>NC_138890.1:92936739-98120866 GCF_965194825.1 Balaenoptera physalus | reverse complement strand
ATTCCTCTTTAATTTTTCTAGGTTTGGTCACCAACACCACTATCTCTCATTCCTCATAGTCAACTAGTCACCAAACCCTGATGACTGTTTGATTCCCACTTTCATTGTCCTAGAACAAATTCTGATGGTCATTCACTTGGATTATTGATGTTAACATATTTCGATATAATTTTCCCATTCTTCTTTTTCATCCTAGATTGCTTTTCTAAAACATAAATCTAATCATGTCCCTCTCTTCCAGAAAAAAAAAAAAACCCTTCACTGTTCCACACATGCCTAAAAGAACAAAGTCTATACTCCCATACCTCCCTCTACATCCCTCCTTCTTAGTGTATGAACTATGCAATAAATACCCACACATATTTGGAAGTGCCTTCTGCTTGTTTCTGTAACAAATTAATTTAGTGCAGCTATAATGAATCAAGAACAGTAGTATTTATGTTTCCTTTTATCTATTGCTGAACACTTAAGAAAAATTAAAACTCGAACCAAGAAAATCTATACTTGCCTGGTTTGTTGCTTCAGGAATGAGGGTAGTATAAACAGTTTGCCATCTGAATGGGACGAGCTTGTGTGAAGGAAGATATGGATTTCTAATATGCTACATGGAATTAGGAAATGTTGCCTGGTTGCATCATTAATCAAAGCTAAAAATATTACCTAACAGAACCCAGCAGTCCCAGACACCATCTATTTCTCTGCTGCTTTCTTGTAAAAGCATGACACTGTGAATTTGATTAACACCTTCCTCTAATCTCTCTGTTCAGTTCTACCACCTGTTTTATAAATTATTATTATTATCAGTCAGGGATTAGGACTGGTTTTTCTGTCTCCAGGTAAGCAGATCCAGGGGGAAGAGTTTTCTGGCCTAATCACATGTTTTTTAAATAAGTACACCCACATATTCTTATGGCCTTAGCAAGCTTTTTGCCTACAAATTGTGATGTTCGATATGCAGTAAAATTATTTCACTCTGAAGTAATTTTAGGTTGAGCGGTTTATCTCTGAACATCAAGTGCTATCTTAAAAGTCAAAATGAATTGTGGCTCAATTGTGTAATTAATTTCCTAAGAATGGAAAGCCCTTGTCAGTCAGGATTACTCATACCCACACCCAGTCCCCTCAACTAGACTCTAAGCCCCTAATGTTAGGATTCCTACCACGTTCAACACACACACACACACACACACACACACACACACACACACACACACAGCACCTAGCCCAGTGCCATGGACATAGAAAATGCTCAATATATATTTAATAAATACGTAAATCAAGTTCTCCACCTTGTCTTTTTCTTTAGTATATGCTAGATATTTTTACCTGAATTATCAAGCTCACTTTTCCAATTAACCTTACCTTTCAGGTCATAGCATGTTAGATTTGTGGAATATAGAGCTCACAGGCAGCTTCAGGGTTTATAGGATGCAGCTCTTTATTTCCCAGGTAATGACATTGAGGTTATAAGAGATTAAGATAGTTATCTAAAGTCATGCAACTGAAGAGTGGCAGTTCTGGAGCCAGCCTCCGTCCTGAGCCCCAGTGCTCTCCGCTACACCACACTGAACTGTCTCCCATCAAACCAGTCTAATTAATTATACAGATAAAATGCAACCACATAAACCTCAATATATCTGCTAATTTCTGTGAGAATATGTCCTTTTTGCCTTCAGATAGAAAAATCTGAATATCTGTCTAAGACAGACATTGAATAATCTGAATACATACAAAGAAAGTCATTGACTAAAAGACATCAACAACCTTTGATATTCTCACAATAAATAATAGAGAAAGTCCTTGGAGATTTTTCCCGACTTTGATCCATGTGAAGGTTTATTAGGCAGATTTATTATCTTGCATAGAATTCTAATGGAATGCAAAAACAGGGGAGTAAGGAAAAAAATATACATTGACTTCGTTTAGCTCTTCAGAAATCTTGATTGAGGATCACCTTTGCTAGACTGTACAGAACATAGGTAAAGAAATAGGTGGGCATCTTCAAAGGTCTAACAGCCTGGTAAGCTGAAATCTAGTAGCACTTCTTCCCTGTGAAGCACATAATGACTTTCATCACAGCCCACAAAAAGGAAGAGTGACATTTGGATAGCCGCACCTTAAATGCATAATGGCAGCTGAACGTTAAAAATGTCAATGTGTAAATAACTGGTAAGCTCCCCCATCCCCCCAAAAAAGTGTTTAACAGAGAAAAAAAGCACGTTTTCAACTATAGTTACAACAATTAAAAAATCAAATACTGATCTTCAGAGTCCCTCAGGCTGGAGATCATAGACAGAGCAGTCTTCTGATGACCAGTGGTGTGACCTCTGTGTATCTAAGCAACTGACCCTTCAGAGAGGCTTTGGGATATGGGGTTGACATGCGAGGGAAGTTTATGGTGAAATTTCTGAATTTACGGAGAGAGGAAATGTGATGGTGACAACAAAATCTATAGGGGAATCAAGGAAGTTACTTTTTTTACTGACCCTCTTAAGTCGGTCCCCAACAAGTGCTGGTGTAGTTCCAGCTAATAGAAGGAGACCATGTGCAGAAGCAAAGGGAAGTTTTATTCTTTGATCAAAGAATGGAGAGGTGCCAGCCAATGCTCTTAGAGTACATACTCTCCCTGAAAGGACTTAGGTCAGGCTGCTTTACAGGGGTCTCCTCAGCAGGGAGGGGAAGGGGCAGAGTTTCGCTGGTCTGGTACAGCTGCGCTACTCACGCCCCAGATTGAAGTGCCAGGTGCAGCAACTCTGCACGCAGCCCGCCGCTATCATCTTGAATTGCAGCGTTGTGCACAATACTTGCGCACTAGGCCGCCCAGCTGAGGTGCTGGGAGCAGCCATTTCTCACTAGGAGCTCTGGTCTGAAGCGCTGACTGCAAGGCCTCTGCACGCGGCATCCTATGGAGCTAGTGAATCTCCATGAAGCACAAAGGAAAATAAAAGGTTAGACTCTATTTTATTACCCAGATTCTATTTTTATTTCCCGGGAATTGTTAACGCGCTTTGCCAGTGACAAATACCCCTCTGTCTTTCATCCTGCGCCTCTTTCTGGAGGAGCACTGAGGGGCACAGCTCCATCTTCTGAAACTGCTTCCTGCTGAGTCTGTGTGTTGTCATAACCCTGGGTGGAGGAGCAGAGCTTCTCCCCGGCCTCCTTTAGATGTGTTTGATTGTCACCAGGTCTCAGCCCTAACTGTTCATATTCCTGAGCAGCCACCATTTGTCTTACCTTTTGGAGACAAAGGACACCAGATAATTTAAGATACGTGGCCCAAATATTAGCAAGAGAATAATGGTCACATGTAGGATGGCATAGTTCTAGCAGGAATCTGTGTAAACATTTAAGATCTTCCCTGTCCTGAGCTCTACGGCCCAGATGAGGGCTATCAGCTCAGCCTTTGGGCAGAAGTCCCTGGGGATAGGCTTCTTGCCTCTATGACTTGAGTCTTGGAGGTCACTGTGTATCCCACCAGGCTTTTTCTCTCTCTCTCAAATCGCTCCCGTTTGTGAACAATTCCTCTTCAGTGTTTAGGAGAGGCTCACTTCCTAACATTCTAGTTTGGGGTGACTGGAATAGATTGTGTCTGTGGTTTCTATACAGTCATGCTCCAGGGACCCCATTTTCTGTGGGTAGCAGGCTGGCAGATTTTAACATGTGACAGGTTTCTATGCTGGCCACTGGGTTGTCTAAAAGCATAGCCTGAACTTGAATCGACCTTCCAGGGGATAGCCCCTCTGTTCTCTTAGACTTACTAAAGCCTGAACGTGGTGTGGGGTCCGTATAGTGACTGGCTGGCCAAACGTTAACTTTTCAGCCTCCTTTAGCAGGGTTGTAGTAGCTGCTACTGCCCCTAGGCAAGGAGGCCATCCCTTAGCGGTTTAACCTAATTTTTTAGAGAAAGAAGCCACCACCCAAGTAAGGGATCCCAGTTTTTGAGCTGATGCCCAAAGGGCGATTCCCCTTCTCTCATGAATGTAAAGGTCAAAGAGTTTAGCTAAATCTGGAAGGGCCAGGGCAGGAGCCTAAAGTAATTGCTTTTTCAA
This sequence comes from Balaenoptera physalus, assembly GCF_965194825.1. Taxonomy (NCBI): domain Eukaryota; kingdom Metazoa; phylum Chordata; class Mammalia; order Artiodactyla; family Balaenopteridae; genus Balaenoptera; species Balaenoptera physalus. Next base: position 98,116,817 of record NC_138890.1, on the reverse strand, counting down.
TTCTTGAAAGGCCCCTTCACATTCTGAATTCCATTCAAAAGGATGCTCATCGTTTTAACTTTTCAGATAGAGGCCTTGCTATTTAGACCATAGTTAAGGATCCAGATGCGGCAACACCCGGCCATCCCCAGGAAACCCCTAAACTGTCTTCTAGATTTAGGATGGGTGAGGCTGCAAATAGCTTCTTTCTGTTCCTGGTGTAGTCTTCTCTGACCTTCTGTGAGAATGAATCCTGTGTAAGTCACCCTAGTTTGTGATATTTGAAACTTTTTCTTGGACACCTTATATCTTTTATCGGCTAGATGGTTCAGAGTGGTTACAGTATTTTCGTCAGAGACCTCCTTAGTAAGACTGGCCACCAGAATGTCATCTACATACTGGAAGACGGCTAACATTCATTGAGACTTATTATGTCTCAGTTGCTCTCTGTAGATTATTTTATTTAACCCCTACAATAGCTCCTCTAAGATATACATTATTATTGTCCATTGAAACCCATGCTGCTACCTTCTTCTGTTTAAATAAGCATTTCTAAAGCACTTTGTTGACAATCTCTTCTAAATCACTTGGCATATTCCACCTTGATTTCCAAATTATGTGGTTGCTTATATCTTTGTCTAGATTATAAACATCTTGAGAGCAGAAATCATATGAACAAAGTAACAATGCATTCCATTTAAGTGGGAATCAATGAACGTCTGCTGGATTGGACTGAATTAATTTGAATTGAAATGTAGGTTGTAAATGTGTAAGAAAAACCCAAGTTACCATGGAGTTGATTAGCAAGTCACTGTTCAAACTCCAGGTGTTTTTCTTTGTCACCATGACATCCCATATGGTTCTAAATTTACGCCAGTTTGCTCTTTCTAACTTTCTATGCTACCATAACCGGAAAATTTGACAATATTATCACCCATTTGTATCCTGTCTAGGGGTTGCTGACTCGGAATCTGAGGCTGTCAGGGTATGAAATGGAGTGCAGATACCGAATCATATTATTTCTACATGGCCATATACGGACATACCAAGTTATAGATGCAGTAATTAATACAAATATAACAAGTCATGAAGGAAATTTATATACCAAAATCATAAAGATATTACTCTAACATGCATTTTTACTCCTTTCTCCCTCATTATTACTTTCATTTCATAGCTATTGTCCTGGATTATAACTTTCATTGGCTATATGTCATATAAAATATAGTTTGCTTTGGACTGAATTGGAAAGCTGGATAATTTGTTGGTAGAGAAACACACTTAAGGAATGAGGGTAACTTTCTCAGGAATTTGACTGAAGTAGGCTACTTAGCAAAGCTAAATATGTTATAACCACCAAATGTTTTAGTCATTTTTTGTCCCATCATGCAACAGTCTTTTGAAAAGATATTTACTATTTTTTTAAATATATTTTTTAGATGAAGGACTTGTACAGAAAGTTTTGATATAGCTAGCCCCAAGGTTAGTGACTAGATCATCTTTGGAGCTAACACTGGAATTATAAATTTTCATTTTATGTATAACTACAGATCATAGGACAACTTCTACTAGTATGAAACAGTCTCTTGTATCTACTTATATCATCTCTATTTCCATTTTCTGTTGCATACTATTTCTAATTTGGAAGAAAAACAAATTACTGAGCAAAATATTATTATATTTGGAAACCTTCTTAAACTTTGAAATTTGTATTCCCAAATATCAGTAGCTTTCAAAAATGTTAACTATGATCCAAGATAAGAGGTTAATTGTGCATTGTGACTCATGCACACACAAACATATATAAAACTGGAACGAAAGTTTTTTAAAATAGTATTTACCCTTATGATGTATAATGCATTTGGGATATTTTCTATTAAATACTATTCTATTTCATTTTTTAAAAAATGCTTGTCATATACTGAATTGACTTCACAACTATTAATGAGTCACAGCTATCAGGGCTTTTTTTAAATGCCATAAACATTAGAATAAAGACAACACTAATTAGACCTGAGTGGTCCTTAAATATATCCTTTTCTCCAGAAATTTCTTACATTTCCAAAAATTGCTACTTCATACTTCAGTGAAACTGTGAAGTTTATGGCTATAGAGATGAATATTTTGTATGTAAAAAAATTTGGTACAGTTATTTTATGTTTTGGGTGTGTTGTATATTAACTTTGATTCGCACTGTAGAATCAGACAACTGTTACTTACAGACAGAATTACTGAGATTTTTTTCCCCCCACAGAGATGAGAGTTCTTGAGATAAACAGTAAAGTAGAAGATAGAGATAACAAGGGAGACTATCAGATGCAGTTGAACAAAGATAAAAGTAATAATTAATCTCTCCTTCTCCAGTCTCAGCAAATAGGATAATCTGGCCAAGACTTTAATTCAGTACCTATTCTTATTTATTTTTAATTTTCTCTTAATTTTTTTTCAATTTTATTTTATATTTTATTTTATTCTTAATTGAAGTACAGTTGACTTACAATATTGTATTAGTGTACAACATAATGATTTGATATTTTTATACATTATACACCACACAAAATTCTTATAAAATATTGACTGTATTCCCTATGCCGTACATTACATCCCTGTGACTTATTTTATAACTGGTAGTTGGTATCTCTTAATCACCTTCACTTATTTTGCCCCTCCCCCAAACCCTCTCCCTTCTGGCAACCACTAGTTTGTTCTGTATATCTGAGTCTTTTTTTTTTTTTTAATTAATTTTTATTGGAGTATAGATGATTTAAAATGTTGTGTTAGTTTCTGCTGTACAACAAAGTGAATCAGTTATACATATACATATATCCACTCTTTTTTAGATTGTTTTCCCATATGGGTCATTACAGAGTATTGAGTAGAGTTCCCTGTGCTATGCAGCAGGTCCTTATTAGCTATCTATTTTGTATATAGTAGTGATTATATATCAATCCCAGTCTCCCTATTTGTCCTTCCCCCCTTCCCCCTAGGTAGCCATAAGTTTGTTTTCTACATCTGTGACTCTATTTCTGTTTTGTAAATAGGTTCATTTGTACCACTTTTTTAGACTCCACATATAAGCAATATCATATGATATTTGTCTTTCTCTGTCTGACTTACTTCACTCAGTATGACTATCTCTAGATCCATCCATGTTGCTGCAAATGGCATTATTTCATTATTTTTAATGGCTGAATAATATTCCATTGTTTATATGTACCATATCTGCTTTATCCATTCCTCTGTCAATGGACATTTAAGTTGCTTCCATGTCCTGGCTATTGTAAATAGTGCTGCAATCAACACAGGGGTACATGTGCCTTTTTGAATTATGGTTTTCTCCAGATATATGCCTAGGAGTGGGATTGCTGGATCATATGGTACCTCTATTTTTAGTTTTTTAAGGAAAAAAAACTACCATTCACCATAGTGGCTGCACCAATTTACATCTGACCAACAGTGTAGGAGGGTTCCCTTTTCTCCACACCCTCTCCAGTATTTATTGTTTGTAGATTTTTTGATGATAGCCATTCTGACTGGTGTGAGATGATACCTTATTGTAGTTTTGATTTGCATTTCTCTAATAATTAGTGATATTGAACATCTTTTCATGTGCTTTTTGTCCATCTGTATGTCTTCTTTGGAGAAATGTCTATTTAGATCTTCCACCCATTTTTTGATTGGTTTGCTTGTTCTTTTTGATATTAAGCTGCATGAGCTCTTTGTATATTTTGAAGATTAATCTCTTGTCAGCCACTTCATTTGCAAATATTTTCTTCCATTCTGTAGGTTGTCTTTTTGTTTTGTTTATGGCTTCCTTTTCTGTGCAAAAGCTTTTAAGTTTAATTAGGTCCCATTTGTTTATTTTTGTTTTTATTTTCATTACTTTAGGAGGTGGATCAAAAAGGATCTTGCTGTGATTTATGTCAGAGAGTGTTCTCCCTATGTTTTACTCTAAGAGTTTTATAGTATCTGGTCTTACATTTAAGTCTGTAATACATTTTGAGGTTTTTTTTGTATATGGTGTTAGAGAATGTTCTAACTTAATTCTTTTACATGTAGCTTTCCAGTTTTCCCAGCACCACTTATTGAAGAGACTTTTTCTCCATTGTATATTCTTGCCTCCTTTGTCATAGATCAGGTGACCATGGGTGCATGGGTTGATCTCTGGACTTTCTATCCTGTTCCATTGATCTGTATATCTGTTTTTGTGCCAGTACCATACTGTTTTGATTGCTGTAGCTTTGTAGTATAGTCTGAAGTCAGGGAGTCTGATTCCTCCAGCTCCATTTTTCTTTCTCAAGATTGCTTTGGCTATTCAGGGTCTCTTGTGTTTCCATATAAATTGTAAAAATTTTTGTTCTAATTCTGTGAAAAATGCTATTTGTATTGAATCTGTAGATTACTTTGGGTAGTATAGTCATTTTCACAATATTGATTCTTCTAATCCAAGAACATTGTGTATCTCTCCATCTGTTTGTGTCATATTTTCTTTCTTTCATCAATATCTTAAAGTTTTCTGAGCACATGTCTTTTGCCTCCTTAGGTAGGTTTATTCCTAGGTAATTTATTCTTTTTGATGCAATTGTAAATGGGATTGTTTCCTTAATTTCTTTTTCTGATCTTTTGTTCTTAGTGTATGGGAATGTAAGAGATTTCTCTGTATTAATTTTGCATCCTGCAACTTTACTAAATTCATTGATGAGCTCTAGTAGTTTTCTGGTAGCATCTTTAGGATTTTTTATGTATAGTACCATGTCATCTGCAGTGACAGTTTTACTTCTTCTTTTCCAATTTGGATTCCTTTTATTTCTTTTTCTTCTCTGACTGCCATGGCTAGGACTTACAAAACTATGTTGAATAAAATTGGCAAGAGTGGACATCCTTGTCATGTTCCTGATCTTATAGGAAATGATCATTTCCTATGAACTTATAGGAAATGCTTTCAGTTTTTTACCACTGAGTTTTTAGCTGTGGATTTGTCATATATGTTGAGTTATGTTTCCTCTATGCCCACTTTCTGGAGAATTTTTATCATAAATGGATGTTGAATTTTGAGGTATGTTCCCATTATGCCCACTTTCTGGAGAGTTTTTATCATAAATCGGTGTTGAATTTTGTCATAAGCTTTTTCTACATCTATCAAGATGATCATATTTTTTTTTCTTCAGTTTGTTAATGTGCTGTATCACATTGATTGATTTACGTATGTTGAAGAATTCTTGCATTCCTGGGATAAATCCCACTTGATCATGGTGTATGAACCTTTTAATGTGTTGTTGGATTCGGTTTGCTAGTATTTTGTTGAGGATTTTTGTGTCTATGTTCATCAGTGATATTGGCCTGTAATTTTCTTGTTTCACAATATCTTTTTCTGGTTTTGGTGGCAGGGTGATGGTGGCCTCATAGAATGAGCTTGGGAGTGTTCCTTCCTCTGCAATTTTTTGGAAGAGTTTCAGAAGGATAGGTGTTAACTCTTCTCTAAGTGTTTGATAGAATTCGCCTGTGAAGCTATCTGGCCCTGGACTTTTGTTTGTTAGGAGTTTTGTAATCACAGTTTCAATTTCAGTACTTGTGATTGGTCTGTTCATATTTTCTGTTTCTTCCTGGTTTAGTCTTGGAAGGTTGTACCTTTCTCAGAATTTACCTTTCTAAGAATTTTCTATGTTGTCCATTTTATTGGCATATAGTTGCTTGTAGTCGTCTGTTATGATGCTTTGTATTTCTATGGTGTCCGTTTTAACTTCTCCTTTTTCATTTCTAATTTTATTGATTTGAGTCCTCTCCCTTTTTTTCTTGATGAGTCTGGCTAAAGATTTATCAATTTTGTTTATCTTCTCAAAGAACCAGCTTTTAGTTTCATTGATCTTTGCTATTGTTTTCTTCATCTCTGTTTCATTTTTTTCTGCTCTGATCTTTATGATTTCTTTCCTTCTACTACCTTTGGATTTTGTTTGTTCTTCTTTCTCTAGTTGCTTTAAGTGTAAGGCTAGATTGTTTATTTGTGATTTTTCTTGTTTCCTGAGGTAAGATTGGATTGCTATAAACTTCCCTCTTAGAACTGCTTTTGCTGTGTCCCATAGGTTTTGCATCATCATGTTTTCATTGTCATTTGTTTCTAGGAATTCTTTTATTTCCTCTTTGCTTTCTTCAGTGATCCATTGGTTGTTTAGTAGCATATTGTTTATCCTCCATGTGTGTTTTTTACAGTTATTTTTTCCTGTAATTGATTTCTAATCTCATATCTTTGTGGTTGGAAAAGATGCTTGGTATGACTTCAGTTTTCTTAAATTTACTGAGGCTTGATTTGTGGCCCAAGATGTGATCTATCCTGAAGAATGTTCTGTGTGCACTTGAGAAGAAAGTGTATTCTGCTGCTTTCTGATAGAATGTACTATAAATATCGATTAAGTCTATCTGGTCTAATGTGTCATCTAAGGCTTGTGTTTCCTTATTAATTTTCTGTCTGGATGATCTGTCCATCGGTGTAAGCAGGGTGTTAAAGTCCCCCACTATTATTGTGTTACTGTCGATTTCCTCTGTTATGGCTGTTAGCATTTGCCTTATATATTGAGGGGCTCTTATGTTGGGTGCATATATATTTACAATTGTTATATCTTCTTGGATTGATCCCTTGATCATTATGTAGTGTCGTTCCTTGTCTCTTGTAACAGTCTTTTTTCTGATATGAGTATTGCTCCTCTGGCTTTCTTTTTATTTCCATTTGCATGGAATATCCTTTTCATCCCCTCACTTTCAGTCTGCATGTGTCCTTAGGTCTGAAGTGGGTCTCTTGTAGACAGCATATATATGGGTCTTGTTTTTGTATCCATTCAGCCAGTCTGTGTTTTTTTTTGGTTGGATCATTTCATCCATTTACATTTAAGGTAATTATCAATATGTGTGTTCCTAGTGCCATTTAAAAAAAAATTATTTTGGGTTTGTTTTTGTAGGTATTTTTTCTTCCCTTTGTCTCTTGTTCTCTTCTCCTATGGTTTGATGACCATCTTTAGAGTTGTGTTTGGGTTGCTTTTTCTTTTTTGTGTGTGTATCTATTGTAGTTTTGGGGTTTGCTGTTGCCATGAGGTTTTGATATAGCAGTCTATATATGTACAAGGTTGTCTTAAGTTTCTGGTCTCTTTCCCATCTAGAGAAGTTCATTTAGCATTTGTTGTAAAGTTGGGTTGGTGATGCTGAATTCTCTTAGCTTTTGCTTGTCTGTAAAGCTTCTGATTTCTCCATCAAATATGAATGAGAGCCTTGCTGGGTAGAGTATCCTTGGTTGTAGGTTCTTCCCTTTCATCACTTTAAATATATCATGCCACTCCCTTCTGGCCTGCAGGGTTTCTGCTGAAAAATCAGCTGATAACCTTATGGGGAGTCCCTTTTATATTGTTCATTGCTTTTCCCTTATTGCTTTTAATATTTTTTCTTTGCCTTTAATTTTTGTCAGTTTGGTTAATGTGTGTCTTGGCATGTTCCTCCTTGGGTTCATCCTGTATGGGACTCTCTGCACTTCCTGGACTTGAGTGTTTCCTTTCTCATGTTAGGGAAGTTTTTGGCTGTAATATCTTCAAATGTTTTCTCAGACCCTTTCCCTTTCTCTTCTCCTTCTGGGACCTCAATAATGTGAATGTTGGTGCGTTTAATGTTGTCCCAGAGGTCTCTGAGACTGTCCTCATTTCTTTTCATTCTTTTTTCTTTATTCTGTTCTGTGGCAGTGATTTCCACCACTCTGTCTTCCAGCTCACTTATTCATTCTTCTGCCTCAGTTATTCTACTATTGATTCCTTCTAGTGTATTTTTATTTCAGTTATTATATTGTTCATCTCTGTTTGTTTGTTCTTTAAATCTTCTAGCTCCGTGTTAAACATTTCTTTTATCTTCTTGACCTGTGCCTCCATTCTTTTACCAAGATTTTGGGTCATCTTTACAATCATTACTCTGAATTCTTTTTCAGGAAGATAGCACCTATTCTTATGGAGAAGAGTGAAATTTCTCCATAGACAATATCTACTTGCAGTTTCAAAGCAGAAACTAACAAACAACAAAATCACTGAATGATAGAAATTATAAATGAGGAATACTTTTCTTTATTTCTTAAAAATTTTACTTATAAATTCATGAGACAAATAATTTAAACTATTTAATTTAAAAATTGCCCCCATTTTACTAACACTGTATAGGAAAAAATTTATTGTGGTAATATATGCTGAATTAAAAATCAATTTATATGTGCCTAGCTTCTATAATAAATACTCAATAAACATTTTGCTAATGAATGAAGTTCTTCTAGTCAAAGATTTGCAAGTAATTTTTAATATTGCATAGTCTTCTTATAAAATACATCATATTTGAAAAGATAAGTCCAGTTTCTCTAAATATCTGTTTATTAGTTCATTCAGATTTACTATGTACAATTATTGTTATTCAAACAATTTATTCATTCCAATGTCTTCTTGCCTTTATTTCATTCAACTTCCAATCACCCATAAAATAATATTCTGGAAGGCCAATTATTTATTCCATTACTCTTCTTCCTCATATTTCCAGTGCCCTAAGGTTTATATGTAACATCCTAAAATTGCCCATAAAGACCTCCCTAACCTGGACCTAGCCAATCTATCCTACCTAATTCCTCAGTTCTCTGCTGTATACTCAACACTGTGGACAAATCTGTCCCGTTGAACACAGATGAGTCTGTCTCTCTGCCTTTGTTAATGTTCATCCCTTTTTTGATAAAGGTTTCCCATGCCTCAGCACCGATCAATTGCTAACATTTACTTATGGAGCAATTCAAGTCTTACCTAACTCTCCCTTCATGACTTTCTAGCCTAGGAGTAAAAACGGAGATCATATTTGCATTAGCTCTCTTTTTTGCATGGTATACTACTCTATAATTTAGTGACTTAAACTATAGTAATCATTACTATTTCTCTCTGTTTCTGTGGGTTAAGAGTTTGGAAGAGGGTTGTGTGAGTTCAGTCTCTCATGAGGTTGCAGTCAGACCTTGGCCAGGCTGTAGTCACCTGAAGGTTTGCCTGAGACTGAAAAATCTACAAACGTGGCTGGCAAATGCTGGCTTTTGATGGGAGGCCTCAGTTACCCTCACCATCCACTCTCCACAGGGCTACTTGAGTGTTCTTAAAACATGAGGTTGACTTTTTCCAGAGTGAACAATCCAAGATATCAAAGGCAGTACCTTTCATAACCTAGCTTAGAAGTTACACACCATCATCACTTCCACAGTATTCTAATGGTGACATGGGTCAGCACTGATTTACTGTATATTTGGTTCAACACAAAGACATGAATATCAGCAGCCAAGGAGTATTAGATGGCATCTGGGAGGCTGAATAGCACAGCAATAATTATAATCAGCCTCTTAGGGCTGCCTCTATCCACTATTTGGAATCCCTAGAGTCCCTTAAAATCTCTCCTAATTATTTCTGAAAGTATCTCACATAGATTCAAGCACAGAGTTCTTTTAGATACCATGAAATCATTGCCTTATTTTGTCTTTTGTTCCATTCATGGCTCTCAATATGAAGTCTGCTACCCAGGTTCAGGCTTATAACATCCCATGAAGGCCCTTTTCTTCTAGGTCCGGGATAAATTCTAGTAATGATAACTGAATATGCACTATGCAGATGTCCTGCTGGGCTAAAACCTCTCTGCTGTGCCGACATGATATGGTGCTCAATGCTGCTGACACCATGGAGGCCACCCGTGTCCTGAATGTCTTCAAGATGGTAGCAATGCCATGCTATATGTTGTCTGTATAGGTAGGGAAGAAGCCCCAGTGAGCCTGTGTGTCACACTATGTTACATGGGTAACAAAGTCCCAGTGATTTCAGACTTTGATGAAAAATTTCTTTCAAATCATACCTGGTTTCTCCTAGCACTCAACCTGTGTCTTTTGGGGCTGAAGGGTAAGCTGAGTGACAGACACCATTCTATATTAATAATGACTCTTCCTCTCCAGTACTGATGATATTATTGGGCACAGATATGTGCCAGATTGCCTTTTCTCTTGTAATAGTTATTTCCCAGGAGGCTTTCCTTCTCATAAAAATCTGCCTTTGATAGACCTCTGCAACAGGAGTCCTAAAGTGCCCTCAGTTTAAGTTCAACTGGGACTTCTTCAAGTAATATCCTTAAAAAGTCTCTATCCCTAGGAATGGACAATCTTTTTATTAGAAAAAACTGAGCCTTTTCCTAGGCATGATTCTGAGAAATGCTGAGTCCCACATAGTAAATGGCTGAGAGCTATCTGTGTAAAAACTTTCCTGAAGTTCTGATGACAGAAGTAGCGTAATCAATCTTGATTCAGTCTGTTTTGTCAACCTGTCCTGTGAAAGTTAATTCCTTTTAGAAGAGCCTTCTTCATTCCCTCACAGTACCATTTAGGGAGGCAGAAAAACTAATGATGTAGCCCGCAAACTTTGAAGTCAGACAGACTGAGATTAAAAGCCCAATTAGCTCATGTAGTAGTTAAATAAACTTGGTCAAGTTACTAAATCTAATTTTCCTCATCCGATATCATGTGATTATTATAAGAATTACATAAGACTGTTTGGGTCTGTGCTTGAGAAATAAGTGCTTAAGAACATTAGCCATTATCATTTTCATCATAATCATTATTCATGCTGGCCTTTATCAAAGCTTCTTGGCATTCTGGAAAACTCCCCTTCACAGAGCCTGGAACTCATAGTGAACCAATGTCTAGTCCTGAGCTGATTTTCCAGGCCACATAATCAGCTACATCCTTCTCGTTCACAAGGACAAATTTCAGCTATAGATCTTCAGGGTGCAGATAGTTGGAGGGGTGAATTCCCGCTTATCCCCTTGTCTTTACTGTGGATTATGGAACATTAACAACAGATTTCTGCCTATAAATCAATTTCAAAGGCAGATTATTTCCTGGTGACATCTTCTGCTCTGAATTTTCCTTTTCTGATGGTTGTCTTCATCTCACTACCTTGCTTCAGAAATCATCAGTCAAAAAGACCCTAAATTACGTTTCTCAAAACATAGTCCCAGCATCACTTTGAGAAGGGAAGTATATCGGTTATAATTCAGATTCCTGAGCCCCACCCTGAACTTACTGAATTGGAATACAAAGAGATCGGTCTCAAGAATAAATATATAGGGCTTCCCTGATGGTGCAGTGGTTAAGAATCCGCCTGCCAATTCAGGGTTCAAGCCCTGGTCCGGGAAGTTCCCACATGCCGCGGAGCAACGAAGCCCGTGTGCCACAACTACTGAAGCCCGCGTGCCTAGAGCCCATGCTCCGCAACAAGAAAAGCCACCGCAATGAGAAGCCCGTGCACCACAACGAAGAGTAGCCCCCGCTCGCCACAACTAAAGAAAGCCCGCACGCAGCAACGAAGACCCAACACAGCCAAAAATAAATAAATTAAGTAAATAAATAAATTTTTAAAAAATCATTAAAAAAAAATGAATGAATATATATATTTCCAACGTTCTCCTAACATGATTGAGATGCAGGGAGCTTGTGTCCAAACTTTGAGTAGCATCATCCTACTACACAAAAAGGTTAAGAACCAAGAAATCAAAACATCACTAACTAAGTCTTATTTTAAAAGGGCCAGAAAAGCTAAACTTAACATGGCTCTCCAGGTAGAAATGGACTTCTAAGATTTGGCTTTTCCTGTTGTCACATGTCACAAGGAAAAATGGTATGAATGCAACAGTTACAAAATGGTTAATAGTTCCATTCACAGTTCCAATATTTATTGCACACAACACTGGGAAGGGCTTGAAGATCAGCTGCCAGTTTGAACGGTCCTCTAAGTTACTTCTAGGCTAGTGCCTTGAAGTGCTGGGTAATTTGGTAGCTGTTCCAGTGATTTCTGCTCCCCGCACCCTGCACCACCAGGATTTTGTCCATCTTAGTGCTAAAACTGGCCTCCTCTGCTGCTAGTGTGTATTAATTATGGGAAGCTAAGTTGCCGTACTTTTTTCCCCCTGCAATCTAAGCCACCATTAAATATTTCACTATGGCAACCATTTGTTTACAGTTAGTCCCTGTCTCACCTCCTGTGTCTATTACTGTTTATGAAAGTTTTCATCCTGACAACACACAAGCAGAACTTTCCTGCATGCTGATATATCTTAAGAAATTTAATTCTTATAGTCATGTAACTTCCCGTGGTTTTAAGCACCTACTTATACATCACCAGCATCCCCCATCCCCAACTATAAGCATTCTCTGCCTGAGAGAGTAGATGTTATTTTCTATGGGCCTACAGGCGTCCAATAACACCCTTCTCCCTCTTCTTCCCATTCCTACCCCCTTTTACAATACCTGAGTGGAACGTTCCAACCAGAGCCAAAAGGCACTTCCCCTAAGGCTGGTAGAGACCGCTCTGATCTCTCAGAGAAGACCACACTTTTCTCCCAGACACTGAACAGCCTTTCCTACTACCTGCAACAATGTCTCTAACCCAGTGCCCAGGCTTGGAGCTATATAAATAATCTCTGACAATGTACAGTATTCTCACATGGTCCTGCCACTAACCACAAGGAAGTTAGTGCTAATCTTTGGGTAGTACTTAATCCATGCTACATACAGATGCTATACTAAGATTACTAATTACCCAAAGAAGCCTGAAGAATAAAATTCCTGTTTCATAGGCCACACCAACCTGTGGATTAAGAAAAAGTCATAATGGCAGTATATTATTTCTCCACTTTGGCTTCCTCTCATGATGGAATTTCCACCCTTCTCCTAGGTGCTCATAAACAGACATCTCAGTTCTCAAGCTCTCATGTTGCCTCTGCCAGTTCCTCCTTTCCTGCTGTGGTCCTGATGTCTATGGTAGCCCAGGTGGCTTACGTATGTAAAACCCCCTCAGTGCCTCTCCCCACCGGCAGGGAAGGCAGTGCCATCTCACACGGATGGCTGCCAGAGTCCAAGGTACTTTAGATGCTCTAACTGGCCAGAGAGGCCCTTCTTCCCTATGGCAGACCATGGAAGCATGAGGCAGTTCTGCCTAGTGGTCAGTATATCATCTCCCAGAAATGTTGGCAAATCTTTTGTGGAAGCACTTTGTTTTTGTTTTTCTCAAGGCGTTCTACTCCACACTTCTATTTTTTCTGGCCAAGCAGTCCATCTAAGAGAAGCACCAAGCTGTTTTCATTCCTTTTCTGACAATAAAGCTCGCCTGATGGAGCAAGGAAGAGTTCATTCCCAGGAGGCTGTTAAGTTTCCATGCAAATATATTCTCAAGACATCTGCCTCATCAATGTCATAGGCATACTCAGTCTTCTTAAGCTTTTAGGATAAGCGGAGTTTTTCCTTATTCTTAACTCTCCCTTTCCCCCAGCTCCACCTTTACTGACTTCCATACTGTACAGTCAGCCCTCTGTGTCCATGGGTTCTCCATCCAAGTTTGGCTGAATTCGCTGATGCAGAACCCTGATAATGAGGGCTGACTGTACTACATCATCTTATATAAGGAACTTGAGCATCCACAGATTTTTGGTATCTGTGGGGGTCCTGGAACCAATACCCCAGTGATACTGAGTGTACAGGTATAGTGACTGTACTCAAAATCCAATACTTAGTTGAAAGTACAGTTGACCCTTGAACAACACAGGCATGAACTGCATGGGTCCACTTATACATGGATTTTTTTCAATAGTAAATACTACAGTACTAGGTGATCTGTGGTTGGTTGAATCTGCTGATGTGGAACCATGGATATGGAAGGGCTGTGGATATAAAGGGCTGGCTATAAGTTTGATGAGATAAATTTTCACATATTGAGGTATGGGGAAGTCATTCCAGCTTATACATGATTTAACTTAAAATTTATGCTACCTAGAACAGCCTGTTATGTGGACTGTCAAACATGCATTGTATATCTGCTTTAACCATTAAAGAAAAGGATGCATTTAAAAAATCAAAATGGAGTTACCATGGTTCAGGCATCCAAATGGAGGCAGGTGACTATTGTGAATGTGGTTTCAGACACATTCCTGTATCACTGAGATCTTGAATTTTCTGAACTGTGTCAGACTCAGGAACACCACCCACTGTTCTCAAAACAATATCTGCTAGCAGCTGCCAGCTGCAACCTTATGGTTTCAAGGTCTCCCCTTGTTACTATGCCATCATTTCAAACCCCAACCGGTCCTTACTTATTAAGCACCCTTACTTTTTGCTGGCTACAATCCTAATTCTTGACAAACACCTTATGTAATTTTGTGGGTTTGTCCTTTATAAGGCAAAAAGCCTCCCCATTTTGTAGTTCAGCAGAATACAATTCAAGTGCTTCTTGAATCTGTGTCTCCCGGGGTGTAGTCCTCAGTTTGGCTCAAATAAAACTCTTTTCTATTCCTATTATAGATTACTTACTGATTATTTTCATCAACAAGTTATATGTGGATTTTAGACTCTGTGGAGGGTTGGCACTCTTAACCCCTGCATTGTTCAATGGTAAACTGTACAGCCTTGAGTTGTTTACTAATTTTTTTTTTTTTTTTTTTTAATGAGAGTATAAGATGCTCAAGGCTGGTACATTAGTTATCTATTGGTGTGTAGCAAATTACCCCCACAATTAGTGATTGAAAACAACAAACCTTTATTATCTCACAGTTTCTGTGGGTCAGGAATCTGGGAGCAGCTTAGCTGGGTGGGCCTATTTTAGAGTCTCTCCTAAGGCTTCAAACAAGGTGTTGCCAGGTCCACAGTTATCTAAAAGGTCAGCTGGGGAGGACCTGCTTCCAACTCAGTCACATGGCTGTTGGCAGACTTCAGATCCTTGCTAACTCTTGGCTGAAGACATCAATTTCTCATCAAATACATCTCTACATAAGGTTTCTTACAACATGTCAGCTGGCCTCCCTCAGAGTGAGAGCTCCAAGAAGCAGAGAGAGAGACAGAGAGACAGAGGCAGACAGAGAGAGAGAGAGAGAGAGACTGAGACTGAGACAGAAAGAGAAAGAGAGAGAGGTACTCAGAACTCCTATTCCTGGTTACATTAGTTTTATGTATACATGACTTAATTGTAATTTGACAATATTTCAAGATAGAGTCATTTTGTAGCATTTGTTAGGAAATTCTAATGAGTGCTGGGCTAAAATAAAATTCTTAAGAAATGGCACATGACAACTATGTGAGTATTAAGTTATTGCTATAACACTGAAGAGCAAAATCCCAAATATATCCAAAGTAATTGGCTGTTTTAAATCACATGTTTGCAAAACAGTCTGTGATTAAACTGTAAACTGTTTGTTAGCTTGGCAATGGATGAACTGGATAGTTTTATACTGAAATGTTTTTACAGAATATTTCTGCTAAAAATAAGGACTTTTCCTCTATTTTTTTGTAAAATCCATACAACAGGCAAATCCACCAACTTCATGCTTCAACATTTATGCTTTATTATGATAGACTAATAATGCTGTCCACCAGATCTGTCACATTCTAATCCCTGGAACCTGTGAATGTTACTTTTTACAAAGTCCCTACAAAAGGGACTTTGCAGATGTTATCAAATTAAGGATCTTGAGATGGGAAGATTATTCTGGATTACCTGAATGGGCCCAATGTAATCACAAGGGTCCTTATAAAAGGGACATAGGAGTTGTCAGCTTGAGAAGATAGTGATATGATGACAGAAGCAAGGAACAACAAGGGATTTGAAGAAGCTACATTGCTGGTTTCAGAGACAGAGGAAAGTGGCCACAAATCAAGGAATATAGGCAGTCTCTAGAAGCTGTAAAAGTCAAGTAAATGGATTCTCCCATAGAACCTCTAAAATGAACCAGTCCTGCTGACACTTTGACTTTGTCCAGTGAAATTGCTTTTGAATTTTTGACCCCCTAAATTGTAACAGAATAACAGGTGTGTTGTTATAAGCCCCCAAATAATTTATAATTGATCACAGCTATGAAAGGAAATGAATACACTTCTAAAAGAAATAAAGGTCTCTCAATGTTTTCATAAGTATTTCATGATGGATTGCACATCTTGAAGGCTTTTCAATAAACTTGTAACCCAGTTCTCCAAATACACAGAGAGACACCACTTCTCCATGATTAAAGGCCTGGACAAGGAGGCGATTCCTCCTCAAGACGATCCGTCCCTCCTCCAGGTGGAGGTGGGCTGGGAAGAGAGCCTGAGCAGCAACTGTGGCACAGATCCTCCATCAAGGGACAAAAGTGGGAGAGGCTCTTGCCGCAGCCCATCTTTGAACCCCCAGTGGACAGAGCCCAGGGAGCACAGTCCTCACTGTATCTATAACAACCCATGGATTTTAGCAGATCATATAGTGGCTCTATCCCTGAAGAGAATTAGGATTATTCGCCCACTCTACCAACAGGTATCAATTAAGGAGAATAAAATATATCCATGTCTCCCATGGCCCAAGTTATACACTCCAGTCCTTGCATGAATTATTCATTACATGCTGAATTGACCGTGAAATGAAATTTCAAATGAGGTTTTTGAAACTCTTGTTAGAGAGAGTGACTTGGAATATGAAAGTACTTTGTTTCACAAAATATATATACCTCCCCCCAAAGCATTCTATACAATCTCAAAGAATCAGAACTAATTTATGAGCAAAACAGCCTAGCCACTGTGGGCTGAATTGTTTTATTCAGAAATAAAGATATTTTAGTATGACATCTAGAGATCCAGTTGTTCATGGAAGGTGAATGGTAGACAGATCCCTCTCTTACAAAAAAAGAAAAGTCTCCAAGGGAACCTCATAAAATTTCCAGAACTGAACGTGTGTGACAGCCTTGAAGGATGCAGCTAACTGTCAGGGAGTGAGGTTGGTAGGCAGAGGGCATTTTCAGTGGCTTGGCTCTGATAGGCGCAGCATAGGAAAGGACTCAAGGCTCAGTGAGTGGAAGACCCTACAAGCTCAGTGTGGAGATACATGCACTGTCTCCAGCTGTCTGCCCCTTCGTCTTGCTGATGCCACAGAGAGGCTCACTGATAGGCAGGGCTGCTGTGCCTGTTCTGCGGCAGGGCGGGCACTTCAAGAGTGGGTGCCCGGCATGATCACCACTACCTAAACTGAAGAAAATTCTTGTGGTTTAATGCTCAACAGAATCTGGCAGGGCCTTGTCCTGAATCCCACAGCACAATATCCCTTAGTCTTTAGGGGTAAGAAACCCCTGGTGACTCCACAGACTACCTCCCATGATAAACAATGACAAACTCAGGCCTCTGCTGACAGCACCTACCTTCAGAAGGACCTGTGCCCCATACAGCTGCCCTTATGAAGCTAGATTCAGGGGCTATGATGCCTGTTCATCACGGGTTTTTGACATTTTCCCTGGTCCTTAGTGTCTCCTTACTAGGAATCCATGACATCATCATCACCTGAGGGACCCACAGCTACATTTCTTCTCTAGCATAGCCATCAGAACTGCTTGAAGCCCCTGAAGGATGCCATCCCCAGATTAGAGACTAGTAGTTCTGAATTTAAAAGCCCCAAACACTCAAGGATGTCCAGTGGCTCCTGAGTTTTCCTTAAGTGAGCAACTTAGATGCTCAATTTCCCATGTTACTCACAGATTCTTTAGAAAGGAAAGGGATTCATTAGATATTTAACCCCCCAAAAAACCATTTTATTAACTGGCATCCGTGTCTGCTTTACCCTGATTTTAGTCTACTCTGATCCAACCCAGGACATCATAGATGAAATGAATCGTTCCAAAATCGGAGTGGAAACCATCCTACCTCCACACTGGGTCTGCATCTTCAGGATCTTGGTTGCAGTCATAGATACCTGCCTCAGGAAGCAGGAGTTTCTGGTCATTAGAGACACGAATGCCCTACATTCCCCATCTTCTCAATATAATATCTGCCAAATACTATGGCTGCCTGCCAACCTGACCAAGGACAGATTTGAAAGCTAAAGGGCTAATAAAACTTCTTGCTGTCACTCCTTGCTCCTAAGACATTACCATAATCAACTTAGGCAGAGATCTGCCTTTCCTCCATGATTTGCTGTTATCTGGGTTGTGGTGGACCTCTCACCAACATGCTACCTTCATCCTGTACCTTGTCTCCTATCTGTTCTAGGCACCACTACACTGTTCACCAAGGAAGCTTCCTTCCTCCATGTGCCATCCAGAAACGTGAGCTATACTTATGGCTCCTAGTTTAAGACCTACTCTGACAAGCATCGTTCATATTCTTTGGCTTTTATATTCTGCTATCTGCTAACCTTTAGATACAAACCTATAACCAGATGGGGTGCATTAACCCAGCTTTGTGGCAGAAAGAGCGCCAACTCAAACTGACCCCACAGTCGGAAAAATGTGTGAAATATGTAGCCAGGAAAGCGATTATGGGCAGGACCAGCTACATAATTTGGAAGGCCCAGTGCAAACTACAAATGTGGGGCTGCTGGTGAAAAAAATATTAAGAATTTCAAGATGGTGACAGCAGAGTATTAAACCAAGCATGGGGCCCTTCTAAGTACAGGGTTCTGTGCAGCTGCGTAGGTTGCACACACATGAAGCCAGGCTTGATTATGGGGAACTGTTTTCTACTTTCCAAATTACCACTTTTCAACAAGGATTCACCAGAGCATGCCAGGGCTTTCTACTCAACAGTACACAAGAGGCCTTAGCCCACCCCAACTGGAGAAGACAGCCTGTAGTTTATGGGACTGGAATCTCCTCTGAGCTCCTGACCCAGCACTGCTACACCCAGGCTGTTACATTTTAAAAAGAAAAAGAAAAAAAAAAAAAAAATCCCTATCTGTGAAGAAGATCCGGACACCTCGCATCTATTCTCAACTTGCTCATGCTTGTTCCAATCCATAGTTCCTGCCTTCCTGGCTCCATAACCAAGCTTTGATATCTGATCCTGGCATCTTCTCTTTGATAACCGTCCAGATGCCCCCTTCTGACTTCTCAGACTCTAGTCTCTGACACTAGTTTCAGCTCTGCTGGCTCCGCAGGTTTTAATATCCCACATTTCACCTGAGAAACTTTCTGTTCCCTCTCCTAGTTCCATGTAATCTCGCTGGCCAGACAGCCCTCTTTCCTCTACTAACTGGGGAAAGATACATAATCAGAAGGTACCATATGTAGCCATGACACAGCAGCTAATTTCACTCATTTAAAGAGTTGATAAGAGGGCTTCCCTGGTGGCGCAGCGGTTAAGAATCCACCTGCCAATGCAGGGGACACGGGTTCGAGCCCTGGTCCAGGAAGATCCCACATGCCGCAGAGCAACTAAGCCCGTGCACCACAACTACTGAGCCTGCGCTCTAGAGCCCACGAGCCACAACTACTGAAGCCACACACCTAGAGCCTGTGCTCCACAGCAAGAGAAGCCTGCGCACAGCAACAAAGACCCAACACAGCCAAAAATAAAAATAAATAAATAAATATATAAAAAAATAATAAAGAGTTGATAAGAAACCACTACCATATTTTTTGTACTAGTCTGTTTACTTCCTCCTTGGAATTGTCTTTTCTAACTTTGTGACACTATACTCTCCCCATCTTCCTCATGCCTCACTGAAGTGTTGTCTTTTTCTTTTCTAATCAGTCCTCCTACTCTGCCTCCTCTATTGCTAGCCGCACAACTACCATCTTCTTGCCTTACTTTGCCATAGACGTTGGGATGGCCCAGAGTTCATTCCTGAGCTCTCTTCTCTTTTCTGTTACCTTTTATTATACAATGACCTCCAGATTTTTATCTCCATCCCTTACTTCATCCCAAATTCCAGACATATATATCCCTGCCTTCCTTATGTAGTCATATCTTTTCCCTATCAAATAGGCATGTAAGGGATATTCCCTGACTCTAAGAAAGAGTATTATTCCCTCAGTCTTCCAGATCTCAATAAGAGGCACCATCAAATTTCTCAAGCCAAAAACCAAAAAGTCATCATTTATTCTGCTCTCTTCCTTATCAATTTAATCCAGTCCATCAGTAAGGCCTGCTGGCTCTACTTCCAAATTTATCTTTTATCAATACACTTTTCACCAAACCCTCTTGCCATCTCCCTTACTGAGCCCTTCCTGAATTCCTTCCTGAATTACGGCAATAACCTTTAAAATACTCCCTTCTGATACTTTTTCATCCTAAATCTCTCCAAATATAATGAGTGATCGTTTTAAAAAATAAATCAGGTAATGTAATTGCCCCACTTAAAACTCTCCAGTGTCCTCCCATTGCATTTAGAATGAAAACCAAATGTTTTGCAATTCTCACACTTCCCTCTCTCACCTCAAGTCTTAACACTCTCCCACTGAATCAATTTGTTCAATAACACTGCATTTCTCTCTTTTCTAAATCACATCACAGGGACTTTGAACTTGCTTTGTCTCATTACTGGAATATTTTGCCCAGATCGTCACATAGTTGAAAGTTTCTCTCATTATCACCTCTGCAAAGTACATTCTAGTAAATGTTGCCTGTCCTACTACAGTCTCATTTCTCTGTATTATTTCTCCCTCACCTCTTCCTTCTTCCCTTCTTCCATTCTTCCCTTCCTCTCTCTCTCTCTCTTTCTCTCTCCTTCTTTTGGCATATAGGTTTGGTTGTTTGTTAATTAGGGAACAGGCCTTTTTTTGCCTTGTCCAGCAATGTGTCCTGAGCACTTAGAAGATTTAGTATAGAGTAGGTGCTCAATAAATATCCACTGAACAAACAGGTCCACAAACTTATAAGGGAGTCTGTGATACAATAATAGGTGGGTCAGTTTAACACAACCCATAAGCCAAATCTGGCCACCATCTATTTTGACAGATACAATTTTATTGAAACACAATCATATCCACTTGCTTACAAATTGTCTGTGGTGGCTTTTGCACTACAGCAGCAGAACTGAGTAGGTGCAACTGAGACCATAAAGCCCACAAAGCTGTAAACATTCACTATCTGGCTCTTTACAGAAAAAATTTTCTGACCCCTGCAATAATAATATGCCAGGTCAAGTTGCCATTCAAATTAAAAGGAACAGGCAGACATTAACCTAAATAATACTGAGGGAACTAAAGTTGTGTGCCCCTCCTAGAGGTGGAGGGGGCACTACTTGAGAAAAAATTCAGCTAAGCAAAATGATGCAAAATAGAGAACTCCAGAATTGGAGAACCTAAGGTAAAAGTCTTTGTGGGCAGTTTGAAGCTATTTAAAAATAGAGCTAAGATTAAACACTATAGCACCTTTATTAAGAGAACAAAAAATTTAGTAAGCAACAAACCTTGCTAACATGACCAACAATAATCAGGGAGGGAAATAGGATTAAGTCTAAGTATACTCTTCTCCTCAATAATAATCACAGCAAGTTGACAAGGGTGCCAAGATGATTCAGTAGAAAAAAATTTAGTCCTTTTCAACAAATGGTTCCAGGTAACTGAATATCCACATGCAAAAAATTAAGGTGGGCCCCTCCCTCACAACATACACAAAATTAATTCAGCGTGGATCAGAGACCTACTGTAAAGCTTACACTATAGAACTACTAGAAGAAAACATAGATGTAAATTTTTGTGACCTTGGATTAGGCAATGATAGATAAAACACCAAAAGCACAAGCAATCAAAGAAAAAATAAATAAATTGGCCTTCATCCAAATTAAAAAGACTTTTGTGCTTCAAGGACACTATCAAGAAAATGAAAAGTTGTGCTCACTTTTGCAGCACATATACTAAAATTGGAATGATACAGAGAAGATTAGCATGGGCCCTGAACAAGGATGACATGCAAATTCATGAAGTGTTTCTTATTTTTAAAATATAACTAGGAAACTAGAAGAAGCTGCTGCTGAATTTGAACCTGGATCCTATAGAGCTTCTCCTCTAGGATCTACTGATGAGTCAAATCTATATCAAGATCTAGTTTTGAAAACATCACAAGAATATGTACAGATTTTGAAGAAAAATGATATGATCTGAAAGATAAATAGTAAAAATTTACCTCCTGTGCTCTTTACATAACATTTTAGTTGTTTCCCATTAAACATGACATAAAAAATCTTTATTAAAGGAAAATATTTTTGTATTATAATTTAAAAAAAAGAAAATGAAAAGATGACCCACAGAATGTGAGAAAATATTTGCAAGTCATTTATCTGATAAGTGTCCAGGATACAGAATATATAAAGAACTTATAACCCCAGGACCAGCTCAGTCTGGTCCTACTCTATTGATAACGAGATACTGAGTTGTTTTTCAGAAACAACAGAACAAAACTGCAAGTCATGCAACCAAAGCATGTGTAGAGGAGAAAATTTTGACCTCAAATAATACTTAGAACTAAAGTTTCTCCCTTCCATGGAACCAAAGGACTAGGACATGACTGGAACCTGAACACAAGAACACTTTCAAAAGCAAAGGGTCTGTTGTCCAGGAAGATCTGATGCTGAAGCCCACTTTACCACACCTTACCATACATGGCCAAGTTCCAAAGCCCTCCAGTGGAAACCTGCCCTGCCAGTGCTTCCACATTCCAACACATCCTCCCCTAACTCATGAAAGTTTGACTGAACTCCAGATCAGGAAGAAAGATTTGAGCCCTGCCTCCTGTCTCCTTGCTGGTCAACCTCAAGATAAAGTACTTTTCTTTTCTCAAAAGCTAGTGCTATAGTATTAGCTTCTATGGGTGTTGGGCAATGAGCTCTTGCTTGGTAACAAACCCTTACAATTCAACAATAAAAAGACATAAAAGACAAATAATCCAATTTTAAAATGAGCAAATGATATAAATAGACATTTTCAAAAGATATACAAATGGCCAATAAAAACATGAAAATATCCGTAACATCCTTAGTTATTAGAGAAATGTAAATCTAGGCCACAATGACATATCATTTCACACACAGGAAGATGGCTATAATAAAATAGACAGATGATAGCAAGTGTTGACAAGGATGTGGAGAAATTAGAGCCCCCATATATTGCTTGTGGGAATGTAAAATGGTTCAGCTGCTTTGGGAAACAGTTTGGCATTCCTCAAAAGGTTAAATGTAGAGGTATCATATGACCCAGCAATTCCACTTCTAGATATATACCTAAGAGAACTAAAAACAAATGTTCACATTAGAACATATATTTTTTCATAACAGTATTATTCATAATAGCTAAAAAGTGGAAACAACCCAAATTTCCATTATCTGATAAACAGATAAACAAAAACAATGGATAAAAGATGTGGTATATCTATACAATGGAACATTACTTGACAATAGAAAGAAATGAAGTACTTATGCATTATACAACATAGATGAACCTTGAAAACATTGTGTTAAGTGAAAGAAGCCAGACACAAAATCTAGATATTGTTGATTCCATTTCTATGAAAACTACTTGGTTGAGCTTGGGATAGTCTACAATAAGATGAACTAAGTAATATTTACTATTTAATTTGACTGTCAGGCCCCTGAAGAAAATGCCAAATCCTGGAAAATTAAATGGTGATATAATAGACACCACCATCCCTATGTTCTTTAGGTCCATAATTGAAGCACTAATCTTCACCATTGCCCCAGGGTGTGATACTTTTTTTAAAATTTAGTGTCTTGGTCAGGGGTAAGACAGAATAGTTTCAGAGTTCCTACTTGGCTTTAGCTACCTTAACTATGATAACTCTTATTCCACAGGTCAAGAATTCAGTGTGAGTGTTATCCAACTGCCAAGAATACCAATCCCTACTATATATCTGAGACTAGGAAAATAATAGTCACGTGGTTCTATCCGTGGACCCATTAGCTATTGTAAGCTTGACTTTAATTAGGACTGCCTTTATTACTTGGCCTCTTTTACTTGCTACTTTCACATGGGGGCCATAATAAATTTTGAGTCTCAAAGTGTAGATATCAGTTCAAATTCTGTGTGCAGTAGTTCTCAAAATGTGCAGGCATTCCTCTTTCCCCAGTGTAAAGGCGCTGAAGTAAGTGACCCTGGGCCCTTTTGTGGATAGTATATAATATAGTATATACTTGCTGTGGGTTGTAGGTCTCTCCTCCTAGGGAGCTGAACACCTCTTCTGTTAGTAAAGTCTGTATGTGAAAATCAGCTCAGACCCAGAAACTGAACAAGGAATTATGACTGTTTATTGAAGTGACTGCTCTCAATCTCCTGTCTTTCCATTCTTACCATCTTCTGGTTGTAGATATTAAGCAGCACAATTGTTGGCCGCCCATCTATTTTACTTGTATAGACACCATCCTCTATTAACCACCTCTACAAATCTTTTTGACTGTCCTCTCTGATCTTTCTGGTTGTTACAGTAATTAGGACCTCAGGGTTCCTGACTGTAAGCAGTGCCCCCTGGTGTCTGTTACTTTGGTGCCTCATAAGCCACCTGGATATTAAAGGGCCCAGGTCTGTGAGCCCCTCTCCTCCTAACAGCCCTGGCCTACAGAAAAGACCAACCCCTGAACTTCTCAGTGATGCTGGTTCCCCTCTCACCAGTACATTCCTCATGGCCTTGGAGATGAGACTTAATCATCTAGTGGGTTTTCTGGCCTTATACAATATGTCCATTCCAGTATGTCCACTTCCCTGAGATTCTATTCCTTCCTCTACCATACACCTCATGCCATATACCAATACCTGAATTCTATTTAGGAATTTCCACTTTACCCAGCATAGATCTTTGATTTTTCCACACACCTAACAGCATACCCAGCAAAGAGTTTGCCCCATTCCTTGCAAGATATTAAATCACACATCCTTAGAAAGTATTGTGAAGCAAATACATTTTTGCTTAACCTGTCTTTATTCTGGACCCCTTAAACAATTTCAAAGCCTAATCCCAGGGATTCTTCACATGTCTTACAGAGCTCTGTGATTCTATCAAACATGCAAGCTAATTCTTGCCTCTTTCTTGGTGTTACTCTCTATTCTCCTTTATGAGGCCCAGCTTGTCCCCAGCTGGGGTATACTGAGATTTAACCCTTATTATGAGACTGGCAGCTAGGGGAGGAAATGGGACATTTCCTTAAGGGGATACGTATTGCATTGCTGGGGAGAGGCCTTTGTAATGTCTTTCTACAGAGTTCTCCAGGGAGATGTAAGCCACCCCTGGGAGCTCTGGGAGTTCAGAGAGGTCTACATAACGGAGATCATCAGGAGCATCCATCCAGTTATCTCCAACCTGTGTACCAGGTTCCTAAGTGTGATATTTTTATTTACAAGAAATATATATTTGGTCTTCATGTCATTTCTTGCACAGAGCTCCTAAAACCCTTGGAATTTCCTAAATGGTGAGAGCAATTAGGGTGCCTTTTGTTAATGATAATGAGGTGATTTTTTGGAAAACACCTCAAGTTGGGGGCTGGTTGCCAGGAGAACTAACCATATGAATAGAGGGTTGGAATTTTTAGTCCCACCCCCTGGCCTCTGGGGAAGGGAGAGGGGCTGGAGACTGAGTTCAATCACCAGTGGCCAATGAGTGAATCCATCATGCCTATGTAATGAAACCTCCATAAAACCCCTAAAGGATGGAGCTCAAAGAGCTTCTAGGTTAGTGAACACATGAGGATTTGAGGGGAATGGTACACGTGGAGAAGGCATGAAAACTCCACGACCTTTCCCCATGCCTTGTGCTATGTATCTCTTTCATCTGGATATTCTTGAGTTATATCCTTTTACAATTAACCAGTGATTGACCTAGTAAGCAAAGTGTTTCTCTAAGTTCTGTGAGCTACTCTAGCAAATTAATCGAACCCAAGGTTGGAGTGGGGGGTCATTGGAACCTCCAGTCTGTAGCTGGTTGGTCAAAAGCACAGGATAACCTGGGCTTGCTAGAAGTTAGTAGGGAGGCAGTCTTGTGGGACTGAGTCCTTAACCTGCGAGTCTGATGCTGTCTCCAGGTAGATAGTGTCAGAACTGAGTTGAACTGTAGGGACATCCAGCTGGTGTCAGAGAATTGATGGGGTGTGTGGGGAAGAAAACTGCCACACACTGAAACTGGTGACCAGAATCCTTACCAAGTTTTCTCAAACAAGGCCCCGACCTTGGCATAACAGACCTACATTGACTGATCAATTAGCATTTCTGGAGTGTTATGACTCAGAAGTCCCATGTCTGCTTTTCTGCTTTTCACCATCATGGACTGAACTGTGTCCTCCTAAATTTCACATGTTAAAGCCCTAACCCCCTATGTGACTCTATGCAAAGATAAGACCTTTGAGGAGATAATTAATGTTGAATGAAGTCATAAGGGTGAGATACTACTCCAACAGGACTGGTGTCCTTATGAGAAGAAGAAACACCAGAGCTTGCTCTCTCACTCCATTTACATGCATCAAGGAAAGGCCATATGAGGACACAGCAAGAAGGTGGTCATCTGCAACCCAGGAAGAGAGCCCTTACCAGACACCAGCCCTGCTGATGCCTTGATTTTGGACTTCTAATCTTCAGAACTCTGAGAAAATTACATTTCTATTGTTTAAGCCACCCAGTCTTTGGCATTCTGTTATGGCAGCCTGAACTAATACGTCACCCATGTCTGCTCTTCCTCTGGAGGAGAAAGGGGTTTTTCGTTAGCTCTCAAAATATTTAATTTTCTGTTAACCACCCTCAGTTTCCTGCTTTCTCTTTGCAAGTTGTCAAACACAGCCTAGTAGTAACCAGATAATGCCACTGTCCTTGAAGGAGTTGTTCTCCATGAATCTTTTAAATACCAGAATCATAGCACCAACAAGGTCATTCCTCTACACCAGGACATTTTTCCAGGGTATCACTGCTGGAACCTTCAGCAATTAGGCTGCCATTTTGTGCCAGAGATTATCCATCCTGCACATTCCACTTAAAACAAAGTCCTCTTTGTCAGCCAGTTAAGGAGTGAGCCATTCTCAAAACTCACCTTGCTGCCTGATTTCCTGAATCAATCTTAGTACTATTTACATCAATTCAGGCCTTCTCATAAGTAAGCATCAAGACAGGATTAGACATTTGAGAGATTTATTGTGGTGGCTCTGTGAAGGATAAAAGTGAGACTAGGAGTAGGTAAGAAGAGGCTTCAGACCACTATGTAGGTTTGACAACTGTGAAAGGAGAGAAGGAGGAAAGGATTGCTTAGAACCAGCCTCTGAATGCAGTTTCATTCTAAGAACGTCTTGGCTAAGCCAGTGGGTAGACTCAAAGCACAAGTTATTCTTTAAAGAATCTCACATTGAACATGAATGGTCTGGTTCTTATGTACTGACCAAACTCAGCCATTGATTCATAGCAGCTTGGGAAAAGTGTTATCTGTGGTGGTTGATTCAAAGCTGTAACAGCTAAGGCTGTAAATCAACTATGCTCCATGTATCAGGTCCTCTTGAAGGAGATCTGAGTAGCCTACTTCTATGGCTGCCATTGTGTGGGTATTAATACTTTGACTTGATTAAAGAGTAAGGATAGAATACTGCTATTTTCTCATCAAAACTTTGCCTCCTTCTCCTGGGCACTACTACATTTCCCTGCCTCCTTCAAGTTAGCAGGGCTATGTGACTCAGCTCTGGTTGATAGAATGTACACCTGTTCTTTGCTTGGTCTCTCTTTTTTTAAATTTTTATTTATTTTTGTCTGTGTTGGGTCTTCGTTGCTGTGCATGGGCTTTCTCTAGTTGCAGCCAGTAGGACTACTCTTTGTTGTGGTGCATGGGCTTTGCATTGTGGTGGCTTCTCTTGGTGCGGAGCACGGGCTCTAAGCATGCGGGCTTCAGTAGTTGCAGCATGCGGGCTCAGTAGTTGCTGCAGGTGGGCCCTAGAGTGCGTGGGCTTCAGTAGTTGTGGTGTGTGGGCTCAGTAGTTGTGGCTCGTGAGCTCTAGAGCTCAGGCTCAGTAGTTGTGGCACATGGGCTTAGTTGCTCCGCAGCATGTGGGATCATCCTGGACCAGGGATCAAACCCATGTCCCCTACATCAACAGGCAGATTCTTAACCACTGTGCCACCAGGGAAGTCCCTGCCTGGTTTCTTAAATTTCCATACAGCCCTCTACTCTCTTTCTACTTCTGAGGCAAACTTGAAGTTGATATGTTGAAGAAGAACCACAAGATGGAGGCGGGTAGGCTGAGCCTCTGAATCACCGCTTTGAGAAGAGATACCAGACTGCAGTGGACTATGTGATGTGGTCAAGCAGTAAGTCTTGACAATTAAGATTCTGACATTTGGGAGCT
Source organism: Balaenoptera physalus (assembly GCF_965194825.1). NCBI lineage: Eukaryota > Metazoa > Chordata > Mammalia > Artiodactyla > Balaenopteridae > Balaenoptera > Balaenoptera physalus. The sequence goes on along the minus strand of NC_138890.1, from coordinate 98,088,720 downwards.
GCTAATTTCAATAACTAGCCTAGCTTTTGTGTTCCAACAGTTAGCTTACTTTCTTGGTAGAAATGTTTTAAAACAAGCAATTTTTAAAAGTTCTATTTTCATTACTTAGCTAGAATCTTCATATGGGCATGTGTGTTGGAATGACTGAATGAAGAAGAGATGGGATACAGAAGCTAAATGACTCCTTATTCTCATCCATCTTATCTTTTAAATAGTAATATTCTATAAAACACAGCCTAACTCTACTAAATAACCAAGCAGAATTCTAAATAACTAATGTAATACACACTTTTAAATTTCTTATACAAACTCCTTAAGATTACTTGCAAAAATATTACTACTATTCTCTAGAAATGTTTTTCCAAATAGTGAGTGCCTACAGTTTCTAAATAACATCCAGATCATCCTTGTTCAAATCATCTTTGAACCAAAACAGCATTTTTTTCTCCAAAATAGAATTTCTTGTTTTTTTCCAATGATGCATTAGTAAGTTAAGTCTTTACCTGGTCCTTCACAATGACTAGTGAAAATCGTGTGTAATGTTTCAAGACTGTGAGAATAGCTCTAGGAAATCTTTCTAAACTCAATGAAACAGATATAACCAACTTTATCTCCAAGCTGTCTTAGTTTTTAATATGCAATGGTTGAATTATTTTTATATGATTTTGAATCTAAGAAGCAAGTGCCAAATCACGTGTGAAGATGTGAAATGATTTATAATCATCTAAAATCTATTATGCTTCACCTGTGCATGAAACCAGGATCTTAATAGTTTGAAAGCTGTTAGAATGGTGTATGTTCAGCATATTGTAAATAGCACAAGATTTATTATTTTATTCCATGTTTTAAAAATCTTAGATCCCCCTCACCTATCATCTTAAAGATATAAATGTTAATTCTAATAATATTTCAGTGGTTCTACTTTTAGCAATTTCCTCCAGTAATTACACCTAGATTGATTAACAAATTACTTGAAATTTTATGTACTTCTTTAATTTACTGTTTATATTTACTAGGTGCCTAATAAATACCAGGTACTTTGCAAACACTAGAGAATTTTAAAGTAAAATAGATTGGCAAAAACCTTGCTTTTTAACAACTAGAGAGATTAACCATAAAATATAAATAAAGTGGAGAAAGAAGAAACAAACACAAAAATATCAGGTAATAACTACTTTGCAAAGAATTCAGATTGGGTGGTGAAATGAAGAGTGAGAGCAGACAGCGAGGCTACTTTAAATATGTGGTCTAGGACAGTCTCTCTGAAGGAGGCATTTAAGCTACAATCTGAATAACTAGACTGAGGGAGTCACATTAAATTAAGGAGAACTCTGTTCCACATGTAGGGAGTAGCTGGTGCCAGGGCTCTGGAACAGAAACAAACTTGGAGAATTTGAGGAAGTGAGGGAAGGCCAGCATGGATGGAGTGTGTGTGTGTATATATATATATATATATATATATATATATATATATATATATACACACACACAAAGAAAATAGAGGCACATGAGATAGAAGAGTTTTCATATAGACTTTGTATTTTTAGATAGGCTTGGGGCTTTCATATAGGGTTAGAATTTTTTTCTAGGTAAACTAAGACACTGGAGGATTTTTAAGCAGAAGAGTGGTATAAAATAATTTTTATTTCCAATTTGAAGGAATATTTTATGGAGGTTCTTAAACATGGGATGAGTTTTAGATAGTCACTGGCACTACTAAAACAACATATTAACAAAATCTTTAGAACATAAGAGAATAACTTTCGACCAAACACAGTACTTACTCATTCAGACTTATGACTAGAATAAGTAATAACAGTCTATAAATTTTGATGAATATCTAAACTCTCATTAATGTATAATTAGCTCCTAGTTTCCATATAAGAGAATTAGACTACTTTGGATGGAAGAACTTTCTCAAGATCTCGGTATAAGTGCAGAGAAGTAAAGCCCATGTGTTTTTCACCTCTCTGCTCCATTCTAACCACAGTAGTAAACCCCGTTGTGCTTCATATGAATTAAGAATGTCAATTGTTAAAAGAAGGAAGAGGAGGAGAGGAATAGAAAATTTTCATTGACTGACTCAAGATGGAAGTTAAAAGTACATTAGTCTTTGTCTTAATTCAAACCACTTTTAACCAGTACCAAAAATTTATCTAGTTGTCTTCATTTCTTTATTTTCCATTATTTATCCATTTATCTGTTTCCAAATTTGATATGAGAAATTTTTAACTGAAATATTATATAATATTATGGGAGGAGAATAAAGAAAAAGAAAAGGGGAAAAAGAAAATATAAATATGAACTAAAGACAGAGGAAGACAACAAACTGTAAGAATTAGGAGTCTAACTTTATCTTACTTGCTGGTTAATTGTTTTGAGGAATACATGGAATTATGCAAACAATTAGAGATGAATGGAACATAGTCCTTTGACTATCCTGGAAATGGAACCAAGAGCTAAATATAATTACCATAGTGTAAAGCGTCACAATGTCAGTGACATAGCTATATATCAAGTTAAACATGGCAGATTGACTACAGACATTTATCTTCTCCCCTCAAACAACTTTAACATGACAGTAAATAAATTTTAAAAAGAAACAATGGAAAACATATTGGACAAGAAATTTCAACAATTTTTTGGAGGCCAGAAGAAGGTCAGGAAACTGATAGCAAATTAAGAAAGCTTCAGAAAAACCATTGAGAATAAGCTGGTTTAAACCACAGAGGGCTCAGGATTCAGATGTATCAAATATACTAAGGATGAATAAGGGTTAGGGCTGAAAACAGGCATTAAAACCTGTATAAAAAATGGTTGGACTTCTATTTTTTTTTTTCCTCCACCCCTCATGGACTACTTAGCCTCACCACTACCACCCTTCTCTCCAAAGTCTAGAGTCCTAACAAAGGGTGGGAAGGAGAAATGGGATTTTGAAAAGAGGAAGGAGTGATTAAGTGAGGTGTAATCAAAGAGTGGGACTCTTGCCTTTTTCCTCCCTGTGCCACTTGAACCAGGACCCTGGCAGCCAGGAACAACCCTGATGCAAGAGACTAGTGGTGTTACTCACTGGATAAACTGAACCGGTCCAGATTTAAAACAAAAATGAAAACCACAGATATGTTTATTTGGGGATACTTCAGTGAAGAAAAGTGGATTTTGACTACGGGATGCCCACTTTTGACAAGCATCATCTAGGTGCTCAAGGCTTGTTATTTGTTTCCTCACACTTAATTATGAACAGGGAGGCCTGGCTCACCAGAGATGTGACCAAAACCTCCACATACAAAACAGAATAAGAAAAGACACAAAAGTAAGAAGAAAATCAAGAAGAGACCAAGACAATGTAGGAAACAAAAGAAAATTTAAGAACCTTGCAACTAATACCCTGAGATAAGACAATATAGTGTGTCCATTAAAAAAGAACAGATGTTATTAAAAATAAGAAAAAGAGAAAGAGCTTTTGAAAATTTTTATAGTGTATTTAAAATTAGAAATTGCTCTCTTGAAATCAAGTGCACTTTCAAGAAAACTAAACAATTAAAACAGATGGAAATAAGTAAAGAAAGGATAAGCAAATAAGAGGACCATTTTAGAGGTTCAATATCCAACCAGTGGAAGTTCTTGAAAGAGAAAATGACCAAACAAAATTGTAGGGGATGATTTTTTTTTTCTTAAAATAATATAAAAGTATACAAGAAAATTTCCTAAAACATGACGACATTAGATTCCAGATTGCAATGGCTAAGTGTTAGCACAATGAATTTAAAAAGTCCCTAATTAAAAGATGTTCTGTGAAATTTTATGACACCAACATTAGAAGAAGAATTTAAAAGCATATACACACACTGTGGTTACATACAAAGGATTTAGGAATCACAATGGACTAAAGTTGGAAGTTAAAAGACAATGGAGTAATGTATTCAAAATTTGGAGGAAAAATTATTTTCAAGAGAGAATTTAAACAAAAGATCAGTCAAGTGGCAGTATAGAATGAAGATATTTTCTGATATTTAAAATGACACTTTTAACATTTAAAAATTCTTTCTTAAGAAGTACACTGTAAAAAGAGAATAAACCAAAAAGAAAGACACAATTCCAAAAAAAGCATTCAATGCAAGACCATGAGGAAAAGAAGTTCTTGAATAATAGCAGTGCAACAAATGTTTGATGCAACAACTTCAGACTTAAACAGAAGGAGAGATAGCTCGACAAGAGAGGGCTTGGGCTTCCCTGGTGGCGCAGTGGTTGAGAATCTGCCTGCCAATGCAGGGGACACGGGTTCGAGCCTTGGTCTGGGAAGATCCCACATGCCGCGGAGCAACTAGGCCCGTGAGCCACAACTACTGAGCCTGCGCGTCTGGAGCTTGTGCTCGGCAACAAGGGAGGCCACGACGGTGAGAGGCCCGCGCACCGCGATGAAGAGTGGCCCCCGCTCGCCCCAACTAGGGAAAGCCCTCGCACAGAAACGAAGACCCAACACAGCCAAAAATACATATAAATAAATAAATAAATAAAATTTTTTAAAAAAAGAGAGAGGGCTTGAGGATAGGAGGCAATTAATTCCTGAACAAAGAAATTATTGTTCAAAAAGGAAAATGTGAGGGGAAAATGCTATAAATGACAGTATAGAGTCATTTGACAAAACCAGAATGTGGACTGAATTTACCATAGAGAAATGAAAATTTATGTTCACACAAATACCTGCATACAAATATTTATAGCTGCTTTATTTGTAATAGCCCCAAATTGGAAATAACCCAAATGTACTTTCACAGATGAATAGATTAACTGTGATACATCTGAATACTAGTCAGCAATAAAAAGAGCAAAGTTGATAGACACAGAAACTGGGACTGAATCTCAAGGGCATTATACTGAGAGGAAAAAGCCAATGCCGAAAGATTACATACTATATGATTCCACTTATATAACTTTCTTGTAATGACAAAACTATAGAAATAGAGAACAGATGAGTGGTCACTAAAAATTAAGAATGGGAGTAGAGTGTGGGTATAGGGCTAACACCAGGGAGTTCAGGGAGTTGATGGAACAGTTCTGTGTGCTGATTGTATTGGTAGTTACACAAATCTATAAATGTGAAAAAATTTCATAGAACTAATATACCAAAAAATGTATGTAAAAGCTTCTGTCGTCCTAATTAAGGTCTACAGTTAATTGTGTCACACCATCATCTATTTCCTGGTTTGGATCATTGTGTTAGATGTTAAAGTTAAGTAAGATGAAGTTGAAGGACTAGAACATGGGAACTCTTTACTGTTCTTGAAGCTTGTATGTGAATCTAAAATTATTTCAAAATAAAAATTATTTTTTAAACTCATCTCAAGGACTATTCCCAGAGATTCTGATTTAGTAGGTCTAAAATGGGTCACAGGAATCTGTATTTTAGCAAGCTCTCTAAGAGGTTCTCCTGAGCAGTCACATTTGAAATCCCCTTGTATAATACATTATGTCCGGAAAAGACCCTTTGGCGCTGAAGACAATAGCAGGTTCTACACAGCTGTTTCCTATAACACCTATTTTTGCAAACAGATGCATCATGCCAAAGTTCAAATAACAAATATATGGGGGGGCCAAAACTGTACATTGCATCCTAGTGGCATGGCTTGATTCTCAGATAGCATCTAGACTGAGATTAGACGTCTTCAAATCTTTCAAGTGCACACCATAAGAATTATTTCTTACCCTTAAATGTTTCATAAGATGTTTCATGTTGCCATTTAAGGGCAGATGAACATGATTTGATATTTTACCAGCTGGAGAGGAAGGATGATACCCTTTTAAGAATATTACAGAAGATTCCTATTTGAAGAGTATACCTCCCCCCTTCAAATGTAGGTGGGCTGTACGACACCCTGTGAAAAGGACCACGATTTTACTAGAAAATCTACCTAGAATTAAATGAGTAATTGAGACCTAAGATATTACTCTTAATTGTAAGGAATATAAAATGTGGTTTAATCTTAGTGAATATCGGTTGCATTCAATGAGGAAAGCCTATAATGCGGTAAAGGCTATATTGCTTAGTTAACATCAACTTTCACCATATAAAAATTTTACTATCATGAAGAAAATGACTGAGTCTAAAATTCTCTGTTATTTTGTTTAAATATTAATTTGCTAATATGAAAATTAGATGGCTAATATTAGTTATGTTCTTAGAAATTTAAGCATATACATTGTAAGAAGAAAATAATTCTTTCAATAGACCCATGTTTTAGCATCTCTACTATATGTTAGTTACTATGTTAGGTATTAAGATTTAAACATAAATAGTATATTGTTTCTTTCCTCAAGAAGCCAGTATCTATTGGAATGAAAAAAAATTGGACCAACAACTACAGTATACTCAATAATTATAGTATAGGTGGTTCTTGACCTGAATATTGAAAGCTGAGTAGAACTTAGCTAGATGAAGAAAAAATGGATGTACATTGCAGGGAGAGGAAACAGTTATGTGAATGCGTGGAAGAATTTGATATGATGATGTGTTTGGATAATAGTGACTATATCATATCTGAGGTAAATGACACATTTGGGTGTAGGTTTGCAAGTGGCAGAATAACTACCTGAAGTCAGGTCATGGTGAGGATCTCTATTATGGCAGTCTGGTGTGCAAGGCCACCCTAAAGTATTCAAGCATTTTGAAAAGAGCATCCAAGTAGTAGTGTTGACAATGGATTGGAATATAATTAAACTGAGGGTAAAGAAAAAATAAAATGATTAAACCAAGAAAATTGTTTGGGGTACAGAAAAATTACCCATTACGATTATTTTCATTTTCATCACAATTTATACTGGTCTCTACACATTGAAAAGCCACTTCTTTTTTAAAGCAGCTGAAATTAATTATTTAAAATCCCCCAAATTGGTGGCATTTCACCTATAGTCAAACCATCTGTATACAATAATTTGAAGAAAATAAAAAGAATGCATATATAGCCAAGTCTCTGTTAAAAAAAAAAAAAGTCCTTTGGGTTGGAAATACCATCTGGATCATTTCAAGCTTACCAGGCACCAAATGCAGCACTGAAAAGCCTAAAGTCTGAAATATATAAACAAAAATACCTTTAAAAAAATTCTCTCCAGTAAGATAGGTTGGCGTTTTCTACACTGCACCTGGATTGTCTTACATTAAAATGTCATGTTACTTCCTAGAAAGGATATTGTGACGATTAGCAAGATCATGTTTTAAAGCTTTTTGAGTTCCTCAAAGAGTGAAGCTCTGTAAGTACAAGGTGTAATGTTCATTTTTTACTGCATGGTCATTTGAATCTTGGTTACGTGTGATAACAGAGAGAAGCAGACCCACTTCCTTTCAAAGTCTTACTGCCTACATGAAGTAGATAGTGGAATTCAGTAGAGAATTAGAATTGGTAATGTTTGAATTACTGAGCAAGAATTGTGCTAAATAACTGCATCCGTATTACTTCTACTTGTCTTGACAGACCTTAATAGGAGACAAAAAGATTTTTACCCAGGTCATGATAATGGAGGGGTTTGCCCATTGATTATTCAGGTTGGGGGAGGGGAGGGGTATTACTGCAAGTAAAAAGAAATGAAAATCCAAAAAAAGAGAATTCTTCTGAAATACGGGCAAACCAAACATTTATCTTAGCCAATTCAGGCAGTCAATATGTATCCAATAGTCCTTAATGCTAGGAATTCTGAGAAATTATAAAGCAATTAATTCAACAAAACAATCAGTCATTTGTTTCTTTCAAGAAACTTAATTTTTAACCTAAAGATGAAGATATTATAGAGACAACTAGGTACATACGCAAACAATGGAACTATTGCCCGGTGTTTGCTAATGATGTTGTGCATGAGGTCTTTGTCAAAGGCTGTTAAGAATGAAGAGTCACTCTTGTTTTACTTCCATTCATTCATTTAAGCAGCATTTATTGATTATTACCTGACATAAATCCTCTTGTAAATGGGCAAATATGCCATGCATTATAATTCCTTTGTTCAGTCAAACATATGTTGAGACCCAGACACTAGAGCAAATATAAAAAGTAAGCGCTATTCTATGTCCTTAAGGTTGTTTTTCAATACTGGCAGAGTCAGATTTGTAAATATTTAATAAACTCATATATAAGGTAGAACATATATGGTAGAATAGTAATTAAGATGTATAAACAGCATAAGGAAGCTTAAATGCTAAGTCAGGAGCTCTCAAGCCTGGCTGAATTTTAGAATCATCTAAATTTTTTTTTTGTAATACAATGCACTGTCCTTCCGTCCTTCCTCTTACCAATTCTGATTTAATTGGGCTAAAATGGGAAACTAGAATTGTTGTTGGTTTTTTTCTTTCAAACCTCCACTGATTCTAATGTGTATCTGTGGTTGAGGCGACCCCAACTCCTATGCTAAATGGTTTGCTTAAAAGATTAGGGAAAGACAGATAAAATACTGTGTTGAAATTGAGTTAGCTTCTGAGAAATTCCATAGGAGACAAGGGAAATCCCTTAGAATAGCTATTACCAAAATTGAATGCAATATGGTAAATATATTCTAACAATTCAGAGGAAGATAGAAGAGCTTTACATAATATCCACACATCCATGAGCCCAAACCTAGTACTAGGTAAAACTGCAAAGTATGTGAATGTTTGTTCTTGGCTCACAATCTCCGAATTCTTCTAATCACCCGAGCTCATAACTAATCAAAGCCTCTAAGGAAAGGTTCTGCCATGTTTTATATTTGGAATAAGAGTAATCATGTAAAATATTACATGCAAGGGGGTTACATTTAAAAGCAAACTGAAATTCCAGGCATCATGAAGAACAATGGAGATTCTCATGGCATAATGAGACCTTCCTAGCCACTGAAATACTAGGAGGCAATAGTCTACACTGGCAGCATATTCCATCAGGAACTATAGTTCTGGAATTTGGGGTTCTCACTCAGTTTTCCATAGTAATAAACAAAAATAAATAATATAAAAACAGAAGGGTGTCTCTAAGAGTTTTTCAAGTTCAGCTTCCAGGTGTTTGTGAACATTAGATTTACCATGTCATGCAACTATGATGAAAATAAAGATCAGGTAAAAGATGATCCAAGCAAAGGGAGGTTTAACAAATAAAACTTCAGAAGCAAAATGCTATATATTGACATTCTCAATCACAAACTATACAAAAAAGTCTGATACCAAAGTTTATAGCCTTGTAAAAATATTTTCGCAGTAGTATCACACCTCCATGTAATATTTTTAGGCATGCCTAGCAAGCTAGATTCAGCACAGTTAGAGAAAAAGAATCATATAGATGAACAGGTAAGTTTCTTCATCAGCAGATTTAAAAGATACCCCTTCACTACTCTTCCTGAAGCTTCTTGAATTGCATTCAGAGACATGGCTCTGTTTAAGTGTCTCTAATTGATAAATATAAATACATCTTTAGAATATACCAATGAATTATAGACCTAGATTGTCATCAAATACCCACAATGTAATTTTTCTAATATAAATTGGCTGTGCACCTATAGCCTGTTGACAAGCTATTTTCTTGCTGTTTGGGGTGTTAGAGCACAATACAAGATTATATAAACACATATAGCTAACATTTAAAGTAATTTTCTTTACAACTAACATAAATCGGAAGTCAAAAGTCTTTTAACTATATGCTTTATTCATAGAAGACATAATAAAACATACTTCTATTTTCAGTTTTGGTTTTCCAAAAATGACAAGGTAGATCACTGTATAAGTAAATTTGTTGTTGAATTGTATCATTGTTTGAGGTACTAGGCCGTATGAGATATTTATTTTTTATTCCTAAACTATTGCTATAAAGCTCTCAATTTTTTTGCATCACTCATGCAACCCTTAATAGTAAGGTGGAATCCTTACCAATGAGATATCAGGAGGCTGAAAGTCCACTGGCCAAGCAGTTACAATCACAGAAATATCCAGATAACTCAGAGCCTCTGTGTGAGGGATTCCACTAAGTGAACTGAAACTAGTATATCATATTTAGCGAAAGTGTCAATACCTTAAAAATACTCAGGGAATAACAGTAATGAGTAAGACGCAGAGTAATCAGAAACATAGGGGCTTGTTTTTGTTAGGCTAGACATAAGCTGTAGACAATATCTGGCAGCAACAAAGAAAGATAATCTATACTTTACCTGAAACATGGCAAGGACAACTGGCCTCCCTCCCTTTAGTCTTTTAGATTTCACTCTTCTACAGAGATAGAAATTGCCATCAACGTAGGCATCTTCTGAAACAAAGGGCAGAAATCGATATTTCTCTGAGCAGGAGGTGATGTCAATATGTTAACCCAACCCCCTTCTGAAGATGGCAAAAGTGTTTTCTCAAACTGCTGCTAAAATCCATCTTTGCCTAATTTTCACAAACAAAGAACATAATGGTTTCGTTTCCCTGACAACACCCTTAAATGTAGCTGGTCTTCATCCTTTGTCCTCTGATCTGTGTCCAAGAAACAATCCAACTCCTCAAATTAATCTTTGCGTCCAACGGGCGATCACAAGGAAGGCTGAGAAAGGTGTTCCTCTGGTCATCACTGTTATATCATTTATTAAAGATTGCAAAGACAAGAAAAGCTATGTGTCTTAGACTGTTCAGGCTGCTATGACAAAATACCGCAGACTGGGTGGCTTATAAACAACAGAGATTTGTTTCTCACAGTTCTGGAGGCTGGAAGTTCAAGAACAGGATGCCATCATGACCCTGTGAGAACCCTCTTTCAGGTCCCAAACTTCTCATTTTATCTTCACATGGTAGAAGTGGCCAGAGATGTCTCTCTGGCCTCTTTTATAAGGGCAAAGTTGTCTTTGAGAAGGGCAAGCAAGCAATAGAATAGCAGGGAGTTGTTATAATAGACTTTGGCTAAATTTGTAAATGTTTTGTTTCTTTAAAAAATGATGAAACAAATATAACTAGTGGTATGTTTTTAATATTGTATGCTGTGATTTTTAAATGTTTTTCTTTCATCTTTTCTACATTTTAAGATCTCAAAAAATTAAGAAAACAAGACTATTAGCGAGTCACATGCCCATTGTTCTTTCTGTTTTTAAAGGAAATGATGGCAATTAGAATACCTCTCCTTGTCCAATTCACAGTGTGCATCAAAGAAATTTTCACTGGACACTAATCAATTCAAATCACAATTTTAATAGCACTAGTCACCCTGCTTTTAAATAAGTACGTTAATAATATCAAATTCATGTATAAGTGCCCCATGTATCTGATTAACTGGAGTAAGAAAACCCTCACTATATGCAGAACATCATTCATGTGCTCTAAAAAGCAAATGAAGAAGCTGGAATCAATATATTATGAGTTATATGTGTCTGTATTTTATGGAAATGAAGAAAAATTCCCTCAGGAAGAACTCGAATATTTGGCTGTTTTGATATTTTACAAGGCATAGAGCAGAGTACCGTACCTGGCAAAGCAACAGTAAGGATAAGAATGAGTGGATTCATTTATAATAATAAGTTATGAATAACGTTTATATTATATATATGCATATGTAGCAACAACATGTGTATAGAATTTCTTTGAGTACTGTGTTGTTTTTATAAGAACTTTCAAAAAAAGATCCTAAAATTATTGATGACTGTTTACTTTCTGTCCATGAATCATTTCCTGAACATATTTTACAATTGTGCTTCAGCTGGGCTTTTAACTTTTATTTATTTTTTGTTTCCTTTTTTAAAAATCACCATTTCTATTTTCAGATTATCCACAGGTGTGGCCTATCTCATGGGGTAATACCAAACACATCTGTTGATTTCTCCCTAAACGACAACAGCAACAATAGTGTACTTGACAACAGCAACAATAGTGTACTTAACAAAATAAAAGCTCGAGAGGGAGGCTTTTCAAAACACAACGGGGAAAATAATTCAAAATGAGAGAAATGAGATAACCAGTAGATACTCCAGAATATGGAAGTCATCTGTAAGCATTTAGTGGGATGGAGAATGCTGAAACAGTTCTCCATTTGCCAGATGCCTGAAATAGAGACAGATGAGCTATTCCTCTGAACTTCAACACCAGCGCCAGCTGAAAAAGCAGACCCTTTCTGCCAAGGGTCACTTGTTGAAACTGTTGACTGTAAATCTGAGTTCTCTTTTTGGACTTCTGGTACCCAGAAAATACAATCAAAATGTTCCTATGTGTACCTTACCTTGGGCACAATGACTATCATCCTTGGTTGCTAAAGGTCTGCGGGGGTGGAGACAACTCATTTACATGTTTTGAACAGAGGTACATTTTATGAAACCCACATGTTGTACATGCTTTTTCTTACCTTTCCTTGATGAGTAAGAAATGTTCCCAAATGAAGTAACCCACATTTCAATTGCACTGGTAAACAGTGGTAAGGATATTTATGTCTGGAAATATTCATAAAAACGCCCTTTATGTATTTTTTCTTTCTAAAATAGTTGCTGCTGCATTACACTGTATCTTCTAACCTGCTTTTGTAGAAAGGAATGTCTTTGTGCGAAGTGTACTATCTGGAATTCTTTTCCTCATATTGTTTAGCTCATGAGTCTGTTTTTTTGCACTTGCTCCCAGGGTGTTTGAAACATTTAAAAAATAACAGTGGGTAGTCAGAACTGCTCGTGCTGGCAGCGGGTGCCTTACAGTTTGCCATCACATAAATGTCAATTTGCTTCTTTCATGGAGCTAAGCAGAGATAAATCCCAGTAGCATAGAAAGAGGTCTCTAGATTTCGTAGTTTCTTCCATTTCTGTGTGTGGCCTGACCAATCAACCCAAAGTGTCTCTGTTTCTCTCCATCCTGTTTAACTCCATCACTCTTTAACTTTTCCAGGTCTGCCATTAGGTTTGGGGGATCTCTAGTGGGTCTAGGATATATTCTAGACTAGAAGTTCTTATGGTGCAGTCCCCAAACCAGTAGCAGTGCCTGGGAACTTTCTAGAAATACAGATTATTTACTCCTTACCTTCTGAATCAGAAACTCTGGGGTTGAGGTAATCTGTGTTTTAACAAGTCCTTCAGGTCATTCTGATCCACACTAAATTTTAAGAATTACTGGTATAGACCACAATGTCAAAATTTCTCCCAGGAACTCCACAAACCATCACCTTCAGAACTTTCCCCCAAATATCCCCAGGGAATTCCCTAATTGTCAGAGCCTGAACACTTTTAGATGCTCTTTTTGTATCTAAACTATGCTGGCCCCAAGATATAAAAGGAATCCCATCTAAATTAAACCTGGTATCAGTTTTTGGAAGAGGTAGCAGTGAATTAATTTGCAGTAAGAATTTGTCCTAAATCAACAAAACAGATCAGCTAAGTTGTAGCACCAATGCCTTCTAAAAATGACCCTCCTTTGATTTTCCTCTCCACTAATATATAACAAAAAGGAGATTTAAAAGCCTTGCAGAATAACACTGCCAGCCGTACAGAAGACAGGCACCTCAGTTGGTTGATGAATGGGTTATATCTACTAGTTGAGGTGTCCATATTGATGGATAAAAACAGCCGATTCATTATTTTCTTTAATTGGCTTTAAATGTACTATTCAACCAAGTGAGATTTTGAAGGATTTTTCAGATTATATTCCAAAAGAACAACAGCCAAAATATTCAACTGAGGAACTGCAAAGTCTTTATTTTATGACACAATCTAAAAACTGGTGATACTACAAACATAAGGAAAATATCAAAAAGGATTTTGTGCAGTGGTGAAGTTTATGAATCACTCAGAATAAATATACTGAATTTACATTAAAAAATAGATGACTGTCTAATTTTTGTTGTGCTTCTCAAAGGTATTATTGTTAAGATTAATTGAGAATATTTCCTCAGTGTCACATGCATTATCTTCACAAGCCCCTCACCACATTCCCATGTAGAAATTACATTTTTTTCTTTTCTCCTCCATTCAGCCCGTTGCCCAGGTGAGTGCCCCAACTCCCCACACTGCATTTGTAACCTTTGTTAACCCCAGGTCAGAGAAAGGGGAGAGACTAAAGTGAGGATGGGTTGAGGAAATGCCTAGAGCCTAGTGCCCAATTGTCAAAGTCAACCAGCAGCCCCTTTGCTTTCAAAATGGGAATACGATTTATTCTTTCTTCAAGACACTTCACCATGAAGTATTGTTGGAAATGTGTTTCAAAATGAAAATGCCATTTCATTTTTGTATTTCTTATTTTTTAGGGGTTGAGAAGACCAAATTGTTACTTGACATTACCTGGGATGTAGGCTGAGTTCCCGAGTTGGCGGTTCAGAGATAAGTTTAGCCCATCTCATGGCTCAGACCATAGGCTCAAGCTGTTTCCGCCAGGACCACACAGCAGGCCCATGAATCCCTGAAACTTTCTTAGTAGGAGCCGGCCAAGCAGCCAAAAGAATTTCCAGCCTTCCATAGTGATTGAAATATAACATACAATATTTCAACACTGAAATGATGCCCTTAATTATTAAGAATATACTCGAATGCCTGCTATGTGCATAGATATTCTGAGTGCTATGAAAAAGTATGAAACACATAAAAGTGTCCATCCCAGGAATAATTTGCAACTCAGCTGGAAAGAACAAACCTATAGGCATGAAATGGCATCAGGATGCTACAAAGGAGTCCAGTCACTTCATGTCAGGTGCACTGCCTTGCACTCAGCTCCACTTTCTCCACCCCTCAACTCCGAAAGTACAAAAAGAGCAGATTAACCCACAGGCAACCATGTTAAGTATGCTGCTGAGACACTGTTATCTCTAAGTCAGGAGACATTAATAAAACATGGACAAATGCAACAAACATTAAAAAAAATAGGACTGCCTCATGTTTCATTTACTTTTGACAAAATAGTCTATGTCATACTCTGAGCTCAGAAATCCACACTTTGTTGCAAATATAGAGACATTCCTTCCAATGAGTAATCTGAATAGTCATGGTAGGAAGAAAAATTTACAGGGAATAATCCATACCCTTCTCTTCTACCCTAGAAGTAAATCAGGTATCAGAGAAATTCTGCCTCTAAATAAAAATCAAAGGTATTTAGCATTCTAGTTTTGATGGCTTTTGAAAATGATATTTTTTCTCTTCAGCTCTTTGAGTAGATCTGAAATTCAGGACATTTCCATAAATTGTGTGTGTGTGTGTGTGTGTGTGTGTGTGTGTGTGTTTATAGTATGCACACATAGTATTTAGTTGCATTTTAGGAACTGAAATTCCTTTTGTGAAATGAACGTTCCTCAGTGTGACATTACATCCTCTAACAATACACCATGTCGTTTCCAGAACATAACATTATGTTCTGAACTTAGAGCTATGTGAACAAATTCACACCCAAAGAAAAACCAACAAAGTGCCTGTCTTGCTTCCAGTTTCACTTTCCTTGTTTTTCAGGAATGAAAAGCAATTCTGTGATTGAAAATGAAAATGTCTTTTCCCAACTGTGATCAGCTCTCTTGACCTGGCAGAAATGAAGCCTGTGTCTTTCAGGCCTTGAAGTCTTCTGCCCCAAAACTCAAAAAGACACTCTCTGGAAGTTTTAATGCATCTCAAGTTCTGGTGTACACTGTTCCACTTGATTTTACCTTGCTTTCTTGCATATGTAACTTCTTGCTGGAATATCATAAATTTTCTTTTATGCCAAGGTTTCCCAAGAAGAAATGTACTATCTGAGGATGTGACTTTGGGGCATTTCAGGATGCATAGGTAAGAGTTAAGATTAATCAGGTCTTTAAGTCAAAGTTCAAAATCAAGAACCCTGATACCAAAGTTGTTCTTTTGCTTCTTTTATATATCTTATTTTATTGACACAAAATAGAGAGCTATATAAGGGAAAAGCCATTCTTGGATTTAAGTAAAATTTTATACAAACTATATGACAACTTTGACTAATTTTGCATTAAATATTTACAGAGCGAAATGTTTATTTTAAAAAAAATTAAGCTAAACTTTGGGGAATTATCTACTAGAATCTTATTGGTGATTAACTGAATAGCTTTACGTTGGTATCATAAAATCAACCTCATTAAGAGAAAACTAACAATAGATAAAAGTTACTGGATGGAAGTTTTTTTAAACATGGAAATGGAGCAGTGAATGGGTTGAGATAAAGAGTTCTATAAAAATTGATGTAAATATGAATTTAAATTATTAAGTGTGAATTAATTATTTAATCTCTGGTATTATAAAAATGTTAGCATTCTTTCTGTTTTAGTAATTACACATGGATTTAAATATATTTTAAATTCTATTCCATTTAACAGAATTCAAATTTGAAATTTTCTAAAATCTCTAAGGTTTAAAATCATTGAAAATGTGATATTTTATTTTAAAAACTCAGTAAGATCAACTACTTTGCAAAATAAAAGTTCAATCTATAGATTTTCAAAATTTTAGGAGAAGAAAACTAACCACTAACTCGTCTCTCCTGCCATCTCTCTTTCTTTATATGCCCCTCTGCTGGTTCACTACCTCTCAGTGCTTAAATGCTTTTCTCTAAGCAGAAGATTTGTAGTGGATTTTCATTTCTTTTTGTATAACCTTCTTTGGTGTCTTCAGTTATCTGAAGGGATGTCATAAGTTTCAGAGCAAAATCATTTTATAGTGTCACTCCACTATCCAAAATTAATTAATATCATTCAGTACCTTTAGAAATGAAGAGACAAATGGTAGTATTATAAATCCAAACAAAGTATAAATCCTTTAGATTCTCCTCCTATTAAAAAGGATATAACTATTAGTTAAATAACTTAAGGGATTAACTTGGAGTTGTTTTAAAATATGCTGAAAATTACAATTGAATCTATTGGCTTTTTGAAAGAAGGAAGAGCTTACCAGGGCCTCTTGACTCTCATCTTTATTGCCATTTCTGGGCAATATATGCAACCTACAGAACTTGGCAAAATCTTATCCAGTGGAAAAAGCAGAAGCTTAAAGGCAAATAATGCCTATGAACTTTCTTGCTTTTTATATTATGGAAAGCTCAGCAATAATAGGTCCCTCTGCAGTAAGGCCAGCTACAAGTGCATATGGAAAAAAAAGATTGTATGTCAATCATCTCTCTCCTTGCTTTTACTAAAATTTCAGAAAATCCTAGGAATGTGATGTTAGAAGGGATCATAAAAATCATCTAATTGAACTGCATTGTTTAAAAAATTATGGAAGTAAGATCTGCTTAAAAAAACTGACTTATCCAAGGTCACACAGCTAAGCTATGAGAAAAAGAAATCTCCTGGCTTCTTGACTGTTTCATCTGCGGTGTAGGCCACTGACCAGCATAGAGTCAAAGGCACAGTCTGGATGCACTATTTCAAAAGGAACTGGTGTTTTCTTTTTTTTAAATTTATTTTATTGAAGTATAGTTGATTCACAATGTTGTGTTAATTTCTGTTGTACAGCAAAGTGATTCCATTTTATATATATATATTAGATATCAGATATATTCTTTTTCATCTTATGGTATATTATAGAATATTGAATATAGTTCCCTGTGCTATACAGTAGACCTTGTTGTTTATCCATTCTATATATAATATTTTGCATCTGCTAATCCCAAACTCCTAATCCATCCCTCCCCACCATACCTAGGCAACCACAAGTCTGGTCTCTATGTCTGTGAGTCTGTCTCTTTCATAGATAAGTTCATTTGTGTCATATTTTAGATTCCACATATGAATGATATCATATGGTATTTGTCTTTCTCTTTGTGATAATTATATACTTCACTTAGTAGAATAATCTCTAGTTCCATCCATGTTGCTGCAAATGGCATTATCTCATTCATTTTTTATAGATGAGTAGTATTCCATTGTGTATATGTACCACATCTCCTTTATCCATTCTTCTGTAGACGGACATTTAGGTTGTTTCCATGTCTTCGCTATTGTAAATAGTGCTGCTGTGAACATAGGGGTGCATGTATCTTTTTGAATTAGAGTTTTGTCTAGATATATGCCCAGGAGTGGGATTGGAACTGGTGCTTTCAATGTTTACAATGTGTTCAATGGTCTACTTCATGACTACCTCAGCTTTCTCCAGTTGGCAGAAATAGCAAAACAAGAAGAAACACAAATTTATGTCTATGGTTAAAGTTTTTAATTTCTAATTCATGTGATAGTTTTCCCTTCTACCTTAAAAGTCAAAATTTAACTCTTTTGTTGTGGATTTAAAAGTAATGGAGGACTTCCCTGGTGGTGCAATGGTTAAGAATCCACCTGCCAATGCAGGGGACACGGGTTCAAGCCCTGGTCCGGGAAGATCCCACATGCTGCGGAGCAACTAAGCCTGTGCAGCCACAACTGCTGAGCCTATGCTCTAGAGCCCGTGAGCCACAACTACTGAAGCCCGTGTGCCTAGAACCTGTGCTCCGCAACAAGAGAACCCACCGCAATGAGAAACCTGCGCACTGCAATGAAGAGTAGCCCCCGCTCGCCGCAACTAGAGAAAGCCCGCGTGCAGCAACAAAGGCCCAACGCTGCCAAAAATAAATAAATAAGTAAAAGTAATGGAAATATCACTTTGCTTTTTGCCATATCTGAACTTCATACACAAGCCTTCAAGCCCCAGAGAAAAATTACCAGTGGCTAGATATGTTAGTCCATAAAACCAAATAGCTCAAGAGCAGGATGTTAGGTAAACAAAACTCAAACAATGGAGATTTCTTCATTTATTGTATACCATGCATCACTGATAAAGATATTCACCTTAAAGAGTAAAATAATAATAATAATAATGTGTACTTACTATGTGCTCAGTTTCTATGTTGGACAGAAGATTAAGGGATGAGTAAAGAACACATCTTCCCTCAGAGAGTTTGTGGTTGAGCAGATGAGATATGATGATGCACACACAAATGACTATGATTTAAAATAGGTCAGTTCCGGGCTTCCCTGGTGGCGCAGTGGTTAAGAATCCGCCTGCCAATGCAGGGGACACAGGTTCGAGCCCTGGTCCAGGTTCGAGCCCTGGTCCAGGAAGATCCCACATGCCACGGAGCAATTAAGCCCATGCACCACAACTACTGAGCCTGTGCTCTAGAGCCTGTGAGCCACAACTACTGAGCCCACGTGCCACAACTACTGAAGCCCATGCGCCTAGGGCCTGTGCCCTGCAACAAGAGAAGCCACCGCAATGAGAAGCCCATGCACTGCAACGAAGAGTAGCCCCTGCTCACTGCAACTAGAGAAAAGCCCTCGTGCAGCAATGAAGACCCAACGCAGCCAAAAATAAATAAATAAATAAAATTTTAAAAAATAATAAAATGGGTCAGTTCCATTTAAAAAGTACAAAATTCTGGGGCTTCCCTGGTGGCACAGTGGTCGAGAATCTGCCTGCCAACGCAGGGGACATGGGTTCGAGCCCTGGTCTGGGAGGATCCCACATGCCGCGGAGCAACTAGGCCCGTGAGCCACAACTACTGAGCCTGCGCATCTGGAGCCTGTGCTCCGCAACAAGAGAGGCTGCGATAGAGGCCCGCGCACCGCGATGAAGAGTGGCCCCCGCTCGCCGCAACTGGAGAAAGCCCTCGCACAGAAACGAAGACCCAACACAGCCTAAAATAAATAAATAAATAAATTTATTAAAAAAGAAATAAAATAAAAAGTACAAAATTCTAAAGGGACTTGACGAATATAGTTTTCTAGGGAACATGAAAAGCATTATAAAATAAGTGTCATTTGAGATAAAACTTGGAAGCTCCCATAAGCCTGGGACTGGCAGGGAAGGTGGAAATAGTCTAGGACTGATTTGGCCTGGAAGCTACCTCGGACCGTCTCATATGTTCTTTCTTATTTTCCCACCTCTGTGCCTTTGTTCATGTTTATTCTTCAGAGATACCTACCCCCACCTCTCCACCTGCACACCTCCTCCATTGATTGTGGAGAGAATGGGTATCCCAGGCTAATGCACTCCAGAAATGCAAATAACTACTTGCAAAGGTTGCGCACCCCCATCTCCGCCTTTAGTGGACTCCCCCAACAAAGCCTAACAGTGTTGCACACAGAGTAGCTGAGTAACATTCATTCATAAATGTTTAATGGGCACCTACTAAGTGTGAAACTATGTTAGGAGGTAGAGGATATAGACAAAATTAATGTCCTCACTTCCATGGAAATTATAGATAATTAAATAGCAATTGCAACCATCTGATGAGTGTTATGACAGTGGAAGCACAGGATACTGTAGTAGTACAAGGCAAAGACAACTGCCAGATTAGGAGGGTCAAGAAAGCTTTCCGAAAAGAGATAAACTGATTCTTCAAGGATGATTGGGAGTTAGCAGGTGCCATTGGGCAGCAAAAACATGGAACTGCCCTCACTCTGGGGAGCATGTGTTTTTACAGTAAGGCACATTTTGAGGCAGTTACAACGAGGGACATCTGGCAGTGATGGCTCCCTAATACTTACAAGTGAAAAGCTCATAATTGCAGTGGGAGTTTATTGACCAGAAGCCAAAGGGAGGGGAAAGGGAGGGGAAGCTTTCCTGGGGTCAGTAAAAGGAAGGACTGCCACTGAGATTGGGGGGAGGGGATTTATGAAAAAAAGGGAAAGGGCCCTGAGATAAAGGATGGGGAATTACAGCCTTTGAAGCTCTCCCATCGCTAATTATGACTGGAAGTCAATCCATCAGGAGTAGGAGCAGGTTAAGCTTCAGTTGAACAGGACTTTTTTTATGCAAATGTCTCTTGAAATGCAAACTGAAGAGAAAAAAAGTATGAAAACACAACCATGAAAGACAGGAGAGTTTCCTATTCAGCAGCAAGTTCTTTAAATTCAGAAAAAGAAAAAAAACCCATCTGTAAAAGGGGTGGGAAAAAAAAAAATCTCTTTACAGCAGGTTGCAAAGCATGTTCTATGTAGGTGGTATTCATCTACAACTCTCTGAATTCCATCTTTTGAAACAGTATTCCAAATTCTGTTTTAAAACATTACTCTCCAAATTAGAAGAGATCTTATAAGCGTCTTCACTCTATAATAATTTCAACAGAACAGGCACGTAGAGCCCTCCCCAATGCAAAGGAAACGTTCTTTAAAAATCAAAACGACTGCTCTGTAAAAAAAAAAAGTGTGTATGTGAGGTCTCCTGCTTAGGGGCTTAGAAAAGAAAATGAGTAGATTTAAAGATAGTGTGCTTGATTCCAAAAATGGTACTGTGAGACTGCATATTACTTCATTGCGGGCTGTAGGAAATGTGTTTTGTTCTGTTGTGTTTAATTCTGAGATTAAAAGCAGT
This sequence comes from Balaenoptera physalus, assembly GCF_965194825.1. NCBI lineage: Eukaryota > Metazoa > Chordata > Mammalia > Artiodactyla > Balaenopteridae > Balaenoptera > Balaenoptera physalus. The sequence goes on along the minus strand of NC_138890.1, from coordinate 98,067,513 downwards.
AGTTAAACCATGACAGCGAGGAGCTTTCTGCTCTGTTATATTACAGCTCACTTATTTCCCTCCAAATATTAAACAATGCCAAAAAAACTTTTAGCTGTTTGGGGTGGGATCCATTTTCACTTTACTCTTGTCCTTTTTTGGTCGCAAGATGACAGTTTAATATTCCAGGCTCCAAACCGGAGCTTGGCAAATGGATTTAAAAAAAAAAAAAAAGGTTAAATGCTGTAGGGAAGAAAAAGGTGTGCAATTAATTTTCCATAAGAAACTGTGTAACTGATAACTAAAGATGGTTATGTTTATCATCTATTTATCTCGTATAATTCTTGGAAATTTTTAGGACAACATAGCACAAATGTAATTTTATTGGTTAACCCTTGGTTTTATTGTATAAAAATTGACACATATTCCATTTCAGCATCTTTTTAATGGTTGACATTTAATCATCTGGAATTAAGTGCAGGATAATATAGTGATTAAAAATACAAGTTCGAGAATCAAATTTGAGTTTAAATCTCACTCATGACTCATAAATTGTGTTACCTTGGGAACACTATTTAACCTCTCTCAGCTCTAGTTTTATCATCTTTAAAAGTGATGATATTAATACTAAATTTATTGTGCTTTTCGGAGGATTAAGTAACATAAACCACATGAAAGAGCTGCTACATAATGAATTTTTAATAAATAGGAACTACTGTTATTATGATTGTTAAATGAATGTTCTATTCTGAAGATTTAGAAATGTTTCCTTTGCCAGGTCACATTTTTGTTCGCACAGTATTTTTCCAGGTATTTCTGTACTTTATTCCATTGCAAATAAATGTCAACATAAATATGTGGATAACATCATAACTAGTTCAGAGAATGAAATACAACATTTTGATCAAACAGTGGCTTTTTGGATACACCTAACCTACTTAAGAGCTAAAAGTTGGTCACTAAGACCATACTCAGAAATTGCTCCATCACAAACTTCCATGCACACATCAAAAAAATCAAACAGAGAAAACTCATTTGTCCAGTTGCCTTTCTTAACACCAAACATGGTAGGGAAAGCAGCTAGTGACTAACTAGCTTCAAGGCTTTCTTTCAAATCCTAGTTTAAAAGAAATGGCTATAGCCAGGAGAAATTCCAGTTCTGAAAATGCTATATGCTGTTGATACATTTGTCTTTTACTTAAGGAAATGTTAAGTAAGTTTTGAAATACATTCTTGGTGTAATGACCTTTGAAAATACCTCTAAGACAATGTTCTCATGATTGTTTTATTCAGCAAAAATTGAGGGGCATTATTATATATGCAAGGCCCTTGGATAGCTCTGAGTCTGCAATATGGATTGAAATATTGCCCCTGACTCACAGAGTTCACTGTCAAAGTGGGGGGAACTAGAAATTAACAGGCATTAACACACTAATGTAGTGTATGTAATAAGGAAAATACAGGACACCATAATATATTTGCATTTGATTCCAGGCAAAATGTTGAATAATGGCTGGGCTTTAATTAACCAATCAATGCACATTAATTGAGAACTAGTGTTAGTGACAAGGAGTGGTTTGACAGTGGGAAAGTGACATAGAAAAATAACCCCTGTGATTTCTGCTGGGCTTCCTCCCAAGCTGCATAAAGTAAGCAAACAATCTAAATAGAAATTGCAGTCTTTCTAAGAAAATGTGGCTTCAGGCTGAGTTCCCTAGCACCTTCACTTTTCTACTAGTTGTCATCTTTAAATCCTTTCTTTGTAGACATTGAATACAACCATGATGTTGAGATTCTGTTATGAAATAAGAAAAATAACTATTATAACTCAGAGCCTCAGTCCCCAAAGACTTTTGGTTTTAATTTTACTTGCAGAGATTAGTTCAATCTCAAATATGAAATCAAATCCTTACCACCAGGGGAAACTGAGATTCTTGAGTAGCTAAATATTTACAAACTCTAACAATAGATTTTTGAAGAAAATGTGTCAAATCAGCATTAAGTTAGTGCTAGCTCTTTGGAAGTTGTGACACCATTTGTTTGTTTCTCAGCTTCTGGTTATCCATAATTAAGTCCATCCTCATCAACTAATTAAAAGAAAACATAATTCTAAGATGGAGACGGAAGAATAAATCGTAATTTTGCTGCTCTTTTCCATGAAGGACTCTACAAGTATGTCAGGAAGCTATCCACACAGAAGGAGACTTGTTAATGGTGTTCTTATGACACTATCATGAAGGCCAGAGAACAGTTTATCCCCACTTGAGGGTTCCTGCTAACCTTCTGATCTTAATCAATAAAAAGGGGTTTTGACTCATTGACTAGTTTATCTGATATAAAAGGAAGAGAAATCATGTACATGTATGTAATTTAGTATATTTGGCAGATATTTTTATCTCAATTTAGGACATCTAGCCAATGACAAGGATTGAAATAAATGTGAAGTGGATATGAAATTGATGCATACCTACACATATTTATATACCCAAAATACAATCTCCTAAAACAATCTTAAATCTTCCTTAAAATAAGGTAATAAGTAAATTACAAGTAAAATTTATACAGATAATCACACACACACATACATGCACACACAAGCTTGGTGAAGGGCATAAACTGGGCATGAGAAATGTAGAAAAAATTAAGAAAGCAGTTACTTTTTATTAAGACCTCAGTTAAGAAGCCCTCTTAAAGTCCATTGCATGAGAAACGAAATATGTAGTGTAATGAATTTAAAAATTGAGAGGAGCAAGTTTTGAAAATGTTCATCAATAGAACAGGGCAGTGGAATATGTGGGAGTCAGAAGAACTTAATTTTATTTTCACAAAGCTCTATTTAAAAACAAAAGTTTACTTTGACATCAAAATATTTTTCTACCTTTATGCAATGTTTAGAAGAGGAAAATAAACTTTTTCATGTAATAGAGTTACAAAAGTACCCTTAAAATACTCTCATAGTCTAAGGGCCATATTTCTTTAGATCAAGGCAGAGCAACAGAGTATAGTTGGGACAATTGAGGACACAGGCGAGTCCAAATGACTTGCAAGCTGCTACATTAGAGCAGTACCAAAGGGGCAACCAATGCCAGAGGTACCAGATGCTTATGAATTGCTTCAGCCTCAAGACACCCTTGGGTTGCAAGGTTACACATAAATGAGATTAATCACATGTGCCTTAAATTGTGACCCTACTCCCAAAAGAACAAGTACTGAAGAATTTATCTAACTATAACCAAAAAGAATGTTAATTAAAGATTTAGGATAAAATATGGATTGCTCCAAGGTTAGATTGAAAAAAGAATTTAATACTTGGGATGAAATTTAAATTATTTTTTTATCAACAAATACTCATTTTCTATTACATTGCAAATGTTTTACTTGATGTGATGCACAAACATGTTTCTGCCTTCATGGAACTTAAAGTTTCAGTTAAGTCTTTAATATATATACACACATTTACATATTCTTTCCCCCTGTATGTGTGTGTGTGCAGAACCTTACTCAATGCCTAGACTATGCCACTGTATTTTATTGGGTAAATTGGAGGTAGAGAATGGGAAATTACTCATATGTTTTTAAATTTGAAATTCAACTTTCTTGGAGCCATGGCACCATGCTAAACTTTAAGGTACACTCATTCAAATCAATAAACTGGGGCTTCCCTGGTGGTGCAGTGGTTGAGAATCTGCCTGCCAATGCAGCGGACACGGGTTTGAGCCCTGGTCTGGGAAGATCCCACATGCCGTGGAGCAACTGGGCCCGTGAGCCACAACTACTGAGCCTGCGCGTCTGGAGCCTGTGCTCCGCAACAAGAGAGGCTGCGATAGTGAGAGGCCCGCGCACCGCGATGAAGAGTGGCCCCCGCTTGCCACAACTAGAGAAAGTCCTCGCACAGAAATGAAGACCCAACACAGCCATAAATAAATTAATTATTTAAAAAAAAAAAGCATACATATAAAAAAAAAAAAATCAGTAAACTGAAATAAAATGTTGTCTGGCTTGTTACTCATTGATGTAAGTGGGAACCTCATTTGCTTACAGAAACCATAGCTTTTAAATGTTGGATATTAATATGATATCATGAAGAAAATGTGGCTCCTGACATAGAGAGGCTCAGAATGAAATGAGAGAGACCAATAGCAGAATATGGAAAGAGGAATAAATTTTGGCTGGATGTTCAGAGAGGGCTTCCCAGAGAAGCAAAATTTTTGGCTGAGATTTGAATGATGAGTTCAAAACCCCATGCATTAAAAAAAAAAAAAAAAAAACCATAAAACAATGTTCTAAGAGTGTGCAAGATATACATGACATGGAGATCTGAAAATATATGTTTGGCATGACTGGGAATTGGGAAACCACATGCTGGCCATCATGACTGAAGTGAGTAGTATAGGGAGAGATAGGAGAAGTGTTTTAGAAATGATGTTAGGGATACATTTTAAATAGCGAAAATGATAAGCTGAAGAAAATGGGTCATACTATATGAAAAGGGAGAAACCACAGAAGGTTTTTGAGCAAAGCTATTTCATGATAATAGCTTTATTTCAGTTAAGATGAATGATAGGTTGGAGTGGGAAGAGAAGAAATGCAGAACCAACTAGAATATTAGCACAATTTTCCTGATTAGGGACAATGAACGTCTCACACTGGGTTTGAGACATAGTCAACCCTCAATAAATATTTGTGAATGAATGAAAAAAATGAAAGTAACTAAGGGAGTGACAATGAAGATAAGACTCACCACCCAAATAAAACTTATGTGATTTGGGAAGTATTTGATGCAAGAGGTGCAAGACTGACAGGAAAAAGCAACGACTCCAAGGTTTCAGGGTGAGCTAAATGGGGAGTTTGTATTGCCATTAACTGAGATGTGGAACAAGATGAGAAGATGGTGATGCAGGACGGTGAAGAGGTGAGATATGGATAATATTTGACAGCATACTGAGTTTGAGCTGATACCTTTATGAAGATGTACCATACTAGGTGTAAAATCAGTATCTGAAGGTTACAGAGGAACTCAGAGCAAGAGAAAGAGTTAGGAATCATCTGATGTTAGCTGAGGTCCAGAAAGCTTGAGGTGACATCAGAAAAAAAGCACAGCATGAAAAAAAAAGGTGACTGTCACAGGTTGGGTTCCCAAGGAAGCAGGCTCTGAAATGGAGATTAGCGAGCATGATGTTTATTAGGAAGTATGCTTGGGATCAACAGGTTGGGAAAAAGGAGAGGTCAAGGAAGGATATAGTCTCAATGGAAGCTTCAGCTAATCCTCCAGGGTGTTCTGAAGATGGTATAACCCTTTAAAGATGCCCAAAGTTGGGGCAAAGACTGGGCCTTACACCTCTGTACCAATCAGACATTGGAAGTAGCTGCCCTGGGAAGGAAGCATGATCTTTGTCTAGGTGACTTTCTTCTACAAGTAACTCCTTAGAAGTGCCAACAGTTGCAGTCTGTCTTCTGGCAGTACACCCAGCAGCAGGTATTATTATTACTTCGTACCTGAAAGGTACTCTTGGTGGCACATCACACATCCACCAGGATGGGTACGCACAAAATTTTGTAGGCAAGCCTATATTAAAGGCACTGGATAGTTAGGGTAAAATAGAGCAAGGGTTTCTGGAGGTGTAAGAGGAACACTGGGATACAGGTGCACTTTGGAAGCCAAGATTCAAGAAGGAAGAGAAACAATGGACACAATATCTGCAGAAATTTTTAGTTTAAAGAACAAGAAAAGCCATATGACTTGGCATAAAAAATAACATTTTTTAATGTTACAATGCGCTAGGGGAGATGTTTGGCCAAAAGTGATCATAGTTGAAAGCAGAGAAATAAAGATGGGAAGTCAGTATGCTGAGAAAGAAAATAACAAGCAGCAATAGAACACGTTCTTCTCTTTCTATTCAAAAATTCACCTGCCATTACTAATCTCCTACACTGATCTGATTTCACTCAACACCAAAAGTAAAAATGTTAAAATCCAGAAAAACAGATTAATTAAATTGGCTCAGCTATATGTTCATTTCAAATTAGAAAATCTGTCTAATGAAAAAGAGTTTTCTTTATTCCTGTGAATTTTCTGGTAACAGTCCCCTTGAAAAGTTCCAAATTATGTTTCATTCAAGATGTTCAAGAAAGGCCTTCCTAGATATCCTCTTAGAGTTTTAAAATTATCCAACTTTAGGGTCTGATAAACTTCAGGCTATTTTCCAGGTTAAGTGTTGGATAGAGTGAATGCCTTTGTCTGGTTTAAAGCCCAGTTCCATGGTGATGCATAAATAAATACCATTATTTAAAATCGCATATTGCTTGACAGCATTCTTGACAGCATATTGCTAAAAGCAGCCCAAATGTCTTCAAGAACGATAAAAGACAAACATTGACCAATTATTATGTTCAAGACACTTTTTTTGATGTTTGCATACAATATGCCAGTTGTGTTCACTCCAATTCTGTGAACTAGTCCCTGTCGTATAAAAACTTTTCTGTGTTTCATTTTTCAAAAAACATGCCCAATGTTACATACTCTATATGGAATAGAACTAGGATTTATTAAATGACTGACTGATTTATTCTCTTATTCATTCAACAAGTATTATTAAACATCTGCTTTTCATATTGCTGGAACTTAAATCTGCTTGATAGCAGAGCTCCTATCCTAAATTTTTATTTACATGATTATTTTCACTTTTATTTTCATTTTATTTTTATACGTACTAATGCTTTAAAAGCACATTCGAAAGAACACAGCAGAGCTTTCTACAATGGCATCTCTGACAATATTTTGTGCATTGTACTCTACTGATTACCAATGATCTTTCCAGTCATACATGAACATATGGAAGTTAATTCTAATAATTGAAAACATTCTTATGTAAAGAAACCTGCAGAAACCTGAATTTTCACAAACACATATATACATGTCCACATAAGAATTGACTAATGTTACTAAATGATTTAACAAATTAATAGGATGTACTTAGTGTTAACACTCTAAACTCTTGATTATCTGTTTTCTTCACAAATGCTTAAAATGGCTTTTAAAAATGTTTTAGTGCTTCATAAAGGTAAAATAGGAGTAATTAAGTAATAAATAGTTGAAGGATTAGTTCTCTAGATGAACAGATATTTTTATGATCAACATATGACTCAATATTTTTCCCCAGGGAATGAGGCACATTTGTAGAAATTAAGAAAAGGTTTTTCTTGGATCTCTCCCATTTGATGCAGACAATCTGTCACCAGCACTTACCCTAGGAGCATAAGCGTATCTAACTAGTGAAGCTAGCACCCTTCTTTGTTCATTGCTCCATGTGCATACTGACTAGCAGAGGAGGAAAACTCAAAAAGTAGATGTACTCTTTCCCTAGGACTGGTGGTGAACTTCGATACATAATTACTTGTGGAACTAATACTAACCCTAAATGAGGGTTAAAAATGAGAGATTACAGTGTGTAATACTACATGCTCTGACAATGTAGATATAGGACAATTATTTGTCAAAAGAATACGGAGAATGAGGAGAACAAATGAAGAAACCATAATTACTTTTATAAATAATATTGGTGGTAATAGCATTAGAATTGTTATCCTGAGATAATTATGCATGTGATATAGAATAAAGGAAATTAAAAATTATGGGATATCCACAGCCTGCAGACTCAGCCCACCAACCAGCAGGCAGACACCAGCTGCAGGACAACTGCAGCCCCACAGCCTTCAGACACAGCCCACCCACCAGCAGGCTAGCACCAGCCCTGGGACTGACTGGACCCTGACCCCACCCACTAGCAGGCCAGTACAAGCTTTGGACACCCCACACATTGCAGTCAGTTGTGTCAGGAACAGCTCCACCTAACTGAAGTCCAAGACCAGCTCTGGGACCCCTGGGCCCTGCATCTAGACTCCAGAACCCAGCTCTGTCTGCCAGTGAACTAGCACTAGCCCCAGAACCTGGCTTCACCCACCAATGGGCAGGCACCAGGCCCAGAGTCTCCTGGACCCTGACTCTGCATACCAGTGAGCCAGCACTAGCCCTGGGAGTCCCTGGGGTTCCACAACCAACCACCTCATGACTGGTCCTGCCAACCAGTGGCTGGAAGCCTCCATACAAGGCAGGGCCTACCAGTCAAGCGGACCAAGGACCAACCGAGCCTACCAGACTGCCCACAGTAGTCAGCCTACATGGGTGGGGTGGGAGGGGGCACTCCTAAGGCATATTGCTCTGGTGATGAAAGAGGAGCATGCTGCAGGATGCATGGGATGTCTCTTCAAATGGCCACTTCTCCAAGATTGGGAAATGTAATTAACCTACCATATATAGAAATAAAAACAGCAAGTTAGGCAAAGTGAGGTGACAGAGGAACATGTTCCAAACAAGGGAACAGGATAAAACTTCAGAAGAACTAAGTGAAATGGAGATAGGCAATATACCCAAGAAAGAGTTCAGGGTAATGATTTCTAAGAGATCAAAGAACTTGAGAGAAGAATGAATGCACAGAGCGAGAAGTTGGAAGTTTTTAACCAAAAGTTATAAAATATAAGGAACAACCAAACAGAGATGAAGAATACAACAACTGTAATGAAAAATACACTAGAAGGAATCAAAAGTAGACTAAATGATACAGAGGAAGGGAACAGTGAGCTGGAAGACACAGTTGTGTAAATCACTAACACTGAACAGAAAAAAGGAAAAGAAATGAGGATAGTTTAAGAGACTTCTGGAACAACATCAAGTGCACTAATATTCGCATTATAGGGGTTCCAGAAGGAAAAGAGAGAAAGGGGCTGAGAACATATTTGAAGACCTAATAGCTGAAAATTTCCCTAACCTGGGAAAGGAAACAGACCTCCAAGTCCAGGAATCACAGAGAGTCCCAAACTCAATTAACCCAAAGAGGAACACACTAAAACACATTGTAATTAAAATGGCAAAAGTTAAAAATAAAGAAAGAATATTAAAAGAAGGGAAAAGCAATGAGTTACATACAAAGGAACTCTCATAAGGTTATCAGCTGACTTTTCAGCAGAAACTCTGCAGGCCAGGAGAGAATGGCATGATATATTTAAAGTGTTGAAAGGGAAGAACCTACAACCAAGAACACTCTACACAGCAAGGCTCTCATTCAGATTTGATGGAGAAATCAAAAGCTTCACAGATAAGCAAAAGCTAAAAGAATTCAGCACCACCAGCTTTCCAAGAAATGTTAAAGGAACTTCTCTAAGTGAAAACAAAAAAGATACAACGAGAAACATGAAAATCACAAAAGGAAAAATCTCATTGGTAAAAACAAATATACAATAAAGATAGTAACTCAATGACATAAAACTACTAGGAAGGTTAAAAGACAAAATTAGTAAAATCATCTATATCCACAACAAGCAGTTAAGGGATACACAAAACAATAAGGTGTACAATATGATGTCAAAAATGCTAATCGTGAGGGGAGGGGAGTACAAATCAGGGTTGTTAAAATGCATTTGAATTTAAGAGATCAGCAAGTTAAAGCAATCATATATATATGGAAAGAGAGTGATTGCTGTATATAAATATTAACAAACAGGGAGGGAGAAATTGACACTAACACAATAATAGTGGGGAACTTTAACACCCCACTTGCATCAATGGACAGATCATCTAGACAGAAAATCAATAAGGAAACACTGGCCTTAAAATACACATTAGACCAGATGGAATTAGTAGATATATATAAAGAACATTCCATCCAAAAGCAGCAGAATACACATATTTTTCTGGTGCATATGGAACATTCTCCAAGATAGACCACATGGTAGGCCACAAAAAAGCCTCTGTAAATTTAAGAACATTGAAATCATATCAAGCATCTTTTCCAACCACAGAAGTATGAGACTAGGAATCAACTACAAGAAAAATAAAACTGTAAAAAAACATAAACTCGTGGAGGCTAAACAATATGATACTAAACAATGAATGTATCACTGAAGAAATCAAAGAAGAAATCAAAAAATTCCTAGAGACTAAGGAAAACAAAAAATGATCCTAAATCTGTGGGATGCAGCAAAAGCAGTTCTAAGATGGAAGTTTATAGTGATACAAGCCTACCTCAGAAAACAAGAAAAACCTCATAAAACCTAACCTTAAACCTAAAGTAAGAAAAAAAGAACAAACAAAACCCAACGTTAGTGGAAGGAAAGTAATCATAAAGATCAGAGCAGAAATAAATGAAATAGAGATGAAGAAAACAATAGAAAAGATCAATGAAACTAAAAGCTGGTTCTTTGAGAAGATAAACAAAATTGATAAACCTTTAGCCAGACTCATCAAGAAAAAAAGGGAGAGGACTCAAATCAATAAAATTAGAAATAAAAAAGGAGAAGTTACAATGGACACCAGAGAAATACAAAGGATCATAAGAGACTACTACAAGCAACTATATGCCAACAAAATGGACAACCTAAAAGAAATGGACAAATTCTTAGAAAGGTACAATCTCCCAAGACTGAACCAGGAAGAAATAGAAAATATGAACAGACCAATCACAAGTACTGAAATTGAAACTGTGATTAAAAATCTTCCAACAAACAAAAGTCCAGGACCAGATGGCTTCACAGGCAAATTCTACCAAACATTTAGAGAAGAGTTAACACCTCTCCTTCTCAAAATATTCCAAAAAATCGCAGAGGAAGGAACACCCCCAAACTCATTCTATGAAGCCATCACCCTGATACCAAAACCAGACAAAGCTATCACAAAAAAAGAAACTTACGGGCCAATATCACTGATGAACATAGATGCAAAAATCCTCAACAAACACAAGCAAACTGACTCCAACAATACAATAAAAGGATCATTCACCATGATCAAGTAGGATTTATCCCAGGGATGCAAGGATTTTTTAATATCTGTAAATCAATAGTGTGATACACCACACTAACAAATTGAAAAATAAAAACAATATGATCATCTCAATAGATATAGAAAAAGCTATTGATAAAATTCAACATTCATTTATGACAAAAACTCTCCAGAAGGTGGGTATAGAGGGAACCTATAATAATACCTCACCATAATAAAGACCATATATGTTTAGAGCACAGCTAACATCATACTCAACAGTGAAAAGCAGAAAGCTTTTCCTGTAAGATCAGGGACAAGACAAGGATGTCCACTCTTGACACTTTTATTCAACATAGTTTTGGAAGCTCTAGCCATGGCAATCAGAGAAGAAAAAGAAATAAAAAGAATCCAAATTGGAAAGGAAGAAGTAAAACTATTCCTGTTTGCAGATGACATGATACTATACATAGAAAATCCTAAAGACACCACCAAAAAACTATTAGAACTCATCAATAAATTCAGTAAAGTTGCAGAATACAAAATTAATATACAGAAATCTGTTGCATTTCTATACACTAACAACAAATGATCAGAAAGAGAAATTAAGGAAACAATCCCATTTACTATTGCATCAAAAAGAATAAATACCTAGGAATAAACCTACCTAAGAAGGTAAAAGACTTGTATGCAGCAAACTATAAGACACTGGTGAAAGAAATTGAAAATGACACAGATGAAAAGATATACCATGTTCATGGATTGGAAGAACTAATATTGTTAAAATGACCATATCACCCTAGGCAATCCACAGATTCACTGCAATCCCAATCAAATTACCAATGGCATTTTTCAAGGAACTAGAACAAATAATTTTAAGATTTGTATGGAAACACAAAAGACCCAGAATATCCAAAACAATCTTGAGAAAGAACAGAGCTGGGGATATCATGAGCCCTGACTTCAGACTATACTACAAAGCTGCAGTAATCAAAACAATATGGTACTGGCACAAAAACAGACACATAGATCAATGGAACAGAATAGAGATCCCAGAAATAAACCCATTAGTTGTGGTCAACTAATCTTCGACAGAGGAGGCAAGAATAGACAATGGAGAAAAGACAGTCTCTTTAATAAATGGTGCTGAGAAAACTGGACAGCTAAATGTAAAAGAATGAAACTAGAACATTTTCTAACACCATGTTCAAAATTAAACTCAAAATGGATTAACATCCTAAATATAAGACTGGAAACTGTAAAACTCCTAGAAGAAAACATAGGCAGAACATTCTTTGACATAAATCATAGCAGCTTTTTTTTTTTTTGGATCTGTCTCCCAAGGCAAAGGAAGCAAAAACAAAAATTTAAAAATGCGATCTAATTAAAACAAAGATTTGCACATCAAAGGAAATAATTGACAAAATGAAAAAACCTACAGAATGGGAGAAAATATTTGCAAATGATATGAGTGATAAGGGGTTAATATTCAAAAATATATAAACAGTTCATACAACTCAACAACAAAAAAACAAACAACGCAATTGAAAAATGAGCAGAAAACCTGATTAGAAACTTGTCCAAAGAATACATACAGGTGACCAACAGGCACATGAAAAGACGATCAACGTTGTTAATGATCAGAAATATGCAAATCAGACCACAATGAGATATCACCTCACACCTGTAGAATGGCTTTATCAAAAAGACTGCAAATAACTAATGTTGGCAAGGATGTGGAGAAAATGGAACACTTGTACACTGTTTGTGGGAATGTAAGTTGGTGCAACCATTATGGAAAATAGTATGGAGTTTCCTCAAAAAACTACCATATGATCCAGCAATTCCATTCCTAAGTATATACCTGAAGAAAAAAAAAATATGAATTCAAAAAGATGCATGCACCCTCAATGTTCATAGCAGCATTATTTACAATTGCCAAGAAATAGAAGCAACCCAAGTGTCCATCAACAGATGAAAGGATAAAGAAGAAGTGGTATGTATATATACAATGGAATACTACTCAGCCATAAAAAGAATGAAATTTTGCCATTTGCAACAACATGGATGGACTTGGAGGGTATTATGCTTAGTGAAATAGGTCAGACAGAGAAAGACAGATATCCTATGATATCACTTATATGTGGAATCTAAAAAGTAAAACAAACTAGTGAATAACAAAAAAGAAACACAGATATAGAGAACAAACTAGTGGTTACCAGTGGGAAGAGGAAAGAAGGGGGAGTGGGACAAGAAAGGGGTAGAAAATTAAGAGGTACAAACTACTATATATAAAATAAGTCAACTACAGGATATATTATAAAGCACAATATTTTACAATAAGTATAAATGGAGTAGAACCTTTGAAAATCATGAATCACTATGTTTTACACTTGAAACTTACATAATATTGCATATCAATTATACCTTAATAGAAAGGAAGGAAGGGGGGGAGGGAGGGAGGGAGAGAGGGAGGTGAAAAAAACGTGCACAGATTTTGTTAAGAAAAATTATGGGATATTCTAATTCTGTGATCCCCTGTATCCTTGACAGCTAGGGTCCTCACTGTGAATGGTAATACAGATGAACTATGAAACAAATTAAGTAAAAAAATCTGTATTGTAAAATTTTATAAGAAGTATTAATATGAGTTCATGAGATATTTTATCTTTAATAGGCACTTACACAATATATAATATACATTCATTATATATATATATAATATGTATAAAATGTATTAGCTCTGTCCACTAAAAAGATTTCATTAACTCTGACCACAGAAAAGATCTAGAAACAATGACCTACCATGTTGCAATGAGCCAGCCAAATATTATATGCCTTCCAATGAAAATGCAGAATACCATCTGTATTCTTGCCATAAGGATCAAACCTGAGGTAGATTTGGGATAAAAGTCATGAGTTTGACTTTGACATGCTGTGTGCTACACAAGTTGAGCAGCATAGTAACTGTCTGAAAATATGATACTGAATGTTTTATAAAACTAAAATAAATATTTCAGGGCTGTTCTTATGGTGTGGTAGTTGAAACAATGAAAATTAATGAGTTGTATGCTAAGCGAAATAGCAGAGGTCTGAGGTATAAACCATTAGAAATCATCAAGAATCAAAACATGTATAAATAATAATAAACGAGAGATCCACTGCAAATTTCAGAGAAGAAGTGAGAAATATTTAGGAGAGGTAATAATGTCATAAGAGTTTTGTAAGGAAAAAGTTAAAGAAGCAAACTTCTTGAGGTGTCTTTTTTCAGCCAAAGACCTAAACGTAGTCATCCATTCCATGGCCTGATAGAAAATGTTAATAATAATTGCATCTTAAAATTGTAAAAAAACAAACAAAAAATGTTGGAAACTTCATTTGCACTTCAAATTTAAATAACAACTGCAAAAATAAAACCTTTGCAAATGAACACTGTACAATTGTCAATATTCTCATTTTCCATTAATATTATTAAATTGTTAACATTTCTCATTTGGAAAGAGATATCAAGTGACTTTGGAAATTCCAGTTAACTGACGGAAGATGAGAATGAAGCCAATTTTTAAAAAATTATTAACATTGGGGTCTATTTTTTTAAACCACTCTACTTTAACACTCTGAGTAGAATATTGAAGGATTCTTTTATGTGTACGCATCAGTTATCAGTGTCCATTTAAGAAGAAATTGCAAATTCACAGCTTGATTCTATGTTTTAAGACAACACAAAGGAAACATCATACCAAGATGGACAACAGAGGGTGCCCTCCACTTTGAGCATAAGACGCATTGACTGATCATTTCCTGAATCATTACTAAGTGATGCTTCTTAAAATTCTTGGCAACTGAGTCTTTTAAACTGCAACAGATGTGAAATGGTGAGTAATATACTTCCGTATTTTTCTCCCTAAAGGCAGCTGAAATTCAAATAATCAAAGTCAAAGCAAAGGCAAACTGACTATACTTAATTAAATTTCGATGCTAACGGAAAGCCTTATATAATATCTGGATATGTTAACAAAGAAAGCTTTGCAAAATGAAATCAGCAGCTATTTGGTGTTAACTGATTTCCAAGTCAGGAGTGAGGGGCACAAGGAGTAGGAAAACCTTCATGCTGATGGTAACAACCGGCTTCCAGGGAAATGTCATTCTTAACAGTGCCTTTGCTAATTGCTTATTTTAGATTTCTCCACTGAGCAGTTACAGATTCCCCATACAATTTATTAGGAAAACATTTACTTAAACCCTCCTTGACTTTTCAGTGAAATAACAATAAAAAATATCACCTCTGGTATTAAGTTCAACAAAATGCTTTCAGCAAAATTGTTCTATATTTGTAGCAAACTAATTTCTCACAAAGGATCAAAGTCCTCATGTAGGGAAAAAATAACCAACCGTTCTCAATATGGTTTGTAACAGATGCTTTCACAAGCAAAATGAAGCACAGTAGCTATAGGTTTCAGATGAAGAACTTATCTGAAAATAATGTGAACAGCTGGCAAACTTCCTGATTTCAGCAAGAGGCACGTGCTAAGACCATTGCAATATTTGTACATCCCTCCTCGTCCTCCTACCACCACCCCCCTCCCAACACACTCACACACATACAGCACTAGAATCTTTAAGAATTACTAGAATCTGTGACTAAGACCTGATGTTCTAGGAGCTTCCTCAGAATTCCTGGTAGCAGTTTTGCCTATCTAGGTATGTAAATTATGGACTGTGTCAAAGCAAGACCATCTCCATGACTGATCCTTTTGCTTTACATTCAAAGTCAAGCAATGAATTTCTATTAATTTCAGATTCTCCCAGACATATATGTCTGTATACCAGTGGTATAAGTATCTCTTACCAGAGCAGATGGTTCTCAACCTTCCCATGGATAGGGTTTTCACTTTAATATAAAAAATTCTGAAGACCTTGACCATGCTAATAGTTACATTTTCATTGCCAGGTGATTAAAGAATTATAATGATGACAAAAAGTAAATAAATATCCAGTTTTATTTTAATGATTTATATTTTATTCATAACATTAACACCTATACACACTTGAAAAATAATGTAATATTTATTCCATAATAATGAAATTTTTCCTATTAGAATTTGCAAGTATTATGAAACAAGTAACTCTCTATCCCTTACTTTTAATTTTCCCATTCTATTGTCAATAGCACCAGTACTGTTTTCCAAAGAGCTCATTTTTGTCTTAGGATCTTTCATGTCACAAGAGAGAATTCAGTGGAGACATAAGCATTATGGTCAGAAACAAGGCTGTTTTCTCACTCAGTTTCAGTGGCTCCACCAAGCATCCTACAGACCTAGGCTGAAACAGGCCAGCTGATCCTTTATGATTCTTCAAACCTGCTACTTTTCCTATCTCACTAATTGCAATTATTTGCATCATTAATTTAGTAGCCAAAGCCAGACATCTGGACACATCTGAGGTCTCTCAACCCATTCAATCCCTCCCCAAGTTATGCCTACCATTACTGTTCCAGTTAAGCCCCTATTTTCTCTCCTGGACAATTACTGGAGTCCTTAGTCACATTGCTGCTGAGTCGTCTTCCTAGGCGCAGGCTGCATGCAGTCACAGAGCCCAACTCATATTCCCATGAGCCCTTCCCCTATACTTCTTCCTTCTCAGCACCTACAACAAGTCTTAGCTACTATGTGAACAATGAAGATTCAGAGAAAATGTAACTTCCACTGTGAGTTTGCCTCAATATCTCTAAAAGTATTTGCTCTCGGAGTTTACACTTAAGGTCACCTAAACAAAGCATTTCAAAACGATGTACTATCTCTGATTGTAGTTTGCAACCAACACAGGATGGGGACTATATCATAATTAATGTAGTCTATTCAATACTTGTCCTTTAGTGGTTGTCAGAAAATGTCTCCTCTGTAAAAAGTTTTTAATAGCTCTCTCAGATTGTACAAAATCAAGTTCAAGGACCTTTGGTTTATCAAAACCCTTAATAAGTGGGCCCTAATCTATATTTTCACTCACATCTCTCTACCTTTAGCCTTATACCTGCCATCATTTTACTACTAATTACCAAACATTTTAGAAACATGGCTTTATTTTGTCTTTCAAATGTATTTTTTACTTTCATAGAATTTTTAACTTTCATTATTCAATTGATTTATTTTCCTGTGATAGATTTCCTGATCCCTATCCACCTCAATCCCCTTATCTTTCTGACTGCTGAAGTCCTTTTCATCTTTTATGTACAATTAAAATGTTACTTCTTCTGTGGAAACAACTTCAATATACCAGTAAGATTTTTTTTTTTTTCTCTTGTGTGTCAGGACATATCACATATACTTTTTTTAAAGCAGAAAACACAGGATAGTCTATGCCTTGCTGTGGTAACAAGTAGGGCCTGAAATCTCAGCAGTTATTCCAACAAAGTTTTTCTTCCTTACAAAAAAACTGATGTGAGTCTGGTAACTTCCCAGGGTAGCTGTTTTCCATGAAATGATTTCATTTCTCACCAGGCTGCTTCCAAACTGTGTCTCTGCCCTGGCAACATGAGGCTTCCTCAGTCACCTCAAGAGGGGGAAAGAAACTGGAGGGTTGTGCAGGGGCTTTTGATGTCTTAGCCCAGAAGTGACGTGCTCAAAATCCATGGACAAAATTAGTGACATGGTCCAACTTAATGCAAATGGGCCTACTAAAGAGAGGATGACTGGATATTAGAGAGCACTCATATTAAGTACCAGAGAGACTTGCTCGCATTACAGATATTTATGGATTTACTGGTCTTCTTTTGTTAGACTGTGAGTTCCTTGAGAGAAAAACCATTATCTTCTTCATTTCTGTACCCCAGAACTTTAGCCAGCACCATGTGTTGAGTATGACATCGATGACTTATTGTTAGCCCAAAATGAATTAAATCACAAGGGATATAAGGTAGTGCTTACCTTTGAGAAGAAGGAACAAATTCTGTTCTCCAGCTTCCATATTGTGTTACATTCACACAGTCATATAAAGGACACTATAAGTTTAAGGGAGTCAGCAAGAACTATGAAGCCAGACTTCCCAGCTTCAAATCCTGGCCCTCTGACTTATTAGCTGTATGTCTTTGGGAAAACTATTCAACATACCTGTGCACCAGTTTTCTCAAAAGGTTGCTATAAGCATTAAATAGGTTTATCGATGTAAAATACTAGAACAGTGCCTAAATGGTAAATACTCAGCATCTTATATATGATTATTCATTTGTTACATGAATAAGATTCCAAAATTTTCCAATTGTCCTTAGAGAAAAATCCAAAGTCCTTTCTGCGTTCTACCAGGATCCGTCTGACCTGGCCTTTGCCAACCTCACCCACCTCATTGTCTATTTCCCTCTTTATTAATGATACTTCAAACATTTCAACCATCTTTCGGTTTTGATTTGTTTTGTTGTTTGTTTGGTGAAGGCAAGTTAGATTCTGCTTTCAGGCTTTTGAACATATTGTTGTCCTAGATTACTACAGCCACCCCCTGCCCCAGAAAACTACAGGCTGGCCCCTCTCATCTTTTAGGTCTCCGATCAAATGCCATATCATCAGAGAGTTTTCCCTGATTACCTCATCTAAAGTGGCCAACTACTCAGTAATCCTCTAACACACCTCCTTGTTTTATTGTCTTCATAGCACTTACCATGACTTGTAAAGATTAAATTGTGAGATCAAGAACTTTTTCTGTCCAGTACATGAATTTGCTTAATAAATATAGGTTTAAGTGACTGGTTTATGCATTTATTTACCAATCATTTATGGAACATTACCATGCATTCTTTTAGATGCTAAGCATAAAACATGGTTGATTTTTAGAAACTGTAGTTGTAGGCTACATCAGACAGAGCTCAAGTAAATTGTGGATGCTCTGGTCCTACCATACACTCACATAATAAATTCTCCCTTTCATAGTCAGAGGGACTGACAACTAATGCTCAATCCTTCCATTTCATTTTGAGTGTTATACACACTTCTAAAGAGTAGCAGAAGCTGCCACATGAAATATGATAATGCTTCTGTTACTTTTTAAAATTTTAGATTCTGCAGATATTTATAGTGCTGGAGAAGATGATAGGACGGCTGTGGGTAAGCAATCATGTAAGTATATCATATAACACCTAAGGAGAGAAAGCTTCAGTGAAATCACCCAAAATTTACTACATGTCTTGCATGAAAAGTTTATACTAAAAAAGTATATACTTTACAAGTTTATACTAAATTTATTCTAAACACTTTATAAAGTAAAAAAATTTATAAAGTAAAAAATATAATTCAGTAGCCCCTTATTTTAAAAATACTAATTACATAAACATGTCAGGAATATAATGTGTCTAATAAAATAGTCTAAATTACCCGAATTAAATGCAGAAGCATTTTAATATCTATCCATTGGATCTACTTCTGTATCACATATTAAAGT
Organism: Balaenoptera physalus; assembly: GCF_965194825.1. NCBI lineage: Eukaryota > Metazoa > Chordata > Mammalia > Artiodactyla > Balaenopteridae > Balaenoptera > Balaenoptera physalus. Next base: position 98,048,300 of record NC_138890.1, on the reverse strand, counting down.
GATAAAACTTATGATAATTAAAAAGTAATAAATAGTGTTTTAAGATTGTTGAAAAGATAATGACAGTATAGTACAGGAGAAAGCGCCATGAATTAAAAATTAGGTGACCTGATTATTTAACCTGAGATCGGTCACTACAGCTTGTTTATAAAATGTCTAGGTGGTCTTTAAGGTCACTTCATAACTACCAATCTATAAGAGTGGTATTTATCATTTACTGAACCCTTGTTATACTACTATTAACATTTAATTCCTAATGTAGGAACTTTTATAGGTGCCAGATATTTTCATAGGTGCTTTACATATTTCATTTATTCCCAACACAAAACCCTGTGAGGTAGGTGCTATTATTATCTCCATTTTGCAGATGAGGAAATTGAGGCACAGAGAGTTTAAGCAGCTTGTTCAAGGTTACATGACTAGCACTAGAAAAAACTCAGTCTGATGCCAATGCCTCTGCTCTTGACCACTATGTTTCACTTCCTTGCTAAGCATGTCACCCACCTTATTTCATTTAACATAAAATATTGTAGTGGTTTCCTACTGGGCATATACCCAGAGAAAACCATAATTCAAAAAGACACATGCACCCCAATGTTCATTGCAGCACTATTTACAATAGCCAGGTCATGGAAGTAACCTAAATGCCCATTGACAGATGAATGGATAAAGAAGATGTGGTACATGTATACAATGGAATATTACTCAGCCATAAAAAGGAACAAAACTGGGTCATTTGTAGAGACGTGGATGGATCTAGAAACTGTCATACAGAGTGAAGTCAGAAAGAGAAAAACAAATATCGTATATTAACACATATATGTGGAACCTAGAAAAATGGTACAGATGAACCGGTTTGCAGGGTAGAAATAGAGACACAGATGTAGAGAACAAACGTATGGACACCAAGGGCGGAAAGTGGTGGGGGGGGGGTGGTGGTGGGAGGAACTGGGAGATTGGGATTGACATACATACACTAATATGTATAAAATGGATAACTAATAAGAACGTGCTGTATAAAAAAATAAATAAAATAAAAGTCAAAAAAAACAATATTGTAGTGGTTTCAACTGCAAGTTCTAGAGTAGCCAACCAAACTGATTTAAACATTAAGCATATGTATTATTCATATAAAAGAAGTTTTCCAGGGTGGTGATATCATCAAAGGTTCAGGCTGCCCATCTTTTTGTTCTGCTGTACTCTGTGGGTCAATGTTCCCTCCCTCATGGTCAGATAACTAAGGCAATTGCAGACAGCACACCTGAGAATGACCACACCAAGCAAAGAAGACCAGTGTTTTTGTCCATGAATATATTTGGGGCAGGGTGGGGGAGGGGAGAAGAACCTTTCCCAGAAGATATTATGGCATTTCCTTCAGTTCAAGACACCAGAACTGGGTCATATGACCCTAATCGGGCTAAATGAGAGCTGAGAAAGTAAGGATCTGATACTGGGAGCCTCTAGAGTGAGAGACAGACTCCAGTAGAAAATGAGTGTGTATGTAAAAGAGAGAGGGAGCATGTGTGCATGCGCAGCGTAGAGGAAGACAAGCTGGAGACAATAGGATGGCTGTGGGTAAGCAATCAGCAGTGTCTACCATAAGCAAGTGTTAGTATCCTTATTTTACAGATGAGAAAACAGACTCCAAGAAGTTAAAAACTTGCACAAAGTTATGTAATTAGTAAGGGACAATGTTGGATTTAAATCCAGACTATGGTGTTACAGTGAGAATTCTAACCACCATGCTGTACTAACTCCACATTAGCCCATAATGTTTGAGTGCATTTATCCATCTAATGCCCTGGTAACTCCTGCTTTGGTTTGTAACTTGGTGTCTTCATGTTATATTTAGCTTCCTCTTCTCACAAAAGTCATTTTACCTTTGACTGTTGCGTGAATCTCAGGCTACATTTTGTCAATATTCAACATTATGGCTTTTAATATTTTTCAGTTTCTAAAATTGTATCCTGCGGTAACTTAGACAAAAGATACAAGAAACTCTATGTATTAAAGGCTCAACTGAGCATCGTCTGTATAACTAAAACTGACACATCCTTTTAATTTTAAAAAGAAAACTGCATAACATGCAATAGCATAGATATTTAAAATAAGTTTTTATATTTGTTTATTTTAAAATAAAACCACACAATAAAGTCATATCATAAGCTTATTATCCTAACTTAGAATTGAAGTGCATCTCCTTCCAGACCTTTTTTCAAAAATATTCTTACATAATTGAAATTATAGTTTATATTAACATTTGATATCTTTATTTTTTACTTAACATTACAACAAAAATAATCTTATGCTTGCCATATGTGCTTCAAAAATCATCATTTAAATATGCAATATTTCATCAATTAGAATCATCTTACTTAATCACTCCCCAGTGTTAAACACTTGGTGTTTTCCATTGTATATTTTGAATTATTTTCTTAGACTAGATTACCAGAAGTGGAATGACTAAGTCCAAGAACATGAAGGGTTTTTTGGTTTTTTTTAACTTTTTATTTTTTGGCTCTCCATGGATTCTGCCAAGTTGCTTTCTAAAAGGATGGAGTCAATTTACGGCATGATCAGTAATGTATGGGAACACTAATTTCCATGCTTTCACCCTCAGTGGGAAATATATTTCTAGGCTGATACATTAAACCAAGCCTACATTTTGTGATGAGAGAGAGAAATGGATTGAGAGAAAGAACCGTAGATTCTAAGCACTCTGCTAGGGGCTCAAAATTTAGGGGAGACAAAATAAACACAAATAACTGTTGATAAAACACTACTGTGGATGGAGAGTGGACAGAGAAACTATGTAGTGAGAGAAACGTGTCCAACTATTGCAGAAGCTTGGGAAGGTGAATAGCACTTAAAATACCTCTTTAGAGAATGAGAAGAAAGCTGGGTGAAAAGGGCATGGTAATTACAGGTATGAGCAAGAGCACAGAGGGTTGGAATGGTGAGGCACCTGCTGAGATATGCAGTTTGAGGTTTCAGGAGAATCAAGTGGAAGTCAAAGAATGAGAGAGAGAATCCTGGTGAAGTAGAAAATATAAGACCTTGGAGAGCAATAGGTGACGTAATAAGAAGCTTGGGTCTAATCCTATAGGTTATGGGAAACCACTGCATGGTATTAAGGAAAGGGTGGGGCAGTAGAAACATTTTTTAAACCAGTGGTTTTCAATGTGCAGCCTAGAACAGCAGCACCAGCATCACCTGGGAACACAGAAATGCAGATTCTCAGGTCCCACAGGAGACTTACTAGTGAAAATTACAAGAGTGGGGCTTGGCAATCTGTATCTTAATACTAAGCCCTTCAAGTGAGTCTGACACCCAATAAAGTCTGGGAACCACTGCCTTAAATTGACATCTGGCAGCTGGGTAGGAGGTAGCTTTGATGGGGTATGGTTGAATGCAGGAAGACCAGACAGGAGGCAGCTGCAAAAGTCAAGTGGAGAAATGATGTGTCCTGAACTTTAGCAGTGAGATTGAAACCAATCAGACTGAATGAATTTATGTAGGAAAAGTATGCAAATTGAGAACTTTTAGCTGAGGACAAAATCCTGGGATATACAAATCCTAAAGGGGCAGACTAAAGAAGAAAGAAAAGATATAATCAAGGAGGTAGGAGAAAAAAGAAGAGGATAAGTGTCATGGAAGCCAAGAGCAGTAGTCCCTCAATATAAAGACTGAAAATCATCTATTGGATTTTGCAATTAGGGACCACTTTTAACCTTAGAGAAAGCAATATAGTATAGTATGGAGGACAGAATCAGACTAAAGAAAGAGAAAAAGGAAATGAGATTTACAAGGATGCAAGAAATTGTGGTACACGACTACATTGGAGAATGCTGAATATGAAAAATAGGTGCTAGGTCCTGAGGTAGGCAAATATTTTCTAAAAAAGCCAGATAATAATATTTTAGGCTTGTGAGCATATGGTCTCTATGGCAAAGATGCAACCGTACCATTGTAGGGCAAAAAGCAGTCCTAAGCATTACATAAATGAATGTTCATGGCTCTTCCTAATAAAACTTTATAAAAACAGGTGGTCTGCTGGTGAGTCACACATTGACAATCCCTGGGTTAGGCAATTGCTGTCAGAATTAAGGATTTTTTCTTCTTTTACTTGTTTGCTTTTGTTGTTTTTAAGATGGGAAATTAATACCCCTATTTATAGGCTGGAAAGAAAGAGTATGTAGAAATGAAGATATTGGAGGATATACATATTATTTTATTTAACAATACTTACTGAACTCTTACTATGTTCCAAGCATTATTCTAGGCTTTGAGACTTCAGGAATAAACAAGAGAGACAAGGTCACTGCTTTCAAGGAAGTCACAGGAGAGTCAACGAATAACACAAAAATAAGGGATACTAGATGATGATAATTGCCATGAAAAACAATAAAACAGGGTGATGTTATGGACAGTGCCAGCTGGTTTACTCTGGGTTTACAATAAAGAAAGTCCTCTCTGAAGCAGTTGCATTTAAGCCTTGACCTGAATGGCTAGAAAATGCAGTAGAAAGAGGTAGTAACTAGCCGGACAAATCTCTAATAAAGCAGGAGAAGAGGGGCCAAATGGAAGAAATGGGGTTGAATGGAGAACTACTCATCCTTTCAGACAAAGAAAAGGTGGAAAGGTTGGGTATATATCTCTTGTAGGTCACAGATGGAGGCAGCAAGAGGTTGAGGATTCATCATGAGATTTCATGGTGAACTAAGAAGCAAGGTTTTTCAGCTATAGTGTTAGGAAGGAGTAAAATAGAGGACTGGGTTGAATAGTGAATAAGGGGAAAGGAAAAGGAAATTCACTGGAGTCAAATAAAGAATTGGAAGGTGGCTGTGAAGGTCCCTCCATATTGGCTATATCTATAAGAAATGTTTGCCTGTAGGATGCTGCCAACACTTTCAAGAAGAGAGATTTGTGGCATGTTCTGCAGAGCATGTGGTATACTTCAGACACACTTAGCCCTGATCAAAGAACTACATCCATGTTATACTTAAAGATTCAAAAGTAAAGAGTACAGATTTTCCAGAGAGGTGAACTCATTGAAGAGAGTATGTTTCAGGAAATGCATTCAAAGACTAGGAACTATGGAAGCAACTTATATGCCCTAGCTTGGTCAATTATAATTATTAAAAGCCAATAAAATCATAATTATGAAAAACCTATATAATATTCAAAAAATACACAGAAAGCTGTCCTGCAGCAAGTGCCACAAAGCAGAGAGCATGATAACACTTGTCAGAAAAGGGGCATTCTGGAAAATCACAAAATCTAAGAAAGAGAAGAATCAGAACAGGTCCAGAATCTGGCAAATAGAATAAGGTAAAACATCAGGGCTTGGCCAACTGGAAGGAACGCAGGGTTTCATACTCTAAATTTTAGGGGCTATATGGGTAAAAAGAAAACAAATTCTGATCCCTGGAACCCAATTCCTCATCTAAATGAACCTTGAGAATTGAGACTCAGATGGAGTGTAATATTTTAGAAGTTCCAAGAAACTCAGAGATGAAGTTATACTTCCTCAAGTGCTAGCTTGCAGGGAATTGAAAAGAAAATCCTAGAGACAAATTCTAAGGAACTGTTGAAATAAAACGCTGGGCATACCATTGGAATAAGCCAACAATCTGATCAGTTAAAAAAGAGAAGAATTCAAAATCTGGGCCAAAGAGAAATGAGACACAAAGAAAAAGATTTTGAGCGAAGGGTGGTAAAATATAAAATAGCTACATTCTGTGCCAGAGTAGAGCAAATGTGGATTTTTCTGGAATGTCTGAAGTCTTGATGTAACCAGGAAGACAGCCCTGACAGTGAATAATTGGATCTGGGAGGCATCCTGACCTCTGGCGTGGTGGATTAACAGACATGCTGGCATCCCTGCCCAAGGAGTATTTCCACTTTTAGTCATAGGGAAGCCAGAATTGATTTTTAAACCCAGCTGGTATATTGGACAAGAGCTATCCCTATACTGTTTTCATGGTTCCTCCATGTTTCTAGGATTTGACCTATATCTATCCTGCTACAAAACTTGGGAATGGGGCTAGAATCAGACAGTGAATGGTAATTGATCACAAAGATTACATATCAACACAGAATTACTGATTTTAAGTAAGAATTTCTATTACTCCTAGGATTTTCTAGTACTCCATAGAGATTTCCTGCCTATTCCATAATGTAGCTACTGTATCAAACTTCATTTATGTATCAAAGAGACACAATAAAAAAACCTATGTAGTATTATAGTATTGATGCAATATATCAGTGTATCTCAAGATGTGTTCAATAGAATACTGGTACCATGAGATAATAATGGATGTAGTGAACAGAAAGGATTCTGTGATCAAAACCCATGGGAACCACTGTGTTCAATACAGTTAAACATTTCCTTTATTACAGGACTTCTCAGAGCTATTTTACTGTGACTTTCCAAAGGAGGTACATAGAATAGAGTACTGATCAATATTATTTGACCATGAAACACATTTTGAAAGTGCAGTTAGTGGGTTTAGTTTTCCATAGAACACACTTCATAAAATCTTTTACATTTAATTGAAAAAAATGTTTTTAAAAAAAGATGCAATGTCACCTTATTCTCTAGAGAATCAATGTATTGCTCATTCAAGATAAAGAAATCCTAGAGAAAATTTTGCACATCGGTACAGGGAGATACATACAAGATGCCCAACATAGCCTTGCTCATAACAGCCCTACCTAAAAGTCTATTCAACAGGAGAATAGACAAATATGTTTTGATATAGTCACACAAAAGGAAAATTATACAACTATGAAACTAAAAAATAACACCTCACACAGCAACACAGGTGAATCTTAGAAACACATTTAGTCAAAAAAGTCATGTTTCAGAAGACTACATACAGTATGAAACCATTTTTATAAGACTTGAATATAGGTAAAATTAAATATCCTAGTATAAGATACATAATTACATAATAAAACTATTTCTAAAAAGCAATGGGATGGCAAAAACGTTTAGGGTTGGTAGGGGAAGTAAGGAGTTTGAATAGAGAAGAACACACAGATAGATACAACAGTATTGATAAGTCCTAGTTCTTAATTGGGGAATTATTTTTGGGTGTTCATTTTATTTTTATGTTTCATAATACACATGTTATGGTTTTCTTTTGTGTGTATCAAATATTATATACTAAAAATGTAATTTAAAAAAATCATCACCTGGCACATAATAGATACTCAATAACTATTTGTGTAATTAACAAAATCATTAAGCCAAATGGGGTACCAAAGCAACAGAGCAGCCCATGGGTATTTAGGTGGTTACTGATGACCAATGTCCATAGAGATGTTAAGATCACAGAAGCCCAAGCACAGCCTGGAGGGTGGTAGGACGTAAAAATGACTGAGACTAAATTTTCTTCCATCCCCAAGGGATGGAGGACTCAGAGACAGACTCAGGACTGTTTAAATGAAATTAAGAAAAGTGTGATGTTTCATACACACCTGGATTCATAGGTCAATATTCATACTTGGTACATGTTTGCTTTTTAAAATAATCAACTACTGTAGAGCAAATCCAATACCCAGTGATATAAGGAATTGAAATCTGACAGTATAATCCCAAGATCCGCATGCTTTCTGGTGTCAATTTCTGCATCATCATGGTGTGTTACCATAATATAAAATACTGTTTGAGTCATGGAGCCTCTTTTTTGTAACACTGAGATGTGTTCAGCCACAAAATGCCACATGATGCCGAGACATTAGCTGCTTACTCAAAGGACCAGAAACCACAACAGAACTAAACACAAACTAAGGAAGCATTTATTGCTATTGCAAGCAACAAAACTTCCAAAAATGTCTTTTTAAAAATTGAAACATAGTTGACATATAACATTATATTAGTTTCAGGTGTACAACATAATGATTCAATATATGTATATATTATGAAATAATCACCACAATAAGTCTAGTTAACAACCATCACCACACATGTTTACAGTTTTTTTCTTGTGGTGAGAACTTTTAAGATCTACTCTTAGCAGCTTTCAACATGGATGAAACTTTAGCGTATTATGCTAAGTGAAATAAGTCAGAGAAAGAAAAATAACATATGATCTCACTTATATATGGAATCTTAAAAAATGTCTTTATTATTCATTAAGTAGGGACCCTCAGTATCCAGGTTTTCTAATGCAGTGGTTCTTAGAGTGTGGTTTCCTAGACCAGGAGCATCAGTGTCACCTGGGAAGTTGTCAGAAATGCAAATTCCTAGGCTTCACCTCAGACCTACTGAATCAAAAACTCTGAGGGTGGAGCCCAGTAATCTGTGTTTTATCAAACCCTCCAGTTAATTCTGACACTCATAAAGTTTGAGTCCTGCTGCTCTAGAATAATTGAGAAATCCTCACATAAAGAATGAAACTTTACTGGTTAAAAGATTATTTTAACCAAGGCATCTCTGTGGTTCATATATGTTTTTACCCTTTTTAAGCTTCTTAATTAAGAAAGAGTTCATCCAGAATGGCTTTTATCCCAAAAAAATGACTGTTAAAGTCTTTTCTATCCTTTACCTGTTTTACTAACCAAATACAACAGTGCAAAATATGAGCTTCTCAGGAACCACTGAGGAGAATTCTGCAGAGAAGGGTAAAGTAGAATTTTGAAACAAATTTAACAGTAAATTGAGTGCTTACATGATTTTCCCCAAGTCTCAGAGCTCATCTGGGGGGAGAGGAAAAGATTTCATTGCTGTGTTTCCTGCAAGAGACTAATGTGAGTGTGGATTTTTTGTAATTGTTAATGTCTAGAGTGGACAATGTGTAAGAGCACTGGGGTGGTTTGGGAATGAAGATGACATCCAGCACAACGTGGTTCATCCTCCTCTCAAAAACACTAAAGATGATCCAAAGCAAATGGACATTCAGGGATTTCCATGTGTAAAAGAAATCTTCCTGTCCCTCAGGAGCTCTGGCTTTGCAGAATCATTTGTGTAGAAAATAAGGAATTCCATGAGGAAAGGATACAAATAATTTACCATAAAGGGAGAATAAGGATAAAAGTTCTTGCCAAGAAAAGTTGGCTTCAAGGACTCTTAGAAAATGTGAAAAACTGTTTTAAATTTCAAGTTCTCAGAAATTCTAAAGAACTCAGAAGTTCTAAAGCAAAGATATGAGAAAGAAGCATGGGATCTGTAAGTGTCTATGAGGTAAAAAGAAGGATGTTCAGAATAGCAAGAAGAATCTAAACAAGTGATTTGACGATTAATTATGTATTACTTAAGACATCTTAAGTAAATTTAGTGTTCTTGAATATATTGTTGTTCAATATCAATGTGCGCTTGTGCTTTGTTTTCCCACCAAACTAATAGGCAAAGAAAACAGCGTCCTAGAAATTGTCTTTACTTTCTATCACAAGGCATCCAGAGAAAGGCTGTAGTCAAATGAATCTTTGCAAACCAAATTATATTGCTTCAAAGCTAAAATGCTATAATGGAGGGATAAATTCCTGTACAATAGCAATAACAGATACATCATAAGCTTGTCCAATAATGGGACTTATGTTCAAAGATACACATATCAACCTCACTGATTATCATAGCTGCTACCTTCTACAACTTTAGGACATCATTCTTATTGCAGTCTATCTGAATAAAACTCTCTGAAGTTAAACATCACTATGGTCCTGGATTATTTAGAATGTCATAAAATTATAGGGCATTAGAACTAGAAGCTTAAAATCCATCTTATTTAATGCATCCATTTTGTTGATGAAGAAACTGAGATTGCTGAATCACACAGTTACCTGGAGAAGCTAGAATTGAAGAACAGGTTTTGTGATTCATGTCCAATAAAGACAAAATCTCTATCTCTCTCTTCCATCACAGCTTTTACTACTCTACACCTTGCTCACTATGTTCTAGCCACATTATGATGGCTAGATTCCAAGGGCAAGTGTCCCTAGAGAACCAGCAGAAGCCCTATAGCCTTTTGTGACCTAGCTTCAGAAGTCATAAAGCACCACTTCTACCATAGTCAAAATCTAATCAGTATTCAAGAGAAGGGAAAACAGGACCAACCTCTTGATAGAAGGAAAGTCATAGTAACATTGAAAGAGCAAAAAAGAACAGGAGATATTATTGTGACCATCTTTGGAAAATACAGTCTGCCACAGATTGAACACATATGTCTAATTTTGTTCCCCCTTGAAATTTCACTAAAATAACAGTAAATTGATTTCTCACCCAAGACTTATTAACCCACAAACACAGGGAGAATGAAAGAAGAAGCAACAGCAACAAAATTTTAGAAGCTGGAAAGCAGATGTTCAACTGGCAAAGGATTTAACAGACCCCAGAAAACTGAATCTTAAACTAGCAACTCAAAAAGCTGAAAACTCATCAGATTCCTAACACAGAATCCTCAGAAGGCTAAGGGTATGGTAGCATCAGATACCATTATAAGTGTGAATAGAAGGAGAGAGCTAAAATAAGGAGAACTTTAAGTAGCAGTCAAATCTCTAGATCCCCTCCCCAGCTTTAGGCAGCCAAATGACTGCACCTCTTGAGTATTTGCCCAATAGGGAGGCAGGTTCTCTTAAAGGGATGAAACAAGGGGGCTTTGGACTCCTTACAGGACAGATGGAAGAGATAACATGATAAAACGGGGAGGATTAAGTCTGGAAACTATGACTGAGACCTCCAGCACTCATTCCCTAGTTGGCTTCCTAACAACTAGCAGCTAGGCCATCACCCTCCACGCATAGGACTAGAAACGCTTTCTCTGGCAAATCTGACCAATTCAAGAGAATGTATCTAGAGGTCACAAGACTAAAAAGCTCATCTACATCATCTTATTGTGATGTTCACAGGTGACAAGACCCACTCATGTATCAGAGCTTCCAATCAAAGTTTTAGGTCCCCTAGAATTGCTAGATATCTGAGGAATGCCTGCAATATGAAAAGTATGAAAAATACAAAAGGCAACTTGGAGGAAACAGACTGTGCAAAGGGAAGAGAGCTTTGAAGATATATGTATTATTAATATCCACTGAGATGCAAGGGAAGATATTGTAACTGTGGAGAAAAAGAATAGTATGCTATAATTAAAAAGGAACATTCTGAGCACCAAAAGAACACTTTCATATTTAAAATACAATAGAAGATAAGGTTTAAAATATTTCTTAAAAAAAAAAAAGGTAGAACAAAGATGGTAAGGACTTCCAGTTCACTTGACTTGGAAGGAGATAATGCATGTGAGCTGGTAAACTGAAAAACAGACTTAACAAAATTGTTTCAGATTAAAACATACTAACTAATAGACATAAAACCTGTCTAGACACCAATTATCAAAAACAAGAATACAAAGAAAGCATTGATTTCATATGGCATAACAAAAACAAGAAGAGTAGTAAAACATAATTTTAGATAAAGAAAACAAAAATAACAAGAAAATGAGAGGATCAATCCAAAAGGTCTAAAAAAATTTTTTAAAGTATTCCAGAAAGGGAAAACTGAAAAAAGCGGGAGGAAAATGATAGGCAAAATAATTTAAAAATTTTTTTCCAAAACTCAAAGAGCTTAAGTTTTCAGGTTGAAAGACCAAATTACATGCCCAGTGTAGTGGATGCAGACAGATCTTTTCACTGCACATATCATTGTGATACTTCAGAACACTAAGGACAAAAAGGAGATTCAACAAGGTTCCAGAGAGAGAAAAAGAGAGAGAGAAATTGCCTAAAAAGGAATAGGAATTAATGCGTCTTCAGATATTTGTCAGCAGCAACTTTGGAAAACTGGGAACATTAAAAGCCAAAAGAGAGGTGCCTTCAGATTTCTGATGAAAAATAGGTAAAGAATTCTATATCAAGACAAATTATCAGTAAGAAGGAATAAAAGTAAAGACATTTTCACACAAGACAAAGCCTCAAAAGTCTTACTCCATACATCCTTTCTCAAGGATCTTCTAGGTAGAGATGCTCTACCAAAATAAAGTTGAAACAAAGAAAAAAATTCACAGGAAACAGGAAGGAGCACAGGGAAGAAGAGATGAGTCCCCAGGATGGTGATGACAGAAGATGCCACAATGACAGCTGAGTAATCAGACACAGAGGGCACACAGTCCAGATTGGAGCAGGTCAGAGGGCTCAAGGAAATATTTCTTCTGGAATAGTAAATTAACAGAACACTTGATGCACAAGAGTTTGTGGTTGAAAAAAGACGCTATGTGGGTTTTCCCTGGTGGTCCAGTGGCTAAGGCTCTGCACTCCCAATGCAGGGGGCCCGGGTTCGATCCCTAGTCAGGGAACTAGATTCCACATGCCGCAACTAAGAGTTTGCATGCCGCAACTAAAGTTCCTGCATGCTGCAACGAAGATCCCGCATGCTGCAACTAAGACCCGGTGCAGCCAAATAAGTAAATAAATAAAATACTTTAAAAAAAAAAAAAAGATGCTATGTTCATAGAAAACCAAGCAAAACTAGACAGTTTTTCACTTCATAAAGAAATTAAAGTTTGTGCCAAACCCACGCACTTATGACCAATTAATCTATGACAAAGGAGGCAAGAATATGCAATGGAAGATAGTCAGCCTCTTCAATAGTGGTGCTGGGAAAACTGGACAGCTACCTGTAAAAGAATGAAGTTAGAACATTCTCTAACACCATGCACAAAAATAAACTCAAAATGGATTAAAGACCTAAATGTAAGACCAGATACTATAAAACTCCTAGAGGAAAACATAGGCAGAATACTCTTTGACATAAATTGTAGCAGTATGTTTTTGGATCTGTCTCCTAAAACAAAGGAAATAAAAGCAAAAATAAACAAATGGGACATAATTAAACTTAAAAGCTTTTGCACAGCAAAAGAAATCATTGACAAAACAAAAAGACAACCTACTGAATGAGAGAAATATTTGCAAATGATATGACTAATGAGGGGTTAATATTCAACATATATAACAGCTCATACAGCTCAACATCAAAACAAACAAACAAATAACCTGATTAAAAAATGGGCAGAAGAACTAAATAGGCATTTTTCCAAAGTATACATACAGATGGACAACAGGCACATGAGAAGATATACAACATCACTAATCATCAGGGAAATGCAAATTGAAACCACAATGAGATATCATCTCACACCTGTCAGAATGGCTACCATCAAAAAGACCACAAATAACAAATGTTGGCAAGGATGTGGAGAAAAGGGAACCCTTGTACATGGTTGGTGGGAATGTAAATTGGTACAGTCACTGTGGAAAACAGTATGGAGGTTTCTCAAAAAAATAAAAATAGAACTACCATATGACCCAGCAATTCCACTCCTGGGTATATATCCAAAACAAAAACAAAACCAAAAACATTAATTTGAAAAGATAACATGCCCCCCAATGTTCATAGCAGCATTATTTACAGTTGCCACAATATGGAAGCAACTTAAGTGTCCGTCAACAGATGAATGGTAATATATATATGTGGAATACTACTCAGCCATAAAAAAGAATAAAATTTTGCCATTTGCAACAACATAAATGGACTTGGAGGGCATTATGCTAAGTGAAATAAATCAGAGAACTACCAATACTGTATGATATCACTTATATATGGAATCTAAAAAATACAAAAAACTGTTGAATATAGCAAAAAGGAAGCACACTCACAGATATAGAGAACAAATTAGTGGTTACCAGTAGGAAAATGGAAGGGGAAAGGGCCAATTTAGGGGGAAGAGATTAAGAGGCACAGACTATTAGGTATAAAATAAGCTGCAAAGATATATTGTACAACACAAGGAATATAGCCAATATTTTATAATAACTATAAATGGAGTACAACTTTTAAAAATTGTGAATCACTATATAGTATACCTCTTACTTATATAATATTGTTTATCAACTATACATCAATAAAAAATAAATAAATTCCAAAAAATTAAAACTTGTGCCAGAAAGGAAAACTAATGTTTTACTAAACAAGTCAGCTGTGACAAGTATTTACATAGTCATAAGAATGTAAATAATGAATATTGGTTTATTCAAAATTACCATATAACTTTAATGAGAGAATGTCGAAAGGTGGGAAGGGTGAGCCTATTTACTAGAGGTGTAGGGAGCAGAGAGTGAACAAAAACAACATTTTCAATAGTGGAAATTCAAGAGATCGTACCTGACATCAAAAAATCATGACATAGCAAGTATATTACATAGCAACAGGGAGATAAGTGTCAAAATAAAACTTGTTTCAACTAAAATTGGTTTCTTCTGGGGAGGATGGTAAGGAGCTGCTGTTTTTCATAACAACACTTATAAAATTTTTGAATCTTTAGTCTGTGTACAACTTTGATAAAAATCAAGAAAAACATGGAGATAAAAATGAGAGCATCATTCAGCCAGGAATGACCACAGCAGCTTACTCAGAAATGTAAGCATTAAGGCACATTTTCAAAGTGGTTTAACCATGGAGGTAAGGAGCTGCAAACTATCAGAACTTTGCTTCCTGAGTTCCTATTATCTGAATCTTTGTTATTCTAGTAGAAGTCTTCTCTTTAAAAATCAAAGGTATTATTTTAAAATTTCAACTGTTTTCAAGTCAGCTTCATTATTGTATCTTACTTATTCTTTCTCACATCATTCCAAATAAACATTCATTGGCAAACCGCATCCATGGCAATCATGAACATAAAAGCAGCCATTTACAGTTGATTGTGGGAGTATATGTTTTACAATAAGGATGGATTTTCTTATTTAATTATACAGTTATTCATATGTTCTAAACCATGCTATGAGAATAATGATAATACTCCTGAAAATAACACTTCTTGACCATTTCTCTGAGGTATTACATGTTTCCTCAAGTTTCTCCATCACTTTAAGACTAATTGCAAATGTGCTTTTCTGCAAGGCCATAAAATTCTGTTTCAACATACTTGGAATCATCTAGTTTTTGATCATGTTAAGACAAGCATGATATTTAATGTACATCAAATTTTAGAAATAGATATTTTTCCAAAGACCAGTAAGCTGAATGTTGAAATGCATGTAAATATTAAAAGTTTTGACTTGAATTCTCTCATTTTGATCCATGATTAAGAGCCAAAACAAAATATTCTTGATTTTCTCAGTGTTTTCCAGTTGGTTCTCTTTCAGAGAATTTTTCTAGAATATTGTCTTTGAATTTTTCCTAATTTTGCAGCTTCATTGCAAGATTATTTTCCCTTATCATAGGATATCAATAACTAAATATTGAAATATCAATGAAAATTAAGTACGTTTTCTTCACATCAAATGCTATTAAAATAATCCCACTGTTGGACTTCCCTGGTGGCACAGTGGTGAAGAATCCGCCTGCCAATGCAGGGGACACGCGTTCAAGCCCTGGTCCGGGAAGATCCCACATGCTGCAGAGCAACTAAGCCTGTGCACCACAGCTACTGAGTCTGCTCTCTAGAGCCCACAAGCCACAACTACTGAGCCCATGTGCCACAACTACTGAAGGCCACGCACCTAGAGCCTGTGCTCCACAACAAGAGAAGCCACTGCACCACAATGAAGAGTAGCCCCCGCTTGCCACAACTAGAGAAACGCCACGCACAGCAACAAAGACCCAACACAGCCAAAAGTAAAAACTTAATTAATTAATTAATTATTTAAAATCCCACTGTAATAAAAATCCATAGAAAAGAAAGAAAAATTCTAAGCTTCTAGTTGATGTTTATCTTCATTAATAGCTGACATAATAGAATTAGAATCCAACTAAAGAATTTGGCCAAATGGAATATTATTCAGCCTTTAAAAAGAAGATTCTGTCATTTGTAACAACGTGGATGAACCTAAAGGGACACTATCCTAAGTGAAATAAACTAGATATGAAAAGACAAAAATTTCAAGATCTCACTCATATGTGGAATCTAAAGAAGTCAAATACATAGAAGCAGTGTTTACCAGGGGCTGAGAGATGGGGTAAATGGAGAGATGCTGGTCAAAGTGTACAAAGTTGCAGTTTTGTTGGATGAATAAGTCTAGAGACCTAATGTACAGCATGATGACTGTCGTTAATTATACTGCATTGAATACTAAACATTTGCTAAAATAGTAGATTTCAGGGGCTCTCATCACACACAAAAAAATGGAAGTGTGAGGGGATGATATGTTAAATTGCTTGTCTGCAGTAATCTTTTCACTATGTATATGTATATCAAATCATAATGTTGTATACTTTAAATATATACAATTTTAATTTAAAAGTTTAAGAAAGAATTTGTTCAAACTCCTGCACTTCACGACAATATGATTTGATCATAAATGTAGATAATCAGAATTTGTTTACATTTCCCTTTAATCGAATAATGGAGACCAAACACATGTGCATGCAAGATACACTGAGTAAAGAATATCTATAAGGGAAAAGAGTATGATACCATCACTTGACATTCATCACAGCTTCAAGCAAAAACAAAACAAAACAAAAAACCTTTTGTGGAATTATACATCTTGCATTAATGTTTCACCCAAAATAAAATTCCTCTTACTAAACCTTCTCTATGCTGTTTCCAAATTAGCATTCTGCTTGGGTTCAGCTCAATATATTCCATTTCTCTTGAAAACCCTGTCAGTAACTATTCATTTCATGCCTATGAGCATAGGCTTCTGGGTGCTTGCAGCCCAGTTGATCCGTTCAGTTTAACCATCTTATCAATGGTGCAGAAATGATAATAAATGTGACCCAAATGAAAAAACTGTTTTTCCCCAATCTGATATACCTGCAGAGATTAAGTACCCTCAGTGTCAAATGAATGTCATCCTCATTTTCCAAAAGCAATTTTAATATGTTTACCATCAAGGGCTATGCATTTCTGAACAACAGAGAATCTGGAAACCTGCTTTAGGCTGATATATATCATAAAATAAGCATCAATTCATTCCCTCCTAAATCTAATCTGCCTATTGTTGCTGAGATTTTCAACTTTCTTTGCTTTTTGCATGATAGGTTTAAGTGAAAGGTAATGCAGAGCCACATAAAACATTTCACCACATTAACCTTAACTCCCTAAACATACCAGGAACTCTTGCATTTCCTAGAACTAAAAACCACTACCTTACACTTCTTGTGATTTATTTTGAGATTACATTTTGTTCACTCCTCAAAGAAAGTATTCAGCTGCTTCCAAAGGCCAATTGAGGTTTGAGAGATTAATAAATACTGAATCTTCAGTCTTAAAAAAAGAACAGTGACACAGATGTTAAAAACATTTTGGGCGTGAAAACTATGCCAAAAGTCTCAGTGATATCATGTAAATGGATACTATGTAGTGAAAGGCTATCATCCCAACGTCCTCTCGTCTGAAGGATTTGATCATAATCCAGCAAATACCCTTCAATCTGTAAATTAACTACAGCTAAAAGGAGGTTTAGGAAATTTCATAGTGACTCATGGTCTTTCGTGACTTTTGATATTTCCATAAATAAACCCTTGGCGATTTAAATGTCATCTTGTGGGATTGGTTCAAGACGGCGGAGTAGGAGGACGTGTGCTCACTCCCTCTTGCAAGAGCACCGGAATCACAACTAACTGCTGAACAATCATCAACAGGAAGACACTGGAACTCACCAAAAAAGATACCCCACATCCAAAGACAAAGGACAAGCCACAATGAGATGGTAGGAGGGGCGCAATCACAATAAAATCAAATCCCAAAACTGCTGGGTGGGTGACTCACAAAATGGAGAACACTTATATCACAGAAGTCCACCCACTGGAGTGGAAGTTCTGAGCCCCACGTCAGGCTTCCCAACCTGGGGGTCTGACAATGGGAAGAGGAATTCCTAGAGAATCAAGTTTGAAGGCTAGTGGGATTTCACTGCAGGACTTCGACATGACTGGGGGAAAGAGACTCCATTCTTGGAGGGCACACACAAAGTAGTGTGTGCATCAGGACCCAGGGGAAGGAGCAGTGACCCCATAGGAGACTGAACCAGACCTACCTGCTAGTGTTGGAGGGTCTCCTGCAGAGGCAGGGGGTGTCTGTGGCTCACCATGGGGACAAGGATACTGGCAGCAGAAGTACTGGGAAGTACTCCTTGGCACGAGCCCTCCAAGAGTCCTCCATTAGCCCCACCAAAGAGGAAGGTAAGCACCAGTGCTGGGTCCCCTGAGGCCAGACAACGAACAGGGTGGGTACCCAGCCCCACCCATCAGCAGACAAGTGGATTAAAGTTTTCCTGAGTTCTGCCCACCAGAGCATCACCCAGCTGTACCCAACACTGGTCCCTAACATCAGGAAGCTTGCATAAGCCTCTTAGAGAGCCTCATCCACCTGAGGGCAGACAGCAGAAGCAAGAAGAACTACAGTTCTGCAGCCTCTGGAAGGAAAACCACATTCACAGAAAGATAGACAAAATGAAAATGCAGAGGACGTTGTACCAGATGAAGGAACAAGAAAACCCCCCAGAAAAACAACTAAATGAAGTAGAAATAAGCAACCTTCCAGAAAAAGAATTCAGAATAATGATAGTGAACATGATCCAGGACCTCGGAAAAAGAATGGAGACAAAGATCGAGAAGATGCAAGAAATGTTTAACAAAGACCTAGAAGAATTAAAGAACAAACACCTAGAAGAATTAAACAACAAACAAACAGAGATGAACAATACAATAACTGAAATGAAAAATACACTAGAAGGAATCAATAGCAGAATAACTGAGGCAGAAGAATGGTTAAGTGACCTGGAAGACAGAATGGTGGAATTCACTGCTGCAGAAGAGAATAAAGAAAAAAGAATGAAAAGAAATGAAGACAGCCTAAGAGACCTCTGGGACAACATTAAACGCAACAACATTCACATTATTGGGGTCACAGAACGAGAAGAGAGAGAGAAAGGATCAGAGAAAATATTCGAGGAGATTATAGTCGAAAACTTCCCTAACATGGGAAAGGAAATAGCCACCCAAGTCCAGGAGGCACAGAGAGTCCCAGGCAGGATAAACCCGCAGAGAAACACGCTGAGACACATAGTAATCAATTGGACAAAAATTAAAGACAAAGAGAAATTATTGAAAGCAGCAAGGGAAAAATGACAAATGACATACAAGGGAACTCCCATAACGTTAACAGCTGATTTTTCAGCAGAAACACTACAAGCCAGAAGGGAGTGGCATGATATATTTAAAGGGATGAAAGGGAAGAACCTACAACCAAGATTACTCTACCCGGCAAGAATCTCATTCAGATTCTACAGAGAAATCAAAAGCTTTACAAACAAGCAAAAGCTAAGAGAATTCAGCACCACCAAACCAGCTCTACAACAAATGCTAAAGGAACTTCTCTAAGTGGGAAACACAAGAGAAGAAAACGACCTACAAAAACAAACCCAAAACAATTAAGAAAATGGTCATAGGAACATACATATCGATAATTACCTTAAATGTGAATGGATTAAATGCTCCAACCAAAAGACACAGGCTTGCTGAAAGGATATAAAAACAAGACCCATATATATGCTGTCTACAAGAGACCCACTTCAGACCTAGGGACACATACAGACTGAAAGTGAGGGGATGGAAAAAGATATTCCATGCAAATGAAATCAAAAGAAAGCTGGAGTAGCAATACTCATATCAGATAAAATAGACTTTAAAATAAAGAATGTTACAAGAGACAAGGAAGGACACTACATAATGATCAAGGAATCAATCCAAGAGAAGATATAACAATTATAAATATATATGCACCCAACATAGGAGCACCTCAATACATAAGGCAACTGCTAACAGCTATAAAAGAGGATATCGACAATAACACAGTAATAGTGGGGACTTTAACACCTCATTTACACCAATGGACAGATCATCCAGACAGAAAATTAATAAGGACACACAAACTTTAAATGACACAATAGACCAGATAGATTTAATTGATATTTATAAGACATGCCATCCAAAAAAAGCAGATTACATTTTCTTCTCAAGTGCAGATAGAATATTCTCCAGGATAGATCACATCTTGGGTCACAAATCAAGCCTCAGTAAATTTAAGAAAAGTGAAATCATATCAAGCATCTTTTCTGACCACAATGCTATGAGATTAGAAATCAATTACACGGAAAAAAACGTAACAAACACAAACACATGGAGGCTAAACATTACGTTACTAAATAACCAAGAGATCACTGAAGAAATCAAAGAGGAAATCAAAAAATACCTACAGAAAAATTACAACAAAAACACAATGATCCAAAACCTATGGGATGCAGCAAAAGCAATTCTAAGAGGGAAGTTCATAGCAATACAAGCCTACCTCAAGGAACAAGAAAAATCTCAAACAATCTAACCTTACACCTAAAGGAACTAGAGAAAGAAGAAAAAAAAACCCAAAGTAAGTAGAAGGAAAGATGTCATAAAGATCAGAGCAGAAATAAATGAAATAGAAACAAAGAAAACAATAGCAAAGATCAATAAAACTAAAAGCTGGTTCTTTGAGAAGATAAATGACATCGATAAACCATTAGCCAGACTCATCAAGAGAAAGAGGGAGAGGACGCAAATGAATAAAATTAAAATTGAAAAAGGAGAAGTTACAACAGACACCATAGAAATACAAAGCATCCTAAGAGACTACTACAAGCAACTCTATGCCAATAAAATGGATAACCTGGAAGAAACGGACAAATTCTTAGAAAGGTATAACCTTCCAAGACTGAACCAGGAAGGAATAGAAAATATGAACAAACCAATCAGAAGTAATGAAATTGAAACTGTCATTAAAAATCTTCCAACAAACAAAAGTCCAGGACCAGATGGCTTCACAGGTGAATTCTATCAAACATTTAGAGAAGAGTTAACACCGATCCTTCTCAAACTCTTCCAAAAAATTGCAGAGGAAGGAACACTCCCAAACACATTCTATGAGGTCACCATCACCCTGATACCAAAACCAGACAAAGATACAACAAAAAAAGAAAATTACAGACCAATATCACTGATGAATGTAGATGCAAAAATCCTCAACGAAATACTAGCAAACAGAATGTAACAACACATTAAAAGGACCATACATCATGATCAAGGGGGATTTATCCCAGGGATGCAACTATTCTTCAATATATGCAAATCAATCAATGTGATACACCATATTAACAAATTGAAGAAGAAAAACCATATGATCATCTCAATAGATGCAGACAAAGCTTTTGACAAAATTCAACACCCATTTATGGTAAAAAGTCTCCAGAAAGTGAGCACAGAGGGAACCTACCTCAACATAATAAAGGCCATATATGACAAACCCACAGCAAACATCATTCTCAATGGTGAAAAACTGAAACCATTTCCTCTAAGATCAGGAACAAGACAAGGATGTCCACTCTTGCCACTCTTATTCAACAGAGTTTTGGAAGTCCTAGCCATGGCAATCAGAGAAGAAAAAGAGATAAAAGGAATACAATTTGGAAAAGAAGAAGTAAAACTGTCACTGTTTGCAGATGACATGATACTATACATAGAGAATCCTAAACATGCCACCAGAAAACTACTAGAGCTAATCAATGAATTTGGTAAAGTTGCAGGATACAAAATTAATGCACAGAAATCTCTTGCATTCCTATACACTAATGATGAAAAATCTGAAAGAGAAATTAAGGAAACACTCCCATTTACCACTGCAACAAAAACAATAAAACACCTAGGAATAAGCCTACCTAAGGAGACAAAAAACCTGTATGCAGAAAACTATAAGACACTAATGAAAGAAATTAAAGATGATACATACAGATGGAGAGATATACCATGTTCTTGGATTGGAAGAATCAATATTGTGAAAATGACTATACTAACCAAAGCAATCTACAGATTCAATGCAATCCCTATCAAATTACCAATGGCATTTTTTTACAGAATTAGAACAAAATATCTTAAAATTTGTATGGAGACACAAAAGGCCCTGAATAGCCGAAGCACTCTTGAGGGAAAAAAACAGAGCTGGAGGAATCAGACTCCCTGACTTCAGACTATACTACAAAGCTACAGTAATCAAGAAAATATGGTAATGGCACAAAAACAGAAATATAGATCAATGGAACAGGATAGAAAGCCCAGAGATAAACCCATGCACCTATGGTCAAATAATCTATGACAAAGGAGGCAAGGATATACAATGGAGAAAAGACAGTCTCTTCAATAAGTTGTGCTGGGAAAACTCGATAGCTACATGTAAAAGAATGAAATTAGAACACTCCCTAACACCATACACAAAAATAAACTCAAAATGGTTTCGAGACCTAAATGTAAGACTGGACACTGTAAAACTCTTAGAGGAAAGCATAGGCAGAACTTGGACATAAATCACAGCAAGATTTTTTTTGATCCACCTCCTAGAGTAATGGAAATAAAAACAAAATAAACAAATGGGACCTAATGAAACTTAAAAGCTTTTGCAAAGCAAAGGAAACTACAAACAAGACAGCCCTCAGAATGGGAGAAAATATTTGCAAATGAATCAATGGACAAAGGATTAATCTCCAAAATATATAAACAGCTCATGCAGCTCAATATTAAAGAAACAAACAACCCAATCAAAAAATGGGCAGAAGACGTAAATAGACATTTCTCCAAAGAAGAGATATAGATGGCCAAGAAGCACATGAAAAGCTGCTCAACATCACTTATTATTAGCGAAATGCAAATCAAAACTACAATGTGCTATCACCTCACACCAGTTAGAATGCGTATCATCAGAAAACCTACAAACAACAAATGCTGGAGAGGGTGTGGAGAAAAGGGAGGCATCTTGCACTTTTGGTAGGAATGTAAATGGATACAGCCACTATGGAGAACAGTATGAAGGTTCCTTAAAAAATTAAAAATAGAATTACCATATGACCCAGCAATCCCACTACTGGGCCTATACCCAGAGACAATCATAATTCAAAAAGACACATGCACCCAAATGTTCATTGACTATTTACAATAGCCAGGTCATGGAAGCAACCTTAATGACCATCGACAGATGAATGGATAAAGAAGTTGTGGTACATATATATACAATGGAATATTACTCAGCCATAAAAAGGAATGAAATTGCGTCATTTGATGAGATGTGGATGTATCTAGAGACTGTCATACAGAGTGAAATAAGTCAGAAAAAGAGAAACAAATATCATATATTAATGCATATATGTGGAACCTAGAAAAATGGTACAGATGCACCAGTTTGCAGGGCAGAAATAGAGACACAGATGTAGAGAACAAACGTATGGCCACCAAGGGGGAAAGTGGCAGGGAGGTAGTGGTGATGTGATGAATTGGGAGATTGGGATTGACATATATACACTAATATGTATAGAATGAGTAACTAATAAGAACCTGCTGTATAAAAAAATAAATTAAATTAAATTAAAAAATTAAAAAAAATAATAATTTCATCTTGTCCTTATGAAAAAGAAGATTGAATTTTGAGCTAAATCACCTTATTCCAAGATATAAAGCAAAAGCTGTACTAAGCCAAAATCTGGTTTATGTGAGGGAAGTGAGGGAAAGGCCGTAATGGCATGCATAAACATGCATAGAAAAAGACTTTGGCAAGTAAGCTATAAAAATGGGTGGGAAAAAAATAGGAAGAGGAAATGAGAGCAAAATAGAAAGAGCACTGAAAGTTATGGTATAACTTAGAAGGTCTAGACTTACTCATTTTCCATCTCTGCCCGTTTCTTTCCCAGTGACATGTCTCTGTTTAAAGATTGCTGAGGGGCTTCCCTGATGGCGCAGTGGTTGAGAATCTGCCTGCCAATGCAGGGGACACGGGTTCGAGCCCTGGTCTGGGAGGATCCCACATGCTGCGGAGCAACTAGGCCTGTGAGCCACAACTACTAGGCCTGTGAGCCACAACTACTGAGCCTGCGCGTCTGGAGCCTGTGCTCCACAACAAGAGAGGCTGCGATAGTGAGAGGCCCGCGCACCGTGATGAAGAGTGGCCCCCACTTCCTGCAACTAGAGAAAAGCCCTCACACAGAAACGAAGACCCAACACAGCCAAAAATAAATAAATAAATAAATAAATAAAAAGCTAAAAAAAAAAAAGAAGCTGATACTGTGCTGCCTCTAGTATACAGATTACACACTAAAAGTTTTTTTAAAAAGTATGTTTGAGAAACAAATTTACAATTGTTGTTAATTGGTCAAATAAATCAGTAATGTGTGTGTGTGTAAGCACATGTGCAGATGTATATATGCATATACACATATATACAGATTCACCATCCATGACAAAATATGAAGTGGCTCCTGTACTTGGACACTTACAACTCCCAAATACGAATAACTAGCCCCACAGTGAGAGTCTGAGCCCTGAGCAAATGCTAGGGAGAAGTAACCATACTCAGAAGATTCGAATACTACACCCACAAGCTGCCTAACTACAAACCAAAAGAAAAAAAGTCTTTAGAAATAGTTTACCCATGTGATTTACAGTTATCTAGCTTCATACTGCAGGCATACAGAATAAGTTAAACACTATATTTTATTTTATTTTTATTTCCTTCCTCATGATCTTTTGAAGTTTTCTGTTTTCAATTTCTAGCAAGATCTAGTTTAGGTTTATTCTGACTGTGAAATACCTAGAAGTAATTACAATTTAAATCTTTACATTTTATATTAAAGCTTAATTAGTTAATAAATATGTTTCATTTCTTATATTATCAGGAATCAACTGTAGTCATATTTCAGAACAAAACATATAATTTCTTTTTTGTTATATTCACTAGTTTATTTTACTTTTTAGATTCCACGTATGTGATGCATAGAGTATTTATCTTTCTCTGTCTGATTTATTTCATTAAGCATAATACTCTCCAAATCCAACCATGTTGTTGCAAATGGAAAAATTTCACTCTCTTTTAATGGCTGAGTAGTATTCCATTGTGTGTGTATATGTGTGTATATATATATATATATATATATATATATATATATATATATATAAATGGATAAAGAAAAAAGAAGTGATATATATATATCACTTATTTATCCATTCATCTGTTGATGGATACTTGGGTTGCTTCCATATTTTGGCAATTGTAAATAATGCTGCTATGAACATTGGGGTGCATGTATCTTTTCAAATTAATGTTTTCCTTTTCTTTGGATATGTACTCAGGAGTGGAATTGCTGGATCATATGGTAGTTCTACCTTTAGTTTTCTGAGGAACCTCCATACTGTTTTCCATAGTGGCTTGACCAATTTGCATTCCCACCAACAGTGTAAAAGGGTTCCCTTTTCTACACATCCTCAAAACATATATTTGAAAGGTGTGCAATTTCTCAGATTTCTGAAACCATCTCCAAGTTAAATTTTGTGGAAACGACTTTTCCTTCTTACAAATTTTATTCATTTTTAAACATAAGAGATGACCTGTAATTTTATAAATATTTTTGAAAGTGTATCGACAGATCTGTGTTAAGATTCAGAAGCAACAGAGTGTTACACTTAAAAATATAGAAATCGGTATTATATATGTGCACACAGATAAGAGTTCAAGATTTGAGTTCATCAGAGCAGTAGTTCCTTTACTCCAAAGTTTAACTCTTTAAATTAAATAACTTTCAATTCACTAGAAAACTTTATAGTCCAGAACATTCTATTCCCTACCCGTTATTCCTTCACTCACTTAAATTATAACAGTAATAATAGATAATGGTCTGTGGTAGGCAGAATTTTGGTTCCTATAACCTTCATCACCCCATGTCATGTCTGTGAATATGTTACATTTCATGACAAAAGAGGCTTTGCAGATGTAACTAAAATTGCTAATTATCTGACTTTAAATTAGAGAGATTATCCTGGATTATCTGAGTAGGCCATGTAATCACATGAGCCCTTAAAAGCAGAAGAAGAAGGCAAAATAGTCAAAAAGATGTGGCAGAAGAAGTCTGAGAGAATCAAAGCACAAGACAGATTCAACATGCTATGGCTGGCTTTGAAATGGAGGGGCCCACATGTCAAGGAAACAGACCTCAGTCCTACAACCACAAGGAACTGAATTTTGCCAATCACCTGAATAAACCATGAAGCAGATTCTCCTTCAGAGCCTCAGATAAGAGCCTAGGCTGGCCAACACCTTTATTTTAGCCTTGTTAGACCCTCAGCAGAGAACACAGTAAAACTTATCCAGACTCTGATCTACAGAAGTGTGAGATGATAAATGGATGTTGTTTTACATTACTAAGCATGTAGTAATTTGTTACAACCTCAAGGAAACTAATACTCAACCATACAGCACTTACCATGTGCCAGGCACTAAGCACTTTATTAAATTAACTCATTAAATGGTCACACACACACACACACACAACTTATAAAGAGAATACTATGTTTTAGACAAGGAGATTAAACACAGATTCTAAGTAAATTGTGACACAAGTAGTAAGTGGTGAGGCCAGATTTGAACCCAAACAGTCTGACTCCACAGACTGTAATATTAAAAGCACAATTGTGCTGCATGGAAGTAAGGTTAGGCTTATGCAAATGTGTGAGATTGGCTTAAAAATAGAGGGAGAGAGAAGGAGAGAGGATTATGTGGGGAGAAAAGAGGAGGAGGAAGACAGTAAAGGCAAAACAGGAGGCTGTTAGAAAATTAGAGAAAAAAAAAAAGAGAATTCCAACTGCTTTTGTCTAGCTTCCTGTCACCAAAACTAAATGTTTCAGTAATGACTTACCTATGAAACTGTGGTTGACTTCCCATGAATTCTGACTCTTTTTACTATGGTTTTTGAGTAAACACATACAGTTCCCTCAATAAATACATCAGAGCATTTCATTTCATAGTAATGTTATCTGTTCACTTGTTTGGATCCCCCAGTGGATTCAGAGCTCCTTGGGAAAAGAGACTGACTTCCACATTCATATCCTTAACACCTTCTCATACCTCAAAACATATACTGAGTTTGTAAAATAAATGGGAAAAAAATGAAATAAATGTTTTTAAAACTGTAAAGCATTTTTTTAAGTAAGGCTTATTATACTATTCCTCAAATGACATTATTTCAAATTACTTTTATTCATAAAGCTGAGAAGCCAGTTACCGAACACATTTCCTCCAAAGACGTCTGACACATGTGGCCCATCCAATTAGGAAGAGCTAGCAACACTTCTCTTTGACGCCTGTGTAGTACTTTATCCACAGCTCATGCTAATTTACTCCTGAGTTCCATAAACACAAAAATTTAGTCCACAAATATCTTGGCCTTATCATGGCAAAGGATAGGACTGCCCTGAATCATTCCATGAGTTTTCCCAGATGACTCTTCACAGTTGGATGAGAACTTCATGTCTGTCACACCTTTCCCTACAACAGGCAGCTGTAAAAGTTTTGTTTTTTTGTTTAAGTTTTATTTAAGAGTCACAAACCTCAAGTTCAAATATCATCATTGCCAATGTTGGCAGGAAGCCCTTTGGTGTAGATGATTGCTCATATTTTCTGAGCCTCAATTCTTCATCTTCATCATTCTTATAACACTATCCAACATTTCTAATTGTCAGGGACATTGTTAGGAACACCTGAGATAAAGTATGTAAAACTGTTTTATAACATTTAACGTGCCAAGAGAAAAGTATTGTTTACTTCATCTAGGGCTTTCTGGATCTTTACTTCTAGCTAGATTCCACTGATGTATAGGAGATAAAAATGGACATATCTGTGGTACTTACTTTCCATATTTAAAATGCTGATTTACTGATTTATGATTGCCAGTTTTTACTGGTTCACCCACTACCCCCTTCTGGATTTGTTTCTGCTAAATCATGAATGCTTAAGTATCCTTTCTTGACACAGTTCCTCTGTCTTATTCAAAATCCTTCCCTCATCTTCCAATTCATGTAACATTCCACCAGTCTATCTCTTGTTAAATGAAGTTTCTCGATTTACACCTTGACTTGATTTTGCAGCTTACCCAAATCCTTCTTTTTTTTTGAAAAAAGACTATTTTGACTTTTTTTGAAAAAAGTCACACTATTTTGGTTTGGTTGTTTATAATACATTCTTATCAGTTTGCATCATAAAAAGTGATACTTTTATCCAAAGAGATATCAACTCTATTTCATTTTTTTATATAAAAGTTTCATCTTTTTTACCTGTCCCATAGAACGTTACAAATTCTGCCTACTCATACTCAGAGATGTCACTAAGGTAAATGCAGTGATATTTCTTAAAATTATGCTTAAGATCTTTCCTTGTTGAAAAGTCTAGCATTCATTAGTGTAATGCCAGTAATTATGATAAATAAGCCCTGAAATTTCAGTGGTCTAGTGGAATAGAAGTTAATTTTTTTCCTAAGTTCAGTCCAGTTATTCCCAATGAGCAAACAGTGTTTCTTTATGTGTAAGTCAGAGACCTTTGTTCCATCCATGTTGGGAATGTGCCACCTCCAAGGATTCTATCATGTTTTGCATCCAGCCAGCAGAAAGGGGTGACACATATCATTCCTGCTCCATTTCAGTTGTAAGAACCAGACACACAGCCTTATCTAGATGCTGGGGTACCTAGAAAATATAGTGTCTGACTAAGCAGCTGCTTCCACTGATAATTCTACCCTGGAGGGGACACAGAGATTGGTGGGCATCTAAATGATTGAATGACTTAGAAAACCAAAAACTAATATGGTCTAAGGCTCAAAAAAGCAGGCACCAGAAAAAGTTTCCTCTGTAAGTGGAGAAGGATTAGAAATGAAAACTTTTCAAAAATACATAAGTACAGTCAGGAGACAGAACAGGACAGTCATAAATAGAAATTATACAGCCAAGTAAAACTAATCAAGCTGATCAAATTCCTTAGCATTAAAGAGAGAGTATGCACAGATTACCTCTAGATATTGGTTGTACTGCTAGCACACACAAAACCTGGAGTACATTGATGAGTTGCCTCATGAGAAAGGCAGTCATGCTTCACATAAAAGATTACCTAGAGAGCAGTTGTTTACTTTGTAATAACAGCTTGGACTTAAGTTACCAACTTTCTCCATGTTCATCTAGAATATCAGCAAAGCCTCACGAGTCAACTGGCTTACCCTATGGGTAACAATGCACTGTTACCTTTTTATGTATCTACGGTGCAGTCAGGGTGAGTCTGAGGTAGCAAGACAGTTTTCACCTGCAAAATTTGCTTCTGAAGCCATGACCCTCTATACAGGAAATTCCACCCTTAAAAGGTGGCATGTACTTCACAGGCTCTTCAGGCTTATGGGTCCTCAGTTAATCTCTCCGGTACAGGAACACAAGGCTGACGCAGAGAATGAGTCCCCTGTGCTGTATACAGGAAACGTTCTCAGAAGATTCTGCTCAGAGGTCTCAAAATGGTCTAAAGCCAGACAACAGGTAAATCCATAGAGAAACTTAGGCATGAAATTGGAAAAATACTTGTCAAAACTTGCAAATATTCATTATAAATGGGAAGCTATAAATATGGTCCCCATTACACAAATTCTAGTGGTAGGGACACTACGAAAAGATGATTTAAGTCAGAACAGTGGGTAGAAAGTGGTTAGATAAATTTTAATATGGGAAAAAGCAAGGTAATGCATTTAGCAATAAATAATTCAAACTATAAGTGCAAAACAAAGAGTTCTGAGCTAATAGTTGTGATCAAGAAAAAGACTTAGGAAGAGTGGAAATTGTTTGCATTAGGTTCCTATGCTTTTGAAAGTGAATCAAACATTAGATATAATTGGGCAATTTTAGTATGTAAGGGAAAAAATCAAGTAATTAGTATTTCCCTCATATAAAATTATGGTGTGTCCTCACCTGAAACATAACTGTGGCAGCCACTGGAGTGTGCTGTTCAGGTCTCCCTTTAAGAGAGAATCTGCTGTGAGGAGGGCACTCTGGTGCTGCATCACAGAATCCACTGCAGCATTCACTCTGAGGCCATGCTACTCCTAGACTGCTTATGACCAGTAACAGAGCACAGAGGTTGTTCTAGAGCTGCACCATTCCTGCCCAAAGTGGGACTTCACTAATGGGCAGTCTTTTCTCTGGGGCTACCTGTCGGCCTGCCCAATGCCTTCTCAGAGCTGGATCACAGTGTGAGGCTCTTTCCATCCCATCCTCCTTCTTCTGTAACTCCCTTTACAGGGATCAGACATGCATCACACTCCTGCATAACCCTGATCCTTCTCCCCTTTATCTTCTGTGAACCATTCTCCAAACAAAACTCTTGCACATCTAATTCCACATTGGCATCTGGTTCCCAAGCTGACACACTTGGTACCAGAAGTGATCCTATAAAACATAATAAAATGAGGTCTGTGAACTAGATCCCTTAACACTTCTCTAGAAGGAGGTACAGATAGTCTTTGGCACAAGGAAGTATCCCAACTGCTAAAAATTTCACCAGTGGCGACCTGGGAAAATGACCCAGTAGAAGGGAAGACTTTTGATGCTGCAATGATTCAGGTGTTTAAAATGTATGGTGAAAAAATGCCAGTTAAGGACAGCAGAAGTGGCTAGTTACTACTGAGTTGCATTGGCACCCTGAAGGACAATGAGAAACTTATTGATAAATCAGTTAACAAAGAGTTAAATGCTAAGTGTGTGAGCCAGAGGGCATTTTTGGTAGGTTTTGAAGAAGCCACCATCTTGTGCAAAGACAGACACAGCTGAGGAGTAACCACAGGATCTAAGAGTTAGGGTCATGGAACTCCAGAATCATTTAAATGACCAACCCTGGAAGGTCTGTTACGCTAAGGTCAGGTTGAGAAGATCTAGGGCGCTGAGTTAAGGGATGGGAAGAACTGGGTAGATGGCCCTAAGGGCTGGGCTCTGCAGATTCTCCTGAAACTATGGAGCTTACAGAGGTGACACTGCCTCACGAGAGATGGCATGTGCGTGTGTTGCCACAGAGGCCGCTCACCTGCAAGGCGACGACAAATGCCCCTTGGGAGATGTTCTTACTCCCTCTCCTGGCCACCAGGCTGAGCGTAACAGTTTGATCCCAGCATAATCCAGCTGGTGATGGGCAGGCCAAATAAGGCAGCAAATACCTCACACACCAAAGAAACGGCAAGAATTAGCAGGCACGGGTCAGCAGGTTCCAGAGGAGTCTCCTGGAACTGGATTGTGAGGGTGCTTAGTCAAGGGATCCTGAATATAAGGCTGAATGAACAATAATTTATTGAGTTGGGGACATTATTAAACACAGGTTTAATAAATTGTCAAGAATCCCAGGAAACAGGGAAAACTCACTGTTAGGGGGACTTTTAGAAGCCTGGAGACAGTAGTGGCCCATGCTGAGCAAAGTCGAAATGCCTGAGTTGACATGACAGATAGTAGAGGATGGAATCAAAAGGCTCTAAGAAGTAGACATGTGGGAATGAATATCCAACCCAAGGATAATGCTCCAGGAGAGGGTTCAGAAGACCCAGCGTTCACCAAGGCTACCAGGAATGCACTGGGGAGGGGGGCACCAGCCTCACAAAGCTCAGTGGTGGCCACCTCTGCTGTCCAGGGCTGACGTTGCGGGAGGGGATCATTGAGCCTGGCTCATTAATAGCCAAGGGAACAATAGATGCCAGGAGGTGGCAGTTAATGGCCAGAAGCCATGGGGCCACAATTATAGTAACTGACAGGGAGGAGAAGCAGCCATGGGGAGTTAACCCACAAGGACTTTTAGAAATGGTTAATAGATTGTCACACCCTAGAAGATAAATAGCTTGACAGCAGTATGTCTCCTAAATATCTAACAACAATGAAAGAGCAGGGAGCTGAGGGCAGTCACTCCAATAAAAAGTCACAATTCCTTTTCCATTTCCTGAATCTGGGTCAATTTTTAGAAACAGAATCCATTGACTAAAATGGGTCCCCAAGGGACTTACCTGGTGGTGCAGTGGTTAAGAATCTGCCTGCCAATGCAGGGGGACATGGGTTCCATCCCTGGTCCGGGAAGATCCCGCATGCCGCGGAGCAACTAAGCCCCTGTGCCTGCGCTCTAGAGCCCCTGCTCCACAACAAGAGAAGCCACCGCAATGAGAAGCCCGCGCACCACAACGAAGAGCAGCCCCCGCTTGCTGCAACTAGAGAAAGCCTGCGCACAGCAACGAAGACCCAACGCAGCCAAAAATAAACAAATAAAATAAATTTTTAAAAATAGATAAATAAATAAATAAATAAATAAAGTCCCAAGAAGAAGGATCTTGCAACACTATGACAAGTCTATATGGTAAAAATTCACTTAGTTCTTCCACAGAGGGACCTGTAGCATTTTACTCAGATGACTGACTACTGGAAAAAGTGTATTATCCAACATTTTGACGACTACTGGATATAACATTCTGAGTTGACATTAATACCTGAAACCCAAACCATCATTATAACACCCTCATTAGAGAGGGATCCAGGTAATAAATGGAATCTTTGATAAAAGATTAGTACAATGGATTTTATCCACTATAGTGCTCCCAGCCACTGAGTCCACAGGCACATCAAGTAGTCATTTACTTTGAGTGTATAGTTAGGATTCAAAGTCAGACTATCCCTCACATTGGATCCTTGGCCTGTGGAGTAAGCTCTATCACAGTGGAAGAAGCCAAGTGAAAGCCTTTAAAACAGCCATCACCCCTCAGCCGAGAAAGTAAATCTAAACAATACCATATCATGGAGGGATGATGGAGATTATTGCTGTCATTAAAGAGCTAAATGTTTTAGGACTATAGTCTCTAACATACCTTTGTGTAATTCACCAGTTTGGCCCCTGCAGAAACTGGATAGATCAGGGAGAATGGTTGTATTCTACCAGAAGCTCAACTGAGTAATAGCCACGATCACATCTCGAAGACCAATCACGGTTTCATAGCTAGAAGATATTAATAAGGCCTCTTTTCTACCACAGTTAGGAAAAAAGATCAGACACAATTGCATTTACATGGAATAGACAGAAATACTCATGTACAGTTTTATTTCCAGGCTCTGATAACTCTATTATGATAACTCTCCTGCCTTCTGTCTTAGTATTATTCAAGGAGATATGGGCTGTCTAGACATTGTACAGAAAATCACATTGATCCATTACATCAGTGACTTCAGGCAGGATGAGCAGGCAATGGCTAGAGCACTGGAGGCCTTGGTCAGACACCTGCAGTCAAGAGGGTGAGAGAGAAATTCTTTAAAAATTCAGGGACCCCAAGGTGTCAGCGTTAGAAGCTACACAGGGACCTAACATGGACACACACCTCTCCAGGCCCACTTAAGCACGGCTATCTCTGAATATCCAAATGGCCATCAGTGCTGAGTCTCAAGTATAGCATTATTCCTCCAGGAGGCCAGCAAGTCATTTGGAGGCAATCTGACTACTCTGGGTCTCTTTTATCTTGAAAGGACTGACAGTTTATCCTCACAAAGAAAAATACTGATTTCAGTTATGAGTTCGCTTTATCTGCCCACAGATCCTCA
Source organism: Balaenoptera physalus (assembly GCF_965194825.1). NCBI lineage: Eukaryota > Metazoa > Chordata > Mammalia > Artiodactyla > Balaenopteridae > Balaenoptera > Balaenoptera physalus. The sequence continues at coordinate 98,014,891 of NC_138890.1, read as the reverse complement.
GCCAGGATCACTGCCCAGGTACTCACAGAGTACCTGACCCACAGACACGGAAACCCACACAACATAGCAAACGTTTGACCCGGATCAGTAGGAGGAAGCAGTGCCATTTTGACATAATGGGGACTTGGGGGGGACCTGTGGAACCTAAGTGATCTACTTGGGCCTCTCCTGATACTCCCTTGCCCAGTTGTGAGTGTGCACATTCAGCAACCCTGACCTGACCTCATAAAGGGGCTCAGGCCCCTCAGGAATGAAGACCTGGTCACACCACCAGGTTAACTACAAAGACTTACCAAGAAGATAGCTGTGAATGAGGCGCATTTTGCATGAACAGTAGAGAAGGGAGACAATGAGTACCTGTTGCAGACCTGAGACCAAATGAAACAATACAGCGGTTTTTCATTCCACTAACCACCATCTTCTAATTTATCCTTCAGAAAAGGAGTCCAAAGAACTATGGAGAAGCTGGGCTCCAAACACAGATGGAGAATTGGACCTGTGCAGCACAAAGGGTGAATTATGGAAGCCATGAAGGTGAGTTACTCAGATCTCCCTTCCAGAGAGAATCTGCTTTGAGTGTATGTAGTAACAACCTCAGCTGCTAACCCAATGGGATCTATCACAGCTCTCACACGGAGGCCATGCTCTTCCTGGACACTTGCTAGCCAATGGTGGAGCACAGTAGGGATGAGAGAGTTGGACCATTCCTACCCCAAGGATAACTTCTTTAATGGGACACTTCTGATCTGACCTGAGTATGACTTCTTCCCAGCTGCACTGCAGTGTGAGGCTGTTCCTACCCAATCCTCCCTCCTTCCCTCTGCTCTCCAGCGTCAGACCGCATCATGGTCTGAGGCACTCCCTTGCCTTCTTCTGCTCCATCTCCCCTTTTATCCTTCACAGGCACTTCCTTCAATCAGTCTCTTGCACATATAAGTTTATCTGGACTTCTTACCAGGGGACTTGAACTCCACCAAAAACATTCCACTTCAATGATTTTATACAAAGAGAACTTGAGGAGGTCTGGATTTAGAAGGACAACTAGAACGAGCAAGAGTCATGGAGACTACTAAATTTTAAACATGACGCTATAAAGACCACATAGCCTGAGAGTGGTTGTGATTGAGAGCTACAAATTTATGTGAAGTGTGAATAAATTCTGTCAAAGAGACAGAACAAAGAAAGGGACGGAAGGGTGGTGGGAGGGGTAAGACTAGAACAGATCTTATAGAGAAGTCCCTCAGGGCAAGCAACCATCCCCATCCTGATATCTTGTGAATCAAAAAATGTGGTAGGAATAACAGGTATTGTATTTACTTTGCAGATAATAATGGCAAAAATATAATGATCCCCAAAAAGTTTTGGCAAGTTAATGAGTGACCATAAATTGCTAGTAGGAAAGCCTGTGCCACTTTCCCACAGCATGATCTTTGGAGTGTTGTTAGCAAGATAGTACTGTCCAAAGTGGGCATGCATCTGGCCTGGTCTCACAATTCCCATCTGTTATGTTCTCAACACAAACTCTGTGATCTTTAAGTGAGTCTCTATTTTGAAATCAATTCATAATTAAAAAATATATTTGTTTCCCATTAAAAACACGCATCTACATAAGAGGATTATACTGTCACCTAATTTGTGAATTATTCAAGGCCTCAGGCTAAAGCATCAGCAGTTATAGTGGACACATTTCCATTGAGAATGAACTTAAATTGTGATTTTGTTTTCCATAGATCACAAAAGAGCCTTCAGGTAATAACTATTGCTTACCCCTGAGTTGGTCTAAATCTGAATCTATTATTTAAGGTGACATGGTAGAATATTTTGTAATATGTTTAAAGAATATCAAACCTAACCAAGGGCTTCATTTATTTTGTTTTTCCTTTTAGCACAAGCTAAACTTAATTTTGTAGTAGTTTTATGTATTTTGGAATCATGAATCATTTACTTAAATTAGCTTCAGTTTCATTACCTTTCCATAATCTGAATACATAATTGTTCTAGTTTATTTTTAACTTACAAGGAAACTCACAAGGACAAGTTTGGCACTTCTTCACTTGTTCTAAGTTGTTTATATGATCAGATTCAGTTACTAAGCCTTAGATCCAGTTTATGTTCAGAGCTCTGGCCTGGGGCTTTCTTCTGTGCCTCTGCCTACTTCTAAGCGGGCATGAAGAGAGGCATTATGTTCATGTGATATGATGCAAAACCACTGAGCTCATCCAAGGTGTCAAACTCAGGGGCTAATCCTTGCTTCTTCCTTCCCAATGTGTAAAAATAAACATCCCAATCTCCGGCTTCTCTGATTCTACCAGTCACAAGTTGTCAGTTGATTCCTTTGTTCCTAAACAGTTTTAATGACTGGAAATAAGAGTTTTTGCCTCATCTTGAAAAGGCAGCCTATTTTATCCAAACTATTTCTAACAATTCCAAAGCTGAAGATATGGTTTTAAGTTTCTGAGTGACAGAAAGTAACTAAACTTTTATTTTAATAAAGGATGTCAAAAGAAAAAGCTAGATCTTTCTTTGTCGGACTTGATCTTTGAGGAAAATTTCTAAATGAGAATTCCAGGGTAAATATGGCAAATTTAACATTATTTTATTCTTTATCAACTTGTTATCTAGGAAGTTTTGCTTGATCATCTCTCCTGTGCTAGATACTGGAATATACGAAAGAAATAGCGCTCAATTCCTGTTCGAGACTTCAAGGGCTCATTGGAGACGTAAAGTTAGTACACATGAAATATGTACAGAAAGAGTAAGGGTGAACAGCATGGTGCTGAGTTTAAGGGTAACAGGTGTTTGGAACAAAGGAGAGATCGGTGAAGATCAACGTAATAGAAAGAGCTTTATGGAGGAAGTGGTGTTTGAATGAGGCTTGAGGGAGGGACAACAGAGACTAGTGGTAAGCAAGGTGGTTAGGAGCAATGGTTCTGTAAGGAGGCAAACGTTAGCAGCCCTGCGGCTGGGGACCCATGGGGCTCAGAGAATACCTTACCTTTCTAAGTCTTATTTTTCTCATCTGTATAATGGTATTATTATTATGAATAGTACCTACTTCATAGTTTTGTTTATTTTATTTTAGGGAATGGCAAAATATATGAAAAGTGCTTAGCCATAAAAGGTATCTATTAATATTAGGCAGAGACATGGGGACATATTGAGGAAAGAGAGTAAGTCAGAGAACAAAGATGGGATGAAGTTTATAGGCAGATCTGTTTGGCCACAGCTCAAGGTATGTCAGGGAGTCTAACAGACATAAAACCAGAAGAATAAAGTAGCTCCATATCGAAAGGAGCTTAGAAGCTTTATATGCATATTCATATAATCATTCAGAAGATAATGAACATCTACTGTGTACAAGGCATTATGCTAGGTCCTGGGGATTCTCTGGTGAATAGACTAATATCATTCCTGCCCTCATAGAATGTCAGACCTTCAGGAAATACAAACATTAAAAAGGGGAAATACAAAAGTTTTGAAATTCCTTATATTATTCTTGATCTTATAAAATTTGATGATATTGGGAAAAAAGCTTTTTTAACCATAAAAATAATTACTACCAACCTGTGTAAGATAAAGCATATGATTAGATATGACATACAACTCTGAGAGAAAAAAACAAAATCACTCTGTCTACATAACACTAATCAATGAATTTGATTAAAAAAAATCAATCACGTCTGTAAAACTAATATGTAACTAGATAAAATTTTTGATACCATGTAGACACAGCTTCAGTTAAAACCCCTTTGAAGCCTGTACAACTAGCTTTATCTTTCCTCAGGCTTTGGGCTGACTCAATCAGTATATTCCCATTTTTCTGCTCTGAACCTACTTACATTATGGCTAAGGATATATCACTCCTACTGCTGATGATGCCTTTCTTTATCTCATCATGATTTTTGTCTTTCTCTCCCACATTTTTTCTCTGTGGTATAAGATGGTATTTGGCCAAAAAACCTCTTTCCTTGCACTCTTGCTTTCTAATACAACCTAACTCAATTCAAACAACATTTTCTGAGCACCTATTATGTTCTTCACTGAAAGAACTGAAAAAGCCACTAACTTGGATTTTATTCTTTCCTGGGGTATTATCTTGCCATAAGCATGGAGGTTAAACACATGATAATTTTAATAAAGTTAGAGTTATAGTTGATTAAATATTTTGCCCGTATATTCCATATATCAGAGCTAACTTCAATCCCAGGTAGCTGGTTCACATAAACAGTGCCTTTTTAAAACAGATGCTGTGTATTAGTCAGAATAGGCTAGTTTATATGCAGTAACAAAAAATACCAGCCTTTCTGTGACTTAATGCAGCAAAGGTCTATTTCTCATGCACAGCACATGACTTATATGGGTCAAGGGGGAACTTGATTTATGGTAGTCACTCAGCGACTGAAATAGATAAAGGCTCTAGCTTCGTCTGTGCTGCTGTCTCACAAGAGCCTTCAGATTTTAGCAGGGTGAAGAAGAGAAGAAAAAGAATCATGCACATGCTTTTCTATGATTTAGGTCACAGGTGACACCAATTACTTTATTCTTATTTTCTTGGTCAGAGGATGTTAGATGCTTGTCTAACTTTCATGGTGCAAAGACATGCAATCCTCCCATGCTCCCAGAAGGATTGATGGACAATGTTAGTGAGTAATGTCTATCATATCCTATAAGACAAATAGGCCTGCCCATTTAAGAGGCATGCTCCACAGAATGCCATTTGTTTATAGCAGAGACATCTGAAGTGAACTGAACTGCAACATTTAACAATTCTCAGGTCATTTGTCACATAGCAATTTTCTGTCAACTTCACTACCTCAAACATGCTCATTTCTTAAACAACACTCAGATAAATTTTGAACAGCTACCAAATGCAGAGATTGAACACAGTTCTCCAGCAACTTTTAAGAGGAATGACAGCCTCATGACACTGACCAGATTTCCCCATAATATTCAGAGAACATCTGCCCTTCTGCTAATTTACTTCAAGAGGCTTCAACAGCTTTTGGCCAAATTCGGTTTCTGGTTTTATTCTAGGAGAAATCCCATGACCTCAAATTATCTAGGCTCTCTTTAATTTTGCTCTGATAGTGTTCCCATAAACCCAGAATATCAAAAGGACTGATTATCATTTCTAGGGTGACTGTTTTTCTAAAAGTTGTCATGGGGCTTACTTAGAGTCATAGGTAATCTAAAATGCATTATGCATATCAACAGTGACATCACTACAGCTAAAATAGGGAAAGCCAGTCAATGGATGTAAAATGAAATTCTTTAGCTCACCAGTGGTAACTTAAAACTGAAGTATAATAATGTTCATGAAGAACTTCAAATTTAGGGATGCAAAAGTATATAGACCACTTCTCAGAAAGGACCCTATCATTTTATCATTCTCTTAATTCAGAGCAGGTGTATTTGCTCTATCCTTAACTTCTGTCCTTTGCATCGGTTTGGGTTATATGCTTGTCAGTTTCATGCATCATGATGTAAACAGCTTTGCTAGTGATAATCATTGTGGTCTTTTTATAATGATTATAAAATGATAAAAATGATACTTTGTACTGTGTACTTTTCTTCTAATCAGCTCAAAGCTTATGTCACAATCAGTACGATAGCTTTTATATTGCTGTCGCAGGCTTTCATTGACATTCTAACACAAGCAGCTGTCATAAACCAGCCAAAGAAGAATGAGATCATTATGTCGGTCTCATTGATTCAAACTAAGTGAAAGTGGCCCATATGTCTCTAAGTCTTTTTAGCACAACTTCAGTTAGAACTTAAAACTGTTTATTGAGAAGAAAGATATGTTTTAATTTTTCTTTTCATGTGTTTAAAACATAATATTTCTGCTCCTATTATAGAAACATGTAACCACTGAACACCTCTCAGAAGGATGAGTTCACTTAAAGAGTTTTTTCCTAGAAGTTGTAATGTGCGCTACCCTGCACGTCTCTATGATGTTAATTGGCCTGAAAGGAGATTCCATTGATGATCTCTAACTCACAGTCCCACTAACTGAGTGAAATACCCAGATTTCCTAATCTACCCATTTTCCTTTATTCAGTTTATTTAACTAATTTAAGACTATTAGCCACCTGGGTGTTGAGATTCTATGTCTTAATATGAACTCTTTCCATGCAGAGCGAAAGACAAAGTCTTGGATGCATTGGATGCAGACTATTTACTTAGAGATGACCTCAAAAACAGGAGTGGAGGAGCAGGGAGATTAAAACAGGGAAGGAGAAAAAGATAATATATATAAATATATATCAATAATATATATAAATGTATATAAATAAATGTATTTGGTACAATTCAGCCAGATCTCTAAGGGCATAGAGAGTGTGCCCCACAATTATTCCATTAGAAGGATGGGAGGCCCAGTATATCCATCAACCCATCTGGGATATTCACACCCAGATGTTCCCAGACTGGCTTTGTGCTGAGCAGGAGCTGAGCAGGAACTGTGGCCTTGGAGAGGGTCTCAAGTAGAAAATGAGAAGACACTTGCGGAGGCCTTGGTGCAGGATGCTGTCAGCCTGAAGCTAAGATTACATAAAAGTGTGCCCTGCAACTGTGGCTAAAATCAGAGGTAGGCTGAAAGGTGGAACATGAAGCAACAGAATAAATTTGGTATTCATATTAAATATTTAAAATTAATTTGTCATATCTTCTTATGAAGCATATAGCATATTGGCATACACAAACTGAAACTTTTTTGAAAAATGTACAAAGAACTTTTGTGACATGCTACCCAGGAATTATGATGTAGGCCTTAGAAACGTTAGATATGGTCTTGTTACTATAGTTAAGAAAACTGTGTTTATAAATCCATTCTTTCCATCATGTCTCCCCTTTAAAATGGATATCTGATACCCTTTGGGCATAATTAAGAAGAAAGATCTTCCCAAGGACAACTCCGCTGCCTGAGCCTGTCCTATGAGACATCCAGTGCACAGACTGTGGGTGCAGAACTCTCCTCCACCTGGCAAATCCACCATGCTGCCAGGAACGTCACAGAGACACACAGGGCAGAGAACACTCAGTGCATTTTATCAAGTTATTACGTATCTTTAAAACTTTATTTTTTGCTCTGGGAAATTGATTAGAAATTATTGCAGTATTTGTAGTTCACTTATTTGTACAACCCTGTAACAAATATTTGCATTTACTGTGTAGACCATGAATATCTTTTAACTCAAGGCAGGGACCATATTTTGTTTACCTTTGTATATCCCAGTACCTAACCAGTAGAAGATAAATATTTGTGAAATATAAAATTGTATTCATGACGTCAAATGTCACGAAGGAGAGAAAAAATTAAAAAGTACTATTGAGGGGACTTCCCTGGTAGTCCAGTGGCTGGGACTCTGCATTCCCAATGCAGGGGGCCCGGGTTTGCTCCCTGGTCAGGGAACTAGATCCCACGTGCCACAACTAAAGATCCTGCATGCCACAACAAAGAGCCCACATGCTGCAACTAAGACCCAGCGCAGCCAAATAAATAAATTTTTTTTTTTTTTTAAAGTGCTATTGAGTACTCACTGTGCTGGGAATGTTTCATATAGATTCTCTCATGTAATTCTCACAATAACCCTGAGGTAGGTACTATTATTAACCCTGTCTCACCAATGGGAAAACTGTGATCAAGGAAAATGTAATACCTGGACCAAAGCCATAAATCCAATTAGTTGTGGACTGAGGATTTAAATCTAGGCCTCCAGACAGTTATCTTCTACAGAATATCCTTATAATATTAATAGTTTTCCTACTTTGGAGAAGGCTAGAGAGAAGGGGATGGTATTTAGGATATGCGAAAGCATTCTCTGATGTAACACAATGTCCTTCCTGAATTCACACACTTCTGGCCTTTAGTGTTCTCTCTCCTGTTTGTTGTACCTTGCCACTTTCTCATAAAACTGCACCTCCACACTTACTGTATGACTTTCCCTGAGCTGCCAGCTCCTCCCATAGATCAGTGCAGGCCCTGGGCCAAAACACTTTGAGACTTTTGCACTAACTTTATAGTCAATTTAAATTCCTGGTGTTCCTTTGCCACATCTTTTGATTAATTCCTTTCCTTTGTCAGGTTAACACCATTACCTCCTATTATCCTCAAAAGGGAGTACTGCTTAGAGTTACATAACAAGAGCAAAAAACGCTTAAAATGCAGGGGGAACCTGCTCTGAATGCTATTGAGATAACTGTGTCTTTCCTTCCGAAGCGACATAACTCAATGTTTATGAGCCTGAGTCAGACAGCCCGTCAGACAGCCTGTGTCCTATTCCTAGCCCTGTTCTGTGACCTTGGGCAAGATATTTAACTTTTCTGGGCCTCAGTTACCTCATCTGTATAATGGGCACAATAAGAGTATCTACCTCATAGAGCTATTCTGAGGATTAACTTAGTAATTATATTTTAGTAAAACTTAGAGCATAGTGCCTGGCATGTAATGAGCCCTATATAAGGATCTGATAAAGACATATACTCCCATCCAGGAGTATACATGCTGGATATTCCATTGTGAATCTGAGTGTAATCCCATGAATAAATTCTTTGAACAAAGAGGACTCAAATAGTCAGCAAAGGTGAAAAAGGGTGGTTATAAAAAACCCAAAACAAAATAAATTCCCATGTGCCATTCTCAATATGTGACTCCTGGAGGATAAACTATCTTCAGCATTACTCTGAAAAGCCTTGCTTGACTCTCATAACCTCTCTCTCTTTCCCTCCTTCACTTTCTTTCTCTTTCTCCCTCTCTCTGTAGCTATAAACTGTTACTTCAGACTTTTACTATTCTACTTCCTTTGCACAAACATCACCTCCAGAGGTAATTCGTTGACAAGGTTTCCTGGGAAATGGTTGAAGACAAAGACCACATTAACATCTAGGGTACAAATACCACACAGTCTGATCCCTGTGGTGTCTTATTACCTCGTAAACACCTTGCCTCTGACAGGCAGGACTTGTCCTCTATTCTTATCTTTTTTCCTTTAACATTGACTGCCCTCACCACCTGCAAAAGGAACACCTGAAAAAGATTAATTATTAATTTCCAAAAAAAAAATCACTTCAAAAGTCAATGTAGGTGGGGGAAAACCCCAGTAACTGGTTGTATAGTCACACATGACATGGACTTGATCATTTTATGTATTCTTTTTTTCTGTCTGAAAAACTAAAGGGCAATTCAATTTTATGACATCTGAGATACAAATGCATATGAGTTTAAGATGTGCTGGTGTTAAAATATTTATTGGTTAAATCTGACAGTCATATTTTTAGTCCTATCTCCAAAGACCTGTGAAGTGTATATTATTAAATGAAATCTACATAGAGAAGTTTTGTTCTCAGAATACATAATTTGCCTATTCAGTTTCTTTGCACATACCTGTTTTAAGCTAAAGAATTTCATTGGCTTCTGGATTTTCAACTATTTTTTTAAAATGTCTGTGGAATTGGGTATGCAGTAAACCACTATGATTGACAGTTTTGGCATTTCACAGAGGTGAACCTCTAGCACTAACTATGGGACTGAAGAACTTCAACATGAGATACCAAGCCTGTCAGAAAGTATGTTTTCCATTTTTTCAAACAAAATATCAGGTCACTTTGGCCCACATGCTCCTTCAAGTAGCTGTAAAAATGACTTGAAGATTATCACCTATCAAATATTTATAGTATGGGTATTTGGGATCTTTTCAAGCTCCAAAGAATGTACTACATTTGACAAATATTTTAAGTGCCTAAAATGTACAAGATACTGCCCTAGTCTCTGTCAAGATAAAGCAAGCAACTGACAAGAGCTGACATTTACTGGTGCTTTGTGCAGGGCACTGTTCTAAGTACATCATGGGTATTAATTTGTTTAATTTGCCCCACAGCCCTATAAGAAGGTGGTATTATTTCTCCCATTTAAAAGATATGAAAACAAAGCCCAGAGAGGAAAATAATTTGCTAGAAGTTACATATCTAGTGGGAGGTAGAACCAAGATTTGAACCCAGGCTATCTGACTCTAAAGTAGCTCTCATCATATTTTACTGTGGCCATTGAGAAGCTTTCAGTATAGTGGGAGGAAGAAAGGGAGTAGAATAAAATATATAAATAATCATAGATCAAGCCATAAGATGTAGAAGTAAAAAATGCTATGGTGTAGAAAAAAGGATTTACACCTATTTTTATCAAAACTGAAAAGTCTTATTAAAGAAAGTGGCATATCGATTGGCACATTAAGGATGGTTTATATTGGAAGAGTTAGAGCTGGCTCAAGGCTTTCTCAGCAGAGGGAAAGGTAAGAACTGAGGCACAAGGGCTTCCCTGGTGGCGCAGTGGTTGAGAGTCTGCCTGCCAATGCAGGGAACACGGGTTCGAGGCCTGGTCTGGGAAGATCCCACATGCCGCGGAGCAGCTGGGCCCGTGAGCCACAACTACTGAGCCTGCACGTCTGGAGCCTGTGCTCCGCAATGGGAGGGGCCGCGACAGTGAGAGGCCCGCGCACCGCGATGAAGAGTGGCCCCGGCTCGCCGCAACTAGAGAAAGCCCTCGCACAGAAACGAAGACCCAACACAGCCAAAAATAAATAAATAAATTTATAAAAAAAAGAACTGAGGCACAGAGATGGGGTGGTATGAGGCATATTGTGGGGAGAACAAATAGTTCAGCGTGGTGGGTTTGGGATTCAGAAAGAGCAGTAGTGGTAAGTCAAACTGAAGCAGTAGAATGAGATTTTAAAATGTTGAAGAATATTAAATACTAGGTCAAAGAGTTTTCCAATTTAGCAATGCCAATGTTTTAGAATTTCTGAGTGAGTAAAATGATTAAAACACTACTGGGGAAATATTTATCTAGCCCTGAAATTTTAATATATCTATCACCTATTTCATCTTTAGTTTCAAACTGTATGAGGTGAAATATCTATACTAAGAATAGAAAATAAGAAGAGGAAAACTGGAGATGAGATGTACTTTTAGTAAGACCAAGGTGGAGCTGGTTACTATAATGGTTATTAAGTTAAATCTGAGCGGTTTGCAGGATGGACGGGACAGAGCAGAGTGCGTGATAGAGGTCATCGGTTCCTCTCCCTGGCCACGCTTTAGACTCACCAGAGGCACTTTTGATATCTCAGTGCTCAGGGCACATCCCAGACCAATTACATCAGAATCTCTGAGATTCCAATCCGAATGTCAGTACTTTAAAGCTCCCAGAGAGATGTTATTGTGCCACCAAGGTTGAGAACTACTGCTCTAGTAAGTTCAGTAATGAGGATTTAATCTTCAGGGTTGACGGTAAGAGTGGAAAAGAGGGAAGGAATCTGAAAGATAGTTTGAAAGAAAAATCAATACTGCTTTTTGAAAATGCTGGGAAAATTGTTCCCCCAGCTCCATTCCTTTAAACAAAAAAAGTCCGTTTTCACATGTGATAGACAAGTTTGGAAAATCTGACAAGCTTAATCAGAACATAAAGCTCCACTGATGGCAAGACAAAAGGTTGCCCAGGGTGGGTCACTCATGTGACAGCGCCTCACTCTCGTGTCTGCACTTAGAGTTACTACAACCTCTCCTGTCTCCTTAATAGGGATTTTAGGAGCATCATAGGCAGAAATACAGATCACAGAATGCAAAGTAAAAAGCAGCACTACTTTCATGTCAGCTATTACTTTAAACAGAATCAAACTGAGTAGGTTCACATTAAACTCATTTCTACTCCCCTGGGGTGATAAACTGACTTTGTGATCCCAAGGTGTAAAACACCTTTTAAAGTTGTTTCTGGCATTTCAATAAGTTGAACCTCAAATTTTAGATCCATTGGTTGGCTCACTGCTCTGCCAGCAGAGTTGGTTCTTTCGCTACCACACTTTAACTAGCAACAGAAACAGAAGCTGCGTATTTTGATAATCACTTATAGAGTCAGTACTGGTTACCTTTAACTGAATGAGTAACTGGACATTAAAAGCCAACGGGTCTGTCCTGCTGTCTTTGTGGTCCTTTCCAGTGTTTTACATGGTAATGTTCAAACTGGCTGCAATAACAAGGTGGTTACAGTTGCTCTACCCTTTGTCTGCTGACCACTATTACTCTTAAAAATTATTTTCAAATAAATTCCAATGTGCTACCAAACTTTAATTAATCAATTTTCTGTTATATTTTTACCAGCACATAAGGGAAAGAGATTAGAAAAGGGACAAAGTGAGTTGGAGCCCCTCCCTTTAAAAATTCAGTGCAGTCACACCTTGCCTTACACCATTACCCTTTGAAATCCTATCCAGTCTCAAAATTTTGAATATTAATTATTTTATCCAGTACTTTATGTTCCCAACATATTTTACAATCACATTTAGTTAATCCTCATAAAATCAGATTGAGGCATGCTAGTGTTAATATTCTTATTTCATAGGTAGAGAAATCAAAGTTCAGAAACATTAAAAAACTTGTGATTGAGCAAGCCAGTTGAAAAGTAAGATTGAAAGTCTACGTGACCACTTTTTTTTCTGCAGCTCACTGCCCTCCCTAAGAAATTCTCATGTTAAAGTGCTCCACAGGACAAGTTTTCATTCCTGTAACTCCAGGGCCTTATTGAGCCAAAAATCTTTATATTTGGTAATAGGTCCACTAAGTAATCAAAGACAGAATTTTAAAAAGGTTACTGAAGTTCTCTGCAATTCAAGCATCTTTGGAAAAAAGTACTGATCCAGAAAACTGAGAGACTGGGTCTAAAATAATTCCTGAATCACACACCGCTTCATATTGTTGAAGTGGTAAGACACAGAAAGCCAAATGACGGGTCCAGGCCAAGGAAAAATTTGTAGATGTGTGCAGTGAAGTCAATTTTCCCTGTTTTGCCGTATTTTCCTGTTTCTTCCCTTTCAACTGTATCAGTGTGTAACCAATAAAATTTATTTATTCAACATACGGTTACTGGCAGCCTATTATTGGTCAGGCACTTCATGGAATACTGGAAATATACAAGGATGAATAATAAATACACATTCCAGCCCTGTGGTTCACAGCTTAGTAGGGGAGATAGATACATAAACAAATAGTTCAGACTACAGTGTGCTACATACTGGTGCTGAGTGGGAAGCAAAGTGGGGTGAGAACACAAAGGAAGTACCAATTAACTGACTAGAGGAGGGAGGGGATGCCTGAAATAGAAGCCCCCCTCAGCTAGGTCTTAAGTGAGCGTGTAGGAGTTTGCCAAGGAGAGGACACAGCACATTAAAGGGAAAAAAGAAAAAGTGGCGTTCTTTCTAAGGATGCTTAATTACATTCTAACAGGATTCCAAATCATAACTAGAAAGAGCAAGCAGTATTTTCCTAATCTGGGCCTTCTCTGCTACTTTCTCCGAATTGCAATCCATATTCAGCAGCTCATTATACATTTTCTATTCCACAGCTTAAGTCTAAGAAGTAAGGGACCACAGGAACATAGTATGGTGAAAAGACGGGTAGTTTTGAAGTTGGGAACCTTGAAATCAAGGTCATCAGTTGGGGGAAAAACGAGGGAGAAAAGAAAAGAGAGAGAGAGAGGACACAGAAGGAGAAAGAGAGACAAGCAGCAACTGGCATTGGTATTTACAAAACAGTTCTCTTGGATATGATCACATTTGGACTGGACCTTATGAGGTTATTGTATCAAATGGATTAACAATTGTGAAAGAGCTTTGTAAAATGAAGAAACTATACAAATAAGTGCCATTATTATTGAGAGTGAGCTTCAGCCTGTAATAGAGATGGGTCCCATTCTTGCTGGGTTCGAAGGCAGGCGTGCTCTAGAGCTGCCATATCTGAAGGGAAAACAGAGATGAGAGGTCTGGGAAGATCTGAAAGGCTGTATGTGTGCACGGGGCTGTGACCTCCTTCGGCTCTGTTGCATTGCAGAGAGAATTTCCTGTGCCAGCTCAGCCATAGCCTGCCTTTCCTACAGGATATCAAGCTCCAAGTTTACAGTTCCTATCAGGGAGTCTCTTTGTTTGAACAAAGCCTCATTTGTTAGGAAGTGTCACAGATCAGCGTGTATCAGATGCAAGATTGAATGTCCCTCAAGCACAAAGACGTGCAAAGCTATGCCAGGATACCAGCAATGGGGCTTTTCACCATGAGAAAACAGATGGTCAGAGTGAAAAAGGCTAGTCTTTATGGAAAAGAAATTCTTCCAACCCACCCCCACCCCCAGGCCCTACTTCCCACTTCACCCCCCTTCCCCCTGCTCTTCTTTCACTCCACTGCACTGACAGGGAAACATTCGATATGCTTCAACATCATCTGATGTTTGTGTCTCTTTAATTAAACCAAGAGATCTGGAATAGGGACGCCCTTGTCTTTGTGGAGAAATGATTTCAAAAAGAAGATAATGGAACCTCTTTTTCTGCAGGCTTTCAAGAGGCTTGTGTGTAATTTGTCCTTTGCAAGAGCAATCAAAGATAACCGGTGCGCAATTGATTACGGGCTTTGTGTCCTTTTAATTACTTGTTTCTACACACTGGTTTAGTTACATGCTGAAAGCAGATCTGTCTGAGTTCTCTCCAAGCTGTAGTGCTTTCTTTTGCTCACATGCTTTAATAATAAAGCTATTAGTAAGCCACCACCAGGTAGAACAATCCTATCGGATTGGGATAGATCTTGAATCTTGCCTTTCTTTATTCTTCCAATAGGCTATTAGATGTTTTTATGGAAAACAAGGTTAAAGAATGCTACATCATTGCTTAACTATACAAAAATATTCTGCAATTTCAGGAGGGTACAGTCTGCCTTATTCCCAAAGTAGAGTTCACAAGGACAGAAGGATTAGAACTTATATAGCATGTTTTCAGTTCTTTTTAATTGACAAAGATAAGACTACATTTTTTTCTTTCTTTTTACTGAACACTATCTATCAACTGATATAGCCAAATTCCCTTGCAAAACCGTAGGAAAAAATTCTTAAGGTTAGCACAATATATAGACCAGTTTTTTTATTGTTTGTATTCCATGTACTGAAAATGCTGTCAAATCAGTAAATGCCAGATGAAAATACAGGAACAATTTTATTTCTATTTTATGTTCTCCACCTAGAAGTTGAGAAAGGTACAAAAGGAGCTTTCCAATGACAGAAAACCGATTAAATTTCTATGCCACTATTTACTTACCTGCTACTAATTTATGCCCTAGAGAGAAAGAAAAGCTAGAAGTTGTAACCATGTAAAAGAAACCCATCTAATTTCAATATGTCAATTCTGTGACCACAGCTGCTGAGATAGGAAATGAATGGAAAGCTTAGTGAAATGTGTGATTCTCCACTAAGGACACTATATTCAGGGGCCTAGCCTCTTGTTTTATCAAATCTCTGTAGATGTGAGCTCCCTGCAAATGGTGAAACTACCCCACACTCTGGGAAAACCTCTAAGCCTGGATCCCCACCCACCTGCAAGCTCTCAGATCCTTTAAGCATCACTTCTGCTGTGGCATTAGATTCCTCTTCCTTCCCAGAAATGCTCTCTACCTTGCAGGCAGGTATCTGTCTATGAAGTATCCAATATGCCCTCAGCAACATGGGAAATATAGAAATTTACCTTCTTTGAAATATGGTTTCTTCTGACAAAGAGCTTGTAGTCTATGCAAGGAAACGAGTCTTGAACAAGTGAAACACTCAATGAAAACTGAACATGTGCCATATGATCCTGCAATCCCACTCCTGGGCATATATATACCCAGAGAAAACTATGATTTGAAAAGACACATGCACCCCAGTGTTAACTGCAGGACTATTTACAATAGCCAAGACATGGAAATAACCTAAATGTCCATCGACAGATGAATGGATAAAGAAGATGTAGTATATATACATAATGGAATATTACTCAGCCATTAAAAAATGACATAATGCCATTTGTGGCAACATGGATGGACCTAGAGATTATCATACTAAGTAAAGTAAGTCAGAAGGAGAAAGACAAATACCATATTATATCACTTATATGTGGTATCTAAAACATGACACAAATGAACTTATTTATGAAACAGAAACAGACTCACAGATATAGAGAACAGACTTGTGGTTGCCAAGGGGTTGGGGAGGAGGGATGGATTAGGAGTCTGGATTAGCAGATGCAAACTATCATATATAGAATGGATAAACAACAAGGTCCTTACTGTATAGCACAGGGAACTATATTCAATATCCTGTGGTAAACCATAATGGAAAAGAATATGAAAAAGAACATATATATGAATCACTTTGCTGTACTGTAGAAATCAACACAACATTGTAAAGCAATTATACTTCAATAAAATAAATTTTAAAAAAGTGAACATGATGAGTTCTAACTTAAAAGAGAAGGAAATCAATATACAAAGAGCAGACAGATGAGACCTCATGGACTCGGTGGGACGTAAGCTGTGCTGAAGCCTAAATGGGTATAGAGCAGATTGGGAAAGGCAAAGAAAAGAAGAGAAAGCATTCTAGCATGGCTTCGTGAGGCAGTGATGAGTAGAGCAGGAGGTATGAATAGGAAGAAGTGGAAAAGTAAGAAGCATGGATAAGATCAGGCTGATTACAAAGATTCAAATGTCAGACATTTGTTTTTTTAAACCAATAATTATTCATTGCTTTCTGTGTGATAAGTGTTGAACTAAGTACTGGAGATTATAAAAGGAGTAAAGATACAGTCTCTGCCCCCATGAAAATCACCATCAGATGGAAAATACAAACTCAGCCTATCAACCATCATAAATTACCATGTATCTATATGCCATTCTAGCAGATTTTCATAGTTACATTAATAAAATAATACTGTTTATTTGATGTTTATCTTATGTCCAATTAATGGATTAGCTTTCTGATAGCTATAACACAGAAACCTGGTATGCTCCTCCATGTTGATTATTACTACTATTTCATGAATCTTACCATGTTTCTCTCTTGTTCCCCTTTCCAGCTGCTTCCTTTCCTCAGCATTTTGTCTCCATTATCACAGAATTTCATTTAGCTTTTATTGGATCTCTTCTCTGATGTTTTACATTATCAGAGTTCTTCCACAAGGTTCAGCCATTTGTGCATTTCCTAAAACAATTAAGGATTTTATTATACACACACACACACACACACACACACGAGATTCTTAGAATGCTGGCGTGTTGATGTGATAACCACAGTAATCTGACCTTTGGGAAAACATACCTAAGCATTATAAACACACAATTTAATGAAATATATGTCTAAGCACTGCATTTATATAGTTCTATAATAGAATTATGAGTTAAGTACCGTGAGAGTACAGGAGGAGGGGGCAACTAGCAAGTACATGGAGGTAAATTTGATATAGATATACTTCTTTGGGTGCAAAATGAGTGTTCATGTAATATAACCTAAAAACGGTTACTATAAATTCCCATCTTCTCTGCTCCTCTTCCTTTGATGTATCTTCTTCTAAATTATTTAGAAATGCAGCATTTATGATTTCCTTCTCTCGCAAATGCCCACCCTACAGAACATGCATTGTCAGTGGGCTCTGATGCAAATTGCTTCACAACAGAAACCACTCTGCCATTATACTCTAATTTGCAGCCAAGCTGGCTTTCAGCTGGTCCCTTGTCCTTGGGCTATCATTCACTGTCAGGGCCTCTCCAGGGTGCACCAGCTGTTCTCTAGACAGAGAGAAAGTGGGAAGTAGTCATATGTCACTGATTCCAAAAAAAAGCCTGCCTTGACTACCATGGTTCCTCCTTGGTTCCAGGACTGATCATCATGTATTTAGGATCAGGGCCACCTCTGGGCAAAACTTGTGAAGTACATAATATTTTCCTTAGTTAACATCCGCTTTCCCTTGGCCGCTACTCTTTCCTAGGCCTCGGGCTGGACTTGGCCATTCCAGAACTTATTCAGGCTACCCTGTCTGGATAAGGATTCAATCTGTAGAACAGTGATTTTCAATTGAAGGGCTAATACTCATCCCCAAAATATACTTCACTTGAGTGCATGTGTACGTATAAATACACACAAATGTAAAATTTTGCAACCAATTTCAGGTAATTTATAAATTCTCCCTGAAGCCAGCCTAGGATAGAACTGCTGTCTCAGCCTTCTTTTCTCTGTTTTCTCTTTCTTTCTTTTCTCTCTCCATCCGTTTTTCCATTTTGTCACATCTCATTCTCTGGTAAAAAAAAAACATTCCAATCTAAATCATAAGACAGTGTTCAAAAAGATTTTTAATATATTTTTTAAAACCTTATTTGCTCTTTTAGAAAAGGGTAAGTAAAATAACTGATAATAGAGCTGGTTAAAGCCAAACTTCAACTAAAAGGAACCATGGATTTATTTCTTGTGTACCCTCTGCCCACACAGCTACTGTTGAGACAACTTCAATAAACTGGTCTTGTGAAACTTTGGGTATGGCACATAAGTTGTTCTGAAGAGAAATTTCATATTTTTCTTCTTTTTGAGGGTATTTAAATATCAACTTAGAGAGACTAATGGTTAAAATTTCCTTCCCTTTGGACTGAGCAATGGTGATTCAATTTTAACAGCTGCCGACTGCCTCCCAATGATTATGTTTTCAGGAAGCACCATTTGTTTTATAGCACAGCTGCAGGTGGTGCTTGCTCATCTGTAGGCAGGATTCTACAACAGCTAACTTGGTATCATCTCTCCTCCTGGTAGCTTTCAAAATGTCTATGACCTTCTCCAGGAAAGGAAAAAAAAAGTTAGAAAGGTTAGTAAGAGTACGTCATAGGTAAAATATGTGCAAAATAATTGAGAGCTAAAAGAAGTCTTTTAAAAAATACAATACTACATTGCCATTCCATTTCAGTATAACAAAAAGTAATAGGTATCTCATTTGAGTATTTCGTAAGATGGATTATCTCCAAAATTCTGATTGATTCCACTTGATAAAATATTTTAAGTGATCTTATTATTTCCGTACTAAACTTAAAAAAAAAAAAACAGAGTTGAAAAAATGAGCAATTGCATTGGGTGACATCTTAGCCGACTTTGGATCTTTGTTAGGATCTTGAAAATAATCAAGCTAGAAAAATCTTTCTAGGCCTTTGAGTGGAAATTTTTCAATGTGTGAAGCAAGATCAGGCCATGCTGGTGCTGTATTCTAAAGCAAAAATGACAAAAATGTGATGTATGCGCTACTATATCCCCCTTGGTGCCTATTTTAAACATTGCTAATTGATTATGACATATTTTTCTGCTTAGCCCAGACACAATCTCAGAATCCTTCTGAACACAGTTATATTCATTCTCTACCAATTGTTTGAAAGTGACAGATGAGATAAAGCTCATTCTCTATTTCTGTGCTAGATCATTGATAGAATCACTGAGCCATTGCAAATACAGTGGAACTACCTGATTGATATTGGATTGGGGACGAGGGTCCAAAGTAACTGCTTCTCTCTGCCAAGTGACAGGGGCCAGATCCACAGCCTGTGGGCGGAATCTGACTGCCAACTGTAGATAAAAGTCTATTGGAGGGGCTTCCCTGGTGGCGCAGTGGTTGAGAATCTGCCTGCTAATGCAGGGGACACGGGTTTGAGCCCTGGTCTGGGAAGATCCCACATGCCGCAGAGCAACTAGGCCCGTGAGCCACAACTGCTGAGCCTGCCAGTCTGGAGCCTGTGCTCCACAACAAGAGAGGCCGTGATAGTGAGAGGCCCACGCATCGCGATGAAGAGTGGCCCCTTCTTGCCACAACTAGAGAAAGCCCTCGCACAGAAACGAAGACCCAACACAGCCAAAAATAAATAAATAAATAAATGAATTTAAAAAGAAATTAAACATAAAAGTCTATTGGAAAAATGGCCACACCCATTTGTTCATGTATTATGCATGACTACTTTCCCTGCTTTGGATTACATAAAACAGTAATTCCACTAGCTAGTTCAAGTTGGGTCTTTTCATTTTTATTCAAGAATGACAGGTATTCCAGAACTTTGGATTCTAATTTGGCCACCTCGGAGATCATTATCTCCTCCAAGGACTCCAGAACTTTCTATAATACAAGAAAGAACAAAACAAGAGCCTATGATTGACTTATAGATCCCAATGGCATTTGTATGTTGAAAGCCATGAAAGCGTGCTCCTAGCACTGAAAGCAGAAATGCAGTGTGATATCAAAGCCAGGGTTCTATCCCCTTCCTGTTTCCCCTCTTCCCATCAGCTCTTTCCCCAGCATGGAGATTCAAACTTGGCTTGTACATGTTCCAGGAGACTTTTCTAAGACAGAGAAAAATACTCCCTGGTGACTTCCCTGGTCAAACACCATGCAAAACCCATCTGCCATTCCTGTGTGCTGCTGTAATCATTTGTTAATTGTCACAATGTTTTATGATGGCCTTTTTAAAAAATCTTGTGGAAACTTATTTCCCTTTGTATTCAACCAGTAGGCAGCGTTTTCTTTAGAGCTAAACAACATGAACCCAGTTCCCCTTCCCATGATCTATGATTCTAAACCATTTCTAATAGAGTGTTTCCTAACTCTCTGTGATTCCAACAATAAACTGTTCCTATTTCCTTCCATCTTTCAATGTAGCATCCTTCTGTCTAGATCTAGCAGTGGGAAAAAGAATGTAAGAGGGAAAAGTATAGATGGAAAAAAAAAAAAAGAGAAAGAAAAAGTAAAGAAAGCTAGATATATGCCATGCTTGCCTGCCTAAAAGATTACTGTGTGACCTTATCCTGGTATCTCATTGTGGTGGTTGAGATTAACCATCTATTTGATACTTAGGTCACTTGCATTAGAGAAAAAAGAAAGAAAAAAATTATAATTCTTTTGTCTTCAGTTCCTATTTTAGTACAACTATGCATACTTTTACACTTGGTAATTGATAAACCTTAAACTGTTAGATGGTTTTAATAGAAAACTGGATCTATTTAAAAAACAAGTCTATCCTTGCAAATAGCAATACCACCTGCTTGAGGCTTTCTGCATTAAGTGACTTGTATTCACAAAGCAATGCCTTCAGCTAGATGAGTTGTTTACTTTTGGGTATTCAATCCCTGCAATTCTTGTTCAGGAAAAAGAAAAAGACCACAAATCAAGGTAAATAGAGAAGAAAAAAAAGAAAAGAACCAAAAAAAGAAAATGACTCTGATGTGCTGAAGACTTCTGTGTGAAATCCTCATCAGCCTTTCCAGTCACTCTGAATTAAGCAAGTGGTGCATGACATGTACCGAAGTTGGATCAACAGTACAAGCTGTACAGATGTGCCCATCTGGTACGCAGGTGTTTGCACAGATATTCCCCAACCAAACTTCCAGGGGGTAGCATTTTTGTGGAGCTGGCTCCACACTAGGACAGAGAAAGAGAGGGGGACCACCCACTGATAATAAATGGTGCCACTTTTGGTTGACCACATACCCTCAAAGAATTGTTCTTAAATTTCATAGGCATCAAGATCTCTTGAGAAACTTTATAAAAATGCAGAATCCTGAGCCCTTCCCCAAGATATTTACTTTCAATATACACCTATGGTATGTTCCAGGAACCTGCTTTCAACAAACATTCTAGGTTATTTTAATATAATTGTTCCTTAGTCTGTACTTTGAGAAATACTACCTTAAGACACAGAATAAAATGGATAAAGAACATCTAGAAAATAAAAGATACTTTTATCCTATAAAGTTTGCAGCCATTCTCCTCATTATGTGAATACTGCCTATATAATGCCTACAAGCATTCACGAACACATTAGAATATTTAACCAGAAAACCAGAAAAAAAAAGTGTTTGTCCACACAAACTCTGGATATTATAAAACCTTTTAAAAATAATGTGTGTCCTTATTTATTAGGTCCTATACCTATAAAGGGAAACTAAGCACAACTCAAGTTTGGAATGCCAGTGATACCTAGGTACCAAGGGCAATGGCCTTAAACCCCATCATGAGCCTTTGCCCAATTTCACGTGATTCTTTTGACAACTGGTAATATATCCTATGTACTGGTGTTCATTGTCTTTTCTTTGACCACTATCAAATATGAACATATATCCCCTAAAAATTATTCTCTGAAATAGTTCTCGGCAACCAAGAACCACTCACCTACTCACTATCCCAAGATTGGGAAACAGAAAGAAAAGATAGACATAAGATACATCCAAGAGCCAGATCATATAAGTAAATTTGGATCATGTTGAATTTAGACTTTCTTTAGTAGGGGATGGGAAGTCATTGAAGCATTTTGATTAGAGGAACGTCATGATCACAGTTATTTCATGGATTTCACATAGGCTATAACTTTTAAGAGTTTTGTAATAATGTATACGAACAGATTCTGCTGAAAATAAAAAGGATATGTATTAATAACATATTGATATGATAAAATTACAAGTCATTAATTATTCAGACATCAATATACTTCTCCCTCATCTCAAGTAAAGAAAAAACCAGAGGGGCTTCCCTGGTGGCGCAGTGGTTAAGAATCCACCTGCCAATGCAGGGGACACGGGTTCGAACCCTGGTCCGGGAAGATCCCACATGCTGTGGAGCAACTAAGCCCATATGCTACAACTACTGAGCCTGCATTCTAGAACCCACGAGCCACAACTACTGAAGCCCGTGTGCCTAGAGCCCGTGCTCCACAAGAGAAACCACTGCAATGAGAAGCCCACGCACCGCAACGAAGAGTAGCCTCCACTCACTGCAACTAGAGAAAGCCCGTGCAGCAAAGACCTAACGCAGCCAAAACTAAATAAATAAATAAATAAAATTTAAAAAGAAAAAACCAGAATCTGGCACTTCTCATTAGCCTTAAGAATACATTTCTAAGAATAATGGCTACTCAATAAATATTTATTTCATGCCCATGTTATGTTAGGCACTGTGCTGGGTGTTGAGGAGAAAAACAGGGATGCTCTCCCCTCTCAGGGTGTTTACAGTCTGAGACAGACATTGAACAAATAATCAAACAAGCTGTGGGTTTTCCACATGGCTCTTTGCTATTCCTGCTATTCCTAGCAGTGTGATGCTTTGATTTCTTTTAAAATGGAAGGCTTTTCCCTATTCCACCTTTTTTAAGGACTCCTAAGCAATCATCAGAGGCCTTAAACTGACTGCCTGCAGACCTATTTTGTGTGACCCACACAATGCTGAGGTCCACTGTTTTTTGTTTTGTTTGGGTGTTTTTGTTTTTTTGTTTTTTTGTTTGTTTTGTTTTTAATTTGAATTCACTGCCAACATAAAACATGAGCTTGTAATGTCTCTTGAATATTTGGCCCTACTGGGCCTCAGTTTCCACAAGGCAACAAGTGTCTGGAGCTGAGTAGCAGCTGCCTTTTCAGAAGTAATGTGTTCCATCCATTTGGCCACTTTTAAGCCCAGTCCCTGTCACATCCTGACATGCAGACCATGAGACTGCTGTCATTGATCATCTCCCTTGAGTTGCTACTTTTCCTACTCCTGGCTTAGCTCACTCATCGGCATTACTTACCAGACTCTCCTGGACAGTCGAGTTTGCAATTGCCACTCTACAGAGAAAATCTCGGCAATCATTTTACAAAATCCTCTTCAATGTGTTCCTTACCCTGGTTCTTCTGCTCACCAAGTCACTAGACTAAGTAAATAATCAAATGTTGTTCATCACTCATTTTATTTATTTAAATATTTCCTCAACTTTTCTTTTGAATTGTGCCTTTTCTTAGATCCATTTAGTCCAAGCCAACAAGATTACTCATTGGTTAGTCCCAAATATGACTTATTTTCTGTTCCATTGTCTTCAATCCTACTAGAATCTCTCTATTTAGAACACATCCTAGCTCTCCAAACTCTGATTGTCCACTTGCATCTGTCCACAGGTCCAGTTCAAATCCCCTACCTTTTCCCTGAAGCCATCCAGACTTCCCTATGAGCTCCCACACACCTTACCTGAACCTCTGTAAAGCCCCTCAAGCTTTTTACCTCACAATACAGCTTTCTATGTTTGAGCTCCTTGAAAGCAGGAACCCTGTCTAATCTATCTTCCTTCTCCCACTAACACAATGCCAAGCAGAAAACACTAATCATTTGTACAATAAATGAAGAGAGATTCTAATTGAAACCAACTATAAAGGAAGGAGCTGAATGTATTTAACTCCCTCTAGGATACTGATGGTTGTTTTCAACACTCAAGCTGCACTGATGTGCACTTGTTTGGAGCCTTGTTTTTTGTTTGTTTGACCTGTTACTCCCTATGCTTGCTTTCCCATACATGTGTCCAGTGGAAACATGCTCATTCATTCCATGTGTTTTGCCAGTTCCTTATTTAGTAACCTAGTCCAATAGCTTTTCTCTTTTTGCTCATTAAAATGTTATGCAAAATAAATTTAATTCTTGCTTCTAGACTAGTGCCATGACAAAATTTGGGATTTATCTTGTTTTTACTTGACT
Source organism: Balaenoptera physalus (assembly GCF_965194825.1). Lineage (NCBI taxonomy): Eukaryota > Metazoa > Chordata > Mammalia > Artiodactyla > Balaenopteridae > Balaenoptera > Balaenoptera physalus. Next base: position 97,990,553 of record NC_138890.1, on the reverse strand, counting down.
GTAAACCCTTGAGGGCAAGAAAGCTTAGCCATCATGTCTTACATACTATGCAATAAATGTTTTTGTAACAAGTGACTTTCATTTATTTTTAGAATCTGGACATTGAATTCTAGAGCCAGAATGTATCCTTGTAATTTTGGAATGGATGTTACTTTCTACCTATTGTAAAGGCAATATGCTTTCCTCTTAAATGAGAAAAGAAAAGCAAAATTTAAAAGTATTAAATTTCTGGGGCTTCCCTGGTGGCGCAGTGGTTGGGGGTCTGCCTGCCAATGCAGGGGACGCGGGCTCGAGCCCTGGTCTGGGAGGGTCCCGCGTGCCGCGGAGCGACTAGGCCCGTGAGCCACAACTACTGAGCCTGCGCGTCTGGAGCCTGTGTCTGGAGCCTGTGCCCCGCAACAAGAGAGGCGGCGATAGTGAAAGGCCCGCGCACCGCGATGAAGAGTGACCCCCGCTTGCCGCAACTTGAGAAGGCCCTCGGACGAAACGAAGACCCAACACAGCCAAAAATAAATAAATAAAAAATTTAAAAGTATTAAATTTCTTAAGCAAGTTTTCACACAGCTAGTTAGTGGAATCATCTGCAATATTTAAGTTGTGAATGGAATGAGCAGAAAATATAAGTGCATTTTGAAAAATGATCTTTTATACCCACCCACTGCTCTAGGCAAGGGTGTCCTGAAGTCACCAGTCATCCATTCAGCTTCTCAGTTAGCACTTCTTGAGAGCTATGTGCTAAAGCACCAGAAGCACACCTACAAAACTTCCCTGCTTGCTACTTATCAGTTTCACTCCCAATGTCAAAGGAGATTAAGTTTTTCTTTTTATAAGGCAACCTTTCAATCACGATCTTGGCCTCCAGCAATGTTGCCTCCATGCTCCTGGTCCATACCTTCTTCTGTGTCAGCCTGACATTTTAAAATAAAAATAAATAAATAAAAATAAAATAAAAACAGTTCTCTTCTAGAGAGTAAAAGATTTCAGAGCCTAAAGAGCCCACAGGCAGATCACTTACCACTACCAAACTTAGTCATAGGGTCCAACTTGGCAAATTACAATGCACAAACCTGTTTTTTTAGTTCCAACCTGTTTCATACTCAAACTAGCCCAGCTATTTTCCTTATTCCCAGTTCCGTGGGGAAGCCAGATCCTTTCTGGCTGAATCCCAGACACAACGCCCTAAGCTCAAGGCACAGCTTCAGTTTTGCCATTGACTGGAAACACCTACGCTGGTAGCTTCTCCTTTCGTTGTTTCTGTCACTAGATCCTCTTGAGTGCCTGTCTTAAGCACACAGTCCAGGTCCTTTTCTACCAATTCCTGTCCCCTTCTGCTCTTAATTCAAATCTCATTTCCTCTCTCTTTGCTGTTTCCAGGCAGATTCACTTGTTCTCTTTCTCTCCCAAACCTAGGCAATCACATTGTGTCCTGGTCTCATTTCCTGATGTCAGTCAGCCCCAACACCTCTTAATCTTCTGTCAATAGACGGGAGACTCTTTTTGATTGGTGGCCAAACCCTTGTGGTTCTAATCTAGGGGATAAAGAGGTGAACAAAGGCTAAAAGGAATTTAGGAAGCATTAATGTACTTTGGGTGAGGAAAGTTAGCACAAAGTGGAACGGGGACAGAAATAAGCCACTAAGTTTAGAGTATTAGTTATTCAGGCTGTGTAAATAAAAAGCAGATTCTGAGGCAGTGTTTCTCAAAGTGTGGTTCAAGGGACTGCCTGTCTCAGAATCATTTGTGTGAAGGTGTGGGTGGGAGATGGGGGGAAGGTTGCTTGATCACGTCCTAGGCTCTACCCCATATTGAACTGAAATCTCTGAGCATCTACTAACAATATGAGTTTTTGATAAACTCCTAGTTCTTTTTCTAATGCACATTCAAATTTAAGAACACTGTACAGTTGTCTCTATTGTCCTTTAAAAGCAGTTATTCTTTATTGTATGCTTGTTGGGTGTCTAATATTTAAGTTTTTTCTATACTCAGTATGGTATTTAATAGATATTTTTATAGACACTGGAGATATAGCAGAGAATGAATGGACAAGTTCCTTCGTTGCAAATTTTACATGCTGGTGGGAAAACAGAGATCTGTGGTCATCACAACAAGAAAATAAAATGAAAATTGAAAAAGAGTCCCAGCCACTTCCTGGGGAACAAAGATTACATACATATATACACAAGTGCATTAATACATATATATTTTATATGTATTTCTATACTCACATACAATAAGAAAACATAAAATTAAAAGTTAATAGTTAGAATGATTAGTTTATGTTCTTTTAATTTCCAGGAGTTACTTTAGAATATTACTATAGATTCTTCTAGAGTCTTTTTAGAATATAACTTTAAGGGCTTATGTATAGGCTATAAAGCATATCTGTTTTTACTGAGAGAAAAATTTTAAATACAGAGCAGTGAGAGAAATATTCTTAGTGATAGACATAAATCTTAATTCACCCCATCAGAAAAGCAGCACCAAGAGAAAGCCTGTGAGCCAGCAAACAGGCACCAAGGGCACGTACCCAGAGGATACACAGGCTGGATGTGTGCACATGGCTGCTCCCAGCCTTCAAGCCAAACCTTTACTACCAAGCCACCCCTAGACTCACTTGAAATTGCTGGTTACACACTCCACATTTCACTACTAATATATAGGAGAGTCACAAATGTATACTTCTCTTGATTTAAATAAAAATTAGTGTGGGGAGGAGGTGAAAAGCAAAAGCATCTATGAAGCAAGCTGCCAGCTTCACTCAGCTTCTTTGCTCTTGCACAAAGACATGTTTCATTTGGGAGTGTGAATACGTGTGTGACCAACACGAAAGCTGAGGACTTTAAAATGAGCCAGCAATCCCTGGGCCATTTCAGCTGTGTTTCTACTTCACAGGGCCTCTTGGGGACTGCTGGGAGCAGGTGTGAAGTTCCAGTTTATTAACAAGTTAAGTCAGTGTTGTTGTACATTTTGAGGCGTCTAATAGACTGGCCGATCTCCATGAATATAGAGTAGCACTGCACTGGAAAGACACATAAAAAATTAAAATACTACCATTATTACTATTAGAAAAAGCACCTGTTGGATGTGTGCTATATTCCAGGCATTGTGCTAAGTGATTTAGAAGCATCATCAGATTTATTTGTTTCGATAAATTAGTAAAGATTTTTTTTTTTCTGGATAAGGAACATTGAAGTTATAGATGACTGTGAGAATCCAACTTGTATCAAAGAATCTCTGTGTTGTCTTCTCCATACGTTGGTTTAAATTCCTTGCTTTGCTTTGCCAACAGAGATTAAGATGTGGACCCTGCCTGTGTGCTGACTATAGTGTAACCCATGAAGCTTGATTATCCATGAAAAGTTTTCAGAAGGCTATAATCTCCACCATGGCAAGTGGAATGTTAACATTTATTTTTACTGTCTTTTGAGACGGCACCAGAAGGAAGGAAACAGAACATAAAGTATTAATGTGAGATAGAATTTAAGAAACTATTTAGTCCAGGCCCATAAATTTTAACTTAAAAAAAAAAAAAAAAGAATGAGGACCAAAGACATAGTCTGATTTTGTACATTCTCCCATATTTCCTTTTGTATTCAGGCTTTTGCTCCAACCGTATGGCTTTTGACGCATGGTTCCTAGTCAAATAGAGTTCATCTGATGTTTTCATCCTTTCTAGAACTTTCTGCCCATGTAGCCAGCTTGCAGGACTGAGGGACCAGAGCAGCCACCAGTCTTTTTGTAAGTGACAGCCACCGAGGCATGCTCGGAACTACAAGTAATTATATCAATAATTGTGGCTGGATAGAATTGATTTTATAACTTGGAGGTGTTAAGTTTGGTTGCACTAAAATTGCATTACAGCCCTGAGATATAATGAAGATTTATGACAAAAAGAAAATACATGTAAATAATGACTCCCATTATCCTGATTCATGTTTACGTCAACTGCATCCAAAGTAAAGCTTTTCCATTTACAATTGTTATGGGGAGAGAGAGAAGGGGGAATACAGACTGCTCACACGTGGATTTCTGATCATTTAGCTCACTCTTGAAAGATGTATAAAGTCCTTTTCTAAACCTTTCTCATTCCTTTTATAAACGAGGAGAGTGGTTCAAACCTACCTGCACCAAGGAAAGTCAGAGAATCCAGCCAACGCCCACAAGGAGAGACAATGGGATTCATTCTGAGAAGACTCAGAGGAAACACTGAGTTATCTCCAAATATCTGAAGGACTATCATGCGGGGAAATCCAGACTTGTTCTTTTGTTCCTAAGGAACGATCATGATAAGAGTTCCAGTTATTACTGAGTACCCACCAGTGTCAGGCACCATGCAAAAGCTTTAAATACATTATCTCTAATTCTTATATCAGCCTCTAAGTCGAAAAGTTTATTCCATATTATAAGCGTAACCAAGGCCGTGGGGTACAGAGTTGTTAAGATGCGTATCCAAAGTCACACTCGGCAGACAGGGATTTTGATCCAGGTCTTTCTCTGCCTCAGTAAGCCATAGTTCCGTTCTTCCAGTTGCTCAGGACAAAACCCTTGAAGTCACCTTTGAGTCCTCTTTTTCTCTCACATCCTACATCTAATCCTTTAGCATACTGTATTTGCTCTACTTTAAAAATGTATTAAGAACTGGAACAGTTCTCACCGTCTCTGCTGTTTCCAGCCTGCTCTAACCTCCCCCTTCCCCCTGCACATCCCACCTGTGTTATTACAGGTAGCTTCCTCTATTTTTTTTTTTTTAACATCTTTATTGGAGTATAATTGCCTTACAATGGTGTGTTAGTTTCTGCTTTATAACAAAGTGAATCAGTTATACATATACATATGTTCCCATATCTCTTCCCTCTTGCGTCTCCCTCCCTCCCACCCTCCCTATCCCACCCCTCTAGGTGGTCACAAAGCACCTAGCTGATCTCCCTTTGCTATGCGGCTGCTTCCCACTAGCTATCTATTTTACGTTTGGTAGTGTATATATGTCCATGCCACTCTCTCACTTTGTCACAGCTTACCCTTCCCTCTCCCCATATCCTCAAGTCCATTCTCTAGTAGGTCTGTGTCTTTATTCCCATCTTGCCCTTAGGTTCTTCATGACCTTTTTTTTTTTTTCCTTAGATTCCATATACATGTGTTAGCACACGGTATTTGTTTTTCTCTTTCTGACTTACTTCACTCTGTATGACAGACTCTAGGTCCATCCACCTCACTACAAATAACTCAATTTCGTTTCTTTTCATGGCTGAGTAATATTCCATTGTATATATGTGCCCCATCTTCTTTATCCATTCATCTATTGATGGACACTTAGGTTGCTTCCATGGCCTGAATATTGTAAACAGAGCCACAATGAACATTTTGGTACATGACTCTTTTTGAATTATGGTTTTCTCAGGGTATATGCCCAGTAGTGGGATCACTGGGTCATATGGTAGTTCTATTTTTAGTTTTTTAAGGCACCTCCATACTGTTCTCCATAGTGGCTGAATCAATTTACATTCCCACCAACAGTGCAAGAGGGTTCCCTTTTCTCCACACCCTCTCCAGCATTTACTGTTTCTAGATTTTTTGATGATGGCCATTCTGACTGGTGTGAGATGATATCTCATTGTAGTTTTGATTTGCATTTCTCTAATAATTAATGATATTGAGCATTCTTTCATGTGTTTGTTGGCAATCTGTATATCTTCTTTGGAGAAATGTCTATTTAGGTCTTCTGCCCCTTTTTGGATTGGGTTGTTTGTTTTTTTGATATTGAGCTGCATGACCTGCTTGTAAATGTTGGAGATTAATCCTTTGTCAGTTGCTTCATTTGCAAATATTTTCTCCCATTCTGAGGGTTGTCTATTGGTCTTGTTTATGGATTCCTTTGCTGTGCAAAAGCTTTTAAGTTTCATTAGGTCCCATTTGTTTATTTTTGTTTTTACTTCCATTTCTCTAGGAGGTGGGTCAAAAAGGATCTTGCTGTGATGTATGTCATAGACTGTTCTGCCTATGTTTTCCTCTAAGAGTTTGATAGTGTCTGGCCTTACATTTAGGTCTTTAATCCATTTTGAGTTTATTTTTGTGTATGGTGTTAGGGAGTGTTCTAATTTCATACTTTTACATGTACCTGTCCAGTTTTCCCAGCACCACTTATTGAAGAGGCTGTCTTTTCTCCACTGTATATTCTTGCCTCCTTTATCAAAGATAAGGTGACCATATGTGCGTGGGTTTATCTCTGGGCTTTCTATCCTGTTCCATTGATCTATATTTCTGTTTTTGTGCCAGTACCATACTGTCTTGATTATTGTAGCTTTGTAGAATAGTCTGAAGTCAGGGAGCCTGATTCCTCCAGCTCCATTTTTCCTTCTCAAGATTGCTTTGGCTATTCAGGGTCTTCTGTGTTTCCATACAAATTGTGAAAGTTTTTGTTCTAGTTCTGTGAAAAATGCCAGTGGTAGTTTGATAGGGATTGCATTAAATCTGTAGATTGCTCTGGGTAGTAGAGTCATTTTCACAATGTTGATTCTTCCAATCCAAGAACATGGTATGTCTCTCCATCTATTTGTATCACCTTTAATTTGTTTCATCAGTGTCTTATAATTTTCTGCATACAGGTCTTTTGTCTCCTTAGGTAGGTTTATTCCTAGATATTTTATTCTTTTTGTTGCAATGGTAAATGGGAGTGTTTTAATTTCACTTTCAGATTTTTCATCATTAGTGTATAGAAATGCCAGAGATTTCTGTGCATTAATTCCGTATCCTGCTACTTTACCAAATTCATTGATCAGCTCTAGTAGTTTTCTGGTAGCATCTTTAGGATTCTCTATGTATAGTATCATGTCATCTGCAAACAGTGACAGCTTTACTTCTTCTTTTCCACTTTGGATTCCTTTTATTTCTTTTTCTTCTCTGATTGCTGTGGCTAAAACTTCCAAAACTATGTTGAATAATAGTGGTGAGAGTGGGCAACCTTGTCTTGTTCTTGATCTTAGTGGAAATGGTTTCAGTTTTTCACCATTGAGGACGATGTTGGCTGTGGGTTTATCATATGTGGCCTTTATTATGTTGAGGAAAGTTCCCTCTGTGCCTACTTTCTGCAGGGTTTTTATCATAAATGGGTGTTGAATTTTGTCAAAAGCTTTCTCTGCATCGATTGAGATGATCATATGGTTTTTCTCCTTCAATTTGTTAATATGGTATATCACATTGATTGATTTGCATATATTGAAGAATCCTGCATTCCTGGAATAAACCCCATTTGATCATGGTGTATGATCCTTTTAATGTGCTGTTGGATTCTGTTTGTTAGTATTTTGTTGAGAATTTTTGCATCTATGTTCATCAGTGATATTGCCCTGTAGTTTTCTTTCTTTGAGACATCTTTGTCTGGTTTTGGTATCAGGGTGATGGTGGCCTCATAGAATGAGTTTGGGAGTGTTCCTCCCTCTGCTATATTTTGGAAGAGTTTGAGAAGGATAGGTGTTAGCTCTTCTCTAAATGTTTGATAGAATTCGCCTATGAAGCCATCTGGTCCTGGGCTTTTGTTTGTTGGAAGATTTTAATCACAGTTTCAATTTCAGTGCTTGTGATTGGTCTGTTCATATTTTCTATTTCTTCCAGGTTCAGTCTTGGCAGATTGTGCATTTCTAAGAATTTGTCCATTTCTTCCAGGTTGTCCATTTTATTGGCATAGAGTTGCTTGTAGTAATCTCTCATGATCATTTGTATTTCTGCAGTGTCAGTTGGTACTTCTCCTTTTTCATTTCTAATTCTATTGACTTGAGTCTTCTCTCTTTTTTTCTTGATGAGTCTGGCTAATGGTTTATCAATTTTGTGTATTTTCTCAAAGAACCAGCTTTTAGTTTTATTGATCTTTGCTATTGTTTCCTTCATTTCTTTTTCATTTATTTCTGATCTGATCTTTATGATTTCTTTCCTGCTGCTAACTCTGGGGTTTTTTTTTTTTTTCATTCTGTAATTGCTTTAGGTGGAAGGTTAGGTTGTTTATTTGAGATGTTTCCTGTTTCTTAAGGTAGGATTGTATTGCTATAAACTTCCCTCTTAGAACTGCTTTTGCTTCATCCCATAGGTTTTGGGTCGTCGTGTCTCCATTGTCATTTATTTCTAGGTATTTTTTGATTTCCTCTTTGATTTCTTCAGTGATCACTTGGTTATTAAGTAGTGTATTGTTTAGCCTCCATGTGTTTGTATTTTTTACAGATCTTTTCCTGTAATTGATATCTAGTCTCAAGGCATTGTGGTCAGAAAAGATACTTGATATGATTTCAATTTTCTTAAATTTACCAAGGCTTGATTTGTGACCCAAGATATGATCAATCCTGGAGAATGTTCCGTGAGCACTTGAGAAGAATGTGTATTCTGTTGTTTTTGGATGGAATGTCCTATAAATATCAATTAAGTCCATCTTGTTTAATGTATCATTTAAAGCTTGTGTTTCCTTATTTATTTTCATTTTGGATGATCTGTCCATTGGTGAAAGTGGGGTGTTAAAGTCCCCTACTATGATCGTGTTACTGTCAATTTCCCCTTTTATGGCTGTTAGTATTTGCCTTATGTATTGTGGTGCTCCTATGTTGGGTGCATAAATATTTACAATTGTTATAGCTTCTTCTTGGATTGATCCCTTGATCATTATGTAGTGTCCTTCTTTGTCTCTTGTAATAGTCTTTATTTTAAAGTCTATTTTGTCTGATATGAGAATTGCTACTCCAGCTTTCTTTTGATTTCCATTTGCATGGACTATCTTTTTCCATCCCCTCACTTTCAGTCTGTATGTGTCCCTAGGTCTGAAGTGGGTCTCTTGTAGACAGCATATATACAGGTCTTGTTTTTGTATCCATTCAGCGAGTCTGTGTGTTTTGGTGGGAGCATTTAATCCATTTACATTTAAGGTAATTATCGATATGTATGTTCCTATTCCCATTTTCTTAATTGTTTTGAGTTTGTTATTGTAGGTCTTTTCCTTCTCTTGTGTTTCCTGCCTAGAGAAGTTCCTTTAGCATTTGTTGTAAAGCTGGTTTGGCGGTGCTGAACTCTCTCAGCTTTTGCTTGTCTGTAAAGGTTTTAATTTCTCCATCAAATCTGAATGAGATCCTTGCTGGTTACAGTAATCTTGGTTTTAGGTTTTTCTCCTTCATCAGTTTAAATATGTCCTGCCACTCCCTTCTGGCTTGCAGAGTTTCTGCTGAAAGATCAGCTATTAACCTTATGGTGATTCCCTTGTGTGTTATTTGTTGTTTTTCCCTTGCTGCTTTTAATATGTTTTCTTTGTATTTAATTTTTGATAGCTTGATTAATAGGTGTCTTGGCATGTTTCTCCTTGGATTTATCCTGTATGGGACTCTCTGCACTTTCTGGACTTGATTAACTATTTCCTTTCCCATATTAGGGAAGTTTTCAACTATAATCTTTTCAAATATTTTCTCAGTCCCTTTCTTTTTCTCTTCTTCTTCTGGGACCCCTATAATTCGAATGTTGGTGCATTTAATGTTGTCTCAGAGGTCTCTGAGACTGTCCTCAGTTCTTTACATTCTTTTTTCTTTATTCTGCTCTGCAGTAGTTATTTCCACTATTTTATCTCCCAGGTCACTTATCCGTTCTTCTGCCTCAGTTATTCTGCTATTGATCCCTTGTAGAGAATTTTTAATTTCATTTATTGTGTTGTTCATTGTTGCTTGTTTCCTCTTTAGTTCTTCTAGGTCCTTGTTAAATGTTTCTTGCATTTTGTCTATTCTATTTCCAAGATTTTGGATCATCTTTACTATCCTTACTCTGAATTCTTTTTCAGGTAGACTGCCTATTTCCTCTTCATTTGTTTGGTCTGCTGGGTTTTTACCTTGCTCCTTCATCTGCTGTGTGTTTTTCTGTCTTCTCATTTTGCTTATCTTACTGTGTTTGGGGTCTCCTTTTCACAGGCTGCAGGTTCATAGTTCCCATTGTTTTTGGTGTCTGTCCCCAGTGGCTAAGGTTGGTTCAGTGGGTTGTGTAGGCTTCCTGGTGGAGGGGACTAGTGCCTGTGTTCTGGTGGATGAGGCTGGATTTTGTCTTTCTGGTGGGCAGGTCCATGTCTGGTGGTGTGTTTTGGGGTGTCTGTGGCCTTATTATGATTTTAGGCAGCCTCTCTGCTAATGGGTGGGGTTGTGTTCCTGTCTTGCTAGTTGTTTGGCATAGGGTGTCCAGCACTTTAGCTTGCTGGTCGTTGAGTGAAGCTCTCTGGGAGATGGAGATCTCTGGGAGATTTTCGCTGTTTGATATTACATGGAGCTGGGAGGTCTCTTGTGGACCAGTGTCCTGAAGTTGGCTCTCCCACCTCAGAGGCACAGCACTGACTCCTGGCTGGAGCACCAAGAGCCTTTCATCCACATGGCTCAGAATAAAAGGGAGAAAAAAATAGAAAGAAAGAAAGAGGATAAAATAAAATAAAGTTATTAAAATAAAAAGTAAAAAATAATTGTTAAGAAAAAAAATTTTTTAAGTTAAAAAAAACAAAAAAATGGACAGACAGAACCCTAGGACAAATGGTGAAAGCAAAGCTATACAGACAAAATCACACACAGAAGCATACACATACACACTCACAAAAAGAGAAAAAGGGGGAAAAATAACATATCTTTGCTCCCAAAGTCCACCTCCTCAGTTTGGGATGATTAGTTGTCTATTCAGGTATTCCACAGATGCAGGTACATCAAGTTGATTGTGGAGCTTTAATCCGCTGCTCCTGAGGCTGCTGGGGGAGATTTCCCTTTCTCTTCTTTGTTCGCACAGCTCCCGGGGTTCAGCTTTGGATTTGGACCCGCCTCTGCGTGTAGGTCGCCTGAGGGCGTCTGTTCTTCACTCAGACAGGACGGGGTTAAAGGAGCAGCTGCTTCGGGGGCTCTGGCTCACTCAGGCCGGGGGTAGGGACGGGTAGGGAATGCAGGGCGAGCCTGCGGCGCCAGAGGCCGGCCTGACGTTGCACCAGCCTGAGGCGCGCCGTGCGTTCTCCGTGCGTTCTTCCGGGTAAGTTGTCCCTGGATCACGGGACGCTGGCAGTGGCGGGCTGCACAGGCTCCCAGGAGGCGAGGTGTGGAGAGTGACCTATGTTTGCTCACAGGCTTCTTGGTGGCGGCAGCAGCAGCCTTAGCGTCTCATGCCTGTCTCTGGGGTCCGCGCTGATAGCTGCGGCTCGCGCCCATCTCTGGGGCTCCTTTAAGCGGCGCTTAATCCCCTCTCCTCGCGCACCAGGAAACAAAGAGGCAAGAAAAAGTCTCTTGTCTCTTCAGCAGCTGCAGACCTTTTCCCGGAGTCGCTCCCGGCTAGCTGTGGTGCGCTAACCCCTTCAGGCTGTGTTCACGCCGCCAAACCCAGTCCTCTCCCTGGAATCCGACCTGCGAAGCCTGAGCCTCAGCTCCCAGCCCCGCCCGCCCCGGCGGGTGAGCAGACAAGCCTCTCCGGCTGGTGAGTGCTGCTCGGCGCCGAGCCTCTGTGCGAGAATCTCTCCGCTTTGCCCTCCACACCCCTGTTGCTGCGCTCTTCTCCATGGCTCCGAAGTTCCCCCCACCCACCCACCACCCGCAGTCTCCGCCCACGCAGGGCCTTCCTAGTGTGTGGAAACCTTTCCTCCTTCACGGCTCCCTCCCACTGGTGCGGGTCCCGTCCGTAATCTTTTGTCTCTGTTTTTTCTTTTTTCTTTTGCCCTACCCAGGTACGTGGGGAGTTTCTTACCTTTTGGGAGGTCTGAGGTCTTCTGCCAGCGTTCAGTAGGTGTTCTATAGGAGCAGTTCCACATGTATATGTATTTCTGATGTATCTGTGAGGAGGAAGGCGATCTCCGCGTCTTACTCTTCCGCCATCTTGAAGCTCCTCCTCCTGGTAGCTTCCTCTGAACTGCACTCCCAGCTTCTGCCCATGGCCCCTGCTGTTCTACATGTGACACAGCAGCCAGAATCCTCCTTGAAACGGTAAGTTCGAGTGTATCACTTCTCTGTTCAAAAATATCCAAGCTCAATATGGATGAAAGCCAAGGTTATAATTATAGTTGCCTGTATAAGACCACACCAGTCCCGTTGCTATTTCCCACCTCCTTGCCATTCTTCAAATCGCGGCTTGGGGGCTTTTGCACTTGCTGCACTGTCTATTTGGCATGCTTCTTCCTGAAATGTCTGCTGAGCTCAGCTCAGCTCACATCCACCTCCTTCAGGTCATTATTCAAAGTGACGATCTCAGCAAGGCTTTCCTGACCATTCGATTTTAAGTTGCAACCTGCCTACTGAAATTTAATTTTTTTTTTCCATAGCACTTATTACCATCTAACAGACCAACTTTAAAATTTTTTTTTTTTTTTGCTTTTCAGATGTCTTCTCCTCTCCAAGAACAACATGAGTTCTTTGAGAGCAGGGTTTTTGGGGGTTTTTTTTCTGTTTACTTCTGTCTCTCTGGCACCTAAAACAGTGTCTGGTACCTACTAGGCATTCTATAAATGTCTGTTGAATAAATGACTATCTCTCAATGATGCCAAAATCAAATCTCAGAGACAGAGCTTTGGGTGAAGTAGAAAAGAATAGCTTTATTGCTTTGCCAGGCAACGGGGGACACAGCAGGCTCCTGCCCTCGAAAACTATGTGTCCCAACCCAGGAGAGTTTGGTGAGGAGTTTTATGGCAATGGTTCAAGGGTGGGGTTGCTGATAAGGTTAGGGTGTGGGCAGGGCCTTTAATCTCATCTCAGGTAATCTTCTTGATGAGTTTCTCTGGTTCCTTTAGCCTGGCCTCAGGTGGTCTTCTCTGGTATGAAGAATGCTGACATCTTCCATTTGCTGCTTTTAATTTTATAAAGGGCTTAAAGACATTGTATTGTGTAACCTTTGAGGCAGAACTAGGACCCTACCCCAAGGCTGCACTATTCTTTCTTGGCTATTCCTCCCTTGACTCTGTATCCCTTCCCTTCCCGGATTAACAACTGTTCGAATCTGCCCTTTGGAACTCAGGGAAGGTCATGGAGGCTGGAGTTTGTTCCCTACAAGAAATAGGGGGCACGGAAAGGCCCCATCCCAAGAGCCCCACGGGGTCCTGCTCAGTTTCACTAACACCATGGGGTCTTACTGACCCAATCTGGCATGAAGGAGACTAAGGCATCAGCATTATGGGAACACCAAATATCAGAGCCAAAAAACATATTCAGAATCGTCTAATTCTCCAATTAGGAGCAATGGGGGGACACTAAAGAGAGATTCAGAGATTTTCTCACAGTGGTTTCAAAAATGTAACAGAGCTATGTGAACTCAAATGGACTGCACAAACACACCGGGAAAGTAATGTGGGGAGGGCGAGGTGGTAAATTCCTAAACTTAAGAGACCCTCCCAGGCCTGGAATTCTGTGATTCTCAGGCATGTTTCACCTTGAGCTGGGCTCGTGTCCTGAGGCCATAAAGTCTTCTCCAGCTGGAGGCTCTGAGCTGTGCTCCGGCAGATCTAGGGCGCAGCACCATCTGTTTCTACATAAGGGACACTGAGCGTCTTCTCCTAGGATCAGACTAAAGGTAGGAGAAGGAGAGAATAAATATCCTGTTGTGGCCCAGGTCCTAGGAAATGGGGAAAGTCAGGAACAGAGTGAGTCTTTTGGGAGAGTCATAAGCAAGGCATCTGGTACAGCGAGTTTGCCTCTGTGGCAGACATCACTGCATTTTCTTGTCTCTGCATGAGGGTGAGCAGACCTTTATAGGAGATGCATAAAGGCCTCTGCAATCCCTGGAAGTGTCTGAAAGGTTTGATGACTAATTCCTCCCCATATCTAGGACCTTGCAAATGATCTCAAATTTTCTGTACCAATATGGTATAATAAAATGATGTTTTTATTTACAATATATGGATTTTTACCCAAGGTTTAGAAAATATTAAAACTTTGCCTTTTGTTAATGAAGCAGCAGGATCACAACCTTTGCCCAAGAAACTCTATGCAACTCCAACTCTCAATTAAACAATTAAACGTTCTCATTTTTAAGAGTCATGGCTATCTAAATTCAAAGACTTTTGCCAATGCAGAGAATACTAAGTACAATTGCCTCTAGTTCTGAACCGAAACAGAATTAAAATTCTTAAAATTATATTTCATTCCACACTACAGAAATTTCCTTTTGAAGTCGACATAACACATTAAAATCTCCAGTGAAAGACTTCATTGGCTATAAGATACAACCAGTTGATTTCAGAAGCCTTACAGTGGATGGCATTTTTATTGTTATATTTTTATACACTGGAGAAAAATTGTTCTTAAACCAACTTCAGTGTTCTCGTAATTGCTGATTTAATTACAATGTTTATTGTACCCAAAGGATCCACAAAGATGCAGTGTCTCTCATTTTCTTTTTCTCTTGTCTTTAAACCAACGATAAATTATCTCAAAGGCAACTCTGAACCTTGGATGAAAAAAGATAAAGTATACATCTGGAACTGAATTTAGCAAGGAGCTGCATGTATCAATAGATAATTATTATGAAATTATGCACTATAATAAGCTCTTTGTTATAAATAAACAAATGTTAAAGTATGAAACAAACAAACATTCCAAATGCCTATAAAACTGGCAATAAGCTGAGACTTAGAAGCATTTTGGATCCTTTGCTATCTTATAGTTTGGATGCTATAAAGGTTAAATTGAAGACCCTACCTACCAGGGAAAAAACATAATTCCATCTTTAGTTATAGACTTAATTGCTTTGAAGAGTCATGATCTCTGAATAAGACAATTAGTAGAGAGTAGATACCATGTTTAATGGTTTAAGAGAGCTATTCCTTCATGATACATAGTAAATATTCATCGAACGTTTCTAGAATGAGAAATAATGTTATCTTTACTATTATTCTGCAAGACACTATTTTTTGTCAACTCTGACACACTGACAACTTTCCACACAAGGACAAACTTGTGCATCCAGAAAGTTCAACCTGGAAAATTTTCAGAATGTTATTTTTGCACACATTTCTGGAAGACTAGTAACTCATTCCAGAACTAGAGAATGGACATGACAATATTAACAGAGATGAAAGATGACAGCGTGGCTTGGGTTTAAGGTCAACCCAACAGAAGTCCCGAGGCACGGGTCCTAGGAAGGGTGGATATGACCCAAGCTAATGGCATTGGCTGTTGAAAGCTCAACCAGTCCAGAGCTCTATGTGGCTTTCCAGGGAATAACACCTGGCTCTCCAGCAAAAGGGGAAGGAAAGGGGAGGACTGTCTTTTACATCAACAAATCCATCATGATAAATTTCTCCATACAGAGCACAGAAATAAAAGACATTTCATGTCCCTTTAGCTGAGATTTGAACAAAAGGAAGGGGTGACAGCATCCAAGAGAGATGATTCTAAAACATCTGCTAGAAGTTCCACTACTTGAACATACATAGTTAAAACCTATGACTGTGACTATCACCAGCAGTCTTACCAAAATAATTTGTCACTTACTTTTACTTCAACCCAAGGTAACAGGAAATGGTTTCTAATTCTTCAGTGCTAGGTGTTTTGGCTGTTGGTTTTTTGAAAAAAATAAACTCCAGGAGATAGAAAAAATGCTGAAGACTTCCATGTAAATGATTCCCCTTATGTTTACATTTAACTGCCTTGTTGCATTCATCTAATGACTTTAGTCTGTTTTCCCTTTGCAAGCTCAGCATGGTTATAAATACGGTAAAGAACAGCATTTCTTCCACCATCACCATTCCCAAAATAGGCTCAAACCAAACACACTACAAAGATTACATCCCCCTTAAAGTTTTCTTACTACCCTGACTTTTTAAAAAACTATTTCTACTAATAAAAATTAGTGGCCACAATTTCCTGGATTGGCTTTATTAAGCCACGTTGGAATGAATACCTCTCAAAGCAAATGGTATGTGTCTTCTCTCTTGTCAGTGCTTCACTGGTTAGGTGCCTATTCCTTGAATGCTTTACCCAGAAACGGCTAATAAGGAAATCTGAAGCCTTGAGATTCCTTGCCAGCTCAGTCACCTGTTTCCTGTCATAATGAGTTGTCCTTTTGGTCTCCAGCTCATTGCTTCTTGACAGCTTACTCCTGTCATGCGAATACATTTTCAGAATAATTGTAGGCAACTGAACCACATTTAATCTGTGAACATCACGTGTCTTTAACGATACTTATACAGAGAAACCTAGACTATCTGACTTGTCAACATTTGAGACACTTAATTAAACCAGTTCCTCACTTACTTTGAAAATTGGTAAATTATGGGAAAGACTGAGCTTCCCAGTAGAAAATACATCTTAAGGTGATCAAATAGCCTCAGTTGTAAACAAAAGCCCTAATTTTTAAAAAGAATGCCAGATAATATACATAGAAGGAGTGATAGAACTAATAAATTATCACTTTCTAAACTTTAGTGAAATTACTGATTTAGGCAAGAGTTATCAAGTGATATTAAAACAGTAAGGTAAATATATGGAGGGATCAGACATTTGTGTAGTACCAAAGTAACAGCACACAGATTATTTTCTGGCAACAGGGAGAAAATGTAATAACATAGTGGATGGTCAGGAAGGCATTAACATAATAGAGCAATGCAAATGATGGGAAGCCAGGTATTATATGTCCCCTGATGTAATGCAGTATGGAGTACAGCTAGTATGTACCCCTACCAAAATATTTACTGTGATCTAATTGGGACTCTCCACAAGGATGCAAGACAAATCCAAAAAAATGAAATATTCTACAGAACAAAGGACCCTTTCTTTTTGTCAAGTCAGTGTCGTGAAACAAAAAAACTCTTCTAAACTGAAAAGATTTAAATGAAACAACCCCCAAATGCAATCCGTTATCCTGGATTAGATCCTGCTATGGACAAACCAACTAAAAAGGACATTTTAGGGACAATTTTAAGAAATATGAATATGGAATAAGTATTAAATAATAATAAATAATTATTGTTAACTTTCTTAGGTATAATAATGCTATTTTGGTTATATGGGCAAACGTTCTCATTTTTTACAGATGTATGCTGAAATATTTAGGAGGTAGGATATCACAATGTCTATAATTTTCCTTAAAATATAGCAGTATAGTAAAAATCAGTTGAAAAGAAGAAAACAATGAAACACTTTCTTCAGAATAAGTAAACACAAGCAGCAGATGATATCTTCAAATGAAATAGTTCTGGCTTAGAACTTACCACCAGAGCTTCCAAGTTTCCTCTACAGTGTTAACATTGCTTTAAAAGAATGATAAATTCTTTTCATAAATTGGACATTTAGTCTTTCTTCTTTTTTTTAATATTTTATTTATTTATTTATTTATTTATTTATTTATTATTATTATTTTTTTTATTTGGCTGCGTCGGGTCTTAGTTGCAGTACTAAAATCCTGATTGCGGCATGCGGGATCTTTCATTGTGGAGTGTTGGCTCCAGAGCACGTGGGCTCTGTAGTTTGCGGCACACAGGCTCTGTAGTTGAAGTGCATGGGCTCAGTAATTGTGGCGTGCGGGCTTAGTTGCCCCGCGGCATGTGGGATCTTAGTTCCCTGACCGTGGATCGAACCTGCATCCCTTGCATTGGAAGGTGGATTCTTTACCACTGGGCCACCAAGGAAGTCCCTAGTCCTTCTTCTTTACTCACTGTTTTTCAAAAAATGGCAGCACACTCCAGCAGAAAAGCATGTGTCCATTTTATTCCTTCCTGTATTTTAAGATAGTAGTTCTCAAAGGGTAGTCCTCAGAGAAGCCGCATAAACATCACCTGGGAACTTGTCAGAAATGCAAATTATGAACCCTGACTCTAGGCCTAGAGGATCAGAAACTCTGGGGCTGAGGTTCAGAGAGCTGTGCATGTGAAGCCCTCCAAGTGATGCTGATGCACACAGAGGTTTGACAGCCCTTGTTCTAGGGCTCCCATTTCTCCCTGTGTGATTCACTTTGTTATTGCTAAGCTGGCCTGTACACTAGAGAGAGAATAAAGGAAGACTCAGAATTGTAGAATTGATATGTAGTTTTTATTCTTCTCTGTCAATGCCTTTAGCTGTGACATGAGAAAATAAGAAAACAATACTTGTTATACTGGATGTTCCATTATGTTTATAACACAATATTTTGCAGCATTATTGAAAGCATTATTTTGGATACATTCTGTGTAATCATTAGGATACTTTGCAGACTCCAGGAGAGCCCTCTACTGCAGATAAGATAGGGCGCATTTTGTGGCAATACTATAAATTATCCCTGCCCTCAAACACTTCACAAGATTCCAGCTAATGGGAACTTCCAGGATATCTATTTCCAGTGCTACAGTCCTCTAACCGTCTGTCTTGTCTCCCCACTAAACTGTACATTTGGAAGACTAGTGGCCATGCCTAAATGCTGTAAAAACCCATTGCATCTCATATATGACTTCTGGGCACTCAGCAAATGTGAGGTGCTGTGATGCTGATGCATTCCTATTATCTGTGGGAGACCAGAGCCCCAAGCAATTCCACATCATTTACTAGTGTGCCGAGCTGAAAACCTAAATCAATGTGTCTGACACGCCATGCAGTGCTTTGGCCCCTGGACTTCCCACCGCCTGCAGAGAATGTGGAATATAGAATTATAGTCCAATCCTCATGTCAGAAGTTTAGGGACACACTTAGCTATTTGATGTTCATATAAGAGGCGTCCGAGACTAACTAAAGTCAGATATTATTCATGGTACCAAATGGTGTTATACAAGGTTTGTGTTAAAGCATGACCAGCCTGGTTCCTTATCCTGTTCTTTCAAGAATGAGAGTCTCAGGCTCATTAAACCACAGGCACCAGTCCTTACTGCCTGGGAATTTTGTGATACTCTGCACAAACCCTTCTATGAGACCACCTGTGAAACAACATTTACTTTCCTGTGTATATCCTTCTGTTTAATCACAATTCATTGATGGCCAGACACAGTAGTTAGTGAGGACACTCAATATTGAGGGCAGAGACTTCCCTGGCGGTCCAGTGGTTAAGACTTTGCCTTCCAATGCTGGGGGCGTGGGGTGCGGGTTCGATCCCTGGTAGGGGAGCTAGGATCCCACATGCCTGCAGCCAAAAAACTAGAAACATAAAACAGAAGGAATATTGTAACAAATTCAATACTTTAAAACAAAACAAAAAAACCCCATTGAGGTCAAATGTCAAGAAGGGCAAAAAGAAAAGGTAGATCAATGAAAATTCAACTCAAGTATGAATCGATGAGAAGGAAATAAGTAGATGAAACTTGAGAGAGAAGGCACCAGGGAACGGATAGCAAAGGTAATGATGAACTACTACATCTGACAGAATCCACAGTTCAGTTGCCTTATTTTTACTCTTTAATCTTCTATTCTCCAAACACACAGTTATGTAACCAATTATACTCTGACCATCTGTCCCATACTATAAAACCTTATGAAAGCTATCCCCACCTCCTAAACATCTTCTCTCTATCTGAAATCGCAAACTGCCTACAGAGGCAATCACTGTTTATATTTGCATATATGTAAATATGTATACGTGTATTACACACACACACACATACACACATTTATCACAAAGTTTAAAGCACAACATTAGATCAGGTAGATATGGATTTGAATCCCATCTTTGCAATTTACAAGCCCTATGATAGATGATAGGCAGTTACTTAACCCATGTAAACCTCAGCTCCTCCCTCTGTAAATGAGGATAACAATACTTCTGTCAGTATTGATCCAAGAGTTCAATTAGATAATGTATGCTTAAAGAGTTTCAAAGTTTCTAGTAGAAAATCAGTACTCAATAAAAGGTAGTTATTATTGTTAATATTAGTATTTTATAATCCTCTCTGTCCATTAAAATTTCTCCACTTGCTTTCCTTGTTTCCCACATTACAAACATTAAGACCTTAATTTACTAATATCAAGCTTTTGTATACCACAAGAGTATAGAGACCATTTTGTACATCTTTATTGCAGGGCATCACTAATATTAAACTGTAAAAAATACCCCATTATAAATCACATACTTGCCCCTCTTGCCACATCTCTCAGTCACACTTAACAATTTGACACTATTCTTCAGACAACATGCCTGTGAATGAAAAATTAGAACTGGTTGGGAGATCATTTGTCTGTTATCCACAGTACAAAATGAATTGGGTGCATGGTTGGCTGCAAATGTAAACCAGAGAACAGTGTGTGTGTGTGTGTGTGTGTGTGTGTGTGTGTGTGTGTGTGTGTGAGAGAGAGAGAGAGAGAGAGACAGAGAGAGAGAGTAACAGACAGAGAGAGAGACAAGGAAAGAGAAATGAGAGGGAAGGGCAGACAGACAGAGAGACTAAGAAAAAGAATCAATATCATAAATACCTTATACTTTGATAGTTTCAGCTAATATGTCGTTAGTAGAATGGGTAAATACAAATTGTATTTACTTCATTTCTGCAATAATGCTTGAAATAATTTTGCCATATATGTTTCTTCAAAGTGTTTCAAAAGTGACAACAAAGGAAAGGGAAGGGAAGAGAAGGGAAGGGGAGGGGAGGAGAGGAGAGGAAAAGAGGGGAGGGGAGAAGAAGGAAGAATGAGTATTTCAATGTTCCTGGCCTTGCTTTCCTCCCCTTCTCCAAGAGGATCCTCTTTTTGCCTGCATGGTTTCTCACCTTCTTCTGTCCTCTGAGGACTGGGGATGATGGAGATTGTCCATGGTGATGCGTACTCTCTGGGAGGGGTGTGGAGAGACAGGAGAGTAGAAGCTGTAAAATGGGGAGAGGAGGAGACTTAAAGGGCCAAGGAGAAGGTTGGGAGGGGAGTTTTTATCCAGAGCAAGGAGGAGAGAGTCCTGTTGATTTCAGGGAGAGAGAAGAATAGAAACATCTATAAGAGGTTAAGGAAGTGGAGATAAGAAATGATTCTTCAAGAAATATCAGTAAACATCACGTCTTCCTCACAGTATTTTGAGAAACTTAAGTTTGTTTTTTTTTCAATTGTTTTATTTTCAAAACTCCCTATTGTTGCAATGTGTTTCTTTGATCAAAATACCCCTTTAAAACCAGGCTTCAGTGTGGTTGCACAGTTTTAATAACTTCCTTTATTTTCATTTGACTGATCTGTAACTCCCCCCAATTCGATATTTCTGTGCACTGAATTTCCTAAAATGTGTTCTCTGTATTTGTCCTCACTCCACCATCCAACAAGTGAATGAACAATTCTCTTTTGCTGTTTTCTTGAAATCTAGGATGTCATCAGATAATTTGTAATCAGCTTCTCACTAAATTGAACAAGTTTAATATCTGCATGTGTGCTCATGCTCATGCATTCATGCTTGTGAGTGTGTGTCCATGGATGGGAGAGTAAATTGGCACATAGCCACAGGAGGCCCCAGGCGAACGTGCAGAACTATTAAGGATCATTCATAATCAAGAGAAGTCTCAGCACTTTTCAAGGTAACACATTTGCAAACGTGATTACTTGATTAATACAACAAAGAAAAACAATGAGACAAGTAAAAGGTAGGTTGTGGAGTCCTGGGATTTCATGAACCTAGCCTTGACGAAAGGAAGAAAAAGGCAGCAGAATCACTGAACAGTTTCCCATTAAATGGACTTTGTTATATAGATTTAGTTAGGCCACTAGTACATGCGTCTCAAAAATAACCACTCATCCTGGAAGAATGTGTGTATGTGTGTGGGAGTGTAGAATCAACATCTTACAGGAAAACATATTGATTAAAAGCATTGGGCTTGAATCCTGGCCCTATTAAGTAGTCAAATTATATAACATTATTAAATATATTAAGAACATTAATTTCAGATGATTGTCATGAATATTAAATGTAATATTTGTAAAAACCTTGACATGTTAACTGCACATAGAAAGGAAAAAAGTATCAACCACCAGCACTTGTATAGCACTGACTATGTGTCCAACGCTCGTGAGCTTGTATACATTAACATATTAAATCCTCACAACAAACTTACAAAGTGGATACCATTATTACCACTGTTTAACAGGAGGGAACTGAAGCATAAAGAGGTTAAGTAACTCTTCCAAAGCTATATTGTTACAATATGTTCCAGTTAGGGTGAAAACCCAGATTCACTGGTTCTAAAATCTGTGTACTAGATTGTCTTCTTAATAATAATAACATTATCATTAAAGTGTGAAAGAAAAAGGTATGTGCTAACATGGAAGCCAGTTTCCTAAACTCTGCAGCTATATACATACATATATGCTGAAGAACTGGAGCTTGCACCAAATTGCCTAGAAACAGTCTGGCCTATTTTTCTTTATGATGGCCCCATTAACTACTAGTGTAGGGTGCTGAAGGCTTATTGCACACACACAAAATCGTCTCATTTTTAGGTTGAAGTTAATAGTCCTTGAGCCGTTGACACTCAGACTATCTTTTATTTTTCCTTAAATTAAAAAAAGTTTTATTGAGGTATAGTTGATTTACAATATTATATTAGTTTCAAGTGTACAACATAGTGATTCTAAATCAGACTATCTTTTTCAAAAAGTGTCAGAGAGTAGAGTTGCTAGATTTCACAGATAAAAATATAATATTTGGGACATACTTATACTAAAAAATATTCATTATTTATCTTAAATTCAAATTTAGCTGGGTGTTCTGTATTTTATCTAACAACCCTAGAGTCAAAATACATGTAATTTAAGCTTTAGAGATTGGTATATATGGCATTTATGAATTCTACCAATTATTAAAAGTTTGAGAAAAAAGTCTAGAAATCTGTTCTAAAAAAATAAGCTGACATTTTATGTCTTTTGAAAGAGGTCACTCTCTCCATATTTTTAAAATAGACATCAGAAATCATGAACAAAATTAGTATGGTAAAAAAAAGCTTTACACTTCTTTAATGCTTCTTCAAAAAAGAGCTCAATGCACTAGATTAAAAGATAGATTTTGAAACTCCTATCCATGAACTTCATCCTCAACTTGACTAGGTCTTTCTGGACATTAAATTAAATCCTCTTAATGCCTTGAGAGTCAATTTATCATCTTGAGATAGTCAAAATAAAACTTTACATACATAGAAATATCTCCGTAAAGCAGTACTATAGACCATGTAGCAATATAAATCACCAAGAAAGGAAACAAATTTATCCTTGGAAGGAAAAAGGGAGGAAAGAGAGGATAGCAGGATGGAAAATCTCAACTTGGTCAATAAAAACAGAACTTCCTTGAGTGTCATATTTTCCACTGAAACTGAAATAAGAACTAGGCAGGTTGTCAACCTATGCATCTCAAACACTGTTTTCTGAGTTTGTGATACAGAGCAGGTTATGTAGGTCCATTTTTCACCGGTGAAGATTTGTCATTCAGCCAGAGCAACTCCCAGCCAAAACTCCCATTAATGTATGCCTGTCCTTTCACTGGAGACATCATCTTTTTCAAAACACAAGGGAGCCACATTTTGGGCTTTGTGTCAGGCAGCTGTTCTGTAAAGAGAGGGTCTCCCACTAATAAATAACACAAAGACTTTGCCTTGCCCTTGCAGGTGCTTATGTCTGGGCAGGAAGAAATTTCTGATCTTTAATGTGTGTAATAATGGGCTTAACGTTTATCTGGTGAGGCACCACAAAGTTTTGCACGTTGACCATAAAAGGAAAGAACCATGTCTTCTCAACTCAATTAGTTTTGCATTCTCACCATTATTAATGACATTCATAATATATAGCTTATTCTGGAATTGTTTCCAGGCTTTTTTCCTTTTTAGAATTTTAGTGGAACATGTCTGACAACATAACCAAGCATAAATCATGATAACCATTTTGTGCAATGATATTGCAATATGGGTACCCAAATATTTATGATGCTGTACTGGAAAAACTCTCATTTATTCAAGTTTATCTAAGTAATTAACATGGAAAAAAAAATCAAGTTCAATTCCACAAAAGCTGTTTACAAACATTTTTCTTCCTCTTTTCTCATAATGCTATTATCTTAAACATTTTAATTATAGTTACTCTTTCTGTCTTTTGTATTATTACTCTCATGCATTTTAATTGTACATAATTTTTAAATACATTTGGAACAAAAAATATTCAATTCATCCATCTGTTCATCCTCTCCTGTGTTCTTTATACCTCCCATTTCCATGTTTGCATCTGAGTTCATTTTCTTTCTGCATAAAGAACTACTGTTAACATTTCTCTTAAGACATGCCTGCTGATGACTAATTTTCTCGGGTCATGTTTCCTAAAAAATATTTTTAAGGGTATTTTCCCTGGGATAGAATTCTAGGCTGAAAGTTTTGTTTGTTTGGTTTTTCTTTCAATGCTTTAAAGTTGTCACTCCATTACCTCCTCTTTCTGTTGTTATTGTTGCTTCTTTGAAGATCCGATGTCTTTTACTCAGCCTGCTTTTCTTCTTCTCTTTGGCTTTAAGCAGTTTTATTACTGTGTGTCTAGTTAATTTTTTTTATCCTGTTTGGGGTTCACAAACCCTGAATCTTTGAGCTGATGTTTTTCTTCAATTTTGGAAAAATTATTTGTCATTATCTCTTTTAATATTGCTTCTGTCTCTTTCTGTCTTCTTTTGGTACTCCAAATATACATGTATTTTAGAACTTTCCACTGTGGTCCACATGGATCTAAGGCTCATTTTTCAGGTACTTTAGGTTTTGTGTGTGTGTGTGTGTGTGTGTGTGTGTGTGTGTTTAAGTTTATGACT
This sequence comes from Balaenoptera physalus, assembly GCF_965194825.1. NCBI lineage: Eukaryota > Metazoa > Chordata > Mammalia > Artiodactyla > Balaenopteridae > Balaenoptera > Balaenoptera physalus. Next base: position 97,965,905 of record NC_138890.1, on the reverse strand, counting down.
TTTCTTATAACCTGTCCTCTTAGTTCCTAATAACCTGTCTTTTAGTTCCTTAATCTTGTCTTCTACCCTTTAAATCTGCTACGAAATATACCTACTGAGTTCTCTCCCCCGAAAGTCTTAAACTCTAATCTGTCTCCTTGGCAGTAGAGACTAACACAAATTCTGCTCTATTTTCTAGCGTTTTTTTGCTTGTGCTTTTAGACTCTATCCCTATTTAGCTTCAAAATTTGGTAAATAATTTGAGAGTGAAGCAGCCCTGTGTTTGAAGCTCCTTTAATCTCCAATTTTATCACACTGTTTTCAGGTCTTCCAGAAGCTCTGCTGGTTTTTCTGCCATCAATTTTCTGTTTGGTACATAACCAGTGTATTCATCTTCTTGCCTACACCAAGAATTATCACATGTACCCAGCTGCAGAATATCCCTTCTCTGGATTATTAACTCTTCCAGATCTTATTGTTGTTTCAGCAGTTCTCAGATGCCTTTAATAGATTATTTTTGCCTTTCATTTGTTTATTCTATTCTTGGTTGGCCACAGTCCCTTCATTCTACCTAGAAGCTTTTAATTTTATTTGTTTAGCTATTAAACAACAGTTTTTGTTCCCCACTTTCACTGAGAGAATAATTTTCGTTCAACATTCTTGAAAAAAAAAAGAAGTATACCTTCAGTTCATTTCTAAGCACTAGGTGATCAAAACTGTGTTTCTGTTTAGAAAGTTTTATTTTTCATTGATGTATTTTCTCAATAACAGATTCTATTTCTAATTGTGAATAGACCAAATGAATTAGAAATATCTGAGAATTTTGACTTTGCTAAATTTGACTTTGTAAATTTTGTCAAAAATTTACTTGTTTTTACACAGGAACCTGTTTTCGTTTAATATGGCTAAAAATTGACTTAGGAGATGCATTTTTGAGACTATTATATTCAAGAATCGAGTCAATGAGACCATAATGAGATGTAACTGATTTATAATGAAAGCATACCAATCAAAATAAAAAATTCATCATAAACAATGACAGATTTACTATCACTCAAGATGGAATTGAGACAAAATGAGCAAACTTCTAGTAATTCTTGTTTCTGAATCAGCAGTGTGAGCTATTCCTCTTAGAACAGGCAAAAGAAATAGAATGATTCTAGGCCACCCCGAAATTTCTAGGTTAATGGATCACTGCTACAAACATTATTTTCTATCCTGGAAAGGGTAAGAGCTTGTTACCTTTGAGCCTCATGACCAGTGGAATTATATCATACCTTGTTCCAAAAAAGATTCAAAATGACTTACAGAAATAGAAACTAAAAGTGCATTTTAAAAGAGTAGAAGGTATCAGGTCAAAGAAAAAATAAAAAGAAGACAGTTAGATGAAGCTAGGTAAAGGTAATGCATGCTATAAGGGTCAAAGCAAGGAAGCCATGCAGTTTATTAATCATCATGCTTCATTCCAACAAATAACACTCAGATTTTATTCATCCTTTTCTCTTCATCCTTTAAGGTAGTGTTGAACCAATCAGTGGAAGTAGATCTAATGCTTATGGTTCATTTCCTACAGCTTGAAAAAAGAAATTTCTAAATAGATTGGGAGGTGGTCTTTAAGATTACCTCCAACTTTGTGATTCTATAATGCAGGCCAACTCTGAAGGCAAGTGTAATTAACACCTACCTATGAGATGTGCTATGAAGAAGGACTTTCTGTTCCAAATAGCTTTCTTATTCTCCAAAATTTCCTGCTCAAGACATGGACTACATTAGATTTGCAAACCATCTAATATTTAGTGGTTCACAAAGCCTATATTGGGAAATAGGGGATTAAGAGAATTAAGATCTGTGCTAAATGAATATCTGTGATTTAGAAAGATAATGCTTATTACCAATTTAGCACTCATTGATTAATCTTAACTCAACTCACACCATCAGAAGGCTCTATGAGATGTTTCCTGACTCTACTCTACCAATTCCAATTGCTTCCATGAACCACAAACAAGCCCAGGGCAATGAGTCTTAAGTATCCACTCATCACTTCCAACCAGCTGAGTCATCTTAATAATCTGATTAAACATTTCAATATGAACCAATATTTTGATGAGGCTATTAAAAATGTTTAGCATGCATTCACGTATGACTCTCCACCAAACTTAGTAATAGCTTCAGTATACCCTGACTCTTCAGATCCATGTGGTATATATTTTATTTATTTATTTATTTATTTTTGGCTGTGTTGGGTCTTTGTTGCTGCGCATGGGCTTTCTCTAGTTGTGGCGAGCGGGGCTATTCTTCGTTGCGGTGTGCAGGCTTCTCATTGCGGTGGCTTCTCTTGTTGCAGAGCACAGGCTCTAGGTGCGCAGGCTTCAATGGTTGTGACACATGGGCTCCATAGTCGTGGCTCGTGGGCTCTAGAGCGCAGGCTTAGTAACTGTGGCACATGGGCTTAGTTGCTCCGCAGCATGTGGGATCTTTCCGGACCAGGGATGGAACCCATTGTCCCCTGCATTGGCAGGCAGATTCTTAACCACTGTACCACCAGGGAATTCTCCATGTGGTATACTGTATTCAATTCTGGGCATCCTATTTTAAAGGGATTATGATAAACTAAAGTGTAAACTGAGAAATGTGATGAGGAGAGCAAATGAACAAAAAATTGTGTCTAAAGATATTGAAAAAGTTGGGAATGACAAAGATAAAAATATTTGTGAAAACAGTTGCTGTCAGCAATAAGTTAAAGGATCATCTTTTGGAAGACAAAATTTATTTCTTCTCTGCTCTTCCACAGACAAATGAAAGAATAAAGTTGAATAAGTAAAAATAAAAGAAATATCCATTTAAAAACATTTTTTTTAACATCTTAGAAGAAACTTGTAACAACAGAATGGGTTGTTTTATGAAGCTATGCCCTTTTTGTCCTTGAAAGTATTCAAGCAGAGTTTGAATTATCCATTCCATGATTCATTCATTTAATAAATACTTATGGAGGGCTTATTATGTTCAAGGCCCTGTGCTGAGACTATGGGAGAGGTAAAGATGAGTCAGACTGAGTTTTTCCCAGATAGTGGAACTAAGACTTGAATTGAATAATCGGAAAACAAGGTAAGAAAGGAAAAGTGCAATAGGAGATGTATTAATAACGTTGTATAGGAATGCAAAGGAGGGAGGATGTTGGAAGAGTGTTCTCTCCTCTACCATCCATTCCCCACAGAGCAGCAGGAAGTCCGTTTATATGACACTTCTGATCAAAACTCTTCTACAGTTTTTCATGGCACATCCAGAGTCCTTATATTGGCTTCTAAGTTCTGCTTGTGTCCCCAGCATCATAACCAATAAAAATAGAATATTTCTATCATAATGAAAGTAGTTACCATTTATCAAGCACCGACCATGTGCCTGGCACTCTCCTGGATGTATTGAGATCATCAGCCCCTCCTTGTATGGCAAATGCTGGGTAATGTCCTTATTTTAGAGATGAGGAAATTAGGACTCAGAAGCTACCAGCAATTCACACTGCTAGTAGATAAAAGAGCTAAAACTGAAAGGCGAGAAAATTCAGTATGATTTCTATTTTAAATGTTTGGTTAAAGGGTGGCTAGACTCTTTAAAAAGTGGGGAAAAAAAAAACTTACGAGAAAATAAACTCCACCCTCATAGCGCCTTCCACACAGAAGGACGGTGCTGAGCTGGCAGCATCCCTGGCAAAGAGGTGAGCCCTGGTCAGAAAGAGACTCTTTCTCTTCTCTGAGCCTCCCCTGAAACATAAAGATGTGTGAGTGCAGAATTGAGATTATTCATGGAGGAAAGCGGAGGTGGAGAGGAATCTACCGAAAGACATCGGCTTAAAGGTCCCGAATACGTGTAACCTGAATCCAGTTGAGTCACAATACCATGTTTCTGCCAACGTCATTGGGACCCAGTACCAATACACAACACAAGCTGAATTCTCTTTGAGGGATTTATTTTTTTTCTATTTCAAAAAAAAAAAAAAAAAAAGATTAGTCAAGATATATAAGCCACAGCCTATCAGGAAAGGAAGAGAGCAAAATGTTAGATATCCTTGGAGAAAATACATTAAATAGACAAAACTTCCCTCAGGTACAAAATACACCAAAAAATCTTTTAAAACAACCACGATAATATTTAGTCAAAGTAAAATATGGCCACAAATGATCATTTATGGTAGATTTACTTTTGCAAAGAATATTTTTATCATTTTATAACCTATTTAATAGTGGATCATAAAAATCTTAAGGATCTTAAAAATCTTCGTTCTTTTCCATGTTATTCCATAGCATAACTTTTTTTTTTCTTTCTCAGTGAGTTGGGGTTTTTTTCCTGTATATTTTTCTGGGATCTTCTCCTGAACCCACCCTCCCACATATGCTAATTTAGGTTGTGTCTTATGTTTTCTAAACATCAGATTAATCCTGAAAATTTTATTTCTGGAAATGGTGAGGATTGAGCCCCAAGAGTACTGTCAGAGATGGGGCTGGCTTTCACCAACCCAGATACCACCAGAAAAGGATTCCCATGTAAAGAGGATCCTAATGTGCTAGTTGGGAGTGCCTGTTGAGTCTCCCTCTAACTTTCTACCATTTTTACCATTCTATCAGAGCACACAAGAAATATTTCATCATATTTGTGCCTTACTTTGTATTGCTTTGTCTCCCAAATTAATTAAAATGCGTGCTTAGCATAAAGAATACTGTTTTAAGGGAGAGAGAGGTGAATTTTAGTCTCAGTGCCTTAAGAATGTTGCTGATGAGACCCCTCCAGTCGCCTCAGGGATTCTAAACTTTTTTTCCTCAACCTTCACATGAAAGACAATTTGAGATACAATCCTCCAACTGTTCTTTGGACACAGGCAGGATATAAATTATAAATGAATTCAAAATAAATAACTGATGAAAAATAAACTGTACTCAGAAAAAATTATAAAAGGGGATTCTAGAGCAATAACTTAGACTTTGCTGATTGGTAAGGAAAGCTGAAAAAGCAATGGACTATTCTATTTTGTATGTAATCTTTAATTCTATGCAGGAAAAAAACTAAAAATAAAAAAACCCTAACATAAATATTCTGGGTCAGCTTGGAAGTGTGCTTCAGTAGATAGAATTATGTCAGACTATTGTAGATTGATTAGCTAACTCTTTAGAACAATCCAGTTCTCTTTACACAACCTTGGAGTTTCTCACACTTGCCTGATCATAACAATTACTTCAGCTTCTTTGGGGATTCTGCTTTGGTGGATCTGGGCTGAGACACAGAGATCTATATTTTTAAGAGGCCCTCCTGGGAAATATTTAGGATCAGGCTGGTTTGAGCAAACCTGCTTTACAGTGCAAGAACCAGTGATCTTCCAATGTTAATTTGGTTCCTGAGATTCTTTGTAACTAAAAAAAAAAAAAATTCTTTTCAGCTGTCACAAGAATTCTGGTCTGTTTGATAATATTTCAGTGGGAAAAAAAATCCTGGTAAATCATTTTTAGCTTCATTAGTGTAAATGAGCACCACCACCCACCCATTTCACCTCCCTCTAGCTAAGTGCCCTGTGTAAACCGAGAAAACTGTTCCTAAAGCTACAACCATGTCAGATGAGAAGTGACCCTACCAAGAAAATCACTTTTTGGGTTTGATCTGAAATAGTTTACTGACTTCTACCTTGCATTTAAAAAGCTCAATTTTTTAATGTAAAAACTGAACAGCAGTTAAGGAGTACTTGAATGTAAACATATTTTCCATGTGCAGTCTCCCTAGACCAGAAGGATGAAAAGGTGGATGGCGTGGGAAGTCTCCCTGAGGTCACTTCCCAAAACTCAGCAAGACAGCTTCACCCTCTTCTGCACCATTCTGCACCCTCCCATCTACATTCCCACAAAAGATTCTTTTGCTGTTCTTCAGCTTTCTATTCTTTCTAAGCTTCCTCCACCTATTTACAAAGCTCCTTTTCAGGGAGTTTTAGCCATTTGTCCTCCAAACATGTTGTCCCTTTACAATGTTGCTCTGTTCCTCTCTGACACTGGCCCTACCCTGTGTTCTGCCATGTTAAAGTGACTCCTAACAAGTATTGTAAGCAGTAGATAAGCACCAAGTACTATCAGAGGGAGTATTATCATACTTTGTATTTGAAATCATAAAATCTTATCTTTGCTTTCTCACAAGAGCACCATTATCTCCATTTTCCACATGGGGAAACATACTCAGAAAGATCAAGTGACTGGCCTCCTTCAAATCAGTAGCAAGCCTGGAACTGGTACTTACTTCTTGTGTTCTCTAGTTAGCCCATGTGCCTGTCATTAAAATATCATTTCATTCAAGAATTATTTACTCTTTCTTCCAGATCGTTAATAAAGACATTAAACAAAACCAGACCTCACACTGACCCTATAGTCAACACATTGCCCTGAGTCATTAGGACTTGTCCTCCAGCCAGTTCTCAGTCCGTGTGACAGAGCACTTTGCAAAGCCAATGCTAATTAGGTTGGCAAACAAGATTTATTGAGATACTGTATCAAATGCATTACAAAAATATATGTGTGTTAAGGTACATTCATTGTGCTCACTAAGTTTTTAATTCTATTGAAAACGCTATCAAGACGTCTGGCCCTATTTGTTTTTATAAATCTGTTCTTTTACAGCAGAGCTCTTTTAGCTCTTTTGATTCCATTATCCTCTCAGTGTTTCAGTCTTAACAGTGGTTCTGTTATTTTTTAAAAGGATTGATTTCACAATGGGAATTCGAGTACAGATTCCTTATTCCAAGGTGATTATTAATAAAATTAACAATAATTAACCCCATAAAAGAACGCTGGGCCAAAGAGAATTGCGGGCATCTTGGTAAGTGTCTTGGGACCAGAATGCGGATTTCTGATTTACAGATCTCCTCCCTAGCACTAAACAGCGTGGTTTCAGGGCCAAAACTGACTGAGAAAGAGCTCAGAGAACTCCTGGAACTGTGTCCTCCAAATGGAGCAGCTCCCATTCACGTCTGATATTTAGACTTGTTTTTCTATGGTTTCCATTCCATTATGTTTAATTTTTTGTCCTAGAATTCCTTTTACTTAACTACTGCATACAAATCTTTGTTGATATACTGTAAAACTTTACCTACACATTTTTTACCTGTTTAAGCCATTTATTTTATAGAATTCTTCTATCTTTTAGTGAAAATTTGAAATGTCATAAAAGCCAAGGAAATTCCATTTAAACCAAAGTCAAAGTGGTCTCCTGATGACTGCCCTAAAGCATATTTTATATGAATGGAAATTGGGTCTGCTAGGAATTAAATTAACAACCACCATATTTCCTTAACCACAATTGCATAACCTTATGTCCAAGATATTCACAGCTGAGGACTTTACCACTGACTTGCCAAAAAATGCTATGCACATACAGTTTTTGGCCTGCTTTAAAAAAGGTCCCTTGTGGGCGGGCTTTTTATTTTTATTATTGGTCTGAGCCATTTCACCAGGACGATACGCTGTACATATGTTCTAAGTAACACAAGTTTTAAAATTGCAATAGCCATCAACTAAATGGTCATGCTGGAAAACAGTAGCTAATTTAAAATTTGGGTATCACATATAAAGCTCTCTGCTAATCAATGGAACTCCTCATTGGAGTGAGAGCAATGATGTATCTAGCATTTTGATTTTTTAATTAGAAGTATAATAAATGATATTATAAAGGGTTTGAAATCTGCATGGAAGAGAAACAAACTACACTTTAGCATTAAGTAAGGAGACCTTATACATAAAGGGATCCCACAACTTTAACTATATATTCAGAAACATATACATAGGAATCATTTTAGATGTGAAATTCTATGAACTCATTTCTTTATATTGCAAACATAGCAGCAATTATGAATGCATGTTCAGTAGTATCAATTAATATTAAATTATATTTACATGCAAGAAAAATGCATGATTCAGATTTGAAGAGTTGCTTGGGGGGTCCTGTTCTGATGAGTTTGCCTTTATGCCTCAAGGACATTCTACACAGGCAAATTTACAGTTGTCCTAGACTGAAAAAGACCAGGGTGCTTTATTATTAACAACAAACATGTGTGTGTTCCTTTAAGGATATCAGCTGCTACAAGAACAAACTTGCAAACTGTTTTCTGGGGTTACTCCTATGTGGCAATAAAATAGCTTTCTCTAAACTGATTCTTATGAGTTTGTATTATGCCATCATTTTTATTAAGTGTTGAAATATACAAATTAAAAATTCACATAACTATTTTAAATGCAAACATAGTAATTTCATAGATATTGATAATATCAAGACCTGATTTGGAATATAATTTACATACTTAAGTAACATGGTTTCACATTGATTAGTTTTTGTTTACGAGTTTCGTAAGGGTGCGATATGGAAAGTGATTCACATTTCATGTGTTATGAGTAGAACTATCTTATGAAAAAGTAAGTCCTAATATTTTTGAGCATTTCTTAGGTTTTGCTCTGTTCTAAGTACATTACATATATATCTTGTATCATTTCATCCCCACAACAAATCTCTGAAGAGCTCTATTATTATCCCCGTTTCACAGATGAGGACTGTGAGACACAGAGATGTTAATTTGTCCAGAGTACCAGCCAGAAAGCAGGATCTTAATACAAGCAGTCCTACGCAGAGCTCTTCCCTGAAATTCATGCTACCAGAAGATAATGTAAGTCAGTAGGTTAGTGGTTCTCAGACTTGGGCAAGGGTCAGCGTTACTAGGAGGGCTCATTAAAACACAGATTGCTGGGCCTCACCATTGGAGTTTCTGAGACAGTAAGTCTAGTCTGAGACCTGAGAATTTGCATTTTTAACAATTTCCCAGGTAATGTGATGCTGCTGGCCTGAGGCCCTCACTTTTAGAACCACAGATGTAAGTGATTCTGGAAGTCAGGAAAATTGAGATATACATGGTGGAGATTTCAGGAACTAGAGATGCTACCGTGTGACTGAAGAGAGAAAAGGGGGGCAATGGGACACTAAGAAAGCAAAGCAAAATGTTCAGGTAGAGGGAGCCTGGGGAAGAGGAAAGCCAGCTAGGGGTTTGTGCCAACTTGCAAGTCTGCGGTCAGGAGGAGAGGGCAGGTAGAAAATCCTGCTAGGAAATAGAGGCCAAACCCAAGGAGAAAACTTTAAAAAGGAACATGGAAAGAACCACAGTAATTTCTGCTTAAAATCTCAACCCTGGGAAAATATTTGACTTTCCTAAAGCATAATGATATAGCAAACAGCAGACAATAGTGGCAAAGGCATCAATCTGAGAGGCAGGAAGTGACACTCAGCCCTAAGCTGCTGGATCCTGTGGCCGTCACTTTCCCTCTCCGAGCCTCAGTCTCCTCTATCTTCATCTTGTTTGTTCTGGTTCATCTCTAAAGCCCGTTCTTGTTTTAATGGTCTAAGTTTAAATTGAGAGGGGTAGTGGGTTATGACTTTCCAATATATTTGCTTTACAAATCTACTTCTCTCTTTCATCTATGTTGCTTATAAATTGATCATCCCATTGCCCAGTCTGAGTTAGAACGGAGATCTGTGAACTTATTAATGATTTCTTATTCAAAGAGGTGATGTTTACATTTGTCTCTGGTTTTGGTTTGAGTCTTTAATAGCACTGCTGTTAAATTGCGATTTATTTTTAGCAGCCAGAAAAGAGAGGATCACCTAATGTTTGTTGCTTCTCGGGCCTGCCTTCTACGTGGAAGTCTGGGAAAGCCGTCAATACGGTCAATGGGAGAAGTGAGGTGAGTCAAGCTTGTTTTCTTTGCTGTAATTGATGGAGGCCACTTGGGGGCATGTTTCATTTGCTCTCAAATTAAGATGGCATGCCATGTCTCCTACTCACCCAATTCTTTGTATTAAAGAGCCAAAGCCCTTTTTTAAATCAGTAGGAGAAGGAGGTGAGTTTATTTCCATGTCTGGGTCTCAGAAGAATTTAGGAGAGGGATGTCCCAGCCACGGGACCTGCAGAGGAGCATTGGGGCGCTCACATTCCTCTTGATATCACTCCTGTAGGTGTCCTCTTCTCACCTCGGGTGAGGCCAGTAATCTTTCAGTCTCTATTCCTGTGCTATTTTTAACAAAACCCCAAAAGTGTGTGACAGTGGGGCTTGAGCCTGCCGTTGAGTTTCTCAACCAGAGCCTCCTGTTTCCAGCTCTATGTGGAGCTTCTAGTATACAGTTAGTCAGACTGAAGATAATCATGATGGTGATTTTGTAGTACATACTTTTTGTAGGACAGGGAATTTGTAGTACTTTCCATTTTTTGAGTATAAAAACTATGATCCAAGAGACAGAAAGTGACTTACTCTAGGTCATCCAGAGAGATGGCAGTAGAAGCAAAACTAGACCCTGGACCCCTTGTCTTTCAGCCAGGAGATCCTCTGGTGGACCACTTCTCTCTCAGACTTTGCTACCAGCAAAGGTTTTCCTGTCGTACTATTTCCCACTTGCACACACACTCACACGGGCCTTTGTACACTTTCACATACGCATACTCGTTACTCACACACTCTCAGGAACACCATCACACCCTCACCCCAGTGTGGCCTGCTGCTGAAGGCCCAACTCACCTACTCAGATTCCTTTTACTGGATCAAAGTGATCCATATAGGATTTGAAATCTGAGGTCAACACCTAGCCAAGGGTTTGGACCAGGACTTGGCCTGCATGGGAGTTTCCTGGGGAGGCTCTGACTCTGGTTTTTCTAGTGCTAGGTTAAGTGGCAGACAGTGGGAAACAAATCTTTCACGAGAAAGTGGGCAGAAAAGTATCCAATGGCAAGATTCTAAGATCAAGTGGTCAGTAGGGAGTTGGTGCCCAGGAACCAGTGACAACAAAAGTGAATTTTAAAGACAAGAATCCAGTAATTGAACAGTTCCAGATTCCAGAAACCAAGTCCAGGTACCTAACAGTGAGGTGGGCAAAAGGAAGTGGCTGGTTTTGAGGTTTCTCTGGTATCAGAGGATGACGGGGGCAAGGCCATTTTCCCACAGTTCAACGCTAACCATGAGGGAAGACGGTTTGGTTGTAGCTGGATTTTACTGGCCTTTTAACCAGGTGACCCTCTGCCCTATCTTCTGCGGCAGCTCGTGACACCTAGGGTCTTCACCTCTTCCTTGGACAAAGGAAGCAAATGTGACTGTAGCTGGGTTACACAGTGGCAAAACTTAAGGAACACTAAGATGTTATAATTGACTCCTTTGTGGCAATAACTATAGGTCCCCCTCTCCCCCAGTTGGCAGTCTGATAAGTGTCGCCCAGGTAAGATGGGGTTTCCTGAAGGTGCCCTGAATTCTCCTGGGCAAACAATGAAGCCTCTCAGGAAAGCACCTGACATCTGGTATGACAACAATCTAGACTATGTTCTCACAACCTCCCAGAAGCTGAATGTCAGGTTTATCCAGACTTGGATCACAATGATCACTGTACATGGCTTTTAATTAATCAACAAATTAGTCAACAATATGCACATAGGTAAGATAATTATGTGGCATATCTATCACCTTCTCTTTATGTAGTCTGTTTTATGTCTAGGCAAAGTGGGTGGCCACAGGCCAGGTGAGATTTAAGCAGTACAGGGCAAGAAAGGACATTGCTTCAACTGTAAATTCCACCTACTGTCAGGACACAAACATGATCTACTATATCCAAGTGTGTAACTATTCCTTTACCAATAATAAAGCCAGGAGCTTTTCACCCTACAGAGAATGTATTTACATTTCATCTTGCAGTATACTTTCCTAAAAACATTTTTACTAAGAGGCTACAAAAAGACAAAAACAGAACGGCCAGATTTCAGGCCAGTCCATATGCCAGCAGTGAGTTTGCAAATGCGGAGTCCTCAAGTTTTGTCAAAAGAAGGTACAGACCTCTTAGAAATTAAAAACAAGTACCATTTCCTAGTGGAACTTGGCTTTTATTCTAAACCCACATCTGGACTAATTTGCCAATGAAGGCTTTATATTTTAAAACTTGAAAGGGAGAAGTAAACTAAATAAGTTATATCTTAGGATTGACCTGATATCCTAATTGTTATCTCCACACAAACCTTCACTTAAGGTTAAATTATGATATGGGTCTTCTTTGATCTTTCTACATCAGTTGGTTGGTGAGTCAGTTCTCAGTGTTTACTTTGTGGTATCATGATAATAAAAATATTGTAACAGTTTTGTTTTACTGTTCAGACTTTCTCAAAGAAGTAATCCTAATGCCAAATAAGTAATCAAAAACACCAAAGTGTTTTACCAGTTGTTCACATATCAATCACAAGAAAAACCTATCTCTAAGAGAATTACCTCTCTACAAGTGAATAAAACAGCAATGAATTGTGGAATACTTTTTTAAATGCCATGTTAAATCTGTACAACAATCAAACATGTAATATCATGTTTTTACATAGCATTCAGTGTATATAATTTTTTTCTAGGGTTCCTGATAAGTTCTTGTTGCAACTCATATTCGCTAATTTTGTTTTGTTTTGTTTTAATTTGCCACAACATATGCTACTGACCATATAAGGCAAAACGGCCCTATGTGTAGAATCCCACATGGCAAATGCTTGCATTTCAATTAAAACCAGATCTCTTGACAGCTTTCTGCATCTGAGCCCCAGCCATATGAGGGTAGCTCTGTCAGCATGCCCCTCCCCACTCTTGATCAGTGTAATCACTTCTATTCTTAGCACTTATTTCTATAAAATATGTACCTGAGGTGTTGAAGGAAGAATTGCTGGCTTGTCAGAGCTGCAGCCTGCTGCGGAGTACTTTGTGCAGACTATGGGCACAACTTTCCTGCCTTCCTTCCCAGCTGCGCACCTCTGAGTGGGAGAAGGTGTACCCCAAGCTCATCACTCCGCTTTGTGCTCTCACACTAAACTAGGAGGGCTGCAAAGAGGCAGGCTGGGCTGAGAGATATGGAGTCCAGTTTGTTCCCACTGAGCCAAAGAATAGCACAGAAAGGAGACCAAACAATTGTTCCTCCTACCTTGCCTGGAAAGAAGACAGAGGCCATTAAATGAATGAATCATTCTTTGGGAGCTTCTGTACCAGGCTGATAACTGTATTTGAGTCAAAACTGAATAACTTTAGGGAGAAAAGAATCTGAAAAATGTTGGGTAGAAGACACCAGGGGAAAAAACCTTAAAATAGCAGTTCATTTTTATTTGCTTGTGATTAACTTGGAATATGGTCATTTGATGACTTCCAAGTCTGTTTAAATGGTGAAAAGGCACTTTTCCAGTATTTTCAAACCAACAAAAAAATAGGTATTTATATTTCTACACTAGATTGTGGTTTAATTTAAATAGTTTTAATTTTAAAAAACCTATTTTTTATTAAAGTCCATTGCTGGCAGAATCAATCAGAAGTAACATAAGAATAGATGTGAAGTGAGGCATCAGAATTTTCATTTGGGTTAAAAATAAAAGAATAAACTGAATTTTTAGTTGCAGGAACCACTGCTGACATGTTTCGTACCATCTAAAGCCTGGGAATTACACTGCTACTTATCCTAACTCAAGCTTCCAATACATCTTAGAAATCATCAAGAAAAACCCCAGAGTCTCCTGGTTCTAGTTACTTCAAAGATATGGCCATTATTCATTTTGTTCATTAAAGAGCCTAAAATTAAAGAGTCTAAAATACAGTTTCTGCAACAATCGAAAAAGGTAGAAATGCCTTCAATTTTTCTTAACTCCTACAGTTTACGTTTGAGTTCCTACATTTCAAAAGACTGTAGGAACTATTTTACCCAGCCCTAGTACAGAGGATTCAAAATATAACATAGATTACTGTAATGATTATAAAAGTGTCCTTAGACTTAAATAACACTCTTTGAAGAAAAATTATTATAATTCAATTAGTTGATTGAGTTTGCCCTGGTAGCTGAAACTAAGTTTATTTTTGTTGGAATACACATGACTTTTAGAAATAGAAAGTTTCACTTGCTTTTATTATTAGATGGAATAACATACTTTGGGTTCAAGCTGTTCATTTGAAGACGACTTTTGTCTTCCTTTTTAGAGTAAAATTTTTTTCCAGATACCCTGCACCTGTTTTCACAACCATGCCATAGTCAGAACATTTTCTTATGCTTAACATTAGTTGCTAAGCAGAATATATTTCAGTACACCAGATGTAAAATTGTCAATCAAGCAAACATTGCAAGTGTTTGGTAATCTGATAACACCTTAAATTAACAGCCATTTTCTGATATCCAGCAATCAGTGCTAGGACATTTAACTTGAACAGAGTCATGCTTTTTATTGTGTGAAGTAAGAGATGTGATGAAAAAAGTCTGAAATCATAATGTTTTCCACTGCTTCATTGGGGTTCTTGTTTGAGTCTTTTAATCCATTTATTGAGAGCATTCTGTCATGACTGGCCATGTTCACAAAGGTAAAAAAGGTTTTATCAGCAGCAGACAGGATTCCTCTCAAATACCAACAGAGTAGAAATTGTTTTATAAAAACACGTTTTCCCTTCATTTTACTTAAGAAAATATGAGGTCCAACCCAAGACTCTTAAATTAAAATTGTTTAGTGACTTTTGTCATTAAGTTCTTTGATTTAATTTATTTACTCTTTCCAAATATAAAGCAACATGCAAAGGATGTACAACATTTGTTAACTCTGGTTTTAAGTAAGGGCTGCTTGGTAAAGTGACGGGAGGTTGGGTAGGGATTTGGCAGAGATTATTCATCCTCAGAGTCAGAATGGGAGTACATGAGCTTTTGTGAATGAGTGCTCCTTGAATACTGATTTTGAATGTGCCTTAAACAATCACTGTGTGATTACACAGAAAGTGGACTATAGGAAGCTATTCCCCTTACCTAGAATCTAAAGAGATACCAATCTAGAGATTATACACTGGAGCAGTGCTTATTATAATGGAGTTTGGTACTGTGTTTGTTATTACCCCTACATTTTCCAGTGGATTTCACGTGACTGTGATAAAGCAACAGTCTTCGATAGCTAAACAAAGGTGTAATCATTTGAGTTTATGTTTGAACTTCCAGTCTTCTGTACAAGTCAAACAAAGTGGTATCCAGCTGCTTACCTACTCCAACCATAAAACACTGCTTTATCATCTACTTCTGTGGTATCTTTAAATATACTATATAAACCATTGTAATATGAGAAAGTCGAGGTTTCAGTTGTATCAGAATCAGGAAACACAGGGTTAGGATTGCCAAAGCAATTTAAAGTCAGACCTCCCCCTCCTCATTATCAGCAATACATGAAAGTGCCTTTCACTTTATAAACTCACAGTTTGTTACCGTTTGTGTTATAGTATGAACATCTGGTTATGGGTGATGTACAAGATGGTAAACCTGGGGAGAACCATTCTCCCTTAAGATTGTAGTACATTCTAATTCATCTTGTTACACTCACAACCTCCAAGTAATGTAAGTTTGAGACAGCTGTGAGGGTCTTTCCACTGAATGCATCTATCCCAGTATCCAGAGTATATCATGTGGAACACAACCTCTGAGTTTAACCAAATTATTAGCCTCAGAAAGAGAAAGGCCTTTGAACATTAATGAGTATTTTTAGTAGCATTTATGGGATTATATCCTAGCACATAAGAAAGTACTCAAAGAAAAAATTTGGAAAATACAAAAAAACATGAAAAGAAAAATAACGTTTTATATTTTGCTGAATGTCCTTCCTACACTTACAGATGCTTCTACATTTCTATTTTACAAAATAGGCATGCTATTCAAACAGTTTGTAGGCCACATCTTTCAGTTGTTCATATTTTTAACCACTTTTTCACCACAATAAATATTTTTTAATAACATGATTGTTTAAGGCTACAAAGTCCATTGTATGGATATAAAATCATCTGCTTAATTACTTTCCTATTTTTGGACTTTCAAAAAATATACTATTATAAATAAGGCTACCTTGTACCAACTTTAATTTTTTTAGAATAATTTTTTTAGAAAAAGACTTTTGCATGTGTGGCAAGTACATTTATTTTTATTTTTGACTGCATCGGATCTTTGTTGCTGCACGCAGGCTTTCTCTAGTTGCAGCGAGTGGGGCTACTCTTCGTTGCGTGTGCGGGCTTCTCATTGTGGTGGCTTCTCTTGTTGCAGAGCATGGGCTCTAGGTGTGGGCTCAGTAGTTGTGGCACACGGGCTTAGTTGCTCCGCGGCATGTGGGATCTTCCCGGACCAGGGCTTGAACCCATGTCCCCTGCATTGGCAGGTGGATTCCTAACCACTGCGCCACCAGGGAAGTCCTGCAAGCACATTTTTAAGGTTTTTGATAGCCATTTTCATATTGTCTTTCAGAAAGTCTAATCTGTACCAATTTATATTCCCAGCCCAATATTCCTTTAAGTGGAACTGTTTTTGGAAACTTTCATGCTCATATTTTTCTTAAGAAACTTTTTCAATGCATTGAACAGTTGTGTCTAGTCCTATATTGTAAATATAAACAACAAAAATGATGAAAACAACATCTAGACTTAACCTTTTATTCTTGCACTGAATAAGAGCAAACCGTTGAAGTTACAGTTTAAGAATGTGCTTACTTCCTCCATGTTGATATGATTTAATCTCTGCCTTAATATCCTGACTTTTATGCACTCAGGAAAAATTCCCTTGAATTTGTAAAGGTTTTATTGCTGCTGTGTCATTTCTCATTTTCTACACTGAGGGCAATATATGAAGGAGACCTCTTTCTTCTTCAAGCTACCTAAGCCAGTAGAATTGAGCCAAAAGTAGGTAATTTGGCAAAACTGTCCAATGCTCAGCTGGCACGTGGTTGTACACACACAGAAGTGAAGCAGGCAGGTGAGTTTTGGCTTTGATCATGGGCGTGCCTTCTCCACCCTGCATATCCACCAGTCAGTCTGTAAGTGCTGTGAGGTGGCTGTGGTCTTCATGATGGCCCCTCTCTCTCTCTCTCTCTCCCCCTCCCTTCTACCCTCCTTCCTTCACTTCCATTCTCCTTCTCTCTGTCTCTTTTATGAGGAAAGAGTCGAAAAAGGAATGCAATCAATGAGAAAACACTCCAGTGACGGTAGATGACAAGCAGCTGCTGCCTGGTGCCCAAAAATGCACAGATCAGGCCCAGCCTTGTTTTTCTCGTGAAGTAGGATGGATCACAGCCTTGGGCATAAACTTTGGGATAATGTTTCTTTTTTTAAACTTTTGAATCTCTGGGTAAGTGAACAGATAGGGAGAAAAACTTGGTCATTTAGGGGTACAGGGGGGCTGAGTATATTCATTCACCAGCACATTCATGCCTCTAGGCATATTTGTGGAGTTACCTTAAACCTATCAGACATGAGGTAAAATGATAGTTAAATGGCCAGGTATAGAAAACATAGAAAATATAGTACAATATTTGAGATATTTTTATGACCACAATCTCATTATCTTATTGCAGACACATACAGCATTTGCTCTATCTCTTTGGAACAGAATAACTGAGACAGGTAGTTTATAAAACCTAAATCTTCTGATCTTTAAACCAATGATCCATATTTCTGGTTGATCATTTTCTCAATGTATTGAGAAATCCCTATATATTTCTTTCTGAAAAATTGTATTTTATTTCCCTTTGTCTTACATTTCAGCCAAGTTCCCACATTCTTCCCTTTTTATTAAATGTGGAGAGATTCCAATTCACCTGGTAAAGAGGCAGATTTTCAAGTATGTAACAACTGTTTGTCTAACCACATTTTAATAGAGTAAATAATGTTATTGGGGGTTTTTTGTGGGTTTTTTTGGTTTTTGGTTTTTTTGTTTTTTTGCAGCAGCAACATTTTAACCCTAGAGTCTGTGGGTCTTGAATTGGTGGCTGTTGTTATTTTTGAACTCCAAAGATCTGTGCACGTGCACACACACA
Organism: Balaenoptera physalus; assembly: GCF_965194825.1. Classification (NCBI taxonomy): domain Eukaryota; kingdom Metazoa; phylum Chordata; class Mammalia; order Artiodactyla; family Balaenopteridae; genus Balaenoptera; species Balaenoptera physalus. The sequence goes on along the minus strand of NC_138890.1, from coordinate 97,948,057 downwards.
CACCACACACACACACACACACATACATGGGAAAGTTAAGAAGAGCTCCTATTTGAAAGGAAAAGCTATGATTGGTCAGTGAATATTCTAACTCAAGAAAGCCAAATCAATCAAAAGCCAGCAGTTTTCTCAGGCTCCATTTCTCTTCCTGACAATTTAGTCACAGGAAAGCAAACACACACACATACTCCTGCACCTGGGAATTCCAGGAACTCCATAGCCCGAAGCATCATTCCCCAGTGTATGAAATGAAAAGAGCTCACATTGGAACTCTGCACACTCACACCATGTATTTTAGTTTCATTGTTTTGGTGGTGGTTTCTTTTGACCTCCAAGTGCAGAGTCAAGTTAATCATATTCAGTTCAGAGCTCTTGATCACCAGTGATCTGAACAAGGCCCCTTGCATTTGTGTATTTATTCACTTTTGGCCCCATTTTTTCTCCTCCATTACAGGAAGCCATTCTAATGGGTTTAATACATATCTTTCATGTATAAGGATGATATATAAGACATTTGATAAGTTTGTGTTATCATTCTATTAAGTTTTTAAAACATCTATTTCTTTCAGTTTTGAAATGTTTCAAAGTGCATCTTGTGCTCCCACCTTTATTAAAAAAAAAAGCCTCTTCCTCCAATACTATCGCTGTTAGAAACAAATTAATCCCCATGGGTGACTTCTCTGCCTGTCCTAGTCTACCTGCTACCCACCCAGAACGAGGACCAAAGTTTTTTGCTCTCGTTTCCCTTCCAGCTCTCTCATCTTTCAGGACTTTACCAAAATGTAATGAAAATTACACAGATTATTTGCAAGAATACTAGTGCATGGTTAGAGCTAGGAAGCTTCAAACAGACTTTTCTTAATAAACCATATTTGTCATGACTTTTTTACTTGCATGTTCTTCCATATCCACCCCTACATAGTGTGGTCTGTACAAAGCACACAGACTAAGGCTTCCATGTAATCTGTACTAGATGCTTGGGAAAACAAAGAGAAAAGTGCGTGCTCTTGAATCCCTTCATTCTAGTTAACATATTAAGATTTAGGAAAAAATCTGTTAGAGAACAATCAAGGCAGTATTTAATTAAGAGCCAAATTTCTTAGGACTTAATTTTTTTTTTTTTTAATTTTAGCAAAATCATTGGGGTTGATGTGGTCACATAGGTCTTCACTACACCCCTCTCCCTTCTTCTCTGCTAATCCATTATTAACCCTAATTTACAGATGAGGAAATAGAGACCTAAAAGGAGTACTTACTCATGGCGATATAGTTGTCAGGACTGGAATCTAGATTTGTCTGACTCCAAAGTCCATGCACCAAAATGGTTCTCCAACAGTTTACTAATATGCTCAAAACTTGGCCTGACCTTGTACGTATGTCTACCTGACTCTGTAGTCCTCATTTATGAAATAATCTTGCCCCATCCTGTGTGCCAGGTGCTGTGCTGAGCTGGAGATGGAGGGATTAGATGGCATAGAGTCTTCTCTAAAGAGCTGAAGGTCTGAGCAAAGCAGACCTTACTGTCCAAGCCCAGACTTTCTTACTCAGGTGTAGTCTAAAGTGCACATCAATGGCATCCCTAATGGGGAAAAAATAATAAGAAAGGCTAAAGAACAGTAAACATAAAACTGAACCCCCCTTTTTGGTTTACTGCAGCTCCAACTGCTTTTTCTGCAGAATGACTCTCCCATTCCTAACTGCAGACTCACCCCTGACTGGTATCTCATATATTGGATTTACTCTCAAAACTTTAGATCAAACATGATATATTAGTACACATCTATTATCATGGTTATCCAAAGTGATTATTTGGATTTTAGCATCCAGTTCCTAATTTTATAGACATAAAAACATATTAGAAACTGCTTTTTATTAAAAGAGGAAGACTTCCTAAGATCCATGTAATGATCTATGATGTGTTCCACTCTTGGAAAAGCTATTTATCAAAGGCCATAATGCAGCAACAAATTAAAATCAGGAAAGTGCCATTTTGAGAGTTATTTCCTAGATTTTTGCATATGCACTCTAGAACTTATTGCTAATAAAGCCGCAGTTTAAATTCTTAGCCTACCTGATGCCACCAAATAGATCATCCTGTGTTGTAAGCAGCATCCTAACAAAATAGACACAATATGGAAACAAATACTGGTCAAGAGGTTCACATGGGTCACCTCCAGGGTACTCATCTACAGGAGCCCCATTTTATGATTTGGTTCACTGCTGCCGTGAGGTACACATTAACTGGAACTAAAGAGAATTGCTGAAGGTTTCCCTCAGAAATAAGTCCAAGCAATTTCCCTCCTTTCTCCACCTGTAATGTGCTGACATTAATTAGTACGTAATTCCTGGAGTGTGTTCAGGCTTCAGTGACAGACAGAAAGGAATGATTTCTGAGCAGACTAGGCACACAACCTCCTGGCACAGGCCAGAGGATGGAGGTGCGACTCGGCTGCTCTCAGAGGCGGGTCCTCATCAGGTCGGTTCACATTCCTCATTAGGTCCCAAAGGTCTTAAAAAAGAGACTAGGAGATGGTTCTCCTTAATAATAATCATCATCACTCTTCCTTAAGAAACTCAAGATACTCTGAGTTATTGTCCAAGATCTACGAAGAGAAAAAAGGTAGAGTCATTTAACGACCTGCGCAGTGACTGAGCAAAAGCCAGTCACAAGCAGGTCTGATTCCAGGTCGCCCTGGCTTTATGTTATTTTAAATTTATATATTTGTTCACACATCCCTGATCCCACATCTGCACAAGAAGCTTCTATGTCTCAATGAAAATGAACATTCTGAAGGGTAGCTTCATAATTACAGTTAGGCTAATAGTTAGAATTAAAGTATGGGGGAGACTGAAAGAGCAGTATGGGATATTTCATGCATATGATGTCTTCACCTAATAAGGGAAGTCTTCTCCCTGGTCGGAGAGCTGTGATATTCCTGTGCCATTTTGGAACTTTACTGGAAAATGTTGTTAAACACTGCTGTTTGACCTTATCCTGGTATGTAATGACCTTCATTTTCAAAATACATTTGATTTTTAGAAAGATGGAGATAGAAAGTGAACAAATTAATAAATAGTGAGCATCAGAGAAAAGCAAAATCGTATTTTTAAAAAGTGAGTGTGAATACTACACAAAGCTTAATAAATGATACAGCAACTAGCAGCCTCGAATAGTAGAAACACACAGCAACATAGAGACTTAGTGAAACAAGGTAAAACTGACTGAGATTTATTACCTAGCTCCATTTATGAAAATTAAAAATGCAAGTGCACAAGACAACAATACACATTTCACAAGAATACATACAAAGATACATAACAAAAACAGTACATTATTTTTGGAGGAAATAAGGAAATAGGCATGGAAAACAAAGATAAAATAGGAGAAAGAAATAAAGAGAGAGGCTTTCCCAGGACCAGTAATTATAATAAGCTGTGAGCTGAGGGATACGATTATCTCAATTCTGCACCTGAATTTAAAAAAAAAACTGTGTCACACTAAACGTCCCAAGCAACGTAGACGCTTAAAACTCCTGACTCTCAATATTAATCCCACTCTGTGCTTTATGATAATATTGTGAGACCTATCAACAAGCACATCACAATGAATCTTTATGTATGTAGAATAAACCATGAACAATAATAGTCACGAGTATTATTGTTATGACTATTATTGTTCACAGTATATTCTAAGTATGTAAAGCCATTTTTTTTAACAAGAACATTACAGAGCAATCTACACGAAAGACTATGACTCCACTGTGCACACTGCCTTCTCAGATGTGATCCAGGAAAAGCACAAATGTTCATACGGTAAGGAAGCAAGTCTTCGAGTATATGTGATTTTCTTGCATTTCTTTCAGCCCTTTTAGTTTGTCATTATCTATTAGAGAAGTATCAGCTAAACTTGATCCACATTCAGGCAAAGGCAAAATTACCTATTCAATTCCCAGCCAAGATACTTAGATTCACTGGTCAGAATACAGATACTAAAGAAATAACAAATATTTCTAGCAAGAAAATAATCGAACATATATTCTCTTGTTATCTTCTCTTTAGCCCATACTCCAGTGTGAGTGCCCATACTCATACATAGCCTATAAGAGTAGCCTGACATGCCCAGAGGGGGAGGAGACAGTGACACTATTAAAGACCTCACAGCAGTTATGAAAATAGAATCTCCTACAAATTAATTTTTAAAACAACTAATGGATATTTTAAGCACTGGTTTTTGCTGTGTTTTTTTTCAGCATGCTTTACATGAACATTTTAATACTATAGAAGCCTTCAGATTTTATGAACCAAAACATAATGTTGTGAATATATATCCATGGAGACCTTCACTGTGAAGCTGCCTTTCAGAGAAAAGCCTGAAAATTGAAAATGTAGTAGATCTGGTTTTTAAATGGTTGAGCTTTTCAAGGGGATGGGTAATCTATTATAATGGACCATTAACTTCACTTAAAAAGCATACATTTATGGTTCTTACTTTATAACACCATTATGATCTTTACTCCTAGTGTTGTTATTCTGTGATCAGAATGTGAAAATGCTGCTAAGTGACAAAAAGTTTAGTTGCCAGTTAGTAGGGTTTTAAAGTTATTTGCCATTAGATTTTTAATACAACATAAAAAGAAGGCTATTATCTGTCATGGTCAAAGAAATGTGGGCTTGATTCACACAAAGTAACTTTTAATTACAAGAGATTATATTGCTTTCTACATAGTCCATTTCAAATGGAATGAATCAAAGTGTTCATCTGCTCTTTTTTTAATATCCTGTGATTTGGGCCTTCTTCCTGAATGAGGGACATGACATGGCTGGGATCCTGTGTGGCTCAACCTAGTGACCTGAATGAAGTGAAAGGAAGATAGTCCCAGCATCACCTCCCCACCAAAGTTAGAAGTTATTTTAGGGTAAATGATAAAAACTCAGGACCTTTATCTTCCTCCTAATGCAGGTTAGCATATACAGATGCTCTTCATTTAGATTACTGATTTAGTCATTTAAATCTTTATTCATAAGGGAACCCTAATTGTACAGTCAATCAAAAAATATTTATTCAGCACTTCCAATCAATAAACCATTGTTCTAGTCATTAGAGTTGTGTTTCTCAAAGTGTGGTCTCCAAATCACAGGAAACTGAGTTACTAGAAATACTACAGATAAATTGATGACCACTCCCCATCCCAGACCAACTAAATTAGAATTTTGGAGGGTGGAACCTAGGAATCTAAACTGTTAAAAGTACTCCCAAATTATTTTGGAAACCCCAATTAAAAAATGTAGTCGCTGCCATCAAGGCCTAATAGAAAGATGGGAATGCAGATAGGAGACAACAGATCCTGACTTACTGTCAATAAAATCTGAGCAATGATTTGTGTCACATCTAGGATAAATAATTTAATTGACAATGCTCTATTCTCCATCCTCCTCTTCTTCTGACATGCAAACCCTGAAACTTCATGTTCAGTTAGTGGTATCATAAAATGTTAGCATCTCTGCAGTTAGTAGAACCTTCTTGCCAATCCACACTGGATATGTAGCATAAGCAAAAACACACCTTTGTTGTTTTAAGCCACTGAGATTTGGGGGACTATTTGTGACTGCAGCATAACCAGATTTTCCTGACTGAGGCAGACACACCTTTCATCTTTTTCCCAATAGAGAGGTTTGTTATTATGCATCCTTTACCTCAAAAACAGGCAAAAGTTAAAGAGGAAATACAAAATTAATTGGACATTCTAAAGGCAGAAGAAATCCCAAAGAACAATATCATAAATAATATTTACCGACTCCATATGTTAGACACTGTGCTAAGAGTTTTCCATGTGAAGATCTATAGGTTGAGCTTGCCAGAGGTCACAGCAAAAACAAAGATCCTAAGACCACAATGAGTTTGGCATATTTGTGAAACAGAAAAAAAGGCCAATGTAACTAAAGAATATTGGAGCATAGGGGAGAGTGGTGAGGGAGGAGGATAAGAGATGGGATTAAAGAATTTGTTAGGGATCAGATTACATAGGCCTGGTGAGCCATGGGAAGCACTTCAGATTTTATTTTTGGTGCAGTGGCAGCCACTGGAAAATTTTAAGCAAGAAACTACATGTCATGATTTACATTTCCAAAAGAGCAAATGGACTCCCTCGGAGACATTGGAAAGGAACACAAATTCTCAAATAGAGAAAAAAATGAATTTCCCATTGAATATCCTTGGGTTTAACGTTCATCTTTGGTCCATTTTATTTGCATGCTCTATATATTCATATTCAATCTAGGTTTTATAAAATATTATTTCTCCAAACTTAATTTAAAAATGCTTGTCTTTGTGGTGGAATCCCAACAATACTTTTTGCTTCATTTAACAAATATTTGTAATGTCTTATTATGTGACAGGCAGACACTGTGTTGCAAATATGAGACCATTTATCACAACCTTGTAAGGAATCTCCCCAAGCTCTCCAACTCCTATTTCCTAAGACCACATGACCCTCTTTCCAGTGAATCCTCTCTTTGTCTCCAGTTACCATCAATCCTCTTCATTTACAGACTGGGCTACGAATTCCTCACCTTTCTTGGTTCTTTGCCCCTCTGTGTTTAATATCATTGATCTGACCTTGACAAATATTTATTCCTCTGGAACTGTCTCAGAGACTTGACCCTGCAGGACTTGAGCCTCTTCTTGTCACTGTGCATGAGGTGTGTGGGGCGGGGGGGGAGGAGGGAAAGTTCCGAGGGGAGAATGGAAGAAACAATCAAATCCCCAAGTTAGACTGAAATCCTCAGTGACCTCAGCTGTACTATAGAATAAGAGGAGCAGAAGTAAATACAGTTTGTAGATTCTATCTCATTTCAGTGAATCACATGACCAGCATGATTCCCCTTTTATGGGGAATGGCATAGTCAGAGAACTAAATGCACCATATTCTTCAGATTCCATGAGACCAACGTTGCCCCCCCCCAGGGGGGTTGGGATAGGGAGAGGTACTGCCATTCACAGCCTATCAAGACCAAATTGGGAAGTCATCCCCTTCATTCATTGTATGTAACTATACACAGGCAATCCTTGCTTTGCACAGTTCCAGTATGCACATTTCAGTTATTATGGTTTAATTAAAAACACTGGTCCCAGGCAACCAGGTTCACGTTTCCATTACCACTGTATATTAACTGTAACTGCGTGAAGTACAAACTTCGCTGTTAGCTCTTCAGTCCACAAATAGGTCTAAAGTGGGTCTCTTGTAGACAGCATATAGATGGGTCTTGTTTTTGTATCCATTCAGCAAGTCTGTGTCTTTTGGTTGGAGCATTTAATCCATTCATGTTTAAGGTAATTATCGATATGTATGTTCCTATGACCACTTTCTTAATTGTTTTGGGTTTGTTTTTGTAGGTCTTTTCTTCTCTTGTGTTTCCCACTTAGAGAAGTTCCTTTAGCATTTGTTGTAGAGCTGGTTTTGTGGTGCTGAATTCTCTTAGCTTTTGCTTGTCTGTAAAGCTTTTGATTTCTCCATCGAATCTGAATGAGATCCTTGCCGGGTAGAGTAATCTTGGTTGTAGGTTCTTCCCTTTCATCACTTTAAGTATATCATGCCACTCCCTTCTGGCTTGTAGAGTTTCTGCTGAGAAATCAGCTGTTAACCTTATGGGAGTTCCCTTGTATGTTATTTGTCGTTTTTTCCTTGCTGCTTTCAATAATTTTTCTTTGTCTTTAATCTTTGCCAATTTGATTACTATGTGTCTCGGCATGTTTCTCCTTGGGTTTATCCTGTATGGCACTCGCTGCACTTCCTGGACTTGGGTGGCTATTTCTTTTCCCATGTTAGGGAAGTTTTCGACTATAATCTCTTCAAATATTTTCTCGGGTCCTTTCTCTCTCTCTTCTCCTCCTGGGACCGCTATAATGCGAATGTTGTTGCGTTTAATGTTGTCCCAGAGGTCTCTTAGGCTGTCTTCATTTCTTTTCATTCTTTTTTCTTTATTCTGTTCTGCAGCAGTGAATTCCACCATTCTGTCTTCCAGGTCACTTATCCGTTCTTCTGTCTCAGTTATTCTGCTATTGATTCTTTCTAGTGTATTTTTCATTTCAGTTATTGTATTGTTCATCTCTGTTTGTTTGTTCTTTAATTCTTCTAGGTCTTTGTTAAACATTTCTTGCATCTTCTCGATCTTTGCCTCCATTGTTTTTCTGAGGTCCTGGATCATCTTCACTATCATTATTCTGAATTCTTTTTCTGGAAGGTTGCCTATCTCCACTTCATTTAGTTGTTTTTCTGGGGTTTTATCTTGTTCCTTCATCTGGTACATAGCCCTCTGCCTTTTCATCTTGTCTATCTTTCTGTGAATGTGGTTTTTGTTCCACAGGCTGCAGGGTTGTAGTTCTTCTTGCTTCTGCTGTCTGTCCTCTAGTGGATGAGGCTATCTCACCATTATTTTTATTTTATAGATTTTGTAAGAAATTGCAGCTCAGAAATATTGAGTACTCATCCAGGTTCAGACACCAAGCCCCTAAGAATAACCACTTAATGATCAAGAATACATGGTTATATTTCTGGCTCATATGTCTACTTACATAACTATACTACTTGGTTTAAGAAAAAGACAACCGAACTTTTATCTGCAAACAACCAACAAAACATGACATGATAACTAGTGGTGAAACAAACAACTGACTATGTGTGAAAAACCTATTCTAGAAAATCTCACAGAGGTGTTTTATTTCATTAACTTCTTAGATAATTGCCAGTTGCTTACAAGAAAGAAATTAAAGCATGAAAGTTTTAGCACTGTTTTTAAAAGCAGTTTTGTATAAAATTTGACAAAAATAATGAGAAATGTTAAGGGGCAATTAACATAATTTTTTAGCTTTACTAAATAAGCAAAACAGTTCTGATGAACCAAAAATACTATTTTAACTAGAAATCATATGAGAACAGCAAAATTAACAAACAGCATTCCTTTTAGACAATTCACTGCATCTCCCACCTCCCCAAATAGACAAAATTCTATCATGGTTGATGATTGTTACTGAAGACATTACTCCTAATCTTTCATTACTGTCATTCTTTCTCTGATTGTTGGTTCTCACTGTAGAAGCTCAAAGCTCTATTTTTTTCACCTTGGCCTTCCATCTCTGACCTTTCAAGTTTTCCTGAAATCAAATTGCCAAATCCTGTTTTCTCCTTTCAGAGCATCTCCTAATCCTCCTAATGTAATTTAGACTGACAGGGCTGAGCTGCAATTTTCAATAACATATCTGCAGATGAAAAGAAGGGTGGCCTGAGGGGCACTTCCAGAAAGTTTCCAATTGGACAAACCAGACTGGAGAGGCCCGTCCCCATCCCTGGGTGTTGGCACCACCATTGCTACCCATTTGCAACTACAACTTGCTCCTGGCTGCCACTGCTGCGTGCTCGGGCTTCCAACTCTATGGAGGAAGATTATTTTTATTAATAATAATAGCTAGTGTTTATAGAATGCTTATTATGTGCCAGGCAACTTGCCAAGTGATTTTATATGACTTTACAGGACTTATCTAATAAATTAGATATTTGTGTGTTTTCTGCATTTGGGGAGATGAGTGGGTTTACTCAGTGGCCTAAATAGTGATTAAGAACAAATAGAATACTTTGTTCTCATTTGTCCCTCATTCTCTCACCAATTAACTTTATTGAACATCTACTATGTGCTAGGAGTTGCACTAGGTATAGATCTTGGGAGCAGAAACATACAAATACTGTAGTGTAAATATATTAACAAATATGTATGATTTGCATACCATAAGATTCACCTTTTAAAGATATACAACTTGACAAATTTTAAGTATTGGGTTGGCCTAAAAGTTTGTTGGGATCCAAATGAACTTTTGGGCCAACCAGTATATTCACAATGTGCAATCATTTTATTCTAGAACATTTTCATCACCCCCCAAAAGAAATCCTGTACCCATTAGTGGTCATTGCCAATTCCCTGCTTCCCCGACCCCTGAAAATCACTAATCTACTTTCTGTCTCTATGGATTTGCCCATTCTGGACATTTCAAACAAACAAAATCATCAAAAAAAAAAAAAAAAAAAAAAAAAGGAAATATGTGAAAATAATCACCTTTAAGGAATTAGTGTTATTTTAATCTGCCTAAGTAAATTCTTTAAAAGAATATTCTCCTTTCCCTAGCCTGTTTCATTATTAGGGTTCTGTAATGAGGTGGCCTACAGGGGAATTTCTATCATCTTGAGTCTTCTGGCTACAGAGTAATCTAGAAAGATCTGAATCATGTATAGGTTTTAATCAGTCTCATATTCAGTCTAGTATTTGAACCCTGCTCCGAGGCTCTTCCCTTGTCCAAAATCAGCTGCTACTCACACAAATAAATTGTGTTTTTGAAGAATATTTATGAATGTGTGTAAATGATCACATATATGTGATACACCAAGCAGAAAATTGTATATGAGTTATGATCCCATGTTGGATTGGACCAAAAAAAAAAAAAAAACAACCTGCTACATACACACATATATGCAAAAGAAAATATTAGGAAGAAATGTGATACAGTGTTAGAATAATTGGAGATTTTATTTTCCTCTATATATCATTCTACATTGTGCAGTTCTATAAATATAACCATTTAGGAGTTTTATAATCAGAAAAGATTATTTTATAAAAATTAAATCAAAAGCCGAATGATTATAAGAAGTCTGCTTGGAAAAATATAACTCTAATTATTGTTTTATTGAGTTTAGCAATGAATCAGCTTATAAGTTTAAGCAGTATGGCTTTATTGTTTTCAAGTAATTTTTTTTTTTAACAATATTGTCCAGTATGTGACATTTGTCCTCAGTGTCTTCTCCTTTCTTTTTTTAAAAATTTATTTATTTATTTTTGGCTGTGTTGGGTCTTCGTTTCTGTGCGAGGGCTTTCTCTAGTTGCGGCGAGCAGGGGCCACTCTTCATCGCGGTGCGCGGGCCTTTCACTGTCGCGGCCTCTCTTGTTGCGGAGCACAGGCTCCAGACGCGCAGGCTCAGTAGTTGTGGCTCACGGGCTTAGTTGCTCCGTGGCATGTGGGATCTTCCCAGACCAGGGCTCGAATCCGTGTCCCCTTGCATTGGCAGGCAGATTCTCAACCACTGCGCCACCAGGGAAGCCCTCAAGTAATTTTTTGTTGTTGAAAATCTAAAAGAATACAAAGAGAAACAGATTTTGTTTAATTAGAAGTGCCAAACTCTCAACAGTTCCTATTCATTCTCTTGTCATCAGACTTGAATTCACACAAAAATGGCCTCTCACAAATGACCTACTAGGAAGAAAAGGAGGAGGAAGGTCCCTGACTGCTCAGAAAGATTCTTTCCCACACTACTTTTTTGAAGACTGTCATTCTCTTTAAGGCTTTTCTTCTCCAACTTCCTTTAAAAGGAATTTAGAATCTTCTCCCCATGCACAAACATACCTAAGAATCATATTTTTAAAAATACATTTAAAATATGAAAAGTGCTGGTGCTAGTGATGGAAGCAGGGAGTGACTTCAAATGGTCACATGAAATCTTTTTGGAGTGACAGAAATGTTCTAGAACTCGATTGTGAGGATGGTTGCATAACTTTGTGAGCTTACTAAAAATCACCAAACTATACATTTAAAACAAGTAAATTTTATACCTCAATAAAACTTACAAACTAAAAAATGTAATTGTATTGGATACAGGAAAGAATTACTATAACAGAAGAAAATGTTTGAGAAATTCTGAAAGCTATTAAGGAATCATGATTGTATTGAAGAGGTATCAGACCCGCAGGCATAGCTAACATGATTTGAAGGGCCCAGTGCAAAATGAAAATCCAGCACCCTGGTTCAAAAAACATTAAGAACTTCAAGACGGCAGCAGGAGAACATTAAGCCAAGTGCAGGGCCCTTCAGAGTGCTGGGCCCTGTGGGACTCCACGAGTCACCTGCCCCTGAAACCAGCCATGACGACTGGAGGAGAAACCTTAGTCTGAAATATGGAAAGGAGGAGAATTCTATGAAGTTTGAGTGATGCTCCAAACTATGAATAAATAGATCCAGAGTGGGTAGGGCTTGGTAGTGATCACAAGGGGAACTGGGGAAGACAAGTAGTAACATGGCAAGTCAGCACCTCCTTCCATTTCTGCTTATGCCGAATGACAGCAGACAGTTCAAAGTAGCATTTCGTTCTGGACTAAAGCAATGAATGTTGGTAAAGGGGGTTGCAGAGGCAGAGGAATTCTCCAGGTTTGTAGTATTTACCGAGAGTAGGAGGACCCCGCAAACTGAAAAGATACAGCACTTGCACCCCCATGCTAGTGGCACAAACTAAACTTTCTTCACAATAACTGGAGGAAAATTGCTCTAATCAGAACCTTCATTCACAAATGGGAAAATGGGAAGTTTAAATACCAATGCAAAATGAACTCACAAGCAATAATCAAACATTTGAAGAAAACAAACACGGTGAAAAGAAGATACTATGCAAACAGAAGAATAAAAATCCAAGAGAAAACAGAGCTCTTTTTTTTAAATTAGCGTAATTAACGTTTGAAGGTAAACATAAGGGAGGATCTCATCTAAAAATATAAACAAAATAGGTGTTCATGGAATAAAAAACACGACAGATCTTGAGTTTTTAAAAATAGACCAATGGCTTGCTTTTTCTCTATTAAGAGAATGTTTTGATAGATGTTTCTAGTCTTAAGGTATTTTATCCATCTTTCTCTTTATGGCTAGTGATTTTTGTATCATATTTAAGAAATCTTTGATTATCCTAAGTTCATAAAGATACTCCTATATGTTACCTTACAGATGCCTTGGTTTTTGCCTTTCACATTTATAGCACAGTCCACTGGGAATTACTTTGTGAGCTGAGTAGGGGTCAGGAGGAGGTGGAATTGTCAGGTCCTCTCCCAACCTCCCCAGCCCCCTTGACTGAATTGACCCAGCACCCTTTATTAAAAGGTCTGTTCTTTCCCTACTGCTCTGCAGTGCCACCTGTGTAACATAGCATCCTTATATGGGTCTGTTTCTGGGTTTTCTATTTATTTCCATTGAGCTTTTCATTTATTCTTTGGACAATACCAGTGTCTTAATTGTGCTAACTTCATATGAAGCCTTGATATTCACTAGAGGATATCCCTCAACTTTGTTCTTCTTAAAGATTGTCTTGGCTCTTTTGGCCCTCTGCATCTCCATATAAATTTTAAAATCAGCTTTTTAATTTCCACAAAGTAAAAATGCTGAGATTTTGATTGGAAATACATTGTTTCTATAGATTAATTTGAGGGAAGTTGACATCTTAAAATGTTGAATCTCTCCATCAGTGAACATATACATCCCTCCATTTATTTAAATCATTTATAATTATCTCAATAACATTTTGTAGTTTTCTTTCTTGAGAATCTTCCTAAGTATTTGATACTTTTTCGATGCTATTTATAAATGTCATTTTAAATTTTCTAAATTTTAAAAATTTTATAGTCCTCGTTGATAGAAATAAAATAGTTTTTTTTACTTCGACCCCATCTGTAGACTCTTGGGATTTTCTACATACAGAAATATATCATCTGCTAATAATGACAGTTTTATTTATTATTTTGCAACCATACTTTTTTATCCTATTACTATCACTAGAACTACAGTACAATGTTGAATAGAAGTTGGTGAGTGCAAGAATTCTTGTCCATTCCTGACCCAAACACTTCAGAGTCAGCTTTAAATAGTCTGGTTTTTTCCTTCCAGTTTTATTGTGATAAAATTGACATACAGCACTATATAAGTTGAAGGTACACAGCACAATGATTTGACTTGTATACATCATGAAATAATTACCACAATAAGTTTAGTGAATATCAGTCATGTCATATAGCTACAAAATAGAAGAACTTAAAAAGAAATGAAATGAAAAAGAAATTTTTTCCATGATGAGAACTCTTACAATTGACTCTCTTGGCGACTTTCATGTACAACATAGAGCACTGCTCATTTTGTTTATCATGTTGGACCCTACATCCCTAGTACTTATTTATCTTATAACTGGTAATTTGTACCTTTTAGCAATCTTCATCCAATCCCCTTCCCTCAAGCCCCACATCTGGTAACCACAAATCTGATCTGTTTTTCCATGAGTTTGCTTGTTTGTTTTTGAAGTATATTGACCTACAACACTATGTTATCTCCTGGTGCACAACATAGTGATTCAATACTTCTATACATTTCCAAATAATGAGCACAATGAGTCTAGTTACCATTGGTCACCATACGAAGATGTTACATTATTATTGACTATATTCCCCACACTGCACATATCATTCTCTTAACTCATTTATTTTATAACTGGAAGTTTGTACCTCTTAATATCCCTCACCTATTTCTCTCATCCCCCCCACCCCCTTACCCTCTGACAACCAGCTGTTTGTTCTCTGTATCTCTGACTGTTTCTGTTTTGTTATATTTGTTCATTTGTTTATTTTTTAGACTTGACATATAAGTGAAATCATATAGTATTTGTCTTTCTCTGCCTGAAAGCACTTTCACTTAGCATGATACCCTCTAGCTGCATCCATGTTGTCACAAATGGCAAGATTTCATTCTTCTTTATAGCTGAGTAATATTCCATTTTATATATATGTGTATGTACATGTACATGTATATGTATATGTAGATCACATCTTCTTTATCCCCTCATCTGTCCATGGGCACTTAGGTTGCCTCCAAATCTTGGCTATTGTAAGTAATGCTTCAGTGAACATTGGGGTACTTATATCTTTTCAAATTAGTGCTTTTGTTTTCTTCAAATAAATATGTAGAAGTGGAATTGCTGGATTGCCTGGTATTTCTATTTTTAATCTTTGAGTAACCTCCATACTGATTTCCATAGTGACTGTACCAATTTACATTACCACCAACAGGGCACAAGGATTCCCTTTTCTCCACATCCTCACCAACACTTGTTATTTCTGTCTTCCTGGTAATAGCCATTTTGTCAGGTGTGAGGTGATATCTCATCGTGGTTTTGATTTGCATTTCCCTGATAATTAGCAATGCTGAGCATCTTTTCTTGTGCCGGTTGGAAAAACACCTTCTTTAGAAAAATGTCTATTCAGGTCCTCTGACCACTTTTTAATCAAGTTGCTTATTTTATTTGAGATTGAGTTGTATGAGTTCTTTGTATATTTTGGATATTAACCTCTTGCTGGATATACCATTTGCAAATATCTTCTCCCATTTGATAGGTGGCCTTTTCATTTTGTTGATAATTTCCTTTGCTGTACGAAAGCTTTTTAGTTTGAGGTAGTCCCATTTGTTTGTTTTTGTTTTTGTTTTCCTTGCTAGAGGAAACATCCAAAAAAATATTGCTAAGATGAGTGTCAGCATACTGCCTATGTTTTCTACTAGAAGTTTTATGGTTTCAGGTCTTACATTTAAGTCTTTAATCCATTCTGAATTTATTTTTGCATATGGTGTGAGAAAGTAGTCCAGTTTGACTCTTTTGCATGTAGCTGTCCAGTTATTCCAACACAGTTTATTGAAGATACTGTCTTTTCTCCATTGTATGTCCTTTCCTCCTTGGTCATAGATTAATTGCTCATATAAGTGTGAGTTCATTACTGGGCTGTCTATTCTGTTCCATTGACCTATGTGTCAGTTTTTGTACCATACTTTATTGATTACAGTAGTTTGTAGTATAGTTTGAAATCAGGGATATAAAATATAGTCTATTTTAATATTTTCTTCATTCTCACTTCCATTTCAGAGTTCAACCACTGGAAGAAACGAAAAAACTGGTACAGAGATTTGCTTCTGAGAACAAAGTGAGTATAGAGAGATTTGAGAAGGGGGTAGGGTTAGACAGAAAGCATGATCCAGGAGGAGATATTTGGTTTTCTCCATATTTCTCTGTGTTGTTACGTTCTTTATATCATGAGTATATTCTTGTGTATTATTCATGTATTGTTTTAGTTTCCCAGGAAAAGAAATTGGGGAGGAGGGGGAGGGAGATAAACAGATAAAATAAAAATAGTATTTAAAATGAACTAGCATGAAAACATTAAAATTACTTAAGTGTACATGAGCAAAAATGCATTTTTAGTTTGTTTAACAAGATCTTGGTTAATGACACAGACAGAAAAACTGAGAGCAGGGACGTACTCCACAAATCTGGGAACAGTTGCATCCTCCAACCATCCTCATAGTCTGAGGCTTTTGTTCACACTCCAAGGAGGCTTGTGTCAGGATAACAAATGAAGAGGACTGGATCTTCACAAACTTATACTTCATTTGAAGTTTTTACCTTAGCTTTTTTTCAAAATATTTGGATATCCAAAATGGGTTTTGTAACAATAATAATTATCTGGATCTGAATGTTTTTAAAAAATTTATTTTCTTCTCAACTAGTGATTTTCCACTAAAAAATATATATATATATTTTTTGTTTCTTTTCCTACATATTTTGAAAAGTGAAACTAATGAGAACCTGGAAACCAAAAAGTATTTAATCTTCAAAACCATACTTAAACAAAATCATATTCAGGTCTCCTCCACATTTTCACCTGCTTTGAAGCTCTCTTCCACAGCACAAAGATTTTACCAGGGGATGTTGAAGAGCTTATCTGCTGACATGCTGTTAATTCTGTCTTATCAGCATTGCTTCTTTGGCGTAACAGAAAGAAAATTGCATGGTATTTCCCTTTTTAAGTTCAATTCTTGTTACAAGTTTTGTGTTCTCTCTTCCTTGACAAAAATTCTCTTTTAAGGAATTCAAAGTTCTTATGTGAACCTAAATGCAGTGGTGATAAAAACTGTTTAAGTTGATTCTGCGACTTCTCATCTGGACAAACAGGATGTAAGGCTGGCCTTCCAGCACAGGAGGACACCTGAGCATGTCCTTTTAGTGAAATCCTATCTCTAAGCCATCCCGTCCTGTGCTAGAGAGCTATTGTTCTATTTTTAAATGACTCCACGTTTTATAAAAATAGAGCATGTCATTTCATGCATGTACTGAAAAGAGAACTCAACTGGGCTACAGAAGACCCAGTTTCAATCCTGATTAGTTTCTACTAAACAGCTACATGACTTAGGGCTTGATACAACTTCTTGAGGCTTCAGTTTTTTCACCTGGAAATGAGGCATTTGTATTAGATGACCACTAAAGGCCTTTCATGTTCTAATTTATATGAAGCTTAGAAAGGGAACTCTTCTATTAATTTCATAATAATAGAGCTTTAAATTGTATTGGAAGGAAATATAAAAGTGGTTTAAAAAATTTTTTTTTATATTTGGAACTGAGTAAAACAAGTATGTGAGAACATTGGTATGTGGCAGTGGTATATTTTCTGATATCTTTTGTTCAAAGGAACAGTTTGAAAGAATGCCAAAAGTTGATTTTTTTCCCCTTCACTCCTGGACTTCCTATACAATCCTCAACTGCCAGAAATACAAGAAGAACAAAGTCTTTAGCAACTGATTTCAAACTGGTCATGTAAAACCCTAGAGCTCTATAAAGCCCTTCGGGGGGTTGCAAATATTTGATCTGAATTTCACTTTTTAAAATGTATATTGTAAATTTTATATATAAAATATGTATATATTTATTCAAAAATATTATGCTTACTTATTCAACAAATATTCATGGACTGCATATTATATGTTGAAAATTGTTTGTCTTAGGATTCAGGAATGAACAGAAACAGACAAAAATCCTTGCCCTCCATTAAATTTACATTCTAGTAGTGGTAGCAAAAAAAGAATAGTCAAAATAAGTAAATTATATAGCATATTAAAATTTTATAAGAGCAATGGAAGAAAATTAAGCAGTGGCTGCAAAATGACTCAAGAGGTTTGAGTAGATCTGTCTGAGAAGGTGGCAGTTCAGTAAAGACTTGAAGGAAGTGGGGAGGGAGCCAGAGGGACAGCCGAAGCGAAGGTCCTGAGGCAGGAGCGTGCCTGGAGAGTGGGAGAAGCAGCCAGGCTACCAGCACCTCTGGAGAAAGGGGACAGAGAAAGAGGGGGCCAAGAGAAGGAACAGAGGCCTGTGAGTCATCATACCTTTTAACACAACGCCTTTCAGTACTGCTTATACAGTACTTTTATGTGGAGCTTTCCAGTATTCTCTTTGTAAACATTTGAATATGGCACTAACACCGAACAAGATTTTATTTTATTTGCTTGTCTTGTTCAAAATCAGGCCTACACCTGTTCCTTCAAGCAAACACTACATTCTTATGACAACGAATGTGGGCTAAGTTAAATTACATGCCAAACAAGGCTTAGGTATATCTGCTTATGCCACTTTTCCATCAAGAAGTAAATCTATAACATACTGATAACACTATATTATAATTAGCTCTAACCATCATTTTTAGGTTAGATTACTTCTAACCTGACTTACCTTTATTGATAAGGAATGCAAACTATTTTTGAAATATTGTTATCCCATTGCAACTCAAAATAAACAATGTCATTTATATCTCTTTAAAGCTTCCAGAGAAATTTATTAAAAGTATCTTGAGATTTCACAATAAAGTGCTACCTTTCACAAATACTTATCTAAGTCAGCATTTTTTTTTTCTTACTGAAACAGTCAAACAAAATTCACCTATAAGTTGGGTGTTGAGACTGACATGACTGCAACTACCAACTAGACACCCCAATATTAAGATATTGTCTTCATTAAAATAGGCTCATGTATCTCACAAATTGAATTAATAATAAGCAAATGCTATAAATTTAAAATTATAAAATAAATTTAAATTAATAAAATTTCCTCTTTATCTGGTGAATCTATGTAATTTTTGCAGAGTTGGTGCCTAGTAAGAAATGGATGGAAGGTGATTCTGCAGAAATCATGAGTGCAAGCAGGTAAGGGAATATATTCTCTCCTCTTAACTCTTCATTTATTCATCCCCTCGTGTAAATAGAAGAATGAATTTTTCATTAAAAACACATATAGACACATGCTCACCCACACATATGTATATGCACACATATATGCGTACACGTATGTGTTATATAAACACATATATATATTCATCCTTACATAGATAGGTGATCGACAGAGACCACACAATGTTATAAAATATTAACAATTTGTGAATTTAGATGAAGCGTACGTGGGTGTACATTGCACTATTTTTTCAACATTTCCGCAGGCTTGGAATTTTTCAAAACAAAAGATTGGGGGAAACAAAAGAGAGAGACTGGTGTCACTGAACAAAACAGTCTGAATAATTCTGACCTCAGAATGACTTCTCACATCAGTGGGATGTTTGCCCACATGATTCACCAAATGAGGCTGATGAGTAGCATTAGTGAGTCAAGAAAGCCTAAATCAGACCGTGGAATGGCTGTAGACTAATTAGTTAGCCTCATCAAACCTCAGTCCAGTGAATTTTATTGCCTTAATTCACTAAAAAAAAAAAAAAAAGCCCAAACAAAAATGTTAACCTCTCTACCCAAACACAAGAAAGAGTTTTAGAGCACATGGAATTTAGCACCAAAGGAATTATGAACTGATATTTGCTCGGATTTGTTATGTTTATTTACTCACTCTAAGAAAAATATTTGCCTTTTGTAACAAGATTCTCTGAATTCACAGGAGAGCTTAGCTGATCCTGCAAATTTGGCTGTGAAAAGTACAGGGGTGAAACAAATATACATTTCAGAGTCCTAAATCACAGACTGCAGGAAATATAGGCCCTTGGCTTTCTACCCTCAAGGTCGAAGGAATAGATTTTAAATATTGTACAAGACTCAACTGCCCAGAATTCAGCATTTATGTTTACAATAAATGCATTTATGTTTACAATAGGACTCTGGCTTGCAATTCTAGCCTGCCCTGTGGTGCCAGGTCTATCTCTAAGTGTCCCTGGCTCACAGGCAGTGTTTTAGCTGGCCTGTTAGTATTCAAAGGGTCATGAACTGGAGCCATACCAGAAACCAAATGAAATAGGCATTCACCTCAACTGGCATTTGTAAGACTGAGATAAACAGTGGAACTACTGAACAATAGAAAAGGACCTTTCTTCCTCTCACCAGTGAAACAAATCTTAAAATATGAAGATCAAGGACTGCTAGAGATAACAGACACCAAAGAACTGAAACCTCTCAACAGCAGGTGGTATCAGTGGGGCTTGTCTTTTGTAAATGTGTTAGATCCTTTTAGGACTATGTAAAACACTTCTGGTTCCTATGGTGATGCTGATAATACTTTGTCAGTCATTGTGATATCTAGATCTACATTAAGTAGTTTAAAAAGCACCTTGAAATGCTTGAAGGTTAAATTAGTTTCTCCTCTAAATTGCTTGGTGTCAATTGTAGTTGTGATAATTGGAGGAGATACACTCAGTTTGTGAGGAATACTGACCAATGTTTCTTGCCTCTTATAAAGTTTAGAGAAAGAGAAGCAGCCACAAACTGAGTCCCTTTACAACAGCCCCAGACACTAATCAAAGAACATGTCTTCAGAGTGGAAGAGACTAAGTAATTCATTAGTTTTCAGGCAGTGCCCAGACCTGCTCTTAAAGAACGCCCTTCCCTGTAGTACTTCCCAATCTCATGTCTGATCCTTCCTTTGTTAATTTGTTTCTTAGGAAGGGCATTTTCAAATGAAATTTTGTGGAAACATTTCCACAAGGCCAAGGCAGGCATAAACCACAAATCCTGCCACTGACCCATATCAAAAGCTGTTTTTTTGTAGTGTTCAATGAACCATCAACCACAAATTTTGTGACTGGGAGAATGGAAAAGATGGGCTTTCTATTCTTTCTCTTCCCCTGGCTTTTGCACTTTTTAATTTTACTACCAGTTGATTTTTGCCAAGTTGTGAAATAAAACATTGAATTTCCCGGTAGACAGAACCTCAGAAATTTTGTTAGACCCATTCCAACAAAAGTTTAGACTGGTCACTACACAGACTTTTATGCACCACGTTCTGAAGCTTTGCAGGTTTATCTTTGCAGTAGGGCTGACACACTGTTGTCCTGACTGGAGGAATCTTTCCTCCCTAGTTCTAATCCCATTGCTCTTTAATGTAACATCACCATCCCAACCACTTTGATTGGAAAGGAGGCCTTCTCCACATGCTTCAGCATTGACAAACTTGCTGTGTGACTTCCCCTCCAGTCTTGAGGAGTTATTTTCAGTGAGTTTGCATATATCCTGTTATCAGAACAGGTAATTAGTCTTCAGAATAAAGAATGTATTATTAAGTATCTAACACACTATACGACCTATGCTAAAAAATTATTTTAGTACACTATAAAAAAAGAATTTCATAAAAATGAAATATTGCTACCACCAATACAATTCCAAAAGAAGAGGAAAAACTAGTTTTTGTTTGCACTGTTAAATCAGAATAACAAATCTTTTGAGTACAGCATTTGCGGTTTTAGCTTACGGAAGATGATAAGTGCATTTGCTCATTTTCACTACATGAAGTTGACACCTCATGTTTTGCCTATTTTGAGGTCATGATACTAATAATAATAGCTAATATTACCTGAGCACCTAAGGTCTGCCAAGCCTCTGTTGACTCTTGATCTTTGTATCAACCTCATTAAGTTGAATCTATTACTATCCCAATTTTGCAAAAGAAGAAAGTGAAGTCTGGTGAGGGAACAAAACAAGGGTAATAGGAAAGTTGTACTGAGGGACTGTAGTTCCTGAGATCTTAATTATCACACTGATTGTGTGCTACAGCCACTCTTGTCAGTAAATTTCACATTTTCTCACAGTTCATACAAGTTTCCAGTTGTATTAGTCTGCTTGGGGTGCCATGACAAAATACCATAGACTGAGTGCCTTAAACAACAGACATTTATTTCTCACCATTCTGGAGGCTGGGAAGTCCAAGATCAAAGTTCCAGCAAGGTAGGTTTCATTTGAGGCCTTGTTTCTTGGCCTGTAAGCCTCTGCCATCTCACTGTGGGCCCACATAAACCTCTTTGTAAGTCTGCAGAAAAAGAGACAGGGAGAGAGAGCTCTCTGGTGTCTCTTATAAAGATTCTGATGCTATCTAATCCTGTCCTATCAGCTCAGGGCCCCACCCTTATGACCTCAGTTAATCTTAATTACTTCCTTGGAGGTCTCATCTCCAAATACAGTTAGGGTTTCAACATATAAATTGGGTGGCGGTGGGGAGAGGCGCACACAAACAGTCCATAGCCACATGTAACTTAGTGTATTTCCAGAAGAAAATTATTCCAAGTTCATTGCGTTGTTAACCAATAGGTACTTCTCAATTCCAAAATTTTCCCTTTAACAAAAATTTGAAATATCACATGTACTACAGGCCTCATGGACAGAGATTAAAGAAGTGATACTCTTCATTGCTCATATCAGTTTAGCTAATTAGATGAACAATGGCTGACCTTTGAACGGAGCTGTATCAGAGAACTAAAGCAAAAATTCAAGCAAAACATCTGAGTCATTGGGAGGTCAGCTCTGACGAGACTCCAGATAAATTCATCAGCCTGTAGTGTTAAGTCCATACCATCACCCTGACTGGGGTATGCTCTGCTTTCACTTATGAAATCCATTAATCTAATCACATGTTATAATCTAGGAACACATATATTTATACACTTAAAGAAGAGATTAGCGCACAAGTTACAAATAACAGAGATAAGAAATAATCAGTTGTAGCATTTCCCAGAAATGTAGTTTACATTTCTTTTTTACTTAAGCCATAATCATTGAATGATTTACATGGAAAAACAAGAGAGTAGGAGCAAGCATGTATATTATACAGTTATTGAATCAATCAATAGAAAGGAAGATATCTAGAAACCAAGCTCTTAGACCTCCATAAAAACATGTCCTCTGTTAGAATTTCAATTGTCTGACATGGTTCAAATCCTACTCAACTCATTATGATGTTCGCTGTCAATATTTTCCAACAGCACATTGAAGCACACCACAATATTTGAAACCATAGTCTATAAATATTACTGTTACACAGCCTTCTGCTCTCACAATGGTGAATCAAGACAAATGTTATGAATTTTCTCAAATTTATTTTTTCCACTATATACAGTATTAGGCTGGCCAGGCAGAGATACCTCGAAGCATCTGTACAACTAATTTAGGACCTTAGAGGCAGCCACAATCTCTATTAGCAGGTACCAAGTATTGCACAATGAGAAACATTTTGCCCAGATGAATATCATAGCAGCTTCCTGCTCTTGTAGAATCTCACTGTGAGGAATGGCAAGTTGACTGAAAGTACAAGTCATTAAACAGATAGATGGAGATATAGATAGATAGATAGATAGATAGATAGATAGATAGATAGGCATCTCTACTAGTCTACCAGACTTCCAATTCAATGGCATTTGAAAAAAAAAAAATAGCACTTGTTTGTGTCAGAGGCAAAATAGTCTTAGCTCTGAATTTATTTCCTTTTGGTAAATTGATTCATACTTTTTTTTTCTTTCTCCCTATTTCTTTATCTCACTACACTGTAGTTTGTTAACCAGAGCAAAGAGTCAAGGAATATCATGTTTAGGGGAGGAATATCATTCACACACCTCCAACCTGCTAATCCTTTCCCAGTTAAACTGACAAAGCACTTTTCCTTTTGGAATAAATGTGTTGGAATCAAATGAATTGCCAGAAAAGGTTTCTGTGCTTTGTTCTGTTTTAATTCCATTCCTTGTGGCCTGACTTTTGTTTATCTTCCTGTCAACCTTCTGCACTTACCTTGGCATTTCTCCTAATCAGCAAGCGAGACTACATAGGAACGTCAGCCGGCAAGTCAGTTAAGGTAAACCTGGCTACCTGCCTCCTGGTTAGGACTTCTCCAGTAACCATCAGCTCGCATCATCCAGTGACAATCAGACATAAATAACCACAGGATTCCAAGCTTGCCCTTCCTATGGGAGGATCACTATCCCTCTTCCTGCTCCTTTCTGTTAGCCCTTTGGGATCAGAGGTCTGGCTTCTTCAGCCCTATAGTACCTTGTTCTGTTGGCGTAGGAATGCTTTCTGTAACTAAACCATTGATAATGAAACACTATGAATGCTATTATTTTTATATCTCCTAAAGACTACATTTGCCATAAAATTGAGGTTACTAAATTCTACCCACATTCTACAGGTATTTACTTTGCAGCATATTCACGGATATAAGAAATAGTCCCTGCCCACAGAGTAAACTGTGCATAAGTAATAACATTATAACACATGGCAAGTAGAATATAAAATGTATGAAAGGTTCAGCTGTAATGGAACTCAGAACAAAAGGGGAGATTAATTATGAATGGGAGAATTACTGTTAATGGGGAGAAAGACAGCGGGTGAGCTAGTTCTCAGTAAGGGTTCAGAATTGAGGGGGATGGCATGGGGAATAACCAAGAAGCTTACAATTCAGACAAAAGAGAATGGGTAAGGCATGGAAGAGGGAATTTTCAAAATGCATTTGTGAAACAATAAATAATTACATTTTGCCTCACAAACTAAAGTTTCCTTTAGGCCAGTTGGATTGGGTCTCACATGCTATGCTCAGAACTTTCACTTTTTTCTGTAGATTAGTGATTCCCAAAAGCTGTTCATGGGCCAGTGATGGTTTAAGTCTAAATTTTCAGTGGACTGAGGAGAAATGAGAAAAATCAAGACAATTTGTAAGGTTTTTTTTTTTTTTTAAATTAAACAAAATGCATTCAATTCAAAGGTCTTTCCTTTATTCTGAGGTTATCTTTCCACTTATATTTGGAACTAAATGCAATTGCTATTATGAAGTGATGGTAAGAATAGATAAGGCAGTTTGGCAGGAGGCTCTAATATTCTTATTTGGCAAGATAAAAGTTGAAAACACAGTTTTGAGCTCCCTGATATATTTTCATTTCACTGGTCCATGAGATCCAAACTTTGGGGGCCACTTCCAAAGGTAATGTGGACTCGGAAGGGGGACAACGTGATGGAAATTGTTCTTTAGGTAACATAACTCTGGAAGTAATAACATTTAAAAAAAGAGGGAAAAGGTAGGAAGGAAGGCAATAAATGAGACAGATAATGACAGTATATAAGGAAGGTTGTTAGAAATCTATGGCAACGGGGGCTTCCCTGATGGCTCAGTGATTGAGAATCCGCCTACCAATGCAGGGAACCCGAGTTCAAGCCCTGGTCCGGGAAGATCCCACATGCTGCGGAGCAATTAAGCCTGTGCGCCAGAACTGCTGAGCCTGCGCTCTAGAGCCCACAAGCCACAACTACTGAAGCCCACGCACCTAGAGCCCGTGCTCCACAACAAGAGAAGCCACCGCAATGAGAAGCCCACCCACTGCAAAGAAGAGTAGCCCCTTCTTGCCGCAACTAAAGAAAGCCCACGCCCAGCAACGAAGACCTAACACAGCCAAAAATAATTAATT
This sequence comes from Balaenoptera physalus, assembly GCF_965194825.1. Lineage (NCBI taxonomy): Eukaryota > Metazoa > Chordata > Mammalia > Artiodactyla > Balaenopteridae > Balaenoptera > Balaenoptera physalus. Next base: position 97,922,692 of record NC_138890.1, on the reverse strand, counting down.
AAAAAGAAATCTATGGCAAGAAGTAATCAGGACCTAACCAGGACATTGACGAAATTGAAAGAAATCAATGGATGTAAGAATTAGAATCTACAGGATCGGTAGTTGAGTGAATGTACAAGCTAAGATTATAGTCTGAGCCACTGGGCTTATCTGTACCAAAAAAAAGAAAAGAAAAAGAAAAAATGGCAGAGATGTGGGGGGAATCTGGAGCGTGAAATTGGCAAAGCCTAAAGAGGTACACCTGGGAGTCATCTGGATGAAGGTCAGAGCTGAGAGAGAATTGTCAAAGATGAGAGGGTGGAGGAGAGAACTCTGAGTGGAGAGCACCTCCACCACGTGATTCTCCTTCATTAGTTTAGCTCCTCTATTGAGAGGCTCCAAGGTTGAAATTTATCTTCCTAGATGTATCCTGATCAATGAACTTTGCTTTTTGTTGTCATCATTTCCTTATCTGTCAACTTCTAATACTATTGTTTTGAAAAATCTCATAGTTTCTCAAAATCCTCTCTACTAGTTCATTTCTCTGTTACCACATACTTCAGTTAGGTTCAGCATCACATCAAATTGGGGTGAGCTGAAAAGTTATGAAATAGCAGTTATTGAGCCTAAGGGATTAAAGTCTTTTCATCAAATATAGGAAGAGAGAAAGAATGAAATTTGAACTAGAATGACACTTCAGTATTACAAGAAATTGTGTAACTTTGACAAAAGAATGACACTCAGATTCTAAAGTTTTTTGGAGATATTTTTTGTCCTGGATAGTGAGGTTGTGGTACGATTTTTTTTTTTTTTTTTTTTTTACATAGTAAAAATAGCTAGTATTTATTGAGCATTTACTGCAGTCAAGCATTTGACAAGTACAACCTCACTTAATCTTCACAAAAAATCTATCAGGTAGATAATTTTAGTATAGCTTTCTTTTTTTAAAATTATTTATTTATTTATTTGGCTCCACCAGGTCTTAGTTGCGGCATGTGGGATCTTCATAGCTGCGTGCGGGATCTTTAGTTGCAGCATGCGAACTCTTAGTTGTGGCATGTGGGACCTAGTTCCCTGACCAGGGATCAGACTTGGGCCCCCTGCATTGGGAGCCCGGAGGCTTAGCCACTGGACCACCAGGGAAGTCCCTAGTATAGCTGTCCTTTAGGTAATAAAAGCTACATTGAGAGAAGATAAATTCCTTGTCCACTTTCACCAAATAGAAAATGACTGAGCTGAGATTAGAATTCAACTGTATCAGTTAGGCTTCATTTTTTGGCAAATGACAGAAACTCCAGACAAAACTAGCTTAAGGACAAAGGGAGTTTATGAGTTCCCATAACTAAAATGTCCAGGAGCGGACCTAAGGCTAACTCCACAAGGAACCTAACAAGTAACTCACACAATGTGATCAGTATATGGTGTCCCTCTCTTCATTCTTATCCACATATCTCTGTGTTTGCTCCATTCTCAAACAACCTCTCCTATTGTGATGTCAGAATGTCTCCAGTAGATCCAGCCTCACAGCCAGGCTCAACCAACACCAGCAGGAAAACACAAATGTCTCTTGCCCAGCAGTCCCAGGAAAAGCCTCACTGCATCCTTTCATTGTGATTGGGTCACAAGCCTGTTCCTGAAGGAACTACTGCAGTTTGAGCAATGTTATGCACTAAATGGCCAAACCTAGAGACCAGGGTGCAGTTATCCAGGATGCTATTAATGGAATAGGGTGCATAGGTGCTAGGGAGCATGATCAGTAAATATCTCTTAACAGTTAAACTTTCTTGCTGAAGAACCTGAGGTTTTTACCACTATACTTCCCCAGCTAGACAATGAAGATCTATAAAGAACAGAGATGAGGGCTTCCCTGGTGGCGCAGTGGTTGAGAATCTGCCTGCTAATTCAGGTGACACGGGTTCGAGCCCTGGTCTGGGAAGATCCCACATGCCACGGAGCAACTAGGCCCGTGAGCCACAATTACTGAGCCTGCGCGTCTGGAGCCTGTGCTCTGCAACAAGAGAGGCCGCGATAGTGAGAGGCCCGCGCACTGCGATGAAGAGTGGCCCCCGCTTGGACAACTAGAGAAAGCCCTCGCACAGAAACGAAGACCCAACACAGCCAAAAAGAAAAAAAAAAAGAACAGAGATGAGGCTTTGTGCATTAAAAGGAGAAAGGCACTGTTCTTGGATCATCCTTCATGATTCTTTAAGAGTTTGCTATTCAAAACTACTAACGCCTTGACTGGGGAAAAGGCATATGGGAAAAACTAGACCCGTTTCTGCCACGATAACAGCAGAAATAAACACAATCCTCCAAAGAGACTTCCTTTTGGGGGCCAGGAAGGAGGGAGATGGACATTGTACATTTGTCCTAGATCATTCTGGAGGTGACTGAGAAAGAGACGCAAGCCTCAATTTCTCCATTCTAAGCCAAGTGTTTACACCAGAGTCCAACTCCAAATTCCTGTCCATTTAGAAGATTTTCTTCCATTTCCCCCCTAATACACTGGATTTAGATTGAGGTGGTGAGGCATTAGTGCCCATTGCTCCATTTATCCTTTTAGAGCTGGTTAAGATCCCACAAAAGAACCAACCTCATTTTTGTAACAGGTTCCAATGAGAAAGGGACAAAAAAAAGAAAGCCCCGATCCTATTCATGATTGTCTCTTTCTGTTTCTCTGGGATTATTAACTTGCCGGTTCTCTCTTCACCTCAAAACCTTTTTTTCCGTTTAATTTCAGCTGACTCCCTGACATGTTACAGTAAAAAGAGAACAAAGTGTATGGATGCTTGTTATTTCATGGATATTTTAAGGAAATGGTTTATAATGCAATTAAATCCCAGCACTTTGTGCTTAAAAGGAAAGAGGAAACACTCTTTTGGACCATCCCCTAGTAGTAAAAATTCAGCCAAAAGTCTACTACTTCCCTTTCTTTAAAACTTTAACTTCCTAGCCAATATTGCCAGACAAACTAAATAGTTCATTTCTGTCCTTTATGTTGGAGTGAATGTAGACGAGTCTGTACTTCAATTAGGTAGGCTTTAAATGAGAATTGAAAAGCCTGTATTCTTTTATAGTTTCAACACCTTGTCTAACACTTTGCTTAGACTCAAAAGTCCTATAGGAATATAGAATATATACCTTTGTACTTAAAGAACAAAAAATGTTCCTATTGAAATTTAAGCATAAGACAAATGGTGAACTGTATGTAAAATGAAAACTGAGTTATAGTTTCATTTTTTTCCAGGAGGCTGTCAGATACAATTGAAACAATGTTGTAAAACGTTTCTTTTGGGGGGCCTTTTATTCTCAGTCTTCACTTCCTGATTGCTTTCTGATATTGAAAAATTGAACTAAGATTTCTCAAATGAAAAGAAAAAGAAAATAATGATAATATGGGCTCCTATGCTTCACTTTTATTGTTTTACTCCCAGATAAAAGTGGTAAATAGGGAGCTTGAGTCTCCAGACTGGCTTCATCTAGCTCCCATCCCAAACTTCACCCCGGTGGGGTTGATCGCCATTTCCCTAGAGCATACCCTTCAACTTTCCCCTGCTCTGTTGCCTTCTGTGACGATAATGCATACACCACAACTTTTATACTTATTGATTGAATAAGTAGAGCATCAGAAAAAATGAATGGCCAATCAGGCCAGGGCTAGATTAATTTGTAGGCAGAGTCATCAGGCTTTAAGGGCTCCTGCAAAACTGGGGCACCAGACAGAGAGAGAGAGACAGAGACAGAGAAAGCAAACATTTCTGCCTTGGTGAATTTACTGGCAGTTCTAATTTTTGCAATCAGAACATCTTTAAGAAGCTATTTTAATTTCAACATGCATATGGTTTTTTATGACATTTGTAAAAATGAACTCTTTTATATTATATGTGAGAGGATATCACGATCTTCTTAGAGCTTAGAGTCCTCTAAACTAGGTTGTTCAATTTGCTCCCCAAAGCCAATTGATATCTGTTGCCTTGACAGTATACAGGAAGCTTCAGTCTTGCTTTTATCCTAGAGACAACTTCTGGGAGGGAGGGTATCTGTAACAAAGTCACAGTTGGGGCCACAAAGTTCTCTGAAAGCAGCTTTTCTCACTTCCTGAGTCCAACTCCCAGGGACCTCTTATTGTATCATCACAAGGTTTGGGATCCCCTTCTTTGCTTCCAAACATAACCTACAGCAGGATTTCTCAAAGCAGACCATGAATCACTGGCCTCAGAATCACTTGGGGTGATTATATTTATAGGCCTGACCCTCCAGCTACTCAGTTTGATTCTGGAGTTTGGGCTTGGATATCTGCAGTTTTACAAAGTACTACCTGCACCCCGCTGAATTTTGAAAATCACCATGTAGATATAGATATAGATATATATATATATATGTTCACTCATAAAATTACATGTTTGGTATAATAATTTAATGTTTAAGGAAAATATTAAAGGCATGAGTTCAAAGAAGTCTGTAACACAAATGTTTAACCCTGCCAGACACAGCTCCCATTTGGGTAAAACTTAAAGCAGAAATCATTACAATTAATCTTTAAAAAGCTACCTAAGTGTATCAATAGCTTTTTTTCCACTCATCTATATATCTCTCACCGTTTAGTTCCTATCAACATAAATAAACAAGCTTTACATAATGTTGGCATTGTTTTTTTAAGAAAGCCACATCTTATTTAACTATATTGGTCATGAATCGGATGGCATTTAAAAAATTGTGAATAGAAGAACATAGAAGATGGAATGATGATTATATTAAAATGAAATAGAATTCTCCTAGAGTGACTAAATTGTAATGATGATTATTTGTAGTAATGAGCTATAGAGTACGAGTCTGGAAGCAAAAATATAATTTTTGAATATCTGGCTTTCTTTATACTGACCATAAAATTTTAAAAAGTCATTCCCTCCCACATACAGACATTTCTATGTTTCCTTCAGAATCCAACCAGCCAGGAATATCAACATATTTCAAAGAGCTTTATTTCAGATGCAGTTCAAAGGGAGGGCAAAGTTAACAGCAGAATCCTTTATGGGAGCTAACCTTAGAGAATCTAATAAAGGATGCCATGTATTTGTAAGGAAAAATAATGCACCCTGAAACATTTTCAATGGCACTGCACAAAGAAAGCAAAAGCTATCATGACATAAACAATCTGTATTGATTAGATTTTATCTTAGAAATGTTGAGATCTTGAGGATAAATGAGATTTGGCTGTGATGACCCTTCCATCCTGTGGATTTCGGATATCTAAGTAGCTGCTGCATGTAACATGCTTACTTCTGCCCCTCTGAATAAGTCTTATGCTTACTGATAATTGCTGCTGTATTTTCGTGTTATCAAATTCACTTCTTCCCACTAAATAGAAAGCTCCCAGGTGAATAAACAGATCGTTGAAGTTTTTTAAAACCACAATCTAGCAAGCGTGCCATAGAGATGAACTCTGGCTCACATGAAAATATTGGTGACCTCTCTGAAACTTGTCAAACTGTGACTTAAAATATACTTTCTACTATAAAGTATATGGTGCTCTTGACTTTGATAATCTAAGTTCCTTATATAAATGAAATTTGCTTTGTGTTAAGAAGCTCACTGCCATGATAGTGCTGGAGAGCTTCAGTTTCAGGAACAGCAACCTCAACCAGAGAGTCATTTGGTTCCTTTTATTCATTTGCCTCTTATCTATTAGTGTAAGTCTATGTGACAGACACTGCCTGGTGAACAAGGAAGAGCCTGACTTCACAATCTTATGTTCTACTGGAGTAGATTAATAAGCAAAAACAAATACTAAACAGAAACAATAACGAAAATAATTACAAGTTATAAAAGATATTATAGAATAAATAAATAAGGCTCTACGAAAGAAAATAAAGCTGCAAAGGGCAGAGGAGATCCTGCTTTTCACAACATGATTAGGAAAGGCCTCCCAGAGTAAGTGATACTGAACTGAAACCTAAAGGATGATAAGAAGACAGCCATTTGATGAAAGGGAGGAAGAGATTTCAGACCGGAGACTCACCAAGTGCAAAGAGCCTGCAGCAAGAAAAAGCTTGGCCTCATAGGAAAGTGTACGGTACTTAATGTTTCTAAAGCATAGCAAATAGGACAGAGACACAAAATGAGATTAAAGAAATAGTCAGGGGCCTGATTCAGAGCCTGGAAAGCCATGGTAAGGACCTTGGAACATATTCTAGTGGCATGGGGAACTATAGGAGCGTTTTAAGTAGCAGAAGCCATTTGTACATTTTTAGATGTTCAGGTAGAGTAAGAACAATTTCATCAAAGCTCTTGTACTCCTCCATCAAAATACAAAGAGAACAAAGCTTATCTTGACTACCACGCATCCCTTCTTCTGTTTGTAACCTCTATTCCCTTACAGTGAATCTGGTCTTACCTACATGTCCGGAGCTCCTACGTATCCGTTTGCCCAAGGAAACACTCCCTACACTCAATACCATTCCTTCACAGCCCATTCTTGAAAAGTTTTTCTCTCTGCTTATTATCTCTCCTAAGTTATAGCCACCTCTATCTTTCCTCTTTATTTCTGTCATTTTTCATATTGTTACCACAATGTATAACGTCTGCTTGCTTATTTCACTCTTTGTTCCACTACCAGACTACAAGCCCCATAAGGACAGGAATCACATCTGATTTGGGCACCATTATAACCTCATTCCCCTGCAAAGTGGCTGGCAGTGTTGAATAAATGAAAGAATTTATGAATCTTCCCTTTGGCTATTGTTAACAGCAATTTGGGTTATATTGAAAACTTTGGCAACTGTCACTACTCAGCCTTGATATTAAGATAGATTTTTTCATTTGCTTTGTACTACCAAACTCCTACAGAGACACAGAAACTGTACTTGTAGCTTCAACAGTAGCCTCGTCTTTCTTTCAGTGATCTACGTTTCTGAACCCTGGGTAAAACAGACTCTACTAATCAACAGTATGAAAATCTCCACGAATCCTGTGCTAATGCAACTATGGTCGCTATTTCAAAACCAACGATGGATGGGAGTGTGGAAAACGAATTAGAAAAATAAACATAAATTTTCTTATCAAAAAATGGAAGACAAATAGTTAAGAAGATGCAACATAATAAATACACATTTAAATTCCTGTTTTATTCAAATAAAGCAACCATCCTCTTCTAGATCAATATTTTCCCATCTTCCTCAGAGCTAAAATAACTTAGAAGGATAAGTAAGGGGTCACTGCTCTCCAAAGCACCTAACTTATCAGGCTCTTAGGATAGAATAAGAAAAGCAGACACAGTTAAAGCCCAACAATCACTGTACAATTTTCAATCAATCATTATCATTGATCTTTGCTTATGAGAACAATGAACATTTCACAGATTTAGCTATTTCCTTGAACTAATTTATAGTTTAATTAGTTTTTTCAGGAGTAGGTAAATGCACATGCATTTTTTGCATATAAACTGGGTAAAATATTCCCAACAAGCATGAAAAATACATACAGTCTGACCATATACTGTCTTGTACACTATCAGTATTCAACAAATATGATGTAATAAATAAGAAGTGGTTTAACATTTCACAATATAAAACTAAGAATCTAAATATTTTCAGATAAGTCAGAATGTTTTATACATGTATGTTGTTATTATATTCTGCAAGTCAGCAGGACTTATTCTGCATGAGTATCATCACAAATTAGAGCATACAAGTATGCTTATTCCTGCAAATATTTTTGGAAATTGTTTTGCTGATTTTCATAATAACAGTTCTATATCATGTTGACCAAAATTATGAAAATGATTTACACACACAAATAAGCTAAGTTTATCTATATGTAATGAAGCAGCATTTTCCATAGTATTGTCTAAAGAAGGTGAACCATTTCATGTTTAGATAGATCTGTTCTGAAGGTATGACGAGGAAAAACTTAAACAACATGACTTCAAGTTAACATCTTTCTAGGGAACTTAATTAATTTAAGAACATTTGTCTTTGTAGCTTGTGATGTTCTTCCTTGAAACTTTCAGTCATGGAAGATTTTCCAATAATGTTTATATCAAAATTCATCGCTGCTATGAATTAGAATATTAGGGAGAAACAAACAGGTCAAGGTACATATACATTAACAAGTTCTTGCTCAGGTTTAACACCAAATAGATGACTGGCGGTAATTAGCTGCAGTTTAAGAATTCTGAGACACAAAAAATACCTTAAAGGATTAGTTGCAACTTGTCATGGAAGGAGTTCTTAAAATTACATGAAGTGCAGGGCCTGAGAGAAAGCTTTCCTTTGTAATTTAATAGGCAAAAACCTGAAAGTAAAATGTCCACATGCACTTCTCAAGCCTTTCTGAAGTATTTTAGCTAGTTGGTAATAATTTGGTTTGGACAATATTAACTGCTAGTAAGGTATAGGGCGAGGGGGTGGGGATCTCCTAAGGATGTTGTTTTACATGATGAAATAACATTTGAAAATCTGAATCAAAGCTCAAGGGGAAAAGAGAAGAAATTGGGCTTCAGAATGTTGATGTCTTTTCTCCTATAATAATTGGGCATACCCAATAATGAACCCTGAACAATGTTGTGATTAGGGTTACTTTTTTTGTTTGTTTTAGGATATTTATCTTGAAATACTCTCAAACTTACAGAAAAGTTGCAAATAATTACAAAAAATCTTTTTCCCAACCCATTGAAGAATAAGTTGTTGATCTGATGCCCATTCACCCTCAAATACTTCAGTGGGTAGTTCCTACAAACAAGGACATTCCTCCACTAGATAATCACAATACAACCATCAAACCCAGAAAATTAACACTGACATATTACTGTCATCTCATGCTCATATATCCTATTCATGTATTTTTTTGTATTTTTAAAAATTAATTTATTTTTATTTATTTATTTTTGGCTGCTTTGGGTCTTCGTTGCTGTGCGCGGGCTTTCTGTAGTTGCAGCAAGCGGGAGCTACTCTTCTTTGCGGTGCGCGGGCTTCTCATTGCGGTGGCTTCTCTTGTTGCGGAGCACAGGCTCTAGGCACGCGGGCTTCAGTAATTGTGGCTCATGGGCTCAGTGGCTGTGGCTCGTGGGCTCTAGAGCGCAGACTCAGTAGTTGTGGCTCACGGGCTTAGTTGCTCCACGGCGTGTGGGATCTTCCCAGATCAGGCCTCGAACCCGTGTCCCCTTCATTGGCAGGTGGATTCTTAACCACTGCGCCACCAGGGAAGTCCCCTATTCATGTTTTGCCAATTGTCTCAATATTGTCTTTTATATTAGAAGAATTACACATGACATTTACTTATTGTGTCTTTTTAATGTCCTTCACCCTGGATTTCCCCAGTCTTACTTTGGCTTTCATGATGCTGACATTTTTGAAGATTACAGGCCAGTTATTTTATAAAAGGTCCTTCACTTGGGTTATTTTGAAATTTTGTTCTTACTATTAGATTCAGATTATGCATCTTTAGCAGGAATATCATAGAATGATGTTGCAACTTTTTTTCCCATTGTAATTAGTGATTAATTTTATGAGAAGCTTCTTTTAAACTATTTCTCATCATATTTTTAATGGATTCATTTTATATCAAAACAGACTCATGCATTCCATTTTTTTCAATGGCTTACAACACATTACTATCATTATTTATACTGATGTTCAGTTTATCCCGAATTTAGTTAGTGGCAGCCCCTTTCAGCTGGATCCTGGATCCATCTGTTATGTCCCTATCATTTTTGAGCACCTCCTTGCTTTATGGCACGGGATATTTCAGCATCACCTTGTAATCCTCTCATCCAAACCCTGGAATCAGCCATTCCTTCCTTACAGTGGAAAATGGTGTTTAGCAATCAAGACCTGGACTTTATATGTGCCACCATCCATTGGGGAGTTGCTCCTCCCAAACCCTCTTAGTGCACAAAGCTGGGGAACACATACAAGTGTGTGTACTTCATTTACATTTATGTTTATTTCTCTATCTACATACTGGAAACCATGTGTTTACAACAACACCTGGTTTTTTACACAAATTCCAATCTAACACCATAAAGTTCATCCTAGTTTTCTCTCTTTTTGAATTTGTAAGTCTCTCATCTGACAGTGAGAAACTTGGTTCATATTATCCTTAATATACTTATTTATTTGGTCAATCCCCGGTAATTAACCAGTTGCTCATCATCATGCCTCCTCTTCCCTTACATAGGAGCCCTCCTCACCCCTTTTGGGTTATGCCACCTGCTCTGAGCTGTCCCCTTGTATGAATGTCCTCCTTATTGTGGTGCCTCAAACACTGTGCCAACCTGACACCATGCGTATATGTTCTCCTCAACAAGCTCTGGCTCTGACCCTCACACTGTGCACATGTTCTCACCCTCCTCAGACTCCCACACCTTGCTTCCAGCCGCCATGACACTCCACCTAACCCTCTCTTTTCTCCTCCCCTCCCACCACCCACCTACCTTGCTCTGCCCCTAAAGCGCTTTTAGACCAAATTATTTAAGAAGAAAAAGAACAGAAAAAGGAAAGAGAAAGAGGAAGAGCCACTGTTACTTTTTAAAAATTACTTTCCAGCTTCTCTTGTGGGGATGGAGGTCAATGGTCTGATGAGAGTATTGATGGCAGATTTGATGATAGAAAGTCTAAGTTCTACTTACAGAATAAACATTTCTTTTACCCTAACTCAGAAAATTGTATGTAGGACTAACACAATATTATTTGAGGTAATTCATTTTTTAACAAATTACATGTTAAATTGAATATTTCCTGAGAGGATAGATTTAATATGCAAGGAAGACTCTTTTTACGTACTTACACTGGGATCATTAAGATAGCACATTCACACACATAAAATGCAGTGGAAGAGTAAAGAAATTATTTGGAGGTTTTCGACAAAAAAACATTTCAAATTAGCCAGATATTGACAAAAGAAAGGATTAGCTTGCCTGTAGTAGCCAGATAATTGCTTTAATTCTCACAGTGTAGAGTGTTCTTTACCACTAGAATGTCTTCCCTTCTCTATTAAAAGCAATTATCCCTTAATACAGGCTCTTACAATTTGTAGTACAAATATTTTCTACCAATCCAAAATTATAGGCACTTAAGGACTCTAAAAACCAGTTGCTAGAGAAAGAGAAAGTAATACTGTAGATGTATTGCCTCTAAGGGTAGTCCATGGATTTAATTCCAAGGACTGAGAACACAAGTAATTTTGATGATTTCTTTTGGCTGGGAATCAAAAGTATAAGAATTATGGAAGTTTGTTGGCCAGTCATGTAGAGTTGTTCTCATGGTTAGCTATAATATGACCTATTAGCATCTGATGTTCAGCCAGAACAAATACATCCCTTAAAAAAAAAAAAAAAAAAGAATACACACAAATATTTTACACTATATAAAGTTTTTTTTTTTCCAGGAAAATGTTATCACCCTATCAGAATAATTAAATTTCTAAGAGAATCTTCATGATGATGAGCAGAACTTTCATGGACAATTCACCCCATTTTTTCAGTCTATGAAGCATTTATTAATACACTTAGTCCAATTTGTCCCCATAGACTTTGGTTGTCAAGAGAAAAGCAGACAGAGAAAGAGTAAAAAGAGGGAAAAGAGATTATAACAATAGTGTACATTAGTGTTGTCTATATGTGAAATTGTGCTGTAATAATGAAAGGTACATTAATTCAAAACAGCTCAGTGGTCATTCACTGAAAGATCCAAAGAACAAATGATCTTTTCACAACTTTTTTTTTTTTTTTGACAAGTAGAAATTTTTTTCTGATTTTGGAGAACCTAGCTTTCATCAATCAATTTTAAATATGTAAATGAAAGTGTGAGGGAGAATTGGTTTGTTTTGTTGTTGTTTTTCACTAAGCAGAGTCAATTGTTCTGCATATTCCCTTTTAGTACATACTACTGACCTGCCAGTTATGTAGTCTCCTTGTAACTTTTTCTATCTTTAAGCTAACTCTGAGTCTATTTCTTCCTAGATAAGCCTCCCTCAACCTACCTAAAATAAACAAATACTGTAAGGCTCATACAGAGCCCTTTGATTTGCTGAATCATGTTTCTGAAACTTGTACCTGACACTGAGATTTTTTTCTCCCATTTTAAAGTGTGAAACTGAAGTAATTTCCTTTCTAACTTGAATGATTAAATAACCTTTGCAGGTGAATTAAGTTTTCTCAAATAATAGGAAATAACTTCATGATGTTAATCTCAGAGTTATTTTCCGCAGAATCATCCATGTTTCCTCTTTCACAAACTTTTTCCAAATCTAATCAGTTCACCACATCCAGGCCAATCTGTGTTTTGAATATGTCTTTAATCTGTTCCATCCTCTCTTAGAGTATCTTAGTGTGGGCTCTCATCACCTCTCACTTGACTAACTCTCTCCATTCCATCCCAGAAGAATCTTTTAAAACCACAGTTCCAGTTATGACAATTCTCCAAAAACCATAGTGTCTCTATAACAAGATGTCACCGATGTGTCTATGGGTATACAGTGGTAAAAATAATTAATTAATTAATTAATTAAATCACAGGCTGCTACAGTCAGAAGGTATGTGTCCTTATGATACATAGGGAGAACCACCAAGTCCATGTTTCCAAATTAAAATAGTTTTTTTTCAATTTGGCCTATGTGTGGAAGTTTTCTTACTTTCCAAAAAACAGAAAGAGTTAAAAGCCTCTTTTCCTCTGACTCAATACAGTAAGAGTAGAAAGAGTAGAGTACTCTAATTTAATGGACAGATATATAGAGCAACAGAAATATAAAATAAAGATGGAAGCTTTTTTCTCAGTAGTAAGTAACCCAAGACAGACTTTTCATAAATTATGTTGGGGGCTTGGAAAACTTCCCTGGAAATACAGTTGATAAAAACTGTTCTTAACAGAGTCAAATTTATGAAACCTCAAGCTTTAGAACTTCTATAAAAGATACCAATTCAAAGAAACCACCATTTCAGAGCACACCAACCTAGAACCTTCAGAATAGACCAAAAAAAAAAAAATGTTTAAAATCAACTGGATAAAAATTAGAGCAGAAAAAAAAATTTCCTTGATCATACCTAACCAAAGCTTTTGCCAATTCTCTAGTAAAAATAAAACTAAAAGTTAATATCAACTTCATATGTACTATACATGTATATATATGTACTACATATGTATTATATATATATGTACTATATATTGTTGGACCATTTTATAAACTGCATATAGTTCTCATTCCACAGTGTCTTCAATTATTTTTAATTAATCCTGTTGTGTTTATAAAGTACATATAATAAAGTCATTTTACTTATTGTTTTGGATAGATGATTAGGGTAGGTAGACCCTACCTGGAAATTATCGTAAAAATTCTGGGGCCCAGAGTGAACAGACCAGATAAGCTGCTTTCCTACTGATGTAGGCAGTATCAACTCTCTGTAAACACAGAGTTCATTCAAATCTCTGGGCCTTTGCTCATGCTGTACCTTATGCTTGACAAATCTTACTCAGCCATCAAGACCCCACTCAAAAGTCACATTGTCTCTGACTGCTTCCTGAACTACCCAGTCTAGTTTCATTTTTTATTCCCCTCTCCTCCCATTGCCCTTTGTACACTTCTTTGTAGTATCGGTCATGATGCACTGTAAATATGGGTTTATTAGATTAGACTGGGAGGGTTTTGAGAAATAGTCTAGATATTAACAGTTACTAGACCTTAGGGTAAATAAATTTTGTTTCTATATTTCCTTCTGGTAAATAGGACTTTCTCCTCAAAAGGGCATCTCTTCCATGTTGAGTGTTAGAATTCTAGAAGAGATACAATCCACAGAAAGTATGGAATCTACCCTAAAAAAAACTGATGTGCAAAATGTGAAACTAACAGCAAAAGTAGAGCAAAAAATAACTCTATGGACATTAAAAAATTACACCCCTAAACAGCTCTTCAGTTAAAAAGGAAATTGTATCAGAGGCCTTGTGTACTTTCAAATCCTGTGGGCACCCTCTTAATGCAGCCACCCTTTGGTAACCAGTTCCACACAAGCTTTGGGTATATTCAAGCATATGCACCTGAGAGCACCATGGCCTTGGGTCACATCTTATTCACTTCTCTCCCTGCCCTGGGACTTCTCTGATGCTGTGGCATGGGTTGTTCTGTACCTAGGTATGTTCAACCTTGAAGTACAAGGGACGTAAGACCCATAGGACTACTCTTGAGCTATTGAAGATTGGGAGCTGATGGTAGATGGTGTATCCACATTTTACCTCCAGGTGGACAATTCTAAGACATAATTTAAAAGGTTCCTCAAAGATCCCCATGAGATTGATCACCTTTGCCCATTTTGATAATGCATCCTGGTCTTGGCATTTTTTTTTCCCTATCCACTCCTACTGTTCCTCACACCTGATGCCTAAGGTCACATGCCCAAATAAACTACCCACACCCAGGCTTTTGTCTCAGGAACTGCTTTCAAGGAAACCCAGACTAAGATGTAAATTAAAATGGCAATTAGCATCTATTTAGAAATAAACATAAATAAGAACTCTGTATACCAAAAGTGGTGGGATATGGCCAAAGAAAAACTCAGAAGAAAATCTATAGTCTTTAGTACATATGTGAGTTAACAAGAAAGAATGAAAATAAATGAACTAAGCTTTGATTTCAAAAAGCTAGAAAAGGAGCAACCAAACAAACCCAAAGAAAGTGACAGAAAAAGAGATTAATAAAGATAAAATCAGAAATTATTGATTGGCCAAAACGTTCATTTGGTTGGTGAATACGTTGTTCAATAACGTTCTTTGTGAAAATGAAAAATGTGTTTTCTGTTTTTACTTAAAACTGAACAAACGTTTTGGCCAACCCAATATTAAAAAAGAAAACAGAAAAGTATACACAACACAAAAAAAATCCCAGAATAGTAGCAAAAATCAAAAATCTAAAGCTAGCTTTTTGAAAAGACTGATAAACTAAACTTCTAAAAAGTGTAATTAAGTCTTATCAAACTCATTAAAGCTAAAACTAAGTGGATTGCCACAATTTTTAATACATTCATTCTTCTAGAAAAAGAAGAAAAGGCATGCATGCTCCCAATACCCACCCAGACTCAAAAGAATTCCAGTAGTGAAAAATATGCATGTTACTTATGCCTTTTCATACCCTCAGCCGAAAAAGGTGAAAATATCTAAGTGTGTCTTTTGAAGTATATCTTTCATCTTTATGTTAAATATGTCTTTGAAAATTGCTTCCTGAAAAAAATTCACTTTTTAAGTTTTAAGTATATGTGATAAATTATTTTTCTCTTTTCCCTTAGTGAAGTGGGATGTTTTTTCTCTACTTCAGCAAATACCACTGAATGTCTAAGAGTGGGAAAATATACAATTACTAACTCTTGACCATGTCCATACCAGGTGAAAGACAAACTGAACAAAAACAAACAAATGAAGCAAAACCAAAACAAATGACATTCAATCAGATAGTACTTTATCATTCTCACTGAAATATCAGAATTCAAGTAATCAACAGTAAACAGAAAATAGACATTTTGAATAGTAATCAGTTAATATTCAGTGGGCACTTATTTGGCACTGTGGTAGTTTCATAGATGCATATGCAGTGAAAGCTCTAAATTAAGACAGGCCTGGAATTAAAATATGGCTTCCATTTGCTACTGTGTGACACTGGGCAAGTTTGTTAATTTCCCATAGTCTCATTATAAAATAAGAAGAGTAATTAGGAGCTACCTGTATAGATAATAACTATAAACCCTGGAAAAAATACAAAAGACAACTATTTGAAAGGCTTTGGAGCTTTCAGAGGAAAATTGAAATTTTAAATAGGTGACCAGCATATGCTAAGTTCCTGATTTTTATTGCTTTACATTTAGAAAATCCAAAGGAATCAACAAAACAACTATTAGAACTACTAAGCAAATTTATCAAAGTCACAAGATATAAGGTCAATGGGATAGGGAGGGTGGGAGGGAGACGCAAGAGGGAGGAGATATGGGGATATATGTATATGTATAGCTGATTCACTTTGTTATAAAGCAGAAACTAATACAGCATTGTAAAGCAATTATACTCCAATAAAGATGTTAAATATATATATATATATAAATCAATAATAATTTATGTATCATCGGCATACAATTAGAATGTAAGATTAAAAGATATTTCTATTTACAAATAATATCAAAACATAAAATACTAGGAATAAATTTTACAAAAATATTGTAAAAAGAAATCAACAAAAACTTCACAAAATAACTACACTGAAAACTATAAAACATTTTTAAGAGAAATTAAAACCTAAACACATATACAATTATATTCATGGATTGGGAGACTCAGTATTGTTAAGATATCAATTCTCCCTGAAATCAATCTATAATTCCATGCCACTCCAATCAAAGATCCCAGCAGGTTTTCTGTAGAAATCATCAGGTTGTTTTTAAAATGTGCATGATAATGCAAATGACCTGAAATAGCCAAAGTCATTTTTAAGAAAGAATAAAGTCGGAGGACTCACTCTACCTGATTTCAAAGCTTTCTATAAAACTGCAATAATCAGGAAAAAGTGATACTGGTAAAAGAATAAACACATAAATCAATGGAACAGAATAGAGCTCAAAAATAGATTCATACTGTCAATTGATTTTTTTACAAGAGTGCCAGGGCAATTCAGTAACAAAGGAAATTCTTTTCAACAAAATGGTGCTGGAACAACAGGACATCTATGTGGGAAAAAATAAACATTAATCCTTAATTCATACCATACCAAAAATTTACCAGAAATGAATGATAGACTCAAATGTCAAATCAAAAACTATAAAACTCCTAGAAAAAACTATACAGGAAAATCTTTGTAACCTTGAAGTAGGAAAATAGATCTAAATAAGATACAAAAACAAGTGATAGAAGAAAAAGTTGATAAATTGGACTTTATCAAAATTAAGAATTTTTGCTCTTTGAAAACTACTGTTAAAAGAATGAAAATTCAAGGCAGAGACTGAAAGAAAATATTGCAATACATCTATATGACAGAAGATTTGTATCCAGAACATATAAAGAACTCTTACAACTCTGTAAAAGACAAATGGCCCAGTAAAATCTGAACAAAAGCCAAATACTGGAAAAAAACAAACAAACAAAGACCATAACATGTGAATGAATAAACAAAATATGATATATCCACACTCATCAAAAGTTAGCTAATGAATTAATTAACTCCTGATACACGCAACTGTATGGATAAATCTCAAAATCATTTTGTTGAGTGAAAGAAGTCAGACTCATACAGAATGATTCCATTTTTACAAAAATTTATATAAAATTCTAGAAAATGCAAACCAATCTATAGTGACAGCAAATAGCAGTGGTTTTGCCTTGGGCCAGGGGCAGAGAGAAGAATAAACTGCGAAGGGGCACAAGGGCACTTTTACAGGGGATGGAATTGTTCTGTATCTTGATTATTGCTGTGGCTTTACAAAATATGTATCTCTCAAAACTAGTCAAATATGTGCAATTTATTGCACTTAAATTATACCTCAATAAAATTGATTTTTAAAGATGAATAAAAATAAAATTGGGACAGTTAGTACCTTCTTCATGGAATTTTTGTGGGTAATATATGAGATAATGCACTGAATGCACTTACAGTGACTTACAGAAAATAAATATTTAATGTTTGATATTAAATAGTTATTGATATGACTAAGGTTAATCAATAAGTCTTTTGTATGTAATGAGAAGCTGAGTAGGTTTCCATCTCTCCTTGATGATGGTGCTGATTCGCATATTAATTGAACCTCCTTACAATTATCTATTTAGTTTCAAAAATGAGGTCTTGAGCTAACATGACATCAGACAGTTGATTCTTCTGTTTTAGGCTGCATTCATAGAGCCCCTGGCCTGATCAGTTGCAGAAAAGTGAATGAATAAAAGTTCCATTTTGTTGCATACCTTCTTTTTTTCCATTTCACAAGCAGGTAAATTACGGATACATGTACATCTTTTTCTGGTGTTTTTAGATTCTTGTTGCTTGCTGAAAAAGAAGGTAAAATAGTGCCAGGGATTCTCCCACCAGATCTTAATCAAGAACAAAAGTAAAAAGTGTTCCATATTTACATTATATCCTCTCTAAGCCTTCTTATAACCCACTAATAGACCAAGAACACAGATACTGCACATCAGCGTGATCTCAATACACTCCTTCCACTCTAAAGCTTAAGTAATCAGGAGATATGATAAAGAGTCCCCCAGAACTATACAACCATACCTGGATTTAAAAACCCTTGAACATTATAGCCAGGCCCTGAAAAGTTAAAGATCAAAAAGGTTAGGAGCTAGTTAATTAACATAATTAAGAACAATACATAGTAAACGTACTTATTCAAGATGGAAGGGCTATTTATTGTTTTTTTTTCCTTCTTTTTTGGTGTTATGTGGGTTTTAAATCTGTTTATTGCT
Organism: Balaenoptera physalus; assembly: GCF_965194825.1. Lineage (NCBI taxonomy): Eukaryota > Metazoa > Chordata > Mammalia > Artiodactyla > Balaenopteridae > Balaenoptera > Balaenoptera physalus. The sequence goes on along the minus strand of NC_138890.1, from coordinate 97,904,288 downwards.
TGTGTGCTTGAATTAATTCAAATTTTACAGGCTCTAGGAGTTATGGCTCCTTGAATGTTCATGAAAAAAGAAAATCTTAAATAAAGACCAGAAAGAAGCCATAGCCAGTGTCTTTCCTAATGGATATGAAAATCCGCAAGGGTACTTAAGACAGTTTCTGGACAGTTTTCCTAGCCTAGTTTGCAAAGCATCAAAAATAAACTATAGGATCAGAGATACTTTAAATGTAGACAAAGGTCTTGAACACAGAACTTGTGAGAACAACATTTAAAACTGAGTGCCAAAGTACAGTGTGCATGAGTAAACATATGCTTCAGGTTTATTTGCGTGTAGGTCAACATTCATTGCAAGAATATCTGTGGCTGAGACGGGGGAAGGAAGATTGGAGAGGGGAAAGGAAGACCATCTAGAATCTGGAGAAAACAGAAACTTTTGGACTGTCCTGCCATTTTTTTCACTAGTTTTTCTCTTGCTCAGGCATTTCTTTCAGAGTAAGCTATTACTCAGGGATGTCTTGTGTATCTAGTAAGAGTACAAGTGGGTCCTGTGCCTTCTTTTAGTGTATGATTAATCTGTTTGTCTTTTGAAGACTTTCAGTCTGGGATCCATCCAAGGTATTTTACATAATTATCCAGCACATAACCTGATGTATGAGGACTCATAAAGACAAAGAAATATTGCAGTCCTGAGTTAGCATTACCAGAGCCATGAGTGCCTTCCAGAGTGATGTCTGTGCTGAACGTCAGGAAAGCATTCTTGGATGTGATAGTCACTAGGTTGTGGACTCTCCTGAAAGGGGAGGGGGCGGGGGCTAAGGAACTTTGCCAACTGAGTCATTTAAAACCAGAATGGAACTGGCCCTGGGGGACACTGGGCACAGTCAGAAAAGAGGCGGGATAACGCAACCAAATGAGCCTTTTCTTCTCTAATTCTTCTATTCCTTTTGGAAATTTGTTCTTCTTATTAGTAAACTGAAGACTGTAAGTAACTACAGAAAAACCTATTATGAGTTGCGATCCAGTGGCTTGATTTTCATGTTGATATAATAGAATTTAGTAAAGCTTCTCTTCTCTGGAAGTCCCTTATTTGTATAGGAACAAAAGCTTTTAACCAAAATTGGAACATATGGACTGAAATTATTTCTAACTATGGGACCAACTGTTTCAGGCAATATGGTCACCATAGATAGCTGCTCACTCTAGCTACTCAGAACAGAGTCAAACAGCAAAGCAGATGTGGATGTCATAAAGTCCACCTAAGAATACTACAGTACTTCACTCATAGGAGACTCCTCAGGCTCCTTCCGTGATCATTTCCATCATTTTAGACCTAACTTTAATGGTCTGCTGTAATATTGTGATATAATAAGAAATATATATTTGGTCTTCATCCCCCATTCCTGGCACAGAGGTTCTAAATCCCTTGTAATTTCCTGAGTGATAGTAGTGATAGGAGTATCTTTTGTTATAATATTTGGTCTTTGTTCCTGGTTCCTGACACAGAGCTGCTAAAACCCTTGGAATTCCCTGAGTGAGATGGGTGAGAAGAGCATCCTTTGCTATTCATAATAAGCCCCTTAAATCATAACTGAGTTGAGGCTAATGAAGTGACTCTGGGTGGGCTTCTAGAGAGCTTCAGCATGGTAGCTGGTTGCCAGAGGAACCAACCATCTGATTAGACAGTTGGAACTTTCAGTCTCATACCTCCAAACCTCCAGAGGGGGAGAGGGACTAGAGATTGAGTTAATCACCAGTAGCCAATGATTTAATCAATCATGCCTATATAATGGAACTTCCATAAAAATGCTAAACAATGGGGTTTCTGAAAGCTTCTGTGGTGGTAAACACACTGTGGTGCTGGAAAGGTGTTATACCTGGAGTAGGCACGAAAGCTTCCCCCGTACTTTGCCTATGCATCTCTTCCCTTTGGATGCTCTTGGTGGTATCCTTTATAATAAACCGGCAAATGTACATAAAGTGTTTGTCTTAGTTCTGTGAGCCCTTCAAGCAAATTATTGAACCTGAGAAAGGCATCATGGGAACCCTGGATTTACAGCCCATCAGTGAGAAGTACGGGTGGCCCAGACTTGCAACTGGTGTCCAAAGTAAGAGCAGTCTTACTTTGGACACTGGAACTGAGCCCTTGTGCGTCTGTGCTAACTTTGGACACTGGAACTGAGCCCTTGTGCGTCTGTGCTAACTCCAGGTAGTTAGTGTCAAGGTTGAGCTGAATTGAAGATATCTAGTTGGTGTCTAAAGAGTTGGAAAATTGGTTAATGTGAGAAAAGAAACCCTCTCGTTTTGTGTCAGAAGTGTTTTGTGTAAGAAACAGATCATAGCATCTATTTAACTGAGCCTCAGGGCCCTCAGTAATTATTAGAAGCAACAAAAATAGGGACAGGAAAATTCACAGAGGCAGGCCCATGTACAACAGAGAGAAGTGGCCCATCACAGATCAATAGAAATATCAAGAACTCCAAAAACTTGTGGTCTTCTCATTGTATTAAATGATGTCTAATATAGTTAGGGGCAAAAAAGAATCTACAGGACACAAGAATCTTGAAGAATCTCCTAGAATATAGAATAACATTATGATTAGGTGCACAGGCTCTGGACACACAGCTACCTCGCACCTACCAGTGCCCCAGGTCTCAATTTTCTAAACTATAAAAGGGGGATAATAGTAGTATGTACCTTGTAAGATTACTGTGATAGTTATATGTAGCATGCTTAGAACAGTGCCTAGCACACTGTAAGCACTATGTAAAGGTTAGCTATGATAATTAATGCATGTACATATAAACAGAAGAGGCTGGATCATAATAATAATTATACCATAACTTTGCAGAGTGTTTCAGAAGATCCCTGAGAGGTAGGCAGGACAGACATCATTATCACACCTTCCCTCTCATTTTGCAGATTAAAGGAAGCAAAGCTCATACCTTAATTAGCATCTTGTCCAAATTATGAAAGCAAAGTAACATGGTAAAGATTAAAAACTGGTGAAGTTATGTGGTTCCTAACTCATTTTTAAGACATATCCATTTTTAAAAAGTAATTGAATTAAGAGATTTTTGTTAGTGTTGTTTAAAGGAATAAGGTGGACATATCTGAAAAAAAGAGTCATATATGTAGATATTATCTCCTAATGATACCATAGAAAAGAGGTGGCTCATGTAGAACCCATATATACTATATACTTTATTCTTGATTATGTTATTTTGTCTTCTAAGCTTAAAAACACTTCCCACTTTTCTATCACCTTACCCAAAAATTCAAACAGAATTCTGAACTCAAAGATGCCCCGTAGTGAGAGCAATTAATAATTAATCACTGGCTTGATTATTTAAATAAAACACTCAAATTAATTGGGAAAAGTCAAGTATCTGTAATAGAACTCACCTTCTAATCTCCATTCAAATTAGTCATTCTAAATTGCATGATACCTATAGATTTATAACAGTTGTCAAAATTGCTAAATATAAAGTCTAGTAAATAGCAGTACCAATAACATTTGAAGTAACTGTCATTAGCTGCCACACAGGAATCCTAAACACAAATTTCACTGGACAAGGCTTAGGATAAGCTGGCTTCTAACCTAGTAGTTAAGTCCATATACTAGGAGCTGAGTTCAAGTCCTGAATACATCATTGCTTAGCTGTGTGGCTTATAGTTAAATCCTTAAATTCCCCAAGCCTTGGTTGCTCCATTTTTTTAATAAGGAAGCTTTGAAACCACATAAGTTTAGTGACATATTCAAGCTCACATAGGAAGTGGTGGATCTAGTGAAACATGGCTAATAATAATTGTTAACTATTATTGAGAGCTATCCATACTACAAACACTGTACTAAGCACTTTACCTGCATTATATCCTTTAACCTTCAGAATAACCTGTGAGGTAGATCAGTAATATTATCCCCATTGTGTAGGTAAGGAACTTAAAATTTGGAGAGGTTAAATTTCTCAAAACACAAGCAATTGCAAAAGCTCTGATAATAGAATGGTACCTGGCAATTTAGTAAGCTTCCAAATAATATTAGTTATTGTAAGAATTATTAGTATTATTGGGTCACCATATTACTGTCCAGGTTTCTCTGGACAAGTAACATAATATTTTTGGGACTTACCCCTAAAATTTTAATAATAAAAATATCTGACTGCCTATTTTTCAGGCTTACTGTCATGATTGATTTAGAAGCATGTGTGAAAGCGCTTTGTAAATTCAAGAACATGTAGTTGCCAACTTTCTTTAACAGCTTTAGAAGCAGTTATTAAAGTTTTCAGATCAAAAGCACTCAGTACTCAAGGGCTTGCCTGATGGCACAGTGGTTAAGAATCCGCCCGCCAATGCAGGGGACACGGGTTGGAGCCCTGGTCCGGGAAGATCCCACATGCCATGGAGCAACTAAGCCCATGCGCCACAACTACCGAGCCTGTGCTCTAGAGCCCGCGAGCCACAACTACTGAGCCCGCGTGCCACAACTCATGAAGCCTGCACGCCTAGAGCCTGTGCTCTGTAAGAAGAGAAACCACCGCAATGAGAAGCCCTCGCACTGCAATGAAAAGTAGCCCCCACTCGCCACAACTAGAGAAAGCCCGCATGCAGCAACGAAGACCCAACGCAGCCAAAAAAATAAAAATAAATTAATTAATTTTTTAAAAAAAGCATTCAGTACTCAAAATAGAGGTAAAGAAAAGAAGGAAAATAAAGATATAGATCTCTTATCCCAAGGAAACCAATATGGAATGTGGATAATAAAGTCACAGATTTAAAGAAGGCTTTGAGCTGCTCAGATGGAAGCAAGGAATTAGGTCACAATTTATAGAACACCCAGTAGTTATTCTCTGTTTTGATAGCTTTGTCAATACGATGACATCCGCTGTCTCTCTTCCCACAGTGTCTTCTAATACCTCGCCATGATGGCACTTCTCGATTTCTAAGGCTACTACTGTAGGCTATTTAAAGATATACAGATAAATAGGTACACAGTAGATAGATATGAGAGGGAGAGAGAGAGATTCAGAGAGAAATATTTTTTCTATCATTTAAATTGGAATTTTCTAAGGGTAACAAATACATGGCTCAGTCTATAATTGCCTATCAAAAATTTACTACATTAACTTTTCCATTTCCATAATAAAGAGTCAATAGGTATGCTATATAACTGAAATACCAAGATTTAAGTATACTACTTAAAATCATAAATACAACTACAAAAAAATGAAAAACATCTAACACAATTCATGAAGCAGAAGGGAAGAGGAGGTATTAAACAGTGTAATTATGTTAGATTCATTATCTTTTGTAACAAGAAATCAAATTTTCTTGTCCAAAGTTAAAAATCAAGAAATAGAGCATATCAGGTACCCTTTTCATGTTGCTACCAAAAGAAACCAAAGCAGAAACTGATATTAGCTGTAGCCTCTAGGACTAGAAGCTTGGGTTGAGGGGTAAGCAGTAGCACAGAAAATGAAAATTTTCCTTCTTACATTTATGCTTCTATATTATTTCTTTAGTAAAAGAAAATTGGTTAAGCCATGAATCCTTTTAGTGACTCCTTTTAGCTTCAGGATAAATTGTAAACTTCTTGGAATGTCTATTAGGTCCTTCATGATCTGACCTCTATTTCTCCAGGCTTCCCTCCCTGCAGTCTCTCACATCACATTTTTCCTCCCCACTTAACAATCTACATGGAGTACCTCTTCTGAACATATCTTCTCTTTTCTCTGTGGCTTATCTATCTCTTATCTATGAGGCACAGTAAGAAATACATGTGATAACTTAATATGTATACCTATAAACATACACATAACAGAATTTTATAACACAATACTTACCACATTCAGTGCCTTCTCATATTTTCTGTTCCATTCTATTTTACTTTTTAAATGTCAGTACTGACTTTGTTTTTATTTGATATTTATTTTGTGAACCACAAACCATCACTGATTTCACTGCCTTAGCACATTTTGATCCGTTAACTTATGTTCTGATCACTTGCTCACCCCCCTGGGTGAATCAATTTCAGCCTCCAAATCTCAGCAACAGTGTCATCTCCTCTTAGAAGTCTCCTGTGACCAATAGCCAGTTGGAACAATCTCTTTCTCCCCTGTAACCTTCTTCTGTATTCTTGTAACATTACTACTGTGGCACTTTCTGTTGTGATAATGTTCTTGACTCTCTCTTCCACTAAAGTATAATTTGTCTAACACTGCCTCATTTGCTATTAAATGTCCAATCCCTGGCATATTATGTGTTCATTAAATGTATTATTTTAGCACTGAATGAACGAATCTGTCAGTTTGAAATGGAAGCAGGCCAATTTACTAAAGAATCATTTTGCCAAATGACAAATTAATCAAATTCACTAATTTACCAAACACTTTACAGAATATTTTTAAAATGTATTCAGTGGATATAAACATATTTTTTTAATGGAGTATGGTAGATTTACAGTGTTGTGTTACTTTCTGCTGTACAGAAAAGTGAATCAGTTATACATATACGTATATCCACTGTTTTTTAGATTCTTTTCCCATATAGATCATTACAGAGTGTTGCATAGAGTTCCCTGTGCTATACAGTAGGTCCTTATTAGTTATCTATTTTATTGAATATATATAGTAGTGTGTATATATCGATCCCAATCTCCTATTATCCCTCCCCACCCTTCCGTCCAGTAGCCATAAGATTGTTTTCTACATCTGTAACTCTATTTCTGTTTTGTAAATAAGTCCATTTGTACCAATTTTTTAGATTCCACATATAAGTGATATCATATAATATTTGTCCTTCTCTGTCTTATTTACTTCACTCAGTATGATAATCTCTAGGTCCATTCATGTTGCTGCAAAAGGCATTATTTCATTCTTTTTTATGGCTGAGTAATATTCCATTGAATATATGTACCACATCTTCTTTATCCATTCCTCTGTTGATGGACATTTAGGTTGCTTCCATGTCCGGGCTATTGTAAATAGTGCTGCAGTAAACATCGGGTGCATGTATCTTTGTGAATTATGGTTTTCTCTGGGTATATGCCCAGTAGTGGGATTGCTGGGTCGTATGGTAGTTCTATTTTTAGTTTTTTAAGGAACCTCCATACTGTCCTCCATAGTGGCTGTACCAATTTATATTCCCACTAACAGTGTAGGAGGGTTCCCTTTTCTCCACACCTTCTCTAGCATTTATTGTTTGTAGATTTTTGATGATGGCCGTTCTGACCGGTGTGAGGTGATACCTCATTGTAGTTTTGATTTGCATGTCTCTAATAATTGAAGATGTTGAGCATTTTTTATGTGCTTGTGGCCATCTGTATGTCTTCTTTGGAGAAATGTCTATTTGGGTCTTCTGCCCATTTTTTGATTGGGTTGTTTGTTTTTATGATATTGAGCTGCATGAGTTGTTTGTATATTTTGGAGATTAATCCCTTGTTAGACGCTTCATTTGCAAATATTTTCTCCCATTCTGTGGGTCGTCTTTTTGTTTTGTTTATGGTTTCCTTTGCTGTGCAAAAGCTTTTGAGTTTAATTAAGTCCCATTTTTAAATTTTTGTTTTTATTTCCATTACTCTAGGAGGTAGGTCAAAAAAGATCTTGATGTGATTTATGTCAGAATGTTCTGCCTATGTTTTCCTCTAAGAGTTTTATAGTGTCCGGCCTTACATTTAGGTCTTTAATCCACTTTGACTTTATTTTTTGTATGGTGTTAGAGAGTGTTCTAATTTCATTCTTTTACATGTAGTTGTCCAATTTTCCCAACACCACTTATTGAAGAGACTGTCTTTTCTCCATTGTATTTTCCTGCCTCCTTTGTTGTAGATTAGTTGACCATAGGTGCATGGGTTTATCTCTGGGCTTTCTATCCTATTCCATTGATCTATATTTCTGTTTTTCTGCCAGTACCATACTGTCTTGATTACTGTAGCTTTGTAGTATAGTCTGAAGTCAGGGAGCCTGATTCCTCCAGCTCCATTTTTGTTTCTCAAAATTGTGATTCATGGTCTTTTGTGTTTCCATACATATTGTAAAAATTTTTTGTTCTAACTCTGTGAAAAATGCCGTTGGTAATTTGATAGGTATTGCATTGAATCTGTATATTGCTTTGGGTAGAACAGTCATTTTGATAATATTGATTCTCCCAATCCAAGAACATGGTATATCTCTCCATCTGTTTGTATCATCTATGATTTCTTTCATCAGTATCTTGTAGTTTTCTGAGTACAGGTCTTTTGTCTCCTTAGGTAGATTTATTCCTAGGTATTTTATTCTTTTTGATGTAATGGTAAATGGGATTGTTTCCTTAATTTCTCTTTCTGATCTTTTATTCTTAGTGTATAGGAATGCAAAAGATTTCTGTGTATTAATTTTGTATCCCACAACTTTACCAAATTCATTGATAAGCTCTGGTAGTTTTCTGGTAGCATCTTTAGAAGTTTCTATGTATAGTATCATGTCATCTGCAAACAGTGACAGTTTTACTTCTTCTTTTCTAATTTGGATTCCTTTTATTTCTTTTTCTTCTCTGATTGCTGTGGCTAGGGCTTCCAAAACTATGTGGAATAAAAGTGGTGAGAGTGGACATCCTTGTCTTGTTCCTGATCTTAGAGGAAATTATTTCAGATTTTCACCATTGAGAATGATGTTTGCTCTGGGTTTGTCGTATATGGCCCCTATTATGTTGAAGTAGGTTCCCTCTCTGCCCACTTTCTAGAGAGTTTTTATCATAAATGGGCGTTGAATTTTGTCAAAAGCTTTTTCTGCATCTATTGAGATGATCATATGGTTTTTATTCCTCAGTTTGTTAATGTAGTTTATCACATCGATTGATTTGCATATATATATATACTTTTTATCAATTTATTTATTTATTTATTTATTTTTGGCTGTGTTGGGTCTTCGTTGCTGCACACAGGGCTTTCTCTAGTTGCAGCGAGTGGGGCTACTCCTCATTGTGGCACGCGGGCTTCTCATTGCAGTGGCTTCTCTTGTTCAGGAGCACGGGCTCTAGGTGCACGGGCTTCAGTAGTTGTGGCTCACGGGCTCTAGAGCACAGGCTCAGTAGTTGTAGCACACAGGTTTAGTTGTTCCACGGCATGTGAGATCTTCCAAGAACAGGGCTCAAACTCGTGTCCCCTGCATTGGCAGGCGGATTCTTAACAACTGCGCCACCAGGGAAGTCCCGATTTGCATATATTGAAGAATCCTTGCATCCCTAGGATAAATCCCACTTGATCACAGTATATGATACTTTTAATGTGTTGTTGGATTCAGTTTGCTAGTATTTGTTGAGGACTTTTGTATCTATGTTCATCAGTGATATTGGCCTGTAATTTTCTTTTTTTGTGGTATCTTTATCTAGTTTTGGTATCAGGGTGATGGTGGCCTCATAGAATGAGCTTGGGAATGTTCCTGCCTCGCAATTTTTTGGAAGAGTTTCAGAAGGACAGGTGTTAACTTTTCTCTAGATGTTTGATAGAATTTGCCTGTGAAGCCATCTGGTCCTGGACTTTTGTTTGTTAGAAGTTTTTTAATCACAGTTTCAATTTCAGTACTTGAGATTGGTCTGTTCATATTTTCTATTTCTTCCTCGTTCAGTCTTGGAAAGTTGTATCTTTCTAAGCATTTGTCCATTTCTTCTAGGTTGTCCACTTTATTGGCATATAGTTGCTTGTAGTAGTCTCTTATGATCCTTTGAATTTCTGTGTTATCAGTTGTAACTTCTCATTTCTAATTTTATTGATTTGAGTCCTCTTCCTTTTTTTTTGATGAGTCTGGCTAAAGGTTTATCCATTTTGTTTATCTTCTCAAAGAACCAGCTTTTAGTGTTATTGATCTTTGCTATTGTTTTCTTCGTCTCTATTTCATTTATTTCTGCTCTGATCTTTATGATTTCTTTCCTTCTACTCACTTTGGGTTTTGTTTGTTCTTCTTTTCTCTACTTGCTTTAGGTGTAAGGTTAGGTTGTTTATTTGAGATTTTTCTTGTTTCCTGAGGTAAGATTGTATTGCTGTATACTTCCTTCTTAGAACTGCTTTTGCTGTGTCCCATAGGTTTTGGAACGTCCTTTTTTCATTGTCATTTGCCTCTAGGTATTTTTTGATTTCCTCTTTGGTTTCTTCAGTGATCCATTGGTTGTTTTTGGTTTCTTCAATGATCCATTGGTTGTTTAGTAACATATTGTTTAACCTCCATGTGTTTTGTGTTTTTTACAGTTTTTTTCCTGGAATTGGTTTCTAATCTGATAGCATTGTGGTCAGAAATGATGCTTGATATGATTTCAGTTTTCTTAAATTTGCCAAGGCTTAATATTTGGTCCAAGATGTGATCTATCCTGGAGGATGTTCTGTCTGCACTTGAGAAGGAAGTATATTCTGCTGGTTTTGGATGGAATGTCCTATAAATATCAATTAAGTCTATCTGGTCTAATGTGTCATTTAAGACTTGTGTTTCCTTATTGATTTTCTGTCTGGATGATCTGTCCATTGGTGTAAGTGGGGTGTTAAAGTCCCCCACTATTATTGTGTTACTGTCGATTTCCCCCTTTTATGGCTGTTAGCATTTGCCTTATATATTGAGGTGCTCCTATGTTGGGTGCATATATATTTACAATGTTATATCTTCTTCTTGGATTGATCCCTTGATCATTATGTATTGTCCTTCCTTGCCTTTTGTAACTGTCTTTATTTTAAAGTCTATTTTGTCTGATATGAGTATTGCTATTCCAACTTTCTTTTGGTTTCCATTTGCATGGAATACCTTTTTCCATCCCCTCACTTTCAGTCTCTATGTGTCTCTAGATTTGAAGTGGGTCTCTTGTAGACAGCATATATACAGGTCTTGTTTTTGTATCCATTCATCCAGTCTATGTCTTTTGGTGGGAGCATTTAATCCATTTACATTTAAGGTAATTATCAATAAAACATATTATTCTTATTATTAGATTCAAATCAGTTGTCACTGAATTGGCCTTTTAGTGAATTTGTTGTGGAAAAATTAGCTGTCAGTACATTGGCTTTAGGATAAGTGTTTTATTAGTGTATTGATCTAGACCTCATAATTTTTTCTATTTAATAAATAGTGACAATAATTTTTTCTTCCTAAGAATATTGAACATGAAATAATTTTTTTTTAATAAATTTATTTATTTATTTATTTTTGGCTGCATTGGGTCTTTGTTGCTGTGTGCAGGCTTTCTCTAGTTGCAGTGAGCAAGGGCTACTCTTTGTTGCAGTACCTGGGCTTCTCATTGCAGTGGCTTCTCTTGTTGCAGAGCATGGGCTCTAGGTTCACGGGCTTCAGTAGTTGTGACATGCAGGCTCCAGTAGTTGTGACATGCAGGCTCAGTAGTTGTGGCTTGTGGGCTCTAGAGCACAGGCTCAGTAGTTGTGGCACACGGGCTTAGTTGCTCCGAGGCAGAATATGAAATAATTTATGTGAAAATTAGATAGAGGGTATTTTGGGGGTTTCTATATTCCTAAGAAAATGTTATTACCTGTTTTTATTTATGTAACTTCCATGAACAAAGCTAATTCTGCTTGAATTAGCAAAGTACTACTCAGAAAAATATTTTTGCTTGTCTCAGCTTCAGATTCCTTATGCTTAGTTGATACAAAAGCACTTATATCAACTTGTCTTACAGCTACTCCATGTGAAATCCAACTAGAAAAATATACACTACCTTAGTCTGTTTGTGTGCCTATAACAAAATACCATAGACTGGGTAGCTTATAATACAACGGAATTTTATTTCTCACAATTTCTAGATGCTGGCAAGTCCAAAATCAAGGTGCTGGTAGATTCACTGTGGTGACAACCTGCATCCTGGTTCATAGATAGCCATCTTCTCACTGTAACCTCACACAGCTAAAGAGATAAGGGAATTCTCTGGGGTCTCTTGTATAAGGGTACTGATCCTATTTTTAGGGCTCTGCCCTTATGACCTAATCACCTCCAATTACCATCACACTGAGGGTTAGGATTTCAACATTAATTTGGGGGGAACACAGCATTCCATCTACAGCAGACCCCAAAGTAGGACTACATTGAATCTTGGGAACCAAATATGCCATCTTATTGAACAACTGAAGTGAACAGTCTCTTTCACCACTATCTTTTAGTTTTTTTCATCACTTGTTCATAGAAGATAGCTTTAGAAATAACTATTTTTTAAGATCCAAAATAAATCTAAGGAATTTAGCAGAGTGCTCAATAAAAAATTAGTAGTAGTAGTAGTAGTACTAGTTGTTGTTATTACTTGTGGTTTAATCTAATAGCTTGAAATGATATACAATTAAAGTTTAAATCAGTCATATCCTCTGTAACATTTCACAATAAAATATAGTACAAAGCAGTGACTCTGTAGTTCACAAATTCATAGTAGCTTAAAGAAATGTATTACCCTTTAAGACATCTGAATTTCTTTCTTCCCTGTAATCTTCAATTATATACTTGTGATATTTATTGAACTACACTTTATCCTCTAAAGAAAAAAAAGAGTTTAGGAGTTGAATACAATCTTTATTTAACAGAACTTCTACCAAGGTACTTAGAAAGTTCAACAAACTTCCTTCACTCTCTGCTGTTAACATACATTTATGCTAAAATTTGTATAGCAGTATCTCTGTTCACAATTCAACTGTACCACTTCTCCATATTTCCTGAATGAGCTACGATCTGGTAATAAAGGAAAAAAAGAGGGAGTATTGCTCCTTTCCCCCAACTCTCCCGCACAAAATGCTGCAAAGATGCTATTAGGCCTGCCAAAGAAAACAGGACAAATTGAGGAAGGATATACCACAACCCCTGTGGAGGGCAAGATGAGTATTTTCTCTATAGTAAAAACTATGAATTTCTCCAGTGTACTGCACATACACAAAATGTGAGGCAGTTGTGCAGTTGTCAGTGCCATGCTAGGTGTAGTTCGGAGGTGAATAAATTCTGATATAACTCTTTCCTGTCATATTTAAATGAATTAATATTCACTCTCTAGAAAGAGCGCTGTTTGGAAGCTCTTCCTTACTAACATCAACTCTCTATTTCAACAGTAAACATTCAGCCTACTTTGGAACTATTTTTTTTCACATGCACATATTTCCATTGGGTGTTTATTATGATGATTCCCCCATTGCATGTTTGTTATGGCAAAAACCATGTCCAGTTTCCCAGGTCCTCCTTTGCTAATATGTTATCTGTGGATGCTGAGACAATGCTCATTGACTGACTGACTAAGCACAATGCAATTAAAGGTATTCCTTAATAAGTATTCTAATGAGTAAACTTTCCTGCAGCTTTAAAGAGCAGAATTACCTGCCTGAGGTTTTTAGAATAGTCATCTGCTTGCCTTCTCTGATCTGAATGTGATCACTGTGTCATCTCTTGCTGTTCTCTGAACAAGAAAGAGAAATGAGCTGTTCAGATGACCTTGGGAGGTAAGAATGGCTAAGAGAAGGCAAGTCTTAAAATTTAAGTATGTTAATATGTTTACAGGAAGGAGTTATGTTCCAAAAGCTCAGGCTGAGCAGTGAAAAAATAATAGATATTTTCTGACTGTAAGCACACCCAGTGAAACCTCCTAGTCTATGGTTCCCATGAAAAGAAGTGTGAGAATCGATGATTCAGCAGATTTTCAGAGCTTATTTCTTAGAAGGAGGTTAAACTTAATGTCAAGTGTTGAGTGAGGTTTGACTGCTTTTCCAGGTGCCCAGGACATCTTTATAAACACAGGAGTTGGAGATGAATACAACTCATTTATTCATGATATTGGCAGGACTTAAACATTTTTGCAGGTGCCTGGACCAGAGGAGCTTAGAAAAGTCTAACCAAATACCAACATGATTTTTGGAGAGGCTTCCCTTCTGACATCAAGACCACAAACATTTAAGGTGGATGCAGTCTGAGGCAGTGGGATGAGCAATTTCCTGTACCAAGCTAGAGAAATGAGTGCAAGACATCCTAGACGATCTAGGAAAGCTAGGTACCACTGAAAAGATAATCCACTCAATAAAGGCTAAAAAGCCCCCTTTAGGAAGAAAAATAAAATTGTTTTCCTGCTAATACAATTGTCCTTAACACTTGGGTCTGTAACAGTAAGAAATTTTATAATTGTGTTCAGCATAAGAGAGAAGAAATAACATACCACAGACTTGGGATAAGGTAATTAGAAGAAATAGAGAAATATGTTAGGATAAGAAGTAGGACTTTTTGTCTCTAGTGGGATATTTTTGAAACTAAAGATTTCTCTTCTAGGAACCATATGACCATTCTTTCCTCTTAAGATTGGCCCTTAGATGAGCTAACACTGCTTTTAATCTGTAACAATTGTTCACTCTCCCAAGCTCCCCCAAAGAGTAAAATCTGTGTGCGTTTCCTCATAACTTTTACTGGTGAATAGGACAATATTTGTTTTTCAAGAACTTTTGGGGGTAAGATTCTCTTTTTATCATAAATTACACTGATGAACATCAACTCATTTTACCTACTGGATGTCCAAAAGAAATAACTTTTTAAAATAATCTTTTTTATTGTGGTAAAATATGCATGACATGAAATTTACCATTTTAACCGTTTTAAGTGTGCAGTTCTAATGCATTAAGTACCTACGCTTTGTTCTGCTACCAACACTACCATCCATCTCCAGGACTTCTTTTCTTTCTTTCCCTAGCTTTATTGATATATAACTGACATTTAACATTGTATAAATTTAAGGGGTATAACATGCTGATTTGGTACACTTATATATTGCAAAACGATTACCACCAAAGTGCTAGCTAACACTTCCATCACATCACATAATTACCATTTCTTTTTTGTGGTGAGAACATTTAAGTTCTACTCTTTTAATAACTTTCAAGTATATAATACAGTATTATTAACCATAGCCCCTATGCTATATATTAGAGCTTCAGAAACATCCATCTTATAATTGAAAGTTTATGCCCTTTGACAAAGATCTTCCCATTTGCCCTAGCCCCAGCCCCTGGCAACCACCACTCTACTCATGTTTCCAAGTTTGGCTTTTCAGACTCCACATATAAGTGATATCAAGTAGTATTTATCCTTCTCTCTCTTATTTCTCTCCCTTGGCATAATGCCCTCAAGTTTCATCCATGTTGTCACAAATGTTATAAATTGATATTGAAATAACTTTAACAATTTGATTGTAAACAATGACCATGATACTCTGGGCAATTTACTGTAGTGCAGTTTTGATGAACAAAATATTTAAAGTACAGTCATCTCTCAGTATCCACAGGGGATTGGCTTCAGGATCTCCCCTGCAGATACCAAAATCTGCAGATGCTCAAGTCCCTTATATAAAATGGCATAGTACAGACTGCCCTCCACATCCATGGATGGGATACCCGCAGATACAAAGGACCAACTGTACATAAGAATATGAAAAATGTTCTATAAAATATTAAAAATTTGAAGAGTACTATAAGACATTCACTTAATTTCCATAGTTTGTTACCATGCCCAAGGCAAAACTAAGTAAATACAAAATCCAGTGGACATTTCATAAATATGTTACCCTCTTCAAGCATTAAAAACCTTTTTCTTAAAATTTATAAAATAAACTTAAATTTTAAGGATCGTAAACTCCATGAACATTTCTCCAAAGTCCGTATGAAAATGGGCAGGAAGAGCCACTCATCTGTATGTAATGAGAACCCTATAAATTGTCTTGAGGCAGTTTAATTTTGCTCACTTACTATTCCAACTCCCAAGGTCAGTAAATACAGCCATGTCCTCAACTCCACCCGCCTTGCCAGAAGGGCACTGCAGAGGGAGAAATCTGAGTTAATGAGGGGAGGGAGAAGACATCAAGGACCAGCTGAGTCCCAGAGACATGCCTGACAAATCATCCTAGGAGGTTGCCAAAATGAAATAGACACATCTCAGATACTGTAAAGCAATAAATCACAATTTACTGGGTTCACGATAATTTTAAAGTATATTTTAAGGGACTAAAAGATCATTTCAAAGTCTAAGGAGGCAATCCAGTAGCAATACCTTCTACTGAGTTATTTTAAATTCACATAGAGGGCATTATGTGAATTGTTCTTTGTCAACCTGCTTTTGACAAAGAATGGAATCAAGCTAGTGGAGGACTAATCAAACCCTGATGGGTGTAGGACTGTCTTGAAATAAACTCCTCCCCTGGGTTTTTAAGGCATCAGCTCTGGCAGATGAGACCTGCAGTCAATCAGATGTGTGATTGCCTCATGTAAACGACACCCGCTGGACTTGCCTTATTTGCTCTTATGAAATTCCTGTCAGTTTTGAGACATAAATAATTCAAGCAAATGGCTTTGGATGCCAGAGACTGCCAATTATTATTGTGTCACCAACTCACCACCATTTGTTTTGATCACAAGAGTATTTCTTTTAAAAAACCAAGACTTCCAGACTCAGAATAAGTTCCACATTAAAGCAAAAGTCTTTACCTCCTATTTCTTCCAAACTAGTTTTATTTGTATTTTGAAAGAAGAAATGGAAATTTATTATTTAGAATGCCTTTTGTGTCTCTTGATTCCACTACAAAAGTTCAAATATAGCAGAGTTGGGAATTAATAGTACAAGCAATTACATCAGAAAAATGGAGCAAAGCACTTTCGGTATTTTAAAAAGAACCATAAAATTCCCAGAGTACAATCAACACATTTAAGAATTCAAGAGAGAGAATTACAATGCTTACATCAGCCTAATAACTGAAATGAATCCAGCATTTCCATTTTAAAGCCACTAATCCAAGAATAAAGGGGAGAAGAAGCAAACGCAGACAACTATAAAAGAGCTATGTTTGGGACTGAGTGTTGTGGCTTTGACTCAAGTTTAGGGTTACCTCTGATAGAGTCAGAATTTCTAGGTAGGCTGCAAAATTGATAGAATCAGAATTTTCTAGGTAGGCTGCAAAGTCATGTTGCTTTCCTGATCACGTCCCCTTTGTCATTAGTCTTGCGATGAACAATGACATTGATGTCTATATCACTGACTCTATTTAATAAGAATTAAATTATGACACATTCTCTTCTCTTTTTTCAGTTCTGCACTGTGCATTGTAAAACACTATCAGACTGTTCTTCTTTTTATACTTTAAAGTATTATGCCACAAGTTCTGTAGCCTCAGCTAACTGCAAAAACAAATCTACTTAAATATTAACAGTAGCATGCCTTATCCTTGAACACAAACAACTTCCAGAGCTGAAGCTACTTTATTTTAGTTCTGCTCTTCACACCTCCATAGGAGGAAAAAAAAAGAGAGTTCCAGACTCTGAATTAGTCTTCTGCAGCTTAAATTGCTGTTCTGTGGTGATTAAAGCTAAGACCCAAATCCAGTGACTATTCCTATTATCAAAGTTTTAGTCACTCCAGGAAAAGCACATTTTGTATTTCTGAAAGGTGAACCACACTGTTCAAATGATTTGTGATATCTTCCCACAAAGTTTCAGTTGCATCAGTTCTTTCTTCCCTGTTAAGATTTGGAGATAATGCTCAGATTTAGGATTGCCAGATTTAGCAAATAAAAATACAGGATAAATGTGAATTTCAGTTAAACAATGAATATATATATTCATATATATAAATATATATTTATACTAATGTATATATATTAGTATGTCCCGTGCAAAATTTGGGACACACTTACACTAAAAAAAACTTCATTGTTGATCTGAAATTCAAATTTAACTGGGCATCCTGCATTTTAGCTGGCATTCCTACCTTGATGACATCACTATTTTTTTTTTCCTTTTTTTTTTTTTTAAATTTTATTTATTTATTTATTTATTTATGGCTGCGTTGGGTCTTCGTTTCTGTGCGAGGGCTTTCTCTAGTTGCGGCAAGTGGGGGCCACTCTTCATCACAGTGCGCGGATCTCTCACTATCGCGACCTCTCTTGTTGCGGAGCGCAGGCTCAGCAATTGTGGCTCACGGGCCTAGTCGCTCCGCGGCATGTGGGATCTTCCCAGACCAGGGCTCGAACCCGTGTGCCCTGCATTGGCAGGCAGTTTCTCAACCACTGCGCCACCAGGGAAGGCCCGATGACATCACTATTAAGTGCACAAGTGAAACTAGAGAAGAAAGGATCAATGGCTGCAGGTGATTCAAGTACCAACTGACAGTCAGGTGGGAGCCAGAACAGGGGCCTTTAAAAATACTTATCCTGCCAGCAAAGAGAGATTTTGCTGGCAAGGTAAATGAAGCTGGGCTCTGGAGAGCCTGAGCCCTGGGGAGAGCAGTGGCCCACAACAAAGGCCTCAGTAGTACTCTCGGGCTCTCAATAAAGGACATGCACCTGCTCCCAATGGGTTGTCACCATAAGGTGATTTCCCTGTGAGTGTTCTTTTCAAGACTAATGATGTACTACAAAAATAGTCAAGCAAAGCCAGGAAAAGGCCTTAAATGGAGAAACAAGCCATCTACCTTGTTTTCATAATCGTCCCTCTTTTAGGTATCTATTTTCCACCCAATCATTCAAAAGAATCAAAGGTCAAAGGACAATCATTTATTATATGAAGCAGATTCTGCTTTGGAGCAATTTCCCAAGAGTCTTTTAGCACAAATCTCAGTTACAGCTTTTGTCAAAAATGTATTAAAATAGTAAAAAACAAATTACATTTAATTACACATGTAATATGTAAAATTGTGAATGAATGTACAGAGATGGTGGAAGGAGATGGGCAATAACTAAGGAGAATTGATATTTTGGAGGTAATTTTTGTAACATTTCTTAAAAACCACAATCCTTGTGTTTATCTTCACCTTGATGACCCTAAGCCCAACTGTGTCCAGTCCCCATGAAAATGCCTAAATACAGGTTTTATGGTTCCCAAAGTCATCTACTTTGTGATCCTCTTTGCACCCTTAGAAACATTATTAGACTAAAGAAGCATAGGAGAGTGGGAGTATCTTTCCGCTGCTATAGTTTCTCTCTCAATACCGTCTCTCTCCTATCTCTCCTTTATATCAAGTCACACAGGAGCTAGCTGAAAGGTATACTTCTAACTAATGAAGCAATTAGTGTAATTTTTGTAATAAATATTAAGATGTCTTTAATAGACAAGTGAGTTTAACACTTGTGCTGTTCAATATGGTAGCCACTAGCCACATGCTGGTATTTAAATTTAATGTAAAATTAATTAAAATTAAATAAAATTTAAAATTCAGTTCTTCAGTCACACCAGCTACTTTTCAAATATTCAATAACTGGACAGGGTTAGTGGCTACTCTGCAGATATAGGACATTCCCATCATCACAAAAAGTTCTATTGGACAGTATTGTTCTGTACACTATTACATTTTCATATTGAACCAGGGAGGATATGCATATCCTTGGGTATCACTCTGTCCAATAGTCATTGTGGAGAAATAGAAAAAAAATAAAAAGACAAAAGACATAGTTAAGCAATTTAGTTGGAGAAGACTTACTAGGTTAGTCACCATAAGTACAACAATTTCAGGCAGCTGAAAAGTAAAGGAAGTAAAGACAGATAGGCAACAGATATGTAAATACGCATTTCAAATGTGAATAAGGATTACTATTGCAAATGTTATTAACAATATTAGCCCCATAGGGAGCTCTCAAATAAGACTTCTAGGGTAAACTCCCTATTTACCACTCCCTAGCTGTTTGGTCATAGGAAAGATATTTGATCTCTCTGTGCTTCTTTTTTCTCATCTGTAAAATTGGGATAATAATAATGTCTACCTTTTTCAGTAGGGCCACCTCATCTATGTGATTGTTGCTCCCCAGGGTTGTACAGCACACATCCAGTGCAACTGTATAAGTTAACCCTCTTCACTGGCATCTGAGGGTGTTAAAAAAAAAATTCATTTCAAGGACTTAGTACTTGGCATATAAATGCTGGCTATACTTAAACTATTTCTCAGAAGGAAATCTCCCAAAGGGAAGAATCAAATAATAGAATTTGAAAATCATTCATAACTAGTGTTACCAACCAACCTGGTTTGCCCTTGACTGAACAGGTTCTCAGTGTACAGAAATTTCAGTTTTTAAACTAGGAAAACCCCAGGCAAACTGAGATGAGTTACCCATAAAAAAGAAATATATTTAATCCTGAGAAATAATCTAGAAGTGGTTAAGAGTAACTCACTCTATCCACTGTTTACCAATATTAGAAACAGCATCTGACTAAACATTATGAATTCTTCAAACTAAATATAAGGGTCAGTGGATGAACAGGATTACCATTGTTCTTCTTGGCACAAAAGTCAAAATTGTCCAGCTGGTGCAGAAAATAGCACAGTTCCTGTGGCTTGTGGCTTTGAAATAATAGCACTGGATACCTCAGCACAGGATCAGATGGCTGAGATATTTTTTTCTTTTCTCTTCTTTTTTGACAGAAGCAAAAAGGTTTGAATATACCCCCCCTATCCTCTAGCCCTGAAAACCTCAATTCCAAAGAAAAGTGCTGACTAGGAAATGTGTAGTTGCTACAGGGCATCTTGTTGTGTTGCTCTATTTTTTACAAGTCATAAAGGAGGAATTGCATTTTATCCTTATTCATTTATTGCATCACCATTGTTCAAATGTAATCTATACCTTGGCACTTGGAGAAATGAGGCGAGAAGTGGTGTTGGTAATGGTCTTAATTAAATCAAGTATTTATGATTTTCTCTTAAAGGTCTTTATTTGCACAGCCTCGAGCAAAAACACAGCAGGCCAGCAGCAGTCAAATCAGTACAAGAACAGATAGAATTAGCATGGCGGCCCTAAAACACCAGTTTTACTCTACAAGTCTCCCTTCAACTGAGCACTAAGTTGGGTTTTATTGGGCTAGGCCTGACCGCCCAATGCTTTTGTGTCGTCCCATGGACCACAGCATTATTACTGGTTCACATTTATTTGGAATGCTAAGAGATAATAAGGGAGGCTAACAGACAGTTAATTCCAAATAGAGATCTCCTCACTGTACAGAAGTTGAATGTGTCCCTTTTCAATGGGAATTTTTCTTGCCTTATAGCTCTATTTCTTAAGTGATGTCTTACCTCTTACCCATCAGGACAGTGGCCACTGTGAGGTCCTGGGAACAGGGATATTATCCTTTTTTTTTTTTCTTTATCAGTTTCCAAGTCAGCATCTTTGATCTTTGTTCTTAGAAACAGCTGTGCAAAATTTTATACCAGCCCATTTCTTTATCAGTTCATACTTATTAAATGAATCACTAATGAGGGGAAGAAGACGGAGTGCTGAATTGTTGCAGTTCGCTTAGAGCACACTGTGGGGAGAGCAGCGTGAATACAGGAAAACCCAAAGTTAACCTCCAGTTTGGGGCGGTTGTGAATGATAGAAGGCAACAGGGATAGAAATAAGTTTGTGGAAGTAAAAATAGATGTCATTTTTACTTCACTTTAAAATATTTGAAATAACCTGAGGAGACAGTGCGGAGGAGTGGAAGTTTTATCTTTTGGGTGAAAGTTTACTGGGATCAACATTAAAATTGGTGTTCACCTCACAATACTCACAAATTGGTCAGCATCTCAGGTGGATTAGGAGAGTACTAGGGGAGAAGAGGAGTTATTAAATCAGAAGGTGGATATCCCACATCATAGAGTCTCAAGTCAGTATTGGGGAGATTAGCATGCAAATTTTTTTGACTTTAAAGGCCATTAGGTAGACCCTCATGGCTAGTAGTTTCACCCATCAAGTTTGTATCACGTAGCTATATAATTTTAAATAGTAGGTCAAGGATTGAGTTTTCTTCATCATTAACCAAGCTCACAGTATCAATCTTTGACAAACATTCTTACAAATCTGGAAGCAGAATACCAATCAGGCCAGGCTCTCGTTCTTTTTCCTCTGTGTAGGAAGGCCTTTGAAGTAAATGAAGTTTTGTGCTTGGAATAGATGAAGAGACCCATGTCTTGGGATGGAAGTCAGACTGAAAAAGAAGGTAACAAGGAAGAGATTTTCTAACTTGATAGTGAATTAAGAGATTGAGGTCTAATTTAGCTATTCTGCCGACTTGTGGTGCAATCTTTCATTTTATTACGTCTCTCGCTTTTCTGTCAGCAAGATCAGAAGCAGTAATACTACATTGACGTGAAAAATTCCAGGTTATCTCACCAACTTTTGCAAATTATCATAGACACTTGGGCCTAAGGCTTGAAAGAAATTAGGCCATGCCTAAAATAAATCATGCCCCAGGAAGATAAGTTGTTTCATAAAAATTAAAACTATTGCCCCTGGTAACTGTACTGGACTTCTTAAAGCCTGTGATATTCACTAGAATCAGCTCCTGACACTATCAAGTGAGAGAAAGACTGTGGACCATTTTGTAGCTTAATAAAGCTTTTTACCTAATTTTTTAAATCTGTCTATTAAACAATATTTACAGATACTTCTTGGATTCAAGATAGCAAAGTCAAATCCACCTCAACATGGGAGAGATTTTTTCTAAAGATTTTCTGTAAAGGAAATTCAATATCATCCTTCATGAACAGATCCAAGTTCCCTATATATTTCATGTAGTTGTTGAAATAAATTGTTAAGAAAACTGAAGATAAAACAGTTTGCTAGTAGAAAGTACCATATAAATTCACACTTAACATTGCAGGAGTGAATCTACCAATGGTTTCAAGCTCACCAATTCTGGTTTCCACGGATTCTACCTTTGACCCTCTTCTTCAAAACTGGGGGAAAGTAGGACAGTTCTCCCTCAAAAGGAGGTTTTTAAGATTTTGCAATTGAAAAATTTTTAATAACTTCCCAAATTTTAAAATGAAAACAAAAACAGTAGTTTTAAAAAAAGAAAAGCAAACAGAGAGGTTAATAGCCATGCTGGTAACAGTTTAGTGATTCTGACATTAGGCAGGTACAACTAGGAGTTGGTTAGATACAGGAGAGTTGTTCTCAGATGGTTCATTTGAAATGTAAGCAACTGGGAATCTGAGTAAAAGGCACACTGGAACTCTGTGTATTTACTACAACTTTTACCAAATTTGAAATTATTTAAAGATAAACACTTTTTTTGAAATAGAAGTAGTTTTTAAAATAAAAACAACATAAAAAGAGTCAAATGTTTTTCTAGATCAGTGATTCCCAAAGGGTGTTTCTGAACCAGCATCATCACCTGAGAACGTGTTAGGAATGCAAGTGTCACATTTAGTGAAGAATATATTACTGGTTGGAGAGAAACTTTGCCAGACTCAGAAAACAAAGGGCAGGATTAATATGCAAATATATCTCTTGGTTAGTGGGAAGACATCTCAGGTACAGAGGAGAAACAGGAACCCAAGTAGAGTAAAACCTGAGGGAGTGGGTACACAGGCAATGTGGGGACAACCTGTGTATCTGAATATAGAAATCGCTCTACGCAGAAGAACTAAGAAACCAAGAACCTGCATTCGAACAAGTGGGCAAGGAGGAGGCAGTGTGCTAATACTGGAATAAGTCCTGGAGGGAAAAACATCTACATCTGTACATGCAGGTTTAATTACCCCCCCGCCCAAATTAGCACTTTTAATACAATAACACGTCATGACTTATAATGAGCTTTCACTTTAAATCTGAAGGTCATTTACATGCTCATATAGTCACAGTCAAATAGCGAGCATAAGAGAAGTACACAGCGGTGATTATTCCACAAGAAAGGTACGAATCGCCACAACATTTTAGTGGAGGGACAGATATCATTCAGCGGCAGCAGAAGGTCAGTAAAGGTAAGGCTGAGTAATGTTTGAAGTGGAACTAGAAAGCACAGTCTTGAAAGACAAACCACGTGTTTGCTAGAGTCCACCCTTGTGTGGAGAAGTGATTGTAAGGTTCAAATCCTGACACCAACAAACTGTGGCCTCCAGAAAGGACTGCCTCTTCCATCAACTAAATGAAATTGCTTTCTTTTCAATTATAAAGTAAACATCTTCAAGCAACCCACTTGAATATTAAGATCCAGCCAAATAAATAAATTCATTGTAGAAGTCCATGAAAGAAATTCTTTCCTAAGCAGTTGTAGCCTATAGTCCCTGGTTTTGCCTGGCAGAATGAAGCTGAGGTGAATCCATCTCTCTTCATCACCTCCAAACCAGAGTTTCATCAATTCAGAACACTTGGGCCCAGTTAGGCCCTTCATTTTCCTTGCATTGTAAGCTTTATTGCCAAATGTTTGCTCCAGCTATCCAATATACTTTACCTGGCTCCAGGCAACCAAAGAGACTTAAGTTGGAAATTACCTATGAAATGCCAATAGTATGGACGGATAAAAGATCCAGCTATTTCCTGTCATAAGCAGAGCCAAAGCCTGCATTATCTTGATTGGTTGCCTAAATTTACCAAGAAGATCTGGGCAGAGCAAATTCATTTTACATCTACATGCCAATGAGCACTGGAAATTATAAAGAGAAAACTTATACTGAAAAAGAATATTATTTACTTTCCTCCATTAGTCATATGACGTTTAAATTTGGAAACTAAATTACTGTAGAGAGAAAAACTACCTATTGGCTAAAATAATAAGGATAACCTTTGGTGCGTCACTGCCAACAGCTGTACCTTAGATCCAATAGTCTTAATCAACAGTTTTCTTGATAGTATCTGCTACTGAATACAAGAAGGAAAATAGGCTTCATATAGTGAGTGTTTAATAAACACTAATTACTGGAGACAATGTTCCAATAACATTGAAAGTGGCTACCTTCCTATTCGAAGAATATAAAAACAGGGGAATACAATGCTCTTATGAAAGTTCTTCTGATTAGATTTGGCCTGAATCTAACCATTCTTTCTTCCCCAAACAGGGAGAACTCCTTGAATGTTATATTGTCATAGCAAGCCCCACCAACAAATAATATCACGTAAAACATCGAAGTAAATATTATTTAAATATAATATTATTTAAATATTATTTGATAACTTCAATTTGTGTTTGTTGAATTTATTTTTATTATCAAATGAAAAAGTTAGTTTGCAAGACAATTTTTAGAATCTTGCGTGGGCTTTGATAGATGGGAGTTGATGCTTCGTCCATCCCAACTAGTCCCCAGGGACAACGTGCTAGCGCCCCTTTGAACAGCAGGAAGAACTAAGAACATGATTTTTCTGATCTATGATGCGAAAATGCAAAGAGAGAATGCGATTTGGGAAGAAATTTGCTTAAAGAGCTAGTCTAATTAAATAGAGGATTGCATGTAATGAAATATAGATGCTGTTTGCTGGATGAAGAAGCTCTAGTTCTGGAACCCACAAAACCTCAAATAGAGCAAAGGCTCCATTCTGCATGTTAGTCTAGGCCATTTTATAAGCACTGGAAACACATTCACAGAGATAAAAGAAAGTATTTCTCCTCCTTTTCTCTCTGTGTACAAGATGCAGAGTATTTTTGTAGAGCATGATAATGAACTACTGTCTTTCTACATGTAAAACAAACACAAATTCGAAACATCTTTTCTTTTACAAAACTGTTATTTACTCCATATTTCCAATGTTAAAAAATGCTGGTAGATTTTATTCTTGTGAGATAAATACAGCCAAAAATACAAAAGCCTTCTCCAGTCCGCATTGGAACAGAGAAATTGAACTATAAATTGTATAGATGTTAATTATAAATGACTGTCTTAAAGGATGGTAAAGGACTGGTACTGGTATAAGGGAAAGAGTGTATTAGGGGTGGAAGGATTGGCAAGATATGGGGAGGGGAAGTTGGCAGAGATGTTTTCAGATGATGGCAAAGCAACACGCACTAAAGAATGAAGTTCAGGAGAAAGAAAAAAACAAAACCTTGGCGCTTCAAGAGAAAGTTTAATCCAATTTTAGAGCTATTGGAATGATAGAAAATGAATGGAAGTAAGAGAATAATCAACCTAGGATACTGGAGTAAGATGCTGCATCCCCAAAATATAGAAGACGTAATGTGAGAAAATACTTGTTGGAAACTTTGGCATGTCAGGATTCAGATGACACTTAGAAAAGGAATTACAAATAAAACTGGATGTTGTGCATAAACAAAAAAGCTTCTTACTATTGCAGGGTATAAAGAAATTAAAAGAAAATAGTTCCATACCAACCTAGAGTAGAGAGATCTAAGAAAAAATAGATACATCCAGAAGAAGTCAGTCCATTTAAAGGGATGTAACATGAAGATTTGGGGCACACATATCATCTTTAGAGAAAAATCCCCACTCTCTCAGCACATATGTACTCATGCATGCACGCATGCTCACATGGAGAATGAATTAATGGGTAAAACCATAAGGAAAGTTATGCCAGGGTAGGGTATATGGGCATTCCAAGGGTAGGGCAAGAAAATAAGTTCATTACTAGGCGCTTTAAATTGCAGTTGAATAAACTCAAATCAGCCCATGTTAAACAAAAATGAAAAGCACCTAATTTACTGATAGTTGTAACTGGAAAGGACATGGATGAAACTGGATTTACACTTCATTGAATAAATAGCCTCAAAACATGTCATCAGGACTCACTCCATCTCCTCTGCCATCTACCTGAGGGTTAGGCTCACCTTGTTAGGTTCCTCTGTGTGGTGAGGAACTTGACAATCACAGGATCATATCTTCTGAGCTTGGAAAAATATGAATGAAAAGAGATTAAGAAAAACTCCACAGGCAGTGTCTGATGGCCTGATGGATCATGTACTCCTTTCACCAAGCACTGTAGCCGGGAAGACAGAACTCTAGCTGGCCAAGCCTGGGTGCTCAGCTCCACGGTCAATGGGGCAGAAGACTGTGACAGGCAAGCCCAAAACACCTGGAAGAATAGTGAGTGAAGCTCTGTTACCGAAAGGAAGGTGGGCATACTATAAGCAGAAAGTGGGAAGAGATTTTGTATGGACAGAAACAGCAAATGTCCACTATGGTTTAGTAGCTAGGTGGAAAGTGGCAAGAACATAAGCTAACTTGTGGAATTGTTGGTTAAAGAAAAGAACAGAACTGGGAGATACTTAGGGAGCAAAATTGACAGGACTTAGCAAGTGGCCAACAGAACTGTGGTACCCAGTTCTGAACTAGATGGTATGGCATTTGAATTTTCTGTCAGGAATAGAAATTGTGTAAATAGCAGAAACCTAAATGTGATGCATCCATCACAAAAATGTAGGTGCAGCTGGCATTTTGTTTAAACAAATGTACCACTGAAAGAAATACTAGAGAGGAGGTGAGAAAGAGGAAGAAGTTAGAGATAACCCCTGGTTACCTGACTAGACCTGCTGAGTGAGAGTGGTGCCATTTACCTGAGTGGGAATAAATGATTGTTGGAAATGATGGTCTAATCATTTTGGCCCATATCAGAATCGTTTATTAGAAATCTGGCACATCATCACAAAAGGGGATAATAAGGAATTGGTGCCAAACAGTCATCCCATGAGCTACAGTAATTTCAGAGCCAGACAACCCTGAATTTAGACCCAGAGGCCTGAGCAGCTGTGTGACTCTAAGCAAGCTTACTGTCAGCTCTTCCTCAAATATAGAATGACAAGAATTGCAACACCTACATCACAGATAATGTACATAAATGTCTTGCATGGAAAGAATTCAATAAATGCAAGTTCCCTTCTGACTGGTGCCCAAAGGAAGTAAATTACCAAAGACGAAGTATCAGTTCAGAATGCAAAGAGAAATATATATCCAGTCCGCATTACTACATGCCAGACCTCCTGAATATATAATACAATATGAGAGAGACAACATTTATAACTTCAAGGAGTTTGCATTTATATTGAGATTTACAAACAAATAAGATAAATTCAGAATGTAAAGTGTTTTGAAGAAAATAAGCAGGATGATATGATAAATAGAAACTGCAGTAGGCTCTACTGATTGACAGGTTGATTACCATGGACCTTTCCACCCTGGAGAAGACAGAGACTTATTTCATCTACTCCACGTATGGGTGTAACTTCCCTGTGTGCAGGGCCTCCACACAACCACCATGTAAGGACTTACAGAATGCCTTACTGATCCTTGTGGAATCTTCTATAGCTCTATGATATAGAACCTATGATGTAGGACCACTGGCAATCATATGCGTATACAAAGGAATTGACACCCCATAGGATAACTCTTTTCTGATGAAGGGAGAGAGCTTGCTTGTCAATAATATCTGCTATATTCTGAGAGAGGCACAGAGGAGCAAGGGGGAAATTCTGTGATGTAGTCCATATAGCTGCTTGGAAGATCCCCAGAGGAAAAAGCCAAGCAGCATTTATCAACTAAAGAACACACCATTTTGAATTGGCTTTCTCTCTTTCCCTGTTTCATCATCCTCTGTCCTACCCTCTTATTTCCCTGGATCACCTCCCCAAATAAACAAACCCTTGTCTCTAGCTCTGCTTTCTAATGACTCAAGCTAAGATCCTACCTTTCTTCTAATTCTCCTCCTACCCATTTCTTATAGGTTAATTCTGCTAGCTCTGTGCGTTGCTATCTGGAATATTGCTTGGCAGATACTTTGAAATGTAGCATAATGCAGTGTGTGATTGGTAATGGTTATATGATGAACTTTACCCACATGCCTTCCAGTAATTCATCAAATGTGACACAAAGAGTTCTTTGTTTTGGATGACCAATTTTATGAAATTTAATATGAAGTGTTCCTCATTCAAGCTGAGCAATTTAAGTAGAAGTTTTCCTTTAAAGGATATTTTTGGATTATAGATTTTCAAATAGCTATAAAACATACAGTGACTGAACATTGGTCTCTGATTATTCAGCTAAAAATTGGGACTCTAAGATGAATTCTTGATCATCCATGTTAATTCACATGCTGAGAGGCGCCCTTTAAATCCTTTGAAGTATAACAGGTATTATCTCCAGATTATTAATGTTCAAGAGAGTTCACTGTTTGCCAGTCTGTGGGCTTAACTTTACACAAATATTATTTTAATATCTGTTAATCCTTTAAGTTTAATGATTTTTTTTCTTTTCGGCAACAAAAATAAATTTACTCTTGTTCCTGTGATAAGGGATAACTGTTTCCCTAGACGAGGATTTTGGAAAATTCTGATATGGTGATGCCAAGGTACTTGCATTGTTCATGAAAAACCTTTAGGTATACACAATATGTTGGCTTTGTGTAAAAATAGAGGCTTAGGAACTGGAAGGTGTGAAACATCTTTCTTCAGTGTTGTTTGCTCACATCCTGGGGACCCATAGGGCTAATAAAACCGAGCAATTGTTCACTCAGGTTTCTGAGTGGGAATGCTGTAAACTCAGCACGGAAATGGGGGGATATTAAAAGATCACCTGAAAGAAGTCTCAAAGTACTCTCTGAGAGCATGCCAAAGGAACGCCTAAAGGAAAGAACTGTGGATCGCACATCAGTGAATGAAAATTCAAGACCCCTGAGTCCATTCTCATTGAATACACTTTGCTTTCTCTTGTTTCATAGCCCCCTGTGGGCATCAATTATTTGCGCCCCAGGCTAGAAGATTGCCTGCTTACCTGAACAAGAGGTCTTTGCAGAACTTAATAGAGATTTTTCCTTTTACTTCCATGGCTTGAACTCTCCTGAGTTGTATTGTCTTCATTCCTATTATTTTGAAACGGGAAAATAAAGCAGTAAACTGCAATAAGACCTACCAAAGTGCCAAATAAATTCAAAATAACTTACAACTGCAATTTCTTCAAATAAATGAGTCCACACCTAGAAATCAGGGTGCCTTTACTGCTTCCAAGCACAGCTTTGGTTAGAGAAATTTGTGTAATCCCTCTTGATTATACGAGAAGTGGGCAATTGAAAACTGCAGGGAGGTCAGAACTCCAGCATGAGTAATGGCCCAATCTGACTGCCATTAGTGATGAGACAGTACTGACTAAGATCATTTACTGATAGCAATGCTGGCTTTTACAGTCTATTCTTAAATTAGTCCTTATTTTGGAAATAAATTAGTCACCACCATAATCTTTAAGAGGATTCTTAGTATGCTTAATGGAAAGTTTGCCCCTTGTAAGATAACTTGGGACAATAGATACTTTTAAATTGCTATATACTCAAGAGAACTCTTGAGCTTGGACTTTTGCATCTTAGTATTAAAATCTATTTAACAAATAGTTGAAACGTTACAAGACTATGTTTTCCCAATGTTTTCTTTCCTCCAAAAAATGTCTCTAAAGTATAAGAAAGTCTAAGTTAAAGCAGTTTATATGGCATATATTATTGGTAAATCTGTAATTTTCAATTAATATTACAGATTGCTGTGTATTTATTATCATCATTTATCTCTACACCTAAAACTACTTACCAATAGGCATAATAAGGGCCAATTTTTGCCCAGTGAAAAAGGGAGGAAGTACTGATTCTATAGAAGGGAAGATGTTTAGGACCAGGACCTCTGGAAAGACCATACATCTCTGTTAGATACTTTCCTCTTATCTGCCTTATCAGGCCTGTTCATTCCCACTCTAGTCCAGTGGCCTCCACAATCTGAATTTATAGGAAAAAGATCCTTCTTTTAGCAACACCATATCCTCTTGGGAAATCATCTGGTAACATGCCTTGCACTTTTGAGTTTGCACAGAGAATACAGGAGCACAGCTGAGGTTCTCTTGTAGTGCAGTATTTTGTTCTTACAACTCTCACATTGACCCTAAAACTAATGCAAAGGATGCTTAAATGTAGGACATCTTAGTGTCCATCACTGTACCACAGGAAATTCAGTATTCTATCATATTTTATCACTATTATCAAGGAGAGCTCACGTCCCAGTATATATTCCAGCTAGTAGGTTACAGGGTGACACTTGCTCACCAGTACCATAGTGAATCTCCCAATGTGTAATTGCTAGTGTCAAAATGGGCAGGTAATAGTTTTGTTTTTGTTTAATTTACTCATTTGAGCCTATGGTAGCATATGACTGAATTCACAGAGAAGATACAGCTCAAGGCATCAGTGAAATCTCTTAATGAATATTAAATTTCATATACAGCTATCAGTGTGGAATTCTGATATACATTACACATGTAAACACTTCTACCTTAGTAGATGTAATATAAGCAAAATGGTAAAATGGCCTAAATCCATGAAATCATCTGTGTAAATTTAATGTCCAGAGTACAAATCTGAAGTTGTAGCCCTGAATATAAACATGGAGGATACATGTATTATTTGCTCCCTCCAAGAAGAGACTGTATAATGAGCAGTGTCAGTAGCTCTGCATTATGAAAAGGTGAAAAGATATTGCTCTTACAGACATTCAGAAATGCTAGTTGCTATCCTAGGCAAAAATAAGGGGCTCAAGCTATGAATTTTGAATTTGAATTAAGATATCCTTGAATATCCTACATAAACAAGGGCAGGAAATAATTAAACTATAAAATCCCATTTTCTTGCATTAACAAAGCCTGTTTAAGAGCATACACAGAAAATGCATGGAGTCCACATATTAGTGTTTGAGGAAAAACTTCTGAGCTGACAATAATTCTTGAAGAAAGGAGACAGCCAGTCTATGATATCACAGTTCTCACAATAGTCAATCATGGGGGTGGGGGGGACCCTCAAGATGGCAGAGGAGTAAGACGTGAAGATCACCTTCCTCCCCACAAATACATCAGAAATACATCTACATGTGGAACAACTCCTACAGAACACCTACTGAATGCTGGCAGAAGACCTCAGACCTTCCAAAACGCAAGAAAATCCCAACGTACCTGGGTAGGACAGAAGAAAAAAGAAAAAACAGAGACAAAAGAATAGGGACAGGATCTGCACCTCTGGGAGAGAGCTGTGAAGGAGGAAAAGTTTCCACACAGTAGAAAGCCCCTTCGCTGGCGGAGATGGGGGGTGAGAGGGGGGAAGCTTCGGAGCCACGGAGGAGAGCGCAGCAACAGGGGTGTGGAGGGCAAAGTGGAGAGATTCCCGCACAGAGGATCAGTGCCAACCAGCACTCACTAGCCTGAGAGGCTTGTCTGCTCACCCACCGGGAGAGCTGGGAGCTGAGGCTCGGACATCCGAGGTCAGATCCTAGGGAGAGGACTGGGGTTGGCTGTGTGAACACAGCCTGAGGGATGCTAGTGTGCCTCAGCTAGCCGGGAGGGAGTCCGGAAAAGCCTGGTCCCGCCAAAGAGGCAAGAGACCATTGTTTTGAGGTGCATGAGGAGAGGGGATTCCTTCCATTTGTGCCCACAGAAGGCAGAGCACTGCCTAAACAAGCTCCAAAGACGGGTGCAAGCCGCAGCTATCAGCTCGACCACAGAGACGGGCATGAAATGCTAATGCTGCTCCTGCAGCCACCAAGAAGCCTGTGTGCAAGCACAGGTCACTATCCCCACACACACACACACCCCCCCGGGAGCCTGTGCAGCCCGCCACTGCCAGGTTCCCGTGATCCAAGGACAACTTCCCCAGGAGAACACACAGCGCACCTCAGGCTGTTGCAACATCACGGCCTCTGCCACTGCAGTCTTGCCCCGCATTCCAATTATGACTACTGTACCCTCCCTCCACCCAGCCTAAGTGAGCAAGAGTGCCCTAATCAACTGCTGCTTTAACCCCCTCCTGTCTGGGTGGGGAACAGATGCCTGAGGGTGACCTACATGCAGAGGCGGGGCCAAATCCAAAGCTGAACCCCAGGAGCTGTGGGAACACAGAAGAGAAAGGGAAATCTCTCCCAGCAGCCTCTGGAGCAGTGGATTAAATCCCCACAATCAACTTGATGTACCTGCATCTGTGGAATACCTGAATAGACAATGAATCATCCCAAAATTGAGGTGGCGGACTTTGGGAGCAACTGTAGACTTGGGCTTTGCTGTCTGCGACTGATTTGATTCTGATTTTTAGGTTTATCTTAGTTTACTTTTTAGCGCTGGGAATCACTGGTGGATTTCTTTATTGGTTTGGTTGCTCTCTTCTTTTTTATTATTTTTTTTTAATTTTTAATTTTTTAATTTTTAATTTTATTTTTATTTATTTATTTTTCTTTCTTTTTTTCTCCCTTTTCTTTTGAACCGTGTGGCTGACGGACTCTTGGTGCTAAGGCTTGGTGTCAGGCCTGAGTCTCTGAGGTGGGAGAGCCAAGTTCAGGATATTGGACCACCCGAGACCTCCCAGCCCCATGTAATATCAATCGTCAAGAGCTCTCCCAGAGATCTCCATCTCAATGCTAAGACCCAGCTCCACCCAATGGCCAGCAAGCTCCAGTGTTGGACGCCCCATGCCAAACAACTAGCAAGACAGGAACACAACCCCACCCATTAGCAGAGAGGCTGCCTAAAATCATACTAAGTTCACAGACAACCCAAAACACAGCATCAGACGTGGCCCTGCCCACCAGAATGACAAGATCCAGCCCCACCCACCAGAGCACAGGCACCAGTCCCCTCCACCAAGAAGCCTACACAAGCCACTGAACCAACCTCACCAACTGCAGGTAGACACCAAAAACAATGGGAACTATGAACCTGCAGCCTGTGAAAAGGAGACCCCAAACACAGTAAGTTAAAAAAAATGAGAGGACAGAGAAATATGCAGCAGATGAAGGAGCAAGGTAAAAACCCACCAGACCAAACAAATTAAGAGGAAATAGGCAGTCTACCTGAAAAAGAATTCAGAGTAATGATAGTAAAGATGATCCAAAATCTTGGAAATAGAATTGAGAAACTACAAGAAACATTTAACAAGGACCTAGAAAAACTAAAGAGCAAACAAACAATGATGAACAACAAATGAAATTTAAAATTTCAATAAATGAAATAAAAAGTTCTCTAAGTGGCATGGACATATATACACTACCAAATGTAAAATAGATAGCTAGTGGGAAGCAGCCGCATAACACAGGGAGATCAGCTCGGTGCTTTGTGACCACCTAGAGGGGTGGGATAAGGAGGGTGGGAGGGAGACGCAAGAGGGAGGAGATATGGGGATATAGGTATATATATAGCTGATTCACTTTGTTATAAAGCAGAAAGTAACACACCGTTGTAAAGCAATTATACTCCAATAAAGATGTTTAAAAAAAAATTCTCTAGAAGGAATCAATAGCAGAATAACTGAGGCAGAAGAAGAGATAAGTGACCTGGAAGACAAAATAGTGGATATAACTACTGCAGAATAGAATAAAGAAAAAAGAATAAAAAGAATTGGGGACAGTCTCAGAGACCTCTGGGACAACATTAAACACACCAACATTCTAATTATAGGGATCCCAGAAGAAGAAGAGAAAAAGAAAGAGTATGAGAAAATATTTGAAGAGATTATAGTTGAAAACTTCCCTAATATGGGAAAGGAAATAGTCAATCAACTCCAGGAAGCACAGAGAGTACCATACAAGATAAATCCAAGAAGAAACACACCAAGACACATATTAAGCAAACTATCAAAAATTAAATACAAAGAAAAAATATTAAAAGCAGCAAGGGAAAAACAACAAATAACATACAAGGGAATCCCCATAAGATTAACAGCTGATCTTTCAGCAGAAACTCTGCAAGCCAGAAGGGAGTGGCAGGACATATTTAAAGTGATGAAAGGGAAAAAACTACAACCAAGATTACTCTACCCCGCAAGAATCTCATTCAGATTTGACACAGAAATTAAAACCTTTACAGACAAGCAAAAGCTAAGAGAATTCAGCACCACCAAACCAGCTTTACAACAAATGCTAAAGGAACTTCTCTAGGCAGGAAACACAAGAGAAGGAAAAGGCCTAAAATAACAAACCCAAAACAATTAAGAAAATGGTAATAGGAACATACATATCGATAATTTACAACAAATGCTAAAGGAACTTCTCTAGGCAGGAAACACAAGAGAAGGAAAAGGCCTACAATAACAAACCCAAAACAATTAAGAAAATGGTAATAGGAACATACATATCGATAATTACCTGAAATGTAAATGGATTAAATGCTCCAACCAAAAGACATAGACTGGCTGAATGGATACAAAAACAAGACCCATATATATGCTGTCTACAAGACCCACTTCACACCTAGGGACACATACAGACTGAAAGTGAGGGGATGGAAAAAGATATTCCATGCAAATGGAAATCAAAAGAAAGGTGGAGTAGCAATTCTCATATAAGACAAAATAGACTTTAAAATAAAGACTATTACAAGAGACAAAGAAGGACACTACACAGTTATCAAGGGATCAATCCAAGAAGAAGATATAACAATTGTAAATATTTATGCACCCAACATAGGAGCACCTCAATACATAAGGCAAATGCTAACAGCCATAAAAGGGGAAATGAACAGTAACATAATAATAGCAGGGGACTTTAACACCCCACTTGCACAATGGACAGATCATTCAAAATGAAAGTAAATAAGGAAACAGAAGCTTTAAATGACACA
The DNA here is from genome assembly GCF_965194825.1 of Balaenoptera physalus. Taxonomy (NCBI): domain Eukaryota; kingdom Metazoa; phylum Chordata; class Mammalia; order Artiodactyla; family Balaenopteridae; genus Balaenoptera; species Balaenoptera physalus. The sequence continues at coordinate 97,869,022 of NC_138890.1, read as the reverse complement.
TTAAACAAGATGGTCTTAATTGATATTTATAAGACATTCCATCCCAAAACAACAGAATACACTTTTTTCTCAAGTGCTCATGGAACATTCTCCAGGATATATCCTATCCTGGGTCACAAATCAAGCCTTGGTAAATTTAAGAAAATTGAAATCATATCAAGTATCTTTTCCAACCACAACGCTATGAGACTAGATATCAATTACAGGAAAAAATCTGTAAAAAATACAAACGCATGGAAGTTAAACAATATGCTACTAAATAAACAAAAGATCACTGAAGAAGTCAAAGAGGAAATCAAAAAATACCTAGAGACAAATGACAATGAAAACACGACAACCCATACCTATGGAATGCAGCAAAAGCAGTTCTAAGAGAGAAGTTTATAGCAATACAATCCTACCTCAAGAAACAAGAAAAATCTCAAATAAACAACCTAACCTTATACCTAAAGCAATTAGAGAAAGAAGAACAACAAAAAAAAAAACCTAAAGCAGAAGGAAAGAAGGAATAATAAAGATCAGATCAGAAATAAATGAAAAAGAAATGAAGGAAACAATAGCAAAAACCAATAAAGCTAAAAGCTGGTTCTTTGAGGAGATAAACAAAATTGATAAACCATTAGCAGACTCATCAAGAAAAAAAGGGAGAAGACTAAAATCAACAGAATTAGAAATGAAAAAGGAGAAGTAACAAATGACACTGCAGAAATACAAAGTTCATGAGAGATTACAACAAGCAACTATATGCCAATAAAATGGACAACCTGGAAGAAATGGACAAATTATTAGAAAAGCACACCCTTCCAAGACTGAACCAGGAAGAAATAGAAAATATAAACAGACCAATTGCAAACACTGAAATTGAGACTGTGATTAAAAATCTTCCAACAAACAAAAGCCCAGGACCAGATGGCTTCACAGGAGAATTCTATCAAACATTTAGAGAAGAGCTAACACCTATCCTTCTCAAACTCTTCCAAAATATAGCAGAGGGAGGAAAACTCCCAAACTCTTTCTACGAGGCCACAATCACCCTGATACCGAAACCAGACAACGATGTCACAAAAAAAGAAAACTACAGGCCAATATCACTGATGAACATAGATGCAAAAATCCTCAACAAAATACTAGCAAACAGAATCCAACAACACATTAAAAGGATCATACACCATGATCAAGTGGGGTTTATTCCAGGAATGCAAGGATTCTTCAATATATGAAAATCAATCAATGTGATACACCATATTAACAAGTTGAAGGAGAAAAACCATATGATAATCTCAATAGATGCAGAAAAATCTTTTGACAAAATTCAACAACGATTTATGATAAAAACTCTCCAGAAAGTAGGCATAGAGGAAACCTACCTCAACATAATAAAGGCCGTATATGACAAACCCACAGGCAACATCGTTCTCAATGTTGAAAAACTGAAACCATTTCCTCTAAGATCAGGAACAAGATAAGGTTGCCCACTCTCACCACTATTATTCAACATAGTTTTGGAAGTTTTAGCCATGAAAATCAGAGAGGAAAAAGAAATAAAAGGAATCCAAATCGGAAAAGAAGTAAAACTGTCACTGTTTGCAGATGACATGATAATATACATAGAGAATCCTAAAGATGTTACCAGAAATCTATTAGAGCTAATCAATGAATTTGGTAAAGTAACAGGTTACAAAATTTATGCACAGAAATCTCTTGCATTCCTGTACATTAACAACGAAAAATCTGAAAGAGAAATTAAGGAAACACTCCCATTTACCATTGCAACAAAAGGAATGAAATACCTAGGAATAAACATACCTAAGGAGATAAAAGACCTGTCTGCAGAAAACTATAAGACACTAATAAAAGAAATTAAAGATGATACCAACAGATGGAGAGATATACCATGTTCTTGGATTGGAAGAATCAATATTGTGAAAACGACTATACTACCCAAAGCAATCTACAGATTCAATGCAATTCCTGTTAAACTACCAATGGCATTTTTCACAGAACTAGAACAAAAAATTTCACAATTTTTATGGAAACACAAAAGACCCCAAATAGCCAAGGAAATCTTGAGAAAGTAAAACAGAGCTGGAGGAATTAGGCTCCCTGACTTCAGACTATACTACAAAGCTACAGAAATCAAGACAGTATGCTACTGGCACTAAAACAGAAAAATAGATCAATGGAACATCATAGAAAGCCGAGAGATAAACCCACGCACATATGGTCATGTTATCTTTGATATAGGAGGCAAGAATATACAATGGAGAAAAGACAGCCTCTTCAATAAGTGGTGCTAGGAAAACTGGACAGCTACATGTAAAAGAATGAAATTAGAACATTTCCTAACACCATACACAAAAATAAACTCAAAATGGATTAAAGACTTAAATGTAAGGCCAGACACTGTAAAACTCTTAGAGGAAAACATACGCAGAACACTCTTTGACATAAATCACAGCAAGATCCTTTTAGACCCACCTCCTAGAGAAAGGGAAATAAAAACAAAAATAAAGAAATGGGACCTAATGAAACTTAAAAGCTTTTGCACAGCAAAGGAAATCATAAACAAGATGAAAAGACAACCCTCAGAATGGGAGAAAATATCTGCAAACGTAACAACTGACGAAGGATTAATCTCCAAAATATACAAGCAGCTCATGCAGCTCAATATCAAAAAAACAAACAACCCAATCCAGAAATGGGCAGAAGACCTAAATAGACATTTCTCCAAAGAATATATATAGATTGCCAACAAACACATGAAAGGATACTCAACATCACTAATCATTAGAGAAAGACAAATCAAAACTACAATGAGGTATCACCTCACACCAGTCAGAATGGCCATCATCAAAAATTTACAAACAACAAATGCTGGAGAGGGTGTGGAGAAAAGGGAACGCTCTTTCACTGTTGGTGGGAATGTAAATTGATACAGCCACTATGGAGGACAGTATGGAGGTCCCTTAAAAAACTAAAAATAGGACTACCATATGACCCAGCAATCCCACTACTGGGCATATACCCTGAGAAAACCATAATTCAAAAAGAGACATGTACCACAATATTCATTGCAGCACTATTTACAATAGCCAGGACATGGAAGCAACCTAAGTGTCCATCGACAGATGAATGGATAAAGAAGATGTGGCACATATATACAATGGAATATTACTCAGCCATAAAAAGAATCGAAACTGAGTTATTTGTAGTGAGGTGGATGGACCTAGAGTCTGTCATACAGAGTGAATTAAGTCAGAAAGTGAAAAACAAATACCGTATGCTAACACATATATAAGGAATCTAAAAAAAAAAAAAAAAGGTTCTGATGAACCTAGGGGTAGGACAGGAATAAAGATGCAGACGTAGAAAATGGACTTGAGGACATGGGGAGGGGGAAGGGTAAGCTGGGAGGAAGTGAGAGAGGAGCACTGCCATATATACACTACCAAATGTAAAACAGCTAGTGGGAAGCAGCTGCATCGCACAGGGAGATCAGCTCAGTGCTTTGTGACCACCTAGAGGGGTGGGATAGGGAGGGTGGGAAGGAGGTGCAAGAGAGAGGGTATATGGGGATATATGTATAAGAATAGCTAATTCACTTTGTTATACAGCAGAAACTAACACAACATTGTAAAGCAATTATACTCCAATAAAGATACTTTAAAAAATTAAACTTAAAAATATTTCAGAAAAAATGCCTGCCAAATAACAAGTGTTCAGTAAACGTCAATTATCATTTTTAAAGTTTCATAATATCCCATTGTATAGATGCTCTACAATTTATTTGACAAATCCTCTACTGTTTAGTTATTTGCAAATTTTTGCAATTGAAAATACCATAATTAATATCCATGTACATAAACCTTTTCATGTATTTCTGACTATTTTAGGAGGGGATAAATTTACAGGAGTAGAATTTCTCAGTCAAACGCTGTATATATTCATAGGATAGGACCTTTGAATACGATTGTCAGTTTGTCCTCAGAAATGTCAAACCATTTTTTCTCCATCAAGCAGAGTGTGAGAATACTCATTTCAAAAACATTTTACATAAAAGTTTTTTAAACTTCTGTCAATCTGATACACCTAACAAAAAAGGTTTTTTCAGCATTATTATCTGTTTAAATGTTTCCAAATATTTATAAGCTATTTGTATTTCTTGTTTTTGAATTTTCTGTTCAAGTTCTTTACCTGTTTTTAAAGTTTTTATTTAGATACATATCTCTATTTTTAATTAATTGATAAGAATTGCTTAAACATAAGGATAACCAACCTTTTGTCATGTACTTTGCAAATATTTTTCCTGTGGCTGAAAAATTTTTTAATATATTTATTTATTTTTTAAAATTTTTAGCTGCGTTGGGTCTTTATTGCTGCACATGGGCTGTTCTCTAGTTGTGGCGAGCAGGGGCTACTCTTCATTGTGGTGCGTGGGCTTCTCATTGCCGTGGCTTCTCTTGTTGCAGAGCAAGGGCTTTAGGAGCGCGGGCTTCAGTAGTTGTGGCACTCGGTCTCAGTAGTTGTGGCTCGCAGGCTCTAGAGCACAGGCTCAGTAGTTGTGGCACACAGGCTTGGTTGCTCCGCGGCATGTGGGATCTTCCCGGACCAGGGCTCGAACCCGTGTCCCCTGCATTGGCAGGCAGATTCTTAACCACTGTGCCACCAGGGAAGCCCCAACTGAAGATTTTAAATAACTCTTTTACAAGTATTAGGGGAAGACAAAGCAAGACCACAGACTTCCCTGAAGAACTCACACATGTACTTCAAGAGAAAGCCAACATTTTCATTGCCAATCAGTGTTAGCCCAAGGAGTAGCAACAACCAAGGAAGGAAAGTCCATTTGCACATAAGCTAACCCTGCCATCTCTTCCATCATATCCAAGCACAGAAAAGAAAAGAACTGGAAGAGAGAGGGGAGAGGAAGTGAAAGAAATGGTTTCACTTCCCTACTCTGAGGTGTGCAATGGGAAGAGAATGTGAACCCTCCTGCAGGAACATGGAAGATGGGTCCTACTTGAGTAGGAAGAAAGGTAAAAGAGGGGATTATAGGTTTAAACTGACTAGACTGGGGCATCTTAACTATTGAAAGTTGCTAGAAAGCTATGAGATCTGCCCAAGATGAGAGAGAAACTCAACAGAGCATGATGGAAGATGATTGGGGAAAAAAATTACAGTGTGTTGTGTTTGTACCTCCTTGAGTTGAAGCAGTTTAATATGCATACCTAATTGAAATTTATAAAACAAAAGTCTATTAAACACATCTAGAAACTTTACTCAGTTAATTCCCACCTCTTGCCGTGGGACATAATACATGTTTGATTAAATCTCTAAACCTAATGTGTATTTTTTTTTTAACATTTATTTAGGTCTTTGATTATGACCCTAGATCAGGATTTGTAGATTCCTTACATAGGCCTAAGATATTTCATGTCAAGTTCATTCTTTTCTTTTTTTAAATAAATTTATTTATTTTATTTATTTATTTTTGGCTGTGTTGGGTCTTCGTTGCTGTGCGTGGGCTTTCTCTAGTTGCCGTGAGCGGGGGCTACTCTTTGTTGCAGTATGTGGGCCTCTCATTGCGGTGGCTTCTCCTGTTGCGGAGCACGGGCTCTAGGCGTGTGAGCTCAGTAATTGTGGCACATGGGCTCAGTAGTTGTGGCACACAGGCTTAGTTGCTCCGCGGCATGTGGGATCTTCTTGGACCAGGGCTCAAACCCGTGTCCCCTGCATTGGCAGGCGGATTCTCCACCACTGTGCCACCAGGGAAGCCCCCTAATGTGTATTTTAAAGCTGCTTTGGGACTTCCCTGGTGGTCCAGTGGGTAAGACTCCATGCTCCCAATGCAGGGGGCCCGGGTTCCATCACTGGTCGGGGAACTAGATCCCACATACAAGCTGCAACTAAGAGTCAACATGCCACAACTAAAAGATCCGACATGCTGCAACTAAGACCAGGCACAGCCAAAATAAATAAACAAATAATTTTTTTTTAAGCTGCTTCTATTTAATAATATTCTTGGAGAACATTTTTTAAATTGTATAATGTAAATTCATCTATTAACAATTTATTGAGCGCCTACTATGCAACAGCAGCTGTTTTAGGTACTGGAGATAGAGAAAGACAAAGTCTCCTTGCCTTTTTTTTTTTTTTTTTTGTAGGGGAATGAAAGGGTGGCTTTATTCTTTGCCAGGCAAAGAGGGGAACACAGCAGGCTAGCACCTCAAGAACTGTGCCCCCTCTCCTTGCCTTTTTGAAGTTGATATTTTATTGAGATATGCAGACTATGCACAACAAACAAATACATTTATAATATCCATGTAAAGTCAGTTTTTTAGAAATATTTATGAAGAAACTTAAATCACAGTGAGGTGCTGGAGGATACCAGCGGAGGCAGGGTAGGGGACTTTTTTTAGATGGGGTGATCAGAGAACTCTCCAAGGAGTCAACATTGTTGCATAAACTTAAAGAATATAGACAAGTTTGACAGGAATATAAAAGAATGCTGAATAACATGACCACTTGATTTATGTAGGTCTAGCTTTGTTGGTTGGTAAGTCTGTTTAGTTTAAAGCAAAACTGATCTTGAAAGAATACAAAATTCCTTTATATTTAGAAAAAAAATCAGTATCTTTTATGATTATTCCAGTGCATAGACCAACACAGGTAAAATATAACTCATTATGTCAGACTAATCATTGTTTTTTGTTTCTATTTGGTTCTTTTTTGGATATCTTGGAAGGCAAATAGGTGGGGAAAGGGGGTAAAACCAAATTCTAAGAGTAAGCTTAGATTGAGAAAATCTTGAAAATTCAGTCATTCATTCAACTAATATTTCTTGACCATCTATTATGTGTCAGGGAACGATTTAATATTGGCTTTACCAAAACATTTGTAATTCCACCTTGCACTTTTTTAAAGCACTTGGCACGGTATCTTGCACAATATAGACCCCAGTTAAAACTGAATGAATTGAATGAGGCAAAGAGAACAGTGGGTCCTTTCAGGTCATGTATGGAGTAAAATCAATAGATTTGGCACTGTTTCCTAAAGGGTATTATTATTATTTACCTAACTTTTAAGTTAATTTATTAATAACATATTACAAACAATACGTTAGCCTGTATATTACCAAATTTCTATTTTATTTGACGATTCATATTTTATTCTAAAATTAAATAGATAGAGGGGTCCAGGAGGTGGCACCAGGAGTCTGAGCTCCCTCTTTACCTCACGGAAACGGGCAGGGTGGGAGGTCAAATCTGGGCAACTAATTAATTAAGTTTAATAATTTTATTAATGCTGAAAGTGTATGTGGTAAATAGAATTAAAATGCCAAGTGCCTAGAATAGGCTAAAGATGTGATAAGAGCCTGTGATTATAAGTTATGTTTTGGGGACATTATGGGCTCATGACATATTTGAATGCACATAAATTAGAAGGAGAGGTCTACTACAAAGTTTAAAAAAACTCTTGTAAAAACCAATTTTATGCATTTTTGTTCCTCATTTATGAGATAAGAGATGATCTTTGTTGTCATTTTTAAAATATAAATTAAAGTTCAGGAAAAAAATTGAATCAATCAACATCCCAACAAACTGAGAGAAACAAAGAAATTTTAAAATGTACCATATCTTTCTGTGAAAGGGGAGACAGAGGTCTTGTCTAGTTGTATTTGAAATTCCTCTGAGAATCATGATACTCCAATCTTAATCATATAATCATGTCTGCATTTCAATACTACTTCAGTAACTTCTCATTCTGTTTGTGTGATATCTGATACAAACACGGCGATCTTTACTTTCATTCTAACCATAAAGTTCCTGAATTCCATCATTAGCGTTCCCCCTGTCTTCTGTTACTTCACACCCTTTCCTTATTCATCTTTCCCTCTCCCCCAACTCCCACGATAACCATTGGTCCAACTCCGTCGCACAACAGTTTTTAGAAATGTCAGGGCCCTTTTCCTGCTCTTGGACCCTTCTGTTCCAATCTCCACTGTCAACATTTTAAACTTGATTAAGAATGGTCAAATTTTTCCTCAGGATAGGAGAATTCAGAACTACAGACCTTGCAGCCAAGACTTTTTACCCCTCACAATTCCCTCTTTACAGAAGAGTTAGTATTATTGAGAGAAGGTTCAACAGAAAAGACAATACTATGTCCTGTTGCTTAAAACTCCACATCTGTTATCTTGCACTCCACCCTTCCTGTTCTGACTACTTAAATGATGCCCAGAAACAAGGTCTAAGCAACTTGTACTGCAAGAATAATGTGGCTAAGGATCAGGGAAGGAGAATAGTGTGTTCTTTGGAAACCACACTCCTCGGTTCATAGCAGCATGACAATTAATGATTAATGGGCTGTCCTTTCTTTTTTTTTTTTTTAATAATACAAATGAGCTTATTTATTTATTTATGTATTTATGTATTTATTTATTTATGGCTGTGTTGGGTCTTTGTTTCTGTGCGAGGGCTTTCTCTAGTTGGGGCAAGCGGGGGCCACTCTTCATCGCGGTGCGCGGGCCTCTCACTATCGCAGCCTCTCTTCTTGTGGAGCACAGGCTCCAGATGCGCAGGCTCAGTAGTTGTGGCTCACGGGCCTAGTTGCTCTGCGGCATGTGGGATCTTCCCAGACCAGGGCTCGAACCCGTGTCCCCTGCATTGGCAGGCAGATTCTCAACCGCTGCGCCACCAGGGAAGCCCTGGGCTGTCCTTTTATCCGTGAGGATAATACCACTGGTCCAAGACAGGACATTTCCTTTGAATTATTTTTTGGAAGCAGGGAATGACCATACAGAACCTTTTATATACCATTGCTTATTCCCTTTTTAGTAGAAACTTGCAGGTTGGCTTCCTGGGATAAGTGATAAGTGAAGTCTGTGACCATATACCAGCACATTAAGAATTTTTTTTTTAATGTAAAGGTGGTGTTAAGTGTGAGCAAATAAACAAAGAAAACTGAAAGAAGTGGTGGAAGGAAGCAGTAAAACAAGATTAAGGTAGATTTGCTGCCAGAAGGAGGCAAAATAAGATAATACTGAAAGGGATATTAACAATTATTAAGGCATAAGAATTGTATGCAAGATTTGAAAATAAATGGCCACAACCTAGACATTAAGATTGCATAGTTCTAATGGGCGCCAAGACTCTAAATTTTACAAATTCAGATGAAGGTGGGTTCTCAGGTAATATTTTAAGAAATAGTGGTTAAAGGATGAGGAGAAAAAGAAGGAAGCCATCAGTGCTCAAATTTGTTGTTTTATTTTGTCTGCATGCACTTCTTGGTCTCTGATAGTCCCCACTGATTATTAAGCATTAAGAGAGTAAATAAACTTAGAATATATATTTGTATGTGAATATTAAGTTACTTTGGTTTGTAGATTTATGCAAAGAAAAAATATGCTGAAATTGTTTAGTTTTTTTGTCCTTTCTTTGAAATGCCAGTTTTGGCTTATAATTATGTAATTTAAATATTCAAAACAGGTGTCTTTAAGCATATCAGTATTTGGGGGGAAATGGAATTATTTAATAATATCATTTCCACTATGCTGTATACCTGAAATTTACATAATATTGTAAATCAACTATACTTTAATAAAAAATAATAATATGATCATTTCTATACATCACCTTTTACCTGTACTACATCCTATAATCTTCACAGAGCTGGCAGAGTAACTGTGTAGCAAAGAGCTTGATTTTGCTGCCAAACAAAATACCTTGTTCTTTGTGTGAGAAAAAAATCATAATCTTTTTGCCGATATTTTGTTATGCATGGAGAAGTAAATAATAGTAATCTTGTAGGAAATGAAAAATATCTTTTTCCTCTACCCATCTAAGGTTCTCCACTTGGGGTCCTATAAATTAGTCTGGCAAAAGATAGAGAAAAACAAACAAGTTTATTGATTTGTACATCATACTTGGATGCACAAATTACACATGGGAACACCCAGTGATGAGTAACTCAAAGGGCTGCTTAGAACTTGAGCTTATATACTATCTCAGGCGAAACAAAGGAAAAAGGGTTTGAGCTTCTGGACAACGAAGGCAAGTTAAGGGAAGGTGGCTGACCAACGAAAGTATGGTAGCAAGGATTGTTTAATATGGTTTGTTTTGGGACTTCCCTGGAAGTCCAGTGGTTAAGACTCTGCTCTTCCAATGCAAGGGGCATGGGTTCGATCCCTGGTCGGGGAACTAAAATCCCACATGCCATGCACCGCAGCCAAAATAATAATAATAGTAATAAGGTTTATTTTACAGATTTAAGTTAGTGCCTTCTTTATTGATAAGAGTTGATAAGAGTCCTCCTCCTGGTACAGGAGAGGAAGATACCTTTACAAATGGAAATTTCCTTTATAAAAGGGAAATTTGTGTTTTCAGACTGTTTTGTGCATCTGCCTGTGGCTCAAAATAATCCATATGCCAAAGAGGCAGATTTGGGGTTGGCATATTCTGATACCCTTCAGTCTCACAAGTTAAATTAATAGGGCTTCCATGTTTTCTCAAACCTTAGGAGATTGTCAATTCGTGAGGTAATGGAATGAATACTGTATGGGCAAATCCTTCTGGCATAGGAGTATCTTAGCAGTACTCTCCTCCAAAATCCTGTGATTCTATACTCCGTGAACAGGGGATGTAAACAAAGACACTCCCACTCTTACAGTACAACTTCTGAGAGTAATTCACTGCTAGAGCCCAAATCCATGAGACAGAAAGACATGATGTATTTAAGTGAGGGTATTGCTAGCTCTTATTTTTGGTTTGCCAAGATGTAAATGAGTGCACATTTTAAGTTATTTTCAGTATTTAGAAAATGACTTTTTTGGGGGCCAAGGAAATAGAGTCAAGTGACACCCAAACCAGCCATCCTCTTTGTCTCCAAAATTCCAGCTTGCTTGAAGAACTGACAAGCTTTAGGTAGTAGGCAAAGTTTGTATCATGTAACCCTGGGTGACATGTCTGCTTTTCTATACCCCAAAGGAATGATTGAAATGGGGGGTGGGGGGAAGCCTAAAGCCTATTTGCAAGGCTATCTCTTGAAAAGTCATTTCTTTGTAAGCAAGAAAATGTAAATTTTATATTACCATTTTATTGGAGGACTGGCCTTCAGATTTCTTGCGGGTTTCCTTCTTTTTTATTTCATATTTGGAGATTCTCAGCCCCTATATTTTCTTTCTTCCTGGCTTTATTTTTCTTTCTCTCATCTTTTGAACAATTTTATTCGCCATATCCTGACACCACCTCATGGTATGTTTTTCATCACTTCATCCAAGATGAATTAAAGACTTCTCAGTGTCTTTATGATGAAGTGTGTTGCATCAAATATTCCTTGTTCATATACATAGAATTTTCTCTTGGTGGATTTGATCAGACAAGGTGGTCTTTAAAACTTTATGTCTCACAATCAAGTCCTGAATTTTTCAGTTAATCTTGACAGACAGAAATCCCATTCCTATCTTAATACTCAATGTGAAAGTATTATATTACTAATAATTTTGCACCTGAGCATACTGTATTAGTATTGAATCACACAACTGAAGTATGAAATCCTGTTAAAGCTTGTTTTCCCTTCATTACACAAAAGGCAGCATTGACAGCATATTTTGTCAACATTGAACACTGTGGACAAGGAGTGCTAAATTACATTTTTAATCCATGACACCACCTTGAATAACATGGTGTTCAGAATTTATCTCTATGTTATGGGGAAATAGTAGAATGCTATGAAGTAACTAGTGGCTGAAGTTTCAGGTGACAGCTGTAGAAAAGCTTTTCTCCTGCTGTCCATAATATAGTGATTGAAACCCCTCTTTCAAATGCAGACCTCCCACCCTCATTTTAGCAGTCTGTGAAATTTCCCTTGCATCACTGAAATACACTCTAAATGGGGTTGTCTTTGAAGACCTCCCAGAAGTTACAGCTGGTGTAAAATGTAGCTGATTGGTCCAATTTGTATTCATATGTAGTCCAGAGAGGAACTAGCCCTATGTGGCTTTGAATTTACTTAAAATTGCCTTATTTCCTGTAGGTCAAAGTGACAAATAGGAGAAGCTGAGATTCCTCAGCTTTCTCTCTCCAAATTCTATCTAAAGTTAGGATGACCATATAATTTATCATCCAAGCTGGAACACTTTCCAAAATTAAAAAGGATTTTACTAATAATTATACTCCAAGTACACTGAGTCTGTCAGAGAAAGGAACAAGGCAAAATGGACACACCAATGAAAGATCTACAATTCTAGAATCCCTTGCCCACAGTGAATTGGCATGAATCTATTGGTCGTTACCAAGTCATTGATATTTCACTAATAATATACACTGATCAATCTTGCTCCGGTTTACAGTTGCTGATTAATTGTTACTAGTGATTGCAACCTATGTTAGGCCTTACCTTCCAAGTCATAATTTAGTTAAATATATTTGTGATATAAAGATTTTTCATACAACTTAATTTCCTCCTTTTTTTGTAGCAGAGCATTTTTGCCCATGTTTAAATTCCGCAAGATTCATTAAGAAGAAAATGTTTCTCATTTATTTCCCCTTTCTACTTATATATGAAGTTATGGCTAGGAAATACCATGAATTAACCAAAGGATTTTTAAAAATCTCTTTACTCTCCTCTCTGTGTCCTTTGCATTCTTTTACATTGTATCTGCAAACATCTCATCTATTTTTCTTTTACAAGACAGGGAGAATTAAATTATTAAATGAGTCAGTTTAAAATGCCAGCAGAAAATCCATTTCCTTCCTCGTCATTGATCCTGGGCCTTTTCAAACCTCATCATCCAAAATATATTTGCATACTTCATTTCTGTTGTCTGGAATGAAATAACTGGACTTGAGTTTGACACTAACACAATGTAATTTTAACTTGAGTTTGACACTAACACAATGTAATTTTAACACAGAAATAAAGCCTAAAGTTGTTAGCGTTATTGTTCTTGCGACAATATGCTGCTTTTTAAAAACCCAAACATTGTGCTATTGAGATACAGTAGTCAATCAGATCTTTATTGAGCAACCCACATGTCAGCTGACTAGACGATGTAGGGCATTGTGATCTGACCAGGGTGAGTAGGGCATCGTGTGATAGGGTGGCTGGTCACAGTATGTCGGGGGTGGGTGAGATGAAGAAAGCCTCTGTATGTGGGAGGGGCCAGAAGCCTCAAAGGGAGATTGGTTACATACAGGGGAACTGATCTAATAATATTAATGATAATGGGAGCCAGGTTTCTCAGTGTTAGAGAAAGAAGTTAAAATAAGAAAGTGAGAAATCTAGAATGAAGCCTACAGTTTGAATTGGAATTGGAGGTATTGGTACAGACCTATGATCTTAAATATATATATATATATATATATATATATATATATATATATATATATATATATATACACACACACACACACACATAGATTTAAAAATAGAAATGAAACTGTGTTAATGAGCATATATATGTATATATAGTATATATATATATTTATATTCATACATATATTCCCTATCTCTGTCCACTGAAAGCTACCAGGAACAAGCCGCAGCATCCCATATCAGATCTTATTTTCTAAATACCATAGTCCATTAAAAGGAGTAAGGACTCCTTGGAGAACTGACTGATTCCTGCTCACTACAACTCATTTCTGGTGGCTTCGGCCTGCAGCGCCTTGAAGCAGGGTTTCAGTTCCCGGCCAGTGATTGAGGTCGGGTCACAGCGGTGAGAGCACCGAATCCTAGCCACTAGACCAGTGGTCAGTGACAAGGTCCTGGCCCTACAGCTTTGCAGAAAAAGAATTCCCACAAAGACGGAAAGTAGTGAAACAAGTAAAGTATTTATTAGGAGAAAAAATACGCATGGATGGGCACACGGGTGGACTCAGGGAGAGAGTCACGCCCTTGCAGCAGTTTGAATCACTTATATGGGGCATTTCTTCCAGGTTTCCTTTGGCTGATCATTTTGATTTGCCTGGTTCAAAGTCTATATTTGCTATATCTCAGGATTTTCCCATGTGTTCATGTGCATCTCTTAGCCAAGATGGATTTTACTGAAGAGGTCTATGGGTAGATTTAGCCACTTGGCATCACTCCCCTTTTGACCTCCAAGGAGCTTTCTGCTCATGAGTAGTCAGGGAGGTCTCTTGACTTTGAGAATGAGGAATATGTGGTCTCTTATCTTCTTTCTGGGCAGAGCCTAGCATCCTCTCTCAATTGTCCTGTTATTCTTGTCTCGGAGTATTGGTCCACAGGAATTAACTCAAACCATTTGCCCCGGGAACCCATCTATCTCCTGCCTCACAACTAGAAAGGATCGCTCTAACCTCTGAATTCTCATGGTGCTTTATGCTAATCTAGTGGAAATAAATGTCCTGCTTTATGCCACAAGTATTTGCATACCCATATCCCTTCCACGGCATGAACCGTGTCTGCTAGATCTTTTAGATCTTTCTGAATGCTTTAGAACTCAGTGTTTCTTGGACATGATAGGGTCTCAATAAATGATAGTAGAAGGAAGGAAGGCAAGACAGCAGGAAGGAAGGAAGGAAGAAAGGGAGGAAGGGAGGAAGGGAGGAAAGAAGGTGAGTTTTCCAGATTTGTATTTTTTAATATGTATTTAACAAAATGTGTTCAACAAAGTTCTTCTCATATATAGGATATCACATTAGAAATAAAATATTATTGCCAAAAATATGACACAACCATGGCATGGGACAAGAGTTATCAACAAGTAAACTCTTGTTGGAAGAATTAAATCTCTTTAAATCAGACTCTGCTGATAGATCTTGAAGACTTACTTGGCTGACCTCCAGTCAGATGCCGTTCTTGGTGTCATTTACCAGTAGACAGAGAGATAACCCACAAGGGCACCTTGAACACTATTCTACTCAAGAATTTCACTACCTGCTTTCCCACCTGGCTCCCTTCTTATCAGTACCTCCCTTCTTATTCCCCTGACAAGAGATTTCAAACCATCATGGAAATAAAAATTAGCACTTCTCAAAATCTTTAAGAACTCCTGATAGTTTAGATCTTAGATACACCCATCCCATGGATGATTCTTTGGATGAAAAAACAGTGGAGACAAGTAGCACCAGGGTTAATCATAAATGACAAAATTCTCCCCTCTACTTTTATGCTGCTACTGCTTAATTATGATTTTATTGAATACAGTGTCCACCAAGCATTCAAACAAAATTATGGAATGTCGGGTATAATTTTTATTACAGAATATTTACTATATACACATCCAGCCCTTTCAAGAAATGTTTGTATTTCCAAGTAAAGTCTAATAAGATGATCTATGTTGCTTAGATTGCTATAAAAGTATATGTAGAAAATTTTGAACAAAAGTTTAATATTCATCATTTATGGGTTAAGACCAAATAAAGGAAATTTAGGTAGACCTTATAATCTTACAGTTATATTTCTGGCTTTATGCCATATTTACAAAATAACATTTTTTATCAAAGAGACATTGAATATTATAAACTCCTTATTTTACAAATGGAGAAACTAAGACAGGGCAAGAATTCCCATCACAAAAATCGTTTAGTACAAAGTGTAAATGAATCTGTTATTCTTTCCACTACATTATATACATGGTTTCATATTGGTTTTGTATGTATTATTTTCATACGATTCACATGTGAATCTTCTCATTGTGACAGTAGCTACACCTCATAGACTAATAGCAAAGAGAAAACATCATAACAAAACAAAAATTTATTGATCTTAGATCCATGGCCACTTGAAAACCCTTTGTCAACGTGAAAAATCAAGACTGACTTGTGCCTAGTATACAGATTGTTTTATACACAAAAGGTCTTCAACACATATGTATTAATTTGATTTGCCTGTTTAATTTGAAACTATCATTATATCTTCATGGTTGATAATCATATTTGTTCATGCTGTCAAATAAAAATTATATGAAGCTTTCAACTTTTAAATATTTTATGAAATGATCAATATACTTTTTGTGGTAAAATACAAAAGGCAATGACAACTTGACCTACCAGTAAACAATTTTATATTTTACTTTAATTATGACTCATAAATCTTTAATTATGAGTGTAAGGAAGACCTACAAAAATAATTACCTGTACTTTCCCTTTGCTATTAATGTATCATATTGTCCTGTGTAATTTAAAATCAATGTTAATACCTAAATTATATTTCAGAAATGTAAAACATCTTGGAAAAGAGAGTCATCAACTATTATCTGGCTAAAATGCTGCTTTGTTAGGCATTTTGAGGTGTAATTGATACTGTTCCCTCTGACTACACACCCTCATCTCTTTCCCCATGGAGTGTTTAATAAAATTATGGAAACAGCCAATTTATGCAGAATTTCCTATGTATCTTCTGAACTACCAGAATTAAGTGGCTTAATTAAGGCCACAAAAACACAATACTTAAATCATGAGGTTGTTCTGAGGACTTCTCTTCAACTGCATAAAGTAGAATAATTTATCCTTTTATCTAATTAATAGAAAAAAATCATACAGATATTTGGATTAATTATTCATGTCATGGACCACGGCAGCTAATCTCTTGCATCAGAGCCCTGTTACTACATTCTCAAAAGTGAATTTGAAGTTTTTTGCCTTTTAATTGTCTGCTTTTGTTTGCTTCTTATTACATACCTAATTCTAAGTCCAGTGCCTAGCACGGAGTAAGCATAAAATAGAATTGGTAAAAGAACATTTAATGTTTATCATAGCATTCATAATCCTCTTGATATTAGAATATTTGTATCGATATTAGAGTACCTACAAAGTAAACTCTCGGTACTAGATAGATGGATGAAATGGTGGATGATTAGGTGGATTATGTTTATCATCCATCACTGAAAAGATGTGAGCCATTTAACCTTTATTTGTGAGTAATTAGATGCTGTAATTATAACATGAGCTCAACAATAATTTCTGCACCACCAACAAATATATTTAAGCTCCAGTCTTCTTAATCAAGCAATAGTAAAATTCCAGTATAATAAATAATGTATAGCTTTTGATTTTGACTCTTAAATGGTGGTTTATGACCTTTAATATATATTTAGATGTTAAAATGGGAGTATTCATAATGGCTCTTGGAAAACGTTCTAACAAGGAAGATAGATTTTGAATGTTAATTCTCACTCTTTTAGTAATGTAACAGATGACCCTGAATGAATTGATATTTTTTTTCTTGCTGTAGGCTGGGACCATTTTGGACCACTTGTATAACACTGCAAGAAATAGACAAGCCCGTTTTATTGATTTGTCATAACTACATGTATATTAAGTTAGAGAGTTAAAAAATAATTTTGGCAAACACTGAACCCCAGTGTTTCCTACTGTTTAGGTCATGGATGATGATAGCTGCTTGAATTCTCTAATTATCTTAGTCTTAACCTAAGCTGCTCCCCCTTTTTTTTTTTCATTTCAACCATTTTTTATTTGAAGTCTTTAAAAATTATACTAATATTAATGTTGCCTTAGTCACTAGTGTGTAAGTAAATATCATCTAATCTTTCTTTTGACTTTGTATGTTCCAGACCATCAGGGTTATCTCTGTCAACACCAATGATTTTAGAGAAAATGACAGATATAGAAGATGTGGAAGACAAATACTGGACATGTACTGATCAAGAAAAACATCGTAAGTTGATTTTTAAAATATAACTTCCTAATAGCAGCTTTGTTGATTTGATTCTTTCTCAGAAAGACATTTTTAAACTCCCATTCATTAAGTATTCTGACTAGGTAAAGTCTGTGTCTTATTATACAAAACTCTAAACATGATTACACCTACACTATTTTAATTCCATTTTACTAAAATGATTTTGTAATAAGTTAAAACAAGTATAATTAATTAGGCAGGGTCTATAAAGACTCCTAAATTTAAATAAAATTTAACCATAGATATTTCTCAGTCTATAAAGTAAAAAACTGTTCTATGGGGAAAAAATTGTATATCTAATAGAAAATACGATGCAGCAAAGTTATGTGGCATCTAGACCATATCTAGTTAGAATTTTCAGTATTCAAGACATTGCCAGTTTCTACCCATGTCAAGATGTAATTGATAAATTTGTTTTTTATATTGTATAAAGATAAAGGGAAAACCATGGTTAATGTTTGGAATCAAAGTTCATATACACCTTCCAGTATCATTTGGTCCTCTCTGGATCTTGCTCTCCTCCTTTCATCTGTGCATATCTCAGCTTGATCTCAAATTGTCTTGGAGTCAATGACTTCTGCATATTAAGGAAGTAAAATTGAGCCTTTGATCATAGGTATTCACTCTCAAAACAGGGGGAGACTGAAAGAGAAGAGGGGTCACACAACTCTCAGAGAGAAAAGATTTTTAAAATTCCAAAAATATGTGTAAAAAATTGAAATAAAACAGCCTGATTCTGCTTTCTAGGCTCGTAGTTATCATTCTAAGATCATCACTGGAAAAGTATTGAACCAAAAGCATTTTTTAAAAATAAATTTATTTATTTATTTATTTGTTTATTTATTCATTTTTTGGCTGCGTTGGGTCTTCATTGCTGCACATGGGCTTTCTTTAGTTGTGGCGAGTGGAGGCTACTCTTCCTTGTGGTGCATGGGCTTCTCATTGCGGTGGCTTCTCTTTGTTGCAGAGCACGGGCCCTAGGCACGTGGGCTTCAGTAGTTGTGGCTCGCAGGATCTAGAGCACAGTCTCGGTAGTTGTGGTGCACGGGCTTAGTTGCTCCACGGCATGTGGGATCTTCCCGGACTAGGGCTCAAACCCATGTCCCCTGCATTGGCAGGCGGATTCTTAACTGCTGTGCCACCAGGGAAGTCCCATGAACCAAAAGCATTTTTAATGCATTTTATTGTTAATTCATGTTGAACCACCTAGGAGAAAATCCTCAGAATGATCTTTCCTGCCTGCCCAGAAAATACCTGGGTTGAAGAAAAATCAACCTCATCAATAAACATATGTATCCATGTGCCAACATAAAGGTGGCAAACTATTAGATTCTCTAAAATCTGTACAAAAACAACAAAGTTAGCAACATACTGAGCCTCCTAGCAGTCTGAGTTTCCTGCACTGGGGTTCTTTTACTGACAAGAGGCTATGATTTGCGTTACCAAAAAATGTCAGCTCCTAATTTGGATGAAGCTGAGATGAATTATACATAGATCATTAGAAACACTGTGGTCTACAGTGAATGAGGGATCTCAACAAAATCCGACCACTGACGCGCTGAGTGCTTTGAATAAGTCAATCATTATCCATCTGCCTCAATTTAAGGGTTCAAAAACTGGGGTTGTTCAGAGAACTAATTATTAATGTATGTCTGTAAGTTATTTTGAACTTCTCTTAGAAAAACATCAAACAAAGAAAAAATATTCCTGTTTGCCTATAATGACATTATTTTGTTTTCTTTGGGGCCAAAATATGTTCCTCCTCCTACATTTTTCCTGGCTCCTGACTCACTGTTGCCTCACTGTTCCTGCCTGATTTATTTTCTAAATGATCATTTCTAATGATTTTCTGGTCATCTCTTATAGGATATTTTGTATTATTCCTTCTCTAGAGAACTAACAGAAAGGAGTTGGGGGTGTGTGTGTGTGTATGTGTGTTGCCGGAGGTGTGGGAGGTGGTAGTCTGCACTGTTACAACATTTATCTCAAGCAGTGAGGAAGTTCCAGTTAAGGAGGGCACAGTTACTTCTCTTTTCAAGAACATAGATTAGACAGGAAAGAATTGGGCTAGTTCCTTGATCCTAACTGGAAGCTATATGGCTGCCATTAAAATTAAATCCTGATAAATTTCTCAATATGTGAAATCTTGTACTCTTACAGAGAAATCTAGGCACAGGCTAGGGCTAGGATTGGGACTAGGAATAGAAAAAAAATGACACAGAACAATGTAAAACCATGAGACAGACAGTGATGAATAGTTCATCCAAGAACCCAAATAGACAAGTATTACAGACTTCTTAAGTTCTAAGTGAAGGAACCACTGAGCTAGAATGGCAGTTAGATGATATCCAAAATTCTGAAAGTAGTAGAGCCAAAGGGAATTAAGGTCA
Source organism: Balaenoptera physalus (assembly GCF_965194825.1). NCBI lineage: Eukaryota > Metazoa > Chordata > Mammalia > Artiodactyla > Balaenopteridae > Balaenoptera > Balaenoptera physalus. Next base: position 97,848,974 of record NC_138890.1, on the reverse strand, counting down.
CCTGTCAAAAGGAGTGATACTGAGAGTGATGCCAGGAATTCTAGACTCATGTGAACCCAGCTATCTCACAAACACATCATACTGGTAACAGAGAAGTACAACTAAAGAATAAATGTGATCTGTTCTATAAAAATGCATCATCTTCCCTGGGAAAGCAACTGAAATACATACGTTGTGTTGTTTAAATCTACGGTAACCAAAAGGCCCATCATGCGTGTATCATCAAGAAAAATAAATAGGGTTTTGTATGATAGAACTTTCATATGAAGAAATACAGCTAAGACTGGCAATAATATATGAGCCCACTACACAAGAAAGGTGAGCCTACACCTGCATTCTGAACTTGTCTTCCTCAGGAAGCTTTGAGGGAACATTGTATGGGGGAAGAGAAACCATTAAAATTGACACTACTGAAGAGATTCCAGTAGCAAAGACTTAAAAACTAAACCATAAAGCAGGGACTTAGTCTGAGCCACAGAAGAAAAATAAGACAAACAAAATTTTCATAAACCAAAGTCCGCTTGCCTTGGACATTTTGCAAATGGAAAACACTATATTATATTAAATTTTAAGTTGTTTATTTAAGGTTGATATTTTACATTTTGAGTTTACACTGCCGTCATTTCAAAAACATCAAAGCAAGTCTGTTTAAAGTTTTTTCTTCCCTCATCCTCATACCAGCCTGAAAGCTGAATAGGAAAAACCAATCTAGCCAACTATAGGTAACTTAATTTATTCTTGTCCGTGTTTCAATATGAAATGTCAGAATTGTGGAGAGGGGTTGGGGAAAGAGTAGATCTAAAAATAATAGTGAACAATGTATATCTGTTGAGGATCTGGTCAAGAATGACCAGCAGCTGACCATTAAAGCTGCCACCCATAACTGAAAATATTGAAGTAGCCCAATTTTGAGTACTCTCATCCATAGCAAAAACCCATGGAATGCCAGCTGTCATTGCTTTGGCACAGGCAGTATTTCTTCTTCTCCTGCCAGGCCCACACATCTCCTTTGCCTCCGTCAGTTATTTTTATAAGCCAACCAGCGCTCCCAGCAGCTTTCCCTGCTGTCTCTGAGGTGCAGTCTTTTAGAGATTTCCTACCTAACTTGTTTATGCTTCAATGAGAATCAGCTAAAATCTACTGGACATGAGAAGAATTATCCTTTTATCATTATCATTATTGTTAAGGTAATGTAAAAGAGACTCCAGGGCATGACCTCCACACAGCCACATGGCTTAGACTGCACACCACACAATGCCATACAACTTCATGGAACAACATTCACGCCGACTGTGATGTGATTGGTGCCTCCAGAAACTGTAAACTGCGGTAGTTCCATTCAATATGTTCATAGAACTATAAAGAGTTTAAAACTCTGATAAAACTGATTCTCTCTTCTCAAACATCTTCCTACTATTCTTCCTAACAAGGTGTATAAATCACTGTTTTATTTTCAAGTTGTACAGAGAATACAATTTCCATATTCTTTCATGATATATTATTAAAAGAACTAAAGAGGGAGAAAATTTAAGTATCTAATTTTCCTTACCAAGGAGAACATTTCGAAAAGAAGAAAAGGTGTTTAGTTTGTTTTGTTTTCCAGCTAGTATATTCACCAGAGCTCAACAAGAATCTTCTTTATTTTTAATGTGCAATGTACAAATTGCATTTTCTGAAAAGAACATTTTAATTCTGTGAGTAGTCTTCACATGTTATTATGTAGAGTGGCAATTTTAATTCAAGTTAAATCATTTCAGAGTTAAATGGTTCTATTCACATCTGCTAATCTTAAAAGGCCAAGAAAATGACTGGATTTTTATTGGATTTAGTTTTCAATCAAATTCTATGTGGGTCAACTGTTTATAGGTGCTGTTATAAATCTAAAAATGTCTGTCTTAATGATCATCCCATATTATATTTAAGAAAGTAAAGGACCCTGGGAATGATACATCTCCTTTTCCTATTCCCTCAAGCAGTACTGAGAAGAAAGAAGTCACAAATATATTAAAAAATCTCACTGACACCCCCCAATCTGAAGGATATCTTCTAGTGAAGAGGAAAGCATGACAAGGCAGAGGATGAAGAATGCATTTCTAGACTTGAAACCCCTTCCCGGTAATAAAGAGATCATTACACACCAGAAGCCAAAAAGAACTCCCTAAATCACCAATTTGTTTTTCACCCACTTAAAAAAAAAGCAGGAGAGACCCATGTAGTGACTTCCCAAAAATAATTGTATCCCACTGCAAATACTTAGCAAAGTTGAATAAGAAAAGGGGAAAAACAAAGACACACTAAAATTATAATAACCTAATGAAAACAAATTAGAAAGCCTTATGTGAAGATTATCTGTTTTGTGGCAATTAAATAGCACCAGAGTCACTTGGAAGAATTCCTAAATTTTGACCTCTACTTTTACCCCCACAGACAAAGGAAGAACGGCAGAGAGACAGATGGAAAGAGAGAGGTGCATGGGAGTTGCCAGAAATGAAGGCTCGGTAGAACAGAATCCGGAACCTAAGGACATCCTCCAAGGAGTGGGGATAGTCATCTGATGCCACCCATCTCCATGGGGTACATTGGTAGGTTCTTAAGATATATCCCAAGGCCTAGTACACTCCCCTGATCTAGGACCTTCTGCCGGGTTTCTCTTGCCACACATTCAGTCCCATTGGGCTGGGTCCTGAGAAAACTCAAGCCTACCCATCTTTTTCATGTGCTCACTTGGCCCACAGAAGATTCTTGAATGTTTGACTCCCACAAAATTACAGAGAACAATTTGACCAACTGCTGGCTCCTCAATCCTTGCCTCATTAGCAGAGGAAACATTACCAGCCTGGTTCTTGCCTTCAGAGTTTTCCAGATAAGCGTAAGCACAAGTCTCCTCATTTTTCATACAGGTTTAATGTTCTAGATAATTCTTTTTGAGTCCCCCTCACTTGACTTAAGGTAAAAGAAATGAACTACTCTCTCCTACCCTCCCTCTTCTTTCTCATAAGTGAAAAGAAATATGCCAAAGTACTCTCTACTCCTAAAAAGTTTTTTCAAATAACTTACTTGATTAATCTCTAGCCTCCTCTTATATGGATTAGAGTTGTGTGATGGTCACGGATCTATATGTCACCTATTAAGTGCCTGCTTCAAAGATGTATCTAGCACATCTGTTTAGATCATAAACTACTCTTTATCCATTGGCCTCAACTTTGAGGTTTAGCCAATGTTCTTTCTTTTTTTTTTTTTTTTAAATTTTTATTTATTTAATTAATTTATTTTTGGCTGCACTGGGTCTTTGTTGCTGTGCGCAGGCTTTCTCTAGTTGCAGCGAGCAGGGGATACTCTTCGTTGCGGCGCGCGGGCTTCTCATTACGGTGGCTTCTCTTGTTGTGGAGCACGAGCTCTAGGCATGAGGACTTCAGTAGTTGTGGCACGTGGCCTCAGTAGTTGTGGAACGTTGGCTCAGTCGTTGTGGCTCGCAGGCCCTAGAGCACAGGCTTAGTAGTTGTGGCGCACGGGCTTAGTTGCTCCGCGGCATGTGGGATCTTCCCGGACTAGGGCTCGAACCCATGTCACCTGCATTGGCAGGCGGATTCTTAACCACTGCGCCACCAGGGAAGTCCTAGCCCATGTTCTGAACTATCAAGATCAGTCCTATTTGCTTTATCTTATATAATATTTGAAATATTTTGCTTATAACATTTGTTTGTGGCTACACAGTTTGGGTTGGTCTAACCCGCATTCGCTAAACTAGAATGTCTTGTTTTTCCTCAGAGGTTGGGAAAAGTAAAGCATCTACCTATAATTTATTCTCACAGAGGGACCATGATTTGAGCTTTTTAGTTTAATGGTTCACTGAAATGTGAAGAAGTTCTCTTGATTTATTAGTTAAAACAACCAATTCTCACTAACTTCAATTATAATATAAATTAAATCTTCTCCCAGAATTACATATTTTATTTTAGAATACCAAAAGAGATAAGATATGGTTAGGTCTATTAAATGTATCTTCTAAATGCCATGCTTTCCTTTCAAAACCAAACAAAAGGGTCAGCCCTTATTCTGAAACTGGTGGATCCCATACCTTATTCTGGTATGGATGCTCATATCCACAAACTTGCAGGTAGCCCTGAAGGCAAAGAGTAAGAAGTACATCTTCATAGGGAGAATTTGGACTCTAAGCTGTGTGACTTTTAGCAGGACATTCAATTTCTCTAGACCTCACTTTCTTATTTATACAGCAGATATGCCAGGTGCCCCTCATAACCCAGTTTTCCTCTTCTTTCTAGGTACACAGCTAGACTACATTTCCCAGCCTCCCTTGCAATTAAGTGTGACCATGTGGATGAATTGTAGTCAGTGGAATGTGAGCAGAAGTGATGTGTGCCTCGGAGGACTATCTCATGAAAACCTCCCAAATACTCTCATCTGTATTCTTTTTTCTCCTGGCTGGCTAGAAAGGAGATGACCCTCAAGGAGACTTTGACAGCCCTGCTTAATGAACACGAACCTATGTGCCTTCTCAGAATGTTTCACTGCCTCATTCTTTCTAAAGGTACCAATCACTGCCTGGACCACTCTGCAACTGCCTTTACTGGTACTGTTGATGAGTTCTCCAAGCTGGCTGGAGCCCCAGGTGAATCCCATGCCTCCTGCATGGCCCTCATGGCCTACTCATGCCCCATCCTGCTCTGTGATCCTCTACATTTTTGCATAAAATGCCACACTATATCTTCAGTGGCTGGTTCCCTGAGTGGTCACTGCACAGCTGACCATACAACCTAGAAGTGTGAGCCCTATAGCATGAAACTTGACCATGAGAAACATGAAATAGGAAGACCAGCCTTGGCTGGAAAAACAGCTCCACATTTAAAGAATCCCTCTCTGTGCTGGGCTTCTTTTCTTCTAGCATATCCAAAGGGGGATTTTCTACAGTACTTCTCTTCACCCCTTTCGCTCTCCTGAACCCAACTGCCTTATGCCTTTTTTACTTACCCATTGTATTCAACGTTCTTTACTCTTTTTTTTCCCTGTTTTTAGACTCCCACCTTCTCATATGGATTACTTTTATTTCAGAGTGAGGATACTCCAATTCATGTATATTTTAGGAAGAGAGTTTCCATCATAGAGGCAAGTATATCATGACATATTATGTATTATTTTTCATAAGTTGGCTCTTTCCCTTTGTTTGAAGAGTCAATCTGGTTAACCATAAAATGATAAAGAATATATTTATCTTACTACTCAGACTATTTGAAGTAGGAAGAAAGTGATGACAACTCTAGGTCAATAGCTTTAAAAACATGACCTTTAAATGAACAAAAAATTTCCCTGTTGTGAGAAGGGAATGAATTTAGTAAAAAGAACAAGGGTATAGATAACTGTGCTACACATCTGATTCTGCAAAAGAAGTGACTGAACTTTTTAAAAGGACTCCAAGTAGGTCTGATTCCTTACAGGTGTTATACCCTCTGCTTCTTTTCTAGGCCCTCTTTACGCCACGCTTCATTTTGTTTTGAGCCCAGATTTAGCAACCATCTCCATTTATTAACCATATCATTTTTGGCAAATAATTTAAATTTTTTGAGTTTCAACATTTCATCATAAAATGTGAATAGCATTTACTTCCATAGTTTTTAGGAGGATCAAATATGGTAATGTACATAAAATATTCTAATATATGATCTGTCACATAAGTACTCAGTAATGTAGTATGTTGTGTACCTCCCTTTCCTTCATCTTCATTTCATCCCTCTGTAGGTAATGGAAACTATGAGTCAATGCTGAGCATGATCAGGAAAGGTAGATCATATCTGATCACAAGTAAGGAAGTTAAACTATTCTCGCCGTGTGTGTGAGGGCCCTAAGGCAGGAGAGATGCCTACTCTGTGAGTAAATGAACTGCTTACAATATCAACTTCTTTGATAACTCTGGTGCTCTGTTAGGAAATCAAATCCTGCATTAATGGGTTTGCCCTCTTTCTAGGTCACATAGGGAAATACAGAATCTAGTCAGGAAGTTTCTCTATTCCTTTAAATCATTGTACATTTCTGTACTTATCTTTCAAAGACAAAGCAGAATGCATTAAGAGAAGTCAGGCAGGTAGAAAATAAACTGTACTGCAAAATGCTTTCTCTTTATTGACAACTGAATGGAGATTGAAATAAAACAGGGGGGTAGACAATTTAGTCAAATGATGAGCATGATTAATGTTCTCAGCAATTTCTAAACAAGTCAAAGCATACATTTTACTATTTGTTAACAGCCCCTAGAGCTTTTGGTCCAGTTAGTTTTAACAGGCTCCAACCAGAATCCTTAAAAATGTTCAAAAAGCTCCTTCTTCGGCTAGAAACAAAGGAGCTAGGTAAATAATAAAGTAAAGGAGTTAAAGATTTGTATATTTCATATCAATTTCTATCTCTGATTAAGCTCACTTCACATAATGTCACATAGTCTCTCTGTATGTATATTTCTATCTCCATCTATAAAATGGGATCATACAGTCATATTATTCAAAGGAGCCTCCAAAGATTCTACAGTATGTGATCCTTTCTCTCAACAGGCCAAAAGTCCTAAATCAATTAGTAGCTAACCTGTTTATATAACTAATGCCCTTCGTTGGTCATCCTGTCTAGTATCTAATAATCCAAAATGTAGTAAATAGATAAATAAAAAACAAATAGGTTATGTTTTTTTAATCCATATATTGTGTCCACTTCAATTAAATTAATATCAACAAATATTTACTGCTTACATTTCTTACCATGGGCAGACAAGAGTATTAGGTACTACGTTTAGTTTATTCAGGTCAAGCATGGTGCCAGTGAGGCCACATTTGTAATATCAAGCTCCCAAATATTCCAGTTAATACAGATCTGTTATCTGGTCACAGGGTGCTTTCTTAATCCTGGAACTACAAAATTAAACACATCCATTCCTTGGAGAAAACAAAGACTAAGCAAGAGATTATGGTTCCATTAGACAAAAGAATCAAGGCATAAAACCTACAGAGTGAGCTAGTGCCCTCTAAGGGAAAGACACAAGCCACCTACCCACTATCATTCCATCAAATTCTCTCCCACCACATACCTGATAGAGAAATTCTGATCATAAATTAGGTGTCTATAATTCTGAGCTTTTTAAAGCTTTAATCAAATTAAAATTTCTTCAGTTTACTATCACATTCCAAAAGCAGTCCGCAGGACTTAGGAGTTTCACTTCAAACCCTTATAAGGCAGTCACTATTCAATTATCTTGTGCTCAGTCTTACTTATTCTTATGCTGACACGTTCTAAACAGAGGCCTTATGACATCCTTCCTTGCAGCTTACCTTAATGAATACCTCCTGCAAATACTTTTTTAAGAAATCAAAATGTTCCCTATTGCTGTAAATAATTTTTATATTGGAGGAAACTTGGCTGCCCAAGAATAATAAAAGGGAAGGAGAGACAGAGATGCCAGAACAGTTGATAGATTCTGGTTGCCAAAGTTTTAAAAATATGATTCTTTCTCTGAAGTAAGATACCTAATACTATATTTTTTTATCACTAATGTCTTTAAATTGCTTTTTTATGTGAATGTTATATTTTTGATCCCATCAATATAGTCTGAATTGTTGAGTTAGATAACTGACTTTGAAGTTGAGGGTGAAAAGGGAATCTTTAGTAATTGCAAATTTTTATATACTCTGTTAGTAATTACTGTAGTTTCATAAATGGTTTTAAGTACTCAAACTTAAAAAGCAATTGGGACTTTTGGGAATATAGAGTAAAATTGATTTTAATGTGTCAAATTACTGCAAATTTTTCTACAGTTTTTTATGCAGTTAGAAAAAACACATAAAGCTATAAACTTGTGAGCTTTAAAATTTTAGGAACTTATTCCATCAGTTTTCTGGAGTAAATGCACATTTTGCACAAAAACACAACCTTTACAAGAGTTGATAAACTAGTCATATTTTCTCTGACCATGTAGAGAAATAGGAATATATAATTAAAGGTCATGTTCTATTGTTTTTCTTTCCACTTGGAATATTAAAATTAGAATTGAAGATTTTATTTGTAGCTGCCAAGTCCTAAGCATGTGTTGAAACCTATCAAAGTGAATATTCAGTCAATCCTCATTATTTATGGATTCTGTGCCTGCGAATTCACTACTTGCTAAAAGTTATTTGTAACCCCAAAATCAATACCCACTGAGCTCTTGAGGTCGTTCCCAGACACGCGCGGAGCAGCAAAATATTTGAGTCATCCAATGGCCACATCCCAGCTGAGGTTGGACAAGGTGACACTCTGCCTTCTTGTTTCAGCTCTCATACTATAAAGAAGTGTCCTTTCTGTGGTCTACTTAGTGCCATATTTTTCACATTTTTGTGCTTTTTCTTGGTCATTTCACTATTTAAAATATCCCCAAGCAAAATAATAAAGTTCTGTCTAGTGTTGCTGAGCACAGGAAGGCTTAAGGTGCCTTAAAGAGAAAATGCATATATTAGATAAGTTTTTTTCAGGCCAAGTTATAGTACTGGTGGCCATGAGTTCAATGTTAATGAACCAACAATATATGTTAAATAAGGTGTCTTCCATGCACAAAAATAAACTCAAAATGGATTAAAGACCTAAGTGTAAGGGCAGACACTATCAAACTCTTAGAGGAAAACATAGGCAGAACACTCTATGACATACATCACAGCAAGATTCTTTTTGACCCAGCTCCCAGAGAAATGGAAATAAGAACACAAATAAACAAATGGGACCTAATGAAACTTAAAAGCTTTTGCACAGCAAAGGAAACCATAAACAAGACCAAAAGACAACCATCAGAATGGGAGAAAATATTTGCAAATGAAGCAACTGACAAAGGATTAATCTCCAAGATTTACAAGCAGCTCATGCAGCTCAATAACAAAAAAACGAACAACCCAATCCAAAAATGGGCCGAAGACCTAAATAGACATTTCTCCAAAGAAGATATACAGATGGCCTACAGACACATGAAAGAATGCTCAACATCATTAATCATTAGAGAAATGCAAATCAAAACTACAATGAGATATCATCTCACACCGGTCAGAATGGCCATTATCAAAAAATCTAGAAACAATAAATGCTGGAGAGGATGTGGAGGAAAGGGAACACTCTTGCACTGTTGGTGGGAATGTAAATTGATACAGCCACTATGGAGAACAGTATGGAGGTTCCTTAAAAAACTACAAATAGAACTACCATACGACCCAGCAATCCCACTACTGGGCATATACCCTGAGAAAACCATAGGTCAAAAAGAGTCATGTACCAAAATGTTCATTGCAGCTCTATTTACAATAGCCAGGACATGGAAGCAATCTAAATGTCCATCGACAGATGAATGGATAAAGAAGATGTGGCACATATATACAATGGAATATTACTCAGCCATAAAAAGAAATGAAATGGAGGTATTTGTAATGAGGTGGATGGAGTTAGAGTCTGTCATACAGAGTGAAGTAAGTCAGAAAGAGAAAAACAAATACAGTATGCTAACACATATATACGGAATCTAAGGGGAAAAAAAAAAAAAAAAAAAAAAGGCCATGAAGAACCTAGTGGCAAGACGGGAATAAAGACACAGACCTACTAGAGAATGGACTTGAGGATATGGGGAGGGGGTGGGGTGAGATGTGACAGGGTAAGAGAGTGTCATGGACATATATACACTACCAAATGTAAAATAGATAACTAGTGGGAAGCAGCCGCATAGCACAGGGAGATCAGCTCGGTGCTTTGTGACCATCTAGAGGGATGGGATGGGGAGGGTGGGAGGGAGGGAGATGCAAGAGGGAAGAGAAATGGGAACATATTGTATATGTATAACTGATTCACTTTGTTATAAAGCAGAAGCTAACACACCATTGTAAGGCAATTATACTTCAATAAAGATGTTAAAAAAAAAAATAAAAAATAAAAAATAAAAAAAAAAATAAAATAAAAAAAAAAAAATAAGGTGTCTTTAAACAGCAATACACATAAAAGAAGGTTATGTATCAATCGATCACAACATAGGTCAATGTGACCAGAGGCTCACAGGAATCTAACCCTGTTTTCCCCTAGTTCAGTATTCATATTAATTCAGTGTTTGTAGCAACTTTAGAGAACCCTACTACTGCAAAAACCAAGAATCTTCTGTAAATACTTGGGGTCAGAATTAGTCTACGGATAATCAGACGTTGGGGATACTCTCAAGTTGCACTTCACTGTGATCCCATGGCTGCCTTAAATTGATTTTACTATCTCCCACTCAGTCAAGGGCTTTGATCACTTTACCTTCCACCCTTACCTCATTTTTATAACAATGTGTTAACTTGGGATCTCCTAGTTAATATAATAGGCTCAAATCCCTATAGAGATCTGAAGTCCCTTTTGGGATTGATACAAATACCCAAGGATTATATGCTTTCTGCTCACCTCTGATTCATTCTACTTGTTCTGATGATGTTATTCAGTCTATGGACTGCCTCACTATAACTTATAAATACACAAAAATTTCATATAAGCCAAGGATGAGCTTAGTGTCATCACCTGAAGTTTGGGGGCTGTGGAAACAAGACAAAATCATAGTTCAGATAAACAAGCAACTTTACAGTGAACATTATGCATTCTTGTTCTTAAGATATCTTATAGCCACGCCATCACTGGAGAGCTTCCAGTGCTCAGTCCTCCTCCACTATGTCTTGGACTCACCACCATGTTCTATACCCATACCCTTTCAAGAGCAAAAAACGTATATTTTATGTTCTCCTAGAGAGAAATTTACCATCCTTTTATTTAACCCTGGAGCAATATGGTTACTCATACATTAAGGGTTTCGTCATCTACTCCAAGTGGCCTATCAAGATCTTTTGCTGAACCAAAATTAAAATTTTCTCCCTAATAGGAATTCTATTGCCAAAGTTGAACTTTAGTACCTTTTCAGCATCACAGAGCTAGTACACAGTGGAGCCAGGTTGTAGCCCACATTCTTGGACTCCACAGTCTGTTATTTTCTTTTTAATTGAAGTATAATCGACCTACAACACTATGTTAGTTCCAGATGCAGAACATAGTGATTCAACATTTCTGTACATTACAAAATGATCTCCATGATAAGTCTAGTTACCATCTGTTACTATACAAAGTTATTACAATATTATTGACGATATTCCTCATGCTGTACACTTCATACCCATGATGCATTTATTTTGTAACTGGAAGTTTGTACCTCTTAATCTCCTTCACCTATTTCGTTCATCCCCCCACCCCACGCCCCTCTGGCAACCATCAGTTCTCTGCATCTATGAGTATGCTTCTGTTGTGTTATGTTTGTTTCTTTGTTTTTGCTTTTTAGATTCCATACATAAATGAAATTATATGGTATTTGTCTTTCTCTGTCTGACTTATTTCACTTAGCATAATACCCTCTAGGTCCATCCATGTTGTTGCAAATGGCAAATTTTCATTCTTTTTTATGGTTGAGTAATAGTCCATTGTAGATATATATCACATCTTCTTTATCCATTCATCTGTTGATGGACACTTAGGTTGCTTCCATATCTTGGCTATTGTAAATAATGCAGTGATGAACATAGGGGTACATATATTTTTTTGGAATTAGTGTTTGTGTTTTCTTCAGAAAAATACCCAGAAGTGGACTTGCTGGAATGTATAGCAATATACATTATAGATATAGATATAGGCATAGACATATAGACATATAAATATATAGACATCCGTATGGTCTAATGTGTTTCAAAGCCAGGGTTTCCTTAATGATTATCTTTCTGGATGATCTGTCCATTGATGTAAGGGGTGTAAGTCTCCTACTATTATTGTGTTACTGTCAATTTCTCCCTTTATGTTTGTTAATACTTGCTTTTAAGTGCTCCTATGTTGGGTGCACATATATTTACAATTGTTATATCTTCTTGTTCTGGTGATCCCTTTATCATTATATAATGTCCTTCTCTGTCTCTTGTTGCAGTCTTTGTTTTAAAGTCTATTTTATCTGATATAAGTATTGCTATTCCAGCATTCTTTTAGTTTCTATTTGCATTTTTTCCATCCCCTCACTTTCAGTCTGTGCAAGTCTTCAGATCTGAAGTGAGCCTCATATACAGCACATAGATGGGCTTTGTGTTTTATCCATTCAACCACTCTATGTCTTTTGACTGGAGCATTTAGTCCATTTACATTTAAAGTAATTACTGATTGGTATTTACTTACTGTCATTTTGCTGATTGTTTTCTGATTGTTTTTGTGGTTCTTTTTTTCCCTTTCTTCTTTTTCTCTCTTCCCTTGTAATTTGATGACTATCTTTAATGTTATGTTTGGATTCCTTTCTGTTTTGTGTGTGTGTATCTATTACAGATTTTTGATTTGTGGTTACCCATGAAGTTGCTTTTCCCTTGCTGTGTTTAAGATTCCCTCTTTATCTTAAATTTTTGCCATTTTAATTGCAATGTGTCTTAGTATGATCTTTGAGTTCATCTTGTTTAGTACTCTCTGTGCTTCCTGGACCTGGATGTCTGTTTCCTTTCCCCAGTTAGAGAAGTTTTCAGCTGTTAGCTCTTCAAATAAGTACTCTGCCCCTTTCTCTCTCTCTTCTTCCGGGACACCATATAATGCAAATGTTAGTATGCTTGATGTTGTTTCAGAGGTCTCTTAAACTCTCCTCATTTTTTTAAGTCTTTTTTTTTTCTATTCAGCTTGGGTAGCTGTTCACTACTTGGAAAGCTTTCCACTACTTGGGTTTAGCTTTCCACTACTCTGTCTTCTGGTTCCCTGATCTGTTCCTCTGTATTATCTAATCTATTGTTGATACCTTCTAGTGTATTCTTTATTTCAGTTAGTGTTTTCTTTAGCTCTGTTTGGTTCTTTATATTTTCTAACTCTTTGTTAAACTTCTCACTGTGTTCATTCATTCTTCTCCCAAGTTTTTCAGCATTTTTTTATGAGCTTTATGAGCATTACCTTGAACTTTTCATTGGGTAGATTGCTCATCTTTACTTCACTTAGTCTTTCTTCTGGGGCTTTATCTTTTTCCTTTATTTGGAACATATTTCTCTGTTGCTTCATTTTGCCTAATTCTCTGTTTTGATTTTTATGTATTAGGTAGATTGATTCTTGGAGAAGTGACCTTAGGTAGGAGACATCCTATGGGGCCCAGCAGCACACTCCCCTCTGATCACCAGAGCTATATGCTCTAGGGGTGCCCCCATGAGAGCTGTGCCTGCCCTTCTGTTGTGGCAGGGCCAACTACTGTGGGCACACTGGTATGCAGCTCTAGCCCCAGCCAGCTGGCGGCCAGCCCTGCATTGTGTGGAGGTTGCCAGCCCTCTGGTGGGTGGGTCCAGGTCCTGGCACAGCTGGCAGTGGGGCCCAGAGGATCCCAGGGCTAGTGCCCCCCTGCTGGTGGGTGGGTCCAAGTCCTGGGGCAACTAGCTGCAGGGCCTGGGGGCAGGGGCAGGGAGTCTCGGGACTGCTGCTGAGTGGCTGGTAAGCAGGTAAGCCCCCAGTGCTAATGGGCTAGAGGGAGGACTCCAAAATGGTGCTTTCCAGCACCAGTGTCCTCATAGTAAAATGAGCTCCCCAAAGTGACTGCCACCAGTGTCTATGTCCCTAGAGGAGTCCCAGTTGCCTCCTGCCTCTTTGGGAGGCTCCCCAAGATCAGCAAGTAGGTTTCATCCAAGCTCCTTTCAAATTACTGCTTCTGCCCTGGGTCTTGGAATGTGTGAGATTTTGCATGTGCCCTTTAAGACCAGAGTCTCTGTTTCCTATAGCCCACTGGCTCTCCTGTATGCAAGCCCCACCAGCCTTGAAAACCAGACATTCTCGGGGCTCATCTTCCTGATGCAGAACCACCAGGCTGGGGAGCCCAATGTGGGGCTTGGACTCCTCACTCCTTGGGGAGGACCTCTGCAATTGTGATCAACCTCCTATTTGTGGGTTGCCTACCTGGACCATATTGTGCCTCTGCCCCTCCTACCCATCTCATTGTGGTTCCTTCTGTATACCTTTTGCTGTAGAAAATCTTTTCTGCTCATCTTCAGGTCATTCTCATCAATTGTTACTCTGTAAATAATTATAATTTTGGTATGCCCATGGAAAGAGGTGAGCACAGGGTCTGCCTACTCCATCTTGGCCACATCCTGTTATCTTAACCCCCAAATTATAATGTCTCCTTTTCAAAAATATCATCCCTTCCTCTCCTTGATATCTCACCTCACATATAAATACTCACTAACTCCATCTTCCTGACCTTAATTCTAAAAATCAGGAGGCCCGCTTCACACAAATAAGATTGCATCTACTGGCTTAAGCAGAACATGGAAAGGAAACTAAATGTATTTTCTGACAAACACAAATTGGGGAAGCAAAAGAATATATAGAAGCATTGCTGCATATAGTAGACAAGACAGAAGGACTTGTCTTGACTTCAGGGTCAAACTTTGCAATGAGGTCATGCTTTATAAACACCATCTACTCCAAACACATAGCAATAATGGGTGAAATACTAAGAGAGATCAAAAAGACATACTCAGATTTATAGAAAAGATAATATCCAGGCTATCCAAAGAGTAGATGGGGGTTTCCATCCAGGTCAAAAGAGAGCAACAGCCACGGGGAATTTGATTCCTGTGGAAGAAGAGGAGCTAAAAGTATTTCATGCAAGATGGGGACAGTAGTGTCGCTACTTGAAATCAGGGCCTGATGTGAGTTCTCTCACATGTGAAAGGAAGAGGAGAAAAAATTTGGCAGACTTGCTGGTGGGGGCTGTAGCTTATTGGTAGCTGTGAGCCCAAGGAAAAGTATAATCTTGCTACTAGAAGCTCAGCTAAACTGCTTATTAGGTCTTCCATACTCCCATATATTATTGAAGTATGTTTATAAATCCTAGTTTTCAACTGGGCGCCCAGAGAACTAAGTGGAGTCAACCATAAAACAGGGAGTTCCTTGGCAGTCCAGTGGTTAGGACTCAGAGCTTTCACTACCATGGCCTGGGTTCAATCGCTGGTTGGGGAATTAAGATCCCACAAGCCTGGCAGCATGGCCAAAAAAAAAAAAAAGAAAACAAACAAACAAACAAAACACATAAAACAGCTCAGTAATACAGGGAATAGAGAAAACAAAAGCACTCAAAATAAGCCTGTAAATTCTAAAACAAAATTTTTTAAAATGAGAAGCTGAAAAAAAGCAATGAGAAAAATAAATTATATTTGAAGTGGAATTTATTTCATAAAACATAAAAATGAGTTTGAAATAATATTTGGAGGATTTCAAAGAGAAATAAGGGTACATCATCCATGCAGAAATAACAAGACAGCGTGACACCAAAGTAGGCACAAAGGATATGAGATCAAGTTCATATTAAGAAGAACTGATCACGGTTCCCCTTATTACATGGGTGTGTAAGCTTTTACCGCATCTGACTCTCCTGCATATAACTCCTGTAAACTCTCGACAGAATACCAAAAGCAACGACCTAAAGGCACTGGAGAGTGAACCAAAGCAAGGGTTGAGGTTCCCATTTTTTACAACTTTTAGCCTGAGGGCAAAAATAAGTTGATGTTGAACAAGGTGGCTAAAACTCCAGTAGAAAAACCACAATCTTTCTTGCCTGAGGAATCAGAGGACAGAGTTCAGAGCAACCACAAACACTGGAAAGTGGGAAGGAGGGGAATTCTAGAAAAAAAGAAAACGGAGAAGGAAAGCCTCGAATTCTGTGTTTAGACTCTGCACAAATCTCTGGCTAATCCCTGAAACATGCATGCATTGGACAGACTCCACTAAAGATAAAAGAACCCAGTCTAAGATTTCCCAAAAGTCAGAGTTTGCAATTTGAGTGCAACCAAGTTAATGTCTGCTAAAATACAAAAATCAACACTCTTTGGAGGAATATAACAGAGTTTGCACAACATAACATTTCACAATATCTAGCATAAAATCCAAAATTACTCAACCAGGAAAATATCCATTTTCAAGAGAAAAGTATAATAAACAGAGACCAATCCTTGATGATTATAAATCGGAAATTACAGACAAGGTTTTCAAAGCTGCTATTATAACTATGCTCAAGTACATAAAGGAAAATATGTGCACAATAAATAAATTTAAGCACAGTAAATAAATTTAAAAGATGGAAATTCTAGAACTGAAAAACATAATATCTGAAATTAAAAATATATATATATTTGGATGGGTTTAATAGCAGAATGAAGGTGACAGTAGTAAGCCAATGAACTTGAAGTTTGGTCAATAGAAATAATGCAATCTGAAGAACAGAAAAATTTTTTTTACTTTTTTAAGAGATTAGAACTTCAGGGACCTGTTGGACAATATGAAAAGGCCTAAAATATATATATATATATATATATGTGTATATATATATGTATATATGTGTATGTATATATATGTGTGTACATATATATATATATGTAAGTGGAGTCGTAGCAGCAGAAGAGAGAATAAAACAGAAAAATATTTTGAATAAAAAATGGCGAAAATTTTCTAAATTTAATAAAAATATCAACTTACAGATTCAGAAATCTCAAGGATCTCCAAGCAGGGCTACTATGAAGAAAACTATATATATGGCAGTTGATAGTCAAACTGCTGAAAACCAAAGATGACAAATAAATCCTGAAAGCAGCCAGAGGAAAATGACACATTATATATAGGGCAACAATAATTTGAACCATCATTAACTTCTTATTAAAACCAACATTCAGTAGTGAAAGTAACAAAAAGATATTTTCAGACAAAGACTATAAGAGTTTAACATCCACAGGCCTGCACTAAAAGAACTTTATGTAAATAACCAAAAGAAATACAAACCATAGAGGAAAGCAGCAGGGGGGTGGGGGGGTAGTGTGATGAATTGGGCGATTGGGATTGACATGTATACACTGATGTGTATAAAAGTGATGACTAATAAGAACCTGCTGTATAAAAAAATTAATAAAATAAAATTTAAAAATTAAAAAAAAAGAAATGCAAACCATAGAAGTTTATAAAATGTCAGCTATTTTAATAATATTAAAATAAAAACACATTTGTGGGATTAAATGGTAAAAATAAAATTCTAAAAAATAGTAATAAACTTGCAGAAGGATGCTCAATGCATACTTAAAGTATACTAATACCTTTGTCATGTTTAGGGAAAAGAATACAAATACTAAATAATGGAAGGCCCATTTAGAAAAAAAATGTATCTTAACATTTTAAGAGTCACACTAAAACAATAAAAATACAAGTTATAGCTTTCAAATAACAGAATAAGGAAAAATTATCAATCTAACAGAAAGCAAGGAGGGTAAAAAGAAAAAGAATTGTAACCACAAAATACAAAGTAAGATAGCAGAAATAAGCCCAAACATACAAACTGCCACAAAAAGAATTGCAAAGTTCTAATTATAGCAATTATCTGTGGATTTTTCTTTAATTCCAACCTATACTTTGCTTTCAAAAAACTTAATAAAAATGAAGTCAAACTGAAAAACTGAAAATAAAGGGAAAGGAACAGAGATATTATCAAAATACTAGACCTGTAAAAAGCTTGTTTAACAGTATTAATATCAGGCAAAATAGGGTTAAAAGCCGTCACCCAAGACAAAGAAGAAATGTGTATAATAATAAAAGGAACAATCCACAAAGAAGAAATAATGTTTATGAATTTGTATGCACCTAATAGCATGCACATAAACATAAAAAACAAAAACTTTTAAGTACCTTTATTTGAAACATACATCAAGAAGAACTTCTTTCCACTGCCACCTGGGAAACTGACTAATTAAGAGACCTCAGGTCAATCAGTTAAACTCTGCTCCCTCTTTGTGAAATGGTACTCTTCATGTTTGTCTTACTAAATGCAATGTTTTTGTTTTAACTAGATAAAGCTTAATAGACAAATACATACTGACATATGTATATATGTATATTTATACCTATAGATACTAACAAACACAAGGGGGAAAAAAGTCATGATGGACATTGGAAAGAATGTAAGAACTAATTACAAAGATCTGGATCCAGGGGGCTACAAATAATAATTAAGGCAAACAGAAAATACATTTCCTTTGAGAGCTTGCATTATTTAAGTTACATAGTTAATAACAAGTAATATTCTTGACTATTTCATAAATAGTTTATCAACATGAAAACACGTAATTCTTGGCTCTGTAGTGTCTCCTGAAGTCTCTTTTATTTTTATTTATTTACTTTATAGATTTATTTGTTTGCTTGTTTTTTGTCTGCATTGGGTCTTCGTTGCTGTGCACGGGCTTTCTCTAGTTGCGGCGAGTGGGGGCTACTCTTCGTTGCGGTGCATGGGCTTCTCATTGCGATGGCTTCTCCTGTTGCAGAGCACAGGCTGTAGGCGCGCAGGCTTCAGTAGTTGTGGTGCACGGGCTTAGTTGCCCCGCGGCATATGGGATCTTCGCAGACCAGGGCTCAAACCCGTGTCCCCTGCATTGGCAGGGGATTCTTAACCACTGCACCACCAGGGAAGCCCCTGAAGTCTCTTTTAAAAAAAATAATAATGATAAGGTTTGGTTGAATTGTCAGGAGGTCATGCCACAAGGCACATGCTTTGGTAGAAGCTTTTTAAATTTTTGAAGACAAAATGAGCTGCATCATAAAAATATGTAAAATCTGACAGTTTATATGACAGATTAAAGAAAAAGTATCAATAGATACTCTGGTGCTTTAAGAACAGAAGTAGTTAAATAGTAATAGAGTTCACAAAGAAGGTTGTTGAGTTCCTGCCCATTACTTTGATCTGTTACCAATGTGTGTGACACTACTTTAAGCTAAACATAAACTTCAAGAATTCTCAATATACTTTTAGCCCTTGAAAAAGTAATGTCCATTGGAAGACTCTTCACTGAAAAGTAGTTGTCTGAAAAGATGAGAATTAGTACAAAACAAGCTAAAAAGGGCAAGTTCCTGTCTTCCAGAAACCTACTATCTAAAGCAGATAAACCTACTACCGATGAAGCCAAAAGATTAAATTATGTCAAGAAAATATAAATTAGTTATTGAAAGAAGAGAGATTAAATGTTTTCTTGCCTATGAGCTTCTCGAAAGTAGGATCCAGGTCTTTTTCAGTTATATTTATCCAGGGACTAACACAGGTCCAGGCATAAAACAGGTACTCAGTACTTGATTGTTGAATGGAATTGAATTAAGAAGGCATTGGTGCATTTAACTGGGTCTGAAATGAAAAAAGAACATTGGAAAAGCCAGCATGTGCGGAGAACAATGACATTAGTGGATGGCTGTTTTTACCACCCAGGACTCATGTGTTTCTCTTGGTAACTGTGCCCTGATGTTAATTCTCCCTCCCTCTCAGCACATGGGTTCCAGGTGAGCTGCCACAGATAGCTTGGGGATGGTGTGTGACACAGACCTAAGCCAGTCAGCATGGCACATTACCCTGGGCAAGACTTACTGACTCAGTGATGGGCCCCTGATCCAATTAGAGACAAAGAGACACTTCTAGGAATCCAAGGACAAAGGTTTGTACTCTTTTGCATGGCATTTGAAGAACAGACCACAAAATTAACACCTGCTGCTGATCATGAGGGCGAGCTCTCCTGGGGTCAAAGTCAACTAGGACAATGTAGAGATGAGAGATAGAAAGAGAAACCACAGTCCCACTTGGCATTGGTTGAGCCCCTGTATCCAGCTGGACCATATGTCTGCCAGTCAGTTGTTACTTTGAAACCCAGGTTTCAGCAAAGAAAAAGGACCACTTCCTCTTTTTTTCAGTCCTCACAGCCATCTCCTTATTTTCTGAGTCTGCTCATTCTACCCCTTCCCAAATATACTTGTGTTTCAGAATTGTATTATGCGTGTATAAGCCTGTTTCCCTTCTGAAATATGCGCTCACCCAGGAAAAGGATTATATCTTACTCTTTTCATATCCACAGATCCTACACAATTTAACTTCTGGAACATAGTAGGCACTCTAACTGTAGAGATAGTGTGTGTGGCACTGTGGAGAGAGTTGTAAAGCAAGCACAAGTAGGTTCAAACTAGATATTGTCTACAGTGTACAACATCTTGGCACCTCA
This sequence comes from Balaenoptera physalus, assembly GCF_965194825.1. Taxonomy (NCBI): domain Eukaryota; kingdom Metazoa; phylum Chordata; class Mammalia; order Artiodactyla; family Balaenopteridae; genus Balaenoptera; species Balaenoptera physalus. The sequence goes on along the minus strand of NC_138890.1, from coordinate 97,828,896 downwards.
GTTTCCCCATATGTAAAATAGGAATAATAATCTAACTTCCACAATTTGTGGTAAAAGTTAGATAATGTTTGAAACATGTCTAAATGATGCCTAGCTTACAGAAAGTCCTCAATAATTATTATTTTTTTCAGCTCCATTCCCAGTAAACATTGTATTAATTGATAATTCAAGCAAGAGATAATGAGAATGAGACAGAGGACTATAGTTACAGGATATAGTTACAGGAAAAAAGAACACCAAATTTAGGAGATAACATAAAGTAAAAACAATAAATTTGGCAAAGGACTAAATAGAGTGAAGAACACAGATAATTAAATGTAACCTAGAAGATGTGAGGATTCAGAGAGATCCCTGATGATTTCATCATGATATAGGGAAAAAAAAAAAAGCACAGGTCATGTTATCAGCTGGTTGATAAATCCTCCTCCAAAGTTCGAACAAGGTAATTGGCAGTTGCAATGGTAAACTGTAATTTAACTGCTGTGAACCTGTTGATTAGTCAGACTCTAATTCTCCGTTAGAGCCTCCATCAGCCATTCCAGTAACTAATTGCCCAAATTCAGTTGTAAGCATTGAGCTCATTGATAAAAAATTAAATGATAACACAGAGCGTAAAGCAACAACAAAAAAGAAACAGATGAATATCCAAAGCGAGGTAAAGCTACCCTTAGAAATAAACTTAATATTTGGTTGGTACCAGGTCTTCCTATGGAATTTCCACTGAACCCTTCTGATGAGATTTGCTGACTGGAAACATGAGGAATAAGTCTAAATATCAAAATGAAGTGAAGGTTGAAACATCTATTCAATATATGGATATGGTACAGAGCAATGAGTGAAATATTTTAGCCCAATAATCTCTTTTTCCTTACTAGAAAAGAGTTCAACTTAATTATGACAGTGCATTTCCAGTGATGGAGTAGACAGTGCCAATAAGTGCCAGTAAGATAGTGCCAATGAGATTATATGTATATTATCTATAGTATTAAACACATTTCTATTCAAGCAATATAAATCCCTGTAACAAATTTAGACAAAGGAATTCCCTGGCGGTCCAGTGGTTGGGACTCAGCAGTTTCACTGTGATGGCCCAGGTTTGATCGCTGGTCAGGGAACTAAGATCCCGCAAGCTGTCAGGTGCGGCCAAAAGAAAAAAAAGGATTTAGACAAAGAGTGTAGCATCTAGGCTATGGGACACTTGGTGAATAGACATAGCTGGATAATTGACTTTTTTTGAAAGTTGATTTCATAATTTTACACACCCAAACTCTTTTAATTATGTTGGGTAGAATTCTTTCCAAAATAAATCACTAACTTTGCCTGACTCTTTAAACAAAGAATATTAATGACTCAAATTTGTCATTATAAATAACAATTATTAAAGCCTTAAATACTTGAATACCCGTCAAACTATTATTTTCATTACTAGGAATTTATCTTTATAGCCTAATCATAAGGGTGCACAAATATTTCACTTCAAAGATATTCATATAAGATTGGTTTCATAAATGATTATTTATATGATGTATACTCAAAAGCCATAGAAATAGTAAAGGCAAATAAATGATGAATAAAATATGCAACATTTACAATATTTTTACAAAGTGAAAAATGACAATGAATATGTCACACTGTTAAAAAAGGAAAATATGAATGTTACTATGAATGATATTGTGCAGTGATGTAGTGGTAACCTTCAGAGCTACTGATGAGCATAGATAGAGCTGTTTGCTCTAACACACACACGAAAATCAGGCTCTATTATAGTCCTTTTCAAGTCTTGAGCCTGACTTTTGAAATGTTCCTGCCTTTCTCCATTGCTGCAAGACTGTCTGCTCTATCTTCTCAACACTGACATTGCACCTGTCCCTAGCAGCCCTCCTTCATTTTCTTTTTCTTAGAGTCATGAGATTGAATAGGACATCAGTGATCATTGAAACCAATCACCTTGCAAATGTTCAAGTCTCCTCATTGACAACTCTGTCGAATGCCACCCAGCTGAATCCTGTACGCATCTACTATGACAACTTAATTCTTCCTCTGGCTGCCTATTGCTCCTTTCAGCTTTGTGAATTTTGTTTATCTATTAGTCCCCTTACAATGTTCATCTTTTGGTTTTAGTGATAGCCATTCAAATCTGAACTCCTTTCCAGTTACAGTTTTTTAAATATTTGAAAATAACTATCATGGTACCCCAAGTTTTCTCTTTTCCTTCATTTTTCAGCCATTCAGTGAATTATTATTTACCCCCTACTTTGTGCTGGGCACCACTCTAGACACTGGGATTACAGTAATGAATAAATCCAATAAGGTCCCCTGTCCTCATCAAACTCACATTCTAGCAAGGAAGATAATAAACAAGAAAATAAATAAGTAAGCAAGATAATTACATTTCACAGGAGTTATCAGGCAGAACCTAACTAGGCTTTTGTTCCGGAAAGGTACTAGGAGAGACTGAGTACATGAGGAAGCACCGTATCTGAGGAGAGACCTGAAAGTTGAAGCTCCATCCATGGGAAAAGCCAAGGGAAAAGCACTTTAGCCAGAAGGAACAGAACGTGAATTCCCTCTCAGATGAGAAAACTCTCAAAGTGACCTAGGAACACAACAGTGGCTGGAGAGGTGAGAAATGGGAGGAGTAAGGAGTGTGAGGTGAGGTGGAAGAGGTACGCAGCACCAGATCATGTAGGGACTTGGTAAAAGGCTTAGATTTCTTTCCAAATCCAAAGGCAAGTGACAGGCATGAACGTGATAAAATCTGATTTATGCTTAAAAAGATCATTCCGGCTGCCTAAACATTATAAATTCCTGTAACCATTTCTCACAGGAATGATTTGCATTGCTTCTCTTGGTCCAGCCCCTCTAAACATGCTCTAGTTTTTCTACATTCTTCTCCAGAAGGGAGCCCAGAGCTAAAGGCAGTGCTTTGGGTGTGATCTGATCATTCAGAGTAAAGTAAAATAATTACCTCTCTTACCCGGGATATTCTTCTTCTACCATGTAGCTGAAGATTAAGATGTCCTGCAAGGTTGAAAATCATATAAAGAAGCTTGTCAAAAACAAAAGTAAATAAACTCTGTTTGAGAGCTTAAAGCAGTTGTTCTCAACCTTGCCTGCCCACTAGAATCACCCAGGGAGCTTTGAAAAAAATCGCTGGTGTCTAGACAACATCCCAGGACAATTAAATCAGAATCTCTGGAGGTAGCCTTTTTTTTTTTAAATAAATTTATTTATTTAATTTATTTATTTTTCGCTGCATTGGGTCTTCGGTGCTGCACGTGGGCTTTCTCTAGTTGCTGCAAGCAGGCTTCTCATTGCAGTGGCTTCTCTTCTTGCAGAGCATGGGCTCTAGGTGCCTGGGCTTCAGTAGTTGTGGTGCACGGGCTTAGTTGCTCCGCGACATGTGGGATTTTTCCCGGACCAGGGCTCAAACCCGTGTCCCCTGCATTGGCAGGTGGATTCTTAACCACTGCGCCACCAGGGAAGCCTTGGAGGTAGTTTTTAAATATCCCCAGGTGGTTTCATTATGCACCCAAGGCTGAAAACCATGAGAGAATGGCTAGCCCTGTGCTTCCCAAAATTTAACATGCAGAGAAATCATCTGAGGATCTAGTTAAAATGCATATTCTGATTCCCTGGATCCGGGGCAGGGCCCAAGAATCTGAATTTCTTAATAGTTTCCAACTGGTACGTTTGCTGCTGTTTTAAGAACTACACTGTGAATTAGCAAGGGCCCAACCCCAAAGTTCTCACAACATGAACCAGAATCACTTGGAGGGTTTGTTAAAACACAGGTTGCTGGACCCCACTCTCAGATGTTCTGGTTCAGTAGATCCTGGGTGAGGCCAGAGAATTTGCATCTCTAACAAGTTCTCAGGTGATACTGAAGCTGCTCATACAGGCAGGATCTCACTTTGAGATCCACTGAGCTATCTAATGAGGAAAAAACACATGAATTATAGGCTCTGAAGTTCAGAGCACAGTCTTTATGTTTGACTCTCATGACCTGAAAAACTTTTCATATCTTTTGTTCTCCTCTGAATTCCATCTAGGCACAGTTATGTATATTTTCCACAGGAAAATGCTAGCTAAAAGGAATTTAATTTTGAGAAGAAATAAGACAATGGCAGGCCAGCAAATATGCTTTCGTGAGAGGGAAATTAATCTGGAACACTGAAACTAGCCCTGATATGTTTCATCACAAAGAGAGGCTTATGCTAAATTTTGAATTATCTCTTTCTCATAGATTTTAGCTACAGCATGCAACCAGTTCCCCTACTTAGTAAAATCTCGAATGTTCTGAATTCTTTTTTCTGTTGTGTATCTGCCTTTCCACTTTCTTGTTTGCTTTGTTTCAGTGCATCTTTGTGTCTCTTTCTTGTGAACATGCTGCATAATGCAAACTAATAAAAATATATGCTACTGAACTGTGGAGACTTGAGAACAATAAACAGAAAATAAAGTGAATTGCTCTTCCAGCACCAAGTGTTTCTCAATAAGCATTTTTCTGAATAACATCTTTCCTTCAGACTCATCCTTCAGACCCATAGCAAAAAAGCTGACAGATATATTACATTCCATATATTTTTGATGTGACATCATTCATTTCCTTTCTCTATCATTCTGTGATTATTTAGTTTTATTAATAAGATGTGCTAACATAATAAACCAGAAAGTCTCTACTTTCCCTATAAACATATGTAGTCAATAAATAAAATTTTTGTTGATGTCCAGGAACTACAAAATAATACATGATTAGCTGTCTACAATGTAGATATAAAAAACTACCAAGCTTAGCACTCTTCTGTGAATCAGTTAAGAATTTATACAGTTATGATACAATCAAGTCTATTTTTAAAAACCCTAAAACAATTATGACACAATTCACCTCAATATAGCATGAATTCTTACAGCTCTAAGTTATAGTATGTATATGCAAACTACATACTTATCAAACCAGACATGGGAGGGTAGATGATTGGAAAGCTTCAAGTGTTCTGTCAATTACCTCTTATTCTCAGAACAGAGGACAGTAATAAAGGGTACATAACAGAGTTCTTTCTCCTATCCAATTTAAAATGTCAAATTGCTTTATGGTTTTTAACCCTCCTGATTAGAAACATCCTCTGAAGGATAACAAAAAAAAAAAAAAAAGAAAGAAAAAAATCCCATCAAGGTACACTTTATTGAGTTGTTTCTTTTTTTTTTTTAACTTTTTAGTTTAATTTAATTTATTTTTTTATACAGCAGTTTCTTATTAGTCATCAATTTTATACACATCAGTGTATACATGTCAATCCCAATCGCCCAATGCAGCACACCACCATCCGCACCTACCCGCGGCTTTCCCCCCTTGGTGTTCATACATTTGTTCTTTACATCTGTGTCTCAACTTCTGCCCTGCAAACCAGTTCATCTGTACCATTTTTCTAGGTTCCACATACATGCGTTAATATACGATATTTGTTTTTCTCTTTCTCACTTACTTCACTCTGTATGACAGTCTCTAGATCCATCCACGTCTCAACAAATGACTCAATTTCGTTCCTTTTGATGGCTGAGTAATGTTCCATTGTATATATATACCACCTCTTCTTTATCCATTCGTCTGTCGATGGGCATTTAGGTTGCTTCCATGACCTGGCTATTGTAAATAGTGCTGCAATAAACATTGGGGTGCATGTGTCTTTTTGAATTATGGTTTTCTCTCGGTATATGCCCAGTAGTGGGATTGGGGGATCATATGGTAATTCTATTTTTAGTTTTTTAAGGAACCTCCATAGTGGCTGTATCAATTTACATTCCCACCAACAGAGCAAGAGGGTTCCCTTTTCTCCACACCCTCTCCAGCATTTGTTGTTTGTATATTTTCTGATGATGCCCATTCTAACTGGTGTGAGGTGATACCTCATTGTAGTTTTGATTTGCATTTCTCTAATAATTAGTGATGTTGAGCAGCTTTTCATGTGCTCTTGGCCATCTGTATGTCTTCTTTGGAGAAATGCCTATTTAGGACTTCTGCCCATTTTTGGATTGGGTTGTTTGTTTCTTTAATATTGAGCTGCATGAGCTGTTTATGTATTTTGGAGATTAATCCATTGTCCATTGTTTCGTTTGCAAATATTTTCTCCCATTCTGAGATTTGTCTTTTCGTCTTGTTTATGGTTTCCTTTACCATGCAAAAGCTTTTAAGTTTCATTAGGTCCCATTTGTTTATTTTTGTTTTTATTTCCATTACTCTAGGAGGTGAATCAAAAAAGATCTTGCTGTGATTTATGTCAAAGAGTGTTCTTCCTATGTTTCCCTCTAAGAATTTTATAGTGTCTGGTCTTACATTTTGGTCTCTAATCCATTTTGAGTTTATTTTTGTGTATGGTGTCAGGGAGTGTTCTAATTTCATTGTTTTATATGTAGCTGTCCAGTTTTCCCAGCACCACTTATTGAAGAGACTGTCTTTTCTCCATTGTATATCCTTGCCTCCTTTGTCATAGATTAGTTGACCATAGGTGCGTGGGTTTATCTCTGGGCTTTCTATCTTGTTCCATTGATCTATGTTTCTGTTTTTGTGCCAGTACCATATTGTCTTCATTACTGTAGATTTGTAGTATAGTCTGAAGTCAGAGAGTCTGATTCCTCCAGCTCCATTTTTTTCCCTCAAGACTGCTTTGGCTTTTCGGGGTCTTCTGTGTCCCCATACAAATTTTAAGATTTTTTGTTCTAGTTCCATAAAAAATGCCATTGGTAATTTGATAGGGATTGCATTGAATCTGTAGATTGCTTTGGGTAGTAGAGTCATTTTCACAATATTGATTCTTCCAATCCAAGAACATGGTATATCTCTCCATCTGTTGGTATCATCTTTAATTTCTTTCATCAGTGTCTTATAGTTTTCTGCATACAGGTCTTTTGTCTCCCTAGGTAGGTTTATTCCTAGGTATTTTATTCTTTTTGTTGCAATGGTAAATGGAAGTGTTTCCTTAATTTCTCTTTCAGATTTTTCATCATTAGTGTATAGGAATGCCAGAGATTTGTGTGCATTAATTTTGTATCCTGCAACTTTACCAAATTCATTGATTAGCTCTAGTAGTTTTCTGGTGGCATGTTTAGGATTCTCTATGTATAGTATCATGTCATCTGCAAACAGTGACAGTTTTACTTCTTCTTTTCCGATTTGTATTCCTTTTATTTCTTTTTCCTCTCTGATTGCCATGGCTAGGACTTCCAAAACTATGTTGAATAATAGTGGTGAGAGTGGACATCCTTGTCTCGTTCCTGATCTTAGAGGAAATGGTTTCAGTTTTTCACCATTGAGAATGATGTTTGCTGTGGGTTTGTCATATATGGCCTTTATTATGTTGAGGTAGGTTCCCTCTATGCCCACTTTCTGGAGAGTTTTTATCATAAGTGGGTGTTGAATTTTGTCAAAAGCTTTTTCTGCATTTTTGAGATAATCATATGGTTTTTATCCTTCAATTTGTTAAAATGGTGTATCACATTGATTGATTTGCGTATATTGAAGAATCCTTGCATCCCTGGGATAAATCCCACTTGATCATGGTGTATGATCCTTTTAATGTGTTGTTGGATTCTGTTTGCTAGTATTTTGTTGAGGATTTTTGCATCTATATTCATCAGTGATATTGGTCTGTAATTTTCTTTTTTTGTAGTATCTTTGTCTGGTTTTGGTATCAGGGTGATGGTGGCCTCATAGAATGAGTTTGGGAGTGTTCCTTCCTCCGCAATATTTTGGAAGAGTTTGAGAAGGATGGGTGTTATCTCTTCTCTAAATGTTTGATAGAATTCACCTGTGAAGCCATCTGGTCCTTGACTTTTGTTTCTTGGAAGATTTTTAATCACAGTTTCAATTTCATTACTTGTGATTGGTCTATCTATCAATATTTTCTATTTCTTTCTGGTTCAGTCTTGGAAGGTTATACCTTTCTAAGAATTTGTCCATTTCTTCCAGGTTGTCCATTTTGTTGGCATAGAGTTGCTTGTAGTAGTCTCTTAGGATGCTTTGTATTTCTATGGTGTCTGTTGTAACTTCTTTTTCATTCTAATTTTATTGATTTGAGTCCTCTCCCTCTTTTTCATGATGAGTCTGGCTAATGGTTTATCAATTTTGTTTATCTTCTCAGAGAACCAGCTTTTAGTGTTATTGATCTTTGCTATTGTTTTCTTTGTTTCTATTTCATTTATTTCTGCTCTGATCTTTATGATTTCTTTCCTTCTGCTAACTTTGGGTTTTGTTTGTTCTTCTTTCTCTAGTTCCTTTAGGTGTAAGGTTTGATTGTTTATTTGAGATTTTTCTTGTTTCTTGAGGTAGGCTTGTATAGCTATGAACTTCCCTCTTAGAACTGCTTTTGCTGCATCCCATAGGTTTTGGATCAAAGTGTTTTCATTGTCATTTGTCTCTAGGTATTTTTGGATTTCCTCTTTGATTTCTTCAGTGATCTCTTGGTTATTTAGTAACGTAGTGTTTAGCCTCCATGTGTTTGTGTTTTTTACCCTGTAATTCATTTCTAATCTCATAGCGTTGTGGTCAGAAAAGATGCTTGATATGATTTCAATTTTCTTAAATTAACTGAGGCTTGATTTGTGACCCAAGATGTGATCTCTCCTGGAGAATGTTCCGTGTGCACTTGAGAAGAAAGTGTAATCTGCTGTTTTTGGATGGAATGTCCTATAAATATCAATTAAATTATCTGGTCTATTGTGTCATTTAAAGCTTCTGTTTCCTTATTTATTTTCATTTTGGATGATCTGTCCATTGGTGTACGTGAGGTGTTAAAGTCCCCCACTATTATTGTGTTACTGTCGATTTCCTCTTTTATAGCTGTTAGCAGTTGCCTTATGTATTGAGGTGCTCCTATGTTGAGTGCATATATATTTAAAATTGTTATATCTTCTTCTTGGATTGATCCCTTGATCATTATGTAGTGTCCTTCTTTGTCTCTTGTAACATTCTTTATTTTAAAGTCTATTTTATCTGATATGAGTATTGATACTCCAGCTTTCTTTTGATTTCATTTGTGTGGAATAACTTTTTCCATCCCCTCACTTTCAGTCTGTACATGTCCCTAGGTCTGAAGTGGGTCTCTTGTAGACAGCATATAGATGGGTCTTGTTTTTGTATCCATTCAGCAAGCCTTCATCTTTTGGTTGGAGCATTTAATCCATTCACGTTTAAGGTGATTATCAATATGTATGTTCCTATGACCATTTTCTTAATTGTTTTGGGTTTGTTTTTGTAGGTCGTTTTCTTCTCTTGTGTCTCCCACTTAGAGAAGTTCCTTTAGCATTTGTTGTAGCGCTGGTTTGGTGGTGCTGAGTTCTCTTAGCTTTTGCTTGTCTGTTAAGATTTTGATTTCTCCATCGAATCTGAATGAGATCCTTGCCGGGTAGAGTAATCTTGGTTGTAGGTTCTTCCCTTTCATAACTTTAAGTATATCATGTCACTCCCTTCTGGCTTGTAAAGTTTCTGCTGAGAAATCAGCTGTTAACCTTATAGGAGTTCCCTTGTATGTTATTTGTCATTTTTCCCTTGCTGCTTCCAGTAATTTTTCTTTGTCTTTAATTTTTGCCAATTTGATTACAAGCGTGTTTCTCCTTGGGTTTATCCTGTATGGCACTCGCTGCACTTCCTGGACTTGGGTGGCTATTTCCTTTCCCATGTTAGGGAAGTTTTCGACTATAATCTCCTCAAATATTTTCTCGGGTCCTTTCCCTCTCTCTTCTCCTTCTGGGAACCCTATAATGCGATTGTTGTTGCATTTAATGTTGTCCCAGAGGTCTCTTAGGCTGTCTTCATATCTTTGCATTGTTTTTTCTTTATTCTGTTCTGCAGCAGTGAATTCCACCATTCTGTCTTCCAGGTCACTTATTCATTCTTCTGCCTCAGTTATTCTGCTATTGATTCCTTCTAGTGTATTTTTCATTTCAGTTATTGTATTGGTCATCTCTGTTTGTTTGTTCTTTAATTCTTCTAGGTCTTTGTTAAACATTTCTTGCATCTTCTCAATCTTTGCCTTCATTCTTTTTATGAGGTCCTGGATCATCTTCACTATCATTATTCTGAATTCTTTTTCTGGAAGGTTGCCTATCTCCACTTCATTTAGTTGTTTTTCTGGGGTTTTATCTTGTTCCTTCATCTGGTACATAGCCCTCTGCCTTTTCATCTTGTCTATCTTTCTGTGAATGTGGTTTTTGTTCCACAGGCTGCAGGCTTGTAGTTCTTCTTGCTTCTGCTGTCTGCCCTCTCTTGAGTTATTTTTAAGAAAATAAAAGAGAAAGATTGACTTGTAATGTCCGAGGCTTCTTTTTTTTTAAATTGAGGCATAGTTGATTTACAATGTTGTGTTAGTTTCTACTGTTCAGCAAAGTGATTCAGCTTTACCTATGTATACATTCTCTTTTACATTCTTTTTTTTATTTTTAATTATTTATTTGTTTATTTATTTATTTATGGCTGTGTTGGGTCTTCGTTTCTGTGCGAGGGCTTTCTCTAGTTGCAGCAAGTGGGGGCCACTCTTCATCGTGGTGCGCGGGCCTCTCACTATCGTGGCCTCTCTTGTTGTGGAGCACAGGCTCCAGACGTGCAGGCTCAGTAATTGTGGCTCACGGGCCTAGTTGCTCCGCGGCATGTGGGATCTTCCCAGACCAGGGCTCGAACCCATGTCCCCTGCATTGGCAGGCAGATTCTCAACCACTGCGCCACCAGGGAAGCCCCTCTTTTTTCTTTGCCTTTATGGTTTATCACAGGATGTTGAATATAGTTCCCTGTGCTATACAGTAGGACCTTGTTGTTTATTCATTCTATATATAATAGTTTGCATCTGCTAATCCCAAACTCCCAATCCATCCCTCTCCCACCCCACCTGCCCCTTTGCAACCACAAGTCTGTTCTCTGTGTCTGTGAATCTGTTTCTGTTTTGAAGATAGGTTCATTTGTGTCATATTTTGGATTCCACATATAAGTGATATCATGGTATTTGTCTTTCTCTTTCTGACTTACTTCACTTAGTATGATAATCTCTAAATCAATCCATGTTGCTGCAAATAGCATTATTTCATTCTTTTTTATTGCTGAGTAGTATTCCATTGTATATATATACCACACCTTCTTTATCCATTCCTCTGTTGATGGACATTTAGGTTACTTCCATGTCTTGGCTATTGTAAATAGTGCTGTTATGAACATAGGGGTTCATGTACCTTTTTGACTTATAATTTTGTCCAGATTGGGATTGCTGGATCATATGGCAGCTCTATAAGAGACTTTAGAGTCATAGACGTGGGTTTGAATCCTACCTCTTCAACTTCCTTCTTTTTCCCGGGGTGGGGGGTGGGGGGTGGGGGGAGGGGAGGGTGGGTAGCATGACTTAGTAAGTTACCTCACCTTCTAAATTTCCTATCTGTACAATGCAGAAAATAGTGGTATCAGATTGTAGGATTCTTATGAGAATTCAGTGAGATAATAGTGAAGTTTATATTGGTTTCTGAGGTAATTTCCTATGTTAATTAATAGAATTTAGTTACAATTATTGCCTTTCTAAAGCCAAAAACAGGTACTACAAAAGAGATCCCAACATGGATTGCTTTAAAATCAAGTCATTCTTTCCCCAAAATAAAGGGGATAGTCTAAATCAGATTCCCAAACATGCAAACAAAGCTTGTTTATAATATTTTATTACATTTCACAAGTGCCTTTTGTCCTTGGACCAAACTATAGTTTGTTCTCACTCTTTTTATCTTTTGTTCCTTAAATTTAACTTCTAAGATTTCTAAACTCAACATGTTCTTTCCTACCTAAAACTTCTCTATCCTCACTCTTTTCTCATTCCATATACATATAATTTACAATCTACTTTTTTCTAGTCTTTTCCCCAAAAGGCCTACATTTCCTACCACTTCTCTGACTGCTTTGATCAAACTGGCTGTCCTGAATTTCATATGAAACATGAGGCACTCTAGGTGTTGGCAGGACATGTGAGAAAAATCCAGACCATTAACCTCTAACACTATAATCAAATGAACCATTTTATGTATTTTATTGTATATAGATATCAAAAAGGTTTTCATGTATCTTTAGGCAAATTTACTAGAGAGGTATGTTTTTTCTAATTTACTGAACCTACAGGGGAAAAAACATATGATACACATAGATAGGTGTGAATATGAAATCAATCATGGCCAGTACCCTACAGTCTTTCGTGATCCATGGATCCCATCACTGAGATGTGGAATATCTGAAGTGTCAGATAAAGGAAAATTTGGTTCCAATTTCATTAAAATAATTTTAGTAATATGAAGGCTGTTGAAAACAAAAATACTTATACAAGAAAAAAATAATTCAGAGATTTCATCTGTTTACTGAAATGAAATAAAATTGATTATTCAAATTACATGTTTTTACATGCAGTGTGAGAATTCAGGGCTGGATACAGCAAACATCTTGATGTCAGGCAAGGAAATATTGAACAGATTTTCACCAGGAAATCTAACAGAAATCTTAAACCTAATAAGTCCAAAACTAAACTCTTGCTTTTCCTCACAGACAATATTTAACTTTACCTGAGCCCTCTGCTCCCACTCTTTAGTGTTCGAAGAAATGGCTAACCATGAAGCACCACCCTGCCCTCAAATATATCAAGATAACTCACCTCCACTCTTCCTCAAATGAATCAGATGAGAAAGAGCCCTCTCCATCCTTCCTCATGACTCCCATAAGACGACCTGATGACTCCATTTTGTACCTGCCTCTCCCTCAAGGCCCCTTCCTTTTTTTTGAGATGGTCCTCATTAATGAACTTTCTCCTTATTGCAACAGAGTGAATAAAATCATCTCCTTAACTGGTGCATTTTGTCTTTCCAACCTGTTCCAACTCAGCTTAGTTGATGGCAACCCATCTTGACGGTGCCTCAGGCCAAAAGCCTTAGAGGGATCCTTGACTACTCTCTAATATCTCCAGCTGATCTATCAAGAAAGCCTTTTGATTCAAACATCCAAATATATCCAGAATCAAACCACTTCTAAGCAATTCCTTTGCTACCACTATTGGTCTGACCTGCTATCGTCTCTTACACAGATTATTGAAATAACCATCCCAATGGACTCCCAGCTTCCACCTTTGCCTGGTCATAGTAAATTCTCAGCAAAACTACAGGAGTGAACTCCTAAAATTCAAATCAAGTCGTTCCTCTGCTCAGAATTCTCCTAGGGTTCCCAAATTCAGTTAGACTCCTTACAATGGCCTTGAAGTTCTCTGTGATCTGGGGCCCCATAATGTATATAAACTCATAACTCTCCCTTGCTCACTCCATTCTGACAAAACTGGCCTCTCCTCATTCTCCAAAATGCCAGGCATGCTCCTGCCTCAGAATCTTTGCACTGGCTGTTGCCTCTGCCTTGAACTCCCTTCAGATAGCTGCATGGGTCACTCAATCAACTCCTCCAAGTCTTTGCTCAAATGTCACTTTCTCAGCCAAGCCCACCTTAACCACCCTTTTAAAAGTTGTACATACAAACCAGCATCCACTTCTCACTATCATGTTCTATTTTTCCCAGAGCATGTTACTCTTTTAATATACTCTACAACGTCCTCATGTTTATGTTTATTTTCTGTCTCTCCTTCTAGGTGGGAGGATTTTTATGATTCATTCATTGATATATTTCTCAGTTCTTAACTCTTTTTTCTTTCACTGATATATCTCTAGTGCCTAGAAGAGTATGGGCACATAGTAGATAGTTCAATAAACGTTTATGGAAACATTGATTGGCTCAATAACTAACTGACTGAATGAATGAACAGTGGATAAAACAGTACTAGCTCTCTGTTAAAAGTAATAATGGGTGCAGTAATGAAGTTACAAGTGCATTGATAACTCGGATTATTTTCCATTGTGATTATATCAGACTTTTTCCACATAACAACCTCTAGTGTTCCTTCCAGGCTCTGGATGTGGTAGGAGACCACTAATATTATTGTGTACCTGGCACCATGGACACCACTCATGCATTTCCATAGTCGCACAGCCCTTACTAAGGAAATGGCACAAGCTACGTTGTGAAACAGGCACGGTTATGTCCATAAGATAATTCTGCTTGTGAATTCCCTAGAAACGTATAGGCATCCCATTGAAAGAGTGTGCACCAAAACCTGTACTCCCGTGATCAAGCCATAGGCTACTAGACATTTAATCAAGTGAAGAATGTTCATTCAAGTCTTGACAAGAGCTATATAGAGTGGCAGAATATGAGGTGAGAAAATCTTTGGCTCTCTGCACTACTGAAGAGAGATTCTTGATTGGGCTAGAAGAGGACCACATGTTTAATTTTAAATTTCTAAAAGTAATTCTTAATGTTTTTTTCCCAATTAGTTCACCTTTTAATTCTCCTATTAATTACACTCATTTTATTTGTCAGTGGCGCATAAACTTTATGATTAATCTCTGTGCATTCTAACGCCAGGACTGTCCATAAATAACATAGAGCAATGAAGTCTAATGGAAAAAAACTGTACTTTAGAATCAGAAAAACTTGGTTCAAATCCTGTACCAACCACTTATTATGTATCTTTGGGCAGGTTTTTCAATCTTTCAATCTAAATTTCCTCATCTACAAAATGAGAACAACAGTCTGTGCTTCAGAGAGAGGTTATGAGGGTGCACTTAGAGCCCACCAACTCCCACCTACGTCGGAGTCAGACACAAGGTGTCACTCCTAATAGTAATTAAATAAATGCTTCTTCTGTTTCTTACCTTCCTGAGGTTTGGGAACAACCAAGAAGTCTCCCTCATTCAAGTGCCAAAGAACTCTGCCTTAGATTGTTAAAAATTCTCCCGGGTAAAATACTTTTTGCCATAGTTTTCTCCATTCCTTGAACACTGAAAGATTGTTCCTACCTTGAGACCCTGACCTCTGCCTAGAACCCTTTCCCCCATATTATTACAGGCCTTTCCATGATATCTCAGAAAGCCCTTTCCATTAATGGTGACTCCTTCTCACCCTTGTTGCTAACATGCACCCTATTCCTTAAACTCTATAGCATTATTAAAGTTATTTTGTTTATTGACTTGTTTACCTGTTTATTTTCCCACCATCTGAATGTACATTCTTCAGAGCCTGTCTGAATTATTTTCAGCAGTATCCACAGGATTTAGAGGATTGCCAGGCTCACTGGTGGGTGCTCAAAAATCATTTACTTAATCGAATGATTAAAAGAAAGGAATTATATATGTGCGTGATCCTTTCTGTAACAAGGAGTAAGTATCCTGCATGCTGATTGTTTACCGGGGGGTCTGGGGGGTGTGTATCCCCCATCTCCCTTGTGGCACCCCTACCAGGGGGCAGGGGAAAGGGAAACTTCATCTATTTCACATAGATCCCTGCAGCAGTCATGCATTCCTCACATTCTTAGTTGATGGACAGTCCCAGCTGGGACAGCTGAAGAGCACATTAACAACTCAACAGCAAAAGCCTGACCTCTGAGAATCCTTTCCTACTCTTCTTGTGAAATAAGCCCCACTCCTGAATTCAGCCAGATTTATTTCACTCAAACTTCTGATGAACATGCACTGTTTTCATCCCTGGGTTCATTCTCAGGCTCCAATCTAACCTTACTTCTGACACAAACACTGCCTGAGTCTCTTTGTGTGGCTTAGACAACTTGAAAGGATGGCATGATGAAATATGAGAAAAAAAGAAGAAAAAGGAAAATACTTATTATTTTTGTATTTGTGATTATTTGAACACTGATTTCTTTGGTCCCATTATTTTTTCAATTTATTAAGTTGAATTAAAATATATCTCCTTGAAATTTTCTCTGATATCAGTAGGTATAAACATAACATTCATATATTAGAACACACTTAGTTTTTTTTATTATTTAAACTCTTAATTGGTAATATTGGCTATTAGAATTGAGGTTATCCAATTTCCCAAATGTCATAGATTTCATGACATTTTAAGGATTTTGGCATATTCCATTCTGTCATATTTTTATAATGTTCTTGCCACTCTGTATACCGGTGAGTGTGGGAATAGAGACTTCATCTCTAAAAGAAGTTATGAATTACCATGGTAGGTCTAAATTGGTTCACAGAAGAGTAACTTCACAATTTTTTACCTCTCTAAAAAGGTTCTTTTCCCGCTTCTTGAAGTTTATCTTTTATAGAGCAAATGTAATGTAAAAGAAAGTGAATATTTGGGGGATATATATTTTGCCTCTTAAGATTTATATTACAATAAACAAATGGGACCTAATTAAACCTAAAAACTTTTGCACAGCAAAGGAAACCATCAACAAAACGAAAAGACAACCTACTGAATGGGAGAAAATATTTGCAAACGATATGGCTGATAAGGGGTTAATATCCAACATATATAAACAGCTCATACAACTCAACATCAAAAAACAAAACAAAACAAAACAAAACAAACAACCTGATTAAAAATGGGCAGAACCGAATAGACATTTTTCCAAAGAGGACACGCAGATGGCCAATGGGCACATGAAAAGATGCTCAACATCGCTAATCATCAGAGAAATGCAAATCAAAACCACAATGAGATATCACTTCACACCTGACAGAATGGCTATCATCAAAAAGAACACAAATAACAAATGTTGGCAAGGGTGTGGAGAAAAGGGAATCCTCGTACACTGTTGGTGGGAATGTAAGTTAGTGCAGCCACTGTGGAAAACAGTATGGTGGTTTCTCAAAAAACTAAAAATAGAACTACCATATGACCCAACAATTCCACTGCTGGGTACAGATCCAAAAAAAAAAACAAAAACACTACTTCAAAAAGATACATGCACCCCAATGTTCATAGTGGCATTATTTACAATAGCCAAGATATGGAAGCAACGTAAGTGTCCATCAATAAACGAATGGTTAAAGAAGAGGTGGTATATACATACAGTGGACTACTACTCAGCCATAAACAAGAACACAATTTTGCTATTTGCAGCAACATAGATGGACTTGGAGGGCATTATGCTAAGTGAAATAAGTCAAAGAAAGACAAACATTATATAGAACAAAAAAGAAGCAGACTCACAGATACAGAGAACAAACTAGTGGTTACCAGTGGGGACGGAGGAGTGGCAATATGGGGTGGGGGAGTGGGATGTACAAATTATTGGGTATAAGATAGGCTCAAGGATATATTGTACAATATGAAAAATATAGCCAAGATTTTGTAATAACTGTAAGTGGAAAATAACCTTTAAAATTGTATAAAAATTTTTTTAAAATGTTAAAGACATATTACAAGATCTAGAAAATTTGTGTGTGTGTGTGTGTGTGTGTCTATAATGACTACAATTGAAAAAAATCTACAAATACAGATGGAAAAAGGTCAGTCCCTGCTGTTCCATGTTCTACTATCTTACACTGTGCTGGATGGCTAAACGATTCATGACAAGAGCTTTTCTAATAGCAAGCCCACAAAAAATTGTAGCTTTTTTCCTAGAACTTCAAGGAGATTATTGTCTACTTTCTTTTTATCACATATGTTTTCATGAATATTAACTTTATTAATTTAATACACATTCATTTATCTACTTTATTATATACGTATGTAGGAATACTTTAGAACTGCAGGGTTTCTCTAAAAAATCAGGCTTGCATTGCTGATAGAATGTAATAGTTTTCATCTTCTGAAGGATTTTTTAAAAAATTTTCTTTGTTCATTAGCTATGTGTCCAGGGGTTTCATTTTAAAATTTACAATTTACCAGAATTCTTTACTTCAACTATCACGTGAGCTGATGGTTCAAGACAGCTCTCTTACATCTTTGTATAGAGGGAAAAAAGCAAAGCAAATTCTCACCCTTTTACAGATAGAAGTAGGTCTTAGATCCTTTATGTTTTCACTCAATTTAAACACTGATCCTGTAAAATAAAAAAGATCTTGATGAACTTCAATACCATTTAACTAAATTAATCACATGTAGAAAGTATAACAGCATTTTCTCCCAGCATTATTTTATATATGTTCTATTCCTTACCAATCTTATTGGTGCTACTAACATTTAAAATAGTGTAATTTATTAGCAATAATAATAATTCTCAAACATTATGAGTAAATAAAGGATATTAAATTGAGCATTAATCTGAAACTAGGGAAGAATTACAACACATGCAAGAAAAAGGAAAACAAGAAATACTGAAAAATTGTTTCATTTGGTTCTTGATCACTGAGATGACTCTTCCAATTTGCAAAAGGAAAAACTTGGAAATATCAAAAGTAAGCAAACTATGACCTTGACAACTGGAGAGTTGAATGTATACATTAACTGAACATTTTAAAAGCTGAAGTTCTATCACGTAGAGGTGGAAATTCAGAGGATGGTGCAAATACACATTGAATCATTAGAAGGTTTCTTTACAGTCAGTAGAGAAATGCTAAGTCAAACACTGAAGGTGACTTTTTTGTCCCTTTTCTATTCCCTTCTTTGGTTTATTTTGGTTGATATGAGAAAAAAAAAGAAAGATTAAAATGAAATAAGAGAAAAAAGTTATGGAGCATTGAGCAAGATAAAGAATTTTGGGAGGAAAAAATAAGCCATGTTCTTTTACTAGTGGAACATACAGTGTCTAATAAGAAATATAACTGTTTTTAGCATATACGAATGGGACAGTTATGAGGGTGGGTGTGATTGATACAAATGAAAGCAACAGAATTAAACAAGCTGAAAATGTTTCTCCACCACTATTGTTTAAACAATAACTCATATTCCCCAATAAAAGTGTACTTAAGAATTCTCTTTAATATATAACTTTTTAAAGTGTGCATTGCTATGAAAGCTAAGCAATTCTAAAATTCTTTTGCTAAAACTGAAGAAGCAAGAGATTTGTAGTTTGAAAATTAGTACTTCATTATGAAATTTCACCTTTTTTTGGGTCTTGGTTTCAGAAAAGATTCCACACAAAACAGTCAAGGTTGTCCAGAGGGAGAACTAAGGCTAAAGATTCCAAACTGAATAGTGAATTGAAAATTCTGGAAAGTGTCATAAGGCTAAGGAAAATTTTAGTGTATTGATTTGATGAATGCATTTACATGAAGACTGACAATATTTGATGAATGCATTTACATGATGACTGACAATACACATTCCACTGACCAATATTTATGGGAAGGGGTGGGGGTGGGGGGGGAAAGGGGATTCTGGCAGCTTCTGCCTACTATTTATGTGCTGTCCAAAGCCAGCTTTAGCAGGGGAGTGGTGAAGGACTGGGGCTGCATTAAAAAACGTCCTCTGGGCTGGCTCTCTGGTCTTGCTTTGAACTCTTGTTCATCATTATTTTATGTGGCAGCTTGTCTTTGTGTTGGTGGAAGGAAAAAGAAAAACACAGGAGACTTGCCTTTACGTTCTAAATCAAAGCTCTGCTCTGCTGATTGCTGGAGTGGCTTTTCAAAGGCAAGCAAGTGAGGACATTAAAATTCCTTGTTTCTGTGAACCAGGAGCTGAGGGTTACTATTTTTTTAATTCTCAATAGCAAAAAGAGCATTTTTCAGTGTATCTTACGTTTACCGTGACACATCCCCAGTATTTTTTTTTTTTCAATTTGATTGGCATTTGGAGAAGATAAAGCAAGGTGGATAAACGCTTCTAAGGGGAAAAGGGAACCTACAGAGAGGGTGCGAGGAGACGTCTCTCATCACAGGATTTCAGAACCAGAAGGAACCCGGCCATTGCCCCTAACACACCCATTTTGATAGTGACCCAAGGTCCAAAGACATCAGTTGCCTAAGACTCCTATTCAGAAAGTTATTCCTGGACCCTCCTCACTGGATTCCCACTCCTCCCTCTTTACCCTGCCCTATGCTGCCTCTAGCGTTAGACCGAGAAACTATAAAGAGTGGGGACAGCAGAAGGTGAAGAAAAGCTAGAGAGGGTCGGAGAAACTCCTAAGGAGGCAAAAAGTGAAATACCTAGGTCAAGACGCTTGAATATTTATTTGTCTGGACAAAGAGAAGCAGCCCGCTCGCCCCAGGCCTTGCTCGCACAGAACAGTAGCTACTGCTGAATACCTGTGATGCTCATTTTCAACTTTGGAAGATCAGTTAGTCCCTTCCCTCTCGCCCTGAATACCTTCTACTCTTACCCAAGTGATTCTTTCCTTAAACATTGCGTGGGCTTGTTCTTAATAACACACTTCCTCACCTGTGTCTTAGATGTCTCTCTCAACCCTCTCTCGCCTCGTAATTCCCAAATCGTTATCCTGGGCTTTCTTAAGCTGCAAACTCAAGCCACATTTAGATGGACAGGAAAGGTCGCTGGATTCCTTATCTCGGCGAAAATCCAGAGGACCACTACTGCCCCCCTCCCCCAGTTTAGACATACTAGGAAGACACTCAAAGATCATTTATGCAAAGGAAGGAATGCATTTTGTGGCCGCTGGTGGACAGCTAGAGAAAGCGGTAGAAGGGGGGACAAGGGACCGCATCTGTGCCTGTGCCGAAGCGCAGAGCAGGAACAACCTGCACACGTTCACTGCCGCCCTGCCCCGGCGAAGGCTGGCACACTCACCAAGCGGGAATGGGCTGGTGCCGCGGGTGGGCAAAAGCAATGCGGCCGGTCTGGAGGGCGGCGCGGAGGGTGGCGCTGGCAGCGTGAAAGGCTCTTTGTGCAGGCCTTAGGGGTGGAGGTGTACGTGCGAGAGGCGCCAGCGGAGCGGGAGCCGGGGGCTGGGGTTCTGGGACACCGCTACCTGCCACTCCGCAACCGCGCTGGAAAGATCCGGGGTGTGCCGGCAGGGGGAGATGTGGAGGGGTGGGGTGGAGGCCCCTAGGTTTGGTCTTTGATTCCGGAGGGAAGAGAGAGCAGCTTGGAGAAAGCAAGACGGAATCGAGGGATTTGCCTCCCGCCCCCTCCCCGAGGTAGCGGAGACATCGCGGCAGCCGGAAGGGCGCAGCCGCTCGCCGGGCGCTCACGCAGCAGTCGGGGAACGGGGAGAGCAGCCCCCGAGGCGGAGCCTCCCTCCTGCCTCGGGTTACCGCCGCCCCGACCTGGGGAAGAGAAGCGGACGCCGCGCTGGCCCCCTCAGCGCCCCGGCCGTGTGGCTTGCGGCTTATTTTCCCAGCTGGCAAGCGTCGCGCTGCAGACAAGGGAATGCCTGTGGTGAGTTGTTTATTTTGTTGAAGTTTGCGGTGGGCTAGAGGGACGTGGGGGGCGAGCGGCAGTCAGCGGCCGGGACTATTTTGTTTAGGTCTCCGTCCACCTGTGTGGTATAAATCTGCCAGCCTCGGGGCGGCGGGAACCAGGGTGAGAAAACCCCAGCCCTCCAAAAGGCCCCTTCTTGCCCCTTGTAGACCTAGGACCACCTTTGCTTCTCCACTCTTGGAATCGGCCGGCTCCTAGCTAACACTACCCCCACGCCCCTGATCAGTGCTTCCCGCCCCCGCTGCGCACAGGGCTGGCGCTCCAAAGGGGAGTCAGCGCCCACTCCCCGGGGACAGCTTGCTATTGAAGTTCCTCCCCGGTACCCTCCCCCGTTCCTTGAGGATAGGGGAGCTGAGGACTTGATACGAGGGGCTCTTGTGAAATTAGTGGGAACTTGTTTGGGCTGCTTCTGGCATGAAGTCGGTTCAGGGGCGTCGGGTCAGCCCATTAGAACAAACTGGGATTTGGGTTGGCCAGAGTTTCCCAGCCTAGAGGCTGGGGGGAAGTAAGCGGTTGGCTCCCCGCGGAGCTCAGAGGAACCCCCGGGGCTGATGGCAGTCGCGGCAGCGGCTGCGTTTGCCTGGAAGAAAAGCCTAAATACATTAGCGAGCTGGTAAAGCTTTTAAGGCCTTCTCGGGAATGAGTGGCTGGGTAATGAGAGGTTAATTTTGTTTGGAAGGGAAGGCTGCGCTGGTTTCCTGAGATAAATGGACAGGAAGCGCATTACCTCCGCGCGCTGGCAAGCGACTCCCAAATGCTTTTTGCACCTGCCGCTTTGAGCGGTGCGAGCCGCGGCTGAGCCCGAAGGGACCGCGGGGGCCGGTTGTGTACGCTCGGGTGATGAGCCCCACGCACGCCCCGGGCCCTCTCCTTCCGGGGGCGCAGCGCTTACCGTGGCTCTGGGACTCTTCTCTCATACCCAGGTCCTGCGTGTTCCGGAGCTCAGGGATCCCTTGATCCCGCCAAGCCCCCTCCAGGAGCGGAAGGGTTAAGAATGATGTAAGTACAATACACAAGCTGCTTGCCGCTGGGCTGTCGGACTCCGGGCTCCTTCACCCCTGCCTTGCGTAGGGTGGACTGGGGAGCAGCAGGGGAACCTTTACTCAAAAATGGGTTGCACAAATCGCAACCCCGGGTCTGATTCCTGGCTCCTCTGCCTACGGTGATCTGTTAGAGACCTCGTGTTAGATTTCTGGAAATGGAGATTCTGTATATTAACAGGGGAACTGTTAAGACATCATGTAAAGAGGTTCAGGAAAAGAAACCACATCTTGTTTAGAATCCATTAATGTTGCTGGCATGTGTTTTAATTCTACCCATTTTGCACGGACGCTTTGCTGTGTCCCCTAATTATACTGCTCCAGTCTCATCTTTTTTTCCTGAAAACAAAGAAGCAGGAGGAAAGAGTACAAGTGGCAAGAAACAGGGTGGATTTGTGAGTTGTGCAAGCTGTCACTTCACGATTTTTTTCCTGATTAAAATATAAAAACTTTTATAAGTCATCGATTTTATGTTTGTGTTCTAGCTCCCTCCCCAGATTTTTCTTTGTAGAGTCTTAAAATCCTCCTTAACTTGCAGCATACTAGCTGCGGGAGTGGATGCGCTGTAAGTGACCATTCACTACGCTCTTGCTTCCCAAGCTGATTCGGGATCCTGCTCACAGTCCGAATTTACCCCGCCAATGTGTCAACTAGACTAATGTCTTGAAAATAGGAACCACTTTGCGGTTTAATTGTGAAAATTAACATTTTCCTCTAGCAGGCTGAACACTTTATGCAGCAATAAAAAGTGAATTGTTAGGCGTATAAATATTAAGCTTGTCAAATTTTACAACATAGGAGCAGTAAAGTGCCTTAGAAGAAATGAAGTTTTTCCTCTAAAGAACAACAGCTCCATTTCAGGACACCACGATTTGCAGTGACTCGAGGGTGCCCTCTGTTGATAAAATCTAGAGCATCGGTGTACTTAAGGAGCAGGATGTAGGAGGGAGAAGAGGAAAGGGGGGGAAATCATAGAAAATCAGGAGTGAAAAGACTCAAACTAAACTGAATTTGTTCCTTAACTCTTGGTTATATGTTTTAAAGTATGGTCAATAAAGTAGGATGCTTCTTTCATAGGGGTCGAATTAAATCTTGGGTTAAGGAAGAAGAAACATCTTACTGTTAGTCTTTGCTAGCAAAATACTTTGAAAGATAGTGTTCACATTTGATTACTATTTAAAAGACACTTACCAGTATTTCATTAACTTGATTTCATTTGTAATATGTAGTAATTGTAAGAGAGTAAATTTTTGATTTAACAGTATTTACAACACAGTATCATCTAAAAATCATATCAGATAACTCCCCCCAAAAAGTCATTTCTCCAGGCAACTCTGAAGCTACTATTAAGCATATTATAGATACACACAAGCTTTGGATTATATCTTGGGCAGTGAAAGGTGTGTTTACCACTTGAGTCATCATGGTACGTAATAAGTAAGTAATGAAAAGTTGCAGTAAAAATAGATAGGCATCCTTCATTAGGGACCTAGTGGTTTGTATAATTCAGAATGCGTCTAATGAGTAAGCTGGAGCGTTGGAAGGTTTGCCCTCAATTATCCTGGTCCATTGATTAGCACTTTTTAACATGTGGAATATTAACACGTCCGTGGTTGATACGAAATTCCTAATTAGAGATTCTAAGTAATGTAGCAGGTAAGGTTGCAGACTGTGACTTGGATATCAGTGAATTTAAAATGGCAGCCCTTTGCCGTTTGGGGAAGGGCAAAGACAAGGGCAGTACGAAGTGGCTCCCGGCCTTTGAGGCCATTCTTGAGATTAGATACCACTTCACACCTACTCATAACAAATTAGAACCTATCATCAACCTCACAACATGCTTTCCTGTATCTCCACTGGCAACCTCTTTTCTGGCAGACAATTGGTTTTCCCTCATTTTTGGATCCATTCAATCGCAAAAGTAGAAACCGACCTGCCATTGAGTTAATTTGCTAATAGACGATGAAATTTTGTGGAAAAGCCACTGAGCAACAAGAAATCATGGCATAATTACTCTACACTGCATTAAAAACTCACTATCCTCATTAATCTAATTACACCGTAGCCGAACACGTTGAAGTTCGCCCGCTCTCAGACCCCTCCCCGCAGCTTTCAGGAAGGGAAATGTCAAAGGAACAAGAACACCGGAGCCTCGCACGGCTGCCAGCGAACTCCGCCGGGAGCTGGCGGGTACCCTCCCAGCCCATCCGATTTGTTCCGGACCTTGGGTCACATTCGGATTTCCAACGCGACTGGGTGCTAGCTTTACCAAAAGTCCGCAACAGGCTCGGAACGCGGTTCCGCAGATGTGATTGGCTGCGAAGGGACCTGCCGCAAGGCTCAGGGTAAAAGCGCCCGCTTCCTCCAAGGAGCCGGAACCGTAGCTGGAGCTGGAGGGACAGAGTGGGGATGATGAAAATAAAATTTTTTAATAAAAGTCATGGAGGGAGGTTGAACCTGATCACATTAATTCAAGGAGAGGTCAAAGGCCGGTGCCTTTGTAACGACGCCAGGACAAAGTTGCTGTCGCCTGTTTCTATTGGGCGCGAGGAAACAGTAAATCGCAGAAGGGGGTGGAGGGGAGAGCAGAGGAGGGAGCCAGAGGGAGGCTGGACCCGGGCGCGAAGGACAGGGCTCGCAGCGGGCGGACGCGGAACTCGAATTACACTGGGCAGGCAGAAAGAGGGAGGAGGCACGGGGGGGCGGGCGCTTTGGGCCCTACGAGTGGCGGGCTGGGCCCAGAGCGCCCGCCTCTCAGCCAATGGAGCTAGAGGGAGGGGCGAGGCCGGGGTGGGGACGACTCGGATTGGCGGGTGTAGGGCGGGCGGGGCGGCAGTGAGGGGCTGAGATTGATTGAGCGCTGAGCTGACGCGCAAAGATATCCTGGCCGGCGGTGGCCGCTGGCGGGAGCTGGGTGCTCCTCCTGTTCGCTCACACCCGAGCTCCACGCCCGGTGAGCCCACGCTGGCCGCGGCCAGGGCACCCGCGCGCTGCAGGCCGGGCCTCGCACTCGCTTACGGTCTTTGTGTCTTCTCTCCCGCCCCTTCTCCCTCCGCCCGCCGCCGTCTCCGGCCGCCACGATGCCACTGCGCCCTGTTGCCGCCGCCGCCAACTCGCTCCGCCCGCGGCGCACTGCTCGCTGCGGCGGTGGCGGCGGCCCGTGTCCGACGCGGGCCTGAAGGAGGAAGAAGAGGAAGCGAGGCGCGTCCTCCGGCCCATGCCGCAGCCACGGCCCGGGACCCGCCACGGCGCCCGCGCCGCCGCCCTCGCCGGAGCCCACGAGACCTGCATGGACGGGCATGGGCTTGAGAGCAGCATCTTCCTGCGCCGCCGCCGCCGCCCTCGCCGCTGCCGCCGGGGCTGAGCAGCGCCCCCGCCCCCGCCTCTGCCCGCCGCCCCTGGCGCTGCTGCTTCTGTTGCTGCTCAGCCTCGGGCTGCTTCACGCAGGTATGAGGCGCGCGCGCGAGGGGAGCCAGCTCTAGGGCCGAGTGCTTTGTTCCCCGACACCCCCAGTCCCGTAGGCGCTTGCCGGGGCGGAAGGCGGCGTGGCGCGACGGGAAAGGCCTCACCAGCCCCTGCCATGCACCTTAGCTGGGCTCGCGGGGCGGCGGCAGGAACACACCCGCCGACCGAGCGGAGCGCCCAGGGCGCAGAGGAGGGGCCTCTTCCCCTCCCTCCCGCCTTCCCCGCCTTCCCCGCCTTCTGCTCGGACCGTTGATAAATCTCCCCTCCAACAGCCACTTATCAAAGATGTAGCGGGCGGGGGCTGCGCACCCGAGACAAATGTTCCGGATGCTTTATTGCTCTCTGCATTGGTGTTTACTGAAAGTCAGGCTGGGATCAGGTTTCCGCCGCCGCTGCCGCCTCCTCGGTGGGGTGACTAGGAAGCCTTGTGCTGCTTCTCTGGAGTTGGGGGTGGCGACGAGGCGAAGAAATCGCACCAGATGGAAAGATTTTCACCAGAGCTGGAAAACCTGGGGGTTAATCTCGAAGTAACTTAAACTTTTTTAAACTGGGACGTCTTTCATATTTGCGAAAGCTGCTTTTAATTCAGCTTTCAACCTCTTCGGAAAAACTCGTGCTTTGTGGCTAGCCGCGTGTTTTCGGGTTCCAGGAGAGGTTGACAGATGTCTTGCCTTCTGGAGGTTTGGCGCTTCCCCTATGGAAGCAGCGGTGGGAAATCTGTTCTCAGCGAAGGAAGACTTCTTCGTTCTTCTTAGCGAAGATGAGCCTTTTAGCATGTTTTAACCTACTTTTCTTTTTAAAATCGTTTCATTAACACGATGTTATATGTGAATTACATTTCAATAAAGCTGGGGAAAAAATCTAGGACCCTCTTTACAAATAAGTACCACTTCTAGGAGCAGGTCTAGACAAATAATTTTTTTAATACCAAATTGAAAGGTAATTTATCTTTTAGTTTGAGAACACCTAGAGCATTAGGTAAGTTTTCCTTCGAGATCTTTTTGTCCTGTATTTGTAGGACAGCAGTCACAACGCTCTGATCTGGAGAATACTGAACTTTAATGCCACCCATACGGAGTAATTTTTATTTATTTACTAAGTCATAGCAGCGGTGTTAAAAATCCAGTAGGTCTTTTAAGTAATGGGGAAAAAATGTGGCATTTGAGGAGGTGACTTAATTTACTTTGCGTAAATTTGCATTGTGATATAACAGCTGCATTTTAACACTGTCACTTGTGGAAACAGACCGAGGTCTTAATAGAGAGTGTAAAATAGCAAGTTTTACAATGATTAAGGTTTTAAATTAGTGACTTTAGAGCCTTAGAAAATAAAGTCAGTTTGCTTATGGTTACATGGAAAATTTTTTATGACGTGTCAAAAAATCTACTCAGGAGGGTTTTGTGTGAAAAAAATAAGTGTCCACAATGTCAAAGTGTAGGTTTCTTGAAATGGAAATTGAAGTGGTAGGCAGGACTGGGTCCCTCTTGACTACTTGGATATCGTTTCCTTTAGTTGCCATTGGGTCCTATAACAGGATTGGAATGTGGTCCTTGAAGATTTCTTCGCTGGCCCATGAAAGGCCTAAGAAGTTGGTTTAAAGGTTTAGAAAATTAAGGTGCCTTAGTTCTAGAGCTTGGAATGTGAAACTCCTCTCAGTATCCTAATGTGCTCACGCTGAAGTCACCATTAGATTCTACCCAGAGTTGCTGTGGTGAGTGATATCTGTGGACAGCTTGTTGGAATGGAGCAGTTAACCTGGTTATAGAAAAGAGGGCTCCTTTTTGAGAGATTTCTTTGAAGAGCAGTGCTATTGAAATGCAGGGGTTGTTTCTCCTCAGAGCAGGGAGCCTAGCCGAGTGCTCTTTGCAGATGGGCTACCATATGTTTTGTGCCTGGATCCATATAATTTGCCTCTGCACCCCATATGGCTCTGCATTTCACTTAATTCACTTCAGCATATCTGATTTCTTTTATTATAAACTGGTGATTGGGCTGCAGATTCACACGTGCAGTCCGGACGTTGAGGAAACTGTCTTGAATGGTGAGGTCTTTATGTCTGGATCATTAATGAAAGCTATAGACCCACAAATCCCTTAGTAGGTTTCATTTACCGGAATGAAAATACTGTCACATCATAGATGATCTGATTTGAAAAATAGATCTGTAGCTGCAGATTTTGAATTCTGCCCTTGGGAAATGAAAAGAATACTTTTATTCACTTTTTTTTTTTCCCTTAAGCAAACCTCTGCGCTTCCTGAATGGAGATCCAATATGGGAGTTCCTTGCTTACTCATACACTTCATGGCCTTCATGGCTGCATCCTTGAAATTGTTTCTGCTATGCATTGTCTTGGTATTTTGACAGGAGGCTTACTTTACCGCCTATAACAGGCAAAGTGTGCATTGTCATTATAAATTCATGAAGCCTGGATGTTTCTGGGTGTATGCTGCAAATTAGTCATTATACAGGAGCCTGTGATGGGGCTGAAACTGCTGACCCAAATGCACTTTCTCTCTAGTTAGCCCTCCTCCCTCCCATCATCTCTATTCAAAAAGTCTGTTAGAAACCTCATCCAATACAAAGGAACCCAAGGAGTTCTGTTTTATGTGAGATTTCTCAAAGGAATCAGCACCCACCTGCTATGAAAAAGGGACGGGGGAGGAAGGAAAGGAACAGAAAAGGAGCTGGGAATCTAAATTCTGCTTTTCTCTTCCTTTCTGAACAATTGCATCTGCATTTCCATGCTGGTCTTACTTCTGATATTTTATGACTATTTGAAATAATTATTAGTAAGTGTATGCTTGGCTAGATTTTATAGGCCATAAAAAAGAATAGGCACTGCAAGTTTAGCAGAAAGTTCTTCTGCTGTCATTTATATGTTGTCCAAGAACTGTTCATTACTGAGTGATCTTGGCCCATATTTTATTTTCTTGCTTACTGCTTACTGTGAAGCTGATTTTAAAAGAAATGATACTGTAGTTATGTCTTTTTTTAAGCTATCAAGTACTGTCTTGAGAATCAGGCATTTAGTAGAGATGTGACATGTGGAGGAATGAAAACAGGATTTGAGGAAAGGCACCATGCTCTGGGCTTCTTACTAGCTGTTTACAATCCAGCCAGGACAAGGCCTTTAGTGTCCCTTTGTCTTGATTTTCCCATCTGTAAAATGGCTTTAATGCCATTTTGGGGGTTGTTGGTTGGTTGTATTTTTTGTTCACATTTTTGCTTTTTTGAGTAAAAGTAGTTGAAAAATGATTTGATCTACTTTATAGAGAAGAATTCTATAAATATCAACTTTGGAATGAGCAAACATAAAAGGGACCAAACACATAAATATGTATTTGATTTTTTTAAGTGCAATTTAGTGATAGCTGTAAATTCATAGCTCCAAAATATTAAAATATTTTAATCTTCTCTTTTACTCGTGTTAAATCAAATATCCAGTCTTGACTATATTTTTCCCTTTTTGGTTTTTGAAATTTAAGAATGGTTGGGGAAGTGCCTTAAGAGGTTGTCATTTCCTACCCTTTGTTTCCCCAGCTGATGCCATGAGCAGAGATTACAGGCTATTTTATTCAGATTTAAAAGCAGTTTACTACTGAAAAGATTAAAATATCTTTCTAAGATGATTATTAGGGTTATCAGATAAAGTACTAAATCTTGATATTATCCTGAAGTTTTGTTATGCCTAAATCTTGAATAATTATACATTTAATAATATTCTACTGACTGATTTCCCCCCCACAATAGATATTTTATGCCTAGAAAAGATCACAGAGTTTACTGTAGAACAGCCTACTCATTTCTCATATGAGGAACCTAAGACTTGACACTGAGGTTCCTCCATGGTTGAGAGACCTATAAAGAATGTGCAAGTAATACAAATACGTGTTACAGTTCATTTGTATAAAATTTGAGGTGGATGATAAAGAAAATTATTTTTCTTTTCAGTAATTCTGGTGTTCCCATTTTAAGGAATATAGTGTTAAACTGATTGGTGCACACCACTGACCTAGTATTGGCAGTTCATTGTGTTTTTTGTGCTTTGAGAGATTTTACAAATTTTTATATGAGAAGCTAGGGGCAGACCATAATTTGAAAACTGACTTTTTAAATAGTAGGGCAGTAATCACATGATTTTTCATTACTTCATTTTAGCTTGACTTAAATCATTAAGTTTATGTGAATTGTTGATTTAGGGAAAAAGTCGTTTATATATACTCTAAGAATTCTGTCTCTGGTTCTGTTTCTGGGAAAAAACATAGTTGGTGGGGTCACCTGTCAGTGTTATGTACTTTTTGATTCAGTGTACTTTTACTGGTGAACTGTTTAGGAGCTGGAATCCTAGTGTGATTGATGCTATGGGATAAGTGAATACCTAGCTTGGTCAAATCAATCACTTCATTTTTTTAAGGGAACATTTACACTTTGTATTGATAGAAACCAGGAGATTAAGTGTTAATATGTATGCAATTTGTTGATAAACATTCCTCAAGAAATGCAGAATAACTTAGTACCTGGATTTTTTCCTGATATTCTTTCCCTATAGCCATAGTAGAATCGGGTAAAGGTGTTTTAACTAATCATGCTGTAATTTAGGAGTTTCCCCTCCCTGAGGTGTGCAGGCTTTACTCGTGGTTTTGTGCATAGACAGTGATTTCCAAAGCAAATTACTTATGCAGTTTTCAAAATCAAAACAAAGTTCATATCTTTGACTTGGTCTTAAAGCAAAGACATCTTTCTCAAAATCTATAAACAATAGCAAAGTTGATAAAATATTTCGTTTATCATTCCCTTGTAATTTTACCCTAAGAACACTGGGCTAGACTCCTGTTTACTCACAATGGCCCATGCTTTAGTTTCAAGTTAACGGGCTGCATGCAGTGTTTCTCCCAGTGGCTTACTTTGTGAGAGGCCAAGAAGCACAATACAACCCTATTTCTGAAGGCCTGCTTAAAATAGGAGTATATGAAATAGAACAAACAGTTCCCAGAGGAGAATGTCATTTTCTCATGTAGCTCAGGAAGTTGTGAAGCATTTAAAAAATGTTTGTTCTTATCTTCTTTCTCATAGGTGACTGCCAACAGCCAGCCCAATGTCGAATCCAGAAATGTACCACGGACTTTGTGTCCCTGACTTCACACCTGAACTCTGCCATTGATGGCTTTGACTCTGAGTTTTGCAAGGCTCTGCGTGCCTATGCCGGCTGCACCCAGCGAACTTCAAAAGCCTGCCGTGGTAACCTAGTGTACCATTCTGCTGTGTTGGGTATCAGTGACCTCATGAGCCAGAGGAACTGTTCTAAGGACGGACCCACATCCTCCACAAACCCTGAAGTGACCCATGACCCTTGTAACTATCACAGCCACACGGGAGCCAGAGAACACAGGGGAGGGGACCAGAACCCTCCCAATTACCTTTTTTGTGGCTTGTTCGGAGATCCTCACCTTAGAACTTTCAAGGATCACTTCCAGACATGCAAAGTGGAAGGGGCCTGGCCACTCATAGATAATAATTATCTTTCAGTTCAAGTGACGAATGTGCCCGTGGTCCCTGGATCCAGTGCTACTGCTACAGATAAGGCAAGTGTACTTTTTCCTTCTTTCCTATAACTTTCAGATGTTTGATTCTTCAGACAACTTTTGAAGTGTGATACAAAAGACCTAGTTTAAAAGGAGCTTCTCTTGGTCATCTTGGCACGCAGGATGGATGAAGGATTAAATGAAAATTACTTGGTAAAAGAATCTCTCAGTGGAATTCTAGGGCCTATGTAAAATGTGGGTCTAAATTTAAATAGGCAGTGATATGAAAAATAAAAAGTAAACATTGAAGTTGGATTCTCTAGGGAAAAGGCAGGCCTGTTTAATGAAAAAAAAAGTTCTTTTTTTTTCAGTGGTGTCATTTTTAAGTGCAGATGTGTGTGGCTCTTGAAGAAATCCATGTTCAGATTTATCAGATGACTGAAATGTGTGTTCTGAATAAAGAACACTGTGAAGCCAGAGGCAATAACCCATCAGGAAATTTTATTGGGAACTTGGAAGCTATAGTAAAATGTAATGGCTATAAGCCAGCTTCTCAGTGGCAAGCCCACAGTGGTGTTTTAGTTCCTAACCTAGTGGTGACCAAGGAAGTTAAGAATTGGATATTGCAGAGCAGTGATATGTAACCCCATGTAATCTCAGGATAAAAATGTAAGTCAGCCTGAGGGGAAAACTGACATAGTTAAGTTAAGCTTACCCTGTCTAGCTGCCAGTGTCTGTGGTTGTTGTTTGTTTGTTTTAAAGAAACTAATACTGAATAGAGATCCTCTAAGCCAATTTTAAGGCACCAGTGTCTTAGTGCAAGTAGGTGGAGAGGAGCTATGAATGGCTTTCCAGTTGCCAGTCTGAGCTAATTCAGGTGTTAATAAATAAAGCAGTCAAAAAGGGTTGTCCATGAAAATAGTGTCCCAAGTAAGCAGCTCCTTCACTGTCTCCTCCAACCACAAAATCACACATACAGGTTTTCTCATCTTGCTTGATTTCCTTTGTTTATCTTTTCATCAATTGGTTTAGACTAAAATATAATTGACAGGGAACAAGCTTTTATAATACTTAACGACTGTTCTTTTGATTCCAGGACACCTCCCTTGCCTCCAAACATATGTGGCATAGTTAATAAGTGAATTTAAATTATTTTACTTGACATTTTGTGGAGGGAATTTTACAGCACCTCCAGAGGTGTATGGAGACACCCCGGGGGTGTCACAAATCTTAGATTAGAAGTCATTGCTCTGAACAAAGAAGACTATTACATCAGTCTAGACATCTTAGGGGAACTTAAAACTATTTACACTTCAACTCCCAATAAAGCCCAAGCTTGCCTTTCCAAACCTTATATCTCAAGACTTTTCTTCTTCTGTGTTTTACAAGTATGCAAATAATTTTTCCTATCTGTATATTAAAATATGTATTTGCTGTATGTTATTATATGAAGTTAATATAATTATGAAGTCATAAGACAAGCCATGGGCAAAAAATCCATCATTATTGCAGTCATAGGATATAAAACATGGGAAT
Organism: Balaenoptera physalus; assembly: GCF_965194825.1. Taxonomy (NCBI): domain Eukaryota; kingdom Metazoa; phylum Chordata; class Mammalia; order Artiodactyla; family Balaenopteridae; genus Balaenoptera; species Balaenoptera physalus. Next base: position 97,796,158 of record NC_138890.1, on the reverse strand, counting down.
AGTCTTTGGAAAGACATAACACTGAAAATTCAAGAAGACAGTTCCATTAAGAATGTAGAAAATCATCAAAATCATTGTGTAAATAATTGAGGGCTTGGAGTGGTATCCTTCAAACGATACTTTTGAGATTAATAATTGCTGTGTGCATGGGAAAATACAGTTGACCCTTGAACAACATAGGTTTGAACTGCACCAGTCAACTTACGTGGATTTTTTTCCAGTAGTAAATACTACAGTACTACACGATCCATGGTTGATTGAATCCTTGGGTGCAGAACTCTCGATACGGAGGGCCAGCTATAAAGTTATATGTGAATTTTCAACTGCACAGGGGTCTTTGCCTCTAATCCTCCTGTTGTTCAGGGGTCAGCTATATTGTTTCTTTTCACAAGCCCAAAGTTTTGTTTTCCAAGCCTTCCATCCAGTCACATGTCACTTCTATTTGGTGTTCAACCTTTCAAAATTTTATACTTTTTACTGATCATGTTGAAAATATTTGGGGACAACTGGTTACCTTATGAGTATTAACATTATATAAATGGAACAGTCGACACTGAAGTACTTTAGATCATTCTGTTTCAGTTGTGGTTGAATCTCTCATAGTTTTTAGCAAATAAATAAATACAATTTGTTTTCTCCCTCACTTTGGTAAGGATCAAAGATTTTACCCATTCCAGAAAGGAGAGGAGAAAAATTATCCTCTAACATAAATTCAAGCAGACAGTGAGAATGTTTGGTCTTTAATTGCACTATTGGAAAGTATTTCCCCACATCTGGTGTCCATGCTGTTCAGCAACAAATTACTCTGTGACCTCTAGTAGTTGTTTTTTTCCTTCTTCTTTTTGTAACTCTCTCCAAAGCCCCCAAAAGCATCTGGAAGGTTACTGTTGAGGGCCTGTCTCCATGTTGGTATGGCTTCTGCTGGTGAAACCAAACAAAGGCCTAAAATTTTGCACTGCAATTTCCTTTTACCAACCCAGGGCCAAAATAAAACCTTTTAAAAATTCTAAGCAATGAAAAAATGATGGCAATAAAAATAAAAACAATGAGACAAAAAAGTACATAAGAAATAAGTTCCAAAAAAGATCTAATTTTTTTTCCTTGATGTCTACTGTAATACTGTTTTCAAAAAACCTTTAAGAAGAATTTTTTATATGAGTCCCAGCTTTACTGAGACCTTAAACACATACATAGACCAGCTATTGGATAACCCAGCACTGCACATTGCAGATACTGTGTCATCCTGTGGTCAAGCATTTTTAATGACCTATGTGCTCAGTGTCACTATATTTAAAGACTGACCAATGATGTCATATCATAGAGGCTGGCTGGTTGTGATGCCGAAATTATAGTATTTAAGCAAACATTCATTTCACCACCTTCAGCACTAAACTGAAGCACTAGACTCAGGTCTAGTGAAGTGCTCAGGGAAGTCCCTAAGGCAACTCAGTCCTGGTAACCTGGCTTCTTAAGCAAGTCATCTTCAAGGCTGTCTTTGTGAGCTCTGCCTGCCCCTGAACACCCACGTTTCAAACCTCATCACGAAAAGACAAAGCTTGGGGGGAAAAAAATCTAAACTACAGAGTCACCTGTATACTCAAGGGGTCATTTATTAGCTAAGACTTTTCCTTATCCACATGGCAAGCAGTGAGTGTAAGGCAGCAAGACCTGCAGTCCTTGACAGTTTGGCCTCATCTTCCCTTGTCTACTTTCTCTCCCCCTTCCCTGGGAAACGTAGGTCATGCTGTGTGCAGGTATGCCTTCTCAGGGCCGCTGGGTTTATGTCGTACCCTCCACCAGCCTGTTAGGGATCCCTTCCCAGGAGTCTGCATGGTTGGCCACCTTGCCAGCTAGATGTGTTCCTAAAGGGGAGACCAGGGCTATTTTTTCGTCTCTCCCCACCCTGGGGCTGCCGGGGTTCCTGGCACACCTGCACACCTCTGCTGAGATCCATGTCAGCTCTGGGCCACCTTCTACACCTTTGGCTGTAAGGGGCAGCTTCTGGCCTGCAGGCACTCTGCGGGAGAGAGATGAGAGAGGGGGCAGTCTTAGAACTGGCAGCGCTGGCTATGTGGGAAGAAAAGCATTTTCTGTTTTGGGCTGGGGGTGGGGAGGGGACACAATGCCAGTATCTCTCCTGGGCCTCACACAGGTAAATAACCAGGTCATCTGTGGGGATGCTGGGCTTCTGTACCTTCTCTTCCACATTCTCTTTGCCAGCCTCTCAGTCTCAACTCCTTTTTACTTCATTCTGTGTAACTATGTATCCCTGTTTATGTGGATTTAATAAGGAATTGTATATGCCATGATTACAGAAGGTGATTTTGGTATAAATTATTTTATGAAAGGATTCTGCAGTTTACAAATGTATTCCTAGTAACATGTATTAAAAGCACCAATCTCTCAGGTGCATTTAAAATGATTCCTTTTCCAAAAAATTTCAAGGATGAATTTATTACACACCTAAACAATGGCAATATTTTAAAAAATTATTCTGTACAAATAATTGGTATACCTTTGCTTTGTTTTCCTTTTGTTTTAACGTAATCATGTCCTTTCTCATCACTCTAGCTTTTGTATGCTCTTCTTCAAACTCAGTGAAACAAAACTGCAAGTAGGAGGGGAGATTGAGTTGACAGCAGGTCCTTTTATAGATCTTCAGATTTTTCTGTACTTCATCCTTTAGTGAGAGAAGGTGGTTTACCTTCAGGCAGTTTGACTTTGGGGAAGAGGTGTGTTCTTTGTGCTTGACCAAGCCAGGTGGCTGTTGGCCAGGTGAATGGGTACTCTGAGGTGCCTTGTAAATTCTTGCTGCTGCCATGGGCCACCAGCTCCCAGTGACCCCATGGGCAGTAGCTTTCAGTGCCTATCCAAAGCATGGTAAGAGACCCTGTCTTGAAAGTCCATAATTATCCCTAAGTCTCAAACTCTAGTTACTTTCTGGGAAATTTCCTGAAAACTTCCACTGGTTGATGATACTAGAGATACAGGAAGACTTAGTCCCTTTGACCCATTCTTGCTTACTATCTTCATCAAACTGTATAACCCAAGGTGTTCCCTGATGATAAAATACTCTTCACTGTAGGGTCCTAGAGCATGATTGGATCCTGTGCTCCTTTCTGATGCCCCTTAGCATGAACTGTTGTTCGACAACCAAATGGGCATGTAAACCAATGTTCTGGGTCATTCTCTGTTAGTTACAAAATCAGAGCCAGACGCGCCTGCATTGCAAAGGCTTTCCACTGTCTTTTTTAGGCATATCTTTGGATCAAGGTTTGGAAATCTGTCCTCTCTTGACTCTAGGCCTAGTGCATTTTTTTGTAGCCAAGTTTTTGTAACCAGTTTTTAGTATCTTTATGGAGACAATGTGAGCTACACCGTGGTGATCGTTCTTATTTTTGTGGACTAAGGAAGATGCCTCATCCTTCAGTCTGCCGGTTTGTGTTTTGAATACATGGACACTGTGCTTACATGCTACATTGTTACAGAAGGGACACGTGGCAGTTTCATTGAGAATATAGAGCCCTTTCCTTCCAGAGAGCACAAGCTGTCTTGCAGATACATTGTAACTAATCCTTAAAATCTGAGATTGCTCTTTGTTTTGTTATGATGATCTGTTATGCAGCTAATTCTTGCCATCTTTTTAGGATTTGCATCTTGTCATGGTCCTCCTTGTTTTGCAGAAACGCTAAAAAAAAAAAAAAGTCACGGTCCTCCTTGTTTTGCAGAAACGCTAAAAAAAAAAAAAAAAAAAAAAAAAAAGGTTGTAACACCAGTTGAGGCATATTGCAGAACAGATGGGAAAGAAGTTTGCAGTTGTAGCTCCCAGCTCGTATACTATATTCATTTCTCTGATAAAATGTATAATGTGGTGCTGCATTTGAAACACCAAGCGTTAAAGGGCCTATTGTGTATGGGAGATGCAGAGGTGAATGTTGTCTCTGCCTCAGTCTAAGCACATAACTAAACTTTGCAGCAGTCAGTGGAGAATTGTGGAGTTTGTGTTGGGGGGGAAAAAAGCCATTTTCAGGGTTTCTTTTTAGAGCATTGCTGGCCCACATTATAAGCTGGTTCCAAGTGCTGCGAGTTGTCTCGGGTGTCAGGAAGGACCAGGAGGTTGGGCCAGAGAGATGGGCTGCTGTACCCATGGCCTGACTATCCCCGCTGGTCACCATCACAGGTCAGTGTTCTTACTCCTAGGATTTGTCACAGTCTCCCTTTTCACCTCCCACTGTTCAGGTGGCCCCTCACCTGCACCCAGGTCTCCTCACTCCTGTACACCCTAGCAGGCTCTAGAACCCTGGCTGCCACTGTTGAAAGGTTGTTGACCTTTGATTTAATACCAGAAAGCTTTCTAGGGAATTTGACCATCAGTGTCACCAGTTCTTAGTTAAATTCATTTTTTTCAGGGTTCCATCTCATCTTTAAGACACATGAAAACATGTCTTAGATAACCTTATCCTCCCTGAATTTATTTATTGTAGAGATAATATTGAAACATTAAAGAATAGTTTTTAGAAAAGCAGAAATCAGCTATAATTCCAGGTGGTAGTATTCCTATTCGTCCTTTTCTGTTTCCTGCATAGCTCTCGTTTGTATTGGATTGTAAGGTCTCAGGCCCAGAAACTATTCAACTTTGCTTCATAGAACTATATGAAACTTCAACAGATTGCCTGGAGGTAAAAATATATGTGGGCAAAGGAAGCAGGAAAAGAAGGAGAAATTATTAGCTCCATGATGTATCTGTAAGTGTGAAAGATCATTTTGTAAGGTGAAAATGGGCCTGCCTTGGTTATTCTTTATGCTGTACTTTCCAAACAAGATACACCTTTATATAGTTCATACAGATTCGTGTACTCTGGGTAATGAGTCTTTTATCATCTTTCTATTCTCTGGAATAGAATGAAGAAACACGGAAGATGTTAGTGGAAACTGTCTAAAAATGTATAAAATTTGTGTCTGTGTATCTTGTCAGTTTTATATTTTGAATCTCTCTGTGCCACTCCCTCTGTCCCAGATGTGGTTTGGAAGGACAAAAAGGACCTTCGTAATCCCCCATTTATAAGTGAAATTAACCCAACGCCTGCCTGAGCCAGCCAGGATTCCATGCGAGTGCTGTGGGCCTCTACTCCTTTAAAACAAATCCACACTCCTCCATAGTTTAAACCAGAGGCAGGAGGCCAAGTCTGATGCACAGCTGAGAGTTAGAACTTGTTTTTCTGTCACATTTCCAAATGTTACTCTCTGCCCTGTTAAATTTTCTTTTGAGTTAACATTTTGAGAGGAAGGGGCAAGAAGGAAACATTGGATGGTTGGTACTTTTTTTGTTGGCTTCAATTAATGCTAACCAAACAGTTTCTGCCTGTGCGGAATGTGGGATAGTTACCTACAGTGTTGAACAATGAAAAATGCTACCTTACCCATTTTGTCTTTATTTGTTTTGACTGTAGTAGAACTTGCTCTTCCACTGTTTTGAATTTTGTGTTCTCATGGGTGGGGTAACTTCAGGACTTCTTAAACTGCTCAGCTTGTCAGTAAGTAATAACTAACAAGAATAGCAGCACCCATCTAAGATGCAGAATTTAGCTGGAGAGCCTTGTCGTGAAAACATGATGCTGTTGGGTCTAGAAAGAACTTCAGGTGAAATTGGGTCTGTGGAGAGAGGAGCTCTGTATGTCCCAGTTAGCTGGTTATTTTAAGAGTTGGAGCCCAGAGTACCTTTGCTACTGCTGGTGGGGTTCTTTCAGTGCTGGAACTTAGTATGCACACTGTGGATAGAATTGATGTGACAACATTTAAATACTAACTTCCCATCTACTCTGCATGTGCTCCTGAAAAGGGGGTCAGGGTTTAATCTTTCCGTCTAAAGGTGTGTGTGAGTGCACACATAAGCACACATGTGCATTTATGTGGTGTCCATGCTTTCCCCTCTCCCTGCCTCAGGAAAATGAAGACAGAAGGATATTGTTTTGTAACTTTCCAGTTAACTAGCTTCTTGGAATATATGGTCACTCCCTCTAACCACCTCGTTCCTGGGCTTTGCTTTTCTTTTTTTTTTCTTTTTTTTCTTTCTTTCTTTCTTTCTTTCTTTCTTTCTTTATTTATTTATTTTTGGCTGTGTTGGGTCTTCGTTTCTGTGCGAGGGCTTTCTCTAGTTGTGGCGAGCGGGGGCCACTCTTCATTGCGGTGTGCGGGCCTCTCAGTGTTGCGGCCTCTCTTGTTGTAGAGCACAGGCTCCAGACGCGCAGGCTCAGCAGTTGTGGCTCACGGGCCTAGTTGCTCCGTGGCATGTGGGATCTTCCCAGACGAGGGCTCGAACCCGTATCCCCTGCATTGGCAGGCAGATTCTCAACCACTGGGCCACCAGGGAAGGCCCTGCTTTTTTTTTAATAGCCCTGGGAACCTGAAATTGAACCTACAAGTGACAGAGTGCGAGTGTATTGTGGAGACCTTCAAGCCCTTTTGCTTTTTAAATCACCAAAACTGAAAAATGACCAGTGAGGCTGTGATTTCCTAATCCCCATTGGTTTGGGAAACAGCTGTGCTGAACCTAGTCCCAGAGCATTTGCCCGAAGTCCTGCTAGAGCCTGGGGATCTGTGGCCCTGTGCCCATCCCCCGCTCCCCCCCCTCCCCCCCCCCCCCCCCCAATTAGGAGGGAGATCCCTGAAAGCAAGACCTGCTAGGGCAGATTCCTGCCCCTAGAGTTACTGCCTCTGGCCCTGGCTGTCACCTTTCAGAATATTTTTAGCCTCTGGTCTAAAGCACAGTGGCAGCCTCGGCCTGTAATACTGTCCACACGTATCTAACTTCGCATCTAGAAGCATAGTGAGTTCCTACATTTGCTGGCCTCCTCAATGCAAAGTCCGAACACAACAAACAAACAAGAAGTTCCCTTTGGGGTTCTCTGAGTGCCAAGACTGTGAGGACCAGAGAGAGGCTTTCCTCCCCAAACTCAGCTCTGGTCTGTACAAGGAAGCTGGCCAGTTTCCCTGTCTCTGAGCCTATTTCTACTTCCAGCCTTCCTTGTTTTAAGTGTACAGAAATTGCTCTTTGGAAGTCGACGTTTTTTTCGCCTGTCCCTTTTATGTGTCGTCCCTGGGCCTGCTTCCCTTTCTCTCTCACATGCTCTTTCCAGCCACTGAGCTTAGTGCTGCTCCCCTGGACCACCCTAGCAGCCTCAACTGTGGGTGTCCTTTCCCTCTGGTTTGGTTTCTTCTTTCTCCGTCTGCTGCCAAGAACCCCTCCAGCAGCCAAGGCAGCCCTTGTTCCTGCGTGTATTACCTAGGGCAACACTGAAGAATAAATAAGTCTGATCCATTCCGTTTCTCTGGAATCCTGTAAATGCTCCTAGAACAGAGCTCTGTGGAAAGAGACTCATGAGCATAGAGAAACCTATTTTCATATCCTTAGAAGGTAGGAGATGTTTATAGTCTCATTCAGGACTTAAAAGAAGTCTAGAGTAAGATTTTTAACCTGCCACCCTCCTCTTAAACACATGTACTACTGTCTTCCTGTTAGTATCTTGTCCTAGTCCAATGAAATTACTTAAGAAACTATACTCTTGTAGATCTTAAGTTCAGATTTTCTATAGGTAGATAGCTGATATGTAGGCTGAGTCGCAATGGTAAAATTACATTCGGTTCATCGAGTTCACACCTTCCTGGCAGATTTTTTTCTTAGTTTTTCAGAAAAATTATCAATGACATCAGTTATTAACCAATGCAACATTTTTTCCTTAAGTATGGTACAGATACTCTCCTAGGTTTTGTATGAAACTGTTCAAACAGAAAGTTATTGTAGATGAATATGCTTTTGTTTCCTGCTCCACAAAAGGGAGAGAGATCCAGAGTTCTCCCCAGTCCAGCCGAGATACTTCCTTATGGTGCTTCAGTGCTTCCTAGGCTCAGGCTTCTCAACATTTAGAAAAACTGACCCTCTGAAGTTAAGATTATGTGTTTTAGAGTTGGAGATAGAGCACGTGTATTTATTTCTTTGAAGTATGCACTCTTGTTGGAATGGTTTCTTGTTTTGCTCAGCCTTGAGGACTGAGTGTAGAGGCTGTACTCCACTGATCTGGTAAGAGCAAAGGGGCCATGGGCACAGCGTTCTCTTATTCTCCCATAGTCGCCTGTTTTTTCAACCTATAATTGCACCCAGAGGATCTGAGGAAGTGGACATATCAGCTAATTATATGAAATAAAATTAATTTTAGCTTCCTTAACACAAGCAGAATCTTAATTAGGTACATATCAAAATTGTTTCTCTGTGTTCCAGGCTGATTTCTGTGACTTTCAGTTTGGTTTGCAGGCCCATCTTAATCCAAGAGATAGAGTCCCTTGATCTTAAAGCCCAGTTCTGGTATTAGAGAAATCTAGTAAGGTCCTGCACTTGCAGTGCCAGATGGCCTGATTAAACACCAATAAATGTTTCTTCCAAAATACAATAAGCACAAATAGTTAAGTGCACAGCCTGTGGGGAATTCTACTGTTTGAAAACTTCTGTGCAGCACTTTGCAAGGCTCTTGAGCCTGGGGAAGCTCTGTCTGTGCATTGCCAAGGCAATGCCTGGTTCTCTGGGCTGTGTCGTTTTCATTTAATTTTTTTTTATTTTCCTGGTGGAAAGGAGAGGCAGCTGCCTCTAAATGTTGGTATTTCACAGCAAACCTTAAATCCTTATTGCCTTACTCGTGTGGAAAGGTTGATTTGTAGCTGCTGTCTTGCTCTTCCTAAGAGACCCGTTGGGTGGTAAAGATCTCGGGGAATGAAACATTAAAAATGAATGAGGGGACTGGAGTAGTTTGTCTGAGGTGAGGGTTGGGAGGGGCTGGGCAGGGGAGGTTTAACAAAAGGCACTGGTGTTTTAAATGCACAGAAATGCCATCCATCAATAATAAATGGTGTGGCATAGAACAGCTGTGCCAAATTGAGTTATTACAGCATATGGATCAGTTCATAGAGGGGGGAAAGTAAGCAGCATAGCTGGTGTTTTTAAATTATCTGTTTGAGAGCTTTAGAATGCAATTTTGAATGTCCTGTTTTTACCCTCTGACAGCTGCTAGTTGGAAATATAAAACGTGTGGAATTACCAAACATTCCAATTAAATTTTGAGTGTTTTTAAAGTAAGAATTATTGAGAGTGAATAAATTTTGGGTTTTTTTTCTGAAGAGGGAGACAGAATCTGAAAATGAATTTCTGGCCCTTCATGGCTGAGTGCCTGCTTTTTTAAGACCTCGAGTTGTAATTAATTGTATGAGGAATGAAATTACATTACAAAACTTAAGTCACGTGAAACTGTTACCTAGTGTTTTCTACTACATTGATTATATCTCTAGGTATCTCTTCAGTACCTACTTAAACTACAGAGGACCACTCAGGAAACCTCTCTCATGCTTTGAGGTTGCTTCATTACCCTCAGCATCTTGATTCAAGGGCTAATTCTATACATATGCTCCGTGCGAATTATTTCACCTAAAGGAGGAACAACAAGAGAAATACCAGCTTTGTTGTCTCCTAGAGAAAATCACTCCTAGGAAATTGGACAGACAAAAATCCATTAGGTAAACTGGAATATTTTGTAAGTGTAGATAGTATGCAGAGGTCAAGCTTTAAGTTTTACTTGATCTTCTAGAAGTATAGGAGTTACTGTCAGTGTCACAGGCATAGCAGAGGACAATAACGTGAGAGTGTTTGAAATGACTCCTGAGTTGGAATTGGTGGACTTGGTGAGAGCTGGAACTATTCCACTCATCTTAATATTGACCCTTGCTTGCCTTTTTTGGAAACTTGTTTGGAATTGGATCTCTCTGGTTTGTTGTCCCAACAAAACTAATTCCTCTGTGTTTTTCCTAAGGTGCACTAAAAAGTACTTAATTCTTGCCGATAATGCCAAGTTGGTTTAAATTTGAGGTTTGTTAGACTGGAAGGACAAATGGCCTAGCTGTTGTAGAAGAGTTCATTTACTCTTTGAGTGTGGATGTTCTAGTTGAAAATGAGGAGAGTGGCTGTATGAAGTGTCTATCACTCTTATTGTAGCCGTCTGTATTAACTTTCAACTCTTTCAGGTGCAGAATTTACTTGAATAAATCTTTTTCACCTCCAGGGGATCCCAGCTTGCCTTAAAAAAGCACTTGTCAAACTGTCTTTAGAGCCACGAAATAAATCTAGTTTATAGTCCCATTAGATATCTAGCTCAAAATCCCACTCTCTCTGGAAGGTCATATGGTTGGATGCACAACGAATTTCCTGAAATCATCTCTGGTACACCTCCTTCAGGTTGTTAGGAAGGTGTTGAAATGTGAGAAGGCTGGTCATGAAATTAAGTTGTGGCTCGGTAATTAGGAAGGGAGAAAACCAAGCATTTTCATAGTGCATTGTCTGGCTTTTAGTTGCAGCTGCAAACAACGGATATGAATTTAACCAGTTGCTACAGTGCAGCTGGTTCAGATCTGGCTTTATAACTGGCTGAAGTGAAATGAAATGGCTGGAAAATTCCAGTCAGGTAACACTGGTGGTAACATGTGGAATTAAATAGTGTGAGCAAATGCTGGCCGGGCTGGGGAAAAAGCCCTTCAGACATAAACTTGAGGGTGGTAGTGAGGACTTGTAGAGAGCGGGGTGGGGAGGGGGCCGGCATGGCCTTTTTAACAAGGGTCTATTGTTTTGATTAGTCCCCTTGCAGGAGGTGGAAGTTTCCCTCCATCCAGAGTAATCTGTAGAGTGTTTGGCTTGTCTACCTCCCTCCTTGACTGAAGTCACCTGATACTTTTTTTTTTCTTCAAGAAGAAAGAATAATTGGGATTGACACATATACACTATTGATGCTATGTATAAAATAGAAAACTGATGGGAACGTACTGTACAGCGCAGGGAACTCTACTTAATGCACTGTGGTGACCTAAATGGGAGGGAAGTCCAAAAGGGGAGGGGAGATCTGTATGTGTATGGCTGATTCATTTTGCTGTGCAGTAGAAGCTAACACAACATTGTAAAGCAACCATACTCCAGTAAAAATTAATTTAAAATAAAATAGTTCTCTGAAAAAAAAAAGAATAATAAGCTGTTACCTCAGTTATTGACAATAACTCAGATCTCAAAGCATAGTCTTTTTTCCCCTTGGGGACCGTTTTCCCACCTGTGTGACCCAGAAGGCCCTGTCTCTTCCTCGTCATCTTCCTTCCATCCCCTGCGGCAGAGATGTTGAGGATGTTGGAGACAGAGGTGCTCAAAGTTCATATTTTTAAATAATTGTTCTAATGAAGGAAATAAAATCGGTTCACTAAAGGGAAGCTTTTGTATTATCGGTAGTTTTTTCTCCATGAATTGTCTGCTTAACTTGGAGGGTTGAGAGTTGACTGGGGAACAGATTTCTGAGAAGTCGAAGGGCCATCGTGCTGTTTGGGGGAAACATTTGCTGTAACTAGGTTTAGGGTATTTAGTCCCTGCCAGTGCTTGGGAGCTGCATTTGCTAAGTGAGTTTGCTGTCACAGCGATTAGCCAGTCATGTGAAACATTTGATTAAGGGACTTAAGAGAAATCTTTCCTGAGGCACATGATTGGTAGCTGTTGCTGGGATGGCCCCCTCCTCAGCTTTCCATTTCCTCCCTCAGTGTTTATAAGTAAGTTTGTAGTGATGAGTCATGGGATATGGTTTTAGGGTCCAAGGGAGAAACTTTTTAGAAATCAAAGTTCTGGTAGGTTTATTGTTAATTAAGCCAATTAGAGCTTCTGCATAACTGAGAACGGAATGTTTTTTTCTCAGAGCTCTACCACAGCTCACCTGTTTTTGGAAGAGACAAGAAATAAATTACCAATAAAAATTGCCTGTATCCCAACAACAGCATTGTTCTGTCTTAGGAAAATGAAAATTTTTTCCTGAGGCATATTCCCCGGATCTGTGTTAATTTAAATTATCATTCCAAATACATAGGAGTTTAAAAAGTTCCCCTAACAGCGACACCATTCACTTGCAAGGCAGAAGCAAAGAGGCCTAGTCTGGAGATTCTGTCTCTAGCCATTCAACTCCAGAAAGGAGAGCAGCTCTTGCCACACAAGGATGCACCGTCCTGTATCCCTCCCATCGTGTTAAACTTTGTACGCGTTCCTTCCCACAGATCACCATCATCTTCAAAGCCCACCGCGAGTGTACAGATCAGAAAGTATACCAAGCTGTGACAGATGACCTGCCAGCTGCCTTTGTGGATGGCAGCACCAGCGGAGGGGACGGCGACACCAAGAGCCTGCGTATCGTGGAGAGGGAGAGCGGCCGCTACGTGGAGATGCACGCTCGCTACATAGGGACCACGGTGTTCGTGCGGCAGCTGGGTCGCTACCTGACCCTCGCCGTCCGCATGCCTGAAGACCTGGCCATGTCCTACGAGGAGAGCCAGGACCTGCAGCTGTGTGTGAACGGCTGCCCCCTGAGCGAGCGCATTGATGACGGGCAGGGCCAGGTGTCTGCCATCCTGGGGCACAGCCTGCCTCACACGCCCTCGGCCCAGGCCTGGCCTGGCTACACACTGGAGACTGCTAACGCTCAATGCCACGAGAAGATGCCGGTGAAGGACATCTATTTCCAGTCCTGTGTCTTTGACCTGCTCACCACGGGGGATGCCAACTTCACCGCCGCAGCCCACAGTGCCTTGGAAGACGTGGCGGCACTGCACCCCAGGAAGGAACGCTGGCACATTTTCCCAAGCAGTGGTCGCGGGACTCCCCGTGGAGACAGCCATTTGTCTGTCAGTCTAGGCCTCGCGTGCTCCATCCTTATTGTGTTTTTGTAGGGGTTGTCTCTTGTTTTGTTTCTGTTTTTGTCTATAACAAAATTTTAAAATATATATTGTCATAATATATTGAGTAAAAGAGTATATATGTATATACCATGTATATGACAGGATGTTTGTCCTGGGACACCCACCTGATTGTACATATTGTGTTTGACTGTTTTCACATCTGTTGGATGTAGTGTTCTTTGATTGTATCGATTTTGTTTTGCAGTTTTGTGAAATGTTTTATAATGTCCCTGCCTGGGGACCTGTTAGAAAGCACTTTATTTTTTATATATTAAATATTTATGTGTGTACCTGGTTAGTATGTATATAGTACACGTGCACAGACACCGTACGCAGCGTTCCCTTTGAAGATGACCGGCGACGTCGTTTGTAGCTCTTCCTGGCTGCGCCCTCCCGTCCTCTCCCTCTGCTGCTCATCCCGCGCACAGCAGCTTTCACCTGCCGCCTCCTGGCGCAGCTGCCTCGTTCCTTTGAACTAGCTCCTTACCCTCTTCTTCTGCCCTCACTCGATGTGGAAGGACGACAGTTAACCCCCCTCCAGGTGCTTTTGGCTGTTCAACACTGATTCTAGGACGCCCTCTCCCTCTTTTACAGCTGTCACTTTTTCAGAGGGTGGGGAGAATGTTAGTACAGTTCTTATTAACTAGGATTGTTATATCTGAGCACTTATAGTATGGTAGGTTGAATGAAAACTGCTGTTTTTATAGGTCAGAAGGGACTAGTGATGACAGTTTCATAGCTAAATACCAGGCATCTTGCTAGGCCCCGGCAGCTCTCAGACTTTTGTCATCCCGTGTCCTTGTTTAAACTGCAGCTTTTCCCTCTTTGAACGAACAAAACGCAAAAACATAAATTCAGTGCTCATGCCTTGCTCTTGTCTCTGTAATTTGTACAAGCCCGCATTCTCAGCCTTCTCTTCCTCGGCTGTTTGGGCTCGGAAACACACTGCCCCCTGTGTTCACGCCCAGTAAGCCCTCCTCAGTCTCGCTTTAGGATCCCAGGGACTGGGGTTTGTTAGATTCTTTAACATCAAGGCCCAGATCCCATCACAAAGTTCTCTTCCTTGCCCCCCACGCTGAGGTCTTCCTCACAGTCTTTGACACATCTGTGTGCATAATGGAGTGGACTAGGGTGCTCATGGCAGAGGCGCTTCCTTGGCCTGACTGTATGTAGCTGACTCTGGGTGCTGGTTAGTCCAGACATTCGCACTGGGCAGTGTTGCACCCCAGGTGGCCTCTCCATTTAATCAGATAACTCCCCCTCTTAACATCTGTAGGTGACTATTATTTAGTCATTTTACTTTATAGTAATTTCACCAAGCTACATGAGAAACTCCTTGCCTCTACAATTACATTGTTGGCCCCTCTTGCAAAAGGAGAACACCACCAACAAAAGGCAAGAACAGTAACTGAGAACGTGGACTCCAGGATAGGTAGGTTTATATTGTTACATCTAAAATATAAATGTATGGTTCCAAGAATTAGTGGTAATATTTATACTTTACCCTAATCATTTACATAAGTGCAAACAAAAGTTAACGAACTTTAAATTTCACAGCAATTTGGGTCAAGATTGTGCTTAGTTTTAGTTGGCCAGGTAATTTCTTCCTTTTGCCGTGTCCTGTTGATGAGTGGCACTGCCAGAGGCCCAGACTGGCAGGAAAGAGGATGTCATTTTGTGAAGTTCTATTTCTCTGTGAACTGATCTATCAGTCACAGGATGGAGATGTGGGTTCATCCAGAGGTGGCAAGCCTCCTCTCGACCATCTTCTGGTATATGAGAGAATAATCTTGGCCAGTCTGGGAAAATCATGAAGGCATCCTGCTTACAGAGAGTTGAAACCCAAACCTGTTATCCTTGTATAAGAGCTGGACCAGGGGCCTACCTACCATCAGCTCTGAACCGTGACTTCTTTTGTTCACTTACAGAATCGTGTGCCAGGTTAGAAGCTATAGTTAGCTGGTAATTTTGTTACGTAATTGAGTAGAATGAAGGAAAAATATCTAGGGTACTTCTAACCACTATTTTTGTGCAAATAGTCTAAAAGTGAAGTAAAAACAGTAGAAGTTTTCTACAGTATCTGGGTTTAGAGTGTATATGATTAACATACCTTTGTCCTTTTCAGGGAAAGCAAAACAACCACCTCTGCTAATAGTTGGGAAAAGAAAATTGGGTTGTTTTGCCATATAATTTACCTGGAAAGGATGCTTAAAAGCATCCTACATCACTATTATTAGTACCAGTGTATTTAGCTGTTCTCCCTTTATACTCAGTATCTCTGTATGACACTGAGGTCCTCCCCACAGATAACTGTTTCAGAAATACAGGTATTTCTCTAGAGAAGGGCCTGGTTTATTTTCTCCAGTTTCTTTCGTAGAATGTCTAAAGAAAATGCTACTTGCACATGTTGGTTTTTGAAATCCTCCTTAACCAGAAGAGTGTCGGGTCATACTAACACATAGGTAGGATGTAGCTGTTAAGACGTCTTCTGGGGGAGCTTAAACTTGTGGGAAAACACTGGTTTTCACAGATGCTCCACGTGGCTGTCTTTAAAAGACTCGAAACATTTTTTTGTGCTTCTCTTTGTTATGCTTGGAAACTCCTACAGTGTGTAGAGTCTTTGCAAAGAAACCTTTAGATGTGGTTCATAGGTATATGAATAAGTATCTGTGTAAAACAGTGAGTGTGCAGTGTGTAAATACTTTAAATTATTATGGTAGAAAAATAAAGTTACATACCATCCTGTGGAATGTTTGTTCTGTGATTATAGTGACACCTGCTGGAAGAACCGAGAAATAGCAGAAGAAAGGGAGTGAGGGTGTGTTTGTGCAAAATCCTTTATGGTTGGTTACTGACAGTAAGTCGTACAACTTGTCCACAGACTCATTTTCTAAACTATATCACTACTGTGGTTTTTCCTTTTTAAATTTTAAGCAATTGCAAAGAAGTCAGTATTATCCCAGAGGTCTGTCTTTAGTATTAGTTTTGGGCCCCTGCAGACATGGGACCTGCATTTGGTTCTTTGAAGGCAGCCTGAATGGCAACAACTTAGTCCTGGTGGGGAGGATCTTGGGGGGCAGGATTTTCTGGCTTTGGAAACTTTTGTAAATCCCCACTTCTTGGGTGTTCCAGAAAGAGACATCACAAGATTGTTAGTCTTTGTTCACTAAATATGCCAAAGGGTAGAAAAGCTTGAAAAAGAATTAAACCCAAACTGAAGGCACAGAAAAGCACTGTTAGTGCTACTAGGTAGAATATTAAATGGAGCGAATTCTGATTGGGGAAAACATACCTAATCATTTCTTAAAGAGAAAGTTAATCCTTATACTTAGTGTTTATGTGTGGCAGTTCAGAACAAATAAAAAAGGAAAATTATGTCAACTGAACTGCACACATGAAGTAGGATGAATGTTACAGCCACTGAGTACATAGTGCTTATGTCTGTACTGAATGAACACTGCGAAATAATCTATGTCACAATGAGGTCTGTACTTAAAAATACAAAATTCTTCACTATATTCATGTCCAGACCTCCAGCTTTCCAGGGATTAGAACTTGAGCAGCTGTCCAAAAATCTTAAAAAGAGGTTGTTATTGTCTTGAACAGCAAATGGTGACTAACAAATATTAAGAATCCTGTTAATTATCTCAATTTTCTCTTTTATTTATTTATTTTATTTTTTATTTTAAAAACATTTTTTTGGTACCCACACCAGTTAGCAGCATCCTGTTGCCTGGAATCACCTGGAATAACACAGTCTTGGATTGCTGCCGCCCTTTCTGGGCAAAGAGACTTTGCCACAGTTTTTCCCCTGTTCCCATAAACAGTTATCTATTTGTATGTGAACCAAGGAACATCTCTCTCCCTCACAGAGAATGTAATCAAGACATTCAAGAAACAGCACGCAGTTCCCAGTTCTTCGTTATTTTACTACCTAGCTCACCATATTGTTTCTGTTTCCATCTATTTTCTGTGTGTCTTTTAAATGGACAAGTCATTTCACATTATTATTTAGATGGTATTTTCCTTTGAATTTACTTCTCTTCTTTCCCCAAGTATCTCTACTAGGCACGATGCTTAACGCAGTCCTTTGTGCCCTAAACATGATGTCTGTGAGGTGTGTGCTTGGAGTGGGGATGTCTGTGTGCCTCCTCTCCCTTGTGAGCAGTGTGTGGATTTACAAAGAGACTGGACATCCAAGCCCAGGAGAATATACTAACAGGTCCTACAGAGGTAGAATGTATGCCATTGGCCTCGTTAAAATGATGTTCAAACCAGTTGAACAAACCAGTCCTGTCAACTAAAATGTATTAAAGTAGGTCCGTCAAACTCTAGCCAGAAGAAAGCAACCAGGCAATGTTTTCTAACTGAGAGTTCTTCACGGGTGACAGTTCTAGGACCCATTTTTAATTTTAATAATGAAAACTCCAACTCCAGAAGAAGGAAAAAAAGTAAACATTCTGCTATCAGATTGGATATAGACCAAACCACACACAAATTAACCAAGTATGAATTGTACCTACCTTAAATGACATTTTAAAAACCAGGATTATCTCAATCAATAATGTAGCACTACCAAGGGAAATGATGCTATTTGATGGCATAAAGGACTTGCTTCCAGAAGCTTCTAACAAGAAGCAGTAAGGTAGGAGTCACTGAAGGGGAGGATGAGGGGGACGATAAATTCATTTTCTTCCAAGACCTTCTTTGGATCTGCCAAATAACAATGCCGTTTATGCGTTGCTGGCCGTCGCTGCAGTGAGGTCTGTGGGGAGCTATCGACTGGCTCACTCTAAGTACAAGGGAAAGATTCTGCGCCAGAGTCACCGCATGGGTCTTCATCTTCCTTCTTGGGAAGGAAAAGGAAAGAGCGGTGAAATAACTTGCGATAGCACAGAGTATAAGATTCTCAGTATCCTGTCAAGATGGGAATTTTGGTGATGGTTAGAGGCTGGGAAAGAGGTGAAAGTTTATCTAGGGATCTGGGAGGAAACGTGGCAACAGGACAGGAAGAGCTCACAAACCAGAATGACAAATATGGAGTACATCCTGATTACATTTGCAGCCACAGGGCCATTATCACAGGTTCATTTGTGCATAAACATGTGTTTTATATACTCTTCCTTAGAGGAGGTGGCGTAGCATAGCGGTCAGGATTATGGATGGTGGAGTCACACAGTTCTGAGTTCAAATCCACACACTCTACTAGGCATGCAGCCTTAGATTTGACAAGCCATATAGAACTTCACACTTCAAACATTCATTGTGAGAGTTAAATATGTTACCACATCTAAAGTGCTCAGCACAGCACCTAGTACAGACCTAGCCCTCAACATACGTTACATAAAAATGTACCTGAGACGGAGAATTGTGTGTTTACTTTTAGGAACTGGCAAACTCTTGAGCTATTTCTAGAACTAAGTTTGCATGTAGGCCCCTGTGAACATTCCAGAATTTAGGGCTGGGTCAGAGTTCTGCCGATCCCTGAGATTAGACACATCCACGAGGATGATGAACTCTGTACCGTGGCTCCTAGGGGAATGGGTAAGACCAAAAGCAAGAGCTGTGCATCCCAGATGCCTCCTGTCTACCTCCTCACTGCAGACCCGTCCCCCCGCAAAATCTCAGTGTAGACTCTTTCAGGACTCTACTAAGAGAGTAATCCAGACGTGTGAGCAGCCACTTGACCTGGACAGAAGCTCAGGGATTCAGGATGGCCTGGGGACTGGAAGAATTCTGAAGAAAAGCTGCTTCCAGTGAAATAATTGCTAGAGATTTCCGGTCATGTGTTATATATCTCAGCAAGTAAGAATCCCAATGGAGAGAGTATCCAACTTTGGGAAAGGACACTCTGCCATGTTTTCATAGATTGGGTTGCATGTAGAAGGTTTGCTAGCAAGGCCTTCAGTACTCACACGTAAACTGAACTCTTACCCACAGATCTCTTCTAGTTGTTCAGACTAGGCCAATTTAACACAGTCCTATCTTCTCAGAATTGTTTGTAAGAGAAAATGGAGAAAGGAAAGAGAAGAGACCTGCCATGGCAGCTAGCAGTCTTTAATTGAGCAAGTCCTTCTGATCTCTGATGTTAGGATTTTTTTCAAATGTTAAGAAGTGAGAGGAGAGGAATCACTCAATAAAAAGGCCACACAGAAAAAAGTTAATGAAAAGAAAAGGTGTTGAAAAAGACTACAAAAATAATAGAAATAAGAAAGAGAAAATGGAAAAAGTGACAAAGAAGTAAAGGGTGAAGGAGGGATGACTGAGAAAAGTTGTAGACAGCCAATAAAAACATGGAATAGAGATACAGAAATGCAGGCAGTGCTTGAAGTATTTATGAAGAAGAGCAGTGACATGGAGGAATCAGATATCCTTGTGCAGTTAGGGTTCTCCAGAGAAACAGAGCCAGTAGAATACGTATATGAAGAGATTTGTTATAGGAACTGGCTTACACGGTTGTGGAGGCCAAGAAGTCCCACCATCTGCTGTCTGCAAGCTGGAGACCCAGGAAAGCCTGAGTGTCATTCAGTCTGAGTCCGAAGGCCTAACAACCGGGGGCCACTGGTGTTAAGTCCCAGAGTCTGAAGGCCTGAGAGCCAAGAGCTCCAGCATCTGAGGGCAGGAGAAGCTGGATGTCCCAGCTCAAGAAAAGAGAGAGAATTTGCCTACCTCTACCTTTTTGTTCCATTTGGGCCCCCCACTGGCTGATGACTGCCCACATTGCTGAGGATGCATCCCTTTACTCAGTCTCCTGAATCAAATGCTGATCTCTTCCAGATACACACTTACAGACACACCTAGAAATAATGTTTTACCAGCTATCTGAGCATCCCTTAGCCCAATGAAATTGGCATATAAAAATTAACCTTCACATCCTTCTGTTATATATTTGCTTTTACATTTTATTATATATCCCTCGGGCATTGGAGGGAGTAAGAAGGAATCAAGAGCCTGATTTCATCAACAAAATCTAATTCAAACTACCAAGCACAAAAGGAGAAAGGAGGGCCTTGTTGTAAGTTACAGAGCGTCTTATGGATCTAGGGCAGGAATGGCGCCAGGCTCACAAGGAGGGAAACAGAGTCTGGAAAGCTGTTAAGGTCTCATCTCTGCTTCTGACTTTAAACGCATTTTCTTTTCTCTCACTCTGCAGGCTGATTCCTCTACTTCACAGGAACTCTTGGTAAAACTACAGAGTTGTGGTTCCATCTACCTACAGAGAGTTCATATTCACTGGGGATCTCTTTGGCGCAGCTTAAGCCAGGTAAGCGAGCATACCACAGGATGGCAGCAGGCATCTCCACTACACGACAGGCCTCTGTGAAGTTCTGGCACTTGAGAGCTCTTAGGGCATTGATGGTGTGGCCCACTTTATTCAGGCCTCGAGAGGCCCACCATGACTGCCCCATCTACAATGATACCCCCTCCCTCATTTTCTACTCCCAAACCCTGCATGATTTATTTCTTCACTATCTTACAATATACTGTGTTTCATGTTTATGTGTTTATTGTGTCTCCCCTGCTAGGATGTAAACTCCATAAGAGCAGAGATTTTTTTTTTTTTTTTTAATTTACTGTTTTGTCCCTAGAGAATACTGGCACTCACTATGTATTAATAGAGTATTTGTGGAAGGAAGGAAGGAAGGGAGGGAGGGAGGGAGGAAAGGGGGAAGATATGCTGAAATTCAACTTAGTGATCCCTCAAGAGTAGAGCTAGGACTGAAGTTAGGACTGAAATCAGAGGAGTTGAGAATAAGCTGACAGATGTGATTATTATAATCAGGAAGACTTCAAGCTTATGGTAACCACTTTTTCTGACACTTACCTATTAGGAATATCGAGATGGAGGCTGTGTGAAAGGGGAGGAGCTGATTCTAGAACTGGACTAATCCTGCATCCAACAGAGATCTAATAGTTGTTGATCATTTATTATGTCTCAGACATAATGCAGGCACCTTGCAAACTCCATGAGATGTGAGAAGATTGAGGGGAGAGGTTGAGTTGTTAGACTGTGATCACCAAGCAGTGGGGCGTGGAGCTTACATTAGCATCCAGGCTCACTGGAACCAGAAAGCCCACACTTGCCAGTGAGATGATGCCCGAGCACAATAATGTTTTACTGTTGCTGTATGGTTTACATTAAACTATAGTACCTGCTTGAAAGGAAATGCTAACAAAGTCTGGTTAAATAGCCTATTAAACAAACCTTTTTTTTTTTTTTTAAATCTCATTTGTGTTTTTTTTTTTAATTAATTAATTTATTTATTTATTTTTGGCTGTGTTGGGTCTTCGTTTCTGTGCGAGGGCTTTCTCTAGTTGCGGCAAGCAGGGGCCACTCTTCATCGCGGTGCGCGGGCCTCTCACTATCGCGGCCTCTCTTGTTGCGGAGCACAGGCTCCAGACACACAGGCTCAGTAGTTGTGGCTCACGGGCCTAGCTGCTCCGCGGCGTGTGGGATCTTCCCAGACCAGGGCTCGAACCCATGTCCCCTGCATTAGCAGGCAGATTCTCAACCACTGCGCCACCAGGGAAGCCCCAAACCTTCTTTTATGAATAGTAAATACTACAAATTACCATTTTAATTGTTTGCTAATAAGACATCTAAAATATTTGAGAATATTGTCATAAGAAAGTAAATAGTACATCTGTAATCTTATCAAACACTTTGCTTAATTATTAATTAAGCAATAATTAATTAATTAATTATTACAAAAAGGAAGTTTATCATCCTTGTTTGAATCAGTGGGGTCAAAAATTAAAGAATGTTTAGTCTGTTTTATGTGTAAATATCTATATAAACACATATGCATGTGTATAACATTTATAAAACCTTACATAAGTTTCAACATTACTAATCACCTGACAAAAAGGTGCCAAAACTTGTCAACTCATCAGAACCACATTCTTTGGCAATCATGGGGTAAGATTATGAATTCAATTTATAAAATAACTTACTGACATTGAAGAGGAATCTTAATGAGTAGGAAAATTGGACTGAGTGTAGTATAAAAGGGAAGAGTTATTCATTTAACAAACATATACTGAGTATCTACTAAGTTCAAAACACTGTTGAATGCTAGAGAGTCAAGTCCGAATAGTCATATTTCCTTACCTAGAGGAACTTACAGTTTAGCAAAAAGGAATATTATGTTCAACCCTCAGTGCTCAACTTTGTTTGTATAATTCCATTTATATGAAATGTCTAGAACAGACAAATTTATAGAGACAGAAAGTAGGTTAGTGGTAGCCTAGGGCTGAGGGAATAGAAGAAAGGTGGGTGACAACTAAAAAATATGGGCTTTCTTTTGGGAGTAGTGAAAATATTCCAAAATTGATTGTGGTGATGGTTTCACAATGCTGTGAAGAGAATAAAAACCTTTCAATTGTATACTTTAAATGGGCAAGTTGTATTACGTGTGAATAAGATTGTTAACAAAAAACCTACATAACCCAACATTTATTATCTCATATTTTCTGTGGACCAGGCGTCTAGGCATGGCTTAATTGGGTACTTTGCTTAGGATCTCACAAAGCTGCCATGAAGGTGTTGGACAGGGCTGTGATCATATCTCTCAGTGCTCAACTTTAAATGAAATGTTTTTAAATGGGCTAATATGTATTTCATATAGCAAGTGTAACTTATTTCTATATATCAATCCACAATTTCAGTAAAGTAAAGTACTTTCTCTCATGCTTCTACAGATTGGCTGGTCTCAGCTGGGTGGTTCTTCCCTGGGATCTCCCATGCAGTGGTGGTTAGCAGTCTTCAGGGATGCAGTGATCCGAAAGTCCAGTTGGCCTGGACATCCAAGATGGCCCGCTCAACTGTCTGACAGTCAGAGGTGACTGTTCGCTGGGAGGTAAGCTGGGCCGGACACTAGAATACCTGCATGTGGCTTTCCATGTGCCTTTGACTCGGGCTTTTCATACATAGCATGGCGGCTCTAAGAGGGAGCACATGGAGAGTGAGCATGATGCGAACGCAGTTAAGATAAATCAAACACAGTTAAGGGCTACACCAGGAGCTAGCGCGGCGCCACTTCCACTGTATGTCACAAGTCAAAGCAGTCACAGGGCTTATCCAGACTTAGGAACATAGAGGAATAAACTCTATCTCTTGATGAGGGAGTATCAAGACCACGTTGTAGAATAATGTGGGATTAGAGTTATCTTTAGATATCTTTGGAAAACATCATCTGCGACAGATAGAAAAGTCATTGTTTTGAGCAATGTTTCATTTCAATTTTTTTTTTTAATTTTTATTTGGCCACACCACATGCCATGTGCGATCTTAGTTCCCTGACCAAGGATCGAACCTGTGTCCTCTGCATTGGGAGCACAGAGTCTTAACCACTGGACCACCAGGGAAGTCCCAAATTATGTTAACCTAGCGTTAATACGTTCAAATGCAGTAAATCATCATCTGTCTGACAAGCAAGGTTGTTCCCATCTACACTTTCCTAAGGGAAAGAAGGAAATGCCACATTTGGGGAAAGAACTTCCCTCCAATGGTGAGACAAGTACTAATGCAGGTCTAACATGCACACCCACACCCCAAGTAGCACAGAAACAAGTCTTTAATATCCAGGGCAAGATAATACATCCAGACAGTCTTCGGTGATAATAAATCTAAATGCTCATCTATGAGTGTCATGTCCTTTCGGCTCTTCATCAATTCAAACAGAAATTAATCTATTGAAATCAACTCTATGATACTGTTAAGTGTTTTAGACTGTATAAAAGCTTATAATCCAGAAACCATGTCTTCCTGGAATTTACAACTTATGCCAAAGGGCAGAAAAATATTGTCTCTTCTTCATGATTAGTCTCAGCAGTGGTTGATGTGTCCCTTATTTTTGAGTGTTATTGGTTTTTGGCTTTTTTCCCCCAAATGGCTACCAGAATAAGTTGCACAAAATTCAGAATTAATTTTGTGTAGGCTGCCTTTTAACCTGCATTAATTGAGAAACATGTTCAAGCATCTCTTGTTTACCCATCAGTAAAGATAAGATTGTGGTAAAAGTCTCAACATTTTTCCATAGTGCTGCATATAAAAGAGAAATATGAACAATATTCACAATAACTGACATAAATTAATTTTTTTTAAATTAACTGTTAACTGTTAACTCTTCATGTTTGAATATGGTCATTAGATAGGCTTGGAAAACCCCAAAATGTTCTCCCAATTCTTAAAAATTTCTATGTCCCTGCATCTTTTAGTCTTCTTAAAAAGAAAATGTACCTAAGTGGGGACCTAGAAAATCCCAGATGGTTAATACACAGGTTCTGGCATGGCAGGAAGAGAGATAAAGATATTAGAAAGTTGCAGTTTTTCCTGACAAGATCTTCCTCCTGCCTCACTTTTTGGTACGATGGAGAGCAAAGATTCAGTCCTTTCCTAGTTCCCATCCCCAGCATGAGCCTTGCCGCCATTTATCAGTAGGGACAGTCCTGATAGCCCCCAAGCTCTCTGATGAGGTTGCAAAGAAAGTAGCAAGAGGCTGGTTCACTGGAGGGCACTTTTAATCGATTGTGAACGTGTGTTGTGTATGTAGGTCAATGAATTTCTGGAAGTGGGCTCAGATGGCTCAATGAAGGTTACTTCCTTGGGCTGCCTTTGACCTCAATTTAAGCAATTTATTTATAGTTGGGACAATGTCGTTTTAACATGACCTTAAAGTAAATTGAACAAGCCAATCCACAATGCAATGATCGGCCACTATGAAGCCCATTTTTTACAGGAAAGAGATGCATTTAGATCTTTGGGAAGAACTGGATAGGGACCAAGGTGGTGAAAGTGTGGGAAGAAATTTCAGAAACAAAGATAAATGGTTTGTTTTTTAGAGAAATAAATGGGTCAGTGTTCCAAACACTCCATTTCATTAATCAAGTTGGCAACAGTATCAACAAACTCAATTGCTAGCAAATGATTATCTGATTAAAATGGCAAGAAGAATATGTCCAAATAGGTAGAGAGTGTGGACTAAATTTTATAAGATTTAAAATACCCTTAGTGCATTCTTTTCAACTGTATCAGTAGTACGTGGGGTACCATTTCGTCAGAAAAAAATCTCTAGGATTTGCTTATTCTTTACAGACTATGCATCCCTTGTTCTCTTGAGAATCTTACCCCACTTCTCAAGTTTACTGAACTACACTGATCCACTTAAAAAACTAAACTGACCTCAGTTATCTTTGTTCATGCTGCTAAAATTGAACTCCTTAAGGTTATATTGTGTTATATGGTCCATGTATTTTGTAGTACCATTCCCCAATATTTCTAGGTACCTAAAAATGTTTAGGGTAGACAATAAAATCACTAAATGAAAATTGGATGCAACTTGCCCAAATTTCAGCAAAGAAAGGAATGTTCACTCCACCTATGGAGTATGAAAATGACAAAAAGAGGCATTGACTGACCCCCAAACTCTTGCTCCAAGGGCAGGCCAACAATGTTGCAGATGGGTACAGACGGGTATCTAGGACATTCAAGCTCCAAGCCCTGGGCCTTCAATGCCTCTGTCTCCTTCATTTGGATGATTCAGTGCTACACGCTGTTTTATCTGGTCCCCATTCACCTGCAGCTCTTGCTTAGCCAATCTATTATGTATAAGAAGGTGAGTTTCCCACCAACACTTCTGCAATCTCTTTCTCATGAAATGCTTTGCAAGACAGCTCTCCCTTTGACACCTTACTGAGCATAATACTGTATCCTGTGTAGATCAATAACGTATTTGTCCCAAGATCAGTTATCTAGAAAACTCAGCCATCCAGAACACAGCCAAGAGTAAATAGGAAGGTAAAAAGTCATCTGAGCCACTAAAGGAAACTTACAGAATATGTACACAAAATCTTGCTCATTTTACTCAGAGAAGAATCTCAAGCCATCACTCAGGGCTTATTTACTTCTATTTTACATGCAATTTGTACATGATAATCAACCAACTTCTTATTCAACATCACAAGAAAACCAGCAAATATGCAGAAGGAAGAAAGAAGGCTGGTAGAAGCAGGCACACTAGCAATAACAAAAATAAACCTGACAACTGCTTTGGATGCAAAAGCGAGAACTTCAAAATGTACATCAGAATAAAAAATACATCATTCTATATCAGTGCGTGGGAGCATCTCAACATCCCCTGAGGCCATCGCTGATGTTCAGTACAGTGGAACTGAGTCATCAAGAAAACGTTAAACTATATTTTGAATTCCAATAAGAAGGCAGAAATGTGTATTGCCCATTACATAAAGTTTTTCAATAAAAGTGGCTGAAATAAAGGATTTCAATTCATTCATTAAATAGACATCGAGTGCTTACTATGTGCTGAGCTCGACTTCCATCCCCTGCCTTTTGTTTTTAATTTTAGATAACTGAGGCCTGGAAGATAAGCTATCTGCTCATTCCTAACAATTTTCTCAAAATTGTTGAGACTAAGCCAGGCCATAAAGATAGCACATCACTGCCCCAGTGCCCTCCCTTCTGCAGGTTTGCTGCGCCTCAGATTGCTGTCAGTGGATTGCTTGATGTGTCTGAATGGGGTGATGAGACACAGCTCAGTAAAACCCATTGCTTTATTAACTGTGAGAAACTTAGTGGAAATAATAGATATTAGGACCTGGGGATGCAGTCTCTCTGTTCTTAATATAAGGAATAAGGCTATCTCTTGTTAAGTTTATGGGCTCTTTGAGTCATATAACTGACTGCCTTTGCCTTGGTACCAGAAAGCTCAAGCTAAGACTGTGACCCACTTCTCACTATTGAAGGGATTTCATGGGTGTTATTTTGTGCACTGCGTTTTGTTTCCATACCTTTTGTTTTCCATTTGCCTCATCCTTTTCACTTATTTTGAATGTATATCTTTTTGCTCTATAGTTTGTTTTATTTATTAAAAACTTGTATGGAAGTTGTCATGCGCTAGATGCTGTTCTAAGCCCTTTACAAATATTAGCTCATTTATTTCTCATAATTATGCTATGCAATATCCATTTATAGATCATTAAAAACTGACACTGAGAGATTCGTTATCATATGTATCTTTTAATCTACACAAAGTCTTTTTGGAAAATAAGAAAATATATTGCAATCCATAAACAATTAGCTAATAAAATTAACTGGAAAATTTACTTAAACATTTCCTTATTTCGCAGCAGTGTCAAATATACCAGAGGTGTATGATATAGATAGAGGTGTATGCTTACATTCAAGTGATTTTAAAGTGTTTATTGTATTCCTGAGATTCTTAAGACACACCGTGATCTAATCAGGCAGCTAACAGCTAATCAGAGACGCCTGAGTGGGGAATCGCTGCAGTGATTTGATGCTCCCTGCTGCACTTCCTCCTGGCCTGCTGAGGTTTGTGTTTCCCACCTCTTTATTTAGCAGGCTATAGTACATGCAAGCCCTAGCGAGTGGCCTCAGTCGTTCATCTTATCTTACGGTTAATAGTGCTGTTAGCTGCCTGAGAATAAGTAACCCAAGTCTCCAAAAATCCTGAGAACGGAGGAACAGATTTTCATGATTGTTTCAAGGATTCTTTTGGAGGTTTTTAGTGCAGCAGGCTGTAAATTGTTTCT
This sequence comes from Balaenoptera physalus, assembly GCF_965194825.1. Taxonomy (NCBI): domain Eukaryota; kingdom Metazoa; phylum Chordata; class Mammalia; order Artiodactyla; family Balaenopteridae; genus Balaenoptera; species Balaenoptera physalus. Next base: position 97,768,795 of record NC_138890.1, on the reverse strand, counting down.
TGAATTATTGAAAATCACGGACATCTGGGTTGATTAGCTGAGTAAACTTGAATGAGTTCTTTACTCCCGAAGTGCAGTGCTCCTCTCCTCCTGGGTTGATATTACACCCTTGCGTCTGGCTCTGGACAATTCAGAGGCTGAAAGAGGCATTATCATCTCGGACAAGACTAATCTCATTACCAGGTACAAAATGGCAAAAAAAAAACAAAACTTTTTGCCTGTTATCCACTTTAAAATCAGCCCAAAAATGAGAACAGAAAAGAAACAGAAACTCAGTTTTTGATGATACTAAAATAAATCCATATTTCCTAAACCCGGTGTAAGTCAGAAGTGAATAGGGGAACGGTCACTCATCTACCAGAGTGAAGAAACACCCAATGCAGATAAAGGTAAAGGTAGATACCAGTGGGAAGCAAGTCAGTTTGCCCGGCAGCTCTTCTGAAAGGCTCAGGAATGGGAGAAACCAGGTACCAAGAAAGGCCTGGGTGATTCCAAGTTGTTCCTCTGAGCCAGTTTTTGAGTGGAGACCTGGGGTCTTACTGGTTCATATGTAATTATCTGAGTTCATATGTAGTAGTTAAAGTAGTAGTTAAACTTCTACTTCTCTGAAACACAGTACAGCTGTTAGCATATAATTTATAAATTTGAAATGTAATATTAATCATAATTTTTGCTAAAATCTCATTATGTTTTAATGATTTCTAAACTTTTAGAGGCTGTACATGTGCTATTTGGACTATTTGATCAAGAAACTCTTGCTTGATATTCAACTAAACTGAAATATTATCTCAATGCTCATGGTGTTTTCAAGTCAATTAAGTATCATCACTTAAATCTGTTAAACTTTCATTCTTCATTGCTATCATTCTAATTCAAAGGAAGTATATCCATAGCTTAAAAATAGTTCTTTAAAGATTAAAAGGAGTGATGAAAATGGTAGTATAAATACTGCAACTAAGAATCAAAGTGGAAATAGAGATAGGGAGCAGAACTCCAGGGTGAACATAGAATGTGAATCTTCATAAGCTAGAGCAAGGAAAATTAAACTTGTAATGATTTTGCACAAGCAGCCAATAAAGAAAAGCGTGATTAAGTATGATGATGAATATAAGATAAATGAACTTTATTGGAAAATTGACCCACTGCCACCAGTCCCAGTGCATTATCTGTTAAAACACTTGTCTGTAGTGACGTATAGCCCTCGGGGATTTCTTGCATAGTGACTAGTCTTGTAAAATCAATCACAGTTTTACAAAACTATGCAAAATAATGCTATTCATTACATAACTGCTGAAATTCTTTCTGAAGGCAGGTAAATGACCAATATCACAGACTGATATTTATTCATATTTATATACCTCCTACTCTTTATTGCTGTGAAGACTTTAAAACCAAAGAAGGTCAATACTGTATGCTTTATTAGAGAGAAAGCAGAATAATTTGGAAGAAAAACATGTCCAAACAGCATGATTACCAGGTACCTATAACTATATAACACCATAACAATTAAAACAGTGTGAAACTATCTCAGAATGAGAAAAATAAGCTAGGAAAACAGAATAGAGGTCAGAAGTTGACCCGAGCTTAAATAGGAACTTGATATATAATGGAATTGATCATTCAAATCAGTGGGAAAAGAATGAAGTATTTAATAAAGTGTGCTTGAACTGTTGCTCATTCACATGCAAAAATTGGCATTGTATCCTTACCTCACTCTAGATGAAAATAAATTCCAGATGATTTAAAGACATAAATGTTAAAAGAAAAACCTTTTTAAATTTGAGAAGAAAATATAGATCGATTGATTGATTCATGACCTTAAATTAAGTAAGAATTTCTTAAACCATATACTAAAGGCACAAGAAGCAAACTACATGAAAAAAAGATTGATACATCTGCAATATTTAACTTTGACATACAATTTTAGGACATATTATTTTGTTACATGAACAAAGATACTAAAAAATGAATCATTGTCAACTTGGGAGAGGCATGAAGGGAAAGATTCTGGGAAGGTATCCAGGAGATTTCAATTATATCTATAATTTATCTCTCAACAATATGTATAACAAGCATATACGGCAAAATGCTATGGTCTGACAAAGTTGACTTACTGGTGTGGGTTGTATTGTTTTCTATAACTTCTCTATTTTATGCTTAAAATAGTTTATAGTAAAAAAAAATTAAAGAATGCTTAAGAGGCATGCTGATATAATGTGAGGTCCATCATATGTAAAACACAGTTCCAGAAGGGAATGTTAGAGCGAATGGAAGAGTGGTATATTCAAAGAGATAATGGCTGAATATTTTCTAAAATTGATGAAAGGCATGAATCAAGATATAAATATACACACACCCTCTCATGAATTCTTATGAATACACACTTTTTTTAAAGAGAAATTGAGTTTGAGCTGAGATCTTTTGGCTACAATTTGTACCAAGAGAATAAAAGTGTCTGGGACGGGACATAACAAATGTATTATGAAACCTGAATACCAACAATTAAATATTCTCATGTGCCTGCCAATGAACAAATGGCTACTGGTAAAATTCCTTATTCAAATGACACTGTTAGTTGTTATATAATATGAATGGCACATAATGTGGATGATCAATTATTTTCTTCTGGGTGCTAGTAGATCGTTTACTTCATTGTTAATCACCAGTGGTCAAAGTATGGTTCAGATTTTGGCATCTATGTGATACTTATAAGGTAGAAGTATTTGATGATTTACTGTTTATTTGCTTTTTACTGAAAACCCAGGCTACATAGGAACAGACTTTTCATTTTGTTAACTGGTTTCTTTTTGAGCCATGATATGGGCCAGGGGTTAGCAAACTATAGCCCACAGGCCAAGTCTGACTCACCACCTATTAGCCTACCAGCTAGCAGTAGCTTTTACATTTTTAAATGGGAAAAAAAAATTTAAGAGTAAATTTCCTGATATGTGAAAATTATGTGAAATTAAAATTTCAGTGTTCATAAATACAGTTTTTTTTAACACAAGCACTTTCATCTTTATATTGTTTATGCTACTTTGATGCTACATTTAGGCCTGCAAAACCTAAAATATTAACTCTCTGGACATTTACAGAGGGTTTGCTGACCCTCTGATATAGAGTATAAATGTAGCTCAAAACACTCCAGCTGATATGCAGGAAGGAAGAGACGTAAATTGCAAATAATTTATCCATTAATGTGAATTTACACACTGCTTTATTTACAGAGAACAGTTATGTAGAATATATGACATTCAATCATGATTTGGCACTAAATGAAGTTGTGAAAATTGTTAATATAATTAAATTGTTGTGATGACTATAACTGCTTTTCCTCATGTTATGTGAAGAAATAATAAGTAAATGATTCTGCTTTTGCATATCACAGTAAACTGGCTTTTGAAGGGAAAGTTGCTCTCATGAGTTTGTAAAAGGAGAGATGAAATAAGACACTTCATCATGACAATGAAAATGCCAGTGAAGACAGTATTTTTACTTTCATGTTGTGTAATTATTCTAGTGATTAGCCAGAATCTAATAATTCAAGACCAAAATTCCACAAGGCTTAAGGTTGAAAATAAGAATTTGAATGAAAATAATGTTGAAGATAAATTCTCCTAAGAAGACAAAATTTGGGTTCAAATCGCTGCATTGCTGAGTTTGACTCTTTACAAGCACTTGATTTTTTTCATCCTTCAGAGAATGAAATCAATGATATATTACAGTACAAACCTTGTCTCTACTTAAATGCTAAAACAGAGCATGAAGAAATGTTCCAGAGCTAAATGAAACCTATAAGTTCAACTTTATATGTTGAAGCAATCAACTTTATAGGTTTTTATTGTTGCTGGTGTTGTTTTCAGTGTAATAACTCATCTACACAGTGTCCAGCAAAGTGATGAAAGTTATTTTCAGTGAGAAATCTAACTTCAATGTTATGTACAATACAAACATGGAAAACTGATTATCAAAACATTTCTCCCATTCTTAATGGTACACAAATGTGATTTTCTAATCCAGTTAAAATAGAGATCAAAATAAGAAATACCCCAGATGTGGAACCTCACTGTGCTACCTTCATGAAGACTGCACATACTGTCATTCTTCTCCATGGTTTGAAACAAAGATCATTCATGTTTTAGGTATTGTTCCCCTTTTGTAAGTTGTGATGAATTCTTGTTTTTTGATCTGCCTAAAAATTAGTGGCTAAACTTTGGCTATAAAGTGGCCCACAGCCACTGTTAGTTTACATAAAATGTTCAAAATGTAATAAGTATCTTTTTTTTTTAAGAAATAAATGGTGAAAATGCCACAAAGAAAATAGGAAATAAAGTGGGAATTGAAGGACAATTATGACTTTGCTAATAGATATATTTCAGGACCCAGAAATGTACATGCAAAGGTACAGAAGCATGAAAAGTGAGGTAAGTTTGGGGGTGGTGAGTAGACCAGTGCCTGAGAGTGAAGAATTAGTATATAGGAGATGGAAAACAACTGCAAAGGTGATTCAAAGGTCAATTCTTTGTTTCCTCAGTGATGATTTATAAAACTTCCATTTATTTTATTTTTGAAACTTTTGAGCTCTTTTTTTTTTTCCAAAGCTTTTTCAAAGGTGGAAGCATATATGCTCCTAAAGAATTTGCAGATCAGATTGTGAGTTTCTGGCACAATGAATGATTCAAGAAGGAGAAGAAGAGGTTACAATATGGACAAGGATTGGAAAGCAACATGTTCTCCTAAACCATTGGTTTGTAAAAAGAAAAAATGATTTCCAACCTAGATTTTTAAAGCCTTCTCTATTATCAATTAAGTTGTAGATTTGAAAAAAATATATATATATATTTTTAGAAATACACTTTCAAAAACCTAATTCCTATTCATCCTTTCTCAGAATGCTACTGGAGAATATGTTCCACCAGAATAAGGGGATAAGCCCAGGAGGAACTAGGGGATCCAGGAACCAGGGGATCCATCACAGGAAGGAAGCCGACAGAATTCCTAAATGAGGCCATGGTCATGCAGCAGGCTAGAGGCAGCCCCATCCCAAATAGGAAAGGTCAGAAGGCTTTGGAAGAAACTTCTTCAAGACGATGAAATTGAAACCTAACATGTCTGAACATATTAACTGAAGACATACAATTCAGGGGAAGTTTGGAACTGAGTTGAGTACATAGGAAACTATTAAAAATTCCAAGGAAAATGAAATGTTGTGCAGGCAAGACAGAGTAATCAGTGCACTGAGTACGTGGCTCAGGTGCAGATAGTGTTTAACATGACCCTCATAATGTAGAAACTGAACGTGTTTCCTGCTAAAGTTGCATCTACACAGGAAAGATTGGAGCACGGGGAGTCTACGGGGTACAGATGGAGGTAAAATTGAACTGAATCTTCATCTTTCATAATGGAAAGTTATAATAGTTAATGCCTAAAACTGTAAGACAGAAAAGCAGCAATACCCACATTTTATTTTGGTATATGTCGGTTACAATCAGAAGATGGAGCAAGAGAGTTAAAAAGGGAGGCAAACAATGCTGTGGTGAGGTGATTAAGACCCAGGACTGTTCTTTTTCATAAAAGCTTTGTGGAGATATCTCTATCTTTATATCATGAGTATTTTTAATTTCAATAAAAAGTATATTTCAAACAGTTAAAATGCAGAATACAAAAGCATATCTATGATGATAGGAACAAGAATTAGAAGAAGGTATAGACTAATAAACACATTGATTTGGAGAAAGAAATTTCTTCATTGGACCTTAAAATAATATGTTTACTTAGATTAAAATCAGATTTTGGGGCATGCATACTTCTCAGTTTTCATCACATGTTCTCAACTCAATTGATTTCAAAGGTCCGGAAGTGAGAGAAGTGCTGTGTTTTTATTTTGTTTTAAGTTAGTTAGGACAATAATCTTCCAACTGATGCACATGAAGACTTTCTAAGGCATATGTGCATGTGATTTCCAGATCTTCTTGTTTCATAGGTAATATTTCTTAGATCTGTTCTGCCTGAAGCCATCCCTGAAGTTGAAGATCATGCTGGTTTTCCTTGCCCGCTCCCTCTTCATAATCAGCCTTCTCCCAATTAACACGTGAAATGCATATCCCTCAACCATCCCTAGTCTTACCATGGAACAATACTCTGATTTGAAAAACCTGTGGAGCATCAAGCCAGGGGACAATTCAAAATATTGCTTAAGCAAGTGAATGACTCTAATGAATGGGTAACAATCATTATGCAAATCAAATAGTTTTCAATTATTTCTTAGCACAAAATAGGAAGATCTAATGCAGTCATCAACTATTAGATCATTAAAACATTCCTGATGATCAATCACTATGTGACTTTCAGCAAGTAACCTGGGAGGGGTTCAAATAACTTTGTGACATTGCCTGAACAAAACTCCTTCCGTTTCCATCTACTTATTGATATGATCGAGTCTGTCAGCATAATAAAAATAAAACTGATGCTGAATCCTGTCTTATTCTAAAATAAATATATCCTCATCCACCTCATTAATATCTACATTTAAAATACAATTTTACTTTTTAGGTTTAATAATTCTATATCAATGTTTATAATACATGTATGCTATTGTGATTAATTGTATATTAGTAATAGCTGTAATAATTATGGTCACTTGAAGTTTTTAAAAACTATATTTCGATTTATATATGTATTTTTGTTGCAGGAAAGTGTGTGAGGGTAATCCAAAAAACCCTACAAGTACATGTGATGTAATGAAAGTGGAATTTATATACAAGTTAAGAAGAAAATAGAAAAATACAAATTTTCCAATTGCTTAAGAAAGCTTTTTCCATGTATATTTTTTAGGGGTTAAAAAACAAGAGATTGTTTAATTAATAAAATACAAGGATGAGGCCAGGTAGGGCAGGGGTAGCGGGGAACCACCTGGGGGCCTCCTTCCCCTACATCCACCATTTTATTTTTGAATGGATGGTGATGGGTATCAAATTGCCATGGTATTTAGTTTCCTTTGGATATATGGAAAAGGTGATATAAATTTTATTTTAAAATATAAATATACCAGAAATGATATCCTTTATTATAACATACAAAAATTATGTCCTTATTTTGAAATATTTTAGATATGACAAACTTTTTGGAGGGATTCATAATTTTAAAAATTATTTTTAAGAATCTCAGAGCAAAAATTTTACAGAACACCTGTCTTTTCTGTGATTCCTTTTAATGGGCGGATTCGTACTGCCCCCTGGTGGTTACAGTGGTTGGAACGCATGAAGTACAGATTTGGACCTGTGGCATTTTGGAAACAGAATTCCATTTTTTTGCTGCATTGAAAAAATAGCAGTTTGTTGTAGAGATGACTACATTTCACACATAATCACAGTTTTTATGAAATGTGGATATAGTGACAGGATTTTGAAATTTAAGATTTGACATCCAATGGATCAAAAAATCAGCTTGTCCACCTTTAGTAACTGTGATTTGGCATTGACCAAGCAAGCAGATTTTTGCTTTCCAGAGATATCCAGACAGTACTCAAGAGTCCCCAGACATGGGGACTTCCCTGGTGACACAGTGGTTAAGAATCTGCCTGCCAATGCAGCAGACACGGGTTTGAGCCCTGGTCCAGGAAGTTTCCCACATGCCATGGAGCAACTAAGCCTGTGCACCACAACTACTGAGCCTGCGCTCTAGAGGCCGCGAGCCACAACTACTGAAGCCCACATGCCTAGAGCCCGTGCTCCACAACAAGAGAAGCAACCACAAAGAGAAGCCCGCGCACCGCAACAGAGTAGCCCCCATTCGCCGCAACTAGAGAAAGCCCGCGCGCAGCATCGAAAACCCAATGCAGCCAAAAATAAATAAATAAATAAATTAATAAATTAATTATTTTAAAAAAAGAGTCTCCAGACATGATACAGACACTCCATCAGCTGAATGTAAAATCGGCGCATAGGTTCGGGTTTTTCTCCGTGCAACTGTGGAGGTTTACCTTCGTTTAAGTCTCCCTGTAGCATCCTCTCTCCTTGCCCTTCTGTGCCCCCAGGGACTCCATGCCTTGAGGCTGTCAGTAACTGGGATGAACATAATGGAGAAAGTGTGGCATAGTGGAAAGAGTGGGGCATAATGAAATTTGAAAGAACTATATCTGAATTTTATCCCCAGCCATCACTAGCTGTGATCTTGGGAGAATTAACTTCTCTTGATCAGTTTCCACAACAGGAAAACGGTTAAACTACCGGCCTCGTAGGTGCCATGGGAAACTAAAAACACATAGGTAAGGTGCTCAATAAGAGAAACCAACTGTACTTATTCCTATTTTATACATTTGAAAGATAAGCAGGTCTGACCATTTGGGGGATAAGAAATATAGTCACAGGGAGTCACTTGTTGGGGTATCTTGGTCATTTTTATTTATTTAGTTACAGCAGTGCCATTACATGTATCTTGCTTAAATATTTCTTTCCCTTTAAGAGAAATATTTCACCATTTTTCATCTTTATTAAACTTCCTCTCCCTTCTCCATTTCTCAGATGATTGAACTTGGTTTATAGTGAGAAAATAGATACAGCCTCTAAAATCACCAGCCTGTGAGCAATCACACCCACGTGCCACTCACACTCCTTTTACTATGGACAGTAGCTCCTTCCCCTGTGCTCTGAAACTCTCTCTTCATAAACTCCCACCTTTATAAAGGCTTGATCCTTGCAATTATCCCCTCTCCTCTGCATCATGTTTTTTTCTTTCTATTGGGTCATTTCCACAAATGAAAAATATCCTCAAGTATCTCCTTCTCTTTCAAACAACCTCCGCGCCGAAAAAATCTTCCTCGATTCCACATAACCCTGTAGATAATGACCTATTTCTCTGTTCTCCTTCACCACTGAACTTCTTGAAAACGTCTGTGCGTCACAGTTTCTATTTCCTCACCTCACATGCTTTCTTCAATCTACTTCACTTGCAATAATATCCTTCCACTTGGCTGAGACTTGTCAAGGTCAGAAATTTAATTCTGTTACCAAATCCAGTAAAAAAAAAAAACCTCTCTGTTCTTAAGTGACTCCTTAACAACTTTTGACAGTTGACCACATGAATGAGAAAAAATATGGTATGCGAAAATGGCATCGTAGGGATGACTTTGTGGTAAAGAATATAAACTCAGTCAAAGTAACTTAAATAGAAAAGAATTCGTTTGGAAAAAATCTAATATTATCTCACACAATAAGAGCAGGAGGTACAGCCAAGCCCCATAAAATAATTCACTGGGCTGCTCTGAATGTGCATGGTCTCTTGTTTTTGTTTCTCTCTGCATGTCTGCTTCGTGCTTATGCTCCTTTAAAGATGACCAATATATACACCTTTCTAGGTCAAGGGATCAACAAAGACCCACAAGAGTCCCTAAGTCCCTCATAATAAATTCCCATGAGAGAAACTTGATTAGTCCTGCTTAAAGTGTGCATCTTTTCCCAATTAGCCATGGCCAAGGAGTGGCAGGGTCATGGTGATGGTTAATTTTATGCACCAACTTTGCTAGGCTACAGTACACAGTTGTCTGCTCAAACACCAGTCTAGATGTTGCTGTGAAGGTATTTTTTAGATGTGATTAACATTTAAATCAGTAGCCTTTGAGTAAAGCTGATGACCCTCCCCCCACCACCCCATTATGTGGGTGGGCTCATTCAATCTGCTGTAGGCCTTAAGAGCAAAGACTGAGGTTTTGGAAAAAAAAAAAAAAAGAGAAAACAAAGGCTTTTGCCTCCAGACTCTGCAAGATAGAAACCCTGACTCACTTTCCAGGCTGTGGGCTTGCCATAAGAATTTTAGACTCACCATGCCCTGCAGTCACATGAGCCAATGCCTTAAACTAAATCCATCTCTGAGAGAGAGAGAAAAATCTATCGTGTTTCTCTGGAAAACCCTGACTAACGCAGTCACAAAGAACAAGCTTGGCCATAGGGGTCTCCCCTATGGCTGGCGAGCAGGTTTAGAGCACAAGATATGGGCAGAAGTGACCCAGATGTATTATATTTAGCATTACCAGAGAATCTCAAACTTATAACCAGTTATGCATGCTCAAGTAGAGACTGGCCAACAATCATATTAAAATATTAGCATGTGTTCATTACTATTTATTGTGTCATCAATTCAAATAAATACAATTAATATTATTAGTTACATAATTTAATTTCAATCTCTTCTATCATTATTGACATTTTATAGCTAGAATTAAAATAGGAAAGATACTTTGGAACCCTCTGCATTCTTGGAGTAAGAGCAGAGGTGACAGTTTCAAAAGATATCCTATATATAAGAAAAGTTCATTGTAACGGAGCAAAGAGATGAGAAGCCCAAGGAAAAGAGTAGGAAGGAATCTGACCTCACTTTCTGACAGCAACTAGTCACTAGTAAACCTTTACTCTTGCCCCCTTCTTTCCAGGATAGCAAAAGACTATCTTGAATTCCATTCTAAATATAAAATACTTATCCAAATGCTAAAATGACTGAAGAAATATAGATGAGGTGGTGTTTCTTTTTTGTCTGTGTGTGTCTTACTTTCACATCATTTATAGTTAGAGTAGATCCATAATTTAACTAGAATTCTACTGACTAGAAAATGTTACGCAGGAACTGAGGTGTGGAGAAACGGTGTGAGGAAGGAAAATGTGATGCTAAATTAAACAGCTGGGGGTGCTAGAGGACAGCCGTGATGACCCCCCCGAGTCAGCTCCCTACAAGGGTCTTTCTGCCCAGTGTTGCTCCCGTCAACAGAACGAGATCCAGTTCAGTTCAGAAGTAAAGGAAAGCTTTCTGCTTTGGTCAAAGAACAAGCAAGCCCTCTAGCACACGTGCTCTCCAAAGCCCGTGGGCGGGGCTGCTCTGTAGGGTTCTGGTCCACAGCAGAAGGGGCACAGCTGTGAAGGAGCCGCTTCACTGGGGTCTCCTCAGCGGGGAGGGGCGGAGTTCTCGAGGGCTGGGGGCAGCTGAGATGCTCTGGCTCCTGAAGGCAGAGGCCTGTGCCGGCGCTCCGCTGAGCTGAGGTGTCAGGCGCAGCCATTTCGCACTAGCAGCTCCAGGCTGAAGGTCCGGGTAGCAGGCTCTGCACGCGCCATCCTTTGAGCAAGTGAAAGTGTATGAAGCACGAAAGAAAGAAAAAAAAGGTTAGACTTTACTTTATGACCCAGATTCCATGTTTATTTCCTGGGAATTGTCAACGGGCTTTGCTGATGACAAATCCGTCCTCTGTCTTTCGTCCTGCTCTTCATTCCTGAGGGGCGCGGAGGGGCGCCGCTCCGGCTTCTGAAACTGCTTCCTATTGATTTTGGCCGTGGTCGTAACCCTGGGTGGAGGAGCAGAGCTTCTCCCCAGTGCCTTTAGATGTGTTTGATGGTCACCAGGCCTTAGCCCTGACTGTTCGCATTCCTGAGTGACCACGATTTGGAGTTGTATAGATTCTGTTACTGAACCAAACTTGGTAGACGAGGATCTACCGCTCGCCCCTGTGCAGTAAAGCTAAACTGCCCACCTCGGGTTGTGGTGAAGAAAAGCGCAGTGTTTATTGCAAGGCCAAGCAAGTGCTGGTGGCTAATGGTAAAAAGACCTGAACTCCCTGACGGCTTTCAGGTGTCCCTGGTTTTTAAAGACAGGGTGAGGGAGAAGGTTGCACGGTGCACGATCAGCTCATAGATGTTCTTCTGATTGGTTGGTGGTGAGGTAACAGGGTGGTATTTTGGGAATCAACATCATCAACCTGCTGGTTCCAACCGGTCTGGGGTCTACGTGCTTGTGGGCAGCATGCAGTTAACATCTTTCACCTGATCGGGCTTCTAGTATCTGTGAAACGGCTCAAGGATTTGGCTCAGAATGTTATCTACGGCCCTTGAGGAGGAACTAAGGGTCCTTGACTTTGTTTAATGGCTAAACTATTATTATTTTGTCTTGCTTGACCCTTTTCCTTTGTTTCTGTATTTTCTCACTTCTCTGATTGAATTTATTCTTTGGAACCGAGGAAAGGCCTAGGAGGCTAAAGCTTTTCTACAAACAAGAGGCAGGTGGAGGACATGGGGCAGAGGGGCGTCTGTCCCAGAAAGGCCCCATAGGCTCCTGCTCCATTTCATAAAACTTTTGAAGACGGACACCAGACAATTTAGGATGCATGGCCCAAGTATTAGCAAGAGAATCATGGTCATTAGGGGCCCAGGAAAGGTAAAAACTAAATGATGCCAGGGAGGCCTGTTTTACGTTGCTCCGCATTTGTTTGGCCAAATTCGGCTGACTGGTTTTTGCTAGTCAAGGTGCTATTCCCAGTCGTCTGAAATACCTGACAGTGAAATCGATCTGCCAGTCTTCCCCAGGGTATGCCCCTCTGGCTGAAAGGGCCTTATCTAGGAGCCTCCTCGGGGGGGACGGGGGAAGGTGGTCTGGTATTTGTGTTGTTTATTGTGCATATGGGGCATGTCTCGACTATTCGACTGATTATACTTTTCATGCCAGGAGTTACCATGACCTCCACTAATCAATTATATAGGGCTTCCCTCCCATAGTCAGTTCTTTGATGAGCCTCCCTGATGGCTTGACAAGCTGCAGTTTGGGAGAAGAAGTATTGCTCATGATCATTAACTAGCCACACATGGCTTCCTAGGTTTCTGTTGAAGCCCCATTTCTGGGCATTGTCTAATTCTTCCTTTGTGTAGATTGGGGAGTAATTGGATGGATCTGGCCTTCGAGGTATAAAAGGTAGTTGCCAAGTTAGTGGTTCTGGGGCCACCCTTTTGGCAGTTGCGTCCACTTTTTTGTTTCCCTTTCTTGTCTCTGCATCCCCTTTTGGTGACCCCTACAATGAATCACTGCCACCTTTTTTGGAAGCTGCACTGCATCTAGGAGTCTCAATATGTTTAATCCATGTTTCACCTGCTTATTCTATGCAGTAAGCACACCTCCTTTTTTTAAAAAAAATAACTCTGTGTGCATGTTGGATGGCATATGTCTTCCGGGAATCTGTGTAAACATTTAAGATCTTCCCTGTCCCGAGCTCTACGGATCAGATGAGGGCTATCAGCTCAGCCTTTGGGCAGAAGTCCCTGGGGGTAGGCTTCTTGCCTCTATGACTTGAGTCTGGGAGGTCACTGTGTATCCCACCAACCTTTTTCTCTCTCTCATAAAATCACTCCTGTCTGTGAACCATTCCTCTTTGGCGTTTAGGAGAGGCTCACTTCCTAACTTCCTAGGTTGGGGTGACTGGAATAGATCATGTCTATAGTTTCTATACAGTCATGCTCCGGGGACCCCGTTTCTGTGGGTAGCAGGCTGGCAGATTTTAGCATGTGACAGGTTTCTATGCTGGCCACTGGGTTGTCTAAAAGCATAGCCTGAACTTGAATCGACCTTGCAGGGGATAGCCACTCTGTTCCCTTAGAACTTACTAAAGCCTGAATGTGGTGTGGGGTCCGTATAGTGACTGGCTGGCCAAACGTTAACTTTTCAGCCTCCTTTAGCAAGGTTGTAGTAGCTGCTACTGCCCCAAGGCAAGGAGGCCATCCCTCAGCAGTTTGATCTGGTTTTTTTTTGTTTTTTTAAAATTTATTTATTATTTATTTATTATTTTATTTTTGGCTGTGTTGGGTCTTCGTTTCTGTGTGAGGGCTTTCTCTAGTTGCGGCAAGCGGGGGCCACTCTTCATCACGATGCGCGGGCCTCTCACTGTTGCGGCCTGTCTTGTTGCGGAGCACAGGCTCCAGACGCGCAGGCTCAGTAGTTGTGGCTCACGGGCCTAGTTGCTCCGCGGCATGTGGGATCTTCCCAGACCAGGGCTCGAACCCGTGTCCCCTGCATTGCCAGGCAGATTCTCAACCACTGCGCCACCAGGGAAGCCCTGATCTGTTTAGAGGAATAAGCAATCACCTGAGCAAGGGGTCCCAGTTTTTGAGCTGATGCCCAAAGGGCGATTCCCCGTCTCATGAAGGGTTTAGTTAAGGTCAAAGGGTTTAGTTAAATCTGGGAGGGCCAGAGCAGGGGTCTCTAGTAATTGCTTTTTCTTTTTCTTCTTGTTTTTTCCCTCCGACATGTTGCACTTTATCTTTTTTTTTTAATTTTTATTTTATATTGGAGTATAGTTGATTTACAGTGTTGTGTTGGTTTCAGATATACAGCAAAGTGATTCAGTTATACATATGTATATATCTATTCTTTTTCAGATTTTTTTCCTATATACGTTATTACAGAATATTGAGTAGAGTTTTCTGTGTTATACAGTAAATCTTTGTTGATCATTTATTTTATATACTGTGGTGGGTATATGTTAATCCCAAACTCCTAATTTATCCCTCCCCTCTATGTTTCCCCTTTGGTAACTATAAGTTTGTTTTCTATATCTGTGAGTCTGTTTCTGTTTGGTAAATAAGTTCATTTGTATCATTTTTTTAGATTCCACATATAAGTGATGTCATATGATATTTGACTTTCTCTGACTTACTTAGTATGATAATCTCTAGGTCCATCCATGTTGCTGCCAATGGCATTATTTCATTTTTTATGGCTGAGTAATATTCTGTTGTATATACATACCACATCTTATTTATACATTCATCTGTCAGTAGGTACTTACGTTGCTTCCATGTCTGGGCTATTGTAAATAGTACTGCAATGAACACTGGGGTACAACTATCTTTTCAAATTATGGTTTTCTCCAGATATATGCCCAGGAGTGGGATTGCTGGATCATATGGTAGCTCTACTTTTAGGGGTTTTTTTTCTTTTCTAATTATTTTTGGCTATGTTGGGTCTTTATTGCTGTGCGCAGGCTTTCTCCAGTTGCAGTGACCAGGGCTATTCTTTGTTGCGGTGCACAGGCTTCTCATCATGGTGGCTTCTCTTGTTGCGGAGCACGGGCTCTAGGCACGCAGGCTTCAGTAGTTGGGGCTTGCGGGCTCAGTAGTAGTGGCACCCAGACTTAGTTGCTCTGCAGCATGAGGGATCCTCCTGGACCAGGGATCAAACCCCTATCCCCTGCAGTGGCAGGCAGATTCTTAACCACTGCGCCACCAGGGAAATCCAATATTTTTAGTTTTTTAAGGAACCTCCAAAGTGTTCTCCATAGTGGTTGTACCAATTTACATTCCCACCAACAGTGTAGGAGGGTTCCCTTTTCTCCACACCTTCTCCAGTATTTATTGTTTGTAGACATTTTTGATGATGGTCATTCTGACTGGCGTGAGGGGATACCTCATTGTAGTTTTGATTTGAATTTCTCTAATAATTAGTGATGTTGAGCATATTTCATGTGCTTTTTGGCTATCTGTATGTCTTCTTTGGAGAAACATCTATTTAGATCTTCTGCCCGTTTTATTGGGTTCTTTGTTTCTTTTGATGTTGAGCTACATGAGCTGTTTGTATACTTTGGAGATTAATCCCTTGTCAGTAGCATCCTTTGCGAATATTTTCTCCCATTCTCTGGGTTGCCTTTTCATTTTGTTTATGTTTTCCTTTGCTGTGCAAAAGATTTTAAGTTTAATTGGGTCCCATTTGTTTTTCTTTGTTTTTATTTTCATTACTCTAGGTGGATCTAAAAAGATATTGCTGCAATTTATGTCAAAGAGCGTTCTGCCCACGTTTTCCTTTAAGAGTTTTATAGTATCCAGTCTTACATTTAGGTCTTTAATCCATTTTGAGTTTATTTTTGTGTATGGTGTTAGAGAATATTCTAATTTCATTCTTTTACATGTAGCTGTCAGTTTTCCCAGCATTACTTATTGAAGAGACTGTCTTTTCTCCATTGTATACTCTTGCCTTTTTTGTCATAGATTAATTGACCATAGGTGTGTGGGTTTATTTCTGGGCTTTCTATCCTGTTTCATTGATCTATAAGTCTGTCTTTGTGCTAGTATCATACTGTTTTGATTACTGTAGCTATATACTATAGTTTGAAGTCAGGGAGCCTGATTCCTCCAGCTCCGTTTTTCTTTCTCAAGACTGTTTTGTCTATTTGGGGTCTTTTGTGTTACATAAAAATTGCAAAATGTTTTGTTCTAGTTCTGTGAAAAATGTCATTGGTAATTTGATAGTGATTGAATTGAATCTGTAGATTGCCTTGGGTAGTATAGTCATTTTGACAATATTGATTCTTCCAATCCAAGAATATGGTATATCTTTCCATCTGTTTGTGTCATCTTCGATTTCTTTCATCAACGTCCTATAGCTTTCAGAGTACAGGTCTTTTGTCTCCTTAGGTAGGTTTGTTCCAAGGTATTTTATTCTTTTTGATGGGATTGTTTAATTTCTCTTTCTGATCTTTTGTTGTTAGTGTATTTGAATGCAATAGATTTCTGTGTATTAATTTTTTATCCTGCAACTTTACCAAATTCATTGACTAGCTCCAGTAGTTTTTTGGTGGAATCTTTAGGATTTTCTATGTATAGTATCATGTCATCTGTGAACAGTAACAGTTTTACTTCTTCTTTTCCAATTTATATTTCTTTTATTTCTTTTTCTTCTCTGATTGCCATGTCTAGGACTTCCAAAACTATGTTGAAAAGAAGTGGGGAGAGTGGACATCCTTGTCTTGTTCCTGATTTTAGAGGAAATGGTTTCAGCTTTTCACCATTGAGTATGATGTCAGCTGTGGTTTGTCATATATGGCCTTTGTTACGTTGAGGTAGTTTCCCTCTACGCCCACTTTCTGGAGAGGTATTATCATAAATGGGTGTTGAATTTTGTCAAAAGCTTTTTCTTCATCTATTGAGATGATCATATATTTTTTATTCTTCTATTTGTTAATGTGGTGTATCACACTGATTTGCGGATATTGAAAAATCCTTGCATCCCTGGGATAAATCTTACTTGATCATGGTGTATGACCCTTTTAATGTATTGTTGGATTCGGTTTGCTAGTGTTTTGTTGAGGATTTTTGCATCTATTTTCATCAGTGATATTGGCCTGTCATTTTCTTTTTTTGTGGTATCTTTGTCAGGCACAGGTGTGCTGCTCCCAGCACTCCAGATCAAAGTGCCAGGTTCTTCACACAGTAAGCTGCTGCCATCTTGAAGTGTCCTGTGCAGTGCTTGTGCACATGGCCCACTGAGCTGAAATGCATGTAACCATTTTGCACTAGAAACTCCAGTCTGAAGCACTGAGTGCAAAGCTTCTGCACACAGCACCCTATGAGCAAGTGAAACTAGACTAAGGGCAGATTCTATTTTCATTTCCCAGGAACTGTTAATGGGCTTTGTTGGTGACATAGCTAGATGAAAATATCCCATGGGCTTCTAAAAACAGTACTCTAAAGTTTGGGAGAGGCCACCATTACAATGCTGTGGAAACCATGCTCTGAAACATAGTACTTAAAGATAGGAAAGTCGATGGGATTGCCAAGGGAGAATGTGTCAAGAGAAAAAGGAGAGCTTTGTACATTTTTATGGACTTGAAACAGGGAAAGAGGTCTGAGATAAGGGAGATAAGACATGCACTATGTAGCAGGCACTATTGTTTGCCTCTCAGGCACATTTTTCCTCTTTCATTTTTGCTGTCCAAGTCCCAGTTTATTCCATGTTGCCATACTTCACTCAGGGAATGGTGAGCTACTGCCAGCTCCAGGGGTAAATTCTAAGTGATCTATGCTGATCATGATGCTCCATTCCTCTTGCCGTAAATTGATTTAGGCACATACACATACGTATATACACATACACATACATGTATACATATACACAAGTCTGGCCAATGCATTATGAGGGGAAACCTGCTGTGGAGACTGCCAGGAAAGATATATTTGCTACTAATAAAAAACACATGTGAAGATGAGGTCCCCTTCTCCTGTGGTTGTTGTGCCTCTTTGAACAACCACCTTGTAGCGATGAAGGAAACTAGCTCAAGGATGGCAGAGTAGAAAGTGGAAGGAATCTTGGCTCTTGATCACATCACTGAATTGTTGTTTACCCTAGAGACAAAATATTTCAGAACTATGGGAGGTAACTTCTCCCCAGCGTTTTTAAATCAGTTGAGTAAGATTTTCTGTTATTGTATTTGCAGCCAAAAGTGCAAATTAATATATGAATTACAGTCAGAGCCTTCGAATCAAGGTGAGTAAGGATCAGTAGTGTCAAATGTTTCTGATAATTCAAGAATAAGGAAAAAAAGTCATTGGTCTAGATTCAAACTCAAAACGAAAAAATGAAAATCTAATTTTGTAAACTATATGTGTGCTATATTAAATGAATGCAGGTTAGAAGTACATTTTAATCATACTTG
Source organism: Balaenoptera physalus (assembly GCF_965194825.1). Taxonomy (NCBI): domain Eukaryota; kingdom Metazoa; phylum Chordata; class Mammalia; order Artiodactyla; family Balaenopteridae; genus Balaenoptera; species Balaenoptera physalus. Next base: position 97,750,566 of record NC_138890.1, on the reverse strand, counting down.
TGTGAATAAATGAAAAATATATCAGTCAGAGTTTAATTAGAAAAGAAGAATGACTAGGAGGTAGATGATGGATGGATGGATGAATGATGAATAGGTAGGTAGATAGATAAAATAAGGGGATTTGATACAAGAATTTGACCTTATTGATTGTGAGAGCTGGGTAAGTAGTCTCCATAAGGTTGTTGACTTTGCATCTGATGCTGTAGCTTGAAGTCCACATAGCAGACAGTTGGGAAGGGAAAATGGATATAAAGTGAGGAAGAGCAAAAACAATCTCAAACTCACAAGCATGAGCTAGATCTCATGAGAACAGTCTGACAAATGTGTCCGTTCTTGTTGCCTCTCACCTTAATGGAATGTGTCCTGTGGGAACCAAGGCACTTCATCAAGTCAAGGAGACAGAGACACTAACTCCAGGGGTGGCAGACTCCAGGGGTGCAGTCCTGGCCACTTCCTCACCCTAGGTGAGCCAGCAGATAAGCAACAAGATGTCTAACACACATATGGCTGCTTCTTCACCTCTGCTCTCCAAATCCCCCACAGATATATCCCTTGTGGCCCACCCTAACTGGCAACAAACAGGTAAAGGAATTTAGGGGAATGTAATGTAGCCTAGCCAAGGTGACACATTACAAAGTCATCAAAACTTGCCTGTCTCTTATGAAAGAAATAGTCAATAATATCATTATGTTACTTTTTGTAATCTAATAAGATGGCCTTTGGAAAGAACATTTAAATATTAACATGTATCCTTACCAGAGCCTTTTAGTAGCATCTATTTTGCAAAATGCTTGCACCTGCTCAGGCATCCTACTATTTCAATTAGAAGTTATAAATAAGAGAGCATTTATCACCACTAAACTTGGTGAATTTGCAGGTAGTAAGAATATATATTCTGAAAGCACTTGGTTTTACAGACATATATTCCTTGCTCTCATGGCAAGAAACTTCTACTAAACTTCCATCCTCTAGTCTTAATTTTGCCCAAATTTATCAAAAGTACTGTTGTCCCCACACAGAAGATTTAACCCTATAATGAAGGTCATGTGGGAACAAAGTAAATGTAAAAAAAGATATTATTTAATATCTGAAAAACCTATTTTGCCAGACATGTTTTTCTATGTTATAGTCGAACTAAAGTCTAAGGCAAATAAATCATAGATATGTTCAGAACTATATAAAAGGCAAAGTCAAGAAGTATATGTTTACTACTGATTTCACAATTAATTAGCCTGTATCCATTTGGGCAGGTCAGTTGACCTCTTTGTGTCTCTCTTATTTATTAATTGAAACACATGAAGCAAATTCTAAGATTAATCTCTGACTCTGATTCTATATAAATAAAAACCTTTAGATGTATCCATATATTTCATTCCAAAATATTTAGGGAGTATAGAATAAAACAATTTAAAACATAAAAATACTTCCACTAACTCCTCTGACACTGGCATATATATAGTGTAAGCATATCATTAAAAGAGGTATTAACTATTTTGGTTTATTTGCATAGACCAAAAAACATAAATCCAGCCAGAGAAATTTTGCATCAACTGTATCATACATTTTTCCTTACACATTTTTATTTGTACAAATTAATTAGAAATCTTTAGTCCCAAATAAATAGACAATATGCAAAGAAAATATATATTGCTTAAAGATACATATGTGACCACATCAGCTTTGAGAACAGCAAAGAGGGTAGATTTTCCCTGCTACATAATAACACTTCTGTGATATAATAATAAAGTGGTCAGACAAGTGGATGATGCAAACAAAATAGGAAGCACAAACTTAGACTCATGTCATGTATACGTAGGAACTTGATATATCGCAAAGTTTACACCATGGATCAATGGGAATAGGAAGGACTGTTACCTGATAGTGTTAGAGGAACTGGTTCACAATATGGAGAAAAGTAAACCTATATTCTCACCTAAAACTATGAACAAAGTAGCTTCTAAATGAATTAAAAACTTAAATGTGAAATCTAAAACTATAAAAAGTGAATAGAAGATAATGTAGGAAAACATTTTGTGACCAATGTGCAGATAAAGGACTTAAAATCCAAAAGTACAAACCATAAGGCAAGGAAAAGATAATGGACTTGATTAAGAATTTTTATTCAATAAAAAATACCATGAAAAAGTTAATGATAATAAATTGGGAGGTGATATTTACAATATTTTAAACCAATAAGGAACTAATTTTCTGGCATCTCAAAGGAATTAAGAATCAACAAGAGAAAAGAAAAGCAATAGAAAAAAATGGTCAAAATATATGATCAGGCAATTCACAGAAGAAATGTAAATGAATATGAGATATATGAAGATATGTGAAGAGGATGCTCAAATTCACTGCTAATCCAGAGAAATGCAAAACAAAAATGAGAATTAAAAAAATAACATATGGAAAGACGTTCATCATCATGTATCATTAAGGAATTGCAAATAAAAATAACGATGAGATATTATTACACACTTACTAGCGTGACCAGAATCCAAAACACTGATACCACCAAATGCTGGAAAGGATGTAAAGCAGCAAGAACTCTCATTCATTGCTGGTGAGAATACAAAATGGTAGCCACTTTGGAAGACCGTTTGGTAAGAGTATGTCTTACAAAACTAAACATACTCTTACTATACAATCTCTTTGATTTACTCAAATGAGTTGAAACTTAGGTCCACACCAAAACCTGCACATGAATGTTTATATGAATGCTTCATTCATAATTGCCCAAACTTGGAAGCAACCAATATGTCCTTCAGTCCATCAAGGGATAAGTAAACTGTTACATCTAGAAAATGGATTATACTTCAGTACTAAAAACAAACAAAAAATTATCAAGTCATGAAAAGATGGAGGAAACTTAAATGTATATTACAAAGTGAAAGAAGCCAATGTGAAAAGTCTACATCCATAAGATTCCAACTGTGTGACGCTCTAGAGATGGCGAAACTATGGAGAGAGTAAAAGGATCTATGTTTGCCAGGGGTTGGGGGGAGGAAGGGATGGGTAGGCAGAGCATAGGGAATTTTTAGGGCAGTGAAGCTATTCTGTGTATTATAATGGCGGAAACATTTTATTATACATTTGTCAAAACCCATAGAATGTAAACAACCAAGAGTGAACCCTAATGTGAACTATGGACTTTGGGTGATAACAGATGTGTCAATATAAGTTCATTGATTATAAAAAATTTACCACTCTGGTGAGGGACTTTGGTAGTAGGGGAGACTGTACATATGTAGGGGTAGGGAGTATATGGGAAATCTCTACACCCTCCAATCAGTTTTGCTGTGAAACTAAAATGGCTCTATAAAACAAAATCTATTTTTTTAAAGAGAGAAGCAATAAAACAAAAAAATCAATACAACCAAAAGCTGATTTTTTTTTTTTAAAGAGCAACAAAAATGGTAAACCTCTAGCTAGACTGAAGAAGAAGAAAAGAAGCTACAATGTTCCTGATTAATATCAGGAACAAAAGAAAAGGGAAACATTACTGCAGATCCTACAGACATTTAAAAGATAATAACTATAGGCCAAAAAATTTTACAACTTAGAGAAAATGTACAAACTCCTTGAAAGACACAAATTGTCAAAACTGAAAAAGTAGAAAATCTGAATAGTCCTATATCTACTAAAACCAGTCCACATGGCTTCACTGGTAAGTTCTAGCAAACATTTAAAGAAGAAATAATATGCCTACACAAACTGTTTTAGAAAACAGAGAAAAGGCACAGCAAAGGAAACCATCAATAAAATGAAAAGACAACCTACTGAATGGGAGAAAATATTTGCAAATGATATGACTGGTAAGGGATTAATATCCAGCATATATAAACAGCTCATACAACTCAACATCAGTAAAACAAACAACCCAATTAAAAAATGGGCAGAAGTACTGAATAGACATTTTTCTAAAGAGGAAATGCAGATGGCCAACAGGCACATGAAAAGTTGCTCAACATTGCTAATCATCAGGGAAATGCAAATCAAAATCACACTGAGATACCACCTCACATCTGTCAGAATGGCTATCATCAAAAAGAACACAAACAGCAAATGTTGGTGAGAATGTGGAGAAAAGGGAACCCTTGTACACTATAGATGGGAATGTAAATTGGTGCAGCCACTGTGGAAAACAGTATGAAGATTTCTCAAAAAACTAAAGATAGAACTACTATATAACCCAGCAATTCCACTCCTGGGTATAGATCTGAAAAAAAACAAAGACATTAATTTGAAAAGATATGTGCACCCCAATGTTCATAGCAACAATATCTGTAACTGTAATTGCCAAGATATAGATGCAACCTAAGTGTCCATCAACAGATGAATGGATAAAGAGGTTGTGGTGTATATATATGGATGGACTTGGGGTGCATTATGCTAAGTGAAATAAGTCAGAGAAAGGCAAATACTGTATGATATCACTTATATGTGGAATCTAAAAAATACAACAAACAAATGAATAAAACAAAAAAGAAGCAGATTCACAGATGCAGAGAACAAACTAGTGGTTAAGTGGGAAGAGGGAGGGGCAATACAGCGGTAGGGGATTCAGAGGTACAAACTATTAGATATGAAATAAGCTACAAGGATACATTGTATAACACAGGGAATGTAACCCATATTAACTATAAATGGTGTATAACCTTTAAAAATTTAAATCACTATATTGTACACCTGTAACTTATGTATTGTACAGCAACTATACTTCAATTAAAAAAAAAAACACTAAAAATTACACAACACCATAAACAAAATGACAAACAGTTAATACCCCTAATATGTAAGAACCCTTATAAACCTGTAAGAAAATGACAAAATATTCAAAATCAAAATGGGCAATTAAAAAATTAGCCAACATATTTAAAAAAATTTTTCACCTTCACTATTTTCAGTCATCAAAAAAGGAAACAGGGATCTGCTGGTGGGAGTGGAAAATGATCTCTCAGAAAGGCAATTTGGAAATATTTGCCCAAAATCTTAAGACCCACAAATTCCACTTCTAAAAAGTTATAGTAAGGAAATAGTGATGTGCCAGGTATATTTATTAAAGTTTTATTTATATTAAGGAAAAATAGAGTCTATATGCCCAACAGTGGGGATTGGTTAAACAAATTTGTGTTATGCAGTTATTAAAAAATATATAAAACCCATTTTATATCATATTGCTGTTATATCACATTGTAATATCACGTTATTACGTGAAAAGCAGGCTATAAATTAATACACATACACACATCGAACATATAAATACACATACATGTGTGACCACAATATTTTAAACATTATATTTAAAATATTTTAAAAAATATTAACAGCGGTTACCTATAGACAGTGGGGACAGTGCTGGAATTTTTTTACTCTTCTTTGTATTTTCCACATTTTCCAGATTTTCTACCATGGGAAAAGCTACTTCTTTTTCTAGGAGTCGGAACTTTGTCATTTTCACTATGTCTTATTTTCACAATTTTTGCCCTTTATTTTTGATCCGAAATAAACATTAATAGCTCAAAAAAAAGAGAAAAGGAATATACTTCTCACCTCAACCTACAAGATCAGCGTTATCCTACTCAAACTAGAAAAAAAAAAGTTATAAAATAATACAACAAAACTACTGACAAATATCACCATGAATATAGATGTAAAAATTTAAACAATATATTAGCAAGTTGAATCCAACAGTATATGGAGAAGGGAAATACACCTTGATAAAATAGGGTTTATCTGAGGAATGCCAGGTTAGTTTGACATTTAAAAACCAATGTAATTCATATTAATATGAAAGAAGAAAGAACACATCTCAACAGACATGATAAAATGTCTCCACAAACCAAGAAGAGAAGGTTAACTTACTAAGCCTGATAAAAAGCATCTATGAAAAACTTACAGCTATGATCATACTTAACAGAGCAAGACAAATGCTGAGATAAGGGATAAGCCAAGGATGTCCACTCCCACCCCCTCTCCCATATCAACATTGTACGGGTGGTAAGGAAAGGAAAAAAGTATACAGTTAGGAATGAAGGAATTAAAGCTGTTTTTATTTGCAAACAGGATCATGTACATAGAAAGACCTAAGGAAATTATCCTCCCCCTCCCCTGCAATCTACTGGAATTAATAGTTTAGCACATTGGCAGGATGCAAGGTCAACACAAAAATCAACAGTATAACTATACACTAGAATCAAAAAATTGGTAATTTAAATAAAGTACTTACAATAGCATCCAAAAATACTAAATTTGGGACTTCCCTGGTGGTCCAGTGGTAAAGAATCCGCCTTACAATGCAGGGGATGCGGGTTCCATCCCTGGTCAGGGAACTAAGATCCCACATGCTGCGGGGCAACTAAGCCCGTGCACGACAACTACTGAGCTCCGGCGCCTCAACTAGAGCCCGTGCCGCAAACTACAGAGCCCACGCGCTCTGGAACCCCTGCACCACAACTACAGAGCCCACGTGCCCTGGAGCCTGTGTGCCACAACTAGAGAAGAGAAAACCCACATGCCACAACTAGAGAGAAGCCCGTACACCTCAGCGAAGATCCCGCGTGCTGCAAGTAAGACCTGACGAAGCCAAAAAAAAAAAATCCTATCAAAAGTCACCTAAAAAAAAATTTACTAAATTTGTAGAGATAACTTTAACAAAATAAATGTAAATTCAATTCACTGACAACTAAAAAAACACTGCCGAGAGAAATTAAATACATAAATAATTGGAGAGATAAAGCATGTTTGTAAACTAGAAGATTCAGTGTTTTATTAAGATGCCAAGTCTCTCCAAATTTATCTGTAGATTCAACACAATTTCAATAAAATCCTAAGAAGATTTTTTTGGTAGAAATTTACAAGCTGACTAAATGTATAAAGAAATACAAAGGACCTAGAGTAGCCAAAACAATTTGGAAAATGTACAAAGTTGGAGTACTACTCTTAGTACCTGACTTCAAGAATTATTTATAAAGCTACAGTAATTAAGATCATTTTATTTTGGCCCAGGGATATTAGATATATAGTCAATAGAAAAGAAGAGAATGTCCAGAAATAGACACATACGTGGTCAATTTTTTTTTTTTTTATAAAGGAGTCAAAAAATTCAATGAGGAAAGGTTACTCTTTTCAATAAATGATGCCACAGGGGCTTCCCGGGTGGCGCAGTGGTTAGGAATCCGCCTGCCAATGCAGGGGACATGGGTTCAAGCCCTGGTCCGGGAAGATCCCACATGCCGCGGAGCGGCTAGGCCCGTGAGCCACAACTACTGAGCCTGCGCGTCTGGAGCCTGTGCTCCGCAACGGGAGAGGCCGTGACAGTGAGAGGCCCGCGCACCGCGATGAAGAGCGGCCCCCCGCTTGCTGCAACTGGAGAAAGCCCTCGCACAGAAACGAAGACCCAACACAGCCAAAAATAAATAAATAAATTTATTAAAAAAAAAAAATGCCACAGAAACTGGACATCCAATATGGAGGGAAAAAAATGAATCTCAACTCTTTCTTCACATTGCACAGAAAAAATTAACTTGAACTGAAACAATGACCTAACAGAACAGCGAAAACTCTTCTAGAAAAAAAAAGAAAAGCTTTGAGATTTTAGGTTAGACAAAGATTTCTTACATGGGATACAAAATGTATAAAATATTAAGGAAAAAAATTAGAAAATGGACTTCGTAAAGATTTAAAACTTCTATTCTTTGCAAATTACTGTTAGGGAAAAAAAAAGGCAGACCATAGATTTGGAGGAAATATTTATAATATACATATCTGATAAATAACTGGTATTCATAATATATTAAAAGTGCTTATGGAGGATGTTGATGATGGGAGACGCTATACATGTGCGCGAGCAGAAGGTATATGGGAAATCTCTGTAGCTTCTGCTCCATTTTGCTAACCTAAAACTGCTCTAAAAAGTAAAATGTATTTAAAACTACAACAGAAAAAAAAGCTTACAACTCACTACCAAGAAAACAAACTACAAAACAGGCAAAAGATTTGGCAGGTACTTTACATAAGACATACAAATGGCCAAAAAGCACATGAAAAGAGATCAATATCATCAGTTATCAATAAAATGCAAATTAAAACCATAATATGACTGCATTACACAACTATTACAATAGCTTAAAAAAACTGACAATAGTTCATGCTGACAAAGATGCAGAACAACTGGAACTTTCGTACATTGCAAAGTGACACAGCTGTTTTATGTAACAGTTTGGTAGTTTCTCTAAAAGTTCATTAAGTACTTACCATATGACTTACCAACTCTTTTCCAAGGTATTTACCCAAGAAATGAAAACATATGCAAAAAACAACTTGTAAAGGAATGTTCAAAGAAGTTTTATTCATATTAGCTAAACACTGGAAACCCATTTGTGAGGTGAGCAGTGTATCCATACAATGGAATTTTACAAAGCCATGAAAAGGAACGAACCACGGATATATGTAACAACATGAACTAATCTCAAAAACACTATGTGGAGCAAAAGACAAAAAAGTGCATACACTGTATGATTTTTACTAATTTACATATTAAACTTGTTAGACAAATCTAATATGTAGTATTTTAAAGCAGACCAGTAAGTAGTTTCCTGGGCTACTGTTTAAGTATGGAGATTGACTGGAAAGGGACAATGAAAACTTCTAGAGTGACGAAAATATTCTGTGTCATGAGTATGTTATATATTTCTCAAACCTCACCAAACTGTACACTTACAGAGCATGCAACTTATTGTACGTATATTACACCCCAGTAAAGATGACTCAAAAAAACTCTCATTTGAGAGTTTCTCTTCTTAGGATGTAAATAGCTCCAAGAGAACATTCCTCCTGTCCTAACAAGAAAAAAGATGGTTAATCTAAAAAAAAAATCATAAGTTTTTCTTGAACCCATTAGAGACCAGAGGTCACCAGGCAACCAAGTGAGCCGAATTATACAGAATGACAAGACTCTCCAAGAGGAGCTAATATACATTAACTGTATACTATATTTGACATATTATGATAGGAAGAGAGAGTTTATAAAGCAGGTAAGAACAAATTAGTTCAGTTTGAATGAATTCTTAAAGACTGTGTATGGGTTACTGCTGTGGTTTGCAAATGCAGCAAAAACACAGGGATGCTGCAGGAAATTTTAAATCTTCAAGGGAAACACAGTGACAAATATCTATTGGCCCAAAACAACATTAACTACCAGCTTGAGATGGTTCAGTTTCATCATTATATCCCATTACATTGCAAAGCTGTTTTTTGATGGTTTCTTTGATAAACAAGTACTGGGAGAAAATCAGTGTGAAACAGGTGACAAGGGTGGCTGTCTCCAATCTGATTCCATGATCTGAGAAGTTGTACAACAGGTGCACATATCCCATGAAAAAGTACTTAAGGTTATTTTAAGAATAAAAAACAAATATTTTTCTTTTAATACTCCAAAAACTAAGATTAGAAGGGAATTTCCTTAACATGACAAAGGTCATATACAAAAAACCTATGGCTCATACCATACTCAGCGGTGAAAGACTGAATTCTTACCTTTTCCAACCCAGATGGGAATAAGGTAAAGATGACCATTTTTACCAACATTATACTAGAGGTCATTGAAAGGACATTAAGGGAAGAAGAAAAGGCATCAAGATTGTGAAGATACAATTTTTTTCTTTTCACAGAAGATGTGTTTATCTATGTAGAAAATCTCAAAGAATCTGGAATTAGAGCTAATTAGTGAGTATAGCAAGGTCACAAAATAAAGGTCAAATCCAAAAAACAATGAACACTTAAAAATTGAAATTTAAAAAAACATAATCGTAGAAAAATATGAACTACTAAGGGGTAAATTTAACAATATATGTGTAAGATTTGTACACTGAAAAACCACAGCACCTGATGAAATTAAAGACCTAACAACAGACATATATACTGGGTTCATAAGTCAGAAGTCTCAATATTGTTAAATTGTCAATATTCTCCAAATTGATTATAGATTTAATATAATCTCAATAGAGATCCCAGCAGGCTTTTTGGTAGAAATTGAGAAGTTAATCCTAAAATGTATGTGAAAAAGCAAACGAATTTAGAATGCCAAAACAATTTTGAAAAAGAACAAAATTTAGAATTCATACCACTTGATTTCATGATTTACTATAAAGTACAGTAATCAAGATAGTGTGGTGTTAGCATAAGGGCAGAAATATAAATAGGCCAGAATAGGGAGCCCAGAAACAGACCCACATGTATATGGACAACTGATTTTCAACAAGGTGAAATAAAAATTCAGTGGAAGAGGACAGTCTTTTCAATAAATGGTGCTGGAAAAATGGGATATACATATTCCAAAAACAAAATATGAAAAACCCACCCCCACATGCAGTTTTGATCCATATCTCATACTACATACAAAAATCAACTTGAAATGAACCGTAGACTTAAAAGCAGTTCCTAAAAGTATAATCCTTCTAGAAGAAATCATAGGAGAAAAAAATCTTTGTGACCTCAAGTTAGGCAAAGATTTCTACACACAAAGAATGAATCGTAAGAGAAAAAAATGGATAAACTGGACTTTATCAAAATTTTTTAAATTCTGCATTTCAAAAAAGACTGTTAAGAAAATGAAAACACAAGCCATAGAGTAGGAGAAAATCTTTGCAGCTTATCTGATAGATGACTTGTATCAACAATTCTGTTTTATAAAGTTGGAAAAAGTGTGAACAGATACTTTACCAAAGAGATAAGGATGGCAAATAAATAAACTAAAAGATGTTATCACTAGTCACTAGGGAAACACAAATTACCACTGCACACTTATCAGAATGGCTAAAATGCTAAATGCTCACATGAGTAGAGAGTAATAAGAACTCTCATCTATATCTGGTGGGAACATAAAATGGTACATCCACTTTGGAAAATGGTTTGGCAGTTTTTTATAAAGTAAAACATATGATTTACCATACCACCCAGCAATCCCACTCCAAGGTATTTACCAAAGAAAAATGAGAATATGTCTATCCAGAGACCCTTACATGAAATGTTTATAGCATCTTTATTCATAACCCAAAGACTGGAAACCCAGTTGGTGAATGGTTAGAAACAAACTGTAGTACATCCAATACGAGAAATGCTACTCAGTAATAAAAAGGAGGGGATTTTTGCTATTTCACCTGAAAAATATTGCAAATGCAACCTATTTCTCTTGCATTATAGTGTCTTTACAAGTTGTGTTCTTTACTTGTGAGTAGGAAAAGATAGTGGCATGCCATCTAAAAACATATTTCCTCTCAAAAGATAAATAAAATAGACAAATCAAAATGTTTTATATTTTCCACCTACACACCACATCTCTGAATATCTTTTCACAAAGTATCATTACATTTCTTAAGTAGCCATAAATAACAGAAACCAATTTTTCATTTATATGTAAGCACATGCATATTATTTATAACAGTGGAATTAACCTCTATTATTCAAGTCAATAAATATTAAAATCCCTAAAAATATTACTTGGGCCCTTCTCTGCCAATTTTAATTTATGGAAATGACACTTAGTTGTTTCTCTATTTCTCAAGTGTCTCAGGTGATTTATTAGTCAGGTTTAAAAACTGGAAGATAGTAAACAGACTCTAGTAATAGAGATGCTGATAAGGCATACTAAAGTTTCCAATAATACTAACAGATCACATAACAATGACAAGAAAGAAAAGTTTGGTAATGCTAGCCATTTATGGAACATAGCATTTCTGGGAGACATCAAAATAATGAAAAAAACACAACTGATGTGTGAGGCACTGTTTTAGGTGCTGGGGATACAGCAGTGAACAAAATAAAGGCCCTGCCCTACTGGAACTACATTCTAGTGAAGAGACAATGACAAATGAAAATAATAATAATAATAAAGTCAAGTAATGGTTAAGCGTTAGAAGAGAAAGCAAGATAAGGAATGTAAAAATAAGGGCAGGGTACTAATTTGGAGACCTGAGATGACATTTGAGCTGAGGCCTGAGATGACATTTGAGCTGAGACCTGAATTAGGTGAGGGAACAAGTTTTCTGCAAATCAGGGATAAAAATATTCTTAATAGAGGAAACAACAATCCAAAGACCCAAGAGTATTCTCAGGTGTATTCTAAAAACAATGGAAGTAACATGAGTGAGGCAAAACAAACAGAAATAGCTAGGGGGAAAGTGTCATAGATTAGAGAGCTGTGAATGCTGAGTCCATTCATCAAAAATTATGGAACATGTGGAAGTTGTTTTTTTTCTTTTAACTGTCAGTGATGGAGAAGAGTTGAATCAAGTTTTACTATTTTAAAATTAGGTATCTATTAGATATCTAAGTGGAGATGACTTCATGGGGAGTGGTTGAAGCTGAAGATACTCAGCACAGAAATGGAAGAAGGAAAAACAGTAAAGCTGTTGAGACAGAGAAAAGAAATTCAAAAGTCGTATGCTAGCAACACCATAGGAATTCCAAAAAGTAAAAAGAACTGGGCAAGAGGCAAGATGTGAACAAATAAATAATAAAACCACACCTAGACTTAGCACAGTGAAACTGCACACCACCACAGACAAAGCAAAGGTTTTAAAAGTAAAAAGAGAATAAAGCAGTAAGTGCCAATTCAATTCCATAGCTCATCCTACAGATTGGAAACCTAATGGCAGCCTACAATAATGAAATTACAATGCAACCCACATTTCTGCATGTGAAGTATGTATGTCATCAATACAATCGATTATCCTTAGCTCATTTAATAGAATCATTATAAGCTAGGGAGCTTCTTGAAACTGTTTATACCTCTTCAATTTAATATTTAGATCAAAACTCAAATGTAGAATAGAATTTGGAATTAAACTAAGCATCTCCTTCATTTGGGAGTTTGAACTACCAATCCCATTTCAAGTAAAGGTTGGGTTTTTTTTTTTTTTTTTTAACTTAAGAACAAGATGGCTAATGGCCTTTTACAATAGAAAATCTGGCACATGAAGCCCCACTGGAGAACTTGTATAGATACTTGAAAAAAATCTGAAAAGTATTTTTAAAATTCTACTTTACCAAGCAATCTCATCTTTCATTATTTAACATAGGTACTATTTCCTAAATCTAGGTCTTTCTTTATAAAGAATCCAAAGATTTTCTGTAATAAAATCTACCTATTAGGTAGGTGCTAAAAAAAAAGAAAAAAGAAACAAAATTAGTGTAAAGCATTATGCAAAATCACTCACTATCAATATATAGTCATTTCCAGGAGAAAATGTAATTTCAATTGAATTATTTTCTTTTAAATGTCTAAAAGTAAATGCCTTAAGAATTTAACACAGAAGTTTTGACACTGTCTTGATATTTTTGTTGCACTATTGCCTAGTTGCTTCCTTTTAAACAGTTCCATCCATCAATCTTGCATAAAGTGCTGCAATAATATGTAATAGGTTTTATTTGTATTTTTGAATTGAGTCTTGAATGTAAATAATCTGTTTGATAGAGGTATCTATGTTAATATGCTTGAATGTATCAATTCAGAAACATTTAAAAATATTTTTTTGCATTATTTGCTAAGTAATGAACTACTCAAAATTTTAACAGTTAAGCCACATTAAGCAGTTTACCTTTAACTTTCAGATGAAGCTGGGAAAGTCTAGGAAAAAAATCCTATGTTTAATGATTAGTTGCTTTTTCAAATCCCCCCACCTTAAAAACCCTCATAAAGTTATTTATAGTCCAATGATCATTTTCTAGTCAGAAACAGTAATGTGGTGCGAAGACAGAATTATGCCATTTACCCTTTGTGCATACTCTTGATAAATTTCAAGGAAATGAAATCTGTGTAAACCAGCCTATAATCTACACAAAACTTTACTTAACCTCAAAAACAGATCACAAAAGGGAAATTACATATGTAATCTATGTTTTATGCAACTTTAAGGTTCTAATTTTATTAAGCCCACTCACTGTGAAGTTAATGAATGAATCATTCACCCTCATTTTCCACAGTTTTCCAGTCTGAAAATTATCTTCTAACATACCCTAAGCAAAGAATATTTTCTTTATACGCAAACAGGCCATTGCTTTTAGTAAGAATCATTTATTGTGTATTATTAAGGTGGAGGGTTAATTGGTACAATACTATGCATAATCTCTCATTCTCGAAAAATTAAACACAAATGGATAAAAATGGCAGATCAGAATGAGCATGTAAAAAGACAAAAATTAAGCATATTTTATAGAGAATTTTTCCTGTTATATCTATGTACTAATGTTCTTCTCCATGTGTCTTAAAAAATTTATGGCTTGCTCCTTTTCTACATAATTGCTGATTCTTAAAAATAATGAACATATTTTCCATCAATTAATAAATGTTACATACAGTTTTAGGTTTTTCATTCAACTCAGCTATTAGTTGACTGAAATATTCAACTTAACGTAGCATTGTTAAGAAAGTTAGAGCCCATTCCATTGTCTCAAAAATGTAATACTGTTTTATGAAATTTTCACAATAGGATATAATGCAAATGTCCCAGCTACAAAGTGATAAATTAAAAATGCCAACCCTGATTTGTTTGCTCTGTTAATATTATGATTTTATTAAGCATTATAATTTTTTATTAATGCTATCTTGTAGAATAATCATTTATACTAATAGTGGAAAAAAGTGAAAAAGCTTAAAAAATGTGTACCAGCACTAAACTGTTTTATCACTTTTATATTTAATTATAATCAGACGTTTAAAAATTTGAGTTATTCCTCTTGTTATCTGACATACCAGGAAAAGACATTCAGGGTAACTCTGGGCGGGGGGGGGGGGGGGGGGTGGGGTGGGGGGGGGTGGGCAGGAGGGGATAAAGAAGCTCTGTTTTGTACACATAGTGTAAATTTTAGACCTAATTGGATAAAAGGAAAATATTAAAAAATACATCTATGGACAAATTTCTGTACATCACCTCCACAGCTAATCAAACGATACATTTAAGAATATTATAGGAATATATCAATATACTTATATTTGTCAAAGTTAAGGTTCAAATTTGTTACATCACAGCACACATCCAAGAATGTATGCCACATGATTAAAAAATTCCCACTGAATATAACAAAATAAAAAAATCTGTAAATAAATATAAGGCATTCTAAAATAATATCTGCAGAAAATCAAGAGTCCAACAGATTTCTATGATCTAAATTTTACTTCATAGATTCATATATTCTTCAAAATAGATTTAACTGTAGTGCTACACATTAACAATATTCAACTGCTTATCAAAATATCCTTTTCTAGAAGCTAAATGTTACTACTTAAAAAAAAAAAGTTAAGTGCTTGAGGGAATAAGAATGCAGCAGAAAATTACAGGAGCCCACATATCCTTTTTCTTAAATTTAATTTGTCATATATAAGGTTTTTATATACAATCAGTGTGCATTGTAACAGTTTTTATTAAAAGTCAATCAAGTTTATCTAAAATGTTACCTGGCTGCATAGCACATTTGACATTATTGCCCACATGAAAAGGAAAACAAATGGATTTACAATAACTTTTGGCCATTTGGATTCTGAAAGTGTTCATACACCTACCCTTTTAAACCAAATGCATCTGAAAAAAATGTTTCCAGAGCATGCAGTTTAGATTTTACATTATCATCTCACCATTTTCTTACACAATATTGACTAAAAAAGGGAAAGGAAAGAAATAACATGTATCTAATAAAATAGTCAATATAAAAAGGACTAATGGAATTAAGTGGCCCCTTTCCCCATTTTTTTACATTCTAAACAATGACTCCATCAAGACAAATTATTAAAAAGTGTTATTACACTGATATATATATTTTTAAATGATAAGAAGGCCTGAGTTGGTAGGGAAAGGAACAGTCAAAAAAAGCCTGAGAAGGGGAAGGAAGTAAGGAAAGCTCGTTTAATCCATTTACAGTAATTTACAGCCATTGTTTGTGTGTGTAAAAAGGCATAATAATAGATCACAAACAGGAAATTCCTGGCTATTTTACAGATATAAGTACAGAATTTAAATATTCAAGCTTGTGATGAAAAGCGGCAAGGTGGTCGCAGTGTACATGTAAACAAGTAGCTTTGGAAAGTGAATAAAGTCCTTGAGTGTGTTTTCTTTATTAAGAAAAGAACTCTCTTTCATTCCTTCCTGAAACATGATCACAGGTCAGAGTAAAGTTCATATACAAACATAATTTAAATGGATGTCAGTCTAAAACCACTGACTTAAAAACAGTTTTATCCAGCCTATATGGAAGGGCAGTGTTGAGGTCCCTGTAATAGTAAACATTTTCCATTTCTTTAAAAAAGAAAAGAAAAAGTACTACAATATTTGTAGTACAGTGCAGCATAATCCTTAAATATAAAAATATTTTCTCTTCTGTTGGGATAATAGACCTTGCATCCTGGAAAGAAGTAACAATACTGCTACTGATAGAAGATCTGTTTATATCTTTCAAGTCATGTAAGGCAATTACTGTGTTGGTTTATGATATATGGCTAAAAGAAAAGTCCAGAAAGACATTATCAGTTTTTGTTATGTTTTCCGACTACTCCAGGTATGCTCAGGTGTACTTCTGTGTTCAACTGAGTGTTCAAATGGAGATCTGGAGCCATAAGGAGACCTCTGATCTAGTGGTGATCTAGAGCCACTACTGGAAGCTCTATGGTCCAATTGCCAATCTGAGTGATACCTATAATCCCTGGAAGATTTATGGTGTGTATATTCAGAACTTGACCGATGGTCTGAATGCAACCGATGATCTGAATGAGAACGATGATCAGAATGAGTTCTGTCTTTTAAACTTCCTTCCAAATTTGACCTGTGGTCTCTACTCCTGTGATCATCCAGTTTTCTGTGTTTCTCTCTATCACTATAGTATCTAACAAAAGAGAAATTAGGAATTTTAGTTAAATTAATAATGCTAATTAAATGTTTCCAAATAAACAAAATCTTATTAAAAATAAAACAAAATTACTTTAAAGCATACTTTTAATTGTATACAAATTCAGTGTTTAATCACAAAACTTTGTAAGTGAGCTTAAAAATCACTGGAAATATCTCTGCATGCCTTTGGAAAAACTATTCCATTCATTAAACTAAAGTGAAACCATACAAAGCACTTCAGGTAGCATCTAATTTCTCATGCTCATTTTAGATGATTGGTTGCTACTTTTTATTCTATACATCATTTGTCTTAATACATCTTAACTATCTGAAAGTTGGAATTAAGATAACTACATGAATCTAAATACCCCTGAAATCGGAGCCTTTTATGAGCCTGTAAGCAGGAAAAAAAATAAAAACCTCTAAAACAGTCTATGAAATAAATTTGTAAAAGAGAATTTTTATTGGTTGGTGATGCCTATTAAAAGCTTCCTTAATTTGATTACTTATATAGTAAGACTTGATATATAAGTCATTGTGAAATTTACTCCATACATAAATGTGGCAGTTGGCTAAAAAAATTATGGCAGTTTAATGAAAAGTAATCTCTAAAATGTTTGCCTTTTCAAATAAAATACACCAAACATAATTTAATGGTTTTTGGTTCACAAAAGGTCCTTATTATAAACAAAATAAATTGTTACGTAAGTCTGTGAAATTACAAACATTTACCACTACAAATATGGCTTTTCCTTTTCATTGTGTGCCTTTTTCTAATTTTAAGAGCCATTATACAATTGACATGTTTATAATGTGGCTGTGTTTCTCAGAAGAAATTACTGCAGTGAGCACAACTAAAATACAAAAAAACCTACTAACTTCCTTATTTCTGATCTTTTACCCTTCTCAGTATTTTTGTTTGGCTTACAGTAATGATCACTATAATGAAAATATTCCCTTACCAACAAAGGAGTAAAATATATTATTATATTACAGTTGTTTACTACTTAAAGGCTTCAGAAAAATAATAATATATGGAGAAAACTTCCTGATTTCAGGACTATCTCAGATTGCTTCAAGTTTAACCTCAATGAATTGTTTTCACATAAATTAATTACTCACACAAATATTAGGAGTTTTTTTTTAAATGGAATAGAATGTAGAATTCACCACCACCTCACTTCAGCCACAGTCCATCAATCTTTTATTTTACCTTACTTACTATATTTTTAAGAGTATTTGAGCCAATATTCTCCAAAACCACCAATAATGAATCCCATGACTTATAGAACTCCCTACACTAAACTTTTTCTTATTGTATACTTTGATCTTAAATTTATAATTAAAAATCCATTTTTATAGAGAAATTCAGCTCTTAATATTAACCAAAAGAACTATATTTCAGTTTTTCTTATTTACAAACGAAACCTTTACCTTACATAAGACTTATTTTGATTACCTGAAGACTGAATTGGCCGATAAAGTCAAATACAGCAAATAAAATAAAGAAGACATCAATAAGCAAAATTTTAAAACTGTCAAGTTTACCTGCTGTCTTGCTTGTAGTGATCCCAATCACGATGATCTTTACCGTTACTAAAAGAAGAATAGGGTCTTTTCCTAGAGTCACTCTTTTTATAAGAATCTCCCTGATGTCGGTCTTTATGATGATCATGATATTGAGATAAGTGCCTATCAGATGAGTAACTGTCCCTGCTGCTATCATCATGATTTGTATTCTCTTTTAATCTTTCCACATCTGTTAGATAGAAGTGTCCAACTTTTGTTAATGACTTAAAAAAATACATGGTAAACAAAAGTAACTTCACTGCTAGATTATAAGAAATCCTGTTTCAACTCCAACTAACAAAACCGGTTCTCAAATACAGGCAGTTAAAGCATTTAGAAATGGCTTTATAAAAGCCATACTAAGGCTTACAAATAGGTTAATCTGAAATGTGAAAAATCACAACCGAAAAGTATAAGGCCCTTTTCCTTCTTAGACTATACTTTTGTGACTCTTACACAGAAAGAATACATTATTATTCCAAATAATGTTTTTTTAAAAATATGTTCATTTCAACAATTATTCTGTAATTTCTAGAAAGTGGTAATAGGTTGATTTATGGGAAAGTTAATAATAAGCTAAAAAGGATTATTAAGATACTAGATTCGATATAATAACATGGGTATATATCATCTAAAACCCCACCAAAAAACCCCCCCAATTTTAAAATTTACTTTCCAAAACAATTAGCAAGACTTACTTACCTGGATTTCTAATCACTTGAGTATTCAAGTTGCTGTTCTGGTCATTATTTTGCTAAAATAAATGCACATGTGTAAGAATCTTTTAAGTGGCTTCAAACACCCTTATAAAAAACAGGATACAGAAAATCCTTATGCTAAAAGAAGTTCTCAAGATATTAGAATGTATAAATGTAATATTTGCAGATATTTTTTAAAAGCATAAACTATTTGTCCCATGACTTTTTAAAAAGTTTGACTTTGAAATAATTTTAGACTTACAGAAAAGCTGCAAAAATAGTACTGAGGGTCCCCATATGCTTTTTACCAGCTTCTCCTACTGTTAATATCTTATATAACCATGGTATAATGATCAAAACTAAGTAATTAATACTGGTATAGTACTATTAACTGAACTACAGACTTTATTCAGATTTCACATTTTTCCAATGAGATCCTTTTCCTCCAGAATCCAATCTGGTACTCCATTACACTCAGTTTTCATGTCTTCTTAGTTTCCTCCAAACTGGGACAGCTCTTTAGGTTTTTCTTGTCTTCCATGACCTTGATACTTTTGAATACTAGACAGCTATTTTATAGAGTATTTCTCAATTGGGGTTTATCTGATATTTTCTCATGATTGGATTGAAGTGATGCTTTTTTGCCAGGAATTCCACAGAAGTGATGTACCTTTTTCAGTACACAATGCAGGGGCTTCATGATGTCAATATGTCTTATTACTGGTGACATTAACTTTGATTGCTTGTTTAAGGTGGTGTGAGGCAGGTTTCTCCTCTACAGAGCTATTATTTTTCTCTTTGTAATCAATAAACATCTTGGAGGAGATACTTTTAGACTATGCCAATATCTTGCTTGTTTTCTTGCCCACTAATTTTAGCTTCCCTTGGAGGATCTTACCTGCAACAATTTTTATTGTGAGATTTTCTATTTCCTTCATTCCTTCTACATTTATTAACTGAATTCTTCTGTAAGGAAAAATGTTTCAATAACATAAAGAAAAAATGATGCATTAATTTACCTGAGATTCCTGCCGTTTTTTAATAGCATGCTTATATAATTTATGTAATTTTCTTGCATCAAACTCAGTAAACTTAGATACAAAAATCCACAGGTTTCTAGAAGAAGAAAAGGCAAATTAGTCTGGTGGAAAATGTTTAGCTTTTTAATGAAATCCCTTCCCTCTACACAGAAATATACACATCTTAGCCCTCTATGGAACACGGTCTCAAGAGATTATTTCTAGCATTTTTTTTTAAACTTCATATATGGATAAGATTCCAAATAAAACTGGACACTGTTAACTTTTACTTCTCTTTCAAATTCCTTCATTTTACAATCTTTGGATTTGAAAAGTAGTAATCAATCCTAATTTGAAACCAAAGGGAAATAAACTTACAAATCAGGAAGGGACTCATATTGTGGTTCAGATTAGATACAAAAGGAATAAACTATGTTAATAGTTTGAGTAAAGATACCATCAGATAATATGGATTAAGCCTGTGAACGAAAGGTCCTGAATAATGCATTAAAAAGCAACTGTCATTTTATAATTGTGATGTAATTGTCATGAGAGTAACATGATCAGACACTATAAACCAAGGACAGTATTGTATCTTTAGGTCTCTCTTCCCATTCCCAAGGCTGGGATCAGTAACTGATCATGGTACTCCTTCATGATAAATTCAGATGCAGTCTCTGAATCCTTCTCAACACAGCTTCCTCAGAGCCACTAATAACCAGTGACACTTGAGTTGAAGTCTATCTGCCATCACTGAAAAAGTAACAGCTTCATATATTTACAATTTTTTCTTGAACCACTAGCTTTACAGTAGGTATGTTAAAGATTTTGAATCTTGCTTATATAAACAGAGGAAAGAAATTACTAATTAGCCAATGATGGAGGTTTAGTGGACTACCCAACATCAACATCTTTGCTGAGTCAAGCAATAGATTTTAAGTGATTTTTAAAAAATAATAAAACTCTGTGTGTGTGAATAATGACTTCCCAAAAGAAAGCCATCTCTCAGGATATTAATTGAAGAAAGAAGGCCTAAGGAAGCAAAAATTCTTAGCTAGAAAATAACTATTCTCATTCTTTTTTATGGGAGAAATAAAGTTATACAGAAGCACTTAATTGGGGGATTTTTTAAAAAGATTTATTTATTTATTTATGGCTGCGTCAGGTCTTAGTTGCGGCACGTGGGATCTTTCGTTGCGACGTGTGGGTTTTCTCTTCTCTAGTTGTGGTGTGCAGGCTCCAGGGTGCATGGGCTCTGTAGTTGTGGTGCGCGGGTTCCAGAGCGCGTGGGCGCTGTAGTTTGCGGCCCGCAGGCTGTCTACTTGAGGTGCGCGAGCTCAGTAGTTGTGGCACGCGGGCTTAGCTGCCCCGCAGCACATGGGATCTTAGTTCCCTGACCAGGGATCGAACCTGCGTCCCCTGCATTGTAAGGCAGATTCTTTACCACTGGACCACCAGGAAGTCCCAATTTGGGGATTTCTGAACAGCTGAGACATATTTCTCTCAAATACCAAGCATCAATTGCCTATGACTACAAAACATACATTGTTACAAAGGCTTGAATGAGATAACTGTATAAAGTACCTAACCTGTGTCTGGCTAGGTACTTTATACAGTTTTTATATTTTCAAAGATCTTTTCTATTACTTAATTCCACAAATAACCAGCCTTTAGGTAGGCACAGTCAATGTAGCAGACAGTTTTTAAAATAAACGAACAAATGGGGTAATGAGGCTAAGTGACTTGCCTAAACTCATACAGCTAGGTAAGGCTAGAAGGCAGGGCTCTGGCTCCTAATTCTCTTTCCACTAAGATGAGTAATTCCCAGCCTTTTGATTTTGGACATCGATATGTGTGAAGAGCTGCTTGCTAGTAAACTCCTAAGTGTTAGTAAATTTTGTAAATCAGAAATCTGTGAGTCATACAATAACTGCAAAATTATCCCAGCATATGTGCATACAGAGATGGATATCTGGTGATTTTCTAAAAGAATTCTTGCCAGTGTTGTTAAGACAGTTGTGGCTTTCTCAAGTGTTTTCTTTCCTTTCTTTTTGTTTTATTAATTATAAATTACCATTTATAATTAACTTAGTTTGTGACAGCTCTTTGCTTAACTGTGTATATGATGATACCTATTCCTCATCAATATTTTGATCTATAATTTTACAAAAACTAGACTATAAAATTGTACTGCAGTTTAAAGAGCAGTCACCCAAACCCTTATATTTAATGTGCATATGTGTGTGTAATACTCTCAAAATTTGCTTCTATAGTGATACTTCATATAAGCCTGTAAAATTGGGCTATTTAAATAAATTATGGCATATTAACAGGCATATCAAGTTATAAAGACTAATATTAGCAGGCTATTTTAAAGTAATGGGACATTTTCATAATACATATGCATAGACTATTTTGTTTCTTAATTTTCAACATCATGAAAATTTTCATACATCAAAGATAAAAGAACTTTACAATGATCACCCATATACCTAATACCTAGATTCTCTTATTAGCATTTTACTGTGCTTGCTTTATCACATATGATTCCATATGTCCATCCCTCTGTCAATCCCTCTAGTTTTTGTTTGATATATTTCAAAGAAAAATTATAGGTATTAGTATATCTCCCCCCTAAATACTTCAGCATGCATATCATTAACTGGAGTCAATATTATTTAGTTTTTTCTTTTGAAACGCTCTTTAGATTATACTACTCTCGGTAATCAATTATCAATGAAACGAAAGAATGAAAAAATAGCTGATACCGAGTCATGAAAGATAATTCTTTCAACAAATTTGATAAAAGTTTATCAGATAGCAGCTGGGAAAATTAAATCATTCAACAACTTCAATACTAAATATAGTAAAATCTCTGTAATTTATATCTAACTTAATTAGCCAAATCCTATTATTATCCATTGATGTTTGACATTAAATTAGAACAGCTTATTTAAAAATTAAAGTATCAAAACACTGATTAAAAATGGGCAGAGGACCTGAGTAGGTATTTTTCTAAAGAAGACATACAGATGGCTGAGAGGCACATGAAAAGATGCTCAACGTAAGGGAAATGCAAATCAGAACCAAAATGAGATATATCACTTCACACCTGTCAGAATGGCTATCATAAAAAAGGAAAAACAAGTGTTGACCAGGATGTGGAGGACATGGAGCCCTCATGCACTGTTGCTGGAAATGTAAATTGGTGCAGCCATTATGGAAAACAGCATGGAGGTTCCTCAAGAAATTAAAAATAGAGCTACCATATGATCCAGCAATTCCACTCCTCCGTACTTTTCTGAAGGAAATAAAAACACTAATTCGGAAAGATATATGCACCCCCATGTTCACTGTAGCATTATTTTTACAATAGCCAAGACACGGAAGCAACCTAAGTGTCCAACCATAGATGAATGGATAAAGAAGTGGAACACTCTCTCTCACACACACACACACACACACACAAATACTACACTGCTATAAAAAAAGAATAAAATCTCGCCATTTGCAACAACATGGATGGACCCAGAGGGTATTATGCTAAATGAAATACGTCAGACAAAGACAAATACTATATATTTCACTTATACGTGGAATCTAAAAAAACAAAACAAATGAACATGTAACAAACAGAAACAGACTCACGGATACAGAGAACAAACTAGTGCTTGCCAGAGGGAAGGTGCGTAGGTGCATGGGCAAAATAGGTAAAGGGGATTAAGAGGTACAAACTACCAGTAAGAAAATAAATAAGTCAGTGATGTAACGTACAGCACAGGGAATATAGTCAATAAATATAACAACTCTGTATATTTACAAATCACTATGTTATATACCTGAAATTAATAGTGTAAGTCAACTATATTTTAATAAAAATAAAGTAAAATGCAAATTTGGTCCTGTTTAAAAACAAATGAAATTAAAATTATGACTAATGTTCAAGGGGCTCTATTAATTTATAAAATACTTGAGTTATTTATTAAAGATAAATGAGTATAATCTGGTTTTCATTTTGTTACTGCAACAAAAGGCTAAAAAGAATCAGCATGTCTTTAAATTGTTAAGAATACTGTGTTAGGGCAGTGGTCACCAGAAGATATTAAAACTTTCACTATAGGTATGACATTAACCTTGAAATAAAATTTATAAGCAAACTTAGAAAAAATTAAATGATAACTGAATGAAGTGAAATCCACAGCAGCTGAGAAAATTCATCGCCTTTAAATGAATTTATAGACTATCTCTAGACTATCTACATTCTACAGTTAACTCAAAAGAGTAGAAGTAGGAATTAATAAACTGTGTTTTTGTTAGTAATTAAGTTTCTTTTTAAGAATACTTTTTCCCTAGAAAAAATCTAGTTGAAATTAGATTCTGGTCCTAATTATATGACCTGCTCAATCGTGTGATCTTGGGCAAAACTCCAGACCTGGAACTAGCGTTGTTGTTAAAGTTCATGCCCTGTGCGCCTCCTTGGCCATACCCCAGTCCCAGCGCTACAAAGCTGTTCATCTGAGTCCATTTTTTTCTTCTCTAAAAATGGAAGTATTAACTATTAAGATTTCCTAAATACAGCATTTTTAAAAGGATCAATTAGAATGAAGCATATGAAAGTACTTTGATATACAAATGAAACACAAATACACATTATTATGGTTATCACTTGATTGTAAGTGATTTTTAAATAAAAACTAGTGTTGCATTTCCTCACCAACTATTCATTTGGCCAAAATATTTATATATAAACATCTATAAGCAAGAAATAAAGCAGATAATTATGGTTACTGTAAAAGTTTGCTTAACATCAACTGCTGTATAATTATGGGTGAAGTCCCTATCTTTAAAATTACAGGTAAGGTCTTGATCTTCCTTCCTTTTGTAGAATCAGTAACTGTAGCTGTGTTCTGTGGGGTGGAGTGGAGTAGGGCAGGGTGGTCAGAAGTTCAACCTTAACACAAGGGACTCTCCCTTGCTTCTACATTTTTCCCCAATCTTTCCCTAAGACAGCACTCAGACCAGAGCAAAAACGAATTTGCTTTTGAAATATTTTTCAACTGGGGTCTTTCTGTTCGCCTCTCCCAGTTAAAGGAATCTGGTATAACCAGAGACAGTGGCAGCAGGAATAAGTACCAAGGAATATGAAATCAAGGTAGATGAGAGCTAAATGGAAGAAAAACAAAAGCTAATTTGCCTAGCTGGGTAAAAAGAGGAATACAACCTTGGGAGGTAAGGGCGAACACAAAGAAAAATGTCTCCTGGCTATTTGGTCTCTCTTCTTTTAAAGGTTTTTTACCCCCCCTCCCCCATTTCCTAATAACAACCTAAACCTGAAATAACATCCAGTTGTATTAGTCGACATGTGATTTCAACGAGATGCTGCTTATTTCTAATCTAGAAAGCAGGTAAAATAGATATTCTGCCTTCTTCACAACCTCAAAAATCTAAACTCTAATTATATTAAGGTTTAAAAACTGGTATGTAGTACACAATTAAGTTTTGTCAGAGAGAATATAAGCTCCTTTACACTAAAAAGTAGAAAACAACTTTAATATAATCCTTTAAATTAACTAAATTTAGCTTTAAAAATAAGTCACTGCATTTCCTTTTTTTCCCTAATTTTATCACAGACAAGCAACAATCAAGAATATGTCCGGGAGCCACTGACAGAGAACATTTATTTAACTTTGGATCTTAAATATAAAAAGATAGAGGAATTCCGCTATATTCTCATTTAATCCTAGTATATATAATTAAACTCTACTGTATTCATGTCCTGTGGTTCTGTACTTTAGGGGTCCCTGTATGAGTTGATAAGAGCTTAAGAAGGATGGAGTAATTCTATTTTACGGTATTTAAGGAAAGCATTAAGCTCCGGTGTATATATATTCCAACCATAAATAAAAGATTCAACTAGACACTATGAATAGTACTTGAGAATTATTGCCTCTCATTCTGCATAATATATCTTATCATTATCCTTCAATAACTGAAAAATATGCAGTGCCTTATCATTTTACAGATGATAATACTGGGGGGCTCATAGATATTGGTAGTAACTGTTTAAGGTCACAAAGCCAAAAATTAGCCAGGATGGAACTAAGCATGCATGTCTTGTAATGCCAACTCCAGTGACCATTCCATGTCATTATAGGCACATGACTTTAGGCTCTTCTTCATGTCTGTGAATGGCTGCACTTTCTTTAGACATGAGCTCAGTTTCACTTGTTTTCAAAAGCCTAGTGATCACGATCAACTTCTATCTCCTCTTTCTAAAATGGGGGTCCTGGTTGAGTTTAAGAAGAAAAGGGACAAGGATAGAAAATTTTTTTTTAACTTTTGTGTAATCATCATGCCTCCTCCAGAATTGTGTCATTAAAGTTTTTTGTTTTGATATGTAGCTGCACTACATGTAGCAAAGAAATCAAAAGGCTAATAAACAGATGTCTATGACTGGTTTATGCTCATTTTATTTTTTTCCTATCCTGTCTAGTCGTCTGGCTTAACAGTGTCCTGGATTTGGTAATCATTAAGTGATTAGTATATATTATAGCAGTTCAGATTTATAATTTTAAAATCAACTGTAATTTTAAAATCAATCAAATTGCTGCCACTTCTAAGATGAAGAGGAAAACAGAAGTCTGCATTTTACATTGCTTGAGGACATTGAGTTTTGCAAGGCTTTACAGTGATACTTAGAAGATGAATTGCTAAATTTATCTAACAAATTGGTACACCAACCTCTGAAGATATTACTGAGAATAATTTGATAAATTGTGGAGATTTTTAAAAATAAAATGCAATCTGAATTTTAATGAAATGCCTTTCACTATTTATTTAAAGGCAGAGATGCCACCTGTGGTTTATCATGATGCACAATTAAGTAATCGCTTATTTATAAAAAGCTTTAAAGTTAAAGGAAAAAGTGAAAGCAATCATCCTCAGGTTACCTTTTTAAACTTTTTGTTACCTAAACTTCAGAAGTAGAAAAAAAATTGAAATACAAGAGACAAATAGATGGTTACAAAATTACAAATTTAACACTTCCTGAAAAATACATCACTTACTTTCTCCACTGCTTGATTTGTTCAGGATTTGTATACTCTTTCAGGCATTCCGTGATATGGTCTCCAATTTTTATTAAGCACTGTCTAGTATGTTCCAGTTGTTCTCTTTCTGAAAGGCCTTTCTCGGGCCTATCAAGTTGCTTCAAAGCTGCTTTGACAGGCCTCATTCTTTCTTTACACTTTAAAACAGGAAAATAAGAACACAAATACATGTATTAAAACCATGAATTCAACAAAGATCTACTTCTTTCAATGATACTTACTTACCTGAGTAAAGATAGCATTGTCTAATGCTGAAATGAGCATTAAATCTCACCTCACAGCTCTTAAACATCAAGCATTTTTCCTTCAGACTTTATTCAGAAAGCAAGGCTTTCCATTATCATTGATCTCTGCCTAAGTAAAAGCCTTGGATTTTACTTACTTTTTATAAAAATGGTTACTTTTTACACTGTAGAACACCATTCTAAACAGACTTAAAGAACATTAAAAGAAAATATTTCAGAGTATAACTTAATATTATGTATTGACTATAATATAGAAAAAAATGTAAAAAAAGATCTTTATGTAATATATTGGCAAAGCTATTTTTATATATAAATACATAAATAATAATCTTTATATAATATAGTGGCAAAGCTATTAACATCAATATAGCTACAAGTATAACCTGTCTATTCTTGGGGCCAAAGTAGCTAATGATGAATTTTGCTTCCATCATATCTGGGCAGTCAGGGACGTGGGGGTAGTTGATGGAAACCAACCTCTTCCTTGGCCTACACAGCACTAGCATGCTAGTAAAAGGACAACACACCCAAACTGTACCATTCAGTAAAGTCCAATTTGTGTAATAAAAACTGTTAACCTTATACCAAAACCGGAATTAAAATATTACTAAAAAAGCAAACTGCAGATAAATTTTATTGTATACAAATGCAAAAACAACTTTATAGTAATTATATCCATGAGTAGCAAGTTGGGTTAGCTTGGGGAATGCAAGGATGGATCAACTACAGACAATATATTTACTTGACCCAATGCCACCATTTATTTGAAAAAAGAAATCCTTACATCACTGCTGTGAAGGGCCTTTCTTATTATCAATTAAGTGTCTATATTATATGTGCGAATTTGTTTATGAGTACTTTATTCTGTTTTATTGACCTGTTTCTCCAAATCAGTTGGGAAACTTTCCATCTTTTGTCAGGAATAATTTAAATAACACTGGAATCATTTATTCTTTAGTTAAAATTAGAACTCAGCCAAGCCTAATGTTTTTTTAAAAAAGGGAAATTTTTAATTTCCTTTCTAATTTTTAGTGTTACTCATATTTGTTCTCTACATTTTGTTTCTTGTTCAATTTTCTAGTTTATATTCTGCTAGAAAATTATTTACTCAGCATATGTAGGCTGAATACGTACTATATTCTAGGCATTGTTCTAGACCCAGAAAACAGAGCAGTAAATAAAACGGAGACCCTGCTTTTATGGAACCTGTAGTCTAGTAGGAGAATACAGCCAATAAATAAACAAGACATAGTGTTTAAGATGGTGACAACCATGATAAAAAAATAAATAAAGCAAGAAAGAACATGGAGCTTTCTACCTTACTTAAGATTTCAGAGAAGGGTGATGCTTGAGCAGGTATCTAAAGAAAACGATGGAGTAAGCCATTTCAAGCAGAGGGAAGAGCAAGTAAAAATGTCCTACAACTTGTCTGACATGTTCAAGGGAACAGTATGAGTTCCAGTGTCGCTGGAACCAAGTGAGTCAGGCAAACAGCAGGAGATGATGGGAGTAAACCAGATGCTGTATCTTTTAGACTATTGTTATGAATCTTTTATCCTGAATGAGAGGGAAAGCCATTCAAGGGTTTTAAACAGCAAAGTAACATGGGGTGACTTTGTTATCCCTGTAACAGTTATTGTCAGTCTGGGTTGCTGTGTGGAGTAGAAACCGGGGTACGAAAAGGGCATAGAGTGAGATGGGAAGGGTGAAAGCAGTGAGAACAGCTATGAAGCTATTGAAACAATCTAGGAAAGAGATGGCTGTGGCTTGAACCAGTGTGTTAGAGCCAATATGATTTACTCATTGACTGAATGTGAGTGGAGGAAAAAGAGAGGAATTGATACTAAAATCTATGCTAAGGTCAAGGCCTGAAGATGGGAACTGGAGCAATGATAACTAATATTTATAAAGCACTTATTAGGTACCAGAGGCTGTGTGTTCGTTGTTTTAAATTTGATTCTGACAACAGACCTTTGCAATACCATTCACTCTATTTTATAGAAAAAGAAATTGAAGCTTAGAATGAAATGACATCTGTGAAACCCAGTTTTGACCTCAAACACTTTCTTGACTGCTAAATTATACTGCTATCTAGGAAGACAGATCAATAAGACATAAGAAAATCAAGAGATGCTAAATGAGGCAAAGATGTCAAGAAAAATGAAGACTAAGACCAGTGAATTTCTTAATAATCAGATCTATTCCCGAATACAATAAAATGTATATACCAAGAAAATCTTAATCATACAAGCTCAGAAAATCTGGCTCTGGAGTCCATGTTTAAAACTATTCCATTATTCCTTTCCATAATACAAGAGATTTTAAATCGTTTATGAAGGTTAATGAAGAAGAAATTCATGCACTGGGCACAAAAGGAAACTTTCCATTTCACTGGTTATATGAACAAGTCAGATGGCTAAGGAGGAAATGTGGGCAAAGAAGAGGCAAGAGGTGCAATTTCACCTACCTCAGTAATGGAGCAGATAGTGTAGGGGAAGCAGTTCAGAAGAGTTCAGTGTTTTCACCTCAGAAAAGCAAAATCACACCATCACCCATTCCCACCCAATACAGAGGGGGTAAAAAAACCAAAACAAAACAAAAAACCAATAGAAAATGGATAGAGAGGCTAGATTAAGATCTAGGCCATAAATAGAAAGGTTAGCCTTAAAAGTTGCTAAGGAATCACAACATGTGAACCTGGAGAAAAGATAAAAATGAAAGTCAAGAGATAAGATATATGTTCATTCAAGTAAGTAAGATGGAAGACAGGAGCTGAAACAGCTTACCTGGGAATGTCCCCAATATTCTCAGAGATTAGAGGGCTGTAAACAGCCAAAAGTGAGGAGGACAAGAAAACTGTGGTAGGAACTATGTTATTTAAAGAGCATATCTGGAACTGTATTAGGGCATGTAATGGAATCAGCAGGAAATGAATAAATGCGTTCTCAGTCTTAGTATCATCTAGTCAGAGTACACAGCAGGAGAAAATGGGACATGAAGGTGAGCTGGGGATCTAAAAGGACGTAGTAGGTCAAACACAAATATAATTTTAGAAGGTGAAAATTTCCATCTTTCAAGTATAGCATTTGATTAGTATCAGTGATAAAACTGACTTAAGATTACACCCATAAGATTATTTGGGTTCCTAAATATATACAGCAAATAAACCCTTTGGAGAAAGGCCAAGATAGATTCTCCCTGACTTCGATGAATATAAAAGCATGGTAGCATGTAAAACCAGTATATTTTAGACCAGTGTTACTCAAAGTATGGTCTATGAACCTGTGTTAGTCCAAAGCAGGATAGGTACAGAAATTTTAGAAACCTTTATATCAGTTTGACAGTGCAAATTTATACCTACTGAATCTAGTAATACAACACCGGGGTTTATATTTTATATTCTTTATTTCCTATTTTCATTTTTATTTTATTTTCTAAAAACACTGGTCTGTAAAAGATTAGAAAAGAAGGGTCCTTCACTGTAGATAAAAAGCACTGTTATATGGATAATAGGCTCAGGAATTGAAAAGTTTAAAATTCTAAAGTTGGAGGAAAAAAAGTTTATTCCCTAAATACCTCTTCTTAAAATCTTTAATTTATGAAGAAGTTTTTCTAGGTTGATTCTAAATTTAGGATACCTTTCAAAATTTAAATCTATTGCTTTTGTCAACTTGAACTGCAATGCTATCAAATTCAAACATATTTCTAAAGTTAAAGTTTTAAAAGATGAATATAAATTAAATAAAATGTTATATGAATTATTCCTAATAACCAGAAACTTTACTACTTACTATGCTGAATGTCTTCTGATCTAGCTCTTCAGATTCTTCAGATATGGGAACTGGTTCACCACTTGCAGTGATATGAACTGGAGCATCCGACACTGAAGATTTCTTAGATCTTTCCTTGCTATCAGACTTGGATTCACTCAACTGATGAAAAAGAGAAAATAAAACAAAAACATAACAACAACAAAGGCAAAAATGATTAACACTTCCAGAAGAACTATGGTCTCATTTTATTCTATAAAGTTTACTCACATTTAACATTCTTATCTATTTTATCTTTCCCCCATTTTATTTGGGGAAACCAAAAATAAAGCTATTCTGTAACATTCCTTTTAGGTAAGGCATCTAAAAAAGGATTCAAACCTGTTCTCCTCTACTAGATACCCATATGCATTTTTAAAGAACTCAGTTATTGAGACTAATTGGGCTGACAGGCAATTTATTCTCCTAAACTGTAAATATCCTGTTGTGTCACTTTCTAAATTTTATATTATGATTTGCATACCTTTTCTTCCTTTATGTCTTTTTCTTTCTGTATAGCTTCTTTTACTTTGTTTTCTCTTTTCTCTTTAAAATCTTTTTCCTTTATATCTTTCTTATCCTCTTTTTCTTTTATCTCCCTTTTAAGTTCTCTTTTATTTTCCTTTTCTTTCGCTTCCCTCTTTTCTTCTGGTTCCTTCTTTATACAAACATCTGGCTCAGGTTTTTCTTCACTGTCTCTTTCTGTTTTAACTTTTTTATTTGGATGTTTCACAGAAGTGATCTCATCCTGAAAAGTGCAAGTATGGCCAATGTATTACTAACCAAATCTCGACAAAGACTAATTTCTTTTCTTTGCATGACTATGGATTGCGTGTATGTGGATTCTGAGAGAAGTAATTCAGAATCCCATTAGTAATGATACATGCAATATTTACCTTCCTATAAAAATTAAGGTAAGCCAATCCCATTCAAAATTCGTAACAAAATTAAAGGAGACAGAATGTCTTTAAATGGCAAATGTTTGAAAAGGAAGGACCTTTGCTCTATCCCTCTAGTGAAATATAATCTATTGGATGGGTAGAATTCTATTCTGTAAATGAGACTACATAACAAACTATGAAAAAGAACTTCAGTATCTAAAAGTAAAATTTCAAGCCTTACTTCAAACTTCAAATATGCCATGTCCCCTTTCTATATAACAGGTTGCTTTTCTAAAACACATTCTTACCTTATCATCATCTTCATCAGACTTTTCTGAGGGCAGGGGAGAAGAATCGCTCTTTATTTCCTCTTTCATTTTTATAGACTTCATTGCTTTATTCTTCTTAGCTCTTACTTTCCTCCTTTTTGAACCTCCCTAAAAATAATTATTTTTATTCTAACCAACCCCACAGATTCCATTAAAAAAAAATCTTAAATACCACATCTATAAAGCTAAAGAACACACACTCCAACCCAATCCTTAATCTGCTGGCACTAAGCTACACCAATCTTAGAAAGTTATTATCAACAAAAGTGATATAACTTAATGAATCAAGTACAAATTAATGTGAATAAATGCTAACCAACTGTAATTATTTCTTAAAAAAAAGAGTAGAGAGAAATAGGAGGGTTGTTCACCTTCCTAAATTATTATTATTTTCAACTAAATCCAATGTCACCAGAGATAGCCTTAGAAATTATTTTTAATAGTACATAGGTAGTTATTGACACTGTGGTCACAGGTAAACTTTCAAGGGTTGCTTTAGTTTCCAATCACCTCTCTTTTAGTGTCTTTTTCCTTCTTTTGTGAAACGCCCTCATAAATAAGCTTGGTGATCTTTAATGCTATTCCTTAAGCTGCCCAATGTCGCCAAATGAAACAATAATGGAAGCCTGTCCTCTCAAAAAGCACTCCAATCCACTCCAAAAGTTGCTCCCACTCTCTCTCTAAATACCAGGAAAAAACAGATCCCATTCTGAAAGATAGGACTCACTAGAGTTTTAACATGAATGCTGAGATCATTTAAGGCAAAATATTACCATATTCAAATAAAGCTAAATTACAGATAAACATACTGATGAGCCCATGCTAACCACAGGTGCCTAGGGTGATCAGAAAACTAGATTTATCTTATTCAAAAGTAAACTGCTCTTAAGCATATGTTAACTTACTGCACCAGAAAGCCTCTGAGCTTCTTTTCTTGCAAGATCTTTACTAAGTAATTTGATGAGGTAGTCCGCACGTGTCTGTAACTGTTTTGCTTGTGGTTTTTTATCAGGATCATCTGGAAGAATCTGAAAAGCAATTAATTTTTTCATCTTGTCTTAATAAATAACATGAGAAATAATAATCATTGTTTAAAAAAGGCTTACTCATTTAAAAAATATGTATAATTCACTAACAAGTTACAACTCTTAAAATCTGTAGGAATAAACAGCTTAGAATGCAAAATACATTTTTTATAGCTATGCCACAAAGATTCAATTTCTCTGGGAATGAATTCTAAATACACGAGAAAAATATCCCTCTATTCAAAATGAGACTACACAGTATGAGGTTAGAAATTTCTTTCAAATTTGTAATGGTGTATTGGCATTCAGTGTTATTAAACATCATAGTATTCTTAGATTTCCTTCCTTCTCAACAGTATATTTTAAGTATAAAGTATACAAAAATTCCTAGAATATAAAGTATCATCTATCAGGACTTCCAGGGTGGTGCAGTGGTTAAAAATCTGCCTGCCAGTGCAGGGGACATAGGTTCGATCCCTGGTCCAGGAAGATCCCACATGCTGCAGAGCAACTAAGCCCGTGCGCCGCAACTATTGAGCCTGCGCTCTACAGCCTGCATGCCACAACGACTGAAGCCCGTGTGCCTAGAGCCCGTGCTCTGCAACAAGAGAAGCCACCACAATGAGAAGCCCGCGCACCACAACGAAGAGTAGCGCCCACTCGCTGCAACTAGAGAAAGCCCGCGTGCAGCAACAAAGAACCAACACAGCCAAAAATAAAAAATTAATTAAAAAAAAAAAAGTATCGTTCATGTAGAAGATGACCCAAAGCATGTACTGTGAGGAAACTTTTATAATGAAAACATAAACTAATTTTGTTTCACAGTAGCAAATGACAAATATCTGAAGGTTCCCATTTGTCCATGAAGAAGTAAAATATAAAAAGATAAATGATAAGCATAGGGCAATGCTTCCAATGTTTTCCATTCTAGGCAAAGAAATGATCATAACTAGTGTGGTGGCATCAAATCACCAAAACTCCTAAACATTGTTTGTTATTTAAAAAAAATATATAAACACACACACATAAAAAACAATCCTTTTTTGCTCTTGAATAATATAATGACTGAATGACAGACAGGTTTACTTTTAACCTGATACTATGAAGAAAAATATACCTATGCCTTAATAACAAAAATGTAATTTCAGAGGTAAAGCAGAATCTAGAGATCATTTAAATTCAATCCCTTCATGAAAACCAGATTCCAAAGAAGCCAAGGTCACACAGCTAACTAGAGCCATGGTTTCCTGACTCCCAGCTGAGTTTATTTCTAACATAATTTAAAGGCAAAAAATTCAATTTAACATCAGTGGTCAACAGAATCAAGAAATATTTAAGTACCTTGTGTGTCAGACTGAGGTCAGGATCCATTTTAATCATTTCCCAGCTTCCATATCCGTATTCGTAGATACCAATTAACAAATTGGAATCATCTTCTTTGCCCCAGTCTATATCAAAATGAGCTGCCTTCGTGTGGCATGGGATGATATACCTATCATTAAAGTTAACAGCCACTGTCAAGTTATAATTGCCTTATTAAAAATTATTTTGAAAAACATATATGAGTCATTACAACTTCAAAATACTATGCTTTATTTTATTTTTAAAAACATTTTATTCAAATTGGCCAATGGCATAAAAAACATTTTTAACATACATTCATATCCAAATTATTGAATAACAACAAATATTTTACAATGGAAAAAGTAAACAACTCACTGCTTTCTTTCTTCTGGATCTGAAGGAATGGATTTGTGCAACGGTATTAATTCTTCTTCATGGGAGATGACTAGCTTGGCATTCACCTGTACTCCTGATATTCGGAACGTTGGACCCTTTACTTTTCCAAGTCTACCACCTTAATTTATTTGAAAAAGGATATTAAAAAGTATAAAATATATACTACGAAACACAAAGCAAAATATGTTATTACTTATATAAATAAGTACTATTACTTATTTACCTATATTTTTAAGTATTACTTATTTGTGTTAAGGGGAGGCTTGCTGGCAAACCTAAATTTCACTCGAGATTTTTCAGTACATACTACTGATTATAATATAGCACACAAAGATTCACAAAAAGCATTTCATGTACTTTAGCAAATGCATAAGATACATCAATCTATTAATATGTCAGCCTTTCTAAATAAGAGTTCCAGTATGATTTTTTTCAGTACATCTAATTACTGAATCTATTTTTATTTAGATAGATGAATTACAAAATAAGTATAATGAAGTACCTATGCTAAAACCATTATCACATGTGTACACTTATAATATCTCATCTATACTAAAAATATAGTACAACTAACAATAATTCCTGATGTTACCTCCCAGCCAGAAAATATACCAGGCAGATGGATTCTACTGCCTTCAATAATACAATTCTGCCGCCCATTTTCTATTACCCAGAAATGGCCTTGCTTTGTTTTATAAAGCATCTTTTAAGACTAATGAATAGGGAACTTAAGATATAATACCTAACTAACTCAATAAAAGCATATTTTGAAAATTCCATTTACCTCTCTTTAAATCACGTTCATTTTAGTATTACCTGTTCGTTCTGTTCCTGAAGAATTGTCCTTTAAAGCTTTAATGCAACCATTATGTACCAATTCTCCTAGTCGTCTGAGGTCTGTCTCTGACTTATCAACTAATTCAGCATCTCGAGCAATTGCATCTAATCTGTAATAAAATAATACAATTTTCAGGTAAATATGCAGAATAAAATGGAGCCATTTAAGACAGATATTATAAGAGTAAAGTTCTATAATTTTTTTATTACTATACACTGAGAAAATATGAATAAATGTTCAAAACATTTTTTTCATCATCTAAAATAATTATGTAAGTATTTCATTGTAACTTCATGCAAGTCATCCCAAAATAAAACTGAAAATATCTCTATTTTAAGATGGAGTTTTGGGGAGAAAAATAGAATTAAACCAATTTGAGTCTCTGCCACTCTATAATTAACATAGTGGTTATAGCAGTTATTGAGAATAACTGTTAAACAAAATTGGTCTTTAAGTCAGAGGCTAGGTTAGCAACTTAGCTTCTCTATGGATGAATCTGCTATTTTATAAGCTTGTGATGAAAAAGTAAGAAAAAGCATTTGAAAAGTAGCTTACAATTATAAAAATGCAAATGTTTTACAGGCCATGTATTTTATAGAAAACTTCATTTGTAGGTAAAACTTTAGAGACTAGAAAGGATTAAGGATAGTACAAAAAGCTTTCAAAAATCTATCTGAAATTTGCTTTCTACAGGTTAACTTTGTAAAAACCTTTTACAGCAAATTTAACAATAGTACAAATAAAGCTGACAGCATGTGATACATTCTATAATTCTACTGAGAATGACAGATGTATTTACCTTTCCAGAGGGCCACCAAATTTCTTGTAACTCTTGATAAACCTAACAGAAATTAATTGTTTGGTTTAAATGTGGGCTTCACTATTCGTTAAAAAATAGATATAAATATATAGAAATAATACTTGTTAGTATAAAAATTAATTCAAGGCACTGTTACTAACAAAAATGAATAAACTATGCTAGAATCAAAACATTAAGATAAACCACGTAAGACAAGATATATTTTTTAACACCCAGGATGATGTTTAGAAACCAATATAAATAAAACAGAAGCTAAATTTTATTTTAGAAATTATTTTTTTCACAAGACAAAAAAGGTTCAAGGCTACCAGAGGAAGTGTCTCCAGAATTATCAATCATATTACACCTCCTCACATTTCAAGTGTAGATAAAAGTTTACTGAGTATAGCTTTAATTCAGATGTATGGTATTATACCAACAATGGAAAAATAAATACTAGTTAAGAACAAAGCTACCCAAGTGGTTGATGGATGGGGGAAAATATCCAGGAAAAGTAGAAGTTGAAATGCCTCTTCAACTAGAGACAGAAAGTCCAGCAAATCAGGTGGTCACAAAAGTACCCTAAACAAAATCTAACAATATATTTAGTTTTCTGGTAGAAAAAAATGAGGAAGAACTTTATCAGTCAGGTCTATGATTTAGAAGAAAAGAGTTACAATGGCTTGAAAGAAACAACAAACTCTCAAAATACAACAACAAACAACCTTTCACAAATTTCATATGCAAAAATATTACATAAACAAAGTAAGCTGCTATCCCATTCCCCTTAAATAAATCTGTATATATGAACAAACATATTTTGAAAGAAAACTACAATTTATCCTGCCTGGCCAATCTTACCTCAACTCCTATTTGGACATATCAGAAACACTTTTAACATGGTTAGTTTCAAAAAACCAATCACCTCAGTGTAAAAAAACTAGAAAAATATGGAAGTAAATTACTCCCACGTAAAGAGTAATGTTGGGAGTCATAAATACAGTCAGAATTTTTAATAAATAATCTAATGTACTGAAATATACATTCATTATTCAAAAGGGCCACTATTCTGAACCACATTAATAAAACCAAAATAATTTAGCTGTCTAAATAGAGTACCAATAAATAAGTAACACAGCAAAGATTAATGGCAAACTCATTTTTTACCCATAGTTATAAAGAACAATCAAAAGCAGAACCACCCAATCCCTACACAATTATCATATATTTGCCTCCTCTAAAACTTTCATCTTAATCTTTAAAATTTATGGAATTTGTTTTAATTTCACCCCCTACTAAAAGCAAGTTGAAGTAAAAATGGTCTTATGTCATCTTACCGCCGAATTTCTGCATCACTAAATCCTTTAATATTTTCCCGAGGGATAGTTCGTGGTCTTCCACGTTTCTTTGGCCTTTTCCTTTCTGAGACTGAATCACTATCAGATCCAGAGTATCTCCTACTTCTACTGCGCCTCCCTTCACTTCCATTGAAACTAATCTGGAATTTGAAAATAAAATTTTGCCCAAGTTTAGGTAAAGCAGGCTTCTATGTTAAGGGCGAAGAAAACATTATAAAACATTGACAAAATTAACAAATATGTATCAAAAATATTACATAAACAAAATTAAAAAGCAAACAAAACAGAAAAAATATAGCACATTAATGACAAAGTTATTAACAGCCTTAACACTTAAAACATTCTCATAAATCAGCAGGAAAATACCCATTATCCTTTTGTAAAAATATATGAAAGGTTATTAAAAAGCAATCAAATAACATAAACACAGAATTATACAACCTCATTGGTATATTTCTTAAAATGTGAATTAAAGTTACAGTGCAATGTAGTTCTTTAATCCATCAACTAGACCAATACTAACTAAGCAATAATAGCCAAGACTGGTACTGGTATAGAATAACAGTCAAACAGCTCTGGTGTGTATTTAAACTGGGACAGAGGGCAATGTGGCAATATTGTATCAAACGTCTTAAAATTTACCATTCTGCTGACCCAGCAACATCCCTACTAGGCATTTTTCTTGATATCAGAAATGTAAAGGAACACTGGTCAAGTCATTTTTATCATAAAAATTTAAAAAAAACATTGCAAACAATCTAAATGTTCATCAAAAAAAGATCAAATAATCTATACAACAGAAAGCTGAGAAGCCATTAAAAATTTTGTAGAATGACTAACATTCATTATATACTGCCAAAAGGAAGAAAGCAAGTCCCAAATTAATGACTCCAATTAAACCTGGCAAATGATATGTATTAAAAAAATACTAGAATTATGTATACTATATACTGTAATAATATTATTACTATGATATCTCTGAGTGGACAGACATTTTTCCTGCAAGTCTTTGGAGTTCTTCCAAAGCCTCAATACATATTCTGAATCCCTAATATGCTGAAAGCTAATTGAAAGTCAATGATGGTATTTAGTTCTTATTTGTTCTAACCTTCTCCCATCCTTTCACTAGATCTAATATAATGCTGTCCTTCCCTTGCACTATAAAAAGAAACCACTAAGGGGTTTGCAGAAATAAACACAAACAAGAAACTACACATACAATTACTCTCAGGCCAAACACAAATTACTTGGCTCCATTTCTGCCTGGGATATAAAAGTTGGTAGGCTGCTCCCGCTCTAACAACAAATCTAATCTACAAAATAATAACTTTTATTACACACATCAAAATCACAAGGCAATCTAGTAGTCTAAAATATAAGGAAATAAAGCAGATTATAAGAAGAGATGGAGGGCTTCCCTGGTGGCGCAGTGGTTGAGAATCTGCCTGCCAATGCAGGGGACACGGGTTCGAGCCCTGGTCTGGGAAGATCCCACATGCCATGGAGCAACTGGGCCTGTGAGCCACAACTACTGAGCCTGAGCGTCTGGAGCCTGTGCTCCGCAACAAGAGAGGCCGCGATAGTGAGAGGCCCGCGCACCGCGATGTAGAGTGGCCCCCACTCGCCGCAACTGGAGAAAGCCCTCACACAGAAACGAAGACCTGATACAGCCAAAAATAAACATAATAAATAAATAATAAATAAAAATTAAAAAAAAAAAAAAAAGAAGAGATGGAACTTGGACACTGGCTCACTTGTGAAGAGCATGAATGGCAGACATCAAGTACCATTCAAGCAGGAAAGAGGAAAGTTAGCTAATATTTGCTAAAGACTGAGTGTGAGCTACCATGAGAGCAGAGGATCCCTGGGAACCAAAGACACAGGGAGAACCTGTACCCACTCTCAGGCGCTTCTCCACAAACCTCCACCAGCTGCTCATGAGACAGACTGGAAACAGGGCTGGAGATTACAGAAAACTTTCCTTCATGGTGAAGGCCTAGAGAAAGAGAGTAGTCACCTTTGAGGGGACAGGCAGAAAGCCTGGCCAGACCCTTCTCACCTACTGAACCAAGGACACAGAAGAAGACCTAATACAGTTGTAGGAAAAGAAAAAGAAAACAAAAAACTAGCAAGGCAAGGATTAGGGTAGGGTGGGTTCCTCATTTCCCTCAGACTCAAAATTTAAGGAGATACCAAAAAATTCAGTAATCAGGACAAATAATCTTGTAATGCAACAGTAGTCTAAAAACAGAAGTTAACGCAAAGAGCTCTAACATTAAAGTTTTTCCTTTTGCCACAGGACCCAATATAGCTTGGCATGGCGCTGCTACCATTATTTAAAAATCTACCATTTTGTTCATTTGGGCCATAAAATAAACACCAACAAATTTCTAAAACTTCAAATCACACAAGGTATGCTCTCTGACCATAAAAGAATTAAACTAGAAATCAATAGCAAAGATACTTGACAAATCTCCCAAATATTTGAAAATTAAACACACTTCTAACAAAACCCTATGGGTCACAAAGGAAGTCACAAAAGATATCGGAAAATATTTTGAAATAAATGAAAATGAGAACACGACAAAAATCAAAATTTAGGAGATTTAGAAAAGGTAGTGCTTAGTGGGAAACCTGCAGCATTAAATGCTAATATTAGAAAAGGAAAGTCTTGATTTAATGATCCAAGTTTACACCTTTAGACACTTAAAGGCCTAGATAGTTTCCCTAACACTGCCAAACATTTAACGAGAAAATAATAACTTATCCTACACAAACTCTTCACAAAAATAGAAGAGGAGGGAACACTTTCCAACTCATTTTATGAGACAGGCATTATTAAATCAGATGAATTCATTACTAGGGAAAAAAAAAAAAGCTAAGAATCAATATTTCTCTAAACAAAAAAGACAGTCCATATGTAAATACTCTTACAATACAGAAATATCTTTTAAATTAGAAAGTCACCTGTTTTGCACAGTTTCTCATTCTGGGGAGCATATAAATTTCTTCAAGTTCCTTTTGTCTTTCTTCCTCTTCTAATCGTCTTCTTTGATCTTCAGGAATGATTTCTTCCCAATTCTTTGAATTTCTTTCAGGTTCCAACTCAATGTCATCCTCATCCATATTTGAAAAGTTGGCAACCTGATAAATTCCAGAATTTTAGCAGAATAAGATTAAAGAAGAACTCATCCTTAAATTATATTTTTCTTTTTTAGCAGGCAGGAAGAGGCATACCAGAATAAGATAATATAACTTAAATAGCCTCAGGATAATGAATATGACTATGGGTTAAACCAAATATGACTGCTAAGCTAAGTTTATTTCTTCATGAGGTCAAAGTAGATCAAACCAAATGACTTCTAAGAATTCTCTTCCAGGAATGATTCTCTTTTGCCTTGCTTATCAACAAAATTATTACTAATAACAGAACTAGAGGATAATGTGATAATGCTTAAATTAATCTGATGTCAAAAACTGCTCCAATAAAGATTAGCTAAAGTCTTCAGTCATGAAAATGTAACTGTTCATAAATGATTTGGTCCCTTTCAAATCAGGTCACTACTGGTTTGTCAGAATAAGAAAGAAAAATTTTTATACACCAAAGCAAATTTTAAGACAAAGATGTTTTTAACATTTTTTTAGATTATCATGCTGATCCTGCTTAAAGAAAGAAAAGATGAATAAAACACTAAATGACAAAAAAAAAATCATCCCTTATCAATTTATATAATTATAAAGAAAAATTAAAAAAGAAAACTACCTTGAACTGAGAAAGTAATTCATCTCCTACAGTTAAAGGTCCTGGTTCATTTTCATGAGTTTCAGCCCTCTTCAAGATTTCATCTATATCCATTTCCTAAAATAAGAAAGAAATCTTTATTTTAAATATGTTTTATGTTTTAAAATAAATATACTTTACATGTATGGCTTAAAAAACGACACTTTTTGAGACAAGTTTGTTTTTGTTTGTTTTACCTGGGGCTCTTGTTCTTCTCCCTCGGGCTCCTTAAAAAGTTCCTCAGCACCAAACTTTAAAATGGCTGATAACTCTTCTTTATTGAAAGGAGTAGAACTAAAATCAGGAAAAACAAAAATACTTAACACTAACAGTCACAAATTTAACATTTACATAGCACTTCTATGAATTATTGACATAGTCACCTTTACAACAGTTAATATGACATAGATAAGTGAAGCATTACTAGTATACTTATTTTAAAACTAAAGAACTTGAAGCTTAGGGTTTTCCCCCAAGATTACAAAACTAGAGTGGTGAAACCATGTACTGCATGTATGCCATTGACGAGAAATTAGCTCAGTGCTTTAAAAAATAAAATAACAACACTAAATATAGTACTTCAATGACCTGTTTACACTATGTAACATTTCAGAAAAATGAGTATAGTATGATTCTAAAAGGAATTTTTTTTTTAAGTAAAGTAACTACCTTGA
Source organism: Balaenoptera physalus (assembly GCF_965194825.1). NCBI lineage: Eukaryota > Metazoa > Chordata > Mammalia > Artiodactyla > Balaenopteridae > Balaenoptera > Balaenoptera physalus. Next base: position 97,707,815 of record NC_138890.1, on the reverse strand, counting down.
GGGAGCAGAACCTGTGTGTAATACTGTCTTCCCAGTTGTGTCCATTCTTTGAATCACAAGATGATCTAAAACCATCTTCTTTTTGGCCCTTTCAAGAATATCCTCTTCAACTGACCCCTTTGTAACTAGACGATAAATGTTCACCTGTAAAGATACACACGATGAAACTTAAAGCGCAGTAAAAAGGATTCGTTTTGCTAATGTTAAATGCCCAAATACTGGTACACAGACTGATGTTCATCCGACGTGAAATTTTCACTGGTCAAAAGCAATATGAGGGGCTTCCCTGGTGGCGCAGTGGTTAAGAGTCCACCTGCCAATGCAGGGGACACGGGTTCGTGCCCCGGTCAGGGAAGATCCCACATGCCGCGGAGTGGCTAGGCCCATGAGCCACAACTGCTGAGCCTGCGTGTCTGGGGCCTGTGCTCCGCAACGGGAGAGGCCGCGACAGTGAGAGGCCCACGCACCGCGATGAAGAGTGGCCCCCGCTCGCCGCAACTGGAGAAAGCCCTCGCACAGAAACGAAGACCCACCACAGCCTAAATAAATAAATAAATTTAAATTTCTAAAAAAAAAAAAAAGCAATATGAAAATTTAAAAATATAAAACTAAGTTTCTTCAATTTAAAGACTGAGAGTATGTCCTTCCTTCTTACATTTTGGTTAGTAGACTTTGCTTCTTTTTCTTTTTTTAAAGGAATGACAGTAATTTTTAAATTATCTTTTAGCTGGGAAGGAGGGGGAATGGTTATAAACTTATGACAACCTTATACCAGTTCCCTTAATTCTGATTAATGTTTCATCATTCCAATAATCCAAAATTCCACAAATCACTTGCCAAAGTTAATGATGAAGCCCTGCCATTAAAAAAAAAAAAAAGTTTTCCAAAATAGACAAAAACTGATGTGTAGTAATTCTGCCCTACTTCTCAAGGTCAGTGGTTCTATATCAAACAATACCACCATATAGGGATATTTTGAAAATTTATGGAAACATTTTTAGTTTTCAGTGATTAGGTGGGCTTACCAGCATTCAGAGCACAGGGACCTGGGATACCAGGCATTCTTCATTAAACTGGACATTTTGGCTCAATGAAAAATTATCCTATGCCTTTTGAGTCTTCCAAATGATTTTTAAAAACTGTTCTAAATTATCATGAGTCTAAATTATAACTATTTTAATATAAACATGAAGTGTTTTTACAAAGTTACAATACACACTAATTTTTTCAGGATTGGAACTACTGTGTAAATCAGTAGATAACTGGATATTGTATTATTTGGATCTTTATCAAAAGTTATTTCTAAACATTTATAGTATTGGGTCACCAATAAAACTCATCTGTATTAGTAACCTACAACTACTCACTTTGTAGTTGCTGCATGCAAATATTTAAAAGGAGATCTTAGACTCCTTTGATCAGATTTAGAACCAACTACTACTAAAATAGCAAGTACATGAAGCACAGGAATCTTATATGTCACCAATAATGAAATAATAAAGAATTTATCTCATTAATAATAAAAATATATTTCATATATATACCTATGTTTAAAAATTTTTGTTAACACAATGGTAAGAAATCTGTATTGCATTATTTTGTGATCTTATTTAGGTATTCATCCCAGAGGTCTACCACACAGCTTTCTATAGTGTCTTGTCTTACTGGTTCTTTTCCTAATATGTATCCTCTATTTTCTATCCTGTATTAGAAAATGTGGTAGCCAAGGTCTTTAAGTAGTATAAGTGGAATGTTTAGTCTAGCCATGTGTTGAGGATTTCAATATAGGAGGTATCTGTTCAGTGCAATTAATCACTTTTCTCCATCTCATTCATAATATAGGAATATGCTGTCTTTTCACATATACATTAGGCCCAGCTCACCTGTGAGAATATCCTATTTCCTCACTTTCTCATCTTTGACAGTCTATAATTTGTCCTGGCATGTTGTTATTCCTACTTCAAGTTTCCCTCTCTTTTATAAGAATTATCTGAGTAAAAAATTTTTTTAGTTTTATATTATGGATTTATTTTTCAGTAGAAAATATGAATGTTTAAAAAGTAAATAAAACGTGCCTTTTTGTGCTACTTGCTCGTATCTCCTGCTTTGAAGAAGTGTGAGAACACTACTCCAGATGGAGGTAAATGAATTAAAATTACAAGGACCAAGACATCAAAAGGACGACAGACGGTTTTTCTCAAGGGCTATTACAACTGTGCCAGACAGTTGTACGAAACTTATGAGAATGGCTTTTTTGCATGGAGAATCTTGTGGGCACATGGATAAAACACAGCCTAACAAAAAGGAAGCAATGTACTAAGCAAAACTCTTTCAATAGTTAATGTAAGTATATGAAGACATTTTAAAGTTTATATACTGAATGAAGAACACTGTATTCTATAGTTGTAAACAGAATTATGATCAAAAGAGAGTGCATGATCTTATTTAGGCATAGTTTTTCTCAGTTCTGTCAGAATTTCCAGGTGATTCTGGTAAATCTGAGTTCCTCACTACCCTATCTGTTCAATAGCAATATGACTGTTCCAATCTTACCAGAAGGATAAACCAAAATCACTTCTAAACACTGATCATAAAAAAGATTCTAAAAGAGTAAAATAGGGCTTCCCTGGTGGTGTGAGAATCCACCTGTCACTACAGGGGAAACGGGTTCAATCGCTGGTCTGGGAAGATCCCACATGCCACGGAGCAACTAAGCCCGTGCGTCACAACTACCGAGCCTGTGCTCCAGAGCCTGCGAGCCACAACTACTGAGCCTGTGCTCTAGAGCCTGCGAGCCACAACTACTGAAGCCCGTGTGCCTAGAGCCTGTGCTCCGCAGCAAGAGAAGCCACTGCAATGAGAAGCCCGCACACCGCAATGAAGAGTAGCCCCCACTTACCACAACTAGAGAAAGCCTGCGTGCAGCAACGAAGACCCAACACAGCCAAAAGTAAATAAATAAATAAATTTATTTATTTTTATTTAAAAAACTTAAAAAAAATAAAAATAAAAGAGTAAAATAAGGAGAATAAAAAAATACCTGTTTCTTTTGCCCAATTCGATGAGCTCTAGCCTGTGCCTGAAGATCATTTTGTGGATTCCAATCAGAATCAAATATAACAACAGTGTCAGCTGAGGCTAAGTTAATTCCTAAACCTCCAGCTCTTGTGGAAAGCAAAAAGCAGAAATCCTGTAAGGAATTAATAAATAGGCACAATTTAAAAATTTTCTAAACTGGGACTGTGAATAATTAATGTGAGAATTTTACAATTGAATTTCTGAATTTAAAAAGTATTTTACCAATAAAACTGAAAGGTAGTTTTAAAAATTACTAATAAAATATATAAACATCTAGCAAAACCAATCAACAAGACTCCAAAATACAAATATATATATGGGAATAATAAACAATTCAAAAAGAATTCTAAATCAAAGTGGGCTAATTTATTTTGAAGCAAATCTAACTGTCCTATATTGTAATAGTATTGATACGAAAGGGTAAAATTCCTCAGATTTAACACAGAATACTGATTTAAAAACCTCACTTGCAAACTGAAACTGGCTACCACCAATAAAAAACTACAAGTTATGTATGACTAAAATAATGACAAACAATTTATTTACAATAAAAATTTAAAAGCATTCATACCTCTGATCCTTCAGCATTAAAATGATCTAGAGCTTGTTTCCTCAGCTCCCCTTTTATTGATCCATCTAATCTCTGGAATAAAACATTAAAATACTGCCTTGTAACAAATCAAAACTTTAAAAAGGAAGTAAAATCAATTATGAAATTAAGTATGAAAATGCAGCATCGCTTTTGCTAACAATAGAAGGTACTTATAGGTAGGAAAGCAACGCCCAGGAATTCTGTCTCCAGAATCTGTGCTCTTAACCACTGGAACTGCTTTCGCTAAGAGTAAATAATAGCACTGGCTGTCATTTTACCTGAGACCCACCGTAAGAATACATTTTACATGTGAATGAAATATACAGCTATATGCCCAAAGCAAGTTTCATGACACAATGTACTGTGATATACCCTCTTTATTTAATGATTAAAAAACAAAAAAAAAGTTGGTACAACCCATTAAACTGATTCCCAGATCCATTAATGGGTTACAGCCCATAGTTTAAAAAACACCAAGTCCAGTGTGGTTACGGACCAACACACTGATGTCGCCTGAGAACTTAGAAATGCAAATTACTGAGACCCATTTCAGACCTACTGAATCAAAAACTGTGAGAGAGGGATCCAGCAAAAGCCCTCTGTTTTAAAGTATGAGAATCACTGATTTGGGGCACCATGGGCTCCAGATGAATAGCCCACATTTGAGTATACTGAGTATTCATGGGTGCCTTGGGCAAGTAATTTGCCTTTCTCTCCTTGTAAGTTTCCTTCTCAGTAAATGGACATAGGAAGTAGTGTACTTCCTTCATACAGAGGATTCAGTTAGAGAACATAGTAAAACACTTAGCACAGTGTCTGACATATTGAGTGTTTACTAAATATTACCTAAACAAGAATGTCCAAAATCAAAAAAGTTTTTAAAGTATTATGTTTCTTTTTCACTAAAAATTACAATTAGTAAAACCTTTCATTCTTTCTACTTTTTCCCCTAAATGACTACATGTATCTCAATCAAGTTTATATCACCCAACACCTGCTCTTCATAGCACTTACCAGAGTCATAACATTACATTTATTTGTAATTACCTACTTAATGGCTATCTCCCACACCAGATTGTAAGCTCCAGCAGAGCAGGGATTATGTGTATTGAGGTTCATCATTATAATTCTGCTTCTATTTTACTGCCTGTACTAAATATACATCATTTATTAGCTGTATATGCTGAGTGTTTGCTATGTTCCAGGTACTGTTCATAAAATTGCTCTAAGGATTAAATAAATTAGATGTTAAAGTGCCAAGACTGACTCTAATATTAAACACTCATTCATATTAGCTGTAATTATATTGAATGAATTTCAAAATAAATATTGAATAGACGGAATATAAGCCCATTTTGGTCTTTGATATATTTTCTAAAGTCATGTAAGTTTTATTCAGCAAACTATGCATTAGAATAACTATGAGCTCATAATCTTCAGAATCTGCAACAGTCCTGGCAACATTCACAAGAACTGCTCTCTCTTGTCCTTCCTAAGACTAAAGCCTAATACATAAGGCTGCCCCTTAGCATTTGAACACAGGAGAGGAATACAAACTTAAAAGAAAAACTGCTTTGCTATAAGGTCAAGAAGAAAAAAAAAAAAAATGACAAAAATATTTTTAACAGATCTATTTTCTTAAAAAGAGTATGATTTATATAAAATCTATTCTTCATTTACAAAAGAATTTCAAAGGTAATTTTGTAGAACACACCCAGGAATTAGATGAAATTTAAATCAACAAAAAAGACAAAATGAAATGCTTACTTGAAAGGGGAATTGACGATACTTCAAATATTCTGCAAGTATATCTAACATCCGCACCATTTGAGAAAAAATAAGAACTCTATTGCCTCGCTCTCTTAGGCGAATTAACAGTTTGTCAAGAAGAATTAATTTTCCGCTACTACGGATTAAGTGCTGTAAAGAAACAATAAATTACAACTGTTATGACGCGTTAAAAGAACTATATCAAATTAAACAAATGCCCCACAACACCTGTTTCTTTAATTATTTTAAATTGAAATTTTATATTTTTATAATGTTGGAAATAGTTTATTTCAGTTTTTGAAATTTTCTAGAAGCTTTACCAATTTGCTCTATGACTTAAGCTAAATTTTCCTTGCCATTTAGCACCTAGGTTTTTGCTGTATTTTCTGGAGACAAAAAAACAAAAGCACTGTTTCACTCTATTTGTCAGTTATTACACCATTTCTCCAAAAATCTTAGCTGAAAAACAATACACTGAAAGAAGCAACAACTAAGTAATCAAAGGTCTTGAAAGAGTGTGAAAATGTATTCTAATTTATATATATAAGTCACTGATAGCACTTCAAAGCACTACTATGGCTGGATGACAATTGTGCCTTCTTCACACTCTTCATTTGTCTTCCAGAAGTGATAGGAAAGGTAAGATCTAAGGTCCAGATGCCCTTCTTAAGACTACCATTTGCCATGTCACGAATTCAGCACAATCACTATTAGTGAATTTTTTCCACAATGAAAAATACACTAAGGGGTTTTTGCTGGATAAAGTACGACAGCCCATGGTTAGAGAGATCTGTTTTTAGAAAAATGATCAAAATGATTAAATGGATAAATTATAAATTTAAAATCTTTTTATAAAGACTAAAAAATAAGCAGCACCATTATTTAAATATACCATTAACCAAAGAGAACTTCTAGTCAATATATTAAAGCACTGTGCCATTTTCAGTTAAAACTGAAATAAACGTTTCTACAATTTTGCTTTACCACAAAGTAATAAAATTTTTAAATTCTTACTTGTAAGGCCTCCTGTTTATTATAGAATTCATTATTATCTGGTGGTTTAATGAGGTAGCAATGGTTACAACATTTCTTTAGCTCCATCATAATATTCAAAAAGCCTGAGGTACTGCCCTTGGAACCTTTGCTGAGGGCTTTGTAATTTCTAGTTAATATCCATCTGTTTAGAAAAATGATTATGAAAATGATGTAGCAGAACAATTGTCAGGATGAATTCTAAAACCATAAAAAATCAATTAAGTACCAAAGCAAAACTGCACCATTAAGAAGTTCAACTGCATATACAATGGACCAAACTCTGTTCACAAGACTAATGAACCTCATTCATAAGACTCATGAGAACACATAACTTGTTATCCGAACCATTAACTATACAAAGTAAAGGCTTAACATAACACAGTGAATATAGTGTATTAATCCCTTACCCCCAAAATTTATTTTTTAAATGGTCAACTGTATTATCTATCTTAACCTTCCTACAAATTTCACTACATTGGGCACCTAATACCCCATGAGGATATCTGGTTTGGCTCCATTGCCTTCTCTAAATTACAGTTACACAATACACATGCAACTTAGAGAAAAATTTTAAGTGGTTATTTTATTACTGCAAATTATACATAACATTTCCTCTCACCATGGTCTAACTTGACTAACACCTTTTATTTTCTTCCTTTTTACAAAGTTAGTCTTCGAAGGGACTTGAAACAATTACATCTGATTTACCTCAAAATGACAGAAAATAGGGGCAGTGGGGGTGGCTAGAGATAAAATAAGACTGGCTATGAGCTGAAAACCAAGCTGAGTGATGGAGTTTAATATATTACCCTATTTTGCATATGTCTGAAATTTTCCATAAAAAAACGTAAAATTTATATAATAAATGTAGTTTTTAAGTGGATGACATACATTTGTCATAAAATGTTTCTGAGAATTCAAATGCATGTAGCAGTGCATTTTATGCAATTAGATGTTTAAACAGATATTAGGACAGATATTTCTTTTTGATTCTTTGAAGTGTTACTATATAGATCCAACATACATAATTTATACAAAATATGATTATTAACATTCTTCGAAAAGCAGGGGAGGCCTAAAATTTTGTTCTAAGTTTGTTCTTCTGGCTTCTACTTCTACCTGTCAATTATATAGTCATCATAATTACATAATAATGCCTTGGTATCATGGCAATCCTAACACTTAAAAAGAAACCCTTGGGCTTCCCTGGTGGCGCAGTGGTTAAGAATCTGCCTGCCAATGCAGGGGACACCGGTTCGAGCCCTGATCTGGGAAGATCCCACATGCTGCGGAGCAACTATAGTCCGTGAGCCACAACTACTGATCCTGCGCATCTGGAGCCTGCGCATCTGGAGCCTGTGCTCCGCAGCGGGAGAGGCCGCCGACAGTGAGAGGCCCGCGCACCACGGTGAAGAGTGACCCCCCTCGCCGCAACTGGAGAAAGCCCTCGCACAGAAACGAAGACCCAACAAGGCCAAAGATAAATAAATAAATTTATTAAAAAAAAAAAAAAAAAAGAAACCCTTCATAATGTAACATAGTATGAAATAGAGAAAAGTAATTAATGATGTGTTATAAGATGAATTATTTAGTCTTATGTCACCCGTGATCCTGGACATACCATTAAATCTCTCTGCCTCAATCAATATGCCATAGAATAAACCCATTCTAAAATTCAAGAATTGTTACTGCTCTAAGACCCAAATGGGGCTGGGGGGCACCTGGATGAGACAAGGACAGAGGTTATGTACAATTAAATGTTCAGAACACGTGCTCTGTTTACAGCTTACTTGTAATATTGTTTCTGTAAAGCACTCATTTCCATTCTTAAAATCTGCTCAACCTTGGCAGGAAGAGATTTTTCCACATCTTTCTTAACCCTGCGTAACAGAAATGGCTCAAGCTCCTTGTGGAGGCTTGCATAACCATATTCTCTGCCTTTGCCATGTTCTTCTTCAAAATCTTCCCAGGAAGAAAACCTTAAAAATTTAAGCAAATGGAAGAATCACTAAAAGAAGTCAAAATGCATTTGAGATTTTTCAGGATAGTCAGATGTAAACAAAATACAGATTTTTAGAAAAAAAAAATTAGCTAAAATTAATCACTTCTAATAACTATCCTTCCAAGAACTCTATTGTATATCTATATAGAGGTAAAATATAAGGAGTTGTTTTATAAATAATTTTTGACTTTCCTTGAGTTAAATAAAGATGAAATATTTTCAAATACGGGAGTAATTATCACTAAAATATTTCTCAAAGAAAGTTCTGAATCTATTCAAAGAAAATATGTATGTGAACTTGGATGAGTTATTTATCCTTATTTAGTCTGGTTTTCCTCATTTAGAAAATGGAATTTTCTAAGAGCACCTCATTACTGTTGTTACTGCTACCGTTCAGTACTAAGAATGATACTACTTCCATTTTTTAAGCAAGGTATATTTTGAACCCAGGCAAAATCAACTGTTGTAATTTATCATACGTGGCTCAAGCTTATTTATTTACAAAATTGAAAAATTAAAGTATTATTTCAAACATGAAATATTCCATCCCATTTCCATTTCGTTTCTTCTTAATAATCCCTGGTCCAATGTTTGGGACAATATAACCTCCTTCTGACCTTATTACCTACACTAATTATTTTCCTGCTAAACTTAGCATACAAAACTAACACTAACATTGTATATCTCAATTTATCTTACTTTTCTGGCATAATGAAATGTAGCAAAGACCAGAGCTCTTTGAGGGAGTTTTGCAGAGGAGTTCCAGTGATAAGAAGACGGTGATTGGACTTAAAATCTATTAAAGTTTTATACAGAAGAGAATCATCATTCTTTAATCGATGTGCTTCATCTACACCTATAAATGCCCAATTTAGACCTCCAAGGAATGCCTTAAAATGAACAGAAAAACATAGTTAACATTTCGAGAGAAACATTAAAATGAGGCAAATTTAAAAACAAACCTATGTCTAATATTCAGATAAAAATTATGTATTATTCTAAGATTTACTGGAATCTTCAAATCAAGTAACTCAACATGCAAAATAAAGTTCCTTCCATGACTAATTGAGCCATTAGAAAAACAAAGTATAATATAATAAAATGAAAGTTTTTTTTTACCAGCTTACATATTGAAAATAAAAACTATAGTATCATTTAAAAATTTTACAGAAGATTTTTAAGCCTAAGCCCAGTAGAAACCTCTATTAATGTTAATTTGGAGAAAATAAATTTGGAACAGTGTGTTACTCCAAGTGTAGTTATAATTTACTGTATAAATTTTATGAATTGTATATCTCCAATACATAAACGTGGGTCTCCGACTTAAAACAGAGACAAACCTGATTCTGCTACTTAACAGTTGCATGACCTTAGGCAAGTTCATTAACTTCCTTGAGACTTGACTTTTCTTCACAATAGGGACAGCAGTATATTATAAAGTAATTATGAAGAATTAAATAAGACAATAGCTATAAAGCATTTACCCAGTGGCAGCGTAATCCTGTTAAGTATCTTCCTCCTCTTTAAAGACTTCACAAATCAACAGACACTACACCAGACTAGTTTCATATTCTTTGGCTTGTTTTTACAACACTTTAAAAATGTAAAAATTATTCTTACTTCAAGGATCATAAAAAAAATAAACAGATAAGCCAGATTTGACTCACAGGCTTTAATTTGCTGACCCCTGATTTAAGTTATCTTCTCATCCTATCCACAACATATGGTAAAGAAAACACTGATATATACTAAACAGAAAAACACAGATAATACACACCTTATCCTTCAATAAGATTTCATAAGTTGTTAACAGTATATTAAATTTTAACCGTTTGGTCTGGGGATGCATCCATTCATGAGTTCTTATCTATCAAGAAATTTCAAAGACAATTTTAAGACAAACAGTAAAAAAAAGTATACTGTTACTTGAATATCTAAAATAAAATCCATTCAAAATACACAAAAAACTATGTCTATATGTTTAGGTAATAAAATAATTTAACTATTCTTTATATAGTCCAACAAGCTACAATGATCTTACTTATCATAAATAAAATATAAATACTCCAGCATATCAAAACCTTCTATAAAAAAAAGACACATTTTTAATATACACTTCTTACTGAAGGAAGTTCTCATTTGACGAACACAAGTGATTTTTTTTTTTTTGAGGATGAAATATTATGTCTGGGGTTTGCTTCACAATAACTGGGAGGAAAGTACCATGTAGAGGTACAGATGAAACAAAACTGGCAAGAGTTAAAATTGTGAAGTTGGACCTATGCACATGGAACTTTATTATACTCTTCTGTAGGCTTTCATGCATATTTGAAACTTTCAATAAGGCAGGAAAAATATATATATAAAGTAACACTAAACCAAAAATTAATTTTTATTAAGCCAATCAAACACGTATTGAATCTTACTGTGTGGCAAGTTTAATGCTAGAAACTAAGACTTTATAAAGACAAATCAAGATGTGTCCCCAAAGACAAGTTTGTCTAAATTTCTAAATTTGTGGAGAAACAACTTACCATGTTTCTGCTGTTGATGTCACCTAAATAAACCACAGCATTCATTTGAGAAGCCCATGTTTGAATCTCCCTTTGCCAGGAAGTGAGAGTGGAGAGTGGTACTACTAATAGAAAAGGTCCATATAATTGGTGTTCATGAAACAAATAGTTCAGAAATGAGATCGTCTGTATTGTTTTTCCAAGGCCCATTTCATCAGCAAGTATGCAACTATTTCCTCTACAAAGTTAAAAACAAAAATCATGTATGCAATAAAGATTCAAATTTACAAGAAACCTTTTTACATAATCCATGTACAAGTTTATATGAAGTTAAATAAGATGAATCTGATAGTATTATTTATAATATGCCACTTTTATTAACTATAAATAATAAATGTCAAGGCCATTATAATACTGTAAGAGAAGAGTTTATCATTTTAGACCAGAAGCAGCTAAAAGATTAACAGCATTACCTATAATCAGATATGTAGACAAGAACACAACCCATCTACAAGTGGTAGAGCCCAGATAAAACTACAGCTATGGTAAAGTTTTAAAAACAAATTGCACCTTAGTCACCTATATTGCCAAGAACAGAGTAGGGGACATAAGAGAGAGGAAAGAAAAATAGAGGCCTAAATGGATATTAGAAATAACTGGAAGAGAAATAGTCCAGGACTACTGTGAAACAGAATGTATACATATTCTGATTTCAATTTCAATAAAAACTTATTTAAATACTGCAACGATCAAAAGGTTCTTTCTTCTTAATATGTAATAAGTACTGTTTATATAATTGGAAATTCAAAGACCTGCATATAAACACCAAAGGGTCTTATTCTTTACGTTGGCAGAAATCTTTTCCAAACCCTGTATTTGTAAAATTTTTACCCTCTTAAATAGACAATTCAAAATATACTTACTTGCACCAAGAGTGAGCAAGCCAATTTAAACCATTCAGTTGATAATCTCTTAATTCTAATCCCTCATGTCCTCCAATATAGGGTGGCTGCTTCTTTAGGGCTACAAATCTTGGCCTTTGTTTTAAAACCTTTAGTAGAAATAAATGTTAATATGAAGAATTATTAAACATAAGAAATCATATTAAAAGAAGAAGATCTTTTATCTTTTACCATAAATTTTAAAATTTCACTTCAAATCAAGCCCAAAAATTCCATGACTCAAAATATATCTGAGGATTCAGTCAAAGAAGACTGTTTTCTATTACTGTAACAATGTACGGTAAAATAGTTTGCTCTCTTTTGTGAATAAAAAATGATAGATAAGTAAGTTCTTACTGAAATATTTGGGTCTCACATGTTTCACAAGCAAAAGCTATGTTAAACTTATTCATTTAACCATCGCTCCAGCCCTGACGTAGAAATAAACCATAAAACTGGTTTAGCTTCCCATTTGATTTCTGATTTCTAAATTACCATTATGAATTTAATTCCATCTTGTAATAAGAAAACAAATTCTAGTAGTACACACCCAAAACTATCACTAATAGTAATTTTAAGTACAAAGATATTATATTAGGCAAGGTAGTCCTGGATACTTTCTTATGGGACATCCCTCTTTTCCTTTCCTACCATCATAGAAAATATTCACTACTTTTTAAAAAATAAATAAATAAATAAATGTATGTATGTATGTATGTATGTATGTATGGCTGCGTTGGGTCTTCATTGCTGTGCGTGGGCTTTCTCTACTTGTGGCGAGCGGGGGCTACTCTTCGTTGCGGTGCACAGGCTTCTCATTGTGGTGGCTTCTCTTGTTGTGGAGCACGGGCTCTAGGCACACAGGCTTCAGTAGTTGTGGCAGGTGGGCTCAGCAGTTGTGGCTCGCGGGCTCTAGAGCACAGGCTCAGTAGTTGTGGCGCACGGGCTTAGCTGCTCCGCGGCATGTGGGATCTTCCTGGTCCAGGGCTCAAACCCGTGTCCCCTGCATTGGCAGGCGGATTCTTAACCACTGCACCACCAGGGAAGTCCTTCACTACCTTTTAAATCAAGCATATACATCTAGTTTCCAGGGAATTTTCCCTTTTTGATCTCCCTAACCCACTCCCAACAACTACCACCACCAATTTATTATCTATCTGACACAGATTCACTCACCAAGGCTAAAAGACAGTGCCACATGTAAGATGGCATAGCAATTACAGGAACATCATTTCCTGTAAGACCTACCATCCAAGCAGTTCTCTCCTTTAGCCTATGTGAAATCAGGATCCAACTCTCTATGTAGGCTTGTAATATTTATGATGCATAAATATATTTTCAATAATTAAAAATGGCAAACAATACTCACTTTGCAGTCTTTAAAAGGAGTAGTTTTTGATTGATTCCTGCTGAAATACTCATCTATGCATGCTTGAAACTTTTTGGAAATGAGAGCTCCATCTTCCCAGCTGCACTCTGAGTATGGAAGGCCCTGCCATTTGCAATAATAATCAGGATAGCCAGCAGCTGACTTTTGATTGGAATGAGCTGTGAGATAAATCAGGTATTTATTTTACTTTTTACACTCTTATCCAAGGAATAATTCTTGGTTAAAAACTATACAAGTAAAAATAAGCCATCTGATTTACAATACTTTATTATTATAGTAAGAGCAAGCTACTGTATTTGATGTGTAAGCAGTAAATTTAAGATTTTTTTCAGATGACTTCAAGCATGGAAAGATAAATGTTTAATTAGAATCATTTATTACTAACCAATTATTCGCTCCACTATTTGATACTGCTTATGGAGATCATCTGTAAGTTCTTGCTGGCAATTATAATATTCCACATCTTCTGGAGAAGCATTTTTCAACCTGAAAGATTATTAATCCAAGAACAGACTTAAAAATCTCCCCCAATAACCCATCCTCCAAACACCATCTGTAGCACAAAGTCTCCCATTTTGCCACTCATCATGTGAATCAGTTTGAATAATGAAGAAACTGAAAAAGAAAGAAAGTATCATTAATTTTTAACTCTAATATAAAACATACCATCTTTTTGTTTCCTGATCTTTTTTCTTATAATTATCTAATTTTTTCATTCCTCTAACATTCTGCTGCTTAAGGGTTTCTTCTGTCTCCCAAGTATTGTGGATATGTGACCATCCTTTCCATTTAATTAAATACTGGATCTCTCCTGGTTCCTTGTTTTTTTCAAATCCTGCATTTGGGTCACCATCTGCTTCAACTGCATAGATGGTTGTAGTAGCACCAGTAGCTGAAAAGAAAACCACAATACATTCTATGTAATTCTGTTATAGAAGCATTTCAACTCAAAACTTCAAGAATATAAAGAGAAAAATATATGCTCTTTTAAATAACAAACAGGGTGTAAGAATTTATGGGAAATTATATTACACATTTATAAAAGAAACTGAATTCTAGAACAGAAAGATTATCTAATTTAATCCCCTCGGTTTTAAAATTAGAAAAAAAAGGGTCAAAAAGACAGCAGCTCACATGAGATCATACAGCAATTTATGATAACTGACGATTGAAACATTAATAATTGGAGATTAAAATAACTAAAAATCATCTTTAAAAACTACATGTCCAAAATCACTGTGGAAAAGATATCTGCACCCCCATGTTCACTGTAGCATTACTTACAATAGCTAAGACACTTTGGAAAGAGCGTAAGTGTCCACTGACAGATAACTGGATTAAAAAAAACATGATACATACATATACATATACATGTACATATACAATGGAATACTATTCAGCCATAAAAAAGGAGGAAATCTGCTATTTGTGACAACATGGATGGACTTTGAAGGCATCATGCTAAATGAAATAAGTCAAGGAAAGACATGCTGTGTGATCACACATAAATGGAAAAGGGAGGGAGGAAAGGGAAGAATTCATAGAATGAGAGATTAGATTCATAGTTACCAGAGGTAGGGCACGTATGATGAAGGTGGTCAAAAAGTACAAACTTCCAATTATAAGATAAATAAGTACTGGGTATGTAATGTACAACATAATGACTATAGTAAACACTCCTGTATGGTATATCTGAAAGCTGCTAAGAGAGTAGATTCTAAAAGTTCTCATTACAAGGGAAATTTTTTTAAAAATTCTATCTATATTGAGATGACAGATGTTAACTAAACTTATTATGGTAATCATTTCACAATATATGTAAGTCAAGTCATTATACTGCCCACCTTCAAACTTATACAGTGCTGCATTGTCAATTATGTCTTTAAAAAACTGAAAGGAAAAAAATGTATGTCAAGGTAACTAAAAAATAACTTACATATTTGAGATGGAAGAACGAAGTTTTAAACCAAACCATATGTCAAATTGAAAATACTTAAAAAACAACTATTTATTTAGGTATGGTAACAGAAAAACTCAAATGCACAGGTTAAAAATTCCCTAATATCCGCAACGTACGATGAGATCAAATGGATACTTCCTGGGAAGAAAATATTCAGGCTAAGCAAAGTAATTTTATAGCAAATAAGTAAAAAGAAAAAAATCCACCCTCTTGGCTTTCAAAGTTGAAAAATCTTCAAGAAATACTTTACTCTAGTAAGTATTACTGAAACAACCAAAAAATAAATGTTTCTTAAAAAAATACCTCCTTTTCTCCCAATCCGACAATCCATAAACCGTTCTATTGTTTCAAATTCCTCTTCCTCGGGTTGAGGAACATCCTCTCCACAGACTTCAAGTAGGTCATCAGAATCTGTTTTCATTTCTTCGTCTTCCTTATAGCTAACATTGACAGTTGCTTGTCGACGAGAGCTTCTTTTATCATTATCATAGTCCTCTTCATCCTCCTCCTCCTCCTCAGATGAATCAATCTGTCTCTTTTTTTGTCCAATAATCTTTTTTCCATTTTTTGACTTAGATCTAGGGAAGACCAGGGGAGAGAGGTGTTTTACAGAAATACTGGCATAAAACAAGATTTGAGAAACTGTGAGAAAAAGAACAAATACCTTCTGTAACCAACAATTTTCAGAATCAAACCAAGAACATACTATACTTACCTATTTTGAGGTTTTCTACTTTTAACTTTGTTTTTTGGCTCATAATCAGATTCTGTTTCATCACAACTACTTTTATCTCTTTCTTCTTCAGATTCTGAATCTGAACCAGACTGAGATGGAGATCCTGACCCAGACATCTGCCAATCTTCACTGTATGTAAAATATATAAAGGATGTTTATTCATACTTATCATATAGCAAATTATGTCTGATAAGATATAAAAATAATCAGGCTAAATTACATTCCAGCTGATATCAAAAATATTGCTTTCACCCATTATAAAAATATTCAAATGTCTATAGAATAAGAAAAATGCTAGAAAATATTCTTCATAGATTTCTCCAACTCCAGAGTTTTCTGTTAATTATTTAGTTATACCTCAGTGAAAGGCAAATTAAGTGGATCTATTTTGATTATTAGTATAGATGAAAACACAGTATGTTAATTTGAAGAGTCACACTGTTTAATTTTGAAAACCTTGTATAATTATTATACTTGCCATTTCAAAAAGAGATTCTAATCCCTTTCATCTTAATTTTCTGGAGATTGTGATTTTTAAAAACATACCCTTCAAAAATGATTTTTAAAATACAACATGTTCATTAAGAAGCTTAAAATAAGGGATCAGAAAATGGAAAAACAAACAAAAAATTCCATCTTAACCAACATTCAATTATTACCTTTATTACTATTTTTAGTCTATTTAATTCCAATTAACATGTAAAGAAAAAATATTGGATGCACTGTTAATATTCTGCTATAATATAAACTTCAAATGAAAGATACACATTTAAGTTCTTACGTATACACTACATCCTGTCTCACAGTTGCTGTTGCTACTCCATTGCTCTGCATGGCTTGCATCAATTAAGACTGTGTTAAGGGTTACACAAGCAAGCACATATGATAAAATGTGGTTTATGATAAAAAACATAATAGAGAAACTAATTTTTTTATCTTGAGTTTTTTTTCAGAGTTTGCACATTAGACAATAGCAATAGGCAGGATATATGAAAACGTCTCCGTTTTACATTTTTATAATAAATATTATGATTTTTATATCCAACCAAATCTATCCATCATCCCAAATTACTTTTGTTTTAAAAATATTCTTTGCTTGCACCCATGCTAAGTTCAGAAATTACTAACTCAGTGGAAGAGTTAAACAGTTGATGAGACACAGTAGTTGAAAATACTTAGTAAAACAGAAGACAGATCTGAAGAAATCAGCCAGAATGTAGCATAGCAATAAAAGGATAAAAAACATGATACAGTAAGATTCATGGATAGGATGGATGATCCAACAAATATATACAATAGATATGATCCAGTAAGACAGATACTATATATATCTATTAACTGTAGTAACAGAGAAGATTTACAGAATGGGAAAGAGAAAATGCCTAGAGATACAATGACTGAATTTTCAGAAACTAGTAAAACTCATGAATCTTCACATTAAAGATACATAAAATAAAGTGCATAAAGTGGGATAAATAAATAACAAATCCAAAGCTGGATGCACCAAAGTGAAAGTGCAGAATACCCAAGACAAAGAGAAAAATAAGAGACAAGACAATGGAACAATGAGAAATGAGAGAAAAAAAACTCAGACCATCTAAAATATCGGAACTGAGATCTGAGGTACTCTTAACACTTCCTGGGTCAAGATCTTTAGGAAATTACAGTGAGTTTCTAAATGAGTTCTACAGAAGAAGTAAATTTCATGTGCAGATAAATAGTAAGGATAGCTATTAACATCAGAATCACCTAAAATCTATCATCTGTTGGTCCCTACACTCCTATATAGGTTTCTCAAGTTATCAAGATTTTCTGATATTGTGACTAAGAAGATCTTTGAAGTTTAAAAATATATAGGGGAGAGGGGTTATAGGAGATAAACAAATGGCACAAAAAACTCAGGTTGTCACGGAAAGATAAAAGTTAAAAATTAATGGTTTAAATTAACCTAATAAAATACCATGAACCAAGAAGTTCACTTTTGGCAACAATTGTTCATAAAGGAAGAAATACAAAATCATTAGGATTTTCTTGATATAAAAGTAATCAGTTGAACAAAACGGCATACTCTTTATGCTTTTTCCTTTTGACCTCACTCGATGAGTCATCGGAATCTTCACTGCTAGAAGAATCCTGTAGAGAAAAACATATAAAGTTAATGTTATTAATGATTAGAATTTAACCATAATATATTTTTATTACTTTTATTAACTTTTTATTACTTTACTACTTTTATTACTTTTTATTAACATTCACGTTAATAATAAAGGCTCTTTTTTTCCATGTTATGTTTATACCATTAATTAGCACATAAAGTAATTAATAACATTTTTATTGCAAATATGTAACAGCCAGTGAAATTAGGTAAACATCACAATGCCAGCATTTTGTATAAAATCTTATAATCTACTGTCTCTGGAGACTATTACTGTTGCCTAGTATGGCCTCAGAAAGGAATCCTAATTGTTGGGATGTCAAATTTTCATTTAATATTTTTCTTCCTCATTAGGCAGTTTTTGATACACAAATATCCCCCACTCTTTGAAAGTTCAATTTCTACCACTTCACTTTTACAAAAAACCTTCATTGGTACCTGTTTTCACTAACTGAAAAAAATCCAAAGAGAATTTTTACTTTTACAAAAACCGGCAAAAAGCAAAAACAGCGTTCAGCATTTGTTTTGCAGAGAGCTGTTACAGAGGCGGCAAGCATGCGGAGCAGCGAGAACAGCACCTCCAAGCTCCTTCCCTGGGAACTACACTCCGCATCTCAGCACTAGCTCCCTAATTCTGAACTGTGTTTGTGAGCATCTGTGCTTTATCTCCGTTTATTCTGCACAACAGTTACCAAGATGTGTCCTAAGGAAATAGCTTCTTTGCTTTACACCATTTGGCTTAGGAAAGGAACACTCTACTTTCGGATAGTTGGGGAAACCTACAGTTCTTCCTGAATGTCTTTGTGCAAACATACCTGCATGTGTGCTCATGTGCGCACAGGAACTACACTGTTTACAGTTGCAGCCTATTCTTTTAAAAACATGTTGAGAATTCTGTTATTAATGTTCTGTACAAATATGATTTAACACTATAGTATTTCTTCATTCATATATGTGAGTGCATACCTGTGTGTGTTTGTGTATGTGTATTTTCCTAGTATTCATATTTAGTTTATTCTAGTTTTGCTGTTATGAGCAAATGCATACAAATTCCTGTTGTTCGTTTTAGAAACGAGGAAATTTGCATAAAAATATGTCTACATTTCAAGGCTACTGATACACATATTTAAATGTAGTTATTTTCCTATCCTTTTAAAACCCTTACTGTTTCTAGTAATTTCATAAATAGCTACCTAAATGATTACATATCATGTCTACTTTTCAGATAAGAGCTTTCACAATGAAAACTCACCTCTTCTGATCCACTATTAGATGAAGCTTGATGTTGCTGTTGCTGCTGCTTCTTGAGCATTGCAGATCTCTGAACAGCCAGAATACTAGGGCTAGATTTCCAAAACTATAATAGAAATATAAACAAGTGAAGAACAAAGTTTTGAGAAAACTGGAAAAAGATTAATTTATTGAAAAGTAGTACCAACATTTTCACTGCCTCCAAATAATAAATTAAGACTATTTTTCTTACTCACATTATATGTAATACAATATTATTGCAATATAATTAAAATAAAATGCTGAGCTTTAGTTGTATATAAATAATTTATGGTGTTTTGAGTTTCACAATCAATCAATATGTTCTTTGGTATTAAGACTATTATTTTCAAAAATGATGTGATAATATGACACCAGTGCTACTCAAAGTGTGGCTGCTATTGTTTTAATTGGTGTGAGGTGAAGATGAAGAGCTTGAGTCAGAATGCAAATCAACTAAGCACAGTTTTAGTTCAACTGACTTTTTGTTTTTGTTTGTTTTTGATAGCAAGACTTCCTGAATGAAGGAAGCTGTATGTATATTCTGGCCCAAGCATCTTATCATGACTGGTACTCTAAGTAACACTACTGTATACTATTCTGAGGTATAGACAAGTTTTAGTAAATCTTGTAATAGCCTTTTTTAAACAGAATGGCTCTTAGCCGATTCTACCATGTATCTTCAAGGAAGCAGAGTTCTATTAAAGTCTCCTATTAGCGATAAAGTATCTCCTCTGAAGATCTTGAAAGTTGAGATCACACTGTAAGATTAACAAAAAGACCTCACAAAGCCTTAAATTTTTATCCATGAGACAATGAATGTTTATGCAACAATTTCTGCCTCAAAAAGAGAAAGTTTTGTATGTGTTCATTTTTGTATGTGTTACAAAGTTTTGTACAGTTACAAAGTTTTGTATGTGTTCATATAGTTACAGACTGCTTCTCTTCCAAGCCAATCAGTCCACAGATACTGAACCACAAGTTCAGGAATCACTTAAAGTGTATTTTAATATTTGAAATTAACATTTTCTAAAAGCTAGATTAAGAATGCTCTAAACCAAAGCTATACATTTTTCCAAAGTAATACAAGAAATCTACCTTTCATTGGATAGTTTATTTATTACCTCAGCTCCATCAACTTTCGGTGGTTTTGCTTGAACTTTATTTTCTCGGGAATTGTCTGACTCAGACTCTGACTGACTGCCCGATTCGGATCCAGAGTCAGAGTCACTGCTACCTGACTGGCTACTGCTTCCATCACTACTGCTTCCAGAACTTGAACCAGATCCAGAGCCTGACGCTGACCCAGAATCATCATCCGACTGGCTACAATTTGAAAATAAACAGATTTCAAACAAAATTCATTAAAAAATTTAGTTTTTCTTAACTCAGCAAAAAGCCCCAAATCATTCAACCTTGTTCAGTTCATATGTCAACTGTCTATAACCAAACAAATAGAAAAAGGAATTAATGTTAATCTCTGGTAATAACTGACATACTGGATAGATTAAGTACAGTTTGGGATAAAACACAAGCAATCAGATCACAATCTTCCTCCAAGATAATGAACAAAACCTACCAAGTACAGAATCCTGGGCTAGAAAGTTGGGAAAACGAAAAGTTTAAGCGGCAGTCCCTATCTTTAAAAGGCTATTTGATGTAGTAAACATAAAGAATGAATTCTGTGAAGAAAAGGTTAAATGTGTTAAACATTCTCATAGCAAAAGGTAGAAAACAAATTAATTTATAGTTTCAACTTGTTTTCAAGTTTACATTTTATGTTCTATCATCTCAGGGGAATGTAAATTAATTACCATTAAACTATGATAAAATACAATTTACTAAAAAATAAGATCAGTAATTGCTTCTCTGAGAAAATTATTGAGTCTTTTATGGTGCCTTAGTAATAAATCTGAAACAGCAAATTCTCACAATCTTTCCTAGCCTCTATACACACACATGTGAAAGCAATTAACAGTCCAATGAGAAACTATCTCATTCTCCAGAACTTATTTTCAGTCCGAAGTAGTCTAGAGATGGTCTGTACTAAATAAATGATTGTATAAATTACTATTACCCAAAAGGCCATTTGTTCACTTGGTGTTTACATTTGAATTGTTGAAAACCAGGGCCTTAAATTTTTGAAATACATGGTAGACTCAGCTTTTGATGTAATTTCATCTGGCTTCATGAGAAACAACAGGTAATATAATATACACCAACACACAGCAAAACTCAAGCTTCATGTTCTCTTGCTGTAATTTTCAGAAATACCACCAGATGGAGGTATTACTCTAAGAAAATCCTGCAATATCAAAAAGTAATCCCTTTCTAAAAGTAATTTCTCCTTTTCGAGAGCAAGAAGTTTCTACATGGAAATACAGACATAAAAGTTTTCAAGAAGACTTTTGATTCCAAAAGATATAAATTAAAATGCTTAAGGTGTGAACAAACATATGCCTATTTTTAAAATCTGGGAATCTAGTGGAATATATGTTTTTCTACATTTCTGCCACAATTTCTACCCTCTAGACACCTGGTTCAAGAACAGCATAGTGTCTTTTAATTAAAAAACAAAAACAAAATTTACCATACTGTATTTTACTTGGGTCCCTTGAAATTTCAACAAGAATATCAGAGAAGATATTTTTCCTGACACACAATTTTATTTTTCCTTTAACCCACTAGGCAAGAGACGTTTTTCATTTATTCAATAAACCTTACTGAGAACTTTCATTCGTGAGGCACTGGGAAGACTGAGATGAGACAAAGTCCTTACCATTAAAAGAACTTCTAACCTGTTATGGAGAGACAGTCATGTCAACCAATAAATACCACTCTGGGCATATTTAAGATAACTGAACTAGGAGTGTGGGGAGCACTGAAGACACAAACAAGTCAGGTACAGTAATCACGGAACATTTAGAAGGAAGTGAAGATGAACTAATCCCTTAGGAAAGAAGAATTAAGCAGAGGGGTATCATTTTAATTGCTTACAAGCTTCTTGAGGGTACTGTTTATTTTTCCCAGCATACCTTACACAGGTGGGCGCTCAGTAAATACCTGAAAAGTAAATGGACGGATGATTGAATTTGGGAACTATCATGAGCCTATATTGTTAATTATATCTTGATTAGTCATAAAGTAGCTAGTCAAAATTCCTTGTTAATAAATCAAAACTCTTAAGTGAAGGTATGAATCCTCCTTTCATACTCTCTAGGCAAAAGTTGGCTGGAGATAAAAGCTAACAGCCTGAGCCTAGACTACTCTAAAGGCATAGGTTTATTATTAGAATGTCTTCACCTTAGGTATTAAAAGTATAAAGTATTTATTTTATTTAGTTGTTTATAGCAGGATTAAGAATAGACAAAGAATTAGTAAGGAATGTTTTACATACTGCCATAGAATGAACTATAGGATATAGTTAGGTAAAAAGCAATATGCAAAAGTGTTTATAGTATGCTTCCTTTGTATATGAAGGGGGAAATGTTTACACATAGTTGCTTATGCTTCTGAAAAAAGCAATAATGGCAGCATAAAACAACAATTAAATTAAAAATGGTTACCTACAAAGGGAGGGGAGGGAAGAAAGTAGAGGGAACAAGGATAGAAATGAGTTGTCAGGTTCTGAACCATGTAAATGCTTTACATAATTTATTTAAAAAGGAAATCCTGGGCTTCCCTGGTGGCGCAGTGGTTGAGAATCTGCCTGCCAGTGCAGGGGACACGGGTTCGCAGCCCTGGTCTGTGAAGATCCCACATGCCGCGGAGCAACTGGGCCCGTGAGCCACAACTACTGAGCCTGAGCGTCTGGAGCCTGTGCCCCACAACAAGAGAGGCCGCGATAGTGAAGAGGCCCGCGCACCGCGATGAAGAGTGGCCCCCGCTTGCCGCAACTAGAGAAAGCCCTCGCACAGAAACGAAGACCCAAGACAGCCAAAAATAAATATAAAATAAATAAATAAATAAATAAATAAAAGATTATAATAGCCCTTAAAAAAAAAAGGAAATCCTAACAACTGAGAGAAAATATATATAGGTTCACAGGGGGGAAAAAATACTATATTCAGACATAAAATTCTGAGCAAAAATAGGTGAAAAGCCTCTCCCTAATGAAGTAATTCTATTTCAGCCCACTGCTGCATATGCTCTTTCTAGAATAAAAATTAAACATGGCCTAACTTGATAAGTTTTCAGTGTTTCTGTAACAAAGGTCAAACACCTATGAGGTGCAGGAATTTGTCTCTGCCAACCTATCTCCAGCCACTTTCCCACTTAAACCCTTAGTTTTAGTGATGGCAAACTACTTGTAATTCTCTGAGAGCGAGTTTCTCCTCCCAGTTCCTGCTTTTGCATAATTACTTGCCTTTTTTTCCCCACTATATAATTTCTACTTGCACCTCACTTCATGGGTACTTCTCCAACAAATCTCTCTTGACTCCAACATTAAATCACCTGAACATTAAATCAGGAATACTTACCTCAGCACTCCCACAGCATCCTGTACCTATTACTATCTTGCCCATAACACATATCATGTAATAATCACTGTAGTTTTCTGTTTTCTTTTGTTTTTTGGTATCCTACCTTTGGTATTCTACCATATGTTCCTGGAGTGCTGGAATTTTTACTTGTTCTTTGTATGCTGAGCACTAAATGAAGGGCTCAGTATATGTTTGGTGGGTGGATAGATGCATACATAAGCAAACAAATCAAAGATACATACGGATATAACGTCTCATATAAAATTCACAAATCAAGTTTGACTATAAAAAATATTTCTAAGCTCCAATTAACATTTTATTTACTTAGGTAGTAATCAATAGCACTGATTTTTTAATACAACATTAGTATCTGTATACCACTTAAGAGATATCCTTATTACTTATACTAAATCTCACTAGCCCAACAGTAATAAGGTGGTAGATTATTAAAAACACTGAATTCTTTTCCTCATCTTCCTCAATTTACCAAAAAAAAAAAAACCCACCACCATGTTTATGGGTACTTTGATAAAATTATAGTTTTCTTAGGGTAAATTAAGTAGAAATACAACATTTAAACATAAAATAGCAATTCAAATTAAAGTTTCTTTTCAAGCTTGTTTCTATGCTCAATTTCAAATATAAACAAGAGAGGAATATAATGAATTACCATTTATCTAACAACCAGCTTCGCAATTAACAACTCATACCAATCTTGTTTCAAATAATCCAGCTTCCCACAAACACACAATCTCAAACATGTTAAAATTTCATCCATAAATACTTTAGTACTCATATGTAAAAACAAACAACAAAAAAACCCCTACTATTTTTAAACATCCACAAAATGAGTATCATTTTTAAAACAAAATCACTTATTCCTTAATGTTAAATATGATATTATTATTAAATAGTATTAAATATCCAGTTTAGTTTATCTCTTTAGTTGATTGTTTCTTCATAGACTGGAAATCCAAACACAGTTCATACACTGCAACTGAATCACATATTTCTTAAGTCTCTTTCATTAACCTGACAGTTCCCTCTCCCTCTTTTTTTTCCCCTTGCAATTTATTTTGTGGAATAAATTAGGCAGTTTTTCCTGCAGACATTTCCTGCTTTCCAGATTTTACTGACTGCATCTCTGTGGTATTATTTGACAGATTTTTCTGTCCCTTGTATTTCTTGTAAACTGTTAGATCTAGAGGCTCAGATTTAAATTCAGTTCTTCTTGGCAAGAATGTATTTTAAGAGTTGCTGTGGACTTCTATTAGAAAAAACAATGTTTGGTTGTCTCTTTTTGTGTGAGGTTGTTTGATCTGTGTGTTCAGGTTATTTTCAGCCTTATCCTTCCATTATACAGTTCCTCATACCCCTACAGGGACTTCATCCACTATTTATTTAGAGGCAGTAAAATGGTGATATTATATCATTCTTTATTTACCCATTATATCATTTATTCACTAGTAGGTGGAATACTTCTTCTATAAGGAGAAAATTTCCCTCACCATATTTGTTAACTTTGAGGTACAGTTCATACAGGAAATGCACTTTCATTTCTTTTCCAGCTTTCAAAATGAGTTAAATTGCTAGCATCCTTTCAAAGTAAGTAGACCAGTAATTTTCTAAGTCTCATTATGAACTCATGGATTTGAAGTTATTTGATGAGTTTTAACAATCCATTATCATTGTTAATGCTCAAATTGTCCCCTCTTTAGCAAACAGGAAACCCTTTACTACTTCCTGAATCCTTTTCACAAGACCTCAAGTCGTCTTTGATAGCTTCCTCACTTTCTGGTCTGATGAGATGAACCACGCTCATCTTGTATATTTCTTGCCTCAGACTGTAACTCAGGCATTTCATCAAAAAGCCCTGCTTCTGGGCTTCCCTGGTGGCGCAGTGGTTGAGAATCTGCCTGCCAATGCAGGGGACACGGGTTCGAGCCCTGGTCTGGGAAGATTCCACATGTCGCGGAGCAACTGGGCCCGTGAGCCACAACTACTGAGCCTGAGCGTCTGGAGCCTGTGCTCCGCAACAAGAGAGGCCGCGATAGTGAGAGGCCCACGCACCGCGATGAAGAGTGTCCCCCGCTCGCCGCAACTAGAGAAAGCCCTCACACAGAAACGAAGACCCAACACAGCCAAAAATAAATAAATAAATTTATATAAAAAAAAAAAAAGCCCTGCTTCTGTTTAAGCTGGAAATTAAATTGCAATCTGCGTACTGGGTGAGCCTATTACTACTGGATTGGTCATTGTTTTTAAGAGTTTTTTTTTAATAAGATGAGCTAGGATACGTGTATTTTTAGAGACAATGCATTAAGGATTTACACTGTATTTCCAAGTCAAATTTGTAGGTTTTTTACTTCTCTGATTTTATATTTATACCATCACTTGGGTTGAGTTTCTTGGTTCCAAATGACACTAATAAAATTATTTATTTGCTTTATCTTAGAATAGACATAACAGTTTCAAAATAGCAATAACATTGATTAACAATGTTAACTAAAAGTTAAGATGTCTTAACTTTTAGTTAAGACGTCTGAACTAAAAGTTAAGATTTCTTCACAATTCTTCTTGGCCTTCAGGAATACTCACCCCTACTATCAAATTATTGCTTTGAAGCCAACTAAAATAGTGATATTTTATTAGTGATATTAGTTTTGATCACCAAACTTCTGTATAGTCACTAATTTTGTTTAATTAGGGTCATTTGCTTTTTTTTTTTCATTTTTAGGAACTGCTTTTTATTCACTTTGATTTAATGTTGCTTTATTATTTACTTGGATCCAACTTGAGAGCTACCAAAGTTATCATCAAAATCCAGCTTCCATCCTTGTCTCCTCTACACCATGACCTCTCTCCCCCTTCAGAAATTATTTTTTTAAGTTTTTCACTTATTTTCCCTTTTTCAATATAAGCAAATTATGAATAAGAGTATATTTATATTCCCCTTTCACAAATGATTATTAACATATTTACAATCTTATATAAATGTCATATTATACACACATTGTATCCTGGAGGTCATTCCATAGCAGTGTAGGGATATAGTCCCCTTTCCTTTATGCAACTGCATATACTCCATTTTGTAGATACACCATAGTTTCAACCTGGCCCTCAAAGATGAACCAGTCTTTTGATACCACAAACAATGACACAAAAAAATGACCCTCTGCATATATCTTTTTTGTATTTATGGCAGTGTATCTTCTTATTTGCTATTTATCAACCAATGTAAATATATCCCCTTTGAAGTTTTAAATTTACAATCACCTAGCACCCAGGTCTTGATTCCTAAATACAAATCCACACTTAAGTAAACTAGAAGTCCTTTGAGAAATGGCAGATTCTAAGGCTGGGACAGGGAAGGCACCAGATGAACCTAAACAAGCTTGCTGTGCCAAAAAGCAAAATACTAAAGAGAAAAGAAGAAAAAACAGGATATGGGAGCCAATTTGAAGGGGCTTCCATCAGCTCAATCTGATTTGAGCATCAAAACAGACAGTAAAGGATTATTACCTAGTAAATAAAACAGGAATCCTCAAGTCCATGCTGATGATAGGTAGGTAGGTAGAAAGACAGACAGACAGATGGCAGATGACAGGCTGAAAGAATTCTGAATGCCAACTGGTAAATGTGGACAGGGTGGCAGTGTTAGAAAATTACCATTTTGCAATCATCATAGAAAACACTGGTTCAGGCAAAAATCATCAAAAGATGCTAAATCTAGGGGGAGAGTTTGATGAGTAAGGTATTTGCACAGTCTCAAAGTATCTTCTCACAAATTGCTTATTAGCTGTATTAATGGATAAATTAGAAACTACAGCGGAAAAACCAGATATCACCCTGTCCTGGTGATCAAAACTAATATCACCAATAGGGACAGACAGACATGAGCCTCCAGATTTGATACCTTTGTGAAAGACATATCATCACTCACACAGTCCTCCAGCCAGGGGATGCAGAGTGAAGGGGATGCATAAATTGCATCAAATCATAAGTAAACATAAGACAAACCTAAATTGAGATATATATTCTATAAAATAACTAGCCTATAGCCTTCAAAATGCTAATGTCATGAAAGACAAAGAAAGAGAAACTGTTTCAGATTAAAGGAGATTAAAGAGACATGACAGCCAAATCCAATTTTAGACTGAACCCTGTACTGAAAGATGACTGGGATGATTGACCAAACTGGAATACAGAATAAAGATTAAAGTATTATATTAACGTAAATTTTCGTGAATATAATAACTATACAGGGCTTATATAAGGGAATTCCTTGGTTCTTAAAAATATATATACTGAAGTTTTAAAAGCATAAATGGATATGATTTTTTCAACCTACTCTCAAATTATTCAGGAAAAATAAATACATATTACATAAATATCATGTATATAAACATATATGTATAAAAAGAAAGAATAAAAGGGAAATGTGGCAAAAAGCTAAAAATCAGTGCATCCAGGCAGAAGCATATAACAGGAACTATTCTTGCAACTTTTCTGTAATTTGAAATTCTTACAACTTTTCTGTAATTTGAAATTAATTCAAAATTAAAATGTTAATAAACAAAAATAATTTTTTCCAATACCACAAGATTTTGTCACTAATATTCAATATTGTGGTAATCTCATATTCAAGTAGTAAAAGGTACGAAGATGAGGAAATTTTAAAGCTGCAGAAGTCAAATGCATATGAAACAGGCAAGTAAGTAAACATTCAGTGGCATGAAAAATAAAAGTATCTAATATTCAGTCAATAAAATGGCCAAGCTGAATAGGTAAAAATATAAGAACTGCATAAAGCTTTTCCTTAAGAGACATGGAAAGATAAAAACACTAAGGAAGGGAAATTAAAGACCAGCTGTATACAACAGCTGCCTCAGAAACTGCTAGTCACCCAACTCAGCATGTCTTCTTTTCCTTAGTAACAGAAATCCCAATGTTATGGTCTACACAGTATAAAAAAGTGTACAGCAACAACTCCTTGCAGCTAAGTATGGCTATTAGCTAAAAGTTCTGACAAATGAAACATAAGCAGAAATGTTGGGTTGTACTTCCCAGAAGGCTACTCAACCGGGCTGACTCAGCTAGGAGATGCTCCCTTGTCTGGCCCTTCTGATTTACCTTCAAAATTTCCAGCTGTCTGACAGTAGTAAAAGTGCTCAAAATTCACATCTGCACAGGTTCTTTTAGTATAAAAGCCAATATTCTTTTCCAATATTCCCAAGGTTATGGTAAGTGAATGTTCTTAATAACCTGAGTGACCATGAAAAATTAATATTCTGTTCTAAGACATTAAATCCATTTTTAAATTATTTTATTCAAGTTAAGTTTTTAGGAGCTTTAGTGCAGCTATCGTCAATGGTTTACTTCCTCATGAGTTCCACATAACTAAAATGTATCTATGGATTAGCTCTGAGAAATGCTTTTCAAACTCTAACAAACATGAAGATGACCATCCCTCTCCAAGTTTTCAATTACATATGCCTTGGCCCCATCTCATAGCCTCTGCTGAAGCTAGCGCCTTGAGGAGTTTTAATGACTCACTTTTGTTCTTGGGATAAAATGACTAAAATCTGATCTCTGCCTACCTCTCCAATTTATCTTAAATATCTCTATTGTGCACCCGAGTCTCACTAACCTCCTTTAGCCCTTGAATTTGCCATGCTTTCTCACCTCATAGCCTTGGTATAAAGCAATTCTCCCTACCTGGAAAACTTGTTAATCTTCATCCCACCTTCTTCCCTAGTTTTAGACCTCTTCCCCTAGACTACATTAGACATCTAGCATGGTATCTGGCACTTAGTGTATGCTTAACATAAACTAGTATGAGCACAGGGGTGTTTTACTTAACAACTGTATCCCTACTTTCTAGCACTCTACCTGACATATTCTGAAAATATATTTGTGAATTAATAAATGGCTAATACTACCTCCTCATTACTTTTTTTCAAAAACACCATAAGCCTAAGTCTTCCACAGAAATTTTCTTGTTCTTACTCCTGGTTTCTCTGCCTCTACTTTTCTCTTTTGGGTTTTTTCTTCCTCCAAGTCATCTAACTTAAAACTGTTTTGGAGAAAATAATTTTAAGAAGAAATTTTTTCTTCCTTTTTTTTATTTTGAAGAATCAGACGATCTGAAAACACCAGGTCCACTTCCCACATGGTCACAATTGTCTATATCTAACTGGCACTGGTTCCTTTTGATGAAGGATACGACCTCCAATTCACCAGTCGCCTCCCCTAAACAAATGTCTTATACCTGGACAGCTTCATTCATTTATGTTATCTGTTTGGCCCTTATGGCTCCTTTTCTCATTTATACTCCAATTAAGACAAAATTTTTAATATCTCTTTATAGCTTTCAAAATATTTTGGTAAAACGAATTCCATTTTATCCTCACCACCAAAAAATGTCCTTGAAGGCACATATAGGGAGACTTTATGAACTGTTTTCAGAGAAGACAACCCTTCTAAGGTCCCAGCTTTAAGGAGACTTAATTCTGTAGTCAAATACTAAGTTCCAGTCCCAATCCCAGCACCCTGTACAGAGGGCCTGTATCCTTCCAAATATCCTGCGTTGCCCTGTTTGCTCAGAGCTTACTGCTCTGACTTTGAGTTCCGTTCTGTTCCTGGCACATCAAAGTTTTCTCTGAAGTTCAGCTGCACATCTACTTTTTTTTCCTTTGCTCTATATTATTTAGCATTTTCATGTGTTTGTGGGTAGGAAGTGCTTCAGAGTGAGTCTATGTTAGCTCAGCCCAGCCTATAACAGAATTGCAAGACCTCCTTTCTCTGTACTCAACTTTCCACTCTTATCAGTCCTTTGAACTAAAGAAAACACTACTACCTATACTGAGTACTTGAAAATGATGTATTCTCAAGTGAATAAACAAAGATTCTTCTATGTTACAAGGAAAAACATGCTTTTTTATCACAGGAATTGGAAACTAGCCTGCAATGGAACATAAAGAAAGAATGAATAAAATAATGACCTTCTAAGAAAGTGGTAGCAATGGACAGCTGCTTTCCTTACCACCAGATCACCAACAGAAGAAACTGGCCCTGATAAATCTTGGAATAGATTGAAAAGTCAAAAGAAAGTAACACTGAAGTGGGTGTAGAAGTACTGAGGAGGAATGAAAAGAACATCTCAAAACAGTAGCACTAACGAAGAAGAAAAAAACACTGTGTATTTAAACATCATATGTAAATTAGACTACCTGTATCAAAGGCTTAAATCGACGATTTCATTTTAAAAACGTATCCATTTGTTTACTTCTTTCCTTCCTAATATGTAAAGATTTTCTTTCTAATATATCACATTTCCATAATTTTTCTTTCCTTTTTTTAAACTGGTAGAATTTAGATGAATTAGACTCTGGGGAGGAGGAGGGGAAGAGAAGTTATAGGATACATTGATAAAAGGTAAACTGATTTTACACAGATATTATAACAGAGGCTTGTGTGCCTGACAATTACAGTAATAAGTTATTAAATTACAATAAATAGAACTGTATTTGCAATCAAAGAACTGTATTTATTGTTCTAAAGAACAAGCATACTGCACTAAATTCTCACTTTACGCCTTGCTCCCTTCCTCCTTAACTACTGCTTAATTGTCAATGCCATTCAAAAGGACTTCTTTGAGGGAGTTTTTGAAAGAATTTTTTGACAGACATTTGTGGGGAAATTCGGGACTAATTTAACTCAATGGTGTTCTGAAATTCAACTGACTTATTTTCTCCTCGCCTCCTAGCCCTTTTGTCTCATTATATGTATATATTTACACCCATTAGATAAGCCTCAGGTTTCTACCACGTGGAAATAATAAACACACTTACGGATTACTGTGAAGATTTAAAAAAATGTAAAGCATATTATCTGACATATACTAGGAGCTCAATATTAATAGCTATTAGAATTTTTAAAAATTGATTTTTTTTCCTCTGAGTTCAAGATCAGAATCATTACTTCAAAATTTGTGTTAGGTGTTCTTTGGACTGTCATAATTATAAGTATAAATATATAAAATGTCTATGAATAAAACCTGTAGAGGATTCCCTGGTGGCGCAGTGGTTGAGAATCTGCCTGCCAATGCAGGGGACACGGGTTCGAGCCCTGGTCTGGGAAGATCCCACATGCCACGGAGCAACTAGGCCCGTGAGCCACAACTACTGAGCCTGCGCGTCTGGAGCCTGTGCCCCACAACAAGAGAGGCCGTGATAGTGAGAGGCCCGCGCACCGCGATGAAGAGTGGCCCCTGCTTGCCGCAACTAGAGAAAGCCCTCGCACAGAAACGAAGACCCAACACAGCCAAAAATAAATAAATCAATTAATTAAAAAAAAAAGAACCTCTGCTTTTTTTAAATAAATTAATTAATTTAAAAAAAAGAACCTCTGCTTTTTTTAAATTAATAAATAAATTAATTAATTAAAAAGAACCTCTGCTTTTTTAATTAATAAATTAATTAAAAAAAGAACCTCTGCTTTTTTAAAATTAATTAATTAATTTAAAAAAAGAACCTCTGCTTTTTTTAAATTAATAAATAAATTAATTAAAAAGAACCTCTGCTTTTTTTTAATTAATAAATGAATTAATTAAAAAAAAAGAACCTCTGCTTTTTTTTTTAAATTAATTTATTTATTATATTTATTTTTGGCTGTGTTGGGTCTTCGTTTCTGTGCGAGGGCTTTCTCTAGTTGCGGCAAGCGGGGGCCACTCTTCATCGCGGTGCGCGGGCCTCTCACTATCGCGGCCTCTCTTGTTGTGGGGCACAGGCTCCAGACGCGCAGGCTCAGTAGTTGTGGCTCACGGGCCTAGTTGCTCCGTGGCATGTGGGATCTTCCCAGACCAGGGCTCGAACCCGTGTCCCCTGCATTGGCAGGCAGATTCTCAACCACTGCACCACCAGGGAAGCCCAGGAGTGATTTATTTTTAATATCCCTTTATGTTGTGCCATATGAATGTTGTCTACTTGCCCCTCCCCACTCACCCAGTATCCACTGTGCTTGCCCTTTGGTATTACATAACTGGCACTCCAGTTTTAAATGGCACATGCCCACCCAGCTAAAGATTAGATTTCCCAGCATCTCTTTCAGCTAGGTGTGGCTATGTCAACAGGTTTTGGCCAACGGATTATGGCTAGAAGTGATATGAAATTTCTACATCTTAGCCTTAAACATTAACTGGCTTGCCTTAAATCCTCCCCATTCCCATTTTCTTCC
Source organism: Balaenoptera physalus (assembly GCF_965194825.1). NCBI lineage: Eukaryota > Metazoa > Chordata > Mammalia > Artiodactyla > Balaenopteridae > Balaenoptera > Balaenoptera physalus. The sequence continues at coordinate 97,674,653 of NC_138890.1, read as the reverse complement.
TGTTGACTGAAGATGGCAACCACTGGAGCAATAGAAGCCACATGTTACAGATAACAAAGCTGTCCTCCTAGCCAGAGTACCTGGATAACCTCAAGAGGTAGAGCTCACTTACCTGATAATGAAAAGAAGTAACTAATTTTGAGACTCTGTGTTTTGAGGACTCTAGTATATATGGCACCTTAATTGGTTCTCTAACTGATATGCTATAATAATGTTTTTGCAATAAACACTTTTGAAATAACAAGTTTTATACATATGTAATTTGAATTCGTTTGCTCATCTCTTCAACTAAAAAGTATTGAACAAGAGTTTCTAGCAGGGACAAAATGCCATGGGAAAAGTAAAACTTGCGAGAATCAAAGATACAAGGATCATGATAAAAAAAAGGAAAAAAAGATATACGGATGGATCAGTTGTTGATTGAGGAACCGGAGGTAGGGCAAATGAAATTAGATGCAAGGCTTCATGGAGGGAGTAATTTTAGAGCTGGGTATTGGTGTATTCCCCACACTTTCCCTCTAGAAAAAACTTCTTCTCTGAAGCAACTGACAAAACTTCTCACCCTTTAAGATTACTCAAAAATATCCTATCCTTCACGTAACTTTCTCCAATTTCTCTAGGGACAGGTCATTGTTCCAGCCCATGTGTTCACAATATTTTGCTCATATGTTACTAATAATTCCTTCACAATATTACAAATTATGCTTATACATGTATCTCTCTTCTAACTACATCCTGGAATTCATTAAGTTGGGGCCTTTAGTTATTTTTATAGACCATTATCCACTTCAACAGAGCTAGAGAAACAATATGGAAATTAGCAGGTATTGAGCACTTACAATTAAAAAAAAATACAAATTAGTGGTCAAAGGCAATGGCTTTTAAACTTTTTGGATCATGACTTAAATAATAAATACATTTTATATCATGATGTAGTATACACATGCACACATGTAAAGTAACAAAAGTTTGATGAAGTAATACTCTACAAAAGGAACACTATTAGTTTACATTATTCTCTTCCATTAAAAAAAAATCCAGTTATGGTCCTCTAAGGTGTTGCAACCCACTATTTAAAATATATTAGCCTAGAAGCAGTCACTTAGAAAATGAGAAGGGTTCAGCTAGATGATAACTAAGATCAGATCACCTTCAAGTTCTATAAAATTACATTGTATTAAAATTTGTTATCCTTATATTTCACTACAGTCCATAAAATAACTATCAAAGGTTTGAGAAAATCTGGAAAGTATTCATCCTCATGGGTCTGAAAACCAGTTACTGCCTTTGTTAGGAACTAAAGAACACACACAACAGCTCCTTTCAGCATTCTAAATTACCAATCCAATGCAAAATTCTATCATAAACTCTTCTTCTTAAAGTACAGTATTATTCTTAAAGTCTCTAACTGAATAAATGAGAATAAAACTGCTAGAAATAGATGCTAAGAAAGGTAACATTTAGCATGACTAATTTCAAAGATGACTGGGTTTAGTCATGCTGAATCTGAAGTAAAGACAGTAAACTCAAAAGTTTCTCTAATAAGCATTCAGGGAATCAGATGAGAAATAAGGACTATGTATACATACACTTCAAAGTCACTTAACAAGTTTCATAAAACATGTATGAAATTTGTTATAATATCAATGATATGATAAAACCCTCTAATTCTATTATTTATAATTATAAAAAGTAGGCAAAACTTAACGTTTATATTTTTTCCCCATTAGTATTACCTATCATGCGGAACACATGTCTAACACATGTAGAAATTATATAATGTTTCAAAACAATCCACAAAGTAATTGAGGGGAGGAGTAGTAGGTAGGATTTACAGATTAAACTAGATTGACCATGAGATGAAATATGTTGACGCTAGATGACGTATACACAAGGGTTCACTTTACTATTGTCACTACTTTTGCATATGTTTGAAATTATCCACAATTTTAAAATTAGCACAAAGAATAAAATAAATGTCTACATTTAAAAGTTCAATCTTTAAAAGATTAATCATTTGATTAATTTGCTTTTTTAAAAAGGTTTTTAAAATATTTATATGCTTTTAAATTACTTTAATGAATACTCTCACAAGAAAACAAAGTTCCCAGCACTATATATTTTACTTTCTTTTTTTTTTTTTTTTTTTTTAGAAATTCACGTTCTTTTATTTATTTATTTATGACTGTGTTGAGTCTTCGTTTCTGTGCGAGGGCTTTCTCTAGTTGCGGCAAGTGGGGGACCACTCTTCATCGCGGTGCGCGGGCCTCTCACCATCGCGGCCTCTCTTGTTGCGGAGCACAGGCTCCAGACGCGCAGGCTCAGTCATTGTGGCTTACGGGCCCAGTTGCTCCGTGGCATGTGGGATCTTCCCAGACCAGGGCTCGAACCCGTGTCCCCTGCATTGGCATGCAGATTCTCAACCACTGCGCCACCAGGGAAGCCCTACATTTTACTTTCTAACAAAATCATTTGTAATTTCGTATTTCATCACAGTCTGCATATACCCATGAGAGTGTGCTGCACATAAGAACCTCCATCTACTGTGTCATTTAGTTAAAAAAAAAGTGAAATGATCAATGTAGTACAGTATGACTGAGATAAACTACTGCACACTAGGTCAAACCTTTGGTATAAAATACATGCTAAAACTGGAATAAGGAGATTATTTACCTTTTCAGCTCTCATGTACCCCTAATTGTAATTCTTTTCTTATAAAATTTCCTTTCAGATCAAACTTCTTCCTTTTATTAATGTAATTCAGGATTTAGTAATTTAGAACTGGAAATACTGTAGTATTTGCATCAGATGGCAATCATCATATTATAATCTACCTCAAGCACAAAAACAAGAACAGCCTTCTTTGAGGGAATTTAGACTAACTCCACTCTTTTCCAATGGCCCCAATCCTTTACATAAAAACTCTTCAGCATAATGTATTGCCTTCTAACATCATTTTTCCTCGGTATAAAAAATTTTTCTTTGCTTTTTGCCTAAGCCTGTCAAAACACCTTACCACCATAAAAGCCACATAACAAGGACTTTCAACATGTGTAAAATTTAAGGTTACCAGAGGTTTTAAATGATCTCTCAAAAACAAACCAAAAAAAAGCACAAAATTTCATTCTGATATTGGGTTTGATACAGAGATTAACCATCTGTCTCCTACCTTTGAACTGCTGCAGACTGTATCTCTCTGTATTTACCATACCCACCTGATACTCAGACATTTAAGGTTTAGGTCTGTCTCTTTCTTGATTTTAAGTTTTAGAGAATATTCTCAAATTTTAGCATCTTATGATACTCATCACATAGTAGTTGCTCAATCATCTAAATTAAATAACTATCTGAGGACAGAGAACTGTATTTCTAAAAGCAGTAACAGGAGAGATGTGAAATAGCTAATGGGAATGGTTTTCATTAAAAAAAGTGCTCCCCACTATTTTTGTGCCTTATGCCACAGCTCTGATAGATACTGTAGACAGTGGATCCCATAAGCCAGTACTGTTTAGCCAGAACTTTGTGTGTCTCTGTATTTTAACCTCAATAACTGAAATCTCAATCTATCCACACCAAAGAAACTTTCAAATTCAGTTTAACATTTATTTAAAGTTGACTTCTAAGCAGTCACCTCATATCACAATGACAGATAATATACTCCTAATTATAAACAGCAATTTTCTCAGTCATTAATACACAAGAACTTGATTCTGGTACAAGAGATTCCTAGAGTCTCTCTCTGAAACCAGTGGGTCTGACCAGTCCATTCACATGGGTAATATACTCTCCCATGGGTGTCTCTTAATACTCGTAGTGTTTATTCAGCTATGCTTCCTTTTTTCCTCCTTCCTCCACCTGGGACTAAACCATACAAAAACTTCAATATGACACTAAACAAACCTCAGGGACAAGAACTGCGAAACTAAGATGTCCAACACATTCTCTGCACTAGGGAACTTGTACTTCTTTTACTGGGGGACTATGAATCCTGTGAAAACCTTCCTCTCCATCATGTTTCTCGATATACATCATTTGTTCTTCTTTTCTTTCCAAACCACATCATTTCTGATCATTAAGATTACAAAAGTTCAAAAGCTCCATGAAGACTTCCCATATAGCCCATTACCTCACTCCAGTGATTTGCCCAATTCCATTTTCTTTCACCTCACCTGAATGCCTATACGACCCCATGAGTTTGAGTATAGTCACTTGATTGTGTATTTAAACTTGGCTATTCCATTATCACCTCTAGATCAAAATAATCTTTCTGCAACTTAATTTATAATTTCAAAACATGGCAAGATACTGAATGACTCCAGGTAAATAGTTTCATATATATGCATATAAATTTAATATGCCTATACCTTTCCTTGGGAATTTTGTTAAAATGAAAATTCTCATTCAGTAGATCTGGGACACAGAGGGAAACTTTTAGGGTAAAGGAATCATTCTGTACAGTACTGGGGTGGAGGATAAATGATTCTATGCATTTGTCAAAACCCATGAAACTGTATATCACAGAGTAAATGTAATATATGCAAGTTTAAAACATAAACCCATGTGACTGAGGATCCCAGGATAGAATGCAAACTGATAAATGAATCTAACTATTACAAATTTATGACATAACCACACTGAAGGGGATGAGGGGAAGAAAGCTACCTTGAGTAACTTTGGAAATCAGTGTTCTGACTAGAAATCATAAGGCTAAATATAATAGGAACTGTACACTGTACATAAACACTGTATTTTAGTTGGTAAATCTGTTTCTTCTGGGGGTATAGCCTAAAAATTCTGAAACTACTTTACTTGTATACTGAGGTTGGAGTACATGCATGGTGGATGGCAGATGGTGGGAGCCAGGCTTCTCTATATTAGAGACGGAAGTTACGAAAGTACAAGAAAGGAAGATTAGGATGAATCCTGTAGTATAGGATTAGAGTTGGGACAACAGTACTAACTCATGTTTACCCTAATATGCACACAGATGGGGGCTTCCCTGGTGGCACAGTGGTTAAGAATCTGCCTGCCAATGCAGGGGACATGGGTTCGAGCCCTGGTCCAGGAAGATCCCACATGCCGTGGAGCAACTAAGCCCGTGAGCCATAACTACTGAGCCTGTGCTGTAGAGCCCAGGAGCCACAACTACTGAGCCCATGCGCCGCAACTACTGAAGCCCGTGTGCCTAGAGCCCGTGCACCACAATGAGAAGCCCGCGCACCACAACGAAGAGTAGCCCCTGTTCACCGCAGCTAAAGAAAGCCCGCGTGCAGCAACGAGGACCCAACGCAGCCAAAAATAAATAAACAAACAAATAAATAAAACTTTAAAAAATGTACACAGATGGACAGACACAGAAACAACTATAGATACACATGGTTTAGTACATATAAACATCTATAGATTGATATAACTCTGTCTGCTCTGTCTACTGAGAGGGCCTCGAAGCAGTGACACCTGAGTAGCAACCCAGCACCCAAATCTTGGTTTCTAATACCCTTTTCTCCAATAAAAGAAACCAGGGCTCTTTGGAGAAATGGTTGATTCTAGGGCAAAAGAATGGGAGGGTGTAAAAAGAACACAGAAGCCAACTTGAAAGAGTTCCCAATGGGCCAGGCTAAAACAAATTGAGAAAAATTAAAATTAACCTACTGGATTATAATCCAAAGAATAAAATATACATAATAAGTCCATGCTTATATAAGTGAATGACGGAATTAATGAGGGAGAAATTATTTCTTTATAGAAGAATTCCATTTAATACTATGCAGTTACTCCCTCCCAGCAGGAGATAGAACTTAATTCCCACCCATGCCACCACTCACCACATCCCTTGAGAGTGGGCTAGACATAGTGACTTACTTCCAAAGAATACAGTATGGAAAGAGAAAAACAGTAACTTTATAGTGGAGAAACCTGGCAAATACTATCTTGGTCAAATGATAAAGGTTAACATAATCAGTAATGTCAAGTGGATATTCTGCTCCCCATATGATGTGACCAGTAGAGCACTTCGTCTCTGTGATACTCTTTCTAAAAACTGGTAACTGATAACCCTGGTTTATCCTAGTAAAAAAAAAATCAGACAAAGCCAAATTGGGGGACGTTTTATAGGATACCTGGCCAGTACTTCTCAAGACTGTTAAAGAAATTAAGGAAAGACTTAGAAACTCTCACAGATCAGAGGACACTGGGGAGAGTTAACAACTGAATGCAACATGGTACCCTGGATTGAATCCTGGAATAGAAAGAGGGCATTAATGGAAAAACAATAAAATCCAAGTAAAATCTGAAATTTGGTTAATAGTTGTTTGATTTTTTTTTAAGATGTTTAAAAAGGCTATAAATCTGGTTTCCCCTTCTGGAGAATGGGAAACATAGTACTAAATACATCACAGGAATTTTGGAAGGAATACCTACAATAAATTAATGTAATGCACCATGTACACCATGGCTCAGTCAGAGTAAGAGCTCAGTAATTACTGGTTGCCATTACTACTGTGAAATGAAACGTACCCAGCTTCTTGCTTGCATGGCCTATGACACAGTTCTCTGGGGGGTTCCCAGAAAATAAAAAGCATGTGTAATAAACTCAATAACAACAAGTAGCAAGGTGGTGAATGACTCCATGCAAACAGCTTCATATATATGCATATGAATTTATTATGAATACATATCACTTGGGAATCTTGTTAAAAAGAAGATTCTGATTCAGGAGGTCTGGGGTGAGGTCCAAGGTTGAACATTACAAACAAGCTCCCAGGTGATGCCAATGCTGCTAGACCAAGTACCACAACTGGAGCTATAACTTTTCTACTTCTGTAATGTTTTAAAATTTTTCATAAAAAATACAAAAAAAAAAGTTTTCTCCATCAAACTTTATGTCTTCGCCACAAATACTCGTATTTTTAAACACAGAACTGTACCAGCTATAACCCACAAGTCATCAATATCTTAAATAAGCAATGACTTAATCAGTATAAAAAAGGGGCAACTACACATTAATATTTGCCCCCACATTATCTCATGCCTGTGAAGATAAAAGTAATGTCTTTCAAAGTCAAATCACAGGGCTTCCCTGGTGGCGCAGTGGTTGAGAATCTGCCTGCCAATGCAGGAGACACGGGTTCGAGCCCTGGTCTGGGAAGATCCCACATGCCGCGGAGCAACTGAGCCCGTGAGCCACAACTACTGAGCCTGCGCGTCTGGAGCCTGTGCTCAGCAACAGGAGAGGCCGTGACAGTGAGAGGCCCGCGCACCGCGATGAAGAGTGGCCCCCCGCTTGCCACAACTAGAGAAAGCCCTTGCATAGAAACGAAGACCCAACAACACAGCCAAAAATAAATATAAATAAATAAATAAATTAAAAAAAAAAAAAAAAAAAAGTCAAATCACATACAATTCTCTTATCTTTACCAATTAAAAATTAGTCTAAATACACTACAGTAATCTAGATTAACCACAACTTTCAGAAGTCCCGGGAAAATTTTAATTCCGTGAATTCTGTTTGGAGAGAGTAACCTATTACCAAAGCTCCTGATTAACAGTTTATTGAGTTTTCAAAGCATAAAAAATGATCTTAATAAATGATCTGAGATTCAGTAGCATGTACAAGATATTTGAGGAAAGAAAAAACTAGTAGGAAAAGATGAAGAAAGTACATACTGAATCAAGAAATAGGGATTAACAAAAAAATGAGATGTAAAACAGTCATACTTTCCTACAATTAATGACATCACAGTTAATTTTAAAAACCAGTTTCTTTAACTCAATGATTTCTAGACATTCTGGCTTTGTGATTTCACATTTTCCTGTCTTCCTTAAAATGCTTCTTCGCAAAAACTTTTGAAATTTAAGAATAAATTGAACCTTTTTAAAAAAACTCTGAGGACTTCCCTGGTGGCGCAGTGGTTAAGAATCCGCCTGCCAATGCAGGGGACATGGGGTTTGATCCCTGGTCTGGGAAGATCCCACATGCCATGGAGCAACCAAGCCCATGCACCACAACTATTGAGCCTGCACTCTAGAGCCCGTGCGCCACAACTACTGAGCCCATGCGCCACAACTACTGAAGCCCGCACGCCTATAGCCTGTGCTCCACAACAAGAGAAGACACCGCAATAAGAAGCCCGCGCACCACAATGAAGAGTAGCCCCCGCTCACTGCAACTAGAGAAAGCCCGTGCACAGCAACGAAGACCCAATGCAGCCAAAAATAAAAATTAATTAATTAATTTTTAAAACTCTGAGATAACATCAAAGTAAGCTCAGGAAATACCATTCTATTGCCTTTAAAAAATGTTCAATTTCATTTATTAAAAGAAACTGATTTTGATGGCAAGAAATCTTGCTGGTATGTGTATACATAAAAGCAATGTTTCCAAAATTGGTATACCATAGAAGTCTTTGATAGGGTACTAACAGATATATGGTAAAATATGCAGCCCTGTCTTCAAATTAACTTTGACTTGGTGTTCCTTAAATTTAACAGGTCATTTCGATTATCTGGCTTTTTTCTCAAAGCGTTTAAAAAGTGTTTAGTGACTCTGAATTTCTAAAAATGAGATTTTCATTTAGAACATTTCCATTGATCATATTTCCTACTCACTGCCTACTCAAAACACTTCAAAAGTTGAGACCCAAAGATTCTTGAAGCATAAAACAATTAAAATATTTTCAGTAAGCCAAGCAAATTTAATTGCAACAGACTTCCTCTAAGTAAATATAAAATTTACACACATATATTTAAAACATATTTATATTTGGTCAAGCACTGTTAATGCTATAAAAAGCTATAATATATCAAGGAAAAGAATTCTTTTAGGGACTTCCCTTGTGGTCCAGTGGTTAACAGTCCACCTTCCAGTGCAGGGGACATGGGTTCGATACGTGTCAGGGAACTAGGGTCCCACATGCCGCAGGGCAACTAAGCCTGTGTGCCACAACTACTGAGCCCGTGTACCACAACTAGAGAGCCTGTGCCAGAACTACTGAGTCCATGCACTCTAGAGCCCGCATGCCACAACCAGAGAGAAGCCCTCGTGCCGCAACAAAGATCCCGCGTACAGCAACTAAGACCCGATGTAGCCAAATAAATAAATAAATAAATTTTTTTTTTTAATTCTTTTAGAATCAGGTCAATATAGCTCAGTTGCCAGCTCTAGATCAATTCTAAGTAGGTAAGACTGTTACAACACATCACCAAAATTTCCTTCACTCTGTGATAATTTTTCATAAGCATACTATATAGATTAATTAAAGCAATTAAAATAAATTCTCAAATTTACATGGACAAATTTACATTATTGAAAATTTAATCTACAGGCAAGCAGAGAAACTACTTCTGAGTATTAAGCATTTATCAATCATCCAAAAATTAGTAAAATGTAACCATGTATTTCTGGTCTTTACCCACAAATCTATTTCTGGAGCAAATCATCATTCAAGTTAACTTTAAAATAAAAAATGTCTAACCAGGCTTTGAAAAACTTCATTACAAATAACAACAGAAATCTACACAGCTGGGAACTGATGCTTTGAAATCTTCCAATAGTATCTTCAGAAAGCTTAACTTCAGTTATATAATAAACTTTGTGCTAACTTGAAATTGAGGTACAGGTGCATCCTGACACACGTTTCTTAGTAAATAAGTTTCAAAATTGTCAGTTACAACATAGCCAAAGAGACGTTCTCCCGTGTATTCTTCTTCCTTTCTGTCAATGGTTATGGAAAGGTTTTCACATCAAAAGAATCAAAAAAAGACACTTTTAAGTAGAAAGCTAATCATACCAACTAAAAATGCCAAATGACTTCTTGCTTAATTCTACTTCATTTCATAAATTTCCATGAAGGAAAAAAAGGAAATCTGAAGCAAAAATACATGTAAAAATTCTAGCCAATAACAATCAAATTTTACAGCATATATCAATTTTAAAAACAAGCATAGGGCTTCCCTGGGGGCCCAGTGGTTAAGAATCCACCTGCCAATGCAGGGGACACGGGTTCAATCCCTGGCCCGGGAAGACCCCACATGCCACAGAGCAACTAAGCCTGTGCACAACTACTGAGCCCATGCTCTACAGCACGCTAGCCACAAGTACTGAGCCCACGCGCCACAACTACTGAAGCCCGGGCGCCTAGAGCCCGTGCTCTGCAACAAGAGAAGCCACTGCAATGAGAAGCCCGCGCACCGCAAGGAAGAGTAGCCCCCGCTCGCCGCAACTAGAGAAAGCCCGCGCGCAGCAACGAAGACCCAACACAGCCAAAAAAAAAAAAAAAAACCAATTAATTAATTAAAAAAAAAAAAGATGTGTGCTTTATTAAAAAAAAAGCATATTTCTCCCCTCATCACTCTATATTAATATTCATAGTTATGGTGACTTTTGGTTTTTGCAAGAAAATCCCTGTATCTATAAAGTTCACCTCACTCTTTTAACTAAGCACAATCTCCCGTCTCTGTACTGCCTTGTTATGAAAGCTTTTGGTATGGGGGCACTGAGGCTTAGTAACTTCGGTAGAGCAAAGAAAAAGGACAGCATAACAGCAGAAAGGAAGAAAATGAAAGGAAAACAGAAGCAGGTCTCCCTTCTTCAGATAAACACCAAGGCAGTTGCAAGAACTAGATAACCTGACAGCCACAATTCTCAGAAGTACATAAAATCTATATGGTGTAAATAATGACTCAGAATAATTGGAGAATATACTTTGCAATTATTTAAAATGAGTATGCATTGTAAAAGATTCAAGTAAATTTGATTTCACAGGGTTTAATTTTTTTCATCTCTACTATATCAAATTTGATTTACGACTCCCCCTTTGCTTTACATATGGCAGCAAAATACATAAAAGATTACTGGAAAAGGTAAGGGGTCAGAATATAACAGCATGTGATCTCTCTACATGTTCAACCAGAAGATTTACTCTCAAGAGCCTTATTTCCTATTCCGTGGGTAGTTAGGCTCCTGCGTTTCCCCTAGATATTTCTACCTATTAACCATTTCATTGTTCACTAATGAACAAGAGAATGTGGACAATGTGACTCTCCTATTCACTTACTCCAGTCAATATACCTGTAGAGATTGGAATCAAAGCTGAAATTCAAAGGTCTTCTAGCTTAGCCCTTCAACTTTGGCGCTTCCAGTTAAACTCTGTTGTTAAATACTTTGTATATTAAGTAGTAGGATGAAACTTCAAAATCGTTTAATTCAACTCTCCTTATTTTACAGTTCAGAAGTCATTCAGAGAACTAGTTAGTGCAGAGACAGGTCAACTCAGGTTTTGTAACTCCTAGACCAATACTTGTTTACTAAATCATTCTGCTTCCCATAACTGCTCCTTGTTTTCTATGATGTTCTTGTTATCCAAACTGTCTGCCTGTGAAACTGATAAACTAAAGTATACCTAGCATAACCAGAAAATCCCAAGCCTCAGGTCAAATACATATCCCACTGCTTCATTTTCTATCCAACATTTTCCTGAAGCCCTCTTAACTGCCAAAACTTTCCTGTTCCTTGTCCTTCACATTTCTCCATCACTGTAATTAATGTTTCAGTTATGTATTATTCTATGTTATATAAAATCTGATGCTAATTATAATAATATAGAGTGCTCATTATATCAGGAACTATTTTAAAACCTTTACAGCATTTCATTTAATCCTCAACTTCAAATAAGATAAATAATACTATAATCCCCATTTTATAAATACAAAAATCAAAGTCTCAGAGGTTAAAAAATTAGCCCTAATTCACACAGCTAATAAGTACAACTGGGTAAGTAATCAGGCAGTCTGACCCCAATGTCCATATTCCTGACCTCTCTATATGATAAGCATATATAACTACATGGGATTGCATTATTAACGTGGCTGGTAACTTAAAACCGGGGGGCTACAGAAGAATTTTAAAAGTCTTTGTATATGAAGAGGTTTCTTACACATTAAAATAGCTTAACATGGCTTACTCCCATAAACCATATCTTCTTTGCAAAGACATGGCCCACGTAAGAACTCTTAACTCAGTCATATATAATTAAAACTCAAATTTGAAAAGGTAATGGGGGGAAAAAGTGTTGCAGCAATACTCTAACAAATGTCCAGATCAGCAGTGTCCAAAAGAACCTTTGCCATGATAGAAATGTTTTCTATTTTTCTCTATTCATCACGGTAGACGCTAGCCACATGTGACTATTCGGCACTTGAAATGTGTCTAATGTGACTGAGTACTGAATTTTGAATATTTTGTAATTTAAACTAATTTAAATTTAAATAGCCACATGTGGCTACTGACTACTACATTGGACAGCACAGGTATAGAAGACAAAATGCCAGAAAAAAATGAGTAAAGAAATTCTTATTGTCTTTATTTGAAGAGTGCAATAACAGTCAAATCAATTTAAATGTCTTCCTTTACTTGCTCTAGTTTCTATTATTAACCCAAACAATATAAATCTCCAAAGAGATTTAAGTATCCCAAACTTTCTATATTTAAATTTCTCTCTGTGCATCTCAATGGAAAAAAATAATTAAACTCTGTATTTTCAACAAAGCTTTATTTATTAGAAACTTTTTAATGTTTGGAGAGCTAACAGTGAATCTGAATCTGAAAACTCTGCCACCTATTAGAAAAACTAAGAAAAGTCACATAAGTTTTAAATTGTTTTCATAATAAAAACTTGATAATAAAGTACTTACCTTGACTCTCCACTACTGTTTCTAACACTTTCTTCATCACTGTGTCCATTCATTGTAAATATCAAGAAGTTTTAAAATAAAATATAAATCTTCCCAGTTTAAAGGATGAATATAAATACTGACTCCTCTTTGAATATCAAAAATTCACAGATGAATTTTCTTCAACATTCACAGGTTTCCTGGGACCCTTTTGACTCACCTAAAAAAAAAAAAAAATTAAGAAAGTGAGAAAATTTCCTGTAGACAAAAAGATAAATAAGTCTATTTGGAACTTACACAAATCTATCTACGCCAATTAGATTAGAGGTGGTAAGGAAGCGGTAGGGGTCTTTTTCTCAAAATACCTAGGCTTCTATTAACTACATTCTTGACTACTTACTAGAGTTTAACACACCACTGCTTATTTTTGACAGAAAAAATTAAAATATTTGTGGAGTGATAGAACTTTTAGACTAATTGCAACCGTGTGTATATACCACACATTATAGACAAAAAACTAAAGCAAAATGGTAGTATGTAACATATACCTACGTTCCAAGAATAGAAAATAGAGTCTTATTACATACTTGGCCAAACAAATGAAATAAGGGGGAAAAAGGTTACCTTAATCAAGCACTAATTCCTATCACGAAGGACTTCGTATACCAGAGCGAGGGGAAGTGTTGAAAATGCTCACATGAGAACAGGAGAGTAAAAGTGTATCATATAATCTTAGCCAAAAAAATGTACAGGTCAAAATAAATGTGTCCTTTCACAGGTAAACCGATAGTGCAGTTTTAAGTTTAAATAATACAGTATATATCCAGTTTGGACAAGCAGAGTTTCCTCTGGGGGAAAAAGGTAACAGAATATACACTATGATTTTTTAAGTAAGGGGTTTGCGGCAGAGATCATGGCCCAAGACACAACATTTCCACCTTTCAACATATCAGCACAACACTGGAGAGTCACCTACAAGCCACCCACTAATAAACAAAGGAGATCTCTGGCAGGGGAGGGAGAGGAAGAAGCGGGGGAAGGAGACGTCAGATCCTTCCCCAGCCAGAAAGTACCGATACAGACGACTGAGAGCAGAGCTGTCCTCCGACCTCAGCAAAGAGAATTTACTCCTACGATTATTTCCATTCCACAAAAAAAAGGGGGGGGGGGGGAATAGGCTGCTGCCAACTTAATCATAGCAAACTCTGCATCTAGATCGGGATTTTAATTCTCCAGAAACTACAGTCCAGTAGACTTAGCAAGAACTGTTATCTAAAAATTATTTCACGCAACATTTATTCCTAATGTTAAATATTAAGTCCAACTAGCCAAAGAGATTAACTATTAAACAATTAGATCTTAAAAATCTAGGTACTCTAACAAACTGCCTCTTTCCCGAAAGTCTCTCTTCATTGAGAAAGTTCACTCCTCTTTTCGTTCTTCCTTTTCACCTCCCTTTCGCCCCTCAAAATGGCTTTCTCTGTACTTTGTAACTTCCTTTCTCCTCCTCATTTTCCTTCTCAGAGTTAAGTCCTCTTTCTGAGACCCTTCTTACAACCGTAAGTTCTGAAGCTCCAAGCACCCGCAGCTCTCTCCTGCCTTTCACGCGTCTTAACAATGATTCTTCCCTAAATCGTTAAACCTCTTCAATTCGCCTTTTCTTTACCCCGTCTTTTATCAGTTGCTTTCCTCCTGCTAAGTTTTCAAGCGGTTCTCGAAAGGAGGTTGGAAACCTTCCTCCCCCGTCCGTCGCAGCTTCGCTCCAATCAGCCTGCCACCCGGACGCACCCCACCCCCCACCCCCATCCCTCCCAGGGCCTCCATCCCGGTCCCGGAGTCTCCCTTCCCGCCTCAAACTTCCTACAGACCCACCCCGCGCCCTCCCGGGCTCGCCCGGGCTGCTGCCCCCTCCCCCTCCCCGCCGCTCCCCACGTGCTGGGAGCCCGGGTGGCGGCGGGACCCACGCACCGGCCAAGCGCACCGCTCGCGTCTCGCAGCTTTCCCTTCGCGGCCCGGCCGGCCCCAGACCGAGGAAGCCCGGGCTCGACCGCCAGCTGCACGCCCGTCCGGAAAGAGGATGCGCTCCGCAGCGCCGGCCTGCGCTCGCCACTCACACGCCCCCTGAGCGGCGAGCCCAACCGCCGCCGCCGGCCCTCTAAGAACGCCCCGGCCTATGCCCGGCGCCCGGCGGCTGGGCCGCAGCCCGGGCACCGCGCCGCCTCCGCCCTCCGCCTGGCCAGCTCCCGTCCTCCCCGCCACATCCTGACCCGCCCGCCGACCCCTTTCTTACCGGCGGGCGTGCAGGCTTCGCGGGGCGGAGAAAGCCACCTCGATCGGTGGCCTCCCGTGTGTCCGGGCCCGCGGTCTCCGCCGCCGAGAGTCCTCGGGCTCCGGGCGTTTCGGGGTAAGCAGAAGTCCGTGAGGGCGAGGGGGAAGGGGAAGGACGCGGAGAAGAAGGGGAAGCCCCGGCCCGCGGCTCTAACGCGCGATACCCTGCGGAGCGGATCCAACAATCAATTCATTATTAAAGCACCAACGGCGAGGTCAGCAAAAGCAAGAAGTAACGAGTCGTCGTCTTCACCGCGGCCGCGCGCGCGCTCCCGCTCCCGCCGCTTATCGGCTCCCGGCAGCCGCCATGACGCCGAGAGAGCGAGCGCAACCGTCTCCGTCGTAGGCGCCGCCGCCGCCGCCGCCGCCGCCGCCACCGAGCTAGCCGTCGCCTCCGCCTCCCGCGCGACGTAAGCTTCTCGGCTCACTCCCCTTCCTCACTGGGCGCGAGGCGGGCAAGCGGGCGCGCGCACGCCGAACTCCACCAACTGGCGCGCGGACAGTGGGAGGGGCTACGTTGTGGAGTCGTGGGGCGTAGGAAGAAAACGATTGGTGCTGTGGCGGGGCGGAGAGCGAGTGCGCGCACGCGCACTGATGGGAACGCGCACGCCGGCCGCGCAGAGGCTGCCGGACTCTGGCTACCGAGGTGGGCTGTTAAGCCTTGCTCGGGCTCCCTCCCTTAGCGGCCTGGAGTTGAATTCCGGGAAGTGGGAGCTGCAGGCTCGTTCCTTGCGGGTATGGACGCTACTGTCACTTGGCACGGTTGCGTAAGGACGTCACGACCGAGAGCCCGAGAAGGAACTAGGGAAACGGGGGTGGGGAGATACTGAAGACTGATAGGGCTTGGGGAGCCGCGGAAGGGCTGTGTTGGATAAGCCGAGGGGGCGGGGTCGAGCGTGGGGTCGGTAGCCCAGGCCTCGGCCCCGCGCCGGGTCTGAGCGCCTGTCTGGAAAGGCGGGGAGGGGGATGCTGCGTCACACCATGCAGCCTGGGAACCCAACTGTTGGACCACTGTGGTCACCTCCCGCCGCCTCCTATGCTTAGGCGACCTGAGACAAAGGCTCCCTAAGGGAGGTGCGAGCCGGGCACCTGAGGAGGCGGAGAGAAAACAGAGACCGAGTTGTTGACACCCTGTGACCCTTCTTGATTCATTTGTGGGTAGCCCGTGCCCGGTTCAGGAAAAAAACGTGTAGAACGTTTCCAGGTCGCTCCCTGGAGGGCTGGGGGAGGGTGCGGTGCCGAATCACCACAAAAAATGCAACGCGAGAGACGTTAGTAACTGTCGCAGGTTAACGTACTGTAATTTAGTTGACGGTTTGTTTCATAACTGTAACTGCGGGCCTCAGTTACAACCTTTTAGATCTGTCCAAAGAAACACTATCTTTTCAAGCACGGGAGTGTTCCGCTTCTCTCCTTTAAACCATTTTTTTAAGTCAGAATTATTTTACAGTTCATTATTTTTCTCGTCCACAGATCAGTGTTGAGTCAGCCCAGGTTAATGATAATTTCTGAAACTTTCTAATCCCATTCTTCAGTTATTTGATCTGATGTAAAGGACTGCCTTCCAAGTCAAATGAGTTTGAATGCGGTAGCTTCATTCCCAAAATAATTATTTTCACATGTGGGAAATATTCAAGTTTTAGTCTACTGTCTGTTTAAACAGTTTGTTCCGAGCCCTCAAAAAGATCTCCAAACATAACACCAAATACGTATTTATTATATGGAAAGGTATACTCACCCTTGGGGAGTAGGGGAAGGCAAACAGGTAGACACAGTCTCTCGAAAAAAATGTGTATGTCTGTGGTCAATGAATAGTGAAACAAAATGAAACACCACCATAGTTTGCAAAATGATCTATGCTCAGCCTCTTTTTTTATCCTAGTTATTAAATAGCTATAATTCTGGGTTGTGAGGAATAAAAAGATCATACAAATATCCATCTCTGAAGTCCTTAGAAACTAAGTGCTAATTTTTAATATTGTGCTTTAAAATTATAAGGTGCCTTGATAATAGGAACTTCCTGTTCCTCGGACTAATTTATTTCTTGGATTACTAGAGTGGTAAGTAAAAAATAAAAACCCGAGGAAAACATGGCAGGTAAAGAATTTTGTAATCAGAAGTGTGATTCAGATAATAAAGTCTTCAATTATAACCATATTGCATTTTATTACCTCACCAAAAAATGATTACTGTATTGACTTAATCTGTTTTATATGTTTTTTGGAAGCACCTTTTTAAACTGAGTTGCTGTTTGGATGTGATATGCTACGTATAATTTTGAGACACTTTTTTTGCAGACAAAAAAGAAAAAAACCTTGCCAAATTTGTAATAATATATTGAACCTTGGAGACTTATATTTCTGGTAAAATTATAATATACTTTATGACTTCACAGAATTTTAGAATGACTGTTGAGACTGTGGAGAAATACAAGGTAAGTGGAAAATTGAAAAATCTTACCAGTTCAGTTTTTTAAAAGTCAGTTGATAAATAAGACAAAAACATTTTTTGACCATATTTTATCTGCATAGTTAAAGTCTCAGTTTCACTTTGTTTAAACAAACTGTATGTCTCCTTTTTGAAAAGTCTACTGAAAACAATAGACAAACAGTAAATAATCTGAACACATGAATAGCAAAAATCCCTGAAAATTAACATCAACCAGGAGGTCTTTATTACTATCTGACTTTCCATTTGGGAAATTTCATATTCTTTGGAAAGAATATTACTTTTACAAAATCTGGGACAGCACTTTATAGGTTCTTAATTCTGACATGCTCTACTAGGACTAGTTACCAATGGGTATCCTTAGGTGGGAATAGATTGAAAACCAACTTACCCAGAATTGTGAGATGTGCAGCATAAAGGCAGTAACAACTCTTGCTTTTCTGTTAACATTTTGGATGCCAAGATAGGATTTTAATTCCATAATTATGTTCTTGTTGCCTAGAGGATTTGTATACAAAAAGCTGCTAAAACAATCAGGACAGTATTAAAATACTCTAGAATCTCAATCTATGACATCATTTCCCAGGTTTTTGCCAAACAGAGAAAGAGTCCTCCAAATATGATACTTAAATTTACAAAGTCTGCTATAAACAGAACCCATGAAATCCCAAGTCACCTTATAGTGAAAATTTACTGTACATTTTCTATTTTCTTGATCTTAAAAATTATAGGAGAGTAGCTGTGGTTCCCAGTGTTGGGCAGGGACAGGAGTCAGTCACCTTGGAAAGTTTTTCCTAATTACACATGCTGGACACTCCCTTTCTGAAATGCACAATTTCTAGGTTCTAAGTAGTGTTTGGAAAAACTAGATTGTTCTGATAACCACCAACAGCTCATCCACCTTGTTTATGGCCATTGTATTTGGAGATTTTTACTGATAAATTCTTAAATCATAGTAAGTTAAATTTCAAATGTAAAACTCTTAGAGATGATACTAAGAAGCAACTGTGTATAAAATCTAATAGGTATTGAAGTGGATACAAAGATTCTACTTAAAAATTAAGTGTGCAGATGGGGAAAAATGTTGTTTAAGTAGCTAACCTCAAAATATCAGATTGGTGCCTTGATGCTGTATCATTCCTTCCTCTCCCCCAGATCCTTTATTTACTGTCCATTTTACCTCATGTATGTTGTCTTCAGCCTTTCTCCTTAATCCCCACTACTTTGTTTACTTAGGTTCTATTCCCTACACCTTTCCCTCCAGGCCACCCTACAGGCTTCCTTCAGATTTGAAATCTAGTGATATCACTCCCCTGCTTCAAATACATATGTTTAAGTATACCACATATATTTGCATACATAATATTTTAATTACTTTGTTCACAATCTGATTCCAACATTGCATCCCATCATTCCTAGCAGACACTTGACACTCCAGCCATACATTTCTCCAGGTCACTGGGAATGTATCAATATCACTGTAAATGGATATAGTCCATCTGTCTTATGAATCATTTTATTTTAGGTGTAAGTAAATCAATAGCTGTTGAATACACTGACAAATTGTGCCAAAACCCTATGAGACATGTCATGCAGCTCTCTCATTTCCCTTTTAGGAAATTTTGTATTCTGCAAATGCAGCATATCGTTATATTGTAATAAAGCATTTGTTTCCATATTACATTGTGAGCTCCTTGAGCAGACTCTGTTTCCCATTGCATTATATCCACATTTATTCAATACATTGCATACCAGGCATTCTACAGGGGTGGGGGAGGGAGGGATATAATAGAGCAAACACAGACACTTTCAAGAGTTAAAGTCTAGTGCAAGAAACAGTCACACTTGGAAATGATAACTGAGAAAAATGGTATGAAGAAACATATAGTGCTGTGAGAATTCATAGTTCAGAACCCTAGTCCCAAAAGTCTCCCTAAAGGAAGTGACATCTGAGAACTGAGAATTTTTTTTTGAATTTTATTTTTTTATACAGCAGGTTCTTATTAGTTATCTATTTTATACACATCAGTGTATACATGTCAATCCCAATCTCCCAATTCATCCCACCGCACCCCCCACCCCCGCTTTCCCCCCTTGGTGTCCATACGTTTGTTCTCTACATCTGTGTCTCTATTTCTGCCTTGCAAACCATGAGAACTAAGAATTTAACGTGGATTAGATAAAAGGGAAGTGAAGAGCTTCGTAACAGGTAAACGGTAACAACATGGCAAAAATTCAGGGGCCAGAGAGATGATATAAACTTACATCCCAGTTTGCCAAGGATAGGCCTTTTTTTACTTTCAGAAGTGTTCTGGTTTGGATGATAAATTACATTGTCGCTCTATAAGGGACTAAAAGAAGTACAGTACTGCTGGAGCAACAACTGAGGAAGATGAAGCTGCATGGTGGCCAGACCATTCAGGGCCCAAACGCCAGGTAAAGAAGTAGGTTCTTTGCCTGGAATAAAGGGAAACCTTTGACAGATTTTAAATTGGGTGGTAATGATGAGATTTACAAACTGAAAATTTTAATTGTAAATTCCAAAAATGGATTAAAGGTGGGTCAAAGTCGACACAAAATTCTTGAATTAGGAGGCTAAAAGATTAGAAATAACTTTAATGAACCAGGGTAGTAGTATGGAAGTAGAGAGAGTAGATTTGGAAGGAAATGTCCATGGGATCTGTTGATGCAGTTGGATTCAAGGTTAGGAGAAGGAGGGAAGCTGTACATACAATGGAATGGAACTGAATGGTAATATGTTTGGAAATGGGTAGGTGTGAATATGATAGATTTAGTTTAGAATTTAGAGTTTCTCATGTCATTGAGTCATCCAAGAAGCTTTTGGATAGAAGTCTGGACCTGAGAAGGGAGATCTAGACTAAAAATAAAAACTGTTAAGTGTGTAGGGGAAAATTAAAATCTTTAGTATATGTGAAATAGGCTTGGAAGACAGCCTAGGAGTGTACAGTGAAGAACTTCAATTAATTTTTGGCTAGGTAGAGGAAGATTAGCTGGATAAGGAGTTGCGATGTCAGAAGGGTGTTGTGCAATAGAGGACAAAGGTCTGAGTGCTTCAAGGAAGGAGTGGTGAATAGTGTCCAGTTCTATGGTGAAATAAGGCCTGAATAATAGCCACTGGATTTAATAACATGACGGTCATCAGTTACCTTAGCAAGAACTATTTTGTTGGAATAATAGGGCTAGAAGCCAGACTGGAGTAGAACGTGATAAATGAAAAAGTGGAATCTGAGTCTAAATTTCTCATTTAGGTGATTTGACTTTGACTTGGGAGAGAATATGAATTTTTTTTTTTTTTTTTTTTTTTTTGCTGGCTTTTGTGGATTTTTGTTTAGGTGAAAGATTTAGAGTGTTTGAAAGACAATGGAAAATGTCATTATGAGAGAGAGAGTGAATATATGAGTTAGCTACAAGAATTAGCTGGAAGGATTACCACATAATAATCATTCAAAAAGAAAATACATGAACATTTCAAAGTGATTTGGGGAAAAAATAGAATTTTTTTTTTCAATCAGGAACTGAACACTAGATAACCACTGTTTATAGTTATGGACTATAGGTGGCCACTTAATTGCTGTGATTTGAGGGTTTCTGTGAGCCTTCTACTCCCCAAATACATGCCTCATGCTCTACTAATGTTTGAAAAGTTGTTGGTAGAAATCTATTTTAAAGCATATATTCATGGGAAAAGTAATCTGTTAAGAAAGTAGTTCTGAACTGTGCCAAAATTTAGAAATACCTGAGGAACTTCACGATAAAAATGCTGAAGCCCTACTTCAAGGGATTCCATTCCATTGTTCTGAGAAGGGGCCTGGGCATATGCATTCTTTAAAAGCTTTTTAAATGATGATTCTAATGTGCCACTGACGTTTAAAAACTATGGACATCATCATGTTAACACTGCATTGACTCAACATTTAGTTTAGATGAAGTAGAGAGAGGCCAGGTCACTTATTTTGAAAATGGTGGTTATTAACGGGGAGTTTTTGCCTCTCGGGACATTTGACAAAATATGGAAACATTTTTGGTAGTTACAATGAATGGGAAAGGGGGTTGGAGCTGCTGACATACAGTGGGTAAAGGCCAGGGATACTGCTGAAGATACTACAATGCACTGGACAACCCCCCACATCAAAGAATTATCTGGCCCAAAATGACAATAATGTCATTGTTGAGAAACCCTGCTATAAAATAGGATGGCAAGCTAAATAGTATTTTTTAGTAAAGTCTTAACAGGTGGGGCTTACAGTTTAGTAAGAGTGCTAATGAATGAGGATCTACCTAACAACGTAGCCCCACCTAACAACTTAGCCTTGCTTATAACCAGCAACAAAAGAGCCTCAAATAAAATAAATTTGTAGAACTACGAAGTGTGACTAGCACAATAGACTGATTACATTATTTTCCTAGTTTAAAAAATATAGTGCAACTGAAACTCTTATTGCTGGCGGGGGTATACATTGATTGCAGTCACTTTGGGAAACTGATAGACAGTATCCATTACAGCTGAATTTAGGCCTGTAATTCAGTTTCTCTCGTGAGTGTATATCCAAGAAAATGAGTGCAGGTGTCTTCTAAAAGTCTTGTATACAAATATCCATAGTAGTTTGATTCATTATGGCCTAAAATAGGAACAAAGTAAAATATATTCTTACAATGGAATATTACCCAGCAATAAAAATGAATAAACTGCTACACACAATAATATGGATGGATCTCATAGGTATTTGTTGAGTGAAATAGACAAAAACCAATTCATATTGTATTGGGTAGACCAAATAGTTTGTTTGGGTTTTTCCATAAGATGTAACGGAAAAACTCGAACAAACTTTTTGGACAACCCAGTATTATTCCATTTATATGAAATTCAAGAAAAAAACTAATTCATGATGAAAGAAGTCAAGATAGTAGTTACCTCTCTGGGCATGGGTATTGACTTAGAAGGGGCACAAGGGAGCCTTATGAAATGATGGAAAATGTTTTGGATCTTGATCTCATTGGTTGTTATATGAATGCATACATATGAAAAAGTTCATCAATCTGAACATTTAAATTTTGTGAACTTTACACATGCCGTACCCCAATTTTTAAAAATTAAAAGTTATGAAAAAAAATCAGGAAACCTAATTTTGAACTACTTGAAATCTTGTATCTTAAGTACTTGGTTAAATAAAGGGTTGGCTACCTAACATGTTCTCAACAGATAAAAACAACTCTAGTGCATTGTATAGTGAAAGTAAATTTTGGATTTGGAGTCTGACCTAGTTTTGAACCACACCTTCATCCATTATTACCATATGACTTTGGGCAAGTCCTTAAATTGGGACCTTATGTTTGTGATTATGGAAGAACAGAAGATCAGTGAGTTGGGAGGAGTATAAAAAAATTCTTAAAAAAAAATTCAGCTTTGATTCATGATCCCCCACCACTGAGAAATATCCAGAGACATTTAGGGTGGGCCTCAGCAGCTATATATGTATAGGTATCCCCTTTTCAAAAGTTCACTTTATGCCACTTCACTTTTATGAAAAACATACCTTAGTACCTGTTTTCACTAAACAAAAGAAATCCGAAGAGGATTTTTGCTTTTACAAAATAATAAGACGAAAAGCGAAAATAGCATTCAGCATTTGTTTTGCAGTGAGCCGTTGTAACAGAGGTGGCATGCGCCCTGAGCAGCAAGAGTGGCACTTCCAAGCTCCTTCCCTGGGAACTACACTCAGCCTCTCAGCATCAAGCCATCATGCTTTGAACTGTGTCTGTGAGCATCAGTGCTTTATCTCCATTTATTTTGTGCATCCATTAGCGAGATGTGTCCTAAGGTAATTGCTTCTTTGTTTTACCTCATTTAGGTTTGCGAAAGGTTTCATAGGAACACTATCCTAGCTTTAGCCAGGATGAACAACTGAACCCTATCTGGACCAATCAGATTGTTTTGAGAATTTAAAATTGTAAAGTTCATCAGACAGCTGATCTTTTCCTGAGAAACATAAAGTTAGGCCAGGGTACTTTGTTTGGAAGCAGCACATGGAGAGTCAGAGTTGTGTTGCAAAAACAAGAATAATCTCAGATTACTTACTGTATCACTCAGTGTTACAAATGTCATAACTCTATGAGGTTGGTACTGTTATCTCTACAGGTAAGGAAACTGAGAAGCTTGACTAAAAAGTGCTGAAGCGCTGAAGCTAAAATATTTTTTTTTTCTTTCTCTTTTTTTTTTGGAAGCTAAAATAAAACCTGGGCAGTTTGAATCCAGTCTGTGTTTTCATGAAGTGCTGACATATCAGACACATGTATAATAGCTGCCTTGGTTCCTGATAGCTTTCCAGTTCCTGAGCTCAGTCCCTTGAGAAGGGTAGTCTGCTCCCTATCTTTGAATTATTTATCATAATTTATCCTTATAATAAAATTTCATGTCTTTGCCTAAGTGGATCAGCCAATTGCAACTGAAAGTGTCCTGCTCTAGTTTGACTATGAATTGGAATGCAAATAACAAAGCTCAGAGAAACTAAAACTGACTGAATCGAGATGGGGCTGCCGGCAATAAAGACTTTCCTACCTTAAGATGGGAACCTGTTAGCTTCTGTTGTGCAATAGTGAATCTTTACCCAGGCTTTCTCCAATCTTGTCTCAGAACTCAGACTAATGTAGTCACTGAGGTAGGGCCTAGAGATCTTGGTAGCCAAATATAAAAAATATTGAGTGCGTTGGTTTCTATGTGTGGAGTTTTGAAAAGTATGTTGGAAAAGAGAGGAATTCTAAACAGAGTTCCTAGGTGAAAGTAGATTGGAACGGGTTGTGCCAAATTTAGCGAATTTGATTTAGCAATTATTGGAAGCCAATTTGCCTTTGGGCTGAGAATATACAGCTAGATCAAGAGATTACTCAAAGGGCTCATTGAATGGCAACATAATTTTTTTTTTTTTGGCCACCTGTTTCTCACACTAAAGTTTTGACATTGAATACCAGAAAGTGGAATTTTAGTAATAAGAATAGGACTGTCAAGGAAGAACAAATGATATTAAGGACTCTAATTCCTCAGCTCCTTCCAAAACATTTTCCACTTCCCATCCCCTCTCATGCTTCACAAAAGTGTGATGATCCTTCACATTGTCTATCAATAGCCACTAGGATTGCAATGCAGTATGTGTCTGGGAATATTACTAAATGGCAAACTGCAAACTGCCTTGCCTACTTTTTCTGTTGTTTGCTTTGAGGCTAAAGCAGAGAGCAACGGGGATGGACAGAGTCTCAACTGTTGCTAAGAAACAAGTCCAGATTGACAAGGAGAAACCAGACCCACTAAAGTCTTCAGCATTAGCTAAATGGAAAAGGAATCTGCCTAAAAGAAAATTAGCAGGCTCTCCTCCACAGTAGAGCAGTTGCATGCCGTAAAACCCCAAAGTAGACTCAGACCACAGACTATCTCAACCCCTCAAGCACCTCCTGTTTTCCAGTACAAAAGAATCTGCACCAGCTCGAAGTGGGTATCCTTTCCTGAAATGAAGAACCTTAGTGTCCCTTGTCAAGAGTGGCCCTGGAGGACTCTGTACAAGAGAATCCAAACTGGATATAGACAGATTTTCTAATAACTGACTAGGAAGTTGTTCAGTTAACTCATGCCTTATGAGATTTCAAGGGCCATTATTTACTATCCCACTCCTGCTGGGTACAATACATACTTTAGCAAACTAGTTAAATTTATATTTAGTCCACAGATTGCAGAATTAATCCAAGTATTTCTTGTATGGGTTTTATATACCTATCCTAGGGCTAGTTACATTCAAAATAGTGTAAAGATGGACAAGGGTTTTTCTTACTTGGAATTGACATTCTAGTTTGGGGAAGGAGGAGAAGAGAGAGATGAATGAGGAAATAAGCTTACAAGCTGGGATGGACTCTATAAAGGAGAGATAGATAGTGTAATGTCAGAGAGAGTAAAGAGAGACATACTCAGATGGGAAGAGCAGTGGGGTGGTCAGAGGAGGCCTCTTTGAGCTATAACTGGTAGAGTGAAGTAGAGCCTACTGTGGCAAGAACCACAAGAAGAGTAGGAAGGAGAACAAGTGCAAAGACCCTAAGGTAAGAAAGGGTTTGTCACGTGTGAAGAACTGAAGGCGACAAATACAGCTGAAGCATAGCAGGGGGGAAGCTGGGTTGACATGAGATTGAAGAGATGGCCAAGGAACCTCCTTTGATCTAGAGCCTTGAGGGCTATGGAAAGCATTTGGGGTTTAATTCCAAACACAGCAGGATGCCATTGGAAGTTTTTACACCAGAGAATTGCATAATCTGATTTGCCTTCCATAAGATTGTTCTAGCTGCTGTGTAGAAAATGGATGGTAGTAGTAGCAAGAGTGGCTCTCCACTCTCTAGCTCTCCACTTAGGGACCTACTTTAGTGTATAATGGCCTGTTAGGATTAGAGGAGTAGCTTTAGAGATGTAGACAAGATGGAATCAAGATAAATTGGGGATGTTAAAGTAACATTTGAGTTGAGGTCCTCACTTACCATTCATTAGTATCTAAATATGTTAATTGATAAAAAGCAATACAAACATTTGGAAATGTGGAGACATATCAGAGCTAGAAATGCTGAAGATAGTTGGGAGTGGAGAGGGGTGGGGGACAGAATGCTATTTTTTGTTACAAATATTCAATATCATTTTCTTATAAAAATTGTATATATGTGTGTAAATGTGTTTATGTGTAAGCTTTGCTGTGAAAAGGTCAGAGAGGTGTAGTGATAGATGGAGGAAGTCAGAGGATTTTTTTTTAAGTAGAAAATACTAATGTATGTGGGCAGAATAATAACTAATGTATGATGCATGAATAATAAGCAGAGAATGAAAATTTGATGAAGTGCAGTAGACAAACGGAATAACTGAAGAAGCAAAATACTGAGAAGAAAAGAAACTATAGGTGTTAAGAGTTAGAATTGACCATGATAGGAAAAATGACACTCTTTCAATTTTTTACCGAAAAGAGGCTGAGAAGGTGAGTACAGATGCAGAGAGGTGTGAATATTTGTTGGAATGAAATTGAAGTAAATCCTCTCTGATGGTTTCTGTATTCACAATGAATTATGGAGTAGGATCACCAGCTGAAAATGGGTAGAGTGAAAGAGTTTGACCTAACAGGAAAAAAATATGACATTTTTACCTCAGAGAATGTGAACACGAACTTCCTAGGGAAGCATAGTAGGACTGCCAGGTTGTCTTGAGTGTTCATTTGCAGTCTGTGGTCATGAATTTCAAAAAAAATCAGTCAGGTAATTGTATTGTTTCTTTATTAAGTTGCTTGGTTCTCTGCACAAGGAACCAAACTGAGTTCAAGCAGATCTGGGATTTTGTTAAGTAAGTTCAACAGAGAGAGATGGGAGCCAAGGCAGTTGATTGTGCTTAAAAAGGAATGAATATAATGATGAACCATGAAATTCAAGCTGGGTAAACCTGGGAGTAAATACAGATAATTAAAAAGTAGTGGGGTGAAGGTGGGAGGTGGGGGTCAATGGACTGGACATCTCTAAGAGGCCAAACACTTATTGCCAACCTAAAGTGAGATGGTGGACTGAATAAGATGCCCAGAATTGATATTTCACAGGTAGTGCAGTTATCAGGGCTTACGTCGTCTGGGGTTAGTCTAAGATATGAGTTTAGGTTGTGTAATAGTCTTTGGAGGTGATGAAGTTAGAGAATTAAGTTTTTTCTGGTTCTGCGTGTAAGGAGCTTACAAGTTTCCACTCCATCCTAACTGAGTGAAAAATCAACAACTCTTTTTGGATCCGTAAGAGGGGGGAGGACACAGGACAAACCTCTGTCCCCAAGATTGGAGAGACAGGAGAATATTGGGAGTCACAGTTCACCTAAGCAGAGGTGAGCATAAACCACTGTGGGAACCAGTCCAGGGTAAGAAAATCTGAACTGTAATTATGAATTGCTGGAAGCCCAGTGCAGACAACTCTAAGAGTTAAAAACTTCAGGGGACTCAGTCATGGGCGGGTAGGGAAGACAAAATCGTTAAGGTTTACCTCCAGGAGCTTGACTAGGTTCCCACAGTAAATATCTGACAAAAAATCTTCTTGGGCTTCCAGCAGGAGGAAGGGAAAAGGACCCATTTTGAAATATCTAAGAGCACTCTGTTCTAAAGAAAACCTGCTCTCAGGGGAAGCTAGTTAGCCAGAGCCCAATCTGCTGGGATATTATCAGAGCCTAACTGACCTAGGGGAAGGGAAGTACCCAACTCCAGCCCACTCTAGCCATCCTGTCCCACCTAAGAGGGCAGAAAGAAAACTGAGGAACACTTGTGAAGTACACAGTCCATAGGCATAGGCTCACTAAAAGACTGAGACCTAATCATAGGACTAGAGAATGCTTCCTCTGCCCCCGCACATCACTGCCGCATTGCTGAAGACATTTCAAACAGTTTCTTTTACCTGATACAACGTATTTAGCTGTCAATAAAAAAATTACCAAGAGGCAAAAAACATAATTTGAAGAGAAAGAGAAAGCATCAGACCCAGACATGGCAAGAATATTGGAATTATCAGACTAGGAATTTAAAACAATTAGTGTCCTAAAGGCTCTAATGGATAAAGTAGACATCATGGAAGAACACATCGGTAATGTAAGCAGAGAGATGGAAAACCTAAGAAAGAACCAAAAAGAAGTGCTAGGGATAAACAGCCAAACCGAAAAAACAAAAACTAAAAAACAGTGAAACAGAAAAGAATTAAGGGCTTCCCTGGTGGTGCAGTGGTTAAGAATCCACCTGCCAATGCAGGGGACACGGGTTCAAGCCCTGGTCCGGGAAGATCCCACATGCCGTGGAGCAACTAAGCCTGTGTGCCACAACTGCTGAAGCCTGAGAGCCACAACTACTGAAGCCTAGAGCCTGTGCTCCGCAACAAGAGAAGCCACCTCAATGAGAAGCCTGCTCACCGCAACTAGAGAAAGCCCACACGCAGCAACGAAGACCCAGTGCAGCCAAAAATAATAAATAAATAAATTTTTTAAAAAAAGAGACTGTGCTGTTGGATGGGCCATCTACATATATTTTTTTTTTTTAATTTATTTATTTATTTATTTATTTATGGCTGTGTTGGGTCTTCGTTTCTGTGCGAGGGCTTTCTCTAGTTGTGGCAGGCGGGGGCCACTCTTCATCGCCGTGCGCAGGCCTCTCACTATCGCGGCCTCTCTTGTTGCGGAGCACAGGCTCCAGACACGCAGGCTCAGTAGTTGTGGCTCACGGGCCCAGTTGCTCTGCGGCATGTGGGATCTTCCCAGACCAGGGCTCGAACCCGTGTCCCCTGCATTGGCAGGCAGATTCTCAACCACTGCGCCACCAGGGAAGCCCTACATATATTTTTGAAAGTCACTGGGAATGACTGTATATAGTCTTGGAAAGGGAAAATATGATAGTAAACCAGGAACTAAAGTTGATAATAAATAAGAGAGTAACTAGAATGGACAGCTACAGAGGACTGATCAGTGGTAGAGCTGATAACATTAGCTTCAAGGGAGCATATATTCTTGGAGAAAGGAGAATAGTGGCCCCGGATCCTAACCCTGAGATTCATAATACAGGAGCAAAGAAGGTCTTCACTTGAAAAGGATACAGTTGAATCATTATGAGTTTAAGACAGCCTAGACTCAGTTAATGTTAAGAATATAGGTCTTAATTTGAAAAGGACACAATATTATTCAACAACTATGTGTTGAACATCTGTGTATTCTGTTTTTGTTTTAAGTGTTCGAGATACAGCAATCAACAACAACCAAAAATAGTCCCTGCATTGTTTGGGGCTTATATTCCTGTGAGGGGAGCCAGAAAATAAACATATGTTATACCTAATAGTGGTAAGTGCTATGAAGAAAAAAATCATATATGTGTGTGTGTATATATACATATATATATACACATATATATATATAGAGAGAGAGATGGGGATGGTATTTTAAACAGAATCACAGAGAGCTTCCCTGAAAAGGTAATAGATATGTGAGCCAACACCTGAATAAAGTAAAGAAGAGAGACTTGCAGATATATTTCAGGGGCAGGGGCAAAGGCAGGGGCAGAGGCATTCCACCATGTAGAAGAGTGAGAGAAAGCCATAGGCTAGAGTGGGCTTATTATGTTTATGGAACAGCAAGGAATCTAATGTGATTTCAGTAGCATGAGCACTCACATACTAATTTTTAAAAATTGTTTGTTTGCATTTATACTAATTTTTGCATTAAGACAAATTTCAGGAAGTAAGAATGCTTATTTAGCTAGAAGTTTCTCTCTTTTCATGTTTTAAATTATCCATGGATTTTAATTTTTCAACCTGAAATTTGAAGTATTTGGAGACTTGGTATAACAGTTATAATAAAGCATAGAAGCTTTATTTTTTAAAAAAAATAGAAATCAATTTGGTTCTATGGTTTCTTAATATTATTTGTAACTATGGATCACCGATTTTTTCCTCTGTTCAGTTAATATCACTTTAATTAGAGAAATGTAGGTAAAAATTACATGAAACTATCAATTGATATGTATCACTAGCAAAACTTTCAGAGGAAGTGAGCCTACATGATTCATCTGAAATAATTAGCCAAGACAAATAGACATATTTGAACGGAAGGAAAAATAAGTGTGAGTACCTTGTTTAAGTTTGACGTCCTATGGGTCTTCATAGTTAAAATTAACATTTAATTTAAAGTGACAGTACATTATTAAATAAAGTTGATTAGGCATTTTCAAAACTGTTCAAAACCATAATTCAAAAAGAGTCATGTAGCACAATGTTCATTGCAGCTCTGTTTACAATAGCCAGGACATGGAAGCAACGTAAGTGTCCATCGACAGATGAATGGATAAAGATGTGACACATACATACAATGGAATGTTACTCAGCCTTAAAAAGAAACGAAATTGAGTTATTTGTAGTGAGGTGGATGGACCTAGAGACTGTCATACAGAGTGAAGTAAGTCAGAAAGAAAAACAAATACTGTATGCTAACACATATATATGGAATCTAAAAAAAAAAAAAAAGTTCTGAAGAACCTAGGGGCAGGACGGGAATAAAGACGCAGATGTAGAGAATGGACTTGAGGACATGGGGAGGGGGAAGGGTAAGCTAGGACGAAGTGAGAGAGTGGCATGGACTTATATATACTACCAAACGTAAAATAGATAGCTAGTGGGAAGCAGCCACATAGCACAGGGAGATCAGCTCCGTGCTTTGTGACCACCTAGAGGGGTGGGATAGGGAGGGTGGGAGGGAGACGCAAGAGGGAGGAGATATGGGGATATATGTATATGTATAGCTGATTCACTTTGTTATAAAGCAGAAACTAACCATTGTAAAGCAATATACTCCAATAAAGACGTTAAAAAAACCCCTTTTTCAAAAACTACGTTTATAGGACAAAAAGTACAGTCCAGTAGAATTGCTATGAGGAAGAGAGTGGCGGTAGTACCCTGCTTGTTTTTCATACTTCCATTTCTGCCTAACCCTGCCCCCTACCTTCCATCCACTCTCAATATAGAAACCAGAGGGGTCTTTTAAAAACATAAAACAAATCATATCACTCTACTGTTTAACAACCTTTCAGAAAAAGCCAAACTTCTTTCCATGGTCTTCCAAGAGCCTGCATGATCTCACTTCAGTCTGGCTCTCCAAAGTCTTACCCCCATCATTCTCCCCCCTACTCATTATGTTGCAGCTACTTGGCCTCCTTTCTATCCTCATGCCTGCCAAATTGTCTTCCATTCACGGGCTTTCGCTTTGGTTGTTTCTAGGCGTGGAATGCTTCTTTCAGCTCTTCTCATGGAGGCTATTCGTTATCTTTTGGGTCTCAGGCCAGATGTCACTTCCTTACAGAGGTCTTCTAAACAACATACTCTAAAGGGGGGGCTTCCTCAGTGACTTTTTTAGTTACTTTGTTTTTTTCATAGTAATGATCATGATTTACAATGACTTCATTTTACTTGTCTTACTTGCCTATTGCTTTCTCCCCTTCTTACCAAGAAGGTAAGCTCCCTGATAGACTGCTACAGTGAAACATTTGGAAAAGTAAAGGATATGTGGAAAGTAAATTTTGTAGGATTTTTTTTAAAAAAACAATTAAAAGGTTACAGGTAAAGTGTAAAAGTTCTACAGAAAGGAAATAAAATCCTAGTACCCTATGGCCATCTTTTCCACGGTCATCATAAAGTTAACACTGTTACTGTTTTAGATAAATATGATGATGTAATTCTCTCAGTGTGGTTGGGGTGGGAGGGGTGTGTGAGTGCTAGATGCCCACAGTGGAAGTCAGCATTGCCATTCAACATCCCTTCCACCTTTACCCCCTGCATAGTGGCCATGTACTTCAGCTTTAGAAGTGTGCCTGATTAATCCTAATTGATTCATGTAATCCAATACCCTGTGCCACTCTAATAAATTTATAGGTGGGCAGGTGTAAGCCAAAAAATTCATGACATTCCTTAGGCCATAGGGGATGATTCAGGAATGAGCTGTGACCCAGTTTGTAGTATAAAGCTGTCTAGGAATTCAGAAAAAGATTTTCGTATTCAAATGTGAAAGATCAGAGAATGAACCTCTTTCTTCCTCTGGATTTTGGGTGTGTCAGTGTGAAACCAGGAGCTGTTATAGGTCTTTGCCCCCACAGGAGAAGCAGTCTAAGGATGGGACGTCACCTGGAGGAGAATAGAACTGAGGAAATGACAGAGAACTGGAGCCAGAGCCACTGAATGAAGCTGACTCAGGTTCATTGCAAACTCTGGGCTTCTAATTGTGGAAATCAGTGCATTTCTTAATTTCTTAAACCAGGTGGGATTGGGATTACTAGAAATTGAGGCATCCTAACTGACAAAATCCAACTCTCTCCTAACAAGTCAAGAGATATTTAAAATTTGTAAATTATATGTATATATGTTAGTATGCACTATTTAGAAAAGTGGAGCTTGTTAACAGAAGAAATAGCTTTAAATAGTTGAAGTGTTTTCTTCTTGGAAACAGGGCCAAGAGATGGAGGGAAGGGAGATGAGCCCCAGGCTGTTCTTTTTCCTTGTTCGCCTTACAAAGCTATTTGATTTCTTAAACATGTACCTTAATTATTTAGATGTTTCAAAAAGAACCTAATGAAATTTAGAATTTTAAATTGAGTCCATTTAAAAAATTATTTCTTTAATTACTTTTTTTTTTTTTTTTTGGTCCTGCCGCGTGGCTTGTGGGATCTAGTCAGGGAACTAGGGATTGAACCCAGGCCCTCAGCAGTGAAAGCGTGGAGTCCTAACCACTGGACCACCAGGGAATTCCCTTTAATTACTATTTTAATAAAGGCAGTTTAAAGATTAAAATATTTGGTGTTCTAGATGTAAAAAGGATAAGAAGTTTGAAGATGTCTTTGTTTAAGTGCCTGATGGCCAATATCTTTAAATGTATGCACTATGCTGCGAAAGTGTTGAACAACTGAAAAAGTACTGAATGCTTGTTTATTAAGACGGATTTCTTAAAATGAAATGGACATTTTATATATATGGTTATCATAGCCTGTTTCTGATTGGTAAGAATATCAGCTTTTCTTTTTCTTAAGGTGATATTGATAATACACTTTCCCTACATAATATTATGGCCCATGTTCCTCTTGTAAAATACTTTTTCTATGTAAAGCAAATTTATTACTCCCCAGTAGATGTTCACAGTGCTCTCGTGTTCACTCTGCATAAAATTTCAGATAATGTTTGATACTTTCCTCCTACTACTACAAATTCACTTTGTGTCTTTTCTCATCCAGATTTCAAATGTCATCTGACATATATTTTAGTGGAGTGTTTCAGTATCTTCCACAACCACTTAATTTTTATACAGTCTAAATAGTTGGAGACACATTGAGTAATTTTTTTCAGTACACACAGAAGTGTCCACATGAGGGGAAAGCAGTGGCTGAAATCCAGCCTGTGTCCACACATTGTGTAGTCTGGATTTTGCTTCCAGGAAGAAAGGGCACATTTTGTCATTCACACAAAATTTCTGTATGTATTAGTGGTGAACAAGGTTGGAGAGGGAAATAAAAACAGCAATAGGAGAAGGTCATAGAATATATAATCAATTTCAACTAAGCTTTTTGGAGCACAAGCTGAGTGTTAGGCACTGAGATCACATTAATGAAGCAATTGGTGGGCCCATAATGAGTAGGGGAACCATAGACCTGTCTGCATAGGGCTACCCCAGTTCATACCTGTTTTCTCATTGTCCCATCTGATTAATGTCCCCTTTCATTCTCAAATGTGTACCAGTTTGGACAGTAAATTATGTAGTCACCCTAAAAAGAAGGAAAAAAGTCATTCTAGACTGAGCAGCAAAATCGTGAGTAAGTGAAAAAGCATGATCTCTGGTTTGGCATGACAGGGAGGTTGGTGGGGGGGAAATGGCATGAGGTAGAAATATGACAAATAATAGGGAGTCTGAGCCGGTGAAGGGCCTGATACACTACTTTTAAGGAGTTTATTTTTCTTGAAGGCATTGGGGACTGATGGTGGTTTGGAAGCAGGCAAATGATAATATCAGATCTTTTTAGCATTGAAAAAGAGCAAAAGTACATTCCCCTACCACTATTCTCCATGCTCCTCCCACACACATGGGGGGAGGGAGAAAGAGATGAGAATCATGTCCTTTCTGAATGTAAACACACTCATAACTGAGCTCCACTTAATCTTTAAATCTACTCTAACTCCTTGGAATGAGTAACAGATCCTCTCCTTTCCATCTGTAAAACACACTGCTGTCACTGGAATGCTGAATTTTAAATGCGTACAGGTGGCAAACTGCTCTAGTACCACATACATTTCTACTCCTATAAGTTGAATTGTGTATTTTAAGAGATTATGTTTTTGTTCTTAAGCCTATTGTTGCTACTTGTTATTGCAATTATGTAATTGAAAAAAATTATGTAAACTGATGAACTAAGAAGGCAAACGGTTCTTTCCATGAATTTTTGTGGAATGCTTTTTAAAAACCAAAGGCAACTGACTAAAAATATTCAGATAAGTGAGGTGTGGATGAAACAACTGTAAAAACAAACAACAACAAAAAACAAAAACAGGAAAATAGCATAAACATTCAGAACGTTCTGTGCTCAGTTTGCTTTTTCACATACTGTATACCTGAAGCCATGTTAATATGCTTGAGTAAAGAGACAATTCAAGGCTGCCACCTACAATTAGGGCTGCTACTTGGTTGGGCTTGCTGTTGTCTATGGTCATTCTCCAGGATTCATCCAGTTTTTGTAGGAGACAGACAGATGAATTAAATAGAGATGTGATAGGGACTTCCTGCTGGCACAGTGGTTAAGAATCCGCCTGCCAATGCAGGGGACACGGGTTTGAGAGCCCTGGTCCAGGAAGATCCCACATGCCGCGGAGCAACAAAGCCCGTGCACCACAACTACTGAGCCTGAGCTCTAGAGCCCGCGAGCCACAACTACTGAAGCCCGTGCGCCTAGAGCCCATGCTCTGCAACAAGTGAAGCCACCGCAATGAGAAGCCCGTGCACCGCAACGAAGAGTAGCTCCACTCGCCGCAACTAGAGAAAGCCCGCGCACAGCAACAAAGACCCAACGTAGCCAAAAATAAATAAATTTATTAAAAACAAATAGAGATATGCTAGGGACCATATTAGTCAGGAATCTCCAGAGAAACAGAAACAATAGGATATCTATAAATAGAGATTTATTGTAAGGAATTGGCTCATGCAATTGTATAGACTGAGGTGTCCCAAGATCTGCAGTTGACAAGCTGGAGACCCAGGAGAGCCCATGGTATAGTTCCAGTCCAAGTCCCAAGACCTGAGAACCAGGAACGCTGATGGTGTAAGTTCTAGTTTGAGTCTGAGTCTGAAGGCAGGAGAAGACTGATGTCCCAGTTCAAAGACAGTCTGCCAGAGAGAGCAAATTCTCCCTTACTCAGCCTTTTTGCTCTATTCAGGCCTTCAACAGATTGCATAAGGCTCACCCACACTAGGGAGGGCATTTTGCTCAGTCAAATAATTCACATGTTAATCTCATTCAGAAACACCCTCATAAACACACCCAGAATGTTAAACCAAATATTTGGCACCCTGTGACCCACTCAAGTTGACACATAAAATTAACCATCACAGACGACCCTTGTGGTTTTTAAGAGTGGCACTGATCTCCACCATCCTCACCTAAAATACGATGTGTTGCTTTTGGTTTATTTTGTCTGTAGTGGGCTGGGTATAAGTTTCCCAGACTTCTGCTTGGCCTTCCCCACTATGATAACTCTTACTTCAGGAGCTAAAACCCAGTGTGGGGATTACTCCAACTGCCAAGTGTGTCAATCAGAATTGTAACCTTCAGGGACTGAGGAAATGACCACTAGCTGTTTCCATGGACCCAGTACCCACTGTGAGCCAGGATTTAGCCAGGACTACATTTATTACCTGGCCCTCTGAATGTTTCTACCCTTAATGGGGAGGCCAAGATGATGATACTCCAGATCTCTAAGTATCAATGTCAGCTCAGACCCTGTGTCTGATTTTCCATGAACTGTCTGGATATTCCCTGTTTCTCTGTCTGCAGTCACCTGAGAAAATGGCCTAGATGCCTTTAGGGAAGGACTAGAAGAATCATTACAATATACACTTGCCGTAGTGTTTTGGGGTACTTTCCTCCAGGACCTGGCCACTTCTATAGTCAGCACGTTCTGGGTCTGAACGTTGGCTCAGATCTGGGAACTGGGCAAGAGATCATGACATTCTCTTATTGTAGTAACTACCCTCAGTCTCCTCATCCACTCTTGCTTTCTTTGCTTATAAATGGTAGGCAGTACTCTTGTTGCCTGCCCATCTGTTTTTCTCCTCGTAACACTGGGTTCTATAAAACATCTCAACTAGTTCCAGGTCAAGCTCCCTTAACTGTCAGTGCAGTTTTGCTAGTCATTATGATAATTGTGACTGTCCTGATTTTTGGCATTAAGTTCTGCCTCTTGGATCTACTATGCTTCTAGGCCCCATCATTTCCATTGCAATTTAATACAGCAAGCCTGTGATAGCATCTCCTACTGTGAGCCTTGACCCTCAGAGGTGAGCTGTCACTGAGCTTCTTAGGGTAGTTATCTCTCTTAGCAGGGCACTCCTGATGACCTTGGTGAAGGGTGTACCCTCTGGCCCCTCCCATGGAACATAATCTTCCCTGTGGGCTTCTGGCCTCCCATAACATATTCAGTCCAGCCTGCCCACTTCTCTGAGCTTTTTAATCCCACTCTCCACTGTCTGCAATTCAAGCATTTCAGCATCTCAGCACAGACTATTACTTTGTGCAGACTTTTAGGAACCATCCTAACAGGAAGTTGGCACCATCCCCTAGTGTCAGGGTATTAAATCCCATATTCCAAAAATGCCTCTAACTCAGTAAGTTCACCCTTATCCAGTCTCACCTTCTAGCTCTCTTGATCAAGCACCCTCAAAATCCAGTCCCAAATACTCCCCTGTTTCCTGCCAGTATATGCTGACTAATTCTTGCAGCTTCTTTGGGGTATAGATCAGACCTAGCACATTCCCATGTGGGTTATGCTGTGATTTGCCACTAGGTGTTGGTGTGGCAGCCCTGAGAGGAGGTGAGGTAGTTTTTTGAGAGGCCTTCTGTTATCTTGCTCAGAAGCACTCACTGCAGTGGCTTTTCTGCTTAGGGGGAGTGCTAGCTTTTAATAAGAAAGGTGGGTGACCTCTGCAGGCTCCAAGTGTTCAGAGGAGTCTCAGGACCCAGAATCTTTGGGGGCATCCACCCAGCTGTCCCCATTCTGTGTGTCAGGGTACCAAGTTTTCCAACAAGTTATCTATCCTTGGCTTTAATGACCTTTTAAAGCATCTTGACGATTAAGTTCTGAGTTTGGTGTTCAAGTTTCTGTTTTTCCAGAGATAAGGCCTTCTTTGGAAGCTACTAAAGAAGCCATCTGGCAATGAGTTTTCACTTGTTTGTAAACTGCTTTCAGGTTTTTTATTAACTTCCTGTAGGCCTCAATGCAAGTTAATAATGGCTAGCCAATAATAGCCTGTATCCATTGTTCCATACACATACACAAAGTTTTAAACTGCCTGCATTTTTCCCCAGCCAGGGCATTCCTCCATATCAGAATGATCTTCCAAGTCATAACTGGTGTGGTCAGGCCACCACATTCTGCCAGGGACTATCTGTGCCCCAAACACCATATGGAATGAAGTTCATAGTGGGACAGTTCTGATCTAGCCCAACCCCTATCTTACTGCCTGCTTTCCTGGACTACTCCTTTTACCCACTGTGTCACTCTGGGTGTTCCAAGAAGCAGAAGATGACATGAAGTTAGGAGTGCAAGAAGTCTACTGTAAAAAAGAAAAAGAGGGAGAAGGCAGGAATGGGGAAAATCTTCAGATTGTGCTACAGATATGACAAAAGCTCAGTCAACACAATGTGGAGCTCTGGAGCAAATATTGCCTGTCATGGAAATCCTACAGTGGGCAGAAATGGCTCGACCCTAGTACCATCACATGCTCAGTCATTGGCTATGGGCTGCTAGGGAAGAGATGGCCTCAACTGGAAGTCTGTAGCATATCTTAAAATTGCTGCAGATGGAGGCAGTTAGCTTATTAGCATTCATGGCAGCTGAATGGCAAAGTTATATCTTGAAGGGAGACCTACAAAGTGCACTTTCATGGCTGCCCTATTGATCTAGCCTGAGAAGGTTCAGGGGGTACCAGCAACTGAAGCAGGAGAACTTGATCGGGAGAATGGACCTTCATGAAGGCTGGTTGAAAGCTGCTGAAGAAACAATGAGAATGCTAGATGTCCCCAACTTCTTATCACTGGGCAAAGGCCAACTGCAAACTGAAGTTTCATTGGAACATAGCCATGCCCATCTATTTACATATTGTTTATGGCTGCTTTCTTGCTACGACACTGAGTTGAGCAAATCGAAAACACTTAGTACCTGGCCATATACAGAAAAGTTTGCTGACTCCTGACCTCTGTTCTTAAGTTTTTTACGTCTGCGTTATTTCTGTGGTAGAAATACTATAAAATGCTGTGCTGCCGCCTATCTCTTCCCAACTCTGCACTCGGAGGAATCACATTGGTAGCCTGACATTGGCTGAAATAGGAGACTTATTGCCAAAGAAATAAGTAAATGCTAAAATTCAGGGCATTTTCTTTTTGGAGAGCTGCTTATTAAACATTTACCAGCAGCATTTATTGCTGCATGGTGAGCACTGTGGACTGAATTGTGTCTTCTCAAAATTCATATATTGAAGTCATAACCCCCAGGACCTCAGAATGTGACTGCATTTGGAGATAAGGTCTTTAAAGAGGTAATTCAGTTAAAATGAGATCATTAGGGTAGACCCTACTCCAATATAACTGGTGTCCTTATAAGAAGAAATTTGGAAACAGGTACAGAGGCAAGACCACGTGAAGAGTTGGGGAGAAGACGGCCATCAGCAAGCCTAGGAGAGAGGCTTCAGAAGTCTACCCTGCTGACACCCTGATCTCAGGCTTCTAGCATCACAGGACGCTGAGAAAATAAATTTCTTTTGTCTAAGCCACCCAGTCTGTGGCACTTTGTAATGGCAGCCCTAGAATATAGTGAGTGACCCAAGAAAGCATTAAAGTTTCTACAGAAGTAAATTTATTGAGATGACTTTCAAAGAGCTTTGATCTAGTGTCTATACCCCACTCTTTTTACTCCAACACATTTTGGTGACACTTAGTACACATGTTGGGTACTCCAGGTGCCAAGTCAGCCTTTCATACTCCTTGAAGGCCAGTTGCCTTAGGAAATAAACAAATACTTGCTATCCTAGTAGTAGAACTATGCTAGTACTAGAATATGTATTTGAATAGACTTTTTAGCAAAGCATCTTTATTATTTCTTTAGGCATAATTTGACTTCAAACACTTTATAAATACTTTGTTTTTAAAAATGAAGTACTCTAGGGAAGATGCTATTCTATTTTCAATTCAGATTAATATAACAGAAACTATAGTCAGAAATACATTTTTGAATGTGGATAGATTTACATTCAGTTAATAAATATAGTCATCTACCCGTGTGTGGGTTTTTTGTTCTTTTTTTTTCTCTGTAATTTCAGAACCTGAACTTGAGGTCAGTAAATGAAAAATGCTTTCTTCAGGGGGCTTTCAAACATGGACAGTATATTTTAAAATATCTTCTTGCATGAAAAAGGAGCAATTCCTAAAACATATACCATGTACTAAGAAACCAGTTTAGTGTTTAGGTGGTGTTGAGCAGTTTTCTAGGCAGGCTATTTAAACTGTGTGTGCAGTGCTAGGTATGTACCTCCCCTGGACACTGTGGAGTAGTTTAGCAAATGCCAAAAATTTTAAACGTGTTTTTTTTTTTAGCAGTGAAGCTATTTTAAAACAAAAGCTTGCTTAGAATCTTATGAAGTCAAAGCTGTTAGAGTAAGTTAGGGAGAGATGCAGAGGCTCTTCTACTTAGCCACCCCTCCATCATCCTAGAAGCCCTGTAGGTTTCTCCAAGAATCCTGGGTCCCTGAGAAATATAGTTTGCAAACTATTCTAGAGGAACAAGCATTAGGTAAGAATCTGAAAGCATTAGGTAAGAATTGAGCTGAACACTAATTCTCTTATGGTCTTTGCTTTCCTGATCTGTACAGTGGAGATATAGGATATCAATTATCCCTAAGGCATCACCCAGTTCTAAAATTCTGTGATCTCCTGTTCTACCTGGTGACAAATCATCATCTGTACAGCTAATACCAGAGATTTAATCTATGCTCATGAGCAGGCCAGGCTATGCAAAGGGGAAACAGTTCTTGACTCTGCACATTGTATTGTTTTTAACTTTGGAAGCTTATTCCATTTTTCACATTGGCTAAATTCATCTCTGGTCAGGAACGAATGATTATTCCAACATTGCCTGTTTTATCTGCATAGCTATGAAATGTTCATATTGTAATTAGAAAATTCTGACTTCTAGTACATGAATATCAAATTGAACAGAAACCTAGTACATAGTAGGCCTTCAATAAATAGTTGCTGTCCCTTGTGGCTAAAAACCACTGAATTGTACACTTTTAGAGAGTGAATTTTATGATATGTGAGTTATACCTCAATTTTTTTAAAAGTTGTTGAATGAATAAAATAGTTGTATTTTGAATGTAGAAGTAAGAGAATTCATTGCAATTTTAAAATGCTGATTTCTGATGCTTGGAATAAAATGATAGCAACAACCAAAACAAAAAAACAAATAAATAACACAAGATAAAAGTGAAGGAATATTAAATCAAATATCTAAACAGCACAATTAGTTGTCAGGAGACATTAAAGATACGTGGGATACATCCTTGAACTTTGAGATTTGGCAAGCATATATAAAATAGAAATTTCTTTGCAGCCTTTTCAGAGGCAAAATTGTGACTAGATCAACTCTGCTCCTTTTTTGGCATAAAAACGTTTTTATGCTTTGTAAGTATTACACATATTTAATGACATGAATTCATGATGCCTAACGTGTTGCATATTATTTTCTTGGGTAAATTTCTTAATGCAATGATAGCCATGGGCTTTCTCATTCACTGTAAAATTTTACAATCAAACCCACATGAATGTAGTATTTTAACATATTTTCTCCTTTCTGAGTAAATGAGTATTTGTCAGGAGGGGTGGTAGGAATCTTATAAGTTAGTTTAAAATAAAGCACTGTGTATTTGGTTTGTTATCTTCACCATATAAGTAACAGAAGAGGGCAGTCATAGACTGCTTTCAAGAATTCTATAGCTTATATATATTTCAGAGGCAAAATCCTGTAATTCTGCTTTAAAAACACTTGCTTCAGTAACAGGTGCTTCGTGCTATCTAAACTCATTGCTGATGAATCGTTTATACAGTGGTTGCCTTTCTTAGACATGAGGGGTCCTTAGTAACTGTCTAACTAACTCTCTTATTTTTTTTTAAATTGAAGTATAGGTGATTTACAATATTGTATCAGTTTCAGGTATACAGCAAAGCAATTCAGTTACACACACACACGCACACACACACACATATATATATATTTTCAGATTCTTTTTCATTATAGTCTATTACAAGAAACTGAATGTAGTTCCCTGTGCTCTACAGTAAATTCTTGTTGTTTATCTATTTTATATATAGTGGTATGCATGTATTAATCCCATACTCTTAATTTATCCCTCCCTTCCCTGCCTATCCCACCCCCCACCACTACCCCCTTTGGTAAACACAAATTTGTTTTCCATGTCTGTGAGTCTGCTTCTGTTCTGTAAACAAATTCATTTGTATTCTTTTTTTAAATTCTACATATAAGTGGTATCGTATAAGATTTATCTTTCTCCGTCTGACTTACTTCACTCAGTGTGATAGTCTCTAGGTCTGTCCATGTTGCTGCAAATGGCAAAATTTCATTTTTTATGGCTGAGTAATATTCCATTATATATGTATATATACATACCACATCTTCTTTATCCATTCATCCAGTTGATGGACACTTAGGTTGCTTCCATGTCTTGGCTATTGTAAATAGTGCTGCTATGAACACTGAGGTGCATGTATCTTTTCAAATGAGAGATTTTGTCTTTTCTGGATATATGCCTAGTAGTGGGATTGCTGGATCATATGATAGTTCTATTTTTAGTTTTTTAAGGAACCTCCATACTGTTCTCCATAGTGGCTGCACCAATTTACATTCCCACCAACAGTGTAGGAGGGTTCCCTTTTCTCCACCCCCTCTCCAGCATTTATTATTTGTAGACTTTTTGATGATGGCAATTCTGACTGGTGTGAGGTGATACCTCATTGTGGTTTTGATTTGCATTTCTCTGATCATTAGTGATGTTGATGTACCTGTTGACCTTTTCATGTACCTTTTCAGGTACCTTTTCATGTACCTGTTGGCCA
This sequence comes from Balaenoptera physalus, assembly GCF_965194825.1. NCBI lineage: Eukaryota > Metazoa > Chordata > Mammalia > Artiodactyla > Balaenopteridae > Balaenoptera > Balaenoptera physalus. The sequence goes on along the minus strand of NC_138890.1, from coordinate 97,632,252 downwards.
TCTGTGTATCTTCTTCAGAAAAATGTCTATCAAGTCTTCTGCCCATTTTTTAATTGGGCTTTTTTTTTTTTGATATTGAGTTGTATGCGCTGTTTATATATTTTGGATGTTAACCCCTTATCACTCAGATCATTTGCAAGTATTTTCTCCCATTCAGTAGGTTGACTTCATTTTGTCAGTGGTTTCCTTTGCTGAGCAGAAGTTTTTAAGTTTAATTAGGTCCCATTTATTTATTTTTGCTTTTGTTTCCTTTGCCTTAGGAGACAGGTCAAAAAAAATATTGCTATGATATATGTCAAAGTGTGTCTGCCTATGTTCTCTTCTAGGATTTTTATGGTTTCCGGTCTTACATTTAGGTCTTTAACCCATTTTGAGCATATTTTTGTATATGGTGTTAGGGTGTGTTCTAATTTCATTCTTTTACATGTAGCTGTCCAGTTTTCCCAGCACCACTTATTGAAGAGACTGTCTTTTCTCCATTGAATATCCTTGCCTCCTTTGTCATAGATTAGTTGACCATATGTGAGTGGCTTTATCTCTGGGCTTTCTATCCTGTTCCATTGATCTATATTTCTGTTTTTGTGCCAGTACCATATTGTCTTGATTACTATAGCTTTGTAGTATAGTCTAAAGTCAGGGACCCTGATACCTTCAACTCTGTTCGTCCTTCTCAAGATTGTTTTGGCCAACTCTAACCTTTTTTCTGAGATCTAGATGAAAATTTCCAAAGGCCTTTTTGACCTCTCAACTTGAATTTTCTACAGACACTTCAAATTCATCATGTTCAAAATTAAACTCATAAAGGTACTGAGTTTATGGAGGAACAAAACTGCTCCCTCACAGAGTCTCCATCTCTTTTTTACAGTCACTACCTTCCCAGTTTCCCAAGTAAATTACCTTAATCATTGTTATTCTTCCTTTATATCATACTAACAGTTGGCACCAAGTGTTTTTTTTTTAATTGAAGTACAGTTGTATGATATTACGTAAGTTACAGATGTACAAATACAGTGATTCACAATTTTTAAAGGTTTTACTCCATTTGTAGTTATTATAAAATTTTGGCTATATTCCCTGTATTGTACAGGTCACCAAGTCTAATCAGAAGAGTATCTAAAATCTATTTTTCCCTCTGCTTTATTCAGGTCCTCACTATTTTTTCTTTTATTGCCCCAAACCATACCTACATATCTTATTTCTTTAATCATCCTCCATTTTCTCTTTCAGCCTTGCATCTCTTAAGCAGTGTTACTCACCACGCCACTTACCTGTAGGCTATAAAAGAAACTACCCATTGGTCTTTGCAGAAACCATTCTGGCCTCCACTTCCTGGTTCTGGTCCATTTCTTATACATATTGTGATCCCTCATTCCATCTCTTCTACTTCCTAACCTTGGCATTTATGTGTAAGTTCTGGCCCTTAAATCTTGAATTTGGGACCGTGAGTTGGCTCTCTCTATCCTGGACCTTTGCAGGTAATTTAGTCACCATAGTCATGCTCATGCCCAATGGTCTGCAGCCCAGGCAAGCCTAATTCCCAGTCCCTGTGTGGAGACAATGGATATTTTGCTGCTAACCGTTGATTCTAGGAACATAGTCTTTTAAAAGATGTATGCAAAAAATACACTTTAAATCAGCAATTTTTTCAACAAATATTTTTTGAGCCCACACTGTATGCTAGATGCTATTCTGATTACTAATGATAGAGCAGTCAACAAAAATCCTTACATTCTAATGGGATAAGTGCATCTGTTGAAGCTCAGATATGAGGGAGGGGAATGCTGACCACAATAGTTATACATACCCACTTGGCTTAAAAGGAGAAACTGCTTGTCCTGCAGGTATCAGCAGCTCCTCCCACAGCTGTCTAAGGGATCTGCAAGCCATCACTGCTTCATCTCCTCAAATATGTCTTGGGGTCACTAAGAAAAACTGCCTTTTTTTTTTCGGCCGTGCTGAGCAGCTTGTGGGATCTTAGTTTCCCAACCAGCATGGAGTCCTAACCAATGGACCGCATTGGAATTCCCAAAACTGCCTTTCTTACTTAAGCAATTGCAAATCCATATGGAAACCCAAGACTTATAATTGGCATGTTTAATAGGGTGATGTTTTATTTTAAAATATTATACTGATACAACTTAGTGCTTCTTTGCAGGCTTCCTCCCCCTGGGTTTGAGGCTTTTTACACAAAAGGAGCCCAAGGCTATTACACAAAGGAAGCTATACCAAAAAAGACACAGATGAGCTTTAGACTCAAAAGCTGACTTTCCTGACCTCTCTAGGAAGATAATTGTCTTGCAAACCTGGAGGGTGAAAAGGTTTTCCCAATCTGTTTTTTACTTGCATTTAACATATCAAAAGCTAGGCCTGATAGCTACCAGACTTTCAAAGCACCACTAACCATAATAGGAAACTTTGTGTTATGACCCAATTCACATATATGTATAATATTCAGTGTATATATATGTTACAGAAACAACAGTTTTGCATAAAAAACTTACTTTTATTACTTGCCGTGCATTTTGATATAGTCTATGTCCGTTACAAATTACAATTTCATTTCTTTTTAATCCACTATTCATGATACATTAAAAAAAAAAAAGAACTTGCCTAGGGTTTTTCGAAAGGGAGGATTCAAAGAGTCAGAAAAAGGAGAGAGGTTAAGTCGACTTCTGGAGGGGATGATGGGGTTGGGGGCCAGTGCTGAGGGAGAGAATCTGAAGGATCTGGATTGTTCAGATTCCTGGTGTTGAGTAGAATTGATCAGAAGGAAAACACCTTATATTGGAGAATGGAATTGTAGTAATGTAGGTTATAAAAAGCAAAATGTATGAAGTCCCTGAATTCAGAGAGAATTGTAAGGTCATCAAGACATTGAGAAAAACAGATAAGGATGATGCAGCTGCAGACTGTTTCCATTCTTATGTTGATAAGCACAGGAGTTTGACCAAAAGAAGGACAGACTGTAACTGATGTTACCTTGTATAGACCCTACTCCTGATGGCCTGGGCAATCAAACCCCTCTTCTTGATACTGACATTTTAATAAGAAAATAAAATAAGAAAATGAATTGTTAAACCTGTGGTCTAGGAAAAACTAGGGAGCATTTGAGGGGGTAAGGGGGAAGGAAGTTGTCCAAGAAAGATGAGAAAGTAAAAATTATAAACTTGGGTTAGACATAAAAATGTACAGACTTGCATACTTAGAATATACTTGGGTGCCTTAGACCTGTTATAATTAAGTGACAAGGTTGCATTCACTATAGATGGTAGAAGTTTGTGTCTCTACATTGCCTTATCAGTGTGCCCCATCCTACACATTAGAGGCAACAAGTAGATTAGGGTGAGATTTTCCTGGGTTGGATTAAATTTAAATTTTTTTCTTCCTTGCTTCCCAAAATGGTAGGGTCTCACAAGGAGGATCAGATAAGTTATAGAAAATGCAAAGACCTCATTGTCATACATCTGAGTGCAGTGAGTAAATGTATAACCCTATCCTTATGATCTTGGTTCACATATCACCTTTCAGCAGGCCTTCCCTGACCACTCTGTTTATAGTTGTACCCCGACTACTCATTCTCCTATTCTGCTTTACTTTTTTATATAACATTTATCACAAATGAACAATTGTGTGTGAATGGTATAATGAATGCCATGTTCCCAATACCAAGCTTCAATAATTATCAATATTTTACCAATTTTATTTAACCTATACTCCAACTACTTTTTTTTCTACTGTATTTTAAAGCAAATCTCAGATATTTTGGCATTTCCTTCCTGTGTTTTGCTTATTTTGTTTACTGTCCGTCTTATCTTACTAACATATACACTAGATGAGGGTGGTGATTTTTATCTGCTACATTTACAGAAACATTCCCAGCTATTAAAAAGTTTCCTGACACATAGTAAGTGCTCAATAAATATTTTTTAATAAATAAATATGGAATCTACAAAAGCAACATTTTTATTCTCTTGCTAATGAGGCATAGATGAATGGTTAATTTTATTAAGATAACCTGGCAGTTCCCCTTTGGGGAATTATGGGAGGGTTTCTGGCCACCTCCTAGTCTGTGTTTGAAGTATCTAACCTACCCTAATAGAACAAGTTAGCACATCTCTTTTGGACAGTATGGATGTAGAATTAAGGTTCTTCTAGCAGCAGGTGATCTGAAACTGGCCCATGCTTATGGCTTAGATCAGGAGGACCACAAGAGAGCACTGACTGAGAAGCTGGCCCAAACCGTGAGTCCACTAGTTGGCCACAATTGGCAATAACTGAGATAATTAGGCAGAAACAACAAGTGGAGATGATACCTTTAAGTGTCTGGTAGTGAGCCAGACACAGCCCCGATCAGGTCCTAAACTAGACAAAAACACCTTGCCCCATGTTTCAAATGAGGAAACATAAACATGAATCTTAATTGTGTCCTCCTGCAATGTTGCTCGTAGAAATTTCACATGCTCCCTCTTCCAACACAGTGCCCTACACTATTGCACCACCCAGTCATGTACTTCTTTGGAATCGGGAAATCCTGGAAGACTTTTCTTCATTCACTCCAAGTCCTTAGCCCCTCTGAAAAACCATCACCATGGATTTCATAAAATACTTGCATCTTTCCAAAGATCACATCACAGTCTTGGTAGATGCACTCACCAAAATTCCAGACTTCATTCTCTTTACTGAATTCTAATCCCCTGTCATTGTCATATGACTTAAGAAAAATTGCCTAGCACTGATATCTTACCATTGAGCCCTTTTCTCCTCATGCTTCCAGCTGTCACTGCTCGCAGTTTTAAATCCTCATATCCACTTGTCCAACACCCACCATCTTAGACCAATTAACTCACCAAACATGTTCTAAAAGATCATTTATAGAAGATCACTTCCACGTACATACCACACAGGCCCAAGGAATAATCCACTACAGTGGAAATTTCAAAGAGTATATTGCTGTACCCATTCAGCTAATCACAACATTGATTTTCGTCACAGCTTCCATCCCTACTTCCCCATTTTTTGCCCCTCCATTAACAAGCCTCTGATTAATACCTGGATGAGCTGCTCAAGGAAACCTACAGGATCCCCTCTGCTCTTGGACATTTGTTGTTTTAGCTTAGCCAGAACAGCACATTCTCCTTTCTTATAATAAAGGCATCAGCTTTTTTTTTTTTTTTTTAGGGCATTGCCTCTCTTCTATTGTCAATCCACATTGTTAGGTTGGGACTGATGCCACCCATTTGATCCAGGAGCGATTATGTGATCCAGTCAGAGAATCACATTAGCCTAGCCACAGTGCTTGGGTCATGGATAACTACACAATAGAAGACAGGAAGCTATATTTCTGAGCTATATGTTGGAATTGGGGTACAAAAAAGCTTCCTTTACAACAGATTTAAACCTAATAATAAAAATCTTGAGCTGATGATAGCAATTTTGTTACCATTTGTGGAGAGCCTGTCTGAGGAGAGCCTATCTGAGATTGAAGTTAATGCAAAGAAAAAGAGAATCAAGGTATGGTTAGAATCAAGATTAGTTGAGCAATTACTATGTATTAATTAACCATGCATTTAATCATTTAGTCCTACAATAGCCCTTAGAGACAGGGTTGACACTTTTCATCCCCACTCTAGAGATGAGGTAAATGAAGCTAAATGTCTTGCCCTAAGTTTTACAGCCAATGGTAAAGCTGAATTTCAACCTACGCAGTCTGGATGTAGAACCTGTGTTTATTACCAGTATGTTACACTACCTCAATATATGCTGTTGGGAATAAATACACAAACTTCAGAGAGAGAGAGAGATTGAGAGAGAAGGACTGAGATCCACTTTGTTTTTGAGTTCCTGGATGTAGTCATGCCTGAAATCATGAACTTCAGGATATTTTTTCAATTAAACAAAGAAATTTCTCTCCACTTCCTGTCTTTTTTCAGAAGCCAGTTTGACTCTTAAAAATGGGAAAACTGAGTAATATACTCTCCCAATATGCAAGGAGCAATATAAAGTACGTAGAAACCTATACTAAACATCTCGGCAGTCAGGCCATATGGGAAACACTGGATGGTTCTCCCTACCTTATAGACATTTACACTTACACCTGTTGGAGGACAACTGATAAGGTTCTTTAAGATAATTCACTGAATTAACCAACCCTTTAGTATTTCCTCCTATATTTACCCCTGCTCATCTATGCTATATTTAATTCCTTCATGCCAAGCCTGTCTGAGATACACACTGCTCCACATCTAGGGCCTGCAGCTTCAGGTAGGGAATCAGAGTACACAGTGGAAGCAGTGCCCTGGTGACCTTGTGTGCTGCAACCCAGCCTCCCATACCAAGGTTGCCCCTGAATGCATGCCAGTTTTCCTTAGGTCATTCCAAAGAAAGAAAATATGGTGTGTGTGTGTGTATATATATATATATGAATACTATTCAACCTTAAAAAGAGAAGGAGATTCTGCAGTATGTGACAACATGGATGGATTTTGAGGACATTATGCTAAGTGACATAAATCAGATATAGAAGTGATTCCACCTATATGAAGCATCTTAAGTAGTAGAATTCATAAAGTCAAAGGTTGGAATGGTAGTTACCAGTGGCTGGGTAGAGGGGAAATGGGAGTTATTAATCGACAGGCATAAGGTTTCAGTTAAGTAAGATGAATAAGCTCTAGAGATCTGATGTACAACATTGTACCTATAGTCAACAATACTACACTGTCCACTTAAAATTGGTTAAGAGGGTGGATCTCATGTTAAATGTTCTTACCAATAAAATAATAAAAAAAAATGAATAAATAGTGTGTGGCATAGTCATAAAATAGAACACCATTCAGCAGTGAAAGTGAACAGATTCTATAGCTACATACACAGTGTGGATGTATCTCACAAATATGTTGACTGAAAGAAACCAGACATCAAATAATAAAACTGCATGATTCTATTAATATAAACTTCAGAAACTAAATTTTAGAAGTTAGAATAGTGGTTAGTTTTGAGGATGGGACAGCAGATAGCTCCATCTTGATCTAGAATACCTCTAGTAACACACATACTGTCATGGCTAACTGTTTAGTGAGTGATTCTACCTTCTACCCCAAGTCTTGCTCCAGACCACTGGCAGGTTCTCCATTCTGCCTACCCGACCTGGCAATGGAAGTGGTGGTGAAACTGTGCTCCAACAATTGTTGACAACTCTAATTTTCCTGAATGTCCCACGTATATGAGTATCTATTTGTTCATACTGTTTCCTCTGCCTATCATAGAATTCCCCTTCTCTCCCAGCTGTGAAACCAGTACTCGTGATTCAAAACATAGATGGCACCCACCTGAGGCCAGAGAAAGAGGCAAAAAGGTCAGACTTGTCATTAACTCTTGACTTGCCACTTTCGAGCTGTGTATGCTTGGTCATCACTTAACTTTTTAGCCTTAGTTTCTCATCTGTGAAATAAGAATAATGATATCAAACTCACAGACTGTTGGGGGAATACATAAGATGATATGGTAAGAGTTCGTCACATATTATTTTTCTTTGCTTTCCTTTTTCCTTGTAGTATTACTTGTTTTCTGTTATGTACTCCTCTAGCACCCACCTGGAATAATTTTGAAGCCTTTATTCTATTTTATTTTATTTTACTTTATTTTATTTTATTTCATTTCATTTCATTTCATTTTATTATTTTTCCCCACTGCGCGGCATGCAGGATCTTAGTTCCCGGACCAGGGATTGAACCCGTGCCCCCTGCAGTGGAGACACTAAGTCTTAACCACTAGACCTCCAGGGAAGTCCCTGAAGCCATTAATTTAAAAATATGATTTAGTATAGGAGCAGGGGTTACAAAAATGAGGAAGATATAATTGAAAAAGAAATTACTATCAATATTTTGGCCAACAATAGCAGGTTATTGAATAAGAGAATGATTTAATGGAATAATTTTAGGAAAAGTAGTAAGGCCAGTATGTACAGAAGATATTAGAGTTTTTGAGAGAGAGAGAGAGAGAGAGAGAATAATTCGGAATCTACTTTAGTCATACTGATCTAAAGGTATCAGTACCTAGTCCACTAGGATGTGTCAATAGAAAGAGGAAAAGAAGAATAATACATGAGACATTAAGAAGGAAGAAGCATTAGAAGCATTTCTTTTTCCTAGTGGATATTGTTCATAAAGAATAATATAATGGGAAGTTAATTTGAAGCTACACAGCTAGGAATAGTATTTATTCTGAAAACAAAAACCTGTGTTATTTTGTCTCATCCAAGATATAGGACTCAGATCCTTCACATAAAAATTAACTCACACTGAAGTGTTAGTGAGAAATATAGATTTCATTTGAGCTATTGCAGGGGACAAGGAGGAAGAGTTTGTATGCTATGGTTCATATGCTTATGACATCATTGATTTCCTAAGTTCTTTCTCAGATAACATGCCATAGGGACTTTCTCTTTCTGGCCCTTCCCTCTTTTATACATCAACTTTGCTTACTTTTCTTCTTCCCTCTGATATATTCCCTAGAAGCTCAAATTCCTCTGCTTCTTTTTCAAGAGTTACTTTTCCCTTCCTCTTAAGTTTTCATGCCAGCTAATACCCAGACTTCAGGACCTCAGCTCCAACTCTCAGCTTAAAAGTATTTTCCCAATAAAAATAGCTCTTTCTCTATAAAAAGAATTCTCACATTTGTTCCTAAGATAATAAAAACTCTCCATCTTTACAGTGAGTTTATATTTTCCAGAAACTGAACTTGAACTGAGTATGTTTTTGTGTACCATGGAGAACCAAAGGATTGTAATGTCTGGGGCTGAGCTCAGCCTTGAAGAAAAGATAAATTGTTGATCAGAATTAACCTGTCCACCACGACTTAGTGTTGCAACATGACTCTGGTACAATTAACATAGAGGGATGCCCTTCAAAGATGTCAGGGGGTCAAAAGTGGTTTTAACTTCCCCTTGGACTTCTAGGTTTGTATTTTGGATGAACACTTGTGTTTTGGCCCGCAATGAGTGATGTGATGGAAATAAGAGGCAACATAATACAGACACTTGGCTTAAATTCAGTCCTGGGTATAGGAATCCTTATTGCATATGGTGCCATGCTGGGTGCCCTGGATTTCTTTCAATCCTGCTAGGTATAAAAGTTAACTGCTATTGGCAGGGAGTAGCAGTGATGAAGTTGAAGGGTGCCGCAGGGTAGGGCTATCTTCCAGACACCTTGGTAATTAATCTTTTCAGACATAGCATCAATTTCCCAAGACATGAAATTTGGTATCCAAGCCCTGGAAGAACAGAGTTCGTGAATGTTTATGCCTAAGCATGGACTCTGCTGAGAACCATGGCTTTTTTATGTGGACTTGTCTTTAGTTAGTATCATAATCCCATCCCCAGAGTATGTTATAACTCACAAATAAAGGTGGAAACTGGCAGGCATAATCCCTGTTTCCTTAGTGCATGTACATATCTGGGATTAATTGGATTTTCCCAGCGCATTTCTAAATCCTGGTCATGGTGGATTCCCAAGCATTAGAAATAATTTCTGTTAGGGTCTAGGACAGTGAGCCCAGGCTGTGCTATTCCAATCAATGTAGAAACTATTGAGAACATATCACTGGGAGTCTTTATTTGTGGGTCATAGTACACATAGCCTGTCACATTGAAAATGCTATATAATGTTAGCTAATGTAGTTGACAAAGCTAGCTTTTAGTAATATACATTCTTTTCCCCTTCCTGATACATGGAAGACCACTCCTCAGCTCCATTGCTGTTGAGTAGAGCTGTGGCACTAGATATGTGAGTGAAATGTGAGCAGAAATGATGCATATCACTTTTAGGCAGAGGTAGGGAAAAGCCCATTCACACTTGTTTTTTTTTTTAAATTTAAATAAAAATTTTTTTGGCTGCACGACATGTGGGATCTTAGTTCCCCAATCAGGGTTTGAACCCATGCCCCCTGCACTGGAAGCATAGAATCTTAACCACTGGACTGCCAGGGAAGTCCCCCTTTTTTTTTTTTCACACTTCTTTATCTTTCTTTTCCTGCTGGTCATGGAGGAGGCCTCAAGTTGAGATGAAAGAGCCAACACATTGAAGCAATCTAGATCACTGGAAAGTGTATGGAACACAGCTGCCCTAAAACAGTTCCTAAACCTGCAACAAACTTTGCATAAAGGAAGAAACTGACTTTTATCTGAGATTTTTCTTTTTTTCTTATAGTAACATAACCTAGATTCTCCTGACTAATACAGCTACTATTGTTTTTATCGTTATTTTTAAAGATGCTCTTATTTAACTGCTGAATTTAATTTTTTGGAGTGCTATTTTACAATAAGGAATTTATAATTGGGAATAGTCATTAATTTTTGTTCTTTTCTATGCTCACATTCAATCCAATACTAATTCTTGTAGAATTCACCTTCAAAAGATATCCCAATTCCAAAAACTTTTCACTATTTTAAAAACTTTTTGATCTTCTATCTGGATTACTACAATAGCCTCTGAACTCATCCTTTGCATTCTCCCTACTTGCCCTCCAAACCCCTTTTCCTCTCCAGTCTGTGCTCAACGCAACAGCTAGAGATCCTTTGAAAGTGTAAGTCAGATCATGCCACATCTCTTTTCCAAACTTCTTTTTCTTTTCTTTTAATTGAAGTATAGTTGATTTACAATGTTGTGGTAATTTCTGCTGTACAGCAAAGTGACCCATTTATACACACGTACACATTCTTTTTTCATATTCTTTTCCATTATGGTTTATCCCAGGAGATTGGATATAGTTCCCTGCGCTATGCAGTAGGACCTTATTGTTTATCCGTTCTAAATGTAATAGTTTGCATCTACTAACCTCAAACTCCCAGTCCATCCCTCTCCCTCCCCACCTCCCCCTTGGCAACCACAAGTCTGTTCTCTATATCTGTAAGTCTGTTTCTGTTTTGTAGATAGGTTCATTTGTGCCATATTTTAGATCCCACTTATAAGTGATATCATATGGTATTTGTCTTTCTGACTTACTTCACTTAGTATGATAATCTCTAGTTGCATCCATGTTGCTGCAAATGGCATTATTTTGTTCTTTTTTATTGCTGAGTAGTATTTCATTGTATATATGTACCACATCTTCTTTATCCATTCATCTGTCGATGGACATTTAGGTTGTTTCCATGTCTTGGCTATTGTGAATAGTGCTGCTGTGAACATAGGGGTGCATGTATCTTTTTGAATTATAGTTTTGTCTGGGTATATGCCCAGGAATGAGATTGCTGGATCATATGGTAAAATGGGCAGAAGACCTTAATAGACATTTCTCCAAAGAAGACATACAGATGGCCAGTAAGCACATGAAAAGATGCCCAGCATCACTAATTGTTAGAGAAATGCAGATCAAAACTACAATGAGATACCACCTCACACCAGTCAGAATGGCCATGACTAAAAAGTCTACAAATAACAAATGCTGGAGAGAGTGTGGAGAAAAGGGAACCCTCCTACACTGTTGGTGGGAATGTAAATTGGTGCAGCTACTATGGAAGACAGTATGGAGGTTCCTCAGAAAACTAAAAATAGAACTACCATATGATCCAGCAACTGAAACTTCTAAAAGCTTCCCATTTCACTTAACATACAAATCAAAGTCTTTACTAATGTCTTCAGGTCCTACCAATGTCTTTTTAGTGAGGTCTTTCTTGACCATCCTGTTAAAGATTTACACTGCCTTCTGTGTTCCTCCATATCCCCCAGGCTTTCTATCTCCATTCCCTGCTTTATTTTTAGGCCTTGTCACTAGTTGAAAACCATAGTCATTACTTATTAATTGTATTATTATCTGTCTCCTTCTGCTATAATATAAACTCTCTAAGGGTTATTTTGTTTACTACCATATCTCTAGTGTCTAGAATAGTGCCAGGCATATTTAACACTCAAAAAATATTTTCTAAATGAAGAAATAAGGATTTCTATTCAGTTAGGGCAGAGTAGGTTCGTTCTCATATTCATGAAGAGGGATATGTAATTATTTAAAAAATGTATGTCTTTGGTTGTTAAAAAATAGAGGGCAACTTAAAAATATGTGCCATTAAGAGTGCAGATTAGGTTTTATCATTAATTATCATTGTATAACTTTAGTTTTATATCCTTTTGGGATTTTTAAGTAGAGAGAATTTCATTGTAATTTTTTGAGGCATAATTTGTCACCATAAAATTGCTCTAATAAGAAGAGTTATAGGGACTTCCCTATAATTCCACCTTCCTGCTGGCACAGTGGTTAAGAATCCACCTGCCAATGCAGGGGACATGGGTTTGATCCCTGGTCAGAAAAGATCCCACATGCCACATAGCAACTAAGCCCGTGCACCACAACTACTGAGCCTGTGCTCTAGAGCCTGCAAACCACAACTACTGAGCCCGCGTGCCACAACTACTGAAGCCTACGCACCTAGAACCTGTGCTCCGCAACAAGAGAAGCCACCGCAATGAGGAGCCCGCGTACTGCAACGAAGAGTAGCTCCCACTCGCTGCAACTAGAAAAAGCCCGTGTGCAGCAACGAAGACCCAACGCAGACAAAAAAATAAATAAAGATAAAATGTTTCAAAAAAAAAAAAGAGCTATAGAATTTTATTTAAAGCTTTAATCAAAGCTTTAATTCTGCTGAAGTGTTAAATATAACACTTTTACTGGTAATATAAATCGAAAGAGAAGGAAGATGTTTTCTAATGGGACATGGGAGAGTTATGACAGGAGTTTACTTGAACTTTTTTTTCTGTTTATATTTAATTGAACATAAGTAGAATTCAAATTTTTCCTTAGGCATAAAAATTTTCCCTTAGTCACTTGTTATTGTGATTGAAAAGCTGTCCTTTTATGTCTGATATAAGAAATTTAATCTATGAAAAAAATCAAGCTTATAAATATTAAATGAATAAAAGTTATTTGATACCATTAATGTAAAAATTCTTAATTTTGAATACTGAACTTGATATTGCTCCTTCTTATCTCTTGGTTTCTGAAATGTGTTAGGACATTAAAAAGAGGTGAATGGTTAACTACTGTTTTAACTGCACAGTTTTCCTAGTAAAATTAGAGTCTGGTGAAAGTCATCTGCAGATTAGCATATTCATTTTATAAAAACTTACAATTGAATAATGTAATTTGGTTTAGAAAGAAGGAAAGGAACTCTGAGTACTGCATCCTTGATAAACTTTGATGAACTCCAATAATAGTGTGACTTTGTGCTAGAAATCATAAGATTTGGTTTATATTCAGTAACTTTATTTTCACGAATTCTTACAGAATATAAGAATATAAAAGTTCTTTAATATGAAAATTATAATATTATTGAGATATTTTATTACATGAAAATATTGTTAAATAACAAAAGTTAAGTGCAAAAAAAGTCCAAAAAATCCTATTTAGCTATTTAAGGCTGTTTTGAAAGTTTGGTGTTCTGAGAAGGCTGTCTCACCCCTACCTATTTGTTATACTCTTGCTACCTATATGTTGTTTCCTAAGTAATAAAAAATATCCTCTAGTAATGTGATGCCATTTCTTTTGCCCTGGAAATAAAACAATACAATCCCATGAAACAACTACATAAATGCATCCAGTTAGAAATTTCAAAAAACTCAATAGTAGCCACCTTATTCCAGGTGGGAGGGACCCAAAGATGACCCAGAATTATTTGGTTCACACCAAAAATGTCAATTAAGATTGGGAAATCATTTTTAAAATGATAAAAACATATCTTAAACATTTTATCTTGACTTAAAATATAGACGTGTTCATTCATTCATGAATGTTCTCTGTGTATGAGTCAGCTGATGTCTTCTTTCTGGCATGAAAAAATACTCAAAATGGCGACATGGAACACACAAATTGCATCATTTCTGATTTTTAGTTTCTGTTTCCTTAAAGTGATATAGGACTTAATGACACTTATAAATCAATTTGAATGCAGCCTCTTTTGACTTTTAATACTTTCCCACTGATTTTTACAGTTGCCTTGAACTCTAATTTGTCAGCAACATTTTAAAAACAACTCACCTCTATTTTTTTTTTTTTTTATATTTATTCATTTATTTGGCTGCATGTGGTCTTAGTTGCGGCACGCAGGATCTTCAGTTGTGGCATGCAGGATCTTTAGTTGCAGCATACGAACTCTTAGTTGTGGCATGTGGGATCTAGTTCCCTGACCAGGAATCGAACCCAGGCCCCCTGCATTGGGAGCACAGAGTCTTAGCCACTGGACCACCAGGGAAGTTCCAACAACTCACCTCTATTGAGTCTTTTTTTTTTTTTTTTAATTTATTATTTATTTATTATTTTTATTTTTGGCTGTGTTGGGTCTTCGTTTCTGTGTGAGGGCTTTCTCCAGTTGCAGCGAGTGGGGGCCACTCTTCATCGCGGTGCGCGGGCCTCTCACTATTGCGGCCTCTCTTGTTGCGGAGCACAGGCTCCAGACGCTCAGGCTCAGTAGTTGTGGCTCATGGGCCCAGTTGCTCCGCGGCATGTGGGATCTTCCCAGACCAGGGCTCGAACCCGTGTCCCCTGCATTGGCAGGCAGACTCTCAACCACTGCGCCACCAGGGAAGCCCCTCTATTGAGTCTTTACAGGCATTAAATTTAGTTTTTATAGATATAACTCTATTTTTTACATTCATATTTCTTTGGTTTTAAGTTGTACTGTTATAGTTTGGCATTTATTTACAATATAATAAAATGGAAAATATTGTATTAAATTTAAGAATATTTTATTAAAATATTAGTATTTATAATTTAATACAAATAAATATTTTATTAAATTAAGAAATTATACTGATAAGCACAGCTGGCTTAAATAGGTTGGGGAATGCATGTATAACTCTTAAAAAGCTTACAATTCATCTGGGAGAATAGAATATTAGGAGGTACTGGAAAGGCACCTCAGTGCAAGATTCATCAAACCATGGGCATCAGCCAGCAGAAGTGAGGAGTTAAATAAATGTTAGTTAAGAGAGCTATTCTGTGATTTTGTGGAATACTACTGAGGTTTTATATACCACCTCCATTCCCATACTTAATACTTACGAATATCTGAAACCTTGGGCAAATAATGTTCCCAGAGTTATATTAGTACATTTAATTAATAATAAATAAAATTATTCTAGTTCTTGGTAGATGAAGGTCAATACTGTGATTTCCAATTTTGTATTTTATGCTTAGGCAACTCTGCTTTCCTTTTGCTCTGTGTCTACACCCTTACACACTTTCCTAATGCTCATCTGCCATCCTTGACCACTTTCTCATAAGCCCACATACTAATCTGCTTTCTTGATGGCTTGTAGATGGTAAGAAGAGGTTAGGAAGAGCTACCCCAAGGAAAGGTATATCGCAAGCAGAAAAAAAAAATTTTCTTTTCCAAAGACCAAGCACATCAAACTCAAATAATTTGATCTCTTTCCCATGTGATCTTTTTAAAAGGCAAGGTTTAAGAACGGAAGAGAAGAAAGCAAAGCACAAAGCACCTTCCCAGTTAGGAGGATCCCTGGGACCATCTGCTACTTACCCATAAAGGAAGCAAGTTTCTTAGAGAAGAGCTGAGTGAGGAAAAACCAGGTGTAATATCACATGTATTCACAAGATTTGAAATAGTGCTTCTCAAAGGAAAAGGTCAGAAGTGTGATTCGGGGCCAGGTAGGGGATGGAAGCCGGACAGCTAGGGCCCCATGCCAGTTGCCTTAGTTCACGACATAAACTGAAAAAAGGTTTTGAAAGTACTGCTTTAACCTTTTCACTTGCCACATTAAAAACTCCAGCTCCCGGCAGTATTACCTACTTCTGTTTTTTATCCATTGTCCTCTTTTGGAGATGAAGTGAAGCAAGAAACACCTTGAGTTCCCTCAAGTATTTTAGTCAATAGTAGCCTATCTTTTGTCCTCCTGTGGACCCACATGGACTTAGCACTCAAGCCTTGGGATGTTGAGGTTCCATTCAAGGGAGATTGCAGAGTACTGGAAATGCCTTAACTGCACGTAATCCTCACCTCAGCTCCCTTGCATCATCCAGAGATGGGCCATTCAGACTCCTTAAGGTCTGGAGTTTCCCCAAAAAAAATCTGAAATAGGAAGGGACAATATTTTGAGGTGACACATAGCAACTCTGGAAACTATGCATGTGGCTGACTGGGAGTTTAGGGCAATCTGACTTAAAGACGTTTTTCATATTTGGCTAGCACTTGATAAATAAATACTGAATTTGAATGTCCTTAGGCTGGACATGCTTACTCTAATTTGCAAAAGCCAACTCCTTCCTGGTTCTATCATTCTCTACTTTCTTTCTCTCTCTCCTCATCCTCCAATATACCTTGTACATATATTTGTGCAACTTCCCTGTCCTCTAGAAGCATTTGGGCTTGCTGCTTCCTATTGCTGTTTGCAATAGGCAAAGCAGTCTCCTATTCCTTTCTTTATTTTACAGTGTATTCAGCTGTATATTGTCCAGCAAATTTCACCACACTATAATATAATAATAATACCTAACATTCATATAGCTCTTGTGTGCCAAGCACAAGTCGGTTTTCTGCAAATATCATTTCACTTAATCTTCACAACAAATTATTTTTTCTATGTTAAAGAAAAGGAAAGTGTTAAGGTGGAGATAGTATTGGAACTAGGTTGGTCTAGCTCCAAAATTTATCTCAGCCACTGTGATATATAGTGAGCCCTTGATGACTGCAGCACATAACGTGAAACATTTTCTATATACGCTGCATACATTTTAATAATAGAAATCTCATCCCAGTATCAAGCCAATCCCTTGTTCCTACAGGGAAGTCAAAGCTCCAATACTGGATCCAATCCAGTGTCTCAAGCCCTCTCACATGTCTCCCTCCTGCTTGCCTACACCCATGCACATTTTCCTTTTAAACCATGCTTTCCCACGTACAGGGTCTAATTCAGGGGCCTCATTGCAGCCTGAGGTTTCTCCTCTGCAGCATATCCTGGGCCATCTTTCACTAAATCTAAGGTAAAAGTTTTAGCATTTCCAAAGCTTAGTTAATCCAGTCCCAAAGCCCTCATTGGATATACTTAGACCAAGTTCCAGAGGGTCAACAAGAACATTAGATTATTATGGTAGCTGGTCTCACCAAAAAAAATTTAGGGGCTTCCCTGGTGGCGCAGTGGTTGAGAGTCTGCCTGCCAATGCAGGGGACACGGGTTCGAGCCCTGGTCTGGGAAGATCCCACATGCCGCAGAGCAACTAGGCCCGTGAGCCACAACTACTGAGCCTGCGTGTCTGGAGCCTGTGCTCCACAACAAGAGAGGCCGCGATAGTGAGAGGCCCGCGCACCGCGATGAAGAGTGGCCCCCGCTTGCCGCAACTAGAGAAAGCCCTAGCACAGAAACGAAGACCCAACATAGTAATCAATCAATCAATAAATCTTTAAAAAAAAAAAAAAATTTAGAAAAATAGAAGAACATTCTAGAATCGAACATGATCAAGGCAGCACCGTACGCCCTAAGCCAGTATTTCTCAAAGTATGGTCAGAAGACCCCCTGAATCAGAATCTCCTAGGAAACTGGTTGAAAATACAAATTCATTGTTTGCATAGAATCTTGCTGGGTGGGTGGGGGCAAGAATGGCATTTTCTTATGTTACCTAGTTGATTTTTAAATACACTAAATTTTATAACCATAGTTTAAATACTAGTTTCTTTATATTTAGCACATACACAAAAAAAGAGCAATGGCCCCAGAACCAATGTATGTCATAGTCTAGATCAGCATTGTCCAATGGAAAAATAATGCAAGCCATATGTATAATTTTGAATTTTCTAGTAGTTGCTTTAAAAAAAGTGTAAAGAAACAGATAAAATTAATTTTAATAATATATTTATTTAAACCAGTATATCCAAAAAATATATTTTCAATATGTAAATATAAAAATTAATGAGATATTTTACATTTTTTTGTACTAAGTTTTTGAAATTCAGTAGATATTTTATATTTAAAGAATCTCTCACTTCAGACTAGCCACACTTCAAGTGGTCAATAGCCACTTGTGGTTAGTGCCTACTAGATTAGAGAGAGCAGGTCTAGATCCACATTGCTGAAGCCATCAGCCAAAAGAGCATTGGTATTTTCTGGGGTAAGAGAGTAAACATAAAAATAAAGTAAAATAAAAATAAAATAAAATAGGTTTTTTGGTTCCAACCTCACCAAGAGACCCATCAATTCCCATTAGTTGTTCAGGATCCATTTCCACTGATGGCGAGGTTTGCACCTCCATGACAGGCCTTTCCTGAGATCCTCATGTTCTGCCTTTTTCTGAATTATTTTTATTGTCCCCTAAGGTTCCATTGTTTTGGCCTCACGATTTTGGCCTGAATTGAGGGTGGCCTGTGTGAGCTGCTTTCATCCCAGAACCCCAACTTTTTTGCTTGTGCTGCTGCTCTAAGCACATCCTACCACTCTACACGCAGGGGCTCATTAAGAAGTGTTTTATCTCAGCCATGTCTCATTCCCCAAATCTCACCTTTTGTCAGTGTTGAAATCACATAGCTTTGGTTAAACTTATCCTTCTCATAGTGATGCAAACATTCTTTTCTGTCACCTATTTTCCTGCTCCAGCAGGAATTTGCTGTATTTTCTCTGGTGTTACATATTATTCCTTCTGCCCTGGGTGGAATAGGATGAAGAGGAAAACAGATAATAAAGTGGAGAACACAAAGCAGTCCAGCAAGGTAACTAGCATTGCTAAGTCAGAAAATTACCTATTGAAACTCAGCCTTCAGATCAGCATGTTACCTTAGAACTGAATCTTTATTCTCACCATGACCATGGTCCACTTACTAGCTCTTTCCTGCTGCAGTAGCTTTGCTCTTCTTGTGGGGATTTACCCATCAATAGTGCAACCGTCCTTCAAGTTTGAGATTCTCAAGTGATCTTACCTCCCAAACCTTAGCTATATACTCACTTTGGTCAGCTTAACTCCACCAGACGTTGGTGATCAAATTCCAAATTCTGAATCATGTTATTGGGTTGTCCTTTGGCTTTCAACCCCAATGTAGTCTGCTCATGATTCAGCCAGGACCCTGTGAGACTCCAAGGATTTCTCTTGCCTGGATCAGAGGCAGACTGAGAGACCATTCTTTAGGAACTATACCCTAAAGTTATACCTCAAAAATCTCACTAATTGAATGAAGTGAAGGGCAAGAAAATATGAATATAAGGAAACATGAATCAAAGAAGCAAAAGACATTTCTTTCAGAGGCCTAAATTTGAGTTGGTAGAAGCCACTTCTCCTAAGCCTTCTTAGGGCTGCAGTTGTGTTGTTGGAGTTAGTTTGGGACATGAGAGCTATTTTCCAATCACTATGACCATCTTTTTGTTTTTATTTAATTTTTATTTCATGTTGGAGTATAGTTGATTTACAGTGTTGTGCTAGTTTCTGGTGTACAGAAGTGATTCACTTATGCATATATATATATCCATCTTTTTCAGATTCTTTTCCCGTATAGGTTAGGTTATTGCAGAATATTGAGTAGAGTTCCCTGTGCTATACAGTAGGTCCTTGTTGATTATCTATTTTATATATAGTAGTGTGTATATGTTAATCCTTAACTCCTAATTTATCCCTTCCCCCTACGTTTCCCCTTTGGTAACCATAAGTTTGTTTCTATGTCTGTGAGTCTGTTTCTGTTTTATAAATAAGTTCATTGGTATCATATTTTTTAGATTCCACATATAAGTGACATCATATGATATTTGTGTTTCTCTGACTTCACTTAGTATGATAATCTCTAGATCCATCCATTTTGCTGCAAATGGCATTATTTCATTCTTTTTTAATGGCTGAGTAATATTTCATTGTATATATGTACCACATTTTCCTTATCCCTTCATCTGTCAGTGGACATTTAGGTTGCTTCCATGTCCTGGCTATTGTAAATAGTGCTGCAATGAACATTGGGGTGCACGTGTCTTTTTGAATTACGGTTTTCTCAGGGTATATGCCCAGGAGTGGGATTGCTGGGTCATGTGGTAGCTCTATTTTTAGTTTCTTAACGAACTTCCATACTGTTCTCCATAGTGGCTGTACCAATTTACATTCGCACCAACAGTGTAGGAGGATTCCCTTTTCTCCACACCCTCTCCAGCATTTATTGTTTGTAGACTTTTTGATGATGGCCATTCTGATTGGTATGAGGTGATACCTCATTGTAGTTTTGATTTGCATTTCTCTAATAATTAGAGATGTGGAGCATCTTTTCATGTGCTTTTTGGCCATTTGTATGTCTTCTTTGGAGAAATGTCTATTTAGATCTTCTACCCATTTTTAATTGGGTTGTTTGTTTTTTTGATATTGAATTATATGAGCTGTTTGCATATTTTGGAGATTAATCCTTTGTCGGTTGCTCTGTTTGTAAATATTCTGTGGGTTGTCTTTTCATTTTGTTTATGGTTTCCTTTGCTGTGCAGAAGCTTTTAAGTTTAATTGGATCCCATTTGTTTATTTTTGTTTTTACTTTCATTACTCTAGCAGGTGGATCCAAAAAGATATTGCTGCAATTTATGTCAAAGAGTGTTCTGCCTGTTTTTCTCTAAGAGTTTTATAGTAATTGGACTTAAGTCTTTAATCCATTTTGAGTTTATTTTTGTGTATGGTATTAGAGAATGTTCTAATTTCATTCTTTTATATGTAGCTGTCCAGTTTTCCCAGCACCACTTATTGAAGAGACTGTCTTTTCTCCACTGTGTATTCTTGCCTCCTTTGTCAAAGATAAGGTGACCATAGGTGCATGGGTTTATTTCTGGGCTTTCTGTCCTTTTCCATTGATCTATATATCTGTTTTTGTGCCAGTATCATACTGTTTTGATCACTGTAGCTTTGCAGTATAGTCTGAAGTCAGGGAGTCTGATTCCTCTAGCTCCATTTTTCTTTCACAGGCTATTTGGGGTCTTTTGTGTTTCCACACAGACTAAAATATTTTTCATTCTAGTTCTGTGAAAAATGCCATTGGAAATTTAAAAAATTTTTTTATTTTGGTTGCGCTGCATCTTAGTTGCAGCTGGTTAGCTCCTTAGTTGTGGCTCACCAGCTTCTTAGTTGTGGCATGTAAGCTCCTTAGTTGCAGCAGGCAGTCTCCTTAGTTGTGACACGTGAACTCTTAGTTGAGGCATGCACATGGGATCTATTTCCCTGACCAAGGATTGAAGCCGGGCCCTCTGCATTGGAAGCACAGAGTCTTAACCACTGTGCCACCAAGGAAGTCCCTGCCATTGATACTTTGATAGGGATTGCATTGAATCTGTAGATTGCCTTGTGAAGTATAGTCATTTTGACAGTACTGATTCCTCCAATCCAAGAACATGGTATATCTTTCCATCTCTTTGTGTCATCTTCAGTTTCTTTCATCAGCATCTTACAGTTTTCAGAGTAGAGGCCTTTTGTCTCATTTGGTAGGTTTATTCCTAGGTATTTTATTTTATTCTTTTTGATGTGATGGTAAATGGGATTGTTTCCTTAATTTTCTCTTTCTTATCTTTCACTGTTAGACTATGTCCTTCTTATTACATCAGCCAGGTTGGAGGTTGGTGCTCCAAAAAATGCTGACTCAAAGAACATTAGGCCATGGCTAGAGCTCTAAAACTGGTCATCACTCCAAATATGTCCCCTAGCAAAGAAAAACTTAGTGAGAAATAAGGAAACATCTAGGACAATTTTTGAATATCTTACTAGGTGGTGGTACCCATATTCAAGACAATATAAAAGAGATAGCCATTCTGTGGGAAAATGTGGTGAGTTCAGTTTTGGTTTGTAGTATTTGAGTCATCTCTGATATTCAGAGGTAAATGTCTAGTAGGCAGTTGGATACAGTGATTTGAAGCTCAAGTTATAGAGAGTTCTGGGATAGGGCTAGAGGTTTGTGAGGCAGAAGAAAAAGATAGTAGTTGAAAGTACAAGGTGATCTTTAGATCTTCCGGAGCCTTATCACTCTGTTATTACTGCTTTTCATATTGATGATGACTACTTTTTGCCTACCAATTTAAACCATGATGTTAAAATGGGCAGAGAGAATGTCCCTCATTTTTTGCATCCTCAGTGATATAATGCATTGACTCCATAGTTAAGTGTTCTATGTACAGGTTTTCTTTTGAAGGGTGTTAACCAGTGCAGAAAAGGAAAGGGGAGTAGAGTATAGTTATGATGATATTGACGCAAATCTCCTCATCAGCTCCTCCCATTCCCAGGCAGATTTTATACTTTGACTTTCAGTGTCTTTGTTTAGGATTATTTCTCATAATAGAGCTGAGAACATATTCATCACAATATTTTAAATGCCTATTAACATTAAAATTTCTAGGCCATTTCCATTCCTATCATATTATTATATATATTATAATATTCAAACTAATATTTAAGAATCTCTGGCTTGATAATTATGATTCCACTGAAGATAGCTATTGATGTAACCACCTTTGAAGCAGTTCTCAAACTTTAGTGTGTATGTCAGTCACCTGGATGCTTGTTAAGAATGCAGATTCAACAGGTTTAAGAAAAGGCCAGGAGAATGGCATTTTTAATAAACACTCCATAAACGTGATCACCTGATCACACTTTGAGAAGTAGTATTAAGTGTTTGGCTATTGAGGGATCCAAGGATAGGTGTAGAATGGGGTTTCTTAACCTAAGATCAAATACCCCCAAGAAGCCTATGGTCCACAAATTTGGATGGGAAAAAGCTACATCTTTATTTTCAGTAACTTCTAACTAAATCTTAGCATTTAAAAAATTTTAAATGTAGGCAACAAGCCACAGAAATAAGAGCAGTTTCTCTAACCTTAACATCAATAGAAAACACAGATGTTTTCATACCACATTAGAGTTGTTGCAAATATCTTAAAATGTTGTTAACAACCATTACTACTTTGAAATTATGGTAGTGTTTAGACTGCCATTAGATCTCATTTAATTTAATAAAGAAGCACATGTAGTGCTCTAAAATTAAATTTTAGAAAACATTTTGATAACTGTGCCTTAATAAAATTGGTTTCTTTCATAACCCTACATATTTTCAGTGCATTTAAAAATTATTATTAGATGAGGTCTATGGCTTCTCTAAAATGTTAAAAAGGTCCATGGCACAAAAAAGTTTAAGAATCTTAGTGTAGAGAAGAATAGTCCCCGTATTGAAACATTAGAGAGGTGTATTACTTAATTCTATGAAGAAAAAAATGCAAGTACTTACACATCAAAAGAGATTCTTGTCCCAGCACCTGCTCCTCATTCCTGACTAACTTCACTCTCCAATATTTCTCCTCATGGACTACACATCTCCCTGGGTTCGTTTACTGCTTCTCAATGGTTGAATGACTGTGTTTTCCATTAAGAATAACAGATTTTAATCACAGATCTCAAGCCCATTGTGAACATTAATTATCATCTGACATCTTTTTTTTTTTAATCAGCCATCAATTTTATACACATCAGTGTATACATGTCAATCCCAATCGCCCAATTCAGCACACCACCATCCCCACCCCACCACGGTTTTCCCCCCTTAGTATCCATACGTTTGTTCTCTACATTTGTGTCTCAACTTCTGCCCTGCAAACCGGATAATCTGTACCATTTTTCTAGGTTGCACATACATGCGTTAATATATGATATTTGTTTTTCTCTTTCTGACTTACTTCACTCTGTATGACAGTCTCTAGATCCATCCACGTCTCAACAAATGACTCAATTTCGTTCCTTTTTATGGCTGAGTAATATTCCATTGTATATATGTACCACCTCTTCTTTATCCATTCGTCTGTTGATGGGCATTTAGGTTGCTTCCGTGACCTGGCTATTGTAAATAGTGCTGCAATGAACATTGGGGTGCATGTGTCTTTTTGAATTACGGTGTTCTCTGGGTATATGCCCAGTAGTGGGATTGCTGGATCATATGGTAATTCTATTTTTAGTTTTTTAAGGAACCTCCATATTGTTCTCCGTAGTGGCTGTATGAATTTACATTCCCACCAAGAGTGCAAGAGGGTTCCCTTTTCTCCACACCCTCTCCAGCATTTGTTGTTTGTAGATTTTCTGATGATGCCCATTCTAACTGGTGTGAGGTGATACCTCATTGTAGTTTTGATTTGCATTTCTCTAATAATTAGTGATGTTGAGCATCTTTTCATGTGCTTCTTGGCCATCTGTATGTCTTCTTTGGAGAAATGTCTATTTAGGTCTTCTGGCCATTTTTGGATTGGGTTGTTGTTTCTTTAATAATGAGCTCAATGAGCTATTTATATAGTTTGGAGATTAATCCTTTGTTGATTCGTTTGCAAATATTTTCTCCCATTCTGAGGGTTGTCTTTTCGTCTTGTTTATGGTTTCCTTTGCTGTGCAAAAGCTTTGAAGTTTCATTAGGTTCCATTTGTTAATTTCCATTACTCTAGGAGGTGGATCAAAAACGATCTTGCTGTGATTTATGTCAAAGAGTGTTCTTCCTATGTTTTCCTCTAAGAGTTTTATAGTGTCCAGTCTTACATTTCGGTCTCAAATCCATTTTGAGTTTATTTTTGTGTATGGTGTTAGGGAGTATTCTAATTTCATTCTTTTACATGTAGCTGTCCAGTTTTCCCAGCACCACTTATTGAACAGACTGTCTTTTCTCCATTGTATATCTTTGCCTCCTTTGTCATAGATTAGTTGACCATAGGTGTGTGGGTTTATCTCTGGGCTTTCTATCTTGTTCCATTGATCTATGTTTCTGTTTTTGTGCCAGTACCATATTGTCTTGATTACTGTAGCTTTGTAGTATAGTCTGAAGTCAGGGAGTCTGATTCCTCCAGCTCTGTTTTTTTCCCTCAAGACTGCTTTGGCTATTCGGGGTCTTTTGTGACTCCATACAAATTTTAAGATGATTTGTTCTAGTTCCGTAAAAAATGTCATTGGTAATTTGATAGGGATTGCATTGAATCTGTAGATTGCTTTGGGTAGTATAGTCATTTTCACAATATTGATTCTTCCAATCCAAGAACATGGTATATCTCTCCATCTGTTGGTATCATCTTCAGTTTCTTTCATCAGTGTCTTATAGTTCTCTGCATACAGGTCTTTTGTCTCCCTAGGTAGGTTTATTCCTAGGTATTTTATTCTTTTTGTTGCAATGGTAAATGGGAGTGTTTCCATAATTTCTCTTTCAGATTTTTCATCATTAGTGTATAGGAATGCAGGAGATTTCTCTGCATTAATTTTGTATCCTGCAACTTTACCAAATTCATTGATTAGCTCTAGTAGTTTTCTGGTGGCATTTTTAGGATTCTCTATGTATAGTATCATGTCATCTGCAAACAGTGACAGTTTTACTTCTTCTTTTCCAATTTGTATTCCTTTAATTTCTTTTTCTTCTCTGATTGCCATGACTAGGACTTCCAAAACTATGTTGAATAATAGTGGTGAGAGTGGACATCCTTGTCTCATTCCTGATCTTAGAGGAAATGCTTTCAGTTTTTCACCATTGAGAATGATGTTTGCTGTGGGTTTATCGTATATGGCCTTTATTATGTTGAAGTAGGTTCCCTCTATGCCCACTTTCTGGAGAGTTTTTATCATAAATGGGTGTTGAATTTTGTCAAAACCTTTTTCTGCATCTATTGAGATGATCATATGGTTTTTATTCTTCAGTTTGTTAATATGATGTATCACATTGATTGATTTGCGTATATTGAAGAATCCTTGCATCCCTGGGATAAATCCCACTTGATCGTGGTGTATGATTCTTTTAATGTGTTGTTGGATTCTCTTTGCTAGTATTTTGTTGGGGATTTTTGCATCTATATTCATCAGTGTTATTGGTCCGTAATTTTCTTTTTTTGTAGTATCTTTGTCTGGTTTTGGTATCAGGATGATGGTGGCCTCATAGAATGAGTTTGGGAGTGTTCCTTCCTCTGCAATTGTTTGGAAGAGTTTGAGAAGGATGGGTGTTAGCTCTTCTCTAAATATTTGATAGAATTCACCTGTGAAGCCATCTGGTCCTGGACTTTTGTTTGTTGGAAGATTTTTAATCACAGTTTCAATTTCATTAAATGTGATTGGTCTGTTCATATTTTCTGTTTCTTCCTGGTTCAGTCTGGGAAGGCTATACCTTTCTAAGAATTTGTCCATTTCTTCCAGTTTGTCCATTTTATTGGCATGGAGTTGCTTGTAGTAGTCTCTTAGGATGCTTTGTATTTCTGTGGTGTCTGTTGTATCTTCTCCTTTTTCATTTCTAATTTTATTGATTTGAGTCCTCTCCCTCTTTTTCTTGATGAGTCTGGCTAATGGCTTATCAATTTTGTTTATCTTCTCAAAGAACCAGCTATTAGTTTTATTGATCTTTGCTATTGTTTTCTTTGTTTCTATTTCATTTATTTCCGCTCTGATCTTTATGATTTCTTTCCTGCTGCTAACTTTGGGTTTTGTTTGTTCTTCTTTCTCTAGTTCCTTTAGGTGTAAGGTTAGATTGTTTACTTGAGATTTTTCTTGTTTCTTGAGGTAGGCTTGTATAGCTATAAACTTCCCTCTTAGAACTGCTTTTGCTGCATCCCATAGGTTTTGGATTGTCGTGTTTTCATTGTCATTTGTCTCTAGGTGTTTTTTGATTTCCTCTTTGATTTCTTCAGTGATCTCTTGGTTATTTAGTAATGTATTGTTTAGCCTCCATGTGTTTGTGTTTTTTACATTTATTTCCCTGTAATTCATTTCTAATCTCATAACGTTGTGGTCAGAAAAGATGCTGGATATGATTTCAGTTTTCTTAAATGTACTGAGGCTTGATTTGTGACCCAAGATGTGATCTATCCTGGAAAATGTTCCATGCACACTTGAGAAGAAAGTGTAGTCTGCTGTTTTTGGATGGAGTGTCCTATAAATATCAATTAAATATATCTGGTCTATTGTGTCATTTAAAGCTTCCGTTTCCTTATTTATTTTCATTTTGGATGATCTGCCCATTGGTGTAAGTGAGGTGTTAAAGTCCCCCACTATTATTATGTTACTGTCAATTTCCTCTTTTAGAGCTGTTAGCAGTTGCCTTATGTATTGAGGTGCTCCTATGTTGGGTGCATATATATTTATAATTGTTATATCTTCTTCTTGGATTGATCCCTTGAGCAATATGTAGTGTCCTTCGTTGTCTCTTGTAACCTTCTTTATTTTAAAGTCTATTTTATCCGATATGAGTATAGCTACTCCAGCTTTCTTTTGATTTCCATTTGCATGGAATATCTTTTTCCATCCCCTCACTTTCAGTCTGTATGTGTCCCTAGGTCTGAAGTGGGTTTCTTGTAGACAGCATATAGATGGGTCTTGTCTTTGTATCCATTCAGCAAGCCTGTGTCTTTTGGTTGGAGCATTTAATCCATTCACGTTTAAGGTAATTATCGATATGTATGTTCCTATGACCATTGTTTTGGGTTTGTTTTTGTAGGTCCTTTTCTTCTCTTGTGTTTCCCACTTAGAGAAGTTCCTTTAGCATTTGTTGTGGAGCTGGTTTGGTGGTGCTGAGTTCTCTTAGCTTTTGCTTGTCTGTTAAGATTTTGATTTCTCCATCAAATCTAAATGAGATCCTTGCCTGGTATTGTAATCTTGGTTGTAGGTTCTTCCCTTTCATCACTTTAAGTATATCATGCCACTCCCTTCTGGCTTGTAGAGTTTCTGCTGAGAAATCAGCTGTTAACCTTACGGGAGTTCCCTTGTATGTTATTTGTGATTTTTCCCTTGCTGCTTTCAATAATTTTTCTTTGTCTTTAATTTTTGCCAGTTTGATTACTATGTGTCTCAGCATGTTTCTCTTTGGGTTTATCCTGTATGGGACTCTCTGCACTTCCTCGACTTGGGTGGCTATTTCTTTTCTCCTGTTAGGGAAATTTTCGACTATAATCTCTTCAAATATTTCCTCTGGTCCTTTCTCTTTCTCTTCTCCTTCTGTGACCCCTATAATGCAAATGTTGTTGCATTTAATGTTGTCCCAGAGGTCTCTTAGGCTGTCTTCATTTCTTTTCATTCTGTTTTCTTTAGTCTGTTCCGCAGCAGTGAATTCCACCATTGTGTCTTCCAGGTCACTTATCCGTTCTTCTGCCTCAGTTATTCTGCTATTGATTCCTTCTAGTGTAGTTTTCATTTCAGTTATGGTATTGTTCATCTCTGTTTGTTTGTTCTTTAATTCTTCTAGGTCTTTGTTAAACATTTCTTGCATCTTCTCGATCTTTGCCTCCCTTCTTATTCCGAGGTCCTGGATCATCTTCACTATCAGTATTCTGAGTTCTTTTTCTGTAAGGTTGCCTATCTCCACTTCAGTTAGTTGTTTTTCTGGGGTTTTATCTTGTTCCTTCATCTGGTATATAGCCCTCTGCCTTTTCATCTTGTCTATCTTTCTGTGAATCTAATATCTGACATCTTTTAAGAAGGTAGGTAAAAACTATTATTATTGCATTATTGAGAAAGTCAGGTCTAGGCAAGTTTGGTGACTTCTTCTTAGGCCACCCAAGAAATTGTGGCTCATTTCCAGAATCAATGTTTATTCTCCTCATGTGCAACCAATTTTTTTGATTCACGATACACCAATCTGTTATGAAAACAACCTATTTTGCAAAATGTTTTCTTGCAAAATAAACATGGAAATAATCTTCCTTAAGTAGAAACATTTGATGGTATCAATATTCATACTACTCAATACCATTAACTTATATGCTGGATTGTTCTCTGAAAAATAATAGATGTCCTGGTTGTTGAGGAAAATCCTCAAACCAAAATAAACCATTAAAAACCATTATTCATTTTGAAATAAAGTGATTAGTTCCTTATTTTATTTAGAAACTTTACCCAGTAAGAGAGTCAGAGAAAAACAAAATGAACATTAGTCATCAAAATGCATTGACTTTGCTTTTGCTCTCAAGCCACCACAAGTTAGTCAGCAAGGAGTTTTGTCTTTCTGAGGTCAGTTTGTTTCTTATGGATTCATGTTGCTTCGATCAACGGTATTTATGTGTCTGATCTTATTGTAACTTTTTTTGTTTGACAAATCTGTCTGACTTGACAGGATAGTGTGAAAAATTTGAAAATTTTTTGTGAGTTGTCTTTTTAAATGGTGTTTACTTTTATCTATTGCTTGCTGAATTTCTGTTGGCCTGACAAGGAAGGGAAACAGAAGGAACACTCAAAAATGAAGGGCACAAGCGAATAAATACATAATTGATGTGGGAGAGATAGCTTCTCTTTATAGAAAAATTCCAGTTAATATATGTAGAGGGAATAAGGCAAATTAAAAGTCTTCATTAGACAGACAGCACAGTTATACTTATCAGAGGCAAAAATACGTTAAAGGATGTTAAAATTCATGGGCAAAAGTTTGAGGAGAAGCAGAATATTTGTATAGTCTCAAGGTATCTCCCCTAAGATATTTATTAATGACAAGGGAATGGAATAATTACCTGCAGAAACTTGGCAGGTACCACCATGTTTCCTGATATTATGCACTGAGCAGGACACAACACCTTTTTTATGGTGTTCTTGCCCAAAATGCATAAACTTGATCTAAACATGAGAAAGCATCAGATGGATATGTGACAAAATAGCTCCACCAGTACTCTCTTCCAAAGTGTCAAGGTCAATAAAGAGAAAAAGACACTGAGGAACTGTAACAGATTGAAGGAGACTAAAGCGACTTGACGATTAAATGCAGTGTGGGATCCTGGGTCAGATCCTGGAACAGAAAATGGACCTTAGTGGAAAAATGATCACCAGTGTAAAGTCTGTAGTTTAGTACCAATATTAATTTCTTGATTTTGTTGACTGTACTGTGGTATGTGAAATGTTAACATTAGGGGAAGCTGAATGAGGGTATATGGGAACTCTATTATTTTTGTAAGTTTTCTGTGAATCTGAAATTATTTAAGAATTAAAATTTTAAAAATCAAAGGGGCATTTACAGCCATTTTCTAAAATAATTGTCCATTGGTGATGGGAAAAAAGATTTTGATGGCTTTGAAATATCTGGAAAATATATCTTTCCAACTCAGTCCAATAACTCTTTACCTTGGCATGTACTGTTTGAGAATTTTACCTCTTTCAAATGCATAGAAGATCATAGCCTTTTTCTATATGAAATACTCTATTTTTTCCTCATATGACATAGGCACTCAAAAGGTATTTTTATAAAATGTGAACGATGATTGCTGTCCTGCCCATTCCACTTTTCCCTGCTGAACTTACAGGGTTTTCATAAAATATAAAAAGGATAAAGGAAGTGGAAAGTATTTTGCAAGTTGTAAGCATTGTACCAGGTGTAAGGTGTGCTCTACTTTCCCTGTACTCTAATGATATTTCCACCTGTTTCCCAGGCTTAAAATTTCAAAATTACCTTGAAATTAAGGACTAAAGGAAAGGGAATGGGTATCAGTTACCAAAACTCCAGCTAGTCATCTTAAAACATGCCCTCTTTCTTTGTTCTCACTTCTATTCTCGTGTATGCTATATGAAGGTATAGACAAAAAAAAGAAGAAATTTTAGAGCAGGATAGGGCCCTAGAAGTAATCTAACTCAGTGTCCCATAAATAAATCTGATTATGAGAATCACCTAGTGAGGTCATTTCAAATATGAATTTCTGGACCCCTGAAATCATAATCTATGGGAGGGACTCTAGAATATGTATTTAAATATACATTTCAGCTGGTTACTATTGGCAGGCATATTTAGAAGCACTATCATTTTATAGATAAAGAAACTTAGACAAAATGACCAAATTTATTTTTAAAAATAGCATATACTATCTTTGATAGATATTAATTTTGGGATATAATCTAGAATAAAAAACAATTATGTAAACAACTGTATTGCATACTTTATTAGGAGACTAAACAAAGCTGAATGCTAGTAATTCTTCCTTGGGAGAGGGAGGATTAAGAAAACCTCCAGAGACTTTTGTAATACTGTGCCTTGTGGATAGATAGCAGAGGACACATATTTCAAGAAGAAAGTACAATATGCAGAGACACGTAGATGTGCATGGCATTTTCAGGAATTAGGAGTGGCCCAGGGACCTGGAATGTGGTATGCAGCAGTGTAATGGTGAAAGATGAAATAAGAAAGGCAGACTGGGGTCAGATTTTGAAAGCCTGAGATACCTTGCTAAAAGGTTTGCTCTTATATGACACCAAAAGCACAGGCAACAAAAGGAAAACAGATAAATGAGACTGCATCAAACTAAAAAGTTTCTGTGTAACAAAGGAAACCATCAATAGAATGGAATGGCAAACTACAGAACGGGAGAAAATATTTGCAAACAATTTGTTCAATAAGGGATTGATATCTAAAATATATAAGAAACTCAAAGCTCGATAGCAAAAAAAACCCAAAAAACAAAAAGCAAATAAGTAATTAAAAAATAGGCCAAGAACTTGAGTATACAGTTCTTCAAAGAAGACATACAAATGGCCAACAGATATAAGAAAAATGCATTGAATCATTACATTGTACACCTGAAACTAGTATAATGTTATGTGACAATTATGCCTCAATTTCTGAGAAGACTTGCATTCAGACTATAAAGAATTCACAAAATTCAACAATAAGAAATAACTCAAAAAAAGAAAGCCAAAGTTTTGAACAGACACTTTACTCAAAAAGACATATTGATGGTAAATAACCATATGACAGGACACCAGTATTCATGATGAAAATGCAAATTAAAATCACAATGAAATATATACTATACATATATATATATGTATAAATCAATATACATCTATTATAATAGGAAAAAAATTCCTGACACTACCAAGTGTTAGCAAGGATGTGGAACAACTAGAATCCTCATACTTTGCTGGTAAGAATGTAAAATGACATGGCCACTGTGAAAAACAATTTCATAATTTTGTTAACTTAAACAAATCTAAACATATGCTCATATGTTTATTTATATTCCCAAATATTTATCCAAGGCAACTAAAAACTTACATATACATAAAAATCTGTACATGAATGTTTATTTCAGCTTTAAAATTGTCATAACTTGGAAGCAACTCAAATGTGAATAAATGAATAAACAGTTTATAGTATATCTATACACTGGAATACTATTTAGCAATAAAAGGGGGAAAGAAACCATGAGGGATTCATGCAACAACATGAGTGAATGTCAAATGTATTTTGTTAGGTGAAAGAAGCTAGAACCAAAAGGCATCTTATCATATGATTCCACTTATATGACAATTCTGGAAAAGGCAAGATTATGAGATGGAAGACAGAAGACAGTTTGCAGGAGTGGGGCACAGGAGAAGGTTGATTACAAAGAGGCAGCACACAGGAATTTTTGTGTGATGGAACTTTTTGGATCGTGACTGTGATGGTATATACAGCTCTCTGCATTTATTAAAACCCATAGAAATATATATCACAAAGAGTGAATTATGTAATTTAAAATATGTAAAGTTTTATTACAGATTTCTAGTTTAATTCCTTTGTGGTTTGAAAGCAGGCATTGTATGATTTCTATTTTTAAAAATTTATTAAGGTGTGTTTTATGACCCAGAATGTGATCTATCTTAGTGAATGTTTCATGTGAGTTTGAGAAGAATTTGTATTCTGATATTGTTGGATGAAGATGTCAATTTTATCTAGTTGATTGATGGTGGTGTTGGGTTAACTGTATCCCTACTGATTTTCTGCCTACTAGTTCTGTCCATTTCTGAGAGAGAGTGTTGAAGCCTCCAACTATGATAGTGGATTCATCTATGTCTCCTTGCAGTTCTATCAGTTTTTGCCTCATGTAGTTTGATGCTCTGTTGTTAGGTGCATACACGTTCATGTTTTTTATGTCTTCTTGAGGAATTGACCCCTTTTTCATTATGTAATGTGCTTATCTCTGATAACTTTTCTCATTTTGAAGTCTCTTCTGTCTGAGATTAATATAGCTATTCCTGCTTTCTTTTGATTAGTGTTAACATAATATATTTTTCTCTATCCATTTACTTTTAATCTAATATTCTTTGTATTGAAAATGGGTGTCCTGTAGACAACATGTAGTTGGGTCGTGTTTTTTGATCCCCTCTGACAACCTCTGTTTTTTAATTGGTGCATTTAGATCATTGACATTCAAAGTGATTTTTGTTATAGTTGGATTAATATTGACCACATTCATTACTATTTTGGGTTGTTTACAAGTTTTGACAATTATAAAGCTGAAATAAACATTCATGTACAGGTTTTTATGTGCACATAAGTTTTTAGTTCTCTTGGGTAAATTTTTGGGAATAGGATCGCTACTCCCACATAATTATAATTTTTGTCAGATATTTACTGTGAGAAACTAGTCAAACTCCTGAAGGGAAATCTCACAATATTGTAAATATTATAAATTAATTGCCTTGAAGTTTTCAATTCTCAGAATTGGTTGCTCTCAGCTGCCAGCAATTTGTCAATTACAGTTCAGGCTTTGTACCCCAGTACTAGTTCCTGAGGCAGTTTCCACTTACCAGGCTCTGCTCTGGTAAGCCACTGCTCCCTATATTCACCTGTCTATCTCTCAGACTATGGGGTTATCAGTTTCCCTGTGTCCTCCCCTCTTTTATGGATCCAAGAAGAGTTGTTGAATTTTCAATGTGTTCAGCTTTTTACTTGTTATTGGATGGAGTGGCAACTTCCAAGTTCCTTACATGCAGAACTGGAAACTGGAACTAAAAACATGTAAATTTATTAAAAGTCAAGCAAGATAAGGATCTAGAAAAGACTTTTGGATTTTTTAAGTAATGTATGTCGTTGGTGACTGAGCTATTTTGATGAACTAGGGTTCATTGAAACCTAACAGCATTATGTTTAAGAGGAAGTGAGGTGTGTAAGTGAAAACACGTAGTGTAGATAACTCTTTCAAGAAATTTAACTATAAGGGGGAGAAGGGAAATAGCTGGATGAGAATGTAAGTCCATAAAAATTTTAAGGTTTTTTATTGGAGATCAATTAGAAATAAAACTAATAAAATATGCAAATTATAGAGAAAATATGAGAAAATTATAGAATTTAATAAAAGACATAAAATATCCAAATAAGTAGATACATCATGTTCATTGATGGGATAGCTTAATGTTATAAAAATTTTCAATGCTCTCTGAATTTATAAATCCAAACAATCTCAGAAAAAAGCTAATAGATTTTTTTTGTGGACTTTACCAAATAGATTCCAAAATTCATTAGGACAAGCAAATGTATAAGAATGTCAAAAAAAATCTTTTGACAACAGATGGTACGACAGATGAATGGATAAAGAAGGTGT
Source organism: Balaenoptera physalus (assembly GCF_965194825.1). Taxonomy (NCBI): domain Eukaryota; kingdom Metazoa; phylum Chordata; class Mammalia; order Artiodactyla; family Balaenopteridae; genus Balaenoptera; species Balaenoptera physalus. The sequence continues at coordinate 97,597,993 of NC_138890.1, read as the reverse complement.
GGTACATACATACAATGGAATATTACTCAGCCATAAAAAAGAATGAAATAATGCCATTTGCAGCAACATGAATGGACCTGGAGATTGTCATACTAAGTGAAGTAAGTCAGACAGAGAAAGACAAATATCATATGATATCACTTAATGATACAAATGAACTTATCTACAAAACAGAAACAGACTCACAGACTTAGAGAGAGAACTTATGGTTACCAGGGGGGAAGGATGGGGGGAAGAGATAGTCAGGGAGTTTGGGATCGACATGTACACGTGGCTATATTTAAAATGGATAACCAACAAGGACCTACTCTATAGCAAAAAAAAAAAAAAAAAAAGTAATTATTTTTTTGTGGCTGCTTTCAAGATTATTAAATATTTTTGTCTTTAGTTTTCAAACTAAATAAATACATTATAAAAGAAAGAATGTCAAAAGAATCTTTGATGTTGGGAATTGCCTCATCAGTTTTGAAGACACATTATAAAGCTGTATTAATAGAAACAGTTTGGTACTAGTGCAGGAATAGATATCCAAAATTGAGATATAAGTGGAGTCCCTTGAGGAAGAATGCTAAAACTCTGCCAATAGGGTATATTGTAAATCTTTCTCTTTGCCCTCCTGGAAGTGACTTGGGGTTGTTTACCCAGGTATCTGTGTACTGGAAAGAGGGAAACATTCAGTTTCTTTTTAAACATTATATTCATTTATTTTTTTATTTTTTGTTTTTGTTTTTTTTGGGGTGCATTGGGTCTTCCTTGCATGTGCGGGTTTCTCATCACGGTGGCTTCTCTTGTTGCGGAGCATGGGCTCTAGGCGCCCGGGCTTCAGTAGATGCAGCACGTGGGTTCAGTAGTTGTGACATGCGGGCTTCAGTAGTTGTGGCTCACGGGCTCTAGAGTGCAGGCTCTGTAGTTGTGGTGCACAGGCTTAGCTGCTCTGCGGCATGTGGGATCTTCCTGGACCAGGGATCAAACCATGTCCCCTGCGTTGGCAGGCAGATTCTTAACCACTGTGCCACCAGGGAAGTCCTTCCTCATTTATTTATTTATTTTTTGGCTGCATCAGGTCTTAGTTGCGGCATGCAGGCTTAGTCGCCCTGCGGCATGTGGGATCTTAGTTCCCCGACCAGGGATCGAACTGGCTTCCACTGCATTGCAAGACAGATTCTTAACCACTGGACCACCAGGAAAGTCCCCATTCAGATTTTTTGAAATTACTAGGATAGGCTTGGAGTTGATGCTAATTCCTGGGGATCCCAAATATTCTTTGGTCAAATAGGCAGAGTGAGGATTTATAGAGATTAGATGAAAAATGGAGCTTTGATCTGATTCCTTCTAACAGTAGGCCCAGTGGGTCCACACATGCAGCCATAGAGTGATTCTCTCTGTACCTGAATTTTACCTGAATTTATATTTCCTAAGAAAACATTTGCAAACCAGCAGACTGTTCATGCCGGCTCCCTGAACTGTGGAACAAGGGCTTATATGATAGAAAGGGCCAAGTGGAAACCACTGTAATTGCCCTGCTCAACCAAAATATTAAATCAAATTCAGTACTGCATCCCTGAGAAGGTCTGTGGAAATTAATGTCACCCTGAAAGTCTTGAGAGATGCAAAAGTGTTGACTTGGCCTGTCCACATGGTGGTGGGGTTTTGGAGAGTGGTGGAGGATTTCCTTAAACTTAACCAGTTGGTGATGCTAAATGCTGCTGCTTTTATAGATGCAGTCTCCTTACTGGAGCAAAACCACAGTCTCTGACAACTGGTATACAACTATTGCTCTGGCAAATACTTTATTCTCTCTATATCAACCAAGAAGCAATTGGCTTTCACATGGTTAGGCCAACAAAACATATCCACTTTTGCTTTCAGCTCTAGGACTCTCTGTCATGATCTAGGGTACAGAATCTATGAAACCATGCAAGTAGACCTGTGAGGCAGGAAGTAGTAAAAACCTGGAAGTTTTAATAAGATACATACGTGCCAGAATGTAGGAGATAAACGCTATGAAAATTTGGTAGGTTTCTAGGGCTCCAGGGGCCTGGGATATACTGAGATCTCTTCAAAGTAAAAGTTGAGTTAATGTATCTTCCACCTGCTAATGTTAAAAAAGAGATCCAATGCTTTGTGGGGCTCTTTAGGTTCTGAAGCCAATATATGCCTCGTTTCAGTGATTTACTTTGTACATTTACTGAGTTTCAAATGGGGTTCAGAGCAAAAGAAGGCTCTGAAGCTAGTGCAGGGTAACAGTACAAGCTATACTACCATTTAGGCCATATGAAGCAGCAGGTCTGTGGCTTTTAGGGCTATTCTAAGGAGCTTCTGGCAGCCCCCCATAAGAGAATGACAATGCATTGCACTTAGGATTTTAAAGCCAAGCCATGCAGAGATCTATTCTCCTTTTGCAAAATGGCACCTTTCTTGCTACTTAATGCTGGTTGGGACTAAATACCTAATTATGGGGCAGCAAATGACCAGACAATCTGGGATGACTGTAATGAACTGGGTGTTATCTGATCCACAAAGCTCTAAAGTTGGTTATGAACAGCAGCACTCCATCATAAAGTGATAGTGGTGTGAGATTGAACTCAAAGATATATTGAATATATAATTTGCATGAGTTGAAGTTCAGACTCTCATGACACCTACTACCATTGAATTGTTGCCTCTCCTTCAACTCACATCTATGACCTCATGGGGAGTTCCCTCTGACCAGATGACTGAGGAAAAAGAAATTCAAGCCCAGTTTACACATGATTCTTTATGATATGCTGCCACAGATGGAAGTGAATTGCTGCATTATTATGGCCAAACTAAGGGGTGTTCTGATTGATAGTAAGGAAATGAAATACTTCCACTGAGCAGAACTTCAAGCAGTATATATGCTTGCCCACTCTGTCTGAAAGGAGAGATGACCAGAGATATAGATCACATGGGCAGTGGCTAGTGCTTGATACTGGATATTCAGGGACTTGGAAGAAACAATATTGGAGGATTAGAGACAAGGGAATCTAGGAAGAGGCAGGTAGATGTGACCCTTAGAATGAGGACAGAATATGAAGATTTGTCTCATGTGAATTCCTATCAAAAGTCACCAACTGGAATCTTGCAATTGCCAGCTAGAAAATATGACAAATTATGTGGATAACTCTCAGCCTCTCTCTCTAGCCACCCAGTGCTTACCTAAGGGCTTATAAACAAAGTGACATGAGAGCAGGGATCGAGGTTATGCATGGGCTCAAAATCATGAACTTACTCTCATCAGAGCTGATCTGATTACCACCACTGCTGAGTGCTTGACTGGCCAATAGGGTAAATCAGGGCCGAATCTCTGAAATGACAACAATCCCCTGGGATACCAGCTAGCAATCTGGTGGCAGGTTGATTTCCTTGCATATATCCTTATTTTGGATAAATGTCCAAAATGTCTTCCTTGCCTGAAATGTCCCTATCAGCACCACCATCAGTGAACTTACTAATACTGTGTTCATTATTGTGGTATCCCATATAACAGTGTGGGGAACAAGTGTGACCCTAGGGCTCTTTAAAATTCTCAGGGAGCCTATGAGGTCAAAGCTGTGTTGTTGTTTTTTTTTAATTTTAATTTTATTGGAGCATAGTTGATTTACAATGTGTTAGGTTCAGGTGTACAGCAAAGTAATTCAGTTATACATATACATATATTCATTCTTTTTTAGATTCTTTTCTCATATAGGTTATCACAGAATATTGAGTAGAGTTTCCTGTGCTATACAATAGGTCTTTGTTGATTATTTATCTATCTTATATATAGTAGTATGTGTATGTTCATCCCAAGCTCCTGGTTTATCACTCCCCCCGACCATGTTTCCCCTTTGGTAACCATAAGTTTGTTTTCGATATCTGTAAGTCTGTTTCTGTTTTGTAAATAAGTTCATTTGTATCATTTTTTAAAAATTAGATTCTACATATGAGTGATATCATATGATATTTGTCTTTCTCTGTCTGACTTACTTCACTTAGTATCATAATCTCTAGGTCCATTCATGTGGCTGCAAATGGCATTATTTCATTCTTTTTTATGACTAATATTCCATTGTACTATGTACCACATCTTCTTTATCCATTCCTCTGTTGATGGACATTTAGGTTGCTTCCGTGTCCTGGCTATTGTAAATAGTGCTGCAGTGAACATCGGGGTGCATGTGTCTTTTTGAATTATGGTTTTCTCAGGGTATATGCCCAGGAGTGGGATTGCTGGGTCATATGGTGGCTCTATTTTTAGTTTCTTAATGAACTTCTATACTGTTCTCCTAGTGGCTGTACCAATTTACATTCACACAAACAGTGTAGGAGGATTCCCTTTTCTCCACACCCTCTCCAGCATTTATTGTTCGTACACTTTTTGATGAAGGCCATTCTGACCGGTGTGAGATGATAACTCATTGTAGTTTTGATTTGCATTTCTCTGATAATTAGTGATGTTGAGCATCTTTTCATGTGCTTTTTGGCCATCTTTATATCTTCTTTGGAGAAACTTATTTATATCTCCTGCCCATTTTTGCTTGGCTTGTTTGTTTTTTTGACATAGAGCTGCATGAGCTATTTGTATATTTTGGAGATTAATCCCTTGTCAGTCACTCCGTTTGTAAATATTTTCTCCCAATCTGTGGGTTGTCTTTTCATTTTATTTATGGTTTCCTTTGCTCAGCAGAAGATTTTAAGTTTAATTGGGTCCCATTTGTTTATTTTTATTTTAATTACTCTAGGAGGTGGATCTGAAAAGATAATGCTACAGTTTATGTCAAAGAATGTTCTGCCTATGTTTTCCTCTAAGAGTTTTATAGTGTCCAGTCTTACATTTAGGTCTTTGATCTGTTTTGAGTTTATTTTTGTGTATGGTTTTAGGGAGTGTTCTAATTTCATTCTTTTACATGTAGCTGCCCAGTTTTTCCCAGCACCACTTATTGAAGAGACTGTCTTTTCTCCATTGTATATTCTTGCCTCCTTTTTCATAGATTAATTGACCATAGGTGTGTGGTTTTATTTCTGGACTTTTTATTCTGTTCCATTGATCTATATTTCTGTTTTTGTGTCAGTATCATACTGTTTTGATTACTGCAGCTTTGTAGAATAGTCTGAAGTCAAGGAGTCTGATTCCTCTAGCTCCATTTTTCTTTCTTGGGATTGCTTTGGCTATTCGGGGTCTTTTGTGTTTCCATACAAATTTAAAAATTTCTTGTTCTAGTTCTGTGAAAAATGCCATTGGTAATTTGATAGGGATTGCAATGAATCTGTAGATTGCTTGGGTAGGATAGTCATTTTGAAAATATTGATTCTTCCAATCCAAAAACATGGTATATCTCTCCAACTGTTTGTGTCATCTTTGATTTCTTTCATCAGTGTCTTATGGTTTTCAGAGTACAGGTCTTTTGTCAAAAATGTGTTTTAATCGAACTAAGACCTTGTTTACCATTTTCTTTGTGTTCATTTATACTGATGGTACAAAAGCAATGGTAGGTAAAACCTCTGACCCTTAGCATGAATCAAGGAAGGGACACCAAACTGGACTAAAAGTCATAGGATTCTTCACCACTAGGCACTCACAGAAAAAATTTTACATCAAGAATATGTAAATATTCAAGATGACATAGTAAAAATGTTTTATTTTATTAAAGTTTGACCCTCTAGGATATGTCTTCTTAATAGTCTGTGTAACAAATAAGAAGTCATGCATATAGCATTTTTTCTTTTTTTTTACATACCAAAATATAATGTTTGTCTTGTGGAAAAGTACTTGTGTGACTGTGTAAACTGCAAGCTGAACTAGCTGCTTTTTTACTTGAAAGAACAATTGACAGACAAATTACAATTATTTAGACTTTTGTATTTGGCAGATATTTTCTCAAAAATAAATGAAGTGAGCCAGTCACTTCAAGGGAAATAATTGACAGTATTTTGTTTCCAGTGAAAAAATGCAAGCTTTCAAATAAAAGTTAGAATTTTTGAAAACTATCCACCTCTGTGAGCTTGAAAGCTTTGCAGTAAAAACTAAATACTATAATGGTGATATTAATTAATGTGATTTATTTTTGATACTGTATAATGAAATGTGTCATCATTTGGAAGGTCTGAATAACTCAGTGAACCAATATTTTTGAAATGATCAAAGCATGATGTTACAAAATCATGCATGCTAAAAGGTTCATTTAAAGTGCAAGATAAAACAGTAGTTTTAATGTAACACAGTACATTAAATAAAAAATTTAAACAAAAGGCAAAAAACAAATTGAGAAAACTATCTCTAGCACATAGTAACACTTTGTCAGAAATAAAAAGCACTTTATGTTAATAAGTATAACAGATCATTGAGCTATTTCTACTTGTTGAGGTATAAAAATGAAATAGATTTTTAAAAAACATCATTGCTTGAAAATGTGCTGTGTTGAATTTTCTTTTTTTATCCCTTAACACTTTCTTGCACAGATTCTAAAACCTTATAGTCACTTTGTTATTAAATGAGTCCTGAATAGTTTAAAACCACAACCTCATACCCCCAACCTTAGTACCACTGAAAGATGTGTCTCTGGCTAGTGGGAGTGACTTCAGGGAATGGGTGTAGGGAATTGAGGAAATACTCCAAAAACTGTGAAGTGTTTCAATAACAAAAAAAAAGAAAAAAAAAAAAAGATTACTCTGAATCCTAGTGTCTCTGCTCCCCAGTCTGGTGCTTTATCTGGGGTGGCAGATAGGAGGTGGGAGGAGACTGGAAGAAATAGGGTTATTTCTATAGCCTCTTTGTACCTTAGAGGGAGGGAGAATTGTCTGGTCAAAACTTTTGGTGACATTTTGGCATGGTTTATCTCTTTAGCATGTAGGATACTTTGTACCTCTGAACCTCGACTTTAAACCTGAACCTAGATTCCAGATAGTAGACATCCTATTCTATGAGAAAAATACTAATACTACAGTAGAAAAATGACCAAAGAGCTTAAACAGAAAATTCCCAGGAATATGGAAGGCTTACATTTGCCATTTCAGATAATTAAAAAATTATTAAACTAGTATAATAATTTTACATATTATATTACCATTAAAAATTATAGTACCAAAATGTTTCAAGGTTGTGGTGTAGTAGGCACTTTTCATTCACGTTAATGGGACTTTAAACCAGAATGGCCAAGTGTGAAGAACAATTTGATGACCTGTGTCAAGAAACACAGATACATCCATACTCTCTGATGTACTAAGTCTCTTTCCAGTAATCTACTTAAGAAACTGATCTTAGGTGCTACCAAGGGTATATGAGTAAAGATAATCTTCATGAAATTATAAGAGTACAGATTGCAACCACTTAAATGACCATAAAGAGGAATTGTTAAATTATGGTGTAACCATATGATTGAAATATTATATAGCCAAGAAAGACAAATACTGTATGTTTTCACTTATATGTGGAATCTAAAAAACAAAACACATGAACAACTATAATAAAACAGAAACAGACTCACAGACACAGAGAATAAAATAGTGATTGACAAAGGGGAGAGAGGTGGGGGAGGGGTGAAATAGGTGGAGAGGATTAAGAGGTACAAACTACCAACTATAAAATAAATGAGTCATAGGAATGTAAGTTATAGCACAGGGAATATCGTCAGTATTTTGTAATAACTTTTTATGGTGTGGAATCTAAGAATATCAAATTACTATGTTCTACACCTGAAACTTATATAATATTATAAGTCAATTATTCTTCAATAAAAAAGGAATATTATATAGCCGTATTAGTCAGAGTTGTCCAATAGGATAGATAGATAGATAGGTAGATAGATAGATAGTTACTTAAGTATACAGTTGACCCTTGAACACTGCAGGGGTTAAGGGCATCAACCCCCCAGCAGTAAAAAATCTGTGTATAACTTTTGACTTCCCCCAAACTTAACTAATAGCCTGCTGTTGATCGGAAGCTTTACCGATAGCATAAACAGTTGATTAACACATATTTTGTATACGTATTATATACTGTATTCTTACAACAAGGTAAGCTAGAGAAAAGAACATGTTATTAAGAAAATCATAAGGAAGAGAAAATACATTTACAGTACATATATGTATTTATTGAAAAAAATCCACACATAAGTGGACCCGCATAGTTCAAACTGTGTTGTTCAAGGGCCAACTGTGTTTGTCTGTTGGGAGACAATATCATCAAGTCACTAAAATTATTTACTGAATACTTTCACATAATTAATTGCTTACTTAAGGAATACCAAAGCTATAGTTTGTTTAGAGTCTAGAATAAAGAAGAGAACATACGTATGCAAGTTATTGGTAAATACCCACAGGGTATAAGGAACTGTCAGTATTAAGAACGAAGGAAATGCTATAGGAGTTCAGATTCCAAGGAATGATTGTTTTTACAAGGGACAGAGGCAGCAGAGGAAGTAAGATGTAATTGGGCTTCTGAAAAAGAATAGAATTTTTTTAAAGAAGAAAGAAGGAAGAAGAGAAATAGAAGCAGAAGAAACAGTATTAAGAGAAGTTTGAAATTTACTAGACAGTTGTATAAATTTCCTAGGGCTGCCGTAACAAAGTACCAAAACCTGGGTGTCTTGAAACAATAGAATTTTATTGTCTCATAGTTCTGGAAGGTAGAAATCCAAAATCAAGGTGTAGCTAGGGTCATGCTCCCTTTGAAACCTCTAGGGGAATCCTTCCTTGCTTCTTCCTAGCTCTGATGGTTTGCCAGCAACTTTTGGCATTCCTTTACTTGTAGTACATGCATCACTTCAATCTCCCATCTTCATGTGGTATTCTCCTTGTGTCCATATCATCCTTCTTCAGTTCATGTCTGTCTCTGGGTCCAAATTTTTCCTTTTTATAAGGATAACAGTCATACTGGATTAGGGCCCATCCTAATGACTTCAGTTTAACTTGATTGCCTCTGTAAAAATCCTGTTTCCAAATAAGGTCACATCTGAGGAACTAGGACTTTGACATATCATTTTGGGGGGCACGATTGAACTCATGACAGCAGTTTTGTGGAACAATGATTTGGAGTAACATAATAAGTTTGAAGAGAGCTGCTAAGCCATGAATTCTAGACTGAGGAAATTAAATTTTTAAAAATAGGTAAATAGGTGATGAAGAGCCACTGAAAATGTTCAAGAAGTGGGACTGAACTCAAGCATCTCTTTCACTTCCCTGTCAAGCTCCCACGGAAATGACAGGAAAGCTTTATTTGTTTTTTTCTTGTTGTTGTTGTTTTGGTAATGAAACCATAACATCACTCTTAAGTAGGTAAGCTATGAGGAGTAATGGGAGGTAGAAAGCAAACGCTGTCAGATTGACCAAGAAAGAACAGAGAAAACAGCAGCATGGGATGGTGAAGGAAGCTCTGTTCTCCGTAGGAGAGCTCTGGAGAAGCTCTGGGCTGAATTAATGCAAAACAAAACAAAACAGAACAAGTGGGACATGGAGAAATCTGCAATGTTTTATGTATAAAAGCTGCCAAAAATTTCTATGAACTGGAAAGTCTATTCAAAATTTGCACTGTTGACTCTGTCCAGTGACTGTAACTGTGGTGACTCATCGCATAAAACCTATAATGAGTTTAATTTTCAGAGACCACATGTTGAGTAATTGTCCTTGATATATGGCTTTATTATGACATCATTCTCATTTAAGAGCAACTTTATCTCTGGAAAACTTCACTCTGTAAGAATTATTTATCTATAGCTGTTTTGCTTTAAATCAGTGCAAAATTCTCTCATCAAAATAGTAAATACCTTGTTGAAGATGCTATCACTGCAAATCCAACTTAATTATATTCTCAAAGTTTTAATTCTTGATGTAAGTTCACACTTGAGAGGGCAAAGTACAGAGTCACATTTTTATAGAGGCTTAACTGTTCTCCAACATGAGGTGTGAACAATCAAAATTCCAACTTTATGCACTTAGCACTGAAGCAATCACAATAAGTTGACTTTAAAAGTTAACAAATCTTATAATGAAAACTAGTTTAAATGTAATATTGAATATTTTTTAGGCACTAGAAGAAAATACCTTCTTTCCTTTTGGTCTCAAAAACCTCAGATTGTTTATTAGAAATGTCACAAAATATTGTAGGAAACAGTCAATGAGCAAAATATTCAACTGTAGTCAATTGCTGAGATCTTATAAAAGTAGGAAAACTGCCGTACATGTCCCTATTCTTTGCCATGGGAGTTATTTCCCTGTAGTAACTTTACTACAAAAAAAAGGAGACATTCAGATACATACTTATTTGGCAGTTTGTCAGTAGAGGAAAGAAGGAAAATCTGTGAGTGATGATTTGTTCTGATTCATATCTGCTTCAAGTTTTAATTGAACCTGAATCTGTCACTCCCTCCCTTCCCATCATTCCTTTTAACTGAAGGCTTGAGGATAGTAAATCTACCATTTTTTTTCAATTTTATTTATTTTTTTAGCTGCGTTGGGTCTTTGTTGTTGCGCACAGGCTTTCTCTAGTTGCGGTGAGTGGGACCTACTCTTTGTTGCGGTGCGCGGGCTTCTCATTGCGGTGGCTTCTCTTGTTGCAGAGCACAGGCTTTAGGCATGCAAGCTTCAGTAGTTGCAGTGCATGGGCTCAGTAGTTGTGGCATGCAGGCTCAGTAGTTGTGGCGTGCGGGCTCAGTAGTTGTGGCTCGTGGGCTGTAGAGCGCAGGCTCAGTAGTTGTGGCCCATGGGCTTAGTTGCTCTGTGGCATGTGGGATCTTCCTGGACCAGGCATCGAACCCGTGTCCCCCACGCTGGCAGGTGGATTCTTAACCACTAAGTCCCCCTAACTATTTTTTTTTTAATTTTTATTTATTTATTTATTTTTATTTTTGGCTGTGTTGGGTCTTCGTTTCTGTGTGAGGGCTTTCTCTAGTTGCGGCGAGCGGGGGCCACTCTTCATCGCGGTGCGTGGGCCTTTCACTGTCGCGGCCTCTCTTGTCGCGGGGCACAGGCTCCAGACGCGCAGGCTCAGTAGTTGTGGCTCACGGGCCTAGTTGCTCCGCGGCATGTGGGATCTTCCCAGACCAGGGCTCGAACCCTTGTCTCCTGCATTGGCAGGCAGATTCTCAACCACTGCGCCACCAGGGAAGCCCCCCCTAACTATTTTTTATTCCAAACAAATCATTTAAAAATCATGAAGTGAATGGATTAAATGACAGATCAGCATTAAAAAAATTAATACATGGTAAAAACCCCAAAATGGTGGGATTCAGATCCAGGTTAGATGTAAATCCGTAAATAGTTCTGTAGAAAAAGGGCACAATGGACATCAGAGGATTCTTGATAGTCAGGTTCATCTATGGCAATTTAGATATTCTCTAGATTGTCTCGGTTGATCTAGGACTTGATCTGTTATATGGTTCTAATCAAAGGAAGACCTAACCTCCTTTTAAACTGCAGAACCTGGAGAACTTTCCTCCTTAAGCAGCAGAGTAAATTATTAAGAAAATCAAGCCAAGGAGATGTTTTCTTCCACAGGGAAGAATAAAGCATCTTCTTTACCCAAACAAGGGAGGAGTAGCCAGCAATTTGTTTCTAAAGGCCAGAGTTAGGACTTTTCTTCCTGTCCCTCCTTTGTCAGGAGGAAAGTAAACTGAATCGTGATTGCCACGAAGGGAGTGGGCTACTGGTCTTTAGATGGACATCACAGGTTTATACGATGACAGAGCACAGACTAGAGTGCTTCTCCAAGTTATCAGGGCAGCTCTGATAACTTCTTCTGCCTCCCCGTGATAACTAATGTCTGCTGATTTTACTTCCTTGTCAGTATGGGCATGACTCCAGATTTAATTTGATTTAGGAAAATAAAGCAATGTGATGCTTCCTGCACCTGGATGTATAGAAGACATTTGCCTTCTAGAAGGCAAGGGCCATGGTTGCTGTAAGATTAGACTCACATCAGGGCTAACCCCAAGATTTTCAAAGTTACTCTGGGATGTTTGTGCCAGAGACATAAAGTTATTCAGTGCTGGATTAAGTTTGTGCAAATAACCTTATAATAAAATTCTAGGAGGTTGGGTGATCATTCAGAAGAGCCTAAAATTTGTTGTTCATGAACTATGTTAACATACTTTTCTTCTATGTTTACCTACTATTCTGGCTGTTTTATCTACTCTACCTTTTGCTTCAATTGTTTTCTCTTTTATTATTAATCTCTCTCTAGACCAGTTGAAAACTCAAATATCTAAAGCCAGGAAGGAAATATAAATTAGTAAATGGGGCTATAGTAGAAGACGATAAATGGTAACTGGCTCTTGGCTTCAGTGTCAGGGAAGAATATGGAGGGACGTGGTAGGGCACAATATTGAACACACATGTTCTATCTAAGGAGCGTAGTCACCATTCAGCTGTTAACCATGTGGGAATGTGGGTCCAGAGTTGCCAGATGTTAGATTTTTTTAAGAGAACTTGGAGGTCATGCTTTTTTTTCCCCCTCGTGAAATACCCTGCATTTAAAAATGTTGGCCGTTCAAATAAAAGCATAGACACTCTGTATTCCATCTACAGATTGGCTAAGGTCTGGTATGGTATGAGATAGGGAAATAGATGCTCTCATATACTGCTTGTGGGAATGTGAGTTTGAGAACATTTCTGTGGAGACCTTTTGGCATTGCCTGTCAAAATTATACATAAATGCATGTATTTGACTCAGCAATTCTGCTTCTAGGAATTTACCATGCAAGTATACTTGCATACTTGCAAAATGATATGTGCATAAGGATATTCACTGCAGCACTTATTTAATAGTAAAATATTGGAGACATCCTAAGTGTCCATCAAAAGAGTCCTGGTTAAATAACTTATGGCACATGAATACAATGGAATGCTATATAGCCATACGGATGAATAAGGCAGCCTGTATGTACTAACATGACTTGTTAAGAAAAGCAAGATGTAGAATAAACAGTTTATAGTCTATGCTACCATTTGTCTTTATATTTTTAAAATAATGTGTATGTATTTTATCTTAAAGAATATATATTACATATAATACTTATGTATATATTGTACTAAATGTATTCAAAGATTATCTGTGGAAGAATATAACAAAACAAAGCAAGGCTTGTCTCTGTGATGGGGATCTGGGTGGTTGGGAATAGAGTTGGGAAGGCTACTTACTCTTTACTCTGCATCCTCTGTTACTTTTTGAAGTTTGTTTCATGTGCATGTGATCATTTATTTTAAAAAATAACCAAAAAAAGGGGAAAATTAAAAAAAAATTTGAAAACTCTAAGTAGGTCAACATTGAATGGGCCACTAATTTGCAGCCTGCCCTTGACCTGCAGGTCACCGACCTGCTGTCTCCACACTTGCCTGAGCTCTTGGAGGCTTTTGCCTCTTCCCTCCTGTGCCACGATTTAGCACAGCGTCTTCGTCAAAGCAGCTCCTCAGTAAACGTTCTTACGTTAGTAGATATTCTCTTCATGTTTCACTTCTCTCACTGCATCTTCTTTTATTCTTCTGTTCCTTCACAAGCCTCAAACTAGTCTTCCCCCAGATCTCTGGTCCTCATCCATCCACTCTCTTCTTGCTACTGTCCAAGATAACGTGCAAGACCCTGTTCTGGGTCTCAGCAAAACTATGGCCTCAGCTTTGGCATCTGACAAGTAGACATGAGTTTAGATTCTGGCTACCACTTACAGGTGGTGTAAACCCTTCCTACCTTCTGAATCTCAATTTTCCCTTCTGAAAGATAGAGAAAAAAATGCCTGCTTGGCAGAATTATTGTGAGACTTAAAATAAGTAACATACCAAAAGTGCCTTTCAAAAAGTGCCCAGTCCAGAGCTCATACATAGTAAATGAGCAATAATTGTTAATTAACTCTCAAAGTGATCAGTAACGGTTAATTCACTCTCAAAGTCTTAAGCATTCATCTACCTATCAAAATTGTTGTTCAGATTCATCCATTACAGTAGAGTGTAATTAATAGTACTGCAGAAAGCATTTTCATTTTAGCAGAAATTAAAACATATAGGCTGAAGGCATAAAGCTTAAATGAATAGATTTCAAGTATTAACTAAAAGAGAGAATTTGTTGTAGAGGAGAGGGAGCCATGGGAGAGAGTCTCGGCAAGGAGCTTGGAAGGGCTTGTAAACAAGAAGTAGTAGTTCTTGGGAGCCTCCTCAGTCCATCTGGCTCACCTGGGAAAGGCATACAAAGCTGTGGTGCTGTGGGACTATTTAAGTTAAATATTGTTAATTAAAGCCTTACACCCTAAGGGAGAAAAACCAATATGGGCTACAGTGGCTGTGTGTTAACAAAGCTACCTCTAGAGAATTTCTGAAAGTCTCTGAGGATTTCAGAATCCACCCTGAGGATGGAACCTGAGAGTTCCAGAATCTGAGAAATCTGTCTTCCCACCTCTCTTGCCTGCCAGCTGTTATTTTCATTAAAGGTAAAGCACATTTAAACTGCACATCAAAGGCAGCTTGAGAGGGATAGATATTCCAGAAGAGCCAGAGATGGCCTAAACTAACCAAGTGGAGAGAGATCTTACTCATATGGATTGCTTTGGTGAAGAGAGCAGAAGAGAGGGAAGAATTTATGTGTATAATGTATAAAAAAATGTATAAAAATGAATTCTTTTAGCATAAATTGGCAGTCAAAGACTACAGAGCTAAAACTGTTTTAACAAATTGCACTTTGTTGACTTTTCAAAACAAAAGGCCTAGAATACCCATCTTAACTTACTGTGCCCTGTAAATCTATCTTGGTCAATATATTGCAGAGTTGGAGCAGGGTTCTAGCAATGCCTTCTAAGTCGATGATTTTAGAGTATATAATTTTCTTCTGAGGTGACTAGAACAGTTTTCAGACTTTGCTTCATATAGTCTTTGTACCACTTTTAAAAAAGTCAGTAGTACCCAGGATCTGGATTATTTTAGCTTCCGGATTCCAGTGAGTATCTTGGAGAGAGGAAGACCTCAAAGCACAAGAGTGGAAGAAACGTGCCTAAATTTGCTTAGAAAGTACTGACAGCACTAGGAGTTTCACCAGCATTTCCTGTGTCAAAAACAAGTTCTCACTTTGGTCTTCAATGGCAGTAAAATGGGGATCAGAAACTGTTACTGTTTGTTCAAAAGCAGAAGCTATAATCATTTCAGAGAAAGAGAGAGCAAAATTGAAACTGAAACTCTCCTACCTGTCTGTAGCACCAGTGGGGTGTGTCTGCTGGGGGCTTCTGCTCCCTTGTTGCAAGTGAAATGATTAACCACAGAAGTGTCTTTCACTTCTGTTCTAAATCGGGACATATCTTACTGTTTTCTGTACCAACCAAGAAATCTTATGGGCACCCAAAATAGCTCTTAGTGGCATTATGAAGTCTTGCTTCTTTCCCTTTCCACAGCATGTGTATTCACTGACATCACTTCTGAGAGCTTCAGTCTGATTTGATAATTAGACTAATCTGCACCATTAATCAAAATGCTCTATGAGATAACCCAAACTCCAAAGCAAAGAAGAGAACTGCATGATATGCAGAGGTTTGCTTCATTATTTTAAGCAATTCCATGACCTTGGGATCCAGGATCAGATTTAAGAGAATTAATTAGCCCTAAACAAACAAATTTTTATCAGCAGGTTTCATTCATTCCTCATACTGTGGTAGGCCACCCAGTATTCTATCAGACTTCAAAATTTCAAAGATAGTGACAGAAAAGAAATTAAAATAGAGGGAATTCTCATGGCATCATGAATGTTAGGAAATTATGTGGGGGAGGTGTTCACAGAGGAGGCAAAAAATTGCCAAGAGAGTAAGCAGATCAAGTACTTTTATACCTTCCTCAGACATTCTCTTTGCCTGAAATGCTCTTTTCTTATTTTTAAGTGACCTCCTCATTCATCAAGGCTCAGTTCAAATATTTTTCCTGCCAGAAACTCTCTTATATCTGCCCCCAAACCTCAGATTTACTGGTTTCTTATTTGTGTTTCCGTAGATGCTTCTTTTTTTTTTTTTTTTTTAAACATCTTTATTGAAGTATAATTGCCTTACAATGGTGTGTTAGCTTCTGCTTTATAACAAAGTGAATCAGTTATACATATACAATATGTTCCCATTTCTCTTCCCTCTTGCATCTCCCTCCCTCCCACCCTCCCCATCCCACCCCTCTAGGTGGTCACAAAGCACCGAGCTGATCTCCCTGTGCTATGCGGCTGCTTCCCACTAGTTATCTATTTTACATTTGGTAGTGTATATATGCTTCTTAATACATCATATTACAGATATTTATTTTTGTAGTTTTATCCTATGATAGACTCTGAATTCCTTGAGGATATAAAACACGTATCCTTTCAATTCTTGCAATATGCACATTATCTAGTATGTAGTAGATAATAAATCCTGTTGAAGAGAACCAATTTGGGAATAGGGAGTTGGTAGCTGAAAATGACCTAAAATGCCCTCTTCTTTTCATTTTATCTCATTCCTCCATTTGTCTGCATATGTCTGTCACTGCTTAGATGATGCCTGATCAGGCACTGCAACTATTAAGCCATCTTTCAAGTGTCAGACTCTCATTTCTAACAGTGCAACACAATTGCGTGTTATTTTAAATGTTTCAAACCTCTTTTGCATGTATTACCTTATTTAGTTCTTACAAAAATTCTACAAGTTTCCAGATGAGAAAACTCAGACTTGTCAAGCATCAGTGACTTGGACTAGAACTCAGGTCTGTTCAACCCTGAGTGTAATTTCATTTGATCTAGAGCTTAGTTATTTTTAAGTTATTTTTGAAATAGTTTCAGACTTACAGAAAAGTTGCAGACTAGTGTGAAGAACACCTGTGTACTTCACCCGATTCACGCATTGTTGTCATTTTGCTACGTTTATTCCTCTCTCATCTATTTATCTACCTACCTACCTACCTACCTACCTATCTTATCTATCTATAATTTTATGAATCATATGAAAGTAAGTTGCAGGGACTTCCCTGGTGGTGCAGTGGTTAAGAAACCGCCTGCCAATGCAGAGGACACAGGTTCGAGCCCTGGTCTGGGAAGATCCCACATGCTACGGAGCAACAAAGCCCGTGCACCACAACTACTGAGCCTGCGCTCTAGAGCCCGCGAGCCACAACTACTGAAGCCTGCGTGCCTAGAGCCCATGCTCCGCAACAAGAGAAGCCCCCGAAATGAGGAGTCCGCGCACTGCAATGAAGATTAACCCCCGCTCGCCGCAACTAGAGAAAAACCTGCACACAGCAACGAAGACCCAACACAGCCAAAAATAAATAAATAATCAAATAAATAAATAATCAAATAAATAAATTAATTAATTAATTTTTAAAAAGTAAGTTGCAGACATCAGTGCTCCTTTACCCCTAAATACATCAGTGTATATTTCTTAAGACAAGAATATTTATTTACATATCATAGTAAAGTTATCAAAGTCAGAAAATTTAGCACTGATATACTACTTTAATGAACAGACTTATTAAAAGTTTACAAACTTTCCTAATCACGTCTTTTATGACTTTCTGATTCAGGATTGAACAGAATCACTCATTGCATTTGATTTTTATATCTTTTGTGTCTCCTTTAATCTGGAAGTGCCCCCTCATCCTTTCTATTTCATTATGATTTTTTTAAGAGTTCAGGGCATTTATTCTGTAGAATGTACCTTAATTTGGGTTTGTCTGATGTTTCCCCATGATTAGATCTAGGTTACACATTTTGGCAGATTTACTGCATAAGAGTAATGCTGTTTTGTTCTCAGTGTATCACACCGGGAAGCGCATGATGTCATCTTGTCCCATCGTTGGTGATGTCTGCCATGTTTCTTTTCTTGATAAAGTTTTCTTTATAAAGTTACTATTTTTCCACTTCTATTTATGCACAGGGCTTTAAATTCTTTAAATTTCAAGTAGGGCTAATTGTTGTATAGGCAACTGGTGTGCCCCAGTTCATAGCCTGGTGGGCCCCCTCTCACTCCAGCCATCACTAGGCAACCATCCTCAGCTAGGTGACAACTGACATCATGCTCTCACCTCTCCAGTCGAGCCTCATTGTTACTCTACACAGCGGCTGGGATGCCTGAGTCAAGTAATAGACCTGCCTCACACACTGTGAGAGAGAGAATTAATGCCTGTGGGGCAACTCTTGATCAGTAAAGGACAGCCTCCGGTGGTTTAATGCTACCCTCTTCTATCCCTTGGGTGTACAATTCTGAGGATCTTTAGAAGGTCCAAATGGATCACGTCCTGGTTGCTTGTGGTCACATAAAACTTGAGAACATTCCATGTACTGATTTTCTTTCTTCTTCCATTTTATTCTCCTCAGTCCTTCCATCCCTGGTCCCTAGATAACTGTCCCTTATTCCAAATTTACAGAAGAAATATTGAAATAAAATTCACCTCAAAGAAGTTTCATGGAAATATGTGATTACATTATATAAACTCATAAAATAAGTTCAGAAACTTCAGAGCACACATACCTGTTTTTTTTTTTTTTAAGTGTTTTAATTAGAGTTTTGCTTCTTTCTTAGGTGCTGACCTGTCCAGACCTTCCTTTTTAACCCAAACAAAAGCACACCCTCTTCTACACTAATGCCACTCTATTAGGCTCTGATTGTGCCATTGGCACATCTCTCCAGCCCCAGTTTCTCCACTGCCCACATTCCCTACCATTGCAGCGCCTTCCAAACTGTAATCCCAGAGGGAATTGCAAGAGACTGAGAAGGGTTTAGAGAATGTAATTGCTCTGCTCAACTGCACACACCTCTTCCTCCTCTTTCTCACGGTCCTATCCTTCAACTTTGCCTTTCCTTTCCACTAATTACTTTCACTTTGTCGTTGCTCCTTTGTTCCTGATAGGCAACTCATTCTCCTTGTGGAAAGAAAATAAAACAGAGGAAAGGTGAGACTTATTTATTCCTGTGTAGTAGCAGAACAGAATGGAACAGAAGGCTCTGTGTGAGTGTGTTTCCTAGAAGAAAGCAGCACCATGATTAAGCACCCAGTAAATAATTTGAGATGCTGATTAAATCAAGGAAAATGTCTGGATAGGTTTGTGGAATGACAAGTTTTGAGAATTGGAGAATTCTCTATCTTAGACATTAGGAAGCCCGACAATTGTTTCCAGTTCAATTTTATGACATTGTTCAAATTTTAAAACCTCCATAATCAATTTCCTCTTCTTTAATTAAAAGATACAGTACCTATCTTTAGTTATCATGGAATTGAATAGAAATCTCAGATAATGAGATACATAATATAATTTTAACATGTTTTTAGGTGATGCAAGAATAATCCTCAATATCGTTTAATCAATTTCTTCTTCTTTGCCCCTACAATCATGCAGGTATGTGGCCTACTTTCTTTTTGCACTGGTTGTGTTATATTCTGTCACATCTTTCTTAAGATATTAAGGCTAGACTATAGGCCCGGAGCAAACTTTGCCCTTGGATTGCTGACAGGCATTGTAATTTAATTCAGTTGGTATTTTGTCAGCATTGTAATTTAATTCAGTTGGTATTTTGGGCCTAAACTCTCAGAGCTGGAAGAGATCACAGAGAATCTTTCATCCAGCCTTCTACCTGGTGTAGGAAGCATACCTTCATCCACAGCTTACCTAACAGGTGGCTTTTTAGTATAATAATTCCAACCACTGGATGGAATTTTAAGGAGTACACAAGTATTTTGTTGCAAAGTTATTAGTGTAACTACATTTTCTTGCTTTTCTCACAGTGCATTTGAAAGTATGTGTTGTCGGTCATAAACCAAGATGAAACAATAACCCTATGTAATGAAATTTTGTGGTTTGAGTCATCTTGCCAGTTATAGAGGTGAACATGGAGCAATTCAGCCACTTTCTTCTTGCAGAGATAAAGCACGTTTTTGAGGGCTGTGCCAAGGACGGGAGAATAAGTGGTCTATGGTACACAGTATCCAAGTAAGCTAACCTGCTAAGGCTTTGTCAGAGTAAAACTGAACAGGAAGCCACTCTCTTTATTGGTAATTACTGGCCTTACAATTATGATACACAGCTGGTACAGAATAAAAGGTAGGTGGCAATTTATGCAACAGATCATTGTTTCATAGTCAGCAGTAAAGAAGGGTGGCACTAAGCAATAGAATTTTTTTAAACCTTTGAGGTAAAGTAGTAAAGATAGTATTAATAGACTAAGACTAAAAGAGCAATGTCCTAATTACGGTCCCTTTTTCTTTTCTTTTCTTTTTTTTTTTTTATGCGGCTCGTGGGTTCTTAGTTCCCCAACCAGGGATTGAACCCTGGCGATCTGCAGTGAAAGCACAGAGTCCTAACCACTGGATCGCCAGGGAATTCCTATGGTCCCTTTTTCTTATCCTCTCTTAAAGATGATTTCTACTGCTGCTGAAGGACTAGAAAGAATAAAAGTTAGGGTTAGGCTAGTAATACAGGGAACAGTAATTGTTCGGTTAAGATCAAAGAATTTCCAAAATCTTGTTTGCTCAGAGTACCAGAAGTCAGATATTTTTCTACTGGAAGCAATAGGGACTAGGTAGCTCAAAAAAATGAGAAGAAAAGTACTTCTCAATACCACTTAATGTACTAGGCTAAACTGTACTGCATAATTTCATAGCTTTTCAGTTTTTCAGAGGATCTTAATATTCAACCAATAGGCTGATATTTTCTCTGCAAGAGCCCAACCAAGTGGTCATCCAGCCTGTGAGTGAAAGTCACAGAAAATCAGATTAAGAATCCTAAGAAAGAATGATAGGACAGAAGATGGATGAACACGAATGCTCCATCTGTAGAGAGATTCAGATTCAGGCTTCATGTCTAAGCAAGACATCTGCTTCTCTCCACCATTTGTTTGTGATAACTTTCTTGTCCTTACTTGAACTATGCTTGCTCTTTGACCTCATGACCCCAAGTGCTTTGAGTCCTCCATTTTCTCCTAATCAATCAGCCCCTTCCGTCTTCCCATTTTCCCCCGTCCAGCCCCAGACACTGGTGTCCACCACTTAAATCATGCTTTCAATATTACTTTCAACTCTAATACAGCCATCCTCTTTCTTTGGCCTTTGAACTGAGCAGCTGAGAGTTCCTGGAGAAAAATTACACAGCTGTGACCACTGATGTCACTATATATTGCTGCTTTCTGACTACAGTTGTGTCCTCATTTATAGTCAATATGTCTGATCAACTGACAGTGTTATTCTAAATCTTCCCTTTCCTCTCAAATCCCCTTTTTGCCACCAAGTTTTCTCAGATTCAGCAGATGACAGTTCTGTCATTTCCCTGAGAAAAACCAAAGACATGAAGTGAGGACTGTATCTACCTCTCCCTCTTCCTTATAAGCTTATTGACATCTGTACCTCCCCTTCCTGGTGGAAGAGGTGCCCAAGTAAAGTGCATTTTCAGCCTGTGGCTTGGACTCCGTCCCTTCCTACCTACACAATGAGTTCATTATATCAATCATCTCCCCTCTCCTCCTTTACCTTAGAAAACAAAGAGAACAATGTTTTATCTCATCAAAAACAAAACAAAAAACAAGTCTACTGTATCAGTTTGGGCTTTTTAACTATAAGCAAAAGAAACCAAATCAGAATAATTTACAGAAAAAGTAGAATTCATTGGAAAAATACTGATGTAACTCATAGCCTAGAAGAAGATGCTAAACAACCAAGCCTCCTGAGGGCGGAAAGTTCAGGATCATAGAAAATGGAACTGTGGGCCTTTGTGGTCACACATATTTGCAAACTCAGGTCCAACCACTGTGCAACACCACTCAAGATTCAGCTCCTAAGAAGGAATCATTTGACTGGCCTGGCACACCAGAGGAGACATTCTTGATACTTTCACTTCTGACTTCCACACGGCACAGTTAACTGGACATTGTTTGCCCTTATCTTGCTTGATTTCTCTGTAGCACTTGACATGGATGAACATTTTCTCCTTCCTAAGTTATTCTCTTTCTTTGATTTCTGTGACACTGTTCTCGTCACTAAAAAAAAAAAAAAAAAAAGTTGACACTCTTTTTAGTCTCTATTGTAGATTCCTTTTCTTCTGCTTAAACATTAAATATTGAAGGGCTTCCCTGGTGGCACAGTGGTTGAGAATCTGCCTGCTAATGCAGGCGACACGGGTTCGAGCCCTGGTCTGGGAGGATCCCACATGCCGCGGAGCGACTAGGCCCATGAGCCACAACTACTGAGCCTGCGCGTCTGGAGCCTGTGCTCTGCAACAAGAGAGGCCACGATAGTGAGAGGCCCGTGCACTGCGATGAAGAGTGGCCTCCGCTTGCCGCAACTAGAGAAAGCTCTTGCACAGAAACGAAGACCCAACACAGCCAAAAATAAATAAATAAAAATAAATTAAAAACAACAAAAAACCAAAAAACATTAAATATTGGCTTTCCCATGGCCCTGTGGTCTTTTCTTCTCAGATGTATGGCTTCAACTTCCATTGCTGTCATGTCACAAACCATACCACATATCAAAATGTCTCTTGAGTCTTAGACTGAATTCCACACTTGAATATCCAATAAAATTCAGCGTATCTAAAAGAGAACCTTCTTTTCCCCAGATCTGCTCTATTTTGGTGAATGGCACATCTCTAATCAGTCTCCCAGTCCACTTCCCGGGAGTCTTCCCAGGTCACTCTGACACCTAACACTCATCAGTCATCAAGCACTCATGAAACCCTGTGTCATTTACTTCCTAAATATTTCTTGTCCTCCTCTTTCCCTGACTTATAACCACGCTTTTGATTAGGATCTTCATACTTTCTCACTTAGATTGCCACATCAGCTTCCTCAAGACCAGTTTCCTTCCACATCACACTCCATTTTTCACAGAGTGATCTTTCTAAAATGCTAATCTAATCTGCAAGTTTGGATTTAGTCCTTTTATCTTTCAGGAAAAACTTCAAAGCTTATCCCACACATTCTGTCTTTGGCCACTTTCTAAGCCTTGCTTGATGACCAGTTTCTTACCTCTTTATTATAAAACAATCAAGCTTCCTTTTGGAGGGACTAGAGTTGTTTTGTAACCTTGTCTGCATGTGAGAAGTTCTTGCGGGCATTGTTAAATGTGCAGATTCTTGGCCTGGCCCTAAACTTATTGAATTGGAATCTCCAGGGGTAGACTTTGGTATCACTACTGATTCTTAAGATGGGGTCAGTTTATGAAATACTATCTGAATGTTTCTAGGCAGTCCTTTTGCTTATGTTGTTTCTTTGTTCTGCAATACCATTCCCTCTTGTCCTTCAGAATTTTAGTTAGTGTCACATAACAGGTGACCCTCATTTTGACTTAGATGCTCCTTTTCTGTGCTCCTGTACCACCTAAACCTATCTCTGTCATAGTACCCAGCACACAGATAAACAATAGTTGATTGACTTTTTTTAAAAATTTTTATTTATTTATTTATATTTATTTTTGGCTGCGTTGGGTCTTCGTTTCTGTGCGAGGGCTTTCTCTAGTTGTGGCGAGCGGGGGCCACTCTTCATCGCAGTGCGTGGGCCTCTCACTGTCGCGGCCTCTCTTGTTGCAGAGCACAAGCTCCAGATGCGCAGGCTCAGTAGTTGTGGCTCACGGGCCTAGTTGCTCCGCGGCATGTGGGATTTTCCCAGACCAGGGCTCGAACCCGTGTCCCCTGCATTGGCAGGCAGATTCTCAACCACTGCGCCACCAGGGAAGCCCCTGATTGACTTTTTTTAATGCAACTGGTCTAAGAACTCATTGTTTGTTTTTCCTAGCACATAAGAAGCAAATAGTAGGCATTTGACAAAAATTGCTTTGATATGTAAAAATGAATAAGAAGCTCAATCTGCGTTTTGTTGTTATCAATTTTTTCTGTTGCTTTATCTCTTTTTTTATTGATGCACTTTTACAAATAATTAATTAATTAATTAATTTTTGGCTGTGTTGGGTCTTCGTTGCTGCGTGCAGGCTTTCTCTAGTTGCAGCGAGCGGGGGCTACTCTTTGTTGGGGTGTGCGGTCTTCTCATTGTTGTGGCTTCTCTTGTTGAGGAACACAGGTTCTAGGCATGCGGGCTTCAGTAGTTGCGGCATGCGGCTCAGTAGTTGTGACTCGTGGGCCCTAGAGTGCGGGCTCAGTAGTTGTGGCGCGTGGGCTTAGTTGCTCTGCAGCATGTGGGATCTTCCCGGCCCAGGGCTCGAACCATGTCCGCTGCATTGGCAAGTGGATTCTTAACCGCTGTGCCACCGGGGAAGTCCCTGTTGCTTTATCTCTAAAGGTAGGCATAAGATGAACACTGTACAGCTTCTTTAAAATACGCTTATTACTCTGATTCCATTAGAATAACATTGTAGAAAAATATTTTTTGATATGTGAAAATATAATATATTGCTATAGGAAAATTGGCTAAGAGAATATATGTATAATAGAAACTTTTTTGTTAAAAAAACAAATTAAGTAAAAAATGTATACATATACATAAAACATACTGGGAAGATATTCAATGTACTTTTATTACTGTTATCTTTGGGTCATGAAATAATGAGTGATTTTTATCTGCTTCCATCAGAAGTATATGAATTTTGTAATTAAAAATATGATAGGGACTTCCCTGGTGGTCCAGTGGTTAAGACTTTGCCTTCTAACGCAGGGGATGCGGGTTCGATCCCTGGTCAGGGAGCTAAGATCTCACATGCCTCGCGGCCCAAAAACCAAACATAAAACAGAAACAATATTGTAACAAATTTAATAAAGTCTTTAAAAAAATATGATAAAAAGAGCAAATAAGCACTGTCTTCCCCAATCTACTTTGAAGATAGCGTGCATTTGTGCACACACACACATACACACAAATGCACCCCAGAAGAAAAAAAGAAATGTTTGGGTCCTTTGAGACTTGACTATTCTATAGAAAGCCAAAAACTATTCAGAGAAAACAGAGTACTGAACTGATAAGGGGGGCTCAGGAATACATTGAATATGTAACTCTCATCAAAAATAATTATCTATTAACTAGAAAAAAGGGACAGATAATGTTTAAAACTTATTCAAAATACACAATTCTTTGAGATTTGTGAGTAGACAGGACTCAGTCAGGAGAAAGAGAAACTTTCTCCTGGGAGAATTGTTTCCTCAAGTGAGGATTTGGGATTCTTGAGGATTATAAACCAGTTAAATACATGATGTTCTTCCTTAGGGCAATTTAGTCAACAGTGCAATTAACATCATCGGCTGCCAAAAGGAAGCAGTTTTCTGGAAGTAGATTAAAATAGGAAAAAGGAAGGGTCTAAAAAAATATTCAAGTTGAATAAAGTTTGTTATCTACCTTCAAGCCCGTGATCTTGAAAGACTTTTCTGTATTTCTTGAAATAGTGCTTTATGTTCATTAATTTTCCTTAAATATTTCTGCAAATGTTAGTAATTAAAATTTACTCTTTGAGGGAAAAAATGTTTTAATAAAATGTGAATAGTTGAATGGCCTGTGAGCCACTCCTGTTCTTTCTTAGCTCTGGAGAGAAAAGCTCAAGGACATGGTCATATCTCAAAGCACCACCCTTCACTGGTGGAAGCAACAAGAATGGCAGATATCGACCTAGAGGAAATATGTCAACCTTTCTTTAGCTGGCTTTATCAACCCTAACTGCAAATGTCATAAGAAGAAACAAATGATTGTTAATGTGTAAATTTGACTGATAATCCCATATATAAAAATTATAAATTAATTTATATTAATATATTACATTATATTAAATTAATTAATATAAATTAACTTGGCTGGAAATATGAACCACTTTTTTGGCTGGAATAATGAACCTTAAAAGCTATGTGTTACCTTAATTAGAAATTCTAGGGACACTTGAAATATATTCAAACATAAAGTTAATATCTAAAAGCATGTACAAATTTAGTGTAAATAAATTTTCTTGTTACATAATTTTTTTATTTCATTGTGTATTTCGATGCTATTATTTTAAGTAAGGGTTCCTGGCAAAGTTAAAATATATACTCCATGAATATTTGATGTTTAGACAATTTTTCAAGAGTAGGTCTATTACATACAATGGGGCAAAAAAATAATATTTAAATACCATGTTAATTAGCTTCAAATTAAAGTAAAATATATATTGTTTAGTTGTATAAACTACTTCATGCACAAAGGATTAATAGGAGAAAATATTGAAATCTGTAATGCTCTAACAAATTATGACTAGGGAATCTTAAATCAAGTCATCACTTGACCAGAAAGGTTTAACATCTGGCCTTTGATTTTTAAAAATATGTTGCTTACTCTGCAAGTGTCAAGTCCTAAATGATCTAATAGTAATCAGCTTCTTTCTCCTTCTATGCTTCCACAAAGCTGAGTTATTTTGACAAGATTCAATAACAGGAATGCTTTTTTTTTTAAGTTGATTTTTCTCTCTTTTTTAAAAATTAATTAATTTATTTACTTTGGCTGTGTTAGGTCTTCGTTGCTGCACGCAGGCTTTCTCTAGTTGCGGCGAGTGGGGGGCTACTCTTCACTGCAGTGCGCGGGCTTCTCATCGTGGTGGCTTCTCTTGTTGCAGATCATGGGTTCTAGGTGTGCGGGCTTCAGTAGTTGTGGCACGTGGGCTCAGTAGTTGTGGCGCACGGACTCTAGAGCTCAGGCTCAGTAGTTGTGGTGCATGGGCTCAGTAGTTATGGCTCATGGGCTTCAGAGCGTAGGCTCATTAGTTGTGGTGCACGGGCTTAGTTGCTCTGCAGCATGTGGGATCTTCCCGGACCAGGGTTCGAACCTATGTCCCCTACATATTGACAGGCAGATTCTTAACCACTGTGCCACCAGGGAAGTCCCAGGAATGCTTTTTTTTTTTTTTTTTTAATAAAGTTATTTATTACTTTTGGCTGCGTTCGGTCTTTGTTGCTGTGCACGGACTTTCTCTAGTTGTGGCGAGCGGGGGCTACTCTTCGTTGCGGTGCATGGGCTTCTCATTGCGGTGGCTTCTCTTCGTTGTGGAGCACAGGCTCTAGGCGCATGGGCTTCGGTAGTTGTGGCTCGCAGGCTCTAGAGCGCAGGCTCAGTAGTTGTGGTGCATGGGCTTAGTTGCTTTGTGGCATGTGGGATCTTTCCAGACCAGGGCTCGAACCCGTGTCCCCTGTGTTGGCAGGGAGATTCTTAACCACTGCGCCACCAGGGAAGCCCAGGAATGCTTTTTGAATAAAAGACCTGAGAAATTTTTCTTGGCCTTATTGAGAATTAGCATATAAATGGCAAGCAATGATTTATGTTCAATTAATTAATTAGAACCTGAGGTCCTATAAAACATCCTTTGTTTTTTCACTTTGGTGGGAATTATAAGTTTAATATGTCTTAAGATTAACTTCAAAGAACTAGCATAAATATACTTTTGATGTTAAAAAGATAATCAGAATCTATTTTAGGGAGTGTGATATGTGATATGGGTAAAATAAAAAGGCAAGGAATTGATAACTAAACTAGTTGAAGTTAAACTAAGCACTAAAATTTGAATTGAAAATAGATATCCAGGTGTTAATTTTATATATAAAAAGACTAAATGAAAAAATAATTAACCATTTTCTGAAAATTCCTTTAACTTAAATTAGACAAAAACTGAAGTTTTATGGTCTTGAGTTTTGTCTCTACAAATGTAAGCTCCTTGAGAACAATGCCCTGTCCGGTCAACCATTGCTTTTGCACTCAGCCCAGTGTTTACATAGATGGGTACCTGAAATTATTCTCTATCGCTGTCCTTTAGACCCTATTTCAAGCTGACATAAGCTACATTGCTCCTTCACAATTCAGTTCCTTTGGTGGTTAGGTAGTTAACAACTTCCACTTGTTAGATGGAGGTGAAGACCATGGGTCTGTTTTTCCTCAACCTAGGTATGAGGTGATACATTACAGTGTGAGAAATCAAGCAAGCTTCAGACTGAATTTTGAAAGTCAGCAAGCATTTATTAGCATGTAAACACCAACACAGTCATCCCACCTCTCAGTATTCTCAGTGAAGTCCAGCTGCCTTTTTGGGTCTCTGACAAGCAACATGTGTGGAAGGTTTACTCAAGGCAGATGGAATAATATTATAGCAACAGAATTCAGGACCAGTGTGCCTGCAAAATATTTCTAGCCAGTCAATGTACATTGAACACCAATTATCTCACTAATAGAAGATAATTGCTAACATCCGTTATGTCAGTTAATAAATACCTTGGTGGCTAGAGATAAAGATAGTTGAAGCTAGAAGCAGGTACTTTTGAAGGGCTTTTGAGTAGTCATCCAAATGCTAACTAACTATCCCTGGTATATGTATTCTGCTTTTAGTTTGTAGATTAAAGCTAATGTGTACATATATATCACACTGCCTATGGTGACGTGCTTTAAGTTAAATATTAAATAGAACATTCCATCCTAACATTCAATATGGTTTTTTAAAAATAAAAACATCTTACATAGCCAAAAATGACATTATCACACCTAACAAAATTAATGATTTATTAATGTCACTTAATACTCAGTTCATACATATTGTCTGCTTATAAGTGGTCTACTTGAATCAAGATTCAATCCAAAAACGTCTTATTAAATCCCCTGAGTCTCTTTTGTTCTTCCATATTTTGCAATGACATTCTGACTTGCTGAAGTTCTCCCAGTTGTCTTTTAGAATGTCTTATATTGTTTGATCCCTTTCATATGCTGGTGTTTTAGCTGTTCCTTCACCTCCAGTAATCTCTGTAATCTAGGAGTCAAAACTAAAGGCTTTATAAAGTTTAAGTTACATGTTTTTGCCAAAGTTAAAATCATAGGTCATGTTGCATCACACTGGGAGTCACAAATGTCTAGTAGTCCCACCAGTGGTGATAAAATTTGGCCATAGGATTGAAGGGTTTGAAAGTCTGATTCTTCCATTACAAAGGTATGTTTCTCAGTTTGTGATCAAATTTTTATTTTTGACTGGAACTGGTGAATGTCCAGGTTACCAACAGCCATTTGCCTAATCCTTTTAGCACCAATTGGTAAGTCTTGGCTGATTCAATAATCTCATTAGGCCTTGCAAAGCACATATAGTTGTAATTCTATCATTTATTTCACAGTTCTTAGCTGACTTTCTTCTGTCAAGTAGACTCTCTCTCTTTCAGCTAAGGCTATTTTTATTATTCTAGATGACAGATCCTTCTGGAAAGGTGGAAGAAATGTTAACTCATTTATTTGCCTCTAAAGTTTGGAGGTAATTTACTGAGCAGATATCTGTCTCCAGGACTCTAATTGACCCTGCACAACATGGCTGCTTTCTAATGCATAGTCAATTAATTTTTAAAAATAAATCCCATTGTGCTTGTGCTAAAATGGCTTTCTGGGAACAATTATTGTGGTGTATTGCATTTCCTATTTGTTTCTTGTGGTTATGTAAAGTTCCCTTAGTGTCCCTTAGTAATCACTGCTGTTACTCTATTCATTATGTTTGCTTGTAGGGATTACTTGATTCATTTCCTGCCAGGGTATTCTCATGATGTTCCATTATTTCTGTTGTGTTTTGATTATTTCATTTATAACATTTATTTGGTGCTGAATGGGTTCCCACATATATCCAACACTGATATCCTCTTACTTCCCGTTCTGCCATCACTAACACTCTCCTTGGGTATCTAAACAGATCATGGAACTCTCACCTACAGGTGGCTACAGAAACAAGTTATGTGGCCAATATTTGTTAAATGATAAAAACCAAAGATCTAGCACATCAGACAGGAAATCATCTCTTGAAAATTTTAATTATTTGTAAGACTGAATTAGATTTGACAATACCTGGATTTGTCATTATAGGATCCCACTAGTTTCTCTTCTGGTATTGGGCTGAAAACTGAAATAATTTGATACACTACTTAGGCCAGTGTAACACATGACATAGAGCGTGGTTTGAGAGATAGGGGCCCTGTGAAAGAAAACTGCCTCCCTCTCCATCTTGAAGAAGTTTTAAATAAATTATAGACAATGTAACAAAACCTCTAAGAGAGCAGGGACCACTGTTAAATTCCCAGAGTGAAGCCTCACATGTAATATACATTGAACAAATTTTTGTTGAATGAATTAATTTCAACTCACTTATTTCTGTGGGAATTAAAGATCCTCTAAAGCATCACAGATGAGAGTTGGAAAAATCATTTTGTTGAGATATTCTCTCTTGACTGAGATTCTATATTATCTTCTATAGGAAAGTGCACCAAAGTTCTTTTGCCTTTCCTGAAAATGTTTATTACCCTCCAATATCCATTTCTTACTGATATTATTGCTAAACTTCAAGGTCATTTCAGAAATATTCGGCAGTACAATGAAGGCACTACGTGAAGAAAACGTCCCTATTTCTATCATGCCTCAGGTTCTGTTTCCCATGTTGACACACCTAAAAACTCAAATACAATTTTTCCTAATTGCCTAGACATATTTAATCATGTATACTCACTAAATCTAAATGAAAGAATAGTGAACCATTTTCTGAAAATTCCTTTAACTTAAATTAGACAAGAACTGAAGTTTTATGGTCTTAAGTTTTGTCTCTACATAATGTAAGCTAGAGGGATCTGATGTATCAAGAACAATGTCAATAGAAATATACCTGCCAAAGGGACAGAGCATTACTGATTAGTCAACGTGGTTCCTCTTCTCCCTTCCCCAACAAAAATCTACAGAAGGGTCGTCAGGAGCAGGGAATTAGATAATTTTAATGACTGTACCACCACAGCTGGTATCTGAAATATCCATTTCCATTATGGTGGTTTAACTGCCAAATTAACACAAAGTGTATGCTGGTCAGACTCCTCTGTCCTCTAGAAACCCAGCACCAGTCAAATTAAGCTCTTCAAATTCCCCTTTCGCACATAACAAGCAGACTACTCCATTCTTGTTTATATATTCTTTAAAAAGAAAAAAGTTAATGTCCATAAAATTGATTGGGTTTAAGCCTCCCAGTTATGACCATAACCTAATCACTTAATCCTATTACTACTCTGAGCTTCTACCTAGGTCACTTTATTTGAGATTTAGTTCTCTACCAAAAGATGTCTGATCTTATCCTTTACTTTCCCCCTCCTGCTATATATATATTGTTGGGGGAGGGAGGGAGGCATGCTGCTTTCCTCATCATTTCATTTTGAAAATTTTCAAAATTACCACACAGTTAAAAGAGTAGTACAATGAATCTTTGTGTATCTCTTACTTAGATTTATCAATTGTTAATAGTTTGCCAAATTAGCCTTTATCTTTTTTCTCTCTCAAATTTTTCTCTCTTTCTCTCCGATTTAATACTATGGATTATGAAATTTTTCAATGCATAATAACTCATTAGCAGTATTATTATTTTGATGTCAAATTGTCCCATATTTACCAGAGGGAGTCCCTACAGACTATCTCCTTTATGCTTTTGACATGATCATATTTATGGACTATATTTTAATTCCTCTTGACTTCATGTCTTAGAAGATTTAACCTTCAGGTTTGGTGCTGTTTTGCTATGTCCCTTATGCATCTCCTACCAATATGAATGATTTAGTAATTTGAAATAATTACTTGGTCTGTTCAGTGTCTTTAGGGCAAGATTTATATGTATGCATAAGTTGATGTTTTTATGTTCCATGGTAAATCATGTTTTTCTTAAGAAAAGTTCTTCCTATTAAATTCAAAGACTAATGCTGAAGATGACAATGGGAATAATGGACCTTAAATTGACATGTACTTCTTGGTGTAACTTTATCTGCAACATTTTATTCAACACCTCTTTTTAGTGTTGAGTGTCGTGATATTTTTTCTTATGGATTTTTAAATTAGATGATATGACATTTAGTGTACTTTCAGAATTCTGAATCTAGCTAGAGGTTTAAAAAATCAAAATACCACAGGGATTTTCAGATGAACAATCCAGTATTGTTCAGAAATGTTAAATTATAGGACTTCCTTAAAGAATTTTCCTGGTGGCCTTTCCGCCAGAACCACTATCTTCCAGTAATTTGCCAAAATGACCAACACAAAGGGAAAGAGAAGGGGCACCTGCTATATGTTCTCTAGGCCTTTTAGAAAACATGGAGTTGTTCCTTTGGCCACATACTTGCGCATCTACAAGCAAGGTGATATTGTAGATATCAAGGGAATGGACACTGTTCAAAAGGGAATGCCCCACAAATGTTACTATGAAAAACTGGAAGACTCCACAGTGTTACCCAGCGTGCTGTTGGCATCATTGTAAACAAACAAGTTAAGGGCAAGATTCTTGCCAAGAGAGTTAATGTGCATATCCAGCATATTAAGTACTCTAAGAGCTGAGATAGCTCCTGAAAAGTGTGAAGGAAAATGATCAGAAGAAGAAGGCAGCCAAAGAGAAAAATACTTGGGTTCAACTGAAGCACCAGCCTGCTCCACCCGGAGAAGCACACTTTGTGAGAACCAATGGAAAGGAGCCTGACCTGTTAGAACCCATTCCCTATGAATTCATGGCATGATGGGTGTAGAGAAAATAAAAGACCTAGACTGTAAAAAAAAATAATAATTTTCCTGGTGAAAGAATACTTTAAAATGCATACAATGTCCAGTGCTGACCATTTTTTATAGAACAGCTTGATATGCATCACCACTCAAAAAACTATCACTTCTTTAGTTTTTTCTAAATATTTTTTATATGTGTCATTAATGTTTTCACTTTAAAATGGAGAAAAATATTTTCCAGAACTGGGTTATTCTCATGACATAAAGAGGTTTTAAAGTCTTTCATCTCACAGAATATTGTTTATTTCATAAAGCAAGATTTAGCTAAAATATACACTGTTACTCTGAAGATTTAAGTATAATTTCCCAAGCTATCCAGTCAGTCACTGGCTCCAAAATGGCCCTGGGGAGATAAAGAAGCTTTATTTCTAGTCCCAGCTCTTGCCTTAGTTAACCAATTCTGTTGTTACCTTAGGCAAATTATTTGACCTCTTTGGGTTTACTTTCTCCACATGAAAAAAAAAGAGAGTTTGACTAGCTGATTTCTAGAATCATTTCCAATTCTAAATTTCTGTGAATCTTTGGTAACAGATCTAAAATTTCAATATCTGAAGAAAGTACTAAGAGAAGTACTTCCTTTTATCTGCAAATTCACCTGCAATAATCTTTTGCTAGAGATGGAGATAAGAGGTGGACTATAGGATGGATATAATGCACTCTGCTAGCTCTTTCCTTACACATATTCTACAAACACGAAGTATTGCATATGCATAGCCTTTCTATGCTGAATGGTACATACTTTGGTACAAATGTAGGTGAGAGGACAGTTGGGAGATCAGACAGCAGCTCTTTCTTCCCTTTCAAATTTTTAAAATGCATTAATGCTAGTTTACAGTACTCTCCCACATGGGAGCAATATTAGGACAAATGTGTTCATCTGAAGGACATTGCAGGTTCTGTATCTCTGAGTAACATCTCTCCAACCCTATCTCTCTGCCCCTCAAGTTTTACCACATCCAATTATTTTCTAAAACGTGGTAAAGGATTCAATACATTAATGACAATAAGCTATCTCCTTGGAACAGTGGCTTATCTGCCTTCAAATAAATGACTGGAGAAAATTTATTCAATTCAAAGAAGCAATATTTCTTACACACTTTCTGGAAAATATTTCTCAAAATGTTCTAATTTAGACATCCACTTACTGCTGGCTTAATGATCAAAAGGATTTAGAGAGCCCAAAGCATTTTGAAGTTGAAGTGATTTAAATGCCTGTACTGCCACATCCCTTGTTCTTAAATGTGTTCACTCAACTTGCTGAATTTATAGTACCAATTTTCGAGAAGAACAATGTTTCTGCCTCCCCTAAGAAATTCCTCAAATTCCTTACAGTGACAATCAAAAGGAAATCTGAGTTGCACTTGTGAGACACTTCTTACATACTCAGCAGCAGTAAAAGTTTTTATTGTTCAGGTTTCAGAAAGAAAATTAACAAAATTTCCTTATTTCTTCAACCTTTAAAAGCATAGTAAGTGCTACACTAGATAAAAGACAAACAAACAAAACCCCACAACTAACTACAGGTGGAGTGCCTATGGCGTGAGCTTTATGATCAAACAGACCTGGATTCAAATATCAGCTCAAACATTTGCTAGCTCTCTGATTTGGGTTATTACCCTTAAGGAATATGAATCTCAGTTTTTTATTTATAAAGTGGGACCCAATGTTTAGTGTTATAAGTTTTAAATGAGATAATACGTATAATATACTTAGGATAGTCCTTGGAACATATGAAATGCTAGCCATTATTAACCGGTTGCTAACCTTTTAATTTTATTTCTAAAAGTTGAGGAGTATTTTAAAAATGTGATTAAAATACCACTATAACTCCTCAAAGAAATTGATTCCTTGCTATCATGAAATGCCCAGTCAGTGTTCACATTCCCCTAGTAGGTTTATCCAAATTAGGATCTAAACAAAAGGCACACATTAAATTTGGTTGACATTTTCCTTTACAGTCTTTAATCTATTGACTTCTCTCCCTCTTTTTTTTCTTTTTTTTTCATGCTTTTCACTAGTTGAAGAAATTGGATCACTAGTTCTGTAGTATTTCTCACATTCTTGCTTGTCTGGTTATATCTGCCATAGTGTTATTGAAAATGATAACTTAAAAAAAATAAGAATTTAAAACTTAACACTTACTGAAATTAGATAGTTAATTAGCTAGAATCAACCAGACTGTAAATTCCATGAGGTCATTTTTTTTATTACTCTTTTGCATCCTTATGGGGCCTGATGATACAGTGTTAGGCAAATAATAAATACTTTTTGTTTGATCAATTGCTGAGAGTAACAATCCTTCATTTGACTCATATATGTTAACATTTATGTTAAGGATGAAGTAAGAATTGGGAATTTAAGAATTAGGTCCTGCCTTGCTATAATTTTGCTCTTTTTTAAAAAAATTTTTTTCAAGTTTTTAAAG
Source organism: Balaenoptera physalus (assembly GCF_965194825.1). Lineage (NCBI taxonomy): Eukaryota > Metazoa > Chordata > Mammalia > Artiodactyla > Balaenopteridae > Balaenoptera > Balaenoptera physalus. The sequence goes on along the minus strand of NC_138890.1, from coordinate 97,563,118 downwards.
ATAAATTTATTTATTAATTTTATTTATTTTTGGCTGTGTTGGGTCTTTGTTGCTGTGTGCAGGCTTTCTCTAGTTGTGGCGAGTGGGAGCTACTCTTCGTAGTGGTGCGTGGGCTTCTCATTGCGGTGGTTTCTCTTGTTGTGGAGACTGGCTCTAGGCGCACGGGCTTCAGTAGTTGTGGCTCGCAGGCTTAGTTGCTCCGCGGCATGTGGGATCTTCCCGGACCAGGGCTCGAACCTGTGTCCCCTTCATTGACAGGAGGATTCTTAACCACTGCGCCACCAGGGAAGACCCAATTTTGCTCTTTGACACTGAAAAAAATCATTAAATATTTCTGAGCCTCACCTTACCAGTCTATAAAAGAGGAATGTTCTGCCTCATAGATCTGCCCTGGGAATGAGAAAATGTATGAGTGATAATATAAATGCTTGTAAAAAATAAGCGTTATTCTTGTTGAATAAAAAGCATCAACACTGATATTTAATTTTAACATCAGCTGTTGAGTAAAAGGCTGAATGAACTTGCTGATTGAAAAACCACCCTTATATTTAAAAACTGGAAAATGGATTTTCCTACTCAGTTTCCATTTCTCTCTTGGCTATTATCTTGCAGTTTTGCATGCCATATTATAATTGGAGAATGAACTTTCTCCTGGTTCTCTCACCAAGTGAAAATCCAGTTTAAATAATGATTGGTTTAGGTGGCAAATGAGACAAGAGACTTCGGCTTGTAGGCTCAGAGCTCCTGATTACGGCTGCCTCAGAGCTCCTCTGAAAGCAACGAGGACTAGCCTCAGGTCCAAAAAGGGCAATTGAAGAATCATCAAATAATTTTTAACCAATGGCAACTTAAAATGGAATATCCATAGAAATAAATATGAATGCATGTGAATACAAATGTTATTTAAAAAAGTGTCATTCCAATGAACAGTAGATAAATTTGCAAGGAGGGTCATTTGAAGTAAACACAATGTCTTAATTTCAGTTTTATCAAAGGCTCAACAAGTACCGAATGTCTGGGCACCTAATGTGTTTAATGGTTTAGAAAACAGCTTTAGAATTCTATTTAGGATTTATTTATGATAATGTTAATTTACAATTAAGATACGTACTGTGCTGGGAAAGCTACAGTGAATGGCCAGGAAAGGGTATAGTTTCAGAGTTGTAGGAATATTGAACATACCAGACCAACTCTGCTTGTAGATTTAACTGGAGGTTTACATCTCTCTACTCTTTTTAGTTTGGATTGATGGTCTTTTTAGTAAAGGAAAACTGAGCCATGCTTACATATACGAATAAGCCAGAGCAGTGGTTGTCATCTCAGGGAGACTATTTAAAAATACTAACATCGAGATAGCCTCAACCACCAGAGGGCAGACAGCAGAAGCAAGAAAAACGATAATGCTGCAGCCTGTGGAACAAAAAACACATTCACAGAAAGATAGACAAGATGAAAAGGCAGAGGGCTACATACCAGATGAAGGAACAAGATAAAACCTCATAAAAACAACTAAATGAAGTGGAGATAGGCAAACTTCCAGAAAAAGAATTCAGAATAATGAGAGTGAAGATGATCCAGGACCTCGGAATAAGAATGGAGGCAAAGATCGAGAAGATGCAAGAAATGTTTAACAAAGACCTAGAAGAATTAAAGAACAAAAAAACAGAGATGAACAATACAATAACTGAAATGAAAACTACACTAGAAGGAATCAATAGCAGAAGAACGGACAAGTGACCTGGAAGACAGAATGGTGGAATTCACTGCTGCGGAACAGACTAAAGAAAACAGAATGAAAAGAAATGAAGACAGCCTAAGAGACCTCTGGGACAACATTAAACACAACAATATTCGCATTATAGGGGCCCCAGAAGGAGAAGAGAGAGAGAAAGGACCAGAGAAAATATTTGAAGAGATTATAATCTAAAACTTCCCTAACATGGGAAAGGAAATAGCCACACAAGTCCAGGAACTGCAGAGAGTCCCATACAGGATAAACCCAAGGGGAAACACGCCGAGACACATGGTAATCAAATTGGCAAAAATTAAAGACAAAGAAAAATTATTGAAAGCAGCAAGGGAAAAATGACAAATATCATACAAGGGAACTCCCGTAAGGTTAACAGCTGATTTCTCAGCAGAAACTCTACAAGCCAGAAGGGAGTGGCATGATATACTTAAAATGACGAAAGGGAAGAACCTACAACCAAGATTACTCTACCCGGCAAGTATCTCATTCAGATTTGATGGAGAAATCAAAAGCTTTACAGACAAGCAAAAGCTAAGAGAACTCAGCACCACCAAACCAGCTCCACAACAAATGCTAAAGGAACTTCTCTAAGTGGGAAACACAAGAGAAGAAAAGGACCTACAAAAACAAACCCAAAACAATTAAGAAAATGGTCATAGGAACATACTTATCGATAATTACCTTAAACATGAATGGATTAAATGCTCCAACCAAAAGACACAGGCTTGCTGAATGGATACGAAGACAAGACCCATCTATATGCTGTCTACAAGAGACCCACTTCAGACCTAGGGACACATACAGACTGAAAGTGAGGGGGTGGAAAAAGATATTCCATGCAAATGGAAATCAAAAGAAAGCTGGAGTACCTATACTCATATTGGATAAAATAGACTTTAAAATAAAGAAGGTTACAAGAGACAAGGAAGAACACTACATAATGATCAAGGGATCAATCCAAGAAGAAGATATAACAATTATAAATATATATGCACCCAACATAGGAGCACCTCAATACATAAGGCAACTGCTAACAGCTCTAAAAGAGGAAATTGACAGTAACACAATAATAGTGGGGGACTTTAACACCTCACTTACACCAATGGACAGATCATCCAAAATGAAAATAAATAAGGAAACAGAAGCTTTAAATGACACAATAGACCAGACAGATTTAATTGATATTTATAGGACATTCCATCCAAAAACAGCAGATAACACTTTCTTCTCAAGTGCGCACGGAACATTCTCCAGGATAGATCACATCTTGGGTCGCAAATCAAGCCTCAGTAAATTTAAGAAAATCGAAATCATATCAAGCATCTTTTCTGACCACAACGCTATGAGATTAGAAATCAATTACAGGGAAAAAAACGTAAAAAACACAAACACATGGAAGCTAAACAATACGTTACTAAATAACCAAGAGACCACTGAAGCAATCAAAGAGGAAATCAAAAAATACCTAGAGACAAATGACAATGAAAACACGAAAATCCAAAACCTATGGGATGCAGCAAAAGCAGTTCTAAGAGGGAAGTTTATAGCTATACAAGCCTACCTCAAGAAACAAGAAAAATCTCAAGTAAACAATCTAACCTTACACCTAAAGGAACTAGAGAAAGAAGAACAAACAAAACCCAAAGTTAGCAGCAGGATAGAAATCATAAAGGTCAGAGCGGAAATAAATGAAATAGAAACAAAGAAAACAATAGCAAAGATCAATAAAACTAAAAGCTGGTTCTTTGAGAAGATAAAATTGATAAGCCATTAGCCAGACTCATCAAGAAAAAGAGGGAGAGGACTCAAATCAATAAAATTAGAAATGAAAAAGGAGAAGTTACAACAGACACCGCAGAAATACAAAACATCCTAAGAGACTACTACAAGCAACTCTATGCCAATAAAATGGACAACCTGGAAGAAATGGACAAACTCTTAGAAAGGTATAGCCTTCCAAGACTGAACCAGGAAGAAACAGAAAATATGAACAGACCAATCACAAATAATGAAATTGAAACTGTGATTAAAAATCTTCCAACAAACAAAAGTCCAGGACCAGATGGCTTCACAGGTGAATTCTATCAAACATTTAGAGAAGAGCTAACACCTATCCTTCTCAAACTCTTCCAAAAAATTGCAGAGGAAGGAACACTCCTAAACTCATTCTATGAGGCCACCAGCACCCTGATACCAAAACCAGACAAAGATACTACAAAAAAAGAAAATTACAGACCAATATCACTGATGAATATAGATGCAAAAATCCTCAACAAAATACTAGCAACCAGAATCCAACAACACATTAAAAGGATCATACACCATGATCAAGTGGGATTTATCCCAGGGATGCAAGGATTCTTCAATATATGCAAATCAATGTGATACACCATCTTAACAAATTGAAGAATAAAAACCATATGATCATCTCAATAGATACAGAAAAAGCTTTTGACAAAATTCAACACACATTTATGGTAAAAGCTCTCCAGAAAGTGGGCATAGAGGGAACTTTCCTCAACATAAAAAAGGCCATATACAACAAACCCACAGCAAACATCATTGTCAATGGTGAAAAACTGGAAGCGTTTCCTCTAAGATCAGGAATGAGACAAGGATGTCCACTCTCACCACTATTATTCAACATAGTTTTGGAAGTCCTAGCCACGGCAATCAGAGAAGAAAAAGAAATAAAAGGAATACAAATTGGAAAAGAAGAAGTAAAACTGTCACTGTTTGCAGATGACATGATACTATACATAGAGAATCCTAAAAATGCCACCAGAAAACTACTAGAGCTAATCAATGAATTTGGTTAAGTTGCAGGATACAAAATTAATGCACAGAAATCTCTTGCATTCCTATACACCAATGATGAAAAATCTGAAAGAGAAATTATGGAAACACTCCCATTTACCAATGCAACAAAAAGAATAAAATATCTAGGAATAAACCTACCTAGGAAGACAAAAGACCTGTATGCAGAAAACTATAAGACACTGATGAAAGAAATTGAAGATGATACCAACAGTTGGAGAGATATACCATGTTCTTGGATTGGAAGAATCAATATTGTGAAAATGACTATACTACCCAAAGCAATCTACAGATTCAATGCAGTCCCTATCAAATTACCAATGGTGTTTTTTACAGATCTAGAACAAATCATCTTAAAATTTGTATGGAGACACAAAAGACCCCGAATAGCCAAAGCAGTCTTGAGGGAAAAAAACGGAGCTGGAGGAATCAGACTCCCTGACTTCAGACTATACTACAAAGCTACAGTAATCAAGACAATATGGTACTGGCACAAAAACAGAAACATAGATCAGTGGAACAGGATAGAAAGCCCAGAGATAAACCCACGCACCTATGGTTAACTAATCTATGACAAAGGAGGCAAAGATATACAATGGAGAAAAGACAGTCTCTTCAATAAGTGGTGCTGGGAAAACTGGACAGCTACATGTAAAAGAATGAAATTAGAACACTCCCTAACACCATACACAAAAATAAACTCAAAATGGATTCGAGACCTAAATGTAAGACTGGACACTATAAAACTCTTAGAGGAAAACATAGGAAGAACACTCTTTGACATAAATCACAGCAAGATCTTTTTTGATCCACCTCCTAGAGTAATGGAAATAAAAACAAAAATAAACAAATGGGACCTAATGAAACTTCAAAGCTTTTGCACAGCAAAGGAAACCATAAACAAGATGAAAAGACAACCCTCAGAATGGGAGAAAATATTTGCAAACCAATCAATGGACAAAAGATTAATCTCCAAAATATATAAACAGTTTATTCAGCTCAATATTAAAAAAACAAACAACCCAATCCAAAAATGGGCAGAAGACCTAAATAGACATTTCTCCAAAGAAGACATACAGATGGCCAAGAAGCACATGAAAAGATGCTCAACATCACTAATTATTAGAGAAATGCAAATCACAACTACAATGAGGTATCACCTCACACCAGTTAGAATGGGCATCATCAGAAAATCTAGAAACAACAAATGCTGGAGAGGGTGTGGAGAAAAGGGAACCCTCTTGCACTGTTGGTGGCAATGTAAATTGATACAGCCACTATGGAGAACAGTATGGAGGTTCCTTAAGAAACTAAAAATAGATTTACCATATGATCCAGCAATCCCACTACTGGGCATACACCCAGAGAAAACCATAATTCAAAAAGACACATGCACCCCAATGTTCATTGCAGCACTATTTACAATAGCCAGGTCACGGAAGCAACCTAAATGCCCATCAACAGACGAATGGATAAAGAAGAGGTGGTACATATATACAATGGAATATTACTCAGCCATAAAAAGGAATGAAATTGAGTCATTTGCTGAGACGTGGATAGATCTAGAGACTGTCATACAGAGTGAAGTAAGTCAGAAAGAGAAAAACAAATATGGTATATTAACGCATGTATGTGGAACCTAGAAAAGTGGTACAGATGAGCTGGTTTGCAGGGCAGAAGTTGAGACACAGATGTAGAGAACAGACATATGGACACCAAGGGGGGAAAACTGCGGTGGGGTGGGGATGGTGGTGTGCTGAATTGGGCGATTGGGATTGACATGTATACACTGATGTGTATAAAATTGATGACTAACAAGAACCTGCAGTATAAAAACAAACAAACAAAGAAAACAACTAATACTAAACTTTCATTGGGTTATTTGTATGGAAATATGTTAATATAAATGTTTCAGACATTACATAAAAAAGAAAAAATAAAAATAAAAATACTAACATCTAGGGTTCACCCAAGATCAATTACAAATCAGAATTTCTGGAGGTGTGGCCTAGGTATTTATGGCTGCTAGGCCAAAAAGCTAGAATTGGCTCCTTTTAATTTTGTCCTTAGTTAAAAAGGGGAATCTGGTGATAAAATTAATTTTAGGAAAGCATATCACATATGAAAATTACAGTAGGTCAGGAAGGAAAGTAAATGAGGTAGCTGTTATATTTGTGCCCTCAGTGAACACAATTAGAAACCCCACACTGAGCCCCTGTTTAGGGTTTCTTCAACCCCTTGAAGTTGTTTCAGGTGTTTATGCCTGATTACCTCCTTTCTAAGATTAGTCAACTTTAAGGACTCTATAGACATTTTAGATTTTCTAATAAGATTTTCTTTCTATTTTTTGCAATTTTTCTTTTCTTTTTTTTTTAAAAATTGGTGTATAGCTGCTTTACAATGTTGTGTTAGTTTCTGCTGTACAACGAAGAGAATCAGCTATATGTATTCATATATCCCCTCCCTCTTGGGCCTCCCCCCCGCCCCATCCCACCCATCTAGGTCAACCCAGAGCACCGAGTTGAGCTCCCTGTGCTATACAGCAGGTTCCCACTAGCTATCTGTTTTACACATGGTAGTGTATATATGTCAATCCCAATCTCCCAGTTCCTCCCGCCCGCTCTTCCCCATTGTCTCCCCACAATGTCCACACATCCGTTCTGTACGTCTGCGTCTCTATTCCTGAGACCACTTTTATATGTGAAATGTCTTAGGAAGGTCATTTACTAAATCAAAAAATACTGATGAAAGAGTTTTTTCCTATGACTCACCATAATGAGTAGACTTTCAGAAAAAATAATATTTTTCCATTTATCCTACAGCTTTCATTAGTTTGACTGTTTTAAGTCATTTATCTTACTGCCAGTATTGAAGTGAAAGGATGAATCAGTTGATAAGGAAGGATAATTTTTGGAGTTGCAAATTTTGAACTTGTAAAATTTTGAAAAGACATGCAAATAGATATTCTACTAGTTTATTCTTTTGTGTTATTAGGTACTCATTAAGCTCCAATTACCCTTTGAAAACGTCTATGGCAATTAGTCATTTTTCCTCTCTTTCATTTATAGTGTGTGCCCAGCCATTTTTCATTATTGGTTTAGACTTAACACAGTCTGTTGAAAGGATTATAGATGGATGACTTCCCAAGGTCCTTCCAGACTTATATATTGATAAACCTATGACTAAAATTAATCTTGGCTCCGTCTTGATGAGTTTATTTATCAATGCGCATGGCAGAGCTATAAGCACAAATTTGTCAGTTTCAAACTATTAAAAATAGCTATAAAAACAAAACATTTATTGACTGCTCTGAGTTCAGGGGTATACAATCAGAAAACAGCTTTATTCTTCTACCACCATATGTTACACCTGATTTTTAGGCTTTCCCTTCTCCAGTATTTGATGGCATTTCAAACAGACTTTGTAGCTTGTCAGTCATTAACAGGTGTTAAAAAGTCCATTCTAAAGCAACATTTTAATCTTGCTTCCAATGTAAAGTTTTTTCCCTTTAGCTTCAGCCCTACCCTTGTTTTAGGGATCAGTGATGAGGGCGGGGAGGGTCAAGTGTTAAGTGTTTTTTTCAAACTCTCTTCCACTTCTTCTCCACTCATAATGCTGCACCTGGCTCTTCCTTCGTCCAGGTGGGGAGTGTGATGAGCAGTAGAGGGGAGACGGGGAGGCAGGAAGGTACGGCAATTAAGAGCATGGACTCTGGACTTAGATACCTGGGGCTAGATCCCCTACCACCTACTGGCTTTGCGACCTTGGTTGTAACTCAGTAGTGTCTCAGCTTCCTCATCTATATAGTGCCAATAATAATTTTATTTTAATGACTTTATTTTAATAGAGATTTGTGGTTGTGAGGATTCTATGAGTTAATTTACATAAAGCATTTACTCAATAATTGTTACTTGTTCTGTATATTCCTACTGAGTTTGTTACTACTGGGTATTGGTCTTTCTTCTGGGACTGTGTTTTAGATGATGATTGCTCTCTACCTTGGCGGGCATCCATTGTTAGTTCTCTTTTGTTGGTTGATATTGTGGGTTCTCTGCCCTCTCCTCCCTCTCCCCCCCTCCACAGAGATCTCTGCACTGTAGTTTTGTGATGCTTGCTGTGCACTTGCTGGCTGATGCTTTCCAGTATTCTTGTCCCAGCTCCTGCCCTAGCACTAGAGTCAGGTGGTTTTCTTCCCAGGTCAGGCAGCAAAGATTGAACATGGGAAAACTCATGCATCCAGGCCCAGCTGATCACTGCCAGTGCGGACCATTTGTCCTGCTGGTCTCTCTCCTTGTCCTGCCATTACAGACTTCCCTAGCTGCCTCCTGCTTACAGATTTTTTTAGGGTCCTAGGTCTGGCCCCTGAATCTGTATCCTCATAAAAAAATGTCTTCAACACATAGAGACAGATGTTAAAGCATCCCCAAATACTCTCATGAATGTGCCTACACATTTTTGCCACTAAGCAAACTTCCACCTGGGAAGTGAAATATCTTCTGAAGAAAACTATAATCTCTCTGAATGATTCTCTTAGGGCTCCTTTTACCTGGATTGCTTTTGGGGGTGGCACACCACTCCCCGATACTGCACAGCAGGGTGAAGGGAGACACCATGGCACTCTCTTCCTTGAATTCATTTCAAAGACTCCTTTTCTATGAGTGTCTAACTTTCTCACTAAGTGGGCCACTGGGTGTGATGGTTTCAAGATCCTTTTGGCTCTGCCGTGGGGACACGTATAGAATGTAGGATATTCATCAGTTTTCCTCAGCTGTCTCCAAAATATGGAGTCCACAAAAAACATCCTATTTCACATCCTTCTATAAGTGGTTCAGTCACACTTTGTGCTATAATAAGGGCTGAATGATGTGGCAAATAAAATTCCAACATATCTGTGCTCGACTACCTAGAGTCACACTTGTGTTCTTATATTAACACAGACATAAATAAGTGATTTCACTTGGAAAAATGTCATTATTTTTATTATAGAACCTCTGCTACATGAGCAGAGAGAAATAACAAGCTTAAAAAAATCCCCATAGTCCCATGAACTTAAACTTTACATCATTCCTGTTAAATATACCTTAATAGCAGCTAATATGGAAATACTGGTCTTCTTTCTAAAAATCAAATATTTCATGTTAATAGCCATTATTAATAGTTTGAATCTAATGTTGTGATTATACCTCAGCCCTGCTCAGAATGACCTAGTTAAAGTGTGGTCATTTTAAAAAAATTAATTATTGTTTTTTTCTTACTGAAGTATAGTTGATTTACAATGTTGTGTTAGTTTCTGGTGTACAGCAAAGTGATTCAGATATATATATATATATATATATACACACACACGTATTCTTTTTCAGATTCTTTTCCATTATAGTTTATTACAAGGTATTGAATAAAGTTCCCTGTGCTATACAGTAAGACTTGTTGTTTATCTATTTTATATAAAGTAGTTTGTATCTGTTATTCCCAAACTCCTAATTTATCCCACACCCCACCCTTTCCTCTTTGGTAACCATAAGCTTATTTTCTATGTCTGTGAGTCTGTTTCTGTTTTGTAAATAAGTTAATTTGTATCATTTTTTAGATTCCACATATAAGTGATGTCATATGGTATTTGTCTTTCTCTTTCTGACTTATTTAGCTTAGTATGATAATCTCTAACTCCATCCATGTTGCTGCAAATGGCATTCATTCTTTTTTATGACTGAGTAATATTCCATTGTATATATGTACCACATCTTCTTTATCCATTCATCTGTGGATGGACATTTAGGTTGTTTCCATGTCTTGGCTATTGTAAACAGTGCTGCTATGAACATAGGGGTGCATGTATCTTTTCAAATTAGAGTTTTCTCTGGATATATGCCCAGGAGTGGGATTGCTGGATCATATGGTAACTCTATTTTTATTTTTTTAAGGAATCTGCATACTGTTTTCCATAGTGGCTACACCAATTTACATTCCCACCAACAGTGTAGGAAGGTTCCCTTTTCTTCTAAAGTGTGATCATTTTTAATTTTAGTCATGTAAGTTTCAAAATTTAATTCTGGAAGAATCCTGAGAGGTTATTATTCTGGGCTCAGCAGTTCACCAGTAGAACTTATTGTGAAAATGTTTGTTCTGCACCGTCTGTCATACGTGGTTGGTGAGCACTTGAAATGTGACAAGTGTGACCAAGGAATTGAATTTTAAATTATATTGTATTTTAATTATTAAAAGTTAGATTTAAATAGCCATATGTGACTAGTGGCTACTGTATTGAACAACTCAGTTCTACCTTTACACAGACTTAGTTAAGTCTCAACTAATAATACAACAATTTTTTTTCTTTTGTAAGTGACTTTTTTTTCCATGAAAAGTAAGACTAGAATTATTAAGTAATGTGGAAATAGATATAGATTCCTCTGCCTTAGACCACCTACTTTATCAAATGGAATAAATTAAAGGAGAAAATCAGCCCTGCCTTTTGACTACTAAGTGATCCTAGGCAATGGCATTTCTGTATTATTGACACGGAGGGAGCCTTCCTTTAGGGACCTTCCATGGCTTGCCTTTGGTAGAGCTGTAGAGTTCACAGCACATTTTCTCAATTTTTTTTTTTTTTTTCAGAAAGAATCCCTTGTATTATTATCATTCTCATGTTAGGGGTGGAGAGGCTGAGCTACAGTGACCTGCCAGTTTTATCAGCATGAGTGTGAGGAGAGAGGAGGAGGAGGTCTGGTTCAGTTCACACAAAACGTTTCCTAGGGACTCATTGCTTGTGGCAGGTACTGTGTTATGTGCAGAAGATTCAGAGAGGAATAAAATAAAGCTCTCCTCTCTTGGATATTTTGGGTGGTCTCCCCTGAGGGAGGGAGAAGAGTGAGGCTGGCTGTGGATGGTCACATCACCTCTCTAGGAGACTACTTACTAACCATTCTCTCCATCTGGATGTCAGCAGCCCACCCCCCTTCTTCTAAGCCTGTTGAGCACTCTGCTGGTCCTTGTCCCACTGACCTGCACTTTCTCTTAAGGCTTGTCTGCATCTCACCATATCTTCAAAACTCGCCCCTTTTAAAATAAATCCTCCTTCTTGAATTATCTGGTAAATGTCATCTGGTTCTGGTTGGGACACAGAGTGATACATCCCCTCCTTCTAACTGAACTGTTTCTGGGGATATATCTCCTCTCTTCTTGGGTTGGGTGGAACATCGCAAAAGGTACACTGAGAATAGCAGCACCAAGGTCTCTGTTCTTGAACACTGGCTGACACATGGAGTGTGATACTGTAGATTCCAGCACTCTAGATGCCCAGCATGCTGGGAGGCTTAACCGCATCACAGAAGATGCCTCTGTGTTGAGCTGTGGGTTTAAATTGAGGCAGCATGACTTGGCAAATTATTCCATTATGGTATATCTAACAGAAGAAATATTTAAATTTATCAACGATCTGATAACAAAGTCTGTTAACAGGTATAACTTTATTTATTGACCAACCATAGAAGGATTTCATTTATAGAGTGGGTGGTCAATAAATGATTTTGTTGATGACTAAGTTTGGATTTATACTTAAATTATGATGCATTGTAAATACATACCAGAAATGAACAAATATATTAATTAAGAGGTCAATATATTAACATTATTTAATATATCTGAATCACATGATTATATTTTAACACAGATCTATTAATCTTTACTTAGATTTATCATCAGGAAACAATTTTAGTCTTTTAAATAATGTAATTGAAGTAGCTGCCTATTTTATACTAAATGATTATTAGAGTATGATGTGTCATACACTGTGGTAGGTACTAAGATTAAAGTGGTAAACAGGTAGACACTGTTTGCATTTGGGGAGTGTATATTTTATTGGGTAAGATGTATGCCAAAGGAATAATTTGCAAGTAATTTATGTATTGCAATTGTTGCATAGTTATATGGTTTTTGTTTCCTTTTCCCCTTCCTCATTCTACAACCCCTCCCCCACCCGACCTGGAGGCTGACTCATATTGAGACCAAGAAAACAGGGGATTTTTTTGGAAATTTGACTCAAGGAGGAGACAGATATTCTTTAGCATAATAAAGTGCAGGAGATACACTAAAAGGTGTTAATCTTGGTAGTATGAAGACGATAATGGCTTTATACTGAGACTCTAAGAGACTGACCTCAGTGAAAATTGTTTTCCCTTCTCTTCTGCTCTCAGTGATGAAAATCTCTGGAATAATTTGGCAATGAAACATAAAGGAGCTGAACAAGAAGAGATCCAGTGACAGAGTCTGGGTGTCTGCTTGAAGGAGGTGAGAGTGAGGAGAAAGGTGGCATAAAGAGAATCATAGAGGCTGTGGAAGGAAGGAGATACTTTTATGCTTACATCTTTGTTGGCCATATGGGAATGCCATGAGTCTAGAGGAGCTGGGTGTGGAACCAGCTTTCAAGACAGTCCTCAATGATTCTAGCCCCCTGGTATTCACGTCCTTTTGTAGTCTCCTCCCACATTGGAAAAGGCTGACTTGTATAACCAATAGGATATTGTAGAAATGATTGTGTCTTTGGAGTCGATGTTATAAAAGATATGTGGCTTCTGTCCTGTTCTCTTGGACCACTCAGTCTGGGAGAAGCCAGCTGCTATGTTGTGAGGACTCTCAAGCAGCTCTATGGAGAGGTCAATAAGTGAGGCCATGTGAGTGAGAAATCCTGGAGATGGATCTTCTAGCCTCAGTCACGTTTTCAGATGACTACAGCCTGGGCTGATATCTTGCCTGCGAAATCATGAGACCCTGAGCCAGAACCACCTGCTGAGCTTCTTCTGAATTCCTGACCCAAAGAAACTGTGAGTAATAAATCTGTGTTGTTTTAAATTACTGTGCATTGGAGTAATTAATTATGTAACAATAGATAACTAATACACTGAGAAATGAATTAAATAGAATCCATTCCAAGTTTCCACTGCCCTGTGGATTCTGTAGGAGTTGAACATGTTGTTCTAATGTGAACTATTTGTTTGTTCTTTTGAATTCTGTGTCTGCTTGAGTAGCTCAAAGCAAGCCTTTAGGAAAATGTACTATACTTTCCCACCCTTCGTAATAAAGGGTGTGATGGTCCGGTTACAATTTTAAGTGCTGAAAGGAGAAATCCAGGGGACAATGAAAGAATGTAACTCATTGATACTGTTACTGCTTACGTGTAAGAATAATACAGGTGTGAGAGACTGAGTAATCTGAATAAAACTATACTGTGTGCACCTGTCTTAAGAATCATCAGCTTGATGTTTTTCCTGCTGGAAGTATCTGGGTTCTTCTTTCCTCAGTTCCATTGACCTTTTCTTTTCTTTTTTTTAAAACATTTATTTAACTCCATTTCTATTGTAATTTGGATCATATTTTTGCCTCTCTACCCCTTTGAAAAACAACTTTGTTGCTCTCTCTTTTGGTAATAGAATATTCTAAAGCCCTCTATTTGTATTCTACATTACCGCTTCATTTCAAAACCCAAATCCTTAAAATTGGCATTGCTTAGCAAATTAACGACTTATACCATAGTGATACCTTGTTATGTTTTCTATTGTTTAATGTAACACTTTGGCCATTGCATAAAAGAATATGTACCAATGAATCTAATTGAAATACCATCCTGAGTTCCTTTTTAAGTGGAAAAAAGCCTATTAAAATTAATTCATTACAAAAACCCCACTGTATTCAGCAAGGCAATTTCAAGCAGAATGATACCACTATCTCCCTTGCTCAGATGTTGCTATTTACATATTTAACATCCTGAACCACTATGGAGATTTCAAAACTATTTAAGCATTAGTATAAAGCTGGCATGTGAACCGGATACATCTGCCTATTGCTTTTATATATTTGACTCCTTCTCTCCTTTGTCATCAAACTCAGAAATCTTCACTAGTTCTACGTAGATTATATTATTAAGGAAAGTCAGGTTCTGGCGCCCTCTTGTGTACAAATGCTCCAGGTGTTAGTCTTATTGGCAGCTCAGTTGTAGTTTGTTTAGGGAAATGTGAAAGGATGAATCATTTTTCCATTTATTTATACAACATGATTTGAATTTCTGAAACAATGTGACTTACTTCTTGCTCAGTTATAAGACTGAGGAACTGAGATAAATTTCTATTAAAGCAAACATGAGACATTATAAAAACTCTTGAGAAAACAATTAAATTCCTATTAAATTTTGACTTGTTAGATGGAATCATTTGTTCTCACTTGTACTGATAATAATTAATTGCCAAAATACCATTGACTAAATTCACTAAAGGGGAGTCTTCCATTCACCGTTTATCCTCTCAAGTCCAGGGCCAGGACCCACCATTGTTAGGAAGAATGTCCCTGCAGACACAATTCCACAATTCATCCTAGTGCCCATTCCTACCCTGGCATCTCCTACACAGTGGTCTACCTTGGCTTGTCCTCCACTGACATGTTAATTTTCTTTCCTGAGGTTGGAAAAAATAATTTAGTGATCCTTGAACACTTAACAAGTGTTGGAGTCTGAGTAACGGTAGTGGGCTAGCACAGTGCTTGTATGCCTAGACCACACAAAGCTAGGAATAAAATTAGGCTCACAACATGTGGATTATTTCTCCGATTCTGTTTATCCCTGCCTCTGTGGAACCTCCAGCTGCCTCCAGGTATCCCCACCCCAACTATTTCTGGGCGTTCCCACAAATTCCCAGAAGGGCTCACATTCAGTTCTCTTAGCCACTGTGCAGTCACATATTTTCCTCTCTTTACGCCAGATTCTGGGGATGCACAGGCTGCCTGGTGTTGCGTGTTAGTGCGGGTGTAGGCTGCTGATGAATGTGTGGCTATAAGGATGCTGCCCTTGCCACGTAGAGGCCAGCTCAGGTCACTGGAGCTTTACCCTGTGGCCGGAAATGTCTGGACACTGCTGGTGTGCTGAAGCTCTAGCTACGCCAAGGCTTCACTCTGTGTTTTGATTTCTCAAATCTGTTCTGGCTTCTTCTCTGATTGCGGAAAATGTCTACCCTTGTTTTATCATCTTTCAAAGCTTCCAGAGCAGTGCTGACCTCTGAGCCAGGCAGCTCTCCTGTATTCCTGTTAAAGGCTCCATCCCTGCGGCGCTGGCCCATGTCCCTGGAGGGAGGGAAGGCACAGCCGGGAGGAAGAAGGGACATCACTGGACAAAGTGAATTGCACTTGCCTGTTGTTTCTCCTCTCACTCTTTACCCAGGGCATTTTTGTTAGAAGAAACAGTGAGCTTCACTTCTCTTTCTTACTTTGACTAAAGGCTACCTCTTCCCAAACAGCTTCCTCATAGCTCTGATTCATCTGTTTGCAGAAATGCTCAGACATGTCTGCGTCTAGGAAGAATGCAGCTCATGCTCCAGTGGGGCTCTCCCCGTATTCGTTAGTGGTGACAAAGTGATAGTGGATGGTGGTGCCAGTTTAAGAGAAAAGAAACATCTTTAAATGGAAGATGCTGGCTCTTCTCACACTTCTAAAATGTTCTAGCAGCTGTTCTTGAGGGCAGAATACATCTCATGGAAACTTGGAGGATAGTTTCAAAAGTTCTTGAACATATCATGAGAGGATAATGCTAAAAATTAGATGTTCTTGCTTTATTCTGTCTTGTAACGTACTTTCACCTTGTGATGTATTCAGCAAACATTACACAGAATTATTGTAAAGTTCCTGCTTACAAATATTAAGGTTACAAGAGACCATATAGTCAAATGCCTCTGTAAGTGAGAAGGTGTTTTCTAAAGGGAGGTTAGCTTGACTAGCCAGAAGTCTGCATAAAGACTTTTTTGTTTCTTCTATTTTTCTGGGTAATTATATCATAGTGCTCCTAGCACCTCCTCATTTCTGCCTCTAGCATTTTATGGTGCAATAATATAAACCTAGATCTTGTTGATATTTACAATTAGGTAGCCTGAAGACAGCACTGCTAAGGGGAGGTGGCCTGCCTTGTTTCGAATCCAGGTGCTCCACTTACCAGCCGAATAACAAGTAACCTTGGCCCTCTAAACCTCAGTTTCCTGATATATGAAGTGGGGTAAATGATACTGACAGTACTTACTCATAGGTTGCAAGACTTCACTGAGGTTATTAATAAAAGCTAAGATAGTACAGGAAATGCAGTGAAGACTTGAGAAACTCTTGTCCTTACTAAAACAAAATAAAAATTTTCTCACTAAAGTGAGTTTTTATATGCCAATTATTCCTCAGTAAAGCTGTTAATAAAAGTGAGGGAAGAAAAATTTAAGTAAAAATAGTCTGACCAAAAGAAAATGCTAAGCTTGACTCCCAAAAATTCTGAGATTTTTTTCAAAGGAAGGTAAAGTTCTGGGAAAGACGGACAGAAGGGCTGTGCTTCCTTCACCACTTTATGGAAGAAGGAGAGTCTGGGGAAAACATGAATTGGGGTCATAAAGTGTCCTTTGTGATAAATTCGAATCACTGCTTTACTGTGTTTTACCTAAGTTAGCACCATCCAAAAGGTAGCCATTAGCCCCATGTGGCTATTGATCACTTGAAATGTAGCTATATCTGAATTGAGATGCGGTATCAGTATGAAATACACATCAGATCTGAACATTTATTATAAAAATAAGTAAAATAATTTATTTGAAATTTTAAGGTATTGATTGCATGTTGGAAGTGATAATACTTTGGATATTTTTAAAGGAAATATATTAACGAAAATTAATTTTACCTGCTTTTTTAAAAGCTTTTTTCTAAATGTGGCTGCTGAAAATTAAAAAAATTATATATTTAGATTGAATTATATTTCTGTAGTACAGTGCTATGACCCAGATACACTTATGCCTTTTCTTGGTGACCCAGGGATACACAGGAAGGACATAACTTCTGAAAGAAATGATACTGAGGCAGGTTACATTTTTAATGTCAGAGTATTCCCATTAAATTTGTAAAATTTTTATATATCCAATACTCAAAAGAGTAAACTCTGGATTTAGATATTATGGCTTCAAATATAGACACCATCATTGACTATCTGTATGATCTTGAACAAGTGTCTGAATCTCAGCCCTTTCCCCTCCCCGTCCAACCATAGGGGTGATATTATTACCTAGGTCTAGAATCTCAGATGTTCAAGAATATATACTTTTACCTTTCCATAACTGAAATTAATTTCTATTATGAATGCTCAGTCCATCTATTGGTGAAAACAATCTGTCCTTTCAGGGTTCACGTTCCCCCATATACACAAAATGCACCCTTTCCTCTAAGTAGTACAAAGGTAAGGGGGGAAGAGCATATGATCAGCTGGGTCATTCTCTTGCCTGTCTGGGGTTTAGATATCAGGGTTGCTGTTTCTTCCTCATCCCAGTTGCAAGGGCTCTTCAGGCACCCTAGTTTTCTCTTCCATGTAGACCCACTTTAGGGTTTATGGAAAACAATCATCCAGTTACAAAACCTACCTTCTAGGTACATTAACAGGAATAAACAAGATGATCCAAGTAAAGTGTTTAGCACAATGCCTAAACAAATTAAGCACCTAGTAAAGGTAATTATTATTCTTAATATTGTTGATGCTGTTGCTCTTGTTCTCAGCCAGTGCATGTTGGGTTTCCGGAGATCTGGTTGCCAGAAGAGAGGTGGGTGAGGTTACCATTTTCTTTTGCTCCTTTTTTAGTATTGAGAGTGAGGAGAGAAACTGGATACACTGGGGGTAAACAAAGCAAAACAAAACATTGGTCTCCAATTACTCTTTGTGCTGTTCAAGAGATTAGCAGCTAGGACTGGTGCTGGGAAGACACGTGAGGGTGTGTGGGTAGTGGATTAAAAACTGTAGATCTTCTAAAGTTGAAGGGCATCATTTAATGGTAGAAATAACAATGGCATAAATAGTTATTAAGCATCTCTGACATGCCAGGAATGTGATAAGTGATGTGGAGGATACAAAGGATGTGAAAGTCATAGTCCATGCATTTGAAGGATTTATAGTTGCATAAATGAAAAATACGTATTGCATTTCTAAAATGAGAGATGATAGTGGGTTGGAAGGCTGACCATTTCTGCATGGTTTCATATGGTGATGATACTTTGGTGGGGATGTCAAAACTCAGGGTTAATGATAAAACTTTGGATAAAGAAACTCAATTTGTTAGTGTACTTTGAGCTAATAGAGATGTCAGAAACTTATTCTTTCTAACCAAACTCAAAAGAAGCTAATGGATAATTAGAATGTTGACGTATTAATATACAGTGGGGAATATTCTTTTCAAGTGAGGAGAATGCTTGTGTAAAATTTACTGATAGCTAATATCCAGTAGAAGATAAAATGAATATTTTTTCCAATTTCATTAATATTCATTTTATTGATACATTCATTTTGTCATCTGGTTGGTACTAGATGACACTAAAGTTTTACTTTAAATGTATAACAGAATTCTTTCACATCAAAAATTTTATCTACTAATTACATTTTTAAATATGCAGATTGAGAAAAGACTTCTCATGTTAAGATTTTAATAGTTAAAATATCACAGATCAACATGAGGGAAGCCAGTGTTTTGCAAGAGGATTGTTTGAAAAAACCGCTGCTACAAATTTGAATGCCTTCTTATCTTGGTGCTTGTCTTTTATGCACTTGCATTTATTAAGGGGTTAAGACTTGATCTAATCTTTGAATGAGGTGTTAGATTTGGATTAGAATAAAAATAGGACATAAAACCTGGAGAGTGAATAAAGTGTAGGAGAAAGATGTGCAGACAGACCTTTACTAGAATGCAAAGGAGAATCAAGTTAGACTAAAGAGAGAACATGTTTTTTGGAGACTAGATTTGATAGGCAACATGACCCTACTGTATCATATTAAATTGCACAGTGGATGAGAGTATGATATTTGTTGGAAAAACCTAAACTAAAAGGCTTATA
Source organism: Balaenoptera physalus (assembly GCF_965194825.1). Taxonomy (NCBI): domain Eukaryota; kingdom Metazoa; phylum Chordata; class Mammalia; order Artiodactyla; family Balaenopteridae; genus Balaenoptera; species Balaenoptera physalus. The sequence goes on along the minus strand of NC_138890.1, from coordinate 97,543,680 downwards.
AATCTCTTAAAAAGAATATTGGTCTATGTGTCTGTTTTTGTGCCAGTAACATACTGTTTTGATTACTGTAGCTTCATAGTATAGTCTGAAGTCAGGGAGCATTATTCCTCCAGCTTTGTTCTTCTTTCTCAAGATTGTTTTGGCTATTTGGGGTCATTTGAGAGATTATCATACTAAGTGAAGTAAGGCAGACAGAGAAAGACAAATATCATATGATATTACTTATATGTGGAATCTAAAAAAATGATACAAATGAACTTATTTACAAAACAGAAATAGATTCACAGACATAGAAAACAAACTTATGGTTACCAAAGGGGAAGGAGGGTGAGGGATAAATTAGGAGTTTGGGATTAACATATATGCACTGCTATATGTAAAATAGGTAAACAACAAGGGCTTACTGTATAGCACAGGGAACTATATTCAAAACTTATAATAAACCATAATGGAAAAGAATCTAAAAAAGAATATATATATGTCTGTGTGTGTATATATATATATATATATATATATATATATATATATATATATATATATACACACACAGACATATATATGTATACAATGGAAGCACTTTGCTGTGCACCTGAAAATAACACAACATTGTAAATCAACTATACTTCAATTAAAAAAAAGAATATTGAAATTTGGAGTGATAATTTCCACTTAACAATTGGATGTTGCTAAGATGCTAAGTATGACATGTCATGTAATAAAATTTATTTGAATTTTTCCACTCCGTGAACTTCATTTTCAAAATGTTAAAGATTTGGATGATAAAGGGGGCTTACTTTGTATTTACCTTCTGTCAGCACTTGTTAAAAGTCACTTTACAAGCAGTTCTTTGAAACATTATTTGGAGAATCAGCTGTCTGAACTATGAATGTGTTTGGTTTTAAACCCCCTTTGCCTCTCAAAGCTGTCTTTTTTAGATGATAATTTAATAGATAAGCTCTTTGAGGCAAAAAGTAGCATAACACATCTAATGCAGAGTTATTATCAAATATTCTTTCAATATTTCTTCCCCTATCTCCACTAAATCTTATTTAATAACATCAAATTGAGTTATAGAATATATTAGAACTGTAAGGGATCTTGGTTCACATGGTTGCAATCTCTTTGTTTCTCTGAAATCCTCTAAGGGATTGGAGGAAATACAATTCAAAGTAGTCTATTTTTTCTAGGTGGTTCCTAGGGACTGGCCCAACCTTATAACCTGGCCAAGATCGCAACATTCTGCTCTGTATCTACAGTCAAGCCTTCTTGTGTTCTTCTGACATCTTGTTTGCTTCACATGGTGAAGCAAAACATGCTTTCTTTATCTGATCCCTTTTTGTTAATTTTGATACTCAGTTTCATAGCATTTATCCTCCCACAAATGAATAGAATATGGCAAATTTATTTTTGTGTCATGAATCTGGTGAATGTAGCAATGCTGGTTTCCACCTTCACTGTGTATTCATCAGTGTGATGCTTAATTGGGTGTGTTGACTTGGCTAGGCCACAGTACCCAGATGTTCAATGTTCAATAGATAAAACACTAGTCTAGATGTTGCTGTGAAGGTATTTTATGATAAGATTAACATCTAAATCAGTAGACTTTGGGTAAAGCAAATTACTCTCCCATAATGTGGGTGGCCCTCACCTCATCACAGTTGAAGGCCTTAAGAGAAAAAGACCAACTTCCCTGAGGAAGAGGGAATTCTGCCTGCAGGCTGCCTTCAGGCTCAAGCTGCAACATCAGCTCTTTCTTAGGTCTGCAGCATGCAGACCTAGACTGGCACAAATCAAATCTTGCAGATTTTGTGCTTGCCAGCCTCCATAATTGTGTGATACAATTTCTTTCTTTTTTTTTCTTTTTTTTAACATCTTTATTTCAGTATAATGCTTTACAATGTTGTGTTAGTTTCTGCTGTATAACAAAGTGAATTAGCTATATGTGTACATATACCCCCATATCTCCTCCCTCTTGTGTCTCCCTCACACCCTCCCTATCCCACCCTCCCTATCCCACCCCTTTAGGTGGACACAAAGCATAGAGCTGATCTCCCTGTGCTATGCGGCTGCTTCCCACTAGCTATCTATTTTACATTTGGTAGTGTATATGTGTCCATACTACTCTCTCACTTCGTCCCAGCTTACCCTTCCCCCCGCCCCGTGTCCTCAAGTCCATTCTCTACGTCTGCATCTTTATTCCTGTCCTGCCCCTAGGTTCTTCAGAACCACTTTTTTTTTTTTTTTTAGATTCCATATATATGTGGAATATGAGGAATATAAATTCCTCTCTGTCATTCCCTATCTATCTATCTATCTATCTATCTATCTATCCATCTACTTATCTATCTATGTAGATCTAGATCTATAGTTTCTCAGGAGAATCCTGACTAATATAATCAGTCAATCAGGATTAATGATCTACCTCTGGCCAAAATTCATTTAAAATCTAACTCTAGAGTTAGAGGTTAAAGTGAAACTGAAAGACTAGAGTCACATTTTGTAGATGAATGAATCAGTCTTCATAAGTAAAGAGAAGAAAAATAGAAGTCCAAAAACAAGAAAATAATTTACTCAACATGATTTTATTTTTGTCCAGTAGCTCAATCCTTCAAATAGAAGGGGATTTCACTGTATCAGAGATTAGTTACCATTGGGAGTGGATCCACGTTTTGCTTGTACAGTTTAGGGAGCTGTATTTAAGAAGAGAATATAAAAGTACTACTACCAAATTAGGTATGGAAGTGAATATTTAGGTTGAGAAGAGGAATCACAACAATTTACAAAAGTTTAAAAGCTGAAAAATACTGCAAACATAACAAAATCCACAAAGAAAACATACACTTTTTATTAACTAATTGCCTGATATACCTGTACATTACTCCCTACCCCAGTAGTTTTTTGTTGTATATTATTGATTATCACTTGAGAATATACAGATAATTTAGTCCATAAATTCCACACTACCAACAAACTTCCATGCCAGACACTGAAAGATACATTCACATGGAGATGGGACCTTGACTTGCACCTTCCTGTCATGATGGGTGAACATGCCTAGTCTTTATTGGAAAGACTTTATTGAAAGTCTTTCCTTTCCTGAGATGACTGGTAATCACTTAACTATACATCCATGTGACTGTAAGCCATATAAATATATCCTGCAAAACTCAAAGTAAATGTGTCCGTACTTAACTTTGCTTACCAGAGTCTAAAAACCCCACAGCCACTCCACCACCACCCAACTCAAGGGGACATGTGATGGAAGGGAATTCAGAGAAAGAGACAAAGGACCTTAAGATAAAATATCCTCATTTTGTGATTTTTACAAAAACATACAATTATGTGAACATGGCCTTGGAAGCGCCTGGGTGAATGAGAGCCCCAAAGTTTAAGCCTCTGGCTACCATAGTTACGTGAAAGTCTTCTCTTTTCCCGCTTCCAAATAATTTTTCAAAGAATCACTTATTCATGTAAATTTATTAATATATTTTTGTGCTACTGGGATTAATGTGTGAAATTTTCCATAATTAACTGTAAATATTTATACTGTGAATGTGGGAACTACATATGAATGGGAAATGAAATATCTTTAAATCATAAATTTACAATGAATATATTAGAACAGTGTAATTGAATCTTGTTTATAATTATAGTAGATGTACAATAATAGCTGTTTTTTCTTTAATGGCCTTTTCTTTTTTATCCCCAGAAGGACAGAGGGAAGGAAAAAGAAAAAAGTAAAACAGCCCAGCTTTTATCACAGGAGGCTGACTTCAAAATCAAAATATGTTCTGGAGCCATTCGTAGTTAGAACTGATTTCAAAATAAAATTACCATTGGCTTTCAAGTGGAAATTACAGGGAGAAAATGTTAATAAAAATGTAATGGTTATAATGGCAACTCTAATGATGATGATGTTATGTGCGTGTGGTTAGATGAATGATTATATAATCTGTGACACTCTTTTTTTTTTCAGTCCATAGAGGTAGATTAAAATTGGTACTTATGGGATCATAATTTATTCACATCTCCCTAGCTCATTAAAATGACTTTGTCATTATTTCTAAATTCTCATCTTGTGATAGGGCCATGCACATATGGCACAGAGAATTGGACTGACGGGAACTTTTAGTCAGTTCCAATTCTGCTTTCATTATTCACAGGACTAAAGACTCTCTCTATAAAATCAGTTATTTGGCATCTTCTCATCGATTCTGAAAGAGGTTTATACATGAATATGTGTAAGAATCTGTGGCAGGCTGGTGCATTGGTGGCCTCTCAATGCTAAAGCCTTTGTGTAGTCCCTTCCACAGGACTCCGGGCTTGACCACCTAACTGGCTGTAGTCAAAGGACATTAACAAATGTGGCATAAGCAAGGCTTGTTGAGAGCATGCACATTCAAGTGTTCCTCTTAGAAAACTCCATCATGGAGCCCAGATATCATAGCGTGAGGAGGTCCAGGCTATGTTGCTACAGAGAGAAGCCTTATGGAATGGTTTTGGAGGATGAGACACCAATTCTTCTGGGTGGAAGAAAACCAAGGTGCCCTAGACAAGTTTCCAGTTGAATGTCACCATATAAGAGAACTCAGGTGACACTACAAAGACTAGAAGCACACAATCAACCCACAAAAAAATGTGAAAATAGTACATCATTGTAGTTTTATTTTTAACATCGTTATTGGAGTATAATTGCTCTACAATAGTGTGTTAGTTTCTGCTTCATAACAAAGTGAATCAGCCATACATATACATATAACACCATATTTCCTCCCTCTTGCATCTCCCTCCCACCCTCCCTATCCCACCCCTCTAGGTGGTCACAAAGCACCGAGCTGATATCCCTGTGCTATGTGGCTGCTTCCCACTAGCTATCGGTTTTACATTTGGTAGTGTATATATGTCCATGCCAATCTCTCACTTCGTCCCAGCTTACCCTTCCCCCTCCCCATGTCCTCAAGTCCATTCTCTACGTCTGCGTCTTTATTCCTGTCCTGCCCCTAGGTTCTTCAGAACCACTTTTTTTTTTTGATTCCATATATATGTGTTAGCATACAGTATTTATTTTTCTCTTTCTGACTTACTTCACTCTGTATGACAGACTCTAGGTCCATCCACCTCACTACAAATAACTCAATTTCGTTTCTTTTTATGGCTGAGTAATATTCCATTATATACATGTGCCACATATTCTTCTTTTTTTTTTTTTAAACATCTTTATTGGAGTATAATTGCTTTACAATGATGTGTTAGTTTCTGCTGTATAACAAAGTGAATCAGTTATACATATACATATGTTCCCATATCTCTTCCCTTTTGCATCTCCGTCCCTCCCACCCTCCCTATCCCACCCCTCTAGGTGGTCACAGAGCACAGAGCTGATCTCCCTGTGCTATGCAGTTGCTTCCCACTAGCTAGCTATTTTACGTTTGGTAATGTATATATGTCCATGCCACTCTCTCACTTTGTCACATCTTACCCTTCCCCTTCCCCATATCCTCAAGTCCATTCTCTAGTAGGTCTGTGTCTTTATTCCTGTCTTGCCACTAGGTTCTTCATGACCTTTTTTTTTTTCCCTTAGATTCCATATATATGTGTTAGCATACTGTATTTGTTTTTCTCTTTCTGACTTACTTCACTCTGTATGACAGACTCTAACTCCATCCACCTCACTACAGATAACTCCATTTCATTTCTTTTTAAGGCTGAGCAATATTCCATTGTATATATGTGCCACATCTTCTTTATCCATTCATCTGTCAGTGGACACTTATGTTGCTTCCATGTCCTGGCTGTAGTAAATAGAGCTGCAGTGAACATTTTGGTACATGACTCTTTTTGACCTATGGTTTTCTCAGGGTATATGCCCAGTAGTGGTATTTCTGGGTTATATGGTAGTTCTATTTTTAGTTCTTTAAGAAACCTCCATACTGTTCTCCATAGTGGCTGTATGAATTTACATTCCCACCAACAGTGCAAGAGGGTTCCCTTTTCTCCACACCCTCTCTAGCATTTATTGTTTGTAGATTTTTGGATGATGGCCATTCTGACCGGTGTGAGGTAATACCTCATTGTGGTTTTGATTTGCATTTCTCTAATGATTAGTGATGTTGAGCATCCTTTCATTTGTTTGTTGGTGATCTGTGTATCTTCTTTGGAGAAATGTCTATTTAGGTCTTCTGCCCATTTTTGGATAGGGTTGTTTGTTTTTTTTTGATATTGAGCTGCATGAGCTGCTTGTATATTTTGGAGATTAATCCTTTGTCAGTTGCTTCGTTTACAAATATTTTCTCCCATTCTCAGGGGTGTCTTTTTGTCTTGTTTATGGTTTCCTTTGCTGTGCAAAAGCTTTGAAGTTTCATTAGGTCCCATTTGTTTATTTTTGTTTTTATTTCCATTTCTCTGGGAGGTGGGTCAAAAAAGATCTTGCTGTGATTTATGTCATAGAGCATTCTGCCTATGTTTTCCTCTAAGAGTTTTATAGTGTCTGGTCTTACATTTAGGTCTCTAATCCATTTTGAGTTTATTTTTGTGTATGATGTTAGGGAGTGTTCTAATTTCATTCTTTTACATGTAGCTGTCCAGTTTTCCCAGCACCACTTATTGAAGAGGCTGTCTTTTCTCCACTGTATATTCTTGCCTCCTTTATCAAAAATAAGGTGACCATATGTGCATGGGTTTATCTCTGGGCTTTCTATCCTGTTCCATTGATCTATATTTCTGTTTTTGTGCCAGTACCATACTGTCCCGATTACTGTAGCTTTGTGGTATAGTCTGAAGTCCGGGACCCTGATTCCTCCAGCTCTGTTTTTCTTTCTCAAGATTACTTTGGCTATTCAGGGTCTTTTGTGTTTCCATACAAATTGTGAAATTTTTTGTTCTAGTTCTGTGAAAAATGCCATTGGTAATTTGATAGGGATTGCATTGAATCTGTACATGGCTTTGGGTAGTATAGTCATTTTCACAATGTTGATTCTTCCAATCCAAGAACATGGTATATCTCTCCATCTGTTTGTATCATCTTTAATTTCTTTCATCAGTGTCTTATAGTTTTTGGCATACAGGTCTTTTGTCTGCTTAGGTAGGTTTATTCCTAGGTATTTTATTCTTTTTGTTGCAATGGTAAATGGGAGTGATTCCTTAATTTCTCTTTCAGAATTTTCATCATTCGTATATAGGAATACAAGAGATTTCTGTGCATTAATTTTGTATCCTGCTACTCTACCTAATTCATTGATTAGGTATAGTAGTTTTCTGGTAACATGTTTAGGATTCTCTATGTATAGTATCACGTCATCTGCAAACAGTGACAGGTTTACTTCTTCTTTTCCGATTTGGATTCCTTTAATTTCTTTTTCTTCTCTGATTGCTGTGGTTAAAACTTGCAAAACTATGTTGAATATTAGTGGTGAGAGTGGGCAGCCTTGTCTTGTTCCTGATCTTAGAGGAAATGGTTTCAGTTTTTTACCATTGAGAACGATGTTGGCTGTGGGCTTGTCATATATGACCTTTATTATGTTGAGGTAATTTCCCTCTATGCCTACTTTCTGGAGGGTTTTTGTCATAAATGGGTGTTGAATTTTTTTTTTTTTTAATTTTATTTATTTATTTATTTATTTATTTATTTATTTATTTATTTATTTATTTATTTATTTATTTTTGGCTGTGTTGGGTCTTCGTTTCTTTGCGAGGGCTTCCTCTAGTTGTGGCAAGCGGGGGCCACTCTTCATCGCGGTGCATGGGCCTCTCACTATCGCGGCCTCTCTTGTTGCGGAGCACAGGCTCCAGGCGCGCAGGCTCAGTAGTTGTGGCTCACGGGCCTAGTTGCTCCACGGTATGTGGGATCTTCCCAGACCAGGGCTCGAACCCATGTCCCCTGCATTGGCAGGCAGATTCTCAACCACTGCGCCACCAGGGAAGCCCGAATTTTTTTTTTTTTTAAAGCATTTTCAAGGGTGTTGAATTTTGTTGAAAGCTTTTTCTGCATCTATTGAGATGTTCATATGGTTTTTATCCTTCAATTTGTTAATATGGTGTATCACATTGATTGATTTGCATATATTGAAGCATCCTTGCATTCCTGGGATAAACCTCACTTGATCATGGTGTATGATCCTTTTAATGTGCTGTTGGATTCTTTTTGCTAGTATTTTGTTGAGGATTTTTGCATTTATGTTCATCAGTGATGTTGGCCTGACGTCTTTGTCTGGTTTTTGTATCAGGGTGATGGTGGCCTCATAGAATGAGTTTGGGAGTGTTCCTCCCTCTGCTATATTTTGGAAGAGTTTGAGAAGGATAGATGTTAGCTCTTCTCTAAATGTTTGGTAGAATTCGCCTGTGAAGCCATCTGGTCCTGGGCTTTTGTTTGTTGGAAGATTTTTAATCACAGTTTCAATTTCAGTGCTTGTGATTGGTCTGTTCATATTTTCTATTTCTTCCTGGTTCAGTCTCGGCAGGTTGTGTTTTTCTAAGAATTTGTCCATTTCTTCCAGGTTGTCCATTTTATTGGCATATATTTGCTTGTAGTAATCTCTCATGATCCTTTGTATTTCTGCAGTGTCTGTTGTTATTTCCCCTTTTTCATTTCTAATTCTGTTGATTTGAGTCTTCTCCCTTTTTTTCTTGATGAGTCTGGCTAATGGTTTATCAATTTTGTTTATCTTCTCAAAGAACCAGCTTTTAGTTTTATTGATCTTTGCTATTGTTTCCTTCATTTCTTTTTCATTTATTTCTGATCTGATCTTTATGATTTCTTTCCTTCTGGAAACTTTGGGGGATTTTGTTCTTCCTTCTCTAATTGCTTTAGGTGTAAGGTTAGGTTGTTTATTTGAGATGTTTCTTGTTTCTTGAGGTAGGTTTGTATTGCTATAAACTTCCCTCTTAGAACTGCTTTTGCTGCATCCCATAGGTTTTGGGTCATCGTGTTTTCATTGTCCTTTGCTTCTAGGTATTTTTGATTTCTTCTTTGATTTCTTCAGTGATCTCTTGGTTATTTAGTAGTGTATTGTTTAGCCTCCATGTGTTTGTATTTTTTACAGATTTTTTCCTGTAATTGATATCTAGTGTCATAGCCTTGTGGTTGGAAAAGATACTTGATACTATTTCAATTTTCTTAAATTTACCAAGGCTTGATTTGTGACCCAAGAGATGATCTATCCTGGAGAATGTTCCATGAGCACTTGAGAAGAAAGTGTATTCTGCTGCTTTGGATGGAATGTCCTATAAATATCAATTAAGTCCATCTTGTTTAATGTATCATTTAAAGCTTGTGTTTCCTTATTTATTTTCATTTTGGTTGATCTGTCCATAGGTGAAAGTGGTGTTTTAAAGTCCCCTACTATGATTGTGTTACTGTCAATATCCCCTTTTATGGCTGCTAGCATTTGCCTTACGTATTGAGGTGCGCCTATGTTGGGTCCATAGATATTTACAATTGTTGTATCTTCTTCTTCGATTGATCCCTTGATCATTATGTAGTGTCCTTCTTTCTCTCTTGTAATAGTCTTTATTTTAAAGTCTATTTTGTCTGATATGAGCATTGCTGCTCCAGCTTTCTTTTGATTTCCATTTGCATGGAATATCTTTTTCCATCCCCTCACTTTCAATCTGTACATGCCCTTAGGTCTGAAGTGGGTCTCCTGTAGACAGCATATGTACGGGTCTTGTTTTTGTATCCATTCAACCAGTCTGTGTCTTTTGGTTTGAGCATTTAATCCATTTACAAATAAGGTAGTTATAGATATGTATGTTCCTATTACCATTTTCTCAATTGTTTTGGGTTTGTTATTGTAGGTCTTTTCCTTCTCTTGTGTTTCCTATGTAGAGAAGTTCCTTTAGCTTTTGTTGTAAAGCTGGTTTGTTGGTGGTGAATTCTCTTAGCTTTTGCTTGTTTGTAAAGGTTTTAATTTCTCTGTCCAATCTGAATGAGATCCTTGCTGGTAGAGTAATCTTGGTTGTAGGTTTTTCCCTTTCATCACTTTCAATATGTCCTGCCACTCCCTTCTGGCCTGCAGAGTTTCTGCTGAAAGATCAGCTGTTAACCTTATGGGGATTCCCTTGTATGTTATTTGTTGTTTTTCCCTTGCTGCTTTCAATATTTTTTCTTTGTATTTAATTTTTGATAGTTTGATTAATATGTGTCTTGGCATGTTTCTCCTTGGATTTGTCCTGTATGGGACTCTCTGCACCTCCTGGACTTGATTGACTATTTCCTTTCCCATATTAGGGACGTTTTCAACAATAATCTCTTCAAATATTTTCCCTGTCCCTTTCTTTTTCTCTTCTTCTTCTGGGATCCCTATAATTTGAATGTTGGCACGTTTAATGTTGTGCCAGAGGTCTCTGAGACTGTCCTCACTTCTTTTCATTCTTTTTTCTTTATTCTGGTCTGTGGTAGTTATTTCCACTACTTTATCTTCCAGGTCACTTATCCGTTCTTCTGCCTCAGTTATTCTGCTATTGATTCCTTCTAGAGAATTTTAAATTTCATTTATTGTGTTGTTCATCATTGTTTATTTGCTTTTTAGTTCCTTTAGGTCCTTGTTAAACGTTTCTTGTATTTTCTCCATTCTATTTCCAAGATTTTGGATCATCTTTACTATCATTACTCTGAATTCTTTTTCAGGTAGACTGCCTATTTCCTCTTCATTTGTTTGGTCTAGTGGGTTTTTGCCTTGCTCCTTCATGTGCTGTGTGTTTCTCTGTCTTCTCATTTTGCTTAACTTACTGTGTTTGGGGTCTCCTTTTTGCAGGCTGCAGGTTCATAGTTCCTGCTGTTTTTGGTGTCTGCCCCCATTGGCTAAGGTTGGTTCAGTGGGTGTGTAGGCTTCCTGGTGAAGGGGACTGGTGCCTGTGTTCTCGTGCATAAGGCTGGATCTTGTCTTTCTGGTGGGCAGGACCATCACTGTAGTTTTAAACCAGTAAGTGTAGGTTTGTGGAGCAACAGTAGATAATGGAAACAGGATTATAGAAAGATTTTTTATTTATTTTTATTTTTTTAGCCACGTTGCGTGGCTTGTGGGATTTTAGTTCCCTGACCAGGGATTGAACCCGGGCCCTCAGCAGTGAGAGCATGGGGTCCTAACCTCTGGACCACCAGGGAATTCCCAAGAAAGATTTTTTAAAACCATCTTACCTGTGTATGAAAATCTAAAAGTGGTTTGAATGAGAATTATAGAGCCTTATTAAGCTGAATGTCCATAAATATGACATTTATTCAGCCCTTTACATATTCAGCCTTATAATTTTAAAAGCAAATATTTATTAAGTACTTACTATAAGTTAGTCATTATACTAAACAGTTTACATTTATTAATTTTTAAAATCCATACAATAACCCTATGGGTAAGCACTATATTTGTCCCCATTTTACAGATGAGGAAGCTGAGACGTAAAGACAATAAGTATTTTGTCTAAAGTTATACAGCTACCATACAGTGTGTGAAAGGTATACGAAAGAATTATAAAATGCAGTCTGTATAAGCAATGTAATGTGCAGTCTGCAAAAAGGTCTACACCCTTGACATTATTAGAAGAAGAGATAATATTTTAACATATTAAACAGTGTAGTATTTACTAAACGATCTTAGTATTTTGAATCAAATTGACACAGATTTAAATGGTGGCTCTACCACCAGCTTTGTGACCCTAAACAATTTATGTAAACTCTGAGCCTGTTTTCTTATCTATAGGCTGGAAATTAAAAACATCTCTCTTCCATGGTTATTGAGAGTGTAACCTGGGCAGTAGAGCCAGGTTGTATCTACTTCTGTTGATTGTGCTCATCTCTTCCCAAATCGTGTTCAGGGACTTGGCATTGGTAGCTTACAATCAGTTTTGGTGGGAGTATTAACAGTATGAAAATGTTAAAACCTCATTAGCCAAAGACTTCTAGCCTGTAGTCTGACAAAATCCAATTTACTGACTAATGCACAGCAAGGTAGCACACTCTGAGAAACTCTGCTGGAGCCCACCCTGGACAAGGGGGTGGAGAGAATGGTGTAAGTGTTGGGTTCCTGCCAGAGGATTCTGAGGGCAGAGGAGATCCATTCTGGTTTGGTTGCTGTTTCTCAGACAAGATTAGGAGGAATGGGGATTAACTAGGGATTGTGTGCTGCCAAGAGGATAGGAAAGTTTAGCATCCAGTTGGGAACAACAAAGGGCATCTGGGAGTGTCATTGGTAAGAAAGCAGTGATCACTCATAAAGGGGATTGTTATGACACTTTACAGCCACATAACCTTGGGAGAAGCAATTTGTTCTGTTAACTTTGCAGCTGACTTTATATGTTTGTCTTTTTAGCTTGTTTAACAGCAAGGCTGCTTTTTGTTTTTCAGTCCAAGTTTATTTTTACTCTTACTGTCTCAGAAAGTCTTTCAGAAATCAGCAAACACTACAAATCAGGGCTTTTAATTTTTCTTGGAATCCCAGTTGTTAAACATTTACTAGCGTATCACTATTTGTTTGTTCTCATATTTCTGTCCTCATGAGAGATTCGTCTCCATTTAAAACTCAGTGAACACAGTCAAGTACCTAATGTATAAAAGTCTAATATCCTCCCCAGGTATTTCTTAGAATCCTCAGGGAATGCTTACGTTTCACAAATCCAGCGTTAAGTATCTATTTTTGGATTATTTACTCATTTCAGGGTTTCCCTGAGAGTGTGTGAAGATTCTTGTCATAACTGCCTGGCTAAAAAGTGCTTAACAAAACATTTCCTCTCAGAACATAGGAAGCCTTTCTTCCAAGAAAAAAAAATTCTGTTTTTCACTTTTGTTTATAAAAGTTTCTTAAAATCACTAAATAATTCCAGATTTTCTAGCTTCAACCAATTGGCACAGTGACGATATATGTGAAAATGGGAACGATTGGGTTCTGCTCCTCTGCTTTTGTCTTCCTACTTCTGTAACTGTACAAAGTGAATACACGTTAGTCCACCTGGGTAATATTTTAGGTAATAGTGATAGGGAAATGACCATATATTTACCCATGAAGTGCATTTGTTCGAAGATGTAGATGCAATTTTAAGGCAAAATATGAACATCTACTAGAGAACTTTTCAAGCATGATGCTTCAAAATGTGAAATTATTCCTGTTCTTTTCCTCTAAAATATTATATTTTGGAAGGAATACAAGTTGTCTCTATAATGGATGGAAACTAAGGTAAAGAAGAACTATGACTCAAAATGAAAGATGCACAGACTACTGGAGTTGAGAGGGATCTTAGAGATCATCTTAAGATATTTGGATTTAAACCTGCTTGAGAATCTGAAGCCGTGGATCTTCTTCCCAGAAAAATACCTATGCCCTAGCGTGTGCTTACGTACATACCACCATCACAGAATTTCAGTGTTCTTTGATCCCTTCCCAGCCCAATAATATACTCCAATCTAAGGGGAACATCTGGATCTAGTCTGTCCATTTTCTTTTCTTTTATTCAAAAAGTTATCAAGCCAAGATGACATTCTGAAGTAGTAATAGGTCTAGGATTACAGATTACAAGCAATAACTCTTGCCTTAATGGTCGGCCACCCATGTCTTCTCTAAACTCCTCTTTCCCCTACCACCATCTGGAGGTGACTTATTTACTCAGGTTCTAAGTCTGGTGACAGGAAATGAGTTTGAATAGGCCATACAGTATGGCGGTTCAAAGTACAGGCTTTGGAGTTGGGGCAGCCTAGGCTCAAGGTCTGGTTTTGCTACAGACTTAGGTACAGTTCAACCTTTCTAAGCTTCAATTTCTTCATTGTAATATGGGGAAAATAATTGAAGAATCGTAAAGATGAAATGAAGATAATATGTATGAAGTGCTTAGTTTCTGTGTCCTCAAAAATTGGAGAGACATACACGAAGGCACAGAGAACCACAACTCACTGGAGCAGAAACCCATGAGCAAAAACCTCCATGGGGATCAGTATGGGCTGAGAAAACCTAAACCGTAACTGACTAGTTGCTGGAGGCTCAGATAAAGCTGAGAGCTATGGCCTCCAGGGGGGCATGGCCACACTTCTGTGAGATTTGCCTCCAAAAGCTCTACCAGGTTCTCACAGTGAAAATTAAAGAAAAATCCCATTTTGAACCATTTTGAAACATACCAGATCATTCCGTTCTTCTTAACAAGGCCTGCCCTGTAACCTTAATTCTCTAATGAATCTAAGAAGAGTTGATTTTCAGTTTGTTCAGCTTCATGCTTGCTGTTATGATGGAGTGATGACCTCAAGCTGTTTACATGCTGTACTGTAAACCAGAAGCCCTATACAAATCTTTTTGTGGACATGTTTTTATTTCTCTTGGGTAAATACTTAGAGGTAGAATTGCTTCTTTTTAGTGTTTCTTTAGTTAGCAATGAAGAATTATGACTACATTCAAGTACTATATTTCAAGTTTTTCTTCAAATCCATCAAGTAAATGTGAATGTATGTTTGGACAATGGTTCTTTAAAAAACATGGCACTGTGTTGCTGTCAGCTTTGAGATGTGCTGCTAGAAATTTACTATTGTAGAGAGAAGGTCTCACCAAAGAAACTTTACTGATTTTTTTTTTATGCTTTATCAAGAAGACCCTTCTGTCCTTGGTGATATTCTAGTCATTACTGAGGGTTGATTTCTCCCTGCCCCTCCATGTCTATCCTTCCAAGAAGGGTAGAGAAGTCTTAGGGTCCTAAGATCTGGGCATTGACTGTAGTATATAAAGGGAGTTACTAGGAGCAGAGATTGAACCCATCTAGCACCTCAGCCCTAGGCTGATGAGCAGGTCAGGGTATCCCACCACATGGGCATGAGTGCAGTATCCTGCCTAAACACCACAAGGGGATATTTCCAGGACTCTGGTAAAGCTCTAGGGAATACCTGAAAACTGATGGGACTGGGGGAGGGCCTCAATAACCCATGGTTTAGGGATAGGATTGGGGCCTATCTTTGCATCCAAGCTGGTGACAAAGGGGAGATATGCCTGTTACAAAAGTAATAATGATAAATGAAACAAATGTAGCAAATTATTTATATTAGAAAAGTTAACCTTATATTAACATTATTCAAGTTATCATTTTAATGTCACTTTTACTTGTTTTTATTCTACTATTTTTCTGAGAAGAAGAGGTGTAGATCAGAGTGTCTTTGGGATAATTTTGAATATTCATTAATGAGAATTTTTATATTTTGCAGTTTTGTTTGCATAATAATCTAAAATTTTAATATAAGCAAAAATAAATATAATCTGGATCATCTGGTTGAACATTTACAACTGAGAATGGCTCCATGATTCCTGTGGAGTGTGCATTTATGTTTATGACTTACATTTTATCCAGTGAAGGCCAAATGACCTTGTGATGTGCTGTATGGATTGCATTTTCAGACTAGTTTAAGTTGAGAGAACTGACTAGAGAATTCAATCTTCTATGGCATGTGATAGTATCATAATAACATTGCAAAAAGTAATATAAATATCTCTAAGTTATTCACCCACCCAACTTGGAGAATTCTCTTAGTTTTAAGAGTAATATACAAAAGGCTTTTTAATTAAATAGAGCTTTTTACTTTTCAGTGTTGAATGTTGGCATTAGGTAACTGATTGATTCATCAAAAAATGATGGATAGTTTAAATGAAATAAGCCAGGATGCCTTCTTCTCTCCCATCCCAGACTGGGAGAACCTTGGAAACTAAGTGCCCAAATAATATACCTATGCCTTAAAAGAAGGCAGCCAACTAGTATTGGACTGTGATATGAACAAAATTAAATCTCTGTTGTGTTAAGTAAGTGAGATTTCAAATTTTGTTATTTCATCAGAGTTTATCCTACCTTGAATAATACACTATCTAAACAGAAAAAAAATCAGGTCATGGGCATATTAATCAGAAGTCTTTTGGTTGTATGTGAGTGAAAATCCATCTCAATCCATTTTTAAAAAAGAAAGGGAATTGAATGGTTTATATAACTGAATGGTCCAAGAGTAGGTCTTCAGAGTTAGTCATAGCTAAATCCAAAGAATCAAAAACTGTCATCAGGATTTGGGTCTCACTCTTAGCCTAATTTACACTTTTACTCTTTTTCTGTACCAACACAGTCTAGAGGATGATTCTGATTCACCTGACTGGGTTATGTCCCTAACTCTGAACCATTCACTGTGAATGGGTCATGCAATAAACTCAATGGTCAAGTTTACTCATATTCTTATTCTTAGAAATGGGGTGATTGGGGGACAGGTAAGATCAGCTCCACTCATATCACAAGGACTGAAGATAGGGTAGGGGAGATTCTCCAAAGGAAAACTGGGCTGCTGTGACCAGAGTGGAAAGGAAGTCAGGCAGGCAAAAACAATAGAGTTCCATTGTAGGGGAGTAGAAGTCTTTATGTCTCATATATTTCAAGAAGGGAAGCTGGGTTGCATATATAGAAACACAAACGTGTTTGCTGATCATGCTTTTTAAAATTGAAGTATTGTGGTGAATAAGTGGTAAGCTGGCTATGTAACTGACAATAGGGAGAGTAGCTGTTGCAATGTGATAATTCACTTTAATCAAAGATAAAAGAGATAATTTGTCACATCACATCAAGACCATGTATATCAGTAATATATCTATCAGTGTACAGAAGATGTCACATCTGATTGAAAGCAGTTGAAGTGATATTACATCTCTCAAGAAATAAAAGCCAAGGGCAGGTTATTCCATATTGAAATCACAGCACAGTTATTCATTATTTAGATAATAATGACACATTTAGAACTTGTTCAGAGAGCAATTAACAAGCTGACTGTTCAGCCACATCCTAATCTATTTTATATGTGAATAAAACTAGTCAAGTAGAAAACTGTGATTCAAATAGAAAGCTCCTTGTTTCTCAGTTATATTATTTATATGTGATAAGTTGCTAGATGACTTAAGGTAATTATTGATTGTATAGAGATTATAAAGCACATATATAGGGGTGTGTGTATATCCATCCATTATTGACTTAGTTTTGTGATATATATATATCCATAATTAATAAGTATAAATAAAACTGAATATGAGCACAATTATAAATCTTTTGTATGTGTAATAGCACACTGAATATTCGCTAAAGATTTTAAAATTTTATGTAAGAAATGATTCTCTCCTTTAAGAAGTTTAGAGAATTGTTTAATCAGCAATTGGAATTGGGTGCCATGAAGTAGAAAAAGTATTCAAATAACTTTTTTCCCCTTCCTTTCCCTTTGCTTTTTTTTTTAAACAAAGAAATTGACTATAAATATAGAAAGTAAGAGTCTAGTAAAAGACTGAAAGAACAGTGAAATTTGGTACATGTTAATTTCCTGCCAAGTTTCAGGATTATGTTCCTGAATTTTAATGGGCATGACAAAACTAGAGTTGGTAGGATCAAGGTCTCATAGAAGTTTGGAAATCAACAGAAATTTGGTAAATATTGCAATATATAACAAAATGGAGACATAAATATGACAAATTATAAATAAAAGTTAAAAAAGCAGCTGCTTTCAAAACAAACCATAAGCCAAAGCTATGAAAAACTTGCACTAATAGATAATTCTTTTCCTGAATTACTTTCTCCAAGAAATTTGCTGTGATGTTTTGATCTGCTGTGGCAGATTTTTCCCAAGTTTTGTAATCAATCTCACTGCCCCTCTATTCAAAGGATGTTGATCTAAGTACCTGCACTGTCCTGGGCATATTACAGGCATTTCTTAAACTCACAGAGTTTAGGAAACTTTCTTGAAGAAGTGAGAAGACACTTATATGTGGAACCTAAAAAAAAAAAAAAAAAAAAATCAAGCTCATAGTTACAGAGAACAGATAGGTGGTTGCCAGAGGTGGTGGGTAGGAGTGGGTGAAATGAGTGAAGGGAGTCAAAAGGTACAAACTTCAAGTTATAGAATAAATATCATGGAGATGTAATGTACAACATGGCAACTACAGTTAGTAATACTGTGTTGCATATTTGAAATTTGCTAAGAGAGTAGATCTTAAAAGTTCTCATCACAAGGAAAAGAATTCTCTACGTATAGTGATGGATAACTAGACTTATTGTGGTGATCATTTCATAGTGTGTACAAATATCGAATCATTATGTTGTACACCTGAAACTAATATAATGTATGCCAATTATATCTCAATATAAAAAACATTTTTAAAAGGCAAAGAAAAAAAAAGAAGTGAGAAGAATTCAGATCTGCCTGACTACATCTATCCCATCTACAGTTTCTCAGTCTGCTGCAATGCACACATCAGGCTTTTATGGTCGTGCCACCCTGTTCCTGATGATTCTCTAGTCATTCCTCCCTAACATGCACAGGGGCCCCATGGAGCACTTTCAGCCGCCTGATTTCTGGTCCCCTACAGAGTTCCAAATACTATAGCATGAATTATGCTTCTTAATATTAAATCACCTTGGCTCTTTTAGTCTCACAGGAATCAGAAGACCTAGGTTAGTATTTCAGCTCTCTCATACCAGCTACATGATCTTGGACAAATGGCTTAAACTATTAGTGCCTCAATCCTCATTCTTTATCCCTCTCATTGACTCATGAGATCTTCTGACCCCTTTTCCCAGCTTTGTGGAATTTTAGTGATGCCAATGAATTTGAACCTATTTTAAATTATCTTGTATTTTTCTGTTGTTTTTTAGTTCTTGTGTATTAGGTATGATTTTGCTCTGCAATTCTTGGGGAACAATATACAACATTTTTTCATAGCTTAAATGTGAATTTGAGCCCCCTACTTTAGTCTGATCTTTTTTTGGGGGGAGGGTGAGGGCGGTAGACCACTACCTCTTTTTAATGTTGTGCAAACATTCACCTGTTTGAAAAATGGGAGAAGATCCTGGTTCTTAGTCCATTGTGTTGGTTGTCATTAATATTCTTTCTATGAAGGGATGCTGTTGGGAAGAGCTGCATCTCTACCATTATTCAGGCACTGCTTCTCCTGAAGGATTCAGATGCCTTCACATCAGTTTTCAGTACTGACCTCAGGCTTAGCCACAGAGACTCTCTTCTTTGTGAAGAAGAGTCAGGATTCCACAGATGTCCAAAAGCCTTCTATACTCCCTAGTCTCTGGAGCTGGGAGCAAGGGTTTGTGAATGCTCACTAGATATGAAAATCATAAAGTCCCCCTGTGCCTTCACTAGTCCCCCAGAATCTATTCTTTCTTTTCCAGGATGAGCTTTTTTAAAACATTACTCCAAGCACTGCCTCCTTCCCCTCTCTCCACTGAGATTACCCAGCTTAGTGTCCCAAATAAAAGCCTAAAAAGGACTTGTCTCCTTGGTACCAGACAATACCTGTTTCTGCCTCTGGAACCCAAAGCTGTTAACAAGCCCTAGAAGTTAAAGGAAATCCAAAAACAATGCTTGGAGTTCCTATTTCTAAGGGTCTGGGTAACCATAATGAAATGAAAGTTTTGCCTTTCTTCTGAGCATCTCATATAGGAGTGGGAATAAGAGAGAAATTATCTCAATAAATTACCCTGCAACATTTTTCTTCATGTATATTTTAAAAGGGTGTCAATTTAAATATCTGGAGCAAGGATGGTGAATGCATGACTTTTGCATCCACTGCTTTCTCCCTCACCCATGGCAGATATAGCTAATTAATCATTTCTATCTGTGGTCTACAGTTGCTTGTTAATCATCAACATAATGGGTGAGACAACCAGTACTAATGAATTTGAATCAGAAATTGAAATTGGAATATGCTTACCATCTGTTCCCTAAAGATTGTATAATGTGGAAAATTCTGAAATTTAGTGATGTTGTCAGTGGGGTGGGATGGAGTGGAAAGATGAAGGGTGGGGGAGAAGGAGAGAAGGGATGATTGATTGAAGTTGTGTTTCATAGAGGCCATATGGAGCATATATTCCATGTGAGCCCACCTTGAGCCTAGGATTTGCTCTTCAGCCTTGGTTCTGAGCACCTTTATATTATGAGTTCAGGAAAAACCAGGCTTTGGGAGATAGATATATTCTGAAGAAACTGAGTCATTAATCTTGAAAATTACATGGTTAAAAATGAAATTTCTAGATAAGAAGTCTAGAAAACACATGTTTAGTGGTCTACCTAAGTGGTCTACCTAGTCTTTTACCTGCGACAAAGACTTCCTATGAAACCAAATTAATATCAGAAAGTTAATAAAACAATTTAAAGAAAATAAAGAGCTGGATGTTCCTAAAGAATAACGGCTTTAGGATAAGATAGTGTACGGACCCATCAGCAAAGTAGGAATGTATGTGATGAACAGATCAGCGAACTAATATTGTGGATGGCCTAGTATATTAGAGTTCTCCAGAGAAACAGAACCAATAGGATATGTATTTTATATGATAAAATATAATAAAAATAGATTTATTATAAGGAATTGGTTCACAAGATTATGGAGGCTGACAAGTCCCAAGATCTACAGAGTGAGTCAGGAAGTTGGAGACCCAGGTGATCTGATGGTGGTGTTCCAATATGAGGCTGGCAGGCTTCAGACCAAGGAAGAGCTGAGGTTTCAGTTTGAGTCTGATGGCAGGAAAAAGTCGGTGTCCTAGCTTGAAGGCAGTCAGGCAGGAGGAATTATCTCTTTCTGGGGGAGGATCATCCTTTCTGTTATCAAGCCTTCAGTGTGTTGGATGAGCCCTCCCTGCTTCCAACCCCAGCCCACCCCGACCCACCCATATTAGGGAGGGCTTTACTCAGACTATTGATTTAAATGTTAACCTCACCCCAAAACACTCTTACAGAAACACCCAGAAAAATGTTTGACCAAATATCTGGCATCCTGTGGCCCAATTTGACACATAAAGTTAAATGTTACACCTGGGAACTCTTTTTCCTGAAAGGACTGAACTGGAGACAAAGGAATTTTTGCTCTTTGAGTTCAGTATTTTAAAATGTCATACAGACTGAAGTTTATTTTCTATGAGTTATATTTATTTATTTTTTGTTTCCATGAAAGGATTTTAGTAGACTATCCAGATTCACTAGCATTACAATTACAAAATGTTATTTCAACGTGTTACTTATCCAGATAACCAATACTCATTTAATAAAAGCATATTCAATTCTAGTTTAGAAGATGATATTATCTTAACTAATTCCAAGAGATCAGCCCATTTCAGCCTAAAAACACCATTGCATTAATCATATATTTGCAACTTATTTATTTTAAGGTCTCACGTACATCTAATTTATGTTATTTAACGGGTATCAGAAATCCACACACAGGCACACTTTATGCACACATTTAAACC
This sequence comes from Balaenoptera physalus, assembly GCF_965194825.1. Lineage (NCBI taxonomy): Eukaryota > Metazoa > Chordata > Mammalia > Artiodactyla > Balaenopteridae > Balaenoptera > Balaenoptera physalus. The sequence continues at coordinate 97,522,461 of NC_138890.1, read as the reverse complement.
ATGCAATAAATTTAAACGTAAAATTCCCTTGTAGAATTTTCCGTGTATCTGTATTACTCCTTTATGCCTATTCTCCCTTTTCCCCAATTTTTTTGAATGGCATTTGAAAACTAACTTCAGATACTTTGTAAGCATTCCTTAGATTTTTGGCTTTTTTCCCCTTTATTTTCTAATGTTAAAGACAAGCAGCTGAGAGAAAACAGAACCAAATTTGGTTGGCCCTAATACAAATTTCAACTATTTATATTCCACAGTTACTAACCAAACTTACTTTTAAGAAAATATTAACAACTTTAGCCACAATCTAAATTTTATCGTATCAGCAAACGTTATAAACTCTTAAAAGTAATTATACACAGTAAAATCTAGTTTAGTGGGCATATGAATCTATAATATAACAAAAATCACAGGATAATCCTCATTTTTTCCAATTTTTTTCTGGAAAATGCATTATAAACACATTGCATTTTCCCACAGGAACCTAGAATTTCAGTTGCATTCCTGCTCAATTAACTCACCATTAAATAAGTCATGGTTGTGACTAGCAACACATTATAAAAGCAAAGATAAAATGATAAACCTACAATAAACTTAATAAAATTATAAGTGCTATAGAATTAGAAAAATGTTCTTCTCTCTATATATATTTGAGATTCTACTCAAAAAATTCTACTCAACTTTGAAATGTTGGTGAGTAATTTAAAATGTTAAACACACACACACCCCACTATGTGGTCAAAGAAAACATGGATATGGACCCTGTTGGACGTCAGTTCGTAGCCTTCCTTACAGTTCAACCTTTGGCTTGAAGAAACGAAATGATACTTAGAGAAGAAGAAATTATTTAACTTAGAGAAGTTAAATAATTTGTCCATGATTACACAAGCAAGTCAGAATACAAGTCAGGACTAAAACCCAGTCATTTTGAATTTAGTTAATATTCCTTCTGTGTCACAGAAGGAACACCTGCAGATGCGCTTTGAAAATTTGGTAAGACTGTGAGAAAAGAGGGCGTTCCCGGTTGACTGGACCCCAAGGGCAGTGCTTCAAATATCCCGCAATCAGGGAAGCCAGGCGATTCTAAAGTGTGAGCCGGAAAGCGCACCTTGGGCCTCTGAGCGAGGGGAACCAACCTCGCATTCGCCTGTAGGCGGCGCCTCAGAGCGGCAGGCAGGTTAAGGGCGAGGAATCACGACCTCTGCTCTAGACTCCTTTTTAATTCATTTATTTAAACGTATTCGTTTCGTAGCTGCTATATTCTACATACTATGTGGAATATAAATGTAAAGACATGTTTTCTGACATCCAGAAGTGGAAAAAAAACATAACATCTGACGTAGATAAAATGAAGATACTAACTAAAACAGCAACAAAACAGTTCAACAGTAATGTTGATTGCCTTCTTAGAATTTAGCTGAGCTTTGGGGACTGTTTGGAATGAGCCAGGAGGCTTAAAATCTGTCCAGGGAAGTTTTACTGGTGATTTGTTTCTGATGAATTTCCTTGTAACAAGCAGAAGCATTTAAAATTATGCTGCTAACCTTCCGTATGCTCAATATTATGTTTGTCCTTTTAAAATTTAGACACTGGAGCATTTAAATAATTAAAGGCATCATTAAGCACTTCAGTCATGATGGGTTGAAGGGAGATGCCTTCTTCCTCGTCTTCTCTGTGTTCTATTTTTAAGCCTCTTCTATACACCCACTCCAAACAAGATGGACAGCTTTGAAAGGGAAAAGTTCTGAGAGGATTCATTCAGGGAGAGACAGGCAGCCCCCCCAAGTCATACACAAACTGTTTGGCAACACAGGACTTTCTATATCATTAGCTGAGACGCCTACCTCCTTCTTTTCCTCCCCTTCCAAGCCTGGAGAAGATTGTTAGACCAACCTTTTATGGAAAGTATAGACTAAATGGGTCAAGGTGGTGAGAAATGAAGTTCAGGTGTCAATTTGGCAGATTTGAATGAGCAAAGATACCCAATGTACTGGACAAAAAAGAAAATTGTATCTGGTACTATTTCCTAGTTGACAACTGTAATTATTCAGATTTCCCACTATAAACCTCATGGACCCTCTATTTTTAAAAACAGGAATTTTTCTTTATCTATTTTTAACAGGCTTTTCTACTGTAGTGCACCATACCTCATAATTACTGAGTCTGTGCTACTATCTACTCATGTGTTGATTTTAGATAAACTTAGACATCTGGTAATTTTTTTTTTTTTAGATAAATGACGAATAGTTCCACTTATTTTTTCTGATATTTGAGAAATATCTAGTTTCTTGATGCAAATTTTAGGTTTCCAAATGAATTAACCACAAGCCATATCCTCTAATATACAAGTAAAACTGAACTGTCCTCATTAGATGATCTTTTTTCTGGCTGGTATTAATATACTCAGTGATTTGAATCCTGGCTCTGCCACTTGCTAGCTGTGTGACCTTAGGTCAGTTATTTAATGTCTACATGCCTCAGTTTCTTCAACTGAAAATGGTCATGATAGTAATAACAGTTCCTCATAAATGTGTTATAAGAATCAAATGAGTTAACATTATAAAACATCTAAATGGTGCCAAACATATAATGAAATATGCATGTTTCTTAAATAAATAAAATACTTATCCCTCTTTTAAATGTATATGCAAATCCTACCTAACTTCAGACTTCATTTCAACTGATAGACTAATTGCCTTCTTCTCCTCGTCTTCATTTCTCTTCTCCTCCCTATACTCATTTTAGGCTTCAGGAGAATAAAATTAGAAATTACCTAAAAAGACTGGCCTGTGTGTGCCACTTTTCAAAACTGAAATTGCAGATTGTATTAGCATACTTTTGGAAGCAAGTAACAGAAAATTCAGTTCAATCCCACTCATTAAAATTGACCCACAAAGTAACAGACAAAAGCAGGATGGGTTTCAGGTCTGGCTTAACTCTGTGAGTACAGTTCCTTTTCTCTGTGGTTTCCTTGGCTTTGTTGCTATTAGTATGATGGGCTTTTGCTTAGGCTGACTTGCCTCATGGTGGCAAAAATGCCTTTTGAGCCTTGAGTTTCTTGGCTCCATATAATGGAGCATATGCAAAATGACAGGGATCTTTTTTGCTTTTGCTTCATGACTTACTGGCCCATATTAGGTTACAAGCTAATTCCTGAACCAATTTTTGAGGCTAGGAGACCACCATGAGCTAATTGGATTAGCTGAACCAATCTCTCTAATATGGGGAATGGGATTACTCTTAGATAAACGAGGCCCAATTCTGTGCTAGGGTCTATCAACTTCCTTTTAAAACCGTTGATAATGGGGGGAGGAGTCGTTGCCTGAGTAAGAGTGGGATTGTGTTAGAAAAGAGGAAGGAGGAATGGATACTGGGTAGACAACTATTGATGTCTACCACACAGGTTATGATCCCTATAGGAGGAGGTTAGAAATGCATCAGTGTCAGTAATACATGTCTGAATGAGTAAACAGTTGTGGCTGGTGTACCTTCAAATTCCATAAAGTGGTCTTTTAAATTGTATACATCATTTTTAGGATTTGTTTGGTTATTAGACCTGGCATACTTAAGACAACATAATCAATCTTGTCTGTCCATGGTGCTGACTCTGGCACCAGGGCTGCACACATCCAACTGTAGTTTCTGAGCTTAGTTTTTTAAAATTTAATTGTAGTATTAAATGTTTTTCTTTGGAAATAATTTTAAATTTGTATAAAATTTGCAAGAATAGTACAATGAACTTTTTTGGTCTGAACTATTTGAAACAAAGTTACTGACATGATGCCTGTTACACTCCAATACTTAATGTATAAATCCAAAAGCAAGGACATGTTCCAACCTAAACACCACATAATCATCAAAATCAAGAAATTAACATCGCTACATTACTTCCAGCTAGCTGCTTACCCTATTCAAGTTTTGGCAATTGTCCCAATAATATGCTTTACAATAAAAAAAAATCCAGTCAAAGATCACGTGTTGCATTTAGTTGTCATTTCTCTTTAATCTCCTTCAATCTTTTTTTTTTTTAGCATTTTTTTTTTAAACATCTTTATTGAAGTATAATTGCCTTACAATGGTGTGTTAGCTTCTGCTTTATAACAAAGTGAATCAGTTATACATATACAATATGTTCCCATTTCTCTTCCCTCTTGCATCTCCCTCCCTCCCACCCTCCCCATCCCACCCCTCTAGGTGGTCACAAAGCACCGAGCTGATCTCCCTGTGCTATGCGGCTGCTTCCCACTAGCTATCTATTTTACATTTGGTAGTGTATATATGTCCATGACACTCTCTTACCCTGTCACATCTCACCCCACCCCCTCCCCATATCCTCAAGTCCATTCTCTGGTAGGTCTGTGTCTTTATTCCCGTCTTGCCACTAGGTTCTTCATGGCCTTTTTTTTTTTTTTTTTTTCCCCCTTAGATTCCGTATATATGTGTTAGCATACGGTATTTGTTTTTCTCTTTCTGACTTACTTCACTCTGTATGACAGACTCTAGGTTCATCCACCTCACTACAAATAACTCGGTTTCATTTCCTTTTATGACTGAGTAACATTCCATTGTATATACGTGCCACGTCTTCTTTATCCATTCATCTGTCGATGGACATTTAGGTTGCTTCCATGTCCTGGCTATTGTAAATAGAGCTGCAATGAACATTTTGGTACATGACTCTTTTTGACCTATGGTTTTCTCAGGGTATATGCCCAGTAGTGGGATTGCTGGGTCGTATGGTAGTTCTATTTGTAGTTTTTTAAGGAACCTCCATACTGTTCTCCATAGTGGCTGTATCAATTTACATTCCCACCAACAGTGCAAGAGTGTTCCCTTTCCTCCACACCCTCTCCAGCATTTATTGTTTCTAGATTTTTTGATGATGGCCATTCTGACTGGTGTGAGATGATATCTCATTGTAGTTTTGATTTGCATTTCTCTAATGATTAATGATGTTGAGCATTCTTTCATGTGTCTGTAAGCCATCTGTATATCTTCTTTGGAGAAATGTCTATTTAGGTCTTCTGCCCATTTTTAGATTGGGTTGTTCGTTTTTTTGTTATTGAGCTGCATGAGCTGCTTGTAAATCTTGGAGATTAATCCTTTGTCAGTTGCTTCATTTGCAAATATTTTCTCCCATTCTGAGGGTTGTCTTTTGGTCTTGTTTATGGTTTCCTTTGCTGTGCAAAAGCTTTGAAGTTTCATTAGGTCCCATTTGTTTATTTGTGTTCTTATTTCCATTTCTCTGGGAGCTGGGTCAAAAAGAATCTTGCTGTGATGTATGTCATAGAGTGTTCTGCCTATGTTTTCCTCTAAGAGTTTGATAGTGTCTGCCCTTACACTTAGGTCTTTAATCCATTTTGAGTTTATTTTTGTGCATGGTGTCAGGGAGTGTTCTATTTTCATACTTTTACATGTACCTGTCCAATTTTCCCAGCACCACTTATTGAAGAGGCTGTCTTTTCTCCACTGTATATGCTTGCCTCCTTTATCAAAGATAAGGTGACCATATGTGTGTGGGTTTATCTCTGGGCTTTCTATCCTGTTCCATTGATCTATATTTCTGTTTTTGTGCCAGTACCAAACTGTCTTGATTACTGAAGCTTTGTAATATAGTCTGAAGTCAGGGAGCCTGATTCCCCCAGCTCCATTTTTCGTTCTCAAGATTGCTTTGGCTATTCGGGGTCTTTTGTGTTTCCATACAAATTGTGAAATTTTTTGTTCTAGTTCTGTGAAAAATGCCAGTGGTAGTTTGATAGGGATTGCATTGAATCTGTAGATTGCTTTGGGTAGTAGAGTCATTTTCACAATGTTGATTCTTCCAATCCAGGAACATGGTATATCTCTCCATCTATTTGTATCATCTTTAATTTCTTTCATCAGTGTCTTATAATTTTCTGCATACAGGTCTTTTGTCTCCTTAGGTAGGTTTATTCCTAGATATTTTATTCTTTTTGTTGCAATGGTAAATGGGAGTGTTTTCTTAATTTCACTTTCAGATTTTTCGTCATTAGTGTATAGAAATGCAAGAGATTTCTGTGCATTAATTTTGTATCCTGCTACTTTACCAAATTCATTGATTAGCTCTAGGAGTTTTCTGGTAGCATCTTTAGGATTCTCTATGTATAGTATCATGTCATCTGCAAATAGTGACAGCTTTACTTCTTCTTTTCCGATTTGGATTCCTTTTATTTCTTTGTCTTCTCTGATTGCTGTGGCTAACACTTCCAAAACTATGTTGAATAATAGTGGTGAGAGTGGGCAACCTTGTCTTGTTCCTGATCTTAGTGGAAATGGTTTCAGTTTTTCACCATTGAGGACAATGTTGGCTGTGGGTTTGTCATATATGGCCTTTATTATGTTGAGGAAATTTCCCTCTATGCCTACTTTCTGCAGGGCTTTTATCATAAATGGGTGTTGAATTTTGTCGAAAGCTTTCTCTGCATCTATTGAGATGATCATATGGTTTTCCTCCTTCAATTTGTTAATATGGTGTATCACATTGATTGATTTGCATATGTTGAAGAATCCTTGCATTCCTGGGATAAACCCCACTTGATCATGGTGTATGATCCTTTTAATGTGCTGTTGGATTCTGTTTGCTAGTATTTTGTTGAGGATTTTTGCATCTATGTTCATCAGTGATATTGGCCTGTAGTTTCCTTTCTTTGTGACATCTTTGTCTGGTTTTGGTATCAGGGTGATGGTGGCCTCGTAGAATGAGTTTGGGAGTGTTCCTCCCTCTGCAATATTTTGGAAGAGTTTGAGAAGGATAGGTGTTAGCTCTTCTCTAAATGTTTGATAGAATTCGCCTGTGAAGCCATCTGGTCCTGGGCTTTTGTTTGTGGGAAGGTTTTTAATCACAGTTTCAATTTCAGTGCTTGTGATTGGTCTGTTCATATTTTCTATTTCCTCCTGGTCCAGTCTCGGCAGTTTGTGCATTTCTAAGAATCTGTCCATTTCTTCCAGGTTGTCCATTTTATTGGCATAGAGTTGCTTGTAGTAATCTCTCATGATCGTTTGTATTTCTGCAGTGTCAGTGGTTACTTCTCCTTTTTCATTTCTAATTCTATTGATTTGAGTCTTCTCCCTTTTTCTCTTGATGAGTCTGGCTAATGGTTTATCAATTTTGTTTATCTTCTCAAAGAACCAGCTTTTAGTTTCATTGATTTTTGCTATTGTTTCCTTCATTTCTTTTTCATTTATTTCTGACCTAATCTTTATGATTTCTTTCCTTCTGCTGGCTTTGGGGGTTTTTTGTTCTTCTTTCTCTAATTGCTTTAGGTGCAAGGTTAGGTTGTTTATTCGAGATGTTTCCTGTTTTTTGAGGTAGGCTTGTATTGCTATAAACTTCCCTCTTAGCACTGCTTTTGCTGCGTCCCATAGGTTTTGGGTCGTCGTATCTCCATTGTCACTTGTTTCTAGGTATTTTTTGATTTCCCCTTTGATTTCTTCAGTGATCACTTCGTTATTAAGTAGTGTATTGTTTAGCCTCCATGTGTTTGTATTTTTTACATATCTTTTCCTGTAATTGATATCTAGTCTCATAGCGTTGTGGTCGGAAAAGATACTTGATACGATTTCAATTTTCTTAAATTTACCAAGGCTTGATTTGTGACCCAAGATATGATCTATCCTGGAGAATGTTCCATGAGCACTTGAGAAAAATGTGTATTCTGTTGTTTTTGGGTGGAATGTCCTATAAATATCAATTAAGTCCATCTTGTTTTATGTATCATTTAAAGCTTGTGTTTCCTTATTTATTTTCATTTTGGATGATCTGTCCATTGGTGAAAGTGGGGTGTTAAAGTCCCCTACTATGATTGTGTTGCTGTCGATTTCCCCTTTTATGGCTGTTAGTATTTGCCTTATGTATTGAGGTGCTCCTATGTTGGGTGCATAAATATTTACAATTGTTATACCTTCCTCTTGGATCGATCCCTTGATCATTATATAGTGTCCTTCTTTGTCTCTTGTAATAGTCTTTATTTTAAAGTCTATTTTGTCTGATATGAGAATTGCTACTCCAGCTTTCTTTTGATTTCCATTTGCATGGAATATCTTTTTCCATCCCCTCACTTTCAGTCTGTATGTGTCTCTAGGTCTGAAGTGGGTCTCTTGTAGACAGCATATATATGGGTCTTGTTTTTGTATCCATTCAGCCAGCCTGTGTCTTTTGGTGGGAGCATTTAATCCATTTACATTCAAGGTAATTATCGATATGTATGTTCCTATTCCCATTTTCTTAAATGTTTTGGGTTTGTTATTGTAGGTGTTTTCCTTCTCTTGCGTTTATTGCCTAGAGAAGTTCCTTTAGCATTTGTTGTAAAGCTGGTTTGGTGGTGCTGAACTCTCTCAGCTTTTGCTTGTCTGTAAAGGTTTTAATTTCTCCATCAAATCTGAATGAGATCCTTGCTGGGTAGAGTAATCTTGGTTGTAGGTTTTTCTCCTTCATCACTTTAAGTATATCCTGCCACTCCCTTCTGGCTTGCAGAGTTTCTGCTGAAAGATCAGATGTTAACCTTATGGGGAGTCCCTTGTGTGTTATTTGTTTTTTTTCCCTTGGTGCTTTTAATATGTTTTCCTTATATTTAATTTTTGACAGTTTGATTAATATGTGTCTTGGCGTGTTTCTCCTTGGGTTTATCCTGTATGGGACTCTCTGTGCTTCCAGGACTTGATTAACTATTTCCTTTCCCATATTAGGGAAGTTTTCAACTGTAATCTCTTCAAATATTTTCTCAGTCCCTTTCTTTTTCTCTTCTTCTTCTGGGACCCCTATAATTCGAATGTTGGTGCGTTTAATGTTTTCCCAGAGGTCTCTGAGACTGTCCTCAGTTCTTTTCATTCTTTTTTCTTTATCCTGCTCTGCAGTAGTTATTTCCACCATTTTATCTTCCAGGTCACTTATCCTTTCTTCTGCCTCAGTTATTCTGCTATTGATCCCATCTAGAGTATTTTTAATTTCATTTATTGTGTTTTTCATCGTTGCTTGGTTCCTCTTTAGTTCTTCTACGTCCTTGTTAAATGTTTCTTGCATTTTGTCTATTCTATTTCCCAGATTTTGGATCATCCTTACTATCATTATTCTGAATTCTTTTTCAGGTAGACTACCTATTTCCTCTTCATTTGTTAAGTCTGGTGTGTTTTGACCCTGTTCCTTCATCTGCTGTGTGTTTTTCTGTCATCTCATTTTGCTTGTCTTACTGTGTTTGGGGTCTCCTTTTCACAGGCTGCTGGTTCGTAGTTACCGTTGTTTTTGGTATCTGTCCCCAGTGGCTAAGGTTGGTTCAGTGGGTTGTGTAGGCTTCCTGGTGGAGGGAACTAGTGCCTGAGTTCTGGTGGATGAGGCTGGATCTTGTCTTTCTGGTGGGCACGTTCACGTCTGGTGGTGTATTTTGGGGTGTCTGTGGCCTTATTATGATTTTAGGCAGCCTCTCTGCTAATGGATGGGGCTGTGTTCCTGTCTTGCTAGTTGTTTGGCATAGGGTGTTCAGCACTGTAGCTTGCTGGTCGTTGAGTGAAGCTGGGTCTTGATGTTGAGATGGAGATCTCTGAGAGATTTTTGCTGTTTGGTATTACGTGGAGCTGGGAAGTCTCTTGTGGACCAGTGTCCTGAAGTTGGCTCTCCCACCTCAGAGTTATGGCCCTGATGCCTGGCTGGAGCACCAAGAGCCTTTTGGCCACCTGGCTCAGAGTAAAAGGGAGAAAAAATAGAAAGAAAGAAAGAAAGAGGCTATAATATAGTGAAGTAAAATAAAGCTATTATAAAGCAAAGCTATACAGACAAAATCTCACCCAGAAGCATATACATATACACTCAAAAAAAAAGGAAAAGGGGAAAAATTAATATATCCTGCTCCCAAAGTCCACCTCCTGAATTTGGGATGATTCGTTGTCTATTCAGGTATTCAACAGATGCAGGCACATCAAGTTGTTTGTGGAGTTTTAATCCACTGCTTCTGATGCTACTGGGAGAGATATCCCCTTCTCTTCTCTGTTCGCACAGCTCCCGGGGTTCAGCTTCGGATTTGGACCCGCCTCTGCATGTAGGTTGTCTGACGGTGTCTGTTCCCCGCCCAGACAGGACGGGGTTAAAGGAGCAGCTGCTTCGGGGGCTCTGGCTCACCCGGGCCGCGGGGAGGGAGGGGTATAGAGGAGGCGGGGCGAGCCTGCGGCGTCAGAGGCCGGCGTGACGTTGCACCAGCCTGAGGCTCGCAGTGCGTTCTCCCGGGGAAGTTGTCCCTGGATCACGGGACCCTGGCAGTGGCGGGCTGCACAGGCTCCCGGGAGGGGCGGTGTGGAGCGTGACCTGTGCTGGCACACAGGATTTTTGGAGGCGGCAGCAGCAGCCCCAGCGTCTCACGCCCGTCTCTGGGGTCCGCGCTGATAACCGCGGCTCGCGCCTGTCTCTGGATTCTGTGCTATTAGCGGCAGCTCACGCCCGCCTCTCGGGTCCGCGCTGATAGCCGCGGCTCGCGCCAGTCTCTGGAGTTCGTTTAGGCGGCGCTCTGAATCCCCTCTCCTTGCGCGCCGCGAAACAAAGAAGCAAGAAAAAGTCTCTTGCCTCTTCGGCAGCTGCAGACTTTTTCCCGGTCTCCCTCCCAGCCAGCTGTGGTGCGCCAACCCCTTCAGGGTGTGTTCACGCAGCCCACCCCAGTCCTCTCCCTGCGATCTGACCGAAGCCCGAGCCTCAGCTCCCAGCCCCGCCCGCCCCGGCGGGTGAGCAGACAAGCCTCTCGGGCTGGAGAGTGCTGGTCGGCACCGCTTCTCCGTGCGGGAACCTCTCCGCTTTGCCCTCCGCACCCCTGTGGCTGCGCTCTCCTCCGTGGCTCCGAAGCTTCCCCCCTCTGCCACCCGCAGTCTCTGCCCGCGAAGGTCCTTCCTAGTGCGTGGAAATCTTTCCTCCTTCACAGCTCCCTCCCACTGGTGCAGGTGCCGTCCCTATTCTTTTGTCTCTGTTATTTCTTTTTTCTTTTGCCCTACCCAAGTACGGGAGGAGTTTCTTGCCTTTTGGGAGGTCTGACGTTTTCTGCCAGCGTTCAGTGGGTGTTCTGTAGGAGCAGTTCCACGTGTAGATGTATTTCTACTGTATCTGTGGGAAGGAAGGTGATCTCCGCGTCTTACTCTTCCGCCATCTTCTCCCACCTCTCTCCTTCAATCTTGAATCTCAGTCATCCTTGACTTTTTTGACCTTATTCTATTCAAATTGAGGAGTATTCTAAGGCCAGTTAGAATACTCCTCAATTTGGGTATGTCTGATGTTTCCTCATGATTAGATTCAGATTTTGTGTATGTGGCAGGAATATCACAGAAACACAGAAGCAACGTGTTCTTTTTATTGCATTCTATCAAGTAGTCTATGAGTTTAATTTGTTCCATTATTGGTGATGTTTACTTTGAATCCTTGATTGAGGTGGTATCTGTCTCGTTTCTCCATTGTGCAGTTACTTGAGTCTCTTTATATTAGTAAGTGTTTGAGAAGCATTTCTATGCAAGATTGGACTTTAGGGCTAGCTTCTTTTTTTTTTTTAATTATTAAAAAAATTTTTTTTAATAATTTATTTTGGGCTGCGTTGGACGTTCGTTGCTGCATGTGGGCTTTCTGTAGTTGCGGTGAGCGGGGGCTACTCTTCGTTGTGGTGCGCGGGCTTCTCATTGCGGTGGCTTCTCTTGTTGCGGAGCACGGGCTCTAGGCACATGGGCTTCAGTAATTGTGGCACGCGGGCTCAGCAGTTGTGGCTCACGGGCTCCAGAGCACAGGCCCAGCAGTTGTGGCGCATGGGCCTAGTTGCTCCGCGGCATGTGGGATCTTCCCGGACCAGGGCTTGAACCCGTGTGCCCTGCATCGGCAGGCGTATTCTTAACCACTGCGCCACCAGGGAAGCCCTAGGGCTAGCTTAATGTAATTCTTTCCTTTTGGAATTTCTTTAGTTCTTTTAATATGTAACTATCTCATTTTTGTCAAACTTTCATCTGTTAGTTTTAGTGTCCATCGATATAGTGGGGCTGAATTAATTGTGTTATGATAATGGTTACCAAAGTTTTGATTTTTTTTAATGTAAGCATTCCTTTTATATTTATTAGTTGTCATTCTAGTGTAAGGTTTTCTTCTCCCTAGTTACTTATGTATTTATTTATTTAGATACGAACTCACAAATTCCTGTTTTATAAAATTGGCTGTAATTTGTTGTTATTGTTGATTTTGATGCTCACATTGTTCTTGATTTGGTCAGTGGAAGTTCCATCCTACTGGCTTCTGTGTCAGTTTGACTTGTTCCTTTCATTCATTGAGTACTTTATTATTTTCTGGCACAAAAAGATGTTACATACTCATCTTGTCCTTTCCCAACTTCAGCCACAGAATTAGACGTTTCTCTAATGGGTCCTGCTTCTTTTAATGTTGAATGGTATTTAGAAATCAAGATTTGAGTGCTAGAAGTGCTCATTGCTGCTGGGGTAGACACCATTCCCGTGTTCTCTCACTAGTTAGAAGTAGAGAAAATATTTCAGTTCAAACCAATACTTCAATATTCTGTTTTTCAATTCAGCATACACAAAATCTAACGTTAACTTTCTTAGAGGGATCATATAGAGGATATTGGATAACACACAAAATGATTCCATGAAATGTCCAACTTATTCATTTCCAATGGCTGCTGTAGCAAATTACCAGAAATGTGGTGGCATAAAATAACACAAATGTATTCTCTTACACGGAGGCCAGAAGTCTAAAATCAGTTTCACGGGGCTAAAGTCAACATATCAGCAGGGCTGATTCCTTCTGGAGGCTGTCAGGAGAATCCATTCCCATTCTGTAGAGACCACCTGTATTTCTTGGCTTATGGCCCCTTCCTCCATCTTTAGAGCTCATCCCTCTAATCTCTACTTCTCTCTTCCAGTCTCTGTAACTGCTTTCTCTCTTTCTGACTCTGATTCCGCCTACTTCACTCTTATTAGAACTTTTGTGATTACATTGGGCCTACCCAGATAATCACCTCATCTCAAAATTCTTAATTTAATTACAACTACAAAGTTCTTTTGATCATGTAAGATGACATAGTCACAAGTTCCAGGAATTGGGACGTGAACATCTTCGGAGGAACGACCACACCGACACTCAGCTAAATGTTTTAGTTTTCTATTTGTGTAGACTAAATTTTCCTTTTGAATTGTATTAATCAGGACACTTTAATTTTCAAGTATTATAAAAACAACAACAACAACTCAGTTTGGCTTACCCAAAAAAGGGGCCTTATTGGCTCCCATAAATGAGTCACAGGGCTACGTTGCACTGGCTCTGGTGAATCCAGGGGGTCAAAGATGTTGACAGGAATCTTTCTCTCCATCCTTTGGCTCTGCTTTCCTTTGTGTTTATTTTCATCTCCTATTGGCAAGATGGCCTCTAGTAGCTCCAGGATTTATTCTTCCATTTTGGAACCACAGGTCATAGACAGGTTTTTTCCCCCTATAGTGTCCATAAAATCTAGTTAGTGAGTTTCATTGATCCAGCTTTGGTGGGACTCTATAAATCAAAATGTTTGCTGCTCTTACTGAAACTGCAACCATTTTATATATTTTTAGCTTATTTACCACTTGATATATTATTAGTTTATTTATTCATTTAAGGTCTTCAGAAACTTCCCCTCTTTCTCTATCCCCCTCCTTCTTTTTTCCTTTCTTTCTTGTTTAATATTCTCCTAATTTCAAAAAGAATCAGGCAGTATATCTATATGATTCTTATTGTTTTTTAAATGTCTTTTTTAGCATATTTTAGTTGTTTTTGGAGTTAAAATAATTTAGCAAGAAAATATGATCTTAAGGTTTATTACAGTTGATAATTCAATTATTTAATGATTCATTATTTTACTAATTTAATTATTATTACATTTAATAAATTTGTTTTATTAAACTGATTTTTATAATAATGCGTTTATGTAAATTATTTAAAAGTCCATTTCTTTTTTGTTGTTGTTTTTGTTTTTGTTTGTATATCAGTAGTTCATTACTTTTTATTGTTGAGTAGTATTCCATTGCATGGAGGTACTGCAGTTTGTTTATCCATTCACCAATTGAAGGACACCTGGATTGCTTCCATTATGAGGAAACTATGAGTAAAATTCCCATAAACATTCATGTAGAGGTTTTTGGGTGAACATACATTTTCATTCTCTTGGGTAAATATGTAGGAGTGAGATTGCTAGGTCATATGCTAAGTGTATGTTTATTATTATAAAAAACTGCCAAACTGTTTTTCCAAGACATTGCCAATTTGTATTCCCACAAAGAATGATAATTCCAGGTGATCTGTATCCTGGCCATTACTTGGTATTGTTGGGTTTCTTTTTATTTTATTTTAGCCATTCTAATAGTATATACTGGTATCTAATTATGATTTCAATTTGCATTTTCCTAATGACTAATGATAGTGAGCATCTTTTCATGTGCTTATTTGCCATTTGTATATCTACTTTGGTGAACTGTCTGTTCAAATCCCTTGCCTATTTTTTTTAACTAGGCTGTTTGATTTTTATCATTTAGTTTTGAGAGTTCTTTATATACTTTCTGAATACAAGTCTTTTTTCAGACATATAATTTACAAATATTTCCTCCTAGTCTATGACTTTTCATTTCATTCTTTTTTTAAAAACTTTTTTTAATTTAATTTATTTTTTTATATAGCAGGTTCTTATTAGTCATCAATTTTATACACATCAGTGTATACATGTCAACCCCAATCACCCAATTCATCACACCACCATCCCCACCCCCCCGTGGCTTTCCCCCCTTGGTGTCCATACGTTTGTTCTCGACATCTGTGTCTCAACTTCTGCCCTGCAAACCGGATCATCTGTACCATTTTTCTAGGTTCCACATACATGTGTTACTATACGATATTTGTTTTTCTCTTTCTGACTTACTTCACTCTGTATGACAGTCTCTAGATCCATCCACCTCTCAACAAATGAACCAATTTCGTCCCTTTTCATGGCTGAATAATATTCCATTGTATATATGTACCACTTCTTCTTTATCCATTTGTCTGTCGATGGGCATTTAGGATGCATCCATGACCTGGCTATTGTAAATAGTGCTGCAATGAACATTGGGGTGCATGTGTCTTTTTGAATTATGGTTTTCTCTGGGTATATGCCCAGTAGTGGGATTGCTGGATCATATGGTAATTCTATTTTTAGTTTTTTAAGGAACCTCCATACTGTTCTCCATAGTGGCTGTATCAATTTATATTCCCACCAACAGTGCAAGAGTGTTCCCTTTTCTCCACACCCTCTCCAGCATTTGTTGTTTCTAGATTTTCTGATGATGCCCACTCTAACTGGTGTGAGGTGATACCTCATTGTAGTTTTGATTTGCATTTCTCTAGTAATTAGTGATGTTGAGCATCTTTTCATGTGCTTCGTGGCCATCTGTATGTCTTCTTTGGAGAAATGTCTATTTAGGTCTTCTGCCCATTTTTGGATTGGGTTGTTTGTTTTTTTAATATTGAGCTGCGTGAGCTGTTTGTATATTTTGGAGATTAATCCTTTGTCCGTTGATTCGTTTGCAAATATTTTCTCCCATTCTGAGGGTTGTCTTTTCGTCTTGTTTATGGTTTCCTTTGCTGTGCAAAAGCTTTGAAGTTTCATTAGGTCCCATTTGTTTATTTTTGTTTTTATTTCCATTACTCTAGGAGGTGGATCAAAAAAGATCTTGCTGTGATTTATGTCAAAGAGTGTTCTTCCTATGTTTTCCTCTAAGAGTTTTATAGTGTCTGGTCTTACATTTAGGTCTTTAATCCATTTTGAGTTTATTTTTGTGTATGGTGTTAAGGAGTGTTCTAATGTCATTCTTTTACATGTAGCTGTCCAGTTTTCCCAGCACCACTTATTGAAGAGACTGTCTTTTCTCCATTGTATATCTTTGCCTCCTTTGTCATAGAGTAGTTGACCATAGGTATGTGGGTTTATCTCTGGGCTTTCTATCTTGTTCCATTGATCTGTTTCTGTTTTTGTGCCAGTGCCATATTGTCTTGATTACTGTAGCTTTGTAGTATAGTCTGAAGTCAGGGAGTCTGATTCCCCCAGCTCCGTTTTTTCCCCTCAAGACTGCTTTGGCTATTCAGGGTCTTTTTTGTCTCCTTACAAATTTTAAGATTTTTTGTTCTAGTTCCGTAAAAAATGCCGTTGGTAATTTGATAGGGATTGCATTGAATCTGTAGATTGCTTTGGGTAGTATAGTCATTTTCACAATATCGATTCTTCCAATCCAAGAACATGGTATATCTCTCCATCTGTTGGTATCATCTTCAATTTCTTTCATCAGTGTCTTATAGTTTTCTTCATACAGGTCTTTTGTCTCCCTAGGTAGGTTTATTCCTAGGTATTTTATTCTTTCTGCTGCAGTGGTAAATGGGAGTGTTTCCTTAATTTCTCTTTCAGATTTTTCATCATTAGTGTATAGGAATGCCAGAGATTTCTGTGCATTAATTTTGTATCCTGCAACTTTACCAAATTCATTGATTAGCTCTAGTAGTTTTCTGGTGGCGTCTTTAGGATTCTCTATATATAGTATCATGTCATCTGCAAACAGTGACAGTTTTACTTCTTCTTTTCCAATTTGTATTCTTTTTATTTCTTTTTCTTCTCTGATTGCTGTGGCTAGGACTTCTAAATCTATGTTGAATAAGAGTGGTGAGAGTGGACATCCTTGTCTTGTTCCTGATCTTAGAGGGAATGCTTTCAGCTTTTCACCATTGAGAATGATGTTTGCTGTAGGTTTGTCGTATATGGCCTTTATTATGTTGAGGTAGGTTCCCTCTATGCCCACTTTCTGGAGAGTTTTTATCATAAATGGGTGTTGAATTTTGTCAAAAGCTTTTTCTGCATCTATTGAGATGATCATATGGTTTTTATTCTTCAGTTTGTTAAGATGGTGTATCACATTGATTGATCTGCGTATATTGAAGAATCCTTGCATCCCTGGGATAAGTCCCACTTGATCATGGTGTATGATCCTTTTAATGTGTTGTTGGATTCTGTTTGCTAGTATTTTGTTGAGGATTTTTGCATCTATATTCATCAGTGATATTGGTCTGTAATTTTCTTTTTTTTGTAGTATCTTTGTCTGGTTTTGGTATCGGAAGGATGGTGGCCTCATAGAATGAGTTAGGGAGTGTTCCTTCCTCTGCAATTTTTTGGAAGAGTTTGAGAAGGATGGGTGTTAGCTCTTCTCTAAATGTTTGATGGAATTCACCTGTGAAGCCATTTGGTCCTGAACTTTTGTTTGTTGGAAGATTTTCAATCACAGTTTTAATTTCATTACTTGTGATTGGTCTGTTCATATTTTCTGTTTCTTCCTGGTTCAGTCTTGGAAGGTTATACCTTTCTAAGAATTTGTCCATTTCTTCTAGGTTGTCCATTTTATTGGCATAGAGTTGCTTGTAGTAGTCTCTTAGGATGCTTTGTATTTCTGTGGTGTCTGTTGTAACGTCTCCTTTTTCATTTCTAATTTTATTGATTTGAGTCCTCTTCCTCTTTTTCTTGATGAGTCTGGCTAATGGTTTATCAATTTTGTTTATCTTCTCAAAGAAACAGCTTTTAGTTTTATTGATCTTTGCTATTGTTTTCTTTGTTTCTATTTCATTTATTTCTGCTCTGATCTTTATGATTTCTTTCCTTCTGCTAACTTTGGGTTTTGTTTGTTCTTCTTTCTCTAGTTCCTTTAGGGGTAAGGTTACATTGTTTATTTGAGATTTTTCTTGTTTCTTGAGGTAGGCTTGTATAGCTATAAATTTCCCTGTTAGAACTGCTTTTGCTGCATCCCATAGATTTTGGATCATCGTGTTTTCATTGTCATTTGTCTCTAGGTATTTCTTGATTTCCTCAGTGATCTCTTGGTTATTTAGTAACGTATTGTTTAGCCTCCATGTGTTTGTGATTTTTACGTTTTTTTCCCGTAATTCATTTCTAATCTCATAGCGTTGTGGTCAGAAAAGATGCTTGATATGATTTCAGTTTTCTTAAATTTACTGAGGCTTGATTTGTGACCCAAGATGTGATCTATCCTGGAGAATGTTCCGTGCGCACTTGAGAAGAAAGTGTAATCTACTGTTTTTGGATGGAATGTCCTATAAATATCAATTAAATCTATCTGGCCTATTGTGTCATTTAAAACTTGTGTTTCCTTATTTATTTTCATTTTGGGTGATATGTCCATTGGTGTAAGTGAGGTGTTAAAGTCCCCCACTATTATTGTGTTACTGTCGATTTCCTCTTTTATAGCTGTTAGCAGTTGCCTTATGTATTGAGGTGCTCCTATGTTGGGTGCATATATATTTATAATTGTTATATCTTCTTCTTGAATTGATCCCTTGATTATTATGTAGTGTCCTTCCTTGTCTCTTGTAACATTCTTTATTTTAAAATCTATTTTATCTGATATGAGTATTGCTACTCCAGCTTTCTTTTGATTTCCATTTGCATGGAATATCTTTTTCCATCCCCTCACTTTCAGTCTGTATGTGTCCCTAGGTCTGAAGTGGGTCTCTTGTAGACAGCATATATATGGGTCTTGTTTTTGTGTCCATTCAGCAAGCCTGTGTCTTTTGGTTGGAGCATTTAATCCATTCACGTTTAAGGTAATTATCGATATGTATGTTCCTATGACCATTTTCTTAATTGTTTTGGGTTTGTTTTTGTAGGTCCTTTTCTTCTCTTGTGTTTCCCACTTAGAGAAGTTCCTGTAGCATTTGTTGTAGAGCTGGTTTGGTGGTGCTGAATTCTCTTAGCTTTTGCTTGTTTGTAAAGCTTTTGATTCCTCCATCGAATCTGAATGAGATCCTTGCTGGGTAGCGTAATCTTGGTTGTAGGTCCTTCCCTTTCATCAGTTCAAGTATATCATGCCACTCCCTTCTGGCTTGTAGAGTTTCTGCTGAGAAATCAGCTGTTTACCTTATGGGAGTTCCCTTTTATTTTATTTGTCATTTTTCCCTTGCTGCTTTCAATAATTTTTCTTTGTCTTTAATTTTTGCCAATTTGATTATCATGTGTCTCGGCGTGTTTCTCCTTGGGTTTATCCTGTATGGGACTCTCTGCAGTTCCTGGACTTGGGTGGCTATTTCCTTTCCCATGTTAGGGAAGTTTTCAACTATAATCTCTTCAAATATTTTCTCTGGTCCTTTCTCTCTCTGTTCTCCTTCTCGGACCCCTATAATGCGAATGTTGTTGCGTTTAATGTTGTCCCAGAGGTCTCTCAGGCTGTCTTCATTTCTTTTCATTGTTTTTTCTTTAGTCTGTTCCACAGCAGTGAATTCCACCATTCTCTCTTCTAGGTCACTTATCCGTTCTGCTGCCTCGGTTATTCTGCTATTGATTCCTTCTAGTGTAGTTTTCATTTCAGTTATTGTATTGGTCATCTCTGTTTGTTTTTTCTTTAATTCTTCTAGGTCTTTGTTAAACATTTCTTGCATCTTCTCGATCTTTGCCTCCATTCTTTTTCTGAGGTTCTGGATCATCTTCACTATCATTATTCTGAATTCTTTATCTGGAAGGTTGCCTATCTCCACTTCATTTAGTTGTTTTTCTGGGGTTTTATCTTGTTCCTTCATCTGGTACATAGCCCTCTGCCTTCTCATCTTGTCTATCTTTCTGTGAATGTGGTTTTTGTTCCACAGGCTGCATGATTGTAGTTCTTCTTGCTTCTGCTGTCTGCCCTCTGGTGGATGAGGCTATCTAAGAGGCTTGTGCAAGTTTCCTGATGGGAGGGACTAGTGGTGGGTAGAGCTGACTGTTGCTCTGGTGGGCAGAGTTCAGTAAAACTTTAATCCACTTGACTGCTGATGGGTGTGGCTGGGTTCCCTCCCTGTTCGTTGTTTGGTCTGAGGCAACCCAACCCTGGAGCCTACCTGGGCTCTTTGGTGGGGCTAATGGCAGACTCTGGTAGGGCTCATGCCAAGGAGTACTTCCCAGAACTTCTGCTGCCAGTGTCCTTGTCCCCATGGTGAGCCACAGCCACCCTCTGCCTCTGCAGGAGACCCTTCAATACTAGCAGGTAGATTTGGTTCAGTCTCCCCTGGGGTCACTGCTCCTTCCCCTGGGTCCCTATGCGCTCACTACTTTGTGTGTGCCCTCCAAGAGTGGAGTCTCTGTTTCCACCAGTCCTGTCGAAGTCCTGCAATCAAATCCCACTAGCCTTCAAAGTCTGATTCTCTAGGAATTCCTCCTCGCATTGCTGGACCCCCAGGTTGGGAAGCCTGACGTGGGGCTCAGAACCTTCACTCCAGTGGGTGGACTTCTGTGGTATAAGTGTTCTCCAGTCCGTAAGTCACCCACCCAGAAGTTATGGGATTTGATTTTACTGTGATTGCTCCCCTCCTACCATCTCATTGTGCCTTCTCCTTTGTCTTTGGATGTGGGGTATCTTTTTTGGTGAGTTCCAGTGTCTTCCTGTCGATGATTGTCCAGCAGCTAGTTGTGATTCTGATGGTCTCACAAGAGGGAGTGAGAGCACGTCATTCTACTCCACCATCTTGGTTCAGGGCCTAAAAGTCCATTTCTTATCTTGTGTTAGTGAACCCTGAGGTGAATATAAAATGCATGGTTGTTAAGGATACTTAGACATATAAAAATATATGAAAACTTGTGTATATTAAAGAGGTTAAAATGTTTATATACTGTTAGCAGTTGGTTTTATTATTTATTTTTATGTTATTGCTTTTTTGTTTCTATAAATGAAATATTTATGAAGTGTCAATAGATTCAGACCATCTGCTGATTTGAACAGATAAGGTATGGTATCTTTACTCCTAGCTCTTTTTCAGAATTTTCTAGTATCAAATATCCTATTTATTTTTAGGAATAAGCACATGTCAAATTCAAACAAAACTAAGTTTACTTGAATAATAGAACAGCTCTTTAAAAAAATTCAAATTTTATTAACCTCTTCTAATATACATTTTTTTTAACTTCAAAACTCATTGAATTTTCAGTTGAAAGTTGAACTTATAAGTATTTTAATGCCTCTTTAGTCAGAATTTATACTCCTTTGAAGGAGAGAGAAAGAGAAATGGATATATAGATGGAGTTTAATCAGTACCTTTAGACTCATTGATATTCACATTGTAAAGCTGAAGTCTGTTACTTAACAATGCCTCTTTAATTGAGGAACCATAACAAGAACTTGTCTTTTTCATATTGTGGATATTCAATTGCTATTTGAAAGATTGTAACTGTCAAATATTTGATGCTTTGTAGTCTATTGATGCTATTATATTTTCGTTCAGTGTAGAATCATTATATTGAAATAGTGGGGCACAGAGAGTGTGCAATCATGAAGCAACCTAATATTCATCTCCCATTAATCTTTAAAACCTTTTCTATGGGGCCAATTCTCCTCTTGTCCCATGGATAAACTGAAGGCTAGCTAGTTCATGACTTTTCAGTTTACTTTTAGATCCTCCTAGTTTCTCAGACAATCTCAGATCATTCAAATATTTATTTCCATGAAATAGAAATTTCATATTTATTGAAGTTAAAGATTTTCCCTTTCCTTTGATAGGGCCACTAGCTATGGAAAGAGGGGCCTGGTTAGCTTCTTCATTTCTTCAGAGAGTGAACCCTCTTTCCCACTTGTGAGGCTGCCTCTTGCTCCTCCTTTAGTGTTGAAAGATGTGTGGAGAGGGCAGATATATTTATTGATACTGCTTGTCTGGCACTGATTTATGTTTGTTTATTTTGGCCATGGCAGATGTGTAAGGTCAACTTTTACTGGCAGAAGTGCTTTTGTTGCTCTTTGGATAACACCATACCTTCCTTCCTCCATTGTTTGGAGATATTGGGCCTATATTTCATTGGTGCTGGTGAATGTATTTTCTTATTGACTGTATATAGCTCTTCCTTCAGTTCTTAGAAATCTAGAAAGTTTACTCCCTGCTGGATGTGGGACAGGCGGTCTTCTTGAGTGGGACCCACCCAGGCCAGTTGTCTTTTGTGTCAGAAACACATCAAGTTCAGTGGAACAGTCTCTCTTGACTCTGCCTTCATCAAGATAGGCCAGCCAGGGTCAGCTGTCAGGCAGGTTTATCAAGTGAGTCTGATGTCAGTCAGGTGTGATCTCCAACCTCCAGAGGAAATATGCCAAACTGTCTGACTAGGCCATCAATGCCCCTTTCTGCAAGCTTCAGGGTGCATGCATAGTGGTCCATAGCAATCTTCCTCCTCCTAATCTCTTCTAATTTTCACCTTCCTTTTTCTCTTCACCCTTATTTTTTTTTTGCGAGGGGATGGAGGTGACAGATTGGCTAAACGGTCAGTGAGACCCTACATGAGCCTAGGGTAGGGGAGCAAAACAGTGTCTCAGGCACCTTACTTGCAAATTCTGCTTAGATGGTTTTGAAACCCCCCTTGGTATGCAGGACTGGTGCCATCTTTTCTTCAAATCTGAGATATAGTGTCCTATTTAAATCTTGTCACAAGCAAAGAACTAATTAAGGACATAATCTTATTCAGGGACCAGTTATTTGATAGCTGCAGTATGATGTGGGATTATCTAAGTTATGATAGGGTTTTTTTTCTGTTAATTTTACTGTCGACTATTAAATTTTTGTTGCTCCAGTTTCTTCATTCATAGTATTTCTCCTTATCTCATGGTGAGATTATGAAAGTATAGTAGTGTAAAGTGCCTGAAACTAGTATGGGGGACTCTAGTAATTATCTGACATACATCTCATTTTTCTGCCAGGCACCTGTTATACAAGTGCTATTATCTGTATCTTGTCAATGGCAAATTGAGGCTAAAATGGAGTAACAGTGTATTAAACTTGGAATTTGATTCCCAGAGCACTTACCTTCTAAAGTAGCGACAAAGGATCTGTAGGAGAGGAGAAAGAATAGCTTCACCTTGAGTAGGTATTTTTAACATCAAATAGTCTGCTCAAGTTTCAAGGCATTTGCAAAATAAGTGCTTGGTCAAGTTCATTCTACTCAACAGTTAGCCATTATTGGTAGTGTAGTTTTATTCATCAACAGTTTGTAAATAACAACAGCTGGTTTATAAATATTATGCAAATCTTAAAATGCACAATTGTTATCAGTATTTTGTTGATGGACTACTAGGATGCTGCAAAGAAAAATTGTCATTTTAATAATTATTTGGGTAAAAGGGGAAAGTTATAAATATGATAGGCATACAAGTATTAATGTATACTTGATTCCAAGATCAAGATACTAGCTTTTAAAAAAACTAGCTTAATATGCTATGAGATTTGTTTGTTATTTCTAGACTTTGTCATTTTGTATCCAACATTTACATGTGCACACCTTTTAAGCCAGTCATTCTACCTGTAGAAATTTATTCTTAAAAAAATAGTCAAATAAGTGTGATGTGTGGGTATATGTGAATTATTGCATTTTTTAATAAAAATTATTTATATAAAACCCAGAAATACCTAAACGTCCATTGGTAGAGATTAAATAAATCAGGATGTCTATATAATAGAATACTATACAACCACTAGTAATTGATGTAAATTTTCATTTACTTGCATTTAAATAACTTCACAATATATTGTTAATTGAGGAAATGCAGTCTACAAGCTGATGTGGATAGTGTTATTCCATTACTGTAAAAAAGAATGTAAATATCTTTATATATGTCTAGAAAATTCTGGAAGGATATACACTTAAATTTTTGTAGTAGTTGCTTCTGAGTGATGGGATTCATATACATATATATTTCTTTAATTGTGACTGGGCATTATGCTAGGAACTACATGTACGATGGAGATAAAAATGATATTGTTGCCCCATAAAGCTTATATTCTAGATACTAAATGAATAAACATAAATAAAATTATTACAGATGGAGACAGAAGGAATATTTTATATAGGCAGTAGCTGTATCTCATAAGTTTTGATATGTTGTATTTTCATTTTCATTATTTCAAAATATTTTATTATTTCTCTTTTTATGTATTCTTTGACCCGTGGGTTGTATAGAACTGTGCTATTTAGTTTCTGAATAATTGGGTATTTTTCATTTATGTTTCTGTTACTGAATTCAGATTGAATTCCATTGTGGTCATAGAACATACATTGTATAACTGGATTCACAGCTTTTAAAATGATAAATAGTAGATGGGAATTAATCCTATTGAGTCAGTGTACTTTCTCCTTAAAAACTTCCCTAGCGCTTCTGGCCTTCTTGCTAGCCTGCCTTCTTCTCTTAAATCATCAGCCAGTATTTTTTCTTTTCCCAGTGTACATTCACCCAAGTAAAAGGCTGTATATCCCTTTAGGGGAAGGACTGGGAGGATCGTCACAGTGTATAAGGCAGGGCCTTTTTCCTAGGGACCTGGCCACCTTTTAAGCCATTGGGTTCCTATTCTGGACCTGAAAATCAGCTCAGGTCTGGAAAATGAGCAAAGGATTGTAGCTTTTTATTAGAGCAATCACTTTCAGTGTAGGGTTCTGCTCCTCCATGCTTGCTTACCTCCCAACCCTCCCAGTGACAGATGGTAAGCAGCGTCTGGTTGGCTGGCTGTCAATTTTGCATGTTGGGACCCCATTCTCTCTTAACTGTCTCAATTCCCTGCAGGTCCAGTGACCTTGGCTGCCCCTCTGACCTTGCTGGTCTTCATAGCAATTGTAGCCTCCTGGGTTTGGCAGTTGAGCATCATAACACCTGCCTTCAATTACATCAGAATCCCATCATCTACTGAGATATTAACTAGCCCAGTTCTGTGAATGCATTTCCTACCACCATACTTGGTCTGCCAAGGGGAGTGCCCTTGTCACCAGCTCATACCTGATGGCCTTGGTGAATGGTGTATACCCTGAGCCCTTCCATGGAACATAGTCCTGTGCTAGTTTTTCTGGCCTCACATATTATTCCACTTCTCCCCCTCTCTCTGTTTCTTTCTCTATTTTATTCTAGGACAAATCAGGCATTTCCACTTTGTTGACAGTGGCCATTATTTTTTCCAGACCTCCATGAGCCATCCCAGCAATGAATTGGCCATTCCCTGGAGACATTGCTAAGATGCTAAAATCCTGTGTCCAAAGAAATATCCCCAAATCAATCAATTCTTTCTTTTCCAGTCTTACCTTCTTCCTCTGCTTGATTAAGTATTCTCAAAATCAATCCTAGGAATTCTCCTTTAGCTCCTGCTGGTAAATGCTTATTCTTGCTACTCTTTAGGTACATCATATCTTTCGTCTTTTATTGGATCCATTATTGGTTCTGCTCAGCTTTAACGCTTGTGGTTATCGGTCTGGTGGATCGAACAGAAAGTTTCTGATGGGAGCAGGTAATGCTTTATGAGGGAGAGGTCTCTATAACATCTTCTAGCAAAACATAAGTGATAGCTCTTATTAGGGAATTGTTGACCATTTATGTAAATCCATAGGTTTCAGGGGTTGCAGAGACAACATCCTCAGGGGCATCCTTTCAGATGGTCCCATCTCATGTTTAAGTGTCCCAGGTTCCCCACCAGGAACTTGACTTTTACATAATATACCTGCCTTGGCTGAGCACTCAAACATCTCTGGGACTCTGAGACTAACGACTAGGTCTTCAGCTTATTGCTCAGCTGTGTCTGCCCTTCCTCTATCTGAGATAAGGACATCCTGTGCGTTATTAGAGAGGACACAGTGCTTCCACATTTAACCACTAATGGCTTGTTAACAGCCCTCAGTCTCTCATCCTTCCATAGTGTGTCAAAACAACTTAGCAGTGATTAGGATTTTTTTTAAAAATTTATTTATTTATTTATTTATTGTCTGCATTAGGTCTTCATTGCTGCACGCGGGCTTTCTCTAGTTGTGGCGAGCGGTGGCTACTCTTTGTTGCGGTGCGTGGGCTTCTCATTGCGATGGCTTCTCTTGTTGTGGAGCACAGACTCTAGGCACGTGGGCTTCAGTAGTTGTGGCTCACAGACTCTAGAGCGCAGGCTCCGTAGTTGTGGCACACTGGTCCAGTTGCTCCGTGACATGTGGGTTCTTCCCGGACCAGGGCTCAAACTCATGTCCCCTGCATTGGCAGGCAGATTCTTAACCACTGTGCCACCAGGGAAGTCCAGGATTGTTTTTTTGAATGCCTATCATTACACATAGCATAGCATTCTCCTCCACTGGGACATTTTCCCAGGTTACTACTACTGAAAGTTTAACATTTGTGTTGTCACCTTGTGTGTTGGGCTGTACCCCACAGGCCTGCAAGCCTTGTAGTTGCCCAACCTCAAGATTGAAGAAAGAGCTCAGATACAGTGACAGAGACATCAATGGTTTACTGGATAGGGGATCTTACAAGTCCAAAACAAAGGGTCCTGGAGCGACACCCCACCGTATATACGGCCAGTGGCAGGCAGGACATTGCAGCAGTCTTCATTACTTGGGGGAGAAAGAGGCTACCATTTATAGGGGGAATTGACATCAGGTTGGCTCATCAGTTACCAGGGAAAACAGAGGCTGGGGCAGGGACAAGGACATAGGCTGTTACTGATTAAGCCCTATAGTTAAGCAGATTGGATAGTCATGTGTGTGAAGCAGGGATTGGTGGAGGAAGGGATGTACAGAGAGCAGGAGAACAGCCACTTGAGTGCCCTGACCAGACATTGTGTCAACGACGGACTGTGACCCCCTGCTAACCAGGATGGTATTCAATTCAATTGCCGGATAGTAGGCAATCAGCCCAAATCTTGAACTTACTGTCTTTATCTAGGTTTACTATTGGTACAGCTAAGATCAGTTTGGGTTGCCAAAAAATCAGATGCCAGGATAGGTTAAATGTAGAAGAAATTAATTAATTAGGGAAATGCCTGGCCTGCAGCATGGTCTCAATACAAATGTGATGGTTTCAGAGAGAAGCAACTGGGGCCCTCAGTGAACTGAAGAAATTTTACTCCCTGCAGTCAGAGATCTGAGAGGCATGTTCTCATGGCCACCACATATGCCAAATGTTAGAAGAAACTGGTTCTGGACATATTTTTAATCTTGGAAGCTATACAGGTGATGCTGATTTAGAAACAATAGTGAATAATGAAATGAAAAAGTTCAAATGTAGATAGAATCAATCTTGGGTGACATCAGTATTTTACAAGTGGTAAATTAGGAGTCACATGGAAAAAAATAAGTGGACAGAAAAGTCACATTAAAACCAGGATAAAGTGGCATCCAGCTATTTGTCTCATCTTCACAACCACCAGACCACTTTGAACCATCATCATCTCTTACTTGAAAGATTAGCCTCCTCTGTGACCTGTCCACAAATCTACCCCACCAATGTTTTCTCCTGACTAGCCAGGGTGGTCTTTGAAAAACAAATTAGATCATATCCTTCCTCAGTTTTCATTCTTTCTTCTTAGGATAAAATCTAAAATCTTAAAAATCGCCTGCATGTTCATAGTTTCTACCCATCTTTCCAGCTCATCTTCTTCTATGCTTCCCCTCACTAATATATTCCAATCACAATGACTATCCTTTAGTTCTTTGAATCATTTCCCTTATGCCTTAAAGTCTTTACATACATAATTGCTTTTGTCTTAAAATCTTTCTGTTCTTTTTTTCATTCCATCCTTCTCCAACCCAAAAGCCAAGGAAGGAGAGAGTGTCAAGAAGATGATAGTAAACAATTTTGTCAAAAGCAGCTAAGAAGTCCAGTAATTCAAAACTGAGAAATTCCCATTGGGATTATTAATAAGAATGTCACTGGTTAAATTGGTATTAATTATTTCAATGGTATGGAAGAAGTAGAAGGCACAGTGGAGTAGGTTGAAGGATAAAAAAGAGGTTAGAAAGTAGAAACAGTTATTATAGACTATCTTTGAGAAGTCTGAGAAGAGAAGGATAGAATAGTGTCTAAGTAGACATAGGGTCAAGAAAAGTTTGGTTAATTTGAGATTTGAGAGACTTGGGATAGTCACATATATATCAGAGGTAAAAATCCAGTACAAATGGAGATGTTGAAGACAAACAAGAATAGGATACTATCAATTAAGTATAACTCCTGGGAAGTAGGAAGGGATAAGTTCTAAAATAAAGATGAAAGGGATTTGCCTTGGAAGAAAGGCACCCACCTTCTCTGTTACAAAATTTGCAAAGAATCAGCCCAGGCTTGGATTTTTTTCATGTCTTCTCCATCTGATGCAATGGAATAGGAATCTTGACATCTATCTAAGAACAAAAGATTTGAGCCAACGTACAATTGGCATAACTTTGGGAAAGTCACTTAACACTCTGAGGCATGATTTCCTCATTTGTGTGATGATTATTTACTCTACATATGTTTTAGCGTAATTTTGATGACCATATGAGATTACTCAGGCCAAAGTCTTTTGATGCTTTAAAAAACCCCACAACTCTTGAGAGCTATATAAATAAAGGACGATGTTATAACCACTGTCCCTCTAGATGAGGGGAAAATTCTTATTTGCATTTCCCAGATAATTGATTACATTGTATTACCTTGCCAGCTCTCTTGATGAAGATCTGTTTTCAATTCTAATAAAGGAAACATAGTTAAGAGTGAATCATTCATAGGTCTGTAGATCAAACAGCAAATTCATAATCTGTGTGTGGTACTGAGAAGTCTGGGAAATTGGTCTTTTTGTATCCACTTTTCTCACCAATAACCACTGATAGTGGGATAAGACAAGTTTACAAATTTTTAAAATAGACTTTATTTTATTTTTTGGAGCAGTTTTAGTTTCACAGTAAAACTGACGAGAAGGTACAGAGATTTCCCACGTATTCCTTGCCCTGACACATGCATAGCCTCTTACATTATCAACATCCCCCATCAGAGTGGTGCATTTGTTACAATTGATGAACATAGATGGCCATATCATTATCACCCATAGTCCACAGTTTACAATAGAGTTCACTTTTGGTGTTACACATTCCATAGGTTCTGACAAATGTATAGTGACAAGTATCCCCCACTGTAGTATCATACAGAATTTCACTGCCCAAAAAATCCTCTGTGCTCAGGTCTATACATTTTGTATACTTCTTGTTGGTACAGGTGTATCCTTCTTAGTTTCATAAGGTCTCTGCCAAAGATATTGTTCTGGGTAATCTCCAAGATCTATGCTGAATATGGTTCCTTCTAGGAGCACTGCACACTTGTTTTTGCAGGGTCAGCCCCAGCACACAGCAAATACTGAGTGTTGCACATGGGAAAGGAAACCCCTTTATCGACTCATCTCACTGGAATTGTCTACTCATTTTTTTTCTGTTTTCCATAAGTGCTCAGAATCTGTTCCATGCTTGCCTAGCACTCCCTCTATCGACAGAATTGATGAATTTCACATTTTCCCTGGGTTTCATTTTTTTCAACTGCCTTGCCCCTATGATTCCTTCTCCTTGTCCTAGCAATGTAACATTTACCCAGCATGTACATGCCAAGAGAAAACTTATAATATCAATTAATGCACTGGCTTTCAAACTTTTAAACAATAAAACCCTTTATTCAAACAAATGTCAGTGTGTAAAACTCACAAAATCATGAGATAACTGTAAAAGAAGGTGTGTGGGAGAAGTAAAGACTTGCCCACACACCCTCTAGGAAGCCGCCAAGATACTTTTCCAGAACCTGCAAGATTTAATGGGATATGAAAATTTCTGTACTAGCTCATACTAATATGATTATTTCATCACATGAACAGTGCTCCTAATTAAATAACATTTGTCTTATGAAGGGTCTCTTAGAGAGAATACAATGGAACTTATTAGGGAAAATTTTAGATGGTGGTAAAAATATTTTAAGGCTGGTAGGTCTTACCATTTAGCCTTTTCAATGCTCAAAGTGTTGCTCTATCCCTTCAAAGAATTTGAGGACCCGCTTTTCTTGTTTTATTTTTTAAATCAAATGGAGAAAATCTGATTTGGAGCAAAGATTTTCTGTTCTTGTTCAGCCATATGCACAAAGTAGGTATTGTACTTATTAAATGAGCCTCTTGAATTAGAGAAGTACAAAGGTTGGGTAAGGGAGTACCTAGCTGCTTACAGAGTGCCAGGGCAGGAGTACATGTCTCTAGTTTCTGGTCAGGGCTATAGTTCTTGGTTGTGCAAGTTTTGCATTACACAGCTCCATGGAGCAGTATTTACATCAGTGGACAAGATACACGTCATTATGACCATGTCATTAGATGACATTAAAGTGTCTTGAGGGAGGAAAACATTATTCTAATTTACTCAAAGTCATCTTTTAGATTGGTAGCCTGTTTAGTTATTGATTTGTTAGGCTCAGGGGACTGACTCAAATTGATCAAACACTGAGGAGTCTGAAATGTCAGCCAGATATTGAGAACAATAATTGTGAGTGTCTGGAAATACTCCTGTTGGTGGGTATTGCATTGGCACCCTGATGGGGAAGTCTGTGTGGGAAACAAACTTTATGTATAAGCTTGGGTAGTGAATGTATGTGTTGGATATTTGTTGTTTTCTTTGTCATCTTTTCCTTGGGAATTGCTCTTCCTCCTTCCCTGTAGCTCTTTAGTAACTTCCAATAACAATGTCCCTCTAGCCTTGTCATATGGGTGGGCGTGGGACCAAGAGTGGGCCCATCATAATGTCCCATCCCCTCAGCTATAGTATTTGACTCAAGAGTGAGCCTAGAATAGCCCAAGCTGGGGAAATATAGTCTCTGAGAGAAAAGAGCTTTCCTTTTCCTCTTGGGTTATGTTGACTATATCCCTCTGTCCTCTGCCTTGGCGAGGAGTAATGAGGTAGATGTAAAGAGAAAAGTGGAGCTGGGAGATTGGATGTGGGAAGGGTCAAGAACAGGGACTAAGCAAGGATGAACAGATGACAGTGTTTGAGTCCCTGAACTGCTTGACACCAGCTCCATCCATAAGTGTTCCAACCAAGTTCCCTCTCCTACTTAAGTATGCTTGAGTGGGTTTCTTTCACTTAACATTGAAATATGTCTGACTAATATAGTTTGGGTTCAGAACAGGAGGTCTTATCTGAGTCCATTAGTCTCCTTGCACATGGGCTGCACCTACCTGGTGATAAGAGACATATCCTCTGGAGCAACCTGGAGGTGAACTTGCACATCTGTCCTCTTTGACCCTCTACTTTCAAGTTCCTCATAGGACACCTTCCCCTGCCAACAGATTTTTCTTCAGAGGACAGTGCAAGTTATTAGACTACAGTTTTACTTAGTCATGATGCGACACTTTTGAAGAGTTGAATTTTTTTTCCCAAGTCTCTTTGGACACGCATTTCTAAAACATTCATTAGTGTAAGTTCATTTGTAGATGCCATTTTTCTTTGATTTTACTTTGTCATGGGTTATAAGCCACACCATTTTCTTGGTAATAACCTATTAAGAAAACAATAATGCCAACAGTATGATGCATTATGGTTTAACTAATGATGAAAAATGTCTTAGTATCCTAAAAGTATGATAGTAAATTTCATACTTAAGTTGTTAATTCTTCTATATTGTATTCCCAGTAGACCATTTTATGTCACTGTTTTGGGGAACATCTAACAGAGTCCTCTATGATAGCTCTACTTGAATTAATCCTTCCTAGAGCCGAGCTTTATTAGTAAGTTTCTTTAGTCTTTTGTAAGATAAAATTAGGTGTCTCAGGATAAAGAAGCCCAACATATTCAATGGTGCTTTTTAAGAACTGATGAACTAAATAATGAAGTTGGTCTATATTATGTTGTGAAACACTTTCATGGAGTCTTAGAGTGGCACTGGCAGAGCTTAGAGTAATGGACATTGGATTTTGGCCCTACTCATTCAACTCTTCAGCAGGGGCTGAAGCTCTACTGAAGATTTTGGGCAGGCACTTGTTACCATAGCTAAACATCACAAAGTAATATCAAAGTAGGAGAGAAGGAAGAAGAAAAATTTTTTATTTCCTTTTACCCACCAACATCCCTCTATCCTATTTCCATTCATTTTTCATTAAATGAGATGATACTGATATGATATATGTGAAAGGGCTCTCACTAATGTTGGATACTCATTTAAGAGATATTATTCCTTATGTTGATACCATAAGCTCTTCTTCCTCCAATAGCTCTTCTCTAACTGTGACACTCTGGTATGGTGTAGAGAGAGAATTAGATTTAGAGCTGGGAGAGTCTAGTTTCAGTCTTGGTTTTTCTATGTTTCACAACTTCTCTCTAAACCTCAGTATTTTTTGTTTATTTGTTTGTTTGTTTTGTTTTGGTTTTAAGTTGGGGAAGGTTATGACTACATCCTCTCTTCAAAGAAAATGGGAAAGGCATATCTACAAATGCATTTCTTTAGAGATGAAGACTTAGAACAATGTACAGATAGGCCGAGAAGTCTGATTATTAATCATAGAACGACATTCATGCAAGCATACATATACTCACACACACATGCATAAATGCACATACATATGCATACTCTGTCTTTCCAACACATTTTACCACTGCCTATTCAGAATGACCAGAGAGAGGTAACTTCAGAGTTGAAGCAACTCAAGAAGGACTATTTTTTTTTCTTTTCTTTTTTTTTTAACATCTTTATTGGAGTATAATTGCTTTACAATGGTGTGTTAGCTTCTGCTTTATAACAAAGTGAATCAGCTATACATGTATATATATCCCCATATCTCCTCCCTCTTGTGTCTCCCTCCCACTCTCCCTATGCCACCCCTCTAGGTGGTCACAAAGCACCGAGCTGATCTCCCTGTGCTATGCAGCTGCTTCCCACTAGCTATCTATTTTACATTTGGTAGTGTATATATGTCCATGCCACTCTCTTCGTCCCACCTTACCCTTCCCACTCCCCATGTCCTCAAGAAGGACTATTTTCAAGGCTCTTTTATATGTGTCAGGAAACTTGATTCAACTTATCTACTTGGCTCATATCATAATTGATCAATTGATATCCTGAGATGTTAATATGTGGATAAGTTGGTATAGGGGTGGATTTCTTTAATTAATAAGTAGCCACCAATGCAGTTCAGTAAGAACCATTTAGTGTAGTTGATAATGGGTCAGGAAGTGAGACAGTTTTTCATATGTGACTCTTGCTTTTTTGATGTGAAAACATACATGGCCAGTTGACATTCTACAGACCCACTTTTATCTTGCAGTTTGTTGTGTATCCATTTTAAGCAATAGAATATGCAGTTGGTCTTCAGGAAACATGTGGGAATCAAACAAAGGCAACTCCAGTTTGCTTCATTCTCCTTCAGACTTTCAGCCTGTGTTTACTGATAGTGGAATACATTTGTTAAACACTGCAAATGAAACAATTATTTGTCTCAAGTTTATTCTGCAACATCGTTACTCTTTTTTATGTTTTTTAACAATGGCTATTAATAAAATTATGATTATATTTTGATACATAATGCCTACATTATCTCACATGATTATTGAGAAGATGGAATTAAATATGGCCTTAGGAAGTGCTGTTGATCTAAGTTATCAGAGTATGGATTGGCAGCAAGGGTGGACAAAATATAGGATGATGGGTCAGAACTGAGAAGAGAGTGAGAGGGGCTTTACACTTGAGAACTGGGGGTCCAGAAAAATTGAGATTCAGGAGGCAAAGCACAGCATAAAAATATGTTGAAAAGAATGTAACTCATTAGAGACAGATAGGTCTTGTTTTGACTTCTTTTTCTGCTGCTTTATTATCTGTGTGATCTTGGGCAATTAACCTTCCTTGGTCTTAGTCTTCTCAGCTGTGAAAGGGGATCTCTATCTCAGAGTACTGTTGTAAAATTTCAATGAGATAATGCTGAGTAAACTTAAAACGCTTGTAACAAAATAGACACTCGTAACCCATAGTGTGGTGGCCGCCTCTGAGATGTCACCTATGGCCCCACCTCCTGGTGTTCACACCTCTGCTCAGTTCCTTCCCATATTGTACCTGAGTTGGTTTGGGCAACAATAAAATATAGCAGAAGTATCACTTCTGAGATTAGGTGATAAAAAGATCGCTGTTTTCTTTTGAGGTTCTCTGTCTCTCTCCATATCACTCACCATGGGAGAAGCCATGTTGTTGCGGTCCCAGCGAGAGGCCCGTGTGGTGAGGAACTGAGGCTTCTTGCCAACAGATCTCTGCTTGAGCTTGGAAGCAGATCCTCCAGACCCAGTCAAGCCTCAGACAACTGCAGCCCCAGCTGACACTGACTGCGGTCTTGTGAGAGACCACGAGCCAGAACCACTGAGCTAAGCTGCTCTTGAATTTTTGACTGACCTAAACTGTGAGATAACAAGTATCAATACTTCTCCTTTAAGCCACTAAGTTTGGGTTAATTTGTTTTGCAGCAATCAGTCACTAATACACATAGTCATTATTTTGAAGATCTGGGAAGTGAGGGTTAAAATCTAAACTAAGTTAGGACTAGTGGTCGGGGGTGAGAATTTGAGGTGGTTTTGGGAGTGAGAAGGAAGTTTAAGCACTGATATCCTAAGCCCGTTTATACTTTGTTATCTATTGGAGGGCTCTAAGCCAGGAACTCCTAACTGGTGTGTTGTGAATTGGGTATATAGAGATATTGACTCTTCTCAGTCCTTTGGGTAGTTCGGTGAGGTCTTGGGAGGCTGGATTTTTGGGGCTGGTCACCTCTGGTCACGAGAAGCCTTCTTCCTTTATGCTTGTGTTTCATACAATATTATTTTCTAGATGTGCCGTCATGTGAAACAGTTGGACAGCACTGACATTTATAAGACCAGTATATATTTGCTTTGGGTACAGAGATATGAGACCAATAACTTCATATAAAACATGAATTGTGAAGGTTGGACTAAGTCAGGATCAGAGTCCTATGGTCCCCTAAGGTCTATAAATGGGGATTCAAAGATCCCATAAACAACACGAAATTTTATTGTGTGTGTGTCTGCTGCTGTGCTGTCATGTGTGTTTATATATTTCTCAGAGGACAAGTTTTATTCCTTTTAGCAGATAAGTCCATAAGCCAAAAGAGATTAAGGGCCACCAGAGTACATGCTTAATAAGGCCCTTTCCAGCTCTTAAATTTCTAGAATTCTAGATCTAATGGAATTGGGCTATAGAAGATCACTTTGTCATTCAAGGTCAGACAGAGCAACTATAAAATTCTAGGGTAAACACTTTGGGACCAATTTTGAGGCTTGTTATGTTTTCTCATAGTGTAGGGTTAAGAGTATGAGCTCTGGATCCACACTGCATGGATTTGACTGAGTGACCTTGGGGAAGTGATGTAATCTTCCTGTGCCTCAGTTTCCTCAATTATACTAGCAATTCTATCCATTACACAGGATTGATGTGATATTACATGAGCTATCCCATGTAGGGTGCTTAGAACTGTGCCTGCCTGGAACGTATTCAGTGCTCAATAATGTTTGTCATGATTATTATTATTGCTTCTGGCCCCTGGATCCAAACTTCCTCCTAACAGCTCAAATGCTTGAAATCAGATTGGATTAAGTCTTCCTGCCTCCACAGCAGGACTGGGTTATTGTGGCCCAAGGCTGTGACTCTGCTGTCCCTTTCCCCTCTTTTGCTTGAAGAGGTATCTCCCTAGAGGATAGATAAATCTTTGGTAGTTATTTGTTCATTTTACCCACACTTGGCAAGAACAGGCAGAGGCTGTTGTTGACCTCTATAGGTCTCAAATTCTCTTTGTAAAATGAAAGGGTTAGACTACATGACTTCTAAGGTCTCTTTCAGTTATAGTAATCTGTGAATTTATGAATAATAGAGAGAATGCACCGGTAAGTGACATTAGCGGTAAAGTGGAGTAAGGGGTAACCAGTACAATTGCATTTTCGAGTTTAAAAAAATGCTCTGGACATTTCGATGAAAACTTGGCTACCAAGTTCTATCTAAGAATATATTGCATATGAAACAAATCTAGTTTCTGGAAAAATGAGAATTATCTTAGTAATTATGTTATTAAAACTTTATTAGATTTTTTTTTTTTTTTTTTAACATCTTTATTGAAGTATAATTGCCTTACAATGGTGTGTTAGCTTCTGCTTTATAACAAAGTGAATCAGTTATACATATACAATATGTTCCCATTTCTCTTCCCTCTTGCATCTCCCTCCCTCCCACCCTCCCCATCCCATCCCTCTAGGTGGTCACAAAGCACCGAGCTGATCTCCCTGTGCTATGCGGCTGCTTCCCACTAGTTATCTATTTTACATTTGGTAGTGTATATATGTCCATGACACTCTCTTACCCTGTCACATCTCACCCCACCCCCTCCCCATATCCTCAAGTCCATTCTCTAGTAGGTCTGTGTCTTTATTCCCGTCTTGCCACTAGGTTCTTCATGGCCTTTTTTTTTTTTTTTTTTTTTTTTCCCCTTAGATTCCGTATATATGTGTTAGCATACTGTATTTGTTTTTCTCTTTCTGACTTACTTCACTCTGTATGACAGACTCTAACTCCATCCACCTCATTACAAATACCTCCATTTCATTTCTTTTTATGGCTGAGTAATATTCCATTGTATATATGTGCCACATCTTCTTTATCCATTCATCTGTCGATGGACATTTAGATTGCTTCCATGTCCTGGCTATTGTAAATAGAGCTGCAATGAACATTTTGGTACATGACTCTTTTTGACCTATGGTTTTCTCAGGGTATATGCCCAGTAGTGGGATTGCTGGGTCGTATGGTAGTTCTATTTGTAGTTTTTTAAGGAACCTCCATACTGTTCTCCATAGTGGCTGTATCAATTTACATTCCCACCAACAGTGCAAGAGTGTTCCCTTTCCTCCACACCCTCTCCAGCATTTATTGTTTCTAGATTTTTTGATGATGGCCATTCTGACCGGTGTGAGATGATATCTCATTGTAGTTTTGATTTGCATTTCTCTAATGATTAATGATGTTGAGCATTCTTTCATGTGTCTGTAGGCCATCTGTATATCTTCTTTGGAGAAATGTCTATTTAGGTCTTCGGCCCATTTTTGGATTGGGTTGTTCGTTTTTTTGTTATTGAGCTGCATGAGCTGCTTGTGAATCTTGGAGATTAATCCTTTGTCAGTTGCTTCATTTGCAAATATTTTCTCCCATTCTGAGGGTTGTCTTTTGGTCTTGTTTATGGTTTCCTTTGCTGTGCAAAAGCTTTGAAGTTTCATTAGGTCCCATTTGTTTATTTGTGTTCTTATTTCCATTTCTCTGGGAGCTGGGTCAAAAAGAATCTTGCTGTGATGTATGTCATAGAGTGTTCTGCCTATGTTTTCCTCTAAGAGTTTGATAGTGTCTGCCCTTACACTTAGGTCTTTAATCCATTTTGAGTTTATTTTTGTGCATGGTGTCAGGGAGTGTTCTATTTTCATACTTTTACATGTACCTGTCCAATTTTCCCAGCACCACTTATTGAAGAGGCTGTCTTTTCTCCACTGTATATGCTTGCCTCCTTTATCAAAAATAAGGTGCCCATATGTGTGTGGGTTTATCTCTGGGCTTTCTATCCTGTTCCATTGATCTATATTTCTGTTTTTGTGCCAGTACCAAACTGTCTTGATTACTGAAGCTTTGTAATATAGTCTGAAGTCAGGGAGCCTGATTCCCCCAGCTCCATTTTTCGTTCTCAAGATTGCTTTGGCTATTCGGGGTCTTTTGTGTTTCCATACAAATTGTGAAATTTTTTGTTCTAGTTCTGTGAAAAATGCCAGTGGTAGTTTGATAGGGATTGCATTGAATCTGTAGATTGCTTTGGGTAGTAGAGTCATTTTCACAATGTTGATTCTTCCAATCCAGGAACATGGTATATCTCTCCATCTATTTGTATCATCTTTAATTTCTTTCATCAGTGTCTTATAATTTTCTGCATACAGGTCTTTTGTCTCCTTAGGTAGGTTTATTCCTAGATATTTTATTCTTTTTGTTGCAATGGTAAATGGGAGTGTTTTCTTAATTTCACTTTCAGATTTTTCGTCATTAGTGTATAGAAATGCAAGAGATTTCTGTACATTAATTTTGTATCCTGCTACTTTACCAAATTCATTGATTAGCTCTAGGAGTTTTCTGGTAGCATCTTTAGGATTCTGTATGTATAGTATCATGTCATCTGCAAATAGTGACAGCTTTACTTCTTCTTTTCCGATTTGGATTCCTTTTATTTCTTTGTCTTCTCTGATTGCTGTGGCTAACACTTCCAAAACTATGTTGAATAATAGTGGTGAGAGTGGGCAACCTTGTCTTGTTCCTGATCTTAGTGGAAATGGTTTCAGTTTTTCACCATTGAGGACAATGTTGGCTGTGGGTTTGTCATATATGGCCTTTATTATGTTGAGGAAAGTTCCCTCTATGCCTACTTTCTGCAGGGCTTTTATCATAAATGGGTGTTGAATTTTGTCAAAAGCTTTCTCTGCATCTATTGAGATGATCATATGGTTTTTCTCCTTCAGTTTGTTAATATGATGTATCACATTGATTGATTTGCGTATATTGAAGAATCCTTGCATTCCTGGGATAAACCCCACTTGATCATGGTGTATGATCCTTTTAATGTGCTGTTGGATTCTGTTTGCTAGTATTTTGTTGAGGATTTTTGCATCTATGTTCATCAGTGATATTGGCCTGTAGTTTTCTTTCTTTGTGACATCTTTGTCTGGTTTTGGTATCAGGGTGATGGTGGCCTCGTAGAATGAGTTTGGGAGTGTTCCTCCCTCTGCAATATTTTGGAAGAGTTTGAGAAGGATAGGTGTTAGCTCTTCTCTAAATGTTTGATAGAATTCACCTGTGAAGCCATCTGGTCCTGGGCTTTTGTTTGTTGGAAGGTTTTTAATCACAGTTTCAATTTCAGTGCTTGTGATTGGTCTGTTCATATTTTCTATTTCTTCCTGGTTCAGTCTCGGCAGTTTGTGCATTTCTAAGAATCTGTCCATTTCTTCCAGGTTGTCCATTTTATTGGCATAGAGTTGCTTGTAGTAATCTCTCATGATCTTTTGTATTTCTGCAGTGTCAGTGGTTACTTCTCCTTTTTCATTTCTAATTCTATTGATCTGAGTCTTCTCCCTTTTTCTCTTGATGAGTCTGGCTAATGGTTTATCAATTTTGTTTATCTTCTCAAAGAACCAGCTTTTAGTTTCATTGATTTTTGCTATTGTTTCCTTCATTTCTTTTTCATTTATTTCTGACCTGATCTTTATAATTTCTTTCCTTCTGCTGGCTTTGGGGTTTTTTTGTTCTTCTTTCTCTAATTGCTTTAGGTGCAAGGTTAGGTTGTTTATTCGAGATGTTTCCTGTTCTTGAGGTAGGCTTGTATTGCTATAAACTTCCCTCTTAGCACTGCTTTTGCTGCGTCCCATAGGTTTTGGGTCGTCGTATCTCCATTGTCATTTGTTTCTAGGTATTTTTTGATTTCCCCTTTGATTTCTTCAGTGATCACTTCGTTATTAAGTAATGTATTGTGTAGCCTCCATGTGTTTGTATTTTTTACAGATCTTTTCCTGTAATTGATATCTAGTCTCATAGCGTTGTGGTCGGAAAAGATACTTGATACGATTTCAATTTTCTTAAATTTACCAAGGCTTGATTTGTGACCCAAGATATGATCTATCCTGGAGAATGTTCCATGAGCACTTGAGAAAAATGTGTATTCTGTTGTTTTTGGATGGAATGTCCTATAAATATCAATTAAGTCCATCTTGTTTAATGTATCATTTAAAGCTTGTGTTTCCTTATTTATTTTCATTTTGGATGATCTGTCCATTGGTGAGAGTGGGGTGTTAAAGTCCCCTACTATGATTGTGTTGCTGTCGATTTCCCCTTTTATGGCTGTTAGTATTTGCCTTATGTATTGAGGTGCTCCTATGTTGGGTGCATAAATATTTACAATTGTTATACCTTCCTCTTGTATCGATCCCTTGATCATTATATAGTGTCCTTCTTTGTCTCTTGTAATAGTCTTTATTTTAAAGTCTATTTTGTCTGATATGAGAATTGCTACTCCAGCTTTCTTTTGATTTCCATTTGCATGGAATATCTTTTTCCATCCCCTCACTTTCAGTCTATATGTGTCTCTAGGTCTGAAGTGGGTCTCTTGTAGACAGCATATATATGGGTCTTGTTTTTGTATCCATTCAGCCAGCCTGTGTCTTTTGGTGGGAGCATTTAATCCATTTACATTCAAGGTAATTATCGATATGTATGTTCCTATTCCCATTTTCTTAAATGTTTTGGGTTTGTTATTGTAGGTGTTTTCCTTCTCTTGTGTTTCTTGCCTAGAGAAGTTCCTTTAGCATTTGTTGTAAAGCTGGTTTGGTGGTGCTGAACTCTCTCAGGTTTTGCTTGTCTGTAAAGGTTTTAATTTCTCCATCGAATCTGAATGAGATCCTTGCTGGGTAGTGTAATCTTGGTTGCAGGTTTTTCTCCTTCATCACTTTAAGTATATCCTGCCACTCCCTTCTGGCTTGCAGAGTTTCTGCTGAAAGATCAGATGTTAACCTTATGGGGATTCCCTTGTGTGTTATTTGTTTTTTTTCCCTTGCTGCCTTTAATATGTTTTCCTTATATTTAATTTTTGACAGTTTGATTAATATGTGTCTTGGTGTGTTTCTCCTTGGGTTTATCCTGTATGGGACTCTCTGTGCTTCCAGGACTTGATTAACTATTTCCTTTCCCATATTAGGGAAGTTTTCAACTATAATCTCTTCAAATATCTTCTCAGTCCCTTTCTTTTTCTCTTCTTCTTCTGGGACCCCTATATTTCGAATGTTGGCGCATTTAATGTTGTCCCAGAGGTCTCTGAGACTGTCCTCAGTTCTTTTCATTCTTTTTTCTTTATCTTGCTCTGCAGTAGTTATTTCCACCATTTTATCTTCCAGGTCACTTATCCTTTCTTCTGCCTCAGTTATTCTGCTATTGATCCCATCTAGAGTATTTTTAATTTCATTTATTGTGGTTTTCATCATTGCTTGGTTCCTCTTTAGTTCTTCTACGTCCTTGTTAAATGTTTCTTGCATTTTGTCTATTCTATTTCCAAGATTTTGGATCATCCTTACTATCATTATTCTGAATTCTTTTTCAGGTAGACTACCTATTTCCTCTTCATTTGTTAAGTCTGGTATGTTCTGACCCTGCTCCTTCATCTGCTGTGTGTTTTTCTGTCGTCTCATTTTGCTTATCTTACTGTGTTTGGGGTCTCCTTTTCACAGGCTGCAGGTTCGTAGTTCCTGTTGTTTTTGGTATCTGTCCCCAGTGGCTAAGGTTGGTTCAGTGGGTTGTGTAGGCTTCCTGGTGGAGGGAACTAGTGCCTGAGCTCTGGTGGATGAGGTTGGATCTTGTCTTTCTGGTGGGCACGTCCACGTCTGGTGGTGTATTTTGGGGTGTCTGTGGCCTTATTATGATTTTAGGCAGCCTCTCTGCTAATGGATGGGGCTGTGTTCCTGTCTTGCTAGTTGTTTGGCATAGGGTGTCCAGCACTGTAGCTTGCTGGTCGTTGAGTGAAGCTGGGTCTTGATGTTGAGATGGAGATCTCTGAGAGATTTTTGCCGTTTGGTATTACGTGAAGCTGGGAGGTCTCTTGTGGACCAGTGTCCTGAAGTTAGCTCTCCCACCTCAGAG
Organism: Balaenoptera physalus; assembly: GCF_965194825.1. Lineage (NCBI taxonomy): Eukaryota > Metazoa > Chordata > Mammalia > Artiodactyla > Balaenopteridae > Balaenoptera > Balaenoptera physalus. The sequence goes on along the minus strand of NC_138890.1, from coordinate 97,480,956 downwards.
GCACGGCCCTGATGCCTGGCTGGAGCACCAAGAGCCTTTCGTCCACACGGCTCAGAGTAAAAGGGAGAAAAAATAGAAAGAAAGAAAGAAAGAAAGAAAGAGGCTATAATATAGTGAAGTAAAATAAAGCTATTGTAAAGCAAAGCTATACAGACAAAATCGCACCCAGAAGCATATACATATACACTCACAAATAAAGGAAAAGGGGAAAAATTAATATATCCTGCTCCCAAAGTCCACCTCCTGAATTTGGGATGATTTGTTGTCTATTCAGGTATTCACCAGATGCAGGCACATCAAGTTGTTTGTGGAGTTTTAATCCGCTGCTTCTAAGGCTGCTGGGAGAGATTTCCCCTTATCTTCCCTGTTCGCACAGTTCCTGGGGTTCAGCTTTGGATTTGGACCCGCCTCTGCGTGTAGGTCGCCTGAGGGCGTCTATTCCCCGCACAGACAGGACGGGGTTAAAGGAGCAGCTGCTTCGGGGGCTCTGGCTCACTCAGGCCGCGGGGAGGGAGGTGTACAGAGGAGGCGGGGTGAGCCTGCAGCGGCCGAGGCCGGCGTGACGTTGCACCAGCCTGAGGTGGGCAGTGCGTTCTCCCAGGGAACTTGTCCCCGGATCACGGGACCCTGGCAGTGGCGGGCTGCACAGGCTCCCGGGAGGGGCGATGTGGAGAGTGACCTGTGCTCACACACAGGCTTTTTGGAGGCGGCAGCAGCAGCCCCAGCGTCTCACGCCCGTCTCTGGGGTCCGTGCTGATCGCCGCGGCTCGCGCCTTTCTCTGGAGTTCGTTTAGGCGGCACTCTGAATCCCCTCTCCTTGCGCGCCGCGAAACAAAGAGGCAAGAAAAAGTCTCTTGCCTCTTCGGCAGCTGCAGACTTTTTCCTGGACTCCCTACCAGCCAGCTGTGGTGCGCTAACCCCTTCAGGCTGTGTTCACGCCGCCAGCCCCAGTCCTCTCCCTGCGATCCAACCGAAACCGAAACCCGAGCCTCAGCTCCCAGCCCCGCCCGCCGAGCAGCCAAGCCTCTCGGGCTGGTGAGTGCTGCTCGGCGCCGAGCCTTTGTGCGGGAGTCTCTCCGTTTTTTTCCTCTGCGCCCCTGTTGCTGTGGGGTCTGCGGTGATCGCCGCGGCTCGCGCCCTTCTCTGGAGTTCGTTTAGGCGGCACTCTGAATCCCCTCTCCTTGCGCGCCGTGAAACAAAGAGGCAAGAAAAAGTCTCTTGCCTCTTCGGCAGCTGCAGACTTTTTCCCGGTCTCCCTCCCAGCCAGCTGTTGTGCGCTAATCCCTTCAGGCTGTGTTCACGCTGCCAGCCTCAGTCCTCTCCCTGCGATCCGACCGAAGCCGAGCCTCAGCTCCCAGCCCCGCCCGCCCCGGCGGGTGAGCAGACAAGCCTCTCGGGCTGGAGAGTGCTGGTCGGCACCGCTTCTCCGTGCGGGAACCTCTCCGCTTTGCCCTCCGCACCCCTGTGGCTGCGCTCTCCTCCGTGGCTCCGAAGCTTCCCCCCTCTGCCACCCGCAGTCTCCGCCCGCGAAGGGGCTTCCTAGTGCGTGGAAATCTTTCCTCCTTCACGGCTCCCTCCCACTAGTGCAGGTGCCGTCCCTATTCTTTTGTCTCTGTTATTTCTTTTTTCTTTTGCCCTACCCAAGTACGGGGGGAGTTTCTTGCCTTTTTGGAGGTCGGACGTTTTCTGCCAGCGTTCAGTGGGTGTTCTGTAGGAGCAGTTCCACGTGTAGATGTATTTCTACTGTATCTGTGGGAAGGAAGGTGATCTCCGCGTCTTACTCTTCCGCCATCTTCCCGAGCTCCTCCAAAACTTTATTAGATTTTGATACAAAATTCCATGTTCTATGTCATGAGGATTATCTATCTATACCTATGTCTATGCCTCCATATGCATATAGTTATATACAGCTACCATATTAAAGAAAATTTAAAGCATTGTTCATGAACAAATTTAATTTGCTGAAACATTAATAATATTAAAATTAATATTTTCATCCAATAGTCTTACTTTTCATGTATTTTTTTCAAAAAGTAAAGCAACTGCTGTGGAAATGAAAGACTCAAATTGCTGAAAATGTGGCAGGGCCAATAAATAAAGTTTTAGGAAGGCAATTAAAGGATTATAAGTAAAAAGGAATACCTCAGATAAAGTAGATAACTTCACCTTCCCTCTTGTCGTATTACCATGGTTTAAGAAAATAATGCCACAAAACTGCCAGCAGAGGTCCTCAGTCCCATAGTTTTTCAATTCTATTGGAACTCTCCCTATGGCACTCTAACAAACTGATTTCAGGGACTCATTTGCTCACTTTGGATAACTAATCACAATGAATGGCCTACAAGCTTAAACTATTAGTGGAAAAGAATATATTTAAATAAAAAATACATTTAATATGTACAACAGTGTATAATATGTTGGAAAACACTATACAGATACAAAAGAACTAGGGAGTAAAAGTGCAAGTTACATGTTTTTAAATAGTTGGTTAAAGGTAAAGAATGGTGAGGAAAAGACTAAACCATTATGTACAGGTCTCATTTTTTATCTTTTAAGCTTTATTCTTTTGTCACTTTGAACTATTATTATATTTCTGGGAGAAAAAGAAAACAGAAGTATTTATATAGGACCTTCTTAGGGTAAAAATTTGGACTAGTCCTTTTTCTTTTTTTTTTTTTGCTGCAAAAAGCTTTATTGTTTCCATTTGGTCTAAGGCTTGGGAGAGGGCTCCAGGGTGGTTAAAAAGCTGCCTAGTGGCTGCAGAGAGGGACTTCAGGCAGAAACCCTGACACCAGAGGGGATTTTCAAAGGCCGCTGGGCTCCAGAGGCTCCTAGTCGTGCTTGAGGCTAAGCCTTTCGAAGAGAACTCGCCCAGCCCTGCCTGGGGACCAGCCATTCTGAGGAGGTTGGTCAGGTGGTCGCTATCTTCTTGATGAGTTTCACCTCCTCATCTAGGAAGTGGTTTCCAGGAAGTCACAGAGGTGGTGGTCTGGGGGGCAGAACCCAGGGCATGCAGATCCAAAAGGGCCAGGTTCGGGTTCTTCTCCGTGAAAATGGCAGCTTCCATAGCATCCTGGGTTTTACCCCACTCATCTTGAGAAGGCTTCTCCACGCCCTGGAAGAGGGCACGGCAACTGCACTGGTTTTGCCTTTTCAAGAGACACTCAGGGCCCTCGTGCTTCTCCTCAGCCAATTCGTGGAAAAAGTGGCACCCCCCCACCCCCCACAACTCCAGAGCCACATCATCACAGTTGAACTAGAAGCCCAGAGAGAGAGGTAGGTGTAGGGGGCCCGCAGATGCATGTTGACCAGGCTGTTGACAATGGCCTCCACCTTGGTGGAATAATTCTGACTAATCTGGGAGCTCATGGTTGATCGGTAAAATGGAGTTAAGCTCAAAAATTGGTATTGGTGGTCCCAGTGGCCAAGGATAGCTGAGTGGCTGATTCTGAAAGTTGTGACTGGAAAAAAGGTTGGAGGGTGGTCGAAGGCTGGAGCAAGGGGCATCCCTGGGTCTGTTCCGTCCAAACACTGTTGAAGCAAAAGACAGATCCGTGGGACCCCTGAGCACACCCCATGTATTTTTCATTAAAGATGAAGTTTAAAGAGGAAACAAAACAGAACTAGAAATAACTAATGGGAGTTTATTGCTGTCTGAAATAAAGTTCTTTGAGTTGCCAGTCCCCCTATTTCTTTTCTGTCTTTGCACTGAGATATCACAGTAAATTCTCTTAAAGAGAAATTGTCATTAGGGTGACCACCAGAGAAACTTGAGCATCTCTTTTGATAGCCCTTACTAGTTTCCTGGTGTTGTGCTAGGCCTGTGTTGTGACAATATGTGCAAAATATCAAAAACCAGCATCTTATCAGAAGAAGAAAATCAAATTTCAAGACAATGGTGAAGGCTCAGTCTCTTTGGGCCTCAGCTTCCTGATCTACATAATGCTTGAAGGTGTGGTTGTGTTTGTGGAGGGCATGAGTTAGGGAGGGCAGGTACACTAAATGACCCGTGAGTGGCAGGCAGATTGAGTAGATATTATCTCATGGCCAAGAAGCAACACAATAGAAGTCAGATACAAAGGAAGAAACGATTCGAAGGATGAAATTATGATAAATACAGTAAGCCCCCTACATACGAATGAGTTCTGTTCCAAGAGCACATTTGTAGGTCCAGTTTGTTAGTAAGTCCAACAAAGTTAACCTAGGTACCCAACTAACACAATCAGCTATATGGTACTGTACTGTAATAGGTTTATAATATTTTTCACACAAATAATACATAAAAAACAAACACAAAAAATAAAGAAAACATTCCTAATCTCACAGTACAGTACCTTGAAAAGTACAGTAGTACAGTACCACAGCTGGCATACAGGGGCTGGCATCGAATGAACAGTAACAGAATTACTGACTGGAGGAGGGAGAGGAGGTGGGAGATGGTTGAGCTGAAGGATCGTCAGCAATAGGAGACGGAGGGCAAGCTGCAATTGCATTCACGCCTGACGTTGATGGCACAGGTTCTGGTTCCTTGCTGGATTCAATTCTATCTACCCTCTTGAATAAACGATCCAGTGATGTCTGGGGAGTAGCTCTTTTTTTCTCCTCATAGATGGCATGGTAGCACTGGATTGCATTCTGAACGGCTGCTGCAAGCTTTGTGTACCGTTCTATGTTTGGGTCCTGTGCCTCAAAAACTAACAGTGCCTCCTCAAATAAAGAAAATCCCCTTTCCATTTCCTGCATCATGAATCTCTTTGGTTTTTCAGTTACTTCTTCTTCCTCTTGTCTCTCTTCATCCTTTCTCTGGGCCTCCGATTCTATCAGGTCTTCATTAGTAAGCTCCTCATGTTGCACAGCAAGGAGTTCAATGAAGTCGTCCTCTTGCAGATCTAGCTCCAGCGTCTCTCTGAGGGTCACTAAGTTGCTGAAGACCTCTTTGGACTCCTCGTGCACTTTCTCAAATCCATGAAAATCGTGAACAAATTGCAGGCAAAGTTCTTCCAAACCCCATTCATGGTGATGACCGTAACCTCACACCAAGCAAAGTCAATGTTTTTTACAGATGTTATAGTCCTTCCAAAATTGTGGTAAGGTTGTTCCTGATTTGTCACTCACTTCTACTGCCTGACAAAATGTGTGACATAAATAATATTTCTTGAAAGTTGCTATAACTCCCTGGTCCATAGGTTGGATGAGCGATGTAGTTGGGATGAGCAATGAGTATTCAGTGGCAGATGTACTACTTTGACGTTGGGATGAATGTTGTCCATGAAGGGGGGGTGGCCCAGAGAACTATTTAGCAGAAAAAGAATGTTGAATGGGATGTCCTTCTCCAAGCAATATTTCTCTGTGTCCGGGATAAAGTGGCAGAAAAACCAGTCCTGGAAAATGGCCTGTGTAATCCAGGCTTTGGGGTTACTCTTCCACACAACAGGAAGAGAGCCCTTGGCTATGTTTTTAATGGCTCTTGGGTTCTCTGAATGATAAACTAAGAGAGGCTTCAGCTTCATATCTCGGGGGGAGGTATTGCCAGCAAACAACAGAGTTAGCCTATCCTTTGCTGCTCTATAGCCTGGCACCAACTTTTCTTCCTTACTGATGTAACTTCATTCTGGGATCCTCTTCCAGTACATTTCTCTCTCATCTGCATTAAAAACCTGCTTGGGTAAATATGTACCTTCATCAATAATTTCTCGAAGCATTTCAGGAAATTCCCGGGCAGCTACCATATCTGCACTCTCTGCCTCGTCACTTACTTATGTTGTGAAGGTTGGCTCCAGCCTTGAACCGATGAAACCAGCCATGGCTGGCATTAAAGATGTGCCCTCTGATTCTTTGCCATGTTTCTTCTTCAAGACTTCATAAAGGCTTTTAGCTTTCTCTTGAATCAGCATTAAGCCGAGTGGGACTCAACGCTGACACTGATCCTGCATCCACACACTGAGAAGTTTCTCCATCTCCTTTCCACGCTTCTTCGATATTATTGTCGACATCATCGGCACAGCAGACTTCACATGTTCCATGATCCTGTCCTTGTTTTTTAGAATCGTGCCCATGGTTGAATGATCCATGTTATGAGAACAAACAACTTCTACCATCTTTTCGCCTCTCTCCACTCTCTCAATTGTTTTCACTTTTGTTTCCATCATTATTGCTTGGCGCTTTTTAGCAGTACCAGCTACATCACCGTTGCTTCTACGCTTGCTTCCGGACATTGGGCTTGAAATAAAGATACTGTACTACTGTACTCTATACAGTACTGTACAGTAAAGTACACAAAAGCACAACCACTTGTAGAGGATGCACCCATGTGACAATGTACACCAGACACGTGAACTAACTTATGTGATTGGACATGGGAATGCACGTTCACATCTTGGAAAGTTTGCAACTTGAAGGTTCGTATGTAGGGAACTTACAGTAACCTCAAAGTAAGAGAAAAGAGAAAGATTCTTCTAAGCAACTGTCTTCTCATTTTTAAAAAATTTTCTTGAGGTTGTTTGCTTATGTTTTCTTTTTTTTTGATATTCTGTGCTCCCTATATTTTTTTTGTGACCCCTGGCTCCCTTGAGAATTAGAGAGTTTTTTAGAAGTCAAACAGAGAAAAGCTAATAATGGGAATATGGGACACATTTTTGGCCTTTCTCAAGGGTTGATCTAGGAGACTCTAAGTATCTGAAAACTAAGCAGCCTTTTCAGATTAAAAAATAAAAAAAAAAAGACTTCTGCAAAAAAGGGCTGGGTAGAACTTAAGCAAATTCATGGCAGCTTTTACAGCAAGTAAACATCTTTGGAGAAGGACTTGTTTATCTTACTTCCTTCAATACCTTCACCAGCAAGAACAAACTGAGTGGGAAAGAATAACCAAAAGAAATGTTACCGTCATTTTTAATCTATTTGTTAAGTGTGATAGTCCATTTTCTTTCTAAAACTTAGGCTCTCAGATATTCTCAGTGGTACATGGAATGATCTGAGTAACTAATATTCATGTACACAATGATTTAATAGCCATATCGATGCATAGAGGTCTTCAGGGCTGGTTGTCAAATGCTTTGGTTTTACATAAAGATGTCTGGAGCATACGTAGTGTTTTATTAATTCAAATATTGCATGTACATAGCACAGCATCTTTCCAGTGCATTAAAAATGCTGCTCAGGTGTACATACTTTATTAATCTTTATGTCTTTTTTTCTCATAAAACTCTTTATGTGCTACTATTTATTTAAGGAATTCCATTATATCCAATGTTCCTATGAACACTATTTAGACCTCTGAATAGTAATAACTATCTCTAAAATATTTGGTGACCAAGTGAAAAATAAAATAAAGTGAAATTATTATATAACATATTGGAAAGAGTTACACAGAAACTCATAAACATGGCTGTTTTATATATCAATACAAATTAGATCTTGGAGTATATTCAACCATATTATAGAACCATTAAAGTAACATTTCATTAGATTCAGAAGCTCTTATGTATTATTTTGCGCATATATTCTCATGTATTCTTAAATTTTCTTTATATGGGAAATGAATCTATAAATTTCATGACTCATATTGGTAGATTATACTTCAATTCTATGGCTGTTAGCCTAGTCCGGTTTGGTATTTTTCTGTGATTTGGTAAAGTTGAGGGCAGTGGATTTTATTGTTTCCATTTTTCTCTCTCTAAGCAACAACAAATATCTTAAAATATGAATTAAAAAATTTTATCCCTTTTTTACTGACTAAAATCAAATAATATAAATCAGACTACCCATTGACAGATCAAATCTGAGACATTCATTGATCAAGAGCCATGGATGCTCTTGGGGCTTCTAATCTAGTGTGGTGATTACTACTAGGGAAAAAGAAAAGCCAGGGGAGGTGACCAGTGTCCCTAAGGGACTGGCACTGGAAATGCCAGTGCTAACCATTAGCCAGGGTATGACAAGAGCTATTTTATAGTTCCTTCCTTATACATGTAAATGTTATGGGACACATCCAGAACAGAATATAACAAAAATTCTGAAATTAGTTTTAAGAGGTGCATTTAGAAGCTTGAAAATATAATTCATAGCAACCAAGAAGCTCAACCATTTGTTTTCACATATTCAGGGTCCTTTACTCCTGTTTAGTTCCTAGGTGATGTGTTACAATCCCTTAATCTTTCTCACCTCATTAGTTTTCAATTTTGCACATCAAATGTCTTCAATGGTGATTGCTTCTTTTCTATAGAGAAATGCTGATGTGCTCAGGCTAAGTTATGGAGAAGAACTGACGGGGGAAAAGAGATGGAAGAAAAACTAACAGACAATTTCTTCCCCAAGGCAACTTAACTGGCAAAGAGGTGGATTGATTCCTAAATCCCCACACTGGGGCTAGACTTTGGCATTCTAGAAAGTGATGGTGGTGGAAAAAATGTGATCTTCTGGTTATGTTAAAAATAGAAATACATTTTAAAATGAAGTTTGAGTTTTTAATTTTCATGTTAATATTTATTGCTGGTTCTCACTATATTAGATGGGCAAGAAGCATTATTCTGAAACCAAACCAAATGAAACAAAACAGAAACTACAAAAAGCTTACAACTTTTTATGATTGTGTTAAGAATGTTTACAGTGAGATAGAGACAAGTACGGTGGACCAGTATCTAGTTCAGATGATGATGATGATTATGATGATGGTGATGGTTTTAAATCATATTTATGTCATTCTGTCAGTAACTCAACACAGATATTTGTGTGAATAAGGTGACTGTATTGTCCTTTTGATAAAGGGCCAGTTAGTAAATCTTCTCCGTCTCCTAAAATTATTTTTTCCATTGGGTAATTATTACTTCTATTTTTTGAAAATAAAGTGTGAATTATAATCTCTATCCAATGCCATACTAACTTTGCCAGAAGGAAAGGCTTAAATCAAAGAAGGGTTAAATTTAACATTTGTTAAATAAGCATCAAATAAGATATGGTGGTTTATGGGATGAACTCACTGGTGTGTCTAACGTATTGCTTCTGTTTTTATTCAGATCTTGTTCCTAATAAATGGCAAATAGTGGCAGTAAGGATGAATCTCCTTTTCGGCATTTTTTTGATGGTGGGGGAGGAATCTGGGAGGGGGTTGGTCCACCTTATGATCTGACTGTTTTGGGCTGTGATATAGAGGAGGTAGACAGTTATAGAGGAAACCAAATACTTCAGAAAAGGAAGGTTCTGGTGGCCATAAAAGATAGGAAGCTCATACATTATCAGTCCATATATTTGCCTCTCTCCATAATTTTGCCCTTCTACCTTTATCTAAAATATATGAGGAATTACTTGAGCCATAATATTGATAGTTCTAATTTCAAAATTGATTGTTTCACAGTGCTAAGGCTTCCAAATTAGTTAAGGTTGGCAAGGGGTTGGTGGAAAAGGATATATTTGTTTATAAGCTCTTTTCTTGGCTTCCCTATTTTTTTTTTTTAAACTGTATTTATTAATTAGTGTGTTTTTTTTTTATACTCATTGCTTGCCTTAAGGTGATCATCCATCCACTGATTTTTTTTTTTAAACTTTGGGTGGGTTTGTTTGTTTATTTATTTATTTATTTATTTATTTATTTATTTATTTATGGCTGTTGGGTCTTCGTTTCTGTGCGAGGGCCTTCTCTAGTTGCGGCAAGTGGGGGCCACTCCTCATCGCGGTGCGCGGGCCTCTCACTATCACGGCCTCTCTTGTTGCGGAGCACAGGCTCCAGATGCACAGGCTCAGTAGTTGTGGCTCACGGGCCTAGTTGCTCCGCGGCATGTGGGATCTTCCCAGACCAGGGCTCGAACCCGTGTCCCCTGCATTGGCAGGCAGACTCTCAACTACTGCGCCACCAGGGAAGCCCCCCTATTTTTTCATTTTAGAAAATATCACAATAAATATTTTCTCCCAGACTTATATTTTTCTTGTTATTTAAATGTTAAATCAGTATTAATATACAAAAATATTTTATTTACGATTTCACTTAATTATAAACTTACATTAATTTGAAGAGAGGCTTAACTAAAATGTACTTTTCTTTATATTTTCAATTAAAAAAATGTTTTCTAAGAAAATTAATAGTAAGTGAATTTTCAATGGCACATCTATCTAATTTGGTCAACTAATTGTTTTCAGACAGTTTTGAAGAACTTTGAACATAATATTATGTAATTGTTATTTATAAAATAAAGAAATTTGATTTCAGGTACTTTAATAAAAACATTCTTATCTATTCATTAAAGGAGGACTTTAATGTTGGGTAGCTCAGTTAATGCAGACAACTGGAATAATAAAGCCATACATTTGAAATCATGCTACATTTATTATTAAGTATATAAAATGATGCTTTTCATTAGACAAAATCATTTCTTTTGCAAGTAATAAAAACTTGATAAAGTTTTACAGTATCAGTTTTTCAAAAGATGGTAAAGAACAAGGAAGGTTTTAAAACAGTTAAAAGAGATCAATTTATTCTTTCATTAAACTCCTTATAGTTAAAAAGATTACATTAGAAGTTACTTATACATGCTGAAGTATTATCTTGGCAAAATATTTTTTAAAATCCCTAGAGATTATGTAATTGCTGGAAGTGTGGGTACTTTGATTGTTTTTTAATAGAAAACACTCTATGGTATAAAAATAGTATCCACAGTGCAGTAGTACAAAAACACTATAATAGTACAAAATCATATTAATTAATCTTGTGACATTGGTTGAGTAACTAAGCATCTCTGAGTCTCAGTTTCCTAATCCTTAATATGAATAATTTGGACTGAATGATCTGTAGGGTTACTTACAATTCTACAATAATCTATATCTATAATATTACTATCATGTAGCCTCAAAGAACATTAGTATCATGTAATTTTGAAGAGTGTATTTATTTAAAATAGTAAGACTTTTGGCATATGACTTTAATCACAAGGTTAATTTATTAAATCAAAACATTTGTTTTGAGGAAACTACTGAACTTGCATGACTGTTACCATTAAGGAAAAGCTACTTTATTCCCTAGCAGAGGAAATGATATGTTATCTGGAAGTTTCCTTCTGTTGTTGACACTCACATTTTAGGGACACCTGAAGAAACCAAAGTGGCTTTTTACTACTGGTTACAATTGGTATTTATAGTACCAAGGGATGTAACCAGTTTTTCCGAGTGAGATGTTCAGTACTTTCTTTCCTGCATGGAACATTTTAAAAAGCTTGCTTGGAAAAGAAGTTTATTTTTCATACAGTAGCTGGTGATCCTTTTGAAATGGAATTATGTTCTTGTTGTCATGGCAACATAGGATTCCATGCTCCTGTTTTCTACAATGTATATTTCTCTGAGTCTGGGTGTTTATAAGTGTTTTATTCATTGGTGGCAGAGTGGTTACTGGCATCAAGAAAATAGATTAGCCAGATGACATGTATGGTGTCTGTCATCTTCGAATTTCCACAATACATTAAGCATTCCAAAGAAGGTGATTATGGTGTCTATTTTAGGAGGGAGGTGGGATACTAACTTGTACTTTCTATATGAATCAGTGTGTTTAATACAGTGCCTGTAAGAAGCAACTCCCATATATCAGTGGTTTAGCACAACAAAGGATTTTTTTTCTTGCTTATGTCAGATGTGGACAGGGCAGATCTCCACCAGAAGGTGACTTGTCTTTGTTGACCCTTAGAGGCTATGGAGTCCTCCACCCTCTTTCATCTGCCTGGCTAAGAAGCAAAGAGAAAGCATGCGGGATCATACAGGTTGTTTGACAGACAGTTTTGGAAGTGGTGCACATCAATTCTGCACACATTCTACTGGCCAGAACCCAGTGATGTAGCCCTAACTAGCCACAAGGGAGGTGGGGTTTGTACAGAGGCCCAGAAAGAGAAAATGGGATTGACAAGCAGCCTGCATGCCTTTTTGTTTACAAATGTTTTATGTTTAATTGGAATATCTTTGGAAAAGTTTAGATCTCTCTATCTAAAATTCACTTTGAATGATAAACAGGTGGTAGCTGATATATTAATTAAAATTTATCCTTGTTGCTTTTTCATGAAAGGCTTATTCATTTTTCCTTTCTTTATAATTTAGGGCATTCTGAATATAACCGTTAAGTTCTTATTTTTATATTTATTGCTACCTTAGGATCTCACTTTAATTATCAAGCTTTTTGCTTCTGTTGAAGAGAACTCCACAACTTACAACGTAATAATCATAACAGGACTTTTGTAATTCCTTGGAGGCCAGATGAACTTCATTTGAAGTAATCTGAAGTAAATTATTTTGTTATGAAATATCACTTTTAGTTTAATTATCTGGTAATACCAAAAAACGTTCTTGATGATCTCTTTGCTGTTCTTTGCATGTGCAGTGAGTATGCAGCCATGTGTGACCAATTAAAGGTGTCCTCAAATTGTTTGACCCTTCTCCATTGAGAAGTGGAGCCTGTGGCCCCTCCCCTTGAATCTCGGTGAACTCTGTAACTGCTTAGACAATAGAATATGGCAGGGTCAATGCTGAGCCAGTTTTCAGGCCTACACCTTAAGAAAATGGCAGCTTCCACTCTTTTTTTTTTTTTAACGTCTTTATTGGAGTATAATTGCTTTACAATGGTGTGTTAGTTTCTGCTTTATAACAAAGTGAATCAGTTATACATATACATATGTTCCCATATCTCTTCCCTCTTGCATCTCCCTCCCACCCTCCCTATCCCACCCCTCTAGGTGGTCACAAAGCACAGAGCTGATCTCCCTGTGCTATGCGGCTGCTTCCCACTAGCTATCTATTTTACGTTTGGTAGTGCAGCTTCCACTTTTGTGGAATAGACACGCTTTGGAATGAAGCCACCATAGTGTAAAGCTTAAGCCACATGTAGAGATTATGTATAAGAGCATTGGATAACAGCTCCATTGATCTTGCATCCTGCAGCCAGTATCAATTGTTAGCCATGTGAGTCAGCCATTTTAGATGTCGGTCCAATAGGGCCTTTAGGTAAATTCAGCCCCAGATGCTTGCCCAATGCAATCAATGAGAGACTCCAAGCAAAAACTGTCTGGCTGTTCCAGCCAAGTCAGGGATGTGGGGGGTCATAATACATTGTTGTTTTATGTGATTGTAAAAACCTGGAACATTATATTTTTCTTTATTAGGATTTGCTTTTGTTGGAAAAGCTTCCGATATCACAAGTTTTCAGTAACCCCTGAATATGGTTGAACAGCCTTTGGATTTGGAGAAATGAACATGAATTGCATTTTTTTCTATCTATCAATACCTATCTATCTATCTATCAATCATCTTTTTATGTTAGTTGCCAGCTGGGACAAGTGGGTAGATTAATATTTGAGTCTGAGTGACATTACCAAGGACTGGCTTCAATAAGATATTTCTCAGGGTTGGCAGCAGACAATATTCTTACAGTTTTCTGGGTCACTGTCATAAACTAGAATTCTAGAACATAGTAATTTAGTTTAAGGGAACATCAAGCTCACTAGTTTGTCCCTGGTGGCAGTGTCAAAATATAATTGGTGTCCTCAGGGAAAAACTGCACACTTGAAGCTGTGCAAGAAAAAGAAGATACAAACATTTATTGGTCAAATAACGTGAATGCAGGAAGACTAAACTGTGTGTCAGTTATAATTAGCTGATTCCTTATATTGCATGACTTGCAAGAGCCAGCAGGAAAAAATTACCTTAACTACTTCCCTCATATAGGAGTCTAAATCCTGAAATGTCACCATTTCAGATTCAGTCGTTTGTGTTCTTTTCCCCCCAAAACCTCCATTAAAATGTGAATATTCTTTGAAGAATGCGAGTTGAAAAAACTCATACTCGGGTATTAAAGATTTTCAGATATAATCTTTCTCCTACAGGGAGAAGAATTTTCAAAGTGTTCTTGTTGTTTAAAGAGCCTTTAAAGAGTTGGTGTTGTTCTTGGGAAGATGCTGAGTATTGGAATAGAGAAAAAAGAGAGGTGACATAAATTGCATACTTCATAATTTTATCTGAGCTTATGCTAAATGCACTATGTACTCATAATTCTATATATGCCATATTCTGCTGATCTCCTTTGAAGTCATATGCTCTTTGAGGCAGGTTCATTTATTGTACATATATTATAAAATAGTAATTTTGGTAAGTCAATAGCATTTATTACAACCTACTGTTAACTGGTAAGCATTCCTTTTATCAGCCTTATTCCAGGTCATATGTAAATTTATGGAAAATGACAATATGAATTCCTAATAGAACAGGATAGTGCTTTCTTCAACAGGTGTATACTTAGAATTATAATTCTCTTGGTAGTTCCTTAATGTATTATGCATGAATGGGATATAACCTAAGAGAATAGTTTCTCCAGGTAGTATAGCTAAAATAATTTCACTGGCAGACTCCCCTCACTTCCACCATTCCATTTTCTCATTCTTTGGGAGCAAATAGCCATCTAGTTAGAGACTACATTTCCCAGGATTCTTTTGGTCAAGAGTGCTCATAAGTCTAAGTTATCACCAGTGGAATGGGAATAGAAGCGGTGTGGAAAACTTCAGACTCATTTGCTTAAAAACAAAAAAAAATATTCTAGATTTCCTCTCTTTTTCCCCTTCTCGTGAGTAGGAATATAATGTGACCCAGCTTCACCCATGCAGATGAAAGTAATACCTCAGGCGAGTGGTAGAGCAATAAGATGAAAGGAACCTATAATCCTGAAGGACCTTGTGTAACAGAACTACCCTATCAAACCTGAATCCTCCACTTGGGATTGTTATATGAAAGAGAAGTAAATTATATCTTACAAAAGCCACTGTTTTTATCTCTTTGTTAAAGTACCTTAGCTTTTACTGTAACTAATATACCTCACCTTTTATGCTTGAAATAAATATTTTCTTCTGTGAAAGAGCTCAACATATAGCCTAGTGCATGTGATGCTTAATTGTCTCAGTAACTCAATGATGCTAAAAAAAGGTTCTGAAAAGATGCACTTGGTTGAATGCTTTCATAAATGTAATCATATAACAGTATGTACGTGACCCAGTGAATGTCTAATTCAGGATGTAGACCCCGTGAGAAGGCATAAATTTCTTCTTGTCAAAATATTTTTTATTTTTGTTGTTCACTTATTTCTTTAAAACTTAGAATTCTAAAGCCGCTTAATATGTGTATCTTTCATTCCCTTATTGTGTCCTTAGTTTGTTCTAAGTGCTAGAGAAATCAAAGAAGCATTGGCTCTGATTTGAAGGAGCTCGTGCTCTTGTCTGTTTTGATAAACATCATCTTCCAGAACTCAGAACAGTGCCTACTACGTGGGGTACTCAATGAATATTTGAAGACTGAATGATTATGGTAGTTGATGAGAAAAGATATATAGAAAAAGGCTTAGTAATACAAAGCAGGGTTGGGATGACAAGTGGCCTTGAAATAAGAGTTGTGGAGTTTAGAAGAGTGAGAGTTCAACCATAGAGGAGAAGCTCTGAAGGATGTATGAGGTTTATCTGGAGAGAGTTCTTGTTGGTAACTGGGGACAAGGACAGATAATATGCACAAAGTTAAACGTAATATAGATCATCTCTGTCCAA
Source organism: Balaenoptera physalus (assembly GCF_965194825.1). Taxonomy (NCBI): domain Eukaryota; kingdom Metazoa; phylum Chordata; class Mammalia; order Artiodactyla; family Balaenopteridae; genus Balaenoptera; species Balaenoptera physalus. Next base: position 97,465,411 of record NC_138890.1, on the reverse strand, counting down.
TGGAACCTTCTGTGATGATGGAAGAGTTCTATATCTGCACTGTCTGATATGGTACCAGCTAGATACATGTGGCTACTGAGTACTTAAAATAAAGCAAGGGTGACTGAGGAACTGAAATTTTAATTTTATGTAATTTCAGTTGATTAAAATGAACATTTAAATAGCCACATAGCTACCATATTGAGAGCACACGTATAGATAATTCAAGTATAAGGGTGTATGAACAAAGATTTAGATATGAGAATGAGCCAGGTAAGTTTTGGGCTCAGTTGAGTACCTGAATTCACTAACTAAAGTGCTGGAAGTAGGATTACTGAAGTATAAAATTCAAAATAAGGCTGCAGAAAGATACATGTCTTCATATCCCATCTGGAAACTGCTAAGATGGTATTGGATTTACCATAGGACTGCTTTGGTTGTATACACACACACACGCTTATGGCTTTGAAATGAGAGTTATTTATTGAAAGATATTGAGAAAACTAAAGAGGTGGTCAAAGTTTTAAAACTGAAGTCTGTGTTTTCTCCCTTTTAAATTCAAGTTACTAGCTTTTAAAGAATATAATTCTGAGATTGTATACATCAAGATATCTAAATTCCAATTACAGGAGTTTTCCTAAAATCATTTATTTCATGGAAAGCCATGACATGCAAGCTGGACATGCAAGCTTGCAGCATTCTTTTAATCTAAATATTTTCCAGGAAATTATATGTGAAAATAGAATCTAAAATGTTTTCCCTAAATCTAGTATAATTTATCTGAAAGTTGTACATTATTTGTGTCGATTTGCCTGAAGAGATTTTTTTTTTTTAATCCATAGTAAGTGCTGGTAGTTGAAGTGTAGTGAACACAATTCTGAAATGTGTTATAGCATGTTCAATTTTGTGCATTTATGTGAGAAAAAAAGAATTGAATGAGAAGGGAAGATGGAGATGAAGAAAGGAAAGATGAGGAAAAAACAGGACAGAGGAAGTATTTACTGACTTATTTGATGGAATATTTACTTATATTGAATACTTGAGTCCAATTTCTCTGTTCTCCAGATGCACGCAAGTGAAATGGAACAGCAGCAAGACCTCTCTAAACTGAGGAGTATCAGAATGTGATAAATCTCTCTCCCAGTTGTCGTGGTGTATGGCATAGTATAAGCAATGTGCAGTCTCTGTGATATGAGAAAATAGAATTGGATGGGAAAATAGAGAGAATATTTTTTCTTCCAGATATCGAGGTCATTTTATGAGATGTAAAGACAGAAATGTTTCTGGGAGGCATTCTGCTCATTCCCAGAGAGCTTTTATCGATCTACCATAAAAAGCCAATTTCTACTTTCATATGTGTAGAACTCCTATTGAGGTCAAAGGTAAAGGACACACCCGGATCCAAAAAGGTTGTTTTGGCTTGAATTTTCTAAAATAAATTTCAGCAGGAAAAAAGTTAATATGAAATATTAAGCTCAGAAGATACATTTCACACACGGTGATGTCTCTGTAATGTATCTTTCCTCTGCAGGAAACTTGATCCACTCTATATTTGTTTTGAATTGCTCTGTCCATCTATCTCACTTCCAGAGATTACCTTTATTCTCCTACTCAGCCGTTTAAGGGAAAAGACAGAAAAGAAAAGACCTAACACAAAGGCTGCTGGAAACTTGAGTTTTTAATTTGTAACTGTTTGTTTTACTGTGAAGTAGTAACTGTTGAGTAGTTTGGGGCAAGCTACATTAAACTCTTTGATATTCAGATTTAGCAATTCTATGATCCCTGTCAGTTGGTGAAAAAATTCAATAGGGCTTTTTGTGTTGCTATTTTAAATTAAAAATGCACGTGGTTTAAGCAAAGTCTTCAGACTAGCTTCTATGCTCTTCTATTTGCAATCTTGCTTTCATTCATATTAGAGCAGTTATTAGATGCTTACTGTGTTAAAGATATTCTGCAAGTCCCTTTGTGAGGAAGAGTTTTGCGGCTGGAGTAAAATCAGTTTCCTTAAGAAATCCTGGGAAAAATTTTGATTTATTGAGTAATTTTACTTTCAGTGATACATATTTCTGAATATTTAATTGATTTTCTACATAGAAATTTATCTCCCATCATGCTGGAACATTTATATTTCTTTAGAATATAAAAAATTTACTGATTCCTTAGCAGACGGTCCAGCCCTGACTAATGGGGCCATCTGTTCTAAAATCTGAATCTGTAGAAGGGCTGTGGACATTCTCATGACACTTTAACATTGTAGTAATTGAATTACTGTCTCCTGGGGAGAGTAATGACTCCTTTACTCTGAGTCTTCTGAATAGTAAGCTGGGGACTCTATATCCAGGCTGGAAGCAAAGGTTCTTAGTATTACTGATGAAGTTGGGAACTGCAGCATTATGTGCAGAATCAAGAGTTCACTCTAAAAACTGGCTAGGTGTGTGACTTATGATTATGATGATTCACCTTGTTGTTTCCTAAGCACAAGTTGGACTTAATTGGGTTTAAAGTACATCCCACCATAATCTTGCTCCACTAGTCACCTTCCATTAGCAAGGTGCTACTGACAGTGGCTCTTCACAGCGTTAACTAAGGGGTCCATTTGTCTTTGAGTGTATGTGTGTGTATATATGTGAATTCACACCGATCTCTTAATTTTGAACCATTTGAAACAAGCCAAACCTTCCTTGTGTCCTTTCTTCTATCCAAATTTCTTTATTGATGTTTGATTTCCTATATGTACCATTAAAGGTTAATAAAAATATTCAAAGTTATTTTGAGAAATAGGACAAGCTAATTTTTTACATATATATTTAATTTTTTCAAAATGGAAATTCTCAATTATACACAAAAGAAGAGAGAATAGTATAATGAACTTATACCTAGCTTCAAAAGTTATCAACTTTTGCCAAGTGTTTTTATCATTTTATCTTGCTTCTCTATTTTAAAGCAAATCTGAAACATCATACCCTCTAACTACACTGATATACATTTCTAATCTATAAAGAGAAATTTAAAATGTAACTATTACACAGTAATTATTTCTAACAATTTTACCAATTGATTTTTCATATTATTTATAACTAGCCCTTATTTAAGTTTTTCTGATTATCTCAATGATGTAATTTTGCTGCTCATTCATTCAAATCAGGTTCCAACAAGGTCTATAGTGACATTTAGTTATTATGCCCCTAAAGTCTCTTATTCTACTAAAGTCCTCCCTCATATACCACTTTTTGTTTCTTTTTGTAACTGACTTGTTGGAGAGACCAGTTCATCTGTCCAGTAGAATGTTCTGCACTCTGGATTTGGCTGATTGTGTCCTTGTGGTGTTATTAAATGACTGCTCTATGCCCTGTGTTTCCTGGGTGCTCTTCACTAGAGCTAGAGGCGTTATGAGATTCAGATCCATATTTCGAGGGAAGGATGCTTCATAGTGGCTACTGTGTACTTCATATTGTATTACATCATGAAGCATATTCTCCTTTGTTGACTAACATTTAATGACATTAAGATTGATCAGTTGGTTCAGGTGCAGTCAGTCTCAGCCCTCCATTATAAAGAAGAGCATGTGGAAGCTTAAACTATGAGAGAGCCTATTAACAGGATACCTTATAATTATAGCACCCATTGTTGATTGCTGTCTAGGTCTTCAATTAATTGTGATTCCAAAATGGTCATTTCTTTTTTTTATTAAAAACTTAAACAAATAAATCTTAAACCTATAGAAAACTTGGAACTACAGTACAGAAAATTGTCTTTTTCCTATATGTTTGAAAGTTGGCTGATGATGTGATGCCCAGCCATCTCCTAATACTTTAGTATATTTCCTGCAACAAGGGCATTCTACATAACCACAGCTCAACAACTGAAATCAGTAAATTAATACTGACACATTACTGTCATCTAATCTTGGACCCTATTCAAGTTTTGCCAAATACTTCAGTAATGTCCTTAATAAGAAAAAGATCCAGTTCAGAATCTTGCACTGTCTTTAGTTATCATGCTTCTTTATTCTCCTTTGAAATGGAACAGTTTCTCAGTCCTTCCTTGACCTTTATGACCTTGACTTTCTTGAAGATTATAGAGCACTTATTTTATAGTATGTCCTTCAATTTGTGTTTGACCGGTACTTCCTGATGATTAGATCCAGGTTATGCATCTTCGCAGAAATATCACAAAAGTGATATTGTGTTCTTGTTCCAAACTATCAAGTAGCTCACGATTTTGATTTGTTCCATTGCTGATGATATTCACTTTAATCACTTGATTAAGGTAGTGAGTGTCTGCCAGGTTTCTCCACTGTGAAGTTATTCTTTATCCTTTTGTAATTACTTAATATTTTATGGAAAGGTACTTTGAAACTATTTAAATATCCCACTCTTCATGAAAATTTCAACTTATTGTTATAGCAGTGTGCTATGTTATATTCTCCTATTTTATTCAATGAGTTATAATCCATTAATATCATTTAAAATTTTGATACTCAAATTGATTTGGCCAGTCAGAGACCCTTGAAAGTTGGCTACTCTGTCCTTTTGACATGACTCCATTATTCTTTAAGCAGCTATCTACTTTCTGATACAAGATGATCCAGGCATATCATGACCTTTCATTGCCCAGGGGAAGAGAAAGAAGAGGTAAGAGGAAGAATCAAAAAGGTGATTTTCTAATTTGGTTATTCCTTCTATATATTTTACCTGGAATTTCTCTTTAAAGTCTTACCTCATCCACTTTGTTATCCAGAATACTGTTCTTAATTTTGCTCTTTGTCTGTCAGTTTTCAAAATAAGGAGTAGGTTCCCTAGCAATATTTGATGGTGATGATGAGTTTGTTTAAAAAATATAATTATGAACTTATGAAATTTTGTTTTTGTATTTGAATTCAATGTGTTTCAACTTATTGTTTTTGTTATTCCTTTTGGTGTTCAAATTGTCCATTTTTGTGGTATTGTGAGTCCCTGTATGTTGACTTCTGTGTCCTTTTGACATAGACCCCATTTATCTTTCAAAGCTTTTTGCATTTTGACACAGCAAGATGATCCAATCTTTGGTGTAAACTTCTTGATCTAGATATGGAATCAACCAAGAAGTCTAGTCAGAAATGATATTTAGAATCATGATCTAGGTAAGTAGTCATTGCTTCTAGGCCTTTTCAGTGGATAGAGTTAGAAACTGTATAAAGGTTATTTTTTTAAGAATACAAAATCATGAGTTTATACTGACATTTTGATTCAAATTTAGAATTTGCAAGTACCCAGATTTAGCTACACTTGAGGTTAAGGGCACAATCCTTTAGACTGCCAAATCTGCCCAATACTTCTGACACTAGCTGCAAGTTTGGGGGTCTCCAGGGCCATCCTGACTTCAGATCAGCTGGCTACAAATTCAGAGTCCTCATGAACTCCCTCATGTTTGATAATTCACTAGAATGGATCACAGAATTCATGAAAGCATTACATTTATGATTATAGTTTTATTATAGCAAAATATACAAATTAGAATTGGACAAAGGAAGAGACACCTTGGGAGGAGTCTGGGACTGGGAGCTCAAATCTTCCTCAGTGACATGTTACCCTCACAGCATCAATGTTCAGTAATACATACATGTAGCATTGCCAACCCAGGAAGCTCACCTGAGCTTCTGTGTCAAGAACTTTTATTGGGGTTTCATTATGTAGACACTATTGACTGAATCGTCACCCACATAGTTGAACTCAATCTCCAGCTCCTTCTCTCCCCTGGATGTCAAGCTGATATCATATGGCTTAAAACTCCAACTCAAAGCACATGGTTAGTCTTTCTGATGTAGCTAGCAACATCTTAAATCATCTCATTAGCATAATCTAGCTAGAGACGCACCATGTGCCTCCTGAGTAGCATAACCCATTAGGTGTGGTCTGGATAACAAGGACACTCCTATCATTTGGGAAATCCTAAGAGTTTAGAGGTTACCTCCCAGGAGTTGGGCCACATCCCTCTTTAAGTAAATTCTTCACTATACAACAAGGTTTTTACTTAACATTTTTGCTTTATAATTATGTCTCTTTTATGCTAAAACTCCTAGCTCAGGCTCAGGGATAAAATTATCTCTGCTTTTTGAAATTAAAAGAGCTAGGGGGGCTTCCCTGGTGGCACAGTGGTTGGGAGTCCGCCTGCCAATACAGGGAACACGGGTTCGAGCCCTGGTCCGGGAGGATCCCACATGCCATGGAGCGGCTAGGCCTGTGTGCCACAACTGCTGGGCCTGCGCTCTAGAGCCCAGGAAGCTACAACTACTGAAGCCCGCATGCCACAACTACTGAAGCCTGCGCACCTAGAGCCTATGCTCTGCAATGAGAGACACCATCGCAATGAGAAGCCCTCGCACCTCAACGAGGAGTGGCTCCCGCTCACCGCAACTAGAGAAAGCCTGCGCACAGCAACGAAGACCCAACACAGCCAAAAAAAAAAAAAAAGAGCTAGGAAATGCAAGAAGACCACCTATGAAATGTTAAACCAAAACAGTAAAGGCCACGAATGAGTGTTGTAATATATGGCATAATGTACAAGGTGTTCGATGGGTGTGAATGCAAATGACCATAAGTGGTTTAATGGAAGAGGCAGATTATGGAAAGTTGAACTGTAACAAATGGAACCCCAAGTGTAAAGGTTCATCATATTATAACCTTCCTCCTTGCTCATGTACCAGTCCAGAGGCTTCTTGGTTGGCAGGAGGATTCTGGTTCCATACAGTCATCAAGAATCCAGTCTCATGGCAGAAGTTGCAGCTTTAACACATGGCTTCTAAAGTTGATTTGGATATCACCATCCCAGTCTCCTGGTAGCAGGAAAGAGCATGAAGAAGAGGTGCACTTTTTATGGGTTATTCCCTGGGGGTGGTTCATACCTTTTCCATGCACATTTGATTGGCTAGGAGTCATTCTTAGGGCTCCAACTAGCGGCAAAGAGGTAGTGAAATGTGATAAAGCTATATTTCCAGCAGAAGAGTAAGAATTAATTTGGTGGTCAGTAGGCAGTGTCTATCACTCAGCATCTGAGTTGAAACTTTGAAGAAGAATTATGATTTGGAGAGGAAAAAGGGAACATATCTCAGAGGAAGCTGGAGAACAGAGGGCAAGGCAGACAAGAGACATGTTACACGGTTGTGAAAAAGTAAGTTGTTGGAAAGGGCTAGAAGCGTGTTTCAATAGATTGTTCCTTGATTCACATTGATTTATAAGTATTTGTTTATAAATTTGTTTCTCCAACTAGACTATCACCTTCTAGCACAATATCTATTACATAGCAGTTATCCGATAAATGTTATAAAATCAGGATGCTAATTTGGATTATTTAAACCCTTAGTTTAAATCAGAAGAATGCTCCCTTTGAGAAACTTATCTGTTATCTGTAGGACATTTTGCTTTTAAAAGAGATCTAATCAACTAATACTCTAATACATGTATTTTTTTTTTTTAAAACAGACCCTTTAAGTATATCTCAGAATTATCTTACCTTGAGCTGCCAGTGTATTTTCATAGTGTTTATTTGCTCTTCTGTGTATATACATTGAATTTATGCCTTTATGAGTGGGGCCAACATTATCTGCATTTACTGACAGAGATTGAAATAAATTTTTTGTTTTAATAAATTTTTTAATTTATTTGACTGCATTGGGTTTTTGTTGCTGCTCGCAGGCTTTCTCTAGTTGCGGCACGTAGGGGCTACTCTTCGTTGCGGTGCACGGACTTCTCATTGTGGTGGCTTTATATTTATCTATAGTGAAGGAAGATATATTTAAAATGGTTAGACTACAAATAAAGCTACTCAAAAAAATAGAAAAATAGGGAGAAGATGGAAAAATGTTAAATGATTGTGGAAATATGTGAGATATAAGTATCTTATCCTGTTTTATTCTTATCTCTAGCTAGAAGATGAAAAGTTATTCTGAATAAAAGTATTTTGATTATTTTACTTACCACTATTTTGTGTCTACTGATATGAATTTTGTTCATATTTGTACTCACAGCACAAAATTTAATAATAAAGCATAACAACACTAATAATTTGTGTTCTGAGTACATAGCCTGACTGACTTCTTAAGGAACTGCAAATGTGTAGGAGAAGATATGATTGGCCTGTGCATCTGGTTGAACTCATTCGTGAACAGGGGATTTCAGTTGCTATATAAGGTCTTACTTTTGATCATTCAGATCCACCATGCACTGTGCCCTAAGGGGCTAAACTGGGTGGACTGCAGTGATAGTGACTCCCGTTCTCTGGCTTCTGTTTGGGTCAGACAGTGGGAGCACTTGCAGTAGCTCAGAGGGAGAGAGGAAGAATTTATTCCTCTAGTTTCTACCCTGTGGCTTCTCGCCACAGACTGGAAGTATTCTTTGTCTAAAAGTCATAGCTCTTTTCGGGTAGCTTTCTCCCCACTGTGTGTGTTCTCTCTCTTTCACCCTCCCTCTCACCCTCTCTCTCTCATGTCTCTCTTTCTCTCTCTCTGGGTTCCGGTAGGCACTCCTCCTGTACCTCGTTACTTCAGGCCTGGAGGTGTTAACATTGCCCCACTGCTACTGGCCCTGGGATATGGCACTACCCTTTGTGGCTTCTTTACACCCTGTCTACACCTTTGTAAATAGATTTATATATGAAATTCTCCTCACAAAATAAATTTGAAACTTCACTATTTTCAGGCCAAAGCCTATTCAGAGTAATTAAAACCAGGGATAGGAGAGATACTGGGAGTGAATTGCTCACATAATTCAAGAAAACCTTCTTGCTAGGGGGCATAGGGCATGGATGATTATTGGCATGTAGTGGCAACAAGGTCGTCTCAATATCAATAGTAGTGGCACAGGATTAGGTGCAGGTGGAGGCAAGGCAATGAGAGCTCAACTGTGAAAATAGTTGCTGTGGTGTCTATAGTGATTATAAAAGTTTGGTCCTAGAGAGAGTGTGTACAGTGAAATGGAGAATTTTAAAGCTCAGAATATGCATAGAAAGATCAAACAGCCTCAGAGGCTGTTTAGGATTGTTTTATCTTCTATTGTGGCTGAGGACAAAGAAGAGGACCTGGCTGTAAAAGGTACAGAATTCAGCCCCAATTAGATGTTCAACATTGTCAGGTCTATTATAGTAAGGTCAGAGCAGTAAAGGAGAAGGGCACAAGGACACTGATATATGGGAAAGAATCATTAGGACAGACATAGACAAGACAAGGTTGAGAACTTTGAGCACCCAAATCCCCCTGAGCCTCTTATGCTGGTAGAGGCAGAATCTCTCCTTTACCTTGAAAGAACCAACCTAACCTTGTAAAAAAGATTTTTGATGATAGTATCTGTTGCTTCACAAGGACATGGTCAATAGCATAGGACTTCCTCTCATCAGGGCTGACCCAACACATGCTACTGCTGTGTATTCATCCTGGGCTATTCTCTGGGATACAAGCCAGTTACTTGGAGGAAGTTGATTACATTGGCTCTCTTTCATCAATACTTTGTCCTTCATAATTTGGATATGGATTTATACTTCTTGCCCAATGTGCTTCTGTTGGTACCACAATTAGTGCATTTACAGGATGCCTTAGCCATTGCCTTGGTATCCTTCCTAACATTTCCTCCAATCAGAGAACACTTTTGACAAGCAAGGAAGTGTAACAGTGGCCTAATTCCCACAGAATTAACTGGTTTTAACATGTGACCCATCAAACAGATTAGCTGGATTATACAATGGTGGAGTGGCTTGCTGAATCTCAGTTCCAGTTCCAGTTGGGAAGTAATAAAGCCTGGAGATAATGGGTCCTCTATACTGGTTTATCTCTTATGATTTTCCTACCCCTTACCTTTTATCAAACTCTCTTTCACTTGTCCAAATTAATTATGACATCTGTTTCTTGCCAGGTCCCTGACTGACAAGATTACATATCAAGTAGATCTTTTTTTACTCTTATTTTCTGCCCCTATACATAGCCTGATTTGTAAGTGATCAGTTCAGGTCAGTGTGCATTTCTTGAGACTGGTGGAACTGAACAGAGAAAGGGATAGTTGTGGAAGTTTGGGCTCCTTAGCTGTAGAACACTGCTTGTATGGCTTGTAATTAGGAAGGTACTTGTAGGACAGCCCCAAATTCAATCTGAGGAGTTGAGCTCAACTGATAGAGTAAATTGTCCCAAGTGTTGTATCTTTGTTATTTTGACATCCAAGGATTTTTTAAAAAACAAAATTCAGATGAATTAGGACTATGGATGTGTGGATCAGTAGGTGAGAAAAAGAAGTAATTTGGGACTCCACTGTGTTCTATCCCTATTTCAGAGACCGGGTTAAGCAGCCTCTTTGAGCTCAGTTATGGTGTAGTTTTTTGCAAAATCCCTGTTTCATTTGCCTAAGCTGGAGTCATGTTGGAGGGTATTACAGATGCCTGGGCCCCAAATAGCAACCTCTATATGGGAGGCATACAATTTTTCTCCTATTGGTGATGGTGGTGGTGGTGTTTGTGGGTGTAGGGAGGGAAGTCGAATTGTGTTGTTGACACAAGTTCATGAGACTAAACTACTTTGAAGGTTAATTTAAAATTAAAAAATAACTTTCTGAAATCAGTGCTGGATCATACTTTCTAGTACAGTAAGCCACAGCCCAGACAATTTTGGTGAATTTTATTTACTTCTATTAATAGGTGCACTCGTTTTTCTAGTTCTATCCCCTTTGTTAGAGTTTGTAACACAATGATATTCCGCAATCCTGAAATTATAAGTTTGAAAACTGATCTAACAATTTCTGATGGTCCTACAAACTTTATACTTTTCTGACATACATGCAGAATTGAGTTGGCTCCCTGAATAGCTGCCCTTTGGCATACATAAACTTGAAATGCCTGACCCTGGAGGTATGAAAGGATAAATGGTACTTATAGCCCTAGACAGAGACCAACATTTTCATTGTGTATAACAACAGAAGTTTGCAACTCAGAAACCATATACTTTCCTGATCATATTTTACCAGAGGCTGCTCTCCTTGCAGCTCATAGTTTAGGGATTTGTGCATGTCTTTGACCTCGAACTTTAATGTATTCTTTTGGACTAGATTGATACCAGGTCGAGTATTGATAAAGGCCCAAATAAGTGGCTCCAACAGTGGATGAACAATATATGTCTTAGTGCAAGGTTCTGTCACCATCCACCAGACCCTGTGGTCCCATGGAACTGCCTATGGTTTTGCATAGAGACATTGTGCTCTTATTCCTCTCTCCCTTTAGCCTGAAATAGCCTTCTTCTTTTCTTCCTTCATTTTGCAGGTCCCATTCCATGGAATGAATTCCCCAGTGGCTCAAGTCTGTGGCAGGTGTTCATCCAGTGTGCCCTCAGAGTGCACATCTACCATCTATTTTGCAACTGACTATTTACTCCACTAAATTATACGCTCTTTGAAGGAAGGAACTGTAATTATTTATATTTATATTTCTAGAGTCAGTTTAATGATTATGAATATGGCCTTTGCAGTCTGTGAGACCTCGGTTCAAGTTCCAATTTACCATTCATAAGTGCATAACCCTGGATGAGCTATTTATATTTTTTGAGCTTCAGTTTTTCCTTAAAAAAAAAAATGGGAAAAATAGTATTACATAATACAAGTATTTTGAGGATGAAAGTATGTATATGTACAAAGCAGTTAATTCAGAAGGATATTACATGCTCAATAATTATTATAGACTGTTCCCAGGAGATGTAGAATAAGTCTTTCAGTTCTTATACATACCTATTGGACTTGGATAACTAATGAAAGCAGAACTATGTAATTGTCTTGAATCATTGACCCACAGGAAAAAGTGTTAACTATGAAGCAAATAAAAACTAAGGGCAATGAGCAGGATATGACAGTTTTGGTTGCCATGCCATTGCAAACATTACCCTACTGACCACACATGTATCATCATATTTGAATAAGTTACAATACTGATATAAAATTGCTTTCGATATATTGAAATTGAGAGTTGTTGTAACAGTAAGCCTGCCCTGATTAATAAGGATATTGCTGAGAGAATAAAGTCCAAGCTGATTTTTATGGCACAAAGCTGGCTTCTTCTCTTACCCTAGCTCTCTGCGAGCTCCATTGCACATTTTTGGGCTCTTATCCTATGCAGTTTAATTGTAAGCACCTTCTCCTAAAAGTTTCTGGTCCTCCCAATTTACGTAGCAAACACTTAACCCTCTTCCATGATCAAGATCAAAAGTTATTTCTGCTGATAAAAATTTCTCAATAAACTAATATATAATTTCCGCTTTAGTTTTTGTGATCCCACCATACCCTACAGATTTCATGGCATATTTCTCACATGGATATATTTCCCTGCTGGACTGTAAGCCACATGAGGGCAGATGCTGATATATAGCAGGTGCTTATTATATCTAAGTGAAGGAAGACATGATAAGTATTCTAGGCGTACGTCAGTGATATCAGTAACTAATGCTTACATTTCAACTCCACTTGCTTGCCATACACATTAATAAACAACTATCTACTTGTATTTTCAAAAAAGTCTGTAGGTTCTTAAATATGTCTTTTTGTATGTAGGTCAGTATATTGACTTAAATGATGTGGGAAGATAATCTCTACAAAATCAGGAGGATGTACTTATAACAGTTAGGGATCTTTTATTTTAAAGTAGATCTTCTTCTCTCTTAAACACAGTCAACACACTGCCCAGATGACTAAGGTAATAACATATGAGAACAGTGAAAATGAAAACAATTTCCACATGAGGAAAATTGGACAATATCCCCTTTGTTTATGAAATGAGTTTATATAATTTGGCCAATATAAACACACTGAATTAACACTTAAGATCATGGTTCAAGTCAAATTAGACCAATAGCATGAGTTTATTATTCTGAGGTCAAACGGAGAAGAATACTGCCAGAGTAAGACCAATTGCAAGGCTAGAGCTTAGCTGTTCTGCTCAGAATAAGAAAAAACAAAATGGAAACGTGTTTTAGCCAGTTTTGGCTGCTTCCTGTATCTCACCTGTCTTTGAGATGCAGATGCCTTCTCATTCTCTTCATCTGTCTGATCAGTCCTCCCTGCCCTGATTGTATAAGGGAAGCTGAGTTATGGTTGCCCTTCCTAAAACACTCCTGTAATTTCTCCCTGCTCCTCCCCTGGCCAAGGAGTTGTTCAGATGTGAAGGTTGAGACCCAAATTGAAGTCCAGTCTCTACTCATTAGCACTGTGACCTTGGACAAGTTTCTTAAACTCCCTGAAGCATAGTTACTGCCATTGCAAAATGAGATTACGTATCTTCACAGGATATTTGTGAGAACCAAATGGTAGAATGCACATGAAAGCGGTAAGTAAACTGTAAAACATGCAAAGGTGAGTTTAGTGTATAAATCTGTGCTACACTGTGAGTACCGGTAGGCAGGGACTGTCTTCTTTGTCTCTAACTCCACAGCATTTTTCTTTTAAGGGTGCTGTTGGTAGAAGGAACCTGTTCTGTTACCACGTGTTGAGTGAGAGAACGTGGACGTGAGGACATGGCATATTTCAGTCCACTCACTGGACAACCTTAGGGGTAACAGTCTGTCTGTAGAGCCAGGTGATCTGTATGGCTGAGGGTTTACTCTTTTAAGTCTCAACACTTTAAAAATATTTCTTGATGGGAATCTCTTCCAAATAAATTTAATGGGGAAGGAACTAGTGAAGAAGAAGAGATGGATTATTTATTGTGAACAGAAGAAAATATAAAATATATTCTGGATCTACATTATTGCCTTGTAAAGAGCATTTCCATTGGTAATTCAGGGACACCATTAAGAATATTAATCATACTCTGCTATAACACTATGATGACTTCAGGGAATATGCTGTATATTGGGTATTTGCCTTGATATCAAATAATTTCCAATTATTGTATATTTTGAAATTTGATGGATTTTATAATTTTTATTTCCTCCTCTGCTGTCACTTCTCTTCACTGTGAGACAATACCCATTCCAGATGTTTTCTTCCTCCTATTTGCTGCTTTCTCATAGAAATCGAGAGAGAGCCAAAGTGCTCCAAATAAGCCCGCCTTTCTGTAGGCCTCGCTCCACAGAGGTAGGCAGGCACTCCAGGCCCTGAGCACTCCCAGACAGACTCCAACCTCCCCAACCCCAGGGGACACTCAGAACCTTTCCCCCACAAAGTATCTCAGGACAGTTGGTTCAAATATTCAGGACAAGAAGTCAATGTTTTCCAGGTCGTCACTTGTTTCCTAAACGTTATCCTCTTTGTCCAAGATGTGTCTTTTTTGGTCCCATCTCTCACCCCTCTTCCCTCTTCTGAATCTCCTCCAGTGTGTCTTCTAGATTCATGTTCTGGAGTCAAAGTCTGTCTGGGGCTGAAAGAGTGAATATCAGCTCAGACTGAAAAGAGGAAAAAACATCACTGCTGTTCATCAGGCCAGGAGGTCAGACAAAAATAAAGCCAGCTGCAAAATGAACAGGAAGCAGGATTTCTGCAGAGGTCATGAGGCAACCGTAAAATGCCACAAGGCTCCCCTCATCAAATGATTATTGCTTTCTTACCCATGACATCCTAGACCCACCCACTTTGCTATCCTCATGTATTATTGGGGACACCCAATTGCTCAGCCACCCTCACCTCATAACAGCCCCTGATCCCTAGTTAATGCTTGCTTCTCCAGATTCCACCTCAGAAACTGCAACTGATCTAGAACTGATCCTGACTTCCCTCAGTCCCTCCTCAGAATCCTTCAGCAGGAACCCAACCCTTACAGAGCATGCTTTCCTCCTCCCTCTGGTTGAAAGGGGCATTCCAGGATTCCTCTGAGTGCCTTTCTTCACTGCATCAAGTCAATAAATTTGATTTTGTTAGACTACAGTTTTGTTCCTCGTGGTCCTTGGCTGATTAGACTTTAACACCAGTCACTGGCAAACTGCCCCTTATCACTGACCTCTTTCCTGAACATGACATTAATGCTGTGTTTTAACTGGATCTGGACACTTCTTCCCCGGTAGCCCTCCTGAGTGGGAGGTGTATTTTCTTTCATGCAATTTTATACCGTTGGATCAGCAGATGGAGTATGTGTTCTCCTTGCTGATTCCAATCATTCTTTCTTCTCCTTACAGACGCTCAGCTTTAAATCTTACTTCATCAGACTTCATTATTGACCCCTAGTCTTACTGGTTGCAGTCATCTGTTGCCACCATCTGCTTCACTGGCACCCACTACCTTTTATTCCTTGAAGATTTTAGATCTTGGCTTACTGACACCCTTTACAATAATACAGTTTTATAATTCTTGATAATCTCACTATCTGCATAGATGATACAACCAATATCCTGGCCCAGCACTTCCTTGACTACTCTTTAGTGATTTTTTTCCTCAGCCATCTCTAAATTTTTCACTCCCATGGTCATGTTTTAGGCTCTTTCATTACACATGATTTAATATCACCATAATCTTAATTTCAAGCACCCCTCTCCCTGAAAACCATCTCCTGTTTTTTTCAGTTTATGTTCTCAAATATCTCAACTCCAATAATCTTCCAATCCTATCAGGTATGATTCCACCAGAATTTTAGTGTCTGTAAAATCTCCTTTGTGTCCTCAGTTCCCTCATTTTTTTAAAGTTACATGGTTTATCATTATAATGACTTCTTACTTGACCTTGAAAAGTAAGTAAACCATATTGTTTAAACCCAACTCTCTCCCTGCTCTATGTCTGCATAGCTAAGCATGGCTGGAGAGAAATACAAAACCATGCTGTCTGATTTTGCTTTATTTTATGTTTTTTGCATGACAAATTACCTTTTTATTGTGATAAAAATATATATAACATAAAAATTACCATTTTAACCATTTTGAAGTATACAATTCACTGGCATTAAGTGCATTCACATTGCTGTGCAACCATCACCACCATCAATTGCCAGAACTTTTTCATCTTCCCAAACTGGTACTCTAACAATAACTTTACACAATAAATTTTAAACAATAACTTTTTATTTCTCATTCCCCCCAAACCCCCAGCAAGCACCATTCTACCTTCTGACTACTCTCATAAGTACTCTCTGGGTAATCTAGGTACCTCATATAAGTGGAATCATATGGTATTTGTTCTTTTGTGACTGGTTTATTTCAATTAGCACAATGTTTTCGAGGTTCATATGAGTTGTAGCATGTCAGAATTTCATTCCTCTTTAAGGCTGTGTGTAATATACCATATTTTGTTTTTCCGTTCAAGATTTTATTTTAAATTTGTGATCACCTATCTCCATCTGGGCCTTGATGCTGTCACGTTGTTTTACTCCATTCTGAAATCCATTTTACCGTCTCTCTCCTAGACTATTATTTCATACCTTATTCTATTTTTTCAAACCCACCATGCTTTACTCTCAGCTCTTAATCTTGATTTCTATATTACTGAAAAATTAGAAGAGAACTTCTTTTTTTTGAATTTATTTATTTTAGTTATTTATTTTTGGTTGCATTGTGTCTTCATTGCTGCGCGAGGCCTTTCTCTAGTTGCGGCGAGCGGGGGCTACTCGTTGTGGTGTGTGGGCTTCTCACTGCGGTGGCTTCTCTTGTTGTGGAGCATGGGCTCTAGGCATGTGGGCTTCAGTAGTTGTGGCATGCGGGCTTCAGTAGTTGCGGCATGTGGGCTCAGTAATTGTGGCTCGTGGGCTCTAGAACGCAGGTTCAGTAGTTGTGGTGCATGGGCTTAGTTGCTCCGCGGCATGTGGGATCTTCCTGGACCAGGGCTTGAACCCGTGTCCCTGCATTGGCAGGTGGATTCTTCACCAGGGAAGCCCGTAGAAGAGATCTTCTAATTAGAAGTTCTAATAAGTTCTCTTCTTCTTAAATTAGCACATTAGCACCAATATGCACTGTCTTTCTACCTCTTATTATTCATCTACATTGCACCAGCTCACATCCCTTTTCATTATTACTCAAAGTCATTGCTATAACAATTGTCCTCTCTTTCTTCTACATCATCAGGTTTCCTCACCTATTAGACCATTTTCACCAGTGCACAACATTGCTGGAACTTATCTTAAAAACAACAACAACAAAGCTCTTCCTGACTTACTTTCGTTTTACCACCACCAATTTTTCTCCTTACCTTTGTGGTAAAACTCTTTGAAAACTGTCTCTATACTTCCTGCCTCAGTTTCTCTTAATTAGTTCTACTATATCTTATGCTCCTACCACTCGAATGAAACATCTCTTATCAAGGTACCAATTGATTCCAAATTGTTAAATCCAATGGACCCTTCTCAATCCTCATGCTACGTGACCTTCAAAAGAATTTGACACTGCTGACCCCTTCCTTCTCTTTGATATACGTTTCTTGCTTGGTTTCCTGGACACTGCTGCTCCTGGTTTTTCTCCTATCCTGCTAACTTTTACTTATTAGTCATCTTTGGTGTTTTTTTTTTTTTTCTTCTTCTCATTTCTCTGATTTCTGAATGATAGAGGGCCCAGGTCCCAGTCCTTGGTCCTTTAAAAATTTCTGTATACATCCAAACTCTTAATGAGCCTTAAAGATCTTCACAAGTCTCATGGATTACATGTTGATAATAGTCTGATGGCTACCAAATTTATTTCCAGGATGGTCTGCTCTCTGAATTCCAGATTTATGTATTTAATTGACTACTTGAGATTTCTACTTACATGTCTGATGGTTATTTCAAACTTAGTATGTTCCAAACTGAGTTTTCCATGTTTTTTCCCAAATCTACTGCTTTCCTAATCTTCCCCATCTTGGTAAACTGCAACTGTATTCTTCTAGTTGCTGAGGCAAAAAGTCTTGGAGTCATCTTTGATTTTTCTCCTTCCCTTACAACCTATATCCAATCTGTCAAATCTTACTGGCTGTACCTTCACAATATAACCACAATCTTACCACTTTATATAGCTTCTTCCTTCACCTCCTGTATGTCTTTACTCAAATTCTGCTTTCTTAGTGAAAGTCAAGATATGTCACATTGGACCTTCACACCTACCCACAACAGTCTTTGCCCCCTTTCCTGTTCTGCATTTATTCTTTAGCTCTCATTACTATTTAACATACTATGTATTTTACTTGTGTACCTTTTATATTGTCCATGCGAGCAAAGACTTTTTTTTGTTTACTGTTGTGTCCCTAATGCTTAAATCAGTGCCTGACACATAGTTGGAATTTAATAAATATACACTGGATGAGTAAATTAAAAAAATTAGTACTGAGAATTAGGGAAAGTAAGATATTTAGAGCCATGTGTACAAGAGCAAATAGGCCCTTGGTTATTATCTCCATGGTTCTCCTGTGAGTAAAATTTTAGTTTCATGAGGTAGCAGCTTAATAACAATAATAACAACTGAGTACTTATTATGTGCAGAAGCTATCCCACATGCTTTATTTACTTCTTCTTATTTAAGCTGTATAACCATAAGAAATAGCTATCATTATCTCTGTTTTACAGATGAGGCCAAGCCACTTCCTCAAAATCACCTTGCTAGGAAATGATTGTGCTGGGATTCAAAATCAGTTCCATCTGACACCAAAGTTCATTTTTTTTCACTGTAATACATGGCTTGCTTTTTGGCTCTTGGCTGGTGTTTTTGTTAATGAGGGTATTAACGTAGGCAATAAACTTGGCAGAAAAAAAGAATGATATGCCATTAAGCCTACTGAGGTCATCATTTTCTTTATTACACAAACTTCAGTATTATGCAATTTTAATATCTTCTTTATTTGTAGGGAGATCTGAATAGCTAAAATGTAAGGCAACTATTATTGACATTTTTAATTGAAAATTAAAGGTTGCTCTGTATCAAAATTTGCATGCACATAATAGTAAAAACAGGTGTGCTTGACCTTTTTTAGTATAATATTTGGTTGTTAAAAATGGAATTTTATTTGGTTTGACTATTTCTCTTGCATTTAGGTGGCAATAAAAAAGCCCTCCTGCAGCTAATTTAATAACAGCAAATTCTCATGGATGTAATGCAAATATCTGCTGTGAGGCAAAGCCTGATTCATTTAATTTATTTATTTCTGAACTCATTACATTGATTACACTGTAATGGGATTCAGGGGCTTTAAAAATGGAAGAGAAAATGGAATAGGCACATATGAGAGAAAATTAGTGAGCCATTTGCCCTGCATTTGGACCAGACATTGTGATTTTTGTTTTGAGCTTTGTAACTCATTCACTTTGGGATTGTGATAAGCAACATAGATTTCACTCAATTTTCTAAATGTAATTTTGAACAAATTTTTCTATTCATATATTTTTAGTTGTGTGATAAAATGTGTTGATAAATTAATCTACTTTCATATATAAAACTTCGTTTCCTAGATCAAAGAGAATGTTCAATGTAAATCACACTTATTTGAGTCATCCAATGATTTAAGCATTAGAAGAACTGATTCCTAGCTCCAACATTTACATTTTCTTATTATCTCTGTGCCTTGATTTCTTTCTCTGGAAACTGAGCATAATCCTCATCTTGTTTATTTTATGGACATATTGAAACTTTCATCAGGCAATTTATGAAAAATCACTTCGTAAATTGGAGTCTCTATGTAAAATGGTACATGTAAAATGATAGTGATTTTATTACTATTGTGTGGCTTAAAGGGATAATTAAGTGTTTTATTGACTTCATACTTTTGCCAAAAATTTATGGTTTTGGATTATAACATTTGCCTTTTTAGATTATTTTTTAGTTAATGCAGAATTTCCTGGAGTAAAAGATAAGCCACTTATGGACTTCGACTGTAGCACTGGTAACTGATCAACACCTTAGAGCTTATTCAGATTGTATTTTCTTTTTCACGTTCATTTTTCTTTTGTTACTAAAATAATTAATATTGATATTTACATTGTTTCTATTTTTTTGTGGTTATAATGAAAGCAGGGCACATTTAAGTGCACAGGGCTTTCCATTAAATTTGTATAATTTAATCCCAGGTATTCTGGTTGACATTATATGTACTTTACAAAAGATTTTGCCTAGATCCTATTTGGGTTAAAATGGAATACCTTTTTATCGGTCTCTCCCAAATTCTTTGTTTTAAATCTATAATTTTAAATCTACAAGAGGATCATCGGAACATCACATTCCACACTATATGTAAGTACTGAAACATAATCAATTTATGTGTCAAAAGAGCAAAAGAAAGAATAATAAGACTTTTTGTTATTGATTTTTAATTTAATTCTATTGTGGTCAGAGAACCTAATTTTTTAGAAATCTAAGTATAGTTGATTTACAGTGTTGTGTTAATTTCAGGTGTACAGCATAGTGATTCACTATTTTTGTAGATTATATTCCATTATAGGTTATTACAAGATAATGAGTATAAATCCCTGTGCTATACAGTAAATCCTTGTTGCTTTTCTATTTTATATATAGTAGTTTGTATCTGTTAATCACATATCCCTAATTTGTGCCTCCCCCTTCCTTCTTCCCTTTGGTAACCACTAGTTTGTTTTCTATGTCTGTGAGTCTGTTTCTGTTTTCCATATACATTCATTTGTATTATTTTTAGATTCCACATATAAGTGGTATCATACGGTATTTGTCTTTCTCTGTCTGACTTATTTCACTAAGCATAATATTTTCTAGGTCCATCCACATTGCTGCAAATGGCAGTACTTCATTCTTTTTTGTGGCTGAGTAATATTCTGTTGTATATACATACCACATCTTTTTATTTCAATCATCTGTTGATGGGCACTTGTGTTGTTTCCATAGAATGTACTTTTTTTCCCTCAGCATATTATGCTTTATTATTTCAAGAAAGGTAAAAACACAACTGAAATGCAAAAAAAGATTTGTGCAGTTTATGGAGAAGGTGCTGTGACTGATCGAACTTGTCAAAAGTGCTTTGTGAAGTTTTGTGCTGGAGATTTCTCCCTGAATGATGCTCCACGGTCAGGTAGACCAGTTGAAGTTGATAGCAATCAAATCAAGACATTAATTGAGAACAACTTGTTTTAAAAATAGAATTTACTTTTCGTATGACTTTGTCCTTGATTTTATGACCCAGAATATGATTTATTTTAGAAAATGTTCTGTTTGCACTTAGAATGCATATTTTACTGTTGTTGGGTAGAGTGTTCTATAAATGTTAATTAGATTGAGGTGTTTGATAGTGTTGTTAAGGTTTATATATCTGTACTAGTTTGATAGGGCTTTCATGACAAAATACCACAAACTGAGTATCTTAAAGTCTGAGGTCAAAGTGTTGGCAGAGCCATGCTTTCTCTGAAGGCACTAGGGAAGGATTCATTCCAGGCCTCTCTCCTAGCTTTGGTTGTTCCTTGGCTTGTGGCAGCATAACTACAAATTTCACATAGCATTATTTCTGTGTGCTTGTCTCTGTGTCCAAATTTCCCTTTTTTAATAATTCAATCCAATCAGATTAGAGACCCATCCTACTCTAGTATGACCTCATCTTAATTTAACTAACTACATTTACAATGACTCTATTTCTAAATTAGGTCACCTTCTGAGATACTGAGGGTTAGGATTTCAGCATATGAATTTTGGTGGGGACACAATTTAATCCATAACAATATCCTTACTGATTTTCTGTCTACTTTTATATGTATTATTGAGAGACAGGTATTGAAATCCCCAACTCTAACTACAGATTTGTCTATTTTTATATTTCCTTATATTTCTGTCAGAGTTTGCTTTATGTATTTTTAAGCTCTATTGTTAAGTACATAACTCTTACAATTGTTATATTTTTTTGATGAATTAACTGCTTTATCATTATGAAATAAACTTTTTATCCTTGGTAAATACATGATATTTTTTGTTCTGAAATTTACTTTGTAAAATATTAATAAAGACACTAAAGTTTTCTTTTGATTTATGTTTATCTGTATATCCATATCTATATATCTATTTATATCTTCTTATTAGTCATCTTTGCTCTTTGTTTTCGCATTTCTCTGTTTTGATTAATGAGATATGGATTTCTGGAAATGTCTTGTCACATAGGCCCTGTAAAGATTTGGTACAAAATGTTTCATAGCTTAAGCACTCCTCACTGTGTAAAGAGACGTACAGACCTTACTTGGAGGCCTCATCTATTATTCTGAGCCACACAGCACGTGTGTGATACATAAAGAGCATACCTGGGGAGGCACGTGAAATGTCTGAGATGTCTCCTTGCTTCAATTGTGCTTCTTGATTGCACGTATCCTTGAAATTATTAACGTAGTTTGATAGTGAGGAAGATCTCTGATTTGTGGGAATCTGATTCTTGACAGTCGGACCCTTTGTGTTGGCTCATACACAAACATTTAGACACATATCTGCAAAAAAGAGAATTAAAAATTTTCTAAGACATTTTGATTTCAAGGTCCCATTTTGCTTGGTAGTAGCTGAGGCAGAAGGCTTGGGGGATGGTAGGGGAACACAAACTTGCCAACTGAAGATTTATTACTCTTTTCAGATTTAAAACAGATAAATAGTAAATTTAAAACGGGTAATTGTCATTCCATTCAAAGTTCTAATCCCACTGTTTTCTCCCTTCTATATTCTAATGTGGATGCAGGAGGTAGGAGGAAGTTTACTTGCCCTCACTGAGATGAGGGGTGATTTGTCTAACTGAGGGTCCTCTGCTATTATCTGTCTCTCTCTCTGCTGAGCGGGTCTCATCTTGGCACATGACTGAGACTCAGTCATGTCATCCCTCAAGCCCCAGACCCTTAAATCACCTCACCCCTCACCATAATGGCCCAATGTTAGTACCACTGGCTTTAGAGCATGTGTGAATGCTTGAAGATTTTTCATAACTCATGGAGCCAAAACAATCTTTGGGGAGGGGCGCTTCCTCTAATCCTCTTCTGCCCAAATGTTCTCCACACAATTTCTACTTTGCTGTAGCTGTTCCATATTGTGGTAGATGATTTTCTTTTAGAATCTCTAGTGGTAGCTGGGGCAAAACCTGTCTAATTTCAACTTTACCCTCTCTCATGCTTTGATGTCATTGCCTCTTGCTAATAAATTGAGGGAGTAAGAAGGAGCTTGGCATCCCACCTTTTTTGCTCTACTTGTGGCACCTCCTACCCCTTTCAGCTTATCTCTGCCAATTCTTGTTTTTTTGCTCTGTTGAATGAGAGTTCCTAATGATATAAACTTTTACGTTTTTATTCCAGGACCTCTTTGAACGCACCCTCTTCTTCCTGATGCAACGAACCTAAAGGCTAATACCTAATGGCTGAGTAGTGCTAAGGGAACATGATTTAGAGGGTCATGGACCATATATTGGTTTAATATTTCCAAAACTATTGTCCTCTTTATGCAAACCAACAACAAATGAAAAAAACAGATCAGAGAGTATTCAGATTTTACTACTAATATTTCTAGGGGTGTTGGAACTGGATGAAGTTGCAGGGATAATTTATTATTTATTGGCCTACAATGGGAGCCAGTGGATGGTGCAACTGATAGGGCAATTAAATGAGATACCCGGGTCCTGTTGACCCCCTCTATGCCCAGGACACTTATCATAGGTTATTTCATATTAAACTTTCTTTAACCTTGTTAGATTTTTTTAGCCCTTCTTTATACATGAAGAACCACAGAATAAAGTTATAGCTAAATGTGACAAAGACAGAATGTAACTCTTAAACACCCGTTCTGTGAATCCCAAACCTGTTTATTCTATCAAATCCTTCTGTTGGTTCCAGAAAAGACCTAAGGCTCATATCTTCAGAAATTACAAGTGGTCTATATTCTACCTCACCGGCACCAAAACAAAGGAGTAAATAGGCTGTTGTGCCCTTTGTGGATTTTTTCCTGTTGATGTTATGCCTGTTCACAACTATTTTTCTGATTAGATCTTGTAGATAGACACATAGGTAGGGAGACTACCCCTGAGTGCTACATGCCTCTAGAAAAACAAAAAACAAAAAATGGTGAGATAAAGTTTAGGATTTGTAAAGGAGATAGCTATAAAGGTGCACTGGCATTTTGGGAGAAACAAAGTAAAAACCTTTTTAGCAAAGGGTATCTTGGATGCTTGAAAATATGGTGCTACAAAAACTTAAATTGGGCTCAACAGTTCTTGAGAATTTGATGTAAATCAAAAGGTTTTTGGACAGCTTATGGATTTTTTTTCTTCCTCGAAACTGTTGGAAGCCATAGATTTGAAAAGGAATTTCACACAGATATGATTATCACACCACCAATAAGCTGTTATCTCTACAAAACAGAAGTAGGTGAGTCCGTGCTCTGTGGGACCAGGTTCCTCAGCCATGGAGATTTCAGGGGCTGATGTGGGAAAGACAAACTGAAAACATAGGATATTATTCATGTTCAAGGGCTCACAGTGAAATCTCACCAGCAAAAACATCACCAGGTCACTTTAATGTAAATAAGATGAATGGCTTGGAAAAGGGAAATTTTGCACTTTCTTCACCAATTTTAATTTAACAAGAAAAATAGCTATGCCAACTAAAATGTTACCATCTGAAGTAGTTGTTTCCACATTTTCCAAATGGCACCTCTTAGCAGTATTTTAAAGCATGCTTCTCCAAATTATGTTATGTTTATTTATTTTACAATTTCATGGTGTGTTAATACACATTGTAAAAAGTGCACGCAAATGGAAATTTAAAGCACAAGTAAAATGAAATAAATAATATTTAAAAATTAAAAACAATTTTTGCTTTTACTTAAAATACTAGTATTATTACTATTAGAAATGTAATTGAGTATGTTTCATTCTTTTTGAAAAACTTGGTTTAACACTTTGTGATCCAGTTATTTGAAAGTTTAAAACTAAGGTCAGTTTATTTCACAGCTTACTTTAAAAAGGTGATAAAGATACCTGTGGGAAGCATGCAGTCTTAGCCGGAGGTAACTCCTGGAGGAGACAGTATGTCTCTCACAAAAAGCAAAGCCCCTACCCTTGACTTGGAATGCACTCTTTTTCCCAGGCCTGAGGAATGTAAAAGAGATTAGCAAAGCTATCTCAAGCCAGGAGACCTCAGGGAACTGAGAGTCCTGGTTGTTCCTTATGGCTGGGGGCTGTGTGTGTGCCTGGTTAAGGGAAGATAATGTTCAAGGATAGTTGTTGTAAACTTGTTGACATCCATGGTAGTGACTGAACTGAGATGATAAGCAATTCTATGGGTTTATTGTCTAATGATGAGTTCCTCTTCTGTCTATATAAGATTCAGTAAATTCTAAATAAAGTACCTTGCAACAATCAGTTGTCTTGGTCCTTCTGACCCCATACTCAAGGTGCTATTCAGTCCCTTACCCCTCTCTGTCGGGACCTGGAAGACCCCCGGCGGTGGCTGGACCGTCGCAGATACCTCAGTGAAAAAGATACCTCACAAAGATAAATTGAAATAGAAGAAAGAAATGTATCTGGCTGCATTTAGTAATCATGGAATTCATAAAAAATCATCTACCAATTTTACAAGTTTTAAATTAAAACGTACTAAATTTCCACATTCTTTGACATTAATACATTTTTTTCCTGACATACCAATTAAAAGATGTTGTTCTACATTAAAACAAAATATTTATGACATATTCTCAGCCTTTTTATTTGGAAAATTTCAAAACATTAGAAAATTGTTTCTAATTTTTGAGTGTAAAGATATGAGAGGTTTATGTGATATCCATATTCATCATTTTTAGCAAGAAAATCACTTAACCATGGAAATATTTCCAAGCATTCATTTTCAAAATGTTCCATTTTATTTTGAAAACAAGTTGACCTCTCAACCATTGTTAAAATATATGCTTTATAATGAAAGAATTTATTAAGCATGTTTACTTTGTCAAAAACATTTGTTAGATAGAGCTTACTGAAGGCCACTTACCCAGCAAAGGTGAGCAATTAAGGAACTCTTATTTTCTTATACAAGAATAATGTTTAACACGTATTTCACCTGACAGATTTTTTTAAGTACTTGTCTTGCACTAACCAGTGAAGCTATTGTGGTAGAAAAGAATTTTCTGGTGACTTCTCATATCGCTACAGAATATTATAAATAGTCTACTGTTCAATATTTTTGCTTTTATAAATGTAACAACACAATGACATTATGAAGTAACCGACTGTAATCGCCCACAAAGGCTGAACCTGGGAGGATGGGATCATCAAAGCCTCTCTCATGTAGAATTTATTATTTCTGCAGGTTACTTCACAGCAGTGTCTGGACCAACCCACATATTAAATATGAACAGAACTTTCTTATTTTTATTTTTAGGTTAAAAATGAATATTTAAGAAGTTCAAATCCCAGAGGACTGTTATAAACACCTGGGAATTACCCACTACTTTGGAGAGCACAGAACTGAAGTGGTGGTTCTCAAACTTTAGTGTATATGAGAATCACCTGGAAAGTGTATTAAACTACAAGTCTCTAGGTCCCACCCAGAGAGATTCTGATTAGGTCTAAAGTGTGACTTGGGAATTGGTAGCTTTATCAAACATCTCAGATATTTCAAATGCTGTTCCTTAGTAGACTGTACTTTGAGAAACCCAGACTAAAGCGACTTAAGAATTTTCCCTATTTTCTTCATAGTACTATCCTTGGTTTAAGATTATTAGCATATCAACGTTCAGTTTGAAACTTTGCATAGGTACCCAGGGAATGAAATGGAGTGAATGGGTAATGGCTCTTTAATATGTTTAATTAGAGAGTTATAATGAGTAGGTAGACAAGATTATCGACATATACCTACCTAATTTATGCATAGTAGTTAACTAACGAGATGCCTGCTAATAATCCCATTCTCTGACCCCTATAGATAAAATTTCCTTGAGCTTGATGTCATACATTCTAGAGATCCAATGCCAGAGCTAGATTTCTGTGGATTCTTTAGTGATTTATGTGTTTTAGTGATCACTTTTGGCTTTAAACTCTTATTTTTGTTGGGTCTCATTTCCAGTATCTGATCTCTTCACTCTGCTTTGTGCTCAGTGCAGCGAATCACTAACTTTTTCTTTTCCCCAAGCAAACTGCATTGTACTTATACAGTGCATTTGGATGTAAGACATCCCTTCTCTTAAATGTTATTTGGCCATCCTCACATCAAGACTTTCTCACTGGCCACCTTTGCCCATGGTCACTGGCCTCTTACCAGTGGACTATTGTCCCTCTCCCCCCCAAATCCTTCTCTGATTGTTCTGCATGGTAATTTACTGCTTTACCTGTTAATCAGCTTCTTCCATGTTCAGTTATACTTCAGAGTGATTATAACAAACCATTATCCATACTGAAGAAGCTACAGAGACTTTAAATTCCTTTCTTTCCTTTTTTCCTCTATCCATCTCTATAGATGGAAGGGAAGAGAACCTTGTCTCAGTTTTGCACTCTGAATGATACCTTTGGCTTCAGAAAGCAGAAATGGCTACAATCAATGTTTTCTTTTTTTTTTAAATTGAGGTGAAATTCACAAAACATAAAATTATCCCTGTTAAAGAGTACAGTTCAGTGGCACTTAATACACTGATAAAGTGCAACCACCACCTTTATCTAGTTCAAAACATTTTCATCACCCCAAATGAAACCTCATTCCCATTAAGTAGTTATTCTCTATTTCCCCTTCCCTCAGCCTCTGGCACCAATTTGCTTTCTGTTTCTATGGATTTACCTATTCTGGGTATTTTATATAAATGAAATTGTGAAGAATATGACCTTTTGTGTCTGGTTTGTTTCACTTAGCATAATGTTTTTGAGGTTCATCCATGTTGTAGCATGTATCAGTACTTCATTCCTTTTAGTGGCTGAATAAAATTCCCTTGCATGTATATAACATAATTTGTTTATTGATTCATCTGCTGATGGACATCTGCTGATGGACATCTGCAGATGGATATTCATCTGGTTTATTTCACTTACCACAATGATTTGAGGTTCATCCATGTTGTAGCATGTATCAGTACTTCATTCCTTTTAGTGGCTGAATAAAATTCCATTGCATATATATAACATAATTTGTTTATCGATTCATCTGCTGATGGACATTTGGGTTGTTTCTACTTTTTGGCTATTGAGAATAGTGCTACTATGAATATTCATCTATAAGTATTTTGAGAACAATTTTGGTTTTAAATTTTTTTTTCATTCCTTAACACTAGTTTCCCTTTTGAACATTTAATGAATTATTGTAGTGATCTGACATATATTGGAGTACTTGAATTTTTTATACTGGTCCCTATTTTGGTTTCTCATTCAGGTTATTGAGTTCTGTTTTAGCTTCTGGTGGTGTGTTCCTGGGGAGGGAGTGGAAACTACATTTGGCCAACGATTGGCATCCTGGATCAGCTTGTACCTCATTGTGTAAGTGGGAGTGAATGATGAGCCATCAGCTGAAGACATGCAATTTGTGAAGTGATGCTGGAAGTGGTAATTTGAGGGAAAGAGCCAAAGAGTACTGGGCCTTGAAAGTTGAAGAAAAGCCAGGTTCTGAGATTCAATAGACATGATTTAAGACAAAGACACATTTCTGCCACATTTCTAAATTCTTTTACTGCATATGTCTCATCTTTTTAGTGGCTTGCCTTGTCATTTTCAGGTTAACAGTATTCATCAGATAGAAGCTGTGTTACATCTTCTTACCCCATGAATCAGAATCAAAAGATTACTGTCATCACTTTTATTAGTGATCAGTCATATTGATAAAAAATGTTATTTAAACTATGTCAGTTTTAATATTAGGAATCTTCTGCCCTCCATTGGATACACACAAGGTAAAAAGTAAGAAACAATTGGAAAGAGAGAACATTGTTAACACTCAGTTACAACTTTTGAGTTGTGAGTTAACTGCTTGTCTACAAATTTGTGTGTGTGTTTTTTTCTAGCCAGTCAATTCCTCCTAATTCTTCGAGTAATTGTATAATCAATGTGGCTGCTTAAACACTTAAGGCAGATAGTCAGTAAAATGTTCTGAAGAAATTGGAATTAACTCTGTGTTGCCTTTTATTATTTTGGGAAAAAGGCTATGTTTATTGTACGTTTGACAGGTTTTTATTTGTAGATTTATTTGAGGGAGTCAAAAGATAAGCAAATAAACATCGTTAAAGTGAGAATGTTGCTTATGGTGAAGATTAAGAATATTAAGTAGATAATTTGTATTGGTTGTCAATTTTTCTACCTTTTCTGATGTGTAATTGACATAGAATCAACATATATATGATGTACATGCTGATTTGATGTGCATTTACATTGTGAAATTATTACCACAATCAAGTTAACTCACACATCCATCATTTCACAGTTACCTTTTTTCTTTCTTTTCTTTTCTTTCTTTTTTTTTTTTTTGGTGTGGTGAGAACACATCTACTCTCTTAGCAAATTTCATGTACACAATGAAGTATTATAAAATATAGGTACCACACTGTACATTAGATTCCCAGAATTTATTCATCTTATAACAAAAAGTTTATACCCTTTGACCAACATCCCCCATCCCCTGGTAACCACCGCTCTACTCTTTAGTTTTGGGTTCAACTTTTCAGATTCCACATATAAGTGAGATCCTACAGATTTGTCTTTCTGTCTCTGGCTTACTTTCCTTAGCATAATGTCCAGTTCATGTTGTTGCAAATGGCAGAATTTCCTTTTTTCTTGTGGCTGAATAATATTCCATTGTATATATATAGCACATATTTTTATCTGTTCATCTGTCAACGAACACTTGGGTTGTTTCCATGTCTTAGTTATTGTAAATAATGCCTCAATGAACAGATGAGTATAAATATCCCTTTAAGATAGTGATTTCATTTCCTTTGGACATACACCCATAAGTGGGATTGCTGGATCATAAGGTAGTTCAATTTTTAATTTTTTGCAGAACCTCCATACTGTTTTCCATAGTAGCTGTATCAGTTTATAGTCTCACCAATGGTGTACAAGGATTCCCTTTTCTCCATGTCCTCACCAATACTTGTTATCTCTTGTCTTTTTCATAAAAGCCATCCTAACAGATGTGAGGTGGTATCTTACTGTGGTTTTGATTTGCATTTCCCTGAAGATTAGTTAAGCATTTTAGTTGACTGCATATATGTGGGTTTATTTCTGGGCTTTCTATTCTGTTCCATTGGTCTATGTGTCTGTTTTTATGCCAGTACCATACTGTTTTGATTATGATAGCTTTGTAATATAGTTTGACATCAGGACGTGTGAAGCCTTAAGTTTTGTTCTCTCTCAAGATTGCTTTGGCTATTCAGGAGGCTTGTGGTTCCATGAAAATTTTAGGATTTTTTTTTTTCTATTTCTGTGAAAAATGCCATTGGAAAGTTGATAGGGATTGCATTTAATCCATAGGTCACTTTGGGTAGGATGGACATTTGCACAATACTAATTTTTCCAAATAAAGAACACAGGCTATCTTTCTTATTTATTTATTTATTTATATCTCCTCACTTTTTTTCCCCTCAGTGTCTTATAGTTTTCCATGTACAGATCATTCACTTCCTTGGTTAAATTTATTCCTAAATATCGTATTCTTCATGATACTATTGTAAATGTAATTGTTTTTTAAAATTTCTTTTTCAGGCAATTTGTTGTCAGTGTATAGAAACATAACTGATTTTCGTGTGTTGATTTTGTATTCTGCAACTTGACTGAATTAGTTTATTACTTCCCACAGTTTCTTGGTGGAATCTTCTGGGTTTTCTGTGTGTAAGATCATGTCAACTGTAAACAGAGACAATTTAACTTCTTCCTTTTTTATTTGGATGTCTTTCATTTCTTTTTCTTGCCTAATTGCTCTGGCTAGGATTCCAGTACTATGTTCAGTAGAAGTGGTCAATTTAAAACAAAAAACAGCTTGATTGATGTATAATTTACATATAAAATTCACATCTTTTAAAAAAAAATTATTTATTTATTTATTTATTTTTTAGCTTTGTTAGGTCTTTGTTGCTGAGCACAGGCTTTCTCTAATTGCGGCGAGTAGGGACTACTCTTCATTGTGGTGCATTGGCTTCTCATTGCCGTGGCTTCTCTTGTTGCGGAGCATGGGCTCTGGGCACGTGGGATTCAGTAGTTGTGGCATGTGGGCTCAGTAGTTGTGGCTTGTGGGCTCTAGAGCACAGGCTCAGTAGTTGTGGCACACAGGCTTAGTTGCTCTGTGGCAAAAAATTCACATGCCTTTAAGTGTGCAATTCAAGGAATTTTGGTCAGTATACACAGTTGTGCAAACATCACTACAGTCCAGTTTTAAAGCATTTCATCATGTGCAACTGATCTCTCAAGCCTGTTTGCAGTCAATCTCCACTTCTACCCTCAGCTTTAGGCAATCACTGGTACAATTTCTGGCTCTACAGATTTGCTTTTATGGAAATTGCATGTAAATATAATTACACAATATGAAGTATTTTGCATCTGGTTTCTTGTACTGAGCTTAACGATTTTGAGATTCATCTCAGTTGTGGCATTTGTCAGT
The DNA here is from genome assembly GCF_965194825.1 of Balaenoptera physalus. Lineage (NCBI taxonomy): Eukaryota > Metazoa > Chordata > Mammalia > Artiodactyla > Balaenopteridae > Balaenoptera > Balaenoptera physalus. The sequence continues at coordinate 97,434,031 of NC_138890.1, read as the reverse complement.
ACTTTTGTTCCTTTTTATTGCTGAATAATAATCCATTGTATGAATATGTTACATTTTGTTTTTTCACTGATGGATATTTGGAATGTTACCACTTTTTGGTTATTATGAATAATGCTACTATGAATATTTTCATGTAAGTCTTTGTGTTGACATGTATTTTCATTTCTCTTGGGTAGGTTCCTAGGAGTGTAGTTGCTGTGTCACATGAAAATTTATGTTCAATATTTTAAGAAACTACTTTTGGTTTTCTAAAATGTACCATTTTACATTTCTAGTATCTATGTATTTGCCTTATGTATTGAGGTGCTCCTATGTTGGGTCCATAAATATTTACAATTCTTATATTTTCTTCTTGGATTGATCCCTTGGTCATTATGTAGTGTCCTTCTTTGTCTCTTCTAATAGTCTTTGTTTTAAAGTCTATTTTGTCTTATATGAGAATTGCTACTCCAGCTTTCTTTTGATTTCCATTTGCATGGAATATCTTTTTCCATCCCCTCACTTTCAGTCTGCATGTGTCCCTAGGTCTGAGGTGGGTATCTTGTAGACAGCATATATACGGGTCTTGTTTTTGTATCCATTCATCCAGTCTATGTCTTTTGGTGGGAGCATTTAATCCATTTACATTTAAGGGGATTATCGATATGTATGTTCCTATGACCATTTTCTTAATTGTTTTGGGTTTGTTACTGTAGGTCTTTTCCTTCTCTTGTGTTTCCTGCCTAGAGAAGTTCCTTTAGCATTTGTTGTAAAGCTGGTTTGGTGGTGCTGAATTCTCTTAGCTTTTGCTTGTCTGTAAAGGTTTTAATTTCTCCCTCAAATCTGAATGATATCCTTGCTGGGTACAGTAATCTTGGTTGTAGGTTTTTCTCCTTCATCACTTTAAATATATCCTGCCACTCCCTTCTGGCTTGCAGTGTTTCTGCTGAAAGATCAGCTGTTAACCTTATGGTGATTCCCTTGTGTGTTATTTGTTGTTTTTCCCTTGTTGCTTTTAATATTTTTTCTTTGTATTTAATTTTTGATAGTTTGATTACTATGTGTCTTGGCGTGTTTCTCCTTGGATTTATCCTGTATGGGACTCTCTGTGCTTCCTCGACTTGATTAACTATTTCCTTTCCCATATTAAGGAAGTTTTCAACTATAATCTCTTCAAATATTTTCTCAGTCCCTTTCTTTTTCTCTTCTTCTTCTGGGACCCCTATAATTCGAATGTTGGTGCGTTTAATGTTGTCCCAGAGGTCTCTGAGACTGTCCTCAATTCTTTTCATTCTTTTTTCTCTCTTCTGCTCTGCAGTAGTTATTTCCACTGTTTTATCTTCCAGGTCACTTATCCATTCTTCTGCCTCAGTTATTCTGCTTTTGATTCCTTCTAGAGAATTTTTAATTTCATTTTTTGTGTTGTTCATCACTGTTTGTTTGCTCTTTAATTCTTCTAGGTCCTTGTTAAACATTTCTTGTATTTTCTGTATTCTATTTCCAAGATTTTGGATCATCTTTACTATTTCCTCTTCATTTGTTTGTGTAGTGGGTTTTTGCCTTGCTCCTTCATCTGCTGTGTTTCTGTGTCTTCTCATTTTGCTTAACTTACTGTGTTTGGGGTCTCCTTTTCACAGGCTGCAAGTTCATAGTTCCCTTTGTTTTTGGTGTCTGCCCCCAGTGGCTAAGGTTGGTTCAGTGAGTTGTGTAGTATTTCCCACTCTTTTCCACTCTGCTTTGTGCCCCCAGGAAGCTGAATTATTGGACTGTGTAAACAGTTCCCTAGCTCTCTGAATTTCAGTTGGGTTTGGAAAATTAGAAATCCTGATGAAAGATGGGTTTCTATCTTTTTTTTACCACGTAGAGAGAAAATCCTGTTTTGAGGCGACTGCTCTTTTCTTGTGAAATCTGTTGCTGCATGTGATCTGCTGAATGGTTGGTCCAAAGCTGTTTCTTGTAAAGAAGTATCTTCAGGAATGCTATTGGCATTTCCTGGCAGACTACTGTTATCTTGCTATTGCTTCTTCTCCTTTCTTCCTTTTCCTCCTCACCTTTCTCCTTTTTATTTTTGAAGTTGTGACATACTGTATATATAGAATTTTCTATTGTATTCTGTGCTTGGGCTTGCCTAGTTTTAGTTCATCAGAGAAAGTTATGTTGATTTCTGATCAACATATATTTCAGTTGAAAGTGTGAAGAAGATCTTTCCTGCCTCAATTTTTCCTAAGTCATTAATACAATTAAGTTTCAATGCCAAAGTGAATGTGAGCTAAATCCTCATATTCTGAAGTTACAAAGAAAAAGATCTAGAAGCATATTTATGACTCTTGGATTCCTTGGCCAGATCAAGGATATAGAAATAGTCAGAGAAGAGTGAGAAGGACTTTGTAAGAAAATTTTCTTGGTAGAGTGCTGTTGTCATTCTGTGAATCCCTACCTACATCTCAGACAACAAGGGGGAAACAAAAGTTGAGGGTGCTGCCTGACTCATACCTGATAAGCTAATGTAGTCTATGATTGCAGGATGGAAGTCAGCTTTTACCCTGAAGTTTAATAGAATAAAGGAATTGTGAGTGTTTCCTGTGGACCAGAGGTAGATCTCACAAGAGAGAGCTTGCAAGATAGATCTGTTTTTGGTCTTGCCCAAAAGAGAAATTGAGGGGATTCTGATGGTAAAAGTCTGTGTAGAATGACAGCCAGACAACCATGTGCAGACCAGCAAAGGAACAGAATATATCATCTGTATTATGGGTGTTGAAGTCAGAAGGGCCCAGCAGAGGAGCCTTTAATGAGCTCAAGAAAGCATCCACAAGAGAAGCTTGAAACATTTGCCATGAATATTGTGGCCTAGTATGCAAAACATTTTAAAGTGTTCTATAGGCATATAATATTCTCTGTAAGATATAAAGTTAGAAAATAATATTTTATCCTTAATAATTATATTAATTATTATTGATTTCCTTTAACCACTTATTTTTATATATTGACATAAACAGTTGTATTTCAAAGACTGCCATTCCAATTGTGTTTTTTTAAAGCAATCTTTGCATCTGATGGTCTTTGTTTTATAATTTGACTTTGTGTGGTTTGGTGCATGAATGTTCAAAACTGCCATATCTTAATTATAAAAACTACTAAGATCCCAATATATAATTGATAAAAAACATGAAAAGTCCATTTATAAAAGGGAAAAGAATAAATGCAAAAGTGCATATGCAAACAATGTTAAACCTGACTAATAGCCAAAACAGCAAATTAAAGTGTTCACTTAAAAATATCCATTAACAGGGACTTCCCTGGCAGTCCAGTGGTTAAGACTTTGTGCTTCCAATGCAGGGGGCATGGGTTCAATCCCTGGTTGGGGAACTAAGATCCCACATGCCACAGGGCATGGCCAAAAAGTAAAAAAAAAAAAAAAAAAAAAAAAATCCATTAACAAATATTTATTGAACAACTATTATTTGCCAACCACTGAGCTAGACATTGAAGATACATGAGTTATCAGATACTGTTCTTGTTCTCAGTGTGCAGGTGGAGAATAATAACAGGTAATGTTCAATATATTTTTATTTTGTCTATCAAATTATCAGGTATTAAAAATTATGATGCATAATACTGATAAAGATGCATTGGGCAAGGCATCTTTACAAGCTGATGATCACACTTTTTAGAAGTTTGTCAACATATTTAAAAAGACATAAAATGCTCATACTTTTTAACCCACTTATTGTAATTTCTAGGAATCTTTGCTAAGAAAATAATAAAAAAGAAGTTAAAAGCATGAAAACCAGTTTTGATTATAGAACTGTTTTTTTATAGCAAAATTGTATAAAACTCCAATGTCCAGCTAATAGTGGAAGGTTATATTATGGACTGCAATGATTTTTAAAATGCTTATGATAAATTGCTAAGTAAAAAGTAAAATATGAAATTGTATATGTAATTTCAGCTATGTAGTATAATATATCTGTAAAAAAGATAGAAAATACATTAAAATGATAACAGAAGTTAGATGACAAGTTGTTTTATGATTTAGGTACAAGTATATAGACTTGCCTTCATTTACTAAATGCATCTTGTTGAGATTTCAGTTATGAGGACTGTGATGGAGTCTAGGTGAAGATTTCATTCTGATGAGGGTGGGGAGCATGGCAAAGAGACCACCATCTTTCAGATGTAGTAGAGGCAGAAGCCAGAGTTCAGGGAAGATTCCTTTATGAGCATCCATTGTAAACCTCATTATCTGTGTCCTGGGACAGCAGTGGTGTAGTCTGCTGAGCAGTGAGATGAAGGTACTGTTTTTTATGTAGGCTCAAAGCTGGAATCTCTAGTTTACCTGGAGGTTCTATGGACTATGTAAAATCCTTTAATAAATTTATTTATTTTTTGAACTAGTTAGTCTTCTCTTGTTTCTTACTCAGAACTCCGTTTAATACAATAAAACTTATTTAGTTTTAATCTATTAATTAATGCATCAACTATTTCTTCAGTGCCTACTATGAGATAATTTATGCTGAATCTATTTTATATTAGGAAATATGAAACAGGATAGTGGATAAAGAATAATGGGGGAGGGGAAAACTATTTTAGTCAGGGTGCTTAGGAGTTGAGAAGGAGGTGACATTTGGGCTGAAACCTAAATAATGAGAAAGATGTATGTGGTAGGCAGGATTCTAATATGTTCCCCAAGATTTCTGGCACCTAGTGTACATATATCTTCTTCCAGTTATTCAATCAAACACGAATCTAGATATGGCTGTAAAGTGATTTTGTAGGTGTAATTAGAATCTCAAATCAGTTGATTTAAGTATACAGTGATTATTCATTTGGACCTGACCTAAAAACATGACCCTTTTAAAATTGGACTTAGAGGTCATAGACAGAGGAATTCAGAAATTTGAAATAGCAGAGACATTCTCCTCTGGCCTAAATGAAACAACTGCCACATCGTGGAGAAGCCACATGGCAGGAACAATGGACAGCATGTAGGAGCTGAGAACAGTCCCCAGTTAACAGTCTGCAAGAAAATAGAGACTTTAGTCCTACAACCACAAGGAACTGGATTTGCCAACAACTTTGGAAGAGCACCCTAGGACTTAGATGAGATCATACCTTGGCCAACACTTTGAGTTTAGCTGTGTGACAATGATTGGATTGGCCAAGAGTTGTTCCACTGAGTACAGTGAGAAATGTTTGGATTTGGGGTAGAGCTGATAGGACTTGTTGCCTAGCCATATGTTGGGTATGACTAAAAAAAGAGTTGAAAAGGAGAAATCAAGGATGACTCCTAGGTTTTGGCTTGAGCAATTTGGTGAATGGTGGTGCCATGTACTGAGATGAGAAGGATATGTAGAGGAGCCAGTTTGGGTGAAGGGGCAGAAATCAAGAGTTATATTTTGGTTCTGTTAAATTTTAGATGCCTATTCAAATAAAGATGTCAAGTAGAAGATGGATAGATAAATTTTCAGGATAAGCAAAGAGGTTAAGCCTGGAGATAAAGATTATAGGATCACAGAAACATAGACAAAATTTTAAAAATATGTATAGATCCAAAATATCCAATACAATATTGAAGGAGAAAAACAAAGTTGGAAGACTGACACTACTCAACTTTAAGACTTACTGTAAAGCTGCAGTAATCAAGACAGGGTGGTATTGGTGAAAGAAGACCCAAATAGGTCAAAGGAGCAGGCTAAAAAGCCCAGAAGTTGACTCATATAAACATAATAAACTGATCTTTGATAAAGGAACAAAGGCAATAAGATGGAAAAAAGACAGTCTTTTCAACAAATGGTTTTGGAACAGCTGGACATCTACATGCAAAAATGGAATCTAGACACAGAACTTACACACTTCACAAAAATTAACTCAAAATGGATTATAGACCTAAATGTAAAATGCAAAACTATGAAACCCCTAGAAGATAACCCAGGGGAAAATATAGATAACCTCAGGTTTGGTGATGACTTTTCGGTTTGTTTGTTTTTTGTTTACTTTTTTTAGTAAGAGCTGAGCTGAATGAATTATGGTCACCAGGCAACTGGAGTGTGGAAATAGGTTTGTATATTTTTGGTATATTTTTCACTCATTATTGATTCACTCATTAAACAAATATAAATTAAGTATTTGTGATGACGTTTTAGGTACAATATCAAAGCATCATCCATGAAAGAAATAAATGATAAGTTGGACTTCATTAAAATTAAAAATTCCTGCTCTTTGGAAGATACTGTCAAGAGAATGAAATGACAAGCCACAGACAGGGAGAAAAACATTTGCTAAAGACATATCTGGTAAAGGACTATTGTCCAAAATATACAAAGAACTCTTAAAATTCAACAATAACAAAATGAGCAACCCAATTAAAAAATGGGCCAAAGATTTTAGTAGACATCTCATCAAAGAATATATACAGATCAGGGAAATGCAAATTAAAACAACAATGAGAAACCACTACATACCTATTAGAATGGACAAAACTAGAATGCTGACAACACCAAATGTTGGCAAGCACGTGGAAAAACAGTAACTCTCATTCATTGCTGGTGAGAACACAAAACGGTACAGACACTTTGGAAGAAGTTTGGCAGCTTCTTACAATACTAAACATGCTCTTATCATACAATCTAGCAATCATTCTCCTTGGTATTTACTCAGAGGATTTGAAAATTTATGTACACACAAAATTATGCACACAGGTGTTCACAGCAGCTTTATTAATTTATAGTTGCCAAACCTTGGCAACAACCAATGTGGACTTAAAGTAGGCAAATGTATAAATAAACTATGGTACATCCAGATAATGGATGTATGTATCAAACTATTCTGTATGATATTATAATGGTGGATACATGTCATTATAAATTTGTCCAAAACCGTAGAATATACACACCAACAGTGAAGTGAACCCTGATGTAAACTATGGACTTTGGGTGATAATTGCATGTCAATGTAGATTCATCAGTTGTAACAAAGGTACAACTCTGGTGGGGAACATTGATAATGAGGAAGGGGTATGCATGTGTGGGAATGGGGGTATATGGGAAATCTCTATTCCTTCTGCTCAATTTTTCTGTGAACCTTAAACTGCTCTAAAAAATAAAATCTGTTAAAAATATGTATAGGCAAGAGCCTCTGAAGGAAGTAGGTCTGGTTTTGCTACTTCTTAGTAATCTGTGGAGCTGGAACCTAGTTCTAATTATCAGACTTCTTTGGAATGTGAGGTGAGGTACCTAATACCAGTTTGTTTTTAACTCTGGGGCCAAGTTATTTATTCTTGAACAGAAGAAAACTTTCACTTGCAACTTCAATACATTGGTATTGTAGGAATCAATTTTAAAGTCATTTGCTCCCCTTACTGAATTATTTGGTTTAAGGAAGATAAAAATTCCATTAATCCATTAATCACACATAGATAAACTGCAATGTATTAGCTAAGATGTAAGTGGGGTTCACTGCAGCCCTTCTGAGTTTTGGTGCCCCCACTCTTCCCTTTAGATATTTGGGATGCACTCTGTGACTGTGATCATATGTTTGTGGACCAAGTGAGAGAACCTTGCCTAATGATTTACTAAATATGAAGTGAAGTTTATTTCTTATTTTTAAAGTAAAAATAAATCTAAGTGAGAAGCTTTGGTATTTTCTTCCTGCACTCCTATGGATCATCTCGCTCAACTTTAATGAGGAAAAGTATGGAAAAGACTGGCAGCAAATGTGGCTGGGAGATCAAGTAAAATGAGATTGGAGAATTGTTCATAGAATTTGGCAAAGATAAATGTGTTGGTGACCTTTAGGAGCCACTCAATAGAGTAGAGTGGAGAGAGTGGGAGGAGATAGTGAGAGAGGTATAATTTTTGATAGGGAGACTTTCTGTAAATAAGTGACCCAATAAGCTAGACCAGGTGTGAGAGTGTCAAGGATTTTATTTTTTAAACATGTGTGAGATATATGTACATATGTGTACGGATGGTCCTTGGCTTACGTAGGTTCAAGATTACAATTGTTCGACTTTATGGTAGTGTGAAAGCAATACGCATTCAGTAGAAACTGTACTTTCAATTTTGATCTTTTGCAGGCTAGTGATATGTGGTGTGATACTCTCTCCTGATGTTGGGCAGTGGCAGCAGCCACAGCTCCCAGTCAGCCACACGATCACAAGGGCAAACCACCGATGTACTTACAGCCATTCTGTACCAATACAACCATTCTATTTTTCACTTGCAGTAAGGTAGTCTATAAACTACATGAGATCTTCAACACTTTATTATAAAATAGGCTTTGTGTTAGATGATTTTGTCCAATTGTAGGCTAATTTAAGTATTCTGAGCACGTTTAAAGTAGGTTATGGGATAGGGAGGGTGGGAGGGAGGGAGACGCAAGAGGGAAGAGATATGGAGATATACGTATATGTATAACTGATTCACTTTGTTATAAAGCAGAAACTAACACACCATTGTAAAGCAATTATACTCCAATAAAGATGTTTAAAAATAAAATAATGTAGGTTAGGCTGAGCTGTGATGTTTGGTAGGTTAGGTGTGTTAAATGAATTTTCGACTTACAATACTTTCAACTTACAGTGAGGTTCATCGAGATGTAACACCAACATAAGTTGTGGAAGATCTGTACTAATAAGTTGCATATAAATTACTGTTTTCTATAGTTTTGGGGGTGATTTGATCCATTCTCAGGGGCAAAAACAACCTGGAAAACAAGTATTTTTCACCATGACAATAACATGGTTCATATTCCTGTGGCATCATCTCAGGAACATGCTGGCACTGTACCTTAACTACTGCTAGAAAGAATAGTGTGGGTTGGCAAACCTTCTCCAATGGTAAAGTTGTAATATACAAAATAGCCCCATCCTTGGTCAGCTGGTTTGAGGGCATTTTGCAGCTAATGGTAGTGAAATTGACTGGAGGTGGTGCTATTCCAAACCAGAGAGAAGTAATCCTGAGCTTCTTCCCTTTGGAGGTGGGTATCTGTAACAGCTGCTATTCTTTTTCTGGTTTAAAATGATTTCTCCTCTGTTATTGCTACAGATTTGTGTGTGTATTTCATTTATTCACTGTAACACTTTGGCAGACTCCATTTAACCATTTGGAGTCAGTGGGGAATGTTCATATATATAGTTCATACAATAGAAAATTGACAGGTATACAAATATGGCACTAACTTGCATCATATGCTGAAATAGAAATTAAAGCTGTAAATTTAGTCATTTGAAGATCTAGAAATTACTTTTCAGATATTTAAAAAAGCTATACAGTATTGTAGAAAATAGAACAATTGCTATACTGTAGAGGCAATTATTAGATAGAAAGAAATTCACTTATTGTTTTAAGTCAATTTCTTGCTTTAAGTTAAGCAAGAAGAATGTTCAGAAAGTGAACACAATAATAGGACTAACGTATAACTTGGGAATGAGCTCTTGAAACAATGAATTATAGTTAGATCAACCCTTTTATTTTTCTTTTTTGTCTATTGTATGGCTTTACTGGTTAGTGATATCACCCCCCCCTAAAAAAAAGGTAAAGAGAGGAGAAACAAATAGAAAAGAGTTTGAATAAATAGCAAATGGAAAAACATATTCCCATTTAGATAAACTTTCATATAGAGGATATCCTAAACATGCCTTTATGTATTCATGTCAAAATTCTTAAAATTTTCAAAACTCCAAGACCTCTCATTATGATTTTATGATACATATCTTGATATAATAAAATATATAAAAGTGAATATTACATTAAAATGAGCCTTGAGGTTTATTTTAATGTACCATAGCTAGAAGCTAATACTATATCTCACCTCATTTGCTTGCTATTGCCTATTCAAAACTGTTGCCTTAACAGAACATCAGACATAGTAGTGACTGAACTTGAAGTATAAAAGTATTACGAGTGAATGCATTGATGAGATTAGCCAATTGAGGGTGCCATCCAAGAAACAGTTTCTAAATATGTTGCTGAGAGACTTGGGGTTACTGGGGTGTAGAATTAAGAAGTCATGAATAAGTGTGAGTATAACTTAAGAAAACTGAAGCCTCAGTCAGCTGTACTCTTCCGCAGCCAAAAGAAAATGAGATTAACAGATAGGGAGGTTTGCTGAGAGCCTAGAAAATAGGAGCTCAAACTTTCTGTTTATCTGTGCCTTGGGAGGGGAGAATCCTTACAACCACCCAAGCATTCTGATCTTCTTGCACACCCACCTCTACTTCAGGGATGAATACTGTTCCATCACAGCTCCGTGGCTCACTAAGCAGTGAATCTTCTTATTCTCATTTTAAAATTGTCAAGCAAAAGTTTGTAGATTTAATTATAGAATTTTTATCAGGGAGATAAATAACAGATCCTCTGTAAACCAACATCAAATAAGTTAATTAAATAATTCAACAAATATTTATGAAGCATCTGTTTTATGTCTGGGTGTAGATCTATATTACTCAATGAAATAAGCATAATCTCTATCTTCATGGAGCTTAGAAAATATTCTTTCTCATTAGTGGTTATTTATCATTATTAAAAATTTTTGACACAATGCTTTATTTATTTGGACTTATTTAAATTAATTTCTTTTTTATCTGGACTCATATAATTTGCTTAGCACATTAGTTACCCTAACTTAGGTTACTCTGTGAGCAATGTCCAAAAGTAAGTTTTGGGAGATGCAGGTGAACACAGGATTCTTGACTGAATGTCCCCCAAGTGTTTGTACAGAACACAGATGTCTGCACGACCAGCTTGGCACTTCAGTGACATCTCTGCCTTCTTTCTTCCTGCCTGAAACAAATGATATTTTTAGAAGTGATCATGAGACAAGATTTCAAATGAAGTCTGTCAAAAAGTGAAAATGATCCTCATGCCACTATTTCTGAGTAAGGATAATGTAAGGGAGAGGTATTGATAGTCACATTTCTTACACAAATTAGAATAAATACATATAAGCCCCATTTAAAGTCATCTAATTTGGTTAAAAAACATATGCTATTTCTCCATTTATAAATCAAAGCACAAATGTTTTTCTAAAAGAGTTCTTCAGAACAACTTTGTTTATAATGTCAGATATTTTATTTGAAACATTCTTTTTTTAACTCAGCTAAATATTTCAAATAATTTTCATTTTTTAAGTAGGTGGAAAAAGTTAAATATTAGTTAAATATTGAAGAAACCATATTGAACTAAACTAGAAAGATAAATAGTAATGAAAACTTCTAAGAAAAGCAAATGATTTAGAATATAATTGATTTTGGAATTATTGATATCAACTCAAAATATCAAAATCCATGAGGTATTTTAAAAAATGATTCCATATACGTTTTTCCAGAACTATTTATTTTTGTAGCCTCTCAACCTTGAGAATGGTACATATTTAGTAGTTTAAAAATTTGATCCTTTATGTATAAATGGGCATGAAAAATAAGACAGAAAGCATATATGAATTGGGAATATTTAATTTTATTACATATGTTGAGTGTTAAAATTTGTTTTCATGTTTGAGTTCAAATATTTAAATTTTAAAATTCTAATTTTATATTGAGGCTTGCTCTAAAAATAAAACAAATCTATATTTTACAAATATAAATCTGTGAAAATAAATTCTGATTCTGTAAGTAGTTACTTAGATCTGGGCGCAAATATGAAAAGACTTTAAAATAGTTGAGTTTATCCATAGTTTTCTGAAAGCTGCACTTTCTAATCTTGAACTGCTGCATTAGGGCCTCTGCATTCACATTTGTAGTTTTCATTTCAACAACAGATCCCAGTTCAGATCGTCCTTAGGGCAATCATGCCAGTGATTTGGGTGTTCTGGTGCCATGCATCACTGCATGCCTTCCAGTGCCTTTCGTCACATCACTCTTTTCTAGACTCTCACCTTCCACTTCCCAGCCTGGGATGCCCTCCTCTCTTTGCTTTTGTTTCAGGTCCTAGCCCAGATCAAGTCACATTTCCTTTTAGGAGCTTCTCTTGGTCTTATCAACTCAAACGATTTTACTTTCTTTGATGAGTAAAATAAAAATTTTCTACAAAAATTTCTGTAGAAACTTTTATTATCACTACTGATTTAGAATTTGGCAGAAGTTGTACCTATTGATTTATATGTCCTAGCTTCTGAAATTAAATATTTACCACTAAGAGTCTAATAAATTGTTCAGGGAAGTGAGAGCCTGTAGTGTTAGTGGCCTGAAGAATCTAGTGCTGAGGAGGGGTTAGCTGACTCAGCTTCCAAGACATTTCTCTGCCTTCTCCAGAGATTTCTAGGGTCTAGACTAAGCTGTGCTTTGCAAATTCAGTTGTATCTACTGCATGGTTAGAACTGGAAAAGAATATTCTTGTTTTAATTTCCACATAACTTTTTAAAGTTATAACAGAGTAATATCATGATATAGGAATATTAATTTTAGTTCAGAGATATAATAGAACACGACTTATCCATCAACAAAAATTTCTATGTTTATAATTCCCCTGCAGTTTTTCCCCTGGGGGCAGTTGCATCATTAGCGGGGCAGATGAGAAGTGGGGAGATGGATGTTAAGAGTGGTGGAAAAGCACGACAGCAGCTCCGGTTGCCGCTTCTCTCCCTCACAGTCCTGTTATGGTGCCGCTTGGTGCTGATTGCTATGGTTTTAAGGGTGCTGCATAGACTTCAGAATGTTCTGACTTGGACTGAATCCTCTGAGAGCGGCGCTGGAGGCTAGGACTTGAGCGAGGCTGTTTATTTGTGAGGTGATACCAGGATTCAAGAGTAAGGGAGTAGGGAGAGTAGAGAAGAGAAGTCAATGTACGCGTGTTATTACGGAGATTACTGCCTCAGGCCACGGGGCCTTGAACTATGAGAAGTCTATCTGGGAAACAGGAGGTTGGAGATTTTGCTACTGAACAGGGATCACGGTCCGATGTGCATAGACACATAATACAGCACCGGCTTTTGAGGAAGAGCTTTATTGCGAGGTCGACAGGCAAGGAAACAGGAGGCAAGGGTCTCAAATCTGTCTCCCAGATCCAGGGTTTGGGGCAAAATTTAAGGGGTTAGGGGACTCTCAAACTTGGAAGCTAATTGTCTAGTCTTGAATCAGTCCATATAAGCTAGTCGGGCTTCTGGAAGCCAGATTTTCTTTACTGAAGGACTTTTCGCTTCGTAAAGGGCTCCAGTGGCAACATTTCTATTCTTAAGCTCTGTAGACTGAAGGTTCTTGGTTCTGGGGTCATCCTGGAGACATGGGTTCCTGTCTTGTGCTTGTGCAGTGCTGTCGCTATAAAATAACTCAAGGTTTGATTAATCGACAACCTTTGAGGAGGCAAAACCAGGTTAAGCTGGCCAGTTTCACTTTCGTCCATCCGATCCTGTCCTTTACAGCTTGAAGCTTGCCCTGGGTGCGTTAACTCCCTGTGCCTTCTGGGTTTTGCTTGCAGGTAGATTTGGTGCACTCCCACAGTGGGGGGAAGATTCGGGGCTTGGTAGGAACCGGGAAGAGTCAGGTGTCTAAACTCTGTCCCACAGCTCTAGGTTAAAGGGAGATGTGACACAGCCCAAGAGATGTTTGCTGGGTATCCCACTGAAGAAAGCAACAGTTTCAGATTGATGCCCTGGGAGGGAACTGGCCCAGTCAGGTATATTTTGGATGAAGGAAAGATTGGGAGCAGTGGTTTTTAATCTGGTCTCCTTGGACTTCCTGTTGAAGGAGTGGAACAAAGGAATAAGTTTAGATCTTCAACCCCTCACCTTCATTCAACCAAATGGGTTTGGTTCAAGTTTATCTATTGTACATATTGAGCTTCTGAATGAGACTTTGTTCTGAAGCTAAGAAAAGATTTGAAAATCACAGAGTGGTAATTAAGAGTGTGGACTTAGGCTACAAGCCTGGGCTCCACCACTTAGCAAGTATCTGAATGTTGGGGAAGTTACTTAAGCCGCAGTTTTCATGTGGCATGACATTTAATTGCCTCACAGGCTTGTTGTGAAGATGATTTGGGATAATGTGTAGAAAGGGCTTAGCCCAGGGCCTGGCACAGCGTTAACCCTGTAATTAGCTGGATAAGAAGCTTTGAGCAAGAGAGACAAATGGCCTGGGAACCTGAGCAGGAGGCCATCAAAGCAGGTAAAGAGGAAAGTAGAAATTTTACTACGAGGAGCTGCACACTTTGCCTAGGAATGTCACTGCTTATGGGTGTCTAAGCATTAGAGATACTGAAGAATTTGAAGCTTGACAAAGTCAAAGTCCATAATTTATATGTACTTTGTAAACTTTGTAAACTGTACAGCCTTTTAATGAAACTGTTGGATTCACTTGCTTTCTTCCAATATTATAATCATTTTAAAGATAAAATCTCTGCACATTTCTTTGCAGAGCTGTATGTTTATAGCTGGTGGAAAGAATTCCTTTTGGTGTATGTTGATGGTTATACAGCTATTCCATAATATTGATTAAATCTTTTGGGCTCTGAATATGTATTTGGCATACTAGCTTTCATTTTATACCAATTGTAATCCCCTCTGAACCAAATTGGAAGATAACTTAATATTCTACGTATGTAAACTCATTTGGACAAAATAGCTAAAAAAAGACATTATTTTTTGAATACTGAAAGCAGACCTAAATATTGAATGTTGCTTGAAAATTTTTATTTTTCTACTTTGATCTTTGAATGTTCCTTTTGTTTTTCTCAGACTTTGGGATAGTAGCCATAATTCCAATTTCCTAGCTTTCATGTGTTAATTTTAAGTTTCTTTTATAAGGAAGTAATGCACTATTAAATTTAAAGGAAATTTTTAAATATCTTCCTTAAATGGTACAATATATATAAAATAAATTGAATTATAAACTGTGTTTTCATTAAATAAATTAATATGCATATGGTTAACCATTTATTTCTATAATTAGGGATGGTTTTATAAATATTGAAGAGCTGTGTTGCTAGTTGATAACAGAGTTCCTCACTCTTCTATATTATCACAAAGTCTCACATAATATGTTTTGCTACTACATGTATGCATCTATGCAGTAGTTTTAAATATATGTTATCTCATTAATACAACAATTCTATGCAGTTTGTATTATTTCACCCATATTTACAAGAGGAAATTAAGTCACACAGAATAATTAACTCAATGTCACACTGATAGTTTGTGACAAAGAAAAAATTAGAACCTAAGTCTGTTTGACTTCTGAGCAATAATTGTGATACATATCTCTAACAGAGGAGGGATTCAATTTGTAAGCCAACTTCAATATTTTTTGAGGTCATTTGTTATAGCCATTCAGCCTAAATGAACATCCTCTTACTTTATTCCCAACTGATTTTTTGTACGAAAAGAAATCTCAGACCATTCAGTATACCAGCTTGGGGACAAGTTTTAGATCCAAACATGATAAGCATATTCTGTATTTCACTTATTCATTATATGAGTATCTGTTAAGTACCTCCTGCCTCAGGACCTGTGTGATGGCTGGGAATATGACAGATGAGATACAAGATTTCTAGCAAGGGATATGGATAAGAAAGGAATCAGACCGTTGTACCGTAGGTGGGAACTGTTATGATAGAGAAATAGTGTGATTGTCAGAGGTATACAAGGATGAGACAGGCTATGAAAAATCATTTTCCAAAGGCAGCAATAGTGTAATGTGGGTGATTCAGCAGTGTCTATTTGAGGGGACATAATGAGTGTCCTGGGGGGTGGTCTCACCATGGGACAGTTTACAGGTTCAGGAAAATAATGGGGCAATGATTCATGGCCAATCCAAGGGTGTTGATGGAAGGCAGTCACCAGATGGCAGCTAGATCAGCGAAGATGTTTCTTTATCGCAGGATAGGTGATGGGCAGTTTGTAGGCTTTGCTTCTACTTGCACAGGCTTCCCTGGTGTGAACTCTGGATGGGGCTGATTTTCTTCTTCCCACATATGTGCTCTCCCTACCCCCACCAGATTATTAGTGTCTTGTTCTAACTCACAGCCCAATTACCCTTTCCCTCTTAGCCAGATTAATCTCACCTGGCCTCCTGGAGAAAGGCTCATCTGACTTTTCCTCACACTCTTTCTAGACTATTTTTATGACAAAAACACATCAGTGCTGAGCTTCCTTCAGTGTCTCTCCTTCAGACTCAAGGAGCTTTTTTTTCTGTCAACGGAAACATGCATCTTGCAAATCAGAGCCTTCATGTTCAAACTCTGGTTTGTAATAATGGTTTCAGAAGCCTATTTTGTGGATGCTTCTGATGGGTACTAGAGTAGAAGGAAAGAGAAACAGAACTATATGATTTTTTTTTTAATTTTAGGGAAGTTTTTCTTGTATGCAATTTAAAAAACCAAGTTGTTTTACAAGTCTTCTGATGAAATATGGTAGTCGCTTGCTCCACCCCTCACCGCTCTCAAGTTTTTCTCTGTAGATGCAATCATTTTCAACACCTCCAGTTAGTTCTTTTGGCATTTACCTCTACATTTCAAAATAACATGCTTGATTTTCAGTGTTACATATTGTGACGGGCAGAATAATGGCCACCAAATATGTCTACATTCTAATCCCCAGAAACAGTGAGTATGTTGCTTGGGGCAAGGGGCAATTAAGGTAATGGATGGAACTGCAGGTGCTAATCCTCTGGCCTTAAAATAAAGAGTAACCTGGGTTATCCAGGTGGGTCCAATGTAATCACAGCTTCCTTTAAATGTGGAAGAGGGAGGCAGGAGAGTCAGTGTTACGATGATGCGCTGTGAGAAGGACTCTCTGGCCGTTGCTTGCTTTGAAGCTGGGGGAAAGGGGCAGCATCTAGAAACTGGAAAAAGCAAGAGAACAGATTTTTCCCTAGGACCTCCGGGAAAGGCCGCAGACCTGCTGCTCACGTTGGTTTTGTCCCAGTGTGATCCATTTTGGACTTCGGACCTCCAGAACTGTAAGATACTCAATTTATGTTGATTTAAGCTGCTAAATTTGTGATAATTTGTTTTACCAGTGATGGGAAATTAAAGTAGGTATTAGCAGTGAATTTTTTATTATGAAAGAAAGATTTAATCATTTCTGCTCAATTTTTCTGTTAGGGATATGTCACAATATTGGTTGTATTTAAATTCAGTCCTTACATTTTTAGGGCCATTTCATACTTTTCGCAGGTGAACCATATAATGTTTTGGTCAAATGCTGATTTTCTCTGTAGTAATCGCCACAGTTTTGTTTGCTTTGCTTTTGAAATACCAGTAGCTTTTGGAGAGAAGGTAAGTGAGAAATACTTTTTTGAGACCTGGAATGTGTGAAATCTTTGTGTTACCTTGATGTTTGACAGATAATTGGCTGGGTACAGAAATCTATATTGGGAAAAGGGATATTTTTACACCATAATTTTGAATGTCTTGCTTCACTTAATCTGTCTCTTTTGCTTGTAACCTTTAAATAATGATATAGAACACCTATAGAATGGAATATAGAGTATTTATGTGTTGTATAACAACTTTAAAGTGACAGTAGTTTAACCACTAGTTGGGTCAATAAATAGTACAATGCTGGCTCCAAAGAAGTCCCTGTATATCCCTTAGTGATTTTACCAACTTCTCCTTTGAAGGTAGTTCCTTGTCTGATACTTTTGATAATCACTTTCTTGCTTTTATTTGTATTTTTACTACCTATGAGTGCTTCTCTATGTAATATATTTCAGTTTTGTCCCTTTTTGAGCTTGAGACTGGTAAAAAATTGATTATAATAATCATTTGTCTCTGTTCTTTGATGAATATTATGACCATTAGATTTATCTATGCTATGAGTAGCTGCAGTGCATTTCATCCATTTCATTACTGTGAGTGTGTGCCATGGCTTGATTAGACCACAATTTTTTTTTTTTTTTTTTTTTTTTTTTTTTTTACTGTTGAGCATTTTGGATTTTTTCATGTCCATCTGCCTTGTAGCTTCCAAAAATTCTGTTTACTTCTTTCTTTCTGTTGTCCTTTCTTAATTGTCTATCTTAAATTAAACCCCTTAAGCCTTTTTTTTTTCTTTGAAATGTTTCTTTCGGTTTCATAGATGAGGAGGGAAAGGGCTGGGAGGTAAACCTTATTTTTTAAATAAAGCCAGAATTCGATTATTGTAAATATATTTCTATACACTTGAATTCTCTGGTTCTTTTTGCTGTTCATAAAACCAAACCGATAACCTTGGGAATATGTTGACTCCAAGTTTTGCAAGACCTAAAGTTAGAATTTGGTTAAGCAAGATCATTTAGTGTGTTTGATATGGGGATTCTGCTGTACAAAGAGAATGGAAGCTGCATCCATAAGAGGCAGGGCAACCACAAATTATTTAACACTTGCCTTTGAATTTGTAGTATTTTCATCCTCCAGTATAATTTTTCCTTAATGTTATCCAAGAAATGTTACCTGGAATCATCCTTTGTCCATGAAAAAATACATTCTGCAATGACAAATATTAAAAAATTGAATAGTTTGTTTCTCTTTGCTTTTCTCTGACCTGCAATGTATTTCAACATCTTCTGCTTTCATTGAAAGTGATCACTGAACCCTCAACAGAGCTGAGCATACACAATGGCCAGTGGATATTCTGGCCCTGGGTAGTAATGATATCTGAGTACAGACCCAAATAGAGCAATATTTAAAAAAATTGTACAAGATTGTTTATTGTTCCTAGGCAGTAGCACACAGCAAAAGGGAGATTATAGGTAATTAAATACAAGTGATTAAAAACACATGACTCTCTTGTTAAGTATAATTGTATCACATGTAAGTTGAAAATTTTATTTTGAAAAGAAAAACCTAACTATTTTGAAAGCTCCTTTTTAATGCCGGTCATGACCTTGATGATTACACAGTTTAAGAAAGCGTGTTTTTCTGTGTAAGGAGTGTTTTTTCCACTGGATCATTAAAATCACTGTAAAAACATGTTTTCCTTTTTCAGATTATATGGGATAATGGCAAATAGAACTGCCTTATCATAAACTTCAGTGGTTAACTGAAGAATAAGTTTGAATTGCAGAAAATGTGATGCCTATCGTTTGTAGGAGTAGATGTTTTTTAATTAAAAATATACACAAATAAAACAGGTAACTTAAGGAAGAGGGAATCTTTCAAGCTAGGAACTTTACCTGTGATGTAGTGGTGTTGCAAAGACCATTTTCACGGAGTCTCAAACTGATCTGGAAAAGAAAGTATTCTATTGTCTCTTATTTACAGGGAATACTTCTATAAGGAGTGTTTGTTACTTCTATAAGAAAGACAGTCATCATCTTTGAATACAAATGAAGAATTTTGAGATGATTTTTAAAGCAGAAATCTTTTTTTCTTGGAATGTTTTAATTTCCTCTAATAGGATCCCTGCTAGAGCTCAAGTCTTGATAGTTATTTTTCTTTTTTTCCTTTATCATTTTGATAAATGATTCAGCATTCCTATGGAGAACAGAAGGTGGCACTCTTCTATCTTGTGATATTTTCCACTTGAGTGTTTAACTCTTCGCTGTTAAGATTCAGAGCAGCACACGGTTGGCAAGTTGATTGTTTCTTTGTGGTTAATGACCACTTTTTCACTTATCAAAAGGCAGGGACACATTCCATGAAGTGTAATATGGAATATGAGGAACCAACTGTCATTGGCAATTCAATACTAAACAGTGGTTAAAGTTTGACAAGGTCCCTGACAGTTTACTTGCCCATGTGAGCAGCTTGTCTCCTGAATGATTTTTCTCTTCATTCTGTTTTATAGACATGGGTTATAAAAAACACGGTTTATAAAAAACATTTAGGTGTACAAGAGCATTTGGAAAAGATTTGCTCTTACCAGTTTCACAAGTACTGAAATTGATGGTTGATTAAATGAGCATGTAGTGATGTAATCTGTGACCTTTCAGTCAATTCTCGAGTTAAACTTCTTTTTGAAACTTAAATCTTGTTTTATTTTCTTGTACTCGGTATCTAATCTCAGCTAGTTTATGTGGGTAAAGTTGAGGTTACCTCATAGACGGCAATAAATATCAATTTGATTGCTTTCCTTTGTATTTGTTATACTCTTTCCCAAAGGCATGAAAGCAGTTAGATACTCATCAAGTGTTGTCTAAGTGATGCTACGTTTTAGTTAATATATTCTATTTTTTTTAAGGGTGTTTGATTATGTATATAAAACAGCCAGCAGATTTTCCTAGTGTACATTTCAGCTTCATTGTCATCTAATTTTTAAAATTTAATTTGCTTCACCTTTTATATTATCAGCCCAAACTAGTATATTTGCATTATAAACACCACTGTCCTGTTAATAGTATAGTTTCCTGTCTAAAATTGCAGTCATATGACTGTTCTATTTTCAACATTCTGTCTGGCATCAGTGTAGAGCCCCAGACCTGGCTCTGCTAACTTTATTAGATACGGTCTTTGGAAGGTTGCCTCCAGCTAAAGATGATTAGCTGTATGGGTGTCTGACACAAAAGTCTACCTTTCACATACCAGGTAGTTGTGGTATTTCAACCATTGTACTCACCCTTATTAGCTAAACAATGTAAGACTCAAGCCTTGTGCCCTTGTAAAAGCACATCTATTAAGGACACAAACCAATGTTCACTATCAAAAAGTGTTCGCTCCTTTATAGGAAATGGATAAAAACAAATGAAATTTGTTCTGGATGGGGAGATACTGGGCTAGATTGAAACATGAGAATAAGCTCATGGCTAGTAATACACAGGAAAGGAGCAACAAAATGTGGTTCTAATAACCATGCCCAGAGCGAGCTGCTTGGATGTCATGATATACATCTGTCTCCTATCTCTCCTTCGTACATTGATAAACTACAGAAAGAAGAGTTCATAGAAATAACAATTAGATGACTGCCCTATACAGACCCCTTACAGAATCTGGTTCTGCAGAGTAATACAGTTGTGTGACTGAATCTTTGAATTGGGAATTTGAGAGCTACAGAGTCTAGGTACCACTGTGTAACTTTTCATTATAATGGGACCTGGGGCATCTATGCAGGGTAAGGACAGATTTTCCCCAATTAGAAGGCCAGGGATTTGTTTTGCAGGGACTTGGGAAACAGATCAAGGCTGTGTAGCTGGTAGTCATGGTACACTTTGCATTGGTCTAGCAGCAGCAGTTGCAGCAGCCTCCAGGAATAAAGTCCTGAGGCCTAGGAAAGCTTAATATAAACATTGATGTTCTATATCAGGGTCAACAAACTTTTTTGCCAAGAACCAGATAGTTAAGAGCTTAGTTTTTCTGGGTCAAGAGGCAAATCAAGGCTATTAAGTAGGTATAGTTGTATAACCATTTACTATGTAAACATTTCAACATGTAAAAATCATTCTTTGTACATAGCCTGTACAAAAATGGGCAGCAGGCTTGATTTGGCCTGCGGGTCATAGTTTGATCATACCTACAGGATCCAAACTTTTTGTACTATATCTACATTATTTTTAATAATTCAGGCTAGCATCCAAAATACTGGGTTGGTTGGAAATATAGGAATGCCAATATTCTTAGAGCTCTACTGTTTGAGTTTATAGAACTATAGCTGATCAGACAGAAGAAAATGTTGATTTGGTTGACTTGTCTGCACTAATAAAGACAAAATTACATCTGGTAAACATAAAGTGAGGTCCTCAACAATCAAATGGCATTTATTTATTATGGAAATGTCAGAAGTCCCACTACAGAGAAGGAATCATTGTAGCAGATAGTTACTGATATTTTACAATTTCATTGCTTGGGAAAGAACTTGATTTAGTTTAATAAATCATTCAGGAAAATAAAAATACTATGTATCAAAAAGAAAAAAAAAATAAAAGCATAGTTCAGGAATAAATCCTGTCTTTTAGTTACAAAGGCTCTGTAATGATTCCCTGGTCAGTACTAAGCCTTTGAGAATTTGGCTATGTACTTGGTAGGAAAAGTTCCAACAGATGGGCTAAAAGCCTTGTCTAGCAGTTGAAAGAGTCGTTAGCCCAAAAGGAAATCAGGTCATCCAATCAGACAAATCCATTCTCGTGAGGTCCTGCTCAATTGCTTCTCTGGGTGGCAGATAATCATCAGGCCACATGGGTGCTTTTAATGTCTGGCTGATAACTTCAGGAAGAGTTCAGTAAGTTTTGTCAATTACACTTGAGCTAAATCTTCCACCGTTGCCATGTTTCATTTGTCTAAATATCATTCCATATTGGGAAATAAGGCTTACAATGGTCAGTTTCATTTGCCTTAGAGTTCCTATGGCTATGAGATGTTACACACCTTCCGTTTGTCACCTATGGGAGATGATGATTCTCTCTTGATATCATGAACAATCATTCATGATCTCAAGATACTTCTCCATTAGTTTCATCTCATGAAAGCTCCTCTATGGATGCAGTACATGTCTAGAGTTTCTATTGTGATATGTCACTAGTAGGTGATGTGTCACTAGTGCATTAATTTTAAATTTCATTTGTATGACAGCAAGTGTCTTCAACAAAGAGAGCAAACTCAGTTTTTCTAGATCATAGGTCAGAATTCTAATTTTCAAAAGTAATGGAAAAGTTCTAATTATAATTAACATTTATTCACTTGCTCAGTAAACATGATTCAGCCATATTAATTTCATTTAAAGTATATTTTCTTTACAGATTATCTTGATATAACTTTAAGAAACTGATATAAGGTTAAAGGCCTGTGAAATAATTGTCTCCTAAAACATGTTTTATTTAGGGAGGAACCCTGTAAAGCCTTTCTCAATAATTGACAGTTAACAAGTTCTTGGTGTTTTATAACAAAATGTTCCCTAGATTAACTGTCATATTGCATTACTTCTAAAAGAAACATTTTCTTTTTTTCACTTTTGAACATCTTTGGAACTGGGAAGCATCCTATAAGTGACAGCATGTTATGGTGTAACTGACAGTGTAGAAGTGCATAAAATGACAGTGCTTAAAATCAGTGGTGTCTTAGATTCAATGAAATGAACAATTTCTGAATTACCCTGAAAAGAAGAAGCAAATAGAAAAAAAAATCATATAAAAGAATAGGAACAATCATCTTTTGGGGATGTAGAGCTTAACTACATACTTGAAACCAAATAATTTGCAGCGGAATTCATTCTTAAACTGACTATCCACTGGTGGTCAATATTATGTATTAAGCTGTTAAGGGATATAAAAAAGGTACATGACACCATCCCTGGTCTGTAAGAAATTAGAATATATTTTAGCCAGTCTGGACAAAGAAATATGAAATGATAAGGTATGTATCATTTAGCTATTTTATAAATCATAAGAGATTATGTAATGTCTCTGTGTGAATACCACATACACACACACACACACACACACACACACACACACACACACACACACTATTGTGGGTTAGATTAGTTGAGCCATTTGGAATCATCATCAGTATAATCATTATCACACCTAACATTGATTGCTTACTGTGGACTGTACGAGGAACAGTGTAATAGAAGACATAAACTACAGAGGATCCTAAAGAAGGGCTAGAATTTATCCAAAGCCTAGGAGTCAGGACCAAAAGGCATTCCCGATGGGGAAAATGGCATAAAAAATACTTGGAGTCAGTTATGGGAGTAAAGAGTTACAGTGTCAGTAAGACATGATTTTATGAAGTTCAAGACTAAAGCTAGAGGCAGTGTCGAGGTTGGCTAATAGACTGGTACAAGATGGTAGACAAAGCTGTGTGCCAGGATAAAGAAGGCCCTGAGAAGCCATCAAGGATATTTGGGTAAGGGAAGAACATCTCCTTTATCTCATAAAAGCCTTCTCTTGCCTCTGCTGTTTCCTGTAGCTATTTATTACTCAAGTTTTTCATTCACTTCCAACCCTCAAAAGTCACTATTCACTCTATAACTCCTTGTTTTCTTATATATTGACGACTTTACTCCCAATACCTTACAGCATGCCTCCCCCAACCTCCCCCCATTCTGCGGAAACTCCTCTCTCAAGTATCGGCACATGAGATCCATTTTACCTCAGCAGTGCCATTTTACATACTTCTCAAAACACTGTTTCAAACATGAGAAAACTGAGGCCTGTCAAGTTCATTTGACCTGTCCAAGGTTACTCAGCTCTTTGTGTAAAATCTGGTCCTAAAACCAGACCTGCTGACTGTCTTCTCGCATTTTTTCATCTGTACCGGAGTTCCTTTATTTGCATTCACATTGCTGCCTGCTCAGGACTGTCAAGGTCCCACTGAAGTACACGTACCTTGAGAGAAACCTAACTAGAGCAATCATTCAATCATTCTGACCTTTTCTTCATCTCCTCCTAGCTATCACCTAACATCAAAATCCAAATAAAAGAGTTGGATTGTAATATTAATACTTACTGACTTTCCTAAAGCACTGGAGAAACAATTGCATCCATTTTTACAG
Source organism: Balaenoptera physalus (assembly GCF_965194825.1). NCBI lineage: Eukaryota > Metazoa > Chordata > Mammalia > Artiodactyla > Balaenopteridae > Balaenoptera > Balaenoptera physalus. The sequence continues at coordinate 97,409,716 of NC_138890.1, read as the reverse complement.
CAATCCCAATAGGTAGATGTTACATAACATGCTACAGTGGGAAAAACCAAGGAATAGAGCTTTAAGTATTTTAATGAGTTAATCAAACCAGTGAAAGTATTAGCTAACGTTGTTGATGTGATTCATACTCTTGCTCACTGATCTTCTTAATAGAAGTGGTTTCAGTTGATGCGATCAATAAAGGTGAGCCCTATCTCAGATGATTTTGATCCATGTGTTATCTTGTCTTTACCGTCTTAACCTAGAGGAAACGCATTAAGAATTTTATTAATAACATGATTGCTTTCCTAGATACTACTCTAGGAAAAGCTGATTGTAATGTTTATATGTCAAGTGTATCTCTTCTAAGTGTGAAAAGCATAGTGTTATGTTAGCATATTTAATTATCCAAAACCCCTAAATTGACATTTCCACAGGATGCCTGTGAATTCAGTGGTTTTCTATTTCTCCTCAAGTTCCCAGCCTTGTGATTATGACTGTTTGACCTGAGATGACTCTGGATGACATCTTTTTTTCTTTTTAACACGTAGATTCCCTATGCAAGTCCCCTAAATATTAAGGGAAAGAAACCCTACTTGAATTGGATTTAGCAAAATTGGGAATTTGTCAGCCATATAACCTAAAAGTCTGGGTCCAGATGCTCAATTAATAATATGAAGAATCTGCTTATTTCCATCTCTTGGTCAGGTGACTGTGGGTTCTGGTTTGTCTGGGATAGTTCAGATTCATATTGTCATCCTGGTAGCCTGTTGTAGCATTTGTCCTGGACAAAAGTTTTCCTCTGGATGATGAATTATATGGTCACCCTACTGGTCCCTGAATTGGTCTTATGCATATTTCCCCTGTGGTGGTGAGATGGGCCTCAGCAATTCTAGTCTTGAATTGTAGTGGCTCAGGGCAGCTTACTCATCACGGCAGAAATCCTTCTATTATGCAGGTCCCATGCCTTCCCTGAATCAGTTATTTTGGCCAGAAAAATGAAATGTGCTCACCAGGAGATCTCTGTTCCTATTGAGTGTGGTGGTGGTGAGGGGTGGTTTCAGCTGTACCCAAACCATAAATACTGAGAGATACACTTCCTCAAAGCAAAATTTCCCCCAAAGTGCTATTTCTAGAAGGGTAGAATGGAACCTGGTAAGCAAAAAATATTTCTTGAAAAAAAATTTTGTCTTCCCACTTTGGATGGGAATTACCAAAGACATTTTCCTTAATAGTGACTTTTAACCTATTTCTCCTCCTCTCCAGAGATGGTGTGCTTCCTTTTGTGTTACTGACCCTTGCATATTGTCCTCCTCAAGACACTGCCCCATCAATTACTTCCCTTCTCTCTGTCTCTACCATCATTTATCTTCTCTGTCTTTACCTTTTCTCCACTAGTCACTTTCCTATGATATAAATACACATTCAAAATGTTATATTAAATCCCCTGGATTTAATGTCACATTTCTGCTAATTATTTGTGGTCTCCTCTCTCTACCTATTCATTTTCTCAATCAACTAATATAGAATTGCTGTCTCCATTTGTCTTTCATCTTTCAACACATTTTAATCAGCAGTCAAACTGCTTGCTTTCTAGAAGGTTATGAATAAACTACTTGAAAATTTGGGCCATGAACTTGGCACCATGGATATTACTTCTTCTCTATCATGAAGCCTGGACTTAAATGCCCTGCTCTTTCCATTCTCCTTTTTCTTTGTTCATTCCATTTCTGTGTCGTGGGTGGGCTCCTGTTTCCTTGTCTACTTCTCCAAGTTGGGTCTCGGTCCTTTTGCCTTTCTTACCTACACTTCACACTGGCTTTAGTTAGCTTCATTTATTCTCATATTTTTAGCTTTCATTTACATAGTATTTCCAAACTCATAAGCTGAGTCCAGACCTTCCCTCAGAGCCTCATATTAATATATTCAAGTTCTTGCTGGAGGTCTCCACCACAATTTACTTTTGATACTTTGAGTCATCATTTTCAGGCTAACTTTACTATCTTCCCTCCTACATTGATTTCTCCTGAGTTCTCTATCTTATTGTCTACTTTGTTACTCAGGTGCAAAACTTGGAATACATCCTTGATCTCCTTCTTACTTCCTACCTTTTATCAACCATCAGGACTGAGTTTTTTTTACTCATAACTTTTTTTTTTAAAATTCTCCTTGCCTACTAGTAATTCCTCCTATTACATCTTTATCTTAGGATTTCAACTGTTATTATGCTATTGCAGTTATCTTCTCTTTGGGATCTCTGCTTCCAATTTTGTTTCCTTCAAACCCATCTTCCATGATTGCTGAAGTCATTTAAGACACAAACCTAAACATGTATGGCTCCTACTTTGAACCTTCAAGAGCTCCTCATTGTCTGCCATGAACAGTCCCAAGGCTAGGCTTTATCTGGTCTGAATACACACCATTTTTACCTTCTTGCTTTTTAACATGCTTGTCCATTTATATTACCTGAAAAATATGGGCAATAAGGAGAATGGAAAGATAAAGGCATTAACTTGGTGGGATGGGAGTTGAGGGGAAATAGTTTCCTAGTCAGTTTTTTGTAACTGTTCAAAGATGGTCTTTCATGATTTATTTGATTCAAGAAAAAAAAAAAAGGTTTGGGATAAGAACATCAGGTAAGGTTTTAAAGAGGAGTTAGAAGGGCACTTAGAAATCAAGTGCCATTGTAGCCAAAGCTCAGAGAAGAGAGTATCATCCCACACTTTCCAGGAAAGAAGGTAAGGAAGTAATGTGGTTCATGGGCAAAATTAGTGGGATTTAAAGAAGTTGGATATCTAGATTTTATAAAATGTCAGAAGGATTATTCCTTAGCTCATGCCTATTTCAACTTACTAATTTTACAATAAAATAAATCAAGGTACAAATATCTGCAGACACCTGGATTTCTCTTTTCTAGTGTTGTTAAGGGGACTTGTAAGGAAGCAGACAACTCAATGCTTCCTATACTTCTGTGTTGTCATCTTCTCTGTTCTAGGGCTTTCTCCTTGGTTAATGGCTCTCCTAAGTTGTTTACATGTTGATGAATTGATTCACAGTAATCAGACTCTGAAGGGATGGGTTTGTAAACCAGAGTCTGGCTTATTTATAAAGCAAGATCCACCAAGTGCAATCTATAACTGGAACCAGCTGTCTTCTCAAGACACCACTCTTTGGACATCAATATATGTGGGAAACTCAATTTGTTAGTAATTGATGGCTTTAGCAAGCATAGAATTGGCCAGAGCAAGGGAAGTGGATAGATTTAAGGAACATCTCCTTTAAGTTGAGAGAGCCTGAAGGAATTATACTTCTAGACAAAAAGGATAGATGCAACTGGTAATCAGTGACTGTCATTCAGAGGCAGTGTCTCTGCTCTCCAGGTCAGTTCCTGGTAGACATTGGTAAAGTTCTTATTCTCTCTCTTTCCAGCATTCCTGTTGTGAAAATAAGAATCCATTAAGGTCATTTTTTTAACCCTAGGACTGATCAAAGGCAATATTGGGAAGTAGATAAAATTGTCTACATGCATTTCATGTCATTTTTCCTAATCCCTTTATTTTTATTTAACTTTTTAATAAGTCCCCTTTCTCATGTGACTTGCTACTATTTGATCTTTCCTCCTCCGGGTTTTTGTATTTTAAAAGAAGGCCATAAATCAAAATCAATGCTTAAAACAGATGACGACTTGCTGAAGATGGAATATAATGCATATTGGGGAAGATAAATGTGCAGAAATGTCCAATTTTTACTTTGAACTAATTGGGAGATTTGGAACAAAATGCAAGAATTGGGGAAAACTTTATGAAAAAGTTGGGAATGACCCTTGAATTAAGAGTAGGGGGCAACTAAGGCAGGGAGAGAGGGAGAGTAGAAGTGAGAAGAGTAACACAGTGTGTCATAGTGTGGAAACAGATGAGGGAGAGAAGGAAGAAGGCAAGCCAGAGGGGCTGGGGTAGGGGATCAGGTCATGGTATAGTATGAAGCACAGTGTCAGAGGTACAGAGTCCAGCAAAAGTAAAACATTAAATACAAAACAGAGACCATGGTCTGTGACATGGCGGTCAGTGAGAATGACAGTTACAGGCATGCTTTAGGAATAATGGTTTGACAGTAATATGTTGAAGGGCTTTGATGGAAAACAGGGACAGTTGGGAAGAATAATTAGATTGTTGCTGTACCTCAGGTATGGTCTGATTTAGATCTGAGCTATAGGAATGGAGAGAAATGGACAACTTAAATATTTTGAAATAAGCATCAAGACTTAGGTTACATATTGTATGCAGGGGTGTAGTTATCAGGGAAATAAAAATTAAAGATTTTCAAATGTGCAGAATTTATACCAAGAGGAGCTTATTTGGGGATCTGATGTGTTTCCATAGGTGGCAAGACATAGAAGTGAAGGGCTCAAGTGGGCAGCTGGAAATATGCAATGGAGGTATAAAAGGTCAAGACTGGGGATGCATTTGGGAATTACATGCATGGGGAATTATGAGAGTGAATGAGCTGCCATCTCAATGGTAAGATGGGCAGAAGGACCCTATCCTAGACTTTGGATAGACATTGAAGACAGGATACTTTAGACATAAGGACTAAAGAAATAAAAATTTATTGAGCACTTTCTATAGGCATGTCCTACTGTAAGCATGTCAATAGTATTAGTTCATTTAATCGACATTATAGGAAAGTGAAGCATTAAGAAAAGTAAGAGTGCAATCTTGAAAATAAAGGAGTTTGAAGTTTGATATTTTTACTAAATGCTACAGAAAAGCGAAATAGATGTAGAAAGTTCATTGTTGCATTTGAGGTAATAGTTTCATGAATATCAGTACAAAAAACAAATTTCATAGAAATAAGTGGAAAATATTTAGAAGCCATATAAAGGGGACCTATATACAATGAGTCTGGCATTGGATAGAAGAATATAAACAGGATGAGGGCCAAACTACAGATTTCTTGAAAAGAAGATGTTTAAATATAGTTAAAGGGAGATGGGGAAAAATACATGGAAGAGAATATTGCAGATTAATGAAGGGAGGAAGCCCTTGTGAAAGCAGCATCGTGGGAAATAGGAAAACAAATGGAATCTAGCGTATGTATGGAAGCACTAATTGCAGGAGCAGGAGACGTGTTCTTAGTTTTATGGGAAGATAGTGTAAGAAAACCTGGTAATAATAAATAAAATAATCCTGTGATGACTAATTACATGAAGAGTTCTCAAAAGGGCTTAAGTTGTCTTCATCTCATAGAAAACAGAAGCAGGCAGTACTTGGAATTAAAAAAAAATATTAAGGAATAAAAGGAGAAGGTGGGGCGAAGGAAGGAAAGTGATGTTCACTGAGAATTCACTTTGTGCCAGGTGCTGTGGTAAGAACTTTGACAAATTGGTCACTGTGAGTCTTCAATGCATCAGTTTTGCAAAATTGAATGTCTTCCTTCAGTCTATTATTTTGCCTGGGACAACTTGTCCTTTCCTCTCCTCTTCCCATATTTTTATTTCTCATTGACTTCAGGTTGACTTATTTTATTCTGTAAGAAGAATTCTGTTCAGGGTGAATTCCAGTTTGGATGTTCTATGTGTAAACATAATCTCATGTACCAGCAATTTCCTTGTATTTGAAGTTTGCATTTGAAGTTTGCATAAATATTCACACTTTGGGGGTTCTACTCAACAGATGATGAAGTCTTCAGTCTCCTTAATGCATGCTTTAAATTACTTTATGTCTCTTGAAATGTTCATGTTTTATGGAGAAGTAGATGAGTTCTTACTCTCAGGCAGACTAAAAGAATTATGCTCTCCAGAATAAGAAAGAAATAATAAGTTTATTATGTACCTGCCAGAATTTTACCTGGTGTCTTTGTCATCTTGAATATGATAGAATATCCAAGAGCTTTTCTTTTTGATAAAATTACACTAGGCTATAAATATGAAAAAGACTATTGCTATATAGTTCTATTCATATTTTCTGTCTGTCACCCTTTTTAGATGGCCGTTGAGCACTGGTGCTTCTCATATATTTGAGCATTAAGTGCTCAAGCTGCATTGGAAATACATGGGTCAGTGGTAGGGAGACTGGTTTTCAGATATCAATGTAAGGATTTTTAATGCTCAATGACAATTATGTTTGTCTATTTTTGTCTCCTCTGAGCCCTGGAAAGCAAGTACTGAGGGTAAATTTCTACTCTCATTTTCCCCTAGCGTTGCTACCGGTGGTGGCTCTCTTAATAGAGTCCTCAGCAGCAATTAAAAAATGTTTTTGGCCATAGTATTATCAGAAAAGTGTAAGAATTAATATAAATCCGTTAACAACTATCAACTAACAGTGCCCCCCTACTGCTGTTAGATTAGCAGGAACATTTTTCTTAGGCAAGGCGTGGGATTTTAAAAAGTTACTCTGTATATATCAGAATCACAAATCTAGGCTCCTCCGTTAAAGATTCCTGCTCAATATATCTAAGAGACTTTGTGTATTTTGAAAAATCCTCCTTGCTAATTTTGAAGTACTAAAATTATTCAAATGAAATTGTATTTTGCATAATTCAGAATTATGGGACATTTTACAAAAAAATTAATTTTTGGGCAGTTTTGCATTTTCTAGTCATGATAAATTTCTTAGGCAGTTAACAACTTAACTTTTATAAAACACTTTCTAATTGTATCGACATTATTGTTTGTGTTACTTTTTAGAATGTACTCACTGGGATTTTTAAATTCTTATCCAGAATATTAAAAAGCAAGCATTATAAGACCAAAAATAAAACAATTGCAATAGAATATAAGCTGAGTTGCTATACTAAAGAAATCCAAAAATAGTAACCCAAACAAGGTAGAAACTTATTTCTCTCTGATAAAACAGGTAAGATACCATCCAAGGCATGTAGATGGTTATGATCTAGGAGGACATTCGAGGACCAGGCTTTTCTTTGATCCATCCACCACTTTTCAGGATGTTTCCATTATCTGTATGGACAAAGCTATCTCACCAGCACCATATCTGCATTCAAGGCTATAGGAGTGGGAAAGAGAGGTAGGGCAATTTCTAGTAAGAATGTGATCTGGAAATTGCTATCACCGTTGCTGCCCTATTTCCTAATGGCCTAAAAACCACACCAGAAAGAGTGATGGACACTAGGGAGCATCTGGTAGTCTCTTTCAAAATACTCAGGCAAATTAATAACAACTCATTGACCAGAAACTCTGAAGAAGTGAGAAGATATAAAAATCATTAGGGGGAATATAAGCTATTTGTAAATTAGAGAAATGCAAAGGACAGTATTAACATGTAATGGTTTTCATTTTGCTGGCTTATGGAAAAAATAATACTGAAGAAGTAAACCACTTTACATTCCCTGCCTGTACATTTAGAGAAGATGCCTTAGGGCTTAGCATTCACAGCCTCATTTGTTTTTTCCTCCAGACAGTGTGCTGTACTCTGCTTTGACTGTGCTTTGAATCTGTCTGAATTGTAACAACTGGAAAGTATTTGCAGCCTTGCTCAATTCCTTAGAAAGGCAAAGTAACTATTCTGACAGTTTAAGGTTAAAAACCCAGTAAAAATTTCCCATAAAGCAATACCTACAGTTAAAACAGTTTATTACTTTGCGTAAAGGAGCCAGGCTCAAGCCTATAATGAATTTTGAAAGCATTTCCCTTAAAGCTAGGGAATAAAAAAGATTACTGATAAAAACACAAATATAATTCAGTAACATGCATCTTAATCTGTTTTCTTTCACAATAGTGCTATCCTCACTTTGCTTTTGTTGTGTAGTTACTGGAAATGTTCCAGGCTTCTCTGGCATAGAATACATATATAACCTTGATAGACTACAGTGTGGTGTTACAGTCATTCTTGTGGTTTGTTAGCTTTAATGGCTACAATAGTTCCTTCTTTCACTTATTTCCACCCTATGAACATATGCATGCCCCCATGCCTCTATTTAGGGGTCTTTATATTAATAGCAGTGTCATTAATAAAAAGTCACAGTTTGTGTAAAAGTACTGATTCTTGGTGTTTGGAGTCGCTAGCTTTTCTCTGCTGGCAATGAAGCCTGGATGAAAGATTGTAGCCAATCTGATATTTAAGGCTCATATTTCTTGCTCTATACTTAGAATTCTTGGCTCTAACCTATATTTCCCCCCTTATTATAATCAATTTACTTCTTATAGTGAAGATGGAAAAGGGCAAATATTCATCCTAGGAGTCCTAAGCAGACATTTGCAGCAAACTTGAGCATGAGGCTCACTGATATCTAGCTGATTTCCTTATTTCAATAGGTACATTCCATTTAATTGCAGTACGAGACAAGACACTGTACAGCTTGCAAAGATGGATAACTTGATTACATTTTACAATTTTCTTGACAGGTGTTGGCAAAGGCAATACCTTAGTCTCACTGTCTAGGGCATCAAATGTCGTAGTGATAATAGGGTTTGGGACCACGTGTTTTCTTTGGTGACAGGCTGCCACATGCTGTTCTGTGGTTTTAGCCTGGCACTTGGAAGAGATGAGAGAAGGTCGCAAAGAGGTGAGAAGTATATGAATCAGTTCCTGGGGTTTCCTGGGGCTCAGGAGAAAATGACTTGAAACAATTCCAGCTCTTTCGTTTTTCATTCAATCAATTCCCAGCTGGGCTGTGACAGAAGGCAGGTGATAAGAAAAGAGAGGCGAGCAATAAAGTGCAGTCACTTTTATAAAAGAAGAAGTTTCCTAGAGGAAAGGTGTGTGAAAAAGAAGCAAAGAACTGGGGAATAAAAGGAACAGAGCTTTTTTGGGGGAGGGGGGAGTACAGTAAAATCTCTACATGTTCTAACATTGGGAGTAACAGCTGTTAAGTTGAAACAGGTGTAATAGTGTTCAGTGGAAAATGGCTTCACCATACACTCTTGCTATATTACGTAATACTCATTTTTTTGACAATGAAGAACTGCCTTGGTCAGTCAAAAATGAAGGTAACAAGAAACCTTCCCAATTGCCACATGAACTTGATGCAGTCATTAAAAAGACAGGATGATTTCTATATGAAACAAAGCAAGCAGGAACCCTCTAGGGGCTCCTCAGTCTTAAGAGAAACTGAGAACATAATTTCATGCCATTTAATTCTGATGTTAGGTGTATTTTTAAAATAAAGGCTTCAGAGACGCAAGTTATAGAGCACCAACTTGATTTTACATGTTTTGAGGGAAAAGGCTGGGGTGCTTCTGTGTCTCCCATAAGCTAAAGCATTGCTGGACACCTGGAGGCACATATGCACTTGTAACTGGTAAGGCCAACGTGAAATTCAGGAAACTGTAACATTACTAATGTACACGTGTGTTTCTGTCATTCTCTGTGGGTTACAAAGCAAAATGTAATCTTTGGAATAATGGGATACATGTTAAAGCTTAGAGTAACAATAATAACAATACTTGAAAGGAAATAAAGTTAAAGCATATTTAAAAGGAGTTAAAGCAATATTTGGAGAACATCCTTAAAGTGGGCCACTAAGAAAAACAGGAATATTTTCACCTTTTTTTTTCTTTTTGGTGGGGTGATTTTTCTAGTTTACTCTTGGTAAGTCAGAATGTTAAGGACATACCTGAAATTCCTGGGTTTCTTGGGGAAAGCAACTGATTAGTAGTGTTTTTCTCTGAATTTTGGTAGCACAAATGAATGACCCCAGCTTAGAAGATAGAAAAGAAAACAGAGTAGAAGATTCATGTTCAAATAATTGTGGCCTTATGCCCACCTGACAAGGAATATTTCAGTTTTGTAGTAGTTTTAATGATGGCAGAATCTAGGTAACCTTACAAAATTTAAGAAAATAGCTGTATTACTGCTTACTTTCTTTATATTAGAATACTAAATGTACTTCAAAGTACTCGAGGTCTTTGCCGGAAACATAGGAAAGGCTTTGCTTCCAAGCCACAGAATTGTAGAGCAATAACTTGATTCTCTGCTCCCATCTCATCCAAAGACTTAGGAAATGTGCAATCCTCGACACAAGGTATATGTGTTCAGTGACTACTCTTTTTGGTTGACTAGGTGTGAATCAGTCACCTTACATACACTTTATTTTTGGTTGTGTTGGGTCTTCGTTTCTGTGCGAGGGCTTTCTCTAGTTGGGGCAAGCGGGCGCCACTCTTCATCGCGGTGCGCGGGCCTCTCACTATCGCGGCCTCTCTTGTTGCGGAGCACAGGCTCCAGACGCGCAGGCTCAGTAGTTGTGGCTCACGGGCCCAGTTGCTCCGCGGCATGTGGGATCTTCCCAGACCAGGGCTCGAACCCGTGTCCCCTGCATTGGCAGGCAGATTCTCAACCACTGCGCCACCAGGGAAGCCCCTTACATACACTTTGCACCAGGAACAAAGTAAACAGGAACCCCCTAGGGGCTCCTCACCCTTTGTACCAGGAACATAGATTTTTTTTTTTTTTTTTTGAATTACAAGGCTGTTAGCATTCTGCCTCTGTGTTTACCCCACATTCTTTACTAATACAGTAAATTAAAAAAATTTTCTACAACTACGAGCCCCGCCCCCAAAGAACCACACTGTGGATTAAAGTTGAGGCACATCCTACTAGTGTGTGTGTGTATACCTCTGTTTAACTCTTATCTAGAAATACTTTATTTTAGTGCTTGAACTTACTGTCCAGTGATTATTTTCTTGACCATTAATGTAATTTTGAAAGAATGTGTTATATTGCTAAGGAAAAGAGACATTTAGGAGCTTAGACTGAAGAATTAGAAATGGAGGTAATAAAGAAATTAAACTTTTATTTTAAAAGCAGACACTTTGTCCCATAACAATTGAGCTTAGGTAATTCCTTCAGCATTAAGAAGAAGATTGCCAATAAAATAGTTTTGCTGATGATTTTTCAGATTCCGAAATTTTATCTGTGTGTTTCACCTTTATTAATCTCCAGAGAGATTTACTATTGGCTGGGCTTAAGCTCTGCAAATAGGGTTAAGTGATAAAGTTAATATAATGCAAATCTCCAAAGACCCAATGATGACAGGTAAATGTAAGTTTTGTGCTAGGTAAAAGAAAAAAAAATCCAGTAAGACAATTATTGGGGGGAGATTGCATTTTTTTTCAGAGGTAAAAGGCTGATTTTTAAAAATGATTGTTTTCTGTGGCTATAATACTGAAATGTTTGTGAATAACATAGTACTTAATGTATTTCTTAGTTTGACACAGAATTTTTTCTTAACCTTGATACTTTCATCTTTACGAAGTCGATTTACTTAATCCACTACACAAATAATCTTATGTTTTCTTTCAACCAGGATTGAATTCTGACCCTATAAAAGGTATTCTAGTAAACACCTATAAAAGAACAAAGCATAGAGAAGTTTAACATCTACACAAACCGACAGGACAACCATTACCTGAATGTAATTTTGGGAAGAAATAAATTACACTGCTCCTGTTGCAGTCCCATGTGCCATGTAGAACTGCTGGGGTCAGGAAGATGCAGTGGTCATAATGAAAAAATTTATTATGCATGAGTCAATTCCCTTATGTCGTATCTAGAAGATGTTGTGCTTGGCAGTAGGGAACTAGTGGGAATTAGAGTTTTAAGTTCTTTTTCTGTAACTGTAAAATAAACCAGAAGTCGGACATGATGGTCTCACATAGCAGAGCTTCTTTAATTCTTATCAGTTGGTGCCTGGATCTTTTAAATTAATGGACACATGTGCCAAGCTGACTGACAGAAAAACTTTTCCTTTACAAATCAGTCCATTATAACCTGATTTATTCAGGGGTCCCTACAAGGCTGTTTTTAACAGTGGTATAAACGTGTTTTCAGTTCACTAGGACTTGGGAATAATTTGTGGTTAGCCATGTTTGGGGTATTCATACGGTTACAACGGTTTATTCTAAGTCGAAGCTTCTTATAGGCAAGGATGGTGTTTCAAGTTTTCAGACTGAATTATTTACCTTCCATAAAAACAGTGGATTTTCCTGGCTTTGAGTGATTTCCCAAACTTTTTTGGGAAGTTCTCCTACCCGTTTCTGCCTGTCACATCCCTCATGAAAGCCTAAATGCTGCGTCCTCCAGAGCCTTTTCTGATCTACTCTCCACTCCATACAGGGGGATCTCTCCCTTTAAAAATCTGAATTTCTTCCATCCTTTTCTCACAACACTTAATGCTGCCTTGCATTATCATTATTTGTGCACATAATTGTTTCTCGATAGCATTTCAGAACAACTAACTTATGTATTTCCTCTCTTCCTATTTTCATTTTTTCCCTGCTCTCATTCAAGCAGCAAGGTTGTCAACTGAGCCTTACCTCCAGGGACAGATGTAACAGAATGGAAATCATATAAAAAGAGTTATCCTGACTTTGTTTCCTAAATATGAAGCTCTCAGGGGAATGGAGTGAACTTCAGAGTTGAACTAAAATATTAAGGACTTTGGAGAGGGGGAGGTTTTCCCTCTCCATCACTAGAAAATTTCCCCTAGGGGTTCAGGGAAGGAAAGGATCATGCAGCAGTGACTGGAGAACAGAAATTGGTAGGTCACAGGGGCCCCTGCTTCTTGGACCTGGTTCCTGGGTGGATGAGCTCATGGAGATTTCAGGGTGTGTGGAGTGCCCCAGAAGGAGAACAATTCTCTTGTTCTCAGGTAGGAGTAAGTAGTTGGCAGTAGGGAATAGAGTTCTAAGCTGTTTTTCTTTCTTTATACAGTTTTATCAAGAGAGGGTTTCCCATGCCCACTGCTCATGTAAATCACTTAGAAGATTTCCTAAAATACTATTATATACCTTCTTGATTCCTTGAACAATTTAAGTTCTTTTTCTGTAACCTTAAAATAAAGTGGTTGAGACTCTCCAGACCTAAGAAGATCTGTAGACTAAGAGACAGGGGCACCTCAGTTTGCTACCTGCTTAGACCAAGGATTAAAGAGAAGATGGGATGATGAATGACTCAGGAGAGAGAGGACAGAGGGCAGTGAAACCAGGTATTTATTCTTCTCCTTCCCTCTTTTTGATGGCTTTGCATTTTGTAAGCCTTTAAGAACTTAGAAACAAATTCAGATAAAAGACTGGATATGGCCAGATGATTGATTGAAAGTAAATTTGCACCATCCTATCTGGAATGAGGGAAAGAGTAATTTCTTTTAGCAAAACAAAAAAAAAAGACATTTTATATTATATTATTTTTTTATTATTTATTATTTTTATTATTATTATTTTATTATTATTATTTATTATTATTATTATTTATTTATTTATTATTATTATTTTATTTTACATTATATTTGGGGAGCTTTGGTGCATTTGAGTTTATGGGCTAAGATGCGTGTTATCTTATCTACCTTTAAAAAAAAACTATCAAACATTAATGATGTACCAGATTTCCTTCTAGGTATTTTTTGAATATTAACTAATTAATTCTCATCATTCCACCGTAAAAAAGTACTATCTTTGCCTTATTTTCTTATTTTGTAAATAGATGGGGCAATTGAGGCAGAGGGTGATGATGGAAATTGTCCTGAAAATTTAGGTGGCAGATGATGGGATTTGGACCCAGGTGTGTCTGTGGAAGCTACCCTGACCACTACCCTCTGCTGCCTCTCACACTCCTTAATTTTCTTAAGGGCAGGACTATATTTCATCTATCTTTGCTTCACCCACAGTCCTTGCTGTGTTATTTTGCTAAACGTCTATTGAAATGAATCTTTTGAAATGAGGATATCCAAGTAGCCAAGGGATAATAAATACATACAAAATTGAGGGAAAAAAGAAACTTGGGAGAGTGCCCAAGTCTGCTGAGGAAACGTCATCCTGTCTTTATCATAAACACTTGCATGCTGGCATGGAGATGTGCAATGAAAGCTTCCAGAACTTGTGTGTGAAGCATACATCAAATAACACTTTTATTGCAGTTTTTTTCCATGTTTTGGTGGAAAGCTATATTGCATATTGTAGCAAAGTGGTAAGCTGTGCCATTAGGTTTGAGCTAGAACTGTAAGTGAAAGGTAACAAAGCAATAAATACCACAGCGGAGACACATTTGAATGTGATGGATGTTTGTCACACAACCCCTTTTATATCTCAAAATTCTCTGTTTTCTGTTTGGTTTGTTTAATATTTTGGTTGCTTTAGATTTTTGAGGAAACAGTGATTAAGCCATTAAAATGCCTCACTAAGTGGTTCTGAGCTGCTTGTGGTCAGATATTATGGTAAATCATCTGTCATTCTCTCAGGCAATCAAATAAAATAATTAGCTTTGCCTGTCATGGTGCAAAGCCTCAACTAATTGTGACTTGGGCCAACTTTGATTGAACAGACATATTTTAAGCAGCCTAGAGTCAGCTGTTCTTCATCTCCACTGAGACCGGAGCAAGAAGCTGGGCTTCACATGCAGAGGACTTGAGTTAGAAGAAAAAAGCTTGCAGATACAGAAATGTGTGGCTTAGGGTTCTGGGGCAATTTCTTCCTTGAAGTCTCTTCTAAAAAAAAGTTAGAGAAATTTCTTTAGGGATATTTTAAGGGCAATCGTATGCTAGTGTTTTGCCAGCATTCCAATTCTCTGGGTGATGTTTCTTGGCATTTTCTGATGTGGCTCACCAAAGCATTCTGTTTGACTTGTAAAATTTAAAGTTCGGTGTCTGTAGAACACAATTTTGTGTCCCCTGCCCTTGTTACTCACAGCGTGATCCTCAGAACTGCGGCGTTGGAGTCATGGAGGACCTTGTTAAATGTGCAGATCTCAGGCTCTTGCTAGGTCTACTCCATTGAAATCTTCATTTTAATGAATCTTCAGGTGGTTCATATGCACATTAAAGTCTGGGAAGCCCTCTTTTGTGGGAATCATTTTTTCCTTTACGACACCATGCCACGGATGATGCCCTTAAAGCTTACATAGTATAATGACAGCAGAGGGGAAAACTGGGCTGAAATTTACTTCAGAGGTTTCCTGTAATGTCTTCACTTTTCCTGTAATTGAGTATTCTCAAACTGTAGCGGGCATTACAGTCACCTGGACTTGTTCATACACAGCTAGTTGGGTCCCACCCCTTTAGCTTGATTCAGTAGGTCAGGGATAAGTCTGCGGATTTGCATTTCTAGAATGTTTTCAAGTGACCCTGATGCTGTTGTTCAGAACCGCTGCTCTGAAATCAGGTGTCCATCCCTGGTTTACTTTGGCTCTAACTAATCCATATTATAAAATCCAGTGAAGACAGTGTTGTAGAGCAGAGGGAGAAACTCTGCTACCCTTGGATCTTATGGCCTGGGGGAAGTTGTTTAATCTTTCTGACCTTTAATCTTTTCATCTGTCTAATGAGGATGAAACAAGGTTATAAAGATAAAGAGATAGCATGTGTATGACAAAACTAACACAGTGACTGGCAAGGAGTAAGTTCTCATGTTATTCACCTTACTCTTCTCCCGTGTATGACAAAACTAACACAGTGACTGGCAAGGAGTAAGTTCTCATGTTATTCACCTTACTCTTCTCCCGTCAGATTTAATTGCATTGAAACAGTTGAATACCACCAGCTCTCACTTCCATCTCTCTCTAACCTTCATCCAGTTGAACTCCCTGCATTAAATCCTAAGCTCCAGCAAGATCAAATTTTTTTGAGGATTTTCAGATATACTGTATGTTGTGTTTTTTATCTCTTACACTAAAATCTTTTGCTATTTTCTTTAATACTCATAATCAGAACATTCTACAATATTCAGTCCCACAATCTGCTCTCTCACCACCCTATCCTTGTAGGTTTTATTTCCTCCTCTATGCTAATAGTGATTCTTGTTCATTTCTATATCACTGAACTTATAACATTGCATTTAATTGATTAGTAAATTCATTTAATTATCATTTATTCATTTTTCTTTTCCCCCGGATACTCTTCTCTTTATAAGAGAGTCACATCTGACTCTTCTGTATTCTGAACACGTGCTGTATTGCTTGGTCCATATTAAAGAGCTCCATGGATTGGCAGGGAGAAAAGCAGCCTACATGATATCTTCTAATTTCTTGTTTGGGGTTCTCTGTCAAGACCTCAAGGGCAAGGAGATCCCCAGCTGAGGTTTTAATGAATTGACATAGACATGGCTTTCAAGGGAGCTAGAATAAGACTGTAATCTTTAGAGAATCCTGCAAGTGAATATGGTACTGAAAATCACATTTAACGATTATAGAACAGTTAAAATCCATGGAAAATTAAATTATAAAATGTTTTAGTCTACCCATGCAAAAAAATTAGATATAAGTTTAATAGAATTATTTTCTACATGTCTATAATAAATTTACTATGTACTTATCCTCTGTCTTTTATTTGAATTTTCATGCACAAGACTTATACTACTGAATTGCAAAAAAGATGAGGTTGCAGGTATCAAAGAAATTACAATACTTTTTTAGAGTTGGAATGATGTGTGGACTGTTAACAGACTTGCAGAATTCGATTAAATCTCCTAACTTCTGTGATAGAATTTACATTGTCTTATAAGCATATATATGACAGACTAAGGGCTTTCCACCATGCACAAGTTACGATAGCTCTAAAATGTCTTAATAGAAGCAGCAGTGAAATGGTGTTAGACAGTTGTGGTCTGTCTCATTCAAGACCATTTTGTTTTTGGAGGGGGGTGGTTGTTAAAATGCCTAGAATTCTTGAATGAAAGAGGCTACATAAAATACATCTTGTCCTAGGAAGAAATTACATGTCCTTTTATTCTTATTAAACATAGAAAATCTCATATTTAATAAGTATTTATCCAACTGATAAGGACCTTGATTTCCTTTTATTAAAAAGTACTCTGAAATTTGATAAATATTTTTTCGTAGGTGTGTACTACAAGAAAGTCACATACCAGTAAAACTACCTATAAGCAATACTAGTTTCTCGCTCCTTTTTTTTTTTTTAAGAGCTGAAAAGGAACTCTTAATCAGATTCTTCTTTAAACAGAGAATTGGAGATGGGTCTGAAAGAAAAAAATCTCCCAATAAGATGAAATTTAAACTTTGGCTAAGGAGAGCAGTAAGTGCAGATCTATATTCATGAATTACTGAATAATGTAGCACTTTTCAGCATTTGAATGTCTTTGAGGTACTTTGCTTCCTTGCTTTGCCATTGCCTAGCGCTCTAAATTCATCACACCAAATCTATAGAAGAGTCAGCCCAAAAGGATATCTCCATTTATCTAGCATTGATTATATAGAAAATGAGTGAGAAATACTCTATTTTGTCAGAACAGTTGCTCATCCATTTCAATAATCATTTATTCAATCTGTTAGAACCAAGTCTTTTTGGTTGCTGAATTTGCTTAAGAATACTTAAAGACATAATGAGTTAGGTTGTTTGTTTTTGAAAGAAGCCACATAAGCACTCATATGTATAATGTTCTTCCCTAGTCCCAGTTATGTAAACATGGCCCCAAAGACAGTCTGTAACATGTACATTGATATGCCTAAGTGTGCTTAACCTTCCTATAATATTGCAGATAGAGAAGAAATAGGGAAGATATTAGGAGCCTGAGCATGAGTTTGTGTTAATACCACTGCTGTGACCTTTATACCTAACGAGGCAGGGTCAGCCTTTTCTGAGTCCCTTGGATGATTTATGAACTGTTTCTACTATCATCATTGGTCTCTTCTTTGGCCTTTTGTTTATATCCCTCTTAGGAACTAAGTATAATTACTTCAATGCAGAGTCAGTTTGTCCTTTTACTTAGTGCAAATTAATTCCATAAATCAGTTTTCAGCACATCAGTTTACTTAAACAATATATGTCTGTTATGTGTCAGGTACATATTGGGAATTAAGGATTCCAGGATGACTAGCACTAACTCTCTTCAGCCAATGAGCTGAAGCTCTATGAGGAGAGAGAAAAAGCAGTCTGTGGTTTGTTATTGACAAGTATGCCTCGGGAGTTTTGGGAGCACATGGGAGGAGCACCAACCACAGTCTTAGGACAGAGCAATCTTTCCACAGGAGATGCTGCCTAAACCAAGTCCTGAAGAAGAAGTAGGAGAGATGCAGGGGAATGGAGTAAGGTAAACATGTCCTGGCGGGAGAAGCACCAAAAAATGTTTGGGGGGACATGTCTCAAAAGAGACATGCCCAGATTCTTTTGGTTACAGCTTTAATGAGATACACTTGACATACAGGTACACTGCACACATTTACGATACACACACTTGTTAAGTTTTGACATGCAGATGTACACACACACACACTTGTGAAACCATCACAACAATCAAGATAATTATTTGCATTTTAGGTAAATTGACCTACCAGTAATATGAAAAATAGAGAAAACCATTCTGGAGTCGGGGATGGCAGTTTTGAGGCTATTGTCAAACAATGAATACTTCACTAAAAAGTTGCACTGGGGCTGGAGAGATGTTGTGTTGAAAGACACTAAAGTGGAAACGACTGGGTAGTTGATTGGATAATTGATCTGAATAGGAAGGAGAGAAAATCAAGGTTGAATTCTTAAGTTTATATCTTGTTCATCTGAGTAAACAGTATCATTTTTCTGGGATGGGGAATGAGGAAGGAAGAGGAGTTGAATTCAGCTTTGGTCACACGTTTTGGGAGTTTGAACTTGAGTCACAGAATATCAGTATAGCAGGAAGAGAATGAAATGTTTCAGCAAATGGATAGAATGAAAAGAGAAGAGAGATACAAAGAAGTAAGGAGAGAAGTTGGTGGAGAGCCAGGAATAGGTGAATGTATGGAGTTAATGGACAGAAATGTCTTAGTTTGACACTTAGGCCAGAATTCCCTTGATCTCTGATACATTGTGATTTTGTTTATTGCCTCCCCTTTTTTGTATGTTCCTTTGTATTCTTACTGTTTTGTTTGGTAATCATGGTCATTCATTGCACAAGTTACCCCTGTCTCTGACAGGTTCCTCAAGGATGCAAATAAAAACAAAATCCTAATTTATTATGAAACAATCAAATGATCTGACTTAACTTTTTTAGGCTTTTTAAAAATTGAGATATAGTTGATTTATAATATTGTGTTAATTTCAGGTGTGCAGCAAAATGATTCAGTTATACATATGTATGTGTATATCTATATTCTATTCCATTATGGTTTATTACAATATATTGACTGTAGTTGAGTGTGCTATAAAGTAAATCCTTGTTTATCTATTTTATATAGGGTAGTGTATAAGCTTTTAATATATGTAGAATTGATGTTTTTAAAAAAAACCTTGCATTTTTTTTCATTTCTCACTATAGGTGATCATTTGCATTGGCTTCACTATAGGTGGTCATTTGCATAAGGATCTCTGATTTATGTCAGATAACACATTAAAATAAACTTTCACTTGTAAAAACAAAAGCTGTTAAAATTTTAGTTCCTGAGGGAAGGGTCTCTGTTTCAGGTAAATCCTATTCTTAAACATCTCCCGAAAAAGATCTATCAATTCCTTGTACATTTTTACTTAGGCAGGTTTGATGGGAAAGTCCCTTTTTTCCTTGTCAACTTTTGGTCTTTGTGTTGAAGAGATGGTGGTGTGTGAGTAGTTCAGTATTCTCATAAATTGATGGTAACCAGAGTCTGACTAGGAAGGAACATAATTTTGTGCCAATTATGCTAATGAATTTGGAGTTTATCTTAAAGGAGTTTAAGTATGGTAGGGATATGAGTAGATTTGCTTTTTAGGTAGATTGATCTAGCAATAACATATACTCTGATTTATTTTCATTTTACAGGGTGGGCAATTTTGTCATGGCGCATCTTTGATTGCTAGGGCTTCCCTAGGTGACTGTATACCTCAATGTAAGTTTTCTCTATGATGTCATTCAAGGGATTAGAAGATCTGCCTACTCCAAACTATTTTTCTAACCAGCCTGTCTTAATTGTCTCCCTTTCTGGCTCACAATTTTTTGCTCTTCACTATACGGGAGATAAGGCTTATTACCGTTATGCCTACTCATAATAGGTATTATGCTCAGAGGTGAACATGTGGGTGATTTTCTTGACAAATGTGTTGCAACCCAAACTCTTTCGAGGATGTGGTTACATCAGTATGTTCCCCCTGTTGTTTTTAATAATGTTTGTACTTTATAGGCCACTGTCTCTAACCTTAGCAAACTACTTTGGAAAATGACATTTCTACCTTTTGCCTTCACCAAATTGATGGTTGTGTAACATCTAATTTAAAATTCTCATCTTCTGCAAGAGGAATTGTGCCAAATATTAATGCTTAAATTGAAAGGACTCTTTCAAGAAGGGATGGTCTTCATATGGTAATCAGTCTAATTCTAAAAACACCAAAAAACAATAGCTATGTTAATAATCGCCTGATCTCATGAATAGTTATGACTCGTCATTATACTCATTTACTACTTGGTTCTCCAAGTGATCTAGAATAACATTTACTATGTCCCACTGGTAAAATAAGTTACCTTGCTAAACAAGGACATCTTGCTATTCAGGACAGAAACTCAGTGAGTGAGATCTACTTCACATTTTCCAAGTTGACTGTAATTCTCTTCTTTCTCAATGAAGATCATATAATGACTTTTCTGTTTATATAAATGCTTAGCCTTGCTTTCCTAGCTCTTGAGAATGGTTCTCAAGACAATCTCACAGGAAGTCAGGCATGTTTTAGCCTAATTTTCCTCCCTTCCTTCTAGTGATAGACAGAAAATGCAGTTAAACAAGAGTGAGAATGGCTAGGTATCTGGTTAATCTCCCTTCACATCTCTCTAGCTCCATTATTTGAAGTCATTTTAAGCATACTGAGAGAAGACTCAGGAATTGAACAGAAATTAAAATGATTTCCATTACCCGATTTTAAGGCAAAGGAGAGAATGTTTTTGAAATTGCAGAAGCAAATGGCTCAAACATTAATATCATGAATATAATACTTAATTAAGTTTGCCTCAATCACATAACTTAGGAACATAATTTCCTTACTTTGAAATTAAACCAATCATTGACACTCCAAGGTTTATTGAATACAGCAAAGGATAATTTGAAAAAGGTTGGTTGATTTAATAAGTATGGACTTCAGTATGTATGTGTGCACTGCTTGTATGTGCATAGCAATTGTCAGTATTTTGTGTGTGTACGTCTGAAGTTTTTCTTCAGAGTGGTTCATAACCCTCTCAAGAACAAGGAATTTTTAATATTAAAAATTTAGATCTCATTTACAATAGTAGTACTTTTAATATTCATTAATGGAGATGATACATAATGGTGAAAAAACAAGAAGCATTTATATAGTGACACAAATACCAGACATTCTAATCACATGAACAGTCTTCTATTTATTTTTTAATTTAATTTTTATTCTCTTTGAATTTTACTTTATTTTTTTATATAGCAGGTTCTTATTAGTCATCAATTTTATACATAGGTGTATACATGTCAATTCCAATCGCCCAATTCATCACACCACCATCCCCACCCCCCGGCTGCTTTCCCCCCTTGGTGTCCATACGTTTGTCCTCTACCTCTGTGTTTCAATTTCTGCCCTGCAAACCGGTTCATCTGTACCATTTTTCTAGGTTCCACATATATGCGTTAATATACGATATTTGTTTTTCTCTTTCTGACTTACTTCACTCTGTATGACAGTCTCTAGATCCATCCACGTCTCAACAAATGACCAAATATCGTTCCTTTTTATGGCTGAATAATATTCCATTGTATATATGTACCACCTCTTCTTTATCCATTCGTCTGTCGATGGGCATTTAGGTTGCTTCCATGACCTGGCTATTGTAAATAGTGCTGCAATGAACATTGGGGTGCATATGTCTTTTTCAATTATGGTTTTCTCTCGGTATATGCCCAGTAGTGGGATTGCTGGATCATATGGTAATTCTATTTTTAGATTTTTAAGGAACCTCCATATTGTTCTCCATAGTGGCTGTATCAATTTACATTCCCACCAACAGTGCAAGAGGGTTCCCTTTTCTCCACACCCTCTCCAGCATTTGTTGTTTGTAGATTTTTTGATGATGGCCATTATGACTGGTGTGAGTTGATACCTCATTGTAGTTTTGGTTTGCATTTCTCTGATGATTAGTGATGTTGAGCATCCTTTCATGTGTTTGTTGGTAATCTTTATAACTTCTTTGGAGAAATGTCTATTTAGGTCTTCTGCCCATTTTTGGATTGGGTTGTTTGTTTCTTTATTATTGAGCTGCATGAGCTGTTTATATATTTTGGAGATTAATCCTTTGTCCTTTTGCAAATATTTTCTCCCATTCTAAGGGTTGTCTTTTTGTCTTGTTTATGGTTTCCTTTGCTGTGCAAAAGCTTTTAAGTTTCATTAGGTCCCATTTGTTTACTTTTGTTTTTATTTCCATTACTCTAGGAGGTGGATCAAAAAAGATCTTGCTGTGATTTATGTCAAAGAGTGTTCTTCTTATGTTTTCCTCTAAGAGTTTTATAGTGTGTGGTCTTACATTTAGGTCTCGAATCCATTTTGAGTTTATTTTTGTGTATGGTGTTAGGGAGTGTTCTAATTTCATTCTTTTACATGTAGCTGTCCAGTTTTCCCAGCACCACTTATTGAAGAGGCTGTCTTTTCTCCATTGTATATCCTTGCCTCCTTTGTCATAGATTAGTTGACCATAGGTGCATGGGTTTATCTCTGGGCTTTCTATCTTGTTCCATTGATCTATGTTTCTGTTTTTGTGCCAGTACCATATTGTCTTGATTACTGTAGCTTTGTAGTATAGTCTGAAGTCAGGGAGTCTGATTCCTCCAGCTCCGTTTTTTCCCCTCAAGACTGCTTTGGCTATTCGAGGTCTTTTGTTTCTCCATACAAATTTTAAGATTTTTTGTTCTAGTTCTGTAAAAATTGCCATTGGTAATTTGATAGGGATTGCATTGAATCTGTAGATTGCCTTTGGTAGTATAGTCATTTTCACAATATTGATTCTTCCAATCCAAGAACATGGTATATCTCTCCATCTGTTGGTATCATCTTCAATTTCTTTCATCAGTGTCTTATAGTTTTCTGCATACAGGTCTTTTGTCTCCCTAGGTAGGTTTATTCCTAGGTATTTTATTCTTTTTGTTGCAATGGTAAATGGGAGTGTTTCCTTAATTTCTCTTTCAGATTTTTCATCGTTAGTGTATAGGAATGCAAGAGATTTCTGTGAATTAATTTTGTATCCTGCAACTTTACCAAATTCATTGATTAGCTCTAGTTTTCTGGTGGCATCTTTAGGATTCTCTATATATAGTATCATGTCATCTGCAGATACTGACAGTTTTACTTCTTTTCCAATTTGTATTCCTTTTATTTTTTTCTTCTCTGATTGCCATGGTTAGGACTTCCAGAACTATGTTGAATAATAGTGGTGAGAGTGGACATCCTTGTCTTGTTCCTGATCTTAGAGGAAATGCTTTCAGTTTTCCACCATTGAGAATGATGTTTGCTGTGGGTTTGTTGTTTATGGCCTTTATTATGTTGAGGTAGGTTCCCTCTATGCCCACTTTCTGGAGAGTTTTTATCATAAATGGGTGTTGAATTTTGTCAAAAGCTTTTTCTGCATCTATTGAGATGATCATATGGTTTTTATTCTTCAATTTGTTAATATGGTTTATCACATTGATTGATTTGCGTATATTGAAGAATCCTTGCATCCCTGGGATAAATCGCACTTGATCATGGTGTATGATCCTTTCAGTGTGTTGTTGGATTCTGTTTGCTAGTATTTTGTTGAGGATTTTTGCATCTATATTCATCAGTGATATTGGTCTGTAGTTTTCTTTTTTTGTAGTATCTTTGTCTGGTTTTGGTATCAGGGTGATGGTGGCCTCGTAGAATGAGTTTGGGAGTGTTCCTCCCTCTGCTATATTTTGGAAGAGTTTGAGAAGGATAGGTGTTAGCTCTTCTCTAAACGTTTGATAGAATTTACCTGTGAATCCATCTGGTCCTGGACTTTTGTTTGTTGGAAGATTTTTAATCACAGTTTCAATTTCAGTGCTTGTGATTGGTCTGTTTATATTTTCTATTTTTTCTTGGTTCAGTCTCGGAAGGTTGTGCTTTTCTAAGAATGTGTCCATTTCTTCCAGGTTGTCCATTTTATTGGCATAGAGTTGCTTGTAGTAGTCTCTTAGGATTCTTTGTATTTCTGTGGTGTCTGTTGTAACTTCTCCGTTTTCTTTTCTAATTTTATTGATTTGAGTCCTCTCCCTCTTTTTCTTGATGAGTCTGGCTAAGGGTTTATCAATTTTGTTTATCTTCTCAAAGAACCAGCTTTTAGTTTTATTGATCTTTGCTATTGTTTTCTTTGTTTCTATTTCATTTCTGCTTTGAACTTTATGATTTCTTTCCTTCTGCTAACTTTGGAGTGTTTTTGTTCTTCTTTGTCTAATTGCTTTAGGTGTAAGGTTAGGTTGTTGATTTGAGATGTTTCTTGTTTCTTGAGGTAAACTTGTATAGCTATAAACTTCCCTCTTAGAACTGCTTTTGCTGCATCCCATAGGTTTTGGATTTTCGTGTTTTCATTTGTCTCTAGGTATTTTTTGATTTCCTCTTTGATTGCTTCAGTGGTCTCTTGGTTATTTAGTAACGTATTGTTTAGCTTCCATGTGTTTGTGTTTTTTACGTTTTTTTCCCTGTAATTGATTTCTAGTCTCATAGCGTTGTGGTCAGAAAAGATGCTTGATATGATTTCAATTTTCTTAAATTTACTGAGGCTTGATTTGTGACCCAAGATGTGATCTGTCCTGGAGAATGTTCCGTGCGCACTTGAGAAGAAAGTGTAATCTGCTGTTTTTGGATGGAATGTCCTATAAATATCAATTAAATGTATCTGGTGTATTGTGTCATTTAAAGCTTGTGTTTCCTTACTAATTTTCTGTTTGGATGATCTGTCCATTGGTGTAAGTGAGGTGTTAAAGTCCCCCACTATTATTGTGTTACTGTCAATATCCTCTTTTATAGCTGTTAGCTGTTGCCTTATGTATTGAGGTGCTCCTATGTTGGGTGCATATATATTTATAATTGTTATATCTTCTTGTATTGATCCCTTGATCATTATGTAGTGTACTTCTTTGTCATTTGTAATAGTCTTTATTTTGAAGTCTGTTTTGTCTGATATGAGAATTGCTACTTCAGCTTTATTTTGATTTCCATTTGCATGGAATATCTTTTTCCATCCCCTCACTTTCAGTCTGTATGTGTCCCTAGGTCTGAAATGGGTCTCTTGTACACAGCATATCTGTGGGTCTTGTTTTTGTATCCTTTCAGCAAGCCTGTGTGTTTTGGTTGGAACATTTAATCCATTCACGTTTAAGGTAATTATTGATATGTATGTTCCTATGACCATTAATTGTTTTGGGGGATGTTTTTTGAGGTCCTTTTCTTCTCTTGTCTGTCCCACTTAGAGAAGTTCCTTTAGCCTTTGTGGTAGAGCTGGTTTGGTGGTGCTGTATTCTCTTAGTTTTTGCTTGTCTGTAAAGCTTTTGATTTCTCCATCAAATCTGAATGAGATCCTTGCTGGGTAGAGTAATCTTGGTTGTAGGTTCTTCCCTTTCATCATTTTAAGTATATCATGCCACTCCTTTTTGGCTTGTAGAGTGTCTGCTGAGAAATCAGCTGTTAACCTTATATGAGTTCCCTTGTGTGTTATTTGTTGTTTTTCCCTTGCTGCTTTCAATAATTTTTCTTTGTCTTTAATTTTTGCCACTTTGATTACTATGTGTCTCGGTGTGTTTCTCCTTGGGTTTATCCTGTATGGGACTCTGTGAGCTTCCTGGACTTGGGTGGCTATTTCCTTTTCCATGTTAGGGAAGTTACCGATTATAGTCTCTTCAAATATTTTCTCTGAGACTTTGTCTCTCTCTTCTTCTTCTGGGACCCCCCTATAATGCAAATGTTGGTGCATTTAATGTTGTCCCAGAGGTCTCTTTGGCTGTCTTCATTTCTTTTCATTCTTTTTTCTTTATTCTGTTCCGCAGCAGTGAATTCCATCATTCTGTCTTCCAGGTCACTTATCTGTTCTTCTGCCTCAGTTATTCTGCTATTGATTCCTTCTAGTGTAGTTTTCATTTCAGTTATTGTGCTGTTCGTCTCTGTTTGTTTGTTCTTTAATTCTTCTAGGTCTTTGTTAAACCTTTCTTGCATCTTCTCGATCTTTGCCTCCATTCTTTTTCCGAGGTCCTGGATCATCTTCACTATCATTATTCTGAATTCTTTTTCTGGAAGGTTGCCTATCTCCACTTCATTTAGTTGTTTTTTCTGGGGTTTTATCTTGTTCCTTCATCTGGTACAAAGCCCTCTGCCTTTTCTTCTTGTTTGTCTTTCTGTGAATGTGGTTTTTGTTCCACAGGCTGCAGGATTGTAGTTCTTCTTGCTTCTGCTGTCTGCACTCTGGTGGATGAGGCTATCTAAGAGGCTTGTCCACATGAACAATCTTAAGCTACTTAATCTTCACTGCAACTCTCATATATGCCTTTGTCATGTGAGGATACTGAGGTACAGAGAGGTTTATAACTTGCCTAAGGCCACACACTAAGTGATGAAGCTGGAATTCAAATTCAGGTTGATTCCAAACTGTTTGCTCAGCTCTGCACTATACTGTTACTATAAATTTAGTAGCATTTAAAAATTAATCTGTATTTTATTACTAGGGTATTTACATATATTTTTTAATGTAATATATACATGTGAGAAATGGTTCATCTGTCCATTTACTGATGATACTTACTGTGCCTATGCTTTAGTATGCCCTTGTCTCATATTATAACTCAGGCTGGCTGAACCTGAATGGAATCTGTCACAAGGTCAAATATGTTTCCAATCCTGTTTTTATTTCATATCCTTTAGTAGAAACTGCCATTTGGCTGGAAATCTGCATGAGTAGACAGTATTAGCCCCTAGTCCCAGCACAATTGTGAAATGAGTTAGTTTTCCTTCACCAGTCTCTCAGATTTGTTGCCTTTTTCCTCTGCACTACTTCTGTGAATGTCCATTAGCTTTCTTTATTCAAAAGCTTAAAGTTGTAACTTGACTGACATTTAGAAGTAATTATAAATATTATTACTTTTCACTATGGAGGTTTTCATTCTAACAGGAAAGCTAAAAGGATATAGCTTTTAGACAGGATATCAAGCCTGAGAGAACATCTTTCTTCAAACCAGCTTTCCTTCCCTCCTTGCTTTACTCTTTTGCCCTCCTCTCCTCCCTTATATCTATCCCTTTGTTTCTTTTTGCACAAACAGTTGTCAAGGAGCTGGAGAGATTCCATCACACCACATAGACCATGATCTCCTTTAACATCAGGGAAGTTCAAATTTAACTAGGACTAACTCAATCCATAGTCTGCTGCTGACCAATGTATAATGAAGTCTCCTAAGACACTGCAGTAAGAAAGGTGCTTTCTTACTTCAATCACTGTTCAGGTGGGCAACCAAAATATGCTCCCCAACTGTGGCAGGCAGACATCGTCTAGTTTTTGATAATGTGTCAAGTGATACGTACTAAGGCTATAGACAAGTGAGGTTTTGGCTTGAGAAGGTGATATGTAAGATATCCTGACTGTCTTGTGGGTCAGGAAGGATACTTTGGAGGCTCTAGGGAAGATGTGAATGATACGAACAGAGCTGACCACTCACAAGGTGTTGCTGAAGAAAAGTGCTAAAGCACTGAGAGATGATTAATAATGGTGTATAAGGAAGTCTGCTGCTAAGTGTGAAAAGAAAGTATGAATGCTAACTAGTAATTGGGGCTACAATAACATTGAAAGTGTCTTAAATGTATCTCAAGTTTAGTTTTTGGAAAAACGTTCAAGCAAATTCTAACATTCGGTTGCATACTTTAGAAAAATGAAGGACCTTATTGATCTTGACAAAATGTCATCTTGCAGTGGCAGGGATTTGAACATTCTAAATATTTCATGTAGATAAGTAAATTATCCCTGCTGGCAAAGTTATGCTGTCTTAGAAATGATAACTTCAAAAAGAAGAACAGTGTATACTCAAGTTAACATTTAATTGTAACAAATGATTTTCCAGTGTAAATGAAGAAGCAATTGAATACAAGTCTTGAAAAGCTAATTTTCAGCACAAACAAGAGTTCTAGGAATCTTTCTATTTCACAACCATACCACTTGTTTAAAAATATGTGATATAATATAGCTGATTCACTATGTTATAAAGCAGAAACTAACACACCATTGTAAAGCAATTATACTCCAATAAAGATGTTAAAAACATGTGATATATATAACTGGAACATGTACAAGTACTCTAAAAATAAACCTTCAGACACTTGCTTTTGTGTCAACCTGGCTGGGCCATGGTGTCCAGATAACTTGATCAAACACTACTCTGGATGTTTCTGTGAGGGTGTGTTTTTGTGGATGAGATTAACATTGAAATCAGTGGTCTTTAAAGCAGATTGCCCTCCATATTGTAGGCACGTTTTATACAATTAATTGAAGGCCTTAGTAGAGCAAAGACTGACCTCTCACAAGCAAGAAAGAGTTCTGCCAGCAGAATTGGACTTAAACTGCAACATTGGATCTTCTTGAGTCTCCAGCCTGCCAGCCCACATTGCAGATTTTGGACTTGTCAGCCTCCATGATTGCTTGAGCCAATTCCTTAAAATGAATCTCTCCCTATATGTACACATCTTATTGGTTCTGTTTCTCTAGAAAACACTGACGTATTCTTCCGTATTTCCCTTGCTTAATTATCTTATCAAAACATTTTAATTCCAAAGTGACTACTGGTATAAGATTATGGTTAATGATTATAGCATATTATGGCTTTTTGTGCTTATATATATAAAGTTTATATCTATGACTTAAAAGTTTTTGTTCAGGGCTTATGAAGAGAAATTCATGACAGTTTCTAATTCCTGTGAATAACTGAATTCTGGCACCTCCAGGAGGAATGCTTGTCACTATAAAGCTACACTCTGCTGGGACTGTTGGGAATCGGAAGAAAATGGGGAGAGCTCCTTTGGGTCCTCTGAAAATGAGGTGGCATCTCCTCTGGAAGCATTTTAATAACTGACTGTTGGGAGGCATCCTGGCTCTGTTACTCACTGACTCTGATCTTAGGCAAGTATTTTAGTTTTTCTATGCCTCGATACCTTATCTATAAAAAGAGACATAGCACTAGTGTCTGCCTCATACAACTGTGGCGGGTTATGTGAGTGAATTGGTAACTCGCACAGTAAAGCAATACTGAGATATTCCGTAACTTAAAAGAACTCTTCGCCGGAATTCTTACATCTGTATTAGGGGTTTAGCGAGGACACCCTGAGCCCACCTCCAGTGTGGCACTGCTGAGAAAGAGCAACCCTGAGCAGTGTAACTGCATATTCTTTGACTAAATGAGATGCCTGTGAATTTTTTTGTTGTTGTTCTGTAACTGAAAACAACTTAGTTTTAGAAGCTCCAAATTTGCCCTTCAAGGTCGGTCATTCACTTGCAGTGGAAATATCATTTTGTTTAATTCATTCAGCTCAGGATTTCTCCCTCTTCCACATCCCTGTGCCCTCTCAGGGCTGTCTTCTCCCCTCACGTGTTCTGGTCCTCCCCTAGGTAGCCTCTGGGTACAGAAGTAATTGTGAGAACAGCAGGGTGGTAGGGAGAGGTGTCTTGTCTTTAGCAGCCTGTGCTGAGGGTCATGGACGACTCTTTTCCTTTGTACATTAACCCCTGTTCCCACAGCTCTTGTTGTTCCCTAAGGCAGCTTGGGGCTTGTTCTCCCAATACTAGTTATATATGGTGGTTGCTCCTGGGGAACATCTTTCCTGCTGATAAGACCTCAGCACTCGCAGAAACAGCTTACCTGCTGCTCAGCCATCTTCTTGACCCATTCCCAGCCTTAGCCTGTGTTCCCAAAGTTGGCTGCTCTGGAGTCCTTTCATCTTGACCACAGCAATTCCCTGGCAGATGCACAGGAGCTTTTTGTTGCTACTGCTATTTGGGTTACACTGGAGCTGCACAATTTTTGGCCTAGAGTATATTATCAACTCTCAGAGTTGAGAGAGAGAGAGAGAGGAGTACCTTCTGTTCCTGGATCCTCTTAGTTTTTTGAAGACACCTTTTTCTTCTGCAGTATTTTTTAATATTTATTTTTAGGGTAAATATCTTTTTTTTTTTAAAGTATTTATTTATTTATTTATGGCTGTGTTGGGTCTTCGTTTCTGTGTGAGGGCTTTCTCTAGTTGTGGCAAGCGGGGGCCACTCTTCATCGTGGTGCGCGCGCCTCTCACTATCGTGGCCTCTCTTGTTGCAGAGCACAGGCTCCAGACGCGCAGGCTCAGTAATTGTGGCTCACGGGCCCAGCTGCTCCACGGCACGTGGGATCTTCCCAGACCAGGGCTCGAACCCGTGTCCCCTGCATTGGCAAGCAGATTCTCAACCACTGCGCCACCAGGGAAGCCAATATTTTTTTTTTTTTTCCTCTTTCTCTCTAGGCTTTTCCATAGTCCAGGAAGGGATTATTTTTATATATGTTGAAGTGGAAAATTATCCTCATACTATATCTTACCTCTTGCTTTATTCTGTGGTCAATATTTACAAACTATACTTTAGGCCAGGAGTTGGGCTAAATACAGTCTATGGGCCAAGTCTGGCCCACTGTCAGTTTTTGTAACACTTCACTGGAACACAGCCATGCTTATTAATTGGTAAGTTTATGACTGGTTTTATGATACAATTGCAGAGTTGAATAGTTTTGATAGTAAATATCTTAGGCTTTGTGGACCATAGGATTTCTATCTGGCTTTATATGGAAAAAGTTTGTTGATCTCTGTTCTAGACCTGCAGGGTCTGAGCTCATCTTCCAAGCCAAGAGATATTGAAACACGACAAATCCATTTAAATCTTAAGTGCCTTATTCTTTCCAATAAAACATCTTCAGACTATTGTGCCTGCTGTGAGTTTAAAAAATTCTTTTGCACTTAGTTGGCTTTTTTGTTCCAGACTGTTCAGGCTTCCCCTGGAAGCCACAAGTGCCACAAATTCAATGCATGGAGAACCACAGGACATCAATATTTTTCAGAAAAAATAACTACTCAGCTTAGGATCTCAAAAGTGTCCTGCCATCACTCGCTCATTTGCTTACTCGCTGATGATTCAGTTATCGATCATTAACATTTATTTAGCACGACATGCCAAGCACTGTGCTAGGTCTAGGAATATAAACAACAACAAAACAAAACAAAATACTTCCCTGATCTTAAGAAGTGTGAAGTCATTTGTTTTTTCCTTCTCTTCATGTTGCAGGTAGACAACTAGGCTCTTTAAGTTGCAGAAGGCACACTTTCAGGGCAGAGCCATCTAGGGTAAAGTCAGTAATGCTGGTCTTCTGTAAACATAAAAACCTTAGCAAAGATATTAGGGGCCCTGGAAGGGAGTGGGTAGAGGGGAGTGGTGGAGAATCTTTAAATGAAAGGAGGACACCTGGGGTTCAAAATGAGAGTGAATATCTCTGCAGCCGAGGGTTCTGAAGTCACAGGGGACCTGAGCACCACATGTGGTAGTGCTTTGGGTAGGTGGAAGACCTGTGAAACAGTAGCTCCATTGGTCTGCTGGAGAGGAAATTGGGCATCCTGTTTCCAAGTTCAACAGATGCCTGTATTCCCTGCACATGGAATAAAAGCTGAGAGTTGTTTACTTCAAGAAACTGTCAAAAGCTTGGAAAATGAATCTGTCAGTGGACACCATGTTATAATGGTGATTAAAGATCTCCCCTCCTTTTTTTCCTCTCAGCAGTGCATAATTTTGGTGTGACCCTAAAGGGATTCTGGTGTGACTGTAAAGGTGTACAGGGCAATAATATCTGTCTGAGATTGAATTTCCTGCTGTCTGGTTGGACAGGCACTAGGGTTCAAGTCTAATTTAGTTGAATGAGAAGCTAGTATTTTTGAAACACTTGAGCATATGGTTCAAGATTCACATGCAGTGAAAGAAAAGATTTCAATTCTCCGATGATAGTACTTTTATTAAACACCTGCTATGCAATTAGACACATTCAATGAACAGCAGTTGCTTAAGATCAAGAAGTTACTGAATAATGCCACACAGAAAATAAGTGATTGGGTTGAGATTTTTAATCTAGGTCAGAGTATTTGTACAACCAGAGTCCTTTCTCACATGAGCTGGTAGAACTGGGGCTTAGTAGGTAGCTCGGGAAGCTTCCACCAGGGAGTGTCACTGAATTGCTGCAGACACAGGTTTCAGAAGATTGAGCATTAAATTAGGTAATTGTTTCTTCCTGGAGGGTTTCACTCCTTCTATCTTTACTTAAATACATTGTTGAATTTTTAAATATCTTTTGTTAAGGAAGGCAACTAGTAGAAGACACTAAGGAAAGAAACCAACTTCTCAGGTATTTTATCAGTTGCCTGATGAGTTTGGGTTAGAGCCCCAAAATCTTTGAGTAGAACAAATTACAGAAAATAATATATGATTCCATTGCTGGCTGAATGATATAGCCTGGGGGAAAGTGGGTTATAATTATATCCACTAAATCATGGTCAGGTTTATGTACAGCTCTGACCTATACTAATGAAGAATTTCATGGATTTTGATATAGTATTATAATGTACATAGTAAAAGAGCGAGTGCTTTTTAAATAGCTCCAATTTAACATGTACCAGCACAGCTAATGAAAGCAGGGTTTTCTGAGGGCAATATTGCCAAGAGCCTTTTGGATGCTATCTTTGGCAATCTACCACTTTTTAAAAAATGAGTGTTTTTCTAGGAAAAAAATAATTGGAGAGTCTATTTCATCATACAATATGGCAATTCTTCAATTACTTTTGTTAGGTATGACAGTTGTCAAGTCAAAAAGACTGTAGGTTCCTTGAGTGCTCATACACTCAATCCAATCTGAAGTGCCAGATTTTTGTAGTATGCTTTGTCATAAATTTCTGGTGTTAAACATATATTTAATCTCCCAAGTGTCAGAGGATAAGAATGGTTAAAAAAAAAAAAAAAAAAAAGGGGGTAGGACTTTGAATCTTATACTTAGTCTTTCCTTTCAGTTGACTATTTTGGAATAAAATTAGATATATTATGAAGATATAGATTTCTATATTTACATCAAAACTAGAATTTGAACTCTGATATGCCAGGCATTGTTCAGGGTAACATAATATTTCTAGAGATTGATATATGGCTAGACATCTTTAAATTTAGAATATTATTCTTCTAAGGAAATGGAGAAATTTCGTTCAACATCCTTAAACTCAGGTCCACAGAGCTTAAAATACCTCCAGTTCTGAATAGCCAGTTATGTGGCAATAACCCAAATTTTCTGATTCTTACCACAATCAACTTTGTCGTATCAGACTTTCCATATAGATATTTTCATACTCAAGCTATCAAAGGAGATTTACATGTACAGGAAACATTTCTATTCATAATTAGGAAAATAGTTTTATATATTTTATAATCAGGAACAAATAGTTTCATATAAGGGAAAGAATTAAAGTTTGATAAGCTAAAAATTTTGTATTCAAAACATGATTTAACTTTGCAAGTTCGATTGGTTGAGTTTTTTTAACTAGTTGAATCAGGCCAAGTGAAGTTAGTGTTTTAGCAACTTGGAGGGTGAAGTTTTATGATGTTATATAATGGTCTGATTATGCACTTGTAGTCATGTCTTCATGTGGCCACACATATCTGTATAAATGACAGAAACAAGCAGATGAACATGTAAAATTGGAAGGCAGATAAGGAATGAGTAGGAAAAAACTCTAAGCAGACTTTGACTGTAATATACAATCCACACTGGTGCCTAGCTGCTCTTTTATTTTCCCTTTAAAAAAAAAATGTAGGTACATGAATAGTATGTTTAAATAATTTAAAACTAGTATATGAGGAAAACCAATCTGATAGAAAACAAGTGACATGTGAGTAAAATCCTTAATGTAAAACCCTTTTTCTATAGTTGTAGTAACTCATCAATAAAAGGGAAATGTTTGGTACTTCTTAGGTTGATTTTTAGTCCAAAACAAATGCTGATCTAAGTTTTAACAAATTAATTGTGCTATTCTAATACCCTCTCAGTTAATGAAGTAAACATGACCGATACCTGATGTAAACATGGCTGGATCATGCTAACTTGGTCATTTCTGTGCCTATTTCGATGGATACCACATTGCTCTTTGGTTAATATGGGGCACTTATGTTGATATTTGAATATTATTCATGTTTGTCCTGGTCTAGCTTATTTAAATAAACTACTTAGGAAAAATGTTTACTTTATTCAGAAAGCCCCCAAAATCTTACACTGTTTTGTTTGATTAATTAGCAGATATCCATTTAAGCAATATCAGATTCTTAAGTTTATAGATTTGGCCCAAATCTATAAATGGGACCAAAACCAAGCAAAGTCATTTTAAATATCCATTAGAATCATGACCCTTAAACACTATTAAATTTTATTCTCAATAATCTTCTATAATCAGCTGCTAGTGTTAGATCTAAGTGAAAATTGTGAAGAGAAATGGACTTGGAGATACAATATAGTCAAGTTTGCATAGATTAACAGTTTTATTAAGGGGCTGGTTGGTTTCACATACCTGAAATCCTAATTTCCCCAGGATAAAAAGATATATTTGTGTGAATTTTTTTTTTTGTTCAGGGTATGCATTTGAATTCTTTTTTTTTTTTTTTAATTTTTATTATTATTTATTTATTATTTATTTTTGGCTGTGTTGGGTCTTCGTTTCTGTGCGAGGGCTTTCTCCAGCTGTGGCAAGCGGGGGCCACTCTTCATCGCGATGCGTGGGCCTCTCACCATCGCGGCCTCTCTTGTTGCGGAGCACAGGCTCCAGATGCTCAGGCTCAGTAGTTGTGGCTCACGGGCCCAGTTGCTCCGCGGCATGTGGGATCTTCCCAGACCAGGGCTCGAACCTGTGTCGCCTGCATTGGCAGGCAGACTCTCAACCACTGCACCACCAGGGAAGCCCTGCATTTGAATTCTTTACGTGGGATAAATGCCAACCAGATGGTCTGTGGCAATCTAACAAAGGCAGCTGGACGGTACTTGCTTTATATGTATGGCGTAGCAGCCATGTAAAAGGCATTTGTTTTCTTTGCACTTTGAAAAGTGAAGACAAATATACCTAAGGTATAGCTCACATACTGCAAATGGACACACTGGGCTTTAAATTCATCATATAAATAGTGACAGAAGAATCTCAGTCATGTTTATATGTTTGCTTATGGTGTGTTTTAGGAAGATTACCTTCATGGGGGGGAAAAAATACAAAATCAGGGGGGAAAAACCCCCAAACCTCCAAATCTCAATTATGTCAAATATCTTTCATTTAAAAATACACTGCAAATTGGCTGATTGAATTCCAGAAGAAAATAGTCTTCCAAGATTTGAGGCAAGTTTCTGCATAGTGATACGTTTATTTCACGTTAATAGTTACTTTCTATGCATAATAGCTAATAAGAAAGTAAAAGAGATAACAGAAAATGTGCTACTTTGGGAAATAGATTCCTGAGTTCTGGTGCACAAATCATTTTGTTCATAATTCATTATTTATGTTAGAACCTCCATTAACTTTCAAATTTTGTGAAAACAAAAATTTAAAGAATAACAGTGACTATTTTGTGGATGCCTCGATTTCTGAGATTCAACCAGACACACCTTCTTTAAATAAGGGAATGGAATTTAGGATAATTAGAGTCCTGGTTCTCATAGTTTGGTATGTATCAGAATAACCTGTGATATAGATTTTTAAAAGTAAGCAAAACAGATTCTGAAGCAGTGGGTTTGGGATGAGGCCTGAGAATCTGTTTTTAACAAGCTGGAATCTCTAGTAATTTTGATATAGGTCATCCATATTTGAGAACTAAGCTCAAGTAGGTGATTAGTATGTTTCATGGCTCATGTTTGTTTAATGTCGATTGCTTTAGCTGTTTCACCCATGTTGCTTGTTTGTTTTATATAGGTGCTAGGGCATCAGAAAATGAGAGGAGGGATATACTGTGTTGTCCTGATTAAGAGAAGCACATACTTGGGATAAAAGATATATAGGTGGCAATTGAAAAACTGTTAAATTGTTGAGCCAGATGAGCCATAGCTGAGAGGAAAGAAAATGGATTTGGGAATGAGTGGGACCTGTTTACAAATTCAAGTTCTGATGTGACTAGCTGTGTGATCTTGTAAGTTACTTCGTTGTGCTAAGCATCAGTTTTCTATTATCTGTATTTGTCAGGGTAACACTAGTTCTGTCACAGATAAATCCTGAACTTTCAGTGGGCTTAACAGAATAAAAATGTGATAAGGGATGGTCTCCACACAGTTATTCAGAGACCTACGTTGACAGTCCCTGCTATATAACAGTGCAGTCATCAGCAAGTGACTCCCAAGGTCACCCTGGACATTGACATATGGCTGGTAGTTGAAGAAAGTGAATGGAAGGTCTTATAAATTCTGACGGTAGATGTATGAAAATCGAAAACCAGAATACAGTTCTCTGAATGACCTGAAGTAAACTGGCCTAAGTGACTCGTTCTAGTCTTCATTTCCCTTGCATATTGCCCTTGATATGATCTCCCTGAGATGGTCCTTCCCAATCAACCGAATGGGAACGAAGAGAGGAGAGAAGCAAAAGAAAATGATGCAACCTTAAGCACGCAAGTTTTGACAAGGCAGAAGGGTGTTAAGTTGGAGATACACGTTACTGCCAAGAATGTATGATTTGATGCTGAGAGGCAATAGGAAGATTTTTATGTGTTCACTTACATAAACATAATCAACACTTAAGTAATGTTTGAAGTAGCTATGGAATTCAATGAGGTCAGATAGGGAATGAATGCCAAGAAGAAAAGGGTCAAGGATCCCGGGGAGCAGCAACAGTTAAGGGGCAGGGAGAGGAAGAGGAAGAGAATGAGAGTCATGGAGAGAAGTTCCAGAAAGAAGACAGGGCAAGAGGGATTCGTGTATAGAAGGTCTCTTAGAGAGCTGGGAAAAAGGCATTGATTTGACAAGGAGGAGATTAGTGGTGATCATCATAAATACCTTTTTCATTATGGTATTACAGTAGAAACCTGATTGTAAAGGAGATGAGAAATAAATTGTTGGGGACATGTAGAAGAGCAGTGAGTATAGACTCTGAGGAGATGATCTTGAAGGAAATGAAATGGCACAGAAGACTAACAAGTAGGGGAAGTAAGAGATTATTATTAAACATGAGATTTCAATAGGTATGAAATTGAAACCATAGATGTATGAGAAATTTTTAAAAATTCTTTAAATTTAATCCAAATTCAAGTACCCATCCCACCTGGCTGGGGGAGGGGGGATTCAATCTCAGTCATTATGTGACTTACTTCCCCAGGTCCCCAGGGTTGAGCAAAGATCCCCAAGTGGGGACAAGATGTTTTGCTGATGCTAGAAATTCTCACTTCTGGTGTCCAGCATCTCTAAATGACACAAACATTATCCTGTGAGTTCCTGCTGCTCCTCCCTAAGGCTTCTTCCAGAGAATGGGATGTGAGTCTCTGGTTCTCTTATCCTTGAGAGCTGCTGACAGCAGTCCTGCTTGCAGCCTTCAAGAGTTCTGCCCACATGTGCCTCCTCAACACACTCTTCCCTTTCTCTCCCTCTTTGGGGAACATAGTATAAACATTTCAAGACAGGATGATCCTTTAACATCAAAGAACTGATTTCTGCCCTCCAAGGACAGGGAAAATGCAAGGCACAAGAATACAAGTGAAATGGGGGCTACTAAAAGGATAAACACAAAGCAGTGAATTCTCATCACATACATGGTGAATTTCGTTCTAGGTACTAGAAGAAAAGCAATCAAGAGGATTTCAAGGGGGAAGTGGAGACTGGACATGCATGATAAATCATAACACCAAAAATGTGTCATGGCTTATGTACCATCACAGTTGTTGCCCTTCTCAGCTGCTTTAGTGGGGGAAAAGCAGCCATGGGGAATAGCCCTTCGGTGAGCAGTAGCATAGCACTCACTGTGCTTAGAGTTCCCTATGTCTTAGTTGGCAGGATTTTCAGTTACCTCTGATTTGTAATATTCTTGTTGCATATCGGCTTTATGTAGCTTAATATTAAAATTTAAGCACATTTAGTTAGTGCAGAAAATTAGAGAAGAAATACTGTTCAGAAAGAAAAATTTTAGTCTCATGTTATCCCTAAGAGACACCACATTAACATAGATGTTACAGTGATAGAAAATGTGATGACAAAATACAGTATACTGTCATACTTTCTTAGCATCATTACTTCATAATTATTTTTATACATTAGTCATTTATCTTTCTTTATATTTTTGTTACTATGGCTTATTCAAATCCTAATGTAAAGAAATTTATAATTGTTTCCACCAACCCCACCACTGCTGCTTTTTTAATGTGTTTCATAGCATTGATAAAGATTTGCTTTTGTATAGTCGACTAGATATGAAGTAATGTTTCAGTCTAGATTACGGCAGATGAACAAATTGAATGATACTGAATTCCAGTAGGTGACTTGCCCAAGGACACAAAGCTAGGAAGTAGCAGTTAGGATGACGATGCATTTTTCCACACATAATTCTAATATTCCTACTGAAAATGAAACCAAGGAGTAAAACTGAGTAAAATGTTACTTTTAGCCTATTCAGTTTCAGGATATATATATTCATCATTTCATAATTATAGTTAATGCCTCTGTCAAGGAGAGAGTGTCATGGAACAACAAGCAAATATATTTAATAAATGAAAAACAACAAGTTTTCTAATGAATTGGAAATAAGGTAGTGAAAGAACAAGACTCAACCTTATTATATGATAATAATGACTCAAATGATTGAGGTAAAATATGTTCATGGTTTTGATTCTTTAATATTCTCTGCACATGCTAAATTATAAGATATTTGGAAGGAAGGAAGAATGAGAGACCTAGCCTTGTAATATCATTATTAGTGACAAAAAAGTAGATAATAAAACCTCAATGAATTTAAATGAGTTTTAGTCATTGAGAATGTCTACAAGTATTTTAGGAGAGAGAAATAACATATAGTTGTTTGGGAACATCTCTTTCAGTTTTCTTTTTTATTTCTTGTAATAGAAAGTTAAAAGCCTGGAGGAGAGAACTTCTGTTATTTTTCATCAAAGAAATAACCCTGAGATATTCTCCCCACTTCTTTCCATTTCTTTCCTGCCTCTGATCTTTTTCAGACTTCGTAAAAGCTATCTAAATCCACTTTCAGATCTACCACTAATTGATGCCCTTGTTGGTTGCCTTAGTAGTGAGGCCAAAGATGAAGTGATTGTGGAGTCTAGACTTCTGTCCTTTTCTGAGTGGTGCTCTGCAGGTCAAGGCTGAATTATATGGACAGCATAAAGTTGTCAAGACAATCACAGTTTTCTAAACTCTGTCAGCAAAGTCCCAACTGCTTCAGGAAGCATTATAGTATGTGAACTATTATGAACCAAATCCAAAGAATGGAATTTGGAAAATAGTGCCCTAAGAGAAATTGCCAAGAGTTGTTTTGATCCCAGCAATCAAAAGAATAAAGAGTTCTGATCATGGATAAGTAAGAATGAGACTGGCAGGCAGGCAGCAAATGAGTGCTCTGGGTCTCCGTTTGTTGGGAAAGGTCCTGAATTAACAAAGGATACAAACTACTTAGTGACATTTCATAAATGTATGCAAGGTTTCCCAGAACAGGCAATAGGTCTTAACAACAAGGGCTGTTCATGACTGGAAAGGGTACAAAACAAAATGAGATATAAAGTGCCACATGTGTTCTTATAACTCATCCTCTCCATTATTAATTAGTTGGCAATATCTTAAGGTCAAATAGTTGTGAACATTCAGTCCTGTTTTTATGTCTAGGTGGTTGGATCAAGGTTTCTCTGTTAAACTAACATGTCTCCAAACTTAAGGTCAGTTTTGAGTGCCTTGGAGACAAGTGTAAAAAAATGGCAAAGTAGGAATATATGTTTCCCATATCTGACATAAAAATCTAACCAAATTAGGACTTCTATTTTTGGCTTAAGGCACTAAGGATTCTATTACATTAAAAGTTAAGATCCTTGAAAAAAAAAATTAAAATCCTTGGACAAAACAATGGAAACATTTCCTTTTAAAATGGGTAACTATCAGAAGTAACCAAAGAAGGCTTGGCTTGAAATCTTTCTGAAAAGTTATTTTTTAGAATCACAATTGTGATGCACAAAATTTTCTAATGTTTTGCTAGCCAGTGTTCTCTGATGTAACCACTGAAAACAGCCATAACTACAACTGTGAGAATGGATCCTATAAGCTCTAAGAGTAAGCCACTAGGTTGTATACATGAATAAATAAAAAATGTTACAGTCATAAAAAATAAAACTCACATATGTACAGTAGGACTGCATAACTGTCAAGAAGACATATCTAAGGATGTACTTAAACATAGTACAGTGAGTGTTCTTGGGGTGAAGGGCAAAATAAAAAAAGAACAGAACCTTGCAAAGTCTAACGACAATGTGCCATGAATCGGGACATTTGACAGCCAGACTCTTACTGCCATGCTTTTCGAAGAGAAGTGAGGAGAGAGTGAGAGTGTGTTTGGGGATGTTGCTTCATAAAATAGTTAACTGCTCAGGCTCAGAGTTGAAATAACTGTAGCATCGGTTCTCAGAAGCTGCATGAATTCAGGTAAACCATTTAACTCTTTGGTATGCTACTTTCCTCATCTGCTAATAGGGATTCATTAATCCATATATTTCTTCAACAAATAGTAATTGCCTATTATGCACTAGGCCTTGTTTTTAAAACTGGGGATACAGACCATGACCCTGCTTTCATGAAGCTTATGTTTTTCTGGGGGAAGGGAGTTAATGAACAAATAAATGTACCTGAAATATACCAGGTGACACACAACAATAGAATAAAGGATATTAGTGCGTATAAAGATATAACGTGGGGTTAGTTGTGTATGGTTATATTTCACATGGGTGGTAAGGGAAGACCTTTTTATAAAGATTACTTCAGGTGCTTAGACCCGAAGAAAGTGAGGAAACAAGCAATGTAGCTGTGTGAGGAAGAAGGTTTCAGGGCAATCATATATTCATAATATTCGGCAGCTTTTTTGCTTGTTAATATACCATGGACATGTTTCCATGTCAATACCTATAGATTAATCTCATTCTTTTTAATAAATGAGTTTGTGTTTACTGTTGCACTGTATAGATAGTACAGTGAGTGATTCATTGATAACATTTGGTCATTTTCAACCTTTGGCTGGAAGAACTAATGGGATGGACATATTCTACATATAAATTTGTATGTTCTTTGTTCACTTCTAGAAGCTGAATTGCTGGTTCACTGGGTTCGTGCATTTTAAATTTTGATGGACATTACTAAATTGTCCACTGAGCCGTTGTCTGCTTGATAATAGACACTCAGTTTTTTTATATTTCTCCAATACTGAATTGCTTTCCTGATGTTTCAGGGATACCTGACTTCAATTTTTACTTGAGTCACAACTTTTCAATTTAATTTCTTATTAATTCTCTTAGTTTTTACTATATTAAAGAATTCATTTTCTTTCTTACTCCATGCTGTCAGAGATTACATAGTTAGAACTTAGTTTTAAAGGAGAAAAGAATATCTATTAAGCATCACTAACAGGGAACTAACTTTTGGGGTAGATTAAATTGTTCTGGGTACTAATAATTAGGAATAAAGTAGAAAGTTTCACTAGAACATTACAGTTTCAAATTTAATATGAATTTGGTTGTAGCCTTTATGAAATGAACTGGTCTTATCAGTATTTATAAAAGAGCACAGTTTCAATCATTGAAAAGTAGAAAACTAAGGAAATTACCTTAGATTTCAACTACTTCTGTTATAACTCTATGATCAAGCTTAATATTAAATGACTAGACTACATCTAGAAATATTTTTTTTCAACAATTTGTAAAGAATTTTTAATATAACTGAGGTCTTTTTTCTAAGCCATTGGGTGTGTAAACAAAACTTCAAACACAATTACAAGCCTGTCATTGTCAACACCTGCATAATGTACGGATATAGTAAACACTGAATTCATGTTAGCTTGTTTTTTCTCCATTCATGCCTCTTAGAGTTATGATTTTCTTAGGGAAATAATTCTGGACCAGGCTTCTGTTTTCAATATCTATTCTTGTCCTCTGTACCTGAAAGTTAGGTTTGGGTGGTCAAAACAAAATGCCAGAATATATGGTTTAACTTGTACTATAACTTCTTTATTTTGGTAAATTTGTGTTTTTATCTTAGGAATTGATTGGTTATCCCCATTGAACAGGCCCTTAAATTTAACAGTTCAGTTTTATATTAACTATAAATATTTTCCTAGAGCATCTATTGGTCAGGAATCGATGTATAGTTAGTTGGATACCTCTGAGTCTGTCACAGGGTTGAAATCAAGGTGTCAGTTGGAGCTGTAGTCATAGCAAGGCTAGGTTGGATGAGAATCAACTCCCACATCCATTTATGTACCTCTTGGCAAGCATTAGGCCCTTGCTTAATGTTGACTGGAGACACCATTTCCTTGAAACATGGGCCTCTCCATGGGGTTATTCACAACATGGAAACTTGCTTCCCCATGGAGAGGGCTCTAGGAGTAGGGGTGAGCAAGATGGAAGTCACTGTTTTAATAACCTAACCTTGGAAATGGCATCCCATTAATTCTTTTGTTTTTATACAAACTTTTTATTTTGGAATAACTTCAGATTGCAGAAAAGTTAGAAAGAAAAATCTGAGTTCTCCTATTATCCTCTCCTAGTTTCCCCTAATGTTACCATTTCACATTAATATTGGTACAATATTGTTAACTAAACTCAAGCCTTTATTCAGATTTCACCAGTTTTTATTTATTTATTTATTTTTAACTTTGTGTTTGAAAATTCTCATAATAAAAAGTAGAATAATGCAATACACATCCATGTGCCCATTACAGAAATTTATCAATTGTCATCATTCTGCTAATCTTGCAGAAACAAGTGTGAATTATAATCAGAGAGAAGACAAGATTCGAACTTTGTGGAAAAGAGTAAAATATACTTTTTTACCAACAGTCAAATGGTGAAGGTGGGCAGAATCATTGCATGGTGCAACGTGGTAAAGTAAATGGAGGGTTAAGGTCCTTAACAGAAGGTTGCATCTTACATGAAAGGAGGTGGGACATATTTTATAGGGCCCTCTTCATGCCGCAGGAAGATTCAGGAACACAGCTACATTAGCCTTTTTTGTTTTTTGTTTTTTAAGATTATGATGTTAAAGAGTATAGCAGAATCATTCCGGTGTAGCAGCAAATCAATGGATTATGTTACTTATAGACAATCTCTTCTAAATGTTCCTTCGACACTGAGAAGCTGAAGAAGGCTAATGAATCACATTTTAAATTAAATTTTTGTTTTTCATGTATGTTTAAACCTAAAATCTCTCTTTTAATAAGCTTCTACTGAAATATACATTTGTGGGATAATTCTAGCAAGTTTTTAATGTAAATATTCAATAGTTTCTATAAAGAACTCTTTTTTTTCCTGCTACAGTCCCTTCTTATCCAAATTGATAATATACTGTGTTACTTAGGCCTGCCAGTGCTGGGTAAGTTAAAAGGAAGAGGGCAGGAAGAATTCTGTCTTTGTTATCATCTGACTTTTCTTCTCCTTCAGAACAAGGTCTCTAAAAATTTTTCTTTAGGTTTTTTCCACTTAAGCGGAATATCTTTGAGCCTTTTTTTTTTTTTTTAACATATTTATTGGAGTATAATTGCCTAACAATGTTGTGTTAGTTTCTGCTGTATAACAAAGTGCATATATGTATACATATATCCCCATATCCCCTCCTTCTTGTGTCTCCCTCCCACCCTCCCTATCCTACCCCTTTAGGTGGTCACAAAGCATGGAGCTGATCTCCCTGTGCCATGTGGCTGCTTCCCACTAGCTATCGATTTTACATTTGGTAGTGTATATATGTCCATGCTACTCTCTCACTTCATCCCAGCTTACCCTTCCTCCTCCACGTGTCCTCAAGTCCATTCTCTACGTCTGCGTCTTTATTCCTGTCCCACCCCTAGGTTCATTAGAAAAAAAATTTTTTTTTTAGATTCCATATATATATGTATTAGCATATGCTATTTGTTTTTCTCTTTTTGACTTACTTCACTCTGTATGACAGACTCTAGGTCCATCCACCTCACTACAAATAACTCAGTTTTGTTTCTTTTTATGGCTGAGTAATATTCCGTTGTATATATGTGCCGTATCTTCTTTATCCATTCATTTGTCTATGGACACTTAGGTTGCTTCTATGTCCTGGCTATTGTAAATAGTGCTGCAATGAACACTGGTACATGACTTTTTGAATTATGGTTTTCTCAGGGTATATGCCCAGTAGTGGGATTGCTGGATCATATGGTAGTTCTAGTTTTAGTTTTTTAAGGAACCTCCATACTGTTCTCCATAGTGGCTGTGTCAATTTACATTCCCACCAACAGTGCAAGAGCATTCCCTTTTCTCCACACCCTCTCCAGCATTTATTGTTTGTAGATTTTCTGATGATGCCCATTCTAACTGGTGTGAGGTGATACCTCATTGTAGTTTTGATTTGCATTTCTCTAATAATTAGTGATGTTGAGCATCCTTT
Source organism: Balaenoptera physalus (assembly GCF_965194825.1). Lineage (NCBI taxonomy): Eukaryota > Metazoa > Chordata > Mammalia > Artiodactyla > Balaenopteridae > Balaenoptera > Balaenoptera physalus. Next base: position 97,365,197 of record NC_138890.1, on the reverse strand, counting down.
CATGTGTTTGTTGGCAATCTGTATATCTTCTTTGGAGAAATGTCTATTTAGATCTTCTGCCCATTTTTGGATTCCACCAGTTTTTCTACTAACAGCCTTTTCCAGTTCCAGGATCCCATCCAGGACACTATCTTGCATTTAGTTGTTAAGTCTTCTTGGTCTCTTCTGTGACAGTTTCTCAGTCTGTTTTTCTTTTTTATGACCTTGAGAGGTTCATGGAGTACTTGCTGGTCCTCCTCAATTTGGGTTTGTTTGGGGTTTTTCTCATGATTAGGTTGGGATCAATAGGGAAGAAGACCACAGTGCTGAACAGCTCTGTGCATTTTATTATAGCAGGGGTATAAGACATCACATGACAGGTCACTGGTGACGTTAACCTTGATCACTTTGCAAACAGAGGAAATTCTCCTCTTCTTTTCAAGTGTAAGTCTTTTACACTATTTCACTGAGGCTTTCTTCTATTAGAATTTGCTACAAAATGAATGAGAAGAATATTACTAAGGCAATATTCAGTTTCTGGCATGTTAAATAGAATATTGGAAAAAGTTTTTTTCTAAAACTATATACCCCAAATTAAACTGTTAATTGCTGAGTTTATGTAACTATCATAGAAGACTCTCATACTTAAGAGAAATTATTCCTGTATACCTTTAAAGCTGGGTTAGAGTCAGAAGGAAGACATTAATGAAGTGGAAGTCAACAAAACTTGGCCTTTTTCTATCCTTGAGGAACGGCAGGGGGAACAAAAAGAGGAAAATGAAACAATACTCATTGTCCTCTTTTTGCCTTCAACCCAGAATGGGGTATGTGTGTACACACATATACATGTGACATGAGTTGAGATGAATGATGAGGAAAGGGAACTCTGACTTGAGACTCTTCCCAGAGGCCACCTTGAAGGCACAATTATAGACATAGAAGCAAACCAAGTTGTATGGTCAGATGGACAGAGGCCTGGGGGTTGGATTTTCACATGCTGCTCTTAGTGTACATTGTGGATGGTGTGTGAAGCCCTAGCAGATGTACCATGGTGGCAGCAGGTCTGTCATGTTTGCAGCAGAGGACGGGGTGCACTGTCGAGCCACAGGGCTGAATGGGGAATGTTGAAGACTTCTGGAGGGGCCTCCAGCCAGGAGGAGGTTAGCTTGGGATGGCTTAGCCAGAGAGCACTATCAGGCTAAAAACCAAGCCAGGGGAGTTATCCCCCCACCTGCCAAGTGAAACCAAGCTTGCTAGCAAAGCTGGTCACCATGGACATAAGGGCGTGCCAGTCATTATGTACCCCAGGACCAGCACAAGGTTAGGAAAATTCTTACCCCAAACTTCATAAAGACGTTTTGGCTGCTGACCCCATACTTCACCTGTATTTCTGAACATCATTTGAGGAGACAGTTGGAGGCAAGAGGTGGCTATGAGAAACTGAGCATTTCCTGTAGGGATACTGTTTAAAGTATCACTGTGGCCTAGGATTTAATCATATTCTACAAACAGTTTTAAACAAAATAAAGAATATATAATTTCTCTACACATCTGAAGTTTGGGCTCAGTGTTGTGATTCTGATGTGATTTTATCATGGACGTATGACAGGCCACCACCAACTCCCTTTGGTTTGAAAAGCCAGTTGGCTTCTCGACTTGATTCTCCTTTCTGACTGCTGGTTTTGCTCTTCGCACTTCTTGAGGATTCTCAACTACTACCCCTTCTAATTCTACATCGTTCCCTGACATACAAGTCTCTAGTTACTGTCCCGGCCTAGTTGGGTTGGGGAGGAGGACGAAAGAAGGCAGTATAGATTCATGGTCAAATCCCCACATTCCTTTAGAAAATGCAAGTCCTATTTTTCCGGAATCAAGACCATGATTTCATAGAGATCTAGGAAAGTGTAGTAGGCCAAATAATGCTCCCCCAAAGATGTTCATATCCTAATCCCTGGAACTTGTGGATCTCTTTTCTTTGGGACTTGGCAGATATGATTAAGGGTCATGAAGTGGGGGGAGATTTTCCCGGATTACCTGGATGGGCCCAGTAAGGGGGAGACAAGAGTATCGGAGTTAAACAAGATACAAGGGTGGAATCAGAGGTCAGAGAAGATAGAATATGCCACACTGCTGGCTTTAAAGTTGGAGGAATGGGCTATGAGCCAAGGAATGTAGGCAGCCTCTAGAAATGGGAAAAGAAAGGGAAACAGAATTTCCCCTAGAGATTCTAGAAGGAACTAACTCTGCTGACCCTTTTGCTTTAACCCAGTGAAGCTGATATGGGGCTACTGATCTTCAGAACTGTAAGATAATCTGCTTTGCTTTAAGCCATTGTGTTTGTGGTGTGTTACAGTAGGAGTAGGAAACGAACACAGAAGAATCTCCTTTTTTTTTAAGGAGATATACCATATCTATAAAATAATAACTGTTAGACTCCTACTCTACACCTCTCAGAGCCAACAGTAATACAAACAAGAAACTAAGCTCTCCATATATGGCTTCGGGCTTTAGCGATCAAGATGGTAATCCTTTCCAGGCCTTTCTGGGACCCGTGTTCATAAGGATCTTGCATGTGGGAAGGCAGATTCCTGAAAATTTCCATACCTTATTCACTCAAGATCTAAAAGTTTTGCTTTCTCTCCAAGGTCCTTGGAGCTATCAGGACACATTTGAAGATGATTCCAAACAAAATGAGCTAATAGCTGCCTATATTCTATGACTTTGTTAATTATCTCCATTAAAGGTAAATAGAGACCAGAAATAAAGGTTGGAAATTAAATACTATGTTTCTGCTAATAAAAATGACATAGGGGCTTCCCTGGTGGCGCTAGTGGTTGAGAATCTGTCTGCCAATGCAGGGGACACGGGTTCGAGCCCTGGTCTGGGAAGATCCCACATGCCGCGGAGCGGCTGGGCCCGTGAGCCACAATTACTGAGCCTGCGCGTCTGGAGCCTGTGCTCCGCAACAAGAGAGGCCGCGATAGTGAGAGGCCCGCGCACAGCGATGAAGAGTGGTCCCCGCTCGCCGCAACTAGAGGAAGCCCTCGCACAGAAACGTAGACCAAACACAGCCAAAAATAAATAAATAAATAAATTTATTAAAAAAAAAAAAAAAAAATGACATAATTTTTGCTAATAAAAATTATTCAACTTAGGCAAAAAGATGAAGTTAGAAAGACCTTTGGAACGAAAGGTTGTATGAGGTGAGCAGCGCACCTTGTCTCTTCAATCTTCTTTCGCCTCATTTTATCTTCTACAAGGAGTAGAATAAAATGACCTCTCAGGCTCTTTAGAGCTCTGAAAATTGCTGACTTATGCTGATAATCATTGCTCAACCTGTTAAAGGAAAATGCTATCAAGAAAGTAAGAAAAATTGGAATGCAAAAGCCCTTCTACTGAAGTCAGGTGGCACTATTAAGACATTGATAGAAGCTTGGAAGAGACAATGATTCAGAATAATGTCTCCACCCTGGCATAGTTCAATTTCAATTATCTGCGTATTCATGCAGTGGCAATTCCTCCTAACCATCCACAAGGCTCAGTGCCAAGGTAGTCAACAGTCTGGTTGACTGTTTTTGTCTCTTAAAAATTGATCCAACAAATTTATTCTGAGTCATTTTCACCATCTGCTGTATAATTGTGGGTTGGGGGAAGGACAATAGACAGCTCAGCTTTAGCCTAGAAATTCCACTTAGAGGTGTGACTATGGTCACATTGGCAAAAGCTATGGAAACAAATGCTGCAGTTGTCAAGGTGCTAAGGAATTCACAGTTAAAATGAGAGCATTCTAGAATACTGCTCCCTCATTCAACTTTGCTTTCATTTCTCCATACTTAATAGTAGGTTCTTAAACCTAACTGACATGTAGTACATATGCATAGTCCTTTTATAGTTCACGAAATACTATAATATATAATATCAATTTGATCCAATAAAAAAGCTGTACAATAAATTAGAACAGCAACAAATACAACTCTAGAATCTACTTTCTTCCACACTGAGGAACCTAAGTGGTTTTAATGAAAACCAAAGGAAGTGATATTGTAGCAATCAGTGGTCATAAAAATCAAGTGTTAATGGATACCTGGAGATCTACATAAGTTAGCAAGGGAAAGTGGTCAAAAGGCTTAAGATTAATGTCTGTTTAAAATATTTTACAGCTTCTGTAAAACTGACAGCCATACAGAAGGAATTGTTTGATCAGAGGTTTTTACTGAGGAAAGAAAAATAAAGACTCTTAGGCAGAGTGATTATTAAGGTGCAGAGAATAATTCACAGTAAGTGTAAAGCATTGGAGACTTATTTGGATATCTGTATATATGAGGAACACAACTCATGAACACTGTTTCTCAGACCGAAGTTAAGGATGGGGCTTATAAAGGCAATAGCTATCAATTTTCACAAGGAAAAGTGATTGGCTAGTCAGTTCAGCATTATTTTGTTGAAGTAGAGAGTAGCATGGCTGGCTGTTGAGCCTTCAGTCCATTTATTGGGTCGGCCACAAGTTTATCATCAGGTTGTTTTTTAAATGCTGATTCTAAATAATTTTATGAAAAGCCATCACTCTAGTTCCCCGACAGCTGCTTTTCTTTCACTGTGCAGGTGTGGGGTCATGTGGTGGGCAAGGTCGCATGTATAGGCTCAGGCTTAGAGAAAGCTTCCCTCATGGTTCCATCAGTGACCGTGATAAAAAAAAAATATGTACATATGCTACCCATTCAATACCTTCGTTGTGTGTTCACTGACTCCATATTGGGTATTTCCTACTTAAGTGTTGTTCTTTAACACATGGGAGCGTGGACAGGCAGTCATTAATCAACAAAGTCCAGAGTTTTCCTTTTTTTTTCTATGATGTGCCTGATGGTATTTCCAAAGGAGTAGCACCGTAAAGACAGTGCATCTGTTTTCAATTTGAACTCCAAAAGAAAGACCTTTTTCTTGCAAGAGTTCTTTAAAACCTGCCAGATAAGGGTCAGAAATGAATCCAGATAACAGAGCAGAAGACTTCTTTTACCTGAGGAGGTTCTGTAGACCAAGCACAGAGTTAGTGTGATACCCCAATCTACACAGTAAAAGCACAGATAAAGCATTCAAAACTGCACTCTGAGTGACTATGAAGCAAATTAAGACTTAATACTATTAATCCTAGAGCAGGGATGAACATTCCTGTATAGAACCAGGTGGGTTTGGGGCAAGAGCAGTGTAGGACACATGGAAGAAATTTCAGATTTAACAGCATACTGTCGTATTGGTTAAGGATTTCTACTAGTTCCTAGGAGGAGAAAATACTGAGTGAGGTCCAAGCTTGTGGCGTCTTTTTCATTGTGAAGTATATAAACAACATATTTTTGTGTGATTTTATTGTTGTGTCATGTATATATATATTTATAATCGGCACATAACTATCATTTCAGAATATGAGTTAATGTTCCACAAATGATTTTGACATTAAAAAAATCCATAGTTAATGACTTCCTTCCATGAAAGATTTGAAATTTAAGAGATTTATACTTGGATTTGGACGTTTCTCAATTACTACCAAAATCAAAATTCTGGCTCCCAGTTTTGACAACATTAGTGAGAAGTTGTACTTTTAAGCATTTGTATCAGTAAGTGTATTTCTCTCTCGGTATGCTTCTGTTTTCAGTCCATCACCTTACATCTTACAGAAAGCTTGAAATTACTTTTACTGTATAAACTCTGATCACTTGTCCCTTGACCCTTCCAGTCACTATACTATTTAAGCCACTGTACCACCATTTTCTCAGTCAGCCATTAAAAGCTTTTTAGTTTCTATTTAGAAGTTCCTTTGTTTCCTTCTTCTGTGTATGACATCTGTCCCTGGATAAATAAGACACTCAGATACAACTTAGGCTGGTTTTCAGAAATTGTGGAAGGAGAACTGGCCAGCAGAGGCAGGTTTAATGCAAACTGGACTTAGGTCCACATCTGTTGGGTCACAGTCTCTTTGGGAGCTTCCCCAGTATAATCTGAAACTGTCCCCCATACTCAGAGGGCAAGGAGAGACTGAAGAAAAAGGCAGATCACTCCAGATTGGTAGGTGGCAACAACTTAAGAGGCTTCTCTTGGGTGGCCACAAGATGAGTAGATTTGGACTTCCCTGGTGATGCAGTGGTTAAGAATCTGCCTGCCAATGCAGGGGACACAGGTTCGAGCCCTGATCTGGGAAGATCCCATATGCCATGGAGCAACTCAGCTCATGTGCCACAACTACTGAGCCTGTGCTCTAGAGCCCATGAGTCACAACTACTGAGCCCACATGCCACAATTACTGAAACCCGTGCGCCTAGACCCCATGCTTTGCAACAAGAGAAGCCACCGCAATGAGAAGCCTGCGCACCACAACAAAGAGTAGCTCCCACTCGCTGCAGCTAGAGAAAGCCGACATGCAACACCGAAGACCCAACACAACGAAAAATAAAAAAATAACTTAATTAGAAAAAAAAATTACAGTGGGAAGGGAAGTCCCATCCCCTTAAAAAAAAAAAAAAAAAAAGATTTCTGCCAGGCTTTAACTGGGTTCAGTCATGTACACAGTCCAGATGGTTTCAACACCACTTTACTATCTCAAGGCTGTGTTCTTGGGTAGCTTCTAGCATGGGGAAGGCAGATGGGGCACACATTCCAAGAACAGGGTTGTGGCAAGCAGGTTCTGGATGCCAGGTCCTGCTCTAAAGGTCAGACATGCGGTCACGTCTTCTTGATGATTGTCTCAACAGCATTCCAGGCAAGAGCAGCCTGGGCTATAAGTGCAAGTATCAAATTTCAAGTTTACTGAAGGACTTTTAGGTAATGAAGCCAGACATGGATGGATCATTACACAAAACCTTTGAATTCATCTTGGTTGTTCTCTGTTGCTGACTCTTGGCTTTGGAAACTCCTTCTATGAACTTCCTCTTTGAGAAAGAGTTTTCTTTCATCTACATTGTTCTAATTTTAATGAGATATCTTACTTATAAAGGAATAAATACAAAAAATGAAGAAATAGGAAAGGTGCTGTCACGGAACAAGTCGAGAAAACTTTGATCTTATTGTGTGATAACGGGACGTAAATTTGAGTCATGAAAATAGAAAAGTAAAGATAGGAACATAGAATTATGAGGTAAATTGGTGGAATGTGGTAACTGACGGATAGAGAGGTGGCAAGGATGATGCAAAAGGTTCTTAGCTTGGGGTGATCAGGACCACAAGAGGAGAGGCGGGTCTTGGGAGGAAAAATGAGGTTTTGTTTTTGTTTTTGAACATAGCGAATTTGAGATGTCTGGGGACCCTCCAAGAAAAGATGTCTAGCAGGAAATTGGATATACAGGTATGGTACTTGTAAGAGTCCTGAGCAATGACATAATACACTAACAACAGCAGTAATTAGATGATTCACTAATTTGCTTACCTATATTCCAAGCCCTATACCATGTGCTTTCTGGTCTATTCTTCTGCCTTTCTATTCTTTCTTATATGCCTGTTTCTGATGTGTTGGACTGTGCTCTCTCAAACTCTTGATCTAATTTCTGTTAGTGAACCATCCAAATTTCTGGTCTGCAGTGGCAACCTTTTTGGTAGTTCAGTGTTGTTCTACTTTTTTCTCCCATCAGTTTTCAGTTATTTTAGTGGAATTTTAGGAGGGAGGAGAGATGGATATGTCATCAGTTTGCCATCTTGGACTTGAAGCCAGAAACTGTGAATTGAGGTATTATTTTGCTTTCTAGAAAGTTTAATTGCAATTTAAAATGCATTAAACTTTTTCAGGCAAGGCATCATCATTTCATTCTACTAAATTATACTCTATTGTAGCCTGAAGGACGTAAAGCATGATTTTAATAGAATGTTGATTTCTTAGCTGTAGTGAAAAAATGGTGCTAAACAAAGTTTAAGGTTAGGATTTTCTCCTTATCTTTTCTTCTTTCTCTTGCCATTAAGAGACCTGGAAATAAAGGAGTTATTGAAGTTTTTCAAATACATAAAAATAATAAACATTTTTAGAAAATATGGAAAACTACAAGGAAAAAATGAACAAACCATCCAAAATTCTACCATTCAGATACAATCCTGTACATACATGGATATATTTAATTCTAGTCTTTTTTCTACACATAAGTATGTATGTGTGTGTTTGTGTGTGTATACATAGACACACATAAATATATATGTATATATATATATATATGCTTATAGAGGTATATATGATATGAACCCTCTTCTACTTAAATGAACCCTCTTCTGCTTAAGACTATAACATAAGCGTTCCTCCCATGTATTTAACTATCTTTAAGACTGTTTTTGTGGTGGCATGTATTCCATTATATTGGTGTTTTATAATTTAATTAAGCTACCACTGTTGAGTAAAAAGGGTTGTTTTCAATTTTTTGCCTTCATGAGTAATTCTGCAACAAATATGCTTATAAGCAAAATTTCCATGCACATCTTATTGAATTAAACATACCACATATTCCATGAAACGTGTGAAAATAAGCTTGTTGGGCTATCGATCACCAGGGTATTTCAGTTCCTCTGAATGATATGTTAAGTCCCACCTGAAGCTACCTGCTTCATATGACATTCAGTGATACAGATTGTTCTTTGGTTATGGCCTTATGTGTAGGTTCATGAGGCTGGTAACTAGTCTCCAAAGATGACTTTCTAATTAACTACACCTTCTCATATTCAGGGTATTGTGTAGTTCCCCATCCATATTGAATTGAGGCTATCTTTGTGCAATGAGCAGAAAGCAGGAGATATGCTGCATGACTTCGAAGATTAGGCCAAGCTTCGCCTTGGACCCTTGAAATGCACACTCTGGGGAAGTCGGTCAAAATATTTAAAGAAAAAAAAAAAAACAACCAACTGTACTGAGACTATCATTGTAAGGAAGTCCAGTAGCCATGGGGAGCATGAGAAAGATGCTATTGATAATTTGTTTTCTTCTGTATTTGAAACCGCATATAAACTGGACTTTGGAATTTTTTCATTTTGGCTTTTGGTGGGAAGAAGGCATAAAAATTCTGTCAATGGTGGTCAGACTGGGGTTATATTTAGTCCCAGCATGAAACAAATAAACCTAATATTCTAGTTTTTAAATTTTTTGTTCATCATAGTAACTGGCATTCATTTATTATCATTTATTTAAATGAGCAAAACTTTACTTCAGGTGTTAGGTACCAGTATTAATGGGTGAGTTCTTCGTCAAATAAAGTCTGAAACGAGTTGTCTTTCTATAGTGACACTGAGTGGGATCTCTTTCTCTGTATGTTCAATGATCATTATCAATTATGCTGAAGTTAGAGCTGGGTACTATCTCTGCTTCCAGAATGGTGGGAGCATTTTGTAAAGAGAAAATGTGACTATTGTCCATGAACAGATTAGAGCAGGTAAGACAAAATGCCAAATAAGACCTTTAACAAGGCTTAACATTTTTCCAAGTCCTAAACAATGGCCAAAGTTGGTCAGGCCTTGAATAGAATAATAGGCAAAAGAAGGGCAATTTAAAGCAACTCTAAAGGGCAAGACTCTGAAATGCAGTGGCAGGAAAACTAGGCATCTAATAAAGAAAACATGTTTTCTAGGAGAAATGAATGTAATTGGGAGATCCAGGAAGATGATCCTGAAGGAGAATATTCAGATTTGACAAAAGGAAATTTACCAGCGTGCTTAGACTCTGTTGGGGTATTGACGTTGCAAAAAGAATAAAGATTCTATTGTTCAAAAAGGATGTCAAAATACATTTCATAGTATAACTTAAGAAACACATAATAACTTTTCCTTTCTTTTTGCCCACAAGGGGAACATGCTGTTTTGCTTTAGCTTCTATAGTCCCTGTGGCTCTGGCATAGTCCCATCACTTACTGGTCCTTCTATTCCTGTTTATAGACCTTTTTCCTGGAGCTGCCATACCCTACAGCTGAAAATAATAGTTTACTCATGGAATTATTATGATAGAAACACACTCTTGAGCAACATATTTTTTCTGTCTTCTAAAAACATGAGGTTTGAAGAAGCAGACTAATAAAATATACAGATCAAAGTTAGTCTTAAGTTAAAAGATTTTGCAATTCTAATAGTTCTGTTGGTGCCAGATGCTGAGCATGGCCTCTCAGAGGCAGAAAAGAAAGGAGGAGAGTACAAAAACCCCATGAAAATTGTCATCATGACTGAGAAACACCTGCTGGCAGAATTCTAGTTGGTCCACGTAATGAATATTTCTTGTATATTCCTGTCTTTAATTAGCTTTCTTGACTTTTTTCCCCCCACAGGTTCTAATACATTATTATTCTCAGCTATAAATCTGCTATATTTTCAACTTAGACTTATGACATACACTTCGACATAGGCTTTACCCTGCCTCCTCTGTTTGAACATTTTTAGATTACTGACACAGTCTGTTTCTGCTCACTGATTCTCAGTACAGATGTTACAAGTATAGAAAGTACAAGCCCTTAGTTCTGATTTAACAAAACTCTAACACATGCTAGGCATGGATTTGATGTGGCATGTAAGCTACTCTGCACAATGTAGATCAAGGCTGATGAACACAGAGCACAAGGGCACAAATGTCTTTGCACTGCAGACATTTGTAACAATCACAAACATTTTTTCTGTGATTTAAGAAACAGCTTCAGAATCCTCCTCAACACATTTTATGAAACCATTGCCAGTCTAAAAAAAAAAAAAGGATAAATATATTAAAACCTAACTTCCATTCATGGCCCTAAGGGACATGAAAATTTAAAAATTTATTTGTGATCTAAGTCACTTCAGGTAACTTAGGTTTTCCCTTTCCTTCCCTAAATGGTAGAGTATTGACCTAAACTGTGTACTGGATATGTGATGACATTGTTTTCTTATGTCCGTTTGTAGGGGCTGGTCAGTCATATATAAATGTTTAGACATTACCTTCCAAGTTCAGAGAAAAGAATAAATCAGGACTTAAAAAAAAAATTAACACTATTGTTGAGTGGTTTGTAATGGCTTTTAACTCCATTTTTCAAAATAATAAAAACAGCTTAAAGTTCATTATTATGAAAACTTTAAAACTGGATAAAACCTAGGTGGTTAACACCTGTCAGTATTCATAAGAGCTAATATCAACAGATAGAACTTAATACATGCACATCTAGACATCTAGACATTTAGATGTCTAATACATTTAGACATCTATCAAGGATATTTTAAGATTCCCATCACAACACTGAAAGTCAGGGATCGTAAAGAATAATAAAAACATTCAACAAAAGTGGTTTTGCTTTTAGTCTTTGCTTGCATGTCATCTTCTAAATGAGGCCTCTCTTGACATTCTTTATACAATTTCAGTACCCCCTCAGCATGCCTGATTTCCTCACACTCTCCTTTGCCAACCTCAGTGGCACAGTCTCTCTTATACTTCGCTATTTTTCCTTTAATAAACCAATTATTTCTCTTATTTACTATATCTGGCTCATAGCAGGTTCTCAAATATTGGTTGAATAAATTGAATTGGTGTCATTTTTAAAAGGCAACTAGGTAATTCTGAAGGAGAGGGAAGCAGTAGGTATCCAGATATTTGTAAATAGGATATTTATAACTACAAGGGTGCCTGTGTATTTATACAAGGTAAAATTCATTCATTCCACAAACATTTATTGGGTTCCTCCTGGGTAAATGCCCCCAGTAAAACATGGTTCGTGATCTCAAGGATTTTGAAGATTATCAAACTGTACTACAGCTTCTACTAGAGACACACTCAGTGATAGAATATATCTAGATATCTTCAACTAGAGCTTTCAGTAGAGGTTCTGTGACAGACTTTGGTTAATTTTCAATTCTTGTTTGCCATGTGGCATTTTACATGAACTAAATATGTGTATGTACTTTTACATATATTTATATATGTGGAACCTTGCATAAATTAAATATGTGTATTTGTTTATACATATATTGTATGATATACAATATAATGTATTATATAACATAACATATAATATACAATTATATATTATATATAATATACAATATATAGTATAATATACATATATTATTTTACACATATGTATAATTTGTTTTCAAAGGGAATGGAAGGAGAATTATTACGAGAGTTTTTAAAAGACAACTTAGAGAATGAGTTACCTACTTCGGTAAACAGTTCAGATTTATATTTTAACAGGAAACTATTTTAAAATTATTCAGTTAAATATTTTATTTTCATTCCTTCTTATTCATAATGCGTGTACATGATACCTGAAAGTACAAAAATCAGAAGGTAGTTACAGGTAATAAATAAATAAATCACGACATTTGTCATAAAATTTGAGCTAAAAGTTGTTTTAGTAATAATGTATGTGATTAAAAGTAACTTTTAATATTTTTAAATAGACAGCTTTTTCAGCTCAAAAGCTATAAATTAAAAGTGAGAAATTCAGAGCTTGGAGAAACCTTGGAAAGTACCTGAGGTTTTATTTTAGATGAGATAACTGAGATCCGGCGAGTGTAGTTAACTTGATGAAGGTCTTACAGTGTCAGCACTAACAGGGGGAAAACCCAAAAAACTCATCCAAAGCCTAACATTTTGACTTACTGTGGGGCTTTCTAGTACAACTTCCTATAAAATTTAAATTGAGAATATCATACTAAGTGGAGGAAGTCAGAGAAAGACAAATATTATAACTCTTACAGGTAGAATCTAAAATATGGTACAAATGAACTACTTTACAAAACAGAAACAGACTCACAGACATAAAAAACAAATTTATGGTTACCAAAGGGGAAAAGGGGGGAGGGGAAGGGATAAATTAGGAATATGGGATTAATAGATACACACTGCTATATATAAAATAGATGAACAACAAGGTTTTACTGTATAGCACAGGGAACTATATTCAATTTCTTGTAATAAACTAGAGTGGAAAAAAATCTGAAAAAAATATATGTATAACTGAATCACTTTGCTACACTCGAAGCTAACACAATATGGTAAATCAACTATACTTCAATAAAAAAAATTGCTACTCCCTCTACTTAGAACCTCTGTCAGGGATCTCCATTAGGTGTCTTATTTTCATGTGACACATACAAACGGAATAACATTAGTTGAACATACCACTGAGGATACTGTCCATGAAAAATTAATCAGTCAATATAAGAAAGAAATAGAAAAAAAAATTTTTTTTTTTTTCCAGAAAATTTTATTCAAGCTAAATCTGAGGATTATAAATTGGGGAGTGCATCTCAGAAAGCTCTGAGACCTTCTGTTAGAAGTCAAGGCACAGTTATATAAGTTTTTTGAGACAGAGGGCTGTACATCAAATGACATATTATTGACAGTTTACATAATCCGGACCTAAGTGTAATCACTGTGGTGGGTCATGTGACTCCTTAAAAGATCAAGAAGGAATGTTATCTCTTAAGGAGCTGTCTTGATGCTGGGAGAAGGTTGCTGTTTCTGGTTGAACAGGTTGAACGGGTATTCCTGCTCATGGGGGAGGTCTGGTCGATGCATAACGCAGATACACAATCACAGTGAGGGGAGAGAGGCCAAAGGGCAGAGAAAATTTGTTTAAAGTATTCTTGTCTTGCAATACAATATGAATTTTATTTCACAATACAATTATTTTGGATAACTTTTCCTACAAAACACTTCTATAATGAGATTCAAGTGTCTTTTTACATTATATTCTAAATCCCGTAGTAAATTTTGTCAGCAAACTATATTCTTGGGTGAATTTTTTTCTTGAAAGAGCTGAAATTAATAAAAACACTGATTTCATCCCAAATTCATTTGAGATCCGTTTCTCAGAAAAAAACACTTGAGTCACTAGTTCGATTTTTGCAGGCTTTTAAGCTATTCCTTACATACAGATTATAAAAAGGAAGCAATGGAGTACCTATTGGATTCACAAACAATTAGGATGGAAAGGCAGAAGCCTGGGGGTGGAGACTATAGACCACTTTTATTATAGTGTAATTAACATAACACACAGCACTGAAGTAAGTCAAAAGATGCTTAATTCATTTTTTTTTTAAACATCTTTAGTGGAGTATAATTGCTTTACAATGGTGTTAGTTTCTGCTTTATAACGAAGTGAATCAGTTATACATATACATATGTTCCCATATCTCTTCCCTCTTGCATCTCCCTCCCTCCCACCCTCCCTATCCCACCCCTCTAGGTGGTCACAAAGCACAGAGCTGATCTCCTTGTGCTATGCGGTTGCTTCCCACTAGCTATCTATTTTACATTTGGTAGTGTATATATGTCCATGCCACTCTCTCAGACGGGAATAAAGATACAGACCTACTAGAGAATGGACTTGAGGATATGGGGAGGGGGAAGGATAAGATGTGACAAAGTGAGAGAGTGGCTTAATTCATTTTATCAGGTGATTATGATAGTGATGAATAAGATTCTTATCTTTTGGAACAGTATTTGTTCATGCCCAGAACGTGGTAAGAGAAGAGAAATGTTGCCATTACCTGGTAGTTTAGAATTGCTAAAATGTAGCAGCGACCGAAGAAGCTAACCTTCAAGGTGGTTTGAACTGTGCCTGCCTGCTGCTTTTTCTTCCCATGTATCAAGTGCCATTGAGTGTAAAGAAATGTGGTGCAATTACTCATTTGTTGTCACTGGCTTATTTTTAGCACTTTAAGCTTGGATGGATCCCTGCCCTCACACACTCCTCCTTGTTTGTTTCTTTTCCATATTGTCGAGTCTGACAGTTGCTTGCCTGTGCATTATTAGCCTTTTGCTTTTTCTTCTGGAAGATAATAAAGGTCAAATATTTCTCTAGATGAGCAAAAGTAGTTGGAAATCAATAAAGTTCAATTCAAATATCTCAGAAGATAGAATTTGTAAGAAAAAAGTTCACTGTTTCCTCTGCCAAAAGATTGTGAACACCACAAGGTTTGTTTTCATTAAACACCATTGGCTCACACAAACAAGGCAGTTTATTGGCCCTTTGAAGTTCTCTAATAAATAAGAGAAGAAATAGTACCATAATCGGTATCTTCGAGTCACGAAGCTTGGTTCGTATCGACAGTGCGTGGAAAGAAATTAGAAAACTCTGACTTAGTTTATTCTATTTAATTCTAGTTATAGAAAGTGTGAACTTATAGGTAAGCACTTATTAGGTGAGTTTATGAAATTAGTTTACTGATGGTTAATGATCATCCATACACACACTAATGTATATAAAATAGATAACTAACATGGACCTGCTGTATAGCACAGGGAACTCTACTCAATACTCTGTAATGACCAAATGGGAAAAGAATAAAGAAAAAGTGGATATATGTATAACATATTCACTTTGTGTACACCTAAAACTAACACAACATTGTAAATCAACTCTACCCAATAAAAATTAAAAAAAAAATATGGAAGATTTTGTATTATTTGTAATTAAAAACATCAAGATTTACTTAATGGTATATTAAATATAGCATTTTTAGTTTTTTTTTTTTTTTTTGGTAAATGATCAGCTGTTAAAAAAAAAAGTATTTCTAAGCCCCTCAGTCATTTAAAAATTGGCATTTATTGTAAAAAGAGAAGGGACAACTATTGAGTTCTATTTTTTTGTTTTTTAACATCTGTCATTACGTTTTACTTAGAAGTTCTACCACTGAGATTTTCTACTGAAGTTAACGTGAGTATTCATGTAAGTCTCTACCTCAGTATTTTATAGACTAATATTATAAACTTTATCCTGGAAAACAGAATATATCTGAATTTCATCTGAAGTGTAGAAGCTAAAACATATGGAGAATCATTTGATTTAAGTGAAAGTTTAGCAAAGACTGAAACGATAGGCAATTAGAAGATATGAACTCTATAAAATTATAAAATGGAAAAAACCTCACTGAATCCCATGTTCTTTGTGTGCTAAAAGAGTAATGCATGCTTTTGGTACCTTAGAAGCCTGATGGAGAAATGTAGCAGGAGAAAGCAAGTGGGGCCTGAGAGGATGGTCATGTCTCAGGCGAGTCCCTGGGACGGCAGCCAAGTGTGGGTTCTCGGCTTCCTGCAGGAAAGAATTCAAGAGCGAGCCACAGTAAAGTGAAAGGAGGTTTATTCAGGGAGCAACACACTCTACAGACAGAGTGTGGGCCATCCCAGAAGGCAAGAGACCCCAAAATGTGGGGCAGTTAGTTTTTATAGGCAGGTAATTTCACAGGCTAATGAGTGGGAGGATTATTCCAACTATTGGGGGGGAGGGGCAGAGATTTCCAGGAACTGGGTCACCTCCCACTCTTTGGCCTTGCATGGTAGGCCTAGGAACTGTCATGGTGCCCATGGGGGTGTAATTTAGCATGCTAATGTACTACAATGAGCGTACACTGAGGCTCAAGGTCTAGTGGAAGTCGACTCGTTCACCATCTTGGACCTAGTTGGTTCTAACCAGTTTATGTTGTGTCCTCGATGGCTGTGTCATTCTTCTAAAGGTTGTGTCCTGCCCCCTTCCTGTCTCAGAAATATGGACAAAATAGCTTAAGTCAAACATTATAAACTTAAAATCATCATTCTATTTGAAATAATATACCCTAAAAGTATATAATTAAGATAAATCAACTTATGTTGCTACTGTCAATTGTGACAACTCACATAACCTCTATAACCTCTATTCATAACTTAAGAGTTTACAAATCACTTTAACATAAGTTATTTTGCCTATTCATGAGAGATTGAAAAGACAGCTGGATATTACTTTTTTTAAAATTTAATTTCTCATTAAAATATAACAATTTTACCATTTTAACCATTTTTCAGTGGCTGTTCTAAGAATGTCTGTCAGATGTATGGTGAAATTAGTGTGGCACAGGAGGAGATTAGAATGAGGCTTGGAAGGAAGAAGTTTATTAGATTCAAAGGTTGCACAGAGGGGGGTTACCACATGCCATGCAGGGTCTTGGGGAAAGCCTCAGTGTGGTCAGGAGGAGAAGTGAGGAGTGAGAAGAGAGCTTGGGCCATGGCCTTTATTGCGGTTTCTGTGGAAAAGGTAAGGCAAAGATTCCTTACTCAACGAAGCTTTAGTGAGGCTCCTGAAATATCTAGACTCCTCTGTTCACTCCCTTGTAAAATCCAGTTTTAGCAAGAACACTGCTAAGTCCATTTAGCAAAAATTCCTTACTCTTTATCTGAATACTCTCCATATTTGAGTTCTTCATCCTCTACCATCCCCTAGGTGTTGTCTGACTACCCTGGCTTCTCTTTAGTAAGAATCCTGTTAGGTCTATTTAGCCAAAACTCCACTTAACCTGGATGTTTTCTCAGTAATTTTCCATCCACTGATCTCCACCCATCTCCTTGGTTATAAATTCCCACTTGACCGTGCTGTGTTTGGAGTTGAACCCAACCTCTCTCCTCCACTGTAAAATCCCATTGAAGTGGTTTCTATACCTATTGTGATGGTTGGTCCTGAATAAAGTCTATGGTGTTTTAACAAATATCATTGAATAATTTTTTGTTGAACACAGGATAAACAGGTTAGGATTGGCTAGTAGGAGTGATTTCTAAGGGCTTTGGGCTATAAGGATGGTTCCTAGTTGCCTGGTACCTGGCTTTGGGATGATTAAGGCAGAGGAAAATATTCTCTTCTGGAGTGTCTGGGCTAGATAGAGGAGGTATGGCTCTGGACTGGTTAGTTTTCATATGCAAAATGTGCTTAGCTGAGCCCTTTGTTATCTCTAAGAACTGGCCGGTCCTGGGAGGGGCAGTTTCTCCACAAATGCCAGAGCATCAAGATACAGAAAACAAGAAAACATAGCTAATATAATTAGCCCTGTGATAAATTGATGCCAAATAGAAACATACAGAATCTAAGAAAATAGATGCCACGGAATAGCGGCATCAAGTATGTTCACAATGTTGTGTAATCCAGTATCCATTTTCAGAACTTTTTCATCTTCCCAAACTGAAACCCCATACCCATTAAACAATACCTTCATTTTCCACTCCTCCCAGCCGCTGACAACCACCAGTCTACTCTGCCTCTATTAACTTGACTACCCTAGATGACACATATAAGGAGAATCATACACTGGTCCTTTTGTGGCTGGCTTTTTTCACTTAGCAGTGTACCTTGAAGGTTCATCCATGTTGACCTGTGTCAAAATTTCCTTTTTTAAGGACTTTATTATATGTGTATATAGTTTATCCATTCATCTGTAGATGGATACTTGAGTTGCTTCCACCTTTTGGTTATTTTGAATAATGCTGCTATGAACCTAGGTATACGAATATCTCTTTGAGACCCTGCTTTCAGTTCTTTTGGGTATATGCCCCAAATTGCAATTGCTAGATCTTCTAACAGGGACGAGCCAAATCTGACTACATATTGGATCTGTTTCCTTAACTTTTGCTTTCTGCTGCTTTTGTTCACCAAAAGGATACTGTCTATACATAATGGCCTGCCTCGGGGAAACCTGTCCTTCTGCCTGAATATTAAACCAAAGTGTCTTTGTTCAGGGAAGCATCCTGACCCTGTCCACCTGTGGATGGCTGCAAGAAAGAAGAAATTAACACATCCCCTCCCTGAGGCTGGCCATTCCAGGGGATATTTGCAAAACTTACAGCTTTTTTACTTTACTTCCCCATCTCCTCCCCCTCTCTGTGCTATAAAAGAAACTGGCATCCAAACCCCAATAAGATGGTTATTCTGAGACATTAGTCTGCCATCTTCTCGGTCTGTCGGCTTTCCGAATAAAGTCGTCTTCCTTGCCTCAACACCTCGTCTCCAACTTATTGGCCTGTCGTGTGGCAACCAGAGCGAGCTTGGACTTGGTAACAGATCCTATGATAATTCCTTGTTTAAGTTTTTGAGGAACACCATAGTGTTTTTCACAGTGGCTGCACTATTTTACCTTCCCATCAGCGGTGCACGAGGCACAAGGTTTCCAGTTTCTCCACAATCTTGCCAAACACTGTTCAGCTTCCTCTTCTGCTCCCTTTTCAGCTTTGTCCTTTTCTTTTTTTCTCCTTTTCCTTCCAAGAGTGAGGTTGTATCTCATTGAGGGTTTTTTTTTTTTTTTTAATCTTTATTGGAGTATAATTGCTTTGCAATAGTTTGTTAGTTTCTGCTTTATAACAAAATGAATCAGCTATGCATATACATATATCCCCATATCTCCTCCCTCTTGGGTCTCCCTCTCACCCTCCCTATCCCACCCCTCTAGGTGGTCACAAAGCACCGAGCTGATCTCCCTGTGCTATGCGGCTGCTTCCCACTAGCTAGCTATTTTACATTTGGTAGTGTATATATGTCCATGCCACTCTCTCACTTCGTCCCAGCTTACCCTTTCCCCTCCCCGTATCCTCAAGCCCACTCTCTGCATCTGCATCTTTATTCTTGTCCTGCCCCTAGATTCTTCAGAAACTTTTTTTTTTTTTTTTAGAGTCCATATATATGTGTTAGCATAAGGTATTTGTTTTTCTCTTTCTGACTTACTTCACTCTGTATGACAGATTCTAGGTCCATCCACCTCACTACAAACAACTCAATTTTGTTTCTTTTTATGGCTGAGTAATATTCCATTGTATATGTGTGTCACATCTTCTTTATCTGTTCATCTGTCGATGGACAGTTAGGTTGCTTCCATGTCCTGGCTATTGTAAATAGAGCTGCAATGAACATTGTGGTACATGACTCTTTTTGAATTATGATTTTCTCAGAGTATATGCCCAGTAGTGGGATTGCTGGGTCATATGGTAATTCTATATTTAGTTTTTTAAGGAACCTCCATATTGTTCTCCATAGTGGCTGTATCAATTTCCATTCCCACCAACAGTGCAAGAGGGTTCCGTTTTCTCCACACCCTCTCCAGCATTTATTGTTTGTAGTTTTTTTGATGATGGCCGTTCTGACCGGTGTGAGGTGATACCTCATTGTAGTTTTTTTTGTTTTGTTTTGTTTTTATATTTATTTATTTATTTAATTTTGGCTGCATTGGATCTTCATGGCTGTGCGCGGGCTTTCTCCAGTTGCGGCGAGTGGGGGCTACTCTTTGTTGAGGTGCACAGGCTTCTCATTGCGGTGGCTTCTCTTGTTGCGGAGCACAGGCTCTAGGCGCACAGGCTTCAGTAGCTGTGGCACGTGGGTTCAGTAATTGTGGCTTGTGGGCTCTAGAGCACAGGCTCAGTAGTTGTGGCACATGGGCTTAGTTGCTCCATGGCATGTGGGATCTTCCTGGACCAGGACTTGAACCCGTGTCCCCTGCATTGGCTGGTGGATTCTTAACCACTGCGCCACCAGGGAAGCCCCTTCATTGTAGTTTTGATTTGCATTTCTCTAATGATTAGTGATGTTGAGCATCCTTTCATGTGTTTGTTGGCAATCTGTATATCTTCTTTGCAGAAATGTCTATTTAGGTCTTCTGCCCACTTTTGGATTGGGTTGTTTGTTTTTTTGATATTGAGCTGCATGAACTGCTTGTATATTTTGGAGATTAATCCTCTGTCAGTTGCTTCGTTTGCAAATATTTTCTCCCATTCTGAGGGTTGTCTTTTCGTCTTGTTTATGGTTTCCTTTGCTGTGCAAAAGCTTTTAAGTTTCATTAGGTCCCATTTGTTTATTTTTGTTTTTATTTACATTTCTCTAAGAGGTGGGTCAAAAAATACCTTGCTGTCATTTATGTCATAGAGTGTTATGCCTATGTTTTCCTCTAAGAGTTTGATAGTGTCTGGCCTTACGTTTAGGTCTTTAATCCATTTTGAGTTTATTTTTGTGTATGGTGTAAGGGAGTGTTCTAATTTCATTCTTTTCCATGTAGCTGTCCAGTTTTCCCAGCACCACTTATTGAAGACGCTGTCTTTTCTCTATTGTGTATTCTTGCCTCCTTTATGAAAGATAAGGTGACCATATGTGTGTGGGTTTGTCTCTGGACTTTCTATCCTGTTCCGTTGATCTATATTTCTGTTTTTGTGCCAGTACCATACTGTCTTGATTACTGTAGCTTTGTATTATAGTCTAAAGTCAGGGAGCCTGATTCCTCCAGCTCCATTTTTCTTTCTCAAGATTGCTTTGGCTATTCGGGGTCTTTTGTGTTTCCATACAAATTGTGTAATTTTTTGTTCTAGTTCTGTGAAAAATGCCATTGGTAGTTTGATAGGGATTTCATTGAATCTGTAGATTGCTTTGGGTAGTATAGTTGTTTTTATCTTTTTATTTTTAATTAAAAGTAATTGAAGTATAGTTGCTTTACAGTGTTGTGTTAGTTTCTGGTGTACAGCAGAGTGATTCAGTTATACACATATTCATATTCCTTTCCATTATGGTTTATTACAGGATATTGAACATATCCTGTGCAAGGGATTGGTTTTAAACCTGAATATAGAATGCACCTATATTAACAGGAAGGAAGGAAGGGAGGGAAGATCAAGTTAGGGAGATACAGGTGCTGGTATATGGGTAGATGTGAAAGTGGAGTGCTGTTCTCTGTTGATCAATGCTGAATTTTATTAAAGAATTAGGAAGCAGGGTCATAAGCTTACAGTGAGAGCAGGGGAGGAAGTGTTAGATACTTGAGAAGAGAGTAGAAGGTATATGATAATCATCTAGGAGAGTAAATGCACTAGGGAAATGCAGTATGATGGCAAAGGGTTTCAGGCGTCTCTAAGACCACCCCTAGATTCCATAATTCAGTAGGAAGCCTGACAGGACTCAGCATATAGTTGGACTCGCCACTATGATTCATTACAGGAAAAGATATGAACCAAAATCAGCAAAGGGAAAAGGCACATGAGGCAAAGTCCTTAGGAAACTAGGTGCATATTTTCAAGAGTACTTTCCCAGCAGAGTCACACAGGACATGCTCAATTTCTTCAGCAACGAGTTGTGACAACACATGTGAAATGCTGTCGATTAAAGAAGTTCATTAGAGACTCATTGCCCAGAGTTTTATTGGGGGCTGGTCTTGTAGGCATCCTCTGCCTAGCACATATTGCAGAGTTCCAGAAGGAAAGCAGGTGTTCAGAATAAACCATACTGTTTGCACAAACACTTGAGGCTCTGTGAGTCATTCTTATCAGGGAATGGTAGAAGCTCTCCTAAAATTCAAGTTCTCAGATGCCAGCCAAGGGCCAGCTTTGCAAGTAGGATAAGGATAGCTCTGATAACATGAGATTTGTCTCATGATGGGATGTTTCTGACAAGCTGGAGATTTAGGGAGGTGGGAGGGAGAATGAGACAACGAGGAGAGAAGCAGGTAGGACAGCACTCTACCTCTAAGCCCAGGCCATGGGAGAAAGAGAGCCAGCATTTTAGAGAGCTGGGTGGGAAGCAGAGTTCTCAGGGAAAGTCAGATTTCTGCTATATGCAGCCAGAAAGTGAGGGGATTGCTAAGAGAAGATAGTGTGGAAACTTTTGCTGATGGTGGACTTTTATTCTGGAAGGCACAATGGTCAATTTTGAAGATAGGTGTATGTGTATGGGGTGGGGAGGTGGGAGCAGGTAATGAACTCTCAGCGGCTCTTACTCCCTCTTCTTCAAGTGTGGAAAACGAGGAAGGACCTGAGTGAGGATGCTAGCGCTGACTGATGTCAATAGGGATGAATGGCATCATGAAATTGATTCTGGTGGATTCAGGAAAGTTAATGGCTGTGAGACTGTGAATGTTAGAGGTTAGGGAAGGGCTGGTATCTGGGCTTTTCTTTGATGCCTTTCAACAGAGCTGAGGCAATCTGGAAGAGCTGGGTTTTATTCTTGAACTGATGACCTGGTTGGTGATGGAGGCAGCAGACCTGGAGTAGAGGGGATCACTGTCTCAGGAGAGGAGTTGAGTCAGTTCATTCTTGACCTCTGTTGGGTGGAAGGTGACCTTGCAGGAGTGAGCTGATCTTTGAGCCTCTCAGCTGAGGGTAGGCTAAGGTGTAACTTTGATCTTTATCTAACCTTTGTTCCTTAAACTATTTTTTGGTTGCTCTTTTTAAATAATTAAAAGTACCTGATTTATACAGCAGTGACAATGCATATCTGTGTCATAGATCATTTTAGAGCTGACTCTGAAAGCCTGAGATACAGAAAAGAGAAACGCAGTTGAAAAAGAGGACAGTGTCCATTTTCCTATTTTCAGCTCCTTGATTTGACTGAGGAGACAGGGCCGTCAAAGAGCTGCCAAAGCTTGAAAGACAAAGCCAAACAAAAGCTACTTCCTTAGGTAACTTTGGTAGTGAGATTGCATGTTCAAGTATAAATTGTCCATGTATAAACTGTTCATGTATAATTGAAAAAGACAATATAATGAATGCCATAACCAGACCAGGTAAAATAATTGTAGAAAGGTTAAAACAATGAAAGCAATACTTGAATTTTGTCTTTGTGTAGTCAGTTCTCTGCATTCTCTAGAGTAAAAGAAAGGTTGCATTCTTTAGAGACTGAAATATTTTTTCTTAAGTTTTAAATTAATCTTGGCCATAAACAAAATCCTTCCACTAAAAAGAATTGTTTATACTTCATATCTACATACACTCTCTTGTCATAATGGTTAGTGTAACTGCAGCAGCCCCCATCCCATTTTCTATTGCACAAGGGAGAAAATTTGGATCTAAAAGCAAAATCCAGATTGGATAGAGCAAAGCTTTTATTTATTTCACATAATTCAACCTGTGTATGTTACTCTTCTGTCTTACAATAGTGTTGCATTATATCCAGTCATCATACTCTATAAGAATACTTTCTAGGAACCAAAAAATAATATTTATTGACTTTGCTCATTTGGCCTGTCTCCAAATGTTCCATTTTCTTTACTCTGGAAAACTCATTCCTGTGTAATTCTGAGTACTTTCTAGTGGAGAGCTATGTTGGCTTTGCAGTTTGCCAGCACTAAATGAGGGTGTAGATTAGTTTTGTAATTAAAATAGAAGACACAGCTGGTGCTGTGGCATTCGGGGTGTGGTTTCCTCTCATCAGCAATTTCCTCAGAGTTACTTTTGAGATTTTCCCAGCCTGGGACTCCAGAAGGAGATACTGCATTGGGTCTGAGGGTCACAGGTATGGATGAGACCTAAACCTTTACCAACAAAATACAGGTTGTTTGTGAAAAGGGGAATGCTGGACTGAGAGGCTGACTCTCAATCCCACTGAGTGGGATTGGACATGGTGTTAGGTGGACTTGAAGGGAAATCCTGGCTCTGCCCGTTACTAGCTGTGTGACCTTGGATAAGCTACTGAAGTATTCGGAGTCTCAGTTTATCTGAAAAATATAAATGCTGTAGTATTGTTGTAAGAATTAGAGACCCTTTTTGTGAAGTTCCAGCTATATAGATAATTACTCGCTATTTTATTAGAAATATTGATAATAGCATATGATGTGCTAAATTTCTTCTCAAGTTGAAATTTCCCTACTTTGATTTCATTTTGTTAAGGAAAAAAAAATCATTTCTGTTTTTCTTTCCTCTGTTTAAACCTTGAGCATAGACAATTATATCCTTTAGAGTGTAACTTGCTTATAGCTTCTCTGATGTTATATTAAAACGGCTGTTTTTGATGCCTCTGAGTTTCCTTCCTCTGTGTGGGTATCAACCAGGGAGTTAGTCAGTGTGACTGCCATAATGTGATGTAACTACCTGTTTTGTTTAGGACCAAGGCTGTCATTTGATGGCAGTGCCACATTTATGAACATTTTCATTCGCTTCTTTGGTGAAGATGTGTGACAGCTAATTCCATGTTTATTCATCTCAACAAAATAGTTGTTTTCAGTTTGTAACAAGCTGACCTTTATGTTCTATATAAAGTGAAAACTGGACATTGTTAGTTTTGAGATTTGTTCTGTTTGAGGTTTCATAGGTAAAAAGATGAGCAATACAGTGACTTTTTTAAAAACCACAAAAGTACAGTAATTTCATTGTCCTTTGTGAGAAATGAAGAGAAGCGTTGTCAGGAGACTAAAATGAATCTTAGGGTACTAGATGGAAGAAAACAAAATAAAACAAAAACCTCCCACTGGCTATAAAAACAAAACCTACAAATACAAAATATTCACAGCGGCTTTCCCCAATGGCTAGAGCTTTTCACTTGGTTGGACAAACCAATAAAACCTGTAGAAAATAAGGCAAGATATTTTATGCCTACACATATTTGGGTGATAAAAGATAGTGAAACTCCCTCTTTCAAACTCATTTTAAACCCACAAAAGGAAAACCTTCAAATTATTTCAGCCCCTAACTTGACTATATTGGTTGTTCAACATTAGGAGGTTTCTATTTTTCCCCTGTCCGTTATTACGTCTTATTGTTTGTATTTTCTTTGTGACCACTAATGCTGTTTGATGACAGGTTTCAGAGCTGACTTACATGGTCCTGTCCACAGCCTGCAGGCTTCATTCTGCTACAGAAGATTATTTCTTGTTATTCTTAGTTTCCCTTAGTCTGTAGATGGACTATAGCATGGTAGCTGCTACTTCATCTGTCCTGTGTTTCTTTCTTTTTCTTTTTCACAGAACTTATTAAGTTCTGAGGAACGCTTCAGGGCTTTCCCTATATACGAAAACAAATTGATCCTTTGCAAAACATACTTGGTTTTCAAGGAATTTTTACCTCATTGTTCACTATATGAAACTAATTTGTATTGAACATTTCTCAGGGATCAAGCTCAAATGCCTTCACGGATCAGGCAGGTAACAAATTTGTGAGGTGGGAAGGCAGTAACATGGATAAAATTAAAGATGTGTGGAGTCTGGGGTAACAGAATGGTATGTGACTTCTGTAAATATATGTAAGTAAAATTTTTAAAAAATTGGTTAGGCACAATATCTCCATGTGGTCAAATTATTAATGACACATAATGTCTCAATTTAATTCCTCAGTCAGATACTATAAGAAAGATTTTTTTAAAATTCCCATTTTACAGGTTAGAAAGTTGAGCCTCAGAGAATTTAGATAATTTGTCCAAGGCTACAGTAAAGTTTAGAGATTTAAAATCATATCCTCTGGATCCAAATCTCATGTTAATTTCCTCAATACGGTGTTACTTCCATAGCCTTGAATACACTCAGAAATTGATAAAACAACTCATTCATCCAAAAATTATTAGCTGATAGGGGATTTTCTAAGTACTGGAGAGGAAGTAGAGAATCAACCAAAAAAAAAAAAAAATCTGCTTTCATGGAGTTTATATTCTAGCAAGGGAAAAGTCAACAAAAAATGTCAGCATGCAATATAATTTTTTATTATTCAAAGATTTAGAAAAAAATAAAACTGGGAAAGGGAATAGAGAGTGTTGGGAGAATCCATTTAAAAAGGCTGGACGGGGAAGGCTTCACTGAGAATGTGACATTTGAGTGAAGGCCTGAAGCAGGTGAAGGCATGCAACCGTGAATGTCTGCCTGTGGCTGGTGTATTCTAAGTGGAAGGAACAAGTGCAAACACCTTGAGGTGAAAGTGTGCCAACTACATCCTTGAATATTGGAAATGGGAGGATGAGAAATCCCTGCTACCAAGGAGGAAGAACATCAAAGAGGCCGGTGGGGTTGGTGTGGAGTAGTGAGGGGAGAGCAGTAAGAGGTGGGGGCAGAGAGAATCTGAATACGATCCTTGCTGGGTAGCGTAATCTTGGTTGTAGGTTTTTCCCCTTCATCACTTTAAATATGTCCTGCCCCTCCCTTCTGGTTTGCAGAGTTTCTGCTGAAAGATCAGCCGTTAACCTTATGGGGATTCCCCTGTATGTTATTTGTTGTTCTTCCCTTGCTGCTTTTAATATTTTTTGTTTGTATTTAATTTTTTATAGTTTGATTAATACATGTCTTGATGTGTTTCTCCTTGAATTTATCCTGTGTGGGACTCTCTGCACTTCCTGGACTTGATTAACTCTTTCCTTTCCCATATTAGGGAAGTTTTCAAGTATAATCTCTTCAAATATGTTCTCAGTCCCTTTCTTTTTCTCTTCTTCTTCTGGGACCTCTAATATTTGAATGTTGGTGCATTTAATGTTGTCCCAGAGGTCTCTGAGATTGTCCTCAGTTCTTTTCATTCTTTTTTCTTTATTCTGCTCTGTGGTAGTTATTTCTACTATTTTATCTTCCAGGTCACTTATCTGTTCTTCTGCCTCAGTTATTCTGCTATTGATTCCTTCTGGAGAATTTTAAATTTCATTTATTGTGTTGTTCATCATTGCTTGTTGCTGTTTAGTTTTTCTAAGTACTTGTTAAAAGTTTCTTGTATTTTCTCTATTTTATTTCCAAGATTTTGGATCATCTTTACTATCATCACTCTGAATTCTTTTTCAGGTAGACTGCCTATTTCCTGTTCATTTGTTTTGTCTGGTGGGTTTTACCTTGCTCCTTCATCTGCTGTGTGTTTCTCTCTCTTCTCATTTTGCTTAACTTCCTGTGTTTGGGGTCTCTTCTTCACAGGCTGCAGGTTCGTAGTTCCCATTGTTTTTGGTGTCTGACCCCAGTGGCTAAGTTTGGTTCAGTGGGTTGTGTAGGCTTCCTGGTGGAGGAGACTGGTGCCTATGTTCTGGTGGTTGGGGCTGGATCTTGTCTTTCTGGTGGGCTGGGCTGTGTCTGGTGGTGTGTTTTGGGGTGTCTGTGACCTTATTATGATTTTAAGCAGCCTCTCTGTTAATGGGTGGGGTTGTGTCCCTGTCTTGCTTTTTGTTTGGCCTGGGGCATCCAGCACTGGAGCTTGCTGGCCATTGTGGGGAGCTGGGTCTTAGTGTTGAGATGGAGATCTCTGGGAGAGCTCTCACCTATTGCTATTATGTGGGGCTGGGCTGTCTCTGGTGGTCCAATGTCCTGAACTCAGCTCTCTCACCTTAGAGGCCCTGGCTTGACACCAGGACACAGCACCAAGTCTCTGGCCACATGGCTCAGAAGAAAAGGGAGAAAAAAAGAAAGAAAAAAAATAAAAATAAAAAAATAAAAATAAAAATATTCATTACTTTTAAATTTTTATTTTAATGAAAAAAGAGAGCAACCAAACCAATAAATAAATCTACCAGTGTTAACAAGTGCTAAAGGCTGTACTAAGATTAACATAAAAATTTGAAAGAAGTCAGTTGCAGACAGCAAACCCCAAGTCTACAGTTGCTCCAAAAGTCCACCACCTCACTTTTGGGTTGATTTGTTGTCTATTCAGGTATTCCACAGGTGCAGGATACATCAAGTTGATTGTGGGAATTTAATCCACTGCTCTTGAGGCTGCCGGAGAGATTTCCCTTTCTCTTCTTTGTTCGCACAGCTCCTGGGGTTCAGCTTTGGTATTGGCCCCACCTCTGCGTGTAGGTTGCCCTTAGGCTTTTGTTCCCACCCAGACAGGACGGGGTTAAAGCAGCGGCTGATTAGGGGGCTCTGGCTCACTCATGCTGTGGGGAGGGAGCGGAACGGTAGTTATAACTGGAATGCGGGGCAAGCCTGCAGCAGCAGAGGTCAGCGTGACATTGCAACAGTCTGAGGCATGCCGTGTGTTTTCCGGGAGAAGTTGTCCCTGCGTCAAGGGACCCTGGCAGTGGCAGGCTACACAGGTTCCTTGGGGGTGGGGGTGTGTGGATAGTGACCTGTGCTTGCACACAGGAATCTTGATGGCTGCAGTAGCAGCGTTAGCATTTCATGCCTGTCTCTGGTGTCCTAGCTGATAGACTCAGCTTCCTCCCTCCCATCTCTGGAGCTCATTTAGGTGGTGTGCTGCCTTCTGTGGGCAGACAGGGAAGGAATCCCCTCTCCTCATGCACCCTGAAACAATGGTCTCTTGCCCGTTAGGCAGGTCCAGACTTTTCCCCCAACTCCCTTCTGGCTAGCTGTGGCGCACTAGCCCCCTTCAGGCTGTGTTCACGCAGCCAACCCCAGTCCTCTCCCTGGGATCTGATCTCTGAAGCCTGAGCCTCACCTCCCAGCCCCCACCCATCCCAGTGGGTGAGCAGAGAAGCCTTTCAGGCTGGTGAGTGCTGGTCGGCACCGATCCTCTGTGCGGGAGTCTCTCTGCTTTGCCCTCTGCACCCCTGTTGCTGCGCTCTCCTCCGTGGCTCTGAAGCTTACCACCCCTCCACCCCCCACCCCCCCGCCCCAAGTCTCCGCCAGTGAAGGGGCTTCCTAGTGTGTGGAAACTTTTCCTTCTTCACAGCTCCCTGCCAGAGGTGCAGGTCCTGTCCTTATTCTTTTGTTTTTGTTTTTTTCTTTTTTCTTTTGCCCTACCCAGGTACTTGGGGAGGCTCTTGCCTTTTGGGAGGTCTGAGGTCTTCTGCCAGCGTTCAGTAGGTGTTCTGTAGGAGTTGTTCCACATGTAGATATATTTCTGATGTATTTGTGGGGAGGAAGGTGGTCTCCATGTCTTATTCCTCCGCCATCTTGACGCTCCCCCCAAGTCAATTTACTTTTGAATCGAAATCCCCATCCAGCTGCCCTGGTGAGGACTTGAACTTCCTTTAGCCTTAGAGATTTGCCTTCCCTTCCACGTCTTTTATATTAGCATTCTGGGGTTTTATGTAGTGCCACAGTGTACGTGGGTGATTTGGTGGTTATCAGTTATCAGTCTGTATGGGTTCTCATGGAGATGTGGTCTGTGCCAGCTCCCCTTTAGGTCGGCTGGGGGGGTGGGACATCCTGATGCTGTGATCTGGTCACCCTATATGTGTCTCAAAGCATTCCTTTAAGGGTTTTTGGTTTTTTTTTGGTTTTTTTTTTTAATGAAGTATAGTTAATTTGGAAAAGAATATTAAAAAAAAAAAAAGTCCTTTTAGGTGTTCATAAGTCTCTCGAGCACTTCCAGAGAATCCCAGGGAATTGGGCCTTGGTCTGCCTAAGTCCAGGACCCTCAGACCTGTTTCTCTGACATTCTTTGGGGTGAGGAGTTGACGTTTCTTTAGTTTGAGGAAAAGTTCTCTCTTCCTCTTTCTTCTTTCAAATCAGTTTTTCTTTCTCTGAGGCGGGGACTTTAGGAAAACAAATGTGTAGAATTTTTGCAGGCAACTTTTGCTCTTTTTTCCTTGCCAGTTGTGTGTCTCCACCCAGAAGCAATGAGGGACAGAGCCTGTTACATAGTAAGTACAGGAAATGAAAGGAGGATAGCAGGAGAATAAATATTTCAAAAACAATACTCCTCCATTTGTGGCTAGATAATATTTAGTAGACTTTTGAAGCAAATTCTAGACTACAGATTTAAATTTAGATTTCAGGTATTTGTTGTCTTTAAAAACAAATAAGCAAAATGGAAAGGGAAGAATGGAAAAGGAGAAAGAAAATGATAAAATTCCAAGGCCAGAGGTTCTTAACCTGGATTCTGGCATTCATTACAATAGGGACTGCCTGAAATTACAAAGAGAAGTAAGTTGGTTATGTGTATTTGAATGTTCGTGGGGAACTATAATCTATAGTGTTCATAAAATTCTTAAAAGCAGCTGTAGTCTCCAATTTCAAGGAAGAAAAATTTAAAGATTATTGGTCTAAACTGCATTCCCCCCCCCCTTTCTTTCCTTAATAGCACAAGAGGGTACTGAAAAAGAGTGCATACAAAATATGGATTATTTATAAATTACAAATTGGAAGAAATTTGACATTTTAAAAACTTAGAAACATATGCTTTTATAAATTTTGAAACCAAACCAAATATTTAAATGAGAACTTCTCTTTTAATTTTTATGGTTAAAATTTCCTATAACATTATGTCTAAAAAGATTATATTAAAATTAGGGTTACTTGATTATTGCTCTCTGTTATTTCTATCACTACAGAAATTTGTACAAATACATTTGTATTTGTACCATTTTTTTGTAAAACATAGATTAAAAGGGAAGTGATAACCCCATGCAACCAATACTTTTTGTTGTTTTATTTATATATACATGTTTTAAATATACATATTATATATTTCAATTTTTCATCAGATGATTTTAATAAAGATATTTATAAGTATTTTGACTTGGACCATTATTCTTAAGATCTAATTAAGTGAGCATATACCATATAAATGAAGTTATTAAGTATTTCTGGGACAGTATTTATCTTGTTGGAAAATAAGGGAAGTAAAAATTATCCCCTTGATATAGAAATACTTGTTACAGTGAACAACTGCTGATTTAACAGTGTAGCTGAAAGGAAGAAATACTCCTTCCTGTAAAGCATACTGCATTTTGGTTGTCATGCTTCTCATTGCAATACTTGGAAGCCATCCAACTCTTCTGGTTGGATATTAAAATTCGAAGTTAATGAATAGATCCAAATATATCTGTATTCAGAGCTACTCATAGGCCTTCTAATATTCTGAACACAGCCTGTGTGCTGAATTTTTTGCTTCCTCAGAGCAAAGGTAATATTTGTCACTATGTGAATGTCTTTAAACTGACTCAAAGTAAATAAAAGCCTTGTGATACAGAATTTACTATCTGTGATCATTGAAATGCTACTGGATACATGGCATTTGCTACTGTTTTAAATGTTGAGGATTTTATCTTCTTTCCTGCTTCTTTTAAAATTTTGCCATGATTATCAGAATTGTTCTTACCTTTCTATCTGGCTTCTGTCTCTACCTTTACCTGAAACAGCCTATGTGACATATGATCCATCTTCTTTGGTTGAGGTTCCCCAAGTGAATTCTCAAAAATTAGCGACCAGCTACAGAGTAGACTACAAGCATATGCCTCACCACCCAGTTTACTTGTTAGACTTGATTCCTCTGCTTTGTTACATAATTAATTTTGGTTATCTACTTCTCTTTTTGTATCCAACATAGCTTTGAGTTGATCTTTTTACTTATGGACCTCACAGCTAAATCATGCACCAATAGGAGGAAAAATCAGCATGTTATAGACTACCTAGCTTCCCTAAGGGAATCTCCTCTTAATGTATTTCTCCCATTTACCTTGGCTGTCAGGAAGCTCAAACATTTACCATAGTTTCAGATTAGACCTGCTGGTTTTATTACCCCCAATCCTTGATTACCTGACACATGTTTTTCAGTTAGCATGATTTATTTTCTTTTTTAAGTGTTTTAAAAATTGTAAGGACCTCAATTACTTTTAGGATACAGATTGTAACAATAATTACTGTTGACTTGTCACCATCTCTGGAAGAGACCACAGAAGACACAGCCCTGGAGCTCAGGCCATAGAAATGACCCCCACTTGGGGATCCACCTGTGGCTTGGACAAGGATGAGTCTGGAATGCCAAAAGTCCAGCCCTAGAACATTCCCTCTCTCTGTGTCGTTGGGACTTAAAGGGAATCTTGTCTGAAAATAGCAAGGACCCAGATGGAAAGGAAGATGGAACACACCCCAACTTGCTCTTGCTTAAAAGGCCATAAGACTCATTGGTGTTTATGGAAGATTCCATATGTGTGGTTCTCCTGTTTTGTGTCTTTTTCCCCTAATACAGAATTTAGGCAGACCTTGCTGGGCTAATATTGATACTTAATGATAGATTTTGTGACTCTGTGGGAGCTTTCCCCATCTCTCTTCCTGTTTCTTGCTCCATTCCTCAACCACAGATGTACTTTATCCCCTGTACTTAGGACCTGAGACTGTAGCCTTTAACCGACATCATAGGTTATCTGGGCCTGAAAAGAAACATTTCCTGTTGGCTACTTTTAGCCATGGATGGAGCAGCGTCCTGTCCTTCTTTTGTTCTATCTATTTTGGTCTTGCTGCTCTCAGAATTCCTGGCATGTTGACTTAATTGCTGAATTCTGTACTTCAGTTCACTTTGATACAACTCCTAGTTCTAAACTCTGGCTTACACCCTGGCCACTACTAACTTTAGTCCGTTTTCTGCCAGAAGTGAGATGAGGTGAAACTTCAGCCAATTTAGCTAATTATCAGGTTCTCCAGTGAAAGGTTGGATTATAAGAAGATTGAATGTGTTGGATAAAATAAGGTTTGGGATTTATATGTGGATTTCCAGTTCCATGCATTCTGTATCCTCCATGATTGCGGATAACTGCAAGCTGGCAGCATGAACACTAATGAGGTATAGGAAAATGTGAAATTAAACTGTATCTCCTTGCCAAATGATGCCCTTTTGGTGTTTCAGTTAATCCTAATGCAGCCCAAATAATTTTTTTTTTTCAAGGAAAGTATAAAAGCTTTAGTTACAGTAAAAGATACTGGGGGGAGAAAAGCAGAGGCTAAAAATTTTTAGGGAAAGGAATGACGAATGAAAAACTTTTTTTTTTTTTTTTCAGTTAGTAAATGAAGTGGTTGAATTTTAAAATCTTGAATAAATTGTTGCCTATTATTTTAAAGGGATCAACAAGTTGTTCATCACTGAGAAGAAATAAAAGCAGTCTATAACTCTGTTTCTGGGCAGATCTGACTGGATTTATGTAGCAGGAGCAAAGATTTTAAACAGTCTTAAGTCTGTGCAAAGGGAAGTATTTCTTCCAGTACTCTAAGGAAGAGAGTTGGAGCAGAAAATCTTTTCATCATGTGTATTATTTCTCACTGAACCAGGTAGTAAAATGTGACTTATTAAAGCCATGTTCTCCCCCAAATCTTTGTGAAATTAAGAAAACGTTGATTTAAAAGGGCAGTTTTAGAGGCATGGTGCATTAGTGGTCAACTGTCAAGTCTAAAATGCTGGTTTAACCTTTCATTACAAATTTCTTAAGCGGTATCTAAATGGCTGTAACTTTTACGTAAGTGAGTCTTTGAAACAATCGAAGCAAACTTTTCATGATTCATCAGTTATATGACCTGTGCTTTGCTTTGATGTACAGACATCTGCTGCTGCTGCTAGTAGCTAAGTTGTAGAGAAAACATGTCTGTCTGAGAAGTTTAGAACAAGGCAGAATTAAGCATGTCAGGGCACACTTGAGCTGTTCATATATCAAAAGATAAACCCTAATGTATTGAAATAACAAATTATTGCTAGATCAGCAGAAAACTAACTTAAATTTGTTCCTCCCCATCATGGGGATGTGTATATGATCCAATAATGATCCGACCGTAGGTGGTCTTCATCAGTTCTTTTTTTGAAAGATGACAATAGCTTTCGTCAATTCATTTTTTATTTTTTTTAAGAAATCTCACATTCTCCCTCTGAACACCAGTGTTGCTTATCTCTTTGACAAATACAGTCCCGTGGCTTTAGAATAAATACTCAGGCTGATAGAAGAGAAGAAAATGGGAAAAAGTGAAAAATGATTTAATAGTGGTATCCCAGAAGCACAGACATATCTAGAAGCAGGACTCTGAACAACAGTATCTGGAGACACGAAAATGTGTGAGGTGAGCTGGACCCTGACGGCTTGATCTTGTCCTCTGCAGTTTGCATGTCCTTGATTTGCTCCATGTTTGCTGGATTTCCCCAGGAACCAAGTCTCCAGGCTTTCATGTGTTTCCTTTCATGTGAAAGCCTCAGGTGTGACACATTTTGAAGCTATATTAGTAAACAGACATATGCGTTGAGGATGAGGGGAGACACAGAACTGATCTTGGAGGTGATTTTCTGTCAAACTGCTGTAGTTGTCATAGCAGCAGTACAAAGAGCCATCTTTAAAATCCTTTTATATATACTAGGATGGGAAAATTCCTTTCTAGTGAAGGGGAAATCGATTATGATGCTACTGATAAGAATATTCGTAGAACAAAAGGCTCATGAAGGTAGGGGCTTATCTGTCCTCTTATACCCAATGCCTGGCATAAAGTAGGGAATTCTATACATTTTGTTGAATGAATGTATGAATAAATGAAATGAGATCAGTGCTATATCAACTGTATTTATAGTAAATTCTAAAAATCTTACTGCTTTGCTTTCTCCAAGTCTCCTTAACTCATATTTATTGATCTTTCATATGAGTTAGAAGTAAATGAGTAGATCTTTTAAAATACAAAAAAAGTTCTAAATTGTGGACAAGAACCCTTGTTCTATAGATACTAGATTTATAGATACTATCTTTAGAACAGTTAGAACTCAGGGCTCTCATACACTCATCTATATAAAAGATACAATTGTGACTGTCTTTAGGGCAATAGTATAACACAGTAGTTGTGTAGCCATTTAACAATGTGCAGTGAGGCAGAGGGGGAAACAGCCGACAATTCCTTATGTAATTTAGGTGCCTGAAAGCAGCTTTACATAAAACTGCCATATAACTCAATCAAAAGCAGTGTGCTGACTTAGTCTATCTATGTAATTGCTCCATTTCCTTTTTTCTTATTGTGCTGTTAGTCATAAACAGAACGGTTTTTGATTATCATGAAGACTATTATAAAACGTAAATAGAACAATGAGGTCATTATGTGTGTCACAAATTTTGCATTTTACTTAGCAAAGTTCCTCTAAGGTTGGTTTTTCTGTTGACAGGAATCTGAGTGATTGAGAAATTTCATTGATATTGCATCTCCTTTAAATGTTCTGTCTAGTGTTTGGGGTAACTATTCAATCCGTGTCCCTTGCAGAGCCCTGTAGATGACTGTGGTGATTCACACTGATACTTGGCTCCTATAGGTGTGAGCTACTGGTGAAGAGCATTGACTTTGGTTTTGGACCCACAGACCTGATTCTGCCATTTGCTATTTGTACAACCTGGGATAGATTACTTACTTTTAAGCTTTAGTTTTATCATAGGAGAAGGTATACCTGACACAAACTTGACAGTACATACTTGATAAAGTAAAGTTGATAAACAAGGGAATACACACAACTGCCTTATCCTAAGGCTGGAATATAATCCTCTTGTTGCCTTTTCTTATTTTTTAGAAGTATTTGTATACATATTTCTTTATAAATAATTGTTTAAACTAATGAGCCTGAACTTCTATTTAAGGATGTAGTTGTAATTCCTTTGATTAAAATGACTTTGTGTAATTTTTCTAGCATCTATAAATAATAAGATTTATTTTGTGCTGTCTGCCCTCTCAAATATAGTATGAACAAATTTCCTGTGAAACACTATGATGTACTGGGCTGGCCAAAAATTTCGTTCAGGTTTTTCCATTAAGATGTTACGGAAAAACCCAAATGAACTTTTGGCCAACCCAATATTAGGAAGAGCACTGAATTTGGAGGCACATACTTCATTTCACAACCTACATGCTGAGTGACAGAGGGCAAATCATTACACATCACATAGGACCAGTTTTCCTACATGGAAATAAGGATAAAATAACTGCTCTATGTCATGCAGGGGTAGTTTTGAGGATTACAAAATATATGTGAAACTGTATGTTAATCTCAAATCCATAGATCAAATATAATATAATGAAAATGAAATGACTGTTAGTCTCTTCCCCATAACCAAAAAATATGATACTCTATTCTTGGAAAATATTTTCTTGATTGAAGTGCTATTCAAGTGGTATTTGGTAACAGAGGATCTTTCACCAGTTATCCAATGCTATTTCTAAGAAAAAAGTTAGGAGGCTGATAAACAATAATAAAGAAATAAAAATCAATGACCATACCATCACTTGGATAATAAATACTATTAAATGTACATATATGTGTATGACAGTTATTTTTTTCAGAAAGATATTTTAATTTTTTCACTAAACCATGAATTAGGAAACTTTCTGTGACAATATATCCTTCAATAACCTCATTTAATAGTTGTATAATGTTTCATTGGTATATCTATACCATGTTACTAGATTTTCATTATAATGATGTTTGCAATTTTTTGTAATGATAAACAAGACTGTGATAGGCATTCTGAGAGTTAAATTGTTGTGTACGTTTAAAATTATTTTTCATGATAAAAGTATAGAAATTGAATTGCTGGAGAAAGCATATGCATATGAATAAAGCTTCTGATTAACAAAGCCAAATATCCTTCTGGAACAAATGTATACGTAGCAAGATATTTCTCTATCAACTAAAGATTTCCATTAAATTCCTTTGCATTTTTTGTCCTTTTTGCACTTTATCCCATTGTTCAGTGGGATATATCTTTCTTCATGAAAAAAGGTGCTAAGGAAATAGAAAAATAATTTATTCTGCCAGAGCCAGGGAGTATTAAATGCCCAGGCTTTGGTGTAGTCAAAAATTGTGGAAGAATGCATGATTTGTAAAATACTTCTATGACTCCTATAAAGGGTATAGATTCCTGGTCTGGTGAGACAATAATTGGGAGGAAAATCAGTGTTAGATGTTTGAGTCTCCGTGAGAGAAGAACCTTCTTTCTTGCCCTCCTTGCATCTATGCTAAAGGAGCCCTCCTTGGGTGGAGAGGTAACAGAAACCTCAGGTAGGCTGGGGGAGTCAGGTGCGAAGTTCTGTGTGCTTCATGTCCCACATGGAATCTGAAGTCATGGCTGATCCTCACATTGCCTTGCAGCACAATGTGCCACACGGGCAACCGAACAGAAATGGTTGCAGGATGTGTCTAGGTGAATGGGTCTGCCACAGATGCTAAGAGTTCCCTTTCCTCCATGAGTAACGGGAGTAAATGCACATTTCTCATGGGTCCAAGTGGACTACTGCTAGCTGAGAGACAGACTTGGAGATTCCTTGAGTTAGAGAACAAGTGAAAACAGAGTAGGGTCCTTTGTGGATTAATAATAGAGGATCTATCTCAGCAGGCATGGGCATGGATAGTTGTACACTTTCCCCAAAGTTTTGGTGACAGGTACTTAGACATAACTCACAGAAAGAAAGCAGTGATGTGCCCTGGAATTGGCTTGTACGGGGTTGTTAGCATCTCTTCCCAACTCTCTGTTAGCTGAATTTCAAGGGTAGTACCTTGAAACTGGCCAGAGTGGGAGTAATACCAACATGGAAATCATTGAACACTACAAATCAAAATATAATGCTATTTCCGAAAACTCATTGCACAATATAAGAGAATCAAAATTGATGTGTAAAAATAAGGAAGGGAAACAGACCCATCTTTGTACAGTCATTACATAAATACATAAAGCCAACTGCTATTTAAAAAATTCCTAACAAAACATTTTCCTTTCTGAGGATTTTTCTTCATGGGTTAGACTTGTTGAGGCTCTGGAAACAAGGGTTCACTAAAGTTTGGATTGAAGAAAGAAAATTTTTTTTCCTGGAAAATTACCCCGTTTAAAAAAAAAAAGCAATTATTGCCATAGGACCTTTGAACTTCATTGCGAGTCAAATGATATGTCAAGAGTCTGGTTATGGGTTGGTGTGAATGAACCTTCAAAATAATAAATGCTGACAAAGGAACATTTTCACAGCTGATTTTTTGGTGATTCTTGGTTTCCTCCTTCATCAAGATTAAGCTCATTTCTTTTCTAAAATTTCAGTTGTATTTCTCTAAAAATTCTTTGATGTTTCTTCAATTATTCCCCCAAATTTCAGTAATATACCAAGCAGTGTTTTCTTGAAATTATTAGACTCTCCTTTTCTCTTGGCAAAAACATCTTTATTTGTGCTTAGTTATTAGGAAAAAAAGACAGTGTTTCTGAAGTCACTGTTTGATTCCAAGGTGTATTTGCTGCATTTGATTGAGCAGTCATTCAATAGAATGATTTTCTGATTCATCAGTTAGCTTATCATATATTTTTTTTAATTTTAAAATTTTGCCCTAATTTCAGATTGCCACAAAATTAGCAAGCATGATACAAAGAATTTTTAGATATCCTTCACTCACTTTCCCCAAAGTTAATTTTTACTACTTTTGCTTTCTCTGTCATTGTCTTTCTCTCTCCTTTCAGTAAGTGATTGGAAACAAATTAAGGAAATAAAGGAGTAATATTATTAAAATAAATGTAGGTAAAAAATGTTTACCCTTCAAAATAGGTTATATAATGTCTGTGGAATACGTGGAACATGTATTAGACCACGTGAAAAACCTAAAAATAGCCCCAAATTGAAAGTCTTTGAATTATATAAAACTAGAAATATAAAGGAATAAATAAGCAATGTTTCTTTTTCTTTTGTTCATTAACTTGTCAAAGAGAAAACTAAAACTACAGTTAAATACCCCTTAAAATCATTTAAAAAACTATATTAACACTAATAAGTATAATAAAGTAGGAAGAGGAAATTAAAACAGAGAAAACCAGAAATTAATGAAGTAGAAAGTAGAACTCTACAATCCATAAATAAACAGAAGTAGTTTTTGATGAGAAAAACCTAAAACGGATAAATCACTATCCGGCAAAACCAATTAAAATAGAAGGTATATACCTGTACAGTATTAACAATGGAAAGTAGGTAAAAATCACAATTGCAGAGGAGATAAAAAATACAAGTTAACTATATCAGCTAATTTTCTGGAAAATCTTAAAGATGAATTCAATTTTCTGGAATAAATGACTATTAAAATGAAAAAGTAGGAATTAAATAATGATAGACAATAAAAAGAATGAATAATCCCCAATGATTAGTGTTTACCATTTGCTATTTTCAGACTCCAATAGTAGGAGTGTTCATTTTTAGGACCAACATAGAAATATATAGCAAAACTATTAGATAAATGCATACTTTAACCTAGTAATTTTGCTTTAGAAATTCTCAGGAAATAATCAAATAAGTTTGAAAAGAAGACTGCCAAGTATGGTATTATGTAGTTACTTTTACACACTTTTGTGAGTTTTTTCCCCATAAGAACAGATTGTCCAGTGATAGGTGATTGAAGTTCCACAGTATTCGTAATTGGAATCTATGCAGCCATTAAAGATGGTCAGTGTGGACCTAAATTGACAGACATGCAAATGTGTGCATAATGTATTCAAGGGCTCCAATAATCCTCTCTCTCACTGTGCCCTCTATATTGTCGATTCTGTCTTGGCAAACTCTTCCATATATTTGCCCCTTCCCTAAATAAATACCACTCAGAAAATCCTTGCTCTATCAAAATCTGCCCCCACTCAACCTCCTGCCTTGGCTTCTCTCCAGCTTTTCTCACAGGTGCTCTACCCATGTAGTCACATTGCCATCAGTTGTTTGTATTCACCTCAGTTATTTTTTTTAACATCTTTATTGGAGTATAATTGCTTTACATTGTTATGTTAGTTGCTGTTGTATAACAAAGGGAATCAGCTATACATATACATACATCCCCATATCCCCTCCCTCTTGTGCATCCCTCCCACCCTCCCTATCCACCCCTCTAGGTGGTCACAAAGTACCGAGATGATCTCCCTGTGCCATGTGGCTGCTTCCCACTAGCTATCTATTTTACATTTGGTAGTTTATATAAGTCCATGCCACTCTCTCACTTCGTGCCAGCTTACTCTTCCCCCTCCCCGTGTCCTCAAGTCCATTCTCTATGTCTGTATCTTTATTCCTGTCCTGCCCCTAGGTTCTTCAGAACCTTTTTTTTTTTTTTTTTTTAGATTCCATATATATGTGTTAACATACAGTATTTGTTTTCTCTTTCTGACTTACTCTGTATGACAGACTCGTTCATCCACCTCACTACAAATAACTCAATTTTGTTTCTTTTTATGGCTGAGTAATATTCCATTGTATATATGTGCTACATCTTCTTTTTCCATTCATTTGTCGACGGACACTTAGGTTGCTTGCATGTCCTGGCTATTGTAAATAGAACTGCAATGAACATTGTGGTACATGACTCTCCTTGAATTATGGTTTTCTCAGGATGTATGCCCAGTAGTGGGATTGCTGGGTCATATTGTAGTTCTATTTTTACTTTTTTAAGGAAACTCCATACTGCCCTCCATAGTGGCTGTATGAATTTATATTCCCACCAACAGTGCAAGAGGGTTGCCTTTTCTCCACACCCTCTCCAGCATTTATTGTTTGTAGATTTTTTAATGATGGCCATTCTGACTGGTGTGAAGTGTTACCTCATTGTAGTTTTGATTCGCATTTCTCTAATGATTAGTGATGTTGAGCATCCTTTCATGTGTTTGTTGCCAATCTGTATATCTTCTTTGGAGAAATGTCTATTTAGGTCTTCTGCCCATTTTTGGATTGGGTTGTTTGTTTCTTTGATGAACTGCATGAGCTGCTTGTAAATTTTGGAGATTAATCCTCTGTCAGTTGCTTCGTTTGCAAATATTTTCTCCCATTCTGAGGGTTGTCTTTTTGTCTTGTTTATGGTTTCCTTTGCTGTGCAAAAGCTTTTAAGATTCATTAGGTCCCATTTGTTTATTTTTGTTTTTATTTCCATTTCTCTAGGAGGTGGGTCAAAAAGAATCTTGCTGTGATTTATGTCATAGACTTTTCTGCTTAGGTTTTCCTTTAAGAGTTTGAGTGTCTGGCCTTAAATTTAGGTCTTTAGTCCACTTTGAGTTTATTTTTGTGTATGGTGTTAGGGGGTGTTCTAATTTCATTCTTTTACATGTAGCTGTCCAGTTTTCCCAGCACTACTTGTTGAAGAGGCTGTCTTTTTTCCATTGTATATTCTTGCCTCCTTTATCAAAAATAAGGTGACTATATGTGTGTGTGGGTTTATCTCTGGGCTTTCTATCCTGTTCCATTGATCTATATTTCTGTTTTGTGCTGGTACCATACTGTCTTCATGAGTGTAGCTTTGTAGTATAGTCTGAAGTTGGGGAGCCTGATTCCTCCAGGTCCGTTTTTCTTTCTCAAGATTGCTTTGGCTATTCAGGGTCTTTTGTGTTTCCATACAAATTGTGAAATTCTTTGTTCCAGGTCTGTGAAAAATACCATTGGTCATTTGATAGGGATTGCATTGAATCAGTAGATTGCTTTGGGTAGTATAGTCATTTTCACAATGTTGATTCTCCCAATCCAAGAACATGGTGTATCTCTCCATCTGTTTGTATCATCTTTAATTTCTTTCATCAGTGTCTTACAGTTTTCTGCATACAGGACTTTTGTCTCCGTAGGTAGGTTTATTCCTAGGTATTTTATTCTTTTTGTTGCAATTGTAAATGGGAGTGTTTCCTTAATTTCTCTTTCAGATTTTTCATCATTAGTGTATAGGGATGCAAGAGATTTCTGTACATTAATTTTGTATCCTGCTACTTTACCAAATTCATTGATTAGTTCTAGTACTTTTCTGGTAGCATTTTTAGGATTCTCTATGTATAGTATCATGTCATCTGCAAACAGTGACAGCTTTACTTCTTCTTTTCTGATTTGGATTCCTTTTATTTCTTTTTCTTCCCTGACTGCATGGCTAAAACTTCCAGAACTATAATAGTGGTGAGAGTGGGCATCCTTGTCTTTTTCTGGACTTTAGAGGAAATGGTTTCAGTTTTTCACCATTGAGAACGATGTTGGCTGTGGGTTTCATATATGGACTTTATTATGTTGAGGTAAGTTCCCTCTATGCCTACTTTCTCGAGAGTTTTTATCATAAATGAGTATTGAATTTTGTTGAAAGCCTTTTCTGCATCTATTGAGATTATCATATGGTTTTTATCCTTCAGGTTGTTAATATGGTGTACCACATTAATTGATTTGCATATATTGAAGAATTTTTGCATTCCTGGGATAAGCCCAATTTGATCATGGTGTATGATCCTTTTCATGTGCTGTTGGAATCTTTTTGCTAGTATTTTGTTGAGGAATTTTGCATCTATGTTCATCAGTGATACTGGCCTGTTTTTTTCTTTCTTTGTGACATCTTTGTCTGGTTTTGGTATCAGGGTGATGGTGGCCTTGTAGAATGAGTTTGGGAGTGTTCCTCCCTCTGCTCTATTTTGGAAGAGTTTGAGAAGGATATGTGTTAGCTCTTCTCTAAATGTTTGATAGAATTCACCTGTGAAGCCATGTCGTCCTGGGCTTTTGTTTGTTGGAAGATTTTTAATCACAGTCTCAATTTCAGTGCTTGTGATTTGTCTGTTTATGTTTTCTATTTCTTCCTGGTTCAGTCTCAGAAGGTTGTGCTTCTCTAAGAATTTGTCCATTTTTTTCCAGGTTGTCCATTTTATTGGCATATAGTTGCTTGTAGTAATCTCTCATGTTCCTTTGTATTTCTGCAGTGTCAGTTGTTACTTCTCCTTTTTCATTTCTAATTCTATTGATTTGAGTCTTCCTCCTTTTTTCTTTGTGAGTCTGGAAAATGGTTTATCAATTTTGTTTATCTTCTCAAAGAACCAGCTTTTAGTTTTATTGATCTTTGCTATTGTTTCCTTCATTTCTTTTTCATTTATTTCTAATCTGATCTTTATGATTTCTTTCCTTCTGCTAACTTTGGGTTTTATTTGTTCTTCTTTCTCTAATTGCTTTAGGTGTAAGGTTAAGTTGTTCATTTGAGATGTTTCTTGTTTCTTGAGGTAGGATTGTATTGCTATAAACTTCCCTCTCAGAACTGCT
This sequence comes from Balaenoptera physalus, assembly GCF_965194825.1. NCBI lineage: Eukaryota > Metazoa > Chordata > Mammalia > Artiodactyla > Balaenopteridae > Balaenoptera > Balaenoptera physalus. The sequence goes on along the minus strand of NC_138890.1, from coordinate 97,322,147 downwards.
TTTGCTGCATCCCATAGGTTTTGGGCCATTGTGTTTTCATTGTCATTTGTTTCTAGGTATTTTTTGATTTCCTCTTTGATTTCTTCATTGATCTCTTGGTTATTAAGTAGTGTATTGTTTAGCCTCCATGTGTTTGTACTGTTACAGTTTTTTTTCTGTAATTGATATATAGTCTCATAGCGTTGTTGTCAGAAAAGATGCTTGGTATGATTTCAGTTTTCTTACATTTACCACGGCTTGATTTGTGACCCAGGATGTGATCTGTCCTGGAGAATGTTCCATGAACACTTGAGAAGAAAGTGTATTCTGTTGTTTTTGGATGGAGTGTCCTATAAATATCAATTAAGTCCATCTTGTTTAATGTATCATTTGAAGCTAGTGTTTCTTTATTTATTTTCAGTTTGGATGATCTGTCCATTTGTGAAAGTGGGGTGTTAAAGTCCCCTACTATGACTGTGTTACTGTCGATTTTCCCTTTTAATGATGTTAGCATTTGCCTTATGTATCGAGGTGCTCCTATGTTGGGTGCATAAATATTTACAATTGTTATATCTTCTTCTTGGATTGATCCCTTCATCATTATGTAGTGTCCCTCCTTATCTCTTGTAATAGTCTTTATTTTAAAGTCTATTTTGTCTGATATGAGAATTGCTACTCCAGCCTTCTTTTGATTTCCATTTTCATGGAATATCTTTTTCCATCCCCTCACTTTCAGTCTGTATGTGTCCCTACGTCTGATGTGGGTCTTTTGTAGACAGCATATATACAGGTCTTGTTTTTGTATCCATTCAGCCAGTCTGTGTCTTTTGGTGGGAGCAGTTAATCCATTTACATTTAAGGTAATTATGTATGTTCCTATTACCATTTTCTTAATTGTTTTGGGTTTGTTTTTGTAAGTTTTTTCCTGCCTAGAGGAGTTCCTTTAGCATTTGTTGTAAAGCTGATTTGGTAGTGCTGAATTCTCTTAGCTTTTGCTTGTGTTTAAAGCTTTTGATTTCTCCATCGAATCTGAATGAGATCCTTGCCGGGTAGAGTAATCTTGGTTGTAGGTTCTTTCCTTTCATCACTTTAAGTATATCATGCCACTCCCTTCTGGCTTGCAGTGTTTCTGCTGAGAGATCAGCTGTTAACCTTATGGGGATTCCCTTGTATGTTATATGTTGTTTTTCCCTTGCTGCTTTTAATATTTTTTCTTTGTATTTAATTTTTGATAGTTTGATTAATATGTGTCTTGGTGTGTTTCTTCTTGGATTTATCCTGTATGGGACTCTGCACCTCCTGGACTTGACTGACTATTTCATTTCCCATATTAGGGAAGTTTTCAGCTATAATCTCTTCAAATATTTTCTCAGTCTCTTTCTTTTTCTCTTCAGACCCCTATAATTCGAATGTTGGTGCATTTAATGTTGTCCCAGAGGTCTCTGAGACTGTCCTCAATCCTGTTCATTCTTTTTCTTTATTCTCCTCTGTGGTAGTTATTTCCACTATTTTATCTTCCAGGTCACTTATCTGTTCTTCTTCCTCAGTTATTCTGCTATTGATTCCTTGTAGAGAATTTTCAATTTCATTTATTGTGTTTTTCATCATTGTTTGTTTGCTCTTTAGTTCTTCTAGGTCCTTGTTAAACATTCCTTGTATTTTCTTCATTCTATTTACAAGATTTTGGATCATCTCTACTATCATTACTCTGAATTCTTTTTCAGGTAGAATGCCTATTTCCTCTTCATTTGTTTGGTCAGGTGAGTTTTTACCTTGCTCCTTCATCTGCTACATATTTCTCTGTCTTCTCATTTTGCTTAACTTATTGTGTTTGTGGTCTCCTTTTCGCTGGCTGCAGGTTTGTAATTCCCATTGTTTTTGGTGTCTTCCCCCAGTGGGTAGGGTTGGTTCAGTGGGTTGTGTAGGCTTCCTGGTGGAGAGGTCTGGTGTCTGTGTTCTGGTGGATGAGGGTGGATCTTGTCTTTCTAGTGAGCAGGACCCTGTCCGGTGGTGTGTTTTGGGGTGTCTGTGAACTTAGTATGATTTTACCAGCTTCTCTGCTAATGGGTGGGTTTGTGTTCCTGTCTTGCTAGTTGTTTGGCATAGGGTGTCCAGCACTGGAATTTGCTTGTTGTTGAGTGGAGCTGGGTCTTAGCGTTGAGATGGAGATCTCTGGGAGAGCTCTTGCTGATTGATATTATATGGGGCCAGGAGGTTCCTGGTAGTCCAGTGTCCTGAACTCTGCTCTCACACCTCAGCAGCTCAGGCCTGACACCCGGCCAGAGCACCAAGACTCTGTCAGCCACGTGGCCAGGTACATGGGAAGTTTCTTGCATTTTGGGAAGTCTGAGGTCTTCTGGCAGCGTTCAGTATGTTTTCTATAGGAGTTGTTCCACATGTAGGTGTATTTTTGATGTATTTGTGGGGAGGAAGTTGATATCCATGTCTTACTCCTCTGCCATCTTGAAGGTCCTCCCACTTCAGTTTTTGAGTTTTAAGGGAGTACCTTTTCACTAGTGTTATTGTTGTAGCTTTTTTGTTTTTGTTTTGCTGTCCTAAGTTTGCTTTGTCTATTCTTGAGTGGTGATTTCGGGAGATTTGAAGACTTATTTGTGGTTATCTGTAGTTCTCTGCTAACTACTAGAAATCCTGGATCAAAAAACCCAGAGGGACACTTAGTATCACACTAACATATTTCTCTGGTAGTCTTGCTTTTCTACACGCTAAGATTCAACATTTCCCACAATCTTTCATCTCAGTGTATCATGGTCCTTCCTCATTATACTTTCAGATGGCAATTTGGCTTTATTCTTAAAGGGAAAAAAGTCATCAGATGTGAAATCCCCCATTTTACCACTGAGAAGCTCTATTTCCACCCCATTCTTCCGATTCCTTCTTACTATATTGGGGAACATGTCCTTTCTTTCTTCCAAAGGTTAACTTCTCCAAGTTTGTTAGATTTTTCTCACGGATCATGTTCCTTTGCTTACACCATCTTGCTCCTGAATCATCAGCCACTCCCACTTTAGTAGATTATGTTGTTATATCTCCAACTACATAAAAATATCTCCCTTTCCACATACCCAACACCCATGTCTCTGCTTTCTTTACAGCCATTTCACAAAAGCATGGCTGATATTCTGTGCTCATTTTCTAACTTCCTATCCATACTTTTGTTCACTACAGTTTGGGTTCTGCTGTTAATATTTACTGTTAATTACTGATCTATCCCTTTCTTGTCAAGGGCATCAATATTCTCTTGGCTGCTGTGTTGTACATCTCACATGGGTAGTTTACTATCCTCATTGTATTTAACTCTTCAACAACATTTTAAACAACTAACATTCTGTACTGCTTGTAGTGTTTTCCTCATTTTGCTTACACAATATTGCAAACTTGTTGTTTTCTTTCCATCACTAGCAACTTCTAATTACATTTTTTGGAGTCTTTGCTTGATGTCTAAGCTTTGGAGCATCTCATAATTCAGACATTGTCTCATTCTTCTCCTCTTTCTGCACTTGCTTTTAATAATCTTATTCACTTACACAGATTGAGATATTGACTGTATGGTCATAAATTGCAAATTCCAAATTGGTGCCTCCAATCCAAAACTCTGAGCTCCAGACCTGGGTATCTCAACTTGGATACCCAGAGACATCTCAAATTTAATATGTCAAAATATGAACATATTTCACATCTCAGAAAATAGCACCACCATCTACCTTGTCATTCAAGACAAATACTTTGGGATCATATTTGGGGTTCCCTTTTCCTTGCCCACTATATAAGTCCTGTCAACTCTACCTAAAAGATAAACCTAAATCTGTCTACTTTTCTGTGCATACTCTGTTGCCAATGTAGCAAGTATGATCTTTCTCCTGGATGGCAGAACATCCTCCTAACTGCTCTCCCTCTTTGTACTCTTGCTCTCTTCTCCTCCTTTCTCTCCCTCAGCAGCTAGTGCAATCTCCTTAAAACCTAAATCAGATAATGTCCCTCTCTGATGGAAGTAAGTCAGTGCTTTTATTTACTCACCTAATAATATTCCACCCTTTTCCATACTAGGTCTTTCTTGATTTGGTGTCTGGGTATACTTTATGTCATCTTGTGCCACTTTTCTTCTTGATCTTTGAGCTCCAGCAGTGCTTTTTCAGCTCTGTAACCATACCCAAAATGCCTAAATTTGAGCCATAGCTCCAATAATGACTAGCTTTGTGACTTTGGGCATGATCTACCTGGGTCTTGGTTTCCTCGTCAATAGAGTGGAATAATAATGGTACATGGATACTGCATAGCACTTAGTGCACATATACGTTTAGGAGGTAACTATTCTCCTGTTGTTGCTGTGTTTGTTATCATTAGTTTTCTCTCTCAGGGACTCTATCAGTCAGCATTTAACCAGAGAAACAGAAGCAGGAGAAAATGTATATTAAGAGATTTATTGTAAGGAATTGGCTTATGTGATTATGGGGCTATCTAGGCAAGTCTGAAATCCGTGAAGCAGGCAGTCATGAAGAGCAGGCTGGACTCTCAGGCAGTTGAAGCTGCACTCCAGAGGTAGAATTTGTTCTTTTCCAGAAAACTTCAGTTCTGCTCTTTCAAATGATGGAATCAGATCTTCCAAGATTACCATTTGCTTAAAGTCAGCTGATTATGAACTTTAGCCAAAAAACCTTTACAATCTCACCTCGACTGGTGTTTGATTGAATAGCCTTGCCAAGTTGACATATCACACTGTCCATCATAGGGGCTTTGAACTTGCTAGTCCCTCTGCTTGGGGACGCTCCCTGTATTGATCTTTCAAAGAGCAGTTTCTTCCCATCCTTGAATCTCGGCTTAAAGGCTGCTCTTTCAGGATTACTGAACAACAAAAAGTAGTGCCCCCACATGTAATTCTATATCTCAGCCTTTTGATATTTTCATCATAACATTTTCTGTAATGAACTGTGGGTTTGGCGGGATTATTTGGATTGTTTTGATGTTGTTTTGCTTTGTCTTCCACTAGAAAGGGCTTCCAATATTAAGGCCAAGCCATGTTATTCTTGTTTATTCCAAGTGCCCAGCATAGAACCTAAAGCACAGTTGTTACTAAAAGCATATTTACAGAGTGAACGTAAGAAGTAATATGAAGTAGCAAAATTAAGAAATGTTATAAGAAACTACACATGAAAAGATAATGGTTATTTTTATGTATGGTAAGAGTTTTAGGAATTTTTATTTTTTGCTTATTTGCATTTTCACATATTTCTACAATAGGCATAAATTACCTATATTTTTGTTTGATTGTTTTTAAGTACAGTAATTGTAAAAAATCTCTACACTTAAGGAAAAGAGCTAAAAGAGCATTAACTCCTACTCAGGGGAGACCATTTCTTTCTATTTATACCATAAGTGTTGAATGGCTCTAAAGGAGAATTGGTGTGAGCTTCACCAGCCAAAAGTCTAAATGGGTGAAGAAACTCTTAAGGACTGATAAGACAAATGGAGGCTTATGAAATTTCAAAGCTGTTGATATGTAATGTTAATGTAGAGGAATGAATAATGGAATGATGGTCTAGGCACCTGTGTTAGGTTTTATTTTTTCATGATAAAACTTGCAATAGAGAAATGCCTATCAGGAATTCATTTATAAAAATAGAGTGAAAACTCAGTGATGTGTTTGAATGTCAGCCAGTCTTTGAGTTGTTTCTGTTTTTGTTTAGAGATAAGAACTGAATTGTTCAACTGAGAGAAGCACACATATAAAGTGCTAGTTAAGTAACTGTAGAAAAAAGAAAGGAGATGAAACATAGAATGCGCACCTGTCCAGGATAATACTTGAATGCAAGGCCTTTGCTGTAGAGTGAGGGTCCCCAGTTCTTCTGTTCTTCAGTAGCAGTGTAGCCTGAAATTCTATTGATTATGCTTACAGGAGACCCTTCTTAAAAATGCATATATATTAATTACCTGAGCAGGATACAAGAAACATGATATGAAAACTTATTTGTTAAATACTTAGAAATTCAGTTAGGCTCTTGAGAGAAAGAAAGCCTTTACTGAAATGTGTTTATAAGGGATACATAATTGTGAAAGACTTTGCTGGAGTCTGGGCTACTGAAGCGGGTTGCTGGGGCTGCTCAAGGAATATAAAAGAAACTGCAAGAGGAAGAGAGAGGTTAGAAATCTCCAAAAGGAGACCAACGGTGCCTTAGTCAAACTTCAATGGACTATTTTTTTTCCCCACAGTTTTATTGACATAGAATTTTCTTACTCTAAAGTTAACCCACTTAAAGTATACATTGTGTTTAGTATATTCAGAGAGTTTTACAAACATCACCATAGTCTTTTTTTTTTTTTAAAGAGGGTTCTATAACTACATGCATTTAATTATATTTCAATTAAGTTTTAAGTAGTTGAGGTATTCTTCTTTAGGCCCTGGTATAAAAATGAGGCTATGGCTCCATCCTTGGTTCTGTGAGATGTTTGAAGTTAGGTAAAGCAATTCAGATGATTGTTGGTTTTATTAGTAAGTTTACATCATGACATATGTTAAAAAACCAACACATACAACCCTCCAAGAAATATGACAGTGGATTTTAATGTGAAGTACATGTAATAACCCACAAATAATCATATCAGTGAGAGACCTACAAGAGACTTGATGATCTACAATGTAGGACCACGAGGCAAGGAAACATTTATTATCCTCTGGAATCTGTTCGTTTAATCAGGCCATCTAGAGTCGTAGCACTTGACCTTAAAAGTGCTCAAGTAGCAAGCTCCATATTTTATTTGTTCCTTTATTTTTCTGTACAAACTCACCACATGTGTCTGCACTCTCTGTACTCCCAAGAAGAATGTTAAATCGTTAAGGTCAATGGTGGCACTTGTACTTCAAACAAGCCCACAGATGGCAGAGTCCTAGTCTAATTCCCCAGCACTGCCAATGCTGCCATATATGGTTTTCCACTTAGGTTCTTTCTGATTTAGTATTTGAGTGTCTGGACATGGTGCTAACAACTTTCCATGGTCTCTTTAAGGAAACCAGCTTTGTAGATTATACTTGTTTTGCATGTAACTATGCATACAGCTGGCAGCCACAAGAAGGCAAGCTTAGTGAATATTCCTTCTTTATTCAATTCCTTCTGCAGGTGTCATTTCTGTGTTTTAGCCATCTGGTGTTCTGCAGAATAGAATCTCACTAGCAAAGACTTACTCAGATACAAAAGCTCAAATAAAAATCTCATTAAAGTATTAAAAATGGTCAACCTAACAAATACAACATTTTGTTTACTTTGCATGTTGATAAAGATCTGGAGCAAAAGTAGTATTACTTGTGAGCAGACATTGGCTACAAAAGGTACATTATGAAATAATGCTTATGATAGGTTATCTTCTCTATTGTGTAAACTCTGAAAAATTGTCCATTCCAAAAAACTATCAGACCTGAGAATCAAAAATACTGTCATTCCTTCTGCCTTCCTCTGAAAAAGGATTGGTGGATGGGAACAAGAGATTTAAAAAAAAGCCATTTTCAACCTTTTGATATAATAATGTATTAGGGTATAAGTTGAAGTGACCAGATTTTTCTCTGTTTTTTGAATTAAAAAAATTAAGTATGAAATAGGTCTATATGGAAGCATGGTAAATGAAGCAAGAAAGGTTTTCTCCAATTTTATTTTATATATAAAAATATAATCTACTTCACAGAGATGGGAGCAACCTGGGCTAGAATACAGGATTCAGCCCATTGTCCTTTTTTCTACTTCACTGAGCTAGAGATAAGGTAAGAAAAAATAATTTACAGAGAAAAAAGGATAAGCTTGTTATCACTAGGGGTTCAGTACGGTAGAAGATAAACAGCGGTACCTTAAACCCTCGTGTCTCAATTTCCTCATCTGTAAAATGTCCTACTTCCCAATATAGAATTAGATCATACATGTGATGTACTTATCTCAATCCCTGGAAAACTGTAAATGGCCAATAAATGTTCATTATGTTTATTATTCAGTGCCAGAATTGTGTATGAAATTTTGAGAGAAAGCTAGTCTGGTAAGTGTTTTTTGTTTTTTTTTTTTTGGCATCTAGTGAAAAATTGCAGTTGTATTCTGTAACCCAGCTCTATGCCTTGCTTGTTAAAATCCCTATACATATCTCTTATCAAACCCAGGATGTTTGGGTCATACATTTCCCATAAATGTAAAGGTAAATTGTAGCTCAGCCTAGTTTTATAATTCTTCTGTTAGAAAAATTGAGATCTAAAGATCCTTGTATAGTTGTTTTACTAAATCATAAAAATGCATGTAATGCCAGAGGGTAGGGTCTTCTTCCAAAAAGGACACAAATTGTAGTAATCAGCTAAGGAATATTCTGCCAATACCATTTCTTTTCTAGCATTCTTTCCTATTTAAAAGAAAGACTAAGATGTAATCATGTGTGATGGATACCATTACAAATTATATTTTCTTGTGGAAGGTTAGTGGGTTTGTAGAGCCATAAGACATACATGAGGGAAACATACAGAACCTAAATCTCTTCCATTCAAATGTGCAGTATGCAATAGATTATTTGAAAATGATAATTCAATAAGTTCTTTTTAAAAATATATTGAAGTATAGATGATTTACAATGCTGTGTTAATTTCTGCTGTATGGCAAAGCAATTCACATATACATATATATATTCTTTTTCATATTCTTTTCCAATAAGTTCTTTCTTTGGGAGGCTGTATTGTGAATTCACTGGAGAAAAGTTGCTTTAGTGGGTAAAGGATTCTTGATCAAATCCCTAATCTAACATTTGTTAGTTGCTTGGACACTCTGATTGATAATTTGAAAAAAAAATTAATTAAAAATTAAAAAATAAACCAAAAAACTCCTGCAATAATTCTCTTCCTTGTATCATATCACTGGCTAGTCTCTTTTCACCTTGATTCTGGTTTGGCCCTGTGATTTGCTTTGGCCAACGGGAGATTACCAAATAAAAGACAAGCAGAGTCTTGAAAAGCACTTATATATTGGGATTTGTTCTTTTGCTGCTCTTGGACCCTGTGAGTAAGCCCAGGCTACCCTGCTGAATAAAGACACAGTTGGCCAAGTCATCCTATTAGCCCCAGGTGACACCGAGATAATTGCCAGACATGTGAGTGAGGTTACAGACTATACTGTCCAGCCACAGCCAAGCGAGTTCAAAAAGAACCACCCAGATGATCAAAATATATGAGGAATAATCTGTGTCTTCTGTTTTAAGTCACTTAGTTTTGAAGTAGTTTGTTATGCAACACAAACTTATATTAGAGAAGTTATTTGATAAGCCTCAATTTCTTCGGCTATAAAGATCTTGTATACACCTTATCGTGAATTGAATAGCGCCCCCTGCAATTCTTATCTACCCAGATCCTCAGAATGCAACCTTATTTGAAAATAGTCTTCGCAGGATTGAGGTGAAGGATTGAGATGAAATTGTACTAGATTAGGGTTGGCCCTAAATCCAATGAGTTTCTCCTACTAGGCAAATAAAGGACATAAAGAGAAGAGAAGGTTAAGATGGAGGCAGAGATGGGACTGATGTACCTACAAGCCCAGGAATGCCAAGGATTGCAGGGCAGCTACCAGAAGCAAGGAGAGAGGCATGGAGCTGATTTCTTCCTCAGAGCCTCCGGAAGGAACCAAACCTGACAACACCTGATTTCAGACTTCTGGCCCCTAGAAACTGTGAGAAAATATACTTCTCTTGTTGTAAGCCACCAACTTTTTGGTAATGTGTCATGGCAGCCCTAGGAAAGTAATATATACACCATTGAACTCATGTGAGTATTAAATAGCATATGACTAGCAGATAGGGCAGTTCTTGGCATGGAAAACTCCTCAATAAACATTACTACTATAATTATAACATTCTATTGTGAACTCCCTTAAAAACTTCTAAACCTCTTCATAACCCCAGTACCCAGTAAGGTGCCTGAGACACAGATATTTAATAAAACACTTTTTAAAAGTAAACAAATGACTTAGAAACGTCTGTTTTGGGGGTGCAGGCTTTAAATAATCCTGGAATAGGAAGGTGGTTAGTCTCCTAAAAATGCTTGGTGCCATAGGAGCTCTACCAAGAAGCAGCTCATTTGGCCTTGGGAGCCTCCCAGAAGTCATTTCTGCTGAGGTGTGGGACTCTGGCATGTCTTCATCTCCACATCCCTGATCTCTACCAAGGAAGGTCAGGAAGGATGCAGCAAGGAAGAGCAAAGGAGAGAAGTGGAGAATGGAAAAGCATTTGTCGAGAACAAAATCTAGGAAAGTCACATTTCAAAACAGTGCATCACCTATTGGGCTTTGGGCTTGAGGACGGAGTTATTCAGGGCTGAGTACATAGATATTTCCCAGATGGACTCACTCCCTGTCTTCCCAGGAGCTCTCCAATTTCTACCTCTCTGATCATCCACTCTTAAACCAAAAATTTTACTGGCATCTTAGCTCAATGAACAGCTTAGGTAAATTATCGAAAATGCTGGATAATGAGCCCGGTTCCCATGTACACCAAGAGCCAGAGTGTCACAGGCAGGACTGTCGTTTTCCGTGGGTTAGGGGCTGATGACTACACAATTCAATCATGGTAGCTCATAGAAATTCATAAGAATTTTTAGCCACTAGTCAGAATTACCAGATAATATATAGATAATATATTAGAGGGTGTTGTGTATGCATTTTATCCCATTTTTTATTTCACTTTGCAACCAATCGTGGAGTAGTACTTTGTGCCTGTCACCTCTTCCCTCTCTAAGCTATTACCAGCACAGTGATAAAATGGGAAATATATTTGGATTAGCATTTATATAAGATTTTCTATTTACTAAGCACTTTGGTAAAGTTTATATTAGTTTTCTTTCCCTTAGCTCAGTGTATTAGCTTGTATTACAGTATTTGCATTCTGCAGCTGGGGACACTAACACACTGAAAGTTTAAATAGGCGGCCTAAGGTCATATTGAAAATTAATGACAGTGTTGAGATGAACTCTAATTGTATTTTAGGATTGGTTTACTGAGCACAATATCTTGAAATCAACTGGACCAAACCTGTCATCACTAGGAGGAAGATGAGCTTATCAAATTCCTGGAAAATTCAGAAGCTAATTCTTGAACAAGCAGTCAGTGAGACTAAGATTAAAAAAAAGCATAACCACATTTCAGAAACATCAGGTCAATGCAGTCTGGGCAAGGATTTAGTGTTAGACCTTTCTTCTGAGCTTCAGACTCGTATTCCCACTGCCTGCTGGATATCACCAGTTGGGTATCTGACAGATTTCCTGAAATCAACCCATCCAAAGTTAAAACTTTCCCTTAAAACTGACCTTTCTCCTACTGCTGAAATATTCCAGCTGAAACTAGAAGAGCTAGACTGTTCATCTGCAAGTAATTCTGTCTTAGCACTGAAACTTTTTTGCATGCATGCATGCATGCACACCATCCTCTTTTTGTACTCGACTCCAAGCTCTGCAAGGGCAGAAACCATGCATTATTAATTTTTCTCTTTCTAGACCCAGTACAGAAATTTGTTTCAGGTTTATTCAAAAAATGCCATCTGAAGAAATAAAGGAATAAATACCCAACAGAGGAAAAATACCCAAAGCTACAGTGGAAATTCTTCTGGAAATTAATCTTGGTGAATCTAAAGATGTAACTAAGTCTATAAATAAAAATATGTATGGAACATGGGAACTTGGCTGTCCTGCTAAATACTACTACTTAGCTAAATAACCCGAGACTAACACAAACTATGTGAGCTTTACTCATGTATAAATTAGAAACAGTAATGACTACCCTTTAGGATTGTTGTAAAGAATTATTTCAATAATGCATATAAAATACTAGCACAAAATAGGCACTCAGAAATTAATATGTTTTGGAATTTCTTTTGGAAGGTAAGGCATAACTTAAGAAACATACCAGCTCCTTCTGAAACCAGCCATTCTCAAAGAGCTGGCTGGCGCTCATTACTGCTTTCACTGCTACGCTAAACACTATGACACTAGAATGTGTAATAATGTGCTGAGGGCCAGGCCTCTGGTCTGCTGTGTTCACTGTTGTCTTCAGCACCCACAACACCAAAAGACATGGAGATGGATGGATTCATCACATATTCAGGGATGACAGAGGGCTGTGCTGTTAAATGTTTATTCAGACTATTTTACTAATTAGATCACATGTGCTTTGCAGTGTTAATTATTTTGCAAATATTTATCATACACACTAGGTAGTCCTTGTCTAATGTTATCACAAATCCAAAATTAGTGGGATCCCAATGAAACTACTTTGCCTTCAATTTAAAAAAAAATATTTTAAAAGATGATATTGCGTATAAAAGCTTCTGGCCATGCTCACAAATAGGTATTGTATATTAATCCCTATAAATAAGAAACATTAAAAAATTTAAAACTCTTAAGTCTTTAATAAAGAATGAATGTAATATTTCAATATAACAAATCAGTTGTGACATTTTAACTATTAGAATTCCTTAGGACTATTCTCAGTATTTTAAAAGAGGGTTTCATAATGCAATCAAAATTATTGGCTTAATTTCTGCTGTAAAAATACTATTGGAATTCCCAGGCCAGAGACAAGAAAGTTTTTCACTTTTAGTCTCATGTTGTGACTTGACTAGAAAAAAAAAAAGTTGGCAGAATAAAATTATAGTCTAATATGCAGAATTGGAGTCTCTGTTCCAGTTTAGAGAAATAGCTAAACATATTATTGAAATGATATTATATAATTTACATTTTTTTGTATAAATGATTATTGTAAAGTCACTTATACTGTAGCAAATTTTTCAGAAAATAAGGCCAAACTATAAAGAAAACCTAAGCTATTGACTGGTTATTCCCCATAACTTGCTTTCTATTTATACTTCATGCATCCAACATGTCATTTCTTTAGTTACTTCGCTTCTATTCTAGTTTTTTTACTTGATGTATATGTTAAATAAAATGAATAATTGTAATCATAAGAAACTTAAGTTTCATAAGCTGATGTAACTGAGGCCTGGATGGACATCATTAATAATACCAAATGCTGAGGAAACTTTAGCCTCAATCTAATTTGTGCACTCCATCTAAATAAAAACCAACAGCAAACAAATATTTAAAAGTGTGAAATTCTGAATATATTTATCATAAAATGGTGGCAAAATGGTGAATAATTTTATAATACAATTATTTTATATATAAAATATATATAATATTTTACAATATTTAGCTTTTCTGGGTATCGGAACTTTCATACTAGAAAATCTGTTGATAGAAAATTCCATATTTGATTTTTACATGTTTTGGGGAACACAGAATGTACTGTGTAGGGGATAGCCACTTCTTTACATAAGAGATTTTACAGTTGTTAATTATTGCTGCTGATTTTGGGGGAGACTCTTACAATAAATACACTGATATAAACAAAATACTACAGCATATTGAATATTTGCATAAATAGTACATACTGTTTCTATTATATACATGCTAAAAATTCAGAATTTACATTTTGTGGAGTTCTGCCTTTTGTGATCTAAGTTATATCAGTAAATACTATTCCTTATACATTGATATAACTTTTGTGGTCCAAGTTATATCAGTAAATATTATTCCTTATCCATAGAAGAGTCACAATTTCAGAAGACAAATTAATGAAACAAAATATTGCTAAACTGAGTGCGGAAAAGAGGTGGGGTTCTTGTCATGAGTTAGCTCTGAAAGGTAATATTCATTGGCCCATTCATGTACACATCCTTATTAGACATCTACTATGTGTTGGGAATCCTTTGCAGCGGTCCCTAACTTTTTGGCACTAGGGACCGGTTTCGTGGAAGACAATTTTTCCACGGACTGAAGATGGGGTTGGGAGGGGTGGTGTGATGGTTCAGGCAGTAATGCGAGCGATGGGGAGCGGCAGATAAAGCTTTGTTCGTTCACCCGTCACTCACCACCTGCTGTGCGGCCCGGTTCCTAATAGGCCATGGACCGGTACCGGTCTGCAGCCCGGGGGGTTGGGGACCCCTGCTTTAAGGTACCTGAGATAAAGCAGTAAACAAAGGCAGATCAGAGAGAACATAAAGGATTAAGATACAGGGGTTCACTGGCGAGCCACAATGTTAAATATTTATCAGGATATCTGGATGATAAACATATAAATAATACATAAAACATACATGTAATATCCTAGAACTCAGAAAAAAGATCTTAGTAATTCTTAGAGACTGTTATGTTTACTTAAATGAACTAGAGAGAAATACTATTCATATTGTCTTAAAGCAAAAAAAAAAAAAAAAAAAAAAAGTATAGTTTATTAAATGTAAGTAAATTCTTTCCAGAAATTATCTGTGGATTTATGGTCAGTTTGAGGTGGTAAAGAGTCCTAATGTACTGATCCATGTGGGTAAAGTATATCTTAAATCAAAATCTCTTGAGGGAAAACACAAGAAGTTTCAGGAAGTCTCCACCTTTAGCTCTGCAGACTTCTGTTCATATGAAGAAGGTGGCTTAAAACCTAGCACCATCCTTTTTCCTTTCCCTTGTTCCCATCTGGGAAATTCTGTTCATTTTGTCCGCAGTAGATATCCTACACTTGTAACAATTTTTCTGATATTTTATACTTAACCTCAACTGTGACCTGCAAGTTGTAAATAACTGGTTTTAGAATCTGTAGTCTGTGTTCTCTTCAGAAACTATTAAAGTCTCTCTAGTTCCCTCCTTTTTCTAAAACTTTGTTTACATCTTGTAATGTGCCTAGAACCTATGATAGGTGTGCTCACAAAAACAAGTGCGTTAATTAACAAGGTTAATTTCATTTAATCTTCATAATAAAACTTTGAGCAAGGTGTTGTTATGTTTAATTTACAAAGGAAAAGAGTGAGAGCTTAAGTAATTTTTGCAAGTTCATGAAGATAGTAAGAGTAGAAATGATAATTTACCTGAAGTCCCCAAACTCTAATATCCATGCTTGTTCCTGGATACACTGGCACCACATTGTCTAACAGTCTCACTTGCAGCTTCAGTATAGTTGAATGAATGATTTATATCACTAACAGTTTGCTTTTCTTTTTTGTGTGTGTCTTATTTTTTCTAATTGGAAGCTCCTTAAAGATAGAGATCATGAACATGTTTTAAGGCTCAATCTTGGCCCATGGTCAGTAGGTCAATAGGATACTGTTGCTTGATTGATCAAATACCACATTGTAAGCTAATTTATTCATAGATCACAAATCTTATGACCAGATTTCTCTTCATAATGGGTCTAGAGAGAGAGGTTGTTAGGGGTGTTTAACCTGCCAAATTCTTTTTTTTGGCAATGAGATAGCAGCTGCAGATGGATATTTGCTACTATCAGCTTATTGAGTGATTCACTTAATCTGAGAAAGAAAAAATAAATGGCCAGCATTCCACATATGTGTAGATAAGACATGTATGTGTATATAAAATGTGTACATTTTATACTGTGAGGATGTTTAGGGTTCATCCAGTAAGGTAAGTCAAAGACAAAACATCATTAAATGTTAGCATCTCTAAACTCAACTTTCAATCCATAGATCACCCCTAGGTGAATATATATATATATTTTTCTGGTAGGACTGATTCAGAGCCTGTTCATTTGTTTGAAATATAACTGACATATAATGTGTAAGTTTAAGGCATACAGTGTGCTGATTTGATACATTTACATATTGCAGCATGATTGCAAAAAATTTCTGCTTTTTCTTGAAAGACCAGGTCTGTATTTGGCGTGATTCCTTCAGGGTAAGAGCTGACATGAAGTGAGAATAAGCCCTTAGGGTGACGCTTGTGCTCTACATTATGACACAGGTCCTTCCATTCTTCTTCTTGCCTCTGAATTGGGGTGGAAATTAGAAGTATTAAGTGCACAGTTCTTTCTCTTAGGGTGGAGCAATCTTTTTTTGCTTATACTAGAATAAATGTTTTCTTGTGATAGAGCACAATTTTCCTCAGATTTATGTCTCTGTCAAAGTTATGGAACTAAACTGAGAAGGCCATGTGTTCCAACTGAACATGAGATAAAGGAAAGAGATGTGGCTTTTGTGATATTCTATCACAAACACTTTTATTGTATCTCTGTAAAATACAATGTATGTATGCATGTAAGTGTTTTCGTCCTAATGTTGCTACTCCCATGGCAAAGAAAAAAAAAAAGAATGAAAAAAAGAAAAAAAAAACTGGACTGATTCAGAGCCTGTTCATTTGTTTGAAATATAACTGACATATAATGTGTAAGTTTTCCCCTCGTCATTCATCTCAGCATAGAGTGCACTATTTCACAATATGAGATTTTTGTCATTTAAATTATCATATTCTTTATTATGTAACTTTAACAATTGAGATGATCTGTTTAAAATATAAATCTACTCAAGTTAATTAAAAATAAGCTTTTCAAAAATGTATTATATTTATAACAAATGTACTGTAAATAGAATAAAGACATGCTATTCACTGTAAAAAAAAAAAATGCTATAAGGAATAACATTTATTTATTTACATATGCCTCAGTTTGATTACTTACATTACTTACCAGGCCACTGTTAGCTTTTGGTCACCCAGGCTTGATCCCAAAGTTGCCTTTAGTCCTTTCTTCTTTAATCCTCAAGACCAATTAGTTTCCATATTTTGCCAGTACTTTTGCAAGTTATTTGCATTTGCCTTTTTTTTTTTTTTTTTTTTTTTTTGGGCCGCCACGCGGCTTGCGGGATCTTAGTTCCCCAACCAGGGATGGAACCCAGGCCCATGGCAGTGAAAGCACAGAGTGCTAACCACTGGACCATCAAGGAATTCTGTTGCCTCTCTTTTCTAATCTCATTGTCAGTCCTCTTTTTAAAATACCTAACCTGTTTGACGAGTCTGTCTGTCTCTGATCTTTTCTCTTGTAACTTATCCTACATAGTTTAGTCAGACTAATCTTAAAAATTGCCACTTTGATCCAGTAACTTTCTTGTACCATATTTAAAATGTTTCACACTTAGGCTCTACTCTGCCTTTCCAGCTTGATCCACCTACCTACTAGGTGATCACACCTACTAGTGATTGTAACTACTTTATTTCCCTATAGGATCCTTTTTTTTTTTTTTTGCTTTCTCACCTCAGTGCTCAGCATATGCCTTTCACCTTATTTGAAGCCTCCTTCCTCTCTATTCTTACCCAATTGTGAGTTATTCTGTTAGGCGCAAACAAAATATCACTTCTGTAAAACCATCCTTATGTACTCCAGTTATTGATGATTTTTTTCAACTTTTTGATGTCTTAACTTTTCTCTAACAGTTACTTGCTATGGATCATTTAATTCATGGTATAGTTGGTTAACTTCTGAGTCCTGTCTTCACAAAAGATACCATAAACATATTCAAGCCAGAGATCATGTCTTATATTTCTTATATTCTTCAGTGCTACCATAAATGAATTGAGGATATTGATGATTTGTAGGTGTTCCTTATTGTGTGAGATGAATGGTTGAGGTATAGATATTATGGGGAAAGTTCAGAAATTTTCCTCATGGGAATTTAAACATCCTGTAGTTTGTCAGTGTGATAGTTTTTCCTTCTTAAAAGAACGGAGTACATTAATAATTGTGTGATCAATTAAGAGAGCCAGAAGTCACTCTGCCCTTTGTATGATGGCTGCCTATTTGCACTGAGGGAGCATTAATTACTTATGTGAATTCCATGCTCTTTTATGAAGATCCTGCTGACTTTTGAAATGTATCCCTTGTCTATTATGGGAGCCATCTGTACTTCAAAAATCTAATAGAATTAACTTGGGTGAGGAACCCAGTGATGGTCTAAGATCTTGGGCGACCATTTAATTTGTTGTCTAAACTGGAACACTTTTAGAATGTAAGGTGGCACTAATGAGATGGAATACTGGTATAGCAGGTGTAAACCAGGCATTTGCTGGATAAACATAGATACATGGCCACCATAGGTAAAGCTTGACAGAATGAAGAGAACTTCATATTTATCTGTAAGCCAACTACTGACCCCAGGAAAAATCAAGAAAGTCAAAGGACTGACTCGTCCTCTATACAGCTGTAGTTGACTGCTTCTAAAGTGACTCTCAGTGGTTTCCACCCCCTGCTATTCGTGTCCCTGTACAATCCTGTTCCTCTTGAGTAGGGATGGACCTAGGACTTCTAAGAAATGGATTATGGCAAAAGTGATGGTATATGACTTCCAAGATTAAGTTATAAAAAACTGTGACACAATTAGAAAAAAATGACACTGTTTCTAAAGATTATTATGTTAATGAAGGTTCTTTCCTTTCTAATTTATTAGAGTAGTTTTAAAAATAAAGAATAAATGTTAATTTTCATCTTCAATAAAAAGTCTAGATATTTGTCTTTGCTTGCATTCTGACTTTCTAGCATCGTTGTTCTGATGAATCCCGTACGGGAAGAAATGGAGAGAGACTGCTATCCAGCAGTCAGCTAGGACCTGGGTTTTGAATTTATCACCTTGCTGCAATCCCTTAAGTTCTAATAATTTGTCTGTAAATTATCTTGCTTTCTATCTAGACTTAATATTATTAATCATATCTACTGTGTACTTCTTTTTAAAGCAATTGGCTATTTTCTTTTTAACTTATTTTTGGCTGTGTTGAGTCTTTGTTGCTGCAGGCGGGTTTTCTCTAGTTGTGACGAGAGGGGGTACTCTTCATTGTGGTGTGTGGGCTTCTCATTGCGGTGGCTTCTCTTGTTGCGGAGCACGGGCTCTAGGCGCGTGGGCTTCAGTAGTTGTGGCATGCAGGCTCAGTAGTTGTGGCTCGCAGGCTCTAGAGCGCAGGCTCAGTAGTTGTGGCACATGTGCTTAGTTGCTCCACGGCATGTGGGATCTTCCTGGATCAGGGCTCGAACCCGTGTCCCCTGCATTGGCAGGCGGATTCTTAACCACTGCACCACCAGGGAAGTCCCTACAGTGTACTTTTTTTGTTTTAAATTTGATAAGACATCTACAATGTTGAGAGAAACAATAATGCTTAACACTTACTTGAGCCATGACTTATAAGAAGATGCTACTAATATTTCATTTTTAAGGGTAGATTCTTGCAGGTTATTTTAGATATACATTTTTAATATGTCAAGGAAGTAGATTTTTGTTTCCTGTGTTCTATGAATCATTTTTATCATATTGAAGTTTGATCACCTGTCTCTCCTGAACCTAAGATGACTGTTTCCTTTAACAATGGATTTTCTTTTATCTATTAAGTTTTAAAATGTAAAATATTTGTGTACGTTTTCTTATTTTAAGCTATAATGTAATAATTTAGAGGATATATTAAACCATATGCACAGATTTATCAATGGTTATCCTCAGAGAGAAAGAAATACATAACTTTTTTATTCCTGTGCATCAATGGTTTACAGAAACTCACCCTTCATGTTGATGCTTGAGTCATTAGTGATTTGCTTCATTACCAACATATTAG
Source organism: Balaenoptera physalus (assembly GCF_965194825.1). NCBI lineage: Eukaryota > Metazoa > Chordata > Mammalia > Artiodactyla > Balaenopteridae > Balaenoptera > Balaenoptera physalus. The sequence continues at coordinate 97,302,727 of NC_138890.1, read as the reverse complement.
GCTTTAAAAATGTTCAAAACCAAGATAGTAAGTCTTATATTCACTAGGGATTTCATAAAAAAGCATTTTCTTCCCATCCTGGCAATGTGATGAGATGAGTAAACATCTTTTTAATATCTTTTGAAACCTCTCCTGCAGATTAAAGTTGACCTCACCGGCATCTTGTTTTCATTTGTTGAAACGGGCTTGGTTTAAATATAGGAGATTAAAGCAGCTAAAAGCGTTAATGCAGTTAATCCACTTATTAAAATACAGTTCTCCAAGTTTATAAAGTAGCTTAGTTTCAACTTCTTTCATTAGCAGAAAACAAAAGTCATTTTCTCCTACCATGGAGCACTTATTATTTATTCACCCAGCTTGCTCTAAGTAGATGGCTTAGGACCTTCCTGGGGGACGGCGCTCTGTCACTTACAGAGCTAGGCCAGGCAATGTCTAGTTGCTCCTTAGACCTGGTATCTTCCTAACCATTTTGCATAAGTTTGATTTTCTCCTGATAAGAAACCGGTTATACATAGGTGAGTATGACAGTAACCATAAAGGTTCATAATCTCTGCTCATTATGCAACCTGAAAAACTGCCCAAAGAATTTAGCAAAGAAATCTAATAATAGATAGAAAAGCAATTACAGAGTAAAATCATTTGTACACTTTCTTAGTTTTACACACTCTGTAGTGCTCAGAAGATTGCAGTGAATTTATGGATATTTGACAGCTGATTTTAATACTAACATCAATTAAATAAAGCTCTAGGAAGGCTAGAAATATTTGCTCTTCTTATTATGATTAGATTCCAAAGTTTCAAGAAGTGAAAAGTGAATATGACTTTTTATTAAGAAGTGAGTCATGCTTCTTCCTTTTGAGACTATAGTTATCAATTATCCCTTATTTTCAGAGGGATTCATAAGGGCACTAAAATGCATGCACATGTATTGTAACATTTTCTTTATTTTTGTGGATAATCATGTGCTAGTAATTTTGATACCACCCAGGGAATCCCTTGGAAATGTAAGTGGTGAAGTCTCAGATAATGCATGCAATGGATAACTATACAGAAAAAAAGCATTTTACTGGATCTAGTGTCTATTTTCTAGTCTCTGTGAGACTTTGTAAGAAAAATGTAGATGATAATATGGGGCCCTCTACCATCTTGTTGTTAAATTCAACAAATAATTTTTAAGTACCTACTAAGTGATTAGCATTCTACTCTCTTACTTTCCATGTTATGTCCAAAAAACTTTTCTACATAGTTCATTATGAAAGATTCATCAGGGTCCTATAAGCATGAAATGATGGACAAAGTGTGCACAAAAGTGAGCAAAAAGTGTCCTAGAAATGCAAATGTGTGAACAATACATTCTCTTTATCACTAGCTTTTTTGAAGTATGACTGACAAATAAAAATTTTATATATTTAGATTGTATAATGTGATTTTCCTTTTTTTTAAGTTGTACAATGTGATGATTTAATATATATATACATTTCTGGGGATCTAATGCATAGCATGGTGATTATAGTTGACAGTACTGTATTGTATCCTTGAAATTTGCTAAGAATAAATTTGCTGAGTTCTCATCACAGAAAAAGGTAACAGTACATTATTTATACAGAGGTATATAAACTCATGTAGTTTCATATGCAAATATTATAACTACATTTTTCTATTTCAACCTAATCTTGATTTCAAGTCCTCATGCTGCCTGATGGCAAAAATGTCCTGTCACTCAATTCTGGATTCTCCAACTTAGATCCATTTAAAATGTGGTAAACAGGATTTTTCCTTCTGCCTTCTCCCATGGACTGGCCTGAAAACCTGAGGGACTAGAGGTAATCATGGCATTGGGTTCAGGGAAGCAGCTGGTCCCTGATTGAGGCCTCTCTTGATGCTTCTGCTGCGGTTTCTGTATTCTTGCCTGGGGCCACAGTTTGTGCCGTGTTTTAGTGTGGAGTCCTCTCCCCATGCTGATGATACTCTTCCAAGCTTTCTGCTTCTCAAATATTATGCCGGATTCTGGGCAACAAGGGAAGGTACTGCTGCTTCTCAAGCTGAGTTTGGACCTGTGGGTGCTGCTGAGCCTGATGCAGTCCCAGCTTATGCATCCTGTCCGACCTCTGCTCGATGTTTTGCCCTGCCATAGAAGGCAGGGAGTTCTCCGCAAGGCAACCAAGAAACACACAAGTAGAATTTCTGTATGGTTTTAGATCGTCACATTTATGGGGAGCTCATATATTAACTTATTTTTGACATCAAGAATTTAACAGTTTTGTTCTCTGGTTCTGCTAACACTTGTCACAATGGTGAGCTTATGTCAAGTGGCCAAAATAGGGTAGAATTACAGGATAACAGTATAATAGAAAAAAAAGAACACATTGACTAATACTTTGTAATATTATGTGGCTACACTAAGGGCACTGAATGTAATTGTTAAGCATATGGGCTTAGAGACAAAGTGTTGGGTTGAGGTTTATAGGTTAATAATAACCTATAACTTATTATAACCTATTAAGCTAGGTTAATTTATAGGTTTATCGACTTTGAGCAAGTAGCTTAGCCTTACTAAGCCTTTATCTTTATCTGCAAGATGTAAATAATAATAACACCTATGTCATAGAATTTTGAGTAAGTAATATATTACATTAAAGCATTCGGTACCCAAAGGGGTTGTTCATGGTTGGCATTGCAGTGGGTGTACCAAATTAACCAATGATGATTTAATGGGACGCTCATAATATCATTTTTTCTGTTATTATTCGTTTTTATTTTTTCCTTTTTTCTTGCACCGCTGAGATTAGTATAAACAATGAAGATGAGAAGCAAGTTGTTAACGCGCTATAGAAATCCACTTTATGAGATACTGTATTTTAAGCAGTGGGACAGTTACATAGGTTGGCAACACAGTTTTCAACTTAGACCCTAGTGCCTTATAATAGCATTGTCTGACAGGCAATGAATTGGGTACCACGATTCAGCCCAGACTAAAACCACATAGTAATTTTGCATTAATCAAAATTTGATATACCAGCATAAGAAAAATTTCAAATCTTTGAAAATTTTGAAAGAGAGAAACTAGTACAAGTCAAAAGTACCCACACCCCACCCCCTAATTTTTAAGGTGCTGCACCAAAAGCATATGGCTAGATCAAAAGCAACTCATAGATGTGAACAGTGAAAAGCTGTACAAACCTCTACAGTCGCGTTAAAGGGAAAACTCTTTCAAATTTGAAATTTAAATTAATCAATGTTTCTTTCATGGCCAGAGTTGGGGAAGATACCTTTTTCTTTAGCGGAATAGATGAAGGTCACACTAGCTGCTACAGCAAACAAACCCCCAAAAGAGTAATGGGTCAAATGTGTTTATTTTTCATGCAGGTAAAGTACAAAAGAGATGTTTTGACAGGAGGGTGGCTCTACTCAAAGCACTGATTTAGGCAACCGACTCCTCCATCTCACAGCTCCATGTCTTCAGCACGTGGGTTCCAGTGTTGCCGTGTCTCACTGGCTTCCTGGGCGAGGCTGTCATTGTCAGTAAAGCTGTTTGTGTCCTGGGGAAAGACTGACTGCTACAATTTCAAAGAAGAGCTTAAAACCTTTTATATAATGATTTAATGTAGTCTGGCAGTATGTGTGCGTGTTTCGTTTTTATCTGGAGGTCTTTTACTAATTCTCCTCTTTTTTCCTATCAAAATTCTTACATATTTTGTGCCTCCAACAAAATGTAGTCAAGTCCCCAAACAGGGTTATACTTCCTCAACTCAACATGACGTCTGGCTTGGAGCTATGTTTTTATTAAATGACCCAGTGGAATAATTCATATTTGAATTGCTCATTTTACTAAAATTATTTGCTAGGAGCATCTAAAATGACTTGGTGGTTGAAAGATTTCCATTATTCTTTAGATGGTCTAAAGATTTATCTAGAAAAATGTTTTCTCATCTATTGCTACTAGATCTTGAAGAAATATAAGATTACATTTAAAATTTATTAGGCTTAGACATCTTTAACTGGAAGGAAAACACCCAGAAGCTGAGAAGCATTTTCTGTAACAAAATGAAACAAAGAGATGTGCTTAGCATGCAGCAGCTAGATAATTTGTCTCTGCCATGAATGTGGCTAAAATAAATCTTATCAAAAGGTAATGTGTTGATAGTAGTAGAGGAATCTGAGAAATATGAATGAAATAAGGAATGTAGAAATACTTTTAAGGCAAGAACAGAAACTTTATTTTATGTCAGTGGTGAGATATATTTAAATTCAAAATGTTAAGTATGTAATATAGTCATGTTACATATTTATTAGAAGTAAATTTCTTTTTTTAATAAATTTATTTATTTTATTTATATTATTTTTGGCTGTGTTGGGTCTTAGTTGCTACACACGGGCTTTCTCTAGTTGTGGCGAGCGGGGGCTACTCTTCATTGTGGTGAGCAGGCTTCTCATTGCGGTGGCTTCTCTTGTTACAGAACACAGGCTCTAGGCACGCAGGCCCAGTAGTTGTGGCGCACGGGTTTAGTTGCTCTGAGGCATGTGGGATCTTCCCGGACCAGGGCTCAAACCCATGTCCCCTGCCTTGGCAGGCGGATTCTTAACCACTGTGCCACCAGGGAAGCCCTTAGAAATAAATTTCTAACTAAAGCTAATCTTATGTTTATGTATCATATTGGGTTAATTACCTTGGGGCCGTAGCAATGTGTACAAAATTTTTTGTCTAATCATAGTAATTTTGGTAGGAGTCTTTGTTATTTTCTTTTCTTTGTCTTCAAAATGAGAGTTTTAAAATTGATAGTTTTATTTATACCCCAAGAAGAAAATGTTTACTATAATAGTTTGACTTAATGCAGTTTGATTGCCCTTGGGATATTCAATTTCAGTCCTGAGAAATTAGGTAAGAGATTTTCTCATGAATAGATATTGAATACCCTAGAGTATCTGATACAAGGGAAAAATGAATCCTAGTGTATGCATCATGAAACCACTTCTGTCACATTTAAATAAGACAGTCATCCTGGTGCTAAACGTAATTTCACAATTTTATTTTTGGATAGTAATTTTTTCAGAAAATTTCCAATTTCTGATGTATAGCAAGATAAGGGATTTTATTGCTACCATGTGATATCTCAAATTCTTATTTTTTTCCCCCTGAAATGAGCATGGATTATGATGGACATCTAGTGCTACAGGCCAAGGTGTTAGACTGAACGAGAATCACCAAGTCAATCAACGGTTATGCCCCAGGTACTTTTTTAGATGCTGGGAATATAGCAGTGAAAAATCTCTTTGGAGATAATGCAGAGAGAGCTCTCTACCAACCTGAATATCAAGGAAGAAACTTACTTTATTTATGACGAATCCAATAAGGCTAGACCTCCAGTTGCAAACCTTAAACCCCAAATACCTTACCTTGTATTATTTAAATAAAGCGCTCATAATCCATCAAGGCTTCTCACATCCAACATTAAGTATAATCTTCATCCCCTTCCTCCCAATTATAATAGCATCAACATACCCTCAAACAACATTTGTCCTATAGAGCAGACTTAATTAACTTGAGTCTAAAAATCTATGCTTTTACAAAATTGTTTTCTGTAATAATGACCCCTAATCTTCTTGGATATAAGATTCTTTCTTATTTTCTTTGTTTTGGGGAAAATCTTTTCCTAAAGTGTGATAATGCATCGAAAAATGTCAAGGAATAAGAACCTTGTTTCTTAGTATAAAGCAAAAAATGAAACTCTTTGGAGTACAGGGAAATTCTCTGACAGAATGCAAAGTTGTAGATGGAAAATATTTAGGTTGTCAGCCAAACTAATATTTCTATGTCATGAACAATAATGAGTTTCACAGCCTGGTTGGGGAGGTCAGGAGATCAGTGTCATTATGAAAAGTTTTAGAAAATGAGAAACAGGAGGCACAGAAAATCTAAATGATTTGCCCCCAAACTGTAGGTGTGTCACTGGGTCACAGTTGCCATTAGTAATAATTTCTTAAGCCAAACTTTGAATGCTGTCTCTTAGCAAAACGCAGAAAGAGAATTGAATAGGAAGCAACTAAGGAAATCAAGGGAATGACAATTGACGTGTTAAGATAGAGTTAAGGAATTAAGAGTTAGAGACAAGGGAGAGCTAAGAGATGTGATGTGATTAGCAGCAGAATATTTATGGATCTGAAAGGGAAGGTAAGAAACTTAAAGCACTAAAAACCTGACTGATAGATATCATATTGTGCTTTTGTTTAAATATAACACACAAAAATGGGTAGTATTTATACACTATTACATATGTTGCTGAACTCTAGGTAGCATTTTGTCTTCTGCTCTGAATGAATTTACTTTGACTTTTATCTTCATTTAGTTAAGAACTTCTATGTATCAATTTATGTAGAGCACTTTTTAAAAAAATTTCCGTTCTCTCACAGATAAGAAAAGATAAACTACAAACAAAGTATTAGGTGAGACAGAGGGGGTTCCCAATATGGTGGAGTAAAAAGACCCTGAGCTGCCAGCAACCTCCATACAAGACAGTGCCTGGTAACCAGACCAGGGATGAGCCACAACTACCACACCACCCACAGCAATCAGCCCACCACAACAGAAAGACATATACAACCCACATAGGGGACATCGCTAGAGCATGTAGGTCTGGTGACCAGAGGGGAGTGAGCTGCTGGGATGCATAGGATGTCTCCTACAAAAGGTTACTTCTCCAAGATTGGGAAACATAACCAGCCTATGAGAGGCATAGAAATAAAAACAACAAGTTAGACAAAATGAGGTGACAGAGGAACATGTTCTAAATGAAGGAACAAGATAAAACACCAGAAGAACTAAGGGATGTGGAGATGGGCAATCTACTTGAAAAAGAGTTCAAGGTGATGATCCTAAAGATGATCAAAGAACTCGGGAGAAGAATGGATGAACAGAGTGAGAAGTTAGGATGTTTTAACAGAAAATATAAAGAGCAATCAAACAGATGAAGAATACAATAACTGAAATGAAAAATAAACTAGAAGGAATCAACAGTATCCTAAATAATACAGAAGAACATATGAGTGAGATGGAAATGGCTGAAGCTGAACAAAAATAAGAATAAGAAGTGAGGACAGTTTAAGAGACTTTTGAAACAACATCAAGTGTACAGACATTTGCATTATAGGGGTCCCCTAAGGAGAAGAGAGACAGAAAGGAGCAGAGAACATATCTGAAGACATAAGAGCTAAAAGCTTGCCTAACTTGGGAAAAGGAAACAGGCAACCAAGTCCAGGAATCAGAGTCTCAAACAGGATCAACCCAAATAGGACCACACCAATTACAATTACATACATTGTAATTAAATGGCAAAAATTAAAGATAAAGAGAATACTAAAACTGGGAAGGGAAAAGCCACAAATTACATACAAGGGAACTCCCGTAAGGCTATCAGTGGACTTTTCAGCAGAAACTCTGCAGGCCAGAAGGGAGTGGCACAATATATTTAAAGGGATGAAAGGGAAAAAAATCAAGAATACTCTACCCAGCAAGACTCTCCAAACAAAGATTTTACAGACAAGCAAAAGCTAAAAGAGTTCAGCACCACCAAACCAGCTTTATAAGAAATATTAAAGGGATTTCTCTAAACAAAAAAGAAAAGTCTACAAATAGAAACATGAAAATAGTGAAAGTAAAAAGCTCATTGGTAATAACAAATATACAGTAAATGTAGTAACACAACTATATAAAAGCTAGGAGGAAGATTAAAAGACAAAAGTAGTAAAATCATTTGTATCCACAATAAAGGAGTTAAGGGATACACAAAACAATTAGATGTAAAATAGGATATCAGAAACAGTAATCATGAAGGGAGGAGAGTAAAAATGCAGGCTTGTTAAAATGTGTTTGAAATTAAGAGATTAGCAACTTAAAGTAATCATGTGTATGTATGTAAACCTCATGGTAACCACAACCTAAAAATCTATAATAGATAAACACACAGAAGAGAAAGGAATCCAAACATAACGCCAAAAGTCATCATCAAATCAAAAGGGAAGAGAAAGAAAGGAACAAAAAAGAACTACAAAAACAACCCCAAAACAACAAAATGACAATAAGTACATACCTATCAATAATTACTTCAAATGTAAATGGATTACAGGCTCCAATCAAAAGACAGAGTGGCTGAATGGATACATAAACAATACCTTTATTGTATGTTGACACAATACAATAAGAAAAAGAAGGAGGAGACTCACTTCAGATCTAAAGAAACACTCAGACTGAAAGTAAAGGGATGCAAAAAGGTGTTGCATCCAACTGGAAATCAAAAGAAAGCCAGGGTAGCAATGTCTTATATCAGACAAAATGACTTTAAAACAAAGTTTGCTACAACAGACAAAGAAAGACACTACACAATGATCAAGGGATCAATCCAACAAGAAGATGTAACAATTATAAATATTGATATATATGCAGCCAATATAGGGGCACCTATATACATAAAGCAAATATTAATAGATGTAAAGGGAGAAATTGACATTAACACAATAATAGGGAACTTTAACACCCCACTTTCACCAATAGATCATCCAGACAGAAAATCAAAAGGGAAACATTGGGCTTAAATGACACATTAGACCAGATGGACTTTATATATATATAAAGAATGTGTATTCTGCTGCTTTTGAATGGTATTTTATATACATATATAAAATATGTAATATATAATATTTTATTATATATTATAATATATAATATATTAATGCTAATTAATAATTTTATTATTAATATTAGAATATATTATAATTATATAACACACATTAATATATAATATATTTATATACAAATTATATTCAGTGTATATGGAGGTTCCTTAAAAAACTAAAAATAGAACTACCATACGACCCAGCAATCCCACTACTGGGCATATACCCTGAGAAAACCATAATTCAAAAAGAGTCATGTACCAAAATGTTCATTGCAGCTCTATTTACAGTAGCCAGGACATGGAAGCAACCTAAGTGTCCATCATCGGATGAATGGATAAAGAAGATGTGGCACATATATACAATGGAATATTACTCAGCCATAAAAAGAAATGAAATGGAGGTATTGTAGTGAGGTGGATGGAGTTAGAATCTGTCATACAGAGTGAAGTAAGTCAGAAAGAGAAAAACAAATACAGTATGCTAACATATATATGGAATCTAAGGGAAAATAAAGGTCATGAAGAACCTAGTGGCAAGACGGGAATAAAGACACAGACCTACTAGAGAATGGACTTGAGGATATGGGGAGGGGGAGGGGTAAGATGTGACAGGGTGAGAGAGTGGCATAGATATATATACATTACCAAATGTAAAATAGATAGCTAGTGGGAAGCAGCCGCATAGCACAGGGAGATCAGCTCTGTGCTTTGTGACCACCTAGAGGGGTGGGATAGGGAGGGTGGGAGGGAGGGAGATGCAAGAGGGAAGAGATATGGGAACATATGTATATGTATAACTGATTCACTTTGTTATAAAGCACAAACTAACACACCATTGTAAAGCAATTATACTCCAATAAAGATGTTTAAAAAAAATTATATTCAGTGTATATTAATATATAATTAATATTAATATATTATTTTAATATATAATCAATATATTAATATGCTCTTAAATATTAATATATACATAATGTTGATATCAAATTGATATTAAATATTAAATAAATATTCATATGTATTATATATTATATTATATATATATTAAAAAAATACCTTTCAAAAGCAGCAGAATACATTCTTTGCAATTGCAAATGGAACATTCTCCAGGATAGATCTCATGCTAGACCATAAAAAAAATCCTTGATAAATTTAAGAAAACTGAAATCATGCCAAATATCTTTCCAACCACAATACTATAAGACTAGTAGTCAACTGCAAGAAAAAAACTGCAAGAAAAACACAGACACATGGAGGCCAAACAATATGCTACTAAACAATCAATGGATTATTGAAATCAAGAAATCCAAAAATAATTGGAGAAAAATTAAAACAAAAACACAGTGATGCAAAAATCTATGTAACTCAGGAAAAGCAGTTCTTAAAGGGAATAATATGGTGATAAAAGCCTACCTCAGGAAACAAACAAAAAAACCCTCAAACAACCTAACCTTACACCTAAAGGAACCACAGTAAAAGAACAAACAAAACCGAAAGTTAGTAGAGGGAAAGAAATCAAAGGTCAGGGCAGAAATAAATAAAATAGAGACAAAAAAAAAAAAAAGAAAAAATGAACTAAGAGCTGGTTCTTTGAAAAGATAAAATTGCTTAACCTTAGCCAGACTCAACAAGGGAAGAGAGAGCCCAAATAAATAAAATTAGAAGTGAAAAAGGAGAAGTTACAACTGACAAGACAGGAATACAAAGGCTCATAAGAGACTACTATAAGCAACTGTACGCCAATAAAATGGGCAACCTAGAAGAAAAGGACAAACTCCTTGAAATGTACACTCTCCCAAGACTCAACCAGGGAGAAATAAAAAATATGAACAGACCAATTACCAGTAATGAAATTGAATCAGTAATTAAAAAAAAAAAACAAACTAACAAATAAAAGTTCTGGACCAGATGACTTCACTCATGAATTCTACCAAACATTTAGAGAAGAGTTAACACCTATCCTTCTCAAACTATTCCAAACAATTTCAGAGGAATTCATTCTATGAGGCCACCATCACCCTGATACTAAAACCAGACAAAGGTAGCACAAATAAAATTACAGACCAATATCATTGATGGACATAGATGCAAAAATCCTCAACAAAATACTAGCAAACTGATTCCACCAATACATTAAAAGGATCATATACCATGATCAAGTGGGATTTAACCTGGGGATGCAAGCATGCTTCAATATCTGCAAATCAATCAATGTGATAAACCACATTAACAGACAGAAGTATAAAAACCATATGATCATCTCAATAGATACAGAAAAAGATTTTGAAATCTAACATACATTTTTGATCAAAACTCTTCCAAAAATGGGTATAGAGGGAACATACCTCAGCATAATAAAGGTCATATATGATAAGCCCACAGCTAACATCATACTTAAAGGACAAAAGCTGAGAGCATTTTCTCTAAGATCAAGAACAAAACAGGGATGCCACTCTTGCCACCTTTCAACAGTATTGGAAGACCTAGCCATAGCAATCTGACAAGAAAAATAAATCCACATTGGTAAGGAAGAAGTAAAGCTATCACCATTTGCAGATGACATAATAATAAGAAAATCCTAAAGATGCCACCAGAATACTACTAGAGCTCATCAGTGAATTTGGTAAAGTTGCAGGATACAAAATTAATACACAGAAGCCTGTTGCATTTCTATACACTAACAATGAACTATCAGAGAAATTAAGGAAGCAATCCCATTTACAGTTACATCAAAAAGAATACCTAGGAATAAACCTACCTAAGGAGGTAAAATACCTATATTTGGAAAACTATTAGATACTGATGAAAGAAATTGAAGATGACACAGACAGAAAGATACACAATGTTCATGGATTGGAAAAATTAATACTGTTAAAATGACCATACTACCCAAGACAATCTACAGATTCAATGCAATCCCTATCAAAATGGAAGTGGCATTTTTCACAGAGCTAGAACAAATAATTTAAAAATTCATATGGAAACACAAAAGACCCCGAATAGCCAAAAACAATTTTGAGAAAGAAGAGTGGAGCTAGAGGTATTATGCTCCCTGACTTCAGACTATAATACAGAGGTATGGTAGTCAAAACAGAATGGTACTGGCACAAAGACAGACACATAGATCAGTGGAACAGAATAGTGAGCCCAGAAATAAACCCACACACTATGGCCAATCTATAACAAAGTAGGCAAGAATGTACAATGGAGAAAAGACAGTCTCTTCAATAAGTGGTTCTGGGAGAACTGGACGGCTACATGTACAATAATGAAATTAGAACTTTTTCTCACATCATATACAAAATAAACTCAAAATGGATTAAAGACCTAAATGTAAGACTGGAAACCATAAAACTTCTAGAAGAAAACACATTGTGAACACTCTTTGACATAAATCGTAGTAATATTTTTTTGGATCTGTCTCCTTAGGCAAAGGAAACAAAAGCAAAAATTAAAAAATGGGACAAATAATTAAACTTAAAAGCTTTTGTACAGTGAAATAACACATCAGCAAAATGAAAGGCATCTTACTAAATGTGAGAAAATATTTGCAAATGATATGACTAATAAGGCATTAATATCCAAAATATATAAACAGCTCATACAGCTCAATATCAAAGAAACATCAACCCAATTGAAAAATGGGCAGAAGACCTGAATAGACACTTTTCGATTCAGGTAGCCCATAGGCACATGAAAAGAAGTTGAACATCACTAATCATCAGAGAAATGCAAGTCAAAACCACAACATAATGTCACTTCACACCTGTGAGTATAGCTAGCATCAAAAAGATCATAAATAACAAATGTTGACCAAATGTTAACAAGGATGTGGAGAAAAGAGAATCAACATTTAGGATCAGGCCAGATCATCATTTACTGTAGTTCCAGGTTGGAATTTGAGCAACATGGCCTCTCAAATTGCCTCCTGGTTCTGTTATTAATCATTAATATTTTAAAAAATGCACTGCAGCTCAAGGATCTTAGAAAGTTTTGTTTTAGACTATACATTAAACTGATGTTATTGAGGGGAGAAATGTTTGTTTTTCAATTTGTTTTTTTCAGAATTAGACCTTGTCAAAAATCATATGTATAAAATACATTTCAGCAAATTCTAAGCGCAGGTTAATATAATCTGCATATCTAATACACTGGTCTCTTTTTTAGATATAACTCTAAGTAACAAGTCTACACACTCAACGTTTTAAATAGAAAAAGGTATTTTAAGTAATCAGGGTAAGCAGCACATGTACATTTATTATTACACATATATTTTTTGTTATTGGCTCCATGTGATGCTGTACTATTTTGCATTAAATGTCCATAGGTTATACAATGGATGATGATTATTAAAACAAAAATAAATCATAATTGAAAATGCAGTTTTTGAGCAGTAAGTAAAATTTAGAGATAGATTACAAATGAGTTTACTAATTTTACTCATTGGCAGTCTTTTCATATCAGCAGATACATATGTATAGCTTTCTTTTTACTGGTGACATGGTAGTAGATATAGCATAATTTAAAATTTTCTTCATTAGAGGATACATTGTTACCAGTGTTTTCCTGTAATAGTAATGATTCAGTGATCATTTTACATGTATCCCAGAAATCTTCCTATAGTACAGCCATAGGATATATTCAGTGAGGTTGGGGGTTAATAGGTATGTATAAAGACAGAGTATAGATAAGGCCTCATCACATGTGACATTTTAGCTTATGATAAATACTGAAAGAGAAAGCAATAGTGAAAAGAGGAACAATTATTCAGTAATTGCTTAGAATACTACAGAAATTGGTTAGAAAAAAATGGCAAACTATGTATATTTTATTTTGCTATATTTCACCAAATGTTCTTACTAGAAAAATTACACCAATTTACCCTCCCATAAATAGTTGTATGAAAGTGCCTTTTTCTCTATAAGCTGATAAATACTGTTTATCATTTTACCTAATAGTTGAAACATTTTTGACTGTATTTTCATGTTTTAAGCCATTTGTACTTCCTTCTATATAAGTTGCTTGTTCACATATATTTTCATCTATATTTCTATTGTTTTTCTTTTCATTTTTTTAATAAATTATAAGGTGCTTGTTTATTGAAGATATTAACCCTTTTTGCTTGTGACAAACATTTTCTTTAAAAGTGTTATTTTTAAAATCTTATTTTCAGTATTAAATCTGGGTAATATATTTAATATTTGTAACCTACTTAATAAATCCTTAGCCTATCCTTGTGTTTCTACTGAATTTAACACTTTTTAACACTGGACATTTAAAAATGAAAGATAGGCCTCAGTGGACACATGGACCAAGTGGGAAAGTTATAAATGTTCTCAATGACTCAATCTTTAATTCCCGATCTTAGCCTCATTATGAAAAAGCCATCTGAAGATGTTTGTTCCCCCTCAGGATGTATGTATATTAAAGGAAACCTAATTCTGATGATTTTTGTAAAACTATGATCCCCATTCTCCATATCCCAAGAGGGCCAAAGAAGTAGGAGTCATCCTTCTCATTAGCTCATCATCCTGGAAGGATGGATTTAAGTCTAGTTGCCCATGTTAAAGGCTCTGATACTGTCTTTTTGCTTACTTCTCCTTTCCCTATGACTCTTATCTATCATAAGACAACCATTGGTTGTCTTATATTCCAAACATTGTTGCATAAGAACATGGGAGTCATACCTTTAATTGGCTTTTACTTCCTAGGATTCAGTTGAAAGAAGATATTTTACTATGGAGATGGATATTAGCTAGTGTTGAGATAGTAAATTTGTATTGGCTCAAAATACATTATGAATCAAAAGAATTTTGCACAAGTTGCCAGAATTCAGCCAGGAGAATATTCTTGGGTATTAAACTTCTCATTCTGTATAAGATAAGGTAATTTACTCTAATAATAGAATCCATTTTTATAAGAAGAATGTACTAGAGTTATATTAGATTCAGTTAGTTGGTTGGTTTATTCATGGCATAGATGAGGACAAAGAATAAAGCTTTTCCTTTTATTTCCTTCAGTAATAAGGTTGATAACTACCAAAGATGTGGAGTTGGGGAGCTTCATCGGTTTACCCTGTCACTTTCTGTTAACATTTTTTCTATTCTCTGGTGTCTTCCATTGGTAGCCAGTAGATGACCTTGGTGAGCTGCAGACAAACAAGATTTAGGTTGCTGTTACATTATTACATTTTATTATAATAGCATATTTAACAATAAAATTTTTAATCACAGTATTTATTGAGCACTTCTGCATACAACATTACTTATTTCATCTGAAAAGGATTAAATGAAAAATCCTGTGTGTCAGGGAAATGCAGTGGATACCTTTGATATTTTCACTTAATATAATTTGTTTAATAACTATTGCATGATCTGTATAAATATTTTACATTTCAAACTGTTGAAGATCTTCGATTTCATTTTCTAAACACTGGATTGAAAATCTACTTTGCCCTTCTGAGGCATAAAATCTGTTTCAGTCACAAAAAGTTATGAGATATTTTTAGAATATTAATTCAATGTATAAGATGTCCTGGTATTTTACAAAAATTAAGATATGAACAATCTCTAGTATCAATACAAAAGGTAGTAAGGGAGCCAAAGTTAATGTGGTACAAACTATAAACAATATAAAGAGAAGATTTTGTTGGGAAGTACTTATACACCATGAAAGTGTACGAGTTAGTCAGACAGGAAGTTATCAAAATCAAAAGTTAAAATAATGTTACTATGGAAACCAATTGGCATTATCATAGGAGAGCCAGTTCCAATTTTGTTTGTTGCTTATCATACTGTTCTTGTTAATATCTTTGCATTCAGAATCAACTACATGAACCCATCTATCTTCTTGGTAGTAATATTTTCACTAGCTTCTGAGAATGATCCCTAATATTTTCAAATGGTCAGGTACAATGACTTGTACTAATACTCATGTAAATAAATTGGTTGGCTGAGGAGGAAATCTGTAATGTATTTTGGGTCCTGGGAAAGGTACCTTTGGTGATTTAGAAAAAAAGCGGCTAAGTTTTATAGTTCACATTAGTCTAGAAATGATCATTTTATCAATAACAAATCTTTAAGTAAGGCAATATTCAGAAAACTAAGGACATTTAGAGCATGATTACATTTTAGTCTTTCATGATTTTATTTCCAGGAGGACAAAAAGAAAAAGAGCCATTGGTTAAACAAATAGATGAGTGAACAAAAGGCCTTGCATTAACACCGGTTCTAAGAAGAGATAATGCCAGTGTCTCTCATCTAGAGCGGGGATTAGGCATGGTATGTGCAGATATGATGGTGGGGGGCTGGACACTTCCTTTTCTAAATATATTTTGTCAGGATTTATTAATGGCAGGTAAGATGTTTCAAGCCACACATAAAAGAGAAAAAGTGGTGAGATGAAGAAAAATGAATTTAGACAACTTGGATTTACATTACAGCATGAAAAGAGTCTTTGCTGTGACCTTATTTTGATTGGTCATATTACAATTCTGAAGATCCAGGTGTACCAATTAGGATAGATTCCTTTCTTTTGGAATCTGCAGAAGAGTTTACTTAATTGAAAAATGCTTCCCTTACTGCTTCTGACCTTGGCGAGCACTAATTAATTAATTTATTGTGCCCTATTCAGGGCCTCAGTGCACATGTACTACAGTGGCCACTGTCCCTGAAAGCGTCGAGGTGCTGCTTGAAGTTTCTTGTGGAGTCCCAGAAATTAGCATGACACTAGCCATAACAAACACTGACAGGAATTCAGGTCCATTAGAGAATTTTTCTTTGACTCTCAACTAATTATTACGTTAATGTTATTTTTTTCAGATTTTTTTACATATCTGTCTTTAAAAATAGAATTGTTTGCATATTAAGTAGATGATATAAGATGATGTGCCAGCTACTTTATTTGTTATTTACCTTCAAAACAGTCCTGTGAGGTAGGTAGATTATCATCCTCACTTTACAGATGACAACACCGAGACAGATTAAGGAATGTGCCTGAGGTTTTCTGCTGAGTAAATATTAGAGGTGTAATTAAATCCAAAGTCTTCTTACACTTAAGTCTCTGATCTTAACCACTGTAATTTTTGGTCTCATTATTCTGCTTAGTATATAGAAGTCACTTTTTTACAAAAGGCAATTATTTATTCATAAACATAACACTATTCTGTCTTTTTTTGTTGTTGATGAAGAATTTTTGCCATTAAAGGTGAATTGTAGATTGTGAAGGGAATCTCAGCTGATTAGCAATTGTTCCTGGCGTAGAGGGGCGGGAGTTGCTGAAATTTCTAGTGCAAAAAAATTTGTCAGATAGCTCCTGGGATGGTGAGTGTGACACTGGTCATATTTTTAGAGGAACGGGGACAAAGGGCCTCAACAAATATGTCTTTTCCTCAATCTATCTGTCCTAATCCACTCTCTTCCTTTGCAAGGCTGATCCTTTAAGATATCTTTAAATACCCTAAAATATTTTAAAAGTATTTTCGTTTTATCAAGGCAATAATACTATAATTATACAATGTTTTGGTTGTGGAATACTTTGCTGAATTTTAACTGCAAAATACTGGTCAGAGAGGAACATCTGTTATACAGAGAGAAGAAAACTCATCAAAGAATTTGGTTATTAAATTGAAGAGAAACTGTGCAGGTCAAAAAACTCTGCAGGTCAGCCAGGACTTGAGGAACTAGAGTGAGACCTTATGGAGAGAAAGATGGAAAGTGAAAACATATAGAGAAAATTAGGCAAGAGAAATCAGAGAGAAGAGTAGTATGATTTCCATTCCATTGAGCAAAGAATGAAGGCAAAGAAGAACCCAGATGTAAGATAAAAAAAAAAAAGTCTTTGCCTAAAACTTGACTCACTACAGTTTACTAGCTGCTTGTCAAAAGAAACCCTACCTTATGGTAATAGTAATATAATTAATAAAACCATCTTCAAATGAAGGAAAATGTAGTAAAGTTAGGACTTCAGTAATCTGATTGTTGATTTTACTTCCATGAGGGTGTGGGGGAGATCTGGGATGGAATTTGAGAACTTTTGTGTCGCAGAAAAGAATGAGGCCTCAAAAGCAGAGGAATATGAAGAAAAGGGAGGAGCTTAAGGTTTACTTGACTACTTGTTTCTCCTGCTGACTTGAGTGCAGCCAGTGTCATCAATATGGTCATATTGAGTAAACATGTATGTGAGATAACTTAGATAATTACATCTCCGTTATCTTCTTGGGCCTACTGGTCACCATCATGGCTTGGAAAGAAACACAGAATTTCCTGGACTGGAAAAGGTTCATTTTTCTTATACCTGTATAAAGATCGCAAACAATGTAAGCAGGCAGCTGTTAGCCAACCACGGCAGGTTGGCCTTTTGTCTGTAAGATGTCCCCCGTTTGTGACTTGTGCCCTTCTGCTCAACATAGAGCATATCCTTTGTATTCTTTTTGTAGTTTATATTATGAAAATGATAATGCTGGATATTCTTTAAGGGGAATAAACTGTGACCAAATATGTGACAAAATTAGAAAGTACATTAAATTCTCATTAAGAGACTTGAATTGTACACATGTGCAGCCCTAGTCAGGGACCCTGCATGCTTTGCTGTCACTAATAAGCCTATTTGACATGCTTGTCCTTATCTCTTCCTCCTTCCCTGTACAAGATACGAGATGCATCTCAGTTTCCGAGTTGTGATTGTGGCTCCTGGCTTCTCCCCTGTTCTTATGGCTACAATGCAGACCGATGCTCAGGGCAGAATAATTCTCTCCCTCAGTGAAGAACAAGACTGTCTAAAAGCAAGGTCATTTTATTTACAAATAAATTGCAATATTGGTTGAGGCTTGGGAGGAAAAAAACATCTCCCAGCAAGATTATTTAATATTGCAGCTGATTAGAGCTTGTGAGTGCTTGACCTTGGTACTCTCGGAGACACCCACATATCCACTAAAAGCTGAACTGTTAATTGTGCTTAATTTTTCTTCTCTAAGTAAAGAAATTGTGGTACTTGTTGATAGGAAGTTGGTCTCCTGTTGCTCTTTTAACCGGGAGAGAAAATGGAAGGTTCCGTATTCATCTCTACTTCTGTTAACAGTCTTGCCCCTCTGCTATCAGCAAGGTGATTTTTAGGTAAGTGATATTAATCAAAGTGTAAAAACTCTGTGGCAACAAAGGAGAAGAGAGAGAAAGAGATGGGAGGAGATGGGGGACTCAGAGGAGAGAAGGAGAGAGTGAGAAAGAGGGAAGGAGAGAGAGAAACAATATGAGAGAGAGAGAAACAATGAGAGAGAGTGTCAGCCAAATGAAACAGAAATGCCTAGTCAGGCAGAAATTTGAAATGGAATTAAATAAATATAGGGGAAACAAGCAAAACACTACTTTTTCTACTGCCCTGTGCACTTGTAATTACAGCAGTCCACAGTAGACTGAGAAGATAAAATTCTGTCAGAAAGTTGAGGTCCTTTGGATTGCAGATGAAAAATGGCCTTCGGGGAGTACATAAAGTTCTTCAAAGGCTGCTCTGTTCTGAATACCAAGTAGACTCTCAGGACACATCCCCTTCAGAAGTGCTCAGAAAAGGTGATGTCGGCAGCTGCCCAAACAGACATCTGGGAAGACGGTGCTTAGTAATGAACGATTCATCTCAGCTAACGCTGCCTATCAGATTTCTCTACCTTGAGTAGGGGTTGAGAGAGGAGAAGATACCAAAATTCAAATACATACATTTCAAAAGTTAAATTTTTGCCTTGCTATTATGTAGGCTTGTGTTCAGAACCAAGGACTATTCACAAATCCTTCCTGACCTGTGCTTTGGCATGGCTACCGTCTATATTTAAAAATGCTTCACTCACATCGCAGAGTTTAATTTTTGCCATATATGGATTGAATTCTCTAGGCCATAAACTGCTTTAAATGGAGTCACTTGGGGTTGAAGAATAAATTACTTGTTATTAGAATTCATTTTTCCTTAGTGTTTTATTTTCTAATGTTGTCACATTTTACTTTATACTTATTTATTTTACTTGTAGCAATTACACAGTGTGCCTTTTGCCCGAGGACACAATTTACCATTTAAATATATTTCTAGGTCAATTAATATTATTTTAAATCCCTAAGCCACAGGATACATAGCCCAACTGCTTAAGTTGTTTAAGGGATTCGCAGGAAATGGTGACTCTAAAGTTTTTAATCTTCTCTGCTTCTTCCATTATTATACTTATTGCTTTAATTATTTGAGATACTAAGCAGTAGCACCTGCTATCACTTGACTAATGATACAGAAATTGGTCATTCTTTTTGTGTTTCTTCGTTTTGCAAGTAAAAATAATATTTTGATAAAAATGTCCTGAAAGTAAGCATTAATTAGATGAAAAGATATTGTATCCTTATTTCTTAGTAAACTGTGAATCATAGTTAAGTCTGTGGTTCAAGGCTAGAAATAAACAAATCTTTGTAGGTGGGTGCCAGGTCATTTGGGTTTATAGATAAAAAACCTTCAATTGCTAAGGACAAGATTCCCCTCTCCTTGCGTGTGTGTTAATTCAGTGGAACCTCATAGGTACTTAAATCCGGAAAACAGAAGAGAATCTGATTATACAGTATTAGTAGTAGTTTATAAAAAGTAAATATGCTAGTATTTACATGTCCAGAATAATTAATATTTGGAGGCAATATACTTTCTTCAGTGTTGGTGACAAACCATTGGCTCCCTCCCTCCCTCCCTTCCTCCTTCTCTCTCTCTTTCATCATCATTGTTATTACCTATATTAACTTCTGTTTAAAAATTGTCTTTTGAGCCAAAACATGTGCCACACAGGAAAATTACTCTTAGTACATCGTAAGCATACTTTGATGTTTATCCCGGAGGGTTAATGTCGTGCTTACTCTTGAGGTTTGTTTCCAAATGGTTTGGCTATTTTAAAATGTTGTATTTACTTTCAGAATGAGTGAAACCACTAGAAAATTAAAAGAGGAATTTCAAATGTATTTTGATTATGGTCTCACGGATAGCATACCAAGTTACCTTTGGGAAGGACCCAGTGATGACCCAGTTTTGCATACAAACTTACTGGGTTTTGTTAAGTCTCATTACTAAAGATTCACAATACACATTTCTCTTTCTGGTAATAAAGAGGCCAGTTTCCAGGGCTTTCCTTTTGATTATTGAAATGCCAAAATTGAGTGAAGGTAATGACTCTAAATTAAAAAATGCACCAAACAACTTCTTAGGAAAAAAATAGAAAAAGTCTTTTTATCTACTATTTCATTGACTTTGTATCTTCCCTTTAGAATCTCATTAGAGAGTATCTGGGTGGTAATGACACTGAGGGGAGGGTAGAGCTGGACCGAGCCCCCAAGTCCGTTTGAAGACAGGATAGTCTTATATCTAATTTCATGCAAAAAACAGTACTAACTGTAAAATAAGTGTAAGGAAGTCTGAGTTGTGATTTCCTCAAGATAAAAATTTCAGTAAAATATTTTAAAATGTCAAATTATTTTAAGTCTTTATCAGATTTTTGATGCTTCTAGTTTGCTGTTATCCTGTGTATATATCTCAGTTCTTTTAGATATATACCCAGAAGTGGGATTGCTGGGTCACATGGTCATTCTATTTTAATTTTTCGAGGACCTCCCTAGTGTTTTCCTTAGTGGCTGCAGCAGTTTACATTTCCACCAACAGTGCACAAGGATTCCAATTTCTCCACATCCTTGCCAACACTTACCTTTTTTTTTCTTCCCCTGCACCGCATGGCTTGCGAGATCTTAGTTCCCCAACCAGGGATTGAACCTGGACCCTGGCAGTGAAAGCGCTGAGTCCTAACCACTCGACCGCCAGGGAATTCCCTTTTTTACTTTTTTTTTTTTTTTTGTAGTAGTCATCCTAGCAGATGTGAGGTAATATCTCGTGGTTTTGATTTGCATTTCCTTGATGATTAGTGATCTTGATCATCTTTTCATATATGTGTTGGCCAGTTTTATGTCTTTGGAGAAACTGCTATTCAAGTTTTTTGCCCATTTTTAAATGAGGCTATTTGATTTTTTTTTTCCTGTTGAACTGTAGGAGTTCCTTATGTATTTTGGATAGTAATCTGTTATAAAATGTATTATTTGCAAATATTTTCTCCTGTACTGTAGACTGCCCTTTTATTCTGTTGACCAATTTTTTTTGCTGTGCAGAAGCATTTTAGTTTGTAGGCATCCCACTTGTCTATTCTTTTGCTTTTGTTGCTTGTGCTTTTGGTATCATATCCAAAAAAATTACTGCCACAGTCAGTGTCATGAAGCTTTTCGTCTCTGTTTTCTTTGAAGATTTTTATAGCTTCAGGTCTTATGTATAAATCTTTAATCCATTCTGAGCTGATTTTTGTGTCTGATATAAGAAAAGGGTCCACTTGCATACTTCTGAGTGTGGATATCCAGTTTTCCCAGGATCGTTTGTTGAAAAGACTGTCCTTTGTGTATTCTTGGCACCATTGTCAAAGATGAGTTCACCATATATGCATGGATTGTTTTCTGGGCACTCTATTCTGTTCCATTGGTCTATATGCTGGATTCTTTGCCCATTGCATATGGTTTTAATTACTGTAGCTTTATTGTTTTGTTGTACTATTGTACTAACACCACAGCCGTGACATTGCACAAAAATGTCAAAATTGCTCAGAAGGAATCATTGAACCATAAAAGAACTGATGACAATGGTGTTGTAAATACTACAACTCTGGAAAAAAAAATACTACAACTCAGAATAACAGTTATAGTGAAAATAATGAACAGAGTTCTTTGGATGTAAAGATGTGAGTCTTTTTGCTAGGGGATTCAAATACAGTGTGAATATTTTGGTGTTATTTTTGCACAAACAGCCAAAAAGGAAAATGTCAGGTAATTAATAAAATAATACATTTTTGACTATTAGGTTTTGTTAGCTTGCAGTCTACTTGTTCTAAGTCCTGAGAACACTGTACAAAATATTGTTTTAAAAAACCACCTTACGAGTTATTAAAACTTTGTATAATAGAAAGCACACTGAGTTTTCTGGTAAACCTATTAACTTGTCATCTAGAACAAGTACAAAATATTGCTTTCCTGTTCTAGACCTAAGCTGCCTTTCAAAGATTCACTCTATGTAAACACAGTCACAAGTTATACTATTTTCAAGAAGATTGTAAATATAGTTGCCAATAAATAAAATGACAAGCATTTTGGTCAGAGAGAAAGTAGAATGTTCTGGTTAATAAGAGAGAATATATTTATGTAACTATCACGTGTCTCCTAGTTAGATATTTCACATTTAAGTTGACCACATTTGGTAGTGTGCAGAATGTGATTTTGTTCTTGGCATTTGACGAAAAAGAGCTTGTGACTCAACTAAGGGCTCTTTTCATGTTAAAGGAAAAGAGTATAATGGATTTTTTTGTTTTGTTTTTGTTTTTGGCTGTGTTGGGTCTTTGTTGCTGCATGCGGGCTTTCTCTAGTTGCAGCAAGCAGGGGGTTACTCTTTGCTGTGGTGTGCGGGCTTCTCATTGCAGTGGCTTCTCTTGTTGTGGAGCATGGGCTCTAGGTGCACGGGCTTCAGTAGTTGTGGCGCATGCACTCAGTAGTTGTGGCTCGCAGGCTGTAGAGCGCAGGCTCAGTAGTTGTGGCGCACAGGCTTAGTTGCTCTGCAGCATGTGGGATCTTCCTGGACCCGCGTCCCCTGCATTGGCAGGCAGATTCTTATCCACTGCGCCACCAGGGAACCCCGGTATAACGGATTTTGAGTAGACTTGAAGAAATACTATTGGGATTAGTGTTGATGGAGTGCAACTACATAGTTAATAGGAAAGTATAATGTTACAAAAATTAGGTTGTCAAGCAATACTTTTTCCTTTTCTTTATAGAATGTAGTAGTCACCAGGTGTGAGAGCTATAGTTTATTTTGTGGAATGTATTTCTAGTCCACCAACCTGAAAAACAGACATGGTCAGCTTTGGTAGTCCAAATGTCTGAATGCCTTTTTCTCACAAACTTCCATTATTTCTCCTCTGTTATAAAACAGAGAAAATGATGTGATAAAAATAATGTACTTCATGAACACAATTTTTAGGCCAGTTTGTATTCACCCAAAGATAAAAGGATACTGTCAGTCTTTTCACCTTACTTGTATTTTAGAGTCTGCATCAAAGATTGGGGTCAGGTAGTGGGCCAGAAGACAGCTGTTAAGGTGTATAGTGTTGGGTGCAAAATGGGGCTACATGGCTTCTAAAAGCCATACATGATAGAATAGGTGTCATTCACAATACGTCTCTTGCTGATGATTCATTTTGGAAACAAATAGTGAAATTTGGATGTATGATTAGACTGCAATCCTTGAGTGGATGTCCGTTCAATATGTCTGTGGAGGAATGAGTACTGAGCGCATGGGCACTTTCCCATCTAGAAGAACACGGCCAAAGGTCAAGGTGTTCATGGAGTCGATGAATTGGCAGATGATGTCTGATTTGCCAGACCTCAGAGCCATTAGCCTTAACCACTATGCATTGGGGTAACAGCAATAAGATAGAAAAGGAGCAACAGAATAATTGTCGTCTTGCCAGGGATACCAGAATTTAATTTTGGAGGAAAATAGGGGTTCACAACATTTTAAAAATTGGTAAATTTGTAGAATAACTTCTGCATCCAGCCTGGGATTGTAATGATAAATACTAAGCCAAAGTAGAGCCTGCTTTTAGGTCCTGCTATATGAAGAAAACTGACTATACAACACTTCCCTTCCGATCCATCACTTATATTCCTTTTAATAGACTTTTTATAACAATGGAGATGTTGCATATTACCTTGACATTTTCTGAGTTGCTTGTGAGTTTTCTCAATTGAATATGAATATTATTAATATGCAGCATTATGGTGATCTAGTAAAATAGTAACATTTAAATTACAATATTCTTTCAAGCAATGAAATAGTTTTGATTTTTTTCTATTTTTATTAAACATTTTTTTGCAATACTTAAGAAAGTAAACTCTAATTCCTAGGCATTTAATCAGGAAGTTGCATCCCATCAGATCCTTTATCAAAACTGCACATCTCAACCCTCTCACTCCCACCCTGGGAATCCTGATTTGATAGGTTTGGGGTAGGGCGTAATCTGTTGTACAAAGAAAAAAAATTCACTAAGATCTGTTTGCAGTTGTGAACGACTAGACAGGATGATTCCAAAATTTCATAATTCTTTTAGTACTATAATGCTCTCATTTTCAGACTAGATACAATTGTATAACTTCTCAACTTTTTGTGTTGGTAATGTATCTTCAAACCTGTTCTTACTTCTTGTATCTATCCTCCAATTTTTCCATCTTTTTACCTAATGCTTCTACTTCTAATTGAATCATTTATTTATAGCCATGTGCATATATGAGAGCTTTTATAACAAGTATGTGTATATATCCACATATATATACATCAATATGAGTAGAATACACACACACGTACTCGTGCAAGAAACCTTGCTTCTATCATCCACTTTATCATATTATTTATCTTTGTCTCTTTTGGACAAAAATAACAAGGGGAAATGCTTATATGTTATGCTAGGCTGCTGTGGAATACACCAAAGTATTCCAAGTTACCAGTTGGGTAAACACAACCTTTTTTTTTTTTTTTTTAACATCTTTATTGGAATATAATTGCTTTACAATGTTGTGTTAGTTTCTGCTGTATAACAAATTGGATCAGATATATGTATACATATATCCCCATATCCCCTCCCTCTTGCATCTTCCTCCCACCCTACTTCTCCAAAGAAGATATACAGATTGTCAACAAACACATGAAAGGATGCTCAACGTCACTAATCATAAGAGAAATGCAAATCAAAACTACAATCATAACACAACTTTTTAAGCACACATTCGAAACAGAAAATGTTATCAATGTCGAGGCTTAAATAGTGTGTACCTGAATTGAAATATGCCATCTTTATTAAGATCATTATTAAAATATTTTTCAACTGCCACACATAATAGTATAGTTATTTCTTATTTTAGGACTGTATTGTAAAAATTCTTCTTTCATCACCACTTTTTTTAATATTTGCTCTATTTTTTATTTTTTATTTTTTTTAACTTTTTATTTTATATTTGAGTATAGCCGATTAACAATGTATTTGCTCTATTATTGATGCATTCTTTGAGTAAGGCATTGGTTGTACTTTCCCCAAATAATCTAGAATTCTAATAATATTCCAGAAGCATACTACTTTACTTCTATAATTTACTGCTGGTAGCTCGGTTCTTTACCCATACATTTAAATGCAAAAATTACTCATTTTAGTGCTGTGTAGTAAAGCAGCTTAATAATGGCATAACTGGATATTTTTCATACAAAACACTCGGGATCCTGAAGATCAGTTTACATTTTTCACCTTCTTCCTTGTGTATGTTCACCAGCAATGTTAAGTGTTTTTGAACAACTCTCTCTTATACAGTTTTCCTCTAATAATATCTTAAATGAAGATCTTGTAGAATAGTAGGCTATGGTGCAATTTTATCAGACATCTTAAAGACACCACCCTCACTAATAACTTTGTTTCTCATATTCCTCTTGGAATCCCAGAAGGAGAGGGAGAGAAGTTTGTGTAATCAAACCCATCCCATTTTCATATCATTAAACAATTTTAAGTCTCCATGAAATCTTGGTTGATAAAGTGAGAATGGGAGAAAGACAATTACATGCTATTTACAGGATATAAAAAGAACTTGAATTTATATTACTTCTTTCAGATGAGTTGCAGATTTTCTATTCAAAGTCATATCTGGCATTTTTAAAGGATGAATAAAATGTTACATTTTAAAATAATATTAAAAAAGCTTAATTCATTTTGCTGAAATAATCTAATATAAATAATAATTTAGGTTGATAGTCTTTTTATTTGATAATAAATGGAACCAGTTTTATTTCATCTTAACCTCATCTAACTCAGAATTCTGTTCAAGGATAGTCAAGTATCCTTTGTCATGTCCAGTTCTCTTATGTTCCCCATCTAGTTTAAATGATCAGTTTTAGAAAGATTGTCAGAGGTTGCTTAAAACTTGCTGACTCACTTTCAGTGCCTGATGATGCCTGAATTGTTGATATTTTTATTCATTGTTTCACATCTTCATGCATCACTATGTAAATCCTTATCATTGGAAGTTAAAACACTGAAATCAGTGAAGTGTTTCTACTATCTCTTTTCTCTTACTATTAATAACATCTTTGTTTTCTAATGGACTTAAAATTATGTGTGGGACCGTGTCCAAGAAGGCTTTTTCACTGTCATGTGTTTTTACCTTAGTAAATGGTTGTGTAAAATGAGTACAGTCTGCCTGGATTTGAATCCTGGTTCTCCCAGTTCCTTACTAAGTAATGTTGGACAGGCATTTCCACCTCATTATTTCTTTTTTTTTTTTTTTAATCTTTATTTATTTATTTTTGGCTGTGTTGGGTCTTCGTTTCTGTGCGAGGGCTTTCTCTAGTTGTGGCGAGCGGGGGCCACTCTTCATCGCGGTGCGCGGGCCTCTCACTGTCGCGGCCTCTCTTGTTGCGGAGCACAAGCTCCAGACGCTCAGGCTCAGTAGTTGTGGCTCACGGGCCTAGTTGCTCCGTGGCATGTGGGATCTTCCGGGATCTTCCCAGACGAGGGCTCGAACCCGTGTCCCCTGCATTGGCAAGCAAATTCTCAACCACTGCACCACCAGGGAAGCCTCTATTTCTTTTTTTTTAAAAAAAAAAATTTATTGAAATATAGTTGATTAACAATGTTGTGTTAGTTTCAGGTGTACGGCAAAGTGATTTAGTTATATATATGTATATATATATGTGTGTGTGTGTGTGTGTTCTTTTTTATATCCTCTTCCATTTTAGGTTATTATAAGATTGAGTATAGTTCCCTGTGCTATACAGTAGGAACTTGTTGGTTATCTGTTTTATATATAGTAGTGTGTCTCTTTTTATCCCAAATTCCTAATTTATCTCCCCCCTCCCCACTATCCCCTTTGGTAACCATAAACTTGTTTTCTATGTCTGTGAGTCTATTTCTGTTTTGTAAATAAGTTCATTTGCATTTCATTCATTTTCATTTTTCATGTTCATGTTTCATGTTCATGTTCATTTTTTTTAGATTCCACATAAGTGATATCATATGGTATTTATCTTTCTAGGTCTGACTTACTTCACTTAGTATGATAATCTCTAGATCCATCCATGTTACTGCAAATGCATTTTATTTCTTTCTTTTTCATGGCTGAGTAGTATTCCATTGTAGATATGTACCACATCTTCTTTATCCATTAATCTGTCGATGGACACTTATGTTGTTTTCATGTCTTGGCTATTGTAAATAGTTCTGCTGTGAACATTGGGGTGCATATATCTTTTTGAATTATGTGGCATAGAATAATGGGAATAATAGTGATACTAATCTCAAAGTGGGATTGTGAGGATTAAATGAATTATTATGTTTAGCAGTTTTAGAATAGCGCCTGACATAGCTCTCATGGTGTATGCCTTTAAAATGGTTTACAAAACAAAACGAGCTTTCTTTCTCCTTATTCAACAACATTTATGAAGCCCCAAATGTGAGTGCTTCACAAGCGCTGGCTAGTACTGGGAATGCAGCTGGAATGTAACACACATGGCCTTTGCAATATTAATATTTAGAGTCTAGTGAGAGGGCACAAACAACACAATAACCACCCAGCTGTGTGGTAAGTCTTCTAAAGGAGGAGGTATGAAGTGCTAGCTGGAGGGAATGGGATAGATTGACAACTCCTTAATATTTTTGTTTTAAATGATCCAGTGATATTTTTGAATAATTGTTAATATATTCAGTAAAATTTTTTATCACATTTTTTGGGTGATGAATATCATCCAGATTCCTGGGAAATATAGTTTTTATTCTTGCATCATCAGATCAAATCACTCTCTACCCATTACTACTGCAGTTATCTGCCAACACCTGGGGCACTCTCCAGTTTCTTGAAGATTATGATTCTTAACTCACTCTTTGTATATCTAATTCTATTTCTGTTATGTCTTATTGATCTTGATATTCCCCTATTCTGTCCTGGTCTCTCAGTTCCTTGGTGTCCTCTCCTTTAATGATCTTGTCTTTCACCATATCCCAGCCACTAACTTCCATGGTCAAAATATATGCCTTGCCATTACTAATGCAATCCCTAAATAATCTCATTCTAAAACTGTTTAAAGCAACAAACATTAATGATACCATAAGCTCTGATGGTCAGAAATCTGGGTGTCCTTTAGCTGGATTCCTCTGGCTAGAAGTCCCTCACAAAGCTGCACACAAGGTGCTGGTGACGACTTCAATCTCCTGAGGTTTCAACAGGGAAGGATCTATATCTCAGCTCACTCACACAATTGTTAGTAGGTCCAGGTCCTTGCTGGCTGTTGGTGAGAGGTATCAGTACCTTGCCATGTGGACCCTTCAAAGGCAGCTCAAAACATGGCAGCTTGTTTCTCCCAGAGTGAGGGCTGAGAGAGAGTGATTAAAATTACAGTCTTTTCAGACTCTAATTTCAGAAATGACACTCTTTCACTTTTGCCATGTTCTCTTCATTAGCACTAACTAGGTCCAGCTCACATTTAAAAGAAGGGGATTCCACAAACACATGGATAACAGGAAGCAGAGACCTTTGGCAGATACCTTAGAGGCGGTCTCCCACACCCTTCTTTCTCTCCTCAAATTTCAAAACCTTCCTTTTTCCATTCCCTGTTTGATCTGATGACCTTCAAGACCTCCACAGGTTGCCACCACTTTATATACCTATATTTATGTTATATTTTCTTTCTTCTTCTTATCACTATGGTCAAGTTGTCCTTCCACACCTAAGCTAAGGCCAGCCTCCCCACTTGTGCTCCAGAGCCTAAGCTATACTGCATAGTCAAGGATATTGCTCCAAAAATTCTCACCTGTTTTCTGCATCATCAAATTTTCTTTCTCGGTTGGATTTCACATCATCATGTAATTTCTTATGTCTTCAAACCTCTCTTGATTTCATATCCCTTTATAACCACTGCCCCATTTCTACACTTGTTTATTTGAACATTACTTGAAAAATGCGTTTCTATTCTTTATCCTAATCCCTCTCTTCCTGTACCTTCTACAATAATTGTATTGCACTAGGAATTTTACTTTCTTCTCGGTGGTATCCGTAATAGCAGAAACTCTTACGTCTTTATACAGGATAGAGAAAGCAGATGGATGTGGGCAGATTAAATAATTTTGAAGTAAATAATCAAGAGACCAGAGGTGTGTAATCTTCCTTCAGTGTGTATGGTTTCTGTAGAACAGTAAGTTTAGTTCCTGAACTGGAACAATTTTGGTTTACCAGTGACAGAATATTCTTTGGGTAGCAGTCAACCCTGCTCACTGGTAAATGCAGTAATTGTGTTCGATGACGTAATGACAGTTTCCTTTTTGAAATTTTCCTTATTCTCTTATTTCTAAAAAAGATTTAAAATTTCCAGCTGAAATTAGTTGGGGAAAAAGTCAGACCCCTTTCTACCCTGAAGTGATGAATGTGTGTTCATTCTTAAGTAAAACTCTCTTATCAAGGGTGCTGCTGAATAACACATGCATAAAGCATCTATGTCCTGTTCTTTTTCATGTTGTGTTTACTAGGGATTGCCTGCAGGTTATATGAAGCTGGGAATTGGTCTGTTATGTTTTAAAGATGTTCAGATGGTTTCAATCCTCACAAGGCCGAAGCAGTCTTTCTATGGGTCAGACTGATGCTGTTTAGTCAATGTGTATAACCTCCTGGCATTTATATACCCCAAATGACCTTATAAATTATCATTTAAATAGGGTTCCAAGGCAGCAAAGGCAATTCCCATTACTCTCCTAGCTGCTAAATCTGGGTATTAACAATATAAATTTTGATTTATTACCCACTGTAAAATCAGAGTTCTTATTGTTTAACTTGCCAAAGCATCCCTTATTTCCAAAAGGAACAAAACACACCTGAGAGAGTAAAATGGACAGTTGAAAAGGGGTGTTACTAACTCATCATTCACAATGATCGTCACTTTATAGCATTCCTCCATGCCAAATAATATCTTTCTAGAATTCTGATGCCTCACTGCAGCACTTTCAATCTTGACCCATATGCTATGGTTTGTGTTGCAGAACTGCTCAAGACTGCTGAGCTTTCAGTATCAAGAATTTAATCATTTT
The DNA here is from genome assembly GCF_965194825.1 of Balaenoptera physalus. Taxonomy (NCBI): domain Eukaryota; kingdom Metazoa; phylum Chordata; class Mammalia; order Artiodactyla; family Balaenopteridae; genus Balaenoptera; species Balaenoptera physalus. The sequence goes on along the minus strand of NC_138890.1, from coordinate 97,271,863 downwards.
GAAAGGCTTAGGAGGATCTGTTCTCCATGGAAAGAAATACACACTGGAAGGAAAATCAAAATGCATGAAAATGTGGCAAATAGATGTAAAAAAAAGGCAGTAAAATAAATCTAGAATTTACTACCTTCTACAATGTCCTTTCAACTGATCTCTGAGGATTAGTAACATTGTCTGCATTGTCTAACATCTTGAAGGAATACTCTCTGTTTTTAGTGGAATTCCCAAAACATGAGGATTTGTTTACTGTACAATGAATGACTCCAGGTAAGTGCACTTGTCCTGGTGCTTTTGGTGAATATTGATTTGCTTCTAAACTCAACTGCCCTATTATATCCACTACTCGATTACTTAACGACCAGTCCCTTTTAGTTTTTGGCATTGGAAACATTAGTGCTGCAGTAACAGAAAAGGGCCGAGACAGGGCTGAATTAAAATCTTGTACTGTTAGTAGTTTGGCTACTTTTCCAGCTAAGCATTCAAATAAATTGAAAATGTTAGCAGGATCAATTTGAGTCTTCTCAAGAAAAGGGAGTTAATATGTTTTTCCTTCTGGTGTTCCATATTATTAAAGCAATAGTGCATTCCATAATTGTGATGGTCAGAAAAGAATTGCCTGTGTTGTCTGTATCAGACTGGTTTAACGTGACTAGTTTCTTAACAGGGTAAGGTTGAAAATATTGACTTAATAAACATTTGTTAAAAAGTCGTGTTTTCGTGAAGGTGTATGTGAAGCACCATGGGGCATATACAGATAATCATGGGATCTTTCCTCAAAATGGTACAGACTTAAAAGGGTGACAAGAAATGTAAATTGATTTAAAAAAAAATTATACCAGGCAGGAAGTGATGTGTCACAGTGCATAAAAAAGGCTATTTCCTAAAGTGGTGCTCAGAGCAGGTTGTAAGGAGAGCAGTGGATAATTTTGAGCAGGGATAGATGTGTTTTGAACACATGGTTAGGAGGATGGGGAGGTGTGGGAAGACATTTCAGACATGGAGAGATATAAGAAAAAAAGCACAGGAGATACTAAGTGTAAACTTTGTGGCATACCTTCTTTATCTGGTTAGATTGTTAAGGTGAGAAAAATTGAATAGTAGAAGATAATTTTGAAAAGATGAATTGAAGCTATATTTGGCCAGGCCCCGAATGCTAGACCAAGGTCTTGGATTTTAATTTTGAGCATTGAGGTCCTTGCCTTTCCCAGCTTCCCAAGGAAGTATCAATCGGTGGGCCTAACCTCGATCCAGATTCCACCCTGCTCAGAGCAGGAGGTATATGAGCTCTCTCTGCCCCACGGTTTGATAGGACTTGGGATCATAGTTTGTTGCCCACTAGGTGTGGTGTTTGACATGGTGTGTGTGTTCTGGGCCCTGTGGAGCCCCAGAGTTCTAGCAATTCCTGTCTTTCCAGATTGGTCTTGTCCAGCTGAAGAGATAGAAGTGTGGGACAAAGCCTTAAGCCTCATCTGGAAGTCTTTTCAACTATATGGATAACTATTTCACTTTGCAATCAACACTGACATTCTTTTTGCATTGCACTAGACTTTTCTGGTATCCTCAAGCACTCCTGAGTGCTGAAAAGTCCCCTCCTTTGGAGGAGTGGGTTACGGCATCCTGAACTTTGGGTAAGAGGTGGGAGACCTGCTATAAAAACAAAGATTGCTAGAATCTGACTCCACCTTTTCACATCAAGGTGGAGTTAGATTATATTCCCATCCACCCCAGCCTGTCACATCCACCTAAACCTTGCTTGAGATTGACACGCTAGGTCATTCTGCCTGGCACTTCCCAGGTATCTACGCTGTGGGCAGTTTCTGGAATTACCTTTCCCAGGTTCAGCTTTTGCTCTCTCCTAGGGTCTTGTGGCTCCAGCACACATCATGCTGAAGAGTGTGGGCACTCCTAATCTGCATATCTGATTGTACCATGGCATCTGTACATGATTTTAAGCAAGATTTTTTTAGACTACTATTGAGAGATTTTAAGTATATAAACTGCAAAGATACACATATATAAATACGTAAAGGAAACATATTTACAGATCTGAGAAAAGGGGATGGTTCTGGGCAAAGAGTAGCACCTGAAAATTGTCAACTACAGCAAGTCGTACGTAGCCTTCTAGAGTTTATATATCCCAGTGAGAAATACATTTTTAAAATTATGTGTAAGTGGGAAGAATTAAGCAAAAGATAGTTCAGCAGTTTTTATATGAGGCATAATTTACTTTGTGTGACAGGTTTCCTGACAGATGTGTCTATTGTTTGTATCTCTCTGCGTTTTAATTATTTAGAATTTCCTATGGTGAATGCACATAATACTATAGTTTTACTTTTTATCAAGTAGGAATGTTTCATTTCACGGCAATGATCATTTTTCATATGCTTGTTGAGCAATTTCCGTAGAAATAATAGATCAGTCTAGGTAAAAATTTCATATGAAAAAATTACCTTTAAGTGAGATTCATTCATAAGATGTTAAAATCCCTTACATACTCTTTCCCTTTTAAAAAAAAAAATTATTTATTTAGGCTGCTCTGGGTCTTATTTGCGGCATGTGGGATCTAGTTCCCTGACCAGGGATCGAACCCTGGACCCACTGCACTGGGAGCACGGAGTCTTACCCACTGGACCACCAGGGAAGTCCCTCTTTACCTTTTTTTTTAACCTAAGATTCTTTATGGGCATCTGCAAATTATGAGATAATCTTCTGTCTTTAACAATCCTCAAAATTTTAAGTAATTGCTAATCATAAGGTCTCCTGAGTAAATAAGGAGAACACAGATGAAATTTACGTTGCTTTATTAGAAATCATTTAGGCTCTAGGTGAAAAATAGTTGATGCTTTGTCATACAGCTTTTTTTTTTGGTTGTATAGCCTTTATTACTACCTCCAGTGAAATAAACTGCTATAGTGCCACATCACTGTAGAGGAGTGTCAACTTGATTTAATGCTAAGTCACTGAAATTCTCATTATTAATCAGCTTGTAGTTGAGTTCTAGAAAAATAATCCATTTTGCTTAGGCAGTTTTAGAGCATTTGTTTTGTGTGTCTATGTACATTATAGTATATAGTGAACCACTGTCGTTTTAGTGGAATTGCTTTCTCACTACCACAACAGTTACATACTGCAACAAGAATTGGTAATAGCTGTGTGAACACAGTCTTATGGTGAGAATCTACCAAACAGTAAACCTGTAAAATTTGGGGTACATGAGAATCATAGTAGCTCCTGATTGGTGAGTAATGTGTGAATGACAAGTTCTAAAAAAAAAAAAAAAAGTAATAATGTAGTAGATTCATAAACATATACTACATAGAAGTTATTTTTCAGACATGTAATTGTGTTCCATATTAGTGTATATGTTGTTGTATATGTTATATACAACATGTAATTGTTGTATATGTTTAACTGTCCTAAAGCTATTGTATAAATTAAATGTTATACTGTTTTCTGTTATAGATTGAAAGTTTATGTCAACCCCCCACCAAAAAAAATTTGTATGTGAGAGCCTAATGCCTAGGGTGATGGTCTTTGGAAGTGGAATCTTTGAGAGATGATTAGGTCATGAGGGTAGAGCCCCCATGAATGGGATGAGTGCTTTTGTTAGAGATAACCCCAGAGAGCTCCCTTGCCCTGTCTACCATGTGAGGACATAGCTAGAAGATGGCCATCTCTGAACAAAGAAGCACATCCTCACCAGACAATCTGCTGGACTTGGACTTATCAGTCTCCAGACCTATAAGAAATAAAGTTCTGTTGTTTATAAGCCGTGTAGTTGATGGTAGTTTGTTAGAGCAGCCCAAATGGACTAAGTTTGTGATGTAGTCTGTCATTGTCTATTTTTTTTAAATCACAGTTTGAGATAGCAATTTGCTAATTAGGCTTTTTTTCTTTAAATTAATTAATTAATTAATTATTATTTTTTTTTTTGGCTGTGTTGGGTCTTCATTTCTATGCGAGGGCTTTCTCTAGTTGTGGCAAGCGGGGGCCGCTCTTCATCGCGGTGCGCGGGCCTCTCACTATCGTGGCCTCTCTTGTTGCGGGGCACAGGCTCCAGACGCGCAGGCTCAGTAGTTGTGGCTCACGGGCCTAGTTGCTCCGCGGCATGTGGGATCTTCCCAGACCAGGGCTCGAACCCGTGTCCCCTGCATTGGCAGGCAGATTCTCAACCACTGCGCCACCAGGGAAGCCCCTGCTAATTAGGCTTTTACTGTGATTGCTATAGTCATCCAGCCAGTATAATTTAGAACCCGTAGAGGATTTGTTGGCATAATTTATTTGTTTTGGCCATCCTCATAGGGCAAATTCAATATTTATTTTGATCACTAATCTAATACAATATTGTCATGAGGGCATTTCAGCTTTTTGCACAAAATGAACAATGTTGCCTCAATGCTTAACATTTTTAATTATTTCTACGAAAATAACAGTGCACATAATAAAAATTTTAAGCAGCACAAACAAAAATGAGTCTGTCTCATTCTCAAAACATCCATCCTATTCCCCAGAAGTAATTTTGTGTATCCTTCCAGAATGTTTTCAGGCATATACACAAACATATGGATCCACCTTGTTTTATACCAGTGAGATAATATGTACAAGCTGTTCTGTTATTTGCTTTATATCTGGGAGAGTTTTCTAGATTATCATAACAAATCTACTTTATTTTTAACAGATGTATATAGTTGACCTTTCTATGGATGTTCTTATTTTATTTAACCAATTGCCTCCGAGAAACATTGAAGTTGTTTACAGGTCTTTCCCACACCCCTAATACAAATAATGCTGTAAAACTAATATTTTGTACGTATATGAGTTACACACAAATATATCTGTAGGGTAAGTATCTCAGAGTAGAATTACCAAGTCAAAGGGTTTGCACCTTTTATGTTTGGGTAAATTCCTATGCAAAAGATTGTACCAATGAATACTCTGACCAATAGCATATGGAAATACATTTTTCTTCATATCCTTGATAATACTGCCTACTCTGACTACTTCATTTATTCAACAAATATTTGTTACTACCACTTATTCTGTGCTTAATTTTCTCTCATAACACTTATTACCATCTGGCATGATATGTTCACTAACTTATTTGTTTATGTATTTTCTACTCATTGAAAAACTACATGGGGCAGAAGATTTTGTCTAATCTGTTCACTGCTGTATCCCTTACGTTTAGAAAAGTACCTGGAACATATTGTGTGCTCCATGCATACTTATTCAATGAAGGAATGAATGAATGAACGATCTGTTTCTAAGACTTAAGGCCCATATAAGATGAAATGTTGCTGAAATAAATGTATCAGAGCTTTCTTTTGTGACTGAGATTTATGCCTTCTTAGGAGGTAACTTGACTCCAGAATTACTTTTTACAACTATGTATTTTTTCTTTTAGTACTTTCACATTATTTTATAATAACACTTTTATGTTTATGTTTTAAATTTTTTGAAAATAAGAAATGAGGCAGATATCCAGCTTTATTTTCCCTTGGAGTTATCTAGAGTAATTTTAAAAGTATCTATTTTTTTATGATTTAATTGCTATCTTTATTATATACTAAATTTCTGTATGTCCTGAATCTATTTGGGCCTTCTATTTTGGCCCATTGATCTCTCAGTTTTGTGTCATGCCATATTATTCTACTTACTGGTACTCAACGATACATTTTATTACTAATTAAGTCTGTTTCTTCCTAAATGGTGTACTTTCTTTGGGGCTTTGTTGACTAAATTTGCTGATTTCTTTCAGATTGAGTATCAAATTCCTTGTTGTGTTTTAACAAAAATTATATTTTGACTGGGCTTGTAATTTGTGGGATAATTTTCAGGAAATTCAAATGGTATATACAGTATTGAGTCTTCCCAGTCAAGAAAACTTTCCACTTATTAAAGTATTTTTTAAATTTTAAGTTTTTTACATATTTCTTAACTTTATTAAGAGGTGTTTAATGTTGCTTTTGTATATGAAATTTGTTGTCACTATATTTTCTGACAGCTGCTTTCTGTGTGTACTCCTCTTACAGAACTCTCCCAGTTTCTTAGATGGTTTTTTTAGATTTATCATGTATAAAATCACTTCATCTGAAAATGGTGATGACTTTATCTCCTCTGCAATTATTTTATTTCTTTTAAAAAGTATTTTATTGTAGTGTATAGAAGTACTTAAAAAACTGAACCAGAAATTATATGAAAATCAAATTATCAGTTTTATCTGGACTCTAAGGCAGATAATATTTGTGAAAAATCAGGATTGATATCATACCTTTTAACACTAAAACTATTCAAATATGTTTTAAGTCGGCGATAAAATTTCTGAATTTTCAGTAATCAAGAAAACATAATTAAAACTTCAAAGAAAATATTTGGAATTCTTGTAAGACAATAGCAGAAATAATCTCTAATAAAGATAGGATTTATAGTAGAAGCATATCTTAATTTTAATAGCCAGGTGACTAAAAAATAATCTAAAAATAAAAAAAACAACCACAAAAGACACTTAATACACAATTATCTAAAAATCAAGTGCTAGTTACTATGCTTGTCTTTAGTATTTTCTACAAGAGATTCTTTGGTATAAAGGTCAGATCAATGGTGAGTACAAACCATATGCAAATTCTGGAATTTCAATTTGGAATTGGGAAAAATAACTCAAATTCTAATAATTTTGTAATCATTTATTTTGATAAAAATTATCATTATAAAAGTGGTGGCACAGTGGTTAAGAATCCGCCTGCCAATGCAGGGGACACGGGTTCGATCCCTGGCCCAGGAAGATCCCACATGCCGTGGAGCAACTAAGCCCGTGTGCCATAACTACTGAGCCTGCGCTCTAGACCCCGTGTGCCCCAACTACTGAAGCCCGTGCCCCTAGAGCCCGTGCTCTGCAACAAGAGAAGCCACTGCAGTGAGAAGCCCGCGCACCACAATGAAGAGTAGCCACCGCTCGCCGCAACTAGAGAAATCCCGTGCGCAGCCACAAAGACCCAACACAGCCAAAAAATTAAAAAAAAAAAAATTAATTAATTTAAGAAAAAAGTAAGAAGGTGAACATTTCTGCAAGTAACATTTAGTTGTAGTAGTCTTTCTCGAATATTAATATCATTTACAGTAGTTTTAACACAGGTCATTTAATTGTTCTGAATTTTCATTTTCAAAGTTAGAATATTAAGTTCAAGTAACATTTTGATGAAACATTCAAAAGGTGTAATGCGTATATAAAAGTACAATCTGTACAAACTATAATTTTATCCAAATTAAAGTTTTTATATTCCATCAGTGTAAGGTCAAACAGATAACTGCAGGCCCATGAGGAGTTAAAACTGTTAGACTCTGGGCCATTTTACCAACTGAGAATACTGCTATGCACATTTTATATGTTATTTTAGCAATAAATGTAAAAGAAGACATGTTGCAAACAGGTGGATCTCTATAGTAGATGTAATCAGAAAGCTTCAGTTTATTGATCCAATAGCAGGCACTTAAATTGTTTTTTACTTAAATATAACAAGTAAAATACTTACCTCAGTTAACTGGCTGGAAACCTCATTTCCTATGCATAGGCGCAAGAAGAAGAAAATTTCATTTAAAATTGTTTAGATTTATTTGCAATATTGTAGATAGACTGTGGGGTGTGTGTGTATAGCAATTTTATTAAGAGACAAAGTCTTAATAGTTAATATCTTCAAATTTGGAGTCAAGTGGTTTTTCACACCTAAAATCTGTGTGGCTTTAGATAAATGACTCAGCTTCTTGAAGCCTTAGTTTATCATATATAAATTAGATAAGAAAGCCAGAATCTCTTTCTAGGGTTATTACCAAGGTCAAGAAAGGTAATACTTGCAAAATTTTGATCATTGTGTCTCAAATCCAGTATATTATTCTTAGTGATAATAGTAGTAAGTATAGTTTTCACTTTGTACACAGATGGCTTGTCAGTTACAACACAGAAGGAACTAGGTATATTTGCATGTGAAATACAGCTCTTTGTTGTATAAAATGAGAATTCTCATGGGAACTCTTTGTTCTCTCTCACACAGATGCACCTAGAGACACAACACACTCACTTTAAATGTGCAACAGAGTGGTTAGCAGAATGGGATTTCCTTAATAGCAGACATGACTTTCTATTACAGGCGGTAATTGTAATTCTTAGTGTCACTACAATAAGAAGGAAAGCTGCTATTAATCTGTTTCCTGATATGGCTAAGCAACTTCTCCATCTTAATCCAGAAAGTTGTAGCTAGACTGAGCACCAAATCTCTTAGGTTCTCTGATTTCACTAACACTTGCCTTTGTGTTCAGATATGTTGGAAACTGAAAAGAATAGGGCTCATTAGCTAATGAGGGTCAGACAGAGAAATGGGTTGAAGCCTGACAATGAATTGGGGAATCAATATAAAAACATTATTGCTCACAGACAAAAAGAAAAAAAAAGGGGGGGGGGATTAAAGGTTAAAGCAGTTAAGTGCAGAAACAAAAAGTAAGAAATTAAATAAGGTGTAAAGGGAAAGAGTGATAGTGACTTAAAAAGTTGCAAGAAAAGGAAAAAAAAAAGTATAGGGTAAAAGTAAAAGACAGTAACAGAAAGTGAGCTAAGGGAGCGGAACAAAGCAAACGAACAGATTCCTGGCAGAAGAATATTATTAATGGTTATGAGCCCTCACTTCACTGGTTATGATAGAAGTTCAAGGTTTTTTTTTCTCCCTACAGTTTTCATACTATAAACCGTGCTTTGATTTCATTTCTTCAAATCTCAGTTGAGGCCAGATGCATCCAGCAGTGACCACAGAGATGGTACAATGCAATCAAAGCATTAAGTGGACTCTGGGAATTGTAGATGTTTAGGATTAGAGTACATTGAAAAGGCAAGTTATTTTGTAGTCTTCAGATGCCTTTAGTTTAGAGCATTTCTTTTGTACTCAAGTAAACAAAGACTACTCTGCTTAGTATATAGAATTCCAAATTCTATATTCCAAATCCTATATTCTTAGTATATAGAATTCCAAATTCCAGACATAGGGTTTACTGAAATGATGTTTCATGCTAGAAATTGGAAAGCTTAGCGTTCAACCAGTTAACCTTAGCAAGCAGAATTGCAGATGACTTCAGTGCTAGTACACTGCATTACATTTACTCTGCCCCCTGAGCATTGACTTTGGATATAAATTGAGTATGTTTGATATTGAAGTCACTTAATTTTTCTGTTAAGAAATGGTCCTTTAGGTAATATTTCACTTAGTATCTGTTCTATAAAAAAGTGTCATTAAAGAATTGGTGACATAGGTTTTTGAACCGAAGTCCCATCTTCTCGCTTCCTGAAAAATCTTAGTTTTTAGCTTCAAACTGGAACCTTGAAAAGGTTCTTGCCTGTGCTTTGTTGGTGCTTAACAATTCTACTGGGTGTAATAGCTTCATAATTACAGCTCATGTCCCAACTCATCAGAAGTGTTATCTATGAGTAAAATGATATAAAGCGTAAGTAATGCTTCAATAAATAAAATATTCCCAAGTTTAAAATATAGATTATAATTAATAATAGTATTTTGATCTTTATGTCTATTCACACAAACCATTTTTTTGGTCATTTCCTACTTCCTGAGTAATTTACAAGTATTCTTCATCATATATATTTGGTGTTTCTTCTGTGTAATGATTTAAAAAGCTTAAATTTTCTTTGAGTTCCTATAGAGTAGAAAACAATCATGTTTTTCTTTATGGATCTGGGAGGTATTTTTTTAAAATTGTTTTTATTGAAGTAGAGTTGATTTACAATGTTGTGTTAATTTCTTCTGTACAGCAAAGTAATTCAGATATATATATATATATATATATATATATATATATATATATATATATATATATACACCTTCTTTTTTTAAAAATTCTTTTCCATTATGGTTTATCACAGGATACTGAATATAGTTCTCTGTGCTATACAGTAGGACTTGTTGTTTATTCATTGCATATATAAAAGCTCACATCTGCTCACCCCAACCGGCCCCTTCATCTCTCCCCCACCCACCTCTGCCTTGGCAACCACAAGTCTGTTCTCTATGTCTGTGAGTCTGTTTCTGTTTTGTAAATAGGTTCATTTGTGTCATATTTCAGATTCCACATATAAGTGACATCATATGGTATTTGTCTTTTTCTTTCTGACTTAACTTGGCTTAGTATGATAATCTCTAGTTGCATCCATGTTGCTGCAAATGGCATTATTTTGTTCTTTTTTTATGACTGAGTAGTATTCCATTGTATATATGTACCACATCTTTTTTATCCATTCATCTGTCGATGGACATTTAAGTTGTTTCCGTGTCTTGGCTATTTTGAATAGTGCTGCTATGAACATAGGGGTGCATGTCTTTTTGGATTAGAGTTTTGTCTGGATATATGCCCAGGAGTGGGATTGCTGGATCATACGGTAATTCTATTTTTAGTTTTCTGAGGAACCTCCATGCTGTTTTCCACAGTGGCTGTAACAACTTACATTCTCACCAACAGTGTAGGAGGGTTCCCTTTTCTCCACATCTTCTCCAGCATTTGTTATTTGTAGAGTTTTTTTTTTTTGAACATCTTTATTGGAGTATAATTGCTTTACAATGGTGTGTTAGCTTCTGCTTTATAACAAAGTGAATCAGTTATACCTATACATATGTCCCCATATCTCTTCCCTCTTGCATCTCCCTCCCTCCTACCCTACCTATCCCACCCCTCTAGGTGGTCACAAAGCACTGAGCTGATCTCCCTGTGCTATGCGGCTGCTTCCCACTAGCTAGCTATTTTACATTTGGTAGTGTATATATGTCCATGCCACTCTCACACTTTGTCACAGCTTACCCTTCCCCCTCCCCATATCCTCAATCCATTCTCTAGTAGGTCTGTGTCTTTATTCCCATCTTGCCCCTAGGTTCTTCATGACCATTTTGTTTTGTTTTGTTTTTTAGACTCCATACATATGTGTTAGCATACAGTATTTGTTTTTCTCTTTCTGACTTACTTCACTCTGTATGACAGACTCTAGGCCCATCCACCTCACTACAAATAACTCAGTTTTGTTTCTTTTTATGGCTGAGTAATATTCCATTATATATATGTGCCACGTCTTCTTTATCCATTCATCCGATGATGGACACTTAGGTTGCTTCCATGTCCTGGCGATTGTAAATAGAGCTGCAATGAACATTTTGGTACGTGACTCTTTTTGAATTATGGTTTTCTCAGGGTATATGCCCAGTACTGAGATTGCTGGATCATATGGTAGTTCTAGTTTTAGTTTTTTAAGGAACCTCCATGCTGTTCTCCACAGTGGCTGTATCAGTTTACATTCCCACCAACAGTGCAAGAGGGTTTCCTTTTCTCCACACCCTCTCCAGGACTTATTGTTTGTAGATTTTTTGATGATGCCCATTCTGACCGGTGTGAGGTGGTACCTCATTGTAGTTTGATTTGCATTTCTCTAATAATTAGTGATGTTGAGCATCTTTTCATGTGCCTATTGGCCATCTGTATTTCTTCTTGGATAAATGTCTATTTAGGTCTTCTGCCCATTTTTCTATTGTTTTGTTGTTGTTGGGTGGTATGAGCTGTTTGTATATTTTGGAAATTAAGCCCTTGTCCGTCAGATCGTTTGCAAATATTTTCTCCCATTCCACAGGTTGTCTTTTCGTTTTGTTTATGGTTTCCATTGCTGTGCAAAAGTTTGTAAGTTTGATTAGAGCCCATTTGTTTATTTTTGTTTTTATTTCTATTGCCTTGGGAGACCTAAGAAAACATTGATACAATTTGTCAGAGAACGTTTTGCCTATGATCTCTTCTAGCAGTTTTATGGTGTCATGTCTTATGTTTAAGTCTTTGATCCTGTGTGAGTTTTAAATAAAAGAAAAATGGAAAAAAATTGAAACAAGTCCTAGTAATCTGATGTGTTTCATGGTTTAATCATATTTGCTCAGTGCAGTTTTTTTTTTTTTTTTTCAATGCAGTTTTTAATCGGAACATTTGTTTTGAGTGACCATATTCTTGTGTGGGACTAACCAGACAAATGTTTGTTTATTAAAGAATAAACAAACATTTAATAATTAGAAATGAAGTGATCTGTCAGGACTGCTGCTTGTCCCTGGTTCTGTGCATGCCTGGCTCATATGTGGATCAAGTGCTGTTCTGGTGACAGGTGTTAGTGTCCACTGTCTGCTGTACCATCTCTCAAATACCGTGTGTCTACAGGGACAAGTGAATTTCTGAATGGGTAATTAGAACAAAACTGAGTTGCCCAACATCCTACAAAATTTTTGAGATACTAACATGATTTTATATGCAATTCTAACAAAAATTACAGTGAAATTTTTAGGACACATGATTATGAAACGTTTGAGCTCCTGAGAGAGAAGAATTTCCAAAAAAGCCACCAGAAGTTATCATAGAAGATGGGGATGGGAAGATGAGGGGAGATGCGTACAAGACTAAAAACTCTGCTTCTTTCTCGCTTTGGATTTCACCGTATAATTTAAGACTTTCTTGCAGGGTTGTTAGACTTAAAGTACTCCTGGAAATTCAATGTAATCTCAACGATTCATATTCTAAAAATTACTAATGAAATATCTTCAAATTTATTAGCATTTATTACATGCTGGGTGTAGAACTGTTTTACATGTATTTTCTCATTCAATCTTTTTAAAAGTCCAACAATATTGACCCCATTTTGCACATTAGGAAACCAGCAAAGAGAGGTGGGTATTTTGGCCAAGATCATCCAGCTAGTAATAATGGAAAAGAAATTTTAATCTAGATGTGCCTAGCTCCACTCAGACATAGATGCATGAAATTTACTGTGCACCTGATAAATTAAACCTAACCTTCTAAAACATTTCTCTCTTATTCAGTCCCACAGCCATGACTGGTATTATTATTAACCTGAGGGATCTGCTTTCTAGAAATTTAATTGTGGATAATCATGGAAAATATAGCTGCCAAATATCTAATTCAAACCACTTGTTTGTCCCACATAATTCTTCTTTTATTTTTCATGAAACATTGAAAATAGATGCTCCACATTCTAGAACCCCAAGTCTTTACCCAACAGTGTAAAAAGTGTCAGACACAGCTGCCTTTTTTTTCCCCACATGACTATAGCTTCTTTCCCCTCAACTTTAGCCTACTGGTAATTGTATTATTTTATGCTGTCAAAAGTCTCCATGCTTCCTTTTCTAATGTGCCAAGGTCACTTTCTCAATTATTTTTCTCAGTGGATCATGATTTAGCAAGCTCTACTCATATCATATGCAGCTAAAGTAATAGAAGGCCCTAATCCCCATTTATTCTAATTATATAAAAATTTGGCTAGCTATAATGCTAAATGTGCCCTTTGACCTGAAGAAAATATTTCTGAGCTGTTTCGTTCACCTAGAACGATAAATGAGATGCATCAGAAGTTCCTTAACTAATTGAGAAATGCTTGAATGATCTTGTCTATTTGACTTCTACCTACTGGGACACATTTTACTGATGGCTTGAAAGAAACTTTAGACTCTAATCAGTAAGGTGGAGCATTTTTAAGCAGAGTATTTTAAGATTAAAGAATAGCGTCATTGAAATGAACTTCAAAAAAGGAAGAACACAACATGATCAAAGATTGAGGCAAAAAGATACTTTTTAAAGCACAGAGATAAAATTTATTTAATTAGACCATGTTACTGAGGGAGATAAAATCTCTAGTCTGAAGCCAGAAGAAGGTAGGCTATTACTTTATCTTAGTTTAAGCATTAAAGCATACATATTACAGATAATGGATGTTCTTTTGCCTGGTGACAGGGCAGGAAGAGGGCTTTGATTTCATGAAGTACATGTGGTACAAGTTTATAAGCGAGTTCATTTCAGCCATGTCCACAAAAAGCACTCTAACAACAATTCATGTGATCACTTCATCCTGGGGGCTCAGTGAGATGCGGAAGATCTAGGTTTTATAGGATGGTTAGTTAACTTAAATGGTTGCACTATCTTCTAAATAATGTCAGGGCCCATTTAGCTATGAATAGAGGACCCTGATCCATGGAAATAAATGCACCCATGACCTTGGCTAACCATCTTACGGTGTCGGGTCATAATTACAGCTGGGCCCTTGAGTAAAACAACTCCAGAAGCAGCGACGGCTAGCAGTTCTCTTTAGCAACATTAAATGTTGTAGAACTTTATGTTGATTTATTTTGTATGCAAAGGGGAGCAAATAATTGGGGGCGCCCAAACTTTGTTTTCGATAAATGCCTTGAGACTGGACTTTTTTCACTAAGTCCTGAGTCAGGTCAAATAAAGACAAGCCCCAAACTTGTCAGGCATATGAATAATAGTCACATAAAGAATATTTGTGAACATAAAATAAAGATGCAACAGATAACTAAAATTAACAAATAATGTCCAATCATTTGATGCTCAAATCTTTCAGTGAGTCCTTATAAAGGAGAGAGGTGCTGTGAGAGAAGGGGGAGGGGAGAGGGTGTCCCATCCTATCAAGTCAAGTGAGAGAGGTCTCTAAGAGAAATGTTCTTAAGGGCTCAGATAGCTAGCAGAATCTTGTTCTTCTGTTACACTACCGAGCTGCAATCCATGGGCTCTCTTGGTGCCATCCCTGGAGTGTAGCAAAGTGAGAAGTCCCTTTGGAGAACCTGACTTGTGTACCTGTGATTTTGGAGGCATGATAGAGGATGACAGTTCCAAATGCAGAGGACTGCAGATGGAGCGCATGGGATGGCAAGCAGAATGGGGAGGTTTTGCACCACTCTGCCAAACTAGGTAAGGAGAGTATCAAGAAAATCACCCATAGAAATGAACGCATTCACGAAGGGGAGATTGGTGTACCGTTTCTGGGTCCAATATCGGTTTATGGATCAGATTGCTGATAGCCTCTGCACAGATCTGAGCTGGGAGGAAGGTAATGCAACGTGATATCAGGGCAGAGAGAACTACTGTTGCAGCTTATTTTTTTCAGAAGGGGAATCTAAGATGCAGATTAGTATGCTGGCCACTTAGTAGGGATCATTCTTGGGAGTAACACTTATGGAAGAAAGAGGAAGGAGGCAGGGTTGGGCATTGCAAACCCGACAAAGGCCTCATCTCTAGAGCTGGGACAGATCATCAGAGTTGTCCTGAGTTGAGTTGAAGGGACTGAGTCTTTATACCCCTGCACTGATCCATCATTGGGCAGGCTGCTCCTGGAAGGAGGTGAGAACTTGGGCAAGATAATTTTTTTCTCAAGTGAGTTAATCCCAAAAGACAGCTGACAGCTGAGGGCTGCTTTCTGGCTTTTTGCAGCTGCTGGGAGCATAAATTGTTGATTTTAGAACTGAGATCTGGACAGCACATTATGGTGTTCATCATAAAAGCTTTTCTTTTTACAGCTTGGTAGTCCTCAGAGCTAAGGAGGGGTGTATTAGTCAGGGTCCTTCAGAGGAACAGAACAAACCAAATGTGTATATGTACACATATAACAGGATGTAATTTATATAATATGTAATTATATATTAATATATGTTAGCATAATATATATTTTATATAACGTATGTTTTATATTATAAATGTATATATTGTGTTATATAATTATATATATCATTATGTTTATATTATATATGTATTATATGCTATATATAACATACTTTATATCATATATATATAATATATAGAGAGAGAGGGGTTGAGGAGGGATTGATTTTAAGGAACTGGCTTATGCAATTATTTAAGATCCATTAGCATAACATCTGATCTACAAGCTTAACGTTGGTTAGGATTCACGAACAGACTGTAGACTCAGGAAGAGTTTCAGTTCAGGTCCAAAGGCAGCTTGCTGGCAGTATTCCTTCTTGTTCAAGAGAGATCAATCTTTATGCTAGTAGGCTGTTGACTGATTAGGTGAGGCCCACCCACATCAGAGGATCATCTGCCTTACTCCAAGTCTGCAGATTTAAATGTTAATCTGACCCAAAAAACATCTTCACAGAAATATCCAGAATAATGTTTAAGCAAATATATGGTCACCATGTCCCAGCCAAGCTGACATTTAAAATTAACCATTACAAGTGCTCTGTTTGTGGATCATGGTACATTAAGTCTAATAATGTGGAACCTTTGACCTTAATAATGTAGTACGAGAGGTAAACATTTAAAATTAGTCATACTTAATATAAAATTCTTCAACATAACAAAAAAGTAGCCAGAATTAAGCCATATATTTGTCTGAAGTAAATCTTCTTATTAATACATATACCACACCTACATATAATCTTTTAGAATATGGGAAAGAGGCTTTCTTTTTGCTGCTGCTGCAGCCATGAGTATAGTCAGGCTTCAGGAGAGGTTTGCCTCCAATGTCTTGTGCTCTGGTAAAAATGTTGGTTGGGTCTCAGTAAGACCAATGAAATCTCCAGTGCCAACTCCCATCAGCAGATCTGGATGCTGATTAAGGGTGTACTGAGCATCTGCAAGCATCTCCACTCCCAGGCTTGATGCAGAAAAACACCTTGGCCACTGGGAGAGCAGGCATATTGTCATGGATAAAGAAATGGTCCTGCCAGTGCTAGGATGCCTGAGAAGGTACCCTGGATGAGGAGAATGAGAATTCTGCTGCTCAGAAGATACCGTGAATCTAAGATTTATCACTAACTGTGTCACAGTCTGTACTTAAAGGTGAAGGGAAATGCATTCAAAAACAAGTGAATTCTCTTGAACACGTCCAGAAGCTGAAGGCAGTAAAGGTCCAAAAGAAGCTCCTGGCTGACCAGGCTGAGGCCCTCGGGTCTCAGACCAAGGGAGCACACAAGTTCTGGGAAGAATAGCTCCAGACCAAGAAGGAAGAAATCATCAAAACTCTATTCAATGAAGCAATGCCATTTGCAGCAGCGTGGATGGACTTAGAGATTATCATACTAAGTGAAGTAAGCCAGACAGCAAAATATCATATGATATCACTTATATGTGGAATTTAAAAACTTGATACAAATGAACTTATTTATAAAACAGACTCACAGACATAGAAAACAGACTTATGGTTACCAAAGAGGAAAGTGAGGGGGGCGGGGATAAATTAGGAGCTTGGGATTAATAGATACACACTACTATATATAAACTAGATAATCAACAAGGACATACTGTATAGCACAGGGAACTATACTCAGTAGCTTGTAATAACCTATAATGGAAAAGAATCTGGAAAAGAATATTTATACACATATATGTGTATATATATTTATAAATAATGTATAATTGAATCACTTTGCTGTACACCTGAAAGTAACACAACATTGTAAATCAACTATACTTCAATAAAAAAAAAAATCTATTCAAGGCAGAAAAGACCAAGAAATAAAGCTCCCCCTCTTTCAGCAATTACATAGATCAGTCATTCAACTAAAAATAAAACCCTTATCTACCCTTCCCACCAAAAAAAAAGAATTGAAAGAAAGAAAATGTGGAAAGAAGGCCATATGCTTTAACCTTTAGAGGATGTTTATAACGGTCCATTAGTTGCCTTACAGGTACTAATTCTTTCTCTCTGTGACAGATGCTTAGGCCATCACTGTGGATTGAATCCAGCATGAGAGCTCCAAAAAGAGCAAGGTCCAGGGCTTCTAGCCAGAGACTCATAGATATTATTAGTACACATGCTGTCTCTGCTATCCACACCCTTTTGGCTAAGATTTCATGTATATGCAAATCGCACACCTCTAATATGTTGACACTGATGGAGCGCAGTGGTCCTCATTAGGAGCTCGGCGGCCCCCATGTGTAGGTGCTGATAAGGTGTTGTTGCCAGAAGTGGGATTTTGAGTTCTAATTTACACACACATGAGCACATAGTAACTTTATGAGTTTTCTGTGTAAAAAGAACACAGGTAAAAGGGAACCAATTTTGAGCCATTTTGGTGATTTCAAGCCATTTTGAGACTCACTCAAGAAGGCTGTCTGCCAGCAAGGGCATTCTCATAGCAAAAGGCAGAAGTTGTGAAGGGAATTAGAAGAGATCATTTGGAAGCTATCTTCCACATGAGGAAAATATGCATTTTTCAGAACCTGGCATGCATTTCATAAGAAAACACCCTATTTCCTAAATACCACTGAAAATATTAAGAAATATGGTAGGGAATGAACTCATAATAGCCAAATCCAGGTCTAAACCCAAATTAGAGGGATTAATAAAGGACATTTTCAGGAAGAAAGAAGATTTTAGATAATATTTGGTATGATCAAGAGGAGACATAATCTTAGTGTTCTGGTTAAGTCTTTACCAATAAAAAATTTTAAAAGGAGAAAAAAACCCCAAGTCTTTACAAGAAAATTGTGATCAAAGTATAAAACAAAACTAGAGTATGGTATTGCAAGATTATTTCAATACAAATAGTCTCTAAAAGGTCATTAGTTTGACATTTTCTTTTGAAGTAAACTGTTTTGACTCAGGCTTCCATTCCTCTCTGTGTTGAATTATACTAAACAGTTATGTGGAGAAAAATAATTATGTAACCATAATTAAAATCACTGTTAAGTTTTTAAATTATCTAAGTAAAACTACTGAAAAAGTACAGAAGGTTTAATGAATGTTATGAAAATAATAAAAATAATATGGTCTTTTTCAATGACAGAGGTATTATAGGTGACAATTTTATGATGGATATAGAAGAGGAAAACTGGAGGAAAATATAGGGGAGTTTATTTCTTAAAATGAATTTGTAGAAAGTCAAGATATACAATTTTGATAACACAAGAAATAGACTCAAGTGTTATATTGAATCATTATCCTTGAAAGATAAAACAGACAGAGTAGAATCCTAGTATATCTGAGTGGCTGTGACATAATACTAAGTAGCTGTCTGGTATGAGACATGTTACTCTTCTGCTTCTCCTTCCATTCTGTTTTTTACCTGCTCATTCCCCATTCTGATGATAAGGAGTTAGCTTATTTCTTGATTCTCCTTTTAGTCATTCATCTGCATCACTGAATCTGAGAGATCCCATGACTTAGGTATTTATAAATAGGGATACTGAACTAATCTTAAATTACATATTCTATAGAAAAGTTATCCCCTTCCAAGTCTAATATTTAGTGTTTGTTTTCATCAGGAAAGTAACATTTCAAAGTTATTGAGGATGACTTTTTGTGCCTGATTAGCTGAAAGAGTGAGGGAAAGGTATTGAAGATTTTAGATCCTTTCGTTCTGGTACTGATGGAAAGCTAGAGGAGTAGTGTTTCCTTATTTTTGGTGAAATAGTTGAAATTGTAATATGTTGAGTCTTTAACCTTCAAATATTTATAGAGTGGAATGAATTTATTTTTAAGATATCCTTTTATTTTTTATTTTTATTTTTTAAACATCTTTATTGGAGTATAATTGCTTTACAGTGGTGTGTTAGTTTCTGCTGTATAACAAAGTGAATCAGTTATACATATACATATATCACCATATCTCCTCCCTCTTGCATCTCCCTCCCACCCTCCCTATCCCACCCCTCTAGGTGGTCACAAAGCACCGAGCTGATCTCCCTGTGCTATGCGGCTGCTTCCCACTAGCTAGCTATTTTATGTTTGGTAGTGTATATATGTCCATGACACTCTCTCACTTTGTCCCAGCTTACCCTTTCCCCTCCCCATATGGAATCGAAAAAAAAAAGTCATGAAGAACCTAGGGGCAAGATGGGAATAAAGACACAGACCTACTAAAGATATCACTTTAAATGTATGATTCCTTCTCAATTTAGGTGACAAACGCCAGAGCCCTTGATTGCCTGGTCACTTGCCAAGGGATTCTAGAGTATTACCAGGTCCCAGTCTTTGGAGTAAAAGAGCAATACATTTCCTGGGTCAAGGAATTTTAGGTGGGGATTTTAGGTTTTAGTTGGAGGAGATATTAGAATAATGGAAATAGATGAATCCCTTAAGCTCCTATTTATCAGCTCATTATTTTGAAAAACTAATTGTGCAGCGGCTGCAAATATTTCCCACATGATTAGGCATTAGCATAAGGGTTTTGTTTACTTTGGGTAATACTAATCACATTTTCTTCGTGGCCAGTGAAGTTGATTTACATACAGACTATGTAAACCTTGCCACCCTCTTCACAGTAAAACAAAGAAATGAAGTTAAAATGTCTTTATTTTTCAATTAAATAATGTATGATTGATAACTTGAATCAATATTGGAACCAAAGTATAAAGAGTCCCAGACCTGTCAAATAGCATTGAAAGCAAGGAAATTTATGGGTACCATTCTAAATCACTATCAGGGTGGATTGCCAGTCTCTATTATAGAAGTAAATTAACAGGGATGTTTTGGCTGAAACAGTGAAGAGGGATGTTGAATTCTGTTGCGCAAAAAGTATCCCATTTAGTTGCAGTTGGATGTATTTGGCAACTTCTCCTATGTGTGTTGGTTTAATACACTATACCACACATACCCATCTGATCTCTACCATGAGGAAAGAGAAAATTACCTACAATCTAAATAGGTTCATTCTTTGTTGTCAGGCAGAGATCTTTCTGGACTCCGATGAATCGAAATTCCTTTGCCCTTCTTTTTACCCTGAATCTCACATCCCCTCTTACAGTTCAAGCTGTGTAAATGTGTATGTGTAAGTGTGTGTGTGTGCACGTGCTTTTTTGTGTGTCTGTGAAGGACACTTGGGCTTATCTTTTTTAAGAAATGGAAATTTTATTTTGAAAGACCTAAGATTTTTCCAGTATAGTATTGTCACACAGTGTTATGCGCAAAATGTTTAAGTGAATTTTGCTTTTAACTGAGTGAATTTCAGACACTTTGCAATTTCCTCTTAAAATCCATCCTGTTTCAAAAAGAAACATTTCTGTAAAGCTTTTTTTTTCATATTATATTATTTTATTTATTAGACTTTTATCCTCCTTTCCTTCAGAATCAGAATTTCAAGGTTGGTTACAGAATTTTGGAATTTTAGATTTTACAAATGAGTAAAATCAAAGGCTTTGTTTTTTGTTTTTTTTTTCAAATTTGGCCAGTTGAAATTTTGCCTTGATGGTTTTAGGACAAATTGTGAGGGGCAACTTAAGACTCAAGGAGATACCACAGCTCTTGAATTGTTTACAGCTTTAGAAATGTAGGGCTTCAAATGGTTAACTGAATCATCTTTATACTTTATACTCCAAACTAGTAGAGTGGGTTGTGTAGGTCACGTTCAAAATTAAGGGTGAACTTTCCTAAAAAAAACAATTTGGTAATGTAATTGTATTGTATTTGTGATCTCACAAATACACTTTTATTTTATATTTTAATTTTATTGGGGGTATAGTTGATTTACAGTGTTGTTAGTTTCAAGTATACAGCAAAATGATTCAGTTATACAAACACATATATTCATTCTTTTTTTAGATTCTTTTCTCATATAGATTATCACAGAATACTGAGTGGAGTTCTCTGTGCTATACGGTAGGTCCTTGTTGGTTATCTATCTTATATACAGTAGTGTGTGTGTGTTCATCCCAAGCTCCTGATTTATCCCTCCCTCCACATTTCCCCTTTGGTAACCATAAGTTTGTTTTTGATATCTGTAAGTCTGTTTCTGTTTGGTAAATAAGTTAATTTGTATCTCTTTTTTTGTAGAATTAGATTCCACATATGCTTGATATCATATGATCTCTGTCTTTCTCTGACTTACTTCACTTAGTATGATAATCTCTAGGTCCATCCATGTTGCTGTAAATGGCATTATTTCATTCATTTTTTTATGGATGAGTAATATGCCATTGTATATATGTACCGCATCTTCTTTATCCATTCCTCTGTCAGTGGACACTTAGGTTGCTTCCATGTCTTGGCTATTGTAAGTAGTGCTGCAATGAATATTGGGGTGCATGTATTCTTTGGAATTATGGTTTTCTCCTGATGTATGCCCAGGAGTGGGATTGCTGGATCATATGGTAGCTCTATTTTTAGTTTTTTAAGGCATCTCCATACTGTTCTTCATAGTGGTTGTACCAATTTAGATTCCCACCAACAGTGTAGGAGGGTTCCCTTTTCTCCACACTCTCTCCAGCATTTATTGTTAGCAGATATTTTGATGATGGCCATTTCTGACTGGTGTGAGGTGATACCTCATTGTAGTTTTGATTTGCATTTCTCTGATAACTAGTGTTGTTGAGCATCTTTTCATGTACTTTTTGGCCACCTGTATGTCTTCTTTGGAGAAATGTCTATTTAGATCTTCTGCCAATTTTTTGATTGGGTTACTTGTTTCTTTTATTAACATAGAGCTGCATGAACTGTTTGTGTATTTTGGAGATTAATCCCTTGTCAGTCGCTTCTTTTGCAACTATTTTCCCCCATTCCATGGGTTGTCTTTTCATTTGTTTATGGTTTCCTTTGCTATGCAAAAGCTTGTAAGTTTAATTAGGTCCCATTTGTTTATTTTTGTTTTTATTTTCATGACTCTAGGAGGTGGATCTAAAAAGATATTGCTGTAATTTAAGTCAGAGTGTTTTGCCTATGTTTTCCTCTAAGGGTTTTATAGTGTCTGGCCTTATATTTAGGTCGTGATTCATTTTGAGTTTATTTTAGTGTATGGTGTTAGAGAATGTTCTAATTTCATTCTTTTATGTGTAGCTGTCCAGTTTTCCAAGCACCACTTAATGAAGAGACTGCCTTTTCTCCATTGTATATTCTTGCCTCCTTTGTCATAGATTAATTGACTATAGGTGCATGGGTTTATTTCTGGGCTTTCCATTATGTTCCATTGAGCTATATTTCTGTTTTTGTGTCAGTACCTACTGTTTTTTGTTTGTTTGTTTGTTTGCTTTTTTTTTTGGGCCACACTGAACAGCATGTGGATCTTTGTTCCCGGACCAGGGATCGAACCCATGCTGCCTGTAGTGGAAGCACAGAGTCTTAACCACTGGACTGCCAGGGAAGTCCCAGTACCATACTGTTTTGATGACTGTAGCTTTGTAGTATAGTCTGAAGTCAGGAAGCCTGATTCCTCCAGCTTTGCTTTTCTTTCTCAGGATTGCTTTGACTGTTCGGGTCTTTTGTGTTTCCATATAAATTAAAAAATTTTTTTCTCATTCTGTGAAAAACACCATTGGTAACTTGATAGGGATTGTATTGAATCTGTAGATTGACTTGAGTAGTATAATCATTTGATGTTGATTTTTCCACTCCAAGAACATGGTATATCCTTCCATCTGTTTATGTCATCTCTGATTTCTTTCTTCAGTGTCTTAAAGTTTTCAGAGTAGAGGTCTTTTGTCTCCTTAGGTAAGTTTATTCCTAGGTATTTTTATTCTTTTTGATACGATGGTAAATAGGATTGTTTCCTTAATTTCTCTTTCTGATCTTTTATTGTTAGTGTATAGGAATGCAAGAGATTTCTGTGTATTAATTTTGTGTCCTGCAACTTTACCAAATTCATTGATGAGCTCTAGTAGTTTTCTGGTAGCATTTAGGATTTTATATGTATAGTATCATGTCATCTGCAAACAGTGCCAATTTTACTTCTTCTTTTCCAATTTGGATTCCTTTTATTTCTTTTTCTTCTCTGATTGCCAAGGCTAGTACTTCCAAAACTTTGTTGAATAAAAGTGGTGAAAATGGACATCCTTGCCTTCTTCCTGATCTTAGAGGAAATGCTTTTAGCTTTTCACCATTGAAAATCATGTTAGCTGTGGGTTTGTCATATATGGCCTCTTTATGTTGAGGTAAGTTCCTTCTATTCCCACTTTCTGGAGAGCTTTTATCATAAATGGGTGTTGAATTTTGTCAAAAGCTTTTTCTGCATCTTTTGAGATAATCATATGGTTTTTATTCTTCAGTTTGTTAATGTGGTGTATCACACTGATTTGCAGATATCAAAGAATCATTGTACCCCTGGGATAAATCCCACTTGATCATGGTATAGGATCCTTTTAATGTATTTTTGGATTTGGTTTGCTAGTATCTTGTTGAGTATTTTTGTGTCTATGTTCAGTAAAGCTTTTAAACTTAAAAATAAGTTTCTCATAATGTATGTCTAACACAAAATGACAAAAAGTTAAATATCAAAAGCTATAAAAAATACATTTTTTTGATGGGTTAAATAGTTTTATATATTTTTGGTTTTACATATTCAAAGTGAGTTCTTGAGTTTTATGAGGAAAACTGAGAGGACAAGTCTTTCATATTTACCCACATACTTACCTTTACTGACATTCTTCATTCCTTTTGTGTGGATCCAGAGTTTTAATCATGTGTTATTTTCCTTCTACCTGAAGAACTTCCTTTAACATTTCCTATGGTGCAGGTCTGCTGATACCAGCTAGTCTGAATACATCATTATTAACCTTACTTTTTTCAATGACTTGGAAAAATGTTTAATAAAAATTCATATACAGTGTATAATTCCATTTTCTTATTAAATCTATAAAGGTACAGAAAAATTTTTATGTCAAAATGTAACTAGTTTTCTTTAGATGAGGGGATTATAACATTTTTTGACTACTTTTGTTTATCAAAATTGTTTCATTTTGTCTTATTCTTCTTTTTATTATTGTGGTAAAATATATATAATGTAATATTTATCATTTTTACTTTTTGTAAGTGTACAATTCATTGGCATTAAATACATTCACAGTGTTGTGTAACCCCCAGGACTATTTATATCCAAACCATTTTCATCATCTCCAACTAAAACTCTGTACTTAACAGACAGTAGCTCACCCTTCCTGCTTGCTGTTCTACTTTCTATATTTATGAATTTGCCTATTCTAGGAACTTCATGTAAATGGAATCATATGATATTTGTCCTTCTGTGTTGGGCTTATTTCACTAAGAATAAAGTTCTCAAGTTCTATCCATATTATAGCATATATCAAAATTTCATTCTTTTTTATGACTAAGAAAATATTTTTATATTTTAATTTTTGAAACTTATATTCATAGACACTGCACTAATAAATGAAGGCTAAAATAACTAAAGATATTTTATTAGTAAAGGCTTTGCCTCTGAACACTATCAGTCATCATTCAATTTAAGGTGAATGCTTATGTATTTTTATGATTTAGTAAACAGTGTTCTATTTATGTGACTTTGTACAAAACAGACTCTGTCCTTGTATTCTCCTCCACCTTGAATGTATGCAATCTGAGGTAGCCATATGCTGGGAAATAGCTTTTTAAAATGCTGTGGTATTCTTACTAAATTCAGTAAATATGGGATTGTTTTTGCTTTCAACAAAAGTTTATTGTATTGCTGCTATATACTAGGCACTGACAGGTAAAAAGTATTATAAGGCTCAAGCCATATGCTCCACATGCTCACTGTAGAGGAGAGGGGGTAAATAAGCAATGTTAATATGAAGGAAAACCAGGGCTACAGAAGATTCAGAAAGTGCTGTGGAAATAGACAGTAGGTTCTACTTCTTTCTGACTAAGGAAGAGAAACTCTTCCCCAGAGAGGTAACCCACAAAGTACATCAAGAAGGATAAATAGTATTTCTGAAGTTGAAGGAAACAGCAGAGCCATTCTAAGCAGAGAATCACACATGCAAAGCTATAATGAAGAAATAATGGTCAGAAATTTAGCATATCAGGAGACAGAAGTACGTAGAAGAAAGGAATAATAGAGATGAGGCACCAATTTTCAAATTAAAAGGTTGACGTTAACCATAAACAATGACAATTTATTTTTCCTCAAAAATTAAACAATATCAAGTGATTTAAGTTTAAATAGTGATGCTTTATTTTAACCATGCTTGACTCTAATAAAAGTAGATCGTTTTCCTTTTTTTTTTTTTTAAATCCCTTTGAAGGCAGTGTGCTCCAATTGAAAGATCTTAAGCTTTGGAGTTTTTGCCTTTAATTATATTACTAATTAGCTTGATGTCTTGGGCAAGTAACTGAAAACTTAGTAAGATGACAATAAGTGAACTTCTGGCTCAGGGTGTCTTCCCTCCACTGTCACTGAACTGCCCCGGAGCCCGAGGGAAGGGCGACCTCACTGAGGCTGCTGGCTCTGGAGGTGCCTGAGCAGCCAAAGCTACGACAGTCCTGGGGACCACGGGCCGGATCACTCATCCTGGGGTAAGCCAGCTGCCATGTCATGAGGACACTCAAGCAGCCCTAAGAGAGATCCATGTGGCAAGGAACTGAGGCCTCCACCTACAGCCACATGACCATGTGGATGACAGGCTCTTAGTGCTCCAGCCAGGCATCAGGGCTGTGCCTCTGAGGTGGGAGAGCCAAGTCCAGGAAACTAGTCCACAAGAGACCTCCCAGCTGTACGTAATATCAAACGGTGAAAATCTCCCAGAGATCTCCATCTCAACACTAGGACCCAGCTCCACTCAACGACCAGCAAGCTACAGTGCTGGACACCCTATGCCAAACAACTAGCAAGACAGGAACACAGCCCCATCCATTAGCAGAGAGGCTGCCTAAAATCATAATAAGGCCACAGACACCCCAAAACACACCACAAGACGAGGACCTGCCCACCAGAAAGACAAGATCCAGCCTCATCCAACAGAACACAGGCACTAGTCCCTCCACCAGGAAGCCTACACAACCCACTGAACCAACCTTAGCCACTGGGGACACAAACCAAAAACAATGGGAACTACAAACCTGCAGCCTGTGAAAAGGAGACCCCAAACACAGGAAGTTAAGCAAAATGAGAAGACAGACAAACACACAGCAGATGAAGGAGCCAGGCAAAAACCCAGCAGACCAAACAAATGAAGAGGAAATAGGCAGTCTACCTGAAAAAGAATTCAGAATAATGATAGGGAAGATGATCCAAAGTCTTGGAAATAGAATGGAGAAAATACAAGAAATGTTTAACAAGGACCTAGAAGACCTAAAGAGCAAACAAACAGTGATGAACAACACAATAAATGAGATTAAAAATTTTCTAGAAGGGATAAATAGCAGAATAACTAAGGCAGAAGAACGGATAAGTAACCTGGAAGATAAAATATTGGAAATAACTACTGCAGAGCAGAATAAAGAAAAAAGAAAAAAAAAGAATTGAGGACAGTCTCAGAGACCTCTGGGACAACATTTGAATTATAGGGGTCCCAGAAAAAGAGAGAAAAAGAAAGGGACTGAGAAAATATGTGAAGAGATTATAGTTGAAAACTTCCCTAATATGGGAAAGGAAATAGTTAATCAAGCCCAGGAAGCACAGAGAGTCCCATACAGGATAAATCCAAGGAGAAACACGTCAGAACACATACTAATCAAACTATCAAAAATTAAATACAAAGAAAAAATATTAAAAGCAGCAAGGGAAAAACAACAAATAACACAGAAGGGAATCCCCATAAGTTTAACAGCTGATCTTTCAGCAGAAACTCTACAATCCAGAAGGGAGTGGCAGGACATATTCAAAGTGATGAAGGAGAAAAACCTACAACCAAGATTACTCTACCCAGCAAGGATCTCGTTCAGATATGAGGGAGAAATTAAAACCCTAACAGGCAAGCAAAAGCTGAGAGAGTTCAGCACCACCAAACCAGCTTTACAACAAATGCTAAAGGAACTTCTCTAGACAGGAAATACAAGAGAAGCAAAAGACCTACAATAACAAACCCAAAACAATTAAGAAAATGGTAATAGGAACATACATATCGATAATTACCTTAAATGTAAGTGGATTAAATGCTCCAACCAAAACACATAGACTGGATGAATGGATACAAAAACAAGACCCGTGTATATGCTGTCTACAAGAGACCCACTTCATACCTAGGGACACATACAGACTGAAAGTGAGGGGATGGAAAAAGATATTCCATGCAAATGGAAATCAAAAGAAACCTGGAGTAGCAATTCTCATATCAGACAAAATAGACTTTCAAACAAAGACTATTACAAGAGACAAAGAGGGACACTACATAATGATCAATGAATCAATCCAAGAAGAAGATATAACAATTGTAAATATTTATGCACCCAACATAGGAGCACCTCAATACATAAGGTCAATACTAACAGCCATAAAAGGGGAAATTGACAGTAACAGAATCATAGTAGGGGACTTTAACACTCCACTTTCACCAATGGACAGATCATCCAAAATGAAAATAAATAAGAAAACACAAGCTTTAAGTGATACATTAAACAAGATGGACTTACTTGATATTTATAAGGTATTCCATCCAAAAACAACAGAATACACATTCTTCTCAAGTGCTAATGGAACATTCTCCAGGATAGATCATATCTTGGGTCACAAATCAAGCCTTGGTAAATTTAAGAAAATTGAAATGATATCAAGTATCTTTTCTTACCACAATGCTATGAGACTAGATATCAATTACAGGAAAAAATCTGTAAAAAATACAAACACATGGAGACTAAGCAATACACTACTTAATAACCAAGAGATCACTGAATAAATCAAAGAGGAAATCAAAAAATACTTAGAAAAAAAATGACAATGAAAGCACGAAGACCCAAAACCGATGGGATGCAGCAAAAGCAGTTCTAAGAGGGAAGTTTATAGCTATACAAGCTTACCTCAAGAAACGTCTCAAATAAACAAGCTAACCATACACCTAAGGCAATTAGAGAAAGAAGAACAAAAAAACCGCAAAGTTAGCAAAAGGAAAGAAATCATAAAGATCAGATCAGAAATAAATGAAAAAGAAATGAAGGAAACTATAGCAAAGATCAGTAAAACTAAAAGCCGGATCTTTGAGAAGATAAACAAAATTGATAAACCATTAGCCAGACTCATCAAGAAAAAAAGGGAGAAGACTCAAATCAGTAGATGTAGAAATGAAAAAGGAGAGGTAACAACTGACACTGCAGAAAGAAAAAGGATCATGAGAGATGACTACAAGCAACTATATGTCAATAAAATGGACAACCTGGAAGAAATGGACAAATTCTTAGAGAAGCACAACCTTCCAAGACCGAACCAGGAAGAAATAGAAAATATGAACAGACCAATCACAAGCACGGAAATTGAAACTGTGATTAAAAATCTTCCAACAAACAAAAGCCCAGGACCAGTTGGCTTCACAGATGAATTCTATCAAACATTTAGAGAAGAGCTAACACCTATCCTTCTCAAACTCTTCCAAAATATAGCAGAGAGGGGAACACTCCCAAACTCATTCTACGAGGTCACCATCACCCTGATACCAAGAGCAGACAAAGATGTCATAAAGAAAGAAAACTACAGGCCAATATCACTGATGAACATAGATGCAAAAATCCTCAACAAAATACTAGCCAACAGAATCCAACAGCACATTAAAAGGATCATACACCATGATCAAGTGGGGTTTATCCCAGGAATGCAAGGATTCTTCAATATATGTAAATCAATCAATGTGATGCACCATATTAACAAATTGAAGGAGAAAAACCATATGATCATCTCAATAGATGCAGAGAAAGCTTTCAACAAAATTCAACACTCATTTATGATAAAAACTCTCCAGAAAGTAGGCATAGAGGGAACTTTCTTCAACACAGTAAAGGCCATATATGACACACCCACAGCCAACATAATCCTCAATGGTGAAAAACTGAAACCATTTCCACTAAGATCAGGAACTAGACAAGGTTGCTCACTTTCACCACTATTATTTAACGTAGTTTTGGAAGTTTTAGCCACAGCAATCAGAGAAGAAAAAGAAATAAAAGGAATACAAATTGGAAAAGAAGAAGTAAAGCTGTCACTGTTTGCAGATGACATGATAATACACATAGAGAATCCTAAAGATGCTACCAGAAAACTACTAGAGCTAATCAGTGAATTTGGTAAAGTTGCAGGATACAAAATTAATGCACAGAAATCTCTTGCATTCCTATACACTAATGATGAAAAATCTGAAAGCAAAATTATGGAAACACTCCCATTTACCATTGCAACAAAAAGAATAAAATATCCAGTAATAAACCTACTTAAGGAGACAAAAGACCTGTATGCAGAAAATTATGAGACACTGATGAAAGAAATTAAAGATGATACCAAGAGATGGAGAGATATACCATGTTCTTGGATTGGAAGAATTAACATTGTGAAAATGACTATACTACCCAATGCAATCTGTATCAAACTACCACTGGCATTTTTCCCAGAACTAGAACAAAAAATTTCACAATTTGTATGGAAACACAAAAGACCCCTGAATAGCCAAAGCAATCTTGAGAAAGAAAAACAGAGCTGGAGGAATCAGGCTCCCTGACTTCAGACCATACTACAAATCTACAGTAATTAAGACAGTCTTGTACTGGCACAAAAACAGAAATATAGATCAATGGAACAGGATAGAAAGCCCAGAGATAAACCCACACACTTATGGTCACCTTATCTTTGATAAAGGAGGCAAGAATATACAATGGAGAAAAGACAGCCTCTCTTCAATAAGTGGTGCTAGGAAAACTGGACAACTACATGTAAAAGACTGAAATTAGAACACTCCCTAACACCATACACAAAAATAAACTCAAAATGGATTAAATACCTAAATATAAGACTAGGCACTATCAAACTCTTAGAAGAAAACATAGGCAGAAGACTCCAAGACATAAATCACAACAAGATCCTTTTTGACCCACCTACTAGAGAAATGGAAATAAAAACAAAAATAAACAAATGCGACCTAATGAAACTTAAAAGCTTTTGCACAACAAAGGAAACCATAAACAAGACGAAAAGGCAACCCTCCGAATGGGAGAAAATATTTGCAAATGAAGCAACTGACAAAGGATTAATCTCCAAAATTTACAAGCAGCTCATGCAGCTGAATATCAAAAAAACAAGCAATCCAATCCAAAAATGGGCAGAAGATCTAAATAGACATTTCTGCAAAGAAGATATACAGATTTCCAACAAACACATGAAAGAATGCTCAACATCATTAATCATTAGAGAAATGCAAATCAAAACTACAATGAGCTATCATCTCACACAAGTCAGAATGGCCATCATCAAAAAATCTACAAATAATAAATGCTGGAGAGGTTGTGGATAAAAGGGAACCCTCTTGCACTGTTGGTGGGAAAGTAAATTGATACAGTCACTATGGAGAACAGTGTGGAAGTTCCTTAAAAAAGTAAAAATAGAACTACCATACAACACAGCAATCCCACTACTGGTCATATACCCTGAGAAAACCATAATTCAAAAAGAGTCATGTACCAAAATGTTCATTGCAGCTCTATTTACAATAGCCAGGATATGGAAGCAACCTAAATGTCCATCATCGGATGAATGGATAAAGAAGATGTGGCACATATATACAATGGAATATTACTCAGCCATAAAAAGAAACAAAATTGAGTTATTTGTAGTGAGGTGGGTGGACCTAGAGTCTGTCATACAGAGTGAAGTACGTCAGAAAGAGAAAAACAAATACCGTATGCTAACACATATATATGGAATCTAAAAAAAAAAAAAAAATATGATCATGAAGAACCTAGGGGCAAGATGGGAATAAAAACGCAGACCTACTAGAGAATGGACTTGAGGCTATGGGGAGGGGGAAGGGTAACCTGGGACAAAGTGGGAGAGTGGCATGGACATATATACTTACCAAACATAAAATAGATAGCTAGTGGGAAGCAGCCACATAGCACAGGGAGATCAGCTCAGTGCTTTGTGTCCAACTAGAGGGGTGGGATAGGGAGGGTGGGAGGGAGACGCAAGAGGGAGGTGATATGGGGATATATGTATATGTATAGCTGATTCACTTTGTTATAAAGCAGAAACTAACACACCATTGTAAAGCAATTATACTACAATAAAGATGTTAAAAAAAAAAAAGACAGTAAGTGACTCTGAAGATTAGTCACAGTCACAAAGATTTACTTGTTTTCTTCTAAGAATTTTATAGTTCAAGCTTTTATATTTAGGTCTATGAACCACTTTTAGTTAATGTCTATATATGGTGTGAAATAGGCATCCACCTTCATTCTTGTACATGTGAATATTTCTTTGTCCTAACACTGTTTGTTAAAGACTAGTCTTTCCTTTATTTAATTGATTTGGCAACCTTGTTGACAATCAGTTGACCATAAATATAAGGGCTCTGGATTCTCAATTCTATCCCATTGGTCTCTATATTTATTTATATGTGAATACTATATACTTAAAAAAAATTTATTTTATTTTATTTTATTTTATTTTATTTTTTATTGGAGTATATATAATTGCTTTACAATGGTGTGTTAGTTTCTGCTTTATAAAAAAGTGAATCAGTTATACATATACATATGTCCCCATACCTCTTCTCTCTTGTGTCTCCCTCCCTCCCACCCCCCCATCCCACCCCTCTAGGTGGTCACAAAGCACCGAGCTGATCTCCCTGTGCTATGCGGCTGCTTCCTACTACCTATTTTACGTTTGGTAGTGTATATATGTCCATGCCACTCTCTCACTTTGTCCCAGGTTACCCTTCCCCCTCCCTATATCCTCAAGTCCATTCTCTTGTAGGTCTTCATCTTTATTCCCATCTTGCCCCTAGGTTCTTCATGACCACTTTTTTTTTTCTCTTTTAGATTCCATATATATGTGTTAGCATATGGTATTTGTTTTTCTCTTTCTGACTTATACTGTCTTGATGACTGTAACTTTGTAGTAAGTTCTGACATCAGATAGGTTGTTTCACTTTTTGTTTCCTTGATTATCTCCATTGATTTTCCTGTTTTTTTCTTTTTATTTCATTTATTTGTGTTCTAATCTCAATTATTTCCTTCTTTCTACTTTGGGTTTGGTTTTCCTTTCTTTTTGTTTAGTTTTCTAACATGGAAGATCAGGGATTTGAGATCTTCTTTTTTAATATAGGCATTTATAGCTGGAGATATTAACATAGATTTAGCTGCATCCAGTAGGTCTTGGTGTGTCGTATTTTCATTTTAATTAATCTCAAAATATTTTCTAATTTCTTTTCTGATTATTCTTTGTTCCATTGGGTTTTTTGGGAATACATTGTTTAATTTCCATATATTCATGGAATTTCTCAAATTTCTTCTATTATTGATTTTGTTGTAATTATGTTGTGGTTTGGAGAACATACTGTTTATGATTTGAACCTTTTAAATTTAAGTTTGTTTTATGACCTATTCTGGAGGACACTCCATGTGTACTGGAGGAGAAGAATGTGTATTGTTTTTTGGGTTTTTTTGTTTTTTTTAGGTGGAGTGTTCTCTAGATGTGTATTAAGTCTAATTGGTTCTTAATGTTGTTCAGGTGTTCTATTTCCATGCTGATCTTCTGTTTAGTTCTTTTTATTATTGTAGGTAGAATTTTGAAGCCTCTATTATTAATTTTTTATTTCTCCCTTCAAATCTGTCAGATTTTGCTTCATGTATTTTGGGGTTCTATTATCAAAAGCGTGCTGCTATATTTTATAAAAATATAAAAGCTAATTTAAAAAAATATTTATTTACGTTTTGGATGCGTCGGGTCTTAGTTGCTGCATGCAGGATCTTTTGTTGTGGCAAACGGGCTTCTCTCTAGTTGTGATGCAGACTCCAGAGCACCTGGACTCATCAGTTGCGGTGTAGGTTGCCCTGTGGCATATGGGATCTTAGCTCCCTGATCAGGGATTGAACTGGCGTCCCCCACATTGCAAGACGGATTCTCAACCACTGGACCACTAGGGAAGTCCCCAAAACACATTTTTATAATTGTTATGCTCTGATGGGACTTCTATCATCATAAAATGTTCTTTTTATTGCAAAAAACCTTTTTGTCTTCAGGTCTATTTTGCATAATATTAGTATTCAGCTCTCTTTTGGTTACTGTTTGCAAAGAGTATCTTTTTTTATCCTTTTACTTTCAACCTATTTTGTGTCTTTGAACAGGTGCTAATATTACCGAGAATCCCTTTTATGTGTGGAGTCACATTCTTCTTGATGCTTTCAAGATTCTCTTTTTTTGTCTTTGTCTTTTAATAGTTTAATTATCATGTGCCTAGGTTTGGATCTCTCTAAGGTTATCCTAATTGGAGTGCATTGAACTTCTTAAGTGTGTAGATTAATTTGAATCATATTTGGGAAGTTTTGGTCATTATTTCTTAAATAATTCTTTCTGTCCCTTTCTTCCTCCCCTCGCATTTTGGAATTCCCATTATGTATATGTTGGTATGCTTGACGGTATACCACTAGTCTCTGGTAATTTGTCTTCATTCTTTTTCTCTTTAGACTGGATAATCTCAATTGACCCAGTTTTAAATTAATTCTTTTTTTGTGCAACACAAGCTTTTTTACTAAATTTTGTATTATATTAATTGTATTTTTGCCTTCAGAATTTTTATTTTGTTCTTTTACATACTTCCTACTCTTAATTGATACTACTTCATGATATTTTTCTCATACTTTCCTTTAATTCTTTATACATTTTTTCTTTACTTTTGAATATATTTGGAATATACTTAATTTTGAATCTATTTACGATTACTAATTTAAAGTTTTTGCCTGTCTAGTCCACATCTGGGCTTATTCAGGAACAGTTTCTATTGACTGCATTTTTTCCTGTGTATGAGCCACATTTTCCTGTTTGTGTGTGTCTGTAATTTTGTTGTTTTTGAAAACTGGACATTTAAAATAACAGAACTCCAGAGTTTTCTCATTGCTGCTACTTGTTATTATTGCTCTTTGTTTAGTGAATTGCCTGGACTAATTTCCTAAAGTTTGTGTTCTTAGTCATGTGTGGACACCACAGCCTGCTAAGTTAACTTTGTGTTTCCTAACGATTGGACAGAGGTCTCCTTAACTGGATTGAATCAATAAGTCACTTCTCCTTTGCTGAAAGGCTTTGTGGGTGTGCTGGTGCATGCTTCAGTGCCACTGAGAGCTGCTTGTGGCAAGCCTTCTCAGCTGAGACAGTGGATGAGTAGGTCACCCGGTAAAAGTGGATGTGGGAGTAGGGTACCAGATTGGTCTGGAACTTCTCGAGGTCCACTTTGAGGGCACCATCAAAATGCAGGGAGGCAGTGATGAAGGACACAGTCTGGCCAATGAGCCAGCTAAAGTTTGTGTAGGTAGGATGCTGTGTCCAGGTTGCAGTGGCAGATATCAAAGATGGCCTCCTTGTCCACCATGTAGTGATAATCAAATGCTCCTGGATGGTGTGGTTGGTCAAGATGGAGTTATACGATGATCTACAACTGCTGTAGATAGTTGGGGGGCTGAAGAGACGGCAAACTCCAACTTGCCTCTCTTGCCATAGTCAACAGAAGGCTGCTCCATAAGCAGTGAGTTGAAGCCTGAGCCAGTACAGTCTGTCAAAGCTATGGAAGATCCGCAGACTCTGAAGCCTGGTGCACTAGTCAGCTGTGACTTAACTTGCAATTTCTGCTTTCACAGACCCTCAGTGTCAGTCAGTGGTCAGAGATTACAGCCTTTTCTGGTCTTTCTTATGTATGTTCACTGCCCTGCACATTTATGTGGTCTTCTATTTTTTGGGGGGGTGGGGCAACCTCTTGTTTGCCCCAGTTGGTTTTGCTGCCTCATTAGCTGTGGTATGAAATGGTGTTTATTGATTGTTTTCCACAAATGCCTTGTGACTGGACTTTTCCTCACTGAGTAAGCCCTGAGTCTGGTCAAATGACGACAAGCCCTATGAATGGAGCTTTTCCAAAATGTTTCCAGCCAGGTCAAAAAAAATAATTCTCTGTGGATGGGATTTTTAGGGCAAGAACTTTTAGCCCATTCTGTCCCCTCCATTTGCTTCTAGAATGCGTTTTTTCACATCTACTGTGATCCCAAGGCTGCTGCTGCTTTTTGAGGATCTATGGGGCTGGGGAGAGAGGGAAGGGAACAGTGCAATTTACAACTCTATAGAGCATGTTCTTACTGAGATTTAGGCATTTTTCTAGAGTAAGCACTCCTGGGATTGTTGGTTAATTTCCATAGGTCTGAAAAAGTCAATTATGACTTTTTTTTGCCAGTTTTATCACTGCT
The DNA here is from genome assembly GCF_965194825.1 of Balaenoptera physalus. Lineage (NCBI taxonomy): Eukaryota > Metazoa > Chordata > Mammalia > Artiodactyla > Balaenopteridae > Balaenoptera > Balaenoptera physalus. The sequence goes on along the minus strand of NC_138890.1, from coordinate 97,235,967 downwards.
TTTAGAGACAGCTGATTTTTGGAGGTCCTTACTCCATTATCCTGGAAGTGCTCCTTTTAACATAGTTTTTAAACATCTACTGTGTTCCAAGTTCTGCACTATGCATTGGGGATACAGTGGTAAACAAAACAATGTCCCTGTCCTTACATTCAAATTGAATCAAATTACTTTGTGCTCTGAAAACTGATATTTAACTCATTTATTCCTCTTGATCCTGCAGGAGAATAAGACACATTCTGAAGAAAATAAATACATCAGTTTGGTTGCATCTTACTTTTTCTAGATTTATTCCCTTCCAACAGTACATGGCTTTGTTCCCCCCATGGACAAGGAAGCTGTGCAGTATTCATTTAATGTCTATTTAATGTCAGGAGTATATCTGCTTTGTTTATGATTCGTCTCTTATGTCTAGCACAGTGCCTGGCACATAGAAGGAAATAAGTTCACTGAATGATGCAAAAACTGTATATTTTCGATAGAAAAAGAAGAGCTGTGGAGCTGATAATAATTCCTAGTAGACCAGTCCAAAGACGTTGAGACAGCAATGTGCTTGATTATGGTTTATCTCCACATAATAAGTCTTGAAGTGCATGCTATCCTGTCAGCAAGGGTTATCCTTTTTCCTTTGAGATCCCTTGAGTGGTAGCAGGTGCAGCAGAACTGAAGGGACACCATGCTGTCTGTTCCTGGTCATAGCTTGATTGAGAAGTTAATTTGAGGTTACGAATTAATTGACAATTTTCCTCTGCCATGAAGAAGGAAACCACTGAACATGACCAAATATAGTTCTATTTCCTTTTATGTCACACAGATTAGAAATGCATTCTATCATGTCATTTTCCTAAATGTGTTAAATGAGTCATCTAACTCTTGTCTAACTTTATTTAGCTCAATGAGAAGTCTCACATCTCTTTTCATTTGCATGTGCTTTTCAGAGGAATGAGAAGTACACTTTTAAAATGCCAGGTTTAATAACACTCCATATCAGTTATGCATATAATTAATAGTTTTGTAGCTGTTCCTCAATTGGTGGGGACAGAGCGAGCAAAGTGCACAGACTAATACCATATTATACTTTATTATACTCATTCCCAAGTTACTTTCTTTCACTTCTGAGAGATCATAAATGTATCAGTTTTCTTTCCTGCTTTATACCTTACCTTAAAGGTAGCGTATCTTATAACTGCTATCTTGAGAGAGCCATTTGCCTCCTGGGACTCTTGTATCTACCATCGATAAAGGCACTGCTAAGTGATGAATAGACTCATGACATTCAAGGAGGAACATATATTTAGGTCAGATATTTCCACAGAAAATGAGTCCAAGTGCATTCTTGACTTAAATGAAATTGCCCTTTGATTTTCTTTGAATAATCAATTATGATTAAGAGGTTTTACCAGCTAAAATTACTCATACTTAAATGAGGCATAACTCCAAATATGTTGAAATATTTGATTTTCACTCTGCTATGTATAAAACATGATCCTGTGTACTGCATCAAAGGGGAGGAAAAGATGTAAAAGACACAGTTTTTACCCTGAGGTGATTACAGCAGAGCAGTTTGATTATTGGAAAGAACCACAATTGGAAATTGGGAAATTCTAGTCTTAGATTATGCAACTAAATTGATACGGTTTGTAAACCATATCTGGTCATTTAATTGCTTTGGGTTTCAGTGACTTATTTGTAAAATGTCAGGATTTGACCAAGGGGTCGCTTAAGACCATTTTGTTCTGTTCTCTGTAAGTCTGTTTAATTCTTATTTGGAGCCTTGGTTTAGAGATTTTAGATTTATGTTTAAATGATATAATAAAAAAATATGGGCAGAAGACCTAAATAGACATTTCTCCAAAGAAGACATACAGTTGGCCAAGAGGAACATGAAAAGCTGGTCAACATCACTAATTATTAGAGAAATGCAAATCAAAACTACAATGAGGTGTATCACCTCACACCAGTTAGAATGGGCATCATCAGAAAATCTACAAACAAATGCTGGAGAGGGTGTGGAGAAAAGGGAGGCATCTTGCACTGTTGGTGGGAATGTAAATGGATGCAGCCACTATGGAGAATAGTATGGAGGGTCCTTAAAAAACTAAAAATAGAACTACTATATGACCCAGCCATCCCACTATTGGACATATACCCAGAGAAAACCATAATTCAAAAAGACACATGCACCCCAATGTTCATTGCAGCACTATTTACAATAGCCAGGTCATGGGAGCAACCTAAATGCCCATTGATAGATGAATGGATAAAGAAGAAGTGGTACATATATACAATGGAATATTACTCAGCCATAAAAAGGAAAGAAATTGGGTCATTTGTAGAGACGTGGATAGACCTAGACACTGTTGTACACAGTGAAGTAAGTCAGAAAGAGAAAAATGTCATATATTAATGCATATATGTGGAATCTAGAAAAATGGTACAGATGAACTGGTTTGCAAGGCAGAAGTAGAGACCCAGAGGTAGAGGACAAAGGTATGGACACCAAGGGGGGAAAGTGAGGGTGGGGTGGTGGTGGTGGGATGAATTGGGAGATTGGGATTGACATATATACACTAATATGTATAAAATAGATAACTAATAAGAACCTGCTGTATAAAAAAAATAAAATAAAATTCAAAAAAGAAAATCTAACCCATATAGAAAAAAATTCTCAATAGAAATAGTCTTATTGAGAAACTATGTTTATGTACCTATCACTTTAATGTCTAGATTAGAGATCTAACTAATAGATCTAATTTCTAGATTAAAGGCTTATATAACTTAATATTACTGAAACCTGATAATCTTAAATGTGTGTGTGTATGGTAGATTCAACCTTAGAAAAAAATAAGCGTTCTAATAGGCTTACTTTTATGCTACTTTTTATGATTACATTTGTATTGAATATTTACAACATTTAATAATCATCTATCTGCTTTTAGGAATCCAAGTATAAGCTTTTTCAGCTATTTGAGAATTCGCTACAAATGGGGTTTTGTAAGCTATTACAGAGCAATCCTTTGGCGAATGAGATTACTTGCCTATATTTTATTCGTATGACAAAGAAAAATGAGCAACTTTCCATAGTCAAATAGCTAGTTTTTTAAAAAGAGTTTTACTAGATATGGTTATATGAATAGTTTAAAATGTCATGTAAACAACATTGTAACAGTGAAACTTTTTTTTTTTTTGGCTGTGTTGGGTCTTCGTTTCTGTGCGAGGGCTTTCTCTGGTTGCGGCGAGCGGGGGCCACTCTTCATCGTGGTGCACGGGCCTCTCACTATCGCGGCCTCTCTTGTTGCGGAGCATAGGCTCCAGATGCGCAGGCTCAGTCGTTGTGGCTCACGGGCCCAGTTGCTCCGCGGCATGTGGGATCTTCCCAGACCAGGGCTCGAACCCGTGTCCCCTGCATTGGCAGGCGGATTCTCAACCGCTGCGCCACCAGGAAAGCCTGAAACATTTTTTTTTAAATAACTTTACCTGAAATTTTTTCTCCTCAACAAATCTAGCTATTTTAATTTTTTCTGAACTTTCTTCTAATCCTTACCTATATGCTTACAATATTTTAAATAGTTTTAATTATATAACATGCATTTGTAAGGTATATGTACATTCTATAGATCACATTTAAAGTATTCTTATTTTTACTTACACTGCTGGCTATTGTGTTTCAGCTTTGGTTTTTATGAAGTGCCTTAATCTGTGCTTATTGGAGATCTGCATTTGTAATCATGGAAAGTAAATGTGGGTCTTGGGGTATTAGAAAATTGAAAAGTGTTGAAAAAAATGAATGATAAGTCAGGTTGAATTTTTATTTTATTAGTATTCTGGAGACGATAATACAAAAGGTTTGTAATTGTATATTTTACCTGTGAATGGATTACAGTTATCTGCATGAGCATTGATAAAATTCAAAATTATAATGATAAACCAAAATCATGAGGTTGAACAAAGACAAAACAACCAACTTATAGAAATATTATTTCATGTGTGTAAAACTGAAAAGTATATGAAAACATGAAAAACAACCTCATATTTAGATGTATGCTTATATGTGGTGTGAGAAGAAAAGGAATAATGAATAAACAAATCAAGACAGTGGTTACCTCTGCTGGAAAGAGAAGTGAGGAAGAGGAGGGTAGCTTCAGGATAGGGACATGTGGGCTTCTAAGATATTTTGATGTTCTGTTTCTTAAACCAAGTTGAGAATACATGGTGTTAATTTTTATTGCCATCTTACATCTGCATTATAACAATTATTTGTATGTTAGAAACATTTCATAATAAAAATCTAGGAATGGATCATCTACTGACTGCAAAGAAAATTGCTACAGTTATTTTGTAGGACAATTTGGCAATATTTAGTAAAACTGAAGATATGTATAGTCTATAAAACAGCAATGAGACTTAAACGTGTACAGTTTAGAGCAGTGGTTTTTTATTCAGGGATGATTTTGTCTCCTAGGGGACAGCTGTCAATGTCTGGAGACATTTTTGTTCATTATAAAATAGGGACCACCATTGGCTTCTAATGGGTGGAGACCAGGGATGCTACTAAATATCCTACAGTGCACAGGGTAGTTCTTCACTTCTGACTGCAACAACAAAGAATTATCCCGCCCAAAATGTCAATAGCGCCAAGGTTGAGAAATCCTGCCCTGGAGAATTTCACATCCATGTATACAAAAAGGCAGATGTAGGAATGCGCATCACAATATTGTTTATAGTAATGCATACATTAAAATAATAGAAATATCTACCAATTTGAGCATGCATCAATAGATTTTGCTATATTCAATCAATGGAACTGGACAATAATGAAAATAATCAAACTAGAGCAATTTGGACGATACTTGTTTTGTTGAATAAAAATATATAGAGGAATATATATATTTTCTATAAAGTATAAAAACTTTCAACAGAAATGTAATTATCAAATATGCATAGAAGTAATAAATACTGAATTATATTAATGGTTAATTCTTGGGTGGGGGTGGGAGAGGCATAGTAAAAGAGAAGGGAAGTGGATTAGGGAATATTATGTACTTAATTTAAATTCTCCCTGGAACATTATAATTCTAAAAAGTTAATGTGAGTATTACGAAATATTATTAAGTTGGGAAAACTCACTTTCTAGTGGAAATTTGTTGTATTATCTTCAAAAAGTATCATAATAATCTAAGCTATGTGCATTATTGAAAAGTTTCTCATGAAGGAAACGTCCACATTTTTAAGAATACCAATTTTTTTTAACACCATTTTCTTTAACTTATATCAAGATATCTGAAGTCTGCTTCTTAGAAATAATATTCAGTTTCTTCAGGCAAAAACCTAAAAATAGTCTTAAGAAATTGAGATTTATGGCTGTTTACTGATCTAAATGGTTTTGATTCTCTGTTTGTCAGGTGGAAAAGGATCATCTTCATTTGATACATCCATTTCTATTATTTCTTCACTATCCAAATTCGCTTCCAGACTGTTTCAAGTCATTCCCTTGCTCTATTAGGCTTTGGTTGAAGAAATAATTTTTCAGGAAAAGAATGTACAGAAACCAAGTCATGCCAATTCATATCTTTTAGTTTCCACATTCCTGAATGAGAAGTCTCAAGATTGTTAATCTTTTCATTCTCCCAATTACTTTAATGCAATCCCAGACAAAATCCCAAATGATTATTTTTGGAATGTTTTAAGTTGCATCTGTTTGTGTGATGACATAATACAAATATCTTTAGATTTTGGTGTGGAATAAGTCAATGGATTATATAACTTATGCTAAAAATTATTGGCAAGACTTTTTCTTCAAAACCATTCTGTGTGCTTTCCAAATATATTCTGGTCTGATATTCATACTAATATCAGGTGTGTTTTGAAAACAGCTACATTCTCTGTGATCCTTTTCCAGAAGATCCTGGGGAGGAAGCTATGTTCTCACTGGAGTCCCTGCCCCAGGGGGGCTCTGAGCAGAGGGGCTTGCCTGGGCTCCTGGTGCGGGGAGGCAGAGCCCTGAAGTATTTTTCTATTTTTTTTTATTGAAGTATACTTATTTACAATGTTGTGCTAATTTCTGCTGTACAGCAAAGTGACTCAGTTATACACATATATACATTCTTTTTTATAGTCTTTTCCATTATGGTTTATCCCAGGAGATTGGATATATTTCCCTCTGTGCTACAGTAGGACCTTGCTGTTTATCCATTCTAAATGTAATAGTTTGCATCCACTAACCCCAAACTCCCAGTCCATCTTTCTCCCTCCCCTCCACTCCCTGCCTTGGCTCCCACAAGTCTGTTTTCTATGTCTGTGAGTTTGTTTCTGTTAGGTTCATTTGTGCCATATTTTAGATTCCATATATAAGTGATATCATATGGTATTTGTCTTTCTCTTTCTGACTTACTTCACTTAGTTTGATAATCTCTAGTTGCATCCATGTTGCTGCAAATGGCATTATTTTGTTCTTTTTTATTTTGCTGAGTAATATTCCGTTGTATATATGTACCACATTTTCTTTATCCATTCATCTGTTGATGGATATTTAGGTTGTTTCCATGTCTTGGCTATTGTGAATAGTGCTGCTATGCACTTAGGGGTGCATGTATCTTTTTGAATTATGGTTTTCTCCAGGTATATGCCCAGAAGTGGGATTGCTGGGTCATATGGTAGCTCTGTTTTTATTTTTTTAAGGAAGCTCCATACTGTTCTCCATAGTGGCTTACATTCCCACCAACAGTGTAGGAGGGTTCCCTTTACTCCACACCCTCTCCAGCATTTGTTATTTGTAGAGTTTTTAATGATGACTATTCTGACTGGTGTGAGGTGGTGCCTCATTGTAGTTTTGATTTACCTTTCTCTAATAATTTAATTAGTGATGTTGAGCCTCTCTTCTTGTGTCTAGTGGCCATCTGTATGTCTTCTTTGGAGAAATGTCTATTCAGGTCTTCTGCCCATTCTTCAAATGGGTTGTTTGTTTTTTTTTTACTGTTGAGTTGTATGAGCTGTTTGTATATTTTGGAGATTAAGCCCTTGTCAGTCACATCATTTGCAAATATTTTCTCCCAGTCCATAGGTTGTCCTGAAATATTGATGGGGAAAGGGAGAAGCTGCCCAACAATACTCTGCCTTTCTTCAGGCTTTATTGGACTTTTCCCCAGTCAGGTCCACTCCCTCAACCACCACAGCTTTGCCCTTGAGACTAGAACATTCCAAATTCCAACTTTTGACCTGTTTTCAGTAGCTTTTTTCTATCCTTGTCACCTTTTATTATTTTAGCATCTGTAAGTATAGATATGGTCAGTACAAAATTTATTGATAATCTTGTATCTCTTTTTCTATTGTGTGTATGGTGGTGATGTACTACCTCATTTAACAGGCAATTAATACTTTAGGTTAATGTTGAGTTTGAGATCAAAGAAATTTTTAGGTCAGAAACAAATGAATTAGTTTGAGGTCAAGTATTTCTCATTAGTTTTGATGTGATTTGACATGTTGAATGATAACTATATGCAGTACCACCAGATTTTAAATATGAAGGTAGCCTATCTTTAAAATATTCTTAAAGAATTTAAATTAAATTCGGATTTCTGATTAAACATGGTGGAATTGAACAATAAAGAGATAAATGGGTAAAAACTCATAAAGTTAAGAGTAACTTATAGAAAGAGTCTTCCCCTTTTTGTTTATAAATGTGGAGAAAGGGTGCCTATTAGCAATTTTAGTGTAGCTAAATCATGTCCACTAAGAGTCTGTTAGAGCAGGGTGAAGAATCTGGATTCCAGAGCCAACTGAGTGAGATTTTAATCCTGGGTTTGCATTTACTAGTGTTGTGAACTTGGGCAATTTACTTAACCTCTTCTTAGTATCAGTTTCTTCATCTGTAAAATGCCTATCCCATAGGATTGTTTCAGGTACAATATAATTCAATATTTGTAAAGTACTTATAGCAATGTCTGGTTCAAAGTAAGTGCTGTTCATTAAAAATAGAGAGTATTAATCTGGGAGGAGCAATATCAATAACGTTTGGACACTGGAAAGAAGATAAAAATGGCAACCAAATTAACAAAATTAGAACAGCTGAAGATAGTTTGTATATCAGAATATACAACAGGCTCAAAAACTGGGGCACCAAATACCAATGAAAGCAAGTGTAAAAGGTGTCTTACAGATAGAGGAATTGGCAGAAGGTCTATATGAGTATACTCACCACCCACAACCATCCATAGTCAGATAAGTCCTCCTCCCCAACCCAGAAGAAGATTACTCGCTGGGGAGGCTGAACCAGGGGGACTCCTGGACAAAAAGCACAGTGGAGGTCAGGGGTGCCATATGGAATACAGGAATTAACTCCACATACAAAGGAGGGAGAAGAACATTTGCCTTCTTCTACTGTTCCCAAAGCTATAGCAGCCAGTCTCATAGTTTCTGGGCAGTAGAGTACAGGTTTTATCTCTGAGGAAATGGACTGTTAAAGAGAAAGGGTGACTGAGAACTGTTGATGCCCTAACAGAACAGGGAACTCCTTCCCCAAGCACCCTACACTGAAGCCCATTAAGTCATACCTAAGCCACAGAGGGCTCACACTCAACCTCATCCTTAACTGTTAATGGATAGCCAAGTGTCACCAAATAATCAGGGAAAGCTTCAACAGTAAAAGATACACACACACACACACACACACACACACACAGAGAAATAGAAAAACATCCTGGAAGAATAGACAATGTAAATGCAGAAGAAAACAGAAAAAAATTAACCTTATAATTAATGTCACCTGATAGTAATCTCGAAAAGTAAAAGATTAGATAGTGTATGGAGTCAGAATAAAGTTAGAGAAATCTCCCAGAAAATAGAATTAAAAAAAAAAAAAGGAAATGGTAAAAAACAAAAACCAAAAAAACCCCAGAGAATTTGTTCAGAAATTCCAATATCCATATAACAAGAATTTCAAAGAAAGAATAGAGAGGGGGTAAAATTAACAAAGATATAAAAATATTAACCAGAATTAAGGGCATGTTGTTTCATATTGCAGGAGCCAAATAAGTGTCCAGCATTATGGACAAAGGAAGACTTTGACCAAGACTCATTAATAGGAAAATTCAAAACATTGGTGATGATGAAGATTCTTAGATGTTCCATATGGTTAAAAAAGAAAAAAAGATCTCATAGGAAAGAAAAGAGAAATTAGTATTTGTATCAACAGCAATACGGGAAGCTCAAAGACAGTGAAGCAATGCCTTCATGGTTCTGAGAAAAAGTGATTTCCAATTTAGAATGCTTTAGTAGCTTATCAGTCAAGTGCAAGGATAGAGTAAATGTGTCTTCAGACATATATTTTAAAAACATATATATATGTTTTTATATATGTTACTATGTATATAGTATATATTCTTTCTACTATATATCCTTCAGAAAAATACTGGATGAGGTGTTCTGCCAAAATAATAAGGTAAATCAAGAAATTAAATGCAAAAGATCAAAAAAGCACAAACTTAAAGTTACAGATAACTTTAATTTTATTTATAGATAAATTCTGGGGTTGGGGGATGCAATGTACAGCATGGTGACTATAATTAACAATACTCTATTGTAAGTTAGAAAGTTGCTAAGAAGGTTCTAAAAGTTCTCATCACAAGAAAAAGTTGTAACTATGTGAGGTGATGGATGTTAACTAAATTTATGCTTGTAATCATATTGTAATCTGTACATGTATCAAATCATTATGTTCTATACCTAAAACCAATAAAATGCTATGTCAATTATATCTCAGTAAAACTGGAAAAAACTGAGGAAACATAGAATTCAGAAAAGTGACAAAATTCCCAAGATGCTGATAAAGTGATTTCTACAGAAAGAGTTATGGTATAATGGTTACACTATTGTTTAGTATATTAGAAAGCCTCTGGTCCATCTTGAAGATTGAGAACTGTGGACTCAAAAATGGTTATCCCCAAGAGAAAATGTACCTTGCTTGATGACTTTGCATGAATTCATGTGAGTTTACTCCTGCCAGAAATTTTGAGGGACAATTAGTCCTAAGATTATAGAAGATTACGCAAATGATAAGAAATGCAAACAAATACATTTTCAACTGCCTCAGAATATGCATGGAATGCCCTGACTTTGTTGGTCTCTTTAAACTCAAGCAACATCTTTGCTATATTTGTTTCAATCTGCTACAATATTTACCTCTAAGGCTCTAAAAACCGTAACACAGAAATTTTTAATTTTTATGGCTTCACTAAGAATAATTCCCAAATTCATGGCAAGAGGGTAAACTTAATTTCCATTTGTTTTGGGTCTATCATCTTTCTTCTCAGATAAGTATGCTCATTGAGTTGAACAAAGACCCATTTTCCTTAATTTTCCATCCTACCTTATTAGTGCACACATTATTGTTTTAACTCCATTTATTTTATATTTTTGCAGCTTTTACTCCATCTAGAAAGTTCTTTAGGAGGCACAGCAATCTTATATGGAATCTCCTAATCAGTCTTTCTTGCTGGCTTATCTTTTGGTACAGACTCTAGATACTTTTCTCAGTATTCCATCCTAGATCCTTTTCTCTTCATGTTCATTGTGTTGTTGGCCATCTACATGCAAATTATCCCAGTTTATATTTGTAGCTCAAATTTATCTTCTAAGCTTCAGATTTATATATTTAAATACATCTCCTCTTGGATGTCCCAAAGGAACTTAAGTATCAATATGATCAAAATTGAGTTCACCATGTTAACACAGAACTGTATTCTGCTCATATGTTTATTTCAGCAAATGGCACCACATCTATCCAGTTGCACAAGACAAAAGCCTAATTGTTTCTTCTAAAACTTTTACTCATCCTTTGTTAAATCCTGTCCACATTACCTCTTGACTATTTCTTAAGTCTGTCTGTGTCTCTCCAGTTTCAGATTGCCATTAAAGTTGAAGTTACAATCCCTTCTTCTGGACTAATACAATAATTAAAAAATTAATTATCCTACTTTGACTCTGATTCAATTTCCATCCATTCTCCTTGCTAGGGCCAGGATGGTGTTAACATGGATAGGTGCTCATGCTATGTCCTAATTAAAACATTTTCATCATTTTGCAGTGCCTTTAGGATGAAACACAAAATCTCTAGCATGGTGTAATAGGTCCTCCATGATTTGCTTTCTGCCTGTATTTTCAACCTCATGTTTCACAATTTTCTCCAGTCATCTTCATCATCTTTCACTGCCACGCTTCCTATTTGGGTCTCTTCCCATAGTGCTCTCCTTCTGATTTTTAACTCACCATGTAGCTGCCAAGCATCTTTCAGAACTTGATCAGATAATACTTCCTCACAGAGATCTTTCCTGATCTTCCAGACTACATTAGTATCTCTTGTGACATGCTCTCAAAGTACCTTTTAATTTTCCTTCATGGCACTAAATATACATTATAATTATATTTTTATTCATGAGACTTTGTTATTAAACTCTTTTGGTTATCTAAATAGTAAAGTTCAAAGGAGCTCACTGTCTTATCTGTAGAACTTAGCAGTGTTTGGCCCACATAAGTGCAAATGTTCAATACGTGAAAAAATAATCAGTTAAATCAGACCATTTCAAAGCATTTCCTTCACCAAAACTACTTAGACATTTCATACACGCATCAAATTTTAATACTAGAGTTTAACAACTCTAAATCATATTCTATTACCCAATTTAGGGAATTCTAAATTACAAAATATAGAAAAGCTTTTTTATTAGCAATGAAGACCAGAAAGTCATACAATATAATAGGTTTTGTTTTTGTAACATGTATTTCTGATTCAGTAATTCCTCTATATTTTCTCTAAAACAGAAAGACTAAAATGGAGCCCACCAATCTGAACACCATTACATCTACTAACGTGTTTTAACATATTGAGTGGGATTTCAACTGATCTATGTGACTCCAGGTTCCACTGTCATAAAATACTGAAGTGAGTTTTCTATGAAAGGCTTCATTATTTATATAAAAAAATACCTTATGCAATGTGACTTAAGACAGTTTTTACCTCACTGGTATTTTAGGAGAAACCCAAAGAATAGGGTAAAATCGTACAACATGGCAGTAATGAAAACACGTAAAAAAAATTGTTGATGTTAAAAGACATACAGGAAAGTTTGAAAGAGAAAACTGCTTTCCATTAAAATCTCCTCCTCCGTCTCTCCCACTCACCCTATTACCACTTCAGGGACACATCGTGTGTATCCAGGCCAGTTTAAATTAAACACGTCAATCATCTTAAAGCTCAAGAATTACCTAATGCTATGATGAACGACTCTTGTGACTTAGCTCTTAGGGTTTGCTCTTTGAAGATTTGCTATCCATGTGCATTTATTTACTAGGCTGAGGCAGTCAGTCTGATGCTAAGTTGAAAAAGGCAGTTGCCTATGTTTTGTTCGGAATATCTCCAGAGTGGCCTGCTATAGTGCTTGGCATTCCCACAGTCAGGATTATTTCTTTGAACAAAGACACTACCAACAGAAGGTCCCTGTTCTGATTTAAAGACATTTTCTTAGAGGGGTGATAAGATAAACAGCCAATCATAATAAATCAATCAATCTGAGGACTAAGGTGACTTTCAGAGAGAAAAGTTCTGAAGAATTTAAAGCCAAGGGCAGGTGCATTTTGATGGTGGGATGGATAAGAGCCATCTGAAGCATGTGGTCATGGCTTCTGCTTATTAACATCCCGAAAGCTGAGAGGAAATTGGAGGTCACTAAGAACCTAAGGGTCGGTGTGTACAGAAAACAGAAAGTTGGTTTTAAGCAGAGATCAGGGGGATCTCAGGCAAAAACCTTCCCCTTAAGGCTGGTCTTATTTTAGTATGCTGAACTGCTGCAAAAATATTAAACAACCACATTCTTTTCGAATTAAAGTGCAGGTAATACATTTTTTTTTTTAAGTGAGAGGATCTGAGACTAAATAAAAACAATGTTGCTTTTTGAAATAATTTCACTTGCAGAAAGCATTTAAAGGGATTTTTAGAATTAGAATAGACATTGTAATTATATGTTTTCTACAATCTGACTGGTTCAGCTTTCATACACAGCTGAACAAAGGATGAAGTGAACTCGTTTAAATGAATGGCTTGAAATTCATACCCCAACCTCAGTGGAAGCATGGAGCATCTGAACATGTCTTTTTTTATTTATTTGTTGTTGGTGAGGAAAAATTAATACATAATTTTCTTTGTCACTGTCCATCATGCTTTGTCTGGAATAAAAAAAAAAAAGTACACTAAAATGCTACCTAGGAAAATAGTGGCTGCTTTTATGCAACTGAAAAGAGAGAAAGCCCATGAAAGAAGCTTGGGGTGTGCCTGTAAGTGTTGAATACAGTTATTTTGTAAACATTTGGAATCTTTCCCAGTTTGGTTAATGAGGTAGCCATTTGCTTGACTGAATGGTCTTTGAAAAACCTTCTGTTTAATGAAAGATATTTTTTGTTGCTGCCAGGTAATTCCTATCACCGAGTGTGTTTGGAAACAACAGACTCAGTCTGGATGGCTGGAAGGAGAGAGTTTCTTTAATCATCTAAATTGACTTTCTTTTCTTTTCTCATCAATCTATATAAAAGATGGACACAAAAGAGGACCAAAGACCAGTCTTGAAGTATCCATTTTTTTCTACCGTAAACATTTTCCAATCAGCTTTTTAGCATCACGTGGACTTTGATCAATCATTTTTGTAACCAGCATATCAGCTGCCAAGCCTCAGAGCCAGCATCCTCCACCTGGCCTGGTTTTATATCTTTTCACTCACAGACTTCAGTCCTGCCTGACTCCAGTAATTTCTTAAAATTGCTGTTAAATCAATTTGACCTCTGCTTTAACCTTGCCACCTGCCTCTTTTGCACTGTATGGTGACTTTCCAAACATCTTCCAAATTTGGACCAAGATTCTACTTTAAATCTCTTTATCCAAATCTGTGTTTCTTCTAATCTTTTTGTTGTTTGCTTTCAATTATCTCAGTCAAATTTCTTGCTTTCCTCCTGGACCACTGCTTGTTAAGCTTGCCAAACTCTTTGCCTTCTATTATTTAAACATCTACTATCTCAGCCTCAAAGTTTTCTCCAACCAATTAAAGGTATAATAGTCATTTTCTAAGATGTAACTTACAAATTTTTAAATGATCAATTGTATATGTATGCACACAATAAGCATTATTCTGATTATATTTGCATATATCAGGTTCAGATTTCTATGTTTATGAATTCACTTAGCCAAGTATTGTACCTTTATTTTTTTCTATACCTTAATTTAATTACTATTTTACTTTTCCATTGTCAACTAAAAAGAAAAAACACACACAACAAAACAAACAAAAAAACATGAGCAAGCATAAAAACCATGAGTCGAGTTTATTCAGTGTCTTAGACTATAGCCCAGGAGACAGCCTCTCAGAGAACTCTGAGAACTGTTCTGAAGAGGTAAGGGGAGAGGTCAGTATATATGTGGTTTTGGCAAAGGGAATACGTTCAATAAAGTACACATCTCAGTAGAAGGTTGCTGCTAGTCACGAGGAACAGACATCTAAGTTAATGGTTTTAGTGCTTTTCTAAGTATGGGAAGATGCAAGAATTTGGGTTTGTAAACATTTCTCCCAAAAATATCTATCTAAAGGCCTGTTCTACCAGTTTTCCCAGAATACAGAGTGCCTCATTCTGCTCTGAATTCCTCTCAGGGTGTGTTGAAGGTCAGCGACTGCAGTGACTAATGATTTAATTCTTGTAGAACTGGGTGGCGAGTGACATTCTTTAGTTGGTGCCATACTATCACTTCCCTCCAATCCCATTGAATCTAGGAGCCACCCTGAGAAGGAAGGGTAGAAGACAATCTTCTACTAATTGATTTTAAATGCAAAAGTTAGATTGCAGAGAAAGAAGGTAAATTACATTAAACTGAGAAACGTAAAATGGTGTAGCCATTGTAGAAAAGAGTTTGGCAGTTCCTTCTAATGTTAGAGTTACCTTATGATCCAGCAATTCCCCTCCTAGGTATATCTTCAAGAAAAATAAAAACTTATATCCACACATAAAACTTACACATGAATGTTCACAGCAGCATTACTTATATAGACAAAAGTGTGGAAACAACCCAAATGTCCATCAACAGATGAATGGATAAACAAAATGTGGCATTCGTGCAATGCAATACTCTTCAGTTATAAAAGGAATAAAATATCAATAACCTGCTAAATGTGGATGAACCTTGAAAGCTTTTAAGGGAAAGAAGCCAGATACAAAAGGCTACATATTGTATGATTCCATTTATATAGAATGTCCAGAATAGACAAATTCATAGACACAGAAAATAGATTAGTAGCTGTCTAGGGTTGAAGAATGCCTGCTAATGGGTTGGGGAAATGTTCTAAAATTAGATTATGATGATGGTTGCAAAACTCTGTGCATATAAAAAACCACTGTACTGTGTACTTCAGTGGCTGAATTTTATGGTATGTAAATTATATCTCAATAAAACAAAAATGAGAGAATGAGTGATTGAAGATCCAGAAAGTTAAGAAATAATTCTTGAGAAAGCAAGGGGGATGAAGTCAAAGCACATGCATGGGTGCTGTCTGACATTTTACTTAAGTGAAATTCACACAATATAAAATTAATCATAGTGAACACTTCAGAGGCATTTAGTACATTCACAGTGTTGTGCAACTACCACCTCTATCTAGTTTCAAAACATTTTCTTCACAAAAGGAAATATATCACATCACTCAGTTACTCCCCATTCCTTTCTCCCCCCAAAGGCCCTGACAACCATTAATCTGCTTTCTGACTCTATAGATTTACTTATTCTGGATAGTTTATATATGTAAAATATATTTTAGATGTTATAAAATATATTTGTGGAATCATACAATATGTGACCTTTTGTGTCTTGTTTTTGGCTGTGCATTCATCTGTTGATGGACACTTGGGTTGTTACCAGCTCTTGGTTATTGTAAATATTGTTTCTATGGACACTTAGATATATGCATTTGGTTGAGTACCTGTTTTCAGTTCTGTTGGTTATATACCTAGGAGTGGAATTGTGGGATCACATATTCTATGTTTAAGCTTTTTAAGGAACTACCAAACTTTTCACATAGTGGCTGAGCCATTTTACATTCTCAACAGCAGTTTATGAGTTCAGATTTCTCCACATCTTAACCAACACATTATTTTTCATTTTGTAAGTTATATCCATCCTAGTGAGTAAGAAGTAGTATTTCATTGTGGTTTGATTTTCATTTACCTAATTACTAGTGATGTTGAACATATTTTTATGTTTTATTGGCCATTAGTATACGTTCTTTGGAGAAATGTCTATTGAAGTCTTTTGCTATTTTTTAATTATTTCTTTCTGTTGAATTTTAAGAGTTCTTTTAATATCCTAGATACTAGACCCTTATGTGATACATTATTCACAAATATTTTCTCTGCTATTTGTCTTTTGATAGAGAAGGCATAATTTATCTGTTTTAGTGAGAACAGAGATGAAGAATGGGTTCGAGAAAATTTTTATTTGAAAACCACATTATTGTTTGGTTTCCAGATATAAGCATATACTGGATAAGTATAACTATATATACTTATTCAGAATATCGTGTGTCCTATGGGGTTAGGGATTTGTTCCATAAACATGAAAAGACACTAAGTGCCCCATCTTTTTTTTTCATGATATTAAAATATATTTATATGTTATTAGGTGTCAGTGCCCCATCTTAAGATGGAAATTGTGGTTCATTGGCCCTTGATTCAAACTGATGGAATTAGTTACAAAACCATGTTCCATTTCAGTTGGCAATTTTCATTAGCAGTAATCAGGAACCTTTGGATTAACTTATATTTAACAATCATTAGACCATAGCTTTGACAAGCATCAAGAAAAGTGAATTCTTTCTCAAGGTGTTCAGCTCTTCTCCATCACCCCTGGATCTCCATTAGTTTTCTGAATCTGAATTCCTAATCTCATTGTAGTATGATAATTCTGAGATATTGTGTGGAGAAAAGATTAAAAAGTAATCAGATTGCAGATATTGTACAAAGTACCATTTTTTCCATTTTTAAAAAGGCAGATAATCTATAATTTATGACTGTGTGTCTGTTTCTCCTTGAGGAATGTATGAAAGAAAGGCAACTTTTATTTATTCTTGTTTTAGAACAAGAATTTTAGATCAGTGAAGGTTAAAAATTCAACAGGATAAGGAATTCAGTGAATCCCTGAAACACCGCACTGACATTCCAAGACAGAGCTAGTAAAGGTCTCCTTTTCTTGATGTCTCTTTCAAAAGAATGTATTATCAAAATGTCACCTATTTGGAATATGCATCTTTACTCTGTATCCATCTATAGGTCTCATAGGGCTCCATGGAGATTCGTAACTGAATTTCCATATTTCCAGTGCTGTTTCCCTCAGAGGAGGTCAGCCAGATGCACTGTGAACTGTCAGTGACTGAGTTTAATAACAAGTACCTGCTGTTCAGATTTCTTTAAGTAGTATTTGCCATCACACACACACACACACACACACACACAAAATCTAAGTTGATTTTCCAGGTTAAGCTGATCTTGGTCAAGCAGGTGGTCTAGAGGTTTTGAATTTACTTATTGCTTGCCTTGGGTCAAATAAATAGTGCTGCATATTTTTCTGTGTTTAACATGAAGATTATAAAAATCTCAAAATCCTAGAGTTTCAATGAATTGTAGCAAATATCCAGTTTGATAATTTTTCTTTTAGCTGATTCTTGAATATTTGTGAGGAAACTCATTAAGTCCTGGGAGAAATAAATGTCTCAGCCACTCCAATTGCATCTTTAGCCACTCCAAATGCATTAACACACACACAAACACACACACACACACTCTGAAACCTCTTAATTATTTTATGATGTGAATAATACTATTATTATTACTGTTATTCATCGCTGTCCTAGGCAGTCTAGTTTCAGAATCCACTTCCTTAACTACTTTGATCAGCTGCTTGTCCGTGATATGATTCAAGCATTTATAAACCCACTTGTACATATTTCAGTCATTTGCCTTATTTTTTTGAGAACCACATAACCGCTAAACTCTTAAATGAACAAACAAAACTAAGCAACCTCACCCCTCCAAAAAAACCAAGCTCCTCCTCCCTTATAGAGATTAAAGATATGGAAACTCTTCTTTTAAAACCATTTTTCTTTATGAGAGACTTAGAGTTTTCTCTTCACAAATGAAATGACCTTCCCTAATTATTCTGCTGCTGATGGTATTGTAGGGGAATGACTTACATACTGATTCTTAAAGCAGGATCACTATTCAAACAGCATCCTGAAGGAATAACTCTTCCATATCCAAACTCTTCCAAGTATTGCCTTAGATACTAAAAGCTATTTTTTCAATTGTGCAAGAGGACTTCAGTTATTATTACACAGCAAATTACTGAGAGCTATACTACTGCAATCTGTAAATTATCACCTCTCATTTATTTCAGTGCTCTGAATTTTCCAACTCTGAAACAGGAGATAAAGAGACAAGGCTTCCAGTAATGTAAGAAGATTACTTTTTTCTGCTCAGTGCTATCTCCTTTTGTTTGGATTGGATCACTCCCTAGCTATTCTGAGACCTCTATCAGTATCTATTTCTCCCCACCTCTTTCTTTATCTCTTTCTTCTTCGTACCTTCCTCCATCATATAAATATGTTTAGTTTGATCCCATCTTAAGAATAATACCTCCCTTAACACAGTAATTTCCTTAGCTCTTGCTTTACATCATTCCTTCTTTATACATTCATTTAGCAAGAGTGTGGTCTAAATTTGCTATTTCATTTTCCTTTCCACCTTTTCTTTTCTCAACTTGTAAATAGGCTATGCTACCACTGTTTCACTGAGAGTCCCCCCACTTTCCTTCCTAATGGCTTTCTTATTACCAAATACCATCGATTCTTTTAGGTTCTATCTTGACTAACTTATTCTGACTACATACACTTTAAAAATCTTTCTTAGTTTCTTCAAAAATTCATTCTTTTAGTTCTACATTTCAGACCACTCCTTAGTTTTCCTACAAGGTGCCTCTTTTTCCATTTGTTCTATAGATGTGTTAGTGTCTTATGGGATTTTGTCCTCAATTCTCTTAATTCTACAGACTCTTAATCATCGAACCATTTAGAATAATGGAATTATCTTTTTTTTTGAATTTTATTATTATTTTTTTAAACAGCAGGTTCTTATTAGTCATCAATTTTATACACATCAGTGTATACATGTCAATCCCAATCGCCCAATTCATCACAACCCCCCCACGCCCCCGCTGCTTTCCCCCCTTGGTGTCCATACGTTTGTTCTCTACATCTATGTCTCAAATTCTGCCCTGCAAACCAGTTCATCTGTACCATTTGGAATAATGGAATTATCTTTTAGACAAAGACTCTTAAGCCTATAAATCCCACAGTTTCTTAAATATTATATCTGTATTTTACCCAGGGTTTCCTGAAGTTTTCCTTTACCTCCTATTTAATATCCTTCATCCTGTCTGACTTCAGGAAGCCCATACCTCCCCAAGTTATTCTAAATATCCTCAAAAGAACCTTACATTCGTACTCATTATTTGTTATTTTGAACTTCTGCTTTGTTAACTTTGGCTACCAGATCACTGCTTCTGTATTTCATAGCTGTGTTCATCCAGGTCCCTTCCCTGCACACTTGACATTTATGCTGCTTTTCCCTGGTACCATCCTCCTGGCTATTCCTTTACTCAGGTCTGGTCAGCTACCATATTGCTGGGACCCACTCATCCTTTTAAAGTTCTTGCTTCATTGATTCTTAGAAAAGGCTAAAAATCTCCTGGTATCAAAATATCTATTTAGGACAATGTCTTCTCTCCAATATATGAGAAACTCTTTTGCTTTATTATTTAAAGCATTTTATTTTTCTTTCTCTTCAACCTCTGCCTTCCAGACTAGGCCCTGAGCCTGAGACTTACCTTGCATAAATAAAATACCATTATAGTGCTCTCATTCAAAAGAACGTTCTCCACCAAAGATATATTCTGCCTCTACACCTTAAAGTATGGAAAGAACTACAGATTTTTGAGTTGTGCTGTCTATTTCCTAACTTCACTGAGGGACGATATTTAAGCTGTATGGACCCTGTGGACATACTAGTCGCTAAAATTTTGAAATACTTCCATACCAGTTAGTTAATAGTCACTGCCTGAGCCCTACAGCCATACCCCTTCCCCACAATGTCCTGCTCCACATCTTCTACACCTGAGTATCTAAAGACCTGATACCTGACACAGCAGGGTGGGTCTAGGACTCTGCACTAGCACTTCCTCCCCAGCTGGCCTTACTTGGTGCTCCTGTTAAGCTGTCAGTTAAATATTTTGAAAACCATCCCCATTATACACATTTCTGACTGACTGCTGGACATCACTATACTTACCATTTCCCCTCCACTCTCATTCTCAGAATGAACAAAAATAACCAACAAAAGTAAGAACAACAACAAAAGTAATCCACTTTGGTTTTCCTTCTGTTATTCTTCAGTAAACTGAAATCAACCTCATAAGCCAAAAAGTTCTCCTATCTTACTTGAGAGCTCAAACCCAAACTGTCTTTAAGTTCAGTCTATTTTACTTCTCTGGCTTCTTCAGATCTACTCCATTCTCTTTATCTTGTTAATCGTCTTTAGATTTGACACGGATTGGTTGATCCATGTACTGTTGCAGTAAGTCATAACCCATGTCCCTGCCTCCAATCTTGTCCCTTTAAAATTCATCTTCCAAAGACCTACCAAAGGGTTGTATCAAAAACCCAAATATACCTCTGGCTTGTTTAAATACCACAGTGATGCCCTATTTCCTACATGCCTCTTTGACTTGATATTCAAAGCCCTTTATAATTTGGCCAACCATATCTTTTGTCTTTCCCTCATACTTACGCTGTGTTCTACCTTTGCTAAACTACTTGTGACCAAAATCAAAACAAAACAAAACAAAAAAACAAAAACAAACCAAGAAAAAACTTTGGTCTTGAAAACTCTTTCTTTGTCTCTCCTCGCTTCACTCTGCTCTTCATCCTTCAAGGATCAGCCTAAGCACCACCTTTTCTCTGTAGCCTTCCTCTATTTTTCTTTTTTTCACCCATTTCTTTATGCCTTTTTCATACCACAGTTATCAAATATAATATTCAGTTTTGTAGCTCTTTATTCATTTTTCTGTCTCTTCTACTTGGCCTAGAATTCTTTGAGGGCGATGATTTTGTCTTAGTCTTGATTTCAGTGGTACCTAGCATATTGTTCTTTGAGGACAATGATTTTGTCTTAGTCTTGATTTCAGTGGTACCTAGCATATTGCTGGACACTTAGTAGATTACTGATGGAATGAATAAATAAAAATAAAAGTTTCTTTCATCTTGGGATTAAACATGAAGGACAGTGTTTGTGAATTAAGTTTCTAGAGCCTGAAAGTAGATTACTTTTTCCCCCCTAGGTATTCTGGATAATCACCTCAATCTTGTTTCCCTTGTATAGTTTATAGCATTTGAGAAGGTGAAGTTGCCCAAGGCGAGATGAGTGATCATAGATAAGTACATAAGTGATTCTCTCTTGTGTTTGGAATTTTCTAAGATAATTTTCTAGTTAATTTTGCTACATAGGCATAGTCTTATACACAAATGAAATGAAAAAATATGATTTTCTTTTTGAAATGTAAGCTGATAAAACAAGGACATACATTTAAATAAGTGGAAGGATTTCCTTTTTTGTGTTGGAGTTAAAGTAAAAACTGATAGCAAAATAATGCTTGGTCACATTCAGAATTATTTCTTCTGTTAGTATCCACCAAATAAAAACCTATTCCCCTGCTCTTAGATATCAGATTCTAAAGATTAGGGTAGAAATTATTTTTCCAGTCATGACTGTATTACTTATATAGACTTTGAACTAGTCTTTGCAGTGATTTCTTACTTTCATCAGATTTATGTATTTGAATATTTAGTCCTTGGCTCCGCCATTGTAACTTTGCAGCAAAGACAGATGTGAATTGGGGGGAAAAGCAAACTAAAACAGTGTGCAACAGTATATTATTCAATATGAGTCAAAAGATGACAATACAATGGATTTTAAGTAATAATTAGAAATATATTTGTCAGACTAAAATAATTTAGAATTTTTCCTTTAATAGATATATATTATTTCCTTACAATAATTGAGATCTTTAATAAATATTTTCTTTTGAGACGATGTTCATTGTTAAACATACTATAGAGTAGACCCTTGAACAATACGGCTTTGAGCTGTGTGGGTCCACTCGTGTTTTTCAATAAATAGGTACAGTACTATACACAGTCATATGGTTGGTTGAATCTATGGATGCAGAAACACAGGGATAGAAGACTGACTGTAAATTATCCCTGGATTTTCAGATTTTTGATTGCGTGTTTGGTCAGCATCCCTAACAACTGTGTTGTTCAAGGGTCAACTGTATTTTCAATATTATGTTTCTAAAATATTATTCAATATTATTAATATTGAATTTCAGATCAAACTTACTGATGGAATAATAAGAGAAAGAGGTTTATGGCATGATACCAAAGTGATCCTTTTAAATTGGAATTCTAGTTGATTATATTTTGCCTAGTGATAATCTTTTCAAATTTTACAACCTGTGATACAGGTAAGCTTCATAATGCTAAAATAATACTGTTATCTTATGAAATAAAAATGAAAGTCTACTGGGAATTTGACCAAAATTTTTGCTTTCTTCTCCACCCTTCTGAGCGTGTTTGCTTGACACTTTGTAATGACAAGATGACTGCTGCGTCTCTAAGCAGGACACCTGCTTTTGAAAAAAGAGCAAGAGAATAGAGGGATAAAGAGCTTTCTCCTCTTGAGATTATTTCTTTTTATTTTGATAAAGCCACCTTTTGTGGCACACTTACGATGTCTCATTAGTCGTAACTGTACCATATGTATATGTTCAACCTTAAACCAAGGAGAAGGAGATAACTTAGGTCACTGGCCAAGGAGAATGAGAGAACCATGACTTAGGTAGACAGTCATAGATCATCCTCTGGAGAGGCTAAACCTCCTTGAGGTCAAATTCTTCACTCACCCAAACAAAACTCTAATTCAAAAAGATACACGCACCTCTATGTTCATAGCAGCACTATTCACAGTAGCCAAGACATGGAAATTACATAAATGTCCATCGACAGATAAATGGATAAAGAAGGTGTGGTACATATACACAATGGAATACTACTCAGCCATAAAAAAGAATGAAATAATGCCACTTGCAGCAACATGGATGGAACTAGAGATTATCATACTAAGTGAAGAAAGTCAGAAAGACAAATACCATATGGTGTCAGTTATGTGTGAAATCTAAAATATGACACAAATGAACTTAACAGAAACAGACTTACAGAGATAGAGAGCAGACTTGCGTTTGCCAAAGCGGGGGGTGGGGGGTTGGGGAGGGTAGGACTGGGAGTTTGGGATTAGCAGATGCAAACTATTATATATAGAATAGATAGACAATAAGGTCCTTACTGTATAGCACAGGGAACTATATTCAATATCCTGTGATAAACCATATGGAAAAGAATATGAAAAAGAATATATATATACATTTATATGTGTGTGTGTATATATATGTGTGTATATATATATATATATATATATATATATATATATATATATATATATAAAACTGAGTCACTTTGCTGTACAGAAGAAATTAACACAACATTGTAAATCAACTATACTTCAATAACATTTAAAAAAATTTCAGTCACAACCTTTATAGTTTGAGTTTCTCTCAGTATGACTGAGGTGGAAGGTGGCAGTTGTTGGAAAGGCAAAGAACAGATTATTCTCAGAAGTGAGAATGTCATGTGTAAAGGGGGCTGAAGCTTCAAGGAAAGTTTGGGAAACTACAAAGATTTTGGTATTTCTGATGGATAAAGTATGAGACCTTGTGACTAGAAATGCTGCTGTGGAAGATCAAAAGGAGTAAAAAGATGCAGGCATTAGCATCCATCCTAAGTTAAACAAAAATGCTTGTGTTTGATAGCTATGAAAAGATTTTGAGTAGGCACATAAGATTTGAATTTAGGAAATCATTCTGAGAGCTGCATTGTGAAGAATGGATTTAGGTGGGATGAGACTTGAGCAATAAATCCAATTAGGAAGCTCCCTAAGTAGCTAAGCTGGAAGGATGAGGGCTAGACATAAATCAGTAGCTGAGACTGTGACCATTGAGGGATATATTCTAGAGATTGGTAAGGCAAAACTTAGAGCCCTTGAAGATTGATTGGATGTGGCATGTGAGGGAGAAATAAATGTTAGGTTTTGAGTTAGACAAACAGAAAAGTCTAGCAATAAAATTAATGCTAAGAGAGGGAGAATAATTCTGGTGACAGAAAGATATTGGGTCCTTTGAGATATGCTGATTTTGAGATTCTGCCATAATTGTGATGAATGCATGTGATATAAGACAAAATGGGACATAGAAGGAGAAAGGTTTTATGAACTAGACACTGTAGTAAGTTAAAATTTTTAATGTTTTTGGCAACTTTAATCCAAATCTATTTCCCAGTTATCTTTGTTTCTTTCAGTAAGGATGAAAATTAACAACTGTAAGACAGGTCCACAGTGTATCTAAGGGCCTGATGGCATGATCTGAGAAACATGTGGATAACTGACCCTAGTTTTAGTTCCAGAGATCTCAGTCCAAGAAAATACCTGGACCGGGATGTACTATCCTGGGAAGGCTGTGGGTGATAGGACTAGGTTTAATATTTTTCTTGTTTATGTGTTCTGTAATCAGATTACATACTGTGGTTATATAACTCCAAGACAGATAAAGTAAACCCAGCTCAGCTGAGGTAGTCCCTAGTGTGTATCCAGACCAGATTGTACAGAACTGTTCCATTCTTGTGTACATAAAGCTGGGTTGGAGGGGTATAGCTAAGCTTCTAGATGGTCTAATGTGACATTGTCAATCAGGCTAATTATCTACAATTGTGTGACTCTAAGAATGGCCATATTTAGGGAGACCTTATAAGCTTATACCTTGTCCTGATTTTAGATAAATTTATTGATCCCTCTGCTGTATATAGTGACTATGCTTATTTATTTCTGAATCTGTTATATCAGTAAGCCTTGTTAGATCTCCCAGGTGGGATCTGTGTCTCAATCTACTATGATATGTTTTAAACATGGTGGTCATGCTGCCATCAGCCAATTGCCAACAAGATATTGAGAGATAAATACTGTAGTTTCCTTGCTCTCTTTGTTTGACATTTCTGAGGAATATTTCTTCACTGTCTCCTAGGTTTCTCCAGTAGTACTGAATTCTGATGACCCACAGTGATAACGTAGTTTATTGATTTTCATCTTGCCCTTGTCTCATTTCCTCATTCTCTCTGGCTGCTTATTTCTGGAATTACCTTACAAAGAAACTATTTGTTCTTAAATCCTTTCCTCAGCGTTTGCTTCTAGAAGATGTCAAAATATGACCACCAAAACTAATTTTTTTTCTTTTTTGAAAGATTTAATTAGGATGTATTAAAATATCTAATGGTAAAGCTTGGAACACTCCATCAACTTTACATGTCTTCCAAAAATTTGTGGGAGGATTAGATTTAACAAAAAAGAAAAAATAATGAAAACACAATTATGACCCTTACATAAGAGGTTACAAGACCTCTTTAAAGACTTCAAGAACATCTTGGAGAGAAGTTTTCTCAAATACCTGTAAAAAGCCCCCGAGAGTAAAAGACCAAAGTATCACACCTTAGGGGAGGTATGAAACCTATTTCTTCTATCTGTCATATTGTAGGAAATGTAACTATTTTTAAAAAAAATGTATATAGTAATTGTTCAGAAAATGAATGCAAAAGTAAACATCAGCAACTCTGTTTGCTGTTCCTGGACATATTTAACTCTTGTACCTGGGTCCTACAAGCTTTCTGACTTCCCTTCTCTGAAGACGGTTGCAAGTGTTTATCAAAATTCCTAGACTAGTAGTTGATCCTCAAGTTATTATCTCTAAGGGCTCTTAGTTTTCAAGTAACAGCTCAGAGTCTGCAGGTACTATATTCAAGTACAGAACAAGTTCTAGAGTCTAGTTCAGTGAAGACCATGCTTACATTAAAATATGTATAACTCTAATTAGCTCTATTTTAACTTGCAAGTTAATATCTGTTTTATGTTTGTTTTTATTTTCTAAGCCACATTTCTTTCAGAGCCCCAGAAGAGGTAGTACTTTACCTCACTGTTGTAGGACAAGTTGTCAGAGGCGCCTGCCAATATCGGTTTTAGAGATGAAATAATTTGTTCCCTTAAAAAAAAATGGAGTGCTATGATTGTAAAAACTGGAATATTTTATACATTAGTTCTAGCAGGATTCATGCAAATGATCTTTAAATCATACGAATTTATTAAAAATTTCCCACCTGAATTTTCTGGAAAAATGTATGTTAAAAATACAATTTCTAATACATTTTTATGGCTGTTTTAAAAAATGTAATTATAGTTTATTTGATATACTTCTGTTATATTTCCTAACATTCCTAATTGGCATTTGGGAGTTTGAATTCATATAGAATAAGGTAATAAATGCCTGTACTTATCCAAAGCCCTCTTAAAAATTGAATTTTTCTTTAGGTTTGTTAATAATTAAGAGACATTCCCACTGTGTCAATCAGAACTCTTTTGGTTGCAGGTGACAGAAACCTAATTCAAACCAGCTTAGACTAAAAAAGGGAGGGAACATAGAAAGCAAACTTATGGGTACCAAAGGGGAAAGGGGGGAGGGATAAATTAGGAGTATGGAATTAACAGATACATGACATTATATATAAAATAAATAAATAACAGTAATTTACTGTATAGCGCAGGGAACTATATTCGTTATCTTGTAATAACCTATAATGGAAAAGAATCAGGAAAAATATATGTATAACTGAATCACTTTGCTGTACACTTGAAATTAATGCAGTATTGTAAATCAACCATACTGCAATAAAAAAATCTAAAAAAAGAGACATTGGTAATCTATATGAAGTAAAATCTGAATTCTGTTCATGAGTCAAAAGATTTCATGCAAATATCAAGTGCCTGTACTTACTAGGAGTCTAATGGGATTCCAAGATTATGCATATATTTTGATCACCCTGCAGGAAAATTAAAGTCTACAACTATTATTGAAAGAATATTTGGATTATATGTGATAAATTTTGATTTAGCACTATATAACATGATATATTATGCTGGTAAGAAAATATTGACTATAAAACTTATACCTTAGGGAAAAAAAGGGCAGATAAATCAAAAAGCCTTACGATCAGGATGTCATTTGGTACAGTTATAAGTTACCTATGTGGTTGTACATGGATTTTAACAGTACTGAAAATTAAACAACAGGAGGTAGAGATGGCTTATTCAAGTAATATAATATATAATATTCATGTATATTAACGTTGCACCTGTAACTGTCTAGGAAGTATTCATACATGGACCAGGTAATGGTAATGAGATCATCAAAAAAATTTTGAGACTGAGTTGATCAGTTTTAATTATGGCAAAGAAGAAAAGACTCTCTTCTCTCTTCCAGGAGATTTTTCTGCTACTAAGGAAAGACTAATAGTTGAGAGCCTCCATATTTTAGGAACTTAGAAGAATGCCAACATTTTAAAAATTGAAAGTGAACTAAAAAAAAGAAAAAATGGAACCAAACTGTCCATCAAATAATACTTACATAACCACATAGAATGAGAGGTTGAAAGCAGCTCCAGAACAAAGTAATTTGATCAAATATCATTTGTGAGCTATCTTCTGAGAACAAAGGAAACTGTAGAAAATTTTTGAACTTCATTCAATTATTTTATGTTTGCTGTAATGTCATATAATTTTGGATTTATTTTCTTGGGTTTGCAGGTAAAGCAAATAGGTAATGACTTTTAATTGAATAGATGTAATAATTTTTCAGTGTTAGTTAAACAAATACAAATACAGTATAGGATTAAAATTTTTAATGGAAACTATTTGCTATTAGAACTTAGTTGGAACTTTCAGTATGGATGTATGACTTTGTAAGAAAAAGAACAGTCTTTTCTGATTTTGTTCACTGAAATGATTCACCTTAGAGTCCAGATTCTCATTGTTAATTGTATTTTTCTGCTCAAGTGAACCAGACTTCCTTGAAGATAAGGATATTAGGAAGAGGAATCTATAATTGAGACTGGAAAATCATGCAGTGCCTGAAAGCAAGGAGGCTTTTAAATATTAATGACATCATGTCAAAGGGTCACAGAAGTGAATGTTAATGGGACTCTCTCAGGCCAAAGTTGTGAAAATTTGAGCATCAAAAGGAGAAAAATAGCTGAGGTCTATTGAAACACATTAAATCTAAAACGCTGTGAATCACAGAGCATTCTAAAACAAAGTCACCTGGTCTATTTTATTGCATCAATGAAGAAAATAGAATCTATAACTATTAATTAAATGGTATTTTCTGAATCATGAGAAATAACAGTTAAAATGCACACGCAGCCTCCCTCCCCACATACATATGTGTGGTGTGGAGGTAGACAGAAATAAGCAAAATGTAGAAAACTCACTTTGATAAAATATTAGGTATCCTTAAGAGTGATATGGTCCTAAGAGTATAAAAGAATGAGAGTATATCCATTCAGAAGGTCTTGTAGTTACAGTGTTGAAGATCCCAACAGTGATGTAAATAATCAGTTTAGGCTTTGATTTTGAAGTGAAATCTTACTAAATTTTTCTTAGTTTTGAAGCATGTAAGATAACTTTAAATTCCAAGTATTTATAAGTTCAGTATATTAGATTTATAAGAATTATTTTCTAATCAGGAAGGTTGTATTTGTTAAACCATGCAATGTAAATAGTTAGAAAGGTAGTATTTGAGGTCATCCAGCTAAATCCACTTCATACACAGACCATTAACCAGTATATTGGCATCTCTGTTCCATTTCCTGGCTACTAACTGCTTGATCTACAAAAGACCATCATCACCAAGCTCCTTCCTCACTGTATTTACACTCTACACTCATATGTAGAAGGGATCCTTGGGTCTCCTAAATCCCATTTTCCTGGCCTAATCCAGGAACCACCCACTTTTTCAGGTACGCAAAAGGGAGATAACAGAACAAATGCTTAGCTGATACTCCATTTCATACTATAGCAGTTTCTCATTCTGTGTGCTGTTCTCTTTGTGATGCTTATAATGCAGTCCCGTACAGGACAACGTCAGGAGTTTGGGGTCTCTCATCTTCCTGCAAGATGACATTCCAAATTAATTTAGTACTGCAATATGTTAATGGGAATATACCTATTCTCTAGATGGCCCAAGATTTTCTCCTTCAGATAGCATATGCTATCTCAACGTGTCTTTTAAGTTACACATTTTCTAATATATACATGTAGTGCTAAACAACTTCAACTATATACTTTATACTACATCTAAAAAATATTTTAGCATTAACCTATGCTCATTGGGAAGGCCTCTCTTTCTTGTCTATCTCTGTCAAGGGTCCCTTTCAGTCACTGGGGAGGTAGGTCTATACCATAATAAGTATTTAGGTATAAATGTGTGATGAAAGCTACCACTCCATAAACCAGAGTGATTCATGTCACACGTCCTAAAAGTTGAACACTTAACTTACAAAGAGATAGTTAATGTTTTCCTACTCTGGACAAACACAGGGCCCGCTTTATAGATCTTCAGTATAACCTCTCTCATGGATACTGAATGTTTTCCTGGACAAATGGAGTGATGTCTTTAAATGTATGTCTTCAGCACCCCTTTCATCCAGCCTTTTTAATGTTTTCTAATGTATGTCTACCTTTCTCCCCCAATTACCTGAGTGTCCTGAGGCTTTTTCTTTCCTGATGACCACAGTGTAGCTCTTAGAGGGATAGTTCTTAGAGTGTTCTGAGTAACCAACTTATCTAACAATGTGAATTCCCCACAACCCTGCAACTCCACTCTTAAGCATGTGTCCTAGAAGTGTTGCATGTGCACCAGGCAACGCATACAAGTGTGCTCGTGATGGTGCTGTTAATATTAACTAAAGACTTGGAATAACACAAAGCCCATTGAAAGAAGACAGGATTATTATACGGCAATGAAAATCAATCTATTACAGTTTATTTCAAAATAAAATGGCTGGAACATAATGTTGAATCAAAAACTCAAGTAAAATAGAATGACTACATTTATATAACATCATGCAAAACCAAATGATACACTGTTAAGTGATATAGTTATCTTTGTAAAATTAAAGATAAAAGCAGCAAAATAATAAATTTTAAAATATGGTTTCCTGGGGAGGAGCACACAGGGACTTTATTATTTTAAAATGGATGATAGGTGTACTTATGTTTCATTTTTTTTTTTCTGAAAGTTTGTACCTTTTGCTCACCTTTATCCCGTTCTCCTACCCACTACCTCCCACCTCTTATAACCTCTTGTATGAGTTTGGTTTTTTGCTTTTGTTTTTTAGAGTCCACATATAAGTGAATTCATGCAGTATTTGTCTTTCTCTGTCTGACTTACTTCATTTAGCATGATGCTTTCAAGGTCCATACACGTTGTTGCAAATGATAGGATTTCCTTCTTTTTGATGGCTGAGTAATATTCCATTGTGAAGTTGGATAACAACTTCTTTATCCATTCATTTGTCAGTGGACATTTAGGTTGTTTCCATGTCTTAGCTATTATAGATAATGCTGCTGTGAATATGGGGATACAGATATTTCTTCAACATAGTGTTTGCATTTCCTTTGAGTATACTTCCAGAAGTAGAGTTGCTGAATCATATGGTAACTCTATTTTCAGTTTTTTGACAAACCTCCATACTGTTTCCCAGAGCGGCTGTACCAATTTACATTCCCACCAACAATTTACAAGGGTTCTCTTTTCTCCATATCCTCAGTAACACTTGGTACCTCTTGTCTTTTTTATGTTAACCATTCTAACAGGTGTGAAGTGATATCGCATTGTAGTCTTGATTTGCATTTCTTTAACGATTAGTGATGTTGAACACCTTTTCATGTACCTGTTGGTCATTTACATTCTTTTTTGGAAAAATGTCTATTCAGGTGCTTTTCCCATTTTTAATTGGATTATTTTGGACTTTTTTTGGGGGGGCTATTGAGTTATATGAATTCTTTATATATTTTGGGGATTAGCCCCTAATCAGGTATATAGTTTGTAAATATATTTTTCCATTCCATAGGTTAACTTTTCATTTTGTTGATCGTTTCTTTTGCTATGTGGAAACGTTTTAGTTCTATGTAGCCCCACTTATTTTTGCTTTTGTTGCGTGTGCTTTTGGTGTCGTATCCAAAACATCATTGCCATGACCCATGTCAAGGAGCTTTTCTCCTATGTCTTCTTCTAGGAGTTTTATGGTTTCCAGTCTTACCTTTAAGTTGTTCATTCATTTAAGGCTAATTTTTGTGAGTAGTGTAATATAGGAGTCTAGTTTCATTCTTTTACATGTGAGTGTCCCATTTCCCCAGCACAATTTATTGAAGAGACTGTCTTTTCTCTATTGAGTATTCTTGGCTCCCCTGTTAAATATTAGTTGACAGTATATGCATGGGTTTATTTCTGGGCTCTCAATTCTGCTTATGTTTCGATTGTTATTTTTAAGCACTTTACATCTGTTGTGAGTCTTGTGTGTGTGCAACTTACATATGTAATAAAAACAAAACCCTCAGAGGATAGAAAGGAAACCTTGTTTTAGATATTAAGTGCATGTAAAAACAAAACAAAACAAAAAAATGAAACACTTAGAGGCTTGACAAAATATTGGCAAAAGTAATCCTCTCAAAGAAAAGGAAGAAACAATATAGAAGAATAATATAGGGAGAAAACTGTGGTTGAAAGGGAAATGGACATTTGTGAGGGAATTGTCATTTGTGAGCATAGGGTTAGGTCACGGAAAGGAAACTTGGTCTATTTCATAGTTTTTCTAAGATTTTCTTCCATTCAATATATCTATATTTCTACTATGAAATGTAACCTGCAAAAGCAATCCCTTCCATTCATTCAGTGGCATCATGTAATTCTTTTAAGTGAGTATATTTGGGGGATTGGATTAGATTTGTAAAAAAATAATTAAAAGAAATCACCAAAAGGTTATTAATAGACATAGAAGGCTAATTATGTGCTAGTGGCCAAATCAGTGCTTCTCAAATTGTAATGTGCATATATATCACTTGGGGATTTCTGTCAAAATTCAGATTTTGACTCAGTAGATCTGGAGTGTGAGGCTGTCAATTCTATGCATCTGATAGGTTCCAACTGTAATGCCTGTGCTACTGTCCAGGCATCACACTATGAGTAGCAGGGATTCAAAGTCTTTCCTATAGATGATATTTAAAATTTATAATAATCTAAGTTGTGGAGTTTTTAGGGGTAGATACATTTAAATAATAAGTATTTGCACTATAATGCTAAAAGTAGAAACATAGGCAATGAGGATAATTTTCCAAGAACTGTAGATAGTGAACTTACAATTCCAGAGGGCTATGTTCCATTTCTTGACATAAAGATTGTCTACTTCTTGAATAATGTTCTGCTTGTAATGCCAGAAAACAGTGATTTTTTTTTCTTTATTAGAAATGAAATTTCAAGGTGATCTCAAGTGCTCTTAGATTTTAATATTTCTTGGCTAATATTCAGTGTCTGCTGCCTTAAAAAAAGAAAGGTGTGTTAAATTATTTTCAGAACCTAATTAAGAACATATGGTTTGGGTTTATTAATTTCTGTTTAATGAACAGGATATTTTACTTAAAAAAGTCCTGTTCTGAGTGTTATGTTTTGTTACAAGGTCTGCTTTGAAGATATGAAGGATGCTTCTTGTCCCATCTTGTTTGGTAGGATATAGGCAATTTTGTTTAATCTAAGCTTTTTATCTTTTGTCCTTGGATAAGGTAGACAAATTGAGATTCACTTTTAGTTCATTTATTCTGTCACAGATTCTGAATCAGGAGTTTCAAGTCACTGTCTGACAAGAAAAAGTCAACATCTGTTGAGTTGATTTATTATTTATGTATTGATATTAGAGTTTATGGCACTTTTCCTGTGAGGAGCTGAAAGTCTTCTACATATAATTCTTACACTTTTCAAATACCTTTCACAAGAAACACTTCCAAGCATCCCAACATGAAAAGTGACAGAAAATGAACCAAATGAGGAAAACAAGAAGAGGACCCAAGGGTAAATAATCAGAGCCTCAAATAGGAGGTGTGTCTAAAACCTAAGTACTCACTTTGTGAGGCCACTGGGGATGCCTGTGTCTCTGCCAAAGCTTTCCCCCTGCACGTCTGCTATCAGTGCATCCTTCCTGGCTCCCAGATGCTTCTGTCCTCTGTGGCTACCTCATCTGTACTGTGAATGTCCAACATTCTGCTGATTAGGGCAACCCAAGAATTGACGGTGGTAATGAGACCTCAGGCCCACCAAATGATCCTTGCTCTACTCCTGAAGATAATAGAATTTCTTGGAAGGTGCATTTATGGTGGGCAGGAAAGTAAAGGTTCTTAAAAAACGTTGTATACTATTTCATCAGACTTATTACATGTGGCCATTGTTAATTATTTAATTAAATAACAAAATAATTTTAATTGTTTTAAATAAATGAGGTAAGATTGAACAAACTTATTGAGGGATTTTATGAAGACTAGAGATATCAAAACACACTTTGACTGTCTTATATTTCATTTATGGTTAAAGTTGTTGCTGAAAAATTAGAAAATAATGTGTTCAAATTAGATGATCACATATATATCTGATTTTATGTAGTGCCTAAATACTTTGTTTTTCAATATTTTTTAGTAAGAATAATTTCACTATTGATATCCTTTTTTAAAAAATTCTTTCTTTATTGGGAAATATGTACATTTGGTTTGATAGCTGGGGCAAAGGAAGATAACTTCTCTAACTTTTTTAGAAATTCATAGTCTGAAATATTTTATGTTATAAAGAGGACTAAATATTTCCTCGGAAATAATGTGGAATCTTGCTGAGATAATAAGTATATAATTTTAATGGTAAGATTTGATAATTCTTTATTCTTGACTCATGCTAACTCTGTCTGCCTTCATTTTTCTAATAGAAAATAGAACCACAAAATAAAAGAAGGTATTAGGCAAAAAGCAGGAAAATATGGCATGGTGTTACATTTTGAAAATGAAAGTTACTAAAGTAATTCAATATTCACTACTTTCTAAAATGTATCTGATGACTTAAGGGTCCTAGAACCCTAACCAACACCCCCAACTATTTAAACTGAAATTCATTGCTGGAATCAATGAGGCAAAGAATAACAAATAACTTGCCTACAAACAGAAGAGTGAGCATTTTCCTATGGAAGATGAAAGATAAAATAAGAGTTGAGCTTTGTTATTTTATTAATAAGAGTGAAAATAAAAATACACCTACTCTGACTTAAGTTCATGACCACGGAGAAAAGCAGAGGCTAGAGACCACTGGGCTTAGTTTTCTATCCTTACCTCTGATGCAAGCTGTGTTCCATAAAGCCACCATATGAATTATTTCTCCCCTATATATTACACCTCTGTTGTATTCTTTGTGCTGAGGAGTATATCAAAGCAGTGACTGAAACGAGCAAGTGTTAGAGATACACGTGTTTCTGAAATAGAGTATCTGTCATCTTTCATGGTGTCTTTAAGCTAAACCTGTGGAGAAAGGAACTTAAAATAATACCCATTGTTTTCATTAATCCTTGATGAAACATTTGGATTTCAACACTTTCCTTGCTGAGAAGAACATATTTATCTGAAACAGATGTCTTGATGAAACATTTCCTAAGATGGGTCTGACTTCTCCATTACAAAAAGGCCACTCATACCAGTTTAGTATTTTTCAATATATTTCTTTATTACAATATAGACCCTGGCCTTTTATGTAGCTTGCTGAAATCATTTAGTATGTTTCAGCCTCTCCATATGTTAAAAAGGAATAACAAAATCCTCTTCCTGTGTCTTGATACTGTGAACAATACCCTCTTCAGTTGCTTAGATTTCTTTGGAAGAAGCATTGTTATCTATAGCGTCTAAGAAGGTTTCATGTTGGTGAGAGCTTAGAGAAGCTGAAGTGTGAATTAGGCTGTAAGGAACAGATAGGACTTACCTGACCAGAGAGGTGTAAAATGCATGGAGAATGGGAAACCAGAATTCAGCTGGAATGAAGGAAACAAGTAGTAGAATTTGAAACCAAAAACTTGATTACAATAGGTTGGGGCAGGAGGTGGGGCTTAAACCCTGGGTGAGGAGTTGATAGGCACTTGGGAGTATTGACCATTGGAAAGCACAGGAATGACATAGTGAAGGCAGTGCTTTCACATAATTTTGAGAACTGTGTAGGAAATGTGTCTAGTGCATACCTGAGGCCAACTTGACAAGGACCTGAAACAGAATGGCACCATTTAGAATGAAAAGGCAGGGATACAGGTGGCAAATATTTCAAAGGAAGCCTCCATAAGGATTAGATAGAGACTGATAGAGTGTAAGGAATAAAGTTGTTCCTTTAAAGTTGTCCCAAGGGTTTTGCCTAAAGCATTAGGAAAATGCTTTTTAATGTTTTAAAGGGGAAATCAAGAGAGATGATGACATATGTTTTAAAAAGATGTTAATTTAGATTTTAGACATGTTGAATTTAAGAAGAGGAAATTTCCAGAAGAGAATAAGAGATTCTTTGAGGAGACGAAGGGACAGTATAGATTTGGGAATTAATTTTTATAATATTTAAACCAAAAGCCTTGTAAGAGAAATTGACTAGACTTTGGATAAAATAAGTAGTGAGCTTTAATAAATTTAAGTTTTTGAGTAGTAGCATTGCATCAATTAATATTGGTCTGAGTGAATATAATTTGGAGGCATTGGACCAATTACTGCACATTTTTTCCCTAATTATAAAAGTAAGGTTTGTCATTGTAGAACATTTTTTAAAATGATGGAAAATATAAACAAGGAAGAAAAAAAAGCAGCCTTCAAATCACCACCCACAGCAACAACTATTAATATTTTAACAAATTTATGTCTCATTTTTATATGTAATTTTATAGATGATTCTTTATTTCTATATTAAATTTAGTAGCTCTCTTGGCTTTACAGAAACTTTTGTCATATCATTAGAGATCTTAAACATCATGAATTAATGACTGCCTTTAGTAAATTCCATAATGAGTGATTTTAGTGGTCAGCTTGGGAGGCAGACAGCTTTGTTTTAAATTCTGGAATCACTGTGAATTTGTTGCATGTTCCCAAAAACATGGGAATAAAATTAGGACTTAATCCACCAACTTACTGGGAAGATTAAAAATACAATGTATATTAAACACATAACACAGTGTCTCCTAATACCGTAGTAAGCCTAGTGTTTATAAGTTTAATAGGTCTATCTGGGATTATGTACTTTTCTTCTGCCTTTGTTTCCATATTTCTCCCATAAAGACTGTGTCTATATTCATTCACATTTCTCTACAGGTTTTTTCCTTTTTTCCTCCCTCCCTCCCTCCCTTCCCTCCCTCCCTCCTTCCTTCCTTCCTTGCCATTCTTCCTTCTTTCCATTCTTTATGGTAAGAACTACATTTTCAACTTGAGACTGGGAATAAGGAAAACTGGAAAAAAATCCATAATAGACCTGACTTCACAACTGTAACAGCTCTTTGCCAGCTGTTTTAGGCAAAAAGGTCACTGGATATGTCACTCATAGATGCCTCTGCACCCAGTCTAGTTACTGGCTTACTGCTCCAGCCTTAGATGGACTTCAACAAGGTATTGCTTCTTACTTGTCTGGAAATGAGAAGCAGAAAATTTGGGGTATAGTTGGTTACACTCCAACTTTTAATTTGACTCCTGTCCTGCCCAGCTCAGATCTACTATCTGCTTCTTACTCTTGTTTTTTCCCATAGGCTGCCAAATCTTCCTAAAAATAGCCTATCCCATTTCTCTCCTAAACAATGAAACATAAAGCAACTGCTTTCTACAGTAGAGACCTATGTGAAGAGTGCAAAGAGGGAAAAACAAAGAATTCTCAAAAATTCAGATTGTCCTACAAGTAGCAAACCAAAATGCCATTACTGCTACATGGCCCATTTCCCAAGTAGTTTCGGCAGTACAAATGGAATAAGCATCATTTTTTTGGCTATTATTATTTTCTATTATCTTAAAAAAAATGTTGGAACGGTGATTCTTTTTGTTCTTGGAGGATGGAGTAGGGTGTGTGTGTGGCTTGCAGGAAATTAGAAAGATATTCATTTAAAACAAAATTTGTGACTGTCTATCAAAACGATAGATGGAAAATACAGAATATCATGCTGCATCAGGTCATTTGAGGTAGGGACAGGAAGAATTTTTTTGGCATTTCTGCCAATAATTTATGGAATTAACTGACCAAGCACCTTTTACATCTGCAATTATGATGAGCCACTGTGAAAATGTCACAAGGTGTACCACAACCTGCCTTGCTGTTGTCCGCATGCCCATAAAAAAGTTTATTTCTGACAGTTCCAACCCCTTTAAATAGGAACCAGGGTTATACTTCTCCAGAGTTGGTATAGTGAACTAACTTTGCATGTTGTTTTTAAAGATGCATTCAGTACCTTTTCTCCTATAGGAGTAAAGCTTAAAAAATGTTGTGCCTCATATATAGCTTTAATGTGTATAATAACTCTCAGGTAAATCTCAGAGGTACAAGTATGTACTTTGTAAAATAATATCGCTTAAATGAATCAAGTAAATCTATTACTACCTATGGTGCTTATTTCTTGTCTTTATTTGTTTGTTTTGTTTTTACATGAAGTAGAGCAAAACTCTGAAGTTTAGGTAATTTTAAAGTAAACTGTGATGTTTAAAATTTTTATTATAAAATCATACTTGGATTTGAGATTCAATGTTGACTCTTGTCGTAAGTGACCGCAACAAATGTGCTTAAGTTTCTAGGCTTCTGTTTTTCTATTAATATAACAGGTAATGTTGACATTTTACTTAACCTGCAGAAGTATATCATTTTATGTCAGATGCCAAAGGGTTTAGTGGACTCTTGTTAAGATGTAAAGAGAGTCAGCATTAACTGGTTACCTACTAAATAACCACCCTGTGAAAACGATACCTCCTCTTACAGGTGCTGTTCAGGGAAGTTCTGGACTGTTAACTTGTCCAGATCACAGAGTTAATCATTTATATCAACATTAATTTTTCTCTTACTAAATTTTCAAACACATACAAAACTAGACATACTAGTATAATGAGCTCTGATGTGCCCATCGCTCATTTTAAACAATTATCAACTCTTGTCCAATCTTATTTATCTACCCTCCTTCCCACTGTCTCTCACCCCATTTTATTTCAAAGAAAATACTCATATTACTTAGATCTAAAAGTCAAAAATTATTAATGAAATTACCAACAATATTACCATCACATTTAAAAACTATAATTCCTTAATATTAGTAAATATACAGGGCTCTAATTCTGCTGCCTCATATTTTTCACTTTGTTTGAATTATGATTGAAATAAGGCCAATGCACTGAAATTGGTTCATGTAATTTTTCTATTTTAACCTAAAGCTCTCTTCCTTCTCCTTTTAAAAATGTTATTTATTTTTGCAATTTAGTTCTTGAAATAACAGGATTGTTTGGTAGAATTTTCCACAGTCTGATTGCATCCCTCTTGTGTTAAGACGTTAATGCTGTCTCTATATGTTCTATAAAGTGGTTGTTGAAGGCTTGAGGCTTGATCAGGTAGAGGTCTTTATTTTTAAAGATTTCTTCATAGGTTATATTGAATATTTATATGAAGAAGGACCTATTGTGTGGTTTTTCTCTTTTCCTAGATATAAATTTTTATATCATCAAGGGTTGCAAAATCATAATATTCTAATTCTACTCATCTGTCTTTACTTATTAGCTACAACACCTTTATGAAGAGAAAATTTCCGTTATCAGCTATTTTGTTACTCTGAGGTACAGTTCATATACAAAACCCAGATTAATGCTTAATTTTTTTCCTTTATCCAGTTTTTAAAAATACTGAGTTAATTTTATAATATCTACCATATGTGATCAGTGAGGTTCTTTTAAAAAATTATTCGAAATTTATGGATTTTAAAATATTTATGAGTTAGTTTTTCATTTTAAAAACATAGTACTAGCAGAGTTATAACAATACTAGTTTTAGATAAATGACAGAATACTTTCCCTCATTGCTTTTTCACTTAGGAACATATACTGGGGATCACTCCATAGCTATACATACTAGTTATTATTTATTACTTTTACAGAACTGTATATTTTATTGTATGGATATGAAATACTTTTTTCAAGTTCTATTAATGGTTATTTCCAGTCTTTTGTTATTGTAAACTATAATGGTCTAACTGACAGACACTTGAGTATATCTTTCTAATTTTTTCCATGGTATCCTAGGGTGGTTTTCTAGGAGAGAGATTGCTATATTGAAGGTTAGAGCATTTATGGATTTGCTAGATATTGGCTAGTTCCCTTCCATAAGGGTTGTATCATTTTGCATCCCCTCCAGCAATGTACGAGTGCCCCTTTGCCCTTAGCCTCATCAAGAAATTCTGCCTAATTTTGGATTTTTCCCAGTTATAGCACTGTCATACTCAAGATAGTCCAAATGAAGAGACAAATCTATATTGTCCTCTCTTACACCTAATTCATACCATTTGTAATATATTCTTCACACTGTGAAAACCAGTGTGTGCTTCTGCATTTATTGCCAGACATGATTGCAGTCTACGCCAAAGTAAACACGTGGTTCTACTGACTTCTTTTCATGTATTTCAAAATTGTACCTGAATATGTGAATTAAATTATTCCAAAGACCATTTTAGGATCTCTCTAATCAGCTCAGTCTATCTCTGTGGTGCGTAACTGATATATTTAAATTCTGCCTGTTGGGTTCCCATATAGACAGTCTGTTCTGATCAGTATGACAGAATTTTGAATAAATTGCTTTTCTAAGGGTATTTCACTTTTCTGCTAAGTTTACAACACTGCATCAGACAAAGGAAGCTTAGATGAAAGTGTAGATGACTTTATAAATGTGTCCATAACTCTTAAAAAAAAAAAAAAAAAAAGGCAAGACTGAAACAGTGTTGAATTTCTCAGCTCTTTGTTGAGTCACTGAAACAATTTCAGAACATGATATATACTGCTTTCATTTGTTGTCCTGAATGTTACTTTTTTGCCTAAAGCTAGTTATTTTTCCTTAAAGTGAATCATTGATTTCTCTCCCTTAAGCTGAGTTTCAGATTCACAACCACCTGCAGCGATATGCTTGTTTTGACTACAGAATCAGTCAGGGAAGAAGGCTGTTTTGACCTGTACATGCAACAATGTCTTCTCTTCTCTTTTTCCAATCAGAGAAATAACAGACACCCTTCAGCAGAAAGCAAACAAAAGCAATAGTTCATGCAAATGTTTATGAAATGGGGTGTAGAAACCAAACATAGTGGCAGCCACTTAGGCCTTTTAGATTTAAGTGCATTCATTTTTAGTAGAAATAAAAATAAGCCCAGCTTTCCAAAACACTTCACATTCTGCCTGAAATTTCATGAGGTTTTTTTTTTGCAGAGGCAGATGCTTTTATATCACCAAGGGAAATGTGAATGATTTTAATTTCTACCTATTCAGTACGAAACTGAGCATGACATATCAATTCCGTTAAGTTCAGTTCAAGAAATACTTACTGTTGCTACAGTACAAGAGGAGCTCTGTGAGGTGTTATGAGGAATACAGAGATAACCAAGACATGAGTTCAGGACAGTCCCCCTTCCTCCCAAGTTAATTCAATACCTCCTTTTGGTCTTTCAGAGTCCTTTTAGATCATATCCTTTTGCAGTTTGTTGAGACTTCTCCTGGGGATTGTGTTGGAGTCAAGTACCACTTTATTTGTACGTCTCTGAAGTGGGGCTACAGTATTTTTAACTATTGGAAACACATTTCTTTTAGATCCTGTGTCCAAGCTACTTTCTGCCTGTACATGTAGTCCCGACAGAGAAATGAAGATGCTGCAGCTAGCAGAACATTAAGAGGGGAACACAGGTTGCGAAATCAATTTCTGGCTCAAAAGTCATGTTAAATGTCTTTTGCACATGCAAACACACAAAGTCAGAGCAGTATCGTGAGTTAGTGCCAGATGTGGGACTGTGGTTGAACCAAAGAGATAGGCCCTCAGGAAGGAAAAGAGTATTTGGATGCCATTTATGACATCTCCTTCTCTAAGGAGAGCAAGGAGCACCAAGAAGTTTTATAGTTTTCAGGGAATATTGTGAAGGGAATTGTATAATTGAACTATCTTGAAAAACGAAAGGGATGTAATAGGTCAAACTTTTAAAATGTCTTTATTAGGAAGCCAGTTTCTCTGCTGCCGTAGGCTTTACCATGTGAAATGAGCTGAGAAAGGAAAAATACGATATAGATGAAATCACTGTTAAAGAAGAAGTAGGAAAAAAATCTGCTTCTCCTGGCCCCAAGGAATTAGGCAGACAAAAGGGAGCAGAGGTAAGAGATATCTGGTTGAGATGTGTGAGTCCTAATAAAATCCTAGAACAGAAGGTACTTCAGGTGTCAGAGCAGGACACCGAAGTGGGAGCCACTTTGGCTCCTCTTCCCATTTGGGACTCTTGCAAGGACGACTGGTAGCATGCTGTGGTCTGGAATAGGCCCCAGCAGTCCTGTAGAGAACAGACTGCTGTAGTCAATAATGACCTAGTCAGCATTCATGAGTTACCCTGGGTTCTCTTTGGTTATGAGGCACCAGCGTCTCCTCCTTGTCCCACATCAGGGGGGATACTGAAGGTAACTGAGCCTCTGTGTGTGTGCTGTGGATCAGAGCCAAGATGTGCCCACAGCACAGGCTGTCTCATAGACCAAGTCTAGGACCCCATGGTGCAAAACAGAGAAGATAATTGGAGTATGTTTACAGCGCCAGCAGGAGTCCCAAGGTGAGGCCCAGCCAGTCAGATGTAAGGTCTCACCGAGGCCCAACCAGGTTGACAGAGAAAAAAATCCCGAGCTACTCCAGGCAGAGGTTGAGTAGCAGGAACCATCCTGTTGCCCAAGGATGGCAACTCAGGCAGTGATGCCTCAGAAACCCCAGCCAGCACAAGGCAAGGGTGTTTTCTTTCTGCTGATGCTGTGAAGTCAAATAAACTATCTTTATCAAACCTAGACACCTTCTCAGAGTAGAGTGAATATAGAATGTGGAGTATTATTTAGACAGACAAGAAGCTGCATATTAAAAGAGACTGTTAGAAACATTTTACTACGTTGGGCAAGTTTATAAATTTTTTAAAAATTGAAGTATAGTTGATTTACGATGTTGTGTTAATTTCTGCTGTACAGCAAAGTGATTCAGTTATACATATATACACATTATTTTTAAAATATTCTTTTCCATTGTGGTTTATCATAGGATATTGAATATAGTTCTCTGTGCTCTACACTAGGACCTTTTTGTTTATCCATTCTATATATAAAAGCTTACATCTGCTATCCTCAACCTCCCACTTTATCCCTCCTCCACCCCCACTCCCTTAGCAACCACCAGTCTGTTCTCTATGTCTACGATTCTGTTTCTGTTTATACATAGGTTCATTTTGTGTCATATTTTAGATTCCACATATAAGTGATATCATATGGTATTTGTCTTTCTCTTTCTGACGTCACTTAGTTCGGTAATCTCTAGTTACATCCATGTTGCTGAAAATGGCATTATATCGTTCTTTTTAATGGCTGAGTAGTATTCCATTGTATATAGGTACCACATCTTCTTTATCCATTCATCTGTCGATGGACATTTAAGTTGTTTCCATGTCTTGGCTGTTGTGAATAGTGTTGCTATGAACATAGTGGTGTATGTGTATTTTTGAATTATAGTTTTGTCTGAATGTATGCCCAGGAGTGGAATTGCTGGATCATATGGTAAATCCATTTTTAGTTTTCTGAGGAACCTCCATACTGTTTTCCACAGTGGCTGCACTGACTTACATTCCCCCCACCAACAGTGTAGGAGGGTCCCCTTTTCTCTACACCTTCTCCAGAATTTATTTGTAGACTTTTTAATGATGGCCATTCTGACATGGTGTGAGGTTGTACCTTATTGTAGTTTTGAGTGGCATTTCTCTAATAATTAGCGATGATGAGCATCTTTTTATGTGCCTATTGGTCATCGGTATTTCTTCTTGGAGAAATGTCTCTTCTGGTCTTCTGCCCATTTTTGGATTGGGTTGTTTGGTGTTTTGTTGTTTAGTTGTATGAGCTGTTTGTATATTTTAGAAATTAAGCCCTTGTTGGTTGGTTGTATTGTTTGCAAATATTTTCTCCCATCCTGTGGGTTGTCTTTTTGTTTTGCTTATGGTTTCCTTTGCTGTGCAAAAGCTTTTAAGTTCGATTAGGTCCCATTTGTTTATTTTTGTTTTTATTTTATTGCCTTGGGAGACTGACCTAAGAAAACATTGGTCCGATTTATGTCAGGACGTTTTGCCTATGATCTCTTCTAGGAGTTTTATGGTGTCATGTCTTATGTTTAAGTCTTTAAGCCATTTCGAGTTTATTTTTGTACATAGTGAGAGGGTGTGTTGTTGGGCAAATTTAATATTTGTGTTTATCCTACTACTTAGAAAGTAGGATCAGTAATAGATAAAAGAAGATACATCTTCTGCGTGCATTTAAGTGCAGTGTAAATTAATTTGTAACCCCACTGGAATTATAGTATAGCTTTGTCATCAATTCTATATATACTAATGGGATGTAAGTGACTTGAGGGCAGAAAGCTATCTTAGTCTTTGGTATCTGTTACAAAGAGCATAATGCTTAGCATACAGAAAATGCTAAAACAATGTGTGTTGGATTGAGATGAATTTTTTGTCACCAAGAGCATTTGCTCTGGAATCAAGTTTCCCTTGTGCTTGGGCTGAATAACCATAGGCTAGAATTCTATTATTTTCCCAGTGATTCTGAATCTTGAAGGATTGGTTCAAAGGCAGTCTAAGCAGAGGTATCAGCATAAGCAATGACATAGAGATAAGAAATGCAAGTATGTTTGCTGAATGGTGGGTTCTCCAATTTGGCTGATTAGGAATTATTGTCAGGATTAAATTCCATTAATAATGTTAACGTTTACAATCTACTAAGCACTTTTGCCATTAGCATGTTACTGTGCTTTGTGATTTACATCTTTCATTTCAATTAACACTCCAATGCAATGGTTTATACCGTAGTATTAATGAAGTTCCAGTTAAGAGACAGAAATCACAGAGTAATTTAAACAGGGAAAGTTAAATATAAAGAGTTACTGACTATAATATGGGATTGGCTAGTAAGGGGAAAAGAAAACTAAAGAATTTTAGAATAGCAAATATA
Source organism: Balaenoptera physalus (assembly GCF_965194825.1). Lineage (NCBI taxonomy): Eukaryota > Metazoa > Chordata > Mammalia > Artiodactyla > Balaenopteridae > Balaenoptera > Balaenoptera physalus. The sequence continues at coordinate 97,191,534 of NC_138890.1, read as the reverse complement.
GGAAGACACCTCTACTCCTAGCTGGGGCTGACACCCAGCATCCAAGAGAGAGACAAACTTGGATGATTTCTTCCCAAGGGACTGAGATCCAAACGTTGTTGGAAAGGGCGCGCCATGGCACAGTGGATGGCAAAGTTGGTTGAGGTGTCTCGAGCAGGACTCACTGAGAACCCTTCTTTTGGGTAATGCTGCAGCTGTGTAGGGAAGGGCTGAGCTTCAGAACTTCAGGTAAAGCCAAGGGGAAAGCTGTTCCCGGGGAAGTGCGGATGCTCGCAATCCCTGCACAGCTGCTCGAGTGAGTGAGTGCCCAAGGAAGCTGCTCATGGAGAGATGCGGAGTGCTGCTTGCCAAAAACGTGCTATCAGGCTGCCACGCAAAGCAGGAACTGAGCATCCAAGCCGTGTGTGCTGCAGGAACCTGCGGGGAGAGGCACAGCCGAACCAGGAAGAGAAACCCCTCCCATCTCTAGTGTCCCTCTCGCGCCTCTATTGTTAAAGTTTAACCGTGCCCACCGGCAAAGGGGAAACAATTAGGGTCCAGTAACAGGCAATGAAAAGTAAATTTCGAGCTGAAAGACATTAAACTGATAACTGGAAGAACCATGTTGTTTGCAATTCATATATTAGGAAATTGTCAGATTTTTGTGACTTCCCTGATCACACAAGTGATCAAAAAAGCTTGAAATTCAAACGCTTGTGCTTTTAGTTTTCATGGTATGTTGCTGCTCTAGATTCATCTGGCAACAGTGTTTAGGAGAGATTGTAGTGGGACTGAGGCTGGGTTAGGAATAACTGGTAAATGTTACAGTAAGCCAGGTAGAAGAAAATGGGGGCTTCTGCAGTATCTAACTACATGGACATTTCTTGTGTAACCTCGGAATTTTCTTATCTCAATTAAACTGGTAAATACATATAAGCATTCACAGTTCAAGTGTTACATGGTGAAAGTAGTTGACTGGAAAATGCCAGTAGACTGATTTAAAAGATATAATATTTGTATGTGTACACAAAGAATACAACTTACTATTTTTAGATAGTTGTGAAATGCAAAAGATGGGAGAAGAATCTCCCTGTTAGAGGAACAAGCTTCTCCTGGCTTCCAAAGCCCCCAAAGACTGTCCGGTATAGGTATTACCATCTGCTGGGGTGAAGATCCCAACAGGTTTTTCAACACGCATTTGCCTTTACCGGTTTTTAGACCCTTCTTACCTTTCCCAGCTGCTTGGGAGCCTCTGGCTCTGTGCCTGACTGCTTACTAGACACAGTAACTGTGGGCGTCCCCGGCACTGTCCTGAGGGCCTAGTGGGCAGGTTCCCAGGAAGAGTTTCTCAGGTGTGTCAAACCCTTGTGAGTCCACGTTTCAGATCTGTCTGAGATATATCCAAGCAACTGTATATTACCTTCGTTCATAAATTATATGGACTTACAAAGAGAAGTCTTCTAAAATCCCAATTCTCACTGGGAAAAATGTGCAAGGATTTATAGAATCTGTTTTATACTGGATTTACTACCATACTACATCCTCTTTACTACACTCAGTCTTAGAACTTAACTGCAGGACTGCTCTTTCTGGTTTTTCTTCTACCTTTCCCCCTTGCTTTAGACTAGTGAACAGTATAGCCCAGTGTTTAAGGATATGTTGGTGGTCCTGAGCATGCGCCATGCAGACCTGCAGCTACAGGCCTGAGACCACGGCTGCAGATGCTGTCATCTGAAACCCAGAGCTGTGCTTGCTTTGATGCACACTTCCCACTGGCTGCTTCTGGTCAATGACTGAGCACAGCAGGGAGACAAAGGGAGGCCCAGTCTTAGGAGACAGGGGCTCCTCTGATGGCAACTTTGGCCTGAGGACCCTGACAGCCCTTGCAAACCTTCCTTGGATGTCCTGTGTCTAAGTCACTTCCATGTAACCCATTTCCTCTCTTCTCTACTTCTGTAGTGAGTGACCTGTGTAGTGGTCTGACATCTCTCCCATCCTTTCCTGACTTTTTCTCCATTCCTCCATAGGCATTTTCCTATATAAAATCTTTGCACTTTTAATCCTATTTTGGTGTGTGCTTCTGGGAGCTCTTGAACTAACTCAGCCATGGATTCAAATAAGCTGGGTTCGAACCTGGGCTTGGCATTTACTGGCTGCAGGGCCTGTGTCATTTACTTAACCTGTATGTTCTGCAGTTTAGGCATACATAATACAGGAATAATAATGGTTATCTACTACATGGGGTCATCAGGAATAACAAAATTATAAAATAAAAATACATGCTAGCTATTATCATGCTCTCATGTCCATAACACAGTTTTCTAAATGGAAATCTAGGTGAGAAAAATCCTATATGAGCTGTTAAAGTTGTTTTTCAACTCATCTTTTTAGGTACCTCTTGAATTCATTCTTAATGCAAAAAAAAAAAAAAAAAAGGAACTATAAGGAGGTTGAGGAATGAAAGTAGAAAATGGGAGCAATATTCATGCTTTCCATATATTGTCAGCACAGTAATTAACATAGGAAAAATTTCCACATGCACAGTTTAAAAGACTCATTTTACTGTATTGTTAACATGAATAACAAGAGGCAATAAATTATAGAAATCAGTGGGACATCATTGAAGGCTGAGGATATGCTGCATGTAAATGAGATGTGTGAAGGGCAAGAGGAAATGAGAAGCAGATAACTAACAAAGGGTAACCAGTTTCTTGTGCATAATCACATTTCTAAGTGATAGTTACCAGACGTATTTGTAAAAATTTAATTTAAAAAATTATTTTCAGAATGGAATTTTAGTATGGATGCAATATCTTGGAACAAGTATCCTGGAATGCTATCACATGATCCCACTCTATATTATACTTTATACTTTTTTAAAGCATTTTCATACAAATAATCTTAAATAATTCTCACAACCATATGAGAGGTAGTAGAACAAATATTAACAATCCTGTTTTTTATTGGGGTAAGCAAATAAATGAGCCTGTAATGACCCTTTAGGGGATACTTTGCTCATTCCTTATTTATAGTTTAGTGGGATTCTAGATCTGGTTAGGAATTGGATAAATTCAGTCTCATTCAGAATTTCTAGATCCACTCACATCTCTTCAATACTGCATCAGTTTGATCTTACATGGAACCTCTGAGACTTTCTAAGTTGTGTGGAACAGAAGTCACCTTGGGCTTTGTCAACAAATCTGGATTCAGTAAGTTGGGTGTTTTCTGGGCATTTTTCCAAAGATACTTGACGCAGTGACAAATATTGTTTCCAAACAATTATTGAGATCTTACTCAACCAGCCTTCTGAAAATCTATAGCTGTTTGATCTGTCACATTGTTCCTACTAGGAGTCTCTCCAAGAACAAGCAGTAAGTGAAACATATGAATTTTAGCTCCCCACCCCTAAGTCAACAAAAATGTATTTGATTACACTGCTGAGGGTGTTGAGAGAGGAAGGCTAGCGCACATATAACAGACGTGGGCCCTACTGGATCCTGCTGTACATCTGCCTTGAAAATGGGTTGCCATGGACTCTTATTTACATAAGATAGTCTGTTTCCCTGGTCTTTGTGACTCTAAAGCAAAATTTCTCTAAGGCTTTTGAAATAAACTCATGCTCCTATTTTAATCTTCCTATTCTCCGACTTTTGGTAGAATAAAGACATGAAGTAAGATAAGGAATGGGGACTTCCCTGGTGGTGCAGTGGTTAAGAATCCGCCTGCCAATGCAGGGGACACGGGTTTGATCCCTGATCTGGGAAGATCCCACATGCCGCGGAGCAACTAAGCCCGTGCACCACAACTACTGAAGCCTACGTGCCTAGAGCCCGTGCTCCACAACAAGAGAAACCACTGTAATGAGAAGCCCACACACCACAATGAAGAGTAGCCCCCGCTTGCTGCAACTAAAGAAAGCCTGTGAGCAGCAACGAAGACCCAACGCAGCCATAAATAAATAAATAAATAAATTAATTAATAATAAAAAAAAGATAAGGAATGAATGCCTGAGAAAGAAATGCCACAAAATTACAGGCCATTAGTTTGTTTTTAAATTTTATTGTTTAATTTTCTATTAAAGATACCCATCTTTTACTTTGGCCAACCAGTTGTGGAAGGAAGTGAAAAAAGAGTTATTGACTCAGAACAGACTGGTGTTTTCTTGAACTTGCCCTAGAGATGATCAGTACAAGCAGATAACAGTTGGTTTACTCTTTCTCTTTCTGAAAGACTGATCTTATAAGTGATAAAAAGTAAGCACTTTAGATGATTAACCTGGCCTGCCTCTTGCCTCTGTTTCTCCTAGCAGAAGAAGCATTAGTGTGTATAAAAAAGACTTAAGATTCTTGGTAAAATGTAATTTCCTGTGTCCCACCTTCAGAAATTCTGTTCAGTGTATTCTGGCAGCACCCAAGAATCTGCATTTACTAAGGATCCTAGGTGATTCTGATGCTAGAGAGCTGGGTTACCCTTTGAGAAAAACAGCTTTAATAGGTGTTTTTTTGTTTTTTAATCACAACTTTGCAACTGCATCATCTTTCCCAAAGGACTGCTTTGGCTATATGTTTATAGCCAGTTGAAGGTTTGATAAGAACAGCTGAGGAGTCCTGAATAGTGTTTAATTGTAGGAAAGCTAATTAACCTCTCAAAGGACAGATAATAAATTACAAATTATAAATTACTTTATAGCCACAGATCAAATGGACAGCACAATGAGGTATAAGCATTTAACTTGATTAACATACTTCAGAACCCATTGGATCTGTCATTTTTCTTTTCCATTCCATTCCTTCTTCCTTAGTCTTCATTTCCTCTTTTTACATATATTTTTAAAGTCTTTTTTCATTAGGTTTTCTCTGTATGTTTCTTCCTTATCTTTTCTCTCGTTTTCTGTTGAACTCCTCCACCTTTTTTTTCTTATACTTCCATCAAGTTATTTTTATACCCCACTCAAATCTATTGCTGTTTCTTTTTTTTCTTCTTCCTCTCCCCCCTCTCCAATAGGTGTCTTTCTGCCCTATATCCACATTGTCTACTGAAATGACCTCTTCCTGATAATATTCCAAATGAGTAATATTACTGTTCAGAATAACATTATCAATGACCATAAGTTCTATGGAAGTGCTTTGAAAATTAGTGTGAAGATTTATTAAGCTAAAACAAAGACTTGTTTGGGGTTGAAAAATTGGCAAAAATGAGGTTTGAGAACAAATTCAAGATTACCTTCACAAAGAGTGAGATGAGTACACATGTGATAAGGCTACAACAAAATGGGGCTCTCCATGCTCTTCCTTGAGGAACGTCAGGGTTAGACAGTCAGTGCACTCCTGTGGAGGAAGGCAGCAGTGGACCAGAGGACCTCAGAGCTCTTATACCTTTGGGAGGAGCGCAGGGAAGAACACAGTAGCCCTCCGGAAAAATCAGGAAAATTCTTGAGCTGAAGAGAATTTCAGAAAATTCTGCCTAAGAGATTTCAAGAAAATTCTTGTTCTTACATTTTTACATACCACTTAGTCCTATTTATTGCAACAATATTGATTTACAGAAGCCCAGATCTACCTATAGACTCCATTGATTATTAGGCTATCCTATCTTGTACTATTTACTTACCCTAAAAATAATTCATAAAATAGAAGCAGGATAAATGCTTAGTTGTTCCCTCTACCAATTTTCAGAACGATGAGTGGGTATTCTAATTACCTTCAATGATGATCTATGTGTTTTAAAATATTATGAACTTATAGAACTTCATTTATTTAACATAGTTCTGTATATTACAGTTTTATTATTATCATTATTATTATTTTTTTTTGCTGAAACAGGTCTATCTTTGGATAGTGAGAGACTGTCTGCAGGTTGGGTCCTGTGTCTTTTGACACAGTAGTCTTTGTTTTCTGTCAAAACAGGATATCTCAGACATCTCTTATGTATTATCTGATCTACCTGAAATTATTTGTCTAAGAAACATTGGTTCCTTTCAGTAAGGAAAATATAGTTATAAATTCCATAATCTGGAAGTTTCCTGACATCTTAATCTTTAAGAGAATTCAAAAGAATAACTGAGAAGAAGGTACAATATGATCAGAAGACTGTAGTTTGTATAAATACTTTAAGAAAACAACAAAGCTTGAGAACTCAATAATTTAAAAAATGTATCTGTAAGTTAACTGTAATCTTTCATTCTAACTTTACTTTTTCCTTGTATTTGACCTTTGACCTCATTTTGCAGACATCTATCATCTATTTTTCTTGTTAGGTCTCCTAGGTATTCACTTTATTAACTGAAAGATAAAATTGCTGCCATACATGAATTGGACAAACATTCTCAACCTGTGTTTCTTTCTTAGCTGGTTTATCATTTTGCTGAGCAACATGGAAATGTATATTTAAGCTGAAGATCTGGCTCATTTAATCATCTACAAACATAGTCTGCCTTCTAAGTAGTAAAGCTCTTGTTAATGAAACTGATAGGTAGTGAAAAAACATCTAATGAGTCCTTCAATTTTGCATTAGCAAAGAGGAATATAGAGAACAAGGTGCCTTGGAGCTCTAAGACCTGAAAGAAGTTTGTATTTTTTATCTTAAAGAAATAGAAATCCAAAGAGTCAGGTAATTTCCTCAGTGTCACATAGTTAGTATAAAGAAAAATTATTAAAACTCTGACCTTCAATGAAATGCATTTTCCCCCTTGTATATCAAAGTTTACTTTGCTTGGGGAAAAACAGATGAGTATTCAACTTTATTTTAAAATATGCTTAAGTAAAGCATATTTTACGTAAGTAAAATAAGTATGTAAGAATTTAGTTGAAGTAAGTAATTAAAATCTACAGGGAAACAAAACATACTTTAATTATATAGTATTCTCATCATGGAATTCCCTTTTAGAGGAATGTTTAGGAAAGAGCAATATGGCTGAAAAAATGTTCATGTGATAATTGAAAATGTATCCATTTGCAAATGAGACTTTATAAGTCAGTTTCTCACTGTTTGGAAGGTTTATTTTACAATATGTATCTTTTCTGAAGGTGATTTATAAATTTCCTTATAGTGCAATTCCATTTGGTGTACAAAATTTGAAAAGGAAAAAAATGAATCTAATTTTTTTCCCAAGGACACATAGTCCACATTTCTGTTAGCAGAAAGCAGACTGAACATATTAGAAAGACTGGTAATTTTCATAACGAGTGCTTAATCACCTATACATGTTTCTCCAATTTTTAAAAACATGTTGCTGTCTTAAACATTTGCATAGATATGTCATTATTATCCTTTTACTAAGATGTAATACCATGGTGACATTTAAATTTTGTGGAGTAAGTATTTAAGGTAAAGATAAATAACAAATACTGTGACAAATAATACAGGAGATAACCTGGTAATAGAGTCCCTAGCCTAGAGGACTGCTAAGAATAAAAATGTCTAATAAGAGGTTGTGGTAGAAATGTGGCCTCACATTCTTTGCATCAAGGTGGAGTCTGTTTCTTTGATCTTTGAATGGAAACTGACCCTGTGACTTTCTTTGAGCAACCGAATGAGAGAGATGGAAGTGACATTGTGCAGCTTCTGCCTCTGTGCTCTGGAATGCTGCCCTGAGACCGTCATATAAAGAAGCTGGCTTTACTGATTGTAGGATGAGGTGCCACATGGCAAAGAGCAAAGGTGCCTCAGCTGGTGGGAAGCACGAACTGCCAGACATGAACTGAAAACAAGTTCTGCTGTAACAAAACCCTAATTGGGTTTAATATTTGGGATCAGGTGGCAGATGGAGGCAAGGAGACTGTAGGTAGAGGCTAGGAAAGTTGAGAAGTCACTGTTGGAAGCTATGTCAAATGTGGCTGAACAGTTTTCAAAACATTCGCTTGCTGTAATTCAAAAGATAGATATTGCTCTAAATACCCATATGGGTCTGACTAAGAAGGTCTCTAGACAGATAGTGAAAGTGCCCATTTGCTTCTCCTAACTGTGTATGATTTAGTATGGGAAACTAGAGAGGCACTAAAGAAGGAACAGTCTGATTAGAAAGCAAATTTTCAAAGAAGAATAGAAGGTGGTGTGGGATTGCTAGATTGTAGAATATTGGTACCGAACTGGTAAAAAGAGTTGGACTTGCCCTTTAGGGACAGAGGCACTTAAAAAGGAAAAGCAGCCTCTGGACAGAAAGTAGGCCGTGAGAACTACTTAAACATGGGCTATAGAAAAGTGTCTTTGAGAGCAGAACCAAGAATGCAGAAATAGAACCAAGAATTTAGGAGAACAGTGGATTTGGGAACCATTCTTAGGGAGTACTTACGTGTTGTGATGAAGGAACGTCCTGTGCCTCCAGTGTTAGGGTAACTAACTGGTCATAAGTGACGGGCTGCATTTCAGAATTACTCTGAGCCAGTAAATTCTATGTGTTCCCATTCTTTCTAGTAAGTTTATATGTTCACATTATTTCTATTGAGATTATTCTGTCCCCATGTTACCAATGTATGTTAGCTGAATGGATGGTTGTGTGTGTGTGTGATGGTGGTGGTAGTGGTGGTACATCACTATTTTTAGTTACAGATCTCTGGACAAGATATAGATAATCAGATGTTGGATTTTGAACCCAGTGCTAGTTATGGGTAAGACTGGTCGGGTCCTTGAGAAAAAGCAAATGTATTTCGCATATGGGAGGATTGTAAATAATTATGACCAGACGATGGATTGTGGTAGATTTAATATGGCCATAAATTCTTTGTTGCTTCTCTCATCAAGAAGTAGAGTCTCTTTTACCATTCCTTGAATCACACCTGGCTTTGTGACTCGCTGAGCCTCAGAAAATGTAGATGAAGTGATGTGTGATCTCTGAAGTCTAGGACTCAAGAGATCTTGCAGCTTTCTTCTTTGCCCTCTTTTGCTTGCGTAATATCACCAAGTCAGTCTTGATACAGCAGGATAAAAGGACTGTTGGAGAAAACAAAGACACACCGGCTGGCAGCAGCACACACTGCCAGACACGGGTGGGACCATGTGGGACCTTCCCGCTGAGTGCAGACACTTTGAGAGCAGGCAAAGTCAGCAGAGTACCTCCCAGCCAGTACTCAGAAAGATGCGAAATAATAAATTGTAGTGGTTGTCATCCTCTAAGGTTTGAGGGGAGTTTGTCACAAGCTGGTGTTTACTGGGAACAAGATGCAATTTTCCATAAAAGAGAAGAAAAGATATTTTATGTAAGGAAGGACCACAGTCAGGTGAGGAGAAATAAATGTTCATGAATGTGTTATCTGAGATTTGTACTAAAAGATGTGTCTGAATGATGAATTGAAGACGTGTTGTAGAAGACCTTTAGAGGCAGGATGTGGTATTTAGACTCTGAACTCAGTGGGGAGCTGGCCTTGTTTGCTTAGGGGAGTAGCACAAACCTACTACATTGCTAGTAACCAGGAGATGAATTACAATACTGAAGGCAGCCCCTCTTAAGTGACCACTGAATGTATGACTAGAATTACTGTTGTTTTTTCTAAACTATCAGTTGTTACAATCCAGTGCAATCCAATTTAGTGTCAGTTTATTCTACTATGGGAAAGTGTCAAAAGGGGTCAGGGAAAAAAACACTAATGTTCCTCAAAGGGCCTGAGAACAGAAGTAAATAAAATGTCTTCATACATTGTTGAGTATAGTGGCATGCTGCCAATCTACGAGGATACCTACGTGTACGTTTTGGACAGAGAAGGCTTAGGAAAAAGGCTGCAGTGAGAGTCAACAAAATGACCTCTCTTATGCATGGTCACAAGGTCATTTATGACACGTACAGCTTATGGATGGAAAACGATTGCCCTCCTTAGTCATTTGGATTAATTTGTACCGTAAATGCCTCTTTTACCATCCTGTTCCCAGATTCCTGGGATTGATACATGGCACTGTTTAGGTCTTTATTTTTCCTCTTAACTTGGCCTGAGGGAGTCTTCCAGTGTGACTGGACTGATTGATGACCCCCCCACCCCTCCCAGTGACTGACCTTGTATATAATGTGTATGGACAGCTTTATGGCTCCAGAAACTCTGGGAACGTTTCCAACTACTTTCATTTTGTTTCCCCTTGTTCTTTGCTCTCTTTCAAAGAGAGAAGTTTGAACTCTGTTTCTTACTTTATTTCACTTTGTCTGATAGATAACCGCTCTTGAGTCTTGATTTCAGCAGCTACCTCCTTGTCTTGACTGTTTGTGGCAGTCAGTGGGCACTTGGCATGAGCTAATTTGTGCTGTCGTCTAACATTGGCAGGTCTCCCGCAGCTGCCGATAGGTCATTGTCTACACTTCTTCAGCACAGAGTTGTGCATATTAGAGAGGTTCAGTACATTTTTGTTTTGGTTGATGATACGCTGTTACATTGGTGTGTCAGTACATTAGATTTTCTCTGTATTATAATCTGCTGCACTTAAGGCATGTGCTATGTGAATTTGCCGAAATGCCAATGATGATTTTTAACATTTAGATTGTTCACTTCCTTGTGCTTGATTCTGTTTTCTAAGCTACTGCTAGCTAAAACTGCCCTTCTCATTGCCATGTCCCCTGCTAATGAAAGATAAAATAGGTGTTTTTCCAGTCACTAGGCTGAGAAATAGAGCACATCAGTTATGGTTAACGTAGAATACCAAGCAAAAGCCTTTGGCTTGAAATAAGTTCCAGGGGCGTAACTGCTAAATTTCAAGTTTCTCTTACCCTTTCTTCCCTCCCACCTTCCTTTATTCCTCCCTTCCTCCCTCCCTCTCTCCCTGTCTCCCTCTCTCCCTCCCTTCCTTCCTTTCTTCCTTTTCTTCTTCCTTTTGTCTTCGTAAGATAATGTTGTTTAATTTCTGATTGTCTAAGTTATATGGGTCCACTGATAAACATTTTGGGAAATAATAAGTATGGAAAAAACCTCTTGGGTTATTTTCCTTCTCTGAGGGGCCACCAAACTCTGCTTTTCTTCTAGAGTCCTCTGCCTGGAACCAAATAATGAGACATATTCTTTCTTGTATAGTCAACGTTGCCCAACAGCTGTTTCTGCCCTACAAAGATGATGATGATAGTGGTAATAATAATAGTAATAATAGTGCCAATACTCACTGCACTCTTATCATGGATAATCTTGTTTTAATCCTAATTTCTATCTAGGCTGGGTAATTGCATAGTCGCCACCTCTTTGTAAGGTCCTCTCTGCAGTGCAGAAGAGCCAAGGTCTTCATTTTTCAGAATTCCTCTCCCTGTAGGTTTCAGGTTGGCCTATGCCAACAAGAAGCATTTCCGTTTGATTAGAAAGGCAGAAGGAAGGAGAGAGGTCATCATTGTCTGAAAGCAGTTTTAGCCAAATGCTGCGCAGATGAGAGAGTCACACTGGCTTCCTGCCCAGCTCCCGAGAACCATCCCCATCACTACTGCAGACAAAGCCAATGGGAACTTCCGTGTGTGTGCAGGAATTGCAGCAGCTTCCTGTGAGTTCTTTAAAAAAAAAAATCCTATCAGTGCTTCAGGCTGAGGTGATCAGCTGTCACTTTCCTGAACTTCACTGCCCGGCTCTCCCAATGGCTGGGAAATTCTCTACTTCTTGTATTAAGCCCTTCACGGTTAGAACACACAAAGTGGCTTCTGTTTTCCTAGCAAACCCTGACTGATAAAATGTTGGTGTTGGTATTCTTACTTTTCCATTAAGGGAACAGATTTAGTGAGTCATGAATTTGAATAAGTGTACAAAGCCCACAAGGGAGGAAGGACATTAGTTTACAAGTCTGTCTTGGGGTTGATCCGAATCACTTGTGCTGCTGATACTTCTGCCACCTTCTGGAGGCTTCCTGTGCTCACTTTGGGCAATGCTGCCTCCTCTGTCCCCTCCTGTTCTGCGGCTGCAGCATCTCTCAGTAGCCAAGTCAGCCACTGATGCTCTGAAATATGAACCCCTTTTTACTCTCAGGGTTCTGCCCTGGGTCCTGAATTTGGGGCCTAGGGGTATCTCTTTTTACTGCATTCCGAGGATAAAGATGCTTCTGTCGCCTATTCTGCCCCCTAAAGGTGTAACAGGGTGTGAAGCCTCCACCTGTATGTTTTGGTTGTAAGGGAGCTGCCTTTCATCATAAATCTCATGATTGATGGTGGGGAGCAGGGTGATTAGTTTCATTTCTACCATCATCCAGATTTCCCTGTCTGTGAGATTACTTTCCTTGGTATTCAGTATGTAGATTTTATCTGCTTGTTTTTGGGCTTTTTTTTTTTTTTTTTTACCTTTAAAGAATGAAAATCTGAGATCAATTTGTGCTTCTCATTTTAGTGTCTTTTATGATATCCTTCATTCTCTTCTCTTTGTCTTGACTAAAGCTCATTGATCTTCTGAACTGATGAGATATTTAGAGATTTTTTTCATACCTACATTTGTAATGACAACCTCAAAATCCTAGGATGCTGCTTTGGAATTTCATCTTCTGACTTTCTCTGTTACTAATTATTCATGGTAAAGAGTTTGTGCAGATGAAGCCTTCACCTAGAAATGAAGCTACTGAAAAAACCTTGAGAATAATTATCTCCTGCTTCAATCTGCTGCTGGATAGGAACTAATCAGAGAGAAAGAGGAAGAAGATGGAGAAGGAGGGTGTCCAGGGCTTTCCCAATCACACATCTCACCTCCACTCCAACTCTCTTTATACTTTTCTAGCAAAAATAATAATAGAACTAAGGAGGTGGTGGAGTTACCAAAAACAAAAATTGTAACCTTCAACCAGCTGGGAAAGGCAAAAATCCCATCCACCACAGTTCGAAAGTAAAGTTGTACCACACACAATCAGGATATTACTTAAGAGTGCTCTTAAGAGAAGACATGGTGTGTGGTGGACAGGGTCTTCGTGCTCCAGCTGGGTGTCAGGCCTGTGCCTCTGAGGTGGGAGAGCCGAATTCAGGACATTGGTCCACCAGAGACCTCCCGGCTCCACGTAATATCAAATGGCAAAAGCTCTCCCAGAGATCTTCATCTCAATGTTAAAACCCAGCTCCACTCAACAACCAGCAAGCTACAGTGCTGGACACCCTATGCCAAACAACTAGCCAGACAGGAACACAACCCCACCCATTAGCGGAGAGGCTGCCTAAAATCATAATAAGGTCATAGACACAGCAAAACACACCACCGGATGTGGTCCTGCCACCAGAAAGACAAGATCCAGCCTCATCCATGAGAACACAGGCACCAGTCCTCTCCACCAGGAAACCTACACAACCCAAACCTACACTGAACCAAACTTAGCCACTGGGGGCAGACACCATAAACAGTGGGAACTATGAACTTGCAGCCTGCGAAAAAGAAACCTCAAACACAGTAACTTAAGCAAAATGAGAAGAAAGAGGAACACACAGCAGATGAAGGAGCAACGTCAAAACCCACCAGACCAAACAAATGAAGAGGAAATAAGCATCTACCTGAAAAAGAATTCAGAGTAATGATACTAAAGGTGATCCAAAATCTTCAAAATAGAATGAAGAAAATATAAAAAACATTTAACAAAGACCTAGAAGAACTAAAGAGCAAACAAACAATGATGAACAACACAATAAATGAAGTTAAAAATTCGCTAGAAGGAATCAATAGCAGAGTAACTGAGGCAGAAGAACAGATAAGTGACCTGCAAGATGAAATAGTGGAAATAACTACTGCAGAGCAGAATAAAGAAAAAAGAATGAACAGAATTGAGGACAGTCTCAGGGACCTCTGGGACAACATTAAATGCACCAACATTCAAATTATAGGGGTCCCAGAAGAAGAGAAAAAGAAAGGGACTGAGAAAATATTGGAAGAGATTATAGTTGAAAACTTCCCTAATATGGGGAAGGAAATAGTCTATGAAGTCCAGGAAGCGCAGAGAGTCCTATACAACATAAATCCAAGGAGAAACATGCCAGGACACATATTAATCAAACTATAAAAAGTTAAATACAAAGAAAAATATTAGAAGCATCAAGGGCAAAACAACAAAAAAAAAAAACAAGGGAATCGCCATAAGGTTAACAGCTGATCTGTCAGTAGAAACTCTGCAAGCCAGAAGGGAGTGACAGGGCATATTTAAAGGGATGAAAGGGAAAAACCTACAACCAAGATTACTCTACCCAACATGGATCTCACTCAGATTCAATGAAGAAATTAAAACCTTTACAGACAAGCAAAAGCTAAGAGAATTCAGCAACACCAAACCAGCTTTACAACAAATCCTAAAGGAACTTATCTAGGCAGAAAACACAAGAGAAGGAAAAGACCTACAATAACACACCCAAAACAATTAAGAAAATGGTAATAGGAACATACATATAGATAAGTACTTTAAATGTAAGTGGATTAAATGTTCCAACCAAAAGACATAGACTGGCTGAATGGATACAAAGACAAGAACCGTATATATGCTGTCTACAAGAGACACACTTTAGACCTAGGGACACATACAGACTGAAAGTGAGGGGATGGAAAAAAATATTCCATGCAAATGGAAATCAAAAGAAAGCTGGACTAGCAATTCTCATATCAGACAAAATAGACTTTAAAATAAAGACTATTACAAGAGACAAAGAAGGACACTACATAATGATCAAGGGATCAATCCAAGAAGAAGATATAACAATTGTAAATATTTATGCACCCAACATAGGAGCACCAAAATACATAAGGCAAGTGCTAACGGCCATAAAAGGGGAAACTGACAGCAACACAATCATAGTAGGGGACTTTAACACCCCACTTTCACCCATGGGCAGATCATCCAAAATGAAAATAAATAAGGAAACACAAGCTTTAAATGATACATAAAACAAGATGAACTTAATTGATATTTATAGGACATTCCATCCAAAAACAACAGAATACAAATGCTCATGGAACATTCTCCAGGAAAAATCATATCTTGGGTCACAAACCAAGCCTTGGTAAATTTAAGAAAATTGAAATAATACCAAGTATCTTTTCTGACCACAATGCTATGAGAGTAGATATCAATTACAGGAAAATATCTATGAAAAATACAAATACGTGGAGGCTAAACAATACACTACTAAATAACCAAGAGATCACTGAAGAAATCAAAGAGGAAATCAAAAAGTATCTGGAAACAAATGACACTGAAAACACGATGATGCAAAACCTATGGGATGCAGCAAAAGCAGTTCTAAAAGGGAAGTTTATAGAAATACAATCCTACCTTAAGAAACAAGAAACATCTCAAATAATCAACCTAACCTTACACCTAAAGCAATTAGAGAAAGAAGAACAAAAAAACCCCAAAGCCAGCAGAAGGAAAGAAATTATAAAGATCAGGTCAGAAATAAATGAAAAAGAAATGAAGGAAACAATAGCAAAAATCAATGAAACTAAAAGCTGGTGCTTTGAGATGATAAAAAAAATTGATAAACCATTAACCAGACTCATCAAGGAAAAAAGGGAGAAGACTCAAACCAATAGAATTACAAATGAAAAAGGAGAAGTAACAACTGACACTGCAGAAATACAAAGGATCATGAGAGATTACTACCAGCAACTATATGCCAATAAAATGGGCAACCTGGAAGAAATGCACAAATTCTTAGAAAAGCACAACCTTCCAAGACTGAACCAGGAAGAAATAGAAAATATAAACAGACCAATCACAAGCACTGAAATTGAGACGGTGATTAAAAATCCTCCAACAAACGAAAGCTCAGGACCAGGTGGCTTCACAGGCGAACTCTATCAAACATTTAGAGAAGAGCTAACACCTATCCTTCTCAAACTCTTCCAAAATGTAGCAGAGGGGAAGAACACTCCCAAACTCATTCTACGAGTCCACCATCACCCTGATACAAAAACCAGACAAAGATGTCACAAAGAAAGAAAACTACAGGCCAATATCACTGATGAACATAGATGCAAAAATCCTCAAAAAAATATTAGCCAACAGAATCCAACAGCACATTAAAAGGATCATACACCATGATCAAGTGGGGTTTATCCCAGAAATGCAAGGATTCTTAAATATACGCAAATCAATCAATATGATAAACCATATTAACAAATTGAAGGAGAAAATCCATATGATATCTCAACAGATGCAGAAAAAGCTTTCAACAAAATTCAACACCCATTTATGATAAATACCCTCCATAAAGTAGGCATACAGGGAGCTTACCTCAACATAATAAAGGCCATATATGACAAACCCACAGCCAACATCATTCTCAATGGTGAAAAACTGAAACCATTTCCTCTAAGATCAGGAACAAGACCAGGTTGTCCACTCTTACCACTATTATTCAACATAGTTTTGGAAGCTTTAGCCACAGCAATCAGAGAAGAAAAAGAAATAAAAGGAATCCAAATCGGAAAAGAAGAAGTAAAGCTGTCACTGTTTGCAGATGACATGATACTACACATAGAGAATCCTAAAGATGCTACCAGAAAGCTACTAGAGCTGATCAATGAATTTGGTAAATTATCAGGATACAAAATTAATGCACAGAAATGCCTTGCATTCCTATACACGAATGATGAAAAATCTGAAAGAGAAATTAAGGAAACACTCCTATTTACCATTGCAACAAAAAGAATAAAATACCTAGGAATAAACCTACCTAAGGAGTCAAAAGACCTGTATGCAGAAATTATAAGACACTGATGAAAGAAATTAAAGATGATACCAAGAGATGGAGAGATATACCATGTTCTTGGATTGGAAGAATCAACATTGTGAAAATGACTCTACTACCCAAAGCAATCTACAGATTCAATGCAATCCATGTCAAACTACCACTGGCATTTTTCACAGAATTAGAACAAAAAATTACACAATTGTATGGAAACACAAAAGACCCTGAATAGCCAAAGCAATCTTGAGAAAGAGAAACGGAGTTGGAAGAATCACGCTCCCTGACTTCAGACCATACTACAAAGCTACAGAAATCAAGACAGTCTGGTACTGGCACAAAAACAGAAATATAGATCAATGGAACAGGATAGAAAGCCCAGAGATAAAGCCACGCACATATGGTCACCTTATTTTTGATAAAGGAGGCAAGAATATACAATGGAGGAAAGACAGCCTCTTCAGTAAGTGGTGCAGGAAAAACTCGGCAGCTACATGTAAAAGAATGAATATAGAATACTCCCTAACACCATACACAAAAATATACTCAAAATGGACAAAAGTCCTAAATGTAAGGCCAGACACTATAAAACTCTCAGAGGAAAACATAGGCAGAACACTCTATGAAATAAATCACAGTAAGATCCTTTTTGACCCACCTGTTCAGGAGATGGAAATAAGAACAAAAATGAAGAGATGGGACCTAATGACTCTTAAAAGCTTTTGCACAGCAAAGGGAACCGTAAAGAAAATGAAAAGACAACCCTCAGAATGGTAAAAAATATTTGCAAATGGAGCAACTGACAAAATTTACAAACAGCTCAAGCAGCTCAATATCAAAAAAACAAACAACCCAATCCAATAATGGGCAGAAGACCTAAATATACATTTCTCCAAAGGAGATATACAGATTGCCAACAAACACATGAAAGAATGCTCAACATCGCTAATCATTAGAGAAATGCAAATCAAAACTACAACGAGGTATCACCTCACACCAGTCAGAATGGCCATCATCAAAAAATCTACAAGAAATAAATTCTGGAGAGGGTGTGGAGGAAAGGGAACCGTCTTGCACTGTTGGTGGGAATGAAAATTGATACAGTCACTATGGAGAACAGTATGAAGCTTCCTTAAAAAACTAAAAATAGAATTACCATACCACTCAGCAGTCCCACTACTGGACATATACCTGGAGAAAACCATAATTCAAAAAGAGTCATGTACTACAATGTTCATTGCAGCACTATTTACAATAGCCAGGACATGGAAGAAACATAAGTGTCCATTGACAGATGAATGGATAGAGAAGCTGTGGCACATGTTATTCCATAACATACAATGGAATGTTACTCAGCCATAAAAGGAAGCGAAATTGAGTCATTTGTAGTGAGGTGGATGGACCTAGAGTCTGTCATACAGAGTGAAGTAAGTCAGAAAGAGAAAAACAAATACCATATATGCTAACACATATATATGGAATCTAAAACAAAACAAAACAAAAAAACAGGTTCTGAAGAACATAGGGGCAGGACAGGAATAAAGATGCAGATGTAGCAAATGGACTTGAGGACATGGGGAGGGGGAAGGGTAAGCTGGGATGAAGTGAGAGAGTGGCGTGGACATATATACACTACCAAATGTAAAGTAGATAGCTAGCAGAAGCAGCCACATAGCACAGGGAGATCAGCTTGGTGCTTTGTGACCACCTAGAGGGGTGGGATAGGGAGGGTGGGAGGGAAACGTAAGAGGGAGGGGATATGGGGATATATTTTTAAGAACAGCTGATTCACTTTTTTATACAGCAGAAACTAAGACAACATTTTAAAGCAATTATACTCCAATAAAGATGTTAAAAAAAAAAAAGAGTTTGTGCATTTACAGTGAACATTTTAACTATCACATAAATCTGGCATAGTTTGTTAATTTTAGAAGTAAACCATCAAAGTTATCCAGTTTTTCTTGTCAAAGATTGAAGTTGTGTGACAGTTGAAACTAAGTAAGAACTAATTGCTAAGTACATCAGTAACTTCATTTGTCTTTAAACATAAGTGATTCATGCAAAACTGTGGAATAGGATTTCAGTATGTCTCTATTTCATGACGATTTCCAATTAAATGAATGCTTTTGGTATCAGTTATCATGGGAAGATAAGTTAAATTCACTCAAACAGTCACTTGAAGTTTCTGCGTCTAACTTTGACCCATCCAAATATTAATTTAGCTCCCTTTCAAAAGGATGTCAATGATTTACCTAAGGATTTCTGTTCATTAGTGAAAATTAGTGAACTCATTTGACTTATGTCCAAAGAGATATGAGATATTCTGAAATGCAAAAGTAATACCTTTTGGTGGACTATCATCATCTTTAACTTGTCTCTATTCTCTTTCTAGTGCTATGGAAAGATAAAAATGCTTTTGCCTCTTGACCTCTATTGAAGTCTGTTTTACACCTGCTACTGCAGCAAGTTATATACGGACTCTAAGGAAATACTACACTTAATTTTATGATGTGGACATACTGAATTTTAGTCATCAGATTTCAAATACTTTATGTCTTCTCCCCTCATTTATGCACTAATTCCAGACCTCTATTGAGTCTCTGTTTTAAGGTGCTCGATATACCCTACCCACCAAAGAAAAAAAAATTAAATATGGTCTTTGACATCAGGGAATCCAAAAATCAAGGGTGAGACAAACGTGTAAAGTAATAACTGTAATACAAACTGGAAGTGTTGAAAAAGAAATACGATTAAATCATGTATCATAAAAGAAGAGTTGACAGTATGTGTTTAAATTGTCTAGGAAAGCCATACTTAAAGGCTGAAAGCTGGGACCCAAGCAGTATGAGCAGGAGTTCTTCAGGCAGAAAAGTGGGTTGGAGGATGGGTTGAGAATAAAGAATCCCAAAGGAAGGAACAGTGTAAGTATTTTTTTCTGGGATAGGAATAATAACAAGAATATGTTAGTCATTGTTTTTGTATTTAATATTTATAACTAGGTTAATTTAAAATTCCATTTTGTGTTTCCTCTCTTATACTAGACTTACAGTAATAGTTTGTCATGTGCTTGATGACACATATGTACAGCTTTGGTATTTTTCTTAATTGTTACATAATTCCAAATGCTGTAATTTAAGCTAAAGTAAGAAATGAGTTAAGGACTTAGTATTTTTATAGTTACAATGGGGATAATGGTCTCTCTGAAGAGATCTTATCAATAATCTTTCCAAGGGTTAGCAACAGCTTAAAAAACACTAGCTCAAGGTGATTCTAAAATTTGTTACTACTAAAAGAAAACTATATCCTCAAAGACTGGGCAAGTAGATTATTTGATTGGGGTGGGGGGGAATGTATTACTTTAGAATGGAGTGCACATTAGCAAACTCTTCAGGTGCCTTGTTTTCTCTGACCTCAGTCTTTCTGGTATATGAAACCTCTGTGGGATCACGGGCTAAGAGAGCTTCCTTATCTAATAATAAACCCACGAGGACTTAGAATATATAGGTTCTGGTACTGATTTTGGTACTGTGTAGCAAAGTGGTCCTGGATAATTTACTTAACTTCTTGTAGGTATAGCAGTTTCCCTACGTGTTAGATTCTGTCCTGTGGAGATGTGAAAATGAAATAATGTACAGAGGAAAGAGCTATGTAAACTACAAAGTACTTTATCAACCCCCTAAACATCACCAAATATTCTTGACTCAGAAGAATGCACAGTGTGAAAGTCACCCTTCCAACACAGATGAAGGAACTATAGGATGCCTGGAGTCATTCAAGGGCAGGACGAGAATCCTATCTGACATCTTTTCAGGATTTTTTCTGCTACAGCATGCTGAGTTTCTCTGTGGGTCTATATCGGAGAAATGGGCTTAGAATATTGCTGTGTTAGCATTTTTGCCACTAAAAATGACCACTTAGGAAAAGCATATTTTTGGCCCATCTGTTTTTGTTGTGGGAGCTGTAAATCTAGAAGGAGATACATTACTTCCCATTAATCTGTGCCTAAGAGTGCATTTCTTTTAAAATTCCTTAAAGTATCTGTCATTTCATACTTAATACTATACTAATTCATACTAATGACTTGAGAATTCCCAAGAGATAACTAAATTGTGCAAATGAGTAGCAATGAAAATTAAAAAGCAACATTATAAAATTAGGAATGTGGAATCCTGAGATGTACTTGCTTTATTTATTTTGACAAGGGTAGTTTACTTCCAGTAATTCATAATAAAGTACTACTGTAGAATAGTAAATGTACTAAAATTGTTTTATTAAAGTAATAAAGCCTAAATGGGAGTCTCTACCAATGCCCACTACCATTAAACGTTACTAAATATTGAATTTTAAATGTCAGGTTATTGTGTTGTTTTATTTTCTGTATAAAATTCTATTTGGAATTGTGGAACTTCCAGAAAGTATAAGGAATTTGATGGCTACTCTTCTTTCCCATACTTGTCTTTGGAAGGAAAACGATTTTCTGATTATCTGAATGATTCTAAGCATTCCTTTCCAGTTGTGTAGAACATTCGACTAATAAAACTAAGATCATGACCAAGTTCACAGAAAAGCTCCATCCTGAGACCTCCATGCTTGACCTTTGGTCTTTCGACTGAAGTGTAAGCATTGCTAACAGCACTTTTGCAAACACAAAGCAGAGGCACAAGTAACAATAGGGTCAATGAGTGGCTTCAAGGAGGCACACGTAGACAGTGTACACATTCTGGCCACTGAACTCTTTCTGCTGGTCTTGTCCACTCATGGAGTTCATGGCCATTCACTCAGCTTTAGCATGGTCATAGGTTTCTCAAAGTCAGACACCATACCTTTTGCCTCTTCTGGGTTGTCTCAGGGTCCATGATACATATAGATACTTAATGCAGGTTGTTGACCATAGGAAGCTTGATCGATTTTATTTATCATGGCTAAGGAGAAGGGGAACCATATTTTTTTACTTCATTTATAATTTGTTTTTCATTCTGTAAATTTTAGTATAAGATAAATCCAGTAGGTCAGAGTGAGAAAGAAAGGAAGATTCAATGGCAGTAGTACCTGGGAAAAACACATGGCATCAGCATTCTTGCTTGTATTTTTTTTTTTTTCTAATTTTTATTTATTTATTTATTTATTTATTTATTTATTTTATGGCTGTGTTGGGTCTTCGTTTCTGTGCGAGAGCTTTCTCTAGTTGTGGCAAGCGGGGGCCACTCTTCATCACGGTGCGCGGGCCTCTCACTATTGTGGCCTCTCTTGTTGCGGAGCACAGGCTCCAGACGCGCAGACTCAGTACTTGTGGCTCACGGGCCCAGCCGCTCTGCAGCATGTGGGATCTTCCCAGACCAGGGCCCGAACCCGTGTCCCCTGCATTAGCAGGCAGATTCCCAACCACTGCGCCACCAGGGAAGCCCTCTTGCTTGTATTTTTAATAAAGCACTACATGAATGAGTTTGAAAGGCTTAGTAAAACCCATCACCACTTCTGGAAAAGAACTTAAAGTGCTACTGATTGTCTGTTGTGTCCTTTATTCTGGATGGTCGGTAACCCCTTTTGTTAATAGTGTGGAACTTGAAGCTATACATAAATGACTTCTGGACTCTATTCATACACTCTAGTCTTACTTCAATTCATGTTAAGCTGAATTCTGTTCTACCATTTTTCATTGACTGAAAACCCAGTGTGTATAAATAAGATTATTGTTAGTTATTCAAAACTTCTAATAGGCTATGACCCATAAAAGCCAATAAACAAAAATAGCAAGTTCATAATATGTTTTCTCCTTTTGTTCAATATTCCTTGTCAGCACGGTATATAATGAAATAGTAGGAAGGAGTAACATATGATTTATATATGATACTTGTTTTAATAGTAATTTTTATTTACTCTTTTTATTAAATGGAGTGTGTTTATCAACTGCTACTTGTAGTATACCAGGTTACAAATAAATTTCTAACATAAAAATTTAACAAGAAAGCATGAAACAGTTACATAGTTACATATGTACAGTTACATAGTTATTGTACGTTTCCTCCATTGTTGTTTTCCCTTGGCCCCCTCTACTCTCTTATCTGGACTGCCCTGGCTCATTGTGTGTTATGGATTTAGAAGTGAATGTAAATTGGTTGTTTGTGAATTTTGAAGACCCAGAGAAAATGCTTAAACCTTGTTTTTGGCATATGAAGTAATGGCCAAGTATACAGTGTGGCCAAGGTTAGAAATGCCCTAATCCATATGGGAGCAATGTTTCAAGGTCAGTTCATGGTTAAAATATAAGGGTAAGAATGGAGCATTCTTGTGGATAGTAGCTTTTTGGTATCTCACAGGCTCAGATTTGTCTGAAATGTCCCAGTCTTTCTCCTCTGCTAATGTCTATTTCAAGTTTTCATCCTTTATTATCTTAAAGTATGTAATTCAAGAGACCTGAATTCATATTTTAGCCTCATCAGTTGCTAGTTTTATGACTGTGTATGTATTAACCTTTTTGAGCCTCAGTTTCCACATTATTTTCATGGAATTAATAATTGTTCCTTCCTCTTGGAAATGTAGTGGAGATTATATGGTATAAAACAGGTGATGTCTGAAACTTGGATGTTGCCATATTTTAGGTGTTCAATAAGTCCATACATTGAAGAGAAATATTCTTCATTCATCCAGGCCCTTACCCAATCAATCAGCCATCTTGGTAGAGTCTATATTGTAGTCAGGTAGTGTACTAGGTATGAAAGTTAGAAATCTGGGCTGGGCCCTGCTCACTGCCCTGGTGAAGCTTGGTGGTTAATAGGGGAGACTGATGTGTAAGCAACCTATTATAAACAATGGTACAGGTGCAATGAGATTCATATGAAATGCCATTGTGGCCACAGGAAGAAGATGTCAGCTGAAGGATAAACGAACAATACAGAAAACCTTCTTGGAAATATGGTTCTTGAGTCTAGAATATTGATAAGAAATAAATCAGGTGAACAAGGGGTTGCGGTATCTTGGTCTTTCCTGGCAAATAACAAAATGTCAAATGCCACTGATACCTAAAATTTCATTGAGCTTGGGGAATGCTGAGCACTTTCCTCATAGCCAAAAGAAATCTCTGTTGGACAGGTATAGCTTTAAAAATGGCCAATTAGTATTATTTCCATTGTTTAATAAGATTCAAGTGAAGAGCAAAGAAATCAGCTTCTCTCAAATTTATAACCTGGGCCAACTCTTAGCTGGTATGAAGATGTTTATTCCTTCTGACTATGAAGAGGTGCATTAAGATAATACAAACTGCTACAATTATTTTATCTTGTTTTATGTAAATAAAAATGTGTAATACTTGTCACCCTGGGTGGACAGTATGTTTCAGTGAGCAAATATTTAGTGAATGCACTCTGTCCATGGCAATAAAAGATGTGTTGGTGTAAGACATGGTTTCTATCTCTGATCATAATCTTTACAAAATAAAAAAATTTCTTATTATAGAGTTTTCACAGAGGAATTTATATAAATCTTATTTTTAATTAAAAAAAATGTTATCCTATATTCCACACTAAGGTGATAGGTCCAGTAAATCTACTAATTGCTCTGTAAAGTGGGAAGTACTTTCCTATGTTTGTCTCTTTCAAATGCCGGTGGGGGGGTGCCTCCTATTTATAATTTTACTATAGTTGTGATTAAATAAACAAGAAGCAGGAATATGTTACTTGTATTGTTATTGCTGTGAATCTATGGGCTCTGAGGATTTTATACCTTCATCTTACATTCCCTTTTTACTTGGTGGACTTTCTCTAGCTTCTTTATGTGATATTTAAGATAAGTGACTTGAAATTCCCAGGGGAGTTTCTGAAAAGAGAGCACTATGGTTTGGAACATTGGAAAAAATCGTATTTTCTACTTTATTCTAGCAGCTTACTAATGATAAACAGCGTTTTGATGGTAAAGATTTGTTCAAGTTACATTTAATTTTATTATAAAGTATTTTCCTTGCAGAGTGGAGGTGGGGTTTTTTCCCCAAGTATCCTTGGTGGTCAATCTTTGTGGGAGTGATTCTGTATCTCCAGGGGTCATATAAGAGGGAGAAAGTAAGACGGTCAAAATGGTCTCTTTCATGGAATTGATTAAATAAAACTTAGGATAAAAAACTGATAAGAACACTTTTCTTTAAAACCAGGTAGGTGTGTTCTGAAGTTTCTGCACTTATGAGGTTATATAATGTAATCACATATTTTCATGAAATTTCTTTGAGGTAAATTTTATTTCAGTATTTCTTTGATAACTTTATCAATATGTTGAAACCAATTTTTTTTTAAAAAAAAACCTCATTTAAAAAAGACCTATTTCTGTTTCATTTCAATTCTCATATCCTATTTCACTAACATTTGAATGTATAAAATTAAATTATTCCAGATGTTTTCAAGGTATTTAAAGACAATTTACCTTGTTTGTTTCATTAAAAAGTGTGTGTGTGTGTGTGTGTGTGTATGTCCCCGTATATGTGAGAGGAAATATTTTCTCTCACTAATCAATTTTTATATCATACAAGATTAAAACATTTTCTCTTAAAAATATACAATAAATGTTTTTCTTTAAAGTATACAACAAAAATTCCGGTTCTATGTGTCATTAAGAATTTGGAAGTGAATAATCTGGTGTGCAATACCAAGGACCACTAACTAAGATTGTAGATGTGTTATGCTGCTACGGATTCCCTGAGTAAAGCAAGTGCAAACAATTCAACTTCTTAATTGTCTAATTACCCTTTGAAATAAGTTTTAACCTGCACACATCAAGACACCTTATAGAGAACAATTGTACGGACTCTTTTAAGAAAGACATAGTCTGAACCAAACTCGAGTTAATCATCCTAACACCAGAAACATCAGCATCTCCTGAGAGCGTGTTAGAAATGTGAAACCGCAGGCACCACACCTTAACTGCTTAAATTCTGCTTTTTAACAAGATCCCCAGGTGGTTCACTGTACATTAAAGTTGGAGAAGCACTGCTCTAACTGTACTACTATTAATGAAAAATAATAGGAAGCAGGTAGTTGAAATTTTCCTCATGAAATGCAAAGTCCTTTTTACCAGTCTTTTACTGATACACAAACATTTCAAAGAACTTTTAGAGAAATCCTTTGGTACTTGAAACAGTTTGTAAAATCTACAATTGTATTGAGATATTAAACCATTTCTTTTTTTTCACTGTTTTCTTCCTGTATTTTCTCCTTTTCCATCACTCCCCTTCCAACAGTACGTAGATACTATGTTCACTGCCTTAAGAGAGCAATGTGATATGCTCATGGTTTTCCAAGCGCTAAGCCCTTAAATCAGAAACCTCAAAATTTTGATCTGCAGACTAAAAGCACACCGCAGGTGTGTTTTTTTTGCTAGTAAAGTGTCTGTTCATTTTAGTTTTTAATTAGAAAATATGTGGTCAAAGGAAGGTCCCCTATGCATGCCTCCATTGCCATAGGAGTAGGGCTGGGGACTCCTTAAAAGGCAAAGGTTAAACTTCCCCACTAAAGTAGTTGGATGGAAACCAAAATCAAAATTAAGTTATTTTTTTTAAAAAAAGCAATAGTCCACACTTAATACGTGCTAGGCATGGTTCTAAGTAGGCCTCACTGAGGGCGTCAGTCATGCAGATGTCTGGGGAAGAGTGTTCTAAGTAGAGGGAAGAGCCACTTCAAAGCCAGTGTACAACCTCCACCATGGCAGCGTGCCTGCCCTATGCCAGCCCAGCAGGCCTGTGTGGCTAGAACAGAGAGAGCCGGTAGGAGAGTAAAAGAAGATCAGGTCAGAAAGGTGACAGGGACCTTCTTCGCTTTAGGACTGTGAAGGCCATTGTAAGGCCTTGAAGGCTGTGGATTTCAACTCTGAGTGAAGCAGGAGCCATTTCTAGGCTGACTTTTTTCTTAGATCTACACGGGGTTTGCTCTTTGCTCCTTACATCATTCAATTGTTAGCCCTGATTTTGTCTCTTCAGAAAGACTTCCCCTGACCACCCCGTACAATTGCTTTTCCATCCTAATCTCTATCCATTGACCTTGATCTGAATTTTTAATGTTTATTGCCAACTGAAGTTGTTTTACGTAAATGTTGACTTTTTTCTCTGCCTCTTTTGTTTATGGATTTCATTCACTAGAATGAAAAAGCCAGCAGGAAATGGCTTTTGTCTGGTTCATTTCTGAATCCCCCAAGCCTAGAGCAGTATCCAACATATAGTAGACACTCAATAAATATTTGCTAAGTAGGCAGGTGTATTTAAATGGCAAATAATCAGTGTATAGGCATGTTTTACTCAGAAACATTGAAGTGCTCAGAACCAGACTTGGAAGTGTAAGAAAATTGATCTCATGCAAGTTTGGAATTTGTGTATGGAAGAATGAATGAAGGATGTTTTAAAGAGGTTTATAGGAACAGAACTCTCTATATAAAATCAATGGATTCATGGTTTTCAGGGGGTCAAAGCACTGACTGTAGAAATACTACTAGAGAAGGAAATCAAGGAGCCCAGCAATGGTGGGTGTTCAGAGAGTGAGAAAATAAGAAATCAGAGGCAGCCCAGTTATACAGGTAAATGCAGACCTTGGACTTGCGTAGTTGCAAAGATGCAAAATTATGGAGATGAAGAGTTCAGAAGTCCAAGGGCTCAGGGTGTTGTATGAGTCATTTTCCTGATGCCGAGTTTCCCAAAAAGCAGTGATGGAGTGGACGACAGTAAGTTAGTGCCTAAATTCTGTATGAATGGGGGTTGGTGATCATATCTAAGACTATTGGTACACTGCCATAATTTATACCTTCAGCATTATTCTCCTGTTAACTTTAATGATTCCCCCAGCCTTAAATCTTTCTCCTGCTCCAATCTGTCCATCATACCCCAGAGCGTTTTTCGTCTCTGAAATGCAGCTATGATATACCATCAACCACCTTGATTCCTTTAATAAGTCCTCACATCTCAAGCAGTTTTTATTCCTTTGTGTTGCAAAGAACTTCTTGATGTGGTCTTTACTTCCTTTTTCAGTGTGATCGCCTATGGTTTCACCCAAGCCATTGTAGGTGCGGATAATGGTCTGCTGTTAAATGCTTTGTTGTCTGCAGAGTTAACTTGTCTGTTCTCTGTTCCACTTTGGTATCTCATTTATTTTTCATTTATTTTATTTATCATGCATACTGTCATACTTTGTCTTCTTCCCCTATAAGATGGTAATCTTGGGGGAATTTTAGTGTTGACACATAATATGCCTTCCATAAATATTTCTTTGCTGAATGAATGAGTGAATAAATGGGTGACTAAATTAACCTTGTTAAGTCAGTTAACAGGGATTGCTAAAGATGAAAGTTTGGCCCAGAGACAATAGATATCCAACTTTAAGTTTGCTGTTGATAGGAGCTTGGTTGCTTCCTGCTGTCTAGAACAATAACATTTTTGACATTTCCTTGGAATATACTCTAATGGTATGTAAATATAAGCCATTGCCACAAAATGTCTTTTATCTTTCTGTCTTTGCTCATTTCTTTAAGCCAGAGTTATCCCCAAAACTCTGGCGTTAAAAAAATATATATTTTGTTGGAATGTATCAGTTTCATAGAAAGGAAGTAAAAAGTTTGGTCAAGGACAAGAACAATATTAATAACAAACTATTTGGAACTGTTTAGTAGTACTAAGCAAAAAAGTTGCTTAATACACTAGACATACTAGAAAAAGGCATTATCATGAAGGTATGCCTTTTTAAAAAATTTTAATTAACACATGCAAGTTATAGGGTAGAAGTTATGATTATTAATGAAAAGTTTTTTATGTCTTATGAAGGAGCTGCTTTAAAAATGTTTAGTGTATATTTCATTTGTATTTTTTGATGTTTGATAGAATTAAAAGAATAAAAATATACTTCCAGATATCCGCTAAATTATGACTATGTGTTTCTTAAATATGTCAGAAAAAGACTGCCGCAGGTGTGCATAAAAGCAAAGAAAACAAGAAAAATCTTTATAAAACAAGAGAAATTCTTATGTTTCAAATTGTCATAGGGCACAGGTGAGGTATGTTTTGAGTGTGATAGCTGATGGTATTGCTGATAAGATTGCCTTGCCTAATCATACTTAAGCCATATTTCTGGTGGAGAAAATCCCGTAGTTCTGTAACGATGTGTGAAAGTAATGGCGTCTAGGACCATTGAAGTGGAATTTCCCGGGAGATCTGTCTTTCACTCAATCAAATGTGAACCACATTATCTCTTTCTTCCATGTCTCCTTCTAGTTTTCCTGAGCTGGTTTTCAGGCTTTCTGTCAGGTACCATGGCCTAAGCCACCTAAGAAGAAACACTTACATTTTTTTTAGGTGTAACTGAAATTAAAACAAGTTTACTCTTTTTTCTAGCTACAATTAATAGATTTTCCTTTTCTTCTTAAGAGAAGAAGAATTTGTCAGCTTTCTTTTTAAAAATTGTTTTTGAATTGGGATACTGAAAGCTGAGACTCAGTGCAAAAAATAGGGTAAAGTAGTATACCACTTCCTTCAAGCTCAACTCTTGGCAATTCAATAACCAGAGAAGCACAGGTATTTATAATTTGCTAAAAATAATTTTATTTACATAATTTTTAGATTATGAGAATGACTGACAACAATGAAAAAAAGATTAGGTCACAAATATATCCCATTTCTTATTTATCAAGATCGATGATTTAGGTGCTCAATTCACTTTATAAAAATGAATACAAATTAAAAAGAGTAAAGGTAACACAATATAAGAAGAATAGAGAAATAGAACTTTAAGATCATGGCTAAGTGTGGTTTTCCCCTCAAATTTAATGTCCCTGATAGATGATAAAATGGATGCACTTCATCTTGTTAAATATCATTTGATTTGACTACCTATTAAGGGATTTACTATTCTTATTTATAAGTTTTCCTATAGTGTCCTCAGAATACTAGAATTAACATTTTTAAACAACAGAGTGCTACAGATAGTAGGGTAATATTTACAATTACCTTAAGATTCTTGGAAATCAGTTTTGGAGGAAGAAGTTTGCTTTTACAGGATGGAGTTACAGGTATCAAATTGAGCAGGTATGGGGTAAATGTTGGCCAGTTTTTATCTTTTAAAATCTTTACTTACATCACAGAGCAGTGTACTAGACCATGTTTGCCACACCAGCATCTCTTCCACTGGGAGACCCTCTTTCTTTCCTACTCCAGTGTGGTTTTTTAGTCTATCAAACACGGTTCTCTCACCCTCCAAGGATGAAAGGGTGGCCTGTAGCCCCAGCTAAGCCATCCCAAGGCAGCAATCTAAAGGGACAGTCTGAATTTCTGCCACTGTATTTGCTTTGGTTCCTATTTTCTATGGCCTGATATTTCAGCTCTTTTGTGATTCCATGAATTAGTCTGTGTTCCTAAACAAATATTCCTTCAATTCCTCTGGTTTTTAAATGTTCCTACCCTGGAAAATTACCGAGGGGCTGGACACTCTAAGGAGGCTGCTGCTGGGGGAGGGGGAGGCCTGGGCTTGGGAAAGGAGGAGGAGCGGTTGTCTAGGACACAGAAGCTCACATGTAACTTTGCTGAACGCTCTTCCAAGCTACCTTGGGACTTGCTGTCTGGGCTACTGGTGCTTCATATATGCAGCCATCATGATGCCTTGGCTCATGTGCTTCTGAGAAGGGTACACAAGAATACATTTTTTTTTCTTTACAAAGAATTAGACTTTCTTTTGATATATTAAAGCAGGTGAGTTACCACGCTGAGGGGACATTTTTACCCAAATATCTATAATTAGCTGTCATGAGTTTTATGTAAATATTTAAAGAAATATTAGAATAAAGAATACTACTCCAAGATAAAAAGTTTACAGTTTTCCAGATACCATCCAAATCCTTGCTGGCTTTGCCTCCAATATATTGTAGTGGGAATTTAGAAATCAAACACCTAAAAGAAGAAAAACTGGTGTAATGTCTCCTAACTCTATCATGGTTCACCTCTATCATGGACATCTGTTTCTTCTCGTATAAAGATCAGTTAAGTATAAGCTGTTTCTGTGACTTTTACCATCAGCTTTTGACTGCAAAAGGCAGGAATCACTTATGGGTCATGCTGTATAATCTCAATATTCATCCCTACCTCTTAAGGCTTTTTCAGAGCTTTTGTTAAAACACTTGCACAAGAATCGGAATGGCCAGAAATTACTTTCTAAGAGCAAACATTTATTTTGAGTTCAAATAAAAAAAAGAAAAAAACCACACACACAAGACTGTGACCTAACCACTCTCCTTTTTCACTTTTACTAGCACAATTTATTATAGCTTTTAGATGTTTTCTTGTCTTGGTAAATTACAAGGTAAACATCTTTTTTAGATGTTGCCCCTGTGGGTGTCAGGAATAAGTTGGAAGGGAGCCTAGGGTAATTCAGAAGACAGTATCGGAAGCTAAACTCAGATTGAAAGCCCAATGAATAGTGCAACTGATGTGTCTTTCTATATGTCACAGACACCTGTTATGTATATCCCAAGATGAAGTAATGAAATCTGGAGACACACTAACAGCACAAGTTGGTAGGATAGTGGAGGCAGAGAATGGGCAGATCCCCGGAAGCATAGGAGCCTAGGTAGAGGTGATATTCACAGGGAGCTGTGCATGTGTCTTTGGTTGGGGATGGAGCTGATAAGGACCAGTTTCCACACTCTTCTCCTGTAAGTTTAGGGCTTCATCATTTTAACTATTAGATAATAATATATATAGGATCATTCTAGAGTTAGCAGTTAGATTCCCATTACCATTGATTCCTCCAAGCAAACCCTTCTTAGTGGAACAGATACTGTATCTGATTCTGGTGTGTTATTATATGGCAGTGCTACTATGTGTTCTGAACCTTCCTTGCAACATAACCCACTTCCAATGCAGAGCATTAGGGCAGGTCTCTCAGAAACAGAGCAGAAGATAAGTTCTAAGCAGCCTGAGCATAGTGGAGAGGAATAAAATATGAACACCCATGTGGAGTCACGTGAATAGTGACAAGTAGAAACAAATTCATCAGACTGATGATTTCCACCACTTTATATACTTAACCTGTAGCTTCTAGAGTGAGTGAGTGATGCATGTATATTAGAAGGGGAGTTATACAGTGTCTCTGTATAACTGTATAATTATACAGAGTATAATTCATACATTCTCTGCCTGGACTCGATATGTATATGGATCTTGATTCTTCCTGGCAAGTAGTCTGTGAAGTCATTCTGTGTGGTCTATGTCTGCTTTTTAGAATATTGGTCATAGCATTGGGTGAGATGGGGAGGGAAAGCAGGTCATGAGAACAGGAACCATAATTTCTCTTAAAAAAAAAAAAAAACCACTGTGAGTGGGGATATACAACACTAATTCTGTCATGGTATTGCATAAAGAATAGCTATACTGTCAGTCAAACACGGATACGGCCCATCTGTTAAGAACTATTGCTTGAGGCAGCAACATTTTTCTAGGGGTATTATTTACCTCATTTTTCTCTTTTGGGGAAAGAAACTCAGTAGTATTTAGTTAAGGATTCAGGATCTACCAATTCCAGGTATTTTTATGGAAATATTTGGATAGATTGGATCTAGCAATCCCCCCGCCAAATTTTAAACTAATGGGAACTTTATCCCAGAAAGAGAATTTAAATATAACTATATAGACATACATATTTTTATTAATCTAATTATAAATATATTCAGTTATCGACTCTAAAGTTTATATCATGAACTTATGCATTTTATTCCTTCATCCATAAAGATGAGGATCAATAATAGTGAGACACTTTAGCCCTTATGACTAAGGGGTTTGGTTTCCTCTTTCCTCTGGTTTTTAATGACTTTTGATGTGACTTGTGTTTCATCTCACCTGATTTGATAGGGAAGCTGACCAGTTTCAACAGATGTTAGAGTTTATCTGTCTAGTAGGTATTAGCACTGGGGAAAGTACTGGAAGCAAAAAATGGCCACAGTCCCTGACCTCTTAGAATTTAAAATTTAATTTGGAAGATAAGGCATCATTCAAATCATGTATTAAACAAATGTAAAATTGCCATTGTGAATAAATGTGGAAAATAGTCACAAGAGCTTGAAAAAGCATGCTTTGGCAAAGGTAAGGAAGTTAAGGGCAGGCCTCCCTGAGGAAATGATCTGGTCTACTCAGGTGTGCAAGAGGATCCTTAGAAGAAAAGAATATTCTAAGCGGTGGGAAAAATGATCTGAGAAAGAAGGAAAAAAAGCTGAGGTGGATGAAGTAGAGTCAGCAAGGGGAAACATGGTGTGATGTGAGGGTGGGATGATGATGATGAGTTGGGACAAAAATGATTCTGGACCTTACAGGACATTGCCTTCATTCTAAGAATACTGGGTTCCATCAGAAGAATTCAAAAGCAGAAAGATGAAATGATCAGATGTTTCTTTTGAGAAGATTTCTCTAGGTTCAGTGTGGAGAACTGATTGGAAGTGGAGACCACACTTGCCTTTTTCTATTTGAAGAAATACCTTAGTTTTTGGATTTGCAACTGTTGCAAGTTCCCCTTTAGTACATTTTTTTTTTTATTATTGTGGATTGTTTTGAAGATGTCTCTCCCTCAGTACTCTCTACAAAATGTATGATCCTAACTACTCATTACAGGAAAATGCTCTCTGTTTTTGTGATGATATGGCTTCTAACCTGAGCATTCTTACCCACATCTTGTTGACTGTTGTAGCAAGTAAGCATTGTGCTCCCTACCATGGTCAAAACAAAATAAAACAGACCTTTCTTCTGCTGTTTTTTGAGCAATTATAAAATAAACTGTAAAATAAGGGTTGGGAGGGAAGTTGTCCTGGAATCACCCCCCTGACGTCTGGACAAATCTCCTACCCAGTTGTTCAAGCCAGATCCTGCCAGTTTCTTTTCTATAATCATGTTGTGTTTTGAAAGTTAATTTGTAAACCTGAAAACCTGGAACTGATTTTTCTGTAGAAGTAAGATTTTCAAACTGAAATAACAGTTTGCATACCAGATTGGCTCACAAAGTTAAAGGAAAAAGAAAAGGAGGAAAAAAATGTTCTCAAATGTTATATGGCAGTGCTACTGTGTGTTTGACAGATATTTTCTCATGTAACCCTCACAATCAGATAAGAGGCATTATTAGAATTCTTACACTATAGCTGAGAAAATGGATTTATTGTTTTATAAGTTTATTTTACATATATCATTGTTTTTATAGACATACTTTCCAGGTTCCACATGAAAATCTAGGAGTGCATCTTTCCTTTTGCTATAACAATGTGGTTAGGTAGTAAATGTTTGTTTATTTATTTATTTTAATTTTTGAATTTTATTTATTTTTTTATACAGCAGGTTCTTATTTGTCATCAACTTTTTACAGATCAGTGTATACATGTCAATCCCAATCGCCCAATTCAGCACACCACCATCCCCAACCCCCTGCCACTTTCCCCCCTTGGTGTCCATATATTTGTTCTCTACATCTGTGTCTCAACTTCTGCCCTGCAAACCAGTTCATCTGTACCATTTTTCTAGGTTCCACATACATACGTTAATATACGATATTTGTTTTTCTCTTTCTGACTTACTTCACTCTGTATGACAGTCTCTAGATCCATCCACGTCTCAACAAATGACTCAATTTCATTCCTTTTTATGGCTGAGTAATATTCCATTGTATATATGTACCACAACTTCTTTATCCATCATCTGTCGATGGGCATTTAGGTTGCTTCCATGACCTGGCTATTGTAAACAGTGCTGCAATGAACATTGGGGTGCATGTGTCTTTTTGAATTGTGGTTTTCTCAAGGTATATGACCAGTAGTGGGATTGGGGGATCATATGGTAATTCTATTTTTAGTTTTTTAAGGAACCTCCATACTGTTCTCCATAGTGGCTGTATCAGTTTACATTCCCACCAACAGTGCAAGAGGGTTCCCTTTTCTCCAAAATGTTTATTTTTTAAAGAGAGAGGTTGGTGAGTCTCCTTACTCCTAATAACTTGTGATGGCAGAACTAGGGAAAAGGGTTCAGGCAGGATAGGTGTAAATTGATAGGTGGAGGGAAAGATTTTTCAGGAGTTCAGATCCATCATTATCACCCCACAAACACCACCTCTGCCATCACCAACACATTTCAAGCTACCACTATAATTGCCCTCATCATTGCAGTTAAAGTCACTTACTATTGATCATAATGTCGACATGGCTATCATCACAGCCATCACCAAAATCACCACCGCTGTTGCCTCTGCCTCAATATTACTATCTCAGCTACCCTCCCAATAGTACCACCACTTCCTTTACTATTTATCATCACCAGCATCCTCTTGATGACACTTAATGTAGCTAAGTCAGCTCCTCGTTCCTCTTATAAATGTGCCTGGACTTAACCATAGGGATTCTGATCACATTTTTAAAGTTCTGTGCAGTCCACCTCCAGCCCCTCAAATTAGGGAAGAAAACCAAGGGTAGATGAAAAACTATAGGCATGTTTCTAGGGTAAAGCACTTAACCATGGTACATACTATAGAGACAACATGAACTGAAAGAGAACAAGTTACCTCAGGTGAGATTAAAGACCAAGTCAGTTAATAACATCGAAAGAGGCAGTTTGTAACTACAGGGACTGAAGGAGAACTTAATGAGAGAATTTGGAGTTAACTGACAGGAGTGAAAATGTGTAGACTATCACTCTAGATTAAAAGCTCTTTATTGACACTGTAGGTAAATCATTACTCACTAAATATTGGGGGAAAAACCTAGTAGAAGTTGCCATTTTGTTTTTACCTGACTAATAAGAACATACGAGATGATCTAGATAATGATCATTCAAAACAAAATATAAAAATAAAAAGGAACAGGGATAGGTATAAAAACTATGGTGATAATAGGTAATCTGATATGATACTCTCCTCCTTTTCTGTTGATTTATAACAATATTGGTCAAAACCTATAAGTTTTGCCTGTTTATTTTCCTTCCTCGGGCTGGTAGGGAAGAGAAAAAATTTCTCTAAGTTCCTTGGATTGATCATTTCTCTCTGAAATGAAGTCTCAACAGCTCATGCTTGATTGAGAAACAAAGCAGAACCTGAGGGCATGCACATAAGAAGTGCACTCTGGCCATTTTCCTCAACAAAATAAGAGAAATATGAACAAGTTTCAGACCAAATCCATAATCACGACTGTTTAAACTCCTAGGCTCAGCAGGAAAAATACTATCTAAACCTACAAAATTAAGCCTTACGACTGTAGCTCTGAAGAAAATTTCCAAATAGGCTCCAAATAAATTAGAAGGAGAACTAGTGAAATTCTACCCACAACATACGTGTTCAAATTAAGGTCAGGATAGGGTTTCCTCTGCCAAAAATATGTTAAGATAAACAAAAATGCTTGGTGACCTTGAAAAATTATCTCAACAGAAAAGTAAACAACCAAATGAAAATAATCATAGCAACAGTAAACAAAATCAGGTTTTTGTGATAGTCCAAACTATAAGTGCAAATGTGGCAAATTCTCACTGAAAATACGAGGTTTAAAAGTATAGAAAAAACCTCTGCCTATAGACTATTTGCAAGTGATACAGCTAAAGCAATGTAACAGAGAAAAAAAAAGAAAATAAAAGAATCGAATAGAAAAAACTATGTAAGAAATATAAAAAAGGAATAGAAATTTTTAAATAATTGAATTTAAACTGAAAAGTATTAATAGAAAATAGAGTGCATGATCAAAGTTGAGATTTTCTGAAAATATTTACAAGCCTTTAACTCGCCTTAACATAGCAAGGAGATATGTAAATACAAAGAGATCTCTGGGGCAAACGGGTTGTCTCATTCAGCCTGATTCTCATTCACTTGTAGGCAACTATAGGATAAGGTCTAAAGTCTGGTTAGCATGAATCCTAGAGGTGTCAGGGAAACAGACCTCTGTTCCTATTATGTAGCATTAAGTTCAAGGAAGTTCTTGAATCAGGCCATGATGGCCTGGAGAGGTTGAATGTGAAAAATAAGATATTTTAAATTTTTTATTTTTGGGGGGAGGTTTTTTCCTTATGCTTAGTGTAGAGGTTACTATTTCCCAGCATCACAGAATGCATTATGTATCTATCTCTGAAATTACTGAGGTGTCCTGGTTCAGGTGAGAGGTCAGCAAGCAGCATAGATCCATCCAACTAAGGCTACATCTAGAGCTGCTCCATTAATTCTGGGGGGGCATAGTTATGCTCTCAGTGGTCTCACATGACATACATTCAGATATTATCTTGCTGGTGAGGAACAGTAGGCTGGTATTTCTTGGATCCATGGCTCGATTTCTTTGGTCAGTTTTGGAAAAGTCCTTGCCCTTATCCCTTTAAATATTACTATTTTATTTAAACCATTTAATATTATTATTTTCAGGATTAATAGTTCACTTTTTAACTGTGTCTTAAACACATCTACTGAGTTTTTAAGTACATCTCCACTTCCACTTGCTTTTTTTAAATGTAGTTTTTAGTTGTCTGTCTGAATTCTACACCTTATTTGCATTCCTGAATAAATTATAAGTTTAATTATATGTCTTACAAATCTAATCTCCAGCTCTCCTGTGAATGTTTTTATTATCATCTTTCTCTTGCATTTTGAGTAATCCTTGTCCTTTTTTCATAACTGATTCTTTTATTGAATAATAGATATTATAGATTAAAAAAAACCATAGAGTTAATTTTGAGGCTCAGGATGATGTTATTCATTGGAGATAATTTACTTTTGCTTTTGTGAGGTAGTTAGGTTGGAGGTAAATAGATCACCTTTAATTCAATGAGGGATTGAGTCGATGGAAGATAAGCTTCAGTCCTTGTAAGAGCTGAACTCTTCCTGGTTCACCAATATCCTTAAAGTTTAGCCCTTCAGGATCCCTACTACCTCAAAAAAGAAAACAAACAAATGGACATCTGCCATGGTCCCCACCTCCCTGGTGGATGCCAGACTGTGATTTTGGTCTCCCAGCCCTATGAGATTTTCAGAAGTTCTGCTCAGCTTCTCAACCTCCCAGTCAACTCTAGATTAGTAAACCTTGCTAAATTTATTCAAGTGATATCAGTCCCTGGTGTTTTCAACTATTTTTACTTAAAATACTGTAAACTTTTTTCACTTCTCTTTGTGATTTAAAATTCTCTCATTTTCTTGGAGTTTTGAAATTCATCAGGAAGATTTAGCTATGTCTTTTTAAGAAAAAAAAAAAAAAGTCCTGATTGGTTCTTGAAGGGCTCATTACATGACATATTTGGGGATTTCTCTTTAACAATGACAAATTTTATTCTGTTATGTTTGAGTATTTCATTCCTTCTTTTCTTTCTAGAGCTTCTAATAAAATAGATTTTCAATTTCTCTGATTCTATTTTTTTGTTTCTTTCAGAAAAGGCAGAATAGTGAAGTAGTTAAGAAGGTAATCTTTGGCGTAGCAACATTATTAAGTTTCAAATTCTCATTTTAACATATAGTTAACTGGGTGACTTTAGGCAGGTTTAAGAAAAACTATCTGTGCCTAAGTTTCTTATTTAGGAAAGTGTATTAATAAATTATCCATTTCATAAATTATTGTGAGAAAAAAGTCAAATAAAACATGTAATTATTATCCTGCATTTGTCCAACACTTTGTTTTTGCTTTAACTTACACATTACTAATTTACTCTTCACTTGTGCCCATTTTATTGTATTTTTTCCAGTCAAATTTAAAATATACAGTCAAATTTAAAATATCCAGTATCTCTAATTTAGTTATATAATTATTTCTTTTCGGAGATTGCCTTGCTGAGAATACAGATTTGCATTTTAAAATTTTTTTTTTTTTAATTTGCATTATCTGTTTCTTTTAACTGTATCTTAGTCCCTTTTCTTTTATGTTGTTAGATCTTTACTCCAAATATTTGATAATTCTTGATTATTTGTTTATATTTTTATATAAGGTCTAGAGTGGTGATGAGTGTGGGTTATTGGTGTTTTCTTTGCAGTTTGTCAGTTTCCACAATTAGTCTCTCTTTTGAATGGAAGACCTGATTGTGGACTCTGGGTCAATGGAAAGTGTGTGTCAAGGTAGCTTTGACTTTTATTTATTTATTTTTATTGAAGTATAGTTGATGTAGAGTATTATATAAGTTACAGGTGTACAGTATAGTGATTCACAATTTTTGAAGGATATACTCAAATTATATAAGTTACAGGTGTACAATATTATATAAGTTACAGGTGTACAATATAGTGATTCACAATTTTTGAAGGATATACTCCATTTACAGTTACTATAAAATAATGGCTAATTTCCCTGTGTTGTACAATGTATCCTTGTATTTTTTATGTAATAGTTTGTACCTCTTAGTCCTCTACTGCTATATTGCCCCTCCCCCCTTTCCTCTCCCCTCTGGTAACCACTAATTTGTTTTCTTTATCTGTGAGTCTCTTTCTTTTTTGTTGTATTCACTAGTTTGCTGTATTTTTTAGATTCCACATATACGTGATACCATGTGGTATTTGTGTTTCTCTGTCTGACTTATTTCACTTAGCATAATACCCTCCAAACCCATCCACATTGTTGTAAATGGCAAAATTTCATTCTTTTTATGACTGAATAGTATCCCATTGTATATATATACCACATCTTCTTTATCTGTTCATGTGTTGATGGATACTTATGTTGCTTCCATATTTTGGCAATTGCAAATTTGTAAATTTACAATTGTAAATTGCTGCTATGAACATTGGGATGCAGATGTATTTTCAAATTAGTATTTTTGTTTCTTTCAGATATATACCCAGGAGTGGAATTGCTGGGTAATATGGTAGTTCTATTTTTAGTTTTTTGAGAAGCCTCCATACTGTATTCCACAGTGGATGCACCAACTGAAATTCCCACCAATAGTGTACAAGAGTTCCCTTTGCTCTGCATTTGTTATTTGTGTTGTTTGATGATAGCCATTCTGACAGGTGTGAGGTGATAGCTCATTGTGGTTTGCATTTCCCTGATGATTAGCCATGTTGAGCATCTTTTCATGTACCTGTTAGCCATCTGCATTTCCTCTTTAGAAAGATGTCTATTCAGGTCTTCTGCCCGTTTTTTCAATCAGGTTGTTTGTTGTTTTGATGTTAGTTTTGACTTTTAGATGCAATGGTATAAAGCTGGCCCTCATTCTGGGGATCACTGCCAGATGAGATTTGGGAAAGTAGGGGAATTAAGTGTATGTTCAAAGTGTGCCCTTTTGAACTAAACATCTTTTAACTTTTAAAATACAATTAATAAAGATATTAGCAGTGGATTTTAAAAAGATTCTTCTTCTCATCTATACCACATTATTAGGTTTTTATTTCTATGTTTAGAGATATCTTCTATGAATTAACATCCATACATATTCAGGGAATAACTTACCCTTTATGGGAACTATGATAAGGTTATATTATGCAGCCTATTTTCTTTTCCAATCAAAAATAAAACATTTGTTACAGTTCTCATTCAGATCTGGTATCAAGCTGTTGGTTTGCAACCTCAGGAGCTTCCTGGGTGAAATTAGAAACCAGCTCCCACACAGTGGAGGGCAAGGAGAGATGGAAGAAAGAGGCAAATCCCTCCAGATTGGTAGGTCATAGGTTTAATAAGCAAAGGAACTTATGCAAGATGAGTAGATCTTTGCACCTGTCCCCCGCTCCCAGAATCTTAAAAAATGTTTATGTAGAGGTCTTAACTGGTTTCAGTCACATATGTCATCCAGCTGGTCTCCACAACACATGGGGCAACTTCTAGTATGGAGAGAGCGAGCAGAATACACATTCCAGGAACTGGGTGGGGTGAGGAGCCTCGACTACCCAGGTCTAGCTCATGGGTCAACCAGCAGTCGAGTCCTCTTGATGACCTCCTCCAACACAAGCTCACTGCATTTCTCAAGTGCACGTTTTTTTCCTTCCACTGTTAGAATTTATTCTCCAGCCAAATCTTTCTGTCAATTTATAATGCATGTATAAAGGAGGATATGTCAGAATTCATTTAGCAAATTTCAGCTGTATTTTGAGAAGTTTTGAGAAAAAGAAGAACATGTGTGGCTTAGAATACCAATATCAAATTTACTACTTTCTGAAATTTGGATAGGTTTTAATGAACTTTTACTGTAGGATATAAAAAGACAGTAAAAGATAAAATTACATTTTTTATACTTTTTGAAATTTTCATTGGCATATAGAACCTTCATACATTTCCTGAAAATACTTCTAAAAAAATCAACACAATTTCTAAACAGTGATGTCTGAAACATCCAGCATATGAAACTAAGTTGATTATATCATAAACATCAATTTATTTATCTGATATTTGTCCATTTGTGGTAACAGATGATAGAACTATTCATCTTCCTAAAAAAAAAAAAAAAAAAAAGATACAGGATTTGTGAAAATGTTCACAGATTAATCATTTCATGTGGTGGTAAAAAAATCAGATGCTCAATTGAATAGTAACAATGATGATAGTGATGATAGGTTTTCCTGTAATTTATGTGCTGGTTATATCTATGATTCTTAGATAATTTAAAAAGTTTTATCATATTAAATATTCATAATAAATGTATATGCATGACTATTTATAGAAACCTAATTCTAGTGCTCATAAAATTCTCCCTGATTAAAGGCTACTTGTACAAATTATATCCAATTTAATTCCCTGAGTTTTCTTATCTTCTTACCATTCTCGTCTTTTGAAAATGAGTGAGCCAAGTAAGAAGAAGCAGTGTGTGTAAAAAACCTGATTTTTGTTGAAGTAAAATTGAATTGAATTGAATTTTGATTAAAAGGGATATATATACTATTTTTTTTCCAGTGGAGGTGTTTGCTCAAATATGTATGTCAGGGCAACATAAAAACATATTTAAAATAAACCTGCACCAAAAAAAAAAAAAAAAATGGGAGGGACAAGGAAGGAAGGAAAAAGAAAACCTTGTCTTTAGCAAAATCATCTTGTTATTTCAAAGAATACTCCAATTTTACTTTGCTGATGAGTATATTAACATGGCAGATCATTTTAAATTTCTTCCATTTTTATTGGAATAACATAAATATGTACAAAACAGTTAAGAAAGTTTAATACTTTTTCTAATGATTACAAAATTTGTTTCTCAATTTAAAGGGAAAAAAGTCAGCTTCTCAAATGTAGAGTGAATTAAAGAAATGGAAAAAGCCACCAAATTTCAATCATTTAAGCACATACAAACAAGTGCTGTATTAGGTAACAACTGTTATGGAGTATCTGTGACAACTCAGTAGTTTTTCCCACGTTAACATGCTCATCAATTATTGTTGTTAAATATTAATAGATACAAGATGCAAGATTTTAAGTACCTGGGTGAAATCTGAGAAAAACTAACCATCTTGTGACACAAAAACCCTAGAATTGTGGGGGTAAATTCATATGAACAACTGCCTTTCTAGCAGTTTGTTACTTTTAAAAGTATTCCTTTTAATGTTTTAATTTACATGAACCATTGAATTATACTATCTTTACTTTTTTTTACTGTTATGTATACACAGATACACATATGTATATAAAAATATGTATTCATATGCAGATTTCCTAGTTTCAATTACTACTGGATAATGTATTTATGGATGCTTTTAATAGTCTTTTTGTGCTTTCCTCCCTAAATTTCAAGGATTCTATAAAGTATTACCTTAAGATAAGAATCAAATATTATAAAATAGTGATTTTTTAAGCAAGGGGATTTAAATAGTGATCAAAAAATAATTTTTAAAAATTTAAATTTTTAAATTTAAAAATTTATAGCAAACATGATAGAAAATGTTTTATGTGATCACTCAGCAACTATTTATTAAACACAGCTCTGAGTCAAACACTGTGTTAGATGCTAAAAGACAGTGTGAGGAGCTGACAGAAATCAATAAAGAAAAGATGAAGATTCCCCTGGATGCCAGGGCTTTGGTCTACTTCACTTACCACTTTTTGCCCAAGGCCTGACAAAGAATAGCTGTTTAACAAGGAAACCCAAGTGACTAATGATACACAAATGTTCAATATTGCTTGAAATAAGAAATGCAAACTAAAGCAGCAAGATATTTTATCTAGCAAGTGTTTGAAGGTTAAAATATAGCATTGTGAAAAGAATCTGCTCTTGAACTTTTGGGGAAATAGAAGTTTGTACAATCTTAATGGAAGACAATTTTGCTTTCCTAAAAAATCTGATAGTGTATCTTTAAGAATAATTAAAAAGAAAATAAATTATTTATGCAGAAAAAAATTTTATTCTAATGCTTTTCATAATAAAAGCATAGAAACAATCTAACTGCTAATATTAACAATATAAAGTAACACTGAATGGACACTTAAAACATTCACAAAAAGCTTTAATATTGTGATAAAATGAATATGTTTTAATATTTAATTAGTAGTTAGCATATATTGAACACATACTGTGTATAAAACACTGTTGCAAACTTTTATGTGTATAATTTTCTAATTCTCATATCAACAGAATATGATGAATACTGTTGTTATTCCCGTTTTATAGTGTGTAACACAGACAGAAAGATGTTACATAAACTGTTTGAGCTTACATTGTTAAAATGTGACAGTGTTAGAATTTAAACCCTGGTAATTTGACTATACTCTTGTTAATCTGTTTTTAATTTTTAAAAAGGAGTATAAAATATGCAGTTATGTTCCACACAAGCATACACATACACACATGCATGAAAAAATAAATTAATATGTATAAAATGGCCGTGTTTGGATGGTAGAATTATAGATCCCTGTTCCTTGTTTCTATTCCTCTGTATTGAACATATTTTTCTATAGTAAATTTGTACCAGCTTCAAAATGAGATTAAAGTATATATTTCAGACAAATTGTCAAGCCTTGTTATGAGCCTTATCATTGACTTAAAGTTTGACTCTCCTATTTGAGTGTAAGCTCCACAAGATCAGGGATTTGATTCATTCTACCTTGTCTCTAGAACACAGAATAGGACTTGCATATAGTGGGCTCTCAGAACGAAGTTGCTGAATGACTGAATGAATGAGTGAAATGGCTAAGACATATGAATTGGATTAAATTACAGCTGCCTCCTATTTGTGTCAACTTTGAAGTTGACAGATTTTTTGAAGTTCACATACATGTACATATACAGGGATGAACTAGCTATTCCAGAAGTATTTTCTAAATTATATCTCTCCAACAGCATTTTCAATGTGTCCTGTAGAAGATCAGCAATGCAAGATAATTGACAAGCAGGCCCTATTATCAAACAAATTTTGGAAATGCTATATTATATCTCCCTCTTACAGATTTAAAATGCTCATTATTAATATTTTAAGGAAGAAGTCTTATGGTAAAGAAAAATTTTATTTCATTGTTTGACCATAAACCCCTTTTAAGAAATAATTGTTAACATCCTATATTACTGGTATACTCTGGAACCCATGGAACACATTTTGGTTAATGCTGCTGTAGGTAATGTTTGTGCCATTCAAGATGCTTACCATGATATAATTTCTCTTTTAATTTTAGAGCATAGTTTGATTACACAGGAATGGCTTTCCAGGTAAAGTGTTCAGTAATTCAGGCATCTATTCTGGCCACAGTTTTGTATTTGAATTTTAGGGCTATATATCATTTATCAACAGTATATAGTTACATAATTTACGTTCCTGGCTAATAAACCTATGTTTAAACAACATTTGGGGCAAGAAGTAAAGGAACTTAAGAGTTTAGTCTTGTTTGGAATTCTATGGCTTTCTAAATATTCTTTCAAAATAAATTCACTGAATTTCTCTCAGTTATGGTACTACTTATATTAGATCATCTTTTTTTCTGACTGCAAATTTTCTAGGAATATATATTCAGAGCAATGATTCTGTTTGTGCTTCAATAGTATTGTTATAAAAAGCATGTATTTCATTGGTAAAAAAAAAAAAAATAGTTCAGAAAAAGATATTATAAACTATCTGGAATTATACCTTCTAGAAATAACCACTACTAAAATTTTGGTGAACAAGCTTCAAAATATATCTGTATGTATATAAATCCATATAGATACTGCTGTACTATTTTCCATTAGTGGTATTTTATTCTATGTATTATTTTATATCCTACCTACCTCAGCAATATCCACTCATACTTCCCTCTCCCTTGGCCCTCTCATCTAGCTGCAGTGGCTTTCTAATGGTATCTTTATGTCTATGTTATCTTATGAGAATATCTC
The DNA here is from genome assembly GCF_965194825.1 of Balaenoptera physalus. Lineage (NCBI taxonomy): Eukaryota > Metazoa > Chordata > Mammalia > Artiodactyla > Balaenopteridae > Balaenoptera > Balaenoptera physalus. The sequence goes on along the minus strand of NC_138890.1, from coordinate 97,146,775 downwards.
TGCCCGGGATATTTTCCCCTCTATTCTTCCCCTAGTTAACACATATGACAACTTCAGATCTCAGCTAAATTATAATTTTCTCAGAGAAACCTTTCCAATTCTCCCGTTCTATACAAATTCCCAATACTATATGGTCTTATAACACATGTACCTCTCCTTCATGGTAGCTGTAACAGATGTAATATTACATTTTTTTTCAGATAAATTGATCATGGTATTCCTCCCCGCACCCCTCAAAAGTAAGCTTTCCATAAGGGCATTGCTTAAAACCTTTTCTTGCCGTTTGTGGAGTATTTGTTAGTACCCACCACTGTTCCCATGCTTCTGTGTTGTCTTTACCACAAGAGCCTACAAGTATGAACATTACATTTTTAAAAGTCTCTTGCAGTTGAGTGTTTCAGGGGCTCTGCCAATAGGTGTCCTTGGGCAGAGGTAAGATGTCTGGTAGGAGGGAGGTGCCATTGTGCCTCTGGCTCTAACATGAACATTGGTAGTAATTACAGGTGATTGTAGGCCCCAGTCAGCAGCATTAATAGTTTCAGTGATGGAAGCAGAGAAGCTACTGCTTAGTGGAAGTAGACACCTCAAGAAGCATCAACGGTGAATTTGAGCTCCTGGGATCCAGCCTAGATAGTATACTCTTCATCTTTGGGTAACGTCATCTTTTCCCTTGTGCTCCTTCAGCCATTACATCACTTTTGTGACAAATTTCTCAGATTGGAGCCCTCATTTCCTCTCATAGATCAGATTCTGATTTCCTAACTGGATCCTGACAAATAAATCTAGTTCATACTGTGTTTTTTTCCAACGAATGAATGGTACCTGCTTTTCCACTCAGTAGTATGCCATAGGTATATTTTATGTAAATAATTACAGATCTACATCAGTATTGATCTTCCAAGTCTATTTAAATTACTTTTTTCTAGTTAAGCTATAAAATAGAAATATGATTTGTTAAAATCTTCTCTTAGTTGAAACTACATTTAATTTTTAATGTTGTATTATTCCATCAGCCGTCATCCTCAAATGATGAGGTGCTGTAATTAAGACTTTGGAATTGTATGAATTTTTAGAGCATGCATGAGGTTGTATTTAAGTTCAATTTTCACTAACAATTTAGACAAAGGAAAACTAGTTTCTGATATTGATGAAAAAGTATCTTTCAAAAAGTATTTTAATATATTCTATTAGTTGAAAAGTTTGTTAGAAAATAAACTCGTCATAAATAATAGCTGTATTTGGTATTTTGTTTGACTGAAATTTTCTTGAATTGTGATAATATTAGGGAAAACATATCTTCCAGATTTCTATATAGTCCTAATGACATTTCTAAAGCTTTAAGAGAGTAGAAGAAAGTTTCAGACTTGAAGAACAATCATCATATAATTGAACAGATCCTTGTTCACCCTAATATTAAATAATTTGGAAGCAGAATAATATATTGTTTGAAAGGAGAAAATAATAATTAAAAATTTCACTTTCCCTTTAAATTTGAAAATAGTTCTAATTAAAGGGAAGCCATGAAACCATCTCTTTGTACTAAAAAACCATTTGTTGTATTATAAAAATGTCTTAGCCTATACAGAAGAGAAACAAAAATGACAGGCTTTTGAAGTAAACAAAGAGCTGATTAACTTTCAATTGATTAATCAAAATTAAATGAAGTTTCCTAGGCAGATTCATTTTAACTATCTTCTGTTCTCTGGTAAAAATGACAGATTTTTTCTGTTTTGTGTTCTTACCACACAATATAAAGAATTAAGGACTCTCTCTTGTCAAATATTTTTTATGACTGAGTCTGTTTCTACACATCTAAATTTTAAACCTTTATATTTGAATGGGAGTCCCTGTAGCATGTTTTAAATACTTGCAAAAAAACTGAAACATGGCTTTGGAAGGACATGAACTTATTTTTAAGGTAATTATTATGTAGGCTTCTGAGCTTTTCTAAATTCTTTCCCCACTACTCTGGGTCTAAAATTTCTAAGAATTATAAAAGAATAGATTAGCTCATAGTTTGTGGATATATATTAAAATTTGAAATCTCTAATCTGAAGACATTAATAACAAGCTTTCATTGAAAAACTTTTCAGACAATGTTTAAACCTGAAGACACTGAGGAACACAGTCAATGCATTATTTCAGTATCTGGTCCATGGATTAAGAGAGGCAGCTATTTCCTTTGTAGTTGTGAAATCTTACTATAAATTCTTTTGAAATGTTGAAATTTTTGAAAAGAATAAGAGTGCCCCCACCTCCTTCTCCTCTCAAATTATGTGCTATAAAGAGGAAACAGTGAAAGATTAAAATATATCCCCAAAGCTATCCTTCTTTTGGGAAATCCAGGAAGAGAGGCAAACAAGAGATGAGAAAATATGCAACAAAAATTAGATTAAAATTTCCCTAAGTTTTCCCTAAAATTTCCCAAATTGCTGAGCAGGAATGATACACACACACACATACACATACAAAATACAGTTATACTTTGGCATTACACATTTTTTTGAAATACTTATGGATTCATAGAAAGTTGCAAAGTTAGTACAGATCCTGTGTACCAATCACTCATTTTCCACCAATGGACACACATAACTATAGTATAATATCAAAACAAGGAAACTGACATTGGTACAATGTCATTTTACCCATGTATTATTTTTCTTTTTTTTTTATTTACCATGTAAGTTTTTTTCTTTTTTTAACATTTTATTGGAGTACAATTGCTTTACAATGGTGTGTTAGTTTCTGCTTTATAACAAAGTGAATCAGTTATACATATATATATATATATATATATCCCCATATCTCCTCCCCCTTCGTCTCCCTCCCACCCTCCCTATCCCACCCTTCTAGCTGGTCACAAAGCACCTAGCTGATCTCCCTGTGCTATGCTACTGCTTCCCACTAGCTATCTATTACCCATGTATTATTTTTCTATGTCATTTTATTACGTATGTAGATTTGTGTAACCATCCTTGCAGTCAAGATACAGACTTATGCCATTAACAGAAGGAACTCCCTTCTGTTAACACTTTATAGTTCCATTCACCATCCCCACCCCATGACCATTCCCTAAACCCTGGCAACCGCTAAGTTGAACTCCAAGGTGCAAAAGCAAAATTCAAATTCTTCCAATAAAAGAACAATATCAACAAAAAAAAGGCAGGCTACCTACAGTTAAATGAGAATCAGATTGATAAAAAACTTCATTAACAACCTAGAACTCATCTTGGAGAGAAAGTTAGAGAAATTATTCCCAGAAAAAAAAGTAAAGTAGGCATATTTATTTGAAGTAAAGTAAGTGAGAATTTTGTTTCTTCTTATCCTGTAAATGTAAGTGTCAAATTTTATTTCTTCTGAGGAATTTAGTTTTCAGCTAAACAATAAATGAAAGAGGAAAGTTTAAAAAAATCTGTAAGGAAAGGGTATAAAAGAGGCCCATACAATGTGTAATTTTTTCTTTTTCCCTTAAACCATTATGGGATTTTCACTGAAAATAAGTTTCTTCGAAGTCTGTGAGAAGTTAATTTTAATACTTAGATGAATATTTATATAACTTATTGATAAAGAATGAGAAAAGTTCCTCGTATTTATATATACTATGTATGGTATGTGTTCTCTTAATTGAAGAAACATCTTAGGGTCCCTTCCCCCCACCCCTTTTGTTGAGGTAAAATTCACATAACATAAAATTAACCATTTTAAAGTGTGTAATTACTGGCATGTAGTACATTCACAATGTTCTGCAACTGTATCCTTTATCTAGTTCCAAAAGTTGTATCATGTTTCTTTGAGGCTATTTGACCGCACTGCTAAAAGCCCCTCTACAGAGCCTTCTGCTTTTGCGGTAATGGTACCCATACCCTGATGTAATCTCTTTACACATTGACTCTGGGCTTGCTTTTGCTGCCTGCTTTGGCCAAATGTACATGGAAAACATGATTCAACCAGAGGCCTGGTAAGTACTTGCACACTGGGGCTTGCTCTCTTGAAACTCAGCCACCAAGTCAAGAAGTCTATTGTATTTTGCTGGAAAAGTTATATGGAAGACAGCAGAAGCACCCTGGCCAGGAGTCCTAGCTGAGTTCAGAAATAAGGGAAGCCATGTGGGGCTTGCTGGCCCTGAACCAACCTGCCAGTTGATACTGAGTGCGTGAGTAGAGCCTATTTCTTAGCACACGGAACTGAGATGAGGTCTTCCAGATGAGCCTGTGCAAATGGCCAACGCATAGAATTTGGGCAAAGAAACGGTGATTATTTTAATCCAGTAAATTCTGAGACAGTTAGTTTTACAGCAATTGATAATTGAAACAGCAGCTTTTAACATTTTTCTGTAGTACCACTGTCCAGCCATCTAAGTGCTATCTCCAGTCACTACAGACTTCCAATTTTGGAAAAAGTCTATGCTTTCCTTATTGAAATACTGCAGAGGGCAATACAAAAAGAGACGGTACAAAACAAAGGATGCCTGAACTACGTAACTCTCCACACGTTCATTCAAAGAGCCCCTTATGTCTACTTATGAAATGCTATCGACCCAATTTCCTGTTAACATTCTTTAAGCAACAGTCTGCATTGGCTCTGGGCGTGATTCCCAGATTTAATTTTGCTCTCTACCTGTATCATCATCTGGGAAGGAGTGGCACAGGTGGGGAGAATGGCAAGTCATTAGGCATGTATATTAAATAGGTCCATACCGCTGCCCCCTTTCCTCCTATCTACTCTAATTCTCCAAATACTAGTGGTGTTCTTCCAACATTCACACGTAAGAGCTGAACAAAAATTTTCAATTAACCTGCAGTTCCTTTCACAGTGTAGATTTTCATTTTCACAGCCAAAGTAACTGCAGTTTTCAAGGCAGTCCATTTGTCTTTTTTCGTCATTAGCTTATTTGCTATGCCTGTTGTTTTAATATCATTCTAATATTGGGAAGTTCAGTTCTTAACGGTGAATAAGTATTGAATTCATGTTTAAAGTAACATTTTTTGAGGAATGATTATATCAAAATAATAGGCTAGGCACTGTGGGAGATATAAAAATATGTAACAGATTATCTTTCACTGATACAAAATAAGACTCCAGTTAATAAGATGCTTTATATAACTCATTTCGGCTGAGATGTGTGGGAGGAATTGGTATTTTAAGCCTCTTAGAATAAAGGAACTGTTTTAAAAATCAACTGTATTTTAGATTATTTACTTAGGCTTTTTATGTGTATAAATAAATCCATAGAATGCACAAAAGAGAGACAGACAGAGATCTGAGAGAGTCATCAGAATGAGAGAGAATGCAAAAACAGAGATGATCCAGATCATAATGTAAATTTTGCTTATATCTTATTATGTACTTAAGCTTATATTGTAAACATTTGCCTATAAATTTCATAGGCTTCAAAATTTGATTTCTAGTGACTATATAGCATTTTATTTTGTGGTTATAACATAAAATATTTAACTATTCATCTACTGTTATATTCACTCCTGCATTTTGTCACACATCCAATGTTCTAGTATACTGAAATGCTTTTAGTTTCTTTAATGAAAAAATGTTTTTTTTAAATCTAGGCCATTATACATGCTGTTTTAAATTTCTTAAATACTTCCCCTCCTCCTTGTACTGCCCTCTCTTTACTGAGTTAGCTTTTACTGATTGAACTCCTGTCCAATAACTAACATATGTGCAATCAGGAGCATTGGTGCTATTGGAGGCCACACATAATATGTCTAAATATTTAAAAGGTATAAATCAAGCTAACAGATGGCCTATAAAACATGTTCTTTTTACTTACCCACACAAATATACCATCCATAAACAAAAACTTTTTCAAAGCATGATTTTTCTACTATTGAATCATGGCAAAATATCAGGATCAAAGGTGACTCAATATAATTAATATTGTCCTTGTCTGGCATGTTTGGACATACTGAAGATATTTGGATAAAACATATTTACAAATTACTGATTTAGAAAATTTATTTTCTTCATTTCAACAAATTCACTGCTTATGTTGTTGTAATGAATATTTTTCACATAATTTGTATTCCGTACTGAGCAAACCCTTTTGAATCTTATGAATTTAAATTTGAATATAGTTATTTTGCCAAAGTAGTAGAAAATTTCTTAAAGCAATATCTAGATTGGAAAAAAATATTTTATACATTATGTTCAAATATCATAAAAGGTTTGCCTATGACAAATTATCAGAATTAGAAAGTAGGTAGTTCAACTTATTTTAACATCATATAAATCATTATTATTTATAGTCACAGTACCCATAATCTGTTATAGCAATATGTGGATCTACACAGGGTTTCCATTGTCAAATATTTTAATGTAGAATGTTTATAAACAACAGCAACTTTAAAAAATAGTACTGTTTTTCTAATTTGTTCATCTCTATTTAATCAAGGCTCTATCTTTGTCTATAGTGACTAGAAAATAGGCTCTGTATTAAGTAGTTCACAATATTTGTATCTGAGTCTTTTCCTTCAGGGAAACGTTTCTATTTCTGTGTTGTATTTCATTGGACAGCCACCTTTTTTTTGCAAGTTTCACAAGAAATTTCTTTTAATAGAAAAAATATAAAATATTTTAACCCTTTAAAAATTAATACTTTAAAATTTGTTTAGTTTTGTAAAGGTTTGTAAGCATTAATAGCAGACAAAATTTCTTATCAAATAGCTATAGATGTACTCAACTTCAAAATTAATTTCTATTTTGCTAGACCACACTTCACTCTTTATCTGAGGATATTTGATTGTTTCCCTTAATTCTTCTGGTATGTTGTAACTTGGTTGAATGAGATCTGATTGCTTTAACAGCACATTATATTCTTATCATGTGTTTGACAGAAGTTGTTGGGTCAAATAGTTAATATGGTCTTCATCTAACTATGACATATTGGACAGATCGAGAAAATGTCATATATAATACCTGATTGTTTCAAATAATGCCATCAGTCTTGGTGCACTTGAGACCATTTCTCCCAATAACATATACTACTTCTGGCAAAATAATTCTTATGGATTTTTCAGCTAAAATTCTGGTTCATCCACATTTTCTTCACCATCAGTATAGGCAGTGTTACAAGCTTGCCATCTTTATTTTAGTTAAAGTAATTTTTATTGAAGTATAGTTGATTTACAATATTATATTAGTTTCAGGTATACAACATAGTGATTCAGTAATTTTATAGATTATACTCTGTTTAAAGTTGTTACAAAATAATGGCTATGTTTCCAGTACACTTTAGGGTAATTTGTTCTAGCTCTGTGATAAATGTCATGGGTATTTTGGTAGGGATTGCATTAAATCTATAGATTGCTTTGGATAGTATGGACATTTTAATAATATTAATTCTTCCAAACCATGAGCATGGGATATCTTCCCATTGCTTTGAATCACCTTCAATTTCCTTCATGAATGTTTTACAGTTTTCAGAGTATAGGTCTTTCACCTCCTTGGTTAATTTAATCCTAGGTATTTTTTCTTTTTGATGTGCTTTTAAATGGAATTGTTTTCTTTCTTTCTGATAGTTTATTTTTAGTATATAGAAAAGCAACTGATTTCTGTATATTAATTTTGTATCCTGCAACTTTACGGATTTCATTGATGAGCTCTAGTACTTTTTTGGTAACATCTTTAGGATTTTCTATGTATAGTACCATGTTATCTGCAAACAGTGACAATTTTACATCTTCCTTTCCAATTTGGATTCCTTTTATTTATTTTTCTTCTCTGATTGCTGAGGCTAGGACTTCCATACTGTGTTAAACAGAAGTGGTGAGACTGGGCATCCTTGTTGTGTTCCTGATTTTAGAGAAAAGGCTTTCAGCTTTTCACCATTATGTATGATGTTAGCTGTGGGTTTGTCATAAACGGTCTTTATTACGTTAAGGTGTGTTCCCTCTATACCAATTTTGATGAGAGTTTTTATCATGAATGGATGTTGAATTTTATGAGATGCTTTTTTCTGTGTCTATTGAGATGATCATGTGATTTTTATCCTTCCTTCTGTTAATTTGGTGTATCTCATTGATTGATTTGTGAATGTTGAACCATTCTTATTTCCCTGGAATAAATCCCACTTGATTATGTAGTATGATCCTTTTTATATATGGTTGAGTTCAATTTGCTAATATTTTGTTGAGGATTTTTGCATCTATGTTCATCAGTGATAATTGGCCTGTGAATTTCTTTCTTTCTTTTTTTTTTTTTTTTTGTAGTGTCTTTGCCTGATTCTGGTATCAGGGTAAATGTGGCCTTGTAGAATGAATTTGGAAGTGTTATGTCCTTAGGTATTAGCTCTTCTTTGTATGTTTGGTAGAATTCCCCGGGGAACTGTTCAGTCCTGGGCTTTTATTTGCAGCGAGTTCTTTTCTATTACACAATCAATTTCACTACTAGTAATTGGCAGTTCAGATTGTCTCTTTCAGTCTTGGAAGGTTATATGTTTCTAGAAATTTGTCCATTTCTTCTAGGTTGTCCTAGAATATAACTGTTTGCAGTATTCTCTTATGATTTTTTGTATCTCTGTGATATCAGTTGTTATTTCTCCTCTTTCATTTCTTACTTTTTTTAATATGGGTTCTCTCTTTTTTTCATGATGAGGCTGGATAAAGGTTTGATTTTCTTTATCTTTTAAAAAACAACTCTCAGTTTAATTGATCTTTTCTGTTGTTTTGGGGGCTATATTTCATTTATTTCCTCTCTGATCTTTATTATTTCTTTCCTTCTGCTGACTTTTGACTTTGTTTGTTATTCATTCTCTAATTCCTTAGATGTTAATTTAGATTGTTTATTTGAGATGTTTCTTGTTTCTTAAGGTAGGCCTGTATTACTGTAACCTTTCTTCTTAAAACTGCTTTTGCTGCATCTCACAGATTTTGGAAGGTTGAGTTTTCATTTTCATTTGTCTTGAAGTATTTTCTGATTTTCTTTTTTATTTCTTCATTGACCCATTAATTTTTTTAGCAGTATGCTGTTTAGTCTCTATGTGTTTTGCTTTTCCCATTTTTCTTCCTGTAATTGATTTCTAGTTTCATACAATTGTGGTCAGAAAAAATGCTTGATATAACTTCTATCTACTTAAATTTGTTGAGCCTGGCATATGATCTACCCTGGAGAATGTTCCATGTGCACTTGAAAAGAATGTTTATTCTGGTGTTTCTGAATGTAATGTCCTGTAGATATCTACTAAGCACAACGGGTCTAATGTGTCATTTAAAACCACAGTTTACTTATAGACTTTCTTTCTGGATGATCAGTCCATTGAAGTAAGTGGGGTGTTAAAGTCCCATACTATTGTTGCATTATTGTCAATTTCTCCATTTATGTCTGTTAATATTTGTTTTATATATTTAGTTGCACCTATATTATGTGTATATATGTTAATGAGGTTTATATCCTCTTTTTATATTGATCCTTTATCATTATATAATACCATTCTTTTTTGTTATAGACTTTTTTTTTAAGTCTATTCTGTCTGATATGAGTATTACTACCTCTGCTTTCTTGTTGTTACCATTTGCATGAAATATCTTTTTCCAGCCCCTCACTTTCAGTCTGTGTATCTTTCATTCTGAAGTGAGCCTCTTGTAAGCAGCATGTAGATGGGTCTTGTTTTCTTATCCAATCAGCCACCCTATGTCTTTTGATTGGAGCATTTAGTCCATTGACATTTAAAGTCATTATTGATAGATATGTACTTATTACCATTTTGTTACTTATTTTCTGGTTGTTTTTGTAGTTCTTCTCTGTTCTTCTCCTTTTAGTTTCTTCCCTGTGGTTTGCTGATTTTCTCTAGTGGTATGTTTGTGTTCCTTTCTCTCTAGTTTTTGTGTATCTGTTGTCGGTTTTTGATGTGTGGTTACCATGGAATTCATATATGTTGACCTATAATGATATATACTTTTTTCAACAGGTGGTCATTTAAGTTCAAACACATTCTAAAATAGCTAACATTTTTAGTCCCCTCCCCTACATTTTGTGTTTTTTATGTCATATTTTATACCTTCATGGTTATCCCTCTACTGACTATTGTAGTTATAGTTGATTTAAAATTTATTTTATCTTTTAATCTTTGTATTCACTTATTTAAGTAGTTGATCCTCAGCCTTTACTATACATTTGCCTTTACCAGTAGAATTTTTCCTTTCCTATAGATACTTACTTCTTGTTACAGCCTTTTCTTTTCCACTTAGAGAAGAGTGTCTAACATTTATTTTAGGGTAGGTTTAGTTTTGATGAACTCTTTTCATTTTTGCTTGTCTGAGAAGTTCTTTCACTCTCCTTCAATTCTAAATGGTAATCTTGCTGTGTAGAGTGTCTTAGGTTGCAGGGTTTTCCCTATCAGCACTTTGAATATATCATGGCATTTCCTTCTGGCCTGCAAAGTTTCTTCAGAGAAATCAGCTGATAGCCTTACAGGGATTCCCTTGTACATGACTCTTCATTTTTCTCTAGCTGCCTTTAGAATTCTCTCTTTGCCTTTAACTTTTGCCATTTCAATTATGATATGTGTTGGCGTGGGTCTGTGAGAATTCATCTTGTTTGGGACCCTCTGTGCTTTCTGTACCTGGTATCTGTTTTTTCTTCAGGTTTTGGAATTTTTCAGCCATCATTTTATCAGTTACATTTTTGACTGTTTTCTCTTTCTGGGACCCCTATCGTGCAAATATTGGGTCTCAGAGGCCCTTTAAACTGTTTTCATTTTTTAAAATATGTTTTTCTTTTTGCTGTTCCGATTGGGTGATTTCCATTACTCTACCTTCCAGATCATGTACATATTCTGTACCACCTAGTCTGCTGTTAATTACTTCTAGTGTATTTTTCATTTCAGTTACTTTATTCTTCAGTTCTGACTGGCTCTTTTTCATATTTTCTAGTTCCTTGTTAAAATTCTCAGTGTATTCATTTATTCTTTTCCCCAATTCAGTAACATTCTTACTACGAATGCTTTGAACTCTTTATCTAGTAAATTATTTATTTCTGTTTCATTAGTTGTTTTTTCAGAGGTTTTCTCTTGCTCTTTCAATTGAAACAAATTCCTCTGTCTTCTTATTTTGCTTGACTTTCTCTGTCTCTATGAAATGAGGTGAAACAGTTACCTATTCTGGTCTTGAAGAGGTGGTGTTGTGTGGGAACATCCCTGTATACAGGCTGCATGTGCCCAGTGCCTTTGGTGGGAGAGCTGGATCTGAGGCGAACACAAGTCAAGTCTTTCCCCAGGGTGCTGGTAGCTGTCACCTTGGTAGGAGGTGGGGCTGCAGATGGAGGGTCTTAGACCAGACTTAGATGTGAGCCAGGGCTTCTCCTCTATTCAGTGGCCATCCCTGCCCTATCAGGGGTGGGGCAGGTCCCAAGTTGCTGGAGCAGGAGCCCTGAGGGTTGGGTCCAACTGTTTTTTTCCCTTTAAGTGTGTGCTCTCCCCTTTCCCAGCACCAGCACACTTGCCTCTGAGGAGAGCAGTACTGTAGCAAGAGGGGCTACTGTGGATCCTAGGCATGGGTCTGGCAGTGGGCTGTAGCAGTTTCAGCCACAGTCAATGACCCAGACCACTTCTAATGTGCTGCCTGTGCAAGTGCTAGTAATGGCTGCCCTCACCCTGCTGAGATGCTGCTCTGGGTCTGAGCCACCTTTGTTCCTCAGAGCTGAGCTCTCCCCTCAGCTGCTGCAGCCCTCACCCTAGTGTGGCGCTGCACTGCAGAGCAGGCGGGGCTGGTGTGGGTGCTCAGCATGGTTTGGGTCACAGGCCATAGTGGTCTGACTGCATTCAGAGACTTGGACTGCTTTTGATGCATTGCCTGTTTAAGCAAATGTAATGGCTGTCCCTGCCCTGCTCAGATACTGCCCTGGGTCTTAGCCACCTTTGTCCCTTACAGCCATATCCTCCCCTTGGCTTTCTGCTAGTCTCTATTTAGTTTTCAGTGAGAATTGTTCCACATGTAGATGTATTTTTGATGTGTTAGGGGTGGGGATGAGTTCCATGTCCTCCTATTCCACCATCTTGATCTCCTCTGCTTGCCCTCATTATTTTCAATCAGGTTCTACAATTGAAAGATCAACTCCTTGTTAGTTTTTCAGTTAAGTCAAAATGTTCCTTTTTATAAAATGTCTAAAACTGATAAAATTTTCAGTTTTGTGTTTTTCCCCCTAATATTCCAACAATTGTACTAATAAATATTAGTCATTCAGCATGACTTTTTTATTAATTTGTTTTCTTAAACATTGTGGATGTTTTCTTTTCTCTCATTCTGTTTTTTTCTACTAGTAATCTCATTTTGATGTTACCATCTTAGTTTTCATTTCATTATTTTAAAAATTTATTTCCATATTCAGTCACTCTACCATCAGATTTCACAGTCATTTCTTCTAAATCTAGAAAATTTCATTCTCTTTTGAAATATGCAGATGGTGTCTCATAAAACATGCTCATCTAAATGTTGGAACACAATGATAACTCTTTAAGTATATTACAAAATATTTAATATCAGTGATTACTTTTGTTGAAAACTCTTGATTAGGTTTCTATTAGCCTCTTTTATCAATTTTAGGAAACACGTGTGCTATTTGGGTGTAAGCTTTTTATTTTTTTTTTGAAGTGGATAATTAGATCTTTATGTAGTATATAATATGAAGTTGCAAGGATATCATATGATCTCCAAGTTGCAGAATCATGATATTCTCTCCGTTAATTTTGTGTAGGTCTTGCTTGATAGAGTACTGCTCACTTGTTTACAGATTTAAAAATTTAAGTGGATTTTCTCTGTGGAATTAAAAAAACTTTTTTCTTTATAGCTTTCTATTTTCTTTTTCTCTGAGCTCCCCTTTCTTATTATTTATTTCTACTTTAATCTGTACTCTTACTCACTTTTAAAAAAGATTAAAAAGTAAAATAATTATATTTAAAGTATATAAGTTTAAATATATTTTCACAAACAGAAATTAATGTAAATCTAAACCATGAATACAGTTATTTTACATGATTTGAAAAAATTATTTTTCTTATAAAATATTCTCAACTATCTACTAAAATTTAATGGTAAGATAAAATTTAAATTAATATATGAACTAATAATATCTTAATATTTAATTCATATACAAATTGATTCATATGAAAATAATATATGAACAAATAAAGTTATTTTAAAAATATGAATAACTTTGTATCTAATTTTTGAGCATTTAATAGAATCTTATTAAAATTTTTTAATAGAGTAAAACTATTTTACAATTCTGTCTTTCCATTTGCATCTAGTCAATATAATGCATTGGTATTATGTTTCATGCATATGAAATACAGGACTACATGTATACAAACGTAAGAGTAATATGAATGGTTTGTTTTTTGCCTTTTTTTATGAATGGTTTTATATCAAAATATTTCTTAGTTGCCAAGTGCAAATCTTTCAAATACTGTACTTTTTTTCTGAGTACCCGAGGACCATGAATTAGAACCTCAAAAGAAGAATAAAAACAGATGCTTGGCAAGAGTAGTTAAAACTACTTTGTTATGTGTGATTTGATTGCATTCAAGTAACCTGATAGGGAATTTCAACTAAGGGAATTTTTAAGTAATTTAATTTGTCTTTTCTCATATTCAGGCACTTCTGTCAATCAGTTCCTCCTCACACTATGAAAGTGCTCATTTCTGATATTGACAAGGGTGTAATCCACAAACATTCAAAGCATTTGGAGGCAGATGTTGTTCGCTTCAAAGACATAGAACAGTAAATATGTCCCTGGGACTTGAATGATGTTGGTCATGAAAGTGTATGTTTAAGGTTGCAGATTTCTCTGTGCCAGACTCGTTGAGTGACACAGGAGGCCATGTGTTCTTGATAGAATATATGTAGAGTCATCTAATAACAAAGCCCAGACAGGGACCCTTCATGCCTGAGTCCAAGGGTAGTGCTAGCTATCAATCATCATGTTTCATTTTAAACAACATTTTCTCAGAGGTTTTTGTAATCTCCCAGATAGCTCACATCTCTTACATACTTTCACAGCACACTAATCTTCCCTGTTTAGAGTAACAATTGCACTAATAATTATTTGTTCAAAGTTTATATTGGTCATTATTTCACAGACTTCATACCTTGTTCATTGCAGTACCTTTAGTATTACATTACCAAGAATGTGGTAGGTTCTCAATAAGTATTTGCTGAGTTTCTCCAGAAGCAAATGATGTTTGCTTCTTGTACACAACTATTACTGTACCTTTCTGATTACTGTTTTATTTATTTTTTAATGAATTCTAATACTTGGAATTACTGAATCAGAATTCACAGGCATTTAAATGTTCTGTTGCTAGATATGACTCAAAGTTTGAGCCAATTTCCATGTAATAAGCATGCATAATAGTGTGCATTTTATTGTACTTCTTACTCCTCTATGTATTACATTTTTACTTTTTATCAATTTGCTAGAAAAATGTATTTTTTATATGTAGTTTTAGTTGTATCCATTTGACTTATGAAGTTGAACAGTTTTCTTATGGCTAGACTATATATTTTACTTATTTTTTACATTGTCTATATCCTCTCTAGAAATAATACATAAATAGCTTATGAGCATTCTTTATGTGCTACAGATCACGTCACCATTTCCTGTCAGAGACTGTGAAAATATATTTCCTGTCTCACTGTTTGCTTTTCAAAATCTGCTTTTCAGTTTTTGATGACAAGAAATTTTAAAACATGAAGGAAAATACTTCGATATTTTCCTTCATGGTTTTAAATAGAGTTTCACTCATAGACTTATGCAACTGAGTAATAGAAAAATAATCTTTTTGGATATCTTTGCTATATTTAACTTTTAATTCCATACTGGATTTATCTTCTAATACACTGTGAGAAAATGATCTAGTATGACCCTTTTTTTCTCCAAAAGGTGATACCATTTCTCAGCATTAATTATTGACTAATTCTTCCTTTTAACCCTATATTTTTGGAGAAACTGAGAGTTATAAATATGGCTTATAGGAAAGTTAGACTCAAACTCAGTGTTTCAAATTACGTATTTTTTTTTAGGATTGTTATAAGCTTTTAACAAATAATAATTTATTTTTATCTCATCTTGGAACATTTCTTTTTTTACATGGAAGCATAAGTTACACATGGACACATCTTAATTGTACAGTGAATGTTTATGAATATGAGAGTCACCCAGCACTCAAATCAATGTAGAGAGTATTCCCGGCACTCTAGAAGAACTTGCTTCCTCCTGGCAGTTCTGCCCTCTCAAAGGAAACTAATACTTTTCTCACCAGTCACCAGAGTTCAGTTTTCCATGTTTTAGAACGTTATGCAACCAAGCGGTCTACTATTTGTGTCAGGGTTCTGTAGCTCAGTTTTATGTCTATGAGATACGTAGTTGTCCTTTTTCCATTGCTATTCCACTGTATGACTATACTACAATCTATATTATTCATTTAATTCTTTATAGACTTTTAGGTTGCTTTGAGTTTTAGGCTATTATTAATAACTCTGACATGAACATTCATATGCATGGCTTTTCGTACACATATGCACTTATTTCTTTTGAGTACATACCTGTACCCAACAATAGAATTACTGGTGACTGGGTACATCTATGTGTAGCTTTAGTAAGAACTGCCAAATAGTTTCCCACTTTATACCCACACCAATTGTGTAGGAGAATAACTGCTTTTTCTTCCCTTTGGGTGTACTACTTTAAAGGTAAGAAAGATAATTTCTTTAAAGCTTTTAGTTGGAGTCACCCATTCAATTTGTTTTCTTTTTAATAGAATTTCAGGGGAGTTAAGGTTGGGCTTCTTAGGAGAAACTTAGAAAAATGACTAAAAGCCTCATCTTTGAAGTTATACAAGACTCAATTTCTAATTTGAACTCTTTTGCCTATTTTGTGTGTGACCTTGAGTAACATACTTGAATTATGTGTTTGTTTTCACATCTGTAAAGCAGTTAGCGAATACTCTGGAACAGCGGCGCCCAACCTTTTTGGCACCAGGGACCAGTTTCGTGGAAGACAATTTTTCCATGAACCAGGGGGTTGGGGATGGTTTGGGGATGATTCAGGTGTATTACACTTATTGTGCACTTTATTTCTATTATTTTTACATTGTAATATATAATGACATAATTATACAACTCACCGTAATGCTGACAGGAGCTGGAGCTCAGATGGTAATGCAAGCGATGGGGAGTGGCTGTAAATACAGATGAAGCTTCACTCGCTAGCCTGCCGCTCACCTCCTGCTGTGTGGCATGGTTCCCTAACAGGCCATGGACTGATACTGGTATCGGTCCATGGCCCCGGGTGTTGGGGACCCCTGCTGTAGAACATATTCATTGAATAATGTTTTTTAAGTTCCAGTGAAAAGTCAGGTACCATAGTAGATTCATGTAGTACTCAAAAGATTATGTCAGTCATCATCACCACCACCATCATCATCATCATTTTATTATTGTTGTCATTCCTTTTTAACACTACAGTTGCAATATTTAAGTAGAGTATGGTCTCTAAAACCAATGGAATTTAGAATGTGTTTTGCTTGCTTCTAAATTATTCAAACTGTTCACATATAAAAATTTATTTAGAATGAGTTGACTCATGAAGAATTTATTACATTTAAAGTAGCAGCCCAAGAGATCTTGAAAACACTGCTTGGAAGCATTATCAAATTTGAGTATTTTATCTAAAAAGAAATGTGACCAAATGTTGAAATTTTGTCTAATTACTGTGTTAAATTCTAGAATAGGAAGTGTCAGTAGAACTTTACACACACAGGGGCTGTGAGTGGAGATAAATCTTAGGGGTAGAAGCAGAATACAAAACCAGGGTAGATGAAGCAAACTAAAATACTGGACAGGAATCAGGTAAGCAAACTGCAAATCAAGAAGTACATAGATATCAGAGATCACTCCAAAACAAGTTGTACTAATCAGGAACCAACAAGCATATGGAAGTCAGTTGCCATGCCATCAATTCAAAAGCCAGGCAAGAAGTTAAGAGCCGAAGCTGTTCCTGGGTGACAGAAAGGATGAGACAGAAGCTTCTTAATTGGTTATTATAGGAACAAGAGCCAAAGACTCTTGTCCAGGATCAGAGATTAAAATAACAGTAATAATAATGAGAGATAGTTTATGGTGGGATATGTGCCTGGCAATAACAGTAGACATACTTGACAAGAAAAACTGTAAACAAGTCTTATTTTCTGTTTTCTTCCACAACTCATTTTTGGTGTATAGCTAAACCAAAGCTTTTTTTGAAAATGGCCTCTGTAATATTAATGATTTTGATAGATGTCATTGATGAATTTTATCCAACTAGCCAAAGTCAAGTCTCCTTTATTTTGGCAAACATTTCTAGTTGAAGTAAGAGGGGTTAGGTACTAAGCGCTAATGCAGACAGTTTTATAAATCAGTGATTCTGGAGTACTTTTTCCTTCATTTCATCATAGGTCTATTTGGCTTATGGGAAAAAAAATGAGTCCATCCTCACAAATTACTAAAAGCCAATAATTTTTAAATTTCTGGCACTCACTTTTCCTGTTACCATATCCACCCCTTCCCACTCCAAGTCTTGTATTTTTTTTCTTTTTATTAAGAGATAGATTTAATAAGTGAATAATGAAAGTAGTTCCCTCTAAAGAACAGTTAGTTTATACCAACATGTTTATTTACTTTGTTGCTACACAACCAGCCAACCTCTCTCTTTCTGGTAAGCACTTCACAAATTTATTGTCACTGTTGGGCATAAAATGTAACAAAATTGATTCCTTTACTTTTAACACCAAGGTTATCCATTTAAAGGGGTACATAAAGATTAAATGACAACAGGCATAAGGCCCTTTTCTTTTGCATCTTGGTCTATTGCTCTGCTGGCTTTTTTTTTTTTCTTTTTTTTTTTTTTTTTTGAGGCAATCTCAATACTTTGCAACATTAATTGATTCTTTTGAAGTTGATGCTTTATAAACAAGGGTCTTGGATGAATTTTATTTTTAACATTATTGCAGTTTGAATAGCAATATGCAGCCACTTCTTTGTTACATGGAAAAGCAAAAATATGGCAAAGTAAAATTATGGGCAGTGTGTATTGGGAAGAGCTGGAAACCAGGAAACCTGAAATCAGTCTTACTAGTTAGTGAAACTTGGGTAAATCATTTAATCTCCCTGGGTTTTAGTTTTCTTATTTATCAGAAGAAGAAATTTATATTGGATGAACTCTGGATTCTTCCAAGTGGAAATTAGTTATTTTATTATTATTCATTTCCAAGTCTCTCCAACCAATACTTTCCTTGAAATTGGAAACAAACAAAAAAAAATGGCATTTAGTTTTAGATGTATGTTTTATTTTCTCTGCTTACTCTTGTATAGTGGCATAAATAAACAATTTAATTCCCAATGCATGAATAGCAGGGGGAACAGAGAATTATGAAAATGAGTAATTCTTAAATTGGAAAATATGATTTTATTATAAGACAATTGTTCTGTTTCTGGCCTCAGCTGATGATTTCTTTCTAAAATAAACAATGTAAAATTCATGTATGATACCTATTTTAAAGGAAGATGGTCTTTTGTGGTCAGAAGATCATCTCTAAGATTTTGAAAAAATAGTCACACAGAGAAATCACACAGAAGAACATTTATTTTGTCTCCATGCTATGCACTGCATTTTCTCCCTTTTCCAATTAGATCACATGCTTGACATTTGAAGGGTATTCATTCAAACTACATTTGGTGGTATGTGCTTGTTTTTATTTTTAACCTTTTGACATTGTTTTAGGAGAAGGGTAGATTGTTTTGCATTTATTTGCAAATCACTTATTGTAGTGGAAAAAGATAAGAATATAGCAGAAAGGCTTATTTACATTTATTTACTATATTCAGATTTAATGTATCTTACTTTCAAAGTAATTCAAACTTTTTACGTAAGATTTAACAAGACACACCATGAGTAATGTCGATGGATAGTAAGCATGACAAATAAAAGAGGAATAAAGAAATCACAACTGTATCTATTTTACCCAAATGTAACGTAGCAGTAGTTTTGGAAGAGTAACTGTATTGGATGAACTTGGGATGGAAGCGTTGTCAACACAGGTCTAGGTGCTGTGGTCCCTGCCTCTTCCCAGCGCCATTACACTGGCCTCTCCAGCTGCCCTGCTATTTGTGCAGCCCAGAGGCAGGAACCACTTTAAGTCTCTTCAATACATATGGTCCTTCCTACTTCAGAGTCTTTCCCCATGCTTTGCCTTCTTGGGTAATCATCTTCTATTCAGTTTGCCCTACCAATTCCTTCTTATGCTTTAGAACTTGACTCTGTCAACATTTCCACGAGGAACTATTCCTGCCTTCTCCCACTCTATCCTCTCCTTAGTCTAAAGAGGTTTCCCTCTACACAATCTCAGTATTATCCTGGATACATTCCTTTCAACTGTGAAACGTGAATAGTTAAGTAATCCATTGTTTAATATCTATTTTCTCTGCTAGGCTGTAAGTTCTAAAAGGGCAGAGACTCTGTCTTGTATTCTCTCTCAATTCCCAGCACCTAATACGGTGGCAGCATCTTATACATAATAGGCATTCGATAAATATTTTCTGAATGAATGAGTGCAATGAAATTTTAACTCCCTACCATATTGGGAAAGTAATTATGAGCCCAAGTGTTTGAACTTATGAGATGACTCTCATTTCAGGGAAAAAACAAAACAAAACTGTATCTTAAAGTTTCAGTGTATAAGTTTTATTTAAATTGAAGTCCCTTACAGGGCCCTAACAATTCATTCCTAATTTATAGATGTATTTAGGTATTGTCTTTTTTAAAAAGCTTAAACTAGAAATTGTACACTTCTTTCAATTTAATTTTTCATTTTCTGAATATTGCACTAATATTGGTCATACAAAATTTATTCCAATTGTCTACTTATAATTTTCCTTGAGTTAAAGTATTTATATTTAATTTTAATAGTTAAAGTTAGTGGCACTTTAGTCAAATAAAGATGGTCATGTTCCCAATTTTGCATATATTTGTTTTATCATAACTTTATTTGTTAAAATTTACCAACACTGACATACACCTTGAGCTCTAAATTTAAAAATCCCAAGAAAAAAAATTTTAAAAAGCTTTTTAACCTCAAAGAAGATGAATTAACACTTATTCTGAGCCCATTTTATTTTCTAACTATACATAAAAGATTTTTCAAATTCATTAGTTAACAGTGTTATAGTCAGAAGAGTTAAAATGAAAAGCACAAAAGAGACTATAGTCAGCACTAGAATTAAACATAGTTCTATAATATCCATGTCATGAGACTGGATACAGAGGGATTACAGTATCTTCAGGATGGAAGTGTGTTTAGAGACCATCTAATCCCAATCTGATGGCCACTCTCCACAATAATCTCTCATAACGTTTCTGAAATAAGTACTTTACTACTTCCTCAAGTATCTCCTTACATTTTGGGGCATCCAGTATTATTAGAGAGTTTTCCTTTATGTTGATATAAAATATTTCAAGTTATAACTTCCACATGTACCTACCTTTTATTTTGTATACACAAAAAAAACACGACATGTTTATTCTTTATTGAACATTTGGAAAGCATATCTTTACTGTTGCACCAGGATTGCTGTTGGTAGCTCAGGGATCTCCTCTGAAGTTGGGCTCAATGCTCTAGAATATAATTAATTTAGACCAAGAAGCTTGAGCTCATTGGTAAAGCTTAGGTCTACTCTTCATGTTCTCCTGACGATCTTGGTCTTCAGTTGGCTCTTGTCTAGGTTTGCCACGTACTTTATGTCTAAAGATTATTCTCTTTGATTGAGAAGATAGAGATAAAATGGAAGGAGATGAGAGAGATTTCAGTGTTGTCTATTACTATTGTAGTGATGGGTTATGCTCTGGGAGGAAGGAGTACATGAACAAGTCCAATCTGGCAGGCAGCATCATTCTCAGGAAGTAGTAGGTCTGTGTTACCCTTCTTCTGGTGCCCTGTTAAACTAAAATTTGCCTTTATGTTGTCCTTAGAAACTGTCCTTGATACTAGTGATATACTTAAAAACCTAGGCCAACTTTAAAATCTCTTCGTGATTATGCATTTTATTGAAAACTGATGAAGATGGTTTGAACATGCATAACTATCAAATTCTCTTTTGGGAAAATATATCTAAATTCTATTAATTAGAGGTGAAAGAGGCTATTGTTGTCATCCCTACAGCCCAGATGAAACTCTGACACACATTTTGCTCTTCATTGGGAAGTAGACACAAACAATGATATGACCTTTGTGAGCTGGATGACTTCTTATGCTCTATTTTATTGCTCAAGTAACATCTGGCTTGTAGACCTAAGATAAATGTAACATTGTTTTAGGAGCAGGATTTAGCTGTACAGACTCAGATAGCAAACACTCCTCTGAATCAATATAAAGATACAGATACAATTAAAAATCAAGGATGAAGTAAATGGATGGTGGGAACTATGTTTACCAGAGTTGGAGTGGGAGGTTTAAGTAAGCAAGGCAAAAGGGTAGAATGACCCACGTGGTACTGGATTAGGACTGAAGACATCGATATGAGCTAATCTTTAACTTCATACTGGTATATAGATATATAAATAATTCTAGACATGTCTATTTACACAGGTTGGTATATACACTTATATTTCCTAGCCCTGTCTGCTCAGGGGGCCCTCGAAGCAATGACACTCCAGTAGCAATGAGCACACTCAGTGATCGCGTCTTAGCTTCTGGTGACATTTTCTAATAAAAGGAACCAGTGCTCCTTAGAGAAATGACTAGTTCTAGGACTGGGGCAGGAGATAGACAAAATGAGCCTGGAGCATCTTTTAGAGCTGGAAAATACCCCAAAACAAAACAGTGGGGTATGTTACAGAGATGCAGGAGCCAAATGAAAGAACTTCCAATGGTCAAAGTTGGAACAATTTGAGCAACAAAATAAGTAAGGTAGTAATGGATTATAACTCAGAATCATATAGTAAATATTCATGAGTCCATAGTGACATAAATAACTAATTGTATAAGATACATAAATGAGAGAGAAGAGACAAATTTCCCGTACAGAATAATTCCAAGTCATTTATTTGGAATTTACTCCCTTTCCAGAGATGGTGGAGCTTAACCCTAACCTCCTTAAGTGTGGGTACGCTTAGTGACTTGCTTCCAAAGTGTACGCTATGAAAAGGGGAAAGTAACTGTCTAGTGGAGAAATCTAGGAAATACTTTCTCCAGGTGATCAAAGTTAACATCATTAGTGATCAATTCTGTCGATAGCATATGTCTTTGATATGATGAGTGGAGAATGGTAGTTTATCTGTGATCTTCCACCCTAAAACCCATAACCTCAGTCTAACCATGAGAAAAACTCCAGGCAAAACACAATTGAAGGGGCTTCCCTCCCTGGTGGCGCAGTGGTTGACAATCTGCCTGCCAGTGCAGGGCACACGGGTTCGAGCCCTGGTCCGGGAAGATCCCACATGCCGCGGAGCAACTAGGCCCGTGAGCCACAATTACTGAGCCTGCGCGTCTGGAGCCTGTGCTCCGCAACAAGAGAGGCCGCGATAGTGAGAGGCCCGTGCACCGCGAAGAAGAGTGGCCCCCGCTTGCCACAACTAGAGAAAGCCCTTGCACAGAAACGAAGACCCAACACAGCCAAAAATAAATAAATTAATTAATTTAAAAAAAATTTTTTTTAAATTGAGAGATAACTGGCATATAGCATTGTGTAAGCTTAAGGTATACAAAGTGTTGATTTCATACATTTGTATATTGCAGTATGATTACCAGTGTGGTGTTAGCTAACACCTCTATCATGTTACATAATTATCATATCTTTTTGTGATGAGAGCATTTAAGATCTTCTTTGTTATTTTCTCTGTTTTCTGTCAGATACAATTTTCCCTGTCAACTTTTTTCAGATGTTTGATATTTATCCAAATAAGATTTTCTTCCATGTTTTCTTTCATCAAAATTTTTGAAAGATTTATATATGGGAAGCACAAATAAGATACATTCCCTGCCACCAAAAGTTTCCTCCTTAATGTGTGAGACAGAAAATAAACAGGTAGTGACTATACGGTCTGACAGACTTGAGGATAAAGATGTGCACAGGTGTTTATGAAAACCTATTGAAGGACTTTCAAAACCAGCCTTCCTGGAGTGATTGGTTAGAGAAGGCTTCTTAGAGGAGGTGTCACCTAAAATGATTCCTAAAAAGCAAAGAGTGGTGGACACATATATAGGAAAGAGAGGAGGCACCGTAAGCTGAAGTTCAGTGTTGAGGAGGAAAAATTCATGTTCTTGGGATGCAATTAGTTCAGGAAATGAAGACTGGTTTTAACTGAGGAGTAGTGAGAGATAACACTGCAAAGGTAAGCAGGCAACATATCATAACGGGTTTTCTGTGTTATGCTAAAGAGTTTGAGTTATGTCAGGGAGTCGACATAATCAGGTTTGTGTATTATAAAGATCATTCTAGGAATAATGAAGAGAAAAGATTGAAAAAGGCATAATCAGAATCAGGCAGGGCACAGCTGCTCCTGCTAAGATTTAGTTGAAAAATTATAAGGTAATGAATTAAAGCAGTGGAAATATGGGTGGAGAGAAGATAAATCTCCAGTGCCAATCATAGTATCCATCAAAGTCAGTGCTTAATAAAAAAAATTTTTAAGTAAAGCAATGAATAAAATGAGGAAATTTAGACTAGAAATTTGGATGGGTGTCCAGCTTGGACAATAGAATGGCTAGCTATAATAGTGAGAGTTACAGTGAAGAAAACTTTGACTCAAGCACATCTTAAGGTAGTAAAGACAGATGGCCAGACAGCAGGAGACTTAGAGCAGCAGGTTTCAAGTGAATAAAAGCTAATTCTTATTGTTATAGATATAATGCTTCCTGAAATAGTTTTTAAGATATGAATCTTACATTTCAGATATCTGAGTGGGCAATTCATAATAGTCTGCCACAAAATATAAATTTTATGTTTTCTGTTACCTCTACTAAGATGCTTACATCTTCTGGTTTATGGATTTCCATATAAGTATTACAGCTTATTATACAGTAGTATGCTTTCTCCCTAGTCCCTCTCTGCCTCTTTTTCACTTTCCCTTAAACCCATGTACATTCACCATGGTTTTTACTGGTCTATTCTGAATATAATTGGCAGGACTTTAATCTGTGCCTACAACCTATAATCTCTTTGGACTACTGGGGAAGAAGAACCAAGTCATGTGTTCAAGTCCATTCTGATTTGCCAAACCGCTAATCCAGTTAAAGCAGTTTACAATATCTGAAGATAAGAGCCACAGAGCCTGGGAACACACATGCCCATTAAGTACTACCCTGCTCCTGTGTAGAGAAAGGCAAATTCACTCAGGGAAAACCTAAAGGAACTCTAGTCCTACCTTGGATGGTGGGAGGATCCAATGTGGGTTTGTCAGGAAATCTTTTATTATGCCTCTGTGTATTCAGCAGACATATTCAAAAGGAACCCTATGAAAATAAATTCTTAGATTTACCCTAATGTTCATGTACTTCCCATTTCTACAAAATGTTTTCAGGTTTTCTGGCTTTATAACTGTTCTACTGTTACGTTTGTACCTTGTACCTTGGCTTGTACCTTGGCTTGTACCTTGGCTTCCTCCAAGGGTTTCTTTTCTGGTTTAAAACTGGTCTTCTCCATCCTCCTTAGTTAGGATCTGAACAGTCAGTCCTTCTAATATCTCTGGCTTCATCTTATTCCTCTGTGGATTAGCTCTAACTCTCTCAGGCCAGTCTGCATTTCTGCACTTACCCCAAGGACAACTTAGGGCAAGAGCATCATGGGAGTGATGAAGGGGGAAGGTCTTTTACTTACAAGGATGGTCTTTTCAAAGAAATCCATCCAGATGCCAATCATTGTCTGAAGGAAAATAAAACTGATGAAATAAAAATACCTGTTTTTATAGTCATAAGATCAATCATATTTGACTTGAATGAGCCAAAATTGAATAATCTACCTGATATTGATATTAACTGATCCATAGATTAATTTGAAAAAAAAATTCAAACATATATTTATTGCCTGATTGATATAGCCTTGCCTGTGTAGTTTGTATTTTTAAAATTCCCATTTGTAGATAAGAAAATGAGTCATAAGGTAACACACAATTCGATTAGGGTTATTCAATATTTGTATAGTTCAGTCTCCCACTCGCCCCCAATGTAGAAATCTCTTGATGTGAGTTCAAATTTCCAATTCACATACCATATTTCATCATAATACTTCAGACTGCATATATGATCAGACATATAATATTTACTGTCAAACATATTTTAAGATGTAATAAAACATTTTCTTTTGAAACTGGTACATTTTGTGCAAGTGAGGTATCATTAGAAATAAGATTAAATTTAGTTCAAAACCTTAAAATTACGAATGAATTACAAATTTACTCTGAGCATTGCAAGGCAAAGGCCTTTATTAAAAAGAGCCTAGAACTTGATTACCTAGGTCAATTTTGGGGATTGCCATCTGCTAGCTGTGTGACTGTGGGCAAGTTATCTAAACTCTCTGTGTCTGATTTTCTTCATCTATAAATTAGAAATAATTAAAGTATCATTTTTCTTGCGTTATTGTAAATATCAAACGAGTTGCAAATATCAAACCACTGGCACAGAGAAAATGATATCTAGATGTATTTGTTAAATAACTAGAAAATGCTCTGCCAGGAAAGTGTTGTACACAGTTAATGATTAGAGATGGTCTATTAAAGAACAACGGTAATTTCCTTCAACTTGGAGTAATACTCAGGTTTCTAAGACTGGGGGGCAAGAAAACAAGGCATTCATAATGAAATTAGAATTTCAATGTTATTTTCTTCTCAATATATCAATTTTATGTCTTAGATTAGTACAAGTATTTCCAATATATCTCTTTAAAAATGTATATTGTGGGGCTTCCCTGGTGGCGCAGTGGTTAAGAACCCACCTGCCAATGCAGGGGACACGGGTTCGAGCCCTGGTCCGGGAAGATCCCACGTGCCACGGAGCAACTAAGCCCGTGCACCACAACTACCAAGCCTGTGCTCTAGAGCCTGTGAGCCACAACTACTGAGCCCGCGTGCCTAGAGCCCGTGCTTCGCAACAACGAAAGCCACCACAATGAGAAGCCCACGCACCGCAAAGAAGAGTAGCCCCTGCTCCCTGCAATTGGAGAAAGCCCACACACAGCAACCGACCCAATGCAACCAAAAATAAATAATGAATTAATTAATTAATTTTAAAAAATATATATTGTGAATTGTTCAAAGAAAAAATAAAAATGTTAATGATATGGTCAGCAAAACCAATAGGTCTGACCACATTGTATACTCATAAAGTTGATTTATAGCAATTATTACCAGTGTTGTTCAGTTTCCTATGTAGTGTCTTATCAACAAATAGTATGACTTCTGAAGGTCAAAAATGAAATAAAAATATTTTGTGCATCTGCTAATTCATTCTGTTTTAAATGGCAAAGTGATTGGCAATTGCTTCATTGAAAATTTAATTTCCCTTTCATATCTTTAATCCTCTGTGCTTATATAAATGACTGTATTTGAAATCATGCTTTCCCACAGATAAAAGCCCCTTGGGTTCAGTCATTGGTTGAACTTTTAAAATAAATATTGGTAAAAGAATTTTTTATGCTGTATTTTCCCCGTTTACTTGTTCTTGTTATGGTGAACTTCTTTATACTATTTTAAACAACTTTCTAGAGCAAATCCTTTTACACTGCTGCTCTTTGAAATTTGTTTTCCCAACTTCATTGCTGTACTGATTTTCCTTTCCTTATCATGGCCAAATAACTGTATAAAAAATAAATATGCAATAAGGTGGTTTTACTTTTTAATGGTGGAGCAATTTTTATAATCTTTAAATGCCTATTAACTGAACTTCCTTGATCCAAATGTATCCTGTGGGCTGCACAGCAATTTAGACAGACATACTCCTGTGTTTCAGGAAATAGTCTGTCAAAAAAAAGACAAAATATGCTCAAACACATATCTATCATAACATTTCTGTTTTGTATTAAAGTAGCAGAGAAAAAGGCATTTTCATATTTCACTACTTTTTGATTCAGTTAGCAATAATATTCTGTTTAAAAATATCCTCCCTATTGTTATAATGTGAAACTTTTTGTCCAAAGCCTTTTGTTTTTTCATTATGATTACCCAGAATTCACTTGGTAATATTTAAATGAAAAATAAAAAATCCATAACGTGGTTTATCTAAACAGAAAAGGATTGGTCTACAGATCCTTCTGTAGTTGGTGCCCTTATCTGGTTTGTCCCCTCTCTCAGACACAGAACTTCATGGACAGTTTAATTTTAGTTGATACATCTAGTTGTGGTCTAGTCAGTCAAAGGCAGTGGGTCAAACTCAATTTTAAAAAAGTCTGAACGCATACTATAGTACCATCCACTTTCTGTTTACCAAATAGAAAAAATACTTATACATACAGACAAACTGAGGTCAATCCATACTTTATACATAGGTGTTTGTAAGGTATATTTCTGGTCTTTCTTTTGATTCCTCTTTACCAGAGGACTTCATAAAAGAAGTGTCTGTCCTCCTTTGTGGATCATATGGACACTCTCTTTTAATATCTGGTTCTGCAGCATTTCTTCTTCATATCTTCATTTAATTCTGATATGGCTCATTTTGAAATATGAAATTTCTTTTATCAGTGTTTTATCAGTGTTCTAATTGCGTAGAGTTCTGAAACTGCAATTTGCCAAACCTCCAACGTCAAAGTATAGAGCAACATTTTGCAAAGTTTGTTCAATGGACCATCAGGATCCCTCAGCTAATTTTGGGAGCTATAAGATATTTTATCTTATTTTAGGATGTCTATAATTTATATAGACTTACATGTTAAAGGCTATAAAATGTTTTACTCTAAAGAAACCAGGTTAATTTTGTTTACACCAGTGTTTTCCCATTTCCAGACCATGATATCTTTTTACTGGAAAATGTAATTTCTTTAGCTCTGTGAATGCCATTCTTATTAGTACCCCCAAGATCCTTGCAAGGCTATAACCTAATGGGTTGAGGCTGCTGCCCATTTTACAAAACATGACTACTGTAGCTACCTAAGGATGAGTGTCATTCCTTTCTTTTCAACAATGGTGGGAAGTTATATTAACCACCTTGACTGTAGAATAGAATTAATTTCAAGCTAAGTAATACTTCAGTGACTCTTCTTTGCTTAATCAGAAGAATTATTTTGGTTACTTTAGTCCATACTTAATTAATCCTACATTATGAAAATTAGAACTAGGGTTTTGCTATTTAATTATGTCATGCTAAGCTTTTCTATTTGAAATCACTGAATTGACTGAGTGGTTGACAAAATTATACAACTATATACATTACACATTATGTCTATATATATACACACACATACAATAATCTACCAAGTGCCAGGCAAGATAGGCAAAGCAGACTTATCTTCATGATGTTTAGAGTCTAGGACCAACATTGTAACATAGAGATTAGCTGAGGAGAAACCCAGTCATGGAAATGGATAGCAAAAAGGAGCCGGACCTTTATATTTTATGCCAGCAGCTTGCATGAGACAGGTGTCCCTCAAGTGGCTTGGCACGTGACCTTGTTAAAGACTCAGGATCATGGTGCAATGATGCAGAGCCATGGAAGAGTTCACCAGAGGGGAGAGTTCCCACGGTGGTCATGCCAGGGGCAGGATCTTAACCTGAATCTTCCTTTGGAAAGAACTGGGGTGTGTTTTCTGCTACCTTGTCACCTCTTTCTTCTTGTTCCCACCTATTTCCTGGGCCTGTTCACTGGCTATTTATTCAGTTCTGTCACTTGCCTGCTATCCTTAACGTGGTACATTTGCTTCTTAAATTAGAATTGTCTGTGTAGCTTGATTGATAGATCTATTGTGAAAAGTCTAGGGTAGAGGGAAAAAAGAGGGAAATTAATGTACACAGGAGGGAACCTCTCACTAGCTGTGAGAATTAAAACTTTAGTAGCATATCCCCAACTATCAAGGGAGGAACAAATCTCAAGTACAGTATTTGAAATGAACTAAAATATTTAGTTTCTATAGACCCTTTGCTCTGAGGGATTGAAAGCCATGTATGCATAAATAATATGCATGCTCTTCACACTGATTCTCTTGGAATTCTCTGACATTGCAAAGAACAAGGATAATGATGAAATTTCATGTTTATAATACTTGGTTAAGGTTAATTTCATTTTCACAGCTGTCTACAATGAAATTAAGTTAAACTATTATACATGCCTTGCATTTACTGTATGTTATAGTTTTTTTTAAATGAATTTATTTATTTAATTTATTTATTTTTGGCTGCATTGGGTTTTCGTTACTGCGCGCAGGCTTATTCTAGTTGCGGCGAGCGGGGGCCACTCCTCGTTGCGGTGCACAGGCTTCTCATTGCGGTGGCTTCTCTTGTTGCAGAGCACAGGCTCTAGGCGCACGGGGTTCAGTAGTTGTGGCACGCAGGCTCAGTAGTTGTGGCTCATGGGCTCTAGAGCGCAGGCTCAGTATTTGTGGCGCACGGGCTTAGTTGCTCCACGGCGTGTGGGATCTTCCCGGACCAGGGCTTGAACCCGTGTCCCCTGCATTGGCAGGTGGATTCCCAACCACTGCGCCACCAGGGAAGCCCCATGTTAGAGTTTTTAAAAAGGACATTTTAATTTTATATTTTATTTTCTCTAGGCTTAGCAATATTCTGTGCAACCACTGTGTGTGGACAACTCCATTAGGTTACACCAAATTTGCTTTCCTTGAATATTTTGCATGAGTAAATAGGCCTAAGGTGTAGTATAGGAGGGAAATTGTGATTTTGGAACCCATTCTGCTTCCACTCCCGTTTCCTCACCAACTCTGGTGTCCCCTCTCTTTGGCTTTCTTGTTACTGCTTAGAGTGTCTTCATTCTGAGCTATGATACTTAACAAAACTTAATTCCTCTTTGATTCCTCCATCTCCTTGGTCCCTATCTGTAGTCAGCTGCAAAGTTGATACAGACGCACGTCTCCACTGGAGCTTGACTGGTCTTCTCTTGCTCTAACTGGGCCGTCATGACGTTTAAACTCTGCTCCTATGATTATCCTGTGGCTTTCCCACTTCATCCCATGCAACATTTCTGCTTCGGCACTTCCGGTCCCTGAGAAGGACCTTCCTGTTCTGGCGTGCATGGTCTTTCACAATGTGGCTCACATTATGTTTCTAGGCCGATGATCCTAAGTAGTTCCCTTATGACTTTCCTGCCCTATGTTCAGACTAGCCCACATGTTTAAACCCCAGTTTTTCCCCCAACTTCTGTCATTTTTGTTCATGCTGCTACCTCTGCCAGAGTTCAGAACGCATAACGTGTATGAGTTACCTACTGTGTTCCAGGCTCTCCTTAAGCTTTTTACATGTTTTTTTTTTCCCACACACACACACTGTATTTTATTTTTACAAGAGATAAATAGACTGACACCAAGCATTGTAGATGGATGACCACAACAAAAGCAACAATGATTGCAATTACAAAACACGAAACACACTCATGCTATGTCATAATACTGACATTCAGTCCAGTAATCCTCCACTGTAACAGCTCCTTTACTTTGCAGTGAAAATTGATTTGTATATTCTTTGCCTCTGAGTCCTTGTGGGATTTTTTTTTTTTAATTCAAACAGAAAGTCACAAAAATTATAATCATCCTCATCAGTTCACTCAGTCCCATGTAATTAATTTCTTTTTTTCATCTTGATCGTTTGTTAGCACTTTTATGAGTTCATCAGTTTTTCATTAGAGTTATGAAAATGCTTATTCATTCAGTTCAGCAGTACAGTCAGTTACCAGAAACCTGTACTTGTCAGAGACTTTTCCATGAATTCCTTGAAGATGAAATGCTTTTATAGGAACATATTTGCAAAAGCATCGCAGTACACCCAGAACTGTCTGTAAATGACAAAAGACTTAAAAATGACCACAGTTAAAGGTTTGATGAAAGTTCATAATAGTGCAATTGACAAGGAGATTTAGTTATTTCTGAGATATACATTTTAAAGTAATAACTAGAATTATGACTTATAACATTATACCAGAACATATAAGATTTTTAGAAATTTCATGTAATGTCTGAAACATTTATATTAACCTATTTCCATACAGATAACCCAATGAAAGTATAGTATTAGTTGTTTGTTTGTTTTTTTATACTGCAGGTTCTTATTAGTCATCAATTTTACACACATCAGTGTACACATGTCAATCCCAATCGCCCAATTCAGCACACCACCATCCGCACCCCACCGCAGTTTTCCCCCTTGGTGTCCATATGTCCGTTCTCCACATCTGTGTCTCAACTTCTGCCCTGCAAACCGGCTGATCTGTATCATTTTTCTAGGTTCCCCATACATGTGTTAATATATAATATTTGTTTTTCTCTTTCTGACTTACTTCACTCTGTATGACAGTCTCTAGATCTATCCACGTCTCAGCAAATGACTCAATTTCGTTCCTTTTTATGGCTGAGTAATATTCCATTGTATATATATACCACTACTTCTTTAACCATTTGTCTGTCGATGGGCATTTAGGTTGCTTCCATGACCTGGCTATTGTAAATAGTGCTGCAGTGAACATTGGGGTGCATGTGTCTTTTTGAATTATGGTTTTCTCTGGGTATATGCCCAGTAGTGGGATTACTGGATCATATGGTAGTTCTATTTTTAGTTTTGTAAGGAAGCTCCATACTGTTCTCCATAGTGGCTGTATCAATTTACATTCCCACCAACAGTGCAAGAGGGTTCCCTTTTCTCCACACCCTCTCCAGCATTTGTTGTGTGTACATTTTCTGATGATGCCCATTCTAACTGGTGTGAGGTGATACCTCATTGTAGTTTTGATTTGCATTTCTCTAATAATTAGTGATGTTGAGCATTTTTCATGTGCTTCTTGGCCGTCTGTATGTCTTCTTTGGAGAAATGTCTATTTAGGTCTTCTGCCCATTTTTGGATTGGGTTGTTTGTTTCTTTAATATTGAGCTGAATGAGCTGTTTATATATTTTGGAGATGAATCCTTTGTCCGTTGATTCGTTTGCAAATATTTTCTCCCATTCTGAGGGTTGTCTTTTCGTCTTGTTTGTGGGTTCCCTTGCTGTGCAAAAGCTTTGAAGTTTCATTAGGTCCCATTTGTTTATTTTTGTTTTTATTTCCATTACTCTAGGAGGTGGATCAAAAAAGATCTTGCTGTGATTTATGTCAAAGAGTGTTCTTTCTATGTTTTCCTCTAAGAGTTTTATAGTGTCCGATCTTACATTTAGGTCTCTAATCCATTTTGAATTTATTTTTGTGTATGGTGTTAGGGAGTGTTCTAATTTCATTCTTTTACATGTAGCTGTCCAGTTTTCCCAGCACCACTTATTGAAGAGACTATCTTTTCTCCATTGTATATCTTTGCCTCCTTTGTCATAGATTAGTTGACCATAGGTGCGTAGGTTTATCTCTGGGCTTTCTATCCTGTTCCACTGATCTATGTTTCTGTTTTTGTGCCAGTACCATATTGTCTTGATTACTGTAGCTTTGTAGTATAGTCTGAAGTCAGGGAGTCTGATTCCTCCAGCTCCGTTTTTTTCCCTCAAGACTGCTTTGGCTATTCGGGGTCTTTTGTGTCTCCATACAAATTTTCAGATGATTTGTTTTAGTTCCGTAAAAAATGCCATTGGTAATTTGATAGGGATTGCATTGAATCTGTAGATTGCTTTGGGTAGTATAGTCATTTTCACAATGTTGATTCTTCCAAACCAAGAACATGGTATATCTCTCCACCTGTTGGTATCATCTTTAATTTCTTTCATTAGTGTCTTAGAGTTTTCTGCATACAGGTCTTTTGTCTCCCTAGGTAGGTTTATTCCTAGATATTTTATTCTTTTTGTTGCAAGGGTAAATGGGAGTGTTTCCATAATTTCTCTTTCAGAGTTTTCATCATTGGTGTATAGGAATGCAAGGCATTTCTGTGCATTAATTTTGTATCCTGCAACTTTACCAAATTCATTGATTAGCTCTAGTAGTTTTCTGGTGGCATTTTTAGGATTATCTATTTATAGTATCATGTCATCTGCAAACAGTGACTGTTTTACTTCTTCTTTTCCAATTTTTATTCCTTTTATTTCTTTTTCTTCTCTGATTGCCGTGGCTAGGACTTCCAAAACTATGTTGAATAATAGTGGTGAGAGTGGGCAACCTTGTCTTGTTCCTGATCTTAGTGGAAATGGTTTCATTTTTCACCATTGAGGACAATGTTGGCTGTGAGTTTGTCATATATGGCCTTTATTATGTTGAGGAAAGTTCCCTCTATGCCTACTTTCTGCAGGGCTTTTATCATAAATGGGTGTTGAATTTTGTCAAAAGCTTTCTCTGCATCTATTGAGATGATCATATGGTTTTTCTCCTTCAATTTGTTAATATGGTGTATCACGTTGATTGATTTGCATATATTGAAGAATCTTTGCATCCCTGGGATAAATCCCACTTGATCATGGTGTATGATCCTTTTAATGTGTTGTTGGATTCTGTTTGCCAGTATTTTGTTGGGGATTTTTGCATCTATATTCATCAGTGATATTGGTCTGTAATTTTCTTTTTTTGTAGTATCCTTGTCTGGTTTTGGTATCAGGGTGATGGTGACCTCATAGAATGAGTTTGGGAGTGTTCCTTCCTCTGCAATTTTTTGGAAGAGTTTGAGAAGAATGGGTGTTAGCTCTTCTCTAAACGTTTCATAGAATTCACCTGTGAATCCATCTGGTCCTGGACTTTTGTTTGTTGGAAGATTTTTAATCACAGTTTCAATTTCACTTCTTGTGATTGGTCTGTTTGTATTTTCTGTTTCTTCCTGGTTCAGTCTCGGAAGGTTATACCTTTCTAAGAATTTGTCCATTTCTTCCAGGTTGTCCATTTTATTGGCATAGAGTTGCTTGTAGTAGTCTCTTAGGATGTTTTGTATTTCTGCGGTGTCTGTTGTAACTTCTCCCTTTTCATTTCTAATTTTATTGATTTGAGTCCTCTCCCTCTTTTTCTTGATGAGTCTGGCTAATGACTTATCAATTTTGTTTATATTCTCAAAGAACCAGCTTTTAGTTTTATTGATCTTTGCTATTGTTTTCTTTGTTTCTATTTCATTTATTTCTGCTCTGATCTTTATGATTTCTTTCCTTCTGTTAACTTTGGGTTTTATTTGTTCTTCTTTCTCTGGTTCCTTTAAGTGTAAGGTTATATTGTTTACTTGAGATTTTTCTTGTTTCTTTAGGTAGGCTTGTATAACTATAAACTTCCCTCTCAGAACTGCTTTTGCTGCATCCCATAGGTTTTGGATTGTCGTGTTTTCATTGTCATTTGTCTCTAGGTATTTTTTGATTTCCTCTTTGATTTCTTCAGTGATCTCTTGGTTATTTACTAACGTATTGTTTAGCCTCCATGTGTTTGTGTTTTTTTCCCTGTAATTCATTTCTAATCTCATAGCGTTGTGGTCAGAAAAGATGCTTGATATGATTTCAATTTTCTTAAATTTACTGAGGCTTGATTTGTGACCCAAGATGTGATCTATCCCGGAGAATGTTCCGTGCACACTTGAGAAGAAAGTGTAGTCTGCTGTTTTTGGATGGAATGTCCTATAAATATCAATTAAATCTATCTGGCCTATTGTGTCATTTAAAGCTTGTGTTTCCTTATTTATTTTCATTTTGGATGATCTGTCCATTGGTGTAAGTGAGGTGTTAAAGTCCCCCACTATTATTGTGTTACTGTTGATTTCCTCTTTTAGAGCTGTTAGCAGTTGCCTTATGTATTGAGGTGCTCCTATGTTGGGTGCATATATATTTATAATTATTATATCTTTTTCTTGGATTGATCCCTTGATCATTATGTAGTGTCCTTCCTTGTCTCTTGTAACATTCTTTATTTTCAAGTCTATTTTATCTGATATGAGTATAACTACTCCAGCTTTCTTTTGATTTCCATTTGCATGGAATATCTTTTTCCATCCCCTCACTTTCAGTCTGTATGTGTCCCTAAGTCTGAAGTGGGTCTCTTGTAGACAGCATATATATGGGTCTTGTCTTTGTATCCATTCAGCAAGCCTGTGTCTTTTGGTTGGAGCATTTAATCCATTCACATTTAAGGTAATTATCAATATGTATGTTCCTATGACCATTTTCTTAATTGTTTTGGGTTTGTTTTTGTAGGTCCTTTTCTTCTCTTGTGTTTCCCACTTAGAGAAGTTCCTTTAGCATTTGTTGTAGAGCTGGTTTAGTGGTGCTGAATTCTCTTAGCTTTTGCTTGTCTGTAAAGCTTTTGATTTCTCCATCAAATCTGAATGAGATCCTTGCTGGGTAGAATAATCTTGGTTGTAGCTTCTTCCCTTTCATCACTTTAAGTATATCATGCCACTCCCTTCTTGCTTGCAGAGTTTCTGCTGAGAAATCAGCTGTTAACCTTATGGGAGTTCCCTTGTATGTTATTTGTCATTTTTCCCTTGCTGCTTTCAGTAATTTTTCTTTGTGTTTAATTTTTGCCAATTTGATTACTATGTGTCT
Organism: Balaenoptera physalus; assembly: GCF_965194825.1. Classification (NCBI taxonomy): domain Eukaryota; kingdom Metazoa; phylum Chordata; class Mammalia; order Artiodactyla; family Balaenopteridae; genus Balaenoptera; species Balaenoptera physalus. The sequence continues at coordinate 97,111,177 of NC_138890.1, read as the reverse complement.
CGGCATGTTTCTCCTTGGGTTTATCCTGTATGGGACTCTCTGCGCTTCCTGGACTTGGGTGGCTATTTCCTTTCCCATGTTAGGGAAGTTTTCGACTATAATCTCTTCAAATATTTTCTCTGGTCCTTTCTCTCTCTCTTCTCCTTCTGGGACCCCTATAATGCGAATGTTGTTGCATTTAATGTTGTCCCAGAGGTCTCTTAGGCTGTCTTCATTTCTTTTCATTCTTTTTTCTTTAGTCTGTTCTGCGGCAGTGAATTCCACCATTGTGTCTTCCAGATCACTTACCCGTTCTTCTGCTGTTGATTCCTTCTAGTGTAGTTTTCATTTCAGTTATTGTATTGTTCTTCTCTGTTTGTTTGTTCTTTAATTCTTCTAGGTCTTTGTTAAACATTTATTGCACCTTCTCGATCTTTGCCTCCATTCTTATTCCGAGGTCCTGGATCATCTTCACTATCATTATTCTGAATTCTTTTCTGGAAGGTTGCCTATCCCCACTTCATTTAGTTGTTTTTCTGAGGTTTTATCTTGTTCCTTCATCTGGTATGTAGCCCTCTGCCTTTTCGTCTTGTCTGTCTTTCTGTGAATGTGGTTTTTGTTCCACAGGCTGCAGGATTATAGTTTTTCTTGCTTCTGCTGTCTGCCCTCTGGTGGTTGAGTCTATCTAAGAGGCTTGATGGGAGGCTCTGGTGGTGGGTAAAGCTGTCTGTTGCTGTGGTGGTCAGAGCTCAGTAAAACTTTAATCCACTTGACTGTTGATGGGTGGGGCTGGGTTCCCTCCCTGTTGCTTGTTTTGCCTGAGGCAACCCAACACTGGAGCCTACCTGGGCTCTTTGGTGGGGCTAATGACAGACTCTGGGAGGGCTCATGCCAAGGAGTACTTCCCAGAACTTCTGCTGCCAATATCTTTGTTTCCACGGTGAAACAGAGCCACCCTCCGCCTCTGCCGGAGACCTTCCAACACTAGCAGGTAGGTCTGGTTCAGTCTCCCCCGGGGTCACTGCTCCTTCCTCTGGGTCCCGATGCACACACTATTTTGTGTGCACCCTCCAAGAGTGGGGCCTCTGTTTCCCCCAGTCCTGTCGAAGTCCTGCAATGAATTCCCACTAGGCTTCAATGTCTGATTCTCTAGAAATTCCTCCTCCCATTGCTGGACCCCCAGGTTGGGAAGCCTGACGTGTGGCTCAGAACCTTCACTCCAGTGGGCGGACTTCTGTGATATAAGTGTTCGCCAGTCTGTGAGTCACCCACCCAGCAGTTATGGGATTTGATTTTACTCTGATTGCACCCCTCCTACCATCTCAATGTGGCTTCTCCTTTGTCTTTCGATATGGGGTATCTTTTTTGGTGAGTTCCAGTGTCTTCCTGTTGATGATTGTCCAGCAGCTAGTTGTGATTCTGGTGTTCCCGCAAGAGGGAGTGAGAGCACGTCCTTCTACTCTGCCATCTTGGTTCCTCTCCAAGCTTTTTACATGTTTTATCTCATATAATCCTCATAACAACGCTGTGAAGTAGAAACTGAAATCCTGCTCATTTTATAGTTATAGGAACTGAGACACAAAACATATAAGTAACATGCCCAGGGCTGCACAGCTAACCACTGAAAGAGCCAGAATTGGAACCCAGAGGGTCTTAACTAGCAACATCACCTAATGAATGAATATATGTTAAGTAGATAAACATATTAAAGAGAAAAAGTTCTTTACTTTGTCATGGTTACCATTCAAGATGGGTAGTAAAATGTCATCTTATTGATGATAATAAAGAAAAGAAAGAAGGAAGCTCCCCTCTTCTGTATTTTAAAATTCTACTCATCCTTCAAGTTCCACGTCAAATGATACTCCTTCCTGGAAGACTTTCTTGTCTTCCATCTTCCTAGATGAAATCCACCCAGTTTTCAAACTCCCATAATTCTTTTTTCATATTTCCCTATCCATTCTACTTTACCCTGGCATGGATTAGGATTCTTCTAGTGGCTCATATTCTTGCATTATGTTTCCACCAGTCTGTCAGCTTCTGAAGCTCATGTCTTCCTCATCCTTTTGTTCCCTGAAAAAAAAAAAAGAGCTCAAAGATATTTGTTGTTAGTTTCAAGCTTTTATGGAAACAGAATTACAATCATAGCTAAGTTTAACTTGCTTTTGAGACCTCTGATGTCTAAAATTGAAACATTGTTATTTTTTATTTAAGACAATTTTACACAGTGAAAGTATATTTTAGTGTTTTTCACATTTTGAAAATAAATATTCTGCATATTTTTCTTTGACTTTATGATTAAAATATGGGGTTTCTATATCAGTTTTCAAGGAGGGCTTCTGTTTTTAGGTATCCAGCTACAACTGTAATCTCTTGCTTCAGTTATGAGCTGCAGGAAGACGTTAAAACCAGTTTCCATATGATCATATAATCAGGGAGAATACATAAGTATCCCTGTGCAGGGGACTGAGAAAACCCACATAAATTTGGGAGGGGGTACAGGATGTATATGGAAAAATCTTCCAAATGTGGTCCTGATTTGATGGTTTTAGATGGTGCTTGTATTTCAACCTGTACTACAGAATGAAAAATAGCAATGCAGGCAAATAGACATTAATCCACAAGGAGCTACAGGCAGGAAAGCAGCCATAGCAGCTATAACTCTATTTAGACAATTAGTATGCTCGAATGAGAATCAGGTAGCTGGGTGAATGCCTTTTATTTTTTTCTCTATTCTGATCATTTGGTACAGAAGGAGGTCACCATGAAGTATAGCTTTGAAGTTAATTTCCCCTTTTTCTGATAATGGGTGGTTTATCAAATGGACCTGACAAGTAAAGATGCATAAAAGAGACAAAAGAAAGTGCATTTTATTTACAGTGTTATAGTAAGAAAACTGTTCACAACAGAGTATAAGATTGATATATATTGTTTCTGATGTTTGGTCTCATCATGGTCCCAGCATCTGCCAGAGGGTAAGAATGCCCTGGACCTTTTCATTTTTTGACGTTCTGGTATATTGAAAAAAAGAAAGAAAAAGTAATTGCTAACACAGGCTACAACAATAGTTTTAAAGTTGTATAACATTTGCTTTCGCAAAGCCCATATTTTATCCTCCCTAAAGTTGTCCGTAGTACCTCCAGGTTTATAAACTATAATGGCAAGAAAATGCAGTATTTTTTTTTTTTTAAAACTACAAAAACGTTTAATATCTATCCAATTTAGCATTGAAGTCTACAGAAAAACTGCTTTATTATTAAAAGTTACTGAATTCCATAAAGCACACAATGTAGTTTATATTCAACTAACAAAAGTTTGATACATGTATTTAAAAATATATAGATTTATCTGTCAACATTTATATTCTATTTAAAAACCAGTAGCTTTACGTATTTTACAACTTGATTTTATAAAATACATACATCCACCCTATGCAAATCTTCAAGCATGAGCTTCCATTCCTATTAATAAAATGCACAATCTGTATTTCTGAATATTGAGATAACTGGTACCAACTAAAAATAATATATCCATTATGACTTGAACATGCACCTAATTCTTGGCTACTAGATAATTGACCTAATAATCTATTCAAGTAACTATGTTCCTTGAGCTTGACAATCAGTTTGCATTATGTAAACAATCTGTGATTAACTATGAAGAGACTTGCATTTCCAGGGTATCTGACAAAATCTACCAAATTCTTTATTTGTCCTGTTTCAGGTTTTTAATTAGAGTGGCAAGATATTCAGTAATTTGATATGTCAGGAAATCTGACAAGTGAAGTCACACCTAACAAGCCAAAGCCCGGTGAGTTTTGAAACCGTGCTTTTGCCTTTGAGAAAACAGCTCTGAGAGTTATTGTAGGAGCAAATTTTCTCAAAACCCTGATGGTGTATGTGCCAAGAAATAGAGCAAGAACTGTTTCTCCTTTCCCAGTCAACTGAGCTTAACTTACAAAACTCGAGTTCTTTAGGTATGTGAAGACGTACTGGCTTCTATTCAGACATGCCTTCCACATATTCAAAATGGCTTCAGATATCACAGTTTTATTAACAAAACACTTTTCATAAAAAAGATATTCATGTAATAATTTTGGAGATTCATCCCCAACTATAAGTCCCAATGCTAACATTTGAGAATTAAAGTCACAATAAACACCTCAATTATCAGGACCATAGTCAGAACCAGAACTTCAACTTTAAGGACAGAGATCTAAGTTTGAAGTACATGTTTAGATTTGACGGGCCTCTAATGATAATGGTGTAAATAAATCTGTCTTTAATTTATGCTGAGAAAGTAGAAGTCTCCCACAAATTATTATTTTTAAAAATAGTTCCAAGTCTCAAAATGGTTTAGAAACTTAAATGGAAAAACACTTTCACCAAAATAAGTAATTTAATTCATTTGGGCAATAATTAGAGTATTTTAATACTCTAATACTTTAATACTCTGAGTATTTTAAGGTAAGATTTTAAACAAAATATTTAATTTTCTTCTTACATTTCATAGATTTTTAAAGTTACTTTTAACATTAAATTTTTTTTTATGTTTTCTACTGTTTATTTTTATTTTTAACATCTTTATTAGAGTATAATTGCTTTACAGTGTTGTGTTAGTTTCTGCTGTATAACAAAGTGAATCAGCTACATGTATACATATATCCCTATATCCCCTCCCTCTTGTGTCTCCCTCCCACCCTCCCTATCCCACCCCTCTAGGTGGTCACAAAGAACCGAGCTGACATCCCTATGCTTTGCAGTCTGCTTCCCACTAGCTCTCTATTTTACATTTGGTAGTGTATATATGTCAGGGCTACTCTACCACTTCATCCCAGCTTACCCTTCTCCTTCCCTGTGTCCTCAGGTCCATTCTCTACGTCTGCGTCTTTATTCCTGTCTTGCCCTAGGTTCATCAGACCTTTTTTTTTTTTTTAGATTCCGTATATATGTGTTAGCATATGGTATTTGTTTTCTCTTTCTGACTTACTTCACTCTGTATGACAGAATCTAGGGCCATCCACCTCACTAAAAATAACTCAATTTCGTTTCTTTTTATGGCTAATGTTCCATTGTATATGTGTGCCAAATCTTCTTTATCCATTCATCTGTTGATGGACACTTAGGTTTGTTCCATATCCTGGCTATTGTAAATAGTGCTGCAATGAACATTGTGGTACATGACTCTTTTTGAATTATGTTTTTCTCAGGGTATATGCCCAGTACTGGGATTGCTGGGTCATATGGTAGTTCTATTTTTAGATTTTTAAGGAACCTCCATACTGTTCTCCATAGTGGCTGTATTAATTTACATTCCCACCAAAAGTGCAAGATGGTTCCCTTTTCTCCACACCCTCTCCAGCATTTATTGTTTGTAGATTTTTTGATAATGGCCATTCTGACTGGTGTGAGTTGATACCTCATTGTAGTTCTGATTTGCACTTCTCTAATGATTAGTGATGCTGAGCATCCTTTCATGTATTTGTTTGCCATCTGTATATCTTCTTTGGAGAAATATCTATTTAGGTCTTCTGCCCATTTTTGGATTGGGTTTTTTGTTTTTTGGATATTGAGCTGCATGAGCTGCTTGTATATTTTGGAGATAAATCCTTTGTCAGTTGTTTCATGTGCAAATATTTTCTCCCATTCTGAGAGCTGTCTTTTTGTCTTGTTTATGGTTTCCTTTACTGTGCAAAAGCTTTTAAGCTTCATTAGGTCCCATTTGTTTATTTTTGTTTTTATATCCCTTTCTCTAGGAGGTGTGTCAAAAAGGATCTTGCTGTGATTTATGTCATAGAGTGTTCTGCCTATATTTTCCTCTAAGAGTTTTATAGTGTCTGGCCTTACATTTAGGTCTTTAATACATTTTGGGTTTATTTTTGTGTACGGTGTTAGGAAGTGTTCTAATTTCATTCACTTACATGTAGCTATCCAGTTTTCTCAGCACTACTTATTGAAGAGGCTGTTTTTCTTTCATTGTATATTCTTGCCTCTTTTATCAAAGATAAGTTTACCATATGTGTGTGGGTTTATCTCTGGGCTTTCTATCCTGTTCCATTGATCTATATTTCTGTTTTTGTGCCAGTACCATACTGTCTTGATTACTGTAGCTTTGTAGTATAGTCTGAAGTTGGGGAGCCTGATTCCTCCAGCTCTGTTTTTCTTTCTCAAGACTGCTTTGGCTATTCAGAGTCTTTTGTGTCTCCATATAAACTGAAATTTTTTGTTCTAGTTCTGTGAAAAATGCCGTTGGTCGTTTGATAAGGATTGCACTGAATCTGTAGGTAGCTCTGGGTAGTATAGTCATTTTCACAATGTTGATTCTTCCAATCCAAGAGCATGGTACATCTCTCCATTGTTTGTATCGTCTTTAATTTCTTTCATCAGTGTCTTATAATTTTCTGCATACAGGTCTTTTGTCTCCTTATGTAGGTTTATTCCTAGGTATTTTATTCTTTTTGTTTCGATGGTAAATGGGAGTGTTTCCATAATTTCTCTTTCAGATTTTTCATCATTAGTGTATAGGAATGAAAGAGATTTCTGTGCATTAATTTTGAATCCTGCTACTCTACCAAATTCATTGATTAGCTCTAGTAGTTTCCTGGTAGCATCTTTAGGATTCTCTAAGTATAGTATCTTGTCATCTGCAAAGAGTGACCATTTTACTTCTTTTCTGGTTTGGATACCTTTCATTTCTTCTCTGATTGCTGTGGCTAAAACTTCCAAAACTACGTTTAATAATCGTGGTGAAAGTGAGCAACCTTGTCTTGTTCCTGTCTTAGAGAAATGGTTTCAGTTTTTCATCACTGAGAACGATGTTGGCTTTGGGTTTGTCATATATGGCCTTTATTAGTTTGAGGTAGGTTCCCTCTATGCCTACTTTCTGGAGAGTTTTTATCATAAGTTGATGTTGAATTTTGTCAAAAGCTTTTTCTGCATCTATTGAGATTATTATATGGTTTTTCTCCTTCAATTTGTTAATATGGTGTATCAAACTGATCGATTTGCATATGCTGAAGAATCCTTGCATTCCTGGGATAAACCCCACTTGACCGTGGTGTATGATCTTTTTAATGTGCTGTTGGATACTGTTTGCTAGTGTTTTGTTGAGGATTTTTGCATCTATGTTCATCTGTGATACTGGCTTTAGTTTTCTTTCTTTGTGACATCTTTGTCTGCTTTTGGAATCAGGGTGATGGTGGCCTCATAGAATGAGTTTGAGAGTGTTCCTCCCTCTGCTATATTTTGGAAGAGTTTGAGAAGGATAGGTGTTAGCTCTTCTCTAAATGTTTGATAGAATTTGCCTGTGAATCCATCTGGTCCGGGGATTTTGTTTGTTGGAAGATTTTTAATCACAGTCTCAATTTCAGTACTTGTGATTAGTTTGTTTATATTTTTCTATTTCTTCCTGGTTCAGTCTCGGAAGGTTGTGTTTTTCTGAGAATTTGTCCATTTCTTCGAGGTTGTCCATTTTATTGGCATAGTGTTGCTTGTAGTAATCTCTCATGATCCTTTCTATTTCTGCAGTGTCAGTTGTTACTTCTCCTTTTTCATTTCTAATTCTATTGATGTGAGTCTTCTCCCTTATTTTCTTGATGAGTCTGGCTAATGGTTTATCAATTTTGTTTATCTTCTCAAAGAACCACCTTTTAGTTTTATTGATCTTTGCTATTGTTTCCTTCATTTCTTTTTCATTTATTTCTGATCCGATCTTTAGGATTTCTTTCCTTGTGCTAACTTTGGGGTTATTTTGTTCTTCTTTCTCTAATTGATTTAGGTGTGAGGTTAGGTTATTTATTTGAGATGTTTCTTGTTTCTTGTTTCTTTAGATAGTATTGTATTTCTATAAACTTCCCTCTTAGAACTGCTTTTGCTGCATCCCATAGGTTTTGGATAGTCGTGTTTTCATTGTCATTTGTTTGTAGGTATTTTTTGATTTCCTCTTTGATTTCTTCAGTGATCTCTTGTTTATTTAGTTGCATATTGTTTAGCTTCCACATGTTTGTATTTTTTACAGTTTTTTTTTCCCTGTGATTGATATCTAGTCTCATAGCATTGTGGTTTGAAAGGATACTTGATACAACTTTAATTTTCTTAAATTTACCAAGACTTGGTTTGTGACCCAAGACATGATCTATCCTGGAGAATGTTCCATGAGCACTTGAGAAGAAAGTGTATTCTGTTGTTTTTGGATGGAATGTCCTATAAATATAAGTTAAGTCCATCTTGTTTAATGTGTAATTTAAAGCTGTGTTTCCTTATTATTTTCATTTTGGATGATCTGTCCATTGGTGAAAGTGGGGTGTTAAAGTCCCATACTATGATTGTGTTACTGTCAGTTTCCCCTTTTATGGCTGTTAGCATTTGCCTTATGTATTGAGGTGCTCCTATGTTGGGTGCATATATATTTATAATTGTTATATCTTCTTGGATTGATCCCTGGATCATTATGTAGTGTCCTTCTTTGTCTCTTGTGTAATAATCTTTATTTTAAAGTCTACTTTGTCTGCTATGAGCATTGTTACTCTAGCTTTCTTTTGATTTCCATTTGCATGGAATATCTTTTTCCAACCCCTCAATTTCAATCTGTATGTGTCCCTAGGTCTGAAGTTGGTCTCTTGTAGACAACATGTATACACGTCTTGTTTTTGTATCCATTCAGTCAGTCTGTGTGTTTTGGTTGGAGCATTTAATCCATTTACATTTAAGGTAATTATTGATATGTATGTTCCTATTACCATTCTCTTAATTGTTTTGGGTTTGTTTTTGTAGGTCTGTTCCTTCTCTTTTGTTTCCTGCCTAGAGAATTTCCTTTAGCATTTGTTGTAAAGCTGGTTTGGTGGTGCTGAATTCTCTTAACTTTTGCTTGTCTGTAAAGCTTTTGATTTCTCCATCGAATCTGAATGAGATCCTTCCTGTGTAGAGTAATCTTGGTTGTAGCTTTTTCCCTTTCATCAGTTTAAATATGTCCTGCCACTCCCTTCTGGCTTGCAATTTCTGCTGAAATATCAGCTGTTAACCTTATGGGGATTCTCTTGTATGTTATTTGTTGCTTTTCCCTTGTTGTTTTTAATAGTTTTTCTTTGTATTTAATTTTTGATAGTTTGATTAAAATGTGTCTTGGCATGTTTCTCCTTTCATTTATCCTGTATGGGCCTCTCTGCGCTTCCTGGAATTGATTGACCATTTCCTTTCCCATGTTAAGGAAGTTTTCAACTATAATCTCTTCAAATATTTTCTCAGACCCTTTCTTTTACTCTTATTCTTCTGGTACCCCTATAATTCAAATGTTGTTCCATTTAATATTGTCCCAGAGGTTTCTGAGACTGTCCTCCATTCTTTTCATTCTTGTTTCTTTATTCTGCTCTGCAGTAGTTATTTCCACTATTTTATCTTCCAGGTCACTTGTCCGTTCTTCTGCCTCAGTTATTCTGCTATTGATTCTTTCTAGAGAATTTTAAATTTCATTTATTGTGTTGTTCATCATTGTTTGTTTGCTCTTTAGTTTTTCTAGGTCCTTGTTAATTGTTTCTTGTATTTTCTGCATTCTGTTTCCATGATTTTAGGTAATCTTTACTATCATTACTCCAAATTCTTTTTCAGGTAGACTGCATATTTCCTCGTCATTTGTTTGGTCTGTTGAGTTTTTGCCTTGCTCCACTGTCTGCTGCATATTTCTCTGTGTTCTCATTTTCTTTAACTTACTGTGTTTGGGGTCTCCTTTTCACAGGCTGCAGGTTCATAGTTCCCGTTGTTTTTGGTATCTGTCCCCAGTGGGTAAGGTTGGTTCAGTGGCTTGTGTAGGCTTTCTGGTGGAAGGGACTGGTGCCTGTGTTCTGGTGGATGGGGCTGGATCTTGTCTTTCTTGTTGGCAAGGCCATGTCCAGTGGTGTGTTTTGGGGTGTGTGTGAACTTAGTATGACTTTAGGCAGCCTCTCTGCTAATGGGTGGGGTTGTGTACCTGTCTTGCTAGTTGCTTGGCATGGGGCATCGAGCACTGGAGTTTGCTGGCCGTTGGGTGGAGCTGGGTCTTAGCGTTAAGACAGAGATCTCTGGGAGAGCTCTTGCTGATTGATATTACATGGGGCCGGGAGGTCTCTGGTGGTCCAGTGTCCTGAGTTCAGCTCTCTCACCTCAGAGGCCCAGGCCCTACACCAGGCCAGAGCACCAAGACCCCCTGTCAGCCACACAGCCAGGTATGTGGGTATTTTCTTGCCTTTTGGGAAGTCTGAGGTCTTCTGCCAGCATTAAGTTGGTGTCCTGTAGTAGTTGTGCCCCATATAGATGTATTTCTGGTGTGCTTGTGGAGAGGAAATTGATCTCCACGTCTTACTCCTCTGCAGTCTTGAAAGTCCACTCTAACATTAAAGTTTTACAGAAAGAAATAAAATGAATTATGAGAAGTGAAGGGAAGATAAATAAAGAAGTGTTCAAAGAGAGGTCCATGATAGAAGTAAAAGCATCTTGGAATTTCCAAAAAATGTTGCGAATGGTGCTCAACAGATAGGATGCATTCTGGAAAATGCTCTATCCAGATACATCATTGAACAGTGGAGTCCTTCAGTGATCAGGCATCCATAGTGAACTTCAAGAGATATAATCCTTTGCACATTCCTCTCTATTGTCAAACATTGAGGAACAGAGGTTCAGCCATGAAGCACACAGCACTACTGTGTGAAATTGTGCTAAGAATAGTGTGAGCTTCTTAGTATGAGACAGACCAGAAGTGGCTGGGAGGGTAAATATCAGCATTTAAACTAGATGATGAAGTTTGGTTTGAAATGTTACAGCAATTTCCCTTGTTTCACCTGAATGTTCCTGAAGCTAGGGTAGCCTTGGTGAACAGAAATTCAGCTCATTTTTATGCATTAAATTCTTTGTTTGAACATTTTCCCCAAACATGTCATCATCCTAGTTGATTAAGTAATTCAAAGTTTGAATTAGAATATTAGAAAGTCAGGTTGTCAGTGTTCTAAGAAAAATGAAAACGATTTAACAGAAAACTCCTACAAATAGAGTGACCAACTGTCCAGGTTTCCCTAGAACTGTCTGGGTTTTTGCACTGCAAATCAAGCACGCCAGGAAACACTGCAGTCATGGGCAAACCAAGATGGTGGGTCACCCTAGATAAATGTTTAGAGAGTAAAAGCTCTCTAGGTTCAGAGGTATTTTTATTCTCAAGAAGCCTAAGCCTCCTCTAACACAGATAGTGTTTTCTCAATTTTAGGCCAGCATTTCAGGTCCATCTGTTTAGACAGGCTTTCCTCCGTTGATGGGGGAGATAAACTACTGTTATTTCTCCTTCGCATTTATGATGCTCTTTTCTCCATATGCATAAAATACTTTTTAAATATCTCATTAATCTTCACAACATCCCTGTTGGTAGGGGAGGAAGCATTATAACTTCAGGTAGTGAAGCTTCTTGTCACTCCAATAATGGCATTTTATTACTTAGCTTGATGTGATTTTTTAGCAGGTTCCTGGAAGTTTGAAGTGGAGTGGCTTTTGCAAATGGAAATAGTAAATAAATAAAAATATCACCTTGAATATAAATGCTTGAGAATAAATGCTAAAGATTGACAGTGAGGTTTGAGATAGAAAAGCACATGGTGCTTTCTCTTCCATTTCTGTTTTGCATTCAGCTTCTCTGCTTTGTTAGTTTAGCCAGCTTAAAATTGTTTTCTATGTAAATGTTTAACATTTTTCAAGCTTTTCCTACGTTGATGTGGAAATATGCAACTTTAGAGTTGGAGGGGATGCTAGAGAGCACTTAGTAGTCCATAGTAATTCAACATGTTGATTTCTTTTTCAGATGAGTAGGGGTAGCATGGTGCAGTGGCAAAAATTCTGAACTGAGTTTCTATCTGTTTATGCCCCTGTCAGGCTGTGGGACTGTTAGCAAGTCCCTCTCTCTCTCTGAGACTAAGTTTCTATACCTTGAAAATGAGAATGTTAAACTAAGAAATTGTTGGGGTTCTCTCCCATTCTGAGATAATGGAGAGCAGATGCTTAGGGAGTCTGTAATTAAGCTGGGGTCATAGAGCCAGGACCCACATCCAAGCCTCTGCATCCCTGTTCCAATGAGTCTCACACAGGCTAAACTATCGCCCCTTGTGAAATTTTAAGTTATTTATTTAAGAATCCTACTTCACCTCCCCTGAAATATAGCTGTATTGAATATCTTGCCTGTGTTTTTCTGCCCCCATCTTCTGAGATTGGAAATACAATGAAACTTGCTTAGGAGACCACCTGGATTCACAGACCACCTGCATAAACAAATTTGCCAAGCACTGATTCTGTTTCCTAAAGGTGTGATGCATCTGGTGGCCACCTGCTTTATGGGTCTGTGAGAAGCTCACCAAGTGCATTAGGTGGTGAAGTCAGGAATTTTTTTTAGTAGGAATATAATAAAAACCACAGTCCTCCAAAGTTTGTAGGAAATTGAGCCTTTAAAACTACAGATGTTAGTTGCTTAACAAAAATTCACTTAGCATAACTTGTAACTTGAGAAATTCACAAATCAAATTTCTATTCACTCTAATAAATAGTAATTCTGATCTATTTATCATTGGTTTTTCCTCCTTTTATTTGTATTAAAATGATCTTTTCCTTCCAAGAAGCAAATATTGCTATACATTTTGATTGTGTTATTTGCATATTATCTGATAGAAACTGAAAACATAATCATTTCCAATTTATAACTGAGGGAATGTTGGCCTTGTGAGGAAATGATGGAGAGAGATTAAACAGAAATAGTTTCTGGATTCCCAAGCTGGTGTTTTACCCATTAAGGTGATTCTCACTTAACTGTTTCATCTTCCCCTGTGGCAGGTTTTAAAGCAAGCATTCTGTCTTGGGCAGTGGTACCATTTTCATGCTGCTATATAATTAAGATAGAATGGTCACACAAGTGATTTGCAGTGGTTCTACAAGTGGTAATTAAGTTTGCTACCTTCACACTGTCAGGCATTTATTTTCCCCCGGCAAACATTAAATAAAACAAACTATTTAATTACCTGAGCAGCTATACTTGTCTCTGGGGCATTAAAGTTTGCATCCAAGTGAAGGTGAAAGTAGCCATTTTAAACAAGTTTCTGGTCAAGCAGAAAGTTCACTGAGTAAAGATTGTGACACTGATCATACGGCTAATGCATCCCAAATAATAACTTCACAGTTCTCGTAAGAAAGTCTTCGCCTTTTTCATACCTTATTTACAATTTTTCTTTGGGTCACAAATTCCAAGATATGTTGGGGATTTATTGCTGGATATAAGAATTTATCTTACTATATTTCATCAAATCTAAGACACACTGAATTCTGTGAATGTCCAAGAAAGTAAAAATCCTTCCAATCAAGATTTGAGAGATTTCAAGGCATCCTAGAAGCAATGCAATGTGGCTGTTTTAAAAAGTTTGTCAGCTATCACCCCAGACCTATGCCAAGATTGTGTGGACTTATAAATAAAGCTGTTATCTTTCAGTTTTGACAAGGTCCGATATGAAGTACCATTATAAGGGACTTATTTCAGCAAGGAAAGTAGGAGAAACAGTGTCAGAGAAAATGATTGTTTTTCTAATACTATGGACTAGAAATAGCTATTTTCTACATAGATAATTCAAATAGCTTCCAGTGGATTTACTTTCTCTTGAATAACTCATTTTAGATCTGAAAATACTTTATAATATTTCAAAGGCATTTTTTATCTAAAAATACTTTATAATAGTCCAAGGAAGAAGATATCATTATCGCAAACACGCCTTAAACAATGCCTGAAACTCAGTGCAGAAAATCTTTCATTACTATTTACCTTTGGTTCATAAAGCTGTGGGTAGGGAATATACAAATCCAGGAGCAAAGCACTGCTGTATTATTTGGTGCTGACATTTGTAGGTGAATAACAACATCTTAATATTTTCTTCAACCATCAACCAAATGCTTTTTGACATTATACTCTAATTTTGCAAGATACAGAATTAGATGTCATAAATGGCAGAGGAGGTGAGCTGCAAGACTCAGTTTAATGTCTCATTTTTCTCATTTTCCAGGGGTTGAGATAGATAGAAACATTCTGAAAAATTCACTTCTATGCATATGAATCTTCATAAATGCAAATTCTATTGACTTTGACATTCAGTTTGCTAGTAAGCTTGAAAGGTTTGAAATTGCACTTGAAAATGCCTTCTTTTTGGCAGTCAACAATAAATATTTTCCAAGCAGTCGATGACATTTGGATTAAGTCACAGTGAAACCACAATTCAATGTATGAAGATGATATGTGGATTTCTATTTGTAGTTGGAAATGTCTTCTCTTTTTTTTTGAATTTTATTTATTTTTTTATACAGCAGGTTTTTATTAGTTATCTGCTTTATACATATTAGTGTATATATGTCAATCCCAATCTCCCAATTCATCCCACCACCACCCCCCACCCTTTTTTCCCCCCTTGGTGTCCATACATTTGTTCTCTACATCTGTGTCTCTATTTCTGCCTTGCAAACAGGTTCATCTGTACCATTTTTCTAGATTCCACATATATGTGTTAATATATGATATTTGTTTTTCTCTTTCTAACTTACTTCACTCTGTACGACAGACTCTAGGTCCATCCATATCTCTACAAATAGCCCAATTTCGTTCCTTTTAATGACTGAGTAATATTCCATTGTACATATGTACCGCATCTTCTTTATCCATTCGTCTGTCGATGTGCATTTAGGTTGATGTCAAATGGTAATTCTGTTGTTCATTTTTGAAGGAGCCTCCATACTGTTCTCCAAAGTGGCTGTATCAGTTTATATTCCCACCAACAGCGCAAGAGGGTTCCCTTTTCTCCACACCCTCTCCAGCATATGTTGTTTGTGGATTTTCTGATGATGTCCATTCTAACTGGTGTGAGGTGATACCTCATTGTAGTTTTGATTTGCATTTCTCTATTGTTTAGTGATGTTGAGCATCCTTTCATGTGCTTCTTGGCCATCTGTATGTCTTCTTTGGAGAAATATCTATTTAGGTCTTCTGCCCATTTTTGGATTGGATTGTTTGTTTTTTTAATATTGACCTGCATGAGCTGTTTATATATTTTGGAGATTAATCCTTTGTCCGTTGATTTGTTTGCAAATATTTTCTCATATTCTGAGGGTTGTCTTTTTGTCTTGCTTAGAGTTTCCTTTGTTGTACAAAAGCACTTAAGTTTCATTAAGACCCATCTGTTTATTTTTGTTTTTATTTCCATTACTCTAGGAGGTAGGTCAAAAAACATCTTGCTGTGATTTATGTCAAAGGGTGTTCTTCCTATGTTTTCCTCTAAGAGTTTTACAGTGTCCAGTCTTATATTTAGGTCTTTGAATTTATTTTTGTGTATGGTGCTATGGAGTGTTCTAATTTCATTCTTTTACATGTAGCTGTCCAGTTTTCCCAGCACCACTTATTGAAGAGGCTGTCTTTTTTTCTCCATTGTATATTCGTGCCCCCTTTATCAAAAATAAGGTGACCATATGTGTGGGGGGTTATCTCTGGGCTTTCTATCCTGTTCCATTGATCTATATTTCTGTTTTTGTGCCAGTACCATATTGTCTTGATTACTGTAGCTTTGTAGTATAGTCTGAAGTCAGGGAGCCTGATTCCTCCAGCTCCGTTTTCTTCCCTCAAGATTGTTTTGGTTATTTGGGGTCTTTTGTGTCTCTGTACAAATTTTAAGAATTTTTGTTCTAGTTCTGTAAAAAATGCCATTGGTAATTTACTATGGATTGCATTGAATCTGTAGATTGCTTTGGTTAGTATAGTCATTTTCACAATGTTGATTCTTCCTATCCATGAACATGATATATGTCTCCATCTGTTTGTGTAATTTTTGATTTCTTTCATGAATGTCTTATAGTTTTCTCGCTACAGGTCTTTTACCACCTTATAGGTAGGTTTATTCCTAGGTATTTTTTGTTGTTGTTGCAGTGGTGAATGGGCGTGCTTCCTTAATTTCTCTTATTGATCTTTTGTTGTTAGTGTATAGGAATGCAAGAGATTTCTGTGCATTAATTTTGTATCCTGCTACTTTACCAAATTCATTGATTAGCTCTAGTAGTTTTCTGGTGGCATCTTTAGGATTCTCTATTTATAGTATCATGTCATCTGCAAACAGTGACAGTTTTACTTCTTCTTTTTCAATTTGTATTCCTTTTATTTATTTTTCTTCTCTGATTGCCATGGCTAGGACTTCCAAAACTATGTTGGATAATAGTGGCAAGAGTGAACATCCTTGTTCCTGATCTTAGAGGAAATGTTTTCAGTTTTTCACCATTGAGAAAGATGTTTACTGTGGGTTTATCATATATGGCCTTTATTATGTTGAGGTAGGTTCCCTCTATGCCCACTTTCTGGAGAGTTTTTATCATAAATGGGTGTTGAATTTTGTCAAAAGCTTTTTCTGCATCAATTGACATGATCATATGGTTTTTATTCTTCAATTTGTTAATATGGTGTTTCATATTGATTGCTTTGCATATATTGAAGAATCCTTGCATCTCTGGGATAAACCCCACTTGATCATGGTGTATGATCCTTTTAATGCATTGTTAGATTCTTTCTGCTAGTATTTTGTTGAGGATTTTTGCATCTATATTCATCAATGTTATTGGTCTGTAATTTTCTTTTTTTATGGTATCTCTGCCTGGTTTTAGTATCAGGGTGATGGTGGCCTCATAGAATGAGTTTGGGAGTGTTCCTTCCTCTGCAATATTTTGGAAGAGTTTGAGAAGGATAAGTGTTAGCTCTGCTCTAAATGTTTGATAGAATTCACCTGTGAATCCATCTGGTCCTGGGATTTTGTTTGTTGGAAGATTTTTAATCACAATTTCAATTTCACTTCTTGTGATTAGTCTGTTCATATTTTCTATTTCTTCATGGTTCAGTCTTGGAAGTTTATACCTTTCTAAGAATTTGTCCATTTCTTCCAGGTTGTCCATTTTATTGACATAGAGTTGCTTGTAGTAGTTTCTCATGGTGCTTTGTATTTCTGTGGTGTCTGTTGTAACTTCTCCTTTTTCATTTCTAATTTTATTGATGTGAGTCTTCTCCCTCTTTTTCTTGATGAATCTGGCTAAAGGTTTATCAGTTTTATTTATCTTCTCAAAGAACCAGCTTTTAGTTTTATTGATCTTTGCTGTTGTTTTCTTTGCTTCTAATTTATTTATATCTGCTCTGAGTTTTATGATTTCTTTCCTTCTACTAACTTTGGCTTTTGTTTGTTCTTCTTTCTCTAGTTCCTTTAGGTGTAAGTTTAGGTTGTTTATTTGAGATTTTCCTTGTTTCTTGAGGTAGGATTGTATTGCTGTAAACTTCCCTCTTAGAACTGCTTTTGCTGCATCCCATAGGTTTTGGATCATCGTGTTTTCATTGTCATTTGTCTCTAGGTATTTTTTGATTTCCTCTTTGATTTCTTCAGTGATCTCTTGGTTTTTTTAGTAACGTATTGTTTAGCCTCCATGTGTTTGTGTTTTTACATTTTTTCCCCCTGTAATTGATTTCTAATCTCATAGCGTTGTTATTGGAAAAAATGCTTCATATGATTTCAATTTTCTTAAATTTACTGAGGCTTGATTTGTGACCCAAGATGTGATCTATCCTGGAGAATGTTCAATGTGCACTTGAGAAGAAAATGTAATCTGCTGTTTTCAGATGGAATGTCCTATAAATATCAATTAAATCTATCTGGCCTATTGTGTCATTTAAAGCTTGTGTTTCCTTATTTATTTTCATTTTGGATGAACTGTTCATTTGTGTGAGATGTTAAAGTCCCCCACTATTATTGTGCTACTGTGAATTTCCCCTTTTATGGCTGTTAGGATTTGCCTTATGTATTGAAGTGCTCCTATGTTGGGTGCATATATATTTATAATTGTTATATCTTCTTGGATTGATCCCTTGATCATTATGTAGTTTCCTTCCTTGTCTCTTGTAATAGTCTCTATTTTAAAATGTATTTTATCTGATATGAGAATTGCTACTCCAACTTTCTTTTGATTTCCATTTGCATGGAATATCTTTTTCTGTCCCCTCACTTTCATTCTATATGTGTCCCTAGGTCTGAAGTGGGTCTCTTGTAGACAACATATATGTGGGTCTCTTTTTTGTATCCATTCAGTAAGCCGGTGTCTTTTGGTTGAAGCATTTAATCCATTCACATTTAAGGTAATTATTGATATGTATGTTCCTGTTACCATATTCTTAATTGTTTTGGGTTTGTTTATGTAGGTCCTTTTCTTCTCTTGTGTTTCCCACTTAAAGAAGTTCCTTTAGTGTTTGTTGTAGAGCTGGTTTGGTGGTGCTGAATTCTCTTAGCTTTTGTTTGTCTGTAAAGCTTTTGATTTTTCAGTTGAATCTGAATGAGATCCTTGCCAGGCAGAGTAATCTTGGTTGTAGGTTCTTCCTTTCATCACTTCAAGTATATCATGCCACTCCCTTCTGGCTTGTAGACTTTCTGCTGAGAAATCAGCTGTTAACCTTATGGGAGTTCCCTTGTATGTTATTTGTCATTTTTCCCTTGTTGCTTTAATAATTTTTCTTTGTCTTTAATTTTTGCCAATTTGATTACGATGTGTCTTGGCCTACTTCTCCTTGTGTTTATCCTGCCTGGGACTCTCTGTGGTTCCTGGACTTGGGTGGCTATTTCCTTTCCCATATTAGGGAAATTTTCGACTATAATCTCTTAAAATATTTTCTCAGGTCCTTTCTCTCTCTCTCTTCCTTCTGTGACCCCTATAACGCAAATGTTGGTACGTTTAATGTGTCCCAGAGGTGTCTTAGGCTGTCTTCATTTCTTTTCCTTCTTTTTTCTTTATTCTGTTCCACAGCAGTGAATTCTGCCATTCTGTCTTCCAGGTCACTTATCCGTTCTTCTGCCTCAGTTATTCTGCTATTGGTTCCTTCTAGTGTAGTTTTCATTTCAGTTATTGTATTGTTCATTCCTGTTTGTTTGTCCTTTAATTCTTCTAGGTCTTTGTTAAACATTTCTTGCATCTTTTCGATCTTTGCCTCCATTTTTCTTCCAAAGTCTTGGATCATCTTCACTATCATTATTCTGAAATCTTTTTCTGGAAGGTTGCCTATCTCCGCTTCATTTAGTTGTTTTTCTGGGGTTTTATCTTGTTACTTCATCTGGTACATAGTCCTCTGCCTTTTCATTTTGTCTGTCTCTCTGTGAATGTGGTTTTCGTTCCACAGGCTGCAGGATTGTAGTTCTTCTTGCTTCTGCTGTCTGCTCTCTGGTGGATGAGGCTACCTAAGACAATCAAGTTTGTGCAAGCTTCCTGATGGGAGGGGCTGGTTGTGGGTAGAGCTGGGTGTTGCTCTGGTAGGCAGAGCTCAGTAAAACTTTAATCCACTTGTCTGCTGATGGGTGGGTCTGAGTTCCCTCCATGTTGGTTGTTTGGCTTGAGGCAACCCAGCACTGGAGCCTAGAGGCTCTTTGGTGGGGCTAATGGTGGACTCTGGGAGGGTTCACACCAAGGAATACTTTCCACTGGCTGTGGCTTAGTGTCCTTGTCCCTGCGGCAAGCCACAGCTGTGCCCCTGTTTCTGCAGGAGACCATCCAACACTAGTAGGTAGGTTTTGTTCAGTCTCCTGTGGGATCACTGCTCCTTCTCCCTGGGTCCTGATGAACACACTACTTTGTGTGTGCCCTGCAAGAGTGGAGTCTCTGTTTCTCCCAGACCTGTCAAAGTCCTGCAATCAAATCCCGCTAGCCTTCAAAGTCTGATTCTCTGGGAATTCCTTCTCCCATTGCCAGACCCCCAGGTTGGGAAGCCTGACGTGGGGTTCAGAACCTCACTCCAGTGGGTGGACTTCTGTGGTATGATTATTCTCCAGTTCGTGAGTCACCCACCCAGCATTTATGGGATTTTGATTTTATTGTGATTGCATTCCTCCTACCATCTCATTGCAGCTTCTCCTTTGTCTTTGGATGGGGGGTATCTTTTCTGGTGAGTTTCAGTGTCTTCCTGTCTATGAATGTTCAGCAGTTAGTTGTGATTCCAGTGCTCTTGGAAGAGGGAGTCCCATCATCTTTAATGTGACAAATAAGGAAGCTCAGACACCATTTTTGCTGTCCACCCCTAGCAACAAACTCACCTGATACATAGTGTGTACTAAATATGTTTGTTGAACTAAACATACTGTCACTCAATGAATTACTAGTTATTTCATTCAAGAAATATCTTTTGATAAGTTTAATTTTGCCAGTTCCCCAAGGAATCATTACAACTGCTTTCTATTTTCTAGTCCCTGTTCTTCTTTATATTATTATCTCACTGTAAAATAGACTTGATTATCTTCAGCTTGCCTGCTTGTACCTCCTTTTCACTTGATTTCCCATTTTCAGGATTGAGTACTTTTCATCTGTCTGGCTATTTTTGTCAAAGCTGGCTTCTTCCTCTGTCACACTGACCCATCTTTCCCTACCTGAGGCCCTTCATCAATTTTCCATTGTGTGGAACACCAAGTCTGCAATATTCTCATTATTCTTAAAGCCTTTCACTGGAAAGATCAAAATACTTTCCCTTTTTCTATCTTCTCCTCTCCCAGTCCCTTTTGTCTGATTTGAGTTCCCTTTCTTGGGAGTGTCTCATTTAAATTGTCAACATTTTTCATCCTTTTGCAAAGCCCAGTTTATCTTGGCACACCCTCCTATTCTAGCACAAAAAACATTATTTAGGTAATTTAAACAGCTTCTGAAATTCCACTGTTTTCACTAAACCTTCATAGACTTTCAAATTAGTAATAGTTTACAATCATCCTGACCAGTCAAGATAATGAGATTTCCTTTTATCATGACATGATCTCTCCTGTAGTAATGGGGATTACTCATCCCATATTATGTTACCTAGAATATCTTATATTTCATTCAGTTCTTGGTATAGGAATTTATTCCATTTTCTGTGTATCTTACAGTTTTCCATGTCTGTGCTGTCTCTTTGAAATAAGAGACTGTTTACATAAACTGCTCTGAAAATATAATAAAACATACTGCATATCCAATTTAGTGCTTAATTTTGACTTCCTCTGTTAGTTATTTACTAGTTATACTTGGAATAAAGAGTATGACAACCAGATACTAAAACTGTATGTTGAAAAGAGCTCAGCAATTGGTGTGATGATACTTTATTTAAAAAAAAAGGTTAAGTTTAAATTTTTTTTGAAGGCGTAGGGAAGGACCTAATAGTTTATATATAAACAATAAAGCTCTTTCTGTTGTAACTGATAGTTTCTATTTTTCTTCTCTAAAACTGTGGTTCTCATACTTCAATATGCATAAGAAAAATATAGAACTTGATAAAATTACATAGTTCTAGACCCGAGCAGTAGTGTTAGGGCAACCACTGACCAAAACTGCCTGCCCTGGCCAGGCAAGTTAGTAACCATTTGCATGAGTTGTCTTACAATAGGAGGTCCTGGTAAGGAATGCAGAACTAACAAGCTACCACCAACTGGAAGAATTTGGGAAAGGTCAAAAGGAGAGAGGAGACGCCAGTCCATATGTCCTACCAACCTTCCAGAATCCTTCTCGCTGGAATCCATCTTGGCTGAGTGATGTGTGCACCACCAGGAAGGACCCTGAGTCAGAATGATTGTCCAGAGACAACCTGGAAACTAATCCCATCACCATAAAACCTGAGACTGTAAGCCACGTGGCAGAGCAGTTCTCCTGGGTTCCCTTACCCTGCTGCTCTCTGCTTGGGCACCCCATCCCAATAAAGTCTCTTGCTCTGTCAGCACGTGTGTCTCCCCCGACAATTCATTTCCGAGTGTTAGACAAGAGCCCACTCTCTTGCCCTGGAAGGGGTCCCCCTACCTGCAACAGTAGCAATTTTAATTTACTTATCCAGGAATGGCTCTTAAGAATCCACAATTTTAGATTAAAAATTTAGCTTCTATTATGGACTGGCTGCTTATCCTCCCCTCCCCCCAGTTCATATGTTGAGGCCTTCACACTTAATGAGATGGTATTTGGAGGTGAGGTGTTTTGGAGGTAATTAGGTTTAGATGAAGTCATATGGGTGGGACCTCTGTGTTGGGATAAGTGTCCTTACAAGAAGAGGAAGAGAGACCAGAACTCTCTGTCTCCATGTGCCTGCACCCAGGAAAGGCCATGTGAGGACACAGCAAGAAGTCAGTGCTCTGCATGCTAGGAATAGAGCTCTCACAGGAAGTTGAAAACTGCAGGACCTTGATCTTGGACTTTCCAGCCTCCAGAACTGTGAGAAAGTAAACATCTGTTGTTTAAGCCACCCAGTCTGTGGTATTTTTGTTCCGGTAACTCTAGTAGACTAAGACAGCTTCTTACTATGCTGTCTGAAAGTTTGATTTTTTAAATTATATTAGCCCATATCAGCAGGTTGATTTATCCCATTATATGTCTATTAAAAAAAAGGCTCAATGAACCTAGAATTGTTATCCCTATTTCTTATTACTTTACATTGCTATTTTCATTTGGAAAGTAAATTCATATTATATATTATTTTACCTTTTCACTGAAATTTTTGTTAAAAATATGAGGCTTTCAAATTTCCTGCTTTATCCATTCTGTGGGAAACCTCAGTCTCTGGTAATACTGTGCTTTATTTTGATCTTTTTTATAATTTTGAAGTGAAATTGCCTGTTAGTTCTGTTGTACCATTTCATAGATTCAAAACAATCTTTGCAAAAGAGTTTTCAGAGCCACTTGCAACAGGAATGTGATGTGCAACAAATAGGAACTTCATAAATAACTAGTTCTTAGTATTGGACGGGGTGACAAGCTATGTAGAAATTCATTGTTGTTTCATCAGGAAGATAATGCTAGGGGAGGGACATTCTTTTTATATTTTGAACATAGTTTATAGAAATTTTTTTTCACCTACTTATATGCCCCCTTCTTTCATACCCAACAAAGGAGCTAATTGTCTCATCCGCTTCCCCATAAGGCACTGTCCCTTCCTTAGCAACAAACCTGTACCATTGACTCCCAGAACTTTCTATTTCAACTTCCATCACTTTCTCCCTCCATCTCCTGTGGCCAGAGAATCATAGCCTAAACATGTGGTTGTCAGGATTTAAAAGACTTAAAGCCATGTTTTCTATTGAGGATTTTTTCTTTTTACTGTATATGTGAGCATTCACGATTTTATTTTTAAGAGGAAAATTTAATTTCTATTTAGTCCTAAATAATCGCATTTCTTCCTAAAAAATCTTTAGGGAGGACAGGGATGACTCTACCATTGTTATCTATTGTGTTACCTTTGCTTAAATACCATCATATCTGCTTTGGTAGTATGTAGCCCACTCAAAAAGGCATAAGCCTCGATAAGTCACAGATCTAGAATGGAGAGCTGGTTTGTGTAAATCTGGGGTTTAGGAATTTTGTCACTAAACGTCATGTAGAGACATTTACCATATAGTTCTTGTAAGAATTTAAAAGTACACCAAGTGTTCTACTCCTGTCTTAAGAAAGAAAACATATGAATACAGAAAAAAATGAATGGACAGAACTTTATATAGAGAATCTCATAAAGTGAACGTATGCTAATTCTATACAACACGTTATTTTTTTTGGCATTCTGATATAAATTCTTAATTCCTCCTTAATACACACTGGTGAAAATTCATTTCCTACTAATCCTTGGGAATTTATGTTAGTCTGGTTTGATCTCAGTATCATTTTCTCCACGTTTGTCTAAATTCTGCTGATGTTCTTTAATATGTAGTTACCACACTGGATGAAAAGATCATCAAGTTTAGAGACAAGGCTCCCTTCCCTTGGCTGTGTGTGGACTCTGATACTTGCTAACTCTTCTACTTTAGGTTATTCACCCCTTTTGAGATGTGGTTTCTTTGTACATTTAGTGGTACTAATACTACTTTGTAGAGGGGTGCTGTCTACACAAAACTGTGTCACATGTATAAAGTACTGATTGGAATGCCTATCATGTAGCTGGCTGGTAGTGAATGGTAGCTGCTATTATGGTGGAGTTGATTGTGATGGTCTATAACTTTTTCATATGTTTGTTTCTCTAAAGTAAGTCCTGACCTCAGAAAATCATTTTCAATTGGTTTAAAGAATTTTTTTTTATTGTTCTCTGCTAAAGGCCTACCACATATTATCCTAGGTGTTATTTCTTTGCCCCTGATACCTCTGTGATCAACCTTTTAGCTCAATAGCTGGGGGAGGGAAATTGCACTGCTCCGGTTTTAATGAAAGGACAGTCTTCTGCTGGCAGAAGCTAAGATAAAAAGCATCTTATATATATGCAAACATGGCTCCCATTACGTTCCCTGTGTAGATTGATTTAACACCCTCATGGGGATGGACACTAGCACCAGTGCCACTGAAACTATTAATGGCAGACAGTAGTAGTAGGTACAGAAGAGGCAAGCTCAACTTGCTCTGTAGGAGATGTCATTAAATCTCAACTTCTCAGTAAATAATTAAAAAAAAAATCAGACATCGAACGGACTGGGCTGATGTCAGTGGGAATATTTCAGGGACAGGACTTTAGTCTGTGAGTAACTTACATTTAAAAGAGTAGTACACTATTTTTCCTTTATGAAGAGTGTAAAAGCAACAAAATATTATTCAAAGGAAATGAACTAATCTTCTTTTAGTTTGGATATTGGTTTTTAAATAATATTCTTCAAATCAGAGTTTCATTCCTCACTGGAAATATCTAATGCTTGTTCCCAAAAGTCCAAGTGCCTGTCAAAACTCCCACTGCAATTTATAAACCAGGGTTCCAAGTGATGCAAGTCATTTTATATATTTATCTCTCGTTGGCAGTTCTAACAGCTGAAGACTTAGTATCAGCTATGAATTTCATTACTGTAATTTTAGTCCCATTCCAAATCATTAATATTGGTGCTAAATAAATGATAGTGTTATCCAAGCTAAATAATATTATTCCAAACTGCTTAGAAAAGGAAGTACTCTCACAATTTTTCTCATTGCTTTTGTAAAATGAGGAAGAACTGAAAAATGACAGCATAGTTTTATCCAGCAATTTTAATGCTGCCATTCTATTTTCTTTCCCCTAATATTTGTCACATTTATAAAAAAATTAAAAGACTATGGTGTTGTTACTGAAAATGTTTTATTCATCAAGTATCAAGGCAGAACAATACTGATTTCTATTAACTGTTCAATTAGAATACTTTAAAAAGAAAATGTAGTATAGAGGTTGGGGGAGGTGAGAGGTGCTTTTGCCAATGGCAGCAGTCTCCCCCAACCCCCCACCTCACACATACACACACACACACATCACACACACACACACACATCACACACACACACACATCACACACACCTCACAACTGCAATGGGTTCTCCCAGCTCATATCCACCCAAAGGAGAGGAGAAAGAGAAAAGGAGCAGAGGGAAGCCGGGAGCAGATAGAAGGGAAAAGGAAGAGCTCAGAGTTGGACATTGTTGGAGCTGGAGTGTGGAGGAGAAAAGGAGTGCGCCTGCTCTATTTTCCCCTTCCCAACCCTCTTTGCTTTTCTCTCCCCTTCGTTGTATAGCATTTTCCAGAACTGGCAGCAGAAGGGGACAGAAACCTCTAGTCTAGAAAGATTTAGAAGGGTGGCCGGGGCTCCTGCCAGTCACTACCTAGAAGCTGGAGCTGGAGTATATGTTTGTGCATGTAAGGGTGAGATTGTGGGTCTTTCTGTCTCTATCACCCTCACACTCGCACGTCAGCTACCTCTGTCAGTTTCCCCATGTCAGTTTCTTCCCCTGCTCTTATTGTGTGTCAGGTGGTGT
The DNA here is from genome assembly GCF_965194825.1 of Balaenoptera physalus. Taxonomy (NCBI): domain Eukaryota; kingdom Metazoa; phylum Chordata; class Mammalia; order Artiodactyla; family Balaenopteridae; genus Balaenoptera; species Balaenoptera physalus. The sequence goes on along the minus strand of NC_138890.1, from coordinate 97,085,420 downwards.
GAAGGAGTGCGTGCATTTGAAGGGGTCCATGATGGGTCAGAGAGCTGGGAGAAGCAAGTGAGGACAAGGCAGGAGCAGGGGTAGAGCAAAGAGTTTCAGGGTGCTGACTAAGGCAAAAGGTGAGCAGAGCTGGCCAGCCACAGGGAAGTTTGGGAAAGACTGAGAAGTGAAGGGAGAAACCAAGGTAGGAGCCGGCAAGTGCACTGCTCACCACACCCCAACTCTTTCCCAGTGCTCATCTGCCCACCAGCCAGGCAGCCTTGAGGCCCCAGCTGGGCTGTCCCAGGCTGTTGCTGTTGGATGCTGTGGGAGAACTGGTAAGGTGGCTGCACTAAGCTCCTTGGCTCTCGGACGGCAGATGATGCAATCCAAACAAATCACTTGGCCTGGGCCGTGTGGCTGACAGGGCCTTGGTGCTCTGGCCGGGTGTCAGGCCTGAGCCTCTGAGGTGGGAGAGCCAAGCTCAGGACATTGAACCACCAGAGACCTCCCAACCCCACTCCCACTTAATATCAATCGGTGAGAGCTCTCCCAGAGACTCTGTCTGAAGGCTAAGACCCAGCTCCATCCAACGGCCAGAAAAACTCCAGTGATGGACGCCCCATGCCAAACAACTAGCAAGAAAGGAGAAAAACCACATCCATTAGCAGAGAAGCTGCCTAAAATCATAATAAGGTCACACACACCACAAAACACAACATCAGACGTGGCCCTGCCCAACAAAAAGATAAGATCTAGACCCACCCCCCAGAACACAGGCACCAGTCCCCTCCACCAGGAAGCCTACACAAACCACTGAAACAACCTCACCCACTGGGGACAGACACCAAAAAAAATGGGAACTACGAAGAGGCAGCCTGCAAAAAGGAAACCCCAAACCCAGTAAGTTACAAAATGACAACACACAGAAGTATGCAGCAGATGAAGGAGCAAGTAAAAACCCACCAGGTCAAACAAATAAAGAGGAAATAGGCAGTCTACCTGAAAATGAATTCAGAGTAATGATAGTAAATATGATCCAAAATCGTGGAAATAGAATGCAGAAAATACAAGAAACGTTTAACAAGGACCTAGAGGAACTAAAGAGCAAACAAACAATGATGACAAACACATGATGATGAAATTAAAAATTCTCTAGAAGGAATCAACAGCAGAATAACTGAAGCAGAAGAATGGATAAGTGACCTGGAAGATAAAATAGTGGAAATAACTATCACAGAACAGAATAAAGAAAAAAGAATGAAAAGAATTGAGGACAGTCTCAGACCTCTGGGACATTAAACACAGCAACATTCGATTTATAGGGGTCCCCGAAGAAGAGAAAAAGAAATGGTCTGAGAAAATACTTGAAAGGTTACAGTTGAAAACTTCCCTAATATGGGAAATGTAATAATCAAATACAGGAAGTGCAAAGAGTCTCATACAGGATAAAGCCAAGGAGAAACACACCAAGACACATATTAATCAAACTATCAAAAATTAAATACAAAGAAAAAATATTAAAAGCAGCAAGGGAAAAGCAACAAATAACATACAAGAGAATCCCCATAAGATTAACAGCTGATCTTTCAGCAGAAACACTGTAAGCCAGAAGGGAGTGGCATGATATATTTAAAGTGATGAAAGGGAAAGAGCTACAACTAAGATTACTCTACCCAGCAAGGATCTCATTCAGATTCGATGGAGAAATCAAAAGCGTTACAGACAAGCAAAAGTTAATAGAATTCAGCACCACCAAATCAGCTTTACAATAAATCCTAAAGGAACTTCTCTAGGCAGGAAACACAAGAGAAGGAAAAGACGTACAAAAACAAACCCCAAACAATTAAGAAAATGGTAATAGGAACATACATATTGATAATTACCTTAAATGTAAATGGATTAAGTGCTCCAACCAAGAAACATAGACTGACTGAATGGATACAAAAACAAGACCTGTACATATGCTGTGTACAAGAGACCCACTTCAGACCTAAGGACACATACAGACTGAAAGTGAGGGGATGGAAAAAGATATTCCATGCAAACAGAAACAAAAGAAAACTGGAGTAGCAATGCTCATATCAGACAAAACAGACCTTAAAATAAAGACTATTACAAGAGACAAAAAAGGACACTACATAATGATCAAGGGATCAATCCAAGAAGAAGATATAACAATTGTAAATATTTATGCACCCAATGTAGGAGCACCTCAATACATAAGGCAAATGCTAACAACCATAAAAGGGGAAATCTACAGTAACACAATCATAGTAGGGGACTTTAACACCCCCAATTTCACCAATGGAGAGATCATCCAAAATGAAAATTAATAAGGAAACACAAACTTTAAATGACACATTAAACAAAATGGACTTAATTGATATTTATAGGACACTCCATCCAAAAACAACAGAATACACTTTCTTCTCAAGTGCTCATGGAACATTCTCCAGGATAGATCATGTCTTGGGTCACAAATCAAGTCTTGGTAAATATAAGAAAATTGAAATTTTATCAAGTATCTTTTCCAACCACAATGCTATGAGACTAGATATCAATTACAGGAAAGAAAGAAAGTAAAAATACAAACAGGAGGCTAAACAATACACTACTAAATAACCAAGAGATCACTGAAGAAATCAAAGAGGAAATCAAAAAATTACCTAGAAACAAATGACAATGAAAACATGACCCAAAACCTATGGGATGCAGCAAAAGCAGTTCTAAGAGGGAAGTTTATAGCAATACAATCCTACCTCAAGAAACAAGAAACATCTCAAATAAACAACTTAACCTTACACCTAAAGCAATTAGAGAAAGAAGAACAAACAAAACCCAAAGTTTGCAGAAGGAAAGAAATCATAAAGATCAGAGTGGAAATAAATGAAATAGAAACAAAGAAAACAATAGCAAAGATCAATAAAACTAAAAGCTGGTTCTTTGAGAAGATAAAAAAAATTGATAAGCCATTAGCCAGACTCATCAAGAAAAAGAGGGAGAGGACTCAAATCAATAATATCAGAAATGAAAAAGGAGAAGTTACAACAGACACCACAGAAATACAAAGCATCCTAAGAGACTACTACAAGCAACTCTATGCCAATAAAATGGACAACCTGGAAGAAATGGACACATTCTTAGAAAAGCACAACCTTCCGAGACTGAACCAAGAAAAAATAGAAAATATAAACAGACCAATCACAAGCACTGAAATTGAAACTGTGATTAAAAATCTTCCAACAAACAAAAGTCCAGGACCAGATGGATTCACAGGTAAATTCTATCAAACGTTTAGAGAAGAGCTAACACCTATCCTTCTCAAACTCTTCCAAAATATAGCAGAGGGAGGAACACTCCCAAACTCATTCTATGAGGCCACCATCACCCTGATACCAAAACCAGACAAAGACATCACAAAAAAAGAACACTACAGGCCAATATCAGTGATGAACATAGGTGCAAAAATCCTTAACGAAATCCTAGCACCAGAATACAACAGCACATTAAAAGGATCATACACCATGGTCAAGTAGGGTTTATCCGAGCAATGCAAGGATTCTTCGGTATATGCAAATCAATCAATGTGATACAGCATATTAACAGAGTGAAGCATAAAAACCATATGATCATCTCAATAGATGCAGAAAAAGCTTTTGACAGAATTCAACACCTATTTATGATAAAAACTCTTCAGAAAGTAGGCCTAGAGGGAACCTACCTCAACATAATAAAGGCCATATATGACAAACCCACAGCCAACCTCATCCTCAATGGTGAAAAACTGAAACCATTTCTTCTAAGATCAGGACCAGACATGGATGTCCACTCTCATCACGATTATTCAACATAGTTTTGGCAGTTTTAGCCACAGCAATCAGAGAAGAAAAAGAAATAAAAGGAATACAAATTTGAAAAGAAGTAAAACTGACACTGTTTGCAGATGACATGATACTATACATAGAGAATATGAAAGATGCTACCAGAAAACTGCTAGAGCTAATCAGTGAATTTGGTACAGTAGCAGGATACAAAATTAATGCACAGAAATCTCTTGCATTCCTATGCACTGATGATGAAAAATCTGAAAGAGAAATTAAGAAAACACTCCCATTTACCACTGCAACAAAAAGAATAAAATACCTAGGAATAAACCTACCTAAGAAGACAAAAGACCTGTATGCAGCAAACTATAAGTACTGATGAAAGAAATTAAAGATGATACAAACAGATGGAGAGATATACTATGTTCTTGGATTGGAAGAATCAACATTGTGCAAATGGCTATACTACCCAAAGCAATGTACAAATTCAATGCAATCCCTATCAAACTAACAATGGCATTTTTCACAGAACTATAACAAAAATTTTCACAATTTGTTTGGAAACACAAACGACCCCAAATAACCAAAACAGCCTTGAGAAAGAAAAACGGAGCTGGAGGAATCAGGCTCCAGGACTTCAGACTATACTACAAAGCTACAGTAATCAAGACAGTATGGTACTGGCACAAAAACAGAAATATAGATCAATGGAACAGGATAGAAAGCCCAGAGTTAAACCCACGCACATATGGTCACCTTATCTTTGATAAAGAAGGCAAGAATATACAATGGAGGAAAGACAGCCTCTTCAATAATGGTGCTGAGAAAACTGGACAGCTACATGTAAATGAATGTATTTAGAACAGTTGCTAACACCATACACAAAAATAAACTCAAAATGGATTAAAGGTCTAAATGTAAGGCCAGACACTACGAAACTTTTAGAGGAAAACATAGGCAGGACACTCTATGACATAAATCACACCAAGATCCTTTTTGACCCTCCCCCTAGAGAAATGGATATAAAAACAAAAGTAAACAAATGGGATCTAATGAAACTTAAAAGCTTTTGCACAGCAAAGGAAACCATAAACAAGACAAAAAGACAACCCTCATAATGGGAGAAAGTATTTGCAAATGAAACAGTTGACAAAGGATTTATCTCCAAAATACACAAGCAGATTATGCAGCTCCATATCGAAGAAACAAACAACCCAATCCAGAAATGGGCAGAAGACCTAAATAGCCATTTCTCCAAAGAAGATATACAGATTGCCAACAAACACATGAAAGGATGTTCGACATCACTAATCATTATAGAAATGCAAATCAAAACTACCATGAGGTATCACCTCACACTGGTCAAAATGGCCATCATCCAAAAATCTACAAACAATAAATGCTAGAGAGGGTGTGGAGAAAAGGGAACCATCTTGCACTGTTGGTGGGAATGTAAATTGATACAGCCACTATGGAGAACAGTATGGAGTTTCCTTAAAAAACTAAAGATAGAACTACCACATAACCCAGCAATCCCACTACTGGGCATATACCCTGAGAAAACCATAATTCAAAAAGAGTCTTGTACCATAATGTTCATTGCAGCAGTATTTACAATAGCCAGGACATGGAAGCAACTTTAGTGTCCATCAACAGATGAATGGATAAAGAAGATTTGGCACATATATACAATGGAATATTACTCAGCCATAAAAAGAAATGAAATTGAGTTATTTGTAGTGAGGTGGATGGACCTATATTCTGTCATACAGAGTGAAGTGAAGCAAGTCAGGAGAAAACAAATACCGTATGCTAACCCATATATTTGGAATCTAAGGGGAAAAAAATGGTTCTGAAGAACCTAGGGGCAGGACAGGAACAAATATGCAGACGTAGAGAATGGACTTGAGGACATGGGGAGGGGGAAGGGTAAGCTGGGATGAAGTGAGAGAGTAGTTGTCATATATACACTACCAAATGTAAAATAGATAGCTAGTGGGAAGCAGCTGCATAGCACAGAGAGATCAGCTTGGTGCTTTGTGACCACCTAGAGGGGTGGGATATGGAGGGAGGGAGGGAGGGAGATGCAAGGTGGAGGAGACATGGGGGTATATGTATATGTATAGCTGATTCACTTTGTTATACAGCAGAAACCAACACAACATTTTAAAGCAATTATACTCCAATAAGGATGTTTAAAAAAAAAAGGAAATGTAGTATATACATTTGTCCCAAACTTACTGCTTTTTAAAATGTATCCATCTTCAAATTAAAGAGTCCAATTAAAACACCTAACCTATCTCTTTCCCCAGCACCATTTATCTTCAACCTACGGGTCAGTTAATGTTCACCTACATTTTCAAACACCTCCTTAGATGCTCTACTATTTAATTTGAAGCACAGAGAAACATATGAAGAGATCCAGTTTGACAGGAGAATGACTTCTATGCTGTTGTATGTATTTTTGTTCTTTGCTTCTTGGCACACATTCTCTAGTGACTGGATTCTTGTGTGTGTGTGTGTGTGTGTGTGTGTGTGTGTGTGTTTTAAAAAGAAACACTCTTTTCAAGTATGATAGATATACAAAAAGCTGTGACTATTTAATATATACAACTTGAGGTGTTTGGAGGTAAGTCTATGCCTGTGAAACCCTCATCACTATCAATGCCATATACCTATCCATACCTCCAAAAATGTCTTGCCACTCCTCCCTTTTTTCTTTTGTGATGAGAGCACTTAACATAAGATCTACCCACTTAGCAAGCTTTTAACTCTACAATGCAGTATTATTAACTACAGGTACAATGTTGTACAATAGATCTCCAGAACTTATTTATCTTGTATAACTGAGCTTTGTACTCTTTGACCATCACGTTTTCATTTTCCTCTTCCCCCAGACTCTGGTAACCATTATTTTACTCTCTACTTCTATGAGTTTTAACTATTTTAGTTTCCACACATGAGATCATGCAGTATTTGTCTTTCTGTATTTGGCTCTTTGCAATTAGCATAATGTCCTCCAGGTTCATCCATGTTGTTGCAAATGGCTGGATTTCCTTTTCTAATGCTGAATAATATTCCATTGTGTGTATATGTATTTATATGTATATATATATATACACACACACACACAAACTACATTTTCCTTTTCCATTCATGCATTGTTAGATATTTAGTTTGTTACCATATGTTGGTTATTGTGAATAATGCTGCAGTCAACATGGGAGTACCGGTATCTTTTTGAGATTTCAATTCCTTTGAATACATACCCAGAAGTAGGATTGCTGAAATATATGGTAGTAATATGTTAAATTTTTTGTGGAAGCTCCTTACACTTTTCCATAATGACTGTACTAATTTACATTCCCATTAACAGTGGACAGGTTTCCCCTTTTTCCATATCCTTACCAACATTTTTTATCTTTTGGGTTTTTTTACAGTAGCCATCCTAACAGGTATGAGGTGATACCCCATTGTGGTTTTGATTTGAATTTCCATGATGATTAGTGATGTTGAGCCCCTTTTCACGTTGACCATTTGGGTATCGTCTTTGGAGTAATATTTATTCAGATCCTTTGCCCATTTTTAAAATTGGGTTATTTGGGGTTTTTTGGTTATTGCGTTGTAGGAGTTCCTTATATACTATGGATATTAACTCTTTATCAGGTATGTGCTCTGCAAATATTTTTCTCCCATTCAGTTGTATGCCTTTTCATTTTGTTCATTTCGTTGGCATATTTGGCTCCTGTTGGGTCCCTAGGTGAAAGGGACTTCCTCTGGGAGGTGGTTGAGCAGGGCTGTAGCTGAGCCATAGGGCTGCTTCCAGATCAGATCTGCAGTCAGGTCTGTTTTCATCTGGCCTGCCTTTGGAGAGCCACTATCCTTGGTCTTGGACACCGCTGGGGTGCTACATCCTCCTACCTGGATCCCAAAGCTCTCACGAAGGCACTTTTGTCAGCAGATGGCTGCCAAATCAGTATTTTTGTGAGGGATGAGGTCTGGATACCTGCTATTTATCATCTGGCTGATGTCACTCTCTGGCTTAATGTTTTAACATTCTTGTTAATTTCTTTTGAGCAAGGAAATATAGAAAGAATTTTGACTTCATGACAGTTGTGGATTCTCATCCTGATTGTGCAATGTACTAACCATGAGAGATTGAACATTTAAAGGTTATTTGATTTCTTTAGACTTCATTTGTTTCATATGCGAGCAGGAGGTAATCATTCTCACACCATGCAGAATTTTTGGCAAATAATTGATTTGCTACAATATTCATTCACCGCCCCCCACCCGCCGTCTTTTCCTTCCTTACTTTGTTCTTACTAGAATGTGAGTTATTCATCTTATTTGTTTGTATATATTCATGATCTATCTCAGTGTTTGGGACATTGCAGCTCCTTATTAAATGTTTGTTGAATAAATAAATGGTGTGCTAGCCAACCTTGTACTACCCCCAGTCCCAGGGATTTACTCTGACAAGTTCCTATTAACTGCTGTTTGATCTCCACTAAACAATCATAGTCCTGTCTAGATACTTAGGAATGCTAGAGATGTAACTCATGTGTTTTAATATGCTTGCAGAGATGAATGCTTAAGTGAGGAGGTTTCTAAGGGAAAAAAGTATAGAAGAAAAATTAATGCAAATTATGTATGTACCTTTAGAGGCAAAGGGAGAAAGTGTTAGAATGAAAATCATGATTATTTAGTGTCTAAATGCAAAGAAATGAGAGAATATCATGAAGGAAAAGAAGAGTGGTCGGTAGTGTCCAATATTGCAGAAATGTCATGTCAACTGAAAAAATGCCCTTACATTTATTAACGTGAGATAATTATTGAACAGAGTGCTGAATATTATATCTATAGTACTTATGGTGTAAATAAAAACATATACTGCTTTATATAGATGGTAAAAACATTTCAAAGGTCTTTATGAAGAGATACAGAGTAACAATATAGATTTAAATACTTAAATAAAGTATTGCATGATATAACCATATAGAATATTTTAACATGAGGAAATTACTGTGAAAATACTTTAAAAAAAAACTTTTATCGGAGTATAGTTGCTTTCCAATATTGTGTTAGTTTATACTGTACAGCAAAGTGAATCAGCTACACGTATACACATATCCCGTCTTTTTTAGATTTCCTTCTCATTTAGGTCATGAAAATACTTTTAAAATAATTCAGTCGTTTGATGATCGATTATCTTTTAATGTTAAGATGAGAAAGGGGAAAGGCTTCTAATACTCAAGTTTAAAACACATATTGTTTGGGTTGTCTGAGTACAAATTTCAGTCTTCAAAATTATTATTAAAAATTACTTTATTTCAAAGAGCCCTTTAAGCAACAGAGACTATGTGTTTAAGCTTTCCCAGTAACAGATTTCTATAACTAAGCACCTTTATTTTTTATTTTCTCCAAATTGAACTTTATACTCTAGTTAAAATAAAGGCGGTAGCTATTCCCTGATATCATTTCTTTCTTCCTCCAATCCCTTGGTCCTTACTCTTTACTAATGTTCTCTGAACATTAGTTTTGTTCTAGACTCTTCTTCTTCAAGATCCATTCCTTAGTAACTCAGGGTAACTGAGTAACATCTGGCTCTATTTACAAATCACACAGACACAAGGAGATGCATGCGTGGGATAGAAATCTAAGACTGTTAAAGATACCTTACATTTAAGTAGAGACAAAGATACAATTTGAATTTGTGACTCTCATCCCTTACTGGTCAACTTCATATACATTATCACAACTGATAACTTTTCAATCTTTGAAAAATATGACATATTTCCTATTGTCTAATTTCTACTGAACCCATAGACCATCAAAGAAAAATTGCCCTGGACAGAGTTAAAGAGTCAAGGAAGAATTTATTCAAAACTATTGCAGTAGGGGAGATTGAACTCAACTCCACTAAAACAAGAGGTGGGAGAGTTTCCATTAGCTGGAGTGAGCTAGTAGAAAAGTACTAGAGGGTGTTAGGGGGGCCACTAGTCAGTGAGATGAAGCCATTTGTATTTGCTAATTGATGTTTACCTAAGTTAGGCTCCTGTCCTCTGAGGAGACTGGGAGATGTGGGATCTATCTTTTTATTTTTTTATTTTTTATTTTTTTTGTTTGTTTAATTTATTTATTTATGGCTGTGTTGGGTCTTCGTTTCTGTGCGAGGGCTTTCTCTAGTTGTGGCTAGCGGGGGCCACTCCCTATCGCTGCCTCTCTTGTTGCGGAGCACAGGCTCCAGACGTGCAGGCTCAGTAATTGTGGCTCACGGGCCCAGTTGCTCCGCGGCATGTGGGATCTTCCCAGACCAGGGCTCGAACCCGTGTCCCCTGCATTGGCAGGCAGATTCTCAACCACTGCGCCACCAGGGAAGCCCCTCTATCCTTTTAGATGATTCCATTTCAAAGGTATGGGCTCCTTGGTCTTTGAAAAAGATATTCCTGGGTTGGAAAACTGGCCAGAGGCTGGGAGAAGATTATCTTCATTTCAAAGGGGCGAGAAAGAATCTGCAATTACAAGCTTCCTAAAGTAAATGCTCTCAGAAAAGAGAGGTCAGAGGCCTATAGTCAGAATGAAAACTGTGTAAAGTTTAGTGAAGCTGAGGGGAAGAGTAAGACCATTAAGGCCATTTGATCACAGCTGTGCCAGTCTCCCACTGTAAAATTCCATGAGTATGGTGACAATAATGTATCCCTGGTAGTGCCTTGTGTAGTATCTTACAAAAGGAAAAGTTGAATATATATATGCATCAAATAGAATTGTTCATTATTGCTTTTTCTGTCTCATGAACAGATCTATTAGAAGAAACTTCCTCATTTCCCCAAGAATCATAAATTCTGGGTCAAGTTTTTGAAAATTGTTACTCTTCATTGGACAGTATGACTTGGGATATTACTATTTTTCTGAAAGTTTTAAAGCTGGTACCCATTAGACTTATTTTCCCTGTCAATATAATGTGAAGCCCAGTGTGCGCAGGTCAAAGATTAAGAGTCCAGTGGATAAGTGTTCAGTTAGGATCTGCTTTCACCTCTGTTTTTTCCTTCCGTTTACGGTCACCTGGGACAATATGCTTCAGGGCTGCGAATCTCATTTCCACAGGTCTTGTCAGAGTAGTACCTGTTTCTTCTCTATTCCTGAAAGCTTTCTGAGTATTAGTAGATCATTAGAGAACGCCTCAGGCTTTTAGGAGAAAGATGCCACATTAATGCCATATTACCAAAGGAAGTCTGTAGAATCCTTTGTTTTTAGGCTGTATTGACCTATCTATACACTGTTAGGGAGGAAAAGTAATTTTCCCTTTACCCTCTTAGGATCTTGGCTGAGACCTCTCTGTAAGAAAAGACAGATTAACAGGAGAAAAGCAAACAAAAGTTTAATAACGTGGATACCTTACCCAGGAAAACTGGGTAACTCTCCAAAATGGCCCAAACTGCCACCTTAAATACTGTCTCCAGCTAAAGACAGAAAAGAATGATGGGGACGGGGTGCAAAGGCCAGTTATGGGAGGTTAACAGGAAAAGCACAGTCAACAAAGGTATGGTTGTTATACAGGTTTAAGCCATGGCCTACTCCGGGGATAAGGGTTTCTAGAGATTTAGAGTCATCTTTCTGTTCCAGGTACAGAGAGGGAGACACCCTTACAAATGGAGATTTTCCCTTATAAATGTAAATGTCTCTTACAAAAGGGTAACCTCAGAGCTTCTCCATTGCTTGCTTTTTCTTAAAAATAATTAGCCTAAAATCATCCTTATGCTAAAGAGGCATATTTGGGGGTGACACATTCCTCTCCCCTTCAACACAAACCCTTCTTATATACTACTAAAATTCAATACAATTTGTTTATAGTCTCTTTATAGTTCTAATTTTAAAATAATTTGAGAAGGCCAACATCTCCATGACTCCTGCTCGGAAACACCGTTTGATACCCTCCCTAAGTGACCTGGAGTTGTGGCAGTGGGAGGGATGGGAGAAAAACAGAAACAACACAAAACAAATTTTGTACCATTGTTGCAGGGTAAAATTTCAGCGTTTAAAAAAAAATACATTTTAAAGCCTTTTCATCTTTAACTATTATTCAGTCCTTGAAGGCTAGCCCTAGAATCACTCTACAATTTTAGTGGCAACTGAAAAATACATCTCAGACCTTGACTTTTTTTAAGCAAAACCCAGCTGCAGGCACAACAAACAGTCCCAAGGATGAAATTAAACTATGTTGCTTTTTAATGTGTTCTTTACCCTTTATAACTATTACATTTCCAGAGTAATGCATTACTTAAAGTAACAGTTATCCTACGATTTGGATTGTTTTTCACAAAATGTTATAATGGAAAGAATATTATTTACATAGAAACTGCAAGATACAACTCTTCAGATGAAAAGTTCAGAAAAAAATGAATTTAACTTTGGTTTTGCTTAAGCTACAGTTCTAGAAAGGAAACTTAGCTTTCAGTTTTTCGATTGAAAGAAAATGACAGTTCTTTTCAAGGACATCATACTAAGTGAAATAGGAAATAGAAGATAGGATTCTGGTACTTGGAACGGTTATGAAAAGTTCTGTGGTTTGTGTGTAGAGGTTTCTGGAATGTTCATCTCTGTACCTCTCTAGCAAGAAATTCCAGATGTTTTTCCTTGTTTGTAAATTAGGGAAGGGCCAGGGAAGGGGAATTGGAACAAGAATTGCTTTTTGTTGCTTCCACTTTAAAACAATAATACCGGGCTTCCCTGGTGGCGCAGTGGTTGAGAATCCGCCTGCCAATGCAGGGGACACGGGTTCGAGCCCTGGTCCGGGAAGATCCCACATGCCGCGGAGCAACTGGGCCCGTAAGCCACAACTACTGAGCCTGCGCGTCTGGAGCCTGTGCTCTGCAACAAGAGAGGCCGCGATAGTGAGAGGCCCGCGCACCGCGATGAAGAGTGGCCCCCGCTCGCCGCAACTAGAGAAAGCCCTCGCACAGAAACGAAGACCCAACGCAGCCAAAAATAAATAAATAAATAAATAAGCTTTCATTAAAAAAAAAACAAAACAATAATACCTGTTGTGTAGGTCTTTATGTACTGAGGGTTTTACCAGGTGTAGTGCTCAGCACAACCTTGTTCATTAAGGATATCAGTATCCACATCCTGTTTACAGTGTGGAAACCCGGGCACTAAGAGATAAGCAAACTGCCCAAGATCATGCAGTTGATTTCAAGTCAGAAGTAAAATGCAGACCTGTCTGACTCCAAATCCCATATAGTTATAATTCCTGCCCTCTACTGTCCATCTTTAAAATCCAGAGTGCTCTTTCATGCAAATACCTTCAGCGAGATGATTTTTTTTGGTTTTTGTCAGCATCATAAGTTAGCCCATTTTTTTGGTTTGTTTCGAAGAAATCGACTCTTCTGTCAGAGTTAGATATATGTTAAAAGTTACATATAAATGTAACTGTAATAGTGGCAAAATTAAATATGAGGGGCACATCAACAGTACCTATTTTGGAAAACATCTAACAGAGAATCCCACCGCTCTGAAGTACCTGGATTAATTTTAAAGGTTTTTTTTTTCTCCTTTTTTTTTTTTTTTTTTTTATGAGAATACTAACAACCAATAGATTTTAGGTATTGGCTCATACCGGTGAAAACCTGGGGAACTCTTCTAGTGCCACACTTTGCCATTTAGGTGAACCCTAGTCGGCAGGAGGGTTTGTTGAGAGCTGGCAAAGTTGCTTTACAGAGAAAAGTAACGTGCATGGGTGAATCTTGTCGGTGGAATCCTGTCCTTGTGATGCTAAGGAAAGGAACACAAAACCAAAGCAGCTCAAAGGAGTTGAGTCCAGCTTTAGAAATGCAGAATATCAGTCCCCTTCTAGACTTGCTGAAATATCATCTGCATTTGAGAAACATCCCCAGTAATTTGTATGCATATTAGAGGTTGAGAAGCACTGTCCTGAAACAGTAGGTCCAAGGGAATTTAAAACTCATTCTTGTGAAGTAATGCTTTGGTCCTCAATGTATGTTGTTTATCAAAATCATCTGTGAGGCTTTAAAAAAACACAGCTACTGGGCCCATTGCTGTTAAATGGTTTGAGCTATTGACACGTGGCACAAGTACTTTGAGGAAAATCAATCATGCGACCCCCAACACACACACACACACACACACAAGCACATATGTAAACACTCTTCCCAAGATAAATACATTTTAAAATGTATATGGGTGATTCTGATACGACCAAAGTTTGAGAAGACTGAGTTACGTCTACCTGATGCAGAACAAGCCATCTCACATAAAATGGCTTTATATAAGGAAAAGGAGTACTTTATCCTAACATTTACTCTGATGCCATCGATTCTAAATTTATTGATCCTTTCAAGTTTGGCAGAATGCTATTGATACATCATTCTTAAAGTCTTTTCTCAATGCCCATTCCTTCCAAAGTAAAGTATTCTTTTTCTTTAAATCCCAATTCATCTTTATCTGTACTCTCCTATGAAACACTTCACATCCTCTTTTGTACTAATATGTGCATTGTTGTTGATAGTATACATATTTGACTATTATTATATTGCCCAGAATACCTAGAAAATTATTTACAGTGTCATATAATCAGTATTCAGTTTGTTGAGAAACAAGTGAATAAAAAGACGACTACGCAAAAAAACAGTGTAATGTAAGCAAATACTGGCTGAAACAGGAGTCAGGAGACTTAGGTGAAGACCCTGCTCTGCTGTTAAATCAAGTATGGGTTGAGTTCATTGAACCTCTCCTTTTTACCAATTATAGAAATATTGGGTAAGATTTTTAATGACTCTTTCAATGTATATAAACTTTGAAACAAAATAGCCAACTATTTTCTTGGACTAAATCCTCTAAAAGTTTAAAAAGTGCCTTTCTTCCTATGTCTCAAATTTATTTTTACCTAATTAAGTCATAACACTGTTCTCATTCATAATTGTTGTGATTCTAGCACAAAGACATCATAGAACATTCAATTTTCACACTCCCAAGCTGTGCCTGAATTTTATTATATGACTACTAATTTTCTGTGCTGTATAACAAATTACACAAACTTAGTGGCTTTAAACAACATATACTTATTATTTTTCACAGTTACTATACGATGGAAGTCTGAGCACAGCTTAGCTAGTTTCTCTGCTTTAGGGTGCAAGCTACAATCCAGGTGTTAGCTGGGACTGCAGTCTCAACAGAGGCTCGACTAGGGAAAGATCTGCTTCCAAATTCTCTGAGATACTTTACGTATAACTGATGGAGACGATTTCACTAAGTTTTCTGCTGCTTTATAAATGGGATCCCCCTTCCTTTGTTTTCTGATGACATGCTTCTCCCTTCCTTCTGAGCAACCTTACATAAATGACAACAACCTTGACATCCATATTCCTACTAGCAGTCTGTTCAAGTTGATTTAGGCACTTTTGTGCTCATCAGAATTCTCCCAGCTTTTTCCCACTTTCTAGTTCCAAAAGCACTCCCATATTTAAGTCATTTATTACATTATCACCCATTTGTGGTACCAAAATCTGTATCAAATTTCCATTATTGTGTAACAGTTTAACACAAACTTAGAAGTATAAAACAACACACATTTATTATCTCATAGTTTCTGTGGGTCAGAATTCTAGACCCTAATCCTCCATCCAACTCCCACTCCTAGATCTTACCCACTGGCTTTTCTTCTTGTCTACTTGAAATGAGGGCTAGGGTCTTGCCCTCTGTTGATGACCCCAGGTGCCCACTCATGGGAATCTATTCTTCTCAGGTTGAGGTGTCAGTACAGTAGGGATGGATGGTGGGAATGGCTTACCTGGTCCTCTATTCAGACTCACAAGGCTACAGTCAGTTTTTCAGTTGGGCTGTGTTCTTATCTGGAGACGCCACTAGGCAATGATCCACTTCAAAGCTCACTCATGTTGGCAGAATTCATTTTCTTGCATGTTTATGAATGAAAGCCCTGACTTTTCACTGGCTGTGGAAAGATTAGGTAGCAGAGGACTTTGGGCAGCCTGTAGGGGCTGAGAGGCACCCCCATGACAGCCCGCAAGAAAATGGAGACTTGAGTCCTATAGTCACAAAGAGATGAGGTCTGCAAACAATCTGAGGGAGGCTGGAAGGGGACCATTCCTCATTTAAGCTTCTGATCAGAGCTTAGTTCTAGCCAACACCTGGATTTCAGTTTGGTGTGACTGGTAGAATGACGATGTTTGTAATTTTCATTTTAATGTTACATCATCTCTAATTTACTACATGAGCACAATCAAGTCATTTAATTCTTCTTTGCTCAGTTTCTGCATACATAGAACAATGTAACACTATAACTAAGCACAGAAAACCTGTAATCAGAATCCCTGGGTTCACATTCTAGCTTTGCCCTGTGTTAGTTATTAACTTCTGTAAGCATGGGTTTCTTTTCCTATGTAACTTTGCCATACCACAGGGTTGTTGTGAGGATTAAATAAGACGCTTATATAAGGTCTTTACTTGGGCACCTGGTACATGTAACATGTCTATATATTATTAAAATGAGAAGAAATCTCATGGGCCTTCTTACTTAGGTTAGATTAAGTAATGATTACTTTCCAGGAATCAACATTTTGAATAAGAATATTTGACACATTATTAAATTTCACAAAAATCCTTTCAACCTGAGGATACAATTACGTTTCTTAATATCAAGGAAACAGATGAGTTTTCAAAGTTTTGGTTAAAAGGGTTATATTAATTTCAGAAACTACATTAAATTAACAAACTGTGTCAATTCCCTCAATCTCAGGTGTATTACCCTGTCACAATGGCAACTTCTTACATGAGTTTTAATTCACAGCCTGTTTATTCTTTTCACAGTTATAAGTTCTAAAAACTGAAGCCCTCAGGAAATGAGGGAAAGGAGGACAGCCAGCAGGTTCTGCCATGTCAAGGTATCAATTAAAAGCATAATTCTTGGCAGCATCTTGCTTGCTCTATCTTGTTACCTACTTCTTTGTTAATGTGATTTTTTTTTCTAACCATCATAGTATCAACAGTTTCACTTATGCCTTCCTGATCGTACTTCTTTCTCATTACGTTTCTGTGCCACTTTATTTTTATACGCATCTGTCTTAATCTGTTTGGGCTGTATATAAACAACAGAAATTTATTTCTCACAGACCAAGATCAGGGTGTCAGAATGTTTGGGTTCTGGCAAAGACCCTCTTCTAGTTTGCAGACTGCAGACTTCTTGGCGTGTCTTCACATGGTGGAAAGGGCTAGGGGGCTTTGTGGGGCTTCTTTTATAAGGTCACTAATTCCAATGATGAGGTTTTCTTCCTCATGATCTGATCAACTCTCACAGGCCACACTTTCTAATACCATCATCTTGGGGATTAGGATTTCAATATATGAATTTGTGGGGATGAAACATTGAGGACATAGCAATATCCCAACGTTTGTCTCAGAGCCACCCATTTAAAGTTCCAAAGAAACTGAGTGCAAATAAATAAAATCCCTGATTTGCGCAGGTTTATAAGTGCCAGAACTCTAGTTTAATGTGATAGAATAGACATTAAACTAGGAATCAGAAGGTACTGGTTCCTGTCCTATCTCAAACACTAACTTGCAAGTTAAAGAATATTTAAGACCCTCAATTCCTGTATCATGTGTGGGGATTGAACTAGATCCTAATTCCTCTTTAACTACCAAATCTATGTCTCTATATTTTTGGGGGTATATTTAATGGAAAATGATTGTCTGAGCCAGAAATAAGGATGGGATGAGAAAGCCCTTTTAAGTGATACTAAATAGCTTTCTTATCTGAAGGCCCTTGAGACTTCATGGGGCAGCTGGGAATAGATTTCTTCAAAGCGGCAAAGACTACCCTCCTTCTCTCTCACCCTCCAGCTCTGCTCTGGAGGTAACATCACGTTGTAAATCTAGGAATGTGAAGTAATGGTGGAAAGAAAGGCTTTTCTTTTCTTTTCTTTTTTTAAAAATAAATTCATTTATTTATTTTTGGCTGTGTTGGGTCTTCGTTGCTGTGTGCTCTTTCTCTAGTTGCAGCGAGCGGGGCTACTCTTCATTGCGGTGTGCGGGCTTCTCTTTGTTGCAGAGCATAGGCTCAAGGCATGCAGGCTTCAGTAGTTGTGGCTAGTGGGCTCAGTAGTTGTGGCCAGCGAGCTCTAGAGCACAGGCTTAGTAGTTGTGGTGCATGGGCTTAGTTGCTCTGCGGCATGTGGGATCTTCCTGGACCAGCGATCGAACCCGTGTTCCCCGCATTTGCAGGTGGATTCTTTTTTTTTTTTTTTTAACATCTTTATTGAAGTATAATTGCCTTACAATGGTGTGTTAGCTTCTGCTTTATAACAAAGTGAATCAGTTATACATATACAATATGTTCCCATTTCTCTTCCCTCTTGCATCTCCCTCCCTCCCACCCTCCCCATCCCATCCCTCTAGGTGGTCACAAAGCACCGAGCTGATCTCCCTGTGCTATGCGGCTGCTTCCCACTAGTTATCTATTTTACATTTGGTAGTGTATATATGTCCATGACACTCTCTTACCCTGTCACATCTCACCCCACCCCCTCCCCATATTGCAGGCGGATTCTTAACCACCTCGCCACCAGGGAAGCCCAAGAAAGGCTTTTCTTGATTAACATATTTGAAAAGAGGTTTCCCAAATTAGACTGTAGATAGCTGAATTTTTGGTACATCTTTTAAGAACAAGTAATCTGTATATTCTTGTTGTTTTAAATATATAAACCCCATATTTTATGCCTAGATTCTCATCAGTATTAAAAAAAAACTAAAGTTATTTTTATTTGCTTAATCTTTATTCAAAGCATGTGTGGTGTATTTTTAAGGCTGCATTGTGTGATGATTATTAAAGTTAATTACTACCTACTATCAAAAGACTTAAGAAATAAAGTGCATTTGGGTCTTTTATGTTTAAACAAAGATTTTTAAAAATTTATAAACACATAAAACGTAGTTTGGTAAGGCTTCATTTTATATACAACTTTCGATGTAAAACAATCAAATGGTCCAGCTGTAGAATGTGATATCACTTTTCATTATCATTGATAAGAAAAAGAACTAAAATTCAAGAGTAAGAGTGAGGAGAGAGAAAAAAAATATTCATTTAGAAGTTTTCCTACCTCCTGATGAACCATAGTGCTCAAGGCAAAATCCATTTCCAGAATATATACATCCAAAGAGGATTTATAAAACTTCAGAACCAAAAAGCCAGCTGCCAATGAAAGAACAATTTCAGTTAGGAGAAAAATATATAATTGGAATTCTCCGCCTCCCCCATATTTTTTAAAGAATTGAGAAAGAAGAATTCGTGTTAAGAAAAGGGAGCTGTATTTTTTTTGTTTTCTTAGAAAATAGGGATATCACAATTTGATATTTATGGTAGCCAACTTAAGCTCAAATATATGATTGATTACTTGTAACAATTCTGAGATCTCCACATTATTTTCTAATGTTAGAGTTAAAAAATATGTTTAAATGTTTTCAAATTATATATTAGATAAAAAAGAATCAAAACAAGTTTTTAAATTTACTTTTTTGTCATTTTTAATGAGTACACAGATCGTTTGTTTACTCACTTTCATGATGATTATTAGTCTGCTGGAAATCCTCTGCTTTATATGCATTTTGTGGCAGAAAAGCTATTTTTACCTCTTGTTATTCTTATGAAAATAATTATACTCAACTAAGTAGATGAGATTATACTTTTTTTTTGCTGTTATTGAAATTTGATAGAGAAGTACAAGAAAATTGGTAATGAAGTATAAAAAGTACAAAAATACAATACTGAATATTAAAAATTATTAATATTAGACCATACCACATATGAATATCTCATCTAGAAATTTAGAATTCGACTAGTCATATTTATTATATGCTTTATACAATAAATAAGTACAAATTTTTAAATGTAACTTTAAGACTCAATATAATTAATTTTTATGTCTACCCATCCTCACGTCATGAAATGTGCTAAAACCTAATTATTCCAGATATAGTTCAGAGTTTATATCTACTTTCCATTGTAGCGGTGAAAATAACATACTTTGTATGATTTCTGTTCTTTAGTTTTGTTGATGTTTGTTTTACAACCCAGACTATGGTCTGTCTTGGTCAATCTGCCATGCCCACTGGAAAAAAATGTGTGTCCTGCTGTTGTTGGGCAGATTGTACTATAAATTTCAATTTGGTCAAGCTGGCTGACAGCTCAGGTCTTCTAAACCCTTACTGAATTTCTGTCTTCTTAAATTGATTACTGAGGGAGAAGTGAGAAATCTCCAAGTATATCTGTATGTTTTTCTGTTTCTTCTTTTACTTTAGCAGTATTTGCTTCATGTAATTTGAAGTACTCTTGGTAGGTAATACATATTTAGGATTGTTATGTTTTCTTAATGAACTGACTAGCTTAAAATTATTTGATGTTTCTCTGTACCCTTGGCAATTTTCTTATTCTGAAATATAATGTTTTTCTGGTAATCCAGTCATGCCAGCTTTGACTAATGTTGCATGATGTATTTTTTTCCCTGTCTTTTACATTTAACCTATCTATATATTTATATTTAAAGTTGTTTTCCTATACACATGACATAATTTGGTCTTTTAAATTTTAATTTGACAGTCTACTTCAAATTGGAGTCTTTCGATCATTCCTATTTAACATAATTATGTGGTTTGATATGAGTATTCCCTCTTGTTAGATATGTTCTCTGTGTCCCATGGAGTCTTTGTTCCTTCTTTTTGCCTTTTTTTTCTACCTTCATTTGGATTGAGTACTTTTTATTCCAACTTTTTTGTATTGGTCAATCAGTTACATCTTTCTTATTTTTTTTTTATTAATTGGCCTAGACTTAATGAAATATGTCTTTAACTTATCATAGTCTACTTTTAAAAAATTTATTGAAGTCTAGTTGACTTAAAATATTATTAGTTACAGATGTACAACATAGTGATTCAATATTTTTATATTTTATGCACCATACAAAATTATTATAAAATATTGACTATGCTGTACACTACATCCCTGTTACTTACTTATTTTATAACTGATAGCCTGTACCTCTTAATCCCCTTTGTCTATTTTGCTCCTCCCCCCACTACTCGCCCCTCTGGTAATCACTAGTTTGTTCTCTATATCTGCGAGTCTGTTTCTGTTTTGTTATATTTGTTTATTGTTTCGGTTTTTATTTATTATACCACTCTGCACAAAGTTTATAAAACTTAAAACAGTGTGTTCCCAAATCTTCCCTCCTACCTTTTGTGCTATTTTTAAAACACATTTTATTTTAATAGACCTTGTAAATCTCAAAATATGTTAGTGTTTTTGCTCACGTAATCAGTTATCTTACAAAGTGATGTCAAATAAGACAAAAATGTCTCTTATATTTACCTCCATTTGAGGACAGGACACCTCCTGTCCTCTTCATATCCTTTTGTCCATTCAAGTTTCCATAAGATGACAAACCTTTACTGTCATAGAACTTTGTATAGTATTTAGTGTACATCAAGTCTCCTGGCAATACATTCTCGGCTTTTGTTTTCTGAAAGAGTATTTATTTTTGCTTTATTTTTGAAATGTATTTCACTGGGTATAGAATTCTGGGTTTATTTTTCCCCCCAGTATTTTGAGTTGTTTCTCAGAAGAAGTGAGCTATAATTATTTTTGTTCCTCTTTATGTATTTTTTTCTGGCTGCCTTCAAGCTTTTCTCTTTACTTTTAGTCAAAAACTTTTTAATTATGACATGTGTTTTTGCTGTTATTGTCCTGCTAGTTTCTCCGTGCTACTGGCATGTATATTATGTTGTCTGTTTTTTAAATTTTTTTTTTCTTTAGGAAAGTTCTCAACTATTATCTCTCCAATATTTCTTCTGCCCCCCTTTTCTCTCTCTTCTCATTCTAGAACTTCAATTATATGTAATATAGGCCATTTGTTTAATTCCACAGCTTCTGGATGCTTTCATCTATTTTTTTTCTTTTTAAATCATTTTCCTCTTTATGCATAAGTTCGGATGATTTCTGCTGCCTGTTGAGTCTATCAAAAGAATTCTTTATCACTAATTTTTTTTTTTATTTCTAACAATCCCATTTTATTCTTTCTTATAGACTACATCTCTCCACTAAAATTCCCTATCTGTTCATGTATGTTAATCAAACTTTTCCACTCAAATTTTTCATAAATTAAATATAGTTGTTTTCCATTTCCTGTCCAATAGCTATAATATCTCAGTCACTTCTAAGTCTGGTTCAGTTTATTGCTTTATGTCTTAAAAGTGGGCTATTTCTCCTTGTTTTTTTACATGCCTTTTAACTTTTTTTTTTTTTAAACATCTTTATTGGAGTATAATTGCTTTACAATGGTGTGTTAGTTTCTGCTTTATAACAAAGTGAATCAGTTATACATATACATATGTTCCCATATCTCTTCCCTCTTGCATCTCCCTCCCTCCCACCCTCCCTATCCCACCCCTCTAGGTGGTCACAAAGCACCGAGCTGATCTCCCTGTGCAGCTGCTTCCCACTAGCTATCTATTTTACATTTGGTAGTGTATATATGTCCATGACACTCTCTCACCCTGTCACATCTCACCCTTCCCCCTCCCCATATCCTCAAGTCCATTCTCTAGTAGGTCTGTGTCTTTATTCCCATCTTGCCACTAGGTTCTTCATGACCTTTTTTTTTTTTTTTTTTTTTTCCTTAGATTCCATATATATGTACCTTTTAACTTTTGATTGAATGACAGCTGGCATGTGTAGAATAACAATAGAGACTGAGAAAAATTCTACTTTCCTCAAGGAGTGGTCATGCTGCTTTTTCTATTAGGCCTGAGCGTAGGTGGTTGATTCAATCTATTTAGGAGTTGAACTGTGTTTGGATTTTATTCGTATTTTTATCTTGGCAATGTATTCTTCATATTTCTCTAGGAGAGGGCTCTTGCTACCTTGTGCTTTAATGTAGGGCCCAGGAAGCTAGAGGATTGTTCTCAATGTTTTTACTCCTCCCTGAACTTTCTGCTGTCCTTCCTCACTTGTCCGCACAGGGGGGTCTCTATCCATGCTCTTTGTGCTCCCTCAACAGTGGACTGTTTCTGCTTGTTGCTTGTTCCTAGGCTTATGATAAAGGCAGGGGCAGATTTCTGTTGTCCTTGTCCACTTAAATCTTAGACAAACCTTGTGCTCCTGGGCATCAGGCTGAGGCTTTCTCAGAAACCTGCCCTTCATCCTTATGTCTTGGGTGGTAGGGATTTTACTAACTCTTGTTTGAGGTTACAAATCTCTGCTTGCCATCAGTATAGGACCCTATGGCCAGGATGTTGTCCTGATTCTGTACCATGGGCAGAGCGTTTTGACATCTACTCTATCACCAGCATCAATGTGTTATTGCTTGTGTCTAAGATATGAGTAGTTTCTCTACACTTTCCCCAGAGGCATACTTTATCTTCCCGACTTCTCCTCCAGAAGAAGTCAGCCTTGCCTGAGTCCTTGAACAAGACTGTATTTGTTGCCCCTTCCCCAAAAGCTTTTTTCCTGTTTTTATCACTTTTGCTAAGGGATTATTATTATCAACAGAATAAGAATTAGAAAACCTACCAGATATATATTACATATACATAAAGAATAAAATCCAAGATGATTGTGAAGTAAGAAGTAAAACTCTATCTGTAAATGAAATTGTTGTGTATCTAGAAACTACTACTAGAATTAGTAAGTAAATTGAGCGAGATTGCAGAATAGAATGTCAGTATGTAGAAATAAATTACATTTTTCTATAGTAGCAATGGAATATTGGACATTGAAATAGAAAAATACCTTTCTCATAGCATCAGGACATTAATATATCAAACGGTAATATATCTAATAAAAATTATGCAAGACATCTACACTGAAAATGACAAAACCATGCAGAAAGAAATTAAAGATCTAAATAAATGGAAAAATATATAATTTTCACTGACTAAAAGACTCAATGTTTTCTTGATGTGAATTCTTTCTAAATTAATCTATAGATTTGAAAAAATATATAATAATGGATAGGTTTTTAAAGAAATTGATAAGCTGGTTCTGAAATTTGTGTGGAAATTCAAAAGACTTAGAGGAGACCAAACAATCTCTAATGCTGCTGTGGACTGAATGTTTGTGTCCCTTGGCCCCAAATTCACATGTTGAAACCCTAGTTCCCAATGTGATGGTATTTGGAGGTGGGGCCTTTGGGAGGTAATTAGGGCTGGGCCCTCATGATGGGTTTAATGTTTTTATAAAAAGAGGAAGAGACTCAACATCTCTTTCCCTCTGCCATGTGGGGACACAGTGAGAAGGCAGCCGTCATAAACCAGGAAGAGATCCCTCACCAAGAACGTGACCATACTGGCACCCTGATCTCAGACTCTAAGCCTCCAGAATTGGGAGAAATAAATGTTTGTTGTTTTAGCCACCCAGTAAATTGTATCCTATTATAGGAGCCCAAGCTAAGATAAATAAGGATGAAGTTGGAGAATCTATATTATCTGATTTTGAGACATATAATAAACCTATAGTAAACAGAACAATGTGTAAATTGGTATAAGTATAGGAGAATATATCAATAAATTATAGTAAAGAATTTTGACAAGCACAATATTGTAACATGATTTTTGACAAAGGTGCCAAGTTAAATCAATGGAAAAAGTCCTTTTAACAAATCACACTGGAACAACTAGGTATTCATAAAAATATAAAACAACAAAAAAACAACAAACAAACAAGAAGTGTCAGCAAAAATTGAAGATAATTCTTAGACCCAAACATAAAAGTTAGGACAATAACACTTCCAGAAGAAAATAAGAGAGAACCTTTTTGCAACTTGTAGTAAAGATTTTGTAGACAGGACAAAACATGCACTAATCATAAAAGAATAGATAAATTGGATTTCATCAGAACTAAATATTCTTCTCACTAAAGGAAATCATTAAAAAAACAAATAGGCAAGAAGCCCCAAACTAGGACATATTTTTGCAGTACGTATATTTCACAAAGGAGTTACATTGCAACACTCTATAAATCAAAATAAAAAGACAAATGGACCATTAAAAATGGGAGAAATTTTTGTATACTTTACAAAAGAAAATACAAAAATTGTCAATAAGTGGCTTACAGTGTGCTCAACATTCTTACTCATCAAGATAATGCAAATTAAAATTGTAGTGAGATACAAGTTTATACCCAATAGAGTAAATAAATTTAAAAATATTGACCATACCACAGACTTTATTCATTGATGATACCAAATGTCAGCAATATTTTGGAGCAACTGAGAACTCTCAAACATGGTTGATAGGAATATAGAATGGAGCAATCCATTTGAAAAACTGTTTCTTATAAAGTTTAACTGTGTAACTATTCTGTGACACAGAAGTTCCACTCTTAGGTAATTATGTAAGAGATATAAAAACATAAGTCCACAAATGACTTTTACAAGACTACTTATACAAGCCTTATCCATAAAATTTCAGTATTTCTGAAGATAACAGAAATATTCACTAAAAGGAAAATGGATAAAATTCTGTTATATTCATACAGTGAAGTATTCAAAAATAAAGAGAAATGAGCTGCTAACACACTCAAGAAGCATGCATGACTCAAGAAGTATTATGTTGAACAAAAGGATATATACTCTATGATTTCATTCTTCAAGTCCAAATATAAGCATAATTAACCTAGTATTGAAAATCAGAAAGTGGTTGCTTCTAGTAAGGTTGGGGTTGAGTGGGGAGTCATGAAGGAACATTCTAAGGAGATGGAAACGTTCTATATGTTACTTTGAGTGGTTATTACATGAATACATATAATTGTCAAAATTCATCAAACTAAACACCTAAGTATTATATTATAATGTATGTAAATTTTATCTCAATTTTTAAAAAATACTAAGATGAAAAATTTTGTGAAAAATGTATCTTTCTGATTTATTATTATATAAAATACAGATTAAAGTTTAATAAGTATATTTCCATGTTTGTAAATAAAAAATATACATGAACATAGTCACAGAAAAACAGTAAAGGGATAAACCCGAAAGGAGGTGTCTGTAAATTTTATATTAACTTTTAGTTTATTTTATAATATGAAAGTATAATACTAATTTTGATTTACTCTGCTTTTTCTCCTTAATTTGTGGGAATTCTGAATACATAAACTGAGGATGCCTTCCTTTAGGAAAAATTTGCATTTGCTGCTGCCTACATGACAATGAACCTACTCAATTAGCAGCAGTTTAGCCTTTTCCTATAACTTGGCTTTGTAAAGAAGTCTTTAATTGAGTATCCTCATCTGCTGCTGACTCAGATCTTTGTTTCCTGGACTGACTTGCTTGGTAATGCAGTAGAAACAGAGGGTTTTACTATGGACTATACACCAGTGAGAACAACCTAATGACTCGTGGCGGCTAATGATGGAAGTGTCCTGACCCTGTATTGTAAACTTTCTCCAGAGCAAAGATAGTGGCCAACAAAGAGCTTCTACTCACAACCTCCTCATGGTCTAACTCCATTAAATCCTCACAGCGACAGAGTCCCACTACACAGTAAACAAATTAGAAGTCTCCCTCTAAATAGATTAGGGAGGTTGGTCTACTGAAAGAGTTCCAGAAGGGTTCTTTTTGTTTGTTTTTTGTTTTTTTTTACATTTTTATTTATTTATTTATTTATTTATGGCTGTGTTGGGTCTTCGTTTCTGTGCGAGGGCTTTCTCTATTTGCGGCAAGTGGGGGCCACTCTTCATCGCGGTGCGCGGGCCTCTCACTATTGCGGCCTCTCTTGTTGCGGAGCACAGCAGAAGGGTTTTTAAAAAGTAGAACTTGATTCATGAGCTTTACATAATATCATGCATTTCTTCCCAGTTGTAATGTGTGGCCAGTCTTAAAAGAAAATGGTGCACTGACTTTGGCTTCTTTTGATTAAAAGCAAGGGTCATATTCTTTGTCTCACATATTCTGACAAAAAGGAAAAATTGTTATTGCACTGTCAGGTCCCATTTGCAAATTTTTCAAATATTCCCTTACCAAATTTACTGACCTAAGTGCATACATTCCTCTCAATATTTTTATTTAAAAAAATTGAAAGAGCAATATATAAATAAATTTTCTCATGTGGAACATTAAAAAAAGACAGACACCCCCAACCTCTGTTTCTTGACTATTATCCCATCTCTCTTCTCCCTAGGAGGGGCCACTGTTTTGAATTTAAAATACAAGCCTCAGAATTAAAAGCCTGCTGTTTATTCCCTCCCTTTCTATTTACTGTAATATTCTTGAGTTATGCTTTAACTTGACATTTACTATAATTTCTTTGTAAGTTTCTTTAATAGAAATGATATTATACTGAATTTTTTGTTCTTAAAATTGTATCTTTACTAAAATTTTTCTTTGGCTCTCTCTCCTGGCTCACCAACTTACTCTACAATGGCAGCCATTCTGCTATATAATTTAGTCCTTCTTTTAGAGTTGTTCGTTTCAATAATATTTCTAAATTTTCTATTATAAATAGTATTTCTAAATTCTTTTTCATAGACCAATATGCTTTTGCTCAGTATTTGTGTAAAGACTTTTATATATGTACAGGCCTGTCTTTACTAGTGATATATTCTTGGTCAGTATAACTTCTGTGGTGGACATGGTCCACTCAGCAGTTCACTTCTTTTGACATGTTTTTTTTCATACTGTATATTGGCATACAAAAGAAGCATATTTAATTATCTGCTATAGAAAAAAGGGAAATAGGCTCTGCTATTTTTCCAAAAATGTAAATAGACTTAGTAAATGTAGATATTTTCATTCAAAATATTTTTGTCAGGTACCTATTATGGTTAGTCATTGTATTAAGCATGTATATAATAGTATAGTATTAAATGACATTCCTTCATAAAATTATTTATTCAACAAATATTTACTGAAAGCTACTATGTGCCAAAGCAAATCTACGTGCTAAGATTAGACCTTGAGGTTGAGCACAACATAAACAGCCCACTAAGAGTAATTATTCAATGAATGATTTTTTTTTATACTATGGACCTAGAGTCTGTCATGCAGAGTGAAGTAAGTCAGAAATAGAAAAACAAATAACATATGCTAACGCATATATATGGAATCTAAAAACAAATGGTACTGATGAACCTAGTGGTAGGGCAGGAATAAAGGTGTAGACATAGAGAATGGACTTGAGGACACGGGCGGAGAGGGGGGAAGCTGGGGCGAAGTGAGAGTAACATCGACATATATACACTACCAAATGTAGAATAGATATAGTGGGAAGAAGCCACATAACACAGGGAGATCAGCTCGGTGCTTTGTGACCACCTAGAGGGGTGGGATAGGGAGGGTGGGAGGGAGATGCAAGAGGAGGGTATACGGGGATATATGTACGCATATGGCTGATTCACTTTGTTGTACAACAGAAACTAACACAGCATTGTGAAGCAATTATACTCCAATAAAGATGTATTAAAAAAAAGAATACTATGATTAAACCTTAAAACATGTAAAAATGAAGAAAAATAAAGTAATGGAAATAATGTATGTCAGGTGACTGAGTAGTACTGAGTGGCTGAATTAGGTAGTGAAGTCTGAATAACGTAAAGAAGCCAACCGATCAAAGATTAGGGGAAATAACAATTCAGTCAGAGGAATATTTAGGGGAAGTCATTATGGGAAAAATGAGCTTAGGATGCTTAGAGAATAGGACTAAGTTGGTTAATATAGGAATATGTGATTAAGATAAAATGAGCAAATAGGAAATGTGAAATTATGCCTGAGAGGTAGGCAAGAGCTAGATCATGTACATGTGGTAGATCACAGTAGTGAGTTTTTCTTTTTTTTTTTTTTTAAGTTCAATAGAAAGCCATTGTTGCTAAGTTCAGTAGAAAGCCATTTGCTGTGATACTCAGCAGAATGGTCTGATTTTATTTACATATTTCAAAGCTCACTGTCTGATATGTGAAAAATGGATTGTAGAACAGCAAAAAGAGGAAACAGAATATCGGGGTATTCCTGGTGAGACATGATGATGGCTTGGAGGATGGACATAGAAAAATGGATGAATATGTTTGGATATATTTTAAAGTTAGAGGTCAGAAGGACTACAGATAATTTAGATACGAGGGCAGTGAAGAAATAGAGGATTCAAAGATGAGATCACCAAAGCAAGGATATGGAATCTGTTTGATTATTATAGGAAGAGCTATTTAAGCTGAGTGCTACAGGATAGTGAAGAGTTAGTCCCATTGTGGTAGAGAGAAGAAGCCTTTGAAGAGCCATGTCAAAAAAAGTTTTATCATTATTCTAGGGATAATGGTGAACAAATGACCGTTTTGACTAGAAGGTGAGATAATCATATTTTTCAGATCAGAACGATGGCTCATCAGAATCATCTGGCTCCTCGCATTGTAAATTCAGACCTATTCTCAGACAGGTGGAATTTAGCTTATTCCAAATTTGGATGAAGTAAAATGGGTTTTCATTTTCTTGAAATTCTGATAGTGTATAGGTTACTGAGGAAGGATTTTCTGCATGGATGAGAAGACTGCTAAAGTCTCAGAAATCTGACATGAACAAAAATTGAAAGTCTATCATTCTCCAACCTTAACCACCTTGAAAATTTTGCAAGGTACATAGCAGAAGCTATTAGATAAGGTACAATAAGTATAGGTACCTTTGAGGAAGCAAAATGAGATATGACTCTTCCAATCATCTGTACACAGATTATTTCCATGCGCTATGAACCACTGCAACTCATGTTATGAAGTACTAAAATCCTCAGCTCTCTAATTGGATGTTTGATATGTGAGGAAACATGAAATAATATTAAAAGTGCTGCACTGTTTATTTTTTTTACAAAGCGTTCCTTATAATTCTTAATTTTCGGTACTTTTATTGTTAAGATTTTATAAGGATTTCCCATAGGTGAAAGTGGAGATCTAGCCTGTCCATTAAGAAACTGCTTTTCCTGAAATGAAACAGCCATCTGTGTAGTGAACAGATCTGAATTTTTACACTATTTGACAGCACAGATGGTTCAATAACCACCACAACCACTGATACTCTTTTCCGTTTTCTCTTTCTGGGCATGTTATGGCAAGTATAGTATTAGCAGGTGCCTTGCAACTGAATCACAGTGATGAGATGTGTTCTGAAGTAGATGAGGAAAGTAGTTCCCTGCCCTTGGATCTGTGCTTAGCCTGTGAGATGGCAGAGGAAGTGATGTGAAAGACCTCCATTTTTGTCTTGGACTTTCTTGTTTAGAATTCCATGTTACCAAAATCAGGCTCTTCCTTCCTCTCTTAGCTTCCTTCTATCATAAGAGCTTAGCCCATCTTGCTATTTAGAAATATGTATAGACATGGATGAAACTTTGTATTCCTAACTCTCTGTTAAAACTTCAACTGAAATACAGAAAACCTCGGGAGTAGAGTGTTGTGGCTTTACTCGCAAGATTACTCCCTGTCTCTGTTTCAATGTATGCTATGAAAATTTTGCTACAGCTAACAAGAACAAAAAGGTTTTTACTAATGTAGAATTTTGCAGAGCTGGATATTTATTTGGGGGATTATCAAAAATTTTTCTTTTTGGTTTTAAAATGTTTCAGGTTTTGCATTTTATGATTACATTTTCTGTTGCTTCTCTGCCAACCAGTTTCCCAGAAATGAAAGAAAAATAGAGATACTTGGTAAGGCAGGTAGATGATGAGGCAAGTTTTGGTTGCTAATACTGTTATTCTGTTGTGTCGGACATCATGTGAAAGAATTTGCTCAACTGCTACAAAGAGATAAACTATCCTTTTAGGGTCTAGTTTCTGCATTCTTTAATTGCTGATCTACACTCGCATTTTAAATTTGAGCAAAATCTCCTTAATGTCAGACTTCAAAGCTACATAACGTAATTATGGAATTGAATAATGGGGATCAAACAAATTCTACCATGTGGACTCAGAAATTAAGGGAATTTGTGCTGCTGATTCTCGAGTTGCTTTCTTCCTTATTACCTACTGTTTCTGTTGTACTTGAACCGATGCCCCTCATATTGGACTTCTGTCTTCTCACATGGATTAGGGGTGTTTACAAATTGTATCTTTAATACTGTGCACCTTCACCGTTAGTGATTTTATGTTATTCGTATTCTCAGTGCCCATTGGACTTTGCCTTTCTGTTCAGACTCTCATTCCTTGTATTTCTCATCTGTCCTTTTCTGTCAACATGCAAAGGTCAAATTAGAGAAACAACTAGGACACAAAGGAAAACAACAAAAGCAAGATTTGAAACTCACAAAAGGAGATAACGGACTGCTGTATATGTTGTTGTCTCTGAACACAAAGGTTTACTTTCCAGGTGAATTTTATCCTTAGTTTAGCCAGGGCCAAAGAAGACCACAGAGCATATGTCAAGTGAGTTTTTGTCTGAGCAATTGAGATTTAAAAAGAGAAATTTTCACAGATTTTCTGTATGTTAGTAATACTGCCCCAGATACTATCTTGGAAATACCATGAGATGATTGGCTATGCTTAACAATCTGGGCGGTGTATTGGTTTGGGTTTCCCCAGAGTGAGACCCTGAAACAGCAATTTGGTTGTAAGTCATTTATTGGGAGGAGCTCTCAGGAGGGTGACAGCAAAGTTAATGAAGAGTGTCTTACTGAGCGGGAAGCTGATCGTCTTCTCTGAAGTCTGTGACAGAATGTATGGAAAACACCTCAAAATTGTCCCAGTGAGGGATGACTAACTTACACTCAGGACTTACCTCCCTCACAGCGTGAGAGCTATTTTGGAGGCATAACATTTTGTTATGTCTGGCCTGTTTCATGGGCAGGAATATTACTGAATCCAGAGAACAAGAGGTTGTCTCTGTGTGACATTTGGGGGTAAGTGAGGAGATAGGAGCAGGTTACCAGTAACATTTGTTTCACAGCATATATGCAAAAACATTTTTATTATGCATTTAAGCCTTCCCTTCTCTCCCATGGAAAACAGAAACTTGGAATTTTTAAAAATTAGTAGACAAAATTAAACAATTTTTTTTCAATAATTCCCATCCTAAAATCAATCTAGGTGGCTTATCAAGGCACGTTTCTGTAATACTACTGCTTTGCACAGCCAAGTTCCAGTATCCTTTTTCCAGGGGAAAAAGCACTAGAAAGTTCACTCTTACAGTGTGATGCCCATTATGGAAAGTACTTTGAGATACACCTTTCACAATATACAAGCAGTGATCAGCACTTACTGACTAGACATATAAGGCTGTTTAACATATTGTCAAGGAAAAGGGCGTGGACTATGCAGTCCACCATTATCATTCCTAACCCTAGAATCAATATTTATATACTATTTGGGAGTACTTGTAAACAAATTGATATTCTATTTTTCCAAATTTGTATAGACCCATTGCTATAGCCAAAAGATAGGAAGATTTGGACCTAACTAGGGAAAAATCATCTTTGTAGATGCAGTACACCTGCTAGGCTGCTTGATTCTTGTCACATCACAACATATGTGACACTCTCCTTTCCTTTTCAACATCTGTTGTTATGGGCAGAAAGGAAGCATAGCCTTCCCGGCAGTTTCCTCTGGGTTATGGACAGTAGCCAGGTTTGGTAAGAAAAGTCCCACCTCAGCCATTTGTGAGTCGGTGAAATTTTAAATAGCACAGGTTTTTCTGGTTTGACTCATCACTTCAGTATTTACAGAAATTGAGATGGGGTCATGTGTAAGTAGAACAAAACCCCAGTTGCTTCTTCTGCCTTTGCTCTCAGAGTCATTTCTGGGAAAAAATCCAAACTTCTACCATCTGTGGTTCCTTAGCAATATGTAAAAAAAAAAAAAAAAAAAAAAAAGAGTCTGATTATTAATTGAGCTAGAATGAGCTGTTCACCAGAGATGTGCGTCCCGATAAACCCCCGCTGGGCCACTTGGCTTCCTTGTTTTCTCTCTGATGAAGAAGCAGCCTGAACTGTTCAACCACTTCAGGCGATACAA
Organism: Balaenoptera physalus; assembly: GCF_965194825.1. Classification (NCBI taxonomy): domain Eukaryota; kingdom Metazoa; phylum Chordata; class Mammalia; order Artiodactyla; family Balaenopteridae; genus Balaenoptera; species Balaenoptera physalus. The sequence continues at coordinate 97,052,616 of NC_138890.1, read as the reverse complement.
TTACTCCTCCTCCAGAAATCACAGTGGCGGCTCGCAACTCACAATGCAGCACAGAATCTTACTACAGTAGAATTTGACATGATTATAAGGTGTTTTTTGTTTGTTTGTGTTTTTGCATACAGCTAACTTAGGGTTGAGCATCTCAAGAGAAGAAAACATGAACATACATTACACTCTGCACTCAGACAGTTGCATTAAGAATGTTTTATAGCAATTGATCTCTAGCCATTAAAAAGGAAAAATTTGTGGATGAATAAAATGACCCTTTCTTAGGAAACTACATAGGACCTAAACTGGCTGTTTTCTCCACTGTCCTCAGTGAACATAAATAATTCTTTGAATTCTTCTTTTTGAACTGAAATTTCAAATAATTCTTTTTTTATGCTAACCCCTATTTTACACTTGTTCGTGATGTATTTTTTTTGTGATTATTCTGTTATGAGTTTGTATTTTCTCTTTAGTTTTCAAATTCTTCACAAGATTTTTTACCTTCTATACTTTTTATTTCTGTAAGAGGTTAAAGTGAGAGAGATAAGGCTGGTCATTAAAGACAACTTTATCATAGTGAAGGTTTTGAAATAGGAACTATAACCAAAATCTTGTAAATATTGTTTATCTTGTAAATAAAAAAATATATATTATACATATATACATACACATACATATATATATATGCATATACATACATACACACATATATACATATATGTAGTACATAATACAATTCTATTAATTTTACATCTTATCATCTTGACCTATAATATGTTTTTTATGCTTTCCCATGTGTGATATATTCTTATAAATAGATTGCAAACTACCTTTTGGAAGGAATTCTTTTACATACTGCATTTCTTATCTTTTACATACTGCATTTCTTTTACATACTGCAAAGCTACTCTTAGCTCTGTCCTCATCTTTCTGTGTCTTGCATTTGCCTGAAGGCCTTCATGTTCTTGTCTCGGCATCCTCTCCAGACAGGCCCTTCCCTTACATACTCTACTGCTAGGACTTCTTGCAGAGCTCCGAATACACTTTGTCCCCGCTTTTTTTTCCTGCTGGGATTCTCACTCTGTCCCAAATGCTCTTTCCACATCATTGTCTGGTTAAATTTACTAATTCTGTACGACTCATCTTAAACATACTCTTCTTTGAGGTCCTCCCTGATTCTCTAAAGTAAGTTAAATTGACTGCTACGCACTCCCCAGCACCCCATTCCTTTCCTTTGTTTCTTGGTTTCAATACTCATCATGCTTGTAACACCGTATTTGTTTTTTTGTCTTTTCCCACTACATGGTAAGTTTCATAGGGCAGGGATCATGTCTTTCTTATTTACTGATGAATCTTGAGTATCTAACAAAAATTCTCTGGCACATAGTAGGTGCTGAATAAAATTCACTGAATATTTATTGTATGACTTTAACTGACAGTAGGAGGAGTTTTATCCTAGGAGAAGAAGACTGATGGACACTGCAAACAATGAGAAAAAAACATCTCCCCTGTCTGCAGTGCAGTGTAATACAAGCATGCACACACATATAGGCAAACGGACCCATACATACACATCTTCTTTCAAGGTCTAGTTGTGAGTTTTATTTGATCACTCTTCTGGCTATCCAGTAAAATGTGGAAGTGGGCTGAGTGAGTATGGTGTTTCTTGGTAGAGAGGAGGCTAAAAATAATCTATTTTCATACAATTATGATTAAAATACATGGTGTAAGTTATTTTCCAGATTCGGTAGAGCCCATCTGTCAGATGTAGTTTAAATTCAAATCATTTTAATATAAAATGTAATTTGAATGTTTTGTAGAGATTTACACATTTGAAGATGCCTGTGTTTTGCATTCTTAAAAAATAGTTTCAGCATTTTCTAATGACCTGTAAATTTTGAAGTTCCCATTTTTCTATCAGACATTTCTTTCAGACATTATAGAATTCTTTGAATGTTTAAGAGGTTAATCAAGTGACTGGGATTTTCTTTTTTTCCTAATTACTACTGTCATTAATTATTCAATATAATTATTGTTTAAAAAATCTATTTCTGTCATACTGTCGAAGAAGAGCATGTAAAAGAAAGGGCTGGTATAAAGGAATATGGGTGACTTTTATGCAATTATAGGATTTGGAATCATGACAAATACATTAACTTATTGTATAAAAAGATATCACTGTGATTAATTTGATAAACATTATCAAAATATGTTGGGAAACTATTTAAACAAGCTTAATTGCTCTAGTATATAAACTGCTCCCTGAGAGTAAATTAGATGCTTCTACAACTACGCTCACTCTTTAAGATTACATAGAATGCACTGGAGCAGTTATTTATCAATGTTCCTCTAGTTTTAAAAAATGACTTTTAAGCATTTCCTCAAAGTATGTTTCAAAATCAGAGCCCAGTAACAACATGTTTGTTTGTTTGTAAGTTTTCCTTAGACATTTAGTAATGGGCAAAACATTCTTAAAGATTTTTAAAATGATAGCATACTAAATTTTAAATTTTTACTAAGTTTTCTGGACAAATTGTTCCTACAATGCAAACTCATATTGCAACAATTTTCTTTCATCCTTTTGTCATGATGTCTATTAAAAGGATAGGTGATAGAGTATGTCAGTGTCCTTGTTCTGAGGACTGCTTCCCACCCATTGGGGAGCAAACCTGCTATTCATTAGAATAATCAATCCCATGCACAAGTTAATTAACCTGTCTCCTTGGGTTTTAAGAGTGTTCATGTCCATAGGCAAAATGTGAACTTAATCTTTTAATTTGACTAATTTAAAGTAAAAATAATTCTGGGCTTAGTTTAGGGAGTTATATAGCACTGCAGGGTTATTGAAAGAATCAGGAATGGAACCTGGTCTCTTGGATTTAGTATATTTAACTTCTTTTGCATTATGCTGGGTTTGGAGTATTCATTCACTTTTTCACAAGTATTTGTTGAACATCTACAATGTGAAGGCCCTGGGAATACAGTGGTAAACAGGTCATAACATAGTTTGTGCCCTCACAGACATTAAATTCTAGTTGGAAATATGATACTAGATCTATTTTCCATTTTCTTTATTCTTTCTCTGTATTTTACATATTTATTTTTTAATATTGATTATATTAAAATGGTACATGCTCTTCATAAATAATTCAAACATTTCAGAAAAGTTGAAGCCATTGTCTCTGGGTTAATTATTGTGATGAGCATCCACCAGATATGTCATGTATCTGTGAGCACACTTTCCATAAATACAATTATACTCTTTTGTTAATATTCTTCTCCTTAGGGATTAATTTTTTAAAGACATTGCTTAAGATATACTTATCCTGGATCTTTCACATCAAAATCTTACTACGTTATCATTTTCTAATAAATCTATATCATGACCCTCCAAAGTTCATGATAATCTGATAAACTGCAGGGGAAATTGGGAATATTAAAACTAGAATAACTCAGGGTGTCTCCTCTGTGACAGGGTGGAGAAGCATCATATAGCAGACTCAGGTAAAGGGATCAGGCAGGTGACAGCAATGAAATGAAGAGAAGAGAGCTGAATAGGAGTGAATTAGTTTCCTTGTGCTGCCATAATAAAAGACCACAGGCTGCATGGCTTAAACAACAAACATTTATTTTCTCACAGTTCTGGAGGCTAGAAGTGCAAGATCAAGATGCTGGCAGAGTTTCCAGTAAGGCTTCTCTTTTTAGCTTGCAGATGGCTTCCTTCTTGCTGTGTTCTTATATGGCCTCTCCCCTGTGTGTGGAGAGAGAGAACACTCCTGTGTCAGTGTCTCTTCCTCTTATGTGGACACTAGTCCCAGCAGATTAGGGCGCCACCCTTACAACCTCATTTAACTTTATCTCCTTAAAGGGCTTCTTTCCAAGTGTAGTGACTTTGGGGGGTTAGGGATTCAACATATGATTTGGGGGTGGGGACACAGTTCAGTCTATTAACAATAAGTAAAAATGCCCTGTAAGCACATATGTTTCAACATCAGCGAAAGAAATTGTGGAGTCTTTGGTGAAGCCATGTCCAAACTAAGGAGCATAGGCCCTGTTGACAGGAGAAATGGCAGCTCCTTCAGTTTTTAATGTAAAATCTGCTCTTTTAAAATTTGGCAAATAATTATAAATTGTTCCAAATCATTATGCAGGTCAAACAATACAGTCTGTGGATCATATTTGGCCCTTAGGCTGTCAAATTATGGTCTCTACTGTAGTCAAAAAAGCATGCTTTTAACATTACATAGAGCTGGGTCCAAATGTTGGTCCAGCCATTTATTTACAATATAACATAGTAAATACCCCCACCCCACTCCTTAAGGATTCCTTAGTTTCCATATATTCAAAATGAACATGATAAAATATCTCTTTTTAATGGGTAATGAGATATTTAAATACTATGAATATATAAAAATTATTTGGATGTGGTGTTGCATTTCCCTCACCCCTAAGATGTCATGGGTTCTCTGAAAGGAATTTTCTAATTGACTGAACAATGTAGGGGTTAATAGAAACAGAATTGCCTACTTTCCCCCTTTCTGAAACATTTTAAATTATCTGTGTAAATATATGAAAAGCAGTCATTCTCTCTTATTGAGTCTATTGCTACTTGCTGTAACCCAATACCTCTGTCCTTGAAAGCTAAGCAAGCAATAGCATCCCTTCTCCTGAATTCTACAGCAGATTTGTTGTCTTGCTACTGAAGGGTTATAACAAGCCAGTATTGGCAGAAGCAAAAGTTTTTGTCTTTATGGAAGTAACTCCTTTTCTCAAGCAAGGCCAGGTTTAAAAAAATAATCTGTAAAAGATTTTCCCCCTTAGAAGTACTTCCAATCTTCAGAGCTCAAGAAGGGGAAACAAGCTTGTCAGGAATCCAAGGACTTTTGACATTTACTTTTCCATCTCCTTTCAGAGCCATTTTGGTTTTGGTGGAGGCTCTGAATTCATGCTATACCTGAGCAGCTGAAAAGCTGCTCTTTGAGCATAGACCTTCAGTTTGATGAAAGGTCAATAACGTTTGGCTGAAAGTGTCTCTAATGTGCTTTAATTCTTGAGTGAAACCTGACATGCACATATTTATAAATAAGAGACTATATGGGCTTAACTGCTAGATAGCTGCAGATTTTCTAAGAGCTGAATGGCTACTCCAAAACTCAAGACAAACTTATTACTTATGCTAAAACAGATCATTTGTAGGTAGAGGCCAATCTTCTTGCTTTCAAAAAATAATTCAATAAAACTCTACTATCATACTTAGTCTAAATTTGAATTTCTGTGCCAAAGGTACTCAGTTAACATAGTTGCTAAGGTCGTGGTTATAGAGTTTCTTGTTGTAGTAAAATTAAGTCAGTTTGTTATGAGAAAATAAATCGGAGACAGTTTATTTAAAAACAGACAAAAATCGTGTGCACGTATATTATCAGTAATGCATTTCATTTGGTTCATGTAGTCTCTGTGCAATTGTTGCTTTTATGTTCAAAGTAGAATGAATTTGCATAAAGAAATGTGTTTTTATTTTTGAAAATACTGATGAGTGAAAACTTAGATTAAAGGAGGACTGTGGACCTTTCTGAACTGGTGAAGACTGATTGAAAAATCTAGTTTTAACACAGTTGCTATAATGCTGGCAAATATTTAGTATCATTCATAATATAGAACACACTGGGTGCATAAAATAAATGAGTTCACTTACAAGTTTTGTTATGCAGTTGTTAATATAGTAAAGTGTGCTGCTACTTTATGGGTAAATGAAACTTTTCCTGAATAGGAAAATAGTTCTTGATGTTTAACCCTTCCTATTTTAGAGTTCAACTTGTCAAAATGGAAATATAAATTTCAAATAATTATAGCATTCATTTATAAGGTTTTGCTGTTATTGGGGGGCCAGAAGACAATTTTTTATTTTCAAAGTTTCTTAGAAATTGAACATTAGCTTGCAGCAGGTACTGTAGTGTGCTATCCAGAACCCCTCCCACTTCCAGAACTGAGATGCCTATTTCTCCATCTTCCACAAACATTAACACCTAAAGGCTCACAGCTGAGTCCCTCTCTAGTAATTGCCCTTATCTAGAGAGAGCTCTCTCTCCCAAGGTTTTGCCTCATCCAGAGGATCATGCCATCCCAGCCTCAAGCTCTCTGTGCAATGGGCAAAAGCCTCTGATGGAATACATTTCAGTTCACATTCTCTCTCTACTCAATTTTGCATTCCTCACCCCATCATAAGTGTTATTCTAATAGCATTTCCAGTAAACTCTTGGAATATAAATCTCCATGTCAGAATCTCTTTCCTGGGAAACCTACCTGAGACACCACTGTATTCACTCGTCTAGCAAAACAAAAACCACTGGCAGGTGAAGTCAAATATATTGTTCCGGGCTTCCCTGGTGGCGCCGTGGTTGAGAATCTGCCTACCAATGCAGGGGACACGGGTTCGAGCCCTGGTCTGGGAAGATCCCACATGCCGCGGAGCAACTAGGCCCGTGAGCCACAACTACTGAGCCTGCGCGTCTGGAGCCTGTGCTCCGCAACAAGAGAGGCCGCGATAGTGAGAGGGCCGCGCACCGCGATGAAGAGTGGCCCCCGCTTGCTGCAACTAGAGGAAGCCCTCGCACAGAAACGAAGACCCAACACAGCCATAAATAAATAAATAAAATTAAAAAATATATATATATATATATTGTTCTTTGGTACCTAAGAATTAAACAGTAACCTGGCTATTTTGATATTCCTTTTGAGGTTAATTACATAAAAGAATGATGGTATACTTTTTTTTTTAACATCTTTATTGGAGTATAATTGCTTTACAATGTTGTGTTAGTTTCTGCTGTATAACAAAGTGAATCAGCTATATACATATACATATATCCCCATATCTCCTCCCTCTTGCATCTCCCTCCCACCCTCCCTATCTCACCCCTCTAGGTGGTCACAAAGCACCGAGCTGATCTCCCTGTGCTATGCGGCTGCTTCCCACTAGCTATCTATTTTACATTTGGTAGTGTATATATGTCCATGCCACTCTCTCACTTTGTCCCAGCTTACCCTTCCCTCTCCCCATATCCTCAAGTCCATTCTCTACATCTGCGTCTTTATTCCCGTCCTGCCCCTAGGTAAAGAATGATGGTATACTTTAAAAAGACTTAACAAAATGTTTATGTCTTGAAGTATGTATCTTGAATTTATTTTTTATTATGTAAATTATTTGGAATTGGCAATAAGAAACAAAGAACAAATACATTTTGAAAAGATGACCTTGCTTCATGACTACCTTCTGCTTCATTCCCACTCCCACTCCCCATATAAGTGATTTAGATAGTATAATGAGTCCACTTTACTCTGGCACTATTATTTCTGACCTGCATGGTCTATTTACCTATGTTACCAGGTTTAAAGTAGCAGGCAGCTTTAGGAACTGGAAATCATTTTTTTCATTATGTTGGCATTAACATAACATTGGAGGAATCCTGTGTCCATTATTTTCAAATACACATAAAATATCTGTAGACAACCTGAAAAACAATTGAATTAAGTGGTTTTAGACAACATGAAGTAGATGAAGATTATTCTCCATGCTACATACAGCTAAAATTCCTGGATATTTTTGTAAACTGTAAGATTATTCTGTAAAATGGAAGAGGAGGTGAACCCATTAGGAACCTTGGCACACAAGGAATGACATGGCAGTGAGTTCCTTTTTTTGTTTGTTTGTTTGTTTGTTTTGCCCCATATATTCTAGACTGAGTTCTGGAATGGCCAACAACCCAGAAACACCAACAGATGCAGACAAAAAAGTCTAAAGTAAAGTTTGCGATCTCTAGCCAAAGGACCAGAAGGAACAGCCTAACTAGTCAAAAAAGTTTTAGACAGTATCTGGTGTGCTGTAGCCAAACTCCACAGAAAAATCTTCAGCCCTAACTCACACCGCTGGCATCAGAGACCGAGTGGGGGCCTAAACGTCTACCCTAGCCTGGCTGTGGGAGATGCCCTTTCCGTCCTGTAGATCCCCCCACCCCGCCTCCCGCCCCACCACCAGGTGGAGTCACAGAAGTCTGAGGGGAGAGCTGAGACTTAAATCTCCTCTCCCCCTGCACTGGCCCCTGTCAGTGGAGACCATGTGTGGAGCCTCAACTTTCACCCCATTCAATAATCTGGTGAATCTCAAGGGCATTACATGGCGTTAAAAAAACATTTCAAAAGGTTATATACCATATGATTCCATTTACATAACATACTAAAAGTGACACAATTTTAGAGATGAAGAATAGTTTAGTGGCTGCTAAGGGTTAGGGATTGTGCAGGGAGGAGGTTGGTGTGACAGTAAAGGGTTTGCACAAAGATATCTCTATGGTGATGGAATAGTTCTTTATTTTGATTGTGATGTTGATTAATCTATGCATATGATAAAATGGAATAGAACTATATACACATATTGTGCTAATGTCACTTTCCTAGTTTTGAAGTTATACTACATAATTATATAATATGTAGTCATTGGGGGAAAGTGAAGCGTACATGGGACTTCTTGACACTATTTTTATTTATATTTATTTCAAAATAAAAGTTAAAAAAATTTCTAAACAATTGAATTGAGTGAAAGCGTTAAGGAGTAGTATTAATAGAGCTGCTAAAGATTTTAGTCTAAAAAAATAAAGTCTAAGGGAACTGTAGGGCATGTGAAGCCTGTTTTGTTTGTTATCAGTTGAAGGAGACCAGTAGTTATCTTTCTCTTCATTTAAGGATTTAGATAAGGAAAAGGAGTTCAAGTTACATTCAACAAGGTTTGGGCAAACAATTGGGAGACATTCTGAGCTAAAATGTGATAATAGACTTGAAAAGGCAGTTAATATTAAAAGATTGTAATTCTTATACCTGGAGGTCTTATAAAATTGAAAGTTCAAGGACACTTTGGAGACAGGAGCTAGCATAACAGTGTAAAAGATAAACCATAATAGGTTATTTGTACTTCTATGATATGAACCTTTAAAATTATTCAATCCACAGGCAGATTCTTTTCAGAGATTTGGCTAGTAAATCGACCCATAATTGTTTTCCACTATTTTTTTCTCTCTGCTCATTTTTCTACATTCCCATGGAAGGACTTCTCAAGTACAATTTTTCTGTCCTTTACTCACACCACAACATTTTTAAATGAAAAAGAAACCCGAAAAATAGTAAGAGTCATTCATCTTAACACTTTATGTCTGAAGTATTGCTTGGACTTAGGACATCCATAAATACAGTCTCTTTTTTTTATTGCACTGACTATTAAAAGCATAGCAGTAGTGAAGTAAAAGAGCTCATTCATTTGTCCCTCAGTTAATGTGATCATCAATATGCTATTAGAAACTTGTACTGCTGCATTGTTTAAGAACTACTAGTCTGCCACAGATGTGACAGCCAAAGATTATTTTTAATATTTGAGAAGCTCATAAAGATGACCATAGAATCCAATAGGAAAAACAGTGCCAAAGAACATGAGCAATTCACAGAGGATGAACCACAAATGAATTCTCTAAACATGCAAAAGGTAAAATCTCATTAGTAACAAAGTAAATGAAAGTTAAAACACAAACTTGACAACAATTTCCCACTTCTTATATAGGCAAAGAAAGAGTCAGAGGGCCTTTTGTTTTAGCTGAAGCAGCATCTCATGATTGTGCTGAGTTCTGGGAAGAGAGACTTAAAGATCCAGAGAGTCAGAGCTCTTCTGTAAGTTCAGGATTGGTGACCCACTCACCTTCCCCATCCCTGACAACTTCTTGGTGTGATTCAGAGTTAAGAATTCTTTCACAGTGGTTATGGAGGCTCTAATCAAGGCCAGTGTCAGGGAAAGATAATAAGGTTTTGAAATGAAGTTACCATTAAAAATAAGAAGGGAAGCACAGAACTAATATTCTAGTCCTAGTCCTGAGTTAGGAGGGAAGGAATGAGAGAGGATAGTGTTTTAGGCCTATGTGTCAGCCAGTAGTGAAACTGGTCTTGATCTAGCCCATCTACTCCCAGCATCTTTGTTTTCTACTAGAAACACTGTGCCTGCTGCTGCCACTCAAGCAGAGCTTATTTCATGAGAAGAATTTCATTTAAGAACATGGGCCTCACCTACTTCCGTCTACATCTCTTTATCAGCCATCTTAGGAGGCACTGGCTCTTATTCTTAGATTACCACTTTTGGGGGAGTTGACCACAATGTACAAATGGCTGAAGGAGAAATCTAAGAGTTTTGACCTGAAGTTCTGTGTAATGGTTTGCGAGAGAACTTTCCTAAACAAACCCTAGGAAGTGAACCATCTTACCCTAAAAAATTGCTACTGAAAAGGCAAATGTTCAACTAAGCATTCAGTATAAGCTACTGAAGCATGTAGTTTATACTAAACACTGTGCTTCAGACATAAGATATAGTGAGAAGCTCTCTACAATTGTAGATTTAACAATAAACTGTTCATGAGACTGAACCAAACAAGATTGGATGCCTTTTCTCCCTGACCCAAGTGAGCCCAGGGGAATCTTTAAACTTAAGCAGGGGTTAAACCTTGAGTCCTTAAATAGCCAAAACAATCTTGAAAAAGAACAAAACTGGAAACTTCACACTTCCTGATTTCAAAACATATTATAAACCTATAGCAATTAAAACAGTGTGGTACTGACATAAAGACAGACATATAGACCAGTGGAATAGAGTCCAGAAATAAACCTTCATGCATATTGTCAAATGATCTCTGTCAAGAGTGCCAAGACAACACAATGGGGAAAGAACTGTCTCTTTAACAAATGGTGTTGGGAAAATTGGATATCCACATTCAAAAAGAATGAGTTTGGACCCTTCTACATGGTACATAAAAACTAACTCAAAATGGATTAAAGACCTAAATATATGGTCTAAAACTTTAAAACTCTTAGAAGAAACATGGGAAAAGCTTTATGATACTGGATTTGGCAATGATTTCTTGGATATGACTTTGAAAACAGAAAACAAAAGTAGACAAAATTGGATTACATAAAAACTTTAGAACTTCTGTACATCAAACAATCAACAGAGTGGAAAGGGCAATGTATTGAATGGGAGGAAATATTTGCAAGGCACATATCTGATAAGAGGTTAATGTGCAGAATATATGAAGAATTCCTATAATTCAACAACAAAAAACAACCTGATTAAAAACTGGGGAAAGGACTTGGATAGACGTTTCTCTAAAGAAGATTTACAAATGGCTGATAAGCATATGAAAGGGAGCTCAACATCACTAATGACTAGAGAAATATAAATCAAAATCACAATGAGAAATCACCACATACCCATTAAGATGGCATTTATCAAAGAAACAAAAATTAACAAGTGTTGGTGAGGACATGGAGAAATTGGAATCCTTGTGCACTGTCAGGGGTGGGGTGGAAGGGAATGTAAAACATTGCAGCCTCTATGGAAAACAGTAAGGCAACTCCTCAAAAATTTTTTTAAAAATTACCATATGATTTGGCAATTCTACTTGTAGGTATATATCCAAAAGAAATGAAAGCAGGATCTCAAAGAGATATGTGCACACCACAGCATTATTCTCAATAGCCAAAAACTGGAAGCAACCTATTGTCTATTGACAGATGAATGGATTAAAAAATGTGGTGTGTATACACACACACACACACACACATATATATTTAATGGAATATTAGCCTTTAAAAAGAAGAAAATCCATCCATATATATATATTTAATGGAATATTAGTCAGCCTTTAAAAAGAAGAAAATCCCATCACTTACTACAACATGGATGATTGTCCTAAGTGAAGTAAGGATCCCATATATCCTTACTTTATGATCCCACGTATACTGAGTTATCTACAGTAGTCAAACTCATAAAAACAGGAGGTAGAATGTTGTTGCCAGGGGCTGGAGAGAAGTGGGGAGTGGGGAATTGTTGCTCAATGGGAATAGAATTTCAATTTGGGAAGATGAGAAAGTTCTACAGGTCTGTTGCACAATGATGTGAATATAGTTGACATTACTGAACTGTGCACTTGAAAATAGTTAAGATAGTAAATTTCATGTTACGTGTTTTTGTTATCACAATTGAAAAAATATCTTGACTAAGTGTATGGGCAAGAGTAGATATAAATTTTCTGACTTGATATTTAAATTTCATAATTTCAAGTTTATTTTTTTTCTGAGAATCTTGTAAACTTATTTTGGAAGAAAGGAAAGGAGGTAGAGAAGACTGGAAGAGGAATGGAGGGAGGGGAAAATTTAAGTTTCTTTTCTTCTTTTTTTTTCCAGTCTAGGTCATGAGTCAAGAAAAAGATTTGGATTAAAAGTTTAGAAATTATTCATTTTGTTAAATTGGATTCTATCATAAAGTCTAGTCAAACCAATTTATAAAAATGAAAAACAAAAACGTCAACTGATCAGATTTAATAAGAAAAAAAAAAAAAACACACATGGGAAAATGGTTGGTACCAAACAAGTATATATTGCCCTTGAAGAATAAGAAATTTAGGGTTTTTGCTCAGATGTTCCTGTTTTGAGCCCAGAAAAGAATTTCCAGGAGTAGTTCAAAGCCTTCCTCAGCAGAAGGTTTTAACTAACCAGCTATAAAAAGAAATAGCCAACATAAAAATAGTTCAGTTGCTTTGAGTTGGGGCTATTTGCAGTACTGACCTTAAAACATTCAGTTAACTAAAATGATTGCACACCAATTTACATAAAGTACTTTGTAAATACACTGTGAGTGAGTTTTTCCTTGACATCTGCTAGGAAATGGCTACTATGTGGTTGACTTAGGCCAGAGAAGAATTACAATGGTGAGGGCAAATTCACTGGTAACATCATGCACTTTTCTGAAAGTGAGCCCAACTCAGTTTAGGGGTCAGAAATCAGTGATGATCTAATAAAATATTAAATGTACATTTATAGTTTATTTTGCTATTATAAATTTTTTTGTTGTTGGTGGGAAGCATCTTGTAAAACCTAGAACAAGTTAATGTTACCTTCTTCAGTGAATTTCAACAACAAAGTATTTCTCACTAGAGATAAATCAGGGCATTACACTAACTTCTCTGGATCTGAGCATCCATGAGCAGCACATATGATCCTTGTTATGCAGTTGGTATATTTTGTTTCTAGTTCTGTGATTGCCTGTTTTGAAGGTAAAAGATATTAGGGCATGTACTTCATAGGATGTCAAAATAGTGTGAAATACAAAGCAATACCGGTCCAGCGAATCAAATGGTTCTTTTGTATGGTAGCTTTTATGTTATTGAGGTGAAGTGACTGTTCTTTGAGTCTCTGGCTCTTTGGAATAATGGGAATGTGGAGACCATAAAGGTGTCCAAAAGGCAACTCTCAGGGTAATTGTGGGGAGGGACGGGTGAGCAGCTCTGCCTAAAGCCTCTCACGCTTGCAGATTTTTGTAAAAGTAAGTCATTAAAAATGTTTGAAGAAAAAGGCTTTAGATGTTTGGCAAGTTTGAAAGCAGAAATTAATATAAAATGAAAGATATGAAGGTGATATAGAAGAAACCATTTCAAGCATACAAAAGCCACTGATACAAAAACATTGTGTTTTACAATGAAAGACTTATGATAGCTGAAATTTAAAAGCAAAAATAAATACTGAGTTTAAGGAAGAACAAAAGATATTTTTAAAATATTATTTAAAGTATGGAAGGTAAGAAAAAAAGAAGAGAGACATTGAAACTAACATTTGTAATACAAGATTTAAATTAAAGAATAGCATACATCAACTGGCCACTTGTTAGAAATACAAGGTTTGGAACTACAGACCTACTAAATCAGAAACTCTGAAGATGTAACCATCTGTATTTTAACAAGCCTGTAGGATGCCATTCTGATGACAGCTAAAGCGTGAGAATCACTGAATTATCTAAGGATAAGCAGCATGCATATCTTGCTTACCAGTTGCATGGCATCCAGCATTGAGCCTAATGTATAGCAAAGGTTCAACAAATGCCTGTTAAATAAATGAAGAGTCAAATAAAGCATAAAATTAGGGATCACTAAAAATAAAAAGTAAAGCCTAGTTAAACAGATTTAAAGTATGGTAATAGATAAATATATGCTTAAATAAACAAAATACCCAAAGAAAATATATTTGCAGTTAAGAATTAAAGGCCCCTAGGGAATCTCTTGAGGCAAGTCTTAAGTCCCTGTAAATAACACACTGCTGAGGAAGCAGAAATTTGTTAACTGGAAGAAAGCCAAGATGTAAAAAGGCATAAATTGTCCTTTATTTTCTCAATTAGTTTGAGATCTGAAGCTCATACTATTTTGATGGAGTCATTTTTGCTCTACTACAATAGAAAACAAAATGTGTAAGATTCGTATTCTTTATTTTCTACCACGGTACTACAAGCAGGGATACCAACCACTGGTATTATAACTCATTCTTAGGAATCTTTCTTTGATTCCCTAAAAAATACTGGTGTGTTTTGACATACCAAAGTTTTTTCCTATATGTTAAAAGAAGTTGTAAACATACAGAAAAGTACAAAAAAATAATGTAGTGCATACCCATATGACACAAATCTTTATTTCCTCTTAACGTTTTACCATGTGTGCTAGTTGAAATATCTATTCTTATACTTTTTCCAAATAAATCATCCTCTCATCTAAATTAACAAAGACATTGGAAAAATATTGCTAATAGTATTTTAAAAATCTCTGCTCTATCTGTACTTAGGCGCCCCCTTTTCTCTTCCTTATCTTAACTACTTTCTTTTCTTTAATTGGTTTTGCTAGAGATTTGTCTTTTTCAAGTTTTCTAAAAGAACCAGCTTTTGGTTTTAATCATTCCAAAATAATTTGTTTTCTAAAGTGTTCTAAACATTTCCACTCATCTTTTTTATTTCCTTTCTTGTACTTTTCTGTATTGTTATGGGCTAAATTGTGTTTCCCCCAAATTCATGTTTAAGTCCTAACCCACAGTACCTCAGAATGTGCTTGTATTTAGAGATAGGCTCTTTAAAGAGGTAATTAAGGTTAAATGAGGTCATCAGAGTAGGCCCTAACCTAGTATGACTTGTGTCTTTATATGCAAAATTTGGGAACCAACTCACATAGGGGAAAGACCAGGTGAAGACACCAGGAGAAAATGGCCATCTACAAGCCACGGATAGGATAGAGGCCTCAGAAGAAATCAACCCTCTCAAAGCCATGATCTTGGATTTCTAGCCTCCAGAATTGTGAAAAAACAAGTTTTTGTTGCGTAAGCCACCCAGTTTGTGGTACTGTGTTATAGAAGCCCTAGCAAACTAATACATATGTTTTTTAAACTTGTTAATTAGTGCTTATTATACAAAGTCACAGATGCTGGCAGAAGAAATGTAACTAATGTCAGGTACAGGTGTGGTGAACGAGGTGACAAGGATTAATTTTAGGCAAAGTGCTGTGTGTGGAACTACCCAGGCTGCCTGAGGGTCACTGAAAGACTGTTGGAGAAGCATTGTGATAGGACAGCCAGGCAAAGAGGGGGGAGCCCAGGGCAGAGAAGAAAAGATGGATTGGGGAAAACAAGAGAGGAAGTTTGAAGGAGAAAGTAGGAGACAGAATGCACAACTTAATTTTTAAGGTAGGAAAATATGGCTTTAGAGTTTTGTTTGGGTATCCTCTGTTTGCTCTGTGGGTGAGGAAGCAGACTGTGAATGAAATTTGGGATTTCTAAATGAACATTCCAAGTACATGGCTCAGGAAGGTCATGTCCTGAGAAGAAGAAATGAGAACTCAAAGCACTGGAAAGATAGAGTCAGCAATAAATTTACGTTCTTGTTCACACTCTCTTCTTTGATCATTTTGATCAGCCTGATTCAACCCCTGAGAGCTTAGTAGAAATTGGTATAGATATCAAATTGAAATGCTGGACCAGAAAACCTGAGGGTCAGGCTATGAATATAGCAATCATTCCAAATGCAGACCATCCTGTAAGTCTTCATCTGGGTGTGTGCTGGGGGTGAGGCTGGGAGCCATTTATCTTGCTTTTGTAGTATTTTTATGCTATCACTCTTTAACTGCGCAAGCCTATGGGCTGAGAGGATGTAAGAGATAGCCATTATTTGCAACTTGACTGCTTCAACCTAATCACACCCTGCATCGAGAAAGGCAAAAATTAATGTTGGTATAGACATCCAACCTGTGTGAAGGTGTTTAATGTGCACGCATGTGCTTAATTTAATGCTGTGTTGTAAGTTGATACTCACTGATTCTCACAGTATAGATGTTTTGAGTGTTTTTCTAATGTTAGCTAATCATGTTGTAACTATTTATAAACAGCTGCCTCATTACAAAAGTGCTGACATACCCTTTACTGTATTGATGCTGATTAGTGGGTAGAAACTAGCTCACTACGTTGCAGAGCATAGGAAGTGTGTCCTTCTTAGGGGTATTTTTATATTCCATGGGAATTTAACATTCTTTTAAAATGAGGAGTCAGCTACTAATATATCCTCGTCATCAGATTTTATAATCTTTCTTCCCAAGCCTTTAACATTTAAAAGAATAAACTTTGAACATATTCTCAAGCATGACTCTCATATTGGAAAAAGGCTGTTAATTTCAAATCCAAATTTGCAAAGGCATATGTCAGTTCTTGTATTCCATCTATAAACTAGTAACTATCCTTTGTTATAATTCCATTAAAACCGTTGTGAGCTTCAGCTTATCAAAGTAAAATTGACTATATTTGACAAAGGTCATACTCATATTTCCTTTTTAAACAGATCTTTCTTTAGCAGGGTACTAAGGAGCAGTGTCACTCAGAATTTTGGAAACATTTTGTGAAGGAAAATTGTCTGTGAGGCATGACTTTAAGATTCTTAGAAATCCTTTTGTCCAACTGAGCAGGTGCCAGACCTTTATAACATTCTTTGAAGCCTATTAGATACACCGTTAGATACACTTGCAAAGGATCTTATAATCATAATTCTGTGATCTACCCCCTGGAGCTGTACTTTTCTGTTATCATCCTGGGGTTCATGTTTGTTCTGAGTCCTCTTCTTTCTTACCACTTATTTCTTACATGTTTTGCTAGTAGACACTGTGGTGGAGAAGCTGCTTTATGTTTGAAACTGAAAGTCCTGACTCTTTTCTATTTCCTCCAAATATTGCTCAAAAAAATGAACAGTTCTTCCTCTAGTTTATCTGTCTTCTTGTATTTTTCATGGGCAGGCAGAAGACTACAATTGACACTTTCAACATCTGCCTGGAAATCTTCACATCCAGATCGTGGAAATCGTTCTATTTTTCTAGCTATCTAAACAATAATTTCAGCACCTCTTCTATCAGCACAGAACTTGGGTGTCCTTTTCTCTAGCTGTAGGTAACGTTTTCTTTGCTTACTTTCTATCCTCATCAGCAGTCTCCTCAATGTCTTTTTTTCTTTTTTCCTTTTTATTTTATTTTGGAGTATAGTTGATTAACAATGTTGTGTTAGTTTCACATGTACAGCAAAGTGATTCAGTTAAACATATACATGTATCTATTTTTCAAATTCTTTTACCATTTAGGTTGTTACATAATATTTTTAAAATTTTTATTGGAGTATAGTTACTTTACAATATTGTGTTTCTACTGTACAGCAAAGTGAATCAGCTATACATATACATATATCCCCTCTTTTTTGGATTTCCTTACCATTTAGGTCACCACAGAGCACTGAGTAGAGTTCCCTGTGCTATACAGTAGGTTCTCATTAGTTATCTATTTTACACACAGTCTCAATAGTGTATATATGTCAATCCCAATCTGCCAATTCATCCCACCCCCTCACCCCTTTCCCCCTTGGTATCCATACGTTTGTTCTCTACATCTGTGTCTCTATTTCTGCTTTGTAAATAAGATCGTCTATACCAATTTTTTCAGATTCCACATATATGCATTAATATACTACTATATTTGTTCTTCTCTTTCTGACTTACTTCACTCTGTATGACAGTCTCTAGGTCCATCCATGTCTCTACAATCCTCAATGCCTTTCTAACTTCCACACATTGTGTGACCCCACAGCCAATGTCATACATTTTAAATTTTTGTTATGACGGCATTCCGCTTCCAGGTCATACATTGTGTTATGCATACCTACCTACTGCTGTGAAACAAACCACCCCAAAGTCTTATGGTTCCATGGGTTGATTGGGTTCCACTGAATAGTCTTCATTTGGGATTTCCCATGCAGTTGAAGCAGATGTTGGCTGAAGCTGGAGTCGTTTGAAGGTTTGACTGAACTAGATGTCCCAGATGACTTGTTGCATGCCCATTGGTTGATCTGGTTATTGTTCTGCACTTCAGCTGAAGCTATCAAACAGAGTAGCTATACTTGGTCTCTCTATGTGACTTGGGTTTTTCACATCATGGTGGCTAGTTTCTGATAGGGATCATCCTAAAAACAAATCTTCCCAAAGACCCAGGTTGAAGCTGTGAGGTTTCTTATGGCACAGCCTCGGAAGTATCTTCTGACATATCCTATGAGTAAAACAATTCAAAAATGACAGTCCAGGTTCAAAGAAAAGGGAATTAGACTCAACTTTGATGAGAGTGTGTCAAAGAATTTGTGGTCATTTTTAGTCTGCTATACTAATGAAATGCTAAGCTTTCAGAAATATGTACGATTATTTTAAAATCTCCTCTATATAAATCCTTACTTGTCTCTAACACTCATATATAATCTTTTATTAGAATCATTAGAAGACCTAGTAATCAGTTCATCATAAGCTTTAAAGAACAATTGTAACTGGGAATGAAGAAGAACAAATAATATATTTAGAATATTTCCCTTCATATAAAATAAGTAAAAAGTAAGTTTAAAAATGCTTTAAGAACTGAATTAACTGTTGAATCAAATTATTTGACAAAATTATTTTGGATTTATGAAAGTAGTTTTTCCTCTGAGTATTGCCCAGCTTAACATTTTATTTTACTTTCAAAACATGAATATCTTCTTCCCCGTATAGAAGGCTGTCATGTTCTCTATGAATCCTATACTAAATCCTTATCATTGACTATCCCAATTATAGTACTTAATTTATTGCATAAAACAGATGGAAAAGTGACTTAAAATAGACTTCACTTCTGGCAGTATGGAAATTAAATACACTTAGTTGAATTTTCAAAAATATTAGTTACAATATAGAAAAAATAGTTAAGCATGTTACAACTCATATGACAGTAAGGAATTTCCAGAATTCCTAATGAAGGAAACTATGGGAAGTAAGAGAGGACCAAAGCTGGGATTTTAGCCCTTAGGCATGAATGAAAAAAGAACAGGAAACTTCCTGCTTTGAGCTTGGTGTTCAGTAGAAGGGGGCAGGATGGAAAAAATAACAGAAAATAAAATGGCTTAGGATTTTCCAAAAGTTTTGATCAACAGTAACCTTGACATTCTGGAAATCCATTAACACTTAAATAGGATACATAAGAATAAATCTTTACCAAAATATATCATAGTTAAACTGTGGAACACCAAAAAAAAAAAAAAAAAAAAAAGAAAGAGAGAACAGTGATTGATAATCAATTTATATTTAACAACAGTATTAGGATACAGAGACAAAGGAAGAATTTCTTCAATGTGCTGAGATAATGTAACTGTCAACCCAGAATTCAATACTTAGAATGAATATTTCCAGCTGTGAAGGAGAAATAAAAATATCTCAGGAGAACAAAAACCTGGAGTTTACTACCAACAGACTCAGACTAAAAGAAATTCGGAAGAATATGCCTATATAAAAATGATACAAAATTATATCACATGGAAAGCCTATGATGGAAGAAAGGGTGAAAAGAGATATTGATAAATATGAGTATGAACCAACACTGGGAAAAATAACTATCAAATTGTGAAATAAAATGCTAGAATTAAACTACTGTACAAAATAGCCTATGTATCAGGAAGAGATTATTTAAAGGCCCTTTAATATTTTTGGAAATTATGTGATTATTGATAAATTTAATACTTTCTTTTTTCCTTTATTTTTAACCATTTTTTAAAATTGAAGCATAGCTTAAAATGTTGTGTTAGTTTCAGGTGTACAGCAAAGTGATTCAGTTATACATACATATATATCTTCTTTTTCAGATTCTTTTCCATTATAGGTTATTACAAAATATTGAATATAGTTCCCTGTGCTATGCAGTAGGTCCTTGTTGTTTATCTATTTTACATATAGTAGGGTGTATAGGTTGATCTCAAACTCCTAATTTATCTCTCCCCACTGCCCCACTCGATATCCCTTTTGGTAACCATAAGTTTGTTTTCTGTCTGTAGGATACGTACTAGGCCTCTGCTGATACCACCTGGCTGGGAGGGGGAGGAAGAACGCCTGGCAATGTGCGTGGCTATGGGAGAGGGTGGCATCATTACTGCTGAGCAGTGAAGAAAGCCCTACTGGGCCTGCTCTGAAACCTCTTCAATGGGGGAGGGAAGTGACACTGGGCTCTGGGTGGGGTTGAAATTGTAGGTTGAACCCGTGGTTTCCACTGACGAAGGTGGGGAGAAGTGGAGAAAATAGCGGGGTTGCAAGGGAAGGAAGCTCCACACCTGGCCTTCAAACCAACAGGGACATAGCGGCTCCTTGTTCCAGCTTAGCAGAGGTAGAAGTTCGGGCTGTCTACTCAGTCTCTGCTGGTGGGGATGGAGGTGGGGCTTCAGTTTTTCTCTTTGGTATTTGGCTGGAGTAGAACAGTCTTTATCTAAAAGTTTTCAGTCCAGGCTGCCTATTCCCTGTTTCTTTAGTGAGATAAACCAAATTTTTCTTGGGGCTTTTTTCATCCGTGCCCATTGATGTTTCCAAGGTGCTTCTGACATTATGGCTGCCATAGTGAAGATAAACTGAACTCATATGACCTCAGTTTATCCCTGTCACTTTTATGGTGTCCTTTGAAGCTCTGCTATGGAGCAACAGTCCACTCTGATGATTCTGGGTTGGCCTGGGCCTTTCTCTGTCCTTTTGTTCACCAGCTACTGATGAAGGAAAGAGACAGAGATTCTTTAGCATGCCATTGAAGACTGGTGCTAAGCATAAGGAAAATTCGTGCCAGTTGGTCTCAACCACATCTATGGCTTAGATTACCATTTTAATGCTGATCTTCTTATCATGATTAGCAGGAATAACATTCAGCTGGTGTGCACCTGTAAGGATGAACAATGTGACAAATTACTGAAATGATCTGGTATTGCTAAATAGTCCCTAAGTGTCCCTCCTGACCCTGCTCTCCAGCCCCACAACTGTGTTTACTGCCTTGCCCTATCTTAAGGACCCTCATGGACCTCTGGCAATTTATTTTCTAAGGGATTATTTTCTGGAACATTGGGGGAGCTTCTGGGAATCTGCTCAAGTGCTATGGTGAAGATCTGTTCTGATTGGGTAGTGCCATATATATATATAGCTCAAATTTGCCTCTGCAACTTCAGCTTCATTTATTATCCAACTGCCTACCAGATATATCTGTTTGATTATCCAATGTATAATATGCACAGACACATTATCTTTCCACAAAATCAACTTCTCATTTGTATACATGGTACAAGGTATCAGTGGATGGCCGTGATTTTTACTTGTTTGTCTAAGCTAGAACTTGCAGGGAATCCTTGTCCCTTTCTTCTTCACTTCTGATTTCTAATCAGTGGTGAAATATCCCTTGTTCCTCCATTTTACGAGACCCCAAGCTCACCATTTCTCTTTACCTTTACACTCTTTGCTTAGGTTACTATTACCTCTCAGCAGGATCAATGCAGCACAGTCTTGGCAGGGATCCCTGCCTCCTGTAATCTTCCCACCCCTCTATCACAGTCTATTTCATTATCCAAATAACGACTTATTTTCCAAATTGTAAATGATCTAAGCTACATCCGTCTTAGTGGTCTGGTCATCACTGCGTCCACCTTTGACCCCTTGCTGCTCAGCAGAATGGTCTTGATCATTTTACACATAAATCAAAGCGTGATGTACCTTCATTTAAAACTGTTCAATGGCTTTCCATTTGTATTAAATGACATGCTAACTCTTTTTTTTACTTATGATATTTTATATTATCTGACTCTGCCTCCATCTGTGGACTCTTCTTAGACCTTCTTATACCGTCTACTTCTTCTTTTGCTCTGCTTTATGTATGCTGGAATTATTTCTCTTCTTCATATAAGCCATGCTCTTTCCAGACTCCATTCTTTTTCCTTTTCTGTTTCAGATTTGCTGAGTTGCTCTTCTCCTAGTTCTTTGAATGTTTGGCTTGTTCTTTAATATTCACGCTCCAGGTTTTAGCTTAGTAGCACTGCCTCAGAGAGGTCTCTCCTAGCTCTCCTCTGTAAACTAGTCATCTCCAGCTTTGCTGGAGCTCAGTGTCATGTTCATTTCCTTCATAGCATTTTTTACACTCTGAGTGTTTTGGCATATTTAGTTTTAACATGTACTTATTTTTCACAGGTTTGTTTGTTGTCTTCCCCAATAAAATGTAGACTCCCTGAGGGCAATGCCTATATCAATCTTGTTCATTCTGTATCCCCTGGTATTAGAATGGTGTCTGACACATAGTAATTATGATGATGGTGGTAATAATGGTAGTGACGATGGGTAACTTGTGTTTACTACTCACAAAAAGCTAAGCACTGTGCTAAATATGTTGTATGTATCATTCCATTTAACTTGCACAATAACTCCTAGAGTGAAATATAAGTATTAACCCTATGGCTTTAAGAATAAAATCCATTAAGCTATGCCCACTTTAGCTCTAATGTGTTAGTTAAAGATTACTGGAAGAAAACAAAAAAACTACAGGAAAACTAGGAAAAATAAGCTTTAGAAAAATGCAACATGGCTTCAGATTATCAGAAAGTAAAAGAATGGGATATATGATCCACATTCTGGGAAACCTCAAGTTTAGTGTGTTCACTGCCTCAGTGAACTCCCGGGGTCCTGGCTGATTTTTTGGTTAACTGGTATGATAATCAGTCTCAGTGATTCATCTTGCTTTTTAAGAACAAAAACTTAAAATCAATTTTCAAAAACCTGTTCCACAGGTATATAGTATATGCACATAGTATTGTACTAAGTATTCCTTACCCATCTCAACACATGGCCTATGCAAGTGCTGGACCTTTATGTTGTGGGCTCAGAGTAAACAGTCATGTGGTTTCCAAAGTAGTTTTCTGCCTCTGGAACATGGAGGGTTTTCAGCTATCCTCTACCATACCCATCTGATATTTGAGAAAAACAACACAAGGTGATTGATTACCTTGTTTATTACCACAAACTAGTAAGTCACAAAGCCAGAATTTGATTCCAAATACTCTGTTGAGGGCCCAAGCTCTTAAACATGAATCTATGTTTTAATTCTGTGATATTTAACCAAGATAACATGTGTTCTATGTAATTGAGTAAATAATTTTCCATTTATTAGTTTTTTATTAAACTCAATATTTGTCTCAACACTTTCATTTTATTTATTTTCAACACCTGTTAATTGTTAACATTTAATGAAATGCTAAGAATTTTTAGGTTTGATAATGAAATGACAAACCTTGCATATATTTAAATAGTAACAAAGAACGATTTTGGCATGTTGCACACGGGGGCGTACACATTTAGTGTGCTGTAACGTGTTTTATTTTTCATTCAAAAAATAGCTCTGTTTTAGCTCCATATACTTCACTGAGAATTGAGTTCGGTCAGCTAATAGCTTGGGCATTGTAACAGATAAATCAGAATTGCAATTACTGGAGACAGATAAAACTAAGCAGAGAAAAGAATGTATAAAGTTGCCATCTCCTGAGAAGTCAGTGGCAATTTTCCTTGGAAAAGTCGAGCTCCATCAGTTCGAGGAAAAAGATTAGAGAAGTTTCTTTAATTAGAAAGTTCACGTGCACAAAGCAAGGAAAATCATTTTCTCTCAGCTTGATGACGTTTCGAAGGGTAAAGAACCAGGCTGTTAATTCAGCTCCTCTTAAATGTCGCTCTGGAGTCAAGGCTGTCACCCGTTTGATGGGTCGTTCTTACGGCTCTTCGCTGTGTGTGTCAGTCCTCTGCGAAGTGAGGAGACAACGCATAAATCCTAATAGAGAGGGTGGATGGTAGATTGGTTCTTAAAGCAGCCAGTGGCTAACAAATTACCAACCCTGGATGAAAAATGAGGTCATGAAGATTTAAATGTGGCAAGAAAGAAGGTGCTGTCTGCGCAGGAAAGATACTTAGTGTGAACCCATCTGTGGTAATAGATTAATTGCCTTCATTAGCAAAGATGTATGTCTTACACCAGCCATCAATAAATGTTTCAGGTCTACTCAGGAGTGATGGCTCTGTTGATTCAAAAGATAAGACTATTCCCTAACAAAAGTAAAAGTAAATATATTTCTAAAAAATTCATAGTTCCATAATAAAGAATAATTATATATGAGGTTTAAAAAATGAAGATGAGAAAAGAGTTGCTCTGGTAAACTAAATTACATCTTAATGAATAGTTTTTATAAAGCTCTACAACAGTTGGAGAGGTATTTCTGGCTGGAGGAAACTTTCTTTGCTGGGCTTGCCTTTGCTTGGCCTTTAAGATAATCTATTTTATTTTGTTTTATTCTTTTAAATTAAAAAAAAATTTTTTTTTTGATGTGGACCATTTTAAAAGTCTTTATTGCATTTGTTACACTACTGCTTCTGTTTTATATTTTGGTTTTTTGGGCACGAGGCATGTGGGATCTTAGCTCCCCGACCAGGTATCAAACCTGCACCCCCTGCATTGGAAGGCAGTCTTAACCACTAGACTGCCAGGGAAGTCCCCTTGATAATCCAACTATTTTTAAAAAATTATTTAATTCAGTTATGTCCTATCTTAGCTTGTAGATTTTTACCCTCCTCACTTCAAAGAGATGATTCCTGCACTTCATTCTTCCATTAGTGTATCATTATTATGTATGATGGACAGTAGTGAAAAATACCTCCGTCAGAAAAACTTCAATTTTTTTTCTTTTTTTAAACAATGCCAGAGTAAATGGTAGTAGACTAAGAAATTAATCAGGGAGCAGTATTAACATAGGAGCTGTCTCTTCAGTAGACTGAATGTTAACTATAAGAAAATAAGAAAATAGAGGTGTGAGGTATCATCTTAAATCATAGCATACAGGAGGCTCTGTAATTCATTCATTTATCCATTCACTCAAAAGTATTTATTTAGCACTTACTATATCACAGGCAAGGCACAGGTTCTGGAGAAAAATCAGTTAACAAAAGAGACAAAACATTCCTGCTTTAGTAGAGTTCACATTCTAGCTGAAGAAGAAAATTTAAAAAGTAAGTTATAAAAAATATTAGAAAGCAATAAGTGTTATAGAAAGAAAATTGAAGAGTGTTAAGGAGACTGAGAATATGGAGGTGGGGGACAGCAGTTTAAATGGCCTGGCCCTTGGGAGTCTCCCTAAAAAGGCAAGCCTTCAGTAAAGACTTGGTGGGGGTGAGGAAGTGTGTCACATGAGTAAGTGAGAGAAGACCATTCTAAACAAAAAGAATAGCCAATGTGAAGACCAGGAAGTGGGAGTACACTAGTCATGGCTAATGAACTTAGGAGGTTACTCTAAGTAGAGCAGAGTTAACTAGGGGGTCCTGCAGACAGAGACGTGATCTGGACCTTATACTTCTCTGTTACTTATATTTGTGCTATCTTACTTATAAACAGGTTCACACATAAATACATAGACACACATAACGCACACCTTGTTGGCTTTTAACTAACTTACAGTTTAAAAAAATCCTAACTATCATGTAAAATGACATTAAAGCAGACCTTATTCTGTCTTTGTTTAAAAAAAGGGTATCTATGACTGTTTCTGTTTTGTTATGTTTGTTCATTTGTTTTGTTTTTTAGATTCCATGTATAAGTGAAGTCGTACGGTATCTGTCCTCTGATATTTCACTTAGCATATTATCATCTAGGCCCATCCATGTTGTTGCAAATGGCAAGATTTCATTCTTGTTCATAGCTGAGTAATATCCCATTGTGTAATACCACATTTTCTCTATCCATTCATCTATCAATTGACACTTAGGTTGCTTGCCTGTCTTGGTTATTGTGTATAACTGCAATAAACATAGGAGTCCATATATCTTTTCAAATTAGTATTTTTGTTCTCTTTGAAGAAATACCCAGGAGTGGAACTGCTGGATTGTATGGTAGTTCTATTTTTAATTTTTTGAGGAACCTCCATACTGTTTTCATAATGGCTGCACCAATTTACATTCCCACCAGCAGTACCCAAGTATTCCCTTTTCTCCACATCCTCACCAACATTTGTTATTTGTAGTCTTTTTGATGATAGCCATTCTTACAGGTGTGAAGTGATCTCATTTTGGTTTTGATTTGCATTTCCCTGATGATTAGTGATATTAAGCATCTTTTCATGTGTCTGTTGGCCATCTGTATGTCTTCTTTGGAAAAATGTCTATTCAGGTGCCCTGCCCATTTTTTAATTGGGTTGTTTGTCTTTTTGATGTTGAGTTATATGAGTTCTGTATATTTTGGATATTAACCCTTTACAGATACAGAGAGCAAACAGGTGGTTGCCAGAGGGGAGAGGGGTGTGGGAATGAGTGAAACAGGTGAGAGAGATTGAGAGGTACAAACTTCCAGTTACAAAATAAATGTCACGTGGATGAAATGTACAGAGTGGTGGATATAGTCAGTAATAATGTAATACCTTTGTATGGTTACACTCAGTAACTGGATCTATCATGGTGTCACTTTGTAGTGTATATCAAATCACTATGTTGTGCACCAGGAATTAACAGTGTTGCGTTTCGAAGATCAGATTTGTGGTTACCAGAGACAGGGAGTGGGGTGAGGTACAAACTCCCAGTTATAAGATAAATAAGATAAATAAATAAGATAATAAGAGATGTAATGTACAACATGATTAATATAATTAACACTGTTGTATATTATATACATATAAAAATTGTTGAGGGTAAATCCTAAGAATTCTCACCACAAGGAAAACTTTTTTTTCTTTTTCTTTTATTTTGTATCTATACAAGATAATGGATGTTCACTAAACTTATGGTAATCGTTTCATGATGTACGTGAGTCAGATCATTATGCTGTATACCTTAAACTTACACAGTGTTGTATGTCAATTATATCTCAATAAATAAAATCAGAATAAGAAGTAAATTTTAATTTTTTTTTAAAAATTGAAAGAATAATTTGGAATGAATGACTCAGTGAATTCAAGGTTTTCCTTTAAACTAGTATTTTTAAAATTTTTATTGGAGTATAGTTGCTTTACAATGTTGGGTTAGTTGCTGTTACTGTACAGCAAAATGAATCAGCTATACATATACATATATCCCCTCTTTTTTAGATTTCCTTCCTATTTAGGTCACCACAGTGCATTAAGTAGAGTTCCCTGTCCTATACAGTATGTTCTCATTAGTTATCTATTTTATAGATAGTATCAGTAGTTTATATGGGTCAATCCCAATCTCCCAATTCCCCCCCACTTTCCTCCTTGTTATCCGTACATTTGTTCTGTATGTCTGTCTATTTCTGCTTTGCAAATAAGATCATCTATACGATAAACTAGTATTTTAATTATTTTTCAAAAGCTACTGCTTTAATCATTTGATTTAAAATTTTTTTAGAATTTCATCTCACCATTTCTTCCTTGTTGTTTTGAAAATCACAAATACATTTCTCTGTCAGAACTGCCCCCGCAAAAATCCTTTTTATTCTGAAGCATTACATGTCCCTATCCCACTCCCTGTCTCAGAGGGCCTGTCTGTCTGTCTGTATTTTGTGTTAAGGCAACGAAGTTCCCTTTTACCTACAGATGTTTTCTGGAAATGGTAAGACATTAAATAATCATTAATATAATAGCTTGAATTGATCAGATAGCAACACAACATTTTAAAGCATTTTATAGCACTTTAAAGCATTTTCACATAATTAACATATTTTAGTCCTTTGGGGTATTGTTACACCTATTTTGCAGATCAAGAAAGTAAAGCTTGTAGAAATTAGTGATGTGGGCTTAATCATATTAGCTAGTAAACAGGAAAGTCCAACGTATATTTCAGATATTCTGACTCTAAGTGCAGTTCTTTGTTTTACAAGGTATGGTGGTGGGGGGAATAATTCACAAGGATTCCCTCCTTGCCCAAACTTCAGTCAGACTCCTCGGAGCTCTCTTCTCAGCCAGGCTTTGTCCTTGGCCTGGTAGGTTCAGTTAAGCAAGAATCCTACTAAGCCACTTTAGCAAGAATCTCCCCACTTTTGATACCTAATCAAACTCCTCTGAGTAATTTTCCATCCATTGACTCCCTTACTCTGCCTGCTGGCTGTAAATCCCCAGTTGTCCCTGCTGTATTCAGAGCTGAGTTTGATCTCTCTCTGTTATTGCAAAATCTTGAATGAAGTCTTCTTGGTCTGTTTAACTCTATCTGATGCAATTTTTCTTGACACAACCCAGGAAAAATGTTACTACACATAGAACACAGGCCATAGTAAGCCGTTCTGAGCATTTGTTTAGAAGTATTGAGACATGAGATAATTGTTGGGCAGTATGATAGGGACCAGAAGCGAGAGACTATACATGCTTACAGGTCCCAGAAACAAACTTTGTATTTGTGACAATATTCTGAGGAGCCTGCATTAGCCTCAGGAAAGAGCCTTATTTTATTAACAGATACTCATAATAGCTTTTGTTTTATCGAATACTGTTTTTTTATCAGAACTTGTCTTAGAAATCATACTATTTAAAAGTTATTTTAATGTAAAATTTTAGCTTTTGGAAAGAAGTTTATCCTGGTGTCAAAACTGATTTCCCCATTTCTGAGTAACACTGATTCAACAAAATAGTGAATTGAAATTGACATAATACGTAATAGGAGATTAAGTAAATCAAAATTCTTTTACATGAGAATAAATCAGTGGCCATGCATTTGTGTATCCTGGTGAAAGATTTTTTAAAAAGATAAGACATTTTTTGGAATTCTCCTTCCATGTAACTTAACTTCAATGTGACCAGTTTTCTCACCTGAAACGAGGAGATAATATCATAGACCACATCTTGATATGATTAAGATTATAATATTGTGATTTATAATAAACATTTATTTGGTATTTGTCCCATTCCTGGCACACTGCTCCTAAAACCCTTGTAATTTCCTAGGTGATAAGAGTACTGGGAGCATCTTTTATTAAACTATTTCGTCTTTTGTCCTCAGTTCCTAAAATAGCTCCAGAGTGATAAGGCGAAAGGAATGTCTTCGTATTCATAACAAGCTCTTTCAACCACAACCAAGCCTATGTTAATGAGGTGATGTTTTGGAAAGCCCCTAGTTAACCGCAGGATGAGGGCTGGTTGTCAGGAGAACCGTCCTGTGATTAGAGGATTGGAACTTTCAGTCCTACCCCCTTACCTCCAGGAAGGAGAGAAGGGCTGGAGGCTAAATTAATCACCAGTGGGCACTGATTTAATCAATCGTGCTGTGTAATGAAACCTCCCTAAAAATCCCTGGGTTGATGTTTCTGGGTTGATGAACACCTAGAGGTGCTGGGAAAGTGGCACATCTGGAGAGGACATGGAAGGTCCATGCCCCTTCCCACATAGCTTGCCCTATATGTTTCTTCTATACAGCTGTTCGTGTGTTGTATCCTTTTATGATAAACTGGTAGTCTAGTAAGTAAACTGTTTTCCTGAGCTCTGTAAGCTGCTCTAGAAAATTATCAAACCCATGGAGGGGATCATGGGAGTCTAGTTTATGGTCAATAAATCAACAGTACAGGTGACAAGTTGGGTTTGTAGTTGGCAACTGAAGTGGAGGAGGGGGGCGCTCTTACGGGACTGAGCCCTTAATCTGTGGGTCTGTGCTAACTCCAGGTAGACTGTGTCAGAATTAAATTGAATCGTAGGGCACCCAGTGGTGTTGGAGATTTGGTTAGTATAGACAAACTTCATACATTTGGTGATCAGAAGTGAAATGTTGAGAGCAGAGTGGAGAGGAGACATAGTAATTTTTCTTTTTCATGATTAAATTAGGTAGCATTTAAACGGCCTAGTATAATTTTTGGTCCATGGTAGGAATTCAATAAAAAGAGAGGCAGTCTTTTGTTCCCTTTTCCTATTAATAGCCAATTCCAGCATCTTTTCTTCAAAATATAACTGATTAAATTAGCCAGAATCAAACCCATAGTCATAACAATATGTTGCATTATGAAGGTCAATATTTCAGAAAAGAGGGAAATAATTTAATATCAAGGCTGTAATGCACCAAAGTGGTTGAATGTACCACCAATTAGCAGTCAATTTTATTAAATTTCTCCCAACTGTATTTTTTATTTCAGTTAAGAATATACAATTTAGTATATAATTAGTTAGAGAACACATTTGGGACTTTTCCTTATGAGAGTAAGGACTTTTACAAAAATGTCCTCTAAACTTAAATTATTATGGAAACATTTTGAACTTGAATTTCTCAAGAAATTTAAAAAATCCAAACTTTTTCAGAAGTTTAAATACTCTATTTTTTCCAAGAAAATGGCAACTATTTTTTTTTCTTGATCCTTTGTAGTGCTAAAGGGCATTTTTTAAAAAACTGCTTCAAGTAAAAGCTTCTTTGGAAACAAAATTAACTCTTTCAGGTGATTAGAGTGGTTTTCATCAATTATTGATCATATATGTTGTATTTCCTAAACAATACTTTAGTGAGGTCCAGAAATTGATGTATCTTCCAAAAGTCTTTCATAAACTCCTAGGGAATAAAAAACAATCATGAACTGATAGGGTTTAGTTCATTCTTCCATATTAAAAATAAAGTCATATTAATGACATTGTTGAACATTTACAAGCCACTATTTGTGAGTCCAGAGTAGGTGATTTATAGCCTTTTGGCCATGAAATTATGAATTTTACTGAGTTGTGACCATATTTATAGCTGTGGAATCATGGAACCCTCTTGTTAGAGTATTGTATAGAAGTTAAAAGTCAAAAATCTGGAATTCACTCATAGGAATTTTAGAAAATAAACTGAGACAAAATATCCCACTATGATGCAGGCAATAATTATTAAAATCTGTAAGGAAGTGAATGAGCTGAACCATACAGCGCTCTGGGAATGTAGCATTCCCAGCAGAAGGAAAAGCAAATGTGAAATCCTTGAAGCATGAGCTTGCTTGGGTTGTGATTAAGAAGCAGTGAGGACCAGTGTGGCAGCACAGATTGGTTAAAGAGGGACATATTAGAAATTGAGAGGGACACCTGTGCTTGTTCTTTTCTTTCCATCCTCCTTCACAGGCAGGTTTTGACTTCTCTGACCGCAAATAGTTAAAGTTAAGTCTTGCCTTTTAATCTTTATCACAGTACCCTGATTGTTGCTTATTTATTATCACCCCTTGTTTTTTGGTCTGTCTCTTTAACTAGAATACAGATGCCACGAAGTCAGGCATTTGATGTGATGTGTTATTTACCACACTAGTGTTATCTCAGGTACTTAGCACAGTTCCAGGTACCTAGTAGGCACTCAAATACCTGTTGAATGAATGAATGAATGCTCCGTGAGATGGTAGCTGAGATATGTTGACTTGCTAAAAATTTATCAAACTGTGATTTAGGACTTGTAAACTTTTCTGTCTGTACATTGTATTTCAAGAAAAATTAATCCATCCAAAAGCGGCATAGTGGAAAAGTATACAATTAAAATTTAACATGATTTTAACAAACACTGAGAGGTGGTGATTTAAAAAAATGAAACAAAACCAAAACTAATGGCCACTGGATCAGACCAGTATGCAGCTCTCTGAAACTGTTTGGGTAGCCATGTACAACCCTCTCTGTGATGACTGTAAAGCACCCAGCAACTCCCCACTTGCCCTGGACTCTCTCTTTTGCCTCTAAAGAGTGAAAATTCTACTGCTTCTGTGTCCCAGGGCAACAGTGGACAAAGAGTCCTGCTTTCTATCAACCTAAGCTGAAAAACTATCCCTTGGAAAGCTTTTCCCCAAAAAAGCAGAGATATAATTTTGATTGGGATATCTAGCACTTTATAGTTCAGTTACATTTTCAGTTAAATCATCTTTTGTTAGCATTTGGAGAATGGATGCCATTTAATTCACTGGAAACAGTAAAATCAGAAGGCATAATTTTACATTACTGGGTCTTCCTAAGTACAACTATGGTATATAATATATGTTCAAAATAGCTAACTTAAAAATAAGGTATTTTTATTACTTTGTTAAATATCAGCTATTAGTGAGAATGAAAAATGTGCTTTCTGATACCATCTGAAGTTATATGTACATTCCAGATGCTAGCTTATGCTCTCTTGCTTGTGTTCAACCCACACACAGCAGGCTTTGTTAAAATAGGAGGGTGCAATGTAACAAAGGACTCAGTTCCTTCAAAATAAATAAAACAATAATTAGGTGGCTTGGTCAAGGAATTCCAAGAGATGAACTAAAATTTGATTGTAGAATACACAGGTTACATAAAACTTTTTCATCTTGTACAACGGCAGTTACTTGATAAATATACTTTGTGTTCTAATCAATAATAATTTAAAAATTTATTTAAAGTTAAATATGAAACAAGATCCATCTCCAAGTTGGCTACGAAGTGGCTTAGAAACATTTTCAGTAGAGGTTTGTTAGTCTGGAAAACATTGTGACTCTTGGGAAATACATAAAACATTCTCTCCCCTTCACTACACTCTTCAGCAGCTTAGTATGATAGTCAGAGGTAGACAAATGCATTGCCATCTTTCTTTCTTTATGATTCCATTAATTAAAAAACAAAAAGAAAAGCTAATTATCTGAGAGGGAGTGTATTCATTTTTCATACCTCAGCCCTTCTTATTGACTGATTACTTAAACCCAGTTATTGCTGTATATACTTCATATACTACGTAAGGAGACACAGAACTTGAATTAACATGCTTAATTCCTTGTTTACTGTGAGAGAGAATACCTTGTGTTCCAGTGGCTGAGTTTTTATCTTGAAGAGCTTAAGTGCCTATTACCATTTGTTGATTAATTTGTAAGACTGACTTATCTTTTGAACAGATCTTCTCAATCATTAAAGGCTTGACTTATTGTCTGGTAAATGGACCAGGCTTCTCAGTCACAATGTGAACCTAGAATGATGGAGTGTTCTTCTTAGCCAACTGCCACACTACACGTGACATGACTACAGGACATAAGCAAACTACATAACTTTATTTTTTAATTAAAGTATAGTTGATTTACAATGCTGTGTTAGTTTCTGGTGTAGAGCAAAGTGATTCAGTTATACAAATATATACATATGCTTTTTCATATTCTTTTCCATTATGGTTTATTACAGGATATTGAATATAGTTCCCTGAGCTATACAGTAGGACCTTGTTGTATATTTTATATATAATAGTTTGTATCTACCAATTCCAAACTCCCAATTTGTTCCTACCCCACCCCCTTTTCCCTTTGGAAACCATAAGTTTTCTATGTCTGTGTGTCTATTTCTCTTCTGTAAATAAGTTCATTTGTGTCATATTTTAGATTCCACATATAAGTGATATCATATGTATTTGTCTCTCTCTTTCTGACTGACTTCACTTAGTATGATAATCTCTAGGTCCATCCATGCTGCTGCAAGTGGCATTATTTCATTCTTTTTTATGGCTGAATAATAGTCCATTGTATAAATACGCCGCCTCTTCTTTATCCACTCATCTGTTCATGGACATTTAGGTTGTTTCCATGTCTCGGCTATTGTAAATAGTGCTGCTATGAACATTGGGGTGCATGTATCTTTTCGAATTAGAGTTTTCTCCAGATACATACCCAGGAGTGGGATTGCTAGATTAAATGGCAACTCTATTTTTAGTTTTTTAAGAAACAGCCATACTGTTTTCCATAGTGGATGCACCAATTTATATTCCCACTAACAGTGCGGGAGGGTTCCCTTTTCTCCACACCCACTCAAGCATTTGTTATTTATAGACTTTTTAATGATGGCCATTCTGACTGGTGTGAGGTGGCACCTCATTGTAATTTTGATTTGCATTTCTCTAGCGATGTTGAGCATCTTTTCATGTGCCTATTGACCATTAGCAAGTTACAGTAACTGTAGATATAATTCTGAAGTTTCACAAATGAATCTTCCTAACAAAGTCATGTTTTGCATCTAAATGTATTAGTGGGGATATTTTATTGATCATGACATCTGCTTTAGTAATGTGGTATGACAATCATTTAATGGTTTTTCTAAAGTATTCTGATTCTAAAATGAGCAATTAAGATAAATATAAAGGTGTGTGCCCACTTACTACATATATTCATTCATTTACTTGTTTTTTCATTTATTCATTTAACTAATGTTTATTTACTATTGACTTCTGTTTAAGGTTAGGGGTCTGGAATTGGAAATGCAGGCATAAAAAAGACATGGCTCCAGCCATCCAGGAGCTTATTATTTAACTGGAAAGAAATATCCATGCAATGTGCAGGTCATAGGGCTATGAAAGCAGCCCATAAAAGGCTGAATTTTATTTAATTCACAGGAAAACATCAATGTTCGAGATTTATTACTTCAGTGAAAACTCAACCTAATGTAACTCTAATATAGTTCTTGTTATTTTATTATAAAAATATTATCTTCTGAATTCCTTTTACTGCAAGTCTGGTAGTCATCCCAAAAGAAACCATGTTTTATTTAAAACACATTTGAAAATTTTTAAGGAGATAGAATGTGTGAATAATCTTTATACTATTAAAGTGCTGTGCTCTTTTGACTGCAATAGTAAGAAAATTCTTTCATTTGGCTTTTCTCAAGCCTTTACAGAATGATTTATATCTGAAAAAGTATAACACAGAGGGAGAGGATAGAAGGAGAAAAGGTCATTTCTTGACTTTCACATCAGCTGTTATTGTGGTTGTTTTGCTTTTGCAACTAACAAAGAGAAAAATGCTGTAGTAAACATACATCCATGTTAATGAAGTGGGGCAGAATTAGAGTTTTACTGATCTTCTATCTCCATATTTTTATGTAAGAAGGAGGTTTTATAATGTTTCTATTGATAGTATTTAATTTTCTGTTTTTATATAAAAACAAATCTTACAATGTTTAATTCATTAATCTATTCAAATTAGAAATATGTACAGTATGAATAGAGAACCAAATATTCAGTGTTATAAAGAAACATTGTTTTAGTGACTTCAGTTTCATAGAGGAAATGTTTCCAATGGTTTTAATCTGTAAAATCTCCCTTTCAAGAGAGATTTTATATGGAAACTGTATGTAAAACCGAAAAATCAGGAGACTCCTAAACTTATATCCCATTTGTACAAATCCCCTCAACCTCGAAAATGTCGTCTCTGCAGCAGTACTAAACTCCACAACTTATAAGAAAAAAATCAAAACGTTATTTTTGTCACAGCATTCATTACCTCTGATGGCTGTAATAAGAGGCTGAAAGAAACAGGATAGTGGAACCAAGAAACATGATAAGATGGGCAGCACAATAAGTCTTTGGCCAACTGAGAAAGGAAAATCAATGGCTGCATCCATGGCAGAGGGCAGAAGTTACATGACTAAACATCCATTAAAAAGGACTTGTCTTGTACCCCATGCTCTATTCAAAGGACATCCCTC
Source organism: Balaenoptera physalus (assembly GCF_965194825.1). Taxonomy (NCBI): domain Eukaryota; kingdom Metazoa; phylum Chordata; class Mammalia; order Artiodactyla; family Balaenopteridae; genus Balaenoptera; species Balaenoptera physalus. The sequence continues at coordinate 97,017,033 of NC_138890.1, read as the reverse complement.
TATCAATAGTTTCATTGCTTAGATGCCTTAGGAACTAAGTGCCCAGTTTTCCACAGAAACTCCATCCATAGTCCTGGCATCTCAGGGATCCTATGTGGGAAGGAGTCCCAGCACTGTATTTTTGTTTGTTTTTTGTTTGTTTTTTGGCTGCACTGGGTCTTCATTGCTGTGCGTGGGCTTTCTCTAGTTGCGGCGAGCGGGGGCTACTCTTCATTACAGTGCACGGGCTTCTCATTGCGGTGGCTTCTCTTGTTGTGGAGCACGGGCTCTAGGCACACGTGCTTCAGTAGTTGTGGGGCATAGGCTCAGTAGTTGCTGCATGTGGGCTCAGTAGTTGTGGCTCACGGGCTCTAGAGTGCAGGCTTAGTAGTTGTGGCGCATGGGCTTAGTTGCTCCACAGCATGTGAGATCTTCCTGGACCAGGGATCGAATCGTGTCCCCTGCATTAGCAGGCAGATTCTTAACCACTGTGCTACCAGGGAAGTTCCAAGAGTCCCAGCTTTATCCCAATCCTGGAATACTATAAACTTTCCTACTCCTCATATGAATGAACCCAGCCATCAAAGCCACCACCCTCATCACCTAGAAGCATCATTCTCCATCATCTCTCTCGTTTTTCAAAGTCTTGGTCCTTCTAAGTCAAAGACTTGTAAATTGCATGATTTCAGGCAGCCCAATCCTTAACAGGAACATGGCTTTTTCAGACAGAAAGAATGTCACCTCTTTCTCCTCTTTACCAAAGGGATACCAGAATCTACAAATTTGAAAGTCCTGGGTAATTACATCTTCCCACAAGATGATGTCATTGTTAAATGTGTGTGTGTGTGTGTGTGTGTGTGTGTGTGTATGTGTATATATATATATATATATATATATATATATATATATATATATATATATGTATTTTTTTCCTCTGAATATTATAGCCAAAGCATCTGAATAAGTTGAGATACCCTACTTTTACTTTCAGTACAAGCTGACCTCCCTCCCCACATCTCTTGGGCATAAACCTACAGGTCCTTTGGCTTTCAGACTCCCTAGCTGCTGTGCTATGAGCCAGACCTATGCTCTTAAGGGTCCTGAAATCAGGGCAAATGCCCAGGATAACCTGTCCTTGAAGAGCATACCTAGTTTTCCATAATTCCTGAGTAATGTGCTTCTCCCAGGCTGGGCTGCCAAAGGATCTGGCAAGTCACTTGATAACAACAGTTATTCATCCTCTCACACCCAAGAAATGCTATAATTCTTGAGAAATGACTTGAGTTTTCAGGGCTTTGATCCTGTTTGTTGCCAGTTATAAGAATGAGCATACAGGCAATTCACTAAGAAATTTTGGTGAACCTCAGCATTGGTGAATTCATTTTCCAGTCCCAGCCTATACGTAACTGAGGTTATGCTAGGTTATACGTAACTAGGTTTATGCTAGGCAACCGTGTGTATATATTACCCCTAGGACACTAAGTTCTTTAGGAGCTGGAAACACATCCTTTTTAAAAACAGTCTAGCAGAGTGTCTGGCACATTGTGAATAAATATAATAGATTATCATATTATCTTTTCACATACAACTTACAAGGGAGATATTGCAACGATATTACAGATAATAAAATTGGCATTCAGAGAAATTAGACAATTTGCCCAATGACATTTTTTTTTAACATCTTTATTGGAGTATAATTGCTTTACAGTGGTGTGTTAGTTTCTGCTTTATAACAAAGTGAATCAGCTATACATATACATATATCCCCATATCTTCTCCCTCTTGCGTCTCCCTCCCACCCTCCCTATCCCACCCCTCTAGGTGGTCACAAAGCACAGAGCTGATCTCCCTGTGCTATGTGGCTGCTTCCCACTAGCTATCTATTTTGCATTAGGTAATGACATTTTAAAAGACAGCCCAGCATTCAAAATCTGAGGTCTAACTCTAAAATCTATGCTCTGTACTCTGTCTATTTTCATTTGTTTTCAGTTTAAATATAAATTATAAAAACTTACTTTCAAAAAAGAGTTGAAGCAACTTAAATATTAACAGTTATATAGCAAAACATTTTTTTTTTAATTTCAGAAACTTCCTATAATAAAGGAAATAATTATATATATATTTTAAAACTTGAAATAAGCTATTTGTTTCTACCAAGTGATACAATAAGATGTAAGCTCTTTAAAAGACAAAGCAAAGGAACACACAGTGGATTATATACATAGTTTAATTTGGTAACAAGTGAAAAAATACAAGTTCTTTTTGCTAGAACAATTTTTTTCTTATGATAAACATAAAAGATGAAACAAGACTAAATTCTCCCTAGGACTAACAGGGACTCTAGAACTAATAAAATGATTAGGTAACTAATAGTAAGAAATGTTGTATTAGTTTTAGCTTGTGATTCCATTGATAAGCTGGTGGAATAATCCAAATGACAATAGCACTGCTGAGGGCTCTACTGACTGCGGAATCTATAGCTTATGATACATATTCAGTGATATTTTTTGAGTGGGGATTCCTGATATGGAATCTGTGAATATAAAATAGTCATCAAGGAAGGTCTCTGCACCCTTGAACTTATGTGTTCAGTTGTCTCAAGGTACTATTTTCTGGTGTTCATGTCAGTAAATTCATCAGATTAACAAAGGAGATTGAGATCCCAAAATGTTATGAACATTTTAAAATATTAGCAGTTATGAAAATTACCCAATAAAATAATTATTGCAAACACATAGAGTGTCTACCAGCTGCAAAATATATGCTAAATACTTCACAGGAAATAAATTTTCTGAACCTCACAGCTACCAGATGAAGTAACTACCATTATTATCCCCACTTTCCAGATTAGTAAGCTTAGATAAAGAAAGATTAACTAATTTTCCCAAAGTCACACAGCTATTAGGTAGCAGAACTAGGATTTGAATGCAGGGAGTCCAGCAAAGGAGTTTACATACCTAATCACCATACCATCTTGAAAGAATGGAAACTTTTTAGGTCAGGAAATCCTTGTTTTATTACCTGATTTTATTCCAAATGCTAAAATAATGCTTGACTCATTGCAGATGTTCAATGAATGTTTGCAAAATTAATGCTTCCCTTTTCTCTTCTTCAAATAGATACCATTACATGTGTGTTTTTTCCCCAAAATTCAATTCCTTAATATATCCTGTGGATTATTATTTATAATTCTCATATAACCTCATTGGCCACTTTTTACTGAATGATCTGACATAACTATAAGAAAATATATATTTCCTCTCTCTGAACTTTTAGAGTTATGTTCCTAAAAACCTTCACAATAAGATAATTTGCACTTGAAGAACATAAAGTCTTATGAGAAGCATAAGTTAAAATGCTAAAAGTCACAAGTGAATTGTAAAACCATGTATAAATATTTTATGTTTATTAAAATAAAATAGAAATCAATCCAATTAGTTTCCGCTTATAATCTCTCAAAATATTTGTCCTCCACAATATTAGTAAGATGCTTGAAATCTGTTTGCTTTGTTAAAGGTAACGTGCATAGCAAGAGACTTTTATCCCCTATGCCTAATTCTCATCAATTCAATTCCGATTTTATGGCTAGGAATATTTGACTCTGATCTCAGAAAACCCAACTGAGGATCTTGCAGTTCAGAATATCATCATAGCTAAACGGTAATATTCAGAAACATTAACATTTGCTCAAATCAACATAGCCAAGAAATTATGTTGAAACTCTCTTCCTCTATGTGCAGTTACAGCACCTTAGTTCTATCCATAACTTAATTCCAGCTCATGTGGGCATGAGGACTGAAACACTCTGACTTGACTTTTAAATAACTTATTTTATACATATACACACACACACACACACACACACACACACATACACATATATATATATATATATGTTCCACAAAAACTAAATACCCTCATTTAAAAGGTACCCAGATCAAGAAACAGATAATAGCAGCACTCAAGAACTCCCCCTCCCCGTGCTACTTTCCAGTCATTCCCACCCAAACCCTTTACAAGAGTAAAGAGTATCCAGATTTCTTATACTATATATTAGTCTTATTTGTCTTGGTACTTTATATAAAGGGAACTATATAATATACAACTTTTTTCCTGACTTCTTTCTCTCAGCATTATGCTTGTGAGATCCACACATAATGTAGTGAGGAGGTGAGGAATGTTCATTCTTATTCGTGAGCACATGTCTTTTGATCAACACAGGTGTGTATTTTTGTTAAGTACATACCTGTAACACTGGTGCTTCATAAGCATGTATATATTCAGTGTGAACAGATAGCGCCACACACTTTTCTAAAGTGACTGCAGTAATTGTCAACTCCAAGAGTAGTTTATGAAAATTTCTGTTGTTCCACATCCTCACCAGCACTTTGTATTTTCTTTTTTATTTTAGTAATTCTGAAGATTATTCAGTGATATCAAATTGTGATATATTTCTCTGTAATATGTATTTCTCAGATGACTAAGTTGCTCATTTTTTACATGATTCACAATTTGCATATTCTTTTTTTGTTAAGTGTTCCACACTTTCCAATTCTTATATTTTTAAAAAATATATTCTGGTTATGAATCCTTTCTTGTATATATATCCTTGCTGATACCTTTTCTCATTCTGTTGATTGCTTTTTCATTATTTTAATGTCATCTTTTGCTGAGCAAAAGTCCATAGTTTTAGTGTATTCCAGTTTATTTTACTTTTGTGGTTAGTATTTCATTTGTGTCTTGTTTAAGAAAACTTAGCTTAGCTCAAGGTCATTCTCCTTTATTTTCTTCCAAAAGCTTTATTGTTTTGCCTGTCACACATTTAGATCTTCAATTCATCTGGAATTGATTTTTATACCTGGTATAGGCAGGAGTCAAATACAATTTTGTTTTCTTTATAGCTATCCAATTGATGCAGCACCATTTATTGAAAATACTATCCTTTCCCTACTGACACTCTGACTTAACTTCTCTTATCTTTTTTTTTTCCTGGCAGATACATTTTCCATTTTATATGCATATTCTTTTCTCAGCACCTTCCTTTATTTCTTTCGTTACCAATATGTGTGGCTTAAAAGCAATATATCTTGTTTTAAGGAAAAGATATACACACATAAATCTTGCATAACCACTGGAATTCTTTTAAATGGACCATCCTTGTCAGAGAGGGCAGAACCCTGTTATAATTACCATGATTAAATGGCTCAGCAACTCCCGGAATGGGCAGGTGTGTAATCGGTGGAGGGGAGATGGTGAGCAGGCAATTAGCATCTGTTCCATCATCCTCCTTGCATGGCTTCCCGTCCTGTGGAGCCAAGAGGTGTAAAAACTACATAAAACCACCACTACCACTGCCACTTTTTTTCCAGTTCCCCGTAGAGTTAGTGTTTATATGTTGTTGATTAGTCGAGTTCACACAAGATTTGAAAGACTGACAACAGCAGAGGATATCTTCCTGTACCTTTACCTATTTTTGTTCTTAAGTTCCGATGTGGAGAAGTTCACAATTTCCACAGCAGTGCTCAGAATCCTGTTTTAGTTTGGGGTACTGAGTAGTAGTTATATCTGTTTCTTGGTTCCTAAACCAGAGCTCCATCAAACATCCTTAGAGACTGAAATCCTGTTTTCCATTTTTGTATTTGTGACAGAAGTTAATAGTTTCTCCAAACAACCTTACCTGTTGCTCATTCTGGGAGGTTTGGCTGGAGATCTAGCTTCCAGCTCACCATTTCAATATTTCTAACAAATGTATAAGCATCTGATTTCCTGTAATAAACTCCTTGGTGCCTAAATAACTAGAGCAGCTTATTTCCTGCAGTTTTACCCTATTGAATAAAGGAGGGACTACAAAATTTTACTGAAGGGCGAAGCACTGAAGGGAAGGAGGGCAAAAATTTCAAGTTGCAGCAATTGACTCCAAAACAGAATTTTGACCCTCAGAGGCAAGGTTGAATAATTGAAACATATATTGAGGGATATCAAGATAATGACACAATAGCACTGGTATTAAGGAAATAGTACCATGGAAGCAAATATGCTCATTAAATAATCATGTACTATAATTTGCTGTTAATTGTCAACTTCATTCATGTATTTGCTAATTTCTTTCCCCTATTTGTCATTAACCAATTCAGGATTAGCTCATAATAAATAAATTAGAACTCTGAACTCCATCCTTGCTGCATGATGTAACTACACTGATCCAAATTTTCAATTTTACTATTTGTAATAGAGATGATTACTCAGAGGAAACAAAAACAAGTAATTGATTCCTTTTCCTTTCTTATTATTTGTAACCCACCTAAATCCATAAAGGATCTGAGGTATCATATATAATAAATCATTAAAATAAAGCTAAAATACAATGAGTCACATTAAATCAAAGATAGTACTTGTGCCAAAACATATAGACAGAGGCTAGAAGCAGCAACTGAGTACGAAGTTTGACTTTAATACTCTTAGAAACCAATATAATAGAGAAAACATTTTTTCTATTACCTACATTTTATCATCTAAGGAAAGTTAAATTCCACACTATCAGGATAAACAAAGATTTTCCAAATATAAATTGTGAGAAAAATTTACAGAAAGAGCTGCCAAACTCTGTAGTATATTAAATGTAATAAACATAATATAATAAAATTTAAAATTGTGATATAGAATGTAATAAAAATCTTAAACACATTTCTGTATTTGAAGATTAATGGTAGACTCTACACACTAACAGATCAAAATATATTAAATGCCATTCTGGTTTTCTAGTGACAACCAATATTAATCATTTTAAAAAATAGACTATAAACAATGAACTCAGTACATTTTTTAAAAATTATTGAGTTATATTATATCCAGAAACTTAATCAAATATGATTTATTGCATTTTCATAGGGCTTCTTATCATTTGCTGACTTAATGACCTCATGGGAAAATAAATGTTTTGAAAATACAAAAGCAGAGGTAAAGTTGAAAATAAGTATAAACAAAATCTTTTTTTTTTTTTTTTTACCAAAATCTTTATTTTTAACTTTGATTTTTTTTAGGCTGTTCCTTTAAGAAATCTTTATGTTACCCAAAAACTGGTTTTGCCTCTTGGTGGGTATAGAGCCAAAAGACACAACAAAGCCAAAGAGCGGGAGAAGGAAGTATTTATTATTTAGAGCAAGTAAGGAGAACACCAGGGATCTTTCCCAAAGCAGTGTCTCTTGGAACAGCAAAACTGGGGAAGTTTTAAGCTAAGGGTACAGGCATATTCATGAAGGGGCTTGAGCAGAGGAGAGTTCAGCATAGAATTGGCGCCAAGGTCTACAGAGTCCAAGCTTTAGTTGATTGAGTCAGGAGGGTCAATACAATCATTCCATCCTTCACCTGGGTGCCTTAGTGCCTGCAGAACTCAAAGACTGTATCAGATTGTTATGCATATCCCTTGAGGAGGAACTAGGACTCTGTTTTGTTGCTGAACTATTGTTTTTTGACTACTTTTCTTTTGTTCCTTCGTTCCCTTACTTCCCGTAAGATCATTGATTACTGAGACCGGTTCAAGAGCAAGCATTGTGGCCAAGCTTAGATCACAAAACGGCTTAGGCCAAAAATGGCTTCTCTTATGTCAAGAAAGCCATGCCTGGTTCTCTTTCTCCAGGCACCCCACACCCTATCTCCTTACACTTACTGAACCTATTTTGTTCTAAAATATTGGTAGTATAAAGATATTTAAGATACCACACTTGCATGATCCAGTTTTTAGTCAAATGCTCTGATTATTTTTTTTTTTAACATGGGTGAGGCAGAACAAATGAAACACAAACCTAACATTTCTGTTTTCCTGTTCTGAGCCATCTTTTTTTTTTTTTTTTTCCCCCAAGGTTTTAATAGCCATCCTCACAATGTTTCTGCTCTGAACCCTTGGGTTCTTACCAGGTTGTTAAAGATTTATTACAGGGGACTACTTCCATATTAATAATCTCTTACTTATCAAACTGATGTTTTACACCTCAGATTCCAGTCTTATTTACATTCTATCAGTTCTTGCCAGCATATGTTTTCTAGGTGTTGTAGCTTCTGCAATGCATACTCTTTTTTATTGTGAAGCTGAGCTGTATTGGGATTTAACCCTCGTTAGTTGTTGGATTGTCAGGAGGAGGTTGTTTTATAAGGCTCCTGTCCTTTGAGACCGCAGCATTGTCTCCAGCATGGCAAGTTATAATCTTCTAGTACCAAAGAGTGGAGGGCCACATCAGTAAACTCAGTGGGTTCAGGGGAATCTAGGATTTCAAGTTTCAGAGCTGTACTTGACCAGATTTCCTCATCTCCACATGAGGGTCCTGCTTCTTTCCTATTATGGCTTTAACCTTGGCTTAGGAAAACTCCTGGGACTGCAAATTCAACATTTTCTGAAGCTCCTCCGTTACAGTTAAGTCCTAAACCTGGTCCTCTGCTCTGCCTGCCTTACAGATATAAATGGTCAGGGTTTCCATAATGTTGCCAAGGAGACATTGGCTTTCACACTGCGCCTTGAATTGGTGATAAATCACCCTAACCCTGTCATTACCTATTTCAACAAATCAATGGAAGTCAGCAGCACTTACTCAGTTCCATGGTATTTATGATTAAGTATCCTGTCATGCTTCTCCAGTCACAAAGATGCTGTACCAGGCAGGCCATCCCCTTCCACTGATATCTCATTTCAGTTAACCACTGGTGGAACTTTTAACAGCTTCATTTTTATAACATATCAGTGGCTATTCATACTCCACTTACTACCAATTGTGGCCTCTCCGTGCAAGCTAGCTGGCAAGTGATCCACTTCCAAAATCTCATTTTAGAGTGTGCTTTCTAGAACCATCTTTGATAGTGGCTGTCTTAAATTGTATTCCCTGGAAATAAACTCTGAGACAGTGTTGTACTAGAAGATTTACTGATTTTGTCTAGGGGTATACACCTGTAAGGAACGGAGAAAGACAAAATTGGACAGAGAAAGAACTTATCCCGCAATGTGGTTGGAAGTGAGGCCTCAACTGTTTTATGGAAAGCTCTGGAGCTAGCTGCTCTTTCAGAATTGTCCTGAGTTGAGACATGGGAGCTAGAACTTGTATCCCTGAGTCAGTCAGTCACTGGCTTCAGACTGAACCCTGTGCAAGGCAATAGCTTTATACAAGGGTGTTCCCTGTGGGCATTGTTAATTCCCAGTGAAAAGCACACAGTACAAGCCATCAGCTGCCAATATTCTTTGCAGCTGAGGGTAGGTGCATTGACCCTAGAGAGGGGGATCTAGGCAGAATATCATGGTATTCGTTATAACCTGAAAAAAATATATGGTACAGTTTACCGCATTCAGGAGATTATAATCTATGGGCAAGAGGAAGCTAACATTTTTGAAACAATGAAAAGGACATTTATGTGTTTAATAATGTTGTGAGGTATTTGTTGTAAGTCCTATCAAACTATACATGTAGGACAGATTGTGGGAGATTCTAGCAAGTAAAGGCAAGCTGATATTCACTGGGTCTTAAATTTTTTCCCTGAGTATACCCATAAATTAGGAATTCCCACCATTTCTGCCCTCTCTTAGAAGTACTGGTGACAAGTCTTCTACCATTGTCTTGAGGTCTTCATTTACTTGTTCTGATGGATAGTCTTTTCTGATTGTGAGACAGGAAGAACTTGGCATCAGCTGGATAACAGCAGCCTTTTGAGTATGACAGGTTTTGCTTCTGCACAACCTGGACTCGTAACCTTACTCGTTACTCGTTACTGTGTTTTCTTTCATGGCTTTCTGCCCTCACAGTGGCAAGTTCTCCTCACTGCCTTCTTCCCTCACCAGCTCTGTGAGGGAGCATCTGCAAATATCACACCTCACCTAACCCATCACTGCGTGTTCCAAGTTCTACTCTGGCTGCCTGATAGCATTCTATTTCTTCCCACACAGATAATCACATCTTCCTCTTTGCTTCCACAGTGCTTTGCACATACCTCTTTTATCCCGCTGCATCAAAATTATTAGTTTTCCTGTCTGATGCCACTCGTCTTCCTCTCCCACACCACATGCGTGCTGCAGAAGGATGACTGAATCTTACTCATTTTTTTTTCTGTTCATTCACCAAATGATTATTATACTGGAAAGGCACCAGGAGATCCTCAGATACTTAAGGCAAACAACTGTTCTCAGTGAAATCATAATCTATTAAGGGAAACCAAACCATAACAAATAAATTGCAATGGATCATAATAATATTCCTACACTTTCATGTCTTTATATGTAAGCATTGAGTCTGGTAAATTTTGAACTATTTAATGATCCCTGAACACAGCACCTAAGTACAGACTTTGCTTTTGCTCAGACATTTCCTTATGCCTGAGTCACTCTTCCTTCATGTAACTAAATCCTGTTCTTCCTTCACGACTCAAAGGAAGTGGGTGATCCTACTTTGAGAAGGTCTCCAAAGACTTAACCTGATATATTTGTTTGGGTTGGGTGAACTTCCTCTATACTTTCATAGCAAAACCCAAGCTCTATCTTAGCACTTTTTAATGAATGCAATTATTTAAAAACTGTTGCTATTATTTATTAATAACTACTGCTCGTTTACCATCTACTCTGTGCTGGCCACTGTCCTATATGCTTTGCATGTATTTTTACAGTAATTTTTCATACAATCTTAGAAAGTAAACATTATTATTTTCATCTTACTGTAAGATAATACAGTAATCATTATCACTCAAAGGCAGTTTTTGGTGCCTGAGAATGATTTACCTATCATCCAAAACCACAGAATCACTGTCTTCTTCCTCTTGAGAAAATCTATTATACTTTACCTCTTGAGAAATATTTCCTGTGGAGGTTAGTGAAATAATAATATATCTAAGACATTCCCAAGTTCTCAGAGACAGTGCTATTTTTTCAAACAGTTATGTCCCTTGGCCACCTAGATTCTCTCACTTTCTGATGTTGATTTTTATAGGAACACTGTGAAATTTCACAAAAGTATTCATTAGGTCATGGAGATGACATTAGAGTTTAGAAACATTTAGCTTTATAGAAGAAAATGTGCATCAAGCCTGTGTAAATAATTCCCTCTTATTTACAAATCTCTTTCTAAATTGTTTAAATCTTATCTTTCTACAAGTGTCATCCTTAACCCTGAGGTAATTCTAGTCTCTTTATAGATGTTCACCTGCTTCATTTAATTTACTGACAAAGAAAGAAAATGAAAACGGCCTATGGGTTAAATTTCTTCTGACAAGATGAAAACATTTTGTCAGAAATTCTGTGATCTTCTATTCAGGCTTGTGGAGCACTATTAAATATGAATCCAAACGGAAGACAAACAATGTGCATGTGTGTGTACGTGTATATGCATGTCTTTGTGTGTGTATATATATATATATGCGAAAAATAACCTGGAAATGTGTGACTTTCAAACAAGTGTTAGCTGAATTTTAAAGCAGTGTTTCAGAAATGTAGGTCTTAAAATGTTCTTCCAGTTAAGGAGAAAATAATTTTTTAGACTTTAGATCTTTACCACATTATATTTACTTTTTATTTTTGCAGCTGTTCTCTTAAGTATTATATTTGTATATATCCAAAGGTTTTGATGATAGTGACTAATGTAAATAATTTCGTGGTCACTCTAACAGAACAAACGCATTGCTTTCATTACAGTCTTCTAATATCACAGTGTTCTTTTTCCTGAATTTTTAATAATTGTGGCTATCAGATGATGGAAATCATTTCATGCTCAATGAAAAGAAAAATAGATTTAACGCTCTTAGAAGTCAAAAGAACCACTGAAAATAGATCTCAATTTGCCTTTATAGCTTTCATTTCTCTTTGTGAGTCAAAGAAGTCACACGGGGAAAGAAACAGGTGCTGGAAGGCTGCTTTTACAAGAGACCGTTAGCCTCAGGAAATGATAAGCATTGAGAAATATTTTCTTTTCCCTGACTCACAGTCAGGTGCAACTTTCTCTGTATTTAGCTTGTCAAATGCCTATGTCTACCCACATCCTGTCTCTCTTTCTGATTTCTTGTTACTGAAAGACTCACAACAAAATGCTAGTTTGCTACAAGCTATAGTTCAAAATTTATTTAGAAAAAAAAAAAATTTAGGTTGCTGTGCTACTTTTCTTCTGAAGCATTATAATTTTCTTTGTGAAAAGCAAATATAATTCTACTTACAGGTCACTACTTTCAAGTAACATAGTATTTAACATAATGATCACCCCCTTGTAGAAAGAGGGAAAAAAACATGTTAAATCATTCCTTATTTTGAAGAGACATGAACAGGACTTTATTGAAACTCTTGTTTATAAAAACAGTAGGCAAAAAAATGAAGAAAGTAAATATGTATTCCTATCAAATTTTTTTATACTAATCATTAAAATGAAGTGGCATTATTATAGGGAAAGTTCAATCTGCCTATAAATATTAAATATCCTGTGAAATCATAATTATATACATTCAGGTATATTTGAAACATAAAGAGCTCTGGTGAGCAAACCCCAAAACAAGCTGTCATTAAAAATAATATTTTTGTCTTCTGCTTACCAGAAATCAAAGAGCTGTTTGAAACAAAATACATACATGCCTCCAGCTTTAAAACAGAATATAAAAGGATGTCAGATAATTTGTCCATCAAGTATTTTCCAGTGACTGAACTGCGTTTGAAGGAGTTGAACAGCACAGGCTAATGAAAAGGGGGAGAAAAAAAAGCCTATTATACAGCTGTAATTCTTTTCAGATAGTTCTTTAATACCCCTTTTCCTCTTCCGAAAACTTCCATTTCAATATTGATGATTCGTAATAACTTAATTTTAAAAATGTCAATGCATGGGAAGTAAGAATATTTGTTGCTTATTTGCTATATATTATGCCAATTTACCAAAAGAAATGCATCCAAGCATGCTGTGTGGTCTGATTTACTGAGCTATGACTGCTTATAAAACCTACAATTGGATCTAAAAGGCAAAAAGATTACGTGCATGGGGCAACTGGATTTAAAGATCAGTGACTTGGGACTAGGTCCTTGGGCATGAATTTTATGATAGTTTTATACTTGCATTTATGTTTCATTTAAATTTAAAAGCACTTGTCTATATCTGCCTTGAATTAGCTTCACTATTATAAAAATTCATGTCCAAATTAATATTTGTAATTATTGATAATTTTACTATTTTCTTCTTTATTCCTAATAATTATGTTTGCTTTAGGAAGATGATTTTAATCTTTCTCCCCATAACCCAAAATATCACAGTAAAAAAGGTGTTGGATTAATTGTTAGGAACTCTGTGTTCAATGCTAGTTTGTCACAATGGCCTGAGACTCTTAATCTCTCTGGTGTTCAGTTTTCCTACCTGTCAAAACAAAGAAACACCCACTGTTATCTGATGTTTTCACTCAGGGTGTAAAGGAAATGCTTGAGGTTTTAATGCCTATATTTTATCCTATTTACCAATATCAAAGCAAAGTAGAGAGGATATCTTATTTTTCTTCTCTCCTTTTTGTTTTCTGTAATTTACTTTCCTTCAAGAAGAAGAGCATTTGAATTTGGTTAGAAGTCTCTAAGTCCACTTGTCTTCTGCGACATCTGAAGAAAAACCCCAAAAACAAAAAAAAAACCTTTCCTCTAATTCAGGATTAGAGAGTTACAGAGCTTAGGAATTTAAGGAAACAAAATTTAAAATGATGTAACCATCCAACAGAGCAAATTTAAGCTGTAAGTTAGATGTTTCTTGAGCTAATATACCTTTCTCTTAACAACCAAGTTGTTTCTTCATATGGTTAATAAACAGTGATGATAATCAATAACCACTGAGTTCTATGTTGTAGGAAGTATACGTTTATCTTCATAAAAAAAACCTCTGAAGAAACTGATTTCTGCTTTTTACATAGTGTTAGAGTCATCTTTACACAATATTACAACTTTTTTCTTGCCTGTATATCAACTCATTTATTTTTTGTGCCTTTTAACTACCTCTTATTTTATTTTTTTGTAAAATAATATATCACTTATTTTAAAACTTAAGTAAGTATTGCCTCATCTTAAATGATAGTATTTGGAAAAACACTTATATGAGAGTTAATGTGTTAAATTCGGTATTATTGAAATTTAAAAATGTCCCTCTTTGAATTATAAAGTCTTCTGAGATGACCCCAGATTTACGTGTACCACATTGTGGTACACTCTATAATGGGTACTTGAAGAAAAAGTCTCTTGATAATTAAAAAAAATTTTTTTTGGCAATAAAAGTGATATCTGTCGCAAAGAATGAGAATTTTATGTCCTTTCAGCTTTCATAGATTCCATATTTTATTTTTTAACCATATTGAAAAAAAACTTTCCTCACTTCTATGCCTGTGAAATTTAGTTGGGTTTTTCCCCCATTTTAAATAAACATTAAAAGGTAAGAGAGAAAATATTCAGTTCTGAAATATTTCAGTTGAAGTGAGTAGAAAAGATGAAATACCATTTAAAGGAAATGAAAAAAATTTCACAGTTATCTCATCTGGAGCATACTAAAGAGCTACATATAGAGAACAAGAAGTATTTTATGGGCAAAGAAAATGGAGTTTAGTTATCAGACAGCTATCACCCACAAAATCTAAACCCTTTCACAGTGTAAAGGATACTTCCCATGGAAGAGATTGAGTTATGATATTGTGCAAAAAAAATATAACCAACACCAAAGAAAAGTTTCTTGAGATAGGCTGATAATTCTAACTACTATTCTACATTTCATAGTTTTTTTTTTTAAATTTAGAATTCAATAATATAGCTTTCAATTCAAAGCAATACCTTTAAATGTCTAGATTTTTATTCTGATATTTCAGATTTACGTTGAATTTCTAATTCCAGAATCAGTGGTTTTATTTAGATGTTTGTAACAATTGAAACAATACAGGAAGTCCAAATGGAAGTTTTATTTTATTTTTATTGAAATACAGTTGATTTACAATATTATATTTGTTTCAGGTGTACAGCATAGTGATTCAGTATTTTTTACAGATTGAACTCCATTAAATGTTACTACAAGGTAGTGGCTGTAACTCCCAGGGCTATATAATACATCCTTGTTACTTATCTATTTTATACATAGTAGTTTGTATCTCTTAATCCCATACCCCTAATTTGCACCCCCCTTCCCTCTCTCCTCTGGTAACCACTAGTTTGTTTTCTATGTCTGTGAATATGTTGCTGTTTCGTTATATATATTCATTAGTATTATTTTTTAGATTCCACATATAAGTAATATTATACAGTGGTTGTCTTTGTCTAACCTGTTTCACTAAGCATAGTATTCTCTGTGTTCATCCATGTTGCTGCCAATGGCAGAATTTCATTCTTTTTATGGTTGAGTAGTATTCCATTATATATATGTATGTATATGTGTTTGTGTGTGTGTGTATATGTATATATGTTACATCTTCTTTATCCATTCTTCTCTTGATGAATACTTAGGTTGCTTCCACATCTTGGCTGTGTAAATAATGCTGCTGTGAATGTTGGGTGCATATATCTTTTTGAATTAGTGTTTTCATTTTCTTTGGATATATACCCCAGAGTGGAATTTGCTGGATCATCATATGGTAGTTATATTTTTAGTTTTTTGAGGAACTTCCATACTGTTTTCCATAGTGGCTACACCAATTTACATTGGTTCCCCTGGACTAGGGGTCCCTTATCTCCATATCTCACCAACATTTGTTATTTGTAGACTTTTTGATGATAGCCATTCTGACAGGTGTGAGGTGATATCTCATTGTTGTTTTGATTTGCATCTCTCTGATAGAGATGCTGAGCATTTTCTCATGTGCCTATTGGTCATCTGTATATCTTCTTTGGAAAAAAGGTCTATTCAGGTCTTCTGCCCATTTTTAAACAAGTTGTTTGTTTCCTTGATATTGAGTTGTATAAGCTGTTTGTGTATTTTGGATATTAACCCCTTGTCAGTCATATCATTTGCAAATATTTCTCCCATTCCATAGGTTTTCTTTTCATTTTATCAATGGTTTCCTGTGCTGTGCAAAAGCTTTTAAGTTTAATTAGGTCCCATTTGTTTATTTTTGCTATTATTTATTTTGCATTAGGAGGCAGATCCAAAAAATACTACTATGATTTATGTCAAAGAGTGTTCTGCTTATGTTATCTTCTAGGAATTTTATTGTTTCCAGTCTTACATTTAGGTCTTTAGTCCATTTTGAGGTTATTTCTGTGTATGGTGTGAAGAAATGTTCTAACCTGATTGTTTTACATGTAGCTGTCCAGTTTTCCTAGCACCACTTATTGAAGAGACTGTCTTTTTTCCATTGAATATTCTAGCCTCCTTTGTCATAGACTAATTGGCCATAGGTACATGGGTTTATTTCTTGGTTCTCTATTCTGTTCCATTGATCTGTGTGTCTGTTTTTGTGCCAGTACCATGCTCTTTTTATTACTCTAACTTTGTAGTAATTTTGAAGTCTGGGAAGGTGATACCTCCAGCTTTGTTTTTTTTTCTCAAGATTGTTTTTGTAATTTGGGGCCTTTTGTAGGTCAATACGAATTTTAGAATTATTTGTTCTAGGTCTGTGAAAAATGTCATGGGTATTTTGATAGGGATTACATTAAATCCATAGATTGCTTTGGGTAGTATGGCCACTTTAACAATATTAATTCTTCCAATCCAAGAGCATGGGATATCTTTCCATTTCTTTGTATAATCTTCAATTTCCTTTATTAATGTTTTACAGTTTTCAGAGTATATGTCTTTCACCTCCTTGGCTTATTCCTAGGTGTTTTATTCTTTTTGATGCAATTTTAAATGGGATTTTTTCTTTTAGTCTCTCTTTTTAATAGTCCATTATTAGTGTATAGAAGAGCAACAGATTTCTGTATATTAATCTTATATCCTGCAACTTTGCTGAATTCATTTGTTAGTTATAATAATTTTGGGGTGAAAACTTGTAGGGTTTTCTATGTGTAATATCATGTCATCTTCAAATAATGACAGTTTTACTTCTTTTGATTTCTTTATTGACCCATTGGTTTTTTAGTAACATATTGTTTAGTCTCCACAAGTTTGTTCCTTTCCCCATTTATTATTCCTGTAACTGATTTCTAGTTTCATATTGTTGTGGTCAGAAAAAAATGCTTAATATAATTTCTATCCTCTGAAATTTGTTGAGATTTGTTTAGTGGCCTACCCTGTGATCTGTGCTGGAGAACGTTCCATGTGCACTTGAGATGAATGTGTATTCTGCAGTTTTGGGGTGTAATGTCCTGTAGATATCTATTAAGTTCAAATGGTTTATTGTGTCTTTTAAGACCACTGGTACCTTAATGATTTTAAATATCCTACAGTTTTATCTACAAGATACATTTATTTAGACTTTTTAGAAAAGTAATATACAGTAAGTCCCCTACAAACAAACCTTCAAGTTGAGAACTTTCAAAGATGCGAACGTGCATTCACATGTCCAATCATGTAAGGTGTGAGTGAAGTTGCAGCTTGCCCTCCTTCTCTTATTGCTGACAATCCTTCAGCTCTACCATCTCCCACCTCCTTTCCCTCCTCCAATCGGTAACTCTTCTTACCTGTTCACTCGATGCCAGCCCCTGTATTCCAGCTGTTGTACTGTACTATTGTATTTTTCAAGGTACTGTAAGAGTAAAAACGTTTTCTTTATTTTTTGTGTTTGTTTTTTATGTATTATTTGTGTGAAAAGTATTATAAACCTATTACAGTACAGTACTATATAGCTGACTGTGTTAATTGGGTACCTAGGCTAACTTTGTTGGACTCATGAACAAATTGGACTTATAAACATGCTCTCAGAATGGAATTCGTTCATATGTAGGGTACCTAATGTATTCAGATTAAAGGCAAACTTAATATGATTTTTCTATATCTATTATTTGTAATCAAAATAATACTGTTATCTACTTGTAAAATACATGCAAGAAAATATCAATGAAATGGAGCTGACCTTCCTTACCTTTTTGCTTTTTTTTTGAAATTCTGTCTCACCATACTCTGTTCTTATATGCATCACATGCCTAGTATATTGAAATTTCATTTCTCCTCTACTACATTGCATTTTTTGACTTGTACTTTGATAAATATTCATTTTCTCTACCCCCAAAAGCCTGTCTCCCATTTCTTCACATATCATAATCATAGTCATTCCTCAAGAATCAGTTCAAACCTTTGTGAACCTTATCCGACTTGTGAATGCAGAGATTCTTTTTATTTTCAACATCTTTTGTTGCCATAAAATATGTTCATATCCAGCAATTGCAATTATTTTGTGTTGTGATTTTT
Source organism: Balaenoptera physalus (assembly GCF_965194825.1). Taxonomy (NCBI): domain Eukaryota; kingdom Metazoa; phylum Chordata; class Mammalia; order Artiodactyla; family Balaenopteridae; genus Balaenoptera; species Balaenoptera physalus. Next base: position 96,998,761 of record NC_138890.1, on the reverse strand, counting down.
CTGTTTACATTTCTGGGTCTCTCACTTGTGCAAACTAAGGTGCAGATAACATCCTATTCTTGTATCATCTGTGTCAGGCATAATTCCTATCTTATAATATGCATTCATCAAATATACTGAAAAGATGATCAACTAAGTCACACTGATACTACAGAAAATAGTCAAGGTTTTATTCACTGAAAACAAAATGTATTAGTTGAATTTTTCCTTTGTCACTGAATATTTGGATACTATGATGATACTGCATTAGAGAGCTTGGGAAATTACTGGGTCCACTAAATTTTTTTTTTTTAAGACAAATTTATCTCGCAGTACCATGGAGAATAAACTAGAAGCAACTGACAGATTGACATAAGAAATAATAGAGGAAGTCAAAACAGTAATATAATTACCAAAAGATGCTGAACAGCTGAATTTGGGCAAAGACAAAGTTAAGAAAAATGCAAAATCTTTTAGAAAACAACATTTGGTGATAACTGGCTATATTCAAAATGGTGCTATAGAGAGAGGAGTCTCCAATGACAAGGATTATTATTTGAGTGGCATTTATAAAAATATGAAATGAAAGAGGATAAAAAGATTTTATTTATTCTGTTTATAGTTTTTGAGATAGGAGTGAAGAATATGATTATCTGAGTCTTAAACATACTGTCATTGGAGTACTAATAGGCAATTTAGATAGAGATAGAAAATAAGAATCATGTCTAGGGATTAAGAAAGATTTTTAAACAAAAAAAATGTCTTGGTGATCATAATCAAGAAAGATAACTGTTTAAAGCAACAGCTTACCAGTTAGATTATGTAGAATGATATGAGAAGTGAATGAGAACATGAAGGATAGAGAGAGAGGAATAAATGTACACGAAGAGAATTGAGAAGAAAAAATCCAAATTAGGAGAATGCTGTGAAGATGGGCATCAAAAAAGTAAAGGGAGAGGGTGCTTTCAAGAAAGAGTAATGGGGCTTCCCTGGTGGCACAGTGGTTGAGAGTCCGCCTGCCAATGCAGGGGACACGGGTTCGAGCCCTGGTCTGGGAAGATCCCACATGCCACGGAGCACCTGGGCCCGTGAGCCACGATTACTGAGCCTGCGCATCTGGAGCCTGTGCTCCGCAACAAGAGAGACCGCGATAGTGAGAGGCCCACGCACTGCGATGAAGAGTGGCCCCTGCTTGCTACAACTAGAGAAAGCCCTCGCACAGAAACGAAGACCCAACACAGCCAAAAATAAATAAATTAATTAAAAAAAAAAAAAAGAAAGAGTAATGGTAAACAACACCAAATCCATGAAGATCTGAGTGAACTAAATCTAGTTTTAGAAATATTAGACTATTGCTTTCATATCTTGGCTATTGTAGATAATGCTGCAAAGAACATTGATTGGGTTGCATGTATCTTTTGGAATTAGTTTTTTTGTTTTCTTCAGATAAATACCTTGGTTGTATGATAGATATATATTTCACATTTTGAGGAACCTCCACACTGTTTTTTTTATAGTGGCTGTACCCATTTACATTTCCATCAATCATACACGAGGTTTTCCTTTTCTCCGCATTCTTTCCAACACTTGTTACTTCTTGTCTTTTTGATGATAGCCATTCTAACGAGTGGAGGTGATATCTCACTGTGCTTTTTTTTTTTAATTAATTAATTAATTTATTTATTTATTTTTGGCTGTGTTGGGTCTTCGTTTCTGTGCGAGGGCTTTCTCCAGTTGCGGCGAGCGGGGACCACTCTTCATCGCCGTGCACGGGCCTCTCACTGTCGCGGCCTCTCCCGTTGCGGAGCACAGGCTCCAGATGCACAGGCTCAGTACTTGTGGCTCACGGGCTTAGTTGCTCCGTGGCATGTGGGATCTTCCCAGACCAGGGCTCAAAACCCTGTCCCCTGCATTGGCAGGCAGATTCTTAACCACTGAGCCACCAGGGAAGCCCTCTCATTGTGCTTTTGATTTGTCTTTCTCTGATAATTAGTGATGTTGAGCATCTTTTCATGTGCTTGTTGGCCACCTGTACGTCTTCTTTGGACAAATGTCTGTTCAGGTCCTCTGCCCATTTTTTAATCAAGTTATGTAATATTTCTTATTAGAAAGTTTCATATTATGATCAATAAAGACAATTTGGTGGCCATTTTTTATATAGTGAAAAACTAAATGTAAACAGCAAAGAATTTCATACAAACACATGCACATGTAAAAATAATGTTTGCTCAAAATATGAATTAAAATTAAATTGTGCCACTTAACCTAACAAGAGAAATAGAAAACATAAATTTAAACAATATAAAACTCTAATGTCAAAATAGAAGGGTGTTGTAAAAAATTGTGATACATTCTCATGGGTGGATGGGGGGATTAATATACCGAAGAGACAGATACAGTCTAAGTTTAACACAGAATTTTTGTTAAATATTTATTATGTGCTGTTAATATTTGTACTATTATACTACTTGAAATACAAACTTTAAAAATTTAGTTATCTAATAAGAATCTGAAAATATGTTAATATACTTGATGTAGAAAAGTAAGATGGCAAGAAAACACTGGAAAAAGGCACAATAGGAAATATCTTCTGTCAAAACACATAAAAAATTGTTGAAATTGTGTGAAAACTAGGTTTTAAAATAAATTAGTTAATTGACAAATTCTAGAAAAATAAAGCCTATAGAATATTTAGTAGGTGACTAATAAAATGTATATTAGCAATAAAATAGCAAAAATACCAAATATCAAAAATTATTATGGAGAAAAATAAATTTATTTCTCACACCCAACAGAGCAATAAGATTTCAGATGAACTATAGTCTTTAAAATTAGAAAGAACAAACAACAATTTAACGTGTTACAGCATGTAGTATCAATAGGACTGTTAATTGATTATATTTTTCTTGCAGTTAGTTTCCAATCCCCTGGCAACTCCATTTTATTCTCTGTTTTTATGAGTTTGGCTTTTTTTAGATTCCACATTATAGGTTATATCATACATTACTTGTCTTCCTCTGTCTGACTTATCTCACTTAACATAATGTACTATCCATGTTGGCAAAAGTGGCAGGATGTCTTCTTTCTCATACTTGAGTAATATACATCACACACACATGTATACATATGTGTATATATATATCACATCTTTTTTATCCATTCATCTATTGATGGGCACTTATATTGTTTCCATATCTTGGCTATTATGAATAATGCAGTAAACATGGAAGAATGTTTCTCTTTGATACTCTGTTTTCATTTCCTTTGGGCATATACCCAACGGTGGAGTTGCTGGATCATATGGTAGATTTACTTTTAATTTTTCAGGCAACCTCCATATCATTTTCCATAGTGGCTGAACCAATTTACATTTCCACCAACAGTGCACAAGGCTTCCCTTTTCTCCACATTCTCACCAACAATCTTTTGTCTTTTTGATGATAGCCATTCTAACAGGGGTAAGGTTTTTATTTACATTTCCTCGATCATTAGTGATATTGAGCATCTTTTCATGTACCTATTGGCCCTTTGAATGTCTTCTTTGAAAAATGTATATTTACTTCCTCTGCCCATTTTTTCATTGGATTGTTTGGGGGTTATTTGTTGTTGTTGAGTTGTATGAGTTCTTTATTTATTTTAGATTTTTACCTCTTATCCAATATATGGTTTGCAAAATTTTCTCCCTTTCTGTAGATCACCTTTTCATTTTGTTAATTGTTTCTTTTGTTGTGCATAAGTATTTAAATTTAATATCGTCCCACTTGTCTAATTTTGGTTTTGTTACCTTTTGGTATTGTAGCCATTAAATCATTGGCAAGACCAACATCAGGAAGCTTTTCCTGTATATTTTCTTTTAGAAATTTTAGAGTTTCAGGTCATATGTTTAAGTCTTCAATCCATTTTGAGTTGATTTGTGTGAATGGTGTAAAATAGGGGACCAGTTTCATATTTCTGCATGTGGAAAACCAATTTTCCCAGTACCATTTGTTGAAGAGGCCATCATTTCCTCATTGTGTATTGTTACCCTTGTATTGGGTGGGCCAAAATGTCATTCATTTTTTTCCGTAAGATGGCTCTAGTAGCACTTAGTTGTCTTTAACTTCATTTGAAACAATTTTGTTAGATTGTATGTGATAGCTGTCATATCAGCATGCATTTTAAAAAAGACATCAAAATTGGTGAATTTTTGTGTAGCTATTCTAATATTGAAGATGGAAGAAAAAAAAACAACATTTTTGACATATTATGTTTTATTATTTCAAAAAAGGTAAACATGCAAACTGAAACGCACAAAAAGATTTGTGCAGTGTATTGAGAAGGTGCTGTGACTGATTGAATGTGTCAAAAGTGGTTTGCATAGCTTTGTGCTGGAGATTCATCACTGGATGATGCTCCAAGGTCGGGTAGACCAGTTGAAGTTGATCGTGATCAAATCGAAACAATAATTGAGAAGAATCACCATTATACCACACGGGAGATAGCCGACATATCAAAATATCCAAATCAAGCATTGAAGATCATTTGCACCAGCTTGGTTATGTGAATCACTTTGATGTTTGGGTTCCACATAAGTTTAGCGAAAAAAACCTTCTTGACCATACTTCCACATGCAATTCTCTACTGAAATGTAATGAAAACATTCCGTTTTTAAAACAAATAGTGATGAGCAATGAAAAGTGGCTACTATACAACAATGTGGAATGGAAGAGATCACCAGTGCCAACCACACCAAAGGCCGGTCTTCATCCAAAGAAGGTGATGTTGTGTATGTGGTGGGATTGGAAGGGAGTCCTCTATTATGACCTCCTTCCAGCAAACCAAATGATTAATTCCAACAAGTACTGCCCCAATTAGACCAACTGAAAGCAGCACTCAATGAAAAGAGTCCAGAATTAGTCAACATAAAATGCATAATCTTCCATCAGGATAATGCTAGACTGCATGTTTCTTTGATGACCAGGTAAAAACTGTTACAGCTTGGCTGCAAAGTTCTGATTCATCTGCCATATTCACCAGACATTGCACCTTTAGATTTCCATTTATTTCCATCTTTTCAAAATTCTCTTAATGGAAAAATTTGAATTCCCTGGAAGACTGTAAAAGGCACCTGGAACAGTTCTTTGCTCAAAAAGATAAAAAGTTTTGGGAAGATAGAATTACGAAGTTGCTGAAAAATGGCAGAAGGTAGTGGAAGAAAAGGGTGAATATGTTGTTCAATAAAGTTCTTGGGGAAAATGAAAAATGTGTCTTTTATTTTTACTTAAAAAACGGAAGGCACTTTTTGGCCCACCCAATAGAAGAGTCGTTGACCATACGTGATCTCCATTTTGTTCTGTAGCTCTCTCTGCGTGATTTTATGCCAACACTGTACTGTTTTGATTACTGTAGCTTAGTAGTATATTTTGAAATCAGGAAGTATGATATATGCAGCTTTGTAGTTACATATGAATTGTAGAATTATCTTTTCTATTTTTGTAAAAAATGCTATTGAGATTTTGGTAGGGATTGTATTGAATCTGTAGATTGCTTTGAGTAGTATTAACACTTTAACAATATTAACTCTTCCAATCCATAAACACAGGATGTCTTTCCATTGTTTGTGTCTTGTTTAGTTTCTTTTATGAATGTTTTGTAGTTTTCAGTATACAAGTCTTTTGCCTCCCTTTAAGTTTATTCCTAAGCATTATATTGCTTTTGGTGCTATGTAAATGGAACTGTCTTCCTAATCTCCTTTTCAGATAGCTCATTGTTAGAGTATGGAAACACAAATATTTTTGTATGTTGATTTTGTATCCTACAACTGTACTGAATTTGTTTACTAGTTCTAAAAGTTTTTTGATGGAGTCTTTAGGGTTTCTGTATATAAGACTATGTCATCTACAAACAGGAACAATTTTACTTCTTTCTTTCCAATTTGGTTGCCTTTATTTGTTTTCCTTGCCTAATTGTTCTGGCTAAGATTTCTAGTACTGTGTTGAATAGAAATGGTGCAATTGGGCATCCTTACCTTGTTCCTGACCTTAGATGGAAAGTTTTCAGTTTTTCATGATTGAGTATAATGTTCACTATGGGTTTGTCATATGTGGTCTTTATTACCATGAGGTATGTTCCATTTAAGATGGATTTTGGAGATCCAAGAGAATATGTCAAATAGGCAATTGGATACAGGTAAAAATTAAACATTAGGGTTACAAATTTTGGAGGTGTCAGCATATATGTAAAGTAATGGGGCTGGATAAGATCACCTACAAAAGAGAAGAGATAAGAGAAGTAAAGAGGTTCATTTCTAACAATGATAAACTGAGTAATTTGAACCATAACTTCTGCTGAGATTTTAAAAGATGGACAGAATATTTATAAAAATCTTCTTGAAGTCAGGGGATAGCTAAAAAGTCAATGAAGAATATTGGGGGTGTGATTAGAAGTAATGAAAATGCAAACTAAAAGAAAATGCAAACACAAATCACAAATTGTGAAATACAACTAAAGCAACACTTAGAAAATTTATAGCATTAAAATGCCTATATTAGAAAAGAAGGAAGGTCTAAAATCAATTACCTCAACTTCCAAATTAAAAAACTAGAAAAGAAATCAAATTAAACCTAAAGTAAGTAAATAATGAAAATCAAAGTGGAAATCCGTAAAACAGGAAAATGAAAAAATGAGATACTCAAATGAACCCAAAAGCTAACTCTTTGAGAATATCAATAAAATCAATCAGGGCTTCCCTGGTGATGCAGTGGTTGAGAATCTGCCTGCCAATGCAGGGGCCACAGGTTCGAGCCCTGGTCTGGGAAGATCCCACATGCCATGGAGCGACTAGGCCCGTGAGCCACAATTACTGAGCCTGCACGTCTGGAGCCTGTGCTCCACAACAAGAGAGGCCGCGATAGTGAGAGGCCCACGCACCATGATGAAGAGTGGCCCCCACTTGCTGCAACTAGAGAAAGCCCTCGCACAGAAATGAAGACCCAACACAGCCATAAATAAATAAATAAATAAAATTTTTAAAAAATAAATAAATAAAATCAATCTGCATCATTGATCAGGGTAGCAATATCAGGAATGAGACAAGTGACATCATTGCTAATTCTAGAGATATTGACGGGATAATAAAGGAATACACTAAGCAACATTATGCCAACAATTTTGACAACTTAGATGAAAAAGACAGATACTTTGAATGACACAAAATTTCTAAACCCATTCATGAAGAAATAGATAGCCTTAATGGCCTCATAATGGATAACACAATTTAATTTGTAGTTAAAAGCTTTCCCACAATAAAAAATTCCAGAGTCAGATTGTTTCACTGGAAAAGTCTACCTAACATTTAAGAAAATAGAAATATGGTTTTTCATTCAAAGTGTTACAGAAAACTTGAAGGCAAAGAAACACTTCTCCATTCTCCTATGAGGACAATATTACCCTAACACCAAACTCAACAATAACATTAAAAGAAAACTATAGGCCAATATTCCTTATAAACATAGATTTAAAAATTTGAAACAAAAATATTAACAAACTAAATCTAACCATTATAAGAAAGATAAGGTGTAATGATTCAGTGAAGCTTGTCTCTATAATGCAGAGTTGGTTTAACATATGGAAATCAAAGTAATTCACTGTAATTCAAAGTAATTCATTAACAAAGTGAAAATGAGACATCATATGATCACTTCAATAAATTCAGTAAAAGTATTTGTCAATCTAATATCAATGCCTAATAACAAATCTCAGCAAACTAAGTATAAATGGATACTTCCTCAATTTGATAAAGGACATCTCAGAAAAAAAAAAATCTATAGCTAACATCTGTCTTAATGATGAAAGGCTCAATTTCCCCCAAGTATATTAAAAATATGAGGAAAATCATTCCCACCGTTTCTATTCAATATTGTACTAGAGAGTCCAGCTAACAGAATCTGGTTTGAAAAAAAAAAAAAAAAAAAGGTAATTTGGAAAATTAAAAAAGTAAAAATTAAAAGTAAAATTAAAAGGTTAATTTGGAAAATTAAAAGTAAAACAACTGTTTTAATTCACAAAAGATATGATGATTTATGTGCAAAATCCAGTGGAGTCTACAAAAACTACTACTTAAACTAATATGTGAGTTTTGCAGCATTGAAGGATACAAGATCAATGTAGAAACATCAAATATATTTATATATACTTATAATTAATAACTAGAAATTTAAATTTAGAAAGTACTACGACTTACAATAGCATCAAAACATATGAAATACTTATGGATAATCTGACAAAAGATGATGTTATAGTAGACAGAATACTGGTCCTCCAAAAACATCCACATCCCAGTGCCTAAAATGTGTGCATATGTTATGTTACATGATAAGCAGAGATTAAAGTTGTAGATGACATTAAGGCTGCTAATTAATTGACTTTAAGATATGGACATAATCCTGAATTATCCTGGTGACCCCAATATATTCCAAAAAGTCCTTTAAATGTGGAACAGGGAGGCAAAAAATCAAAGAGTTTAAGGCACTCTCCTGTTGGCTTTGAAGATGGAAGAAGGTACCACAAGCCAAAAAAATGCAGGCAGCCTACAGAAGCTAGAATAGGTGAGGAAATGGATTCTTCCCTTGAGTCTCCAAAAGAAAAGCAACACCTCAACACCCTGGTTTTCACCCAATAGAACCTTTTTGGACTTCTGACCTTAGGAACAGCCAATTAATAAAAGTGTTTCATTTAAAGTGACTAAGTTTTTAGTAATTTGTTACAGCAGCAATAGGAAACTCAAATAGTTGTGAGTGGCCTGCACATTGCAAGTACAAACATTGTTGAGAGAATTTCAAGATCTAAATAAATGGAGAGATAGAACTTTTTTCATGGGTCAGAAGATTCAGTATGTTTCAGATAACAATTTTCCCCAAATATAATTATAGATTAATCACAATCACAGAATACAAGTAGACTTTCTGTTTTATTTGGAGAAATTGGCAAGCTAATTTAAAAAGTTATATGGAACTGAAAAGAACTAGTATAGGCAAACATCTCTTAAAAGAAGAATACATTTGTAGCACTTATGTTACCTGCTTTCAAGGCATTATAAATTTACAGTAATCGAGACAGTGTGATGTTGATATAAGAACTGTCAAATAGTTAAATGGAACAGAATAGAGATAGATCAATACATATATGGACAAAAGATTTTAAATAAATATACAAGAGGCAGTCTAGTGTAGAAGGAATATTTCTCAACCAATCATTCTGGAACAATTGGTTATCCATATGAAAAATAAGAAACATACAGAAGTCCTTTAATTTATACCTCATATCATACCAAAATTAACTTAAAATAAATCATAGAACTAAATGTAAAACTTTAAAAATCTTCTAGAAGAAAACAATAAAAATGTTAATAAGTAATGCAAAAGCTTCTAAGATATGACATCTAAAGCATTACTTATAAAAAAACAATAAATTGCTAAATTGGATTTAATCAAAATTAGAAAATTCTATTCCTCAAAGATAATTTGAAGAGAATGAAAAGACACACTATCACGAGAAGAAAAAGATAAGCAATGGACTGGGAGAAAATATTTGTAAAAACCACATGTGATAAAGAACTGTTATCCAAACTCTACAAAAACTCTAAAATTTAACAATAAGAAAATGAACCACACAATGAAAAAACAGGCAAAAGACTTGGACAGACATCTCATCAAAGAAGATACACAGATGGTAAGTAAACATACGAAAAGATGCTCATTCTCACATGTCAGTGGAAAATTTCAAATTAAAACAATAATGAGAATTCAAAGTGCAAAGTAAAGGGGCGGAGTCAAGATGGCATACTAGGAGGATGGAATTCGCATCTCCTCACAACTAGAGCACCTACCAGGCACCCATGGGGGATCATGGACACCTAAGGGGACGGGAGGAAACCCCAGTGACCGGGTAGGATGTGGGGCATGGGGGGAGTGAAGGGGGAGGAGAAGTGGAGGCAGGAGGGGACTGGTGCCCCTGAGGGGCGGATGGAGGAGGGGAAGGGATCCCACGCCCAAAGGGGGAAATTGGGGAACCATTGGGAATGCAGAGGATCAAAAGGGAGCATGGCCAGGTTTCCCCTGCCCACTTGGACCCTCAGGAACCTGTTGAGATCCCAGGCCTGATCCTCTGCCCACCTAGGCCCCCTACAGCCACCTGGGTCCTGAGGGGGTGGGAGGGAGGGGAAGGGGAGCAAAAGTAAAGGCCAGAGGTACGGGATGGCACCCCTGAGGGGTGGCTGGGGGAGGGGAGGAGTTCCTACACACATTGGGATGCATCCATGTTTAAGGGTCCAGCAGCAACGGGGGAGACCCTCAGGGAGACAGTGGGGGAGGGGTACGAAGGAAAGGGACCAGTGCTTTCCCTGTCCACTTAAGCACTGGGAAGCCTGTTGGGCTCCCGGGCCTAATCCTCTGCCCTTGGAGTCTCCCTCCTGCCATGCAGAGCCCAAGCCCCGCCCCTACACCCCCACCCAGGGGCCTACCTCTACACTCAGAGACCCCCTCCAAGGAGCTGGGCCTAAACCCCACCCACACACCGTCACTCAGGGCCTTATGTCCAAACGCTGCAACCCAACACTCCAGAGGCCCTTCTTTCCACATGCTGCCTCTCCCCATCTGTGGAGGTCCTAACCAGAGGTCCCGCCCCATGCTTGAATGTCGCCCCACCTAGGTCCCGCCCCTGCCTAAGTTCCACCCTCCCGCCTAAACTCCGCCCCCATAACCAAGGCTGTTTTTTTTTCTTTTCTTTCTCCTGTTGTGGTTTTATTTTACCTTGTTGCAGTTCTTTCAATTGTAGTTTTATTTTTCCTAAAATATTTTTTATCTTTCTAATTTTATTTTGATTTTTATTCCTTGATATTGTACTGTTCCTTTTTTCCTTTCTTCCTTTTTTTTTTTTTATTCACGCCACAAAGCTTGCGGGATATTGGTTCCCAGGTTGGAGGTGGGCCCGAGCTCCTGGGGTGGGAGCTCTGAGTCCAAACTGTGGGATTAACAGAGAATCTCAGACCCCAGGGAATATCAATCGACTGAGGCCTCCCAGAGGTCCTCATTTCAGGACCAAGATGCCGCTCTATCTAACTGCCCACAAACTACAGTGCTGGACATCTCAGGCCAAAAAACCAGTAAGACAGGAATACAGCACCACCCATCAAAAAAGAAAAAAGAAATGACAAAAAAAAAATTGTTACACATGAAGGAGCAAGGTAAAAACCTAAAAGACCAAATAAATGAAGATGAAATAGGCAACCTACCTGAAAAAGAATTCAGAGTAATGATGGTAAAGATGATCCAAAATCTCAGAAACAGAATGGAGAAAATACAAGAAACATTTATCAAGGATCTAGAACTAAAAAGCAAAGAAACAGTGATGAACAACACAGTTACTGAAATTAAAAATACTCTAGAAGGAATCAGTAACAGAATAACTGAGGCAGAAGAACGGATAAGTGAGATGGAAGAAAAAGTGATGGAAATAACTGCCAGGGAGTAAAATAAAAAAAAAGAATGAAAAGAATTGAGGACAGTCTCACAGACCTCTGGGAAAACATTAAACACACAAACATTCAAATTATAGGGGTCCCAGAAGAAAAAGAGAAAAGAAAAGGTTCTGAGAAAATACTTGAAGAGATTATAGTTGAAAACTTCCCTAACATGGGAAAGGAAATAGTCAATCAAGTCCAAAATCACAGAGAGCCCCATATAGGATAAATCCGAGGAGAAACACACCAAGACATATATTAATCAAACTATCAAAAAATAATACAAAGAAAAAATATTAAAAGCAACAAGAGAAAAGCAACAAATAACATACAAGGGAATCCCCATAAGGTTAACAGGTGATCTTTCAGCAGAAACTCTGCAAGCCAGAAGGGAATGGCAGGACATATTTAAAGTGATGAAAGGGGAAAACCTACAACCAAGATGACTCTACCAAGCAAGGATCTCATTCAGATTCAATGGAGACATTAAAACCTTTACAGACAAGCAAAAGTTAAGAGAATTCAGCACTGCCAAACCAGCTTTACAACAAATGCTAAAGGAACTTCTCTAGGCAGGAAACACAAGAGAAGGAAAAGACCTACAAAAACAAACCCAAAACAATTAAGAAAATGGTAATAGAAACATACATATCAATAACTACCTTAAATGTAAATGGATTAAATGCTCCCACCAAAAGACATAGACTGACTGAATGGATTCAAAAACAAGACCCTGTATATATGCCATCTACAAGAGACCCACTTCAGAACTAGGGACACATACAGACTGAAAGTGAGGGAATGGAAAAGATATTCCATGCAAATGGAAATCAAAAGAAAGCTGGAGTAGCAATTCTCATGTCAGACAAAATAGGCTTTCAAATAAAGACTATTACAAGAGACAAAGAAGGACACTACATAATGATCAAGGGATCAATCCAAGAAGAAGATACAACAATTGTAAATATTTATGCACCCAACATAGGAGCACCTCAATACATAAGGCAAATGCTAACAGCCATAAAAGGGGAAATCTACAGTAACACAATCATAGTAGGGGACTTTAGCACCCCACTTTCACCAATGGACAGATCATCCAAAATGATAATAAGAAAGGAAACACAAGTTTTAAATGACACATTAAACAAGATGGACTTAATTGATATTTATAAGACATTCCATCCAAAAACAACAGAATACACTTTCTTCTCAAGTGCTCATGGAATATTCTCCAGGATAGATCATATCTTGGGTCACAAAACAAGTCTCAGTAAATTTAAGAAAATTGAAATCGTATCAAGTGTATTTTCCAACCACAGTGCTATGAGACTAGATATCAATTACAGGGAAAATATCTGTAAAGAATACAAACACATGGAGGCTACACAATACTAAATAACCAAGAGATCACTGAAGAAATCAAAGAAGAATTCAAAAAATACCTAGAAACAAATGACAATGAACACACGATGACCCAAAACCTATGGGATGCAGCAAAAACAGTTCTAAGAAGGAAGTTTATAGGAATTCAATCCTACCTCAAGAAACAAGAAACATCTCAAATAAACGACCTAAACTTACACCTAAAGCAATTAAAGAATGAAGAACAAAAACCCCCAAAGTTAGAGAAGGAAAGAAATCAAAAAGATCAGATCAGAAATAAATGAAAAAGAAATGAATCAAACAATAGCAAAGATCAATAAAACTAAAAGTTTGTTCTTTGAGAAGATAAACAAAGTTGATAAATCATTAGCCCGACTCACCAACAAAAAAAGGGAGAAGGCTCAAATCAACAGAACTAGAAATGAAAAAGAGGTAACAACTGGCATGGCAGAAATACAAAGGACATGAGAGGTTACTGCAAGCAACTATATGCCAATAAAATGGACAACCTGGAAGAAATGGACACATTCTTAGAAAAGCACAACCTGACAAGACTGAACCAGGAAGAAATAGAAAATATAAAAACACCAATCACAAGCACTGAAATTGAAGCTGTGATTAAAAATCTTCCAACAAACAAAAGTCCAGGACCAGATGGCTTCACAGGCCAATTCTATCAAACATTTAGAGAAGAGCTAACACCTGTCCTTCTCAAACTCTTTCAAAATATAGCAGAGAGATGAACACTCCCAAACTAATTCTACGAAGCCACCATCACCCTGATACCAAAATGAGAAAAGATGTCACAAAAAGAAAACTACAGGCCAATATCTCTGATGAACATAGATGCAAAAATCCTCAACAAAATACTAGCAAACAGAATCCAACAGCACATTAAAAGGATCATACACCATGATGAAGTGGGGTTTATCCCAGGAATGCAAAGATTCTTCAGTATATGAAAATCAATCAGTGTGATTCACCATATTAACACACTGAAGGATAAAAACCATATGATAATCTCAGTAGGTGCAGAAAAAGCTTTAGACAGAATTCACCCTCCATTTATGATAAAAACTCTCCAGGCAGTAGCCATAGAGGGAACTTACTTCAACATAATAAAGGCCATATATGAGAAACCCACAGCCAACATAGTTTTCAGTGGTGAAAAACTGAAACCATTTCCTCTAAGATCAGGAAAAAGACAAGGTTGACCACTCTCACCACGATTATTCAACATAGTTCTGGAAGTTTTAGCCATAGCAATCAGAGAAGAAAAAGAAAAGGAATCCATATCGGAAAAGAAGAAGTAAAACTGTCACTGTTTGCAAATTACATGATACTAAACCTAGAAGATCCTAAAGATGCTACCAGAAAATTACTAGAGCTACTCAGTGAATTTGGTAGAGTAGCAGGATACAAAATTAATGCACAGAAATCTCTTGCCTTCCTATACACTAATGTTGAAAAATATGAAAGAGAAATTAAGGAAACACTCCACTTACCATTGTATCAAAAAGAATAAAATACCTAGGAATAAATCTACCTAAGGAGACAAAAGACCTGTATGCAGAAAACTATAAGACACTGATGAAAAAAATTAAAGATGATACAGACAGATGGAGAGATAAACAATGTTCTTGGATTGGAAGAATCAACATTGTGAAAATAACTATACTACCCAAAGCAATCTACAGATTCAGTGCAGTCCCTATCAAACTACCAATGGCATTTTTCACAGAATGAGAACAAAAAATTTCACAATTTGTATGGAAACACAAAAGACGCCAAACAGCCAAATCAATCTTGAAAAATAAAAATGGAACTGGAGGAATCCAGCTCCCTGACTTCAGACTATACTTCAAAGCTACAGTAATCAAGACAGTATGGTACTGGCACAAAAACAGAAATATAGATCAATGGAACAGGATAGAAAGCCAAGAGATAAACCCATGCACATATGGCCACCTTATCTTTGATAAAGGAGGCAAGCGTATACAATGGAGAAAAGACTGCCTCTTCAATAAGTGGTGCTGTGAAGACTGGGCAGCTACATATAAAGGAATGAAATTAGAGCACTTCCTAACACCATACACAAAAATAAACTCAAAGTGGGTTAAAGACCTACACGTAAGGCCAGACACTATAAAACTCTTAGAGGAAATCATAGGCAGAACACTCTATGACATAAATCACAGCAAGATCCTTTTTGAACCACCTCCTAGAGAAATGGAAATAAAAACAAAAATAAACAAATGGGACCTAATGAAACTTAAAAGCTTTTGCACAGCAAAGGAAACCATAGGCAAGATGAAAAGACAACCCTCAAAGTGGGAGAAAATATTTGCAAACAAAGCAACTGACAGAGGATTAATCTCTAAAGTATACAAGCAGCTCATGCAGCTCAACATCAAAAAAACAAACAACCCAATCCAAAAACGTGCAGAAGACCTAAATAGACATTTCTTCAAAGAAATATAGATTGCCAACAAACACATGAAAGAATGCTCAACATCACTAATCATTAGAGAAAGGCAAATCACAAGTACCATGAGGTATCACCTCACACCATTCAGAATGGCCATTATCAAAAAATCTAAAAACAGTAAATGCTGGAGAGTGTGGGGAGAAACACTCTTGCACTGTTGGTGAGAATGTAAATTGATACAGCCACTATGGAGAACTGTGTGGAGGTTCCTTAAAAAACTAAAAATAGAACTCCCATATGACCCAGCAATGCCACTACTGGGCATGTACCCTGAGAAAACCATAATTCAAAAAGAGTCATGTACCACAGTGTTCATTGCAGCACTGTTTACAGTACCCAGGACATGGAAGCCACCTAAGTGTCCATTGACAGATGACTGGATAAAGAAGCTGTGGCACATATATACAATGGAACATTTCTCAGCTATAAAAAGAAATGAAATTGAGTTATTTGTAGTGAGCTGGATGGATCTGAGTCTGTCGTACAGAGTGAAGTAAGTCAGAAAGAGAAAAACAAATGCCGTATGCTAAAACATATATATGGAATCTAAAAAAAAAAAAAAAAGCTTCTGATGTACTTAGGGGCAGGACAGGAATAAAGACGCAGACATAGAGAATGGACTTGAGGACACGGGGAGGGGAAGGGTAAGCTGGGACGAAGTGAGAGAGTGGCATGGACATATATACACTACCAAATGTAAAATAGATAGCTAGTGGGAAGCAGCTGCATGGCACAGGGAGATCAGCTCGGTGCTTTGTGACCACCTAGAGGGGTTGGATAAGGAGTGTGGGAAGGAGACACAAGATGGAGGGTATATGGGGATATACGTATGCATATAGCTGATTCACTTTGTTATACAGCAGAAACTAACACAACACTGTAAAGCAATTATACTCCAAGAAAGTTGTTAAAAAAAAAACCAATAATTAGATACTACTACACACCGATTAGATTGACAAAAATTCAAAATACTGCCAATACCAAATGCTGCCAAGATGTGGAACATCAGAAACTCTCATTCATAGCTTGTGGGAATGCAAAATCAAGCAGCCACTTTGGAAATCATTTTAGGTTTCTCACAAAACTAAACATAGTCTTACCAGGTACAAACTTGGAGAAAGTATTTGTATCCAAAATATACAAAGATTTCTGACAACTCGTTAGAAAACAACTCCTCAAAAAATGGACAACAGGTTAAAACACATATTCACCAAAGAAGATAAACAGATTGTAAATTAGCCTTTGAAAATATGCTTAAATCATTAGGGAAATGAAAGTTAAAATTATAATGAAATACCACCACATATCTAATAGAATGGCTACATTGAAAAGAACTGACCATACCAATGTTGACAAGTATGAAGAGAATTTGGAACTCTTAAGTATTCTCTGAAGGAAGATGATTGAATAATTCTCAAATTATTTTATAAATTTTTACTTAAAAGTATCCAGTATACAATTTTAGACAAAGTCCTGAGGACTCAAGATAATGTAGTAGCAAAGCAAGTTAAACTATAGAAAATACAAAGAGATGTACAGAAAAATTATATAAGAAGGGTATAAGATATAGATTCTAAAATAGCTATGCTTCATATATTCATATGCACATAAAGGCAATATTGCAAATTTCAACAGAGATATGAGTACGATGCATAACTGAATGGAAATTTCATGACTGAAAGCTACAAATAGTGAAAACTAAGAACACAAGTAATGAATTTAATAGCAGATCTGACCCAGCTGAAGAGAGAAGTATTGAACTGAGAGACAGTTCAGAAGATGAGTCACAAATGAAGCACCGAGAGATCAATATTGTGAAGTACATAAGATATAATGACAGACATAAAGTATAGAGTAAAAAATGTCGAAGACATATGCAATTAGACTCCCAGAGGAAGGGAAACAAGGGTAGGGCAGAAGAAATATTTGAAGATATAGTGGCTGAGATATGATCAAACTCAAATAAAAATAATAAAGTATAGTTTAAAGAGGAATAGTTTAAAGAGGGCTATTCAAGTTGGATAAATTGAAAGAAAATCACACCTAGTACATAACATTAAAATTATTGAAAGCCAAATACAAGGAGGTCATCTTTAAAGTAAGAAGAAAAAAAAAAATACAGTGTACCTTCAAAAGAGTAGCTTTTATTGGAAGGTGACTTTTCAATAGTCAGATAAAATTTAAAGCCAGAATATAGTGGAAGGATATCTTCATTTATCAAAAGAAAAAAAATGACAAGCTAAAATTGTATATCCACTTCAAAAGTAAATCTTAAATAAATCTATTCTTCAGGAAAAATAAAACACTTAATCAAGTCAAAGGAAAATGATTCCAGAGAGAAGATTTAAAATGCACAAAGGAATTAAAAGGAATAAAAAAAGGTAACTACATGGATATATAAAAATAAATATATATTTTAATATTAATAATAATATCTGGTTAGGTTTAGTATATAAAGAAAATTAAAATATATTTAAATATTTGTATATAATGTAAATTAAGTGAAATAGATCTAATGTCCCTGCATTGTACTGAATGAGATAAAAATGTTAATTTGTATTTGAAACTGATAAGTCAAATAGTATAGTTTTAGTAGAAAAAGTTCTAAAATAATAGGAAAAAAACCTGTTTAAACTTAATGCCACTTGAAGGAATGAGTAGAATAACAAATAATCTAAAAGAATGCAAAATACCTAATATAGGAGCACATAAATATATAAAGCAAATATTTCCAGATATAAAAGGAGAAATTTACAGTAATATAAATATACAGTAATAGTAGGGGACTTAAAAACCCCACTTACATCAATGGGTAGATCATCCAGATAGGAAATCAATTTAAAAAAACAAACAGAATAAACAACCAACCTAACAAAAAAAGCCTTAAATGACACATTAGACTAGATGGACTTAATAGATATCTACAGGACATTCCATCCCAAACCAGCAGAATACACATTCTTTTCAATTGCATTTGGAACATTCCCTAGGATAGATCACATGCTAGGCCACAAAACAAGTCTCAGCAATTTTTAAGGGAGCAGATATTACATCACGTGTCTTTTCCAACCACAATAGTATGAAACTAGAAATCATTTACAGGAAGAAAAATGGAAAAATACAAACGTGGAGACTAAACAATTCGCTACTATAAAAACAATGAGCCAATAAAGAAGTAAAAGAGGAAATCAGAAAATTCCTTGAGACAAATAAAAATAAAAACACAACTCTCCAAAATAAATGGGACACAGCAAAAGCTGTTCTAAGATGGAAGGTTATAGCAATATAGAACTACCTCAAGAAAGAAGAAAAATCTCAAATAAACAAACTAATTTTCCATCTAAAGGAATTAGAAAAAGAAGAACAAACAAAGTTCAAACTCAGCAGAAGGAAGAAAATAATAAAGATCTGAATGTAAATAAATAACATAGAGCCCCTCCCCCCAAAACAGAAAAGATCAATGAAATCAAGAACTGGTTTTTTTTGAAAAGATAAACAAAATTGAAGATTCTTTAGCTAGACTTATTAAGAAAAAAAGAGATTCCAGGTAAACAAAATTAGAAATGAAACAGAATAAGTTACAATCAATATTATAGAAATATGAACAATCATAAGAAAATAATATAAAAAATTATATGCCAACATATTGGACAACCTAGAAGAAATGTATAAATACCTAGAAACACACAATTTTCTGAGACTGAATTAGGAAGAAATATAAAATCTGAACCGACCTGTTACTAGTATTTAAATTGAATCAGCAATCAAAAAACTCCCAAGAAACAAAATTCCAGGATTGAAGGGCTTCACAGGGGAATTCTACCAAACAAAGAAGCGTTAATACTTATTCTTCTTAAATGATTCCTAAAAAATTGAAGAAAAGGCAACACTTCCAAACTCATTCTATGAGGCCAAAATTACCCTGATACCAAAACTAGACCAAGACTCTACAATAAAAAAGAAAATTACAGGTCAATATCTCTGATGAGTATAGATTTTTTAAATCCTCAATAAAATATTAGCAAGCTGAATGAAACAATACATAAAAAGGAATGTATATTGTGATCAAGTGGATTTTATTCCAGGCATGCAAGGATGGTTCAGTATGCACAAATCAATCAATATATGATACACCACATTAACACAACAAAAGATACAAATCACATGATCACCTCAATAGATGCAGAAAAAGCATTTGACAAAATTCACCATTCATTCATGACAAAAACTTGTGAGAAATTTGGCATAGAGGGACCACACCTCAACATAATAAAGATCATCTATGACAAGCCCACAGCTAACATCACACTTAATGGTAAATAGTTGAAAGCTCTTCCTCTGAGATCAAGAGGAAGACACTTCTATTTAACATAATACTGGAAGTCCTACCCAAGCAGTCAGACAAGAAAAAGAAATAAAAGGCATCGAAATAAGAAGGTAAGAAGTAAAACTGCCTCTACTTGCAGATGACATGATACTATATATAGAAAACCCAAAGACTCCACCAAGAAAACTATTAGAACTAATAAATGAATTCAATAAAATTGCAGGATATAATATTAATTATAGCCATCTGTTGCATTTCTTTAATAAGAACTATCAGAAAGAGAAAACAAAACAAACATACAAAAAACAATCCTGTTTAAAATCTCATCAAAAAAAAAATACATAGGAATAAATTTAACCAAGGAGTTGAAAGACCTATACTCGGCAAACTATAAAACATTGATGAAGGATGTTCAAGATGATATAAAGAAATTGAAAGTTATCTTGTTTGCATGGATTGGAAGAATTATATTGTTAAAATGTCCATAGTACCTAAAGCAATCTACAGATTTAATGCAATTCTTATCAAAATACCCATAACGATTTTCACAGAGATAGAACAAATAATCTTAAATTTTGTATGGAACCACAGAAGACCCAGAATAGCCAAAACAATTTTGAGAAAAAAGAACAAAGTTAGAAGTGTCACAGTCCCTGACTTCAGACTATACTACAAAGCTACATTAATCAACACACTATGTTACTGGCATAAAAACAGACACATAGATAACTGGAACAGAATAGAGATCCTAGAAACAAGCACATGTACATATGCTAATGTATGTGTTAATCCATGACAGAGAAGGCAAAAATATACAATGGGGAAAAGACTGTTTCTTCAGTAAGTGATGCTGGGGAACTGGACACCTAGATGTAAAAGAATGATATTAGAACATTTTTTCATACCATATACAAATAAACTCAAAATGGATTAAACACCTTAAGGTAAGACCTGAAACCATAAAATTACTAGAAGAAAACATAGGCAGAATGGTCTTTAATAAAGTTTTTAGCAACATTTTTCTGGATATATCTCCTGAGGCAAGGGGAAACAGAGGCAAAAATAAACAAATGGGACCTTATCAAACTTAAGCTTAAAAGCTTTTGCACAGCAAAGGAAACCATCAGCAAAATCAAAAAAGGAATCTACTGAATGGGAGAAGATACGCAAATGATATGTCTGATAAGGGGTTAATAACCAAAAACTAAAAGGAACTCATAAAACTCTATCAGAAAAACAAATAACCTGAATAAAAAATGGGTAGAGGAGCTGAATAGGCACTTTTCCAAAGAAGACATACAAATGGCACATGAAAAGATGCTCAACGTCACTAATCATCAGGGAAATGCAAATCAAAACCACAATGAGATAGCACCATACATTTGTCAGAATGGTTACCACTATTAAGACAACAAATAAGGACTTCCCTAGTGGTGTAGTGGTTAAGAATCCGCCTGCCAATGCAGGGGACACGGGTTCAAGCCCTGGTCTGGGAAGATCCCCATGCTGTGGAGCAACTAAGCCTGTGTGCCACAACTACTGAGCCTGCATGCCACAACTATTGAAGCCCACGTGCCTAGAGCCTGTGCTCCGCAACAAGAGAAGCCACCGCAATGAGAAGCCCACACACTGCAACGAAGAGTACACCCCACTTGCCGCAACTAGAGAAAGCCCGCACACGGCAACAAAGACCCAATGCAGCCAATAATAAATAAATAAATAAATAAATAAATTTATGAAAAGAGAAAAGACAACAAATAACAAGCATTGAGGAAGATGTGGAGAAAAGGGAACCCTCATACACTGTTGGTGGGAATGTAAATTGCTACAGCCACTGTGGAAAGCAGTATGGATGGTCCTCAAAAACTTAAAAATAGAACTACCATACAATCCAGCAATTCTTCTGGGTATATATCCGAAGGAAACAAAATCACTAATTTAGAAAGATATATACACCCCAGTGTTAATAGCAGCATTGTTTATAATAGCTAAGATGTGGCAGTGTCCATCAACAGATAAATAGATAAAGAATATGTGGGATATATATACAACAGAATATTACTCAGCCTTAAAAAAGAATGAAATTTTGCATTTTGGGACAACATGGATGGACCTGGAGGGTACTATGCTTAGTGAAATAAGTCAAAGAAAGACAAATATGGTGTTTTCAGTTATATGTGGGATCTAAAAAAAGAAAAAATAAGACAAACAAATGAATGCAATAAAACAGAAACAGATTCAGATATACAGAGAACAAGCTAGTGGTTACCAGAGGAGAGGTGTGGGGGGATGGTCAAGACAGAGGAAGGGGATTAAGAGGTACATACTACTAATTTATAAGAATGTAACATAAAACACAGGGAGTATAGCCAGTATTTTATAATAACTTTATGTGGAGCATAATCTATTAAAATATCAAGTCACTATGCTGTACTCCTTAAACTAATATAATATTGTAAGTCAACTCTACTTCAATAAAAAATAAAAGAATGAAATAAAGGATTAATTAAGAAATATAGAATAAAAAGTATAGAATAAATGAGACAAGATGAAAGTTTAAATGTGAATATTAAAAAAATTTTTAATGTAAATATATCTTTTCCAAATAAAAGCAAAATTATCACACTGGGTAAAAAAAAATGCAGCATAATACAACTGTAAGATATCTCTGGTATACACATCTATAATATAACACAGAAAGTTTGGAGGAAAAAACAATGAAAGATATGCCATGCAAACCCTACCCCAAATAATGTTGTTATAAATATTAATATCAAAGTAGACGTGGAGAAAAAAGGACCAAGAGATGGTACTTCAAGATTCAATTTCTAAGGAATATTATATCTTCAGCTCCTAGTATAAATTTGTATGTACTTACTACAGTTTCAAAATATATAAAATAAATATTAACATAACTAAAAATAGATATAAACAAGATAGCAATCATTGTTAAATATTTATTATACCTCTCATTTCAGCTGTTAGAATAAAGAGACAAAAAATAGTAAGAATACAACCTGATAAATACCCTTGATCTAATTGACATATGTGGTACACAACACAATGTAATTGCAGAACACACTTTCATTTTGAATTAGTTTACAGAATTGACCATGTGTTAGGCATAAAGAAGTTTCAACAAATTTCAGAGGCTTGAAATCATATAAAACATATTCCCTCTCCATACAGCAATTAACTAATAATCAATAAAGCATAACTACAAAATCACTAAATGTTCAGAAGTTAAGGAATATACTTTTTAAAAATAAAAGCATAAATTAAAGAACTTCACTCTACACTAAAATATATAAATTAAGCTGACTACAACAAAGAACAGAATGGATACAGCTAAATTTATGAATCTAGAAGAATTTATAAATTTAACTGCATACATTAGGAAAGAATACAAGCTGAAAACCAATGTTTTAAACTTACCTCTTAAGAATTCAGTAAAAGAGCACAAATCAGCTCGAAAGAGTGAAGGAAGTATTAAAGATAAAAAGAAAATTTTCATAGAAAACCAATAAACCATAGAGAAATATCAGCAAAGCCAAAAGTTGTTTCTTTGGAAAGACTGATAAAATTGATACATCCTGGAATGTGAATGAAAAGGGGAATGGAAAGGTAAAACAACAGTATGGATCCTTAAACAACCAAACAAAAAGGGGTATTATAAACAACTTTAATCCAATAAATTTGCAAATTTAGCTGACATGCATTTTGGGGGCAAGAAAATTCAGTCTTTGTAAATTTTCAGAGAATCATGAAAAAAGTAAACACGTAGTGTGTCTGTGTGTGTGTGTGTGTGTGTGTGGTGTGTACGTGTGCATTTCAATAAGGCCGGCAGGTATAATCTAGACAAGGACATTACATGAAAGGAAAAATATAAGCTAATCTCATTCATGTTTCATT
This sequence comes from Balaenoptera physalus, assembly GCF_965194825.1. Classification (NCBI taxonomy): domain Eukaryota; kingdom Metazoa; phylum Chordata; class Mammalia; order Artiodactyla; family Balaenopteridae; genus Balaenoptera; species Balaenoptera physalus. The sequence continues at coordinate 96,975,175 of NC_138890.1, read as the reverse complement.
TTACAAACTGAAAGAAAGTGTAAAACTTTTAAAGAAAGAAAATATCTTGTTAATCAATGGGAAAACTCAATATTGTAAAAATATCCGTTCACCCCAAATTGATCTATAGATTCAATGCAATGTTATTCCAAATGCTAAAGTAATTTATTAGAAATTTACAAACTAAATCTATAATTTATATTAGGATACATTAGAATGCATAGGACCAAAATTAACCAGCATAATCTTGAAGAAGAGTCTGAGGGGACATGCTTCACTATATATCAAAACTTACTGTAAAATTACAGCAATAAAAACAGGCTGTATTTCTGTAAGGATAGTCAAATAGACCAGTGGAGGTGAGCTCTATGATTTGTGTAAGTCAACTTTGACAATTCTACCTTGCCTTTCACTCCCATAAATCTTTAAGGCTATGGCATATTTTTTAAGAATGGAAGCGGAGGAAAAGCACCAGGATTAATTGATGCAGGGGTGGCTCTCTCTATATCCTTGGTATTAATCGGCAAAAGCCTTGCAGCAGAATAAGGGTATGAATCTTACCAATGCAATTTAAAGAAAATAGATTTAGACCAGAAGAAATTACCTAAGTAGGAGAGAGAGAGAACGTGAAGCAGAAGAATAATTAACAAAAATACAGTTCTCTGGCTGTTAACATCAGCTTTGGTGAAAACAAGACCTTTAAAGGAGAAAATGAGAATATTGGTAGAGAATGAATTAAGATCAGATTTTCTGGCTGCTGAAAGCATTCCCATGCTTCAGTGGCCACTTTAGCCTCCATACTTACTGGAAAAGTAAATCACTGATAACTGTTGATTTCCTGCAGACCATGGAATCCAGAGGGTAGTTTGTTAAAGGCCATTTTGTGAAGAAATCACAGTGGAAGACTGACTAATTTTTGCCAGCAGATTAAACACTGGGAGTGGAGTGGAGGGGTGTCTTATCACTTATACTAGATAATGCTGATTTAAAGGGATTATTTGGGTTCTCAACTAATTCCAAGGGGCTGCAAGCTTCTGTGAGCAGGCCAATGTGGGTAGTATGAAAACTAATCTGTCCCAGTAGGTAAAGATAAAGGAGTTTTCCACACTTACCCTAAGAGGAGAAACTGCCCTGTTCCATCTCTGTGTATCAACTAGAATCCACCTTCTGAAGTAGAAGTATCACAGATGCTGTCAACCCTAAATTGGCATATGATGGTAGGGAGACACATTTAAATAAGTGTTGCTGACACAGACCATAATAGATGCTGTGATACAGCCAGCTCCCTCTTCCCCACCAATTTTGGGATTTTTTTTATATAACCTTGCTAATAAGTGCCAAGAAAATACTCAAGAGGCAGTGACTCAGTTGCTTGTTTAGTTACTCGAGGATTATAAATTTTGGGAGGACACACATATTCAGTCTATAATATGGCCCCCCAAATGACACTCAGACTTCTTAAAGTGACCTATCAAATTCACTCTATATAGCCAAACTTATATGAATTTAAATCCTATTTTAAGTGTTGTGATAAGCAACAGCAAATACTTGAACATGGTGCTAAATATACTCTCTCAGATAAAGAAATGGAATGTAAAAATGATTGCCAGAAGGGTTATAGTCAGTTCACCCAACCCCCAGCAGGGGGTCTAAGACATAGGCAGGGTGGTCTGGGGGTAGTGTGAGAAATTTGAGGGGATGACTAGTGTGCAGTGATCCCACAGCAGAGCTGGGGAGCACTCTTACAGGTCCAGATATGAAATCTAGAGGGCACATAGACGGTGGAGGGCATAGAGATTATAACTAAGCTACAAATTGGAAACTGTGACTGGAGAATATGCTCCAAGGTTCTGTTGGCCTTGTTGAATGTGAAATTGGAATTCATATTACATGTGGAAGGGATTCTATGTAGTTTTAACTGGACATGCTGAATGGGAACCTTTGTATCTCCCAAGCACTTTCTGTAGGAAATTTAAGCAATATAGAATTCCAAAAGTATGAGACCACTCTTCTCATTAAGGAAATGATTAAAGTGGGAACATTAAATTTCACTCACTCTTGGAGTATGCCAATAGGCATTTGGGGTTAAAATAAGGTTTTACTTAAACCATAGCCAATATAATAAAGACTGTACAAGAAGGGTAACTGGCCAAAGGTGATTGGTGTGCCATGATAGACTTGGCTAATGCCTTCCTTTTCATACTTATCTGGAATTCAGTATGACACTGTTTGCATTTTTGTGAAATGATTTGCAGTATATGTTTATGGTTTTTCCACAGGGATATTTCAATTCACTGGCACACAGCATAATTTAGTGTAGTGGCACTGAACTTGATAACCAATAGGAGTAAGCTGGTTCCTTGCATTTGTGATATCATGGTAATTGCCCCCTTGGAGGAGGGAATGTAGGAGAATTTAAGTCTTCCATATTGACAAGTAGTGGCTGGCTGATAAACACAGCTGAACTATACAGCTGGTCCACTGTGTTAAATTCTGAGGAATTGTACTGCTTGGAGAAACCAGAGATACCCTTCAAACAGTGAGAAATAAATGTCTTTACTGACTCTGCTACCAAACAGGAGGCCAAAAGACAGGTGGATCTTTTGGGGTTTTGTGAAAACACATTTCCTACTTAAGGATTCTGTTAGTCCCAATTCACAAAGACACCAGAAAGAAACTGTATTTGAATGGAGCCCTGAGCAAAACCAAACACTAAAAGTGCCACTTGAACCTTCTGACCTGATTGCCAGCTGGTTTAGTAGTGTCTGTAAGTAGATGGGCTCACTGGAGCCTTTGGCAGAAACTGGATGTTGTACTCAACAAAATCACTGGGGATTGGAACTCAAAAACTGTAGAGCATCTCCAAAGATGCAGAGGATCTTTTCAGACCTTTGGAAAGATAATCTGCCAGCTTGTTACTGAGGGCATTGGTGGAAAGTTACCCTAAAACTTAGTGATAACAGGTAATCCTGGGACCAGAAATGCCTTTCATGTCTTGGGTAATGTCAAAGGAGGAAAGAGAAGGTGCAGTTCAGCAGAAGTGACTAATAAATGGAAATATTATGTTCAATAGCATGTGATAAGAAGAAATTCAGGAGATGTAGCCAAATATATGAGCAGCTTACTTCACTGGCTCCAAGGTCAATGACAGAGCTCTCTGTGGATCTCCCTACCTCTCCACCTCCCTATTAGCTGCTGCTGTATGTGCAGATGCCAAAAAATAGTTTGCTTGATTCACTGATGGGAGTTCTTAAATCTAGAGTTGAATCGCAATTGGAAAGTGACCACAATACATCCCACAGATGGTAAAGTTCTGGTGAAAAAGGAAAGGGTAAATCTGTAAAACAGGTAGAACTGAAAATTGTTTATTTAGGAATAAGCAGGAGGAAGAAGTAGACTTGGACCTGAGTACAGTATTTGAATATTTACATATTCTCATGCCAGAGTCAATGGCATTTCAGGGTGGTTCTAGATAACTGAACGAGAATCACAGCCCTGTTCTCTGAATGCAATAAATAGCTTCTATGAGGCTTTAGAAGAGTCAGAGTTAGGATAGGTTGAGCAGATGCTCCCCAAAAAGACAGGGATAGGAATACTAGGACAGATGCCTTCAGCTATAAAACTAGCTCCTTGGGTTCACGAAATGAGTTGGCATGAGGGAGCAGGGCCATGCACAGTTGGACCAAGAAGAATACATTTCCTTCTTATCTGAGCCAATAATGTGGGAAGGATCTCTACTCACTACCAATTGGCAAAAAATTTTACTCGAAGATGGACTTATACAAAGTCACTGAGTTGGCATTGGACTCCCATAGGAAGGTTACAGATGGGTATTGACTGGAAGTGATACTGTATTATTCTAGGCCTGGCTTATTCTAAAAAAGAAGCAATTGCAGGGAACACAAAGAAAGCTTAGATTGAAGAAGTAATTGATCATTGTGGTCCACATGTCTTCATTGCCACTAATGTTTAAACATGGGAGAGGAAATGTAATGTTACATATACATATCATGTACCATCTAACTCTCAGAGCTGTATTCTTATTGGAAATTAGGATCAGTAATTAAAATACCTGATACATAAGTGTCAGACAGAAATTTTGATGTTGCTAAGCTAGGGAGCAATTTAATCTTTCAAATATCATTGAGGAGTTTTGGATTTGCACACCACTTTAAAAATCTACTTCTGATTTTTAACTGTTTTTAATATAGACATATTCTCTTATCAGCCGTTTTGTTCCAATAGAAGTGCGTGTGTGCATGAACAATCTGACATATTTGTGAAGGGTCATCATAGCATTGTTCATAATAGTTCAAAAATGGAAACAATGAAGATTTCCACTGACAGTAAAATGGATAAATTTTGTGTATATATAGTTGAATTCAATAAATAAATACATAAAACATTGAAAAATGACTTAACTACAACTCTGTGGGGCACAATGGATAAGTCTCACAAATATAATACTGAGTTGAGGAAGCCTGGAACAAAATAACGCATATCGTAGGCTCTCCTTGTAAATAAAACTCAGAAAGAGACAAAGTAAATTTTTGTTGCTATAATTCAGGATAGGGTTTAACACGGGGTGAACTCAAGGGGTATAGCTGGAAGAGTGTATGAATGGACACCTAGATGTTAGACAGCCGGTGAGTGGCAGACCAATGATTTGGACTTAAATCAACAATTAAAAAATCCACATTTTATAATTAGTGCAGTATTATCAAATAGTGCAGTATCCATTGCACTAAAATACTAATAAATAAAATTTATTTATTAGTATAAATAAATTAGTGCAGTATCCACTGCACAACAGTGTTTCCACACTAAATATCCTTCTTCTATCATTAAATTAGTCAAGTTCATGTTTCAAGATTGTCGTATATCCACAACACAAGCAATCTAGTCCTAGATTTTACAACGCTTTAGGGTATCTATGTATTTCTACTGGTGGCTGGCCATGCATTTCTCCATGCAGCTTCTCCACATAGCTAACCTGATCTTCCTCACATTACGGCGGTCTTAGAAATAAGTGCCAGGCTGGGCTTCTGTAGTTCTACATTTTTAAAAAGTCACAAAAATTCTATCTGGATTAAATTTGCCCTTTAATTATCATTCTGCAGTGAAGGATTATCCAATATTTTCTGCTATGTATTTCACCTGTCACTGGTCAACATATTTTTCTTTCCAAGTTTTGTAGGCAAAACAAAAATATATTCCAGCTATTTCTGTTTAACAAATCGTTCCAAAATGTAATGGCGTAAAGCAAAAATATATTATATCATGGTTTTGTGGTTTGACTGGGTTCAGCCGAGCTGTCTTTTTCCTGGGGATCTCTCGTGTTTTCAGACAAAAGTTGTATGGGATGGAACAATCTGAATATTTAATCAGATAATTGGATTCATAGGTCAGATTGTATCACTTCTAACACCTTATATTCTTTATGAGAAAATCACAGGACAAACCCATATTTAAGTTTTAAGAATCAAAAAAGACTGTAAATACTGGGGAATGTGCTTTACTTGGGGGAGGTGAGCAGATTTGTGGAGACTAGCAACCACAGAATTTTTCACAGAAACTTACTTATATTTAAAACTCCATGTTATTTTCTTAGGGATGTATATACACACAGACATACAAATTTCCACAACTAAATTCTCAGCTTCCTTTACACTTTGCAGCTGACCATCTTTGGGTTCCTTTGTATAATCTCTACCCTACCAAGTTTCTTCATATTTCTGGTGTGATAGGGATTAATCTAAGACTAAAGTAATCCAAATGTCATTTATCCCAGTTCAATGCTATAGGTTCTCTGTAACACCTAAGGAACAAATATACGTGTATATATTTTTAGATCAGCCTCCAGGGGAAAAATATTAGTTAGCTTCCTTAATTTACAAAATTTTACAAGATACATACAATCAATTTGAAAGATTCCATTTCACACAAACTTTAAGTGTATCATTTTTTGTTGCTGTTATAAATAGTGCAACAAAGTATAGTTTGAGTATAACACATTTAATCAACTAGCTTTGTGCATTGTAGTTTTAGCACCCAAAAAACCACATTATGTCATCATTTGAGAAAAGGTCACTTGTCTCATAGGGTGATTTTCTGTTATTTGGACATTTTCTTATTTTCAAGTGTTGTCATATCTGACCTTTAGCTTAGAGGTAACTTTTGGCCTTTTGCTGCTACTGTTTCACTAAATACCTTTAAAAATAAAATAGCATATTGCAGAAGCTGGTGTATTTAGGGAAGTTGAGCAATACAAATGCAATGTAAAAAAATACAGGAGAAAGAAAAATAGATGACTATGTATGTACTGTTATACTTTCTAAATGATTCTTGGATAGCAGAAAGTATAAAAGCAAAACTTACTGAATGTTTTGTGCTGGGAGATCCTTATTTGTGTCCATAATTTTGTGGGGTTTGTGTGCCTGTGTGTGTGAGCCAGGGCGGGGGTGGGGGGTGGGGGAGAGGCGGTGGTAAGTGAATTGCAGTGTTTAAAAACCTTTGATAGGGAGAGCAAGCTGAGGGGAGAATCCACTTGTGGATAATTCCTACTGCATGCAAGTAGTAACTCTTGCTTCACAAGTGTAGAATCTCCTCAAAAGTCTAGATAGACATATTTAACAAATCTCAGTTTTCATGAAAGGGAGGAAAGCAGTGACTAACATTTATGAAGGCACAGATGTCATCTCAGGAGATAAATAGATAAAATGGGCCATAATACGTAGATTTTTTTTAAGCCACTAAAAACTTTGTGAATCTAATATTGATAAAATTGACCTCTGAATAAACAAACAAACAAAAGCTACATGTGAGAAAGCAAATGTATGGTTTATAAAAGTTTTGGTCGGAAAATACTACTTTACTAAATTTAAAAGAAAACACAAGCAAGAGTTGTATCTTCATTTACATCCATGATCTTCAAATCATCTTATCTTTACACTGTTGTATGACAAATTGCCCCAAACTTAGTATCTTAAACAACAAACATCCATTATTTCACACTTTCTGCTTGTCAAAAATTTGGGTGGTTTTAGCTTAGGATCTCTCATGGATTTGCAGTCAAGATGTTGATCAGGGCTGCAGACATCCAAAGACTTGACTGGGGCCGGAGGATTCACCCTCAAGCTCACTCCCATGGTTGTTGGCAGAGGTCTTGGTTCCTCAGCACATGGGCCCCTTCATGGTGCAACATGGTACCTGCTTTCTCTTTCTTCCCTCCAGGGAAGGAAAGAGGTAGAGAGAGAAGTGGTGGTGGTGGTGGGGAAACAAAGAACACAAAAAAGGGAAGATGCAGTGTCTTTTATAACCTAATTGAGAAGTGACATACCATCACTTTTGCCATTTTGTGTTCGTGACACCACAGACCAACCATGATATGATGTGGGAGAAGATTATGCACGAGAGGAAAGTGGATCATTGGGAGCCATCTTGAGGTTAGCTACCACGATACCAAATGGGATATTTAAAACAGTACATCTATTTCAGTCTTTCTAAAATCCCTATTTTATGCAATTTCTCTTTCTATAAATATGATAAATAATTTAAAGATGTGCTGATACACATAAATGGAATCTATGAACATTTTATAGATATATATAATGCACATATGTGTGTGTGTCTGCTATTCAATTTATTTTCATTATGTACTTTCCTGTTTCTCTTTTGTTTAGAAATAGAAAAGGAAAATTCTTGCCATGTGAATTTTTACATTCTAATAGGAAAATAAACTATTACTTGGTCAATGCCTACTGAAAATCATTCCTTAAAATCAGGCAAGTTCTTTAAGAATGATATTATATATTGATATTATTCTCTGAGTGGATTAAAGTGATGAATGGTAGCTTGAGTTTTCCTCTGGCATGCATAAAATCGCTTAATACAATATCATTGAAAATATATATTTTTATGTGCATTCATATTTTAAGTGATAATCTTCTCATATTAAACCAGTGATTATTGATAGGACATTCATCTTGGACAATCAGATGCATGTAATTTTCAGGTTCTATTCTACAATTATTAGTTAATAGTTCCTCTTAATTTAAAAATTTCATGGAGATAAATACAGTATTTTCTCTGAGGGATAATTCTGTGCAATTTTGTTGAATTGTAGGGTATGACTAATTTTAAGCTAACATATGTCTGAGTTGATTAGCTTATACATTATATCATTACATTTTAAACATTTTAATTAGCCATAAAATGCCAATAACTCATAAATTTCCTTAACTTTGAAATAATTCACACAGGTGACATTAAAAAACTATATTAAAGAGTGTTTTTCTTTTTCATGAAACCAGTTTTGGGACACTTTTATGTTGTACAGTATCAATTTAAATCTTAAATAATTAAAGCAATAATTTAAATCTTAATAATAATAAGCAATAATTTAAATCTTAAATTCTAACAGGAAGTTATGACTTAAATCTTAGCTGTTAGATATTATTTAGCTTTCATCACACATATTGTCATCATATCCTTCCTTAGATTTGGTAACTGGCTTAAGTTTTAACTGGGATTAGGTGTTCATAACCCTTTGTCATTTTTAGCATTAATTTTCATTTTCTACAAAAGATTTCTTTAAGAAAATTGAGATATTTACAGTAACAAAATCAATCACTTTGAATATTACTGGATGGCACCAAAAAAGGTTTATTTAGATAAGTATATAATTTTAGTATACCTGTATGAATACCTATCTAAATAATCCAAATTGAAATTTATTCATTTGAAGACCTTTAAATTGAACTACATAGTCAGCCACTTGCCACATTATCTTCTTTTATCAATTCAAAAAATTTCTGAGGTTAAGTATTATTTTCTTTTAGGAAACAAGAGTAGACAAATCAAGTGATTCGTCTCAGGGCCATGCAGGAAAGAAGTGGTAGAGACAGAAATAGTTGTTCTAACTTCTAGCAGAGTTTTCAAAACATCCAGAACATCTATTATAGAAATGTCCCCAGTGGCAAAAAATAAATGAATTTTCCAGTTTAAAATTACTCCCACTTATACTATGCCATGAAAGCCACTCTCATGAAAGTCAAAGAGGCATTTCTCAGTCTTCACTGTATGTCACCTTTTCTTGCACCGAACAGCCTTCCTCCTTGAGACACTCCTCTTGTCCTCCATATTGCAACTCTGGGTTTCCTTTGCTACTAAAGTCTTTAATCATCTTCCTCAGCTCCACCTTCACACACTGCAGTTTTTCTGCACAAAGGCTTGGGTCATTTTCTCCTCTAATTCTGTAAGAAAAATCGTTTTGTGCTGACTTCTAATTTTCCTTCCATCGACTTTCTAGCCTTGCTTTCTGATCCTTCCAGGTTAGGAGTGAGAAAAGAAAGACCTTGTCTCATACTGCCTGGAATGTGGCAGGATTTTGAAGATGTCCTATTTTTTACCATTTCCTAAGTTTCTTTGGAGATAGCCCATGCTGGTGTTGCCATGGTTACTCGTGGCAAATGTCTCTCTCTTTTGGCTGGTCACTCTGGACTTGGTCCACAAACCTGGGCAACCAGTGGTCTTCTACCTTTTACCTTCTCAGACCCCTTCCCTGTCCAAGAAGCCTTCATGCACAGGATATAAGACAATCCTATGCTGTTTCTCTCCTGTGTAGCCTGCATCTGATTCACAGGAAATGTTCAAACATCTTTGCTTCAGCCAAATCTGAAAATGGAGTAACTCCCAGGCCACAGCCTTTAGTCTGATGCCACAGGTTGCTTCATCCAGACTTTGCTCCTTAGATTCCTCTGGCAGGACTCGGACACCGGCCCACCTCTATCCACCCTGAAAGGTAAACATATTCAGTCCTCCAAGTAATCAAGTAATTGGATGAGAGCCATTTTCTCTTGGATTCTGCCTAGGAGGCAGTGCTCTCTTCCCTTTTCCCTCAGTGGCCCGGGCTCACAGTTCTCTCTAAAGATATATTTTTTGAAAACGATCTCTCAGACTCCATTCTCCTCCCTTTTTAATACCCTTTGGGAGTGAGGAGTTTCTAGAGTTATTTTTGTATCCAACGGTAGAATTTACTTTGGAATGTGCTTCCTCTGATATCTCCATTTTAGCAGTTGATTGTAATAAATGAAAAAAATCAATGAATAAAGGAAGTTTCTAAATTTATTTCTCAATTCTTCCTTTTATGAATGTTCTTTCAACCTTTCCGTTTGAGGCAATAAACTAAAGGAATTTCTGTTAGTGCTAATGATTTTCAGAATTTGCTAATTTCTTTAAGTTTAGGACAAAAACTGCAGTAGAAAATTTGAGAGAGCTCATAGGGAGCAAGGTTTGAAGTGGGGGGTGTGTATAGGGAGTTAGGAACCACCTATCAGAAATCCAGGAATCCTTAAGCTGACGTGGAAGAGTACAGAATTTATATTCATAGAGTTGCCCAGTTTTCAGTTTTCACGATTAATACTTAACTAGTCTAGGGAATTCCCTGGCAGTCCAGTGGTTAGGACTGTGAGCTCTCACTGCAGGTGACCCAAGTTCGATCCCTGGTCAGGAAACTAAGACCCCACAAGCCACACGGTGTGGGCAAAATATATATACTTAACTAGTCTATGAGATAAAAATATTTCAAGAAAATTAAAAATATATATTTTTACATTTCAATAAACAATTTTAAAGTCAATGTAAAAATTAATGAAGTATAACAGTTGTCCAGGGAAATATGATTTGGTGAAGATTGTGCAAATGAAAATCTGGTACTGTTTCAATCATTTGAGCTGAAAGAGTTTACCAGAGTTCTAATAATATCTGAAACATTTACATCTGATCTGAATCATTTTCAGTTCTGGTGTATAAAGCAGGGAAGCTAATGTGATATTGTAGGGAAAAAAATCCACATAATGAGTGATCAAAGAGCCTAAAGGGTTCCTATTATATGTCTTAGATTTCATTTTACCTCTCATTTATGTGTAGCAGTGAGGTGTGAAAACTGTTCTTTGGTTGTCTTAAGTATCAGTAAACTGCATCACACCGTACTTCTTTACAACTTAAAGGAAGTAAGTGAGATTCACTTTACAATTAATTCCTACATATAAGTGAAAAAGGTATTGTTCAAATGGTGTTGTAATTCCTGTTCAAGTGAAGTTTTCCAGTGAATGATTCATTAGCTCTTTCAAGTCTATTCAACAATACTTCTCTTTTGTAATATCTTTTTTGCATTGAAGAGCTTTCCAAGGCACTCCTTTTCTGTACAACTTATACTCAACGAAGATTAAGTTATTGAATGAAATACATTTTCACTGAAGTGCTAGGTAGCCATTGATGACATATATAAGATCTAGCTTAGGGGCAGTGTTACAAGCTCATCCAATAGAGGACTACATAAATGCATTTTTTAAATAAATGCAATTTATTAAAAACAGTTTTTAATTTTGTTATTATTAAATATTTAAAGTTCTTTCTCATGCCTAACTGCCTAGAATTTAGAGAAGTTTGGACTCTTTAGTCTAAAAGGGGTTAATTTATTTTTGTTGAATTACTGCGTGCTTGGTCTTAAGGAATAAAGGATTTCAATCTTCTGAAAACTGGTCAGTGTTATGGACTGTGTGTTTGTCTCCCCTCCCCCCCACCCCGCCCCTAACAACCCACCAATTCGTATATTGAAGCCTTAGCCCCCAATGTGATTGTGTTTGAAGATGGAGGTTATGGGAGGTGGCTAGGTTTAGTGAGGTCATGAGGATGAACTCCCATGATGGCATTAGTTCCCGTAAAAGGAGAGACGGAGATTAGAGATGACTCTCTTTGCTGTGTGAGGAAACAGCTGGAAGGTAAATAACTACAAGCCAGGAAGTGGGCTCTTACCAGACATTAGATCAGCTGGTGCCTTCATCTTGGATTTCCCAGCCTCCATAACTGTGAGAAAGAAATGTTTGTTGTTTAAGACACCCAGTCTCTGGTATTTTTGTTACAGCAGCCCAAACAGACTGAGTCAGTTTCTTTTTACTTCCAAAGTTAGAGTGCTTTCCCATCCTTCTGCTGTGTTGGCAAATGTATTTAATTAGACGTTGAGATTCTGAGTAATAGCCAATCTGTATCATAATTTCTTTAAAAGAAATTTGAAAATGTCAGTTCAGGAACAATACAGAGCAATGTTAATGTTTTCTTTCCAAGACAATTTTCATTCACACAAAAAACTGTTAGAGATCGTGTGTGGAACAGGTACTGCTTGCCCTGTGACTGAGATGCCCCCAAAAGGTTAAATTCTACCTTTAAAGTGACAAAAGGCTTATCTTTAACAGCAGTATTATTAATAATTCCATTACTGTTCTTATTTCATTTTCTTCTATTTTTCACAGTGTGGCTACATTATATTCAATTAATGCAATTAATTACATTATATGCAGTGTGGCTATATAATATGCAATTATACATTGCATATTATCTTCTACAGTGCTAACGTAGTCATATAGCTTAGGACACAGGTTTGCCAGCATCTGAAAGAGGCCTCTTTTGTAGTCATGTGAACTTAAAAGTATAATCAGAAATGTTTGTAAGACTTTAAAGTAATAATTAAATTTAACTGATGTTCTAGAATGACTGCCTTTTTCATCCCACAGCTCTGAATCTTCTTGTGATTAGGCCTAAATTAGAACTACTTGGTGTAAGAGAATATTTTCCTTGTCAGAAAAGTGACCTTTTTTGTCAAGTGTCAAAAAAGTGAATCCTTTTTAAGAAGAATCAAAATTCTTTTCTTTTTCTATACATTTTTTTCAAGGTCCTTACAATTCTAAATTCTATAAAACACTATTAAGTGCTCTTGCTCAAAATATGTGGGAAAGCTTGGAAACCATAATGACAAATATATATATATTTGAATCATCATAACTAATAGCAATTCATCATAATTTGATGAACTTGCTGGACAAATAAAAAGTCTTTATAAACCAAGTCCAGTGAATAAGAATAGCTGTCAGGCTGGAGAGAACTATTGGTGAGCCAAAGTGTGAAATGGTAATAAAAAGTTATTTTTCTCAATGGCTCTGTGGACATATTTTTTTGTTAATTTAGAATAAGAAATGTTACATTTTAAAATACTAAATGGTTTTTCACAAAGACCTTTAGAAATAAATATGAGCTCTCATCTTTGTCAAAATGCATATTTATAGCAAACATATTATCCTTCTTTTAGTGAAAATTATCCTTCTTTTAGGAGTAATTAATCATAATGAAAGACATATTGCCCCATAGGTTTCTCAGGAAGATATAGAAAACCCTGAACTTTTTCCTTAACTTCCAAAACATAAGGGTTGATGTAATCGGTCCATATCTTTGCATAGATCACCCCCAAAATTCAAACTCTACAATATTCTCTAAATATTAATCTCTATTGTATACAACATACTAATTATGTTATACATACTAATATATACAAATAATTTGGGGAGATTATAAAATACATTAAAATTCATTCTACTGATTTTTTAAAATAAACTCTTTTTAGGACTTCCTATTTTTGGTGGCATTTTCTTTTCTATTACAATTATTCGAGGACCTCCTTCACCACCTTCTTCTCCCATTCACAATGGTCACCTAAATATTTTACTTTTTCTCCCTTGCAGGTATGAGTACTCTTTTCTTTGCAGATAACTTGTTTCCATGCTCTATCCCAACCTTTTATCTTTTGTAGCTTTTATATTCTCTGTCTGGACTATTTACGGGTGGTAATGAAAATGCACAGCATGTAATGATTTGTGGTTTTGCTGAAATCCCAGGGTGAATCACGCACACTGTGTACTAGTGTGGGGAGCAAGTCACTGGGCCAGTAAAGTACCTAAAGGAGTCCCCAGGATCTGACCTTCACCATTTTTGGTCCTTTTCTCATATAAACTAATCTTCCTGAATTTATTTCATTAAAGAAAATGAGAACTTTTGATTCTTTCTTAATATAACCATAAAATGGAACTAAAAGTTTGTTCTTACTATAAAATGTATGTATTTTTTCAAAAGATTACATTAACTCCCATAAACCACTGAATTTGATTCCTATTGTAGTTCTCTAGAATGTACTATTTAGTTTAGTAGCTCAGGCCTTAGAAGATTAGGATCTTTTGTTTGTATTAGGAACATGAGATTTACTTCTTCATCTTCAGGTGAAAACTGCTCTCCAGAGCCATCTGATAACTGAATCATACCTGTGTGCTCTGGTTGTCCCTAAGACAATCCTTGAAGGAGCCTTGACTCTGTCTCTGAGCAGTCAGCCCATCCATCAGTTGCTTTCTCATCTTTGCCTATATGATCTACATTCCTGTTTCTTTTCCTGAAAAATTATTTCTCAGTAAATTTCTTCCAAAAATTAATTTCATCATGAAATTAGCCATATCCTGAATTTGATTTGGAGCATATTGCTTTAAGCAGGACTCAGTGGAAATGAGGAACTACTTGAAACAAATTGGACCAGGGATAGAAAATAAAAATCATTGCTTCTGGAGAATAAATTGTTTTTCCTTTTGCCTCCAAATGGTATGAAAGTAAATGTGTAAAAATTTATCTAAGGAAGAACATTTTGATGAGTTAAATGAGAGAGGCTTCTACTTGGGGAATTTCATGGAGCATGTCCCATTTTCATCTCTTCACAGGTCAACAAATCTAGTATCTGTGGAAAACTAAAGAATAGTGACAGTAGAGATATACAGTAATAACATTTTCCATGATTTTTAAGAATGAAAGCTAATGTTATTGGCAGATTTTTTATATAGATATAAAAATTGTGAAACATTAGTAATATTTCTATTTTTCCACAAATTAGCACAAGATTCTTAATACTAGAGATAAATATAATTAACACTGAAGAATTGTTTAAAGTAGCTGTAACTGCCATTATTTACATGCAAAACTTGAGGCTGCAATATTGAAACATTTACCATATCTACTTTTAAAAGAATTGTATATAATAATCACAAACACTTCATAAATGAGAAAACCAAAAAAAAAATAGGGACAGAAATAAGTATATCAACCACAAAACCTTATCACAGATAGACAAATAATATTTTTGTTGCAAAATGATGTTTGGAATAGAAAAAGTAAATGTATATAATTGAAACTCTACAAATGAGGACCTGAATTAAATATAATATTAATATTTCTCACACCAAAATATTACTGTATTCTGTTTTCTATGTTTCATATTTCAAATAAAATTTTAATTTGTATACTATATTTCAAATACAATTTTAATTACAAATACTATACTATATTTAATTACATTGTTTGAATTATGGAAATAAAATATATGTGCACACTCTTAAGTCACATATATAATATTTATTCACATTGTGTGCAAAAAGACTTGAAATTTAGACAAGCACTTTTAAAATAAGCATTTTAAAATACTTTTCACAGTGGAACTTTGTTTTTTCAAATGAAACCTTGCTTTTTAAAAATCAGCACACTAAGAAGAAAATATCAGATCTATACAGATACTGCCTATTCCATTTTCCCCTCAAATCTTCTTCCTCGTGGTGGACCCTGGGGTCCTCCTCAGAACCTTCAGATTTGGAATTCAGTTTGAAAGCCACTTCCTACATGCATGCTTGAAAATAGAATTGATCACAACTACATACTCAAAACAATTCACTTATACAAAGCTTCACCATGGGTCCATTAACTGAACCTTCAGTCCTTTAGTAGAGTTCATATAGTATAAGGGAAAGAAGAAATTGCAAGTGAGAGTAGTAGCACTAAATGACCCCAATGAGGTTGGACACAGTATGTTAGGCTCTAGTCCTAATGAGATCAAAGTGCCAAATAGTAATAAGGATAGAGACAAAAAGGATTGAGGAAGAGGATGAAATTTTTTAAAATAGAGGTTCTTAAATGTCATGCAGAACATTTTAGACTTGGTTTGATGGGAAATATAGAAATGTTGAAAGTATGTAATATAAAGGAAGCTGAACTTTCAATGTAATATGCATTTATATATGCTAACAGAGGAGAAGCATTACCCTTCAACCAGCCAGGCTTACATTACTAAATGTCAGTTATCTTCTGTTTGGCTTTTGGATTTCCATGGGACTCTCTAATTCAGTGCATTTCACGTGTTTGCCTGTCCCGCCTGCGTTCTTCTGAACTAGCCCTGAAATGAGGAAACAAGTTCAGTGGGGCATTGTGTGATCTGCTGGTGGACTTCACTGCTTATGAATGATCTTTTCATATGTAGTGCATCCTCACTCCACTTCTGCTGTAGAAACCACCTGACTGCTGGGTTTAAATTTTTTTTAATTTGATTTTGCTATTAAGAGATTCCATCACCCATGTGATTTACATTTTTGATCAGTAAAGACTCTTGGGAACTCTTCATACTCCAGCAGTGAGAGAAGTAATGTTTGAACCTTTTTAGTAGTGACCGTTATACATGGCTTACAAATCAAGCAGAGAAGGTACTTTATTGCTACACACCTCTGTTGACATCACAGACATTATTTAAGGAACAAAGGAGAAATTCTAGTTTGCATGGTGTCACAGCTCACTAGTGGGGTGGTTCTTGGCCAGAGAAGGAAAGAGCCTATAGTCAGCAACTAACCAGGTGTCAACATGAAGTTTGAGCCAGGACTGTGACTGAGAGAGGAAATCAGGAGCCAATTTAAAAAATGTGGGTTTTATTGTTTTTCATTATATTGATCATAATATTTTAAAAATATTGCTTTTTAATTGCAAAAAATGCTAGTTTCTTACCACTAAATAGCAATGATGATTTTTTTTAACTGAAGTACAATGGACTTACAATATTATATTAGTTTTAGGTATTCCACATAGTGATTCGATACTTTCATATTATACACCATAAAAAGCTGTAATATTGTTGACTGTGTTCCCTTTGCTATACATTACATCCCCATGACTTATATATTTTATAACTGGTCATTAATACCTCTTAATTACCTTCACCTATTTTGCTCCTCTCTCCATCCCTCTCCCCTCTGGCAACCACTAGTGTGTTCTCTGTATCTGCGAGTCTGTTTCTGTTTTGTTATATTTACTCTTTTTTTTGTTTTGTTTTTTAGATTCCACAGCTAAGTGAAAACGTTATACAGTATTTATCTTTGTCTGACTTACCTCACTTAGCATAATACCCTCCAGGTCCGTCTATGTTATTGCAAATAGCAAGATTTCATTTTTTTTATAGCTCAGTAATAGTCCACTGAATATATATACCACATCTTCCTTATCCATTCATCTGTTGATGGACACATAGGTTGCTTCCATATCTTGGCTATTGAAAATATGCTGTTGTGAACATTGAGGTGCATATATCTTTTCGAATCAGTGTTTTTATTTTCTTTGGACAAATACCCAGGAGTGGAATTGCTGAATCATATGGTCGTTCTATTTTTAATTTTTTGAGGACCCTCCATACTGTTTTCCATAGTGGCTGCACCAGTTTACATTCCCACCAAAAGTACAGAAGTGTTATCTTTTCTCCACATCCTCGCCAACACTTATTTATTGTCTTATGGATAGTAATCATTCCAACAGATGTGAGGTGGTATCTCATTGTCATTTTGATTTGCATTTCCCTGATGATAAGTGATGTTGAGCATCTTTTCATGCACTTGTTGGCCAATGATGAGTCTTTAAAGGCCTCTTTACATGATTCTATATAATCATTTCTTAGGCGCTTTTTGCCAAATTGTCACTCAAATTAGAACTCCTTTACAATATCAAGACCCATCTTATTTAAAATTCCATATATTTCTTAGAATTTTGGATGGGCTCCTACTGCCTATAGCTGATTTGCTAGTTTGACTAGAGTATAACATAATCTTCTTCAATGTCAAATATATTTTGGGAATCCTTAGAGACTATGCCATGCTTGTTACAATTTCAGGTGGGTTTATCATGTCCCCAAACTCTTTCATTATTTGTTTAATTTAATTGACTATGCTTACACTTCAAGTGATCTGTATATAACCCTGCTAAAAATATAATTTAAATTATACAACATTTCAAAATGGAAAATTAATAAACAACAGTAAAAATCTCAAAAGTCACATATTTCAAGGTCCTTTTTCCTCTTGTAAACTCCCTGAAAGTTAATAAAATTTTTTAAATGTATATTTCTAATGTATTTAATGGAATACAAATTTACTGGGAAATATAATTTTATAATTCATTTTTAATGGTTTGACAAAAGACCACAAGGGAAATGAAATAGATTACTCACAGGCCCTGGGGAGGTACATGGCGTGCCTCAAGGGGTCACATGGGGAGGTCAAGGTAGAGTGCAGGCAGCAGGGTGTGGGAGGACCTGCCTTTATCAGGGTGGAATGCTCTGGGGTTCCCGAGTAAAGGCCAGGTTGGTCAATTCAGACCAAAAAGAGCAGGGCTTTGGTAAACTCCGGGGTGGGTGGGTGGCAGGGAGTCTTACCTAAGGGGCACACAAGGGGATGGCCCTGGGAGGCATGAGAGATTGTTGCTCACAAGGGCTATTGGGGAAGTCATATCAGGAACTTATATTTGCTTGTGACTCTGTGGGCTGTTATCCAGGGCACGCAATCACGGGAGGGGCTAGCGTCACATCAAGGACCTTCAGGCTGCTTGTCTACACAAAATAGATGCTGACGCAGTGGTATCATGGAGTAGTTTAGCTACTTGACACACACACCCAGATCAGTACACGTCACACTGGCGCAAGTTGGATAAGGTTGGTGGAATGTATAAATATCAATATATTGTTTGTGATATTATACTGCAGTTTTGCAAATTTCAGTGGTGGAAACTGGGTAAAGTATACACATGAGCACTTTGTATAACTTACAACTTTTGGTGAATCTACAATTGTCTCAAAAATTTTTCAATTAAAATGTAGAAAAAGATACATATTCATTATAAAATACTTAGAAAATGCAAACAAAGCAGAAGAGGAAAGTTGCCCCTTTGTAGATATCTGTGGTCTCTTTTTTTCTCATCTTCTTCAGGGCTCTATTTGAATTTTGCATCATCAATGAGCGCTATCCTGGCCACTTTACATAGAATGCAATAGTGCATGAATTACAATGCAGTAATCTTGTACTGTATAACCCAGTCACTTGCCACATCTTTGTTCATTTCACTTATTATCCACTGACATAGTATTTCTGCATTTTTAAATTGGTTGTTTTCTTGTGTATCATTATGAAAAATCCAGGAGGATGAGGTCTTTTATTCATTCTCGTATTGCCAATTCTAATAAAGTGACTGACATTGTAGGAGTTTGATAAATATTTCTGTATGAGTTAAAAATTGAATCATTCTACACTTACTGCTTTATTTGCTTGTCTATCATGTATTTAAATTTTTATAGTAAGCCAGGTTGTACTTTGTGCTCATAATATAATGATAAAATCAACAGACTAGATTTCTACCTACTTAGAGACCTAACTCTATTTTTACTATTATATAATTTTCTAAAATAGCACTAAAATAGTTACTAAGTATTCTATTAAATGAATGAAATGCAATTTATCAAATATCTACTTTTATATATCATTATGATTTTAAACTGTGGGCATTTATAAACAATATTGTGATGAATGAACTTGAAGTTAATATTATGTCTTTATCGGGTTTATTTCCTCAGGATAAATTCTGGAGTTCATATGTATAATGTCATTGGTTCAAATACTCAGATCCAATTAGAGCTAATGAGACTCTGATATACATTGTGTTTGGAGTGGAGACTTGGGAATATTCTAATTTAGTCATTTTTTTCCCCTCTTTTACTTTCTTGGTAATGATCACCAACCTCAGTCTATTCTTTTTTTTTTTTTTTAAACTTTGTTCTCATAGAATTTTTTTTTTTTTTTTTTGACTGTGTTGGGTCTTCGTTTCTGTGCGAGGGCTTTCTCCAGTTGCGGCGAGCAGGGGCCACTCTTCATCGCGGTGCGCGGGCCTCTCATTATCTCAGCCTCTCTTGTTGCAGAACATGGGCTCCAGACGCGCAGGCTCAGTAGTTGTGGCTCACGGGCTTAGTTGCTCCGCGGCATGTGGGATCCTCCCAGACCAGGGCTCGAACCCATCTCCCCTGCATTGGCAGGCGGACTCTCAACCACTGTGCCACCAGGGAAGCCCCCTCAGTCTATTCTTGATCACTCACAGTTGGCTTTCCTTATGCCTGGATCCTGCACACAAATGTTACTAACACACAATTCAAATTTCTGACAGAATTACCCACTGCTCTGCAGAGCCTTACAAATAATAAACATTTTGGTTTATTTTAGTTCATTTGCCCACCAACTGGTTAATATCTGAAAATAATTAACTTTTTTTTCTTGTATGTCTGTGAATTCTCTTTACTTATAGCATTTATAATCCATGCCTCTTCATTAAGTACTTTTAAGTTTTCAATTTGTTGTTCGTTAGAATTGTCCAAAAGATTATAATTACCCAGTCTTAACCTGTTTCCAGAGATATAGCAATAATCCACATAGTTTGAAAAGACTGCAAGCAGGGCGTGAGAATACTAGAAATAAGTGGGGAACAGATTTCCAAGTCTTGGGGCAGCCTATTAGCATCAATATGTTACTATTTATTTATATTCCTGCATTTGAATATTTTCGATACAAGCTATAAGGATGATGGTACTTTGGGCCTCCTCTATTTAGGTTTGTGATTTTGAAAAGGTCCCAGGGCTGCCATCACAGTTCACTGGGTACTGAAGAACTAAAAAATGGTTAGTTTTTTTGAGGATGGTGAATACTGGCACTTGTGTTACCCTTTCTTATTCTACATCATTGCTAAAAATAACATCACATCGCTTTCCCAGTGAACACAGGTATAACATTAGAGCTGTTCCCCACAATTGTTACACTTCTACCAGAGTGGGTGTTTGACCTGAAACCCATTTTCCACTTCTTTTCTGGCTGAAAGTTAGTTGATGGTCTTGACTGCATGACAACTAAATAGTTTGTCTGATGCAGTTTTCATTATCAGTAGAGTGTATCCCAGGTGAGATCATTGTGCTGTGGTCTGATCAAACAATATTAACTGAGAAAGAGGAATTGTATACTATTTTTAAATACTATGCAATTATTATAGCCCCTTTATGACTTGTGGGAAGTATTTCCATATCCAGTGTATTGTAATGGAGGAAATTATAAAACTGGAATTGAAATGGACCTCATACATTACCTAGTCCAACCTCTTTATTTTTTATTTGGGGAAACAGAGGTTTAGAGAAGTTCAGTGACTTGTCCAAAGGTACACAGCTGCTGAGTGACAGAGGCAAGCTCACCAGTGTATCACCAGTATGACAACCCTGGTGATACCTAATAGCATTAAGAAAGCATCGTCTGTATATAGTGACTGTATGATTCTTGTATTAGAAAATTGCACTTACAGATTATGACACACACATTTAAACTGAAAGCCTGTATTAAACTTATTTTAGAACAAATTGAATACGTCTGGAAATATGGGTTCTGTTCAGACCTTCAAAAGTATTAGACATGAGTACAATGAATGCTGAGTTTAACATCAATTTCTCAGAACGAAATGGAAGATTATTCTTTCTTAACATGCTACACATCTGAAGTGGCTCAAGTTTAGATGAGCACTCATTAGCTTAATTCATAATTATTTTAAGGAGTTCATTGCCACTCATTTTTCTTTGCACACAGTTCCTAATTTGTAGCAGTCATCCTCATGGTTTTGTTCATTTGACACATCTTAAGATATTTCTTAGAATTCAGTAAGTGTTTGTGAAGCTCTATAATGATTTAAAAACTATGTGTCAGTGTGTAATTAACACTAGTCAGATATGTCTTAGTCTGAGGAACTTCAATTTAAGAAGATAGCAGAGTGTAAGGAGTGAGGAAAAAAGGGCATTTTCCTCATCACAGCATGTACTTTCCTGCATTAAAATATGTCCCCACATTGCAATGAAATGTCTCATCTAAAAGTGTTGACATACTTAGTGAAAAAATAAATTGTAAATATCTTTAAATTACTAAAATACAAACATTAGAAAAATCAACGAAAATCATAAAAGGTATGTGACCAGTCCATTTTTTTTCTTTTGTAACTGTATACAAAATGCAAATTTTTGATCAGGATAGAAACCTAATATAATGTTGAATTCTAAATTACCAGCCTCTGAAATATACCTCAAATTTGTCTCCTTTTCTCCATCTTCATTGCCAACATTACCTCATACCTTTCCTGATACAATAACTTTTAAGTGACCTTCCTTTCTCCAAGATTATCCCCCCACTCAGGCCTCTTAATTCCCTCTTCTCTTGGCATGCAGACTCATTTTTGTCCGTCTTTCAACAGAAAACAAACAAACAAAACCCCCAAAACAAAAAACTAGAAACCCAAGAGACACAAGGAACGGGGAGGTGCTGGACATGCTCATTACATTGATTTGGGTGATGGGATCATGGGTGTTTGCATATGTCCAGACTCACCAAATTATACACAGGAAATATGTACAGTTCTTTGTGAAAAAGCAACCAACCAAACAAAAAACAAAAAACAACTATCCCTGGATCCCCATCGTCCTAAGAGTAAAATCTAGAATCCTCGATGGACTGCTCACAGGGTCCTATGTTAAGAAGCCGCCATTTTCTTCTCTGATTTCTTCTGGTACCCATTTCCCCTTCTTGATCGTGCTCCAGCCACACTGGCTTTCTTTTTGTTTCTTGAAAATGCCAAGTTCTTTCCCATCCTATGAACTTTGTATTGATATTCCCCAAGACATTTTGGGGACAGGTGTCTTCTCATAATTCATATGGTACCTCTTCAGGGAGGCCTCGCTGATCATTCTATGTGAAGTCATTTGCATAGTAGCTTGCTTTTTCTTTAAGATATGTATCTTAAATGGAAATCATGTTAGAGAATTACTTGTCGATTGTTAGTTGCCACAATTAAGGTCCATAAAGCTAGGATTTTTTATGCCGTATTTACTACTGCATTCTCACAATCTGTGTCAGCGCTTAGAACATATTAGACACATAGGTGTGCACTATCTCCCAACCCTTGAGTTTTATACATCTGCCCTATGAAGTAAATCTATATAGGAATAGTGAAGTGGTAAGCTTTAGAAACGGTATTGAAAATAATTGTTTTAACATCCCACGTGACCTTTAATAAATTTTCAAAATTGTTGACTACAAAGAGGTGATGAAGTATTGATATAAACATTGATAAATAATATCAAAAAAGTTACTCTACCTTCCTCTTTTATTTTCATCATCAACACATGGTACAGGCAAACGAGCTTTTGGAACTTACATTTATAAGAAGCATGATGATAGAGAAAAGTCAGCTCTATCAGCTGACTAGGTCGAAAAGGAAAAACAAATTAAAAGAAAATTTTTGAAAATTCTCTCCCTTATGATTCTGGCAGTATTTTTTTCTTTAATAATTCTTCAGTTGCATATTTTTTGTTTGTCAGAGATATTCTGTGAGTCATTGTGCATACTTAGGAGACAGTTTGACTCAAGGGATTCATGAAATAGAGAGTCATACAATTAAATAATCGGACATCACTTTTAATTGCATATTTGCACTAAATCAAAATAGTACTCTTCAAAGGAAAATTATCCCAGCTTTCAAACAATGATTCTTTTGTATTTTGTATTATAGATACTAAATTGTTAGGACAAGGCCCTCTCCCACACACAAAACATTACATAATCAATTTTCTGCTCTTTTATCTGCTTTCCCCAAACACTGACAAAGAGAGTATTCTTTATCAGAGGCTACAATTTCATAGCTATATTGAAGCTTTCTAAAATGATCAAATTCATGCATGAATTAATTAAATATTATTTTTAGAAGTAATATTTTTTAGTGTTTTGGATAAAAATGTATTGATTGAATCCAAATGGGCATAGTATTTAGCAGGTGACATAAACACCATGACCATGAAAAGTTTGCAACTTTTTGAAAACTTCATCATCATTTTAAGGTTGAAAACAATTTCATGAATGTCTATAGTAGAGAGAAATGTATGTATCAAGGCATTATATATTATCCAAATACTTGTATGGGTATTTCATAAGAGAGGAGTTTGAAAGTGTTTTTTATTGGTTTTATTATTTGATTACTCTGGTCTTAAATTGTTTAATATTTTAGGTTTTCAGTTTATATTTCTGGCCAAGATCAGTTAATGGCAAAGCTGTTTTTGGGTGCCTGCTAAGCACAAGAAACTGTGTTAGAAAAAAAATTATTATGACACAATCACTTTTCTCTCATGATAAAACAGAGGTTATATGTAAACATGAAGTGAGAGGGGAGAATCACAAGTGAACATTTTAAAATGGTAATACAGGACTTCCCTGGTGGTGTAGTGGTTACGAATCTGCCTGCCAATGCAGGGTTCGAGCCCTGGTTTGGGATCATCCTGCATGCTGCGAGGCACCTAAGCCCATGTGCCACAACTACTGAGCCCGTGCTCTAGGGCCCGCGAGCCACAACTACTGAAGCCTGCATGCCTAGATTCTGTGCTCCGCAACAAGAGAAGCCACTGCAATGAGAAGCCCATGCACCGCAACGAAGAGTAGCCCTCACTCGCCACAACTAGAGAAAGCCCGCACGCAGCCACAAAAACCCCATGCAGCCAAAAATAAATAAATAAATATATTAAAAATTAATAAATAATAAATAAATAAACTGGTAATACAAATTCTCAAAAATTACAGAATGTCATAAAAATAGATAATGGTGGGTACTAGTAATGGAGACCTCTTAAGATGCCCAGGAGGGTCTTTCTGAGAAGTTGAAATTAAAGGTGAAGCCTGCGTTACAAGAAGAAGTCAGCCTACTGTATAGTACAGGGAACTATATTCAATGTCCTGTGATAAACCATAATGGAAAAGAATATGAAAAAGAATGTATATATATGTATAACTGAATCACTTTGCTGTGCAGCAGAAATTAACACAACGTTGTAAATTAACTACACTTCAAAAAAAAAAAAGAAGTCAATCATGTCTACATCTAAGCAAAAAGCATTGCAGACAGAGGAACTAACCTTTCAAAGACCCTAAGACACGACACCATTGTGCAGATTCAAGGAACTAAAAACTAGGGTGGCAGGACCATCGTGAGTGAAAGGGAGAGCATGATAGGTGAAGTTGTGTAAGCTAGCAGAGCCTACAGAGACCTGTTGGCAATTGTAATATATTGTATTTTATATGAAGGGCAGTTAAATTATTTAAAACATGGGACCCACATAATCTCATTTTCTTTTTGTAATTATAGTCAGTGTTCTGTGGAGAATGAATTTGAGTGAAAGGAAAGGAGGAGATGAGGAGACCATTTAGAATGACACCATGGTCTTTTAAACAAGATATCAGAGTGACTTGGTCTAGGGTGTGGCAGTGGATGTAGAGAAAAGTGAACTGACTCTACACCCCTGTGGTAAACATGACTTGGTGGAAGTTGGGGATAGCAAAAAAGGATAACTGTTGGGAAAGGCAGTCATGTGTAGCCTTTCTGTTCCCACTCAGCCATGTAACAATGGGTCTTGGTCTTGGGCTTGGAACACTTCCTTACCAAGAGATAAAGAGCCCACTGAGCTTGTGCCAGGCTTATCACCTTGTGTGGGAACATCTTTCCTTGTTTCAGGCTCAGTGATTGCTCTTAGATTGTCTCTGCTTAAATTGTGTACATCATATGGCCCCCAGCCAACCCCACTGTTGTATCTGTCCTCCAAGGACAAGGGGCCAGGGTGCTTTTTACTGTGGCACAAGAGGGGTACATTGGGCAAGTAGTCCTGTGACCACTGCCTGGTGAGACCCACTGGCCATGGGAGACAAATGCCCACTACAGAAGCTGATCTTGCTCTGTCTCTCCTCTATGTGAGTAAGGTGTTATTACACAGTATTTGACTGTGTTGTGTTTTCCTTGGCAACTTCTCTAACACGATACAGTGGGCAGAATTATTTAGAGTCCTCCCCTGGGATTGTAACCAGTGCACAGTACTCTCTTCTTTTGGGGTTGATAACCAATGTATGGTAATCTGCTCTACAGTAACTTGAATATTTTTAAACTTGAGCAACTGAAAGATTAGAAGGGTAAAATTTGGGGTTAGGGTAAACCAAGAGTTTAGATTTCAACATGTTGAGCTCAAGTATACAAATGTATATACCTGAGAGAAGAAATTGGAAAAATCTGACATTCATGAGTAAGCCAACAGTTTTTAATGTCATGAGAATGAGATTATCTACAGAGATAGTAGAGAGAGAGAAAGTGGGGCCAGGACCAAATCCCAAGAGAGGACAACATTTTAAGGTCTGGCTAACATGCAAAAATTAGCAAAAAAAAGAGTGTGAAGGAGAAGGCAGAGAATTAGGTGGGAAATTAAAATTATGTGCTGTCATAGAACCCAAGAGGAAAGCAATTCACTGAGCAGTAAGTCCCCTGTTTCAATGCTACATTGTTAAATAAATGTATATATACTGGCTTTGAAGAAATGAAGGTTGTTAATAATCTCTGCCAAATTAGATCCATTGAAGTGGTTGGTGGATGGGGATGAGTGAGAGTCAGGTTGAGTGGAATTGGATACATTGAAGTGGTTGGTGGATGGGGGCGGGTGAGAGTCAGGTTGAGGGGTGGGAGGAGTGATATGATGTCAGGAAATGGAGGTGCATTTTCTGTATAAGTTTATGGAGAACTTTTGCTGGTGAGGAATTTGAAGTCAAGAGAGGCTAAAATTATTTAATCTGGGAAACAAAAGAGCAGCTTCATATGTAGATGAGAATAATCTAATAGGGAGATATTGATAAGTCAAGAAAAAAAGGAAAGACTGAG
Source organism: Balaenoptera physalus (assembly GCF_965194825.1). Taxonomy (NCBI): domain Eukaryota; kingdom Metazoa; phylum Chordata; class Mammalia; order Artiodactyla; family Balaenopteridae; genus Balaenoptera; species Balaenoptera physalus. Next base: position 96,948,445 of record NC_138890.1, on the reverse strand, counting down.
AAAATAAAATCCTTTACTGAGTGCGATGGAGGAAAAGATTTACCTATGATAGAAAAAAAAAATTTTGGTTCATTAGAAGGGAAGAAGTGGAAACTAAAATTAGACACTGGAAGGTTTGCAGATTTTGTCATGGGGAGATGAATGAGCAAAGCAAAAAAAGTTTTTTTCTCAAAAATGTGAAAGCAAAGTCAGTGACGGAAAGTATGTAGGTACGTTCAGAGAATGTAGGAGAAAACTCTCTAGGAGAGCTAGGAGAGAGCTCATGAAATAAATTTGAACTTATCATGACAGTCATTGTATAATGCCCAATTTCATGATATTCTCTAATGGTATTTGGCTGCATGGCTTGTTAGCAATCTTGACCTAGGTATATTCACCAAAGTGGATGGTAGATGGGGCATACAGGTGTAGGCATGGAGAACTTGGATGGCTAAAATCATTCAGCTGTTCCAACTGTTTCATGGTTGGACTATAGTAGTTTGGTAGATACAAAACTTTTAGCAATCTAAGTACAGTTGTCTATGCTATTGCTATGGTGTGAATGTCCGTGGCCATGTTGAAATCCTAATGATCAGTGTGATGGTATTAGGAGGTGGGGCTTTTGGGAGGTGATTACTGCATGATAGCAGAGCCCTCGTCAATGAGATTAATGCCCTTATGAAAGAAGCTCCAGAAAGCTCTCTTGCCCTCTTTTACCATGTAAGGGTACTATGAGAAGTCTACGGCTCAGAAGGAGGGCCCTCCCTCACCCAAACATGCTGGTACCCCCCACTTCAAACTTCCAGCCTCCAGCTATATAAGCTACCCAGTCTGTAGTATTTTGTTAGAGCAGCCCACACAGACTAAGACAACTCCCATGAGCTACTTGGGATATTTAAACTGTGTGCCTCCAAAATTATTAACTGTCTGAAAAAAAGCAATGCATTTTAAATAGCCCTGCTTCTACTTCTCCCTTCTGCAATCACCTCCTGCCTTCCCTCACAGAATATCTGTGAGTTCAAGGTAGAAAAGTATATATATATATATATATATATATATATAAAATATATATATTTATATATATATATAAAATAGAGAGAGATATAGAGATACATTGTATATATAGAAGGAGAGAGGGAGAGGGAAGAGGAAAAGGGTCCAAGGTATACCCTTAAATAAATAATTGAAAATATATAAATCTTAGGATCCATCTAAAACCTAAGGTGATCCTTGAATGATTAAACAATGGGAAACTGCTGAATCATCCAGACATCACAGATGCAAGTGCAAAGTGCTTAAATTTTGTTTTTTGATGATACTTTTTTGTGTACTTTTACTTATCATCTGTATCTCTTCATCAAAGTTTTCTCCAAGTTCTGGCATGTTATATTAATCAACCCTCTAAATAACTGATTAGAATTTTGCCGTCTTCAATAACCACTTTGTTGCCTGTTTCTTGTTTTTATTTTGACAATGTGATTTTTATCTGAATGTGTTCTTTGCTGATGCCAGGTGGCTCCCATTGCATAGATTCAATGTGTGCACATATTTGAGAACACAAATGGGATCCTTTCTCCCTGAGTTTCGTCTTCTTCCTTTGGGTACTGTTCCTTGATAGAGGAATGCTGACTCTTGGCCTTTCTCAGTGACAGTCTTAGGAACACTGTGACAGTGCCTCCATTGTGAGAATTTCATCACCTCTGGTGAATGGCAGCTGGGAACACATTCTGAAGCCTCATATATGGGATAGCAGAAAAGTTAAAAAGTACTTAAATTCATCCAAGTTCTTGAGTTTCCCCTATTTATGTTCTCCCTTAGACCTTGCTTCTCTCTGCTTGAAAATTTTGAGTTCTGTTGGAAAATGCACTTAAATTATAGTTTGGCCCATTCCCTGGTCCTACTGAACTGGGTGTATGCTCGTTCTCTCAACCTGGTCCTATCTGAACTTTATCTTCGAGAAAGATAAGTAATCTGTACTTAATGCAATCATTGTCTTCCTCATAGATTGTTAGGTAAAGAGAAATGGTATTAATATTGCTTTTGCTTTTATCTATAGGTTTCCTTTCTTCTGATATTTTTGAAAAGATTGGAACTACTTTTTAAAATTTGGCTGCTAAAAAACCAACAAAGTTTTTCTAGATGGTACTAACACACATGAAGTATAGATTAGATGAGGTAATGATATCGTGCTCTTCTTAACCAGGAATGATATATTTGCAGCACTGAATCTTGCTGAATGTCATATGTAAAAAAGAGCATTGTCAAAGTAGGCTATATAGAAGTTGGTGTTTGGAGCACTTAAAGATCAGGCTGTCATTACTTGTGAAGAATTGGTCAAGAAAGGAGGAAGAACTGAGCTAGTTATTTGAGCATGTGATAGGAATAAGAACTAGGATGAGAAGCTGAAATTACTTGAGCAGAATTTGTCTTAACAGATGAAATCACATGATAAACATTGGAACTCCTCAACATTAAGAATGGGCTCTCTCAGAATGCTGAGATATTTGTGCTGGTGGGGGCATTTAATCTAGGGCTGTATGTGCATTCGTCAAGGGTGATGTGGAAATAATTCTTTCACTAGAGAGGTGGTTGGATTGATGTTCCTTCCAAATCTAATGATCTCTAATTTTGTGAGGGTCAAAATGAAAATACTATCTCTTAAAGGATAATCTGATATTTATGAAATATTTCTTCAATATTTGCTATTGTAAACATAAAAGTAATAGATTGTACCCAGAAGAATATAAGATTGCAAACATGTAAACTATTAGAAGAAACAATTAATATAGAAAGAAAAAATAGATCGTATAATAAATGATAAAATAGAAAAGAATCACAAAAACATTAAGGATAATATAACATCAGTTGACAAAACAAAGGACAATCTCATTCAAATCAGTATGTATAAAAGGAGTAAAAGCAGCCACTTTGAATCTCATTCAAATTAGAGATAAAGCAAAACTCAACTACATATTATTTGCAAGGAACATGTCTATAGTAAAATAAGAAAATCAAAGAGCAAAACTAAATAACTAAAAAGTAGACAAGAGAAATGCAAACTCAAGGAAATTAGGGGTCATATTCTTAATAATGGATTAAACTGAATTAAGAGCAAAAGTTTAAAAGGAACAATGATAACAGTACATTATATAAACCCAAATGGTGATGTATCTATCTTGTATATTTGTGCTCCAGATAATATCATATTATTCGTACACTTACTGAGCATCTTTTATATGTCAGCCAATCTTCTAGGCTTCCAGATTACAAATAAACAAATAAAAAATAAAATAAACAAAAAAAAAACCCTTTCTTTTTCTTCATGTAGCTGATATCCTTACTGGTGAAATAGAAAATAAGCATGGGTAATTAATAGTGTTATGAAGAAAATCTAAAGCTGAAGAAGGCAGCAAAACAATAATATGAGAAGACTTTAATTCACTTCTTTCAATAAATGACAATTTAAATAGACAAAAAGTAAGTAATAATATAAAAGATGAATAACAACAAGGTAGAACTCATTTTTAACATATTGAATTCTATATTCTGAAGGCAGAGAATAAAACACTTTTACCCCCAAACGCTCAAGGAACAGACACACAACTTGATCAAAATTTAGGAAAATATCAATTTTAAACATGGAAATAGTATAAAAAATATTTTCTGTTTCTGAAGTGAAAATGATTGAAATTAACTCTAAGTTAGAAAAAAAACAATATTCCTTGAAACAAAGAATCAAAGTTTCAGTATACACAAAAATTTTGTTTTAGAATATACAGATGAAATAAAATTTCTAAAGATAGATATTAATGGAAATGGAAATACTATTATTTTAAAGGCCTAGACGATTCCATTTAAGCAGTAGTAAGAATGAAAATAAATGAATTTAGAATTCAACATAAGTGTTATAAAAAAGAAACAATCAGTTTAGGGAGAGCCTGAGGACAAAAAGATGTGGCAAAGATCAAATGGAAATTAATAGGCTAGAATTAAAATGGCAGGATCAGTAAATCAATATAAAATTGGTTCTTTTAATTAACTGAAATGTGAGCTCAGAAAACAAGGAAAAAAATGTATAAATTATAAATATTGGAACACAGTAAGTGAGAATATGAAAACAATCACAAATACAAGCAACTAACACAATTTACATTTTTACCACCATTTAGAATTGTTTTGCAGGCACTAAGCAATCCAATTAAAGAAGGAAAATAGATCAAAATGATAAAAATTGCAATGAAGAAGTTAATGCCATCATTATTCGGAGATAATATGTTAGCACACCTGGAAATCTAAAAGGCATTAACTAAATAACTAGTAATTCAAAAATTTGCTTGAGGACAGTATTTACTCATTGATAAATCTGAGATACAATAGTGCCATAAGTTTTTGGTTTAAATTTTCCCTATCTTTTGCTAAATAAGGACAAATGAAGTCAGAAGGCAACAACGTATACTGAATCCCTAAGACTAACAAGCCCCTGTGAGGAAGATTGGAACTTATTCTTTATCTTTCACAGTACACAAGGAGAAAGAGGTGGTTACCGTGAAAGCAGCTAAGAAGAAATCAGTTAAAATTTTAACAAATTCTTAAAGGCCAGGTACAGGCTGGCATATTAGTGTGGGATGTCTAGAGTTCCCAGTCACAAGAGAAGTTGGCATTCACTTGCAAGCACTTTTCCAAGAGCCATTTTTGTGTGTGGAAGAGACAAGTAAGCAAGGTCACGGGTATGCAGCCTATACAGTCACATAGGCCTCACATTTAGAAGAGCTCTGCATCTAGTTTAATGCTCTGCTGTCACCCTCTTGAAATTATTAATAGTTTTTGAACAAGGGGCCCTAGCTGTTCAGTTTGCATTGGGAGTCACAAATTACATACCCAGCTGGCATGTTGGAGATGATTGGTAGCTGGTGGGAGACAGAAAAGAATCCCTGTCCATTTCCCCAAACTTTTCCCTCTTACAAAGCAGGGCCCAAGCAAAACTCCATTGCTTCTGGAGGTAGAGGCAAAATCTTTCTGCCTTTGGTGGAGGGATAGGAAACTGTCTTAGACCCATGCTAAAGGCAAAGATCTATTGCTGCCAGGGGAGAGGCAGAAGCAAAAACCTTCTGCCCTCAGAGTAGGCATGTTCATGAACTTGGAAGACTCATTATTGTTAAAATGTCAATTCTCCCTGATTGATCTATGAATACAATCCCAGTGACAATTCCAGCATGTATTTTAAAATTTGACAGTTCAATTCTAAAATGTAAATGGGAAATTAAAGGATCTAGAACAGCCAGCACAGTTTTGAAAGAGAACTACTAGTGAGCATTCATACTACCTCATTTCCAGACTTACTCTGAAGTTGTAGTAATCATGATACAGATACAGTGATATTTGTGTAAGGATAAACATGCAGATGAATGGAATAAAACAGAGTTCAGAAATAGATCCGTACATATATGGCCAACTGAGTTACACAAATGCTCTGAGGAAATTCAACTGAGTATTGGTGGTCTTTTCAACATACAGTACTAAAAAAATTACACATCCATATATAAATCAAACATACACATAAATGTAAAAACTAAAATTAAAAATCTTATAGAAGAATCTAGAAGAGAAAATCTCACTGAATTTGTGTTAGGCACAGATTTCTCAGATATGCCAAAAGAGCGTGAATGTTAAAATAAACATTAGTAAATGGACTGCATTAATACTAAAAATGTCTACTCTTTGAAAGACATTAATGATATTTAAAAAACATGCCACTTCTAGGAGAAAATATTTGAAAAATGCATAACTGATAAAAGATTGGTATCCAGAAAATATTTTAAACAGCCCTCTCAATTCAATAATAATAAACAAATAACCCAATAAAAAGAAAGGGGGTAAAAGATTTGAATAAACTCTTTAAGAAAATGGAGATATACATGGTAAATAAACATATGAAAAGATGCACAATATTATTTGTCATTAGCATAATGCAAATTGAAACCACTTGAAATACCACTACATGCTTATTAGAATGACTTGAAAAAATAAAATTGACAATATCAAGTGCTAATAATGATTAGAAGCAACTGGAACTCTCATACATTGCTAGTGGGCATGAAAAATGCTAGAGCCACTTAGTAAAACATTTTGGCATTTTCTTTTAAAATTAAACATACATTATCATTAAACTAAGCAATTGCCCTATTATTTAGCCAAAGGAAAATAGGTATATCTCTCCTAATACCTCAGATGTAAGCATTTAGTAGATTAATTCTTAATCACCCAAAACTCAAAAAAATCTAAATGTCCATCAACTTTTTATCAAATGGATAAACACTGTGGTACATCATACAAGAAAAAAAAAAAAAAAGGAACTACAAACTGATACATGTAAGTAGCATAGATATCATAAAAGAATCATGCTAAAAGTAAGACCCCAGACAGAACAGGCTACATATTCTATGGTTCAATTTATATGACATTATGGAAAAGACAAAATTATAGGGAGCAAAATCAGATCAGTGGTTTCCAGGGATTGGAGGTGGGGGACATAGTGGCACAAAGAAAAGTTTTGGGGTGATAGAAATGTTTTACATCTTGATTGTAGTGGTTAATACACAAATTTATACATTTGTGAAAACTCATAGAACAGTATATCCTAAAATCCAAAGTGTGGGTTTTACTCTATGTAAATTATACCTTAATAAATCTGATTTAAAACATTCTCACTCATATTTTAAAAATTGAATATAAAATCATTTTTATTTATCAAACTGGCAAATATCCAAGCATTAGATGCCACCTTTGTTTGTTGCTGGTGATTAGAGAAAGCAGTGCTCTCACACTTAGTTGGTAAAGTGTAAATTGACATAATATTTATGTAGAAAAATTTGGCTATAACTATTATAATTTATATACCACTTGACCCCTCAAATCTCCTTCTAGGAACTTATACTAGAAATGCAATTTTACATATACACAAATATTTATGTACAGTAATACTCATTGCAGTAGATTTGTAAGTTTAATACAACTTAAATGTCTGTTAGTAAAAGACTGTTTGAAAAAATTATGGGGTGTTCATGCAACTGGATACATACTATGTGGCTGTTTAAAAGAAATAGGTATTTTACAGATATGAGTGGGAACTTGACACAGTAAATAGAAAAAAGACAAGGGCCAGATAACTGACAATAATATGCTAAAATTTATGATTCAGAGTATATATGTATGTGCCCCTATGCATGGAATGTCTCTGGAAGTGTACACAAGTGACTATTACAGCATTAGTATATGATGAGGATAAACTGGAGGATGAGGGACACATGCAGAAACAAAATGTATGTTTCACGGTTTATCATCTCATGATCTTGTTATGGCTCTATTTTGTGTGATTTGCATATACTTAAGACTATAGTAACTATTTTTAAAGGAAAAAATAAACAAAAAGGAAAACAAATTTAAATTTAATATTTAAATTTAATATTTAAGAACAGTGGCACCTTGAGCATGTCTGCATCTCTCTCCCTCTTCTCAACTTCCCTGTAGTGAGAATAAAAGCCAGAGCAGAAAGGTTGCAGATTCTAGGTCAGCAAGTTTCAGATTTAGTTCACTATCCAAATCTGGGAGTTCCTGCTCCTGGATGGCTGGGTGAGAGCCAAGGTAAAAGTGGCCAGTGGTAGGACTTGCCTTGCCTCTCTGCTTGCGTTGAAAGTCAACCAACTAATGAAACAAAATGCCTAGATAAACAAACAAAACAAAAAAATGAAACCAAAGCACCTTGAAGTGCCTCATTCTGTTCAGTGCCAGTTCTGTTAGAAATGGAGAGAATTAACCTGAGGCTGGGAATCTGGGAGCACAGATGCTCCCTCCTCATCCCTCAGCCCAGAAATTTGACTTTACTGTTTTTGTTTTGTGTTGCTTTTGTCACCATCAGCCTTCTAGAGCAGAGACTGCTGCACTTTCTTTCATTCTCTGGCTCCCATTTGAGAAACAGACTGACCCAGTGCTGAAGAAATGAAAAGTCCTAACAAGAAAAAAAAAAAGTCACTTATGAGTATTAAGGAAGCAGAGGGAAAAAGATAAAACAAAAAGATTCAAGAGTTGGCTCTTATTGATTTTTGTTAAAGAAATCCTCTGTGAATGTATTAAGTCTTTTAGGGAGAAGCAAATAGAGTACAAAATATTTTTTAACTCTAAGTTAAAAGTTTTTGAAGGAAAAATTCAATACATACACTGAAAAGGAAGATGGCCATGGAAAATCTAGCCAGATAGATTCTATTATGTTGTAAGGAAAAGTAGTAAACTTGAATAAAGAAAGAACCTTGAAGAAATTGAATGAAAAATAAAAATGCCCCCAACCAAACTCCCTCAGATTCAGATGGTTTGACAGGTGCCTTCTACCAAACTTTCAACATTCAAGATAACCCCTATACAATACATGTAATTTCAGAAAATAAAAATGGAAGAAAATGTTTCAAAGCCAATTTCTGAATAAAACAACTGCTTTCTAAAGCCAGATAAAGGTAGTATAAGTAAAACAGTTATAGGACCATTCATTTACAAAAATATTTTCTTTCCTTTAGAAATCTTAAATAAATTCAAACTAGAAACAACAGTGTAATGAAAATAATAATACATCATGATCAAATAGAAGTGAGGATGACAATATCAGAAAATCCATTGGTATAATCTACCTCAGTGATAGGCTGAAAGAGAAATAAATCATCTGATTATCTAAAATAATGGAGAGGACATATCATAAAGTCAAAAAGTAGTTATGATGAAGAAGTCTCTTATTAGAAATGGAAGGAAATTTCCTTACTTTGATAAAGTCTATCTAAACTAATAACTAGATATTATACTTTGGGGAAAATGTTAATATATTTGGCAAAAGGAAAAGAATACCTGGTATTACTTCTAGTCTATAAATGAAAAACTGAAAGCCCTGACTTAATAAATAAATAAAATAAGAACAAATAACAATATGAGATACGAAAGGAGAGGCACAATACTTTTCCATGTCTGTGGATGAAATGAGCATTATCATAGAATAGTCACAGTACCAGAAAAAATTAGAACGAGTAAAAAGTTGCAGCAAGTTTGCCAGATACAAGAGCAGCATAAAAGTCAATAATAGTAGGAGAAAATAGCATAGACTAAGATGAATGTTTATAAATAAACCAGCATTTGTTAATGAACCAGCAATTCTACCCTTGACTATAAACACAGAGTATATCTAAAATTGTTCCATAAAAAGGTGTATTAAGGAGGCCTAACATTTAAGTTATCCTTCATTAAGGAAAGGGATGCATACATGAACTGGTATAGAGCGGTCAGAAATAAAAAACTAGATGCACCTTAGGCATCATTAATAAATCTTTAAAAACATCCTATGGGCAAAGTAGTAAGAAATAAACTAAGTTAAATGGCACAATATCATTTACATAAATTAAAATATATCTTTACAGATTTCCACTTTGGTGAAGGGTAGAGATATTCATAACAGAAAATGTTCCTGCCTCCCCCACCAAAAAAAAATTGTTGAAAAGATCAGAATGCTCCTGAAGTAAGGGGAATAAAAATTGTTAATTTAAGATTCTAGGGTGTAGAGAACCACAGCGTTTTGAGCTGATAATTTGCAGCCACTTTTTTGCTAGTGGCATGCCTGATTCTAGGTGCCATCAAGAGGCTGAGAATCTTGGCTTTTTCCTAGGAGACAAGATCACAGTTTGAAGTCATAGAAACAAGTAGAGTTTTGTTGTTGGTGGTGGTGTTTTTATAGTCTTGCATGGCTGGAGTGATCAAATTGGACTTGAGAGTCATCAAACACATGAAGGATTTTTCTTGAAGGGATTTGCCTGTGTTTGAAGCTTTCTCGGGAGGGCTTTGAAAACACAGACTCTACAAGTAGAACGGTGATTTGGCAGCTCTCTGTGCTGTGGAGACAAGGAGGAGAGTTCAGGGAGTGCCTGGGAGAAGAGCACTGATGAATATACCAAGGAAGTGAAGAACCCTGGGGGGTAAAGCCTTAAGAACAGTAATTTTCTGGTAAGTAGAAGGAGCTCAACCAAAATCCTGAAGTCAGCATTGATTACATAATGAGAAGAAGGGTGAATCCTCTCTGGAGAAAGATAAATCAGAGGACATTTCTACAAGCTTTCTATTTGCTACTTATCTATGATGTTAGGATACAGTTTACATGGTGAGGGGTCTGTCTAGTGTCAGGAAGGGGGTTTCTGGGGTGCCAATAATGTACTGCTTTTGGATATCTGAGCTTGTTATGTCTGAGCATTCACTTTGTGACATTTCATCAAGATTTTCACTAAACATTATTGTGCTTTCACTGAAATATATTTTACTTCACTTAAAAACTTACTTAAAATTCACATACACATAAAACAATTTTAGTTCCAATGATCCCTATGCCGAAGCAAATGTGTTCCAGGACTTTGCAGATAGGTGAAAATAGTTTTTTGTTAGAACAATTATGCCAAGACATTTCTTAATGTTATCTTCCCATTTCTCAATTAACTCTATTAAGTTGTGTTATATTAATATACCACTTGATTTAATTTGCTAATATTTCACTTGGATTTTTGCATCCATGTTTGTAATCATTTTTGGTGATATCTTCATCAGGTTTTTGTGTTATCTTCATCAGGTTTTTGGTGTTAAGGTTATGTGACTTCTTAAAAGAAGTTGGGGTATATTTCATTTTTCTAAGGGGTCAGGGAAAAAAAATCTATATATTGTTCAAAATATCTGCTCTTTAAAGTTTGGTTAGAACTCCTAATAGATAAACTAAGCTAAGAGGCTAAGGAAATGCACTGTGCTAAATTGTTCAGGCTTAGTCAAATGCTCCATCCCTGGGTTCTACTTTACTTGGTAACATTGGAATAGAGATTGAAGAAAGAGCTTAGGTCCCCAGAGGAAAGCTAGAGCATAGTTACTAGCAGGGTGAAAAGATGCCTGATGGCAAAATCAATAGCTGTCTGCTGAAAATACTCAAGACTGCTTTCAATTTTTTCAAAATTAGACAAAATATAGTTGACTTTTTTGGTTTGTCTTACTCTAATAATACCTCAATTATCCATTTCATTTTATGTACATAGGTATTCTAAATCACACAACTACTATTAACTCAAGTTCTTTTATTCTCATACAAAGAAATTTGGAGTAAAGTCTTTGATTCTAGATTTTTCTTCCCCAGTGTTAGTAGTTCTAGAATGTTCAGCAACTTCAAACTACCCTCTTAGGATACATGGTAGCCAGAATAATGTCCCATTTGTATGTCCACAGCCAAATCCTTGAAACCTGTGAATCCCATGTTACCTTATAGGCAAAAGGGACTTTGCAGATGTGATTAAGAGTATAAATCTTACAATGTGGTAATTATCCTGAATTATCCAGTGGCCCCAGCATAATCACATGAATCCTTAAAATCAAGAAACATTGCTATCTGAGTAAAAGAGATGAGACAGAAAAGAAGGAATGGAGATTCAAAGCATGAGAGGAACATGGTATTGCTGGCTTTGAAAATGGAGGAAGAAGGCCTTGAGCCAAGGGATGCAGCAACTTCTAGGCTCTGGGAAAGGTCCCAAGACAAGAGCCAGCAAGAAAATGGGGACCTTGGTCCTACAATCTTAAGGAACTGAATTCTGTTAACAATTTAATCAATCAAGAAATAAATACTACCCTTGAGCATCCAGGAGGTGAATGAATGCAGCTTACAGACACATTGATTGTAGCCAAGTGAGACCCGTCTTGGACTTTAAGACTTCTGACCTGCAGAGCTGAAAGATCATACATTTTTTTGTTCAAGCTGCTAAATTTGTGATAATTTGCAAAGGCAGCAATAGAAAACTAATAGGGGTATTTCAGATGATAAATTCTATCAGGACTTTGTGCATCCCTTACATCTCTTAGAGTTATTACAATTCGGGTATCTTCTAGAGTGTTCTGATACTGATAATCTAGTTGAATAAGTGACTACTATGTTGTGTATTTAAAGAATGTAGAAATCAATTCATTTCACAGGAACCAGGAAATTAAAATGTACGCAGCTTTTATCAGAAAGAGTAACTTTTCAACTCATTCTTAGTGTCTAAATTGATGGTAGACTATGTAGAGTACCCTCAATTTTCAACAGCAATGAATGTAAAAGGTGAGGAAAAAGGTATTATGAAAAACAATGTTCTTTATTTTTATATCCAGAATTAATAGACAAGCGTCTCTTCCATGTAAGTACAACGGATACTTTAATCTTGTATTATTTTAATGTCAGTTGTAAAGCTGCATAAATAGCATATGACTCTTAAGGGAAAAAAACCAAGAAAAGGAGAGAAAGAAGGAGAAATCTTAAATTCAGTACTTTTCATTTTGTATCAGTAAAATCTTAAAAAGGAAGTTAACGGTTAATCAACACAAATTTAATGCTATCATTTTAAGTCTGACTAGGCAGTTATTTTAATGACTGTCATTATCACAACATCTCTCTGTCAATATGAGGTTTGTAACAGGCAATACAACTCTCTCTAAATATGATGTTTCAAAGAGTGAGTGCCTGTATAGATTTAAATTTGGTGGCTCACAGTATTTAATGATGTGTTTCTTTTTGTATTTAACATGTGCTAAAAAGCACCATTCTTATAAAGGTCATTTATTTCTGGCTCTGTATATTTTACGTTTTGTCAAGCTATTATTCATGCCTCACTCTGGTACATAACTCTACTACAGGTACTGCATTTAGTACACTAGCGCCCTAGTGGTCTGAAACAGTTAATGGAGCTCGCTAAGCATCTAGTTTAATACATGAGGGTGACTTGGGTACTGATGATGAGCTACCTCAATATACATTATAGAGAATCAGTCATCTTGTGATAGTAGTGGTTAAATACACTTTCACTGAGATTTTTGTTACAAGTGGGAAGATTTAAAAGTGGTGATGAATTCCATTAAGAGTCAGGCTAAATATTTGGCTATAGGGCTAATGTCTAGGGTGTATTTAAGACACCACGAGAGTGGATGTAGACATAAGTAGGAATAATTCATGCATCTGATGGATGGTTGGATGAGATGACTTTAAGGTCCTTTTTAACTCTGAGAGTGCATGATTCCATGCGTATTAGAAATCTAGCCCTGGAACAAATATGCATGAGCAGTCACACTATAAAACTGGAGCATAAAGAAGAAACTATAAAAATAACCAGATTGTGGGGGAAGACGGACAGTTAAAATAAGAATCCTGCTTTGAATCAGAGATTTAAAATAACTTTAAAATGTTTTAGTTTGAGTGTCCTTTGACTAGTGGTTTCCAGGTTTTTAGGATAGGGACTGGTTTTAACAGACAATTTTATTATCTCCTAAGATACATAATTATTATCTCCTGAAACAATGTATGATAGCAAAAAAAAAAAAAAGCCATGTTTCTAAATGATTTTTTATGCTGTGTTAACTCCTGTGTATGCTGCATTGTTTAGGTAATCAGCAGACCAGGTTGAGTGTACATGTGGCTTTGTAGAAATAATCTCGTGCTACCACAGAGGTCCAGGGCCATAGATTATGGACCACTTCTTTAAAGTGTCATTTCTTAAGAATATGAATTTCTTAAGACTTTAGATTGGGTTCCTCAGCTGAAATTTCGAAGTTGAATCTGAAGTCCCTAAGCCCCTGATATGTAATAAATATTATTAGAAAGAACACACACACACACACACACCCCATCAACAGGAGAAGGTAACTAATACGATGTGTTTCTTACAACCCATTTACCAGGCACAGGGTGAAGAACTTCATATTAACCATCACAAAAATCTTAAGAATCATGTTGTTATCATTTTGCACGTGCCAAAAAAAATAAGGCAAAGAGATGTTAGTTAACTGGCTTAAAGACAAGCAGATTTCAACCCCAGTGTATCTGTTCCCATATATTGTGTTCCTTTCACGAAATGATTATGCTTATAATATATAACGAAGTGTAACCAATATTATAAAGTCAACATTAATATATTGGAAAATATTTTCTTATTTGCAAACACATGAAGTTTGAATTGACAATGTAAGTAATATTTTCAGTAATCTGAGGCTTTTGACTTTTCTAATAGACTCCAAGATATAGAATACCTGATAATGAAAATATTCTCTTTTTTCTTTCTAGTAATTTATATAACACTTTCCATGTGCCACCAGGGATTACTTTACCCTTTTAAACACCTTAAATTAGGGACTAGTTTTATCTTCATTTTACACATGTGGATTCAGAGGCATAAAAGATTAAATGATATCCCCTAAATCTGTAAATAGTAAGTGGCAGAACCCAGAATTTGAGCTTAATCTAATTCTAGAGTCTATTAATTATTTACTCATGGCTTTAAGTAATCATATAGAATGATTGAGCAAATATCAAAAATATGCATAAGAGGATACCTGGAAAGCAATGGAAAGATCTGGTTTCCAGAAAATCCCATTCAACACCATCTGGCTAGGTGATTTAGGGCAACATAAATACTCTCATTGGATTGGAATTTTGCAATTCTTGAGTGATTTCATATATAGCACTTAATTGTAAATTATTGAAGGTGTTAGAATAGTTATGGTTGTGTCCACTTTACAAACAAGTAAACTAAATCTAAAAGAGACAAAGTTTCACTTTAATAGGTGGTAGACCTTCTGTGTTTAATTCCCACTCAAGTTGTCTGTCCAACAAGTAAGTTACACAAATGTTACCTTAATCAATTTATACTTTTTGAGATCTCTGGGGTTTGCACTTTTGGATTTGGGGATGTTTGAAGTAGAAAACTTCTGGCAGAATAGATTTAACAATATTTTGAGACACCGAGTTCCAACGTAAAAGAAGAGGTAAAATTAATGGCTTAAGTGAAAAATATTAACTCAACTCTCACCAGCTCATGAGAGTTTAGTCTTCAATCCTAAATTTGGTAAAATAAAAGAGCTATGTATGTATGCATAAATACAGATATGATAAGAACAAAATCTATATTAAGCTATGAGCTTTCACATATTTATTTTTCTCCTTTTCTAGCCAATTCCACACACACATACCTGCTGCCTAAGAAAAATTATTTACTTTTGGTGCAATGAGAGGTAAAAAGTATGTGCCTGGAAAAAATAGAAACACTTGGAAAGAAAGGACTTGAGATGGGAGATAGCCATTGAGATAGGGATGTGAGGAGAGAACAGTCTAGTAGATAGAGGAGAGATTTTTAGATGCAGGAGAGGGAGGCAAGAAAGGAAGAGATATGAGCAGCTGTTTTGAGAAGTAATGGAAGAAAGGAAGGAAGGGAGGAAGGAAGAAAAGAAAGAAAGAAAGGAAGGGAGGGAGGGAGGGAAATAGTTCATAGCTGCTTGGGGAGTTGTGTGTGTGTGTGTGTTTATGTATGTGTATGCAACGTTTTTTTTCAATTTAATTTTATTTTTTTATATAGCAGGTTCTTATTAGTTATCTATTTTATACATATTAGTGTACATATGTCAATCCCAATCTAAGGTGTTTTGTATGAGTTTGTATGAGTTTATGTGCTTTAATAACATCTGACAATTTCTGAACTTTCCTTACACCTAAACTTAGAAAGACTTGTTTTATCTGGGTTAAAAATAGAATGCATGTGACAGCAACAGAAAATGTGTAAGTTCTTGTTTTCATTTTTTCTGTCATCTGAGTTTACTGCCCTCAGTGCCTTTGCTTTCCTATTGGGTGGTAGGAGAATTGCCATCTATTTCTTTCCTCAGTATACTGTGGAGATGAATTAATTCCTCTCAATTCAAAGTATATTGTTCTGCAATTAGAATATTGTTCCATATTCCTGTTCAGCTGAACAGCGCATCTTTATCTGCAAGTATCGTTGCACAAGATGCTAACCTGATATCAGTCCCTAATGACAGAAAGGCAGGGACACTACTTTGTCTCCTTTGGATAAGGAAGATGTAATATCTTGTGTATAGAGAACAAATTGACCTTGTGAATACTATAGTTAATTAAGTGAACACCATAATTGAATGCCAGTTTGCTCTAAAAAATGGTCTGCCACCTTCTGAGATTCATCTAAGAGCAATTGAGACGGTCAATGTGTAGGTGTTTATGGGCTCAACATCAGGTCATTGCAGGTGTTCTATTAATTATTGCTTTTATTATCCTGCTTATGAAAGGTGTTAAGCTTTCTTCTTGCTGGATGTGCATATTACTTAATATCACAGAAGGTATGCTGAGCATTGGTTTGAAAGTAACTTTGGGTTCAAGTGACCTGTGACAATTAAGTGATTGATTTTAAGAAGGATTCTGGAAAAATCCACACATCCTGCAATTCGGGGCATGAATCTCCTGGCATTTGCCATTAGCAATGTTTTCTACTGATGAAAATAGTGGATATTTATAATGTGTTTATTCGAAGGCACATTTGCCAGAAATAGCTGCAGTTTTGTTCTCTGTTTACCTATTAGCACTGGATAAGGATGAATAATTTATATTCTTTTGTTTAGGAAACCTGCTTCCTCTCCCTATAGAGTATACATCTTTACAGTCTACTTAGAGAAGAGAGTATATTTTCCCTTTACTTAAAAGGTATTAAACTTTGCCTTGTTCAGATGGATTTTGTCACCAACCACATACAATATATTCTCAATCATATCAGAGAAAGATGATAGGAGGGAAACAGTTAATTGTTACATTTTGTGGAGTTAGATGGTCTAAGAATTTGTAGCAAATGTTCAGCTGTAGCCAGTTGGCAAACAAACTGCACAGACAGTTCCCATACAAATTACCCCGAACATGAGCAATGAAGTGCCACTTTGGGTTCCACATCCACTTGGAATTTGATATTTTCCATTGTTTTACAGAGAGCTGAAAGCAATGTCAGTGTATTTAAGTATAATGTGTGAATGGTAGGGGTGACAAAAAGATGTTCAAAATCCTTTGACCAATTTCTATCACATGATTTCCCAGCATTTCTATTACCCATTGCATTTTAATTAAAAAAATCAAAATGTCATCTGGCCTGGGGTGTTAGTCAGATTAGGCTAAGCCATTCTTAGCTAGCAAATAAGCCCTGGAATAGTAGTAGCCTAAGTTTTTTTCTCCAGGGGAGCTCCCTTACAAGTGTTTTTTTAAGATCTTACCTTGTGGTTTTGCGGTATAAACATGGACCTTCCAGGGTCACGGTCATGGTTTGAACAAGATAGAGGGTAGATCAGGGGCTTTTCAGTGTCTTAGCCAAGAAGTGACATTTGTGACTTTTGTTTATACTCCATCAACTGGAACTAGTCACGTTACCCTGACTAATTGTAAGCAGGGTAGAAATTTTTGTCTTCTGGGTATCCAGCAAGGAGAGGAGAAATGAATAATGATGAGAGTTGGTAATTGCTTCCATCCCAAGAAGGGCATCATTTCTCATTATGAGTAGATTCCAACATAATTGCCTGTAATTTTTGCTTGTTGTTACCTGAGCTTATTGATCTTCTGAGCCTTTGAGACTATAAAACAAAGTTGTGTAGAATTGGGACATCTTGGTTTTCTCATGAACTTCTTTAGGTTACTTCGATTTTGTTAATCCCTAGTTATCGAAAGGTTGGTTCAACCTCTAAAACTGCTTTGCTTTCAGTATCGTGGGAAATAGGAGATGTGGACTGAACGTTTCTGGCAGAAAATTCGCACGACAGATGATTTCAAATTATCACATGTATGAGGGGAAGGAACATATGTTTATCATCATTAAACACTAATATTTGATGAGCACCTACTGGTGTTTGTCATTTTAAGAAGGCTTAATGATGGTGGTAGGAGGTTTAGAAAAGCCTACATGCTGATAGAACATTGTTTTAGGCCAAGGATTCTTAACTTGGGTCCATGAAACCATATAGAATACAGATGGCCTTTGGTGTAGTATATATGAAACCTTTAAATTGCATGCAAATTTTGTAGAGGTATGTGTATGTATTTTTTTTTTTTTTTTCCTGTATTCTCGAACTGATCACTGGTCCAGAAGAGGTTTAGGAGAAGATCTTTATTTTGCCTTCAGAGATACAGGAGAAACAGAGTGAACAGGATATGAAGTAAGAAATTAGATTGTCTTGCAAATATCTTAGGTCAGCTTTTATGTCTGGTATTATGTTTCTTAAATAATTGTTTTTAAAATTAATATGTACTTAAGATATCATTTTGAAACTTAAGGGTGGGCATTCTCAATTGCACATCTAGGGTCTGAAAAGTACTCTCCTCAGTTGTGTTTTTAAACTCAATGATAAACTGTTTGCTTTTCGATTAAATGATCTTATCCACGTTTTTATCCTGAGTAGCTGTCTTATTAACTTAGCAGCATTGCAGTTGTTCATGAATTTAATGAAATGAGGAAAAATGTATTCATTGATATTTTGGGTTGCTTTAGAACAAAGTATTTTAATGAAATAATTTTTGTATTTCTTTTAATATGAAAGAGTTCAACATTTTCTTTTAGCAATTCAGGAATAAAATATATGGAATGACCAGTAAGACTTTCCTATAGCATGAATAAGACAACATCTATGAATCTATAATAGTAAATTATCTTTTGGGTCTTTTAAGAACACAGAAACTGGGTTTAAAAAATACTCTGACTGGTAGATAGGAATGAAGAATTTGAATACATTTTCTTTACCAATGATTTTTTAAAATTTTTATCAGAACCCCTGTCCTTTAGTTCTTGCAACTTCATCTCAGTCTAGGATTAGTTTCCTGTGACCAAATCCTTTAAAGCATGGAAAGGCTCAGTTTTTAGAGTAATATCCGTAGTTTTGTCCCCAGTTTGCTACTTCTCTCTAAATCTTATCTTTTGCGAAGTAAGTAGGGCAGTTAGAGCTGCCTTTTATTCAAAATGACTACTTTATGTAAATCCACATCAGATGTACTAGAAGAAAAGACAGTACATTAGGGAACTGGTGGAGGAATAGACATATTTGTAAATAAATGCATATCGAGAAAATAATATTGAGACAAAGAGAACTGAAAATAAAATTATTAATTTCCTTCCTTTCCTTCCTTCCTTCCTCTTTTTTTTTTTTACTTTTATCACAATAGCTGTTTCTTGTAAATAAAAAATGAGACCCTTATCAAACCTAAAGATGACAATATTTAGATGTGTATCTTCTGTAAGACAGGCTAGTCTATATCAGAACACCTATGTTGAAAGCCAAAGCCATTTCCCCATGCCCAAAAGGAACATTTTCTAGTTTTATAAGTAGAAAACAAGAGGAGATGAAAAGATTATGTTTAAGTTTTTGTTTTTTTTATTCCAAGATAGTCTGTGGTAGTTATTAACATTAAACTGCTATGTAATTTGGTCTCTCTCACTCTCTCTCTGTCTTGCTTTAATTTACTATCTGATATTGGACACAGCCAGAATGTATTCTTTTATAAATAGGAAGAATTATAAGATTTCTTTCCAAATCAAGTAGCATAAGTATAACTCATTCTCCTCAGAATGGAAATCTAAGATCCAAGGATCTTGCTGACGTCAATTCTGTTGGATAATTTTGTCTCTTTCATTGTAATATGTATCTATAGAGCAGTGCACACATTTTTCAAATGCAGTAGATTCACAGGGGAATATAACAGTCAAAGCATGAAAATGTATCAGCTCATTTCTGATATTTCATGAGGTGATTTGGCTTGGCCCTACTGGATATAACAGCTTAAAGCAAAAAACTGCTTCAAGCTAAATGAAGTGACCCATACATATACCCTCCCCAGACACGTACACACACTTGATTGATTTACCTTCTTTCTCTTACACCAGTTGTCTGTATGTTTGCTTAACTGGTGTGCACAATGCTGTTGTCCCTAAATTGTTGACTTTTCTTGACAAAAGTTTTTAATACAGCATTTCAAACATGAATAAGAGCACTGGTTTTGAGAATCCAAATAATGAACAGAAGAGAAAGGCTTAAGTAATGAGAATATTTAAATAATAAAACACTTTGAAAGAAAGAAATAGAGAATCAAGACTAAAGACATCACATTGTTATATGAGACAAGGCTATAAAGTAAATAAATTAGTAACAATGAACGCTTCACACATCACAGTTATCTCCTTTAAGTGGAATTGAGAAACATTTGCAGTGAACTGAAATTAACAACTATGAAACTGAGTATAGGAGGATACTATTTTGTAGCATCTGTTCTCACTTGGCACTATACCAGCAATTTCTTTACATAAGGAGGTAATTGTCCAAACAACAAATGCTAGATTTCTATTTTAAGCCAATGTATTAAAAAAAAAAAAAAAAAATAGAAAAATAGAGCAATGATCTACAATCATTCATCTTCAGAGTCAACATGATGTCCTTCTTTCCAACTTATCTCTTTCCACTTCAAAGAGCTACATTGTTTTCCCACATCCAATTCCACCAAGCGACTTACCATTTATTAAAGATAAAGCACCATATTTATTTTAGTGTTATGTATTAGAAATTTATGACATTTAAAACTTTGATTTTCTACTTATTTTAAATATTATTTATTGCAGTATATATGTTCTAAGCTACCTGTATTTAACTATATTTTCCATAGCTATTTGTTATTCACAAAACTTATAATGCAGAAATATATATATGTGTGTGGATATATATATAAAATAATACTTGGGTGACCAACCCAATTAGATTTTCTGATAAAAATTAATATTCTTTTTTCTCTTTGGGAAGAAATAATATATAAAATTAAAAATCATTTCTAACTTTTTAATGCATTTCCTTCATTGGATGATAAATTTCTTGTAGGGGAAAGATTAGATTCCGTTCCTTTTGTAACTATAGATACTTCTCAGCATAGTTCCTCATTAATTGTTCTTAAATGAAATTAAAGAGAACAAGACTTCTCAGAAGAGAATTTTCTTCCCATTTCACAAGCTATAATTGTTGGTGTTTCTCAGAGGTGAACATTATTGGAGGCTCTCAGCAGCATCCCTGATTATTTACTTCTGGGCATCATTTGATCTTCTCAACCCTCATGATCCAATGACTGGTTATAAGTTGATGGTTCACCCCCCTCCCCAATCTATAACTACAGTCAAGAATTCAACATGTTTATAACTGAACTTCTTAACTATTTTCCAAATTATAATCATCATTTGCTTAATCCGCATCTCTGGCAATATCTTGACTCTTCCCATTCTCCCAGTCCTCATGTACAAATTCTAATGGCTCTGCCTACCAGTCACATTTCAAATCCATCCATTTCTTTTCATCTCCTATGCTTCTACCTGGCTGTCTACTAACATCTTGTGAAATAAAATTCATATTGTATGGCAAGACAAGAAAAATTTAAACATAAAAATTATTGTCTGCCCTTTGGTCTCCTCTCTCCCCTCACTATGCTTTGTGTATCTGCATCATGCATGGGCCAGACCTCTCCCACTGGCAGAAATACCTGGTCAACTGTAAAGAGCACCGTTCTCCTAGTATCAACAAGACAGCTGCTTAAAAGATAACATTCCTTTTTGATCTTGTAAGGGGTCACATGACCCACCACTTTGATGCTTAGATCTGGATTATGTAAACTGTCAATAATACGTCATTTGATGTACAGCCCTCTGTCTTAAAAAACTTATGTAACTGTGCCTTGACTTCTAATGGGTGGAACAGTTCTCAGAGCTTTCTGAGATGCTCTTCCTGGGTTATAATTCTCAAATTTGGCTCGAATAAAATTTTCCATTTCTTTCTTAGACTGACTGAATAATTTTCATCAACAATCACTTACTTAGGTTATTTCACTAGCATGTCCAAACTTGAAATAACTTTGTCTTTTCAATATAAAACAGGTTTGTTTTTTTTCTGTTAATCTCCCAGCTAGCATTTCTAATGATCACATGAGATAACCTACTGAGCCCTCTATTCAAAATGCTGGTGGCAGAATAGATGTTTCAAGGGACATTGTAAAATTTGACTGAAGTTACATTAGCTGGCCAGAGGAGCAATAGGGAACATCATTTCCCCAGTGGGTAATGATGTGCTGATGTTCAAGTTTATTCACTTGTCTTCTTGAAGGTGAGCACTAATTGTGACAGAATCTTGCCCAGAAGTTAAATAAAACATGCTAACTGTGTTTGAACTCAGGTCACAGGGAAATCTATTGAAATAGTAATCTTCCACTAGTAAGTTCCTCTGTACCCATGGCCTCCATTTCTAGCATACTCTTCTATATGTAAAATTCTTAATATAATAATTTAATATAATAAATATAAAATTAAATATAAAAATAAATGGTGAATTTCAGAGATAGCATAAAAATTTTTAAGTTCTCTGAGTTACACAAACAACTTAGAATTAAATACAATTATTTGAACCAATAAATGTGGGAACGCAGGGGCATTAGAACTCAACTTTCATGAAAATGAAAATATAACTTAACTCAAAATAATATCTTAAGATACACTATTATATCCTTATCACTATGGCAAAAATAAGGACCACCTCAGTAAGCAGGGGCAAGATAATGTATAAATGTTAAGAGAAAAGGCAAATCAAATGGATGTATAAATTAAAGAATAAATCCTACATTGAATATTTCCAATCATAATATTTCCATTGATGATATTCCACATAATTGAAAATGATGCCTTCCACATCTATGACAGAAAGCCCTTATATACTGGTATTTTGAGATTGCATTATTACAAATGGAAAACAGAAGTGGAAACTTTCCGGAGATAAGCAATGTGTCAGCATTTTGTAGGCTAGTTGAAAACAACAAAAATTGAACTAAAAATACATGTTATAAAATAGCCTTGATCAAATCCAGATTTTGGATTTGTTTGGTTTCTACCAAGGAGAACAAATTGGATTCTGATAAATTGTATTCTCTTCTTTCTTTAGTAGTTGTCTTAGTCCATTATGGCTGCTATAACAGAATACCATAGACTGGGAGGCCTTTAAACAACAAAAATTTACTTCTTACAATTCTGGAGACTGGGAAGTTCAAGATTAAGACACCAGCATGGTTGCATTCTGTGAAGGCCCTCTTTCAGGCTGCAGACTACCAACTTCTCAGTGTGTCCTCACACAGTAGAAGGGGCTAGGGAGCTCTAGGGGGTCTCTTATAAGGGCATTAATTCCATTTATGAGGACTCCTTTCATGAGTTAGGCACCCCTCAAAGGCCCTACTTCCTTATATCATTACAATGGGCATTAGGATTTCAACAGACGAATTTGGTGAGACACAAACATTGAGACCACAGCGTTTCACCCCTGGCCATGCAAGAGATCATGTGCCTTCTCACATCCAGAATACATTCATTACCTCTGAATAACCCCAAAAGTCTTAACTCATTCCAGTCTCAACTCAAAAGTCTAAGTCCAAAGTCTCATTTAAATATCATCTAAATCAGATATCGGTGAGACTCCAGGCATGAACCTGTGAAATCAAATAAATTCTGTGCTTCTAAAATACAATGGGGGGGGGGGGGCAGGCATAAGGTAAACACTCCCATTCCAAAAGAGAGAAATAGGAAAGAAAGGGGTGACAGGTCCTAAGCAAGTCCAAAACCTAACCAGGCAAACAACATTTAATCTTACGGCTCATGAATAATCTTTAACTTGATGCTCTGCCTACCAGGCCCACTGCAGGGGTGGTGGTGGGGGATCCTGCCTTCTGGAAACACTGGGGTATTCCCCACCCCCATGGCTTTGGTGGGCACAGCCCACATGAGTCCCCATGGCAGCTCATGTGGGTTGGAGTGACATGCCTGTCGCTCTCCCAGGCTGGACTCATGCTGCAGTGGTGCCTCTGCCCTCACGGTGCCCCTGGGAGTTGCCCTGTAGCAAGGACTCTACAACAGCCACACCCTCACCATAGCCTGCCCAGTGTGTTGCATGTTAGCAGCCCCAAGTGGCTCTTTCATTCAAAATCTAAGTGGGGGAAGCCATGCCCCTTTGGCTCTGCTGGGAGGGCCACTGGCCCTCACAGCTTTGGGGGGCACCAACTACCCCATGGCTTTGAGCGGGGTCATCTGACCTGTTGAAACCCAGGCAATGGCCCCACTATTGGAACTGAGGAGGCAGCCCTTATGACCTCTGAATCACCTTTGGGGGTCCTTCTTCCCTCATCTTGAAGAATATTGCACATTCACAGCCAAATCACTCTATCGTCCCATCCTGTAAAGCCTAAGAAGTCCTACAACTGTCTTTCATTCCTTCCTGTCTCCTTCCCCTTCAGTTCAAATTGGCTGTTTTCCTGTGGAGGGGCTGATGAAATCTGTGGTTCACACCCATGCTAATCTCCTTATCAGAGTCCCTTGATCACACCCTTTTCAGTGTGCTTTGTTCTCTTTTCAGTGTGCTTTCTCATTTTTTCCACTTGGATAGGCTGAGAATTTTCCATATATTTAAGTTCTGCTTCCCTCCTGATTAGCAATTCTAAGTCATTTCTCTCTTCTTGCATTTTACTATGAGCATTCAAGAGAAGCCAAACCACACCTTCAACTCTTTGTTTAGAAATAGTTTCAGCCAAATATCCAATTTAATCATTAACAAGTTCTACCTTTCACAAAACTTTAGGACATGAACACAATTCGTTCAAGTTCTTGCTCTTACCAGGTTGGCATGCGTTGTATCAAATGGCTTCAACTGAGGAGGTCAACGGAAAACCCGGACCAGCAATCTCGGTCCTTGCGATAACAGGCAAAGAATTTCAGACTATCACTTTAGGCTTAAATGCAAAGCAAAGTTTGTTAAGGCATAGCTACACTCTCAGAGGGAGAGCAGGCTGTTACTGTGAAGTGAAACCAGTGCTCCTGTACAGGCTTAAAGGTGTTTATAAGGCGTTCTGTGAGGAGGTGGGGTGAATGACAGGGGATCATTATTTGATTGACAGTCCTGAGTTACGTAACAAGTTCATTATCTAGCATGCCCTTACCCTTGCCTGCTGGGTGGGGGGCGGGGCAAAACCACATGCAAATTTTATTATAATGATTGTATAATGAGTTTGGGTTTACTATAGGTTATACGCCTGTCCGGTCTGGGCATGCGCAGCCCAGGGACGTTCTCTCGTGTTACTGTGCACCCTCTTTATCAGGAAAAGTTGCCCACCACCTGACCACAGTTTCGCCCTTTCTGGGTGGGGTCAGGGGAAGGTCCCCAGATGGTTGGGGTGTAACTTGACTACTCCCCCCCTTGTCTTTTCGCCATTGTCACCTCGTTGCTGCTAATGTCTGACTAACTACCTAACATTGCCACTTTATAAGGATTGCCTTTCCTCCAATTTCCAATAACATGGTTTTCATTTCTAAGATCGCATCAGGATGGCCTTTACCATCCATATTAGACATTAGGATTCCAACATAGGAATTTTAGGAGGACTCAAACATTCAGACCATAGCAAAAGTCATACCTTTTCTAGGCCTTTGCAATCACATACACACACACAGACACACAAACACACTACACACTCTTCATTCACCTAAAATCAAACAAAGAAACAAACTGTAAAAACCTTATTACCCCAAAACTGGTTTTACCTCTTGGTGAGTGTAGAATCAAAAGACAAAACCAAGCCAAAGAGCCAGAGAAGGAAGGATTTATTACTTGCAGCAAGTAAGGAGAACACCAGGGATCTTTCCCAAAGCAGTGTCTCTTGGAACAGCAAAATTGGGGAAGTTTTAAGCTAAGGGTACATGCATATGCATGAAGGGGCTTGAGCAGAGGAGAATTCAACGTAGAATTGGGGCAAAGGTCAACAGAGTCCAAGATTTATTTGAGTGAAGTCAGGACGGTCAGAAAAGGTCAGTATCGTCATCACTTTGGTTCCAATTGATCCAGGTGGTTGAGTGCTTCAGGTGAATCTCTACCATTGAAACAGAACTGGGGGTCTTTACAACACATACATTATCTTTGCTGTTGTTACTTCTCCTGTCTGATAGCTATCATTTATTCCTACATTCTTTTGTTCCCTTAAGATCATTAATTATTGAGACCTGTTCAAAGACAAGCATTGTGGCCAGGCTTAGATCACAAAATGACTTAGGTCAAAAATGGCTTCTCCTATGTCAAGAAAGCCATGCCTGGTTCTCTTTCTCTGAGGACCCCCTATCCGATCTGCTTACAACCTAACTTAAGCCTTTCTGCTGGCATCATGAAAGCAGGAAATGAGCCATTGCAAACTTGTTTCTCAGTGTGCATTTCCACAAGATTTTATAAGCTGTATGTTTTCCTCACGTTTCAATAGATCCTTCTTTCTCCCTAATTCAGATTCATCCCTTGACTTGACCATAAAAATCTATATCCAAAAATAAAGTGAGGAAGTTTATCAAGAGAGGCAAAAGGAGACACGTCTGATATATTTCTGATATGTTTCTTCAGATGTCTCATGTAGTATTTCACTAGGGACTCTGGATACTCAAGTTGGATAAGTCATAGTCATGTAGTAAATATGGGAAAGAAAACATCTCAGTATATACCCTGATTCATTATGGCAAAAATACAATTGTGCTTATGTTGACCTTACCTGAAGCTCTAACTACCAATGCTAATTGAATTTAACTTGAATAAATAAAGGATTTTCTAGAGTTTTTATTTCTTCAAATATCAGTTTTAGTAAAAGTGTTTTCCTGGGAATTTGTTTTGAACTAGATTTTATCTAGTTTTGCAACCTCATTGCATAAAATTAAAATGATTATAGCATCTGTAGACATAACATCTATTTATGCTTGATATTATTAAGAAACACTTCTCTTTATTTCTTCATTATTCTTGGATTTCTGTGAGGGATTGCATTGTACCTATAGATCAGTCTGGAAAGAATTGACTTCACAATATCAAATATATCAATCCAGGAACATATTTAATTCTTCTACTTAGTTCTTTAATTTCTTTCAATAATATTTTATATTATCTGTATAGATGGCTTGCATATCTTTCCACAGATTACTAATAAGGTTCTGATGTTCTCAATGTTTGAAATGGCATTATTTATCTATTTATTTTTTGGAAACACCATTCAAGTTTTACTTAAAAGGGAATATTCACTATTATTACCTATGTAAGCTGTAGTATGCAGTCTAAAATTAGAATCTCCCACTTGTACAAGGACCTCTTTGGTTACTGTCCTGTGAGAAATTATCTTTAGATACTACAACCAATATCTTCATCCTCATTTCAACATATTTGTGCTGCAGCATAAGGGCAGGAGTGACAGTCTTAGTAGCAGTAGCAACAGAGCTAGGACATCCCCATGAAAGAGATGAATCACACCAATGCTTTATTCTCGAGCACAGAACCACATGTTATAGGGGAAAAGCTTCACTTATTTCTCATTTGATGCCCTTTCCTTCTTTACGTAGATCTGAATTTCTGACCTACATTGTTTTCCTTATCTCTAGAGAACTTTTAATATTTCTTGCAAGGAAGGTCTAATTTCACAGGGTACAGAATTCTAGGTGGGTGGTTTTTTTTCTCAACACTTTAAATATTTATTTCTAATCTTGCTTTTATGGTTTGTGAGTAGAAGTCAAATGTCATTCTTATCTTTGTTACTCTACAAGTAGTGTGTTTTTCCCATTGGTTTCTTTCAGAAGATTTATTTTTCATTATCTTTGATTTTTTATAATTTGAAAAAGATACACTTAGTTGTTTTTTGTTTTTTGTTTGACATTTATCCTGCTTATTGTTGTCTGAGCTTCCCGCATCTGTGGTTTGGTGTCCGACACTAATTTGGGAGAAATTCTCAGTCATTATAGTTTCATATATTTCCTCTGTTCCTTTCTTTCTTTCTTTCTTCTCCTTCTGTGATTTTCATTACACAGAAATATGTTATACGTTTTATAGTTGTCCCACAGTCCTTGGGTATTCTATTCTGTTTTTCTGGGGGGTTCGTTTTGTTTTCTTTTGGGTTTTGTTTTGCTTTTTTTCAATTTTTGTTCTCTTTGCTTTTCAATTTTGGAGCTTTCTGTTGAGATGTCCTCAAGCTCAGAGATTGTTTCCTCAGCCATGTCCAGTCTATTAATAAGGCCACCAAAAGCATTCTTCACTTCTGTTAGTGTTTTTGATCTCTAGTATTTCTTTTTGGTTCTTTCTTAGGATTTTCATCTCTCTGCTTACCTTGTCCATCTGTTCTGCATGCTGTCTACTTTATCCATCAGAGCCCTTAGTATTATAATCATAGTTGTTTCAAATTCCTGATCTGATAATTCCAATATTCCTGCAGTGTCTGGTTCTGAAATTACCCTCTTAAAACTGTGTTTTTTGCCTTGTAGTATGTCTTGCAAATTTTTCCTGATGGCCAGACACCATGTACTGAGTAAAAGAAACCACTATAAATAGGTTTTTAGTAATGTCATGATTTGGTATGGGGGAGGAGAAGCATTCTGTAGTCCTGTGATTAGGTCTTAGTCTTTTAGTGAGCCTATGCCTCTGGACCATGATCTGTGTGAGTGTTTCTCAGTTTTTTTTTCTTGTGCCTTAGGCTAGAATGGGTTGGAGTTGGGTACTTCCCTTCTTCCACATGGAAGACTAGAGCTGACTGGGGTTGGGCATTTCCTTTCTCCCAGTTCAGTAAGGCTCTGATGTTACCCCAGCAAGTTAGACTGTGGTTAACTACTTTCTCCTGAGGGCAGGCCATGTTAAGAAGAACAGAGTGCTTTGGCAAATTTCAAGAATGTTCCTTTTCCCCTTCCCTTGCTGGAAACATGAGGGGATTTTTTTTTTTTTTTTTTTTTTTTTTTTGATATGAAAGAACCTGGTCAACCCTCTGGAAAGTAAATCTCAAAGTTGCAGGGGACCCCTTATGACTAGGCCCCCCTGAAGCTTTTAAATCTCAGATTTGCACACACTAAGCCTCCAGTGATTTATCAGTTACATGTTAGGTTTCCTACTCTGGCACCCGTTCCTGCAGTGGTTTCCATTCATGAGTCTCTACTCTAGTACACCATGATTCCCTCTATTTACCACCTGTCTCTCCAATCTTGGGGATACTGATTTGCCCTGTGTCCTCACCTCTCTTATGGATCTTAGAATAGCTGTGGTTTTTTCAATATATTCAGCTTTTTACTTTTTGTTAGGATGGAGTGACGACTTCTGAGATGGCTACATATGGAACCAGAAATGAATTATTCAATGGCATTATTTTTTAACATTTCATTCTCTCATTTTTTTTGTTGGTATTTATATATAATGTTAATTTTTTGTACAGGAATCTGTCTGAATTCACTTATTAATTCTAATAGTTTATCTGAGATTTAAAAAAAATATTTTCATCACATGTAATCATTTGCCTATCAATAATGATAGTTATTTTCTTTCCATATTTTGCATATATTATCCCATTGTCTCTTACTTGACCTTGTTTCTGTTGAGAAGTTAGCTGTAAATCTTAACAAGCCTCCTTAAAAGTAATTGTTATTTTCATTCCTCTTGAATTTATGATTTTCTGTTTGTATTTGGTTTTCAATGAGTTTATAATCATGTGCTGTAGTGCAGTCTCTGTATCAACACTGCTTGGTGTTTCTAGCACTTAATCTGTGGTTTGATATCTTTCAATTTCTGGACAATTTTGGCCATTATCTTTTTTTTTTTGCCATAAAACAATATTTACTATCCAAAATTGCATCCAAGAGCCTAGGGTAGGAGATTACAGAAGACACTTGCCAAATGCCCCATAACACCCTGAATGAATGGGCTAAGACTGTGGTTCTCAAAGTATGGGGCCAGGAGAGCATGTCAGCATCTTCTGGGACTTTTCAGAAATACAAATGCCTGGGCCCCATCCTCCTGATCGGACAGGCTGAGGGTGAGTGGGACCCAGAGATCTGCATTTTCATAAGTACCCCCTTCCCCCACCCCAGTGGTGTTCCAATGCAGGCTCAGGTTTGAGAATCTCTTGGCCATTATCTTATTAAACATTTCTTTATCCCATTTATCTCCTTTTCTGTGACTTCAAGCAAGCCAATGTTCAATCTTTTCACTGTGTGCTATATGACCTCTGTGATATTTTCTATATTTTCCCTTTGTGATTATGTTTGGTTATTTTATTCTTAATCACTTTTTAGTTCTAGATATTGCATTCTCTTCTGCTGATTTAGCACTATTTTACTCATCTGTTGTATTCTTAACTTTAATTTTTATAGTTTCCAGTTCTAGAATTTACTTGATTTTCTAAAGTTTAAAATTAACTGTTAAAATTCTCCATATTATCATCTAATGTATTAAATATTATAATTTCAATAATTTAAAATATCTATCTGATAAATGCCAACACATGGATTTTCTCTAGATCTGTTTTTATAGTATTTTTTCATTATTTTTGTTTGCATTATGTGGTTTCATTTTCTGGTATGTCTGGTCTAGTAAATTATGATTGAATGGTGAGTATTTTTTATGAAAATGAAAATTTGAGGTAATATAGGCTCTGGATAATGTTATTTTCTCACAGAGAGAATTTATTTTTCTTCTGTCAAGCAATAGGGTAGCTACAATTCATAGAAATCAGGGATTGAGCTAATTTATAACTGGTTCAAGTCTTAAGTTTAAGCCATTCTATTTGGTTCACCCTTAATCCTAGTCTATAGGTCTCTGTATACCACAACTAAATGTTTCTCCCTCCTAGAAATATAAGATTACTGAAAGCTTTTCTGTCTCACAGGCAAGCCAGCTTATCAGTCCCTTCTCCCACCTATAATTTTAGAATCAGTATGTACCTCAAGATGAACCTTGCTTGAAGGTCAGGCTCACTTTTCTGTACCTCTCTCCTAGTTCTTGGCCCTTGAGCCTTCTCTGAAATGGTTATATTTTGTTTAGAAGATAAAAGAGTTTGCAACAAGATAATTTAATATTAGTGGGACAGAAAATGTAGGACTAGGTTTTAGAATCCATGATGCCACTAAAAAATATTTTGATTTGGAAACAATTGGAATCCTTACCTTGAACAGATAAGAAATTTCAACAAACCCCAAGGCCAAAGGGAGAGGTAAAAATGCTTCTTCTTATGAAAGTAAAGTGCAGGGTGTAGAGAAGTTATTCATCACAATGTCTGCTATTTAGTATGATAAATATGAATGGAAGGCCTATGAGTAAACTAAAATCCATTAGCTACATGAGTCTATCTCATTCCATACTTACCAAGAATTTTTATTTAAATTCTCTTAATACCAACAACACAAAACAATATGAGTCACTAGAAAAATTTAGCTTAAAACTTATTTAGTAAGTATAAAAGTAAGTATTTTTATCAATGACAATTATAGCAACATATAATTTTTTTCTCATACAGATAACACTATAATCAAGGTATAAATTTAAAAGTTACCAAATTTTTAGCAAGTTATTTTCTTTGTTCCATGCTTCTTTTCTGTCCTTTACTAGATGTATGTGTGTGTATACATAAGTGCTATATATATACATGTAATGTATAATATGTATATGTATACATATATATTACGTATATTATACGTCAGTCATAGAAGACATACAATATTGTATTATTACTTCATCTTATATAATGAATATTTTCCCATGTTTCTACCTAGACTTCATGTGGTAAGCTGTTATAAGTATTTCATATAATATTGTCATTATATCATTTCCTAAGTCATTCTGCTATGTTTCTACACTAAAATTTTTTTGTGTTATGCTGTTACAAATGATATTTAAAACAACTTATTAATTCCCATAATTTTTATTCTTTTGATGATTTCCATTGGATAAGTTTCCACAAGAAAGATTCTTTAATGGTCTAAGGGCATGTCCATTTTTATTTGGATATTTAGATATAATGTCTAAATTGCTGCCATAAATAAAATTTGGGTGTGTTAATTTTACTATGGTCAGGTAGCACTAGGCATTATAGTTAATTTTATTATTTTAATGCAATATAATTCTTGTTATGCTTTAATAGAATTTCTTAGATAATTACTAGTTTTTAAAACATATATTAGAAAGCTACATAACTATCAGACCTTTGGTAATATCCACTTAGATCAGCTACCAAATCAGATACCAATAGAATCCTCAATATGACTACTTAGGATTAGAATGGTCAATATAGATAGAATCTGCTGACTTGCTGATGATTGTGTTAGTATTCTTCCACCTGTACACTTCCACCAGTGTACAGTGTTAAGTCAGTAGTGAACAAATATATTCCTAGTTTTATATACTCTGATTCTTGTTGATGACATTGAATGCAAGTTTCTGTATAAAGATATTTAGAAAGGGCAATAAGGAATAAACAAGCTAAGAAAATGTAAGAGAAATCTGTTAGTTTTCAGATTAGAAATTTTAAAGCAGGAATGGATTGATGAGGAAAACTGCTAAAATAGCTGTGATTATACTCCTATAACTGCATTCATTACATATAGACCTCTGTATATAAGATCAAAGTATTGGGAATTCCCTGGTGGTCCAGTGGTTAGGACTCTGTGCTTTCACTGCTGAGGGTGCAGGTTCAATCCCTGGTGAGGGAACTAAAATCCCACAAGCCAAGCAGTGCAGCCAAAAAATAAAATAAAATAAAATAGAAGTATTAATAGTTTGAGTACCATTTTTAGTTTTATTTCCCTTAAGTATCTAATTTTAACAGCCTCCTTGGTCTTTACTTTTAAAAAATTTGAACATTTAAATTTTAATAGGTAATACATTTACAACTTTCTAAAAACTCAAAATATAAAATTGTATAAAGTGGAAACTCTCCCTTCTACCCTTGACTTCCAGTGCTAGTTCTCAGTATCCTTTAAATGTACTATAATTTAATTCTTGCATATCATTTCCAGAGATTTTTATGGCAAATAATTTTATGTATTGATTTTACCAAAAAATAAGAAGTATAATTTAATGCAAAGTATGTTTTTCTCTCTAATATGAAAGACATTTATTGAATAGATTGAAAAATTAAAAGTATTTTCAAAAGTTTTTTGTTGAAGACAACCCAAGGAAGTATAAGTCAAGACATTTTAATAGTTTCTGATTGTATCTATAAATGAAGATTTAATTATCATGTATAATTATCATTATTCAAATGAATGCTTCTTAAACAAGAGGAGATTTATTTATTATCTTGACTAACAAAAAGTCTGGATATAGGAACACTCCAATGATGTTTAATACAAGATTCAAGAATCCCCTCAAATTTCTAGATTATTTCCATCTTTCTGTTGTATTATCCCAGTATATCAGAATGCACCTGAGTGCTTCTCATGTTTGCACAAAGCTAAAGTAGTTCTAGATGTCATATCCACAGATAATAATATCTAGGCAAGGCCAAGCCTACTCATTCTTGTGGTTCCCCCTTTAGCAATGAGAAGTCTTTTAATGAAGAATGTTCCTCCTTAGCACATCAGATTTTATTGATCAGAATATCACACATGCCCACCAGTAAACCACTAGCAGTAAGGGTACTTTCAGTGGTTTAAAACAAGTACACTTTTATTACATAATTATGTTGTAGGAGAGCAAACACTAGAATAAATTCAGGTATCTTCTAGTAAAAAAGAAGTATAGAATGATAACCAACAGTGTTTCCTATACTGGCTGTGATCACTCAATTATTCAGAAAAAACAAAACAACAACAACAAATATTTGATTAATGATGGGAAAAAAAACACTGAGTAAATGTTTAAATAAAAGAGATTGGGAAAGTGGTTTTGGGGAAGAAGTAAAAGTGTAGTGAGTGGATATGTCTTCAATAATCATTCAGTAGGTGTATGTATTAGCTCAAGCTACTATAACAAAATACCATAAACTGTGTACTTAAACAACAGAAATTTAATTTATCACAATTCTGGAGGCTGGAAGTCCAAGATCAAGGTGCCAACCAATTTGGTTTCTGATAAGGACTCTTCATGCCTTGCAAACTGCTGCCTTCTCCTTGAGCCCTCACAAGGCCTTTCCTCAGTGCTCTTGCAGGGAGAGAATGGGCTTTCTGATGTCTCTCATAAGTACACTAATCCTACTGGATCAGGGTCCCACCCTTATGACTTCATTTAACTTTAATTATCTTTTTACAGGCCCTATCTCCAAATATAGTGACATTGGGGATTAGGGTTTCAACATACAAATTTTGGGGAGACACAATTCAGTCCATAGCTGTATACTCCTATTAATAGGAATATATAATTTCAGCATATAATGACTGACATATAGACTGCAGTATAGAGAAAAGCAACTATTGCAAAACATCTTTCCAAAACTTAGTGGGAAAAATCTCCACTCAAGAATTAATGCCTAGAAAGTAACTTTGCAAAGCTCTCACTAGCAAAATTACCATAACGTCCTTGGTAATAATGATTTGGTGCTTCCAACAATAGTAAATGACTTAGATAGTGAGTTAGTAATACTTTCAGTTTACCCTTTGACTGGTTTTATCACCCAAACAAAAACAGGTTATGCTGCCCTGGAGCAGTGACTTGCTTTTGATTCTGTAGACTTTTGATGCTATTGTTCTTAGACACAAGGTCAGGAAAAGGAGAGGCTCTGTGAGGATTTCTAGGTCATCACCTTTTTCTCCAGGAAATGGGCTATAACTTCCCATCAATTCAGTTCAGATGGAATGACCCCCTTGAGACGTAGCTCATGATGCCCTTTGATTTTGTCGAATGTTTGGTTGTGCTCTTCTTTAAACTACGTTGGAATAGAAACCATTTTGTCAAATGCTAAGCCAATAACAAATGGGGAACCAAACCCAAGATAATACTGCTTTCCCATAGAAATAGGCACGGCTTCAAAATTTAGAGCATTAGAAGGGACAGTTGGTAGACAGTATTATTCGTTTTGTAATTATTTACATTCCATTTTCTAAAGGAGTGATGAAACAGTCACCTATATTCCATGAATTTTAATGGGGAAAGGATGGGCATTAAAATAAGGCATAAATAAAACTAGAAAAAAAAGAAACTATTAAAACAGTTGATGAAAAATCATACTATTGAAAATAATACTTTTATAATCCTGCAGAGCTAGGGGCTGGTTAGCAGGTCCTTGTGAATCAGAGCTCATAATACAAAAGCTTTTCCACGGAGTGGGCAAGCTTCAGTGCTAAGAACACAGCCAATTTGAAAGGTTTCTAATTTTCACTTTGGGAAATAACAAAGCATTTTATTTCTTAAACTGAAAAAGCCCTGAGTTATTTGGTTTTTTTATTTTTTATTTTCTCCCCTCATCAGCCTTAACCCTCTCACATAAGATGACTATCTCAATGTGAAGGGGGAAAAGTGATATATGTGTGGTGCAAATTAAAATATATCACATAATTTATATGAAAATCATCCTTATTCAGGAGTGTTAAATGAATGGAGCCTTTTTATATAGCAGCCTAAAATGTGTTATTTTATATTCTAGAAAATCTTTGTTTCTTGAGTAATGTTACGATTTTCATAAATGTAACTAAAACATTGATAGAAGTTGGGAAAATAGAATATTATTTGAAAATTTGTGAACTATATTTGGATTACTACTTTATAAACTACAGTAACAGGAAACTAGCCCACATCTTGCAAAATAGGTGTCCCTCATATGTAATTTTTTTGCCTCAGAAAGTAGGCATTTCCACAGAGTGTTGAAATGTTATTAGTGTATAGTATGCTTTATTGTAGAGAGTTGTTTAATTTTTATAGTTCGGTATGATTATTATAAAAATACATCCACTTTTAAAATCTCAAGTTAATATGAAGGAATTATATCAATATATAGTATATAAATGTAATGAACCATTATTTAGTTGCTTTAGCCTATACAGTTTTTATCTAATGCCCTTTGTCTGTTCCAGCAGCTCATTCAGGATACCACATTACATTTATTTGTCATGTCTCCATAGGCTGCTATTGGATGTTAATGGTTTCTCAGACTTTTTTGTTTTGTTTTTAATGACCTTGACAGTTTTGAGGCGTATCGGTCAAATAATTTTTAGAATGCCCTTCTATTAGAAATTTTCTGCTGTTTCTCTCATAGCTAGATTGTAGTTAGGGGTTTTTGTTGGAATACGCACAAGATAGAGGGCCATTTTCATCGTATCATATAAGGGCACATAATATCAACATGATGTATCACTGTTGATATTGACTTTGGTCATCTGGCTGAGGTGGTGTTTTTCAGGTTTCTTCAGTGCAAAGTTACTATTCCCCCCCCACTTTTCCTAGTGTACGTATATATATATAAATATTTCTATATGTTAACACTTGTATCTATATTAAACTAACCATGAGTTTATACTAATGTCTCTAACTCTAATCCATTATCACATGAATCATTCTATCCTGTTCCTCTTATCTACATATTCCCTCTCCAACTGTGAGAAAACCGATTCCTACCATTCACCATGCATTCGTTTAGCTGTTGAGTTGCAGTATACCTGTATAATAGTATTAGGATTTTTATCCATACTACTTGGGGACAACTTTATCAACTGAAGTACAGTCCTTATGTGCAGTCCCTTGTGTCTTCATTTTCACAGACTCCACTCATTTTCACAATCACTTAGGTAAGGATCTTTTCCCCCATGCCCTTCCCTGATGTTATTCTACACATTTTTATTACAATTCGATTCCCTTGTCATAGACTGCGTTCCTTCCTGGGATCTGCAACTGCTTAAATGAGCTTTTCCTTAATTTTTAAGCATTAAGGTTTACTCTTTGTGCTGTAAATTTGTATGGGTTTGAAGAATGCATAAGTCACTCTCCACCATTACAATATCATACAAAGTAGTTTCACAGTCCTAAAAATCCTCTGTGCTTCATCTGTTCAAAACTTCCCTTCTATCCCCAAATCCCTGGCTAACACTAAATTTTTTTCTGCATCTGTAATTTTGCCTTTTCCAGAATGTCATATGTTTGGAGTCATATAATATGTAGTCTTTTCAGATTGGCTTCTTTTACTTAGTAATATGCATTTCAGGTTTATCTGTGTCTTTTAGTGGCATGATAACTCATTTCTTTGCTTTTTCTGAATATTTCATTGTATGGATGTACCATAGTTTATTCACTGGTTGGAGGACATCTTGGTTGATTCCTGTTCAGGGAACTTATGAATAAAGCTGCTATAAACACTTCTGTTTATTTTTGTGTGGACATATGTTTTCAAATCAGTTGGGTAAGTACCTAAGAGTGGTATTTCTAGATCCTATGGTGAGATTGGGTTTAACTTTATAAGAAATTCCTAAAATTTCTTTCAAAGTGGTTGTACTATTTTGCTTTTTAACCAGTAAGATCTACACAATTGCGAGGTTACCTTGTATCCATAAGTGATTTGTGTGGACAGATTTAAAATGTAAGCGATTACTACATAGCCACGAAATAAGACACAAAGGCAGGGTCCAAATCATAAAAGCTCAAGTTTGTCACGTTCAAACTATGGAAGGGGTGGGAGAGGTCACCACTGAAAATTTTTGATCAGTTGGAGGGATATAGTTATATTTGTATACTACAATCATCACTTTTGCATCAATATTAAGAATAGAAATGTGAGACAAAAGTTGGAATAAGGAAAACCACTATAGTGTCAGACACAGAAGTCTAATGATAGATAGATAGATGATGATAGAACCAGTGAAGGAAGATGGAAGAAGTGAAGCTGGAAAAGTAGGCACAAATTCTACAGGTATTATGAAGATGTAATTGATAGTGACTGATTGGATGTGGAATGTGAAGAGGAGAATTTGGTTAGGGATTTCAGGTTTCTCACTTGGGTTAATGACACCATTAACTAAGATACTAAACAGAGAAGGAGTAAATTTGGCATGAAAAGACACAATGAGATCAGGCTGAGATATACTGAGTTTAAGCAGGCTGTGGGATATCCAGGCATAGACAATGTATAAGATCATCCCGTATAAAGATTTAGAAATGAGAAGACAAATCTGGACTGGAGAGACAGATTAGAGAAGAGTTTCTTCATAGGTGGTGGTTGGAACATGGATTATAGATAAAGGATCCCAAAGATGAGGTGGGAAAGGAGAGGGCTGGCAGAGTACCTTTAGCTTATAATCAACATGTAAGAGGTGAGCACATGAAGACAAATCCATGTAGATTAAGGAATTGTGACCAACACGACTAAAAATGATCATGCTTCAGGAAAAGAATTAGAACCACAGCAGTTACTTGTAAAAAATCCAGATTATTGGATTCTACCACACACTCAGAATCACAATCTCCGGGACTTTGGAAAATTGCATTTATAAATTCAGTAAATATAGTCTATACTATGAAAACCTATTGAGAGTAGATACCATCTTGCAATGAATTCGGGGTGTGTAGAAGATGAGAAAATGCATGCATTTAGTAAAATTTAAAAACACAGTTTAAAATTTGGCAGTGGAAGACAGGAGAGAAATAGAAGACGTAGGATGAGTAGAGATAAATGTGTTAAATATAAAGAGAGAAAGGCAGGAAGGAGATGAATAAAAGGGGGAGGATTCTGATGGAAAAAATTCACTTTAAATACATATATATTTATATATGATTATGTATACACACACATACATTAGTGGTTAAGAATGTGGGTAAAGAGACTTAGCTATGGGGACCACCAACCTTAACATCTTGGGCATCTTACCTGTCTGTGTTTGTGTGTCTTCATCTGTATGAGAGATAATAATAACACCTACTTTCTGGAGGACTTTGGGAAAATTAAATAAAATAATCTAGAAAAATACTGGCACAATATTTGCCATATGAATAAGCACTAAATAAATATTAGGTATTTTGTTAGTGATACGTCTTCAGTTTCGAAAAGGGCTCTGGTTAAGGATAAGGTAAGAAATCTAAAAGTCAATACCCACCTTTTGTGTATTTCAAACATTCACTAACTAGAAATAAAATACACTTACAAATAAGTAAATTTGTACCTTTTTCCTTTTTTCAATAGAAATCCTATTCTTAGTAATACTGTAAAGCTCCTGAGAACAACAAATCCAACATTTCTCAGCTAGGATTCCCAGAAGAAAATCCCTAGCAACAATATCTATAGCTCTTAAAGCGAGAGGATAAGTTTTTCTTACATTGGGGGCAATGGGGGGAATCTTTTCCTATAATCTGCAAATATGCCTTGTTGGTAGTAATGTCCCACATTTCAGTAGTTAGAATTTCCGATGTTGGTTGATTTCTAGAAATGTATTTAAACACCTGGATTTGCATTGTTTTATTTGTTAGTCAAATCTGTAAGCAAGCCTCCAAGGAAAAACTCATTGAAAGTTTCTCAGTTGTAATTAAGACAAAACATGTGAGAATAGTTGCCTGTATGAGCTCAGAGAGGTAGACAGATCTCCTGAGTGAATCACAGGAGATGCTTGGAGATTAGTAAACTGCTTTTAATTCTAAAGTTTCAGAGCCTTTTTTTGTTTTTCCTCTGCTGTCCTTGGTTAATGCCTTCCTAGCAGGGATACATTTATAAGTGTACAGTATGTGCATAACACCCAGGAGTGGAAATAAATCTCTGATCCTCACCAATGAACATTCCAGATAAACACACACTCTAATTTATACTTGGGCTTGATCTTTAATTAGGTGAATAGTCATATTTATTCTCTCATAAATAATATTTAATGACTTCCTATGTAAATAAAACATGTTAGTTCTTACCAAATGCCTTAGCCACATGGTTTTGGTTTAATAATAAACTCTTGGATGGATTTAAAATAGTATTTTACTGTATTTGCATGATTGCATGTATTTTAAGCTATAGTACAACAGCTTTGTACTGTAAAATATTATTACACAATTTTAAAACAATTACTTGTGACAAATTCAACAACAGCAATAACAAACAAAATAAAATCTTTTACTCCAGCAAAATATTAGGATTGCATGTTGAGCCTGTAAATGATTTTAAAATGCTTTGTGATCCCTAACATTTAGGAAAATACACATTTAAAAGAAAGTAGTGTGTCATTGAACTTTTTACAATTAAATAGTCACTTTACAATTTAAGATGTAGCCACCGTCCCCTCCTCCCAAATGTCCATGTATAAGGACCAATTACAGATTGGATTTGATTATGTCCATAGTTTTTGAGTGGATGTTACTTATTTTTTCATGTAGTTAGAATGTCTTATGCACCATTGGAGTTCCAGACCTGATATTGTAATTGTAAATAATAACTAGGAATTCCCTCATTCCTCAGGCCCAAGTGCTCACATCAGATATTTGTTGACCAAGAGTTTTAGTAGTTGAGAAAGTTTTAATACTGTAAGAATGGAGGCAGGGAGCAGAGCTAGCTTGGTTTTTTGTTGTTGTTGTTTTTGTTTTGGGTTTTTTTTTTCTTGTGTAGTAAAATATACCATTTGACCATTTTTAAGTGTACAGTTTAGTGACATTAAGTGCATTCACATTGTTGTATTAGGTTGGGTTTTAAGGGCTACATATCAAGTCTTAACAAATGCTGTTGTTCAAAATTACTTTTTGCTTTTCAGAGCACGAATGATTTTGAGAAAGGATGATCTGGATCTGACTAATTAGTTATGTTTTAGAGATAAATATGTTAATGCTTAAAAAGGGATGAATAGAGATACTTCATGCTGAGCAGGAGGATTTGCTTCTATTACTTAAAATAGGGTGAAACTAGGGCTCATGGGCTCATTGCCATAAATACTAATTAGTAGGAATGATAACATTTTGGTTGTCTGTTTGTTAATACTTTTGTCTTATTTCTAAATTGTTTCTAAACTTGAGGAAAGCAGATGTTGCTATTTATTACTCCTTCATCTACTTTCAGAATAATACACCCTTAATAAACCATTTAAAATGGATGAAATAAGAGAAAATTGCTATATTATCAAATTGAAAGCATGCATGGTAACAACTAACTCCTTTACTGCTTACATGAAATCTTGGTTTTCCATGTTAAGCTGTTTCTGGAAAAGTTGATATAGTTCAAAGGAGCTCAAAGCTAAGGATAAAATGATAAAGAAAAAACATTTTTTTAATCATTTAATATTTATATCGAAGATGTTTGAGAATGTGCATGATTAATTTGTAAATCCAACGATGTGCCCCCTCAGGATTGATGTAAAATATTACTGCTGATTCTTGAAAAGGTAAACATTCGATAAAGTGCCATATACCATATGTTATAGAATACTGTATCTACAATCATCACTTTTCTAAAAAAATTAACTTACACAACAGACATATTTTATAGGTGTAATTCAGTTGTCCTGGCAGAATAGAAATCTCATTCTGTCATGAATTTAATTGGTTTTCTCTCTCTTCTATATTCATAGCAACTCAACAAATTAATAATTTACGTTTTATTCTTCCGAATGCGTGCTCACTAATTATCAAGGAAATCAGGTCAAATAGTTGATATATAGAGAGAGTGGCATGATGGGAATTCGTATTACTGTTTAATTCACTGCAGAAGTCCCAGAATTCTTTTACACAACTCTTCTCATTGTAGGCTGAATAAAATGCCCATTTCCAAACTGGTCCCTTTGAGATTTGGGGACATACGTTTCTCAGTTTACTAAGGACATTTCTTATTTCCCACAGTGTGAGTAATCTGTATCTTTAGATAAAACATATTAAAACTGGCAACGATTTTAAACATATTAACTGCAGAATGGATTTCTATTACTGCTGAATACTCCTTCCTGAACACATGTCCACATGATATTTCCTTGGAGAGATCTTGTTAAAAAATTGTCTGAATCTGATCCATATCTAGGCTGACATTCTCATTAATCCAATTAGGGAAGTGTCAGCAATTACAGTTCATTCATTGAATGACAAGCACTGTTGATATTTATAGATTTTCCTTCTGAGTGTCTTTTCTTGATTCATCACTTAAAGTTTTTGTTTTGTTTTTAGATAGGGATTAAGTCTCAAATCGGAAAAATTCTATTGTAATTCCCAAGGCCAATAGGAAGCAGTATGGTCTAAAAGGATGGTGACACTTAAAATGGAGAAACATTATTATTATTGTTATTATTTTTGTTATTGTTATTATTACTAGTTAGCAGGACTGGCCCACAGTGAAATCGGAAATAAATTTGTCTCCAGGTCATCTCTTATATCATCTCTCTGATATAAGAAACTCGTCAGCTCCTCATTTCCAGAGATGCAGATGCATTGGACTACTCTCCCTGGTAGAGACTTATTTTCCATTCACTTGTTTCCTTGCCCCTTAGAAAAACAGTAAGGATCACTTATTTAGACTGTACTCTGCCTAATCAGCTAATATGAATTATTGAATGTGGACATGTTAATTGGAAGTAATAAACTTTACCACCATGTGGTGATCTTATTGTGCTTCCCCTTCTGACAAAGGTGATTTTTATCCCTGACTTATCAGAAACTGAGTGCCCTGCATTCATCCTTTGTGTCACATCTCACTTCCTTTCTATTGCCAGTGTTAGTGTCTTAGTTCATTTCTGTAACTCTTGCTTGGTGGTAGTCGTCTTGTACTTGTCTTGTTTCTGGTATCTACATTCTCCAGCCTTTCAGTCAGTTTAGATGTTGTAAATGCTGCCCAAAACTTGTCAGTCCATCTTTGAAGCATTTGCTGGTGATTTTTAAGGCAGTATGCCTGACTACATAGTCAACAAAATTACTTCCAGTATAGCTACTGGAAATACTCAAGTATTTTTTAAATCAACTTTATTGAGCTATAACTTGGATACTGCAAAATGTACTCAATTTAAATGTATAGTTTAGTAAGTTTTGACATATATATGTATATGTGTATATATAATATATATATAAAACCATACCACAATTAAGATATAGAGCATTTTCATCAAAAATCTTGACTCCAAGTAACCCCAGGTGAATAAAATATTTTAAAACATTTTTATTGCATTGTTGAACTGGGTAGGAAAATACGGGATTTTTTCACAGGCCAGAAACAATCCAAAAGTGGGAAAGCAGAGGCATAGACAAACGCTGGTATTGGTGTTTCTTTGGTGTGTGCAAGGCCCTTGGAGGTCCACAACCTCAGTTTTATTGGAACATTTGCAAAAATTGAACATATACTAGGTCACAGAGCAAGCTTCAACAAATTACAAACTATAAAACTCACATAGACCATATCCCCTGTGTACAAAGGTAATTAAGTTAGAGACAATAAAAATATATTTTTAAGTAACTCAAAGATGAGGGAAGAAATTATAATATAAATTTTCAAAATTAGAATTGAATTATTTTAAAAGACATTTATATGAATGGGATATGGCTACATCATTTTAAGGAGGAAAACTGTAGTTCTAAATGCTCATGTGTAAAAGGAAGAATGCCTGAGAATGTGATCTGAGTTTATGAATTAAATTAGAAAAAAGATTAATATATTACATTAAGCATAATCTCCCCCAGGAAAATGGTGTGACCTCGAGCCAATTAAGACTTCAATTCCTGAAGGGAGACCTGGGCAGTGAAACACAGTGTCTACCTCATGAACTATTATAAACACCTCTGTAGGTTTTTTTTTTTTTTGACTTATGTAAGCTTGGGAAAATCCTCTCAATATCTCTTAATTCTGATAGAAACCATGACTTAAGTCAACCATGAGAGATTTCTTCTTTTAGAGAAGGTTAAATGTAAAGGGCCAGCTGAGCTTTGAGAGTTTCTATTTGACCTGAGTGAGTAGAAGGAAGAGGGTCAAAAGAGTAGGAACAGTGAGCAGTAAAGGTGTGAAGGGGAATTTAAGATATAGAATTATCTAAATTCAACATAGGCTTAAGTTTTCCATGTTATTTCTTTGTCTTGATCAAGGAATCCTGAAGGAAGCAATTTTGGAATCTGAGATATTTTTTGCAAACTTCTTCATACCAATCAAAAGTGCAGACCCTTGAATGTTTAGAAATTTGTCCTCTTTATTTTTCTAAGAATACTTTTTCCCTCTAAATTTTGACTATGGGTGTGATTGCCATGGCATGGCTGTATTTCTCCTGACAGGATGGTCCCTAGTAAAATATTTCTCATAGCATCCAAGTCTGGTTCTGTAGCCCACATGGAGGTTTTGGAGAAACTTAACACTGCTTAAATACCTTTTGCTTAAACTGGCTAGAAGAGATTCTTCTGTCTATAACTATTATCCTACACTAACATAGTATTATTCCAGTAATAGGGAACTAGAAATATCACACTAGAATGTTGTACAAGCTGTCTCTTTGGGCATATGGCTAGTATCCTGAACCAAAATGTATCTTAACTGAGATATAATCCACATACCATGAAAGCCATCCATTTAAAATGTACAATTCAATGTTTTTTTTTTTTTTAAAGTATACTCACAGAGTTGTGCAATCATCACCAAAATACAATTTTGATCCTTTTGTTATTCCAAAAGAAGCCCTGAACACATTAGCAGACATGTCCCATTCCTTCCTCCCTGCCCAGCCACAGGCAACTGCGAATTTATTTTTTGTCTCTGCAGATTTGTCTATTCTGGACATTTCATAAAAACGGAATCATATAATATGCAGCCTCTTGTGTCTGTCCACCCAGAGTGTAGCTCTGTCACACTGGCTGGGGTAGGAACAGGCCACAGTGTCTCACTGTTTTCACTGAGATTTATTAGATTTTCTTGAATAATGTTTCTCCATTTACAGCATGACCTCAGGACAATTTTCAGAGCCTTAATCCATTTTTATTTATTTTTATTTTTTACCAGTTAAATGGTTGTTTAGCTAGGGAGGAGTTCCTCTGAGCTTCTTGAATTGCTATTCCCAAGTCCCATTTCCATAAGAAGCTTTTTAAATGAACATTTTTATGTATTGAAAGTTCCCTGAAGTGACTACTTTATTGTAATTTATACTCTGCTGTATTTTTTTTTAACATCTT
Source organism: Balaenoptera physalus (assembly GCF_965194825.1). Lineage (NCBI taxonomy): Eukaryota > Metazoa > Chordata > Mammalia > Artiodactyla > Balaenopteridae > Balaenoptera > Balaenoptera physalus. The sequence goes on along the minus strand of NC_138890.1, from coordinate 96,903,754 downwards.
TATTGGAGTATAATTGCCTTACAATCGTGTGTTAGTTTCTGCTTTATAACAAAGTGAATCAGTTATACATATACATATGTTCCCATCTCTCTTCCCTCTTGCATATCCCTCCCTCCCACCCTCCCTATCCCACCTCTCTAGGTGGTTACAAAGCACCGAGCTGATCTCCCTGTGCTATGCGGCTGCTTCCCACTAGCTATCTATTTTACGTTTGGTAGTGTATATATGTCCATGCCACTCTCTCACTTTGTCACAGCTTACCCTTCTCCCTCCCCATATCCTCAAGTCCATTCTCTAGTAGGTCTGCATCTTTATTCCCATCTTGCCCCTAGGTTCTTCATGACCTTTTTTTTTTTTTTCTCTTAGATTCCATATATATGTGTTAGCATACAGTATTTGTTTTTCTCTTTCTGACTTACTTCACACTGTATGACAGACTCTAGGTCCATCCACCTCACTACAAATAACTCAATTTCATTTCTTTTTATGCCTGAGTAATATTCCATTGTATATATGTACCACATCTTATTTATCCATTCATCTGTCGATGGGCATTTAGGTTGCTTCCATGTCCTGGCTATTGTAAATAGAGATGTAATGAACAGTGTCTTTTTGAATTATGGTTTTCTCTGGGTATATGCCTAGTAGTGGGATTGCTGGGTCATATGGTAATTCTATTTTTAGTTTTTTAAGGAGCCTCCATACTGTTCTCCATAGTGGCTGTATCAATTTACATTCCCACCAACAGTGCAAGAGGGTTCCCTTTTCTCCACACCCTCTCCAGCATTTATTGTTTGTAGATTTTCTGATGATGCCCATTCTAACTCCTGTGAGGTGATACCTCATTGTTGTTTTGATTTGCATTTCTCTAATAATTAGTGATGTTGAGCAGCTTTTGATGTGTTTCTTGGCCATCTGTATATCTTCTTTGGAGAAATGTCTATTTAGGTCTTCTGGCCATTTTTGGATTGGGTTGTTTGATTTTTAATATTGAACTGCATGAGCTGTTTATATATTTTGCAGATTAATCCTTTGTTCGTTGATTTGTTTGCAAATATTTTTGCTCATTCTGAGCGTTGTCTGTTCGTCTTGTTTGTAGTTTGCTTTGCAAAAGCTTTTAAGTTTCATTAGGTCCCATTTGTTTATTTTTGTTTTTATTTCCATTACTCTAGGAGGTGGATCAAAAAAGATCTTGCTGTGATTTATGTCAAAGAGTGTTCTTCCTATGTTTTCCTCTAAGAGTTTTATAGTCTCTGGCCTTACATTTAGGTCTCTAATCCATTTTGAGTTTATTTTGGTGTTTGGTGTTAAGGAGTATTCTAATTTCATTCTTTTACATGTAGCTGTCCAGTTTTCCCAGCACCACTTATTGAAGAGACTGTCTTTTCTTCATTGTATATCCTTGCCTCTTTGTCATAGGTTAGTTCACCATAGGTACGTGGGTTAATCTCTGGGCTTTCTCTCCTGTTCCATTGATCTATACTTCTGTTTTTGTACCAGTACCATATTGTCTTGATTACTGTAGCTTTGTAGTATAGTCTGAAGTCAGGGAGTATGATTCCTCCAGCTCCGTTTTTTTCCCTCAAGACTGCTTTGGCTATTCAGGGTCTTTTGTGTCTCCATACAAATTTTAAGATTTTTTGTTCTAGTTCTGTAAAAAATGCCAGTGGTAATTTGTTAGGGATTGCATTGAATCTGTAGATTGCTTTGGGCAGTATAGTCATTTTCACAATATTGATTCTTCCAATCCAAGAACATGGTATATCTCTCCATCTGTTTGTAACATCTTTAATTTCTTTCATCAGTGTCTTTTAGTTTTCTGCATATAGGTCTTTTGTCTCCCTAGGTAGATTTATTCCTAGGTATTTTATTCGTTTTGTTGCAGTGGTAAATGGGAGTGTTTCCTTAATTTCTCTTTCAGATTTTTCATCATTAGTGTATAGGAATGAAAGAGATTTCTTTGCATTAATTTTGTATCCTGCAACTTTACCAAATTCATTGATTAGCTCTAGTAGTTTTCTGGTGGCATCTTTAGGATTCTCTATGTATAGTATCATGTCATCTGCAAACAGTGACAGTTTTACTTCTTCTTTTCCAATTTGTATTCCTTTTATTTCTTCTTTTTCTCTGATTGCCGTGGCTAGGACTTCCAAAACTATGTTGAATAAAAGTGGTGAGAGTGGACATCCTTGTCTTGTTCCTGATCTTAGAGGAAAAGCTTTCAATTTTTCACCATTGAGAATGATGTTTGCTGTGGGTTTGTCATATATGGCCTTTATTATGTTGAGGTAGGTTCCCTCTATGCCCACTTTCTGGAGAGTTTTTAACATAAATGGGTGTTGACTTTTGTCAAAAGCTTTTTCTGTATCTATTGAGATGATCATATGGTTTTTAGTCTTCAATTTGTTAATATGGTGTATCACATTGATTGATTTGCGTATATTGAAGAATCCTTGCATCCCTGAGATAAATCCCACTTGATCTTGGTGTATCATCCTTTTAATGTGTTGTTGGATTCTGTTTGCTAGTATTTTGTTGAGGATTTTTGCATCTATATTCATCAGTGATATTGGTCTGTAATTTTCTTTTTTTGTAGTATCTTTGTCTGGTTTTGGTATCAGGGTGATGTTGGCCTCATAGAATGAGTTTGGGAGTGTTTCTTCCCCTGAAATTTTTTGGAAGAGTTTGAGAAGGATGGGTGTTAGGTCTTCTCTAAATGTTTGATAGAATTCACCTGTGAAGCCATCTGGTCCTGGACTTTTGTTTGTTGGAAGATTTTTAATCACAGTTTCAATTTCATTACTTGTGATTGGTCTGTTCATATTTTCTATTTCTTTCTGGTTTAGTCTTGGAAGGTTATACCTTTCTAAGAATTTGTCCATTTCTCCCAGGTTGTCCATTTTATTGGCATAGAGTTGCTTGTTGTAGTCTCTTAGGATGCTTTGTACGTCTGCAGTGTTGTAACTTCTCCTTTTTTTTTTTTTTTTAATTTTTATTTATTTATTTATTTATTTTTGGCTGTGTTGGGTCTTCATTTCTGTGCGAGGGCTTTCTCTAGTTGCGGCAAGTGGGGGCCACTCTTCATCGCGGTGCATGGGCCTTTCACTATCGCGGTGTCTCTTGTTGCGGAGCACAGGCTCCAGACGTGCAGGCTCAGTAGTTGTGGCTCACGGGCCTAGTTGCTCTGCGGCATGTGGGATCTTCCCAGACCAGGGTTTGAACCCGTGTCCCCTGCATTGGCAGGCAGATTCTCAACCACTGCACCTCCAGGGAAGCCCTTCTTTTTCATTTCTAATTTTATTGATTTGAGTCCTCTCCCTCTTTTTCTTGATGAGTCTGGCTAATGGTTTATTAATGTTGTTTGTCTTCTCAAAGAACCTGCTTTTAATTTTATTGATCTTTGCTATTGTTTTCTTCATTTCTATTTCATTTATTTCTGCTCTGATCTTTATGATTTCTTTCCTTCTGCTAACTTTGGGTTTTGTTTTTCTTCTTTCTCTAGTTCCTTTAGGTGTAAGGTTAGATTGTTTATTTGAGATTTTTCTTGTTTCTTGACATAGGCTTGTATTGCTATATACTTCTCTCTTAGAACTGCTTTTGCTGCATCCCATAGGTCTTGGGTCATCATGTTTTCATTGTTATTTGTCTCTAGGTATTTTTTTATTTCCTCTTTGATTTATTCAGTGATCTCTTGGTTATTTAGTAATTTATTGTCTAGCCTCCATATGTTTGTATTTTTTAGATTTACTTCCCTGTATTTGATTTCTAATGTCATAATGTTGTGGTCAGAAAAGATGCTTGATATGATTTCAATTTTCTTAAATTTACTGAGGCTTGATTTGTGACCCAAGATGTGATCTATCCTGGAGAATGTTCCGTGAGCCCTTTAGGAGAAAGTGTAATCTGCTCTTTTTGGATGGAATGTCCTATAAATATCAATTAAATCTATCTGGTCTATTGTGTCATTTAAAGCTTGTGTTTCCTTATTAATTTTCTGTTTGGATGATCTGTCCATTGCTGTAAGTGAGGTGTTAAAGTCCCCCACTATTAATGTGTTACTGTCGATTTCCTCTTCTATAGCTGTTAGCAGTTGCCTTATGTATTGAAGTGCTCCTATGTTCAGCGCATAAATATTTACAATTGTTATATCTTCTTCTTGGATTGATCCCTTGATCATTATGTAATGTCCTTCCTTGTCTCTTGTAACATTCTTTATTTTAAAGTCTATTTTTCTGATATGAGTATTGCTACTCCAGCTTTCTTTTGATTTCCATATGCATAGAATATCTTTTTCCATCCCCTCACTTTCAGTCTGTATGTGTCCCTAGGTCAGAAGTGGGTCTCTTGTAGACAGCATATATATCGGTCTTGTTTTTGTATCCATTCAGCAAGCCTGTGTCTTTTGGTTGGAGCATTTCATCCATTCAGGTGTAAGGTAATTATTGATATGTATGTTCCTGTTACCATTTTCTTAATCGTTTTGGGTTTGTTTTTGTAGGTTCTTTTCTTCTCTTGTGTTTCCCACTTAGAGAAGTTTCTTTAGCATTTGTTGTAGAGCTGGTTTGGTGGTGCTGAATACTCTTCGCTTTTGCTTGTGTGTAAAGCTTTTGATTTCTCCCTCGAATCTGAATGAGATCCTTGCTGGGTAGAGTAATCTTGGTTGTAGGTTCTACCCTTTCATCACTTTAAATATGTCCTGCCACTCCCTTCTGGCTTGCAGAGTTCTGCTGAAAGATCAGATGTTAACCTTAATCAGAATAAAAACTACCATTTCATCCATGTTTTGGGGTTTGCATTGTGAACAAAATTTTAAATTTCAAAATGTTTTAATTACTAAATATTTTTTGAAATGAGTGTCACAGAATTAGGATAATGTTAGTAGATCTTTTCATTATAGTGTTCCTTTAATTTGCATGGACTTCATCATTCAACTTTCAAGATATTTACTATTATATCAGTGTATCTAAAACAAGTGTATTGCTCTAAGACAGGATTCAATATTTCTGATTCACAAATAGCTGAGTCCCTATCCTTTTTTTTTTTTTTTTTGGTCCCTGTCCTATTAACACAAGTTGCTTTTACTCTTATTTTGCTTTTTTTTTTTTTGCTACTGTGGACATTTTTCATCTTCCGCATAGAAAGCACCTTTTCTCTGAAAATTCAATGCCATTCAGAAAGATACTGGCTTAGAGGGGAGTTTGGTAAAGCAAGATAAGAACCTTTTAAATTAACACATTAACAGACAAGTCTGAACTAAGTCATCTTCTGATATGCTTGTTGAAGAAAAAGTTCAACTGAATGGATATATCTATTCATTTATTGTATAAGTATCTGTACTCATCTTCTCCTGGTCTAAATTTTGATGGTCCTATTTTTTGTTTGGTTGAGAAACGTATATAAATACACTATATTTTCTTTATTAAAATTTATCTTTAAAGCAAGAAAGAAAAATAATTCTTAGAAAAATTATTTTTGTAATGAGTTCCTTTCAAATTTTCAGGCCCGGCCAAGTGTTATGGCAGTGTTATACCACACTGGCTTGTGTAAAGCATACTTTATATCAGTCAGTTGCAGAAAATAATCTTAGGCAGTAATGTAATAACATAGACTATGCAGTTTTTCTAGAAAATTAATAATTTCTTAGTAATTAGGCCATTTTTATGGCCTTTGAAATTAACTGCTATTCAGTTCAGCTGGAGAAGTTTGTGCACATGTATACATTTTAATTCTGAATTTCAGCTACATCAGGTTTTTCTCTGTAGAACCTGAATACTGTGGTAAGTCTTCCAAATTACCATCAAGTTTTGCAAAAAGCCCTTTTTAAAAAGTCACACTTCTCTGAGATTCAAGCTGGTAGGATTCAGATTAATTTTAAAGAGAGGCATCAATAGTTGGATATAGTAAGAGGATTACCTCATATGCAATATACATGATCATAGCCAAAAAACTGCTGAAGGCAGGTCTTTTTTTTTTTTTTTTTAATTCGGTTTGTTTTCTTTTGAAAATCTCAATTTCCAGTCATATATGTTTGGAAACCTAGAGCAACAAATTCAGCCATGGTGAAAAGGGGCAGAGAGGTTCTTAGATGTCATACACAAGTTCACCACCTTCCCTGAGCAGCAACTGTTACCAGTAAGATATGCGGGGTACAATATCATTATTTGTTAAGTGTATCTGGTGGAACCACTTACTTAGAGACTGTGCTTTATTTACAGTATTAAATCTCCTCTTTGATAATCCTAGCTAATATCTAGTTACTATCAAAGAAGATATGTGACGTAGTTAGTATGGAAAGGAGAATAAAAAGTAAAAACAAAAAAAAGAGAGAGAATACAAAGTAGCATCATTATAGTTATCTTTAAACTAAATATTATTGTAATATGTTTTTAAGACACGACCAAAATAAACAATGTAGTTGCTAATGTTTGTCAAACACAAACTGACAAAGGGGTTGTTTAAAATAACAGTTAATGAGAATTCCTATCCTGGAAAAAATACATAGTAACCAGATACATTAATCATGTTCATTCCTGGATTCAAATTAAAAATAGGTTTCCCCTGGGGGGAAAATGTGAATGGCTGTGTAACATTACTACATAAAGTATCCCTTCTCTGCCAGCTGCAGGAAGTGTTTCTTTTTCTTTCTTTCTTCTTCTTCTGTTATTTTAAAAATTTTCTAGTCTAGCTATATTTACATTTGAAGCTGTTTTTTGTTTTTTACTACTTTAATTGAAATCCATGGGATCAGACAAGTTTCAGAATTTAGATTACATTCATTTTTATTTTTTAGAAAGGAATTTGGAACATATTCCAAATACCGACCTCATTATCAACTACATTAATATTTCTGTAGCAAAATGTACAAATAATTACGCTCAGTAAATAAAGACCAAGATGAGCTTTACATGAGTTCTAGTGAGGTGTTACAGTCAGATCAATTGTGGACTAACATTGAATCTTCAGACATTTTTGGTTTTAAGAATTCTGGATAGGGATTATGTGCCTGTGGTTGTCTCTCTGAGAAATTTAAATTTAAATGGAGTCTCTAAATTAAAAAACAAACAACAGTAAATGTGTCAGAAGATTAGAATTTTCAAAGTAATATAATGGTCAATCCTTTTATAAAGAAAAATCACCAGGTTAAAATAAATATTTCTTGTCTAATTTTCCATTGTTATTAAAACATTGTTATTCCCCAGGTATAGTTAAAACCAAGATTCCAAATTCAAATGCTTACTTTCTAGGGCTAGTCAGGTACCATAAATGGGTGAGGTGGTCAGATGGTCAGTTATGATGTGATAGGGAGTGGTAGAGAATATGAACTGAAGATGGGTAGCTGGCCTGTAGGCAGCCATAGTCTGTCCATCTAGCTGTCTGTCTGTCTCTCTCTCTCTCTGTCTCTCTCTCTCTCTCTCTCTCACACACACACACACGCACACACAGAGCCCGATGTGATTTTTGAGTCAGAAAAAAATATATATATATTATAATGGAAGATTGAAAATAATTATGGAAAGATTTATGACAACCCAACTTGTCTTTCAAATTTAGCTTGTTTGTTGTTGCCACTCTTTTCTACTTCACTAAAACAGTACCTAACTTATTTAGCTATTCATTCATTTATTCAGTCAGTCTTTTGACAAATACTTATTAAATATCTACTCTATTAAAAAATGAGTGTAAAACTCTGGGGAAATAGAAATGAATAAGGCAGTTCATGCCTTAAATATGAGCTAAACTGTTTACACTTATCATGCATGGGTAGGAGGATGGTGCTTCAGGATTCCAAAAGATGTGCACCCTTCTTCATCTGAGCATGTTAGGGAAGCATCCCCAGAAGTGACAAAACTTTGTGAAGGAACAGTAAAAGCTAGTCAAGCAATGAATGGTACAAGGGTTTCCAAGGAGAGGGAAGACTAAAAGGACACTTGTAATTGAGGGACTAAGGAGAATCCATTATGGCAAGAGCCTAGGATAAAAATGTATTTTCTGTTTTAAATAAGCAGGGCAAAAATAGAGCTACCTCCACTGTTGAGATTGTTTGAATTTTTGTTAATTCCACATTTTTCCCTTTTATCAGTTATAAATCAGTATAATTTGAATGTAAGACTGTTTAGGTGTTTGCTCTATACTTCTTTTCAAAAAAATTCTCCCCTTTACTTGTACTCTCAAAAGACCAAAAAAAGAAACCAAAAAAAACCAAAAACCAAAAAACAAAACACAATAGAAACAAAAATTCCGCTGATTATATTTGATAAATGTACATCATTTATCATTTTCACTATAAGAGAAAGAATATTTATATATAAAGAAATAAATATAAAGAAAAAGAAAATGAAAGCAAGCAAGAAAGAGACTAGTTCTTCCTGAGACATAATTTCATAGGGTAATTATACCTTGTTTCAAAGAAAAAATGAAATTTGTATTACAATTGGAATTCAGTATTATTTTACCTTGTCAGTATATTCTAATTTTTAATATAAAGCTTATCACATAGCTTGAAACACCAAAAGTATACCATTAACTCCAAAGCAAGCATTCTATTGCTATTTTAAATTCCTGTACAACAGCTAAATGGAAGAAATTGAATTAAATGAAATTATATTTTGCCTTCTTTTATTAAAAATTCCTACAAATAGAACAAAAATATATGTGTTCCAAATGCATCCAGTGTTATGGTATGAAAACTGTAACCGAACAACAGTCTCATGCAAAATCCACTGGGATAAACTTCACACTGACCTGGGTAAGACTGCTAATTTAATTTTATCGTTTCAAGTAAAAGTGACTTGAAACCGAGGGAGACTAATCTAAACAGTAAGCCTAATCGCAAATGCCTCAGTACATTATGCAGGTAATAACAGTTCCCATGTGGATAACAGAAGTTAGAAGAGTACTGAAAATTACACTTTCTTTTGCTGTAGTGGAAATGAACCGATATTGCATCTTATCTCTGATCCACATACTACACTGGAAATTGATTTCCAGGTTTTACTAATTTTACTGACAGGATATTATATGAAACTTTTGTTTTTTCCTTATGCACTTATTCAGATTAAATTTAAAAATACACCTAGTAGCAACATTTGAAAATGACAACAACAACAAAAAAAAAACAGAAAAGGGAAATTCTAGTCATGTACATCTATGATTTCACATGGCTTTATCACCAGTATTCATTATGATGTCTCAAATAAATTGAGAATATTTCTATATCAAATGACTGTATACTAAGCACAGATATTCTGTGCATATGCCTGTGAAACATTGTATCTGAAATTAGTGTGAGCTGCTAAACCACACAGTAAAACACTGTAAATGCCATTGTGCATGAGCATTGAGATGTTTAATATTTGCATATAAATTTAAATTATTTCAGCAAATTATACCCCAAATTAAAAAAAGACTTTCATACCTCTAATATAGAGATTAAAAACCATCAGGTGCTGAGACGGATTGTACACTGTTGGAGCCTAAGGGCAGTCCGGCACAGACCTTCTGACACTGCAGTAAGAAGAGTATCATACTTAGAAGACTTGAGTTCCTGTTGAGTCGCCACTCAGGCTAGGACCACTGGTGATTCACAAGGGCAGTATTTAACAATTGATCTACTAATTCTACATTTGCCTTTGATGATGTGTACAGTGCTCTTGATGATATACACTCTGACCCTCATATGCACATAGAGAAGCAGATACTTACAAATACTCTTCTTAACAAACAGCAAATTGCTCATTTCCAAGTTAAAGTTATAATTCGAGTTATGTTTGTTTACTGTGTTTAAACGTTTTGCTCTACAGTGTGGTATTACTTGGTATAGTTTTGTTTCTTGGTTTTTAGGGTTCTTCTTTTTTGGTTGTTGGTGTTGACCCAGCTTTTTAAAACTTGTTTACTTTAGGCAAGTGAATGCAGCATAAAGTTTTTTAAGTTAGGTAATAGAACAGAATACTCTTATCTGTTTTAAAATTCAGTTGCTCCCCAAAATAGTGTTTATTGCAATAATATATAAAGCTTCTGAAGTCTGAGAAATTCTGGGCAATTCTGGGCAATTCAAAAGGATGTATTAAATTGATCTGTTAAACTTCATTCTGGGACACCATTTACTATACCCCATCTAATAATAAGCACTAAATATTCAAAAGGCACTTAACAAAGAGAAGTAACAAAGGGTTTGGAAGGGATCTGAAGATAAAAAGTTTTTTACCCGACAGATTTGGGCTTTATTCAAGGGATCCACTAAATTAACTTAACTTATGATACTTTATTTCAATAGTGGCATGATAAATTCAGAGTAACTTACATGAATGAACTAATATTATTCTAGATAGAATATTTAGTTCATTTTCTAAAAGTCATCTTAAGGCCACAAAATATTTGAAGCATTGTTACACTGCGATCCCATTATGTTATATGAGTAAATGGGGTGGGATGTTTTACCATAACTGTGAAGTAAGTCAGAAAGAGCAAAACAAATACTGTATGTTAATGCATATATATGGAATCTAAAAAGAAAAATAGTTCCGATGAACCTAGTGGCAGGACAGGAATAAAGATGCAGATATAGAGAATGAAGTTGAGGACACAGGGTTGGGGGGGGAAGGGTAAGCTGGGAGAAGTGAGAGAGTAGCATGGACATATATACACTACCAAATGTAAAATAGATAGCTAGTGGGAAGCAGCCGCATAGCACAGGGAGATCAGCTCGGTGCTTTGTGACCACCTAGAGGGGTGGGATAGGGAGGGTGGGAGGGAGGGGATATGGAGATATATGTATACATATAACTAGTTCACTTTGTTCTACAGCAGAAACTAGTACAACATTGTAAAGCAATTATATTCCAGTAAAGATGTAAATATATATATATATATTATGCACAATGGAAAATATCACTGAAGCACAGTTTAGGCAGATATCCAACTTAAATTAAAGTGCTGTAATATATTAATCTTTTCCTACTTAACATGTGAAAGATGTACCAAGTACTGGGAATGGTGTGGAAAACAGATACCATCCCTATCCTCTTGAAATTTATAATACAGTAAAGAAGATACAATTCTGAAAATAAATATAAATGTACAACTTGCTAACTACAGTGAGAATGACATGGTGCTACAAAAGCATATTGGATTTGACAAAGGCCGTGAGATGAGAGATGACTCCTCAGATGAACTGTTGATAAAGTGTAATCATGAAAATGTTTAGATAAATCTGTGTATAAATTGTAATGGCAGAACTGTTCTTGCTGTAACTATAACTTCCAATTACATACCCTTGTATGACCACCCTTCACAGCAATATGATCAGCAAAAACTTTAACTTTTAGGCATTTTTGTCTCCTTACTCTTTGCACTCGATAATGTAGTAAAACATTGTGTCCAAAATGAAAATCGATGTTATGTTTTTAATAAACACACCTTACAACCCTGCCTTTTTTTTTTTTTTAATTGGAGTATAGTTGATTTACAATGTTGTGTTAGTTTCAGGTGTACAGCAAAATGGATCTGTTATATATATACATATATCTATTCTTTTTTAGATTCTTTTCCCATATAGGTCACTATAGAGTATTGAGAAGAGTTCCCTTATTAGTTATCTATTTTATATATTGTAGTGTGTATATGTCAATCCCAATCTCCCAGTTTATCCCTTCCCTCACCCCCTTGCCCCCTGGTAACCATAAGCTTATCTTCTAGATTTGTAACTCTATTTCTGTTTTGTAGGTAAGTTCATTTGTACCCTTTTTTTAGATTCCACATATAAGTGATATCATATGATATTTGTCTTTCTCTGTCTGACTTACTTCACTCAGTATGATAATCTCTAGTTCCATCCATGTTGCTGCAAATGGCATTATTTCGTTCTTTTTTTATGACTGAGGAATATTCCATTGCACATATGTACCACATCTTCTTTATCCATTCCTCTGTTGATGGACATTTAAGTTGCTTCCATGTCCTGGCTATTGTAAATAGTGCTGCAATGAACATTGGGGTGCATGTATCTTTTTGAAGTATGGTTTTCTCCAGATATATGCCCAGGAGTGGGATTGCTGGATCATATGATAGTTCTATATTTAGTTTTTTAAGGAACCTCCATACTGTTCTCCATAGTGGCTGCATCAATTTACAGTCCCACCAAGAGTATAGGAGGATTCCCTTTTCTTCACACCCCCTCCAGCATTTATTGTTTGTAGATTTTTTCATGATGGCCATTCTGACTGGTGTGAGGTGATACCTCATTGTAGTTTTGATTTGCATTTCTCTAATAATTGGTGATGCTGAGCATCTTTTCACATGCTTTTTAATCGTCTGTATTTCTTCTTTGGAGAAATGTCTGTTTAGATCTTCTGCCCATCTTCTGATTGGGTTGTTTGTTTTTTTTGATATTGAGCTGCATGAGCTGCTTGTATATTTTGGAGATTAATCCTTTCTCAGTTGCATCATTTGCAAATATTTTCTCCCATTCTGAGGGTTGTCTTTTTGTTTTGTTTATGGTTTCCTTTGTTATGCAAAAGCTTTTAAGTTTCATTAGGTCCCATTTGTTTATTTTTGTTTTTATTTTCATTACTCCAGGAGGTGGATCGAAAAAGATCTTGCTGTGATTTATGTCAGAGAGTGCTCTGCCTATGTTCTCCTCTAACCCTGCCTTTCTAAAAGCTTTCATACATCTTTTTCTTGTTGTTGAGCGAGTAAATATTCAATGAGTTTCTTCAGTATAACTATACATAGTCCACATGTTGGAAAATCTTAATATTTAGAAGTGAGTATTATTTCTGTTTGATTTTCTAGAGAGGAAATGTTTTTATATGTTCTATTTTTGGAAAAAATATATCTTGAAAATAAAAGTAGCAAACTGTTTTGAATGAAAATTTCAACTTTGTAGTAGAAAGCTAGAAATTCAAATACAACTCTCATATTTATAGTCAGATTTGACTTTGGGGATGACTATGGGGTAATCTCAGTACCTTTGATTTTTCATCAGTAAAGGAAGAATAAAAATAATTACCTAACTATAGGAGTCTTGTAAGGATTACAGAATTAATGTATTTATGTTTTTAGAGAGTCTAAGATGAAAGGTTCTAGATAAGTGTGAAATATTATTCAGGACAAATGTTATAGTTAGTCTCACATTCAGGTTAATAAATGTCACTTTAGATCAAAGGTTTATTTTATGCATTTCTGCAGGAATATGAAGGAAATGATTTATTTTCAACATTCTGCTCACAAGAATTTTTTTAAGTGCCATGAACTGTTACTAGAGACTAAAAGAAATGGTCTTGACACTTACCAACTCTATATTTCTGGCATTATCTACATTAGCTGTATTGTGCAAATGGCTCTCAAAATTAAAATTAACACTGCTGGATCAAAAGAAAAGAAAAAAATACCTATAAAGACATGAACATTTTAAGCAATAACAAATTAAAATTAGGTAATATGGATTGAGGAGAGCAGAAAATAAAATGGTATCATTGAGAAGATTGTAATGACAAGTTTTTAAATTGCTGCATCTCTATTAAAATGTATTTAAAATATTATAACCAAATGAAAATTCTTTAATTTTATTAAGATTAATGATAATATCAATGAGAATCACTCATTTGAAGAAAAGATTGATTTCCCTTATAAAATGCTGTGTCTAACACTAGTTTATACTGTATATGGCTCATAATTTCACAGCAAAAATCATATTTTTTAATCAAATGTTTGATCGTAGGACATATGATCTTACCATGTTTTTACAATATGATTTTAAACAAGTGACATATCACACATGCAGATAAAAGGCAACTATAATGACTGTATAAGATTAACAAAAGTAGTCTAAAGTGTTCTCAGAGTGAGAAATTCCTGGCTTAAAGATTTTTAAATGTTATATATGCTTTATTAATATTTGTTTATATTTTTGTTGGCTTTTGGAATAAATGAAATCCAATGGTTAGATATAAAACTAAGAAAATTCCACCATCCTTACGTGCTCCCCTAATGACCTGAATGAATGTATCAATAGTTAAGAAACATGTTGTCTGTGGATTTGTATAATTTTGCCACCAGATCAAAAATAAATTCTTAGCTTATCTCACATCTATATCAGAATCGTAAATCGATTATAAAATTTATTAAACTATAAAATTATACTATAAATGAGTAGTTTTTCCTACTAGTAATAGTTTTTCTTTAGGCATCATAGGAATTATAAATAAGCAGAAATTGATAATGTTTCTTGAGATTCTCAGAAACTGGTTCTAGGAAATATTACCTTGAATGAATTTGCAAAACAGTAATTAAGAGAAATTCTGAAATAGTATAATATGTATAATTTACGTATGTATTAAGAAGTTTTTAAAATTTAGTGATAAAAATAAACAGCTTAGAAGACTGATTTTTTTGTGACAGGGTAAAGGAGGGCTAGGAATGAATGGCCAGTTAACTGCTCAAGTTTCTGACATGCAGGCACTTTATGGAAACATTTATTACCTATATAGACATAGATATGGACAGGATTTTAAAGATCATTTAGTTTAGTTATTGTAAAATGTTTCTAAGAAAGCCTCTAGACTGCCACAAAACAGGGAGGTGAGAGGCTGAACACGGCCCCTCTTACTATCACTTGAACAGATCGGTTCTGAGTTTGCTTTTTATATATATAACAATTCCAGAAAAGATTTCATTGGTAGAAATTGCTCAGCTGCTTAGAACAGTTTGAAATGTACTGCTTTACACTGCTCTTTCAATTTTGAGATGAGGAATTTCTTCTCACCTGAGAGCCAGAGGGCCGAAGGGATTTTTATGTCATGAAGTCAGTGCTTTGAACTTTGAAATCATTCACTTACATTCGCCACAGACCTCAGGACTTCAGTGACATATGTCCTAGGACCCTCTACTGTGTTCACTCCACTAGAACTGCAGTCACCTCCTGTTTTTCCTTTAGTAATCCAAGCGTGCTCCTGCCTTAATGATTTTGCTCTGGATGTTCTCCATGACAAGAATGATTTCTCTCAAGATATAATTTCATAGCCCTTTCGCATATCTTTTTATGTTTTTACTCAAATGTCAGCTTTTCATTGAGGCCTTCTATTTATCCTTGAATAATAGATTGACTGCGAAAATGGCTATGATTCTTTCCCTCCCACTGACAGTGTTCCTTGCAATATGACCTTGCAGCTGCCTCTATGATGATACTGATAGAAATTACACCTTTTCCATTCTTTGACTCTACGATAACCTTTGCTTTGGGAAGTAGCTTGCTGTGGAAATGATAGGTTCCAATCCTAAGCCTAGGCCTTAAGAGACCTTGCACACTTATGCTTACACTTTTGAAGCCTGGTCACGACCCAGAAAACAAGTCTAGGGCCAGGAGGGTGAAAGACCATATGCATTATAGCCAAAACATGCAGCTCAGGTTAACCTAGACCAGCAGCCTCCAGCCAATAACCACAGATATGAGTGAACCCGGCTGAGTTTGGTCAAGGCTGGCCCAGATCACTAGAACTGTCCTGGCACCCCGATAGACTCATAAAAATAATAGATGGCTTTTGTTTTAGTCCATTAAATTTTGGGGAAATTTGTTACACAACAGGAGGTAGCTAATATCTTTGAGTTTCCTAGCAAACAGGGCTCAAGGCAAAGCTTAGGTAAGAGTATGTAAGAAAAAGGAAAGTAAGTCAGGAGACAACAAATAAAATTATACAAGATGATCCTATTGAACTGTTGATAGCCTCACAAGAAATTTTACTTTTTCTTGGGTCACTCAGGCCATTTCCAGAAGTGGTCTATAGAACTACTGCTTCTTGGAAGCAACCATCAGGGAAAGGAAGAGCAAGAGATTTATATGGTCTCTTTGCAATCTTGTATTTCTCACTTATCAAGATTTACCTCATGGGATGTAAATTCCCATATGCTCTGGCCTGTGATACACAGTTTTTCTAGGCAGTCAGTGATGAAGACAGAATCTCCATTGGTCAATTCAGCTGGACCAAGGCATTAGGGCTGTTGAGGCTCTGTCTGTGCTGAACACAAGAGCCATGCAGAAGTCCTGCCCTCATTTCTGAGAAAGTCTAAGAACAACCAGTGGTATTAAAAATGAGACAACAGATGGAATACCTGGGTATTTATGACTGCAGGACTGCCATGATTTGGGCAAACCAACCTGAGGCCATTGCAGCTAGGAAATGGGACAAAAATACAAAGCCCAGGGTTAGGTGGATCCTATAGGACTATAGCATCTGGGATGTATATACACCAGTTCCTGTGTACATCCCTGGACTCCTGGCTAAATTCCGTACCCCTCCCATACTGAGTTCACATACGACTTTCATGCTCCATTTTTCTCCTTAGTCCTTTCATATTTATATATTACATATTTTGATTTTATGTTGTATATTATTTGTTTTCATCCACTAGAATTTAAACTCTGTGATGAAATCTTATATGATTTTTCACTATTATTTCTCTAAGAACAGTGCTTGGAACACAGTGGATTCTCAATAAACATTTGATTATTGAAGGAAAAGAATAAATTTTAAACAAATACTTGACTAGCTAAATGTTCAAATAATGTTGAACTATTTGCATGCCTTTAAGAATTGAACAATTCTTTAAAAAAATTTAAACTATCCTTTTCAGGTCAATTATGCAACAGCAGCCATATTTGCGTTACTAAATTCTATTGATAAGAATTAGTTTTAAAGAAAACATCTGTCCCCCTTTCTCATTAATATATGTGGATCTAATTGGAGAGAAAACTTAAGTGATTATTTTTAGACATATGAAAATTTGGGTATCACCATCTAACAAGATTACTTTTTTGATTATTATGTAATCAGTTATTCACTCAGCTCACAAATTTAGGCAAATCTTGATTAAAATTACCACTGTTATTTTAAAATAATGTAATACTGCCTCTTACCCTGAACCAGACACTCATTCTGCCCTACACATCCAGGGGACTTTCTTGATTAAAACATTACGTTATCTAATCACTTCTGTGCCCTATAAATGTATAGCATATGTTGAAAAGGTAGCAGCTTGTGGCTCTTTAAAACAGATTTTCTACTTATCCTTCTTACTCAAAATTTTAACTCGTGTTACTTTGTCTTTATTCAAGCATTAAAGATGCCCAATAAAGTTCATTACTGGTGCTCCCTGTATTATGTTCGTTTACAGTTTTGGAAATATCGTTAACCTTCCCTGCATATTCTGTGGCACTAATAAAAGGAAAAGTTATGTCTCCATAGGATAACTGTTATCTCAATTGTGCCTGCTCCTTTAATTTCAAAAAATTCTTTTTAATTACATGGATATTTTATAGTCTAGAGAAATTACAATGATCAAAGTGCGTATAAACTATTACTCATCATATAATTAACGTTAATCACCTATGAATACTCATTGCCTAGCTTATTTGTATTTCTCCACGGCATGTCTCATTAATTGTGCTATTCTCTTTTCTGAAATATAAAACTTATATTCCTTAAAACATCCTTATTAAATTTTAATTGTGTGTGCATATTTGCATGCACGTACATGAGAGAGAGAGAGAGAGAGAGAGGTCCTAGCATGAGAGTAAACTGTGTTAAACTTTGTGATTCAGAAACGATGTCCAACTGTGTCTATGATTAAAGGAGTGATGACTTAAGTGAGAGTCTATTTCATTGGGCATTGGGGAGCCAAACAAAGTTCTTTAGAAGCACTAATTCTAAGGAAAGAGGGTATCAGAACAAATTGACTACTATATATTAATTTCACATTCAGCCAACTTAACTCTTTATTTTAAAAAATTTGTAGATTGTTTTGAATTTTCCCTGTGAATGGTCATATCATCTGCCAAACAAAAAAAAGAAAGTTGTATTTCTTCCTTTGCATTGCTTACAATTCTAAATTCTTGTCTTCTGCTATTGACTAAAGGCTGTAATGTTAAATAAAATTGTTGTCTGTTGTGACTTTGTTAAATTAACATTTGTTAAGTAGAGCCCTGGGATATCTGATGGTGAGCCATGATTCAACAAAAGGCCACAAGGAAAGTGAAATAGAGGAGTTCCTTATTCACAGGTCCTGAAGAAAGTACACAGCAGCCTCAAGGTCCCATAAGGGGAGGTTAAGGAAAAGTGCAGGCAAAGAGAGCACTGCTAGGACCTGGATCACGTGCCTTTATTAGTGTCCCTGGTTGGAGTGTTTTGGAGTTAGGGTTGGGTTGGTCAATTCAAACTGAAAAGAGTGGGGTTTTGGTAAGCATCCTGGGCATCTTATTTAAGGGGCACACAAGGGGAAGACCCAGGAAAGGGTTGGGGAAGACTGCTTATCACAAGGAACTTTGTGGGAGGCATATCAGGAATTTACATTTACTTGTGACTCCAAGGGATGTGGTCTAGGACAAAGGCTAAGGAGGGGTTCCTGTTGGTGAGAGGCCCTGCAAGCCACTTGGCTATACAAAATGTATTCCAAGACAGCAGTATTATGAAGTAGTTTAGCTAAATTCTCAACAGTGTAGTTGGCATTTCTTCTTATTCCTGATTTTAAAGAGAAAGTTTATAAATTTTCACATTCAGGATATTGATAGCTTAGGTTTTTCTTGTTTGGTTTTATAGGTATTTATTTACAATGCTAAGAAATTTCCCTTCTTCAGAGCTTTTTTTTTTTTAAATAATGACTTGGTGGTGAGCTTTACCAAATACTTTGGTATTATCATATATGGTTTCCATTTTAATTTTTTTAATGTGGTAAATTATATTTATGAATTTTTCTAACCAACTTGAGTATTTTGGGTAAATTCTAATTGGTTGTATACTATCATTTTTATATACTCTTCTCTTAGTATTTACTAAATTCTCCATATAGAAATGATTAAATTTGATCTTTACTCACACTATATACAATAACCAACAATAGATTATATAAATGTCAATAACAGACTTCTAAAACATTATAGAAAATGGAGGTGAATGAACATCTTTTAATTCTTAAATCGAAGAACTATTTCTTAAACAAGATACAGCAAACAATGATAAAAGAAAAGATGAATATATTTTAAATAAAAACAAGAAACTTTCATTATCAAAATATTTAAAGCAATTGAAAAGACAAGCTACACATTTGAGGATTATGTTAACATATAAAATTTAAAAATAATTAGAAGATTATGCAAAGAATTTATAAATCAATAAGAAAAGCATGAACAGCTCAATAAAATAGTGAGAAACAAAAGAATAAACATATAAGTAAACATATATGGTCAGCAAACACACAAAGAGATGTTCAAAATCATTAGTGATCAAGAAAGAGAAGAGCAAGTTGAGATCACCATGAAATACAATTTTATGCTTATTTGAAATCAAAATTTTTAAAAAAATCCACTTGTCAATATCAAGTGTTGAAGAGCATAGAGATCCACAGGATCTTTAATTGCTGATGGGAATGTTGTTATAATCAATTGGAAAAAAAGTTGGCATTATCTCCTAAATGTAAATATTTATACTGAGGGTGACTTAGCAATACCACTCCCAGGTTACTGTTGAAGATAAACTTGCATATATTTATTACCAGACATGTGCAAAAATATTCACAGCAACACTTTTTGCAGAAAGAAAAATGAAACAAAATGAAAAACTGTAGCATATCCATGTAATGAAATACTATACAGTAGCCACAATAGCTAATCTACAGTGAGGCACGGAATTACAGATGAATATCACCAATACAATGGTAATTACAAAAGTTGGTTTTGTAAGATCATTGTTGGTATTTGTCAGTATTCTAACTTTGGTTGTGGGTGATTGGTTTGTAGGTGCCTATTTTATTAATTAAAATAACTAACAATCAAAAAGAAGTGGGCCATACATTGAGCAAAGCTTGTGTCATGAAACAACGATAGTGATTAATTCAGTTCTGTACATGCGTAATCTGTAGATAAACCAAAAGTGACTTCAAAACCGAATTCACTTTCTTCCTAAAGCTCTCTTGGTGTATCTTGTGAAAGTGTGATTAGGTACTGTTTACATGGAGTTTGTAGGGGAATGTGGTCTCTGGAAAGACAGAATCCTGAGCCCTGATGGGAGTAGAGTGATTTGGGTTCATTTCAAGTTTGTTCCCTGGACAGCTCCTCTCCTGTATTCAACAATAGTGTGAGGAAGAAAGATGTTACTGCATGACCTTGGCTTTTTTGGCTCCCTTCCCAGTTTCCTTCTTTTGATCTGTGGTTCTCAAAGGGAGCACTTAATGGACGCATCAGCATCACCTGCTAGAAATGCAAATTCTTTGGCCTCATTCCAGATCTCCTGGATTAGATACCATGGCAATGGACCCAGCAATATGTGTTATGCCAAGCCCTTCAGGTGATTCTGACACATGTTAATGTTAGAAATCCACTGCCCTTGATTCTTATTCTTTCATATGTTTTCTCTACCCCTACTCTCTCAGTTCAGGTAAAACATATTTAAATTTAATTTAACTAAATACACTATGGCAGTGATTTTCTATTACGTTTCTCTGATTTCAGAGCTGTCTGTCTTCCAATCCTTTCCCACCTGGAGCCAGAGTGATGTTCTAAAATGTAGAACTATTAGGATTAAAATGCTTCAGTGACTAACAATTGCCCTTAGCGTAGCATCTAAACTTCTTATCACAGTGTACAAATTCTTCCACAGTTTTTCAGTGTCTTTTTCTTTAAATTCATTTTTCCTTCACACCATCAGGTTCATTTTCAAACAGACTAAACTCCTTGCATTTCCATATGCTTTTCCATAGCTAGTGTTTGGCACATGCTGAAATCTTTTCCACCTTTTCCTTCTCATCCTCCTCATGTACTTTTAACTAGTAACATCTAGCCTTGACCTCATTCTTGTTATAAAATTTCTTATCCTTGGAATTCTTCTTGCTACTCTAAAGTTAGCCAGTTACCCTTGCTACCCATTCCTACCAACCCCTCATTATTAATATTCATTATACTTAATTATAATTAATTTTAAAATTGTTTGTCCACATATATCTCAGGTTAGGTTTTATCTGCTCAAATCACCAGCATCAGTGCTTTAATTTTCTCATCATTAAAATAAGGATTTAATTGTATTCCTAGGAGAGATGTGAAAATAAAATGAAATCACAAACTTAGCACAGTGCTATTATTGGTACCTATGATGTGTCGAATGAATGAAATTTAACTCTACCCAAAATTACTGTAAGTTGTAAATTTCATACTTAATATCACTTCAGTCATAATGGTAGACACGCATAACTATTTTGGTTATGGTTAAATATCTGTGAATTAGGAAGACAGCTATCCAAAGAAGCTGTATATCCAGTGATGGTGTCTTTAAAAATGTATATTAGGATTGTTCATTTTATTCCTGTACATAATATGTAGGGAAATTGACATGTGGGCTTCATGAAAATCCCTTCAGGGGCTGTCAAAAAAAAAAGAAAAGAATCTTTCAGTTGGCAGACTGCCAAGGAAGAAATATGATACAGTGAAAACCAGTCAAAATAATGCTTCATTTGACGTTGCAATCACAGATTCTTGGATAATGAGCCTAGCTACTTTTCTTGATGATTTGCTGGTCTTGGAAGCACTCCGAAATTTTATTCAGAAGAACTCAGAAGTTGTATTTCTCATAATTAGCAGGTGCTAAATGGCTAGAATTGAATCTTTGGAAAATCAAGGTACACTTGGTGGGTAGACACTGGAATGTGCTATACTTGATGCACTAGACTTATACTAAGCTAGCCAACTTTTGAATCTGCAAATGAGTTATATATATATATATATATGCATATATATGTATATATAGATATATAAAATCAAGGAGATTACTCTTAATATTGAGTTTTTTATAAAAATGATCAGAATGTTTAGTAATATGCTTGTGAACATTGATTAACCAAGAGAAAGATTTTATTCTTTTTTTGAACAGTGCAGTGCCTTTTACTGTGTCTATCCTGGAGCTTCATCATTTAAAATGTGTCATGTTATGATAAATCATTTGGTGTTGAATCAATTGGATTTTGTTGTGCTTTTCCACTGAGCCAGTATGAAGTGACTGATGAAATCCAGCATGACAAATTACAAAAGATGGGTCATCTGGGGTTGACAAAAATCAGTATTCACTTGTTTACTTTAGAAGACAGAATGTGTTAAAATGAACATCCTGTAGCATTAGCTGTAAAGTGTATCAAGGGAGGGAGTATCAGGAAGGGAACATAAAAGGTACTCACAGTACAATAGCTAGTGAAAGGATTTGGCTAAACAAAGATATCACATGAAATTTAACAGCATTTGCTATTTGTTAAATATACATTCTTCACAAGTTTGTGTGCAAATCTGTGTCTAACATCTCATATAGGAGCAACTGGAATACAGTTGTATTCTCTATTCTATGGGGAAAATGCAAATACTCAAAAGTTGAGAAGGTTTTCCTCTGGATACTAGAATTAGGCGAGAGATGAAGATACAAATTCATATAAATAAGTGTGTCTCTACAAAGGACTCTTGAAAGCACAAACTTTTGCTTTTGCATTTGGCTGTTATGTATTCAAGTTGTTGAGTATAAAGTTGTTTCAAAGGAAAACCCCTGAGGCCCCATGACTTTGCCTTTTATTCTGGAGGGTAGGTTAGCTCTCCCTGGACAGTATCATGCTGCCTCTTCTCCTATGTCTTAGATAAGCTCCTTTCCCTGCCTTTGGTTATTTTTTTAATTGAAACTTACCACCCATACAAAAGTGAAGAGACCCCTACAGTTAACCTTGAAAAGTCTTGGTCAAATATATTCTTTCTTCTTGTTCCAACTTTATTCTCAAACTCTTTTTTTGTCAGGGAAAATGGCACATTATGTCAAGAAAGATCTATCATGGCTGAGGATATATTTCTTTACAGAAGCTTAGTGTTTGAGCTCCACCTCCTCCTTCCAGGCAATTAATATCTCAAATTCCCTTTCAACCAATTCTAGAGGATTGTTCAAGCATCTTTGTAACAATGAAAAGTTGCAATATGATTTTGAAATATATACAGAATTCAACTAGTTACTATCACTCTAAAATCCCCATGCTAGTCTGAGGCACCATGATTTCTTTCCAGAATTACTACAATAGAATCTTAACTACCTCTCTGCTTCTGCCCTGATACCTCTTCAGTCTGTTTTTAAGAAAGAAGCCAGAGTGGTACTATTAAAGTATAAATTAGTTCATGCCACTCTTCTGCTCAAGCCTTGCTATGACTTGTAATCTCAGTCAGAGTAAACCCAAGCCCTAAGTATATTTGAGGGTCTGTATAATCTGGCTCATCCAAGCTTTCTTCCCTCATCTCTTCCACTTTCTCATTGACTGAGCTGCATTGGCTTCCTGTCTCTTCCTTTAAATGTAACAGAACTACTCTCAACTCAGAGCCTTTACATTTGCCATTCCCTCTTCACGGCGATGCTCCTCTATAAGATGTATGTAAGCCTCACTCCCTCATTTCCTTTAGGTCTTTACTAAATAATTAGATTCTCAGTGAAATCTTCCCTGATCTCCATACGTAAAATTTTGACCACCTCTCTGACACTGTGTTACATTTACCTGCTTTATTTTCTCCTTTGCTGTTATCCTTATCTAAGTTTTTATAAGTTATTTATCTTATTTATTGCCTGTTTTCTCCACTGCAATGTAAGTATTGTGAGGGCAGAGATTAGTTTTCTTTCTATTCTCCTGGAAGGTATATTACAATCACTTAATAAATCTTGCTTTAATGATTGAAAATATATGTGAATATTCTCATATATAGCCTCTTCCTGAGAAACTGAAACAGTTTTACTGTAAAGAATTTGTATGTATGAAAGTGTTAATTGAAATTGGGTTTTATTTATAACCCCTTGTTCTTATATAGACAGTCCCCATTTGGCATGGCTATGATATGCACAGATTTCGGTTACCACAGATTAGTTAAATAATATCAGTCCCCAATATCAGGGTTCAAATCTCAGTTACTGAGATATATTAACTGTAAGTAATTACATAAAGTACAAACTTGGCAACTATTACCTCGGTCCACAAATCACTATGTAAATAACATATCTGTATCTTCATTTGTCCCAATCGCAACACTTCTCTCAAAGTCTGTTGGAGATTAGTCACTACACTTACAGCATTCAGTCCATGCACAGATACTAAGCGTGTAGTTGTACTGACTCTGTCCCTGGTGATAAATGCATGTGATATTTTACAAAAATGGGTCATTGAAAGAGAAAATTGCCTCCAAAAAAGGAAAATATAAGGAAAAAAAGTAAAAGTGACAATACTGGAAGGGAAATTTGAATCAACATAAAGGAATTAAAGAAGAAATAGCTGACTGTGGGAATGTTTACACTACAGCTGTTTGAGAGCCTCTAGATTACTGCCAATGGAACAGAGTAAAGGCAAACAGAGATATAAAGGAGGAAAGTTGTTGTGAGGAAAAGAATGGCAAAAGTGACACTGGCCAAAAAAAAAAAAAATTCACACTAAATGAACACTTGCAGACATTTTATGTCATTGAAAGAGCAAAAGATACCATGTTGGCACTAATCGAATTTAGAAAGGAATATGAACCCCCTTGGAGCACAAAGCCCTTCCCAGCTCCCAAGCCCCAGGGCCCGGCCTTCTCTGAATCTGGTGCTGCAACTGGCAGTGGCAGCAGAGGCCATAGCTCAGACACTGCGCTGTACAGCCAGGTCCAGAAGAGCAGGGCCTCAGGGAGCTGGGACTGTGGGATCTCTGGAGCAGGGACTGACAGGACTGGGGCCAAGTCAGAGGGCTCCACGTGAGAAGTAGGGCAAGGCTGGAGTTGCTGATAGGAGGACCGTCGGGAGGTGGCACTGGGGATTAAAGAAACCTGTTAGAACCAGCAGGAACCAGAGGGGCCTGTGTGCAGAGACCAGGGTACAAGGGGAGTCAAGGGAAGGATGATCTGTCCCAAGAAGTCATGGAAGTGGGACAGTTGGCAGGGGCTCATGGATGGGATCTGGGGAGGCCAGCACCTCTAAGTCGTCTCCACCAAAGGAAGGGATAGCTGCTGGGCCAGGACTATAGAAAGGGGTGTTTGGTCAGAGTGGGTGCAGTTTGAGGGGCATGTATGGAGGCTATAGGGAGACACTGGGCTGTGTCTGGATCCTTCCCCCTGAATTGTTCTTTGCCAGAGAGAGATAATTTTTTAAAGTTGCATTCTCATTAAAGTCAGTTTGCGTTTTTTAAAAAAAAGAAAGGAATATGACAGTTTGCCAAGACATAATAAAGACGCTCTTTCTCCCTCTGTATCATAAATTATACAATGAGAAGACAAGCACTATCTAAACTACTGTTGATAAGTTATTTACAAAGAAATAAAACACTTTAATTCTCAATGTTTCTAATATTTTAAAACCCAGTATTACACAGATATTAGTTGTATTTTAAATTTTTTCTTATATACTTACAACAGAAAGAAAAAATTTAATGTTGTAACACAAGTTTTTAAAAGTCACAGAACAATTATTAAGATCACAAATTGCATGGTATTTGTTATGGCAATGTACTACATGCAGAGGGAGGACTGCCTGCAATTTAGTATTTCACAATTTACAGAGATTTTATTGTTTTTATATCAATTGATACAAATTGGTAGAAAGAAAGTGGAAGGACATCTTATTACATAAATGTTAAGGATAAAGTTGCAGAGCTGAGAACACAGTCTCTATTGAGCTCATGTTTTTATGCTAGCAGCAACTCACCCTGAAAGCAGATGTTTCAGACATCTCTTACAATGTGCATTTTTCATGTGTAGAACTGTAGTGGTAACCCCTGAACCTTTTTACTCATGAAACTTTAAACCAGTTCACAAATACCGAAGTCAACCCAATTTCAAGTACTTTGATTGATACACTATGTTTCCTAAAATGACCTCTATCATTTGTCTACAAATGCAGGATGAAGGATGGTCTGTACATGGAAGTTAGAGAAAATTAAATAAATGTTAAGATTTTACTATTTAAAAGTACTTTATACACATTATTTAATTTGATGCTGCAGAATAGTTATGATCATTTCCATTTTAAAAATAAAGGAACTAAAATATGGGGCGGTTTAGTGCCATGTTATCTAGTAAAGATGGTATTGAAACCTAGATTTTCTATGTATATTTGTCATCTGCTTTCTAGTATGTAATGCTAACTGAGCTATAATGAATAAGAAGCTTTATGCTAGTCTGGGACATAGTGTATGTGTTGCAATATGGCGATTTCAGACTGCTTTTAATTGATATTTATGTACTTTGTCTGAGATTCTTTGATCCATGAGTCTGTTTTTGTGCCAGTACCATACTGTTTTGATGACTGTAGCTTTGTAGTATAGTTTGAAATCAGGGAGCATGATACCTCCAGCTTTGTTCTTCTTTCTCAAGATTGTTCTGGCTATTCAGAATCTTTTGTGTTTCCATACAAATTTTAGAATTATTTGTTCTAGTCCTGTGAAAAATGCCATTGGTTTTTTGATAGGGATTGCATTGAATCTGTAGATTGTCTTGGGCAGTATGTTCATTCTAACAATATTAACTCTTCTAATCCATGGACGCAGTATGTATTTCCATCTGTTTGTGTCACCTTCAATTTCTTTCAGCAGTGTTCTATAGTTTTCTGAGTACAGGTCTTTTATCTACTTAGTTAAATTTATTCCTAGGTATTTTATTCTCTTTTACGTGATTGTAATGGGATTGTTTTCTTAATTTCTCTTTCTGGTTGTTCATTGTTAGTGTATAGAAATGCAACAGATTTCTGTATATTGATTTTGCATCCTGCAACTTTACCGAAT
Organism: Balaenoptera physalus; assembly: GCF_965194825.1. Lineage (NCBI taxonomy): Eukaryota > Metazoa > Chordata > Mammalia > Artiodactyla > Balaenopteridae > Balaenoptera > Balaenoptera physalus. The sequence goes on along the minus strand of NC_138890.1, from coordinate 96,876,970 downwards.
TCACTGATGAATTCTAGTAGTTTTTTCTTGGTATCTTTAGGATTTTCTATGTATAGTGTCATGTCATCTGCAAACAGTGCTAATTCTACTTCTTTCTTTCCAATTTGGATTCCTTTTATTTATTTTTCTTCTCTGATTGCTGTGCCTTGGACTTCCAATACTGTGTTGAATAAAAATGGTGAAAGTTGGTATCCTCGTCTTGTTCCTCTAGGGAAGTACTTTCTCACCATTGAGTATGATGTTAGCTGTAGACTTGTCATATATGGCATTTATTATGTTGAGGTATGTTCCCTCTATACCCACTTTGTTGAGAGGTTTTTATCATAAATGGATGTTGCATTTTGTCAAAAGCTTTTTTCTGCATCTGTTGAGATAATCATATGCTTTCTATTCTTCAGTTTGTTAATGTGGTGTATCACGTTATTTGATTTGCAGATATTGATCCATCCTTGCATCCCTGGGATAAATCTCATTTGATCATGTTGTATAATCCTTTTAATATATTGCTAAATTCTGATTGCTTATATTTTGTTGAGGATTTTTGCATGTGTGTTGATCAGTGACCTGGGCCTGTATTTTTCTTTTTTTGTGATATCTTTGTCTGGTTTTGGTATCAGAGTGATGCTGGCCTCATTGAATGAGTTCAGAAGACTTCCTTCCTCTGTGAGTTTTTGAAATGGTTTGAGAATTGTAGGTGTTAACTCTTCTCTAAATGAATTCACATGTGGTCCTGGACTTTCGAATATTGGGAAATATTTTCCTTGACTTTAAAAAATTTATTTAATTATTTATTTATAGCACTATATAGATATTTATTTTAATATAATTTGGGTTATAATGAAATACCCCTTTTTCTAATTTGTTGCTTCATTTTTGTCCACCATTGGCCATTGGGAGCTCTTGCAGTTGGCTTTTGTGTCTTTTTGACATACTCCATCTTTTTTTTTTTTTTTTTTTTTTCCTGAGCACTTCTTTACTTTCTGGCATTACAAGATGCTCAAGGCATAGCTTGTATATTTCATGATCCTCAGTCCTAGAATCAGTTATTCCTCCAAAGTGCCTCAGTTCCCTTTTTTGGAGAACGGTATTAGAAACCAATATATGGATGACTGGTGTGATTGTTGCTGGTGGGGTTCTGTTGCTTCCAGTTTCTCTCAGGTGACAGAACAAGGAAATATATGTGTATATATATATACTAACTCAGGCATATACACATATCTATAAATCATTCTGTGTCTGTGTATCCATCTATATCTATATTAAACTAAGCATGAGTTCACATTGATGTATAATCAATTACCACATGTATCTTTCTAGCTTTCTCCCATTGGTTGTCTCTAGTATACCTGGCTTCCACCCTCTGCATTTCACTTGCTTAATTTTTCAGTTTTGTTATCCATGTATAGCATTTTCCAAATTGTTAGCCTATAATCCCACTAAAAATAACTTTATCAACTAGAATACAATGCTTATGTGTGGTTCTCTTTGCATTTATTCTCAGTTTCTACTTATTTCCTAAAAGACTTATATCAAAGACTTCCCCCCCACCCATTAAGTGAGATTGTTTCATATGTTTGTGATACAGTTAGGTGTTTTTTCGTTACAGTTTGCATTCTATGTTGGGTCCTCCCAACCTCCTAAAAGTTTTTTTTCTTTTAATTCTCATACATTAAGGTTTATTTTTGTCCCAAAAAGGTCTATGGTTTTGACAAATGTATAATTGCATGTATGCACCATTACTGTATCACAGAAAATAATTTCATTACCTTACATATCTCCTTCTCTTCATCTATTCAACTCTCCCTCCTCCCAACACCCCTAGCAAGCAATGCTCTGTTTATTGTCTCTGTAGTTTTGCCTTTTCCATAAAGTTATAAAAGTGGAAAAATATAGTAGTCTTTCCAGACTGATTTCTTTTGCTTCGAAATAAGCATTTATTATTTATCCATGTCTTTGCATGGTTTGATAGCTGATATTTTATTAAAGGTGAATAGTGTTCCATTGTATGGGTATGTGCCACAGTTTGTCTATCCATTCACCTGTTGAAGAACACCTTGATTGCTTCCAGTTTTTGGAGGTTATGAATAAAGTTTGTATAAACATTGGTATACAGGTTTCTGTATGCAAATAAATTTTCACCTAAGTTATGTAAATACTTAGAAGTAGGATTGCTGGATTGTATGGCAAACTATGTGTAGTTTTTGAACAGTCTTCTAAATAAGCATACAAACAAGAGTTCCAATTGCTCTACATATTCTCCAGCAAGTTGTATTGTCAGTTTTTTATTTTTATTTTTATCTATTATTATAGATGTGTAGTAGTATCACACTGTAATTTTAATTTGCATTTCTCTAATGAAATATGATGTTGAGAATTTTTTCCTGTGTTTATTTTACATCTGTACGTCTTCTTGAGTGAAATGTCTGTATAGATCTTTTGCACATTTTATAATTGGGTTGTTTGTTTTCTTACTGTTTTTAAGTATTCTGATTATTTTGGATATACCTTCTTTATCAAATGTTTTGTAGATATGTTTAAGATATGTTTTCTAGTTAGAAGCTTATATTTTTATCTCATTTTCCTCAGATTTAGTTTTACTAGGTTATCTCTAAATGACTGTCCCATTCCAAGGTGTTCTATACCTTTTCCAGAGGGTAAGATTTCGATACCTGCTATGCTGTTGTCCATGTTTCTGATATGAAAGAGGTTGGTATATAGGGAAAAAATGAATAGGTAGATTTGGGATTTGGGAAGACATTATTGTGGTTCTTAAGAATATTGGATATTGTAGACCTTTCTCCTAGTATTATCTTGGTTTGACTTACTAAAATGAAATACAACTGTAAATACAGTTTAAAAAACAAAATATTTTTGTTTGTGAGATTACCAAATAATATCACTTAAGAATGTTTATTTCACATAGCTAACTTGGATTCCTATTTAGCTTGCTCTTTTATAATCTGTTTGAAGATATGTTGATTTATCTGTGTGGCTTATGAAATGATATCTAACCCTAGAATCAGTGAGACAATTTGCTTCTTTGATGTCCTTATAACTTAGTAAGAAATATTAGTAGTAAGTGTTTCTTGAGGTTTTATTATATTATTTCTAGATACATTTTTCCAATTAATCCTCACAATACCCTTTGAGATGGATATTACCATCATTTTATAGATAAGGAAAATAAAGATTATAAAGTATAGGTAAATTAATGAAAATTGACTTTATTTATTCTCTCTGTTTTATTAATCTTTCCATTAATCTCTACATGATGATATTAATATGGGAGTTACAAGCACCAGTGCCAACTAGAGCAGGCAGATAAATGTAAGTGATTCTGATTGGGTGAGAGAAAGACAACAACAGCAACATGATAAAGAGCAACTGATAAACAGCCTTAGACCACTCTTGCTCATTTAGAGATAGAATTTTTTCAAATGCACCAGAATGCCATCTATTTCTCCTCCTCCTTCTAATTCTTCTTATGAAAGAATGGGGAAAAACACCCCAGAAAATCAGACATGTATTTGAAATATCCAAATTATTCAATGTTTTCAATGAATACAAATATTTTTAATGACAATTTGGTGGGCCAAATAAATCAGATGTGTTGTCTGGCTACAGCTTGTGTGCTAGTAGTTTCTGACATGTGCTTTACAATGAGATATCATCTCACACCGGTCAGAATGGCCATCATCAAAAAATATAGAAACAATAAATGCTGGAGAGGGTGTGGAGAAAAGGGAACCCTCTTGCACTGTTGGTGGGAATGTAAATTGATACAGCCACTATGCAGAAGAGTATGGAGGTTCCTTAAAAAACTAAAAATAGAACTACCATATGACCCAACAATGCCACTACTGGGCATATACCCTGAGAAAACCATAATTCAAAAAGAGTCATGTACCAAAATGTTCATTGCAGCTCTGTTTACAATAGGCAGGACATGGAAGCAACCTAAGTGTCCATCAACAGATGATGGATAAAGAAGATGTGGCTCATATATACAATGGAATATTACTCAGCCATAAAAAGAAACGAAATTGAGTTATTTGTAGTGAGATGGATGGACCTAGAGTCTGTCATACAGAGTGAAGTAAGTCAGAAAGAGAAAAACAAATACCGTATGCTAACACATATATATGGAATCTAAGAGAAAAAAAAAAAAGGTCATGGAGAACCTAGGGGCAAGATGGGAATAAAGATGCAGACCTACTAGAGAATGGACTTGAGGATATGGGGAGGGGGAAAGGGTAAGCTGTGACAAAGTGAAAGAGTGGCATGGACATATATACACTACCAAACGTAAAATAGATAGCTAGTGGGAAGCAGCCGCATAGCATAGGGAGATCAGCTGGGTGCTTTGTGACCATCTAGAGGGGTGGGATAGGGAGGGTGGGAGGGAGGGAGACGCAAGAGGGAAGAGAGATGGGAACATATGTATATGTATAACTGATTCACTTTGTTATAAAGCAGAAACTAACACACCATTGTAAAGCAATTATACTCCAATAAATATGTTTAAAAAAAAAAAAAGAGATAGCAGGAAGAAGTGGAATACTACTTTTGAGTAACTAGCATGTCCATACTGGACAGGTGCCTTTCACAGAGCACTGGCTATGACACGCTGTGCCTATACAATTGTGCTCATGTATTGCCATGTTTTGTCCCTTCCTTATAGTATCTGTATTTTATTCCATCAGAACGCATAAAAACATTTACCAATACATAATAGAGAGCTCCTGATCCCTGTAACATATACTAACATGAAAAAAATCATTGCAGTTGTCACCTTTAGATGACTAAAAATGACGTTTAGAAATTAAATTATGTTTGATTTATTTTTAATGCATTTTCTCAACTTTCCATAGAAGATAAACAAATAAAAAGGCAATAGAATGATAATCTTCCTGATTGGTGTTTCTTATCAACAACTTTGTTAAAAATGAAACTTCAGATGCCTGACATCATACTGAATATTTCATAGTTAGACATGCTCTCCTCCAGAGCTCTTGGCACATTTGATCAGTTTTAGTATGTTAGTCCATAACTACCTTTCAGATAAGGACACATATAATGTCTCATTTTATTGATGGGGTATTGATAGCCAAAGAAGTAAAATAACTTCCCAAAGCCTCACATATATACACACAGATATATATATATATATATATATATATATATATATATATATATATATATATACACATACAGATATATATGTATAAAATATATATTTTTTACATATATCAAGTGGTTAGGAACTCTAAATTCAACCACTTAAATATTATCACAGAAGCATTTTAAAATGTTTTGTCTGTTTTGAAAAAATAGATTATGGACAATCAACAATAACATCAAAGAAGATTTTAAAGTTTCCAGGTTAGTTCTCCATTTTAATTACAAAGAGGGGAAAATTAGATGATTTGGGATGATAAGTGTACAAGAAGCCAGCATAATAGGATGGCCTTAAACTGTGGCCTTAAACTGTAGCCTTTTGTGTGTGTGTTTTGGTGTCACATGGGTCACAATTAAGATTTCCATTGGACAGCATACAATTTTCTCTGGTTCAGAAGCTCATCGAGTTTTCCTTTCACATTTATCTACTTGATCTTGTAGCTTCTTATTGTTAATGGCCTCATTTATTTTGCTAGGCTGCCTATTCTGAATTCAATTGAAAAATATTTCTACTGAATGCTTTCTTTCATTTTCATTTATCAGTCTAATTGGTTTCTGATTTTTTAATTATTGTAGTATGAACTACCTTCCCATCCAAATTCTTATCAAGGTTTGGAGAGATTGAAGGCCTTTTAAACCACATTTTAAAAACTAGAACCCCTTTTGGTCACTTCTTTCCCTGTGGATACGTTTTTTTCTCTGAGCTAAGTATTTCACATACAAGCTACTACATGTATCCATCAGGAGACATATTTGTGAATTTAACCTAATAATCATTAACTAGTCTGAATTGGATGTGTTATGATTTAGGAAATTAGCATATTTATTTCTATTTGTGATTTGGCAAAGTATGGCAACTTTTACAAGTCACCTACTTTTATTTAAATAATATAGTAAAAACAATATTATCTCAAAGCATATTGGCATATCTTTAATAGTTGGAAAACTGCTTGGATTTTGATTATTAAAGGAAAATCCTAAAATGATAAATGCTTTGTAATAATTTATTGCACCAAATATTCTACATAATACTGTTCCAATACAGTATATTTTAAAATCTTCCATTTCTATAACTGTCAGAACTAAGCCACTAATCCTAATTTTATGTATGTATAACTTCCTATGCAGTCATAGTTTTAATAGAGAAATTTATATAAACTAAGCATAATGATTTAAAACTTCAATATATAATTTGTGTTCTTTTATTTATATCGAAGTAAGAAAGCCACATTTTTAACATTTGCTATTATCTTTCTTGGTAATATGTAGTCTATTTGTCACATTCTCAATATGGAGTAAAATCTCCTTAATTCTCTAGTTACAACTTAAAAGATTCCATTCTCTTTTATCTTCACGTTCAGAACTCACCTTACCTTTGTTAAACTGCTGAATAGTGGATATAGAGTTTTATTTCTTTTTTCTGTTCAGGCCAGTTAATTTCCTTTTCCATAACACAGTAAAGTGTGTTCTGCTTGTTTCATCTTCTAGAGACGTTGCTCCTTCTCTCTTTACCTCTCAAAAAAGAGAAAAATACTATTTCCAATGATCTTTGGTCTTTTATTTTAAGGAGTGCTAGGTTAGAAATGAATGTCTAGATTTGTAAAGTATTAGTGTTATTAGTAGGGTCCTGAGCAAGAAAAGAGGATATATTGAAGAATAATGAGGTTAGTATGATTGCCAATTGAGATCCTCATACAGGCAAAGACAAAATGTAATCCAGGATGGAAAGGAAAGAAACCAAAAGAGTTAGCATAGTAGGTTAAAAAAGAGTATAGTGAGTTGTTTACCAAATTGAGCCTAAATTGGGATTCAGCCTCCTAAAGAGTTCAATGAATGCATTGATATGCATAGTGATGGTGGATGAGAGACGAGGCCACCATCACCCTGATACCAAAACCAGACAAAGATGTCACAAAAAAAATTACAGACCAATATCACTGATGAACATAGATGCAAAAATCCTCAACAAAATACTAGCAAACAGAATCCAACAACACATTAAAAGGATGATACACCATGATCAAGTGGGATTTATCTTAGGGATGCAAGGATTCTTCAATATATGCAAACCAATCAATGTGATATACCATATTAACAAATTGAAGAATAAAAACCATATGATAATCTCAATAGATGCAGAAAAAGCTTTTGACAAAATTCAACACCCATAATGATAAAAACTCTCCAGAAAATGGCCATAGAGGGAACCTACCTCAACATAATAAAGACCATATATGACAAACCCACAGCAAACATCACTCTCAATGGTGAAAAACTGAAAGCATTTCCTCTAAGATCAGGAACAAGACAAGGTTGTCCACTCTTGCCACTCTTATTCAAATATAGTTTTGGAAGTCCTAGCCAAGGCAATCAGAGAAGAAAAAGAAATAAAAGGAATACAAATTGGAAAAGAAGAAGTAAAGCTGTCCCTGTTTGCAGATGACATGATACTATACATAGAGAATCCAGGAAACACTCCCATTTACCACTGCAACAAAAAGAATAAAATACCTAGGAATAAACCTATCTAAGGAGGTAAAAGACCTGTACTCAGAAAACTATAAGACCCTGATAAAAGAAATCAAAGATGACACAAACAGATGGAGAGATATACCATGGTCTTGTATTGGAAGAATCAATATTGTGAAAGTGACTATATTACCAAAAGCAATCTACAGATTCAATGCAAACCCTATCAAATTGCCAGTGGCATTTTTCACAGAACTAGAACAAAAAATCTTAAAATTTGTATGGAGACACAAAAGACCCCAAATAGCCAAAGCAATCTTGAGAGAGACTTAAGAAGGACTTTTTTGCCTGTGGGTTCTTTGGGAGGGATAAGGAGATGGAAATCTGCTGATGTCTACTCTTACACAGGCTCCAAAGACAGTGCTTAATTCCTGCAGAGTGGGACTAACACAGCTAAAGCAGCTGTTTATATGAAAGAGTCTGTAAGATTCAGGACATAGAAATTAGGCTGGTGATTTTTCCTCCATAGTCACATGTCCCTCTCGCTCCAGTATTCTGCCTCTCTCTTCCACTTGTAAGAGTCCTTGTGATTGCATTAGGTTTGCCTGGACAATCCAGGGTAAGCTCCCTATTTTAGTGCCAGCTGATTTCCAGCCTTAATTCCATCTGCCATCTTAATTCCCCTTTGCCAGGTAGCTTCACATATTCCTGGGTTCCTGGGATTAGGATGTAGACATCTTTGGAGGAGGGGGAGCATGATTCTGCCTACTGCAAATTTTTACCCCTTCTTCAAGAGGACAGTGTGGTCTCAGCAATGACACACAAGCTTTGATTAGCAATCACAGGTTTTTGCATTTAGAGAATGACTTAGGGAGGAAAGAAGAGCTACCTATAACATTTATGGTACCTTAGTTAATTGAATAGAGCCCCACTTCCCAGGGACACTTTAATTCTATCAGAAAACTGTAATATTATATTGATTTTATAAGAATAAGACAATTTATCGCTATCTCGTAGAAAACTTCCATGGTACATATGTAAACTTGTTAGGTCAAAGATGCCCCAGGTGTATGCAGTGCACACTCATACAGCTGTAGGTGGTGTCACTGGTAAGGAAGGGACATTTTCTCAGAGGACAGTATCAACAAGGTCAGGAGCATAGAAAGATGCCACTCACAGGTAGCTTATAGAAAACATCAATAAGATGACCAGAGTGGAAAACATAAGTATACTTTTCCTGTGCATGTGTCTGGATCCTTGTTAGTTTTCAGAAATAAGCGAGGGAGATTTTAAAGGGAATCCCAAGAGAAGCTAACCACTGAAATTAAGTATTAATATTATACTACTCTCTGATTATAAATTTTACAAGTTACATGAAATCTTCCTTCTCTTTCACAGGAGAATTTAAGTCAGCTTTCATGATGTGCTCCATTCACAAATCTTTTATTATGAGGTTAGTGGAAGAAAAGAAATGAGACTGTGTGTCTCTCTTCTGACCTAAGTCAAGCCCTTGGATGCTTTTTTCCAATCATACAACTTCTTCAAGTGTTTTTTTGTCATGTTATTTTGTGTCACATTAATTATTTACACATTAGATAACTAGTAGACAATTACATACAATTAGGAAAGGTAGGCAGTTTTTGTAAGCTTTTATCATGTTTTCTGCAAATCTACTTTTTTTCTTCTATGGATATTTAAGCCTTTTTTATTCAGAGAATTGTAAATTTAAGAAGCACTGTGTTTTTCTCATAATTTTTGTAGGTAGGGATGTGGATGTAGTTGGCGAAATTGTGGCGAATCTGCAGTAGTCTTTAAGTACCTGGCAAACTGCCTGCTCTATGCAACATAGTCCTTTCTTTCCACGGTCCACCCAAATAAAATGTCCAAACTTGTAATTTAAAACTGAAGAAGTTCACATGCTTTCATTTGCTTTGTCCTGTTTTTGTTACTGGAATTCCTTGGTAACCCCAGAAAAGCCCTAAGGAGAAGCTGCCATGGCAATCTTAAGAATTCTACAAAAGTCTTCCCTGTAAAATTCATTAGGGCTGCATTATCATATTGAGTTCATCTTGTTTAAAACACTGTGATTATTTTCTCTTGCCTTCATAGGATGAAAACTCAAGAATTCTGCCATCCAAAGAAATAGTTTCTCTCATAGTTAATTCATTAACTGGAAGCATATTTTGATATTTTTGACCCTTCCAAGATATAAAAGCGCAGGATCATTGACTCTCTCCATAACACTAGATGCTTTGCAGACTACAAGTCAGTCACAAATTCTAGGGACTCTGCAGACCATTATGTGCTCCATGGAAACTCACTTCACAGGGCTAATGCACTGCAGATGCACCATTGTCAGGGAGCTGCCATAGAGACCACACCTTTAGAAACCAGGAGGAGACTTTGTGGGGATTCTGTGTGTGTCATTTGCAATGTTCTTATCCTGATGATCACTGTACAGTGCAATTTAAGTTGTTGCTAAGATGCTTCATATGTTCTATTGGACTGGCTTACAGTTTCAATTTGGAACTTCCAGAGTTCAAGAAATAACCCTTGCTTGTCACACACTTTATTTTTTAAGGAAAATGAACAAGATTTCTCAATTACTCTAAGGTCTGGTTTTTTCTATTCCTTTCCATCAACCTTACATTTGTTCTTCTTATGGCCTTCAGTCATATATTATTAAATTTTTCACAGCAGGATCCTTGTAATTCTTACATTTTTCTTGTACCTTCCATAGCATCTATCACAGTTCAAGTTACAGGGTAACGACTCAGTGCAAATAAAATTTATCTTTCATCTTTCTTTATTTCTTTCAAAAATATTTTCTACATATGATTTCAGTATGGACATAGATGTAAAGAATTACTGGGCTTAAATGATCATGCAACTCACTAATTCTTAGAGTATGAGAGACTGCAAGAATCACTTAGAAGACAAAAGAAGGGAAAGAAAGACAAGGGAAGAGAACACATATGGAGTAACTGATACCCTTTACTAATGGCTAAAAGAACTATTATCTTATTGGATGATTCTCAAAGTGTGGCCCTAGATGTGCAGCATTGGAATCATCTGAGAACTTGTTTGAAATGTCAGTTTCTGAGTTCCCCTCCAAACCTGCTGAGTTAGAAATTCGGGGGCTGAGGACCAGCAATCTGATTTCTGCCAAGCTCTCTTAGTTATTCTGAAGCATGCTCATGTTTGAAAACCACTGAAGTCCAAACCCCCTCCCTTTACACATAAAAAACAGAGGTCAGAGAAGTTATGTGGTGGTTCAAGGTCATACAGTTAGTTCATTTAAGTGTGCTTGTTTACATTTCAGGCTCTCCTTTACCACAGGACCAGAGAACTAGTTCCAAGTTTACTTGTGATTTTGCATGCTAATTATTGCTCCTCCCTGAATTCAACATATCTATAGAATACTTAAATTTACGTACAGCAATCATTGAGCATGTACAATAAACATATACATAATACTTGGAAATTTGAATTGGCTGAATGATTTCTGAATATTCAGCTCCCAATCTTCTATTATGCTTCATTTGACAATTTGTTTTTTAAAACCTAAAATCTTCTTACATTTATAGTTAATGTAAAATTAAAGCAGAGCTGCTCAAATTATATTTTCTTTCATTAAGACATCTTGATTTTTGTTTTGGTAGCACAGTATATTTTCACAAATCCCATCCCTCTGCTCTCACGTGGCAGTTCCATGAAAACTAATACTCCCTTTGTGAACATCTTTCTACAATATGGACTTTTTTTGTTTTTATTTATACAGTTCTGCCTACTGGTTATGTCTATATTTACGTGAACTACTTGGTAGGGGAGGGCCTACATGAATAGTCTACAAATAAACATGAGAAAAATGAAGCCCTAACTATTCTTTCAGTAGAAATGGCACGTTATTGATGCTGAAAATTGCACTATAATTTACATGCTGTGGGTGACTATATGAGCATCTTTTCCTCCTATTTTTTATACACATGTGGAGAAAAAAATATTTGGTTTGTGAAATAAGGTTTCCAATAGAAGAGGTATGCTAACAATGGCTAAAACTTATCTGAAAATAATTTACAATCAAGAAATGACATATTTTCTAGCATCTTATCTTGAAAATTCCTTGAGATCATTCCATAAATGTCAACATTACCACGTGTGGTCAAGGTCATAAAGCGCTCTGCATTATGGGTAAGAGTTTGGTTTGAGAAATGCGGTAGGCAGAAGAGTGCTCCCCCTCCTCCAAAGATGTCTACATCCTAATCCCAGGAACCTAGGAATATGTTATCTGGAAAAGGGGACTTTAGATGGCAGATGGAATTAAGGTTGCTAATCAGCTGGCACTAAAATAAGGAGGTTATGCTGGATTGTCCAGGTGAGCCCAGTGCAATTACAAGTGTTCTTAAAAGTAGAAGAGAGAGGCAGAATAGTGGAGTGAGAGGGATATGTGACTATGGAGGAAAAATCGGAAATGCAGTATTGTTGGCTTTGAAGTTAGAGAAAGGGGATCCTGAGCCAAGGAATGTGGGCAGCTTCTATAAGCCAAAGAAGTCAAGGAAGCAGATTCTCCACTAGAGCCTTCAGAAAGTAGTACAGTCCTGACAACACAGTGACGTTAGCACAGTGAGACCCATGCAGAGCTTCTAACATAGAGAAATATAAAGTAAATTTTTGTTGTTTTAAGCCACTAAAATTGTGGCAATTTGTATAGCAGCAATGGAAATTTTAATACAGGAAATAATATAGATCTAGATTCGAATCTCAGCTCTACCTCTTACTAGGTACATCCTTGAGCAACTTTTTTGAACTCTGAGTTTAGTTCATTTGTCAACAAAATGCATATAGAATAAGTGCCTATAAATAACCTTGCTTTAAGAATTTAGTAAGCAAATGTTTATAAACTGCTTGTCATTGGCCCTAGAATAAGTACATACCTGTTATTATGTATAAAAGCAGAATTTTCTTTGATATGTAGTTAAAAAGCAAATAGTTTCTGAAAAAAAATAGGTCCACTTATTGAATCTTGAGTGTACTTCAATGGAAAGCTTTTTAAAAAGTAAACTTCTCTGCAAAATGGTTACATAAATGAACCACTGAAAATCATTAAGGTAAGCCATTAAATTAGTTTTATTGAGAACCAACATCTTTTTGAGTGAGAAAGAAACTTTATAATAAATCTAATCTGGTTAACGAAGCATGTCTTAGTTTGAATAATTCTAGCTGCTGTCACAAATAAAACATCATTTTTCATTGACTTATAATTTTTTAAAAATGTCCCTCGGGTGATAGATCAACACATATGTTTGTGTTTCATTAGAGGCTTTATTCCACTTAAAGATACAAGGACACAGAATCTTCAACTTTAGATCTCTGTTAGGGCTTTGGATTCCTCAATCCAGTGGCATTGGGGAAAAAAAGGAGGTGGAGTAAGGTATTTCCACTTCTTAACCATTCTTTTTCTATAAGTTACACATCTCATTTGTGATCATATTTCCTTAGAGAACAATTCATAAAGCCCTATCCAGATGTAAGAGGTGATGCAAAATACGATATGGTCCTCAGCTTGAACACTGTTTAGTGACAACTGTGAACTATGGAAAGAGAAGCATCCCTTTGTGGTGAGCAGTTAAGCCATGTCGAACTCCTTATTGTGGAGAAACAGAGACCTAAAAATGGGCCTGAATACATTTACCAACAACTTAAATCTGTGTACCACATAGGTTAGATTTTCTCATCATTCAAAAGGGTATGCAACATGTTCTCCATTAGTAAACCTCCCAATTGTCATAGTCTTCAGATGTGACAGTTGCTAAAATGGTAAACAAGATATATAAAATCATTTTGCTCATGCTTACCATTTTATAAGTGTGCAATGTATGTTAACAGAATTTCAATGTGCATCTAGTGCCACTCAAATAGAGAGTATTCATCTAACCTTTATTTGGGAAAGAGATATTTAGAGCCAATAAATATGTACATGATTCTAAAAAGGATAAATGTTTTCTTTTTAATGACTTCCAAATAAATAAATAAGAGATACCTTTTAATTCAATATTAACATCACAGTTTATGAGGCTTACCTAAAGCATAATTATTGCTGGTAATTAGGAGACACGAGGTTTCAGTTTTGTAGAAAAAATTCATTTCTTGGAAATGTAATGCAATCTGTTGTTTACTCATCATTAAACATATGTTGTTTTGGTTAATTCATAACAAAAATAAAGGCCTGATCTAAAGTATCCTTAATTTATTGGCCAAGTTTTAAATATATTTTCCACTTATCTTAACATGACTATATTTGTGCATTTAGCTTATTTTTAGAAGATGAATAAAGGCCTTAAACAGCTACCTCTGCTGTACATTCCTCTATTTCTTTCAAGATATTTTTTTTGCTTGAAGCAAGAGGTGACTTATTAAGTATCCAACAAAAGGAAGTCAGAAGAAGATAACATAATCTGTAGAAGGAGATTTAGCCTGATGATGTTTCATTAAGATTCCTTATTTACATGGGACTCTTCAAAGATGCTGTCGTATGTTTTTTTAAAAAAAATTTGCAAAAGTAATAAATTTTAACTGCAATCAATTACGATCACTGTCACTTTCAAACCCTTTATCACGTATCCCCTCCTAAACACAGATATACGTAAGCTTTCTTTGATTCTATGCTTTTTACAATTTTTAAAATATCTTAAAAATTCTTAAAAATAATTGCATTATTTCAGGAAATACTGAAGTTGTCATGGATTAAATCAGAGGACATTCCCAGAGACTGTAGTTGGCCTCCAGCCTTCAGTAGGGACACCTTGTTATTATCCGCTTTTAGATAAACTACAAGTTGTTAGTACATCTACAGATCTTTATGCACTGCAACTGCAGCTTTAATAATGCACACATGTTCCTCTTGAGTTCTTAGATGTCTTTCCACATGGACATTCCAGTAGAGATGTTTCTGTGTAGCAGATGCTTTTAAGTATTGCGGGGGTCGTAAAAGACAAAGAGGGATATAAATTATTGAACTTAACTGGGGGTCTCATTCAGTGGAATATGTTTTCCACACTTTCCTTCCAGAGATAAGGGCCTGGTCAGGGTTATTTGAAAGAAGAAGTGAGAATGAGAAAGATTAAGTAGCCATTTTTACTTCTCAAGTCCATTCCACTCTGAGAAAAATATATGTGTCTACACAGTTTGTTCCTGAGCATGAATGAGATGGGTTTAATGCTGTGCGTTTGGCTGGGAGTGGGGTCGAGGGAGCATATTTTACTTTCCATGAGATAAATTCATCTTGGTAGATGAAAACTCTTCCAAAGGAAATGATTTCTGGAAATCATTGATTCACTACATTCTTGTCTCCTTTAGAGTTGCTTCCTGCTGATTTGATGATTTTTTAACCTGGTAACAGGGGTCTGCACATTCTTGATCCTCAGATCTCAATCTGAGATATTCATCTCAGGATGAAGCTAGATGAAATTGTAATAAAACTGGTACAATAAGTAGCTCAAATATTCACATTACTCTCACATTTTTAATCTCATTCATCAAAAATATTTAGATAATATACTATTAAAATATCTTATGTGCAACTGTCTTTTCTTAGGGTCGTTAGCAATAAGAAAATGTTTTTATGTGAATCAGAAATATTTTTATTAGCCTGGATATGAACAGAGAAGAGGTAGTTGTGTTCAGTGTTTCTAATTGCCAGTCTTTTCAATTTTAACCAATTGAATGGGTATGAAATGGTATCCCATGGAGATTTTCATTAATATTTTCCTTATGATTAATATTATTGAGAGCTTTTTCATGTGGTTATTGACTATTCCTACATTTTCTGTTATAAATTGTCCCTTCTAGTCTTTTTTCATTTTTAAAATTAGTTGTTTTCTTTGTTGTTTGTTTGGTTGTAAGATTTCGTTATATATTCTGAATAATAATCCTTTTTTAGATATATGTACTGCAAAAGTGTTCCCAGTCTGGGACTTGTAATAGAGCCTTCTGATGAGTAGAAGTTTTAAATTTGAAGAAGTCCAATATATAATTATCTTTTAAATTTTATAGTTAATGCTTTTTTTTTTTAATCCTCTCAAGAAATATTTGCCTATTCAAGCTCTTGAAAATGTTCTTCTGTGTTTTCTTCTGGAGGCTTTATTTTAAAAAAATTTAAGTTCAGGTGTATAATCCATCTTAAATTAGTTTTGATGTAAGGTGGGAGATAGGGGTTGAGATTTAACTTTTTCCACACATTTATCCAAACACTGTAACTAATGTTTTGTTTTGCTTTTTTGTTCTTTTCTAGACTCTGCATTCTGTTCAGTTTATCAAAATATCTAGCCTTACGCCAATATCACACTTTCTTGATCATATAGCTTTATAATAAATCTTTTAATCAGTTAGCTTAAATCTTCCAATTTTATTCTTCTTTCTTCAACATTGTTGTGGCCCTTCTAGTTCCTCAGCATGCTGTGTCAGTTATTGAGTTCTTGCCTTTTAATTAAATACTCATCCTCCTCTATCCTTTTTGTGATGCTGAAGATTTGATTCAGTGAACTACCTTTCTCCTTTGCCAGCTATGTCCCTGTTTAGCTCTGCCAATAGGGTGCACTAGAGGGAGACTGCAAGGTGAACGGACTATGCATAAATTTCTCTTTTTTTTTCCTGAAAAACTTCCTGAAACCCTGAAGTTCCAGAAAGAGTACTCTAGAGTCTCCACGGTGGCAGCAGAGCCCAGGCTCATACCGTTTTCTTTATGTTCCCAGCTCCATTTACATTGTGAAGGTCTCACATCCAAGCTTTATCCATATTCCTCTATGTGACCACCACTCAAAAATAGATGTGCCCTTATCTGTGGCATAGCCTGTCTTCAGTATTGTCCAGAGGAGAGAGCGACTTAGACCTAGAAAGTGGGCTTGGGACAATTTGGACAGAGAACACAGGGATCACAGATGCTCAGAGTAGGGTCTACAAGGGGATCTCAGGCTCAGGTCCAGTAGTTAACTTCATCACATGGACCCCTCACTCCAGGAAGGATTCAGCTAAAACAGAGCACAGAGCCCAGGGCCTGAAAACTCCTGCCTGCCTCTAAGGTGATTCTGCTTGTAATTCATATTAATATATTCAAAACAAGTAGTATAGATTACATATTTTGTGTCTGACTTTGTATAATATGCTGAGTATTCAACAGCCAAAAATAAATAGCCCTATTTTTGAATAAATAGTCGGGAAGAGGCAATTACTTCTTCTCACATTGCTCTATTGTTTGGATTTGTTCTAATGAGTACACACAAGCTGTATAAATATAGACTGAGAAAAAAAATTTGCAATGTCTAAAACTGACAACAGAATAATATAGAGAAAATCCAAAAACACTTGTGATTTCATGTGGAAAGTAGAAATATCACAAAAGAAGTTGGCAAGGGATATGAGCAATTTAGAGATGAAAATCAGAGGGCTAACAAACATAGGGAGAAAAATCTCATTCTACATTCAGACCAATGCAAATTGAAACAAAATTAGCTATCACTATTTATTACTAGATCACCAAAATTTAGAAGTCTATATAATCCACTCTAGATTATAAAAATATCTCTGAATCATAAACTTTGGGTAATGCTAGAAAATTGATCACGAAATCATCAAATATTAATTTTAAACAAGTAGTTCCCAGGCTGTGTGCAACATAAAAGAGGGCAGAACATTGGACATGTATTGTAGGTGTTCACAGGCTTATTGACGATACATTTAGCAACAATGTAATGAGGAAGGCAACCTAATGGGCTAGGGGGAAAAAAAATGGGTGGTTTCAATTTGAGCTGTACCTTGAAGAAAGTTAAGGGAAGGGATACAAGGTCAGGTAAAGGGGAACAACTAGAAGCCAAGAAAGCAGGATCAGGTGAGTCCAGAGGGAGATTAATGATTCAAATTAAATACTGGATAAATACTACAAAATATTAATACATCTGAGAATTCCATGGTAAGATTTTAGAGCACTACACTCCATGAGAGAATGGAGGAAAAACTCCAGACATACGGTGAAGTATTACATTTACATAGGAGAACTGTGGATGTCCATTAGCTAATTTCAGTCATTTATTTACCCAGAGTTT
Source organism: Balaenoptera physalus (assembly GCF_965194825.1). Classification (NCBI taxonomy): domain Eukaryota; kingdom Metazoa; phylum Chordata; class Mammalia; order Artiodactyla; family Balaenopteridae; genus Balaenoptera; species Balaenoptera physalus. The sequence goes on along the minus strand of NC_138890.1, from coordinate 96,859,226 downwards.
TGGAATCTTTTTATTCCTCCAACATTCCTTTTTCTCTTGCTTTGTTCACGCCTGAAGCTTCATTGGTAGTTGGAATGAGTCTTAACAAGCCAGCAGCTGACAATACACCAAAAGATATAATGAAGGTCTATATCAGGGCACAAGTACACATCACACACAAGACTTCAGGAAGAAAAAAAATAATACATACCTATATTATTCAAATCCTAAACAGCAGGATTTCACTTTGTCTTTCTGTGCTTATCCTTCCTCATACTTCTTTGCTTTATATGATTGTTTTATACACCACACATACACACTTTCAAAACAAATGTAAATGGATTAGCCACTTAAATAGTTTACTTTCTGGAAAACATAGATTCTAAAACTATTGATTACATACCTTCTATGGGAAGAGTCTTCAAAACTCATTTTACAGATATTGTTGGCTCTGGAATTTTGTTAGTTAAGTACCAGGAGTCTGGATCCATTTGGTCACATCTTAGTTTGTTGCTCTAAGAATGAGTATTACTTTCTATGCTTCTAGAACTTAACTGAAGCTCTAGAGTATGTGTGGATTGGTTTTACATAGAATTACCTCGGTGTTAATCACGCATGTCAAAAATGAGGAGGGAGTTGTCTATTTGAAGACTGATTGACTGACAAGTGCATTGTTTGTTTACTTAATAGTTGTCGCTTTACAGTTTTACTAAGTTGGGGTTGGCTTCCCATTTACTATATCACATATATCCACTTTTAAAGCTAAGTAGAATATGTCAGAGATGTCTAAAGAGAATGAAGGGTGGGGTCGGTTATAGGAAATTATTTGAATGAATTATTAATATATCAAAGGCAAGACCATCATGAAAAGTACCCTTTTGCATTGTGTGATTAGTAACGAAGAATCAAAATGGAAAGTAATTTTAGGAAAAACATGAGCATAATCAAACTAGGCTTAGTGTCAATTAGTCAACAAATAGTGATTTGCACTGTGTATCCAGCAGTGCTTTGCTTGCCAGGGTTTGTGTAGCAAACACATATTTATCCAGTTATTGTCTTTACATGTTACTGGGTTTAAGCTGGAGGCAAACTTCTTCATATTACTCAGGATTTGAAGTCATATTTAACTTAAATACTTAATGTTATCTTAATTTGTTAACATTCCCGATTGACCAACAAGAAAAATCTTTCACCCAATTATATTTCATCTAAAATTATTTTTATCCATATGTTCAGACAATACTTTTATTTCATTCTATACAATAATAAAGTATTTTAAAAGTTCAAATATATGTGTGTTAGAGTATAGTGTGTTAAAATTACTCACATAGTAATAATGTCATTTGGTTAGAAAAGTTAGTTCACATATATTTTATTTATTTATTTTATTGAGCTTTGACATACATCCTCCTTTCTCTTATCTCTTCTTTTTTTTTTCACGTCTTTATTGCAGAATAATTGCTATACAATGTTGTGTTAGTTTCTGCTGTATAAAAAAAGTGAATCAGCTATATGTATACATATATCTCCATACCCCCTCCCTCTTGCATCTCCCTCCCACCCATCCTACCCCTCTAGGTGGTCACAAAACACCAAGCTGATCTCCCTATGCTATGCGGCTGCTTCCCACTAGCTATCTATTTTATATTTGGTAGTGTATATAAGTCCATGCCACTCTCTCACTTTGTCACAGCTTACACTTCCCCCTCCCTGTGTCCTCAAGTCCATTCTCTACGTCTGCATCTTTATTCCTGTCCTGCCCCTAGGTTCATCAGAATTTTTTTTTTTTTTTTAAGATTCCATATATATGTGTTAGCATACGATATTTATTTTTCTCTTTCTGACTTACTCCACTCTGTGTGACAGTCTCTAGGTTCATCTACCTCACTACAAATAACTCAATTTCGTTTCTTTTTATGGCTAATATTCCATTGTATATATGTGCCACAGTTCTTTATCCATTCATCTGTCAATGGACACTTAGGTTGCTTCCATGTCCTGGCTATTGTAAATAGAGCTGCAATGAACACTATGGTACATGACTCTTTTTAAATTATGGTTTTCTCAGGGTACATGCTCAGTAGTGGGATTGCTGGGTCATATGGTAGTTCTATTTTTAGTTTTTTAAGGAACCTCCATAATTTTCTTCATAGTGGCTGTATCAACTTACATTCCCACCAACAGTGCAAGAGTGTTCCCTTTTCTCCACACCCTCTCCAGCATTTATTGTTTGTAGAATTTTGGATGATGGCCATTCTAACTGGTGTGAGCTGATACCTCGTTGTAGTTTTGATTTGCATTTCTCTAATGATTAGTGATGTTGAGCACCCTTTCATGTGTTTGTTGGCAATCTGTATATTTTCTTTGGAGAAATGTCTATTTAGGTCTTCTGCCCATTTTTGGACTGGGTTTTTGTTTTTTTGTTATTGAGCTGCATGAGTTGCTTGTAAATTTTGGAGATTAATCCTTTCTCAGTTGCATCATTTGCAAATATTTTCTCCCATTCCGAGAGTTGTCTTTTCATCTTGTTTATGGTTTCCTTTGCTGTGCAAAAGCTTTTAAGTTTCATTAGGTCCCATTTGTTTATTTTTGCTTTTCTTTCCATTTCTCGAGGAGGTGGGTCAAAAAGGATCGTGCTGTAATTTGTGTCATAGAGTGTTCTGCCTATGCTTTCCTCTAAGAATTTTATAGTGGCTGGCCTTATATTTAGGTCTTTAATCGATTTTGAGTTTATTTTTGTGTATAGTGTTCTAATTTCATTCTTTTACTTGTAGCTGTCCAGTTTTCCCAGCACCACTTATTGAAGAGGCTGTCTTTTCTCTGTTGTATATTCTTGCCTCCTTTATCAGAAGTATGGTGACCATATGTGCGTGGGTTTATCTCTGGGCTTTCTATCCTGTTCCATTGATCTATATTTCTCTTTTGTGTCAGTACCATACTGTCTTGATTACTGTAGCTTTGTACTATAGTCTGAAGTCAGGGAGTCTGATTCCTCCAGCTCTTTTTATTTCTCAAGATTGCTTTGGCTATTCGGGGTCTTTTGTGTTTCCATACAAATTGTGAAACTTTTTGTTCTAGTTCTGTGAAAAATGCCATTGGTAGTTTGATAGGGATTGCATTGAATCTGTAGATTTCTTTGGGTAGTAGAGTCATTTTCACAATGTTGATTCTTCGAATCCAAGAACATGGCATATCTCTCTATCTGTTTGTAACATCTTTAATTACTTTCATCAGTGTCTTATAGTTTTCTGCATACAGGTTTTTTGTCTCCTTAGGTAGGTTTATTCCTAGATATTTTATTCTTTTTGTTGCGATGGTAAATGGGAGTACTTCCTTAATTTCTCTTTCAGATTTTTCATCATTAGTGTATAGGAATGTGAGAAATTTCTGTGCATTAATTTTGTATCCTGCTACTTTAATAAATTCATTGATTAGTTCTAGTAGTTTTCTGGTAACTTCTTTAGGATTCTCTATGTATAGTATCATGTCATCTGCAAACAGTGACAGATTTACTTCTGTTTTGATTTGGATTCCTTTTATTTCTTTTTCTTCTCTGATTGCTGTGGCTGAAACTTCCAAAAATATGTTGAATAATAGTGGTGAGAGTGGCAACCGTGTCTTGTTCCTGATCGTAGAGGAAACGGTTTCATTTTTTCACCATTGAGAACGTGTTGGCTGTGGGTTTGTCATATATGGCTTTTATTATGTTGAAGTAAGTTCCCTCTATGCCTACTTTCTAGAGGGTTTTTATCATAAATCGGTGTTGAATTTTGTCGAAAGCTTTTTCTGCATCTATTGAGATGATCATATGGTTTTTATCCTTCAATTTGTTAATATGGTTTAACACGTTGCTTGATTTGCATATATTGAAGAATCCTTTCATCCCTGGGATAAACCCCACTTGATCCTGGTGTATGATCCTTTTAATGTGCTGTTGGATTCTGTTGGCTAGTATTTTGTTGAGGATTTTGGCATCTATGTTCATCAGTGATATTGGCCTATAGTTTTCTCTCTTTGTGACATCTTTGTCTGGTTTTGGTGTCAGAGTGATGGTGGCCTCATAGAATGAGTTTGGGAGTGTTCCTCCCTCTGCTATATTTTGGAAGAGTTTGGGAAGGATAGGTGTTAGCTCTTTTCTAAATGTTGGATAGAATTCACCTGTGAAGCCGTCTGGTCCTGGGCTTTTGTTTGTTGGAAGATTTTTAATCACAGTCTCAATTTCAGTGCTTGTGATTGGTCTGTTTATATTTACTATTTCTTCCTGGTTCAGTCTCAGAAGGTTGTGCTTTTTCTAATAGTGTGTCCATTTCTTCCAGGTTGTCCATTTTATTGGCATAGAGTTGCTTGTAGTAATCTCTCATTATCCTTTGTATTTCTGCATTGTCAGTTGTTACTTCTCCTTTTTCATTTCTAATTCTATTGATGTGAGTCTTCTCTCTTTTTTCTTGATGAGTCTGGCTAATTGGTTATCCATGTTGTTTATCTTTTCAAAGAAACAACTTTTAGTTTTATTGATCTTTGCTATTGTTTCCTTCATTTCTTTTTCATTTATTTCTGATCTGATCTTTATGATTTCTTTCCTTTTCTGACTTTGGGGTTTTTTGTTCTTCATTCTCTAATTGCTTTAGGTGTGAGGTTAGGTTGTTTATTTGAGATGTTTCTTGTTTTGTGAGGTAGGATTGTATTTCTATAACCTTCCCACTTAGAACTGCTTTTACTGCATCCTATAGGTTATAGGTCGTTGTGTTTGCATTGTCATTTGTTTCTTGGTAGTTTTTAATTTCCTCTTTGATTTCTTCTGTGATCTTTTGTTTATTTAGTAATGTATTGTTTAGACTCCGTGTGTGTATTGTTTACAGTTTTTTTCTGTAATTGATATCTAGTCTCATAGTGTTGTGGTCAGAAAAGACAGTTGATACAATTTCAGTATTCTTAAATTTACCAAGGCTTAACTTGTGACCCAAGATATTCTATCCTGGAGAATGTTCCAGGGGCACTTGAGGAGAAAGTGTATTCTGTTGCTTTGGGAGGGAATGTCCTATAAATATCAATTAAGTCCATCTTGTTTAATGTATCATTTAAAGCTTGTGTTTCCTTATTTATTTTCATTTTAGATGATCTGTCCTTTGGTGAAAGTGGGATGTTAAAGTCCCCTACTATGATTGTGTTACTGTCGATTTCCCCTTTTATCACTGTTAACATTTGCCTTATGTATTGAGGTGCTCCTCTCTTGGGTGCATAAATATTTATAATTGTTATATCTTCTTCTTGGATTGATCCCTTGATCATTATGTAGTGTCCTTCTTTGTCTCTTGTAATAGTCTTTGTTTTAGAGTCTATTTTGTCTGATATGAGAATTGCTACTCCAGCTTTCTTTTGATTTCCATTTGCATAGAATATCTTTTTCCATCTCCTCACTTTCAGTCTGTATGTGCCCCTAGATCTGAAGTTGGTCTCTTGTAGACAGCATATATATGGGTCTTGTTTTTCTATCCATTCAGCCAGCCTATGTTTTTTTGTTGGAGCATTTAATTCATTTACATTTAAGTTAGTTATCAATATGAATGCTCCTATTACCATTTTCTTAATTGTTTTGGAATGTTATTGTAGGTCTTTTCCTTCTCTTGTGTTTCCTCCTTAGAGAAGTTCCTTTAGCATTTGTTGTGAAGCTGTTTTGGTGGCGCTGAATTCTCTTAGCTTTTCTTATTTGTTAAGGTTTAATTTCTCTGTCAAATCTGAATGAGATCCTTGCTGGGTAGAGTAATCTTTGTTGTAGGTTTCTCCCTTTCATCACTTTAAATATGTCCTTCCACTCCCTTCTGGCTTGCAGAGTTTCTGCTGAAAGATCAGCTGTTAACCTTATGGGGATTCCCTTGTATGTTATTTGGTGTTTTTTCCTTGCTGCTTTTAATATTTTTTCTTTGTATTTAATTTTTGTTATTTGGATTAATATGTGTCTTGGTGTGTTTCTCCTTGGATTTATCTTGTATGGGACTCTCTGTGCTTCCTGGACTTGATTGACTCTTTCCTTTCCCATATTAGGGAAGTTTTCAACTATAATCTTTTCAAATCTTTTCTCAGTGCCTTTCTTTTTCTCTTCTTCTTCTGGGACCCCTCTAATTCAAATGTTGGTGTGTTTAATGTCGTCCCAGAGGTCTCTGAGACTGTCTTCAATTCTTTTCATTCTTTTTTGTTTATTCTGCTCTGGGGTAGTTATTTCCACTATTTTATCTTCTAGGTCACTTATCCGTTCTTCCGCCTCAGTTATTCTGCTGTTGATTCCTTCTAGAGAATTTTTAATTTCATGTATTGTCTTGTTCATCATTGTTTGTTTGCTCTTTAGTTCTTCAAGGTCCTTGTTAAACATTTCTTGTATTTTCTCCATTGTATTTCCAAGATTTTGAGTCATCTTTACTATCATTACTCTGAATTCTTTTTCAGGTAGACTGCCTATTTCCTCTTCATTTGTTTGATCTGGTGGGTTTTACCTTGCTCCTTCATCTGCTGTGTGTTTCTCTGTCTTCTCATTTTGCTAAACTTACTGTGTTTGGGGTCTCCTTTTCGCAGGCTGTAGGTTCGTAGTTCCTGGTGTTGTTTTTGGTGTCTGCCCCCAGTGACTAAAATTGGTTTAGTGGGTTGTGTAGGCTTCCTAGTGGAGGGGATTGGTGCCTGTGTTCTGGTGTATGAGGCTGGATCTTGTGTGTCTGCTGGGCAGGCCCACATCCGGTGGTGTGTTTTGAGGTGTCTGTGACCTTATTATGATTTTAGGCAGCCTCTCCACTACAGTGTGGGGTTGTGTTCCTGTCTTGCTAGTTGTTTGGCATAGGGTGTCCAGCACTGTAGCTTGCTGGTCGTTGAGTGGAGGTGGGTCTTAGCATTGAGGTGGAGATCTCTGGGAGAGCTTTCACCATTTGATATTTCTTGGGTCCAGGAGGTCTCTGGTGGACCAACGTCCTGATCTCAGCTCTCCCACCTCAGTGGCACAGCCCTGACACCTGGCTGGAACACCAAGACCCCGTCAGCCATATGGTTCAGAAGAAAAGGGAGAAAAAAAGAAAGAAGGAAAGGAAGAAAGAAAAGAAAATGAAAGTTATTAAAATAAAAAATTTTAAAAATTATTAAAAATAAAAAATTTTTTAAAGTATTTTAAAAAAAGGAAAAAAATAAAATAAAATACAGACAGAACCCTGGGACAAATGGTGAAAGCAAAGGTATACAGACAAAATCACCCAAAGAAGCATACATGTACACACTCACAAAAAGAGAAAAAGAAAAAAAAAAAAAAAATATATATATATATATAAAGAAAAGGAAGAGAGCAACTAAATCAATAAACAAATCTACCAATGATAAACTCTAAATATTAAACTAAGATAAACATAAAACCAGAAACAAATTAGATGCAGAAAGCAAACCCCAAGTCTACAGTTGCTCCCAAATTCCACCACCTCAGTTTGGGATGATTCGTTGTCTAGTCAGGTATTCCAGAGATTCAGGGCACATCAAGTTGATTGTGGAGGTTTAATCTGCTGCTCCTGAGGCTGCTGGGAGAGATTTCCCTTTCTCTTCTTTGTTTGCAGAGCTCCTGGGGTTCAGCTTTGGATTTGGCCCTGCCTCTGTGTGTAGGTCACCTGAGTGCATCTGTTCTTTGCTCAGACAGAATGGGATTAAAGTAGCAGCTCATTAGGGTGCTCTGGCTCACTCAGGCCGGGGGGAGGGAGGGGTCCTGAATGCGGGCAAGCCTGCGGAGGCAGAGGCCAGCATGAAGTTGCACCAGCCTGGGGCACACTGTGTGTTCTCCCAGGGAAGTTGTCCCTGGATCACAGGACCTTGGCAGTGGCTGGCTGCACAGGCTCCCAGGAGGGTAGGTGTGGATAGTGACCTGTGCTTGCACACTTCCTTCTTGGTGGCTGCAGCAGCAGCCTTAGCGTTTCATGCCCGTCTCTGGTGTCTGCACTGATAGCCGCGGCTTGCGCCTGTCCCTGTAGCTCATTTAGGTGGTGCTCTGAATCCCCTCTCCTCGTGCACCTCGAAACAATGGTCTCTTGCCTCTTATGCAGGTCCAGACTTTCCCCGGGACTCCCTCCTGGCTAGCTGTGGCGCACTAGCCCCCTTCAGGCTGTGTTCATGCAGCCAACCCCAGTCCTCTCCCTGGGATCTGACTTCTGAAGCCCGAGCCTCAGCTCTCAGCCCCCGCCCGCCCCAGCAGGTGAGCAGACAAGCCTCTCGGGCTGGTGAGTGCTGGTCGGCACCAATCCTCTGTGTGGGAATCTCTCCGCTTTGCCCTCCGCACCCCTGTGGCTGCGCTCTCCTCCGTGGCTCCAAAGCTTCCCCCGTGCCACCCCCAGTCTCCACCAGTGAAGGGGTTTCCTAGTGTGTGGAAACTTTTCTTCCTTCACAGCTCCCTCCCAGAGGTGCAGATCCTGTCCCTATTCTTTTGTCTCTCTTTTTTCTTTTTTCTTTTGCCCTACCCAGGTGTGTGGGGGAGTTTCTTGCCTTTTGGGAAGTCTGAGGTCTTCTGCCAGCGTTTAGTAGCTGTTCTGTAGGAGTTGTTCCACATGTAGATGTATTTCTGATGTATTTGTGGGGAGGAAGGTGATCTCCAAGTCTTACTCCTCTGCCATCTTGAAGGTCTCCCAGTTCACATTTATTGCATTCATTTTAGTCTCTTTGATTAGATCTTAATTTAAATACTTTTGAATTGCTCCAGGCTAGAACACTTAGAATGAAAACAATGCCTGTGCTTATTTCTTTTTCTATTGTACAACTAGAAAAATACCTAATGGGATTCTTGTTTCTGGGTACCAATGGGCAAAACCATACTGTGGATACTGGGGACTCTTGTTGCCTAGGAGTCAGTTACTAGCATCAAGTATGTAGACACTGTGATAAATAGCCTAGTCATTACTTTTTCTGACTAGCCTAGTCATTACTTTTTCTCATTTTGTTTTAAATGCTAAAATATGTGTATTTTAAATTTTTCTGTACTAGTTCTTAGCCTTTTAGTTCTTTTTTTACCAACAAAAAGGACCACTTGGCAAAAACTTGTAGTTAGTCCTGTCCCAGATGGTACATTCAACCCAGATCTTGGGTATGAGAAATTTAAGGAATTGTAGTATAAAACTCTGGATATCAGCTTGAAATTGTTACCACTGATGATCTATGTCTAACCTGTGCTGTAGTGATGATAATTGTTCACCTCTCTTTTTCTGTTATGTCTGACATGTCTTCTTGGTAACTGTTATGGATATGTGTTGCTTTAGCCTACTAAGCATCATTTTTCTTTCTGGTAGAAACATCCTTCTTACTTTTGAAAGAATACCTTTCCCTGTTGTTTGCAGTCTTAGTGTACTACATTGATCACTTATATCCAATCCATCAGCAAATTCTTTTGGCCTAATGTTCAAATTATATCCAGAACTGATCCCTTCTTATTATCTCCACAGTTACCATTGCCTCTTACATACATTATTTCAAGAACCTCTCAACTGGTCTTTGGGTTTCCCTAGTTTAGCTCTCTACAATCTTTTCTCAACATAGCAGTCAACATGACTTTATTAAAAAGTAAACTAAACCATATTACTCCTCTTCAAAATTCTCCATTCTTTTCCCATCCTAATCACAGTGAAAATCAAAGTCCCTGCTGGGACTTACAAGGTCAGGTTCCCTGTTATTTCTTCAAGCTCATCTTTTAATACACCACCCCACCATCACTCCACACCAGTCACACTGAGAGTTTGCACTTTCTGTTTCTTCTGCCTAAAAAACTTCACCTAGATATATTCATGAATTGCTCCCTTTCTTTCTTCAAGTATTTATCCAAATATTTAAACATCGCTCCATACAGAGTAGGCAATCATTAAATAATTGTTGATTGTCTGAATGACTGTCAATCAGTTTCTCTGCCCTCCTCTGACAAGGGGTAGTCACATATCCTAAGAATACATTTATCAATCTCTCATATCCCTCCCTCTCACTCTTTCTCTTTTTCTCTTTCTCTTTCTTCCTAATGAAATTGATTATGGAGTGTAGTAGATAAGGTGAAAAAGAGGTAAAGCTCATTCTTATTGATAGAAATTCTCTCTCTCTGTTACTTGCAGATTAGAGTCCTAAGCATGAGCCCCAGTCCTTTCTAGCAGATGGGAGATTTTTTAATTGTCACTTACTTGCCTTCAGTTCACCTCCTCTCTAATCCTGGTTACTTATCCACCTGTGTGAACAACCCCAATATTAGAATCCCTTCTCTCACATTCCATTGCTGACTGTTTCCTGGGCTCTTTAAACTGTAAAGACTGTAGGACACCAGTAGCAGAGACAAACACACTACATAAAGATGCTGTTCACATTTGGACAAACATTTTAGCTTCAGTTGCATCCTACAGACAATATAAGTCCTGATAGACTATAAGGAGTACAAATATGAAAAATATCAAAGACTTGGTTAGAAAGTATGTCAAGTTCTTCTGTTATAAATGTACATAGATTTTTTTAAAGAAATATATTTTTCTGATTGATATTCTTTCTAGTATAAATTGTAATGCAAAGCAGTTATATTTATAAGATGGTTTACCCTTTTCCCTCCTCAAAAGCCCACATTAGAGAATGTGCACTGTTTTTTGAGTTCACCATTTTAGATAGCCCAAAAAAGTCTATAAATAATCTACAAAACCTCTATCAAGTGAATACTGGCTACAAGTGATACATATGATCTTGCAAATCAGAAAAGGAAAAAGGCACATATTCATCAGTTCATTAATTTAACAAATATCTATTAAGCCTTTACTATATACCAGGTACTCTTACAGATGCTGAGATACAATGATGACTAAGACAGAAATAGTCCATGCTACCATATTGCTTGTTAAACATTTGGCTCCACTTTGGCAATGCGGAAGTATTCCTAATTCGGAAATATTTAGCATTTTCAATGTATGTGTTTTGAGTGAATCTAACTACAACTCTTTTTTGGAGGCTAGTTCAACAGCATGTGTAAAATTTTCTTATCATTCATTCATTTTCATAGGTATCATTAGCCCCTGTAATTTCTGATAAAGGCTGGAAAATTCTTATCACAATTGTATTTGTGCTTTTGGAAGTTCACTGAACATAAAGGAACCACAACAACCGAAACTAAAAACCAAGATTACAGAATTGGCCCCACCATTTGCTTGCTCTATTACTGTCAGTAACTTGTCTCATCTGCCTTTCAACATATTTCTTGCATAGAAAGTCATATTAAAGGGTTTTGATGATTTTTTAATTTTTGAGAATCCATCAAAGAATCATTTTATTTTATATTTGGATGGATTGGGGCAGGTTTTGTTTCACTTCTTTGTATGTTTTATTTCCAGTTTAGATAATTAGCTAGCAATTAGTAATATTTGACATCCTCTTCAGTGTCATCCATTTTCATCAGTCTTCAAAATAAGGCTTTATTATTTTTTTTCAATTTCAAAGCTTCTTTGAAAGGTATATCTCTTTTTTTATTTTGTGTGGTTTATTTGGATTGATTTTTGGAGCTCACTTGTGTTTTTATGTTTTTCAATTTAGTCCCATCTATAGCCTTCATATATTTTCCATTCCTAATTCTAGCCCATTTTATTACATAATCGAAATATCTCATATCTCATTGAATGTTGAATAGTGTCTGCTTGCAAATCTCACAAATTTAACACAAAAGGTGTTTGGCTTACAGAAGATACACTGTGAAAAAATCAATGATATCATGAAAGATTAAATATTTATAAAGCATGTTGGTATTATGGGCATATAATTGGGGGAATTGTGCTCCTTTTATTTTGCATGAGTGCCTTTAGAAATTTTTAAAAACTGAGCTGAAATAATTGGAAGATCAGGATCCGCAGAGCACAGGGCATCTATCCCCATCCATAGTTGTAGGGACTCCATGGAAATACACATCAGAGAATTGCTCTTGACAGTTTGGGCAGTGTGGACTTGCTCCAACTGACACTAGAAAGGCATCCCAAAGGGATCATGTACAGGACTTACAAGGGTACAAGTGTCCATCATTTGTCAGCCATCTTCTCTCATCTCTGACTTGGGTTCATTTCGTTCTGTCTTTGGGACTCAGACACCACATCACCCATGGCATCTGACAAAAACCATGAACAGATTGAGAAAATAAAAATAAATTTTTATAGCTGAACTTTCATATCGTGCTGTGTTCTCTGAATACCATAATTTCTGTTAGATGCCTATTTAGTAAGTCCCAGATGTGCTGGCTGATTTTCAAAAGGGAGTTACCATTCAATGCTTGATAAACAATATGGGTAAGTGATATTTCATTCACTATTGCTCAAATTGAGTTGCTTTCCTTTACCAGTCTGCTATGGTAATCAACCCCTGTGACTTTATGGGCAACTTTTTCTAAGGCATATCTCTTTTAGACAAAGAGTATTTATCTCATCACTACATGATAGATAATGACCCATAACTGCTTAGACATAAAATTCCATTGTCGATTTTTGCCTGGGTATGTTTACAGTTTATTTTAATTTCGTCTATACTGTTGGTTCATGGAAGAGCCTTTGCATCCTGTTTCATATTGCAATGGGCATGAGTATAATTTAGGGTTTTCAATGTAAAAGCAGGATGTATAGAACCACAAAAATCTTAATAATTTTGAGTTCTCTTTCCCCAACATTGCGTCACACTTTATTGCACAGTGCTGTCTATAAAATAACACAAAACAGGGATTTAGTTCCCTTAATATATTTTTCTTTTATAAAGAATGTTTCTGAGACTATTTTTCCCTTTCTATACTCTTCATCAGGACATGTTCTAAGCTTTCTTGCTTGTTTGCTATTGTATATAGATTGCCATGGTTTTCTCAGTGTATGATTTACAGCTAGTAAGTATTTTCCTATCAGGTTGTTGAAGTCTTTTAGTTAGTCACTCATTAGTATTGACTTCTATAAGTTAATATACATCTTAATTCTCTGTTTGGCATCTAATCTTTTTATAAACTACCAAAATTTTGCTTTATTGTGACACTTGGAATTAGGTCTACATCCAGCAGGAAATTTATTTCATAGTCCCTAAATACCCTGTTACTCTTATGAACCCAAGTGGTATTATCAATATTTCAGTGAACTATGTGAATCAACTTAGTCAACCAACAAATCTGAGCACCATGTGGCCCACAGATAAGTATAAATAGGTTTCCTTGCCTTCAGTATTCTTACAGTCTATTGAAGGTGACAAGGCATGAATAAAAGGAGTCAACAAAAGAATCAATGAGGACAAATGATAGATTGATTACAGAGAGACAGAAACAAATACCAGAAGTTACAGAGAACAGATCTCTGTGGAGAGAAGTCAGAAGTGAAAATAGAGGTGGAATGCCAAGATTGAAGATAGATACAACTGAACCTTAAAGAATGGGTACTTTTATATTGGCAGTTTGAGGAGCTAGAACATGAGGAGTTTGATCCTTAGGGGTGGAAGCTTGGAAGCCTATGCAAAAAAGCATAGAAGCAGGAAAGCAAATGAAATTTGTGAAAAAAAATGTCGTTATACCATTTTGCTCAGTAGTGACGGTTTGTGTATACAATAGGAGGTAAAACCAGATGAAAAGTTTGTGTTCCGAAACTGAGAGTATTTTATACCAGGTTAAGTAGACTATGATAAAATATTATTTCAGAAAAACTAGTAGGTAGGATGCAACTGAATTCTAAAAACTAGTAGGTAGCATGCAAGTTGGAAGCAGGAAGAAAAGAGATTGCATCATTTTAGTGTTCCAGGGGATACACAGGGGCCCACCACAGTGTTAGCTGTAAGAATAGAAAGAAAGGAATGGCTGAGAAAGAGGTTACATAGAAACTAAAGATCAGATAATTAAGGTAAGCCTGAAATGGGTTTTGTCAGGGAAATTATGAATTCAGTTTTCAAAATGCCGAATTTGAGATGAAAATGGAGTGTCTCAGAATCTCTCTTGTATCTAATTATTTTAGATACAGGATTGGAATCCAAGAAGATTAAAAGCCAGGGACAAAGGTTTTAGAGTTGACCTTTATGGTGTGTATGCAATGTTGAGAGCAAAGCTCACTTAGTAATTACCAGTGAAGTTCCTGCAGTGCTAAATCTTTCATGAATGTTCGTATTGAGGAAAATCGATTTTCCCTGGCCAAAAGCTGATTCCAAAGGCTTTCCTGGATTCCAGCTGCTGGGGGAAATACATGGCATAGTTCACAAATGCATAATCATCAGTGCAAAATCTGCTGACATGGGACTAGCAGTAGGATTTTATGAATTCCCGTTTGAAATGATATATTCCTATGTGACAGGGATGTGTTTTCTTTTTTGGAGCACTTATCTCAATATCACATATGATTCATGTACTTTATGTGTTTTTCCATTGATTATTAAAAAGTATTTTCCATAAGTACCTCAATACTTACACATGACACGTGATCAAGACAAATCTTTCAATCTCTCATTTCTTGCTAAATATCCCATTATTACACACTTACTCAGTCCTTAGAACAGAAGTAGGTGTACATACTATTACTTACAGAAAGCGCTTTTAAAATAGTAAAGAACAAGTCAACCTATAATCAGATATATCTCATTTAGATTTAAAATTTATAAACTCTAAAATGCTGAAGGGAACTATGTTTATTTTATATTCCTTTGTCTTATAAATTGTAATATGTGTTAAGATTATTAATATTAAATATCAATGATAACTGGATATATCCAGAACTGTGCAAAAGCTTTATCTTGCTCAAGGAGCTGAATCAGATTGAAATTATTTTATAGCCGTTTGTGCACCAGGGAGGCCCTTTTTGTCTATCATCATCTTTAAAGTTGAGAGCCTCACTTCTTTTTTTTTTTTTTAACATCTTTATTGGCATATAATTGCTTTACAATGTTGTGTTAGTTTCTGCTGTATAACAAAGTGAATCAGCTATACATAAACATATATCCCCATATTTCCTCTCTCTTGTGTCTCCCTCCCACCCTTCCTATCCCACCCCTCTAGGTGGTCACAGAGCACCGAGCTGATCTCCCTGTGCTATGCGGCTGCTTCCCACTAGCTATCTATTTTATATTTGGTAGTGTATATATGTCCATGCCACTCTCTCACTTCGTCCCAGCTTACCCTTCCCCCTCCCCATGTCCTCAAGTCCATTCTCTACGTCTGCATCTTTATTCCTGTCCTGCCCCTAGGTTCATCAGAACTATTTTTTAAATTTTAGATTCCATATATATGTGTTAGCATACAATATTTATTTTTCTCTTTCTGACTTACTTCACTCTGTATGACAGTCTCTAGGTCCATCCACCTCGCTACAAGTAACTCAATTTCGTTTCTTTTTATGGCTAATATTCCATTGTATATATGTGCCACATCTTTATCCATTCATCTGTCAATGGACACTTATGTTACTTCCATGTCCTGGAGAGAGCCTCACTTCTTGAGGTCTTGAGGATCCTGGGGTGACTGGACTCAACCAAACTGTTAGAGTGATGGATGAAATATGAATGCAAAACTTTTTTTCTTCCTAACAGAGAGAAGTAGAGTCTATTTTTCTCTCCCTTTGAAACTGGTCTGGCCTTGTAACCTGATTTGGCCAATAAAGTGTGGTGAGGTGACCTTGTATAACTGCTGAGGTTGCCGCTTAAAAGATCAGCCGCTCTGCCTTTGCCACCTGACATGTTCTCTTTTAGACGCCAGCCACCATGGAACATGTCTGACCACTTTGACACCGCCATGCTGTGAAGAGGCCATTCATCTGCATGAGTCTGCACAAGTCACTTAGCATGCTAACTCAGAAGTGAGGAGAATATGTCCTCTACCTTGTTGATTTTCTGAAGATTAACTAACTAGTGAACATGCATATATATATATATTTTTTTAATACATATTTCTGAGCATATATTTTTATGAGTATATATGTAAAAGCAAAACTCTGCAAACACAGTATGGTTCTTTTAGTATACAGAAAATGGTACTTCATTTACTTTTATCAAATATTTTCCTATTGGCAATAGAAACTAAGTGAATGAATAACAATAAAAAACACCATGGGGGGGGGAAGTTAAGTGTGTCACCCAAAAATGATGACTGTATGTTGTGTGTTGTATGTGTATGTGTGTACCTCATCTGTTGTGTAAAAATCTGTACAAATCCTTCACATTAAAGACCTTGATAAAATTCTGAACCAAACCAATAGTCTTTAAGATTCTCTCTGGAAACTTTATCTTCCTTCTTATATTTTCTTTTTGCTTCCCTCCATATTTCAAATACCTGGGTCAGTACAACTGTATTCTAGGCCATTCTATCAGCATACATGTCACTTCAGGTTTATACTGATACATGGATATCACTCTTTCTCAGGAATCTTATTGCTCCATTTTTTAGGTTACCAGCTTAAAGAGTAATGTTTAAATTTTAAAAATTGGAAACAGCCTAGTGTTATAATTGAAGCATAAATGAAAATGATCAGCCACTACCTGCCGTTTATTACCTCAGTACTAAGTTCTAATGACAAATTTTTACTGCAGTGAGTCTATCAAGGGATCTTCAACACCTCAGAAGCAGTGGTTAGGATGTTTTCGAGGGCAGCACGGTCCTGACTCACGGGTCAGTGCTCTGTTCAGCCTCGTCTGTCCTCTCAGTGGAGCTGGGGTGTGGTCATGGGAAGGCAGCCCAGGAGGATACAGGATGCTTTGGGATTGGGTAGTTGTTCTGGCTCCATTCACTCAGCTGTATAAAAAGGAATGTCATTCCTTTCCCAAACGTTTACCATTACAAAATTTGAAACACTCTCTCCATGAAAAAACAGGTCGGGCCAAATAGGGCACTTTGAGGCGTTGCAGTGGCAGTTTTGACACAGATCACATGCTAAGAACTTGACCACCAAGGCTGATTGGAATGATGCCTCCTGGACGGGGATCACCAGTGATGGCTTTGTTCCTCTGTCTGCTGATCTCCCAGGCAATTTACACAAGTAGGGAGGATGGTATTACCTGAATTAAAAAATTATCCAGGTAAGAATTAAAATTTAGGGGAAAAATAGACACTGGAAAATGGTTGCCTTTTGGATAGGATCCTAGAAGTTTCTGACTTAAAATTCACATTTTTAAGTTTTCATATGTACCCCAGAGTTATTTTCTTTGGCGAGTTTGTGACCTTGAGAACACATGGGTATAATGTATTTTAGAATGCTATGCTACAGTGACAGAAATTTGCACAGCCAAATTTGCAAAGTGAGTTAATCTCTGGCCAAGACTGCTGGCATATGTGACATCAATTCTATATTAACATTACGGCTGATCATTAAGCAACGCAAGTTTGAACTGCACACGTCCGATTATAGGTGGGTTTTTTCAATAGTAAATACTACAGTACTACACGATCCCATGTTGGTTGAATTTGAGGATGTGAAACTGTGAATATGGAGGAACCACGATTGTATATATGGCCCCTAACTGTGGATTTTTGACTTTGCAGAGGGTCAGCGCCCCTGACTGACATGTTGTTCAAGAGTCAACTGTATTTGTAAATGACAGAATCCAAATTGAGTTTGAGAAAAAGAAAGGGTTTATTTTGAGAATTCAAGGAAGCAAAAGCTAAAAATGTAGCCAGAACTTAGCAACTAGAATAGGAAATAGAAATACACTAAGAATTTAAGAAGTTCTCATTTATGGTTCTCAGTGTTTATCTCCTTTATTCTTCTTTTGTAATCTTTTTGTAATCTTTTTTGTTTTGTTGTTTTGTTTTCAATCAGCAACTTTGTCCAAGTACTGGAGGCAAATTGTACTTCAGTGCCCAAATTTTAAAATCCCCCCATTTTTCTGCACATACTAAGTTATAATCTCTTAGAAACCAGTTGCCTAATACCAATTTCAAATCCTGGGAAATAGATTCTGCTTGTCTTGGGTTAGGTCACCATTTCTTGTGTAGGTATTTGCATCTGTGGGCATGGGGCCATTGTATTGACAACACCACTGTAGGTCCAACCCTGTGAATTGGAGGGGAGAAGCATGGATTTGATAGAAAAAAACGGCATTATCGGCTTGGGCTGGGCAGTCAACTTAAAGGTGTCTCCTACTGGTCACTATTGGTAGTGACCTAGAAATTATCTTGATTTGTCCTGTATCAGGATCTGCTTTTGACTATCATTATTCTAATATTTCCAAGGCTTCTTCCTTTATCATTAAGGTTTCACTCAGAGAGAAGTGACCTATTTGATTTCTAGCTGAGAAAGCAAGTAATTAAATAATACCCTTGGGCTCATTCTATGTCCTGCCTTATCATGAAATAAGAAAGAAAGGTCTCCTGAAGGAGGATTAAAGAAAATGCTGATATATAGCAAATGATAGTTTAGTTTTGCCTACAAGGACAATTCTCTTTCTCAAAATAAGTGAATCAACTGTACTGGAGAACTTTGAGGGGGAAAAAAACCTACCTAAGCATTATAAATGCTGTAATGTAAGGTGTTTTTTGTTGTTGTTGTTGTTGTGTATTCCAAGACAAAAAGTAGAATTCTTAGGTGAACTTCCATTGTTCTTGCATCATTGTCGTCAGCAGCAGCAGCACTTGTGACTTCAACAAAAGCAAAGCTTATAAACTAAATATATACTAGATTCTTGGACTTATTTCAAAAACTAAGACTTTTTAAAAGAGACTCACTTTAAATTTCTAACAAGGATACACTAGCATTAAAACAGAAAACATGTAAACTAACAAAATAAAAGTGAAAGATTTAAATATACTATAAGGTGAAAATTCAAAGTTTATGATATTCTTACTATACACCAAATGAAAACTATATTTTAATTTTTAAATTTCATTCCTTCTCATATTCCCTTACCTTTTATTGATATATATACTTGAAGGAGATGCACAAAATTAAAGAGAGTATTAGCAGAGAAATAAAGCAGGAGATTTATTTATTATTAAAAAGAAAATAAAACCACCATAAAATTGAAAGCCATCTTAAGAAAAGACCCAATAAGCATAACAATTTCTATTTGTACAAAGTATCAAACACATGAATATCGTGAAGATATGTTGATTCAGTTAGTTTTATTTATAAGTACTTCAAGGCAATGAAAAAAAAATTTTTTTAAATACAAGCATGCAAAAATACCCCAAAGAAACCAAGAGTATGTACTTGGAAACATTTGGAAAGTTAAAGCATTAAAGTTAAAATTGAGGGTAACCCCAGTTGTACTGATCATCTTATCAAATATACTGGCAGGTGGTTAATAAATTTTAGAAAATGACAATTTATATATTGATAAGGTAATTTACAAATTACCTCAGTGAAGTCAGTGAAACAGATAACTTCCAATTAAAAATATTAAATCAGGGCTTCCCTGGTGGCGCAGTGGTTGAGAGTCTGCCTGCCAATGCAGGGTACATGGGTTCGAGCCCTGGTCTGGGAAGATCCCACATGCCGCGGAGCAACTGGGCCCGTGAGCCACAATTACTGAGCCTGCGCGTCTGGAGCCTGGGCTCTGCAACAGGAGAGGCCGCAATAGTGAGAGGCCCGCGCACCGCGATGAGGAGTGGCCCCCACTCTCCGCAGCTGGAGAAAGCCCTCGCACAGAAACAAAGACCATAAATTTAAAAAAAAAAAAAAAAAAAAAAAAAATTAAATCATTTAAAAAATCTCTTTTATAAACAAATGGTAGCTTGCAATTTAGTTTTTATTAGGATATTACCATAGCTACCATGTGTGTCACAAAATAAATGATGAATAAGACAAACAATACATTAGTTCATTATATTTACTGAGTACTTAATACTTAAAAATCAAGCGATAGATCCTGGAAAGTAATCAAAGATATAAAAAGCATGTATGAAACACTATAAAATATTAAAATAGTAAATGTATGCAGTACACAAGATTAGAAAAGACTAGCAATTACGTGCTCATGTACCGTACATAACCAAAAGTTCTGGTCCAAAGCACAGGCTGATGTGCTAATTGAGAAGAAGCACTTGGGAGTCTGAAAGCTGTATGCTTGTTTTTGGCTTTCTTCAGCTGGTCCTAGGTTGGAAGTGGGGGCAAAAATTAGGTAAGCTGTTGGTTAGTGATTAAGTACTAACTGTTTTGCACCAATTGCTTCACTGTTTGTGGTTTGGCTTCCTGGACTGGTTTCTCCAAATCGTGGGTCAGTTCTATTTTTTATATGGTCCAGGTGTTATCTCTTTGTATATTCAGTCTCTCATTACTTAGGCAAGACATATCTATATCTATATTATCTATATCTATGATAGTTATAATAAATATCCAAAATAACTTTAACATTATAGATAAGATTAGTTATTTGTTGTTTAGATGGCTGGATTTTTCAGAGATGGACATCTGGTTTATGGGGAGGGAAATAAAATTAATCTTAAAAACACATTTAGTTCAATATAGTTGAGATTGAATATATTCAGGTCACTAGGACTTACATGAAAAGAGAGAATAAACATGTAGAGAAATTGATAGAACCATGAAATGGTTTGCATTCTTTTGACCAAAGAAGTGAGGTGAGGCAATAAGGGACTAGAAATATAATTACTACAATACTGGAGCTAAGAAATAAGTAAAAGTTTAACATGCTATATACCCTTGCCTTCCTCCTCACTTTATGATCATGACAGGTAAATAAAGTAACCAGAATATATAGTCAGAATCACTTTTCATCTCTCTAACTCTGTGAAAGGTCTATAGAAAATTTTGAGAAACTGTTAGGATAAAGACAAATTGCCCTTAATAAAAAATTTATTTGAATTAAATGAAATTAATTTGAGTAAAGAATGTAAGACTTACTTTAAGTCTTTATGCCCATGAGCATTTCTGCATTGTGAGAATCTATTCTTTCTCCCACAAATTCTGGTCCAGTTACTGTAGATATGATTGCACATATGCATTGTCTTTCCTGTTTTATTTATTGGCAACTGTGCCTAAAATAAAATCCTTGAACTGAGAAATAGAGGAGGCTCATTTTCTTTGTTCACTATGTAACTTGACCTGTGTCTGGAAAATTTAAGTAGCCAACTACTTAGATTGCCCTCTATCTTTACTGTCACTCAGGTTTCAGTACAGGTAGGCCATAATAGTAGAACACAAGTTTACTGTCAAGTGTTTCTTAAATCTATATAGTATTAAGTATTCCTCTGATGAATCAATACTGAATATTCTACAAGAGTTAAGTACTTCTCTGTGGAAACCCTACTATCATGACACATAAGACCTGATTCCTGTACTTGTGCATGTGCTTATTACAGAAAAGTAGGCATGTGCACACATAACTCGCATAAAGTATTAAAAGTATGTAATATCATAGAGGTACCATAAAGTCATACAAGTTTTCACAGTAGATAGCATGTGGTTTCGCTTGAAGTAAAGAGTTCATGGATCAAAAATGGCTTTATGGAGGGGGTAGGATTGAACTGGAAGTTAAGTATAGAATAAATTTACATTTGGGAAATAGAAAAATGGGCTGTGGAAGATTTTTTTTTTAATAAAGGAAAACATGTGACCAAAACATAGAAGCTAGAAACTTGTTTGGCAAGAATTTAGATTTTTCTGGGTACAGTGAAAATAAACCTAGAAAGATAGAGAAGATTGAAACATGAATGCCCTAACAAAGGCTTCTGATGGCCTCTAAACTATTGAAGTGACCTGAGCTTTACAACACTTTCTTGTGTCGGAACCAATTCACATGATGCCCATCTTCTACGTGTCTAAAGTATGACTTGGGGGAATGATAAAGTAAGTGCCCAGAAAACCCTGCAATGGGTAGGCTAGCACATATGTTCTAAGAAACGCACACTTCACTGACTAAATCCATGCTTTTACTGTAACAAAACTATTGGAAACTATTACTTCCCTACTTTAGATTTTACTTCACATTAACAAATTCTATTTTCTACAGTGTAATTTTATAACTTTGATTGATTTAATACTGCTTTAAAAATTAGCATTGTTTCATAGTATAACTGGCAAAAACACAAAAAGTTTCATATCCTTGATGACCAGAATCCGTGCACTGTCTCACCCCTAAAAGACAAACAGTGGGAAGTACTTCCAGCTGTCATGAAATAATTATGTTTCTGCAGGTACTGTTGTCAAGGTAAGGTGGTCTAGAATTATTTTGTTAGGTTCTCATTCTGAGTGAGTCAGTTTAATAACCATCATTACGGAAGCAGATTGTAATTACAAATAATAATTGTTTGGGAAATAGAAATTGAGCAGAATCAGCTAATGGCCAGTTTCTATTCAAGTTGCAGTTTGCATTTCTCATTTTATGACAAAATATTACTGGAAAGAGAATGAAAAGCAAACATTGCATTTCTATAATTTTATATTTTAAATAAAAAGTAAAAATTGTAGACCTCCTGAATTTTTAATTTTTTTTAAACTAGTAGCTGTCCAAAAGCAAGGATGTATACTATAGAGTAAGGTAAGAGAATTACCACATGAGGTCTGGAGTCTATGACAAGGGACAAGAATTTTTAAAGCTTTGACATATAAGACTGTCTAGATTATTTTTGCTTAACATTTCATGTTACAACCATAATTAATTGAGGAAAATAACATTAAGATTTTGACTAACAATACCAGCTTCTTGCCTTTCATTAGTTTCAAATGACTGGACCTCCCTTCATAACCCCTTGTCCATCTATCTTTATGTTTTAAAGCCATCATGCCAGGTCTCCATACTTCATATGTTATGGCTGATATTTCTGTCTGGAAAATACTGAATCTTTGTCTATCTTGCAGGAGAGCTTTATTTACCATTGGCCATGTGTCAATGTGGAAAGAGTACAGCTGAGGGTGTCAACAATTCTAGTGTAATATCAGTGGTCCCACGTGAAACATCTTTCACAGTAGACATGCGGACAGTCACCCCACCTCAGGCTTTCCTCTTCCTTTATCTCTTATCTCTGATTAAGCTTTCTAACTCCCACTATTCATTCTCCTAATACCACCTGCTCCGGAAGTTCTGAGATAAAAATGAGCTTATTTGATTAATGTTCATTTTCTCCTAATTTAGGAAGATAGGGAAACTTCCCTTGCTCATACCCAATAAATTATTCTCCTTTTTATTTTGTATTACACCCAACAAACTATACTTTGCAACTCAATTACCTCCATATTGAAACACATATAATCTTTATTTTCAGAGAGAATGAATCCCATGATATGTTTTTCCAATCTGTATGTTTTAATTGTATTGTAGTAAAGTATACATAACATACAATTTACCATTTCTATCATTTTTCAGCATAGCAAACAATATTTTTAAGGGATACCTGTGACAGGAACTTAGGGGGGGGTGAATCATCTTACAATTCTCTGTATCTCATAGTCAGCAGTTTTCAAAAGAAGAATCTTTAGCAATTAAGTGGCTCGGTCTTTCAGCAGTCTTTTTTCTTTCTGTATATTTTTTCTTACTATCACCCAAATCTTATGGCCTGTGTAGGTAGGTGTGACTATTCCACAGTCCCCATGTACTTCTTCCTTTCCATATTTGCTTATGGGTCTGAGTTCCTCTAAAGTTGTAAATATAGGTTTCCTTTGGTTCTGTTTTAGCTAATGGAGCTTCTGCCTCCTAAACCCCATTTGTGAATGTAATCTTGTTTCACAAGCGGATGGAGAATGATTTACTTCAAATTTTGACAACACTCTACCTCCTGGTATCCACAGGAAATATTGGTTAAGCCATAAAGATTAATCGGGCAGATAACATGATTAATGTTTATGTTCAGACTTGATATATATTTTAATTCTGGCATTTACTGGCTGTGTGACAATTGACATGTTACTTTTTTCTCTGCCTCAATTTCCTCATCTCCAAAATGAGCATAATTATGACTGATCTCATTTTATAGAAAAGATCATTAATCTCTACCAGTTCCTTAATTCTGTCTACCAATCACAGTACATTTCTCTGGCTCATTCAGTTTTCCACTCTTCTAGATGACTCTTTCATTCTTTTATTTCTTTTATCAAAAATCCAGCACCTTTCCCCTCATCTACATTATCAGCCATCAACCTTGCTTCCTACTTTGCTAAGAAAGAAAAAACAATGAAATGAAAATATCAACACCCTCCCACTGTCACATAGAGCCTCACTCACTTGTGTCTGTGCTCTTGTACTTTGCCTTCTTGCCTCGGAGTAAGTATGACTTCTCTGCTCTTTACAGAGGCCAGCTGCTTTTGTGCACCAGATCCATCCCCTCTCTTCCTACTTAAGGAAATCATTTCAGATTTTTCCCTTCTGTTTTGCATAATTAGGTATTTATTTCTCCCCAGTCCACTGGAACTTTCACATCAACTTCTACCTTAATAAAATCCTCTCCTGAACCATTGTCTCTCTCCAGCTACTACCCTGTTTCTTTCCTTCT
The DNA here is from genome assembly GCF_965194825.1 of Balaenoptera physalus. Lineage (NCBI taxonomy): Eukaryota > Metazoa > Chordata > Mammalia > Artiodactyla > Balaenopteridae > Balaenoptera > Balaenoptera physalus. The sequence continues at coordinate 96,834,865 of NC_138890.1, read as the reverse complement.
TAGAAGAGTTTTCTATATTTGCTCTCTCCATAAATCATCTCCTGTTTACGGAGCCACTCTACCAAAATTATTCTCTCAAAGTCAGCAATAACCTTTGCATTAAGAAATCCATTGGTTAGTTTCTTCTTCTTAAAATACTCTACTCACTAGCATTATTAATTCTCTGGTTTTCTCCCTACTCCACTGGCTTCCTTTGATGAGTATTCTGTTCATTCCTCTCTATCTCTCTATCCTCCAAACATTGGCTGAGGTACAATCCTTGGACCTTTCCCCTTTTCTATATATATGCAATCCCTGTTGCACTCATCCGGTTTCATGGTTCATTAAGCATCATCTATTTACTAACACCTTCCAAATTTACATCTTCAGCCTTGATCTACCCCTGAAATCCAGGCTTATGTCTGCAGCTGCTTACTTGATATTACACTTGGCTGTTTAACTGGCATCTCAAACTCAACAGATCAAAAAATAAACTTCCAATAGTCTCACTGTAGTCTTTGCATTTCAATAAATTTTCATTCCCTCTTTCCAGATGCTCAAGCTAAATTCTTCAGCTCCCTTCCTTCCCTCACATCTGATATTCAAAAGCTCATCAAAATCTTACTGTCTTTGCTTTCCATCCAGTAAGTGACCAAGTCTCAACATCCCCATAATCCCTGCAGTCATAAAGCCACTGGTCCAAGCCACCATCAGCCCTCAGATGAGTTATCACAATAGCTTCCTATCTCATCTCCCTGCTTCCCTCTCTTTTCAATAATTCTCATCATGGAGCTGAAGTGTTTCTCAGTAGATATATGTCACTCTTCTACTGAAATTAATTCAAATAATTTTTATCTCACTCATAGTAAAAACCAAAGTCCTTACAAATAGCCAAAATCTTTTGGTATCTGAAACCTCGTCTCCATCCTCTCTTTATGATCTAAAACTTCCCAATACTTCCTCCTTTAGGCCATACTGTCTTTCTTGCTGCTTCCAAACACACCAGGCAAGCCTCCGCCAAGAGATTTGCCCTTGTCTTTCCTTCTATCTGCGATGCGCTTCTCCAGATGTTTGCATTGCTCAATCTCTCATCTACTTTACATTTTTATTAAAATACCATCTTCTAAGTGAGACCTTCTCTGACTATCCAATCTAAATTAGTGCCTTCTCCCAACCCCACACTTTCTATTCCCTTTCCCTGCTTTTAAAAAGTAACATCTATCTCCACATGACATTTTGCATTTGAATAATTTGTTACGCTTATTTTCTGCCGCTCCCCTCTCCCTATCAACACCAGAATATAAAAGATCCACGAGGGTGGGAACTTTATGCTTTTTTAAAAAGTGCTATATTGTCAGAATTTGAAAGTGACTAGAACACAGTAGTTATACATAGGTATTAATTAATTCAAATAATATCTATCTCAAGGGGTTGTTGAAAAAATCAGAGGAGATAATGTACACAATCTCTGAGCACATTCTGTATATACTAGAACGTCAGTAACTGCTTTCTATTATCTAGGAGAGTCTTTGAAACCTCAGAGAGATAATCAAGCTTTAGAATATGAAGGTAGGCATCTCAGTCCAGTGAGAGAAGAAGGTATATTTATCTCCATCATCAGTATCTGAGGGACATTTGATTGTGAGAATCAATAGTAGACTGTTTACCTTTTTGCTTTCCTAAACAGAAAGTAATTTTAATTAAATTTAAGAGGATAGCAGCTGTCACTTGGATTGCAGGTTTAGATAGCTATTTTTTTCCTAGAATAATTACACTCCTGTTTTTCCATTACATTAAACATTATGGTATAGAAGTACATCTCATTTCATTTTGGTTTTATAAACAATAAATATAAATTTCATGAGTTTAATATTATTATATTTATTTCCAGTCTTTATTATACAATTTTAGTGATTATGATGAGGAATCTTTGCAGTCAAAAATACTGTGCAATTAATGAGATATTTAGCTGTCAGCTTAAAAGAAGTAATATTGTCTCATTTTCACTCAAATAGCCCTTCTTATAAAGATTATTTGCAGCATTTATTTATCAGTTTATATATATATAATTTTATGAATGAGAAGTAAAACTTTATTTCTCTGTTTTCAAGATGAATACTCCATATCTTTGTTTCAATTAGTGGTGACAAAAATTGAAATGTGATGTACAATAACTTAATGAGGCTAGAGCGATGGGATAAGGAAAAATAATAACTCTTTGAATGCTCTCTAATTATGTCTCTAGCAAATTTAAATGTTCATGTACAAATTATATTTTGCTTCTAAAAATGTTTTGCTTAGCAATTTTTTGAGGTACTGCTACAATCAAAAAAGAAATAAACACTTAAACTCTTACAACTATATTTTTTAATACATTATTTTCTTTTTAAATTATTTTGATGGAACTATGGGTTGGCTCTTGTAAGTATCTTCAGGTTAGAAATATATGCTCCAGTCCTCGCAGCATCTAATCTGAGATCTGGTACATTCCAAATGCTCATAAAATTTATTTGATATGATTTGTTGAAGTTTTTCAAAAAATCCTTTTTATAATATGGTCAAATATATTTCCCATACACTATATAGCATATTATATTCTCTTTATTCTTCCCATTGTTTTTATCAAAAAATATAAAGACTTAAAATTATTTTAGAATGAATAAATATTTGCAGAAAAGGAACATTTAATTATTTGATCAATATTACTTTTTAAAAAATGTTTACAAATTTTAAAAAGATGTGAGGCTTATTTATTTTCTGTTAATTGTGTTGTAAAACATAAAATGGAAACACAGCCAGGCATGCTTTAACTCTTAGTGGAATCCAAAGACATTTTGAGAAAAACAACTTTTAGTGGAAAGTAAAACATATCATCTTTTAAACATGGGAATGCAAAAAAGAACAAATAAATATTTTTACTATATATTATATTCAGAAAGAAAAGTTTTAGAGACTTGAACACTGAAACATGCAATCTCTAAAGTTAATGAGTAAGAGCTATGGGCAAAAATGTTCTCTTATTTGCTGTATCTTCATTGTATTTATAGCATTTTCTACATTGTATTGCCACGATATCCCAGCTAGAAATTGGCTAAAATATCTTTTCCAAGAGTCTCTTTCTGATGTCTTTTTGTTAGGGCATAATTATATTTCCCAAATAGGTGATAACTTATTCAAGGTCATGTTGACACTTTTGTTTACGTGGCAAAGGAGGGGCACAGTGACTTGCTGATACGCCTTGACTGTAATATTCAAATAAGGGTGGAGTCATAGGTATGAAGTGTACAGTTTGGGGAATATAGTCAATAACTATGTAATATCTTTGTATGGTGACAGGTCGTAACTAGACTTCTTATGGTGATCATTTTGAACTGTATAGAAACATTCAATCACTATGTTGTATACCAGGAACTAACATACTGTTGTAGGTCGATTATATTTCAAAAACAAACAAACAAACTCATAGAAAAAGAGATCAGATTTGTGGTTACCAGAGGTGGGGACTGGGGGAGGGGGAATGGATAAAGGTAGCGAAAAGGTACACACTTTTCATTATAAGATTAAAAAGTACTAGGGATATAATGTACAACATGATAAACATAATGAGCACTGCTCTATGTTGTACATGAAAGTTGTCAAGAGAGTCAATCCTAAGAATTCTCATCACAAGGAAAGCAATTTTTTTCCTTTGTCTTTCATTTTGTGTCTACATGGGATGATGAGTGTTCACTAAATTTATTGTGGAAATCATTTCATGATTATATAAGTCAAATCTTAATGCTGCTCACCTTAAACTTAGTGCTGTATGTCAATTACATCTCAAGAAAACTGGAAGAGGGAGTTCCCTGGGGGCCTAGTGGTTAGGATTCCAGGCTTTCACTTGCCATGGCTGGGTTCAATCCCTGGTCATGCAAGCTGTGTGGTGCAGCCACAAAAACAAACAAACAAAAAAAACTGGAAGGAAAAAAAAAAGAGTAGGTACAGTAGCTCCATTAGAAAATTTAACAAAATTACACATTTTGCAAAGAAAATAAAATTACCAAAATTAATACAAAAGTGTAAACAAATATAAATATAATTTTAACCACCTTACCAAGAAATCTATCCAGCACTCAAAAATCTGTGCACAAAGAAAGCAGCAGTCACAAAGTTTTACACTGAATTTTACGAGACTTTCAAGGAAATGAGATGCCATTACTAACACCATTTTTTTTCTGACAATAATAGGTAGGGAAAACCTCTCACATTTTTTGTCATGTTATAGCAATATCCAAAACTATCTGCCCAAAATGATCATATCTTTATTAAAACATAAGTATATTTAATTCATCAATGTGTAAATAAAATAATATATTGTGACCAAGTAAGTTTTAAACCAAAAGAGCATGGATGATCCAATATTAAGAAAACTATTCATATACATTTGAATATTAATAGAGTATTATTTTGTCCATGTTAAAAACATTTAATACATGCAAATAGAAGGGATTTTTTTGGTAACTAACCAAAATGTTCACCTAAAACTCTGGTAATTTTGTTATTTGTTGAAATATTAAAACCATTTTCATTCTGATTAAAAAATTGGGATTGAGAATGCTATCAGAGCTTCTATTCAGTATTTTATTAGTGGTTCTAGTCAACACAATAAAAGAAGAAAACACTAGGATATAAAGGTTAGAAAGCCAGAAAATAATTTACAGAAGAAAGAATTGTAAATCAATAAAACCATTGTCTCCATAGAAACTTATTATAATGAAATTCTAAAAGTGTACACATGCTGCAAGATCACTCTACAAAAATTATCAATGTTCTTTTATACCAGCAAACAATATAGGAATAAACAGATACACAAAAAAATAGTTTATTACACCTAATAAAATTTTAGATTTGTATATTTCAGCCATTCTACATTCAGGTATATACTTGAAAAACCTAGAGACATATTCACCAATATAGGAGGACTTGGATAAGCCTATTTATTTATTATAGACTAATAAATGTGTTGTGAAATTATAAAATATGGATGAGAAAGAAATTCACCAATTGAAAAACTGGTGGCTACTTCTGGGGTGGAAGAAGAAGAATAGAATTAGGGAATTTTAAAAGAAGGAGACAGAAGAGTTAAACAATATGATCAATGAGATAGATTTATAGATACATGTCAGATTTATAGAGTGATAATAGAGGATACGTCACCTTTTCAAATCAGTATCAACATTTAAAAATGATTATGAGAGAGGAAACATTAGTAATTTTCATGAAATAGAAAGATATTCTCTGATCACAAAGCAGTAAAACAGAAATCATAAGTAAAATAAAAGTTCCTTCCACAAGAAAATTAAAAAAAAAACTTTTATTAAAATATCACTTGGGTGAGAAGAGAAATACAAATCTAAAAATCCCCAGATAGTTATAATATTCATTCTTTTCAACCTATAAGAGACAGAGTTGTTTTGAAGCATAGGCAATAATAAAAAGCTCTGTAAGCTATTTTAAAAGACTAAAAGTCTTATTACCAAACTGGATAATAAAGCTACCACAAGTCAATGTCACTTCCACATATAAATGTAAATATCCTAAGTAAAACATTAAAAATGTAAACTATTTGTGCTTTAGAAAAATGAATTAGGGCCATAACATTTTAGCCAAAGGAATGGAAATTTGATTTGATAATCTAAAATATATTAATTTAATTAACTGCATTAATGGATAATAGAAGAAAAATCTCATGACCAATTTAAGAGATATCCCCCCAAACCCTTTATAAAATGTAACACCTATTCCTCAACAAAGCCAGAACCAAATAAACAAAAAACTATATAATAGCCATTTCTGTTACTGTTTAAAAATGTACAAGACATCCAAGCCAATTTGATAAATAGAATAAAATTAGGTTTTAAGTAATCTATTGAGAGAGGAGACAAAATTTTTATTTTCAGAAATTATTACCAAAACCTCAAATCTCATAGGTCAGTGTGCTCATTCTTCTAGAACTACCTTCTTATAATACTCTCTTAGCTATGAAATATACATAAACATTACACATGCATGTAAACACATGTGTGTATGTGTAGGTGCACTTATGCCTGTAAATATGTGCTGTATGTCAATTTGTGTATCAATATTTTAGTAACTTTATTTTCTAGCACACAAAAAAAGCTATTTCAGACACATCTTTTATTCTCCAAACTCCAGCTGTGGAATCAGCGTGCTTTAATTTGTCTGTTTTACTGTATAAACTAGTAATATGGGTCCAAAGGTGAAAATTGTGCAGAAAGGAAATCAGAATGTCATCTCCACCCTTCTATCTTTTCAACCTTCTTGCTACATACTCTCCATAGGTAATCAGTATCATTAGTATTTGGTTTGTCTTCTCTGTTTTTGTTTTTGAAAACAAAGAGCAAATACATTTATTTTTTGCCATACTTTTTATTAAGTGAAAAAGGGACTCATTATAAATATTCTTTTGTACTCTGCTTCTTTTATTTAAAAATACATCCTTGAAATCACTCCACATGTCATAAAAATCATCACCATTTTTTACAGCTATATAATACTTCATTACACAGGTTGGTTGTGCTATCTTTATTCAATCACTTTCCGATGTGTGGGCATTGTGTTTCATTTTTTCCTTTTTGTGTTTTTAATTACATATAATATTGCATGAATAATTATGCAAATATGTATTTTCAAGTTGTTGATGTTTCTTCAGCCTAAATTCATAGAGGTGAATCTGGTGTGTCAAAAGTTAAATGCTAATGTCCTTTTGTTAGACATTGCTAAACTCCTCTCTAGTTTGAAATGTGTATGAGCATCCGTTATCCACAAATTCACACTCAGAATATGCTGTCACAGAGTTTAACTTTTTAGCAATCTGGGAGGTGGAAGGTGAGAAATTGAATCACAAGTGTAGTTTAAGTTGCATTTCTCTAATTATGAATTATAACTCTACTGCTGAATTATAGTACTAGCTTTTGTTTTTATTTTACAAATACCTTTGGGAGTCAGCCTGAAAGATGAACTCCAATGATTTTGCCTTTTGTTATTTTGTCCTTATGTAGTGCCCTTCCACATTGAAACAGGGCTTACCCTTGTGACCAAAAGAATACTAGATATGGAGTGGTGTGGTAGTTCTGAAAATAAGCCATAAAAGGTGTGCTAGCTTCTATCTTGAATTCCTGCTCTGTTCACTCTGGGAGAATCCAACTCCCTTGCTAGGAGAACACTCAAATTGTCTTGTGGAGAACCTTATATCAAGACCAACTGAGGTCTTCCATCAATAGTTAATACTAAATTCCAAGCCCATGGGAGTGAGTCACCCAGAATGAAATCATTCAGCCTTCAGATAACTGCAGCCCTGGCTGATATCTGAATGTAACCACATGAAAGATTCAAGTCAGAAATGCCCAGCCACTTTCTCCTAGTGTTGGTTCTAGAGGGTTTCCCCAGTTTCTGTTTGTCTGAAAATGTCTTTCATTGGTCAATATCCTGAAGGCTATTTTCCACTGGAAATAAAATACTGTGTTGGCAGTTATTTCAGCACTTAGAAGATGCCAGTCCATTATTTCTCTTGTGAATACAACTCATATTTTATTGCTCCTTTCAATGTGAATTGTAGTTTTTTGTTACTTTTAAGACTTTTGACTTTTTTCTTAACAGTTTCATCATGATGCTAAGTGTGGTTTTCTCAGCTCTATCCTGTTGAGTTTTGTAGAACTTCTAAACTCGTGTAAATGGATGTATTTTGTCCACTTTTTTCAGTTTTATAAACTTTTTTTATCCATCGTCTCTTCTAATAGAGGCTTTGCCCCATTCTCTCTTTCCTTTTCTTCTGGATCAAACATTAGATATTTTCATCTATGACCACTATACCTCTTATTCTGTTTTATGTATTTTCAGACTATTTTTTGTCTCTCTGCTTCAATCTGCATTTTTTCTACTGACCTATCATTCTGTTCAAATATTACCTCTTCATTTGTATCTAATGTGCTCTTATTTCCAACTATTGAATACATAATTTCAGCTATTATACTTTTCAATTTTAGAGGTACCACTTATTCTTTTTATAAGTTTCAATTTATTTCTGAAATTTTGCTTCTCATTTATGTTTTTGAATTTGCTATAAATAGTTAAAACAATTTTTGATAATACTGATATCTGGATCACCCAGGAGTCTCTTTCTATTTTTTTGGTGTTTCTCTTGGTCTTGTTTTTTTGATATAACTGTAAAGTTGCATTGAATGCAGACATTGTGTATGAAGTTCTGAATAATGTCATCTTCCTGGCAAAAGTGTATACTTTGGTTCTGGACGTGATTAGAGAAAGGGTAGATGATCTGAATCAGTCTTGGATTGAGGGGATTCTAAGGTGTTTTGTATTTTATTTTGATTGGTTGATTTCCAGACTGTCTCCCTTTAGGATCTGTACTAAAACTCTACTGTTTTGTCTAGGGATCCTCTTCCTTTTGTGCATAACAATCTTGACAACAAGCTGCCAAAAGCCATGTTTAGTTTCTGAGACTCTTAGCCACTATTTTTTGCTTCATTGTCGGCCTTTTTCGCTGCTGCATTCAAATAACAAAAATACGTTGAAAGGAAAAAGGTCGTGATTTGCATCTTTATTTTTCCCGAGACCTAGTTAATTCCTAAATGCCTATATTTGTCTCTTCAGCTATGACTGCATAAACCCTGTTATATTTCTCACCCTCTTAGTTATAGCTTTCTACTCAGCTCTTCAGCCTCTTTAGCTGTGCCACCTATGATATGACAAATATCTCTTGGGAAAAGTAGCAAAAAATTTGAAGTTCATTTCATTTCATTTCCTCCTTATCACTGGGATATCAACACCTAATTCCATTTAAATTTTATCAAGATGTTCCCTTATATAGCATAAGGGTTGGTCCTGTCCTATAAGGTAGTCATATATAGCTAGAAGTGGAAATTTTCTTGCTGCCTTGTTTTTAAGAGTCATAGTATTAAATTGTACTTATAATTTTCTTCTTGATACTGTGAATATGTATATTAGCTTGTTTTGTGGGTTCTTCCTAACTTTTTATAGTTATATTTAAAGACTGGTGAGAGAGATCTTGACATCTGTCTTTTTTTCTATACTGTTTACCAATAATTCATTACCAAAATTTTACCTTTCACATAATTTTGGATCAGTGTCTTCCTCGATTCCTTTTCATTATAAATCCAGTTAGTCATTTTCTTCTACCTGTTAAGGCACATTGAAAAGTTTTTTGTTGTTGTTGTTTTACTTGTACTTGGATATTTAATTGTTGTTGTGTTGTTTTTATAGTTAATTTTTTTTTAGGGATTATAATTGTCCTAAATGCAATGAGATAGACAATCACTAACTAATAGAGTAGGAAAAAATTATAATAGTGTACATTTTAATCCACTAACTAGTGATACTGTTGGGTATTGATACTGATACATCTTTACTTGTAAAGATGACCCATTGAGCTAGAATTAGCACTACGTGGGTGTCAGGAGTTCTGTTCATGATTCTTATTGACTTTATAACCTTGCCCACATTGCTCTAATATTTCTGAAACTCAATTTTATCCATTTTTGAATTTATTTTAGAGACAGACATAGGATTTTTTAAATAGTAATTACAGAGTTGAAAATTTGAATTGTGCATTAGAACAAAACAGTTTTTTATGCCATTATCTTTATACGTAATTATCTTTCTAAATATATATTCTGAAAAATATGTAAGAACGTAAAGAATATCAGAAAAAACTGCAAATTTGCCAAGCTAAAAAAGACAAAATAACTGTAATTTATCTACATGATGATTTTCCCAGCCTTTTTTGTATACTGAATTTTTTTGGATTCTATAAGCATCACTACCACAGCTCTTCTTTTATAATTACACAGTATTTAAGCTTCTGCTTATATTCAGTATTTCCAGAGCAGAAAATTTTATTTGTTCATGTGTCTGCTCATTCAGTCTTATTCAACTGGAAGAGAAGCAACTTCCTCTCTGTTCTGCTCTAATGGGCACACTTTGGCAAGTGTTTTTCAACAAGCTTCACCTTATTTCTCAAGGAATCAAGTGTTCTCTAGGCAGGCCAAAAAGCTAGTAAATCAGCTGTAATCAGTAAAAGTAATCAGCCTCTGAAGCTAAACCTGTCAATTACAATATGTAACAACTAGCTCTTGGATGGACTTTAAAACACAACTTAAAGAGTGAACACAGAGTTGTTCTGCTACACTATTTTTTCCACTTTATTCCAAGCAACATTAGAATTTTAGATGAGACTAGAAACAGATTCTTTGAGAGTCTGTGCACTGATGAGTCTGAAAAGGATGTAAAAAAGAATTAAAGAAGCAATGGAAATAGGTGTGAAAAAATTTTCTCTGCAATGTGACATAGCAAATGAAAATAAGCTCTGCTCTGCAATTCCAAATATGACTTTGTATGTGAAATGAAATTTATTTTTGTGGTTTATGCCATTCAAAGTTTTTTTCTAACATCCAGGTCAGTTTGTTTTGTGTAATTTCTCACCCTGTAATCAACTTTAGATTTAATGACATAATTCTATTTTTTAAAATTATTTGTTTGAATTTTCTGCACTTTATGCTTTGATGACATAGGTTTTCAAATTAATTGATTACATAAGGTACTTAATGTAGTAGAAAACCTAGAACATAAAAGCAATTGAACAATTAAAGCACTAAAGCAATTGAACAATTAATTATTAAATTGAAGAAATTAAATAAATTGTTAAAGAAATTGTTAAATAAGGTTGAAACAGGTATGTTTTGGGGGTGGTTAGAGGGGAAGAAATTAAAATCAAGAATAACAAAATCTACACTGATCTCATGTAATGAAGAATGAAGGAAAGTTTAGATGGGACATACATTTATTTTTTTAAAAAAACTTTTATCATTTAAAAATGCAATTATTTTAACCAATTTTTGATAAAATAATCTCCCCAATTCTATTAAATATAAAAATGTTAATGAAAAGTGATTTATAAACTTTAAAGTCTAGGATAAGTGCTTATTTTATCAGAAATTTCTAGTAATAATCACTTATTAAAATAGCATTAAGTAATATGCAAAGACTTCTAAATATTAGATCTCTAAATATTGCTAAACCAGCATGGAATAATAAAAAAATAATAACTGTGACAAAAACAATTAACAACACCATCATTTACTATATATAACTAGTATATATTTTTTGACATATGGTTTATAGTTTATATTGCAAGTCTATAAGTGGCCCTCTTATATATGAAAAACAAAACATGAAAACTTTATATTAGGGTATATTGGCAATGTTCCCACTCTGAGCTTCACCTTATATGTCTATAACCCATGGGGAGATGCAAAGTATGTTTTAGGTTAAAGTACTCATACGAGCAGCAGTCAGTCTGGGGAATAGGGCGATATAAAGTATGAAGAACTTTTGCTGTGGCAATCCCCTCGCATTATGATCTGCTGAAACAGCAGGTGGAGAGAGGCACTGGGAGTAGCAAAATACTAGTGTTGATCTGTGTGGCTGGTTCAAGCACGTGAGAGCCCAGAGGGTCCGCCTCGCCTGCTGGGACCTTATTACCTGCCTCATTATGGACTTAGCCAGAGTTAAGCTGCTAACCTGTATTACCTCTAACTGGCAAGGAAGGTGGAGTGTCAGAGGCAAAATCATGTATGTGACCTGTCACATTAAGCCCTGATGATGGATAAAGTTCAGGAGTTGTTCTGTCGAAGTAGTTTTTCAGTTACAAATAATATCCCTCCAGCAAGGATTTAATTAAGTTATTTATTTTTGTAATCAAATGATATATGTAAAATTTGATGATCTATGTGTATAGACTTTCATGTTCAGTGTTTAACAATTGATATCCATCATTTATACCAGCTTCTAAAAGAGGTTCATTTTCCTGATATTTTTCAACCATACATGACAGGCTCCAGGCTCTTAGAAAAATGGTCTGTAAACATCTCCTTCCAAAGAGACTAAAGTTCATCAAGAAAGTGTTTACAAATCAGATTGCCAAGTGTTTGTTTAATGATCTTATGCTTCTTAAAAAAAACACTCATTTAAAGTATAATTTTAAAGTATGTTCACTTACTCCTTAATATGATATAAAGCCTTTTTTGAAATAAGGGTAATGGAGTTTAATTCTCCATCTCTGCTGAAGTGATTGTAAACTATGACATCATATCGCTTCAGCATTTTCTGGCAATTCCCAAGGGTTAAGAAATGGGCCCAGGTAATAGTCTAATCATAATCATTTTCCTTACTAAAATTCTTTCTTTTCGCACATTTAACCATTTAGAATAGCCACAAATCATTCATTTATGTTAGTGTGTGGTTTTTAATACCCTGAAACAAGCAGAGTCCTTTAGCAGTTTCCACTATATCAGTCTACTCTGTGCCACTTGGAATTTAGGAATCAGCAGCTACTTTCAACATCAATTCAACAACCCACATCCAAGGTCACAGGGTGTTAAGCTTAATTATAAGACTTAAACTTCTATCATGAGACGAATAATTTTGTCTTGATTGTTAAACTCTGCAAAAATAACCTGTCTTTTCTATCTCAGCAAATGAGTTAGTTATTTACTGTTTCAACTTGCATAATTGACTGATGAACCCTAGGGACTTCTTCAAAGTCTATAACACAAGTGTTAATAACCATGCTTTAAACCTCTAACAGGAGTGTAAAATGCCTGTAAATGACGATAAATCTCAGTGTGTGTAATGTGACCGATTTATAGTATCAAAGCACAGTCTTCTAAGGCTGAATCCTATCTGTCATGTATTTAAAAATCAAAGCTCTCAAAACTCCAGTGTGTGAAATGAAACTTTACAAAAGGTCTAAATCATGCAAATCCCCTTGGAACTTGTGAAAATAATTTACAGCTTTAAATTTTACCCCTTATTTTTTCATCAGCAATTAAAGCAGCTTAAGTGAAACTTAGTGAAATTCGCTAGCACTTTCATATCAAATCTGTTAGAAATCTCTTCCCAAATTTCTTAAAGTTGAATAGCCTGATATCCACATCCTATATCCACAATGTTATTTAATTTCTACATCTTTCATCCTTTCATATATAGCTGGAGTAACTTGAACATGAATATCAAATAAAAAGGAAGATACTCTAGAATGGAAAACTAGTTAGAATGTCCATTTTACATGTTTTATGATTATTTTTTGATTCAAGCTATTTAAGTAAAATGAAAATAAACAATAAAATTAACTTGAACAAGTATTAGAAATCAAAATTAAAATTCCTCCTAAATAATTTTGTTTTCATATATTAACTATGTTAATTAAATAGATTAGAATTAGTACATTCAGAATATGATGAAGATTGATTCAAGTTAGTAAATTAAATATTGTGGTAGACAACCTTCTCCTCTGCTTCTAGGTGATGAAAACACTTAGCAAGCCAAATTTCATGAGGCATCTCTGAAAAATGGCAAGTGGATTGGATAATATTAAAGAAGTTAACCAAATTATAAAATGTATAGGGCAGTATACTGAAAAAACTATGACTGGTTTCACAGAAATTCAAAAACTAGAATAGGTATCTCCCAGAAAGAGGAAGGTAACTGTTTCCTAGAGATGCCATAACAAATTAACCTTAGCTTTAGGGCTTAAACTACAGAAATTTATTCTTTCATAGTTCTGGATGCTGAAAGTCCAAAATCAAGGTATTGTCAGGGCTGTACCCCCTATAAAGGGGAGAATCCATCTTTTGCCTCTTCAAGCTTCCGGTGGCTGTCAGCATTCCTCAGCTGTAGTCACATCATTCTAATCTCTGCCTTTGTCTTTACGTTGCCTTCTTCTCAGCGTTTGTGTCTTTTTTTCTTCTGTCTGTGTCTTTCTTCTATTAGAGTACTTGTCATTGGATTTAGTGTCTACCTGGATAATTCAGAGTGATCTCCTCATCTCAAAATCTTCAAATTAATCAGATCTTTAAGCACCTTTTTTTCCGGATAAGATAATTTTCATAGATTCCAGGGATTAGGACTTGGATCTATTTGAGGGGGGTGTGGGGATGACCAGTATTCAGCTCAGTACAGTAACTAACAACTACGTTTTGTAATCTTGCTTTAGGATTACTCGCAAAAAATAATCATAAATCCTTTCTCACTGCTTAACTCCTCCCAGAACAGAGATTTAATAAAAGGACATTTATTCTTTTAGTTATGAGTAATTATTTTAGAATTGTGGTTAGAAGACCAAGAAGACATGCATAGGTTTGGTTATACCCAGTACGGCAGGCATGAGGAGATCAAGATTCTAAATTATCAAATACTAAAGTCTACTCTTCAGCAATAAATTCACATTCATTGAGGTAAGATCAAATGTTTCATCTTCAGCTGTGTGTCCACATAGACATACACTACCCACAGTAGCAATCATTAAAGGAAAACTATACTGTAAATCAATAAGTATCTACAAACAGGTTAAAAGATATGAAATACGCACTCATTTGAGAATCACCAAAATTTAAGAATACTGAACAGCATGAGAGAACAATAATATAACAGTCTTAACCAACAAATCATCTCCAACAAAACATCTCATATCCAAGAATAAAGATTTTATAGAGAAAACAGAATTTCAAAAAGTTAGAATAAACATGATTAATGACCTCAGCAAAATATGAGACTAAACCTCTACCACTAATAATTATAAAACTTAGGTTAAAAAATTAAAAACAAACAATTGACTCTTTGAAGGCATCAGAAAACATCAAAGACAGCCAGAACTCAAGGGGCTGAGATCTCAGAGAACAGATAAGGAGGCTGAAGAAGCCCCAGATTCACCACTGCTAATCCTCCTCAGAGAATCTGATCACGCAGAAACTAACACACCATTGTAAAGCAATTATACTCCAATAAAGATGTTAATAAATAAATAAATAAATAAATAAATAAATAAATAAATAAATAAAATAAAAATAAAATAAAATTCCCTGATGACATGGGGGAAAAAAAAGAAAGAAAGTAGTAACCAAGAGCCTCCTAAGTTCTCCACAGGCAAGGGAGAAAATAATTACATACAGTTCAGCACAACGAAGCTGCCAGGAATTGAGACATTAAAATCCTGATTAAAAAAAAAAGAAGAAACATAAAAACATGCATGCATCTAATATTTTATATGCAATATGCTCATAAGGTATTGAACAACCCCTAAAGGGCAAGTACAAAATGCAAGAAGTAGACAAACAAAGCAAAAAGCAGCTGTTCTATGGCTGAAAAGTTAATCAGACAATTCTGCAATATTGAGGTACTTTAAATACACTCCACTGGTTCTGTTTCTCTGAAGAACCCTGACTGACAGTCATCTCTTGTTAGCCTGGCGTTGAGGGAAGGATGTAATTTATTTTTCTGATTTAGTCTTAGTCTTAGACAAGCACCAAATCCCTGAGTCTCAGCTATTTATTCTTCTCACGGTCCCTGCCCCTCCCTGGATATATTTCTGGGTCTACCTTACATTTCTTTCCCTTCTCCAGGGACAGTTTTGTTTTATTTTCTGTTCTTTTCCTTCAGGTGCAGTATGTTCACCTCAGTGTCCAGTGGTGACAGTGTTGTTCTTACCTCCACATATCAAGACTGATTCCTTAGGGGAGACAGTGGAGAAGGGACCAAGTGGAATTGCATTCCCTTCATACCACAGCCACTGGTCTTCTTTTCTAGGTCTGAGACATTGAAAGGATATTTTCTTTTAACTTCATCCAGTAATATCCGTGACACCCACTGGGGTTCAAGGAGAAAACTGTGAAGAGGATGTGGACTCCCCCAGTTTCTGTGGTCCCCATGGGCTTCACACACCCCCCCCCAGTGTGCTCCTGATGACCACCACATCACACACCAGGCTAAATAAAATTCTTCCTGGTATCCAAGTGCCTCATAAGCTATGGCCTGTGTTCAGTCTCTCCCTGGAGGCATCTCCTTAGATTTGGGATTAGTTTGTTGCCCTGCAACCTCAATGCTTAGGTAAGCTCAGGAAAGTTCTGAACTTGTAGCTTGTCTGGCTTTTTTTCCTCTATAAGCTTGGAAGAAACACTCATTTTAGGTGTCTCATCCCTGAATAGAAGCCAGATATCAACAATAGACTTTTAATTAAAATGCTTGGACAACTTGGTTGTCATTTGTAACTAGAAAAAAAATAATCCATATCTTACATCTTGCACAAAGAAAAAAAAATCCAGTTAGATTAGGGATACAAATGTAAAAAAATTAAACCATACAAGTATTACTAAGAAACATGGGTGAAATTCTCTTAAATCCTGGTGTAGGGAAAGGCTTTCTAACTATAACTCAAATACAGAGGCAATAAATGAAAAGATTAATGAATTTAAACCTGTAAAAATTATTTAAAGCTTTTGTATTGGGACAATCAACATAAAATAATCAACAAAACAGTCAAAATGGCTAGTATTCTCTTATAGATTTTATTTGTATTTCTGCAGTATCAGTTATGATTTCACCTCTTTAATTTCTTATTTTGTTTGTTTGGGTTCTCTCTCTTTTCTTCTTGGTGAGCCTGGCCAGAGGTTTGTCTATTTTGTTTACCCTTTCAAAGAACAAACTCTTGGTTTTATTGATTTTTTTAAATATTGTTTTTTAATCTCTATTTATTTCCTCTCTGATATTTATTATCTCCTTTTTTCTACTGACTTTACGTTTTGTTTGTTACTCTTTTTCTGAGTCTTTTAGGTGTTGGGTTAGGTTGTTTATTTGAGATTTTTCTTGTCTCTTAAAGAAGGCCTTTATCACTATGAACTTCCCTCTAAGAACTGTTTTTGCTGTATCCCATAGATTTTGTATGGTTTTGTTTTCGTTGTCATTTGCCTCAAGGTATTTTTTAATTGCTTCTTTGAATTCATCGTTGACCCACTGGATTTTTAGTAGCATGTTGTTTAGTCTCCATGTAATTTTTTTTTTCTTATTTCTTTTTATGTGTTTGATTTTTAGTTTTATGCCACTGTGATCAGAAGAGATACTTGAAATAATTTCTATACTCTTAAATTTGTTGAGGTTTGTTTTGTGCCCTAATATGTGGTCAATCCTAGAGAATATTCCATATGCATTTGAAAAGAATGTGTATTCTGCTTTTTTTTGGATATAATGTCCTGAAAATATCAATTAAGTCTAACAATTCTATTGTATCATTTAGGATCTCTGTTGCCTTATTTTCTGTCTAGAAGATCTGTCTGTTGATGTGAGTAGGGTGTTAATGTCTCCTACTATTATTGTATTCCTGTCAATTTCTCCCTTTATGTCTGTTAGTATTATTTATTTGGGTGTTCCTATATTGGGTGCCTATATGTTGATAAGTGTAATATCCTCTTCTTGTATTGATCCTTTTATCATTATATAGTGTCCTTCTTTATTTTTCTTTGTAGCCTTTGTTTGAAAGTCTATTTGGCTGATATGAGCATTGCAGCCCCACTTTGTCATTTCCATTTGCATGAAATATCTTTTTCCATCCCCTGACTTTCAGTCTACGTATGTGCTTTGCCTTAAAGTAGGTCTCTTGTAGGCAGCATATCGTAGGTTCTTGTTTTTTTATCCAAGCTACCACTCTGTGTCTTTTGATTGGGGCATTTAGTCCATTGACATTTAAGGTAATTACTGATAGATATGTGCTTATTGCCATTTTAAACCATTGATTTTATATTTTTCTTTGTCCCTTTTTCTTTTTGCTTTTCCTTTTGTGGTTTGATGATTTTCTTTTGTATTTTGCTTGTGTTCTTTTTGGGTTTTGTGCATCTATTCTATTTTTTTGATTTGTGGTTACCGTGTTTTTCAAGTATCTTAACTCCTTCCTATATCTACTTGCTTTAGGCTGGTAGTCATATAGGCTCAAACACATTCTGGAAAAAAAAAAAATCTACATTTTCTTACTCCCCCCCCGCCATTTTATGATTTTGATGTCCTCTTTTACATCTTCATGTTCAGCCTTTTGCTGTTCATTGTGGTTATTACCACTTTCACAGAATTTTATCTTTTTTAAATCTGTGTACTGGCTTATTTAAGTGATTTACTTTCCAATTGTGATTTTCTCTTTCTTATAGATTCTTACTTCTTTTCTATTTAGAGAAGGCCTTTCAGTATTTCCTTTATGATAGGTTTAGTATTGCTGTATTCTTTTAGTTTTTGCTTGTCTGAGAAATTCTTTATTTCTCCTTTTATTCTAAATGATAATCTTGCTGGGTAGAGTATCCTAGGTTGCAGATTTTTCCCTTTCAGGACTTTGAATGTATTTTGGCACTCCCTTCTGGCCTGCAACATTTCTGTAGAGAAATCAGCTGATAGCCTTATGGGGGTTCCCTTGTGATTAACTCTTTGTTTTTCTCTTGCTGCTTTTAGAATCCTCTCTTTATCTTTAACTTTTGCCATTTTAATATAATATGTCTTGGTGTAGGTCTGTTTGGGTTCATCTTCTTTGGGACCCTCTGTGCTTCCTGTACCTGAATATTTGTTTCTTTCTTTAGGTTTGGGAAATTTCCAGCCATAATTTATTCAAATACATTTTCAATCCCCTTTTCTCTTTCTTCTCCTTTTGGGATCCCTATTATGCATAAATTGGCATGCTTTATACTATCCCATAGGTCTCTTACATTGTTTTTTTTTTTTCAATTTGGCTTTCTGTCTGCTCTTCTGATTGGGTGATTTCCATTATTTTATCTTCCAGATCGCTTATTCGTTCTTCTGCATTATTCATTCTGCTATCCTTTGCCTTTAGCTCAGCTTTTGTCTCAGTGAATGAGTTCTCTAATTTTTCCTGGTTCCTTTTTACAGTAATCTGCATTTCTATCACTGTCTTTCTTAATTCCTTCAGTATTTTTATTATCTACTTTTTGAACTCTGTGTCTATTAGACTGAAGAGGTCTGTTTCATTGTTTGTTCCTTCAGGGGAATTCTCTTAATTTTTAATTGGGAGTGGTTCCTCTGCTTCTTCATTTTACTTGTATTTCCCTGGCTGTATGAGTTTCGGAGAAACTGTTATCTACTCTGGTCTTAGAGGACTATTTTTATGTGGGAGTATCCCTGTGTAGCCTGCGTAGGTTTAATATTTTTGGTGCGAGGGCTTTTTTTAGTATGGATGCCTGCTGTCTCTTTTCTCAGCATATGCTGGCCATTATCCCCTTGATAGGAGGTGTGACTGGTTTTGTGGTGACCAGAGCCTGCACTGGATATTGAGCGGGGCCTCCCCTTTGCTCTGTGGTTGTCACTGCCCTGTCCAAGGCAGGGTCTGCTCCGTAGTTGTTGGAATAGAAGCCCCCAGATCCGTTTCTGAGCTGTGTTTCTGAGCTGCAGTGCAAGGTAGGTGGAATTAGAATACTCCCACTGGGAGAGCAGCCAATGAATATTCATCCACCAGAGCTGTTCACTGGTGAGTGTGCTCTGTTGTGTCACCTTTCAGCCGTTGTGCAGGCTCACAAAGTACACTGTTGTTGGCCACTGCCCTCAGGCCTGCTTCAACTGTGGGAGTGCTGGCAATTGGCCCTGGTATCTCTCAGGCATTGTTTTCACAAGGCCACTAGTGTAGAACCACTGAAGTCATGTCCAAAGACTGCAGTAGTCTCATACCTGGACCCACTGTGGGAGCTATGGAGGAAGCTCAGGCCCTGGCCCATCCCAGCCCACAGGTGCACACACCCACAAAACCCACAGCTGCCAAGGCCAAGCCCGTCCCAGCCACAAGAACACCCGTTGTCTGCTTGGATGTCCTGCAGGTGCTGAATTTACAAAGCTGGTGGAGGTATAAGTCTGTGGCTCGTGCAACCATGGGGAGAGATTTCAGCCCTGCTTCCTAAGTCATGTGACCCTTGGAGCTCAGCTATAATTTCAGCCCCACCTCTGTGAGTGGGCAACTCACTGGGACCTGCTCTTGGAGCCCACTGAGGCCGTGCCTACTGAGGTGGTGGTTGGGGCACAGGAGCCTGCTGAGGTGATGACTGGGGCATGGGAGCCCACTGAGGCGGGAGCCTGCTGAGGTGGCAGCTAGGGCATGCAAGCCCGCCAAGGCAGAAGGCCACCGAGGCGGTGGCTGGAGTGCAGGAGCCCACTGAGGCAGCGGCTGGGGTGCACGTTCCCAGAGCCCACAGGGCAATGGCACAGACCATCTGTGCAGGTCTCTCTCTCTTCTGCCTGCCACAAACCAGTTGTTCGACTCTCCTCTGAGCCTCTGAAGCTCCCTTCTGTCCCGGCTGATCTCCCCGCCAGTGAAGGGGCTTCTGAGGGTGCAGGAACCTTTGCTTTTTTATAGCTGCCTCCCAGGGATGCAGGTCCTGTTCCACTTCCTCTTTTTTTTTTTTTTTTTCTACTCAGTTACATGGAGATCTTTCTTGTCCTTTCAGGTGTTTGAGGTCTTATGCTAGTGTTCAGTAGGTATTCTATGAGAATCGTTCCATTTGTAGATGGATTTTTGATGCATTTTTGTGGGAGGAGGTAAGTCTTACGTCCTTCTACTCTGCCATCTTGATCCCTCCTCAAGTAAGGTTTCTGTAATCTGAGATCGCAAGAGAAAATATAATGTATATAATACAAGGTAGGAATAATAAAATATACATATTTTAAAAAACTATCTAACATAAAAAAAATATATTCTAACATTTTAATCATGTTCAATCCCCAAATAGGAGGTATGAGTGATTAAGATTTCTTTATTTTTTTTTCTTTTTGATGAAACATATATAGAATTAAAAAGAAATTCATGTCCTCACCAACTGTAACTTTAAAATATTGACATTTTGCCATATTTGCTTTATAATTTTCCTTTTGGAAACCAAATATTAGTAATGCAGAGGAACCTTCCCATTGTTCCCCTCCTTAAACACATCAATTTGCCTTCTAAAGAAGAAATCACTCTGCTGAATTTTACCTGTATCTCCAGTTTATGTAGTCATAGTTTTACTACTTTTATATCTATCCATCAGCAGCATATGGCAGGAGCTCTATTAACTGGTCACTGATTAACTGTTCACCAGTTTAGCAGATGGTTTTCCTCACCTCTGTAAAATATTTGATTTCCATAGGATATATTGAATTTTCATAGTTCATAATGTACTTTCTGATAATGGGTTGTAGGATTATTAAGACTCTGAAGATTTTATCCTGAATCTATTTATGCCATATGTACTTCATTTAACCTATGTAATTTAATTAGGTATTATGCAATGCAGGAAATACAAATAAATAATAAATAATTTTTCTACAACTAGGTTTGGAATTGAAAAATTCCAAAAAAAAAAACCCCTCAAACATTAGCATGAGAAAGACAACTGCATAAATTGGGGGGAACATATGTAATTCTAGAAGAATTTTATACCTGAATTGATGTGGCAATATTTTCAAATTCTTGCTCTAAAGAAAGAAAACAAACATTGTCTATAATGCTAAGTCCTAAAGCAAACTATTTATGAATGAATAAACATTTATATATTTTGAAACAAAATAGTAAAAATACATATAATTTTTTAATGATGCTCTACCATTTTTTTTCAATTAAGCAACAAATTATGGGTAAAAGTTAATTCAAAAAAGAATTAACATAATCTACATAATTTTATTGATTTGTTATAGTGATTCATAATATAGATATATTTTAAATATTTTTGTGATTATTATACTTTTAGCATCTATTCTTATTATGGTGTACCAATTAATTGAATTTTATCAAATACATATATTATTCTTCCTATTCTGTATATCAGGCAGTTGTTTCCTTATGGAAGAATATTTAGTCTATTTATCTTTGCACTAACATGAAAAGTTTCTCAGGATCTGCTATTCTTGTCCTGACTTGGACATTAATTAATTTGCTTTTAGAATTTCTAAATTAGGTATCATATTTGCTGAAGTTTCTGGCAGTTTTTTTTTTGATAGGAAGATTAAGATATTCCCTTCCATTTCTAGTTTCCTAAACATTTCTATCATGAATGTATGATGAAATTTTTCTAGGTTTTTTTTCTGATTGAATAAAATTTATTTTTGTAAACATTTTTTTTTTCAAAGATTGAAGCATTCTTGCATTTCTGAACTAACCTCCACTTGGAGTGGATTACTTTTGTTCCAAGTGGCTAGGATTTGGGGGGGCTATTATTTTAGTTTTTATTTTAAAATCAATAGTATTAAGTGAGCCCATTTTTTTTCTTATATTGGAAGCTACTAGTTTATGACAGTCATATCAGCCTCAGAAAATGACTTGGGTGCCTTTATATCTATTTCTATTTTGTCTTAATGAAACTGAGTCCCCCTAAAATCGAGTTGCCTTACTCAGTTTACGATTAATCTCTCTGTCTAAAACTTTATTCCCTTTCTTGTCCCATCTCTGTTCCCCTTAGGAGTAAGAAGTATCAAAGAAAAGGGGGGACTTGAAGTCAAGCAGGACCCTGTGGGGCCTTCCCAGGTACAAAAGCCCCTCTATGGCCCCCATTTCTTGTTTGTAGAAAAAAAGCCTTAATCTCCTAGGCCTTTCCCAAGTTCCAAAGAGCAGACTCAAGCAGTTAATGATTAGGACAATAGAGTCGTAAGACTCCTATTTCCTCCTGAAGGGATATAGATAACAATCTGAAGTATATCTTTGAATTGCTCTGTAGAAATTAAGACCACCCCCACACCCAGGTTTTTAATGGTGACTACAAGCTGACCACAAGCACTAGACCGCAGACTGGTTGGAACCAGAACATTGAGATTCCTGAAACATCACCCTGTTACCTCACCACCATCCAGTCAGAAGGTCCATGAGCTGATCACGCATCCTACAACCCTCTCTCCTAACACGGTCTTTATTTTATTTTTTAAAATTTTTATTGGAGTGTAGTTGATTTACAATGTTGTGTTAGTTTCAGGTGTACAGCAAAGTGAATCAGTTATACATGTACAGATATCCACTCTTTTTTAGGTTCTTTTCTCATATAGGCCATTACAGTTTATTGAGTAGAGTTCCCTGAGCTATACAGTACTAACGGAGTCTTTAAAAACCCTTACCTGAGAGCCATCAGGGAGCTAGAGTCTTACGAACATGAGCTGCCTGTTCTCCTTGCTTTGCCCCTGCAAATAAACACTTACTTTGCTGCAAACAACCACTTGTCAGAGTTTGGCTTACTGCACTGTGGGCATACAAGTCCTTTCTTAGTAACATTATCAGGGATACCTATTTTTATAAGTATTTAGTAAATCCAGCTTTTCAATGTCTGAGCCAACTTTTTGTTGGTGTTTGTCAAAGCTTTTGGACTATTTGTTCATTCTCTTTTCTGTCTATTGGTGCAGTCAGGTTTTCTTATCTTTAATAAATTAATAACTTTTATTATGTCTGTCTCATCTCAGTTTTCAAAAAGCTATTGGCAAAAAATTGTGCACAGTATTCTTTTTTGGTAATTTATATTGTATCGCTAATTTCCATTTCATCCCTAACATATCTGGACACCCTCCTCAATTTTATTCATTTTACTTGTAAGTTTACCTATTTTATTAACATTTTCAGAGAAATCGTTTAGATTCTGTTAACTTTTGCTTTTTTACTTACTTAATTGTCCTATTTGATTGTTTTTAATGATTAACATATATTTTCAGTCTTACAACTATTTCTGTTATATGTATTTACATACCAAGATTACATTCTACAGTGTTAGCAACATTCAATTTGACTTGCAATACTTTTATTAATTTATTTCAAAATATTTATATATTATCTACTTTTTGGCAGCAACCATTCTTGGTACTTGGGATATTTCAATATTAAAAAACAAAAACAATCCCTGTCCCTTTGGAGCTTACCTATTGGCAGGTGGTGGGGGTGGGGGGGAGATGAGGAGGACATAAATAAGAAAATTGTATGATTATGTTGGAAAATGATAAGTACCACGGAAAATATAAAACCCAGATCAGGTTAAGAGAGATTGGTAGGGAAGTGGTGGCACAATGCAATGTCAAATAGGAAAGTTAGCATATGCCTCAATGAAAAGGAGAAATATGAGCAAAGACTTAAGAAGGCAAAAGAGTTAGCCAAGGGATATGTGACTTACACGTATTGATAATAACTGGCTGATGTGAAGTACAGATTAAAGGGATACAGAGAAGAATCAGAGATGCTCTGAGAGATAATGGTGGCTATGAACAGCTGGTAGGAATAACAGTATTGGGCATACCTTGTATAAATGTTTAAAGTAGAGAAGATACGATATGCAGATATGATACACAATTATGACTTCAAAATATTTGGCCAGATAAATGGAGCGGTGATTTTCTATCAATGGCAAAGAAGTGAGCTGTAAGCTGACCAAGAAAATATTTTGAATTCATTTTTTTATGAGCAGGAGAAAAGTTTTACACCTCTAACTTGAAACATGGAGTAGGTAGACCATATTTGTTTACAGTTCAGGACACATATGAGCTGGAGAAACAAATTTGGAATTAATCAACACACAAATGGTATTAAAACCACTAGAATGGGTAGAATCATCAAAGAAAAAGTACAGATGAAAAAGAATACCAATGAAAGAGCCCTAAATAATTTCAACAGTGGAGGTTTAGGCAAAAGAGAAGAAACCACCAAAAAAAGACTTGGAAAGATAAAAAGAAAACCAAGAGAGACTGGTGTTCTGGAAATAAAATGAAGAAAGTACATAAGGGAAGGAGTGATCAATTTTGTCAATAGTCATAACAAGTTTGAAAGGTGAGATGTGGAAATGTGAAAAATGACCATTGGATTAAGCAATGAGAGATCATTGTTGACTTTACAAGGACTTTTTTTTGGAGTAGTACCCTGGTACAAGCTAGAACCTAGGCCCATCAGATTGAAGGGCAGGGGAAATCATAGATTAAAGAGCTAAAAAAGATTAAACTATTGTGGGCACTGGGGCACTAGAGTGAGTGAGATAGCAGAGAGAAGCTGGTGATAACGAAGTAGGATACATAAAATTGAAATTATTGAAAAATTACAATAATTGATAATTGTAAATGGCTGAAGTAGGAACGTAGACAAAATAATTGAAGGAGCAGAATTCAAGGAACTGAATGGCTAGAGTATTGGAAGGGTAATTTTTACATATATTGAAACTTCCAAGAATTATGAGTGGAATAATACTGGAAAGAGTGACAGCAAGACAGTAGCTTAAATCAGTAGAAAATTAAGGATGCTGTCCTGGTGTTAGGCAGATGATGTCAATAATGAAGTGTGGTTGATACAGTCTGTTGACCTCAGATTCAAAGCTAGGGATTTTAGGGGAAAAAATGGTTGTATTACTTACACTTTCTGCAAAACTAATTCAAAATTTAGGGGTTTAAATATACAACAAATATTATTTCAGAGTTTTTGTTGGTGAGGAATTTAGAAGCAGCTTTGCTGCATGCCTCAGCCTTGGGATCTCTCTTATGATGTGGCTATTTTGATATGTCAGCTGTAATTGGGATCATCAGAGTTTCTTTACTGAGCCTGGAAGATTGACTTCAAAAATTGCTCACTCATATTGTTGGCAATTCACTGCTGGTGGTTGGAAGGAGGTCGCAGTTACTGAAAATATGGATTTCTCCACAGGACTGACAAAAGTTCCCCAAGACATGGCAGCCAGATTCAGAGCAAGTGATTCACGAAGAAGAAAGACAGAAGCTTCTATGTCTTTTATGACTTAGCCTTGAAATCACACTCTCATTTCCCACAACAACGTATTGGTTATTCAGAGCAGCCCTACTCTGCATGGGAGAGGACTACAGGGAAGTGTCAATAGGAGAAGGTAAGGATTATGGGGGATGTCCTTGAAGATGGCTACCAAAACAGTGGAGCTATGTTCTAAACATGCCTTTAGAAATAAAAGAATTCCTAGTTAACGTACAACAATAGTCATATAAGGACTCTGGGGAAAAGAAAAATAAAACCACCACTGGGAAAAATAAAGCCACTATTGAGAGACCCTACAAGGGAATTCATGCACTAATTCATGTATCCAGGTGACAGCTGGATTGCAATTTGAGCAAAACAAATGAAAGGACTATGCAGATAATATGTCAACAGTAAAGAGAATAATATGTATAACTTCTATGTATAATAGTGAATTTTAGAGGATAGAGTAAAAGAATTTAAGGAGTTAAGGTACGACTGCAAAAGGAGAAATGATAGGGATATAAAGAGCTTTACTGGATTAAGGTATGGAAATAATAGGAAGGTAACCTGGCAGTTCAGGGAGTTTTTTGGTGACTGACATAAACAGACATAAGGAGATGAGTCTCAATGGATTCATTGTACATAAGTGGTAGCAAGGTTTGAGTAGTTCGGGCTATAACAAGGTGAGTTTCTGGAATTTTCTCTACTTGCCTGCATAGGTAGAAGTCCAAGGGAAAGGGAAGTCTTAGCCACAGTGCTCAGGCCTCTCCTAGAAAACAGGGTTAGAAGTTTGTGGGACAGGTGGGCTTAATCCCAGTGGTTTTAATGGGAAGGTTGCTGTTGCTCCCCTTGGAGAGAGGTTTCTCCAGCTCTGAGTGTGTGTGCTCTCCTTTGATACCTGTCAGTGACCAAGTGACCTGTGGGGGAGCTGGTGGGTGTTCCACCAACGTGTGGGCCTCTTCCTCAACCTTGAAGATAGGGTTGGAGGGCTCTGAGGAAGAAACATGGTCTTATTTCTATTTTTGTGTATTTCCAATTATTTTGTAAATTCTATTGTGATTTCATTTTGAGTGGAAGAGCTTTTTAGAAGTGTTTATTTTAAAGTTCCAGAAATGTAAAGGGATGGTGGAGGGCTTTCTTTTATTATTGTTTATAAATAAGATGATTTTTATGGTGGTGATTACTACTTTTAATAAATTTGTTATTTTGTGTCCTGAAACACGATCAAATTTTAGAAAGGGTTTATGTGTTTGGTGGTGGTCATGGGGTTATTACTAACACATAGAGGTTGATTTATCTATCAATATAAATATTGATATACATATATACATTTATTTCATATACTATACATATTTCATATATTCATATTATATGACATAATATGCAATATTGTAATTATTAAATATTAATATATATATTCTGTTTATAAGCTACTCATTAGTCAGTGTTCTTAATTTTCTACTGGCTGATTCATTCTGAAAAAAGTAAAATATGTTAAATATACCTTTATTAGTTGAATTCTAACAATTCAAGCTTTATCATGCTTTTTATACCTTGGTGAATTATTCTTTATATTTTAGATACTGTCCTTCTTTATTCCTGTTTATACAATTCTGTTTAAAATCTCACAATATTACTTTATCACCTTTATTTTACAGAATTGTCTCGTATTTTGTTTTGGCCATTCCTTAATTTTCTACCTTTCTGAATCATTATTATTTAGGTGAGAATTTTTGAAAGAGTATGTAGCTGTGATTTTTAAAATTCAGTTTAAGAGTCTGTTTAAATAAGTGATTTTTAAAACTTTACGTTGATTTTTATCAGTATTTTTATTGATACATTTATTCAATATTTTTATTGAAGTATTTTTCATGTATGTTGTGTCTTCTATCAACTATGTTTTTCTTTTACTTGTCTCCTTTTCTGCCTCACATTAGATCAATGATACCCAAGCAAGGCTATTTTTGGTTGTCACAGTGGTCACAGCTGGCATCAAGTGGGTAAGTCTGGGAATGCTACTAAACATCCTACTATTGCATTAGGACAACTCCACACAACACAGCAATAGTTGGACCAAAATGTCCATGTTAAGAATGTCTGTTCCAAACTACATGTTCTTTATTCTATTCATTTTTTTTGTAAAGTTAGAGTCAACTTTTATTTTTATTATATTAGTTGTTACCTTAAAACAATTTTCAGAAAAGGTTAAATTAATACGTATCTTTCTTCTGTGGTGCCAGTAAAGGCATTTAGAAAGATTTAAATTGATCCAGCTACTTCTCTCATCTTTTACATTGTTTTTAAATTTTAGTTCTATATCAGATTTTTAATCATCCCATACTGAGTTTCTGTCAGCATTTACACAAAGTAGTTATATATATTTAGCCGTATGTTTTACCATTTTCTTTACTTCTTATATCCCCTTCCCTTTTTCTGGGTCTTCATTCCTTCTTGCTGAGGTACATCCATTAGTAGCTCTTTCAGTGAAGGTAGATGAATGGCAAATTCTCTGCCTTTTATTGTCTAAAATGTTTTTATTTCATGTACATTCTTTAATAGTGTGGCTGGTATAAAATTATATTCATAGTAATTTCCTTCAGCACTAGGAAGAGCTTATTTCAGTATCTTCTAAGACCTATTGTTGCTCTCTGTGATCAGTATGTTATTCCTTGATAGGTAATCTGTTGTTTATCTCCAATACATTATCTTTTTTACTCGCTAAGTCAGTAATCTTGATACTATGTATATTAGTATGAATTAGCCTTTGTTTATCATGTTCGAGAGACACATTACAGTTTGATTGTTTGGTTGAATGACATGTATCTTAGGTCAGTTCAGGAAAATTACTGATATTGTCTCATTAATGAATGTTTCCCTTAAATTATCTCTAACATTCTGAAGTCTTTATTAGAAGTTTAATAGACCTTTTTTTATCTTCTATATTTCAAATTCCATTCCACATTTTCTATCCTTTCTTTGCAGAATTATAACATATATACTTGGGTAAATGTTTGAGTTCAGTTTTCATTTCATTTGTCTAGTTTGAACTTTTAATACTTCATTAATTATATTTCTTATTTCAAAGACTATGATTTTTGGAATTATAGAGACTGGAGTTTCTGTGTTTAGCTTCATCAAATATACCTATTTTAATTTTTATAATGTTCTCTTTGTCCCTTATGTATTCTCTTCCTTCTTTTATCACTTTTCACCTCCTGGTCATAAGACAGATGCTTAATATCCAGCCTCACATACATGTTGTATCTTTTCTAAAAGTTTTCTTGAAATTCCTAGTTCGTTGTGGCCCCAAGACCAATGTGAGAAAAAAAGGAGCTGTGGTTCATGTCAGTAACCTTCATGAAAAAAAGAGGTCCAAGAGAACAATGCAACGGTTTAGAAAAGTGGATGTATGAGTTGTAATGGGTGGACGGTGGCAGCCATAGAGGTGCTCTGCTCAGATCTCTTTTGGACCCTGTTATGGGGAGCATAGCTGACTATCAGTTTCCATCTGCTGCCCCATTTGTTCTATCACAGCATTCAGACAAAGGTCTGCTTCCCCAGAGCTGTTCCCAAAGAAGACTGAGTCTGGTATGGAGAAGCAGATCCATCTCATTTCTGTCTATTTCAGGACTCCATCAAAGGGCAGTCCATTGGCCAGGTTGAATCTTTCTCAGAACTGGGCTGTGGACCAATACGCTTCCTACTCAGTCCTTCCTTTGAGAGTGGTTAGACTTGTATCATGGTCTGAAGGCTCTCCATGCCTACTTCCGGTTCCATGGTTGCCACCTGCTTTTATCTTGGAGTTAGGGAAGGCATGTTCACTGGTTTCTCAAACTAGCTGCTCTAATTCGGATCTGGGAAGACCAACATCTATGCTGCCATCATATTCCCACCATTAAACTTTTACAGATGAAGGTCTACTTTTTTATCAGATATATTACCTAGATAATAGACATGTTGTAAACATATACTGAGGTATATAGCTTTATCAGTTCTTTAGTAAGCTTAGGGAACATAGTGGATATGTGTATTCTAGAAAATTACTTCTAAGCGCAGCTATAAGCAAAGAAACTAGGTTCAGGAATGTTGACAGTATAATTGCAACAATACCACCATAATTAATGGGCTGAATTCATTTTTTAGGCAACTTCCACAGAGTTGATAGTAAAATTAAGAGTAGAGGAGTCATAATATATTTCTTTTTTATTTTAGGAATGAAAGCTCACTTAGTGTTAATACTTGAGTTATTAGTAGTTAACATTATCAGCATCAGAGTAAACTTTTCTTGCATTTAACAAACTTAGATAATTCTCAAAGGAAGGTATGTGTTAATATTTTAGTACAAGAAATATTGGTATCCATGAGCAAATGAAATGTAACATCCTCTCTTTTTATCAAGTTATATACTAGATATTCATTTAATATCTATATATTTTGTAGAGAGAAAGAGAACAGGTATATTCACTTGGAAAATTTACACCATGGCACACAATTCTGGAAGAAAAGGAAATAACATTGTAAGAAATGAAGTTGTTTTGACTGAGAGAGGTAACAAAGTGGGACTTTCTAATTAACAGAAAGCAGTTAAAGCTGCTCTTTTTTGTGTAGACACTGAGTTTGGAAAAGCTATGGGGATAATACATCTTTTCAATCTCAAATATTATTTCATTGTTGATATTGTCTTTCCTGCAATATTAAGTTTTCATACTATTTTTTTCCTCCGTGACCTTGCCCAAAATGTGGAAAATGATGAACCCCATTTTCCTGTCTTGGCGAGATGATGTCGGTGCAAGAAATGTCCTCATTGTTACTTGAGAGCTGTATCCTCCTTAAAAACAAAAACAAATGTTGCATTAGCTAGATGTAAAAAAAATGAAAAACATGAGTTTTTTAGTCTGCATAATATTTTAGATTGCAGCAAGATAGGCTAGATTCTTTTTCCATCCAGTGGGATTTTGAGAGATGGAATTCTTGTGAGATCGAATGCCTAATGGTCTACGAAGCTAAGGCAGGATAGCCAAAGACTTAATGTTTATTTATCCACCTTTATTTTAACAATTACATGTAGATGTTATCCCCGAACTTTCATGCTGTTAAATACATTTATCATATGATATGCACTAATTACATTAGTCTTTGATTACCAAATTGTTCGTAACACAATCATAAGCTAATGCATTTTTTGCAACAGTTTTGGGGAGTCCTTGATTTTTCCAGTGTACTAGATGCATTGTTGAGTACCTAATTTTGAAATGAAAGTAAGTAGGTGCTTGATACTTCATATTTTTGTCTTCATAACCAAAGCAACTTGGCCTTACCTCTCTGGTATGGTTCTGGAAGAGGCTTTTTGAACTTTCCTGGGAATAAGAAATTCCTTTCTTCTTACAGTCTCCACTAAAAATAGACCACCGCTCTACTCACCCCACCCCCCAATACTTTGGACAGAAAAGAGGATCAGGAGAATTCCTGGGTAACTCCATTAAACATTCCATCATTTCTTTTTTCTTTACCACCCACCAATAAAATAGACCACAGAAGCCATTTTGACGGGTGTCACTAAAGGCAAATTTATAGTGAAGCTTAAACTTTAGAGCCTCTCCTTTGCAAGCACCCCTTCAAAGGCTCTGGATGGGGCCCTACAAATGTGTTCACACTGACAAATGTTTTTGACAATTTGCAATAGTCATATTTTTCTGTTCTCATTCTTTAAGATAGTGTCTCAGATTAAATAGGCATTAAGCCCCACAAAAGTTTTATATGCCTCTAGCAAATGTCTTGTGCTCATGAGCACAGGAAGAATTGATCCAAAATAATCATAAAACTTGAGCTTAGTGGAGTTTTATGGTTCAGCTACTTCAATTCCTTTCTACTAAAGATGAAGGAATTAAGGCCCAGAGAAGTTCAGTTACATGCCTGAAGTCACAGTCCGTTACTACTATTTTTTTTTTTTTAATATACTACTCTACGCCTTAAGAAGGAGCAATAGAAAGAGGAATAATGGGGTATCATGTTTTACTGATGCAGTAAAGGAGTAAACGCTTTGGAGTTGGGTGGATGAACATATAATCTTGACACTTGCTGGATGAGAGATCCTCACTTTTTTTTTTTTTTTTTTCCCAATCTATTAAATGCAATGACATTTGCTTGAAAGGACTGTTGTGAGGCAGTACATGGGAACTTTCTGAGAAAATGATGGTTGGGCTGCGGGGATATTGAATAATATCCTCCGAACTGAGACGGAACTCTGAGACTGAAAAACAAAGCAGGCAACTCCCTAAAGTGCAATTAGGAAGTTTATTTTGGGTAACTTACATACAGGCAGGATCAGTGGATGGCGGATCCAGAGGCTTTGGCAGCTGCACTCCACACCGCCTAAAGGGGTACAGGGGAATTCAAAGGGGCCAAAGCTAAAGATAGGATCTGTCTACTAAGGGAGAAGCGCCAATGGGAACTGGGGTTTTTTCCACCCCCTGGGGTCTCATGACCATTATTTCTCACAGACCATTAACCATCTGCTTTAGAAAAAGGCATTCTTCCAGTTTTCATACCAGACGAAAGCAAGGGTAAACGTTGATAGGGGACTTAGCTGGCTTGGGCACAGTTCTTGTGAGTAGGCTAAAGCTCAGTCAAAGCAGAAAGGAGAAGGGGTAGGAATGTGAGCCTAAGATGGAGCTGACAAGATGGAGTCAGTATGGTTCGGCCACACAGTGATAAACTGTGCAACTGGCAGCTTGGCTGTAATGTTCTGTAAAATCTTTGCAAACCAACTGATAATCTGAAAATTACCTCATAAAAACAAACTAAAGACAAACAAATGTAGGGATAATAGCTAATTATTAGCAGCATTAGGGGGCTCCCACAAAGAATATTTCCTTGTTTAATCTAAGTCATTACACCCGATGAAAGAAAGGTTCTTCTACAAAATCAGGACTATTTTGAACACATAGGAAATGCTTTTCTCTGTATATATAAATATAAATTTTTTTTCTCCCGTTGGTATACCTAATGGGATTATGTTACTTTTTGATCCATAAGTTACCACAATGAATGTTAATATTCTCTCTTTCTCTTTATAAAATATAAAATATATAATATACATGTTATATATATAATTAAAAACATCATAACATAGAAGAGCCTTTAAGCAAACCCAGACTTCAAAGTTTCAAGCTAAAGCAACATACTTATATTTCAAGTGCTAAGTAAGTTAAAAGTTTCTTACCACACTTGATGCTTCCTTGATGCCTGATGAGAAAGGACAATAGGAGGGGAAAAAATGCTATCAGAGATTTATAAGGTAGAAAAGGAATAATAAAATGAGAAACAAGTTTTTGGATCTCTGCACTAACTGAAGTTAATGTTTGTCCTTTAAATTAGATGAGACCATAAAATCTATTAGGGATTTAGGGAGAAAATAATGCTGATAGGTACTATGAGTAATATTTAGGGATTTAATTGGGCATGTGTATCCTACATGAAGAATATTCTCTGAAAGGTATGTCAAAAGCTATATCTTCAAAGGTTCCTTGCAAGATAAGATGAAATGTAGTACAAGGAAAATCTAATGGACCAAATTAAGAAATTGCTGTTAATATCAGATGTCACTCCTAGCATAGTGCTTTTAAAAATCCATCTTCTCTCTTCAAGCAAGAGGCTGAGTGAATAATGTCTTAGAAGTTTTTTTTTCCTGTGATTAGACTAACAGTATTGCATAGTGGGCTTAGAAATTACTCACAACTCTGACCATGACTTTTCACTTCACACAAAATTCTTTTCTCAACCAAGTTACTTTTGAAATTGATAATTCATCCTCAGATTTGCCCCCTGTTCATGAATCAAGTTAAATTGAAATCTTGTTAAAAATGCTGTAAACTTATTGTTGAATGAAAAACCTCTCACTGTAAACAAAATATGGCATGATTTAAAAAAAAAAAAACTAGAAATACTGGGGAAAAAGTTTCTGAGTAAAAGGGTAGAGAGATGACTGAACCTCCTTTAATAAAATCCTACCAAAACAAATAAGAATAAGGGGGAAAGACACTAGCAGAAATCCAAAACATACCACTGTATCTTAACAGGAATCTAGAAAGAAAGCACATTTAAAAATCAGTACCACTCTTAAAGTCCATCCACAATAGCTGTGCTCCTTCCAATATTAGAGAGGAAGAATGGTGAAGGGTCAAAATCTGGCATATACTTATTACACCTAAAAATTATCCCATGGAAGAACCGTCTTATGAAGGTACACAGGGAGTCTTAGAAAAGAGGCTAAAACTCATCTACTATAGATATGTAACTTTACCATTCAATGTCTCACCACTGCAATCCATCACTATTCTTTAAGAGGAAAGGCAGCTAACTTAATTGCCCTTGAGACTTTCTTTTTGATTCATGGATTAGATAGAAGTGTGTTTTGTAAATTTCTAAATACTTGGATATTTTCCAGATACCTTTATATTATTGACTCTAGTTTAATGGTGTTATGGCCAAGAGCATACTTTGTATAATTTCTGTCCTTTAAAATTTGTTAAGTTTTGTTTTATACCCCAGGATGTACCTAGATTTATGTTCCGTGTGCACTTGAGGAGAATGTGTATTCTGCTGTTTGGTGGAGTGTTCTATAAATTTTAATTAGATCCTGTTCGTTGATAGTGTTTTTCAGGTTATCTATTCATTACAAGCTTTCTGGCTATTTGTACTATCAATTACTGAGAGAGGCATATTAATGTCTCCAACTACATTGCAAGTTTGTCTATTTCTACTTTGAGTTCTATCCATCATTTCCTCACATATTTTGATTCCTACACATTTAGGATTCTTAAGTATTTGAGGGACATGAATCCCTTTTATCATTGTGTAATACCCCTCTTTATCCCTGAAAAACTTTCTTGTTCTGAAGTGCAATTTGTCGAAAATTGATATAGTTACTCCAGATTTCTTTGATTAATGTTTGCATCTTTCTCCATCCTTTTACCTTAACCTATCAATGTCTTATATTTGTAGTGAATTTCTTATTGACAACACATAGTTGGATCTTTTTTTTTTTTTAATGTAAGATTCTCTTTGAACAAGTGGATTTACATCATTGACACTCAAAATGATTATTTATGTGGTTGGAGTGTGTTCTAGCATCTTGTTAGCTCTTTTTTATTTCTTGTTTCTTTTTTCTCTTTTTCCTGCCTTCTCTTCTTTTAACTTAGTTTTTTAATGATTCCATTTTATCTCATTTATTGTTTATATTATTTTTAGTGGTCACTCTATGGTCTACAACATACATTTTAAAATAATTTAAAACTACTTTCACATATTACACCTCCTCATGTGCAGGGTAAGATATTTTTAATTATGTATAACCAATTGCTCCCTCCCATTCCTTCTGCCCTTGTTGTCATGAATTTTATGATATTATCACCCAAAATATTGTTTGGTATGTTCTTTCTCAGCTATCTTTTAGAAAAACTGAAAATAAAGGTAAAATACAATAATTTTTTTCCATTTTCAACATTCTTCATTTCTTTCTGCAGTCTAACTTTCTGATTGATAATATCCTTTTTTCCTAAAAATTTTCTCTAACTTTTCTTCCAGAGTAGGTCTAATGGCAACAAATTAATTCAGTTTTTTTTCACTGAGAAAGTATTTCTCCTTTCACTCTGAAGGATGTTTTCACTGAATATAGAATCCTACATTGACTTCTTTTTTTTTCTTTCAGCACATTAAAGATGTCACTCTCTTGTCTTCTTGTTTGCACAGTTTCTGATGAAAAGGACTGCTCTATTCTTATCCTTCTCCTGTAAGTAATATTTTTTTTGCTCTTGCTGCTTTCAAGATTTTTTTCTTTGTCATTGGTTTTCAACAGTTTGAATACAATATGCATAGGTTTGTTTTTTCTTGGTATTTATCCTGCTCAGTGTTCTCTGAGTTTCTTGGATTTGTGGTTTAGTATCTTTGACTACCTTTAGAACATTCTCAGCCTTTCTTTTTTTTTTAAAATTTATTTATTTTATTTATTTATTTTTGGCTGTGTTGGGTCTTCGTTTCTGTGCAAGGGCTTTCTCTAGTTGCGGCAAGCGGGGGCCACTCTTCATTACAGTGCACGGGCCTCTCACTGTCGCGGCCTCTCTTGTTGTGGAGCACAAGCTCCAGACGCGCAGGCTCAGTAGTTGTGGCTCACGGGCCTAGTTGCTCTGTGGCATGTGGGACCTTCCCAGACCAGGGCTCGAACCCGTGTCCCCTGCATTGGCAGGCAGATTCTCAACCACTGCGCCACCAGGGAAGCCCCTCAGCCTTTCTTTTTTCTGTACTGTTTTCTTTTTATTCTGCTTCTGAGGTTGAAATTGATAATTCATCCTCAGATTTGCCTCCTGGTCATGAATCAAGTTAAATTGAAATCTTGTTACAAAATGCTGTAAACTTATTGTTGAATGAAAAACCTCTCACTGTAAACAAAATATGGCATGATTTAAAAAAAAACTAGAAATACTGGGGAAAAAAATTTCTGAGTAAAAGGGTAGATCGATGACTCTAATATTGTCACTTAGCTCTAGGATGGTCTCTAGTTGTGTTTGTTTCATTGTTTTCTTTTTTTTTCTTTGCATTTCAGTTTTAATAATTCCTACTGTTATATTTCCATTTTGACTTATTCTTTCCTCTGCTTATTGGTTCTATTGAGGCAGTCAGAGATATTTTCCATTTCTGTCATCACCTTTTAAAAAATTTCTAGCATTTACATTTTATTCTTTCTCGTAGTTCCTATCACCCATGTGATCTTTCTATGATACCTCCTAGCTTATGGGAAGTGAAAATGACTGCTAGAGAGAGGGAGATGAAACCCTGGTAGTTAATACCCTTCAGTAGCCTTGAAAGATAGTAGGCCATATTTCTGGTATCAGAGGAAGAAAAAAAAGCTTTATTTCCAAAGAACAGTGATTACTTGACCTGCCTAGTGGTTCCCTGGAAGGCTCTACTCAGTTGGCTTATTTTTATTTGACCTCACTTGAACTTGCTCAGTGCTAAGAGCAATACCCAAGAGGTATTTGTCAAATGTTCTGACATCGTGACTGGCTAAGGAGATTTATAAGAGTTGGGGCAGACACTAGGTTAACCAAAAATCCTAAAAGGGAAAGCTGAAGAAAAAGATGTCCATAGGTGCTTTGAAAACTCTGACATATTCCTGGGAAGGAACATGCATTCATAGTCATGCATGTTTTGAGAAAAACATGAGAAGGTCTTAAGCTCTCACCTCTGATGAATCTTGAGGCTCTGCACAAGCAGAATATAGAGGCTAAGTCACAGTTTACAATTCCTGGTTGAGTGTTGAACGTGTGTCCCAACACTCACATAGAGCCTCTCAGCACATCTGGGAGACTAATTCCAGAAATTTAAGGAAATCTTTATTAAGTCATTTTCTGACCACTAAGCAAAACCAGTATAGAGTTTCGTGGCCATACATCACAAAGAAACAGACTTTAAAAATTAGTTCAGAAATGTCAGTAACCCAATAAGAACAACACAAGCAAGTAGCAACAACAAAAAACTCAGGCAGAAGGAGTATCTGATTACATTGTTCATTTTTCATCAAAACATTATGATAAACTCACACACAAAAAATGGAAGTATGACCCCCACAAAGGAAAAAAATGATAGAATTTTGTCGGTTTTTTGACAAATTTGAGAAAGCCCAGATGTAGGAGATACTAGACTTAGACTTTAAATTAGCTATTTTAAATATGTGCAAAGAGCTAAAGTAGACCATGTCTAAATAACTAAAGGAACATATAAGAATGCTGTCTCAACAAATATAAAATATCAACAGAGATAGAAATAATAAAAAGGGATTGAATAAAAATCCTGTGGTTGAAAACTAAAATGGCAAATTCAGTACAAGGATCAATAGCATATTTGTGCAGGCAGAAGAATGAATTGGCAAACTTGAGAAAAGATCAATTTAGATTATCCCACCTAAGGAACAGGAAAAAAATGAAAAAAAGTGAATGGAGCCTCATAGACCTGTGGGACACCAACAAATTTACCAATATCAAGTGTACCAAGTAACAGAGCTGAAGGCAGAGACATGTTAACAATAATATTTGGAGACTTCAACACCCTAATTTCAATAATAAATAGAACAACTAGACAGAAGATATCAAGAAAATATCAATAGAAGACTTGAACAACTTTATAAGCCAACTAGAACTAACAGACACTCCACCCAACAAGAGAGTATACGTTCCTCTGAAGTGCTTATAGAACATTTTCTAGGACAGACTACAGTTGCCCCTTGAACGTATGGGTTTGAACTGTGCAGGTCCACGTTTATGCAGATTTTTTTCAATAGTAAATATTACACAGTACTACACAATATGTGATTGGTTGAATCCACAGATGTGAAACTGCAGCTATGGAGGAACCACAGATACAGAGAACAGTAGACACAAAGGACTATAAGTTATACTTGGATTTTTGACACAGGGGTTGGTTAGGATTGGTGCCCCTAGCCCCCATGTTGTTCAAGGATCAACTGTATATGTTTGTTCAAAAAACAAGCCTCAATAAACTTTAAAGGATTGAAATCATATAAAGTATGTTCTCCGGCCATGTAAAATGAAATTAGAAATCAATAACAGAAGAAATTTTAAGACATTCACAAATATGTGGTAATTAAATAACACATTCCTGATTAACCAGAGTCCAGGATTAAATCACAAAGCAATTACAAAGTACTTTGTAATGTCAATAATAATTGTATACAATGAGAGAAGTGCTCACATGAAAATTTATAGCTGTTAATTGCCTACAATAAAATAGAAGAAAGATCTCAAATCAATAACCTAATCTTCAACCTTAAGAAATTAGAAAAAGAACTTTAAATCCAAAGCAAGCAGAAGATGTAAGGAGTAAAAATTAGAGAACAAAAAAATACAATAGAAAAAATATAGAGAAAATCAACAAAACCAAAAGCTGATTCTTTGAAAAGATCCACAAAATTAATAACTTTTTCACTACACTGACCAAGAAAAAAAAGTTTCAAACTGCTAAAATTACGAATTAAAGATTCGTACTACAGACTTTACAGAAATAAAAGTGGATTATAAGGAAATACTTTGAACAGTTATAGGGCCAGTAATTAGATAACAATGAGTGCATTTCTAGAAAGACACACACTACCAAACCCAAGGAGAAAAAAAGAATCTGAATAAATAACAAGTAAACAGACTGAATTAGTAATCAAAAAACTTCACACTTAGAATTGATTAGGACCAGATGACTTCACTAGTGAACTGAACCAAAGATTTAAAGAGTTAATACTTACAAAAAAATAGAGGAGATGAAGGAACATTTCTCTTTTTTGTATTTTAACATCTTTATTGGAGTATAATTGCTTTACAATGTTGTGTTAGTTTCTGCTGTATAACAAAGTGAATCAGCTATATGTATACATATATCACCATATCTCCTCCCTCTTGCGTCTCCCTCCCACCCTCCCTATCCCACCCCTCTAGGTGGCCACAAAGCACCAAGCTGATGTCCCTGTGCAATGCAGCTGCTTCCCACTAGCTATCTATTTTACATTTGGTAGTGTACCCTCTCATTTCGTCCCAGCTTACCCTCCCCCCTCCCCATATCCTCAAGTCCATTATCTACATCTGCGTCTTTATTCCTGTCCTGCCCCTAGGTTCATCAGAACCTTTTTTTTTTTTTTTTTTTGATTCCATATATATGTGTTAGCATACGGTATTTGTTTTTCTCTTTCTGACTTACTTCACTCTGTATGACAGACTCTATGTCCATCCACCTCACTACAAATAACTCAATTTCATTTTCTTTTACAGCTGAGTAATATTCCATTGTATATATGTGCCACATCTTCTTTATCCATTCATCTGTCAATGGACACTTAGGTTGCTTCCATGTCCTGGCTACTGTAAATAGAGCTGCAATAAACATTGTGGTACATGACTCTTTTTGAATTATGGTTTTCTCAGGGTATATGCCCAGTAGTGGGATTGCTGGGTCATATGGTAGTTCTATGTTTAGTTTTTTAAGGAATCTCCATACTGTTCTCCATAGCAGCTGTACCAATTTACATTCCCACAAACAGTGAGACAGGGTTCCCTTTTCTCCACACCCTCTCCAGCATTTATTGTTTGTAGATTTTGGGATGATGGCCATTCTGACCGGTGTGACATGATATCCCTTTGTAGTATTGATTTGTATTTCTCTAATGATTAATGACGTTGAGCATTCTTTCATGTGTCTGTTGGCAATCTGTATATCTTCTTTGGAGAAATGTCTATGGTTGTCTTTTCGTCTTGTTTATGGTTTCCTTTGCTGTGCAAAAGATTTTAAGTTTCATTAGGTTCCATCTGTTTATTTTTGTTTTTATTTCCATTTCTCTAGGAGGTGGGTCAAAAAGGATCTTGCTGTGGTTTATGTCGTAGAGTGTTCTGCCTATGTTTTCTTCTAAGAGTTTGATGGTGTCTGGCCTTACATTTAGATCTTTAATCCATTTTGAGTTTATCTTTGTGTATGGTATTAGGGAGTGTTCTAATATCATTCTTTTACATGTTGCTTTCCAGTTTTCCCAGCACCATTTATTGAAGAGGCTGTCTTTTCTCCACTGTATATTCTTGCCTCCTTTATCAAAGATAAGGTGACCATATGTGTGTGGGTTTATCTCTGGGCTTTCTATCCTGCTCCATTGATCTAGATATCTGTTTCTGTGCCAGTACCATACTCTCTTCATTACTGTAGGTTTGTAGTATAGTATGAAGTCAGGGAGCCTGATTCCTCCAGCTCCATTTTTCTTGCTCAAGATTGCTTTGGGTATTCGGGGTCTTTTGTGTTTCCATACAAATTGTGAATTTTTTTGTTCTAGTTCTGTGAAAAATGCCAGTGGTAGTTTGATAGGGATTGCATTGAATCTGTAGATTGCTTTGGGTAGTAGAGTCATTTTCACAACGTTGATTCTTCCAGTCCAAGAACATGGTATATCTCTCCAACTATTTGTATCATCTTTAATTTCTTTCATCAGTGTCTTATAATTTTCTGCATTCAGGTCTTTTGTCTCCTTAGGTAGGTTAATTCCTAGATATTTTATTCTTTTTTGTTGCAATGGTAAATGGGAGTGTTTTCTTAATTTCACTTTTAGATTTTTCATCATTAGTGTATAGGAATGCAAGAGATTTCTGTGCATTAATTTTGTATCCTGCTACTTTACCAAATTCATTGATTACCTCTAGTAGTTTTCTGGTAGCATCTTTAGGATTCTTTATGTATAGTATCATGTCATCTGCAAACAGTGACAGCTTTACTTCTTTTCCAATTTGGATTACTTTTATTTCTTTTTTTTCTCTGATTGCTGTGTCAGGCCTAGTCCTTACCTGACTTTTTCTCTTGATGAAGCTATTAAAACAACTTGATCCATGATAGCAAGAGAAACAGCTGTCTTATTTACCATTGTAGCCCAAATGCCTACCAAAGAGTCTTGCAAAGTATAGGCACTCAGTAAATACTTGTTGAATAAGTAATATTGTTGCTTCTGTGAGTTTGTTTAGTTTTTTTCTTTGATGCACTTCTTATTACATTAATAGGTAATAATGATTCTGCCAGTTAACTCCCCCCTCTTTGTCTTCCTCCCTCCTGAGTTCCAGCAACCTGTATTTGGAACCATGAGGATTAACTCTTGAAATTCCATTCCATGTGCCCTCACTGAGCTCTTATATGCCACTAAATCCTATTTAATGAAAGACAATCATCTCAAAATGGCAAATAGCTTTCTGCAAATATTTTATTTCGTACAAATGAAGAAAAATTAGCTAAGGATAGGACCAGAATATATTTTGTTTTTCTGAGCGGTTCTTATCTAAGCCTAAATATAGTTATGCTTAATTTCTGGACTAGAAATGCACATGGACCAATTTGCTTCCACGCTGCTGGGATACATTGAGCTATTAGAAAACTGGCAAGATTTGTAATACAGTAATGTTTCCTTCATACACTAATTTTTCATGCAAATCAGTATAGGGTCAAGGAAGGATTAATTCACAAACATAAAATACAAAGATTTAGGAATGGTAACTGGTATAAAACCTCTGGCTCCATATCAGGTTTATACCTGAAGCCTTAGTAGTGTCCTGTGTTTCTAATTTCTCCAAATTATAAATCTAACTCTTCCTTAAATCCTTAATCCATATTCCTTGAAATCCTTACTCCTTAAGTTTTGTCAAAAACTCACAAACCATTCAAAGAGGTGTTTTACATGACTGTGCATATCCATACTTGCAATAAGGTGTGCCCTGGGATGCAAACAGCAAAGAACATCTTAAAGCATTTCCTCTCACTTAAGTATACCTTTCACTTAATATTTAATCAAGTCACTTTTTTGATGAGGCAAGATGATGTTAACTAGAATATTGTGCCCCATGAAGATTAATTGAACAACTGACTATTTATAGTAAATACAACTACTGTTTAATATATACATGTAGGATTCACCAATGTTCTAACTACTCTAATGAGATGGGAGCAAAGTCATCTATACTTAAAAACCTTCTAATACTTTAAATTCTGCATATCAAGAATTAACTTTCTACTTTTTCCTTAAAACCTGTTCTTCTCTTTTTGTACTAACACTAACTCGAAAATATATCTGCACCCGCATGTTCATAGCAGCATTAGATACAGAGAACAAATTAAATTATTGGTCGCCAGAGTGGGGTGGGGGGAAGGTGAGGGGACAAAGTGGGTGCAGGGGGTGAAAAGGTACAAACTTCCAGTTACAAAATAAGTCATGGGATGTAACGTACAGCATGGTGACTATAGCTAATAATACTTCATTGTATACTTTAAAGTTGTTGAGAGAGTAGATCTTAAAATCCTATCACAAGAAAAAAATTGTAACTATGTGTGGTAATGGATGGTAACTAGACTTACTGTGGTGATCATTTCACAATATACATAAATATCAAATCATTATTTTGTATACCTGAAGCTAATGTAATGTTATATTTCAATTATATCTCAGTATATAAAAAAAGAATAATACCTACACTGATTTGGACTTGCCCTTTTTATACCATCTTCATTCTATAATTTTAAAGTAAGTTCAATGAAACAAGTAGGCCATATTTTTTCCAAGAGATTAAGTGTATATAGAGATCTAAGTGGAATTATTTTGTAAACCATTTAAAATTAAAACATTCTCATATATTCAGTAAGAATTTAATTGCATAATCTTGCAAACATTTC
The DNA here is from genome assembly GCF_965194825.1 of Balaenoptera physalus. Taxonomy (NCBI): domain Eukaryota; kingdom Metazoa; phylum Chordata; class Mammalia; order Artiodactyla; family Balaenopteridae; genus Balaenoptera; species Balaenoptera physalus. The sequence goes on along the minus strand of NC_138890.1, from coordinate 96,792,045 downwards.
ATGGCAAACTAAATACCCCTTAATCTATATAAAGACTTCTTATTCTGAGTTCCATGTGGCAGTCAATTGAACTTAACTTCAAATGACACACAAAATGACAAGCTATACTCATAATCCTTAAACCCTGAGGGAAACATTAAGCGATAGTATTTAGTATTATTGCTGTTTTTAAAGGGTAAAGCCTTTTCAAATTGGGTGACCATCCACAAACAAACCCAGAGCATATTGTTTGACAGGATTTTAAAGCCACTTTAAAGAATCACTGGAGGAAAAAAATATGCACCAATCTTCAAGGTGCTAAAAGGTGAATTAATTCCTATCTTGGCATTTATTCTGAGAAGTCCTGATGTTAAGAAAATTGTTTTATCATAAGTTTGCATGTTATATTAGACCAAGGTTTTTGTGGGGGTCTTTTAAAGTAAAATTTTAGTAGTAGAGATATTTCGTGGGTTTTCCCTGATTCCATAGATTTAATAAAGAACATTAGATACTTATGTTGTCACCTAAAGTAAATTCTGAAGTGTGAAAAGGTTAGCAACGTGTTCTACCCTCTGTCTTCTTTTACTGAGTCTTTATTTCCGAGCATCCATGTCTTCATTTTTAGCATTTGAATTTGCAAAAGCCACCATGGGAGCCTTGTGTACAGAGAGAGTGTGCCCTTCTATGTTGACATTATATTTTGAATTTTTAATGGAGGTTTGCAGTAACTCAGTTTGAAAATTGGATGAAATCAACACTTCCACAAACTTAGTCTTTCATTATCTCAGTGGAAAGCCTAACAATGTCAATGGTTGCCAATATACAGTAACATTTTCCTATTTATCTACTCAGTTTCAGAAAAGGTCAGATTGAATTTATAACAGTGGTTGGGCTGCTGTAGATATATCACTAGAGGGAGAAAATATAGTCTTTGAAATGATTTTACCACCCGCCAAGAAGAACAAACAGAAATGTTAATTATGACAGAAAGAGCGACTGCTGTTAGATAATAAGCCGTAAAAAGTTTTGCGGTCCTAATTGTACTCAGGAAATAAAAGGAAGAATTGCAGATGCACAGATAATACTATTTTTTGATGGAAAATTGAATTTTCTCCTTTTATTTTATAAATACACCCACGACCTTGTTGGTTAAACTAATAAATATTTAGACTATACTCTCTTGTTTTGAAAATTCAGTTTTCTTTCTGTTACATTTAAACATTTGAATAGCTTAGAAAATTACAAGCTAGCCAGTGAGTGTGATGGAAAAGAAATCACCTGGTGTTTTCTGGGACACCAGTCATGCTTCTCCTTTTAACATGCATTTTAATGTTGTGCAAGGGACTCATTCTTGCAGCAAAGAGGGTTTATATATAAAATTAAGCTCTTGGACTAGGTGATACCTAAGATACTGTAAACTTTAAACTTGACTACATGGTTTCCTTTCTACTTTCTACAGTGCTAAAAAATAAAAAGCCTAGTAACTTTTCCATTTCTCTGGTCAAGACTAATTGAAATAGTCCATAAACACTTTCAAGTTGAAAGAACATCATTTATCGAAGTGATATAGTTCACTATTTTCAGGTTTCTCTGATCTGTTGTTAGAAGGAACATTTTATACTCAGTGTGATGTGGCACTTGCCTAGGAGGTATCAAAACTGAATGTAGTAGTTTTTTTTTTTTTTTACAATTGACTCTAACAGATGAAGGAGATACGGGACCATCACCAGACCCTTACTGAACTGAACTTAAATAAAGACTCTTTCCTAAACAATGAGCAATGGGACTTATTTTAATAAACTGAGTACAGGCCTATTAGGAAGATTCATTTTTGATGCTAATTAGCATACCGAAGATGAACTCCCCTTTCTTGCACTTAAAAGTTCCTGATTATACCTCTCATCAAACTATTCAGCCACTTTTCTCCTTGTCATGGGCTTCCTTCCCTTGATAATTAATAGACTTAGCTCTGTGTATATGTTTTGTTTTGTTTGAGCTTCAGTAGTCTTTTTACACTTCAACAATCTGAAATTTCCACTGAGATTTCCTTCATGAGCCTCACTCACAAGTAGTGTGCCGCCTGCCCACAGAAACGAACAAAGCTAGCTTTCATCTGGCCTTTTTGTGCTCAGGTTGGTCTTCTGGTGGTCCCATACCATGTGTGAGTCTCATAGAGGAAACTGCAGCCTCCTGTGAGATTTTGTTTTAACTCTCTAAGACATTTTTTACTTTTCCCTCTAAACTTTGTTTTGATTAGTTGTCTATTTTAGATTTGGGGAGAGAAGACAAGCTATTGCTGTCTTTTTCAGGATTTATTTAATTCTGTTTTCCAGCTGTAAAAGAAAACCTTTTTGTGTCTATTCTATGTGAACCCTGGTACTGCCCTCCTCCCTCAGTGGAAACCATTTTAATTTCACAATGGTTAGCCTTTTCAGTTGCTTATAAAATTTATCATTATGTATATATTCTGGGAATATCTAATCAATAGGAAAGATACAACACAAAATGGGAGTGAATTAATACATCAGATTATAAAGTCTCTCAAATTCTTCAGAAACTCCAAGGTTAATTGGTTTACAGACACTTCTGAATACTTAGATATATTTTAGAATAATATTTGGCTTTTCTGAGGGAAAGCTATTTAGACAGCAATTCTAAAAAAGAAGTTTATCCTTATTTGCTTACAAAATTAAAAGGAATGAAGCTTTTTCATGTTTTTAAATGAAGTGTTAATATTGTTTTACAAATATAAAAATGGGAAAATTTGTATATGATATTTCAAGTAAAGTGAATCATTTAAATTAGACTATTTTGATAATATGATTTTGTCCTGGTTTTGTCATAGTATAAAAATGTAGGTATTACATTTTTATACTATGTACTAAAAGGTATTGTACTAATCTAGTTAGTACAATACTTGCTTTACTGTCTTGTAGAAAACATAATTAATCAAAACTTCCTAACTCTCTATAATAAGTTTACTGGCCTTAGGCTACTTTACTTTCATAGATGTTAAAGATTAACATAAGATTACATTAACAATGAAAAATGTAAATTATGCACCCAAATAAATTGAATTACAGTATCCAATGTCTTCATAAAATGGATTATTCTGGTAACTTCAGACATTGTACAACTTATACTAAACTACAGAGATTCTCTAATAAAATTACTTACACCAAATGACATATTTTGAAGGATGGTTTTTATATCAACAATAAATGAACTGTTCTTTAAGGATGACTTACACCTAATTTCTGAGATTTCTATTTGGCTTTGAAAACTTGAAAGATCTTACTGAATATTTTTAATTAAAAAGAAACCTTAAAAAAACAAATTCCTAAAGTAGAGAGAACAAATGTTTAGGGTTTTTATGCAATAGTTTATTATGTTCTTTTCTATGTTTTAACTATTTTGTTCTTTGTTAAAATTTACTTTTATTTATCTTATTTTTTATTGTAGTAGGAACACGTAACATGAGATCTACCTTCTTAACAATTTTTTAAGTGTGTAATACAGTATTGTTAACTAGAGGCACAATGTTGTACAGCAGATGTCTACAGCTTATTCATCTTGCAAAAGTGAAACTTTATATCCGTTGAACAGCAACTCTCCAGTTCCTCCTTCCCCCAAGCCCTGGTAACCACCATTCTAGTCTGTGTTTCCATGAGTTTGACTACTTTAGTTTCGTCATGTAACCCGAATCCTGCAGCCTTCTATGACTGGCTAATTTCATGCAGCATAATATCCTCCAGTTAATACATGTTGTTGCATGTGGCAGGATTTCCTTCTTTTTTAAGACCAATTAAGAATAATAAGAAAATTAAGAATAATATTTGATTGTATGTATATACCAAATAATCATTATTCATAAATCTGTTGAATGACCTTTAGGTTGTCTCCGCATCTTGGGTATTGTGGATAATGCTGCAATGAACATGAATGTGTGCATATCACTTTGAGATCCTGATTTCATTCTTTTGGATATATACACAGAACTGAGGTTGCTGGATCATATATTAGTTCTAGTTTAAATTTTTTGATTAATACCATTTTTCACAGTGGCTGCACCATTTACATTCCCACCAACAGTGCACAAGCGTTTCCTTTTCTCCACATACTTTCCAACGCTTGTTATTTCTTTTCTTTTTATAATAGCCATCCTAACAGGTGCAAAAATAAAACATCTCAATTTTTTTCCATATAGATATGTTCCCATGAGAACACAAAATCTCTGTTGGAGAAATGTATTCACTGTATTTAGGCACCAATTAGAAACGACAATGTTTTGTTCAAGAATACAGTTTTGAGACAAATATGTGGCCTTATGTCATTTACCATCACCTATTTTTTTAAGTTGGTGTATAGTTGCTTTACAATGTTGGGTTAGTTTCTGCTGTATAGCAAAGTGAATCAGCTATATGTATACATATATCCCCGCTTTTCTGGATTTCCTTCGCATTTAGGTCATCACAGAGCACTGAGTAGAGTTCCCTGTGCTATAGAGCAAGTTCTCATCAGTTATCTATTTCATGCACAGTAGTGTATACATGTCAATCTAATTAAGAATTGAAGAACTAATTATCAATTTTTAATGAATGCATTGTGTTATTATCAATAAAATATCCTAAATTGCTACTTGTGGCTGTATATGAAATTAATAGAAGTATAATTGTGCTTTTTACAGGAACACCTTCAAACCATTAAAATGAAGAGATTTAAATAGGTGTACTGGAAGAGGTAACACCAAAGTACACAAATAAACTGTGCTGTTTCAAATTGGCTTTCACTTCAAACCCCCAATTAAACAAACAAAAACTTTTCTTGTGAGGTAGAATTATTTGGCTATACATAAATCTCTGTTTCTCTCAGAGGTCTTTTATTCATTTTTTAATAGACAAATTTTTTAGAGCAGTTTTAGTTTCACAGCAAAACTGAGCAGAAAGTATAGAGAGTTCCCTCACACCTCCTGCTCCTATGCACACATGGTCTCCTGCATCATGAACATCCCCCAACAGAGGGGCACGTTGGCTACAATCAATAAACCTACATTGACACATCATTATCACCCAAAGTCTATAGTTTACATTAGATTTCACTCTTGGTGTTGTATATCTATGGATTTGACAAATGTATAATGACATGTATCCATTACTATAATGTCATACAGAATAATTTCACTGACCTAAAAGTCCTCTGTGCTCCACCTATATATCTGTCTCTCCCCACAACCTGTGGCAACCACTGATCCTTTTACTATCTTCATAGTTCTGCCTTATCTAGAATGTCAAATAGGTGAAATCATACACTATGTTGCCTTTTCTGATTGACTTTTCATTTAATAATATGCATTTACGTTTCCTCCATGTCTTTTCATGGCTTGGTATCTCATTCCTTTTTAGTGCCAAATGATGTTCCACTGTCTGGGTGTACCACAGTTTATTTATCCATTCACCTATTGGACATTTTTGTTGCTTCCAAGTTTTAGCAATTATGAATAAAGCTGCTATAAACATCTGTGGGCAGGTTCTTGGGGAGACATAAGTAAGTTTTCAACTCATTTGGGTAAATGCCAAGAAGCACGACTGGTGGATGATATGGTTAAGAGTATGCTTAGTCTTATAAGAAACTGCTAAACTGTCTTCCGAAGTGGCTGTACCATTTTGATTTCCCACCAGCAATGAATGAGAGTTCCTGTTGCTGCCCATCCTAGCCACTATTTAGTGTTTAAGTGTTTGCCAGGTATGTAGTGTTATCTCGACTGTTTTAATATACAGTCATGCATATGATGTTGAGTCTCTCTTCACATGCTTAATCTTCATCTGTATATCTTCTTTGCCGAGACATCTATTCAGATCTTTTGCTCATCTTTAATTGGTTTGTTCATTTTTTTACTATTTAGTTTTAAGTGTTCTTTGCATATTTTGGATAACAGTCCTTCGTCAAATATAGCCTTTGCAAATATTCCCTCTGAACCTGTGGCTTGACTTCTCATTCTCTTGACTTGTATCCAATTTTGACCTTCATTAAAACAGCAAACTGGAGCCACATGTGAAGCAGTGTTATATAAAGCACTTGTCTAAATGTCTGTTCATTCTAGAATATTAACTCTAGTGTCAGATATGGCTTAATTCTAATCCCACATTTTCTACTTACTAAATGTGTGACCTTTGGATTTTACTGTTAAGACCTTTCAACATTTATCTCATCATATGATTTTCCAGGAGAATGAACTAGCATATGTGTTACGAAAGTTTTGTCAGAACATAAGGAACCGAACACTATGTGCAGACACACTAACGATATGGTATTAAAAGAATACATGAGGAATTCATTAAACAGTGCAATCTCAGCTTCAGCTCAGTCAGATCTCATAGAGACTGTCATTCTGTTAAGAAACTGTGTGATCATTTAGGATACAGTAGCTACACATTATTATTTGCTAGTCTAGTACGTACTTCATTGCACCATAATGGCTTCTCCTGCATTCTCTATTTGTGTTGTTCAGCTTCTCATCTTTCCACTAACTGCACTCTATCTCTGCATGTTTTATACAAAACTCTTCAAAACAAACATAGATCAATGGAACAAGATAGAAAGCCCAAAGATAAACCCACACACCTATGGTCAACTAATCTATGACAAAGGAGGCAAAGATATACAATGGAGAAAAGACAGTCTCTTCAATAAGTGGTGCTGGGAAAACTGGACAGCTACGTGTAAAAAGAATGAAATAAGAATACTCCCTAACACCATACACAAAAATAAACTCAAAATGGATTCGAGACCTAAATGTAAGACTGGACACTATAAAACTCTTAGAGGAAAACATAGGAAGAACACTCTTTGACATAAATCACAGCAAGATCTTTTTTGATCCACCTCCTAGAGTAATGGAAATAAAAACAAAAATAAACAAATGGGACCTAATGAAACTTCAAAGCTTTTGCACAGCAAAGGAAACCATAAACAAGACGAAAAGACAACCCTCAGAATGGGAGAAAATATTTGTAAACGAATCAATGGACAAAGGATTAATCTCCAAAATATATAAACAGCTCATGCAACTCAATATTAAAGAAACAAACAACCCAATCTAAAAATGGGCAGAAGACCTAAACAGACATTTCTCCAAAGAAGACATATAGATGGCCAAGAAGCACATGAAAAGATGCTCAACATCACTAATTATTAGAGAAATGCATATCAAAACTACAATGAGGTATCACCTCACACCAGTCAGAATGGGCATCATCAGAAAATCTACAAACAACAAATGCTGGAGAGGGTGTGGAGAAAAGGGAACCCTCTTGCACTGTTGGTGGGAATGTAAATTGATACAGCCACTATGGAGAACAATATGGAGGTTCCTTAAAAAACTAAAAATAGAATTACCATATGATCCAGCAATCCCACTACTGGGCATATACCCAGAGAAAACCGTAATTCAAAAAGACACATGCACCCCAATGTTCATTGCAGCACTATTTACAATAGCCAGGTCATGGAAGCAACCTAAATGCCCATCGACAGATGAATGGATAAAGAAGTTGTGGTACATATATACAATGGAATATTACTCAGCCATAAAAAGGAACGAAATTGAGTCATTTGTTGAGACGTGGATGGATCTAGAGACTGTCATACAGAGTGAAGTAAGTCAGAAAGAGAAAAAACAAATATCGTATATTAACGCATGTATGTGGAACCTAGAAAATTGGTACAGATGAACCGGTTTGCAGGGCAGAAGTTGAGACACAGATGTAGAGAACAAACGTATGGACACCAAGGGGGGAAAACCACGGTGGGGTGGGGATGGTGGTGTGCTGAATTGGGCGATTGGGATTGACATGTATACACTGATGTGTATAAAATTGACGACTGATTAAAAAAAAAAAAACTCTTCAAAACAGAAGGACTGATTAGTTTGCTTAGCAGAGGATATTCACCAGCATAAGTATTAGATTGGTGACTCACCTACAGTTTGATGACTTTGGGCCAGATATCCATTCCATGCCCAATCAGCAGTTTGCAAGGACAGAGCCTTGTATTCAGCCTTTCAAGGAAGAAATACTCTTCCAATTTAAAAAAAAAAAAATATATATATATATATATACACACACATACACACACATATATCTTTAAAATACATATACATGAAATGTATATAATATAAAGTTTATGTATAAAATATGTGATCTTATCCTGCTATATCTCTAATATACCCCTGAACCTTTTAATCACTGCATTTCAATCATACTGTCTTTCTATCTGAAATCAGCAAATATGTCCCTTTCCTGGGATCTTTGGTTTTGTCTTTTTCTTTGCTGAGCACACTCTTTCTTGATATTTTCATAATTGGTCCCATCTAATAATTTACAACCCAGCTTAAATATACATCCTAAAGCATGAGACTTTCCCTGGCTAACCATCTAAGGTCACTCTCTATTCAATTACTGTGTTTTATTTTCTCCATATTATGCATCACTGTCTAAAATTGCTTTACTTTTCTGTTTGTTGTCATATTGGAATATGAGCACCATCAAGGTCTGGGCTATGTCTGCTTCATCACACTCAGTCACTAGCACCACACATTGGCTAGGACAGGGCAGGTGCCTGTTAGATTATTTTGAATAGATAAATAGTTTATTTGTTTAGAACAAAATCCCCTCAACCAGATAAAGCATGGCAAACACCTTGGCACTACACAAGTATAAAAAGTGGTCTTAACAAATGCTCCCCAAAATATAATATATGAAAATGTGATATATTTTTTAAATTTCCTGAAACAAGACTTACATATATTCATAGTGCAGAGGTTTTATTGGCCATTTGGTTTTTCAAGACTGTTGGGTTCTCTCAAAGCCCTGAAAGTCTGCTAGCTAGTATGGAGGAGGAATACTTCACAAATCACTGTGGTGACGCTCTAGCCCAAAACAACCTAGATTCTATGCTCCAGGCAACATGAAAAAAAAGTAGCATTCTTTAATTTTCTGAAATCTAGAGAGATCTGTTTCCTTTTGAAGTTCCCACAGCTCTCAACATGATGACAGTTTACTGGACAAGGAAACCTCAAATTTCACAAAATAAATAAAGAGGTAGGTAAGTAGGTGGGAGGTAGGTAGGTAGATATACAGATATTGGAATTTTATTTTTCTATAGAAAAAATTGAGACAGAGTTATCATTTATTTTTCTTGACACTATTGGTTGAAACATACCTAGAATTGTATATCATGTATATAAAGACTTAAAAAAGTAAAAAGTAGAATTGGAGGGAGGTACAAGAAAATGAAATATAAATTAAAACTTCATATTTTTACTTAGAAAACGTTAACATTATTTTAAATATTCAGTTGCAAAAACATAAAGTATTATTTTATTCATTCTAGTTCTCTCTGTTAACCAGCAGAATCAAAATTTGATATCTCTTTACCTCACTGTGTGATTTCCAAGGTAAGCTATAATTTATGGAACTAGTTTATACAGGAAAAGTTTCCTGAAAATGTGTTTGTGCACAGCCAAGATAAAGTCTTACTAGCACAGTGTTGGTGTGGCCTTTGGATATCTGTATTAACAGGTTATATGGCCACCGATCCTCTTTTTAATGCAGGCATCAAGGAAAAGAACATAAAAAAAGCAAATCACTTTGTACAAAATTATAGCAAAAATTCTCCCTAAAAGTCTAAAGAGAAGTGAATGCAAACAAAAATGTGTAAACAGATTTGTAGTAAATATAATTTTTACTTGCTAGAAAGCCATAATTCAAACATGATAAAAGATAGATAAAAGCATATACAGTAGAATATCTGTTGAAAACATTGTAATATGAATTTCAGGTGCTGGTAGAAATAAAAAAAGAATTTTTAATGTTATGCCCTTGGAATTAAATTTAAAATAAAATTGACTTTTTGCTGTACTTAAATTCATTTTATTATTTCTCTAATGTTATTATTTTAGAATTATAGAAAGGGAATGTAATGGGAATAAGAAAGGACTTTATTTATATATGTGTATATTTGTATCTTTTATTGGTTTATATATAACTTGAAGTAAATTGGAAAAGTACTTTAGAACAATATCAATCAGGAATACAAATAACAAAGTCCATGCTGGGTAGATTATTAAAATATGTTAGGTTGCTCACAGATTCTTGGGGAGGGCTAGAGGGTAGGAACAATGCCCAAACACACCATTTCGCACCAATGACACCTGCATCTGGGTGCTAGCATTTCTGCTACTAAAGTCCCTAAAGAATCAAATCTTCATTATCACACTGACTGATTCCAATTCAAATCTTCAGCTCCATGTGACTTATGAAACCAAGGCCATGAACCTGCACCTTAGATATAGAAGAGTCTGTGATTGTAGGTTTTCTGGCCTTTGTAATGGAAAAATAGGACACAGAATCTGGGGAATTACCTTAATTCTCAAAGTGTTATGAAGCCACAAATAACAAATATATGCTCTCAGATTATGCTAAAGTTCATATGACAAAGCTGCTTCTTAAAAGGGATGATTTGCCTTCAAGGACATAGGTTTCTAAAACTGAGTTCAGATTTTTGGCCAAATGTAACATCTGGAATTATTCTCATATCAGGATTAGAGCTAGGTTGTTGCAAAAGACTAATTATAAATTTTTCTTCTTAAGTCCTAATGCACCAATTTCCTATAGTAACTCTAACTTCCCTAAAGATTCCCTAAAAGTTTAAACCATTCGCTTCACACCAACTAGCATGGCTAGAATAAAAAATCAGATAATAAGTATTGGCAAGGATGTGGAGAAATGGAGATCTTGTATATTACAGATAGGAAATAAAATGGTTTCAGTCACTTTGAAAGATGGTCTGGCAGTTTCACAAATAGTTAAATATAGCATTACCATATGACCCAAACAGTTATACTCTTAGGTATATACTCAAGAGAAATGAAATCTTATATAGGAATGTTTATCACAGCATCATTCACAATAGCCAAAAGGCAGAAATATCCATCACCTGATGAATGGATAAAGTATGGTACTATATCCATTTTCCATGGAATATTGGTCATAAAAAGAATGAAGTACTGATACATACTACAAAATGGATGAGCCTTGAAAACATTATGCTAAGTGAAAGAAGCCAATCACAAAAGAGCACATATTTAAGTTACCATTTACATGAAATGTACAGAATAGGTAAATTTATAGAGATAAAAAGTAGATTAGTGGTTGCTTAGGGTTGAGAGGGGATAGAAGAGTATGGGAATGGCATCTAAATTGTACAAGGTTTTTCTTTGTGGTGATAAGAATGTTCTAAAATTGACTTTGGTGATGGTTGCACAACTCTGAATATATCAATACTAAAAGCCATTGAATTGTATATCTTAAATGGGTGAATTATATGGTATATAAATTATATCACAATAAAGTTGTTTTTAAAAAAGCATTGTGAAAGTGGCCTTCAGAGGATGGCAGCTGAGTCTCACATATGACGCTGTGAACCACATCCATCACAGAAATGGCCTGATGCAGAAATTTCATTGCTGTGCTGTTGCCAATGCCCACATATCTGATGTAGAAAGAGCAAAAAGATTTATCTTTACATTTATGTTTCTTCCTTCACTTATTCATTCAGTATACACTTAGAGAGAACCACGTGTTCTAGGCCCTATACTGGTCACCTGGAAATACATCATAAATAAACAACATCTACTCTTAATAAGTTAATCATTTAGTAATGGAATTGATAAATCAAAAATTATAAGTAGAATAAAATTATGTGTGTCTTGTTTTTAAAGTATATTGACTAAAGTACCTGCAAAGTGAGTTTAGAGATATTATAGCAAATGTGAACACTGAGTTTAACAGGTAGAGAAAGAAAGGAAAGGCAGCTCAAGGATAGTAAGAAAAAGAGGAAAAGAACAGATTAATTAATATAGAGTTAGTAGGTGTATGTAAAGTAAGTAGAGATGGAGTACAGAGGCATATAAATGAAGCCAAAAAATAGGTCAATGCCAGATTATAAAAAAAAAAAATTCTTGGGGCAAGGAATTGATCTCTTCTTTTGTGGACTGTGGGACGCTACTGATAGCTTAGAGAAATGATATAACATGATTTTGTCTGAATCTAAAAATGTTATCTTCGCTGAGAATAGAGAATGTTTAATTCCTAGAAAGTCAAATATCTATAGGCAAAAGGACCAAAAAAAAAGAGTACATACAGTATGATTCCATTAATATAAATTCTAGAAAATGCCAGTCATGGTGACTGAAAGAAGATTGGTTGTTGTCTGCAGACTTGGTAAAGAGTAGGGAGAACGGCAGGATAAAAAATTCCAAAGGGGTAAAACTTTAAAAATTATGAATATGTTCACATCTTGATTGCAGTGATTGTTTCACAGGTATTTTCATATATAAAAACCTACAAATTGTATAGTTTAAATATATGCAGTTTGTTGTATGTCAACTATACCTCCATAGACCTGTTAAAAAATAAAGCACACGGCAAAATGTCCCCCCAAAAAAGATAAAAAGGGAAAGAAGAAAAAAGGAATGTATAACATACAAATGATGAAGAAATAGAATGTTAAAAATCATAAGCTAAAACAAGGAACAGGCCCTTTCCTTTTGCTAGTGAAGAGAGCTATAGTAAGAATATATTATTACAAAATAGGCAGAGGAACTGAATAGACATTTTTCCAAAGAAGACATGCACATGTCCAACATGGGCAATCAAAAGGTGCTCAGCATTACTAATCATCAGGGAAATGCAAATCAAAACCACAATGAGGTATCACCTCATTTGAATGGTTTGAATGGCTGTCATCCAAAAGACAAGAGATAACAGTGTTGGGGAGGGTGCAAAGAAAGGGAACCCTTGTGCACTCTTGGTGGGAATGTGAATTGGTGCAACCACTATGGAAAACAGTATGGAGGCTCCTCAAGAAATTAACAATAGAACTACCATGTGACCCAGCATCCCATTTCTGGGTATCTAAAGGAAATGAAAACAGGATATCAAAGAGGTATCTGTGTGCTCCTGTGTTCATTGTAGCATTATTCATAATAGCCAAGAGATGGAAACAACCTAATTATCTGTGTTCATTAACAGATGAATGGATAAAGAAGATGTGAGATTATATACATATATATTAAATGGAATATATATATGTATACTCCATTTTATATATATATATATATATATATATATATATATATATATATATATATATATATATAATCGAATGTTATTCAGCCATGAGAAAGAAGGAAGGAAACCCTGCTGTTTACAGAAGCATGGATGGATCTTGAGGGCATTAAGCTAAGAGAAATAAGCCAGAGAAAGACAAATACAGCATGGTATCACTTCTATGCAGAATCCAAAAAAAAAGTGTAACTCATAGGAGCAGAGTAGAAAAGTGGTTGCCAGGGGCTGGAGGGAGTGGATAGGGAGAGGTTGGTGAAAGGGTACAAACTGTATAACATGCTGACTATAGTTGATAACACTGTATTGTATAATTGAAATTTGCTACGAGAGTAGAAATTAAATGTTATCTCCAAAAAAGTCTGTAGAGAATAGATATGTATATGTATGTATGTAGAGAACATGTATATATGTAGAGAATATATATATGTATATATGTCTGTATATGTATATATATGCATATATGCAGAAGAGAGAGAGAGCGAGCTTAACCAACAAGTGATTATTTGGAGTTTAATCCCTAAAGTCACTTTTTATTTGAAGCCTTCAGTCATCAATGACATTATTTTGTTCATTTGCTTAATACCCAAACTAAACTGTACATGATATTCATGATTTTATCATTTTTACCATTGTATCCATAAGGATACCTGGCACATAGTAAGTACTTAAAACATATGTGTTAAATGAATAAAGAAGTATATAAGGTAAAAAGGATGACTCAGGTTATATCAACAAATTGATAAAGAAAAATCATCAGTACACATTCGAAAAATACGTTATGACCTCCAAGTGACTGAATAAACTCAGATAACAATCAAAATACTGCCATGAACAAACTTCTCAGCTTTCAATCCTGAAGGCAGGGAGTGGGTGAGATTTAAGAAATTAGATACAAGATGATAGTTACAGAAATGAGATCTCTGTGAAAAAAATCTGTAGATTTAAAAATGCACACTGTATAACAAGAAAAATTGATGTTGAAAAATCAACATTGAGATACATATGGTAGATCAGATTATTATTCAGCAAATCATTCCCTTCCCTGCTACCTATATTAGAGAACCACTTCCTGCTCCACTGATATTTGTCTTGGCCAAGTAACTGCTTTGGCTGAAGCAATATGGGTAGACGTGCAATGGGCCTGTTCAGAACCTAGGCTCTGAGTGATTTGAGAGATTCTGCATGCCCTTTGTAAGCCTGTAATCACTGCCTTTAGAAATTCATGACCCAATACACACTGCCCCATTAGCTGGATCCCAAAATGAGATGCACAGAGCAGATCCTCCCAGCTGACCAGCAATCAGCAATCTGAAGCAGAGTCGCCACAGCCAAAACTCAGACATGTGAACAATGCTTATCATTGTATGTCACTGTCTCATGTGGGTGGTTATAAGCTATTACCATGGCAAGATCTAATACTAGATATTGCCTTTTTGCTATTAAATTAAAGGATAAAAAAGTGATTCATGAGAAAATAGGTATAAAAAGCAAATGCCTTGTATGAAAGCAAACAGGATGGTGTCTTCCACATAAATAGCATAAATATATAACAATGGAGCTAAAAATTGCAAATTTTTCAGAAAGACTTTGACCCAAATATTATAATCAGCCAAACTGTTATCAACTATTAAAATAGTAGTGATGAGACAAAGATGAAACAATTCCAAAAAAAAAAAGGTGATAAATTCTTGAAGAAAGACCTTGACCTTGAAGAAAGGCCTTGACCGGATTTCAGTCAACAGTAAAATAAACCCAAATAAAATAACCAGAAATGGAGAAGCTGTGGTAAACAAAACAAATAGACAACTTATAATGATCACATAACTTAGAGCCAAACAGCTATTATTAAAAAAAAAAAAACCAAATGTTAAATACACATAACTCTTGAAAAGTAAAAATGAATATAATTGCATGACAGGAGGTGGAAAGGGAGAAGAGAAATTGATAGCTGTAAATAAAATGTGTACTTAAAATCAGCATGCTTTCCCCAATATCTTTATGTTTACTTTTACCTTTATATTGACTCAAGATACGGTCTATTTTACTGCATGTTCTATGTGCACTAGAAAAAATATATATTTTCTACTGTTGGGTGAGATTCTCTACAAATGTTGATTAGATCCAGGTGGTTTACCGTGTTGTCAGTTCTTCTATACTGTTCATTTTTTCTCTAGTAATTCTGTCAATTACTGCAAGAAGAGTGTTGAAGTCTCAATTAACATGGTGGATTTATCCCTTCTTTCTATTAAGTCCATATTTGCTAAATTGGTACAGTGCCTATGTTAAACAGTATGGAAGTTCCTCAGAAAAGTAAAAATAGAACTACCATATGATCCAGCAATTTCACTCCTAGGTATATATACAGAAAAAAATGAAAACACTAATTCAAGAAGATACATGCACCCCAATGTTCATAGGAGAACTATTAAAAATAGCCAAGATATAGAGGCAACCCAAATGCCCATTAACAGACGAGTAGGTAAAGAAGATGTGGCGTGTATATATAACAGAATATTACTCAGCCATAAAAATGAATGAAATACTGCCACTTGTAGCAATGTGGATGGACTTAGTGAATATTATGCTTAGTGAATTAAGTCAGAGAAAAACAAGTACTGTATGATATCACTTACGTGTGGAATCTAAAAAATAATACGAATCATTGTATATGCAAAACAGAATCAAACTCACAGATATTGAAAACAAACTAGTGGTTACCAAAGGGAAGAGGGAAGGGGGGAGGGGTAAATTAGAGGTAGGGGACTAAGAGATACGAACTGCTATGTATACAATACATAAGCAACAAATATATATTGTATAGCATAGGGAATTATAGCCATTATCTTGTAGTATTTTTATAATGGAGTATAAAAATATTGAGTCACTATGCTATACACCTGAAATTAATATAATTTTGTAAATTAATTATACTTGAATTTTAAAAAGTCCATATTTTCTTCAGTATTTTGAGGTACTTTTGTCAGGTGCACATATTTTTAGTGAACTGACTTCTTTTTATGATGTAATATCCCTTCTAGTTTGATAGTTTTCTTTGATCTATAGTCTATTTTCTCATTTGATACAATCTTATTCCTGTCTGAAGAACTTTGTATAGCAATTTGAAAAAGCAAAAACAAGGTTTTCTTGCAAAGGACTCTCTTAATTTTCTTTCATCTGAGAATATATTTATTTCACCTTATTTCTTAAAGGATATTTTCCTTGCATATAGACTTCTGGGTTAACAATTTATTTCAGGTCTTTAATCAGGTTGTGCTACTTCCTTCTCACCTCTGTAGTCTTTGAAGAGAAATATACTGTCATTTGAATTGTTACCTTGTAAGCAGTCTGTCATGTTTCTCCAGCTGCTTTCAGTATTTTTTCTTTGTCTTTAATTTTTAGCAGTTGATTATGATGTATCTCAGTATCAGTTTCTTTGCATATTGTCAGAGGAGGTCATGGAGGGGACATGACCACCTGATCAGAGGGTCCTCACCCCACCCCTGTCTTTGAAATGTACCTTTTGCCCACCGTTTCCACAGTAGGTGCCAGTTTCAAGAATACAACCTAGAGAGAGTAATATGTTGTTGAGACCATCTGGACTGTGTATGTGACCTGCACCCCTTTAAGGCCGCCATATAAACTTTTAAGGTTTTGGCCAGCAGGTGTGGAGATCTACTCCATCTTGTGGCAACCAAGACAAGCCTCCTTTGTAAGCTCCCTTGCTTATTACCTGCCACTTTCCACTCTGGAGGGGTCTGCCTCTCTCTTTGGTCTCTCCTTTCCCTCCATGTACAGGTGTCACTTTCAGACCACCCAGGAAGCTCCTGAGGTGGCAAACTAACATATATATACTATTTGAGGCTCACTGAAGTTCTTGAATCTATACATTTATGTATTTTGCCAAATTGAGGATTTTCTAGCCTTTCTTTTTCTCCAGCTTTTTGTATTTTTCTATTGAAATCTTTCTCAATTTCTATGAGGGGTAATCTCTCAAAGGAAGTTGATACACTGTTCATTTTTTCAATCTTTTCTCTCTTGGTCAGGTTGGCTATTTTCTATTTGGAATTCAAAAGTAGATAATTTCCATTTGATTTATCAATACTTTTTCCATTATTTATTTCATTGATTGCTTTGCTGAGAATTTTTATTTTTCCATTCATTTCAAGGGTGTATGTCCTTATTTGTTGGAATATTTTTACAAAGTGCTGCTTTAAAGTTTTTCTGAAATAAATGTAATATCTGTTGTCTCAAATTTGATGTCCATTGGTGGTTTTTTCTCACGTGAGTTGATATTTTTCTGATTCTCTTTATGCTAAGAAAATTTAAATTGTGTGCTCATTTTGAATACTATGAGACTGTATCTTAACTTAAATCCTATAGAGCACATTGTTGGCATTTTTGTTGTTCTGACAGAAAATCTAAGTTGGTTAAGACTGTTAAGTTCTGTGGGTCATGGCTTCAATGTAAGCGTTGTTTTCAAATCTTTGAAGGGCTATTCAGAGCTGCCTCATCTGTGGCCTACCTACTGTCTAGTCTGAGATCTTGGCAGTGGTCTATCTCACGGTTCAGTTTCCAGTGTCTGCTCATCCTGTTCAGATCAGGTTCATACAGACACATCTTAGAGGTGAGCTCGGGAGTTCATAAACAACTATGGGGTTGCTTTCCAAAGTCTGTCTTTCTCTATAATCCCCTCCATAATTTGTGGTACCCTAGGGCTTCTTTTTTACATGCTTTGGCAGAAGTCTGGGCCTTTATTTACCTGCTGTTGCCATGAACTTCCCACATCTGTACCTGTGACTCAAGAGACGAGAGGACAGAGAGAGGAAAACAAAAACCAGGAACAATAGAGATTTGCTTTATCCTCTTGGAACCATGGTCCTTCGATCAGAGGAAGTTTCCCTATCTTAGACTTCTAGATACTGCAGCTGCCTATTTTCACTGCTGCTGCTACGGCTACACCATACTCTTGTTTGGGTGTTGAGATATAGGAGGAGAGAGAGAAGTAAACCCTTGAGGATTCCTCCTATTCTCTCTGAGTATTAGGAGACCCTTTTTTTTTTCAAGCCAGAACTAGAAGGCTTATCCTTGAGTGCACTCGGTCAGGGTCCACGCACACTTCCAGGTTTCAAGCTTCACTAAGTCCAAGTCAGTGTATACCAGCAGGGGAAAATGGCAAACTTACTACTGTTTTAGTAATATTTTGAGTTCCGGTTTTATTCCTCAATGTACTTGCTACTACTTACTTCTCAAATAGCTCTTCCATGCATTCTGTTCAGATTTTATAGCTGAATTCATTGGAAGACACAGTGAAACGTGTTTACTTCATATTACATGGAACCAGAACTTTTCACTTCACTTATAATTTAATGAATCTTTTTTTTTTATTCTGCCAAAAAGTACAGTCATTAGTCCTAAAAGAAAGAGGTCATTGAATTTAGAACTCAGAATAACATATTTTTAAAAACCTTTTAAAACTTGATCTACTGAACCTTTATTCATTTTTTTCGGTCCATTTTTTCCACAGTTGGAATGTGGAAAATTAGTTGTAGTTCAAGCTTTGTCAACTAGCCAGTCCTACAACTGAGGCAAATCTCTATATACCTTGGAAATTGCTTTCTTCAGCAGTAAAATGAATGAACCAGGGCAAAATATTCTACTGTATTACTTCCAACCAAAATCATTTTATTTAAAATTCAATTTAAATAAATCTAAAATCCTCATATTTTCATCTTTATAACCTCTCTATGGCACGTTAAGCTTGGATCCTTTATTTTATTCCTGATAAAAAATAATTCAATTCCATTTTAAAATTATCTTATTCACTTGTGTGTTGGAGGCAAATGCCTCTGGTTCATGAGAGCATTTTGTGCACATCTCTTCCTAACTCCACATTCACTGATGACATGTTAGTTGCTTGGATTCAGCTGGAATAGGAGTATCGGCCCAATAAAAATTGTCAAATGTTGCAAATTGGATCTCTTTTTTTCTTACCTTCCCCCTTCCCCAAGCTGGTTACTAATCATTTAGCCATGAACTTGCCACATCTGTACCTGTGTATTATTCTCCTCAATAATAGATATTTTTACTTCATAGAAAAATGATTTTATAGACTATTTCATAAATGGCAAAGGTTAACAAAAGGTAGATTAGGACATAGATCTATCATGTATTAGATATATCAGTTCTTCTGGCAATACAATTTACTATCACAGAATTTGGCTGTGATTTTTGAAAACTTGCCTAGTATTTTCAGACACCCTGTCAAATTCTGATTGCAAATAAATTGAAATTATACAAATAAGTTGTAGCTTACTAGCCAAAATCTTGGTTATTTTTTTAAAGACTCTAATGATCACTCTAGGAGTAAGCCTGGCGTATATTGCTTATAGAACCTGTACATACAGCTTATATGCTATAACCAACTATAAATATAACTGAATTGGGAGAAATTATTGAAGCAGCTGTAGTAAATCTGTTTCCAAATAACATTTAAGTAGAAAAGCCTGCAAACATAGTTTACATGAATCACCTTCAGGGAAAGTAATTTTTCCCTTATAAGAGCTCCTATATATACTTAGATTTACCAAGACATGTCTCCCCTGAATGTAGTGAGAGGTTAATTAGAGGAAGGCAAGAGGGCAGTGCATATTAGTTTTGTATTGAGAAGCAGGAGGTGATGAAAGGCTCTCATCCAAGACACATTTGCCCTGGTGATTTTATCATGGTACTATAACTCAAGTTATGGTCCTCATGTCAGAAATGCAATTTCATCAAAACAAGAATGGACCTTCTATGAGAGGAATGGTTATATAAACAAATCTAAAGATTAGTATATAAAACAGGATACTACCCATCCTTTGCCATAGGACATGAACCAGGCTATTCAAATAGGCAGACTTACCTATAATGCCAAATCATAATCAGAAGGTTATTGATATGAATCAAATGAATGTACAATGACATCAGTTCTAAGAGAGCCTGACTTGAGTCTATTTGTTTATCTCTACAATAGGATTTATCTAATCATTGAAGTTATAATTATTATCATCAGCTGAGAGAACCAGTGTTGGCTCCACAATAGGGATGAGCTTAAGTCTGGGAATAATCTATTGGCTAAGGTTGCTACTGTGACTCATCTCATCTGACAACTCCATCTGATATTCAGATTGAAGCATTCTTTTTCTTTAAAAAGGTAATATTTTATATTTTTCCAGATAACAGTGAAAGCATTTCCACACACACAGCTTCATGTCTAAGTTCTTGGGGAGAAATAATAAGCCTACTTATTTAGGAGTTTTTCTGATTTTTTTCTACATTAATGATGTCGAAATAACTTTACAAACAGGACACTGCTATAAGTGCCTGTGACTAGTATACAGAAAAGGCTGTCATATATTTATTTATATTTCTTTCCCTCACCCCTACCTCCAAAAGCATTTGATGTAGTTAACAGGTAGAAATACAGCAAAATGGAAGATTCAACAAGAAAAAACAATCCTCTTAGGTAATGTGGCAGTTGTGGCTGTACGGACTACATTTTGCTTCTAAAAATAAAAAGATAATGAAATTAAAAATTTTTAAATACAGACATAAGTTCAAAAGAAAATACTCAAGTGCCAGAAATTAACACTACCAAATAAACACCACTCACTAGTTGAGGGAAACAGAAAGAAAGCTTGTTGTCTGGCTGATATTGAAGTGGAGGGGGAAAAGTTCTTCAGTAGCAGAGGATTAAGTTTTTCTAGATATAAAGATAATGTGATTACCTAATCTCTTAATATGATTGTTGACCACAGAAAGACTTCTGTCTAAAAACCCGTATTTTATTTCTTTTCAGATTACAGGTGGCTAGCTTGGACAGAAATTGTTTTAATTTTTATAAAACTTTACAGAAAAACCTAAGGAATAGCTGATAAATATTTGTTAAAGACATTTTTATGTACCCTAGTCTCATTAATATGCTCTCTGATTTCCAAATAGACAACAGGCAATAATTCAATTGAAGATTTGAAGAATAATTGTTGTGGTCTTTCATAGAAATCATTAGCCAAAGAAAATTGGTGGTACTAGTAATTCAGGGCATGAATTTAATATAAACTCTATGGTGTGTATTTCCCCCAGGCAGAGAGATAAAAACAGAAATCAGCTGACATTCACTACTGTGTCCTTCCAAAAGTATTTTCCATTTGTGTCATTAGAGCCATTCTCCACAACAATTCTCTACAAGAAGCAGACCAGGATGGACTAATCAATGAGAACACTTTCTTCTGTTGTTGTGTTCAAGCAACAGGATCCCTGGCCCTGGATCTGAGGGAGAATGAGAATGATGTTGATTATCCTACCAAATGCTCTACGTGGATCACATCAGGCTAACTGCATCTGTCATAGCTCCTCTCAAGGTATCCTTTTCTCTGTTAGTCTCCTGTTCCTCCCTTAATTACTCAAATCTGACGGTGCTATTTGTTTCCTCTTAAAAACCTTATTGACAGAGTATGTTTATTTTACTGGTCTTCATTGGTGTTATGATTTTCCGTGTTTCTTACTTCATTAATTTGTCTTTCCCCTTTCCCCTTTTTATTTTGATTAATTTTATTGTTATTTTCTAGCTGGGTATTTGAAATGCTTACTATACACAAACACACACACACACACACAAAACACACGTATATATGTATATTATCTTTCCATACATCTGGATAATTCTATTATTTTCTCTGCTTGGACTTCTTCCCCTCCTCTCAAGTTAACTCAATTACACTTATTTCATAATTTAATTTAACCTTTTCTTGCTTTGGAAAAGCTTTTCTACCAACTAATTCATAGTCTCTTCTCTTCACTATTAAAATACTTATTATTAGTAGCACTCATCCACCATTTGTCATTTACAGTACAATCTTGTGAAATTTAGTTATTTTTCTAGACTCATAGAAAAATTCACTTAATATTTGCTTCATGATGTAATACAGCTTTTAGGGGTTTGTTGTTGTTGTTTTGGGTTTTTTTCAGTGCTGTCTTGACAATTTTGAAGCCCTGGCTAAAGGCTGTCCAGTTCCCCTCTGAGCACCTGATTAAGGCCACACCCTAATCACTTCTTTCATTGGTTTCTCTGATATTAAGGATTTATGACATTAGACTGCACCCACCCATTTAATCCAAGATAATCTCCCCATCTCAATGTTCATAACTGTAATATATCTGCAAAGTTCCTTTTGCCATGTAACGTAACACAGTTACAGGTCTGGTGATGAAAGTGTGGACGTCTTTGGGGAGGCATTATTCTACTGTAACCTAAAGCCAGTCAGCACCCTGGAGCTCAGCCCAAGTCTGGAGAAGAGAGTTCCAACAAAATCTATCCTGAAGCCTTGAAGAATAGAAGTGAACCCTATTAGCTACCTGGGGACAAGCCCACTCTTCTTACAGGTTCAAGCAAAGCCAACAAACTGAGCTCAGCTGTAGTCAAACCATAGTTGGCCTGCACACCCATAAACATAAAAAATATTTGTTGGTGACACAAAGGCACAGTTACACAGTATTATTACATTAAAAACAGACAAATACAGAATAGGTACAAGAGGTAATGGTTGGATCAACATGGCTGTTGTCGGGATGTCTAGATCCAGTGGTGTTTAAAGTGTCTGTAGCAGATAGATACAATGTAAGGTATTTTGGTAATCATGGCATTAATCCTTAAGATTTTATAGCTAAGCCCTGTGCATTTTCTACATACAATGCCTCTCCTTTTGAGAAACACTTTTAACTTAATACTATGTCCTAGAAGATGATTGAATGCTTGACTATGAGCCATCAAGTTATTTGTGACCTAAGATTCTCATTCTGAAATGGGTATTTTCTGACATACCAAGTCATAAATTTTGGCATTCACAGCAGCTTTCCATAATCAAACACAAATTTAATATATGAGATCAAGCTCAAGGAACTCTATAAGGAACAAGTAAGTTCCATTATGTTCCAAGCCCTACTAAGTAGGCCAGATTCTTATGGCGTCTCCTCCTGATATACAGCTCCCTTTTCAACCCATATACATGACCTCATGAGGAATTTCCTCTAATTAGCTGACTGCAGAAAAAGAAGTTGAACTTTGCACCACCTGCTGGTAGAAAATATCAACCTTGCAGTCCCAGTCAGGGGGTTCTTAAATGATAATGGTAAAGGAAATTCTCAGTAAAGGGAAGTTCAAGTAACATGTGCGGTTGCTCACTTCCTCTGGTTGTAGAGATGACCAGCGTCATCTACAGTGATTCATGATCCATGACTCACATGTTGGCTGGATGGCATGAAGCAGGACAAAACATGATGCATAAATTGATGACAAGATGTGAAGGGAGGAGATAGGTCAAACGACATCTTAGGAGGGGCAAAAAGTATAACCACAACAGAGAAAGCTCTTAATATCCTGGTAGGAAAGATGATCAGTTCTGTGTATGTCTTACAGCCTCTCTGCCCAGAAACCCTATATCTTTCTCAATGGCCTCTTGAATTAATTGACCATGGTGATAGGAATAGAGGTTAGTTGTAGACTTTAATACATAGTACTTCCTCTATCTAAGGTTTGATTTGGCTAGAGCTACTTGCTAGTGGCAGTGATAAGCAGTGAGCTCCCAATATGACAACACTCCCCTGGGACAAACATGTTACCTGGTAACAGGTTGATTATCTTGCATATCTTCATATTGGAAATGGCAGCATCTGTGTTTCCTAAGAATAGATATTTACTCTGAATATAGACCTGCTTTTCCTGCCTTATACAATGCTCTATTCATAATCATGTGCCATCATTTACCATAAAGCCTTGTTATACACACAACAACCTTAAAGCTGTTAAAGAGCTGTGGAATATTTGGAAAACAGTATGGGCAGAGTAAACAGTGTGTGGGCAACGTCCTGTAGGATGTGTTATATGCTCTGCACTAGTGATCAGTGTAATAGCACACCTTCTCTTATAGCCAGATACATAGGTCCAAGGACCAAGGTGTGGACATGAGAGTAGTTGTTCATAATATGGTTCTTAATTTCCTATTAGAAAAACTTTCATTTTGTATCTTCACAGCATTTGGCTCTGATGATCTGGAGATCATGTTTCCTAAGGGAAGGATGTTTTCACCAAGGGACTCAAGATTGATTCCGTTAAACCAGAAGTTGAGCATTTTGTGCTCCTTCTGCTACTGAAGCACTAGGTAAAAAGAAGAGGTTTGCTGCATTAGTGGGGCTGATTTGTCTTGATCAGCTTTCTACTACTCAATGGTAGCAGAGAGAAGTAGGCCTGGAATTCAGGAGGTTCTCTTACTACATCTGTGTTTTCTGGTAAAAAGTAATAGAAAAATAGAACTACTTCACACACGGTCATTACTTAGGACACAGGTTCTTCTGGGAATAAATCTGAGAACTCACCAGACAAAAAACTATGATAAGCTGTCATGCTGGCTGAGGATGAAGGGAATGTGGAAGGGGTAGTGATAAGGGAAGTTACAAATACCAACTATGACAATGTGACCTTATACAAAAACCAAGGATTGTAGTGAGTATTCATATTTTCCTTTTTGCTTTTATATACATATATATATATTTGTAGATATTAAAAATCAGTTTTTCATCTTTCTCTCTATGGTTCTCTTATTATTTAATGTAAATGGGGTCACTAGAGATTGAATTTATATTTCAGATCTTTAAGTTTCAAGATACCTAAGAGGGAAAGTGACTGAGCTAGAAAAGATATGAACACTATCGAGATGAATAGAATGGCACATGGGATTTTGTATCTCCCCTTCTGGGGAGAAGACAATTTATTCCCTTGACTTTACAAGGATAGTTCTGACAAGATAAGCAAAGCATGATGCTATTACCTTTGGTCAGAACTTTAATATGTATAAAAGGAGTGTGCATAGATGCTAAGTCCACAAACATTATACATGCACCATACAGGACTGTCTGAGGTCAATTAGGCATCACTTCCAACTGTGAAGTGGGAACTACATTTCCCAGAATCACCTTCACTGTATGGTCATTGGATAAGATTTTCCTAGGAGAGGAATTCAGGACTTCTGGAAGGCTGGAGTGAAGGGGAAGCCATTATTTCCTGTGTAGAAATGAAGTTCACAGTAGCACCCTGGCAAACTCTTGAGGACTACCCTCTTCACTGTAACAGACTGGACAATTTGTTGGGAGCTCCTCAAAAGTCCTCAAAGAATGTAGCAGTTTACAGGCAGACACTTGAGGATCTCTGGTTCAGTTTTTCAGGAGAAAAAAAACTTCAGTGTCAGTACCTATGACCTTCAGTGGCTGCTCCCCAAACAACTGGTATAAACTTTCCCTGAATTTCGCCCCCCAAGCAATTTCAAAGTCATATAAAGATCTAATTCAATATTCCATGCAAGGACTTTCCTGGCGGTCCAGTGGTTAAGACTTTGCCTTCCAATGCAGGGGGTGCAGGTTCAATCCCTGGTCGTGGAGCTAAGATCCCACATGCCTCGTGGCCAGAAAACCGAAACATAAAACAGAAGCAATATTGTAACAAATTCAATAAAGACTTTAAAAATGGTCCACATCAAAAAAATCTTTTAAAAAAAACATATTCAGTGCAGAGTAGCTTCTGTTTTCGTGACTGAATCCAGACTGAT
Organism: Balaenoptera physalus; assembly: GCF_965194825.1. Classification (NCBI taxonomy): domain Eukaryota; kingdom Metazoa; phylum Chordata; class Mammalia; order Artiodactyla; family Balaenopteridae; genus Balaenoptera; species Balaenoptera physalus. The sequence continues at coordinate 96,766,244 of NC_138890.1, read as the reverse complement.
ATTGGATTGTAGTTCCTGGAGGACTGGAAATGGAATATGTGTTTTCTGTATCCATTTAGTGTTTGGTGCTGAATAATTGTTCAATAAATTGTTTATCCAGGTCAGATCTTATCTTCACCTCATACAGTGAAAAAGCTAACAACAACAAAAAAAGTGGTAGGGAATTTTAGGAGGAGATAAGACTTTCGCTTCCCATGTCATTACATTTCTATATTGAACAATAATGAACAGTAATCCTCTCGAGTATTCAAAGGTCTTGAATTATTTACCTAATCCTTTGTAGCATTGAATATTTCTCTATTTTTACCTAACAGATTTTCCATTGATAGCTTAGTCTACTGGGGTTTCTGTATGTCAGCTGCCTCAATGACGGAAGGAAGTACACAACAAACAAAACAAAAAACAAACAAAACACTACTGAGAAAGACTACAACCAAAAACTTTTCACCTGTTCAATTAAATAGAGTAGGATAAGGTTGTAGGTAACCCTAATTACTACTTTTGTAGTACTCCAGTTCTGAAATTTAACTTGAAATATAATTTCATAAAAATATGTCCTATATTAAAAATCCATTCTTTAAATGTCATTAATAATTTTTAAATACCTTTATAAGTCAATCTTTGCTCTTCTCTTTCCTGAAATTCACATCATTGAACAGATTTAAAATTATGTCTTCATGGAAATATTTGTTCAACCTCTACTACAAATTTCAGAGATTGATAGTCACATGCATGCATGGAAATCCTTTGAGGGCATGGCTCCTAAATCTTGTATGCTTACTGGTTTTTATTTTATTTTTTCTCCTCCAAAGATGGCTGTGAGTAAGTGGAAACATTCAAGCCAGGAAAATTGAGGTTCTGTGTTGAGGATAGATAATCAAACACAATAGGAGCTGTGAACAGACTCTGAGTTTTATAATTTAATATCAGCAACACCAACTGGAAAGCAGTCCGTAGGAAATTATAAAATTTCACTGACACCATTTTGAGAACAATGCATTCAATTCACTTAATTCTTTCTACTACTGACCACTTACTTCCAAGAACTAGCAAGATACGCTTTCTACTGACAGTAATCCTTGCTATTGATTTCAAAAGTCGGCTTCAGCTGAAGTAAATTGACATTCATATTACTAGCTTAGCAGGGATGAAAGTTTAAGTTTATTGCTCTGCCCTGAGGGGCAGCAGCGGCACATAACATAAAAGGCTTTGATCTGGCTTCTAAGGTAAAAGGAAAGAAAATGTATATAAAAGTAGCAGTTCTGTTTTTCATACACCAATTTAGCTGTGCAATGGACTACATGGTTTTTATTGCAGTGACTGCGGAGAAAGGCACATTTTAGTGAATGAGTTTATAAACAGATATCATCTGGTTGGATTCAGCTGTTAGTAAGTGTAATGCAAAAACAGAAGTATCAAATTAAGCATGATTCAACTCGGGAAACAAACTTTTTAAAATTCTAACTATTTTCTTTAAAACCTAGACAAGAATAAAAGTTCCCTGAATTCACAACACATTAAAAATATCTGTGCCTGAACAGTGATAATAAAAGCAGAAACTAGCATGATTCAGTATTATTGTCTCAATAATAATGCTATTCGTGTTATTAAATTTGGATTGCCCACTTCTACTTTTATGCCACACTGATATTATCATGTTAGAAAATAAATTCAATTTCCCATTTTATATTGCTGCAAAGCTATTTTAAGATATTTTACAGAATCTATGATCCTGCTCTTTTGATAGATTCTATTATTTCTTTTTTCATTAATATTGATTAAATGTATATTTTCCTCCCTGCTTTTTTGCACCTTTCAGTCTATGTACTTTCAATGATTTAATCACTGAGTTATAACTTTAATCATAAACAGATTTCCATTCAAACTCTCTTCTCTTTATATTTGGTTCAATGTTTAGACCTCATTCTATTAAGATTCTAATATCCATTTCGATATTTAAAACATTTTTAATTTACAGACTATTATGAAAAGAACTCCTTTTGTGTCCATCGGGTTGTAATAATACCTTAGTACATATTATTTAAATTAATAACTCAGGAAGTAATTGCTGATATTTATACTCCAATGAAAAACCTGAGCATGTCATATTTTTGCAAATGTTTCATGTTTTCTTAGCTATTCATAAATCTTTTTGAAAAACTGGTTTTGAGACTTCATAAATATTATGAAATTCCATTTTCTCTACAATTTCTATTTAGTTATCTTTAAATGGAGGCAATCGCACAACAATTTGAGATGTATGGAATATGTTTTAATTGGTATTACAAACCTATTGTGCTAAGTATAGGAAAACAGTCTTTGTAATATATCCTAAAAATTCTGCTTCATCACAAAAATATATTTTTAAAATATCACTGGATTTGAAGAGCATGAGAATGGTGAATATTTATTTTGTCTTTTAAAGTAGTACTTGTCTATACAAGTAGGCTGGCACAAAGCAGGTAACATTGGATTTTGCTAAAGGTAAGACAATATAATTAGAACACAAGCACACACAAAATGATTCTATTTTGTATGATACAAGGAAATAATGGTATATGTTTTAAAGGAGATTAAAGGACAAATCATAAGGTTGTTAATAAACTGGCAACATTATTAATTTTCACCAAAAAAATTCACAGGAAGTTTTATAAATATTTATACTACTGAAGTTTTTTAGGTATAAGATTATAAAGAGAAAAAAAAGGCTCCACTCTCCAGATAGTCAGCAGTGATGATTTTGAAAATATAAATAAAAATATATGTATAAAATTCAAATGTATAAAATGAAAAGGAAAATTCCATACTCCCTTCTACATTTCTCTATCCTTCCTGTCAAATGTACCTCCCACTAACATTTTTTTGCATTTCATAAAAGTAAACATACAGCTAGATAAATAAATGCATGTCAGTCATATCTTTTGATATGAACACATAGTTTTTTAATACAATTTATCCTTTCAATATATAGTACTATAAACATTCCATCTATTGCTTTTTTTCATAAGATATTTTGGATGTATTTCCATATCAGCACAAAAGATCTACCTTGTTCATTGTATATATCTGTATTCTATATACATGCACTGTATTCTATATACGTATAAGTTCTGCTAATTAAATGTCACATTATTATACTTATTTTGATATTATATGCAATCTTGCAAACCATATTTTGGTGTATGTAAGCGTATGTTTAAAGTATAACCCTACACGTGGAATCTATTGTTCATTAAGTAAGTGCAATTTTAATTCGTATAGATATCATCAATTTTGTTCCAAACGGGTTAGCAGTTGCCATGAATTTATTCCCTGAGTCTTTGTTTGCTCTATCTCATTTCTCTCTCAATTATCAGGTGTCAACAGTGGAAAAAAATGCTATCTTGTTTGTATTTTTATTTTTTTAATTACAAATGAGGTTTTATGTCTGTGTGTTTATTAGTATCTCTAATTGCTCTGTTATTTTGCTCTAAATTGCTGATTTATATCCTTTCATAATTGGTCTATTTTTAAATCTTCAATGAGGCTTTTATATATTAATAAAGTTAATTGTAAAAAAATGTGTTTTTTTCTATTTTTTCTTTTTATTTCTTATTTTTTTTGCTTGCTGTCATTATTTTAGGGAAAAAAATGTTTTTACTCCCTTGCCCCCTTTGTGACTCTTGATGAAAAGGATTGAATCTTTTTTTTTTTCTTAAATCACTAATATTTACTGTGAACAAAATCCCTACTCTGAGTCTATATCTGAATTTTTTCATCTGTTTTATTAAATTTCTTGCCTCTTTCTTCTCTGGATTTTGTTATCTTCTAGTGAACCTAGTATAACCCAATTCAGGCTTCTTGTTTTTATTTAAAGGACTATATTGATAATTGCCTTCTAATGTACTCTGAAGAAAGGAAACCTTTTTCATGTTGGCTGTCATTTCCATTTTAATACTGTCAGAGTAGATACCATTGTAGTTTAAAAATATTAACTTTTTTTTCACTTTCAATGAGAATTTTGGCTTCATTTCTTTGTGTTTTTTAACTATCTATTTTTTCCATTTATAGAAATCAGATTTACCCTTAGGTTCTTCAGTGGTGAAGAATGTTGAATTATAGTCATTTATCCCTTCCTATTCACCATCTTCCCATAACCTTTGGTAAACCTCTCAGATGTGCTGTAGTAGAGGTGCTTAGTTTACCCATCACTACCCCAAATATTTTTTATCAGAATTAAAAGGTTATTTGGTATGTAAAAAGTGAGTTCAGAACTCCGTTGTGTCAAATTCAACACTGCATTTTACATAACTTTTCTTTTTGGAGTCCTGGACATCCCTAGTGACCTTTAAGATTCCTGCAGTGGTGATGCTAATACAGTCTCTCCAATCACATCCACCAAATTAGAGCTTGCCTCTACTAGGAAGTGGAAAATCTTCAATTTCTTCCACTTTTCAATTTTAATTTCTTCAGTCTCAGCTTAGATTTTTAGATAAAGTAATGCAGGTGAAGAAATAACTGAATTGTCATCCTTTTTGGAAGGCCCCAAGCTGAAGTAATTATAGCCACCTTTACATTCTACACAAGCATGAATTCCACCAGGGTGTGTGTATTGCTGCAGGAGAGGCTCTTAACTCAAGAAACTGGCTTACACCCTTGTGGTGGTGGGAGGTATAATTCCTCAAAATGACTTTATTTGTATAACTTATTCTAGTCTTCTTGTTTTCTCTGTAAGACCAATTTTAACAGTGCATCACGTTCAAAGGAACATAAATTCAAGTCTAAAAGGCTTGAAAGTGGTGTGATCTTTATGCAGCTTACTTGAAATGGAAGTCTGGAAACAGTGGAATTTCATCCTGATGCACAGCACCAATGTTCTACAATCCTTCTTTGAACAGCTTTTCCCTCAAAGTTCCTACCATCCCAAGGGCTACTTCCTCTAACATGCTGTCCACCCCAAACTTCATTCTGTCTTTAATTAATTCTGCCCTTTCACTGTGCAGATATCCTCTTTTCTTTGATAAATAGATTTAGTCTTCTTTTGATGTAAAACAAATTTGCTTTTACCTGATTATTCCATGTTAACATCTCTATATCAAATGACAACAGAACAGAACCACGTAGAAAGAAGAAAGGTGGAATGATCTGAATGAGTATACATCACCTAATATTTTTTCCGTTATACTTATGAAAACACATGTGATTAGCTAAAATTAGAACTGTTTATCCCCCTGAAAGTAGCTAGACACAGAGATAAACATTTCCTGTTCAGGTAACTGACTGAGACTTCCCCTCCTTATACAGGGAACTATACTCAATCTCTTATAATAACCTATAATGGAAAAGAATCTGAAAAAGAATACATATATGTATGTATATATACATATATATGGATCACTTTGCTGTACACCTGAAACTAACACAATACTGTAAATCAACTATATTTCAATAAAAATTTAAAAAATGAATAAATAACCCTGAGTGTAAAATACCCTGTTGACAACTTGTTTACCCCTCCCTGTAAAAATGGTCAAGGCAAAATCTCTGCTGAGATGCTGATCTTCAGATATGGTCTGTTCTCCCTATTGCAATAGCCTAAATAAAATCATCTTCTTAATTGTCTGGTGAGTTTTGTCTTTGACAGTACCATACGTCTACATCAATAATTCTAAACAGATAGATAAAAGAATTGGTAACAGTATTTAAATTGAGGCAAGTGACTTAAAAAATGGAAACAATATGCAGGAAACAGACGAATACAAAACACATTTTTCATTGTCTATCATAACTTGACAGATAGATAATACAATATTCTACATTAAAACCTTATAGCATAAGAGTTTGAACTATTCAGAACATCAGTGTCAACAAATGGTGCATAGAAGATTCATTTCTAGAGAGAATGTTTTTTTGCATACAGAAATAAAGTAAAACACTTACCTTTTCTTGACTGCTATATAATCTTCAATTTTCTTCTCTAAACAAGTCTATTCTGCACAATCTGCTCTATTTTATTATTACTATTTTTAAGTATATCTAGTAAATAGAAGAGATATAGAATTTGCCAAACTCTCAGTATGATGTGGAATCCAAGAAAGTACAGAAAGGGCAATACTAAATTTAGAGAGACATAATTGGACTGAAAAAATTCTAGTATTAAATAATTTACAATCTGAAATACATATATATATACACACATACATATATATATTCTGTTTGCCTCATTGTTCACTTTGTCTTTTTTTTTTTCTTTTGCAACTTCTGAGCTTTCCTTCAGATAATTGGACCCACATATACTGCCCATAGTTTCTCTTTCGTTTTAAAAGATTTCCTTGTCCTAGTGACATCCACAGCACCCAGCAAGGCACTGGCTCCGTTTTTAGTATTGCCAGACTTCTCTAATTATTTTCTCTTAGCCACAGTTTTACCTGATAAAATGGGGGGACAGATCGTGATTCCCAGTTGTCTTTTTTTGTAGTATGTGTAATAGAGAAAATAATCCTTAAATTCTTAAGTATTTTTCAAAATTATCAAGGTCATAATAAAACAAAGCAAAACTTAAACACAGTCACAGATTGGAAGAGACAAAGGAGACATGATTAAACACAATGTGGAATCCAGCATGTAGCAGACAAAGAGCACTACCGGAAAAAATCTGAGGAAATCTGAATCAAGTCTGGAGTTTAGCTGATAGTAATACACAAATGTGGTTCCTTGTTTTGACAAAAGACCATCATTATGTAAAATTTTAACATTGGCGAAATCTGGATGAGGGCATATGGAGATTCTCTGTTATCTCTGCAACTTTTCTGTAAATCTAAAATTACCACAAAATATAAATTTAAAACCAAAAGACACCAACATATAAAGGTACCTGCTGTGTTCTTCTTCTCCAAGCCAGGTCTCGAACAAGGTACCTTCTTCTGAGAGACTGCCTGAAGGTCCTGGGTCCATTCGTTGAGCTGATTCTGATTTGGATTCAGTGATGTCACTTGGTGCTCCCCAACCTGGAGATCAAAGGAATGATATGTATCTATCTTCTCTGATTATCATTTTGGTTGAGAGTCAGCCTTTTTGCCCCTCTTCCCCATTCTGGGTAGTTTTCTGTCACCCACTCTCAGAAGCTGTGACATAAAATTCTTTAGGGAAAAAAGTGTTGTAGCCCCTCTTTCCATATGATTCAAACTCCATTTTATGGCATCATTTGGGACTCAAACCATCCTATCATTTATTTCCATTCCTAAATTATAACAACTCCACTAATTTACACATGTAATTCCTTCTGCCAAAAGTAAATAAAAATCAAGATATGAAAGCTAATTTTTGCCTGTCTCTCAAGCTCACCAATTAGTCAAATATCACCAGCAAGTCTAATTCCCCTTAGGTAGACACAGAATTCTTCTCATTATCATTACAAAGCAATGGTGAGCACAGTCCCTTGATTCAAGAAAAACATCTATTAAAGATAAAAATAAAAACAACTGACTATTTAAGAATGATGAAGATTGAAGATTAAGAATAGGTTATCTGATGGAGTTGTATTCATTACTTTCCTTAAATAATGAGAAATCTGCATTTACAACCCATCTCTGAAACAAATGTAACTCATGCTATAAAGCCTTACTAATAAATAGTTGGGCTCTAATAAAGACACTTCCCTATAAATACATGTGAATCTGAAGAATATATAAAATTTTTCACTATGTGGAACAATAGTTTCATTACCACCATTTTCTGCTTCCATCCAATATTAATCACCTCTCATGGGGTTAATGATTAACCCCTCAGGCTCAGGATGATAGGCTATTTCCTCCTAGGACTTCAAGCCATCTAAAAAGTTTGTTTCCCACATATTCACCCAATGCTGTATGGGAATCAGATGTGGTTGAGAGCCCTTTAAAACAGCTAAAAATCCGTTCATAGAGTTCTCTGATTCATAGGCCAAAAAGTTAATATGTTATTTATGTCTATTTAGCTGCCTTATTGTTAGAAGTTAAAGTGTTTGAAGAGGAAGGGAACATTTTTTTTTAAAACATCTTTATTGGAGTGTAATGTTAGTTTCTGCTGTATAACAAAGTAAATCAACTATATGTATACATATATCCCCATATCCCCTCCCTCTTGCATCTCCCTCACACCCTCCCTAACCCATGCCTCTAGGTGGTCACAAAGCACCAAGCTGATCTCCCTGTGCTATTCAGCTGCTTCCAACTAGCTATCTATTTTACATTTGGTAGTGTATATATGTCCATGCCACTCTCTCACTTCGTCCCAGCTTACCCTTCCCCCTCCCCATGTCCTCAACTCCATTCTCTATGTCTGTGTCTTTATTCCTGTCCTGCACTAGGTTCATCAGAACCATTTTTTTTTTTTTTTAGATTCCATATATATGTGTTAGCATACAGTATTTGTTTTTCTCTTTCTGACTTACTTCACACTGTATGACAGACTCTAGGTCCATCCACCTCACTACACATAAATCAATTTCATTTCTTTTTATGGCTGAGTAAGTATCCATTGTGTATATGTGCCACATCTTCTTTATCCATTCATCTGTCGATGGACACATAGGTAGCTTCCATGTCCTGGCTATTGTAAATAGTGCTGCTAAGAACACTGTGGTACATGACTCCTTTTGAATTACGGTATTCTCAGGGCATATGCCCAGTAAGGGGACTGCTGGGTCATATGGTAGTCTTATTTTTAGTTTATTAAGGAAACTCCATACTGTTTTCCATTGTGGATGTATCCATTTACATTCCTACCAACAGGGCAAGAGGGTTCCCTTTTCTCCACACCCTCTCCAGCATTTATTGTTTGTAGAGTTTTTGATGATGGCCATTCTGACTGGTGTGAGGTGGTACCTCATTGCAGTTTTGATGTGCATTTCTCTAATGATTAGTGATGTTGAGCAACCGTTCATGTGTTTGCTGGCAATCTGTATATCTTCTTCGGAAAAATGTCTATTTAGGTCTTCTCCCCATTTTTGGATTGTGTTGTGTTTTTTGATATTGAGCTGCATGAGCTGCTTGTAAATTTTGGAGATTAATCCTTTGTCAGTTGCTTCATTTGCAAATATTTTCTGCCATTCTGAGGGTTGTCTTTTCATCTTGTTTATGGTTTCCTTTGCTGTGCAAAAGATTTTAAGTTTCATTAGGTCTCATTCGTTTATTTTTGTTTTTATTTCCATTTCTCTAGGAGGTGGGTCAAAAAGGATCTTGCTGTGATTTATGTCTTGGAGTGTTCTGCCTTGTTTTCCTCTAAGAGTTTTATAGTGTCTGGCCTTACATTTAGGTCTTTAATCCATTTTGAGTTTATTTATGTGTATGGTGTTAGGGAGTGTTCTAATTTCATTCTTTTACATGTAGCTGTCCAGTTTTCCCAACACCACATATTGAAGAGGCTGTCTTTTCTCCATTGTATATTCTTGCCTCCTTTATCAAAAATAAGGTGATCATATGTGCATGGGTTTATCTCTGGGCTTTCTATCCTGTTCCATTGATCTATATTTCTGTTTTTGTGCCAGTACCATAGTGTCTTGATTACTGTAGCTTTGTAGTATGGTCTGAAGTCTCGGAGCCTGATTCCTCCAGCTCCATTTTTCTTTCTCAAGATTGCTCTGGATATTCAGGGTCTTTTGTGTTTCCATACAAATTGTGAAATTTTTTGTTCTAGTTCTGTGAAAAATGCCATTGGTAGTTTGATAGGGATTGCATTGAATCTGTAGATTGCTTTGGGTAGTAGAGTCATTTTCACAATGTTGATTCTTCCAATCTAAGAACATGGTATATCTCTCCATCTGTTTGTATCATCTTTGATTTCTTTCATCAGTATCTTCCAGTTTTCTGCATACAGGTCTTTTGTCTCCTTAGGTAGGTTTATTCCTAGGTATTTATTTTACTCTTTTTGTTACAGTGGTAAATGAGAGTTTTTCCTTAATTTCTCTTCCAGATTTTTCATCATTAGTGTATAGGAATGCAACAGATTTCTGTGCATTAATTTTGTATCCTGCTACTTTACCAAATTCATTGATTAGCTCTAATATTTTTCTGGCAGCATCTTTAGGATTCTTTATGTATAGTATCATGTCATCTGCAAACAGTGACAGCTTTACTTCCTATTTTCCGGCTTGGATTCCTTTTCTTCTCTGATTCCTGTGGCTAAAACTTCCAAAACTACGTTGAATAAGAGTGGTGAGAGTGGGCAACCTTGTCTTGTTCCTGATCTTAGAGGAAATGGTTTCAGTTTTTCACCATTGAGAATGATGTTGGCTGTGGGTTTGTCATATACGGCCTTTATTATGTTGAGGTAAGTTCCCTCTATGCCTACTTTCTGGAGGGTTTTTATCATAAATGGGTGTTGAAATTTGTTGAAAGCTTTTTCTGCATCTATTGAGATGATCATATGGTTTTTAGCCTTCAATTTGTTAATATGGTTTAATACATTGATTGATTTGCATATATTGAAGAATCCTTGGATTCCTGGGATAAACCCCACTTGATCATGGTGTATGATCCTTTTAACGTGTTGTTGGATTCTGTTGGCTAGTATTTTGTTGAGGATTTTTGCATCCTTGTCCATAAGTGATATTGGCCTGTAGTTTTCTTTCTTTGTGACATCTCTGTCTGGTTTTGGTATCAGGGTGATGGTGGCCACATAGAATGAGTTTGGGAGTGTGCCTCCCTCTGTATATATTGGAAGAGTTTGAGAAGGATAGGTGTTAGCTCTTCTCTCAATGTTTGATAGTATTCACCTGTGAAGCCATCAGGTCCTGGGCTTTTGTTTGTTGGAAGATTTTTAATCACAGTCTCAATTTCATTGCGTGTGATTGGTCTGTTTATATTTTCTTTATCTTCCTTTTTCAGTCTCAGAAGGTTGTGTGTTTCTAAGAATTTGTTCATTTCTTCCAGGTTGTCCATTTTATAGGCCTACAGTTGCTTGTAGTAATCTCTCATGATCCTTTGTATTTCTGCTGTGTCAGTTTTTACTTCTCCTTTTCCATTTCTAATTCTATTGATTTGAGTCTTCTCGCTTTTTTTTCTTGATGAGTCTGGCTAATGGTTTATCAATTTTGTTTATCTTTTCAAAGAACCAGCTTTTAGTTTTATTGATCTTTGCTGTTGTTTCCTTCATTTCTTTTTCATTTATTTATGATCTGATCTGTATTATTTCTTTCCTTCTACTAACTACGGCGTTTTTTTTGTTCTTCTTTCTCTAATTGCTTTAGGTGTAAGGTTAGGTTGTTTATTTGAGATTTTTCTTGTTTCTTGAGGTAGGATTTTATTGCTATAAACTTCCCTCTTAGAACTGCTCTTGCTGCATCCCATAGGTTTTGGCTCATCGTGTTTTCATTGTCATTTTTTCTAAGTATTTTTTGATTTCCTCTTTGATTTCTTCAGTGATCTCTTGGTTATTAAGTATTGTATTGTTTAGACTCCATGTGTTTGTATACTTTACAGATATTTTCCTGTAATTGATATCTACTCTCATAGCATTGTGGTCAGAAAAGATACATGATATGATTTCAATTTTCTTAAATTTACCAAGGCTTGATTTGTGACCCAAGATCTGATCTCTCCTGGGGAGTGTTCCATGAGCACTTGAGAAGAAAGTTTATTCTGCTGTTTTTGGATGGAATGTTCTATAAATATCAATTAAGTCCATCTTATTTAATGTATCATTTAAAGCTTGTGTTTCCTTATTTAATTTCATTTTAGATGATCTGTCCATTGGTGAAAGTGGGGTGTTAAAGTCCCTTACTATGTTTGTGCTACTGTTAACTTCCCTTTTTATGGCTGTTAGCATTTGCATTATGTATTGAGGTGCTCCTATGTTGGGTACATAAATATTTACAATTGTTATTTCTTCTTCTTGGATTTATCCCTTGATCATTATGTAGTGTCCTTCTTTGCCACTTGTAATAGTCTTTATTTTAAAGTCTATTTTGTCTGATATGAGAATTGCTACTCCAGCTTTCTTTTGATTTCCATGTGCATGGAATACCTTTTTCCATCCCCTCACTTTCAGTCTGTTTGTGTCCCTAGGTCTGAAGTGGGTCTCTTGTAGGCAGCATATATATGGGTCTTGTTTTTGTATCCATTCAGCTAGTCTATGTCTTTTGGTTGGAGCATTTAATGCATTTACATTTAAGGTAGTTATTGATATGTATGTTCGTATTCTCATTTTCTTAATTGTTTTGGGTTTGTATTGTAGGTCTTTTCCTTCTCTTGTGTTTCCTGCCTAGAGAAGTTCCTTTAGCATTTGTGTAAAGCTGGTTTGGTGGTGCTGAATTCTCTTAGCTTTTGCTTGTCTGTAAAGGTTTTAATTTCTCTGTCGAATCTGAATGAGATCCTTACTGGGTAGAGTAATCTTGGTTGTAGGTTTTTCCCTTTCATCACTTTGAATATGTCCTGCTACTCTCTTCTGGCTTGCAGAGTTTCTGCTGAAAAATCAGCTGTTAACCTTATGGGGATTCCCTTGTATGTTATTTGTTGCTTTTCCTTTGCTGCTTTTAATATTTTTTCTTTGTATTTTACTTTTGATAGTTTGATTAATATGTGTCTTGGCGTGTTTCTCCTTGGATTTATCCTGTATGGGACTCTCTGTGCTTCCTGGAATTGATTGACTATTTCCTTTCTCATATTAGGGAAGTTTTCAACTGTAATCTCTTCCAAATATTTTCTCAATCCCATTCTTTTTCTCTTCTTCTTCTGGGACCCCTATAATTCGACTGTTGGTGCATTTAACGTTGTCCCAGAGGTCTCTGAGACTGTCCTCAATTATTTTCATTCTTTTTTCTTTATTCTGCTCTGTGGTAGTTATTTCCACTATTTTATCTTCCAGGTCACTTAGCCATTCTTCTGCCTCATTTATTCTTCTATTGATTCCTTCTAGAGAATTTTTAATTTCATTTATTGTGTTGTTCATCAGTTTGTTTGCTGTTTAGTTCTTCGTGGTCCTTGTTAAACATTTCTTGTATTTTCTTCATTCTATTTCCAAGGTTTTGTATCACCTTTACTATCATTTCTCTGAATTCTTTTTCAGGTAGACTGCCTATTTCCTCTTCATTTCTTTGGTCTGGTGGGGTTTTACCTTGCTCCTTCATCTGCTGCAAATTTCTCTGTCTTCTCATTTTGCTTAACTTACTGTGTTTGGGGTCTCCTGTTCACAGGCTGTAGGTTCGTATGTCCCATTGTTTTTGGTGTCTGCCCCCAGTGGGTGAGGTTGGTTCATTGGGTTGTGTAGGCTTCCTGGTGGAGGGTACCAGTGCCTGTGTTCTGGCTGGTGTGTCTGAATCTTGTCTTTCTGGTGGGCAGGGCTGCATCTGGTGGTGTGTTTTGGGGTGTCTGTGAAGTTAGTATGATCTTAGGTAGCCTCTCTGCTAATGGGTGTGGTGGTGTTCCTGTCTTGCTAGTTGTTTGGCATGGGGTATCCAACACTGGAGTTTGCTGGCCGTTGCTTGGAGCTGGGACTTAGGGTTGAGACAGAGATCTCCTGGAGAGCTCTTGCCGATTGATATTACGTGGGGCAGGGAGATCTCTGGTGGTCCAATGTCCTGAATTCGGCCCTCTCACTTCTGAATCTTGGGCCCAACACCAAGCCAGAGCACCAAAACCCTGTCAGCTACATGGCTTAGGGAAGTCTTCAGCCAAACAGAAACATCACGAACAGAGCACACACCTGTAGAAACCCTCCAGTAGGGAACATTTAAAGGAACTATTTTTCCAACTTGGAAGAAAGATGGCATATAGAGGTGCATTAAAAATTCATAGATCTACAAAGTCCAGTTGGATTTGCTATTGTTTTTAAAGATTTACATAGTATCTAGAGAAATATAAAGTTATGAGCAATAATAAATTTTTATGTAATTTAAAAAATTGATTTGGATCAGAGGCACTTTTTCACCAGTATGGGTGTTATTGACTTTATGTAAGAACAATAAATATTTTGCATTTAAATTAAAACAGTGCATTACATTACTTGTATCTGCATTTACTCACAAGGCTACTGATGTATGATTTTATGCCTACAAATAAAAAGAAAGTGGCAGGGTAGGCAACACTAGAAGCAGTTATTATTGTTGTCCTATATTTAAAAATTAAAAATTACTTTACAATATAACTTAGGCCACATCATCATTAAATTCAAAGAAAAATAAAAAGGAAGAGACTGATTAATCTCTTAAATCTCTTTAGAAGCAAGAAAATATCTTTTTAGTCCATATGTCTATTTTTCTTTGGTTCATGTATCTACCACACTGCTGGTTATTTTTTTTTATTTCATGAACCATAACCTCCTTGAAAAAAGATGCATGCCTAGGCTATATGGCAGAATATATATAAGGTATTCTTTATATATTAGAATACAAAGATTGCATAACTTTTTCATATTATAAAAATAATTGTTCATTGGGTTATTTGTACGGAAATATGTTAATATAAATGTTTCAGACATTACATGAAATTTCTAAAAATCTTATATGTTCTGGTATAATGTTATAAGTCATAATCCTAGTTATTACTTTAAAATGTATATCTCAGAAATAACTAATTTTCTTGTCAACTGCATTATTATGAACTTTCATCAAATCTTTAACCGTGGTCATTTTTAAATCTTTTGTCATTTACAGACAGTTCTGGGTGTACTCTGATGCTTTTGCAAATATGTTCCTATAAAAGGGTTTCATCTTCAAGGAATTCATGGAAAAGACTCTGACAAGTACAGGTTTCTGGTATCTGACTGTACTGCTGAACTGAATGAATAAGCATTTTCAGAACTCTAATGAAAAACTGATGAACTCATAAAAGTGCTAACAAAAGATCAAGATGAAAAAAAAATTAATTACATGGGACTGAGTGAACTGATGAGGATGAGTATAATTTTTGTGACTTTCTGTTTGAATAAAAAAAAAAAATCCCACAAGGACTCAGAGGCAAAGAATATACAAATCAATTTTCACTGCAAAGTAAAGGAGTTGTTACAGTGGAGGATTACTGGACTGAATGTCAATATTATGACATAGTATGAGTGTGTTTCGTGTTGGGTAATTGCAATCATTGTTGCTTTTGTTGTGGTCATCCATGTACAATGCTTGGTGTCAGTCTATTTATCTCTTGTAAAAATGAAATACAGTGTGTGTGTGTGTGTGTGTGTGTGTGTGTGTGTGTGTGTGTGTGTGTGTAAAATAAATAAATAAATAAACTACAAAAAAATAATAATAATTGTTCTTTGGCTGATTGTTCCTTAAAGGATGACAGTCACTAAGGAGACTTAACAGTAGTATTATGCCTTTCTAACTGCTTTCAGTGGAGGAAGGCCAATAATTGGAAGGATGACAGAGATGCTCACAAATGGAGGGTGTGCTCTGGCCAGGGAGAAACAATTCATCTTTGATAGAGTGATAAGACATTTTCATCTTTGGGCAAATCTAAATATAAGAATGTTTGTCATATATCTAACCAATTTCTGATTCTTTGTCATGTTTAATCCTTTGTCCTTGTTGCTCTATGGAGCACCACAGAGTAAGGTAAATGTTCCTATCAGCTCATAAGACGTTTGAGAATAGGTATAACAATCCCTTATTTGATTCAAAAAACTTTCAAATATGGTTTCTTTTAGAGGTTTCCTATCCTGTTTGCAAGTATTCCTACTACTGCCCCTCATGAAATCTGGATTTCTGAACTAAATGCTACAAGGGTCTGACCAAGTCTATAAAATGAATCCATCCTTTATTCTGGATTCTGATAATGCAGAACAAACCTAAGTAGTTTTTCTGGATCCATATGTCCCTGTATTTTAAATATTTGGTAACAAAATTGAAAGACTGTTTTACCAACTTTCCCTTATCTAGTCATGGAGATAATTATTTTCTTTCTCTTCCTCATGCCTAAATTCAAATTAACTAGTCCCATGTTTTTCCAGCATAAGGAAATTGTTAGAAGATTACTATGCACGTGGTCAAGGTTGGTATTTGTGCTTCTGAAGCATGCGTACCAGCCAAATAGTCTATGTAAATGGAACCAAGGACTAATTGTCAAATCATAGGGGTTAGACACTTCCTCCAGAGATTGCAACAAATATTTATTGACTGCCTACTATGTGCCATACATTGAGCTAGGCACATGGATATCATGATGAATAAGCTATTCATGATTCTTGCCTTAATATATCTTACAGTCAAGTGACAGGGAATAACTTTATAAATTAATCACAAAAATCACAACTGTTAAAAGTACATGGGGGGGGCTTCCCTGGTGGCGCAGTGGTTGAGAATCTGCCTGCCAGTGCAGGGGACACGGGTTCGAACCCTGGTCTGGGAAGATCCCACATGCCGCGGAGCGACTGGGCCCGTGAGCCACAACTACTGAGCCTGCGTGTCTGGAGCCTGTGCTCCGCAACAAGAGAGGCCGCGGTAGTGAGAGTCCCGCGCACCGCGATGAAGAGTGGCTCCTGCTTGCCACAACTGGAGAAAGCCCTCGCACAGAAACGAAGACCCAACACAGCCAAAAATAAATAAATAATTCTTAAAAAAAAAAAAAAGTACATGGGGTACTTCCCTGGTGGCACAGTCGTTAAGAATCTGCCTGCCAATGCAGGGGACATAGGTTCGATCCCTGACCTGGGAAGATCCCACATGCCGCGGAGCAACTAAGCCTGTGCGCCACAACTACTGAGCCTGTGCTCTAGAGCCCACGAGCCACAACTACTGAAGCCCACGTGCCTAGAGCCTGTGTTCTGCAACAAGAGAAACCACCACAATGAGAAGGCTGCGCACCGCAACGAAGAGTGGCCCCGCTCACCGCAACTAGAGAAAGCCTGCACGCAGCAACAAAGACCCAGTGCAGCCAAAATAAAATAAATAAATAAATAAATAAAATTTTAAAAGTACAGGGAAAGAGTAGTATATAATGGTAGATAGCTCCATACTAATCATGGAAATGTTCAAAAAACTGTTAACGGGCTTCCCTGGTGGCGCAGTGGTTGAGAGGCCACTGCCTCTGGAAAAAGCCCTCGCACAGAAACGAAGACCCAACACAGCCATAAATAAATAAATAAATAAATAAATAAATAATTTAAAAACAAAAAACAAAAAACAAAAAAAAACTGTTAACTATACCTAAATAGCAATGAAATATCAAATGGTTAGGAATAAACCCAAGAAAATATGTTCCAGATCTATACATAAAACACTAACATATATTTAGAAAAAGTAAAGACCTAAATGAATGGAGAGGTATACCAAGTTCAAGGTTTGAGTACTGAATACATTGAAGCTATCATTTCTTCCCAAATTGATCTGTAGATTTAATGTCAGCTCATTTAATATCCCCACATATTTTAATCAATTTTGATGAAACCCAAGGTGGGATCGTAGTGGAGAAAGAATGTTTTTCCTATAAATTGTTTTAATATAATTGGATTGCCATTTGGAAAAAACAAATGGAAATCCACAAGTGAAACTTCACAATACAAACAGAATTCTAATCCAAGAGGATATACATACATGCAAAAGTGAAAGACTTAACAAAAAAAACTAAAAGATAACATAGTAGAATACTTTCTTGGCTAAAAAGAAGGTTATTTTTTATTTTTGCTTTATTTTTATTTCTATGTAGGATTGCCAAACTTAGCAAACAAAGATATGTCACACCTGGCTAAATGTGAATTTCAGATAAACACTGAGTAACCTTTTTTAGTGTAAGTGCATGCATGTAATATTTGGTGCATACATATACTAAAGTATTTTTGTTGCTTATATGAAATTTACATTTAACTGGGTATAGTGTTTTTTATCTGACAACTCTATTTCTAGGTAAATATATAACAGAAAAAACTGCATAAGGGCACCAGAAGAACTACAATAATGTTCATATCAACATTATTTGTCAGAGTTCCAAAACTGATACAACTAAGTATCCATCATAGGTAGAATAAAGAAATTTTAGTATAGAATGAAATACTATAAAATACTTGAAATGGACAAACTACAGTTAAAATGAATAAGAAAAGACCATAACACAGAATTATGCATTTGGTATGGTTCAATTTATATAGAGTTTAAAAACAGGCAAAACTAAAGTTTGGTATTAGAAGTCAGGACAGTGATTGCCCTTGGAAGAAAAGGAAAGTAATGATCAGGAGGAGCTTTATGCGGACTTCTGAGGTGCTGGCAATGTTGGATTTGTTGATCTGGTAAGTATGTATATTTTGAAGTAATTTATTGAGATCTTCATCTACATTGATTATACTTTTCTGTAAGAGTCTTATGATTCAACAAAAAAATACTAAAATGTCACAGCTACATTGATATAGGCCAAATTGACTTTAAGGCAAAGAACATCACTAGAAATTAAAAAGGTCACAGTACTATAACAAAATTTTCACTCAAGCCATAAAATGTGAAAATTCTGAATTTATGTTCGAGTACTAATTAGAGTTTTAAATTGAAAGTAAAAATTGCCAGATTTTAAAAAATTAATTGACAAGGCTACCTAACAATTGGAGATTTTAACATATCTTTCTCCAAGAAGAAGTTACAATACACATTTAAACAACACAAAATTAAGCTTGATCTAATGAACTTAAAAAGAACATTGAACTCAAAAATTCAAATATGTATTTTTTCAACCTACAGAAAAGGGCTCGTAAACTGACCACTTACAAGACCACGAAGTCCACAACCTTAACCATAAACTTTAAGTAAAAGTACCTGGCCCTGAGTTCATTCTATTTTATTGTCACAGAGTTAAAAAAAAAAAAAAAAAAAAAGTAACTGTAACATCCAGGTAAATCATTATATCCACTTAACGCATGAGGGAAATACATAACGTTATTATGAAACAGCCACATATGCTAACTTTTATGAAAAAAATGACATTCTCAAAGTCAAAATATTTAAATACCAATTGGACCCTACTATATTATACGCATATTTTTAAAACGATAATATCTTTGGGTTTTAAATTTTTTTTTTTTTTTTAAACTTTGGGTTTATTTATTTATTTATGGCTGTGTTGGGTCTTTGTTTCTGTGCGAGGGCTTTCTCTAGTTGCGGCAAGTGGGGGCCATTCTTCATCACGGTGCACAGGTCTCTCATTATCGCGGCCTTGTTGCGGAGTACAGGCTCCAGACGCACAGGCTCAGTAATTGTGGCTCACGGGCCTAGTTGCTCCGCGGCATGTGGGATCTTCCCAGACCAGGGCTCGAACCCGTGTCCCCTGCATTGGCAGGCAGATTCTCAACCACTGCGCCACCAGGGAAGCCCTATCTTTGGGTTTTAAACCTTAATCAGATCATGTCTACACTACAGAAATTTACTAAAGTATCTAGAAGCCCTTTAGAAGATTGAACAAACTAATCAGAGCATTTGGCTTTTGCTGAGGAACTGAAAGTTTTTATAAAAGCGAGAAAAACTGGGAGTTTTTTGTTTGCATGTTTGTTATAATGAGGCATCCATTAGAGACCTATTTTACATAAGGTAATTTAAGGAGAAAATATTAGGAATCCATTAAACAGAAGGCTTTCCAATGTATTTTCTCTCCTCAATCAAGATCTTTTTTTAATTATTAAAAAAATTATATATTACTTTGATGAGAAGTGAAAAAAGAAAATTTTGCTAGGAAAACAACCTGTTACCTAAATAGAGTCAAATCTAAAACTTCTTCCAAAATATCGAGTCTATCTGATATTTTTCTAATATATTCCTTCTCCATTTTAAATAACAAAATCAGTTTCTATAATTTACATGCAAGAGATACTATTCTGAAAACATATTTCTGGTAAACTCTTTTTCTGAATTGAGGGGCTTCCTTTGGCATATTTTGAACTCTTGATTTAACACTGAGGCTCAAAAATTTTCACATCTTGCTTCTTTTTTAATTAATTGTGTCTGAAATATCATAACCCAATTTGTACGTTTGAATTTTTACATCAAAATCTACTCCTATCCCAACAGGCATTGATCCTGAAGCTCACAGCGTCATTCAGATAAGTGGCTTAGTTATCTACTATCTCTGCATCCAAAAGAGTAATCATTTCCCTAACCTGTCCCTCTCTGGTTATATTGCATGCCCTAAGCTAAAATTATGAAATGGAAATGGAAAGAGAGAATCTATTTGGAGTGGTAATAAATAGGATTTTTGTAGTATAGCAACTTGTATAAAATTGGCCTGTAAAAGTCCATGAATTATAGACTAATGTGGCAGACAATTAACACCTTTTTACTACATTTTAAAAAGTCATCAACATTGTTTTGAGTCAGGAAAATTTGCAATATAGGAAAGTTATTGTTACTTCATTTCCATTACCTTAGAATGTGAGAGGAGACTGATGCCAGTTTGGTAGTTCTAAGCAACATCATGGGTGCCTAGTTACAAATTGAGAAGCAGCGAATCAAGAACCACTAGTCTGCCACTAAGACAGGAAAATTGTGCTTTTTAGGAGTTAACACTGGAGCTTAAATTCTGGATTTGGACTCAAACTTACTGGCAACTGATATCTGACTTAAAAAAACTCCTAATAAATCTGTTGTAGACTCGAATTTCCTAGTTGTCTTATGCCTGAGATTTGCTCATTACTTTTAATTCCAGTGGTGAAGTTACCCACCTGTGTTCTAGTGACAGTGGAACAGAAGAGTTGCTTGAACTCTCAACTGCTCTTCCTTTAGTAATTTTATGGGCAAAGCCACAGCCTGACCATGATGCAATAATTATTTTATTTAAGCGTTTTTAAACAGCTGGGATTTTATCCACAATTATAAATATCAGCTTGAACAAAGAGTATGTTTTTATAATAAGATCAGTGATTCCACCTTACAAATGAAAATTACTGAAAAAGTTATCTGACATATCTTTGTGTATAATGTTATCAGTATTAAAATAATTGTGAATCACAGCAAAGCCTAATCAATGTTGTAATTTCAATTCTTCTTAATACCATTCTTAAAGAGCCATTTGAAAAATAATAGCTACTGAAAATAATATCAGGGATAAAATTATGCTAGACAAATGAACAATTCTCCTTGGAAATGAATAAACAGCTCAAGAGCTCAGCAATCAATCACTACAACATTAATACTATATAAATATAATTTTCTGTTCTATTAGCCTTCTGATTACTTGCTATATTTTTCTTAAAGTTTGTTATTTAATATATTGGTTTGTTCAAATTGTCATGAACAGCAAATTTATACTTTATTTCCCTATAATATTTAGCTTATATCTATAATTTGAACAACCTTCTTTTGTTTATAGACAAATGTTCTTTCTAGGAGATCTTGACAACTACCAACTACCGATTACTGAGTAAGGAAATGTAGTGATTGATTCACTACAATGGATTTGTTTCTTGTAGGATTACTAGCTGAAACTCAGCAGAGATTTCTTATCAGCTATCTATGTCTTTTACCTTAGAAGAAACCACATCTATTGCTATTGTATTAGCTTAAGTACATTTACCAAAAGGTCTGGAAATGACATTCATTAATCTCACCAGTGATTTCTTTTCAAAAACTGATTTGTGTTATGCTGAGAGTTATTAAAAATACTTTTTATTTAGATTACTTAATATCTATTTTGAGCATCCAGAACCGCTTTGGTTTACTTAACATAAGAAAAAACTGATTTTATGCAGTCATATGCTTGTATTTGTTAACAATAGGCTCTCCAGAGAGAAAACAACTGATGTGTAACATTTGACAATTTTTCAGAAGTAAATTATTCCACCAAGGCCAATTTTAAGCTACCAGTGTGATGCCACTCATTAAACAAGAAGTTGGGAAGGAATAAACACAATCACTTTCATGAGCCTGATAAGGATAGCTAGCATATCACTGAACGCGATGAAGTCTTTTACTTACAGTTTATAATTAGGTAGATATATTAAAACCTCCTGAATATTTTTTAAAATGTATGGTATTATATGCTTAAGGGCCAAAGTTTGTTTTGTTGTAAAAGCCTTAGAAGAAAGCTTTTATTATGTCCCTTGCCCAATCCTAGCCTAATCTTTTAAATTTCACCATACTACTTTACCCAAAGACTTTTTTCAAGGGTCACCTCCTTACTCATCTTAATCCATCTGTTCACAATTATTCCAGTTTCATCATATGCTTGCAAATGACAGCTGAACTCTACTATCTTCTATTTCTCTCATCCTATACTTTATGTACAACAATGCTAGAACCTTTTTTCTAAAAATTCATAAGTACCTAAATATGGGTATACACTTGGAGAATAGGTCCCAAAACAAACCAAAAAAATAATTCACAAAAAATTTATGTTATTTAGAGTAGGAGTGACATGTCTTGACTTTCCAACTGTGCCAATTTAATTACTGTATTGTTATAATATGTAATTAATGGAATTATTAAAATTACCTTCTGATATGAGATGCTTCTTTCTGTTAGAATTTATATAAAGCAGCACAAGTATGCTACACTGAAACACTGGAAGCCAGAAGAAATAGGTGGAAAGTGGAGGAGGGATGACAAAAAACAGGGAGGTAAACATTTTCAAAACCATTTTCTAGGTATTAGAAGAAAAACAAAACCAAAAGGTGTTTCCTCTAAATATACTGGCATTTGTACAAAACACTGCAGATAAGGTGCCTTGGGAAATAATTTTATAGCTGAAGTCTTCACTCTTCTGTAAGAATTGGAATCATGTTAATATAGTGAATATTCTAAAGATCTACAGACATTTTAATGATATATCTTGTTACTCAGATATATCATTTTATCAAAAGAAAAAGGGCACATAAAAACTTGAGCTAAATTCTCACCTTCATCAAATATAAGAATCCATGTATATACACAGCATATAAATTATTATTCTTTTCTGTCTATGCTAGCACATACAAATTGCTTCGAATGTGGTTGATATGTATTTTACTAAAGTTATAAAAAGTAAATTCAGCAATACAGGGAACTCTCATTACCCAAGTATTTGCTATTCAAATACGAATAGCATAAATGTTGAATAGCAAAGAAAAAGCATCAAAACACAATAACAATCACCAATGACAAAATCACTTATAAAAGTTACCATCTCTCAAACATCCACACCTGTCTTAAATGTTTGCCTTTTCCTGAATGTAATATGAACAGATTCATATATGTGTAGACTTTGAGTCTGGCTTCTTTCACATGGTACAATGCTTTTGAGATACATCTATGTAGATGTATGATTGATGTATATAAATGTGTGTATCAATAGTCTGCTCCTTCTTATTGCTGTATTGGTGTACCCACATTTGTTTGTTTCATCATGGTTGAACACTTTTGGGGGGGCAATTATTAGAACATTCCTTAAATATATTTGCATACAGGCAAATTAGTGTGGATATTATTCTCATTTCTCTTGAGTAAATACTTACTAGTGGCATTACTGAGTCATATAGTAAGTGTACTTTTTAGTTCATAAGAAACTGCCAAACTATTTTCCAGAATGGCCATACATTTGACCAGCTTTCTGCTTATCTCCTCAGCTACTTGAAAGTCCCAGTTTCTCTTCATCTTCTCAGGTACTTTGCCAGTCTTTCTAATTTTATCCATTTCCTAAACATGTTGTAGTAACCATTATGTTTTATATTTGCATTTCCATAATTAATAATAATGATGTTGATGAACATCCTGTCATAGGCTCATGCGCTATTCATATATATGCCTTGCTGAAGTATTTGTTCATTTTTAGATAAAAAATGTTGCCCAATTTCCTTTATTGGGTTGTTACCTGATTATTGAGTTGCAAGAAATGTCTATGCGGTTTGGATTCAAGCCCTTTACCAAATTAAGTGTTTTGCAAATATTTTCTCTCAATCTGTCTTGTATTTCATTTTAACAGTGTCATCCAAAGAGATCTTTTCAATTTTGATGAACTTTAGCATATATATTTTCCCTGTGAACTTCGTGCTTTGTGCAAATTAAGAAATCTCTGCCTAACCCAAGGTCACAAAGCTTTTTTTCTTAAGTTTTCTTCTAAAATTTTTATAGTTTCAGTTCTTATATTAAAGTCTATGATCTATTTTTAGTTAATTTTTAAAAATAATTTGAAGTCACAGTTGAGGTTTATTTGTTCGCATATAGATTTCCAAATGTTTCAGCACTATTTGTTGAAAAGATGATCTTTCTTGTATTGTGTGTCATTTACATATTTGTTGAAAATTAATTGACCACACAGATGAGGTTTTAATTTTAGACTCTGTATTCTGATTTATTGAGCTATACCTATCCATACAATACTGCATGGTCAGGATTGCTGTAGTTTTATAATACAATTTGAAATCAGGTAGTGTGAATCCTCCCACCATGTTCTTCATTAGACAATTATACATTAAAACTACAACTCGGTTTCTCTACACAACTCAAATAGCTGGGTTTTTTAAATCAACAATTTCAAATACTTGTGAGACTCTGCAGTAACTGGAATTCTTACAACTTGTTGGCAGCATTTTCAATTTGTTCAATATTTTGGAAAATTCTATGGAAGTAACTCATAAGAATAAACATGCGTATGTCCTATGGCCTACCAATTCCACTTCTACATAATAGGAATAACCTTCGACTTGATACAAAAGAAAATTTCAAAACCTGTAGCTCATAAATGGCAATATATATTCTTACTTATATACTTACAACAGGATACTCTAGATCAATACAAATAAATGAACTAGATCTAGACACAACTTGGATGAATCACATAGACATAATGTTGAGTGAAAAAAAACAAGATTCAAGAGGTAATATATAAAGTACAAAAACTTGGCTTTGGTTTTAGAAGTCAGGGTAGAACCTACTTGGACAGAAAGCAAAAACAGTGATGTGGAGAGGTAGCAGGGGATTTCTGATTCTTATATTTATAGGTTTGGATGATAATTACATGAGTGTATTCACTATGTAAAAACTGACTTTTATGCTTATAATTTATATACTTTTTATATGTATATTAATGACTTCAAAAAGGTTTATTATATAAAAAGCATATTCCAGTTAATAGAAGACATCAATATGGAGTCCTCATAATGTATGCAGTGAGGTATCAAAGGAGCATAGGAACTTTCTAAGATTACCCTTTTGCATTCCAAAAGTATTAGGAATTCAGAAATCATACACTTCCCTATGAAATGAAGAATATGCAGTGACCATTTTTCTTAATGCCTATAGACAGAAGCAAAGCAATCATTCCACATGCTTTAAAGGGAGTGTAGGATTGGAAGCAGCTCCTTTGCCCCTTTCCTGTTTGTCTATTTCTGTTCCCCTCAAACCTTAATTATAGAAATGAGATCACTAGTAACATTTAACCTAACTCCTGACTTCTGCTCTACTGAATGTACACAATGCCTTGCCTAACCTGTTGATTCCTTTCCTAGATTTATTCTTTTAGAAGAATAAAGACTTAAGTAGTTAAAGAATGACTGACTGACTACCCACAGTTTCCCCCTTAGCAAATTTGCAGGTGGACCACGTGGGCAAGACAGCATCCAGAGGAAAATCAGAAGTCAGCAGGTCTGCACACAATGGAAAAATGACGAAGAATCTGACTCCTACCTTAATGACTAACTGAGATTTTTTCCCTTTAAAAATTGTCATGGCTGAGCAGTATTTTCAGAATTGGTCTCCAGACATGAGTCCAGCTTCTCCCCAGATTGCCAGCTTTTCTGAATAAAGCACCCTTCCTTTCTATGCACTTGCCCCTCAATTATTGGCTTTTGAGCAGTGAGCAGCTGAACCTGAGTTTGGTAACAGGATTGAAAATAAGGGCATGCTTTGCATCCTGTTTTGTGTGGAAACCTACTGTCCTAATCAGATACTACTATTATTTAATTGCCCACATACTCTAAATCATAGTTCAGCAATCTTTTCTGTAAAGGGCCAGATAGTAAATATTTTAGTCTTTCCAGGCCATATTACCTTTATCAAAACTACTCAACTCTACCACAGTAGAGCAAGAGCAACCAGAAATAACACATAAACAAATGAGTTTGGCTGCGTTCCAATAAAATTGTTCTATGGACACTGAAATTTGAATTTTATATAGTTTCACATAGAATAAAAGATTAGTCTTTAAAATTTGTTTAAACTATTTAAATATGTAAAAAACAATTCCTAGCTTGTGGGACATACAGAAACAAGTAGTGGGCTGGATTTTGTCTGTGTGTGGGCTTTAGTTTGCTGACCCTGGGTCTCAATTAGGGTTTTTTTGGTCCCTTTTCTGTTTTGTCTATAGTACTCTAGTCTCAGACTTTAAGAGACTGGAATCTGCTTGATTTGGTGTTTCTCTTCTCTGAGAACTAACAGAAACCAAAGAGAAAAAAATATCCATCCATTATGCATGTTGAGTTCCTTCTGTTTGATGATCCTTCCAGCCAAGAACCTGCCTGTGCACTATTCACTGGTCACTCAATCATTAAGCCAGTCTCCTCTGCTGTAGTGTACGTGATGTTGCATCCAGAAATAGCAAGGAAATATGTGTTTAAATATATCTTCTCTAGAAAATAGATATTAAATTTTGAGTGCAAGGGTTCATAAATGCCCTGATATTGTTTGCCTATTCTATGCATGAATGTGCATTCTTTATGGAGAGCCAGATTCATCATTTTCATCAGATTTTAAAGAGGTCTATGGCTCAAAAGATCTTAAGGAGCATTACTTAAGAGCCCTAAAATATATCTAGGTTGCTAGTACCTGTAATGTAGGAAATGACCACAATGAGAGCTAATAATTTGTTAAAAGAGGAGTGATAGAAAAGCCAAAATTAGAGAAAAAGAGTTACATATTCTACAAGCATACACACATTAATGACATTTTACTATTTGAGAATATTGGAGGTAATGAAATCTTAGTGTCTTTAAAAACATTAGCATTAAAGCAATTTGTATTTTAGACTAACTTAACTGCTTTTTTTTTTTTTTAAACCAGAACTTCATTTACCTCTTGATATTGTGTCCTGGTAGTAAGGTAAAGGTCTTTCTTGGAACTTCTAGTTTTAAACCTAGGTACTTGGGTGGTTCAGGCAGTTTCCTGTGGCAGCTGAGCTAAGAATGCGGAGGCCTTAGGCAGAGCCATTAGGCATGTCTACTCTTTGTTTAAACCACTGCACTTTACCTCTGATGGCATTTGTTTTGCACACTGAAACACAACTATAGACCTCTGTTTGTATGTCATCAGGTTTAAATCATTTTTATTGAAACACTAAGATAAATACAGCTTCGATGTACAGTCCATCTGGTTTCTATGACTATCTCCTTATCCCATCAGCAAAGTCTCCCATGTATCTTCTTGATGTGAGATATATGGCTTCTTTTCTTTTCCATTGCCTGCCAGCAGTGTTTGCTCTTTGTAACATTTTTCTCTTGTTTTTTTCTTCAAGGACTCATATCTGGAAAGCTAAGAAGAAGGCACAGAATCTTGCCTATCCTCTAACACAGATTGTTTCTTAGAGAACATTCATTTAAATGGAAATCTTTCCTTTATATATAATTGTTACTATAAATATAACCATCAAGGAGCTAAATTTTTTAATGTAGCTTCAAAATTACTTGTTCAGAGTGCGAAAGTCATTCTCATGATGAAAGATAATCTAAACTAAAGCTGGTTTCCTTGGTGTAGCTTATCAATATTAACATTCCTCCATCTTATCTTCCACCTAATACAGTATGTAGGAAAACTTGCTTTTGAATGAATGCTTTCAGTTACTTTCTTCTAGTTTATTTATTCAAATATCACACTCATCTATTTCTATAAGTATATTCATAGCACAATTACTGTTCTTTACCTTACTTTTCCTCATTCAAAAGCACACTGTAGGTGCCTCTCCCCTAAATCACTTAGATCTGTATCATACTGTATGTTATTCCATTGTATGTATTTTTCATAACTTACTTTACTAAGTAACTAACCCAAGGTCATATAGGTAGTAAATGGTAGAGGTTATGCTCTTAACCATTAAGGTATAATGTTTTTAAAGATTTTTTTTTTTTGACTCTGGCTTTTGGGAGAATTCTTTGAATCAGCCTATTTCACTATACTGTGTCAGCAAGCTTTTTGCTTTTCAATGACTCTATTGAGTTTTTACCTCTAAGACTTTTTTCTTTTCAGTTATTGTAGTTTATTAGCTGAAATTGCTAACACCTATATTTTAGATTGCAATTGATAGCTTTTATGTTTCTATTTTTTTACATTACAATGTTTTATTCTATTTTTTGCCATATTTGTTAATGTGCAGACATTATTCTCCATTTAACTTATCAGATGGTTTACCAGTTTATGTGTTCAACATTTTACAGGAAAAATATATTCATATGTTTTATATATATATAATTTTATGTTTATTTATATATCTGAGAACTTATTTCTATTTTATATATAAGTAAATAAAAAATATGGATAAGTATAGAATTTACAAGTTAAAAGTTTACATGTTCACTGCCTTCATGTATTCAAATTTGTGGAGCCAAAGTAGGAGACCAGGTTGAGTTATTTTTATGTTTATTGGGTTTTTGTAGAATTCTTTTTTGATTAAATTTAAATTTGAAGTAGACTTTATGGGAGTTGGATGCTTCTCAGTATTTGATTTTGTTAGATTTTCTTTCTTTTCTTTTTTTTTCTTAGTAGTATTATTCAGTAATGTTTTTGTCCTGTTTTTCAGGAATGCCAATCATCCATGCTCTGGATTTCTTTTTCCATCCTTAGAAATATGTTGACTTCCCTGTCTTCCTCTTTCAGTGTAGTTGTACTTGGTTTGTTTATTGGTTGATTTAAACATGATGTGCTCTCATTTCTTTGAGATGTTCTTTCTTTTCTTTATATTTTTGTAGATCCCAAGATTTACAAAAGCTATTTTTTTTTTTTTTGGCAAAAGATAGTTTAGTCTTTTACTGTTTAAAATCATGTTTAAACATCTCCAATGGCATTGTCAATAACTGTTAATAATTCCTGAATTAACTCGTCCAGATTGCTTTTATTTTTTAGTCTGAATCCATTAAAAAAATTCTTGAAAGTGTAAATATGTTGAAGTATATTATGGTTAAAATTTCTTCTGTTTCCTGCAATATTCATCAAATATGTGCATAGAAGTTAATCTCCTTTTTAATGTTGGAGAATTTTGCTTATAATAGCCATACTAGGTGCTATTTAGTTGATTTATTTTTACTTTCTTAAACCTGGTGAATTCTCCCCTAAGAAAATGAGTTAGAGATTCCCATTGTTATTTAGGTTTCAAGTTACTCTCTTCTGAAAACTCCCACTTCCCTTCATTATACACTAAGGACATCAATCCACCAGGTGAATTCAGACATCTCTACTTCAACTGATCAGCAAATGAGTTTAGCTGTTATATGTGGTACTGTGGGACAGATCACTTTATTTTCATAATCATAGTCTCTTGTCTACATAATAATAATTGACATAATTATTTAAAATGTTTAAATTCCTCTTATTTTATAAAATGTTATAAATGTTACAGTGATGAAAATAGTTAAATGCATATGTCTTATACACTTAATATAATTAAGTGGATATTGGAAGTAATAAGACCTGCTAATGGAATCAAATCACTGAATATACATTAGATGTCTATTAGAAAAGCATACAATTACAAGTAAAAAGAACAAAATTAAATAATCTATATTAAAAATCCTAGAAATATATCGTCAACTCTTGTGTCCATCAGGGAAACTGAAACTAAACATTTTATATTTTTAAGATTTTTTTTGTAACAATCTCTCCTTCTATGCATAAACCAGTCCATTGATTTTTGCATATTAAATATCACCTATATCCAGGTTTACCTTATACACAAAATGATGAAAGCTAGAACCATTAATAGATTCTGCTAAAGATATTTACTGCCTTTTTTCTTTCCTTTGTTGAGCATCAGTGGCAGAGCCAATGATAGTTTTCCACACTTTTTTTCCCATATAACTGGTCTGTACTCCATGTATTCACAGGCCTGCAGCTGGTCCCTTTCCTTTAACTTATTTTCCTTGCCAACTTTGAGGAGAACTCTAAACTTAGGTAAGAAAAGGTGGATAGTGAAAATCATGTTCCTTTGCAGCTATTGCTTTGCAAAAGGAAATTGCAATGTGAGAATAAGTAATTATATCTTTACAGTGATGGAAATGTGTACTCTGAAATGGTCTTAACTTGATTCTAACTTTCTAAATTTAACACTTTTGAAATGAATTCACCATAATTGGGAACATGGTTTCCCAAATCTAAGGTACCTCTTTCCTCTTTCTTGCTTCTAATTTTATTATTCCAAATTACAGTTTAACTGATTTATCCTACTTTTTTCCCCCCTTTTTTAATTAGACACAAGCCTTTTAAAGGTACCGGGAAATGTGGTTAGACGGTATGCAGACGCTGCCGCCTGGTTATGAGCACCCGGGGAGCAGTTACCTCTGGTCAGGTCGAGAGCCTGTTTATCCTCCGTGACAAAGTACTCTTTACTGAAAGAGTGAAAATGACTTTTATTCCAGTATGAAATGCACTTTGCTTTATTGCATCTTTCCTTGATAATAGAATTCAATCAGATCTTCTTGTTGTTGCTGGCAGTTTTTATCTAGCCCGCCTCCGTAACTCAGCTGATCTGAACTTTCAGTCCCCTGCTTGAGGCAGACCCCGATGCAGCATAACCAAGTAAATACATTCAAATCCTCAAAGTCTTAAGTAGGATAAATGCTTCTTATCAGAACTATTTATCCATGGGAGGTACTCTACCTTTCATATTTTACAGCTGTTGACTTGTCCCGAAGGAACACATGCACTGAAATTTCCTGTTAAAGATTAAATGCTAATCTCCCAAGTGGCCAACATCTATTCAGCTATTTACAACAATGTTGTAAGTCAACAGCAAGCAGCTGTTCAGTCTATTTCTTCATACAAGGATTCTTAGCTTCATAGTCTAATGAATCAACCTGAGGTTGATTTAGGCTTGCAATCATGCCAAGAGTTATGAGTTTATTTGTGACTTAATAATTTAAGAGGATCCTTGCCATTTTCTCATAATATAACTAGTAAATCAATCATAAAAGAAAATCATGACAGACATGACTCAACAAATTAGAAAGAAACCTTAGGAAAACATATCATTACTTTTGTTTTTAAAGCAGTATGAATCACATTATAAATCATTTCTGGAAAAGCAAAAAAAAACAAGTCATGGCCTCTTCCAGTGTGTTTTAAAAGGTGAATTAACCCCAAGGAAGCCGACTTGTTCAAGTGATGGCTGTGTTTAGAGGAACAGTCACAAATATAATGAAGCACAAGAAAACAGAAAATTGCATTGGCTAAGAGCAATATGACAGACAAATGACTTTGGATGAACTTGTTAGGAATAATTCTCTGACCATGGAACATCAAGTGACTATGTGGCCGTAACTGCTCGTCATGAGCCCGGTGGTGTCAGACCCACCAAATCATAAGTTTGGGTGGACCTAAGAGCAATCCATCATAAGATGGCTCACACATCTGGGATCAGGAACAAGCAAAGCCAGAAGGTAAATGCAAGCTGCATGTACAGATGGCCCAGATTCCCAAGTCATCCACAAGTGTTTTATCTCAGCCCCTTCCTCATCTCACATCTATGGCCATAAGAATGCCATATGGACAGCTGATAAAGGAGGTAAAAGTCCAAGTTTGGTTCAAGGTAGGTTCAAGGTTTGGTTCAAGTTGACCTGTGAGTGCAAACTGAAATTGGTTAATGGCTGTGCTAAAGCACCCTTTAAGGGTGGCCTAAAAGAGACTGGTGAATAAATGTCCTGAGGGAAAAAAATTTATATTTTACACGTGGTTATCCATTTTGTGTGGACAGAAAAGTAGCCTGTCAATAGACTGTATATAATATCATGGGCACTGGTGTTATGGGCTGAATTCTGTCCTCCCAAAATGCACTTGTTGAAATTTCAACCCCCAGTACCTCAGAATGTAACCATATTTGGAGGTGAAGTCTGTAAAAATGTCATTCAGTTAAAATGAGGCCTTCAGAGTAGGGTCCTAATCTGATGACTTGCATCCTTATAAGAAGAGGAAGAGACACCAGAGATGGGCACACAGAGAGAAGGTCATGTGAGGACACAGCAAGAAGGTGGCCATCTGCAAGCCAAGGAAAGATGCCTCAGGAGAAACTCAACCTACCAACACTTTGATCTTGGACTATGAGAATAGTGAGAAAATAAATTTCTGTTGTTTAAGCCACTCAGTCTGTGGTATTACAGCAGCCCCAAAAAACTAATACAAACGGCAACTTATTTGGCTATTTAGAAAGAAGTCTAGGAGGAGAAGGAATGGGAGATTAGAGACATGGAGATCTGAGAATAAGGTGTGTTCAAGGATGGATAGGAGTGGTTCTAAGTCTGAAAACCTTTTTTACCGGAGGTTAACACCCACTAAAAAGCATTCATTAGACAAAGAGTACTAAACAACGAAGTATCCAGAATAATTTAGACAGTTGATGTCAACAAGTCACTTTCATGGCCATCCCAGTATTGGCACAACAGTTGCTACCCTGGCAAGGGTGGAGACTATGTAGCTATTGCTTCCTTCTATTGCTTAATCTCACAGCAACAGAGACAAACCCTCAGCCCCTGATATAGCACCATTTACTGAAGAAACTAGGAAGCCAACTGGTGACAAGCTTATTACACTGGACTCCTTTCATCCTGAAAAGGGAAGCATTTTATCATCACTAGGATAGGCCCATATTCTTGTATGGAGTTTCCTTTTCTGCTTGTTAGGGTAGCAGTGTTATTTAAGTAATACAGTGTATTTGATCTGCTGATATTCCATCAGACCGAGGGACAAACATAAGATCAAAGGATACATGGCAGGAGTGAGCACTTAACTATAGGATCCACCAGTCGTATTGCATATCATGCCACCCTGAAGCTGCAAGTTTGACAGAGTAATGGAAGGGCCTGTTGAAGATACAGTTGAAGTGTCATCTTGAAGATAATTCCCGGTGATGATAAGGAGTAATGCTTCTAGACACCATAAAAAAATTGCCATTATATTGTGAGGTGTCTCCAATTGGTAAATTACACTAGTTTGAAAATCAAGAAGTGAAATTAGCAGTGGCTCTGTTTACCTTGGCTCTTAGTAATCTACTTAGAAAATGTGTGCTTTCCATCTCTGTTACTCTGGTCTCCTTGGGTTTAATGATCCTGTGCCCCAGAGAAGGTATACTTTCATTAGATAACATAGCAATATTCCAATTAAGCCTCCAGTTATGGTAACCTCTCAATCACATTGTACTTATGATTACAGTCTAACAGGCAAGGAAAGGAGTCAATCCTTTCCAGGGGTAAACTGACCCTGATTATCAGGAGGGGGTAAGGCTTTTGTTGCATAACGAAGACAGTAGAGAAGAATAGGTTGGAAAGCCAGGCGATTCACCTTGTTGTCATTTGGTACCCCCTTGACCAATTTTAACTGTGAATGGAAAAACATAGTAACCCCCCACCCTCACCATCCAAGAAGGATGCAGTTTTCTGCTACCTTCATCAGGTGCTAGTTGATTATATAGAGAATCTAGAATGGATGGGAGAGGAGATGGTGATAATATACAGTTATGCCATCAGGATGAGCTGGAGAATCAGGGGTTGTAATTTATCAAACTAACCTTCCTCTTACAACTTCATCCCAGGAAACAAGGCACGACAGAATCCGAAAAAGCAATCTCCATATTATATGACTCAAGTGTATCTATGTGCCTTAAGAGACGGATTGTAGTAGATGTCACGGCGAGCGACCCAGGTAGCTCCTTCAGCACAGAAGCACTCATTACCCTGGCTGCTGGGATGTTGGTGGTTTACAGCTCTTAGCTGAATCCCTTTCCACAACTTTCCCTTAACTGTGAAAAGTTGCTTCACCCAAAATCATTCCTCCTTTCTAAGGGCAGCCTGTAACCCATATCAAGTCAATATTGGGTATAAAGGCCCAGGTCCCATACCCAAATGATGAATAAATTTGAAGTGTCCATATTAACTATAGAGCTCCTTGTGGAATAGACTGAGGCCTTTGTTGAGAAGGCCTGACATTTCAGTTTTAATCTTTGTGGCAGGTGTTGATTATATGAGCACTCCCTAGTTATCTTCCTGTATATACATCTCAGACTTTGCTTTGCAGAGTAGCTGATCTACCATCTTTTTATTTTTTTTAATTTTAACTATCTTGCTCTGTAATAGTTCAAGATTTGGCATTGCCTAACATACTCTCTTGCCCTCAAAGAACTCTTAATCTAGAAAAAGAGAAAGAAAAAAAATGGAAAAATTTTCCTATAAATTTAAAAGTATATTCACTTAGTGAATTATTAAAAAGAAGAATCTTCATTATAATTGTGCTTTCCTTTGTTATTTTTACTTCAAAGACCACAAAAGTTGATCACTACATGTTTCAAGTCTATTACCTATCAAATAATTTTTCAGTCTAAAAATTAAGAATTTGATATTTATCACAAGCAACCAAAGCAAAAATTAGTAAGTGGGACTAAAACCGCAAAGCTTCTGGACACCAAAATAAACAATCTACAAAATGAAAAGAAGAAAAAATTTTCAAGTTATATATCTGATAAGGAGTTAATATCCAAAATATATAAAGAACTCACACAACTAAATAGCAAAACAAACAAAAAAAACAAATAAAAATGGGCAGACGAACTGAACAGACAATTTTCCAAAGAAGACATAGAAATGGCCAACAGGTATATGAAAAGGTGTTTGACATCACTAACCATCAGGGAATGCAAATCAAAACCACAATGAGATATCATTTCACACTTGTCAGAATGGCTGTCATCCAAAAGACAAGAGATAACAAGTATTGGCAAAGGTGTGGAAAAAAGGGAATCCTTGTGCACTGTTGATGGGAATGTAAATTGGCATAGCTACTATGGAAAACAGTATGGAGGTTCCTCAAGAAATTAACAGTAGAGCTACCATATGATCCAGCATCCCATTTCTGGGTACCTAAAGGAAATGAAGACAGGATATCAAAGAGGTATCTGTGTGTTCCTGTGTTCATTGCAGCATCATTCACAATAGCCTAGATATGGGAACAATGTAAGTGTGCATAAATAGATATAACACACACATACATATACACACACACACACACACACACACACAGAGAAATATTATTCAATCATGAGAATAAGGAAGGAAATCCTACCATTTGTGCCAACTTGGATGGCACTTGAGGGCTTATGCTAAGTGAAATAAGTCAGACAGACTATATAATATCACTTATATGTGGAATCTAAAAAAGCAGAGAAATAGGAGAGTAGAGAGGTAGTTACGAGGGGCTGCAGGGTCAATGAAATG
Organism: Balaenoptera physalus; assembly: GCF_965194825.1. Classification (NCBI taxonomy): domain Eukaryota; kingdom Metazoa; phylum Chordata; class Mammalia; order Artiodactyla; family Balaenopteridae; genus Balaenoptera; species Balaenoptera physalus. Next base: position 96,730,955 of record NC_138890.1, on the reverse strand, counting down.
GGAGATACTGGTAGAAGTGTACAAACTTCTAGTTATAAGATCAAGTTCTGGGGATAATACAGTGTGGTGATTACAGCTAATAATACTGTATTATATACTTGAAGGCTGATGAGAGAGTAGACCTTAAATATTCTCACCACAAAAAAGAAATGGTAATTATGTGACAGGATAGAGATGTTAGCTAATGCTATGGTGGTAATTGATATATAAATATATCAAATCAACACCATGTACACCTTAAACTTACACAATGCTATATGTCAATTATATCTCAATAAAGTTGGAAAAAAAGAAAAAGAAAAAAAAGAATTTGGTATTTATGAAGTCTGTGAAGATATTCAATGTATAAACCCACTAATTATAATAAAAAATTAAAAATTTGTATTTTAATATCTGAGTTTATTCATGAAGAATGAAAAAGAAACTCCATTACAACTGTTTATCTGATAAAATTATTTTGCTGGTGGCTTTCTTATTTCCTTCAAAGAATGGGCTATAATTTTTACTATATTTCAAAGCAATAATTAAATCAAAAGGAGGGAGAAAATCAGACTGGTCACAGCATTGGGTGATTTAGGTAATTGCAGCATATTTTAATTCTATGTAAGTGTCAATTTTGATGTTTTTATTTTTCTAGCTTTACATATTATATACTGTATTGTATACATGTAGGGGCCCTTTCATTTTAGAGACTCTAAAATTATTTATAACTGTGCATTCAGGTAAATATTGACATTGTGAGCAAATAACACACATAGTAGTCTTTTTAAATTCTTACCTTGGGAAATTCAAAAAGGAGACCGGCAGTCTATCTTAAAAGATTTTCTTGAAGAATATTTTAGGATTGAGAAACATTTAAATTATTAATGGATTAACAATTTGATATTATAAACTTAAAAATTGAAATGTATGGGATTTTCAGCCAATGTTTAAGAGGAAATTTTTGTACTAGGCAATAAGCTCTAGCCAGACTAATGTATTAGTCCCTGTATCTCTCAATGGTCAATTCTCAGTTATCTCTTTATTCTGCTTCTTAGGATTTTTGGCACTGTGGATCACACACTCCTTCCAGACAACCATCTTCTCTGTTCTCTTCCTACCTCACAGGTTGATGATTCTTGGTCTCTAGCTGGATCCTCTTCCTATACATATTTGAGGGATTAAGGTTCAGTCTTTATTAATCTTCTATACTAATCTCATTCCCTAGTCAACCTCTTCCCTTCACAAGGTAATAACATCTGTACTCTAATGACTCAGGACTCTATATCCAGACCAAAAGTATCTCCTGTATTTATATTGCTATATGCATCTGTCTATATTTTTTATTACTACTAGAAAGGAGAATTTCCTTTCTAGTCTTAGTATTAACATAATTGTGAATTGCTATTCTATTTTCCTTTCAACACTGGTAAGAATTCCCTCTTCTTCTTTCCTCTCTGGCTGCATATGACCCTTCAGGTAAATTGCAAGATCTGCCTAGTCTGCTTCTACTGTCAGCCACTTCACTCTTTGCCCCAGGAGAGCACAACTTTCACTTCTCCCAGTCTACAGTTTCTTTTCCATGTTGAAAATGACTAATAGGACAGGTGCTACACTATACCAGAGTCTGCAGTTTTAAAATCATTCTCAAATACAAAATTTTGGATTTAAACATATTTAAATATTTAATTGTAATATTAACAATTCCCAAAGCCACCTATAGATACAACACAATCCTCATCAAAATTCCAATGGCATTGGTCACATAAATGCAAAAAACATCTAAAAATTTGTGTGGAAGCACAAAAGATCCAAATAGCCAAAGCAATCCTGAGGAAGAAGTACAAAGCCAGATGTATTACACTTCCTGATTTCAAACTGTACTACAAAATGATAGTAATGAAAACAGCATGGTGTGGGCATAAAAATAGACACATAGACCAAAGGAATAGAGCAGAAAGCATGGATTAAACCCCCACATATACAGCCAACTAATATTTGACAAGGATACCAAGACACCCAAAGGGGAAAGAATAGTCTCTACAACAAATGCTGTTGAGAAAATTGCATAAATACATGCAGAACAATGAAACTGGACCCTTCTCTTGCACCACTTAAGAATTATCTTGGAATAGATTAAAGAATTAAACATAAGACCTGCTACCATGAAAATCCTAGTTGAAAAATATAGGGAAGAAATCACTTGACTTTGCTCTTGGCAATGATCAATGATTTTTTGGATATGGCAACAAACAACAAAAGCAAAAATCAACAAATGTGATTAATGAAACATGAAAGCTTCTGCATAGCAAATAAATTAATTAATTAATTAATTAATTTAAAAAAGGCAACCTACAGAATGAGAGAAATTTTAGCAAACCATATATCAAATAAGACTGATGAGGATGAGTGTAATTTTTGTGACTTTCTGTCTGAATTAAAAAAAAAAAGAATCCAACAAGGACTCAGAGGCAAAGAATATACAAATCAATTTTCACTGCAAAGTAGAGGAGCTGTTACAGTGGAGGATTACTGGACTGAATGTCAATATTATGACATAGTATGGGTGTGTTTCATGTTTGGTAATTGCAATCATTGTTGCTTTTGTTGTGGTCATCCATGTACAATGCTTGGTGTCAGTCTATTTATCTCTTGTAAAAATAAAATATAGTGTGTGTGTGTGAAAAAAAAAAATATAGGGAAGAAATCACTTGACTTTGCTCTTGGCAATGATCAATGATTTTTTGGATATGGCAACAAACAACAAAAGCAAAAATCAACAAATGTGATTAATGAAACATGAAAGCTTCTGCATAGCAAATAAATAAATTAATTAATTAATTAATTTTAAAAAGGCAACCTACAGAATGAGAGAAATTTTAGCAAACCATATATCAAATAAGGGTTAATATCCAAAACATATAAAGAGCTTTTACAACCCATTAACAAAGAAACAAACAGAGGAACTCAATAGACATTTTTTCCAAAGAATAGAGCCAACTGACCAACAGGTTCAGGAAAAGATACTCAACATCACCAATGATTGAGGGAATGTAAATCAAAACCACAATGAGATATTACCTCACATCTGTTAGAATGGCTATCCCATTAAGACAAGAGATAACAAGTGTTGGTGAGAATGTGGATAAAAGGGAACCTTATACACTGTTGGTGAGCATGTCAACTGGTTCAGCCACTATGGAAAACAATAGGTAGATTCCTCAAACAATTAAAAATAGAACTACTGTACAATACAGTAATTCCACATCTGGGTATATATTCAAAGGACATGAAAACAGGATATCAGAGAGATATATGCACTCCCATGTTTATTTCAGCATTAACAGGGAAACAGTCTAAGTGCATATCAAAGAATGAATGGATAAAGAAGATGTAGTATATATGGAATATTATTAAACCATGAGAAAGAAAGACACCCTGCCATTAGCAACAACATGGATGGAACTTGAGCACACTATGCTGAGTGAAATAAATCAGATAGAGAGAGACAGCTACTGTATGGTATCACTTACATGTGGAATCTAAAAAAGCCAAACTCATAAAAACAGAGAATAAAATTGTGGTTACCAGGGGATGGGGGATAGGACAGATGTTGATTAAGAGTACAAACTTGCAAAGAGTAGTAAACAAACCATAAAGATCTAATGCACAGTATAGTTAAATATAGACAACAATCTTGTGTTATAATCCTCAAACTTGCTAAGAAACTAGAAATTAATTATTCCAACCACTAAAAAGAAACGATAAGTATGTAATGGGGTGCTAATTATTGCTACAATGTCAATCATATTATAATATGTAAATGTATCAAATTAACATGTTGTACACCTTAAATTTACACGTTACATATCAAATAACTTTCAGTAAAAAAAAAAAATCCTTCTTTCTTTGTAACCTCACTTTGATCCACTCTTGTTTTTATGTAGTACCTTTCTAAGTGATGCCACAGAGCCTACTATCTAGGACCACATTAGATTCTTATCTATAAAGTCTTTTCTCATTACGTCTGTAGTACTGGACATAGATGTGCCCATCTCACCGATGCCTGCTGATAATTTATCCTTGACCCTGCACTTTCAATTCTGCTTATTTACCAAAGGTTGTTTTCTTGTTACTTTTTTTCCCATGTATTTCTACTTCTCTTTTTTAATGCCTATATGACATTCTTTTATATTTTATTTGATTCCTATTGATTAGAAAGCTTATCTTTCTCTTTATCATTTTTCGAGACATTTTGCCACAACTATTTCATCCTTTTGTAGAGTTGTAACTTTTTACATATAGTTTTTATTGGTCGAAAAAGATGGCATTTTTTTAATTTGTAAGATTTGAGATTTCTGGGGGAAAGAGGATTAATCTTTTTTTGTTTTGTTTTATTTATATTGCTATCAAATACAGTGACCTGCATAAGTTCAGAATTGTAGTTTACTGAGTTGTTTTTATGTTTGGCACAGGTTGATTTTCATACTGCTTTCTTTGAAAAATGTTGCCTCTTCCTTGATTTTAGCTTGGTTAATTCAGAATGAGTTAAGCTGAGGTTTATTTTATGAGGAAAAATGGATTATTATATAAATAAAATTTTAAAATGTCAATATCAGATCTACAATTAATTGGCAGACCTGCAATTATAGCCAAATTCAAACCCTAAGGCTCAGACTCTTTAAAGGCAAGTAATTTAACTGTTCCATATTTCAGTTTACTGTTCTGTAAAACGGAAATAGTAAATTTTTTTACCCAGTTATTATTGTAATCACTCTGTAGATGCAGGAAAGCCCCTCCCACACACCGAAAATTTAGTGTCAATGTTGAGACTGATCATGGCACACACATAGCAAAAGAATATGAAGACTTTTATTACTCATATAATGATTCTTCCTGTGGAAAACAGGGCAGCTCCCAAGCAGGTCCCAAAAGGGCATGAGAGAGCAGAGAAAAGAAACTGGCTTGGGGTTTTTATTCAGGATGGAGCTGAGGTGAAGTTTCCCACACTTGGATTGAACTTCCCACCAGTGACCAAGGAAGGAGCACCCTGGCTTTCTTATCAACTTGCACAAACGTGGGGCAGAAGGGGAAGAGGGAGGAATGAAATGTAAAGGTGTTTGCAGTAGAATATCAAAACATGGAGTCAAAACTCTGTATTAGCATAAGGATTATGCGAGACAATATTTGCTAAATGCTTAACAATAAAAACAACCACTAGCTATCATGATTATTCCCGTAGATAAAATCTTCGTTATCTCAATTACTTGCCCAGACTGTCAGAGAAGGAAGAAATCTACAGTTTCAGTGCATCTCAAACATGCGTGCGCTCTAGCTAAATTGCTATAAAACAAGAGAAACAACAAAACCCTGTTTTGGTTCCGTATCTTTCTCTTTTCATGTTTTCTTCCAGTACCTATTTGGAGCTATCCAAACAAAAAAATCCTCCTACTTACAACCACATTAGGACACCAATAGTCTAAGTAAGCACACGGAAAGGAGAGGCGATGAAAACTTCTTAGGATATAGAGCTAGCAGGAGTTAAAAATTTGAAGTGCTTGGGAGAGTATTCTTTTATTTTTCATTAATTCAGACCAATTCTACTTTCTATCTGCTATATTGCTTTGAATGACTAAGGAAGGTAAGTGAACTGCATATTTCACAGTTTTAACTCATGAGTTATATAAGTGTGCTATTTTTCTATCCCTGCTTACTAGAGATACATAGCAACCTAGGGCTAGTGGTAGTGCTAGTGTTTATTATAAAGTTTGTCCTTTGTGGGCTTCCCTGGTGGTGCAGTGGTTAAGAATCCACCTGCCAATGCAGGGGACACGGATTCAAGCCCTAGTCTGGGAAGATCCCACATGCTGTGGAGCAACTAAGCCCGTGCGTCACAACTACTGAGCCTGTGCTCTAGAGCCCATGAGCCACAACTACTGAGTCTGCGAGCCACAACTGCTGAAACCCACGCACCTAGAGCTTGTGCTCCACAACAAAAGAAGCCACCGCAATGAGAAGACCACGCACCGCAACGAAGAGTAACCCCCACTCGCTGCAACTAGAGAAAGCCCGCTTGCAGCAAGGAAGACCCAACACAGCCAAAAATAAATAAATAAAGTAAAAAGAAAAAGTTTGTCTTTTGTATCTCAGAGATTTCATTGCCCAGTGATTAATTTCTATTATTTTTTACTTTTTTAGGAGAGAACCTAGATGATTACCACAACTCACATGGTTTATATTCAAAAATTGATTCCTCTTCATCTCCTATTTCACCTCAAACCAGTCCAATCTGATTTATTCCCTTCTACTCTCTGGTAGTGTTCTGGTCTATCACTGCCAATCTTTTTTTTTTTTTTTTTAATAATTTTATTTATTTTATTTATTTATTTTTGGCTGCTTTGGTTCTTTGTTGCTGTGTGCAGCTTTCTGCAGTTGCAGTGAGCAAGGGCTACTCTTTGTTGCGGTGCACAGGCTTCTCATTGCGGTGGCTTCTCTTGTTACGTAGCACGGGCTGTAGGCGCGCGGGCTTCATTAGTTGTGGCACACGGGCTCAGTAGCTGTGGCTCACAGGCTCTAGAGCACAGGCTCAGTAGTTGTGGTGCACTTTGCCCGCAGCATGTGGAATCTTCCCGGACCAGGGCTCGAACCCATGTCCCCTGCATTGGCAGGCAGATCTTAACCACTGCGCCACGAAGGAAGCCCTATCATTGCCAATCTTTTTTTTGCTAAATATGCAGTGGTCACTTGACCATCCCCATATTACTCTACCACTCAGCACTAAGCAACATATCTACCATTCCATCACTGGGTGGGAATGGGAGGTATCTTCTTTCTGTAGCCTACTTTTCTGCTACCATTCAGTCCCTTAAGTCTTCATCCTCTACGCCACCTATGAATGACTGTCCCCAGCATCTATCCTGCACTTTCTTTTCTCCTCTAGTTTTTCTCCTAAAAAATCTCATCCGTCCCATTGTTTAAATGTCATCTACATATGATGTCTTTCAAATATGAAAAGTTGGGTCATCAGTTCATGATGATGAAAATACTATTACATAAATATTCCCTTATATTTGTGGTATTCATTTAGTTGTGGAATGCTGAATTTTTAAATGATTAGGGTTAATTTGATTGCAACTGTCGATGGATTAGCTTTAATTATAAAGTAAGTTTTCTTCTAACCTAAATACTGTGAGTATAATGCATTTCCATAATTTTAGCATATCTTTGATTTTGGAGATGTGTCCAGTGACAAATCTTTTTACAGCTGTTTAAAACAATCCCAATTTTATTGAAAAATAACTATATCATAATGTCATCAGGAAAAAGCAATGTTTTCCCCATTAAAATAGAATTGAAATATTTTTAAAATATGGTTTTTTTTCTCCTTAGCACCATTTTACGTTCTCAGGCAATTTACAGAGGCTTCAGGGGGTGCTTGTGACATAATTAAATTTATGCCATATTAAAGTGTAGCTTGATTGGTGCAATTGAATAAAATGAGATTATTAATTACAGGTAGAATTTTGTTCTACAAATTTCATAAAAAATTAAACAGTATCTTTCTGTTATTATTACTGTGCTTACCACATGTCATTAGGTCTTTATTTGGGAATACTAATTTTGTTAATATCACTCTAATGAGCTCTCCCATGCAAATTAGAGTATCTGGTTTTCATTACCTTTCACCAATATTGAGAAGGATTTTTATAACATTTGATACTGCAACAAAGTTAAGAAAGTTTAGAGATATTTCAAATTACTGAAACCATCATTTTGTTTATCACAGGAAATCAGAAATACCTTTTGTTTTTAACTCTAGTTAGAATTAATATTTTCATCCTGGTTTGATACAATAAATGAAATGGGAAATTCCTAGGTGGTTTTACAGTCTATATGAACAATGTAAATGGAGTCTATTTGTTTTATATGGAACTGCATACCCTAACTGCTTAGTTAGTTCTGCTCTCTGTTTGCTACTTTTACTGCTCTTAACCTTTGGTAAGGTTTTCTTTTTTTTTCCCAATAATAGGATAAATACATTGTGATGTGCTATTAAATAAATCACATACTTGACAATGAAATCAAAATCAACAGAATCCCCTTATGTAAAACACTTCTGGAGAATAATGTATATTAAAAATGCTTACTATACAAATTGAAGGGAAGTGTTCTGAGGTGTGCTAAATGATGACTGTAACAGCCTACCCTAGTTGACGGTCTTTAGTCTCTGGTGTTTTCTCACTGTTACAATGTTTGCCTGTCATTCATAATCAGAAGGGTTTATTCCTCACACGTTAATAATGAAGTAACTCTAGCTAGAAGAGAAAGTTCTCAATTTGGGAAGATTTTACCTCAGTCTTTTCTTTAAAGATAAATTTTCCTTCTTATATCCTAAACAGTTTAGCCTCACAGAGACCCTTCTTAGGGCTAAATTCACAAAACACTGCCTGACTTTCATGCTACTGCCTTTAACAGCCTTTCTCTGCCAGGTTCTCAGGATGGTAAGGGTTGTTCTGTAGAATTATTCACCTGCACTGCATAATTGAAAGATGCTATTGTTTTCTCTTTGTCCGGCCTATGGGTTTAGACAGCTGTTTCTCCAACAGGCAATAAATTGGTTAAAAAACAAAAACAAAAATACAGTGCCTTTTGGACAGCTGTGTAGAAGCACAAAAAAGAATTTATTAAGCTTTTTTACTGTCAATGTGATAATTATTGCTCGGTCTATTTTTGCATAAATTCTATTCAGTAGCACTTCTATGGATAATAGTTTCATTTATTTCCTGCAATAAAAAATATTTAAGTCTAAATGATTATAATGATGAAAATATATAACACATCTTTCTGTTTTCATTATACTATCATTTCTGTAATTCGATGATACTGAAATAATTGGAGGAAGCAGGTGTAACTGTATAGGTAATAATACTGAGTTTTTACTCTACGCTGATTTGAGCTCTTCAAAAGGGTCATTAAAAATGTCCATGTGATCCTACCATTTGTTTTACAAAACCTGGCACTGATGACAATTAGGCACAATCACAAATCAACATAAAAATAAGAGGTAAATAAAAGAATGTAGTGTAAATTTTACTTAACTAAAAATAAATAAACCCTGGGCTTCCCTGGTGGCGCAGTGGTTGAGAATCTGCCTGCCAATGCAGGGGACACGGGTTCGAGCCCTGGTCTGGGAAGATCCCACATGCCGCGGAGCAACTGGGCCCGTGAGCCATAATTACTGAGCCTGCGCGTCTGGAGCCTGTGCTCTGCAACAAGAGAGGCCACTATAGTGAGAGGCCTGCGCACCGCGATGAAGAGTGGCCCCCACTTGCCACAACTAGAGAAAGCCCTCGCACAGAAACGAAGACCCAACACAGCCATAAGTAAATAAATAAATAAATTTTAAAAAATTTAACTTTAAAATAAATAAATAAATAAATAAATAAATAAATAAACCCACTCATTCTCCTCGCTAACTCTCCAGAGGAAATTCAGTTTGTCACCCCACAGTGTGATTGGAGGTTAAGGAAAGCAGTTTAGGATGTTGTTTCTGTTTATAATGGTCAATAACTAAAAGGATAATCTTTGGAATCATATCGAACTTGGTTCAAACCCCACCCTCTGTCTGTAGCTGTTCCACTTTTGCAATGTCACCTAGTTATCTGAACCTGGGTTTCTGTATTTGTAAAAACTGAGATAAAAAGTTGGCATTTCAAAATATGTTTCTGTAGATTAAATGAGACACTGCCCCTAATCTTACACACACTGGGGTCCTACTGCACAGTAATTGTCCAATTAATGGCACGTGAAAGTTACTTCTTTGACTCACATTAGAAATCCCCATTATTTTGCGGCATGCATGATCCGGAAGTGCGGTTTCCTCGTTGACCTAGAAATATGTTTGTTTGTTTGTTTCCGTATCACTGCCTTTTCCCTTACCTTGTTTTCCATACTAGGGTTAACCTTCCTTCCTTGTCGACTAGGACTCTACTTCTATTCATTTGTTAAAATTTTCACTTCACCTTGTATTATTTCCTTGTTTTTCTAATAGATTCTTTGATCCTCTGGATCTGCATGAGATATTTAATAACTTCTACATAATCTATATTCCTTTTATTTTAGCTCATGCATCGTTTTGTTTTCACTTTTCTCCCTCAAGATACTATAAGGAATTAAGATAGAAATCATGCTCTATGTTTCTTTAATAAGCACACTTATCATAGCATCATGTATTATCTGAACATATTACAAGAAGTAATAGAAGTAATAAGTTTATGCCCATTAAGTTGCTCAATTATTAAACCTTGTTAAAATATTCTATATGCTCTAATGAAAAAGAAACTTTCTGCTTCTTACAGGACAAAAATGGGGGTATACTGAAGATTACCAAACAGATGGTCTAATATTTTTATACCTAAGTTGCATTTGATTTAGTAACATCTAAAAAAGAGAAAATTAAAATAAGCAAAACAATTTGTACAGTAACTAAATTTAGAATTATTTTTAGAGATGCAGATATAGAAGAACAAAAGATTCAGAAAGGTTAGACAACATATTCTAAATTACAATTAACTGGAATTTACAAAGTGTATGGAATCTTCTCTACAAAGCTACCTACAACTTGCAAAACATCACCAAAGGCAAGAATCTAGAGATATTAATACCTATTTTGGTATAAATCAAGGTTGAATCCCTTTTGCAGACTTCTGTTATTGGCATTTTTGTTTAGCCATGACATTATTTAAATACTTTAAGCGCTTCTGAAAGAAACATGCTTGTCCATGGGACCACATTTTTCACCCTGCGCATTTTTTATAAACCAAGTCACTGTGCACATTCACGTTACCTGCCCGGATCTTTAAAGTATCTGAAGATAATTAACTTCATGAATATAGTATTTTTTATTGACGTATAGTTGATTTACATTATTATATTAGTTTCAAGTGTATAGCATAATGATTCAATATTTTTATGGATAATACTCCATTTAAAGTTATTACAAAATAATGGTTATACTTCCCTGTACTGTGCAATATATTCTTGCTGCTTATCTATTTTATACTAACAGTTTGTACCTCTTAATCCCATACCCCTATCTTACCTCTCCCCCTCCTTCCCTCTCCCCACTGGTATCCACTAGTTTGTTTTCTATATCTGTGAGTCTGCTTCTGTTTTGTTATGTATTCGTTTATTTTTCAGATTCTACATGTAAGTGATAACATACAGTTTATCATTCTCTGACTTATTTCACTAGGCATAATACAAATTTAACAAGTGGGACTACATTAAACAAAAATGCTTCTATACAGCAAAGGAAACCAACAACAAAATGAAAGGCAACCTATTAAATGGGAGAAAATATTTATAAATCATATATCTCATATGGGGTTAATATCCAAAATAAATAAAGAACTCATACAACTCAATAGCAAAAACAAAAGAGCAAAAACATCTGAATGGACATTTTCCAAAGAAGACATACAGAGGGCTAACAGGTACAAGAAAGGGTAATCAACATCATTCATCATCAGGGAAATGCAAATCAAAACCACAATAAGGTATCACCTCAATGGCTATTATTAAAAAGACAAGAAATAACAGGTGTTTCCCAGGATGTGGTGAAAAGGGAGTCCTTGTACACTGTTGAGAATGTAAATTGGTGCAGGCACTGAAGAAAACAGTATGGAGGTTCCACTTCTGGGTATTTATCCAAAGAAAATGAAAAGACTAACTTGAAAAGAGACAAGCACCCTCATGTTCATTGCAGTTTTATTTATAATAGCCAAGATATGGAAATAAGCTAAGTGTTCATCAAGGCATGAATCAATAAGAAGATGTGGTATGTATGTACAATGGAATATTATTCAGCCATAAAAGAGAAGGTTTTCTTGTCATTTGGGACAATATGGATGAAACTCGAGGGCATTATGCTAAGTGAAATAAGTCAGGGACAGAAAGACAAATACTGTATGATTTCACTTATACGTAGAATCTAAAAAGACAAAAAAAAACCCAAAAATGAACTCATAGATACAGAACACACATTGGTGGTTGCCAGAGGTGGTGGCATTGACAAAATGAGTTAAAGGGATCAAAAGGTACAAACTTCCAGTTATAAAATACATCAGTCATGGGGATGACTTATGGTACAGCACTCTGACTATAGTTAATAATACAGTATTGCATTTTTGAAAGTTGCTAAGAGAGTAGATCTTAAAAGTTCTCATCACAAAAAAATTTACAACTATGTTTCAAGACGGATATTAACTAGGGTTATTGTGGTTATCATTTTTTTGCAGTATATACAAATATTGAATCATTATGTTTTACACTTGAAACTGATATAATGTTATATGTCACTTATACCTCAGTTTAAAAAGAAGAAAAAATAACTTCTCTAGCAACGTAGTCCAAAGACAAATAGCAATGTCAGGAAAAAGTACCAAATTAAAGGTAACCAATGCATTAAATGTTCAATTATATATTCTGTGGTGAGTAGGAGATTGTTCACTGTATTTTGATTTACATACATTTTGTGTACTGTATTATTACATATATTTGTATATATATACATGCTTATATACACAGACATTTTATATAAACTGCTTTGTTCATTAGTTTTTATTTTACATTGCTTATATACATTTTATAGTTAATTATTTCATAATAAAAATGAAAATAAAAGATGAGGTTGACATGGACAAATAATGGCAGTTTATTCTCTCCACACTCAGTGACAATAACAAGGGACTTCACTTAGTTTATGCTACACAAATCCCTTGGGGCAATGGGGAAGTCATTATTTGGGTCACTGTATATTAATTTTCAAAATAAATTTCTTGAGAAAATTGCTTTTCCAGACTAGTCAACTATAAAATATAAAAGTATATTTTTATGTCTAGGCATTTAACTTATCTTTTAAAATAACATAAAAATTTTCATTTTACTTAGATTAATTTTTTTTTTTAAATTGTGATTTTTTTTAACATCTTTATTGGAGTATAATTGCTTTACAATGGTGTGTTAGTTTCTGCTTTATAACAAAGTGAATCAGTTATACATATACATATGTTCCCATATCTCTTCCCTCTTGCATCATTATTTTTTAACGTCTACTAACAAAAATATTTCTGCATGAGATTGTATTTTTATTAAGCTTACACTATCATTTTTTCTTTCCTTTAACTGGGAAATAATACATATGCTTTATATTTATGTAAAATATAATTATTTAAATTTTTGTTTTCTGTAGAAATGAAGCATGCTCACTTGCTTGGTCCAATATTTGAGCTCCTCAATTGCCTCTTATATTCAATGGTAAAACAAATCGTTTCTTAATTAAATGCACAGAAGTATTATATGTTAATACATTTATGTCATCTTTTAAGATTTATCTTTTATTTGCATGGATTTTATTGATATGATTTTTTCATGAAACATCCTATTAGAAATCAAATAATATAATACTAGTGATATAATACATGATTTGTTATTATAAAATATATTTTATTCTATACAGAATACAAGTTAATTACATTTAAAATAAAAAATGGTATTTAAAAATATAATTTTTATGAAATAATGCCATTTGCAGCAACATGGATGGACCTAGAGATTGCCATACTGAGTGAAGAAAGTCAGACAGAGAAAGACAAATATCATATGATATTGCTTATATGTGGAATCTAAAAAAAGGGTACAAATGAACTTATCTACAAAACAGAAATAGAGTTACAGACGTAGAAAATAAACTTATGGTTACCATGGGGTAAGGGGGAGAGGGATAAATTGGAAGATTGGGATTGACATATACACACGACTATATAAAATAGATGACTAATAAGGATCTATTGTATAGCACAGGGAGCTCTACTCAATACTCTGTAATGACCTATATGGGAAAAGAATCTAAAAAAGAGTGGATATGTGTATATATATAACAGATTCACTTTGCTGTACACCTGAAACACAACACTGTAAATCAGGGGACTTCCCTGGTGGCACAGTGGTTAAGAACCCACCTGCCAATGCAGGGGACATGAGTTCAAGCCCTGGTCTGGGAAGATCCCACATGCTGTGGAGCAACTAAGCCCATGCACCACAACTACTGAGTCTGCACTGTAGAGCCTGCAAGCCACAACTACTGAGCCCACGTGCCACAACTACTGAAGCCTGCGCAGCTAGAGCCCGTGCTCCACAACAAGAGAAGACACCGCAATGAGAAGCCTGTGCACCGCAATGAAGCGTAACCCCTGCTTGCCGCAACTAGAGAAAGCCTGCGTGCAGCAACAAAGACCCAATGCAGCCAAAAATAAAATAAATAAATTTATTTAAAAATTTGTAAATCAACTATACCCCAATAAAAATTTTAATAATAATTTTTATATATTTATCATTTAATACTTAAATATTTCCCTCTTCAATCATTTCTTCACATCTTCCTGGTACAGATTATTTTGCCTTTGGGTTCAGATGTATAAAATAATTATCAAAATGATAGTTGGTTCAGTTGGTTTTAACTAAATCTCATTTGGAAGCAATTTATGATGCTTTATCAAATAATATAATCAGAGAAAGTTGGCAAAAATGTAAATCTTTTGGAAAGATTTATTTATCATTTGTAATTATATTTATATTTGCCTTGTGGTTAAAAAAAAGATATGTCTAAACAGAACAAAAAAAAACAAAATCAAATAGATAATAGAGAAAATGATTGACAGATGTGGTCCTGTAAAAATAAAAATCATAGGCATGGCAAAGAAATTCTAAAGATAAACTATAAACAAAATATAAACAAATTCTAAAGACAAATGATAAACTGGGTAAAAGATTTACAGCAACATATATTGCTAATTCTTCAAAAGTTCCCACAAATCCATAGGTAAAATTAGTCCTTCATCAGGAATATGGGCAAAGTTGATGAAAAAGCATACCTCGTATTAAAAATAAAATGTAAAAATATACTTAGCTTTACTAGTAACTCGCAATTTGAAAATATTTGATCCTTTGAATTATTGCATTCTTAAAAACTACTAACACTGAGAAACCCATATTTGGTTAAGATGGAAAAAATAGATGTTTTGAAGCCATATTTGTGGAAATGTAAATTGTTTCCAAGTTTCTGAAGGGTAATTTAACAATATATATCATATAAAACTTGCATATTGGTTTTCTAGCTATCCTTCCAATAGAAATTCATACTAGGAAGATAACTGTACATGTCAGCCAGCTTTTGTCCTCATGGATATTTATTACACTATTGTTCATACAATATAATGGTGAGAAAATGATATTTCCCTAAAAAATCATAATCAGGAGAGTAGATTAATAATTAGGGTACATTTATGTAACAGAATCCTACATAGCCATTAAAATGATAATGTACATTTAAGTTATTGATGTGGGAAGAAATACATGGTCCCTAAGTAAAGCAGGGTCCATAACGGTAAGATCTTGTTAAATTAAAAATTTATGTTACATTTGCAAGATTATATGTGTATAGCTTAATATTAGAAATATTTACCAAAATATTAGCAATTATTTTCTTTGAGTAGTAGGATTTCAATGAATATTATTTTTGTTTTTTTTAAATTTACTCTTCAGAACAATTTGAGTAGTGCACTGATTATTAAGCTATTGCTTCTCGGCTAAAAACCTGCACTCTGTATTCTGCTTGGTGATGCTAGAATTGAGACTCTGAAAACCACGGTTCTCCTTGGTGCCAGTTTCCGGTGTTTTCACATAATCATGGACTTGATTTCATCTTGTCCCCCTCAGAGATGGCTGATGGGCATCCCTTCCTCAGAAATCTGGATACCTACTCCTTGAGGATTTCCTAAGCTTCTAGAGTCTAGTAACTATGTAATCCCTTTCATTGTTCTCCTAGTCCAAGGTTTGGTTGCTCCTTCATACATTATTATCATTGTGTTTCTTTTCGCTTTTTTGGTTCCTCAGTCCTATTCTATATGATTCTCTATATTAAATTTTGCTCATTATAATAACTGGTGTGAGTTTTCTCTATTTTTCTGTGTGGACCCAGAAAGATAAAGTTTAATTATAATTTCCATCAGAGTAAAAAAGCTATTTTATTTTGAAAATTTACCAATGTTGTTCCAATGAAGCCCCCTAAGAGAAAGCTTCTTGAAATCCTCCCTAACAAAGCTGTAATAAGCACGAAATTTGGCAGAAGTAAAGAGTGCCTATTTCTCACTGAGCTTACCAAAATGTATGCACTTTACCTGTTCACCTGAGTGATCTTCTCCTCCATCTTTCTTCACTTTTCCCACCATCATATGCTACCCTCAACACATATTGGAAAACACATGTTTTGGTATGTATGATGTTTTCAAAGATAGTTTGAGATGTTTTCAACTCAGTGAGAAACTGGTGAAGTTATGAGGAACTGGAATAGCAGTTGAGGAATAAGGTAATAATCAAGAGGTAGAATATACACCTTTGGTGAGTCATAAAATGGTGGGAATAAAAAGCTCTCTCCAAATTGAATGACTCATGACACTAATGAGTTAAGGATCTGGTGAATTAACTTTGGGAAATGCAAAGTGGTAAAGGTGTCTATGCGATATTTTGAATTAAACATAACCTTTGTTTCCTTTAGGAAGTAAATCTACATTATATATATAATATGTATGTATATATATGTGTGTGTATGTGTATATATATACATACATACACATATATACCAAGTAAAATAAAACTCACACAAGCATCACATAGAGATAGTCATTTTAGTTATTTATGTATTATGTCCATATATGTACATGGTCTTTATAATGCAATAAACTTCAACAAAGTATGTCATGACTTGCTTTTTATGAATGTGTTTGATATCACTGCACATCAATTTTTACTACAAAATTTTTCAAATTTATTTATTAATGCAACATGTTTTAGTGTTTGCTGTGTAGTAAGCTCTATAATAGTCACTGAGGATTAAACAAGGGGCAGAAAACACTATTTCTGTCTCATAGGACCCATAATTTAATAGAGAGACAGATACCATGTTGCGTATGTATTGTATTAGTTTAGCCCAGCTGGACTAGCTTTTTCAGGATTTAGTTCCCTGAATAATTCCAAGTTAGAGTGGACCACAGAAACATTTTACCTCAGTTTTGCAATCTAAGAATAAAACGGAACTTCCTTAATCTGATATAGAATATGTCTGTCATCATGTAGCAAATATCTTACAAAATGGTGAAATATTGATCTCTGAGAGCTAGAAGGAGACAGAGGTGCTCATTAACAATACTTTTCCACAACATATTAGAAGTCTTAGCCTGTGTGATAAGAAAAAATAAATACATGATGACTGGAAAGAATACTGTTATTGTTTGGCATTGAAACCATTATGCACCAAGAAAATTCAAAATTATATACAGATAAATTATTAGACTTGTTAAGTGGATTTAGTATATTAATTGATTATAAGGGAAGGATACAAAAATCTATTGAATTTATATATACCAGCAACAAATAAATGAGAAATGAAATTTAAAATGGTATCAGGTACAATAGTTTCAAAATTTAAATATTTAACAATAAATCTAACAAAGTATATTAAGGTAACCACAGTAAAAGAGAGAGAGAGAGAGAGAAAGGGAGAGAAATTAGTAAACATCAAAATAAATGGGGAAATGTGTTAAGTCTACAAATTGGAAGAAAATGTTTGAAGATATCAATTTTCCTCAATGAAAATTTTTAAATTTATGGAAAAATAGATGAAAATGCCAGCAAGATTTTTCATTCAAATTGACAAGCTGATTCTAAATGTGTATGGAATATGTATCTCTACAGGACTGAGAATAATGGTAAAAGTCTTGAAGAAAAAGGAGGAGGAGGAGAAGAAAGCTGCTTTGTAAGATTTACATGTCAAATATAAGACTGATTGTGAAGCTAGAATAGCTGAAATAGTGTGGTATTGACATAAAAGTAGACAAACTGATTAATGGAAAATAGAAAGTTCAGTAACAGACACACATGTACATATAGTCACATGATTTATGACGCAATGACAATGCGTATAGATTCAATATCCTTATCGAGAAAATGGGAATAAAGACCTAACTCTCAGAGTCACTGTGAGGATTGAGATAATCAGTTTAAGGCTCCAACATAGTACTCAGTACATTTTACAGCTCAGTAGATGCCAGCTATGCTATCAGTTTATTATATCTGACGAATTACTCTTCCTGTCACAGAATTACTGTTTATTTCATTTGAAACAACTGCTCTTAAACCATTTATTTCTGAAATATAACTAACATCTCCTGCTTCATGGTCCACAGATATTCTCTCCAGTTCTCATATATTTTCCATGCCTTCACCCCTCTCATTTCTCTCCCTGCATTACATCCTTACTTAAACAGCATTTTTCTGTATCAAAATTGCTGTATGAACTATATAAGTCCTTCCCTTCTTTCAAACAAATTTATATTCTATGGCTTAACTAGGCCCTTACTTTTTTTTTGGATATCCTAGACCAACAATTTTGAGACAAACTTTTGGATACTTTATATAACTTTTCTAACAGTTCATGGTCATGAGTATTACTCAATAAATGCATTGTTTAGAGTCCTATCATCTACCTAGGGACCAAAAATTTGAATGACATATTAAAGGGAGTGATCAGCTCTTGGTAAATAGACACTATTCCTCAATGTACCAGAAAAAAAAAAAAAAAAAAGCAAATTTGCTTTCAGACTATGCTTGCCTTTTGTTTGTTTTTTCTGAGTCTAAATCAATTTTTCAATGTGTATGGAGTAAATACTAAAGTATCACGTGTAATAGCCCAAGCCAATCTTGTCTGTCTTCCTATACTTTAGAATAGATTGTTTTCTTCTGAGTTAAAACATTTAATAACATTTAATACATAATACAGCCATATGAAAAGACAGTCTCTGATTGAATGTAAGAATGGTAATTACACTTGCCGCTATGGCCACTTCAAACCATAAAAATGTACAAAAGTGCTACCTAAAGTCCATTTTCTGTAAACACTGAAAGTAGATCATGAGAACTGATAAGAGAACCAAAAATCAGTTCAGGAGCAAAATGCTTTTTTTTCATCACTGATTTCCAGGACAACTGGTACACATATTGATTTATCCATTTCTCTTACCTAGATGTCTATAAAAATCAAATCATCTTTCAATTGGATTTAGATCCATCTTGAGATTAGTATACTGCACCTAAATAAATACAATTTACCCTTTCAATACATGTATATAACTTGAAGTTTTATTTTAAATGACCAAGTATATGAACAATGAACCTGAAAATCAGCATTGTGAAAAACGCATTATTTCAAGCAAGTCTTTCAATTCGCAGCATACAAGCTAGTTAATGCATCCAATTGATTTCTCTTTAACCCAACAGAATTACTATTTTGTTTTATTACCCACTGAGTCTGAAAACAAGTTGAACAGAACATATTTAAGGTAACTCTCTATACTTCTAAAAATATAAAATACACTACTGAAAATTAACCACTGTATCAAAATTTCCCCTTCATTTCATTTTCATACTGGTATGCCAATAATAAGACCATTTTTTCCAGGAATATAGTTTGGTAAACACAGCTACAATGTTTCACTTTATACAAACTGTGCAAATTATGTTTTCTAAAAATAATCAGGACAATATTAACTCATTCTTTGTTTTATAAAAATACTAAATATTAAGTCCTTACTTCAGCTGCTATTATAAACAGAATTATAAGATTTATTTCTTAAATGCATGAAGCAAATAATGCTTACAAAGACAGTCAGCCATCTGTGCCATTTGTTTGAGTGAACACATTTGACCACTTTGAACACACGTGTGCTGTAAGCTGCAAACATGACAATTTAGGATAAAAATGAACAGGATGAAATACTTTTATAAAATTCCTTTCCTCTCTGGAAGGCTACTTTCCTTGGCTACTTAGTCAAACATTACTTTATACATGAGTATAGGAGATTTCCCCTATTTTAATACCAATATTGCAATAGTTTGAGAGAAAATGATGTTCGAAATTTTATACACAATAAAGTAGGTCATTTAGAATGACGTTAAATAACTTTAAATCTAAAATGTTTGTAAGTTTCCAGAATGTTCATAAACACCAGAAATAACACAGATGTTTACATCCACTATTCTTCTATAGAAATTAGTGAAGTCTTTAAGTTGACTGCTGTTTTACTCGATAACATGAAATTTTTTCTGATTCTTGGACTTTTATTATGAGGTTCTGATAGTCTTTTTCTGGTACACCACATCGTTACATAATAAAATGGTCATTTGAGTGTATTTGCACAATTTATTAAAAATTGTACAGCATTTGCTTCTCTAGGTTTTTCAAAGTGTGATATTAAACAACAGAATCCTTGCCATTTAACTTATGTTGTCATATAATTTATAATTTAAATGCAAATTCAGACTTAGGAATTGTTATTATCAGTATTTGTAAAGCATTAAATCCTGTTTCATGATTGACTCTTTTTTTAAAAATACATCTTTATTGGAGTATAATTGCTTTACAATATTGTGTCAGTTTCTGCTGCACAACAAAGTGAATCAGCTATATGTATACACATATCCCCATATCCCCTCCCTCTTGCATCTCCCTCCCACCCTCCCGATCTCACCACTCTAGTTGGTCAGAAAGCACCGAGCTGATCTCCCTTGCTATGCAGCTGCTTCCCGTTAGCTATCTAATTTACATTTGGTACTGTATATATGTCAATGCTACTCTCTCACTTCGTCCCAGCTTACCCTTCCCACCCCCCGGATCCTCAAGTCCATTCTCTATGTCTGCGTCTTTATTCTGTCATGGCCCTAGGTTCCTCAGAACCTTTTTTCTTTTTTTTTTTTTTTTTTTTTAGATTCCATATATATGTGTTAGCATACAGTATTTGTTTGCTCTTTCTGACTTACTTCACTCTGTATGACAGACTCTAGGTCCATCCACCTCACTACAAATAACTCAATTTTATTTCTTTTTATGGCTGAGTAATATTCCATTGTATATATGTGCCACATCTTCTTTATCCATTCATCTGTCGATGGACACTTAGGTTGCTTCCATGTCCTGGCTATTGTAAATAGAGCTGCAATGAACATTGTGGCACATGATTATTTTTGAATTATGGTTTTCTTAGGGTATATGCCCAGTAGTGGGATTGATGGGTCATATGGTTTTTCTATTTTTAGTTTTTTAAGGAACCTCCATACTGTTCTCCCTAGTGGCTGTATCAATTTACATTCCCACCAACAGGGCAAGAGGGTTCCCTTTTCTCCACACCCTTTCCAGCATTTAATGTTTCTAGATTTTTTGATAATGGCCATTCTGACTGGCATGAGGTGATAACTCATAGTAGTTTTGATTTGAATTTCTCTAAAAATTAGTGATGTTGAGCATCTTTTCATGTGCCTCTTGGCCATCTGCATGTCCTCCTTGGTGAAATGTCTATTTAGGTCTTCCACCCATTTTTTAACTGGATTGTTTATTTTTTTGATATTGAGCTCCAAGAGCTGTTTGTATATTTTGGAGATTAATCTGTTGTCTGTTCTTTCATTTGCAAATATTTTCTCCCATTCAGAAGGTCGTCTTCTGTGCAAAAGCTTTTAAGTTTCATTAGGTCCCATTTGTTTATTTCTGTTTTTATTTCCATTTCTCTAGGAGGTGGGTCAAAAGGATCTTTCTGTGATTTATGTCATAGAGTGTTCTGCCTATGTTTTCCTCTAAGAATTTTATAATGTCTGGCCTTATATTTAGGTCTTTAATCCATTTTGAGTTTATTTTGTGTATGGTGTTAGGAGGTATTCTAATTTCATTCTTTTACATGTAGCTGTCCAGTTTTCCCAGCACCACTTATTGAAGAGACTGTCTTTTCTCCTTTGTATATTCTTGTCTCCTTTATAAAGATAAGGTGACCATATGTGTGTGCATTTATGTCTGGACTTTCTATCCTGTTCCATTGACTATATTTCTGTTTTTGTGCCAGTACCATACTGTCTTGATTACTGTAGCTTTGTAGTATAGTCTGAAGTCAGGGAGACTGCTTCCTCCAGCTCTGTTTTTCTTTCTCAAGATTGCTTTGGCTATTTGGGGTCTTTTGTGCTTCCATAAAAATTGTGAAAGTTTTTGTTCTAGTTCTGTGAAAAATGCCATTGGTAGTTTCATAGGGAGCACTGAATCTGTAGATTGCTTTCAGTACTATAGTCATTTTCACAGTGTTGATTCTTCCAGTCCAAGAACATGGTGTATCTCTCCATCTGTTTGTATCGTCTTCAATTTCTTTCATCAGTGTCTTATAGTTTTCTGCATACAGGACTTTTGTCTCCTTAGGTAGGTTTATTCCTGGTATTTTATTCTTTTTGTTGGAATGGTAAATAGGAGTGTTTCCTTAATTTCTCTTTCAGATTTTTTGTCGTTAGTGTATAGGAATGCAAGAGATTTCTGTGCATTAATTTTGTATCCTGGTACTTTACCAAATTCATTGATTAGCTCTAGTAGTTTTCTGGTTGCATCTTTAGGATTCTCTATGTATAGTATCATGTCATGTGCAAACAGTGACAGTTTTACTTCTTTTCCAATTTGGGTTCATTTTATTTCTTTTTCTTCTCTGATTTCTGTGGCTAGGACTTCCAAAACAATGTTGAATAATAGTGGTGAGAGTGGGCAACCTTGTCTTGTTCCTGATCTTAGAGGAAATGGTTTCAATTCTTCATCATTGAGAACGATGTTGACTGTGAGTTTGCCATATACGGCCTTTATTATATTGAGGTAGGTTGCCCCATGTCTACTTTCTGGAGCGTTTTTATCATAAATGGGTGTTGAATTTTGTCTAAAGCTTTTTCGGCATCTACTGAGATGATCATAAGGTTTTTATCCTTCATATGGTGTATTACATTGATTGATTTGCATATATAGAAGAATCCTTGCATTCCGGGGATAACCATACTTCATCATCGTGTATGATCCTTTTAATGTGCTATTGGATTCTATTTGCTAGTATTTTGTTGAGGATTTTTCCATCCTTGTTCATCAGCGATATTGGCCTGTAGTGGTTTTTTTGTGACATCTTTGTCTGGTTTTGGTATCAGGGTGGTGGTGAACTCATAGAATGAGTTTGGGAGTGTTCCTCCCTCTGCTATATTTTGGAAGAGTTTGAGAAGGATAGGTGTTAGCTCTTCTCTAAATGTTTGATAGAATTCACCTGTGAAGCCATCTGGTCCTGGGTTTTTGTTTGTTGAAAGATTTTTAATCACAATTTCAATTTCAGTGCTTGTGATTCATCTGTTTATATTTTCTATTTCATCCTGATTCAGTCTCAGAAGGTTGTGCTTTTCTAAGAATTTGTCCATTTCTTCCAGGTTGTGCATTTTATTGGCATATAGTTGCTTGTAGTAATCTCTCAAAATCCTTTGTATTTCTGCAGTATCAGTTGTTACTTCTCCTTTTTCATTTCTAATTCTATTGATTTGAGTCTTCTCCCTTTTTTTCTTGATGAGTCTGGCTAATGGTTTATCAATGTTGTTTATCTTCTTAAAGAACCAGCTTTTAGTTTTATTGATCTTTGCTATTTTTTCCTTCTTTTTCATTTACTTCTGATCTGATCTTTATGATTTCTTTCCCTCTGCTAACTTTGGGGTTTTTTAGTTCTTTCTCTAATTCTTTAGCTGTAAGGTTAGGTTGTTTATTTGAGATTTTTCTTGTTTCTTGAGGTAGGATTGTATTGCTATAAACTTCCCTCTTAGAACTGCTTTTGCTGCATCCCATAGGTTTTGGGTCGTTGTGTTTACCTTGTCATTTGTTTCTAGGTATTGTTTTATTTCCTCTTTGATTTCTTCTGTGATCTCTTGTTTATCTTGTAGTGTATTGTTTAGCCTCCATGTGTTTGTGTATTTTTACAGTTTTTTTCCCCCTGTAATTGATATCTAGTCTCATAGCATTGTGCTTGGAAACAATACTTGATACGATTTCAATTTTCTTTAATTTACCAAGGCTTGATATGTGACCCAAGATATGATCTATCCTGGAGAATGTTCCATGAGCACTTGAGAAGAAAGTGTATTCTGTTGTTTTTGGATGGAATGTCCTATAAATATCAACTAAGTCTATCCTGCCTAATGTGTTATTTAATGCTTGTGTTTCTTATTTATTTTCATTTTGGTTGATCTGTGCATTGGTGAAAGAGGGGTGTTAAACTCCCCTACTATTATTTTGTTCCTGTCACTTTCCCCTTTTATGCGTGTTAGTATTTGCCTTATGTATTGAGGTGCTCCTATGTTTGGTGCATAAATATTTACAATTGTTATATCTTCTTCTTGGATTGATCCCTTGATCATTATGTAGTGTCCTTCTTTGTCTCTTGTAATTGTCTTTTTTAAAGTCTATTTTGTCTGATATGAGAATTGTTACTCCAGGTTTCTTTTGGTTTCCATTTGCATGGAATATCTTTTAAATCCCGTCACTTTCAGTCTGTATGTGTCGCTAGGTCTGAAGTGCATCTCTTGTAGACAACATATATATGGGTGTTGCTTTTGTATCCATTCAGCCAGTCCATGTCTTTTGGTTGGAGCACTTAATCCATTTACACTTAAGGTAATTATTGATATGTATGGTCCTATGATCATTTTCTTAATTGTTTTGGGTTTGTTTTCGTAGGTTTTTTCCTTCTCTTCTGTTTCCTGCCTGAGAAATTCCTTTAGCATTTGTTGTAAAGCTGGTTTGGTGGTGCTGAATTCTCTTAGCTTTTGCTTGTTTGTAAATGTTTTAATTTCTCTGTCGAATCTGAATGAGATCCTTGCTGGGTAGAGTGATCTTGGTTGTAGGTTTTTCCATTTCATATCTTTAAATATGTCCTGCCACCCCCTTCTGGATTGCAGAGTTTCTGCTGAAAGAACAGCTGTTAACCTTATGGGGATTCCCTCGTATGTAATTTGTTGCTTTTCCCTTGCTGCTTTTAATATTTTTTCTTTGTATTTAATTTTTGATAGTTTGATTAATATGTGTCTTGGTGTGTTTCTCCTTGGATTTATCCTGTATGGGACTCTCTGTGCTTCCTGGACTCAACTGACTATTTCCTTTCCCATGTTAGGGAAGTTTTCAACTATAATCTCTTCAAATATTTTCTCAGACCATTTCTTTTTCTCTTCTTCTTCTGGGACCCCTATAATTCGAATGTTGGTGCATTTAATGTTGTCCCAGTGGTCTCTGAGACTGTCCTTAATTCTTTTCATTTTTTTTTTTCTTTATTCTGCTCTGCGGTAGTTATTTCCACTATTTTATCTTCCAGGTCACTTAGCTGTTCTTCTGCCTCAGTTATTCTGCTATTGATTCCTTCTAGAGAATATTTAATTTCATTCAATGTGTTGTTCATCACTGTTTGCTCTTTAGTTCTTCTAGGTCCTTGTTAAACGTTCCGTGTATTTTCTCCATTCTATTTCCAAGATTTTGGATCATCTTTACTATCATTACCCTGAATTCTTTTTTAGGTAGACTGCCTATTTCCTCTTCATTTGTTTGGTCTGGTGGGTTTTTACCTTGTTTCTACATCTGCTGCATATTTCTCTGTCTTCTAATTTTGTTTAACTTACTGTGTTTGGGGTCTCCTGTTCACAGGCTGTAGGTTCATAGTTCAATTGTTTTTGGTGTCTGCCCCCAGTTGGTGAGGTTGGTTCAGTGGCTTGTGTAGGCTTCCTGTTGGAGGGGACAGGTGCCTGTGTTCTGGTTGCTGGGGCTGGATCTTGTCTTTCTGGTGGGCAGGGCCGTGTCTGGTCATGTGTTTTGCGGTGTCTGTGAACTTAGTATGATTTTAGGCAGCCTCTCTGCTAATGGGTGGGGTTGTGTTCCTGTCTTGCTAGTTGTTTGGCATGGGGCGTCCAGCGCTGGAGTTTGCTGGCCATTGCGTGGAGTTGGGTCTTAGTATTGAGACGGAGATCTCTGGGAGAGTTCTTTCCCTTTGATATTATGTGGTGCTGGGAGTTCTCTGGTGTCCCAATGTCCTGAACTCAGCTCTCCCACCTGAGAGGCTCAGGTCTGACACCAGGCTGGAGCACCAAGACTCTGTCAGCCACATGGTTCAGAAGAAAAGGGAGAAAAAAGAAAGGAAAAAAACCTTTTTTTTAATTTTAAAAAATAATATTAAAAAAAAGAAGAGAGCAACCAAACCAATAAACAAATCCACCAATGATAACAAGCACTAAAACCTAAACTAAGATAAACATAAAAATCAGAAACAAAGCAGTCACAGACAGCAATCCCCAAGTCTACAGTTGCTCCCAAAGTCCACCTCCTCAATTTTGGGATGATTTGTTTTCTCTCCAGGTATCCCTCAGATGCAGCGTACATCAAGTTGATTGTGGTGATTTAATCCACTGTTCCTGAGGCTGCACAGAGCAATTTCCCATTCTATTCTTTGTTCCCATAGCTCCTAGTGTTCAGCTTTTGTTTTTGTCCCACCTCTGCATGTAGGTCGCCCTCAGGCATCTGTTCCCCGCCCAGAGAGGAGGGGGTTAAAGCAGCAGCTGATTAGGGCGCTCTCGCTCATTCAGGCCAGGGGGAGGAAGGGGTACGGTAGTCCTAATTGGAATGCAGGGGGAGCCTGCAGCGGCAGAGGCCACTGTGACGTTGCAACAGCCTGAGGCGCACCATGTGTTCTCCCAGGGAAGTTGTCCTTGGATCACGGGACCCTGGCAGTGGCGGGCTGCATAGGCTCCCAGGGAGCAGGGTGGGGTGTGGATAGTGACCTGTCCTTGCACATAGGATTCTTGGTGGCTGCAGCAGCAGCATTAGCGTTTCAGGCCCATCTCTGAGGTTTAGCTGATTGCCGCATGTCATGCCCATACGCCGGTCTCTGTAGCTCGTTTACACAGTGCTCTGCCTTCTGTGGGTGATGGGTGGTGCTCTGCTTTCTCATGCACCCTGAAACAATGGTCTCTCACCTCTTCGGCAGGTCCAGACTTTTTCCTGGACTCCCTTCCGGCTAGCTGTGGTGCACTAGCCCCCTTCAGGCTGTGTTCATGCAGCCAACCCCAGTCCTCTCCCTGGGGTCTGACCTCTGAGGCCCAAGCCTCAGCTCCCAGCCCCCATCCGCCCTGGCGGGTGAGCAGACAAGCCTCTCGGGCTGGTGAGTGCTGGTCAGCACCAATCCTCTGTGCGGGAATCTCTCTGCTTTGCCCTCCGCACCCCTGTGGCTGTGCTCTCCTCCGTGGCTCCAAAGCTTCTCCCTCCGCCACCTGCAGTCTCCGCCCGCGAAGGGGCTTCCTAGTGTATGGAAACTTTTCCTCCTTCACAGTTCCCTCCCAGGAGTGCAGGTCCTGTCCCTATTCTTTAGTCTCTGTTTTCTCTTTTTTCTTCTGCTCTACCCAGGTATGTGGGGAGTTTCTTGCCTTTTGGGAGGTCTGAGGCCTTCTGCCAGCATTCAGTAGGTGTTCTGTAGGAGTTGTTCCACATGTAGATGTATTTCTGATGTATTTGTGGGGAGGAAGGTGATCTACACGTCTTACTCCTCTGCCATCTTGAAGGTCCCCCCCCCTCATGATTGACTCTTTATTGTGAGAACTGTGATATCATAGGCTGGCTGGCTGGCTCCTTTCTTCAAGGATTATTATCAGCTCAAAAGTTTTTCCTCACACACTGATATGTGGACTCCTGCATTTTCTGTGTGTGCTCTTAAACAGGCTTTGTTAATGCAAGAAAATGGGATTTTATAGTTTAGTTGTTTCCTGCCTTGTTTATGTAGGATACTCAATGATATCTTAATTCAAATTCAAAATTCATAGCTTGAGCCCCCTATTTTTGCCTAGGATAGCAACTAGCAGTTCTGAATGTCTGTAAGAGCAATATCTTTTCACCTTTTCATAATGCAGAGCTACTGACACTGCTCGTTATACAGTCTCTTCTTGGAGGGAGCAAATAATACATGTATCCTCCATGTTTATATTCAGGGCTACAACTTCAGATTTGTACTATGGACATTAAATTTACACAGATGATTTCATGGATTTAGGCCATCTTACCATTTTGCTTATATTACAACAACTAAGGTAGAAGTGTTTACATGTGTAATATATATCAGAATTCCACACTAATAGCTATATATTACATTTAATATTCATTAACAGATATCACTGATGTCTTGAGCTGCATCTTCTTTGTGAATTCAGTTACATGCTACCACAGGTTCAAATGAGAAAACTAAACAAAGACAGAACTATTACCTGCCCATTTTGATACTAGCAATTACACATTGGAAGATTCACTAAGGTACTGGTGAGCAAGAGTCACCCTGTAACCTACTAGCTGGAATATATACTGGGACGTGAGCTCTCCTTGATACTAGTGATAAAATATGATAGAATACTGAATTTCCTATGCTACAGCTGTCCTACATTTAAGCAACCTTTGGATTAGTTTCAGGGTCAATGTGAGAGTTGTAAGAACAAAATACTGCACTACAAGAGAACTTCAGATGTGCTCCTGTATTCTCTGTGTAAACCCAAAAGTGCAAGGCATGTTACCAGATGATTTCTCAAGAGGATATGATGTTGCTGAAAGCAGGATCTTTTTCCTGTAAATTCAGATTGTGGAGGCCACTGGACTAGAGTGGGAATGAACAGGCCTGATAAGGGCAGATAAGAGGAAGGTATCTAACAGAGATGTGTGGTCTTTCCAGAGGTCCTGGTCCTAAACAGCTTCCCTTCTAATTACTCTAAATACAGCTGGTAAAATAAACCAGACATCTAACCTCTCCATTTAAAACAGATGAAAGACATGGTTAGGTTGAGAATGTCAACATTTGAACTGCAGAAACAGTACTATTTGTGGCTGCTTCTGGGACCTTATTATTTCCTAAAATTGTGAGAATAGAGGAGGGTATAATAGAGCCAACTCACTTCATATGAAGAAGCATATTTTTTTTAAGTTATAATCTTCAGAAAATCCTTGAAACTCATTTGTCCACAAGTAACAAACTTTGATAACAAACTGATAACAGCTATCCAAAACCACCAAGTAAATGAATTTATATTCCTTACTCTCTCACTGATGATTTAAAATCAAATGTTCAAAACAGAAGTGGCATAAGGGAAAGTAGTAACAATAACCAATAAACTAATAATCACCTTGAAAATAAGAGTGGCTCCAATTTATGCTTTTACAGAAATAATGAACATATGCTATATATATAAGTATATGAACTATTATGATCACCCCTTGTTAATTCTGAAAACTGTAAATTTTGGAGAAGTGACATGGCTTCCTCAAAGCGTTAGCAGTAATACTACTAAGTGGCAAAGCAGGAACTTGGACACAAACAGTTTAAGTCCAAACTATATGTTCTCAGTAATGACACATTACTCTAGTGGCTCTCTTTATCACTGTTACAATTGCTGCTATACAGTTTCATATATTCTTCACCCAAACTCTATGTGACTTAGATTCATTTTAGATATGATGAAGCTATCATAGGGAGCTTAACTAACTTCACAGCTCTTCTAGAGGTAGCAAATGGTACAGTGACTCAGATATCAAGGCCAGTATCCTTCCTGTATTCCATTCTGTTTGGGGCGATTAATTTTTCTATCTGCCACTGCCTCAATTTTCTTTTCCTTAGCTGAAGATAAAAGATAGGGGCATATATAAATGTAAATATACACATGCATACTCACACATTTATTACTGTTTGGAATATTTTATATGTTATCATTAGTATAGTAAGGTTTTTAGTGCTTTGGAGAACATTCATATTTTGTGTTGCTAGATTAAGATATACACTTTTTTTTTTTTTTTTTTGGCTGCATCCCATGCAGGATCTTAGTTCCCAGACCAGGGATCGAACCTATGCCCCCTGCAATGGGAGTGCAGAGTCTTAACCACGGGACTGCCAGGGAAGTCCCAAGATATACATTCTTATACACACATTTTTTTGGACTTTACTTTCTCCTTCATTATTTAGCTACCATTATAAATGTGTTAACATACGTAATTAACTGAGAAAGAAGTACTACATACGGACAGAGCACCTCTGGAGCCAAATGCCCCATGAGGCAGCAACTCCAGAGCTTTCTGTGCCTCTAAAGCTGCGAGTTCCACGTATTCTGTGCTCCCCTCACCGTTTGGATCTCACCATGAAATCTAGATACATGCTTTTATTTCCATATTTAAAAATTACTTAAATGAAACATTTATGAGTTCATTGGAGTCACTGAAACACTGGGCTGGAGGGTCTTGGTCTAGAGCCTTGCATGCAGCACAGAGCTATTCCCTGTCCTCTAACACTCTTCCTAGTGCTTCACAGGGTAGCTCCATGGAGAGATACCTCAGGACACCCTATTCTAAAGAGATTCCTACTTTCACTCCCCACAGCATTGCCCTATTTTCTTCGCTATACCTGTTACTTTCTGAATTTGTTCTGTTCAATTACTTATTTGATGTCTTTTATTGCCTACAAAGATGTCAGGCCACTGAGGATTAGAAATGGGTTTCTAATTCAATCTTGTGTTCACAGTAACTAGAATAATGCCTGAATCACAGCTGGTTCTTAATAAATACTTGTGACATGAAAATATCTTAATTGGTTCCCTTGCTCTATATTTCCTTAATCTCTACTCCTCCCTTCAGCTTCCTGTTTGCTCCCTGGATCTCCAATTTCTTTCACTTCCATAACGTAGATGAATTTCTCCCTAGTAGTGTTGGGTGTCCCACCTTCTACCTTAAGCACTAATCAAGACATCCTTCTAAACAAACATAGCATTCGTCCTAAAGACTTAGAATTCATACACATTATTTCATAAGTAATTATGTACTTGTAGATTACCTATATACACACTAACATTTTTTGTGTGTATGTAAACTTGTATTACCTATTTTTTCAACATAAGTAATCTATCAGCACACCAAGTTTAACTATAAGTATGTTAGAGAAGTATTTGAAATAGGCTATGGTTTTGCAGCAGATTTTCTATTTTTGCTAAAACAATTTAAGAAATAGGAAGAAAATGATTTAAGGACAAAGAATCTAGTAGTGAGCAGGTATGGCAAAGACAGGTTCATGAATTACTACAATGGATTCTAATGATTATGAGATCCACAATAGGTACACACTAAGGAAAACTTTTCAGGGAGCTCCAAAAGACATTCTGTTTGTGCTATCAATTCAAGGTATTTTCCCAATGGCTTTGGCCTTTATGTAACAACGTCTAAAGAGAAAGAACTTCAGAAATCTTTATATCTCTGAATTATTAGAGATGAAAAAATAATTCAAAAGGATAGTTGAGCTGGCAGGGATGTTTTTGAGAAGGCTGAAAGAGTTACAAAACACTACGAAGAGGTAACTAATGAAAAACAAAACTCCAAAAAACTTTATCCATTATCAGTAATTGTTTAACTGGTAAGAGGATAAATTTAGACTTTCTGCTAAAGCAGTGGAATTCTATTATGGACAAATAAAGATTGTTTGCTTATGCTAGACGGTGAAAAAAAAATAAGTTACAAAACTCAGAAAGAAAAAAATATGAATTTTGAGTTGTAGACTTTAAGCTGAGAGAACTATGGAAGTAGTCTAAGGCAGAGCTAACTGAACAATTCTCCCTGAGTATGTTCTGATTAGAAATGCTGGGAAAATCTAACAACTCATGTTCACTGCTGCTAATTTAACCATGAAAGATTGATATAGCCAAAGAAATTTCCAACTTCAAACTAAAATGTTGAATAGAATAGGCAGATAGGCAGTGTTTTCAATGCTTGTCTCATTGGAAGAATGTGACATTGGAAGAGAAAGAATTATACTGAAAGTGATTAGAAGACTATACAGATGATAAATATTAATTCTTCTCAACAATAGTTTCTAACAAAACGATGACATTTTCTTGATGGAGAACTGAGTATTGGAAAAACTGGAAAGAATTCATTCAAAGATGGCAGGGTAATTGATAAAACAAAGCAAACCAAAAAACAAACAAAAAAAAATTTAAAATGAAATTTTGATAAGAGAGGAAAAGGCAAATGGGTACTTTGAAGGAAAAAAAAATGCAATAATGCAGAGTAATTCTAATTTACATTTTGCTCCAAAGAGAACAGAAATTGCATTGTTCATTTGAATGTTAACAATTTTATCTGTTAGAAGCTGAGGAGGTGGTGAGTGGAATCCTGTACTCTTCTAACATACAAGAATTGATTGGTTGGTAATGAGAAAATGTCAGAAAAGATTAAAATGCACTTGTAATTTTATAAGGGAATGATTACTATATTTAGATATATACCCTAAACTTTTAGGAGATATTTCAATAATTGCTCAACCAGTGTAAAGATGATGACAGAAGAGTTGCTCAGTAAATGAATTACAAGAGATGGCTAATTATCTTTTTTAAAAATTGTATTAAAGTATAGGTGATTTACAATGTTGTGCTAATAGAATTATACAATAAAAACAGGAAGACGTATGTATTTTGGTGAATGTTTCCCTACCACCTAGATCAAAACACAGAACTTCTCATTGCATCAGATTTTTCTTTTTTTGTTTTTCACTATGCATGTGATGCATTCAAGTCAACGCCTCATACCCAAATAGGAAAACAGTATGGCTTCCATCATCATCAGTTAGAGAGGCTCATTTTAACTCTGTATAAACAGAATCTCACAGTATGTACTCTGTTGTCTGCCTTCTTTTGCTCACAATACTAATGAGATTTATCTATTTTAAGTGTATCATTAATTCATTATTTTTCATTAATATATATGAATGATATATTAGTATACCACAATTTATTTATCCATTGTATTGCTGATGGAAATAAAAGTTGTTGTGGGCTTTAGAAAAGCTGCTATGAATATTCTTGTATATGTACTATGATGGGCATGAAAGAGCACTTAAGAAAATATGATACAGAACCCAGGGGCACAGTGATTCAGAGTATGTACTCTGGAGCCAGATTGCTGAGTTCCTCTATTCTCCATCTGTGTGACCCTGGGCAAGTTCTCTTCTTTTTCTGTCTCACTTTCTCCATCTGTAAAACTAGGATTAAAACAGTACTTAATCCACATAATAACTGTGAAGGAAAATGAGTTGATATACAGACATACCTTGTTTTATTGTGCTTCATTTTATTGCACTTTGCAGACATTGCGTATTTTTTACAAATTAAAAGTCTGTGGCAACCTTACATCAAGCAAGTCTACTGGCGCCATTTTTCCAACAACATTTGTTCACTTCATGCCTCTGTCACATTTTGGAAATTCTTGAACTATTTCAAACTTTTTCATTATTATTATATTGTTATTCTGATCTGTCATTAGTGATACTTGATATTACTATTTTAATTGTTTCCGAGCTCTACAAACCATGCCCACATAAAACAGCAAACTTAATAAATATTGAGTGTGTTCTGCCTGCTCCACCCATCAGCTGTTCTACTGTCTCTCTTGGGGCATCTCTATTCTCTGAGACACAACAATACTGAAATTTGGCCAATTATCAACCCTACAATGGCCTCTAAATGTTCAAGTGAAAGGAAGTGTCTCTCACTTTAAATCAAAAGCTAGAAATGATTAAGCTTTGTGAGGAACACATGTGGAAAGCCAAGACAGGCCAAAAGCTATGCCTCTTGCACCAAAGAGTTAGCCAAGCTGTGAATGCAAAGGGAAAGTTCTTGAAGGAAATTAAAAGCGCTACTCCAGTGACCATAAGAATAATAAGAAAGTGAAACAGTTTTTATGGAGAAAGTTTCTATGGTCTGAATAGAAGATCAAACCAGCCACAACAATCCCTTAAGTCAAAGCCTACTCCAGAGAAAGGCCCTAATTCTCTTCTATTCTTTAAAAGCTGAGAGAGTTGAGGAAGCTGCAAAAGAAAAGTTTAAAGCTATCAGAGGTTGGTTCATAGGTTTAAGGAAAGAAGCCATCTTCATAACCTAAGAGTGCAAGGTGAAGTAGCAAGTTCTGATGTAGAAGCTGCGGCAGATTATCCAGAAGATCTACCTAAGATAATGAAGGTGGCTATGCTAAATAACAGATTTTCACTGTGGACAAAATATTCTATTTTTGGAAGAAGATGCCACCTAGGCCTTTCATAGCTAGGGAGAAGACAACGCCTGGCTCCAAACCCTCAAAGGACAGGTTGATTCTTTTGTAAGGGGCTAATGCAGCTGGTGACTTGAGTTGAAGCCAATGCTCATTTACCATTCTGAAAATCTTACGGACCTTAAGAATCATGCTAAATCTACTCTGTCGTGCTCTATAATAGAACAAAAAGCCTGGATGACAGCTTATCTGTTGATAACATGGTTTACCGAATATTTTAAGCCCACGGTTGATACCTGCTGCTTGGGAAAAAGATCCCTTTCAAAATATTACTGTTCATTGACAATGCACCTGGTCACCCAAGAGTTCTGATGGAGATGTACCACAAAATTCATGTTGTTTTCATGCCTGCTAATATAATACTCATTCTGCAGCCCATGGATCAAGGAGTAATTTTGAATTTCAAGTCTTATTCTTTAAGAAATACAATTCATAATGCTATAGCTGCCATAGATAGTGATTCCTTTGATGGATCTGGGCAAAATCAATTGAAAACCTTCAGAAAGGATTCACCATTCTACATGCCATTAAGAACATTCAAGGTTCATGGGAAGAGATTAGA
The DNA here is from genome assembly GCF_965194825.1 of Balaenoptera physalus. Classification (NCBI taxonomy): domain Eukaryota; kingdom Metazoa; phylum Chordata; class Mammalia; order Artiodactyla; family Balaenopteridae; genus Balaenoptera; species Balaenoptera physalus. Next base: position 96,696,333 of record NC_138890.1, on the reverse strand, counting down.
ATAGCAACATTAACAAGAGTTTGAAAGAAGTTGATTCCAACGCTCATGGATGAGTTTGAGGGGTAAGAGACGTCAGTGGAGGAAATAACTGCATATGTGTCAGAAACAGCAAGAGCACTAAAATTAGAAGTGGACCCTGAATTTGTAACTGAATTGTTTCAATCTCATGATAAAACTTGAACAGATGAGGAGTTGCTTCTGATAGATGAGCAAAGAAAGTGGTTTCTTGAGATGGAAACTATTGCTGGTGAACATGCTGTGAAGATTGTTGAAATGACAACAAAGGATTTAGAATATTACATAAACTTAGTTGATAAGACAGTGGCAGGATTTATGAGGATTGACTCCAATTTTGAAAGAAGGTCTAGTTTGAGTGAAAACACTATCAAACAGCATTGCATGCTACAGAAAAACTGTTCATGAAAGTAAGAGTCAATTGACGTGGCAAACTTCACTGTCGTCTTCTTTTAAGAAACTGCCACAGTCACTCAACCTTCAGCAACTATCACCCTGAACAATCAGAAATTATCAACACTGAGGCAAGACTCCCTGTCAGCAAAAAGATTCTGAAGTCTTAGATGATGGTTAGCCTTTTTTTTTTTTTTTTTAGCAATAAAGCATTTTTAACTAAAGTATGTACATTTTTTTTTCAGACATATGCTATTATTGTACACATGACAGACTATAGTATAGTGTTTACCTGACTTTAATATGCACTGGGAGGGCTTCCCTGGTGGTGCAGTGGTTGAGAGTCTGCCTGCCAATGCAGGGGACACGGGTTCGAGCCCTGGTCTGGGAAGATCCCACATGCCGCGGAGCAACTAGGCCCGTGAGCCACAACTACTGAGCCTGCGCGTCTGGAGCCTGTGCTCCACAACAAGAGAGGCCGCGATAGTGAGAGACCCGTGCACCACGATGAAGAGTGGCCCCCGCTTGCTGCAACTAGAGAAAGCCCTCGCACAGAAACGAAGACCCAACACAGCCATAAATAAATAAATAAATAAATAAAAATTAAAAAAAAAAAATGCACTGGGAAGCTAAAAAAATTATGTGACTCGTTTTATTGTGATATTCACTTATTGTGGTGGTCTGGAAGTGAACCCACAGTATCTCCAAGGTATGCCTGTATATGAATTATGCAGAGCAATGCTTGGCACACAAGTATTTCAAAGAAATTCATGGCAACAGTGTTAGGAAAGCAAATGACAAAATGAGCTGATGTTAGCAGAAAATTCCAATGACTACAACAGGATTTTTTTTTTAACTTTGTGAAAATAGAAAGAGCTAGTTGACTCGTTATTTCTACTTTCTCCGATAGACAAATGCATTCATAGTGAAGACGTAAATATCTGTTAATCATTAAGAGTAACTTAAACCAGTGCAGATGTTTAAGTGGTCCATCCTGCTGTGTCCACACCTGTTGTTAAATTTCAGCTTCTGTTCCAATTGGTCAATTACTTTATTAGCTGTAGGTGAGGAGACACCAGGAGAGCATCTGGCCATGTTAAGTGACTTCCCATTTCCAGGTTCATACAAATGGCATTTGGGATGTTGGACACATTTCAAATGCAAATATTTAGTAATTACATATTCTGAGTAACATAAAATAGGAAAGGAGCCAGATGACAATTTTTAAAGAGAACAAATTGGATTCTGAAAAGTACTGACCTATGGCATACTTATTGAATGACAGACAATTAAAGTTCAGATACTGTGCAAGGCAGTGGATACAAAATGATATACTAGACACGATTGTTATGTTTGAGAAGTTTACATGTTATTCTGTGAAAGAGTCAATAAATAGGTAAAAAAATGTCACTTAGCTATAAAAATTTATCAGCTAAGATTCCTAAATACATGTCTGTGCATTTGGGGATTAAAAAGTCAATATTAGAGGTTCAGGAAGAACAAGTTGCCCCAAAATAATCAGGTTTTTGCACATAGGTTATAATGGTCTCTAGATTGTGAAATGTAGTTATATCTTATTTACAAAACATATCTGTATCAATTAATTCTTCCATGTTCAAACCACTAGGTCCCTATTCACTAGGGACCATTGGCGGCCTTTTAAAGGAATTTCTACTCCAAAGATGATACCCTAACATTTAATCAGAAAGTCCATACTCTAAAACTACATGCTATGAAAGATTCAGCTTTCATACCTCACGTCATCACCACAAGGTTTGTTCATTAAAATAATTAATGTTAAAATGAATTTTAATTTTTTAACGTTATTTTATTATGGCAATAAGAATAGGCTAAAATATTTAGAGTGGGTATTTACCCCTTTATGAACATGGCATAAAACTCAAAAGAGGACTTCATACATTACTCTTGATCCACAGATGGCTTGTGTCATAACCCTGTTTGTAGGATTCTTATTCATCCTATTCTGATAGATATTTGAATCCAGCCACTGGAAATTCTCACAAGGCTTCGTGTAAGGTGTCTTAAAATATGACAGAGGGGTGAGGATACACCACATTCATAAAAAAGGTCTTAAATCTATGTCTAGCTTTTAATATATGTTTGCAGGCAAGGCAGAATTAGACTAGACTTTACTGAGACATTACTTCAGAATGAGCCAGAGGACAAGATTATAGAAATAGCTTACCTTTGTCTAATTCTATTCACTTCTACAAACAAATGACAAATTAGGCCAAATGACAATATTATTCTTTTCTAGTTATATATTCTCTGAGACTTCTTCTCTGCTATATACCTGAAAAGGGCTTAGCAAGTGGCATGTAATATTGTGTTAATACATATTTTTGAATAAATAAATGAGAGAAGAGTTTAAATTAAGACCCTTGAGAAAGTAATCATAAACATATTAAAAATTTAGAAATTATGGGTTTGTAAATCACTAAGTATATTCCTAAATAGTTGTGTCTATGACAATTGCTTAATAAAATGTGCCAAGACAAACTATCAAACAATTCTATCCACTTTTTAACTTTATTTCTATATCCAGAATCTTGCACTTCTTTTTTTTTTTTTTTTTCTTTTGGTAAGAACACTTGAGATTTACCCTCTTTAAAAAATTTTAAGTGTAGAGATCCAGTGCTGGGTGCAGCCTCTCTGCACTCAGCCTGATTCCGCCATCTTGAATCACCGTGTCTTGTGGGATGCTTTTGCACATGGCCTGCAGCTGAAGTGTCAGATGGGGCAGTCCTGCACTGGGAACCCTAATGCGACTTGTTAGGTGTGAGGCCTCTGCATGTGGCCCCCTACAGTACTTCAATGTTAAGCAAGCCAAGACAGCTACAGACAGGTATAAAAGGAGCTGGAGCTCCGAGTCTGAACCACTGGACTAACAGAACCTCAGACCCCAGGGAATATTCAGCAGAGTGAGGTTGCACAGAGTTCCTCATCTCAGCACCAAGACATAGCTCTACCCAATAGCCTACAAACTCCAGTGTTGGAAGCCTCAGGTCAAACAACCAGTAAAACAGAAACACAATCCCACTCATAAAAGTAAAAAAAAAAAAAAATGAGAGGACAAAAAAAATGTCACAGATGAAGGAGCAAGGTAAAAACCTACAAAACCAAATACATGAAAAGCAAATAGGCAATGTACCGAAAAAGAATTCAGAGTAATGGTAGTAAAGATGATCCAGAATCTCAGAACTAGAATGGAGCATAGATTGAGAAAATACAGGAAATGTTTAACAAAGATCTAGAAGAACTAAAGAACAAACAAACAGAGATGAACAACACAATAACTGAAATGAAAAATACACTAGAAGGAATCAAAAGCAGAATAACGGAGGTAGAAGAACGAATAAGTGAGCTGGAAAACAAAATGGTGTAAATAACTGCTGAGGAGAAGAATAAAGAAAAAAGAATGGAAAGAATTGAAGACATGATCAGAGACCTCTGGGACAACACTAAACACACCAACATTTGAATTATAGGGGTCCTAGAAGAAAAAGAGAAAAAGAAAGGGTCTGAGAAAATGAAGAGATTATAGTGGAAAACTTCCCTAACATGGGAAAGGAAATGGTCACCCAAGTCCAGGAAGCACAGAGAGTCCATACAGGATAATTACAAGGAGAAACACTCCAAGACACATATTAATCAAACTAACAAAAATTATTCAAACAAAAAATATTAAAAGCAGCAAGGGAAAAACAAAAAATAACATACAAAGGAATCCCCATAAGGTTATCAGCTGAATTTTCAGTGGAAACTCTGCAGGCCAGAAGACAGTGGCAGGATACACTTAAAGTGTTGAAAGAGAAATATCTACAACCAAGATTACTCTAACCAGCAAGGATCTCATTCAGATCCAATGGAGAGTCAAAAGCTTTTCACACAAACAAAAGCTAAGAGAATTCAGCACCACCAAACCAGCTTTACGACAAAGGCTAAAGAAACTTCTCTAAGTGGGAAACACAAGAGAAGAAAAAGACCCACGAAAACAAACTCAAAACAATTAAGAAAATGGTAATAGTAACATACATATTGATAATAACCTTGAATGTAAATGGACTAAATGCCCCAACCAAAAGACACAGACTGGCTGAATGGTTACAAAAACAACACCCATATATATGCTGTTTACAAGACACAAACTTCACCTAGGGACTCATACAGACTGAAAAAGGATGGAAAAAGATATTCCATGCAAATGGGAATCAAAAGAAAGCTGAAGTAGCAATACTCATATCAGATAAAATAGACGTTAAAATAAAGAGTGTTACAAGAGATAAGCAGAGACAGTACATAATGATCAAGGGACCAATCCAAGAAGAAGATATAACAATTATAAATGTTTATGCACCCAACATAGGGGCACCTCAATACGTAAGGCAAATGCTAACAACCATGAAAGGAGAAATCGACAGTAACACAGTAATAGCAGGGAACGTTAACACCCGACTTATACCAATGGACAGATCATCCAAAATGAAAATAAATAAGGAAACATAAGCTTTAAATGACACAATAGACCAGACAGATCTAATTGATATTTAGAGAACATTCCATCCAAAACTGGTAGAATGCACTTTCTTCTCAAGTGCACATGGAACATTCTCCAGAATAGATCACGTCTTGGGTCATAAATCAAGGCTTAGAAAATTTAAGAAAACTGAAATTGTATCAAGCATCTTTTCTGACCACAACACTATGAGATTGGAAATCAATTACAGGAAAAAAACTGTAAAAAACACAAATACATGGAGGCTAAACAGTGCGCTACTAAATAACCAAGAGATCACTGAAGAAATCAAAGAAGAAATTAAAAAACACATAGAAACAAATGACAATGAAAACATGATGACCCAAAACCTATGGGACACAGCAAAAGCAGTTCTAAGAGGGAAGTTTATAGCAATTCAATCTCACCTCAAGAAACAAGAAAAATCTCAAATAAACAATCTAACCCTACACTTAAAACAACTATAGAAAGAAGAACAAAGAAAACCCAAAGTCAGTAGAAGGAGAGAAACCATAAAAATCAGAGCAGAAATAAATGTAATAGAAATGAAGAAAACAATAGCAAAGATCGATAAATCTAAAAGCTGGTTCTTTGAGAAGATAAACAAAATTGATAAACCCTTAGCCAGACTCATCAAGAAAAATAGGGAGAGGATGCAAATCAATAAAATTAGAAATGAAAAAGGAGAAATCACAACTGACACTCCAGAAATACAAAGGATTATAAGAGACTACTACAAGCAATTATATGCCAATAAAATGGAGAACCATGAAGAAATGGACAAATTCTTGGAAAGGTACAATTTTCCAAGACTGAACAAGGAAGAATTAGAAAATATAAACAGACCTATCACAAGTAATGAAATTTAAACTGTAATTAAAAATCTTCCAACAAACAAAAGTCCAGGACCAGATGGCTTCAGAGGGGAATTCTAAGAAACATTTAGAGAAGAGCTAACACAAATCTTTCTTAAACTCTTCCAAAAAACTGCATGGGGAGAAGTACTCCCAAATTCATTCTACGAAGTCACCATCACCCTGATACCAAAATCAGAAAAAGATATCTCAAAAATTATAGACCAATATCACTGATGAACATAGATGCAAAAATTCTGAACAAAATACTAGCAGCCAGAATCCAACAGCACATTAAAAGGATCATACACCATTCTCAAGTGGGATTTATCCCAGGGATGAAAGGATTCTTCAATACAGGCAAATCAACCAATGTGATACACCACATTAACAAATTAAGGAATAAAAACCATATGATCATCTCAATAGATGCAGAAAAAGCTTTTGACAAATTTCAATACCCATTTATAATAAAAACTCTCTAGAAAATGGGCATAGGGGTAACCTACCGCAACATAATAAAGGCCATATATGACAAACCCACAGCAAGCATCATACTCAATGGTGAAAAAGTGAAAGCATTTCCACTAGGATCAGGAACAAGACAAGGATGTACACTCTCACCACTATTATTCAACATAGTTTTGGAAGTCCTAGCCATAGTAATCAGAAAAGAAAAAGAAATAAAAGGAATCCAAATTGGAAAAGAAGTAAAACTGTCACTATTTGCCGATGACATGATACTGTACAAAGAAAATCCTAAAGATGCTACCAGAAAACTACTAGAACTAATCAATGAAGTCTGTAATGTTACAGGATACAAAATTAATGCACAGAAATCTCTGGCATTCCTATACACCAACAATGAAAAATCAGACAGAGTAATTAAGGAAACTCCCATTTACCACTGCCACAAAAAGAATAAAACACCGAGGAATAAGCCTGCCTAAGGAGGCGAAAGTCTTGTACTCAGAAAACTATAAAACACTGAAGAAAGAAATCAAAGATGACATAAACTGATGGAGAGATATACCATGATCTTGGATTGGAAGAATCAACATTGTGAAAATGACTATACTACCCAAAGCAAGCTACTGATTCAATGCAATCCCTATCAAATTACCAATGGCATTCTTCACAGAATTAGAACAAAAAATCTTACAATTCGTACTGAAACACAAAGGACCCTGAATAGCCAAAGCAATCTTGAGAAAGAAAAACAGACTTGGAGGATTCAGGCTCCCTGACTTTAAACTATACCACAAAGCTACAGTAATCAAGACAGTATGGTACTGGCACAGAAACAGAAATATTGATCAATGGTACAGGATAGAGTACCCAGAGATAAACCCACACACGCATGGGCACCTAATTTATGACAAAGGAGGCAAGAACATACAATGGAGAAAAGACAGCCTCTTCAATAAGTGGTGCTGGGAAAACTGGACAACTACATGTAAAAGAATGAAATTAGAACACTACCTAACACCATACACAAAAATAAACTCCAAATGGATTAAAGACTTAAATGTAAGACCAGACACTATTAAACTTTTAGAGGAAAATACAGGAAAAACACTCTTTGACATAAACCACAGCAAGATCTTTTTTGACCCACCTCCTAAAGTAACAGAAATAAAAACAAAACATAAACAAATGGGACTTAATTAAACGTAAAAGCTTTTGCACAGCAAAGGAAACCATAAACAAGACGAAAAGACAACCCTAAGAATGGGAGAAAATGTTTGCAAATGAAACAACAGACAAAGGATTAATCTCCAAATATAGAAACAGCTCATGAAGCTCAATATCAAAAATACAAACAATCAAGTTAAAAAATGGGCAGAAGCTCTAAATAGACATTTCACCAAGGAAGACATACAGATGGCCAAGAGGCACATGAAAAGATGCTCAACATCACTAGTCATTAGAGAAATGCAAATCAAAACTACAATGAAGTATCACCTCATGCCAATCAGAATGGCCATTATCAAAAAGCTAGAAACAGTAAATTCTGGAAAGGGTGTGGTGAAAAGGAAACCCTCCTGCACTGTTGGTGGGAATGTAAAATGATAAAACCACTATGGAAAACAGTATGGAGGTTCCTTAAAAAACTAAAAATAGAACTACCATATGACCCAGCAATCCCACTACTGGGCATATACCCTGAGAAAACCATAATTCAAAAAGAGTCATGTACCACAATGTTCATTGCAGCTCTATTTACAATAGCCAGGACATGGAAGCAACCTAAGTGTCCATCAACAGCTGAATGGATAAAGAAGATATGGCACATATATACAATGGGATATTTACTCAGCCATAAAGAAAGCAAAATTGAGTTATTTGTAGTGAGGTGGATGGAACTAGAGTCTGTCATACAGAATGAAGTAAGTCAGAAAGAGAAAAACAAATACCTTATGGTAACCCATATATATGGAATCTAAAAAAAAAAAAATGGTACTGATGAACCTAGTTGCAGGGCAGGAATAAAGAGGTAGACATAGAGAATGGACTTGATGACATGGGGTGGGAGGGCGAAGCTGGGGCAAAGGGACAGTAGGATCGACATATATATATTACCGAATGTAAAATAGTTGGCTGGTGGGAAGCAGCAGCATAGCACAGGGAGATCGGCTTGGTGCTTTGTGATGACCTAGAGGGGTGGGATAGGGAGGATGGGAGGGAGGCTCAAGAGGGAGGGGATATGGGGACATGTGTGTGCATATGGCTGATTCACTTTGTTGTGCTACAGAAACTAACATGGTATTGTCAAGCAATTATACTCCAATTAAGATCTATTAAAAAAAAATTAAGTGTACAATGCACTACTGTTGACTATAGGGTAATGTTGTACTACAGATCTCCAGAACTGATTCATCTTGCTTAACTTTACTATTATGTCCATTAATTAGTTACTTCCCATTTCCACCTCTCCCCAGCTCCTAGCAACAACAAGTCCACTCTCTGATTCTATAAATTCAACTATTTTAGACACCTCATATAAGTGAAATCATACAGTATTTGCCTTTCTGTGACTGGGTTATTACACTTAGCATGATAACCTCAAAGTTCATCCATGTTTTCACATATTGCAGATTTCACTTCCTTGTTAAGGTTGAATAGTATTCTGGTGTATGTATACACCACATGTGCTTTATCTATTCATCTGTTAATGTAAGTTGTTTCCACATCTTGGCTATTGTGAATAGTACTGCAATGGACAGGGCCCTTTCTCTTAGTTTATAAACTGCACTATTTAGATAGATATTGTTGAGAAATCTGTATTGCTACATTTATATTCCCTTGGGCATTTGGTATTTCCTTTCTCTCAACTGACAAACCTAAAGAGAAATAGATTACTTCTATTAAAATATAACTGTATTCTAGAAAAACTTAGAATCAAAGCAATATTGACATGTTTTTAAGTCAAATCATGATATCTAATTTCTCCTTTGTTAGTTACCTATGAATAATAATAGACTACGTATAAACAATTAAAATTTAAAAGTCCAAACTCTCCTCTCAAGGGACTTTAAAAAAATTGTGACAGAAATATATGTACACATGCATGCATATAAACACATATATACAAGATATATATATATATATCTCATATATATGAGATAGAGAGGGCATTCTTTCCCTTTTATACAAGGAATTCAGAAAAGAGATACAGACTGCATCTACACTCTCAAAAATGATGGAGGTTGCCACAGAATAATAAAAGTCTGGTTAGAAAACATCTTATAGATGATATAACTTAATTTGTTTACTTTTTAGCTATCAAATCTGTGTTTCATGTATGTTGTGGAGTTTCAAGGGAGAATGAAAATTAATAATCAGAATTGCAGGAAACAATACAAGGCAGAAAGGGGAGGGGTGGGATTTTATTTTAAGAAGGCCAAAATACTACATTGATTAAAAGATTATTGAGGTCTAGCCACGGCCAGCACTGTCAGCCTCTTTGAGGCTTGAATTGGAGGAGGAGGCTGCAAAGGGATATTCTCTGTTGAGATGCTCGCTGGCCCAAGGAGAGTTTCTTTGGGGTTGATTGGAATAATATACATACCTCTGGCAGTTTTCTGTTCCCCCTTAGCAATGTTTTGGAGACTGCTAGAAAAACATTTCTCCTGGCCTGTACAGTAGATCCAAACATCTGAGCCTTAGTTTTACAGAGGTAATCCAGAATTTAATGAGCTAAGAGGAAGAAACTGTCATACTAACTGGCACCATATAGTACAAAGAGAACCTGCTTCATCAAGTCTGGGTCAATAAAGTTTGAAAGCAACCAGTGGAAAAGCCAATAAGCAAAGAGGTCAGCCTACTAACTGGAACATAATTTGCTCAAACATGAACACTTAACCCTTCATATTTCTCCCCAGTCTACCCCCTGCCATTTCCTGATACAGAATCTTAGCAAGGAAAAAGTTAAAAGGACAACGTATAAAAGTTTTAGGTTTTGGCACAACCAAAGGGCTGCTTCCGGAGTGTGGAGTTCTGGAGTTTGGAGCCGTGTGGCTGACAGGGTCTTGGTGCTCCGGCCTGGTGTCAGGTCCAAGCCTCTGAGGTGGGAGAGACAAGTTCAGGACACTGGACCACCAGAGACCTCCCAGCCCCACATAATATCAGTTGGTAAGAGCTCTCCCAGGCATCTCCATCTCAACGATAAGACCCAGCTCCACCCAACAGCCAGAAAACTCCAGTGCTGGAAGCCCCATGCCAAACAACTAGCAAGACAGAAACACAACCACACCCATTAGCAGAGAGGCTGCCTAAAATCATACTAAGTTCACAGACACCCCAAAACACATAACCAAATGCAGCCCTGCCCACCAGAAAGACAAGATCCAGCCCCAACCACCATAACACAGGCACTAGTCTCCTCCACCAGGAAGCCTACACAAGCCACTGAAATAACCTCACCCAATACAGGCAGACACCAAAAACAACGGGAACTAGGAACCTACAGACTGGGAACAGGAGACCCCAAATGAGAAGACAGAGAAATATGCAATAGATGAAGGAGCATGGTAAAAACCCACAGACCAAACAAATGAAGAGGAAATAGGCAGTCTACCTGAAAAAGAATTCAGAGTAATGATAGTAAAGATGATCCAAAATCTTGGAAATAGAATGGAGAAATTACAAGAATGATTAACAAGGACCTAGAAGAACAAAAGACCAAAAAATGATGAACACCACATTAAATGAAATTAAAAATTCTCTAAAAGGAATCAATAGCAGAATAACTGAGGAAAAGAACAGATAAGCAACCTGGAAGGTAAAAGAGTGGAAATAACTACCACAGAGCAGAATAAAGATAAAAGAATGAAAAGGAATGAGGACAGTCTCAGAGACTACTGGGACAATATTAAATGCACCAACGTTCGAATTATAGGGGTCCCAGAAGAAGAAAAGAAAAAGAAATGGTCTGAGGAAATATTTGAAATGATTATAGTTGAAAATTTCCCTAATACGGGAAAGGAAATAGTCACCCAAGTTCAGGAAGCACTGAGAGCCCCATATAGGATAAATCCAAGGAGAAACATGCCAAGACACATATTAATCAAACTACCAAAAATTAAATACAAAGAAAAAATATTAAAAGAAGCAAAGGAATAAACATATAACAAACAAATAACATACAAGGAAATGCCCATAAGGTTAACAGCTGATCTTGCAGCAGAAACTCTGCAAGCCAGAAGGGAGCAGTAAGACATATTTAAAGTGATGAAAGGGAAAAACCTACAAGCAAGATCATTCTACCCAGCAAGGGTCTCATTCAGATTCTACAGAGAAATTAAAATTTTAGAGACAAGCAAAAGCTAAGAGAATTCAGCACCACTAAACCAGCTTTACAACAAATGCTAAAGGAACTTCTCTAGACAGGAAACACAATAGAAGGAAAAGACCTGCAAAAACAAACCCAAAACAATTAAGAAAATGGTAATATGAACATACGTATCGATAATTACCTTAAATGTAAATGGATTAAATGCTCTAACCAAAAGACATACACCAGCTGAAAGGATACAAAATCAAGACCCATAGATATGCTGTCTACAAGAGACCCACTTCAGACCTAGGGACACATACAGACTGAGGTGAGGTGACGGAAAAAGATATTCCATCCAAGTGGAAATCAAAAGAAAGCAGCAGTAGCAAGTCTCATATCAGAAAGAATAGAATTTAAAATAAAGACTATTACAAAAGACAAAGAAGGACACTACATAATGATCAAGGGATCAATCCAAGAAGAAGATATAACAATTGTAAATATTTAGGCACCCAACATAGGAGCACCTCAATACATAAGGCAACTGCCAACAGCTGTAAGAGAGGAAATCGACAGTAACACAATAATAGTAGGGGACTTTAACAACCCACATTCACCAATGGACAGATCATCCAAAATGAAAATATATAAGGAAACACAAGCTTTAAATGACACATTAGACAAGATAGACTTACTGATATTTATGGGACATTCCATCCAAAAACAACAGAATAAACTTTCTTCTCAAGTGCTTATGGAACATTCTCCAGCATAGATCATATCTTGGGTCACAAATCAAGCCTTGGTAAATTTAAGAAAATTGAAATCATATCATGTATCTTTTCTGACCACAAAGCTATGAGACTAGATATCAATTATAGAGAAAAAAGTATATAAAATACAAACACATGGAGGCTAAACAATACACTACTAAATAACCAAGAGATCACTGAAGAAATCAAAGGAGGAAATCAAAAAATACCTAGAAACAAATGACAATGAAAATATGACAATGCAAAACCTATGGAATGCAGCAAAAGCAGTTCTAAGAGGGAAGTTTATAGCAATACAATCCTACTTCAGGAAACAAGAAAAATCTCAAATAAACAACTTAACCTTACACCTAAAGGAATTAGAGAAAGAAGAACAAAAAACCCCAAAGTTAGCAGAGGGAAAGAAATCATAAAGATCAGATCAGAAATAAATGAAAAAGAAATGAAGGAAACAATAGCAAAGATCAATAAAACTAAAAGCTGGTTCTTTGAGAAGATAAACAACATTGATAAACCATTAGCCAGACTCATGAAGAAAAAAAGAGAGAAGACTCAAATCAACAGAATTAGAAATGAAAAGGAGAAGTAACAACTGACACTGCAGAAATAAAAAGGATCATGAGAGATTGCTCCAAGCAACTATATGCCAATAAAGTGGATAGCCTGGAATAAAATGGACAAATTCTTGGAAAAGTACAACCTTCCAATAATGAACTAGGAAGAAATAAAAAATATAAACAGACCAGTCACAAGCACTGAAATTGAAACTGTGATTAACAATCTTCCAACACACAAAAGTCCAGGACCAGAGGGCTTCACAGGCAAATTCTATCAAACATTTAGAGAAGAGCTAACACCTATCCTTCTCAAACTCTTCCAAATATAGCAGAGGGAGGAACACTCCCAAACTCATTCTATGAGGCCACCATCACCCTTATACCAAAACCAGACAAAGATGTCACAGAAAAAGAAAACTACAGGCCAATATCACTGAGGAACAAGGATGCAAAAACTCTCAGCAAAATACTAACAGACAGAATCCAGCAGCACATTAAAAGGATCATACACCATGATCAAGTGGGGTTTATCCCAGGAATGCAAGGATTCTTCAGTACACACAAATCAAACAATGTGATACACCGTATTAACAAATTGAAGGATAAAAACCATATGATCATCTCAATAGATGCAGAAAAAGCTTTGGACAAAATTCAACACCCATTTATGATAAAAACCCTCCAGAAAGTAGGCACAGAGGGAACTTACCTCAACATTATAAAGGTCATATATGACAAACCCACAGCCAACATTGTCCTCAATGGTGAAAAACTGAAACCATTTCCACTAAGATCAGGAACAAGACAAGGCTGTGAATTCTCACCACTATTATTCAACATAGTTTTGGAAGTCCTAGCCACAGCAATCAGAGATGAAAAAGAAATAAAAGGAATCCAAATCAGAAAAGAAGAAGTAAAACTGTCACGGCTGGCAGATGACATGATACTACACATAGAGAATCCTAAAGATGCTACCAGAAAACTACTAAAGCTAATCAATGAATTTGGTAAAGTAGCAGGATACAAAACTAATGCACGGAAATCTCTTGCATTCCTGTACACTAATGATGAAATTAAGGAAACACTCCCTTTCACCATTGCAACAAAAAGCATAAAATAACTAGGAATCAACCTACCTAAGGAGACAAAAGACTTGTATGCAGAAAATTGTAAGACACTGATGAAAGAAATTAAAGATGATACAAACAGATGGAGAGATATACCACGTTCTTGGATGGGAAGAATTAACATTGTGAAAATGACTCTACTACCCAAAGCAATCTACAGATTCAATTCAGTCCCTATCAAACTACCAATGGCACTTTTTACAGAACTAGAACAAAAAATTTCACAATTTGTATGGAATCACAAAGGACCCTGCATAGCCAAGGCAATCTTGAGACAGAAAAACAGAACTGGAGGAATCAGGGTCCTTGACCCTGACTTCAGACTATACTACAAAGCTACAGTAATCAAGACAGTATGGTACTGGCACAAAAACAGAAATATAGATCAATGGAACAGGTAGAAAGCCCAGAAACATACCCATGCACATATGGTCACCTTATCTTTGATAAAGGAGGCAAGAATATACAATGGAGAAAAGACAGTCTCTTCAATAAGTGGTGTTGGGAAAACTGGACATCTACATGTAAAAGAATGAAATTAGAACACTCCTTAACACCATACAGAAAAATAAACTCAAAATGGATTAAAGACCTAAATATAACTCCAGACACTATCAAACTCTTAGAGGAAAACACAGGCAGAACACTCTAAGACATAAATCACAGCAAGATTCTTTTTGACCCACCTGCTAGAAAATTGGAAATAAAAACAAAAAGAAACATATGGGACCTAATGTAACTTAAAAGCTTTTGCACAACAATGGAAACCATAAACAAGATGAAAAGACAACCCTCAGAATGGGAGAAAATATTTGCAAACGAAGCAACTGACAAAGGATTAATCTGCAAAATTTATAAGCAGCTCATGCCACTCAATATCAAAAAAACAAACATCCCAATCGAAAAATGGGCAGAAGACATAGATAGACATTTCTCCAATGAAGATATACAGATTGTCAACAAATACATGAAAGGATGTTCAACATCACTAATCATTAGAGCAATGCAAATCAAAACTACAATAAGATATTTCCTCACACCAGTCAGAATGGCCATCGTCAAAAATATCTACAAACAATAAATCCTGGAGAGGGTGTGGAGAAAAGGGAACCCTCTTGCACTGTTGGTGGGAATGTAAATTGATACAGCCTCTATGGAGAACAGTATGGAGGTTCCTTAAAAAACTAAAAATAGAACTACCATATGACCCAGCAATCCCACTATTGGGCATATACCCTGAGAAATCCATAATTCAAAGAGTCACGTAGCACAATGTTCATTGCAGCACTATTTACAATAGCCAGGACATGGAAGCAACCTAAGTGCCCACTGACAGATGAATGGATAAGGAAGATGTGGCATATGTATACAATGGAATATTACTCAGCCATATAAAGAAATGAAATTGAGTTAGGTGTAGTGAGGTGGATGGACCTAGAGTCTGTCATACAGAGTGAAGTAAGTCAGAAAGAGAAAAACCATATGCTAACACATATAGATGGAATCTAAAAAAAACAAAAAACAAACAAACAAACATGGTTCTGTTAAACCTAGGGGCAGGACAGGAATAAAGATGCAGACATAGAGAATGGAGTTGAGGACATGGGGTGGGGTAAGGGTAAGCTGGGAAGAAGTGAGAGAGTAGCATTGACATATACACACTGCCAGATATAAAATAGATTTGGGAAGCAGCCGCATAGCAAAGGGAGATTAGCTCAGTGCTTTGTGACCACCTAGAGAGGTGGGATAGGGAGGTGCAAGAGGGATGGGTTATGGAGATATATGTATACATATAGCTGATTCTCTTTATTTTGCAGCAGAAACTAACACAACATTGTAAAGCAATTTTACTCCAATAAAGATGTTTAAAAAAAAAAAAAGGATATTGAGTTAAAGGAGAAAAACTGCATTGCACTCTCCCATAAATCTCTCCTATTAATCCTTCCTGATAATTAAAAGAAAAAGACCTTTTTGGGATTTTATAGCTAAAAGTAAAATGGAATAAAAATCAATACTGAGAAAACCATTGAACATATGCAAAAGATATAAGCAGGCATTTCAAGAGGAAAATAGGGGGATTAACCAAGATGGCGGAGTAGAAGGACGTGCTCTCTCTCCCTCTTGCGAGAGCACCAGAATCACAACTGGCTGCTGGACAATCATAGACAGGAAGACCGTGGACTTCACCAAGGAGGATACCCCACGTCCAAGGACAGAGGAGTAGCCACAGTGAGACGGTAGGAGGGGCGCAATCAGAGTAAAATCTAATCCCATAACTGCTGGGTGGGTGACTCACAGACTGGCGAACACTTATACCACAGAAGTCCACCCACTGGAGTGAAGGTTCTGAGCCCCACGTCTGGCTTCCCAACCTGGGGGTCCGGCAACAGGAGGAGGAATTCCTAGAGAATCAGACTTTGAAGCCTAGTGGGAATTGATTGCAGGACTTCGACATGACTGGGGGAAACAGAGACCCCACTCTTGGAGGGCACACACAAAGTAGTGTGCACATCGGGACCCAGGGGAAGGAGCAGTGACCCTGGGGGAGACTGAACCAGACCTACCTGCTGGTGTTGGGGGGTCTCCTGCAGAGGCGGGGGGTGGCTCTGTTTCACTGTGGGGGCAAGGACTCTGGCAGCGGAGGTTCTGGGAAGTGCTCCTTGGCGTGAGCCCTCCCAGAGTCTGCCATTAACCCCACCAAAGAGCCCAGGTAGGCTCCAGTGTTGGGTTGCCTCAGGCAAAACAACCAACAGGGAGGGAACCCAGCCCCACCCATCAACAGTCAAGTGGATTAAAGTTTTACTGAGCTCTGACCGCCACAGCAACAGTCAGCTCTACCCACCACCAGAGCCTCCCATCAAGCCTCTTAGATAGCCTCAACCGCCAGAGGGCAGACAGCAGAAGCAAAAAAAACTACAATCCTGCAGCCTGTGGACCAAAAACCACAGTTACAGAAAGATAGAGAAGATGAAAAGGCAGAGGGCTATGTACCAGATGAAGGAACAAGAAAAAACCCCAGAAAAACAACTAAATGAAGTGGAGATAGGCAACCTTCCAGAAAAAGAATTCAGAATAATGATAGTGAAGATGATCCAGGACCTCGGAATAAGAATGGAGGCAAAGATTGAGAAGATGCAAGAAATGATTAACAAAGACCTAGAAGAATTAAAGAACAAACAAACAGAGATGACCAATACACTAACTGAAATGAAAACTACACTAGAAGGAATCAATAGCAGAATAACTAAGGCAGAAGAACGGATAAATGACCTGGAAGACAGAATGGTGGAATTCACTGCTGCGGAACAGACTAAAGAAAAAAGAATGAAAAGAAATGAAGACATCCTAAGAGACCTCTGGGACAACATTAAACGCAACAACATTCGCATTATAGGGGTCCCAGAAGGTGAAGAGAGAGAGAAAGGACCAGAGAAAATATTTGAAGAGATTATAGTCGAAAACTTCCCTAACATGGAAAAGGCAATAACCACCCAAGTCCAGGAAGCGCAGAGAGTCCCATACAGGATAAACCCAAGGAGAAACACGCCGAGACACATAGTAATCAAAGTGGCAAAAATTAAAGACAAAGAAAAATTATTGAAAGCAGCAAGGGAAAAACGACAAATAACATACAAGGGAACTCCCATAAGGTTAACAGCTGATTTCTCAGCAGAAACTCTACAAGCCAGAAGGGAGTGGCATGATATATTTAAAGTGATGAAAGGGAAGAACCTACAACCAAGATTACTCTACCCGGCAAGGATCTCATTTAGATTTGATGGAGAAATCAAAAGCTTTACAGACAAGCAAAAGCTAAGAGAATTCAGCACCACCAAACCAGCTCTACAACAAATGCTAAAGGAACTTCTCTAAGTGGGAAACACAAGAGAAGAAAAGGACCTACAAAAACAAACCCAAAACAATTAAGAAAATGGTCATAGGAACATACATATCGATACTTACCTTAAACGTGAATGGATTAAATGCTCCAACCAAAAGACATAGACTGACTGAATGGATACAAAAACAAGACCCATATATATGCTGTCTACAAGAGACCCACTTTAGACCTAGGGACACATACAGACTGAAAGTGAGGGGACGGAAAAAGATATTCCATGCAAATGGAAATCAGAAGAAAGCTGGAGTAGCTATACTCATATCAGATAAAATAGACTTTAAAAGAAAGAATGTTACAAGAGACAAGGAAGGACACTACATAATGATCCAGGGATCAATCCAAGAAGAAGATATAACAATTATAAATATATACGCACCCAACATAGGAGAACCTCAATACATAAGGCAACTGCTAACAGCTATAAAAGAGGAAATTGACAGTAACACAATCATAGTGGGGGACTTTAACACCTCACTTACACCAATGGACAGATCATCCAAAATGAAAATAAATAAGGAAACAGAAGCTTTAAATGACACAATAGACCAGATAGATTTAATTGATATATATAGGACATTCCATCCAAAAACAGCAGATTACAAGTTCTTCTCAAGTGCGCATGGAACATTCTCCAGGATAGATCACATCTTGGGTCACAAATCAAGCCTCAGTAAATTTAAGAAAATTGAAATCATATCAAGCATCTTTTCTGACCACAACGCTATGAGATTAGAAATCAATTACAGGGAAAAAACCGTAAAAAAGACAAACACATGGAGGCTAAACAATACATTACTAAATAACCAAGAGATCACAGAAGAAATCAAAGAGGAAATAAAAAAATACCTAGAGACAAATGACAATGAAAACACGACAACCCAAAACCTATAGGATGCAGCGAAAGCAGTTCTAAGAGGGAAGTTTATAGCTATACAAGCCTACCTAAAGAAACAAGAAAAATCTCAAGTAAACAATCTAACCTTACACCTAAAGAAACTAGAGAAAGAAGAACAAACAAAACCCAAAGTTAGCAGAAGGAAAGAAATCATAAAGATCAGAGCAGAAATAAATGAAATAGAAACAAAGAAAACAATAGCAAAGATCAATAAAACTAAAAGTTGGTTCTTTGAGAAGATAAACAAAATTGATAAGCCATTAGCCAGACTCATCAAGAAAAAGAGGGAGAGGACTCAAATCAATAAAATCAGAAATGAAAAAGGAGAAGTTACAACAGACACCGCAGAAATACAAAGCATCCTAAGAGACTACTACAAGCAACTTTATGCCAATAAAATGGACAACCTGGAAGAAATGGACAAATTTTTAGAAAGCTATAACCTTCCAAGACTGAACCAGGAAGAAACAGAAAATATGAACAGACCAATCACAAGTAATGAAATTGAAACTGTGATTAAAAATCTTCCAACAAACAAAAGTCCAGGACCAGATGGCTTCACAGGTGAATTCTATCAAACATTTAGAGAAGAGCTAACACCTATCCTTCTCAAACTTTTCCAAAAAATTGCAGAGGAAGGAACACTCCCAAACTCATTCTATGAGGCCACCATCACCCTGATACCAAAACCAGACAAAGACACTACAAAAAAAAAAATTACAGACCAATCTCACTGATGAATATAGATGCAAAAATCCTCAACAAAATACTAGCAAACAGAATCCAACAACACATTAAAAGGATCATACACCACGATCAAGTGGTATTTATCCCAGGGATGCAAGGATTCTTCAATATACGCAAATCAATCAATGTGATACACCATATTAACAAATTGAAGAATAAAAACCATATGATCATCTCAAAAGATGCAGAAAAAGCTTTTGACAAAATTCAACACCCATTTATGATAAAAACTCTCCAGAAAGTGGGCATAGAGGGAACCTACCTCAACATAATAAAGGTCACATATGACAAACCCACAGCAAACATCATTCTCAATGGTGAAAAACTGAAAGCATTTCCTCTAAGATCAGGAACGAGACAAGGATGTCCACTCTCACCACTATTATTCAACATAGTTCTGGAAGTCCTAGCCACGGCAATCAGAGAAGAAAAAGAAATAAAAGGAATACAAATTGGAAAAGAAGAAGTAAAACTGTCACTGTTTGCGGATGACATGATACTACACATAGAGAATCCTAAAACTGCCACCAGAAAACTGCTAGAGCTAATTAATGAATATGGTAACGTTGCAGGATACAAACTTAATGCACAGAAATCTCTTGCATTCCTATACACTAATGATGAAAAACCTGAAAGAGAAATTATGGAAACACTCCCATTTACCATTGCAACAAAAAGAATAAAATACCTAGGAATAAACCTACCTAGGGAGACAACAGACCTGTAGGCAGAAAACTATAAGACACTGATGAAAGAAATTAAAGATGATACCAACAGATGGAGAGATATACCATGTTCTTGGATTGGAAGAATCAACATTGTGAAAATGAGTATACTACCCAAAGCAATCTACAGATTCAATGCAATCCCTATCAAATTACCAATGGCATTTTTTACGGAGCTAGAACAAATCATCTTAAAATTTGTATGGAGACACAAAAGACCCCGAATAGCCAAAGCAGTCTTGAGGCAAAAAATGGAGCTGGAGGAATCAGACTCCCTGACTTCAGACTATACTACAAAGGTACAGTATGCAAGACAATATGGTACTGGCACCAAAATAGAAACATAGATCAATGGAACAAGATAGAAAGCCCAGAGATTAACCCACGCACCTATGGTCAACTAATCTATGACAAAGGAGGCAAAGATATACAATGGAGAAAAGACAGTCTTTTCAATAAGTGGTGCTGGGAAAACTGGACAGCTACATGTAAAAGAATGAAATTAGAATACTCCCTAACACCATACACAAAAATAAACTCAAAATGGATTAGAGACCTAAATATAAGACTGGACACTATAAAACTCTTAGAGGAAAACATAGGAAGAACACTCTGACATAAATCACAGCAAGATCTTTTTTGACCCACCTCCTAGAGTAATGGAAATAAAAACAAAAATAAACAAATGGGACCTAATGAAACTTCAAAGCTTTTGCACAGCAAAGGAAACCATAAACAAGACGAAAAGACAACCCTCAGAATGGGAGAAAATATTTGCAAACGAATCAATGGACAAAGGATTAATCTCCAAAATATATAAACAGCTCATTCAGCTCAATATTAAAGAAACAAACACCCCAATCCAAAAATGGGCAGAAGACCTAAATAGACATTTCTCCAAAGAAGACATACAGACGGCCATGAAGCACATGAAAAGATGCTCAACATCACTAATTATTAGAGAAATGCAAATCAAAACTACAGTGAGGTATCACCTCACTCCTGTTAGAATGGGCATCATCAGAAAATCTACAAACAACAAATGCTGGAGAGGCTGTGGAGAAAAGGGAACCCTCTTGCACTGTTGGTGGGAATGTAAATTGATACAGCCACTATGGAGAACAATATGGAGGTTCCTTAAAAAACTAAAAATAGAATTACCATATGACCCAGCAATCCCACTACTGGGCATATACCCAGAGAAAACCGTAATTCAAAAAGACACATGCACCCGAATGTTCATTGCAGCACTATTTACAATAGGCAGGTCATGGAAGCAACCTAAATGCCCATCAACAGACGAATGGAAAAAGAAGTTGTGGTACATATATACAATGGAATATTACTCAGCCATAAAAAGGAACGAAATTGAGTCATTTGTTGAGATGTGGATGGATCTAGAGACTGTCATACAGAGTGGAGTAAGTCGGAAAGAGAAAAACAAATATCGTATATTAATGCATGTGGAACCTAGAAAAATGGTACAGATGAGTCGGTTTGCAGGGCAGAAGTTGAGACACAGATGTAGAGAATGGGCACATGGACACCAAGGGGGGAAAACTGCGATGGGGTGGGGATGGTGGTGTGCCGAATTGGACGATTGGGATTGACATGTATACACTGATGTGTATAAAATTGATGCCTAATAAGAACCTGCAGTATAAAAAAACAAACAAAACAACTAATACTAAACTTTCATTGGGTTATTTGTATGGAAATATGTTAATATAAATGTTTCAGACATTACATGAAATTTCTAAAAATCTAAAAAAAAAAAAAAAGTATATCATGATCTTCAACTTCAAGTCATTGCAATTTAACAAATGTTGCAGTGCTTACTACATGCAAGGCATTGTGCTAGCTGGTTAACTTCCCTCCTCCCCCACACTCAGTGTTGTCAGACGTGTCAGACATGGTCCTTTTAAAAATCCATTGTTGCTTTTCACTTGCCTCTCAGAGAGTATTAAAGATATGAATCGTGAAAAAAAAAAAAAAAAGAAGACACTGATTTTCTGAGACAAACCTCTTGTACAAAATAAATTGAGAGATAATAAATCTCTATATAAAAATGATTGTACACACACACACTTATATGCCCACAAACACATATTTACCTTTCATTTTAAACAAATCACTAGGAAAATAAGGGTTGAAGGAAAAGTTCCTTGCTCCTTTACAAGGTAGGCAAATCAACATAGGGTAAAAATAATACCCCAAGTCACCTAATCTATTTTGGAATAGTAAAACCAAAAGAGATGAAGAATCAGTTTTATCTTGGGGAAGTTGTTTCTGATTTTAAAATGTAAGCACAATACACATGATGATAAAATGGACTTCTCAACTCAGAATAAATGAACTTTTATGAGTGTACATAACTCTAAAGTAATGATAATGAAGTAATTCAAATAAAGGGAAGGCTGGTGTGTGAGATGTCTCCAAAATTTTTCATAATATTTGGTTTTCCCTTTACTTAGGACTTCTTTTAAACAAGGCGAAAACTTAAGGTTTTCTGGCCTGTTTTGGACAAGTTATGAATTTTAGCATCTCATCTTTAAATCTCTATTCTTGAACTCCAAATGTTTCCCTCGATTACAGTGTACAGTAATAAACAACTGCTACTCTCTGCTTGTTCCCACCCACTTGTACAAGTAAGTCTGTAGTATTTCAGGACCTCTGATTTGGTTTTCAAGAGGCTTTTTCTTGTCACTGGCTCTCCTCCATTTCTGCTGACCCAGGCTTCCAAGAGTGTGAGGGGAAATGGGATACACTCTCCGAAGAGTTTGATGCCTCTCTTTTTATTTGTTTTGCTCATCACTGTATTAAAAACATAAAATTCTAACTGAGTAAATTTGAAGATCGAATTGGCTTTATTCAATGATTTATGAATCGGGCAGCATCCCATTGAGCAAGTAGAAAGGAGCTCTGCGGAGCTGTAAAAAATGCAAGAACTTTACAGGCAGGAGGGGGTAGAAAAGGGAAGTTTCTAGCTAAGAGTGGATTGTTTCAGGCAGGGTCACCTTCCTTTTGGGGGAAGGTGGGGGGTCACCCCTCTAGTGCTGACCAGGTAATTCCAGATCTATTGGTGAAAGGTCCCATTCCTGAGAGAGGCTGAAACTGCAATTAGGTTAGCTATTAAGTCTTGGTTTGCTGACGTGGGACTTAGCACAAGTGACTCCATTTGGGGTTTGTTGTTTCTTTACTAACAACTGTATCTCATTCCTAGCTCTTAACCCCAGTACCTAGATACTTGCTGGTGAATGGATGACCAGACCAGTGAATTCAGAATTTCAGAGAAGTTCTTTATAATGAGAGACAGGCAGAGAAATGGCAGTTCTACCACCCAGTAAGTTTTGAACTCTTGCAGGTCTGATGCCCAAATCAAGCGTGGGAACGTGAACAGTGAGACTGAGTGAAAACACAGCAGTTCTTTGTGTTTCTGTTAGAGAAACACTGGTGGGAGACAGAGGACAAAGGAAGGAGACACAGGACTGGAGTGACCTCAGCTGGGGGCAGGGTTTCACAGTGTTGGGTGCTGCAGAGAGGTAGTCAGCAGGAGCAGGGGCTGTGTACATCATCAGAGGCATTTTTAATTTTATTTTATTGTTTTTATTGACGTATAGTTGATTTACAATCTTGTGCCAATCTGCTGTATGGCAAAGTGACTCAGTTATACACATATAGACATTCTTTTTTTATATTCTTTTCCATTACAGTTTATCACAGGATATTGACTCTAGTTCCCTGTGCTGTAGAGTAGGACCTTGTTGTTTATCCCTCCTAAATATAATAGATTACATCTGCTAATGCCACACTCCCAGCCCTTCCCTCTCCCACCCCCCTCCTCCTTGGCAACCACAAGTCTGTTCTCTATGTCTGTGAGTCTGTTGCTGTTTCATAGATAGGTTCATTTGTGCCATACTTTGGATTCCACATGTAAGTGGTATCACATGGTATTTGTCTTTCTCTTTCTGACTTACTTCACTTAATAATCTCTAGTTGCATCCATGTTGCTGCAGTCATCAAAGGCATTTCAGAAGAGGCTCTGCTTGCCATAGCTTCTGGCAGCGTTGCTTCCTACAGTGGAAAGAAGAATGTTGTTGATGGGAATTCCCAAAGTTAGGCTAAAGTGGGGGTGAAGTAACTTTTCTAGGTGAAGAGGTGATCTTTTTTTTTTTTTTGATTTGTATGTGTGTGTTTTGTTATATATTAGTCTCTTAAATCAAACAGAAGACAAAAAGTGGAGCTACAAACCAAAGTTACAACAGTATTAGCTTTTCTCATCGCCCGTCTATCTACTTTTGCCAGAGGTCTTTATTTCTTCATAAGGCTTTGAGCTACTGTGCAGGGTCCTTGACTCCAACCTGAAGAACTCCCTGTGGCAGGCGGGTCTGGTGGTTAAGAACTCTCTCAACTCTTGATTAACTGGGAATGTCTTGATTTCTCCCTCATTTTCGAAGGAAAGTTTTGCTAGATATAGGATTCTTGGTTGACGGTTTCTTTCCTTCCACGCTTGAAGTACATTGAGCCATGCCATCTGGCCTCCGAGGCTCCTGATGAGAAATCTGCTCATGACCTTCCTGGCAAATCTTCTCTCAGCTTCATAGAACTTTCATAATGTACCTTATCGTGTCTTATGCAGCAGAACATTTTGTATAGTATCGTGAAGTCAGTTAAGTTGTAACATTATTTTGAGACCAGAATTTAAGGAAAAGGAATTGAATATTTCAAGTGTAGACATTATGAGGTCTTTAAAATTATTACAGATTTTCAAATGAGAAATAAAAAGGCCACTGAAGTATCCTACAGATTTTAATTTATAACAAAGTGAATACCAATGTCTAATAACACACGTAAAGAGAAATTTCTTTGAGATCCTTTTTCCTAAGTGTCAAGGGGCCTTGAACTCAAGAAGTGAGAAAACCCCTGTGGTTTACCCCTAGCTGTGATGCGTCCATTTCTTGCTCTGACCTCAGAATGCACCACTGTGATGTACTTCACAGAGCCCTGTAAAAGGGGCAGCTGGGCCCAGGTTTTTGGTCCTTAGAGCCCAGGAAGCTGCTTTTGGTGACCTGACGGCCTTGGACCTACAGTTAGCTTGTTTTTTCCTTGTTTCTGCCATTTTGTTGATTTATTTTTCTCTTTTCTCTACTCTTTTTTATTTTTCTCATTTTTCTTTCTTCTTTGCCTTCTCATTTTTCTCTCTTTATCATTTCTTTTAGTTTTAAATTTTTTCTTCTCAATTTTTTGGTGTTTCTTTTCCATTTCTTCTGCTTTCTTTTCTTCCTTTGTTCTTTTTCTCATTTGTATCTTAATTTTAGTTAGTATTGCTAGATTAGTACAGTTAGCATAGTCAGTACTGTTGGTATAGTTAGCACAGCTGGTGTAGTTAATACTTGATTAGCATAGTTAGTGTAGTTAGTGCTAGTTAGCGCCGTTGGTACAGTTAGCGTAGTTAGCGTTGTTAGTAGAGACAGCACACTTAGCACTGTTAGTACAGTTAGCATTGTTAGTTAGCGTAGTTAGCGTTGCTAGGTAGTGCTGTCAGTCAGTGTAGTTAGCAGGTCACCACGATGCAGGGCCTCACAGCCAACTCTGCTGACAAGGAGGCTCATATTGATGACTTTGAGATCCTCCGCACCATTGGTGAAGGCACCTTCGGTAAAGTGAAGTTGGCGCGGCACATTCTGACCGGGACACAGGTGGCTCTCAAGGTGATTAAGAAAAGGCGTCAGAGCGTCGCAAGTGTCCAGGCACTTTTCCGGGAAGTGTGCGGTATGAAGCTCCTGAATCACCCCAATATTGTAAAACTGCTGGGGGCGATTAACACAGAGGAGGCATTTATTCTGGTGATGGAGTACCTCAGTGGGGGGGACATGTACCACTATTTGAAGATCCATGGCCGTATGACAGAGGCGGAGGCCCGAGGCCCGTTCCAGCAGCTGCTCTCCGCCCTGCAGCACTGCCACCAGAGGGGCATCGTGCATCGGGACCTGAAGCCACTGAACCTCCTCTTTGATTCGAACATGAATATCAAACTTACAGACTTTGGCCTCAGCAACAAGTGTGATGACTCTGGACAAATGGACACAATCTGCGGCACACCCCTTTACTGTGCCCCGGAAATCTTCCTGGGGCAGAGCTACAGCGGCCGTGCGGTGGACGTGTGGAGCCTGGGAGTAGTGCTCTACACCATGGTAACTGGGTCCCGGCCCTTTGGGGGAAAAGACTTCCAGGAGCTGCGGAAGCAAGTCCTACAAGGGAAATACCACATCCCACCTTATCTGTCTTTGGAGATAAGGGATCTATTACAAAAAATGATTGCCCTCAACCCCAGTGACAGAGGCACCTTACCTGACCTCATGAGTCATGCTTGGTTAAACATGGGCCAGAAGGAGCCACTCCAGCCACCCTGTGAAGAGGACCTGAAGGTGACAACGGTGACGACTCCGGGCTTGACTTGCCACCAGATCCAGGATGCTGGAACAGGCAGTGTGAGCGCCAAGAAACCCCAGGTAGGGGTCTCCATCGTAACTGTGAGGCCCTTCTGTCGCGGGGACCTCAGCGGCAGTGAACTTGAGCCTTCTCCAAGCCCTGTGGTGTCCCCCCTGAAAAGCAGGTGGCTCTACCAGGGAGAAAACGTGCAGCTGCAGGAAGACCAGCAGGCGGGGCAGAAGACCGGTGAGTCTGCCTGTCCCCCACCCAGCCTGGAGTCGAGGACTGCCACCCCCAGCCCAGCCCCCCAGTGTGGCACTGGGACATCCCCCTCCACCAGCAGCAGGATTGGAGCCCCAGAGGGAACCAGCTGCCCCCCGGGTGTGTCCAACACTGGAGGGTCCTCCCACACTGGGCAGCCTGAGAGTGTGTCCTCATCCACTCCCTCTGGCCACAGCCAGAAAAAGCAAGGGGTGGCTAGGAGAATCTGGAACTTTGTTTTGAAACATCTTTGTTGCAAGCTGCCCAGCATGAGGCGTCATAATAAAGTGAGCCCATGTGAACCCCATGCATGACCGAGGCAGGAAGGTCAGGCCGCCGCGCTCCCTGGGGCCCGGTCCAGTGGAAGATGAGGGTGTTCTCTGCGCGGCCTTCAGAAGCATCGTATCCAAGACCCTGGCCAGCTCAGAGGATGGTCCGGAGCAGCCCGGGCGACCGAAAGCGAGGCCACCGTGGCTGCAGGTCTGCCCCTCAACCCCCACCTGGGTGAAACTTGAGAGACTGGACTGTCATTCCTGGGGCACGTCTCCCCTCCCCCACTCTTCTGTCTTCCGTGTTGGTGGGGGAGGGGGATAGTTCTTGTTCCAAGAACTCCTTGGTTCTTCCAATTCTAGTTAATAAACTTGATGCTCCAGAAAAAAAAAAAAAAAGAGGAAAATAGGCAGATGGCAAATAAGCATATATAAAAAAATGCTCAACAGTCTTTGTCATTAGGGAAACGGAAAGTAAAACCAAAATGAGATACAGCTATACACCCATTAAATGGATAAAATCGATTACACGGACAACACTAAATGTTGACAAGGATGCAGAGCAACAGAAACTCTCATTTATTTGCAGTGGGAATTCACAATGGTACAATCACTTTGGGGACAGTGTAATAGTTTCTTATAAACTCTTATTGTTATATAGTATTATATAGTATTTCATACTATTCAACTTAACTATCCCACTATTCGGTTTCTAGCCAAGTAAGCTGAAAATTCACGTTCAAACAACTGTATATGAATGTTTATAGTTTACAGGAGCTTTATTTCTAATAGCTCAAAACTGCAAACAATTTGGATGCCCTTTAACTGGTAAATGAAAAAGTAAATTTGAACAACTGTGCAGTGGGATACTACTAAACAGTAAGAGGGAAAAACTGCTAATTGGTTGAATGCCATGAATAAATGTTAAGTAGATTTTACTAAGTGAAAGAAGCCAGATCCAAGAGGAAAAGGCAGGTATGTTGACAGAAAATAGATCAACGGTTGCTTGTGTTTGGGGGTAGAGGACACAGTGGTGACTACAAAAGGGCTGTGCAGAGAAGATTTTAGGGAGATGTAACTGTTCTGTATGTTACTGGAGTTGTAGATACTTGATGGTATGCATTTATCAAAACCCTTAGAAACTGTACATCACAAAGAGTGAAATGTAATATATGCAAATAAAAAAAACAAGATCAACTAAATTTGAGAGTCCAAGAATAGAATGCACATTAGGGCAAATGAATATAATTTTATTGCAAATGTATGACAACTTCACTGAAGGCGGTGGGGTAAAAAAGAGCTGACCTAAGTAATTTTGCAGGACGGTATTTGGAGTGGAAACTGTGAGACCAAAGAAAAAAGTAACTGTACATAAACATTCCTCTATTTCATAGCCTTACTTCTCCTAGGGGTATGGATTTTCAATTCTAAAACTATGTTATGAGTATATTAGGGCTGAATAAAATCAATAAATTGTAGCTAATGAAGGACAGGTATCTCACTATCAGATAAGGAAGTTATAAATAAGCCACAGTGAACCCGCTGGTGCTGGATTAGAATCTGAGATAGCAGTATAAAGTCATATTTAGCTTAATATACATAGAGAGATACAGATAATATAGATATGTGTGTATACATGGGTTAGGAGCTATGCATGTAATTTGAGCACTGCCTGCTGAGAGGGCCTAGAAGCAGTGATAGCCCAGTAGCACCAACCACACTGAGAGCCCAGATTTGGGTTTCTGAAGCCATCCTTCAATAAAAGGCATGAAAGCCCTTCAGAACCTGGCTGATTCCTAGACTTGAACAAGACAAGTCCATTATGAACTCACATTTTGTAGTGCCAAAGAAAGTTTGGGGGGCATGCCAAAGGGAAGCAGGAGCCAACCTGAAATAGTTCTCAATGGCCAAAACTGAAAAAGTTGAGCAAAAATTCATGGAATAATAGATTATAACCCAAAGTATAAGATACATGTATGTAATTTCATGCTTATATAAATTATTGAATAAATAAATAAATGGGGCAGACATGGCAAATCTTTCTTACAGAAAAATTATAATTTTTGAAGAAAATTACTCTCTAGGAGATGGAACTTAATTCTTTTCCCCTTTAATAACTGTCTGTATTTAGTGACTTGCTTCCACAGAATACAGTGAGTAAAAGCAAAAATAGGAAACTTACAGTAGAGAAACTTGGAAGAGCTAAACCAAGTGCTCAAGTTTAATGTCAGAATAATAAGTCATGTTGTCATCACGCATCTTCTGATACGATGAAATAAGACGTACAAGTCATCTCTGTGGGATTTTTTCCAAAACTCCTTACCTCCAGGCTTATCATGAGAAAAACATCAAACAAACCCAAACTGAGTACCTGACCAGTACACTCTTCAAAACCCTCGAGGTCATGAAAAACAAGCATTAAAAACTGTCACAGAGAAGACTAAGGAGATGATGACTACCTGAAATGTAATATCTTGGATTGGATTCTAGAACAGAAAAATGACATTAGTGGAAACTAATGAAATATGAATATGAAATAGTGAAACTAGTGAAATATGAATTCTGTAATTTTAGATAATAGTAATGTACCAGTGTTAATTTCCTAGTTTTGACAAATCTGTCAATACCATGGCTCTGTTAACATTAGGGGAAACTTGAGTGAATGGTATATGGGAATTAGTTCTCTGTTCTACCTTTACAATATTTCTCTAAACCTAAAATTATTATATAATCAACTAAAATTATAAAAGATAATTACCACCTGACTAGTAATAATAGTGGAAATAAAATAACTAAATAAATTTAAAGGTTTATGATGAATGTTCTAGCCGATGTTGGAATGAAGTCTACGAGAGAGAAATTCGAGAGGTTAAACGTTTTTTTTTAAACAAAAGTAGAACAGAGAGGGTTATGGTGGTTACAGCCGGGGTGGGGTTTGTTGAACATAAGTCATATAGAAAGTAAAGATTAAAAAACAACGAAAGATCTAATTTCAAGTACCATCCACCCCCTTTCTTTCTTCAGTCAGTGTTGCCTTTGCTGATCTCATCCTCCTTGTCAGAACAGAGATGGCCAGGTTTTTGACGACAGGTTAAATAAATTAAATTTTTCATAGTTCTTTCTGAATCATTCCTATTTTACATAGTAGACTTTATATACTTTTGGATTTTTCTATTCAAAATTGTGTTTAACTGATTAAAGTTTAAGATGAAAAATTGGCAAACTTTGCAATTCTGTTGAATAGTCCAATCTGCACTTGGATCTTGGTAAGCAATAGACTTTGGTAAATTCTGGTAGCCAAAAAAGATCATCGTGACATCAATGGTATGGACAGACTAATACATCACAACTTATTTCTAGAATTCTCTGACTTTGTAAATGTATTTTGTTTTCCCTTCTGGCTTTACACCATTTCTCTCTAGCTGAAAATATGGTAGATTTTGTTTGTTGGTTGGTTCCCCTAGAAAACAATTTAATATGTGCTTCACAGATGTTTCCTTACATTGGCCTGAGGAGGTACAGATGTCTAACTCTACCTATTTCCAACAGAGCAGAATTCTTCTGAATACTCTTTGGCTGCTGTTTTTCTGCAAAATTCTCAGTTAACACTTCTTGAAACCCAACCACATACAGTTGAATGTGCAAATACCTATCACAGTATATAAGAAAAAAAAATCTAAAAATTACGGTTCACTTTTCGAAAACTCATTAATTCAATATTAAATTGTACTGATCACCTATTTGGAATAGCAAGCACATTAGCTTCTAAAAATTGAACCATGAATAAGAAGCAGAACCTGCCTCATTGAGTATACAGTCTAAATTTAGAAAGAGATAAGTGAATAATTAAAATTTTGCCATAAATAGTGCATTTGAATATGGTCAAGTAACTATTTGTTCCAGAAAAAAAAAGTACCTGAATAATAGGATAAGCAGCATAAATTTTTTGAGGCTATATGTAAGCTGGATCTTAATGATGTGCAGGCAATTGTCAAATAGATATTACCTTACTTAAATTGCAAGATTGTTTTGAAACATTGACGCAGTATTTTTTTGTTGTTGTTGTTTAAAATCTGCTTTTGAGACCATATAACAAAGTGTTTTACAAGTGGGTTTACTATACTCCTCAATTACAATAAGCAAATGATCAAGCCCATATATGTATGATATAATGCTATAGTATGTGTATATGTATGTGAATATATATATGTATATGTGTAGGGGTGTGTATATATATATGGACACATAAATGGATATGATCATACATATAAACATAAAGATCTGGCATCTCTATCACCTCAAAATATAAGCACTATTAATAATTTAATGTATAAGTCTATGTGTATACCATGATTCAAAAGCTATATATAAAAATTGTAAGAGGTACAGTATGCAAGAACTAAGAAAGTTAAATTAAACTGAGTAAACAGAGGATCTAGGCATGACTGGTACAATCTTATAGGGCTCACATTCTTTGGGATTCACATTCAGTTTAATTCTCTGCTGTCACCTTTTGCAATTACTGACAATTTTATCTTTGAATGTGTGTTTCAAAAATGAAATCAGGTAAGAAAATGGAACAAGTCTGTAAGCAGAGGAGATACGTACAGTGCCTTTGTCCCCTCATCCTTGCTACCCCATTCACATATAGCAATCCCAATGCCCTACAAGAATGAACACAACTGCGGTACAACAGTGATGTGTAGGGTACAGGAAGATCAAAACAAGAATAAAGGAAGCGTGTTACCTCCACAACTGAGCAAGCACAGACACTGACAGCCTCAAGAGGCCATGCTTCCTGTTCCAACCAGCACTTGCTTTAAACACAGAAAGAAGGCAAAGGCATTCTAACAGACACAAACAGCCAAGGGAACTTACATTCTTTCTTACTTGCAATTCCCCCTGTATTAGCTAAATAACCACTTAGACTGAAAAATGATGACACAGAATGAAAAATAAAGATTGGGCAGCCCAGAGTTACTCTTTCTTTCAGTCCTTCCTTACTCATCAGTAAGACAAAGGTAGAGTCTTAATAAAATATGCTAACTTGTATCAAAAGCGAAATAAAAAGCCATGTTATTTTTGTGCACTTTCATTTTTATAGTAACAGTGAAATAGGTATATGTACGATGAGCTAAAAAAATCATATAATTTTAGTGATTTCACAAATTACTCTTATATTTGCACTGAAACTGTCATTGCACAATATAAAGATGAACATGAAAAATTAATGATAGTGTCTTAAAATTTTAATTTTTCTTTACTTAAAATGACATCAAATACCAAATAAAATACAACATGGCAGTTAAAGAGAGCTCACAGTTGAAAGGAAAATGCTTTGTATTTTAGTACCTTTAACTGCACTTTTTGAACTATTTGCTACTATTACTGTTTGCCATAAACTACTATTTGAAAAATGTTAATTTCTATTTGTGGTAACTATGACTTGGCTTTTTTTTTAATTTCAAAGAGACTTCACACATGAGAGGTAACATACAATTGTGGTGAAAGAAAGGACTTTGTAGACAAAAATGCCTGATTTTGAATCGTGGTTCTGCCACTTACTAGTTGTATGACACTATGCAATACGGAAATTGTGTTAAACCCCCAGTTATACATCTGTTTTCTTATCTGTAAAATGGGAACAATAAGATTTCCTCTCTTACAAGGTCCTGTATATATCAGTTTATATACTTATAACAATGTGCCTAGACCACAATAAATGTCACATAAACTGTTTTCTTCTATCATTGTCATTAGTCTATGTATATATAGAACTGTTCCCAGACATGATTCAAAAATCAAGAAGAAATAATGGACGAAAATAAATTAGAAATCACTTGGTGAGTGAAGACTTGCAGAAGACAGGAAGGAATTAGATCATAATATTACAGGATAGTGTGCAAAGTAAAATTTTATGGGAAATGAATCAATATAAAAATGATCTATCCAGCCTTAAATAACAAAGCTGATTATAGGCTGACTTATAAAAAATGTCCATTCAAATCATGCTTATGGTAGAAGTCAATGTTTTATAAAAGATTCAGAATAGTTGCGGACTAAATGTGTGTTACAGTAAAATTTGGAAATACGCGATGGGATGTTCCAGAAGGAATTGAGTTCCTGTTCACAGGAAGTCAACAAGCTCTGACAGAAGAAACATGTGGAAAGATTATTACACAACAGATTAACATAAAGAGAGATAGGCTGACAGCAAGAGGTGCTAACTGTGATCACCATAATAGGTACCATGTATGTGCATTAAAGAAATCCAAGTAAATACACATGTTCGAAATTATCACTTAAATTTTTTTCCATATGACTAAGTATCCAGTATAGCACCCTCCTATTTTCATAAGTTATTAAGGTGCACAAACAAAATAGCATTTAAACATTAAATGCTGTTCTGTCAGGTATTCCTAGATAAAAGATACTGAGGCAGTGCTAACAGGTAACAAACACACACTGTAGAAATTTTTATATTTTAACATTTTCTCTGTATTAAAACTCTACCACTGCAATTTAGAAGTCATTTTCTAATGATTTGTGAATTTTCAAAACAATATCAGATTAATAATGCTCTCTATATAGGTAGCAATGATATAGATCCTGCTAAGATACTTGGAAAATTAGAAAAGCTATTTTTCTAAAGAAAACAAGGTACTTTGATAGTTTCACAACTGCTTATTGAAGAGCTTTCAACTGAAGGACCCCTGTGATCCCACCTGTCTTTTCCAGCCTCTCAACTTTTAACAAATACACTTGTTCAAATAACCACCCAGATAATTTTTCCATTCTCACTTCCAAGCCCTTTGCCAAACCAGATAATATGCTTGGAAATACTTATTTTCTCCTTCCATCAGGCCATTACTTTTTCATCAGACGTACACTAAACTTTCATATTGTTCTGGACATTTCCTAGTTTAATCAGAAGAGAGAAACCAGCTACCTCTAAATCAATCTGGCTTGAAGGAAGATTTCATACAGTGGTTCCCCGGGCACTTCATTCCAAATACAGTCAGCCCTCTGTACCCACAGTTCTGCATCCACAGATTCAACCAACTGTAGATGGAAGGGGGTTGGTTGAATCAAAGGATGCAGAACCCACGGATACAGAGGACTGACTGTACTATGCCATCTTATATAAGGCACTTGAGCATCTTTGAGATATGGTATCCATGGGTGTCCTGGCACCAATCCTCTGTGGACACTCAACCATGACTGTATGTGCTTTTTAGGTGCTACCCTCTGAAATGCAGTTTGACATAAAGCTTACTTATTTTATTGTCTCTGTATTTTTATCATATTTTATTATGCTTTTTGAACATTTTTATTTGTTTGTATGTATGGTTTCTTCCTTAGATTTATTGGATTACTGGAAGCCAGGAGTCTTGTAACTCAAGAAAGGTCTATTTCTCTCTAGTCCTCACAAAGATGCTCATGAAATGTCTTTTGAGGTTGAAGAAAATGTATCAATATACTACATCAGTGGAGATTGCTTTTGAACCTCCAAGGAGGCAACAGATACCCTCAGAGAAAAAAGCTTTCATGCACTTTCTCAATACATTTTAATGGAATTAAAACAAAATAAACCTGTTGTCGAAAGTAAGCAAATCTCTATTGCCCCAAAACGTATAATTTCAGAAGCTTAGAAGTTACTTTCTATGTCCTTTTTCTGATGGGTTGGTTTAAAAATACAACCATTGCTGTCACTTATTATTGGTTAAAATGTTGAATTTAAAGATTGTATCCATAATTCCATATGGAATAGCTATCTTTTTAACTCAAAACTTGAGCGATTTTACTTGGTTTTTGTTTGTTCTTCTTTTGGTAGAGAATGAGGACTGGTTGCTACAGCAACAGATTTGTTCTCCCCGTGCATTTGTACTTTCATCAGATGTGCATTCTGACAGTGAGTTCTGCCTTCTGAAGGTCTGACTTTTACAACCACAGCTAATTACAAAACCTGTAACAATTCCACTCAGCTGCCCTAAAGGTTAATACAAAACTTGCAGTACTGAAGAAAATGTCGATTGCCAAAACAATTCTGAGGGAGAACAGAGAAAAATAAGTAATTACATTTTTAAGTCTATAGTCAAAAATATTAAACTTTAAATTATCTGTAGCTGTTGGGTTTATAAAATACCTTTGGGGAATGAGAAAAAATGTCAGTTTTCTCTGTCTTCACTTTTCTCCACCACTCTTGAACCAAGGTTCTTCAAAAATATTCAGAACCAGAATATTATATTGGTTTTCAATCACTTTGCTTTTCAACTAGAGAATTTAACTCTTGAATGAGGGGAGGAAGTTAAACTCACAACGTTTGAATCTTCTATGATATGAACTACACTTTTATCTCTGACTGACTGTTAACTTTCTAAAAACACAGTGTGTGTTAAAGCTGTAGCATATACTTATTAAAAACAAACCTGAATATTCAAAGCTTTTGCTTTTTTTTTTACAAAGAGCCAGTCAATTTTTACAAAGAGCAAAGAGGTGGAATATGTTCAACCTAAAAAAGAACTTTTGAAAAATAAATTAATAGAACAGACTTTTTAAAAAATCAGCAAAAAAAAAAAAAAAAAAAAAGAGGAAACTAAAGTTGAGTAAATTTCTTAAAAACTACAGCAGAAACATGGAGAACTAGAGCATAACATTAAAAAGAGAAGTAAATAGAGAACAAGTCCAGGAGACAACGATATTCAATTACTTTCTCCAAACACTTCCACTGACAACTCCACCAGGAGCACTGCTTCTGCTTTGTCTTATGGCCATTCCATACCAACTCTACACACTTATTTCAGCACCTGTGTGCACCTCTATGCTCCCAGCTCCACTAGCCAGTAATGTAAACAAAACAAACAAAAAACACTTTCTCTCTCCCCCCCCCCCGCAAAGCTAGGATGATCCTTTAATTAACAAGTTACAAGGGCTTGCTTCCCACAATGTCGTTTTAAAAGAAATTCCAGTCCTTCTCTATGATTTCACCCTTCAGCATTCACAGAACCTGCAGAAAAACTTATATGTTTACTCTTTTTATTACCTTTATCATGTGCCAGAACAACACAGAAACACTCCTTAAGGGGAAGTGCGGTAATTTATAATGTTTCAATCTATTTGCCTTCCAGTTTCCTGTTGCTTATACTAGTCTGCATATTTTCTTTGGCTACAGGTAAAAATCTGAAGCCTAAGTAGTATTTTGTATGTAAAGATGCACTCTGCAGTAGTGTTTTAGAGTAGAATCTTGGAAGGGACCTAAAAATAAATCAATAATATATTGATAAAATAAATTATGTATCTCCATACCAAAGAAGACTATCTAGAAAAGAGAAAGAATGACATGAATCTATATTAATTGATGCAAAATAAACACAGCCTACCTGGAAAGGATTTCCATTATATATGGTTGCCTAAGAGCATTTTATATCTAATTTATATAAATTTATTTTATTGAAAAAGATCTAGAAATATGTTCACTAAAATATTGATTATAATTTCTGAGTGGTGGTCCCTTTTTATTTTTCTATTTCTAAAATTTATTATCTTTTAAATATCCCCCCAAAAACTTGAATTGGCAGTTATTGCCTGTTAAAGATACCAATCTTTTCTTTATTTACATTTCTGTATTTTAAACCTTCTAAATAGTATAACTACATAGATGTTTTTAAATGGTTTTGGCATTCTTTTATCATCTTCTAAGATAATACTGTAAAGAAACCCATTAAGTATGTGTAAAACTATACTAATGAATCTGTGATGAATGGAGTAATTTTTTACACATTACAGTTAATTACAGCAATGTAGCTATCTACTGATGGGAAAAATTCAACACTGATATTTTTGTCAGAATAAAGCTATTTTCCTTTACCTACAGTTCAAGCAAACATAAAAGGAGTAAAAACAAATATTGTATTATAGAAGAAAAGGTGAATAACACAATTCTTAGAATATTCCTTTGGCAAAGTCTTTTAAGTACTCTGACAAAGAACTCCTTTTAGTAGTCAAATTTAAGTAGTCAAATTTTAAAATGAAAGCTATTTATAATTGTCAAATAATGTTTAAGTCAACATTTTAAAGTTGCTTTCTTCCCAATATTTTAATCAAACTATGTTTTTTCCTATTAGTTTATAACTTTCCTCCTTCTTATAATGCACAAAATGATTTGAATAAGATGTTATTACTTTTATTTCATTTCAATTTTTACACACAATGACATACATATCTGGATATTAGAATACAGAATTTAAAAGAAATCATATAAATATATTTATAAAATCTGAAACAATCAGAATTTTCTTCTTACTCTTAAACTCTTTGAATCTAAGGTTATATCTTTGTATCTGGTGACAAGAAAGCTGCTCAATTTTGGACAATTACACTTCAGCTGAATTTATAATAACTTGCTTTCATGGAAAGCATGCTAATGCTTAATACTACAACCAAAATTCCATTATTGATTCACAAAAGATTCTAAAGCTTAAACAAAAGTTATAGTAATATAAAAATCTCATTATAATCTTATAATGTATATCTCTCACCATCGTATCAAGAGCCGCTACAAGTAACATAAATTAGAAATATTTCAACTTCTTTTCCTCTTCAGTGTCCTTTGTCACTTTAAACATTTAAAAAGTTATTCTTTTCTATATGTGTTATCTACAGTTACTATGTGCTACTAATGGGTGGTTGGAGGATTTCAACTAGGTCTCTCAAGTCAGAATATACCTCTCTTCCAATGGTATATACAATAAAATTTATTGTGAGTGAGTTAAGGATGCTTTGCAACTATACTCTTGTTTGGTTTAAAACAGGAATTTAGAAACATTATACATTATTAAGATAATGCTATATAGTCTGAAGAGTGCATAATATTTTAGAAAAGTAATCAAAGAACAAAATCAATTAAGGACAATAATTTTCCTGCTCCTTATACTGAAGTGTGACTTTAAGTCTGCTTTAATCAAAGAGATATCTCTGTATTGTTTTCTACAAGTTTCCTCATAAGAGTCTCTGCCTTATCCCACATAAAATGAATCAATAAATGCAACTATATGACAAATTCATGGTATCCTCCTTTCCAATCAGGATTTATGTGTAATTACTCTGATATCTTAGGGAACTACCATCTATATAGTCATGAATTAATATACATCAAATAGTTTCAAGAAATGTCTTCATCCATTGGGGCTGCTGTCACAAAAATACCAGAGACTGTGTGGCTTACAAACAACTAACATTTATTTCTCACATAAATAAAGACTGGGAAGTCCAAGATCATTAAACAGGCAGATTCCATATCTGGTGAGACCCTGCTTCCTCATTGGCTGCTGTCTTTTCATTAGAACATCAGTTGGTAGAAGAGGGGCGGGATCTCTCCCAGGCATTTTTTATAAGGGCATGAATCCCATTCAGGAGGACTCTGTCCTATAAACTAGTCATTTCCCAAAGGCCCTACCTCCAAACACCAACATGTGGAGGATTAGGTTTCAAGTGATAAAATTCGGGGGAACACAGACTTTCAGACCACAGTAAGCAACCATTACTAATTTGGGATCCATAGAGGATTGTATGTAAAACTGCTCATATATTGAAAAGCCATCAGAGATCTTGCAATAAAACAAATTTCATCAACTTAGATAAAGAAAGAAGTGAATTCTTTCTTTGTCTTGCTTAGAGGGGATCAAAGTTATTTTCAAATTTTACTTTAAAAAGGAATATTCAAGTATATTTAAAATAAATTCAAATTTATTTAATAAACACATAACTTTGACAAAATATAGTATTTTTAAAGGCATAAATTTTTCTTGATGCTTCTCCTCCGTGGAACAATATTAATATTTTTTTCACACAATACATTAAAAGTATCATACACCATGATCAAGTGGGATTTACCCAATACTTGTATTATCCAATACAAGGATTCCTCAATATCCACAAATCAATCAGTATGATACACCACGTTAACAAACTGAAGAATAAAAACCATATGATCATTTAAAGAGATGCAGAAAAAGCTTTTGATAAAATTCAACACCTATTTATGATAAAAACTCTCCAGAAAGTGGGCATAGAGGGAAACTAACTCAACACAATAAAGGCCATATATAACAAACCCACAGATAATATCATACTCAATGGTGAAAAGCTAAAATCATTTCCTCTAAGATCAGGAACAAGACAAGGATGTGCACTCTCACCACTTTTATTCAATATAGTTTGGAAGTCCTAGCCATGGTAATCAGATAAGAAAAAGAAATAAAAGGAATCCAAATTGGAAAAGAAGAAGTAAAACTGTCACTGTTTGCAAATGACATGATACTATACATAGAAAATCCTAAAGATGTTACCAGGAAACTACTAAGGCTCATCAATGAATTCAGTAAAGTTGAAGGACACAAAATTAATACATAGAAATCTGTTGCACTTCTATACTCTAACAATGAAAGAGCAAAAAGAGAAATTAAGAAAACAATCCCATTTACCATGGCATCAAAAAGAATAAAATACCTAGGAATAAACCTACCTAAGTAGGCAAAAGACCTGTACTCAGAAAACAATAAGATACTGATGAAAGAAATTGTAGAAGACACAAACAGAGGGAAAGATATACTATGTTCTTGGATTGGAAGGATCAATATTGTCAAAATGACTATACTACCCAAGTCAATTTACAGATTCAATGCAATCCTATCAAATTACCAATGGCATTTTTCACAGAATTAGAACAAAAAAATTTTAAATTTGTATAGAGATACAAAAGACCCTGAAGAGCCCAAGCCATCCTGAGAAAGAAAAACAGAGCTGGAGGAGTCAGGAGCCCTGACTTCAGACTATACTACAAAGCTACAGTAATTAAACAAGTGTGGTACTGGCACAAAAACAGACATATAGAACAATGGAATAGGATTAAAAAGCCCAGAAATAAACCCACATACATATGGTCAATTAATCTACAACAAAGGAGGCAAGACTATACAAGGGAGAAAAGACATTCTCTTCAATAAGTGGTGCTGGGAAAACTGGACAGCTACATGTAAAAGAATGAAATTAGAACATTCTATAACACCATACACAAAAATAAACTCAAAATGGATTAAAGGTCTAAATGTAAGAATGAATACTATAAAATTCTTAAAGGAAACATAGGCAGAACACTCTTTGACACAAATCGCAGTAATATCTTTTTGGATCCACATCCTAGAATTATGAAAATAAAATCAGGAGTAAAAAAAAAGTAAAAAAAAAAAAAAAAAAAAGCAAAAGTAAACAAATGGGACCTAATGAAACTTAAAAGCTTTTGTACAGCAAAGGAAACCATAAACAAAACGAAAAGACAACCCACAGAATGGGAGAAAATATTTGCAAATGAAGCATCTGACAAGGGATTAATCTCCAAAATATACAAACAGCTCATGCAGCTCAATATCAAAAAAACAAACCCAATCAAAAAGTGGGCAGAAGGTCTAAATAGACATTTCTTCAAAGAAGACACACAGATGGCCAAAAAGTACATGAAAAGATGCTCAACATCACTAATTATCAGAGAAATGCAAATCAAACCTACAATGAGGTATCACCTCACACCAGTCAGAATGGCCACCATCAAATGTCTACAAACAATAAATGCTGGAGAGGGTGTGGAGAAAAGGGAACCCTCTTGCACTGTTGGTTGGAATGTATATCAGTATAACCACTATGGAGAACAGTATGGAAGTTCCTTAAAAAACTAAAAATAGAACTACCATATGATCCAGAAATCCCACTCCTGGGCATATATCTGGAGAAAACCATACTTTGAAAAGATACATGCACCCCAATGTTCATTGTAGCACTGTCTTCAACAGCCAAGATATGGAAGCAACCTAAATGTCCATCGACAGATGAATGGATAAAGAAGATATAGTATATATGCAATGGAATATTAGTCAGCCATTAAAAAGAATGAAATAATGTCATTTGCAGTAACATGGATGGATGCAGAGATTATCATATTAAATGAAGTCAGAGAAAAACAGATGCCATATGAAATCACTTATATGTGGAATCTAAAAAGATGATACAAATCAACTTATTTACAAAACAGAAGTAGACTCACAGACTTCAAAAACAAACTTATGGTTACCAAAGTGGAAACATGGCGGGGAGGGATAAATTAGGAGTTGGGGATTAACAAATACATACTACTACATATAAAATAGATAATAAACAATGACCTATTGTATAGCACAAGAACTCTACTCAATATTCTGTAATAACCTATATGGGAAGAGAATCTGAAAAAGAATGGCTATATGTATATGTATAACTGAATCACTTTGCCGTACACCTGAAACTAATGCAACGCTGTAAATCAACTATATTCCAATATAAAATAAAAATTAATTTTTTAAAAAAGAGGTACAAACTATTATGTATAAAAGAAGCTACAGGGATATATTGTACAGCACAGGGAAAATAGCCAATATTTGATAATAACTATAAATGGAGTATAAAAGAAAACAAATATTTTTAACAAGGTCATCACAAATCTTTTAAATGCATTTTTATATTCATTAACTTTCCCATCAGTTTTAAATACTGTAGAGCAAAATTGAAGTTTGTTTTTCCTCTATCATAAATGCTCTTTGAGTAGCATTTAACTAATAAGGAAACTGACAATTACCTGGATGAGAAAAAAGGAAAATTTACAAAACCTGTGACCATACTAATGACGCAGAACAGAAGCCATTATTCATCAGGTGTATATCTATGAAATAATTCATTTCAAATAATTAATGCATACTAAGTACTTAATAAACATATCCCTTCATTCATGTGGAGGACACAATAAAAGGTCAACTCCAGTGTATCACACCTTTCTGTAATACCTGCCCCTTGGCTTAAGGATTGCCAGTCAATCACTTCTAGCCAACAGAATATGGTAAAGGTGATAGGACAGCCAGTCCCTCCACTGATTATGTTATGTTACATAAAACTCCCATCTTAGCCAACTGACATATCCTCCTGGGCTTGAAGAAGGGAGCTGCTGTGTTGTGAGAATGTCCCCAGAGGGAGAGGATCATGTGACAAGGATCTGTGAGTATCCTCGAGAACAGAGAAGGACTTCCAGTTGACAGCCACCAACAAAAGGGAAACACTGTTTTTTTTTCTCTTTCTTTTTTTTTTTAACAGGTGAAAGAAACTCCATTCTACCAACAACCATGTGAACCTGAAAAAGGA
This sequence comes from Balaenoptera physalus, assembly GCF_965194825.1. NCBI lineage: Eukaryota > Metazoa > Chordata > Mammalia > Artiodactyla > Balaenopteridae > Balaenoptera > Balaenoptera physalus. The sequence continues at coordinate 96,653,849 of NC_138890.1, read as the reverse complement.
TCTTGGTCTCCACAATGGAATACAGCCCTGTGGACAACTTAAGGGTTGCTTCCAGAGGCCCTGACCAGAGGATCCAATAAAGCTGTGCCTGAGAGAGACCTTCAAGATGGCGGAAGAGTAAGACATGGAGATCAACTTCCTCCCCACAAATAAATCAGAAATACATCTACATGTGGAACAACTCCTACAGAACACCTACTGAACGCTGGCAGGAGACCTCAGACTTCTCAAAAGGCAAGAAACTCCCCACATACCTGGATAGGGCGAAAGAAAAAAGAAAAACCACAGACAAAAGAATAGGGACGGGACCAGCACCAGTGGGAGGGAGCTGTGAAGGAGGAAAGGTTTCCACACACTACGAAGCCCCTTCACTGGCGGAGACGGAGGGTGGGGGGGAGAAGCTTCGGAGCCATGGAGGGCAGCGCAGCAACAGGGGTGCAGAGGGCAAAGTGGAGAGATTCCCCCACAGAGGACCAGTGCCGACCATCATTCACCAGCCCGAGAGGCTTGACTGCTCCCCCCTCCGGGGTGGGTGGGGGCTGGGAGCTGAGGCTCTGGCTTCGGAAGTCAGATCCCAGGGAGAGGACTGGGGTTGGCTGCATGAACACAGCCTGAAGGGGGCTCGTGCACCACAGCTAGACGGGAGGGAGTCTGGGAAAAGGTCTGGAACTGCCGAAGAGGCAAGAGACCATTGTTTTGGGGTGCGTGAGGAGAGGGGATCAGAGCATTGCCTAAATGAGCTCTGGAGAAGGGCGCGAGCTGCGGCTATCACTGCGGACCCCAGAGACGGACATGAGACGCTAAGGCTGCTGCTGCAGCCACCAAGAAGCCTGTGTGTGAGCACAGGTCACTATCCACACTTCCCTTCCCGGGAGCCCGTGCAGCCCACCACTGCCAGGGTCCCGTGATCCAGGGACAACTTCCCCGGAGAACGCACGGCGCGCCTCAGGCTGTTACAATGTCACGCCTGCCTCTGCTACCACAGGCTCGCTCCGCATTCCGTACCCCTCCATCCCCCTGGCCTGACGAGCCAGAGCCCCCTAATCAGCTGCTACTTTAACCCTGTCCTGTCTGAGTGAAGAGCAGACACCCTCAGGCGACCTACATGCAGAGGCAGGGCCAAACCCAAAGCTGAACCCCAGAGGCTGTGCGAAAAAAGAAGAGAAAGGGATATTTATCCCAGAAGCCTCAGAGCAGCAGATTAAATCTCCAGAATCAACTTGATGTACCCTGCATCTCTGGAATACCTGAATAGACAATGAACCATCACAAAATTGAGGCGGTGGACTTTGGGAGCAATGATATACACATTTTTTTCCTTTTTCTCTTTTGTCAGTGTGTATGTGTATGCTTCTTTGTGTGACTTTGTTTGTATAGCTTTGCTTTTACCATTTGTCCTAAGGTTACGTCTGTCTGGATTTTTTTTCTGTTTTTCTTTATTTTAGTATAATTTATAGTGCTTCTTATCATTGGTGGATTTTTTTTTTGGTTTGGTTGCTCTCTTCTTTCTTTCTTAATATTACTTTTTAATTTTTTTATTTTAATAATTATTTTTTATTTTTATTTTAATAACTTTATTTTATTTTATTTTTTCTTTCTTTTTTTCTCCATTTTCTTCTGAGCCATGGGGCTGACAGGGTCATGTTGCTCAGGCCAGGTGTCAGGCCTGTGCCTCTGAGGTGGGAGAGCCAAGTTCACGACACTGGTCCATGAGAGAACTCCCAGCTCCATGTAATATCAAATGGCGAAAGCTCTCCCAGAGATCTCCGTCTCAATGCTCAGACTTAGCTCCACTCAACGACCAGCAAGCTACCGTGCTGGACACCCTGTACCAAACAACTGGCAAGACAGGAACACAACCCCACCCATTAGCAGAGAGGCTGCCTAATATCATAAAAAAGTCACCCCAAAACACAACACCGGATGCAGTCCTGCCCACCAGAAAGACAAGATCCAGCCTCATCCACCAGAACACAGGCACTACTCCCCTCCACCAGGAAGCCTACACAACCCACTGAACCAACCTTAGCCACTGGGGGCAGACATCAAAAACAACGGGAACTATGAACCTGCAACCTACCGAAAGGAGACCCCCAAACACAGTAAGTTAAGCAAAATGAGAAGACAGAGAAACACACAGCAGATGAAGGAGCAAGGTAAAAACCCACCAGACCAAACAAATGAAGAGAAAATAGGCAGTCTACCTGAAAAAGAATTCAGAGTAATGATAGTAAAGGTGATCCAATATCTTGGAAATAGAATGGAGAAAATACAAGAAACGTTTCACAAGGACCTAGAAGAACTAAAGAGCAAACAAATAATGATGAACAACACAATAAATGAAATTAAAAATTTGCTAGGAGGAATCAATAGCAGAACAACTGAGGCAGAAGAACGGATAAGTGACCTGGAAAATGAAATAGTGGAAATAACTACTGCAGAGCAGAATAAAGAAAAAAAATGAAAAGAATTGAGGACAGTCTCAGGGACCTCTGGGACAACATTAAACGCACCAACATTCGAATTATAGGGGTCCCAGAAGAAGAAGAGAAAAAGAAAGGGACTGAAAAAATGTTTGAAGAGATTATAGTTGAAAACTTCCCTAATATGGGAAAGGAAATAGTCTATCAAGTGCAGGAAGCACAGAGAGTACTACACAATATAAATCCAAGGAGAAACACGCCAGGACACATATTAATCAAACTATCAAAAATTAAATACAAAGAAAAAATATTAAAACTGCAAGGGAAAAACAACAAAAAACATACAAGGGAATCCCCATAGGGTTGACAGCTGATCTTTCAGCAGAAACTCTGCAAGCCAGAAGGGAGTGGCAGGACATATTTAAAGTGACAAAAGGGAAAAACCTACAGCCAAGATTACTCTACCTGCAAAGATCTCATTCAGGTTCGATGGAGAAATTAAAACCTTTACAGACAAGCTAAAGCTAAGAGAATTCAGCACCACCAAACCAGCTTTACAACAAATGTAAAGGAACTTCACTGGGCAGGAAACACAAGAGAAGGAAAAGATCTACAATAACAAACCCAAAACAATTAAGAAAATGGTAATATAAACATACATATCGATAATTACCTTAAATGCAAATGGATTAAATGCTCCAACCAAAAGACACAGACTGGCTGAAAGGATACAGAAACAAGACCTGTAGATATGCTGTGTACAAGAGACCCACTTCAGACACATACAGACTGAGGTGAGGCAATGGAAAAAGATACTCCATCCAAATGGAAATCAACAGAAACATGGAGTAGCAATTCTCATATCAGACAAAATAGACTTTAAAATAAAGACTATTACAAAGGACAAAGAAGGACACTACATAATGATCAAGGGATCAATCCAAGAGGAAGATATAACAATTGTAAATATTTATGCACCCAACATAGGAGCACCTCAGTACATAAGGCAAATGCTAACAGTCATAAAAGGGGAAATCAACAGTACACAATCATAGTAGGGGACTTTAACACCCCACTTTCACCAATGGACAGATCATCCAAAATGAAAATAAATAAGGATAAGCTTTAAATGATACACTAAGCAAGATGGATTTAATTGATATTTATGGATTTCCATCCAAAAACAACAGAATACACTTTCTTCTCAAGTGCTTATGGAACATTCTCCAGTGTAGATCATATCTTGGGTCACAAATCAAACCTTGGTAAATTTAAGAAAATTGAAATCATATCAAGTATCTTTTCTGACCACAATGCTGTGAGACTAGGTATCAATTACAGGAAAAAATCTGTAAAAAATACAAACACATGGACGCTAAACAATGCCATACTTAATAACCAAGAGATCACTGAGGAAATCAAAGAGGAAATTTAAAAATACCTAGAAACAAATGGCAATGAAAACACGATGACCCAAAACCTATGGGATGCAGCAAAAGCAGTTCTAAGAGGGAAGTTTATAGCAATACAATCCTACCTCAAGAAACAAGAAACATCTCAAATAAACAACCTAACCTTACACATAAAGCAATTAGAGAAAGAAGAAAAAAAACACCCCAAAGTTAGCAGAAGGAAAGAAATGATAAAGATCAGATCAGAAATAAAGGAAAAAAAATGAAAGAAACAATAGTAAAGATCAATAATACTAAAAGCTGGTTCTTTGAGAAGATAAACAAAATTGATAAACCATTAGCCAGACTCATCACGAAAAAAAGGGAGAAGACTCAAATCAATAGAATTAGAAATGAAAAAGAAGTAACAACTGATACTGCAGAAATACAAAGGATCATGAGAGATTACTACAAGCAACTCTATGCCAATAAAATGGACAACCTGGAAGAAATGGACAAATTAGAAAAGCACAACCTTCCGAGAAGGAACCAGGAAGAAATAGAAAATATGAACAGACCAATCACAAGCACCAAAATTGAGACTGTGATTAAAATCCTCCAACAAACAAAAGCCCAGGACCAGATGGATTAACAGGTGAATTCTATCAAATACTGAGAGAACAGCTAACACCTATCCTTCTCAAACTCTTCCAAATATAGCAGAGGGAGGAACACTCCCAAACTCATTCTATGAGACCACCATCACCCGAGACCAAAACCAGACAAAGATGTCACAAAGAAAGAAAATTACAGGCCAATAACACTGATGAACATAGATGCAAAAATCCTCAATAAAATAGTAGCAAACAAAATCCAACAGCACATTAAAAGGATCATACATCATGATCAAGTGGGGTTTATCCCAGTAATGCAAGGATTCTTCAATATACGCAAATCAATCAATGTGACACACCATATTAACAAATTGAAGGAGAAAAACCATATGATCATCTCAATAGATGCAGAAAAAGCTTTAGACAAAATTCAACACCCATTTATGATAAAAACTCTCCAGAAAGTAGGCATAGAGGGAACTTACCTCAACATAATAAAGGCCATATATGACAACCCCACTGCCAACATCGTTCTCAATGGTGAAAAACTGAAACCATTTCCACTAAGGTGAGGAACAAGACAAGGTTGCTCACTCTCACCACTATTATTCAACATTGCTTTGGAAGTTTTAGCTACAGCAATGAGAGAAGAAAAGAAATAAAAGGAATCCTAATCGGAAAAGAAGAAGTAAAACTGTCACTGTTTGCAGATGACATGATACTATATATAGAGAATCCTAAAGACTCTACCAGAAAACTACTAGACCTAATTAATGAATTTGGTAAAGTACCAGGATACAAAATTAATGCACAGAAATCTCTTGCATTCCTATACACTAATGATGAAAAATCTGAAAGAGAAATTATGGAAACACTCCCATTTACCATTTCAACAAAAAGAATAAAGTAACTAGGAATAAACCTACCTAAGGTGACAGAAGAGCTGTATGCAGAAAACTATAAGACACTGATGAAAGAAACTAAAGATGATACAAACAGATGGAGAGATATACCATGTTCTTGGACTGGAAGAATCAACATTGTGAAAATGACTCTACTACCCAAAGCAATCTACAGACTCAGTGCAATCCCTATCAAACTACCAATGGCATTTTTCACAGAACTAGAACAAAAAATTTCACAATTTGTATGGAAACACAAAAGTCCCCGAATAGCCAAAGCAATTTTGAGAAAGGAAAACAGAGGTGGAGGAATCAGGCTCCTGGACTTCAGACCCTACTACAAAGCTACAGTAATCAGGACAGCATGGTACTGGCACAAAAGCAGAAATATAGATCAATGGAATAGGATAGAAAGCCCAGAGATAAACCTATGCACATATGGTCACCTTGTTTTTGATAAAGTAGGGAAAAATATACAATGGAGAAAATACAGCCTTTTCAATAACTGGTGCTGGGACAACTGGACAGGTACATGTAAAAGAAAGAAAGTAGAACACTCCCTAAAAGCATACACAAAAATAAACTCAAAATGGATTAGAGAGCTAAATATAAGGCCAGACACTATAAAACTCTTAGTGGAAAACATAGGCAGAACACTCTATGACATAAATCACAGCAAGATCCTTTTTGACTCACCTCCTAGAGAAATGGAAATAAAAACAAAAATAAACAAATGGGACCTAATGAACGTTAAAAGCTTTTGCACAACAAAGGAAAACTTAAACAAGATGAAAAGACAACTCTCAGGATGGGAGAAAATATTTGCAAGTGAAGTAACTGACAAAGGATTTATCTCCAAAATTTACAAGCAGCACATGCAGCATAATATCAAAAAAACAAACAACCCAATCCACAAATGGGCAGAAGACCTAAACAGACGTTTCTCTAAAGAAGAAATATAGATTGTGAACAAACACATGAAAGGATGCTCAACGTCACTAATCATTAGAGAAATGCAAATCAAAACTACAATGAGGTATTACCTCACACCAGCCAGAATGGCCATCATCAAAAACTCTACAAACAATAAATGCTGGAGAGGGTGTGGAGAAAAGGGAACCCTCTTGCCCTGTTGGTGGGAATGTAAATTGATACAGCCACTAGGGAGAACAGTATGGAGGTTCCTTAAAAAACTAAAAATAGAAAAACCATATGACCCAGCAATCCCACTACTGGGCATATACCCTAAGAAAACCATAAATCAAAAAGAGTCATGTGCCACAATGTTCATTGCAGCTCTATTTACAATAGCCAGGAGATGGAAGCAACCTAAGTGTCCATCGACAGATGAATGGATAAAGAAGATGTGGCACATATATACAATGGAATATTACTCAGCCATAAAACGAAACGAAATTGAGTTATTTGTAGTGAGGTGGATGGACATAGAGTCTGTCATACACAGTGAAGTAAGTCAGAAAGAGAAAAACAAATACTGTATGCTAACACATATATATGGCATCTAAAAAAAAAAAAAAAGGTTCTGAAGAACCTAGGGGCAGGACAGGAATAAAGATGCAGACGTAGAGAATGGACTTGAGGACCCGGCGACGGGGAAGGATAAGCTGCGATGAAGTGAGAGAGTGGTATGGACATATATACACTACCAAATGTAAAATAGATAGCTAGTGGGAAGCAGCCGCATAGCACAGGGAGATCAGCTAGGTGCTCTGTGACCACCTAGAGGGGTGGGATAGGGAGGGTTGGAGGGAGATGCAAGAGGGAGGAGATATGGGGATCTATGTATATGTATAGCTGTTTCACTTTGTTACACAGCAGAAACTAACACACCATTGTAAAGCAATTATACTCCAATAAAGATGTTAAAAAAAAAAAAGCTGTGCCAGAAAACTGAGACAAATATGTTGTTTTAAGTTAGCTTTGTTTAGTACGATGTGCTACAGAACAATAGAAAATTAATCCACCTTTTTAAATTTCTCTGAAATCATACCATTTAAGATGATTTTATTATTATTTTTTAATTCACATTAATGGAAGGAGATTTTAAATGGTGAGGTAATTGTGCATGAGTGGGCCTACCTGTAAATGTGTCTATACACAATTCCACATCAAGTGTGGCATATGCCTCTAAAACTAAGTTCTAATTAAAATACCTCAAACAACTTATATCATTTTAATCAGTTCTTGTATGTTTCACTGGTAATGAAAAATGTTGTGCTAACCTGAATTAAATGAACTCGTAAGCCTAGGAAAGTAAAACAGTTATGTGGTCCTCTATGGCGTATACTTTTTATGTTTGTCTATTTATATATTTACATTTTAATTTTAGATAGCCATTCCTTTAAAATTGTATTACTATGGAAGGAGTAGTAGGTAACTCATTACTACTATTTCTACAAAAATAATGCTGAAGAATGAATCTGCAAATGAGGGATATCTTAAAATATGAAGCAGGTGAGAATATTCAAGAGGCACCTAGGACCTTACTCAGTGCTGCTTTAACTTGCCATGGTAACAAATACTAATGTGCTTTAACATTTGACAAAATACTAATATTCAAAAAGAGAAGGCTGTAATTTTGTCCAGAGATTTGATCTCACCAAAAATAATTGTTTTATGTGATATATATACACACACACACACACACACACACACACACACACACACACACACACAACACATATATAATGGAATATTATTCATCCTTACAAAAGAAGGAAATCCTACTGTTTGCAATATGGGTAAAACTGGAGGGCATTATGCTAAGTGAAATAAGCCAGACAGAGAGAGACAAATACTGTATGTTCTCACATATATATGGAATCTGAAAAACTGAACTTATAAAATCAGAGAGCATTTTAGTGGTTGCCAGGGGCTGGGGGAGGGGGAAATAAGGAGAGGTTGGTAAAAGGATACAAACTTTAAGTTATAAGAGAAATAAGTTCTGAGGATCTAATGTATAACATGACTATAGTTGATAATACTGTATTGTATAATTGAAATTTGCTAAGACTTAAGTGTTCTCAACAATAACAAAAAGGTAAATATATGAGGTGAGAAATGTGTTAATTAACTCAATGGTAGGAATCCTTTTATTTGTTAGTTAATACATTAATTAAAAAAAGAATATTTTCTCAAAGTCAAAAAAACACAATTGTTTTACTAGGGGGAACTATCATTAAATCAAATTCTATTCTGTGAAAATGAGAAATTCTTGGGTACATTTTGACAAAATATATTTAAAGGGTTTATTGCAAAGATTTGATTGTGACTCTATTGTGGATATTTTTAAATTTGTTTTCTGATTTTTAAGTAGAAAAATACAGAATAGGTACAAAGTAAAATACATAATATTATATTTATTATTTTGATTATTTAAAGGTAACTTGATATTCTCAATTATTTTATGTTTTTATTATTGGCCTCTTCATTCATAACATTTAAGGTTTTCATTTAGAAATTTTGTTTGTCTAGTAAAACATCACTTTTTTAAAACTTTTTAATTTATATTGGAGTATAGCTGATTAACAATGTTGTGATAGTTTCATGTGTACAGCAAAGCAACTCAGCCATACATATTACATGTATCCATTCTCTCACAAACTCCCCTCCCATCCCGGCAGCCACATAACATTGGGCAGAGTTCCCTGTGCTATACAGTAGGTCCTTGACATGTGCACACTGCTATATTTAAAACATCACTGTGATTAAAGGAATAACACAAGTAGTTATGTAATAGCATAACACAAAGTTTTATCATTCTGACAAGGCTATCGTGCTTTGCACAATGTGGCAAAAACAAGATTACAGCAAGTTTTAACTATTTCAATTTTAACACAAGTTCCACTGACTTCCTTGATTTCCCCAGGCAGAAGGTAAATTTTTTGACATTTACAGAATTCCCCTAGCAACGCATTTGCCAATGCATTGTATTTGCCAATTATGATCATTCCAGTTCATTAAATGCTGTCTGGAAACAAAAGGAATGAAGTAGAAATACTCCCTACTGATACATTATTTTTGGAGGATTGGCATTACATAATTAGCAAATGTTATTAAATGTCTTTAAGTATCATTAGTGAAGAAGAATGGAAAACTGTTTAATGGTTACCCCTCTCTGTGCTTTAAATAGATTGATAGTGCATGAAGCCATTTAAAGATATAAAATATAAGATGACAGGCAGGACCATCTGTTTTATATATTCATTATCCTATACAATTTATTTATTTATTTATTTTTTTATAAATTTATTTATTTATTTATGGCTGTGTTGGGTCTTCGTTTCTGTGCGAGGGCTTTCTCTAGTTGCGGCAAGCGGGGGGCCACTCTTCATCGCGGTGCGCGGGCCTCTCACTGTCGCGGCCTCTCTTGTTGCGGAGCACAGGCTCCAGATGCGCAGGCTCAGTAGTTGTGGCTCACGGGCTTAGTTGCTCCGCGGCATGTGGGATCTTCCCAGACCAGGGCTCGAACCCGTGTCCCCTGCATTGGCAGGCAGATTCTCAACCACTGCGCCACCAGGGAAGCCCTATACAATTTATTTTGCATAATTATTTCATTAAAAAAGAATTCATTGAATTGATACAGTGTCCATAAAAGAAGGTGAAATGCCTAAATACACCTCTGATTAAAAACTTATCTCTAGTAACATTTCAATGACATTTATATTAGAATTACAATATATAGCTTTTATTTATGTTCTTGTACTCCTTGAAATTGTTGTCATTACAAAACGTGACTTGTAATAGAAGTTCTTACAATGCGAGTGATAGTGTAGTTTTGTTAAATGAATCTTTGTGTTTGAAAAGCCATGTTTCAAAAATGTATCATTTTATCTGAAAAAATTGCTCTTAAAATATTTGAATGATAACCCAATTTCCACTATTAACAAAAACATCTCAAGAATTAAACAAGCTGAAGATGATCACTTTTCTGTACAAAGTAATAAAGTATTTACCTGACTGTGGATCAGAACTATCCCAGATTTTTTTCATTTAAAAGAAGGAAAGGTATGGGACTGGAGTTTGAGCAATAAACATGAAACAGTAAAATCTATAATTGCTACAAAGCAATAGAGGTAGGTTATAGAACTGGCCAGCCAAGTCCCTGCAATAAATTAGAAAGATGTGCTGTATAATTAAGTTACCCACATAGGAATCTTTATACAACTAATGAAATATAAACTACTCCCCCCAACATGAAAGAGAATCTTTTCAGGAGTATTAAAAGTGTTTTTAAAAGAACATGCAAAACATGCAAAGCAGCATCTCTTTATCTCTCTTGAGTATTGTGGCAATATGTAAAGACTTACTAACAAAGTAGGTAGCATCTTTTTATAAATATTTAATTTAAAATGAACATGCAAAAAAAGAATTTATAGAATACTCCTGTCAGTATCTCTATAACTCTGTTGAGTATTGTTGTAGTATGTAGTATAAGGTTCTAAATGAAACAACAGAAGCTATTACAAACATCAAGAAAGCCACCTTCAGAATATGACACCTAAAGCACAAACAACAAAATAAAAAATAAACAAGTGGGACTACATCAAAGTAAATAGTTTCTGTACAGCAAAGACAACAATCAACAAAATGGAAAGACAAACTATGGAATGGAAAAATATTGCAAACCACACGTATCTGATAAGGGATAATATCCGACATACATAAAGAACTCATATAACTCAATAGCAAAAAAATAAACAATCCAGTTAAAAATAGGTAGAGGGACTGAATACACATTTTCCCAAAGAACATAAATGAATGGCCAACAGGTACTTGAAAAGGTGCTCAACATCACTAGTCATTAGGGAAATGCAAATCAAAACCACAATGAGGTATCACCTCACGTCTGTCAGAAAGGCTATCATTAAAAAAAAAAAAGAAAAGAAAAGACAAGAGAATAAATGCTAGCAAGGATGTAGAGAAAAGGGAACTCATGTGCACTGTTGGTGGGATTGTAAATTGGTACAGCCAATTAGGAAAAGAGTATCGAGGTTCCCCTCACCACCACAAACTGAAAATAGAACTACCATATGATCCAGCAATTCCACTTCTGGGTATATATCCAAAGGAAACAAAAACACTAAGTCAAAGAGATACCTGCACCCCCATATTCATAGCAACATTATTTACAAAAATGAAGACATGGAAAGAAACTAAGTGTCCACTGAAAGATGAATGGATAAAGAAGTTTTGAATATATATATATACACACACACACACACACACACACACACACACACACACACACACACACAGGAATACTATTTGGTCATTAAAAAGGATTGCCATTTGCATAAACATGAGGTGCAGATTGAGGGCATAATGTTAAGTGAAATAAGTGAGACAATGACAAATACTGTATGACCTAGGTGATATGTGGAATATTTTTTTAAAAAGAAAAATAATCTTATAGAAAAAGAGATCAGATCTGTGGTTACCAGAGGCAGGGAGAAGGGGAAAGGGTAATAGGAGGAAAACTGTCAAAAGGTACAAATTTCCAGTTACAAAATGAGTAAGTACTGGGGATGTAATGTACAACAAGTTGACTAGTTGACTATAGTTAATGCTGCTTTATAGTATACATGAAAGTTGTTAAGAGTATATCCTAAGCATTCTCATCACAGGGAAAAACCTTTTTTTTCTTTATCTTTTTGTATCTGTATGAGATGGTGATTGCTAACTAAACTTCTTGTGGTAATCATTTCATAATAGATGTGCATCAAATCATTATGCTGAACACCTCAAACTTATATGGTACTATATGTCATTCATATCTCAATAAAACCAGGAAAAAAACCCCACTAAAATCCAGGAAATCACCAAGGAACAACTCAAAAGGAAAAAAAACAAGAAAACAGCCTCCAGAATGTCCCATGAAGTTGACAGTCACTGTCATCAAAATTTTTGAAACTGAAAAATGTATAGAGCAATAATATTTATTGAGTATGAGTAATTTATTTACTATTCCAATTTTAAGCCATTCACCATGCCTCCCCCAAAAGTTGGAAGTTTGGAATAGAAAAAAGAAAATGCTGACCTAAAAAATTACAAAAATTACAAAACATCAGGAAAAAAGTTACCTAATATTCTTATCACATTGACTCTGCTTTCACTAACAAAGTATATTATAAGTCAATCTGGTTTTAGATCCTGTTACTTAAAATACAAAATTAGTTTAACCTCCTCACTGCTAAGTTCCTGTTATATATTTTTAAAAGGGAAACATTTATGTTTCAAAAACAGTACTTATAAAATGCCCTGTTCAAAGACTCAGTCTGATCATGCCATGTCATACTCAACAGTTATGTTCAGAATATGAATTATGAAAATTCGATGTAAATACTACTGAAAACACATCTTTAATCTTGATATTATTCATCTCTTAATACCAGATGGTTTGTATTTATCTAGAACCAGGAAACAGCTATCACACTTAGGCAGCCAAAATAAGTCAAAAGTCTACATTTAAAATCTCACACACTTTACATATGGTTAGCCCAAACCCAAACTATTTAGATTCTAAATACATGCAGAATAAATTCTGTTACATGACAGATTTCTTTAGGCTGGCGACAGTATGGTAAGGAGGAATATTTTAGACTGTTTACAAATAACTGTGGCAAAAAAGATAGTTGATGGTATACGGTATTCTGTGAAGGATTCTGGTAATGTATTATCCTCAGTCCTTAAACAGAAATAGTCTTGGCGCTTACCTTAAAAGCACCCATCACTTGTAATTTTATTTATTTATTTATTTATTTATTTTTAACATCTTTATTGGAGTATAATTGCTTTACAATGGTGTGCCACTTGTAATTTTAAAAGGTTATAATATTAGACTGCCCTTCACACAGAGTTTTATTTACAAGTGTTGCACACTCTTTTCACTTGCTGTTCTGCATATTGGCCATCATACCACTGGTACATAAGATAATTTTAAAAGAATTTCATTGAATGTTTAAAGTATTACAGAAGTATTTTAATCTATGCGTCTTTTGGATTTTAGAAGAAATTTTATTCTTGATGTAAAAAGGAACTGTTATAAGAGTTACAAACTCTGCACCTGTGTATATATGTATTTTGGGCAATAAAACAGCATGGTCTGAGAATGCAAACAAACAAAAACAAAACAAAAAAATGGCAAGAGGCTTATTTAGCTCTAAAAAGATTTACATACATTTCAATGATACAGAGAAAGAACTTATGTTTTCTAATGTAAAGCTCTTAGAAAAGGAAGGGGGCTGAAATCTCTTTCCTTATTTTCAACAGGGAGAATTAGCCTTTTAATTTGTATGTGCCTTTATAACAGTTAACAGGATTTTGAATGATTTGATGTCAAGTCCATAAGAGTTATACAATACATGAGTCTTTACTATAAATAAAGAAGGTGATTGTATGAAGGTAGTTTTTAAATTGGCTGTTGGAGATTTCAAGGTACTTTTAAGCTGGAGGAGCTCATGCAATTTGATCCATATTGGTCTGTAAGGATTTGTGACAGCTTTCCCTGGCAATTTTCTACCACACATCTATTTTTATCCTCTTATTTTTTTTCTAGAAATCAGGTGGGGTTTACTCTCCTCTGTTATTATTTTGGAGGCATTTTACCCTATCAACGAAAGTAGAAGGCAGAATTTTAACCCTATCCCAAATAACAATAATTTATCCTTATTGTTCCTCATAATGACAATTGTTCATTTTAGTTTTCTTTGAAATAGACATCTTAACTTCTGAAAATAAATTACAGGCTTATATTTTTGTTAATATAAAAAATGGATGTGAATATGGTATTGTAATAAGGTGAAAATTCAATAAAATGTATATACCAACACTATAAAAGTTTTAAAGCTTTTTATAAGTTACCAAGGACCTGCCATCAAAGTCAAACTGGAGTTATGGATTCAAAAATTACAACTAGAGGAGGATAGTAAAAGTATTTATTTGTACTAAAGATAGATACTATTTTTGATTCTGTTAATTTAATGACACCAAGCAAAGCAGTGTGCTGTCAGCGTGTGCAGATAACACTGAAGGCTGTCAGAAGTCTTCCAAATACAATGAGTATTTGTAGTAGTAAAATGCAGTAACTTTTAGTTGCTGACAGGCTAGACCAGAATTTTAACTTTAGCTGAAACAATTTAATATATTTATCTTTTAAATTGTTTTGTATAACCTGACTACTATTTCTTAGCTTTGCATTATTTTAATAGAATTGTTTATTTAAAATTTTTAAATTATCACATGACAAGAGAAATACAAAGTCAGAATATCTAGCTAGCATCTGAAGAGCCTAAGTAAACATTATGTCAATCTTCAGAGCTGTACAAAAAGATAGAGTAATTTCACAGGTGCTAGGAAGTCTCCTACATACTTTTGTTTTCTTGGGTAACTAGTGATTCTGTTCAAGTCCTTAAAAAAACTGCATGAGATGCTTTGTCCTTCTAAAGCGAAGCGAATTATAAAATATTTTATTTATAAAATAAAATATTCCATGGAAAGGAAACACATTTCTCTTGCCATTTAGAGTCTCCCTGACTCTACATTAAGGCTACATTTGAGGTTTGGGGCCAGCTTCTACCTAGACAGCTACGTTTGGTTCACTTTATCAATGCTTTTCTAGTCACTTGTTCCTCTCATGAAACTGACACATTTTTACCCATCTATGCTGATCTTTTACACTAGGAATACAATAAAGACTTTTATTATGGAGAATTTCAAAAGCATATATCATGTAAACCTAATGGCATAATGAAACCCCATCACTGATACAGTAACTATCAACTCAAAAGCCAATCCTGATCTACTTGTACCACATCTTCAAATATTTCAGTTTATATCACCAAAAGATAAGGACATTTTTTCGACATGACCACAAAGCAATGGTTTCAACACACACACACACGTATGCACAACTTAATATCATCAAATATCTATTTAGTGTGCTGAAGTGTCCAATTCCAAAGGAAGTCCTTTTGATTTTTTTACAGTTCATTTTAATCAGGATCTAAATAACTTCACACATGACTGATTGACATATATCTTATATTTACTTTAGTCTATACTTTTCTACCATCTATTTTTTTTTCTTACGCTTAACTCGATAAAGACATCAGGTCATTTGTTCTGTAGAAAGTCCCTTTGTGTAGATTTTTGCTTAATGTCTCTTTAAGGTGTAGTTTAGCATATTACCCTGTCTTCTGCATGTCAGAATCAAGTCTAATTCATTGTTTATGCTGAGTTCTTCCATAAATAGGCAGGTAAAAACTTGTTACCTCTAAGAGACTTATTAAACGATATTATTGCAAAACAAATAGACATGGCTTGAGTGAAATAGCCAAAAATGGCTGGTCTCTTCTAAAAATAATAGGAATACTCTTTTTTATGAAGAATGTTCAGTAAACTTCTAAATCCTTTCCTTCTGAAATAAAGCATTAGTAAGAGAGAATACTATGAGAATACTATGAGTTTCAGTAAAGCCTACCTTTTGTTCATATAGTCTCCAGTTGGTGTTTTATTAAACTTCATTCACCATTTTCCTCCCCCCATTGAACCAATCCATGCTTCCATACAACCTCAGGATAAGCCGTAGAACAGCTGGACATAATTCCTTTAGGCTTAATAGTTATAGTGTTTTGTAATGAATGATGACTATATTTCACCACAGAACCTTTACTTAGAGAGGCTTGTAGTTTAGATGGGTCATTCATCACTGATTCCAAAAGGAAAGACAGAAACTAGAATCTCATTTCCTCAAGAATGAGTAGTCTGCACTTGGGTTAAACTCCACAGATAACATTATCTTTTGTTTTCTCTGTTTGTGTGTATGTTTTTTCATCATCTTACGCAGTTTTGGGGCCATGGCTGAAAGCTAGTCAGTTTCCTTTCTTGAACAGCAAAAGCCACACCCCAAACACTTACCTTAACAGGCTCTTATACTCAGGGAGCCATTATTCACCAGCCCTCATTGCCCCAGGGACAACCCCTATGCCCAGGAGCCTGCCAAATTTTCAAATTAGCCATTTGACAGGGAGCCCAGGAAACCTTATCAACCCACCCCCTACCATATATAAGCTGATTTCTAAAGCTCAAGTTTACCTTTTACCCTGTCCCTGGATCTACACACTCTGTATCACCATGTCTGGCAGCCTTCTCTGATTTAGAGCTGTAAGTAACAAATAGTTCTGCCTTTCATCTGTCTGAGTGTCAGTATGTTTTACTGACACTGCCAGCCAAAAAAATCCTTAGATCTTATAACACATCAGTCAAATCTCATTTCTCTAATCTGATTAATTTAGTTCTATTTAAAAAATTAGTTTATTGTATCATAAACTCTAATTTCTGAGGAAAAGTTAGAAAAACACAAGGAGAAATAAATTATAAGAAATATAAAGTAATTAACGAATGAGAAGTGTCCTAATATTGCTCTTGTCAGGTCATTATTGTAAAGACACTAATTCAATAGGTGTATTGATAGAAGCAGGACACATTTTAAGCTTACTGTGACTGCTTTCTGAGGATACTATTTATATAACTTGGAGATGCAGAAATACATACTTTTTTAAACAAAGTTAAATAATGAGTATATTTAGTCTATACATATGGAAATAATCTAAATAGTAAAGAGAAATGAGTTAGACATATTTCCACACAGGTGAATACATTAAAAAATACTTTTTCAATTATATTAATAGGTGAAATAGATAAGCTATAACAATTATTCTTAATTAGTTTCCATCAATTTTTTAAACTGACTGAAAAGAATGCATACTTGATAACTACAACCAATTTTCCCTTCAAAATACTTTACCAGTTACTTGTACACTAACTGGCTGAGAATGCACATTTTATCTCACAGTTTTAATGACACTGAATTTGTTACTTTCTTTTTGTTACTTTCTATTTGTTACTTTCTTAGGACAAAACATTGGATCTTATGTAGTTATACTCTGGTAGCCCCTGGTAACTAATAAGTTTGAACATGTTTTCATATATTTAATCAGACAACTGCACTTAACAATCATATCCAGCTCCTTACCCAGAACTTTCAAAGCCCTGTTTTTTCCAGTCCCAATCTTGGTAACCAATTCCAACTCATGCCACTTTCCTTATTACTCACCATCCTACAAGCCTCTAGTAACATTCTAGCGGTTCCTAGAGCGTATCAACCACTCTTACCTGAGAGCAGTTTTACTTTTTGTTTTCCATGACTATGTCCTTATTCCCACAACCCCAGCTCTGATTCTTTGAATTCTATTCCTTTTGATCATTTCAATCTCTTTCCAGACTATTATCCTCTATTATTTTTGTTTATTTCGTTTACCACAGTTTTCATTATATGTATTTATTATTGTTTGCTTACTGTCTATCTATGTAACTAGCCTCTGTTTAACACAGTACTTTTTGGATAATGCCACTTGCACAGGCAGCTGCCTGATTTATTTCTCTTCATCTGTCCAGATGAGGTCAACACAAATAGAACTTTCCTGAATCACCTCTACGTTCCTGCTTGATATATACCCTTACATATGATTCTCTTTGACAATGCTGTCAAACTTCACCTTCTCTGAAACATCATGAAATCTCATGTGTTTATGCATTCATACATTTTCTTTGCCTGGAAAGTCCCCACTACAGCCCTTCTAATCCTTCATCAATTAGGCTCAGCTTCTGTCTTATCTATCTTCGTCCTCTGCTTGCAAAACAGCCAGCAGACAGCACATTCTGAAAGATCACTAGGTAGTGAACTCCTTGAAAGCAGGAACTCTATGGTTATTATACTACAGACTAACAGTGTTGTATAGTAGGTGACTGGTAATTGTGTATTTAATGAATTAGGAGCATTTTGAAACCTTAATGGC
Source organism: Balaenoptera physalus (assembly GCF_965194825.1). NCBI lineage: Eukaryota > Metazoa > Chordata > Mammalia > Artiodactyla > Balaenopteridae > Balaenoptera > Balaenoptera physalus. Next base: position 96,635,641 of record NC_138890.1, on the reverse strand, counting down.
ATTAATTTTGCATAAGATTAGAGAAATTTCTTGCCAAATACCCCAAGCCTAAATGAGCCACTAATGTAAGAATTCTAGGAACATAACCATGAGTCAGTAGATGGTATGAGGGACTAGAGGAACATTCTTGCTCAGATCAGTTTAGCACGCTGAGACAAATATAATAATTAGAGTAAAATAGATAGCTAGTGGGAAGCAGCCACATAGCACAGAGAGATCAGCTCGGTGCTTTGTGACCACCTAGAGGGGTGAGATAGGGAGGGTGGGAGGGAGATGCAAGAGGGAGGAGATACGGGGATATATGTATATGTATAGCTGATTCACTTTGTTATAAAGCAGAAACTAACACACCATTGTAAAGCAATTATACTCCAATAAAGATGTTAAAAATAATAATAATAATAATTAGAGTAGTTTGTGAGAAAAAGCAGCATCGCTTACATAAAAGTGGGAAAGCAAGACCACACCTGATCAGATATTAGTAGACTAGGCAGTACTCTCAGGTATCATTTGGCTGAAGAATTTAATCTGCTGCTTAGTAAGAAAGACTCAAAGATATTAGGAAAACCCTAAACAGAACTATTAGATTTCACATATATTTTTTCTCTGGATGTATGTGTTTAGTAAACAAAGAATATTTTCCCACTACATAGGATGAATTCAGTTATTCTCAGGTAATTAAGTTTTAGTTATTAATTTTCAGGTTAAATGCATCTTTATCCAAAATGACTGCCATAGTCAAGACTTTGGTACTGTATTTAGATTTTTCAGTGTAGGAAAAGAAAATGAAAGAGAGAGAGAGAAAGAATCTCTCGACACTTAAGTGATCATTAGCATATAATGCCTAAATTAAGTGTAAGTGAATTTAATAGTGAATAATTTCTCATACAATTTAAAACCAGATTTTAAAAACTGACTGAAATAGTGAGTTTAGAGGAATTGCAACTTATAAGATTTTATTAGGGGAAACTCTTGGTTTTAACCCCAAATTCAATATATTTCCTAATTCCCCTTTTGATTTTTGAGTACTTTTCTTAACATCAAATATTATAGGCCTCAGATAATCATCACAGACTTCCTTTCATCCTTCCCTCCCTACCTCCAGCTATACTAACTCCCAGGATTGTATTATTTTGATAGCGACCCTAAGAACGGCTGTGTGGACTTCATTTCTTAGTTTATGTTATTTTATTTCTTTGAATTCATACACATACAAAATATTTTACTTATGGTTAATGTATTATATTTTATTGTATGCAAAATATTTAATTCTGACTAAAATCCTATGTGACTTTAATAATATATTATTGTTAGAATATGATGCTATTGGTAATGTGTACTCACCATATAAATGAGATGCTTGTCATAAAGGAGATTTTGAGGCTAGAAAGATTAACAAATTAGTTTTAGTTTATAGGTCATAAATAACTTCTTTAGAGCTTGATATATGTAGTTTATTAAAAGTCAGATATAGGAGATAACATGAAACTTCAGAATAAACATGAATAAATTACCTCATGAAAATTAGGCTTATGATGGTACACATTACCAAATGCATCTTGTCTAAATCCCTTCATTAAGGGCATATTAATTACTTTTTAGAACAAAATGGAAAGATGGTCTAATAAATTTTCTTTTCAACCCTTTAACAAAATATGCTTAAATCTGTTTCAAAAAATTGGTACCTAATAAATTCTCTAAATGAAATGCCTTTCAATTTTTAAATAACCCTGTGTTCAACAAAACATTTAAAAAGAACTCACTAAAAATGCCACATATTGAACACAAAAGCGTTCCTTGAACTACACAGGCCTACTGGTGTGATTGGCCGGCTTAAACTGGTGTTCAGCCCCATGAAGGGTCTTATACTCCCATTAATAACACACTTTTTTCAAATGAACTAAGTTTCAATAATCATTGAGCAGGATAGCTGTTGGCCTTGACTTCTAATACAACAATATTCTTGAATATTTCTTCCTGATTTTGCAGTGATATATGTGTATGTACCTATATTTAAGAATTATTTCTAACCGTATATAAAACCGTATACATATATATATACCTAACAGTACATATATATATATATATATATATATATATATATATATATATATATATATATATGGGTACTGTTACTGCCACTGATGAGAATAACAAGGTACAGAGGGTTTAAGCTTGTCAGTGGAAGATTCAGTTTTCATATTCAGATAGTCTGGACCTGGAGTCCAAAATTTAATTACATGAGCGACTGCTTCTTACTACCTCATGATGTAAGGAAAATATCACAAAATAGCTAATTCTGAGTGAGAAGGTCAGGGTAGATGCCAGGCAAGGTAACAATTTTCAGTGCCATACTGGGCACCCATGCACTATATAGATATATTAGACAGGAGTATGGATATAGGTATGGATACAGATATAGATACAAATATATGTATGTATAGAGATATCCAACAATAAGGAGCTTGGATTTCAGATATTCCTAAATTTAATTTTTGTCTGTTTTTCTCTAATGATAAAGCGAGATGAAGACTAATGATTTAATCCCAGAGTGCTTTCCTCAGCAAAGGATAAGATCCCACAGAAAAACACAATGACTTCAAAACAACAATTATACCAACAATGAAAAATTGCAATCCATCAAACTTCTTCACAAATAGCAAGTACATCATACCAAAGAGTCTGGGTGGTTTCAAATTAGCTGACAAAGGTAAAATTCTAAAATTGGATATACCTGCTTTTAAATATTCAGAGGAATTAAAAGAGAAAAAGATTTTCCTTTTGTGCCTTTCCAAGTCCCTCAGGAGCAGTGAAACTTAATTATTCTCATCCTCCTTTCAGTCACTCTCATGTACCATCTATCCCTATATCGTAGAAACACCTTCTGCTTCTTTGCTGAATTCTAGGATTCTTGGCCTGTATTTCCATAGTTAACATTTTTATGTTACATAAAAAGATTTGGACGCAATGAATTAAGCATCAGTACTATGAAAACAGAGACAACTGCTGAATACACTCCTTTGTCATGGTAAGCATTTTGACTACCAATGAGATGGATTTGAGACTTTAATGACAGATAACACTGCTGCCAGTTTTTAGTTTGGAGATTACCTGACTTCTTTTTTTCCCCCTACTAACATGAGAAGATTCAGTTTAAGATTTTGGGGGTTTTTGGGGGTTTTGTGGGGTTTCTTTTCATTTTTTGGCCCCGTGGCATGTGGGATCTTAGTTCCACGACCAGGAATCGAACCCAGGCCCCCTGCAGTGGAAGCAGGAGTCTTAACCACTGGACCGCCAGGGAAGTCCCTAGAAGTTTCAGTTTAAATGTTAACTGTAATCACTATGTGGTTAGACTCATATGTTGAACTGTAATCTAATGCTGTGAAAAGGGAACACTGTGGAATATGAAGCAAACCCAATGATATTAAAGTGCCTGGTCACTTCATTTTCAAAACAAGGTGGATATGCTCAAATCGTCAAGGATTTTATGAGAATTGTGAAAGTATAGGAGACAATTTATGTTAATGTGCAAACTGAATACAGAAAAAGAAAAAGTTTTCACATAATTAAATTAGCCATTTCATTCCCTAAGTGAAAGCGTAGTTTCTGCTATGAGAATTTTGTAGCTCATCAAACTTTTAAATTTTCCTCATCTGGCTATAAGAAAATTACGCAAGATTGTATAGGCTAAAAAAACTCATCTGAACAAGTAAGTAATAGAAAACTGCTTTTATTTTTGCAATTTCAGAAAACAGTTCAAAAAGCTGTACATTATGTGATCAACAAGTAAATGACTGCAGTCATATCTCTGTTCAATTTCTCTCTAAAATGTTTCTTTTCAAATAATCCAAGGAAAAAAGATTTTAAGTAAATAAAGTGGAAATTGAAGTTCATGATTTCTTCTTGATTAAACTTCAATGATTAAAGTAAGCTGTATGTAGTTAGAATCTTCCTGTGCTGTATGATTTTTAGGACATATTTTATACACATTTCCCTAAGGCTTCTCCCACCACCCTTTGCCCAAAACTTCTAATTAACTTATTATTTTTGCATGTTATTTTACTGACTGCAAGACTAACTGTCAAAATTTTAAATGATAGGAATTCAGGAGGGTTAAAAATAAAGACTACAATTATTTTCAGGAATGTTAATAGGTACTTTTCAATTAGATATTTTACCATTTTACAAGTGAGAAGACTGAGGGTCAAACAGAGTAACTCCTTTGAACAATGTTACACTAAATTGTTTATTTAAGATTTAAGAGTTTACTTACATTAAATAATTAAGATCACCTCATGCTTAAAATTCAAAACTATTTTGGAAATTAAATTTCATGTAGTATATAGAAATACCTGAAAGAATACATCTATGAAGTTTGTAAAGATTTTAAAGATAAAAATGGCTATTTTATAATATAAGGCAAAATATTTCTTCAATATAGATCTGACTTGGGGAAAAATGTCTTAGAAGACAATGCTAAAGTTTTTCTTTTTTCACTTTTATGCCTATCCCCCTTAATTGCTGATAAATGAGACACAGCTAAAACTACAATATACTAGACAGGAAAAAAATAACCTACTTTTCCAGTTTAGCAGCATTGATTATTTTAACATTAATTTATGTATAACTAACGTCACTGAATTTAGAGAAGCAGCCTTTCTTAAGTAGAAAAAGACCTGGTATTGGAGACAGAAAGATCTGATTTTTTTCTATTCTTTAGCTACTTTATTGTATTCTCTTTGGGCCTCTAAATAATGTATCTATTACGAAAAGATCAATTCACATTCCTGAAGATAATTATAGTATTTATTTTAACGTACCCAAATTCCTATCATTTGGAATGTCAATAATTACTCTTGTTTGCAGCAAAAAAATGACAAAAATAATTAGCATTAGGTTTGTCAGGTATTTGAGGGGAAGAGTGGTGAGAAATACCTTAAAAATATGGGAAACATGTGACAAACCCTGAAAAATTCTACAGAATTCTTCCTCAGTTTTACTCAAAAGCAAAAGAAAACAAATGAAGAAAAAAAAGGCAAATTCTTTTTCATGAAAATTGCATAGTAGCATTCCTTACGTTTGGCCAATTGTACCATTAAATTAAAAAGTGTTTAGGGGCTTCCCTGGTGGCGCAGTGGTTGAGAATCTGCCTGCCAATGCAGGGGACACGGGTTCGAGCCCTGGTCTGGGAAGATCCCACATGCCGCGGAGCGACTAGGCCCGTGAGCCACAATTACTGAGCCTGCGCGTCTGGAGCCTGTGCTCCGCAACAAGAGAGGCCGCGATAGTTAGAGGCCTGCGCACCGCGATGAAGAGTGGTCCCCGCTCGCCGCAACTGGAGAAAGCCCTCGCACAGAAACGAAGACCCAACACAGCCATTTAAAAAAATAAATAAATAAATAAAAAGTGTTTAAAGTAATTTGAATTACACATTGTCAAAGGATCATGGATTAGTCTCATTAAACAATTACCTCTGAGGCAATTGAAGTTTCCAGAGTCTGATTATAAATGGCAAAGTTCCCATATCAAGGGAAGTGGACTTTACTTGACGGTAAAGTATGCTTCTTAATGATAAAAATATAAATGGAAAAATCCCCAACCACCACATTTAAATGTTAGCCCCTCTCAGAATAATGATTATCATATGTGCTTTATCCTTGGGTATGAAAACAATAAAAAGCAATAAAAATATATTCTTTCAAAAATAGTTTAAAAAGCAGGAATGGATGACAAATATAATTACAGCTGTTAAGTTAGTGAACATAAATACTGAATCAGCTGCTTTAATTGCTATTCATTTTGTTCATCAATTTCAGCTGAACTGGTCTTCTAGAATCATATAAATGTAAAACCACAATGGAGCCTTCAGTGTTTGGCAATCTGTCATCTAGTTATCCTGTACAACAACAACAACAGTTAGAGAAATATCCAGAGGCCAAAAATCACACTCAAGTAGAGAAGAAATTGAACAAGTGTAGTGGGTGGCTGCCCAGGGAACCCGTATTAAATTCCACTTGCCTAGATTTTCCTCTTTAATAGGACACAGGGAAGAGGAGGCAAGCCTGAGCCCCAATCAAAACAGGAAGACAGAACCAAGGGAATCTGCATAAAGCTGGGTCCTCCCAGAAAGCCAGTTCCAGCAAAACATAAACTAGGAGAAGATCCACAAAAAGGGGGTGGAAGGTGAAGAAATGTGCCCATTTAGGCCATCATACTTGGGATGGGAATACCAGAGACTCTCTCAGAATCTATAAATCAGCCTTCAAATGGGTACCTAGCTATGATTCATATGACCTGTCAGATCTGAAAAACCCCTTCCTTCCCCACTGCAAGCCAAGGACTTGGTCTAAATTGATCTTCCTTTCTTAAGGTGTATATTTATGGAAACAAATGCAAATCACTTAAGTAAGAATGACGTTCAATCCAGGCCTTATTAAATTCCTATAAAATGCAAAAAATATGAATTTCTATCCTCTCCCCTTCCCTCCTACCCTTTTTCTCATACAGACACAGACATAAATTCACATGGAAACAAACCGCTGTAAGTAAAAATCAGTAGGAAAAAAAATGAATTTCACAATCAGAACCAGCAAGTCAACAGGTACTAAAATAAGCAATTATGGGACATAAACACTTAATATCTTCAAAGAAACAAAAAAGGGACTATAAACTAGAAGCTCAATGAAAGTTAAACAACGAAGCAGACACAGAAGAAAAGATCAGCAACAAAAGATTGTTTTTTTGGATGTCAGAATGATAAAAAGATGTCAAACATGAGAGGTTATGAAACATCAAAAATATAGTGAGAAGTCTGAAGGCATATTTGACTTCTGAATAAAGATAGTATTTAAGACAGAGAAGAGACAATGTTTGAAGGGATAACTGTTAACAACTGTTGAAACAAATGAACCTTCAATTTAGGAAACTCAACATATCCCAACCATGGTTTAAAACATAATAAATCCATACCTCAACACATTTTAGTGACATTTTTTAATATTAAAGATTAAGAGAAGCTATTAATGGTAGCTTGGCAGAAATGACAGCTTCACAAATATCTTTCAAGAAGGAAGAAAAAGACATTTTTGCATAAGCAAACACTGAGAGTTGACCATTAAAAGGTTCCTATTAGAGCAATATCTAAAGGATGTTAAGGAAAAAGAAAAAATGGGCAAGGGTCTAAGATGCAAGAGATACAGTGCACAAAAAAGAACTAAGCATGCACATAAGTGTGTGCTGTGCACACAGACACACACACACAAAACAGGAAAATGCTGTTTTAGAGACAAAAAGTAAACCTTGATTCTTAAATGCTTTCAAGAAAAAATACTGTGAGCTTCAATCTATTGCTTTAAATTGCCTTGATTTGAAACATGTATATTCAGCATAAATCACTAAGTCACAGACAAGGAAATTTCTAAGCAGGTTTGCTGCCTCCATAACCTAATCAATGCAAATAAAGTTTTCAAGGACTTTATTATACATTATCTTAGAAATGAACCCAAAATCTCATAATTGCCTTTTATAAGAAATAAACTGTATTTTTCCAGTTAGTTCCCAAACTGTTTAAAAGTTTGGGTAGAGAATTAAATAAAATGAAGAGATTTTTGCATTTCAAATACTCAAATTCAGAAATTCACAATTCAAATGGTTACCAAGAAAACCTTGCTTAGCATAATATAGGAATGAGAATGTTTAGGCCCAAATAAGATTTTGTCAACTAATTAAAAATACAGATGAAGTAATAAAATGTAGCTTTACAAATCTGAAGGTTATCTATGATTATATATTACCAACCATATTTTCTAACAAAGTTACCATAAGGTAACATTCAGTACATTTTAAAATAATTACTAAAATTTAAATGTTATAAAATTCTGACATTTAAAAAATTGATAAGCACTAATTTAAATACTGATTGTAAATCTCTTTGAAGAAGATTTTGGCATAAAATTTTAGCCCATTTTTAAATATTCCTCTAGAATAATTTTAAGAATCCATAATCATTCCATTCTGATGAAGCACAAAGCATAATTAATGAATGTTCGGCTGCACAAAAATCCAGAATAAATTGTATTCACCACCCCCAAATGTTATTTTAAAGAATTAAAAGATCTGTTACAGCCCTGCCCTCTTCTCTAAATAAAAATTCTTATGAAGCCATATGTAAGGATACTGGGTATTGTGTCTTCCACAGTATAGTATACTTACAAATTGCTTCAAAGGTTTTGAAAGAATGAAAGCTTCTTCTGCTTATCAAGAAATTTACCATCTAGTGTGGCCAACAGAATCAATCCTCAATTACCGTACAGGGTGGTTGTTAGGTAAGCCTTTATTGGGCTATAATTGACAAACAAAAAACTGCACACATTTAATGTATACATCTTGATGAGTTTGGACATATGCATACAATCATGATACCATCACCACTAAGGTACTAAACATAACATCTCCAAAAATAAAAATTAATGGGAAAAAAAATAAAGAAGGCAAGTTTAAACTATAAAGTAGACAATAGGATATTAAAAGCCTCACGGAAGGTATAACAACAATCATTTGATTCGAATTGGGTATAGATACTTGACTTTTACCTCCTTATCTACTATTCTAACTATGTTAGGATAGTTTCCCCTCCAAAAGAGAGGAAGTTTAAATCTTAAAGAAGTTGTATAAAAAACCTGGCCTGGGAAAATAAATGGGGAAAATAAAGACCCTTGATTTGAAGAGATGCTGTAGAGACTTTCTATTGGTGAAAGAGACCTTAAGAATAGTTCAAACTTCTGGCTTCATTTTTTTGTGACAGCACAATATAAAACTCGTAACACAGAACCGTGGATAAAGAGACAGAAGTAAAAAATGTCTTCACCCAACTTAACACTGAATGACTGTTGTTACCCCCAGTAAGTCTTTTAACATCCCGTTGTCTACTCTGCTTTGTAGTTTAAACTTTCATTTTTTTTCATTAAATTGTGTTTTTACATAAATGAAACTTGTGGGGAGGTTAGTCAGCAAGCTTTCTTTTTCTGTGACACTTGCCGAGTTTCTGTAGGGCTTACTTCCTTTCTGTTACCACCACACCTCCAAAGGACAGCTACCCATACAATGTGGTTTTCTGTCCCCCAGAAAGGACACCAACCCAAACTGCTGCATTTGTTCCTGCACATTTTCCAAGTCCTTTTATTTTGTCCATCCAATAGCCAGGGCTGTGATCCTCCAGAGTTCAGGCCTGTTACTTAAATCCTAATTCAGACTGGACTTTCTCCTGGTGTGAACCCTCGTTAATATGATTTGTGTGTCTTCCCCAGGAGGACCTTGATAGCCTCCTCTATTATGCTCAATCCTAAACTCATTCTTTGAAAGGGTTTAAATAAGTTTAGAAACTTACTTTGTGGTTTATTTCCCCATTCACTACATGTACTTTGAAGTCTGGATAGTTATGCTGTAGGCATGGAAAATAGGTGATGGTATACACGTTCCCTTCGTTGATATTTATAGTTCATGAATGATGTGGTCACCATTTTTCTATGGGAACTTTTTGAAGTGTCCAGGCAGTTATTGTTTAAAGTGTTCTACATTTTAGTGTTGTCTGAGGGTATTTCTCCTTGCACAGTTTACTTTGTTCCTCTATCCTTTGTATTTTCTGGAATTTAGAATTTAGATCTGTGTTTAAAACATAGAAAACATACATGAGTCTGTGTGCTTCATTTTTTATCATAACAGCAGATGAAGAATTTAAGGTTGTCTCATCATTAAGAAAGCCAATTTCACTCACATAATAGTTAAGTTGATGACAGCCAGATATCTTCACTGTATCGTTTTTATTTCTTTGCAATTAGCAAATAATAGGAGGAAAAAATTTAGTCAGCAACACAAAATGTAACTGAGCATCTGAAAAGTTTATGTGACTATATAAAGAATAAATCTCTCAAATACTGTCATTATCATCTCTTGAATAAATGAGGAGGAAAATAAAATTCAATTCAGCAAAATCTTACAAATTTTTCCATTTAGTATTTTCACTAAAAGTGCCAATGAAATAAAATGCTTAAAATATTAAATAGGTGAAAAATCACTTGGATCTTACCCAGAGTTTTCATAATTTAAATAGACAGGTATTGATTAGTGTCATAAAACAATTTTTCCTGAGAATTTCTTGTTTTAATTTTGTCATTGCATTGCCAAAATAAATATGCAAAATATTTGGGAAGGCAAGCCAAAAAATTACTATCCCACAAAACAGAATGCAATTTATTAGAGAAAACATGATAACCTTATTTAAAAAAAAAATTATAATGCTTACTCCTGATGAAAAAGGTGTAACAAGACAACCTATAAGCTAGAGATTATATTTGATTAAAAATTGCTGTAAGAATTTGAATAATGTTAAAAAAACCAAAGTATAACAGTTAATGATCAGAAAAAAACATACTAAATATTTTTAACATTTTGACTGTTCTGTAAAAGAGTTAGACCCAGGAGAATTAATGAAAGGAATTAAGCTGATTAGCAAATATAAACTTAGGAGTGTTTGTTTTCTGTCTCTCTGTCTCTCTGTCTCTGTTTCTGTCTCATTGTATCAATACTTCATAACCACTGGGAGCCATAAGTAAGTAGATGAATTGGAACTGAAGGAAAGATTTCTACTGGGAGATGAAGCATAAGGAAGATTCAAGAAGATACCCGTGACCTATCAGTTATGAGTAATTAGATTTGCATGAAGGCACGAGTCTAACTCAGATGATCTCTAAGGACCCTTTCAAGGTCTTTAATTCTATTACACAGGTGCCACTCCGTGGTGAAAGAACATAGGATTTAGAGTAAGAGCCTGGATTTGTGTTCAAACTTTACCTCTGGCTGCTATGATATCATGAGCAAATCACTTACTCTGTGCTGTCATTCCTCAATGATGCAGCTAACATTCATAATAAATTCCCCAGATTTCAATATATTGTAATTTGAAATATTTATCAATATCTTTATGTGTATATCTGTATGTATGTATACAGATAAATTTGAAATTGCAGTATTAGCTATATGTATTTGAATGAATGTATAGATATACATAATTTAAATTACTGTAAGAGTTGTAATTCAGTATATAATGCATCCATGCAATATATCTTTATATTTGCCAAATCTTCCTTTTGTTTAAAACGTTTCCTGGATAATCCTTTTTATAGATTATAATGTGTTGAGATGAATCTACAGCAGCTCTGTACCTATAGTGCAGATTAAAAACCTGCGTTTTACCTATATGAACTATTTAGAATTTTGTTAACACTCGAGTGAACAATTGAGTAATTTCCTTTGGTAATAGACTTAATAAAGCAGAGAAGCCATGTCTTTTCATGTGCTACCCACAGTAGACTTCGAGAGTTTATTCTGCTACACAGGAATTTTGATGATGAATGTATTATGACTAAGTGATATTACTTTTCTCCTCCAAATTAAGTTGCTATTTTATTTTTCAATTATAATGCACAGGAAATGTAGCATTAAGTTTGGCAAAAAGGAGAAAAATAAATGAGCAAGGGGATGAAAAATAAGTATTTTTAATAACAGTACCCTCTTCTATTTAACTTTCAAAGACAGCTTATGTTAATGTGCCTCAACGTTTCTTCTTGTTCTATTTCTACATTCATGTTACACAGACCCCTTAATATTTATGATTAACGTTGAGTTTTTCTCAACATTAACTGGTGGCAACTGATAATGTGATCATGAATGTGAATTTAGAATCACCCAAGAACAAAATAATATTGATAATCATCACTAATTTCTCAAGTGCTATAATAAAAATTCCCCCTTTAAACTGCAATTTTGATCCTCTAAATTATACTAAATATCGAATGGTTAAAAATTAAACCACCATCACATTGTCTCCATTTTAGTATCTGATAAAATGTTTCAGTCAAAGTGTCCAGGTTTGTCTGCCTAATGGGAAAATAACATTAGTGCAATCATAATGAAAGAATATTAGTTTCATGGTAAGGTCACAGGGGAAAATCCTTCCACACATATACACACACACAGGAAATAGATTTCCCAGATTAAGAAAAGAGACATTTTAGATACGGTGAGAACTATAAAGAAAGTAGCCAGCATTTTACTGAATATGAGGAGGGGGACATACTTTAATAACATAATTGATAAAAACTATTCAGTGTGAACTCTTAAGTGGAAAATAACAATCCAAGCCAGAAATAAAGGTCTGTAAAAGGGGACTGATTCAGAGAAGTTTAAGGGAAGAACAAACTATAGCATTGGAAAGAGGGTCAACAGAGGGTTTAAGAAAGTAGGTTTGGTTTCTATAAGAGAAGCCCTTCTCACAGTTAAAATTGTTTTAGTGAGTTATCAAGGAAAAAATCAAGTTCCATAGACTTTAGAATTTGTAGCATACAAATATGATCAAATGAAGTGAAGAGTGTGGTAAAATGCATGTAGTTCTTATTTTAGAGAACTGATTTAGTCAATCTCAGCTAATCCTTTGCTATTACTAAAGTTATGATTTAAAGAACTTGTCTACATCACTTAAGAGAATTATATCTAAACCTAGTGGACACATCTAGATTGTACCTAGTCAGAATTCCAGGGTCCAAAATGGTTCTATAAATTTGTATTCTATACCAGGTAGCCATGTAGTAAAAAGAGAACTCAAGTCAGAAGTAATTATATTGAACCTGACATTTATGTTCCATTTGTTGGGTATCCTATATTCTGTTAAATACTTTGTATCATTAATTTTATTTAATTCTTACAAATAAACTTTATCACAGCTTATTGTAACATTCATTTTACTCACGGCTTATTGTAACATTCATTTTACAGATGAAATAACTTAGGTTTAGAGAAACAAAATGGGTTATCCATAGTTCCAAGTTTTTAAATGGTGGGTCTAGGATTTAACTGATGCAGTTTGCTGCTAGTATTAATTTAGTAACCAGGAGGAGTCAATTCTATTCTATAATGTTGTTTCATGATTTCTGTCTTTTGTTTCTAGGATTAGGGATAGAGACAGTGCAGCCAAACAAAGAGACATAGTGATATGGGAGTGGGCATCCCACAGAAGTGTGCATTCAGGACAGGAGCCAGGATATCAGTCTACTTCCCCCTGGTACATGTGATATACATAAAGGCCTTCACAAAGTCTCTACAATTGGGAGGTACAGTGCTAAGTGGCTGTCTTCACACACAGCCCACGAAATCCTCTTCCAGCCACATTTTTATGGGACCAGTACAAGGACATGTCATCCATCTTCCCTGCACTGCTTTCCTTTTACCTATTGATTTACCAGTCTTTTAAAAGAAGGAACTCCTGTAGTAGGAGTTATATTCCTAAGATATAGTTCCAAAAAACTCAGGCTTCTGACCTCACCTACAAATTATTATTTTCAGTGATGAATTTCTGACTTGAAAACCTATTCTAACTTATTTTTCCAGACCCTGACTTAACTTCCAAAGTAGTTATTCCCCCTGCTAAGCTCCTTTGTGGGGGAAAAAATAACAGCAACAAGAAATGCATTAGCCTTTCAAGATGGTATATACTTTTAGAAAAGCTCATTTATTTTTGGAAGTGCTCTGTGATACATAAAAATCCCACAGAAATGTTTACAAGATGGGGATTATTTCCTTTAATGTTTAGAATAATGTTGCACCAGAATAAAGCAGATTCAATATTTTTAAATCATTCACTCTTATTCCATTTCAAAGTTATCATTTGTAGAAAACAACTGATTTTAATAAAGCATAAAAACCTTAAACTGTGTTCTTTCATGAAAAATAACCAGATAAAATGAGTAATGGGCCAAGTAATTGTAATTTATTCCTTTCCAAATAATTTCTTTTATCGAGATGTACAGTTTTTCTAATATACTGTTATTAAGAAACAATATATTGCCTGAAGAATGAAACAAACACCATTCTGAATTAACATCCAAGTCATGGGGCACTAATCAATTTCTCTTCATAGCAGCAAACCAAGTTTGTAAATTAAAGTTCATATCAACTTTGCTGTTTGTGAAAATTAATTGAAATGATATATAAAAAAGGCAGAGTCCCTGCAACATAGTAGTGTTCAATACAACAGTACTTTTTGTGTAAAATTATGGTTAGCCTGGTTTGGATGAAATGGGACCTTCAAAATCACATGAGTCCAGTTTGCTTGGAAAATTTTTCTAAAGACTATTTCTACTGCTGTTATTGTTCACTGACTTTTAAAATTATATTTGTATTTACTGTTTGATGAACAATTCACCATCTGCCATGTCTAGATATGAAAATTAATTGCTAATGAATGTGGCTGAAGTCCACAGGACCACTGAGGACGCCTTGACGCCAGAGTCTCTGTGACAGCCTCCTTTCCCTACCTGTGACTGATGACTGCTGTCTGTGGTCACATGTTGCTTCACCTGATAGCTGTGAAATGTACAGAATGTTGCTTCATAATTCACAAAATGATTATGAAGCTAAACATTCCTGGAAAAACAATGCTTCTGAAGAAAGTTCAAAGCTTCAACTAAATTAGGAAAAGAGTGTTAAATATGCACCAGAATTGCCCACCTGCATGCAAAATGAGACTGTTAAAATCTTGAAAAGGTTTCAATACCTACAGATGGAACTTATCCATTATCCACAAATTTACTCCTCCTTGCCTTCACTAATAACTGGTATGCTCACAGTACATCGTCTGAGTTAAATTATGTTATTTGTAAATCTTTTTGAAATAAAATTAATTAGTGCTGAGAAATGAAATGTGACAGATTTTCAACTGGTATGAGAGCAGCAATGATTCTCTGAGTGATGCCATTAAATGCCTCTCCTTGGCGTTAGGAGATCATTCTTTTTTATATACTGGCAATTGCGTACAATAAATTCACTTAGATGTTAATCTCATCCCTAAATATAGTTACCTAAATACTAGAGGGTTATCTTTTTACATATTTTCCTAAAATGCAATTGCATTATTAGGTCAAATTTTTGGTGTATCTTTATTATTTATAGATGAAAGAATAAAGATCATCATCTACACATAGTACAGGTTATAGATGATTAATTATATAACAATCATGGATACATGAATGGAAAAAAATAAAGGGAACTAAATTAACAAGATTGTGGTTATCATCATACTTCATCTTTTTAAGTCCACTGACCTACCTTGAATATGATATTACAATTGACTTAATCTTACCAATTCCTTACTTCCACAGATAACTTATTCTCCTTGAAGGTTTCCTTGACACCCAGTTAAAGCATTATTTTCTATGACCCCTGACACTTTGGGCATCTCTTAGATAAATTATTGAATCCTTACTTATGTTTACATATTTTATCTCCATCACAAGTTATAAGATCTTCTTAATATATCTATAGATCAAAATCTATTGATAGTTAGTGGTCTATCCATCCGTCATCTTTTTGATTACAATGCAATGAACTGAAGTGGAAAAAAAAAACTGGGATTATTCTCTTAATTATCCTGAGTTTATACACTTTTTCCAATAACTCCAATGGTTTCTCTATGCTTTCCTGATTTATTTTTATAATTTTTGATTAGAAAATTAGAAGCATTTCTCAAAATAACTTATTGACGGAAGAGACAGAACAAGCTGCCTGGCCAGCCTCTGTTGCCAAATAACCACTTAGTTTCATTTAAGGCAATCTCCATGATCCGATTTCCAAATCAAAACCCTGCAGTTCTGGGAACAGCATAACAGCATTTGCCACGATTCGCAGTTTATTTTACCCAAAGGAATAGTAACAGCAATACAATCATACATTTTTTTCCCACAAAACATGAAGACCAAAATTTTCAGAGCTCAAAAGCCTAAGGTACCCTTTATGTTCATAGTTCAAAAAAAAAGTCTTGTTAGTAAATGACTAATGTTTGTGTTAACAGAAACTACCCAAATTAAAACTTTATTCTCGGAATACGATTCAATTAAACTGTAAAAATACTAAGAAAGTGGAAGTCATTTTTAAAAGGTTAATCTTTCAACAGATGTTATACGTACAAGTCTATTTAATATAATCTCTCCATTAGCAATATAGTTCCTTTACCACAATATACTTCATGGGGAATTGCTAAGTCTTTTCTTAGATTTCCTGGTTACTCTGTTATCTAAGGAAAAAAAAGGGAAAAGCTGAATATTGTACAAATAAATTAGAGAAAATCAAATCAGGGAAAATAAAGACCTGGAATATAAAGTATATACTTCATAACTTTTAACAAATGTTCAGGTCTTCAAGTCCAGTGGTACCTGTTTTTATTTTTCTTAAAATAATACTAAACTATTAGCCTAAGAAAAATGAGCTATATCTCAGGATCTCAAATGTATATTTTTGCCAATAGTATCTTATTATTAATTTATGAATCACAATTGCTTTCTGTTGATCTCCTATTAATGCTTTTTCTAGAGTGATGTTATTATTCAGACTCCAGAAAAGAGCTTTAGTTTTTTCTAATCTAAAGCTTGAGTATGTATCAGAGTCACTTAGGGAATATTTTAAAAATACAGAATCTTGGCCTCATTCCATCCATACTGAATCAGAATCTTTATGGGTGAGGCAAAGTGATCTAATTTTTAAACCTCTTCATTTGGCTCAAAAGCCAGTACAGCAATTGACAAATCAATTATCATCCATAGCAAGGGGTGACATGTACTATTGTATTAGAAGGGGCCATAATTTGTAGGGAGAATTTAATGGTTAAACTACAGTGAAAACCTCTGAATGATGGCTGGGGTATTGTGGGAATATACTACAGATCTTTCAGCCAGGTAGCATGCACAGATGATGCTTTCCTAATCAAAACTTTAAAAAGGAAACAGGAGAATACAGAAGGGAATTCATTTACTGAAACCTCTCCTATGTCATAAGTTCTGTTGGCCACTCTATACACATTATATCATTAATCTTATGAAAATTCCAAAAGGAAACCATTTATATTTAAATTATTCTGATATAGAGATACTGAGTTATTAATTATATTCCCCAAAGTCATGTAGCTAACAATTAGATCTTATTTAAAAGCTTATGAATTCCATTTTATCATATATTCTGTGACAGGCCTTCAAAAGGGTAGACCTGAAAAGGAAGTTGTGATATAATTTGGTAAGAGTATACCTCTTATATAATTTAAGAAGTCATTCATAATGGGAAATACTGTTCTCAGCTTAACCTGACCACTTACGAATAACAAGTTGAAAAGTGGATATGAAGATCTCAGGGAGGAAAATGGATTCTAAAATTTGGAGTCTGTAATTGCCAAAGAATGAAGGTCATGTTTAGCCATGTATGTTTTCTACATTTGAGGGAAACATATTAACAAAAATTAACTTCATAAAACCAAGATAAAGCTTCAGAAATTTAGTTATGATCCCCTGAATGGTATTTTCAGCCAACAAAATAATCTCCAGTAAGAAATAGCCTCAGGGTAAAGATCAAATCCAGAGCGTTTCTAGTAGAATGCAGCCTTAGGGCAAAGTTTAGATCAAAAATGTGTCATAAAATTCTTTGATAAGATGTTGGAAAGATCATAAATATTTAAGGTGACATCTCTAATACTTTCTCACAGGTTCTGATGTGGTATAAAAAAGTCTAAAACGTTAAGTTCTGATTACACACTAATGAACAAATATTTTTTAAAAGAAAATTGTCTAAAAAATCAAAGTGGAATGAGAAGGAAATCCAAAAAAGAGGGGATATATGTATACGTATAATTGATTCACTTTGCTGTACAGTATAAACTAACACAATATTGTAAGGCAACTATACGCCAATTAAAAAAAATCAAATTGGATATCCAGGAATTCCTTAGAACTCATATATTAAACAACATAGAATATTCCTGTTAGTAAGTATGGAAATGCATAGGTTTCTTCTTGTTTTGTTTGTTTGTTTGGGAGGGTAAACTTCCACAAATTCCCTTATTTTTAAAAAAGAATAAAAGAGAAAGCCTACGGATAACATTTTCAATTAAATTAGACGACAAGACCGTCAGTGAACCCAGAATATGGGGGGATGGCTGTTTATATTTGAAGACCTGTAACTAAGTTATCTAACTCCCACATTTAGCCAACATATGTTGGTAAGGCGGGTATAGGGAGCATAGAAGCGCATGGTAGTCGCTGGCCCATAGACATTATAGACCCTGCCTAGGTATATGTCACAAGTTCCTTGATTAAGATCATTTCTGCTCTCAGAAATTGATTTTAGCTCTACTCTGAGTTAACCTTCGTTTTGATCAACAATTCATGTTTGCAGCTGAGTAGCTTTCTGAAGCTGCTTCCTGACATTTGAAGTTTGTGAGCCCAGGGGACTGTTTCATTTTTAATTGTCTCTGCCTCTTTCAGTCCCAGCTGGTGATGCTGTTCCTGACCCAATTCTCTTAAAATCTTTGTGATGATCCTATGAATCTTACTGGTGTTCCTACTATAAAACCAAAGTCACACTCACAAATTTTTTCAAGATCGACTCCTCTCAATAAGATTTGTGCACTGAGTGTTAAACTACTATTGCATGACAGCTTCATGATCTTAGAAGCCAATTTTCTTAGCAGAAAAAGTCTAGAAAGCATGTTTATAAGTTCCTCAAAAGTCATTTTTCTCCAGCTGAGATGACATAAGAGATGTCACCTTCACTCTTTCCCATGTTTTGACGAAGAATTTTAGAGCAACATCCTTAATTTAATCCTTCTCTGAGGCTACATTTTACTGGAAGTTCCCTGAATTTGATTTTTACTCTGAGGCCATTTCTTACTTTGAGAACATTTTGACTTGAAAGCATCCAGGCTACCTTATATGTCCTAGAAAGTCTGCTCAACAACTGGGCAGTTCCTTCTTGAATTCATCTGTATGTTTCTTAGCAAATACAGATAAAACATCAATAGGCATTTTTAACACTCTTCCTGGAATTACCCTTAGCCAGAATCACCAGTTCATTGAGTACATTTTCTATTTTCCAAGCTACAAAAGGCAACCATTTTGCTATACTTTCTACTACTCCATAACACAGGCAGCTCTCTATCCAGACTCCAATAACAATTTCCTCATTATTTATCCAGCTTCTAACATCAGTTTCCTCAAGGTCTTCCTGGCCACTTCCTGCGATCCAGTTCTAAAACCAATGCCACATATTTTAGGTTTTTGTTCATCAACACTCCAGTCCTCATAACAATTTTCATTCTTCTATCACTGGGTGACAAACCACCAAAAAACTTAACAGCTTAGAAAAAAAGGTATTAGTTTTGTGGTTCTGCATCTTCACTGGGCTCAGCTGCATTGTTCTCACTGGGTCTCATATACAATGTTAGTCATATAGCAGTTGGTGCTAGAATCAATCATCTGAGGCTTGACTGGGCTGGATTATGCAAGTTGGTACCTTCACTAAAATGTGTGGTGCCTCTGCTCTTCCATGTGGTAGTTTCTCTCTCTCTCTCTCCCATCCCAGAATGTCACAAGGTCACCAGAATAGCCTGGGCTTCTTACTTGTACTTCAGTGGAAAAATTTATAATACCAAGGTGACACAATTCTGTGTGATCTGATTTTGGTTTTGTTTTGTTTTTTTAATTAATTAATTAATTTATTTATTTATTAATTTTGGCTGTGTTGGGTCTTCGTTTCTGTACGAGGGCTTTCTCTAGTTGCGGCAAGAGGGGGTCACTCTTCATCGCGGTGCGCGGGCCTCTCACTATAGTGGCCTCTTTTATTGCGGAGCACAGGCTCCAGATGCGCAGGCTCAGTAATTGTGGCTCACGGGCCCAGTTGCTCCGCGGCATGTGGGATTTTCCCAGACCAGGGCTCGAACCCATGTCCCCTGCATTAGCAGGCAGATTCTCAACCACTGCGCCACCAGGGAAGCCCCTGATTTTAGTTTTTTATTGCCTTTGAACTATCGTACAACTCTTTAAGTTGTAGTAACCGTTAGCAATGTAAAATAATTCTTGTTTATAGAGACTTAGACCTGACAAAAGATCATTTCTGTCACTACTTTATTGGACAAAGCAGTCTCAGGGCCTACCTACCTTCAAAGGGATGGAAAAATAAACTCCTCCTTTGATGGGATGATCAAGGTCACATTTCAAAAGAGCATATGGAATAGAAGATAACTTTGTAGTCACCTTTGGAAAACACAGTCTGCTTACAATACATTTTAGCAACCCTCTGTCTTAGACACTCTTTGTTATTATTTTACTGATCCTGTGGTACAAAATTTATTCGATTTTTTTTATAGTAGTCATATAAATTCATTAATTCTCTGACTGTGACTTCCATTGAGAGTTTAAAGCCCAGAATGTTTTTATTTTCTTTATCTAAATTCTTCACTGTAGTCAGAAGCAGCTATCTCACTGGTTTAGTACATGTGGGATGCTATAATAAAATCCTAGAGACTGGGTGCCTTATAAACAACAAATTTATTTCTTACAGTTCTGGAGGCTGGCAAGTCCCAGGTACCAGCAGTTTCAGTGTCTGGTGAGGGCCAGCTTCCTAGATGGCTCTCTTTTCCCTGCAACCTCACATGAGGGGACAAGGGATCTTTAACACGGTGGAATGGATAAGTGGCCTCTTTTAAGGGCACTAATGCCATTCATGAGGACTCTACCATCATGACCTAATTACCTCCCAAAAGACCCATCTTCTAAAACCATCACCTTGTGCATTAGGAATTCAATATGTAAATTTTAGGGGAGCAAAAAAATATTCAATCTGTAGCACCCACTTCATAGAATTCCTACATTCCTCATTCCAATAATAGTCCACTAAGCAGGCAAATGCCCCACTAGTTAAATTTTAGGAAAATTTTGTCCCACTAGGATTAAGAATTGCTAGGATAATTTCAATTATGATGATTTGGGGGTCATAATTAACTTCAAACATAATCATACCAGATAACTAATCCTAGATTATTTGAGTGACTCTTATATAAAACACTTTATTAATCAGGGCTGAGTAGAAGAAACAACTACTTCAGGAATTTGAAGTAATAATAATGATGATGATGGTGCAAAAACTAGGTACCAGCAAAATACTGAAATTGTTGAAAATAACTCTCAACTGAAATTATTGACCTGGTTCCAAAAAAAAAACCAGAGAACTGACCCCGATAGCAGCTACTAGTGAGACCAGGACTAAAATGATGCCAAATTCAGTAACCCATTGCTCTCAACACTTATTCTTGTTGCTTATCCTACAGGTAAATCTGCGGTTAGAATAGCGACACCCAAAGTTTTGTTTCTGAGATAAAGAAATTGAGTCATGATACTGCCAACTATTGGTGCTGTTACCACCATAAATGGCAAATCTGTGAGTGGTCCAAAGCCCCGGCAGCATTGGAGTCTTTGAAATAACATTTTTTAATTTTCCAGCCTCTCAAGCAAGGTGTATGGAATGGATTTGGAATGATTCAACATGCAACATCCATCAATATATTTTTATATAAATCTTTATGCACATATATTAGTAACACCGTGATCTACACTGTAAGAAATAGAAGTTTAAAGATAGTATGTAAAAAAGTAAACTGCTAATAATCACAAATTATATTATAGGCGTAGAAATTATTGCATATGTGCAAAATGGCAAAATACAGAAATTATTAGAATCAGTAAGTATTTTTACCATGAATACTGGATGAAAGCTCAATATAAAATAATAATTTGTATAGCTATATACTAATGAATTTTTTTAAATGTTAAATATCATTATAATAGTATAAGAGAGCTAATATAAGGAACGAACCTAATGAAAGTTGTGTAAGACCTCTGCAATTTTTAAATAATGGCTAATAGAAAGTTGAAAAAATACTTTAAAAATGAAGGTAACTCTCTATGATTCATTTTTGTGAATATTCAACATTGTAAAAAATATTACTTCTCCTAAATTGGTTGAAAGATTCAATGTGATCTCAATCAAAATCCCACCAGAATTTTGTGAAAACTGACAAGCTGAATTTTAAAATTAACATGGAAATTAGAATTAAAATAATCAAAATAATCTTAAGATAGAAAGCAATGTTGGAGGACTTATAATAACAGATACCAAGACTTTTTATAAGGCTGTGGTTATAAAGATAGCATGACAGTGGTGAAATGCTATACAAACACACCAATAGCACCAAATACAGTGAGCGAGCGCATTAAAGACAGAGGTCAGTCTTTTTATAGCTAAATCTTGGAAGCAACATCCTATCACTTCTGCAGTGCTCCATCTAATCTACTCTCATGGGGAATGAATTACATAAGTGCATGAATATCAGTAGGAAGGAATAATTGAGGGCCACCTTAGAGGCTGCCTACCACAATACGTAGAAAAAATGAATACAGTTGACCCTTAAGCGACATGAATTTGAACAGCAAGGGCCCACTTACGTGCAGATTTTTCAATAAATTTAGTACCTGTTCTTTCATTTTACAGATCCTTAAATTGACTGGTGTGGAGAAAATTTTGTATTTGAATAGAGGTCACAATATGTAGAATCAAAAGGACTAGGGTTTGAGTCCTGATTCTAACCAAACAGTTCCAGCTTCCTGCTTTTGGGTGAATCATTAATCAATTCGTTTGTTTTTGAGGCAGAGATAGCAGTATGCAGATTTTCCACTGTGTGGGGGTCCTTGCCCCTAACCCCCAGCTTTGTTCAAGGGTCAGCTGTATAACCATTACCTCACATTCAAAAAACAAATAAAACTCTAATTTCAGATGGAACATAGACCTAGACATACAAGTAAAATAATAAACCTTCTAGAAAAAGAATACAAGAAATTAGCTCTTTGATTTTATACTGAGGAATATTTATTTTAAGCAAAACACAGTAAGTAGTAATCATAAAAATATGGTCAATCAGGTGTCACTAAAATTAAGAATACCAAATCATTCTAAGATATCTTTGAGAGAGTAAAAATCAAGTCACAGGCTGAGATAGAATTTTTGATATACATATATACATCAAGGGACTGTGACAGAAATGTTTGTGTTTTTTTTTAACAAGAAAAACACACCAATAAAAAAACAATAAAAGCAGCAAAAAAATTTGAACAAATGCCTAGAAAAAGAGGATATCCAACTAGCCAATAAGGATATGAAAAAGTGCTATAGCCATTAGGTAAATGAAAATTAAATTCCTGAGATACCACTGCACCCAAATGAATGGCATACAATTAATAGAAATGAAAGTAACAAGTAGTAGAGAGGATGTGAATCAACTGTTACATTGTTACACTGGTGATGAAAGTATAACTTGATACAATCACTTTTGAAACATGTTTGGCAGTAGCAACTAAAGCTAAGGTATACCCTATGACAAACCATTCCAACCAAGGACTTATGCAAGAATGTTCAGAGCAGAATTATTTATCATAACACCAAACTGGAAATAACCATCAATGATAAAAGGTATAAGCAAATTGTTGTATATTCACATAAGGGAAAACTACACAGCAATAAAAAAAAAATACTACTGGTGCAACATGAGTGAATATCACTAGATAAAACATTGAGTGAACAATGTGAAAAATCAAAGCCTATGTACGATATGATTTTACTTGTATGAGTTCATTAACTGCTGGCACTAATATATGGTGTTCATAATGTTTACCTCAGGGGAATTTTCTATATATTGATCTTGGTGATAGCTACAATGGTGCATACACAGTAAAATTCCTTTGAATTATATATTTAATTCATATGTACAATATGCTCAATTAAACATTAGCACACATGTTGCCTCCTACTTGGTGTATTTTGCCTTTTTAATTTTTAATTACATGTATAGAATCATTTGTAATTCCGAATACTTGTTTTTCAAAAGTGGTGACAGTTTAAAATTAAAATAAAAAGCAATTAAAACAATTTTTTTTGAAGTAATGGGATTGCCACAGTTGAAATCTGATCTTCCTGAACTCATTCCCATATAATCATTAAAGGAAAAGTGAATTTATGGTATTAGGTCAGTATTAAATTGGGCAGGAATTTGTCACCTACTGCAAATGGAGACAGTTTTTTCTCTCTCCACATTTATCTTTTAATCAAAATGTCATATGCATAGTTAGTTTAGAGTTACTCATAGCCTTTGCTGCATGGTATCACAAAAGGGATCATTGTATTATAATCTTTTCCATGAAGATCTCAAGAATCATTCAACTCTTCTGAATGACAAGAGAATCTTCTAAAATCTTTGTAGACAGACTGTATCTGTCTTTTGTAAAATTACTCAACACCTCAAAGGATACAGCTAATTAAAAGGGGTGTGTGATATCAATATCCTAATTAACCACTGAGATATTTTCCAGTAAAAATAAAACACAAAGAACATTTTAAAGACCTGATGCATTTGTATGAAGCGAAATATGTAGGCTGTGTGGATCAACCTATATTTCTCCTGAAGTAAGGGGGAATTAAAAATAATGAAGTCAAGAAATGACACTGTTTTTCTGGTTAGTCTCCCTGTTTGTTGAGTACAATGCAAAGAAAGAAGAAAATTCTAAATTTTTTAAGCACCAGAATAAGAGGCATTTACAGTATTCTAAATTTTCAAAGAGGCTTCTTTAGAGTATAAAAAGAAATCAAATACACACATTGAGGAATATTTCAAGTAAAAATGATATAAAATTCATCTGATTCAAAATAAGATAAAGATTATTCTCTATCACAGATACAGTCTCTTAGTCATAATAGGCTATTTTTATTAAAATGTAATTTGCATGCTATAAAATTTGCCATTTAAAAATGGATTATCAGATGCTGCACACAGTTGCTGCCTATGAATGTCATCTAAAGGGGATAAATAAATGGGAAATGCAAAAGAATGTTCATTTCAGGATTAGATACATTTTTTTTAACCAAGAGAAATGAGGCTGCAATATTTAAAATACTGTGCTGATAAATGATTTAAAATCAGGTGCATTCTCTCTCTTAAGCCATACAAATGCCACTTTATGAACAAAGGTGTCAGTTAATAGCTTTCTTAAAAGTTTGACATTCTTTTAAAAAAATAACTTATTTTATATTCATAAGTAACAAATTCTTGATCCTGTGATTTCTAGTGATATTTTAATTATTGTAGCAGGGTTCACATTCCCGTACCTGTTTTATATTACTAAGTTTGGTCAAATATATGGCCTGGCTAAGTGAAATATTCTGATTATTATTTATAAATCATTTAACTTTATAAATTCATTCCTCCACCCACACTCTGGAATGTCAAAGCACTTTTAATATTTTGTTCTGGTAATAAGTATTCTATGGAAAATCTCACATATAATCCCCCATGGAATAGCAGAAATAACATTTTTATATATGACTTAATCGTTAATCAAGGGTATTTTTTCAGATGGTAAACATTAACTTTAGTGTACACTTTGTTTAGATCAAATAGTAATTCAGTTTTTTTCTTTTATTTCATAAAATATTATTCACAAATCAGAAGGCAAATTTAGCTAATTGTTATGTGAGCAATTTCCAGAATCTATTATTATTATCTCTCAAAGTAATAGTGGTTTTGTTTTTGGGGGGGGGTATTCATATTTTAGGTAAAAGTGGATATTCTTTTGCAAATTGTATTGCCATATGTGAAACATGACAGGATTGATACTAAAATAACCACAAGTATTTTTTACTTATGCGTGCAAAGTTAAAAATTTCCATGGCAGTATTCCCTTTATATACCTACTTTAGGAATCTGGGACCGTTACCAAATATTTTAATTTGTTTGAATCTTAACCTTTCTATACAATTTTAATTCAGAAATGTATACTAGAAGAGTTTTCTTACCAGAAAAAAAAAAAGAGCTGATAATAGATTTTAACTAAATTTGCATGAATGCCAGAGCAGAAAAAGTTTTTAAAAATGTTCTCATACTCCTGTTTGTATTACATTGTCTATGCAGATTTATATGAAAAACCAACGTAGAGAAAAGAGTGAAAGCTGGAGGAAATTTGAGACCAGGTAGCTTACCAAAGCACTAAGATCATTACTGTCAATTTCAAAACATTTGGAAAACAGAACTGTAAATGGGGAAATCTAATAAAATTTTAAGGCCAGAGCATCCCAGAAAGAATCATGAGTTACTAGATATTTTTAATTGTTAGTTTACATCTCTTGTAATCTTACATAATTTTTAGCTCTTGCTCCATATTGTATGCTTAGAAAATGGGGAAAAGAGAAGGTGCAGGATAAATGTAAGAGGAGAAAACCATACTGCTGCTCCTTGGTAAGATGGAGTTACTTGTGATGATTGACCCCTCCACTGAAAACATGTAAGGAAAGCGGGATAATATACAGTTGACCCTTGAACAACGCTGGTTTGCATTGCTTGGGTCCACTTAAAGCATATTTTTTGCAACAGTTAAGAGCGGATTTTTTTCAATAGCAAATACTATGGTACTACACGATCTAAGCTTGGTTGAATCCGCTGATGTGGAGGAACCTCTAGTTCAAAGGGCAGATGACAAGTTATAGGTGAATTTTTACGTGGTGGTAGGTGGGCATCCCTAACCCCAGCATTGTTTAAAGGCTCAACTGCACAAATAACTTATAAATGAAAGCGTTCGTGTGCCTCTACGGAAACTAGGGCTTGAAGGGTTAAGATCCCACAGAAAAGGAAACCTAAGACTAGAGAGCCATTATTTTCC
This sequence comes from Balaenoptera physalus, assembly GCF_965194825.1. Taxonomy (NCBI): domain Eukaryota; kingdom Metazoa; phylum Chordata; class Mammalia; order Artiodactyla; family Balaenopteridae; genus Balaenoptera; species Balaenoptera physalus. The sequence continues at coordinate 96,609,017 of NC_138890.1, read as the reverse complement.
TCAAGTCTGTATTTGCCTATTACAGGTGTAGTGCCAGAGGTTGAGAATCCAAATAAGGAGGCAGAATTGCGAAGCAGAGAGGCCATGGATCTTTTGGCCAGCCTTAGCTTACTGGAGTCACAAAATGGAGTTCAGGGCTGCCAAAACCTTGAACAGAGGGTCCAACAGTCTAGAGACAGAGGCACAGGGAAATGAGACAGACTCTCTGGTTTTCTTACTGAATGATGAACCAGACTTAAATATGTGGATGTCAAGGGCATAATCAAATAAGCAGAAAGCCACTAAAAAGCAGAGCAGAGTTTTTGGCAATCTTACAGTGCTAAGCAGACAAAAATGGGAGTCCAGTACACACCCTACAGGAGAATGGGCCCAAGTATAGCCCAATGGATTTAACTGAAATCCGCAGAATTAGAGCCTATCAGACATTCCGTAGGCCTTGTAGTTGTAGTTAAACAAGAAGCCTTATTGGACTAAGTGTCTAAATGACGCCCTTATGCACACATCGTTTGTTTGGTTTTTAAAAAATCACATGAAATACTCAGCTTTTTACATTTTCCAAAAAAATAAATGTGAGAATGTTATTTTTTATTACTGAAGAATCATAGCTTGACATGTTATTTGGATTGCAAAATATGTATTTTTTTTAAAGTGAGCAGTTATTAACTGTGAAAAATATTTTCTATCTCAACGGGGTAGAATAGAAAAACATCTACTAATAGAGTATTTCTTTTGGTCAAGGGAGATATTTGTTTTGAAATCCAATGTATCGTTAGTGACAGAATCAGAGTAAAGATAATATTTGACAAACTATGTTCAATCGAATTTCAATTTTATTTTTACCTAGAATATGGTATACTTTCAGTACAGGTGGTTAAAAATGGCATGTTGTTTTACATTTTTTATCTTTATAATTTATTCTTTTTATAACTATGTTCCTCAGTACTATTGTTACTGCTATGTTTATTATCCCAACTTTAAAAACCAAGCCCAAGTAAGGCTAATCATCTTATCTAATTAATACAAGAAAAAGTAGAAAAACAAGAATCCTAATCTCAGAGTTACTCCAAGACCAGTGCTTTTAAAAACTCCGACGTTATAATACTGTCTGGAGTTTCCATGTCCATAATAACTGATCTGAATTAAGTGCTGACTAATACCTAAAAATAAGAGAACAACATTTGATAGAAAAAATAGTTGCTGTAACACCAGAAATCTGAGTTGGTGGATCATAGAGAAGTGAGTAAAGCAAGCTCAAGAGGGCCAGTGTGGGGTTGAAAATAACATCCATGGCAGCGCAAATCAACGTTCAACTCTGTCCTCACATTCAGAAGTAAAGTGAACAGCCTGGATTCAGGGTAGCCAGGTTCCCAATTTAAAGTAAAGTAAGTCAGAAATCACACAGGAAGTCAAGATGTGTCATCAAAACGAAAACAGGGAAGCATCCAGTAATCAGGAATCATATACAGAACCTCCTGTATTTCAATCAAGAAATATTCTGTACATTCTCACATAAGAGATAACTTTAAAACCAACCTCAATAAATGGGATAAACTTTTCCATATTTAGAAGAGTCAGTGAGGGCACACCAAAGTGAAGGCACATTCAATTCTTACTGAGAATTCTGAACTCAATAAAATATGGTTCCTGTTTGCAGGGACCAAGACAAACCACATAAAGTCAATCACAAAGAATATGGGGTAAGTCTTACTTGAAAAAAAAAAAAAAAAGGCCAAGAGGACCTAGGAAAGGTGTGATGCTAATAATGTACATCCATTTTTTTCTTAGACTGTCTTTGGTACGTCTTAGTCTCTAGGAAAAACTCTTCAACTGAAATGCACAGAATCTAATTGATTATTTTAAATACATAAACTATGATGTGCTTAGAGAACTTCAGTCTTTTTCCAGCACTTCCCTAATCACAGAACCCTTGTTAACACCTTGAGCCAAAGCTAATAATTTTTTATTTGATTTACGGAATCATTCTCCAATGGTTTGAGGACATCATATTTAAAAATTTTATTCTAACTGCAGTCGATTATGAATTAGGAATGATATCTCCAAAAATGTTAATCTCATTAGCTAACATCTCGCCTAGAATATGTCAGTATCTTCCCATTGTTCTTACAATGAATATGAAATTCCCGAGTGTGGTTTACAAGTCCCTAAATGACCTGACCCCACCTAAGACTCCTTTTTCATCTCACATCAAGATTCTACTCTTTCCAATCCTGCTACAAAAGCTTTATTTCAGTCCTTGTACGCAGCATACTCTATCATGAAACAGAATGTTTTAAGATATGTTCCCTCTCCCTTTTTAGATATGCTCTACCCCCTTCTCTGTTTACTTAACTCTTTTTCATGCTTTAGATTTCAAATCAAGTGTAACTTCTGGGAAAACTTTGGTAATTTTCCAGACTTTATTAGGTCCCTTTTTATAAGTTACCATACGATCATTTACTTCTCTTTTGTTGCAAATAACACAGTTGCATTATCATATTTGCTTTGGAACATTATTATTTATATCCATTATTTGACTATGAACACAATGAAATAAAACAGTTGCATTTGTTAAGAATTTATTTCCAGTTTTGATCAATGTGTATTAGACTTCTAGATTAGCAATCAGTACTTTTGGAATGAATGTATAAAATTTTAGTTGATAGGTGATAAAGATAAAAGCATCACTGACAGTCACAACTTGGCCTCATCTTATCAGCTAGGCCTTGGTGTTGCAAGGAGCTGGTCTGGTACTCATGACCAGGCCGTGGCGTTCTTCTGTTGGACATAAACAATTTTATAAAACATCATCATCAGACAAGGCTCTTCTGTGACCATGATGGATCAAGACAAAAACAAAACCACTGTCTAACCAGGTCTGAAAACTGACAAAAACAAACACTTTCCTTGCACAAAACTGACCAAACAACCCCCCATCCTAGATAAGATCAGTCACTGCTGCTGCCCTGCCAATCTCAGAGTTAGCCTCACTCTAGTCGTCCCTTCTTCTAGGTAAGATTTGGATTTCAAAACAGTACAAATTTCCCTGGTGCTTTAAGCATGACGCCACACAGATATATCCATATTTTACTGACACCAAGCCGAATTGGCTGGAGGTAAAATAACTAATTAGCTAACTTTACTGCACTTACAGTGTGCCACTCAACTCACTGAGCAGAGAGTACAGTTAGTATTAATTTCAATTCCCCAAGTCTGATTAGGGTGATAGAAATATAATTAAAGAAAAGCAAAGAATCAGAAAGAGTGTATGAGTAAGATATCCAGGATCCATAAGTTGAATATTATATTTGTGATTAATATTCTAATAGCATAAATAGCACTGCACATTCACACTCCAGTGAGCTCAGAGAAAGTCAGAGAATACTGTGGAGGATGATAAAGTTGATGATGATGTGGACGAGAACAGATTTGACAGATGTTCAATATAATAGTTTGCTGAGGTCTCTTTTAAAAAAGATTGACTTCTAAGAGATTTGCATGGATTGAGAACATTAACTGGATAGCAACCTCCTTGAGGACAAGAACCACATCTTAAGAATTCTTAAATCCACTAAATTTGAGCCCTATTACTCATAAAATGTAGGAGTCAATGTAGTTTTGTAAGTATGAGTTTCAACTAGTTTTAAAATAGTCTCTGAAACAGTGACTATTTTAGCTATTAAGAAAAAAATCTGTTTTAGATAGTGCTTAACATATAAAAACAGTAAAAATATAGCATTCATTTCTTAATTCTCTCATAAATAGAAGGAAGTGAGATAACTGGGAAAAGTGCTGAGAAGCTCCTCATGGGCAACAAGAAAAAAATGGATTAAACAAGAGTTTTAAAACACAAAGATTAACAGATTACATTTTAAAAATAAATCCAGCAATGGACTATCAAATTTAATGTAAAAATGTATATTTGGAAATTTAAAAATACTGTAACTTATGAATTAAAAAAGAAATTAGAATTCCAAACCATCTAGAAATGAATTATAATAAAAGCATCATATCAGAATTTCTGTAACAAAGAAAATTATGATTTGAATGAAATCTACAGTCCTGAATGTTTATACTATGAAAGAAATATGGATGAAAATCATCACACTGGGTTTCCAACCTAAGAAGCTGAGAAAGTAGCAGCAGAATAAATCAAAAGAAAATGAAAAAATAAAAGACTAAATACTTGTCGAATATAGGTGACTAGTGTCTAAATATCAAGTTCCAGAAGATTGTTTCCAATATGACAGCCTCTTTATAAATACAAATGAAATTACTGTTTACATGTTTGTAGATATATAAGAAAACATATATATATAATTTTATGACATATATGATCTATGATAAACATATAATAAAACATGTGCATATACAATAAAGCATATTTATATAAATTTTTATATATTCATATCACATATTATATCATATCAATTTTTTCATATATATGATAAAACAAATTATATATTTTATATATGTGCGATATATGCATCATATATTATATACCATAACATATATCACATATGACAAACTATGTATTTATATATCATATTTTTTTTATTATATGTGTGTGTATATATATGCGTGTCTATATATATATATATATATATATATATATATGCACACATATTGAAGCAAAGGAGTGATAAACAGAAAATTCAGGATAGTGGTTTCAGAGGAGCCAACCTATAAAAGCAGAGGAGAATCCAACAGTCAGATAGCAGTTTTTGGTATGATTTTTAATTCTAGATTGGATGACAGGTAAATACCTGCAGATATCAACATTATATTCTTAAATATTTTAAAATAAGACAGTAAAACAAAAGAACATTATACATGCACTGAATACACTAGGAAGTTATTTACTAAAGATTATGACTAATCTACTTCTGAGCTCTTAAAGTCAATAGAAACATACTATTAATGCATTCCATTTGGCAAAGGCCTTTCAAATACATTATTTTTGTGTGTGAGAACTGTTGTTCAGAAATGGCGTTTAAGTTCACATAAGATCTTAACAGCTGATGTGAATACTGGGTGAATCTCTGACTGGTTTTGCTCATTAGTTCATTTATAATTTATCAGAAATATGAAAGAGTATTAAACAATCCTTAATTTTTCTCAAATGGCTACAACACTGAGGCCCTTACCTACTACACTGCTCCTTACATGTAAGATCCTTTGAGTGCATTGTGGTTACTTAACTAGGTTGAGTCTTAGAGTCTGTTCAAATCTACTATAAGATTTTACTTAAGTTTTTTTTAAAAAGCATATTCAATATATTACAAAAATAAGCCAACTTATTTTTGCTGTCGTTTAAAATCAAAACGAATGCTGTAGTTAGCTCATCTGAAGGAAAGATGCTTGTAACTGGTGTGTAAGGATTGGAATGGATTCAGTACCAGTAAGGGAAACAAGTTAATAAGGAAAGATGACAGATTTTACATGAAAATTTAGACATATGAGACATTTTGAAAATTTGAGTCTAAACTACCTGTTTCCATTTATTTACCATCCATTTTATTAAACAATAGACTATGGATGTCATTAATTCAATGACCTGTAATTCACTGGGCTAAGGTTCTATTGGAACTCACAAAGGCTTATTCATTGTGACTGAAATGGCTATTTTTGTTTGTAAAGCAGTGGTTACTCATATTTTATATATAAGAGTGTAAGTCTAAGTGACTCAGTTTCCTTGCCTACATCCATAGCACAATTTTTTGACCTACTCTTTTTTAGGCATATTGATCATCATCCTTACCCTTGCCTTCAACTAAAGAGACTATTGGAAAAAATATCCATACTGGGAAGAATCAGAAGCTCTGGTGACAAGCTGTATGAATTGTTTATGTTACAGAATTTTTTTAAACTTAATATCATGAAATATACATTACAAAATTGAATACTAGGGATCGCAAGAAGAAATGATTCAAATACTTAAAGAAATTACTTATTGAATATTCCAGATGCCATCTCATATATCTCCCTATGAGGGGCAGTTATAATGCTGTCATGATCCCCACTATATGGTTGAGGTTCCTCAGATAGCTGAGCTGGCAAGTATCAGAATGTGATGGGATACATTCTGTTTGTCTTCAAAGCCTGAGTACATTTTCTTTAAAATTTCTTAAGCCCAAATATATAACATAAAACAAACAAACCTGAGTGCCAACAGGCCAAAGAGTGGAGAAGTCTTCCCCATGATAGGGAATTTCACCCTAGCTATACCTACACTGGGACAAGCAGCACTAACACTGATTTTGATTGTCAAGGTCTTGTACACGGGAATCCTTAGGGCTCTGATTCCCACTTGAAGGTTCTCTAAGGAAGTGTGTTTGCCTTGTGCAAATATCCTTTTTCCTAATTGCTAAACATGATCTATTTAATCTCTAAAGTCGAGTATCTGTCTTTTTAACTGCACATATTTTTCTCTTTATTTCCTTCATTCTGTTCTGGTTTGTATAAGGAAAGAGGGGTCCATCTGCCAGTTTGTTCTCCTGTCACAGTGCCTGGTTCTTGCTGGCAAATGCTGAAGAATGTTGATTCCTTAAAAGCAAACTGTCAATATATTTAAACCACTTACGTGCTTACCCCTACCCATTACCCTATGCCATTCTGCTCTTTACAAGAAAATGTGCCGCCTTTTATGTTGAATGATTATTGCTGCCTATTTTTCTGTCTATGTCTAGGGGCAAGTTCAGAGATGATAAAATGAAATGTTTGACAAGTTCTGAGTCAAAAGTGCAATGTTAATTGACGTTAAGTCATCTTTGACAGCATTAGAAGAAAAAGCTAATATGAGCAGTGTTATTTTTTAAGAAAACCCTCTTAATGTTTTATTCACTCACACAGAGTTATGTAAAATATTGATTAAAATGCATTTGAATTTTTTTTGCTTTTTAAGTCATTTTGAAGAAAACTGTACTAGTTAAGGAATATGAGAAAAATTAAGAAAATATCTAGTTACTATGTATGCTCTATATTTTGTTTAACATGTATTTCTCTTGATATGTTATAAATAAGTATAAGGCAAAAAATAAAGGATAAGTTATTTTTGTTCTATCCAGTAATGACTGACACCATCACAAATAAACCAGGTTTCTACTGAAATGACTGTAATTGATATATAAATGTATATAACCATTCAACAAATATTTTGTTCATTTATCAGGTATGATGAGGTATATATCCCAGAAGAGACATATGATGTATAGACTGCAAAAGATTTAAAAGCTACTCACACATAACACACACGTGTGTGTACATGAGTGTGTATCTGTGTGAGAAAATGGTAGGGTAAATTTAAATATTTGCATTTAGCTTAAGTATGTATTGAGATCCTGGTATTCACAACGGATAGATCAAAACACAGTAATATGCCAAATTCAGTAAAGAGGTAGTTCAGAATAGAATAAAAAATCATTTTCTAAGTTTGTTCTATGGGATAGGAAAGAAGGAATCCTTTCCGGAATCTGGTCTCAAGGGAAGATATTATTCTTTGAAAAAATAGTTATTTTTTTAACAGAAAAAAATTGCTGATGATTTATTTTAATCAAAAGTAATGCAACAAAAATCAACACTCTATTCTGCGCTTTGCTTCATGGTATCTACCCAGGACAATAGTTTATCTATTAGAATAATTGTATTTGTGTTAAAATTTCACAGAAAGTTTTTGGTACGTAGTGAATTAGCTGTATGAAATCCTAGACCTTTATGGTCATTCTCAAAAATAAACAGATACGTCTTTCTCTCAATAGGATAAAAGGAGGTATGAATGGAGCTAGATATCAAGTTTGTTATTTTGAATTGCTGGAGAGGGATGTTTATGCTAAGGTTAAGATGAAGCATTTTATGAGAGGAAGAGTGCGGGAGAGAGGAAAGTACACTAAGTAATTGAGAACGAAGGAAACAATATGAATTGGCTTTTGTAGATGAAGATACATGGATGGAGTCAAGGAGGAAAAAGATAAAGATGTGTTAGTTTATTCCTGTTCCTCTTCTTCCAAATTGTGTTCTCAACAATCCCTCTTACCCCACCTCACCCCTTTATTTTGACAGCTATGATAGATGCTGAGTTCTCATTGTTAATATCTCAAAGAAGTTTGTGTGGCATGTAAACAAATGTTCCTGGCACATGGGGCTATAGATCAAAAGATGATTCATCCTTTAGAAAGCACCTTAGCTTGAATAGCTTTCAGAAAGTAGATGGATTTTAAAAGCAGATCAAAAGACAAACTGCAGACCAAACAAACTGGTAACTGCATAAGGCAAAATAAGTTAAATGCTATGATAGTTCCTCTAATCAGAACCTGCAGAGGGAGCATCTAATCTCAGTGTCATACAATGTTAATATACAGTTCTAAATTGGGTAGTTCACAAACACTAACATTAACCAATAATTTATGCCCTCTTTCTCCCATTAGTAGGCTAATCTGACTGTAATACAAGAAGCCAATATAGAAGATGTCCATGTCTTAAGATTACTGATAGCCTTGTCTTGTTTACAGATGAACCATCGATCAGATTTAACTTTTAGGTCCATAGCGTGACTCATATTAGTAAATACCATTTGCTGACACAGTGTTTAACAAGGTAAATATGCACTTTAAAAGTAAAGGGAAAAGTGAGCTAAAAAGCTGATAATTTTAAGTAGGCTTTTAAGAAATTTATGCTCCATCAGTATGCGAATGTTCTTTGTTGCCTATTTTAGTAATTTCAACATTTGAACTATCAGGGTATCTTGAATTAACATCTCATGAACCTCAAGCTTTGAAAAAAATTTACTAAAACATAGCATTAACAATATTTTCCAAATATTATTAATAAAAAGAAAACACCGATAACCAGTATTTCCAACTTGTATTAATAAATTACAGTAAAAATGAAGGAAACATGATATATAAGTTAGCATGTTTAGCCTTTTTATTATTGTTGTTAATTTATGATATCTGTCCAGTTTACCTGCTTGCTTACTTTGTTTTGTTTTTAATACAAATCTTCCTATGTCTTAGTATGTTTTTAAATTTTAAGGTTTATTAATTTCATACAAATGCTACAAACTTACAAAAATCAATTTAAAGCTTATTTTTCTCTCTCTTTACATATATTTGAATTTTGAGTAATGTATTTTTCAATTAATTTTTTTGCTTTTTGATTATTTCAGTCAACATTTGCCACTTTCAATCAGAGGGAAGAGAAGTTCTGAGAGCCTCTGAGTCACCTACAAATACTCTTAGGGTCCAGGTTTTAAAACCTTGAGGAAAAGGAGATCAAGACGGCAGAGCAAAAGGACATAAAGGTCCCCTCCCTCCACCAGCACATCAAAATTACATCTATATGTGGAACAATTCTCACTGAAAACTAACTGGAAGCTGGCAGAAGGACTTCTGTGTAACTAAGACTGTAAGAAAGATATGTAATTGGGTAGGAAGGGACGAAAAGTGATCAGGTCAGGAACTGTGCCCCTGGGAGGGGATTCAAAAGAAAAGGGAGATTGCACCAGTGGACACCACCCTGGGAGTGAGTAGGTCGAACCAGACTGGATGTCCCATTCTCAGGGTCCTAGGTGGAGGAGACAAGCACCCTTAGCTGGCTGAAGGACCTCTGGGACAGACAGAAAAGCTGGAGAAGCTTGGACTCTGTTCACGAAGAGCACATGCACATACGCTGGCTTACCCCCATAGCAGGGCAGAGAGAGGTTTGCACTAGTAGCTACTGGGTTTCCCATGACGATCTTACTACACACCCTAGCCTGAACCAAGCAAATGCTTCAGCTCCACTCACTCTATGCCACAGTGTGACACTAGATCTGGGGCAGCCAAGACCTGGGAAAAGTCTCAACCTTGGGACACAGAGGTAACCGGTCCTGGGGAGGAGCTCAGGTGGGGCTATGGTGGCTACTGTTGGCACTTACTCAAGCAGTGGCCCAGAAGCAGCCTAGATTTCTGACAGCAGATGCTTATACACAGGTCACCCCTGCCCCCTAGGGCAGAGAAACACCACACTGGCCCCACCTCCCCTGCAGAGCATTGCCACAACTGGGCAGGAGCAGTGGAGGCTGGGGACAGTGATCATTTGTGAGAGACAAAGGGGTTTAGCCCCCCAGGCAAGGAAGTGAGGGATCTGCTCTAGCAGCTGCCTGGTTTTCTGTGACCACCTCGCCAGGCACCCCAGCCCAAACTGAGTCATGTTCCAGCTCTCCTCAGACCATGCCACCACATGACATTGGATCTGAGGCAGCCACAACTGCAGAATAGACGCACCCATGTGCTGCATCTCAACAGAGCCACATATGTCTACCCAGGCAGCACATCAGATCTCTATATGTGCAAGGGCCCCACTTGCTTCAGCACTCTCCTTTTCTGGGGCAAAAGTACCAGTCCAGGAAGAGGCGAAAAAACACACTTGAAACAAACAGAGCCAGCCCAAGCCTGACCCTCATGGTTTCTGCTCCAAATGTGGGATGTGAACCCACCCTTGACCCACCCTCAGTGGTGTTAACGGCCACTGAGCAAAAAGGAAGTCCCACGTCACACCCAGTGCTGGCTTTACCACTCCATCTCCAGCCCCACCCCTTACCAAGGTGATAGCTACCAGCACATTCTAAGGAAAGACTTGACTAGTGTCCACACCAAATCCACCCCTCCCATCAAAAGCACTGGACACATGCAGTCTGTATATGGATGCTCTCACTTAAGAACACCCCTTCAAGACCACAACAGGTAACTATTTCATCTAGATTTACAGAAGCACAGAAAGTTAAGTAAAATGAAAAGGCAGAGGAATAACTCTCAACTGAAAGAGCAAGAGAAAACCCCTGAAAAAATAATGAAACAGAAATAAACAATTTACCAGATAAAGAATTCAAAACATTGGTAATAAAAATGTTAACTGAATTAGGAAAAAGAATTGATGTAAACGCTGAGCATTTTAGCAAGGGACTAGAAAATATAAAAAAGACCCAATCAAAAACGAATAATTCAATAGCTGAAATAAAAAACACACTAGAAAGGATGCATAACAGAATAAATAATACAGAAAAATGCATAAATGAACTGGAAGATAGAATAATGGAAATCACCAATTAGAAAAGAAGACAAATTTTTAAAAACGAAAGTAATCTAAGATATCTCTGGCATAACATTAAGCATCTCAACATCCATATTATAGGGATTCTAGAAGGAAAGAGAGAGAGAAGGGAATCAAAAATATATTTGAAGAAATTATGGCTAAAAACTTCCTAAACCTGAAAAGGAAACATATCCAGGTACAGGAAGCACAGAGGATCTCAAACAAGATGAACCCAAACAGACCCACAACAAGACATATCAGAATTAAAATAGCAAAAGTTAAAGCTAAAGAGAGAATTCTAAAGGCAGCAAGAGAAAAACAAAGAGTCATATACAAGGGAATCCCCATAAGGCTATCAGCTGATTTCTCTGCAGAAACATTGCAGGCCAGAAGGGAGTGACATGATATATTCAAAGTACTGAAAGGAAAAAAATGTGCAATCCAGGAAACTCTACTCAGCAAGATTATCATTTAGAATAGAAGGAGAGATAAAGAACTTCTTAGACAAGCAAAAACTAAAAGAATTCATCAGTACTAAACCTACCCTAAGGAAATGTTGATGGGTATTCTCTAAATGGAAAAGAAGTAAGAATCTACAGGAATGGGAAAATCCCACTAGGAAAGGCAACCATATAGTAAGGATTGAAGACACTTTTAAAAGCTAGTATATAGTTTAAAAGACAAAAAAAGTGTAAAAGCAACTGTAATTACAATACACAGTTAAGGGATAAGCATGAAGATGTAAAATACAACATCAAAAACACAAAATGTGGGGGAGGGGAATAAAAAATGTTTATCTTTCAGAATGTGTTTGAACTTAAATGACTACCAGTTTAAAATAAGTAGATATAATTATGGGTCAACATATATCAAACCCACAGTAACCACAAATCAAAAACCTACAACAGATACACAAAAACCAAAAAGGAACACAACCATACTATTAAAGTAAAATATAAAGGAAGAAACAAAAAGAAAAAGAAATGAACAGAGAAGAACTACCCAAAAAATTGGAAAACAAGTACTAAAATGGCAGTAAGTACATACCTATCAATAATTACTTTAAATGTCAATGGACTAAGTGCTCCAATCAAAAGATAGATAAAAAAAATAAGGCCAATCTGTACACTGCCTACAGGAGGCTCACTTCAGGGCTAAAGACACATAGACTGAAAGTGAGGGGATGAAAAAGATATTTCATGCAAACAGAAATGACAAGAAAGCATGGGGCAAGGGTAGCAATACTTGTTTCAGATGAAATATGTTTTAAAACAAAGACTACAACAAAAGACAAAGATGGGCATTATATAATAATAAAGGGATCAATACAAGAAGAGATTATTACCCTTGTTAACATATATGTAGGCCAACACAGGAGCACCTAAATATATAAAGCAAATGATAACAGACATAAAGGGAGAAATTGAAAATAATACAATAATAGTAGGGGACTTTAACACCCCACTTACATTAATGGACACATCATCCAGACAGAAAATCAATAATGTAATTTTGATCCTAAATGACATGATAAACCAGTAGGACTTAATCAATATCTACAGGATATTCCATCCCCAAACAGCAGAACACACATTTTTTTCAAATGCACATGGGACATTCTCCAGGATAGACCACATACTAGGCCACAAAACAATTCTCAATAAATTTAAGAGGCTAGAATTACAGTGAGTGTTTTTTTTCTGACCACAATGGTATGAAACTAGAAATTGACTCTGTAGAGAAAAACGGGAAAAGAACAAATATGTTGAGACTAAACAACATGCTACTAAAAAAACAATGAGTTAAGGGGGCGATCAAATGGGAAATGAGGAAATACCTTGAGACAAATGAAGATAGAAACCCAACACTCCAAAAATCTATGGGGTGCAGCAAAAACATTTCTAAGAGGGAAGTTTATGTAATACAGGCTTTCCTCAAGAAACAAGAAAAATCTCAAATAAACAATTTAACCTACCACTTAAAAGAATTAGAAAAAAAACAAACAAAGCCCAGAGTCAGCAGAAGAAAGGAAATAATAAAGATCAGAGAGGAAATAAATATAATAGAGGCCAAAAAAACCCAGAAAAGATCAATGAAACCAAGAGCTGGTTTTTTTTTTGAAAAGATAAAATTGACAAACCACTAGTCAAGGAGAAAAGAGAGAGGACCCAAATAAACAAAATAAGAAATGAAAGAGGAGAAATAAACAATACCACAGATACAAAAAATCATAAGAGAATATTACAAATAGTTATATGTCAACAAATTGGACAACCTAGAAGAAATGGACATATTTCTAGAAACATACAATATGCCAAGACTGAATCAAGAATAAACAATTTGACCAGATTGATGATGCATATTGAAATTCAATCTGTAATTAAAAAATAACTCCCAAAAAACAAAAGTCCAGAACCAGATAGCTTCACAGAGGAATTCTACCAAACATATAAAGATAAGCTAATACCTACACTTCTCAAACTACTGCAAAAAAACTGAAGAGGAGGGACCACTCCCAAATTTATTCTACAAGGTCACCATTACCCTGATATCAAAACCAAAGACACTACAAAAAAAGAAAACTACAGGTCAATATCTTTGATTAACAGAGATGCAAAAATTCACAACAAAATATTAGTAAACCAAATTCAACAATATATAAAAAGGGTCATAAACTATTATCAAGTTCGATTTATTCCAAGGTCACAAGGAAGATTCAACATTTGGAAGTCAATTAATGTAATATACTGCATGAACAAAAGGAAGGATAGAAATCACAAAATCTTCAATAGACACAGAAAAAGCATTTGACAAAATTCAATATCCATTCATGAAAATAAAAGTGTGTATGGATGGAAAATATCTGAATATAATAAAGGCCATTTATGACAAATCCATAGCCAACACTAATCATACTTAATGATGAAAAGCTGAAAGCCTTCTCACTAAATTCGGGAACAAGACAAGGATGCTCATTCTCACCACTTCTAGTTAACATAGTATTGGAAGTCCTAGCCACAGCAATCAGACATAAATAAATAAATAAATAAATAAAGGCACCCAAAGTGGAAGGGAAGAGGTAAAACTGTCTCTATTTGCAGATGACATGATAATTTATATAGAAAACCCTAAAGTCTCCAACCAAAAACTATTAGAAATAATAAATGCATTCAGTAAAATGGCAGTACACAAGATTAATATACAGAAATCTATTGTGTTTAAATGCCCTAATAATGAACTATCAGAATGAGAAAGTAAAAAAAAAAAAAAAAAAAAATTCTTTTAAAATCACATCAAAAAGAATAAAATACCTAGGAATAAACTTAACTAAGGAGGTGAAAGACCTATACTCTGAAAACTATAATACACTGATGTAGGAAATTGAAGAGGAAACAAAGAAATGGAACATATCATACTACCCAAAGCAATCTATAGATTTAATGCAATCTCTATTATAATACCCATGACATTTTTCACAGAACTAGAACCAGTAATCCAAAACTTCATATGGAACCATAAAAGACTCTGAATTACCAAAGCAATCTTGACAAAAAAGAACAAAGCTGGAGGTATCACCCTCCCAGACGTCAGACTACTCTCCAAAACTACAGTAATCAAAACAGCATGGTACTAGCACAAAATCAGATACATAGGTCAAGGGAACAGAATACAGAGCCCAGAAATGACCCATGTACCTATGGTCAATTAGTCTACAACAAAGGAGGCAAGAATATACAATGGAGAACAGAGAGTATCTTTAACAAGTGGTACCTGGAAAACTGCACATCTACGTGTAAATCAATAACATTAGAACACTCCCTCACACCATATACGAAAATACACTCAAAATGGATTAAAAACCTACCAGTTTTTAATGTCTGACCTGAGACATAAAATGTCTGACCTGAGAACATAAAAATCTTAGATGAGTACATAGGTGGATCACTCTTGGACATAAATTGTAGTAATTTTTTTTTTTTTAAATCCATCTCCTAGGACAAAAGAAATAAAAACAAAAGTAAAGAAATGGGACTTAATTAAACTTAAAGGTTTAATTTTACACAGCAAAGGAAACCATAAGCAAAATGAAAAACCATATGGAAAGAGAGATAATATTTGCAAATGACGTGACAGGTTAATGTCTAAAATGTATAAATAGCTCATACTACTCAATATCAAAAAACAAACATCCCAATCAAAAAATGGGCATAAGACAATATATCAAAAAGATACATGCAAGCTTCAAAATGGCAGAAGAGTAAGACATGGAGATCATCTTCCTCCCCCACAAATACATCAGAAATACATCTAAATGTGGAACATCTCCTACAGAACACCTACTGAACACTGGCAGAAGACGTCAGACCTGCCAAAAGACAAGAAACTCCCCACGTACCTAGGTAGGGCAAAAGAAAAAAAAAAAAACAGAGACAAAAGAAAAGGGACGGGACCTGCACCAGTGGGAGGGAGCTGTGAAGGAGGAAAGGTTTCCACACATTAGGAAGCACCTTCGCGGGCAGAGACTGTGGGTGGCGGAGGGGCGAAGATTTGGAGCCACGAAGGAGAGCGCAGCCACAGGGGTGCGGAGGGCAAAGTGAAGAGATTCCCGCACAGAGGATCGGTGCCAACCAGCACTCAACAGCCCAAGAGGCTTGTCTGCTCACCCACCGAGACGGGTAGGGGCTGGGAGCTGAGGCTCGGGCTTCAGAGGTCAGATCCCAGGGAGAGGACTGGGGTTGGCTGTGTGAACACAGCCTGAAGGAGGCTAGTGAGCCACAGCTGGCTGGGAGGGAGTCCAGGAAAAAGTCTGTAGCTGCTGAAAAGGCAAGAGACTTTTTCTTGCCTCTTTGTTTCCTGGTGCGAAGGAGAGGGGATTAAGAGTGCCTCTTAAAGGAGCTCCAGAAAAGGGCATGAGCTGCGGCTACCAGCGTGGACCCCAGAGACAGGAATGAGATGCTAAGGCTGCTGCTGCAGCCACCAAGAAGCCTGTGTGCATGCACAGGTCACTCTTCACACCTCCCCTCCCGGGAGCCTGTGCAGCCCGCCACGGCCAGGGTCCCGTGATCCAGAGACAACTTCCCTGGGAAAACACACAGCACGCCTCAGACTGTTGCAATGTCACGCTGGCCTCTGCCACCGCAGGCTCGCCCGGCACTCCGTACCCCTCCCTCCCTCCGGCCTGAGTGAGCCAGAGACCCCGAAGCAGCTGCCCCTTTAACCCCATCCTGTCTGAGCGAAGAACAGACGTCCTTAGGCGACCTACAGGAAGAGGCGGGTCCAAATCCAAAGCTGAACCCCAGGAGCTGTGCGAACAAAGAAGAGAAAGGGAAATCTCTCCCAGCAGCCTCAGGAGCAGCGGATTAAATCTCCACAATCAACTTGATGTACCCTGTATCTCTGGAATACCTGAATAAACAACAAATCATCCCAAATTGAGGAGGTGGACTTTGGGAGCAATGATATATATATTTTTTCCCCTTTTTATCTTTTTGTGAGTGTGTATGTGTATGCTTCTGTGTGTGATTTTGTCTGTATAACTTTGCTTTTACCATTTGCCCTAGGGTTCTTTCTATCCGTCCTTTTTATTTTATGTTTTTAGTATAGTTTTTTGCACTGGTTATCATTGGTGGATTTGTTCTTTGGTTTCGTTGCTCTCTTCTTTCTTTGTTTTTTTTATTACTTTAAAACATTTTTTTAATAATTATTTTTTATTTGAATAAATTTATTTTATTCTATTTTATCTTCTTCTTTCTTTCTTTCTTTTTTTAATACCTTTTATTCTGAGCTGTGTGGATGACAGGCTCTTGGTGCACCAGCCAGGCATCAGGGCTGTGCATCTGAGGTGGAAGAGCCAAGTTCAGAACACTGGTCCACAAGAGACCTCCCAGCTCCACGTAATATCAAATGGCGAATATCTCGCAGAGATCTCCATCTCAACACCAAGACCCAGCTTCACTCAATGACCAGGAAACTCCAGTGCTGGACACCCTACCCCAAACAACTAGCAAGACAGGAACACAACCCCACCCATTAGCTGAGAGGCTGCCTAAAATCATAATAAGGCCACAGACTCCCCAAAACACACCACCACATGTGGACCTGCCCACCAGAAAGACAAGATCCTGCCTCATCCACCAGAACACAGGCACTAGTCCCCTCCACCAGGAAGCTTACACAACACACTGAAACAACCTTAGCCACTGGGGGCAGACACCAAAAACAATAGGAACTACGAACCTGCAGCCTGCAAAAAGGAGACCCCAAACACAGTAAGATAAGCAAAATGGGAAGACAGAGAAATACACAGCAGATGAAGGAGCAAGATAAAAACCCACCAGACCAAACAAATGAAAAGGAAATAGGCAGTCTATCTGAAAAACAATTCAGAGTAAAGATAGTAAAGATGACACAAAATCTTGGAAATAGAATAAAGAAAATACAAGAAACGTTTAACAAGGACCTAGAAGAACTAAAGAGCAAAAAAACAGTGATGAACAACACAATAAATGAAATTAAAAATTATGTAGAAGGGATCAATAGCAGAATAAGTGAAGGAGAAGAACGAATAATTGACCTGAAAGATAAAACAGTGGAAATAACTACTGCAGAGCAGAATAAAGAAAAAAAAAAATGAAAAGAAGTGAGGACAGTCTCAGAGACCTCTGGGACAACATTAAATGCACCATCATTCAAATTATAGGTTCCCAGAAGAAGAAGAGATAAAGAAAGGGACTGAGAAAATATTTGAAGAGATTATAGTTGAAAACTTCCCTAATATGGGAAAGGAAATAGTTAATCAAGTCCAGGAAGCACAGAGAGTGCCATACAAGATAAATCCAAGGAGAAACACGCCAAGACATATATTAATCAAACTATCAAAAATTAAATACAAAGAAAAAATATTAAAAGTAGCAAGGGAAAAACAAAAAATAACATACAAGGGAACCCCAATAAGGTTAAGAGCTGATCTTTCAGCAGAAACTCTTGAACCAGAAGGGAGTGTCAGGACATATTTAAAGTGATGAAGGGGGAAAACCTACAACCAAGATTACTCTACCCAGCAAGGATCTCGTTCAGATTTGACAGAGAAATTAAAACCTTTACAGACAAGCAAAAGCTAAGAGAATTCAGCACCATCAAACCAGCTTTACAACAAATGCTAAAGGAACTTCTCTAGGCAGGAAACACAAAAGAAGGAAAAGACATACACTAACCAAACCAAAACAATTAAGAAAATGGTAATAGGAACATACATATGGATAATTACCTTAAATGTAAATGGATTAAATACTCCAACCAAAAGTCATAGACTGGCTGAATGGATATATAAACAACACCCATATATATGCTGTCTACAAGAGACCCACTTCAGACCTAGAGACACATACAGACTGAGAGTGAGGAGATGGAAAAAGATATTCCATGCAAATGGAAATCAAAAGAAAGATGGAGTAGCAATTCTCATAGCAGACAAAATGGACTTTAAAACGAAGACTATTACAAGAGACAAAGAAGGACACTACATAATGATCAAGGGATCAATCCAAGAAGAAGACATAACAATTGAACATATTTATGCACCCAACATAGGAGCACCTCAATACACAAGGCAAATACTAACAGCCATAAAAGGGGAAATTGACAGTAACACAATCATAGTAGGGGACATTAAGACCCCACTTTCACCAATGGACAGATCATCCAAAATGAAAATAAATAAGGAAACACAAGCTTTAAATGATACATTAAACAAGATGGACTTAACTGATATTTATAGGACATTCCATCCAAAAACAACAGAATACACTTTCTTCTCAAGTGCTCATGGAACATTCTCCAGGATAGATCATATCTTGGGTCACAAATCAAGCCTTGGTAAATTTAAGAAAATTGAAATTGTATCAAGTGTCTTTTCTGACCACAAGGCTATGAGACTAGATATCAATTACAGGAAAAAATCTGTAAAAAACACAAACACTTGGAGGTTAAACAATACACTACTTAATAATCCAGAGAACACTGAAGAAACCAAAGAAGAAATCAAAAAATACCTAGAAACAAATGACGATGAAAACACGATGACCCAAAACCTATGGGATGCAGCAAAAGCAGTTCTAAGTGGGAAGTTTTAGCAATAGAATCTTACCTTAAGAAACAAGAAAAATCTCAAATAAGCAACCTAACCTTACACCTAAAGCAATTAGAGAAAGAAGGACAAAAAAAATCCCAAAGTTAGCAGAAGTAAAGAAATCATAAAGATCAGATCAGAAATAAATGAAAAAGAAATGAAGGAAACGATAGCAAAGATCAATAAAAGTAAAAGCAGGTTCTTTGAGAAGATAAACAAAATTGATAAACCATTAGCCAGACTCATCAAGAGAAAAAGGGAGAAGACTCAGAATAATAGAATTAGAAATGAAAAAGGAGAAGTAAACTGACACTGCAGAAAAACAAAGGATCATGAGAGATTACTACAAGCAACTCTATGCCAATAAAATGGACAACCTGGAAGAAATGGACAAATTCTTAGAAATGCACAATCTTCTGAGACTGAACCAGGATGAAATAGAAAATATGAACAGAGCAATCACACGCACTGAAATTGAAACTGTGATTAAAAATCTTCCAAAAACAAAAGCCCAGGACCAGATGGCTTCACAGACGAATTCTATCAAACATTTAGGGAAGAGCTAACACCTATCCTTCTCAAACTCTTCCACAATATTGCAGAGGGAGGAACACTCCCAAACTCACTTTACGAAGCCACCATCATCCTGATACCGAAACCAGACAAAGATGTCACAAAGAGAGAAAACTACAGGCCAATAACACTGATGAACATAGATGCAAAAATCCGAAACAAAATACTAGCAAAAAGAACCCAACAGCACATTAAAAGGATCATACACGATTATCAAGTGGGGTTTACCCTAGGAATGCAAGGATTCTTCAATATATGCAAATCAATCAATGTATTAAACCATATTAACAAATTGAAGGATAAAAACCATATGATCATCTCAATAGATGCAGAAAAAGCTTTAGACAAAATTCAACACCCATTAGTGATAAAAACCCTCCAGAAGGTAGGCATAGAGGGAACTTACCTCAACATAATAAAGCCCATATATGACAAACCCGCAGCCAACATCGTTCTCAATGGTGAAAAACTGAAACCATTTCCACTAAGATCAGGAACAAGACAAGGTTGCCCACTCTCACCACTATTATTCAACATAGTTTTGGAAGTGTTAGCCACAGCAATCAGAGAAGAAAAAGAAATAAAGAATCCAAATCGGAAAAGAAGAAGAAAAGCTGTCACTGTTTTCAGATGACATGATACTATACATAGAGAATCCTAAACATACTACCAGAGAACTACTAGAGCTAATCAATGAATTTGCTAAAGTAGCAGGATACAAAATTAATATACAGAAATCTCTTGCATTCCTATACACTAATGATGAAAAATCTGAAAGAGAAATTCAGGAAACAATCCCATTTACCACTGCAACAAAAAGAATCAAATACCTAGGAATAAACCTACCTAAGGAGACAAAAGATCTGTATGCAGAGAATTATAAGACACTGATGAAAGAAATTAAAGATGATACCAACAGATGGAGAGATATACCATGTTCTTGGCTTGGAAGAATCAACACTGTGAAAATGACTATACTACCCAAAGCAATCTACAGATTCAATGCAATCCCTATCAAACTACCAATGGCATTTTTCACAGAACTAGAACAATAAATTTCACAATTTGTATGGAAACACAAAAGACCCCGAAGAGCCAAAGCAATCTTGAGCAAGAAAAACTGAACTGGAGGAATCAGGCTCCCAGACTTCAGACTACACTACAAAGCTACAGTAATCAAGACAGTATGGTAATGGCACAAAAACAGAAATATAGATCAATGGAACAGGATAGAAAGCCCAGAGATAAACCCCCGCACATACAGTCACCTTATCTATGATAAAGGAAGCAAGAATATACAATGGAGAAAAGACAGCCTCTTCAATAAGTGGTGCTAGGAAAGCTGGACATCTACATGTAAAAGAATGAAATTAGAACACTCCCTAACACCATACACAATAATAAACTCAAAATGGATTAAAGACCTAAATTTAAGGTTAGACCCTATAAAACTCTTAGAGGAAAAAATAGGCAGAACACTCTATGACATAAATCACAGCAAGATCCTTTTTGACCCACCTCCTAGAGAAATGGAAATAAAAACAAAAATAAACAAATGGGACCTAATGAAACTTAAAAGCTTTTGCACAGCAAAGGAAACCATAAACAAGACGAAAAGACAACCCTCAGAATTGAGTAAAATCTTTGCAAATAAAGCAACTGACAAAGGATTAATCTCCAAAATATACAAGCAGCTTATGTAGCTCAATTTCAAAAACCAAACAACCCAATCCAAAAATGGGCAGAAGACCTAAATAGACATTTCTCCAAAGATATACAGATTGCCATCAAACACATGAAAGAATGTTCAACATCACTAATCTTTAGAGAAATACAAATCAAAACTACAATGAGGTATCAGCTCACACCAGTCAGAATGGCCATCATCAAAAAATCTACAAATAATACATGCTGGAGAGGGTGTGGAGAAAAGGGAACACTCTTGCACTGTTGGTGGGAATGTAAATTGATACAGCCACTATGGAGAAGAGTATGGAGGTTCCTTAACAAACTAAAAATAGAACTACCATATGACCCAGCAATCCCACTACTGGGCATACACCTTGAGAAAACCATAATTCATAAAGAGTCATGTACCACAATGTTCATTGCAGCACTATTTACAATAGCCAGGACAAGGAAGCAACCTAAGTGTCCATCAACATTTGAATGGATAAAGAAGATGTGGCACATATATACAATGGAATGTTACTCAGCCATGAAAAGAAGCGAAATTGAGTTATTTGTAGTGAGGTGGATGGACCTAGAGTCTGTCATACAGAGTGAAGTAAGTCAGAAAGAGAAAAACAAATACTGTTTGCTAACACATATACGTGGAATCTAAAAAAACGTGGTTCTGAAGAATCTAGGGGCAGGACAGGAATAAAGACTCAGATGTAGAGAATGGATGTGAGGACACGGGGAGGGGGAAGGGTAAGCTGGGATGAAGTGAGAGAGTGGCATGGACATATATATACTACCAAATGTAAAATAGATAGCTAGTGGGAAGCAGCCACATAGCACAGGGAGATCAGCTCGGTTCTTTGTGACCACCTAGCGTGGTGGGATAGGGAGCATAGGAGGGAGATGCAAGAGCAAGGGGATATGGGGATATATGTATATGTACAGCTGATTCACTTCGTTATACAGCAGAAACTAACACAATGATGGAAAGCAATTATACTCCAATAAAGATGTTAAAAAAATAATAATTCTAATCAACATAGGGACAGAGATGTCTATATAATACAAAGAAGAAGAAGGAGGAGGAGAAGAGAGATAGAAGAGATAAAAGGAGAAAGAAAAAGAAAATATATATATGTAAACTCAGCTAAAAAGCTGCAAAACCTGTAGAAGAGAACTATAAAACACTCCTTAAAGACACAGAGTTGAATAAATGGAAATGCATTCCAAGCATGGAGATAGTCAACAACTTAGAGATACAACAATGGCAATCTCAATAAAAATGCCATCGATTGTGTGTTTGTTGTTTTTTGTAGCTGGACGAGATGATAAACTGTCACATTGGAAAAAGCAAGAAAAAAAAAAAAAAGCAAGAATAGTCAGGAAAACAGTAAAGAAAGAAGAGGAAAAAGGTAGAGGAAAGTGCGGGGACAACTCTGCCCTTCATTCAAAGAGTTTGTTATTATATAAATTATCAGATAAGTTATTGGAAAGGATAGAAAACCTGAAATTGAAAAAAAATGAAAATTTAGTAATTTAATACATGAAAAGGGTGTCATCTTAAATAAGTTGGAAAATATGTTGACTTTTTAATAGAAAGTTTTGGGAGGACTATTCGTGGAAGAATGAAAATAGCTATATAGAAACATCACTTGGTAAACACTAAGACAGAGTCAAATGTAGGAGAAACTTAAACGTTAAAAAAAAAAAGAGGAAAATATACAAGTACTAGTTAAATTACGTGAGTAAATAACTCTATGACTCAAAACAGACAAAAACTTTAACTATGATTACAAATCCAGAAACAAGAAAGGAAAATTTGACACATTTAATTACTTAAAAATATGAAGAATAAAACAAAACATGGCAAATCAAACCAGTATAAATAAAAATTGTTTTTAAATGACTAATTGGAAAAATATTCATAATTTATGTCTCCATCTAATACTTAAATATCTTCTAAAATAGAAACTAAATAGGCCAACAACTCTATTGGATAATTTGTTAGAGATTTAAACATAATGACTACAGAGAAAAGAAAGCAAATAGCTCTTAATCATATGAAAACATGATCAGTTTTCTTATAAAATACGAAAAATTAACTACATTGAAATATCAAGTCTTTGCTATCAAAATGGCAGAATCCAAACTTTTGATAACATACTCCATTGCCAAGACTATGGAATGTTAAACAGTACAGTCTTATAGAAAGAAATTTGCTGATATTTAGCAAAATCACATATACATTTTACACTTTAGGCCAGCAATAATACTTCTAGTAATTTTTTTTTTTTTTTTACACAAAGTTGTATGCATAAGGCTATTCACTAAACATTTTTATAATGGCAACATACTAGAAACAGACATCCAAATGTCTGTCAGTAGGGAACTGGTTCAATAAGGTATGGTTTATCTACATAATAGAAATTATTCAGCCATAAAAGAAATGAGAAATATTTTCTACGTATTGCTATGGAGTAGATCACAAGGATACCAAATGAGAAAGCAAGATGAAAAAAAAAGTGTATATTATGCTACTATTTTTATATTATTATTTTTATGCTAACACGAATTAGGAAAGGGATGCTATATAAATTTATATACATATTTACTTTCATTAGGTTAACAGTGGAAAACTAAAGCACAATTCAAAAAATTATCATAAGGCTTAGTAGGATATAAATGACAAAGAAGCAGAATTTTTAAATTTACCATGTTTTGAAGGCATGACTCCAGTTTCAGGTAAATATTTTATACAATTTAAAACAAGATTATATTTAAAAGCAATTTCTAAAAATAGTTAAATAAAGCACACAAACCTAGCTGTGTCTCAGTGGTGGGTTTACGATGCAGAAAATAACTATTCCAAATGGCTTTCAACACAGACATTTGTTCATAAATCCCCACTGGTATATACCCCAGATACAACAACACACAATAGCATCAATAATGGGAGATAGAGACAGAGAGAGTGAAACTGTCTTCAGTAATCATATTATTGGTAGCCTGCTTTCTTCTCTTGAAATTACACAGGGTTTGTGATGGAATCTTGCTTTTGGTTTATTGCATCAAGTGACATCCTGGGGCTACCACATTTTTTTGTCAAAAACAAAGTTACACAAAAGGTCCAAGTGAAGTTCATGCTCATAGCAGACAGAAAGCAGAGCAGGGCGCTGAAATGGCAAGAACACTGGTATGTCATCAGATGTTCTAAGTATTTGCCTGTTCAGTCACTTCAATTTTAAGTCCTTAAGCTTCATACCTAAATTTTCCTAAAGCCTGTTTTTACTCATTTTAATGTGGTGAAAATAATACTTATCTACCTCCATAAGTTGCCGTGAAAATAATGAGAAAACGTTTGAAAGATCTTTGAATGTGGTTTGCTTTTAACAAATTTAAGATACCTTTACTAATGAAATGGATAAGAAAGCCAAAAGTGAATAACAAAAACAATATATGTATCCATATATGTATATGAGTTACTTTGGGACAATTAACTGTTTTTCAGATGACAACACTAATGTGGCATTTTTTCTGGAAATATTTTTTTGGAGTTGAATCACAAGATTTAGACCCCCACATAAGTTAAAATACTAAATAGTTTCAATATTATAGAATACTATAATTAATAGAACAGTAAATTTGCAATGTCTCAAGACTCATCCTGATAAACCAGGGGTTATATCCCACATATAAAATTTTGACGGAGTAGTATTCGTTTTAAGGGACAGTCCCTGAATCAGTGCCTCTCTCCTCAGTGAGGTCTTTGTTACTCTCATCTCTGGTAAAGTGGTTTTTTATGGCATGTGCTTTGCACATCAAACAGTTCACATACAGTTTTGTTTCAAATTGGTTTGTTTCAATACATATATGTATACATGTTTAAATGTGCCTATCTTGTCAAGCTACATGTGATTACAACATTTAAGTTGTCATCTTCTAAAGAGGATTTTATTTTTTCCTCTTGCAAAACTTTCAATAACTAAGCGTTGAAGATTTTTGCTGTGATCTTAAAAAAGATATATATATTTCTCCACCAATTACCTTTCCATTGATTTCCATTTAAATATCAGAGCTCCCATATTGGCTTGCTCTGAGCATAGTGAAATATTTTAGATAGTTTTCATTTACAACTTATTCTAAGTGATTCTAATAAGGCAGGCAAGGATTTAAATCCTATAGCTAGAGTATTGATTTTTTTTTTAACCCTATGAAATTTTGAAATTTTTTTAACCCTATGTACAATTTTGCCCTGTAGCTTTAAGAATTTTTATCCTTCCTATAATGAGCTACCAGCATCATTTACCTATAGACAAAAAATAAAATAATTTTCTTTCCATGTGAGTTCAGACTATATTTCTGACATAGGTTTAATCCTTTCTCAGATATTTATCAATACAACCTCACTGAAGTTTTTTAAATTGTATTCATAAAAATAGCTTTATTTCCTTAAAATTTATAACTTATTGGTGTCTGAAAGTGACATATATGCACTAGACCATGTTATTAAATTGAATACATCTAAAGTATCCCTTTTTAAATTTGCATCACACATTTCCTCAGGTCAAATATACTCAGCTGATGTTGCTTGAAGTCACTGTACTGTGTATTGTTCACCAAAACAGCCATTGGAATTTTGCCACAATGTTAAACATATTCTTGCACTGTTTATAAAACCAAGGCCTAATCACACTTGGACCATTAGAAGATGTGGTTCCTACAAGTGTCAGAAAGGGAAAGATAGAGGGAAATACCATATAAACTTGGGAAATAAAATTGGGTGAAAATTTCTCCAAAAAAAAAAAAAAACTGCAAAAAAACAAATATACTCAGTTGAGGTACATTATATAAAGTGAAGATTACATTTACACTTTGATAAAGAATGTATCAAATTAATTTACAAGGGTGGGGACTATCTTGGATATGAAAATATAAAATTTTATTACATTAACCCATAATATGTTAATAAACAGTAGTTATTGTTAATGTTATAATTTAATCCATTCTCCTGATATCAACTCTGGTGTCACACAAAGAGAACTAGACTTGGAGCCTGAAAACGAGGGCTAGAATATATTCTTCCATTTACTAGCTCTTTGACTTGAGATATGTGACTCATTGTCTCTGAGCCTGAGATTTCTGACATATGAAAAAGGGACCATATTAAAATTATGAAATTAACCATTCCTCACAAACCTTACATAATAGTAGAAAGGAGAGAGAAAATATAAGTTGGTTAACACACATATTCATGTATATACCTGAGCAATCACTGGGCCTCAGTAATATGCACCTCATGTTAATAAACTTATTTCATAGCAAAACTTGTTTTATACCAAATAAGTAAGGCAAAAGACTCACTCACACTGGATTTATGGTATTAACATCATGCAAAGCAACTGGTCTGATGGACTAATGGAATGACCTATTGAAGATTCAATAACTGTGCCAGCTAGGAGACAACATTCTACAAAGCTGGGTGCTCTCTTATGTAATGTTTCATATGCTTTGAACCAGTGACCAATATATAGTGCTCTTTCATCTACAGCCAGAATGTAGGTCCAGCTAACACCTAAGGGATATAAACAGGAATTATGTTTCTCATTATTAAACCTAATGTCCTATGTGTAATATTTTGATTTATTTTTTCCTTTACTTAGGGCTCTACTGATTCAGAGAAATGCTTCCTCCAGGAAATGTAACAATGGTTATACTGAAAATCAACACTACCACTTTGCTAATCCCAGTGGTAAAGGTAATAGAAATCTACAGAAACCCATCAGAGGAAAAATACCGAGAGCTTAGACCCCAAATGATCTTGTTTAATGGATTAAGGCTTCAGATAGAATTACGGTTATTAATCAGCTGACTCTAAAATGGGGAGATTATCCTAGATTATCCAGGTGGGCTCAATGCAATCACAAGGGTTCTTGTAAGTGGAAGAATGAGACTGAAGAGGTAGAGTCAAAGATTAGCATGCTATGCTGCTTTGAAGATGAAGCTTTGAAGATGAAGGAAGGAGTCGAGTCAAGGAATACAGATGGTCTCTAAAAGCTGAAAAAGGCAAGGAAATTGATTCTTCTCTAGACCTTCTAGAAGGAATGCAGTCCTTCTGACATCTTGCTTTTAGCCAGTGAGACCCATTTCAGATTTCTGACCTCCAAAACTGTAAGATAATAAATTTGTATTGTTTTAAGCCAAAATTTGTGATAATTTGTCTACACCAATAACAAAAAACTAATACATGCATAAAATTATTGCTTTTCAGCCAAAAATGGCCGATATAAGCAATTTAATGTAGTTCAATTTATATATGACAACTGATTTTTAAAAATCCACTAATAGACTCCCCAGTGGTTACCTGTGTATCTGTTACCATTTTACCTTTATGTATTTAATTTGCCTCTCATTTTTTATGTAACCTCGATTGTAATTCTGGGCAACTGTGTGATTTATTGATGCTTGACATTTGGCAGGGAGTCTTGGTCAAAAATGTAGAGCTAAATAGGTCTTACCAAGGTACGATGTATGATACAGAGGCAGGCTGATTTTTCAACATATTTACCCTCCTCCTCTTTTATTTTAAGTGATATGAGGTTTTATGGTATTAAATAGAAGATTTAAAATGGTACTTAAAATACAATTGCAATAGGAGTGAAATCTTGCCTTTTTCCCCCTGAAAACCTTATTCATTATATCCACCAAAGGGCTAGGATTGGGGATATGTATAGTCTTAAATCCCATAATGTCTTATTAGACATCATAATATCAAAGGAAATTTTATAAATGCCTGGAGACTCTTCTAAGTTTTCTAACTGCCAAGAGAATCTTCTTAAATCCTCCTAGTCAGACTGGTTTCGATTTCTTTCAAGGTACTCCCATGATCTCCAAAGGCCACAGATTCTGAAATGTATGTCCAGAAGCACAGAGCTGAATTTTAATAAGGCTTTGATGTGTTTGTGTAGTCAATAATCAGGTCATTTGAACAAACCTCTACTCACACAAAATCAGGAGGACTTTCGGAATAACAAGTATAATATTTCTGTATTGCTGTTTTAATTAACCTGCCTACACTATGAAAACAAATCTCAATATTTTTTAAAGTTACATGGGTATGTGGCTTTTGCATTTTTCTAAATTTTCAAATAGATTCATCTAATGAAAAACAAAGACTTCTAAGACATAACATGTGGAAAGAAAAACAGCAGGAGGGAAGAATATTTCAAGTATTTTTAGCATAATTCTGGCCATTTCTGCTATGGAATTTTAATTCTCGTAAGTATGTAAAAACAGTTTTTCTGTCAGCCCTTAAAGATAAGAATATATGACACATATGGGAACAACACTCCTCCCCCACCAAAATAAAATTAGATAAACTCATCACAACACACAATTCATAGTGCGTTACTCACATAGTGATACAATACACTATGTTCATAGTGTGTTACAATACATAGTGATAGTACTCACTATCCCAAGAGGAAAGGGTTTGTATTAGTTAAAATAACTTGTTTGTAAGTATATTGCTATTAAGAACTCTAAATGATTTAGGCTGTGAAAAAACCTCTTTATGAATTAGAAGGTCAATTAACTTATTTTCTGAAAGAATTAAATTCCACTAAAAGAAAAGCTATTTAATGCTTATTCTTGATTAGAAATAGCCCCTTGATATCCCTTGATATATTTGACTCCAGGTAATAATCATTGTTGCAAAGTTTAGATTTCCATCTGTTTTCCACCACATTGGCCAATCAAAAAATATACTGCGGGCTTCCCTGGTGGCGCAGTGGTTGAGAATCTGACTGCCAATGCAGGGGACACGGGTTCGAGCCCTGGTCTGGGAAGATCCCACATGCCGCGGAGCAACTAGGCCCGTGAGCCACAATTGCTGAGCCTGCGCGTCTGGAGCCTGTGCTCCGCAACAAGAGAGGCCGCGATAGTGAGAGGCCCGCGCACTGCGATGAAGAGTCGCCCTCACTTGCCGCAACTGGAGAAAGCCCTCGCACAGAAACGAAGACCCAACACAGCCATAAATATAAAAATAAATAAATCAAATTAAAAAAAAATATATATATATACTGCATTTTCTTATTTTTGTTCCTTTCATTTCCCACCTACAATTGTCATATCTTTGAACTTAAATGATTTATCTGTACTCTTTATATTATACTGATCCATGTATTCTTTAAGAAACTCTTTATAGTATTTAATATCGTCAGTTAACCCTTTAATGCTCATGTCTTGTTCAACATTTAAAACTTAAATAATCCGAAGGTTTTCTATACCCCACATAATCACTAAGTATCAAATAGACACTGTGGCAGATACTGTTGCCCTGCCTATATCCTGTCCACACTTACAACTTTTCAATGGACGCTGCCCCTGTAGAACATCTAAACTGTCTGTCTGAGGGACTTTTTGATTTTTTTTTCTTGCTATAGGAGTACAATTACTTTCAATCACAACAAGCCAAAAGTGTCAGAGAGATATTGCCCTTAGAAGTAGGGCTCAACTAAGGAGTGATGGGAGTGGCTGAATAAAGTAGTTTCCTCTAACTTAATTGATATAACTTTAAGATGCATTCTCTATCTCCCACAATTCCCCAGCTGGATGAACTCCAATTGTCCCCCTTTGTTGCCTTCTTTCTCTTATCATTCTTTCCCACTACCTTACTGATGTTTCTTGGAATCATTTCTCAAAAAAAAATTTTACTCGAGCTCTATCTCAAGGTCTGCTTCTGGGTAGCCTAAACTAAGACATTATTTATTGAAAAATTAAAGAGAAATAAACGGGAAACAAAACTGATATAAGGTGTTGTACTATAGAGACATTGGAAAACTTGATTGCAGAGTAGTCTTTGGGAGCCCCATTGGGATAGGAAAAAATGTCTAGAGACTCTGTAAAAAGTAACACAAAAGAACGAACAATGAAAACCTTCAGTGATAGATATTATATATCCATAGCACTGGGATAGATTAAAAATAGAGCCAGATTATCTTATTATGATAAAAGACATTGCTATAATCAAATCCATGTCTACTGATCAAAATCATATATAATTCTAAATCCAGTATGAGGTAACTTGGCCATTCACTTGCACATTATTGAACATGGGCAGAAAACAACCTGTGGTTGATCCCCAGTAACTGTGGCACGCCACACCACACCTCTTGCCAAGAACCACAATGTAAGCCCACATGCTTTGTAATTTTCTGAGGGCGGGGAGGATGGGAAGCACATCTTTATTGTCCCACTCTGTCTGGAACACTGGGAGGATTGACTGCATATCCCCTTGAATCCCTTCCAAAAGATTTAGTTTGCATTTGATGACAAAATATGGCTATAACTCAAACTATTGATCTTAAGGAATGAGAACATCCTATAATGCAGGAGATAAAGAAATGGTTTCGTGATGAGCAATAAAGGCTTTATCTGCCTAGTATCTTATGGGGATATTCACTGCTAAGTATTAAAATAATGCAGTCACTAACCTACACTTTGAACAAAGCCTATTATTGATATGTAATCTTCAATATCAAAATATAAATATTTTAAAAATAATAATTATTATACAAAGAAAACTGAATTACACGTCTAAAAGCCATGCCGCAATGAGCTCAAATCTGCTGAAAGGCATTTCAAGGTACTCAGAATGATTCATGGAGGAAATATGAACTTGGAAGCAGAGACAGAGATTTGACTGAAGGTAAAGACATATCAGCAAAAGTGTGTAGGAGAAACAAAGGTATTGCAGTGGAGAATCTTGAATAGATTGAATCAACTGGAGCTTGAGAAGAGGAGGAATGAACCTGGCTTTTTTTCTCTTTACTAAAAGAATAAGCCTGGATTTTCACACTATGCATATGCTATGGAGTAAAGTTTGGGAAGCAGGAGAAATAATTAACTTGTATTGAGAACCGTGCCATTCAAAGTATCATGCTGGACCCTAAAATACATTAATTCATTTCATTTACATAATCTTTTGAAATAGATTTCATAATCTGAATTTTGAATCTACTGAAGCTAACGTTTCTGTAAGTAAACTCATTTGTTCTAGGTAACTCTCCTAGACCACAGCAGAATCAGGATTCCAAATTAGAATCATACAATAACACAAACCAAGTACTATCATTAATTTCAATTGCCATTCAATGGAGAAGTGTCATGATATTATGGACAAAGAAATTCATTCCAATAACTAGTCAATGAAAACTTCTATGGAGAGATACAAGGAAATAGGAAAGACATAGTTTCCATTTCATGAAAAATCTTACACTTAATAATAATTTGATATACACTCTAGCCTTTTTCAGAATCTTCAAAATTAACCAAGTTACTTTATTCACAATATTCTTTTCTTACAGAGGAATTATCAGGTAAAATATTACCTCTCCTTGCCTTACGGTCTATGTGACTCTGAAGCACTCTTTTTTTTTCACTTTTATTAGTTGAATTTTGAAATAAGCATGAATCAGTTTTTAAAAAATAGAAAGAAAACTCAAAAAAAAGGCTATAATAAGAACACATTATGAAAGAAAATCCAATCACACATAAAAATATTAAGATGGAAAACTGGTGAAATGTGGTATTTGCCATTTAAAGCCTAGTCATATTGCTCAATAAATTACTGTAACGGGTGTCAGAAATACTATTTGAAAGATCTGGAGGCCTTTGTTGTAGCTTCATCTTACTCTGTTTAATTACTGTCTATCTCAGTAACATTGATTCAGCTCCCTAACTGTAGTGCAGAAACACCATGAATTAGTAAAGGAAAAAGGATGGTGGCAGTGAACTATCTACTTAAATGTCTTTGAGAAATTAGCAAATAGCAGCACTTCCTTTAAAAAATGAGATGAATTATCATTGCAAAACAGTTGATTATTATTAAAACAACAAAATATATTTGCAGCAAAAACATAACCAGAGGATCATAAAAAGGAATTAAAACAAAAAAGAACCACATTTACTACTAATGAGCCTATATAAGTGTAAATTTAGTTAAAATAAAGCAGACACATATAATCCATATAATTATGTATCATATATACTTTCATGATTCACAAATTTATTATATAGGAAGAAAACTATTAATAACTTTTCATTAATTTTGCACAAATGAATGCTTCTCACTTTTTATTTTGACCTTGAGTGTATAAAAGCATACTAAAGGGGTCAAGTAAAAATTTCCCTTGGATATGATGTAAGTTTTATTTTTTCTCAATGACTATTAAAATAGATTCAAACATACATCTAACTTTATAGAATAAGAGCATTTAAATCATTAAACTCAAGCACATTAACACTAAAGTTAAATGAATTTCTTCCCAATTTCATATAGTCTTCCATTAATTTTCCAAAGATGCTAAAAATTTGCTTTTATGTTTGCCTTTACCTTCCTGGGAATTTAATTAAAAAGAGTGAGAGACAATTGCCTAATCGGCATTGCTGTTTTCCTACCTATGAACAGGTTTACCCTTGCCTTTGTTATTGGCTATGAAGTACTTGTACTACTATTATATTTTTTAAACAGTACTTAACAGTGTTTCTATTGTTTTTTTTATTCTCGAGAATAAAATTGACATTCTTTAAAATAATTATTCAATTAAAAGGAATAAACTTGCATACAACAAATTATAATATACTCTAGCAGCTCATTAAATTGAAAGGCTAATATGATATACTGTAGAAAGGCTGTCACTCTGAGTTGTTTACAAAGGGTGCTAATTAAGTGCTTTGCCTGATTTACTGTTGTAACTTACCCTTCTGTCAGCTCTACAGAAATTTTCTAAGATGTGAGAGCAAAAGGATGGACTTAGCCAATGTTAGATATCCTGTTTATCTCCAAGAAAATAGAAGGACTCGCTCACCTTCTTTAAGTCTCCATTATGCTTTCTCTTTCATTTAAAAGCTGTATTAATGTTTCTATTAAAAAAAAAAAAAAAAAAACAAAAAAAAAAACTAGAGGCTTCTGGTCTCAGTTAGGAAATGTGGGAAGCTGAAAAGGGTGTCTTTCCCCCTGGAAAAATTTCAAATTCATGAAAACATCAGAAATCTGAAATCACAGGGTAACCAACTAACCTGAAATCTGGAGAGAGAGAGGATTGGATTGGAGCGTTGGATTCCTGGAGGCAAGCGTTGGATTCCTGGAGGCAAGTGACGCCAGAGGGCATATAAACTGATGGCATATAGAGAGTGGATATACTCTCCTTCCTGAAACAACCAAAATGTGGAAAAAAATACATGAGACAACAGTAAGCAAGATACTGTACACCAGGCAACAAAAGGAATCCCTGAAAGATGTGGAAATAAGGTAAACGCTACAATTTTGATTCAGTGTATGAAGTTTCCAGGTACAGGGAGTGAGAGCCCGGCTGCAGCCTAGTGGATGCCCTGAGTTGAGCTGGGAATCCGGGGAAAGTAAGGGGGCCACAGTTCCTGGGACAGAGTATCAGAGAGGACAGAGCTATGCAGAGAATGAACCCAGAAGTCTGCAGAGAGACTCACTTGAGTATTTGTTTAAGCACTGATCAGGGCATGCCTGTGAGGA
This sequence comes from Balaenoptera physalus, assembly GCF_965194825.1. NCBI lineage: Eukaryota > Metazoa > Chordata > Mammalia > Artiodactyla > Balaenopteridae > Balaenoptera > Balaenoptera physalus. The sequence goes on along the minus strand of NC_138890.1, from coordinate 96,575,019 downwards.
AACCACTAGGGTCTGGAGAAAACCCTTCCAAAAGGATGAGAGGTAACAGTACACAAGGTTCACAGAGGGACAGAGGGCCATGGACAGTGCCTGTCCCACCAACCAGACTCAAAAAACTTAAAAGCCATGGGGACTGTATTATCAATAGATGCTAAAACGAATGCGTGCAAGTTTGATGAGAAATAGTATATCTACATTGTATTAAAATACCTCCCCTCTAATATAAAGGGAAACAATAGTAAACTACAGTTGGAAAAACCTACCTACATAACCTTAAGCAAAGCAATCAAAATTAACACTACCATAATAGGACAATCCAAAATTGTGTGTCTCCTGATATTACTTGCTGAGAAACATAGCATTGCTTTTGTGATATCCTTGTAAAAAAAAAATGTATCACATGAGTCAAGTAATAAGGAAACACCAGAGAAACCCTAGTTGAGATATTCTTCAGAATAACTACCTTGTTCTCTGACCAAATGATTGTTGTGTACGACTGATAACTCTATTGTATTTATGCATGAAATGGTCCTTTTATAGGAAAAATGCCCTGAAATATTTAATTAGCATGTCTGCCACTTACACGGAAATGGGTCATGTTTACACACCCACCCACACACACACACACACATATACACACAGGGAGAAAATGATAAAGAAAATGTAGTAAAATTATAACATTTAGGGAAGCTGGGTAAAGGGTAAATAGGAGTTTTTTGTACTATTCCTGTAAATGTTCTCTGATTTTGAAATTATTTCAAAAAATTAAAAATCCAAATATATATTAGTGTAATTAAAAGTGAAAATAAGAAACACAGCCTTAATTAAAGAAGTTTTCAAATATTTCTTTGCTTTAATAATGCTACCACTGGAACAAACTTTATCATTATCACATAAAATCTTACAGAAATGTTTGTGGTCTAAAGAAGTTATAGAAATGCATAATCTGTTCTAAATCACATGAAAGACAATTTAGTAAAGAATGACCAGAGAATCTTGATCTAAGTCAGTTACATCACAAGTAAGACAGGGTTACAAGAAGAATTGAAGGGATGTTGCTGGATTGATACTTCTTTAAAATCAGGAAATAGAGATGGAAAACCTCATCTAAACTTCTGAATAGTTTTCAGTTGTGTATACTGAGTTCAGGAGACATATGTATAATTTGTATAAGAAAGCATATCCTGACATTCAAAGTTAGATTTTCCAGCACTTCGTTTTTCCCTTTTTCTCCAATATTTTTAACTTAAATTGAGATAACGGTACTAGGAAGAAATATCTATTAACATAAAAATATTTATCATGTACTGTCATCCTTTAACCAAATCTTGTGCTGTTCTCCTCATGTATTCATCTTCAGCACTAACAACCTACTAAGCATTCTTTGATTTTACTAACAGTGTTAAAGGTCAGGGTCCTTGAACTTGCTTTTGTCTCTTCTAGGAATCTTCCCTTCCAGACATTTTACAATGCTTTCTCCAGGCTTCGGGTTTCATCAGCTCTCTGCCCAAATGCCATGTTCTTACTGAGGTTTTCTCTGACCACTCTCTGTAAAACACTCTCTTTTTAAAATCACTCTCCATAAATCAGACTTATTTCCCTTTGTAGCAAGTAAAGCACATTATGTGTTTACCTGTTATCTCTTCAAGGACACCTAGTGTGCAGGAGAGTTAGAAGCAAATGAATCAAATGTTCAAAATTAATTCCAAATCCAATAGCTTTGATACTGATTTCACCAAGATACATTTTAAAAATAATTTCTTGAATGTTGGGCCAACAGTTATTCTGGCATTGGTTTTGTTTTATTATTTCCCAGGAAGCCAGTAATAAAATACAAGGAAGCTAATATACTTTTTCCTGATTTTATGCCTATGTCTGGCTTTTTATATGAAGATGTCCTTCTGAGCCATGAGACTATGGCAAACCCTCAAACTTTTGGCAAGAAGGCAATTGTGAGCAAGAGAGAAATGAATGTGTGGGCCACTGACTAGGACCAGTGCTCAAGGCTCTGGGCCACAAACAGGGCTGGCTTGAAGAGACTCTTTGCTGCTTATTTCAGGCGATGCCTGAGATCTGGGTCTGTCTATTTCTCCCAAGGGAGTCATGTCAAAACTTCCAGTTTTAAGAATATGTTCAGCCTTTCTCACATCTAAAAAATATAAAACAAAAAATTAAGGTTGTAACTGCATTAAATTGAAGTTACCAACTTTTAAAAGATATGCATACATGCTAATGTTAACTTTGGAAAAAAATAACTTTAAACTATGCCTAGAGAGAGAACCCTCAAAAAGTTACAAGCAAACAAACAAAAACCCCACACACACCAATACTGATTTGGAAGAAAATTTTCTTAACAAAAAATTTCTATAACGACTGTGTGTGAAGTAAAATACATTTGGAAAATGAAAATAGTTGCAACACATAGTTTAGTCAGCTATACAATATATTAACAACTAGAATTTAGACAATCTAAATGATTTTATAAAACCTAAGTTTTTCTTGGCTGGCTTTGCAGTTTGAACTTCTGCCTTGCATGCTTCCACCAAATTTCAAATTGATCTTAGAATGTCTCATTTGTTTCTCTTAGATACTTTGAAATCTATTTTAATCAAATGGGAAATTAAAATCAAATAAAACTTTAAATGCTTTGGCCCTCTTGCTTTCTATCAGCCTCTCTCAGAGATTCCATTTGCCTGCTCTGTCATATTTTGCCTGAGTAAAATCCATTCAGTTCAGCTCTATCTAATTCACTGATGGAACTGGCATCTGCTTTGTTCTGTTTCTATTGAATTAAAATAGGAAGAAAAATGGACTCTCTTCACAAGCTCTGCGCTTTGCTTAAAATAGGACCACCTCAGTGGGAGTTCTGCCATACCTGGCTGCTTTGTCTCAGCTCTGCTGGACTGTGAACTGGCTCGGCAATGTATTTCTGCTTATACAGATTGCTTTGCTTGGTTGTTTTATGAATAAGCCTCTGATTCTCTCTGTCTTTGCTTTATTGAAAAATCCTCACCACTTTTGGTTTTGGCACCCAGCAGAGTAAAAGGACATATTCAAAGCAAAGTCTGGGAGCAAATTTGATAGCTTTAGTGAATAAACAGCGAGGTTTTATTTTAAATGATTCATGCCTACTTTGAAAAAATACTGCTAAGTACCTAAGTGGGAAAAATTAATGCGTATTTTGTCAGACAATATGGTTTATGAGTTTGTCTATATTTAAATGTGTGGGAAATGTGCAATTGGTCTACTCAAGTTATTACCCTTGAGATAGGAATATGAATTGCAATAGTAGAAACCCATTAACTAATGTCTTGATTATTTTACCCAACTAAAAGGGTGGTCTACTGCAGCCTCTTACAACTTTAGAATAATGTGATGGCAACTGGTCACATGACTGTGGAGGGAGAGATTTCTTTTTAAACCCACCAGTACTACTGGCCCATCTCCTTCCTTTCAGGACACTTAAGACTAAAACATGTAGCTGTTCTATTCTTGAGTTCCTCATGTGTGAGCTGGCCAACCAATTAATCGAGTACCTACGTAAGACAAACACAAATTTTTCAATAAAATTTTTTGTTCACTTCAGCTACTCTTTCAGGTCCTTTCATATATTTTCTAAATATCTCTACCCCATCTCCGTTCTAACTCCACACTTAATAAACCAAGGTACTGGGTGCTTTTAGGTCTTTTCCAAGGTCCCCATATCTCAAAAATAAGAAAAGGATATTCTAACTAGCTTAAGCCTTTAAAGGCACTGAAGTTATGTTAGTATCAAGAAACTATGACCTGAAAGTTTATGAACATATTTTTACATCAGTGTCAGGATTCCCCTTTTTATGTTGAGCAGATTTCTGACATCCTAAGGAATCTTAAAGAAAAACAACTACTAATCTGGTCTGTAGCAACTTGAGAGGTTTGACAAATCTGGGGCAGCAAGTGGTCATATACAGAAGACTGAAAAATGTCCCAAGGTTCAAAAGTAGAAATTAGAACACTCCCTAACACCATACACAAAAATAAACTCAGAATGGATTAAAGACCTGAATGTAAGGCCAGACAGTATAAAACTCTTAGAGGAAAACATAGGCAGAACACTCTATGACATAAACCACAGCAAGATCCTTTTTGACTCACCTCCTAGGGAAATGGAAATAAAAACAAAAATAAACAAATGGGACTTAATTAAACTTAACAGCTTTTGCACAGCAAAGGAAACCATAAACAAGATGAAAAGACAACCCTCAGAATGGGAGAAAATATTTGCAAACAAAGCAACTGACAAAGGATTAGTCTTCAAAATATACAAAACGCTCATGCAGCTCAATATCAAAAAACAAACAACCCAATCAAAAAAATGGGTGAAAGACCTAAATAGACATTTCTCCAAAGAAGACATACAGATTGCCAACAGACACATGAAAAGATGCTCAGCATCACTAATTATTAGAGAGATGCAAATCAAAACTACAGTGAGGTATCACCTCACACCGGTCAGAATGGCCATCATAAAAAAATCAACAATCAATCAATGCTGGAGAGGGTGTGGAGAAAAGGGAACCCTCTTGCACTGTTGGTGGGAATGTAAGTTGATACAGCCACTATGGAGAACAGCATAGAGGTTCCTTAATAAACTACAAATAGAACTACCACACTACCCAGCAATCCCACTACTGGGCATATACCCAGAGAAAACCGTAATTCAAAAAGACACATGCATCCCAATATTCAGTGCAGTACTATTTACAATAGCCAGGACATGGAAGCAACCTAAATGTCCATCAACAGAGGAATGGATAAAGAAGATGTGGTACATATATACAATGGAATATTATTCAGCCATAAAAAGGAACAAAATTGGGTCATTTGTAGAGATGTGGATGGACCTAGAGACTGTCATACAGATTGAAGTAAGTCAGAAAGAGAAAAACAAATATCATATATTAACACATATATGTGGAAAGCAGATATTTGTGGATATTTTGAAAAGCAGAAATAGAGACACAGACATAGAGAACAAACGTATGGATACCAAGGGGGAAGGAGGCGGTGGGATGAATTGGGAGATTGGGACCGACATATATATACTATTGACACTATGTCTAAAAATAGATAAGTAATGAGAACTTACTGTGTAGTTCAGGGAACTATACTCAATGCTCTGTGGTGACCTAAATGGTGACCTAAATCCAAAAAAAGAGGGGATATATGTATACGTATAGCTGATTCACTTTACTGTATGGTAGAAACTAATACAACATTGTACAGCAACTATACTCCAATAAAATTAATTATAAAAAAATAAATAAAAATGGAATGATATTTTTTTAAGTATATATTGTTGTCCCTGGCTTATATCTCTTTCAAAAAGAACTTTACTTATATACAACTCTTTAAAACCTCATTTCATTTTGGGCTTCTTCCCAAGCAATACCAGAAGTAGCCAATCAGGAGAAACTGGATAAATCAGTTTGAAAATAAATGATTCTTATTTTGGGACATCCCTTCCTAATCTCCTTGTGAATGTTTGACATTTAAATACATGTCATCCATAATCTCTGGCAGAACTGACCTTCTTGAAATGTCACAGAACTTGTGCCATGCTGATGTCCAGATGAATATACTAGCATGTAGCCTCTACATTCAATCACGGAGGAATGGTCAAAAGCACAGTAAGGTAATAAGAGAACACAAATTACTATGTGGTGATTCTTTTCAAACAGATATGAAAGGGAAACATCTATAACTTTATCTCAAGGGGGAACGGCAAAGAGGGTATGAAGCTGTGGTAGCCAGACTACTAAAATGACCCCAGTGACCCTTACTCTTATACATATAATCTCTCCCCCTTAAGTGTGGGTGAAATTTATAGCTATATCACTCATAACATGGTAAAAGGGATTTTACAGCAGTAATTAAGGGCACTGATTTGATCCATCGACTTTCGGCCAATCCAAAGAGAGATGACCTAAATAGGACTGACCTAATTTCATGAGCCCTTTAAATCTGGGTCCAGAGGTGAGAGACAAAGAAAATCTAAACTCTACAACAGTCTGTAAACTACAAAATCTATGTTGGGATTTGCAGTCTCATTTGTAGCAGTCTATTGACCTCTCTCACTCATTGCCTAAAATATCTCTCATTTTAAACCAATCCTTTCTCCTACTGGGGTAGTTACATTTTCCTCCCTTAGGATATCTTATAGTTCAATAACCTGTTTTAAGAAACTAGCTCCATAACTATTACTGTTAAAAGTGTTACAATCTGTTTTTCAACTTCCATGTTCTCCTGGAGGACTTTTTACAATTCCTCTTGATCAGAAAAAAGAAAGTTAAGATAATCCAACTCTATAGTAAGGAATTTCAGTATAGGATTAGTCAGTAATCCCACTGTTCCTTGATCTTCAACCTTGAAGTAAATCCAACAGTATAAATGATATAGAATTTGAATAGACTTGGTGAATAAGAAGTAGCAAGAATGAGAGTAAGACACGTATATGTCAGATAAATCCTGTAAAAATTCAGGTGCCTATCTCATCAGTGAACTTCCTAAGGAAGCAGAGTTCTGAGTATTGTCAGAATGTCCCCCTCTAAAATAAAAGACAGGTTTTTGCATTGATTGTTGGATTGTTTGGATTTCAGAATCAATATATTCTACATTCGCACAGTTTGCTCTGACCCATTTATCAGAGAACCCACGACGTTTCTAGGTATGAAAGGGGCACAGAATAAGGGAAAGCTCTGAAGTAATTCCAGGCTATTCTACAAAATATCAGGACACTCAGGACTTAGGAACCAGTAAATCTAATAGTGCTTAAAATGGCTGTGGTAAATAAATGCATTTGCAAATTCTAAATAAAAATTGTTTAAGGGATCCATAAGGTTTTGTGCTACAGTCACGCCATCAGCCACTAGCCAGTACCTTACAGCTAATCAGCCCTGGGAGAAAATTAATGCTTGACTAAGGGATACCTAAACAATGTGAACTGAACTGCTTGTCACAATTATGTGATGTCATCTGACATACCAAGACATAATATTGTGTGTGTTCAGGAAAAAAGAGTTTTATAAAATGGAAATATTTGATAAAACTTTAGACTCAAGCCTGTTTAGAAGGCATAAGGAAGTTGCATGAACCTGAGATTCCAGCACAAGGCAGACACATCTTGTTTCCTAGGCTCCCAGGTCAGCTGGCTTCTCACCCCTCTGGTCCTGGGAGACACTGACAGGGAATTGGAAGGTGGAAGTTGACAGAAGTCAGAGTGGCTCCCCTTTCTCTCTGCTTCCTATGCCATCTCATTTATGGCTCTTCCTCCAACCAGACAGGTGGTTGGATTTCTAGTTTCCACCAGGTGATTCTAGATCTGAGCTTCAATAACACTTCTGTGACCCTTTGTTCCTGCAGCAGCTTCCTGCTGTTTCCACCTCCTATTTTCTGGTGTGACTCACAGTCCGTTGCTTGGCTTCTCAGTAGTCCTATCACCTGTGCAATCAATGCCTTATACTAAATTCCTTTCATTTAAATATTTGTAGTGATTTCTTTTTTCTTGGTTGGACCCTGAACATAAGATAGATAAAATTTAATTGCAAATTATATAAGATTCTACTTAACTAAGTTATATGAATAGTCATAATGAGTTAACAATTATGTTGCCAATAAAATGGGTGATCACAATGTCACATGGCTGAATGGGTAAGAGGAACTTTTGAGATTCCATCTGTTTAAGAGAAACAAATATAGATTAGAATGCCACTTGGGAAGCCAAAAGTGAGTGTCAACATAAATGCTTTTATTTTAGTATTTTAGCCTGAAAATTATCTATGTATGTATCGATATTTCTTTCTGTGTCACGCCAAATGTCTTTCTTTTTATCTATCATTATAATTTATTACCCCTAGAACTGTGTCCTGTTTCAGTTAAGCTGGATTCAAATATTAACAACTACATTTCAATGCATACATTTTAAAAGAATAGATATAGCTTTAAATAATATTTGTCCTCAAAATAAATTATAATAAATTATGACTCAAGGCAAATTTTATTTTAATTGTAATAAAACCAGTAGGCTGTCTATCTGGCTAAGAATGAAACTGGTGTAAATCCCAGGAGTCAAATGTAGGATAAACTTCACTTTCTAATTTGATAATTCTCTATTGTCATCTATATCATTTCTTTGACAATTCAGATTTTAGTGAATTCCCTTCATCTTCATTTGTACAAATCAAAAAAAAATGAAGAACATATTGCAAAATATCCACATGCAAAAATATCCAACATCACTGTTTAAACTTCTCTCTCTCAGGGAAACATAAATTCATCTAGACTAGAATTTTGCCATTACTGCTGTCAGAAATTTGCAGACTGATTTTTGGATCACAGCAGATGGTGGTTCGTGGTAGGAAAGGTTTCCATGTTTCCATTTTACTAAGGTTTCTTAACAAGAACCCTTGTCCAAAAATATGTTTAATTCAACTGAAAATCATTAACACAATTTGAATGAAAGTAAGCCAGAACATTTGAAAATATAATAAGAAAAATCAGCCTCCAGAGAGCTTGGACTAAGCAATGGAAGAGTACAATTTGACAGTTTTTTTTTAATCCATTTTCATTCTTACTTTCCTTTATTCAAAATGTCACCCTTTACAGTTCAGTTGGCATTTGGGATGAAAAGAAATCACATTTTTTCCAAGTGTGCACAAGGTTGATTATTTATTTGAATGAACTATCACTTTATCTAAGCAACAGTAACATCTTAAATACCCTTTTTACCCCACTGACTTACATCGCTGTTCCAGATTAAGTGTAAAACCAGAAATTCAATCATTTTTTATCCTTGATAACATGGTCTTATCTAATATTTGCCTTGTGGATATAATTTGAAAGGGAGAATTTCATTAACATTTAATCTCAGTGAACACGTAAGGAAATGTAATTTGTTTCTGATAAATATTCTAATTTCAGTAAATGTCCTATCTTATTTTCTCTGTAGATTTCTATCTATGGGAACATATATTACTGCTTATGTTACAAATTAACAACACTGTGATATAGTTTTTAGTTAGTCTAAATGCAACATTCTTTTTTAGTATTTTCTAATGCAGTTAGTTAAATGAGTTTAAATTCCACTGATATCTTAAGGCTAGTTAGATAAATAAAATGTTCTAGCATTTTCCAAAAAGTTTGAGGATGTAGGGATAATTTTTTTAAATGAGGCAAAAATGTTTAACCTATATTAATAACTCAGAGTCAAAAGACAAACTCAAGCAAGTATCTAAATATTTTTTGATGTAACCAAGAAAAATATCTAACTTGAAGTACCTTTAAAATTGTCTCATCTCTAAAGGTGTACAATAGATGTGTCCTTAGTACAGAAACAAACATGTCCATGTCAGTGATTTTAAAATGACAACATAGTGTCCATCTCACTTATCACAAAGTGTGTCAAAATGACAAAAAAAAAGACTGTACTTGAATATAATTAGAAAATGCTCCCTCATGGAAAAAAAATAGAATCTGTTATTATTAAACATTTAACAAAAAACCCAACCAAACAATGGAGAGGTAAAAGACAAGAGAGAATGAAAAGGGCCATGTAATATTTGAAAAAATGTCAAACTCAATAGTAATCATTAAACCAGGATAAGGATGTTTAGAGGCCAATTCTCTCCTAAGGTTTATTTTATTCAGATTGTAACTTTTCTAGAAAGTTTTTGAATCCAACATTATTGGTTTAACATGTACTGTCTTTTGCTCTATACTTCACCCATGTGAATTTCCTCAAGTTCTAGTAAAATGATTATAAAAGGCATGGGCTCTTCACAAATTATCATGCTTCTTAAGGGCACAATTTCCTGGGCCTGAACTCTGTCCATGAAGAGAGGAGGCAATAAAATGCTTTGCTTTCTTAGTTAAGGTGACAGAAGTGAATAGCATAAAGAATAATCAATTTCACAAGGTGAATCTATTCAACACAAAGCTATGCTTCAAAAGCACAGTTGGTGAGAAACTGTTTCTGCAGAAAGATCTCTCAATCTGAATCTACCAGCTCTCTCTCAAATGTACTATCATTTCATTTATGTTTATGTCATCCCTGATTTTAAGGAGTTGGGTGAGGTTAATTTACAGAATCAAATAATAGGCAAGTATATAAAAATGGATGATAGGGCTTCCCTGGTGGTACAGTGGTTGGGAATCCTCCTGCCAACACAGGGGACATGGTTTGAACCCTGGTCCGGGAAGATCCCACATACCACCAAGCAACTAAGCCCGTGGGCCACAACTACTGAGCCTGCGCTCTACAGCCTGTGAGCCACAACTACTGAGCCTGAGTGCCACAACTACTGAAGCCCACACGCCTAGAGCCTGTGCTCCACAACAAGAGAAGCCACCGCAATGAGAAGCCCGTGCACTGAAATGAAAAGTAGCCCCCGCTCGCCGCAGCTAGAGAAAGCCCACGCGCAGCAACGAAGACCCAATGCAGCCAAAAATAAATGAATAAAATAAATTTTTAAAAAATGTATGATGAAACAGAGGTGAACACATTATTGAATAAATTTAATTTTCTTTATACCAAAAAAAAAAGTAATCATTGAAATATAAACTGAAATAATAAAGTATGATTATTCTCTCTTGGATATCCTATTAATCACAATCCTTGGTTCTTTCCACTTGCTTATACCTTGTCTATTAATGGCACACTTCTATTTATTTAGTTAATTATTTAATATATTTGATAATACAAGTTCATAATACAAAACCAAAGCCACAATCTGAAAATAACCCATAGCTAACATCTGATCATTTGGTGCCCTGAGTCCTGAGACCATAATATACCCCTGCCTTTCCTCTATTAAACTCTTCATAATATAAAACAGTTAATAGACATTAGCTCTATGTAGCTTTTATGTGGTTTTTAATAAATTCTTTATATATTCTCCTGTATTATTTGAACTTTTACAGTCATTTATAAATTCATAATCAGAATACTGATCCAATTTTCCCTTTTTTTTTAACAAATTTATTGGAGTATAATTGCTTTACATTGTTGTGTTGGTTGCTGCTGTATAACAAAGTGAACCAGCTATACGTATACATATATTCCCATATCACCTCCCTCTTGCGTCTCCCTCCCACCCTCCCTATCCCACCCCTCTAGGTGGTCACAAAGAATCGAGCTGATCTCCCTGTGCTATGCAGCTGCTTCCCACTTGCTATCTATTTTACATTTGGTAGTGTATATATGTCAATACCACTCTCTTACTTTGTCCCAGCTTACCCTTTCCCCTCCCCATGTCCTAAAGTCCATTCTCTACATCTGAGTCTTTATTCCTGTCCTGCCTCTAGATTCAATATATATGTGTTACTTTTTAGATTCCATATATATGTGTTACCATACACTTTTTGTTTTTCTCTGACTTACTTCACTCTGTATGACAGACTCTAGGCCCATCCACCTCACTACAAATAACTCAATTTCATTTCTTCTTATGGCTGAGTATTATTCCATCGTATATATGTGCCAAATCTTTTTTATCCATTCATCTGTCAATGGACATTTAGGTTGCTTCCATGTCCTGGCTATTGTAAATAGAGCTGCAATGAACATTGTGGTACATGACTCTTTTTGAATTATGGTTTTCTCAGGGTATACGCCCAGTAGTGGGATTGCTGGGTCATATGGTAGTTCTATTTTTAGTTTTTGAAGAAACCTCCATACTGCTCTCCATAGAGGGTGTATCAATTCACATTCCCACCAACAGTGCAAGAGGGTTCCCTTTTCTCCACACCCTCTCCAGCATTTATTGTTTGTAGATTTTTTGACGATGGCCATTGTGACTGGTGTGGGGCGATACCTCATTGTAGTTTTGATTTGCATTTCTCTAATGATTAGTGATGTTGAGCATCCTTTCATGTGTTTGTTGGCAATCTGTATATCTTCTTTGGAGAAATGTCTATTTAGGTCTTCTGCCCATTTTTGGATTGGGTTGTTTGTTTCTTTGATATTGAGCTGCATGAGCTGCTGATATATTTTGGAGATTAATCCTTTGTCAGTTGCTTCATTTGCAAATATTTTCTCTTACTCTGAAGGTTGTCTTTTCATCTTATTTATGGTATCCTTTGCTGTGCAAAAGCTTTTAAGTTTCATTAGGTCCCATTTGTTTATTCTTGTTTTTATTTCCATTTCCCTAGGAGGTGAGTCAAAAAGGATCTTGCTGTGGTTTATGTCATAGAGTGTTCTGCCTATGTTTTCCTCTAAGAGTTTTATACTGTCTGGCCTTACATTTAGGTCTTTAATCCAGTTGGAGTTTATTTTTGTGTATGGTGTTAGGGAGTGTTCTAATTTCATTCTTTTACATGTACCTGTCCAGTTTTCCCAGCACCACTTATTGAAGAGGCTATCTTTTCTCCATTGTATGCTCTTGCCTCCTTTATCAAAGATAAGGTGACCATATGTGCGTGAGTTTATCTTTGGGCTTTCTATCCTGTTCCATTGATCTATATTTCTGTTTTTGTGCCAGTACCATACTGTTTTGATTACTGTAGCTTTGTAGTACAGTCTGAAGTCAGGAAGCCTGATTCCTCCAGCTCCGTTTTTCTTTTGCCAGATTGCTTTGGCTACTCGAGGTCTTTTGTGTTTCCATACAAATTGTGAAATTTTTTGTTCAGTTCTGGTGAAAAATGCCATTGGTAGTTTGATAGGGATTGTGCTGAATCTGTAGATTGCTTTGGGTAGTTTAGTCATTTTCACAATGTTGATTCTTCCAATCCAAGACCATGGTATATCTCTCCATCTGTTTGTATCATCTTTAATTTCTTTCAGCAATGTCTTATTGTTTTCGGCAAACAGGTCTTTTGTCTCCTTAGGTAGGTTTATTCCTAGGTATTTCATTCTTTTTGTTGCAATGGTAAATGGGAGTGTTTCCTTAACTTCTCTTTCAGATTTTTCATCATTAGTATATAGGAATGCAAGAGATTTCTGTGCATTAACTTTGCATCCTGCTACTTTACCAAAATCACTGACTAGCTCTAGTAGTTTTCTGGGAGCGTCCATAGGATTCCCTATGTACAGTACCATGTCACCTGCAAACAGTGACAACTTTACTTCTTCTTTTCTGATTTGGATTCCTTTTATTTATTTTTCTTCTCTGATTGCTGTGGCCAAAACTTCCAAAACTATGTTGAATAATAGTGGTGAGAGTGGGCAACCTTGTCTTGTTCCTGATCTTAGGGGAAACGGTTTCAGTTTTTCACCATTGAGAACGATGTTGGCTGTGGGTTTGTCATATATGGCCTTTATTATGTTGAGGTAAGTTCCCTCTATGCCTACTTTCTGGAGAGTTATCATAAATGGGTGTTGAATTTTGTCAAAAGCTTTTTCTGCATCTATTGAGATGATTATATGGTTTTTTTCCTGCAATTTGTTAATATGGTGTATCACATTGATTGATTTGCATATATTGAAGAATCTTTGCATTCCTGGGATAAAACCCACTTGATCATCCTTCAACTGCTGTGTACTTCTCTGTCTTCTCATTTTACTTAACTTACTGTGTTTGGGGGTCTCCTTTTTGCAGGCTGCTGGTTCATAATTCCTGTTGTTTTTGGTGTCTGCCCCCAGTGGGTAAGTTTGGTGCAGTGGGTTGTGTAGGCTTCTGGTGGATGAGGCTGGATCTTGTCTTTCTGGTGGGCTGGACTGCATCCAGTGGTGTGTCTTGGGGTGTCTGTGAACTTAGTATGATTTTAGGCAGCCTCTCTTCTAATGGGTCGGGTTTTGTTCCTGTCCTGGTAGTTGTTTGGCACGGGGTGTCCAGCACTGAAGCATGCTGGTCATTGAGTGGAGCTGGGTCCTAGAGTTGAGACAGAGATCTCTGGGAGAGCTCTCGCTGATTGATATTACGTGGGGCCAGGAGGTCTGGGGTGGTCCAGTGTCCTGAACCTGGCTTTCCTCCCTCAGAGCCTCAGGCATGACACCCGGCCAGAGCACCAAGACCCTGTCAACCACATGGCTCAGAAGAAAAGGGAGGAAAAAAAAAAAGAAAAGAATAAATAAATAAATAAAATAAAAATAAAATAATTATGAAAATAAAAAATTTTAAGAAAATTATTAAAATAGAAAAAAAAAAAGACGAGAGCAACCGAACCAATAAACAACTCCACCAGTGACAGCAAGTGCTAAAAACTAAACTAAAATAAACATATAAATCAGAAACTAGTCAGTGGTATGCAGCAAACCCCAAGTCTACAGAGGTATTCCACAGATGCAGGGTACATCAAGTTGATTGTGGAGATTTGATCCGCTGCTCCTGAGGCTGCTAGGAGAAATTTCCCTTTTTCTTCTTTGTTCGCACAGCTCCCGGGGTTCAGCTTCGGATTTGGACCCGCCTCTGCATGTAGGTCACCTGAGGGCGTCTGTTCTTCGCTCAGACAGGACAGGGTTAAAGCAGCAGCTGCTTCGGGGGCTCTGGCTCACTTAGGCCGGGGGAGGGAGGGGTACAGAGGAGGCGGGGCGAGCCTGCGGCGGCAGAGGTCAGCGTGACGTTGCAGCAGCCTGAGGCGCGCCATGTGTTCTCCCGGGGAAGTTGTCCCCGGATCACGGGACCCTGGCGGTGGCGGGCTGCACAGGCTCCCGGGAGGGGCAGTGTGGATAGTGACCTGTGCTTGCACACAGGCTTCTTGGTGGCTGCAGTAGCAGCCTTAGCGTTTCATGCCCATCTCTGGGGTCCGCGCTGATAGCTCAGAAACAATGGTCTCTTGCCTCTTCGGCAGCTCCAGACTTTTTCCCGGACTCCCTCCCGGCTAGCTGTGGCGCACTAGCCCCCTTCAGGCTGTGTTCACGCCGCCAACCCCAGTCCTCTCCCTGGGACCTGACCTCCGAAGCCCGAGCCTCAGCTCCCAGCCCCCGCCCGCCCCGGCAGGTGATCAGACAAGCCTCTCGGGCTGGTGAGTGCTGCTCGGCGCCAAGCCTCTGTGCGGGAATCTCTCCGCTTTGCCCTCCGCACCCCTGTGGCTGCACTCTCCTCCGTGGCTCCGAAGCTCCCCCCTCCACCACCCGCAGTCTCTGCCCGCGAAGGGGCTGCCTAGTGTGTGGAAACCTTTCCTCCTTCACAGCTCCCTCCCACTGGTGCGGGTACCGTCCCTATTCTTTTGTCTCTGTTTTTTCTTTTTTCTTTTGCCCTACCCAGGTACGTGGGGAGTTTCTTGCTTTTTGGGAGGTCTGAGGTCTTCTGCCAGCATTCAGTAAGTGTTCTGTAGGAGTTGTTCCACATGTAGATGTATTTCTGATGTATTTGTGGGGAGGAAGGTGATCTCCATGTCTTACTCCTCCACTATCTGGAAGGTTCTCCTCCAATTTTTGTTTTTAAACACACATAAAAAGAATTTTTGCTACTTCAGTTGCTTAAAGCATCTATTCCCACCTTTGAATCTACTTTCCATCTTTGAATTTGCTTATTTTGAATCAATTTACTTGGTACTCAGCAATTTTTGCTTAAACAGAAGAGTTTTCATTTTTGCCTATTTTACCTTTTCCTTTATTTTATATAACTTAGTTTTAAATTCTATTTTGTTATTTAAAATCCCATTCTGAATTATCTCTCATAGATATGGGATAAACAAATTTGTGGAAAAAGCTGTTCAATAGCTTGGATATAAATAGAGCAGAAGTTGGAATGTGTTTTACAGAGCTGTGCAGGTTTAAAGCCCTTCGCTGCATTTCAGTAGAATTCCATGCAAAACTACCCTCAAGCATTTGAACTAATTTGAAATCTAGGAGCAAGAAACTGCATCTATGTTATACCAGGTATATAAGAATGAGATCTGATCTAATCCTCAAAATAGCTTTTTAATATAGTTATTTTGATTTCCATTTCTGACATATTAAATTTTATGCTCTAAGTGGTTAAATAATTGGTCCATGGTCACATAATTTGCAAATATCAGAGCTGGGGTTTTAATATATATTATTGTATGTGAGTATGTATCTGTGTGTCTCTGTAATAGGACTTCCTTTGAGTGGAATATAAGAATAGAATTACATAAATATTTTTAAAACAATCTAGTTTCTATATCACAAAAGTACATGACCTATTACTTGAAAACTATCAATCATTGGTTCATATTATGGAATAAGAAGGATGTGATGAGCAACACTTTCCCCAGAAGACACTTCAGTATAATCACTTCTCATATTGTATTCCAGAAAATAACCAGATGGCCCTAAACTTTTACATAAACGTTTTCTTTAGCCAAAATTCCACTAAGTAAACAAACTAAAGGAACAGTCTTATGATAACCAACATATGGAAAAAGCAAATGAATCTGAAATCATTCACCAAATCTAGGTTAGGATGAGTTTCTTTATTGGTAAGATATTCTAGTTCTTTGTATTAGATAGGTCAGATTGTGCTCAGCTGAGACCTAATAGGATGTATCTCTTCAATGACTTTTGTAAGGAACACATGTCTGCTCACTCTCACTGCAGATTTACTAAAGATTCTAATTGAGTAACTCTTAGGTAAGACCCAGGAATCTAAATTTTAACAACCATATCAGTACTACAGATAATCAGGAAATTTGGGGAAGCACTACATTAATATAAGACAAGAAAGGAAAATAAAATAATGTATTAAGTGCTAGGTACTTTCTAAATCATAAATAATTTAACCCTCATAAAAATACTGTAAGTTAGGTAACTCCGTTTTGAAAGTGGAGAAACCAAATTTTAGAGTGATTAAATATCTTTCTCATACTAAATAAATAGGAGATCATTTTGCTCATAAAGTGTACACTTTTTTTTACTTCATTATTGTGTGTATCCTGCAGGTTTGGGGACCTAATTTAAGCATCTGTCAATCACTACCGTAACTTCAGAACACAAGGCAATAACGAGAATTTAAGTCACCAAAGTTTCAACCTTAAAGTCACACGGATCTGGGAAAAGTGCTTCACTGGAGATGTCTTCAGGGATGCCAGTCTGAATCAAACCTGAATATACTTTTTCAAATTCATAATCTATCAATGCTATATTTCAGATTCTACAATAAATCTATGGGAAATTTCACTTGCTTGCATGTCTAAGGTTTTAGCATTGTTAAATATTATTAGATATCAGCATTGTGTTTAAACTATTGAAAAAGAAACAAGGCTTTCAGTCCAGCATGTAAGAAGCCTAGAAGTGGCCACTCTCTCTTAGCAACAAGTAAATGCTGAACAAACTAAAAAACCAACAACTCTTCTTAGATCCATAAGAGAAGTAAAGTCATAAACCAAACTGCTGCCCCCAAAACAGGAGAGAACAACAGGCAAATACAAAATAAAAAGAAAGAAAAAAAACCACAACTTACTCGAGCAGAAAACACCATGGGAACCAGCTCCTAGGTAGGGAAACCCGAACTGTGATTGAAGACTTGCTGGAGGCTCAGTGTGAGATTTAAAATCTCCAGGGAGACCCAATCATCACTGACCCCACCCACACTTTCATGAGTTCCACCTGTTCGAGTTCTAACAGGTTCTCAAAGGGATTACTGGAGAAAAATTCCCTCGGGCTTCCGTCCGGGGAGGGAGAGAACCATTTTGATACATCCCAGAGCATTCTGTTTTTCTTAACAAGGCCTGCACTCAGGAGAAACTATTTAACCAAAGCCAAAACTGCTGAAGTTTCATCAGCATCTAATTGACATGGGGGAAGGGAAACATCCAACCCAGCTGATTCTATCCTTCCATGTGGAGAAAGTGAAGTAAGTTCTAGCGAAATCTAGCCATCCTGTCAATCCTAAAAGTGGTGGGGAGGGACTGAGAAGCACATGTGAAGTTCACATTCTAGAGGCACAGACACACTAAAAGACGGAGACCTAATCATAGGACTGTAGAACACTTCTCTCCCCACAACTTACTACCACATTACTAAAGACTTAATTACAATAGTTCCTTTTTATCCATTACATCATTCCTGGCTATCTCTCTCTCTCTCTCTCTCACACACACACACACACACACACACACACACACACACACACACACACACCACACACAATTACAAGACATACTGAAAGGCAAAAAACACATTTTGAAGAGACAGAGACATACTGAAAGGCAAAAAGACATTTTGAAGAGACAGAGCAAGCATCAAAACCAGTCTCAGATATGGCAGGGATGTTGAAAACATCAACCCAGGAATTTAAAAAGAACAATGATTAACATACTATGGGATCTAATGGATAAACTAGACAGCGTGCAAGAACAGAAAGGTAATGTAAGCAGACAGATGGAAATCTAAGAAAGAACCAAGAAGAAATTCTAGAGATCAAAAACCTTGCAACAAAAATGGAAAATGACTTTAAGAATGCCTATGAAGATGAACTTAGCAGACTGGACCATGACTGAGAACAGAATCTCTGAGCTTGAGAATTCTCAGTAGAAACCTCCAAAACTGAAAAGCAAACAGAAAAAGAGACTAAAAGGGAAACATAACAGAGTATCTAAGAACTATGGGATACCTACAAAAGGTGTAAACATACATTTAAGGGGAATACCAGAAGGAGGAGAGAAAAGAACAGAAGAAATAGTTGAAACAATAATGACTGAGAATTTCCCTAAATTAATGTCAGACACCAAACTGCAGATCAGAGAACACCTGTCAGGATATCATCAAACCTACACCTAGGCATATCATATTCAAGCTACAGATAATCAAATATAAATTAAAAGATTCTGAAACAAGCCAGAGACAAAAAACCTTACCTAAAGAAGAGCAAGTATAAGAATGACATCCAACAGCCTCTCAGAAACCATGCAACCAAGAAAAGAGTGGAGTGAATTATTTAAAGTGTTAACAGAAAATAAAAACACAATGTAGCATTCTGGTCCCTGCAAAATTGTCTTTGAAAAGTGAAGGAGAAATAAAGACTCTCTCAGCAAAACAAAAATTGAGGAAAGTTGTTATCTATAGAGTTGCCTTGTAAGAAATAATTAAAAAGTTCATTAGGGAGAAGGAAAATAATATAGGTCAGAAACTTTGATCTACATAAAGAAAGAAAAAAACACAGGTGAAGGAATAAGTGAAGGTAAAAAAATTATTTTTTCTTATTCTTAATTAATCTAAAGATGTAGTATAAGTGCCTGACACTAAGCTTTTGATTGCCAAGGCATTCATTTCAAAAGACATCTGTCTTGAATAAACACCTGGCTAGCTGTATGACACAGCTCCTAGCAAAACAACCAGATAAGAAATTAGGCCTCCACACCCAGGAAGTTTCCTTTCAGAAAACCCTGGGCAACCCTGGGCCACCACTCCAGTGACCCCACCTCCACCCTCCCATGCCCAAATTCCCACCTCTTATGCTACAAATTGGCCAGTAATGAGTGATCCAGTGAAACCCAGACAACCCACCCTCAGATCCTAATAAAAGTAGAGCCTAAATCCATGTTATCTCTCTCCCCCCTTCCCCTCATCACTCTTTTCCTCACAACCTCATTCTGTGACCCTTGGGCATGCCATGTACACTCTAAGACCTTTGAGTAATCAATCTTTTTCCACAAAGTTCTCCGATGGTTTTTGCTGAAATGTGTCCTGTGACATAATATGCATCATAATAGAAAACAGAAGGGGTGGCCCAGCCATAGCATTGGCCCCAGTGGGGGAAATGTGTGTGGGGTTCCCTCTGAGTAATATGCGCCCAGGCAAATGCCTCAGGCATTCCTAGCTGAGAGCATCGCCATCAACAGGCTGGGACTGACACAACAGATAAGAGTTTGTTAATATAATAATAGCAACATTGGATTTGATATGTATGCTTTTGTATGTTCATGTATAGGAGAAATGTATGACAGCAATGAGACAAGGAACAAGAGGGAGGGATTAGGATTATTTTATTATGATACACTACCTGTGAAGCAGTATAGTGTTATTTAAAAGTAGAATTGGATTAGTTGTAAATGTGTATGGCAAACTCTAGGGCAATCACTAAAAAAAAGAAGTAAAGAAAGAAATTTTTTAAAGTATGAGAAAGAAATATAACTATAACCGATAGGCTAAGAAAAGAGAAAAATGGAATAATAGAAAATGCTCAATTAAAGCCACAAAAGGCAGAGAAAGAGTGGAAGACAAAATAGGAGCAAACAACAAGGGCAAAAAATAGAAAACTGTAACAGTAGATATTAATCCAACTATATAGTCATTTTGAATGTCAATGGTCTAAATGCACCAATTAGAAGATATATGTTGTCAGAGTGAATCAAACAACAGACACAACTATATGTTGTCTACAAGGGTCCTACTTAAAGTATAAAGACAAATATAGATTATAAGTGGATAAAGGAAAATATAACATGCTAACAGTAATCCAAAGAAATGGGAGTAGATGTATTGATTTCAAACAAAGCAGAACTCAATGTAAAGAAAGGTATCAGGGCATTACGTAAAAAGGGGCATACATAATGATAAAGGGGAAAATTTTCCAAGAAGACAGAATGATCCTTAGTATATATGCACCTAACAAAAGAGCATCAGCACACTGACAAATTTACACAAAGGGATTGTCAAAAACATACAGTATGTACATAACATAGAATGAATTAAAATGTTATGAATACTTTATAAAACTAAAAAGTTGCATTTTAATCATTACATCTTATTTAAAATATTTTGAATATATCTCCCCAAATGAATGTATAATACTTGGCAAAATAAAGCTACATCATGCATGCGTTCTAAGTATTTGTGTGCTTTACAAGGGTTAAGCATTTATTTTGAGAGTACTATAGAGCTGTAGTGCTTCAGTATACACATATGTACAACATATCAGTTAACTTATACAAAATCATACACACATAACATCATAAGTTACAAAAAAGCAAATGTGAAATTTATAGGCTCTCATGATATTTATTTTTCTATTAAATAGCACAGGTTTTCATATCCTCAGGTTACTAAATCCTCAAAACATACTTTGAGGTGCACCATAAATTTATTAATGAAGTAATGGGTTCAAAAGTATTGATTTTTCTCAAGGTCACACAGTTATTAATCTGCTTCTGGATTTGAACAAAAGTTTATTGATTCCAATTCTAGACATTTAAAATTTTATATCACACTTCCTTATGCACACTTAAAAATACTCTGGCAGCTATAGATCTAAATTAATATCAATACATTGAATATAACTGCCGTGTGTACTAGGAGATAGACTGAAATGAAGAGTTGACAGGTTTGTAAAAGTAAACTTAAAAATTAACTTTAGAACATAAGAGTTTCAAAGGCTCTTCTACCTTAGGGATGCTTGGGTATAATTTCATAGGAAGAACACAACTCTAGCAATTATTAGTTACTGTAATCTCCTGGTGCGAATGTAAGTAATTATCAATACATTCCATCAAGACCATAAGGGAAAGACTGTAAAACATGAATCTTTAAAAGTCATTTAAATTGCTTTAAGAGAGGAAACTATGCAGAAACAATTGTATGCAAAGAGAAGTTTTGCATCTCACAGTACTAAAATTTTAGGAGGAATGTTTTAAAATTAAATCTAAAACTCCTGTTTCCTTAATAAATATTTATTGAATATATGTGATATGTCAACTGTGCTTAGTTCTGGGGATGTCTAATCTCTGTTCCCATGAGGTGGAGTAGGAGGACTGAAATAGATTCCTTAAATAGATCACTTGCAATACAACGAAATAAGTGCAATGAGAGATGTGGAAAGGGTATTATAAAAACATAGAGGGTAAGGGGATAAGGGGAAAGATTGAAAGAGTCACTGATAGTTTTCTCAGTCTAAAATCAATTTAAATAGGTAAAAAGGAGTTCAGCAGGTGAAAAGGTGATGCAAAGGCATTTCAAACAGAGATCATGCATCCAAAAAGGCCAAGCATGGGATGATGTAAATGCATAGAACATCATAAATATAAAACATGAGTGACAACAATGAAGCTAGAGCATCAGACAGACATGGAGACTTATTATAATAAAAATGTACGGCATTTTTTTTCTAGAGCCTAATTAAATTGTAAAAAGATGAATGGCATATTTAGATTCATATTTTAAGTGGGCCTCTGTGATTTTAATTTTGATACCACTTAAAACAATATTAAAATATTAAGTATCTCATCATACATTTTTAGTTGACATTTTTCTTAAGTTAACTTGAAATTCATATGCCGTCTTAAGAAAAATACAAACAAATGTTGTGTACCCTTTACCCAGTTTCCCATATTGATAATACTTTGAAAAATTAGTACAATATCGTGATAGGATACTGACATTGATATGATCCACTAATCTTATTTACACTTCCCTAGTTTCACTTCTACTTATTTGCCTGTGTTTGTGTGTGCACACATGCGCATGTTTAGTTCCATACAATTTTGTCACCTGTGTACGTTCCTGAATCAACCACCACAGCCAAGATACTAAACAGTTCCTTGGTCACAAGGATCCCTGTGTTGCCTTTCTGTAAACATACGCTCTTGCCCTTCCTTTACCCTCCCTAAATCTAGGCAACCAATAATACATTCTCCATTTCTAAAGTTTATTTCAAAAGTTACATACATAGAATCATACATTATATAACTTTTGAGATTGGCTTTCATGCAACATAATTCTCTGGAGATTCATCCAAGTCGGCCTGTATATTAATAGTCCATTCTCAATTATTGCAGAGTAATATTCCATGGTATGTATTTACTACAGTTGTTTTGCTCTTTAACTCTTGAAGGATTTCTGGGCTGTTTCCAGTTTGGGCTATTAAAAATAAGATTGACTATTATGAATATTCATGTAGAGGTTTTGTGTGAACACAAGTTTTCATCTCTCTGGAATAAACAACCAGTAGTGCAATTGCTGGGTTGAATTGTAATTACAGCTCTAGTTTTATAGAAAACTGCCAAAGTATTTTCTAGGGTGCCTGTGTCATTTTACATTCTCACCAGCAGTGTAAGAGTTACGCAGTTTCTTTACTCCTTTCCACTATTCGACATTTTCACTCTTCTTTATTTTAGTCATTCTGATAGCTATGTAGTGATATCTCATTATGATTTTAATTTGTATTTCCTTAATGTCTAATGATGTTGAATGTTTTTTCATGCATTTATATGCCATCTGCATATCCTCATCAGTGAAATGTCCAGTCATGCCACTTGCCCATTTTCTAATTGGATTTTTAAAAATATTCCATGTGTTTATAGAGATTTTCAAGTTGTCTTTTTATTTTAATTTGATGATTTTATGAACAGAAAAGACACTCTCTATACTTTCAATTCTTTAAATTTATGATATAAGCTATAGGCTATTTTGGTGAATATTTCATTTTGGAAAAATGTTTATTTTGCTGTTATTGGTTGCTATTCAATATGTAACAAGTAGATCTTGCTAGTTGACTGTGCTGTTCCACATATCTTTGATTTCTTCATTGACTTACTGAACAACTGTTCAGTAGCATGTTGTTCAGTCTCCATGTATATGTGATTTTTCCAGGTTTCTTCTTGTATTCGATTTCTACTTTCATATCATTGTGATTGAAGAAGATGCTTGATATGATTCCAATCTTAAATTTGTTGAGGCTTGTTTTGTGTCTTAACATATGGTTTATCCTTGATAAAGTTCCATGCGCACTTAAGAAAAATGTGTATTTTGCTTTATTTGGATGAAATATTCTACACAAATCTATCAAATCCATCTGGTCTATTGTTTCATTTAAGGCTACTCTTGTTGACTTTCAGTCTGGATGATCTATCCATTAATGAAGGTGGTGTATTAAAGTCCCCTACTATTATTTTGTTGCTGTCAATTTCTCCATTCAGGTCTGGTAATAATTGTTTTATATATTTTGGTGCTCCTATGGTAGGTGCATATATATTAATAACTGTTATGTCTTTTTTTGCTATGTCTTCTTGATGAATTGTCCCCTTTATCATTATATACTGTCCATCTTTGTCTCTTGTTACTTCTTTTAGCTGGAAGTCTATTTTGTCTGATATGAGTATGGTTATACCCACTTTCTTTTGGCTGCCACCTGCTAGAGGTATCATCTTCCATCCCTTCACTTTGAGCCTATTTTTGTCTTTATAGCTGAGTTGAGTCTCCCGAAGGCAGCATATAATTTGGTTTTGTTTTTTAATCAATCCAGCTACTCTGTCTTTTGATTGGTGAACTCAATCCATTTATATTTAGGGTGATTATTAATAGATGAGGACTTAGTACGGCCATTTCATCTTTTGTTTTCTGGTTGTTCTATATCTCCATTGTTTCTTTTTCCTTGTGTTTCTGTCTGCCATTTTACTTTGGTGCTTTTCTATCACGTTTTTCTGTTTCCTCTTTTTTTTACATTTTGTTTCTCTGCTCTAGATTTATGACCTGTGGTTACCACAATGTTTGTATAAAACAACTCATAGATAAAATAGTCCTTTTTCTGCTGACAGCATCTTATCTTAATTTACCTATACAGGTTCCATCCTTTTCCTCTTCCCATTTTGTGTTTTTGTTGTCTCAAATTATCCCTTTTATATTTGGAATTTGTTACCAAACTGAAGTAGCTATACTGATTTTTTTCCTTTTTCTCCCTTTAAACTTTATGCTATAATAATGTGTTTAAAAACCTATTCTGATTAAAGGTTGTAATTTTCTGATTCTGTCATTTATCTTCTTACTCAAAGTTTTGTGTACTTTTTCCTTTTTCTGGTAGAAGAACACATTTCAACATTTCTTATAAAGGTCTAGTGTTGATGAACTCCCTCAGCTTTTGTTTGTCTGGAAAAGTATTGCTCATTCATATCTAAATGATAACTCCTCTGGACAGGGTAATCTTGGGTGACAGTTTTATCATTCAGTATTTTGAGAATGTCATTCCACTCTCTCCCGACCTGCAGAGTTTCCGCTGAGAAACCTGTGGATTGCCTAATGGGGGTTCCTTTGTAGGTTACCATTCTTTTTCCCATGGCTGCCTTTAAATTTCTTTCTTTGCCATTGACTTTGGACAATTTTAATATATTGTGCCTTCAAGAAGGTCTTTTTGCATCGAGGTAATTATGTGTTCTCTTAGTTTCATGGATTTATATATCCAGTTCCTTCCCCAGTTTTGGGAAGTTTTCAACTATTATTTCTTTAAATAAACTCTCTGCTTATCTTCTTCTTCTCTTCTCATTCTGGGATACCCTTCACCTTAATGTTGCCCTTCCTAAAAGAGTTAGATACATCTGATACAATTTCCTCAATATTTTTTTAATTTCTCTTTCCTCTTCGACTTGTATCATTTCTAAATTTCCATCACTGATCTTACGAATTCCCTCTTCCATATACTCTGCTCTCTATCCAATGCTTTTTTTCCCTAATTAATTAATTTATTTATTTTTGGCTGCATTGGGACTTCATTGCTGCACAGGGGCTCTCTCTTTGCGGAGAGCAGGGGTACTCTTCGTTGTGGTGCATGTGCTTCTCATTGCGGTGGCTTCTCTTGTTGCGGAGCACGGACTCTAGGTGTGCAGGCTCAGTAGTTGTGGCGCACGGGCTTAGCTGCTCCGCGTCATGTGGGATCTTCCCGGACCAGGGCTCGAACCCGTGTCCCCTGCATTGGCAGGCAGATTCTTAACCACTGTGCCACCAGGGAAGTCCCTCCAATGCTTTTTAATGCATTCTTCATCTCATTTATTGTGCTCTTCAGCTCCAGAATTTATTTAGTTCTTTTTTAGAGTTTCAGTCTCTTTGGTAAAGTATTTATTCTGTTCATTAATTTCATTCCTGAGCTCATTGAACTGCCCAAGTGTTCTTGTAGCTCACTAAGTTCCTTCATGACAGCTATTTTGAGTTCTCAATATTCCATGATACAATATTCCATGACGTTAAGTTTGGTTTCTGGAGAATTGTTGTTTTCTTTTTGTGGTACAATGTTACTGTGATTCTTCATGAGTTCACGAGTTGTTCCTCTCCTGACATACCTGATGCAACAATGCCTTTCTACCTGATTTTAATGATTCAGTAAGTTAGAAATTAGAGGCTTTTCTTGTTTTCCAGTAGGTGGCGCTATAGCAGAAAGTTTGCTTTCTCTTTTCTTAGCTGCCTCTGGTGATATATGAGAGTCAGCACCCTCCACCACCCCTGTTGGAGGGGTTGTGCCATGGCCGCATTATTGCTTCTTGTGCCTTCAGAGTTGTTAGTGCCTTTCTGCTGCCAGTGTCACTGGCATCGCTGCCTAGGGCACTGGAATGGTGGGCTCTCCCACTGTGTCTGGGATCCCTTGACTCACAGCCTGCACCTCCACAGGGGGCTGTGGGAGCTGGAATTACCTGGGTCCTTCTGCCCTGTCTGGCATTTGTAAGGTTCACAGGCTCTGCTAGTGTGGGTGGAGGGGGCAGGGGACCAGAGTCATGGGCACCTCAATGGCTGGAGAGACGGAGTCCCAGGCCCCACCACCATTGTTGCCCAGTTACCTGAAGCCGTGGGCACCACTGCGGCCAGGAGGCTGGAGTCATGTTCTCTGGGGCTGCAGGCTCTGCTGCTCTGGGCAGAGGGCTGGGATGGCAGGCACCACCTCTTCCGTTCTCCATGGTTCCACCTCCTCTACATTTTCCAGTCACCCGCCTGTAGGTGTACAAATGTATGGAATTCTCTGGTGTCCTGGTGCATTGGGCAGAGGCACCTTTGTTGAGTTGTGGATGTTTTATTCATTGTAGATTGAAGGGGAGAGCCAAAGGGAGTTTATCATTTGCCATTCTGTTGACTTCACTCCTGTGTCAATTCTTACGTATGATGTCTTATAACTCAAATCCAATACACGAATACCTTTAAACAAATTAGCATTATCTCACAAAAATTCTTATACTTTCGTTCCTTCATTACTTAAGCTTTCATATTTCAGATTGTGAAAAGTACAACATGCCCATATATCTCTAACTGCTACAATTGAAAAGGTTTTTCCTTTAGCTACCTAACATTCAATGGAGAAAAAAGCTTCCTGATGTATTCTCAATGGTGATAATAACCTTTGAAAGCACTTTCTGATGGTACTAAAGAACCACCAAAATTTTTGAATAATTACCTAAATATATTTTGCACATTTTATAAAAAAAGAATATTGTTCCTTTGCAATTTCTTAGTAAACAAAAAATTGTGTATCACAATACATTAAAACTTGAGTGCTTGTATACTGAATATTACCTTGAAGTAATAACAATGGCAGGTAATTTATAGCTTATTGAATATTTTCTTTCTTGCATTTAATTATTAAAGGTACTCTGTCTATTCATTTCATTATCCAATAGACAGTTACTTGGACATTAGAAAGTACAGGTTCAAAATCATTACTTAATATCTGCAACAATGAAGATCAAAAACAAGTACCCAATATCAAATTAATCAATTTTAGTCATTGAAAGTAAGTAATTTAGAAAATAAGTCTATCCATCTGAACATTTTGGAAATACACTGGTGAGAATCAACAAAATTAAAACTAATGTCCAATTCAAAACTTAATATCAGAATTGAAGAGAACAGTACACAAGACCAAAATTTAATGATATAATTTATTCATAGCTTCAAGTCTTTCCCTTTAATTTTTCTTTAGGACTTGTCTCAGCTAGATGGCAACTCACTTTCCTCTGATGTGCTCTTTAATCTCCATCAGTGTAAAAGCTTACTACCTTCTCATGATTTACACACTTAGCCTTTTGGAAGATGAAAATCATTGAAGTGATTTGTTGGTTTCTTGACTGATTTTGTAATCAATGCCAAACTACTTCATAGTTGCTGTTCCTAGGTCAGAATATCCACACTTCCCATTAAGCTCTTGAATCAAAAGTAGTAATGTGATAGTAGAAAGAGACATATCCCAAAGAAGAAATAAATCAAAACAGAAATCTCCCCAAAGAAAAGGATATTCACTTACAGTGAATAATCAAAGCAAATTACAAAAAACAGGAAGCACAATAGTTAATCCTATAAAACTGTGTAAATATATTTGTATGGTGCATTACTAAGTCTGTTCATAAAAATATAGCACAAATCAATCTTGAGTAAATACAGAAATACTCTGACAGAAGCGGTGAATCAATAAAGAAAAAGGCAGTTAACAACAGAATAATTATGAATGGGTTTCATGCTTCAAAAGACAGCATACAGAACCTGTTCAATTTGATCACTGCTATAAAATTCCCATTTCCATCAACTGAATGTGTTTTTGTGGAACCATTGAAATTTAATCATTTGTGCATACTACTACTTAGAATGACCATTTTTATGAGTAGTAACATGGCTTTTCATGTCATTTGCATTCATATAATTTTGTATATAATTACTTATTTTGATCAAAGATTTCCAACTGTTAACTGTGTTAAAATACCAAAATTCATGCGTAGTCATCACCTCCATTAAATTAGACCTCTTGGATTATTCTGAGTGTTCTTTGGAGGACATCATTCCTAATCTCTCATATAATCAATTGAAATTACACTTTGGGTTCATATATTGGTCAGAAAGGATAGATCACTGTAGCATGGATTGGTCAGGACCCACAGGAATCCTGTCCCTTGAAGAGCCAAAATGTTACGTACTTCCAGGCAGTTGTGACTTTTGAGTAGCAACTGAGCAGCTGTACGTGTCACAGACAATACTAGGGGTTACTGGTTACATGATACTGCTTGACAAGGTTCCTGTAGCTATACTCTTACATATTTTGAATATGTGTGTGTGTGTATATGTGTGTGTGTGTGTGTGTGTGTGTGTGTGTTTGTGTATGTGTTTCCCAAGGGCAAACCACTTGGATGTGATTTTATAGGAATTCAGTGAATAAACCTTATAGTAATCAAATTTCAAAACAGGTGGGTTTAGCAAGGTCATATATATAACTTTACTGTAGAAATGTTTAGAGTCAATATATGAAATAAGCTTAAATCTCCATCAGTCAGGGTTCTCCAGAGAAACAGAACCGATAAGATGTGTGTTTTATACATATACATATACACATACACATACACATGCATATACACATGCATATACATAGGCATATACATATACATATGCATAGGCATGTACATTTATCTATCAAGACAGAGAAAGAGAGAAAGATTGATTTTATTCATTATAAGGAATAGGCTCACAGGATTATGAAGACTGGTAAATTTAAGTCTGAAGTGTGGTCCAGCAGACTTGAGACCTAGGAGAGGCAATGGTGTAGATGAAGTCTGAAGGTGTCAACTGAAGAATTCACTTAACTCAGGGAAGGGTCATTCTATTTGATCTATTCAGGCTTTCAGCTGATTGCATGAGGCCTGCTCACATTCTGAAGTACAATCTGCTTTACTCTACCAATTAAAATGATATGTGGGGGCTTCCCTGGTGGCACAGTGGTTGAGAATCTGCCTGCCAATGCAGGGGACACGGGTTCGAGCCCTGGTCTGGGAAGATCCCACACGCCGCGGAGCAACTGGGCCCGTGAGCCACAATTACTGAGCCTGCGCGTCTGGAGCCTGTGCTCCGCAACAAGAGAGGCCGCGATAGTGAGAGGCCCGCGCACCGCGATGAAGAGTGGCCCCCGCTTGCCACAACTAGAGAAAGCCCTCGCACAGAAATGAAGACCCAACGCAGCCATAAATAAATTAATTAATTAATTAAAAAAAAATGTTGTGTGACATAATCATTGACTAAGGGGAACAACTACCAATCAATAATCTCTTTTCATACTTTACTCTCCGTATCATCCCAATCCTTTTGTAACATACAATTGAATTTTCTGCATTAAAGGTTATCTATAACCTCCTAATTGACAAAAGTGGCATTTTTTTCTGCCCTTAGATTACTTGATAGAATATTTAACTTTGATAATCCTTCATTCTTTTTTTTTCAGTTTGTTTCTTTTGTCGTGATCTAACAGCCATGTCCAAGTTGTCTTTTAAAACCAGATGCAACTCTCAAAGCCAGTTGTAATTAATTCTTCCTTTAAAAGATTAGCTAATGTGTTCTTTCCTTTTTATTTCTATTGCCACTGCTCCAGAAAAGGATACTCATCATCTTCCCACAGACTAATTCAATACCTTTCTTTTATACTTGTTTTCCGTCCTGCCTTCCACATACCCAATATTTACCACTGCTGCTGCCAGACTAACACTTCAAAAGCACAGTTCTTTTCATACCAGCCCCTTTGTCAAATCATTCACTAGCTTATTTATAGAATTTGTAGTACTTCACTGTATGGCCTAATTTACTTTCCCTTATGCATAATAATATTCATCTGTTGTTGTCTGCTTCCCGCCCCAGAATATTTCAGGTACCCACATGAGTTTGCATCAGTTCTTCTAAAAGTGAAGGGCATATCCCTTCTTCTGTAGGTGAACTTCTTAAAGATCTTGTTTAAGTATTACCTCCCCTATGATGCCTTTCTTCATTCTCCCTGGACACCCATGATGCACATCAATCATTATTTCTGCTCATTCCCACTAGGATCTTTACAGTTCCTAATTTCCCTGCTTCCGGTGATATTCTCTAAATTGTTGTATGCCTGGAGGATTCTCCTTGGTCTACATGTCTTAACTCAGATTTTATCTCCTCACAGATGTTTTCCTTGACTTAACTCAGTATAATCTTCATAATACTTTTCAGTGTCTAAATTTATCTCTTTGTTGTATTTATTTACCTTTTTTTTTAACTATCTCATGTACTCGATGTAAACTCTTATGGAGACAGGAATCTTATTAAGACAATTATTTCAGAGCAGTTTTAGGTTCACAGCAAAAATGAGGGGAAGGTACATATATCTCCTGCTCTCACACATGCATAGTCTTCTCCGTCAACATCCTCCACTAGAGTTGTACATTTGTTACATCTGATGAACCTACACTGACAAATCATAGTCACTCAAAGTCCATAGTTTACATTACAGTCAATCTTGATATTTTACATTCTATGGGTTTGGACAAATGCATAGTGACACATATCCATCATGATGCTAACATATACAGTATTTTCAATGCCCTATAAATCCTCTGTGCTCCAGCTATTTATCCTTTTCTTCCCACAAACCGTGGCATCCACGGTTCTTTTAACTGACTCTATAGTTTTGCCTTTTCCAGAATGTCACGCAGTTGGAATCATACAGTATGTAGGCTTTTCAGATTGGCTTCTTTCACTTAGTAATATGAATTTAAGTTTCTTTCATGTGTTTTCATGGTTTGATAGCTCATTTCTTTTTAGCGCTGCATAGTATTTCATTGTTTGTATGTATCACGTTTATTTCTCTAATCATCTACTGAAGGACATCTTGGTTGCTTCCAAATTTTGGCAATTATGAATAAAGCTGCTATAAACATACATATGCAGGTTTTACATATGGATATAAGTTTTCGACTTTTTTGGGAAAATACCAAGGAGCACAGTTATTGGACTGTATACTAAAAGTATGTTTCATTTTGTAAGAAACCTCCAAACTGTCTTCCAAAGTAGCTGTATCATTTTGCATTCCCATCAGTGATGAATGAGAGTTCCTGTTGCTCCATGTCTTCATCAGCATTTCACGTTGTCAATGTTTTGAAGTTTTGCCATTCTAGTAAGTATGTAGTGGTATCTCATTGTTTTAATTTACATCTCCCTGATGACATACAGATGTGCAGCATCTTTTCATATGCTTATTTATATGTGTATATCTTAATTGGTGAGGTGTCTGTTCAGTCCATTTCTAAGTGGGTTGTTTGTTTTTTTTATTGTTGAGTTTTAAGAGTTTTTTGTATATTTTGGATAATAGTCCTGTGTCAGATGTGTCTTTTGCGTCGGTTTTTTTTTTTTTTTCCCTGTTCTGGTTTTTACGCTGGAATTTAAGTGTTTTTCTCATGGAAGGTGCTCAATAAGTATTGGCTATGAATTCTTTATCACAGTTTTTAAATACTTTTCTGTTACCTTAATAGGATTTTTTGAAAGATAAGACATATAACTTATTTTTGTGCCCTATCTCATCACGTAATTTGGAATATGTTAACTGTTAAATTATGTTTGTTAAATGGGTCACAATCTTTTAAAATTTTTTTAAATTGAAGTATAGTTTATGTGCAATATTACATAAGTTACAGGTGGATAACATAGTGATTCACAATGTTTAAAAGTTCTACTCCATTCATAGTTATTATCAAATATTGGCTATATTCCTTAAGTTGTACAATATATCCTCATAGCTTATTTACTTTATACACAATGGTTTGTACCTCTTAATCCCTTACCCCTATCTTGGATCATAATCTTAACCAAATATTAGTGCAAGTATTTGAGAAACAGTGGAACATGGTGGGAAAATATAACTCAAATGTTTGAGTACTTCTGAAATGATAAGAACTCTGGTGAGGAGATTTTATACTGTACATATTACAGATAAGGAAACAACAGTAAGAGATTTTATCAAATTATCTAGTTTATGAGAATGGGGCCTATATTCTTATCTCAGCATACCTGAATGCAATATTTTGCATCTTATGCTCTTCTATTTGGATTCAGGCAGGAAAAAAAATTCAAAAAACAACACTGGCTTTCACTTGAGTTTCAATTTCCTCATTGCACAACAGAAGACACAATAATAACTACTTTATATATTTTAAATCATGCAGATAAAATGAGATAATGTATCTCTAATGCTTAGCTCACTTGATATGTAATACTGTGAGGTTACATTTGGCCGTTTATACCTTAGAGTTAATGATAGGCAGTGGCCTCACTGTTGAAGAGGAGGAAATACAGTGTGCAAACCATGGTTGTCTGTCTCTTGTCTGAAGGAAGCCCTTACTGTACTCAACCTTTTCTGTTTAGGGCTAAGGGATTTCCACATCATCGGCTAGGTATATATCATGGGTCCTAAGAAATGGAATCACAAAATAAAGTAAATTTCATTTCAAACTATTATCTGTGTCGTTTTCTTCAGGTTACATATCAATCAAACCAAATGGTACAAAAATCACATATGGAAACAAGAAGATTATGTAGAAATAATCATAGTATATAATTATAATCATAGAATAAAGCAATACTCCCCATCTTTTTTAGTTGTCTTAAATAAGGTCCATTCGTATTTTAAACTCTTTTAGGGGCATTTTAAGTATAACTAGTTGAGTTATCTATCACTAAAGTTTTTAAAAAGACAAACAAGATATAAATTAATCCTGGTCTATGTAATTCCAGAATTCACATTTATCATTAAAAGCCAAACAAACCTGACATACTTTGTAGTGAGGAACAGTTACTGTACAGTTGTAAAGGGTACTTTTTCCACTCTAATTTTATATGTCTTATATTTATAAAGAAACACATTTTTTTGGAACATATAAATTTAACTATGAGAGAGGAAATTTCTTGATAGAGGAAATTTCTTGATATGTATCTACAAGTGGTTCTCAATAATTCAAAGAGTGGTTTTTAGTGATAAGATCTTGGAACCACTGCCATCTTTTAATCAAGTTCTATTTGAAATTCTGAAATATTAATACTACTTCATTTAAGTCAAATCAACTTCTACTACCAGAATAATTTCAATAGAATTTAATGGAAAATCTTGAATAGTTATGAGCCATCTCCTGTTAATGAACACATCAAAACTTCAGTGGATAATTAGAAGTATGAAAGAAATATGTATATTCAAGTAGAATAGCAACTCTCAAAAACAAGTCTAAGTTTTAGTTCAATACATAGTGGACTTACACTCTATGATAAATGTTTAAATTCAAGCCTTAATAAAAACTACTGGATGTTTTACTTTTATAATGCATGTCTTTCTAGTTTAGAATTCATACTTTCAATAAGTTGAAAAATAAAAACCAAAAATTTCAACAGGTCCACTTCCAGTTAGTGTTTTCCTTCAAACCGAAAGTGACATATAGAGCAACATTTAAAGTAAAACTCCCCTCATGGAGTAACACTAAATGGTACCATGCCCTTCTTTCTTGGAGATACAGACCCTTAAAATAATTGAGTTTTACCAAAGATGTCCAAAAGTTTTTCTAAATATACTAGAGTGGGACCATTCTGACACAATAACATATGCCACAAACTGCCAAAGGCTGTAAAATGTGCCACCAGTATAAATTGTTTTAAAAACAGAGTTGGGCAAGTATTTGGAGAAAAGAAATACTGAAGGGCAGATCTGCTAAATCAAAAGGAAGTGATGGGCAATAAATGCCAAGCTACTGAATTCTTGCAAGATTTACTGAAAATTCTTCCTGTGCAGTAGCCTCATTATTTTTCTTGTAAGGAAAATGAAGTTATTACAAGGTATCATGCCAAATCTCGTGAAATGTCATGACAAAGCACTAAAAAATGGTCACTTTCTGCATGAAGCTCCTGAAGATGATTCTGTAGTATTAAAACTCCCCAGTGAACTACAGCTATTTTTAGGGGGAAAAAAAAACTTTGTTCATTTTATTTAATTTCTTAATACAGGACATTTTTTATTATTTTGTGTTTTTACATTTAACATTTATTTGGAAGACTTCCAGTAATGTCACTGTTCATGGAAACTAACCTGTTATTTTTTAATAAGGAAGAAGTCATTGACTCTTTCCCAGATAGGGCACGTATTTAGCTTTGTTTTTCCAGTAAACAAGATGCATTTCAGTTTTAGTCACTTTCCCTGACCCATGTATTACTAAATACATTTATTTATACAACTGAGATTTATTTAACGAAATTAAACTAACAGGCATATGCAGAGATGTGACCCATGCTGATGGTGTTATAAATACTACAGTAGTTACCTACAAATATTGGGTCAAACTCAGTGGATCAGAAACTGAGTTCTCTAAGCCAGACACAATTCCCCACCAACACACTGTCATTCTTTCTGTAAACCTCTTTCATTGAATCACTCCAGAATCCTTTCCTCAAACTGTAAACGTTGGAATCAACCTTGGGTGCGCTTCTTCCCTTATACCTACTATGATGGACGCAGAGATGTTCCATCTCCCAAATTTCCCTGCAAAGACCCTCTTGTTTCCCAGGTACTAAAAAAGGCTGTCACCAGACAGTCTTTGGCAGTTGGCCCCTTCAGGGGTCGCCTCGGCTTCAGTGAGCTGCCTCAGCCAAAGTCATGCTGTTGGGAGTGTGGCCTACATCCAATGATTAACTTTATAGGCAGTATAGAAACCCACTAATTTTAGCCCAAAGCAGGACATCTCTGACCAGGAATTTCAGCCTCAGGATCCCCGTTTGGTCTGCTGAGACTGTTTGGACTATATCACAGCTGGATTTCTCTCTCTGCCCATCCCTTACTTCTTCTTTCCCCTTTCTAAAGGTATTGATAACATCATCATCCCTTATAAACACCCTGAACACTAAACTGTCTCAAAGTCTGCTCAAAGAAACCTATATGCTATCCTTGCATACATCACCCCTTAAATATTTTCAGTTGTACCTCTAATTATATAAAAAATGCATCAGTTTTATCATCTTCATTGATTCTGCCTCATTATAGTCTATCATTTCTACACGAGGTCAAAGAGAGACCTCCTAACTGAGGTCATCTTTTCTAGTCCTGTACCTTCAAGTACATACCCCACCCAACCGGAAAGAGCTTTAGTGCAAAATAGATTGTCTCTTTCTTTATTCCCTTTGTGATCACCCAACAACTACAGAATAAGGTTTATCTCCTTTACACTGCATGCCAAGTCTTCTATTTTTAAGCCCTGGTGTACTTTTTCAATCGCAACACATTTTATTCAATCTTGTATACCCTGGACTTCAGCCTTGCTCACTGTTTCTTCTTCGCTAAATGTCTGCTTCCCCTCACCCTTGTATGTTTGCATTGATTTCTCTTCCTGAAACATTATTCTTTGTCTTGTAAATTTTTCTTCCCAGATTCAGCTAAAACCACACTTTCTCTCTGATGCCTTTTTGAATTAAATCCTCTCCAACTTCCAAAACTGAGTTGAGTGCTCCCACTCTCTGCTGACACAACTCTCTGTGCATATGTCAAAAGATATTGTTGGAATTCCCTGGTGGCGCAGTGGTTAAGAATCCGCCTGCCAATGCAGGGGACATGGGTTCGAGCCCTGTTCCGGGAAGATCTCACACGCTGCGGGGCAACTAAGCCCGTGTGCCACAACTACTGAGACTGCGCTCTAGAGCTCACGAGCCACAGCTACTGAAGCCTGCATGCCTAGAGCCCGTACTCCGCAACAAGAGAAGCCACCACAATGAGAAGCCCGGGCACTGCAACGAAGAGTAGCTCCCGCTTGCCGCAACTAGAGAAAGCCTGTGCACAGCAACAAAGACCCAACAGCAGCCAAAAATAAAATAAATAAATTTATATAATTTAAAAAAAAATTGTCATGTTGTATAATTTTACCTTATCAATCCATTGCTTTTATTAGAATTTAGTTTCCTGATGGTTGTGAATGCCTTTACATCTCTATCAAAGGCCCTGGCACATAGGTGTTCTATAACTTACATAGGCTCTGAATAACTAATGAACACATTAAATAAGTACTTTAAAATTCTTTTCTCAGTTGAAAATAATTATGGTTAGTAGAGAAACAAACAATATTGATATAGATGGGCTTGGATTTGTCTGATAAATTTTACATTCATCTGACAAACTTTACTTCTGAGGAGCCCTATAAGTGGATAATTTTCTATATAGGATTTTTATCTTTCAAGTATTGATTAAAAGAGCTTTGATGAAGATAACATTTAGTCTAATATCATTTAAAATTACTGCTTAAGTCCTTTTATAAACATTTGGCATTAATATTAAAGAAAATAAATTTTGTAAGCAAAGGTTTCCTCTCCTAAAATATGAACTAATTTAACAAAGAGGCTATAAAATGACATATACTGTGTGCCTGACATGTGTGGGTTGGTTGCATATTTACATTTATCTTACATGTATACAATTTAAAGAGATAAATCACACTTATGTTCATATTTTATATATATGTATACAGATATAGATTTTAATGCTCTACAGTTTTAAGTTCTGAAGGACAAATAAAGGCCAAACTACAATTTCTCTGGTTTATCTTATTTTTTCAAGTTCTCTTTTTTATCAATCTTATCTTTAAATTAACGTGTAGGGTCTAAATCAATATCCTTCCAGGGCTTTTGTTACCTTATCTTGATATGGTGTTTCTGAACTAATGATAAAAATGCAGCTTATGTTTAGGTTTAGCTCTTCAATTTGAATCTACTGAAGGGCGAAAGTATTTCTTTGAACTATCACAACCTTTTAGACTAAAAATAATTATTTTCTGTTTTAATAAAACAGCAATATTGTTGTTCTTTTTCTTCTCCTTCTCCTTCTTCTTTAGAAACTTTTAGCTAATTCTTTCCAGTGTTATTACTCTTCTTTGTAGATTCTCCCTGCAGGAAATTTAAATATTCAAAAATAATTTTCCAAAAATTATTGAGGAATCTACAAATGTCATTCAGCATGACTTTCTGTGATTAGTTGCATCAGACTCACTGAGAGTATGTCTGTGGGATTCCTTTTATTCATTCAAAGTCACACATTCTTTATAAAAGAATATATAATTTTCTTTAAAGAATATAATTCTGCCTTCAGAAAAATACTTATTATTATAATAATAATAATTATAACAAGATTTTCTTCACTGAAAGAATAGACATTTTAGATTTCAGAGAAATTGTGTTCCATTTAACTATTTTTTAGACTAAATATTCTTCTCTTTTTAACAGTTTTTCGTACATTATTTAATCTAGATCCTACCTTCTCTGGGTCACACTAACCATTCACGTGCATTTTTACCTAGATGAATACTAAAAGACGGTATGCAGAACTGAACACTAATGTTCCAGTAGGCTGATAGTGCAGAGTTGCAGTGAAACTACATTATTTAGGTAGCCTAAATCACTTTAGCTTTTGAACAAATCATGCTGGAACATATGATTCATCTGCCCATCAGAAACTGCAGAAATGAAATGTTTAATTCTTTTTCAAACACTGGTGATTTTCTTTCAGTAGTTTTCCCCTTTCTCTGCCTCCTAAGTCTCCTTCATGCTTCTCTTACAATATTTTGTTCTCCATGTTCTTCGTAAATATTTGAAATTGTTTTTATGACACCCATAAACATGCTTTTAGGTTTTTTGTTGTTCTTTTTTTTGTTTTTAACAAAATAACTTTTGTGAAAGATCTCATTAGGTCCATTCTCTTATCCCAAATACCCACACTTGATACAACTGAATTGAATGTTGTTATTTTCTGTTTCATTAATTTTTTGTAGTATTTAGACGAATGTCAGTCACATAAAAGATGCTCAATTCATTTTTGCTATAATTGTCTGCAATAAAAAAATAGATTGCAGCATGATTTTATCAATTGCAACCCAATTTAAAAAATTAAAAATCAGATAAAACATAATCATCCAAAATTTTCAGGACTGAAAGGTAAAAATATCATAAATATACAACCTAATTAAACAAAAATATATAAACCACTTTATATATCAATTTTTTAGATGAATTATTATTAAGCTACATAAGGAAAAATTCAAATCATATAGTACATATAAAAGTAAGATAAAACTGTGTTTTAAGGCAGATTAGAACTACATATAAAGCAATTTGGATGAATACTTTCAAATCTCATTAACTCATACCCTTGGGGTTATTTGAGGTTATTTTCAAAGCTAAAGCTCTAAAAGAGAAACAGTTGACAGCCTCAGGAGGTTCTTAGACATTTGAGTGCTTTAGGAAAAAGAAATCTTATTTTAAACAAATGTTTTATTAGTCAAAATTTTAAGGAGCACCGAATAAGTGAAGTAAATACACCAATGTTTAAAAGTGATGGTAACTAGTTGAGGAACTGATGGATATTTCTTTGTTTTGCTGTACATCTACATTTTCTAAATTTTATTTGATAAGGAGATTATGCTTTTTTAAGCTCAGCAGCAATTTATTTGCAAGCACATGAAAGATAATACTTTGAAGATAAATCATAAAACCTTTTAAAATTAGTCCAATGATAGTTATGTAACAATTTTAGATACAGTAGAATAGTAAATGGCATTAATGAAACATAAAGTGCATATTTTAAACATTATAACTTATTATATATGCAAGTTTTATCAAAATCCATATATAATCAAAATGTATACTAAATGAAAAACATGAGTACATATACAGTGAAAATAGAAAATATTAATGTAATTAAATTCATAGGTACAACAAATATAGTAGATATTATTGAGAATATGAAGGTAAAAGTATATATCTTTAAGTTAATTATCTGTATATTCTTAAAATGACCAAAATTGGGCCAAACAGAGAAAGATACTGGGTGGGCCTAAAAGTGCCTTCAGTTTTTTAAGTAAAAATAAAAGACACATTTTTCATTTTCACCAAGAACTTTATTGAACAATATATTCACCCTTTTGTTCCACTACCTTCTGCCATTTTTCAGGCAACTTCATAATTCCATCTTCCCAAAACTTTTTATCTTTTTGAGCAAAGAACTGTTCCATGTGCCTTTTACAGTCTTCCAGGGAATTGAAATTTTTTCCATTAAGAGAGTTTTGTAAAGACTGAGATGAATGGAAACCTGAAGGTGCAATGTCTGGTGAACATGGCAGATGAATCAGAACTTCCCAGACAAGCTGTATCAGTTTTTGCCTGGTCATCAAATAAACATGCGGTTTTGCGTTATCCTGATGGAAGGTTTTGCATTTTCTGTTGACTAATTCTGGACGCTTTTCATCGAGTGACGCTTTCAGTTGGTCTAATTGGGAGCAGTATTTGTTGGAATTAATCATTTGGTTTTCTGGAAGGAGCTCGTAATAGAGGACTTCTTTCCAATCCCACCATATACACAACATCACCTTCTTTGGATGAAGACCAGCCTTTGGTGTGGTTGGTGGTGGTTTATTTGCTTGCCCCATGGTCTCTTCCGTTCCACATTGCTGGACAGTATCCACTTTTCATAGGTCATCACAATTTGTTTTAAAAATGGAACATTTTCATTACGTTTCAGTAGAGAATTGCATGTGGAAGTATGGTCAAGGTTTTTATCACTTAACTTATGTGGAACCCAAACATCGAAGCAATGAACATAACCAAGCTGGTGCAAATGATTTTCAGCACTTGATTTGGAAATTTTGAGTATGTGTCAGCTATCTCCTGTGTGGTACAATGTTGATTGTTCTCAATTAATGTCTTGATTTGATCATTATCAACTTCAACTGGTCTATCCAACCACGGAGTATTGTCCAGCGAGAAAACTCCAGCACGAAACTTCACAAACCACTTTTTTTTTTTTTTTTTGGCCTCGCCATGTGGCCTGCGGGACCTTAGTTCCCTGACCAGGGATTGAACCCGGGCCCTTGGCAGTGAAACTGCAGAGTCCTGACCACTGGATCACCAGGGAAGTCCCCTACAAACCACTTTTGACACATTCGATCAGTCACAGCATCTTCTCCATACACTGCACAAATCTTTTTTTGCATTTCAGGTGCGTTGTTACCTTTCTTGAAATAATAAAGCATAGTATGCCAAAAATGTTATTTTTCTTCCATCTTCAGTATTAAAATGGCTACTCAAAAATTCACCAATTTTGATGTTTTTTAAATGCACGCTGATAGGACAGCTATCACATACAATCTAACAAAATTGTTTCGAATGAAGTTAAAGACAACTAAGTGCTACTAGAGCCATCTTATGGAAAAAAACGAATGAAACTTTGGCCCACCCAATATTTTAAAGTGCAAATATATAAAATAGAGCCTCAATCTGCCTTTTAAAGTAACTTTTATATTATTTTGCATTTGTTCATTGTATATTAGAATGTAAAATTAAGTTGGTGAAAACATCAAATGAATTAGCAAAATTACTTGAGATGCTCAAAAATTGAAAATAATGTTTATGAATGAAATACTAATATAAAGATTTGGAAACTATTATACAGTTGATCAAATAGGGCACATATACACACACACACAAACACACAAAAACATATATAAATATTATGGTGAGCCATTAGCACTTGATCATTGGGATTATTTATTTAAAATATTTAGGTTGTAGGTATAGAAACTTTAGGAAAACTGGTTCAAAATGTTGGAGGAAAAAGAATCTCTGGATCTGAGGAACAAATTAATATAAGTGAAAAATTATAAAGATAAGAAAATATGGAGGGGCAGAGTCAAGATGGTGGCAGGGGAGGACGCAGAGTTCACGTCTCCCCACAGCTAGGGCGCCTGCCAGATGCTGGTGGGGGACCTCGATGCCCAAGGAGATGGGAGGAACACCCGAGCAACCAGGTAGGATGTGGGGGGCATGAGGGGGAGGAGAAGTGAAGCCTGGACAGGACTGGTGCCCCTGAGGGGTGGCTTGGAGGGGGGAGGGGTTCCCACACCTGGAGGGACCCTCGGGGGCTCAGAGGTACAGGAGGGAGCATGCTGAGAGTTTCCCCTGCCCAATCATGCCCGGGAAGGCTGTGGGGCTCCCGGGCCTGGTTCTCCACCCTCTGAAGTACCCTCTGGGCCATGATGGTCCTAGGGGCATAGGAGGGAGGTGGGGGGAGAATAGGAGAGGCAGACAGGGAGGGGTTCTCCAAGATCAGAGGATCAGGGGAGGTGAGGCGGGAGTTTCCCCTTAACACTCAGCCCTGGGAAGTCTGCTGGGCTCCCAGGCCAGGTCCCCCACCCTCCAAGGCCAGAGGCATGCCTGGGCCCCTCTTTGCTCCTGTTGAGCCTAAGCCCCACCACCCCACCCCACCCCCCAGGGCCTTTTCCAGACCCGTGGGTCCTAAGCATAGGCCCTGTCCACCGTCTAAATCCTGCCCCAGCCTAAGACCTGACCCCCACAGCCAAGGCCTTTTCCAGCATTTTTTGTTTTCCTCTTCTGTTTTACTATTGTGGTTCTGTTTTACCTTCTGGTTGTTTTTTCATCTATATTTTTATTTTTTTTATTCTTTCTAACATATCTCTTAGTTTTCTAATTTTATTTTGTACTCTTTGTTACTGTTCTGCTCCTTTTTAATTTTTTTTCTTTTTCCTTTATTTTTTTGCCACCCATGCAGCTTGTGGAATCTTGGTTCATGAGCCAGGGGTCCGGCCATAGCTTCTGGGGTGGGAGCTCCAAGTCCGAACCACTGGACTAACAGAGGACCTCAGACCCCAGGGAATATTCATCAGAGTGAGGTCTCCCAGAGGTCCTCATCTCAGCACCAAGACCCAACAGCCCACAAACTCCTGTGCTGGAAGCCTCAGGCCAAACAACCAGTGAGACAGGAACACAATCCCACCCATCAAAAAAAAAAAAAAATGATGACAAAAAAATGTCAAAGATGAAGGAGGAAGGTAAAAACCTACAAGACCAAATAAATGAAGAGGAAATAGGCAACCTACCTGAAAAATAATTCACAGTAATGATAGTAAAGATGATCCAGAATCCCAGAAACAGAATGGAGGCACAGATTGAGAAAATATGAGAAATGTTTAACAAAGACCTAGAAGAACTAAAGAACAAACAAACAGAGATAACAACACAATAACTGAAATAAAAAATACACTAGAAGGAATCAATAACAGAATAACTGAGGCAGAAAAACGAATAAGTGAGCTGGAAGACAGAATGGTGGAAATAACTGCCAAGGAGCAGAATAAAGAAAAAAGAATGAAAAGAATTACAGACAATCTCAGAGACCTCTGGGTCAACACTAAATGCACCAACATTCGAATTATCAGGGTCCCAGAAGAAGAAGAGAAAAAGAAAGGGTCTGAGAAAATATTTGAAGATATTATAGAGGAAAACTTCCCTAACATGGGAAAGGAAATAGTCACCCTAGTCCAGGAAGCACAGAGAGTCCCATACAGGATAAACCCTAGGAGAAACACACCAAGACACATATTAATCAAACTAACAAAAATTAAATTCAAAGAAAAAGTATTAAAAGCAGCAAGGGAAAAGCAAAAAATAACATACAAAGGAATCTCCATAAGGTTATCAGCTGATTTTTCAGCAGAAACTGCAGGCCAGAAGGGAGTGGCAAGATATACTTAAAGTGATGAAAGACAAAAACGTAAAACCAAGATTACTCTACCCAGCAAGGATCTCATTCAGATACGACAAAGAAATCAAAAGCTTTTCAGACAGTAAAAGCTAACAGAATTCAGCACGACCAAACCAGCTTTACAACAAACACTAAAGGAACTTCTTTAGGCAGGAAACACAAGAGAAGAAAAAGATCCACAAAAACAAACCCAAAACAATTAAGAAAATGGTAATAGGAACATACATATTGATAATAACCTTGAATGTAAATGGATTAAATGCTCCAACTAAAAGACACAGACTGGCCAAATGGATACAAAAACAAGACCCATATATCTTCTATCTGCAAGAGACCCACTTCAGACCTAGGAACACATGCAGACTGAAAGTGAACAGACAGAAAAAGGTATTCCATGCAAA
This sequence comes from Balaenoptera physalus, assembly GCF_965194825.1. Taxonomy (NCBI): domain Eukaryota; kingdom Metazoa; phylum Chordata; class Mammalia; order Artiodactyla; family Balaenopteridae; genus Balaenoptera; species Balaenoptera physalus. The sequence continues at coordinate 96,531,653 of NC_138890.1, read as the reverse complement.
TGGAAATCAAAAGAAAGATGGAGTAGCAATACTCGTATCAGATAAAATAGACATTAAAATAAAGACTATTACAAGAGATAAGGAAGGACACAACATAATGATCAAGGGATCAGTCTAAGAACATATAACAATTATAAATATTTATGCACCCAATATAGGAGCGCTTCAATACATAAGGCAAATGCTAACAGCCATAAAAGGGGAACTCAACAGAAACACAATAACAGTAGGGAATATTCACACCCCACTTACACCAATGGACAGATCATCCAAAATGAAAATAAATAAGAAAACACAAGCTTTAAAGGACACAATAGACCAGATAGATTTAATTGATACTTATAGGACATTCAACCTGGAAGTGGCAGAATACACTTTCTTCTCAAGTGCACACAGAACATTCTCCAGGATAGATCACATCTTGGGTCACAAATCAAGCCTCAGAAAATTTAAGAAAATTGAAATTGTATCAAGCATCTTTTCTGACCACAATGCTATGAGATTGGAAATCAATTACAGGAAAAAAAACTGTAAAAAACACAAATACATGGAGGCTAAACAGTGCACTACTAAATCAAGAGATAACTGAAGAAATCAAAGAAGAAATTTTAAAATACATGGAAACAAATGACAATGAAAACACATCCCAAAAGCTATGGGACGCAGAAAAAGCAGCTCTAGGAGGGAAGTTTATAGCAATTCAAACTCACCTCAAGAAACAAGAAAAATCACAATCTAACCTTACACCTAAAGCAACTAGAGAAAGAAGAACAAAGAAAACCCAAAGTCAGTAGAAGGAAAGAAATCATAAAGATCAGAGCAGAAATAAGTGAAATAGAAATGAAGAAAACAATAGCAAAATCAATAAAACTAAAAGTTGATTCTTTGAGAAATAAACAAAATTGATAAGCCTTTCACCAGATTCATCAAGAAATAAAGGGAGAAGATGCAAATCAATAAAATCAGAAATGAAAAAGGAGAAATCACAACTGACATTGCAGAAATACATAGGATTATAAGAGACTACTACAAACAACTATATGCCAATAAAATGGACAACCATGAAGAAATGGACAAATTCTTGGAAAGGTACAATTTTCCAAGACTGAACCAGGAAGAATTAGAAAATATAAAAGACCTATCACAAGTAATGAAACTTAAACTGTAAATAAAAATCTTCCAACAAACAAAAGTCCAGGACCCGAGGGCTTCACAGGTGAATTCTATCCAACATTTAGAAAAGAGCTAACACTGATCCTTCTCAAACTTTTCCAAAAAATTGCAGAGGGAGGAACACTGCCAAATTCGTTCTACGAAGCCACCATCACCCTGAGACCAAAACCAGACAAAGATATCACAAAAAAAGAAAATTATAGACCAATATCGCTGATGAACATAGATGCAAAAATCCTGAACAAAATACTAGCAAACAGAATCCAACAACACATTAAAAGGATCATACATCATGATCAAGTGGGATTTATTCCAGGAATACAAGGATTCTTCAATATACACAAATCAATGTGATACACCATATTAACAAATTAAGGAATAAAAACCATATGATCATCTCAATAGATGCAGAAAAAGCTTTAGACAAAATTCAACACCCATTTATGATAAAAACTCTCCAGAAAGTGGGCATAGAGGGAACCTACCTCAACATAATAAAGGCCACATATGACAAACCCACAGCAAACATCACACTCAATGGTGAAAAACTGAAAGCATTTCCACTACGATCAGGAACAAGACAAGGATGTCCACTCTGACCACTCTTATTCAACATAGTTTTGGAAGTCCTAGCAATGGCAATCAGAGAAGAAAAAGAAATAAAAGGAATACAAATTGGAAAAGAAGTAAAACAGTCACTGTTTGCAGATGACATGATACTATACATAGAAGATCCTAATACTGCCACCAGAAAACGACTAGAACTAATCAATGAATTTAGTAAGGCTGCAGGATACAAAATTAATGCACAGAAATCTCTGGCATGCCTATACACTAATGATGAAAAATCTGAAAGAGAAATTAAGGAAACAATCCCATTTACCATAGCAACAAAAAGAATAAAATACCTAAGGAGGCAAAAGACTTGTACTCAGAAAACTATAAAACGCTGATGAAAGAAATCAAATATAACATAAATAGATGGAGAAATAAACCATGTTCTTGGATTGGAAGAATTAATATTGTGAAAATAACTATACTACCCAAAGCAATCCACAGATTCAATGCAATCCCTATCCAACTACCAATGGCATTCTTCACAGAATTAGAACAAAAAATTTTACAATTTGTATGGAAACACAAAAGACCTTGAATAGCCAAAGCAATCTTGAGAATGAAAAATGGAGCTGGAGGACTCAGGCTCCCTGACTTAAAACTATACTACAAAGCTACAGTAATCAAGACAATATGGTACTGGCACAAAAACAGAAATATAGATCAATGGAATAGGATAGAAAGCCCAGAGATAAACCTATGCACATATGGTCACCTTATTTTTGATAAAGTAGGGAAAAATATACAATGGAGAAAATACAGCCTTTTCAATAACTGGTGCTGGGACAACTGGACAGGTACATGTAAAAGAATGAAATTAGAACACTCCCTAAAAGCATACACAAAAATAAACTCAAAATGGATTAAAGAGCTAAATATAAGGCCAGACACTATAAAATTCTTAGTGGAAAACATAGGCAGAACACTCTATGACATAAATCACAGCAAGATCCTTTTTGACTCACCTCCTAGAGAAATGGAAATAAAAACAAAAATAAACAAATGGGACCTAATGAACGTTAAAAGCTTTTGCACAACAAAGGAAAACTTAAACAGGATGAAAAGACAACTCTCAGAATGGGAGAAAATATTTGCAAGTGAAGTAACTGACAAAGGATTTATCTCCAAAATATACAAGCAGCACAATATCAAAAAAACAAACAACCCAATTAAAAAATAGGCAGAAGACCTAAATAGGCATTTCACCAAAGAAGATATAAAGATGGCCAAAAGGCACATGAAAAGATGCTCAACATCACTAATTATTAGACAAATGCAAATCAAAACTACAATGAGGTATCACCTCACACTGGTCAGAATGGCCATCAAAAAATCTACAAATAATAAACGCTGGAGAGGGTGTGGAGAAAAGGGAACCCTCTTGCACTGTTCGTGGGAATGTAAATTGATACAACCACTATGGAAAACAGTATGGAGGTTCCTTAGAAAGCTAAAAATAGAACTACCATAAGACCCAGCAATCCCACTACTGGGCATATATCCTGAGAAAACCATAATTCAAAAGGACACATGTACCCCAGCATTCATTGCAATAGCCAGGACATGGAAACAACCTAAATGTCCAATGATAGATGAATGGATAAAGAAGATGTGATATATATATACAATGGAATATTACTCAGCAATAAAAAGGAATGAAATTCAGTCATCTGTAGAGACATGGATGGACCTAGAGACTGTCATACAGAGTGAAGTAAGCCAGAAAGAGAAAAACAAATACCGTATATTAAAGCATATATGCCGAATCTAGAAAAATGTTACAGATGAACCTATTTGTAGGGCAGGAATAGAGACATAGACGTAGAGAATGGACATGAGGACACAGGGCGGGAAGAGGAGGGTGGGACTAATTGGGAAATTAGGTTTGACATAAATACACTACCATGTGTAAACTAGATAGCTAGTGAGAACCTGCTGTATAGCACAGGGAACTCAGCTCTGTGCTCTGTGACGACCTAGATGGGTGGGATGGGGAGGTGGGAGGGAGGTCCAAGAGGGAGGGGATATAGGTATACATATAGCTGATTAACTTCATTGTACAGCAGAAAGTAACACAACATTGTAAAGCAATTTTACTCCAATTAAAAAAAAAAAAAGAAAATATGATGTAGACATCTTAGCCAATATTTTACATTAAAGTCTGAAATTCAATTAAATATTACAGAGCAGATACATCTGAGTTTTTCTTAGTCTGAAGACACTAACAAGACAAAACGAAAATTCAAAGATTTCAGTTTCAGCAGAAAGAATATTCTCATTTTCTTCCTGGTCCAATTAATGGGTATATTAGGAGTGACATTTATCTAATTTTAAGAGCGTAATAAATATTTGACATATGAAGTCTGCTGGAATCATATTCAAGTTAAAGCAACTAGGCTTTGCTTTAGTGAAATTATATACAGTCTTCCAAGCAACTTGGTGGTCACATGAGACAGTATAACACACCCACCAGAATGATGAAAATTTTTAAAAATTAACAATGTCAAGCAGAGTGATTTAAGTAACATTGTTATACTAAGGGAATGGAATTATGTACATTAATAAGAATAAATGAGTGGACTTTTTCACAATCAATGAGTGACATAGGTGAATCTCACAAAAATAAGTTTAACTAAAAACAGCCAGACAGATAAATGATGTAAAACTGGTAAATCTAAACAATGGTGATAGAATTCAGGATATTGGGTTCTTAGGGAAGAGGGATGACTGGAAGGATGCAAGAAAGGAGCATCTGGGAACAGTAATTATCTATTTCTTACCAAGCTTGTGGTTCCAGGGTACATTCATTCTGAGAAAATCCACTGAGCTGACCATTTGTGATTTGTGTATTTTTCTGTATGTGTTCCATAGAATTTTACTTTAAAAAATAGAATTATGTTAGATGGAATAAAAAACTATATTCATATTCTACAGATTGGAAAAGGAGCCACATTGAAATCTTTGTTTAGGACGTAGAGTTTGAAAGCAGTAGAATCAGCTCTTAGACAACGATTCCTAGAAAAGCATCATGTTGGCTACAGAGAAAAGAGTAGGGATGAGGTAAAAATTCACATGACTTAAAAGGTTGAATTCATGATCTTTGTGACTGTATTTTAAATTCATGCTTAACAATAAATACCTCATTTCTAAACATAAGTGGAAATTGAATGCATTCGATTCAGAATAACTGAGAACTATGTATTGAAGTTGGAGTGACCTCCTTTTGGATTGGGAACACATTTACTCAGTCTTTCCTGGTTCATGGACCAAAAACATCAGGAGAGAGAACAATACAATGTCTTTTTAATTACAATGCTACTTTTTAACAGATATAATAAAATTAGAGTTTTTATTCATGACAAAGCCATGGATCTGATAAATTAATGCCCTCTGGTTTTGTCCTAAATAAAATGTCTGATTTAGGAAACTACTTTAATCCAGATTATATTTTCATTCACATGAGTCTAAAATTCAAAGGCAAATGAATGGGGAATAAATAACTAGTTATTTAAGCCCAGCACAAAAGTGGAAGTGATTCTTTGTCCACAAAATGGGGATGTGAAAAAGAAATGATATTGCATTACAAAGGAAACGATTTCATGCAATAAAACATTCACTATTACTTGTTTTTGTGTTTTGGTGGGGTTTTTGTTTTTTCTTTTTCCCATTAATTTACAGGGACAGGACATAACTTTTAGAGTGGACCAGAGAAGCAAAGTTTTCTCTTATTTCACTTGATCTGAAGTTGACTCAGATTATCAAGTCCCTGGAGAATGTGAAAGGACAGGAGTTTAAAATGCAAGGAGTGGAGGAGACAAACTGAAGCTACGCAGGGGTTACAGTAACTTAAGTGGAACAAAAGGCATTCCTAAACTCAGACTTAGGTACAGATTTTCAGCTTCCCTGTATCATTTACTAGCTTTCAGTCTACTTATGGCAAACACTATCAAACTTTTATTGCTACAATCTTAATGGTCAGGGAGTTTTCAGAAATCTTCATCTCAGACATTTCCAAGAGTCTGGGCATAAAACTGACAGATGTCATTTCGGGGGGCTCTGAGGAGCTCGGGTCCTTTATGTCTCAATGCAGAAAGAATTCAGTGAGAGGCAAGGTGATAGATAAGAAGTGATTGATTAGAATAGGACGCTTGTGAGGCTTACAAGCGGGCAGGAGAGAAGGTGCCAGGCCGAGAACTTAGCGGGCTACAGATTTATAATCAAAGGAAAAGTTGGGAGGGGGAGAAGACCACCTTCTTCCTCATTCTTGAGTAGACCTCAAGCTTCCATCATCAGCTCCTCCTCCAGGTTGGGCAGGGGAGTTTTCTTGTCCCTACATGGTCAAGCTAGGACTGTCATGGCACTGTGGAAAAATTATTTTAGGTCTCAGTACAATGAGAGCCTTTCACTTTGAAATGTCACCTTTCCATAAATTATTGTTTTTTATGTGTGCAGAGAGCATGTCCTAGGGGTCATTAACTTACTGAGCTTACTGGGCAGGATGTGGGTCTTATGCCACCATGCCACCATTGTTTTATTGTTTTGGGGCACGTCTCCTGCTTCTGTGGCATGGTTTTGCTGCTAAGCAGGCCTGCTTGGTTTTGTGGTTAAACAAACCTGCTTTCTTGAATGATCATTAACTTACAGGGGTCTCCCATACTTTTTTCTTTACTTACAATCCCTTAGTGGGATTAACTATTTAATCACCTACTTTGTCCCTTTACTCTGTCCCTATCAGGTAGAGGGAAATATAATGGGCCACCATAGACAGGATTTTCTACTTCTAGTTAACCATGGAACTCATGGAAATGTGAGCATTTGGAGGTTTTGAAAACTGATTTCTATTATGCCTTATTATACAAGCATGAATGCAGAGAAAACAGATTAGTTTCAAGTGAATGACAGTAGGCATCAATTTCATGCTGATGCTATATAGCTGACCTTATTTATAAATTTTAATACATTTAATTCTGTTTTGGGTATATATGTCTTTCATGCAAATGTCCACAGCTCATGAAAGGCAATAAGTTTATAAACTGTGCCTGTTAATAAAATTATTTGTTATAGAAAATATTCTCAGTTAAAAAAAAAACTCAATACTTGCTAATGTGGACAGTATACATATTATGTACAGTTATTTTAAAAATCACAATATAGAATTACCTATGCAATGAAATAATACTTCTCAATGGCCTGACAATATATTTCTCTGGTCCTGCAGTGTTTACAGATTCTTGAAACATACTCTCTACACATCTGAGACACCTGGACTTTAACCTGCTGTCGCCTCTGTCCACTACCTCTAAACTCAGTCATGAAGAGAGGCAAAATAAATTTCGAGCCAACACAATGTAATTCGTTACCTAGTGCAATTGTTCCTGGTCTAGAAATCCAGTTGTGGTATTTGGAGCTCAACAAAAGAAGCAGCACAGCAGGGTGACAAGAGATTCTGGACTCTACAGCTAAATAGCCAGATTTCAGACCCCAGTTCCTCCTGTCACTAGCTGTGTGGCCCTGCACAAGTCACTTAATCCCCCTCTACCCAGGCTTTCTCATTTGTAATCTAGGGATACTAATAATAATGCTAACCTTACAGGGTTATATAAAAATGAAATGGGTTCTTAGTTGTAAAGTGCTTAGAATCAAGTCTGGCACATTCACATTCATAAATTTTAAAACATAAATGTATAACTCTAGTCTCCACTTGGTTCATTTCAATTCACTCTGGGCCAAAATCACTGCCGAGGTGATGGCCTACTTTCTTGAGAGCTGTAATATTTTCCTTTAACTCTAAATGGGTAGGCCAGGCTCCACTATGGTGCTAATGATATGCACGACTGCTCACTAAATGTTTCCTGAATCTCTATTACACTGTCATCAAGTTCTTCCTGTCTTGTAGGAATTCTATTACCCTTATTTTAATCTCCCACATGTTTTCTGATTTGCATGATTTACTGATCTATCACGTATTTTATGCTGCCCAGTAAACCTATCGATCTATCTACAGTCATTTTTTTGAGCACTCTCCCCATGACAACCACTGTGCTAAGTGCTTTTCTCTCTTATTTAATCCTCATGGTAGCATTTAGGGGGTAGGACCTATCATTATCCTTATTTTGCAACCGAGAAAAGTAAGGCTTATAGAAGTTAAGAAATGTGCCCAAAGTTATATAGCATGGGTCAGGCAGAGCTCACATATGAACATATTTGGTGACTATGATATCAAGTTTTCCTTGGAAGAGGGAAGTGGGTAAGTCTGAAACAGAAACAGGCAACTTAAGGGTCTATTATTCCTCTTATAGAAAAGCTCTCCCCCACTGCTTATTTGTTCTGTTCCTCCTATTCCTCCTCCTACTCCTCTTCAGTTCAGCATGGATATTTCAGCAACGTTAGTTTGGGGAAACTAAGCTAGTACCTCCTGTTTTGCTACCATCAAACTTAATTTTCGTATTCCCCTAACTATAGCTGAAGGATGCTAGCAGATAGCCATGGCTAGTTAAATAATTGATTCAGTATCCATTAATACAACATATTATTGAATGCCAGGAATTGTTTATAATGTGGGGATATAGCAGGGAATAAAACAATAACAATAAAAAGCCCAGTTTCCTTAGAAGAAAAGGAATAAAGACTGTGCATCTATATCTATCTATCTACCTATATATATATATATGTATGTACATATGTATACATATGTACACAGTGTAATACCAGCTAGAGGCATTATTTTTAAAAAAACTCTTACATAGCAATTGATAGTTTTATATGCTTTTTAGAAAATATTAATTGCCTTAATGACATGTAAAATAATTACAAGGTAATTACAGTATACTTTAAACTGAAACTTCAAAACATTGCTCATGATACACTGGCTCTACTATTATATGCAGACACAAGAAATAATCTTATCAGAATCACTAAACAGAGGTGGTTAGATGTAATCATACTCATAATCCACAGAGAAATTCCATGGATATTTAAAGTATGAAAAACCCATCAAATAGAAATAGAGGAAGAAAACGTAGTGAACTAGTTGCAGATCTAACCTAAATTATGTTAATATCCTTAGATAGTGGCACAGAAAGTCACCTAGCCAAAATAATTAATGTGTTTATATAAAGATCTGTCAAATGGAAGAGTTTACTCTTCTTTTCCTGGGGCAAAGTGCCTTAAATGATTCCAAAGAAATATAAAAAAGCATTTTTCTTCCCATAAGTGTGTTTAAGATCCTCAAATACTTGTTGTATCCCAGTCCTATTAAAAAGTTAAAATATCCATCTATTAACTGAAGATCTAGGCTAAAACTTGATGATAAGCAATTCAATTTATTTTCTTAAGACCCATAATATAAATTCCTAAAAATATATGACCAAAACTACAAATTAAGCATCACTGTCTTTTTGGCATAAAGGAGAATTGTTTTTTCAAAGAACTTTTTATTCGTATTTGAACAATCAAATGTTTTTAATTATTGTTGCTGAAATAATCGTTTTGTACATATATAGATATGCAAAGTCCATCTTTGCCAATTCATGTGAAAAAGAGAAAAGCAATTCTTGTAGACTGTGGACTATAACATGTTATTCAGAAAACAGACATAACCTTTACGTCAAGGTATAGAGGAGGCAATGTAATTCGAATGTCCAAAAAGAAAGGGAATGAAAGAAAGTAGAAGGAGTACCAATAGGATATCAAAGACACTTAAGGGAAAAGAGAATTCTTAACCTTCTCATGCTTCCCTCTTAAATCTGAAAATGGGTTAAAATATGTGTTATAAATTCAATGTTTTGTATTTATGCCCAGAAAGGAAATTACATTAAAATACATACATCCAGGTAAAACTGCCCAAGAAGGGAGGAGAAATTTGTCCAGTTTGCCATCTCAGCTCAGAATCTGTAGCCTCAAATCAAGGTAAATCAAAATATCATTCCCCATAACTTGAATTTTGGATAAAAATTCATAGAAATTCACTATTCTCTACAGATTTCAGATTGTCATTTAGGTATTCCTGTTGGTCTCAAATCCAATCACTTACATCTGTTAGTTTTAATCAAGCAAGATAGGGTGCATATAAACAAATATTTGCCTGAACACAAAAATAAGTGACCTATAACAACCTAATATATATAATAATATAACTGTATTGTTCTAAAACCATTTTACTATAGTATAATAAGCAACTTGGAAATGGCAGAGTTTAAGGTATTTAGATTTCTCAAATATCCTTATCAAATATCCCACTTTATTTGAGTTATATGTTTTAAGTGAATATTTATAAAGGAATTTGCTTAATTTTTACACAGGAATTTTGTGTTACTAAGTCTTGTTCACACCTAAGTACTCTGTGCTCTCTGATCTCTCTCAATGATAATTTTACACAAATCAGCTCTCAAAACTTTCACACATTTTGAAGTCTTTAGGATACTGCTGCTTGCAAGGAAAGATTTAGTGCGTGCATTTCACAGCATATTTACTAACCATTTAACAACTTGAGTGAGACAAGTCCAACACTCTGGCTTATATTCCTTTTTATAATTTTCCCATACTCCACATTATATTTTAGCTAAATTTTCAGGGAAACTCAGCAAAGACAGACCTTGTTTCTTAACTCCACTATCACCCTCCCCCACTACCATCCTCCTTCTACTTCTAAAGCCTTTGGCATCTATTCCACATTCTTTGTTTTTGTAGATATCACTGACAATACACAAGATTTTACATTCAGCAAAATTCCCAAAGGAGAGAGTCTTTTGTAAAGAAGCTGGTGCTTTATCCTCATTTTCAAGGAGGTTGTAGGGAAGGAGGTGAAAAGAGGAACACTCCACCAGAAGTTGTGAAAGCCCCATGCTGCCGACCATCACTGTTCCTGTACAGCTCAGTTATGTCCCTTGGGATTTCACCGAGACTATTCAATGGTAGCTGCGACACAGTAACTAGAAAAATCTACATCCAATTGTTAGAGTTCTCATATAACTCAAGTTCAACCAGCCAATGGAAAAAGACAAAGAGCCCTTTCTCCTGTTTCCTCGGGCCTTTTTGCAAGCTTGACACAACTCGACTGAGTTAGAAGTCTTACTGGCTCTTGTTAATTTCCCCACTCTCCTGGCAGTCAGTAGGAGGGAAACTACAGAAAGACCTTTTTTTTCTGGATTCCCCACCGTCCTTGATCTGTATCCCCTTCTCTAGGGACAATTCTTGTTTGAAACAAAAAAAAATTCTTGTTTTAATATCAAGATTTCCTCTCTTGCATCTGGATCTTCAGTAAAAGAAATGTGTATTGGACTGGGTGTAGGAACATGTTGAAAAATTCCAGCATGGATCATTAATCTCATTAATGGTAACTGTGGAAGACCCTGTCTGATCCTAGCATGTTTCCCTAACAGAGGGCCGATTGAGCTATTCTAGGAAGTCCCCTTAGGGACTACACTCTATTTACTGCTCCAAGCTGTGAGCTCACCTGCCCTGCCAGTCCTGGGGTTTTCAAGCAACCAGAAAATGACATGGGATACCAGTGAAACACAGCCAATCCACAATCAACTGATTTATAATGGCTATGACCAAGTCTGTAATACCTCAGCAGTTCCTGAACATGCAGGGGCAATAATTTATTGTGTTTTAATTATTATTTTCTATTTTAAAAAGCCCTATTTATTTAGGAAGATTTTAAAACAAATAGAATAATGAACCCCCATGTACCCATCACCACTCAACTCCAACCCATGAACACTCTTATTTCATCTAAATCCTCCATTCCCCCCTCCCATATTATTTTGAAGCAAATCTGAGGCCTCATACTATTTCATCCATAAATAATTAAGCATGTATCTCAAAAAAATAAAGCCTCTAAATAAAAATACACAGTACTATTGTCATATCTTAAAAAATTAAAAATAATTCTTTAATATCATCAAATACCTAGTCAGTATTTTAATTTGCAATTGTCTGACAAATTTCCTATTTTATTTTGGTTTTTTTAAAATTTCATATTGGAGTAGAGTTGATTAACAATGTTGTGATAGTTTCGGGTGTACAGCAAAGTAATTCAGGTATACATATACATGTATCTAGTTTGGGACTGACATTTACACACTGCTATATTTAAAATGGATAGCCAACAAGGACCTACTGTATAGCACAGGGAATTCTGCTCAATATTATGTAACAACCTAAATGGGAAAAGAATTTGAAAAAGAATGGATACATGTCTATGTTTTAATTATTATTTTTTAATGTACCTATAAAGGACTGACTTAATTATATAGTTCATGGAATATTATAATTATTAATCTGTTCAAGACCTGTATCATTTTTGTTTTTTCAATTTCATTTATGTATTCATGCACTTTTCTCTCCATTTATCACTTCCCTGATCTCTAACCACCCCCAAAAGGCAACCATCTAACGTGTTCATTGTGTTTCCTTCTGTTGGTATGTGTCATGCTAAAACAGGTCCTTTTTTAGTTTAATAAAATTTTTACTAACACAAATGGTCCTGTATAATAATTTGCAATATTTTTTGTTTACTTGTTTCAGTCTACATTGTATTGCTAAGTTCACCCTGTCTGTGGCTTTGGTTTTTCTTTGTTTCACTTCATTCTATATTAACATACGTCCAGCTGTCATGTGGTATTCAACTCAGTGCATCAGCCACAGTTTCCTAAGTAACGCCACACTGAGGGTCCCCTGCATTACATCCAACTTTCTGTCATAACATACATCACTACAATCAGTATTCTTGTTCATATCCTCCTATGTTATTGTGAGGACTTATTTGGGATGTATATCTAGAAGAAGAGTTGCTCTGTTATGAGGAGTATGTGCACTTTATTTAATGAAGAACTACCAGTTTTTGCTCCAGAAAAGAGCAGTGCATGAGACTTACTATGTCCCTGGTTCCAAAACAAAAGTTTGCATTATTCAGCTTTCTAACTTTTTGTCAGGCTAGTAGGCATAAGGTGATACTTAAATGTTTTTCAGCAGTTTTATTGATATCTAACTGACATACAAGAAACAGAATATATTTAAATTGCATACCCCAACCAGGGATCGAACCCAGGTCCTCAGCAGTGAAAGTGCAGAATCCTGACCGCTGGACTGCTGGCGAATTCCCCACCACCACCACCACCTTTTTTTTAAAAAATAAGGTGGGGACAGAGTGGGCTTCTGGGGAACAGCAATGCCCCCTCTGCTTCCTTCTGGGAGGTGCAGGGCTGGATGCCTATGTGCTATGCTCAGGGTGGGCAGGGCGCTGTGGCTCCTCCATGGGTTCGTTTATTTTATAGTTTTTTTTTTAATGGCTTATGTGATAGGTTTTGACACATGAAACTATCATCACAATTAAGATAGTGAAAACAGTCATCACACCTAAAAGTTTTTTCATGTCCCTTTCCAAATTTTCCCTTTCTTAGCTGGTTGCTTTCATTTAGTTATTTTTCCACTTATTACAACGGCTAGAAACTCCACCACAATGGCAAACAGAAGCAGTGAGTACTGGCATTCTTTCGTTGTTCCTGATCTCAGGAGAAAGCCTGCAGATGCCTTTACCAGTCTGAAGAAATTCCCTTCACTTTCTAGTTTACTGAGGCTTTACCAAGAATAGATGTTGGGTTTTATCCATGCTTTTTCTGCATTTGTAATTTATATGATCATGTGACTATTCTCTTTTTTAGTCTGTAAATATGATGAATTATATTACTTGATTTTTTTAATGTTAACCAACCTTGCCTTCCTGGGATAGATGCCGATAAATCATTATGTATTGCCCTTTGTATATACTGCAGGATTTTATTAAATTTTTAAGATAATATTTGCATCTATGCTTATAAGAGATACTAAGCTTTAGTGTTCTCTTTAGTATCTTTGTGTATAGGTGTTTCACTATTATTTCTTCCTTAAATATTGATGAATGCTTAAGTGAAGACATATGGTCCTGAGTTTCCTTGGGGGAAGGCTTTTAACTAAAACGTCAACTCCTTTGTAAGATATAGGGCTACTCAGTTATCTGTGTCTTCTTGAGTGAGTTTTTGGTAGTTTGTTTCTTTCAAAGAATAGGTCCATTTCATCTAGGTTATGAAATGTATTGCCATAATTTTTAGGGGCTTGAGGTTTATCAATTTCAGTGTGCTCTGCAAATAATTTACTGTTTATTTCATTGGGTTTCTCTATTGTTTTCTGATTTCTATTTCACTGATTTCCAAACTTTGATCTTTCTTGTCTTTCTTACTTTGCATTTCATTTTGCTCTTCTTTTTCTACATTCTTAAGATAGAAATTGAGGTCAATAATTCCACACCTTTCTGTATTGAAATACAGGCATTTAGAGCTATAAATTTTCTCTTAAGTACTGTCTTAGCAGCATCCCACACATTATGATAAGTTGTGTTTCCATTTTCATTCAGATTAATATGTATTCTAATTTCCCTTTTGGTTTCTTCTTTGACACATGACTTATTTAGAAATGTGTACTCTAGTTTGCAAATACTTAATGAATTTTCTAAAGATCTTACTGTTATTAATTTCTAATGCAATTCTATTGTGATTAGTAAACATACTTCGTGTGACTCTAATTATTTTTAATTTATTGAAGCCTCTTTTTTTTTTTTTGAAGCTTCTTTTGATTCCCAGAATATAGCTTTTCTTAGTAAAATTTTCATGTGCATTTGAAAAGAATGGGTGTTCTGCTATTTTTGGTGAAGTGGTCTCTGAGTCAATTTACTAAAGTTAATTGATAGTATTATACAAGTCTTCCATATCCCTGCCAATTTTCAGTCTACTTGCAATGTCTCTTGCCAACTATCCAGATCATTATACATATTATTTATTCATTTTAAATTGTTCTCTATGAAAAGTTTACTTATCATTAATTTATGTAGATTTCTACTGTATTTTAGGTCTTTGGTTCACATTGCAAATTGTGTATCATTTGATTCTTTTAGTTGGTTATTGCTGACATATAAAAATACTATTTTTATTTGATCATGTATTTGTCAATATTCCTGAATGACATAATTATTTCAAGTAGTTTTACTGTTAATTTTACTGGGTTTCTTTTTTTCAGGTAGTTGATTATATCACTTGTAAAAAATGAGAAACTGATCTCTACCTTTCAATCATTACATCTCCTTTTTCTCTTTTTTTCTCGTGGAAATGTGACAGTGAGTTCTTAGAGACATTTTCTTTCATCATTCTTTACTAGATCTAGTTTTGTCATCCATAAAACACATTAAAAGTAAACTGCTACTAAGTATACATAATATATATGATTATCTTTACTTTCTTAATTTCTGCTACCCTCTTCTTGAATTTATTTCTCTTCTTCTTTGAATAGCTCCTCCAGGAGTATTTTCAAAATATGATTGTATGACAAACAATCTAAGGCATTATTTGTCTGAGAATATTCTTATATTACTCTAGAATTTTAATAATTTCTTGGCTGGATGCAAAATTGTAATTCTAAAATATTTCTAATTGTTTGTCTGTTTTTATATTTTCTTTAAATATTTAAAAATATTAATCCACTGTCTTCCTGCCTCCAGGAGGCTCATATCTTTTTTGTTTTTAGGCTATCTGTTCTTTATGTCCAGTGTGTTGTTTTGCTTTATTATATTTGCATTCTTCAGTTGATTATACTTTTTTACCTGTGAGTTCATTGTCAAAGGCAGTAACCTGCTAAGCCAGAAATCTTTTTTTTAAAAAGTATGATTTGAAGTGTTTTCTGATTTCTGTTCTTAAGTATTTCTACCATGGCCAGTAACAAACTACCAAAGTGTTGTCACTGAATTCAGAGTTGGGAAGAGAGGTTCACAGTTGGCTATCCGGAATAGGTACAAACTGATTCCAGCACACCACCAGATCAGCTACTCTGACATATAGAATATACTGAGGAAGGGGTAAAGCTAGGAACACATCTTACCCTTCTAGTTGAGTTGGAGAGGAGAGGCATTCAGTCTTAGGATGAGGATCCCAACCACCACAGATTCAGTGAGGATCATATTCCTTTGCTTTTACTCCAACAGACAATTTCTCTGTTCATTATTAAATTCTTAGAAATATGAAGAATTGGAAGGAAACAGTTACCTTAGGTTCTAAACCAGTGTCCCTGAAGGTGAAGGAGAGATAATGCATTTGTGGAATAAGAACTCAAGTCAGTTTGATCAGTCTTCAAACGGTTTTAAAAATTGTGCATGCCAATGTGGTTTTACCCTGCCTGATAAGTTCTATATGAGAGAACTGGACTGCTGTTACCAATTTCTGTGGTGAAGAGGCGAGAAATTATTATTAGATGACAATGATGGTATGGGGACATGGTCAGAACCAATCTTTAAGAATTACCTTCACTCAGTACTCTCAGTGCTGCCCCTAGGTGTGTTTCACCCCAGGCTGCAGCCATGAACACTCCCCTCTCTCTCACACACACACACACACAGAAGTTCACAAGAACATTCGGTTCCCCAACAGTTTCTAATATTTTGTCCTTTTTCTTAATTACCTCTTGCATACTTTCTCTCTCATTTACTTAATTTCATCAAGGTCGATCCTGGGGAAGGGAACTTGCAACCCTTCAAAACTTCTCCCCAGAACATCCTATAAATTAGACTACTGCAAATTGCACTATGATATGAATTTAAATCAGGCTATCTGTGAAGAGTCTAGATAATTAATTTAGCACTTTTTCATACTGATTGTTTTCTATTCTACGGATATTAAGTTTAAATTCAATTGGAAGATAAATAAGGAATTAAATCCAATTCAGCTGTTATATAACATTTTAGAACAAACAAATAAACCAAAAATGAATAAGTCTTGACTGTCACAAGTAAGGAAAATACAGAGAAAATGTCTCCTTTTTCTTTTCCCGACACTCTTACACCCTAAAGCTGCCTGTGTATTGAAAAGGAAATAATTTATTATAGACTGAAATATAAATCTAAGAAAGTTTTACAGCAGAGGTCTACCAAGAGCTCCTGTATGTAAATCCCTTTAGCAGTTTAACTGGGCATCTAGAGGTACGTGGCCATTGGGAACAACTGAAAGTATTTATAAAAACTGAAACATACAAGGAAGATAATTATGAAGCCTACATGCATGAAGAATCAAGCTTCATCTTTTACTTGAAGGACAATTTACTAGAACTTGAAAGAATCTTGAGACTAAGTGTTAACAATGTGTATAGGATCATTATATGTGAGGTTGGATTTTAGAGCTCTCCTCTGAAATTCCTCACGAATTTGAAAGAGGAATAAGTTACCTCGTGCAGTAACAAAGTGATTCAACTCCTTGACGACAGGTGCCAAGTAAAATTGCTGAAATTGGTAACTTTGAATATCGGACTATTCTGTTTAATTTTTTTGAAAGAAAAAGTATATTTTTTATAAATTTCATTGCATGAATTACGTGTTTCCTTTAAAATAATGAAGTAGCAATATTTACTATTTATTAAAAATTTCTTATGTGGACAGGGAATATTGCCTGCTATTCCAGTAAACAAAAAATGTTGCCTACCATCCCAGTTCTACAAGGATCAAGTCATTAGCCACTGCAGCTGCCTACTTACAGTGGACCCTGAGGGTGGAGAAAAACAGGAAGCATTCTGTGCGCTGGATACTGGCCCTAGATAGTTGCGATGCATATCTAAGGAATAATTTCAGTGAACCCAGATCCTTGCCTCTTCCCATACACAGAAAAACACTAAAATCATTAACTTAAGATGTCTGTTCATGGTGAGTAGCAGTAACATTTTGATGTTCAACTACGTTTTGTTTTTTTTTCCAGAAAAAAAACAAACAAACTGGTGTACATACTGGCTCATCACTTACCTCTTTGGAGCAGTTCTTCAGAGTTATCTGAGAGGCTGTGCTGGGCTACAGCCCTCAGGAAGATCCCCAGATAAAACTTAACTAGTAATTTCCAGGTTGTGCATTGTTTTTCAGTAAGCACTTATGAACATCAATTGATACATTTGATATAAGAGGAAAGAACTATACAGCTACATAAAATTGGGCAAAGTGATAAGTATTCAGGAATGAGAGGGTACCCAAAGGTATGTTTGCATTCCCTTGTCTTTGCATCCATAACACCAAACACAAATCTCCATTGACCCAATTGTAACTTTGACTGACAGCAAAGTGATTAAGCAGTTTCCCCTCACTGATGAAATCTACCCACTCACTTTTATATCTTCAATATTTCGGATAGCTGGTCAGATAGGAGGATCTCATTAGCTATTGCTTAAAATGTATTTAGTACCTAATACTAGGGAAAGAAATCAGTGATCAACAAATTGAAGCTGATACCCGAAAGAAAAGCTCATCATTTATAATTTTTCTTTCAGAATGAAGCCAAAATTAACAAAAATACGTTTTACATTTCAAAAACAAAACCATTAATTAATATGATTCATATTCTGTAAGAATTCAAAAGTTGCCAAATCTAACCACTTATAAATAATTACACTTTTATATTTAATTCCTTAAAAGTTTTAAGTGCATCAGCTTGCTAAAGCATATATAAGTTAAATGATCCTTTCAAAAGTATAGAATTTTATTTTTAAAATGATTCATTTGGTCACAGATTGATAGCATTTTAAGATTAATGACTATGGCCACACGTGTTTCATAATTCAATAATTTTCTAATCTTGTTAAAAGCATCATTTTAGACACCACTTCATTCAGGTACTACTTCATTTTTCTTCTTTACAATCTAAAGTGAATGTAACTTTCTTGTTCATAAATTTTAAACTACCCCAATTTATTTTCACAAATCTAAATATTCATATCTGCTACATGCATTGTTTAATAAACTTGAAATTGCTTTAAAGAACCCCACCCACAAAAATAAACTGCTCACATTGTTTATTTTTTATATGTAAAGAAGGTCAGAATATCATAATTTCATATTTTAGTCAAATTTTTACATCAAGCAAATAACACTAACAAATCCGTTCTTCGGCAGAAAAAAAATCCTTCTATTTGGAATATCTACACCTCCTACGTGGGGGTGGATCTCAGTTTATTTTCATGCCATAGAGGAAATAATGCTTTATGTAAACTAGGGAATTCTTCTCCAGCAAAGTACAGATTTAGTTTGTTAGAGTTACCTTCACTCATAAAATATATTGTAGTAAAATAGAAACTATTTTGTCTAAAAGTAGGAAGAAATCAAACCAGTAACAATGACAAACAGGCTGATTAACTTTATCCAAGGGTAATGCCCAAACTTGTTCTTATCTCAAGTAAGAGGAGTTTATTGTCAAATCCACAGCCCCATAGAAATGACAATTTTTTGAGAATGAGTAATAGCCACATAAAGTTGGAAAAATATTTAATATTCTCCTTGGTTCTTTTTTCCCTTCACTATAGAGATTCTATTCAGATTTTTATACCATTAAGTAATGTTCACAAAATGATGGAAGCATCACCAGAACTATCTTTTCCCACTGCAGCACATTAAATCATATATTTTCAAAGTGGTCTAGCATCTATTGCATCATGGAAAAAAGCTTCCTGGGAAAAAGAGTCAGGCCCTCCTGCTTAGTAGCAGAAACACCAGAATTTAAACGCATAATGTGTCATATGTATTAATGAATAATATTGGAATTAATGAAGTAAAATTATAATCATTTCTTGGACTATCATGAGTTTATGTTCTTGCTTATAAATCTAATATCAGTAATTTCTAGTTGTTTAATGAGCTAAAATGTCCATATTTACACAAAAATGTTTAAACGATTAAATTTATAAAATAAAATTAAGTTAAAGATATGACAACTTACTTTAAAATGTAATAAATAGAAGACTTATAAGGTGGTGGCATGAATTGCAATCAAGCACAACAGAGCGATTTTCTATGACTTCAAAAGATTGGTTAAGCACACCATAAACATAAGAATTATCATCATAGTGTTATAAGATCTCAAATTGAAAGTTTTGATTGATGCCTGAGATGAATTATATATGAGGTATCAGTGAGACGGGAGGTAAACCAATATGCATAATTATAAAGGAAATAAATTAGAACTCTTTAGATGACTCTTGAAATCTCTCACTAAATTTAAGCATATACAAAGCATTAAAAAGAGATTTGGTGGGAGAAAATGAACGGAAAATGTATTTTAAGGAAGAGTTGCTACTTCGTTTTGAGTTTCAACATTCACAAGAAGGAGAGAGAAGGGTGTGTGGCCCTCTCCTCAAACCTGAGGACAGCAACAGTGAGACAACTCAGAAAGAGTGGTACTTGTCTCCAACATTTAATGGGTCCCTTTGGGCTTGTGTCTGATATACATGCCTGAAGAATTTAAGACTAGATTCTATCCTTATTGGCATGTGGTAATATGGAAGCAGGTGGGGAGAAGGAGAGAGAGGGAGAGAGAGACAGAGAGGGAGACAGAGAGAGGAAGAGAGAGAAAGACAGAGACAGAGAATGTTTTAGGAATTAGTATTGTCAACAGCATGACAGACTGACTGTATTTCCCAAGGACTGAGATGAGTCATTTAAGAAAGATTTTATATTTAGTCCCCTAAGATCTTCAGATGACAAGGAAGAATGCAGAAACTCCTAAGGAACTGAGGAAAGAGCAGCAGCTAGAGTAACAAAATCTTTATTGCCTGTGAAATGGAAGTTGTAAGGAGTCTACAAACCCATAAAATGCCCTACTACATGAGAATCAGGTTTAAACCCTAGCCTAGACCAGAGTATTTGAGGCCATCTTAAGTTATTTTAAAGTCAAAGAAGTCTTTACTTCCCCTTATTTTCTACCTATATTCTTAACCCTACAGGGGTCAAAATTCATGATAAGTAAGCCAGAGGAAGAGGAAACTGTCCACAGCCTTCATCACAACACATTTTAGCGGAAAATATGTCCTCCATAAATATGACCCATTAGTGAAAGTGGAGAAGATTTAACTCTCAACCAAGATTGTAGTTATGATTAATTGATGAAATTAGGAATTTAATTACTAAATTGCAACTTGTTTTCATTACTTGAGAGTAACCATAAAGTCATGATTCTGTACAGTATGGTGACAATAGTTAAAAATACTACATTTTATGTTTGAACGCTGCTAAGAAAGTAGATCTTAAAAGTTCTAATGATGAGGGGATTCAAGATGGTGGAAGAGTAAGACATGGAGATGACCTTCCTCCCTACAAATACATCAGAAATACATCTACATGTGGAACAACCCCTACAGAACACCTACTGAACGCTGGCAGAAGACCTCAGACCTCCCAAAAGGCAAGAAACTCCCCATGTACCTGGGTAGGACAAAAGAAACAAGAAAAAACAGAGACAAAAGAATAGGGACGGGACCTGCACCAGTGGGAAGGAGCTGTGAAGGAGGAAAGGTTTCCACACACTAGGAAGCCCCTTCATGGGCGGAGACTGTGGGTGGTGGAGGGGGGAAGCTTTGGAGCCAGGGAGGAGAGCGCAGCCACAGAGGTGCGGAGGGCAAAGCGGAGAGATTCCCGCACAGAGGATGGGTGCCGCCCAGCACTCACCAGCCCAAGAGGCTTCTCTGCTCACCCATCAGGGCGGGCAGGGGCTGGGAGCTGAGGCTTGGGCTTCGGTCGGATCGCAGGGAGAGGACTGGGGTTGGCTGCGTGAACACAGCCTGAAGGGGGCTAGTGCATCACAGCTAGCCGGGAGGGAGTCTGGGAAAAGGTCTGGAGCTGCTGAAGAGACAGGAGACTTTTTCTTGCCTCTTTGTTTCCTGGTGCATGAGGAGAGGGAATTAAGAGCACCGCATACAGGAACTCCAGAGACGGGCACGAGCCGTGGCTATCAGTGCGGACACCAGAGAGGGGCAGGAGACGCAAAGGCTGCAGCTGCAGCCACCAAGAAGCCTGTGTGCAAGCACAGGTCACTCTCCACACCCCCCCTCCTGGAAGCCTGTGCAGCCCGCCACTGCCAGGCTCCCGTGATCCAGGGACAACTTCCCCGGGAGAACGCACGGCGCGCCTCAGGCTGGTGCAACGTCACGCTGGCCTCTGCCACGGCAGGCTCGCCCCACATCAGTACCCCTCCCTCCCCCCGGACTGAGTGAGCCAGAGCCCCCGAATCAGCTGTCCCTTTAACCCCGTCCTGTCTGAGCAAAGAACAGATGCCCTCAGGCGACCTACACACAGAGGCAGGTCCAAATCCAAAGCTGAACCCCAGGAGCTGTGCGAACAAAGAAGAGAAAGGGAAATCTCTCCCAGCAGCCTCAGGAGCAGCGAATTAAATCTCCACAATCAACTTGATGTACCTTGCATCTGTGGAATACCTGAATAGACAATGAATCATCCCAAATTGAGGAGGTGGACTTTGGGAGCAACGATATATATATATTTTTTACCTTTTTCTCTTTTTGTGAGTGTGTATGTGTATGCTTCTGTGTGTGACTTTGTCTGTATAGCTTTGCTTTTACCATTAGTCCTAGGTTCTCTCTGTACGTTTTTTTTGTTTGTTTTTTTTTTAGTATAGCTTTTAGCACTTGTTATCATTGGTGGATTTGTTTTTTGGTTAGCTTCCTCTTGTCTTTCTTTCTTTCTTTTTCTTTTTATTACTTTTTAAATTTTTTTTAATAATTATTTTTTATTTTAATAACTTTTTATTTTATTTTATCTTTTTCTTTCTTTCTTTCCTTTTTTCTCCCTTTTATTTTGAGCCGTGTGGATAACAGGCTCTTAGTGCTCTGGCCAAGCATCTGGGCTGTGCCTCTGAGGTGGGAGAGCCAAGTTCAGGACACTGGTCCGCCAGAGACCTCCGAGCTCCACGTAATATCAAATGGTGAAAATCTCCCAGAGATCTCCATCTCAATGCCAAGACCCAGCTCCACTCCATGAACAGCAAGCTACAGTGCTGGACACCCTATGCCAAACAAGCAAGACAGGAACACAACCCCACCCATTAGCAGACAGGCTGCCTAAAATCATAATAAGGTCACAGACACCCCAAAACACACCACCGGAAGTGGACCTGCCCACCAGAAAGACAAGATCCAGCCTCATCCCCCAGAACACAGGCACTAGTCCTGTCCAACAGGAAGCCTACACAACCCACTGAACCAAACTTAGCCACTTGGGGCAGACACTGTAAACAACAGGAAGTATGAACCTGCAGACTGTGAAAAGGAGACCCCAAACACAGTAAGTTAAGCCAAATGTGAAGACATAGAAACACACAGCAGATGAAGGAGCAAGGTAAAAACCCACCAGACCTAACAAATGAAGAGGAAATAGGCAGTCTACCTGAAAAAGAATTCAGAATAATTATAGTAAAGATGATCCAAAATCGTGGAAATAGAATGGAGAAAATACAAGAAACGTTTAACAAGGACCTATTAGAACTAAAGAGCAAACAAACAATGATGAACAACACAATAAATGAAATTAAAAATTCTCTAGCAGGGATCAATAGCAGAATAACTGAGGCAGAAGAAGGGATAAGTGACCTGGAAGATAAAATAGTGGAAATAACTACTTCAGAGCAGAATAAAGAAAAAAAGAATGAAAAGAATTGAGGTCTCAGAGACCTCCGGGACAACATTAAACATGCCAACATTCGAATTATAGGGGTCCCAGAAGAAGAGAAACAGAAAGGGACTAAGAAAATATTTGAAGAGATTACAGGGGAGAAATTCCCTAATATGGGAACAGAAATAGTTAATCAAGTTCAGGAAGCACAGAGAGTCCCATACAGGATAAGTCCAAGGAGAAACACACCAAGACACATATTAATCAAACTATCAAAAATTAAATACAAAGAAAAAATATTAAAAGCAGCAAGGGAAAAACAACAAATAACATACAAGGGAATCACCATAAGATTAACAACTGATCTTTCAGCAGAAACTCTGCAAGCCAGAAGGGAGGGGCAGGACATATTTAAAGTGATGAAAGGGAAAAACCTACAACTAAGATTACTCTACACAGCAAGGACTTCATTCAGATTTGACAGAGAAATTAAAACCTTCACAGACAAGCAGAAGCTAAGAGAATTCAGCACCAACAAACCAGCTTTATAACAAATGCTAAAGGAACTTCTCTAGGCAGGAAACACAAAAGAAGGAAAAGATATACACTAACAAACTCAAAACAATTAAGAAAATGGGAATAGGAACATACATAACGATAATTACCTTAAATGTAAATGGATTAAATGCTCCAACCAAAAGACATAGACTGGCTGAATGGATACAAAAACAAGACCCGTATATATGCTGTCTACAAGAGACCCACTTCAGACCTAGGGACACATACAGACTGAAAGTGAGGGGATGGAAAAAGATACTCCATGCAAATGGAAATCAAAAGAAAGCTGGAGTAGCAATTCTCACAACAGACAAAATAGACTTTAAAACAAAGACTATTACAAGAGACAAAGAAGGACACTACATAGTGATCAAGGGATCAATCCAAGAAGAAGATATATCAACTGTAAATACTTATGCACCCAACATAGGCACGCCTCAATACATAAGGCAAATACTAACAGCCATAAAAGGGGAAATCAACAGTAACACAATCATAGTAGGGGACTTTAACACTCCACTTTCACCAATGGACAGATCATCCAAACTGAAAATAAATAAGCTTTAAATGATACATTAAACAAGATGGACTTAATTGATATTTATAGGACATTCCATCCAAAAACAACAGAATACACTTTCTTCTCAAGTGTTCATAGAACATTCTCCAGTATAGATCATATCTTGGGTAACAAATCAAGCTTTGGTAAATTTAAGAAAATTGAATTCATAAAAACTATGTTTTCTGACCACGACGCTATGAGACTAGATATCAATTACAGGAAAAAGTCTGTAAAAAATACAAACACATGGAGGCTAAACAATGCCATACTTAATAACCAAGAGATCACTGAGGAAATCAAAGAGGAAATCAAAAAATACCTAGAAACAAATGGCAATGAAAACACAACAACCCAAAACCTATGGGATGCAGCAAAAGCAGTTCTAAGAGGGAAGTTTATAGCAATACAATCCTACCTTAAGAAACAAGATACAACTCAAATAAACAATGTAGTGTTACACCTAAAGCAACTAGAGAAAGAAGAACAAAAAAAACCCTAAAGTTAGCAGAAGGAAAGAAATCATAAAGATCAGATCAGAGATAAATTAAAAAGAAATGAAGGAAACAATAGCAAAGATCAATAAAACTGAAAGCTGGTTCTTTGAGAAGATAAACAAAATTGATAAACCATTAGCCAGACTCATCAAGAAAAAAAGGGAGAAGACTCAAATCAACAGAATTAGAAATGAAAAAGGAGAAATAACAAATGACCACGCAGAAAGAAAAAGGATCATGAGAGATTACTACAAGCAACTATTTGCCAATAAAATGGACAACCTGGAAGAAATGGAGAAATTCTTACAAAAGCACAACCTTCCGAGACGGAACCAGGAAGAAAGAGAAAATATAAACAGACCAATCACAAGCACCAAAATTGAGACTGTGATTAAAAATCTTCCAACAAACAAAAGCCCAGGACCAGATGGATTCACAGACGAATTCTATTAAATATTGAGAGAACAGCTAACACCTATCCTTCTCAAACTCTTCCAAATATAGCAGAAGGAGGAACACTCCCAAACTCATTCTACGAGACCACCACCACCTTGAGACCAAAACCAGACAAAGATGTCACAAAGAAAGAAAACTACAGGCCAATATCACTGATGAACATAGATGCAAAAATCCTCAACAAAATAATAGCTAACAGAATCCAACAGCACATTAAAATGATCGTACACAATGATCAAGCAGGGTTTATCCCAGGAATGCAAGGATTCTTCAATATACACAAATCAATCAATGTGATACACCATATAACAAATTGAAGGATAAAAACCATATGATCATCTCAATAGATGCAGAAAAAGCTTTCGACAAAATTCAACACCCATTTATGATAAAAGCCCTCCAGAAAGTAGGCATAGAGGGAACTTACCTCAACATAATAAAGGCCATATATGACAAATCCACAGCCAACATCATTCTCAAGGTGAAAAACTGAAACCATTTCCACTAAGATAAGGAACAAGACAAGGTTGCCCACTCTCACGACTATTATTCAACATAGTTTTGGAAGTGTTAGCCACAGCAATCAGAGAAGAAAAAGAAATAAAAGGAATCCAAATTGCAAAAGAAGAAGTAAAGCTGTCACTGTTTGCAGATGACATGATACTATACATAGAGAATCCTAAAGATGTTTCCAGCAAACTACTAGAGCTAATCAATGAATTTGGTGAAGTAGCAGGATACAAAATTAATGCACAGAATTCTCTTGCATTGCTGTACACTAATGATGAAAAATCTGAAAGTGAAATTAAGAAAACACTCCCATTTACTAACAAAAATAATAAAATACCTAGGAATAAACCTACCTAAGGGGACAATAGACCTGTATGTAGAAAACTATGAGACACTGATGAAATTAAAGAGGATACAAACAGATGGAGAGATATACCATGTTCTTGGATTAGAAGAATCAACATTGTGAAAATGACTATACTACCCAAAGGAATCTACAGATTCAGTGCAATCCCTATCAAACTACCACTGGTATTTTTCACAGAACTAGAACAAAAAATATCATAATTTGTATGGAAACACAAAAGACCCTGAATAGCCAAAGCAATCTTGAGAAAGAAAAATGGAGCTGGAGGAATCAGGCTCCCTGACTTCAGACGATACTACAAAACTACAGTAATCAAGACAGTATGGTGCTGGCACAGAAACAGAAATATAGATCAATGGAACAGGATAGAAAGCCCAGAGATAAACCCACACACATATGGTCACCTTATCTTTGATAAAGGAGGCAAGAATATACAATGCAGAAAAGACAGCCTCTTCAATAAGTGGTGCTGGAAAAACTGGACAGCTACATGTAAAAGAATGAAATTAGAACACTCCCTAACACCATACACAAAAATAAAATCAAAATGGATTAAAGACCTAAATGTAAGGCCAGACACTATAAAACTCTTAGAGGAAAACATAGGCAGAACACTCCATGACATAAAACAAAGCAAGATCCTTTTTGACCCAGCTCCTAGAGAAATGGAAATAAAAACAAAAATAAACAAATGGGACCTAATGAAACTTAAAAGCTTTTGCACAGCAAAGGAAACCATAAACAAGACGAAAAGACAACCCTCAGAATGGGAGAAAACATTTGAAAATGAAGCAACTGACAAAGGATTAATCTCCAAAATTTACAAGCAGCTCATGCAGCTCAATATCAAAAAAACAAACAACCCAATTCAAAAATGGGTAGAAGACCTAAATAGACATTTCTCCAAAGAAGATATACAGATTGCCAACAAACACATGAAATGATGCTCAACATCACTAATCATTAGAGAAATGCAAATCAAAACTACAATGAGGTATCATCTCACACCAGTCAGAAAGGTCATCATCAAAAAATCTACAAACAATAAATGCTGGAGATGGTGTGGAGAAAAGGGAACCCTCTTGTACTGTTGGTTGGAACGTAAATTAATACAGCCACTATGGAGAACAGTATGGAGGTTCCTTAAAAAACTAAATAGAACTACCATACGACCCAGCAATCCCACTACTGGCTATATACCCAGAGAAAACCATAATTCAAAAAGAGTCATGTACCACAATGTTAATTGCAGCACTATTTACAATAGCCAGGACATGGAAGCAACCTAAGTGTCCATCGACAGATGAATGGATAAAAAGATCTGGCACATATATACAATGGAATACTCCTCAGCCATAAAAAGAAACGAAATTGAGTTATTTGTAGTGAGGTGGATGGACCTAGAGTCTGTCATACAGAGTGAAGTAATTCAAAAAGAGAAAAACAAATACTGTGTGCTAACACATGTATATGGAATATAAAAAAAAAAAAAAGAAAGAAAGAAAAAAAAATGTTCAGGAAGAACCTAGGGGCAAGACAGGAATAAAGACGCAGACCTACTACAGAATGGACTTGAGGACATGGGGAGGGGGAACTGTAATCTTGGACAAAGTGAGAGAGTGGCAGGTACATATATACACTACCAAATGTAAAATAGATAGCAGTGGGAAGCAGCTGCATAGCACAGGGAAATCAGCTCGGTGCTTTGTGACCACCTAGAGGGGTGGGATAGGGAGGGTGGGAGGGAGGGAGACGCAAGAGGGAAGAAATATGGGGATATATGTATATGTATAGCTGATTCACTCTGTTATAAAGCAGAAACTAACACACCATTGTAAAGCAATTATACTCCAATAAAGATATTAAAGGGCTTCCCTGGTGGCGCAGTGGTTGAGAATCTGCCTGCCAATGCAGGACACACGGGTTCGAGCCCTGGTCTGGGAGGATCCCACATGCCGTGGAGCAACTAGGCCCGTGAGCCACAATTACTGAGCCTGCGCGTCTGGAGCCTGTGCTCCGCAACAAGAGAGGCTGCGATAGTGAGAGGCCCGCGCACCGCGATGAAGAGTGGCCCCCACTTGCTACAACTAGAGAAAGCCCTCGCACAGAAACGAAGACCCAACACAGCCATAAATAAATAAATAAACAAAGTAAACAATGCGTAAAAAATATATATATATTAAAAAAAAAAGATATTAAAAAATAAAAAGTTCTAATGACAAGAGAAAAATTTGTAACTATGTATAATAATGGATGTTCAGTAGGCTTATTGTGGTGATCATTTCATAATACATACAAATAACAAATCATTATGTTGAACTCCTAAAACTATTATAATGTTGTATGTTGAATTATATTTCAATTAAAAATTTTTTGAAAATCATGATTCTTCCCACAATTTTCATGCACTGTCACAACAAAAACTTTCTCTACCACATGAATTTTAGGTCACTGGGAAATAATGGTAAGTTGTTTTTTATCGATATCCCATGATTCATGCTTGTCCAATATGCTGGTTACAGTAGAAAAGAAAACTCCATCTGGGTATTAAAATACACACAAATATCCTTGAAGGTAAAGGTATTTTTAACAACACAATAGATAGGTTTTCTCTCCCAGCTTGAATTTTTAAATCTGGCTGACAACATTGATGGCAGAAATCCTGAATTCTTCAAAACAAAACAAAACAAAACAAAAAATCCAAATCTGCCAAATATATCCACGATGTCAGGAAATCTCTAAGCAGGAGAGGTGTTCAATGCAGAAGCAATGTAATTTAGAGGGGAACAGAATCAAAGCAGATGCTCTTTAATCTGTAGAAGTCAGAGGGATTTTTATTTTTAGACATGCATGTATTTTCTGTACAGTTTCACAACAATCACAAGAGTCTAAGCAGTGTAATATAATGGATTTCACATGTAATTGTGAAGCTGAAACTTTATAAGAGCACTGACTGAAGTCCTGTTAATCACTTCTTTCCTATATTAGAGGTTATGAAAACCAACCCACTCTTTTGACATCTCATTTCAAAAATAACAAATTTGTCATTAAACCAGAGCTATAAATTCAAGTTTATTGATATCTCTATTGGCACAGTGGCAAGAGAAGCTATAAATATTACTTACATTCTTATTACTAACTTGAAAGTCCAATTGAGAAGAAAGATAAATCACTCTTAGTTCTTAGAAGATAATCAAGAAATGGACAAGGGGATTATATAGTTTCCTATATAGTGGAAAATTGGATTTAAAATGAAGTTGTTCAAATTTCTACTTAATTCAAACTTATCAACTTTCCTGATATTCTAATTTCTCAATCAATAAAAGGCAGTTAAGGAACTTACATCGATAGTCTTCTCAATTTCATGCAACATTTATGTAACTGGTAAAATTCTAGGAAATAGAAATATAGTAGTGAACAACATTAGATACAGATGCCATTTCCATAAAGAAAAATCCTAGTGAATACAAGCCAGTATATTTTTTAGGACGGCACAAAATGATTTCCTTGTGGGGAATTCCCTAGTAGTCCAATGGTTAGGACTCTGTGCTTCCACTGCAGGGGACATGGGTTCAATCCCTGGTGAGGCAACTAATGTCCCACATGCTGCACAGTGCGGCCAAAAAAGAAAAGAAGATCCCTTGTGATGCAGGAATAAACTACAACTTTAAATTCTATTCTCAACTAAAAAATACTCCAAACTTTTATGCCCCAAATTCTTCTGAACTGCCCTTGACAAGATCATTGATGATCCCACAGTGCCAAACTCCACAGATCAACTCGCAATCTGCATTATATTCAAGTTCTCAGTGGTAATTATTATAGCTGGCTACTGCCTAATTCTTTAAACACTTTCTGCACTTGATCTCTGGGCCCCCTCACTGTCCTGGTTCCCCACTCAATTCTGCTCCTGTTCAGTCTCGTTTACCAGGTCCTCTTCTTTCCCATTTCTAAATGTTGCTGTGCCTTTCTTTCTCTGTCCTCAGTAACTTCTCTCTTTACATCTCTCCCTAGGTTATCTCATTCATTCCTTTAAGTTTAAATACCATCCACACTTTGATAACTTTCAATTTTATTTACAGTTCTGATCACTCTCCTGAAATCCTGAATCATATATCCTAGTACCTGCTTGACATCACCATGTAGATGACTAACAAGTATCCAAGAATTACTCGGCCAGAGGTAAAATACACATTTGTACCTACACATCTGCTCTTTTCTACATGACACCTCCTCTTATCCAGATGCTCACCCAAAAAACTTTATGGCAAACTTGAATCATCTCTTTGTCTCATATCAAATGCATCAGCAGTTCCTCTTGCTTTTCAGTCACAGGTTCCAGTCAATATCCTTTGCTGCCTGGACACTGTTACAGTCAACTTGTCTCCTGTTTCCACTTTTTCCCAGATATAGTCTCCTTCTCCACAGATTCTGAATGACCTTTTGAACATATCATTCTTACCATACCATTTCTCCATCAAAGTTTTCCATTAGTTTTGTATAACACATAAGATAATATATGACAACCTTACAATGGCTACAACATATGAACTTGCACCCCCCAAACTCCCTGGCTTATCTCTTTCCCTTGCTCTTGTCATTTCAGTCAAGACTGCTTTCCCTATGATTCTTTGAATCCACCAAGCAAATACCTGCTTCAGAGTTTTGAGCTTGCTCTTTCTTCCACTCTTTTCCCAAATATTGGCATGGCACCAAGTCACACTTAATTCAGATGTCACTTCATAAGTCCTTCCCTGACCTATCTTATTAAAGATACCTGACACATATCTCATCCTGTGCTCATTATCTGTATTTTACTTCACAGCATTTATCACTAGCTTATATTATATTATATATGTTTTGTTGTCTATGTACTACTAAAATGTAAGCTTCATTAGGGAAGGGACATTGTATTTTATTCACTGCAATATAGAATCTAGCAGAGAGTAAGTACTAAAAAATGTATTAAGCAAAGGAATTATTACTACATATGTTACCATGATGGAAGAGTATTAATTCCATAATGTGAAATTGGTGCAAATATTCATCTTCAGGGTGATCCAACTGTAGTGCACTGCAGTGTACCTGTTCCCAAATAACTGAAGTTAAAAATGTGTGTTATGTGTATGTGTGTATGTGTATATATACATACATATATATATATATATATATATATATATATAAAATATGTGGATTATTATATGTATTTGAAGTTAGAAATATTCATTAGTTTCAATAGATATTAGATATATATTAGTTTAATTGAAGTTAAAATTTATACTTATTATATATTATATATCTAAAATATATTTAGTATATAAATATAATTATTTTATATTTACTATATCTTATACAATACATTTTAACTTTATATGTAATATATATTCAATATATAATTATTTTATATCATTATATTTTATATAAATAATAATTCTATACTTAATGTATAATATATAATTATTAATATATGTCTAGCTTCAATTGAACTAATACTAAAAAATAGAAAATAGTTTTTTAATATTTCTTCAAAAAGCATATATTGAAATATTACTAATAATAAACCTCCAGGAGAATGAAAAACTGGCAAACCAGATATTTAATCCTATCAAGAGTATACCATAAGTCACACTAAGGAGTCAAAAAAATGATAATAAAATCAGATATGACAAAAAGTCAGAAAATTTATTTAAAATCAAGACAGTGACTATTTGAAGTAATTATTTTGATCCACTATCATTAATAATAAATTTTATCCTAATAGTATATTATGCTTTGGGATAAGTGCTAGTGCTTAGTAACTAGAATGTGAAGCCACATGTCTACCATTTAGTTCATTGATATTTAAAGAAATATAATCCTCATTCCAATATTTTACAAATTTCACTAAATTTAACAATATTTGAAAAATTCATACTTGAAAAACTCCATTGGCATTTATAACCTAATAACCACAAACCATTGAGAAAACATTTCCCATTCCAACTATACAAATGAATAAAATGATATATACAAAACAATACGGGAATAAACTAAAATGCATTCCTCTCTTACCGAATGATGTTGAGAGACATAAAGAAGACAAACATCAGGAAAATGATGGAAATCTCTCAAATCTGTTTAAAAAATGAAATGCCCCAGAGCTATAATTTTTATAAGTCAAAAGAAGGTAATTCATAAAAGATATGTACTCGACAATAAATTATTTTTAAAAAAACTAATAGGATGCTTTATGAAAAAACTGGGAAAATGTAAACATTGATGTGTTGGTTGATTTGACTGGCACTATAATGACTCAGCGATAAATTTACTGAATTTATACTACGTGCTTCATTCACTAAATGATTCACAAATGAAATGATGCTTCTAAAAAACTGAGCCAGCATTCTCAAAGTACTATACATTGTCCTCGGTGTTACTGATTTTACATACTCAAAACATTTAGAATGGAATATAATCGTGAAAATACTTTCCCTGAAATGGGGATGAACCATAAAACAGTTGCACTGCACAGCACCTGTTCAGTATTCCATTTAAAACAGTTGTTCCAAATTTGCTCATCTAGTTGGTGATGAAAAGTGACTGTAGGTAAATGGTGCCAAGCACCTTTTTAGTAGAAAAAATAATATACATATAATCAGTTTACAACACTGTCAAGTTAAAATCCCTGTTTTAAAAATGAGTGAAAATGTTTTAAATGAAAACTGTACTACAATAAGAACATTTGAAAAGGAATAGCTGAAAATATTTTTACCATCATATAATTGTTACAAGACATGAGGTCCTCCACATCCTTGCCAGTGCTTGGTACAGTCGGTCTTTTTAACTTTACCTGCTCTAATATATATGTAGTAGTTTCTTATTGTGAAACTAATTTACATTTCCATAATGACTGATGATGCTGAGCATGTCTACATATGTTTATTTGTTATCCATATATCTTCTTTGATGAAGTGACTATTCAAATCCTTTGCTTATTTTTTGATTGAATTGTTTATTATTGAGTTTTGAGAATTACTTATATATTTTGGATACAATTCCTTTAATAGAAAGATGACTTGCAAAAAGATGACTTTTCACAAGTCTGTGACTTCTCTTTTGATTGTCTTAACAGTTTTGACCAAAGAGAAGACATTCAGAATTTTGATGAAATCCAATTTGTCCTTTTCTTTCATTTATGGTTAGTGCTTTGGCATCCTATATTAAAAAAGTCTGTCCCTAAAAAAAAAAAAAAAAAAGTCTGTCCCTAACTTAAGTTTACAAAAACTGTTTCCTATATTTTCTCTTAGAAGTTTTATAATTTAGGTTGTCCTTTTTGTTCTACAATAGATTTTGAGTTAACTTTTGTGTCTAGTGCAAGATATGGAACTAAGGTATTTTTTGTTTGTTTATTTGTTTTATATAAAGATATACAAAGGTCATGGTAACCTTTTGTGAAAAGACTAACCTTGTTTTTCACTGAATTGTCTTTGCACCTTTGTCAAAAATCAGTGGTCCCTTATGTGTGGATTTATGGACTTTGTTTCATTCATCTACTTTTTTAAAAAAATAATTTTTTAATTCATTTTTTAAAATATTTTAAAAATTTATTTATTTTATTTATTTATTTTTGGCTGCGTTGGGTCTTCATTGCTGCGCACAGGCTCTCTCTAGTTGCAGCAAGTGGGGGCTACTCTTCCTCGTGGTGCACATGCTTCTCATTACTGTGGCTTCTCTTGTTGCGAAGCACGGGCTCTAGGAGTGCGGGCTTCAGTAGTTGTGGCATGCAGGCTCAGTAGTTGTGGCTTGTGGGCTTAGTTGCTCCACGGCATGTGGGATCTTCCTGGACCAGGGATCGAACTCGTGTCTCTGGCATTGGCAGGTGGATTCTTAACCACTGTGCCACCAGGGAAGTCCCTCATTTGTCTACTTTTATACCTTTACCTCAATACCACTCTCTTTATTATTATAGTTTTAGTTACATAATCATGTTGATATCAGATAGTGTTACTCCTTCACTTTTGTTCTTCTTTTCAATGTTGTATTCACTATTGTACGTAATTTTTGGACTTCCAAATAAATATTATAATCACTTTGCAAACCTCTACTAAAAAAAAGCCTGCTGTATTTTTTCATTGAGATCGCACTGCATCTGTAGGGAATTTGGGGGAGAATTAACATCTTAACAATATTGACTTTTCTGACTCATAAACACAGTATATATCACCATTTATCTAGACATTATTTTATTCATTAATTTCTCCCAGCAGTGTTTATAGTTTTTAGTGTTTGGGTCTTAGAAATATTTTATCAGATTTATCTCTCTTGTGAAGTAAGTCAGAAAGAGAAAAACAAATACCGTATGCTAACACATATATATGGAATCTAAAAAAAAAAAAAAAAAAAATGGTTCTGAAGAACCTAGGGGCAGGACAGGTATAAAGATGTCGATGTAGAGAATGGACTTGAGGACACGGGAAGGGGGAAGGGTAAGCTGCGACGAAGTGAGAGAGTGGCATGGACATATATACACTACCAAATGTAAAAGAGATAGCTAGTGGGAAGCAGCCGCATAGCACAGGGAGATCAGCTTGGCGCTTTGTGACCACCTAGAGGGATGGGATAGGGAGGGTGGGATGGAGATGCAAGAGAGAGGGGATATGGGGATATCTGTATATGTATAGCTGATTCACTTTGTTATAAAGCAGAAACTAACACACCATTGTAAAGCAATTATACTCCAATAAAGATGTAAAAAAAAAGCAAAAGACCAACACAAGGAATAGTTTACACATCATGAAAGGAGAAGTCTCTCTCTTCAAAAATGTAACTTCTAAAGATTTGGGGATCCTAATGTTGGAAGAGGTATGTTGCTAAATTTTTTAATGCCTTTTCACCCTTGTCAAATATGTTCAAACCAGGGTCCTTATTTAACATAAACCTTGTAAATGCGTTAAATAAGAAATCCACACATGGTTACTTGAACACTGAACAACTGAATCAGTAAATTGCTTCGTTTAAAAAAAAAGATTTATCTCTCTTTCACATTTTGATGCTAATATAAACGTTGAAATGTTACCACTTAAAAAAGCTTCAAAATTGAAAACTAAAAAAGAAACAAATCTAACAAAGGATATGCAACAACTTTCTGGAAAAGTATAAAACCTTATTAAAACCTCATATAATAAAGAATGCCAAGCAAATAAAGATATATTCATAATTAGAAGTTCCAATACCTGAAGTTCTCATCTTTGCCCAAATTGATCTGTAGATTCAATGAAAACAGATAAAATCCTAGCAAGTAATGGTGTGGGTTTGTGTGTGTGTGTGTGTGCATGACTAAAACTTCAAAAACATGTTCTAAAATTTTATGGAATGGTAAAGATTAAGGAATAATCAAGGCACCAATGAAAACAATATGTGAGAACAAGACTGAATTTGTGTAAAATTATAATAATTTAGAAAGCTCAATATTAGAATAAGAATAGATTAAGGATCAGTAGAACTTAATGGAAATTTTACCATACAAATAGCATTGCAGTTTAATGGAGGAGGTTTTTAATATTTAATAAATAATGCTGAGACATCCAAGAGAAACTGGAAGCCAAACACACATACACCAAAATCCTTTCCACCATTACCAACCTATATGAGAAAGATAAAGACATAAAACTTTTAAAAACTTCTATTCCTCAGAACATACAAGAAAGCAAGTGGAATAGCAAGATAAAACTGGAGGAAGACATCTGTAACACATAATACTCCTAATGGATTTAAGTCCATAAAAATAAACGATGGCTACAAACACTAGTGGTAGCATTCAAATATATAAACAACCTAATAGAAAAAAGTAAGTGTTTTGAAAAAGTACCACATAGAAGAGAAAATGCAAGTAACTAAGTGAAAGAATATGCACAGCTTGACAACCAGAAAAATCACAAATTTATACAATCTTAAGATATAATTTATACCCATGACATTGTTAGAAATTAAAAAAAAACAAAAAACTTGATCATATCAATTGGTGGTAAGGGTTTAAAGCAAACTGGACACTTAGATTGATGAGGGTATTAAACACTTTCCCAAAAACTGGGCATCCATCATCTATTACAGTTTAAAAAACTCATTCCCTATAGCCCTAGGAATTCTACTTCCGTATATCCTCAGGGAAATGCTAAACAAGTGTATTAAGAGGTATTTGCAAAATTATGTATAGTAATAATGGCCATCAACAACACTAC
This sequence comes from Balaenoptera physalus, assembly GCF_965194825.1. Taxonomy (NCBI): domain Eukaryota; kingdom Metazoa; phylum Chordata; class Mammalia; order Artiodactyla; family Balaenopteridae; genus Balaenoptera; species Balaenoptera physalus. The sequence continues at coordinate 96,495,253 of NC_138890.1, read as the reverse complement.
TCTCCGTTGCATATCTTCATAAATTTTCTCATATTTGACTTTTCATTTAACTTCTGTTAGCACCTATTCAAATGGCATATATTAAAGACTAATGTGTGGGCTCCTATAATGGGGATAATATTCTTAAAGACTGAAACAAATGTATTTTAATATCCTCTTACTTGATTCCATCTATAAACTGAGCCATGATGCACATGCACCCAGGAAAATTGAAAGATAAACATGGAATTCATTAAACATGGGATTCTAGGTTGATATTATTGCATCATGAAGTTAAGTCATTATGTTTATCTTGTCATCCTCTGCTTATGATAAGAAGCAGATATCATTGTTCCCCTGAATGTGAATTGTCTTTTACTCTGCCAACTTTACAGAATTTTTTTTTCTTTAGTTTTTAGCTGTATGACTATGATGGGCCAAGGTATGTGTTTTTGTACTGTTTATCCTGCCTGAGGTTCCTGAACTTTTTTCACCTCTGCTTCCTTTGTGTTGGGCTGTTTATTTATTTATTTATTTATTCCTATTTGGAACAATTTCTCCACTATCTCTTCAAATATTCCTCCCTCCTTGGTCTCTTTCTTCTTCTGGAACTCTAACTGCACGTATGTTAATCATATGGTATTTTACCTCATGTTGCTAAATCTCTGTTTAGTTATTGGTAACATTCTCCTTCTTGCTGTACTTCAGTTTGGATATTTTCTATTGACCTGTCTTTGCATTCAATGGCCTAGACACAGAAAAATGCTGTATCCAATCTGCTATTAAGTTTGTCTGATGAATTCTTCAATTCAGATACTGTCTTTTTCAATTCTACAATTTCCATTTGGTTTGCTGAGTTGAGTCTACATAGCCAGAAACTGAGCTGTGCTTTAGTTCTGCTCTGCTTACACTTACTCTCAGTGCATGATAAGCTTCAAATTCTTCTCATGCCACCTTGAGCCTGGAGTGTGGGCTGGGGGGATTTTTCAGTCGGCTCCCTCTCAACTAAAGACTTCCCTTTACACTTGTGCCTCATAGAGGTCTCTCCACGCTCTTATCCTACCCCCGTAGTATTCTGATGTCAACGGTTACTCAGCGTGCTAGCCTGACTTGTGACTGAGAGAGCAAACTGGTCTGGCTCCCCTCAGTGGTAGGGAGGCACTGTGTTCCTGGCTCTCAAAGAGGGTGGTTCAGTTATCCTGCTCTCCTCCACGTAGTAGGCGATCTTTAATGGTCTGGAAACATGATGTTTTCCTATCTCTCCCCGAGGCATACAGGAGTTTTTTGTTGCTGTTGTTCTATTCTGTTCCTCTAGCTGCAAGTCTTCATTTGTGCCCTATTCCAGAAAATAAAAAGCCAACTAAGAGCACTGGATGCCGTGCTGTAGGGGAGACAGAATTGGGTGGGGCAGTATGCCTTTCCAATAGTGGCTGAGTCCCACCGCCCTCTCCTGGGGGAAGGCTTTTCCAAGCTCTCACATGACCCTAGTCTTTCTCCTGAGGACCCAGACAGTCTGTGGAGAAGAGCCTGCTAATGCAAACACCCCTTGCTCGTGCCTGTTGCTCCTACGTATTCTACACCCACACGCTACCCTGCAATTGCATTCAGCAATATGTTACAGCATTACTGAATTCTTATCAATTAGTAATTTTCCCAATGCCTGTCCCAGGGAGGAAAGCATTCATGGTCCATCTCTCCATGGAAGCACCTGCCTTTCCTTGGATTTCAGATGAGTTGGTTGTCCTATGATCTCAGCTCTCTGAAGTGTTCAGGAAACGTCGTATTTTATAAAGCATGTGGATTTTACATTACAATAAGAGCAGCATTCTTTCCAGTTTTATATATCCTAAGCTGAAACTGAGAACCTATTATTATTTTAACTTTAGTACAGGGTCACATTTTCTTGTAACTTTACATGCATTTTTATTTTTGATATGTTCAAATTTTTTTATACAGGTGCGATAAATATTGAATCGTTTAGTATGTTTGCCTTTATTCTGTTTTGGTTTTCCCAGTAAGGGCTTGTCCTTTCCTCTTGCAGGGAGTTAAGATGAAGCTAATCAGAAGTCGAGCTGAGCTGGGACTGGGTTGAAGCTTTATTTAATTTCAATTCAACTCTGAATTGAATTCCAGCTGCACCCTTGAACCTAAGTTTCTGATAGCATTGTGATATCTATGTTTTCTACTCTATACCCACAGATGCTTACTTAGCAAATTCTTATGGGTTATAACTGTCCGGCCAAGAGATTTAGTTTTATACTGGGGCTCTTCCAGATTCCAAAGTCATACCTGGGCTTTTTTTTTTTTTTTTTTTTTTAATTTATTTATTTTATGGCTGTGTTCGGTCTTCGTTTCTGTGCGAGGGCTTTCTCTAGTTGTGGCAAGCGGGGTTCACTCTTCATCGCGGTCCGTGGGCCTCTCACTATCGTGGCCTCTCTTATGGCAGAGCACAGGCTCCAGACGCGCAGGCTCAGTAGTTGTGGCACACGGGCCCAGCCGCTCCGCGGCATGTGGGATCTTCCCAGACCAGGGCTCGAACCCGTGTCCCCTGCATTGGCAGGCAGGCTCTCAACCACTGCGCCACCAGGGAAGCCCCTGGGCTTTTTTTAATGAAAGCCTAAGCTTTCCTTAAAAGTTTAGTCTTGCTTCTTATTCCAGAAAAAGTCTCTCTTTCTATGGCACGCCTCCTCCTTCACTCTCTATCTTGTAGCACGCAGTCATTTCTCATTTATGAAAAGCTCACTTCTCTTTGGAATTGTGTCCTTTAGATATTGTTGCATCCAATACACTCAGAAGTCTTTAAAGTTAAGTGTTATTTTGTTTGCTTATCCAGTGTTTTCTTGTATGATGAGCACAATCTCACATCATAGCTGGAAATGAGTATATCAGGCCCTAATTTTTAATTTCATAAAAATCAAGCTCAAAAGTTTCTATTTCAATTCTACCTAAGAGGGTTCATGTCTGTGTTTAAAGTACAGTTGAAAGATTTTTTCCTTTATTGTCAACGGAAATAATAATTCCCCACTACGCCTAAGTCAAAATGTTGATGAACCAATGCAACTTTCTTGTCACACTATCATTTCCCATTTAACAATCACATATGGCTGGTTGGTAGAAACACACGCTGCAGCAGAACAGAGAGAAATCGCAATCTCTATGTTAGAAATTCCTTTATCTCCATAGTAGGATTCAGGAGCCAATTTTTTGAGTAAGGTACATTCCCTAAAGCTGATGGGGAGTTCATATTTTGCTATACTTGGTATAAAATCACTTACAATTTAATATTTTCCAAAATATTTGAGGATGTATTCAACATAATTAGGTTAAAATAAAGCCAGGTTATTTTTGCACTCTTGTGGAACAGCAATTATTCCATCATTTTACAACTATCTTCGTTAAATAAGATATTTACCTCTTCAAATATGCCCATAAAATATAGAGATGATTTTAATATGACTCTATTAATAAGTATGAAATGAAAGAAAATCACTATAATACATGGGTAAAATCACATACCTGTTGATTTTACGTTTAAACTTGGATTTTTACCAAACTTCATTTAGTTCCCTATAGGTCACTTCAATAACCTATATTAACAAAAATATTATTTTATAGCATGTTCTTTGTTCTAATAAGAAGCATCCTAAATCAGATTCTTCTTTAAATATTAATTTTCCTAACAGATAAAGTTTTAATACTTTTAACAAGTTAATCCTCTAAATGCCTCTAAATGACTTAAAGTTAGATTTTAAACATATATTTTCTATAAATCAATAATCAAAAACTCTGTGAGCTGTCATAAGAAATATTCATGTGTACATATTGACTTTCCATTTTTAGTGGAATGATCTTTAAAAGAAAGTACTTTGTTGATCCATTAGTATAGACTAACAATCTTTTCAATATCTGAAAAGTAAAACATTTCATCAGTCAATTAAAACTTAGTTGATGTGATGCCATAATAGTACCTACTTTAAAATATCTAAGTGACTAAAATGTTTCAAATTTATCTGAATGTTTGACATAATCACAAAAGATTATTTTACTCAGTCCCTATCAATATTTTAAATAGCTAAACCTATGTGCACTGCAACCCTTTAGGTTGAGAGAAAAAGAATACTGAATATAAAAGTAATTTACTCTTTTTAAAAAGTCTATATTAAATCAATATTTTGCTGCCTCCCAAAATTAATTTAGTTCCTTTGTTCTTTGCACTATGACTAATAATTTAAAACTCCTACATAGAAATACTAATGTTTTCATTGTCCCTTATTAATTACTCTCTATGAGATGAAAGCGAAAATATTTCAGGTTTAGAAGAGATCTCAGCGCATAGTGGGAGACCAGGGTAACAGTCAAAATGAAATTATTACTATACCATTCCAAACTTTAGAATCAGTCGTGTATAATAGTATTCATATGAGAATTGCTTACAATTTGTTTTTCAATAGATGAGCCTTTAATTTGTGTCATGAATCAGCACTGTTATGATTCACAGAGGTGGAAAAGTAAAAAGAGAAACAGAGAGAGAGAGAGAGAGCTAAGCTATATGTACCTTCTGCCAGAGTAGGGAAACCTGCTCTAACAGAGAAATTAGGCTCTGCATAATGAAGCCTTTAGAGGAAGGAGATGCTACAATGTGTTTAAAGCCAAAATCACAACCAGTCTCATGGCCAAAATAGACTTGGGAGAGCATCTTTGAGCTTGCTGGTATTCTGGCGTTACCATTAAGTCAGAAACTGCCAACATCTAGCTGTTTTCTTACTGCTTTTGACCATTTTTCCCAGAAGCTGTTACTGTGCTTTCTCCTTCTGAGGTTCTGGTCATTGTTATCTTTGAATTTCTCATGCTAACCAGAAAAATGTAGATTTTCATACAGATTTTCATACTGTAGGTGTCATGTAAAATAAGGCCAGGTTATATCAGTACCAAGGAGATTTGTTGGATAGTTTCCTCTTCCCATTCTCTCCTAGAAAAAGATAATAATTAGACTATAAAGAAGAAAATCAAGACTTTCATAATATTTAGTCAAATACTGAATATGTGAATGAATACAGCAGTGGTTTTACATTGCCAGATTGACCCTATGCTGGGATTAGCTCACTACATGAAGAATTAAACATTTAAAGAAATGTGATTAGTTGCAGAACTCAAGGGGAAAAAGATTACAGATGCTACTTTTTTTACCCTAATTTTTTTCTTATTACCTTAAACAACAATTCAACTGTTGTGTCAGCGATGATTACTTAGATAACAAATAACTGAAACCCTCCTCCCCCTTGGCAACCACAAGTCTGTTCTCTATGTCTGTGAGTCTGTTTCTGTTTCATAGATAGTTTCATTTGTGTCATATTTTAGATTCCACATACTAGTGATATCATATGGTATTTGTCTTTCTCTTTCTTACTTAGCTTAGTATGATAATGTCTAGTTGCATCCATGGCATTATTTCATTTTTTTTATGCCTGAGTAATATTCCATTGTATATACGTACCACATCTTATTCATCCATTCCTCTGTCAGTGGAAGGGATGGATAAAGGTTTAGATTACTTCCATGTCCTGGTTACTGTCAATAGTGCTGCAATGAACACGGGGTGCATGTACCTTTTTGAATTGTAATTTTGTCCAAATAGATGCCCCGGAGTGGGATTGCTGGATCATATGGTAACTCTATTTTTAGTTTTTTGAGGAACCTCCATACTGTTTTCCATAGTTGCTGTATTCCCATGAACAGCATAGGAAGGTTCTGTTTTCTCCACACCCTCTGCAGCATTTGTTATTGCAGACTTTTAAATGATGGCCATTCTCACCAGTGTGAGGTGGTACCTCATTGAATTTTTTTTTTTTTTTTAATGAGATGTAATACTTTTTAAAATTTGTTTATTTATTTATTTTTGGCTGTGTTGGGTCTTCGTTGCTGTGCGAGGGCTTTCTCTAGTTGCGGCAAGCGGGGGCCACTCTTCATCGCGGTGTGCGGGCCTCTCACTGTCGCGGCCTCTCTTGTTGCGGAGCACAGGCTCCAGACGCGCAGGCTCAGTAATCGTGGCCCATGGGCCCAGCCGCTCCGCGGCATGTGGGATCTTCCCAGACAAGGGCTCGAACCCATGTCCCTGCATTGGCAGGCAGATTCTCATCCACTGCGCCACCAGGGAAGCCCTCATTGGAGTTTTGATTTGCATTTCTCTAATAACTAGTGATGATGGCTTCTTTTCCTAATAGCTCAATCATATCATTAAGAACATATGTAATTTCAATCTCCCTTCTTTTCCAATAATCCAGAGCAAACTTTCCTTTAATATCACTGACCCGCTTTACATTAGGTGTCCTTTCTATGCAATCTTTGTCAATAAGAAATGCCATTTACTCACTGACCCGCATTTGGGGTTGCTATTACTCTCCCAAACAGCATTACTGATCAACAGTTTCAACTCTGAATGTTTCCAAAAAAGGAAAATTTTGCCAAATTATAGTCAATACAGTTATAATATGGTATGCTCCCTTAATGTCATTTAAATTGAATGTTTCTGTCATCAATTATTTTTACTTGACTTTTATTTGGATTCTTCTGGCTTTTACCCTCAATGAAATCCCTCACTCCTTCTCCCTCCCTCCCCAATTAATACCTTTTTGGCCAAAGAGTATTATGTAGTATTGAATTCTCTCACTGGCGTCTCTTTGACAATGTGAATTTCATGACTAATTTGAAAAATCCTCTGGTTATGATTAATGTTTTTCAGATTGAGAATTACGCTAATGGTGCATATAGAAGATTGGAATGTCCCCATCCAGGGACTGTGTGTTTGGGGAAGACTGGGTATATCCAAGCATTCTCTCTTTTTTTTTTCTCTTTTTTACCTCGGGACTATAGGCTCTTAAGAGAATTTTTTTCGCTCTGTGAAGGTACATGATCATTAGAGTAATCCCCAAAGATTCTAATCAATTTGACTTGTAGATTTTATTGTATTCTGTTCTCAATCTTTAATTGTCAAGCAAAATCTAATTAAGTAATCACAGATTGAATTCTAGCCATACAGTATTACCATCACAAACACACATAAGCATACACACATATGTATACACATGCATTCACACATTCATGCATGCACACACATGCACACACACACATATGGCCACCCACCCACATATATTCTGCCTCATGAAAACCTCTTTGGAGAAAATTATTAACAAATTACTTATTTTATGACACTTTAAAAATATCTTCTCTGCTAGGTATGCAGTTTTATAAAGCTTTTCCTGCTTTCTCTCTTCTGGTCCAAGGTTATAGACTTGTTTCTCCTATACTCTTTATCAGCTTTTCTGAACAATTCTCTTATTAACTTTATAGTATCTTTGCTCTTGTATTTGATAATGCTAACAGTAAAACTACAATTGTGTCTAGAAGAGCAGTGACAACTATGATTCTTTCTATACAGTTTAAAGATCTACCTGACACTTGATCTGTAGTACAGATGTAAGGCTTAACTAAGGAATATGATGTGTGTGTGTGTGTGTGTGTGTGTGTGTGTGTGTGTGTGTGCGTGTGTGCGCCCAAAACTATAAAGGCAAAGAGGTTGCATAACACGTGTGGGGTACAATTTTAGACTTACTTGTTTTTACTCAACTCCAGGTCACTCTGTATTTCCCCCCCCCCAAAACCTGTCTCAGTGAATAAACCACTAACAGTATCAATGAATATTTAGTAAAATATTTGCACTAGGTTGGCAAACAGTGCTTCATACTTTGTCAACACATTTGTACTCTAAAATCTGGTAAATTCCTGAACTTGACCTGCTTAAAAATGTATTTCAAAGTTTAGGGCCACCCACAAATTTTTAATACACATAGATGCTTGCTCAAATCTACAGTCACATCCCAAAAGCCTTCCATCCGAATTCTGGGGTGCAGATTGTACAAGTAACTCTCAGTGTAAAATCACAAATATAATGACTGCAAGTGAATCATGATGAATTCTATTATATATTACACAATACCAAATGACATGATACATATAATTTAGTATCGCAACATACAGAATGTTAAACTCTGAAGTCCAGATAACAGGCCTTCTACTCTGAAGAAAGTAAATCTCATGTTGGTGTTTAATTATCCCAATATTTGATATACTGAAGTAGCTGGTTAAAGGTGGTAGAAAATTTTAACAGTTTTGACCAGAATTGACTCCCTGATACAAAACAATCCAATATGTATAAAATGAGGATAGTGATAGTCATGAGAATAAAATCTTATGTCTAATAAGGTTTGCTATCTCATTATTTCATTATTTCCCCATTTACTGTTTTCAGATTGAGTATATTTGAATGTCTATTGAAAATACTTGGGAAATACAAAGTGATAAAAGATTGATGGAAAATATATGCCTCATTCATGGATTAAAAATTGAATAATTACATGATGTCAATTTTTTACCAAATGATTTACAGATTCAATGCAGTTACAATTTAAAAAAAACAGTAGGTCCCAGCAAACTAAAAATAGAGGAGAACTTCCTCAAATTTATTTTTTAAAATCTATAAAAACTCTACAGGTAACATCATACTCCATGGTGAGAAACTAGAAGCTTTCTCACTAAGGTCAAGTACAAGGCAAGGACGCCCTCACTCACCATCCCTTTTCAATATCATACTGAAAGTCCTCGATAATGGAATAAGAAAGAAAAGGAAAAAAAATACAGACTGGGAAGGAAGAAACAAATTTGTTCTTGTTCGCAGATAACATAGAAAACATTTTCTATATAGAAAATGCAAAAGAATTGAAAAAAACTCTTAGAACTAATAAGTGATATAACAAGGTTGAAGGTTAACATCCAGAAGTCAATTGCTTTCCTATACACCAGCAAAGAGCAACTAGAACTTGAAATTAAAAAAATAACGTTTACATTAGCACTCCCCAAAATAAAATACTTAGGTGTAAATCTAACAGGATAAGTACAAGATCTATATGAGGAAAACTGCAAAACTCTGATGAAAGAAATCAAAGATGAACTATATAAATGGGGTGACATTCCATGTTCATGGTCAGAAAGACTCAATATTATCAAGATGTCAGTTCTTCCCAATCTTATCACAATACAGGTTCAATATTATCATAATCCAAACTTTGTGCATTTTGAAAAACTGACCCTAAAATTTATATGGAGAGACAAAAGAATCAAAATAACCAACACAATATTGAAGGAGAACGTCAGAGGACTGACACTATCCAACTTCAAGACTTATTGTAAAGCTATAGTAATTAAGATAGTGTGGTATTGAGGAAAGAATATATAAATAGATTAATGGAACAGAATAGAGGGCCTAGAAATAGAACCACACAAATATAGTCAACTGTTCTTTTACAAAGTTGCAAAGACAACAAAATAGAGGAAAGACAGCCTTTTTAATGAATGTTCCTGGAATATATGGAAAATGAAAAAAATGAATCTACTTATGAATGGATTGTACATGAATGGATCATAGGTATAAATGTAAAACACAAAACTATAAAATTCCTAGAAGATAACATAGGAGAATATGTGGATAATCTTGAATTTGGCAATGACTTTTTAGAAACAACACCAAAGGCATGATCCATAAAAGAAATAATAGATGTTAGATTTCATTAAAATTAAAAACCTCTGCTCTGTGAAAGATACTGTCAAGACAATGAGAAGACAAGTTAAGGTGGGAGATAATATTTGCAAAAGACCCATTTGACAAAAGATAATTATTCAAAATATATAAAAACTCTTAAAGGTCAACAATAACATTAAAATTTGGTGAAGACATGCAGCAACTAGAACTTGCTTACATTATTGATGGAAGGGTGAAATGATACAACCACTTTAGAGAACTGTTCAGTAGTTTCTTAGGAGATTAAACATAGATCTTCCCTGGGATCCACCAATTCCACAGCTGGATGTATTTACTTAGTAAAAATACTTATATAGGAATGCTCATAGCATCATTATTCATAATTTAAAAACTGGAAACAAAAGAAATGTTATTAATAAGAGAATAGATTAAGAATTAATTATAACATAATCATAGAATACTAATCAATAATAAAAGAATTACTGACACAAAGTAATCTCAAAGAACATTATATTAAGACTCTCAAAAACATTATATTAACCAAAAAAAGTCAAATACAAAGAGTGCATACTTTATAAGTCCATTTATATGACATTCAAAAAGAGACAAAACTAATCTATAATGATAGAAATCACAAAGAAGTTACTTCTTGGGAAATAAAGTTGAAGTAGAACTGTCTGGAAAGCGGCACAGAGAAACACTGTGGTGCAATAAAAACACTCTCTCTTGGTTCAAGAGGTGTTTACCTGGGAATATAAATCGTCACTTAATTTATATTTATGTTATTCTTTCAAGAGAACACTGAGATCTGTGAATTTTTTTGCACATTAATACTGCCTCAATAAAATATATAACCAATATATATTATAAAACTAATAAAATATATCTACATTATTAACATGTTCCTAGGGCTTATAACTACATGAAGTATTTCCTAAGAATGAATAATTCATTTAAATACTATTGTTTAAATAATATATTTTTTAACTACATGTTTAATGTTTATTGTATAAAGCTTTAGCTTTGTGGATAAAGTGGGATACATACAGAGGACCATTATTATTATTATAAATATCACAGAATGTTTGCTTATATATAAGGTATTCTGTTATAATCATGTCTGTCTGCAACAGAAGTAATGATATATATTTTTAAGATAATTTCCCACTTTAGAAAATTATAAAAATACTATGAAAGGAGGAAAATGTGTACATTAAGAGGTTTTCTTCCAAAAGTGTTAAAAACTATTCTTTCTGTTTGATAGCATCTGTATCACTAGGATTGTCTCAGTAGTACGGTTCTAGCACATCCCAATCCTGGAAACAAAGATAAGCTCAGAGAAAGAACTGGTAGTATATAGTCTCTGGCACTTTGATGCTAAAGGTTGTGATATTCAGGGAAACTTTCATGATAGGGACTGAGGCATTCAAATTTTTTTTTAAAGAACCGTAAGTAGTTGGAGCACTGCTAACTTGGGAGATTTAACTAGGATTTGGAGAGCAATGATTCATTTACATGCACAAATCTTGTGAATGTACAACTCTCAAAAAATCAGGTATTCAATATCTACTAGTTCTTCAAATAAGACAAGTAATGACTCAACACTACTGAAGTAGCAGCTATAATCAGCAAATAAATAAATAAGGTGAGAAATATGGTAGTTTTCTCAGGTCACATTTTGTTTTCCTTTGCTGAAATACAAATGTTGACTAACCTTAAATTACTTTTCAAAAAGTGTAATGCTAGTCTACCAGTGGAAACTCAGATATTGTACTACCTTAATAATGCATGCCAATATTTCCAAAAATTCAATTATTTTGTCTTATATATGTTACACATTAGTGTGAGTTAAACATTATTTATGTTATCCATTAATGCAAAAGTTAAGCTCACGGTATGTCTTGTTGGTTGAGTTGTGCCCTCCCAAAAAGATACGTTGAAGTCATAACCTTCAGTACCTATGACTGTGATGTTAATTGGAAATAAGGTTTTTGCAGATGTAATCAAGGTAAGATGAGGTCATACTGGATTAAGATAGGTCCCAAATCCAACGATTGATGTCAGAAAGACAGGCGCACAGAGTAGTCAGCTATGTGAAGACAGAAGGCATGGAGTGATGCTACCACAATGCAAGGAGTGCCAAGGACTGCCTGCAAGAACCAGAAGCTAGGAAGAGGCAGGAAATATTCTTCTCTAGAACCTTCAGAGGTAGCACTGGCCCTGATGACACCCTGATTTCAGACTTAGCCTCCAGAACTCTGAGAGAATAAATGTCTATTGTTTTAAACCACCCAATTTGTGGTAATTTGTTATGGCAGTCCTAGCAAAGTAATACAATATGTTGGTTTTTTAAAATAATTATTATTGCCTAAGGAAGTAAGACATATACATTTGTATAAATAATTTCACTTCTTGAATTTGGCTTTTCTCTTAAGTTTGCCTGATCTTTAGTGACTTTGTGAAATAGTTTCTAAAAATATATTGTATCACTAAAATAAAATTTGAATGTATTTTTATTTTAAAATATGAAGAAGAAATTAATTATGCCTAACAATGCAATAAAATCATTGCATGACATTTGGTCCTGTCCAAAACATCCATTGAGACATTTGGTCCATGCCAAAAAGGTTCTTGAAATTTGGTCCTGTCCAAAAACTCCATTAAGACATATGGTCCATGCTGAAAAGGTTCTTGAAATTAACTTCACCAGAAAGTCCTTGAAATTAGGTCTTGTCCCAAGTGTCCATTCAGACATTTGCACCATGGTTCATTAAATAACACAAACATTTAACTTTGTTAAAATTTCATTTACATGATTTTTATTGTAATTTATGGATTTTGAATTTCACATTTATTCTTATTCTTCCTCATCATGAAGTTTCACAGGGTTACACTCAAGTCGATAAGCAATTGCTATCAAGTATGTATGACCTGTTATTAGCTTTATATTCATTATATGTTAACAATTTTGGTTCTATGAATTTACTTTTGTCAGTATCATTGTGAAGTTGGTGGCTATATTTGAGTGTGACCACCAAGAACCTGATAATTTGTTCATTGTTTTGCTATTCATCTTTCAACACTTCAATAAATCTTCAAATTGAAGGATAATGTACTACCACCAGCTTTTGAAATTTGCTATGCCAGCCTTCCACTGCATTGTTCACCCTGTGATTGCCATTCAGTACTGATGTAAAAACATTTCAAGTTTCTGGTGAAAATCGTGGAGCTTCTGGTCTTCTGCCTCTGCCACATCTTCCATGGACATACATTCTGAAAACATAATCCATTAGGTCATCTGAATTTTCTTCTGTATTCTCCACAAGGTACTCAAAAATTTCATTTACATTTTCCAAAGGTGCAAATGGAAGTCCAAACAATTGGATTGTTGTAGCACAAGTAAAACAAGTGTGTTGTAGCACACTTATGTGTGTTACTTTCCATTGTCAAATACTCATATGTTAGAACCAAAGAAGATATTTTTAGGCCCAGTGATTGTGAAAAGTGAAACAAACATCCTTTTACTCATGCATTTGGTAGGAGTAGTCGAATCACATTCATATTTGCAATTTTGAAATCCATCATGCACAGTGAAGGGTTAACGTTGAGACTTCTTTCCCATGCAAATGCAAGTACTTTCATATATATATCTGTAAGCGTCTTCTTGCTTCTTCATTGTTAGTGCATAAGTCTATGGCATAGTATAATCTCATACTACACCATGCAGAGTAAGTAACTGAGTGAACTGTGTTGGTGCCATCTTGAAGGTGCCATCACTGAATAATGTGGAACTGGTACTTATAAAATCAAATATTTTCATAAGTTGTATAAATAAGAATTCTTCTCTCATCTTGAGCGCTGGAATTGTTTATAAGAAATGATTCTCCACATCTGGTTACTTTATATGCCTCTGGAATCTCAACTCCATGCAATGAAGTTGGGTTTGGAGATCAACGTGGGCTTTTAATTCTTTTTACTTGCCTCTTTAATGAGTTTGTTTCTGCTAGCATTAACAGGATCTCTTCATCATGAATATCATGGAATGTTCTTCCAAATACCTGTGATGATGTTGCATTTGGTTCTTCTTCTGCTATTTTAACCCATTCAGGGTTTTCCTTACTTCCCCTTCGACACCAATGTTGTGCTGATGTTTTCCTGTCCTATCCTGAATGACTGTAATCTTATCCAAACCCTGATTAGTTGTACATCAGGCATTGCAGATTCTCCTCTCTCTGTGGTACCTGTACCTTTAACTGCTATCTCTGTTAAAGTAATAAAAATGGTAACAAAAATATTAATAATGTAGCATTGGCTTTTTTGTGTGTGAACATACTATTTCTGACATATTCCACTGAGAATTTTTAAATAAAGATTGCCAAGCAACAGAAGAAGGGTTGTTTTTTTTTTTTTCTTTTGTAGCCATCAGACCAAATATGCTCCTGGATATTTTGGATAGAAACAAATTTCAAGGACCTTTTGGTGTGGGCTAAGTGTCTCAGTGGACATTTTGGACAGGACCAAATGTCCACTAGTTGATAAAATTTTCTATTTTATCTGTGATTCAAAAATATAACATTTGGATAAATGCTTTTGAGCAACAAAATCTTATATGTTCATTTCTGTCACATCTACTCTTCTCAGAGTAGTAATTTTCATGTTAAAGTTCAAAAGCCATGCCTTGTAAGATAAAGTTTGCTCTGCATTATTTTGGATGAATTGCACAGAATTTGATTAGCTTCTCAGAATGTGGTTATTGAAATTATTAATTTAATTGACTTAAAGGCCATCAAGAGAAGAGCTAAATAACTAGTAAGATATATATATTCACCTATTTCTTATAAAAAGTTATTTTACTAAATATAATTATCTAGTACCCTATGATATTGCTGGATTATCAAGGCCAAATCGGTCAAGATTATTACTACAAGTCAAGGCCTTGTTAAATTTAGAGGTAGATGCTTATTAACATGCCTCTTGAGCTTTATATTTAGAAGGGCTGAATAGAGTAAATTACTGTTGATGAGCTAATCTTCAAACGACCTAGTTAGCTGCCATGGACACTGTAGCCATAGCTAGTGGCTCTAAGTCTAGCACACTTTGGGCAGATGAGTGCTGGGGTGATAAATGGTGGAATGCAAATCTAAGCTGGGCCTACTGAAAATCAATGAGCAGAGATAAGGAATGTCCAGAGACAAGGACATTCCAAGCAGAGACAAGGAATATGTCTTTTTATACAAAAGATCAAAAACTTTCACAACTTGAATAAATAGTATTGAGATTTAATCTGAATAAAAACCAGAAGTTATGACCAGTTAATTAGTTCCCTGCAGTTTATTTATCAAACTATTCTTCATTCATATTCTGTTAATGAAATGATTTATAATACTATAGTTTAATTTATTTTAATAAATCATTTATGGATTTCAGTATTTTCTGAACATTTGTATCCATGCATTTTCCTGTTTTACACACTATTCTTATACATGAATTATTGAAGCAAAATATAATTTCTCAACCATTGAGTACTAGAAATACAAAACATATTAATTAAAATAGTGGACTTTATGAAACCAAAGTCACTATACAACTATGAGACACTACTATTATCATTCTCATATATTTAAATATGTTTAAGTTCTTATATGTTCATCTCTATTATTATATTAGTTTACTATTATAAATATTAGGAAATTTTTAGTAATTATAATAAAATTCAAATAACAAAGATTATCAAAATTTCGTGGCCTATAAATGAGTATAGATAAAAAGTCATAGTTTCTATATACATCCTAGAATTTATGTTCCAGACATGAGTACTAATTAAAAATAACGAAAAACCTACTTTTTATTCTAGGAATCTATTATTTTTGCACCCATTCAGAATTCAATACTTAACTGAGCTATTCATTACATTACCAAGTAATGTCTAGCAGAATAATTAATACATGTTCAGTGGCACCCTTTCCAACATACTGGATTTTAAAATATATAAATATTAATAAAAATATCAACTAACATTTAAAACATATTCATAGAATGTGTACAATGCAAATATATACATATAAATGCATATGACTTATAATGTTTATAATACGCTGCCAATTTAATACATTAAAAAAGAGCATAGGGGCTTCCCTGCTGGCGCAGTGGTTGAGAATCTGCCTGCCAATGCAGGGGACACGGGTTCGAGCCCTGGTCTGGGAAGATCCCACATGCCGCGGAGCAACTGGGCCCATGAGCCACAACTACTGAGCCTGCGCGTCTGGAGCCTGTGCTCCGCAACAAGAGAGGCCGCGACAGTGAGAGGCCCGCGCACCGCGATGAAGAGTGGCCCCTGCTTGCCGCAACTGGAGAAAGCCCTCGCACAGAAACGAAGACCCAACACAGCCAAAAATAAATAAATAAATTAAAAAAAAAAAAAGAGCATAATCAGACTACATATTTAATATAATTTGTTATTGCCTTTAATTAAGAAAAACCCATTTAAAATTTTTAAAAATCAGTTAGAATTTATTTAAAAGACTTTTCTGATTTAAAAGAAGTTCTTTCCTATTTAAAGTACCTTAAAATATCCTCAAGATCCACTTTAGCTTCTTAAAGAGACAGTTCCACAGTTTAGATATCAGTGTTAGAACCTGATGAGATAATATTTTGCTCAAACTGACATGTGCAATTTGAATTAATTGATGGCTACACCTTATAAATTACTGTTGATGAAGCACGGTTAAAAGAAAATTGGTCTACAATATCTATTAACTACTCAGGTAGTAAATACCTGCTGTCATCTATCTATTTCTCAAGTTACCCTGCCTGAGATTCAAGAGATATGCAGTGTTACCCTGCCTGAGATTCAAGACAGCCCTGAAGTTCATTTAAGAAAGCAGTGAACCCAAATATCCACCCCAGAAAATTTTGAATATAACTCCACTCATTAATACAATATCTGAGTCTGTAAAACTTGATTAACTTTCACATTGCATCTATGACATATTTTGAGAGAATTAAATGAGCTAAAATAGACAAAACAAACAAAAGCAACAAAAGTTAAAATATAAGTACAACCAGTCATGTCTTTCTCTTTGCACCAATTTGCCATATAACTTAATTTGATCTCCAGTGAGTCAGATAATATTCCTCTCTTAATATTCCCTTAACAATTACAATAACTGAGCTTGCCAATATCACCAAATGAAGTGAACCAATAAACTGAATTGCCTCCACAATAGTTTACTCTTAAAGCAATATCTATTACATTACTATTTGGAAACTGTTATCAGAAATAGCATAAGCTGAAGAAATTTCATATTTCAGATAAAGGACTGTACTTAAAAAACTAGATTTCTTTAGCTTTTTGCACATGAATCATTATTTCTGCTCATTCTCACTAGAAACTTTGCAATTCCTGATGTCCCTGCCTGCAGTGATATTCTTTAAATAGTTGCATGGCTGGATTTCCCTTGGACTTCATGTCTTACAAACATAAAACATCATCACCTAAAAATGTTTTCTTTGACCTAAACTAGCATAATCTTCATAACACTTAGTGTCTAAAATTATCTCTTTGTTGTATTTATTCACCTTTAAACTTTAAATTTAAGTTTATCAATTTTTCCACTCATAGATCATATGTTTACGACTAAATCTGATCATAATTCACATATCTTCTAAATGGATTTTTTTCTTTTCTTATCTGTCACTTCTAAAGCCTTTTAATCTTAATATCACAAGAACTGAGTAAGGAATGAGTCATTGAAAATTTTCAAAATAATTGTAGTAATATCCATCAGGCAAATAATAGTTATATGGGTGTTAAATATATTTATTTTTATTAGCCTTATTGAGATGTAAATTAATACAAAAAACTGCACATATATACAATTTGATGGGTTTGAACATATGCAAACACCCATAAAACCATCATCACAATCAAATTAATATATCCATCCCCTCCAAATATTTCCTCTTGCCCCTTTGTTTTTCTTTGTTTGTTTGCTTTGTGGTAAGAACACTTGACTTGATATCTAACCTCCTAACAAAATTTTAGGTGTACAATATGGTTTTGTTAACTACAGGCACTAAGAGATACCTGCACTCCCATGTTCAGTGCAGCATTATTTACAACAGCCAAGGTATGGAAGCAACCTAAGTGCCCATCAATAGATGAATAAATAAAGAAGATATGGCGTGTGTGTGTGTGTGTGTGTGTGTGTGTGTGTGTGTGTGTGTGTATAAAACGGAATATTACTCAGCCATGAAAAAAGATGTAATCTTGCCATTTGCAACAACATGGATGAATCTAGAGGGCATTATGCTAAGAGAAATAAGTCAGTCAGAGAAAGACAAATACCATATGACTTCACGTATACATGGAATCTTAAAAAGAAATGAACAAATGTAACAAAACAGACACAGAGTTAAAGATACAGAAAACAAACAGGTGGCTGCCAGAGGGGAGGGAAGTGGGCGAAGGAAAGAAATAGGTGAGGGAGATCAAAAGGTATCCATACAAACTTCTAGTAACAAAATAAATGAGTCACAGATATGAATTGTACAGTGTGGGGAATACAGCCAATAACTATGTAATATCTTTGTATGGTGACATATTTAACTAGACACCATAGCGATCATTTTGAAATGTATAGAAATATCAAATCACTACATTGTATAGCAGGAACTAACATAGTGTTGTAGGTCAATTATACTTCAAAAACAAACAAACAAACTCATTGAAAAAGAGATCAGATTTGTGTTCACAAGATGAGGGGTAGGTGGAGGGGAAACTGGATGAAGGCAATCAAAAGGTACAAACTACCAGGTATAAGATAAATAAGTATTAGGGATATGATGTACAACACGATAAATATAATTAACACTGCTGTATCATAAGAGTTCTTATCACAAGGAAAAATATTTTTTCTATTTCTTTAATTTTGTAACTATATAAGAAGATGGATATTCACTAAACTTTTGTGATAATCACTTCATGATGTATTAAGTCAAATCATTAGGCTGTACACCTTAAACTTACATGGTGCTATACGTCAGTTATATCTCAATGGAACTGGAAGAAAAAAAAATGTGGTATATGCATACAATGGAATATTATTCAGCCTTAAAGAAGGAAATCCTGCCAAATGCCACATATGGATGAAACTGGGGGGCATTATGCTATCTGAAATAAGCCAGTCACAGGAAAAATACTTCAGGATCCCCTTTGTATGAGGTCACTAAAATAGGCAAACTCATAGAAGCAGAGAGTAGAATGATAATTGCCAGAGACTGGGAGGGAAGAGGAAACGAGGAGTTGTTTGAAGGGTATAACTTTTCAGTTATGAAAGATAAAGGCATTCTAAATGTATATATTGAAGCAGCCTTAGAAATTACAGTTTGTTAGTAACCTATCCTTTCTCTAAAAAGAAAACTATATGACTTCTTTAATCCTACATTCCCCAAATCCAGGGGTACAATCCACTTGAGGATACTTTAATTTTTAATCACAATTATTATTTAATGTTTAAAGTTATCTAGAGCAGTAGAAATGGAGACATGCATGTAGATATACTAAATATACTAAAAGACCTAAACCATTATATTTCAGTTCTTTGTGAATTATATTCTTTAGTAAAAGATAAATCTGTACCAACAAGTAGCAAAATTGCTTACATAACTTCAGGGAATTTTCTTTCCGAAAACATGTATGTTTATATGGTGTTTTATCCCTCTCCCAAGAGTGCTTTACAGCCTAGAGGCATGAGAAATGTTCTAGATAAGATGGAAAGATTTGTAATAAGGGAACTAGAGGAGATTGACAATTTTCTTGGCAAGCAGACCCTAAAATCTAAGTCAACTGTATACAGTAATATGACATTACAGTGGGAGGTAAGGAAGAGTTAATGTTTCTTAAGAATGGAATTCCAGGCTATTAATTAAACAATTTCTTCAGGATTGTCACTTTTTTATGGATGTGAGTCAAAGTTCAATTTAATGAGAAGGTGTATCCTCTGCTGTCAAATCAATTAAATACATATTTAAAAATCGTACACTAAAGTTCTCAAATTCTTGTGCAGCCCTTGAAGCCCTCCATACTGCCTCACTATGCTCTTTTATCTCTGGGTTTAATATTTATTTCTAATAATTGCATTCCTTATCTTTGAAATGAGGTAACTGTGGGGGGATAAGTTTATCATGCAAAATATATTAATCACCCTCCTAGGTTTTAGAAGTATTTTAGTGCATGTCAAGCCTTGAAAATATCCTGGGGGTGTAATTGTGTCATTATGTGCACATTTTGAGTTATATCCCATTGCTTAATTATTTGTTTTGAAAAAGACGGCCTCATCATATCACAGGCTGCTCACTTCGCATTGCAGTCCATACTCACAAAATGTAAGGAAAATGGAACAGAGCTGCTGATTAACTTAGAACAAAATGTTAATTGATCTCTATTTATTTTACCTACACATACTTGCCTTGTGAATCTATCCAATCAGATGTTTCTATAGCTCCTGGAATAATTGATATTTGAAATAAGGTCAGTAATGCAACAAGATGAGGGTTACATTTATAGCCTGGCTCTGTTGTTTCTTGTTTCCCTACATTTATATCTTGAGCTCCTAAAGAATAAGTTCTAACTTGATGGAACAAAATTATTCTGTGCTTTCACAGCATAAAGTGCTTTCAGTTTCCTTCCCCATTTAAGAATTGATAAAACTTCAATTATTTTTCTGCTTTATTTTTTTCAGATAAAGTGATAATTTTTTAAACTGAAATTTTATTTATATGTTGATTTTTGTTACTATTTCTTAGGAAAGTATCAGATCTCCATCCCCAGATGGGGATGAAAAGGCTTACAGCCATGTGCAATTTCTTGAAAGCCTATTTAGAATATAAGGGAAGAACCTACAAACTCTCATGATATGTTGCTTTGAGTTAATAGAGGGATGGCATTTCTGAGAGGTAATATCTTGGGAAGTAACTCCTCCAAGTATTCAGATACATCATCTAGAGACATATGTATCAATCGAAAGTGGATAGGAAAGCAGGGGCCTGGGGTATGAAACCAAAGACATAAAAACCAAAAATCAATACCAAACAAAATACTCAACAAAGGATTAATATAATGGACAAGACTTCAAAGAGGTCAAAATGACCTGGGCTTTTTCCTTCACTCTTTCCTTCCCTCCCTCCCTCCCTTCCTTCCTTCCTTCCTCCCTCCCTCTCTCCCTTCCCTTCTGTCTTTCTTCCTTTCTTGAAGGCCATCTATCTATCAAACAGTATTATACATATTGTGATCTATTTTAATATTTATATAACAACATGCAAAACCAAGCATGCATGCAAATGTGCAGAGCTGGGCCTCATTCAGAAATCCTGTCAAAAGTCTGCACTGTTAGCTCTGTATGATTGAGAAGCTAGGCAGGGCAAAATAACCTCTCAGAATTCTCCTGTGATAGTCACTGGCAGATGATAGCAGTCAGTCCCTGGAGGTACTTTAGGGTTGCAGCTATTCTCTAGAGAATATCTTGTACTCTGAGATGGGTTGGGAAGAATCATCAAGGAAAGAAAGCAAATAGTATAGAATTCTGAGAAAGATGCCTCTTTTATTCTTTTGGTTTAAATAGACTCATGCTTTGTCATAAGCATAAGCCCACAGTATACATAAACACTAATTTTTAAAAGGATGTTATTTCTATGGATAAGTGTTTACAATCAAAAGCAAAAAAGGATTTGTTTATATTCCAAAAATAATTTTAGAAGTGAAGAGATCAGCATGTAGGCAGGTAAACATGTCTCTTTTTAGAGGATGGACCTGGGTCTTTGAAATAGGGGGATTATACTGGGTGGTACTCACGGGAACTAGAGGCATGGACATTTCAGAGGCAACGCTGGCAGCCTCTTAATTACTAACAGTTTACGGACGACCTGTACTGCTGGCACCTTCTGAGAAAAATCCATAAACTTTCCTCCCCAAAAAGTGTTAAGGCATGGCAAATAAATAGTTTCTACAAATGTTGTTCTCTTTTACAGGTGTTTTAAAGAGTATGTTTTCATTTACAAAGTATTTTTCAACCATAGTATAAATGGCTTTTGCACTGGCATTTGGTTTTATATTATGTTCATTTATTTTCTTTTTAAAATAAATCTTTCTCTCTTTTTAAAAAACAAAGCCCAAATCAATATTCACATGAATAAAAGCTGATTTAATAGAATAATGGATTGGAAACCAAAACAAATGAAATGCCACTATAAAAGGTTTTTCTTTCCCCTTAACAATTCAAAATAAGAAAATTGAATTAATATTTAACCTCTCATCACTATAGCCAGTTCGAATATTAATTGCTTGAAGAGCACCAAATTTGCTCTTTATAAACCTTACCCCATTGTTGAAAACTGAAGTCTGTATTTTTTCTTGGAAGGAAAAAAAATGTTTGCCCTCTAGAGTCAAAGAAAATACAGCTAGTAATTTTTAGTAGGAAATCTCCTGCCAAAACGGTTGTGAATGAGGGTACAAGGGACAGCAGGTAGTGTTTAACAGAGAGCCATTTACAACCATATTGTCATGATCATCTTCTGTACAGATGGGACTTTCAGTCTTTACTTCTGAGTTGTGACACACAATTTTGACATTTAAATAAACTATTGGAGCAGAGTTAGGAAAAGAGAGAAATGATGCCAAAATTACTGAAATCTAAAGAATGCATCTATTCGTTTAAGCCCTGATTTAGGCATCACTGCTCAGAAAAAAACTGTTGAACCTTACTTTAAACAAGAACAAATTAAGTACTAAATTTACTCTCCAGAATTTTCTTTGATAATTAACAAATTGTTACTCTTTCATCTATCTTGCTTCTATCAATCAGCTGAGCAGGACAGTAAAATTGTGATGATAAAAGTATTTTTATAACCAAAAGCCATAGGAATCACATTAGCCTGGAATAATAAAGACAGGTAGCAAAACTTCAGGCAAGGTGAGGCAAGGCTCTTCCTTTTTTATTACTTTTGCTTGTACTGATGGAAGATTAAAATGGTAGAGGGAGGTTTTATTTGCTACACTTAAAGCTTTGGCAAAAATTATCATAGCTGTACAGTACAAGCAAATTTTAACAGCCATAGTCATGATTTAGGACTGTTTTGATTATCTACTCCTTTAAGACCAGTTTTGGAGGTTACCAATGAATAGTCTATGACCTAGACATTCACTGAGTCCTCTTTTGTTTGATCTGAGGGGCAGTAATTTTTTAATCTGTTTTTATAATTAAGAAAATCTCATTTAAAAATTCCAAATTTTCAGTTTTTCTCAACAAATTGGAAGGTCTACACCCAAACCTCCATGTGCAAGGAGATTAATAAAGGTTACACCCTTTAGACAGGGCATTTTCTCTCTTGATTGTCACAGTTTACATCTGTTCCTATCAGTTCATACCAGTAAGACTGGCTTTTGATTGGCATACACCGTCTTTCTTGTACACTTGCCCCTTGAACAACATAGGTTTGAACTGTGTGGGCCCACGTATACGTGGATTTTTTTCAATAAGTATATTGGAAAAGTTTTGGAGATTTGTGATAATTTGAAAAACCTCACAAAGGGTGCAGCTTATCAAAAAATTAATAAAAAGTTAGGTAAGTCATGAATGCATAAAATACATGTAGATACTAGTCTATTTTATCATTTACTAACATAAAACATACACAAATCTATTATAAAAGTTAAAATTTATCAAAACTTACACATGTTAGCACTTACAGATACCATTTGCAGGTGAGAGAAATGTAAACAAATGTAAAGATACAGTACTAAATCATAACCTCATAATTAACTGCAGCACATACTCTACTACTGTAATAATTTCGTAGCCACCTCCTGTTGCTCTTGTGCTGAGCTCACGTGTTGAGAGTATCAGCTTAAAATGCGAGGTGACAATAACCATCTCTGAGTGAGCAGTTCGTCTTTCCAGTAAATTGCATAAAAAATGATACTTCATGGTTCTCACGTATTTTTCATTGTGTTTAGTGCAATAGCTTGAATAACACCATGGGACCCATATGAAATGCCACTAGTGATGCTGGAAGTGCTCCCAAGAAGCAGAGAAAAGTAACAACATTACAAGAAAAGGTGAACTGCTTGATGTGTACCATGGATTGAGGTTTGCAGCTGCAGTTGCCCGCATTTCAAGATAAATGAATCTAGCATAAAGACCACTGTAAAAAAAGAAAAGGAAATTCATGAAGCTGTCACTGCAGCTATGCCAGCAGGCAGGAAAACCTAGCACTTTTTGCAAAATAACTTTTTATCTCATATCGAAAATGCAGCTTTTATGTGGGTGCAGGATTGCTATAAGGCATACCTATAAATTCCAATAAGATTTGAGAAAAAGCAAAGGCATTATATGACAACTTAAAGCAAAAAGAAGGTAAAGGATCTAAAGCTGGAGAATTTGATGTCAGCAAAGGATGGTTTGATAATCTTAGAAAGAGGTTTGGCTTTAAAAATGTCAAGATAACAGAAGAAGCAGCTTCTGCTGACCACGAGTCAGCAGACAAGTTCCCATGCCGTTAAGAAAATCATTGAAGAGAAAGAATATTTGCCTGAACAGGTTTTTAATGTAGATGAAAATGCCCCATTCTGAAAAAATAAAGCCACAAAGGACATTTATTAGTAAGGAAGAGAAGTGAGCACCAAGATTTAAGGTAGGAAGGGACAGACTAACACTATGGTTTTGTACAAATGCAGTCAGGTTTATAATCAGGACTGCCCTTATCTGTAAAGCTTCTAGACCCCAAGTCTTGAAGGAAAAAGATAAACACCAGTCTTTTGGTTGCACAACAAGAAGGCCTGAACAATGAGAACCCATTCCTGGATTGGTTCCATCGATGCTTTGTCCCTGAAGTAAGGAAGTGCCTCGCTGGTAAGGGATGGACTTTTAAAGTTCTTTTGATATTGGACAATGCCTCTGGCCTCCCAGAACCCCATGAGTTCAACATCAAAGGTGTCGAAGTGGTCTACTTGACACAAACACAACGTCTCTAATTCAGCCTCTAGATCACGGAGTCACAAGGACCTTTAAGGCTCATTACACAGAGTACCAAAGGATTGTCAACAGTATGGAAGAGAAGAGAGAAATGAAAATCTAATAACTGTCCAGCAAGAACTGTTTGAGCCATTTTTGTGTCATCATCATCATTGCCTAAGTATCCATCAGGTGGAACATCATGTGTAAGACTTGTACTGAAGTGAATAGCCTATCCTTATATAGGCATTAGGTGATAGTTAATAAAAAACTAATAATGTGTCAGTTTTCTTACTATTTTATAACTTTGCTTTCAAAAGACTGTATTACCATATAGTATATGCCTCTCTCTTTCTGGTAACTGAAGAAAATGCATACTGACCTACTGTCACAGGTAAATTGTTTTTTAAAAATGTAACAATGTTTCCAATACTATATTATGAGTATGACTGTAATACTATGTACCATAAAAATGTTATAACAATTCATTCATTAGTGTATAGGTTAGGCTACAGTGAATCAATCACGTTGCTGCTTCTTTGTTATCAATGCATGAGTCATTATACCTGTAAATAAATATGTATTTATTTTTCACATTATTTTTTCATTTTTGATGTCTAGTGTTAGAAATATGTATAACATCTACAGTGTTTTGAGTTCTATAGGTATAGATTATATAAGCTCACCAACAATGCTCTAGGCTTATTCATAAACACATTCATTTATATTCCACTAGTAGTTATTTTACACAGCTAGATAATACTGCAAGTATTATATTCAATATGCAATACAAGATTTGCTAAGATGCTCAAAAGAATGTAATTCTTAGCTCAAAACCAGATACGAGTTTGAGGATAATATATGATCTTCAGATCAAACAAGACTTTTCTTGACTAAGAAAAATCAATTGTAAGAATATGTGCTAATAAGGAAAATAATCAGTATGTCCACACATGTCCTTTGAGATTCTTAGTGCTATTTATTAAAAGCTACAGTTTTTTCCAATTAATATAAAAAACTAAATTATTAAAGCACAAATAAGATGTGAAGATGTTTTGTACATGAATCAAAGCATGGGATGAATTGTACTTGCTTTTAAATTTTAAATTTTATATATATTAAACATTGAGAATGACTATTTGTTACCATGATACCAGGAACAGTGAAAAAATAAATTCTGTTCTATAAACAATTTAACTTGTGGAAATTTAATCTTCTTTAAATATAATTATAGTGAGTTTTCTCAGAATCATTTCATTCTCTCCCCAGTCTTCTCTCTCTTGCTGTAATCATTATTATTATAATGTTGTGTTGGTTTTCCTCATGACCAAACAGGCTGATGGTCAATTAATGTCCAGAATGATATTAACTTTGAGCCCATTGTTGCATTACACCTTGCACTGTCCCAGAATGGAAATAAAATGGACCACAGGGAAATATCTAAGCTGGGAAATGACTGTATTTTAAAGACAGATATAGTTTATGAAAGTGATCCTTTGCTTACAAGTTTTTCCTAATACAAACTGCTTTCCTTACCAGACTAAACTTCTGGGAAGTCCTCATTTATTTGTACTGCAATTGGGTTCATTTTTGAAAAAGCCACAAAGAGATCATTACATCAACAATATCCATTGCCAGTATTAAACTGCCAAATAGACTCAATAAATAATTGTGCTGTTTTTTTCCCCCTCATCTTCCTATGCTGTCCCTATTATGTACTCTTACCCTTTCATCCTAGATTTGGAGTGCAGCCTTCAAGGCCTCATGTTATACATCAGCCTCAGGTGGGACTATGCTGTACGCTCCTCAGGTACTTAACACCCTCCTGCCATCCCCACCTCCACCTGTTATTCCTCAGACTCACTTTCATTGATCCTAAAACTATGTCTGCTCTCTAACCAGCTCTATAAACATTCAAATGCAAACAATATGTTCTACTGAAATCTCAGAAACCTTCTCCATTTCTTTTTTATAAGCTGCCCATTTCTCTAAGGAAGCATGTTTATAAAATACTCCACGACATACTAAGACAGACTGCTTTAGAGGAAAATCAGAGGTGTATCCAGGTTGTGAAGCTTAGAAAATTTGATGTGTCCTTTGTAAGAGAAAGAAAGCATAATTACAACTTTTAAATTAAGTCCAAAAGTGACTATATAAATCACAACAAATAGCAAATTTCAGAAAATTACAAATAGTGGATCACAAAATCCAGAAAAATATAATATTTTTATCCAATAACTATCTCACCATCTCTATAATACTTTTTTCTTACATTTTGATTGTATTATTTCTGATCACCATGTCAAATGAAAAGAATTTTGTAATACAATTGTCAATGTAGAAATAAAAAATATTATTCAGTCTTTCTTTAGTATGGTTGATGGAAACTTTTATTATTAGTTATTACTTAGAAAAGTTTCTTTCAACTTCACACTTACTATTGGAAATGTTATATAAATTCCAGGATTGTTTCCAAATTTGTTAAAACCTCTTTTGAGTTTCTTTCATGTGTGAACTTTAAGGTTTCAGGAATTTTCTGTTTGTTTGTTTTCCTGTGCAGTGTTTATAAGAAGCAGATATCATTGTTCCCCTGAATGTGAATTGTCTTTTACTCTGCCAGCTTTACAGAATTTTTTTTTTTTTTTAGTTTTTAGCTGTATGACTATGATGGGCCAAGGTATGCGTTTTTGTACTGTTTATCCTGCCTAAGGTTCCTGAACTTCTTTCATCTCCGCTTCCTTTGTGTTGGGCTGTTTATTTATTTTTTAATTTTTTTCCTATTTGGAACAATTTCTCCACTATCTCTTCAAATATTCTTCCCTCCTGGGTCTCTTTCCTCTTCTGGAGCTCTAATTGCACATATGTTAATCATATGGTATTGCCAAATGTGGAGGTTATGAGAATGAGGTAGTTCACGTAAAAGCACAATACTTGGCATGTACTATCTATTCAATAAATAGTGCTACCTTTCTTATCTATCTCACCCCACAACATTCCTGTAATGCAGATGCTTATTGTGGAAAGTCATCAAAAAGACGTGATCTCTAGTCTGGCCCACAAGCTGGACCCGACAACTGGAGGCTCCTCACACCCTCCCCTGTCCTTGGAATATGCATTCCGCTTACCTTGCCCATTTCCGGAAGCTGCCCCAAGGACACAGCCTTGAGATAACAATGTAGTGATGAAACGGTCTGGACTGTGTACGTGACTAAACCCAGTTAAGGCCTCTATATAATCTTTCGAGATTCTGAACAGGCAGGTTCAGAAATAAACTTGTCTTTCAATAATTTCTCTTGCTTATTAAACCTACCACCTACCAATCTGGAGAGTTTGCCTGCTTCTTAGATCTCTCCCTGCCCTCCGTGAATGGGGCCAGTTTCAGGTAACAGGCAGGAAGCTCTGGAGGAAACTGCAAATCAGCAATGCTATTATCATCACCTTATAGATGAGGAAACTGAGGAACACAGCTAACAAATGGCAGGACCAGGCTAGGTCTCATATATCTGCCTCCTCACACTGTAGTTTATTTCTTTTCAGTTGGCACAGTGCAGATTAACTTATCTCTCAAGGTTGACTCACAGGCACAGAGAGGGACAGGGGCCACTGGCCTAGAACTTCTCTAAGAAGTGCCCCTCTAAAGGGAATCTAGAGTTAGCACAAGGAAAGAGGCTCTGTCTCACCACCCATATCAGGACTTAGCAATAACCCAATGTCCCTTCGATCCTGGTTCTTCAGAAAACCCAGGAGCACAAGGTCACACATCTATCAGCTAAATTCCAACAGTTATCCTGATGTGATCTTTAACAACAACAACAAAAAAGAAAATAACATACATTGCTTTTTTAAACTTTAAACTACTGACATTTAGCAATATGGAGAGTTACAGAGTGCTGTAGCTATGATGTTACACTTATGGAGAGTTGTTTCAGTAACAGCTGTTATTTAGAAATCTATCTGGGAGAACTGATTAGAAACATGAGACAATTTTCTTTGATGCCAAACCTAGTTATATCTCCACATCTTTAGTAAAATTATTTTTTAATGAAATGGAATAAGGTTAAACAGATTGCCTGTGTTATGCCTTCCTTTCTTAACAACAAATTCATTCTTTTCCTCGGAATACGAAAATATGGACCCCACATGTATTTATTTTTAAAACCATTTCAAAAAGAATAAATAAAACTAAGCAAAAACTTATCTCTTCTGATAAATTTGACAGCCTTTCTGAAAGAGAAATATCCTTTCTCCATATATGATCCAGATATTCAATTGTAATAAGAAAGTGAATATGACATGACTCAGAGCTTGGTTACTAAGATGTCAGGCAATCCTGGGCTAAAATTCTGACACTATCACTTTTTTAAGCTCACTAGTGCATCTTTAAAATGACAATGATATAATTAACTCATAAATTTCTTGTGACGATTAAATGGGATAATGCCTTAGTTGAGCAATTAGCATAGAGTGATCACTCAACATTATCTGCTATCAGTTGTAGCAGGGGTAATAAGACAGCTAAAATATTTTCATTATAAAATAGTCCTCTCAGGTGATTTCCCCAAAAAGCTCAGCACAAAAGGATTCCAGATTCATCCTCTTAGAAGCCTGAAACTTGTAGCTCACCCCACACTCATCCCCAGGTCTGCATTTTCAATGTAAGGCTGTACTTTCCTCTTTCATTGTTCAATAACCATTGTTCTTAATAAAGAAAAAATTAAACAAAAACAAAACAAAATGCCAGTTTAGAGAATGCTAGCTACATTTTATTGTAAAGAAAGTATTCCAGAGCAATATCTAGGGCATTTCTAGCTTACCAAAACAAAGCATGACAGAAGGCATGGGTTACACCAAAGACACATTCAATGCTTACAAATTAGGTCAGCAGGAGGGAGTGTCTACACTGTCCTGGGCATGGGACTAGGCTTTGTATATCTGTCACTCACTTTAATCACAGAGAAAGGTTCTGGTGTCCTTTTAACAAATAACAATGATAAGACTCAGAGAGGTCAAGACTATTGAGGACAAAGGTCACACAATGGCAGGGCAAGCATCCTAACATGTCTTTCCCTGACTCCAGAGGCCAAGCCCTTTCCTCTACATGAAACTGCCAGTAAATTGTCTGAAAATGGTAAAGGGGAATTTTCTTTAGATGGAAGAATTTTCCATCTAAAACTTGGAAAACTTTCACAGCAATAAAAGATATATGGTATATTTCCCATTGCAATGTTAACATTCATTATGCTTTCTGAAAAATGGGAAAAGAAACAACGTTTAAGTCATGATTACTAGGGTCTCTTATTAAAATGGGAAATATTAAGTTTATTATTTCCCCGAACTATAAAGGGTGTGTTTACTTTAAATGAAGTAAATGTGCCAGTTTTGTAAGTCAAAAGTTATCAAATATTGGCAGTTGTAGACAACTCAATCAAAAATAGATTGAGAATCACTTTTATCCCTGTTAATTTGACAGACATTTAAAAAATTTTTCAAAATAAATTACTTACTAGATTCATCACTTTTCAATACTTGCCATGTGATATACTTGAAAATGTGATTGTATTCCTTTAGCAAATAAAAAATAGAATAAGATTTCTCATAGTTAAAGTTTAATTAAAACATTTACCTTTTTTCCTAAAGGATGTTGTCTTTTTTATACATACATGTCTCTGCACATGCTAGCTAAGAATTTAAGGGAAATTAAACACAAGTAAAATGATATTTAGGGAAAAGAATCAGGAATGTTCAACAAGGACTTGTTAGTAGTTATGACACCCAGCAGGGCCCTGTGAGGCTCCTGGGCACAAAGCCTTTCTGTGTCCCCCATTTCTTTGATTACAGGAGATAGTCTTCATTCAGCCTCCATGACCTTCCCTGAGTTCCAATGGGC
This sequence comes from Balaenoptera physalus, assembly GCF_965194825.1. NCBI lineage: Eukaryota > Metazoa > Chordata > Mammalia > Artiodactyla > Balaenopteridae > Balaenoptera > Balaenoptera physalus. The sequence goes on along the minus strand of NC_138890.1, from coordinate 96,464,787 downwards.
AGATTCAAGCAGTTGTTAATTAGGGAAGGAGGGGATGCGAGACAAGGGAAAAACAAACAGTCAAGAGAAACAATAGTGCAGCCTTGGGGCAGGGTCCTGGTTCCCCATCAATGGATACACACAACAATTTGAGCTGTTTTACAGACACTGAAACCCCCTAATTTTATTCGTGTTTATTTTCAATTAAAAAAGTGTAGAGTAAATCTGCCTAAATTTAATGTACCTCATATTTGTGAAAATCTCAAAACAGGAACATGCTCTGTGGTACTTTATCCCATGAACTGATCATGTCTTCTGGAAGCAGAAAATGTTTAATTATCCTCAAACTTGATCACTCATTTCTGCTAGACAGAACACTGTGCTCAGAGTTGGATAAGGAATTAGACATGTAAACAATCTATTTGCATCAGCTCTTCTTAATCTAATGTGTAATTTAATTCTCTTACAGTCTCTCTCTTAAAGTACTGTTGACTTTCTCAAGGGGCTGGTAACGGCAGGAGAAAAGTCCCTGTGCCCAACAAGTAAACCAGTGTTCAAGAGTTGCTGGTATTCCAGTAGTTCTCCAAACCCTCTGAGCTCATGAAAAATCATTCTATCAAGGGCCTGAGTTACCTTTATCTATTGATTCTTTAACTTAGATACTGATTTTCAAACGTAGCAAGGCAGAAGCTAGCTGAATTCAGTCATAGCTTCAGGATATCCAGATATTTAATTTTGCAAATGATAATATTTAGATATATAACTATAAATATTTAAAGAGGCTAGAAACAAACAAAAAAACCCACACAGACCTTCTTTCTACCTTTTTTTTTTTTTAATTTGGGGCACAACTGAGTTTTAGGATCAATCTGCATTATTTTACAGTAAGTCCCCTACATATGAACCTTAAAGTTGCTAACTTTCAAAGATGCTAACATGGGTTCCATCAACATCAGGCCTGAGTGAAATTGCAGCTTGTCCTCCGTCTCCTATTGCTGACAATCCTTCAGCTCTACCATCTCCCACCTCCTCTCCCTCCTCCAGTCAGTAACTCTTCTTGCCTGTTCACTCGATGCCAGCCCCATGTATGCCAGCTGTTGTACTGTACCACTGTACTTATCAAGGTACTGTACTGTGAGACTAAAAATGTTGTCTTTATTTTTTGTATGTTTGTTTTTTATGTATTACTTCTGTGAAAAGTATTATAAACCTATTACAGTACAGTACTATATAGCCAATTGTGTTAGTTGGGTACCTAGGCTAACTTTGTTGGACTTATGAATGCACTCTCAGAATGGAACTCGTTCATATGTAGGGGGCTAACTGTACTTTGCTCGTTACTTACACTCAAGTGGAAAAAATTAAATCTTGGGAATTAAAATATATTTCTTAGATTTATATTCACAAAAAGCTGAAACTAATTTGTTCATCCTAGCAACTTTTCATTCCTGATCTCTACATATAGCAGACCATGCAGTCCCTTCATGTTTCTTGGAAGCCTCTACTCAGGTACCTCAGAAAATTACAAAAGCACATCCCACTGACAGAAAATTACAAAAGTGCATCCTACAGGGGCCATTTATAGAAACTCATAGTGACAAGTTAAGTTTGAGCCAGCAACTTAATGATGCTATTGAGATACAAAATATGGGGGAAACATTCCTCAACTCAGGACAGAGTAAGATGTGCCCGGTGCTTATCTGAAGGGTCTATTATAAGAACTGCTAGAAGGTCCTTCTTAAAATAAAAATTAATATCATGATATTAATATGAGACCTCCGTTCATCTTCAATGACAGTCATGATACCCACAGTATCAACAGACAGAGCTTTAACTGGGTGGGGCTCATATAATTGTAAATGCATGCATCTAATTTGAATCATAATTTGAAAAAATAAAAAATGATATTCAAAATCTCTCAGGATTAATTCAGTTAGAACTTTTTATAACTCTAAGAAGGTGAATATAAATAATCCACAAATTTCTGTTCTACAAAATGCAGAGGTTATTTCTTAAATTTGATATGGATGAATTAAAACATGATAATGAACTAAATGAAGAGCTCATGCTAATAAAAAGCAAACAAAAAATATTGTGCAAAGGATGATAATCCATCAATCGTCCTTATCAATGATCTCTACCTCAAATCTTTATCATAATATGTAATCATTCATTCATTTGGGCAGTCAAAATTAATTTACTGAGTATCATCTCTGAACTCTAAGCACTGGGAATAGAGATGTATATACGTATTCCAGGAGCCCACAGGCCATAAGGGTGATAGACATGCAAGCCACTGTTTATGATATTTCATGATAAGTAGCTTAGTTATACTATGCATGGGGTGTTGTCATACCACAGAGGTTGATCACCATACTCAGTCTGAAAGAGGAATGTTCTAAGAGTTTTTACTAAAACTGAGAGAGGTCAGAAAAATAAGAATAAGATCTAGAGTGGAAGGGAAACATTCTTTTAATAGAGAGCAGGATCCATATTATACTTGTTCAAATTTTATATCTTCTAATAGACAACTGAGGTCAGAAATTTTGTCATTTTAATTTTTATGTCTCTGATTTTATAAAACTCTTGCATGCAGTTGATGTTAAATTAAGATTATTAAATGAATTAAATGTTAAAAAAATAAATTCATCTGATTAGTCACTGAATACACACGTGCAAAAACTGAAGATATATACTTAAAAAGACACACACTGAATGCAAGTAAATTATCAAATAAAGTCAGAAGAGATTGAAGACAGAAAAAAAATAAAGCAATGAACAAGTGTAGTATGCTAAATAAAACTGACTTACTAGAAGTGACGTTGATATATGCCAGTAATAGGAGTCTGAAGGAGCACCAAAGACATTTGAGTTGAAATAAAAGGAGAGGGAAAGAGAAGTAAAATCACAATATAGGACTAAGTTGTAGGGACTATATACTGCATTCCTACTATCGATGAGGAATCTGCAATAGCATGATATCAATGATGAAAATTTTGAATACAGAAAGTGACGGTGAGTCTCAGAGGCAAGATAGACCACTTTAATTAACATATAAAAGATTAACTGGAAAGTTGAAGCGTATGATGAGTTACCCTCCTAGAAAGCAGAAACATAAGGAATTCATCTGCCTGCAGCTTGGGATAAATGTTGTAATAGAAAGAAACAACAGAGAAAACATAATTAATTCCTCAGCTCCCATTTCATTTCTGACTATTCTGTCCAGAAGAATAATCATAAAGCTATAAAGGAGATAACAAGTGGTATTTGGTAGAGCTTAAGACCCAAGAAAAATAGAGGGCCTTAAGAAAAAGACACATGGATTTAAATACTTGGACTTGGGCACATTACATTCCCACAGGATTATTATAATGTAGAGACAAGATGCCTGAACTGATGGCAGTGAACTAAGAGTACAATAGGGAATGGAAGAGCTGAAGGCAGACTGGAGATGAAAAAAACAATCCCGATGAAAACGAAGTATAGCCTCCAAAATACAAATGTAGAGATTTCCATTATTCTCAAGGAGAATTCTGTAATGGATAAATTAAAATATTCTTCTCTTTAGAAAGGGTTCAGTTATGGAGGGAAGCCAACATGGTTTTATCTGGATGTGGTCATGGAAAACTAATTTAATTTATTTTTTCATTACTTCACCCATTCACTTCTGCAATGTCTATTGAAGGCTCTCTGTGTGCTGGCAAGAGTAAAGATTTGGAGTTCTCAAAAAAGAAAACTTGATTCATGTGAAGTACCATATTTGGGTTTAAGCAATCAACTATAAGCCTGCAATTTTTTACTAGTGGAAGTGGGGAAAAAAAAAAAGTTTAGACAATGTATATTGTACCAAAAGGGCCACTGTTACACGCTATTACATTGAAAAAGACTCTTTATATTAGAGATACTTGAAGTGGTTGCTAGAAATGTAGCCTAAAGAATAGAAAGAAGTCTTCAGAGGGAACATAACAACTCTTCAAATAGGTAGACGGTTATCAAGTAAAAAAGAGAGTAAAAGCAGGATCTAGGAACCAACAGGCAAAAAGTATTTCATTCATTTAGAATTGAGAAAAATACATAATCCTTCATTAAACAATCCACACAGAAGCTAGAGATTACTTATTGATGATTGGTTGGTGACAGAATGTTATTCTTAAACCTAGAATTATAATATTCTGTTAAAGTTTTATAGTTGCTTATTAATCTTGTGTTTAAAAAGTTTTTTGGAGAGAACACTGACAATTAGTAGAATAACAAAGTTCTTTATAGAAAATAATTCAGATTTATATAATCTTGAAAAAACATAATCAAGAGATCAATAATTGTCTATGATTTTCAAAATGGTTTCTTCTGAGAACAAAGACTGGTCATTGATATTTCCTATATGATAATGGGTTCACACAATATGAAGAGTATTCTGCTAGGACAGACTAATAGACTTCTATTAATTTTTAAGTGCTGGACAGGCTAAGGAGAGAGGTTGTGAAACTTTCATAACAGGGAATCTTTTATGATAGTATAGCATCTCCTTTGGATGTTTTAGAGATTCATCTTGCCATCCATGTTTCAGACAGTATCTAATATGGTATCTCCATGGGTTTCCCTTCCATTCTTATGGTCTGAAAATTTCCTCATGTGTTCTAATAGTTTCTGTCTCCTACTGCTTTTGGAATAGCTTCTCCATTGGTAAGTAATATTTTGCACAATTTAATTTTATGATGGTAATTAGTCCTCTATTGGTTCTTCTCTGTTAAATAAAGTCACTAACTTTTATCCTTTTTATATTAGTTATGCTGGATTATTTCAATAAATTAGATATCTATATATTTATTTTAAGTAATACACATCCTATGCTTTTATGAACAATGTTCTCAAAAATATGAGATAATCTTTCCTTATTATCAAGTATTATTAAAAACACAACTGAAAACATTTCTCTCTCTTTTTAACACTCTCTTTACTGAATCAAGCTGAAATCATTTAGACATATGATTTTCTTTTGAAAATTGTAAAATAAATTTTGCAATTTCTCATTCTATTAAATGCACTATTTACTAAAACATTTTTTCCTGGTTTATTTTCATGAAATAGAAACATGTTTAATCCAACTGGATTTATTTGGCTTACCAAATAAGTATATAAAACAGTTCAGGGATGATATGGCAGCTTTACAATGAAGGTTTTCACCTTCCTACTCAAATATCTTTAACTACAAGAAGCAAAAACCCAAACCAGCTGATTTTATCTTCCTTTAAAGTGATTTCTTGAGCTCTAACTAACAATTCCTGCTTACATGCCAATGCCAAAAATGTAGCACAGTCCACCCGCGTTGCAAGAAAAGTTGGGAGCTCAGGAAACTTATCCAGACACACAGCTGCCCCCCTCTGAATGGGTCTGTATTATTAAGAAAGAAGAAAATGAACATCATTTACACAAATAATTTCTGCCACAGAACTGAAAGGACACAAATTTCAAGGAAACAAAGAGTATGTGAAGATAGTATCTTGCAAAATAGGCTAGAAGAGTGTTCCCTTATAGGAAAACTGTCTCTTATCTAATACGTATAGCCACTGTAGTCCACTGCTCTCTAATTCACAATATTTTGTTCAGTAAGAAACAAAAGCATTCACAGACTCACAGAGAACGAACTTATGGTTACCAGGGGGGAAGGGTGGAGGGAAGGGATAAATTGGGAGTTTGGGATTGACATGTACACACTGTTATATTTAAAATAGATAACCAACAAGGACCTACTGTTTAGCATAGGGAACATTGCTCAATATTCTGTAATAACCTAAATGGGAAAAGAATTTGAAAAAGAGTAGATACATGTATATGTATAACTGAATCATTTTGCTGTACACCTGAAACTAACACAACATTGTTAATCAACTATATTCCAATATAAGATAAAAATTTAAAAAATAATAAAGAAACAAAGGCATTCAGTCCATTCAACAAATATTAATTAAGCTCCCTATTATGGGTCAAAAATACTTCAGGAAAATTCCTTGAAAAATGTTCATTGTTTCAGGTACAATTCACCTTGTAAATGAAATGAATACATGAAAAAAGAATGATAACATAATGCCCTTGCCCTCAACAAGTTCACCCTGAAACAAGTGACAAAAGAAGATACACAAATGATTATAGCACAGTGATAAAAACACAAATAGAAGTATCAATAACATTCCGTTGGAATAAAAAATAACAATTTATTCTCACTGGCATGGGGGAAGGTCAAACAAATTGAAGGAATGCAGGAACAGAGTATAAGAATTTTTCAAATGGGTCAAGGTTTTACAGAATATGGTTGGCAGAAACCATTTATTTTTCTAACAGATGTATTTAGACGTGGTTTTATAAACTTTTTAAAAGAAGCTTCGAGAGGGTAATTTAAAAAAACAGATTTTATGTTCAGTGTTCACTGATCCATAAAATTGCTTAGTCTTCCATGTCCCATGACTTAGTTTGTCATAATTTGAAAAATTTCTTAACATCCATAGAATAATATTACAGTCCTGGAAATGATAACCCTCAAGGAGAAGATTATAGCAGAAGACTGGCAGATGATTCAGGGGTTGTGAACTTTGCTAATAGAATAAGTCAACTTTCACATTGAAAGACATAAAACACTAAGTGCTATCAAATGGACATATGAACTCTTTAGCTAATTTTTCACCTTGTAATATTTTACCATTATACACCCTACATCCCAAACTGACATCTCTGAAATCAAAACCCATTATTAATTCATTTACCTATTAACACATAGCAAGCATCAGAACAAAATTCTTCACAGCACCTTGTGACTGGATTCAACCTCAGTGATTAAATAAGAGACTGTCATTTTTATTACAAAGGTTTTTTCAGGTATTGTTATCTGCATAGTAAGTTAAAAAAGAAATTAGTGAACTACAATTACCATTCTAAAAATATCCTTAGAGTTGAATATCCATTTCAAAAAGAAAAGAAGGAAAGAATATTTTGCTCAACGTACAAACTAGGTGACATAAAAGTCAAATATGTCCAGATATGACATGATTTTTAATCAAATGTAATGGATTTTTTTTTCAAATAATATTCCTGGAGGCCAACAACATAAGGAAGAGTTACAGTGAACAAAACATGAGGTTACATTGCTTAACATTTCTTTGCCTACATCCCTTCAAAGACTTGAGAAAAATGAAGTTAACCAGACAAGAACAAACTGTGTATAAACAAAACATTCAATGAAAATCAGGAACTAAAATCTCTGAGAAAAGTAAATGTGTTTTCACATTAATAATAACTTGTTAGTAAGTTATTGATTTACTTAGAGCTTTAATGTGTCAATGTTTACAATTACAATGCACATGAAAATAAAAATGATGCAAATGTTTTCCACTGAGGAAAAGAAATCTATTGCTATCTGCATTACACACTCTCATTTTCTTAGATATTTATGAGAGTAGTACAAGATTTAATAAGAGCTATTTGTTTTTAAGCCACTATTTGTCATGAAATGAAGAAGAATCTCATCAAAAAAATGTTTTCCAAGTTTTTATTTATAATAAATAATATATATTATCTATTATATAACAGCTCAACTATTAAGCTAATTTTGAAATTCAGTTTTGAATTAGCTTGATTTTTTTAATTTTTTTAATTTATATTTAAGTATAGTTGATTTACAATGTGTTAATTTCTGCTATACAGCAAAGTGACTCAGTTATACATATATACATATTTTTTTCATATTCTTTCCCATTACGGTTTATCATAGGATATTGAATATAGTTCCCTGTGTTATACAATAGGACCCTGTTGTTTATTCATTCTATATATAATAGTTTGCATCTGCTAATCCCAAACTCCCAATCCATCCCTTCCCCTCCCCTACTCCCTCTTGGCAACCACAAGTCTGTTCTCTATGTCTGTGAGTCTGTTTCTGTTTTGTAGATAAGTTCATTTGTGTCATATTTTATATTCCACATATAAGTGATATCATATGATATTTGTCTTTCTCTTTCTGACTTACTTCACTTAGTATGATAATCTCTAGGTTCAACCATGTTGCTGCAAATCACATTATTTCATTCTTTTTTATGGCTGAGTAATATTCCATTGTATATATGTACCACATGTTCTTTATCCATTCTTCTGTTGGTGGACATTTAGGTTGTTTTCATGCCTTGGCTATTATGAATAGTGCTGCAGTGAACATATGGATGCATGTATCCTTTCGAATTATACTTTTGTCTGGGTACATGCCCAGGAGTGGGACAGCTGGATCCTATGGTAACTCTATTTTTAGTTTTTTGAGGAACCTCCATACTCTTTTCCATGGTGGTTGTACCAATTTACATTCCCACCAACAGTGTAAGAGGGTTCCCTTTTCTCCACACCCTCTCCAGCATTTGCTACCTGTAGACTTTTTAATGATGGCCATTTTGACCAGTGTGAGGTGGCACCTCATTGTAGTTTTGATTTGCATTTCTCTGATAATTAGTGATGTTGAGCAGCTTTTCACGTGCCTATTGGCCATCTGTATGTCTTCTTTGGAGAAATGTCTATTCATGTTTAGCTTGAAGTTTTAGTTGAAAATGAGCAACTAACATGTATCTTTGTGAAGGTTTCTTTTAATACTAACCTTCATCCATTTTATCTTTATTTGAAAATTTCGTGTATTTAACCATTCTTACAAAGGCTCTGGAAAACTGAATAGGCCTCCTGGCCTCTGCCGCTGGCCTTGTGCACCTAACCTCAACTCCATCTTCTTCAGTTTAAGAAACAGGATATTCTATTTCATATACAAGAGACAATAAGGGTGAGACACTTTAAAAAGCACCTTTTCTTTTATTATTTTTCCACTGTACCCAAAAGAAATGGAACAGATTATCTTGCCTTTCATAAAGCTGGGGGTAGCTTCATAAGTTACCTACAAATATGATCTTTTAAACTGAGTTTGTATAAATCTATTGGTTGTCTTAATGCCCTTTGAATTTTAGTTGTTAACTATCATAACCGTATTTGGAAAGTATGGCTTCAAGTAACCCATTGTTCAAGAAACAATCCTATCACTCCCAGTTATAGATACATCCTTTTGAACAAGTGACTTAAGTTTTCTAAGTCTTCATTTGTCATCTGTAAAGTGGGGATGACATTTATCTCGCAAGATTTTTTAAAGAGCCAAATAAGACAATAAATGTAAAGCATCATAATGACTGACCCACTAAATATTAAAACGTTATTCACTTTCTCTCCTGGCAGCTAATATGTAAGTTGTTCTATTTGTTAGGCATGATTTTGAATTAGGAATTAGAAATTAACAAAAGTATATTTTAGTGATTTCAAGAAATCAACTATATATATCATTTTTTGCAGAAAAGTTAAAGGTAGCATCTTGATGTTATAACTCTAATAAGTAACCAAATCTAAGAATCAGATGATGCCTTATTGACTGTGTGATTATACTTAGTCACCTTCTGGGGTTCACTGTTAGCTTTCTTAACTCCAAAAGTTAGCACAATTTATATAGCTTTCTAAAAAATATTTTCTTCAAAAAAATGAATCTGATGGAAAATAAAATAGTAGGAGAATTATGAATAGAGCTGAAAGAAGACAAAACTCACTTAGATAAATAGCTATTTGTTTTGGTGTAAGAGGAAATGTATTTTTTTGTTGTTGCTTGTTTTAAATATTTCAAATTTTATTCTCTTTTGATATAAAACTATGGAACACTCATAGTTTTTATCTAAAACTCTGGCATCATCTATACCTTGTTAGTAAGTACAAGAGAAAATAGATTAAACAGTATTTAGAAAGCAGTACCAGTAAACTTTATTAGAAGCATTAGATGTGTTATTAAAGTTGATATTAATTCATAATCTGCAATTGTTAAATGTGTATAACTTAATGTTAAAATCCCACCTTTATAATCTACAATTATAAACCCAGATTTTCTGTAGGCTTCACAAACCAGAGAAGTAGCTCAAATGTGCAAGAGTCAAGGGATAAATAATATTATAAATATATGTATCTATACATATATAGGCATTATATTTATGTGTAAATATTATACACATAATTATAGGCATAATGTTATATGTGCATGTGTATATATGTGTATATCAGTTATATTACCTAATTAAAACCATAACCTATAAATAGTTAAGAATTTATTTCAAAAATTCAATCAAATATATTACTAACAGTGTAGTCATTGTGTTTTCAATGTTGGTAAAGTTATTCAAATTTTCCACTTACATAAAGTCCAAATTGAGCTGCCAGATGCTGAAACTCTCCTACTAAGTTAAAAGCTTGTTTCACATCCAAACCTTTGAAGTGCTAAATATTTGCTGAAAATTGGTTGAACCCATAACTGCTTAGGAGTTGGAAGAGTCTTAGGTATTATATGCAGTCATTCATTAACTTAGCTTCAGCAACTAAGTGTGTAGACACTATGTCACCCTGCATCTTCCTTATTTATATCTTTTATCAGTAAAGTAACTAATCTAGTTATCATGCTATCAGCTTATTCAGTCAGTGCTGAACTGAACCATTTCATGATTTCTTTTCCAGAGCACCTTTAGTGGAGGCACAGGTGAGATCTGGCATTCTAGCTTCACTGAGTCTCCCTCGAAAACTTCTTTGCTCTGTGGTTTGTAGGTAAATATCAGTGTTCTTCTATGTTCTTTTGCAAGGATGTCCAGCTGCACAGTAAAGGTGGCTTCTCCTTCTCTGTTCATGGCAACACATGCATAAGCCCCTGAATCTGAAGCTCTGACCACTTTGAAGATGAGTGAATGAAAACCCTTCTAAGACACTATCATTTTTCAAAAAGCTTCCATTTATACACCATGACACATGAGGAGCTGGCAGTCTACTCACTTTGAAGTCCATTCTGCAGAATCTTCCTTCTTCACTTGACATGTTCTCTAGCATTTAAATGAATCATGGTGGGTAAAATTTCTCCTGGATTCCACACTGATCACTCACATCTCCCTTTGAGGATGATCTACTTCTTACTTGTGACTTAGGAACTTGTAGTCATGCACATTCTGAGTTGTGCTGTGGTGTATCTTGGGCCTCAGTGTTATTTGAGCTTGAAACACAGCCATCTGTGAAACATCTTATCCTCAGACGTTACCTGTTTATTTCCATGATGAAGAAGCTGTCCTACATTTCAGTTTTCTCTTCCAAATCTTGAATCAAAGCTTATTTATTTATTTATTTATGTTTGGTCCTTGTGTTTCGTGGTTGGGAGTGCTTGGTATGGGGCTAGCAATTGCAGTTTGGCCAAATGATGGTTGTTGATAGTTGAGTCCACAGTGGAAGGGATTTTACTGCTGCTGTCATCAGGCTGTGGTGACAATATGGAACCAAGGAAGCTGCCTGGAAACTGGTTATAGATGGCTGTAACCCTTTGGCTCTGGCTGGAACCAGAAAGCTGCTAGGGAGAAGCAGGAAAAGCAGAGGAGGCATGGTGATGTGAGAGCTCACTGTTGAGGGGGCAGAAAATCTTTGCTCTGTGCCCTGATGAGGATGGATGAGAATGGAAGGCTGTTCGGTCTGGCCAGAGGAGCTGGAGCTTTCCATAAAATGTATGTTTTTATATGCACTGTTTGTCTTGTGAATTATAATACTAATTAAACAAAGTAGAGGCAAAAATAATTCTTTTTTTTTTTTTTTTGGCTGCGTCGGATCTTCATTGCTGCGTGCAGTCTTTCTCTAGTTGCAGCGAGCGGGGCCTACTCTTCATTTTGGTGCGTGGGCTTCTCAGTGCCGTGGTTTCTCTTGTCGAGCACGGGCTCTAGGTGCGCGGGCTTCAGTAGTTGTGGCACATGGGCTTAGTTGCTCCGTGGCATGTGGGATCTTCCTGGACCAGGGCTCGAACCCAGGTCCCCTGCATTGGCAGGCGGATTCTTAACCACTGCGCCACCAGGAAAGTCCCCCAAAATAATTTTTATAAAACAGAAAGGATGAAGTCTTTCATATAGGACTTAAAGTCGATTGCCTACTAGATCTTATTAAAATGTAATTTAAAACAATAACTTGAGTGTGTAGAAGTATGCATTAAATCTCATAAATGATTTACAAATGGGTTATAATTTGGGGGTTACAGTAGTTTCCATTTTATTTGAATTTGTAAATACTGTGATGGATGTTTTAATTTATAAATGTCCAAGGCCTCCTTGAAAAACATTTATTTTAAAAACATTCTATTTATTTTCTCCTATGCTGATAGGTGAAAGATCAGCAATATGACATAGAGATCGGTGGTCCTAAGAGGTTAATTTAAACTAAGTGTTCTGTTTAAAAGTCTGTTTCGAACAAAAATGTTTTAATTAAGGTGTGTGTGTGTGCATCTGAATAAAATAAAATTTCATAAGTTTTGGAATGAGAAGATCTAACTGGATGCCCTTGGGCATGTCAAGCTTTATGAACTTTGATTTCTTAATTTTTAACATAAGAGAATACATACCTACTAGTGTTATCCATATGTGTGGCTCTGGCTAGTATATCATGTTTCAACTCTCATGGCCTTTGTGACACAATAGATAGTTATGGTGCATGCCATAGACTGTTCACAGTCACTCGACCTCGTTCTCATTACATATCCTGCTAACATCACTTGAGCCTCAAGAATTTTTTTAGAAGGAAGCTACCTTTACTGAATGTTGATTTAGTAGAAACAATTCTAGGTGCATGCATACATATTATCTTATTAATGAATATGTATAATACCACGAAGTAGTCATTTTTAATTCCCATTTTCACAAATAAAAGAAACCTATGAAAAATTTACTTTTCTTACAACAAACACACATTGGTATATAGGAAAGTTAGGGGACTTCATCTGATTTTTGTATCATCATCTTGAGTTCATCATTTTTATAATGCATGCATTTTTTAATTTAACCATACCAGAAAAATAGGTGTGTTTCTTATTCATATTTCACATATGAGAAAACAGCGCACTAAAGAGCTTAAGTATCTTATTATCAAAAACAGTATTTAATTGATAAAATAAGGATTTATCCCCAAGATCATGTGACACAAGAGCTTCCGCTCCTAACAACTACTCTGATTAGTATAGCTCAAGGTGGCAAGGTTCACAGATTAAGTGTGATCAGAAATATGTAACTACAAATCATCAAGATAAACAAAGGGCTCCTCTTTAATCTTAAAACAAATGAATTAATCTCCCTGATATTCCAAGGAATTCAGGATTTTGACTCCTATTGCATTGAAGTATAATAAAGTCATGACTATTACAATAACTATATTCCGTTATTTATATAGATTCAAAATTAGCCAAAGATATTTTTTCCTGGCATAATCTAGAGGAATATAATTCTAATTCTCATTTATTTTAGGTACTGAATATTAAATTTTTAAAAACTTAAACTAGTACATTTTTGTTCAAGAGTCTTACTACTTTCATTCCACATTTCATTGCCCTTTATTGACTCCTTATTTCAGAGCATAAATTTTATTGTCACTCTTGTCAAAAATAATTTTTAAAATTTTACCATGGAAACAATTATGCACATACATATAACTGATTATTATTCATCAGGAATATATCATGGTATGAAAAGAGGAAAACAGAATGCCTTGAGTCTATGAATATATTGAAATTTTAAGAATATGTTGGTTATTATATCTAACATTCAAATGGGTAATTTAAGTGTCAATATCTATCTTTTTCTATTGATCTAATCTATATAACCATCTGTCTATAAACACATTTATACACACAAGCACACATATATATGTGTATGCATATTGTTTATGTGTATTTACATAGGCACGTGCATGCACACACACACATACAGACAGAGGAAGAGAGATGACATACATTAATTTAGCCCCAATAATAATTAGATACCTAGAGTAGTAAACTGTATAAATGCTGCAAAGGAAACAATGTTATGCTTACCCTACAGAGTATTATAATGGCGACAGGAAGATTAGGAAGATAACAAAATCATTACTATCAACACATAAAACATATGTGATATAGGCAATTTCTAAATTCAAATGAATGTAAAGATTAAGTGTAGTTAATTAGAGAATACATTTTCAAGGCAATGAGTCTTATGCATGGAAGACCTCAGAAGTAGAGAATATATCTTAAAAAAATGAAGTAAATTTGAGAATAATACTACAGAGTGATAAACACAGAACACAGTTGGCCCTCAATATCTGCAGGTTCTGCATACACGGTTTCAACCAACCGTGGATTAAAAATATTATTTTAAAAAAATCCATAAACTTCAGTAAAGCAACTATACTCCAAAAAATTTTTTTTAATTTAAAAAAATTAAAAATATATATACAGTTGGGATTCAATAAATGACAGTTATCAATGACCAAAAAAAAAATCCATAAACTTCCAAAAAGCAAAATTTGAATTTGCCACACAACAGCAACTACTTATGTAGCATTTATGTTGTATTTACCACTCTTTACACAGCACTTACATTGCTTTAGATATTGTAAGTAATCCAGAGATGATTTTAAGTATACGGGAGGATTTGTGTAGGTTATACGCAAATACTACACCATGTTCTGTAAGGGATGGCGCATCCGCAAATTTTGGTATCCAAGGGGTGGGTGGGGTGAGGGGGGTCCTTGAACCAATCCCCTGTGGGTACCAAGGAACGACTGTACTACATGAAAACACTATATGAAAAACACAGAAAAACCTGGGTTTTATAAGAGATTCTCAGGGCATCTACTTTTGGAGAGCAGAAAGGCCATACTTAGAAATATTTATGTAGAAGACTTGGATGTTAAAATAACTTAAACTGATAGAAGTAGAACTGCTGAACAGCAGTCTATGGTGCTCAGAATGAATCTCACTGAGGAGTCACAAGAGATACTTATGTTGAGCCAGAGGCGACAATGAAGAAGTTTTGGGAAGACTGGAAGAGCATGATACACACATCCATCCTCTGAAGCCTACTTTAGTTCGTAGGACACTTCATTATCAAGGAACAACCTCACCAACAAAATTTGTTTCCCAATGTGGAATAGTAGATTGAAAAACTGGCTAAAATCCCTCAGTCTTCCTTATGTTCACACCTTTTAAATGTTGCTTTACATTTATTTCTATCAAGGAGTGAAGTTTCTTTCTCCATCTGTTGAATATGGGCTGTCTGTGTGACATGGTTGGCCAATAGAATGTAGTATAAGTGACAGCATGCCAATTCTGAATGTAGGGATCAAGTCCAGAGTCATTTCCCCTCTCCCTTGAAATCCTTCTCAGTTGTGATGTAAGTAAGTTCCAGCTTGCCTGCTGAAGAATGAGAAAGAACAGGGAACAGAGACATCGTCCTGGCTACAGTAACTCTACTTAACCACTTCCCAGTTGACCATCCTGTTGAGCTCAGACACATGTGTGAGCCCCGCCAAGACAAGAACAACTGCCCAGATAAGGCCAGCCCAACTGCCAAGTCATAGACTCAGCAGTTAAACCACTAAGATTTGGAGTCCTTTGCTATACAGCAAAAGCTAACTGATACACATGGTCAATATCCTCCTGATGAAGGAATAAGGTTACTGTAGTTTATCACACAGGCAATCTAAATGCATTCCTATGTATATTAAAAAGTTTAATTGCCACTTCACTCAATTATAAGATAAACTTCTTTTTCATCAAAATGTATTAGACAAGTCAGAGGTGTCAGTCCCGCTTCTTTAAGTTATAATTTGAAATGAATATGCATTGTGATTTTTTATTTTATTTTATTTATTTTTGGCTGCGTTGGGTCTTCGTTGCTGCGCGCGGGCTTTCTCTAGTTGCGGCAAGCGGGGGCTACTCTTCGTTGCGGTGCACGGGCTTCTCATTGCGGTGGCTTCTCTTGTTGCGGAGCACGGGCTCTAGGCATGCGGGCTTCAGTAGTTGTGGCGCGTGGGCTCTAGAGAGCAGGCTCAATAGTTGTGGCGCACGGGCTCAGTTGCTCCGCGGAAAGTGCAATCTTCCCGGACCACAGATGGAACCAGCGTCCCCTGCATTATCAGGCAGATTCTTATTGCCTGCCATTGAGCCACCAGGAAGTCCCTGCACTGTGATTTTAGTCTCCAGTGAGTTTGCATTACTGCTCTTGCCATATGAACACCAGGAGCTTGGTTGATTGTCCAGTTCACTTCTGGAATAATCACTATACAACCAACTTCTGGTTTTAAATCATTTTACATTAGAATGCCACACAACTCTCTAAAACATCAAAGAGAAGAAAGGAATTATTCTGCAAAAACATTTTGTATATTTTTAGTTAGGCTTAGTGTAACTCCAGATTGAGAAGCTTTCTAACATTTCACATAGTTGCCTTTCTTTGCAGACTCTGTATGTATGTATGTGCATGTGTGCATCAAATAATGAACGGTAATATAAAGTAAATTGCCGTTCTTATGGTCCAATGTTAATTAAAACCAAACGTCCCTTCCACAATGCAGCTAATGTACATTAATTATTCTGTCTTGTGCAGATGTGACAAGAGGGAACATGCAATTATTAAGGGGAAAAAAAGTACACATTGTAACAATAATTGTCTGCAATGTGAAATACTATCGCTTTTCCCCTATGAGTAACTTGAATACTTGCCAAATAATCCTGTCTCCACCATTTAAATAATGTAAATTGTTCTTTCACAATAATATATACCTAGAATTACCTTTTTATAGAGTTTAACTGAAACATGTTTATTTCCATTTACCTTCCTTCCACAGTTTTAAACAACGCAAAAATCACAATAAGTTTTTAATGTTTTCTATTGGCATAAATTTAAACATAAAAGATGAGTGTTATTTTACAGAAGAAAGAGCATTGATAGCAGTCATAGTTAACTTTGAATGTTACCCTTTTCTCTTTAAACTTGAGAAAATCTTTTTACTTTTCAGAGATTATTAAGTTGGAATACGAATACCTACAAGGGTAGTAGATGGAAAGTGATTGAAAAGATTATGAGATAACATGTATAAAGTGGCCAAATCACAAATGATCTTTCCTATATTGCTTTGTTATTAGGAACAGAAATTAAATCCATTGAGATAAATTTAGATTTTCAGATATTTGAACTCTCAATCTCAAATTATCTTTGTCTTTTAAATCCTTTACCAAAGAACACTTTCTCTGCTTCTAAATAATACTATATGATAAACATTTGAGGACCTCAATCAAATGCTGATATATCAGAAAAAGAAACTTTCTGAAGGACAACCACTGTCTCCCAGAGACTTTGTGTTCCCTACCCAAAGGAGAAACTGGTGTTCCCCAAAGTGATGATGAAAAGCATGATTGAAAGGCAGAAATACAGCGGAGACCATTTTCGGCCCAGCACTGTGGTAGTTTCTCTGCAGCTCTGTTCCACAGCCCATTTTTCAGTTTTCTGAAAGTCAGGTGTCATTTCTGGTAGGGACTTTTGATTCTGACATTAGCTTCTGTGGTGGCTTCAGAGGAAGAGGTTGCCCTAGTGAATCATCTCTTCATGGTGGAAATTATTCCTGGACCCTGAGTTAGAATCTGGTTTTTGGCCTTCAGCATTTCTATCAGTTTTGGAGTCACTTAATTCCCTGTACTGAATATATTTCTTGTTAAAAAACCTAGAGATTTTTCTTAGAGATTTTTCTATCTCTTGGATTAATCCCTGACTGATACAGCTTCAAAATATTTTTGATAAGGAATAAATTTGTCCAACACAGAGTGATTGTAGGAGAGAAATAATGATCAAGAGCTAGGTTAGATTTAGATTATAGAGATTCTTAAATGCATTGGTAAGGAAGTGGAATTTTTCTAAAATTCATGAGAAACCATTTGAGCAGAGAGATAGGATGATCAATATGTATTTTAAGAAGATGATTCTGGAACCTATGCATGGAGTAAATGGAAGGATGATAGACTGGAAGCAAGTGGTTTGATCCAGTGAAAGCTGTTGGAGCCGACATCAATCACAGCATAGAATAAAAGACAATCCTCTGAAATAACAGCTCTTTCACAAACAACAGGCATACAACTGTTTTTAGCACCATCAGAAAAATAACCAAGAACAACCCTTATAATTTTTTCTTCGTATTACAGCTAACAGCTGTCATTTTGTTTAATGCTTTAAGGTTACACTTACAATAGCTTTCCCAGATGACATGAGAATGGCAACATGCAAATGAATGGCTACGAGGCGCACACGTCAAATATCATTTTCTCTGACAGGTGGTTCCTGGCAATATATATCAGTTCTTAAAGCTTAAATATACCTGTTATTTTCATTAAAACTATGAAACACTGGAAGAATAAAAAACAACTTGAATATTTCTCAGTGATAAAACCAAGCACCCAGCTTGGAATAAGTACTCAGCACACATTAGTTCTCTTACTTTCCATCATACCTACAACACTGAAAACACCCTGATATTCCAAGCCAAAGCCAGGTATGCTCTGAGACTAAAATGTGCCCTTTGTCTATGGAATACCCAAGCAATTCTGTGACCATTGAGCAAACTGACTTAAGTGTCATTTGAGAAGATAAATATCCCCTGGTGCTTCAGGAAAAAGGAAAGATAAAATCCAAATATAGGGTCAGGGGGAAAAACAGCTTTCTGAAGAATAAAACACTTGAGATGGGCCTTGAACCAAACATGGAAGAGTAGATGAAAATGGTATGATGAAAGGTACTTGCAAACATGGGAAAAGAAGGATATAAGGATTTAGTTAATGGAGGTTGGACCTATATTGTGGAGGAGAGAAAATGGCTTGCTGAGAAATCAGTATTTAATTGGCGGACTACAGAAAAACTTTAAAAGATTTTAAGTGGAGAATTGATCAAATAAATAATTTATAATAAAATGTTGGTATCAACACAACATTTACTGATGGAATTCCTCTGAAAGATATGTCTAACTTTGCCTCTATAGGGTTAGTCTATACAAAGGTTTTCCAAAAAAATTTTTGCCAACATTTACAAAATTGGACATATCACAATTACAAAGTGCAGACTTAGGATTTTTTTAGGGTTTATTTGAAATCAGAAGATACATAAACAGAAAGCATAAACTCCTACTCAGCAATTGTAGTAGATTTAGAGATAAAGGCTTAGTATCATATTCTGAGACACTGGAATTAGCAGCTGTGGCTCCCTCTGCTCTGCATTTATGCTTTCCACCAGTACATTTCATTTATCCATGGCTTTGGTATATCTGAGACAGATGAAATCTGATAGCTGTATCCCCATTCCTAGAATATATCCTACCCCATATAAGTCCACAAAGTACCTTCAACAGTCCAATACATTTGTCCATCACAGGATTTTCAGTACAGGCATACCTTGTTTTATTACACTTCGACTCATTGAAGGCTAGATGACGGTTAGCATTTTTCAACAATAAAGTATTTTTTAATTAAGGTGTGTACATTGTTTTTTTTTTAGACATAATGTTCTTGCACACTTAATAGACTATGGTACAGTGTAAACCTAACTTTCATATGCACTGGGAAACCAAAACATTTGTGTGACTTTCTTTAACTCGATGTTTGCTTTATTGTGGTGGTCTGGAACCAAACCTGCAATACATCTGAGGTATGCCTGTACTATTATCCACATAAGTTGATAAAATGTTTATTTCAAGTCTATTTTCTCAGGCAATTGTTCTGGTTAACAATAAGCAAGAATGTTTATGGATTTAAAAATTTAAGTTTAGAAGTCAAACTTTATATTTGATTATGCCTTCATATTTATTATTTTAAAGAAAGTTAATATCCATTTCCTGTATTATCAAAGGAGAGGGAAAGACTCTCATTTAAAAGTTGTATACTCAAAGAATGCTAATTTATTACATTGATGAGTTATAATAAATTGTGTCTACATGTTTATTTAACTTCACTTCATATTTAAATATTACATGAATATTTATCACTATAGTGAAAAATTTTGCATTAAAATAATTACTTTTTGATTATAATACATAATAATTTTAGCTAAATGAGTGTCTCTGTATGAAGGCACTTGATTAGGCATATATGTGTCCTTGATCATAAAAATAGTCAGGGGGTTTTTGGAAGTTTGGAGGTGCATAGCTGAGACATTTAGAATACTACAATTTTGACACTGTTGGGGTTATGTGATTGCTTTCTGACTAACTATAAGGTAAAGTCAAGGGAAAGGCAAAAATGAAAAAGGACACAGATGGGCATGATACTCCTGCTGGCTGGAAAATCAATTCCTGGCACTTGAAGGGAGCAAAGGAGGAGAAGGGATTTCCATATCTTAGAGACATGCTGTGTCAACCAGAAGCTCAAGAAAACACAGGTGACATAAAAGTAGATCTTTCTGGATTTTGTAACTTTCAAGTTCTAATTTGGTAGGTTTGCACCGACTGTTTACATAGCCATTGAGTCAGGCCCACAAGCTTAAAAATAATTATTTGCTCTCCGAAATAATTTCATAAAATAAACCAAGTCTTCAGCCTTTAAATCAAAGAATAATATAGTGTTAAAATTATGCCATTGCTAAGTGTGCATGTACAGTCTGTAGAATTAAGGCTTTCTGCTGGTAGTTTTGTTATTTTGACCCAGGATACCAGGAACATCTCACCAATCACCTCTGATGGTCCTCACTTGAAAACACACACATACACGAAGAGATGGATATACAAAAGAAACAATATACAAATTAAAATTCCAGGGTATTAGCATATAAGCTAAAGTCACACCATGAAACAGGTCTGGTAAAGGCTGTGATGCAGTACATAGTTTAATGGAAGCCCTTACTTTCCTTGTTTCTTAAACTTGGGCTTTATTTTCTTCACCTGCCTCCCTAACAGGAATCAAAGTAGCAGGGCAAGCGAGATCATCAGATATGTACAGCCAACAGCCCACTTAGGCAAACCTTAACCATACCAAAGTGGATGGTACACAAAGGAAGTGGAAAATATAAAAGAATGGAGGAAGCACCACAGCTTTAGCACAATGATCTCACCTTCTAAAAAGTATCACCCTATTAATGCCTTGCAATTTGATCTGTAGCTTCTCCTCTACAGGAAGTGCTGGGGGTGGCGGAAAGAAGGAAGTAAAAGCATTATTCTAAGCCTTCTTTTTGCCCCTCTACCCTCATATTGCCTGTTTCTATTCATTTTATAAGTTCTGTTTATGTCTTAATCGATAAAATTAACTTCCTAGAATCATCAGCACACAGATTATTTGTATCCAGGTTTATAGATATTAAGTATATCCTCTGAAAGTGTACTGTTTCTAAAGAAAAGGAAAAAGCATTCCAGAAAAAGGCCATTAGTGAAAAGACACAAAACTTTAGCATCTTGCCATCTCATTTTGAGATGCAGTTCTGGACTTTAGGAATTTCAAATTATTCCTCTGATTCGCAGACAAAGCAAAGCTCAGTGAGGCAGTATTCTTCATTAAGAAACGGTTAACTCAGTAATGGTCTGGGCCAACTGGAGAATGAAGAAAAGCAATTTAAAAGAGCACAGGATCTGTTTTAAGAATAATCACTTGTTCACCATATAAAATGAATAATTTAGATGGCCATTAGGCACAATTATTATAGGTGGGCAAAGGCAAATGGAAAATTGTATATTTTCATGGATACTAATTGCATCTTGGTTGAGGAAGAGAAATTCATGCATTTGCTGAATTGAACTACCATATTAAGACAAAACAACTATTTGGTTGCTTGTGAACTCATCAGAGTTTTAAATTACACATCGATCTATCTTTTTTCTAGTTTTTAACATTTTATTATGTAAAATTATATAAATACACCAAGTATCCAGATTCACCAATTAATAAGTCACGGCAAATACTGTTTCACCTAAATCCCCACCCAATTTCTCCAATTACCCCACTCAGATTATTCTGATTAAGATTTATACATCCAATCATTTACTCTGTAAATTTTTATATTGATTTATCCTTATGTTCAGTTTTGATACCAATTCTGAGTTCTCATTTTTTTCCCAAATGACTGAAGCAAAGGAAGTGAGCCACATTTACCAACATATATCAACCACACAGCTTTTCTTTTATGAACACACTATTGTGGCTGATTCGTAAGATAAAGGTATTGAACATATTTCAGGCTGCCTCAAGTGCTTGTCATCATTATTTCTGTATATTACTTATAAAGGGGCTCAATGAATGCTTGTAGAATGAGTTCAGAGAATCTATAATTTATGACCAATTACTCTCATAAAATTCATGTCAATATTACATATGAAAAAACACTCATAATATAAAAGCTATAACAGTGTCTACCACATATTGTCAGAATTAAATTTGACAGTGCCTATACAGCACTTAACAAGTACTGACTTGTGATGTACTATTAAATATTTGAACTTAATATTCATGTTGTTGTTTGTTATTAAAAGTGATTTTGTAATAGTAAGCACAAAGGAAGGAGGATCTGCAAACTTTTCTGGGGCAGACTTGCCCACCTGATCATTCATGGAAAAAGAACTCTTCAAAACCTTAAAAACACTTTAGAGCTTAGATTTATTTCTTCTGTACCAATGGTACCAAAAATAGCCTAGCACCCACTATATTGATACTTCAACCACAGTGGTAGAACCTTAGTTTTTTTTTCTCAGTGTAGGACCTCCAAATACTCTGGATATCAACTATGTAAATATTCTAAGAGTGATGATCAATAGAGCTATTGCTCTCTTCCCCTTGAAAATTTGCCTAGAATCCCACTAATTAGTGAGGCAGTATGCTCTTGCTCTAGAGCTCTAATCTCTACATATAAGAGTGTCACTCTGGGAGAGAAATTGGACAGAGAAGCAGGAGGGTGAATATAGTTCATTACTAAGAAAAGTACATCAATCGATCTAGAAAAATTATTAAGAGAAAACAGAATTGAAATTTTGGTTAGATATTTCAGTAGCATAAACCATGCTCTCTCCTGAAAGATACTAGCAATCTAGTTGTGTAATGGACTCTAACACACATGAAATAATTTGACAACAATGTTACACTACCTACTTTAGTTCCAAAATATAAATGTGGTATTAAAGTCCATAATTAAAACTTAACTCATAGACAGTTCTCCAAAGAAGACATACAGATGACCAAAAAGCACATGAAAAGATGCTCAACATCACTAATTATCAGAGAAATGCAAATCATAACTACAATGAGGTGCCACTTCACACTGGTCAAAATGGCCACCATTAAAAAGTCTACAAACAATAAATGCTGGAGAGGGTGTGGAGAAAAGGGAACCCTCCTACACTGTTGGTGGGAATGTAAATTGGTACAAACACTATGGAGAACAGTATGGAAGTTCCTTAAAATACTAAAATAGAACTACCATATGATCCAGCAATCCCACTCCAGGGCATATATCTTGAGAAAACCATAATCCAAAAGGATACATGCACCCCAATGTTCACTGCAGCACTATTTACAATAGCCAAGACATGGAAGCAACCTAAATGTCCATCGACAGATGAATGGATAAAGAAGATGTGGTACATATATACAATGGAATACTACTCAGCCATAAAAAGAATGAAATAATGTCATCTGCAGCAACATGGACGGACCTAGAGATTATCATACTAAGTGAAGTAAGTCAGACAAAGACAAATATCATATGATATCACTCATATGTGGAATCTAATTTTAAAAAAAAGATACAAATGAACTTATTTACAAAACAGAAGCAGACTTACAGATATCAAAAACAAACTTATGGTTACCAAAGGGGAAACACTATGGGGAGGGATAAATCAGGAGCTTGGGATGAACACATACACACTATTATATATAGGATAGATGACCGACGGGGACCTACTGTATAGCACAGGGAACTCTACCAATATTCTGTGATAACCTATATGAGAAAAGAATCTAAAAAAGAATTACTATATGTATATGTATACCGGAATCACTTTGCTGTACACCTGAACCTAACACAACATTGTAAATCAACTATACTCTAATAAATTTTTTTTAAAACTTAATCTATAAAAAATATATAATACACACAAGAAATATATAAGAATATATGTGATTATAAATGGATCCACAATAAAAATTAGTGGTCCTTAACTGAAGTATGGTCAGAATTCATCCCCAGAAATTGTGATTATGTAACTCTGAACTAGATCCTCAAGAATTCATACTTTAAAAAATGTCTAGAGGAAATTTTGATAAAGACTCCTTATTGAATGACACTGGTATGAAGACTATGATGTGAGCTGTACATGTTTACAATGTACAACACAATATATCTGCAAAAATCATCTCCAGAAGAGGTAGCATGTCACCGTATGCCTCCATGGTTTCCCTGATTGGCCTGTCAAAACTATGTATGTGACTAGCACATAACAAGCACTAAATTAATATTTGATTAACTTTTTATTTATTTTGATTAACTTTTTATTTATGAAGCAATGAAAGAGAAGTTAGATTTTATTGAGTCCGTCAAATAGAATATCAGTGAGAAAACTGACCAAATATCATGATTCACAGTGAATTAAAGAAAAAAAATTCATTAAGCAAATGAGAGAGCAAAAATCTAAGGCTCAGGTTTATTGCATGAGATGTACTGAGTGTAGGTGAAATCTAGAGCATGGAGACTCAAGGTAGGGCCAGAATAGATACATAAATGTTTTCCATGGATGTATATATATTATTTTAAGAGGTCTTTCTGGAAACATTGTTAAAAATTAATCTAAAAAGTGACTTCTGCTATTCAGATCGGAATAAAATCTTCATTGTACATTAGAAACTCAAGATTTGTCTCAATTATGAAAGTTGCATTAATTATTTTAGAAGGCCAACATATATGTCAGAGTTAAAAACATAATGTCTTAACTAACTACATAAAAATTAGCACCTTGTTAACAGATTTTTCTCTCAGTATATTTGTTCATTATATGCTTGGTTTGTGTGCCCTTTTTAATCAAATGACTGCAATAACTATCAATATAGTACCTAAATATATTACCTGCCACGTATAATCAGAACATACTAAATTTTATCATATAACATTTTTACCTAATATTCAATACACTTACAAAAATTTTTTTTAAATTATAGCTAACTTGAATAGCTTACATCTTGCATCACGTTAGGTTCTGTATTGCTTCAGTACTAAATTTTGGTGTGCCCTAAGTGCCCAATTGGTGTGCCCAATTTTACAACGAAATGGAAACACCATAGAAAAACAGTCCTATTACTGTGGGAAATGTGCCAACAACTGTATGTGTAGTTTCTGCCTAATACTCTAAGGGACAAGATTTATCTCCTGGTCTGAGACCTCTTCCAAATATGGAGATAGAAGCAAGAACCAATTAAATATCAGGCAAATATTTGATCATATTCTGAACCATGTTATTAATAAGTTGAACTGATTTCATTCCACTCTCTTGCTGAGTTGCCTGCATGCCTTAGTCCACTTGGGCATGGTGGAGGTTAGGGTTGATTTTTTAGAGAAATGTATATAATGTTCTTTACTTTCTGTGTTAGTAAACCAATGATAGCCAGTGGCAACCCTGAACAGACTTTGTAATTACAGTGGAGCCCATTTTCTGCTATCGTCTAATAAATTAGTGAAGAAACCTCAATAAATGTTTAGAGTTCATCCATATTCTTTCAGATATTTGTCTCTAAAGCCTCAGGCAATAAACCAAATCACATTTAAATAATTTTTTAAACAGCCATTCCAGATATTGCTATGTCCTGACATGCTTTTTTTTTTTTTTCTAAAATGCTCCAGGTGTCCATATCTTGAGAACTGTATAAGCCAGTCTTTAATAGAAAGTTTCATTTAGGGGGAAAACAGCATAGGGTAGAAGTGGCAATTTTTTTTTTCCACCCAGGTCTCAGTGAAGAGTGAAAACTCACTTAAGTGAAAATGAATGTATCATCTGCAAAGACTTTTTTGAGACATAAATATTTTTATTAACAAGGCATCAAGGAAGTCAATTTACTGATGATTTATGGATGATCATTTCACATATTTAAGTTAAAGAGACATTTATTAAACACCTGCTAGTGCTGAAGCACTATATTCAGTACTTTAGACCTGCCCCAGGAAAGATTATTATTACAGTGAGAAAACAGAAAAATATGTAAGCATAGAAGAGGGACTCTTAGCATACCTGGAAGGTTTTAGGATGTTTTTTATATGACCTTTGCCATTAATAAAACCTATCTCAAGTATAAACGTATAATTACTTGTATAAGTTCATTATTTCTAGACTGCAAGGTCCATGAGGATGGTGGAAAAGTCTATTTTTGACAGCTTTACCTCCAGAGTCCAGCATAGTATTTAGCACACAGTAGGCACTCTGTTTGTTAACTAAAATAGCAAGTAATATGAGTTCTGTGTAAGTTGTGATCAAAAGATAAGTTAACATGTCAATCTAAAACTGTCTAACTATCCCTCCCCACCACCATTTCCCCCTGATAACCATAAGTTCTTTCTCTAAGTCTGTGAGTCTGTTTCTGTTTTGTAAATAAGTTCATTTGTGTCAATTTTTTTAGATTCTGCATATAAGCGATATCATACAATATTATTTAAAATGGATAACCAACAAGGACCTACTGTATAGCACAGGGAACTCTGTTCAATATTATGTAACAACCTAAATGGGAAAAGAATTTGAAAAAGAATAGATACACGTATATGTATAACTGAATCACTTTGCTGTACACCTTGAAACTAGGACATAACAAAATAAAAAGTTAAAAAAAAAAAGATAAGTTGAATTAGCTGGGCAAAAATGTTTGCTGGGAAGGGCGAAGTTGAAGTGAAAGAAAGATGGGGTAGGATATTTGTGATAAGGCCATGTTACACTGAGTGGCGATCACAAGCCAAGGTATGAAGCCTGATAGGTGTGGGGTGCCACATATGATATAGTTCCAAACACGGCATTCCTGGAGATGGAAGCTTGAAAGTTAACTAGGGTTTATCCAAAACATGATAGGCTATGTTTCCCTTGGTAAGGAGCTAAAATCCATGCCAGGACAAAGAGGACAAAGAGGGCTTAAACTTGCACTAATACTATCACTACCTTCTCAAATAAACCAAACAGGCTTAATTATTTTGTCACTGATCAAAGCACACTTTCACGCTGAGCCAATATGGTCTCTGAACAATGGATTTAAGCCAAAAATAGAAACCTTTTTTGCTGAGCCGGTTCAGGACAAAGCGAGGCTGTACAAGTTTTTCACTAGGGAAGTAACAGCATCAAATGTGTGGTTTAGCTTACATTTTGTGTAAGGTTGACAAGAGATACTCCATGCAGTGAGATAATTTATGAAGTAAATCTTTTGTGGTAGGTTGACAAGAGATACTGCATGCAGTGAGATAATTTATGAAGTGAATCTAATAATTTATATGAAATATAAATAAAATACTCTATATTAAGGAAAAATGCTATATGGAGCCTTGTTTTGTAACTGTTGATTGATTTATCCATTGCCATTTTAGTCAATTTTCTAACATATTTATTTCTTCAGTTTTTATTATTTCTTCCTTCTCCTTTTTATTCCTTTGTAGTAGAACTTATAGTTTATTTTAATTCCATAAGAAATTGTTTTTACTGTTTATATACTCAGTAAGATTTCAAGGTACTGGACTTCCCTTCTGGAAATTGGGTTAAATATTTTAATATCTACAGTCTTTTATATATGGCTTATTCCTTTAAGTCTTCTGATAGAACATTCTCATACTACATGAGCTGCCCTAGATTAAAACAGAGCTTACTTTGGGTATAACTCATTGATTAGTATTTTCTTATGGAAACAAATAAACTACATCCTTTTAAACAAATTCCCTATGATAATTTTCATTTTACTTGTCTGGAGAGAATGAAATATGTTTATTAATATTACTTCCATTTTTAATTATTTTTCTTTATTAAATATAAATCTGCATATATTCTAAAGAAAGGTTTACTATGTGTTTTAACTCTCAGATATAATTAATTAATTTTATTCCAATGCATTTTTCTTTCAGATAGTTTTGATGAAAGGGAGAGCAACTGCCTGTATACATTATTTTTTTCATTTGCAATGTTTAAAAAAAGGAGGTGATAGAAAGATATTGTCTTACAAAAACATATCGCACAGAAAACTAGAACCAAATGCCCAAAGACTGTCAAACAAAAGCTGTAAATCAGAGGTTGAAAGTTTGATTTCACAGTTTTCTAATATTTATCACTTCACAATCCATCACAAAGCTGTTGATCTAAAAAAACCTAGGATCAGGTATCTAACAGACTGCAGTTTTTTTCACAGTATTTCCATAGCTGTGAGTTTTCACTTTTCCACTTAAAGGTTTCCAAATATTCATGCCTAATTATACTAGTACAGTACCATATTATTGATCAAATATTTTTCCCCATAATCATTTTAACAATAACATCTAAATACTTCAGTTTAAGCCTTATACATTCTTTCCTCAACAAATTTTTCAGAGTCCTTGAATACAATAATACGCAAATAATCTGTTTCTTATGACACTTTCACCCACTAACTTTAGCATCTTCAATGGATCTTGTATACAATATTTCTTTCTCTGGTATTTGCCTAATGGAAATTTCCTATTTCCATTGTTCCTGCTACATTCTACTTTAAGAGCTGCTCTTCTCCATTATTTTTTTCAATTATTCATTTTTATAAGGAGGATCATGAATGAATATTTACATTAGTCCACAGTTTATCCATAATTTGTATATCCATAATTTATCATAAACTGTTCAAAAATGAATATTGTTATTTATTTTGTTGCTCAAATTGTCCCAGATTTGGCCATTGAGATCTTCATGTTGGTGCTACTAGTGTCTTTTTTTTATGACTTTACCATATTTTTGAGCACGTCATTAATTAGCATCCTGATGTTCTAGGCTTACCTTGTAATTCACCTAACCTCACAAGATTTTTCCAAGGAGCCCTGATTTTTTATTGGAAAACAGTATTTAGAAAGC
Source organism: Balaenoptera physalus (assembly GCF_965194825.1). Classification (NCBI taxonomy): domain Eukaryota; kingdom Metazoa; phylum Chordata; class Mammalia; order Artiodactyla; family Balaenopteridae; genus Balaenoptera; species Balaenoptera physalus. Next base: position 96,435,870 of record NC_138890.1, on the reverse strand, counting down.
AAGGTTTGGATGGTAGGTGTGCTCACTGCCATTAGATACTGTTCCTACATATGAACATGTACATCTATATATTTCTATGTCTACTCATTTGTGTGAGAGTGTGTGTGTGTGTGTGTGTGTGTGTGTGTGTATGTGTGTGTGTAATCACACTGATAACTCTCATTCCAATCTATCACTATAGCGATCACTCTAGCCTTCCTCCTTTCCTTATTTGTAACTGTTTTCTCTAATAGTGTGAAACCTGGCTGTCATGCACAATATTTTTACTTACTGTAGTGACACACGTAAGTAAAAATGAAGATGTTTCAGAATCACAAATTCTCCTGTAAGAAACGAATTTATTAACTAGAGTTAATAATCAACTATATTTCAATAAAATTTTTTTTAAAAAAGATTAATATGGAGTAAGGCCAATAATTTGTCAAACCACTGACAGAACGAATTAGTACTCAGTTACAAAATATTTCAATTATGTTTTCAAATTAATGATTCCTAATAGTATTTTTAATTTAAATAAATATGTGAAGCAAAGGACTTTGAGCCTGTGATTACTTACACAACCTACTCATCTTTAAGGATTTAGCTGAAAAAAAATGGGATGAAAAAACAATAGAGACAGAAATAAATGTAGACACAGGCATACATCATTTTCTTGTGCTTTGCTTCATTGCGTTTTGCAGATATTGCTTTTTTTACAAATTGAAGCTTTGCGGCAACCCTGTGTCGAGCAAGTCAATTGGCACCATTTCTCCAACAGTATGTGCTGACTGCAAGTCTCTCACATTTTGGTAATTATCATAATATTTCAAACATTTTCATTATTATTATTTTTGTAATGGTGAGCAGTGATCAGTGAGCTTTGATGATACTATTACAATTGTTTTGGGGCACCACCAATCACACCTATATAAAATGGCAAACAATAAATGTGTGTGTTCTGATTGCTCCACCAACAGGCAGTTCCCCCATCTCTCTCCCTCTCCTCAGGCCTCCCTATTCCCTGGGACACAATATTGAAATTAGGCCAATTAATAACCCTACAAATGCCTCTAAATATTCAAGTGAAAGCAAGAGTCACACATTTCTCACTTTAAATCCAAAGCTAGTACTGATTAAGCTTGGTGAGGAAGGCATGTCAAAAGCTGAGATAGCTGCATCAGCCAGAAGCACTGCGTGGAAGTCAGAAGCTTACATGGCTCTCTGCAGCGGGGCACCGAGACCGCCAGGAGCATGTGAGGAAGAAGAAAAATTGTCTTCTGTCCTCTACTCTGTATCCTGTGTAGAGGGCTCCTGATCATTCTCTCACAGCATTTACGTTCTTCTTCACATACCTGGAGAACTCTATTCTTCGTTCACTTTGCTTTCCTAATAGTTCCTCTAGTGACCACTTTGACCATTTTCTCTTCATTTGTCCTCCTCGAGGACCTCGTTGTAATTATCTTGGGGGCAGGGCTGCTCTATGAAATATACTGCGGGAGAACTTGCTATGCCAGAATGCCTGTCCAGAAAATCCTTGAAAAATTCTTGGAAGTCAGTCCCAGCCATCTCTGTTTCCGTGTAATTAACAGTGCATTTACTGCTGTTGCCATTTTGGCTGTGGACTTCCCACTTTTTTCCAGAAGATTTGTCAAAACCGAGCTCTATGGGATAGGAGCAATGGATTTTGGAGTAGGAGGCTTTACTTTAGGGACTGCAATGGTTTGTCCAAAGGTTAGGAGAAAATATACAAAAGGGTCCAGACTTTGTTATCTTACAAAGTCATTGTACTCTGTTTGGCCATTACTTTTCCTAGGAATGGGACGATTAGTCATTATAAAATCCATAGGCTATCAGGAACATTTAACTGAGTATGGAGTTCATTGGAACTTTTTCTTTACCTTAATAGTTGTGAAATTGATAATCTTAATGCTATTGATTATTTTTCCCCTAAATAAATCCTGGATTGTGGCCATCAGCATTACTGTATTATACAAGCTAGCCTTTGATTTTACCCCACTGAAACAGTTAATTTTATATGGCACTGATGGCAGTGGCACAAGGGTTGGTTTATTAAATGCCAACCAACAAGGAATAATTTCTACCTTGGGGTACGTGGCAATACACATGGCTGGTGTTCAAACAGGGTCATACGTGCTTAGAAAAAGATCACATATCAAAGACTGGATAAAAGTAGCATATTGTATTCTACTGACAGCCACTGGCCTCTTCATATCTCTTTACATAGTTTAGGTAAATGTAGAAGTAGCATCTCAAAGAAAGGCCTATTTAGCCTTTTGTATTTGGATAGTTGCTTCTTGTATGATCCTTCTTAGTAGTTTATTACTGGGTGATATAATTTTGAGTTTTGCCAAATTTCTAATTTAAGGAGCAGCAGTACCATGTTCTTAGAAACTTATCCAGTCACCTATGGCAAATAAAAAGCATTCAGAATCTCTAGTCTCTGAAGCTGAAAGAAAGGAACCCACTCTTTGTTTAATCACAGCAATGAACAGAAACCAGTTAATTTTCTTCTTGCAGTCAAATTTAACAACTGCCCTAGTCAACCTGTTGGTAGATACATTACACAGCTGTACCTTGTGGGCCTCATTTGTGCTCAATCTCTACAGGTTTACCAACTGCTTAATTATATATGTGCTACACTTGTAAGATAAGACAATAAAATTTTGGTGATCAATACGGGTAGTATATGCTTTGAGCAATATTATTTTTTTTGTCTGAACGTATACTTTTATTATTTTTTTTGAATTTTTGAATTTTATTTTATTTATTTTTTTATACAGCAGGTTCTTACTAATAAGAACCTAACTGAGAAATATTATTTCAATGAGGAAGAATAAATATAAAATGTGAAGAAAATGGGCTTTTGGCAACCCAGGGTTAACTGTATTTTATTATAAAATTAAGTTTCACTCCTACTCTAACAGTAGTGATGCTTAATATTTTAAATGTATCTCAACACTATGTAAAACAAACCAATACCAAAGAAACATAGCCTTGTGACTTGTTAGAATACTTATAAATTTCAGTATTTTTTTCTTTTTTAAAAGAATTTTTGTTGGAGTCTAGTTGATTTACAATGTTGTGTTGGTTTCAGGTACGCAGCAAAGTGAATCAGTTATACATATACATATATCCACTCTTTAAATTTCAGTATTTTAAAGAAACTGTTGTGTTTACAGTTGTGCCACTGGAAGACTGGAGGGTGGGGAGGAGGATTTTTACTTTCCATCTTATATCACGTATTATCATTCTGTATTTTTTATTGTATGTATTTTATAATATTTACATTAAAATATCTCAGTTGTGGAATTGTCACCAAAAAAAAGCTGAGACAGGCTGAAAACTAGGCCACTTGTACCAGTTAGCCAAGTTGTGGATGCAAAGGAAAAGTTCTTGCAGGAAATTAAAACTGCTACTCCAGTGAAAATACAAATGAGAAGAAAGTGAAACAGCCTTATTGCTGATATGTAGAAAGCTTTAGTGGTCTGGATAGAAGATCAAACCAGCCACAACATTCCCTTAAGCCAAAACCTAGTCCAGAGCAAGGCCCTAACTCTCTTCAATTCTATGAAGGTTGCGAAAGGTGAGGAAGTTGCAGAAGTAGTTTGAAGCTCCAGATTTGCTTCATAAGGTTGAAGGAAAGACGCCGCCTCCATAACATAAAAGTACAAGGTGAAGCAGCAAGTGCTGATGTAGAAGCTGCAGTGGGTTATCTAGAAGATCTAAGATAATGAATGAAAGTGGCTACGTTAAACAAACAGACTTTCAATGTTAATAAAACAGGTTTATATTGGAAGATGCCATCTGAGACTTTCATTGCTAAGGAGAAGTCAATGCCTGGCTTCAAAGCTTCAAAGGACAGTCTGATTTTCTTGTTAGAAGCTAGTGCAGCCCAAGACTTAAAATCGAAGCCAGTGCTCATTTACCATTCTGAAAATCCTAGGGCCCTTAAGAATAATGCTAAATCTACTCTGCCTGTGCTCTGAATGCAACAACAATGCCTGGATGACAACATCTGTTTACAACATGGCTTACTGAATATTTTAAGCCCACTGTTAAGACCTATTGTTAGAAAAAAAAAAAAAAAGGATTCCCTTTCAAAAATATTACTGCTCATTGACAATACACCTGGTAGTCACCCAAAATCTCTGATGGAGATGGACAAGGAGATTCATGTTGTTTTCATGCCTGCAAACATAACATCCATTCTGCAGCCCATGGATCAGGAGTAATTTAGAATTTCAGTTCTTATTCTTTAAGAAATACATTTCGTAAGGCTATAGCTGCCGTAGATAGTGATTCCTCTGATGGATCTGGGCAAAGTCAGTTGGAAACCTGAAAAGGATTCACCCTTCTAGACGCCATGAAGAATATTTGTGATTCATGGGAAGGGGTCAAAAAATCAACATGAACAGGAGTTTGGAAGAAAGTGATTCTAATGCACATGGATGACTTGAAGGGGTTCAAAATTTCAGCAGAATAAATAACTGCAGATGTGGTAGAAACAGCAAGTGAACTAGAATTAGAAATGGAGGCTGTAGATTTGACTGAACTGCTGCAATCTCATGATAAAACTTAAATGAATGAGGAGTTGCTTCTTATGGATGAGCAAAAAAAAAGGTTTTTGAGATGGAAATTACTCCTCGTGAAGATGCTGTGAAGATTGTTGAAATAACAAAAGGATTTAGAATATTACATACACTTAGTTGCTAAAGCAGTGGCAGCATTTAAGAGGATTAACTCCAATTTTGAAAGAAGTTCTACTGTGGGTAAAATGCCATCAAACAGAACTGCATACTACAGAGAAAGTGTTCATGAAAGGAAGAGTCAATCAATGCAGCAAACTTCATTGTTGTCTTATTTTAAGAAACTGTCACAGCCACTCCCACTCTCAGTCAGCAGCCATCAACATCTAGGTAAGACTCTCCACCAGCAAAAATATTACAACTCCCTGAAGGCTCAGATGATGGTTAGCATTTTCTGGCAATAAAGAGTTTTTTTAATTAAAACGTGTACACTATATTTTTAGATATAATGCTACTGTCCACTTAATAGACTATACTATAGTGTAAACTTAACTTTTATATGCACTGGGAAATCAAAAAATTTGTGTGACTTGTTTTACTGTGATATTCACTTTCTTGTAGTGATCTGGAACCAAACCGGTAATATCTCTGAGGTATGCCTCTATAGAGACAGATGGGATAGAGATAGGGACAACTGGACAGACAGACAGACAGACACACACACACAAACACACACAAACACACACACACACACACACACTGGGAAAGAGGCACTACAGGTTAAGGGCCATGCTACCTTAAAAGAGCCTTCACTGTAATAGAATACCTCGTCATGGACATACTCTTTATTGCTTTTCCTCCCTCTATCCCTTCCAGTTTGCTTCCTTCCTACCTCACATTTTTTTTTAAAGACATTCTTTCTGAAAACACACGAGGCTGATGCTAGAAAAAAAACCCTTGTCTGTTCTCAGGCATATCACAGTCTAACTAGAGTACAGACATGTAAACAGAGAATTGCAATAAATAATTATGGAAGGTGTTATGACAGTGATATGCACTGGTTGCTTCGGAATAACATAGGACCTTTGGAAGCATGATATCCTCCTTCAAGTTACTGGCCAGCACCACCCTTATCACTCTATTCACTGATTACATATGATTCTACTACTAGTTTAGAAATCGTTTGTCTTCATCTGTTCTGACTACTATAACAAAATACCACAGACTGAGTAGCTTAAAAACAACAGAAATGTATTTCTCACAGTTTTGGAAGCTGAAAGTCTGAGATTAGGATGCCAGCATGGTCTGGTGAGGGTCTTCTGGATTTCAGACTTCTTGTATCCTCAGATGGCAAAAGAGGGTAAAGGGTGATATCTTGGGCCTCTTTTATAAGGGCATGAATCCAAATAAATGGAAAGATATCATGTTTATGGATTGGAAGAACTAACATTGTTAAAATGTCCATACTATCCAAAGCCATCTACAGATTTACCATAATCCCTATCAAAATACCCATGACATTTTTTTCCCCAGAACTAGAACAAATAATCCTAAAATTTGTATAGAACCACAAAACACCCTGAATAGTCAAAGCAATCTTGAGAAAACAAAACAAAACACAAAGCTGGAAGTATCACACTCCCTGATTTCAAACTATACTACAGAGCTACAGTTATTAAAACAGTATGGTACTCGCACAAAAACAGACATAGATCAATGGAACAGAAGATAAAGCCCAGAAATAAACCCTATGCATTTATGGTCAATTAATTTACAACAAAGGAGGCAAGAATATACAGTGGGGAAAAGACATTCTCTTCAATAAGTGGTGCTGGGAAAACTGGACAGTACATGCAAAAGAATGAAATTAGAATATTTTCTCACACCATATACAAAAATAAACTTAAAAAGGATTAAAGACCTAAATGGAAGACCTAAAACCATAAAACTTCTAGAAGAAAACATAGGCAGTATGCTTTTTGACACTGGTCTTAGCAATACTTTTTTGGATATGTCTCCTCAGGCAAAGGAAACAAAAGCAAAAATAAATGGGACCTAACCAAACTTAAAAGCTTTAGCACAGCAAAGGAAACTATCAACAAAACAAAAGGCTGCCTACTGAATGGAAGAAGACATTTACAAATGACATGTATGATAACTGGTTAATATCCAAAATATATGATGAACTCATAGAATTCAATATCAAAAAATAAACAGTCTAATTAGAAAAATGGTCAGAGGAACTAAACAGGCATTTTTTCAAAGAAGACAAACAGATGGCCAACAAGCACATGAGAAGATGCTCAACATCACTAATCATCAGGGAAATGCAAATCAAAAACCACAATGAGATACCACCTCAAAATGGTCAGAATGGCTATTATCAAAAAGACAACAAATAGAAAGTGTTGAAGAGGATGTAGAGAAAATGGGCCCTGGTATACTGTTTGCGGCAATGTACGTTGGTGCAGCCACTATGAAAAAACAGTATGTGGAGGCTTCTCAAAAAATTAAAAATAGAACTACCATACAATCCAGAAATTCCACTCCTGGGTATTTATTCAAAGTAAATGTAAACACTAATTCCAAAAGATATATGCATCCCAATGTCCACTGCAGCATTATTCACAATAGCCAAGATATGCATGCAAGATAAGTGTCCATCAACAGATAAATGGATAAAGATGTGCCATATATATATATATATATATATATATATATATATATATATATACACATATATATATATATATATATATATATATATATATAATGGAATATTGCTCAGTCATAAAAAAATAATATTTTGTCATTTGCAACAATATGGATGGACCTGGAGGATATTATGCTTAGTTAAATAAGTCAGACAGAAAAAGACAAATACTGTATGTTTTCACTTATTTGTGGAATCTAAAAAATAAAATGAACAAATATAACAAAACAAAACCAGACTCACAGATACAGAGAACAAACCAGCAGTTACCAGAGGTGGTTGGGGTAGGGGCGAAATAGGTGAAGAGGATTAAGAGATACAAATGATTAGGTTTAAAATAAATAAGTTACAAGGAATTAATGTACAAAACAGGGAATATAGCCAATATGTTCAAATAATTTCATATGTTGTATAATCTATAAAAATATTGAATCATTATGTTGTACACCTGAAACCAATGTAATATTGTAAATCAACTAAACTTCAATAAAAAATAAAAGTGTAAAGTTTCTTACCCAGAGGAGGTGCTTGATACAGGAATGGTTTTCAACTTCTCTTTTATGTTTTTCTAAATATGATTAAATTTTTATTAAGAGATTTAACAATTTTTTGTTAAACTCAACTAAGTACTATACAATATTCTAGGAAGCAGGAAAGGAATCAATTATGCCTCTTGGATTTTAAGTTCAGTTAATAGATGGTTTGATGATGCATGCTACTGAACTGAGGAAGAAAGGCACAGATTAGAATCAAAATTATATATTGCCTCATTATGCTTGAGATACCTTGACAACAAAGTAAAAACGTTAAGAGGCTAATGGACATTTTGTTATGTATTTTAAGCAAAATTGAAAAAATCACTGCTAAAAATATAAATAAGTATATACATAGGAATAATATGATATGTGAGAAGGTAGAGACTGAAAACATGAACTATACATATATGAAGTCTTGCTGTAATGAAAAGCAAAGAAATGGAGCAATATCTGGATATTTAATTGATGTCAATGGGAGATTTAAAGTTTTTATATATTAAAAAGAAGTTTGTCCCAAATGACTTTCAGAGAACTTCCTATGTATCTGTTTACTGTTGTTAGTGTTGTTTTCCCCTGTTAACATAGTGGAAGCAATATATAAAATGCTTGCTAGCTAATGCTCATCAATAATGCAAAGTATTTGACTACAAATATTGTATGGTTCAATCAATATTCCAGCTGAAACAAATTATCCTAGATTAGCATCTGATTGTGTTGGGTTTTCCTAAATTGCTACCTTAAAATTTAATGAACTCTAGAAATTAAATAGGAGTTTAGAGATAAACAGAAAGAGGGTAGATTTCAACTCTGTGTTTTTCTTTATTACTTTTTTCTTCCTTTATAATCTGTGACCACCATCTGCTCAGTTTCATATCACAGTTATTTGTTTTCCCTTTTAACCTGACTTAAAATTCAATTATGATCTCACCTTAATTAAAATAGCAAGAACTTTGTGAATATTATCATTAATACTAGATGGTGAGTTCCTTGGTGCATATATATTTCATTTGAATATGACCATAGATACTCCAAAAGTAGTTGTTCTTTATACAAATATATTTGTGAAGATAAATAGAATGTATTGAATCCTTTCTAAGAATCTGAGCTAATTTCTGTTGGTTGAATTTGAAATGTGAATATATGACAAATGCAGGCCATATAGGAGATGTTCATCTATTTTTTTATACACTACCTGTTTTTCTGTGTGATACATTTAGGGTAACAGCAACCACCCAAGTTTGCTTAGGACTGTCTGGTTTGAGCACTAAAAGCCCAGTCCAGGAAACCTCTCAGTTCTAGGCAAATTGGTGCAGTTGGTCACCACACATTCTAGAAACCACTTTATTTTAAAGATAAAATACAAATTGCTAAAAAATAATCTACTTAAACATTAGTAATCTATTCAGTGTAATACAGTGTGTCTTCATTTTGAGAAAGTCTATGAAGTCTGTATTAAGAATTATTTCAAACCTGTTTTAGAAAGTGCATTGGTTCAAAGAAAGACATTACCACTTTATAAGAGAGATGTACAATACAATCATATGATTTTATTTTTCTAAACTACTGTCTCTAAACCTAGGTTGAATCAGTACTTCTCAATTTGCTTTCAACTTTAAGGCTTTTGCAACTAATGTAACACAAAAGTGCAAACCACAGAGAAACAAACTTCTCAAGTTTTTAAATCTGGAGTTTAGAGAAGGGGTACATGGTACATGCTATAACTATTGCTCTGAAGAAACAAAAAAGCTTTTTTCATATAACTAAAGAAGCAGAAAGTCTCACGGTAATTACTAAAATGTTGCTTACATTTTTTTTCTCAACAGTGTCTATCATCTCTGATGAGATTATAAATATCCAAGAATTTGCCAACACTCAGCATTTTGTTCTTGATTCTCACTGCTGAAAAAGATCACCTTTCACAACATAGTGAACTTCAATAAAACCCCAGGACATGTCTTGGAAGAGTTTCAAGAAGACAGAAAAAAAATAATGGTAAGAAAAAGCTTAAATGTGACCTTTTCCTTAATTTGAGGCGTGGTCAATAGTGTAAAGAAAAATAGCCTGTTTGGGGAGACAGCATCAGACTTCACATTATTAAAGAAAAGAAAAATCTGATTGTTTCAACAACTGGAGAATTTTTTCATCTATCTTTCAGGACAAAGAACATTATTAAATATGCTACAAGATATTCCAGCTGGTCCCAAATAAAAATTCAACATTGTCAGGATACGTACAATTATTATATTCAAAACTTAATGTATCTCAAACAATCAAGTAAGCTACAAAACCAAAGCGCTCTACATACTCATTCTTCTACAATGACAGTATGTTAAAATTGGTCTCTGTGGCACTGTCCAGCTTGTATTTCTGCTTCCACATTGTTTCTTCTGTTAACACTTCCATCTACCCTGTCTAGACAGCCTTCCTCCTATGTATGCAAACCATCTCACTATCTCCCTCACTCCTGTGTTAGGTGGAATATCCTGAAATTTTAGCATGAACCACTTTATAATTTTACTATATATCTCTATATTTATATATATGCATATCACCTTATAATAATAATAGCTAACTTTCATTGAGTATTATTTGCATGCCATGTACTGTGCTAAACACTTATATCTATTATTTTATTAAAAACAACAATTCAAGGCAGTTTTTATTATATGTTCTATTTTACATATGAGGAAACCAGAAGCTCAGAGGAGTAAAGTTACTTGCCTCATTCAGGCAACTAAAAATGGTGGATTAGAGGCAATAACCAAGATTTTACCACATTAGACTAAAAATAACAATTACACACACACACACACACACACACACACACACACACACACACACACACAGGTTTTCACTTTCTTACTCAAAGAAGGCACTCAATACAGGTTTCTATGGATGATAAAGATCTATTATCATGAAATTAGAAAGTGTAGTGTGACCAGGAAATCAGCCTATCTACTTGATAGTCCTCTAAACAAGTTTATCCATTTTGTGGACAAACACTACAAAGAAAATGGTAAATTTGAGTAAGGTTTCATTCACAAGGTAACTTAAGGCAACCCAGAAACTTCCCAAATCTCGTCCTAAAATTTTTTACAGAAAGAGCTTAGAAGCCTCTCAGCCTGTCCTAGAGCAGATAAAATTTCAAAATAATAAATGAATATCTATGTATGTATATGTATTTTGTGTTCATAGAATTAGAAAAATGATAGGTAGAATTGAAAGCAGCTCTTTTTCCCCTTTCCTGCTTGCCGATTTTTGTCCCCTTCTAACCTTGAAAGAACCTAATTATAGGAACAAGATCACTAGGCAATTTAAACTAACTTCTGACATGCTCTCCTGAATACACACTGTGCCTTGCCTAACCTGTTGATTCTTCTCCTAGATAAAAAGAAGTAGTAAGAATGAAGAGTTAAAAAAAAAAAGAAGAATTAAGTAGTTAAATAATGACCAGCTCTTCACCCCCAACAGCTCCCTTAGCAATCCTGCAGGCAAATCACATGGGCAAGATAACATCTAAACAGAGAGTTGGCCAGTCTGCAAGTAATAGAGAATGATGCAGAACCCACCTCCTGCCTAGCTGATTCACTGAGATTCTCCCCCACACCCCACCTTTTTTTCCTTTAAAAACTGTCATGGCTGAGCAGAATCTTTGGAGTTGGTCTCTGGACATGAGTCCAACTTCTCCCCAGACTGCTGGCTTTTCTGATTAAAGCATCTTTCCTTTCTACTGACAGTTGCCTCTCAATTATTGGCTTTTGAGTGGCAAGCAGCTGAACCTGAGTTCGGTAACAGAATTAGAAAATTGATAGATAAATAAATACATGGATAGATGACAGACAGAGAGATAGAAAGCTGAGTATCATGGAAAAGCAGCACTGGTTGTGATGTTACACAGAGTGGGGCAATTGGTCACAGGTAAATGGCAAGGAAGGAAGGAAGGAAGGAAGGGAGGGAGGGAGGAAGGAAAGGAGGGAGAGAAAGAGAGAGAAAGAAAGAGGGAGGGAGGCAGGGAAGAAAAGAAATATTCACAGTCACAGGAAAAGAAAAATTACAGTGTGCATTTAGGAAGCACTAAAAATGCAGAAGTATTAAAAGCATGCTTAGGGCATTGGTTCTTTTTACTGTCTAACCTTGACTAAGAATACTAATATAATTTAACTTCAGTTTGTATTCTGTAAGGCAATCAATTGCGTATAAAATGTAAATATAATATACTTTCTTATATGAAAGTTATAACCACAGGAAGAGTATGTGTTTCTCTTAGTTCTATTTTCTCACTACCCTCTGAGTATTTCCAAATCAGCTTATATTTTGTTATACTGATACTCCAGTTATTTATTTTTCTGTCAAATTTAAGTTACTCTCACAATCTCACACTTGTAACAAAGTGCATGTGATTCCAACATATTTTACTGCCTTATTTTGTTTTGTATACATACTCAATAACTAACTTTCTCAAATTTATTTCCTATTGCAGTTCTGGCCAGATATATGAGCAATATTTTCCTTTAGATGGCTAGTGCTGCACTTGCTTTTTGTTTTAGTATGCACACTTTCATAATATTCCTTCTTAATGGCATTTCATATACACCTCTTTGTAATTTTCATTCTCTGTGTACTTGTCCCTTCTCCCAGCATTCTCCTTATATTTACACTCATTCCCTCTACCTGCAAGTTCTTCTCAGAGGACATTTATTTCCTATCTGTGTAAAATCCATCTATCCTAAAGCAATTTCTAATTCTTTACAAAACTGAAATCCATTCTGTCTGTGCCTCAAGCTAAGTTTTTAGTTTTATGTTCCTCCACGCCTTGGCCCAAATGAGGCACAGGCAGCATAATGAGCTCTGACCAAATTTCAAGGATGGCTTATGTGGCAAAGCAAATGGATTGTGCTTCCATTTCACAAGATGACAGTAGCCAGGAGACTCTTCACTAAAGTAATATAAAGCAAGGGGTGAGATAGTCATTGGTATCAAAGCATTGCTCATAAAAGATGAAGAGAACACTTCTTGAGACAGTTTCTCCTCTCTGTGGGACTATGCTAATCACAAAGCATCATAAACAAATTTTAAAACCTATTCTCAGAGAGGGAAAGACTCCAAAAACACGTCTCAAAGGGAAATAGCAATGTGATTATCACAACTTATTTCCTTCTATTTATTCTTTTTGTTTTCAATTTCATAACTTACCTTTTAATCTTGCTTCATATATCACAAAGATACATGAAACAAGATTAGAAACACAATTACAAAGATAGTCATCAGAGTTACTCCTCCTGGTATTCTCCCTGAAACATACCCACGAATAAAAACTGCACTGGCATATAAATAGTGAATCACTGCCACATTCTAAGTCTTTATTTAAAGTTTGATAACTTGACATTTGTGAGGATTACTAGGGCTAGTTAATCTTGTTAGAATGAAAATGTCATGAAAAATAATCAAGTTATTACAGATTTATAATATTATTACAGTATGTAAAAAGCTTGATATCACTTAGCATTGACTCTGTGAAAATTAATGCAAATTCACAAATAATCATTGAGCACTATTCTAGACTTGCTCCTGAACCCACGAGAAACTCATACCACTTTGTACTTATTTTATGTTATGCAGTTTGTGACAGATAGCAAGATTTTAAAGAATTCACTATAAATTGCAGAAAATATTAAAGGACTCTCAAACCTTCTATATATTTTACTTTTAACCCATACTCCCACAGCCTTATATAAGATTAAACTAGATCATCACATTGCACACTGACCCTATATAAAGGACCTTATACAGCCACATGAGAGAATCCTTTGTCAGGTTTCTGTATCATTGTTCTCATTCAAAACTATATTTTTGTCCTGTTTCTAACCAATATTTACTCCCCTCATACATGGCTTCCATGTTTGCTGTAGTGTAATACCTGTGCCCTTCAGAAAGATCTGCAAGGCATGAAAGGAGAATTGTCCATGCTGAGACTTTAGAACCGAAAGACTTCTCTGGTGGCAGTTCTAATCACGTTTCCCTGCTGCAAGCTCAGGTTGGCAGAGAGATGCTTTGTCATATCATTAAAGAGCCATGAGGCTATATAAAACTATGTAAAATAACGTCACTTTTCTAAGTTAACAGTGTAGTTTTTGTCCCTCTCAAGAGGAGGGTCAGATTCAAAAAGAACATTTTGAATATCAGTAAAAATTATTACTAACATAAACAGGTTATATCTTGAAAACTGGAAATCGTGGTAACAAATTGTCTAATAATTTTGAAAATCTCATTTAAATTATACTGGTTTTGCTTTAAGTTTGGATAACGAAACAGTGAAGTACACATACAAAAATGGTTTAAACTCACCTAAAATAGCATGTCTTTTCTGAATAGAATAGAGAAAATAAAAGGCTGTTTTCTCTCCTATAGCCATAAATACTTGGTTTATAAATAAATACTGGACCAGATTACACATATTATGAAAAACTTAGAAGGTAGGCAGAATTATTATATCACATTCTTATTATTCATTATCCTGGAATTCCAAATAATTAATATAACTTTCTAACTATTAAACCCACTAATAAAACAGTTACTCAGAGTGAGGTTATGTCATTACCATGAGTTTTCAAAATGTCCACACTTTTTCTTTTATCATATTTATTGGAGTATAATAGCTTTACAATGTTGTGTTAGTTTCTGCCCTATAACAAAGTGAATCAGCTATACTTATACATATATCCCCATATCCGCTCCCTCTTGCATCTCTCTCCCACCCTCCCTATCCCATCTCTCTAGGTGGTCACAAAGCACCCAGCTGATCTCCCTGTGCTATGCAGCTGCTTCCCACTAGCTATCTATTTTACATTTGGTAGTGTATATATGTCCATGCTACTCTCTCACTTCGTCCCAGCTTACCCTTCCCCCTCCCCGTGTCCTCAAGTCCATTCTCTACATCTGCGTCATTATTCCTGTCCTGCCCCTAGGTTCATCAGAACCATCTTTCTCTTTCTTTTTTGATTTCATATATATGTGTTAGCATACGGTATTTGATTTTGTTTTTCTGACTTACTTCACTGTGTATGACAGACTCTCGGTCCATCTACCTCACTACAAATAACTCGATTTTGTTTCCTTTTATGGATGAACAATATGCCACTGTATATATGTGGCACATCTTCTTTATCCATTCATCTGTCCATGGCTACTTAGGTTGCTTCCATGTCCTGACAATTGTAAATAGTGCTGCAATGAACATTGTGGTACATGACTCTTTTTTTGAATTATGGTTTTCTCAGAGTATATGCCCAGTAGTAGGATTGCTGGGTCATATGGTAGTTCTATTTTTAGTTCTTTAAGGAACCTCCATACTGTTCTCCATAGTGGCTGTATCAATTTACATTCCCAGCAAAAGTGCAAGAGGGTTCCCTTTTCTCCACACCCTCTCCAGCATTTATTGTTTGTAGATTTTTTGATGATGGCCATTCTGACTGGTGTGAGGTGATACCTCCTTGTAGTTTTGATTTGCATTTCTCTAATGATTAGTGATGTTGAGCATCCTTTCATGTGTTTGTTGGCAATCTGTATAACTTCTTTGGAGAAATGTCTATTTAGGTCTTCTGACCATACTTGGATTGGGTTGTTTGTTTTTTTGATACTGAGCTGCATGAGCTGCTTGTACATTTTGTAGATTAGTCCTTTGTCAGTTGCTTCATTTGCAAATATTTTCTCCCATTCTGAGGGTTGTCTTTTCGTCTTGTTTATGGTTTCCTTTGCTGTGCAAAAGCTTTGAAGTTTCATTAGGTCCCATTTGTTTATTTTTGTTTTTATTTCCATTTCTCTAGGAGGTGGGTCAAAACGGATCTTGCTGTGATTTATGTCATGGAGTGTTCTGCCAATGTTTTCCTCTAAGAGTTTTATAGAGTCTGGCCTTACATTTAGGTCTTTATTCCATTTTGAGTTTATTTTTGTGTATGTTGTTAGGCAGTGTTCTAATTTCATTCTTTTACATGTAGCTGTCCAGTTTTCCCAGCACCACTTATTGAAGAGCCTGTATTTTCTCCATTATATATTCTTGCCTCATTTATCAAAGATAAGGGGACCATATGTGAGTGGGTTTATCTCTGGGCTTTATATCCTGTTACATTGATCTATATTTCTGTTTCTGTGCCAGCACCATACTGTCTTGATTACTGTAGCTTTGTAGTATCATCTGAAGTCATGGAGCCTGATTCCTCCAGCTCTGTTTTTCATTCTCAAGATTGCTTTGGCTATTCAGGGTCTATTGCGTTTCTATACAAATTGTGGAATTTTTTGTTCTAGTTCTGTGAAAAATGCCATTTGTAGTTTGATAGGGATTGTGCTGAAACTGTAGATTGCTTTGGGTAGTATAGTCATTTTCACAATGTTGATTCTTCTATTCCAAGAACATGGTATATCTTTCCATCTGTTTGTATCATCTTTAATTTCTTTCATCAGTTTCTTATAGTTTTCTACATACAGGTTTATTGTCCCCTTAGGTAGGTTTATTCCTAGGTATTTTATTCTTTTTGTTGCAATTGTTAATGGGAGTGTTTCCTCAATTTCTATTTCAGATTTTTCATCATTAGTGTATAGGAATGCAAGAGATTTCTGTGCATTAATTTTGTATCCTTCTACTCTACCAAATTCATTGATTAGCTCTAGTAGTTTTCTGGTAGCATCTTTTGGATTCTCTATGTATAGTATCATGTCATTTGCAAACAGTGACAGCTTTACTTCTTCTTTTGTGATTTGGATTCCTTTTATTTCTTTTTCTTCTCTGATTGCTGTGGCCAAAACTTCCAAAACTATGTTGAATAATAGTGGTGAGAGTGGGCAACCTTGTCTTGTTCCTGATCTTAGAGGAAATGATTTAAGTTTTTCACCATTGAGGATGATGTTGGCTGTGGGTTTGTCACATATGGCCTTTATTATGTTGAGGTAGGTTCTATCTATGCCTACTTTCTGGAGAGTTTTTATCATAAATGGGTGTTGGATTTATTCAAAAACTTCTTCTGCATCTGTTGAGATTGTCAAATGGTTTTTATCCTTCAGTTTGTTAATATGGTGTATCACATTGATTGATTTGCGTATATTGAAGAATCCTTGCATTCCTGGGATAAACACCACTTGATCATGGTGTATGATCCTTTTAATATGCTGTTGGATTTTGTTTGCTAGTATTTTGTCAAGGATTTTTTCATCTATGTTCAACAGTGATGTTGGCCAGTAGTTTTCTTTTTTTGTGACATCTTTGTCTGGTTTTGGTATCAGGGTGATGGTGGCCTCATAGAATGAGTTTGGAAGTGTTCCTCCCTCTGCTATATTTTGGAAGAGTTTGAGAAGGATAGGTGTTAGCTCTTCTCTCAATGTTTGATAGAATTTGCCTGTGAAGCCATCTGGTCCTAGCTTTTTGTTTGTTTTAAGATTTTTAATCACAGTTTCAATTTCAGTGTTTCTGATTGGTCTGTTTATATTTCCGATTTCTTCCTGGTTCAGTCTTGGAAGGTTGTGCTTTTCTAAGGATTTGTCCACTTCTTCCAGATTGTCCATTTTATTGGCATACACTTGCTTGTAGTAATATCTTATGATCCTTTGTATTTCTGCAGTGTCAGTTTTTACTTCTCCTTTTTCATTTCTAATTCTGTTGATTTGAGTCTTCTCCCTTTTTTATCTTGATGGGTCTGGCTAATGGTTTATCAATTTTGTTTATCTTCTCAAAGAACCAGATTTTAGTTTTATTGACCTTTGCTATCATTTCCCTCATTTCTTTTTAATTTATTTCTGATTTGATCTTTATTATTTCTTTCTTTCTGCTAACTTTGGGTTTTTTTTGTTCTTCTTTCTATAATTGCTTTAGGTGTAACGTTAGGTTGTTTATTTGAGATGTTTCTTGTTTCTTGAGGTAGGATAGTATTGCTATAAACTTCCCTCTTAGAACTGCTTTTGCTGCATCCCATAGGTTTTGGGCCATAGTGTTTTCATTGTCATTTGTTTCTAGGTATTTTTTGATTTCCTCTTTGGTTTCTACAGTGATCTCTTGGTTATTTAGTAGTGTATTGTTTAGTCTCCATGTGTTTGCATTTTTACAGTTTTTTTTGCTGTAACTGATATCTAGTCTCATAGCATTGTGGTCAGAAAAGATACTTGATATGATTTGAATTTTTAAAATTTACCAAGGCTTGATTTGTGACCCAAGATATGGTCTATCCTGGAGAATGTTCCATGAGCACGTGAGAAGAAAGTGTATTCCGTTGTTTTTGGATGGAATGTCCGATAAATATCAATTAAGTCCATTTGTTTAATGTGTCATTTAAAGCTTGTGTTTCCTTATTTATTTTCATTTGAGATGATCTGTCCATTGGTAAAAGTGGGGTGTTAAAGTTCCCTACAATTATTATGTTACTGTCAATTTCCCCTTTTATGGCTGTTAGCATTTGCCTTATGTATTGAGGTGCTCCTATGTTGGGTGCATAAATATTTACAATTGTTCTATCTTCTTCTTGGATTGATCCCTTGATCAATATGTCATGTCCTTCTTTGTCTCTTGTAATAGCCTTTATTTTAAAGTCTATTTTGTCTGATATGAGAATTGCTACTCCAGCCTTCTTTTGATTTCCATTTGCATGGAATATCTTTTTCCATCCCCTCACTTTAAATCTGTATGTGTCCCTAGGTCTGAAGTGGGTCTCTTGTAGACAGAATATATGCGGGTCTTGTTTTTGTATCCATTCAGCCAGTCTATGTGTTTTGGTTGGAGCATTTAATCCATTTACATTTAAGATCAATATGTATGTTCCTATTACCATTTTCTTAATTGTTTTGGGTTTGTTTTTGTAGGTGTTTTCCTTATCTTGTGTTTCCTGCCTAGAGAAGTTCCTTTAGCATTTGCTGTAAAGCTGGTTTGGTGGTGCTGAATTCTGTTAGGTTTTGCTTGTCTCTAAAGATTTTAATTTCTCCATTCAATCTGAATGAGATCCTTGCTGGGTAGAGTAATCTTGGTTGTAGGTTTTTCCCTTTCATCACTTTAAATATGTCCTGCCACTTCCTTCTGGCTTGCAGAGTTTCTGATGAAAGATCAGCTGTTAACCTTATGGGGATTCCCTTGTATGTTATTTGTTGCTTTTCCCTTGCTGCTTTTAATATTTTTTCTTTGTATTTAATTTTTGTTCATTTGATTAATATATGTCTCGGTGTGTTTTTCTTTGGGTTTATCCTCTATGGTACTCTCCATGCTTCCTGGACTTGATTGACTATTTCCTTTCCCATGTTAGGGAATTTTTTGACTATAATCTCTTCAAATATTTTCTCAGTTCCTTTCTTTTTCTCTTCTTCTTCTGAGACCCCTATAATTCGAATGTTGGTGCGTTTAATGTTGTCCCAGAGGTTTCTGAGACTGTCCTCAATTATTTTCATTCTTTTTTCTTTATTTTGCCCCCTGGCAGTTATTTCCACTATTTTATCTTCCAGCTCACTTATCCGTTCTTCTGCCTCAGTTATTCTGCTATTGATTCCTTCTACAGTATTTTTAATTTTAGTTATTGTGTTGTTCATCACTGTTTGTTTGCTGTTTAATTCTTCTAGATCCTTGTTAAATGTTTCTTGTATTTTCTCCATTCTGTTTCCAAGAGTTTGGATCATCTTTACTGTCATTACTCTGAATTCTTTTTCTGGTAGACTGCCTATTTCCTCTTCATTTATTTGGTCTTTAGGTTTTTACCTTGCTCCTTCGTCTGTAACATATTTTTTTCCATTTCTTTTTTTTTTTTTTTTGATGGGTGAGGCCGCATTCCTGTCTTACTCGTTGTTTGGCCTCAGGCGTCCAGCACTGGAGTTTGCAGGCAGTTGGATAGAGAGGAGTCTTGGTGCTGAGATTAGGATCTCTGGGAGGCCTCACTCCAATTAATATTCCCTGGGGTCTGACGTTCTCTGTTAGTCCAGTGGTTTGAACTCAGAGCTTTCACTCAGGAGCTCAGGCCCGACCTCCAGACTGGGAACCAAGATCCTGCAAGCTGTGTGGCATGGCAAAAAAAAAAAAGAAGGAAAAAAAGGAGCAGTACAATATCAAAGAATAAAAAACAAAATTAGAAAGATAAAAAATATATTAGGAAAATTAAAACTATATTTGAAACAACTGCAACAAATAAAACCACAACAGAAAAAAGAAAAAAAGAACAAAGCGGGTGAGGGGAACAAGCCAAAGGGGGGAACAATAACAAAGTATATAGAATAAAATAAGATTAGAAAAATAAAAGATTTATTAGGAAAAATAAAAATATAAATGAATGAACAACAATGAATCAACAAGGTAAACAGAGCCCTAATCTCAAAGAGGAAAAAAGGAAAAACAAAAAAAAGCCTTGGCTATGGGGGCGGAGTTTTGGTGGGGGTGGGACTTAAGCAGGGGTGGGGTTTAGGGTGGGGCAGGACCTAGACTGGTGGGGGCGTGACGTTTGAGTGTGTGGCGGGGCCTAGGCTCAGGATGCACGCAGCCAGCAGGAGAAGGCCTTGGGGGCGGGGCCTAGGCTTAGGACCTGTGCAGAAGGGGAAAGGCAGCACCTCCAAAGGAGGGCCTCTGGAGTGTGGAGTTCTGGAGTTTGGAGGTAAGGCCCTGGGTGAGGGTGCACGGGTGGGGTTTAGGTCCAGCGTGTTGGAGGGGGTCTCAGAGGGGTCTCTGAGTGTAGAGGTAGGGCCCTGGGTGGGAGTGTAGGGGCGGGGCTTGGGCTCTGCGTGGCAGCAGGGAGGCTCCGAGGGCAGAGGATTAGGTCTGGGAGCCCAACAGGCTCCCTGGTGCCTAAGTGGACAGGGAAAGAGCTGGCCGCGTTCCCTTCTGTTCCTCCGCACCACCCCCCACCGTCTCCCCCAGAGTCTCCCCCATCCCTGCTGGACCCCGAACTGTGGGTGGGTCCCACTGGGTGTAGAAACTCCTTCCCTCCCCCAGCCTCACCTCAGAGGTGCTAGTCTCAGAGGCCCGGCCTTTACTTTTGCTCCCCCTTCCCTCCCTTCCATTCCCTCTGGACCCACGTGGCTGGAGGGGGGCCTCGGTGGGCAGAGGATCAGGACTGGGATCTCAGCAGGCTTCCGGGGGCCCATGTGGGTAGGGGAAACCCGGCCATGCTCCCTTTTGATCCTCTGTCCTCCCAATGGTTCCCCAATTTCCCCCTTCAGGCATGGGATCCCTTCCCCTCCCCCAACCACCCCTCAGGGGCGCCAGTCCTGTCTGCCCTCCACTTCTCCTCCCCCTTCACTCCCCCCACTCCCCATGTCCTACCCGGTTGCTGGGGGTTTCTCCCATTCCATTAGGTGTCTGCGGTCCCCCACCAGTGCCTGGTAGGTGCCGTAGTTGTGCAGAGACACGAATTCTGCATCCTATACCCTTATTTTTCAGAGCTAAAAATGTATAGTATTTTTATTGTAGTTTTTTCCTTCTTTATGTTAGAAAGAACTCGGAAAATTAGCAACTACATTAAGAGAGGACAGAGAAGGTGACCTAAGCATATAAATGTGTCTCTTTCCCCCCAACTTTCCTAAGAGTGACCAATTGGAAAGGAAAGTATCAACCCCACCTAGAAATTCAAGAGGTGCTGATGAAAGAGTTATGAAGGACTATGCTCTGTTGCCAGGCCGAAAATCTCTACATCCACTTCCTCATTCTAAGGAGGCTTATTGACTTTTACTCTAATTAATGTTCTCAGAAAGATACTCACCAGAAATTTTAAAGCTATTAACGACCTTCTTGCTGTCAGAAGAGGATTACTGAGGGTTCTACCTGCCTATCAAATTCTGAAGCCTCCAGCTGAACTGAAGAGTAGGTTCTCTTTAAAGTCATTCTTTTTCATCCCACTTAAGGTGAGGTAACTTTATACTGACATACAGAAGGTGCCCAACAATCCATCACTGGCCCCTGCTTGGAGTGCAAAAGTGAGCATGACTTACCAGGGAAAATCAAATTGTGAAAAAAATATTTGATGTCAAGAGCCCATACTAGCTACTAATACCAAATAGTATATATTATGATATATAAATATAAGTAGGCAGTTTAAACAAATTAAAGTCAACTGACAAAGAGAATGAACAACTGAAAAATAGAGACCTAGGAAAATAGAGCAAATGCACTGCAGCGAAGGCAAAAAATAGTGAAAAAAATATAAAAGGAGAATTTTTTTAAAATGTGTTCATTGTACTTCCTTACAAGTTTTAAAATAAAAGCACTTTAATGAGAGCATTTACACTTTCAATAAAATGAATTCAAATTACCATGAAAAATTTTGGAATAAGGAAAATTTTGTGTGGCAAGAGAAACATAACTGCTTAAAGTAAAAAAAAAATATTGATAGAGGATGTGAATAGTAAAATAAATCAGTGTAACAGGAGGTAAGTTATAGGTATACAAATAGAAGGCAGATGAAAAAGATAAAAAGCATAATTTAGGAAGAGAGAGAGAGAAGAGAGAAAGCAAAGATAAAAAGATAAATCAAACCCAGAATGTCCCATATCCCTGTGTGTCAGATAGCATTCTATACATTAAAAGGAACAGAAGTCTACTCTAATCAATCAAAATTTAAATTTATAGGAAAGGTAATGTTCCTATATGAACAGAGGTTCGTTTTATTTCTGTACCTAGAACTGTATCTGGGACATGGTAGATTTCAGCAAATATTTCTTGGATAGATGTATGGATGAATGACGGACAGATGGATAATAGATGAACAAATGGATAGATACTTTTAAAAAGAAAATTATACATGCTCTGATATTACTCTTTGGAAAACACACATTTCCATAATTTTCCTTACTAACTTAGCTAAAGAATGACAAACTCTTGTTCCTTTTTTTTTAATGTTGTGCTAACTTCTGCTGTACAATAAAGTGATTCAGATATATATATATATATATATATATATATATATACACACACACACACACACACACATATATATATATATATTCTTTTTTATATTCTTTTCCATTATGGTTTATCAAAGGATATGGAATATAGTTCCCTCTGCTATACAGTAGGACCTTGTTATTTATCCATTCTATATATAATAGTTTGCATCTGCTAATCCCAAACTCACAATCCATCCCTCCCCCTCCCCCTTGGCAAGGACAAGTCTGTTCTCTAAGTCTGTTAGTCTGTTTCTGTTTTGTACATAGGTTCATTTGTATCATATTTTAGATTCCACATATAAGGGATATCATATGGTATTTGTCC
The DNA here is from genome assembly GCF_965194825.1 of Balaenoptera physalus. Taxonomy (NCBI): domain Eukaryota; kingdom Metazoa; phylum Chordata; class Mammalia; order Artiodactyla; family Balaenopteridae; genus Balaenoptera; species Balaenoptera physalus. The sequence continues at coordinate 96,412,881 of NC_138890.1, read as the reverse complement.
TTTCTGACTTACTTCACTTAGGATAATAATATCTAGGTCCATCCATGTTGCTGCAAATGGCATAATTTCATTCTTTTTTATGGCTGAGTAATATTCCATTGTATATATGTACCACATCTTCATTATCCATTCATCTGTCGATGGACATTTAGGTTGTTTCCATGTCTTGGCTATTGTGGCTAGTGCTGCTATGAACATAGGGTTGCATGTATCTTTTTGAATTATAGTTCTCTCCAGATATATGCTGAGGAGTGGGATTGCAGGAGCATATGATAACTCTGTTTTTAGTCTTTTGAGGAACCTCCATACTGTTCTCCACAGTGGCTGCACCAATTTACATTCTCACCTACAGTGTAGGAAGGTTCCCTTTTCTCCACACTCTCTCCAGCACAAAATCTTGTTCCTTGAATGAAACAGTATTCAAAAATGTTACTATATTAACAATTTTGTTTTTAATCTGGAGATAAAAACAAATCTCTGAGTGCTGACAGATGGTTAAGTACTCTTGTATGATAAGATTTATTTTGGGAGAATCACAATTATAATGTAAGTAGTTTTTGTTTATTCTGATGATAAATATTTAATATATATTCTCCTGGAAACAAGAGAGTGACTAGAGTTACTTAGCAGTATGTGCTTAAGAGCACTAATGTACCTTTAAATAACAGTATTCAGGCATGCACATAATAACAAAACACAAATGGGAAGAAAGAAGACTCAGAGGGTTGATTTATAATGGGATGTTAAGCCTTTTAGCTCAAGGTCATCAGTTCAGATATAATCTAAGCCATCAGTCAGTGACATATTTACAATTTGCAGAAATAAGATGAAATAATTTATTCTCTCAAAAGGCAGTTTTATTAAAAATCGGGATGGAACAGGGCTCATATGATAGAGTTTTATAGTTACGATTACTCAAATGAGATAAAGAATACCTACTGAGTGTCTATCTATGAGCCCAGCATTCTGCACCCCAAATATAGCCATGTGAAACTCTCTCCTATATTTATGGACCAGAGGTCAATTACAGATACAGAATTCTGAGAATAATAAATTAAACATAATTAGGGATTAGAACTTTCAAAATGACTTAAGGGATTTTAAATTGTTAGCTCAAAAAGAATCCTTTGAATCTTTAAATATGCATTTCTTCATTCTTAAGGAAAATGATTTTATGCATGAGAAGCTGCCTTTAATTAAACAAATTCCTCTATAAAATTCACAGCATAGTTTATTTGAATAGGCTATATTAAATACAGAAAAGTTTACACATAAAGCAATTTTCAACTAAGAGAAAGAGACTTCAAATTTTTTCTGAAAATATTTTTTTGTGTTTATCCATTTCATCACTTTATATTACTTTCTCTTTATTTTGCTATTGCTTATTTAGATTTCAGCACATCTTTTCTTTTTATTCTTTACTTTTTCAGTAGTAGTCTCTTGAGTCTTAATGATTTATTAAGAGATTACTAGCTGTACTTTCAGCACAGTGCCAGGCTGGACTTTTCTATCACCTCTCCAACCTATGATTAACTTGTAGAATTTGTCTGACAGAGAGGCAAACACTTTCTTTCTAGGGAAAGAAATAGATTACATGGTAGGGCCTTGTAGGATATTAGCCAGTTTTGTATCTAACTGAGAAATCTTATCCTAACACTACATATAAATGCCTAGTTTTTCAAATGATCTTTGAAGCCGTCATAACATCTTACTAGTTCTCCATAAGTGAATTACTGGAATAAGGTATTTGACATTTTAATGTTATGTTTGCATGATACTCATGATTTTTCACTCTGAATACTGTACTTTAACATTAAGAACCTTTTCCTTAACATTAGCTAATGTCCATTTATGAGGCCTTAGAGGATAAAATTCTTCCAAGCATTTATTTGCTTTTGCTAATCAAACCATATGTTTTCATCTTATGGGCACTGAATTAACATATTCCATTGACCCCTTTGCTTTATCTACTCAAAAACTAGAAGCCAAATATTAGCAGCTTGTCCTTAGGCATGTGCAAATTATTAGCACATAAGGTACTAAAATCTCTTCCTTAACAGGATAGAAAGCCCAGAGATAAATCCATGCACCTATGGTCACCTAATCTATGACAAAGGAGGCAAGAATATACAATGGAGAAAAGACAGCCTCTTCAATAAGTGGTGCTAGGAAAACTGGACAGCTACACATAAAAGAATGAAATTAGAACACTCCCTAACACCATACACAAAAATAAACACCAAAATGGCTTAAAGACCTGAATGTAAGACTGGACACTATAAAACTCTTAGAGGAAAACATAGGCAGAACACTCTTTGACATAAATCTCAGCAATATCTTTTTTGACCCACCTCCTAGAGTAATGAAAATAAAAACAAAAATAAACAAATGGGGTCTAATGAAACTTAAAAGCTTTTGCACAGCAGAGGAAACCATAAACAAGACAAAAAGACAATCCTCAGAATGGGAGAAAATATTTGTAAATGAAGCAACTGACAAAGGATTAATCTCCAAAATATATAAACAACTCATGCAGCTCAATATCAAAAAACCAAACAACCCAATCCACAAATGGGCAGAAGACCTAAATAGATGTTTCTCCAAAGAAGACATACAGATGGCCAACAAACACATGAAAAGATGCTCAACATCACTAGTTATTAGAGAAATGCAAATCAAAACTACAATGAGGTATCACCTCACACCAGTCAGAATGGCCATCATAAAAATCTACAAACAATAAATGCTGGAGAGGGTGTGGAGAAAAGGGAACCCTCTTGCACTGTATGTGGGAATGTAAATTGATACAGCCACTATGGAGAACAGTATGAAGGTTCCTCAAGAAACTAAAAATAGAACTACCATATGACCCAGCAATCCCACCACTGGGCATTTACCCAGAGAAAACCATAATTCAGAAAGACACATGCACCCCAGTGTTCAGTCACCCAGCTCCTCGAGTCTTATAGGTGGTTGACTGGAAGCATCCAATGCAGACATTCTGTGTATTTCTATTACTAGTTCATGCTATGGATCATCAGTGTCATTAAGATCTTTACATCTAATCAGATTGAAGAACCAGTTCCAGAAACCTTAAAACCAATTCATAAAACTCATCCTTAAAATTCTCTTCCTCTAGAACCACTCCCATTACCATAATCTCTAGAGAAACAGAACCAATAGGATACATTATTGATATAGATATAGATATGTATATATCTATACTTACATCTGTCTACCTATCAACTATGCCTTTCTTAAAGTTAAAGCCAACATATAATTTTATTCATGGAAATTAAGGTTATATTTATAGCATTTTCCTATTCTGACACCAATTACTATTTGTTAGTGGGGGTGATGGTGGTAATGGTGGTGGTGTTGATGGTGGTAATGTGTGTGTATATGGTATAGATATGAGATTTTTTTTAATATTAAAACAGACAATAGAGAAGTGTATAGTATATATTCAGGAAATCTAATTATCTTAAACCTTATGCTGGGCAAAAGTAATCCACATACATTAAGACCAATACCCCAGTGGAGAAAAATCCATAGTGTTTTACATATTTATATGAACATACTGTTCCATACTGTTTTACACATTTATAGGAACAGGGTCCATACTGTTTTACATTTTATAGGAACAAGATGGAGGAGGGAGATCTATGTGAATTGTGATAATGCAAGTTTGCTTGTTAAGAAATGGGTCAGTCTCTAGACCACAGCTACTAGTATCAGCTTATTCTTTTCTGGAGCTAACTCAGATCTATTGAGCATGTTCTTCTCCACTAAACTCTCAAAGTGAGAAAGGAAATGAGCCCCTAGGGCCATTCAAATCTTTCCTCCACCCACCTCCCAGGACTTGGGGATTGGTAAATATTATTCCCATCAGTTCTATTGACCCTGGGTTACAGGATTTCCATAATCAATAAGAAGCAATCAATAGATTTTGAGTCAAAAAATTAGAATTTGTGATTACTAATTATTATATTATTATTATTCAAACAAAGGTATAGTTAGGTTTTTTGTTTCCTCTTAAATGCCTTCTGATTCTAACCAATACATAAGAATGTGGCTTAAGAAACCCAAATTTAGTCCAATATAACAAATGTCAGAATAATTCTCCATACAACATCCAGGTTCCTTTGTCAGGGTTCTGCTGTTGAGATTTATATTGCTTTAAAGGGAAGGTCAATTTAATTATTGGTGATGAAATGTTACCACTTTTTAAGAAAAAAAAATCTTAAAGTTAACATTTGCCAGACAAAGATCAAGTATCTCTGGCTCTGCCACTAAGAAGTCATCACTGCTGTGGTGTAAGTTACATTAACATAAGTCATGGATTAAATTTCAAAATGTAAAGTCAATTTAAAATACGTATAACTTGAAAATATACTCATTCATTTTTACATAAATTAAGACTCATTTACTTTATTCTGCCATCTCATAATTATAATAACGATAAAAGGTAAGAAGAGCACAACACAGATACATGAGAAGAGGTCTGAAGATAAATAGCTTGTATCACAAAGAATGAGCATAGCATAACTAACACCATACATGATAAACAACAATTTAAATAAATAAGCCAAAGAAGAAAATGTACCGATTTTACTAGAAGGTGGGATTATATCCAAAATGATCACTGCTAACTTGAAATATTTTGAATGCTCGAGAAGAGGGGAGAATATTATGTGTTTAAGTTATGATCTTGTAAGAAAATGAAGGGATTGTATAACATTTAGCTAAATGTTGATTTTCAAAAATTTGCATTCAAGTGCATTGCAATATAGAATCAATAACAATATGGCAGTGATTTATATTTTACCATATCCTTTTGTCAATGGAACTTCAAACATTTCATTCACAGCTACCAGATCATTTACTAGCTTTGAAACTAAATAACTTAGGTTCTGATTGTTTCACTTCATCAGTGTTTAACTGACAAGAGGGAAATTCTTCTGTTCTTCTTCTTTTGAGAAATAGTAAATAATAAGGAGATAAAAATGACACAATGGAAAGATCTTGGCTTTAAAGTAATCTATGTTTTTTCTATGGCTTGGAGCAGTTTCTGAAATGTAAGTTGATATACCTGTACAGATTTCTTTAGAAAACTTAATTATGTATTTTCCCTGTTAATTTAGATTATTAGAATATAATATTACTTATAATATTTCTTATATTTATATTACATAAAAATATAACTATAGATATATCATGTTCATAGTTCATACACGTTTAAAAAAACAAAATTACCAATTGAATATGATCATAATTTTAACATCAATAAAATTTAAATCAATAGCATTGATTTAATGTGTTGGATAATATAGATTTGCCAAAATGTGTTTGATTATCTTACCATGGACCATTTGAAAAATTAATTCTTTCACTTTTTTCCTAACTACACTACTAAAAAATTGGACTCATCAAGAATTCATTATGTATATATTGTCTTCCTTTTTCATTTCTCATTACTGCCAATCTGCTTGTAAATGCAAATAACAAACATCAGCACTACATCACATGGCAAAATGTTTTTACAGTTATATTCTACATGATCATAAAATTCCTTAGATATTCTAAATAAAACAAAATGATAAAGTTTATAATTACCCATGGACTAAGTGTTCACAAAAATATGTTTTAATCATCACCTTGGAGAATAAGTCATTTAACTTATTTGAACCTCAGATTCCTCATGTGTTAAGTGGGTGAAGAGGAATGTAGACTAGATGACTGAGTTTTATTTTTATTCCTTTTGTCATCCATAATTCAGTGAAAAACATTTAACATACATCCATTGAGTACCTAATGTCCATAAATGTGCAGGGTCTGAGATTCTACTCTTCTTGAATGCTAAGAAGTTAGCCTGACATAGTTTCATGGATGTTGTCAGAAGTGACAAAAGAGTCTCAGGACAGAGCCAAGAGACGTTATTACTCCTGGGTACAAAGAACTGTATGAACCTCACATTTGTATCATTATTTTCCTTTAACCACCAAATCCCGTGGGGAGGACATTAAGTGGTCCAAATAGGTACTGTGCATGCAGTGGGTCTGAATCATAGCTGAGGAACTATAAAGGACTGCAAGCAAATCTGTCCTTTGCCTGGGAGGGAGACACTATCTTTATTATCTTGAACAGTAAGAAAAGAAAAAAAAAAATACATGTCCTTGCTCTGGAAGTAGATACTACCTCTATTTTCCAAGGCTGTTTGCTATAAAAGTATCTTTGAGAAGGTAGTCTAGAACAAAAGGGTGTCAGATGCACCAGGAATTGCACTAAGCAGGTGGGAAAATGAACACGAATAATTCAGTCTTTATTCTCAGGCAGCTAACTGACTAGTGATGGAGAATCAATACTTAAGTAGTTTTACTACAGTAAAGTAAGTGTTAAACAGAACACTATGAACCCCCTGTTAGTTTACTGTATTAACAATGTAATTGACAAAGGAAAAGTGCATACAAAACCTTAGGCACTGCAAGATCTCATTCTTGATTAACTCATCACCAACTGCGTTCAGCATCACACTGAGTGGTCAATGTTATAAACTAAATGTTTGTGTTCCCTGAAAATCTATATGTTGAGGCTCTAACCCCCAGTGTGATAGTATTTGGAGATGGAATTAGGCTTAGATTAGGTTTCAGGAGTGGGAATTCGTGATGGGATTAGCACCCTTATAAAAAAAGGAAGGCAGAGATCTCTCTCTCTCCCCAAATGCAAGCATCGAGGAAAGCCACATGAGCACACAGCAAGAAGGTAGCCCTCTATAAACCAGGAAAAGGGCCCTCACCAAGAACTGAATCTATTGGCACCTTGTTCTTGGACTTTCCAGCCTCTAGAACTAGGAGAAACAAATGTCTGTTGTTTAAACTACAGACCAGTCTATGGTATTTTGTTACAGCAGCCTGAGCTGACCAAGACAGTCAATAAGGTTGCATAGTAAGGGTACTGAAACAATATGTGAATCCTGAATAACCTCCTGAAAACGTCAAGTGGTTTATTTAATGCAATGGTTTTCATACTTGGTTCCATATTTATTCATAAAATACATTTAACACTTTTCCTTATTTAATTATTTTATCTTGGCCATTTTCACTTGATTCAATTTTGAAAAATAAATTATATACTTCACCTCACATGAGACCAGTTTGCAGTACACTGTAACTGCTTTTAAATTTCTAGTGAATTCTACCACAAAGCTGAAGCACTTAATCTGTAAAATATCCTTTGATGTTCTAACACTGAAGGTACTAGATAAGTGTAGGGTACTCTTCTTGTTATTAATATTTATACTATTATATTAAGTAGGAAAAAGTATCATTTAAAAAATTCTTTGTAAGCCTGCTATCATTGAGATTAAGAATAATAGTTCAAAATAATAATTCATGGCTCATTTCTATCTGCAAATAGAAAATTTGAAAGTCAAGTCTAATTAGAAAATAGCATCATCATTCTTACAAACGATCCATAAACTGAGTTGTGATTCTTTTTTCCTTTCTTTGCAATTCTGTTCTGTTACAGCTTTATTTCCCTTATGACATTTTGATTTCACTTATGGAAGTTTTCTCTGCAAAGTATCAATCCTAATCAGGTCTAAATTCTCCTTGGTAACATATTTTGTGTTAAATTTGAGGTGGACAGAGGAGGAGCAATCTCATTTTTAACTGAACAGACACCTGCCAGTCAGTTACCTAAATATAACTTTCACATGGTTTTAAGCCCTAGAGAAATTCTTCTGTATATTTTAGAAATTCAAAAAATTTTTGTAAGAAAAATGATTTTCAAATAAGTTTTTAGTAATAACATTGAAATCACTTTAAATGACACATTTACCACTGAAGGTTTTCTTTTCTTTTCTTTCTTTTTTTTTTTTTTAATAAATTTCCAGTGCTAATGATTTTCCCTGAACATTATTCCATTTCATCTATTTTGTAAAAGACTTATGTAAATACAGAGATTGCTTAGGTTCCCTTTTTACCTTTAGGGAAAAGCTTCTGTGCTTTTAAAAATCTTTAATCATCCTATCATCTTCTTTTCAACAAAACCCATTAAATATACATAAATCAGTTTGAGGGTAGAAAGGAATTTTGAATACATAAGATGCAATATGACATTTTACAGTTAATTTGGGTTTTAATTTACCTTCATTATGTAGAAAATGACACTCTTAAAAAAGAGAGAGAGAGAAAAGAAAATGACACTCTAGGCTTGATATTCAATTCAGAAGCAACCAATAAGACAATTATTGGATCTCATTCTTACGGCATTCTGAGCAGATATATAAACTCTGTGACACCATAAGCAATCTATTATAATATTAAACACATGACTCATGATACACTTTAGCAATTATATATTTTTTCCCTTTTTTGAAGAAGCAGAAAAAATCTCTTTCTTATATTAAACACAAAGGAAAGCAAGGAATATTTACACATAATGAGAGGAAAAGTTGTCATCTATAAGAAAAGTACTAGATCCTCTTTTTTTGAAATAAAAATAGATTCATAAGAAGTTACAAAACAGTACAAATAGGTCCTATGTACCCTTTAAACCCTTTTCCCCCAATGGTTACATCTTCCATAGTTATAACAGATTATCAAAACCAGAAAATTGATATTGGTAGAATCAATGCTTAAAGTTTATGCCATTTATCAAATGTAGACTCATGGAACCTAAATACAATCAAGATACAGCTCTATTCCACCTCCATTAAGATCTTCCTAGTTCTACCCCCCTCTAGTCACATTCACCCCCTTCCCCCTCACCATCTGTGATGAGTTGAATAGCACTCCTCAAAAATTTGTTTCCTCCCAGAACCTGAGAATGGGACCTTATCTGGATATAGGATCTTTGCAGAAAGAATTAGTTAAGGATCATGAGATGAATTCATCCTATATTTAGGGTGAAATCTAAATCCAATGACTTGTATCCTTAGGAGAAGAGGAGAGGACACATGAAAACGCAGAGAAGTCACATGAGGACAGAGGCAGAGACTGGAGTTATACAACAAGCCAAGGAATGCCAAGAGTGGTCAGCAGCCACCAGCAGCTAGGAGGGGCATGGAACACTGTTTCTCAGGGGCTCCAGAGGAAACCCTGCTGACACTTTGATTTCAGACCTCTAGCCTCCAGAACTGTGGGGATAAATTTGTTTTAAGCACCTGGTTTGTGGGACTTTGTTACATCAGCCCTTGGAAAGTAAACTATTCTTAAATTCTGACTACTACTAATATGTTCTCTATCTCTTACAATTTTGTCATTTAGAGAATGCTATATAAATGAAGTCAAACAGTATGTGACCTTTTGAAATGAGCTACCTCACTCAGAATAATACTCTTGAGATCCATCCAAGTTGCTGCATGTATCAATAGTTCATTCCCTTTTATCATGGAATAGTAGTCCCCTGTGTAGCTGTAGCAGAGGTTTAATCATTCATTCACCTACCCAGGGACATTCTGATTACAAACAGAGCTGCTATGAACATTTATGGACAGGCTTTTATGTTCTTAAATTTGTCAGGAATAAACATCCAGGAGTGTGATTGCTGGGTCATATGATAAGTATATGTTTATTTATTCTTTAAAGAAACTGAAAATTATTTTTCAAAGTGACTATACCATTTTACATTCAAACCAGCCAGTTTCTGTGCATCCTTGCCAGCATTTGGTACTGTCATTCTGTCATTATGTTTTATTTTAGTTGATGCAATAGATGTGTAATGATATCTCTTCATGGTCCTTAATTTGTATTTCCCTAATGGATACTGATGTCGAACATCCTCTCATGTGCTTATTTTCCATCTGTATATCCTCTTCAGTAAAATCTCATGTCCTTTGCCCATTATCTAATTGAACTGACTCTGTTTTTTATGTTTTTTGGTTTTTTCCTATTTTTGTTTGTATGGTTGTTTGTTTGTTCCTTAGGAGTCATAACAAAAGTGGAGAGAAAAGGGTAGACCAGGTCCTCAGGACCTGAGGACAGTGGCAATCTCTCTGGATTTCCTTCTGCCTCATATATATCAGACTGAGTGGTTGGGTTCTGGTCAAGGCACCAAACGAGAAATGTCAATACGTGCAGACCAAAAAACAAAACAAAAGCAAAACAACAACAACAAAAGAACAAAAGCTTTTCTCTCCAGTACAAGGGCCAGAAAAAGGGAAGGCTAGCAACAAAGAAAAACTTTTAACAATAACCATTCTACTTCAGGGATGCACCAAAGAAAAAACTGTGACCCCACCACCAGCCCTCCAGAAATTCCAAGTGCAGAGCCTAGACGTGAACACTAATCAGACAGTAATGACTCACTCCAAATTTCTGCCAGGGTGGTATCGGAGTATGGAGCTGGGACTTTCATCCCAAATAAGTGACAATGAGCCCCCAGTGTGAAGTCAGTGGAGACCACCTAGGGAGCCCATACTTCTATCCCCATGCATCAGCGAGGAGGTGTCCTTCCTCACTCCAAAGGGGTAGTTTCAGAGGAGGCCTAGGGAAAAATCAGGATTTCCACCACTGCTCAGCAGTAATGAGGTAATCTCCTCTTCTCACACAGGATACTATTAACAGTGGTCTAGTAGGGAGCCTGAATTAGCAAACCAGCACAGCAGCCTATCCAGCCACCTGCCCAGCCGTGAGGAGGAATCCTTCTCTGCCCAATCCTGGATGTCAAGAAAGGGAAACAGAAAACCTAGATTCTAACCACTTCCAGCCGTGCGGAATTGTCCTCATCTCCCATAACTTGGAATTGTATCACAGGAAGCCTGATAAAACACAAGATTTAAATAATAGCTACAGTTTCAGGCACAATGCCCCAAATATAGAAGTTTTGACAGAAAATCGCCAAGAATAAGGGAGATCCCAACTTCAGTGAGGAAAGACAATCAACAGCTGGCAACAAGAAGATGACACCAATATGAGAATTGTCTGACAAGGATTTAAAAACAGCCTTCATGAAAATGCTTCAACAGCAATTACAAATATCCTTGAAACAAATAAAAAATAGAAAGTCTCAGCAAAAAATTGTAGAAACAAGATTCAAGTAGAAACTTTATAGTGAAAATTACAATGACCAAAATTTTAAAACTAGTTGAATGGGCTAAGCAGCAGAATGGAGAAGAAAGATGAAAAAAATCAGTGAACTTGAGATGAAACAATAAAAATTTTCCAACCTGAACAACAGAGAAAACAGACTGGAAAAAAAAAAAAAAGGTGAACAGAGACTCAGGGACATGTAGGAATATAACAAAAGGTCTATCATTCATGTTACTGTAGTTTCAGAAGAGTAGGAAAAAGATATTGGGCCTGAAAAATATTTGAGGAAATAATGGATAACAGGAAAATCTCCAATTGCTTGGAAACTAAACAGCACACCTACACAATGAAAGGGTCAAAGATAAAGTCTAAAGAAAAAAATGTTTTAAAATACATGGCACTCAATGAAAATGAAAATATAACATAACAATATTTCATGGAGAGAGCTAAAATAATTCTGAGAGAGAAATGTATAGCATGAAATGTTTTTTTAGAAAACAAGAAAATCTCAAAAATCTAAGCCACTCAATATACTAGAAAAAGAAGAGCAAATTAAAAATACAAAGCAAGCAGAAAGAAGGTAACAATAACAGTAAGAGCAGAAAGCAATGAAAATGAAAAGGAGAAGGCAATAAAGAAAATCAATGAAACAGAGGATACCACTACAGACCGTACACACAACAGAAGTATAAGGTAATTTACAAACAAATACTCACATTTGACAACTTAGATGTAATGGACCAATTTCTGGAAAAGTACAAACTCCCACAATGCACCCAATTTAAAATAGATAATTTGGGCTTCCCTGGTGGCGCAGGGGTTGAGAATCTGCCTGCTAATGCAGGAGACACGGGTTCGAGCCCTGGTCTGGGAAGATCCCACATGCCGCGGAGCAACTAGGCCCGTGAGCCACAACTACTGAGCCTGCGCATCTGGAGCCTGTGCTCCGCAATAAGAGAGGCCACGACAGTGAAAGGCCTGCGCACCGCGATGAAGAGTGGCCCCCACTTGCCACAACTAGAGAAAGCCCTCGCACAGAAATGAAGACCCAACACAGCCATAAATAAATAAATTAAAAAAAAAAAAAAAAAAAAAATAGATAATTTGATGAGCACTATAACTATTCAGGAAATTGAAATTTTTCTTTAAAAACTCTCAAGAAAGAAACCTCCAGGCCCATATGATTTCACTCACAAATTCCACCAAACATTTAAAGAATTAACATCAATTCTACACAATCTTTTCAAAAACAAGAGGAAACACTTTCCTATTTATTTTATGAATCCAATTTTATCAAAACCAGAAAAAGGCAACATAAAAAGAAAAGTACAGACCATATCTCTCATTAATCAAGATGTAAGAACTCTCAAAATATTAGTAAATATAATTCAGAAATACATTTTTAAAGTATACATCATGACCAAGTGGTTTTTATTTCAGATATACAAGCTAGTCCAAAACTGTAAAATTAATAAATGTAATCCATTTTATCAACAAGCAAAAGGAGAAAAATAACATGACAATATCAAGTGATGCAGACAAAACATTTGGAAAAAATCAACACCCATTCATGATAAAACTCAGAGAAATAAGGATATAGAGGGACTTCCGCACATTGATAACAAATATCTACCAAAACAAACAAACTTATAGCACATACCACACTTATAAAAGACTTAAAATTTTCCACCAATGATTAGGAACAAGGCAAGGGTGCCCACAATCACCACTGGTCTTTGAGTTAGTTGTGAAAGTTCTAACCAGCAAATAAGCCAAGAAAAGGAAATAACATGCAAACATGACAGAAGATGAAATAAACCCCGTCCTCTATTTGCAGATGATATGATCTATGTAGAAAATTCCGAAGAATCTATAAGCAAACTGCTAGAACTAATAAGTTATTCAGCAAAGCTGTAGTATACGAGATCAACATACAAAATCTGTTGAATTTCTAGATCCTATAAATGAATACTTAATAAATGAAATAAAAAACACAATACCGTCATCGCTGGGCGCAAGGGTATGAGTGAGAAGCGGACGAAAGCAACGTGAACGTAGAAGGCAGTGCCAGCACACCGAAGGTCCCAGGAAGGGGCTCGCCAGAGACTTCATCGTGAGCGCCAGCGTCAGAAACATATAAATAAATTTAGACCCTAGTTTATATCTTTTTACAGTATACTATTTTCTAAATCTTTGTTGAAATTAATCAGCTAATTAGATCATGCCAGCGTCAGAACTGGAGGGCCCTCCCACAGCTCCCGCACCTGACCAGGAGGTGCTCCAGTGCGCATGCGTAGCAAGGGTCTGCACCTGCTCCCACTAGCTGGAGGAGACCTCTCGGGGCGGCCAGGTGGAGCCGGTTGTGGTGCTGCTGTGTGAGCTGAGAGGTGTTGGGAACTCCTCGCCATGTTGGCACTGCTTCTCCCCTCCCAGGCTGAGGCAACTCATGGAAAACATGGCATCCACGATTTAATAAAAAAATATATATACCATTTTACAATAATTCAAAAAATATGAAATACTTTTGTGTAAATTTAACGAAACATGTATAGGACTGCATATTGATAATGATGAAACACTAATGAAATAAGATCTACATAAATGGAGAGAAACACCATTTAAATGGATTGAAAGATTCAACATAGTAAAAGTCAGTTCTCAAATTTATAGAGTTTTAATGCAATTTCTATAAAAATTCCATCGAATTTTTTTGTAGATATAGCCAAGATCATTCTAAAATTCATATGGAAATATAAGGGAAGTAGAATAGCAGCACAATTTTGAAAAACAAGAATAATTAGCAAGATTATTCTACCTGATCTGATGACTTATAAAGCCACAATAATCAAGACCATGGTAATGGCAGAGGGATAGACAGGTAGATTGGGGGAACAGAATAGAGAATCCAGAAATAGTTCCACGTAAGTGTGGTCAGCTGATTTTCGACAAAGATACATGTGCAATTTAATGAAAAAAAGAAAAGCATTTTCCAACAAATGGTGCTGGAGTAATTAGCCAAAAAACAAAAAGTACCTCAACATGCATTATAGATTCAAATGTGTACCATAAAACTATAAAAATTCTGGAAGATAACACAGGAGAAAATCTCCTGCATCTAGGGCTTGGTGAAGAGTTCCTAGACAGTCATCAAAGGAGTGATCCGTAAAAGAAAAAAAATCAATAAATTGGACTTCATCAAAGCATTTTTTTTTCTGCAGAAGACCCAATTAAGAGATGAAAAAACAAGCTACAAACCTGGAGAAAATACTTGCAAACCTTATATGTAACAAAGGACTCATCTCAAACATATAAATAAATTTAGACCCTAGTTTATATCTTTTTACAGTATACTATTTTCTAAATCTTTGTTGAAATTAATCAGCTAATTAGATCATGCCTGATGCAAATGTACTATTTTTATGAGTGCAATGGGAGGTGAACTTCATGAAGAAGCACAATCCAGAAAATGGATATTTTTCATCTTTTAGCAAATAGGCAAAAACAATCATTTATGTAAGTAAAATGTTAAAAAATATTTTATGCCCAACAGTTTTGGGCATGTTGTGGCTCGATATGCCTGGCAAGTCACTGCCTATAAAGGCTGCACACACATTTACTGTTCATTCTTTAACAATGCCTAAACTAATAGAATCTTTGTCCTGTACATTTCATTTTCCACCATGCAACTCTCAAGTCTTTGAGACAATGGCTTGCTGCACATTTTATGATTTCTTTTGATTAAGAATCTAGCAGGCTTCTATTATATAAAGTTTTAGAATAGGCAGAAACAATCTGTGTTTACAGAAACCAGATCTTTAGCAGTTTAGGGCCATAGCGTAGGAAGGATTGATTGTAAAGGCCAGTGAAGGAACTTTTGGGGATGACTGAAAGTTTCTGTATCTTAAATAGCGGTGGTTACATGACTGTATGTATTTGTCAACACTTATCAAGTGTTTACAGCTGATGCTCTATCAAGTTTTGGGCTTTCAAGTAATTTTGAAGACCAGTTCACCTACATTCAACACTGGGAAACATTCAACAGCAGTTCTTTTGATCTTGGGTAATTTATCATCAATAGGGAGTCACATATTTCTGATCTCCAGGCCCTGCTGAGCTTCCACTCCCACCACACCTGACCCATATTCTTTGCTGATATCTCTGGTGATATCTCTATGCTCCAAACAGGCCCTTTATCTAATTCTTTTAGGCAATTAGCGAGAATGCCAAAGGCTCTTCCTGAGACTTTCGGACCTTGATTGTTTTTAGCTTGAAATAATCTTCATGTTTGATGAAATAAAATTCATATTTTATGGCAAGAGGAGAAAAATTTTAACGTAAAATTTTTCTTTGCCCTTTTGGGCCTCCTCCCTTCCCTTTAGTGTGTATTGTGCATCTTCATTAACCAGACCTCCTTAGGAGATAACATTCTTTCTTAATCTCATCAAAGATCATAACTCCTTAGGAGATAACCTTCCTTCTTAATCTTGTAAGTGGCCACAATTACCCATGACCCACTACAGCTTTGTAGGTATAGATCTAGATTGTGTAAACTGTCAATAACCTGTGATTTGACATATAATCCTTTGTCTCAAAAATTTATATAACTGTTCTTTGACTTCTAACTAGCAGAATGGTCCTCAAAGCTTTGTGGAAGACTGTCCCTTGGGTTATAATCCTCAAGTTGGCTCAGATAAAATTTTCCATTTCTTTCTTGGATTGACAAATGATTAATTTTTCATTGACATGTCAAAGAGATGTATTTTGGGGTGGTAAATTTTGCTTCCCTACAAAAGCAACAAAATTTACCCTCAATAGAGAACTGATGAATAAAATATGTTATTTCTACAATGAAGCACTCTGCAGTTGTAATTTTAAGTTAAAATTGGAATATCAACATCAACTCTTTAAAAAATACATTTATAAGCTTAACTCTATTTACTGTAAAGTGACAGAAGTACTCTTATTCAATCCCCAGCTGTATTTCCAAAGTTTCCTTTTATTAAAAGGACATCTTTAATAAACTTACTTTTCAAAAATGTATCATATATCTATTTTTATTTCTTAGGAAAATTATTAGGGGTATATAATTGGATGAATAGATAAAAACTTTACAGCTTTTGATTCATGTACCTGAATTTTCCTCAATAAAAGTTATGCCTTTTCACACTCTTATCAACAATGTATGGAAATGCCAATTTTATAGCACTTTTATAGATACTGGTTTAATTACTGAGTTTGAATATTTTCAAACATGATGGATAAAAACTGGTATCTTATAGTTCTCATTTAAATTTCTTTGTTGTCTAGTAAAATAAAATAATTTTTCAAAAGTCTCTTTTGCCGTTAATATTGATACTTATTTTTAAAATTCCATCTGTGATCTTGGCCTGTCTCCCAATTCAGGTATTCAAATTGTGCTTATTTCAGATCCTATAAATATTTTTGATAGTGCAGATATTTATCTGTCAAGCATGTTGCAAATTTATCCCAGTATGTCATTTCCACTTTTCAGCTGCTTTTTAAAATTATATTTTGTGAGTAATGCAAATAAATTCTATAATGTAAAACTTTCAAAGAACCATTATATAAGTATACAAACACAATGTGTAATCCAAAACAAAGTGCAAAAAATATGAAGCATAAAATTATGTTCATTATAGATATTAACTTGAAATTCTTATGATTGATTTGTTTCCAGGTTGGATTTATGGATGAAAAATATCTCCTTTCTTTAGAAATTTAAAACTACTCTGGACATATTGACCAAATTTCCTGTACGTAAAAGCATATGTAATGTTTTACTTTCCAGAATCTCTCTGATATTAGCCTACAATCGCAGTTTTAAACAGCTAAAAATATTGACTAATAGAGTAAGTCCTCCAGTTGCAGACATTCTAATTTGTAAACTTTTGCCTTATTTTTGACTCTTCCAGATGTTGCCTCCTTTTTAAAATTCAAATATATCTTCAAATTGGATTATTGTTAAATTGCTACAATTATTCTACATATGCTGAAATAAAAAGCAGTATTTGGAGGTAATTTGAGTTAGATTAATTCTTGGAGTTAGAATAAACATGGTAGGTAGCTCAATGATTATTACATGTTTTTGTTAGATGGAAACCCTCTACCTTTTGGCATTATAGTGCTTAGGGCAGATTTATTGATTATATTTGAATTTGTGGGAGATTCTGTCAGGGAGGAAGAAATTTTCCTCTACCCTTCTAGGTTCTTCTGGCTGGTCTAAGAATTAAACTGACATAGATTAACAGGAAAAAAGCAAACAAAAGTTTAATAACATGTATATGTTGGAGAGACACAGGACAACTGAGTAACTAACCAAAATGAAAACCTTCACATTAAATACCACTTTCAGCTAAAGATAATAAGAGGATGTTGGGGGTAGTGGTTTGGAACTTCAGAGGAGAAGAAGGCAATTCACATGTAGTTGATGGAAAAGCAAATGTTTGGTCCCAAGCTGAGACAGTGGGACACAGCATGAACTCTGATCTCTAGGCCGCACCACCCTTAATCCATACTCTTTGCAAATATCTCTGGTAATATCTCTATTCTGGAAACTGGCCCTTTATCTAAACTCTTTAGGCACTCAAGGGGGAAGTAAAAAGAAAGACTTTCTGACTCTTCTGTTTCTTAAAAATAATCAGCCTAAATTAATCCTTATGGGAAAGAGATACATGTGGGGGGGAGCAAATTTTGCTCCCCTACAGTCCTAATCAATCACTGCTCTAGCACACGCTAATTATTATACAAATCAAATGCAAAGTCAAATTCAAAACTGCAGAGAAATTAAATTCCGAGAACAACAGAGAACCCTTGAGATATTAAAACTTGTCTAGTGTATAACAGCATTAAATTAGTAATGCTGAAACAATTCATTAAAATCTGGAGCTTCCTTTTAATAAATATACATAGTAAAGAAATAAAGAAATTTTATATCATCTAATCATTTATGGTCATTTAGATTGAATGACTAAAAGTGGAATCTTAGTCCTCATTCCATATCCCTTTCCTTCCCCACTGCACCCCCCCCCCAAAAAAAGGGCAAGTTTTATAATTTTTACTTCCAAGATAACATTTTAGGTCTTCATCTATCCTAAGCCACATTTAACGTATTTAAATTTTGACTAAGTAAGTTTGGATGTCTATCTCACTTTGTTTTTGCACTTGACTTTCAGCAGATTTGACATTTGTTCCCACCTTCTAGTCAACAACTTCCAATGCTTTTCAAACTTGCCATTTTGGAAATTCTTAACATATTTTGGACCCAAGTTTTATTATTGAAATTAGAGAGTAGAATTCGGCATATTTAGTAAAGAAATAAATTTTGTTTTCTACATTGCAATTCCAGGCACAGCCATTTCAATGGGGATTTGAAAGATGGATTAGGGAATTGTAGCTGTTAATTGATCTGATTCTCTAATTAGCAGGATAGACATCTGGCCAATGACTTTTTTTCTTCCAAGAATTTTGGCTGTTGGGTAACAGAAGGTATTCACTTGCTATGGGTATGATGACTCTTATATTTTGAGAGCAACTGTGTTATTAAGCAACTGTCTCAGAAATAGTTTGGCCCCTTCACCCTGCCTTTGTTGCTTTGTGGATGCCTCTCAGGCCTGGCTTATTAGCCAGAATACCCAAATCAATGGGAGCTCTTGGGCAGCTGGAGGCAAGGCTGCCACTTGCATTGTAATTTTGCTTATGATATCTTTTGATGTACAGAAAATTTGAATTTTTTTATTCAGTCTCTACTGCTTGCTTCCTTACTTTTATGCTTAGAGATCATTTCCCCAGTCAAATATAAGAATCATTCAGGGGTATTCTAATTATTTTATGATTCTTTCTGTTTTAATATTAAATCCATTTAAAATATATTTTGCATAAATTGAGGAAAATCTTATCATTTTAGAAAATCACTGCTGCTCCATTTATAGAATAATTGACCCTTTTTAAAAATGTTATTAATATGAATCTGACTGAAATTTCTCTTGTGTACTACTAACATTTTGGCTAAACTTCTGTCAGTATTTCTGGATCATTTATTATTTTATTGTTTATATAAGGGACTCCTTTTGTATTGTGGAGTTTAATGGGGATGCCTTTTAATTTTCAAAATAAGTAATATCTTTATTGTTATTTTATATAATATTAATTTTCATATAATAGTTATTTTTTAATTTTTAGTTTACTCTAAGTTTTTATTCCATTTTGATTTTTTTAAATTTTGGAAATAGTTTTTGAAACATCTATACAGATGAGATGAAATTTATAAGAGATTTCTTTATATTGGCCCATTCTTAGTTTTAGAAAGACTAAGCTACTTTCTATTCCACTAAAGTAGTTTAGTCTTTCAAAATTTCTGCTGAATTGGATGTGATTATTTTTGAAGAATATGAAGTAATAAATAAGATAGATCAATATTTTTCTTTTGCATGCTTTCTTTATCAGATTTTGGTTCAGAGTTATGTAAGTGTCATGGAAAGAACCGACAGTGTTCATACTTTTTCTGTGTTCTAGCAGAGAATTTATGACAGGGAAATGTGGTGCCTTAAAAGTTAAAAAATAAAAAGTCACCTCTTAGACTGTCTGAGCAAAGAAGCTTTGCTGGAGCTATAAAAAGTCAGTAATCTGAATCTGGAAGGGGATACAGTGATGAAATGGATATCTTTTCCTCAAATCACTCTCTTGAACCATGCTTACACCCAGCCCAGATTCACACATCTCAGTCCTCTGAAAGAATAAGAACTGCAGGGCAGGGTAATGGTTAAGGACAGTATTTGGAACCAGACACATTTAGGTTTGAATGCCAACTTTGATCTTACAAATCTGATTTTACCTTTCTAAGTCCCAGTACATACTAATGTAAAATAGAATAAAAATACCCTGCTATAAAAATTTATACTCAATTTATATTCAAACAAGACCTTACAAGTCAAGGATTAGTGAAAGATTTGGAAAGAAGGCATTTTGCTCTTTCACTATTTTTAAAGAAATCCAAGAATACCATGTCTCCACCTAATACTTGATGTAAAAATGAGTTATCCATCAGGTAATTCTTAAAAGAATTGAATTTTGCTACAATGTCAACAAATATATTTTAAGTGCTTGATCCATACTCTTATAAAGGTCTCATATTTTTTTGACCAAAGACTGTCAATTCTAGACTGATTGAAGTTCTCTATATTAATGTAAACTGCAGCTACTGCCAAAGAAGAATGGGTCATTAATCTTTTTTTATTTCTATCAACAAAACAGATATCATTCTTTGAAATAAAAAGATATAATCCAGGTTCAATTTAGGATACTAAGAAACAGTTTCTGCTTTGAAAAATAGCAATATAAACTCCATATAAAGACAATTAAAGGAAAACAACAATGTTACTTAGATGTTTTATGCCCAGTAACCATAAAACTGACCATCTGAATATTTGAGTGGAGACAATAATTAGATACTTCTTATCTTACCTTTGCAGATCAAGAATGTTGCCTACCATATCAGTAAACAAAGAATGTGCAGCCATCAAGCCATTAGCCACTGCATCCACCAACAACAGCGCACTCTAAGGGGATTCAGGATAGAGAAAAACAGAATATTGGCCCTAGATAGTTAAGGTGCATATCAAAGGAATAATTTCAATAAGCCCAGACTCTTGCATCTTCCCATACATAGAAAAGCACTAGATTCATTAACTTGAGATGTCTGGTTTTCTTTAACAGTAATCTTTTGATGTTCTGACTACCTAGGGGTTTTTGCAAAAACTCCTACATATCCTGGCTCCTCCCTTACCTTTTCAGATCAGTCCCTCAGAGCTATCTGAGAGTCTGTCTCCCCGTTTAAGTCCTCAGTTAAGTCCACCAAACAAAACATAAATAGGGTTCTAGAAATTCTAGAGAGGAGTCCAACAATTCGCTGGTAAAGGGAAGATTTGAAGATATTTTATAACTCTTTAGATTAGATTGAGAAAATTAACATTCTTCATCAAAGAATGGGTGGGAGAAGTGTAAGCTGATGAAGACTGTTGACCTAAAACAGACTGCCAGATATTTCTCCAACAAAAAGAATTTTTTTGAGATTAGTAAATAATTGCAATTCAGGGCCAGCAACCATGGTGAGCCATGTGCAAGTCAAGGCACAGCAAGGGAAGGAGAACTCTTTTATAGTGGGAAAAAGGAAGTTGGAAGGGCTATAGTAAACAAAGAGTCCATGGCTTTTCATTGGCTGAGAGGTTGCCAGGAAAGAAGAGGAGTCTTCTTCCTGGTGGGCTCTGCTGTCCTCACAGGGCATGAAAGATCCCCCTTCTGGTCTCTCAACTTAATCTAATTGAGGTTTCTGCTTATTAATTTTTTATAAGATTATGACCAAGGGATGAGACAGTGTGGAAGAACAGTTCATCACTGTCTAATATTAATAGGTTTTGATTGTATAAACATATATTCTCCTTTTTTTTAAACAGGAAAACACTTTTCTTTGAATTTATTATTCACCTTTATACTGCAACACTCAATACTAATACAATTTATGTACTATTCTTGGCTAGGGAAATATTAGGGAAATATTCTGCATCATTCTAACCACTATCATGTTCAAAACATCTAATATATCACAGGGGTTTAAAGATGATTTTATTGAATTCTAATTGTTTAACTTCTTGTGTACACTTAATATAGTCATGATAAACTGATCTCTTTTAAAAACCGAATATAAGAAGAAATGCATTGAGCTTTCAGTAATTCTCAACAGGTATAGATAGACTCTACCAAGTACTTTTAAGGTTGATATTTTCATTAACAGAAGCCAATCTACAACCTTTCAATTGTTTACTAGTTGACTTATTCTTTCCAGTGCTGTCATTATTCTTGGGACCTAAGAGAAGAATCTGAGCATTATTACCTCTATGATGGGATTATGATTATAGATAAATTCAGAACTTAAAGACTGCTGTTCCTGGAATAGACTCTAGCCACTCCTGGATACCTGACTGGCGTAGTCTGTGAGTTATCATTAATAAATTTATATCAGAACTTGACAAAGAAGAACTATAAACCTCTAGTTGAAAAGAATGTTACAATTTAGCTCAGCGATTTTTTTTAAAAAATTGGTATCCATGGCAATTATCTTCTGGGCATCCTTGAACTGCTAAAATTACAATCAAAACAGTGTGTCTACATAAGTGCATTTATCTAGGTAGATGGCCTATAGATTTTTATCAGATTATTTAAGAGGACTTTGATCCAAAAAGAACAAGAACACATTTATTATATAACACACACACACACACACAAACATTCTCTCTCTCACCCCCTCTCTTTCCCTCTGTCTCTCTTTCTCTTTTTCTCTTTGAGTAAACCGAAGTCCAGAGAGGTAAGCAGACTGGCCCTAAAGGCACTTGTCCTCGTCACACAGTAAAACGGAGTTGGGACCAGAACTGCATTCTTCTGGTTTTCCTGTCCAACTCTTATTTCCATTATACTAATGGTCTTTTGTCTCTTGTCAATATTTTGAAAGCATGAGTCTTACATTATGGTATGTAATCTACTAGTGCATTATCAAATATGACAAATAATGATAGGAAGATATACCCTCTTCAGTATTTATATATGCATTGTATCATTTTGCTTACTTAGGATCAGAACAAACTAAAATTCTTCTTTTCTCTGACTCCTAGGTAAAATTGTTAGGTCTAAAATAAGAATGTCCTTCCCACGTGTTTGATTGGCTGTCTGACAGGCTTTGGTAATTGAAACTAATTGAATCACTAACCTACATATATCAAAATTAAGTGTTTTAATGATAGTCACATTAGAACTTGATGAATGGTTATTAGATGTCAACCTTATGCTTCTTACTCTTAAACAGCTGTCTTAAAGTAAACAGCAGGCCCTTATATCAGAATAATAGTTCAATATATTTTAACCATTCCCAATAAAACCTATATACTCCTAAAGTTCAAACTTGGGGAAATCTTATTATTCCCCTATGTCTTTTAAAATTCCCAATATTATTTATCACAATATCACATTCCTTCATCTTTTGCAATTTATTGTATCAGCCACATTGCACCAGGACTTTGAAATTATTAACTCATTCAAATCATCAATCCATTTTATTATTTTTTTAATCCATTTTAAATAGTATTACTTTCCAAAATAGTTTTATCATTCCAATGCATTTTTCACTATTCTTGCTTCCTTAAAACTGAGGTTCTTAAGCATACAACTAGGTGATATTTAGATCAGATGACCATCCTTTAGATATATTGTTCTTTCCAAAATTATTTGACACTGACAAAAGTCACAGAAGCCTCAATATAAATGGAATTATATTGTTAGAATGGAGGAGTTCGGTGGAGAAGTATGTATTTTAGGCCTTATTATAATTTTAATTTCTGATATCTTTTGGAGATTCTATTGCAAAATTACCTTTTAAATGTGTAGCATTTTCACAAAATTATAATACAAAGACACTGCTTGCATATTACTCTATTATTTCATAACATAGATGGTGAACTAAAAAGGGAGCTAAGGACAAAAAAAATAAAAGAAAGAAAGAAGCCTTAGAACTTTCAGCATGATAAATAATTCATATCATGGCACACTATATTACTAAATATTTTAAGTTACATTAAAGAAAACTCATAAAGAATTTTCTCAAGATCTACTCATCTAGAAAATTTCAAGTATATAATACATTTTATTCACTATAGTTCTCACCACACACATGCAAAAAAGTAAGCATGTGTGGTGATAGGTAAATTAGCTTGATTGGGGGCATCATTTCACAATGTATATGTATTCAAAATATCACCTTGTATACATTAAATATATACAATGATTATTTGTTAATCATACCTCAATAAAGCTAAAAATAAATACACACAAATGAATTAAATGTTGATTGACCTAAAAAAAAGGGTAAGAGTAGTTCTCATTTGAATTACCCAGGCTTAAAAAAATTACTATGCAAAGACAAGGACTTATCGCTTTCTACACATCAATTAACAAACAGGAAGATACAGAATAGAGGAAAGAAACTTAGAAGTCTGGATCTTTAATGTGAGAACCTGAAACTCTGGAAGATGATCTAGATGCAGAGTTGCCCAATAGTTGCCCAGATTCATTGGACATCTGAAGAAAGGAAGATTGCAGTTAGGTGAATAATTGTGAATATATGGTGATCATAAATAATATTTCAAAGTATCTGCCACAATCATGTGATATGAAAGACATATGTATTACTAACATCACCATGGTTTGTTGTCTACATTTATAATTAAATGAAATACTAAAGTTCAATTAAAGTTTAGGGAAAATAAAGATGTAGTATTTTCCTCATCCAAGTTCAGTAATCTGTTAATTCTGTCTATAAAAACCAGGTTATAAAACTGGTTTCTAATAAAGTATTTTCCAGTAATATGTGTAACTTATGAAAAAAATACAATAAATACTACATTATTTTCTAGTTTCTCTTTACTTATAAATTACTGATACAAAATGGGTTTAAAATAGATTTAAAATTTTCTGCCAAATTTATACAGCAACGATAAATAGTAGATATCAAAAAGATGATGTGTTGAACTAAAGATAAAAATATAGGTGAAGGGAATTAAGAGACACAAACTTCCTATTATAAAATAAATTAATTCATGGGGATGTACTATATAGCATAGGAAATATAGTCAATAATATTGCAATAACTTTGTATGGTGACAGATGGTTACTATACTTATTGATAATGCACATCAATTCAAATCATTCTGTTGTACACCTGAAACTAATATAATATTGTATGTCAACTACAATAAATAAAAATTTAAATACACTTATTGATAGATTCAGAAAAGTTACAGAAAGCAAATGAATAGTAAATGATAAGAGAAGAACCTGCAGACACATGAAAATTAATGGAAAGAATGGGATGGGGTGGATAGTATGATGAGAATTCAACAATTTTTCATTACTGGTGTTGTCCAAGTTTAGTTTGATGTAGTCCATTCGTTCATTTTGCTTTAGTCACCCTTGTCCAAGGAGACAGACCAAAAAAATATTGCTGAGACCTATGTTAAAGAGCATACTGCCTATGTTTTCTTCTAGGACTTTTATGGTTTCAGGTCTCACAATTAAGTCTTTAATCTATTTTGGGTTTATTTTTGTATATGGTATAAGAAAGTGGTTCAGTTTCATTCTACTAACTGTAGATGTCCAGTTTCCCCAACTATTTATTGAATAGGTTGTCTTTTCCCTATTCTATTTTCTTGCCTCCTTTCTCCTAGATTAATTGCTCATATAAATGTGGGTTCACTTCTGGGCTCTCTATTCTGTTCCATTGATCTATGTGTCTGTGCTTGTGCCAGTACTATATACAGTTTTGGTTAGTATAGCTTTGTAGTATAGTTTGAAATCAGTGAGTGTGATATCTCCAGCTTTGTTCTTTCTTAAGATTGTTTTGGCTATTCAGGGTCTTTGTGATTCCATACAAATTTTAGGATTATTTGTTCCAGTTTTGTGAAAAATGCCATTGGCATTTTGATAGGAATTGCATTGCATCTCCAGATTCCTTTGGGTAGTATGGGCATTTTAACAATATGAATTCTTCTAATCCATGAGCATAGTGTATCTTTCCATTTATTTGTGTCATCTTCAGTTTATTTCATCAACGTCTTACAGTTTTTAGAGAACAGATCTTTCAACTTCCTTGGTTAAATTTATTCCTAGGTATTTTACTCTTTTTGATGCAATTGTCAATGTAACTGTTTTCTTAATTTCACTTTCTGATAGATCATTATTAGTTTATAGAAATGAAATAGATTTCTGTATGTTGATTTTGCATCCTGCAACTTTACTGAATTTGTTGATTAGTTCTAACAGTTTCTTGGTGATGTCTTTAGGGTTTTCTCTATATAATATAATGTCACCCGCAAATAGTGACAATTTTTCTTCCTTTTCAAATTGGATGATTTTATTTCTTTTTCTTGCCTAATTGGTCTACCTAAGGCTTCCAATAATATGTTGAAAAAAAGTGGTGATAGTAGGCATCCTTATCTTGTTTCTGATCTTAGGGGGGAAGCTTTCAGGTTTTTATCATTGAGTAGGGTGTAAGCGGTGGACTTGTCATACATGGCCTTTATTATGTTGAAGTACATTCCCTCTTTACCCATTTTATTGAATATCTATATCATAAATGGGTGTTAAATCTTGTAAAATGCTTTTTCTGCATCTAATGAAATGATCATATGATTTTTATCATGCTGACTGATTTGTGGATATTAACCATTCTTGCATACCTGGTATAAATCCCACCTGATAATGGTGTATGATCTTTTGAATGTGTTACTGAATTCAGTTTGCTAATATTGTGTTGAGTATTTTTTTCACCTATGTTTATCTGGGATATTGGCCAGTAATTTTCTTTTTTCATAGTGCCTTTACCTGGATTTGGTAATACTGGCTTCATAGAATGAGTTTGAAAGCATTCCTTTCTCTTCAATTTTTTGGAATAGTTTGAGAAGGATAGGTATTAACTCTTCTTTAAATGTTTGGTAGAATTCACTCCTGAAGCCTTCGGGTCCTACACTTCTGTTTGTTGGGAGCTTTTTATTACTGATTCAATTTCATTACTGATAACTGTTGTTTATATTTTCTATTTATTCCTAATTCAGATTTGGAAAATTATATGTCACTAAGAATTTATCCATTTCTTCTAGGTTTTCCAATTTGTTGGATTATAATTGTTCATTGTAAACTCTTATGATCCTTTATGTTTCTGTGGTCTCAGTTGTAAATTCTTCTCTTTCATTTCTGATTATTTTGATTTGGGCCCTCTCTCCTTTTATCTTTATGAGTCTGGATAAAAGTTTATTGATTTTTTTAATCTTTTCAAAAAAACCAGCTCTTAGTTTCATTGATTTTTTTTCTAATGTTTTTTTGTCTCAATTTCACTTATTTCTACTCTGATTTTTATTATTTCCTTCCTCAACTAACTTTGTGCTTTATTTTTTCTTCTTTTTCCAGTTTCTTTAGTTGTAAGGTTAGTTGTTTATCTGAGAGTTTTCTTGTTTCATGAGGTAGGCCTGTAACATTATAAACTTCCCTCTTAGAACTGCATTTGCTGTGTTCCATAATTTTTGAACACTGCGTTTCTGTTTTCATTCATCTTGAGTTATTTTCTGATTTCCTCTTTGATTTCTTCATTAAACCATCGGTTTTTCAGTTGCATGTTGCTTAGTCCCCAGCTGTTTGTGCTACTCCCACCTTTCTTCCTGTAATTGACTTTTAGTTTCATACTGTTGTGATCAGAAAAAATGCCTGAGAACCTAGACAAGATGGTGGAGTAAAAGGACCTTGAGCTCACCTCCTCCCATGAACACACCAAAATCACAACTAACTGCTGAACAACCATTGATAAAAAGAATTGAAATCTACACACACACACACACAAAGATACTCTACATCTAAAGACATAAAGAAGGAACCATGAGATGGAAGGAGGGGCACACTATTCATATAATCAAATCCCATGCCCCCCCCCAGGTGAGTGACCCACAAACTGCAGATTAATTACATTGGAGAAATTTTCCAACAGGAGTGAAAGCTCTGAGCCCCACACTGGGCTCCCAAGCCTACAGATCTGGCATCAGAGAGAAGCCCCCAGAGCATCTGGCTTTGAAGGCCAGTGGGGCTTGAGTGCAGGAGCTCCACAGGACTGGGGAAATAGAAACTCCACTCTTGGAGGGCACACATAAGGTCTTGTGTGCACCAAGACCCAGGGCAAAAGTAGTGACTCCATAGGAGCCTGGGTTGGATGTACCTGCTAGTCTTGGAGGGTCTCCTGGGGAGACAGGGGCAGCTGTGGCTCTCTCTTGGGTCATAAAAGCTGGTGGCAGACATAGGGAAACCTACGTGAACTCTGGCTGGAGACAGACATTTTGGGTCCTTGGAACCAAAACCTGGCACCACTCAACAGCCTGTAAGTTCCAGTGCTGGAATGCCTTAGGCCAAACAATGAAAAAGGCAGGAACACAGACCCACCCATCAGAAGACAGGCTGCCTGAACCCACAGCCACCTCTAGACATGCCCCTTGACACCACCCTGCCCACCAGTGGGCAGACACCAACCCCTCCCAACAGGACGTCTGCACAAGCCCCTAGATGAGACTCACCTACCAGGGGGTAGACACCAGAAGGAAGGAAACTAGTCTTGCAGCCTGCAGAACTGAGTCAGCAAACACAGGTCAGAACCTAGCCTGGGAGCAGCCATCCCTGGCTCTTCAGTGATGAGAAGAGAGTGTACTGCTGGGACACATGGGACATCCCCTACAGAAGGCCACTTCTCCAAGGTTGAGGAATGTAACTAAGCTACTACATACATAAAAATACAAAAAGAAATTTAAACAAAATGATACGGCAAAGGAATATGTTCCAGACAAAGGAACAAGATAAAACCCCTGAAGAGCAACTAAGTGCAGTAGAGATAGACAATCTACCAGAGAAAAAGCTCCAAGTAATGACTGTAATGATGATCCAAGAACTTGGAAAAATAATGGATGCACAGATCAAGTAGTTAAAAGAAGTTCTTAGCAAAGAGATAGAAAATATAAAGAACAATCAAACAGAGTTGAACAATAAAATAACTGAAGTAAAAAAAACACTTGAAGGAATCAATAACAGAATAAATAAGGCAGAAGAACGGATAAGTGAGCTGGAAGACAGAATGGTGGAAATCACCATCACGGAACAGAATAAAGAAAAAAGAACGAAAAGAAATGAGGACAAGGGATTCCCTAGTGGTCCGTGCTTCCACTGCAGGGGGCATGGGTTTGATTCCTAGTTGAGGAACTAAGATGCTGTAGACTGCGTGGTATGGCCAAAAAAAAAAAAGAAATGACGATAGTTTAAGAGACGTCTGGGACAACATTAAATGCACCAACATTTGAATTATAAATGTCCCAGAAGGAGAAGAGAGAGAGAAAGGGTCTGGGAAAATATTTGAAAAGATAATAGCTGAAAACTTCCCTAACATGGGAAAGGAAACAATCACTCAAGTTAAGGAAGCAAAGAGAGTCCCACACAGGATAAACCAAAGGAGGAAAATGGCAAGACACATATAAATCAAATTGACAAAAATTAAAAACAAAGAGAAAATATTAAAAGCAACAAGGAAAAAGCAACAAATAATATACAAGGTTATCCCCATAGGGTTATCAGCTGATTTTTCAGCAGAAACTCTGCAGGCCAGAAGGGAGTGGCACAATATATTTAAAGTGATGAAAGGGAAAAACCTACAACCAAGAACACTCTACCCATCAAGGCCCTTGTTCAGATTTGACGGAGAAATCAAAAGTTTTACAGACAAGCAAAAACTGAGAGATTTCAGCATCACCAAACCAGCTTTACAACAAATGCTAAAGGAACTTCTCTAGGTGGGAAAGAAAAGGCCACATTAGAAACAAGAAAATTATGAATGGGAAAGCTCACCAGCCAAGGCAAATATACATACAGTAAAGATAGGAAATCATCCACACACAAATATGACATCAAAACCAGCAATTGTGAGAGGAGAATACAGGTGCAGTATATTTGAAATGTATTTGAAATTAAGAGACCAGCAAGTTAAAATAATCATGTATACATATAGACTGCTATACTAAAACTTCATGGTAACCGTAAACCAAAAGTCTATAATAAATAAACACACAAAAAAGAAAAAGGAAACCAGACATAACAGTAAAGATAGTCATCAAAACACAAAAGAATGGAACAAAAGAAGAAAGGAGATAAAAC
The DNA here is from genome assembly GCF_965194825.1 of Balaenoptera physalus. Lineage (NCBI taxonomy): Eukaryota > Metazoa > Chordata > Mammalia > Artiodactyla > Balaenopteridae > Balaenoptera > Balaenoptera physalus. The sequence continues at coordinate 96,383,056 of NC_138890.1, read as the reverse complement.
ACATACAAAAACAAATCCAAAACAATTAACAAAATGGCAATAGGAACATACATATCATATAAAACCTTAAATGTAAACGGATTAAATGCTCCAACTGAAAGACATAGACTGGCTATAGGGATTTGAAAAAAAAAAAAAGATCCTTATATATGTTGTCTACAAGAGAGCCACTTCAATTCTAGAAACACACACAGACTGAAAGTGAGGGGATGGAAAAAGGTATTCCATGCAAATGGAAATCAAAAGAAAGCTGGAGTAGCAATACTCATATCAGACAAAATAGACTTTAAAATAAAGACTGTTACAAGAGACAAAGAAGGACACTACATAATGATCAAGGGATCAATCCAAGAAGAAGATATAACAATTTAAAATATATAAGCACCCAACACAGGAGCACCTCAATATATAAGGTAAATGTTAACAGACATAAAAGGAAAAATTGACTGTAAAACAATAATAGTGGAGGAGTTTAACACTCAACTTACATCAATGGACAGATTATCCAGACAGAAAATCAATAAGGAAACAAAGGCCTTAAATGAAACATTAGACCAGATGGACTTAATTGATATTTATAGAGTATTCCATCTGAAAGCAGAATACACATTCTTTTCAAGTCTACATGTAATATCCTCCAGAATAGATCACATGCTGGGCCAAAAAGGAAATCTTGGTAAATTTAAGAAAATTGAAATCATATCAAGCATCTTTTCTGACCACCATGCAAGGAAATCAACAACAAGAAAAAAAACTGCAAAAAACACAAACACATGGAGGCTAAACAATGTTCAACTAAACAACCAATGGATCACTGAAGAAATCAGAGAGGAAATATAAAAATATCTAGAGACAAATGAAAATGAGAACAAAACAATCCACAACCTATGGAATCTGGCAAAAGCAATTCTAAGAGGGAAGTTTATAGAAATACAAGCTTACCTCAAGAAACTAGAAAAATCTCAAACAACTTAACCTTACACATAAAGCAACTAGAGACAGAAGGACAAACAAAACCCAAAGTTAGTAGAAGAAGAGAAATCTTAAAGATCAGAGTAGAAATAAATGAAATAGAGACAAAGAAATCAGTAGAAAAGATCAATGAAACTAATAGCTAATTCTTTGAAAAGATAAACAAAATTGATAAACCTTTCACCAGACTCATCAAGAAAAAAAAAGGGAGAGGGCCCAAATCAATAAAATCATAAATGAAAAAGGAGAAATTACAAACAACACCACAGAAATACAAAGGATCATAAGAGACTACTAAAAGCACCTATATGCCAGTAAAATGAACAACATAGAAGAAATGGATAAATTCTTAGAAAATCTCCCAAGACTGAACCAGGAAGAAATAGAAAATAAGAACTGACCAATTACAAGTACTAAAATTGAATCTGTGATTTAAAAAACTCTCAACAAACAAAAGTCCAAGACCAGATGGCTTCACAGGTAAATTCTATTAAATTCTATTAACTCTTAAAAAAAAGTTAGTACCCATCTTTCTGAAACTATTCCAAAAAATTGCAGAGGAAGGAATACTTCTGAACTCATTCTATTGGGCCACCATCACCCTGACACCGAAAGCAGACAAAGATATGAAAAAAAGAAAATTACAGGCCAATATCACTGATGAACATAGATGCAAAAATCCTCAACAAAATACTAGCAAACCAAATCCAACAATACATTAAAAGGATTAAACACCATGATCAAGTGGGATTTATCCCAGGGATGAAAGGATTTTTCAATATCTGCAAATCAATCAGTGTGACACACCACATAAACATGCTGAAGAATAAAAACCATATGATCATCTCAGTAGATGCAGAAAAAGCTTTTGACAAAATTCAACACCCATTCATGATAAAAACTCTGCAGAAAGTGGGCCCAGAAGGAACCAATCTCAACATAATAAAGGCCATATATAACAAACCCACAGCTAACATCATTCTCAATGGTGAAAAGCAGAAAGCATTTCCTCTAAGATCAGGAACAAGACAAGGATGTCCACTCTTGCCACTTTTATTCAACATAGTTTTGGAAGTCCTGTCCATGGCAATCAGAGAAAAAAAGAAAAAGAAATCCAAATTGGAAAAGAAGAAGTAAAACTGTCATTGTTTGCAGATGACATGATACTGTACATAGAAAATCCTAAAGATGCTACTGGAAAATTACTAGAGCTCATCAATGAATTCAGTAAAGTTGCAGGATGCAAAATTAATACACAGAAATCTCTTGTATTTGTACACACTAATAACTAGGATCAGAAAGAGAAATTAAGGAAACAATCCCATTTACCATCACAACAAAAAGCATAAAATACCTAGGAATAAACCTATCTAAAGAGGCAAAAAACATGTACTCCAAAAACTATAAGATGCTGATGAAAAAAATCACAGAAGACACAAACAGATGGAAAAATACACTGTGTTCTTGGATTGGAAGAATCAATATTGTCAAAATGACTATACTATCCAAGGCAATCTACAGACTCAGTACAATCCCTACCAATCTACCAATGGCATTTTTCACAGAAGAAAAATTTTTTTTTAATTTGTATGGAAACACAAAAGACCCCGACTAGCCAAAGCAATCCTGAGTAAGAAAAATGGAGCTGGAGGAATCAGGCTCCCTGACTTCAGGCTATACTGCAAAGGTACAGTCATCAAAACAGTATGGTACTGGCACCAAAACAGAAATACAGATCAATGAAACAGGATAGAAAGACTAGAAATAAACCCACACACATATGGCAAGTTATCTGTGACAAAGGAGGCAAGACTATAAAATGGAAAAAAGATAGTCTCTTCAATAAGTGGTGCTGGGAAAACTGGACAGATACATGTAAAAGAATGAGATTAGAACATTCTCTAACACCATGCATAAAAACAAACTCAAAATGGGTTAAAGACCTAAATGTAAGACCAGATACTCTAAAACTCCAAGAGGAAAACATAGGCAAGACATTCTTTGACATAAATTGCAGAAATATCTTTTTGGATCCATCTCCTAGCGTAAGGGAAAAAAACCACAAACAAATGTGACCTAATTAAACTTAAAAGCTTTTGCACAGCAAAGGGAACCATAACAAAACAAAAAGACAACCTACAGAGTAGGAGAAAATATTTGGAAACAATGCAACTGACAAGGGGTCAATTTCTAAAATATTCAAACAGCTCATACAGCTCAATATCAAAAAAAAAAAAAAACCCAATCAAAAAATGGACCGAAGATCTAAATAGACATTTCTCCAAAGAAGACATACAGATTGCCAAAAAGCATATGGAAAGATGCTTAACATTGCTAATCATTAGAGAAATGCAAATCAAAACTGCAATGAGGTATCACCTCACACTGGTCAGAATGGCCATCAACAAAAAGTCTGCAAATAATAAACACTGGATAGGGAAAGGGAGGAAAGGGAATCATCCTCCACTGTTGGTGCGAACGTAAATTGATACAGCCACTATGGAGAACAGTATGGAGGTTCCTTAAAAAACTAAAAATAGAGCTACCATATGATTCACCAATCCCACTCCTGGGCATATATCCTGGGAAAACCACAATTTGAAAAGATGCATGCACCCTGATGTTCATTGCAGCAGTATTTACAACAGCCAAGACGTGGAAGCAACCTAAATGTCCATCAACAGATGAATGGATAAAGAAGATGTGGTATATATGTACAATGGAATAGTACTCGACCATAAAAACAGAATGAAATAATGCTATTTGCAGCAATATCATATGACATCACTTATATGTAGAATTTAAAAAGAAAAGACACAAATGACTGTATCTCCAAAACAGAAATAAAATCACAGATACAGAAAACAAATTTATGGTTATCAAAGGGGAAAGCGGGTAGTGGGAGGGATAAATTAGGAGGCTGGGATTAACATATACACACTACTATGTATAAAGTAGATAACCCACAAGGATCTACTCTATAGAATAAGGAAACATAGTGAATATTTTGTAATAATGTATAAGGGAAAATAATCTGAAAATGATTCTTATTATATTATTCTTTATATATATATATATATATATATATATATATATATATATGTATATATAAATTGCTGTGCTGTACACCTGAAACTTACATAATATGTAATCAACTGTATTTCAATAAAAAAATTTAAGACAGTATTTTTAAATGCTTGATATAATTTCTATCATTTTAAATTTGTTGAGACTTGTTTTGTGTCTCAACATGTGATCTATCCTGGAGAATGTTCCATGTGCACTTGAGAAGAAGAATGTGTATTCTGCTCTTTGGCTGTTTGAGTGCTCTGTATATATCTCTTAAGGTCATCTAATATAATGTGTCATTTAAGGCCAGTGTTTTCTTATTGATTTTCTGTCTGGATGACCCATCCACTGATGTAAGGAGTGTTAAATTCTCTTACTATTATTGTATTTACTGTCAAGATCTCCCTTTATTTCTGTTATGTATTTAGGTGCTCCTATGTTGGCTGCACAGATATTTACAAGTGTGTTACATCTCTTGTTGGATTGATCCCTTCATCATTAAACCCCTTTAACATTTCTTGTAAGGCTAGTTAGCAGTGATGAACTCCTCTAGCTTTTGCCTGTCTGGGAAACTCTTTCTCTCTCCCTTAATTCTGAATGATAACCTTGCTAGGTAGAGTATTCTTGGTTGTAAGTTCTTCTCTTTCAGTAGTTTGATTATATTCTGCCAGTCCTTTTGGGACAATAAGGTTTCTGTTGAAAAATTAGCTGATAGTCTTATGGGGGTTCCTTTGTACATAACTGTTTCTCTTACTGCTTTTAAGATTCACTTCTTGTCATTAACTTTTGACATTTTAATCATAATGTACTTTAGTGTGGGTCTCTTTCGGTTCATCTTGTTTGGGACTCTGTGTTACTTGGACTTGGATGTCAGTTTCCTTCATCAGATTAGGAAAGTTTTCAGCCGTTATTTCTTCAGATAGGTTTTCTGGCCCTTTCTCTCTCTCTCTTCTTCCAGGACCTCTATAATGCAAGTGTTAGTACACTTGACGTTGTCCCAGAGGTCTCTTAAATATCCTAATTTTTTTCTTATTCTTTTTCTTTTTGTTATTCCAATTGGGTGATTTCCACGACACTGTTTTCCAGATCACTGCTCTGTTCTGCATGCTTTGATCTGCTGTTGATTCCCTCTAGTGTATTTTTCATTTTAGTTATTGCATTCTTCAGTTTTGATTTTTTAAAATATTTTCTATCTCTTGTTGACGTTCTAAGTTCATCTATTCTTTTCCCAAGTTCAGTAAGCATTTTTATGACTATTACTTTGAACTCTTTATGTTGCTGTTCAGTTCTTTTTGTTGTTCTTTCAGTTCATTTTGTTCAGTTCTTTTTCTGAGCTTTTGTCTTGTTCTTTCATCTGTAAAGTATTCCTTTGTCTCCTAATTTTGCATGACTCTCTTTTTTGTTTCTCTGCATTAGGTAAATCAGCTATGTCTCCCAGTCTTGAAAAAAGGGCCTTAAGTAGAAGGTGTTTTTTGGGGCTCAGTGGCACAATGCCTCCTGGTCACCAGCACCAGGTGCTCCAGGGGTATCTCCTCTGTGGGCTGTGTACACCCTGCTATTGTGGTTTGACCTTGATTGCTGCAGATGTGCTGCTGTGTTGGACTGGCCCTCAGGTGAGCTGGCTGCAGTGCCTGGCCATGACTGCTGTGTGTGTGCTGGTGGGTGGGGCTACCTCCCAGCCTGGCTGACTGAGAGGTCTGGCTACAACTGCTAGGGGTACATTTCTTGCCCCCCCTGAAGTGGGATGTGCTTTGGAAGGGCGCTGGTGCTCCCTGGTTACTTGCTGGTTGGGACGTGGCAGGAGCCACTTTGGAGGGGTACTGGGCAGAATGGCTGCTGCGTGGTGTGCGAGCCCTGTTGGAGGGGTTGGCTGGGGCAGGCTGGTTGTGAGCTGCTGTTCCTTAAGGGAACATCGAGTTGGGGTGCGTGGCGTTAGGTTGCTGGAGAGTGACATAACTGGTAGAAAGAGAGTAAAAACAAAATAGGGCCTACCAGCACTTCTGTCCCCAGAGAAAGTACCACCAGCTCCCTGTCCCTCTAGCACACAACCTAAAATTAGTCAATGAATCTCCTTCTCATAAGACCCAGGCACTTTTCAAGCTGTTGCCTCTGAGCTGGGACTTGGAGTGAGTGAGTGTGTGCATGAGTCCTTCAAGAAGAATGTCAGTTTTCTATGGCCCTCTGGTTCTTCTGACATAAGCCCTGCTGGTTTTCAAAGTTAGCTATTATGGAGGCTCATCTTCTCAGTGAAGCCCCCTCAGGTTGGGAAGCCTGTGGTGGGGCTGAGACCCCTTGCTCCTCAGGGGGGCCTCGGCAGTTGTGATATCCTTCCTGTGCTGTGGGTCGTCACACCAGGTACGTGGGTTCTGACTAGATCATGTCTCTCCTTCTCCTGCCAATCTTGATGTGGCCTTTTCTTTATATTCTTAGTTGTAGAAAATCTTTTCTGCTAGTCTTCAGATCATTCTCAAAGATAGTTGTTGTATACGTAGTTGTAGTTTTGCTGTATCCATTGGAGGAGGTGAGCTCAGGATCTTCTTACTCTGCCATCTTGATCCCTAATTAAGTGTATTTTTTAAGGCAAAAATTCCTCAAAGGGTCACTCAAGTACATATTTTTTAAAATAAAGCACTTAAAATCATCTGTTATTTTAATTTTTATTATCTGCATATTTTTAAGATAATTATACATTTACCCTGAAATTTTAAATTTTTATCATTAAATCTAAGTATTCAATTAAAGCACTAGTTAAATATTCATGGTGAAGAATTAGGTTACACACACCATCCTTAACTATTATTACAAATTGTTTTTGTTAATAAAGCCAATTAAACCAGCCCAATGAAACCCAGATAAAGAGAAATTCATTTAAATTCAATTATATACAATATTTAATGGTCTGTTTATTATGTTGAGCAATAAGCTAAATCATATCTAGAGTAAAGGAGTCATTATTACAAAAGTCAGAGTCATCATTTTTTAGGACAGTATCTTTCATTTTAGCAATGAAAAATATTTATATTATATATAATTTTATATTAATGTAATCATTTGAGAAAGAACATAGGTTTATTATATAACTATCATCACATCTATTGATATTAGATACAATATGAAAGAAAGAATGGTAGGCTGTGAGTCTAGAAAGTTCATTTCAATAACTCCAGAAGAAAATAAGTGTTTGACTTTGGACAAGACTCTGATTTTCTGTTGACTCAGTTTCCTCATATATAAATATATGTCTGTTCTATCTACCTTACATATGAGTTGTTTTCAAATAACAATTCAAAGTTTTAATCAGGATACTTGATGGCAATATGAAGTACTTACTGCCAGAAGATCTTTTTCCAGTATTGTGTGACTAGGCAATTCTCCTCTGAATCAATATGCTCCTGGTATTTTCAGAACTTGGGTACAAGTATTTACACTTTTCATTAAATACTTTTTCATGTTAGATACTTGTTTAGCTTCTAGTCTTCCTGCTAGCTCTCACATGATCAACACCTAGCATCAGTTGAGTGGCAAATCTAATCTCATTGGGTGACAAAACAACCAATCAATCCAATTGTTGGATTAAACTTTATCCTCATAATATGTGAATATTAGCATTCACTAAGGGGGTGGATGAAAAATATTTTCTCTTGATTCACAAAATTTAACTCAATTTTTGAAGTAGAAAAGAATTTTATTTCTTGTCTAAGAAAATTAAGACAAAATAATGAAGTATATGCTAGATTATCCCTTTCTAGGTCTCATTTTCTAGGCAAGCAGGTACACTCAAAAAAATGAGAGACCTCAGAGTTAATAACATTCCCCTTTATTGGTTTTTCCTAACCATTAATATTCACAACTTTTCAAAAGTATGTACTTAACATACACCTCAAATAAATTAAACCTTCAACTATGTACTTTTTTCTGCATGTTGAAATTACTTGAGAATCCAGTAGAATCTCCTGGATCCCTGATCATTTTTCTTGTGCACGTTATACGCAAAATGCTCATTCAGCATTTTGTATTCACTTTTTCATTAAACCTACAAAATAACCCTATGACATAACTGCTCTTATTTTATACCCAATATATAGATGAGAGTTACAGAGACTATGGAACCTAGCCTAGGTTAAAGAGCTAATAAGTGTTAGGGTTGGAGTGTAAATTTCACATAAACATGGCTTTAAACACTATATAACTCACATTACCTCAAAAGACTCAATTACACACAGTGAAATTCTTTCATTGTCAACAAATAACACACCAAAATATAATTTTTACGAATATATAATATTTAATTCCATAGATACACAAACATTCATTTCATCAGCCTGGTATTACAGAATAACTTTCAAGTTGTTTTATATCTTTCCTTATAAATGGCACTGTCATTCTTGAACTTAAATCTTTATACACACCTTAATTATATCATTAAAATAACTTTATAGAAGTGGATATCCTTTATAGAAGGTATGCACTCATTTGAATTTTTAACACACACACACACACACAATCAAATTTACCTGCAGTGAAAAACTACATTGCCAAGCATTATACCACGAAGTGTATTTTCCCATGCTCTTGCCATGTCTGCATATTGTACATGTTTCTGGGTAATAAACTTAACTACAATGTGCACATATATGTTGAATGTTATATATATACATATGTATACATAACAAATATATATATATGTTATGTATATATATATATTTGTGTATATGTGTGGAGAGGGAGGCATAGAGAGAGATAGACAAAGAGGGTATATATTTATGCAATAAATATATTTGCAGGTTTGATAGTGAAAAATATACTGCAGAAATGTTGTTCAGATACTACATGGTAGCTCTCAGTGTAGTTGAAGACGGAACATTGTATTTTTGTGTGTGTGCTTATTCACTTATTTATTTTTTTAATACACCTTTATTGGAGTATAATTGCTTTACAACACTGTGTTAGTTTCTGTTGCACAACAATGTGAATCAGCCATATGCATACATATATCCGCATATCCCCTCCCTCTTGAGCCTCCCTCCCACCCTCCCTATCCCACCTCTCTGGGTCATCGCAAAGCACCGAGCTGATCTCCCTGTGCTATGTATGCTGCTGCTTCCCACAGCTATCTATTTTACATTTGGTAGTGTATATATGTCGATGTTACTCTCACTTCGTTCCAGCTTCCCCCTCCCCCACCGTGTCCTCAAGTCCATTCTCTATGTCTACTTCTTTATTCCTGTCCTGCCACTACGTTCATCAGTACCATTTTTTTTTTTTAAGATTCCATATATATGTGTTAGCATACGGTATTTGTTTTTCTCTTTCTGACTTACTTCACTCTGTATGACAGACTCTAGGTCCATCCACCTCACTACAAATAACTCAATTTCATTTCTTTTTATGGCTGAGCAATATTCCATTGTATATATGTGCCACATCTTCTTTATCCATTCATCCAATGATGGACATTTAGGTTGCTTCCATGTCCTGGCTATTGTAAATAGTGCTGCAATGAACATTGTGGTCCATGCCTCTTTTTGAATTATGGTTTTCTCAGGGTATATGCCCAGTAGTGGGATTGCTGGGTCGTATGGTAGTTCTACTTTTAGTTTTTTAAGGAACCTCCATACTTTTCTCCATAGTGGTTGTATCAATTTACATTCCCACCAACAGTGCAGGAGGGTTCCCTTTTCTCCACACCCTCTCCAGCATTTATTGTCTGTAGATTTTTTGATGATGGCCATTCTGACCGGTGTGAGGTGACACCTCATTGTAGTTTTGATTCACATTTCTCTAATAATTAGAGATGTTGAGCATCTTTTCATTTGCCTCTTGGCCATCTGTATGTCTTCTTTGATGAAATGGCTATTTAGGTCTTCTGCCCATTTTTTAATTGGGTTATTTGTTTTTTTGATATTGAGCTCCATGAACTGTTTGTATGTTTTGGAGATAAATCCTTTGTCCATTGTTTCATTTGCAAATATTTTCCCCCATTCTGAAGGTTGTCTTTTCATCTTGTTTATGGTTTCCTTTGCTGTGCAAAAGCTTTTAAGTTTAATTAGGTCCCATTTGTTTATTTTTGTTTTTATTTTTATTACTCTAGGAGGTGGGTCAAAAAAAGATCTTGCTGTGGTTTATGCCAAAGAGTGTTTTTCCTATGTTTTCCTCTAAGAGTTCCATCAGATACTACATGGTAGGTCTCAGTGTAGTTGAAGAGGTAACATTATATTTTAGAGTTGTATACAAAGTGAGTTCATATGCTAGAGTATGATAAGATAACAATACATATGGCAACAAGAAGCAAAATTAGAAGTAAATAATAATTATATTTTATCTAAATAAATGTACTAAATATCTCAACTTGCCCTTATGTTTTCTGCCAAAGGAGGCAGGCAGACCCATATGTACTAATCAATGGTTACTTTTGTTCTCTGGCTTTCTTTTCGGCTTGGACAATGGGGAATATCAGGAGACAGAAGGAAGAAATTAGCACCATCATATGTGTTCCCCTGGCTCTCTCACACTGATACTGGCTTAGGGTGACTGAATCCTTCAACTGAAGTTTGCATCATCCTTTCACATGGCCTTCTCAATAGGACTTTCACATTTCAGTTTCCAGAAACCACTTGGACTACTCGGTCTTAATAGTTATAGGCCTATTCAAAATATGTATTTCATATTGGATGAATATTGGTAGTTTGTGATTTTCAAGCAGTTGGTCCATTTCACCTAAGTTGTCAAATTTATGTGTTATTTATATTTGCTATGGTTTAAATATTCGTGTCCCTCCAAAATTCATATGTTGAAAGTCTAACCTCCAGGAGATGGGGCCTTTGGGGGTGATTAGATCATGAGGGCAGAGCCTCAGGGAATGAGATTAGTGACCCTATAAATGAGACCCTAGAAAGATCCCTCATCCCTTCCACCATGTGCAGCCACAACAAAAAGACAGCTGTCTATGAACCAGAAAGCAGGTTCTCACCAGACACTGAGTCTGCCAGTGCCTTGATCTTGGACCTGTCAGACTCCAGAAGTGTGAGAAATAATTTTCCATTGTTTACAAACCATGTATTCGGTGGTATTTTGTTAGAACAGTTCCATTGGACTAAGACAATAATATTCCTAATTATCCTTTTGATTTCTGAAGTATCTATGATGATATCCCTTATTTCATTCCTGATACTGGAAATCTGTGTTTCTCTCTCCTTCTCTCTCTCCTCCATCCTGCTTGAGGGGTGGGTCAATTTCATTGATCTTTTCAAAGAACCCGCTCTTTGTTTCAAAGGTTCTCTCTATTGTTTTGCAGTTTTCAATTTCACTGATTTCTATTCTTATCTTTGTTATTTCTTTCTTTTTGCTTGCCTTGGGTTTATTTTGCTCTTCTGTTTCTTAAGATGGGAACTTAGGTTATTGATCTAAGAATTTTCCTCTTTCCTAATGTGAGCATAGAATGCTATAAATTTTCCTCTCACACTCCTTTAGCTATGTCCCACAAATTTTGATATGTTAAAGTTTCATATTAATTGAGTTCCAGGTATCTTCTGATTCCCCTTGAGACTTTTTTGACCCACCAATTATTTAGAAGTGTGTTGTTCAGTTTCTATGTGTTTGGAAAATTTCCTGTTATTTTTCTTACTGATTTCCAGTATGAATCCACTGGTTAAAGAACACATTTGTGCTTGATTTCAGTTCTTTGAATTTTACTGAGGTTTGTTTTATGGCCCAGGATATGATATAGCTTGGTATATATTCTCTGATCACTTGAAGAAATGTATCCTTGTGTTGTTGGTTGCAGTGTTCTATAAACGTCCTTTAGATCCTGTTGGTTTCATGGTGCTGTGGAGTTTTATATCATTGCTGGTTTTCTGTCTAATTATTCTATGCATTGTTGTGAAAGAGGTGGTAAAGCCTCCATTGATAACTGTGGATTTGTCTTATTTTTTTCTTCAGTTCCATCAGTTTTTGCTTCACATATTTTGCACCTCTATTGTTTGGTACATACACATTTAGGATTGCTGTCTTCTTGGTGCATTATCATTATATAATGTCCCACTGTGGCTCTGATTACTCTCTTTGCTCTGAAGTCACTTTGATAATTATATAGCCACTAATACATTTTAAAATTAATATTTTCATGATACATGTTTGTTATCCTTTTGCTTTCAGCCTGCCTATGTTGTTATATTTAAAATGAGGGTTTTTTTAATAGACAGTAGATAGGTCATAATTTGTCATTCACTTTGTCAATCTGTCTTTTAATCAGTGCATTTTGACCATATATTTTAATGTAATTAATGATACATTAGGGGTTGTGCCAATTTATTTTTGTTTCCTGTTGGTTTTTTTTGTTTGTCTCTGTTTTATTTTCCTGCCTTATTGTGGCAGAAGATTTTTTAGAATTTCATTTTAATTTATCTGTAGTGTTTTGAGTGTATCGATTTGTATAGCTTTTTAAAGATTACTCTAGGTATTATTACAAATATATATATATATATATATATATATATATATATATATAATTACAATCTACTGGTGCTACATTTTACCAGTTCTAGTGAAGTACAGAAATTTTATCTTTCTTTACATCCCTTTGCCCTTCCCCATTTTTAGTGCAAATATATTAAATATTCTCTCCATGTATTTTGAACCATATTAAACAGTGTTTAAATTATTGCTCAAACCATCAAACATAATTTGGAAAGCTCAAGAGATCGAAAACTTACTGCATTTACCTTGAGTTTTGCTTCTTCCTTTCCTGATATTCCAAGGTTTCTTCTTTTGTTTTTTCCTTTTTATTTAGAAAAATTTAAAAATTATTCCTTTAGAGTAGGTCTCCTGGAGAAAAACTATTTTCACTGAGAGGGTCATGATTTCCACTTCATTCCTGAAGGGATATTTGCCTTGGGCATAATAGCATTCTAGACTGATTGTCCTTTCCTTTCAGCCCTGAACTATATTGTGCCATTTCCTTCTGGTTTCCCTGGTTTCTGATGAGAAATCCACTGTCTTTCTAATTGTGTTTTCCTCTCTAATGTGTGATTTTTCCCTGGTTGCTTTCAAAATGTGTCTTTGTCTTTAGCTTTCAGAAGTTTCATTATGATGTGTCTTGATGTAGATTTGTTTGGTTTTATCATGTTGGTAATTTCTTACCTTCTTGAATCTACAGATTTATCTCTCTTTCCAAATTTGGGATGTTTTCTGCCTTTATTTCTTCTAGTACTTTTTCAGACTCTCCTTGTTTCTCCTCTCCTTCTGGGACTCCAAAGACACAGGTCCATGAGGTTCTGTGTTTTTCTTTTCAGTGTATTTTCTCTCTGTTCTTCATCTTGGGTAGTTTCAATTGTTTATCTTCCAGCTCACTGATTCTTCCCCCAATCTCTCTATTATGTTGTTGAGCCCATCCACTGAGCTTTTCTTTTCAATTATTGTATTTTTCTGTTCTAGTATTCTCATTTGACTTTTCCTTATATCTTCTATTTCTTTGCTGAAACTTTTTCCCTAAAACTTTCTATCTTTTCATTTTTTTCAAGGGTGTTGGTAATTGCTTGTTGAAGCATGGCTGCTTTAAAATCTTTGACAGGTAATTCTAACATCTCTGTCATCTCAGTTTGGGCATCCATTTATTATCTTTTTCATTCAGTTTGAAATCTTTCTGATTCTTGGTATGATGAGTGATTTTTTTAATTGAAACCTGAATATTTTAATGTTATGTTCTGAGATTCTGGATCTTTCTTAAGCCTTCTGTTGTAGTTGGCTTTTTCTGATGCTGCCTTGTTACCGCTGGGCACAAACACAAGTCTTTGTTCCCCACTCAACCTCTGCTGATACCCAGTGTAAGGTCTCATTGTTATTGTTGAGTGGAAAAAGATATTCTAGTTTCCCACATGGTCTCTTCTGACACTGTTGTGGGAGTGGTCTCATTATCACTGGTCCACAGTGCATGTCATCACCTTCCACTATCTTTGATATCACTCCTTGGTACTGCCAGGTGGGGTACCCCTGGGGACCAGGATCCCCACAAGTTCTCCAGAGACAATATGAGAGAATGACCTCATAACTGCATGACTGAAACTCTAGCTCTGTACTTAGCCTTCTTTCTACCTGCATGATGGGGGTGTTGGGCACCTTGTTACAGCCTCACAAGGTAGAAGTCTAGGCTTCCCACTTTTCTTTGCTTGGCATGAATGGGGGTGCTAACACAATGTTTTCTGTGGTGTTTGACTGGAGTAGGGCTGTTTCTGTCTAAAAGTTTTCTGTCTTGCTAGCTGGCCCCTTTCTTGATCCCCTTGCTAAAAAGAGCAGGACTTCGGCAGAGAGGTTTTTTTGCAGTCACTGGTGTTTCCAGATTGCCAGCTTCTTCCAGGTTAAGTCTTGAATATATGAGCCAAAAAAAAAAAAAAAAAAACCCAGGAAATTTTATTGTGTTGTTCTTCAAGTTTCTAGCCAGTCCATCTTCTCTCCACCTTCAAGAGTCTTATGTTTATTTTATAGGTAATATCTAGGGGTTTTAGTTGTGATTAACATGAGATATAGGGGAAACTTTGAAAAAAAATATTTGGACATATTTTGGTTGTTACACAGTTTTATTCTCGAAAATACTTTGTATTAATTGCAAGATCTCTTCAATCTTCAAGCACAGAAAAATAGAAACAAAATATCCTATCTTGTATAACAAATCTTCAAAGAATGAGTGTCATTAAGTTTTTAACTCATTTATTAAAAAAATTAAATTCATTGCCTTCTAATTATAAGCCCTACAATTTAATTTCAAGAAAAGTATTAACCAAATTTTGACAAAAATTTTTGCATAACTGGAGGATGGAATTAAATTGATTTAGCACGCACAATGCAGGATGCATTTCTTCCATTTACATCTGTTATTTTTGTGAAGTAATTTTTTTAGTTATGACAGCCATTAAAACCAGATATAGAACTAACTAAATTTGGACTAAATCTTTGAAAAACTGTACCATAAAATAACAAACAAGTTTTACAAAATGACACATATATCATCATATCTAATCAGGGAAAGAAAGGTCTTTACCGTAATTAAATTAAATTAATTCAAGAAAATGGTATTTCACATATGGCATAATCGTTTTTAATTCCTAATTTTATATATGGTTTATGATGTCTACATTTTATACACTGGTATAATAGTGGATATATATATATATACATATATAAAAATTTGATATGTGTGTTTGTGTGTGTGAGTGTGCTAAAGCAATTTATTGATAGTAATATGTGAGTAAAAACTTTGGAGACCACTCTATTGTAGGCTGCATGACTTCTGTTTTACCCAGCTCCACAGATCATGTATTTAAACAGTAATATACAGCCTGATAAAAATACATGCTCTAGCAGAGGTACTTGTTCTCTGTTTATATCCAATTTGTAAAAAAATATGTTCAACTTAACAGCCAATGCACCTTGAAATATATACATATGTTTGCTTTATGATCCCAGAGATAAAATGTGTTTAGAAGTCAATAATGCTACATCATTTTTCAAATAGCCAAATAAAGCATTTGATAATATGTCAAGAATAGGAAAGAAACTGAAAAGAAAAAAGAATTATTTGACCAACAATTTCTGAATTATGTTTCATCTTTTAATAACATGAAATGGTAGTGCACTCAAAACTAATTCTAATAAATGCTACATTAACAATCCAGTCCTAACAATATCCAATTACGGTTGAACTTATAAAGCGAGAGCTTCAAAAATATAAAACTTCAATGATGTTTTAAAAATTTTAAGTCTGTCCGGTGCAGCCCTAAGCTGTTTTAACACATCATCATGACAGCTACATGACAGACAAAAACCAGGTCCATGTGACCTTACAGTAATCACGAGGCATGTACTGTTCTCATTATGTCTTCAAAGCATTATCAATAGAGAAGACTCTAGTATTAAACATTGATATTGGGTGTTATTTTTGACACCATTTACACTCATCATACCTAAATGTATGAAGAAAAAATTTCAATGTCTATATATGTTAGAATTTTTTGTGTTCTTTTTATGGGTCTGGAAAAATGAGCATATAATCAATTTCTATGATAATGCATTTATGAAAAGAATATTTTGGGCCCATTATTTGGCTAATTATTTGTATTTTATAGTCTCCACTACCAATAAGATTTTCTTAGTGGTAGTATAATAAATTTTCATTCCTACTAAGATAAGATTATATATGTTTTTCCATTCCATAGAAATACATACCAGTGACAGGTTCTGGGTTTATATATTACTTTCACAATAGGAATCCCCAGAAAATCTAGATAGCTTGACCCACACTGAGATAATCATTATTGCTTAAAAGTTCATCCTGTAACTTAGGTGTAGTCATTCCATAACAGGGAATCATACAGGATAACACTTAATCATTCCTAACAGAGCACTTTATAAGGAATACTTTCTCAATAAATACTAGCTCAATAAAATTATGTGATGAATTACTCAGTATTCATTCCATCTTTCTACTTACCATTTCTTTCTTCTATTTCTTGCATTCTTTTTTCTCTCCTATTCTCTCTCTTCCTCCCTTTCTTCCTCCCTCCCTTCCTTTCTTTCTCTTTCTTTTCTTTTTTCTTTTTTTCTCTTTCCAGTTGTTTTTTTTGACTCAATATACCATGCATTAAGAAAAAGTAAATCTCCAAAGCCTAACTAAATGAAATCATCTTAGTGTTAGTATCATTAAAATTGCCTTTACAGTTGAAAAAGCATAGCTGTCTCTGGAATGTGACTTTAAATCTTTTAATTGTCTAAGTTTCTTAGTACACTGAAGCTATTGAATACTTCAGTCTTCCATGGTTCTCCAGGATAACGAGCTGAATGTGCTATAATCAACTTTATGAACAGGGAAAATATATAGCCCAGAAACTGCATCCCTTTATCACACACTCAATAAATATGCTCATCCTATATTGCGATAGCACTGTTTGCTCCCAAGGCAGCAAAATGGTAAACTGAAGTTGCTGCTCTAATTAGACAAAAGCCTATAGGAAGGTTATATTCTATTTAGGTTCTGTCCCTAAGTTGACCATCCTAAGCCCAACCATAGGTTAGAAGTCCTCTCAGGGGCTGTTTCTTTTCTAAATTGTCCCAAAAATGATGACTCAGCAGAGGAGGAAACTGACCATGAAATTCAATCACATGAACAAAAATCCCTTCAAAAGAGTTAAAAAGACTAGTCCTTGCAAGATGCCCAGGCATTAATCACTTATTTTTTAAAAAAAAAAACACATTCTCTGAGATTTTAATTTAATTGCAGACACTTCAATAAAATATCAAATCATGCTAACATGGTGAAATAAGAAAGTGATTGTGTCTCCTTTTGCCCCTTCCATGTTCCTCTTTGCCTCTAGTTTCCAAACTGTGGATTCAATTTGGGATGACAATGAGTACCTTAGTGTTTTTATCTTTCTCATTAACTGACGGGATATAAGCCAAGGTTTGCCAACTAGTGGCCCATAGGTAATGCCTTGTGAGTTATACTCAGTATTAGAAAAATCAAGGAAGTTCACAGATAATGTGCATTTCCAAATTCTTTCAATAACAAAATTGACTGCAGTAGAATGATGGCATGCCCTTTTTAACAAATAAGTAGCTTTTCAATTTACTATGGTCACCCACACTTACTCCCCTTTCCCCATGTTCTCTAATACTTGGCCATTTCACTTGTTTATTACCATTACCTGCCAGTCTTATGGAAGCATCTGAAACTGAGAGTCCTTATATAAACCAAGGTTAGGCCATTAGGAACTCAGAGTCTATTTACAAAGGAAGGCAGAGAGTTTTCTATATCCATGACAGCTATTTTTAAAAATAAGAACTGTAGTGTTATGTTCTTATGAGAGAGGTCTAACCCTAAAAGTATCGATAGCTGTTAGTAGCTGGCACTATGTTCTATTTTTATAAAATAGAACAGTGACAATATTTAATCTGAACAAAACTTGGAGTGTACATTGCCTTGTGAAACAAATAATGGGTAGAAAAAAAATTTCTGAGACTTAGCATTTGTCAAGACGTGTCTGGTATTATGGCATTTGTGTTACGCAATAATCGGACAATTTGTAGATGTAAATAGGACATGTATTAAAGTCTAATGTTTAGGATATTTTAATATCAAAAGCTATAGAAAGCTTTTGGCAATTCCACCACAGAGAGTTTTAATAGATTCTGAATTTTTTTAAAGACTAGGAAAATGAATATTTGTGGAATTTTCAAACCAGCCACGAGATATCTGAATAGGTATGGGCCACATATTATGTGTGAATGATCAACTTAATGCCCCTGGATCTAAATATTATCTACATATTTTTTCATAATATACAGTATTCAGTAAAAATATGATTCACCTCCCTTTTTCATTTTAAAATTGTGTGCTAGATGTATCTAGCATCATAAATCTATCTAGCATCATAAACAACATAAATCTTTCTGTATTTCTGTTTCAATATATCTTATCAATTGAAAAAATTAAATTCTAATTTTAATACCTCCAATTAAATTAAATCAATTTTAAAAGCTTCTACAAAATTTTCAACATCATTGTGGTAAAATGCTACCAAAATAATCCAAAGAGCCAGTTAGTTTGATTTCATTATCTGATAATGGTGAATTGAAAAGGAGTTGTAAATTTATAGCAATGCCATAGAACATTCCAAGAGCGGAATTTATTTATGAATCAAAACTAGTGTTAGTATATTTCATGATGTATGGGTTATTCATCCAAATTATTTTGTCTGTAGTCACAGTTATCTTAAGATAACTATCTCATATGTTTACAATTTAAGTGAGATAAAAATGTTAAGATTTTTGCTATGCCTATACCTGGAGATGAATGATCATTGTCACTGCAAACCTATCTATTAATACTTTAACTCTTTAATAAATAGAGCTTCTAAATACAAGATTATGGATATATACACATTATCTATAAAATATTTTGGCCAAAACACAGTAAGACTTACTATCTGCATTTGTTATCTAACATTCTGGTATAAAGTGAAATTATCTACTCCATTTGAGCTCTGCATATAAATGTATCTTATACTTCCATAACTAGTATGGTATAGTGAATATATTATGATTATAATAACAATGGCATCTTTTAAAAACTCTGTTGTTTTAGACTCATTACTATGTCTACCTCAGCATCAATTTAGCCATCATTTAGTTAAACAGTTCTGTTGGGAAGATATGGGGAAATAATATATGTTTAAATTTCCAGCACAGTGACTGACATAGTTAAACTTTAAAAAAAAGTAACTGCTTTCCATGTTACTTTGTTTTCCTCTCCTATATTTTGCAAATAATTGTTTTCTTTCTTCATTTTGTCTACACAGATGCCATTAGCCAACATTTTTTAGAGCTAATCAAGTTCTCTTCTTTGAATAAACAATAAATTTTCATGATTAAAGCTTTCATAAAACAAAATGAAATGTTTCAGATTTATGTCATATAATTTTCACGTTTCTTAAAGCTGAAAGAATGCCGTTTTAGCATCGTATTAAAAATAAACACTCTAATGTCAGGCTGTTCGCATTCAAATGCCAGCTCTAACACACTTTTAGTCATAACCTTGAGCTTCATGCCCTCTCAAAGTCTCAAATTTTCCTCTATGTAAAATGGTGATAATAATAGTAACTTATTCAAAGTTATTATCAGGAATAAATGTGATAATCCACATAAAAATTTATCAGCACAGTGCCTACAAAATATATACAATTAAAATGAAGATCAATTTCTATTATCATTATATTTTGTGCCAGTCTTTGTGCTATAATATTATCAAAGTAAAGTCTCTGCCCTCAAGGAACTTAGTTTGTAAGGCACACAGATAGCAACAGGCAAGTAGAATAGATTTTTATGTTTATCATGATGGGCTTAAGTACAAGAACAATAGAAGAGATATGTAGTCTAGTTTTGACAGTCAAGAAGGAGATAATATGTCTTGGCAAATATATGAAGGATGAAAAATAATTATCCTGGTCAATGGAAAATCATTTATTTTTCTAACCAGGAGCCCCCTTTTCCCTCACAACTGAAGTATCCCTCTCCAAAAATACCATTTTTGTGGACCTCTGTGACTCGCATCATGATCTGTATGACTGTGATCCATGAGCTATTCTTTTTTCCTCTCCACTGTGACCTAAATACTCCAGGCTGTGGCTATTCCAGAATGAGGACGACAACTTACCATTTAGTAATATAAGCCCCTGAAATTTTGAAATGTTCATGTTTTTCTTTCTGCTGCTTATCCTAGTATATTAATCTATGAATACACCTAGATTTGAATCCCTGCTTCACTGCATGCTAGCTCTATGATTGTGAGCAAGTTACCTAAACTACTTGGTTCATAATTCCTGTATCTGGATATGGGAATAATAAAGTCTGTGATGAACACTATATATATATATATATATATATATATATATATATATATATATATATATATATATGAAATGGTTTCTGTCCAAAATCCTGGCTGATTCCATTTTTGATTATTGTGAGCATCAAAGTATAAGACATGTGAAAAGTTCTTCTTCCAGTCCTCAGAATATAATTAGCTCAGTAAGTATTAGATGCTGTTATTTTTATTGACAATCCTCTGCTTAGATGTCCAAACAAGAAAATGATACTGTCACTGAGCTACTTCTGTGGTTCATTCATTCAACAAACCTCTGCTACGTGTTTGACAGTATTGTAGGTGCTGAAGGTAAACAAGCAAATAAGAAAATGTTGGATGGCTATCCAAATTTTTTTTGATACTTCATGGGGAAAAAATTTCTCCAGGATCAGCTGCCAGTCAAACTCCTGATAATTTTATTTGTCCCACCTACACATGCTGACTATCTAGTATCTCCTTTTGGGGTTTCATAACTTCAATTCAGCTGCTATGCTAACACACCATCCCAAAAGATACCTATGATCACTGCTAAATGTAGTAAACTTGCTTTATATGAGGCCAGAATTAGTTTCTCTAACAATCTTTATCAAATGGATATTCCCAAGTACAACAAATGTGAGGGATAGAAAAAGGAATACTACCTTCAAAGCCAAATGATTTCTCACTATACTAAATCTCTTAAATGGTCAACTTGGCACCATTAAATTTACTCATGATGGTACTTCCCAATTAGAAAATGTGTTTACATGTTGATGAGAAACATACTTAGGATTTAATTGCAATTGATGATAGCACAGTAGTTGGTAAATTTAATGATGCCAACTGGTCATTTAGGTGACGCTGTCATTAGTTATATAGGCTGATAAAATACTTATTTAAAAGGAGTATATTACATCATTAATTACGGAACAGAGCTATTCATTTCATGTGGCTAGATGTGAAACATATTGAAGAAACTCAGGGATCCGTTACACCAAATGTTGACTTTGAGTATACTGGTAGAGATGGAAATTCAAATGTGCCACACATGTGTAGAAGTTACTGAATAATAGTAGTTATTCTCTATATTTTCAGAGTGATTGTCTAACCATTTTAGTGAGTGAAAAATAAATACACTGGAAGATAGAAATGGTAGACATTTCTGTTCATAACTGATTACTGCAGGACAAATTATATGATTAGTATATGACTTCCCAATTATCATGAGTGTAACTTTCCTTACTATTAATTAAAGTTAATAACCCCAATGGTAAGCATTTACTTAGAGCATAGTATAAATAATTAAATGTATAAAATAATTAAATGTGTACATTTCAGAAAGCACTTTCATGGGCTTCATCTCATTTCATTGTTATAAAACTTTTGAAATTATACTAATAAGGAAGATTTCTCTCAAATAATTTCAATGACTTGCCCAAATCAAAGACAATAGATGACCAACTTTAAATATGAACTGCATGAACTAATGTCTGATTTGATGTCCAGAGCTCTGAGTTAATTTTTGTAACAGTGCTGACAGAGATGAATATTACTATGTGTTAGCCATAGCAGTAGCGGTGGGTTCGGTGGTGGTGGTGTTAGCAGTAATTTTAGTAGTAGCAGTAGCAGCAGAAACAGCAGTAAGCGACAGGTAGTAGTGGTAGTGTTTCAACTGCACCACTTTCTCCCATATGTGTTGTAAGAATGTATCTGCAACAGAACTGCAGTTTTAAAGTTTTTTTGTGCATTAAATTTCCCAGTCAACAGAAACACATGGCTATTTACACCTTCTAAATGCATCTTTCTTAATATATCTTTTAGCCAATAATTTCTATAGATCCTTAGGTTCAGCATGGTAAAAATTTCTTTGTTTCATAAGAGAATGGGTAAGTTACATATACGATAGTGTTGAATCAAAAATGACATAATATTAAAATTATACGTCCAAAGAAGGATCCAAATTTGATATATAATGATCTCTTCAGTGTCCATGAATGCCTTTATGTGGCAAAACGTAAAAGGGAAACTGGTAATCATGATGAACATGTAACAGCATAGAGAAAAATGAGTGGGCACATTAAATAAATTAACTTCTTATTAAAATTATTAATAATTAGACATAAAAGCAATACAACACTAGATTGGAAGCTTGATTTGTATACTAGCAAATTATTACCACATGGTTGCAGGTGTTTTTTGAACTTAGATCTTAGATCTTTCTCAAAATAAGAAAGTTGCCAATAATCAAATGTACCTTACCTTGACCAAAGGAAATTAAAATACTCTCAAAAGGTAGCTCACCTCTCCTTTTCTTCTCCTTAAAGATAGGCACTTTCTGCTTCTTCTTGCGGATGAAGAGTCATCCAACAGACCCTGACTTTATTTAAGGTGAGTTTAAGTAGCCTGGTCAAATGAACTGGACTCTCTCAATCCCAATTTCAAATTCCTAAGAGAATATTAATAGTCTAGATGAATTCTAGTGTCTATTCCTACTCCAACGAATTGTAGCTGAGAAAGGACCACATATTATAAACATGGCAAGCATAAATAATACCTGTTATAGGTGAGGAAACCGTTCTCATATAAATAGGCACATACTCCAAGAGGTGATTAACATTAGATAATTTTGAAATGAATTACCTAACCTCTCTGAATCTCAAATTCTTCTTCTGTAAAACGATGATTACAATACATTGTCCAAAAGGGATATTTCAAGAAATAGTCATCATGTGCAAAAAATAACATGGCTCATATAGTGTCTGGTATACGAAAGGTGCTCAAAAAATGGCAGCTGTTGTGGATGGTGGTGATGGTATTACTGGGAAGAGACCATATGATGCTCATCTTTGTATTCCTCCCTAGGACTTACCACGGTGTCTTATACATAGTTGGTTCTTAATAACTTTTCACTAAACTGTTCAAATTATATGCTCTAGCAAGGACAGATAACCAGGTAGCATCTTCTTCATATGCGTATATAATGGTAAGCCTGTGATTCTGACTTCAAGAATCACAACCTTCATCACAACCTTTTCATTCTGTAGGCAGATAAAGAGTATTTGTGAATCAACTACCTTCATAGTTTAAATTCAAAAGCCTCACGTCTGACAAAGGACAACTTTCCTGATGTCTGACATATTTTTTATTCTGGGTACACATCTGTCCTCAGCAGGACACAAACAGCATCATGGAAAGTTGCTTTATTTTCAAATACTGTAATAGAAATGAAATGTATTTTGAAAACTCAGATATATTCATACTCGGCAGCAACAATTATGCCCACAATCATAAATATATCAAATGCCTCATTTGTTCTTGTGTTGTTTCAAAGATTACTTTTCAAATGTTCTCATAGAGTAGTCTTTCAATTTTGTCATGTGTCATAAAAACAGAAGTTATTTACATAAACAGAGAGCATTCTTCATGAGGTTTGGAAATTTTTGTTTTCTGTATCTCCTTTTTTCCCTTCTTTAAAAGGCAGGTAGTGGACTAGAAAAAAAGTAGGAGAACATGACTTTTTCTATTTAATATAAATATGTATATATTAGTATGCACATGTATGTATTTGGAATAAATTAATGAATAAAACTATACATATTCATTCATTAAGCACCCACTTTTTATAGGTCAATGTTTTGGCGCTAGAGATTCAGTAGTGAACAAGCAGATAAAAATCTCTACCTTCCTGGAGTTATATTCTTAATAGAAGCCAGAAAATGAACATTATAAAAAAGCAAAATGTGTATTATTTTCAGTGGTGCATCGTTCTAACGAGAAAAAAATGAATCAGGGAAGGAGGAATATGTAAAGCAGGTGAATTTTAGAGAAGGTACTAAGGAAAGCTCACTAAGAAGAGTATTAGTACTTACATATTACAGAACTTTCTTTTTTTAAAAAAAATATAGGTTTTTCCTAATTTCAGAAGTAATTTAGGATGAACATTTAAAAAAAATTCAAACACCACAGACATATATGACATATAATATGAAAGCTTCCTTTAATTCATGTTATATATGCATATATATTTACCATCTCCCTCCACATAAGATCACCCTGTACATATTGCTCAATGACTTTCTCCTTCCTTCATCAATACTGTTTATATAAATTCCCATCAATTTTATTTAACTGGCCAGGTGATTTTAATAAAAACTGGAGTAAGCCTTGAGAGCAGAGCTTGAAAATATGAAGCCACTTTGACAGCACTAAATAAGAACCAATAGCCCACATACACATCTTTAAAATGTCATTTGGAGTTCATGACAGATTAAAACTTTAACTTTAGTGTAAACCCTTTCATTTATGAAGCATAATTTTAGCTTGTCTACCTTCACAAAGTTCCTAAATAATGTAGTTTATTTTGGATGATGGATTATGAGAAGCTCGTTTATACATCCAATGCTTGACATTTGAAATCATATGTTTTTGTTTTTTAGTAATGAAGTAAGTTTGAAATCATGCCGTGTTATACAGTATAATTTCTTGTTTTTTTTTTAAACAAGTGGTCTCATCTTCATTGTTAATATATATAAGCCTAGGTTTTAAAAAGCATAGTTGTTGATGAATCTTATATCTAAAAGTTTAACTAGGAACTAATGTTTTCAGTAAGAAATAATCAAAATTATGAATAAACACTTCAATTATGATTTTTGTGATCAACTATAATGATTTGTTTGTTGAAACCAAATAATTGTGCCTTCAATAGTATCATTTATGTCACTAAATGGTCATTTGTTTCAATATCACTAAGATTGTGTTCTTTGGCAGAAATTCAGAACACATTTAGATGTTCTCATTAATAGTAAGGTAAACAAGGCACGCTGTCTCACAACGCTAATGAATTGTTCTTTAAAATCAAGATAAGTGCTATAGGACCATAATAATTACTTCCTTTCTTTGTTCCTTCCTGCCATTAAAATTATTTTGTTCTTTTTTTCCAAGTAATTGATTTGGTGATTCTATTTGATACCTTCTTATAATTGGAGTCTTGAGGTGCATGAATCACATCTTTGGTGATCCCTGTCCTTCTGCAAATAGGTATCTTCCTAACAAAAGCTGAAGAAGATGGGCTCAATGCAAGTTGTTAGTCCATTTAGGACTATTAAAAAAATTGCAGCAGGCTTTGTAAAGATACTCTTATTTAGCAGAGTAAATAACCCATTGGAAAGTATTGAGGCACTGAAAACTTTTCTTTGACGAAACATTAAAAAGCAACTAAAAAAAAAAAAAAAAGAATAAAGGCTATTTTTATTCCCTTGTTTACATCCAGCCATATTGAACCAAAACAGATTTTGATTCAAATAATATGAATTTAAACATTTTATTTAAGATTATAGTAATGGATGTTTATTAAATTTTTTCTAGAATAAAGTTTAATTGAACAAAAATATGAATAAATAAATGGTAAGGTTAGCAGAAAGTAATTTAAGTTTAGAGTTGTAAGGTTGTTAAAGTACTCATTTTTCTTCCATTTTGTTCTTACTGTCATATCTGTAAATGATAGAGCATTTTGATGGTGGTGGAGCATTATTTAAATAATAAAGAGGAAATATCTTCAGAAATTAAGTTGCCTCAAATAGATAATTGTGGAATAATTTCTTACCATTTTTACAGGGTCTATTCCTTGCCTTTAAAAATTTGTAATTAAAAGTAATTTGTGATTTGAAACAATGGTAAATCTCAGTATGATAATAATTATAATAAAAGCAGCTAACCATTTTATTAAAAAGCAACTAAAGCATTTTGGTTTTACTTTAAGTAAGTATCTTAATCAATATTCAATGACATCGCCACAATTTGTAGATCCAAAGGGCTTAGGTGACATTCTGGTTGGAAGTTGAAGGCTAAGGAATTTATCTAAAATCTACTATTGTCTAGTGAAAACCGTTTTTTACTAAGTTGATATACTGAATATTTATTGGGGTGATTTTTGAGAGAAATTAATGGTGATGGAGTTGGATAAAGCCACTCACCCCAGCTGCTTCTAACTCTATTATTTTTTAGAGTCCGAATGCTGCCAACTACTGAACAGCCTAGTGCCACCAATTACTGCTGGGCAGTTTGCTAGATGCTGAGCGGACATAAAATAAGAGACAAAAAACTGCCCTTCAAACACCACAACCATGTCTGTTGAGGGTTGGGTGAGGGGAGGTATATAAGCAAATAATTCTATTAAAATGTGATAGGTGCTAAAAAGAGGAGAGCTAAACTCAACTTGGAGATTCAGCGAAGGCCTTCTGAGTGAAAAGACGCTTTAATTGAAACCCAAAGAATACTGGAAAAATATTCTAAGCAGAAGAAAAAGCATAGGCATACGTAGAGGTATTAAACAAGATGACCAGTAATAAGAAACAAGCTAATTCTAAAAACTTCATGCTACTGGATTGCAAAAGAGAGAGGAAAAATGTGTAGAATTGTTGATGTAAGTAGGGACCAGCTCATTTAAGGCCTTATATGCCCAACTAAGACAAAAAATGTACTCTGGGAAGCAGGACATTTTGGAAGTTTTAACCTGAAGTGTGATGGTCTGATTTCTAGTTTACGAGGGTGACTATAATGATGAATGGCATCTTCATATTCCATTAAAGCATGTTTCATGAGGAGAGTTAAGAGAACTGTAAGGGATAAAGTTCCATCTGGATAGATTTTCCTGGTAAAGTGATGATGAAGGCATTGGTAGTAGGGAGAAAAAGTTTGAGAGTGAAGCATAGCAGAAAATGAGGAACCGAATTATGCAGATTCAGTGTGAAGCGCCTGTGAGATCAACCAAGTGAATATATCCAGTGGGAAAGAAGCTTCGACTTAGGGGAGACCTCCTGATGACTTAACCTTGGTATTCATCAGTAAATATGTAGTAGTAAAAATGTTGTGAGTGGTGGAATCAGCACGCAGAAATGTGAAGAGAGAGGAAAAATAATGGACCAAGAATAGACGTTTATGGAACAAACCCTCTCATTTGGATTACAGGTCATCACAGGGAAGCCTACAAAAGAGGATGAGAAGAACCACAACAATAATTCTGATAGGTAGGTATTTCATACTGATTTTTTCAGGTGAAGACTCTGAGTCTTAGAAAAATGCAACTTGCCTAAAATATTATAGCTAGGAATTGTCTGAGTCAAGATTTTATCCCTAGTATTTTTGACTCCTAAAGTGTGCCTTTTCCCTGTATTGTGAAGCCATCATGCCAAACTATAATGTTCTTAAGGGTCAGGATTATGTCTTGAACTTCCAAAATATCCCCATAATGTAAGTATATAATACATGCTTTAAAGAAACACTTGATTTAATTCCACAAAAACCATAATGAATTAAGATAATTGTCCTTTCCTGTAATTTTAACCAGATGTATCCTTTAGTTATGCTGCTTGTGTGATAACTTTTTTTTAATATTAGCATTTTGATACTGATTGTGGAGTTTAAAAGTTTATGTCCTATGCAAACACTTTTAATTAGAGGATTAAATATATACTTTAACAGTGACTTTCATTCTTCAAAACAAGAAATTTTATTACAAAATTATACAAAATTCTAGTAGATGAAAAATTTAACTATTCACTCATGAAATCAAATGAGGCCCTCTTCTATTTTTTTAAACACAAAAGTAAAAAAAAAAAGATATTTCTTGTACTTGTCATAAAATGTTTATTTTTTATGAGATTATACTGGGAAAATGTATGAACCACTAGTCTTATGAGAAATTTATCATAAATTAACAAAGTATCACAGTACCTGCCTTTCCCTACTATGAAGCAATTTTGCTATAGTGAGCTATACCATGCAGAATTACATTTAAAACAAATTCAAATCTAATGCAAAACTTCGTGTTTGCTGACAGAGACAGAAGATACTGTTTTCTTTGCTAAACAAAATAAAATATACCCAAAACTTAAGTATTTCAAAAGAAGAAAATATAACAAAAATTTAAAGCAGAAACTTAAAGTGATCTTATATCCTTTTCCATTTGTGGATTCATTTTAGATATTCCTTTCCCTTAACTACTTAGAGATATAAATGACCTTAGAGAAAACAGCAGAGTTATAATTGAAGCATCATGAAATTTTAGAGAGATCTATTATCAATCCAATTAGATTACAGATTAAAATATTACGGAGTAACCCACATCTATATATAAAGTAGGTTATGTAATATGCTGTCATTTTGAAAGTTATTTTTTATTTGAACCAATATAACATAATTTTTTAGGATTCTAATTTAAGTATTACTCTGTAGCAGTTACATGTTTCCTATCTTTCATACATATTTAAATTTTTTTTATTCTTTCCATATTCACTGAGAATATATGTTGTACCAAACACTGTGACAGTTTCTGTAGATAAAATGGTAAAGAGGACATGATTCCAGCTTCACAACTGCACTGTTTCTACAAAAGGTAAAAAGCTACATTTATAATACTGTCACAAGCTGGGTTCTCCAGATGCAGATGCTAAGACAGAATTTGGGGGTGCAAGATGTTTAATAGGGATTAACATCTGTGAAATGAAGGGGAGGGTTAACGGAACTGGGCAGTGGAGGAAGTTGAACTACAATACAGGACCATCAAAGTCTTGGCCTCAGTAGAGAGCTTTGGAGCAAGTATTGAACATCAAAGTGTCCTACCTGGAGGTGATGCGGCCAGGCCTTTGTACTCCAGCTTTAGTCAGTCACCAGATGCAGGCAGCACAAGAAATCCTGTAATGTTGGGCAAAAGTGATCTCTGTAGCTGGGCAGTCCCTGAGGATCTGACAGATGGAAACTGCCTCTGAAGGTACTCTCACTGTCTGGACAGCCAAGTCTTTAGTTAAAGGGAGGTGTGGGCTGCTCATCTCCATATCTACCATATCCATCATAAAAACACTTGGTGAATTACTGGGAGTGAAGGTAGGGGGACAACTCCTATTTTCTTCCTGGTTCCTGAAGCCATGTATTCTTTCTATGCAAGTGCAGAGCCAAATAAAAGTCTTTAATTGAACGCATATACTGCACACTGAATTATAACACCCCATAATATTGCCACCAGGCTGTCCGTCCAGTTGGGTCTTCAGTAAACCTTTTCAGTGCTCTATCATGCTGGCAGCTTGGGTGGTATCGTATGTGATGGGCTCATTTCTGCCCTCCTTTGTATAAAGTGGGTCACCTTATCTGACATGACGTTATGTGGGATCCAGTCATTAAAATACTCTGTAAGCACTCAAATAATACTGCTGGCTGAGAGCTTGTGGGCAAGAAAGGCAAACCTACTGAGAGAATATGTGTCTATTCTTCTGATGATTCTCTTTCCAGGATGTAAGGAGAACAGTCATTAACTTGACGCCAAGTGACCAGTCTGTCTCCTCAAGCATTAGTACCTATCAAAGACTCAGTATTAGTACCTGATGTTGACTCTTGGTAGATCAAATTTAGTGGATAAGTGCTATTTGCTTCACACACAGCCTCTAAAACCACCACTCTAGCCACTTAACACTTGTGTCCATTGTGCGGGTCGTGGGAGATAGATTACAGGCACAAACTGATGTCATCTGACAGTCCATTTTGTCCACTTGGAAGTTTACAGCCTCGTCTGTGGTGAATGCTTTCTGGTGACGATGAACATTGTGCCCACTCTCGTATGTCCATTCCTATGCCTCTACTCCAGGCAGTCTTGTCCTCAGTTTCCTAATTTGGTTAGCCCCCTTTCCTTGGTGCACAGTTATCTGAATAAAATGGCTGGGCCTTTAGAGCCAGATCTCAATCAGTCACCAGATAGGCTGACCCCGGAAAAGGTATGACTTCAGGCAAGGTGACTTTCTGCAGATAAGGTATATCTTGAAGAAGCTCACAAATAGAGGCTTTGTGTTGACCACACACCCTGAAGCCTGACAGCAAGTCCTTCTTTGAAGAAGATGTGGGCAGTATGTCTCTCTATCTACCACAAATATAATACGACAACAGCTTCCTTAGCAGAAAACATGGAGTAGCTGAGGAAGGAGATAAAAGGAAGAGTGCCTCATAGATAGCCCATGATCAAATTATTTGGCAGCAATCATAGATTATCTAGATGCAATAATGATAGACATTTATTTTATATTTTGATTAAAAACGTTCCTTTTTCCTTCCTCTTTACCCATTCCAGGTTCATAAGGAGGCAACTTTAGTTATTTAGTTGAGTATAGAGGAAACAGTGGTCAGAGAGTTCATCACAAAGGGGGAAATAAAAAAAGGTTGAGCAGATATTTGAAAATCAAACAAAAGAGCAGAAGCTAGGTGCATGCTTGGGGATGGGGAGAGGACATGGTGGGTGAGTTGTTAAGGCAGTGGGAAAAGCATACATGCAAAGACCTAAGAACAAACCAGTATGGTGATTTGGAAACTGCAAGTTGCTTATTGCGGAATGAACAGCAAAGAAGAGGCAGGGAGCAGTAGGATACTTAGCTGGAGAAATAATTAGGAAATGCATTTTAAACTTGAAAAACATGCTATGGAATTTGGACTTTATTCTAGGGGTTCTAGGAATCCATGAAAGTTTTTAAGTAGAGTAGTGATATGCTCACATTTTATTTGCGCTTCAGAAAGGTCACTGAAACTGCAGTTTGAAAATAGATTCAAGAGCTACTCTGCTGTTCTCAAACACTGACAACTTCATAGGATCCCTCTCCAGTAAAAAGGCCTCCTCTATTTCCAAAAAGTAACTGTTCACCATCCAAATGTCCAATTACCTGTGCTTCCAAATTTCCTGTAATAGAAAATGACCTTGAAAAGTTTTTGATGAGAGCTGCAAGCAGAGAAAGACTACTGTTATAGCAAAAAGATTTCATGGTAGATTCCATCCATCTATGTTTAAAATATGAAATGATAGCAAAAATCAATTAAAAATTTTATGACATCTGTGATAAATGCAGAATCTGATTCAGTCTC
The DNA here is from genome assembly GCF_965194825.1 of Balaenoptera physalus. Classification (NCBI taxonomy): domain Eukaryota; kingdom Metazoa; phylum Chordata; class Mammalia; order Artiodactyla; family Balaenopteridae; genus Balaenoptera; species Balaenoptera physalus. The sequence continues at coordinate 96,351,735 of NC_138890.1, read as the reverse complement.
TAGTAGTAAGTAGGAAGGAAGCAGGTCAAATTCCAAAATTCTGGACCTAATAATAGAGTATAGTCCATAGTAATCATGCAAATTGACTAAAAATAATGACCAAATTAGAGATCTCATAGTGCTCAGGCAGATTAAAAGTTTTAACACATAAAATAAAAATTTAATATATAATAATCTTGGTACAAAGAATAGAACAAAAGCTCCTGTTTTTATTCCCATTATGTATATTGTTGTTCCCAAAAGATAAGACTTGGATTTTATGTCAAGATAAACTACAATGCATGGATTTTTTTTGTTTGTTTTTACTCTGGAAGCTCTTCAGATTATTATTCCAACACCCAAATATTCACATCAGATCATCTAAGCAAGGAATAAAATACTTCAGTACAGCTAAAGACTACTTTGTAGCTCAGAAGGGAGGGCCTAAAATTTATAGGGGTAGATATGAAAGAGCATTGCATAAGGATTCAGGCTATAAAATGTGAAATTAAGAAACAATAAGGATTAAGACTACATAAGGTAAAATAAAGACCTGGATATATGAGTTTCAGTCAATTGTAAGCAAAAGCAATAAACTGTGCTTGCATAATTATTACAATTAGAGACAGTTACTTTGTATGCATTTAACCAGGAGTATGCTGTTTAGTCTACTTATAAAATAATAGTGGAGATGAGAAAGCATGTAACATAGGAACACCTATATAGGGAAAATGAAAAGTTTACCCTGCCATACATGGCAATCCATAACGGAAAAATATGACTAGTAAATGCTCATTTATCTGAAACCATTTTGAGATATGGTCTCATTTTCTATTCCACAGTGAAATAACTTTTCCCATCCAATTAGAAATTTTCCTCTTCAGTCAATATTTAATTTTCTTTCTCTCATATTTTCCAGGGCATAGGGGTTTTCTCTCTCCTCTTCATTTAGAATTGAAGGTCTGGGATGCTTTTCCAGCTGAATAAGCAAAATGCATAAATCTGGACAGTCACTGAGCAAGAGCACAGGTTCCACTAAGGACTAATGAGCACACTTCTTCAACCGTTTTAAAATTATTACCCTATTTATTGGGTCAATGAAGAGAACAACAACTTATAAGATCATTTCTGTAATTTTCCAAACAGCTAAAAATAAGACCTTAGAAAATTATTTCACTTAGTTGCTGATTCTTATGTCTATTTAATATGACTCAGATCTCTGTGTCTGAAAAGCACTTTTAGAACTCCAAGCAGTTTTCATTATATCACTGTCTCTCTGATTGCTTCTTGAAAGCATTCTATACCTTAAAGCTAATTATTATAAAAACTACAAGGCATCTTTCAGTATAACTTAAATTCAGGTTTGGAATGATGATTTATACAGATCCACCCTCTTACCCACTCCATTTTCCACAGTATGGGTCCTCAATATGGCCCATGAAAGAGTTTAAGAGTTTATCTCAGGGACTAATCAAGCCAGACTGTCCAAATAACTTTAGGAACAAATAGAATTTACATTTATATGTGACCATTAACCATTTCTGTGAATTAAAATGCTTCTATTTAGTATGTCCAAGTTTTAATTTATATTTCATGAATAGCTATTAATATCATGCCAAGAAAACTGAAGTTTAATATATGTATAAAATGTTTGTGTAGACATGCACAATTTCCCCCATGAGGGCCAAATGACTGTAATAATGTTGAGTCATAGATATTTTTCTTTTATTCTATAAAAATTATTAAAAATCTTGAGCAGCACTTTCCAATAGAATTGTTATGAACATGGGCATGTTCTTTATCTAAACCTTCCAACGTGGTTGCCATTAGCCACACAGGGCTATTGTGCACCAGAAATGTGGCCGGTGCAGCTGAGGAACTGAATTTTAATTTAATGTAAGTTTAAACACTTTATAATTAAATCTAAATAATAGCCAGATGTGTTTAACGGCTACCATATTGGACAGAGCAGATCTATCACAGTAAGAAACAGCTACTATACTCACATTTTCATAATACTGGGAAAAAACAATTAAGTATAATTCTTAAATACAACATGAAAAGTATAATATTAGACATAGGCTGATTAAAGGAACATAGAAAATCTGTAACTCAGATTAGAAGGAATGGGAAGACATCGAGGAACGTTTTCTAAAGGAAATAAAAGCAGTTGTCTTGAAGGATGAGTAGGAGTTAGAGCCAACTAGATCCTTTTCTGCACTTGCAAAGAAGCTAAATGATAATAATCTTGGTCATAGTCATTTTCAAAACCAGATTGCTCTATTCACTGTGTTTGGTGCTTGTGTTTCTTCTTTCCAGTCTTACACTTCTGTGTGCAAGAAAACAATCAGGGAAGTCTCACAAGCAAACTTAAAGAGTATCCTCTAACACATCAAATCAGTTCCTCTTGTATTCTAAAAAATACAGGTAAATATTTTGGACTTTGGTTATCTACCTTTTCCACATAATATTTGAAGAAATGTTTTACTGTAAGCAATATATAATTATCTACACTTAACATCCAGAGGAAGAAAATCATTCATTGTTTCTTCTGGCTCTGACCACGTACTTTAAAAACTAGTCTAACTAAATATTCATAGAGGATCTAGGAGGCAATATTAGGAAGGTGTTACCACATTCCTGCTTATGATGATGAACAAGAGTTCCTTATTGTCCTCCCTTTGTTCTCACCTCCTGTTGTGTCCCAGCTAAACTTGACCTCCAATCTGTAATCTTTAGCCTCACCGTCCATCCAATGGACCTTTAAGCTGATTCCCTCTAATTTCAGCTCTCAGTTCAGTACTGAGGTTTTATTTGCTCTGTTGCTCCTTCTGCTCCTGACTACTTGGGGTTAATACATTTGCCCTTTTCTTTTTGTACTCTAGACGCAAGACCTCTGTGCCCATTAGGCTGGCTGACACTCAGATGGATTTATCATGGTCAAAGTGATTTTATAGCTTTCAGAGGTATCTTTTAGTATGTACTCAGATACCATTTAGAGCACTATCTACATTTTCTGCCTTCTAGAAGGGATTTAATTTTAAATTATAAGCACACAAAGGACAGTACTGGATATTGCCTAAGTATTCATCTTTCTGACTTTTGAGAACACCAGATATGCAAATTAAAGAAAGCCACAAATTCCTTGATGCTCCTCCCATCAAAGTGGGTAGGCTCTGTGACTGCTTTGACTAATGGGATATCTTGGAAGTTTTGCTATGCCAGTTTCTGCTCTAGGCCTCTAGAGACTGGCAGCTTCCACTTCATGTTTCTTGGAAGGCTCACTCTTGGAAGTCAGCCACCATGCTGTAAGAAAGCAAAAGCGGCCTCACGGAGAGGACTAGTCTGGCTGAGCTCCTAGCCAGCAGCCAGCACCAACTTGCTCTTCCATGTGAGAAGCCTCCTCAACACCTAAACCTGATTTAGAATATGAAATCCTGGATCCTATCTTGAACCTGATGCTGTATTGGGATACAACTTTTGGTTTCGGCAGAGGGGTGAGTGTATATTGCATATGGGAGCAATGGAAATAATTTTTGGACAAAAGGCTAACTGTGACAGATTAAAGATAGTCATACATTCTTTAAACTTCTCTTACTATAATTAACAATTGTAGTCTGTACCCACTTTCCTTGAGTCTATGTGCTCTATGACTACTTTGAGTATGGCAGAAGTGATACATTAAGAGACTGGACGCTTCCACTTCCGGTCTCTTGGAGCACTCACTCATAGATGCCAGCCATCATGCTGCGAGGAAGCTGAAGCAAGCCCTTGGAGAGATCCACATGAGGAAGAATTGAGGCCCCAAGGCAGCAGCCCCAGCTAAGCTTCTAGCTATCAGCCAGTACAAATTTATCAGATTTGTGAGTAGATTTTCCAGCCCTACTGAGTCACCACAGGTGATAGCACATAAAACAGAGGTGTGCACAATACAGAGCCCATCCTGTAATCTTCATCCACAAAGTCATGAGCAAATTAAAATTCATATTTCAAGCCACTAAGTTTTGACATTGTTTATTACATAGGAATAAACAATTGGAACCCCAGAGCATTCTCACAGTGGAATGTTTCTGTCCTCTCTCTGCGGAATTCTCTTCACACAAATCTTTGCAGGGTTACTTTATGTTCAGCATTTGGTACTCACTTAAATGAAATAGTATAAGAAATGCATTCCCAGTCTTAGGTATCCTTATTCTCTCAAATCCATCACATTATCCTTTCATTGTTTATTTCTGTTAAGTGTTTATTATCTGTATATATCCACTCCCACCCAAAGTAGAAAACAAGCTACATAAAATAAGGAAATTTGTTTGCCTTGTTCTTTGTTATATCTCTTTCACCCAAAGCAATGCCTCAATACATATTAATTGAATAAATTACTATTTCTGTTCTACTAACTTGACTATCAAAGAGAATCTGATTATGTACTAATAGGGGTAAAGAATACTAGAAGCTTATAGGTTCATTCTTTATATCCCCAAATGCTTTTCTCATTGTCTCTCAAATATGGGTCCACCAAATTAAGAAACTAGATTCTAACTGAATTAGATTTCAATAACTGGTCTATAACAATGATGTTTTACACCTACAAGCCAAACATCTAGATAACTGTAACATTGGTTTAATTATCACAAACCAAAGCAATCTGAATTGGCCTGCTTAAATGTGTAGTGATTAATTGGAAACATCAAAATCCCTAATTCAATCACAAGAAAGTGCCCAGTATATGGATACAGCTGTGTTTTGAGTCTCTCTCATGGATTGGCTGCCTCTCTATTTGCTTCGCACCGGAGCTGGTCTCACACAACATTTTGAGTTAGATGATAATTTTATACACACACACATTCTCACAAACACACACGCTTTCTTCCACTCTTTTCTGCATGATTCAAGGCACTTGCTGTCACCACCACACTTGCTCAGAAACATCTATAATCATGTGTCATCCTTTTGTGATGTATGGCTTTAATTAGTGGAAGATAATTTAATAATAGTCTATTTCAAGAAAAAAATCTAATTTTCAGACAGCATATCATGCTTGTGGAATCCAAAGGACATAGTCCTTTACTCTCTTTTCTTCCCCTTAGTGTCCTATATGTCTTTACCAAACCCTTACTGAAAGGATATCAGAAGTCTTTCATCTTTATTTCCTTCCCCTTTGTCTCCTACAAAATCCCCTATAATGTCAGTTAATAAGAAAGAAATATTAGGGTTCTAATAATGCCCTCAGGGAGACTAGCTTTCAGGATTTTAGGTAAGGTGGCAGACCGGAGTGTGGGTTAGCCTCCCAACAGCTCAGTGAATGTGTGATACAGTGCTCTCAGACTGCCCAAGTGAATGCCCAGAACTGTTTAATTAACACAAGTTACCCATGCCTCAGTTAAAGCAGTGTGACTTTCTCTCCTAAAATAAGGATTTGTGTGTGTGTGTGTGTGTGTGTGTGTGTGTGTTAGTAGCAGCAACAGTAGTAGTAGTTCCTCAAGAAAACTCTCACTAAAATTTGGGTTGCAAAAGTACTATTGTGTCAGGTCTTATATCCTTGATTGCAGAAATACAAAGAGGGAGGTCTCTTGGTAGTCGAAATATTGGCACAATCATTAAAACTGCTAAATCATGAGAAAATATGACCCTTATAATTAGATCATGAGAGGCAGGATACTCCTGTGAGTGCCTGACATTCATTTTAAATTTGCCTGAGCACTGCTTTCCAAATGCATTAGTTTTCTAGTATCTGTTAAAACACTTATTAAAAACAATTTACAATTTGCATGTTTGGATTTTCCTCTATTATCTGTGAGTTCATTTCTTTTCCTTTTAAAATTTCAAGGGAACCACATTATTATCTACCAGGGCCCTTGACAGAACCAAAGCAATCGCATGAGTATTCCCCCAGCTTCTACTTTCAGACACTTTTGAATCCTGTCATCCAAATCATCATGGTGCTAATACATTCCCAAGCACTGAAGACTCAGAGGAGCACGATGCTTCAATGTGTTTATAGAATACATTTCATGTAGACAAGCACGAAAGGAACAGTCTGCATAATCATCTGCCAAAAAGAATCCATCTGTCAGAAGAGAGGAAGCTGGTATCAAACAAGTTCACGGTAAAAAACAAAACCTCAATTTCCATTCTAGGCACTTCATTTCCTTGAACCTAATTATCAGTGTGCATATAAATGAGGAAAATACTTCTTCCTGGTTACAGTTCAAAATTCTGGTCTTGGCAAGAGACAACAATAGCTGCTCATTTCTTTGGGGGCTGTACCATGCAGCTGAGAGCATCAGGGCTGGAAATGCCAGGGCAAATTCTGTTGTTGCAAATGTGAAGCTTTACTTTACTGCTTGTGGCAAATGTGGTATGTGTTAAGAACAGAAATATTTTCTCATTTCCTTAGTGTTAAATAAGTCTGACTAGGCTCCAAAGAAAAAACACAGCCCCATTTCCCTGAAAAGCATTCATTTTTGTAGTTTGTTTGTTTTGGGTTTTTTTTCTGATAAAGTTCTTAAAGTTCTGCCTAGTTAACTATGGCAGAAACATCAGTTTTCAGAGAAAAAAAGAAAAGTGCAAAGACTCATTTTAAAGACTATAATACTATCCAAATATTAGGCAAAAAAACGTAAAAAGAAAAATCAGTTATTTGCTTCACAAAATATTTACTTAAAAATTATTTGTACATATTTTTAAAAAACTGTCCTCTTTCAACTTTTAATGTGATTTTAACCACATGCAGCTTAAAAAAAGTAAGAACTTTCGCAAAGAGAGGTAAGTTGTACTTTCTGATAAATAAACTGAAAAAGTATCATGCTGAAAACTATTTTAAAAGTATAATATTTGAAAAATATTTGTGTCTTGGCATAAATTCCAATTAAATTATCAAAAACAATTTTTAACAAATTGCAAGAGAAATTTATTACTTGTAGATTATAAAGTCTCCATTCATTTATTTACAGATATTGTTGAGTACCTGCTTTGTGTCAGCCAGTGATCTAGGATTAGGGATTGTAGCAGTAAACAAAACTGAGAAGACCTGCTTTTATGATGCTTGTATTTAATAGAATAGATGTATTTAAAATTTGGTATTGGAAATGGATTTATAGAATACTTTGCATTTTTTGAAGGATTTTAATATACTTCTTATAAGACCCTGTGTGACTTTCATGTTCATAATTAACTTTTCTTCATTAACATTATAACATACCTGAGCCTTCAGCAACCTCCTAAATATTTCTCTTGATTTCTAGGTAGAATCTGGTGGTTGGAGAGGGTGGTGGGATGAGAAATTTTTAATGGCTATCTACCTATTCTCATTCTGACTTGCTGTGTCTGGCTCAGATCTCAACCACCTGGGTAAAGGTCATGTTCATTCTTACCTTGCCTCACCATATCATCTTAAGAGCAGAGTGGAAGGTGTAGAATGGAATAGAACAGTCTGTCCTCCTTTTTTCCTCAAATATCACTGACCACCAGACTATTCTATCTAGTAGTATTTTCCCAAAAGTGAAAGATGTTCGATAATAAGTAGAATACAGATCACAATACAAGTGAACATCAGGCACTACTGACAAACAAGCACCTTGGCGATCACTTTCCATACAGGGCCTCTTACAGGCCAGCTCTTTCCCTTAGGTCTAATGTACTAAGCTTGCTGATGCTCTCTCTCCTCCAAATGATCTCCTGGACATATGCTGATTTCCCCAGGGCAGGGCCTCAACTCCTTGCCTCTTCAGACTCTTGTAAACTAATCACTGCATTTTAAGGAATATATGATAAAAACCTGATCTTTCTCCTGTCTTCCAATACCAGGACAACGGGGGTTCTAAAAGAAGACAGGTTTTATACTTTTTAAATAGTTTAAAAAATCCCATATAAAGAGAAAGATCCTGACTAAATTGTCTCACAACACCTCCACCACAGTTCAAAATTTCTTTAGAATATTATACATCTTTACTACTTTAAAATATGATGGCAGTAGTTCAGCGATGAAAATAAAACAAAGATAGTGGTAAACTCTAAGCGCTAGGCATTCTTCTAAGCACTGTACATGTAGTCATTTAATCATTCATCCTCCTAACCCCCATTTACACATGAGGGAACTGAGGTGCAAAGAAGTTAATAAACTTGCTGATAGTCAAATAATTATTAAAAGGAAGACCTGGGGGCTTCCCTGGTGGCGCAGTGGTTGAGAATCTGCCTGCCAATGCAGGGGACACAGGTTCGAGCCCTGGTCTGGGAAGATCCCACATGCCGCGGAGCAACTGGGCCTGTGAGCCACAACTACTGGGCTTGCACGTCTGGAGCCTGTGCTCCGCAACAAGAGAGGCCGCGATAGTGAGAGGCCCACCGCGATGAAGAGTGGCCCCCACTCGCCGCAACTAGAGAAAGCCCTCGCACAGAAACGAAGACCCAACACAGCCAAAAATAAATAAATAAATTTATTTAAAAAAAAAAAAAGGAAGACCTGGATTTAAATATAGGTAGGTTGGGCTCCAGAGCCCATGCTGACCACTTTGCTCTATTAAATCCTACTTCAGTCAGAAATCTGGAAACTTCAAGATTTGAATTTTGGCCTCCACAGCACTAATTATATTCCTTTTATTGAGCCATGTGGTCCCCACAAAACAGATTTCTCCTCTTCAACACGTTTCATATATTTTCCCAAAATTGACTCAAATGTGTCTTATTTGCAACATTCTGTAAAAATGTATCTTTCAATCATTTTTGCTTTATGAAAAGAATTTTACAGAAAGTCTAAAAAATAAAGAGAAAATTAAAATTTTAATACTATTTCCAAAAATTATAAAAAATTCTTTTAAAGGTAAAGGGATCTAAGATTACGTGCTGATATTTCATTTTACAAAATAAGGAAACAGGTTCAATAAACTTTTAAATAAAAATAATTTGTCCAAGACATAGAGCTAAATTTATGATAAAAAAATTCACAGGATCATCAGTATTATCAAACTCAGTCTTTTCTTTTAGTAGGTAGAAAATAAAAGTTCTTTTTTCACTTGACGTGCTTAATTAAACATGCTAAGGTAAATCTATACTTTCCATTTTCTTTTATAAATCTCAAGAAATCCTGTGTCATCTTATCTATCAGGACTTATGTAATCTAAAAACCTGTGGTCTTTGCATTAGCTAGAATCTATGATCCATGGGTCAGAACCTGGGCCCAAATGGATCTATAGAAAAATTCATCTGCTGTTTTAGTGTAGGTAAAAAGAAGAAAGTGACATTCATTTTATTTCCACTGTTTGGAAATGTTCTATACAGAACTTCAGGTAAAGCAAATTTTTCCATAAAATTCTGTACATCTCCTTGAATGTCATTCTTTGTTGACAACTCTAGCACCCAATAATTGCCCAAGATATCATTGTGCTATCTCACATAGTATTTCCTTCCCTAGATTATGCACCATACATGAATCCTTCTGAATCCCATTTCTCTCTGTAAATATCTGGTCCTCTTTTATGAGAATTGATATTTGTGCTCAGATATTTTCTATTAATGACTCAATTATCTTTTGCATTACATGGAATATAGTTTCATTTTAGCAGTGCTACACCAAAATAGGAGCTTTAATCTAAGAAATGACTCTTAAAAACAAACATATAAATCACTAACCAACAGTAGATATTATAAACCTCATGGTAGATCTGTGGGGTCTGTATTTTTTTTTAAAGCCATGAGGAAAAGTAGACTTTACTAGTTGAGCTGAAAGAGTAGGTACAGTAAAGGGGAAAAAAAGTACAGAAAGCGGTATATTTTGTTCAAGGGGCATTAGGATCCTTTCAGAATAAGATTGTTGCTCCTTTTAATTTTTCTTTTTCTAAAAACCACTATCTTGAGGTATTATTGACATACAAAAATTTATACATATTTAACTGAGCAAAATTCTTTGACTGTTTAAACCACTCCAGATGGAGAGCTTCCAGTTCCATCTCTGATTAGGTTTTGCCATGCTCCAAGGAGCACAATAACAAACCAAGATAATTCTTTCCCACTGCCATTGTTCTTGCAAAACTCTGCAGAAAAACAGTGAGGAATAAGGGCCATTTGTAGATTCTTTTCTAGCCTAAGTAGAGTTAAGTAAAAATGAGTAAAGTTGGGACATGTTTCTGATATAATGGTATCATTTAGAGGGATAAATTAAAAGAAATGTGTGTGTGTGGGCACACATGAAGTGTTATAAAACTATTCTTTTTCAATGTGGTGTATTTGACTATTAAAAATGAGGTATCTAGTAACTTGGGAGCTTTCTTCTTTTTTTGTAACATATTTTATCCAGAAGGCATCAATTTTCATGCTTTAGTTATTTATATATAATCAAAAGATCTATTTTTTAAAGACTAATAAAGTATATTACACCATGATGCTAGAAGAGCTTAGCCTCAGACTATTCAAAAATTTTTCTAGAATTAAAGAAAAACATACAAACTGGCTAATATGAGTACCAATTTCTCATATTCACACTGGTAATCAGTTACAATGGAAAAAAAGTTTTAATATTCCAATTCCAGATCTGCTCCTTAAATCTACTCAGCACTGAGTTCAATTTATGAGAAAATCAGTTTTAGGAAAACAAGCAACTAATTGAGGGTCTAGTGCTGATTTTACCACTCTCTAATAGAGTTATAAGAAGATAAGCTTATTTAGACATTACTTTCCTCATATGCTAATTGAGATTTGGGTTCTCTCCCCTAATAACCCTTTGCCAGATTTCATCCCAAATCTATTCTCCTACTTTCTGTGGTAATAAATACCCCTAACATTAGCTAGGCATATGGCTATCCAAAATAAAGACTATAGGTAGCTGTCTCTCTTACAGTATGGTGCTGCCATATGATTAGGTTCTAGCCAATGAAATGTATTTGAAAGAACTGAATAACTTCTGGACAGTATCCTTGAATGGAAACAAGCTTCTCCCTTTCCTCTACCATCCTCTATCCTACTGGATTGAAGGTAAAACTGATGGGTGACCCTAGATTAATTTTTGTAAATTATAAAGGCAACAAGGGAATAAAGCCTTTGTGTTGCAAAAAGTAGCTCTAACATTTCATTAAGTACGAATCTATTTTTGCATTGCTTATTACACACCTTTGTGACATAATTTATAACAAGGATTGAATAAAAGGTTTTTAGGTTTGTGATTTATATTTCCTTAGCACCCTTCTTATTGTGGATGAAGGTTTTGCCCTCATTTTTATTTTGTACCTGCTTATTCAGTACTTGTACCCTATCTTCTAGTATTCTTAAAACTGTTTGAATTATATCCCCCTGTACTTTCATTTCACCATCTATTTTACTGGTCCAGAAATACTGAATAGTTTCTGTTCCTGCCCTTTTCTTACATATGCCTTTTAAAGTTAACTCTCTATTGCTAATCCGGTTGTCTTCCTTAATTTTCCACTTGCCTTTTTATTAACAGCTATTTCAAGGCTGTTTGCTGTTGTTGTTATTGTTTTCTTGTTTTTGGGGGGTTTTTTTGCTTCTTTCTTGGTCAGCCTGATAGCTGCTTCTACTGTAGCTATTTATGTGATAAGTCCTCTCTTTATAAACTGTGAAGAGCATGCTTACATCTCTTTTGGGCCTCTTACATGACTGCAGTTTTTGATGACTCTTTAACCTAAGATTTGATATATTTGGTGTCAGCTAGATATGAAATGAGAATACTCATGTAGGAAAGACAAAGAAAAAATGTTTATACAACAAAGACATCTTTACAATGAGACGCATTGTTATTAGCTGCTGGTAAGTTTAAAAATTATAAATTATTTCATTTACTACTGAAGACATTTTGCATTTTGTAATAAGATTTCTTTTAATTTTTATTGGTGCACATACAAAATCACATATCATATTATTTTGTCTTCCAGATATATTATTTCTGTTGAAGTAATGCAGTTTATAGTAGTATATAATTTACTTAGTATTCATTTATAAATACTGAAGACTACAAAATGTTTTTAAAAAGCAGTATTAGATTAGTAGAAATCATAAGATGTAGGAGACAGAGTCTCCTAGTTTTTAAGAATCTATAGATATGTGCTAATGCATAGGTACATAATATTTTAGGCCTTCAGTATTCTTGATAGAGTAAAATTCTTTCATGATGCTCTGGGAAATTCCAACATGAAAAACACTGAAGCAAACAAAAAAAAGTAAAAGATATATGTGCATTTAATTAAGACCCCAATAACAATGCCTTTATATTTATATAAAAATTTTCAATATTCAAATTATTTTTGGATACATTTTTGGTTATAATGAAAGTCCAATGAAACAAGTTCTGTTTATTAAGATTCCATCTTTTAACAGTCTCTTCAGCAAGTGATGTTGGGAAAGTTGGAGAGCCACGTGTAAATCAATGAAGTTAGAACACACCCTCACACCATACACAAAAATAAACTAAAATGGCTTAAAGACTTAAATATTAGACATGACATAAAACTCTTAGAAGAGAACACAGGCAAAACATTCTCTGAAATAAAGTGTACCAATGTTTTTTTAGATCAGTTTCCCAGGCAATAGAAATGAAAGCAAAAATAAACAAATGGGACCTAATCAAACTTACAAGCTTTTGTACAGCAAAGGGAACAATAAACAAAATGAAAACACAACCTACACACTGGGAGAAAATATTTGCAAATGATGCAACTGACAAGGGCTTAATTTCAAAAATATACAAACGGCTCATACAACTCAGTAACAAAAAAACAAACAACCCAATCAAAAATTTGGCAGAAGACCTAAACAGATATTTCTTCAAAGAAGACATACAGATGGTCAATAGGCACATGAAAAGCTGCTCAACATCACTAATTATCAGAGAAATGCAAATCAAAACTAGAATGAGGTACCACCTCACACCGGTTAGAATGGCCATCATTTAAAAAAATCTACAAATAACAAATGTTGGAGAGGGTGTGGGGAAAAGGGAACCCTCTTACATTGTTGGTGGGAATGTAAATTGGTGTAATCACTATGGAAAACAGTATGGAGGTTCCTCAAAAAACTAAAAACAGAGTTGCAATAAAATCCTTCAATCCCACTCCTGGGCATATATCCAGAGAAAACTATAATTCAAAAACATACATGCACCCCTATGTTCATAGCAGCACTATTTACAATAGTCAAGACGTGGAAACAACCTAAATATCCACTGACAGATGAATGGATAAAGAAGATGTGGTACATATGTACAATGGAATACTATTCAGCCATAAAAAGAGTGAAATAATGCCATTTGCAGCAACATGGATGGACCTAGAGATTATCATACTAAGTGAAGTAAGTCAGACAGAGAAAGACAAATACCATATGATATCACTTATATGTGGAATCTAAAATATGACACAAATGAGCTTATCTATTAAACAGAAACACACTCACAGACGTAGAGAACAGACTTGTGGTTGCCAAGGGTGGGGAAGGATGGAGTAAGAGTTTGGGATTAGCAGATGCAAACTATTATATACAGGATGAATAAACAACAAGGTCCTACTGTATAGCACAGGGAGCTATAGTCAACATCCTGTGATAAACCATAATGGGAAAATATATGAAAAAGAATGTATTATATGTATAACTGAATCCCCTTGCTGTACAGTAGAAATTAATACAACATTGTAAGTCAACTATACTTCAATAAAATAAATTTTTAAAAAAAGAGTCCATCTTGTAATTGAGAGAACCGAGACTCTAATAGCTTCAATGCTGAGTATTATGTTGGCTAAACAGTAATTAATTAGTAATTAAAATATGTCACAGAGTTATTGTTGGCATTATTTACTGTTATTACTTTCACTAAAATGTAATTTGTCTATTATAAAGATCTTATTTTTAAATTTTGTTGTGATACATGTGTATATTTTACTTTATTTTTTTTATGGGAGTATAGTTGCTTTACAACATTGTGATAGTTTATACTGTACAGCAAAAGTGAATCAGCTTTACGTATACATATAGCTCCTCTTTTTTGGATTTCCTTCTCATTTAGGTCACCACAGAGCACTCAGTAGAGTTCCCTGTGCTATACAGTAGGGTCTCGTTAGTTATCTATTTTGTACATAGCATCAATAGTGTATATATGTCAATTCCAATCTCCCAATTCCTCCCACCCCACCCTCCCCCTTGAGAAAAACAAATATCGTATACTAACGCATATATGTGGAATCTGAAAAAACTGGTATAGACGATCTTATTTACAAAGCAGAAATTGAGATACAGACGTAGAGAACAAATGTATAGATTTTAAAAATCAGAACTTGGCACACTTCTATGTATACTAGTGTATACTTAAATTGGAAAAATATACTGTGGGTTCTGACTTAGTCTGCCATCATCCACAAAGGCATTGCTCCTCAAACATTAATGTGCATATCAATCTTTTGGGGAGGTTGGTAAAAATCCGATTCTGATTCAATAATTTTGGACTGTGTGAAGTATGTGCCTCTCTAACAGATTCCCAGGTAATGCTGAGAACCATAAACTACATTTTAGGAACAAGGTTTTAAAGAACTGGTTATAATGAGTGTGGTTAGGAGACTATTTCTGGTTACCATTCAAGAACCTCTTTCATGTGTCCCAGATGGACTTACGCCTCCCAGTGTGTGCTGAGAGAGCTCTCACCCATATTCTTTCAAGCTCTTTTAATTTTCTCATTAATATCCAAAATCTCTTAGCTACGTAGACTTTATTACTGAATTTTGTTTGTAAGGTCTGAGTAAATTGAATATTCCCCCTTTCCAGACCACATCCCATTACCTCATATTCACTCAAAGAAATTTATATTCACCTCTATTGTTTTTCCATGCTAATAAAATTATATAAAGCACTATATTTAGAGGTGTAATTTTAAATTTGTTTTAGAAAAATGAGATCATAATAAAACTACCTGTCTGCATTTTACAGTTTTCACTTAGTAGATCAAGATGAAAAACTTCTGTGTGACTACTCTTTTTAATATCTTCATATTCTCCATAGTTTGGATATGCCATATTTTATACAACAATTGTTTTACAGAGAGGCATCCACCTTATTTCATTTTTTTGCCACAGCACAGTTACAATAAACATCCTGTAACTGTATGAGTGAGACATATTTCCATAGGGTATATTCATAGAAGAAATATTGACTATACATATTTCTATTTTAATGGATTTTGTCATAGAGATTTCTAAGTACTGTACAATATATATTTCTACTATCAATATATTATAGTACTTCCTTTTTCCTGTTAACAATAGTATTGCTAATCAGAAAAATATACATTGAATGTATCATATCTTGTAATGTAATATGAATAAACCACTTATTATATATATTTGCCTATTTCCAGAAAACTGGCCACACTATATTACAGAGGTTAACTCAGTTGCAAATATTTTTTTGAATATCTTTACTGGAGTATAACAGCTTTCCATTGTTGTGTTAGCTGCTGCTGTATAACAAAGTGAATCATCTATACGTATTCATATATCTCCATATCCCCTCCCTCTTGCATCTCCCTCCCACCCTTCCTATCCCACCCCTCTAGGTGGTCACAAAGCACCGAGCTGATCTCCCTGTGCTATGTGGCTGCTTCCCACTAGCTATCTCTTTTACATTTGGTCGTATATATAAGTCCATGCCACTCTCTCATTTCGACCCAGCTTACCCTTCTCCCCCCCCGCCCCATGTCCTCAAGTCCATTCTCTAGATCTGCGTCTTTATTCCTGTCCTGCCACTAGGTTCTTCATAACCTTCTCTTTTTTTTTTTAGATTCCATATATGTATTAGCATACAGTATTTGTTTTTCTCTTTCTGACTTACTTCACTCTGTATGACAGACTCTAGGTCCATCCAACTCACTACAAATAACTCAATTTCGTTTCATTTTACGGCTGAGTAATATTCCATTGTATATATGTGCCACATCTTTTTTTTGTTGTATTTTTGTTTTTCCTGCTAATCTTTTTTTATCACGTTTTTATTGGAGTATAATTTCTTTACAATGGTGTGTTAGTTTCTGCTTTGTAACAAAGGGAATCAGTTATACATATACATATATCCCCATATCTCTTCCCTCTTGCGTCTCCCTCCCTCCCCCCATCCCTATCCCACCCTTCTAGCTGGTCACAAAGCACTGAGCTGATCTCCCTGTGCTATGTGACTGCTTCTCACTAACTACCTATTTTACATTTGGTAGTGTTTATATGTCCATATATACACTACCACTCTCTCACTTTGTCCCAGTGTACCCTTCCCCCTCCCCGTGTCCTCAAGTCCATTCTCTAGTAGGTCTGCATCTTTATTCCCGTCTTGCCCATAGGTTCTTCATGACAATTTTTTTTCTTTTTTTTTTTAGATGCCATATATATGTGTTAGCATACGGTATTTGTTTTTCTCTTTCTCACTTACTTTACTCTGTATGACAGAATCTAGGTCCATCCACCCACTACAAATAATTCAATTTCGTTTCTTTTTCTGGCTGAGTAATATGCCATTGTATACATGTGCCACATCTTCTTTATCCATTCATTTGTCCATGGACACTTAGGTTGCTTCCATGTCCTAGCTATTGTAAATAGTGCTGCAATGAACATTGTGGTACATGACACTTTTTGAATTATGGTTTTCTCAGGATATATGCCCAGTAGTGGGATTGCTGGGTCATATGGTAGCTCTATTTTTAGTTTTTTAAGGAACCTCCATACTGTTGTCCATAGTGGCTATATCAATTTACATTCCTACTAACAGTGCAAGAGGGTTCCCTTTTCTCCACACCCTCTCCAGCATTTATGGTTTCTAGATTTTTTGATGATGGCCATTCTGACTGGTATGAGGTGATACCTCATTGTAGTTTGATTTGCATTTCTCTAATGATTAGTGATGTTGAACATCATTTCATGTGTTTGTGACCATCTGTATATCTTCTTTAAAGAAATCTCTATTTAGGTCTTCTGCCCATTTTTGGATTGGGTTGTTTGTTTTTTTGATATTGAGCTGCATGAGCTGCTTGTAAATTTTGGAGATTAATCCTTTGTCAGTTGCTTCATTTGCAAATATTATCTCCCATTCTGAGGGTTGTTTTCTCTTCTTCTTTATGGTTTCCTTTGTTGTGCAAAAGCTTTTAAGTTTCATTAGGTCCCATTTGTTTATTTTTGTTTTTATTTCCATTTCTCTAGGAGCTGGGTCAAAAAGGATCTTGCTGTGATTTATGTCATAGAGTGTTCTGCCTATGTTTTCCTCTAAGAGTTTTATAGTGTCTGGCTTTACATTCAGGTCTTTAATCCATTTTGAGTTTATGTTTGTTTATGGTGTTAGGGAGTGTTCTAATTTCATTCTTTTACATGTAGCTGCCCAGTTTTCCCAGCACCACTTATTGAAGAGGCTGTCTTTTCTCCATTGTATATTCTTGCTTCCTTTGTCAAAGATAAGGTGACTGTATGTGCGTGGGTTTATCTCTGGGCTTTCTATCCTGATCAATTGATCTATGTTTCTGTTTTTGTGCCAGTACCAAACTGTCTTGACTACTGTAGCTTTGTAGTATAGTCTGAAGTCAGGGAGCCTGATTCCTCCAGCTCCGTTATTCTTTCTCAAGATTGCTTTGGCTCTTCATGGTCTTCTGAGTTTCCATACAAATTGTGAAATTTTTTGTTCTAGTTCTGTGAAAAATGCCAGTGGTAATTTGATAGGGATTGCATTGAATCTGTAGATTGCTTTGCGTAGTAGAGTCATTTTCACAATGTTGATTTTTCCAATCCAAGAACATGGTATATCTCTCCATCTATTTGTATCATCTTTAATTTCTTTCATCAGTGTCCTATAATTTTCTGCATACAGGTCTTTTGTCTCCTTAGGTAGGTTTATTCCTAGATATTTTATTCTTTTTGTTGCAATGGTAAAGGGAGTGTTTCCTTAATTTCTCTTTCAGATTTTTCATCATTAGTGTATAGGAATGCAACAGATTTCTGTGCATTAACTTTGTATCCTGCTACTTTACCAAATTCATTGATTAGCTCTTGTAGTTTTCCGGTATCGTCTTTAGGATTCTCTATGTATAGTGTCATGTCATCTGCAAACAGTGACAGTTTTACTTCTTCTTTACCAATTTGGATTCCTTTTATTTCTTTTTGTCTCTGATTGCTGTGGCTAAAACTTCCAAAACTATGTTGAATAATAGTGGTTAGATTGGGCAACCTTGTCTTGTTCCTGATCTTAGCAGAAATGCTTTTAGTTTTTCACCATTGAGGATGATGTTGGCTGTGGGTTGTCATATATGGCCTTTATTATGTTGAGGTAAGTTCTCTCTATGCCTACTTTCTGGAGAGTTTTTATCATAAATGGGTGTTGAATTTTGTCTAAAGCTTTTTCTGCATCTATTGAGATGATCATATGGTTTTTATCCTACACTTTATTAATATGGTGTATCATACTGATTGATTTCTGTATATTGAAGAATCCTTGCAGTCCTGGGATAAACCCCACTTGATCATGGTGTATGATCCTTTTAATGTGTTGTTGTATTCTGTTGGCTAGTATTTGGTTGAGGATTTTTACATCTATGTTCATCAGTGATACTGGCCTGTAGTTTTCTTGTTTTGTAACATCTTTGTCTGGTTTTGGTATCAGGGTGATGGTGGCCTCGTAGAATGAGTTTGGGGGTGTTCCTCTCTCTGCTATATTTTAGAAGAGTTTGAGAAGGATAGGTGTTAACTCTTCTCTAAATGTTTGATAGAATTCTCCTGTGAAGCCATCTGGTCCTGGGCTTTTGCTTCTTGGAAGATTTTTAATCACAGTTTCAATATCAGTGCTTGTGATTGGTCTGTTTATATTTTCTACTTCTTTCTGGTTCAGCCTCATAAGTTGTGCTTTTCTAAGAATTTGTCCATTTCTTGCAGGTTGTCCATTTTATTGGCATATAGTTGCTTGTAGTAATCTCTCATGATTCTTTGTATTTCTGCTGTGTCAGCTGTTACTTCTCCTTTTTCATTTCTAATTCTGTTGATTTGAGTCTTCTCCCTTTTTTTCTTGAAGAGTCTAGCTAATGGTTTATCAATCTTGTTTATCTTCCCAAAGAATCAGCTTTTAGTTTTATTGATGTTTGCTATTGTTTCATTTCTTTTTCATTGTTTTCTGATTTGACCTTTATGATTTATTTCCTTCTGCTAACTTTGGGTTTTTTTTGTTCTTCTTTCTCTACTTGCTTTAGGTGTAAGGTTAGATTGTTTATTTGAGATGTTTCTTGTTTCTTGAGGTAGGATTGTATTGCTATAAACTTCCATCTTAGAACTGCTTTTGGTGCATCCCATAGGTTTTGGGCCATAGTGTTTTCATTGTCATTTGTTTCTAGGTATTTTTTGATTTCCTCTTTGATTTCTTCAGTGACCTCTTGGTTATTTAGTAGCATATGGTTTAGCCTCCATGTGTTTGTATTTTTTACAGATTTTTTCCTGTAATTGATATCTAGTCTCATAGCATTGTGGTCAGAGAAGGTACTTGACACAATTTCAATTTTCTTAAATTTACTAAGGCTTGATTTGTGACCCAAGATAAGATCTGTCCTGCAGAATGTTCCATAAGCACTTGAGAAGAAAGTGTATTCTGTTGTTTTTGGATGGAATGTCCAATAAATATCAGTTAAGTCCATCTTGGTTAATGTATCATTTAAAGCTTGTGTTTCCTTATTTATTTTCATTTTGGATGATCTGTCCATTGGTGAAAGTGGGGTGTTAATGTCCCCTACTATGACTGTGTTACTGTCGATTTCCTCTTTTATTGCTGTTGGCATTTGCCTTATGTATTGAGGTGCTCCTCTGTTGGGTGCATAAATATTTACAATTGTTATATCTTCTTCTTGGATTGATCCCTTGATCATTATGTAGTGTCCTTCTTTGCCTGTTGTAATAGTGTTTATTTTAAAGTCTATTTTGTCTGATATGAGAATTGCTACTCCAACTTTCTTTTGATTTCCATTTGCATGGAATATCTTTTTCCATTGCCTCACTTTCAGGCTGTATGTGTCCCTAGGTCTGAAGTGGGTCTCTTGTAGACAGCATGTATACGGGGCTTGTTTTCGTATCCATTCAGCCAGTCTATGTCTTTTGGTTGGAGCATTTAATCCATTTACATTTAAGGTAACTATCAATATGTATGTTCGTATTACCATTTTCTTAATTGTTTTGGGTTTGTTATTGTAGGTCTTTTCCTTCTCTTGTGTTTCCTGCCTAGAGAAGTTCCTTTAGCATTTGTTGTAAAGCTGGTTTGATGGTGCTGAATTCTCTTACCTTTTGCTTGCCTGTAAAGGTTTTAACTTCTCTGTCGAATCTGAATGAGATTCTTGCTGGGTAGAGTAATCTTGGTTGTAGGTTTTTCTCTTTCATCACTTTAAATATGTCCTGTCACTCCCTTCTGGCTTGCAGAGTTTCTGCTGAAATATCAGCTGTTAACCTTATGGGGATTCCCTTGTATGTTATTTGTTGCTTTTCCCTTGCTGCTTTCAATATTTTTTCCTTGTATTTAATTTTTGATAGTTTGATTAATATGTGTCTTGGCATGTTTCTCCTTGGATTTATCCCGTATGGGACCCTCTGCGTTTCCCGGACTTGATTATTTCCTTTCCCATATTAGGGAAGTTTTCAACTATAATCTCTTCAAATATTTTCTCAGTCCCTTTCTTTTTCTCTTCTTTTTCTGGGACCTCTATAATTTGAATGTTGGTGCATTTAATATTGTCCCAGAGGTCTCTGAGACGGTCCTTGATTCTCTTCTTTTTTCTTTATTCTGCTCTGTGGTAGTTATTTCCACTATTTTATCTTCCAGGTCATTTACCCGTTCCTCTGCTTCAGTTATTCTGCTACTGATTCCTTCTAGAGAATTTTTAATTTCATTTATTCTGTTGTTCATCATTGTTTGTTTGCTCTTTAGTTCTTCTAGGTCCTTGTTAAACGTTTCTTGTATTTTCTCCATTCTATTTCCAAGATTTTGGATCAACTTTACTATCATTACTCTGAGTTCTTTTTCAGGTAGACTGCCTATTTCCTCTTCATTTGTTTGGTCTGGTGGGTTTTTACCTTGCTCCTTCATCTGCTGTGTATTTCTCTGTCTTCCCATTTTTCTTAACTTACTGTGTTTGGGGTCTCTTTTTCGCAGGCTGTAGGTTCATAGTTCCCGTTGTTTTTCGTGTCTGCCGCCAGCAGGTATGGTTGGTTCAGTGGGTTGTATAGGCTTCCTGGTAGAGGGGACTGGTGCCTCTTTTCTGGTGGATGAGGCTGGATCTTGTCTTTCTGGTGGGCAGGACCATGTCCAGTGGTGTGTTTTGGGGTGTCTGTGAACTTATGATTTTAGGCAGCCTTTCTGCTAATGGGTGGGGTTGTCTTCCTGTCTTGCTAGTTGTTTGGCATGGGGCATCCAGCACTGGAGCTTGCTGCTCATTGAGTGGAGCTGGGTCTTAGTGTTGAGAAGGAGATCTCTGGGAGAGCTCTCCCCGATTGGTATTATGGGGAGCTGGGATGTTCTGATGGACCTATGCTCTGATCTCGGCTCTCCCACCTCAGAGGTTCAGGCTTGACACCCGGCCAGAGCACCAAGACCCTGTCAGTTGCACAGCAGTGAATGTGGCAGTCTCCGTTATGAAGTCAGATTATGAGGGTCTATAATAGCTGTTCAGCTAGAACTGGCTGACTTGGTAGTAATTTGTCTAGGAGGCTGTCTCCAGCAGCTGGTGGCTAAAAGAGTAGGTCTCTGGATGTGCTCCCAGAATCTTAAACATTTTCATAGAGGTCGTCACTGGGTTCAGTCACGGATTCGGTACCGATGGTCTCAAGAACACCTTACTCTCTCAAGGTTGTGTGCTTGAAACAGCTCCGAAGTCTGAGGGCCTATAAGCTGCAGGAAGACAAAACCACCTGGGGCGGCCTGCAAGCCATGATTCTTGCCACAAACCCTGCTGCTGCCATTGTGGGATCCGGCTTCCCCTGCTGCTCTTTATTCTGAAAAGTCAGTGCAGGGAAGCGGCATTCTAGATAGAGCTTGCTAGCCAGGGGGACACCTCAAAGGACTGTGGTGAACATTAGATGAGTCAGTACACGTCAAAGTTCCAACAGCTCTTCCATCTCCTTTAGTATCACATCTCCTTCCAGGCATTCCACACTCACATTCATTCAGGTTGTTGCACAGCCCAGTCCAAATCACCTTAAAATCTGCCTTGCTGATAAATCTTGTGTGAGAGGGATCAAATTCTTGAAACTTTTTTCTGAGATCATCCCTTAAATAACCTCACCACGAATCAAACATGGCCGTGAATTGGAGGTATCTGACATTTCCATCTTCATCAGGGTGGATTCTGTGAAGTAGCAACTCAACATCTTCATCAGTAATCTCCACACCAAACCTTGAAGAAGTCTTGTTACCATACACAAGCCCTTTTCCTGAAGTGGCGGCAGGACAACTCCAGTCTGTGACCATGGGCTAGGGTCAAGGCTAGGGTAGGTGCAATGATGAATATAGTGGTGGAGGATGTGGCTGGTCACAGGGGTTCCTTAGTGAACAGCTTGATTGCATCAGCAAAGGGTTGGAGCAGACCATGAGGGCCTACAATGTTTGGTCCTTTCGGAGTTGTATGTAGCCTAAGATTTTACGTTCTACTAGTGTCAGGAATGCTACGGCTAAGAGGATAGGGAGGATGAGCATTAAAATGTTAATTATAAACATTTTGTTGGGGAGAGGGTTTGAAACTCTGAGTATAAAGGTTTAAGTTTTATGCAATTGCCGGTCTCTGCCACCCCAACAAAACCCTGGTCTCGGGTAGATTAGTTTGTGCTCGCTTATTAAGTTGAGATTAGATCATTAATTGCATTAAAGGCGCTTATTTAAACTGGGCCTTATTTCTCTTGTCCTTTCGTACTGGGAGAAATGCATAATAGATAGAAACCAACCTGGATTCCTCCAGTCTGAACTCAGATCACGTAGGACTTTAATCATTGAACAAACGAACACTTAATAGCAGTTACACCATTAGGACGTCCTTATCCAACATCGAGGTCGTAAACCCTATTGTCGATATGGACTCTAGAATAGGATTGCGCTGTTATCCCTAGGGTAACTTCTTCCGTTGATCAATTTTTTGGATCAATAAGTGATACTATGCTTTGGCTAGCAGGTCTAGGCTTTAATCATTCGGAGGGTTTTCTGTGCTCCGAGGTCACCCCAACCGAAACTGTCAACCTATGTAAAATTTTGTTATTCCTTGGTGGTTCAAGATTGTGATTTTTGGGTTGATTAATTGAAGCTCCATAGGGTCTTCTCGTCTTATTTTGTTATCCCCGCCTTTTCACGGGGAGGTCAATTTCACTGATTAAAAGTAAGACAGTAAAACCCTCGTGTGGCCATTCATACAAGTCCTTATTTAGAGAACAAATGATTATGCTACCTTTGCATGGTCAGGATACCGCGGCCATTTAACGATTGTCACCGGGCAGGCGGTGCCTCTAATACTGGTGATGCTAGAGGTGATGTTTTTGGTAAACAGGACGGGGTTTGTGTTTGCTGAGTTCCTTTTACTTTTTTAAATCTTTCCTTGGGTGCACGCCTGTGTTGGGTTAACAGTGTTTTTAATAAATAATTTAGTGTTGGATTATATTTATTTGCTGTTAATTATCAGTATATTATTAGTTGCTGATGTAAGCTTGTGCAAGGAGAAATATTTATTACTCATGTTAACAGTATTGCTTCTATAGTCTTATAGATTAGTCCAGTAATTAGGCTAGGAGTTGATTTACTTAATATTGGAATTAAAATGTTGTTTTGTTGTCGAGCTTGAACGCTTTCTTAATTGGTGGCTGCTTTTATGCCAACTATGGTAATGTTTGTTTTTACTCTCTAGTCAGGGTTGTATCCATTTGTAAAAAGCTGTACCTTTTTAGACTAACATCTAAATATACGTTGAGGCTTATTATGGTTTTTAGTATTATTTAACGTTGAAGTAAAATTATTTTCCTGGACAACCAGCTATCACCAGGCTCGTTAGGCTTTTCACCTCTACTTATATATCTTCTATTTTGCCATATAGATGAGTTCATTCTAGTAACTGTTCATAAGTAGTTCACCTGGTTTCGGGTAGTTTACCTTAAGTTCTCTTTGTTAAATTGTTACTAGTTAAGTCATTATGCAAAAGGTACAAGGGGTAAACTTTGCTTTTAATTACTTTTAATTTTTCTTTCATCATTCCCTTATGGTACTTTTGCTATAGCGCCATCAGTGTTTAAATTTCTATCTCCTATACTTTAGATGTCTGCTGAATGTTTTATTTGATTGGATTGTGCTAGTAATGGTGGGAAAGGTGTGGGCTAGATTTGGTTAAAGACATACATAGCTTATGAAATCCTCTAGGTGTAAACTAGGTGCTTTATTTAAGCTATATCTTGTTTTATCCAAGCACACTTTCCAGTGTGCTTACCTTGTTACTACTTGTCTCCTCTCATATAATTGTCTAGCATGTGTTGATGGACTGGGGCTTTGTTATGGCATTTGAGGAGGGTGATGGGCAGTGTGTGCGTGCTTCATGGCCTTATTCAATTAAGGGCTCTATTCTTAATTTACTACTAAATCCTCCTTTGATTTTTAGGTTTCATAAAAACTTTCATGTGAATATAAAGGGTGTTCTTGGTATAGAAAATGTAGCCCATTTCTTCCCATCCCATAGGTTACACCTTGACCTAACGTTTTTATGTATTATAGTTATGCTTACTTTTGCTCCTTTTTAGGGTTTGCTGAAGATGGCGGTATATAGACTGGAGTAGCAAGGGTTGGTGAGGTTAATCGTGGTTTATCGGTTATAGAACAGGCTCCTCTAGAGGGGTGTGAAGCACCACCAATTCCTTTGAGTTTTAGGCTGTTGCTAGTAGTACTCTGGTGAATAATCTAGTTTTTATGGTTATTTGGGTTTAGGGCTAAGCATAGTGGGGTATCTAATCCCAGTTTGGGTCTTAGCTATTGTGTGATCAGATTATATTGAAGTCACTTTCGTAGTTTATTTTAGTTTTAAGTATGGCTTTCTACAGCTTAATTAAGGTTTAACTTTATCTTGTGTGGCTCTTTAACATGCTTTATGCCGTAGTTCTACTAGCTTGGGTCAATAATCGTATGACCGTGGTGGCTGGCACGAAGTTTACCAACCCTAATTAATATGGCTTAGTCAAACTTTCGTTCATGGCTTAATTTTTATCACTGCTGTCTCCCGTGGGGGTGTGGCTAAGCAAGGTGTTGTGAGCTGCTGGTGTGGCGTGCTTGATACCTGTTCCTTTTAATCTTAGTGATCTAGAGGGCACTCTCACTGAGATGTGGATATTTGCATGTGTAATTCTATTAAAAACTAATAGAAAGGCTGGGACCAAACCTTTATGTTTATGGGGCTAGGAGGCACATCTAGACATTTTCAGTGTCTTGCTTTATGAGGTGTTTAAGCTACATTAACTTGCTGTACGTAGGTGATGTTTGTATGTTTATATTATGTGGCTTATGTCAGATTTAGTATTAGATTTTTGATAGGATGATTGGTGAATCTAGGGGGGAGTCTGTCTATATGGGTGGTGAATATCTAAGTAGTTTATTGGTATGATATGGGGGGGTTGAGGCTTAATTCGTTATAATATACAATTATTCAAATCTGGGGGCGAATAGTAAAGTATTATGTCCTGTAACTATTAATTTAACTGCACACGTTGGTTGTGCTAGTCAGATAGCAAATACATACAAGACCAGCTACAATTTGCTTGACTGTGTTAAGACCTTTTAAGATCATAGCTGAGTCCAAGAAATATCCCCCCAAAAGTAAAAAAATACCAAATGTATGAAAACACTGTTATGTGTGAGCATGGGCTGATTAGTCATTAGTCCATCGAGATGTCTTATTTAAGGGGAACGAGTGGGCGATTTTAAGTGGGATGGCCCTGAAGTAAGAACCAGATGTCTGATAAAGTTCACTAATAGAAACCCCCACGGTTCATGGGCCCGGAGCGAGAATAGGGATCCCTGCCGAGCGGGATGCTGGTTTCATGCGGCATGGTGATTAAGTTCGTGATCTAATGGATGGGATTATAGGACATGTTGGCTTGAATTGATTTAATTTAATGTACTATGTATGATCAATAATAACTATGTACTATGTACTATTAATAATAGACTATACATGCTTATTATTCATGGTGCAAACAACTTAATGCACAATTCTACAGACAATGTACATGTACATATACACGAGAGACGCTATTTTGATTATGTGGCAGTACAAGCATGCACGACTTACATAGCATGTATGCAGTAAAATAAATTATTTTTAGTACTGACATAGCACTGTAGTTTTGTGAATGTCTTAAAATATATCTTTTTTCAGGGAATAGTTTATATAGAATTTCAGCCTTGGGTGCTGGCAGTGAAGCATAGTACTTCTTCCTTGAGTCTTGGGGAGATGTGCTGTTCTCCTTTTCCGGTTTACAAGACTGGGGTATTGCGTTATACTACAAAGACTCTTCATTTCAGAAGCTTGTTTTCAATGAGACTAATTATCGGTATTAATACTAGAATTAAAAGAAAGTATAAGATAGATGCAAGCTGTCCGACAGCCATATACGGGTACTCCACAGGCTGTCTTCCGATTCATGTTAGTGTCAGTAAGTCTGCCACTAGTACTCAGAACAAGAATTGACTGAAGGGTCGAAATATTATGCTTCATTGTTTAGATGTATGGAGTATTGGAATGAATGCCAGGATTAGGATTGAGAGTGGCAGAGCTAAGACTCCTCTAGTTTGTTGGGGATTGATCATAGGATTGCATATGTGAATAGAAAGTATCATTCTGGTTTGATGTGTGATGGCATGCTGAGTGGGTTTGCTGAGGTGTAGTTGTCGGGATCTCCTAACAGGTCGGGTGAGAATAGGGCTAGTACCAACAAGGCTAAGATTAATAGTAAAGTGCCCAAAATGTCTTTAACTGTATAATAGGGGTGGAATGGGATTTTGTCTGTATCGGATGGAATTCCTGTGGGGTTGTTAGATCCTGTTTCGTGGAGGAATAATAGGTGGATGGCCGCTAGTGCTGTGACGATGAAAGGGAGAATGAAGTGGAAGGCAAAGAATCGTGTTAGTGTTGCTTTATTTATGGAAAACTCACCTCAGATTCATTCGACAAGGGTGGTGCCGATATATGGGATTGCTGAGAGTAGGTTTGTGATAACAGTTGCACCTCAGAATGATATCTGTCCTCAGGGTAGGACATAGCCTATAAATGCGGTAGCTATGACTGTAAGTTGCAGGATAATTCCAATGTTTCATGTTTCCTGAAAGGCGTAGGATCCATAGTACAAGCCACATCCTATGTGGGCATAAAGGCAAATAAAAAACATGGAACCTCTGTTTGCATGTATGTACCGGATGATTCAGCCATAGTTGACGTCCCGGTAGATGTGTGTTACTGATGAGAAGGCAGTTGTGTCTGGTGTGTAGTGTATTGCCGAGAATAGGCCTGTTAGGATTTGTAGGAGTAGGCAGATGCCTAGCAGGGAGCCAAAGTTTCATCATGATAAGATATTTGATGGGGTGGAAAAGTCAATAAATGTGTTGTTGAGAATTTTTATTAGCGGGTGGGTTTTTCGGGTGTTGGTCATTGTAGTTGAATGACAACGATGATTTTTCATGTCATTGGTTATGGTTGAAGTCCATGTGGGAATAATGATGACATACATTGTATTTATTTTAAGCATTATTTTTGTGATTAGTTTTGTGGGGGTTTCTTCAAAACCTTCTCCTATTTATGGGGGTCTAGGGTTGATTGTGGGTGGTGGTGTTGGATGCGGGATTGTCTTAAATTTTGGTGGTTCATTTTTAGGTTGAATGGTATTTCTGATTTATTTAGGGGGAATATTGGTCGTGTTTGGTTATACAATGGCTATGGCCACCGAACAATACCCTGAGGTTTGGGTTTCTAACAAGGTTGTGCTAGGAGCATTTCTTTTAGGGTTAGTAGTAGAGTTTTTAATAGTACTTTACATTTTGAAGGATGAGGATGTGGAGATTGTGTTTCAGTTTAATGGGCTGGGAGATTGAGTTATTTATGATACTGGTGACTCTGAGTTTTTCAGTGACGAGGCTATGGGAATTGCGGCGTTATATAGTTATGGTACTTGGTTGATGATTGTTACGGGTTGGTCATTATTTATTGGTGTTGTGGTTATTATGGAGATTACTCGGGGTAATTAAATAGCAGCATGCTGAGGGTGATAGAAATAAGGAATGATAAGAAGTAGAGCTTGATAACGCCTTTAAAAATTTTTTTAACATCTTTATTGGAGTATAATTGCTTTACAATGGTGTGTTAGTTTCTGCTTTATAACAAAGTGAATCAGTTATACATATACATATGTCCCCAGATCTCGTCCCTCTTGTGTCTTCCTCCCTCCCACTCTCCCTATCCCACCCCTCTAGGTGGTCACAAAGCAACGAGATAAGGCCTTTTTGATTTGAGACTAATGTGGAATATTTTAGTTGAATGAAGGCTATAGTCTTTGGTAGGATGGTTTCTAGTCAGATTAAGTCTAGTAAGGAGGTTGCTAATTTTTGGCTTATTAATAGATTTAGATGGGGAGGTAGGCAGTGTATGATGGTGGGGAAGTATCCTAAAAGAGTGGAGAACTTAGAGGAGTCTGAGGGGTATATATATTTTAAGTTTTGTGTGTAAAGGTTGATTTCGAATGCTAGTACAAAGCCCAAGGTTGTTACTACAAGGGCAGTCAATTTTAAATGTAGGGGTATGGTTATTAGGGGGATGGTTGTTGGAGGAATGCTGTTGGAGATGATGAAGCCAGCAAAAATACTTCCGATTAATAGGCGCTTGATGGAGTTGATTAAGAGGGGGTTGTTTTCATTAATAGGCACAGAAGGAGAGAAGCGGGGCTGTCCTAGTAGTGCAAAGAAGATAATGTGAGTGCTATAGATAGCTGTGAGGGACGTAGCGGTTAGAGTTATTAATAGGGCTCAGGCGTTGATATAAAACGTAGTGGCGGTTTCAATAATCAGGTCTTTAGAGTAAAATCCAGTGAGAAATGGTATTCCTGTTGGTGCTAGGCATCCAATGATAAGGGCTGTTGCAGTGAAGGGCAAGGTCTTGAATAACCCTCTTATTTTTCGAATGCCCTGCTCGTTGTCTACGTTGTGAATGATAGACCCAGAGCATAGAAATAATATGGCTTTAAAGAAAGCGTGCGTGCAAATGTGTAAAAATGCTAGATGAGGTTGGTTGAGGTCAATCATTACTATTATTAAACCTAGTTGGCTGGAGGTAGAGAAGGCAATAATTTTTTTAATATTGTTTTGAGTGAGCGAACAGATAAAGAAGGTGGTAAGGGCTCCTAGGCAGAGCATTATTGTTTGAATGAGTTTGTTGTTTTCTATTAAAGGGTAAAATCAGATAAGCAGGAAAACTCCTGCTACAACCATCGTGCTTGAGTGGAGTAGGGCCGAGACTGGAGTAGGGCCTTCTACTGCTGAAGGGAGTCAGGGGTGAAGTCTGAATTGGGCTGATTTTCTGGCTGCGGTTAGTACGAGTCCTATGAGGGGTAGGTTTAAGGAGTTCTGGTTGAGCATGAAAATTTGTCGTAGGTCTCATGCGTTTGTGTGAGATAAAAATCATGCCACTGATATAATGAATCTGACATCTCCAATGCAGTTATATAAAATTGCTTGAAGAGCAGCTGTGTTTGTGTCTGCTTGCCCATACCATCATCCGATAAGCAGGAAAGATATGATTCCTACTCCTTCTCATCCAATAAAAAGTTGGAAGAGGTTGTTGGCTGTAACAAGGATTAGTATAGTGATAAGGAAGAGGAGTAAATACTTGAAGAATTGGTTGATATAAGGGTCGGAGTGTATATATCATATTGAGAATTCTATAATGAACCATGTGACTCTGGGTTAGGGTCATCTTTGTCACCATGTGACCACCTGCCCGGAGACTATAAAATGTGGAGAGACACCCTCAGGCCCCTGAGAGAGTCTCAGTTGCAAATATTAATCGTAATCAATACTAGGTATATTAACTTTGTTAATGGTGTATTTTGTGATGTAGCATATTTTTAAAAAACATATAGTCAAATATATCCTTTTTTCCATAGCTTCTATGTTTTTTGACATGGCTAAAATTCTTCCTAACCAATAGGATATTCCTTTAATCTCTTACATTTTATTACAAAATGTTTAATTTTTACATTTATGTTGTGTTTCATCTAAAATTTATTTTTGAATAGTATGAGATAATAATCTTTATTTTCTCCTATTTAGAATGACAGTTGAGTCAACACATTTGATAAATCAGCCATTATGTTCCCACAAAATTAAAATATACCAGTGCCAAATATAAAATTTCAATTATGTATACACTGGAATCTATTGTTCTCCACTTGGTTTCACTCTTGGATTTTCTACTCTTATACCGAAAACAATTTTTTAAAAATTCTGATGACTTTAAATTGTTTCATTATCTTACAAGGTCAGTCTTCTATTTTTCTTTGTTGTAATTATTTTGGCTATTCACAAGATTTTAATATTCAAATAGAATTCGAGATCATTTTACACAACTAAATACTGATTGTTGTGATCCCTTTGGAAATTACACTAAATTTATAATGTAATTCAGAGAGAATTGACAATTTCATCACATTAATCTTTCTGTCAAAAGCATGACATCTCATTCAACTATTCAGATCTTATCTTACATTATTAAGATTGAGTAGTTTCCTGTATATAGTGTAATACTTGGTTCCTTAGTCAATGTTTGCTTTTTTTGTCATTTCATTGTTACCATGGTTTTCTACTTCCATATTTTTCTAATTTATTCAAATGCTACAAATTGCTTTTTAAAATTTTTCCTTTGGGGACTTCTGCTTCCCACTATGATAGATTAGCTTGTATTAGACCAACTTGTCCCTTCAAGAATAAGTATAAAATTTGTAAGAAATACCAAAATCAGCTCTTGGAAAGGTAATAGAGTACAATTAAGAAAACCACAGTTTTACAGGGCAAAGATCCTAGAGAGAAGACAAAAGCGTTGACAAGAGTCCAATATTTTCTACCACTTTTCTTTCAAGGTATATGTTGATTAACAACAGTAGGAAATGTAGTAAACAAGCATAAATAAGCTCAGAACTTATGGTGGCCTCTTGGAACCAGGGGGGGCAAATAATTGTAATTCAAGCCTACAAAGTGATCTAATATCTGGAGGAGAAAGACCCTGTAGAAAAGGGAGCTGTAGAAAAATGAGCTTAACATTCTGTTATGCTTTTCTCCTTGAAGGCTTATTCATTTCTTCAAGTCATGGGACAAGGCTAAGAAATTAAAGGAACACATATTTATAGTCTAAACTAGAGATCAGTAATCTATGACCCACAGGTTCAATTCAGCCCAATATCTGTTTTTATAAATAAAGTTTTATTGGAACAAAGACATATTCATTTGTTTATGTTTCTCTAATGTATGCTTTTGTGGCTCAGTAGCAGAACTGAGTAGTTATGACAGAGACTGTATGTTCTGAAAAGCCTAAAATATTTACTATTTTGCTGTTCACTTAAAATGTTTGCCAATCCCTGGTCTCATCCAAACAGTTTTAATTACAAGGGGGATTTTCTTGATACTAACACTAGAAAAACAAGGGTAGGAATAAACAAGGATTGCCCTAAACAAAAGCTAATAGGAAACTGGCTAAACTTCATAAAGACTAAAATAGTTTATCCTTACTTGGACCAGGAAAAGTTGCCCTTACTTCTAGCACATTCTAGAAGTAAAGTAAATAGATCAAAGAGGAAAATAGGACCTTGCAGAGCCCTCCACAATTTTTCAAACACACCACTGCCATTAAATAAATAATTTCCAGGACTGTCAGGAGATAGGGTGAAAATGACAGAAATTCAAGAGGGAAAAAAAAGTCCATATAAGACCATATAAGACAAACCCACAGCAAACATCATTTTCAATGGTGAAAAACTGAAAGCATTTCCTCTAAGATCAGGAACAAGACAAGACTCTCTTCCCTTTTACTCAACATCAATAGCTTTGGAAGTCCTAGCCACGGCAATCAGAGAAGAAAAAGAAATAAAAGGAATCCAAACTGGAAAAGAAGTAAAACTGTCACTGTTTGCAGGTGACATGATATTATACACAGAAAATCCTAAAGCTGCTATGAGAAAACTACTAGAGCTCATCAATGACTTTAGTAAAGTTGCAGGATACAAAATTAATACATAGAAATCTCCTGCATTCCTATACACTAACAACAAAATATCAGAAAGAAAAATTCAGGAAACAATCCCATTTACCATTGCATCCAAAAGAATAAAATCCTTAGGAATAAACCTACCTAAGGAGGCAAAAGGCCTGTACTCACAAAACTATAAAACACTTATGAAAGAAATCATAGATGACACAAACAGATGGAGAGATATACCATGATTTTGGACTGGAAGAATCAATATTGTCAAAATGACTATACTACCCAAAGTAATCTATAGATTCAGTGCAATTCCTATCAAATTATCAATAGCATTTTTCGAAGAATTAGAACAAAACATTTTACAATTTGTATGGAAACACAAAGACCCCGAAAAGCCAAAGCAATCTTGAGAAAGAAAAACAGAACTGGAGAAATCAGGTTCCCTGACTTCAGACTATACTACAAAGCTACAGTAATCAAAACAATATGGTACTGGCACAAAAACAAGATAGAAACAGGATAGAAAGTCCAGACATAAACCCACACATCTATGGTCACCTAATCTATGACAAAGGAGGCAAGAATATACAATGGAGAAATGACAGTCTATTCAGCAAGTGGTGCTGGAGAAACTAGACAGTTACATGTAAAAGAATGAAATTAGAACACTCTCTAACACCATACACAAAAATAAACTCAAAAGGCACTAAAGACCTAGAAGTAAAACTGAATACTATAAAACTCTTAGAGGAAAACATAGGCAGAACACTCTCTGATGTATATCGCAGTGTCACAGTAAGATCTTTTTTGATCCACCTCCTAGAGTAAAGAAAACAAAAACAAAAATAAACAAATGGGGCCTAGTTAAACATAAAAGCTTTTGCATAGCAAAGAAAGCCATAAGCAAAATGAAAAGACAACCCACAGAATGGAAGAAAATATTTGCAAACAAAGTGACCAACAGGGATTAATCTCCAAAATATATAAACAGCTCATGCAGCTCAAAATCAAACAAACAACCCAATCAAAAAATGGTCAGAATATCTAAATAGACATTTCTCCAAAGAAGACATACAGATGGCCAACAGGCACATAAAAAGTGCTCAATATCACTAATTATCAGAGCAATGCAAATCAAAACTACAATGACGTTATCACCTCACACTGGTCAGAATGTCCATCATCAAAAAATCTACAAACAATAAATGCTGGAGAGGGTGTGGAGAAAAGGGAACCCTTTTGCACTGTTGGTGGGAATGTAAATTGGTACAACCACTATGGAGAACAGTATGGAGGTTCCTTTAAAAATTAAAAAGAGAGCTACTATATGATTCAGCAATCCCACTCCTGGGCATATATCTGGAGAAAACCATAATTTGAAAAAATATATGTACCCTAATGTTCATTGCAGCACTATTTACAATAGCTGGGACATGGAAGCAACCTAAATATCCATCGATGGAAGAATGGATAAAGAAGATGTGGTACATATATATAATGGAAATTACTCAGCCATAAAAAATAACAAAATAATGCCATTTGCAGTGACGTGGATGGACTTAGAGATTGTCATACTGAGTGAAGTAAGTCAGACAGAGAAAGACAAATATCATATGATATTGCTTATACGTGGAATCTAAAAAAACGGTACAAGTGAACCTACTTACAAAACAGAAATAGAGTCACAAATGTAGAAAACAAACTTATGGTTACCAAGGAGGAAAGGGGGCTAGGGATAAATTGGGAGATTGGGATTGACATATACACACTACTACATATAAAATAGATAACTAATAAGGACCTACTGTATAGCACAGGGAACTCTACTCAATACTCTGTAATGACCAATATGGGAATAGACTCTAAAAAAGAGTGGATATATGTATATGTATAACTGATTCATATTGCTGTACAGCAGAAACTAACACAACACTGTAAATCAACTATATTCCAATAGAAATTAATTTAAAAAATAAAAATAAATTAAAAGAAGAGGGAAAATAGAGAAATTTGTACCCAAAACTAGAATCTATAAAAAAAAAGAAAATCAGAGAAATTCTAAATTTGAGAACTGCAATAACTGAAATTAAACATTTAAAATGGGAAGGGACTTCCCTGGCAGTCCAGTGGTTAGGCCTCTGCACCTTCACTGCCGTCGCCCCGGGTTCTATCCCTGGTAAAGGAACTAAGATCCTGCAAGCCGCGAGGTGGGGCCACAAAAATATGGGGTTAAAAGCAGAATAACAAACAGAAGAGAAGACCAGTGAAATTGAAGTTGGTATAAAAATAAATCCAGGAAAATACAGAAAAGAACAAAAGAGCTAATGGTCTGTCATTCATATAATTGGATTTGCATTAGAGGAGGAGAGGAATAACAGGGCAGAACAATAACTGAAAAAATATTGGCTGTGGAACTTTTCAAATCTGATCAAAATCACAAATTTAAAATTCCTTTTTAAATTGAAATTGTGTTTAAGTTAAATTAAAACTGTTGCTTTTGCTTAAAATATCTTCCTTCTAAGAGCAGTCTTCTTTGAGTAAGTTGTCTCTTTTTGTCTGTTCTATCTGCTGGGGCTCCTTAGCAACTGCAAAATTTTCTCTGGCCTGCTCATAAAGACTTAGTCCAAATACTGGAGTGAGGTGACAGCGACCTGGGGAGCGGTGCAAAGCACTTTATTCCTGGTCTAAGAAGAGGGAACAATCAAATTGTCAGTTCCCTGCCACTCCAATTTTCAGTAGTACAGAGAACTCAGCATGATAGGGTTGCTGTCTCACAGCACCTCCAGTGCAGAGGGACCAGCCAGTCTTCTTTGAAGCACTCCTGAAGGAAACATACAGCTTCTCCCCTTGTGGGGAATAGGATTCATGGTTATCTTCAGGTCAGGTTCTATCTGGAATCCATCTGGTCCTTTAGATCTTTACCTTAAACTCCCCTCCACTTTTCCCAAAGTGATATCAAGCCCGGGGGGAAATAGCCATACTCTCTCCTCTAGGACTCCCGTTAAGCCTGAAGCCTTGCTACCAGCCTCTAAGTCTCAGTTTAACTTGTGTATAGCATGGAAAAGATATAGCTGCTGGGTGGAAATTAGGATAATGACAGCAGGGCAGAAGTGCTCAAGCTGCCATCTCTTCCTATTTTCCTAATCTTGCCTCTTTCAAAATGTATTTAAATAATACTATTTCTTCAAAAAGACTTATTATTTTAGAAAATTCTTTTAAACAACTCTCTCTCTGAAGGAAATTTCATGCAATTGAAATAAAAGCCCAAAATATGCTCTTATTCTTACATGGCAGTAAACCAAACAGATCATTAGTGGAAACATCACTGTAATAACTTTTCTTTTCATATACCAGACAGTTTTGTGCAGAACATAATTTTACTAATAGTATCTCCTTTTATGTGTACTCCATAAAATCTATTGTAGAATCCACTCCAAAATAATTATGTGTTTATACATTTTAATTTCAATAGAAAGTTATAAAAATAGAATCATTTCTTCTGTTTAGGCATACATTTGTTGGTAGATTTTTCTCATTTAAAAAAAATTCCCCATGAGAAGATAAAACATGATGGCTATGAATTTCTGAGCCAACTGAGTCAGATAGGTATAACATTTAACATTGCATGGAAGATTTTACAGAGATATGTTCAATATTCTCTAAATTTAAAAAGCTCTTTTTTCCCCAATGATTATATCATAAATAGAAATAAATGAATTATTAAACCCTCAGAAGTCTAGAATTTTCCAAGTTCTAAATATATTGAATTAATAGGATGCAATTTCTTTTCTTGTTTTCTGGATTTCAAATGACAGTGCACCAGCAGCAAACAAAAGCTGAACCAAATTAACACTGAAAAAATGAAGAAAAATGAAGCTGGCATATTAGCCCAGGGGATCTTGCCAAAGGAAAGTAGTTTCTTTCTCCATTCCTAAACTCATTCCGTTTTCAGAGAATGAAATGGACTTCTTATTCCACACTACTAAAAAGGAGACTGAATTCAAGAAATTCAAATGCTTGTGAGGAGACATGCTAAATATAAGCATCCATATTTACATAATAAATGTCATAAGTAGACCTCAGAGTACTACGATTAAAAGCTGTGTTATTCCTTTAGTTTATCAATACAAAATTTATATGCAATGCGGCAGGTGATTATCTGAGACAAACCCACATTTATGGGCAGTACTGTTAGTGGGAGTCCCAATATAGCTTATCCATGATTACTCAGCCATGAGGATGCACCTCATACACTTCCCACCACCCACTGAATTATGACCAGTTTCAATGTTAAAAGGACCTCTGAGAGATACTTCAATAACCTAATTATACAGACGAAGGAATGGAGGACCA
This sequence comes from Balaenoptera physalus, assembly GCF_965194825.1. NCBI lineage: Eukaryota > Metazoa > Chordata > Mammalia > Artiodactyla > Balaenopteridae > Balaenoptera > Balaenoptera physalus. The sequence continues at coordinate 96,315,164 of NC_138890.1, read as the reverse complement.
AAGAGATTAAACAACATCTAGTCACCATTTAGTAGAGTTGGAGGAGATCCCAGGTTTCCAGATTTCTACTGACACAGATTTTTATGCCCATTTAGTAGTCAGATATCAACTAATTCAACAGAAATGAAATGTAGAAACAGTTGGAATTTTCTCATGTCGGAAATATCTCTAACTCTACCTCTATATCTATATATAAACTCATTCACTTTTAAGATATTCAGAGAAGACAATTATCCAACAAATCACCTGAAGGAGAAAGAGAGAAAAGCACCAGTGTGAACTTTTGGGGTATTTGAGAAAGGAGACATTTGCTGGGTGAAAATAATGAATTTGGTCTCTGACATGTTAGGTATTAGGTGTCAACAAAAGAGCATTTAGTTGAGTGCACTGTAAGGAAGAAAAACAAATACACCTCAAGGTGTTAAAAGCAATGGATTTAACATGCCACAAGGTCTTTTGAAAGAATTAACTCATTCCTCTACACAATACAAAATGAGAGCTGGAAATTTGTGAATAAACCTCAAAAGTAGTGACAGTATTATGACATTGATGGATGAAATGTAAGGTGGTTCTTAGGTGAGCATAAGTTGCTATTCATTAAGAAAAATGTATTTTTAAAAGTAGATTAAAGAAAATTTGTTATAAACAATCAACACACTAATACAATTTGAGTTTTATTAAATTCTAAATGGGATTCAACTTTGTAAGGGAGCTTGACATATGCAGTGACAAAGCAATGGACAATTATAAAAAAGATTATAAGCCATAAACTGGAATTTCCACAACTATTATGAAACACAGAAAGCAATTTTCCTATTAAATGACAGTAGATAGAGCTCTGAAAAGAAGTCTCTAAACAATTTATGATTTAAAAGCATTTGTCTTTCAGAAAACATAGTGAGTTAATTTTCTCATTTATGGGCAAAGAATGTTAAAATAGGGATGACATAATAACTTACTTCTTAGGCCATATAAATTCTTTAGCTTGAAATTTTATTTCCTTTGACCTAACATGATTTTAATTGATTTAAAACAAATACATTTCAGTGAAATTTAGAAATTGATTTATTTTTTAAGTTAATGTACAAATCTGCAAGTGATTATTTAAAAAATTTTTTTATTACTATTATAGATTCTGTGAAAAATAAAGAGAAGTATTAGATACTATCCTTCCCCTTGTGAAGTTTACATTCTTATTGGGAAGACAGGATTTACCAAATCAGTTTATTAAGTCACTGAAAGACTTCCTAAGTAATGGACAAAATTGAAAAAAATAATCTAGGACCAGATTATTTAAAAATCACACAAATCAGACAGTTGTTTAAATTTAATATGATTAGAGGATTTTTAGTAGAGAATTGAAATATTTTTCTCCTGTTATTGTCAAGATAAAATTAGTTTGGGGAAGAGTAAGCTAGCAGTAACATGCAGAAAGAATTTAAAAAGGGAAAAATAGAGGTAAGGAGACTGTTAGGAAGCTGTCATTATGATCTAGTAACAAAAAAAATTAGTTCCTAATGAATGTTCTGGTTGTAAGAGTTAAGATTTGTATGTTAGTGATTTGTGATGATATAATTTACTGTTATATGAATTATAATATAATTTCATACATGTGAGATGGAGAATCAGTAGTCAAAGGTGACTCTAAAATCTTTCACCTGGAGTATAATCTACAAAAATATTGAATCACTATGTTGCACACCTGAAGCTAATATAATATTGTCATCAAATACTCTTCAATAAATTTTTTTTTTGCCTGAAATACTGAAAGGATAGTGCCAAATGGACTTGGAAATTAAGAAGGAATATCTATGTTAATGAAAGCAGTTTTAGGTTAAGAGTATGAGGAAATGGCTAATACTAACCATTACAGCATGAAGCAAAGATCACCTACTGTGAGGCATTTGGATGAATAAATTAGCAACTTGAGACACTTGTTTGACTCTTCCCAGAGAATGAAATCCTGCTGAGCATCCATTTACCATCACAGCAAGAAAATCAAGAACATGAAGAATGACAGACAGACTATGAGTATAAGAATTTTATGTGGCTTGCATCTCACAAGGTACACCAGATAAGAAGTAAACGTGGAGCCATAATAAACATCACATATAGTATCATTTTCACTCCATTACTGCACTTTTTATAAGAACTCCAAAAATGTCTATCAACCTCCTCCCAGTTCTGCAAGTTGCTAGAAGGTCTTTTACTTGTGCTCCAAAATCTAGTCCTCTTAAGTGTGATTCATATGACAGCTATCATTTTCCCTATTTACTTCTAGTTTTCAAAATTATGAAGTCCTATGAAGTGAATCACTGAAATTCTTGCCAGTCTCTGTTGAAGGGGCTATTTTTGCTAATAGGTCTGCAGGTATTGAGAGCACTGCTACTTCTGTCAATGATTGTGTCAAGACTGCTAACAAGTAAGGTCTGAAAACTGGCACCAAAGGAGATGGAACTGGCTCCTGCTGTTTCTGAGGTTGTTGGCACCAACACCACTCATGCCTTGTTCTCTCTGTGTACCCTCCAGTTAGAATAACTTCCTTTTTAATTTTTGCTTTCTTATTTTTACTAGTGTATGAATTATAAACACACAGATACAAGACTGGGGAGGAATCTCACTGTTTCGCCTTAAAATAAATTTCTCATAGGTTGGAAACAGAACCTTAGACCACATCGGTGGGCTTTAGCACTGTTCCTTCAAAGTTTCATAGGCTAAATTTATGGTAAAAGTAGATTATTCAAGCAGAAATAATGGAGCATAAATAAGAGAGATAAGAACTGGAGACGTAGATTCTAGAGTGAAAAATTGATGCTCTTTCCAAAGAACTGCATATGAAACTGGGGTGGAGGATGTTTCAAGAAATGAAGTCTGGAGAAAACAGCAGCAGCAATAGCTGGAATGAGGGCCCAGTTGAGCTGTCAAGCATTTGGGAAATTGCCAGAGGTATACAGCACGGTAAACATCAAATGGTACCAATAAACCAAATCGTAGAAATAAAGAAAAAACTTAAACATTCTGGAGGAGGAAATCTTTTCCCAATTACAGAAAATCTCTTCTTCCAACCATATAATTTCATGCCCAGCTACTAGTAATATTCTAAATCTCTAGTAAAAGTGGATCCTGATAATAGGGAGGGAAGTAAGGTATAGAAAATACAAACTGGACAGAGTGATTGCTAGAGCATGATAGAGAAAATATTTTGATGGTGAGAGAGATTGATGGAACAAGGCTGGTTTTAAAACAACAAGTCCATGTAATTTTCTTTTATAAGCAATGATTTTACACATGACTGAAGAATTAATAATTTTAATGTGCTTTGTTGAGCCTAATATATATCTCACTCAATCTTTACTACCAATACTCTAAGGCACAATTCCAGAAGAAATGATATTCCAGTCAGAATCATGGTTGATAAGCATAAAGAATGAGGTATGGCTGCTCTTAAGTGTTCAAATTCAAAAGCTATCCTATGTCATTCAGGTAAAAGCAGAAGAAAAATTTGTTCCTGCTTATAGTAGCTTTCCCAAAGTCTCTAATGATTCCTAATCCCATGCCGTTATCAATTAAGGTAATAACATTATGAGCTCTAGGAACCCCTAATGTCATAACTGCAAAAGGGAAAAAGCTCAGAAAATAAAGGAAAAGTTTAAATCCACAAGTTCAACTATTTGAATTGATAGGGGATAAAAATCCTAAATCTGGAAATTTCAGATTGATTAATGTCAAATCAAAATTGTTTGAAAGGTGCCCACGAGCAGTTGGAACAGATTTCAGCTTCCGCTGGGGCTGTGTAATCCACTTCCTGGGTGCCAAGGGGCTGCTGGGCTGGGGCCAAGGCGGGCAGCAGCCCTCGGAGAAAACGGCGCAACATAGAAAAAACACCCTTTGGCATAAACCACAGCAAGATCTTTTTTTGACCCACCTCCTAGAGAAATGGAAATAAAAACACAAATAAACAAATGGGACCTAATGAAACTTAAAAGCTTTTGCACAGCAAAGGAAACCATAAACAAGACGAAAAGACAACCCTCAGAATGGGAGAAAATATTTGCAAATGAAGCAACTGACAAAGGATTAATCTCCAAGATTTACAAGCAGCTCATGCAGCTCAATAACAAAAAAACAAACAACCCAATCCAAAAATGGGCAGAAGACCTAAATAGACATTTCTCCAAAGAAGATATACAGATGGCCAACAGACACATGAAAGAATGCTCAACATCATTAACCATTAGAGAAATGCAAATCAAAACTACAATGAGATATCATCTCACACCAGTCAGAATGGCCATCATCAAAAAATCTAGAAACAATAAATGCTGGAGAGGGTGTGGAGAAAAGGGAACATTCTTGCACTGTTGGTGGGAATGTAAATTGATACAGCCACTATGGAGAACAGTATGGAGGTGCCTTAAAAAACTAAAAATAGAACTACCATACGACCCAGCAATCCCACTACTGGGCATATACCCTGAGAAAACCATAATTCAAAAAGAGTCATGTACCAAAATGTTAATTGCAGCTCTATTTACAATAGCCAGGACATGGAAACAACCTAAGTGTCCATCGACAGATGAATGGATAAAGAAGATGTGGCACATATATACAATGGAATATTACTCAGCCATAAAAAGAAATGAAATGGAGGTATTTGTAGTGAGGTGGATGGAGTTAGAGTCTGTCATACAGAGTGAAGTAAGTCAGAAAGAGAAAAACAAATACAGTATGCTAACACATATATACGGAATCTAAGGGAAAAAAAAAAAAAAAAAAGGCCATGAAGAACCTAGTGGCAAGACGGGAATAAAGACACAGACCTACTAGAGAATGGACTTGAGGATATGGGGAGGGGGTGGGGTGAGATGTGACAGGGTAAGAGAGTGTCATGGACATATATACACTACCAAATGTAAAATAGATAACTAGTGGGAAGCAGCCGCATAGCACAGGGAGACCAGCTCGGTGCTTTGTGACCACCTAGAGGGATGGGATGGGGAGGGTGGGAGGGAGGGAGATGCAAGAGGGAAGAGAAATGGGAACATATTGTATATGTATAACTGATTCACTTTGTTATAAAGCAGAAGCTAACACACCATTGTAAGGCAATTATACTTCAATAAAGATGTTAAAAAAAAAAATCTACAAACAATAAATGCTGGAGAGTGTGTGGAGAAAAGGGAACCCTCTTGCACTGTTGGTGGGAATGTAAACTGATACAGCCACTATGGAGAAGAGTATGGAGGTTCTTTAAAAAACTAAAAATAGAACTACCATATGACCCAGCAATCCCACTACTGGGCATATACCCTAAGAAAACCATAATTCAAAAAGAGTCATGTACCACAATGTTCATTGCAGCACTATTTACAATAGCCAGGACATGGAAGCAACCTAAGTGTCCATCGACAGATGAAAGGATAAAGAAGATGTGGCACATATATTCAATGGAATGTTACTCAACCATAAAAAGAAACGAAATTGAGTTATTTGTAATGAGGTGGATGGACCTAAGAGTGTGTCATACAGAGTCAAGTAAGTCAGTGAAGATAAAAACAAATACCATATGCTAACACATATATATGGAATCTAAAAAAAAAAAAAGGTTCTGAAGAATCTAGGGGAAAGAGAGGAATAAAGACGCAGACGTAGAGAATGGACTTGAGGACACAGGGAGGGGGAAGGGTAAACTGGAAGGAAGTGAGAGAGTGGCATGGGCATATATACACTACCAAATGTAAAATACATAGCTAGTGGGAAGCAGCTGCATAGCACAGGGAGATCAGCCTGGTGCTTTGTGACCACCTAAAGGGGAGGGATAGGTAGGGTGGGAGGGAGATGCAAGAGGGAGGAGTTATGGGGATATATGTTTATGTATAGCTGATTCACTTTGTTATACAGCAGAGACTAACACACCATTGTAAAGCAATTATACTCCAATGAAGATGTTAAAAAAAAAGAAAAACATATTACTATAGTTAATGTTTTTCAAGTAAAAAAAAAATTGAAGAATTAAGTCCTCAAAAATTCAAGTCTTCATAATTGTTCTATCAAATATATGTACAATCTACCTAAAAATATAAACCACTTTACTTTGTGATATTATCTTAACACTGATATGTATATAAACACTGTTAAATTTTATACTTGTCTATTTATAAGGAGTTATTTTAAGAAGTTGTGTTAGAGGATATAGTATCTGAATCCAACCTTCATTTTCTACCTATTCTTTCTTCCCTTTCTCAAGGCCAATCTTTCAGAGAAGAGAAAGGTTGATATAAATGGATACATAGGATTTCTTTTATATGTTTCTGGGTCTTTCTTTAATTCTTCAGTATCCCTAGAACTCTTAGCACTGTAAATATAAAGATGTTTTTAAAATATCAGATCTGGAAGGACCTGTTTTCATCCAAATAGCATATATGGAATGGCTGTTGTACTATATGTAGGCACTATAGCTAGGTATTATATTTTGCTTTTAATTTTGATCAGTTACATTTATCTGTTATTTCCTTCTCTAAACAAGAAAGATGACAGATTTCCATGACAGTAATAGTTAAATGTTACCTATGTTACTTAAAGGAAAACTTTCTCTAAATCCAATGAATAAACTCAGATTTATTTTCTGCGTTAAATGTTTACCATCTTTTCCTTCATGAACCCTTGAGATTTCTATATTCAGGTGCAGTAATTTAGCCTGCTGCTCAGCTCAAGAGCTATGGTAATGCTCGGATTTTCACTTTTCATTGCACCTCTGGTGTTGGTTCATTTCTCATCTTCCTACATGCCCCATAGAGCTGATCTGAGTGCAGAAAACCCTTTGAAGTCACTTGTGCTCTGATGAGGCCTGAAGGACATGCAGAGTAAGAAACATGGTCATGCTTGCAAAAGAGGTGAAAATTCAATCAGCTTTACTAATGTGCTTCTTATGCCTCAAGGCGTATCTATTTGTGTATATATGTGTATCTGCAATAAAAACAGAGCAAAGCAAATTTTAATTTTTCAAAAACAAAACACTTACATGGATATGCCTACTATATTTAAACCGAATTATTTCACATATGGAAAAATAGATTAAGTAAATTAGTGAAAGAAGTGCTTTCAAAGGCTCATATAGAAAGTATTTACTTGTGCCATAACATCTATGCCAATATTTAATATATGTATTACTTCTAAGATACATTTTGAAGCAAAAACACAGTTAACGATTCTGATACTCTGATATCCAACTACATAGGCCCAAATTTTAAAATCACATCAAACATAACGCCTATTTTTCAGCATAAGCATTTTCCAATGTAAATTAGCAGTAAATGAGCGTGTAGTTCTGGGGTTAGGACTGCAAACCCCATTTCTGCTTTGCAAGCCTGCATTGCCAGTTAGGCTTTGCCAATAGGGGGAGTTATAGGGAGACTGCAGGGCTGGAGGCTGTTTGCTTCTTTTGAGCTTGCAGTCTACTTCCTGTTCCTGCCTGCTTCACCCCAGCCCAGCATTTTTATATCTGTCAGACAGTTTGTTCTAGTGGTTCCAGCAATTGAATCTACTTTGCATTTTTCTCACCATCACAGGTCCATCACTGGACCTTAGAGACAATAGCACCTACTGGTCAATGCTCCCTCCTCAGATATCTGGTTTTCAACTTCATGGGGTCCCTTCCCCAAGCTACAAAATTATAATTTCAATCACTTCCCTTTGAATACCCAGCTCTAAGGATGGTAGTTGCTACCTGCGATTGCTATCTCTGTGACATCTTAAATAAAACAATTTTATATTCAATTCTCTCATGTTAAAATGTCTTAGTTTTGTTTTCTGACTTGACTCAGAATGGAACACATATTTAGCTTAATCCACACTTATTTAGGGATTTTATAAAGGTGACCATGTATTTTGAATCTAAAGAACACTTTTGAGTGCAAACAGCTGTCCCAGACAAACCAGACATATGGTCATCTTATATATGTCACTAAATGTAATCCTAACTGAAGTTCCAGGGGCAATGAAACTCTTAACATGGCTATAAACAGAGGTACTAATGTTGCAAGAATTGTTGACACACTACTGATCTTTCTAAAGTGCACATCTGATTATATCTCTCCTCTGCTTAAAACCATTCGATGGTTGTCCAGTTATACCAAAGTCCAGACTTAAATATTGGTTTCTCTGAGAAACCCCAAAGAGTGGGTGAGGTGCTTTTTGAATGAATACTCCTAAAACCCTTACTACCTTACTGATATTATAAGGTGCAAAATAACAATAGAATTACTTTTTGCTTGTATGTGTCTCCTATTTGATTATAAATTCTATGAAATCAGAGACTATGTTGTGTTAAGCATTGCTAGTGATAAACACATTGTCTAATACACAGGGATAATCTCAATAAATGTGTACTTACTTTCTACTATATGTACACTCAAAGAAATGAGTCATGGCAGTGCTAGAAAGAGTGTTCTATTGCACTGGGTCAGCGCCTCAGTTTTCTGGATTGTTCACGCTGCATTTTTTTTTTTTTTAAAGGGGTAGTTTTTTTTTGTTTGTTTGTTTTAATTTTATTTATTTATTTATGGCTGTGTTGGGTCTTCATTTCTGTGCGAGGGCTTTCTCTAGTTGCGGCGAGTGGGGGCCACTCTTCATCGCGGGGCGCGGGCCTCTCTCACTATCGCGGCCTCTCTTGTTGCGGAGCACAGGCTCCAGATGCGCAGGCTCAGCAGTTGTGGCTCATGGGCCTAGTTGCTCCGCGGCATGTGGGATCTTCCCAGACCAGGGCTCGAACCCGTGTCCCCTGCATTGGCAGGCAGATTCTCAACCACTGCGCCACCAGGGAAGCCCTCACTCTGCATTTTTAAGCAAGACACTTGAGAAGAAAGGGGGTTTTATAGGGTAGGGTTGGCCAAAAAGTTCGTTCAGGGTTTTCCTGAACTTTGTCATCAGGGAAAGCAAGTTTACTCTCATTGGAGCAGCAGAGAGATCTAAATAAAAGAAATATGTGATTCCTGCATAAATAATTTAGGGCTGTTGTCCCACAGGCATCTCCCTGTGGTACCCACACTCATACAACTGGCACATTGACATACTGCTATGTTACTTTTGGAAACATTCAATTATAATATTTTTTAAAATACTCTTTAAAAAGATCTTTTATGTCATAATAAGGGAGTTATTTTTTCTAGCTTAGAGTGTCTTGGTTGAAAATGCTTATGAACTATATAAAGTAGGGGACATTTTCTAACAGCATCTCTAGGATTTGGAGGCCAAAGATTTTTTAAATATTTGGATCAGGATAGAATCAAAAGCATATCAAACATGCTACTCTTGATTAAACTTGATATTGCTCATAAATTTAGTAGCTTCATAAAATGCCATTCAACATGGAGAAAAATTTTAGTCCAAGAATATAATACAGGCACTCCTCTACATCAGCTTTTGCTAGATTATAGTGATTTCATTCCTTTGCAAGACTTCAAAAAGCACTAATAGATGAGAGAATCCTTTGAGAATCTGATGAAAATTAACCAGCTCTCTCCTGGAAATGTGCATACATATATACATTACGTATTGCTTACCATTTTAGGTTGCTCAGGGATCATCTAAAACCATCCATAGGCTCAAAGACTTCGGAGATATATGTGAATGGTTGAAAATTCTACATTTTATTTCAAAACCAATTCCTATGTAAATAAGCTACAACCACTTCACTTTTGGCATGTCTAGAATGGAATTCTTTACCTTCTATTCACACCTGCATATACGAGTTCATTTCCAATCTCAGTGAATGACAACCACTATCCACCTAGTTTTATAACTCAGAAACATGGGAGTTATAATTCACCTGTTTTAGTCTCTCTCCCTCTCTCCCCCCACTCCCTCTCTCCCTCCCTCCCTCTCTCCCTCTCTCTCTCTCTCTCTCCTTCTTTTCACACAGCACAGAAAACTCTATTCATCCATGACGCTTCAAAGGCAAGTGCACTTTACTATGCGATCCTCTCAGGCTTCTGCCAGTTCTCTCTCAATCCGTTTCACTTCATCCTGCTTCTTTTTCTCCTCAGCTGCTATCCTCTTCTTCTCCTCTTCTGCCTGAAGTTTCAGGTAACTGCAGCCCTTAGCAGCAGAGCTCGATGAGCAGACAGACCTGCGCCAGTGGCACCATCTTGTCCAGTAACCTTCGTACCAGAAGCACCCCCTCCTATGTTTTTCTATATGAATGCACTTCCCCTATCATTAGTACAGAATACTGTTCGTTGTCTTTGTCCCCAGTATAACTGTAAAGCTCTATAAAGGCAAGTGTCATGATGTCCTTATTAACTGTTATTCCTAAGACCCTGGAACATTAAAGATGATCATTAAATTTTGAATAATGCTAATATAAAGAAATTTTCAAATACACCTCTTATCTATGTGGTATCTTGGTAACATCTATGCCTGAAAGGATGTTTTGGAAAAGTGTTCACATACACTGCTGATAGAAATGTGACTTGTATAGGCTTTAATGAAAGCAATTGGAACAATATAAATGTATACATATACACACAAACACACATATATATCATATAGGTTGATATATTCCCCAATGAAGTGAACCTATATACTAAAATAAAGCCACCAGTAGGTAAGCTTGCGAGTCAAAAGTCGATTCTTGAAACATTGTGTTCAGTGACCAAAAACAAACAAATAAAACTTTAAAAAGTAGAATGCCCATTAATAGAAGAATTTTTGATTAATTTCATTATATCTGTGCCGTGATATATCAGCTATCATTAACAAAAATTCACAAACACTACTCAAACTGACTTGGAAGAATTTCACAAGGTACTGCTGAGTGAAAAAGAACAAGATTCAGAGAAACATGGATTATCTCATATTTGTAAAGCAATGACTAGAAATATAATGCAGATAGATAGATAGATAGATAGATAGATAGATAGATAGATAGATAGACAGACAGACAGATAGATAGATACCTATTAGATATTATGTTATTAGATAAGCATGTATAGTATGTATGTATGTGTGAGGAAGGGTGTGACAATATGTATTAAATAGGAATGAAGAAAAATAGAAAATAATATTTTCTAGGTTGGCAACTTGAAGTAACAGGTTAACTGAAGCAGATAGGTAAGGATAGAGGTTGGAAGAAGAAAAGTCAAGCAATAAAGAAAAAACAGAAATAAGATTGTTTCCAAAGAGTATGCATAATATAATCATATTTATCCCTTGCTCATAAATACTTTTTTGTGCATTTTTATATGTGTCAGAAAATTTTTAAAAATAAACACACCAAAGACTTCTGACTCTTTGTTAGCCGTATATCAATGTATACATACCAACACCTAAGTATGTACCATAGGGTGAGTAGCATATTTGTCCCTAACTGCCCCAAGTAGGTCTAAGCAATGGCCACTGACATTTGTCTTCCAAAATCCTCAAGGACAGGGACAAAATCTCAGTCCTACCTGGTTCCCTTCACAATATCCCGTAAATTCAAACATCATTGACTATTAAAGGTATGCAGATAGCTTGATGGCATTCATTGGCCTAGTGTTTAGACTGCAGTGACAGAAAAGGGAAAGGAAAGGGAAAACTGGAAGGCTAAATAAATGTTTTATTTTTCTAGACATGCTGCCTAAATATGTAAACATGAAAAAGATAGCTTTTTGGAATGAGAGGCTCTTAATGATAAAATATAAGTGGCAAAAAGAATATTGTATTGTGTTTTTTGCACCAAGCTATTTTGTATTGTGTTTTTTGCACCAAGCTATATTGTTTTAACTTGTGGTACTAATTTGGTACTCATACTCACTATAGTGTTTTTATTATTAGTAACATTTAAAACCAGATATCAATTACATATGTCTACTCCATACAAATTAAGAATATGGTTTTGTTTGTTTGTTTTTAATATAGAATACAACCATGCCTATGAGGCACAGAGAAGAAAGTAAACTATGCTGGGGTTGGCAAAAGTGTTATAGATGGTTTTATAGGGGAAATAATATTTGAGCAGGGCATTATAGGAAGCAAGAGTAGGGGAAATAGGTCAAATATACATGTTCATGCCCATGAAGGAAGGGACCACATATCTCCAATGTCTGGCAGAGTGCCTAGCAAATAACTTTCAAGAAATGCTTGTTGAGTGGATAATTGAATGAATGACTGCATAGATCAAAATAACATTCTAGTAATTCAGAATATAGTATTTAGCCCTGCTAGACAAATCATTAGCAGATGTTGATTGTCACAAGAGTGACTGAAATATGAAAAGAAGACAATAACAAGAAGGTTCTTAACCTCTTTTTACAACCTCTTCACTAATTTCTTTTAGCCAAAACTGATGTACGGAGGAGTATTTGCAGGAGAGACAGGAAAAGAAGTTTTGGGCTGCTTAAAGTCTTTAAATTCCATGCTAAGACATTTCACTTCATCCTTTAGGAAGGTAACAGAGATGCAATGGGTCTTTCAAAACAGGGAACTGCTATCAAGACTTGCTCTTTTAGAAATATAAATGGCAACATTAAGAGTATTTATTATAAAGCAGTACACATGACAAAGTGACTGGATAAATTTTTGAAATAATACAGAAGTGTGATGATAAGGATGTGAATCAAGGAGTCAACAGTGTAATTAAGCAAGAAACAACAAATGTGAGAAATAACTTAGAAGAAGAATTCTATAAAAGGCATATAATAAAGAAGTTAATTTGATGATGATGATGATGACTATTATTATTATCCATTACTTTGTTAGTGGGTAACCGAAATGTTACCAAGATATCCAGATGCATGTGACTAATACACAAATGTACATACAGGCCTAGATTTTAGGCTGGAGGTATGTGCTAGAGAGATAGATTTGAAATTATGAAGAATATAGGTGATAGTTTCATTAATAGAAGAAACTAAGACCACCCACGGAGAACAAGCTCACGGTTTCCCCATAAGGAGGCTTTGGCTGAGGCATCTGAAGAAGAGTTCTGCCCGAGGCATCAGGCAAAGAGAGAAGCTCAGACAAGTCTGGTGTGGGGAAGGCAGCTTCCCAGTAAGTCCTGCCAGGTAGAGGCTTTGCAATGCCTACGATGAAGCTTGAAAATCATACACAGGTTTCTAACCAGGAGCAGGACTCCTCACCATTTCTACTTTACTATAAGGATATAAAAAGCTATTTTTTGGCTTCTTTGGTAAGAAACCAATATGCTATAATTTGGCCAGAGTTTTAATATGTGTTTAACTGAGTCCAACATACTGACAATTAGGTTGCACGTTTTCTTGATGACTAAAGATTATACATCTTGTAAATACTTCTTTCAATTAAAATTTCATATATGACATGCCTATGCCAAGGTTACTTTTTATATCAATCAATGCATGGCCAATCAATAAATGACTACAGATTAGCTACTTTACATGTTCTAGTTGCATTTTATGCTTCTCATTTCTTTTCAAGGGAAATGTCAGATTTAAATAGATCATAAATACTGCCCTTTTAGCATCCACTTAAGGGTGTGAACTTTAGATGGAAAGTTATGGCATGATAACAATTTGTGGGCAAATTAAATTATTAATTAGTAGTCTACTATTCAATTACAGTAGCCTGAGGCATGACAAGAGAAATTGCAAAATGCCTGGATTGTTGACTTGAGCAAGCACATTGCCATGTCTAGTCTTACTGGGCTTTCCTATGACAGTATTTATGATATGGCTTCAAGTTCCTTTGGTTTAGTTGTGTTTTGTTTTTGTTTTGTTTTCTGTATCTATGACTCTGTTTCTTGTGTTTTGTTGTGTTTGTTCATTTGTTTTGTTTTTTAGATTCCACATATAAAGGAAAACACAGTATTTCCCTTTTTTTTCTGACTTATTTCACTTAGCATAATACCCTTTAGGTCCATCCATGTTGTCACAAATGGCAAGATTCATTCTATTTTTATGGTTGAGTAATATTACATAGCATATATATATCACATCTTATCCATTATTCATCTATTGATAGGGACTTAGATTGCTTCTATTTCTTGGCTATTATAAACAATGCTGCAATGAACATAGGGTTGCACATATCTTTTCTAATTAGTGTTTTCCTTCTCTTCGGATAAATACCCAGGAGTCGAATTGCCGGATCAAATGGTAGTTCTACTTTTAACTTTTAGGAACTCCCAAACTATTTTCCATAGTGGCTGCACCAATTTACATTCCCAGCAACAGTGCACAGGGTTCCCTTTTCTCTACATCCTCGCCAACACTTATTATTTGTTGTCTTTTTTATAACAGCCATTCTGACAGGTATGAGGTGATATTTCATTCTGGTTTTGGTTTGAATTTCCCTAATGATTTGTGATGCTGACCATCTGTATCTCTTCTTTGAAAAAATGTGTATTCAGATCCTCTGACCAATTTTTAACTAGGTTGTTTGCTTTTTTGATGTTGAGTTGTATGAGTTCTCTGTATGTTTTGGATATTAACTCCTTATCTATCATCTGCAAATATCTTCTCTCATTCGGTACGTGACCTTTTTGTTGATAGTTTCCTTCACCGTGCAAAAGCTTTTTAGTTTGATGTAGCCCCATCTGTTTATTTCTGCTTTCGTTTCCCTTGCTGAGGAGACATATCCAAAAAAATATTACTAAGACTGATGTCAAAGAGCATACTACCTGTTTTCTTCTAGAAGTTTTATGGATTTAGGTCTTACATTTAAGTCTGTAATCCATTTTGAATTTATTTTTGTGTGTGGTGTGAGAAAGTAGTCCAGTTTGATTCTTTTGCATGTAGCTGTCCAGTTTTCTCCAAACCATTTATTGAAAAGGCTGTCTTTTCCCCATTGTATTTTCTTGCCTCTTCAGGCATAAATTAATTGCCCGTGTAAGTGTGAGTTCATTTCTGTGCTCTCTGTTCAGTTCCATTGATCTATGTGCTGTTTTTTGTGCTAGTACCATACTGTTTTGATTGCTGTAAGCTTTGTAGTATAGTTTGAAATCAGGGAGTGTGATGTCTCCAGCTTTGTTCTTCTTTCTGAGGATTTTTTTTGGCTATTCAGGGTCTTCTGTATTTCCATACAAAGTTTAGAATTATTTGTTCTAGTTCTGTGAAAAACACCTTTAGTATTTTGATAAGGATTTCACTGAATGTGTAGATTGTCTTGGGTAGTATAGTCATTTTAATAATATTTATTCTTCCAATCCATGAGCACTGTATATCCTTCCATCTGTTTGAGTCTTCAATTTCTTTCATCAGTGTCTTATAGTTTTCCAAGTACAGGTCTTTTACCTCCTTAGTTAGATTTATTTCTAGTATTTTATTCTTTTTGATGTGATTATAATTGGGATTTTTTCCCTCAATTTCTCTTTCTGATAGTTCATTGTTAGTGTATAGAAATGCAAGATTTCTGTATGTTAATTTTATATCCTGCAACATTACTGTATCACTATGTTGATTAAAAGTGGAAAGAGTGGGCACCCTTGTCTTGTTCCTAATTTTAGAGGAAATGCTTTCAGCTTTTCACTGTTAAGTATGTTAGCTGTGAGTTTGTCACATATGGCCTTTATTTTGTTAAGGTATGTTCCTTTTATATCCACTTTGTTAAGTGTTTTTACCATAAATGGATGTTGATTGTCAAAAGCTTTTTCTGCATCTATTGAGATGATCATATGATTTTAATTCTTCAACTTGTTAATGTGATATATCACATGAATTGATTTGCATATATTGAAGCATCCTTGAATCCCCTGGATAAATCCCACTTGATCATGGTGTATGGTCCTTTTAATGTATTGTTTAATTTGGTTTGCTAATATTTTGTTGAGGATTTTTGCATTAAGTTCATCTGGGATATTGGCCTGTAATTTGTGTGTGTGTGTGTGTGTGTGTGTGTGTGTGTGTGTGTGATATCGTTGTCTGGTTTTAGCATCAGGATGATGCTTGCCTCATAGAATGAGTCCAGAAGTGTTCCTTCCTCTACATTTTTTTGGAATTGTTTGAGAAGGATGGGCGTTAACTCTTCTCTAAATGTTTGGTAGAAACCATCTGGTCCTGGAATTTTGTTTGTGAGGATTTTTTAAATTACTAATTCAATTTCATTACTGGCAATTTGCCTGTTCATATTTTCTATTTCTTTCTGATTCAGTCTTTGAAGATTATACATTTCTGGGAATTTGTCCTTTTCTTCTAGGTTGTCCACTTTATTGGCAAGTAATTATTCATAGTAATCTCTTAATGATTCCTTGTATTTCTGTGGTGTTGGTTGTAACCTCTTCTTTTTCATTTCTGATTTTATTGATTTGGGCCCTTTTTTTTTTTTCTTGATGAGTCAGGCTAAAGGTTATCACTTTTCTTTATCTTTTCAAAGAAATGGCTCTTACTTTCATTGAGCTTTTGTAATTTTTGTTTGTTTCTATTTCATTTATTTCTGTTCTGATTTTTATGATTTCTTTCCTTCTAACTTTGGGTTTTGTTTGTTCTTCTTTTTCTGCTTCATTTAGGTGGAAGGTTAGATTGTTTATGTGATATTTTTCTTGTTTCCTGAAGTAGGCTTGTATCACTATAAACTTTTCTCTTAGAACTGCTTTTGCTGTATCCCATAGATTTTGGATCATTGTGTTTTCATTTTTATTTGTTTCTGGGTACTTTATTAATTTCTTCTTTGATTTCTTCAGTGATCCATTGGTTGTTTAGTAGCATATTGTTTAGCCTCCACGTGTTAGGCTCTAAGTAGAATTACATAATGACATCACAAACTGTTATAAATATGGCATGTTTTCTGTACCTGTTGTTATTGCATTATACTTTCTTTTGTCCTGTTAAAAGATAAACTGAGGGATATTAAACACTTTAAGAGTTTATTTGAGCAAAAATAGACTCAAATCAGGCAGTGCCAAACCTGAAGTGGTCAGGAGCACTCCACTGACAGGAGCTTAGGGTAGAGATTTTCATAAAAAGAGGCAGAAGCAAAGCAAGGAAATTATTTGATAGGCTATGGCTTAAGTGGGTACAGTATTTGGGAAAGCCTCCCTGGCTGTTTGAAATTGGTTTTGTTAAGTTTCCATTTCTTAACCTTGAGGCATTAAAGGCTTATGTTTTGATTTGCTTATGTAGACTACTAAGATATTAGAACCACCTCAGTCTAACGGCCTCCTTAATTAATTTAACAGCCCCAATTAATCCTTTTAATTTGAATTCAACTTTACCTATTTTAATTATGATTGCAAACTTGTCAGTTTGCAATTGCCTAAAACATCTTCATCCATCCCCTTATTTACACGTTGTTACTAGGATTTAGATGCTTCTAATAGAACCTATGCAGCTGAATTTTGTTTAATTATCACAATCATAAAGCCTGAATCTTTTAATAGGAAAATCAATACCTTTAAAAACATCACTAATTGATAATGTTGTTTTGTATTCTTCTCTATTATTGTGTTTTTACTACTTACATTACTTCTTTTGTTGTCATTTCCTAATTGCCTGTATCTTTATTTTTTTTTTTTTTAAATTATACCTAATTCTCTTCATTCCCTTTCCTTTCTAATCCATTAACTTGGAAGTTCCACAATTCTTTTTGGTGCCACCAGTGTTTATCTTCAGATTTAACCTGAATGCCTTACAAGACAGCATTTAAGGCAAAAGCTTATATGCTAACACCATTGGTGAGTGCAATCCCAGGGACACAAAATTTTTAAAAAAAGGAATGAGGCAGGGAAGGAAGGAATACATGGCTGAGCTGGCCACAGTTCCTTGAAGAGTGATAGAAGGGAGGATGTATCTTATCCCAAATTATATTGTCAAAATTTGTTCTATGAGGTGTCAACTCACCAGTAGTTCTAAGATGTACATATTTGAAAGTTGTACAGGCCTCAAGATGGGGGCTGAAGGCAGGCAGCCTGGATGCAAGGCAAGATACTGTGACCAGATATAGGAGGTACACAGAGCTACTAGTGCAGTGGTCCCTCCTCCTCAGTCCCCATTCTCCAGTACTCTCATCCCATCAGTATGTAACAGCAGCAGCAGCAAACTGGCTTTATCACCCTAAGCCATTGTCAAGACTGCTTTGGCAGGAAAACAAGGCAGGTGCACAAACCTGCAGTGGTACTGAAACAAATTATTACATCTCCCATCCTAAACTAAACCATAGTACTTCACCAGTTTCACATTTAAATTAATAATAACTGTGAATCCAACACAACAATGTTTAACTTCCTCAATTCCCTCTCCCATGTTAACAAAATCTTTAGAATGTTTTTCTTTTTCCCTTCTCCTCACCACACTCCTCCTCCAACTCAAGAATTTTTAGAGGAGCAAAATTTTTTCCCAATGTCTCTTTGGTTTACCTAATCCTTGTACTACAAATTCCAAGCCACATAATTATCATATATTTACATGTAACTACATAATCCTAATATTAATATATATAATCCTAATAGCAATACTAATTTATAATTTTAATGTCCTAATATTAATTGTAAAATTTTCTTCCTACTTCTACATTTTCTATATTGTTCTGCTTCAAATTTCATTTCTTTGCAGCACTTTCTCAAGTACTTTCCTCAAATTGGGTATATGACAATATATTTTCTGTGTTTGTGCTGTTTCCTTTATACTGTCTGCGCCTCAGTGAGATTTTTCAAATGAAGAGTCCACTTGATTTTGATGGAATTGTTGGTTTTTTTTTTTTATTGTTTCTTTTCGTTCTTATTCTCCTTTTAGAACTTCGGATATTCACACATGAGTTCTTTGGGTCTAGCTTCTGAACCAGAGCTCCCAATGTCTTTCATTTCTCTTTCACAGCATCAGTGGCCAATGGAGTAGGCTGCACATGGTAGCAGCCTGGGCACCCTGGCCACCAGAGGCCTTCACAGCTTGTGGGGAATCAATATTTCAGCACACATGTACCCCATCAGCTGCTCAACAATACGAAAAAAACCCAACGTTGGAAAATTCTGCTCTAGGGTTCTTTGCTCATGCTTTTCATATTTCATGTTTCTTTCACATTGGTGACATTTCTTCCTCAACAGTGATCATAGTCTTTTTTGTTTGTTTATATAGTGACTTCTTTTCATTTGGAAATCATACTTTCTGATTCCTGAAGGATTTTGGATAAAGAGTTAATTATAAGTGCCTCTCTTGGAACATTATTAATATTTTTCTGGAAATTCTCCTCTCTCTCATCATCAGTTCTGCCTCAGCAGATTCCACTTGTCTAGGTTTTTGGCTAGATGTTTATCCCTCTAGTTACTTTGATAATGATTGATACTTTTCTTTTGATTGTTTGCAATTTGGTGTTCCCACAGTACTCATTCAGGTCGGACTGTTGGATTCCCTCAGGCACTGGCAAACCAGAAATGGAGGGAGTCACGTGCTTTTGTTCTAGTTGGTCAGGCAAGCTGTGAGCTCTCTTCTGGGGCAACAGAAAGAAGACCTCTCCTACCTCTCAAGCCTTCCGTTTGCAGTCAGCACACAGTCAGCCCTCTTCCAGTCACATGGAGCATTTCACTCTAGAGTGTATTCCCACTGCACGTCTCTTAAGGCCTGGAGGGACAGGTAGGCCTTTCTTATGACCATGTGCAGCAGGGTGCATGCAAACATCCATAGCCCCTTGAAAAGAGCTTAAAATACACTCAATTCACCTCAACTTTTATCTCTTATGCCAGCCGTCAGTTTAACTTTTTCCACTGTTACTTACTCTCTGGAGCTTTGCCATATTATAGTGTCTTATTTCAAGAATTCTTGTCCCAAGTAGCCAGTAATTTCTCCCCCACATAGAGATTATGGACAGATTCTTTCTATAAGTTCAAGACCTCAAAAGGGAGTCTACATGTAAATAAATGATTAAATTAAATTGAGAAATATATAATAGAAACCTGCATAAGAAACAGAGGAGTAGCTAATCTTTCTGAGGATGGGCCAGAGGAATCTCTATTAATAAGATGGAATTTGAACTGGGTTTTGAAGAATAACTGGGATTTTTGAAAATACATTTAAATGATATCTATATTATCATTAATTACTAATAATGATAATATTAAATGATATTATATTTTGGGTGACAGGAAACCATCCAATGTAGTTATCAACTTTGTAACAAATAATGTGCCAAATAATAATATCTGTCTTAGTTAAGCTATATTCTGTTTAATAATATACTTTAAAAAGTTACTGTATTTCGATTCATTGACTAATACAGTAAATAATTCTATAGTAAGTAATCAGTCACTATACAGCTGAATTAATTCATAATTATTATATTTCTCTCTAGGTATATGGAAATTTTTATAGCAGTCAGAGATATTGCAAATTTCCTCCTCCATATTTCTATACAATCCATACAATGATAATGAAATAAATTATAATAATAAATGTACCACTAGGAATCCTTTCATACTTAAACCCTGACCAATAATAAGGATTATGGGTTGTCTCTATTATTTTTAGGCTGTTTTGATAGTTCTCTAAATATATTTCAATATATTTTAATTGTTTGGCCTTGAGTACATTAACTGGGCAAAATTATTCTTACACTGAATAGATCAATATACAAATAATACAGGGGCTTCCCTGGTGGCACAGTGGTTAAGAATCCGCCTGCCAATGCAGGGGACATGGGTTCGAGCCCTGGTCCAGGAAGATCCCACATGCCACGGAGCAACTAAGCCCACGCACCACAACTGCTGAAGCCCGCGCACCTAGAGCCTACGCTCCGCAACAAGAGAAGCCACTGCAAAATGAGAAGCCTACACACCGCAACAAAGAGTAGCCCCGCTAGCCGCAACTAGAGAAAGCCTGCAAGCAGCAATGAAGACCCAACACAGCCAAAAATGAATAAAAATAAAGTAAATAAATAAATAATACATTAAATTCACACAGCATATTTAATTGGTAGTCTCTCCTCCTATCATTTGGTGCTTGATACCTTGCTCATTCTGGAAATGTGGAAGTATTCCTCCAAACTAAACAGTTGATTATATTCCCTCTTTAATACGAGTATAGTTCTGAATAAATGGAATAACCATAGTAAATATGAATGGGGAATGACAATGGTGGCATAGGTGACCTGATTTTGTATATGTTTATGGACCTATAAAGTCTAGGATGTAGTTTCTTGGTTATTTTAATTATTACAGACTAGACAGGGGAGAAATTATCTTTAGTGTGCTGTTTCAGGGCATGAATCACACTTTACAAGCCATTCTTGTCAGACTATAATGTAAACTAATCTTCTAATAAGACACTGTGTCCTTCCACATAGTTCAGTGAAGTGCATAGTAGTTTCAGCATTAATAGAAAATGATTATCTTTTCCTGAGGTGACCTTTTAACTTAGACAAAAGTCCAAGTTCATCTGTATGTTTTACTGATATGTCTCTTAATGTTGTTTTCAAGGAGTAGAGTAATACACAGGCATTATTGAGCCAGATTTCCACTATAAAATAACAAGAAACAATCTTCACAGTATAAGTAGTTTTTGACTGCATAGAGAGCTAATGTGAATGACTAGGGGTGCGGTAGTATCTATCTCACCCAGAACACCTGTCTATGCTATGTAACTACAATAAATAAGACTTTATACTTCCTCTTGTTTTCTATTTTTTAAAGGTGAGTCCTTTGTGGTCCCTTGAAAATGATGACACTCCTCAGTATATGTGACAAGGAAAATAACATATATTTTAATCTTGTCCTCCATGCTTTCATATAATCCAATTTGCTATAGGTCATAGCTTCTCTTATTTGCAGGAAATGTAGTTTGAGTCAACACACATGCACATACACACAGACACACACACACACACACACACTTACATGCCATTCAAACTCAGCTATATATAGTAACAGGAAATAGGATATCTAAACAGCATTTAGGGAACATAAAAATTAATTCCTAAATAACACTGGAATTCAGTGTAAATGAGTTTTCTAAAGTGCTTGATATAGTTTATTCTCTTTAATATGCAACATGTTTAAGATTATATGTGAATTACTACTATTATGTAAAACTCATTTTCTTAAATATAGGAACTTGTGCCCAGACCCTTTCTGTTTCACTACAAATTCCTAACTAAGAGTGCCGAAGTGATCCACAATGAATTATTTTGGTCTGTTGTATCACAATATGAATTAGATGACTTAACTGTTGAAATCCTGATTTCCCCTATCAGGAACACAGAGAACAGCATGAGGGGAAGGAAATGACAATAACATGTTGTTAAATAACTACATAACACACTCATAAAAACAATTTATAGGGCTTCCCTGGTGGCGCAGTGGTTGAGAGTCTGCCTGCCAGTGCAGGGGACACGGGTTTGAGCCCTGGTCTGGGAAGATCCCACATGCCGCGGAGCAACTGGGCCCGTGAGCCACAACTACTGAGCCTGTGCGTCTGGAGCCTGTGCTCCGCAACAAGCGAGGCCGCGATGGTGAGAGGCCCGCGCACCGCGATGAAGAGTGGTCCCCACTTGCCGCAACTAGAGAAAGCCCTCGCACAGAAACGAAGACTCAACACAGTCATAAATAAATAAATAAATAAATAAAAGAACGTGAATTTCTTTAAAAAAAAAAAAAAAAATTTATAGTGGCCAATTAACTGTTTACAGCTCTTTAACTTTAGAGGGGTTTTCCCCCCATAAGCCTTTTTATTAGATTAAAGAAAAGAATTCTCATTCTTGCTTATTGACCTCTGTCTGCATGCCCCATAGTAACGTGGCTGGACTACTGAATATAGATCAGAGTTGAAACTGATTGGTGCCTAACAATGACAAACCTACTTCAAATCCATTTAACTGGTAGAGGCTTTAGTTCAATATATCTAACTTATTATAAACTTTAAAAATTAGATTATTTTACTAAAATAGCACAGGCATTTTTATTTCTAAAATGCTGATTCTCACATACAGTTATGAAATACTTTAGCAGGCTTAGATGATTCACTCTGTATACATTTGTTCATTTTAGGCAACATCGAAGCCCTATTATGGCTGTTCAGTGCTTCTCCCTTATCATGCTATAGTTGTTTGAAAAACTCATGCCAAAAGAAAAAAGACTCTCTCTGCACAATCTATGCCAATGAAGCTTTGATAATCAGGCCAATCACCTAATTACAAGTCTGTATTTCTATTCCCACTGAGATGTGCCAATTAAAAGGATACGACTTTAATTCCAAACAACATATTAATCCTAATTACCTGATGCGTGCACTGCCTGCTTTGAATTTTTAACCCTTTGTGTGTGTGTGTGTGTGTGTGTGTGTGTGTGTGTGTAATAAATTACAAAGTATATCTATAACTTCAGCTATAGACCATGGTTTCAACACTGAAGCTGGTTCCAAGTTTTCAAAACAAGCTTGTACTGCTATCCAAGTAACTTGAATTAAAAAACGTTAACAGCCAGGAATCACAGGTCTTGAAGGAATTACTTAAATTGCTGTCTTATTCTCTCATGTTAAAAAGCATACATAGGGCTTCCCTGGTGGCGCAGTGGTTGAGAATCGGCCTGCCAATGCAGGGGACACGGGTTCAAGCCCTGGTCTGGGAAGATTCCACATGCCGCGGAGCAGCTAGGCCCGTGAGCCACAATTACTGAGCCTGCGCGTCTGGAGCCTGTGCTCCACAACAAGCGAGGCCGCGATGGTGAGAGGCCCGCGCACCGCGATGAAGAGTGGCCCCCACTTGCCACAACTAGAGAAAGCCCTCACACAGAAACGAAGACCCAACACAGCCATAAATAAATAAATAAATAAATAAAAATTTAAAAAAAAGCATACATAAAACTCTGCTTCAGTTCATGATTGCCATCATTGCCTTAAGTAAATTAATTCATTTGAAATACTAACAAGGTGATTCATGTACTTATTAACTACATTCATTTTCAGCATATTGCAAATTAATTCCATTACTACAAAACTACTTATTTCTGTGTTTTAGTTGCGTGGTAAGAACACTTTGCCAAGTCAAAGTCTAATGGACAGCTACAAGAAATCTAACTATTATATTTCTGAGGTAGTACTTAAAGAAGAATTCCTAGCTTTTCAATTCTCCACTGATTCCATGGTTTGGTGACTTTTCCCTTCAGCTTAGAGATCAGAAAATGACAATGCTGAGGAAGGGAAAATGGTCAGTGAAAGGAGAAGACAGATTTCAAAGACATTAATGTCTCTTGGAGACCTAGAGTCAAACTGTAGAAAGAACTTGACTATGGGGCAGAGAAGAATAAAGCCCCTAATCAAATTAAATAATGGTTCTAGGATGTGTGAGTTGGTGAAAATTGTAGAAATCAGAGCTGATATTCAGAAGCTAGTTTAAAAGAAATATAAGGGGGAAAAAAAGAAAGAGTAAAACTGCATCCTTTCTTCTTCAAGCTATAAACTCCAAAAAAAGGAATTTAAAAATTGAAGCAGCTACTTTCAAATGTGATTAATGTCCAGGATATAATTAAATTTTACTCCTTTAAGACAGTTACCTTTTTTATTCTGAAAATTCCCATATTTCACAATGTATTAGATATATTTGGGTATCATCTTACAAAATGTTTGAATCCAAGTTATAATTTAAAATAAATAGAGCTTAAAAAAAGGAAAAGGGGGAACTAGAAATTGAATAAATTTAAACACTGATCTTCGTATTAGAACCAGAAAGCATGAATAATACTTTGAAAAGAAATATAACACAGGGAACCAGATTCAGAAAAGGAAAAAGAAAAAAAAACTGCCTCTTACCAATGCAGATTCTCCCTCTAACCAAGATATTTTGAAGAAACTTAAGTCCTTCTGTGTTCCATAGAAAAATACAGCACAGAAAAACAGTAACTCTCTTTATTTCCCAATGTAGAAAGCCTCAAGACCAGGTTTGCTACACTTACTCATCCTTACTTATTATTAAAGACTTGGCTTTAGACATCTCAGTACCAGAACACTATAGATAAAAGACTTGTAAAGGAAGTTCAGAGAAGCGTAACAGAAATGATTAAGGGAATATAGGTTTTGACTTATGAAAGATGATTAAAGAATCGAAGTCCCTATTACTGTGCAAAAGGATGACTAACAGGTAAGATGATAAAAGCCTACAAATATCTGAAAGGTATAAGAAGAAAGAGGACAAAGAATTATTGAGCATTTCACTGAGGAGACTATTAAGGTATGAGATGAACAAATGGATTGAGTTAAAATGAGAAAATTTGGGCCAAATATCATAAAGAAGTAACTCTTCAAATGTGTAATACTTCCCAGACTCCAGAAAGAATGGTGAGTTTACTACTTATGAGGTGTTTATCTGCTCATCTCGCCCCTGCTCTACATATGCACACTAATATCAACACATACATATGCTAAGAAGAAACACGTAAGAGAGGCTTATTCATAATTTGAATAAAAGCAGCACAGGATTTTTTCATTTAAAATTTTGATGTTTCTTTTATCTCCAGTTTCACAGATGGTTATATTTACCTCATAATATATAAGAATTACAAATCTGTGCCAAATAAATTATGTGTTAGACTATGATGCTGAAGAATAATACTAAGAAATACAAAATCATAGAATTTCTGAGCTTAAAGGGAAGGAACATCTATTGCTAAAGAATCAGCATCCTGACAAATAACTATCAAGCCTCTGCATGAACCTTTTCCACAATCAGAAATTTTCAAACCCTGAGACTGCCTATGTCATATACAGATTTCTCTGTTACACAGATCCTTCATTTTGTGAGCTCTGTTTCTGTCTTACTATACTTTATAATTATAGATCCTAACTCCACTAATTCCACTGTTAAAGTTGTACAAAAATGCATTTGAAGGCAGCTACCATAACACACATAGACACTCAGATAAAACCTATATCCTTCAATTATTTTTCATGTCACATTATTTCAACACATCCTTCTATCTCATCGTTATCACCTGTGTTCTTCTACTTGTTGAAGTATCTCCTTAAGTTTAATACCTAGAGCTAACCAAATACTATGAACTTATAGGCAAAAATAAAGATGAGCATCACTATCAATTCATATAAATTATTTCTATTTACTTTACTAGGAGAATATGGCAACATAAGGCTTAGGCTGTCCACTTCCAATGAGATGATTAGTATAAATTACAAAGAGATGAAACAAAAGTGGAGATGCCCTTTGACTTTAAATATAGTTATATGACACGAGGATTTTGCATTTTTCTACTTTATAAAATTTCTATAAATGACAGAGGATGCCCTCCTTTCAAATGGAAAAGCTGAAGCTGCAATTGGGGATCATCTCTGTTTATTACCTTAGGAAAGCAGGCAACTGATAAATGGATTTGGGGAAGATTGAAGAAACTTTCTGTGATCTAATCCTTTTTTTCTACATTACCTAAAATGGCGGGCAGGAGGTGGCACTCTCCTCTGCTTGTGAATGTATACATGAGTTAAAAGAAACCGACAGCTTAAAGCTGAAGAAATTGTGAATAATACCTTATTATGTAATTTACCTTAAATTTCAACAATCATATTGAAAAACTTTTTTATTGGTACATATTTCTTAGTGTTCTGCATCTTTCATTTACTACTCTTTAATTAATTGAGGACTTAGCAAAAAAACCTGGACAAATAATTAACTTAAATGCCCCACAGTGAGGTAATTAATGGCTGACTAAAATATCTATATTTTTGCATAAATTATAGCACTGGTATTTATTCCTTTTTTTCAGTGCAACTAGAAGGTCTTATACTTATTTCTGTTAAATTTTATTTAATCAAATTCAGTTTACTCCTTCTCTCTCTACAATATTTCTGGATTCTGTCTCTAATACTAACAAAACGTTATCATCTTGAGATATATTCTAACAAAATTTTTATAAATCCTCAAATTATTCAGAAAAAATGAAGAGTAAGAGAGTCATGATGAATCGTTACACAACTGGAGACACTTTTTCCCAAGTATAAGATCTATCAAGAAATTTTGGATATCATTACCAATAGCTGATGATCATTAATCAATTATTAATCCACCTAGTTGTCCTAACATCTATCACACATCAGGATTATCTACCTAACCATATAAGATCTCACGAGATAACTCATGAAATGAATAGAAGAAATAGTCACACAGTGTTATTCATTATTTGGATAAATATTTTAAATATTAACACTCGTAACCTTATACAATAAATCAAAGAGATTTTAATCAGCATATTTGTTATAAACAGAGATCCATAGTTTATACAATATATTTGTATATACACAGGTCTGTAGTTATAGTAAACATATACAGATCCATAGTTATAAATGTTATATTCTACATGCTCACAAAATTTAAACATTTAACCTGATATATAAGTATTAAATTT
Source organism: Balaenoptera physalus (assembly GCF_965194825.1). Taxonomy (NCBI): domain Eukaryota; kingdom Metazoa; phylum Chordata; class Mammalia; order Artiodactyla; family Balaenopteridae; genus Balaenoptera; species Balaenoptera physalus. The sequence continues at coordinate 96,287,887 of NC_138890.1, read as the reverse complement.
AGAGCTATAAAATATTCAATTTTCTCATAATAACATGCATTAAGCAATTACTGTTGCATAATATAGATTAAGAGCATAGAGTTCAGATCAGGTGCTAAGAATCCTTGTTCTGACTGTCACAATTAGTACTTTAGAATGAGTCATTGATTATCCTTGGTCTCAGTTTATTCATTGAAACAATGAGAAAACTTCATTAGGTCATTTCTAAATTCTCGTCCTTTCCATATATTCTATGAGAGCTAAACTTTTTTAAAGTAGTTATTTACATTCTTCTGAAAAAGACTGTTTTGAAAAATATTATAGCATCATTGATACTCAATGTTTTTAATATAAATACTGCCATTTTGAAATGTTATTGTTTGTTTTGCTCAAATGCATTACCATTTCAGTCTTGTAGTATTTGTTTAATTGAATATGGTGAAATTTTAAGTGGCTTCATATATTATCATTCCTTGAAACTTGAATAATTTATTTTTATATCCACCATGGTTTTTTTTTTTTTGTCTTTTTTTCTGCAATGGACTTTGTAATACTCAAACTTTAAATTCCTTTGGCTTGAGAAAATGATATTTATCAAGTATTGAATTGTGTTATTCCACCAATACCATCGCAATTGCAAAAATGTCACACCATCTTGGCATCCTAAATGAAATGAGATATATTTGCTTTTGCTGAAATCTGTCTCCAAGTAAATGACCTAGAAAAATACATGAAAATGTGGAATGGTATATGCAACATAATCATGGATTTTCCCCTGTCTAATCAGCTCTATAGGCTTTGGAGAAATGCGAACTGACACTGGCTGATTCTTATTCACCCCCATGAAGACTCTTTCCTGCCACAACAACATTTTGATGTTATTCATCATTGTGCTTATTTGATAGGCAGCTTAGTTTTTAAGAAATACCATAATGACCTTTGAAAAAAATATATAAAGTTTCAACATAAACTGCTTGCTTACATTCTCCCTGTTCTTCTCTACCTTATCAACATAACCTTTAAACCATGTCCTTAAACAATACTGAGAAAGTGGATACTACTGCAGCTATTTGTTACATTCTGAGTGACCATCATGCCCAACTAAAAACCTGTATGTTGAGTGACATCAGAAATACGGCAGAATAGAAAGTCCCCCATTGATATCCTCTCTCAGCAACAATAATTTGACAGCTTATCCACAGACAAAAGTGACTTTGTGGGAGCTTTTGGATCCAGGGAGGAGATTGTGAAACCCAGTGGAGCCCAAGGCTGAGGAAGGCCTTTTGAGAAGGCAGGCCCATGCCCAGATGACAGGATCACCAACTGTGGTTCCAGATACAGACCCGAAAACAGCTCTGTCCCCCTGTAGAATCAGTTATAGCCCTGTTTGGTCTTGGTCCTGCCACCAGCACCATCTGCCAGGAACCCTCCAAGAGTCACATTCACCCATGCCACAGGTAACAAGCCCAAGCCCTCCAACCTTGGTCCCATTGGTAGACCTTGAAGTGGCCTGAAGCCTGGCTCCAGCCACTCTTGGCCACCAGTCATACTCTCATACTCACCCAGGGGCCAGTCAGCAGACACACCTGTCCATGCTGAGGCAGGCTCTCTGACCTCAGTCCAACTGCCAATCCTGAAGCAGCCCTGTAACTTGGCTCCTCTCGACCACAGACTGAGAATACTCCTGCACATCCAGGGACCTTCCAGGAGACACAGCCATCTGAACCCCAGAGGTAAGCCCACCAAACTGTGGAACTTTAAGTAGCCCTGTAACCCAACTCCAGACCCTCACTGCTGCAGTCACACAGCAATCCTGCCTACCCAGGGGTCCACTGGGAGTCATGCTGATCTGTTCCCCCAGAGGTAGACCCGTTGACCTCAGTCTCTACAGTGGATGCTGAAGCAACCCTGTGATCTTTCCAGTCCCTCTCAGCCATGGTCCAGGGCCAATCCTATCCACCCAGGGACCTGCCCAGTGACTTGTCAGGAGCCATCCCAGAGACGTGTAGGGAGCCACAGCCATCCACACACCTGGTAACAGGCCCACTATCTGCAGACCCTGAAGTGGACACTTGCACTAGTGCCTGCCCTACTGGAAGTCTAGTCCACCCAAGTATCCATGTCTACCCAACACCTGTGTAACAGGCTCTCCAAACACAGACTCTAAAGTGGACCTAGCAGCAACCACGAGATTTGGCTCCAATCCTGCTCAACTGTAATCATAGAGACAATACAGAGACAGCCCAGGGACCTAACAGGAGATCTTCACCTGCTAAAAGCAGTCTGTAAAGACTAGAAGAAGTGTTTGCTCCTTCAAATACACAGACACCAACACAAGGCGACACAGATCACAAAGAATGAGACAAACATGACACCAATAAAGGAAATTATAAAACTCCAGTAAATGACCCCAAAGAAATGGAGATCTACAAGTTGTCTGACAAATAATTCAGAATAATCATCTTAAAGAAGCTCAAAGAGATGCCATAATCCAGATGTATAAGTAAACAAAGTCAAGAAAACAATGAATGAAAAAAAAATGAGAATTTAAATGAAGAAATAGAACAATAAAAAAAGAATCAAACAAATTCTGTAGCTTAAGAATACAATAAAAAAAACTGAAAAATTTAATAGAGAGCTTCAAAAGCTCACTGAGTCCTATAGAAGAAATAATAGATGAACTCAAAGACAAGCCATTTGAAATTAGCTAGTTATAGGAACAACAACAACAAAAAGAATGAAAAAGAGTGAAGAAAGCATACTTATGACATACTATCAAAAGGGCAAATTTATACACATTATGGGAATCTGAGAACTAGAAAATAGAGAAAATGATAGAAAGCATATTTAAAGAAATAATGGCTGAAAACTTCCCAAATCTTAGGAGGGATGTGGACATGCAGCTACATGAAGCTCAAAGACCAAGAAAGAGTAACCCAAAGAAGATTATGCCAAGGCACATTATAACCAAACTGTCAAAGATCAAAAAAAGAAAAAGGAATTTTGAAAGCAGTAAGAGAAAAGAGACTCATCACAAACAAGGACTGAGCCCCACTGACCCCAAGGAAATCAGCAGATTTCTCAGCAGAAACCTTGCAGAACAGGAGGGAGTAAGATGATATATTCAAAGTGCTCACAGAAAAATAAAATGTTGACCAAGAATACTATATCTGGTAAAGGCAAAGATGTCCTTCAGAAATATTCCCCAAAACAAAAGCTGAGGGAGTTCATCACCACTAGACCTGCCTTACAAGAAATCCCAAAGGAAGTTCTTCAAGTTTAAACAAAAGGACACTGAAGTAACAACATGAAAACATATGAAATTAAAAAACTCAAAGTAAACATATAGTCAAATCCTGAATACTCTAGTACTGTGATGGTGGTATATTAATCATTTTAACTTTATCATAAAAGTTAACAGACAAAAGTGTTAAAAGCAAATATGCTAATTTGCTAATTACACTAATTTGCTAATGGATACAAAATATAAAAAGATCTAAAATGTGACATCAGTAGAATAAAAGGTGTGCTGGGGAGAGTAAATGTGCAGGTTTTTGCTTGTTTTGTTTCTGCAACTGAAGTTAAGGTGTTATCAGCTTAAAACAGACTGTTATAACTATAAGATGTCTTATGTAAACCTCATGGTAACTGCAAAGAAGAAACCTCTAGTAGACACACAAAAGAGAAGAAAGAAATCAAATCATGCCACTATAAAAAAATCAGCAAATCACAAAGAAATATGCTAAGAGAGGAAGGGAGAAATAAAGGAATGACAAAACAGCTAGAAAACAATTAACAAAGTGGCGATAGGAGTCTTTATCTACCAATAATTACTCTAAATGTAAATAGATTAAATTCTCCTATCTAAGGACACAAAGTGGTGGAACAGTTAAAACAAACAGGATCTAACAATATGCTACCTACAAGAGACTCACTTTAACTTTAAGAACACACATAGGCTGAAAAAGAAGGGAAGGTAAAAGATATTTTGCTAATTGCAACCAAAATAGAGCAGGGAGGCAATACTTTTATCAGACACAATAGATTTTCAGTCAAAATCAGTCACAGGAAACAAAAAAGGTCTATATTCAATGACAGATGGGTCAATTCATCAATAGGATACAACAATTGTAAATATATATACACTCAACATTGGAGCACTTAAATATACAAAGCAAACATTAATAGAACTGAAGAAATAGATAGCAATACAATAATACAACAGGACTTTATTACCCCTCTTTCATCAATGTCTAGACCATCCAGACAGAAAATCAATAAACAGCAGACATAAATAACACTATAGAATAAATGAACCTAACAGACATGTACAGAACAATCCACTCAACAGAATTAGAAAACTCATTCTTCTCAAATACACATGGAACATTCTCCAGCATAGATCATATGTTGGGCCACTAAACAAGTCTTAACAGTTTTTAAAAGATGGAAATCATACCAATTATCCTTTCCTTCCACAATGGTATGAAATTAGAAATCAATAACTGGAGGGAAAATGGAAAATTTACATATATGTGTAAATTAACACACTTCTGAACAACCAAAGAAAAAATCAAAAGGGAAATCAAAAGGTATCTTGAGACAAACGAAAATGGAAATAAAACATACTAAAACTCATGGGATGCAGCAAAAGCAGTTCTAAGAGGGAAGTTTATGGCAATAATCACCTACATTAAGAAAAAAGAAAGACTCAAACAACCTAACATTATACCTCAAGGAAATATAAAAAGAAAAACAAATGCAGCCCAAAATTAGTATAAGAAAACAAATAATAAAGTTAAAAGCAAAAAAAATGAAATAGAGATTAGAAAGACAATAGAAAAGATCAATAAAAATAAAATATGCTTATTTGAAAAGATAAACAAAACTGACAAACTTTTATCTAGACTAAGAAAAAATAAGAAGGAACTCAAAATTATAAATGAAAGAAGAGACATTCTGTTACAAAAAAAATAGAAAGGATCATAAGAGATTACTATGAATAATTATACACCAACAAATTGGATAAAAAATAAGAAATGGATAAATTCTTAGAAACATACAACCTACCAAGACTGAATCATGAAAAGACAGAAAATTAAAGCACACTAATAACAAGTTAGAAGACTGCAGCAGTAAACAAAAACTTCTTCAAAGAAAAGCCCAGAACCAGATGGCTTCACAGGTGAATTCTACCAAACATTTAAAACTGAATTAATGTCAATTCTTCTCAGATTCTTCCAAAAAACTGAAGAAAGGGAACACTTCCAAACTTATTTTATGAGACCAACATCATCTTGATAACAAAGGAAGTAAAAGACAACATTAGAAAAGAAAATTACAGGCCAATATTCCCAATAAAATACAAGCCAACCTTATTCAACAGACATTAAAAGAATCATCCACCACGATAAAGTAGGATTTATCACTGGAATGCAAAAATAGTAATATAGTTCAACATATGCAAATCAATAAATGTGATTCAACATATTAAAAGAATGAAAGATAAAAACCATATGATCATCTCAATAGATAGAAAAAGTATTCAACAAAATTCAGCATCATTTTCTGACAAAAACTGTCAACAAACTTGATATAGAAGGAGTGAATGTCAACATAATAAAGTCCATATATGACAAGACATCATATGACAGCTAACATCACATTCAATGGTGAAAAGCTGAAAGCTTTTTCTCTAAGATCAGGGACAAGACAAGAGTGCCCATTTTTAACACTTCTATAATTTTCAACTCTGTCTCTATTCTTTTCAAAATAGTACTGTGGTTCCTAGCCTGAGAAATTAAGAAAGAAAGAGAAATAATTGGTATCCATATCACAAAAGAAGAAGTTAAACTGTCTCTCTGTAGATGCCATGATCTACATAGAGATCTATATAGAGAAAACCCTAAAGACCAAAAAGCTCTGAGAACTAATAAAAAAATTCAGTAATGTTACAGGATACAAAATTAATATACAAATGTCAGGTGCATTTCTATACACAAACAACAAACTATCTGAAATGAAATTAAGAAAACAATCCCATTTACAATAGTATGAAAAAGAATGAAATACTTAGGAGTACATTAAACCAAGCAGGTAAAAGATCTACACACTGAAAACTATCAGACACTGATGAAATAAACTGAGGCAGACACAAATAAAATGAGGAAGACATAAATGGAAAGATATCCTATGTTTGTGGTTTGCAAGCATTAATATTTTTAAACTTGCCAAATTATGCAAAGTGACCTACAGATTCAATGCAATCCCTATCAAATTTCCAATAACATTTTTCACAGAAATAGGAATAATATCATAAAACTTTCATGAAACCACAAATAGCCAAATGGACCACACACAGCCAAAGCAATCTTGAGAAAGAAAAACAAAGCTGGAGGAATTACACTTTCTGGTTTCAAATTATATTACAAAGCTCTATTAATCAAAACACTATGGCACTGGCATAAAAACAAACACATAGACTGATGGAACAGAGAGCCCAGAAATAAACCCACACATTTATATTCAACTAATCTTTGACAAGGTCACCAAGAAAAATACAAAAAGGATAGTCTCTTCAATAAATGGTGTTGGTAATTTGGATAACTACATGCAAAAGAATGAATTTGGACTCTATTTTATGCCATATATAAAATTTAATTTGAAATGGATTAAAAACTTAAATGTAAGACCCAAAATCCTAAGACTCCTAGAAAAAATAATAGGGAAAAAAAATCTCCTTTCTATTGGTCTTGGAAATGATTTTTGGATATGACACCAAAAGCAAAGGTAACAAAAACAAAAGTAAATAAGTGGGACTACATCAAACTAAATAGTTTCTGTATAGCAAAATAAACGATCAACAAAATGAAAAGGAAACCTATGGAATGAGAGGAAATATTTGCAAATCATATATCTTATAAGAGGTTAATATCCAAAATATGTAAGGAACTCATATAACTCAATAGCAAGAAAACAAATAACCTGATTGAAAATGGTCAACAGACCTGAACAGACCAAAGAAGACATACAGATGGACAACAGGTACATGAAAAGGTGTTCAACATCATTAATCATCTAGGAAATGCAAATCAAACCCACAATCAAAATCACCTCACATCTATTGGGATAAGTAGTATTAAAAAGACAAGAGATAGCAAGTGTTGGCAAGTGTACAGAAAAAAGGGAACCCTTGTACTGTTTGTGGGAATGTAAACTGGTATAGCCACTATGAAAAACAGTGTGGAGGATCCTCAAAAAATAAAAAAATAGAACTATAATATTATCCAGAAATTCTACTTCTGGATTATCCAAAGTAAATGAAATCAATATCTCAAGGAAATACATGCAATCCCATGTTCATTGCAGAATTATTCACAAGAGCCAAAATGTGGAAACAACCTAAGTGCTCATTGACAGATAAATGGATAAAGAAAACATTATATATTTGCAATATATGTATATCTCATATATTCATTGCATATTGTATATATTATATTTTATGTATAATATATAATTAAATAATATTCAGCCATAAATAAGAAGGAAATCCTTCCATTTGTGACAACATGGTTGAACTTGGAGTACATAATGTGAAGTGAAATAAGTCAGACACAGAAAGACAAATATTGTATGATCTCACTTATTTGCATTATCTAAAAAGTTGAACTCTGTAAAGCACTGTAGAATTTAAAGAATCCTTCTATTAAAAATAAATAAATAAATAATTAACATAAATTTAAAAGTTGACCTATTAGAATCAGAGAGTAAAATGCTGGGTTCCCAGGCCTGGTAGGCGGGGGAAATGGGAAAATGTTGGTCAAAGTGTACACACTTTCAGTTATAAAATGAACTAAGTTCTGGGCATCTAATGTACAGCATGGTGATTATAGTTAATAATACTTGAAATAATAATACTATGTATACTTGAAATTTGCAAAAATAATATATCTTGTGTTCTCACCATGCACAAAAATGTGATACTATGTGAAGTGATGGGTGTATTAATTAACTTAATTGTAGTAATCATTTCATAATGTATACATATATTAAGACATCACGTTGTACACCTTTAAAAGAAAATCATGTTGTACAACATAACAAAATAAAATGAATAGCTGCTGAGAAAAAATAAAAATAAAATCTTGCATGTTATTCACATAGTTCTAAGGCTGTCATCACCTGCACTTTTCTCTTCCTCTATTCACTCATGCTTTCTTTCTCCTCGAAATAACTCTTAAACACAGTAGAAATCTTTTTGCCTCTGCTACTCTACTGTATGGCATAATAGAACTTGATTTTGAAACTTCCCTTTCAAATAGACATGTTAACTGTGGAAAGCTAAAAAAAAAAAAAAAAAGAAAGAAAAAGGAAAGAAGTTTTAAAGGGAAAATAACTGGAAGTACTTGCAATATTAATCCTAATAATACTGTTGCCTTTTCCTTCCAAGTATTTCCCTTGCAATTCCATTGGGCTTCGAACTCATTAACAGTACCACCATAGCATTAATTTTACGGGTACAGAATGCTTTAATGTCAAAATCATATCAAAATGATCTTTTACCATCTGATATTCATTTCACACAACATAAAAATGAGCAAAGTGCCTATATTTACAGAAGATGAAAATAAATAAAATATGTTAAGAACAGCTTTTTGTTAAGATAATTGTATAACAGAAAAAAACTTGTTACTTATAATTGATATATTTTTATAAGCTAAAATGATCAAATATTCTTCTGTAAGAAACCTCAAAATACAAGCTCTTAGTATTACATTTTTTCTTTTCCTGTGGGCTACAAATAGCAAAAACAGGCTCTAGTTCTTTGTTTCACTAAAGTCATCCTTAGATAGTTGAAGAAAACACTTATTTTTGAAAGGAAACATGAAGAACTTTGCATATATTTAAAATGGTTTCAAGTTAAATACATAATTAACTTGAAGATTAGCCATTGTAAATTTATAGTACTTTATGCAATAAAAATGAAAGTAATTATTTCCTACTATTTTGGAAAAAATAAGATTGTAACCACATATGTCATGTCAGAGCTAAGAGCTGAACACAGTGAGAACACAATAATTTTCAAATTGTTTCGATTAAGTCTTCTATTCCCAAAGCTAATTAAACAGGACTTTTGTCTTGATCTGAAGTATAATGTATTAAAATATGTTGACAGAGTCTGGAAAATGTGTAATGCAAGAAATTTACACATTTCCATGTAGCTATTGCTTTTTTTGATAAGCTTTGTGTAAAAATTAGCCTTAAAGAAAAACAAGGCCAAATTTGAACATTTTTTAATGTGGATATGTGGATGTTAACTCAAGTAGATATTTGCCTGTGTATTAGTTTTCTATTGCTGTATGACAAACTACCAAAAACTCAGTGGTTTAAAACAACGCATTTTTATAATCTTATAGTTTCTTTCTCCAGGCACAGCTTGACCGGATCCTCTGACAGGGTCTCTCACAGGCTACACTCAGGGTGTTCACCTGGGCTTTATTTTCACCTGGAGACATAAGTGGGAATGAATCAACTTCCAAACTGGTGGCCCTGGATTCTTGCTGGCTGTCAGCTAAAGGCTACCCTCAGCTCCTAGAAAGAGGTCAGCCATAGTTCCCTGCCACGTGGCCCTTTTTCTTGGGCAGTTTACATATTCAAGGCCAGCAGTACAGTGGGAGCAAGACTGCTAGCAAGACAGTCTTATCAAGTGTAATGTAATCGGAGGAATGACATCCTTTTTCCCATAGTCCACATGTTTAAAGCAAGTCACAGGTAAGGGGATTACACAAGGCATGAATACTCAAAAGTGGGAATCATTGGAGGGCACCTCAGGGTCTGTTTGCCACTGCAGTTTGCAAAAGCATATAATTTTCCAGATTAAGAACAAGTAGATACATTAGTAATTAGGAAGGAAGAGTTCAGAACATATAAAATGTTAGCTGAAGAGGTCATACACTACAGTGCTGTTCTGTACCACATCATTTCTTTCAAATCACACCCTTAGCTTCAGTGAAATGGCCAAATATGGGTCAGTGGTTGTACCATTAAATGTAGGAGCTGAATTTAGTCATTTATTCTACTGATTTATAGATAGATAAATAGATAAGTAGATAGACAGACACACGCATACCCTCAGAGTACCATGTTGTGGTAAACTGGTGCAACAATTGCCTCTAATTTATTCTTGTCTCCATGACTCTCTGTATCCCTCCCCTTGCAAAATTCCATCCTGCACTGACCTTGTACTTGGCCATGTGACTTGCTCTGGCCAATGGGAGATAGTAGCAAATGTGTCACAAGCACACGCTTGAAGAGTAATTAAGCACTGGGGCTTGCCTTCTCTCCATTCTTGAAACTTGTCACCATCATGGAAACAAACCTGGACTAGCCACTGGATGATGAGAGATCCATAAACCCACTTGCTGCTGTTACCCCAGCCAACAATCATTCAAACCTTAAAACCAGAGTTGTCCACCAGACCTGCAGCTGACTGCAGATATATGAGAAGACCCAAGTTAAACCACCATGAGAACGTTCTTGCTGAGTCCAACCCAAACTGATGATGAACAGAATTAGAAGCTAAAAGAAGTGTTGTTTAAATCCACTAGGTTTTATGGTTGTTAGTTAAGCAGCAAAATATAGCCAATAAATACATCTATTGATTATATCTAATAATTATAGACACACATATATATGTATACACACACAAAAATGTGTATGTGTGTATAAAACCCCAGGTCCATAAATATTTCTTGATACTGGTTGTATTTTAGGAGGAAGCTAAATAAAGTGAAAATCTTTTTATAAGTATTCCTTATATTACTAAACTATAATTTCCTGTTTTCTATTTTTTTGTAGCAACAAAACAACTGTTAGGACTGTGCCCAGCAAAGATCATTACTAAACAATGAAATATTTTGAAATAGGTTTTATTTCCTCTTTTTCTCAAGAAGGAATTGCTGATGCCTGATTGTAGTGAGCAAGTCTGTAATCAAACAAGTTCTAACAAGAATTATATTACTTCTGTCATTTTTAGTAACCAGGACATTACAGCTGCCTTTACGGTGTGCAAGAAAACAACAATTTAATTAGCTATATTGTGGAAGGGGACACAGATAGAGATATTTTAAAAGATGCATATATCAAAGAAAGAAAATTTGCTGTAGTTTTGTTTTTATGAGAAAAGGAGCTAAAATATACCTCTATCTGACAGAAAGGAATTACTACTTCATCCTTTTATAATGATGAACTAAAAGCAAAGATGTTTGTGGGTATTTTTGAAGTATGTTCTCAAAATAGTGAGGAGGATTTTAAAAGTTTTGCATATCATAAAAATGTTGGGACTTTCCTGGCACTCCAGTGGTTAAGACTGTGCGCTTCCACTGCAAGGGGTGCGGGTTCAGTCCCTGGTTGGGGAACTAAGATCCCACATGCCATGTGGCGCAGCCAAAAAAAAAAAGTTGCTGTATGCCATTTAACTGACATTAGAATTTAAATAAATCCACACTGATTAAATTTAATAAATTTTCTCTTTTTTTGTTATAATTTGTAAAACATACACTGTAATCTTAACTGCTTCTCTGTCTACTCATCAACAAAATATCTGGATGAAAGTGAAAGATTAACTATCTAGGTGTTTAAATGGTGAGCATATAAATGTAATAACCACATGTAAACACTTCAGGGAATTTTTTTAACCTAATAATTCCTGCCATCATATTTATTTAAAGATCAATAAGGGTCTTAAAATATAAAGTGGGTTAAAAGATCCCCTACTTCCCAATAATCACCAAATCCCAAAGATCTTGTTCCCTAAGTACCCCTTGAATCTACTTTTTCTCTCTAATTCTCCGCAATTAATTTAGATCTGGTCCTCTTCACTTTTTGCCTGGATTACTGCATTGGCTTCTTAAATTGTCTCTTCCTCCTCTCTTGTTGTTTCCTGATCTTTGGACATCACATTACAGGAAGGTAAAATTACTAGTAGTTAGTTGAATATACTATTTTATTTCATATCTTTATGCATATTTATGTGCTAAAATACCATTTATTATTATTCATTTTATGAGTACTTATTCATTCTCAGAAACTTGGCCTAGATACTTCCTCCAATTATATTAAATGGTCCAAATGGTTTAATAAATTCTGCTCTCTTCTGCATTTATATCCTCTTCATTTTTCTGTGTGTATCTTATACAAATATTTATTGTCATGTAGGAGACTACTTTATTGATGATAATAGAAATCTTTTCAAAAAACCACAGGTAAGCCCGGGCCTCAAGAGATTTTAGGAAATGGACAAAATAAATTAATAAATGTATCTTTTTAGACCTTAAGTTCACATTTCTTACATTCTTTCAATAAAATAAATTGCTAATAAAATCACATTCTCAGCAGATGCAAGAGACCCACAATTTTCCTTGGCATCTTCTTTGTCTTACTCTATGGAGTCTCATTTCTCTTGCTCTCTAACCTCGGTTAAATTTTAACGTATGCTCCTTTAGAAACTCCCTTATTAAAAGCAAAAAACAAACTCTAAATTTCTCTTTTCATGGCTCTTCTTTAATCATGACCAGGAATACGAGACCTCTGCTGTTTAACCAAGAAACAACGTAGTTCTTTACATTTACTGATTCAATAAATATCTGTGGCGCACCAACAATGCACAGTAAGGTAAGCCCCTCAACTTTCTGTACTTTAGGAAGATGCTTTTTAATCTCATATGTGGGCAAATAAAGGATGGCATACCTTTTTTACTTTGAGATCTATCTTACACAAAGAGTTCATTATCAAGTTCAAGGACTCATAAATAAGAATTTTTAAATCTCTATAATTTTCCAGGTGATATACAGTTACTTTCTGGTCTGCACTTTAATTCACTGCTACCAGTTCCAATAGCTCCTATCTTCTCTTCATTGCTGATAACTCATAATATCAAAGATGAACTAATTGCTTTTGTATTTTACTTTTCTTCTTTGTAATTAAAATTTGTATTTTGATGCCCAAATAATACATGGTGTAAATAAGAAAGAAGCACACAACTAGTTTTTAGGGGCATGATGTGGATGCTCAAGAAATAATAATAGTAGTTCTATTACTATTATATCTTTATCTTAATTTAACTTCATGGAATAATAAGGATTTATCATTTAATTGCTCTATTAAATATGACTTACCAATCTGAACTTAAGGTAAGAGATATAGGTCAACAAAGAATCACAGAATTTTAAGGTTGAAAGAGATCACTAAGTCCAAATCTCTCATTCTACAGACACGGAAACTTAGGTCTAAAAAGAATAACTGATTTTCCAGTGGCCAAATGTCCTTGGAAGACCAAGACTGGGAATTTCTGACTTCAGATTCAGTTTGCTATTCAACTTTCCTTATTCAAACATATGTATATTTGCATTTTGATTAACATCACATGTATCATACGACATTTCTTAGTTACCTTGAATAGCGTTCTTCAAAGAGTCACCTTGCTTCCAATGAATTAAATACTAAAACCCAGCTACCAGTGTTCAAACCTTGAGGATTCCTCTCTGCATTAAAGCCTGTATGTGAGCTATCTGGATCACTGGTGATATCTCTCTGCTCTACTTTCTGTACCTCGGGAGATCCAGTAAATTCTCCTCTCCATTGCCCTGTCTCAGCCTTCAGAGCTTTGGCATTACACTCCACGAAGGCTGACAGTGCTTTGGAGGGATTTTTCTCATCTCATCCTCATTCTACAACATGAGGTTTTAATGACTGATTAAACAACATATTAAATATATGTGTGATGTAGAGTACAGTTCATTATCATTGAATAACTACAATCTCATTGATATTAAGAATGTAAACTATTGATTAAGGTACTTTGGTATGTCAATTTGAGAAAAGCATCTGAAATCTCTTGCACAGTGAATTATTGTCTAACAAAATTTTCTAAAGTGAGAGAAACATATAGCTCTTGGTCTACAGAAAAAGTGGTTTTCCAATGAAGAAATTTTGATTTGACTATATGAATTAAATTAGTACAAAAATAAATGCAGTACCATTCTCATAGCAGGCAAGAATATTAGATATGCCTTAAAGAAAATTAATGGAATATAATAAATCTCTTCCATTCTTTCTTCTTTTTTTTTCTTGGAGAAATAAACTTAAGAAAGAAACCCAAATGACTGCATGAAAATTCATGATGTTATTTTAATCTATAGGTAAATATGGCTGTAAAACATTTATGAAGAAGTGAAAATTTTTTAAAAATTAGGGCTAAGCAACTTTTATAAACAAAACTGAGTTTTTATGAGACTAAATACTTTTATTTAACTATTTCCACTATCGATTTAAAATTATTTTAAATAAAAATTCTTTGCATATATTTTTCAAAAAGTTATTTTCATTCTTCATTCTTTGCCATTAATTGACAACTACAATTCTGAAATAGCTAGTATCTTTAAACACATCAAGTAATATCATAAAACAAAATAGACCCTAATTTAGTTAACTTTTCAACAGTGTATAAGCCATTCATAAGTAGTTCAAAGAGACTAATAATAATTGTGTATCTCAACTCCACAACAGTTCCTCTAGTCATTATTCTAAATTCCTTTATCCCCTGAACTTTCAAGTGAAAATTCTAATAAAAGTGAAAATTTTAAATGTGCTACATATATTATACGGTATATCTAAAAATGAAAGAATGACTTTTGCCATACAAATGAAATTATATACCAAACATTGTAGTAAACACAGGCAGCAAAATCAAAGCTTATGATTGACATAATTTTTCAAATTGACAACATTAAGGGTTTCTGGTGTCATCTCTTTGTGAGTAAATCTCCTTACACTTGAATAATTTAAATATTTTGGCAAGTACTTTTTTCTTCCTTATTTGACTTGTCACATATGTCAAAGATGATTGATTATCATGCCGTCAATGAATGAATAAAATGCCACACCCAGAAGTCTGTGGCAAAGAATTCTTACTACATGAATATGATATTATTTAACAAATGCAAATAGATGATGTATCTTATTTACTTACTTATACAGCTTTCATCTATTCACTCAGTATTCATAGTTTTAGTTTGTGGCTGTCAGTGTCACTGAGATACATTAGTTTCACTTACTTAATTCTCAGATTCTATTCTTTTTAACACTAATGTGAATAAAATGATATTATAACTCAGTATTGAAATGGATAACCTGTCATAAAACTTGTTTCAATCATCTTAAAATATTTTTCAGTAAAACATTTGGGGCTGTATTTTCAGTAATCTGCTCATTGATTACATTCAACTACACATAATGCTAAACAAAGGAAATGAAATCCTGGCAACAAATTCTAAGGGACTTACCGAACTACAGTTTAGAAACAGACACAGAAACAACAACAACAACAACAACAAAAAATATATATATTTATTTATTTGCTTGCTTGTTTATTTATTTATTTATTTTACAAACTTGGTAATTATGTGCCTTAAAATGCTTTTTAACCAAATAAGAAATAGGGAACTACAGAGATGAAATAACTTGACCAAAATCACCCAGCTAGTAAATTCTTCTCAAATTGTCACTTTAAATTGATTCTTTATCTCCAAACCTTGCATTCTTTCTTCTAGAAAATTTAGTTGATCCCTAAGCTTTAGCTGTAATATGCCTTTATACTCATCAGGAGTAAATAATTGTTAACATTTCTACTAATTTCAACTACCACAGAAAACCTTACACAATATCGCACTGTTCATTAAACCACATAGTTATGAATATGACACATGTGAATTTGAAATTCAGTGAAATTAATAACAAAAAGAACCTGTTTTGCCCAGTGTGACAGTTACACTTTGCTACATAAGAAGCCACCCCAAATGCAGTAGCTTAAAACAGCAGTGTATTATTTTTCAGAACTCTTTGGTCTAAGTGGGTAATTCCTGTGCTGTTTTCAACTGTGCTCCTTAATGCTGCTGCATCTAGCTGAGAAGTTGGCTGGGGTTGGGTTCATCTGCAACATTTAGAGTACCTGGGCCTCTCTCTAGGTGTCTTTTATCCTCAAGGAGACTAGATCAGGCTGAGCTTCCTCACATGCGATACCTACATTACAAGAGAGTACAAGGTCTAGTGACTGGCTCAGAAATTGCACAGCACAGAAATGTGTCATCTCTGACACATTCCATTAATCAAAGCAAGACCCAAGGCTATATTCAAAGGGGTAGAGAAATAGGATCCACCTCCCAATGGAAAGAGCATCACTGGTACATTGAACCAGGGATTTCAAACTAGGGCATAATTGTAATAACAATATTGGCTCTACAGCATGAATGCAAATGTACTCTGTGTATTTCAAACTGGATTTCTGTGAGGTAAATTTTTCAATATATACTATACAATTTCTCCTCTATGTATTTCTCTCAATTGTGAGATGCCTTCAAGACTTAAACTTAGCTCTTTGTATTCTCCTTCCTTTTTAACTTCTTTGGTGACCTTTTCCACATTTACTTTTCTTGGAAAACTATAATGGTAACCTACAAATACATTCTATTATATAGGTTAATGTCACTGCATCAAACCCTAAATGTCTAAAATTAGATTTATCCTAGAATTCCTAACCCTCTGTCAGTGCTACCTACCTCTCTTTTTCAGGTTCACTTTTGATTAATAACTCAGAATAGTGGTTTTAAATGTTGTTAGCAAATGAGCAATTTTTTTAAACAAAATCTATATAGAATCTCAATATATAAAAATATAAACATGGTAACTAGTATAAGTTTATTCTTAAGATAACATTTATAACATTTATTTATTATCATTTCAATTAATGAGAAAATTGAAGCTGTTTAGAGTTAAAAGTTTAATAATCCTTTAAGATTATTAAATGATGGTTGCTACTGTACATTAGCCTAACACCTAATGTCTTTCTTTTTGTTTGTTTTGATTGCATAATAGAGATAAAATCCTGATTCAAACAGATAAGCAGCTACAACTGCTAACTTAAAATTTCAAGATATTCTTTAACTTGACATAATGCTTACAAAAAGTATAACAGAAAAATGTGCACTTCAAAGTTGAATCACTATCAATAATAAAATTGCTGGCCCTCCTTATAATAAATTTGAAAGGTATGCAAAGTTATAATAACACAGAAATATCAATAAGACAATTTCAATCCTTGATTGGTTGAATTTGTGGTGTGAAACCTGCAGATATAGAGGATCAACTGTATTCAGTGTATTACACCATTTTATATAAGAGACTTGAGCATTCTTGGATTATAGCATCAGGGGGCTCCTAGAAACAATCCCTGGTGGATACCAAGGGACAACTGTTTTCCATGGCATGGCTTGTATTCATTTATTGTTGATAATGATTATTCCCTGACATAGATGATCCTGAGTCTTGACTGAAAGTCATTCCACTAATTTGCCTAGAAGCAATAATCTGAAGAAATAACTGAGAAAACAGTTCTTTCTTCTCTGTATTGTACTCAGTCAGAGTGCATCAGATGACAAATTTCTTTAATTGTATAGCTCTTTCAATTTAAACATGTGGGCACACATGGGTCTCTATGCACACACAGCAAATACCTTTTCCTAACCTGTAGTAATGGCAAAAAGTGCTCACCTGTTGTTGGGAAAACTGGTAAAGCAGTCCTGTTCAGGCTTCAGAGGCAGAAGTAGGCCTCTGACCGCCTTGTGAACCTGCCTGGACTGTGTGCCTGCTTGCACACCTAACAACTGTTACTAACAAGTCAAGCAGCATGTACAATAAGAAAGGGAGTGGGTCTTGGAATTTCTTGAGCCCTGGGGACCTGGCCAGTCCCCCGGGGTCTGGAAAATCTTGTGACTCACACGGTGAAATCAACAGCATTGTTAATATTGAACCAGAGCTGCATTTTTGCATGCAAACTGATGACATCAGTTTGCAGCCTGGGATTATAAACAGAAGCCCCCAGAAATACAATTTGAAGTCTCACCCGTGGGGTGGACTCACCGCCCGGGACCTTACCAACTGGGACTCCAGATTGCTGTTTAAGGGACTTCGCAGCGCTGCTTGGATCTGGATGTAGCTGCTTCCCCAATTTGGTGATGTATAAACCTCTGTCTTTACTATTCTGTTTTAGTTATACTATTCTTTTCTTAATTAGTATACTGTAATCTTTGTTAATTCAGTAAACTCTCTCTAAATTCTTGTTTAACTGAGTGTTATTTTGCCAGGGAATCCTATGGACCTTGAAACCGAAAGTAAGGCTTTCGGCAAAACACCTGTCCAGTATAACATTTTTCAGACCTATCACACATTAAAAATTGGATAAATCAAGATACTTCCTGACCCCCTATGTAAAAAACAAAATAAACAGAATCCTCCATTAAATAGAATCGGGAGACCAGAGGGGGATCTCTCACACCCTGCAATGAAAGCAGAGCCCAACAGGAAAAAGAAACACTCCATTTCTTTCCTGGCAGGACTTAACCAATGAAAAGCCATGAACTCTTTGTTTACTCTAGCCCTCCCAACTTCCTCCTCCTCTCTATAAAAGTGTTCTCCATTCCTTGCTGTGTGGAAACTTGCATGTGGCTCAACATGGTTACAGACCTTGAATTGCAATTCTCTGTTGATCCTGAATAAATTTATCTTTTCTGGAGAAATACTTGGCTGTCTGTTCAGGTAAACATTTTAATGGCCTGTAGAGGAAACAGAGAAGACCCCCGAAGGCTCTGGGCCTGGTGAGCAAACAGGTGCAGTTCCCACAATTGAGCCCATTGTCACTCAATGCTTTTCTCGCTGAGACTGGAGTTTGAACGTACACCGTTCTCCTGGATCCAAGCTCACATCCTCTTTGTTTTTGAAACTCTTCAGGCTTTATTTGGGATCAATTTTAAGGTTTCATCTTTCTGGTTAAGGTCTTATTCTGTATACAAATGCTCCTTTGGCACTTTGGTCTGATTTTGAGATCACTGTTTCAACCAAAGCTGACTGAGAAGCCAGTGGCCTATTCCTTCCAGAACAGGGACTGCTTCACAGAAACTGTGCCAATTCAGCTATGCACCCATTCCTTTGGAATAGGGGCTGTTTTCTGTAAACTGGCTGAAAAAGCCTTTGGCTTGGATATTTCCTTAGAATTGGCTAGTATTAGCTTGCAAGCTGCTTGAGTAGAGCTATTTGAACTGTTTGAAAATTGTTCTTTACTCTAGAGAAAAACGTCTAAGAAATGGGATCCCAGTTATTTAAATTTTTTAAGGGCACCCACAATACAGCCTATTTTACGTTTAAAAACCACTGTCCTTCTTCATGTGCATTTATAACAAAATGGACCAATGTGACCAAAACAAATTTAGAATATCAGTGGTCATTATGGGGAACTTTTGAAATCCCCAAACTTAATTTCCTTAAAACTGAATTGTATTAAATAACTCAAAACTTTCTAGAATTGACTCATATGCCTATTTTGATTGGTATTTTGAGGCTTGCAAAAGTTATCAGGAGTCTAAAATTGCGTCTTTGAAAAATAAGATTTTTAAGGTCCACAGAGTCAAACAAACTATTAAAGAAAGATAAAATGGGTCTTAAAGACTCAGACTCTTCTTCCTTGGTTTCTCTGTCTCAAGCTCCACCTCTGGTGCCATCTTGTCTCTCTCCCGTGGCTCCTTGTGGTTAGACTCTGACTTTGGTGCCATCTTCTTCTTCCTCTTTTACACTACCTATGCCTCCTCTATACCCGCTGGTCACGCATACAAATTACCTTGCTGAACTTCCCCTTTTTTTCTGAAACTCTGCCCAATACCTTTTCCTCTAAATTTGTCAGAACCTGTCCCTTTAAATTAAGCCTTTTGGGGATCCAGAAGCTAAACCCTTAATTTCTTATGTACCCTGGACTAATGCTGAACTGTGAGCCATAGTCAAAGATTTTCCCAAAGTAACTGATGATCCTCACAGATTTGCTGAGGAATTTAATACAGTCATCCAAACTTATCAACCCAGTTTCTCTGACTCATATCAGCTAGTTCATATGCTTGTCTGTGAAGGCCAGGCCCAGCAGTGGATGGAAACTGTTAATTGGAAAAGTCCTGAAAAGTTTCTAGAATTACAAATGGGAGACAAGCCCACTATTTTATTATATGATCCAGGCTCAGGCAATCCTAAGTGACATCTTTGGGCAATTCCTAGGGCTTTTCCAAAGCCCGTTGATTGGAATAAAATTTAGGCTTGAACACAAAAATCTGATGAATCTGTCCATGACTACTACAACTGACTTCAGATTATTTTTAAATTCTGGACTTTTTTCAGATGTTGATTCTACCCAGGTAGCTTTTAATTCTATGTTTATTAATGGGCTGAATGAGGATCTTTCCCTTCTAGTAAAAAGGACCAGGATGGAATGGAAAATTATGTCCACTCCAGATGTAGTTCATCTGGTAAACCAGCTCTTTCCCACTCTAGATGAGTCACCTAAAAAGAAGAATGCCAAAATTCTTCATCTTCAACTCAAGCAAATGAATGCTCCTAAGTGAAAACAAAACCCTCCTACTTTCTGCTATTATTGCAAAGAGCCAGGACATTGGAAAAGAGATAGTTACAAATTTAAGCATTTTAGGTGCCTTCAGCCTTCTAACCAGCCTTTCCAATGTCCTCCCAATTCTCAATGATGGGGCTCCTAGGAAGTACAGGAGCTCTTCCCAATAGTCCCTCTTAACTGACTTGGAAAAACATTTCTCCAGATTGGGGATGGATCTCTTCCAGTCCTAATTGGCACCAGAGCCACACTCTCAGTGCTCAACCCCACTACCATAAAACTCCCCTGCCTATGAGTGTTAAAACAGCTCAAATAGTGGGAATCTCTAATGAACCTCAAGTGGTTTCTGTCTATGGACCTATTCGCTTTTGTTTAGGCCCTCTGAGAAATACACACCCTTTTCTCTTTGGTTTCTCTACCCCTATCCATTATTAGGCTGAGACGCCTTAGAGAAGTATCATACTGGACTTTCTTTCTCCCAAAAGGGGAAATAAGTCTAGAATTTGACATTAATCATCAAAGTAATAAACGAGGTGAATTAAATGACCCTTTGACTTTTTTTTGTTGTTGTTCTATTTCTGAGAGTACTAGAGCTGATTCTGGAAACAATCACCATTTATCCCTATCAAATCAGCTATCATCTCCCTTCTGAACAAAATCTCCACCTAATATTGGTGAAATTCACAGCATACCTCCCATCAAGATTCAAACAGATCTTTCAGAACTTCTTCCCAGAATTAATCAATACCTTATAAGTAAAGAAGCCCTTCAAGGCATAAAGCCCAGAATATTACAAGGCTCAAGGACTCATTATCCCTAGTACTAGCCCTTTTAACACTCCCAGTTTACTGGTGAGAAAACCTAAGGGCCAAGGGTGGAAGTTTGTCCAAGACCTCCGGTCAATAAACAACATTTTTATGCCTTGAAACTGTTGTTTCTAACTTTTATATGCTACTAACATCCATTCCCACTGGTTGCAAATTATTCACTGTAAATGATTTATGCAGTGCATTCTTTAGTATTCTAGTTGATGAAGCTAGCCAATACCTTTTTGCCTTCACTTGGGAAGAAAGACAATTCACCTGGACAGTAATACCTCAGGGTTTTACTGAGAGTCCTTTTCATTTCTCACAAATCCTGAAGGCTGAACTGAATGATATAGAGTTCCCTAGGGGTCTTATTTTGTTGCAAAATGCGAATGATTTGCTACTTTGCTCTCCTTCTCAAGCCTCCTCACAGGAAGCCAGCATCCCATTGCTAACGCTTTTAGACTTAAAGGGACAAAAGCTCACTAAAGAAGAACTGCAGTTTGCCCAAACCCAGGTTTGATATTTAGGGCATCTGATATCAGAACAAGAACTGATATCCAGATAGATCCAGATAGAGTTCATGATGTCTTAAGTTTCCCAAAATCTAAAACTAAGCACCAACTGTAAGGTTTTCTTGAGCTAACAGGTTATTGCCAAAATTGGACTCCAAATTTCTGTCTTATGCCTAACCTCTGTATGCTTTACTAAACAATACTCCCAACCCAGTTTTATGAGGAAAACCAAACAACATAGCTTTCAAGGCTTTAAAGGAGAGTTTGATGAATCCACCTACCTTTAGGCATCCCAATGGTAAGATTTCCTTTTCATTTTTTATATGAAAATGAAAGGACTATACTTGGGGTACTCATTCAAAAACACAGGCACCACCATTGATCCACTGAGTATTACTTCCAGCAACTGGGTCCTGTGTCATGAGGACAACCCCTTTGGCTTAGACCCATTACTGCCTCTGCCTTTTTCGTTAAGACCACCAAGAAAATCATTATTGCACCCCCTTTAACCATTTTTGTACCTCACGCACTAGAAGCTCTCCTTAATTCTCATCATACTCAACATTTCTCAGTCAGCTGCCTTACCTCCCATGGAGTCCTTTTGTTAACTGCTTCTCACATAACTCTTTTACACTGTAAAAAACTTTAACCCCACTACTCTTCTCTCCTCCATCACCAATGAAGTCTCTAGTGACTGACTAACAGTGATGGACCACCTCCTGACTCCTTGTGATGATCTACAGGAAATTCCTCTGGATAACTCTGACTTGTCATGGTTCACTGTTGGTTCTTATTTAAAAGGTGACAATGGCAAATATTGTGCTGGGTATTTAACTGGCACTCCTTTTGATGCTGTTGAGGAAGCATCTTTACCTATGGCTACAACCACCCAAGAGGATAGAGTATATGCTTTTACATGGGCTTGTACTTTAGTCAAGGACAAAAATGCAATATTTATACTGATAGTAGATATGCTTTCAGAGTAGCTCATAATTTTGGAATGTCGTGAAAGCAATGTGCTTCCTTACTTCCAGTGGAAAAAATTTAAAACGGCCCCTATGTTTGGGAATTATTAGAAAAAATGCTTTTACCTGGGGCATTAAGATTCTAGGGCATTCTAAAACGTGACTCTCTGGAAGCTAAGGGAAATCACTTTGCTGATATTTCATAAGGAATGCTTCCCTTAAAGGGACCAAAAGTAGCCAAACCTCTGTCATCATCCAAAGGGTTATTTCCCCCAACGATAATTTAGAAAAACTGGCTAGAGAAGCCCAAAAGTTGGCTTCAAAAAAGAAAAAAACAAGACTAGAAATTCAATAATTTTTGGTTTGATACAAAGATAAAGCTCTGAGACAAAGTCAAGATGGCGTACTACAAGGATGCGGAATTCACGTCTCCTCACAACTAGGGCACCTACCAGGCACTGGTGGGGGACCACGGACACCTAAGGGGACATGAGGAATCCCCAGTGACTGGGTAGAATGTGGAGCGCGGGGGGAATGAAGGGGGAGGGCAAGTGGAGGCAGGGAGGGACAGGCACCCCTGAGGGGCAGCTGGGGGAGAGGAAGGGATTCCACGCCCAAAGGGGGAAATTGGGGAACCACTGGGAGGGCAGAGTATCAAAAGGGAGCATGTCCAGGTTTCACCTGCCCACTTGGACCCACAGGAACCTGTTGAGATCCCAGGCCTGATCCTCTGCCCACCTAGGCCCCCTCAAGCTGCGTGGGTCCTGAGGGAATGGGAGGGAAGGAAGCGGGAGCAAAAGTAAGGCCTGACCTCCAGGACTGGCACCCCTGAGGGGCGGCTGGGGGAGGTAGGAGTTCTTACACTCAGCGGGACCCACCCACAGCTAGGGGTCCAGCAGAGACGGGGGAGACCCTGGGGGACGGTGGGGGCCCCCTTAGGTACCAGGAAGCCTGTTGGGCTCCTGGGCCTAATACTCTGCCCTCGGAGCCTCCCTCCTGCAATGCAGTGCCCAATCCCCTCTCCTATACACCCAGCCAGGGCCCTACCTCCACACTCGGAGACCCCCTCCAAAGAGCAGGGCCTAAACGCCACCCACACACCCTCACTCAGGGCCCAACCTCCAAACTCCAGAACTCCACACTCCAGAGGCTCTCCTTTCCACGTGCTGCCTCTGCCCTTCTGTGCAGGTCCTAAGCAGAAGCCCCACCCCACACTTGAACATTGCCCTGCCTAGGCCCCACCCCACGGTCAAACGTCACACCCCCATGAGCCTAGGTCCCGCCCCACCCTAAACCCCACCAAGGCCTAAGTTCCAGCTCCCACCTAAACTCCGCCCCCATAGCCAAGGCTTTTTTTTTTTCTTTTCCTCTTTTAGATTGTGGTCCCGTTTTACTTTGTTGATTCACTGTTGTTGATTCTTTTATATTTTTATTTTTCCTAATAAATCTTTTATTTCTCTAATTTTATTGTATTCTTTATACTTTGTTAGTGATCTCTCCTTCTGGCTTGTTTCCCCAAGCCCTTTTTTTTGTTTTCTTTTTTCTGTTGTGGTTTTATTTTACCTTGTTGCAGTTATTTCAAATATAGTTTTATTTGTCCTAATATATTTTTTCTTTCAAATTTTATTTTGTTTTTTATTCTTTGATATTGTACTGCTCCTTTTTTCTTTCTTTCTTCCATTTTATTTATTTCTTTATTTATTTTTCACCTTGCCACGAAGCTTGCGGGATCTTGGTTCCCAGGCTGGCGGTTGGGCCCGAGCTCCTGTGGTGGGAGCTCCGAGTCCAAACCACTGGACTAACAGAGAACCTCAGACCCCAGGGCATATCAATCGGAGTGAGGCCTGCCAGAGAGCTTCATCACAGCACCAAGACCCAGCTCTATCCAACTGTCTGCAAACTCCACTGCTGGACGTCTCAGGCCAAACAACCAGTAAGACAGGAATACAGCATAACTCATCAAAAAAAAACCCAATAAAATGACAAAAAAAAATTGTTACAGACGAAGGAGCAAGGTAAAAACCTACAAGACCAAATAAATGAAGATGAAATAGGCAAGCTACCTGAAAAAGAATTCAGAGCAATGATAGTAAAGATGATCCAAAATCTCGGAAACAGAATGGAGAAACTACAAGAAACATTTAACAAGGATCTAGAAGAACTAAAGAACAAACAGTGATGAACAACACAATTACTGAAATTAAAAATACACTACAAGGAATCAATAACAGAATAACTGAGGCAGAAGAATGGATAAATGAGCTAGAAGATAAAATGGTGGAAATAACTGCCAGGGAGCAGAATAAAGAAAAAAGAATGAAAAGAATTGAGAACAGTCTCAGAGACCTCTGGGATAACATTAAATGCACGAACATTCAAATCATAGGGGTCCCAGAAGAAGACGAGAAAAAGAAAGGATCTGAGAAAATATTTGAAGAGATTATACTTGAAAACTTCCCTAACATGGGAAAGGAAATAGTCAATCAAGTCCAGGAAGCACAGAGAGTATCGTACAGGATAAACCCAAAGAGAAAAATGCTGAGACATATATTAATCAAACTATCAAAAATTAAATACAAAGAAAAAATACTAAAAGCAGCAAGGGAAAAGCAACAAATAAAATACAAAGGAATCCCCATAAGGTTAACAGCTGATCTTTCAGCAGACTCTGCAAGCCAAAACGGAGGGGCAAGACATATTTAAAGTGATGAAAGGGAGAAACCTACAACCAAGATTACTCTACCCAGCAAGGATCTCATTCAGATTTGATGGAGAAATTAAAACCTTTACAGAGAAGCAAAAGCTAAGAGAATTCAGCATCACCAAACCAGCTTTACAACAAATAATAAAGGAACTTCTCTAGGCAGGAAACACAAGAGAAGGAAAACACCTATAATAACAAACCCAAAACAATTAAGAAAATGGTAATAGGAACATACATATCGATAATTACCTTAAATATAAATGGATTAAATGCTCCAACCAAAAGACACAGACTGGCTGAATGGATACAAAAATAAGACCCATACTAATGCTGTTTACAAGAGACCCACTTCAGACCTAGGGACACATACAGACTGAAAGTGAGGGGATGGAAAAAGATATTCCATGCAAATAGAAATCAAAAGAAAGCTGGAGTAGCAATTCTCATGTCCGGCAAAATAGACTTTAAAATAAAGAATGTTACAAGAGACAAAGAAGGACACTACATAATGATCAAGGGATCAATCCAAGAAGAAGATAGAACAATTGTAAATATTTATGCACCCAATATAGGAGCACCAAAATACATAAGGCAAATGCTAACAGCCATAAAAGTGGAAATCAAAAGTACACAATCATAGTAGGGGACTTTAACACCCCACTTTCACCAATGGACAGATCATCTAAAACGAAAATAAATAAGGAAACACAAGCTTTAAATGATACATTAAACAAATGGACTTAACTGATATTTATGGGACATTCCATCCAAAAACAACAGAATACACTTTCTTCTCAAGTGCTCATGGAACTTTCTCCAGGAGAGACAATATCTTGGGTCACAAATCAAGCCTTGGTAAACTTAAGAAAACTGAAATCCTATCAAGTATCTTTTGTGACCACAACGCTATGACACTAGATATCAATTACAGGAAAAAAACTATAAAAAACAAAAACACATGGAGGCTAAACATTACGCTACTAAATAACCAGGACATCCCTAAAGAAATCAAAGAGGATATCAAAAAATACATAGAAACAAATGAAAATGAAAACATGACAACCCAAAACCTATGGGATGCAGCAAAAGCAGTTCTAAGAAGGAAGTTAACAGCAATACAATCCTACCTCAAGAAACAAGAAAAAATTCAAATAAACAACCTAACCTTACACCTAAAGCAATCAGAGAAACAAGAATAAAAAAACCCCAAAGACAGCAGAAGGAAAGAAATCATAAAGATCAGATCAGAGAAATAAAAAAGAAATGAAGGAAATGATAGCAAAGATCAATAAAACTAAAATCTGGTTTATTGAGAAGATAAACAAAATTGATAAAACAAGAGCCAGATGCATCAAGAAAAAAAGGGAGAAGACTCAAATCAACAGCATTAGAAATGAAAAACAAGTAACAACTGACACTGAAGAAATACAAAGGATCATGAGAAATTGCTACAAGCAACTATATGCCAATAAAATGGACAACCTGGAAGAAATGGACAAATTGTTAGAAAAGCACAACCTTCAGAGCCGGAACCAGGAAGAAATAGAAAATATAAACAGACCAATCACAAGCACTGAAATTGAAACTGTGATTAAAAATCTCGCAACAAACAAAAGTCCAGGACCATATGGCTTCACAAGCGAATTCTATCAAATATTTAGAGAAGAGCTAACACCTATTTTTGTCAAACTCTTCCAAAATATAGCAGAGGGAGGAACACTCCCAAACTTATTCTACGAGGCCACCATCACCCTGATACCAAAACCAGACAAAGATGTCACAAAGAAAGAAAACTAAAGGCCAATATCGCTGATGAACATAGATGCAAAAATCCTCAACAAAATACTAGCAAACAGAATCCAACAGCACATTAAAAGGATCATACACCATGATCAAGTGGGGTTTATTCCAGAAATGCAAGGATTCTTCAATATACGCAAATCAATCAATGTGACACACCATAATAACAAATTGAAGGATAAAAACCATATGATCATCTCAACAGATGCAGAAAAAGCTTTTGACAAAATTCAACACCCATTTATGATAACAACTCTCCAGAAAGTAGGCATAGAGGACCCTATCTCAACATAATAAAGGCCATATATGACAAACCTACAGTCAACATCATTCTCAATGGTGAAAAGCTGAAACCATTTCCCCTAACATCAGGAACAAGACAAGGCTGTGCATTCTCACCACTATTATTCAACATAGTTTCGGAAGTTTTAGCCACAGCAATCAGAGAAGATAAAGAAATAAAAGGAATCCAAAACAGAAAAAAAGAAGTAAAACTGTCTTTGTTTGCAGATGACATACTATACATACAGAATCCTAAAGATGCTACCAGAAAACTACTAGAGCTAATCAATGAATTTGGTAAAGTAGCAGGATACAAAATTAATGCACAGAAATCTCTTGCATTCCTATACACGAATGATGAAAAGTCTGAAAGAGAAATTAACGAAACACTCCCATTTACCATTGCAACAAAAAGAATAAAATAGCTAGGAATAAACCTACCTAAGGAGACAGAAGACCTGTATGCAGAAAACTAAGACACTTACAAAAGAAATTAATGATGATACAAACAGATAGGGAGATATACCATGTTCTTGGATTGGAAGAATCAACATTGTGAAAATGACTATACTACCCAAAGAAATCTACAGATTCAGTGCAATCCCTATCAAACTACCAATGGCATTTTTCACAGAACTAGAACAAAACATTTCACAATTTGTATGGAAACACCAACGACCCCGAATAGCCAAAGCAATCAAGAGAAAGAAAAACGGAGCTGGAGGAATCAGGCTCCCGGGCTTCAGACTATATTACAAAGCTACAGTAATCAAGACAGTATGGTACTGGCAGAAAAACAGAAATATAGATCAATGGAACAGGATAGAAAGCCCAGAGATAAACCCATGCACATACGGTCACCTGGTCTTTGATAAAGGAGGCAAGAATATACAATGGAGAAAAGATAGCCTCTTCAATATGTGGTGCTGGGAAACCTGGACAGCTACATGTAAAAGAATGAAATTAGAACACTCCCTAACACCATACACAAAGATAAACTCAAAATGGATTAAAGACCTAAATGTAAGGGCACACACTATAAAACTCTTAGAGGAAAACATAGGCAGAACACTCTATGACATAAATCACAGCAAGATCCTTTTTGACCCACATCTTAGAGAAATGGAAATAAAAACAAAAATAAACAAATGGGACCTAATGACATTTAAAAGCTTTTGCACAGCAAAGGAAACCATAACCAAGACAAGAAGACAACCCTCAGAATGGGAGAAAATATTTGCAAATGAATCAACGGACAAACGATTAATCTCCAAAATATACAAGCAGCTCAGGCAGCTCAATATCTAGAAAACAAACAACCCCATCCAAAAGGTGGCAGAAGACCTAAATAGATATTTCTCTAAAGAAGATATATAGTTTCCCAACAAACACATGAAAAGATGCTCAACATCACTAATCATTAGAGAAATGCAAATCAAAACTACAGTGGGGTAACACCTCACACCAGTCAGAATGGTCCTCATCAAAAAATCTACAGACAATAAATGCTGGAGAGGGTGTGGAGAAAAGGGAACCCTCTTGCACTGTTGGTGGGAATGTAAATTGGTACAGCCACTATGGAGAATAGTATGGAGGTTCCTTAAAAAACTGAAAATAGAACTACCATATGACCCAGCAATCCCACTACTGGGCATATATGATGAGAAAACCATAATTCAAAAAGAGTCATGTACCATAATGTTAACTGCAGCACTATTTACAATAGCCAGGACATGGAAACAACCTAAGTATCCATCAACAGATGAATGGATAAAGAAGATGTGACACATATATACAATGGAATATTACTCAGCCATAAAAAGAAACAAAACTGAGTTATTTGTAGTGAGGTGGATGGACCTGGAGTCTGTCATACAGAATGAAGTAATAAGTCAGAAAAAGAAAAGCAAATACTGTATGCTAACACATATATATGGAATCTAAAAAAAAAAAAAGGTTCTGATGAACCTATGGGTAGCAGTGGAATTAAGACACAGACATTGAGAATGGACTTGAGGACATGTGGAGGGGGAAGGGTAAGCTGGGACAAAGTAGAGAGTAGCACTGACATATATATACTACCAAATGTAAATTAGACAGCTAGTGGGAAGCAGCTGCATGGCATAGGGAGATCAGCTCGGTGCTTTGTGACCACCTAGGGGGTGGGATTAGGCGGGTGGGAGGGAAACGCAAGAGGGAGGGGACATGGGGATATACGTATGCATATAGCTGATTCACTTTGTTATACAGCAGAAACTAACACAGCACTGTAAATCAATTATACTCCAATAAAAATGTTTAAAAAAAAAAAGAATGAGTGGAAGACCTGAATAGACATTTTTCCAAAGGAGAATGCAGATGGCCAACAGGCACATAAAAAGATGCTTAACACTGCTAATCATCAAAGCAATGCAAATTAAAACCATAATGAGATATCACCTCACACCTGTCAAAATGGTTATCATCAAAAAGAACACAAATAACAAATGTTGACAAGGATGTGTAGAAAAGGGAAACTTTGTATACTGTTGGTGGGAATGTAAATTGGTGCAGCCTTTGTGGAAATCATTATGGAGGTTTCTCAAAAAATTAAAAGTAGAACTACCATATGATCCGGCAATTCCACTCCTGGGTACATATTCAAAAAAAAAGAAAAGGAAAAGAAAACACTAATTGGAAAAGACACATGCACCCCAATATTCATAGCATCATTATTTACAATTAACAAGATATGGAAGCAACCTGAGTGTCCATCAACAGATGAGTGGATAAAGAAGATGTGTTGTGTTGTGTGTGTGTGTGTGTGTGTGTGTATACACACACACACACACACACACACACACACACACACACAATGGAATACTACTCAACCATAAAAAAGGATGAAATTTTGCCATTTGCAACAATGTGGATGGACTTGAAGGGTATTATGCTAAGTGAGATAAGTCAGAAAGAGAAAGACAAATACTGTATGATATCACTTATATGTGTAATCTAAAAAATATAACTAGTGAATATAACAAAAAAACAAAACAACAACAACAACAAAAAACCATAAAGCTCTGGTTTGGACCAAATAACAACCCAGTCCTATTGAAGATTCTAAAATTCACTCCTCACCCCTCAATATGCATTAAACTCTTGGTCTACTAACAAAATGATAGTATTCATGAATCAATATTTGTGGGGAAACATTAACAATGCTATAAAAAGTACCTATTTCAATTATCCCATTTGTCTGAAGTTCAACCCAGGGAAGCCTGTTTGTAGTGCTCCTGGACATTTTCAACTGCACAATGGACGATTTAAAGTCTGGCAAATGCATTTCATTCAACTTCCTTTGTCTCATGAATATAAATATGTTTCAGTCATGGTCTATATGTTTTCATACTAGACTGAAACCTTCCCTTGCAGACAGGCTACTGCCTCTTCTGTGGCTCAAATCCTTTTGGAAAACATTATCCCTACCTGGTTCCTCTTGAACTTCACAGTGAGCAAGGTACCCATTTTACTGGCCAGGTGCTTTGACAAGCCTGTGTTGTTTAGCTGGTTTTACAACACTTTCACTGCACTTACCACCGTCAGTGCTCTGGTTTAGTCAAACACACTGAAGGCATTATTAAGATTCCATTGACAAAATTTACAGAGCTCCCACCACCAGCACCACAGATACCTTGGCTGAAAGCATTGCTGTCCTTCTAAATCTCAGAATCACCCCTTTTGGAACTTATGAA
Source organism: Balaenoptera physalus (assembly GCF_965194825.1). Taxonomy (NCBI): domain Eukaryota; kingdom Metazoa; phylum Chordata; class Mammalia; order Artiodactyla; family Balaenopteridae; genus Balaenoptera; species Balaenoptera physalus. Next base: position 96,256,608 of record NC_138890.1, on the reverse strand, counting down.
CTCTCACCCTTTGAGATAGTCACAGGACACCCAAGGCACTTGGGTTCTGCTTCTCTTGATACACAACTAACAAAAGGAGGGCTATTTCGATATTGCAAAGGGCTAATTGCTTTATAATAATAAAATAACCATGTTTTGGTAGATCAATCTTTTCATAGAGTGTTATTGGAAGATGAAGACTTTAAGCATCACAACTTGCAACCTGGGGTTTTTATCTGTTGGAAAAGAACAGAAGAACTCTCCTCAACCTCATTGGAGAGACCACTATCAGGTACTGCTAACAAATCCTTGTGCTGCCAAACTCCAAGGAATAGACTCTTGGGTTCACGTGACACACCTAAAGAAAGCACCAAACCCTAAATGGACCTGCACATCACCTGGTAATGTAAAAGGAAAGATTTCCTGAAATTGAAGCAGACAATATCTGATGAGAAAGCTTTCCCAAGATATCCAGATCTGTCCTGTTGGAAGTTTATCATCAAACCTCTGATGATGACATAACACTTCAGATGCTCTCTAATATCTATGATCATGATAACATATGGAATTTAGATAAAATGTACCTTATGGTTCCCCCTCCTACCCCTCCTTGTTACTCGAAGTGACCTCAATAGGTTTCCAATCCACACACTTTTGGTCCAATGTGAGACACTACACCCAAGAAAGGTCCTTCCTGACACAGGGACAAAAAGCTGCTAAAACTAGAAAATCTGACTTGATCAGCAATGCTTTCAGAGCAAGATCTTGATCAAAAGGGGCAAGTGTTTAAAAATTAATAAACAGAAACCTCCATTAAATAGAGTCAGGAGACCAGAAGGGAGAGCCCTCATGCCTGGCAAAGACAGCAGAGCCCAATAAAAAGAAGAAAGAAGAAAGAAAGTACTCAACCATGGACTCTTTGTTTACTATAGCCCTCCCAACTTCCTTTTCCTGTCTATAAAATAGTTCTTTCCTTGCTGTGTGGGGTTTTCCATGTGGCTCGCCATGGTTGCAGACACTAAATGGCAATTCTCGACGATCCCAAATAAGCTCATCTTTGCTGGAGAAATATCTGGCAGTCTATTCCTTTTAGGTTGACACCTCCTATATAGTTGGAGCCAATTCAAGCCCATTAATCTGGTTTCAAAATCTATACTAACTGGCTCCTTAATAACTCTCTAACCTCATCTTTTACTGTTTCAAGCACACTGTACAACCAATCATATAGAACAGGTTAATTTCCTATCACCTACTCTGATCTTTCTCTTACCTGGAACGTTCTCATGTTCCCTCTAAGCCAAAAATATGTATTTTTGTATGTATGTGTGCATGTGTTGTTTGTTTGTTTTTATTTACTATGTGTTTATTTAATGTGAGGTTTGGAAAAGTTGCAAAGTTTACATGGGAGATGAAATTTTATTGTCAATATTGCCCTTTAAAATTGCTTTTAAAATGTGAACTAATTTTTAATAGTTGTTATAAATTCATCTGCTAATTCTGTCACTTTCATTATTGATTGATATGTCTCGTGATTATGGACCTCATTAACTGCTTTTTGCATGTCTATTTTTCACTGTATACTGTACATTATGAATACTATATTATTGATTATTTAGATGTTATTCTTTTCCTTAATAGTGTTTATTTTGTTACTATTTTATTTATTTTGTCAGATTTGTTATTAATCTGACAGTTAATTTATTTACACATATCTTTCACCTTTCCAAGGCTTTAAAAAAAATCTTTGTTAGTTATAATAGAAAGCAGCCTTTAGCTGAGGGCTAGAATAGCCCTACTCTTAAAGCATGGCCTCTTTGCTACCTATCATATGAAATGAATTGTCTCCACACTGGCTAATTGGAAGTAGAACATCTGTTCTGTGCAAGCTGCAGGAGTTGTTCAGTTCACGGCTCCCTAATAGACGTGTATCTTTTGGTATCATTATGCGTCCTCTTTGAGTTTCAATTTGCACATGTTCAGCTTGGTATTTAGCCATAGACCAAAGGCAAGTCTACAGATTTATGAATCTCCTTCTTTACATAGATATCTTTTCTCTGATACCCTGCTCTGTAAATTCCAGCCAACTCAATAGCCTTAAGTTATATACAAATAACCTTTGTATCCTCAGCTTGGTGAGAATACTTTTGGGCTTCCTCTCCCTGAACAATAGTCAGAAACATGCATTCAGGCAGAAAACCAGAGTGATCATGCAGCTAATCTCACTTGTTTCCTTTCTCTCAATGATTGCACTCCCATGACACCTGTTTATTCAATGTCTGGAAACAGCTCAAATATTTTGTCCAGTTTCGCGGTATTTACTGTGGCAAAACAGGTCTAATAGCAGCTACTCTGTGACGGTAAAAAGTGGAATCATAAAACTGTACTCTGCTCCACTCTACTACATAGCTATTGGTAACACAGTAGGCCAAATGTCTCTATGTGTGATATACATATGTCACAGTAGGACAGGGCAAGGGGAGAAATTCTGAAGTATTATCTAACAAAGTCTTGTCAAAATGATGCAAACTCCTTTCATAAACATTAAATTAGTATTTCTGGTAAGTGTGTGGTTCCAGGCATCAAAATATATAAAAAAAAAATAAAGTGGCAATCTCACTCTTGAAAAAAGTAGTATGCTCCTGTCTTATTTATGGAAATAGGAATAGAAGTGTTGTGTAGAAATTTGGAAAGCAAAGAGTGAGGAGTATCCAGGTTCAAGTCCTCAAGTTTATGTGTGCAAGTCTTGTAGACATCACAGGTCTAACCAGGTAAAGGGTCAAGTCTAGGAGGTGACATAAGTACACAAATGTTCTCGATTCAAATTTTACAGGGCTATGAATGACCAACACAAGAATCACCATGCAGCATTGAACTCTGTGTTACTCTATTCCACTTTTGGACATGCATACATGATTATTCGCCTACAAATTGTAACACAGTCAGAGTAAAGTCAGAGCCCTGCAGGAGAATATGGAAGTATGAAACTAGGCTTCTCTCCCTAATTATTGTAAGCAAAAGAGAAATATAAGTTATCACAGGGTCACATAGAAAGGTCCACTTATCTCACTGAAGAGTAAAGTAGCATTTTACCAGGACAAAACTGGGAGGCTGACTAACCAGAAGCTTTAAAAGGTGAATTCAACAAGGTCCTGAACCTTGTTGTCAACTTGCAGAGTCACTGACAATTAAGATTTGAAGTGACATTTAAACAAAGAAGATTTATGAACATCTAACAAACACATGAAAAGATGCTCAACCTCATTAGCCATTTGAGAAATGCAAATTAAAACCGTAGTGAGATGTCATTTCACACTCACTAGAATGGCCGTAATCAAAAAGACATACAATAACAAGCATTCGTGAGAAAGTAGAAAACTGGAACCCTCATATATCGCTAGTAGTAATGTAAAGTGGTGCAGTTACTTTGGAGAGAAAGCCTCTTGCCAGTTTCTTAAAGATTTAAACATAAATTTATCATATAATGCAGCAATTCTATTCCTAGGTCTCTAACCCACAAAAATATATATGGGGTGTGTGTGAAAAAAAAAAAAAAAGAAAAAAAAATATATGGCCACACAAGCACTTGCATGTGAATGTTCATAGCAGCATTATTCATACTAGCCAAAATGTGGGAAAATTTCAAATGCCCAACAACTGACGAATATCTAAACAAACAATGTGGTATATCCATATAATGGAATACTATTTACCAATAAAAAGGTACAAACTACTGATATATGCTACAACAGGGATGAACATCAAAAACATTATGCTAAGCTAAAGAAGCTAAAGAAGGTCAGATGCAGGACTACATAGTGTATGATTGACCATGTATATGAATGGTCCAGAAGAGCAAATCTTTAGAGACAGAATGTAGATTAGTGGTTGCCTGTGGATGTGAGTGGGAATAAGGATTGAAAATGGGCACAGGGAATCTTTTTGAGTTTAAGGAAGTGTTCTAAAACTGGATTGTGATGATGGCTGTGCAACTCTTTAAATTTACTAAAAATTCTTGAATTGTGCACTTAAAATGGGTATGTTTTATGATTTGTATTATATAGCTCAATAAGGTTGTTTTTATAAAAGTTAAAAATCTGACCTCTAAGAAGAACTTTAGTGTAACAAATTAAAAATGCATTATAGCAATTAATCATGAGCAGAACATTTTAAGACTAATTTTTTAGTACCTGGGGTTTTTTTTCCCTTGATGTTCTGATATCTGAGAAAATGAAATAATCTGAAAAATTCCCTGTACCATGGGTGGGTGGATGGGGGTGCACTTTCTATTCTAGCAAATCAAGAAAAAAAATCTCTTCTTTATAGAACACTTGTTCTAAATCTCCCATATACAAGCTTTAAAGTCATGCTGTACAATAGCAACACTAAGGGCAAAAACATCTTGTGGAGGTAATCATTGAATTTCTATAGAAATATGAGACTCTTATACATTAACATATTTTTATTTTTTTCTCAATATACCCTATCCAGAAATAATGAATAAGAATGAGCAGGCTTTGCTAATTTCACATTAAATATTATAGGTCTTTGAAAGAAGATGAAAAAAGAAGGAAAAGGTTACATTCTGCATGAGGACAATACCTTTCAGACACTCCCAGATTTATATTTAAATTCTTTAAATAAGTTTTTCATGTATGAATGACAACCTTGGAAAGGTTCCTGCACTCTTTGGAAGGATGCACTGTTTTTCCTTATGATACTTGTTTTCCTCTCCGAAATTCCATGATTCATCTCCCAGTCACTACACTCTGGAACGTACTTGCTATGTAATGAGACTGGCAGTGTGTAGGATACAGGAAAGGAAATACAACAAAGGAGATACAGGAAAGGAGACTAAATACCTCTTCATGTGCTGCCAAAACATCTCCATGTGATGGTATCTTATCCTTGGTCCAAAACTATTTTAGGATTTGCTCAAACTGGAGCAATATCTTTCCTGAGGCAGAAGTTTTTTTAATTTTTAATTTCTTTTTAATTGGCTTATAATATTATGTAAGATTCATGTGTACAATATTATATTTCAATTTCTGTATATATTTACAGCGTGCTTACCACCAAAAGTTTGGTTTCCATTCATCACCATACTGCTCATCACCTTTATCCATTTTGCCCTCCCTCCATGCCCTGCCCCCTCTGGTAACCACCACTCTGTTCTCTATATCTATGTGCTTGTTTTTGTTTGGTTTGGTTTGTTCATTTATTTACTTAATTAGTTTTTATATTCCACATATGAGTGAAATCATATGGTAAATCATATGGTACTTGCCTTTCTACCTCTGACTTATTTCACTTAGCATACCATCAAGGTCCATCCATGTTGTTGCAAATAGCAAGATTTCATCTTTTTATGGCTGAATAGTATTCAAATATATATGTGTATATACATATATATGATACATATATATATATCATATCTTCTTTATCCATTCATCTGTGAATGAGCATTTACATTGCTTGCATATGTTGGCTATTATAAATAATGCTGCAATGAACAAAGCAAAACCAGACAAGGATAACAGAAAGAAAGAAAATTATAGGCCAATAATTCTGATGAACATGGATGCAAAAATCTTTAGCCAAAAATTAGCAAACCAAATGCAATAATACATTAATAGGATCATACACCATGATCAAGTATGATTTATTCCAGAGATGCAAGGATAGTTCAACATCTGCAAATCAATCAAAACGATATACCACATAAACAAAATGAAAAATATAAATCATATGATCATCTCAATAGATGCAGAAAAAGGATATGACAATATTCAACATCCATTTGTGATAAAAACTCTCGATAAAATGGGTATAGAAGGAACATACCTCAACAGAATAAAGGTCATATATGACAAACCCAAAGCTAACATCATACTTAACAGTGAAAAAATGAAAAGTATTCCTCTAAGACAAGGCAAAATTTTTTTAAAGTTAAAATTTACTTAAATACACATGAAGAGTTCTAATTAAACCTTAGAATCTTCTAAGCAGACATTTAAATCTACAAAGAAATGTATAGTACTTAAAAGCATTATTCATTTTTCCTTAGTATAAAATGCAGATGTTCTCTGCAGTGGCCTTCAGCATACATTGTTTAGGACCAATTATCTAAAGGTATTGGTGTTCTCTACTAATTCTCACATGAAAGAAAAATTATTATGTGATTAGTGACTAGGAAGATTTCATGTTCCCACAGGTTAATATTCCTGAGGATTGCTTATAGTACTATCTCATATTTTCAGTGTGTATACAATCATTTATCCCCAAAATACCATTGCTTATTTCATTTTCAGGGGTCATATAGCTGTGAGAATCATGGTCTGGTACATAAGTCTTCATACATAAATATCAGAGACACACAATTAGACCCTTTGTGCCATTTGAAATTGTCATCAGAGGAAAAAAATGGGATAAAATGGGAATGAGAACAGACTAGTATATGAAAAGTAGTTGTTAGAACTCACTTTACCTATTTATTTACTTAGTTACTTATTTACTTACTTATACAACACCATATTACAAAAATAATTTAAAATGTTTTATAAAGATCAATAAAGTACAATTAGGGGAGCAATCAAGATGGTGGAGGAGTAGGACATGAACCTCACCACCTCCCACAAATACATCAAAAATGTATCTACATGTGGAATGATTCTCACAGAATATCTACTGCACACTGGCAGAAGACCTGAGACTTCTGAAAGGGCAAGAAAATCTCCATGTAACAGGGTAGGACAAAAGAAAATAGAAAAAAAGGAAGTGACAAAGGAATCTTGTCGGGACCTGTGCCCCTGGCAGGGAGCTGTAAAAGAGGAAAGGTTCCTGAACCCTGGAGGGCCCCTCACCAGCGGGGAGATCAGCCGGGACAGAGGGAGAGCTTTAGACCCTTGGAGGAGAACACAGCAACCGGTTTGCAGCAGCCAGAATGGAGAGAGACCTGCACAGACAGTCAGTGCCACCTCCCAGCATTCCCCAGCCTGGGACGTGTTCACCAGTGTCGGCAGGGGCTGGGTGCTGAAGCTTGTGCTTCAGAGATCGGACCTGGTGAGAGGAGTGGGGTTGGCTGCCTGGAAACAGCCAGCAGGGGCTGGAGTCTGGTGCAGCCTCAACTGAGGGTTAATGGAGGAAGCCTGAGCTGTCTCAGAGGCCAGGAGCCATTGTTTGGGGGGTGCATAAGGAGAGGGACAGGACCTGCTATTGCAGCATATTTCCCCATGTGTGGTCTCAGGCAGCAGGACACTGCCTACGTGAGCTCCAGGAGCAGTTGCAAGCTGCCTCCACTCCCATCGCATGCTTCGGGGGTGCACATGAACTGCCACCGCCACTGAGAACCCCAGGACTGAGCACCAGCCGCCACATCTGCACACCCCCTATCAAGAGGATAACAGCCAGAACATGCGGAGGAAAGAGGCGATAGGCATCCATACTAAAAACAGCCCTGCACCAAAAAACTAAACCCACACAAGCTACACAGGGATACTCCCACATATAAATAGCCCTCCAAGACAACAGTAGATAATTGTTTCTCCTAAACTCACAGAGTAAGAGAAGTATAAGTAAAATGAAGAAGTAGAGGAACCACTCCCATTTAAAAGACCAGGAGAATTCCCCTGAGAGAACAAACAATGAAACAGACCTCTTCAGTCTAACAGACACTGATTTCAAAAAGGAGATAATGAAAATACTGAAGGAATTAAGAAAGGCTATTGACAGAAATGCAGAATACTGTAAAAAGGGACTAGAAACTATAAAGAGAAACCAAGAAAAAGTACAAAACTCACTTGCCAAGACAAAAGCTGAGCTAAAGGCAATGAATAGCAGAATGAATAATGCAGAAGAACAAAAAAGTAACCTCAAAGATAGAATAATGGAAATCACCCAATCAGGACAGCAGACAGCAAGCCAAATTGAAAAAAAATGAAAGCAATATAAGAGACCTATGGGATAATATAAAGTGTGCCAATCTACACATAATAGGGATTCCAGAAGTGGAAGAAAGAGGAAAGGGGATTGAAAATGTATTTAAAGAAATTATGGCTGAACACTTCCCAAACCGAAAGATGGAAACATACGCCCAGGTACAGGAAGCACAGAGGGTCCAAACAAGATAAACTCAAACAGACTTACACAAAGACATATTATAATAAAAATGGCAAAAGTTAAAGATAAAGAGAGGATTCAAAAGGCAGCAAGAGAAAAACAAATAGTTAATTACAAGGGAACCCTCATAAGGCTGTCAGCTGATTCCTCTACAGAAACACTACAGGCCAGAAGGGAGTGGTAAGATATATTCAAAATCCTGAAAGGGAAAAATCTGCAACCTAGGATACTCTACCCAGCAAGACTGTCAATAGAATAGAAGGAGAGAGAAAGAATTTCTCAGACAAGCAAAAACTAAAAGATTACAGCAATACTAAACCTATCCTAAAGGAAATATGGAAAGGATTTCTCTAAATAGAAAAGAAATAAGAATCAATAGGAATGAGAAAATGCAACTGGAAAGTAAATCACTTAAATAGGCCGGTACACAGATTTAAAAAAATAAGTCACAAAATTTCTGTGAAAGTGATGATAAACACAGTGAATAGCAGAAGGATGAACATGAAGATGTAAAAGAAGACATCAAAATCATAAAATGTGTGGGAGGCAAATAAGAAAATGTAGGGTTTTTTTCCTAGAATGTGCTTGAGCCTACATGACTACCACTATACAGCAAGTAGATATAAGAAGGGGTTCACATACTTGAAAAATAGGGTAACCACGAATCAAAAACATATAATAGATCCACAAAAACCAAAAAGAAGAGAACATAAGTATAATACAAAAGAAAATCATCAAACCACAAACAGAAAAACCAAAAGAAAAATAAAGGGACAAAGAAGAAATATAAAATCAATGGGAAAACAAGGTTTAAAATGGCAATAAGTACATATCTACCAATATTTACCTTAAGTGTCAATGGACTAAATGCTCCAATCAAAAGACAGACTGGCAGATTGGATTAAAAAACAAGAACCTACAATACGCTACCTACAAGAGACCCACATTAGGGCAAAGGACACACATAAATTGAAAGTGAAGAGATGGAAAAAGATATTTCATGAAAAAGGAAATGACAAGAAAGCAGGGGTCACAATACTCATTTCAGACAAAATAGACTTCAAAACAAAGGCCATAAAGAAAAATAAAGAAGGACACTATACAATGATAAAAGGATCAATACAAGAAGAGGCTTTTACACTTGTCCACATATATGCACCTAATATAGGAGCACCCAAATACATAAAACAAATACTAATAGACATAAAGAGAGAAATTGACAGGAATACAATAATGGTAGGAGACTTTAACACCCCACTCACATCAATGGACAGATCTTCTAGACAGAAAATCAATAGGGCAACAGAGATCTCAGATGATACAACAGAACAGTTAGACTTAATTGATATTTTCAGCACATTACATCCAAAAAAAACACAGAATACATATTATTTTCAAGTACACATGGAACATTCTCTAGGATTGACCACATACGGCACAAAACAAACCTCAACAAATTTAAGAGTATGGAAATCATCTCTAGCGTCTTTTCTGACCATAACAGCATGAAACTAGAAATTAACCACAGAAAAAGAAATAAGAAAAAATGATTACATGGATATTAAATAACATGCTACTAAAAAACCGGTGGGTCAATGTGAAATCAAAGAGGAAATTAAAAAATACCTTGAGACAAATGACAATGAAAACACGACCATACAAAATCTATGGGATGCAGCAAAAGCAGTTCTTAGAGGGAAGTTCACAGAAATACACATCTTCCTCAAAAAGCAAGAAAAATCTCAAATAAACAACCTAACCCATCACTTAAAAGAATTAGAAAAAGAGAAACAAACAAAACCTAAAGTCAGCAGAAGGAAGGAAATAATAAAGACCAGGGAGGAAATAAATAGAAATTTTAAAAAGCAATAGAAAAAAATCAATAAAACCAAAAGCTGGTTCTTTAAAAGGGTAAACAAGATTGACAAACCTCTGGCCAGGCTTACCAAGAAGAAAAGAGAAAACCCAAATGGACAAAATAAGGAATGAAAAAGGAAATATAACAATGAATACCACAGAAATACAAAAAAAAATAAGAGAATACTATGAACAATCATATGCCAACAAATTCGACAACCTAGAAGAAATGGATGAGTTTCTAGAAACATACAGCCCACCAAAATTGAATCAAGAAGAAACAGACCAATCACTAGAAGAGAAACAGAATCTGTAATAAAAAAACAAACAAACAAACAAACAAAAAACCTCCCTACAAACAAAAGTCCAGGGCCATATGGCTTCACAGGCAAATTCTACCAAACATACAAAGAAGGACTTTCACAAATCCTTCTCAAACTGTTCCAAAAGACTGAAGAGGCAGGAACACTCCCAAAGACATTCTATTAAGCCTGATACCAAAACCAGACAAAGATACCAACAAAAGTGAAAATTACAGGCCAATATCTTTGATGAATATAGATGCAAAAATTCTCAACAAAATACTAGCAAACTGAATCCAACAACACATAAAAAACATCACATACCACGACCCAGTGGGATCCATCCCAAGTTCACAATGACAGCTCAACATACACAAATTAATCAATGTGATAAACCAAATCAACAAAAGAAAAGACAAAAACCACATAAACATCTCAATAGAGGCAGAGAAGTCATTTGACAAAATTCAACACCCATTCATGATCAAAACTCTTACCAAAGTGGGTACAGAGGGAACCTATCTCAACAAAATAAAAGCTATTTATGACAAACCCACAGCCAATATAATAGTCAATGGTGAAAAACTGAAAGCCTTCATGCTAAAATCTGGAACAAGACAAGGATGTCCACTCTCACCACTTCCCTTCAACATAGTATTGGAAGTCCTACACACAGCAATCAGACAAGAAAAAATAAATAAATAAATAAATAAAAGGTATCCAAAGAGAAGAGGTAAAATTGTCACTATATGCAGATGACAAGATACTACATATAGAAAACCCTAAAGACTCCACATGAAAACTACCAGAACTGATAAATGAATTCAGCAAGGTAGCAGGATACAAGGATTAACATAAAGGATTAACATAAAGAAATTGGTTGCATTTCTTTACACTAACAATGAAACAGTAGAAAGGGAATGTAAAAAAAAAAAAAAAAATTTTAAATCACACCAAAAAAATAAAATACTTAGAAATAAACCTGACCAAGGACGTGAAAGACTGCAGAATGGGAGAATATACTTGCAAATAATGGGACCAACAAGGGCTTAACTTCCAAAATACACAAACAGCTCATACAACTCAACAACAAAAAACAAACAGCCCAATCGAAAAATGGGCAGAAGACCTAAATAGACATTTCTCCAAAGAAGCAATCAACTGGCCAATAGGCACATGAAAAGATGCTCAACACCTCTAATTATTAGAGAAATGCAAATCAAATGAGGTACCCCCTCACACAAGTCAGAATGTGGAGAAAAGGGAACCCTTCTACACGGCTGGTGGGAATGTAAGTTGGTACAGTCACTATGGAAAACAGTATGGAGGTTCCTCAGAAAACTAAAAATAGAATTACCATATGATTCAGAAATCCCACTCCTGGGCATATATCCAGACAAACTCTAATTCAAAAAGATACATGCAACCTCTATATTCACAGCAGAACTATTCACAGTAGCCAAGACATGGAAGCAACCTTAATGTCCATCGACAGGTGAATGGATAAAGAAGATGTGGTACATATATACAACGGGATACTACTCAGCCATAAAAATGAACAAAATAATGCCATTTGCAGCAACATGGATAAAAGCAGAGATTGTCATACTAAGTGACGTAAGTCAGAAAGAGAAAGATAAATACCATATGATATCACTTACATGTGGAATGTAAAATATGACACAAATGAACCTACCTATTGGGATGGATGGCTGATGAACCCAAATAAACAGGTTTCTTTTTTGATGAGCTAGATGTCAGGTCTTCATTCTAGTAGCACATATCAGGATTTTAGGGAGAATTGAGATACACTGATACATTTTTATCCCACCCTTTGAGAATTCAATTGTTCTCAAAGTACAGTATATGGAGCCAAAAACAGTCCATAAGAACTTTTCAGGGGTCAATGAGGTCAAAATTATTCCATGATAATACTAAGACATAATTTGCCTTTGTTACTGGGTTGACGCACACATTGATGATACAAAAACAATGAGGGTAAAAATGCTATCACCTTAACATAAAATATTCAATACCAGCACCAAATTATATCAGTAGTGTAGTAGTCATTGTATTCTTTATTGCCAGGCACTCATAATTTTTTAAAAAAAGAAAAACATCGACTTTAACGTAACAGTGTTCTTAATGAAGCAGTAAAATTTTAATTAAACCAGACCTTTGCATAACATACCTCTTTTATCATCTATATGACAAAATAGATGTAGATAAAACACTTCTTCTACATTCTGAAGTATGATGGCTTTCTCAAGTAAAAGCACTTGTGCAATTGTTTCAAATACAAGGTCAAGTAGCTGTCTTTTTAGTGGAACACCATTTTTACTTGAAAACACAACTGACAGACATACTATAATTATTCAGACATGTTTTGACAGTCATTTTTTTTCAAAAATTAATGAAGTGGACTTCATTTCAAGGAAAACAACTGATAATATTTGTTGTGATGATAAATGTCAAGCTTTCAAGAAAAAATTAGAATTTTGGAAAATGTAGGTCTGTCACTATGAACTAGTTTCCCAATACTTAAATAATATTCTGATAAGAACACCCATGATGTTAACAAATGTGAGAACGAATTTGTCAACTTTTAGAAGATGTACATAACTCAGTTAATCAATATTTACTAGTCAGTGCATGATGTTACAAAATTATTCATGGGTAAAGAATAATTAAGGTATAAGACAGATCAACGTATTTCACACTTGTTGCTATGAAATATTTGCCAGGTCAAGATTCTACATTACAATCAACTTTTAAGAAACCATCTATTGCCAAGCTTTGGTGTAGTTTCAAAAAAAAAAAAAAAAACCCACAATTATCTTAAAAGAGTATTATAATACACCTTCTTTTTCTAAGTCCATATCTATGTAAAGCCAAAACTTCTTCATTACACTTCAGTCAAATTTATATAACATAACAGTTTGAAAGCAGAAGCAGATACGAGAAGCCAGATAGCAGAGTGATTTGCAAAAACAAAAAAAAAGTAAACACTGACCTTTTTCTCTTTTTTTAATTTTGGGAAAAAAGTTGTATGTAAAATGTGTTTTTAAATAAAGTATAGTAAAGTTAAAATGAGGTACTCAAAAAATATTTTTCAATATCTCAGTTTTAAATTCTAATTCAGTAAATACTGATATAGAAAACTCATATAAAAAGCATTTTGGAGTTCTACACAATTGTTAAGAATATAAAGGGTTCTACTCGAGAACAACTGCTCTAATTAAATTTTTACTTTTATATTTTATTCTAATGTTCCCATTATTGACCACTATGTCCCATCTTTTCTGTCCTTGTGCTTCAATGACCCCTCTTTCACAAACCCTCCCAAACTGGAGCCCCTAACTTGTGATATGATATGATATGATATGATATGATATGATATGATATGATATATGATGATATGGTATGATATGATATAGACACTTATACTATAGACAAACGGGTGCTTGGACCTGAGATAGTCTCCTTAGCAGCAGTGGCAGCATATACATACACACATACACACACACACACACACACACACACACACACACACACACACACACACACACACACATATATAATCTAATATCTATATATATTCTAATTACTTTTTCTCTCTTTTCATTTAGTCTTCACAATTCCTTGAGTTAGATTCTTGTGTTACTTAGAATGCTTTTAGTTCTAAATAAATGAAAACTCGACAAGAATTTGTTTGAAGTGTAAGGAGCAGTTACTGTATATTTTTTAAATATACAGAGAAATGAGTTCAGGGTTGATTCAACAGCTTAAAGATGCCATCCAGAACATTCTTTTGCTCTTTTGCTCATTCATTTGACATTCTTCTGCTCCTTCACCCCCAATCTATTGGTTTCCTTCTTCAGACTTGTTTCTAATAGTCATAACTTGTCTGCTGCCTCTCCAAACATCACATCCTCATATGACAAGCTCAAAATACCGTAATTTGGAGTGAAAGGGATTCTCTTTGTATGGTACTCTTTCTCACTTAGGAGGAAAATCTTTCACAGAACTATCATCAACTTGGCAGATTTCTCCTTTAATCTCTTTGGCCTTATTTAACCTATCTCTAAATTAACCAGAGGAAAAGGAGTTTATGTAAGCTCACGCTAGTCACCAAAACATGCTTTATGCCCTGGGTTGGGCATATTGCTGCTGAATAAATTTTAGGTTCGTAGGAAACGAGACAAATGACTGTTTAAGTTATATATTTATATTTTGTGTTTAGTGGGACACATAAGGCCTCTGGATCAGAGAACAGATCTTCATTATGCACAGAGCATTTTAGTGCTGGTCCCCCTAACTGCAGCCTTCACTGGGCAATGTGGTGAGAGCCTGATGTTACCCTGTGCTTGCAGTGGGGCTGCACCACAGAGGAGAAGCCCTGATTTGTGACACTCAGAAGTTGTATAGGGCAGTTAATACATCTGTCCCTCCTTCCCTTGAAGAGAGAGGCCTTCAAGCTGGAATGTAAACAAATCTTTGCCTGGGAAGGGAGTGGAAAGTCCCCAGCCCTCCAAAGCTGGAACAACAGCAAATGGCCCTAGAGGAGGTAAGTCTAAATATCTTTGGAGCAGTTCACCAGCTTAAGGTTTCAAGGCATGTTTGCTATTAATCATCTTTTAACAAAGTTCTCCAGTGAATTTTATTCAGAAAGTCCAGACCTTGCACAAAAAAAAAAAAAAAATGGAGAATTGTCTCCTCAAAATGGCACACTGTCATTATCCCTGCTTTACAGAAACTTGCCAAAAGTAAACCCCAGTTCAAACCTAGATGTTTTTTATTCCAAAACTGTTATTCTTTCATGGATGAAACTTTTTGTAATTCTTTCACCGACGTAACTTTTTGTTACTACTTTTTGTAACATGTAGCAAGGGAAGGGGGAAAGGAATAGATAAATGGATTCTGGAATCCTAAATTATAATTCCAACATACTTTACCACTGAAAATATAGTTCATCTTATTATTTGATATTTTCAGTTCTTTTTCAGACTCTTCTTGGAACCTAATCATGATTTCAAACGTTAAATACATGTGAAAATGTATTCCTGGTAGCAACAAACCAAACTGTAAGTGAACTTTGAAAAGCATCTGTTTTAAAGCTGTGACGGTTTATAGCTAGAAACCTTTGCTTCTTTAAATATGACCTAAGAGAATACTTTGCAATTTGAAGCAAAAACCTCCATTTATGAGATATAAGTACAAAGAGACTTTTTGTTGAAAAAATTGTCACTACATATAAAATACACAAACTGAACACGATTTTTCAGCCTTTAAATATAGCTTCCATTGACCATCTAATACAGCAACTCCTACAGATATTGGTGGGTCATGAAATGAAGGATTACATTTTTTTTTCAAAAGCAACCTTGGGCAATTCAGAGTAATATAATACCAAATCGAATACCACAAACTGAGATATTTCTTAATTCTTCATAGCTTCTGGGAGATTTTGCCCTTTATAATTCATTCTGCTCTGCACTGCCACTGTTTTTATAAGTCAGAGAGGGTTGCTGTTGTTCAACTTAATGTCAAATATTATGTGAAAGTATTCCTAAGATAACTATGCTGAAAAGTTTTTAAATAATAAATGTTATTTATGTTTTGTATTTAACTTATGACAAAGTATAAAATAATAAAACTACAAATTTAGAAGAAAGAAAAAGAAGAATACAAATGAAATACCACAAAATTATACACAAGTTTTTCACCTGTTTTTAAAAAATAGCCAGAACGAATAAGATGAGCTTCATGCACAGTTGGTTAAAATCAATTGTCTTGTTAATTTACGTATTTTTTTAGTAGTCCTCTTTTAGAAGATTGCCCTAATTTTAATCCTCAGTTTTGGAGACAAATTGTGGCTGCCAATGGATGAATCTTTTGATTGTTTACATACAAGAAAGGCTCCCCTGTTTATCATTTTTAAATAGATTTTTCCATCTATTGTGCCATATTGGAATGCAGAGCGCATTTATTGTCACAAGTCTGTGATATAAACCAGAGTAAATTTATTCAGACTTAACAAGTTTAGTTTATTTGAATAACTTTATGGCCAGAAAAATTTTGCCTAAATGTATATGGAAATTCTAAGGAATATTGATAATTTTCATACTGGTTTTCCTGAGACTCTTTGCCTCAGTCAGTAAAGTAACTGATTAAAACCTAATCAGTTCACAATATGTACACAGTCCCTAACATATTTAAATTAAAAGATAGCATGCAGAACAAAGATTTAAAAGTCTAAAATCTGTAAGTGTAGAGAAAAAAGAAAAGTTAAAAATAAATATGAAAACACAAAGATAAAAATTCAAATAACTAGAATTTTGGAGTAAAATTCTTTGGACACTTAAGACATTAAGTGATTGGAAAACAATTCAAACTGAAGATCAGATATAGTGTAAAGTCATGACTGAAAAGTCTTTCAGCAACAGGCTCTCTTTGGAATCATTACTGCTTATACACACTGTATACAGGAACATGTGAACCTGCTCCGCTGTTCATTTACCTTGCAAATAGCAGCTGCCTCACACAAACACAAATACATTTGTCTTACCCTCATATCTTAGCATATCACAGGATGAAATTTTTTTGCTTAATATTTTCCGCTATCATGGATTAAATTTAAATATGCCAGAAGTAGTTCATAAACAATAGACACAAATGTACTCTCAGACAATTAAATGTAAAAATCAATTAACCAATTAGATACAAATGTTAAACATATGGAATATTTAAAAAAAGACGTGATGTTTTTCAAGAAAAGTTCATACGTATTTCCACGATTTTAAGATGCCATACGTTGTAAGATACACCATAAATTTAATGAGGTTTTTTGAAAAGTACAGTGAAACACATCAGATACCTAAGTTGAAAGATTCCTTCTGATTTCAAATATATTAATATTAAAAGTGTCTTAAATTTAAGAGTTTTTAGAACAAGTAGGGTTGCCAGATTGAGCAAATAAAAATACAGGATGCCCATGTAGATTTTAATTTTAGATAAATGATGGATAACTTTTTAGTATAAATATGCTCCAAATACTGTATGAGATACACTTACATTAAAACAAAAATTATTTATCACTTATTTGAAATTCAAACTTAACTGGACAATCTGTATCTTATCTGATTTATTGTCTTAACAGATCTATAGTAGTGGTAGTAGTAGTGGTAGTAGTAGTGCTAGCAGCAACAGTAATCTGGCAGGGATCTTGTATCTCACTAGGCTAAGATTAAGGTGTCTGCAGAGCTGCATTCCTTTCTGGAGGCTCTAGAGGAGAATCTGTTTTCTTGCCTTTTCCAGTTTCTAGAGGCTGCCCACATTTCTTGCTCTGAGTCCCCTTACTCCATCTTCACAACCAGCAATGTTGTATCTCTCTGACCATTCTTCATATTCACATGTGCCTCTGTCCACAGCCAGGAAAGTTTCTCTGCTTTTAAGAACCTGTGTCATTAGATTGGGGCCACCCAAATAATCCAGGATGATCTCCCAATCTCAAAGTCTTTACACGTAAGAACTTCCCTTTGCCATGTGAAGTAATACATCTACAGGTTCTAGGGATTAAGACATGGACATCCTTGAGGGTCCATTATTCTGCCTACCACAGGGGCTAAATGACAGCAAGCCACTGAGGAGTGTTTATCATCACACATTCTTTGTCTTGGCTCAGTTTGGCCACTTGTTTTGTCTTTATTACCAATTTCTTCCCATCGTGTAACTCCACACTCTTCTCTATATACCTTCCATCAGGCTACTTTCCCTTTTTTGGTTTCTTTTAAAAATCTTATTTTTACAGTATAATTTATTTATTAGGAATTTGCCTTTTTAAAAACCTGTCAATGTCTTTTAAAATTAGGATTATTTCTGTTTATGCTAGTGCTCTGGTTACAAAGTTGTGAAGAGTTTGACAGGTTTGACCCAGTCTTATCTTTCATGCAAGCCTTATTTGCAGGATACAGTTCTGCAGAATGTAAAGTTTTTCATGAATGCATATATGCCATTTTGCAATGCTTATATGTTGTTTCTTTCTTTATTCTTTCTGTGAAAGAGAACTAGAACATCCTTTCTTGGATCATCAAATATCAATCAGAGGGCAATGAATTCTAAACCTATATCTCCTTCCTTGCTGTTTGCACAAATACCAGTTTATAATCTTTAATGATATGCTTAGTATTTTCACTTTTTTCATTGTTATTAGTTTACTCAAATATTACAGTTAATTATTATTTGTGCCAACTGTGCCCTCCTTACTCAGAATCAGTCACCAAATACCTTGATAATTCTGCCTTTGAAACTCTTTCATGATGAATTCTAGCCTCTAATGCCATGCTCCCAAAGTGTGGTGCATGTACCTCTAGAGATCCACAAAATTATTTCAGGTTATTACAGAGATACTATTTAATTTATACATTTTTATTGTTGCTCTCTTTTATGCTAAGTATATTTTTTATGGTAGTGTAGGGGAGGAAAAAGTTCTCCTCAACCCCCGTTAGGGTCTCTAACTGGGCTTGAAAATTAAATTGACAAAGACATATTAATAGAAGAAAAGAATACAGATTTATTTAATATAAGTTTTATATGACATGGAAGTCTACATTAGGAAATGGAGACTCAAAGAAACAGACCTGAGTATTTTTATGCTAAGTTGATGAAGAGTGGGCAGTCATGTAGAAATATGATAGGTCAGAGGGTATGAAGTAAGTGTAGTAAACTGGGAAAAACTTAGCAAGGCCTGTTTGAATTCTTTTTGGCATCCCTTTGTCTTCGGAGATAAGGATGCTCCTTTCTTCTGGGAGGACACCTCTCACATGAGGATTTTGCCACCTGTTTCAGGCGAGAAGGGCAGGGGAAACCTAAAGAGACCTTTCTGCTTCTGCTGTTTTTTTCAAACTCCTTCAACTTAAAATATTCAATATACTAAGGTGTCATATTTTGGGGTAGCATGTCCTGAACCCATCATTTGTGATATGAAATCAACTTTTGAAATAAAATTGCCGAAGTTTTAAAAGTTACTTGATTTTTAAAATTGTATCAAGTATTATAAGTAGTGTGCAAAAAATTGTGTTGTTGTATATGAGAGAATAAGAACTAAGAAACCGCATAATACATGGGATTCAGATCCCTTTTCCACTCTCACAGCCTACACCCTATCAAGGGCAAAATGGAGGCACCAGAGAAACTCAGTTAAGATGCAATAATAAATGGCAAAATTTGGGTATGAAGAGTAAAAAGATTGCAAATGGAGTTTGAATATGGCAAAAATTCTTACTCCTTTGTTCTCTCTTTGAATCTTTTATCTGTTTGCCTCTTTTTGAGATTCTTTCTCCTCTTCAGTGACTGAGGTGATCACATCACCTTGGTAATGCCTCCATACTAGGAGTTGATGTTTCACTTGAAATGCAAAAAGGATTAGAAACAATCTGGGGGCAAAAGAGGGAGCAAGCAGAATCTTAGGCTGGCTCTAGCAATTGGCCATAGGGAAATGGAGCCATTCTTCTTTCCCCCTCTTGTCTCTTCTTATATCTATCATAGCCAGAGTGGTAACACAAAGTGTGCTAAGATCCCAAGGTTGCAAGCCGAACATAAAAGTGTTATAGAACAGTTTGTTCAGTACATTTCACTCTCTAGCTTAAATGACAAAAGAATATGTATTTGCAAACCACATATATTCCAACCCATTATGCTACATTTGAGAGTGAGATAGCCATTAGTGACTAGGAGGCAGTCCTACACACATATTCTTCATTCTTTGCAATATAGCAAAGGTGACAGTAGCACTGATATATTAGGGATTGGGGGATTCTGATCATATAAACACTCTGATTTCACGTCAGGAGTCACAATTCACATTATTCACTGCATTATTTTCATTGTCACGAATGTCATTGAGGTTCAAGTTCTTATTAATTCATTTATGATTTTCTAAAAAGCCTGAATTGCTAATTTTCTTCTTCCTCAGGCAATTAATCTACATTTTTAAACTGGATTTCCTGTCAATAGATTTTCTTTTCCCCACTGTGCTTGATTTCATTATATATGCGACTATAGATTCTTCCTTAAAATTTTGACTTCATCACCTAAATCTTCCATAATTCTTTTCTACCCTTAGGTAAAAAATTGTATCTAATGTTATTAGATTGGCATTCAAGCAATTCCCCAATCATGTTTTAATCTACCTATCCAGCATAATCACATCACCATCATCATCAACCATGCCATTTGCAATGTTTATTGCATGCCTATAATATGCACTGTGCCATGCACAATTGAGAACTACAAAGAAGCACGAAACATGGCTCATGGCCTATAAGAGTTTATTTAAGGTAGAGATTTCATGTAAAATAATATATAAATCAGAGGCTAAGTTAAGACAAGTACTAAGTGTAGGGCACAAACAGCAAATGATATAAAGGCTTGAAAGAAATAAAGATCAATATGGAAGCCTTCACACATCCGAATATTTTAATCACTATTCTCTCCAATGAGACAGCCCATTCCTCTAGCCAGATTAGCCTCCTCAACTTTTGTTGAATCATGAGATGTTCCAACACTGTTCAATGCTGCGTTCATTTCACTTGGCAAAGCACTCTTAAGCTTCACTATGTTACCAAATTTTAATATTTAATTTCAATTTTTTAACTTAGATTTTCTAACCTATCAGTCAAAACTTATTTAATTCTACATAGTTTTATTGGAAGAAATATATACCATCACTAGGTGAAACTAGAAATACTCTTCCAGGTTGAGCAGCTTGTCTTTTCATGGTCATGTGAGAGAAAAAAATAGTACGAATTTCCTTTTGATTTATGCATTTTGTACAAAATTAAAATATTTTACTAAGGCAACTAAATTAAAATAGTAACTACTACTGCTAAATGTTTTTAAATAGAATGGGCAATGCATACATATGTGTGATATATATTATCATATGATACATCATATGCATCACATCACATATACATCAGGTTAAATTGCTCTCAATTTTAAATTACAAAATCTCTGGGAGAAGATTTTAGAACAATTAACAATAAAGAAACTCTCAGTGTTTGAGAAGGTACTTTTTAAATCCTCAGTGTTTAATAAACGATCCTTTATTAAAAACCAGATTTTCACATTTCTTAGACTGCAGAGTACAAAAAAAAAATGGAAAATTTATTCAACTGTGAGAATAAAAGAAGTGAGAAATAAGGGACTTTTATTTTTCCATGCCCATGTTTTAAAAGCTGTATGTGTTGTATTTCAGAGGTCTTAAACTGTGTATTTAACTAAGACTGAAATTCAAGCATTGCCAAGCATGGCCTCAAATTTCAGTTTCTCCTAAAACTGAAGAATATGTTTTAAGTCTTCCATTTCTTTTTCCATCAGCCTCAATTTAAGCATCTAATGGTTCTGTTATGACCACTATCTTCTTCCCAGAATCTGGACTTTTCCCTAAACAGAAATAAAATGAGGCTTCTACAAAGCAAGATAGTTGTTTGATACGCTTGCCAATATTCTTGTGGAAGAAGTAAGTAGCAGGCTATCTAAGACATTCAGATTTAAATCCAGAAATAAAAAATTCTTGACATTTCATAAAACTGAAGGGGTTGATCATGGTTTCATAAAACTCTCTGATTTTATTATGATATTCTCATTTCCAAATTTTATTACTAAGTTTAACTGTAATGGTTCCTTGTGGACTACTCAGTATAATAACCTAAGTGAATATACTGTAATTTTAGTCTTTGCATCCTGCTCATATTTTCTTAAATTTCTACTTTCTTTACCAATGTTAGTTCACAAGGTTGCTTTAAGTTAATCTTCAAAGCAATCTCATCTATAAATTTTTTTATCTCGAACTTTCTTACAAATTGTCTTTATTAAATTATTACATGCAACAGAGTTACCTTCATAGATTGAGAAGTATAACTTATTCTGAATGCAACTGTTTAGTGATCCTTTGAAAGTGGTACTTCCTTTCCCCATTTCGCTTTTCAAACAACTTGGTGGGAGTTAGAGGAAGCATAGAAATATTACTGAGTTTCTGCTTGGCAGCCCTATGAATGACTCCTACACTAATTTGCTATGCCCTTGGGGCTACTGCTAAGAGAGTTGTGATAATGGCAGCTAGAGGCAAATCAACCCAGCCCTTTAGTGCTTGACAAACTTCAACTTTCTAAGGTTATCAACTTCTGGCATAAGTTTCTACTAGGGTCTCACCCGAGTTAGCAAGAACACATATTCAGCACCTCATACTGTAGGTCAAGTGGGAACTGTTCCCTGGGAAAGGATGTAGGTAATTTGGCTGAGGAATGTGCTGGATTGTGTGGAATTGTGTGGGCCACTCAGCCCATTTTTCCCCTTCTATGTTCTCCTTTTATCATAGGAGCTGGAAGCCTGGGAACTGCATTTTCAAGAATTACTGTCATTATGGCCCTAGATTAGATTCTGCCAATGAGAGGAGCTAGTGTAAATCTGGAAGAAATGCAAAAAGCAAAAGCAATTATTATTCTCATGGCTGTGGCTGGCAATTACTAAGGCTTCAGCATCAAGGGTTTTCCAGCAACTTCCCAGTGTCCTCCAAAGATTCACCTGCTTCAGTACAGTGGGCAGTGAAATCAATGGCAGTGAAATTAATTTGATCATTTCCTGATTTCCTAAATGGTAGAGTGGCTTCCCTAATCTTTTCTATCCCAGACCTTCTAATTTTTTTTAATCCCCTCTATTAAGCCATTTGTTGTTTGAAATACCTGGAGTTACTTCTGGTTTCCTGACTGAACCCCAATTAATACAGAGTCTCTGGAAGAAAAGGGATCCAGAATTCATTCCCTTCTTTTCAAGTCCTTTGGTGGTCCTGACTGAAGAAAGGAACCAAGGACCCCAAATAGAAACTCACCAAGAGGAAAGGAGAAAATGGGTTGATAATCTGTGATCAACTCCAGGGTTGTCCATAGGGGGAGAGTTTATTTGGCAACATGTAACTAAAGGTGAAAAACCATCTGTCCTAGGCACTCAGGCACAATGACCATTCTTCAGAATTAGTAGCTGGGCATGCAAATGACCACTAAAACTTGAAGCTTTGAAAGCATGTAAGGTACCACTTCTGTTTGTAAAGATACTGGACTCAGCAAGAGCAATTGCAACATGAAAAACAGATGCATCATATCTCATTTCCAGGCCTCACAGAGACAGAAAAGTCATCATCAGCCAAGATCCTCCCAATCTTCCAACAGATGCACAAATAGACCTGCCTCTGCGACCTTTTCTTCTTTTTAGGAATAATGGAAGAACTCTGTATGAACCAAATTAAGACCAGTACCTCCTCCTGCTTTCTCAGTGATCTCTACCTTTTAGTTATCCTGTCTCCTTCTCTATCTTCAACCTCTTTGCCACCAACGATGTTAATAAGCATGCAAATATGCTCTGAGAACTCACAACTACAAAAGGATCTCTTTTGAACAATGTAGGTCACTTTACTGAGTCTATTATTGGCCAAACTTTTCCCAAAAGGTATTTATTTATTTATTTATATACTGCCTCTGTTTCTTTTTGTTTTTTTGTTTTTTACCCCCAAACACCTGTCAACGATTTCAGTATAGCTTCTTTAAGTCTGCACTATTCCCTCAAAAATCTTCTCTGGCTATGGTCATTCATTCATTCACACATTTTTTTCATTTTTTTTCCTTTTACAAATATTTATGTAGCACTACATTAGGAGCTGGACATTAAAAGAAACGTAAAAGGGGAATTGTCCCTGCCTTGATTAATGACCTTTATGTTGCAAGTGCAACTAGCATCTTTTTAAAAATCAATTTACTTTGTAAACCAAGATAAACAATAATACAAACTTATTGCAACAAGTTAAAAAATATGAGGATAGATACATAAAAGAAAATGTAATAATCTCTCCCCAACTAATTAGCTGATATTAACAGTTAGCTGTAGATTCTTCCACACATTTCTCTAAATGCATATAATTTAGGTTATAACACATGAAACTGCTGATATTCTACTGTTTTTCACTTACAAAACAACATTATCAAATGATTCAACCTAATACATATGTGCATGTATACAGATTTTTATTTATTTTTAAGTAGTTGTTGAGCAGTGTTTAAATAACATTTTAAAAACTATGAATGGTTTAATGAGCGAATATTTGTGTTCACCTTTGTTGGGGAAATATAATTTTTAAAAAATCTTCTGCTGAGCCAGAAAAATGGCTTCACAAAGGTAGAAGTGAGAGAAAATAATTTTATTTTTGAATGAGTATTAAGCCAGAACATGATGAGCCTTACAGGTAACTCACTAAGAGATTTCAAAGGCAGAAAGAAATCTCACCCTTTCATATAGCCAAGCAGATACAACCCATTCCATACATGTCCCCAAGGTAAACAATAACTATTGTTCAAGTAAGAGGACTTGACAGCACCACTGTCACACATAGTTCATTCTAAATTCACCTAACTGAGATGATCCATTATATTAGTTAACTGGATTTACCCAAAGGCAAATTAAATTCTTACCTCTATGACTGGTGGTAGTTTTGCAACTTGGTCATGGTTGGGCTCTCACAGAAACTGGGACATATGGGTGCTACCTTCCTTGATGATTATATTCAAAGGTATGGTTCCTAGGTCCTACAGAAAGATATTCCAGAATTGTAAAACTGATAAAAGACTTATTTAACTTTAAAAAGGTTTACATACATTTCAAAGAGACTGAGAAAGTATTTACAATTATAAATTTTCTAAAGCAAATATCTAAGAAAAGGGAGGGTAGGACATCTCTTCGCTTATTTTTCACAGGGAGAATCAAACCTTTTATTTTATATTTGTATTTGTCCTTACATCTTTACATATCAAGAACCAAAACATTTACATAAAATTAGCTGCCTTTTTTAAATCACAAAATGTTATCTCCCAATAACTGAATAGTTGAAGATAAAAATTTATAGGATGAGAAAATAAGTGAGGAACGAAAGTACCACAATCAGTTATCCATATAGATGTTATTTTTAGACAATTGAGCAAGATTAATTATCTATACACAAGTAAATTTCTTCCAATTTTTATTTTGGGTAGGTAAGCAATCATGATCAAACAATAAATTCTACACATTATTTATCCTAGTTTAATAGTAAGAGCATGGATGTTGCAGTGAAAAATACATATACTAAATCTTGATGGAAATTAAAATGCTTCTCCTTTCCTATTGTAGAAATTCAATTATATCTTGAAAAACCACAGCTAGTGAAATATGAACGTATAAATGAAATAAATCAAACAGTTATGCAGACTAGAAAATATCACACACTTATCATTTCATGTCTGAACAACTATCTGTTTCGCTTTCACATTCAGGTTATCTCATGTACATGCTCAATCAGTATGCTTATATCACTAAACTATACTTAATTTTGTATTCCTGATGCTTGCATATTTACTGGCACAAAGACAACACCCAATAACTGTTTACTGGATTAAATTTTAGAATGACTTTATTCCAAACCCAGTAATTGTTTATTGGATTAAATTTTAGAATAACTTTAGTTTAAAATTATCTAAGGATGAATCTTGTCCTCATTTTTTTTTCTTTAGAGGAATACTAAGCTTTCAAACTAAGCCCCCAAATGGTTCCTTTAATTTGCTAAATTATTTTTACAATATAAAAAGTATCACAGAATCATATTTATACATTTACTTGTTGCTTATTCATATTCACTGTCATCTCAATCACAACTAATGGTTACTATTTATTGAGTGCTCACTAGAGACCTGGTGAATATTTTATGAATGCTGTCATTCTTAAGTTTCACAAGTCTGTACGTTGTGTTTGCTAGTCTTACCTTACAATTGGTGAAACTTAAAGAAATTAAAGATAGTAAGTAACTTGATTAGGGTGATACAGTTAGTAAATGGTAGGCCCTAGCTTAAACCCATGTCAGTCTACAGTTCCTGCTCCAAGGCCTCCAATTTTTTTGCCAACAAGTAGCTCTGCCTCTCTAACTAGGTCATGTGTGCCCAGGCCATATGGCAAGCAGTCTACATAGTACCAACCAAAGGAAGTGGCAAATTCTTGCTTTTTCAAACCACTGTTAATAGTCAAGACAGCTTAATCCCCGAGGTTAGCAAATTAATCAAGGTGATCATGGTGATAACATTCTAAGTCAGTCCATAACGTGGTTTGGATGACCAGTTCATTTATAAGAGAATAAAAGAAGTGGGTGTTACAGATGTGACCCATGAGGGAAACTAGGTGAGCAGCTGACATATAGGAAACAATATTCAGAACTTGTGGAAAGGCTTTCAGCAGGTATGCAAACAAATACCCAAACAAATGTACTGTGGTTCAGGAGAATTTCCCCAGTATTCCCAGGAGGCCTGGAACCATAAATAAAAACTACAGCCAAGGAGTTAGAGAAAATGTGAGGCTTAATTATATTTCACTGAATACTATGCAGCACAGTTAATTCAATAAACTCTAGAACCTTTATGCTTCTGGGGATGCACATAGTGCTACATCCTGCTGGGCCAGTGTGTAGAATCGTGCAGCCTCTTCTGCGAGGAAAAGGAGAGAACTTAGCTCTTAAGGGAGAGCTAAAGAAGGCAGGATACTCAGGGAGGGGAGGAGTGATGAGGGTAGTGGGGAGCGGGGGAGAAAAGCCTTTAGAGGCTTCATATCTTTTCAGATTTTACGGTTTTGCCGTTAGCGCAAGTTCATGTGCCTGACACACAGTGAGGCCAAACAAACCAAAACATCCTTGTTTGGAGCAGAGAAAGGTTTATTGCAGGGCCATCTGTGTCACGGGGG
Organism: Balaenoptera physalus; assembly: GCF_965194825.1. NCBI lineage: Eukaryota > Metazoa > Chordata > Mammalia > Artiodactyla > Balaenopteridae > Balaenoptera > Balaenoptera physalus. The sequence continues at coordinate 96,229,549 of NC_138890.1, read as the reverse complement.
TTAACAGTATCAGTCCTTAGGCTCCAGGAGGCCTGGGGCTATGTGCACCTGGTCTTCAAGTAGTTAACATCTTCCATTTGGTGGGGGATTTTCACATCTGTAAAACAACTCAGGAAATACTGTTATCTAGGTAACAGAGAGGAGCTAAAGCAGAGGATATGGGGAAAGGGCCTGTCCCGGGAAGACCCCATAGGGTCCTGCTCTGTTACATGGCTGCTGACCTAACTCTATTTACCTTATTCAGGCTGCAGAAAAAGGGAAGGCATGCCTGCAGGTACTATCCCACAGAAGTTTTAAACAAATATTCTCTTAATGATTTATGATATGCTTTGCTTTGCTTATTGCCCTGAACCTCAAGTTCCACAGGAAATTATTTGTGATAACACTGCGCTACCTTGTCATATCTTTTTTTTTTATTGCCTTTCACAGTTACTTAAAGCTTGTATTGTTATTTAGCTATTTATTTTGTTCATATCACTTCTTCTCTATGGTAAACCCCTTGAGGGTAGGATTGTGTCCTAGAGAACAACTCTCTTTGTATAAGGCAGGGCACTTGCCGACTTAATCTGGCAGAGAATTCAGGCATAGTGATCTTTGTTCCAGCCACAGCCCATGGGAGACACTGCACTGAAGCAAAGAGGCTCCTCATTATTCAGGGATTATTTTCACAGCAAGTGAAAGAAACCCACCTTAATTCACCTTAATCAAGGAGAAATATTTTGTTTCATGGACTCAAATTACAAGAAAAGCAGAGTGAAACTTGTCTTGCGCATTTAGAACAAGAAAATCAGTTATTACCACAACTATTGCTGTGTGACAGCAGACAAAACTACAGAAAGCTTTAATTTTCACATTTCCAAAATAGCAGAACCACAGGGAAAGAGTGCCTCTCTCTTACCAATATTTTAGAAATCCTAGGGAAATATTCACAAGTCCATTAAGGGCTATGAAGAAAGAGGCAAGATCCCAACAGTTCCCTTTTATCATATTGTTAGAATGTGGGGAGAAGGTGCAGTTCCTCAAACGAATACGAAGGCTAATGGGTGAATATCTGTGAGCTTGAAAGCCATTATATTTTATATCTAATGTAGAATGTGATAAAAGGAAAGAAGTAGACTATTTTAACATGTGTTGAGCACCTACTACATGTCCTATAAACTTTATATACATTATAAACTCATCCAAATATCCATAAAGGATAATAAATATGAAGATGGGATGGGATGATACTGGGCAGTACCTTTGCCCTGTAAATGCTAAACCAGTGAAACATTTATTATTAAGGTAAAGAAATAGAGATTTTAAAAACCATTAACACTGAGGTTTAACTTCTCTATTGATTTTAGGATTACTTGTCTGTCCAAACAAAACTAGATAATTTAAAAATTCCATCTGCAAAGAGTGTTTGCACAGTACCACATGCAAGCATTTTACATGGCTTATATAATTTAACCCTCATAAAAATATCAGAATGTAGGTGTTTATATTTATTAGGATTTAAACTAAGCTACTTTAGCAAAGAGACCTGAATATACATTGACTTTAAAAAAAAGATACAGGTTTATTTCTTTTTTAAAGAATACTTAGATATATAGGGTGATCCAGAATGTGTTATCCCAAGAGGGTTCTGCCAGATTCAAGGTAGAGCTTCCATCTCTTGAGTCCAAGACGGTGCCATTTCCCAAGCCCAACTATTGCTTTCTCCAGCCAGTGGAAAAAGGAAAAAAAGGGGGGGGGGGAGGGGCGGTGTAAGTGGGTTATTTTAAGAACAGAATCTGAAAGTTGCATGTAACATTTGTGTTCTCCTGTGAGCCAGAGCTGAGTCAGATGATCTCACTCAAGAATAAGGCAGGTTAAGAAATGTCTCTAGCTAGGAGAGCAGAAGCCCTACTAAAACCTATGTGTATGTGGCAGAATTGGTCAAGGCAGATTTACTGTGAAGTTAGGGTGGTATAACTTTCAGAGCCCATGTGCTTCTTCCAAGACTCTGAGGGAGGGGAAATTAACAACATATTCATTTATTTATTTTATATCCTTTTGTCCTTAACACTTCCAAAAGATAGATCTGTCCCCGACAGGTAGGACTTATTTATAAACTAATACAAGGAGAATAAATCCTGGAGGAAAATTCACCGTCTCTGCCTCCAAATAATTTCCAATGAGGCCCAGAGAAGTTAAGTAACTTACAAAAAGTCACATAGATTTGGAGCTGAAATCAGAACCTGGGTCTCTACGGCACAAAGACTTTTGACTCATATTTCTAGTGCATCAAGTACTCATATATTTTAGATTTTATTTCCTCCTGACATTATCTCAGGAGAAAAGTTGGACAATCTAGAAATCACAAGGTAATTAATTGGCTACATCGTTTTGTCCCTATCTGTTCAGATGCTCTTGGGAGACAAAGTGAAAGAGACCATGTGAAGCCCAGCTGCCAAGCTGACATGACAGCCAGTTAGTCAGGTGATGCCACTCTCAGATCAACCCAAAGGTTAATAACACAGATGCAATCAAAGATCTGATGGATAGAGGCTGTGAACCGCATATCAATAACTTACAGCGAATGTCTGGAGGTGGCAGATGAAGCGGCTCGTCATCAATTAAGCATGGCAGTCCATTTTTATATAATTGTCAGAAGGGATTATTAAATTTCACATCTTAGTTTGCTTGGGGAAAATATCAAATAACACTAAAGGGTGCATTTTAAAAACAACGTTTAGTATAAACTCTTGCTTCTGGCCTCATGTCAAACTAACAAAGAGGTGCTATGCAATTTGATCCATGCTTTTCATTTTTCCATTTCTGAGCCAAGGTATTTTTTCATACTTATTATTAACCTCACATGTTTTTAAAAACAATAGTTCTGGTTTTAAGAATTTTATAAGTTAGGGAAATATTTAATTATCAAGAAAATAATCTCAAAATTTGAATATGACTGCAAGTTGAATATATATTCACCATAGCAACTTGGAGTATACAGTCCTCAAAGTTAAGTACCACAACAAAACGCAGACACATGCCTTCCTTTTTATAAAATTCCTATTTACAGTAAATTCAGAAAAGCATCCTGCACTAAGCCAGAGAGGACTTAAAGTGGTCTGTCTCTAGATACGTTTTTTTAAATTTTAAGACTGGATTCAAAGAGTTCCATCTAATTTGAGGTGAATTTACTGTGTATCAGCTCCATTATCCAACTTTCTATAGTAAATCTTAAAATTCTTATATTTGTAAAAACCCCTACGAACGCCTGAATTATTTGGTAAAGTTTAAAAGACCCAATGCAACATTTTTTGAAAGGCAATTATAATTATAAAGTAATCACTACTAAAGTATAACAAGTTGTCATAGTATCTATTTAGAAAACCATTCACAGTTATTCTATCATGCACATTTTCACACTTAGCATCGTGCTGCTGTTCCAATAATTGTTTACTATCTTAATATGACAGGCCTAATACCCACCCTCTTAAGGAAATTACCTTTCATTAGCACTGGATTAATATTATCCTATGTTACTTTTTATTTGTAACAAGTTGTACCCAATTCTATACCACCAACCATTCGACTTAATGATCTACTTGATGGACATCACTAAAAACAGTTCGTAAAGTTGACTTAACAAAATGAAATGATGTTCAATATCAGTTTGAGTTGTTGCAATGAAAAGAGCTCATAGTACACCGGAAAGCTGTGGGAAATTGTTGGGAATTACTATTCTATGGATTGATACAAATAAAGAAAAGATCATAGAATTCTAGAATTACAAGGTACAGGAGTTATTTAGGCCAACACACTAATTAAACAGTCCATGGATCAAAAACTAGACTTGATAAAAATCATAAAATGAATTGCCTGCTGAACTAAGTTTTGGACCTAGTGCTGTGTACAGTATACCCTACTGTTTTGCCTAAGATTGTGCAGTATCCCAGAATGGTTTGCGCTCTCTTTTAGGTTCCAAAATGTTCTACCTTGTAACAGGTAAATGTAAATTCATTGGTTGACTGACTGGCTGATTGACTGACTTAACAGGCTAAGGCTAACTGGTTGACTGACAGACTAGGGCTTCCCAGGGAGGGTCAAGGTTACCATTCTCTACAGGCTCCTCAAATAAACTTCCAGTGTCAAACATAACTGACAAACCTGATACCTGGAGTACCAAAGTTACTGAAAAGCTTTCAGGGAAAATTTTTCTAAATATAACTGAAAACTCTTCAAGTTTTTCTTAATCCCCTCATATTTTTTTCTGCTTCATATAAAAACACTAATTAGAAATTTAAATTATGTTCAATGTCTAAAACTGAAATTATATAGTAAGTAATTCAACATCAACACCTGATACTATGTGATAGACCTATGGGCATAATATTTTGATATTATGACACTCACAAAAATAGTATAACATTTATATTTCAAGATTTGCACATAATGCAATGGCTTTCAAAAGTCAACTTTTCAATACAAACTTTAAAATTAATAATAACAACTTTTTCTATCTAAAACTTAACTGTAGCAAGTTGATGCACTTTATTCTGGCATTCATGATTTAGAAAAATGTTTTTTGCAAGCTTCATACAAAAACATTTGAACAAATTAAAAATCATTGCAGCAATGTACATAGATCTCATATTCCTTTGATTTCCCCCTTCTTTTCTGATTTCTACATCTCTTATATTATGAGAAGACATTACCAAAAAAAAGACAATAAATTACTATGAAAGACAACATTGGTTCTTAGCGAGAAAGGAGAGTGAAAATCAGCTCTTTTATGTGACCAAAGAATCTCTTTATTTAATGTCCTTATTAATGTGAACTGAACCTAAAAATGTGAACATCTAGATATATATTGCTTAATTCCAGTTTCACCTGCATTAGATAAACTGTCTTGGAACTTCCTTTCTTAAGGAATAATTTTTACATGTTAATTTATTTTCCTCAATTTCTCACTAAACTTCATATCATTTTGGAGTAAATAGTATAGTAAGGCATTATATAAATATGAAAAATTTAAGTACTACAGTAAGGCATTATGTAAATATGAAAAACTTTTTAAATATCAAGAATTTTAAATGTATAATGCTTGATCCTTCATATTATCTTTAAAATTTCAACATTTATATACAAACATGAAATGCTAAGACTGAAATGCCTGAACTTTGTTCTGTTGTTATATGGGAGCACTTACAGTATCAGATTCTAACTTAATCAAAACTGAACTAAAATGAAAAGCATCATTGTAATCAACCATATGGCTGCTTCATTCTAAACTGGTTATTTTTAAAGAGCCAGCCTCCAACATTCCTCCTTAGAGGGAGAATAAAAACCATACTACTACTGTGCACATCAAAACTATATTGGTCAACCAGTCATTGTGTTAGCTGGCACTAAATTCCTGAACAGCATAGTAGTGCAACACAGGTCTTCCAGATGACTATGAATGGATGGTCTTCATTTGTCAGAGATTAATCTGGTAGACATGGCCTTTGTAGAAATAGCTAGAAAATATAGCACGAATTCTGAAGGAGCAGGGACGGGGAGAGTCATCTTTTTCATATGACCAGTGACCCTTTTTTTTTAATGTTACCACTGCTGCACACAGATCCTAAAAATGCAAGAGAAAGATTCCATTTCATTGTATTGAGAATCATCCTCTTGGGAAACCAATTTAGTCTGAAAGTACCCTCAGAAAGGATTCTGCTTCTTGTAGATAATTGTGGATCAATTTCAGATGAAGATTTAGTAGCCTTTTAAAAAACCTTTTAGGGCATTTTTTAATGCTCTGTAGAGAGTTGAAGAGTGTGTGTGGGGAGGGTGGAAGTAAGCTGATAAAATGCTATTATTGAAGAACTTCAGGCTAACCATGAACTTTAAGATTTGTATTCAGCTCTATGGCAAATGGCACCAGCTTATCTTAGAGGTTACATGCACTATAGATTTGGAAGCAATAAAAGACAGATCTGGGTCTCCATTTGGGCTCACGGGCTGCAGTTTGTCTTCTTAGGTTCCAAATTTCTCAGTTCTTCCCTACTACACATTCAGCTTTTCTCTCATACTGTTGGACTACCTGACCTTTTGAGACTTGAGGCCTGGTACAAGATGCAGAGGCGACAGCCTTGTACAGACTTCTGCACCAGGAACAACTGTGTGAAGTGAAAGCCTCTATAATAAATCTCTATTCTACATCACTCATAGTGATTCTACTTCTCAGGCCAAATCCTGACAGGTAAAGTAGTAATTCAGAGACATGAAGAAATTAATCAAAGGGATTAATTGCCAAACACTCTCAAAGAGAGTTAGTAGAAGAACCTAGAAGCATACTTTACCTTCTTTGATTTGATTCCATATCCCTAAATGTATACTTCTATAGTTCTTATTTTATTTTAGAGACTACTTTACACAATAACACCTAGTTTCTCCTAAGGTAGAAAGAATGTAGCTCCTAGTAGCTCCTCCTTCAAATATTCACTCTCAAACTAACTAAAGTCTTCATTCGTAAGTGTCCTTGTTCCACTTTTCCCTGCCTACCTGATGACTACTTGTAGTCTGTCCCTCAGGCTATGTTCCCAGTCCTTAAAAAAACTATGGCAAATTTTTCTCTTTGTGTATTAAGAGTGAAGTCTTTATACTTTAGCAGTTCACTGCAAACTTGTGAAGGAAGTGATGTTCACATTTTCTTTTCCTTCTATAAGGGTCAGCCTAGCTCTGATGCTTCTAGGAAAAGCTGAGTAGAGCAATGACCACATCTTGTAGCACAGTGCAAAATCAGCCATGATGTGAAAGGGAGCAATGCACATCAGCTCTTTGACTAGGAGCTACTACACAGACATTTCCTTTTATTCCAGCAGACTTGGTTTTTGGCAACCTGGGCACTTCATTTTTCTTCCCGGACAGCTGTTTCTGAGTCACACGCTCACTGTGCATGGCCTTTCTTTTTCCTAACAGTGTCAAATATTCAATATTATAAGTATTTACTGAGCACTTACCATGTACCAGGCACAGAACTTAGCCTAGGCCTACATTGGGATAAGATATATGATGAGGGAAACCTTTTCAGCTTATCTGAGGACATGGCATATGCTTGGGCATACAGACTACCCAAAGAGGAGAGTTGTAATACCTTTTGTTGAGGTTAAAACATATATATATATGTATTTTATGCTGCTTTAAAAATTTTACCTAACCTGTCACTGGTAAAGTTTTATATAATGGGAATAGGATTCCCATTCTTTTCTCTAAGCTAAGCCTCAGTGTTTCCATTATAGCACAATTAATATGTAGCTGGGAAGAAATGGTTTACAGCTGATCTTTAGGGTTTGCTTATTAGATATGCTATGTCTTAGGCTTGGGCTTTTACCTTATCCACTAAATGTACGTTCAAATGATAATTCTATAGATGGCATTGTAGACTGGGGAGTCCTACTCAGGACATAAGAAGAAAAATCAATTCCCTTTTTCACTCGTTTTCCACTCATCAGTACATCCTACCACAATACAATAATACAGTAGTCAGCAACCCATTTTTGACAAACAGCAACAGAGAAGCAATATGTATTGCTAACTTTTTACAAATGCAAGTTTAAAACTAAAAGAAAGCAAAACAGGGACTATATAAATAACTGCAATTTTACTAAAAGACAAAGCTTAGTTACACACACACACACATACACACACACACACAAAAGTACACTAGTGTGCACTGAAATACATCCCAAAGCAGAAACTCATGTTTATAAGAAGACAGAGTAGACACGTTCTGAAAATATACTCAATTTTGTTAGATCTTTTGAACAAGTGACTGCAAAATAGTACATCTACCTAAAGCAATGATGCCTAAAATATGTTTTTATACCTTAAGGGGGATAAAGGAGCTTCCCTGCTTTACCATTCAGGTTAAAATACTTTGGATTCATTTTTCATTGTTGGACCCTTAGCTCCTCTTACTTTATTAAGGATACATTAGTAGGTTTTAAACTTTAATAATAAATAGTTACAACAAAAAATTCAAAAGTATGTTTTTTTTAATTAATTTTTTTGGAGTATAGTTGCTTTACAATGTTATGTTAGTTTCTGCTGTACAGCAAAGTGAATCAGCTATACATATACATATATGCCCTCTTTTTTGGATTTCCTTCCCATTTAGGTCACCACAGAGCACTGAGTAGAGTTCCCTGTGCTATACAGTAGGTTCTCATTAGTTATCTATTTTATACATAGTAGCGAATAGATGTCAATCCCAATCTCCCAAAATTCATCCCACTCTCCCCTTTGCCCCCAAAAGTATGTTATTAAAGAAGTCATATCTGAAAGCACTTTAAAACTGTGGACCATGTGAAAAAAATATATGAAATAAACAAAAAGATTTATATGCTGCCTCAGTCACTATTATTATTTATTTATTCATCTGTATTTGTACACTCAGTACTTTTGGAAATGATTTTGGGCAACTTATAAAAATACGTAGTACAGCAAAATGCTTATCAAAAAAGTAAAGAATTTGTGGCAAAGGTAAATAAGGGTAGAGACAACAGAATAAATTCAAGAGTTACAAAAATGCATGCCCTGGAGTACAGTAGCTAACATTGAGCCTCTAATTTGGCAGTACACTGTCTATAATAGTAAAGCCAGAGGAAACACAACTGGTTCTTTGAGGCATAGATTCCAAAATATGAAGATAGGCCAGTTTCTCAAAGAACCACATTTACTGCTTACACGGACACCAAAGATAAATATCTTCACTAGACAAAGTGGTATGTTTCTGTTATTGTTTTTAAAATATATATATAATTTTAACAGTTGACTTAGGGATAATTAATCATATGCAGTAGTTCTGGAAAACTGAAGTACAGGTATGTAGGATGTAGCCTTCCAGTCTTTTGTATTAATCCAACTATAGCTTTGAAAATATAAACTGAGATGATTCTTAACCAATTCTTAGTTATAGACCATTTTGAATACCTGGTAAAAATAACAGACAGCCCATTAAAATTCATATGCATAGAATTTATATGCAATTTTAAGGTGCTCTTAGATCCTCCCTTATCCAAAGTTAAGAATCTCTGAGCAAGAAAAATGGATGGACTACTTGATTTTCAGGAAATCCTTTGTAAATATTATTTATTTCCACAAAGATTTTGAGACATTGAGCAGTACTGAGTTTGAGGTCATTCTCCCTAATAAGTTTCTAGTGCATGTATTCTGTGCTGTGGTTAAACCAAAACCAGGCAGGAGTTAATAGGTTAGGCAGGGGGTAGAAAGGACACCACTTTACAAAAGAGAGAAAGAAAATTAAAATGATACACACACAAATGCCTAATTTAATAGAAGGTCTTTCTTCCTTTGCACAGAGATAGAACATAAAAGAATTCCTGAAAGGAAGCCCTAGGGTCTCCACAGGGATTTCCACAGGAAATCATACCATCAAAGAATGCATAGATAGTGTAGCAAAAAACAATGGCAACAAGAATATTAGTCTAGAAAATATGTGCAGCTCATTTTAGTAATACTTCCTGATTTGTAAAAAAGGGTATATCTGTGTGTGTGTATGTATGTATTCTCCAGTAAAGCATCCACAAATATATAATAGTAAAAGATCAAAGTACATGTTCCAAAATACATGTCAATTGCTGGATACAAAGCAGTAAATTATTGGAAGACAGGTACCAAAAACCAAAATATACATTGGTAATGGAATAGCTGCTCTGAAGTAATTTTTCTTACTATTGATTACATAATCAATTCAGTTGGCTCCAAACTTAAGAAAATACATTCCTGTCAATTGCATAGAAGAGAGTGTGTACCTTTCTATCCTTTCTATGAAGAACACGTTTCCAGTTCAAGTGAAAGTAGCAGCAAATGAAGGTTTTTCCTCGCAAACTTAGGCATTAAGAAAGTATTAAAATATGAGTAGTGTATAAAAATCAATAATGAGGTATCTAAATTGATTCCAAATAGCTCTCATCTCAGGTATTGTATAAGTGTGAGATAACTTTAGAGAGTATTCCACTAACATTTTAAGTACCTAGATCCAACCAGTGATGAATTATATCTAAAAATAGACTTTTGGAGAGAGACCTTCAAGATGGCGGAGGAGTAACACGTGGAGATCACCTTCCTCCCCACAAATACATCAGAAATACATCTGTATGTGGAACAACTCCTACAAAGCACCTACTGAACGCTGGCAGAAGACCTCAGACTTCCCAAAAGGCAAGAAACTCCTCACATACCTGGATAGGGCAAAAGAATAAAGAAAAAACAGAGACAAAAGAATAGGGATGGCACCTGCACCAGTTGGAGGCAGCTGTGAAGGAGGAAAAGTTTCCAAACACTAGGAAGCCCCTTCACGGGTGGAGACAGGGGGGTGGTGGGTGGGGGGAGCTTCAGGGCCACGGAGGAGAGCGCAGCAACAGGGGTGCAGAGGGCAAAGCTGAGAGACTCCCGCACAGAGGATCGGTGCCGACCTGCATTCACCAGACCAAGAGCCTTGTCTGCTCAACTGCCAGGGCAGGTGGGGGTTTGGGAGCTGAGGCTCAGGCTTCGGAGCTCAGATCCCAGGGAGAGGACTGGGGTTGGCTGCATGAACACGGCCTGAAGGGGGCTAGTGCACCACAGCTAGCCGGGAGGGAGTCCGGGAAAAAGTCTAGATCTGCCTAAGAGGCAAGAGACCATTGTTCCCAGGTGCGCAAAGAGAGGGGATTCAGAGCACCGCCTAAACGAGCTCCAGAAATGGGGGCAATCCGTGGCTATCCGCACGGACACCAGAGACTGGCATGAGACGCTAAGGCTGCTTCTGCAGCCAGCAAGAAGCCTGTGTGCAAGCACAGGTCACTATCCACACCTCGACTCCCGGGAGCCTGTGTAATCCGCTACTGCCAGGGTCCCGTGATCCAGAGACAACTTTTCTGGGAGAACACACGGCGCACCTCAGGCTGGTGAAACGTCACGCTGGCCTCTGCCAGCGCAGCCTTGCCCCGCATCCGTACCCCTCCCTCCCCCCAGCCTCAGTGAGCCAGAGTCCCCTAATCAGCTGCTCCTTTAACCACGTCCTGTCTGAGCAAAGCAGAGACACTCTCAGGTGACCTACATGCAGAGGCGGGGCCAAAGCCAAAGCTGAACCCCAGGAGCTGTGCGAACAAAGAAGAGAACGGGAAATCTCTCCCAGCAGCCTCAGCAGCAGCAGATTAAATCTCCACAATCAACTTGATGTACCCTGCATCTCTGGAATACCTGAATAGACAACGAATCATCCCAAAATGAGGAGGTGGACTTTGGGAGCAACTGTAGACTTGCGATTTGCTTTCTGCATCTAATTTCTCTCTGGTTTTATGTTTAACTTTGTTTAGTATTTAGAGTTTATTATCATTGGTACATTTGTTTATTGCTTTGGTTAGTCTCTTCCCTTTTTTTTTTTATATATAGATATATATTTTTTTTTCTTTTTTCTCTTTTTGTGACTGTGTGTGTGTATGCTTCCTTGTGAGATATTTTTTCTTTTTTATAATTCTTCAAAATTTTTTTTATTTAAAAAAATTTTTTTTATTTTTTAGTTTGATAACTCTATTTAATTTTATTTATTTATTTATTTGTTTTCTTTCGTTTGTTCTTTTTTTCTCCCTTTCCTTCTGAGTCGTGTGGCTGACTGGGTCTTGGTGCTCTGGCCAGGTGTCAGGTCTGTGCCTCTGAGGTGGGAGAGCCGAGTTCAGAACACTGGTCCACCAGAAACTTCCTGACCCATGTAATATCAATTGGCGGGAGCTCTCCTAGAGACCTCCGTCTCAATGTTAAGACCAAGCTCCACAAAACGACCAGCAAGCTACAGTGCTGGACGCCCTATGCCAAACAACTAGCAAGACAGGAACACAACCCCACCCATTAGCAGAAAGAAAAACACACCACCAGACGTGGACCTGCCCACCAAAAAGACAAGATCCAGCCTCATCCAACAGAACACAGGCACCAGTCCCCTCCACCAGGAAACCTACACAACTCACTGAACCAACCTTAGCCACTGGGGGCAGACACCAAAAACAAAGGGAACTATGAACCTGCAGCCTGCAAAAAGGAGACCCCAAACACAGTAAGTTAAGCAAAATGAGAAAACAGAAAAACACACGGCAGATGAAGGAGCAAGGTAAAAATTCACCAGACCAATAAATGAAGAGGAAATAGGCAGTCTACCTGAAAAAGGATTCAGAGTAATGATAGTAAAGATGATCCAAAATCTTGGAAACAGAATTGAGAAAATACAAGAAACATTTAACAAGGACCCAGAAGAACTAACGAGCAAACAAACAGTGATGAACAACACCAAAAATGAAATTAAAAATTCTCTAGAGGGAATCAATAGCACAATAACTGAGGCAGAAGAACGGATAAGTGACCTGGAAGAAAAAATAGTGGAAATAACTACCACACAGCAGGATAAAGAAGAAAGAGAAAGAAAAGAATTGAGGACAGTCTCAGAGACCACTGGGACAACATTAAATGCACCAACATTCGAATTATAGAGGTCCCAGAAGAAAAAGAGAAAAAGAAAGGATCTGAGAAAATATTTGAACAGATTATAGCTGAAAACTTCCTTAATATGGGAATGGAAATAATCAAGTCCAGGAGGAGCAGAGAGTCCCATACAGAATAAACTCAAGGAGAAACACGTCAAGACATATATTAATCAAACTATAAAAAATTAAATACAAACAAAACATATTAAAAGCAGCAAGGGAAGAACAACAAATAACATACAGGGGAATCGCCAAAAGATTAACAGCTGATGTTTCAGCAGAAACTCTGCAAGCCAGAAGGGAGAGGCAGGACATATTTGAAGTGATGAACAGGAAAAACCTACAGCCAAGATTACTCTACCCAGCAAGGATCTCATTTAGGTTTGATGGAGAAATTAAAACCTTTACAGACAAACAAAAATTAAGAGAATTCAGCACCACCAAACCAGCTTTACAACAAATGCTAAAGGAACTTTTCTAGGCAGGAAACACAAGAGGAGGAAAAGACCTACAAAAACAAACCCCAAACAATTAAGAAAACTGTCATAGCAACAAATGTATTGATAACTATCTTAAATGTAAATGGATTAAATGCTCCAACGAAAAGACAAGACTGGCTGAATGGATAAAAAAACAAGACCCGTATATATGCTGTCTAAAAGAGACCCACTTCAGACCTAGGGACACACACAGACTGAAAGTGAGGAGATGGAAAAAGATATTCCATGCACATGGAAATCAAAAGAAAGGTGGAGTAGCAATTCTCATAACCGACAAAATAGACTTTAAAATAAAGTCTACTATAAGAGACAAAGAAGGACACTACATAATGATCAAGGGATCAATCCAAGCAGAAGATATAACAATTGTAAATATATATGCACCCAACATACTAGCACCTCAATACAAAAGGCAAATGCTAACGCCCATAAAAGGGGAAATCGACAGTAACACAATCATAGTAGGGGACATTAACACCACACTTTCACCAATGGACAGATCATCCAAATAAGGAAACACAAGCTTTAAATGATACATTAAACAAGATGGACTTAAATGATATTTATTGGACATTCCATTCAAGAACAACAGAATACACTTTATTCTCAAGTACTCATGGAACATTCTCCAGGATAGATCAGATTTGGGGTCACAAATCAAGCCTTGGTAAATTTAAGAAAACTGATATCGTTATCAAGTATGTTTTCTGACCACAACTCTATGAGACTAGATATCAATTACAGGAAAATATTTGTAAAAAATACAAACACATGGAGGCTAAACAATACACTACTAAAAAACCAAGAGATAACTGAAGAAATCAAAGAGGAAATCAAAAAGTACCTAGAAAAAAATGACAATGAAAACATGATGACCCAAAACCTATGGGATGCACCAAAAGCAGTTCTAAGAGGGAAGTTTATAGCAATACAATCATACCTCAAGAAACAACAAACATCTCAAATAAAAAACCTACCTTTACACAAAAATTAATTAGAGAAAGGAAAACAAAAAAACCCCAAAGTTAGCAGAAGGAAAGAAATCATAAAGATCAGATCAGAAAAAAATGAAAAAGAAATAAAGAAAACAATAGCAAAGATCAATAAAACTAAAAGCTGGTTCTCTGAGAAGATAAGCAAAACTGATAAACCATTAGGCAGACTCATCAAGCAAAAAAGGGAGAAGACTCAAATCAGTAGAATTAGAAATGAAAAAGAAGTAATGACTGACACTGCAGAAAGACAAAGGATCATGAGACATTGCTACAAGCAACTATGTGCCAATAAAATGGACAACGTGGAAGAAATGGAAAAATTCTTAGAAATGCACAACCTTCCAAGACTGAACCAGGACGATATAGAAAATATGAACAGACCACTCACCAGCATTGAAATTGAAACTGTGATTTAAAATCTTCCAACAAACAAAAGTCCAGGACCAGATGGCTTCACAGGCGAATTCTATCAAACATTTAGAGAAGAGCCAACACTTCTCCTTCTCAGACTCTTCCAAAATATAGCAGGGGAGGAACATTCCCAAACTCCTTCTACGAGGCCACCATCACCCTGATACCAAAAGGAGACAAAGACGTCACAAAGAAAGAAAACTACGGGGCAATATCACTGATGAACATAGACGTAAAAATCCTCAACAAAACACGAGCCAACAGAATTCAACAGCACATTAAAAGGATCACACACCACGATCAAGTTGGGTTTATCTTAGAAATGCAAGAATTCTTCAATATATGCAAATCAATCAATGTGATAAACCCTATTAACAAACTGAAGGAGAAAAACAGTAAGATCATCTCAAGACATGCAGAAAAGCTTTCGGGAAAATTCAACATCCATTTATGAAAAAAACCCTCATGAAAGTAGCCATAGAGAGAACTTACCGCAACATAATAAAGGCCATCTGTGACAAACCGACAGCCAATGTCATTCTCAATGGTGAAAAACTGAAACCATTTCCTCTAAGATCAGAAACAAGACAAGGTTGTCCACTCTCACAATTATTATTCAACATAGTTTTGGAAGTTTTAGCCAAAGCAATCAGAGAAGAAAAAGAAATAAAAGGAATCCAAACCAGAAAAGAAGTAAAGCTGTCACTGTTTGCAGATGACATGATACTATACATGGAGAATCCTAAAGATGCTACCAGAAAACTACTAGAGCTAATCAATGAATTTGATAAAGTAGCAGGATACAAAATTAATGCACAGAAATCTCTTGCATTCTTATACACTAATGATGAAAATTCTGAAATAGAAATTAATTTACCATTGCGACAAAAAGAATAAAATACCTAGAAATAAACTTACCTAAGGACACAAAAGACCTGTATGCAGAAAACTATAAGATACTGATGAAAGAAATTAAAGATGATACAGATGGAGAGATATACCATGTACTTCGATTGCAAGAATCAACATTGTGCAATTAACTATACTACCCAAAACAATCTACAGATTCAATGCAATCCCTATCAAACTACCAATGGCAATTTTCACAGAACTAGAACAAAGAATTTCACAATGTGTATGGAAACACAAAAGAGTCTGAAGAGTCAAAGCAATCTTGAGATAGAAAAATGGAGCTGGAGGAATCAGACTCCCTGACTTTAGACTACACTACAAAGCTACAGTAATCAAGACAGTATGGCACTGGCACAAAAACAGAAATATAGATCAATGGAACAGGATAGAAAGCCCAGAGATAAACCCACACACATATGGTCACCTTATTTTTGATAAAGGAGGCAAGAATATACAATGGAGAAAAGATAGCATCTTCAATAAGTGGAGCTAGGAAAACAGGACAGCTACATGTAAAACAATGAAATTAGAACACTCCCTAACACCATACACAAAAATAAACTCAAAATGGATTAAAGACCAAAATATAAGGCCAGACACTATAAAACTCTTAGTGGAAAACATAGGCAAAACACTGTATGTCATAAATCACAGCACAATCCTTTTTGACCCACCTCCTAGAGAAATGGAAATAAAAACAAAAAAAAAAGAAATGTGACCTAATGACACTTAAAAGCTTTTGCACAGCAAAGGAAAACATAAACAAGATGAAAATACAACAGTCAGAATGGGACAAAATATTTGCAAATGAAGCAACTGACAAAGGATTAATCTGCAAAATTTACAAGGAGCACATGCCGCTCAATATCAAAAAAACAAACAACCCAATCCAAAAATGGCCAGAAGACCTAAATACAGATTTCTTCAAAGAAGATATACAGATTGTCACAAACACATGAAAGGATGTTCAACATCACTAATCATTAGAGAAATGCAAATCAAACTACAATGAGGTATCACCTCACACCATTCAGAATGGCCATCATGAAAAACTCTAAAAACCATAAATGCTTGACGGGGTGTGGAGAATAGGGAACACTCTTGCACTGTTGGTGGGAATGTAAATTGATACAGCCACTATGGAGAACAGTATGGATGTTGCTTAGAAAACTAAAAATAGAACTACCCTACTACCCAGCAATCCCACTACTGGGCATATACCCTGAGAAAACCATAATTCAAACAGAGTCATGTACCACAATGTTCCTTGCAGCTCTATTAACAATAGCCAGGACATGGAAGCAACCTAAGTGTCCATCGACAGATGAATGGATAAAGAAGATGTGGCACATATATACAATGGAATATCACTCAGCCATAAACAGAAACGAAATTGAGTTATTTGTAGTGAGGTGGATGGACCTAGAGTCTGTCATACAGAGTGAAGTAAGTCAGAAAGAGAAAAACAAATATGTATGTTAACACATATATATGGAATCTAAGAAAAAAAAATATTGGTTCTGAAGAACCTAGGGGCAGGACAGGAATAAAGATGCAGACGTAGAGAAAGGACCTGAGGACACGGGGAGGGGGAAGGGTAAGCTGGGATGAAGTGAGAGAGTGGCATGGACCTATATACACTACCAAATGTGAAACAGATAGCTAGCGGGAAGCAGCCACATAGCCCAGGGAGATCAGCTCGGTGCTTTCTGACCACCTAGAGTGGTGGGATACGGAGGGTGGGAGGGAGACACAAGAGGGAGGAGATATGGGGATATATGTATATGTATAGCTGATTCACTTTGTTATGAAGCAGAAACTAACACACCATTGTAAAGCAATTATACTCCAATAAAGATGTTTAAAAAAAAATAGATAACCAACAAGGACCCACTGTATAGCACAGGTAACTCCACTCAATACTCTGTAATGACCTATATGGGAAAAGAATCTAAGAAACAGTGGATATATATGTATGTATAACTGATTTGCTTTGTTGTACAGCAGAAATTAACACAACATTGTAAATCAACTATATTTCAATAAATATTATAAATAAATAAATAAATAAATAAATAAATAAATAAATAAATAAATAAATAAAAATATACTTTTGACTTACTTGGGCCAATAAGTTCATTTTTAATTAATCTATTTTGAGTTTTGGTCACTTTTAACCAAATAGTACAGGCATATGTAACCATGATTGAGTCCAAGTCACAGAGATAAAAGACAAGGTCAACAAAAGTTCCACATTAACTAGTATTATCCTTAACAAATATTTCCACAAAGTAATGAATAATACAGAGTTTGATAATAAAACCATCATACTTTAAGCTAGTCTACTCTTCAAATAGAAAAGTTGATATAAGAAGCCCAGATTACTAACTGTCAAGAATAGAGTTTACGAAACATTTTATATGTCTTACCTACGTCTATTTGCTTTTTAGCTCGCTAACATTTTTCTAAGTAGTTCTCTATTAAACTCTTCAGTTTTTTTTTTTCCCCCTAGGCTTCCTAGTTAACTCTTTGCTTCTCTGGACTTCTTTACTATTTCCTTTCCTTTTTTCTTTTAATTTTTCAATTTTATTTAATTTATTTTTTTATATAGGAGGTTCTTATTAGTCATCAATTTTATACACATCAGTGTATACATGTCAATCCCAATTGCCCAATTCATCACACCACCACCCCCCTGCCCCACGGAATTCACCCCTTGCTGTCCATAGTTTTGTTCTGTGTCTCAATTTCTGCCCTGCAAACCGGTTCATCTGTACCATTTTTCTAGGTTCCACATATATGCGTCAATATACGATATTTCTTTTTCTCTTTCTGACTTACTTCACTCTGTATAACAGTCTCTAGATCCATCCACATCCCAACAAATGACCCAATTTCGTTCCTTTTTATGGCTGAGTAATATTCCATTGTATATATATACCACTTCTTCTTTATCCATTTGTCTGTCAGTGGGCATTTAGGTTGCTTCCATGACCTGGCTATTGTAAATAGTGCTGCAATGAACTCTGGGGTGCATGTGTCTTTTTGAATTATGGTTTTCTCTGGGTATATGCCCAGTAGTGGGATTGCTGGATCATATGGTAATTCTATTTTTACTTTCTTAAGGAACCTCTATACTGTTCTCCATAGTGGCTGTATCAAGATACATCCCCACCAACAGCAAAAGGGTTCCCTTTTCTCCACACCCTCTCCAGCATTTGGTGTTTGCAGACTTTCTGATGATGCCCATTCTAACTAGTGTGAGGTGATACCTCATTGTAGTTTTGATTTGCATTTCTCTAATAATTAGTGATGTTGAGCAGCTTTTCATGAGCTTCTTGGCCATCTGTATGTCTTCCTTGGAGAAATGTCTATTTAGATCTTCTGCCCATTTTTGGATTGGGTTGTTTGTTCCTTTAATATTGAGTTGCATGAGCTGTTTATATATTTTGGAGATTAATCATTTGTCCATTGATTCGTTTGCAAATATTTTCTCCCATTCTGAGGGTTGTCTTTTCGTGTTGTTTATGGTTTCCTTTGCTGTGCAAAAGCTTTTAAGTGTCATTAGGTCACATTTGTTTATTTTTGGTTTTATTTCCATTACTCTAGGAGATGGGTCAAAAAAGATCTTGCTGTGATTTATGTCAAAGAGTGTTCGGCCTATGTTTTCCTCTAAGAGTTTTATAGTGTCTGGTCTTACATTTAGGTCTCTAATCCATTTTGAGTTTATTTTTGTGTATGGTGTTAGGGAGTATTCCAATTTCATTCTTTTACATGTAGCTGTCCAGTTTTCCCAGCACCACTTATGGAAGAGACTGTCTTTTCTCCATTGTATATCCTTGCTTCCTTTCTCATAGATTAGTTGACCATGCGCATGGGTTTATCTCTGGGCTTTCTATCTTGTTCCATTGATATATGTTTCTGTTTTTGTGCCAGTACCATATTGTCTTGATTACTGTAGCTTTGTAGTATAGTCTGAAGTCAGGGAGTCTGATTCCCCCAGCTCCGTTTTTTTCCCTCAAGACTGCTTTGGCTATTCGGGGTCTTTTGTGTCTCCATACAAATTTTAAGATTTTTTTGTTCTATTTCCATAAAAAATGCCATTGGTAATTTGATAGGGGTTGCATTGAATCTATAGATTGCTTTGGGTAGTATAGTCATTTTCACAATATTGATTCTTCCAATCCAAGAACATGGTATATCTCTCCATCTGTTGGTATCATCTTTAATTTCTTTCATCAGTGTCTTCTGGTTTTCTGCATACAGGTCTTTGGTCTCCCTAGGTAGGTTTATTCCTAGGTATTTTATTCTTTTTGGTGCAATGGTAAATGGGAGTGTTTCCTTAATTTCTCTTTCAGATTTTTCATCATTAGTGTATAGGAATGCTAGAGATTTCTGTGCATTAATTTTGTGTCCTGCAACTTTACAGAATTCATTGTTTAGCTCTAGTAGTTTTCTGGTGGCATCTTTAGGATTCTCTATGTATAGTATCATGTCATCTGCAAGCAGTGACAGTTTTACTTCTTCTTTTCTGATTTGTATGCCTTTCATTTCTTTTTCTTCTCTGATTGCTGTGGGTAGGACTTCCAAAACTATTTTGAATAACAGTGGTGAGTGTGGACATCCTTGTCTTGTTCCTGATCTTAGAGGAAATGCTTTCAGTTTTTCACCATTAAGAATGATGTTTGCTGTGGGTTTGTCATATATGGTCTTTATTATGTTGAGGTAGCTTCCCTCTATGCCCACTTTCTGGAGAGTTTTTATCATAAATGGGTGTTGAATTTTTTCAAAAGCTTTTTCTGCACCTACTGAGATGATTATATGGTTTTTCTTCTTCAATGTGTTAATATG
Source organism: Balaenoptera physalus (assembly GCF_965194825.1). Classification (NCBI taxonomy): domain Eukaryota; kingdom Metazoa; phylum Chordata; class Mammalia; order Artiodactyla; family Balaenopteridae; genus Balaenoptera; species Balaenoptera physalus. The sequence continues at coordinate 96,209,383 of NC_138890.1, read as the reverse complement.
ATGCCTCACATTGACTGATTTGCGTATATTGAAGAATCCTTGCATCCCTGGGATAAATCCCACTTGATCATGGTGTATGATCCTTTTAATGTGTTGTTGGATTCTGTTTGCTAGTATTTTGTTGAGGATTTTTGCATCTATATTCATCAGTGATATTGGTCTGTAATTTTGTTTTTTTGTAGTATCTTTGTCTGCTTTTGGTATCAGGGTGATGGTGGCCTCATAGAATGAGTTTGGGAGTGTTCTTCTTCTGCAATTTTTTGGAAGAGTTTGAGAAGGATGGGTGTTAGCTCTTCTCTAAATGTTTGATAGAATTCACCTGTGAAGCCATATGGTCCTGGACTTTTGTTTGTTGGAAGACTTTTAATCACAGTTTCAATTTCATTACTTGTGATTGGTCTGTTCATATTTTCTGTTTCTTCCTGGTTCAGTCTTGGAAGGTTATACCTTTCTAAGAATTTGTCCATTTCTTCCAGGTTGTCCATTTTATTGGCATAGAGTTGCTTGTAGTAGTCTCTTTGTATGCTTTGTATTTCTGTGGTGTCCGTTGTAACTTCTCCTTTTTCATTTCTAATTTTATTGATTTGAGTCCTCTCCCTCTTTTTCTTGATGAGTCTGGCTAATGGTTTATCAATTTTATTTATCTTCTTAAAGAACCAGCTTTTACTTTTATTGATCTTTGCTCTTGTCTTCTTTGTTTCTATTTATTTCTGCTGTGATCTTTATGATCTCTTTCCTTCTGCTAACTTTGGGTTTTGTTTGTTCTTCTTTCTCTATTTCCTTTAGGTGTAAGGTTAGATTATTTATTTGAGATTTTTTTTTGTTTCTTGAGGTAGACTTGTATAGCTATAAACTTCCCTCTTAGAACTGCTTTTGCTGCATCCCATAGGTTTTGGATCGTCGTGTTTTCATTGTCATTTGTCTCTAGGTATTTTTTCATTTCCTCTTTGGTTTCTTTAGTGATCTCTTGGTTACTGAGTAACGTATTGTTTAGCCTCCATGTGTTTGTGTTTTTTATGTTTTTTCCTCTGTAATTCATTTCTAATCTCATAGCGTTGTAGTCAGAAAAGATGCTTGATATGATTTCAATTTTCTTAAATTTACTGAGGCTTGATCTGTGACCCAAGATGTGATCTATCCTGGAGAATGTTCCATGCGCACTTGAGCAGAAAGTGTAATCTGCTGTTTCTGGATGGAATGTCCTATAAATATCAATTAAATCTATCTGGTCTATTGTGTCATTTAAAGCGTCTGTTTATTTATTTATTTTCATTTTGGATGGTCTGTCCATTGGTGTAAGTGAGGTGTTAAAGTCCCCCCCCTATTATTGTGTTACTGTCCATTTCCTCTTTTATAGCTGTTTGCAGTTGCCCTATGTATTGAGGTGCTCCTATGTCTGGTGCATGTATACTTATAATTGTTATATCTTCTTCTTGGATTGATCCCTTGATCATTATGCAGTGTGCTTGTCTATTGTAAAATTCTTTATTTTAAAGTCTATTTTATCTAATATGAGCATTGCTACTACAGCTTTCTTTTGATTTCCATTTGCATGGAATATCTTTTTCCATCCCCTCACTTTCAGTCTGTATGTGTCCCTAGGTCTGAAGTGGGTCTCTTGTAGACAGCATATATATGGGTCTTGTTTTTGTATCCATTCAGCAAGCCTGTGTCTTTTGGTTGGAGCATTTAATCCATTCACGTTTAAGGTAATTATCGATACGTATGTTCCTATGACCATTTTCTTAATTGTTTTGGGTTTGTTTTTGTAGGCCCTTTTCTTCTCTTGTTTTTCCCACTTAGAGAAGTTCTTTCAGCATTTGCTGTAGAGCTGGTTTGGTGGTGCTGAATTCTCTTAGCTTTTGCTTGTCTGTAAAGCTTTCGATTTCTCCGTCGAACCTGAATGAGATCCTTGCCGGGTAGAGTAATTTTGGTTGTAGGTTCTTCCCTTTTATCACTTTAAGTATATCATGCCACTCCCTTCTGGCTTGTAGAGTTTCTGCTGAGAAATCAGCTGTTAACCTTATGGGAGTTCCCTTGTATGTTATTTGTCGTTTTTCCCTTGCTGCTTTCAATAATTTTTCTTTGTCTTTAATTTTTGCCAATTTGATTACTATGTGTCTCGGCGTGTTTCTCCTTGGGTTTATCCTGTATGGAACTCACTGCGCTTCCTGGACTTGGGTGGCTATTTCCTTTCCCAGGTTAGGGAAGTTTTCGACTATAATCTCTTCAAATATTTTCTCTGGTCCTTTCTCTCTCTCTTCTCCTTCTGGGACCCCTATAATGTGAATGTTGTTGTGTTTAATGTTGTCCCAGAGGTCTCTTAGGCTGTCTTCATTTCTTTTCTTTCTTTTTTCTTTATTCTGTTCCACAGCAGTGACTTCCACCATTCTCTTTTCCAGGTCACTTATCCGTTCTTCTGCCTCAGTTATTCTGCTATTGATTCCTTCTAGTGTAGTTTTCATTTCGGTTATTGTATTGTTCATCTCTGCTTGTTCTTTAATTCTTTAGGTCTTTGTTAAACATTTCTTGCATCTTCTCGATTTTTGCCTCCATTCTTTTTCCGAGGTCCTGGATCATCTTCACTATCATTATTTTGAATTCTTTTTCTGGAAGGTTGCCTATCTCCACCTCATTTAGTTGTTTTTCTGGGGCTTTATCTGGTTCCTTCATCTGGTACATAGTCCTCTGCCTTTTCATCTTGTCTTTCTGTGAATGTGGTTTTTGTTCCACAGGCTGCAGGATTGTAGTTCTTCTTGCTTCTGCTGTCTGCCCTCTGGTGGATGAGGCTATCTAAGAGGCCTGTGCAAGTTTCCTGATGGGAGGGACTGGTGCTGATTAGAGCTGACTGTTGCTCTGGTGGGCAGAGCTCAGTAAAACTTTAATCTGCTTGACTGCTGATGGGTAGGCCTTGGTTCTCTTCCTGTTGGTTGTTTGGCCTGAGGCAACCCAATACTGGAGCCTACCTGGGCTCTTTGTTGGGGCTAATGGCAGACTCCGGGAGGGCTCACGCCAAGGAGTACTTCCCAGAACTTCTGCTGCCAGTGTCCTTGTCCCCACGGTGAGCTACAGCCACCCCCCGCCTCTGCAAGAGATCCTCCAACACTAGCAGGTAGGTCTGGTTCAGTCTCCCCTGGGGTCACTGCTCCTTCCCCTGGGTTCCGATGCACACTCTACTTTGTGTGTGCCCTCCAAGAGAGGAGTCTCTGTTTCCCCCAGTCCTATGAAAGTCCTGCAATCAAATCCCACTAGCCTTCAAAGTCTGATTCTCTAGGAATTCCTCCTTCAGTTGCCGGACCCCCAGGTTCGGAAGCCTGACGTGGGGCTCAGAACCTTCACTCCAGTGGGTGGACTTCTGTCTTATAAGTTTTCTCCAGTCTGTGAGTCACACACCCAGCAGTTATGGAATTTGATTTTACTGTGATTGTGCCCCTCCTACCGTCTCATTGTGGCTTCTTCTTTGTCTTTGGATGTGGGGTATCTTTTTTGGCAAGTTCCAGTGTCTTCCTGTCAATGACTGTCCAGCAGCTAGCTGTGATTCTGGTGTTCTCACAAGAGGGAGTGACAGCACGTCCTTCTACTCTGCCATTTTGGTCAGTTCCCTATTAAATTCTTTCTACTGAATTTCTTGGCATTAGTTCTGTCTCCTGACTGGACACTAATTGATTCATTATTTTTTTGTCCTAAAATCTCTGATATTAGAATGGATCTTGTTATTTTTTTGATGAGATAGCAAAACCGACTTATTTACAATTGCCTGTGTATGTGCATCAAATTTTGCAGAATGCTTAAAGTAAAATCTCAGAGAAGATAATAGAAAAGTTTTAAGAAACACTGCATAATCTATACTTTTGAAGTTGCAGCAGATATTATGGGGAAAAACATGTACATTGACCACTCTGAGACAAAAAAAAATAAAAGGTACAATTTCATGTAAGACAGTTTAGGAGTATCTTAACCAATTTGTTTTGCTCATATTTTCTTTCTTCTGCATGTACAAGTGTGATATATGATTAAAGTATTTGCTAAAATGTCTAAAAAAGCCCTTTCAATACATAAAAATAAAAACAATATGTCATAGGCAAGCATTTTATCATAGTTTTAATTGGCAGTGTATATGTTTTTCTTTCTTAATGGATCATAACATAATGGAGCATCCTACAATTGATGGTACCTTAGATTGGATGAAATATAATGTATGTACAGACCAAGCACTAGGAAGATTATTTCCAAGTTCAATATAGGGATTTGTATGACTTTTTAGTTCCTTTATAACTTTACTTCCTTAATTCTTTCTGATTAAATTATTGTAATGTTAAAGTACTGTTAAAGTAATTTTTACAATAAGAAAAATCTATTTTTTTAAAAAAGGATATATATTAAGCCAAAATGTGTACTGAATGTACATTCTGGACTTCTTTCTTACATGGCAGAGTCTACATTCAAACCTAGTTTGCTAATGTTTCTTTTCTATCACTCTTTTAGGTTAATCGACACTGTAGATCTTAAATCAACCAGTGCTTCCTTTTCTCATAAAAGGACTGACAATTATTGACATTTCCTTTCTGTGGTTAAAATGCTCTTTAAATGATCTTAGTTAATAGGTAGGCTATATTTAAATTTGAATATTTTCCAATAAATTGATCCTGGCCAAAGGACAGGCCCAAAATCTTGGGTGTTCAGCTGAATATCTTAAGAAGCACGATCATGATCATGATGGGCATTCAGGGGAACACATTCTGGGCCAATATACTCTGGATTAGAAGTGAAGATCACAGTGACAGGTTGAGGTGTCTCTAATAATATCCCTATTTGTCAGGATGAAGAGAAGGAGATAACACAGGAAGGGGCACATGTATAGTAATTACAAAAATTTCAGACACTGAAGTAATTTACATATATTTACTCATTTTATCTCTCCAACAATCCAGTACTATTATTATCTTCAACTTATACATATAGACTAGTGCAAGAAGCAAGAATTACTCGAAGAATGATAATAAATATGCATAATTGCAGAATGTAGACGTTTACCATTTTTATAGAGATTTTCCCTAACTTTAGTGCCTGCCATGTATGCCAGAAACCATGAACTAAATAAATAAGACAACTAAAATTCTGAAAACAAGAAGAGAACCTTTTCTTTTAAATCTCCTGGATCATGGTTACTGAAAGGGTGTGGCTCTACTCAATCAGTGACATTCATAAAGTGAAAGAATTTTTGACATCACTTATTTTTTAAAAAAATCATTTCACAAATGAAAAGGTTATGCCCCAGTGTAGATGGAAATAGTGTACACTATCTATTGCTGCATAACAGATTACTGCAAAATTTAGTGGCTTAAGACAAAAAACTTATTATGTCATAGTTTCTGAGGGTCAGGAATCCTTAGCCATGTGTTTTTGGCTCAGGGTCTCTCTCGAGGTTGCAGTCAAGCTGTTGGCTGGCTGGTCTGCATCTCTATGGATTCATGGGGCCTGGAGAGTCTCTTTCCAAGCTCACTCACACGGCTATTAGTATATTAGTAAGAGGTTTTAGTTCCTCACCATGAGAGACTGTCCATAAGGCTTCCCCCAAATCAGGCGATAAGAGACAGAAAAGGGGAGAGAAAGCGAGAGAGGGAGAGGGAGAGAGGGAAGAGGAGAGAGAGAGAGAGAGAATACAAGTTGGAAGCTATGTCTTATAACTTAAGCTCAGAAGTGACATCCTATCACTTCTGCCATATCTGATTCATCAAATAACCTAACCCTAGTCAATTAACAGAAAGGGGTTGGATATCAGGAGGCATCGGGGCAATTTTTAAGGCTAGTTACCACAGAGCTCTTGACTTGGAATCCAAAGATTTGAGTTAATAAAGTCATCTGGGTAGTAGAGGAAGATGAAAACCCACTCTTTCCTTATCCTTCCCAAAAGCTCCATGATTAGAAAAGATGCCCCTTGCCTTTTGATTTTAGAGGCACTGAATATCCTCCTGATTTTGTCTCATCCATGGGAGACATGAAGCAATAGTGTATTTGAGCAGTGAAGTGATGTACTGAATGCCCCCCTAAAATCCTGAATTCCCTTGCTTTGGTGTATTCTCCAGTTAAATCAATGGATTTACTAGAAAAAGCCTACTGTTAATCAGAAGCTGAGGCAGTTTTCTTAACAGGAGAAGCTGAACAGAGTAGCAAAGCAATTGTACCTACACCTTTGAAGTACCACATTCTCCATTCTTGTCAAAGTTCCCATTTATCCTCCTAGGATCCACGAAATAGTTTAGCTTTTCAAGGACTCATGAATTCCTCTTTGATGTTTTCCTGAGAAGTTTTCTACATGCTTCAATACAGAACATTGAATTAAGTTAGCCTGAAGGCCAACCTACACACTATTCACACTCTGTTCTTTAGTCAATCTGAATTAAGCTACTAGGAGTGATGTCTAGGATGACAATCAGGTGTGTGGCTTACTACTGTAGAGAGGTTTTGCATAGTGTAGACCTTATTTTAAGTTTGCTTCTTTAAACATGATTTTTTAATAAGACATACATTTTTTCAATATATTACCAGGTACAATCACTATATACAGTTTTAGAATAGGCTCACAATCAGGGAGAAATAGAGCAAGCAAGAAGTATTTTTGTGCTAAGCTTTACTGCTCAGAGTGACTACTTACATGGAATAAATGTAGTTCAAACATCAGCCAGTTTCTTCATTCATTTTAAGAGATAGGCTCTTTTTTTATCTTACTGATTTGTCCCTGCTCATTATGGATCACTTCATCTTCCTTTGATTTGTTTCTCTTACTGACCTGGCACTTTGTGTAGGTACTTCAATTCTCACTAATGGCAATTGCTGGCTATTGACCAAATATGACATGACCACTGAATCGAAAATTGTTACATCATTATAGCTCAATATTGGTAAATGCAGTTTTATACCATCCAAATTAGCTCTGCTGATAGCAGTAGAGACCAGCGAGGACAAAATCATAATAAAAATGTCCAACAATACAATCACAGTTTAGATCTCTCCTAATACTATATGGTACAATAATTTTGCTTATCTAGAATTAAGTGAAGCTTCCACAAACATCACTGTACTAAATGAATATCTATCTATGTTTATTCACTGGGATTTTTATTCTACTTGGTAAAAGAACCGCAAAAATGAAATTAATCCTATATCGTAACTATTGGCCGCTGAATAAACAAACCAAGGAAAACACTGATTTTCTTTATGTTTTTTCTGTTTTAGATGCTGCATTTGACAAGCCCAATGTTCTCAAGGACACTAATTGTTATTTAGCCCACTCTGTCAGTATTGAGCGGCCGAAAACAGATAATTACATTGACTGTTCTCTAACCTGTTTCTGTGACCTACAGGAGTTACTGATTCCTTTTTTCCCAAAGGTTGCATTTGAATTATAACATATTCTACAGAATATGTGCCTGTCGCAGAAAATAAAAATATAACCTTTGTGAAATGTGCATGCTTTTGAAACATGGATAGTCAGATATAGGATGGGTGAGGCATAAGAAATGAAAAGAGAGAAGAAGCTAAAACAAAATCTAAACATCCAAGAGTATTCTATGGTTTTTGTCATACTTATGAGAGCCTCAGAAAGATGCATACATCTTATAACAGGACACACTAGTAGGAACTAGAGGAAATATAAGATGCAAAACCATGTGTTAAGATTTTTTCAAATTATTGGTTACAAACCTTTTTCTTTCTTGGCTTGAGCATATAACGACATAATCATTTATATGAATGAGGTAAGTCAACACTTTCTTATTGACTTCCTTTCTCATTCTCCTCAGGTTTTTACTATACCTTTACTACTCTCCTTGAATCCCTAACCTGCCTCTTGACTGTCACCCTCACCTTGGCCTTCAAACATGGTCAGTTCTTTCCACTCAGAAAATGGAGGAAATAATTCATGTTTTTCAGTTTCCATTCTTCCTCCTCTTCTGATATAGACTCTCAAGAGCAATCTTTACCCATTTTTTTCATGCTTATGCCTTCCAGTGTCTTGAATCCACTGCACTGTTATTTCTTTTCCTCTAGCACTCCAGAGAAACTCTCTGAAATTGACCTCTGGATGATCAAATAGACTTTATTTTTCACCTGCCTTGTTTTCTTTGTCATATCTGTCTTATTGGACATTCTCTCTTCTTTTAGCTTAACTGGCAGTACTATTTTGATTTTCCTTCTTATCACTATTATTTACCTGGCTGGTTTAGCATTAGTTTTTCATCTGCTCCCTTCCCCAGAGATGAACAATATCTTTGTTCCTGTTATGGTCTTTCTACAGTGCCTTCCATGATAGCAACTACAAAAATTATTTCTCCAATATTAAACTTTCTCCTGAGTGCAAAGCTCATTTTAATTCACCTACCAAATTCTGAACATCTATATAGTTCTCCAATAGACATTTCAAGTATATTATTGACAAAAATAGTAACAGCAAGAATAGTAATGATAATATCACGATAGAAATAGTAATCCATTTCACATACATTAGCTGTTTTAATCTCCATAAAAACCCCTTAAGAGGAATTACTCTACATGTTTTACCATGAACAAAACTAACAATCAGGATGATTAAGTAACATGCACAATGTCAAAAAAAAAACAGTAAAGGTAAGTACAGTGATTATAATTCAAGTTTATCTAACTGCTAAATAACACTGCTTCCGCAAACAAATTTTATATACAATGAAACCTGTTTTTCCACTTTGTTTAAAACTCAGGTAATGACTTCAGCATCCACCAATCACTCATAATTGAAATCTAAGAGACTGCTCTGACCACTCCATCTCTAATAATACCCACATTCAATTTGTTTACGATTTTTGATAAATGGGTGCCAAAAATGTGTTTAAATAAACTCCCTGCTTCCATTTTCTCTTCTAGTGCCACTTGCTCAACACTTTCTAATCTCAGCTCTCTCTAAATCATCTTTTACTCACTTCCTGAATTATCATTCGTTAACGTAAACCTTTTCATATTAGTTCCTTGAACAAAATCTTTCAATTATTTTAACTGCAGACCGGATAAAGCCCATACTCCCAATCCTCTCATTCACGTATCTATTATTATTTCTAGTTGTACCCCTCGCCACTCAGTCCCATGCCTTTTTGGCTTTGCATTCACCCCATCATTGTTTGGTATGTGAATATGCCAGTCACTTTCACACCTTCCCTTATTCTTTTGTTCATGCTCTTCCTTCTGTCCTTATTTTCTTTCCTGACTAGAAATCCAGTTCATCACTATTCATCACTGATACGTTTGGATTTGAATCGGTCGGTTACGTGCCTATCTCCCAAAATAAACTGACAGGTTTTCAAGGGCATGAGTAAGGTACTCATTTTCACAACTCTCCTCTTTTTCCCCTGGAGACCCCGTCATCTAGAACTTCTTGCACAAGAAAGCTCAGACTGAAATAATTGTTTCACAGCTACAGTGGGATAATAAGAGAAATTTTCAACATTCATATATGAAGTTTTGAGATCCCGGGAAGACTATAAAAGTGAGAATAATCGTAATAACTACCTTTTTAATAAATTACAATGTGACAATGACATACACAAAAATCCCACCATTGTACTATACAGTAACATTTCAGAACACATATAACGTGAAATTGATCTTTAAAAAATTTAGATATAGAAAAACAGATTATACACAAAGGATGGGAGATCAGAAAAGCATCACACTTCTCAAAATCTATAGCTATTTATGTTTTCTAAAAATTAAAGACACCACAAGGAAAATACAAATTTGACACAAAAACATTCAAATCATGAAAGAGAAAATGAAAAATATTTTATTTTAGCAAAATTAATAAAAGACAAGAACCCATAAGAAAGCCTAATAAACATGAAATGTAAAATCAACTAGGATAAATAATACAAATAAAAGGTTATTAAAATAAGTGTAAATAAGATTTTTAAACTTTTATATATTATTAAAGAAAAAGAGGAAAGTATCTATAAATCTAGGTAAATGTAATTTATACTAGAAAAACAAAAAATGAGCAAATAAATAAATACATAGGTAAAAAAATACATAGGTAAAAACAGATAAAGGTAAACAAAAAATATTGTAAGATGGCAGTTTTATATTAGATGACACAGTACTCAAGAAAAAAATTTTATTTTGCAGTAATGGAACAAATGTGAAGCTTTCAAAATAGGAAAAGCTACAATATTATAAACATAAATTCTTTTAATATGGCAGCAAAATATACAAAGCAAAAGTATTAGAAACAATGACTGTTTATCACCCTTCCTCCCTCCGTCCAAAAAGAATTCATGTTAGGAGACAATAACTTATTTACCTCAGAATTCAATAGGCTGAGGAGACAAATGATACAAGAAATTTAAGGATCATCCTTAATATCCCTAGAATTTTATATCATACCCTGAATATATAGTCTTTTAAAATTGACAAATATTTATAAAATCAGTTATGTCTTTTGCCACAAAAAATCTCAATAAAATTTCCAAGTAATAACTATAAAGTCAACATTCCCTTATTTCAATGTATATAATAAAACATATTTTTAAAATTAATATAAAACAGAGAATTTTTAAAAAATCAATCCTCTAAATAAATTTTCCTAAAAGAGAAAACTAAATTTTAAAAAACCTGCTTGAAATTAATATTGATGAAAACTTTATATGGAATACCTATAGGATTCAGCCAAAGCTCAATGTAGTAAAAAATGTGCACAGTAACTCATTTAATTAGAAAGAGATGTTGAAAATAAATGAATTATGCCCTTAAGAAGGTAGATAAAAAGCAATAAAATATATTGGATGAATTTAGGTGGATGATATTAAGGTGGATTTTAAAAGTAAAACCCCTCAAAAAAGTTAGTGTGCAGTCCACTTGTTTATTTTCAGTTTTGTTGCCTGTCCTTTTGATGTCATATCCATAAAATCATTGCCAAGATCAATGTCATGAAGCTTTTCCCCTACATTTTCTTCAAGAAGTGTTACATTTTCAGGTTTTAAATATTTAATCCATTTTGAGTTGATTTTTGCATATCATGTAAAATAAGGGTCCAGTTTCATTCTTTTACATGTGAATACCCATTTTTCCCCAAACCATTTGTTGACGAGACTACCCTTCCCTCCTTCTGTGTTCTTGGTGTTCCTGTCAAAGATCAAGTGACCATATATGCATGGATTTATTTCTTGATTCTCTATTCTGTTCTATTGGTCTATAAATCTGTTTTTAATGCCAGTACCATACTGTTTTGATTACTGTAGCTTGATAATATATTTTGAAATTAGGAACTAGGATACCTACAGCTTTGTTATTTCTCAGGATCAATTTGGTTATTCATAGTCTTTTGTGGTTCCGTATGAATTGTAGAATTGTTTCTTTCTAATTCTGAAAAAAAATGACTTTGGGACTTTGATTACATCAAACATAAAAATCTCTGCATTGCAAAGCAAACAATCAACGGAGTGAAAAGGTACCTACTGATTGGGAGAAAATATTTTCAAATCATATATCTGAGAGGGGTTAATCTCCCAAATATATAAAGAACACTTATAACTCAACAACCACAAAACTAATAATTCAATTTAAAAATGGGCTAAAGACTTGAATAGACATTTCTCCAAAGAAGACAGTATACAAATGGCCAACAGATATATGAGAAATCATCAGGGAAATGCAAGTCAAAATCACAGTGAGATATCACCTTACATCTGTCAGGATAGCTATTATCAAAAAAAAAAAAAAAAAAAAAAGACAAGTGCTGGTGAGCATATGGAACAATGGGAACCCTTGTACACTGTTGGTGGGAATGCAAAGTGGTGCAGTCACTATGGAAAACAATAGAAAGTTCCTAAAAATTAAAAAATAGAGCTACCATATGATCTAGCACCCCCACCTCTGGATATATGTCCAAAAGAATTGAAATCAACATATCAAAGAGATATTAGCACCCCCATATTCATTACAGCACTATTCACAAAGGTAAGGTATGGAAACAAACTAAATGTCCATGGACAGATGAATGGGTAAAGAAAATGTGGTATTATACACACAATGGGATACTACTCAACTTTAAAATATAAAAGAAGAAGGAAATTGTGCAATTTGTGATGACTTTGATGGACTTTGATGAAATTATGCTAAGTGAAATAAGCCAGACATAGATAAATATGTCATGATTCTACTTACATGAGGTACCTAAAATGGTCAAATGCGTTAAATCAAAGATTGGAATGATGGTTACCAGGAGCTGAGGGGAGTAGGAAATAGGGAGTAATTAATCAATAGGTACAAAGTTTCAGTTAAGTGAGATGAATAAATGTTAGAGAGCTGTGCACAACACTGTACCTATAGTCAACAACAGTGTATTGTACACTTAAAATTTGTTAAAATAAAAAATCTCAAGTTAAGTATTCTTACCACATTTTTTTAAAAGCACGGTTAATAAGACTAAGCTGGAATTCTGAAATGACCAACAAAATAGACAAACTCTTAGTGAGCAAAGAAAAAAATCAAAGAGAAGTGAAAAGTAAACATTATCAATTATAACAGGGACATAATGACAGATAAGAATAAGATTAAAAATTATATGGGAATAAAATTGTATTAGGATGTTAAATTTAGAAATATTTATATAAGAAATATATAGTAACATAAACTACCAGAGCTGACTGAAAACCGTAGGAAAGGTAAATAAACCAAATCATATAAAATGGAAAAGTTAACAAATGATCTACCTTTACTTATTCCAAGTTATTTAAAATATTTAAGAGCATAAATAAAAAATAATTGCTCTCCAATTTATTTTAGGAATCTATTTCAACTCTGACACCTAATGCTAACAAACATAGCAGAAAAAAAATAGAAAATCATAGACTCATTTGATTTACAAAGGTGCAGTGCCTTTGCATTTTACAGGAGGATTAGGTTCTGAACTCAGTCTCTAAGGTAAAATCTGTTTTTTAATATTTGAAATTACCCCGAAGACCCCTTAAAATGCTCATAACAACATAATATGTTGCTTTGTGTTTGTAAACCTTTTCAATACTGTATCTCCGTATGTACAGCAGATTATAACTTATTAAATATTTGCTTTGCATTTAGGGGCCCTGGTCATTGAGAAATACATACACTTAAACACCAGAACAAAAATTTATCTTAGAAAAGTCTTCCACAATGAAAGGCAAACAGGAACTGAATTCATCTGAATAGAGAGATTCCTATCTTCCCTCATAAAGCTAATTTCGGAGGATGTATGCACTGAGTGAAATGGCAGAAAGAACTGACCATACTAGTTAAGATTTAGCATTTAGTAATTTTGCACTTGAAGGAAACTTACTTATCATGATAAACCCATACCCAGAAAACAAATGCAAAACTCTGTGTACTTATATGTAGTACACTAGAACCAATACCACTTAAGTGAAAAAAAGAAAAGAAAAGGAAAAGACAGAAGCAATGATGTCCATTAACACCACGAGAATTCCAGAGTTTGGCATTGTACTGGAGTTCATGATTGAAGCAATATTTCAATTGAAATAAATAAGAATTAAAACTTTTTTTAAATGAGGCAAATTTTCATTATTTCCAAGAATACAATACTAAATTGGAAAAATAAAATTACACTAAAAAAAAAATACTATTAGATATTCTAGGAGCGCTTAGGAACTAGTGGCAGGCCCAATATCAATATACTGAAATTAATGTCTTTTTCATAAACTATCAATAAATTGTTTTGAAAATAAGAAAATAATTGAAATCCACAAGAGCAGCAAAAACTATAAAAGACATAGGAATAAACCAAACAAGAAATGTGTAAGATCTCTGAAAATAACTGTAAATCTTTTGTTACAAATATAAAAGTTAAGGGAAATACATACTGTACATTTAGATGAGAAGATTCCATATCATAAAAATATAAAATGACTCAGGGTAAATGCCAAACTCAATCAAATTCTCCGAGGGTTTTTATGGGGTTAGGGGGAGAAAAACAAATTTATTCAACAGCTTATCTGGATGAGCAAATGCTCAAGAATAGCCAGGACATTTTTGAAAAGGAAGAAAATAAAAATAAATGTGATATTATGCAATAATGGACAAATGGATGAAAAAAGTAACTGAGGAGTTAAGAAAAGCACACATACATATATGGGGAATTAGTATGTGGAAAAGAGAAAATTTCACTTCAACAGGAAATAAATAATATGAGGATAACTCCAGCCTTATACCATAATGAAAAATAAACTATAAATGATTTAACAAATAAGAATTTTATGTAAAATATAGTATTAGAAAAATATTTTTGAATATTCCTGAGATAAAAGACTTTTCTAACCAAGATATGAACAAGATGTCATAAAAGAAATGTGATAGATATGACATTAAAATTTTAAAGTTCTATATATTACCAGAGCTTAAAAACAAAGTTAAAAGAAGTGATATAAGAAGAAAAATATTTTCAACATATATAACATTAAAGAGTTAATATCCATGATATATTAAGAGGTCCTACAAGTCACAGTGAGATAGATTCTTCTAGAAATCCAGAACCAATTCTCACATGAAGTGCAAAGACGAAAGCACAAGAATATCACCGTATTGTTTCTAATGACAAAATATTAAGAACAACCCAAACATATGTCAGAACATTTTGTATATTTCATAGTGAGAATGTCTCATAGAGTAAGCAATGTGAAAGATCCAGTTTTTTTTTTATATTCTTCCCAATACTTTGTAATGTCAGTCTCTAAGTTTAGCCATTTTGGTGGCTGTGTAGGGTTATCCAATTACTGTTTTAACTTGGATATCTTTTATGGCTATTGGATTGAGCTCCCTTTCATACATTTATTGCATATTCTCTTTTGTGAAGAGCTTGTTCAAGTTTTTTGCTCATTTTTCCAGTTTGATTGTCTTTTCCTTATAGATCTATAGGAGGTCTCTCTATATATTTAGATATGAGTTCCTTGATGAAAATATGTATTGAAATATCTCCTCTCAGAGTGCCTTTTCACTCTCTCAGTGGTGTCTTTTCATAATAGAAGTTCTTAGATTTAATGAACAGCAACATCAACAGAACATCAACATCAACAGAAACGAGTGCATATCCACAGCATGACATGTACAAAAATGGTCACATCAGCTTTATTCATAATAGTCAAATTTAGAAACCAAATGCCCATCAATGAGAGAATGGGTTAAATAAGTTGTAATATATTCGTACAATGGAAAGCTGCATTTATAAAAAAAAAAAAATTCAGTCGAACACAACAATAGAGATCAATCTCGGAACTATGGTTAAAACATCCACTCTAACAGCACAAATAGATCTACACTCAAGGACAGTGATGGGTTGATTAGATAATGTAGACCAAAATGCATACCATCTAATTCCAATCATGTGAAATTTAGCAACAGGCAAAATTATTCTATGGTGAGAGAAGCCAGAATAGTGTTTACCAGTGGTTCTCAACTGGGGGTGATTTTGTCCCCCATGGGACATCTGACAATCTCCAGAGACATTCTTTATTGTCAGTACAGAGAGAGGGGTTGCTATTGCCATCTAGGATTAAAGGGCAGAGATACTGCCTATTAGATATTGTCTTTTATTTTCTTTTTTCTGCATTACATTAGACAGATATATAAGAAGCAATGGCGAATGATTAATTTAATTAAATCTATTAGTGTCTACAAAGCAAACATCAAAATTGAAAATAGAAAGAAGGAAGAAAGGGAGGGAAGGAGAGAGGGAGGGAGGGAGGAAGGCAATTTCTAAATAAGGTAGAACTAAAACTGATTCATTATAACTTTCCAGAGGAATATAGGCAGTGATGGGAAAGAGAGAATGAGGCAAGAGTTCTTTTTTTTAATACTTAGTATTTCTGCTTGAGTCTTCTTTATAATTTCTTGTTCCTCCTTCATGCTACCAACATTCTCTGTTTTCTGAGGATATTTATTATGTTTATTTTAAATTATTGAACTAGCTTCTCTATTAATTCTGGTTTTTCTAGGTCATAGTGTGTTATCTTTCTTTTATAGCTGTGTTCTTCAATTTCGTTTTTTTTTTTTTTTCTTCCAGTAAATTCTGGGAGGTGGAGAAAAATCTAGGGATCCATTAACTTTGGCCATTCCAGATGGTTTGAAGGATGCAGAATGCCCAAGGCAGAGGGTACCTGTGGTATCTCAGCATTTAAGCACCCTCAAAAGGTGGCATTAATATTTAGGAAATATCTTTATAGCTCTCGCAGGGCACTACTCTTACAAGAGCTTACTTCAAAATGTAGTGGTTCCCAAATTTGACTGCACATTATAATAACCTGGGGTGCTTTACAAAATATGCCTGAGTCCCAAACCCCAGAGAATCTCACTTACTTGGTTTTAGTTGTGGCACTGGCATGAGAATTTCTTAAAGTTCCCCAGTTCTAATGTGTAGCCAAGATTGAAACTAGTTTTACAATTGGAAGATTCAACTTACAGAAAACAACCAATTGTTAATCTGTTTTAATCTTTTCCTAGTAGCAATACCCTACTGTAGTGGTTCTTAAAACACAGTGTGCTTCCAGATCACAGAGTGGGCTTGGAAAATCTCAGATTCCTGGGTCCAGCCCAAAGTTTCTGACTCAATAGCTTGGACTGGTACCTGAGAATTTTCACTTCTAACACATCCCCATGTGATGCTTATGCCATGGGCCTCATTCTCTAAGAAAACAACTGCCCTACTGTTGATATTTATACACATGCCTAATTTATAAAAAGTACATTAATATATTTCTGGTAACTGTTATATCACTTTTTAAATAAAGTTATTTAAGCAGTAAGAACAGCATGAACAATTCAGTAAAAATTATTTTAATTTAACTTAAATAAATTAAAATTGATTTTTTAAAAGAAAACTGCTTGAAACTTTGGGGCACTCCAATTAAGTAGAAAAATCCTAGAATGCTGAAAAACTCACATTGGAAGTTACTATTCTGACCTGAAAACTTGTAAATTATAAATAAAATTAGTAACCTCTGTAGTGATCTTAAAGTTTTTCTATAAATATTCTTAATTTTCTTAGCACTTGAAAAATAAAACCCCGAACACATCATTTCTTAACAGGTCCCAGTGAAAGATAATGTTAAACATGTTGTAATAATCAAAGGAGAGTTTGAGCTATTATCTTTTGATTTGTCTGCATTACATAAACCCAATAAAGTGATTGCTTTGGAGAATTTTTTATGAGGATTACTCCTGGAACAACTTAACTGAGAGTTTATTAAACCACCTTGGGAGATATAGGATAGTAGTTTTTTGTTCTATTAGATCACATAATTCTAATAATGCTAAGCCATAAATTGATTTATGTAATTGATAGTTTCAGATCATATGATATGGATTTGTGTGTTGCACTTTAACTCTGCATATTATATTTTATAGCTAAAAGTTTTAAAAATGCTAATAATAATTAAATATTTTAGATGTGACTACTGCCCCATTGCTTAATGATGTACTTTTTATGTTTCTAAGCTATGTGAGGCAGAAGCTTCAAAGCTACAGTCTATACAACTTCCATTTTTCAAAGAGGAATTCTGCACGTAAGTCATTCTTACATGGAAGCGTAACATGTAGGTATGTAGCATTACACTGATGAGAATCCTGCTTTCATAGAAGGCAGTCCAAAAACGATAATGAAAACTCTCCAGTTAGAGCAAACCATTTTACTGAATTTAAACTTAGTGGGTTAGAAACTTGAAATGGTTTTATTTTTTTTTCTGCTCCTTGCCTTCAACTATCCTCTTTTTCTACCTTTCTCCTTAAGGACATCTTTGAGTCCACAGTAGGACAGGAGTGATAGTGTCCTCTAAATAAACCCAAAGAAGTGTCTAGTCTTCATTTGTCCTCAGCTCTCCCTAGAATACAGAGTATTTAAGCCTCCCTGTCCTCAGTTCTGGTTCCTAGTTACCAATTCCCAGTTACAGGTAAGACCTATTCACCACCCTGTAATATTGGTTTTCAAAAAGCAATCATATTAACCTCATACATGAAATTCTTAATGCAATTAATTATTGTTTTTTTTTACTGAAAATCTGTCCTTTAGATCTAATTAAATATTTTTCTGAAATACATCTGTTTAAAGTTCAAAGAAAGTTGCTCTTAAATATATGAATCGATTTTTTTGCACAGTTTAAAATTACTTAGAAATATATTAGATTGGATGTGTTACAGAACTATCTAATTTGAGGGTTTGAGTTGTATTACGTATTGGCAAATCAGAGTTTTAGATCATTTTACACAAAAATATTGCCCTCACAAAATACGTTTAACAAAACGGGACAGTATTGCATGAGCGAGATTTTTGTGTTTCTAAAATTCTCTGCTCTTAAGAGTTTTACACTGAAAGATAAATTGTTTCAATGAGATGCACACAAGAATGCCTGTGAGAGTAAATGCAGCTTAAGTTAAGTTAAGGTTTCAAAATAAAAACAACAAAACAACAAAATGAACAAAAGCAAACAAACTTAGTCACTATCCACTCCTCATCTTGTCTGTTTCTATCATGTCACTGTTTTTCAATATTCATATCAGCTTTGGCTACACCCTAGTTCACATAGCAGAAAGCTTGGCTGAGATTTTACATTTTAACCATTCAATAAACATTCCCAGGTATGAGACCAATCTTAGTGCCAGTTCCAAATTCATTGTAATGAATTCTGAATGGCCTACCTTGGGTCAGGTGCCTACCTAGAACTTACCAGATGTGGATCAAAAGTGGGGTCAGACTGCCCAATGACCATGGGAGTGGAAGTGTGAAGCATCTTCCAAAGAGGAGGTACTGAAGATGTTCACGCAGTGCTCATACAGGTTTGATAAATTCAAAGGATGAATGAATGAATGAATCACACTAAAGCATAAAATCTATTTTAAAAGTTCTCATCAATAAGCTCTGACTGATATATCCAGGAATGGAAAGTATTTTTCCCCTGGTGATAAGCAACATAATAATTAAAGCATCATCAGAGATTGACATCATTCTTGGATACTTGTTTTCCTTCCTTTTCCCTCTGCTGTATTTGCCTTGACTTTAAAGTACAGAATTGGCTTTTCATCATTGTTTCTTCTGTTGTGAGAGAATATGTAGTTTTCACGTGACAGGATGTTCAGTGTATGTTTTTAGAACTGCTATATTTATTAGTATCCTCCAGTGATGCACACTGAACAGAGTTGTTTGTTTAAAAAACACAGGAACAGTGCAGATATTAAATAATGGAATTCCTAGTTTCTACTTCCCTTAACTGCCTTTACCTAATTTAGTGATGTTTTCTCACACACACCCCATAAGATATATGAAAATTTTAATTAATAGTTCTATACATATTCTATAATTTTTCAGAGGTTTTTCTTGAGGCTGCAGTGCACTAAGCCAGGACGCAGGCCAAGTGTAAGGTAAATGTCTTCAATAGAAACATAAGTAAAACCAAACCAAGAAGCATGCCAAGAAGTAAATGAATAAGTAGAGTGCATAAGCAGGAGAGTGATGCTGGATAAATATCTGAACTACATCATGAGCTTGTGGCTTGTGATCATTTATTTGATATGCCAAGGTGGGTGGATGTACCACCTGGTTCCATTTAGAAGTTTTAGGCACAGGCTAATCTCCTCCTCCTCCACCTTTAGGACCCACTCAGCAGATTTATACACATTCTGGGGCATTCCTGAGGTTACAGGTAGGTTGCCATCAGAGTTTTATTTTACTGTACCCTTCCTACAAAATCAAAATTGGAAATTGCAATAGCGTTCATGGGAAGGAAATACTTCTTTGACTATCTCCCATATTCCCCTTCTTAGTATGCCTGTGCTGATTACTGGTAGTGATCATGAGCATGGAAGCCTGATTAGCATATCCTTACTAGGGTATCTAATTATAAGATTAATAAATAATTGATTAATTACTCGGGTATCTTTATTAGCATAATAAGGAATCCTTGTCAGGACTGCAACAAAATATTTATATAGCAAATATATTTGATGATGATTTTTAAAGGAAAATTCCTAATTTTTTTAAGCTGCAAATTTACATATTTGCTCAATGATTCTTGTCATCCTTTGAGATGAGCGTTATGGATATGCTACATCATTTTCAACTTTAAATTAGATGGGTTTACTTGATATAACAGGAAGAATCATTCACTGCTGTGAATGATTAACCATGGCAAAAGTAGTCTTCATACCAGTTACAAATTTCATTATGGCTTAAATAATTTTTAATGGTATCGTACTCATAAAATCAAACTTTGCTGCATAAATCTGGTAGTTACATTAACTCCATTTAGAATAAGAAGAAACAGTTACTTTTAATTTTAAACTTTTTTCCTTACTAACAGAAGGTTCAATTTTTAAAAATCTAAACCCCTTATAGATGTAGGAAGTAAGTCCTTTTTATTATCCAACTGTTTGCTGAGGGATAGCACTAGTGACAGAGTAGAAAACATTGTGTGGTGCAAAAGGGCCCAATTTTAAAAATCAGGAGGTTTGAGCTTAGTCATGCCTTCAGTATTTTTTTCCACTAAAAAATTTTTAGAACCTCTCTAGACATTCCTCTTCTCTTCAACAAAATTTAGGGGATTACATTTACTTCTATATAGTATGTAAGAATTCTAAGACTCTACAGATATATGAAAATCTATTTAGTGTTAATTTTTTTCCTTCAAGTAAAGGAATTTGATTAACCTGAAGAATTTGCACTATATCTTTCTATCTAGAGAGCTGTGGTATATGAATAAAAGAAACATGATTACTACTATTCAAAATTAGAAATCTTACTTTTTTATTCATTCTGTATATTAACGTATATTTACTGAACACCAACCACGTGCAGGCATACTTGTTAAATACAAAGGCAGTGACAAATTCCTGTCCTTGAAGAGTTTACACAAAAGTTTCATACTGCCGTCCAATGAGTTCTACAGCTTACAGATATATTTGATTTGGTGTGCAGTGTTGACTGCACAGTGTTTTTCTGATATTTTTATTTATTTTATTTGCTAATTAAAAAGTGATGTCACATAAATATATGAATTTATGGTTTATTTTGAGAAAAAAAATCAACTTATGCTTTCTTGTCTTGTATGATGAAAACTGACTAAAAGTAAATGACATCTACTTTTAGACAGGACCATCATTCCCTAGTTGATTATATATGCATTTACCTACCCACCCCCAGCCTCATTTAGTTTTAACCGCTGATCTACAAACATAAAATTAATTGGGAAAATATCTCACTGAGAGAAGCCATACTGAGCTAGCTAAGTATGCTGTAAGAGTTTCATGTTAATGCTAAGATAGCCAATATATATACCTAAGAAATGATTTTTTCAAGAGATAGGCATAAAGGATGGGATAAATAGAAAGACATAATACCGTTGATAAACTGGTGAGAATCAAGGATATAAGACAATTTGATCATTTAGTTTATAAGACATTTCACAGCATATAAATTAATTTTTGTGTTAGGCTATTTATCTATGAATTCAGCCCAGGGAAATTCTATGCAGGCACATTTCAAATATTAACAATACTGGCCATTTCCTCATCTTTGAATTCTACCAAAGTGTTTGAATATAAATAAGCCTTTAGGACAAACTTAAAGAACTGATAGGAAAGAAGGAAGAACTGTAAAGAGAATAGTAGTATTTATCTGAATCAAAGGAGGAGGAGGCAAAGAGAAGGGGATGGTGTATGTAGAAAGAAAAAGAAAATAAAAATCATGACAGAGAAACAAAAAGTGCTATTTTACATGCCCCGCTAGCACTTGGTGACTATTTGGTTTACTACCAGCTAAAAAATGCAGGAAAATAAAATAAAATAATAATTTTAGTTTACAAGGTAGTACCATTCTAAATTAGTATGTAAATGCTATGTTTGGCTGCATCTTTTTGTTTAGTTTACAGTTTTTAAACTCCTTACTATTAAAAAAAAATCAAAAAGTTTGGAAACAACCTAACTGTTCATCAACGAGGACTTGATTAAAATAATGTCCTTATTATGGAAAACTTTGTAATAATAAAACCAGAACTGATTTATCTTTCAATTAGTCACAATAGACATAGTGCCTAAGGCTCACCAGTACTTTTAGGGACCCATGAAAATGTGCTAATTTAAACTTCTTTTAAGATCAGAATAAATAAATATAATAATAATAAATAATAGTGAATCCAACCTTGATTATATTCATCTTTATACCAACACAGTCATAAAATAGAACTTTATTATTATTATTACTATTACCATTACTGTTACTATTACTATTATTTATGGAGAAAGGGGTCAAAGAAGGCAAAAGAACCTAGGGCTCACAAAAATCACAATTCAGCCCTGAATAAAACAGTATGACAAATCTCATGATGTACTGATATGAAATGATCTCCAAGGTATTTTAAAAAATAACACCAACGGAAAAGCAAAGTACCAAACTGTATGTAAAGAATACTACCATTTCATTTGTGTTAAAAAGGACACTTTTATATAACTTGTATACATATGTTTATCTCTGGAAGATGCATGAGAAACTGAAAATATTTAGGCTCTGAGAGAGGAACTGTTTATCTGGTGAATAGGGATGGAAGACAGTTTTTCAGTAAATATCCTTTTGTACATTTTGAATTTTGAACCATATAAATTTAATATCTGTTCAAATAAAAATATTTTAAAATTTTAAAATATTTCTTAAAAATTTAAAAATATTTTTAAAGTATTTAAATAAAAATATTTAAAAACTAGTCGGTTTTCATCATACAGAAGCAACTGATCATTAGGAAGCACTTCTCTCTCTTATATGGCATCAAGTATATCCTTCCAAATTAATAAGCCATTTTAAAATATAATGATTACTATCCCAATATCATATGCTCTTTCTGGAATTAAAAACACAAGTATATTGTCTCCAACAAATTCTAAATCTGGCTTCAGCTCTATCAAAGAATGGCAAGATCTGTTCACAAAGGCTTGCATATTTAATGCCTTGGTGAATTTGGTTATTTTCTGAGGTGCCTGCCCTGTTTCTCAGCTTTAAGACATTAACTGCACCTCCTCCCCTGCCCTACTAATATCAACCACCACCCTATATTGCACTGAAGAGGCCCTAGAGAAGACAGTTGCAGACATATCTGTTACAGATTATAAACTTCATGACCCTTTGATCCCAATGACTCTTCGTGCCTCAGTAAATTCCCACTGCCCCATAAATGCAGTTTTTTACCCACTTGGTGACACTTGTGCTAAGGAAGATTATACTGTGCACATATAAAGCCAGTCATAACTGCCTTGTCTCACAAAATAATCTCTTTCCATTTTCCCCTCAAACCTGACACTGACTTCTCCTTCTAGGTTCATTGCCAATAGACTATCCCTCACCTTAGGAACACTAAATTGCTGCATAGGCTGAAATGTTAATTAATATAACCCTCCTCCATGAGGCCTTACCTTCTCCCAAGTGATGATGGCAATGAATGGGAGGCAAAGGTGTTATCACCCTACTCCATACTGGCTCCACTCTCAGACATCACCCTCCTGTATTCTTGCCTGTACTTAGACCACAGTCTTGGGTTTACTTCCCACAGTTATTATTCACTGGGTTGGGTGCTCAGTTACAGCCTATGAGACCATTCACCATTTAGTATTGCCTCAGCTCTATCCACTTCTGCTTTTCAAACAACTGACACAACAAATTTCTTTTTTAAATCTTTAAGACAGAGAGAATCTGTCTACCTAAAACCCTAAAATGAGGTCACTGGCATACATTCCCTTAAGAAATAATTCACTGGCAGAGATGCAGAAAATATTTAAATAAAATAATACTTCAGTGATATTTTTCATAACAGTGCTCCAGCTAAAGGGAAACTGTCCAACATAGTGATTACATATAATAAATCATTAAAATTCATGTTTACAAAGATATTTGAGACAAAATATTATTTATGATATAAATATAAAAATAGAATATAAATTATATATAGTCTATTGTTCTAAATATACAAGCAAAAAATTATATATATATATATATATATATACATACACATACACACAGGCACATATATAATATTGGAATAAAGGAAATTCTCAGGGTGGTAGAATTATTGCTTCTTTAAACTTCAATAGTATCAACGTATCACTTTTATTATTAGAAAAATGCCATCTTCATGATCCACTGTAAGAAATACTTGACAAAGATATATTTTTATTTGTAGCTATATATTTATATTATCTTTCCATAGATATAACTCTATTAATTATTTTTGGCTGGTTGCTGTAAGTCTAACGATATTTCTCCTTATTATTATTTTAACAATGCCTATTTAGCATCAGTATTGTGTCACTTCAATTTTCACTCCTAATCTTAGGAGCTTCCTACTTCATAAACCCCACTTCACACCTGACATTTCCCACCTCATACTTCACAAATGTTATAGCCTTACAACAGCATGATTCTACTTATAAACATTCCACTTCTAACCTTAGGAGTTTCCTACTTCATAAATCCCACTTCACATCTGACATTTCAAACTTCACATGTCACATGTCACACTTCACAAATGGGAAAGTGTATTTCCATTTAGTTCACCTCCCTTGTCCTTTACCTTTATGCTCTATTGCCATGTTTTTACATGTACACGCATCATAAACGTGGCCTTATGCAAAGCATTAAATTCTTTTTAAGAAACTTAGAAGAGAATTTAAAAATTGGTCTTTGTATTTACACAGTGATTTTCCATTTCCGCTTGCCATTCTCTCCTTCCTGTAAATCGAAATTTCCATCTTGTATCACTTCCACTCAGCCTGAAAAACATCCTGTAGTGCCGTCTGTTTGAAGTGAGTTTCCTCAGCTTTCACTTGCCTGAAAATATCTTTATTTTGCCATATTTTTTTGGAAGATAATTTTACTGGATATATAATTCAAGACTGATAACTTTTTAATTTCTTTTTAGCACCTTAAAGATGCTACCACTCCTGGTCTTCATTGTTTCTGATGAGAACTCTGCCTTCATATATATTATTGTTCTTCTGTATGTAATGAATGCATCTTTTTTCTATGGCTCCTTTCAAGACGTTCTAATTTGGACTCTGATATCCGTGACTCTCTGTGTGACTCTGACATGCCTATATGCGGTTTTCTTGGTATTTATCTTGCTAACTGCTCTCTGACCTTCTTGGAACTGTAAGTGAAAGTTTTTCAATCATTTTTCAAAAATATTTATTGCCTCATTATAATGATTTTTCTTTTGGCGCTCCAATGCATATGTATTAAACTGTGTAATATTGGTCCATAAGTTCAAGGGGTTTTGTTCATTTTTTCTTGAATCTTTTTAGATCTCTGTTCTTGAGACTGTATAATTTCTGTTCATCTGTTTTCCAAGTCTCTGTAAATTGGTGAGATCCAATCTCAAAACTCTGTCTCCTCTAAGAATCTCGTTAGGGCTTGGTTTTAAGCTTTGTTAAAGTGGGTATAAAGAGGGCCTTTCTCTGGGTGTGGCTTTTATCATAAAGCAGTGATTCAGCTTGATTCCCACTTTGTTAGGAGGTGTTAGAGGGTCTATTCAGGAAGTCTGGACCCTAAGTTCCAAGTCCCCAGCACTGCTTAATGTCTAATCTCTCTGTTCTGCTCTTACCTCTGTAACAGCCAGCCTCTTATTAACTTTGTGTGGCTGTGTTTGGTGGTGCTGCCCAGCTCTCAGTCAAGGGTGTGTGGGAAACTGCCACATGAACTTCATGACCTCCACAGACTCCTTCTCTTAATGCCCTGGCCCACAGATCCCAACCACTTCAAAAGCCCAGAACTCTGATCTCTGCCTCTTCAGATAAGAGAGACTTGCACATTCTGACTGAACTCCAGGTTGATGCACTATAGCTGGGAAATTTTCCCCAGGCAGAGATCCAGGGAAACTGTGGGGCTCACCTTGTTTCTTTCCTCTCAGGAACCATAGTCCATTTATATGGTTATTTTCTTTTAGATATTTAACCCTAATATGTATTCATATTCCTACTTGGTTATGTGGTACCTACCCCAACAACACTGTTCCTTCTTATTCTTGAACTGTTCCTCTTTAGTTGTCCTCTGACATTCCAATTCTTCCTTCACGTTTGAGCTCTTTAGTACATTCTCTTGACTTCCTGGTTTTGTGATCAGTTCGTATTCTCTTTTCCTATTGAACTCTTTTTCTTTTTGGACTTCAGGGTATAGACAGTCCCACCTGATGTGGCAATATCCTGCCACTTAAAGTATACGAGACTCAGTCTATCAGATGTCGCTATGAATGACCATTCCAGTTGAGCCAACCTCCTACCTTCTCTCTTCCTTAATGGGAGGGGAAGAGGGAAGGTAGGGAATTTTGACACCAGAGAACACTCATTTGAGCCTTGTTCTCTATTAGACAGAACTGAAAATGAAACGCCTATCAATATAAATTGTCTTCTTTTTCCTTGCTAACATAAACAAATTTTGTTAGGGACTAGAATATGCCCATTTTAACATTAAAATTCCCAGATTCCCAGAAGCTAGAAGTGGCCATGTGACATACCTCTCTCCAGTGAGATGTGTGTCAAGGGCATCAGGTGGGACTTCGGGTAACCAGTTGTTTTCACTGTTTAAAAAAAAAAAAAAGACATACATGGCTCCTCATTTCTCCTTATGCCCATTCCCCACCCCCTTTCCACTTACTCACAAGGTCAACTTAAATTAGTCAATCCCACCTTTACCAAAAACACAGGAGAAATAAATGTTTATTTGCTGTATGCCACTGATATCTTTTTAGTTACTGGCTATGCAGCATTAATCTAGCAATAGCTGATTGAGACAATGAGCTATACTCAAGTCATGGAAACCTACAATTAGGAGAAGATAAAGTGTAGCAGGCAATAGCCCACCTCTAATGCTAGACTGCCTGGGTTCACTGCCCAGCTCTATTGTTTTTACTCATGTTGATTTTTACCAGTTTGATTATCCTTGATCTCAGTTTCCTTAATTGTAAAATAGGAATAATAATGGTTTAGTTTTAGTTTGTTTTTTTCTGGTAAGGACTAAACAAAGATAATCATTTAGCATTTGATAACGTGATATCTGGTACACAATAGACGCTTAATTAATATTCAAAATTATTATTCAATACTAGACCAGGGAGGGAGGGTTAGATTTTACTTATCAGGCCGGTGGTATTTTACAGATTTCCACGGAAGACTGTTGTTCTGTCAGCTGGAGTGTTCCCTGATAAATTAGAATAATGGTGGTCTTTTCCCAGTATGCAGATTAATTTAAGTAAATTGATATAAATTATTTGTTCTAATAATTTTTCTCCCCTATATGTTTTTAAATCTCTAGTGATTGGCACAACTTGTTTGAGAGACAAATGAAAACATGTAAATGAACAAATAGCATTATTATTAACAGAAAAAATTCAGAAACACCAATTATACTCAGTTTGACAATCTGTCTTTTAAATAGACATGTGTGCCCCCAAATTGTCATTTTATATTATACAAGCAAAATAAAATATTTTCTCACAGGAAACTTGCTCCTAGTTCCTGTGATTGAATTGAAAATATTGTTTCATGACACTTTACATATAATACGGTATTATGCAAAAAACATAATAATCTGCAGGTTTAAGACCTCTAGCACTATAAAAATAATCCCTTGTCAGAGGCAGGGAACAGAAAAGAGTTGATTAGTGACAGAGACATTAGGAAAATGGAGAAAATTTGACAACATTTGGACATAGGTGGTGAGAGACAGAAGAGATTCTTAAACTTTAGTGCAAATAAAAATTACCCTGAGAGCTTAATAAAAATGCATACAGAGTCCATGTCCCCAGTCCCAAAAATTCTGGCTCAGAATTTCTGGAATAGTGACCTAGGACCTGCATTTTTAACAAATCCCATTTCTGATTCTGATTCAGGTAGCTAAGAATCACATTTGGAGAAACACTAGAACATGATATGCTCTAATTATTTGGAATCATTAGTTTAACTCTGTTATTTCAGAATTATTTAGCACTTTGCAGTTACTGGCAACCATTGATGCCAGTGGAAAGCCAAGGGTAAAGGATGACTCCAAGATTTTATGCCTGAACACCTGAGTGAAGAATAATGCCATTAATCAAGACGAGGAACACAATGGTAAAAATTAGATACTGTAAAGACAGAAAGATGATGATGAACTTTTTTTGTTTTTTGATTGTTGAATATTGGACTTTTTTGAGGAGTGGAAGGGAGTGGCATTACATACTAACTCTCTGCCACGTATGACTCTGAATAAGGTTGTGAATAAGGGAGAGAAGATACCCAAGGAGCCACTTCATTACTGATAAATGCCCAGGTTGGAAGCTAAAATTAGGGTGTGTCACCAATGGTCTTCCTCACACTGGAACCCAGCATTAAGAGGCCTAGTCCCTGCAATTCCACGTGGCAGGAGCAACTGCATTTCTCTGTTACTCCCAAGCAGCTAGAAGACACTATCCTCTCCACCTTACCTACAATAGTCCTTTACACAATTTTTACTGTGGACTCTGTACTTGTCATTTATAACACACACTTCAGAATCAGAATGAATGCAAGTGTTTATTCTGTTACCTCCATTTGAATCTAAGTGCTATGAGAGCAAGGATCGTATCTTACTTGCCTACTATTCAATACTCAGACCCAGTGCTAAGAAAGGAGTAGAAAGTCTAAACAATTTGTTGAATGAATAAGTTTTTAAAAGAACAAATACTAACTTTGACTTCTGGTCTGGTGTTTGTTTGTATCTGCTCAAACCAAAGTTCCATGTTACTGATGTCAAAGTTAAACAGGCAAAGAAGACTTATCCAAGATTACTGCAATAGAGAAGAGGGGCCAGGACTCTGTCTGAGCTCAACTCACCAGAAAGTAACAAAAAGCTTATGAGATTTAAAGAGTAGGGAGCCTCTTAGGCCAATTCTGTTCACTAATTAGCCTTACCCAAAGAAAAAGTAAAATTTTCTCTTAGCTTCGTGGCAGGAGGTAGTTTTACAAATTGAAACAAGGTGCCTGCCTAAGTTAGGTTCCTACCCTTCCAAAGAGACTGGGGGAATAGGGATGCTATCTTCTTTGTTGACGACATTTCAAAAGGATGGCTCCTTGTTCCTTAAGAAAGACAGCCCTGGGTTTTAACACCGGCAAGAACTTTTTTAAAGATTTATATTTCAAAAATGCAGAGAATCAGTGTACAGTTACAAGTTTTCTAACGTAAATGCCCTAAGGAAAGAGAGGTCAAGGACCTAGAGGCAGGAAGAAACCTGTCTAAAATTTGTACCTGAGCTGAGGGAAACGTCAAGGCGGTCTTAATAAAAGATTAGCTGTGTTTCTGCAGTTCTGCACCAACGAACTCAAATTATGAGCTTCCAATTTCTCATGGTTTCTTCATGCAAAGAGCTGCTGCACACTTTAAACAACTTTTTTTTGTTTACTTTCTTACTTGTGAGCCAACCACGGAGCTCTTCCCCATGCCTTCTGGCAGGGCGCGTGCGCGGATGGCCTTGCGCGCCTGACGTCACGGAACGCGCCAGCCCCGTCATGTTAGCAACCGAAAGCGTCCCTGGTAGCAGTGGCGGCTGAGATGTACGAACTTCCGGTTCTCCCGGCAGCTGTAGCCGCTGACGCTTCTGCCACCTACTGTGGCCGGGTCTTAGCCCGGGATTTGGTCACCCTTCGTTCTTCACTGCGCCCATGGTCCCACCTGGAGCCAGGGCGGCGGGCCCGGCAGCTCCCACGTGGTGAGAGGGCGGTCCGGGAAAAATGAAGGCGACGCACTGTAGCTGCTGCCTCAGCCACCTGCTCGCCTCCGCCCTCCTGCTGTTGCTACTGCTGCCTGAGTTGAGAGGGCCCTTGGAGGTACTGCTGCAGGCGGCCGAGGCCGTGCCGGATCCCAGGCCTCCGGACCGTGGGCCGCGAACCCTGCCACCTCTGCCGCCCGGCCCCACAGCTGCCCAGTCCCCGGGCCGCGCTCCGGCCGAAGCCGAGGGACCACGGGGCGCCGAGGGCGTCAATAGCAGCACTCCCGGGGCGGGGCTTGCAGCAGAAGACCCAGGCGGGAAGGCAGGGGAAGAAGGCCCAGTGGGTGGCGTCCTCGCTGTGAGCCCCAACCCCGACGACAAGCCCATGACCCAACGAGCCCTGACCGTGTTGATGGTGGTGAGTGGCGCGGTGCTGGTGTACTTCGTCGTCAGGACGGTCAGGTGAGGCGAAGCCTCGATGAGCCTCCCTCGCAGGCCTGAAATGGGCTATCTTTTGACCTGGCGTTGCCCTCTTCCCACCCCCAGTATCATGGGTGCCTGCCTGAGTGAGAGACTGTGAGGATGAATGTCTTAAAAGCCTGTGGTACCTTTGGGAGTATTTAAACCACCAAGTAGTTGCTCCCTTTCATTTATAAATTATAAATTAGTACCGAACCTCTAAATCAATCTTTATTTGAGTAAATTAATAATAATGCAGAATGACCTTATTATCTGGATACTTTATTTTATAAAATGTAAAAGAAGAAAAGTTCTTTTAGCAGTAGTTTCTTAGTGTTGACTTTTAACCCACCACCTTAGTAATTCGGTTGTACCACATGAAATTTCTTACATTCCACCTTTTTTAACCGGGAATACTGACAATTTTGTATGATTCAATCTTTGTCATAGTCCCTATTAGAAACATCTAGCATTCATTTTGCATGGCACTAAATGTTTCAATGCAAAGTGTTACCGGTTGCATGATAAGATGGAAAACTGATACCTATGCGGGGGTGGGGGGGGGAAACGTCATAAATATGATCCTGTTTTAATATTGGTACATATGTTTAATATCCTAACTATCCTATCCTGATTTTAAATTTACAAAAATTTGAACTAGTAAATGGATAAATCTGATATCTTACACACAAAAAAACCTTTGCAAAGTGAATTCATCTATAAATCTAAGTCATTCAAAAGTTTAAACTTACAAATGAATAGTTTTTTGATCCTATTCTTACTACAGAATGTTAGATTATAGAATTACTTAAATTTCAGATTTGGTACAGATATGGACATGTAAATGACATCTTTCACTTTACATATGATAAAACTGACCTAGAAGAGTAAAGTGGTTTAATTTGTGTCCCATGGAGTCTAATGACCATCTACGATTGTAAAATCCATTGTTTGCTTTGTTTGAATTTTTTTCCCATTAACATGATGTCTGTGTCCTAATCTATGATCAACCTTTTGATGAAGTAGACCAGGTCTTTATGTTGTACCAGGTTATGAGTAAAAGTAGAAGACTGTCACTTATTTTTCTACTCCTCTTAATGCCTCATCAAGTAGAAAAGGAATTATATAATTCAATTAGTGACATTTGTTACTGTTGGAAGTAACTTCCACTTGATACATTCCATTGTTACTGAAGTAAAGTTATTTTATGGCATCAATCATGATATTAAAATATTTCAACTATGTAGTAAGACTGATTTGGAAAATCTATAATAAAGCCTCTTTAACTGGGTTAGTTGGGGACCACCTCTCTGAAGAGCTGACATGCAGAGCCAAGACCTCACTGTTAGAAGGAGCCAGCCAAGAGAACAGCTGAGGAAGCACTGTGTAGTTTCCTCCTGTATAAATACAGTAGAGGGTAGGTTTATAGGAATGCACTGGTTTGTTTTCTAAACTATTTCACATTTTTTCCTGTAACTGCCTACCCTCTACTATTTCATATATTTCTTTAAATGGATTTATTTAAACTGAAAGTTTCCTTTTAAACATATCTATTTATTATTTTGTGAACAGAAAACCAACATCCCTTGGCTTAAATAACTGATTGAAGAAGTACAATGTAAGCCAGTGGTAGACGTGTGGTCCAGAGAACCCTGGAGGGTGGGAGGGTTCTCTGAGACCTCTTCAGGGGATCTGCAAGATCAAAACTATTTTCAAAATAATACATTCTAAGTTTATAGGGCACAAGAAGTTCATTGATACAGTTTCAAATTGCACATTGCAACTAGCTTTTAAGAAACTACCTCTTGTTGAGTTTTGGTGTACTATCAAAATAGCATAAACACCAGTATCTGAAAACGCTATTAAAATGCACCTCGCTTTTCCAAGCTCATATCTACATGAACCTGGATTTTCTTTATATCCTTCAACCAAACAACACATTGCAAATGATTGAAGGCAGAAGCAGATATGAAAATCTAGCTGTTTTCTATTTTCTCTCTTTTCATTTTCTATCTAGTTCTACCCATTTAAGCCAGAGATTAAAGAGATTTAAAAAAATCTAAATCTATGCCAATTTTCACCTTTTTCTGTTTTCTTTTTGATAGTATATTTTTCACAAAAAACTATGTTAATATGTAGTGGATTTATTCTAATTTTAAAAAGCAAATGATATTTTAAAGTTTTCTTAGGTTTAATTAGCATATTAATAATCCACATAATTGATATATATATAATCCACATATTTATAAGCTCTTTGGGGCCCTGAATAATTTTAAGAACGTAAAGGAATTTTAAGATCAAAACATTTGAGAACCACTGGTGGAAACAATATTATTTGAGTTATATACTGTTGGTTCACAAAACCCAGCAAATCCAGGCCCACATTCTGTTAAAGAGGAAGTTAGAAAATGAGGTGTTACAGACATATTACCACCAAACTGAGACTTTCTTCTTGATATAAAGAAATATTAGAAGAAAACTGAAGCAGTAATTACTTTTCCCACTATATAGTTGTTAGTTAATGCTGTCTGTATATTTACTATAAATATCCAGAGTATCCTAAGTATTATGTTTCATACACATATAAATAATGGGTCTGATGATAACTTTTTGGGGATGATCTTTTTTCATTTTGCTTCCACCTTATGTATAATCTTATATATAATTGTTTATCGCCATTGATTTTCTATCTTCATTTCTGTAAAGCTCGGAAGGGTACAGTCTTTTCAGTCTGATTCTGTTGGATGACTCACTAATATTGTGTGTTAACAGCCAAATTCTGAACCTATGGCTAAGAAAAACTGGACTCTTTAACCAGCATCTAGTACATTCATTTAGTCCAAGTCCTAAATTTAGTTGGCCACCTGATGTCCAAAGCTTGACTGATGCTAACAATGTCTGGGCAATGTTCAGAACTTATGCTTTTTGCTTCCAGATTATGGGATGAAAACTATTCATTTTGGTGAATGCCCATTTTGACCCCCCAACTTCCAAAATAGGCATGACAACACCGCAGCATTATTTATTTGTGCCAAGGGGGAAGAATGGGCCAAAATCATCATTTCATTAAATCATATGTGAAAACACTGAGAATATTTTACTTGTAAAGTACTTGAACTCCATGAAATGTCCATATTGTTTTACTTTAATCTAATTCAGTTATAATGAATGTGTAACTAGAGATAACTTCCCCTTTGAGTCTGGAAATATTCCAAAGAACAATTAGATTCTCTCTGTAGAAATTGAAATATATATAGAGAGAAGGAACAGAGTAGGCTTCCTAAGACTAATACATAGTCTTTCTGAGAAGAGGCTCATTGTCTGTCTCATTCTCTATTATATCCCCAGTGCTGAATATTATGTACAAAATAGGGTAGGCCCTGAGTAAGTAGTTGCCTAATTAATGAGTGTTCTTAGTTCTTGTCGGGGATCAGTGTGAGTCTGGGGAAGACTCAAAAACATGAGGACAAAGGTTATTTACTTACCATTTTTTATCCAAGGCTAAGTACAGTGTTTGCACTCAGACATTTAGTAAATGAACTAAGTTTGATTAGACTGAGAAAATAAATGTTTGGGTAGGGAAAACAGTTATTTTATTACGTTTTTCAAAAGAAATAACATTCCCCATCTTTCTCCTCCTGTACACTTTTCCTTTCATGCTTCATTCTAATATTAAAGGAATATTAGGTTACTGCTTCTGTCAGTTACTATTTTAGTTAAACACATAGAACAAGCCTGGCTAACTTAAACTAATGGGGATTTACTGGAAGAATGCTGAGATCTCAGAAAGTCAAAGAGAAACTGGAGAATCGGTTCTGGGAACAGGCAGAAACTAAGTCAGCTTAGGAGACAAGACATCAAAATGCCACACAGGTTTCTTTGCAGGAACATACCATTGTATAGATATGCAGTAGTTTTCAGTCTCTTGGACCCTCAGCTTAGGAATCAAATTCCATGGAAGGAGAAATAAGTTAAGTCTATCTATTGGCAGAGGTGGTGGGAATCTTAATTATCATCTCACCAGACTGTTTACTGTGGTAGAGATACTACCAATAAAGGAATATGGGTGCAAAAAGGAAAGGAATACCGTCACCAAAACAACATATTTACACCTCCCTGATCCATCTTTGCTCTAGGAATCAAGGAGGAATATAAACTATTCATACCCACCTTGCTAGATATTTTTTAGCCTAGCAGTTTAAAACACCAGTCCCTATGAGTGGCTCAAGAAGTGTCATGCAATTTGACCAGCAGTCTGTAAGGTCACTAATCACCTCCAAGCTACCAAATGTTCTTTATTCTACCAGAAGGGTCTTTATTCTGAATAGCTCTACTGCATTTGTTACCAATCATTTAATTCTTGAGTAATTTTCCTCTATTGGCTTCTGTTCCTTTTTACTATTTTAACCCCTTTTCAGTATAGTCTTATGGGAAGTCAGACTTTCTGAGTTCTAATCCCAAGAGCTGTGTACTCTTGGGTAAGTTACATAGCAGCTCTAAAGTTCAGCTCAGGTTTTGTAAAATAGAGAAAATGGTAGTATTTACCAGAAAGGATTGTTTCAAGGACCTATACAAAGTACTTAGCACAGTTCCTGGCACATAATAACTGCTCAATGAATTTTACTAGTGATAATGATTATTTTTTCTTATCACCCTTTTCTGATCTCTTCCATGGATCTTTTCCGTTTTCTCTTATAATAAGGACAAAATCTAGGCTTCTGAGAGTGCTTCTTTTTATTTATTTATTTGTAATTGAATGAAAGATTCCTTAAATTCTATAGTGATTTACAATTTTCAAAAGTTTCACACAGATGATTTCGTGCTTCTAAAGCTATCTCTTTAGTCTGTTCTTCTACATATGATAATAGGGTTTTCTGTATTTAAGCAATATTTATCATGTGCAGTTCTGGGAGATAAAAGTAATGAGGTTAATTTGGGGGGGAATTTGGGCCAGGGTAGTGCTCCCCAACCTTTTTCGTGCCATGCCACACTTAGAAATTGATATTCATGTAGGGTAAATGCTTGAGACTATTTGCCCTGATCTCTGTCAAGCTTGGACCCTGTTAGCTATTCCAAAGGACTAAGGAGATCTTTGTTTTGGCACATCAGTAAACCATTTGCGTGTATGACACAGTGGTTGGGAAGTGTTTATAGAATGGTGCTGAATGTGGACTATGTAAAGAAATAGTAAGACAAGTTATCATATGGGCCACCTTTAAATCCAGATTCTTAAAATGAAGAGAATCATAAGGAAACATACAAGTAGGTGATGGAACACTGGTAACCTAACTCAGAGAAGCTAGGATGCTCAATGCCCTTATCAGTTAGGAGGTTTTTACCTGTGAGTAATAGAATATCCAATTAAACGTGACTTTAACATAAGGACATGTTTTGTAGTTGTTTCTTATCATGAATATGAGCAGGCTCAGGCTTAGTTCAGTGACTTTGTGAGATTATCAAGGATCTGGCTTTTTCTATCCTTGTCTCACCATGGGATGGCTACCTCAGCTTTAAGCATTGTGTTCCCACACAATAGTATCTCAAATAGGAAAGAGGGAAGGGGGCCTGAAAAGAGGCCTTCTCTTCCTATGTTCTTTTTTTATCAAGGAGAAAAATCTTTCCCAGAAACCCCACTACTTGAGTTCACCCCTTCTATCTCATTTGTCTGAACTGCTTCATCTACTTAGCCCTAGACAATGACTGGCAAAAGGGAAATTATATTTTCATGATTGGTTGCACCAATTATTATGATCATTATGTATCTCTTAGGGCTGGGCTCAATTGCTGTCTAACCAAAATCATGGTACTGTTAAGGCAGAAGAGAGTTTCCTTTAGGATAAACAAAAAGCAGATACTGTTACAGTGATCAAAACTAAGAGATGGCCTAACCAGAAGATCATAAATGTACTTATTATTGTAAGTAGCTACCAAGTCATTACTTTTTACCATGAAAGGACGAACCAGAAAATGCAATTCACTTAAAACAATATATCCAGACTGGTATAATGTAAGATCATTGTGTAAGGGATCAGAAGACGACTGTTTGGTAGCTAATTTTGGACGTTGGTTAGAATTACTTTGAATCATTAGGATTGTTGTGAGGATTACATCAGGTAATGCTTGCAAGCTGCTTAGCTCAATGCCTGACATATGTGCACACTCGGTAAATAGTAGTATTCTTAGTGAAATTTTTCTGTATCTAGAATTGCTATTGTAATATATTTGGGGGGTTTTACAGTATTTTCTGTAAAAAATGTATTTCCCCCATACCACACTCTGTGGTATCTGACCTCTTAAACTGTAATCAACAAGAGGTTAGGTCTGACAAGGCTAGAGATGGGGTGGGAGCAAGGGGAAAAAAGGAGGTTGTAAGAGAAATCTGCTAGAGTGTTGGTCATAGAGCCAGTCAAAGGTGAGGCGGGATGAATCTTAGAGGCGCTGGTTTGTAAATAAGACTTTAAAGTCGGTTGGGGAATAAACCCATGCTGAACTGTTAGAGGTGGAGGTCAGGAGAATTATCAGTCTTCACATCCCAAATTCTAGGGCCTAAAAGAGAACACTAGGAAATCTTTATAAAGACAAAGAGGAAAGATGACAAGGGAGCTATGTGCTGTGCACCTTCATGTAGGATACTTCATAGCTAAGCTATATGACATTTACTTAAGGTTTACTTCACCTGGGGGTATCCACCAGAATACCATCAAATGGGAGACAAATCTAAACACAAGAACTGATCGTACATGCTGAATTACAAGGAGCTTGTTTAGAAAAGGGGTCTATCAGAGAAAGCAACATTGCAATAACCTAAACATAGATAAACATGCATTTGATCTTTTCTTTTTTAACTTTTAGGTATTAGCAGTGAACATGTTACGGGAGATGAAAAGTGGCAGGATACCTTGCTGGGGAATCTTCTATTTAGTGCTGCACTTGGTCAAGCTTGTGATAGTGACAGAGCCTGGTAACTTATAAGCCAATAGAGAGGACCCAAGAATAATTATGAAAAGAAGCCAAAAAGATTCAAAAGCTCAGTAGTCTGTCAACTTGAGGTCAATAACTCATGACAGCACCATTGCTTTACATTAAAGTGGTATAATTACAGTGATCCTTGAGAGATCAAAAAGAGTAGAATTAGCTCATTTTATCCTATATATTAAGGCATGGATAGCTCTAGTGTTGGATATGGCTCCATGTAGAATGCTGAGATTTTAAAAGAAAAACAATAGTTTGGCTTTTGAAAGGATAAACTTCAATTATTTAGTGTGTAAATGAAGAATAACTACATGTTACAATATGGTAAATTTACATACCCAAAAGATAAAAATGAAACTCCACAGCACAGGATACAAGTTGAATATTGGTGGTTCTAATTGAGATGGAATATGAGAATCACCTGGGCTAAAACAGATAGGCTAATCTACCTAAAACATCCCAAATGCGTATCTTAGAGGTCCTGAATGCATGTTTAATATGCTTAATTATTCTAGGGGTGTGTGTGTGCGTGTGCGTGTGTGTGTGTGTGTGCGTGCGTGCGTGCGTGTGTGTGTGTGTGTGTGTGTGTGTGTGTGTGTGTGTGTCTAGATCCCTTAGGTTTTGCTGTGGTATGGTTCTGGA
The DNA here is from genome assembly GCF_965194825.1 of Balaenoptera physalus. Taxonomy (NCBI): domain Eukaryota; kingdom Metazoa; phylum Chordata; class Mammalia; order Artiodactyla; family Balaenopteridae; genus Balaenoptera; species Balaenoptera physalus. The sequence goes on along the minus strand of NC_138890.1, from coordinate 96,171,557 downwards.
GATGGTGTTCTTTCAGGCTTCTCTTATACCAGAGGTGGTGATTTGCATATAAAATTGTAGGTGTCTTTGTTATACAGAGAAAATGCAAGATCTATTGTGAATCTGAATAGTTCAGTTAAATAATTTAACAGATATTTATTAGGCATATGCTTTATGCCAGTCCTTGTGTGCTGTAGGCAGAGTGATAAGAACAGATCTATTTCCTGTTCCCATGAAATTAATGGTCTAATAGGGAAGATAAAAAGTTACAAAAATAAGTGTGCAAGTACATCTTTGATAAGTTCTTCAAAGGATATGTGCATGGGTGGTATGGAAGCCAGTAATAGGTGCTTGTGACCTAGCTGGGTAGATTAGGGAAGCCTTCCTTGTAAAATGAATAGGCAGTACCACAGCAATATTGTGGTGGCCAATGTCAGAGAAAGCATAGCTATTATGAGGGAATGAGGGAAGGCTTTGTCAATGGAGTATAGAAAGTGAAGTAGAATGTAGAGTCAAGAGCAAGGTAAGGCCAGAGAGAAAAATATGAGCCATCCTGTGTTGAACTTTATAGGCCTTATTACAGAATCATTTACTGCCAAGCAGTAGGAAACCAGTGGTAATTTTAGAGGGGAGATTGGTGAGTGACCAGAGTAGACAGAGGTAGACAGTTATAAAGCTACTTTAATAATTAAGGCAATAGATAGTAGCAGTGGTAAGCACTGTAAGTGAACTTCAGTGATTCTCAGGAAGTTCAGTCAATTGGACTTTGTGATTGTGGCAGCCGTGGAGGCACACTGATCAAACCTCCCTTTAAGAGACCCTGCTGTGGGGATAGCCTCTAGCTTCCACAGCTTTGGATCTGTCACAGCATTCATGCCAGTGCCATGATTCCTAGACCTGCTTCCAGCCAATGATTGAATGTAGCCAAATCTGGTCATCGTGACTGACAGAGGACTCCCTTCTCTAATAGGCAACCTTTGCTTAAGGACATACCATTGGTCTGGTCAAAACTTTCTCAGAATTGCATTGCACTGGTACTGCTGTTCCTATCCTGTCATCCTTCCTTTCTACTCTCACAGGTGTCACACCTGTATCTCCCTCTGTAGGATTTCTTCCTCATCTCCAGCTCCCTCCCTCTTTATCCTTCAGAAGCCTTTCCCCTGATAAATCTTCTGCATACTGTATTAGTTTGCCAGGGCTGCTATAACAAAGTACCACAAACTAGGTGAACTTAAAATTTTATCACGTCACAGTTCTGGAGGCTAGACTTTCGAAATCAAGGTATTGGCAGTGTCGGTTTCTTCTGAGAGTTATGAGGGAGTGTTCTGAACTGAATGTTTACGTCCCCCCCCCCCAAAATTCATATGTGACTGTACTTGAAGATAAAGCCTGTGAGGAGGCGAAAAAGGTTAAATGAGGTCATAGGGGAGGTGCCCTCATCTAATAGGGCTGATCCCTTATAAGAAAAGGAAAAGACTCCAGATTGCTCTCTTTCTCTTCCTTTACACCCAAAGAAGAGATCATGTGAGCACACAGTGAAATGACAGCTGCCTACAAGCCAAGGGAAGACGCCTCAGAATGAAACCTATCTTGCAGGTACCTTTATCTTGGACTTCCCAGCCATAAGAATGGTGATAAATAAATTTCTGTTGTTTAAGCCATCAAGACTATGGTATTTTGTTATGACAAACTGAGCCGACTAATACAGAGAAGGTTCTGTTCCAGGTCCCTCTCCCTGGCTTTTAGATGGGTCATCTTCATGTTCACTTGGTGTTCTCTCTGTATCCATATCTGTCTCCAAATTTCATCTTTTTATAAGGACACTGGTCATGTTGGAGTAGGGCTCATTCTAATGACTTCATTTTAACTTGACTGATTCTGTGAAGACCCTATTTTCAAACAACATCACATTCTGAGCAACTAAGGATTAGGATTTCAACATATGAATTTTCAGGGGACACAATTCAACTCATAACATACTCGTCTCTTATTGGTGTCTGCTTCTTGAAAAACGTGACATTTCAGTGATGGATTAGGTTTGGTGAATGGGAGATGAAGATGAGAGAGATTTCAGATAAAATAATTTTTACTGTGTGTTATATATTGGGTTGAATTTCTTCATGAAAATCATAGACAACTAAAATTGTGGCTCACCAATTTTTATTTATGTCTCAGTGCAAAAAAAATGAGTTCCAAAACCATTCTTGATCAGTAATTCACTTTTCTTGCCAAAAAAAGTCAAGGCAAACAAATTCTTTTTCATTATTCGTACCTTTATTAAGATTTACTCTTCTTTATCATGATGCCTAATCATATAGGAGAGTGTATGTCTGTAAAATATACACTAAATACTATATTCCTCAGTCAGTTTTGAATGCGTAATAGAAGAAATTAAGGAATAATATTACTTGTATAATTCCTTACTTAATAATACCCTACAGGCATTCAGTTAAGACAAGAAAATCAGATCAGTACAGCGAGTTACAGCAGGTTACATTGATTGGTTTTCTCCCTTTCACAGAGTAGTAAAATGAAAGGGAGTTTTATTCTGTTGTGTTTATTTTATGTGGCATCATACATTTTTACATAAAATTTTATCAACCTTACTTTAGTAGTTTAGTTTTATTTTTCTACTGTAGCTTTTACATGTTATTTAAACAGAAATAATTCTTACCGACCTGAGTATAATGGAACATAGAGGAATCTGCATCTATTTTAGACAGCTCTTTGAATAATAACTTGAATACCTGGAAGGTATCTGATCAAGATCATTTACCTGTGATTGCCATGTGATGAATGAATATAAATCAATATAATAATAAACCATATTGCTATTTTCTTTTGCCTTCTTAGGCTTCCATATTTTCCTCTCTACACATGTATAGATAAAGTCCCAATTTTTTTGTTAACTGAAGAGCCAACAAAATATTTTTTCAGGTTGCATTTATGTGTTTACTATGTCTGGTAGAAAACTGTGCATATCTATGATTATATGTATGTAGTTATTAACATACATGGACAAATTGGGCATCATGAGCTTAATGAAAACATTAATTTGTAGGAAAAGAGCCATAGCTGTTAAAATTGCATGAATTTTAAATCCTCCTCTCCTTTGTTTAAAAATAATGTACACTGCATATTAAAAAATGGAAGTAGCCTTTTTACTTAAAGTTTCAGTATATTCTTATGTGTATTGTATTTTTCACTTAATGTTTATTAGTATTTTAAGTAGGCGGTTCATTGAATCCGCCCAATAATTTTAAAGCTTTATAAGTGTTTCTGGCTTTCCCTGAGAAAAATCACTGCATATGGATGTGTTTTATTATATTTGATGTTTTTATGGCCATAAAGCTGTCATGACCATGTAGCCATCACCGCCTATACCCTTGGACTTAGGAAAGACATTCTTAGGGAAGTTGCATTTGAAGTTTAAATTCTATTTAACAATATATAGTTTTTTAATTTGACTTATTCTTGTATGAATTAGTGACGTTTACTAAAATACTAAATTCATTTTAACTGAACTGCATTCCCCTATTTATTTGGTGCCTGAGGGTGCACAGTCTTTGCATATGAAGTAAGTTCTTATTAAAGAGTTTGGATTCAGAAGGTGGTATTTATATACACGTTAAAAGACAGTAGAGGCTGAAATAAATAATAAAGTGCTCACACCAATGCAATCAAATGTTTAAACAGAAAGAGAAAACAGTGTTATTGGGCAGATTAGATTAGCCACTCATTGAAAGATTGGAAAATCATTCAAGGTATGATGATGACCTTGGAAGTGGAGAAGAGTGTCAGCTGAGATAAATGTCAAAAGTCCTTAAACTCTATGTTCATATCATTTCCTTTTTAAAGACTTGGCAAGGTATCCTGTGACTGACAATGACCTGGTTATTAACATATTGACTATTTGATATGTAATATGTGACCTGAAGGAATCTAGTTTATTTCCAAAAATAATTTCACATGACTGAAAAATGCCAGAATGTTTGGAAAGCCATATGGTTTAGAAAACTGAGCAACAGACTGGCAAAAGGGAAGAGAAGAAATTATGACTCTGAATATTCTTAACTTAAGCTGCCAGGTGGCTTCACTCATTCTTATGTATTCACTTTTTAAAATCAAAGCAGTGCGTGCAAATGTTATTAAATCATGTGGTTCAAAAAGACCAATAGTGAACTATAATTCCCCTGTACCTTTCTATTCCTACTTCCAGTGTCAGTACTTCCATCATTTCTGTTCTTAGTTCTTCTGTGAATTACTTTCATCAGTCTAAATCAGAGATTGGCAAACTGACCCATAAGCCATATCCAGTCTGCTGACCTGGTTTTCTAAGGCCTATGAGCCTTAGAATGTGTCTTACATTTTTAAAGCGTTGTAAAAAATCAAAATAATAACTGAAGAAGTTAAGATGAATGTGTGACAGAGACCATATGTGATGTACAGTGCCTAAAATATTTACTGTCTGATCCTTTACAGAAAAAAGTTTAGATTTCTGGTCTACATAAGGTACGTGTGTATGTGTATGTTTATGAGCATACACACATATTCAATACATAGAAACATGCACACATATATATACTTGTAAATTTAACAACCTAAACACATGTAATTTTTCACTATATAAAGATAGGCTTATACTTCATACCATCACCAGTTCTACCTCATTTTTGCCAGTTATTAGTATTAACTCTTTCACTGGTTTTATTTGTAGCTTTAAATACTATACTTAATTAACTTGGTTTCCTTTTCTACCATCTTTGGGTGGGCATATAGAATAGATTTTTAGGCAGTGATTAGTGGAAATTATCTCGGTTTTTGCCTAAAGTTAGTAATATTTTGTAAATTTTGATCAGCCAGGTACTTTATACCCAGAAGCTAGCACAATGCCTGATGCTTAGTAAGACTCAAATATTTCTTAGTAAGACTCAAATATATATACACATGGGACAGTTTGTCTCCTAGGGGTCCCCACTATCATTTTTACAGAGGCTCGTATTGCTCTATACTTGGTGCTATAGTTGTAGTATTTCTTATCACACTTATTACGTCATACAAAGTGAATCAGAATTTAAGTAAACTTATTTGTTATTACTTGCTATCTTCTGTTTTGTTTTTAAACTCCCATAGATACTTGTGTGAAACATTTTTCTGTGTGTAGAGTTGAGGTTGTTACGTTGGAGGTGATTTAGGCATTGATTTCAGGGTCAGATTTGGATCACTGAACTAGAATATGATGTCACTCAGACCCTCAACAAATATTTAAGGAGAATCTTAATCAGACACTGTGTTACAAAGTAGCAATACAGTGGCGAACATGATAGGCATGGCTTCTCCCCTCATGCAACTTAGTGGGAGAGACAGGCAAATAAACACTCAAATAAATACATACATAGCACACATAAATGCAAGTTGAGATAAATAATTTGAAGGAAAAGAACAAGTTATTTGAGAGAGAAGGAGACTGTAGGGTTCTAAATCATTAGACACCTTCATATATATACAGATAATAGTTAAATATTAAAATATTTTCTCTCCTCTAGAGCAGTAGTTCTCAAACTTTAGTTTGCATCAAACCCACAAGGAGTGGTTGTTCAAACACTGGCTTCTGGGCCCCAAATTCAAAGTTTCTTACTCACTAGGTCCGGGTGGGCATGAGGATTTGCATTTCTAATAAGCCCCTAGATGACTGTCATTCTCCTGATCCAGAGAACCACACATCAAGAACCATTGATCTAGGATAGTGGCTTTCAGTACATTGGAGACACTTGTAGAACGTTAATAAGCTATTGATGCCTACTTCCTATCCCTGGAAATTATCATTTAATTGTATGGCGATACGGCCCGAGAAAGGAGCTTTTTAAAATACCCTAGGTGATTCTGATATGCAACCAGGAGTCTACACTACCTAGTCTAGAATTTGCGTGCATATATACATACAGTTTCATAGTGGGGCAGAAAGTACCTAACGCTGCACAGTGGCAAGAAGGCATGGAGGAGATGGGAAAAAGGCTGGAACATAATCCTTCAGTAAAAACATTGTACCAGAACTAAGACTTGAGGGATTATCTGTCAACATTATAAGTGGACAGAAAGAGAAGAAAGTATGTCAGACAGAGGAAATGGATGGCACACAAACATACAGGAGAAGCTTTTGTTTAATTAATAATCCTAGGTGGTAAATTGGTTTCGTTTCTGAAATGTAACCATTCTGATATTGAATGCCTCCAATGTCAGAAACTGGGATAATTTATTTTTAGTTTACAAGTAAGTTTAAAGATCATCTCTACCATATTCAAATAATTTTTATTCATTAATATGTTCTATTTAATAGGATGAGAAGAAGAAACCGAAAGACTAGGAGATACGGAGTGTTGGACACTAACATAGAAAACATGGAATTGACACCTTTAGAACAAGATGATGAGGATGATGATAACACATTGTTTGATGCCAATCATCCTCGAAGGTAAGTGTTGAGCAGTTTAATTCCATGAGTCAGGAGGTACTTTGACAAGTAAACAAAAAATAAAGTAGAATTTCATTTAACAGTTTGTATCCTAAATGATTATTTTCAGTTCTGTTTAATGAAGTTCTTTGTGCTACCCAACCAATAGCTCACATTCGCATTGCTTTGCTAAAAGAGATGTAAACAATAGAATATCATCCCCCAAGGAAATCATTATTGTAGATCTCCTTGAAGAGCTTGGTCCTTTTAACTGCTGCATAATAATAATTGTGTGTGTGTGTGAGAGAGAGAGGGAGGGAGGGAGATTAGTAAACTTGATTTTCTTTTTGCATTCTGAAAATATTTTGGTTTTAGTCTGGGTTATTCTATTTGTAAACAGTGTTTTCAGCAGAATTGTGGGACTAATGGTCAGTGGTCTGACAGTGTGGCTATAATGTCTATTCTCAGATCTATTCTCACTGAGTGTTAAGACCTTTCCTAAAAGGTTTGGATAAACAAAGTTATATGGATATAGACTAGTTTCAATGCAAATGGAATGAGGAAAGGAGGCAATAAAGGTTCCACTCAATAGGGAAAGACATGTTGGAATAGAGGAGGAATTAGTTGGGTGAAGGAAAACTGGAGTCCAGAATCAGGTACGTATAGAAAGAGTACAGGAATCTGGGGGTTAAAAAAAAGACTCAACAAAAATTGGGCTATTAAATCAAATACATATGAGCTTTTAGTTGCTGGTAATTCATTCATTTAATAAAAATACATTCATGAAATGCCATAAAATAGTATTAGAGACCTGATATATAAACATGAACAAAACAATTGTATTTGTTCATTAGGGATTCAGTCTCTTAGTGAAAATAAACATGAATAGAATACATAAAAATGTTTTTATTTAGAATATTCTAAAGTTTATTTAGAACATTCAAATATACCCCCTGAAAGGCCTTAAATTGCCTATAAAGTATTGTACAATGCCCATTAAGTCTAATATTGCCAGTTGTTGACTGCTTCTTTAGGTGTGAACCAGATGAAGTTGCTCGCATGCGTTTAGGAGCCACTGTGTGTAATAGATACTTATCTTTACACCCTAGAAGGACAGTAAGAATAATTGTGAAATACAGCTGGGAACTGAGACTGACTGAGGGAACACCTCACCATTTCTCTCATCTTGGGCTCACCCTACAGAAGGTGCTCATTGAGGACGATGGGGGGGGTGAAGTCTCACTTTTTATATAATTATTTTCCTTTAATTTTCATCAAAGTTTTTATAGTATTTAAAAAGTGTGGTATTTGTAGTATTTTGAAAAGCTAAATGCATACGAGGTACCTCTTCTGTACACACACAGAAAGGGAACACAAAAAGGGAAGCTGTTGACTTAGGAAGTTGGGGTTGTTTCCGAAGAGGAACTGAATTTGAAGCCCAGTTTGTCTATTTTAAGTGTGCTTGACAGTCAGCAGCAACCACCCAGAGCTTAGTAGTTGTGAAAAATGATAGTTGTTCAGAATGCAGGCAGCAGAAAATGTCTGGAATGCAGCCTGTTGTGTGTGCACATGTATTTATATGTGCAAGGTGTTATACCTGGGGACCAGCTGTGACAAGTCATGGGGATGGGCAAGGTCTTTTTTTTTTTTTTTTTTTTTTTTTTTTTTAGGAAAATTGGAAGAGTTTTGTAGTCTCTTAAGGAGTTTGGTATTGCCCTGCTATCATTGGAGAACTATTGATGCTGCTTGACTGGGGTATATGTAATCAGATAACGAGATCTGTGTTGTAGTAGTGGGGAAAGTGGCCTAGGAGTGATGAAGAGGGACAGAACTAGGGAAGGTAGGAGGGGCATAAAGAAGGGGACAGTTTCCATGAGATATAGTTACCTGTAGCCATCTTTTATTCTGTATCTTGCTTCATCACAGACCTTTCTCCCATATTTATCCCTCTCTTATGCCCTGCTTCTCATGAATCTTGCATTCCATTAGAGAGCTAGACATTAATCAGAGTTACATAAACAGAGAAAGAATAAGAATAGGGTGGTGTGAGAACATATAGTGGGGGCACAGAACGTTTAACCAAAAACAAATGGTCCAGAAAAGCCTCTTGGAAGTGACATGTAAACTGAGACTTGAGACATCAGTAAAAATTAGCTAAATGAAAGGTGGATACAGGGGCAGGAGTTGGAGACAGAACTGCAGTCACAAAGTACCAGAAGCAAAAGAGTATAGTATAGTGTATTCAAGAAACTCAAAGAAGTTAAATATATGCTATATTAATATGTGTGAAATAAATGAATGGGTGGATGAATGATTTTTGAGCTTTGAATGCAAAAGGAAGAGGGTAAGGCAGAACAAAGAATCAGAAGGCAGGCTGTGATCCATGTTAATCAGTTAGAAATTATTCTACAGGTTACAAAGAGCCACTTGGAAAATTTTAAGACAGGGAAAACAATCAAAGCTATAGTTCGAAGATTACTGTGCATAAATTGGAGAAGAGTAAGATAAGGAGTAAGGTGACCAGGAAGAAGACCCGTTAGATGGTACACGTACATGGGGTGGCCTGTGCTAGGTGACAGCAAGAGAAGTAGAGAGGAGTGAATTATTCAAGAGGCTTTGAAAGGTATTAACAAGATTTAGGTATTGTGTTTGGGGGGGTGAAAGAGAAATGGTAATAATGGAGAAGCAAGTTTTGGGAGTAATGATAATGATAATTATCAATGATAATTGATAGTGAAATCAGCTTGAATTTTTTAGTATTATGATACCATTTACTTAAAAAACTTAGAATAAACTTTAACGTACACATGTCTAGATTAAGTAAGGAGAACAGCACAATGTTAAGTGTACTTACCTATTCATTCATTCATTCATCCAATAAATGAATGATGTAGCAGCTAGTTTATACAGCAACTATTTAATGCCTGGCACTAGTCTAGGTGCTTGGAGCACATTAAAGCAACAGAATAGAAAAGAAAAATTTTTTAAATCCTGACTTTGTGAAGCTTAGCTTCTATTGGGGAAGAGGTGAGATTGGGGGGTTGACAGTTCATTTTCATTTTTACTTTTCCTTCGATATACTTTTGTGTTATTTGATTTTTTTTTCTTCGAAGAGCATATGTTCATACATTACTTAAAAAGAAAAACCTTTTTGTCTGGGAATAATTTCAAATCTACAGAAAAGTTATAGGAATAAAAATAGTACAAAGAGTATACTAAACTTTTTATCTAGAATCACCTTTCCTTAACATTTTACTTTATTTGTTCTCTTGTGTTCTCTCTTTCACTCTCATAATATAGATACGGAAGAATGCATCCCTCTCATTTTATATTTAAGTGATGTTCTGGTATTTCCTCATAATTAGATTCAGAGTATGCATTCTTGGTGGAAATACTACATAGATCTTTCTACATCCTTCTCAGGATATTGTATCTGGAGACACACAGTGTCCATTTGTTCTTCAGTAGCAGTGGTATTTGTGATGTACCTCTTCAAGGTTTTGTCTAATTTCTCTAGTATGCACTGTTTTTTTCCCCTTTGCAACTAATAAAGAGACATTTTAAAATCATGAAAATATTTTGCGTATCATCAAAATTTCCCCCTAGGTTTAGTACCCATTTGTCGTGATTCTTGCCTGATCTAATCTTCACTATGATAGCTGCAAAATAATGATTTTCCAACCACAACATTGCCTCCATATTTACCATTCAGCATGGACACTGTACTGTAAGCAAGCGCTTACCCTCATTTCTTCTTTTTCTACCTATCTGTGTGCCTATCTATCTGTCTATCTATCTATCTACTTACCTATCTGTCTACTTACTGACATTATGGAATCATGATTTTCTCTTTTTTCAAAGGTTTATAATTCACTGATGTACTTGCCAGTGGGAGCCTCTTCAAGCTGGCTTCTGTGCCCTTGTGACTTGCTCCTTTTTTTTTTTAAGCACTTCCTTACATTTTGGCCTAACAAGGTGTTCCAGGCTCATTTTGTACCTACCTACCCTGCTACAGCCATGAAATCAACCATTTCTCCAAGGAGGCCTAGTTCCTTTGGGTACTAGGTGAGCTCTTTGTTACTGGGCATCCTTGCTTCTTGGCCCTGTCAGCAGACAAGCTTATGAAATGTATACATAAGCGCACACACACACACACACACACACACACACACTTGTGCACACTTATACATGCATATTTGCATATATGTGCATACTTTAGATATTATTACTTCACACCTCCCATTCTACCATTCCAGTCTATCCCCACTGGGTTCTTTCTTGCCTTCTTCCTTTTCCATAGTGGCATTTTTCTTGTTCATTGTGTTAAGAATGTCTCCCGGCAACATCCTGGCTCCCAGCAACATCAACACGTTTACTTCTTTGCTCAATCTTATAATAAAACTAATATAGTTTCAGAATTGCTTTGCCTAGAACACTACAATAAACAAACCTACCAAGAAGAGTTTAGGATTTGTTTGCAGTGTTCTCCTCAGAGCCTCATCCTGCCCAGGACTGAGGGTAGTCAGATACAGTAAGTAATTTGGCTTAGTTCTTTTTCTTCTCCCCTCTTCTATGTGTTTGTAATAGTCATTTGAAATATAATTTAAGTCATTTGCTTACTTCTGTTTTAGATTTATTCTGTCCTTCCCATTTTTATTGTTTTTTTTTTTTAATATGAAAAACACTAACATGCTTCCAAAAGTAAAAACTATACCAAAAAATTTTAAGAATATACACCCACTCACTCTCTGGTACACTCAGAGAAGTAGCACTCCCTCGTATCCCTTCCACTCCATTCTTCCCATCTCACCCATTGTAGATAATTGGCTTCATTATTTTCTGGTTTGTCCTCCTGTGGTTCTTTTGATAAAAGTTGGTTGGAATATGTTATTTCTTATGTTTTTCTTCTTTCTTATACAAGAGGTAGCAATATAGTGTATATTCTTTTATATTTTTTTGGTTGCGCTTAATAGTATCTCCTGTAAGTCATGCTACATAAGTTCATAGAGATTTTATTTTTCACAGCTACATAGTACTCCATGTTGTGTATGTATCATGATTTATTGAATTAATTGCCTATGCTCTGATGTTTAGGTAGTTTTCAATGATTTTGCAATTACAAATTATACTGCAGTGAATAAACCTGCACATACATATTTTTGTATTGTTGGAGGTGTATGCTCAGGGTAACTTTATAGGAGTGGGATTATTATCAAAGTGTGTGAGGTCAGTTTTAACCGTGAATATTGGAGGTGCCTATGATATCCCAGAGGACATAGCAAATTGGATGGATTCATTTTTTCACTAAGAGCAATGATAGACTGTCTGCCATGTATCCCCAGGCACTCTACTAAGCTCTGGGGATACAGTGGTGAACAAAAATGGACAAAATGCCCAGCCTCATGTAGTTAACAATAGATATACATACATAGACCAGAAATACAGAACAAAGAAGTCTGAGCTAGACTTAGGATTCCCGATTATAGTTTTTTGACCTTGCTAAAACCAGAGGTAGTGCTCTTCTCTAAGCCCGACCTACTTTTGCACCTTTTAAAATGAGCAGTAAGATGGATATTTCAGGGTGCCAAGAAGCAAAGACCAGTTTTTCTATTCCCCTTTTATTTTCTTCTTCAAACAGCATTAAATAACACCTACACTGATTTTAGATCTCTACTGTGCTTTTTTTTCAAGGTCTATGCACACATGGACCTCTTTTTCTGTCTCTCACTTTGAGGAGGGTGGACTCATTTCTTTTCTAGTAATGGACAGAAGTTTCAGAGAAGTGTGGATAGAGGTGTGTTTGTATTCCTATTACCTTCTGTAACTTAGAGATTATTTTCTGTTGAGATATACAGTCCAAACTCTATTACTTCATTTGAAGTAGATTCAATGGGCAGGACTTTCTCTGATCTTCTAGTGTTGGTATTAGATATTAAACATACATTATGCCGTCAATTTATTCAACATTTCAAATTTATCTTGTGGGAAAGATGCATAGATCTTCCTCGACTTACAATGGGGATATGTCCTGATAAAGCCAGTGTAAATTGATGATATCGTAAGTCGGAAATGCATTTAATATACCAAACTTAACTGAACATCATAGCTTAGCCTGGCCTACCTTAAATGTGCTCAGAGCACTTATATCAGCCTATACTTGGGCAAAATCATCTAACACAAAGCCTATTTTATAATAAAGTGTTGAATATCTCATGTAATTTATTGAGTACTGCACTGAAATTGAAAAACAGATTGGTTGTATGAGTACAAAATGGTTTTAAGTGTATCATTTGTTTACCCTCGTGATCGCATGGCTGATTGGGAACCATGGTTCCCTGCCACTGCCCCGCGTCACAAAAGAGAAAAGATCATACTAGCCTGAGAAAAGATCATAATTCAAAACTTGAAATATGGTTTCAACTGAATGCATATTATTTTCACACCATGATAAAGTCAAAAAAAAAAAATTGTTAAGTCAAACCATCATAAGTTGGGGACTGTCTGTATAGATCCTATTGTAACTCACTTTAATAACAGCTGATAATCATGGTTAATGCCATTAGTTGCTCTCGATAAAAGGGAAAAACCAATACTTATATGGAGAGTGTATCACAAGGTCTTTGTAGGCCCTGAAAGAGGATTTTCAGCAAGGGCTTCCCAGAGCAGTCATATAAATGGTAGAAAAAAGCAAGGGAATGTATGACAGTGGTAGAGAGAATGTCTTTAGAGGGATAAAATCAGGCAGGGGTCCTATCACTGAGCCAGGGGGAAACCTGGACACAGTGGGGTAGCAGAACTATAATAGGTGTAATTATAATAAACACTTAATAGTAAATACCTGCCTTAGTGCAGGATGTACCAGACACTGTGCTAGGCTCCTTAACAATGAAATCATCAAGACCATCTTGCAGGGTAGTTTCTATTGCTCTCACTTTAAAGATAGGAAAACTGAGGCTCAGAGAGTTTAAGTAATCTAGGCTTCTCTTCCTGCTGCAATCTCATTTCATTTTTCAAATATTTACTTGATTTATACCCATAAAAAGAATAATTCTAAAGTCTGTTCATTCTGTCTTCTATACAAGCACTCGCTGTTGTTCATTTTTCAAATGGGGACCCCCAAAATTAGGAATATAAATATTATTATTTGCCTGCCTTGCCAACTGCAGTGCAGAATCATATTAGTCTACAGTATAACTGCTGGTGATTCTTGTTGGATCATGTCTTACTGATGGTTCTTTCATTGTTTAAGTGCTTTCTAAAATTAGTTCATCTTCATTTTCCAAATTCTATCCACAAAATAACGGGAAGCAAGTCATTTCCAGAGAGGTAAATTAATTTCCTTGCTTACAATTTAATCACAGTATAAAACTATCCTTTTGTAGTCAGCTCTTTCTGAGAGGGGTGTTTTTAATGTGACTTTTAGTACATAAAAATTTTAATAGTAATTGTTGGTGGCTAGAATTTGGAGTACTTATTTTTAACTTTTTCTTTGCATTAGATTGAACCATATGAAACTGCTAGTATATGGTTTAACCTAAATTTCCTGAAGGAAGTTTATTATTTCATGTAATAAGATATAACAGGGCCAACTCCAGGCACAGTACATCAGGGCTCTGGCTTCTGTTCTTCGTGATCCCCTTGACTCTGACCATCTTCATGTGCGGGCTTCGTTTTGAGGCCAATAATAGGATGGTGCCAGCAGTTCCTATAATCATGCCCAGAATAGTAATTTTCAGTGGAAGTTAGGGACCAGCTATCTTGTGTCTCCTTTTTAGGAATGAGAATAGTTTCCCCAGAAACTCTGTTTAACAGAGTTTTGTTCTTGTTTTTGATTTTCATATCATTGGTTATGTGATCATTCCTGAACTAAACCCTTGCAAGAAAAATGGAAGTACCATGATTAGTTCAGAATTATTATCTGGGGTTGAATGGATATTGAGGAGTTAACCATCCTTACCACTAGATTTAAGCATTGAGGTTAATACAGTCAAATTGGGAAAATTTGTAGGTATGTAGAAAAAAATAGCTCAAGCAGTTTAGTTAATATGACTTCTCTTGAATTTGCTATTGATATCCTAATTTTGTATATTAGAGGTAATTTCTTTGGTTACTGAAACATTTTGTGCAAAGGAATTATAAAACTGAAAACCAAATATCAATTCTTTAACAATTGTGTAGGACGTTTTAGCTCTCTCAGATAGAAAAACCGATGAGTAATCAGAGACAGCTGTATATTAACTAAAAATTACCTTCATTTTTCTTAAAAAAATGTTGGAAATAAATACTCATAAGCAGTCTTAAAAATGCAGTTTAAAACAGTGCTTTACAACACAAAACAAGTGGAAAAAATACCTTGTTATTCTGTTTGATTTCTGCTGAACAGTAAAGTTACTGTTATTATTTTATATTGATGTACGCTAAAGGACATTTTGACAATCTTGGTAGCAGCTTCTAAAAGCTAGTACTGCTATCACTTTTAAGGCTATTCTAGTGATTTCTGCCAAGTATGTAATTTAAAAAACTCTATATTTGCTTTTTAGCTCCTTCCATTCTGCTTCATTAAATTTAATATTGTATTGTATGTGTTCATTACATTTGTGCTCAATGTTACTTGGCCACAAAGTATTTTCTGGTTATTAACATCAGCATATCATAGTCAGGAAGCAGATTTGATATAAGTGTGTTAACCAGAAACTCTCATTAAGAAGATCTTATTCAAACAGTTATCAATTTGAAAATAGTTCTAATTTCTAAATCACTGCTTTCAATGTGGAGCATAACATTTTATCAGAATAAACACTAAGGTTATTCAAAGTAAATAGAATATGTATAGGAATATGTCAAAGTACTAATGCTTATTTTAGATAGAAATTGGTATTTAAGGATGTCCAGTGTGTGTTACTAGTAGGATAGTCTGTAGTTTACCCATTTAAAGGGAACTATGCTGTCTTTGTCATTATTTAAACAGGTAATAAAAGAGAACCTTCATGTAGGGTTTTGGGGTGTTTTGTATATTTTACTTTTTTGTGGACATTGAGCCTTAGAAGAAAATTTGCCTTGCTCCATTCATCATCACAGTGTCGTTATTGGTTAAGAACATGAATAATTTGTATATTATTTCAACAAATGATATGTAACATTAAATTCAGTTTGGTAATGCTGTTTTCTCATCTCAGCACATGGTCTAGAGTTGCCCTGTCTAATTTGATAGCCGCTAGCCATATGTGGCTCTTCAACATTTGAAATTTGACTAGTGTGACTGAGGAACTGAATGTTTAATTTTATTGGGTTTTAACTAATTGAAATTTTAATTTAAATTGCCAGATTGCTATTGTGTTGGACAGTACAGACCTAGAGCAAAAGTGTTTGACTGATCTTGTCTAAACTAATTCTGTCAAATGGAAACTTACAGGACAGTTGAATCACAAGTTTCTGTTCATATAGCAGTTGATCTATTTAATAAAATGTTTACTTACTGCTTTGGTTCAGGATTTATATTCTGCCGTGACAGTCTGGATTGCAGACTCTCTGAGGTATATAGTGGGATAGCTGGGCGTGGGACGCAGAGCACAGCCACCTGTAAGGTTGATTTATGTGAATGGGGTTGCAGGACAGTACAGGGACAAGGACCTCAAGTTTATGGACAGAAAAAGTCCTAAACACAATTATTAAGGCATTAACCTTTCCCAGCATTCTCGGATAGTGTTCATTCTTTAAAATCCAAAGACATTATCTCTTCTTTAAGAGGACCAGGGAGAAAAAAACCTCCAGTAATCTAATATTTGCAAATGTATTTAAATGAACAAAGAATAACAATACTCTTGACTACACTAGGACAGTTTTTCCTTTCAAACTTGATTTGGTTTAATAGCCATTTTGATAGTTTAAGATTTTCCCAGTTAGCTCTTAGTTTGTCCTTGAAAATGTCTTTTTTTATCGTATCATTGCATAATGTGTAGAGACAGAACATTCTTGAAGCTTGAAAAATACTCAAACTGAGGTTTCCATAAAATGTATTAATACTACAGACTTGCTTTACCTCATAGAAAAACATGTGGTAAAAATATTTAACATGAGATCTACCCTCTCAAATTTTTAGTTACGTAATACACTATTGTTAACCTTAGGTGCAATGTTATTTAACAGGTCTCTAGAACTTATTCATCTTGCATAATTGAAACTTCATACCCTTTGAGTAGCAATTCCCCATTTCCCTTTCCCCTCAGTCCCTGGTAACCACCATTCTACTTTCTGCTTCTGTTAGATTGTCTATTTCTTGCTACAAGTAGTAGAGAACCTAGAATTACAGAGACTCAAAAGTCTTTCTCCTATCATAAGAAGTCTGCAGGAGTTGTCTCCTGGCATCCATTCAATGGCAGTTGGATTACAGGATCTCTACATCTATGCAGTTTTCCCAAATCTTTTCTGATGTTTGTTTTATCGTGGTTATATGGCTGCTTCCATTTTAGCCATCACATCTGTATTCCAGAAAACAAAATAGTGAGAGGCAAGAACCCAAGCCACATCTGTCTCTTTATCAGGAAATCAAAATTTCTCAGAACGGTCCCCTTCCCCCCAACAGACTGCCACCCTGCTTTGCTCACAAAAAAATCAGTATTTTTGTTAGCAAACGAAAAGGAGATAATAAATATTGAGCAGACAGCTTATAATATGTCACTCTGGCTATTCAGAGTATTTTCTGAAGGTTAAATTTGGCAACTGGCAAAAGAGAAATGTTGGGTTTGGAGTTGGGGGTCACTAAATGTAGGCATGAATTCCGAGGAATTATTGTTCATGAGTAGCAGGTTTTTTAATGACCTTCAATATATATTTTTGAAAAGCTTAAATTTACCCTCAAATTAAAATTTATTAGAATCTCATTAGCCTGTAATAGTCTAATCATCTAGAGATCTATTACAGATCGCTTACTAAAGATTCAGACAAAACAGTAAGTTGGAAGAGAGTATTATTCATTCTCATAGGTATCTCCAGTGAAGTTCTATATGTTAATGATGATTATAAAGGACGATTTATTAAGTTAGTAAAATCTGCACACCTTTGGCTTTGGTTGGACTAAGTGCTTTTGGTTGTAATGGCTCTTATTAGCAGAAGTTTCTTGGAATCTATGGATTGGATTAAGTAGCAGTAAAGCCTGATGTATAATTAGAATTAAAGTCTATAAAAATATGTGATGAAAATATAACCTCATATTACCATAAACTAGTCAATAAGGTAAGAAAATGGGCAAACTTGGCCATTAGATAGTTTAGAGAAAACTTTATCTTCTGTATGGATAAATTTTGTAACTGTATTATAAATATTAAAAGTATTTTTTATTCGTTTCATTGAATATACTTCCAGGCCTGCAGCTTCAATTAATCCTCATTTCTGAAGGTTTAGACATAGGATCAGTTAACAATTGTGTTTATAGAAACTATACATAAATAACTACATTGCATACTTAAGTCAACTAAAGTTGTTTATGAATATTATATAAGGATATAACTTTAGTATGACTATGAAATAGCCTTTAATTACCCACAATAATTATATATAAAATTCCTTTGAAAAAGTTAGAATTATAATTTGAAGAATAGTATCTGATATAATTAATATAGACAAAGTAATCATGTGTTTTATTGGTGCCATTCATTATCATTTCCTTAAATACTTTCATTATCTTCTGTCATTTCAAATCTTTGGGAATATTTTTAAATGTGTTTAAATTTGTTCCAGGATGGGCATTTATAGCATTTCTTTTTTCCTTGCAGATAAAAATGTGCCTTTTGATGAGAGGACTTCATCTTTCTACAATGAAGAGCAGAATTTCTATGTTTAAGGAATAAAAGCCACTTTATCAATGGGGGGTATTTAAGTTACATATATTATGATAACCTTTAATTAATTTCTTGTTGCAATAAATACTGTATCATTTTGTTATGTATTTCTCTGTGTAGAAGTGCTTTTAATGGGCTCAGAGTTGTTGGGAATAAATTGTACCATAACAGAAATCTGAAAATTACTTTAAAGCACAGTATTTTCTGATCAGTTTTTCTTTCTTGCTTACCTTATTATTGTAAACTGTTTACATACTAATCAGTTAATTTTTTTTTTTTTTGGCCGGTCAAGGTTTTTTGTTTTTGTTTTTTCCTGGAACTATAAATCCCAACAAACAACTGGTGTGTAAAAATAATTTAAAAATTTATTTACCAAGATGTATTTCCCATTTTTGTGGGGAAAAGAAGCCAAATTTATTACTTTGCATTTGGGTTTTTTGAATATTAAAAATGTCTGAGTTGTATGCAAAACAATAAATATGATTTAAAATACTTTTAAAGTGGTACAGACTGTGTTTACAAGATAAACGCAACACTATAGAATTACATATTAACATATGTATTTTATTTGATTTCTAGAAAAATCTGTCAAAAAGAGTTGTATTTTAGCAACTTCCTTGTTAAATTATGATACCACTTTGATTAGATATTTCGGAAACCAGTGAGTTTCAAAGCCATTTAATATATTTACAGTATTGTGAGAGAGAGAAGTAACGGTGAAAACATTCCCATCACATTATGACATAGGAGAGTAAGGAATTAAAGTATGCGCGTAGACCTTGGAGTAAGACAGACCTAGATACAGAGACTGACTTCATTATCTTCTGAACATGTATTTAACCCTATTGAGCTTCAGTTTTTCACATTCTAAAAATTAGAGGAGAACTTATAGGAAAAGTATGGGTCACAAACTCCTTTGCCAAGAGGGGCCATGGAGGTAATTAAAATGTGTGTGTCCGGATAGGCTAGTTCATATAGTAGTAACAGATGGTCCCCAAGTCACAGTGGGCTAACAGCAAAGATTTATTTCTCATTACCCTGCCCATTTGTTACGGACTGTGATTCTGCTCTTCATTGTCTTTTCTCCAGGGCCAAGGCTGATGGAGAAACCTCTGCCTGGAATACTGCCTCGTAGCTAAATGTCCACATGTGGTGAACTGCATGCTAGTTCACAAGCTTCTGCCCTAAAGTGATATATTTCATTTCCATATACATTTTATTGGTCAAAACAAACCCTGGGGCCACTCTAGAGTTCAGCAAGGCAAGGTTAGGTAATCCTCTAGCAATGAGGTAAGTTGGAGTATTTGGCCACTTAAAATGCCAACTTAGTTTTACGTATATGCTAACTGGCTTACCACAGTGAGCCGAGTCCCCCTGATGTCAGTGTACTTGTGTATATTGTGTAAGCAGGAACTAAAGAGAAAATACATTTCCTCTTCTAAAGGGATCAGCCTTTGTTCAGCTCCCACTAATAGTTATTATGAGGAACTATTTACCCAGTGTTGCTTAATATTTTAGTTTTAATTTCGAAGAGAAGCCAAGACTCCAGATTTCTTATAGGAAGTTTCCTCATTTAAAAATGTTATTAAAACAGAACATAGTTTTTGAGTATATTTAGCCCCATACCTAACATTTTGTGATATTTGAAAATCATATAGCATCTTAGAAGTAGTGGTAATTCATTTAACAGTTGCTATTATTTATAAACTGACTTTTGCATTAAAACTAAATGGAAGTAAGAATCAAATCTGTCAGAAAATAAGAAAACTAACTATTAAGATAACGTAAAGCAATGATAATTTTCATACATGATCTCCAACTTGTCTTTAAAAGGGGATGTTACCCAATGTTTTAAGCTGTGGCAGCAACTTTATAAGAAATATACAGTTTCTCTAGGTTACTACTTTAAAAAGAATATCTTTTAACTGAATATGAAATTCTGACATGTTGGTTAAAAACACTCTTATTTCATTACTTTCATATAGTCATTCCTGAACTGCAAATCTACTATTTTAATCATCATCATAAGTCACACTTTGATTAAAGTGCCAGATAGTACACAAAATTTTATTTAGCTATGTAAATAAATTTTCATTAGATGTGTAACAAGCATGCTGGTAAAATGGTTAGGATTTTCACCTACAAAGCTAAATATACATTATAAAATAGCTGGTGATATCTTGATGTTTGAAAACATGTTAATTATTCTCCTTTCCCTTTTGTACCTCCTTTTGGCTGTTTTATTAGTAAGAGCCTAACCAAGAATTAGAGATCAATGGAAACTAGTGTAATTGCATTCATAGCTCAGGAGGGGAGTAAATGGAGGGAAAGAATAGGTTTGGAGTATATAGCCGTTCTACACTTGATCTGGAAGCCTGACCAACCACTGCATGTGGCTAGAAAATCAAGTCACTTCTTTCTGCCTAATTTCTCATAATTATTAGGTAAGTAACTACTACTGTGAAATCAAATCCTTGGGTTGGGTACTCAACCTACACCTTGTCAGCTTCTTGCTGGTTCTGGAGTTTAGTTGTTTACCAAGGATATAATCTATTACCTTTTATCAACTATCCTCTTTTTTTTTCTTTCTTTTTTTTCTATTTTAGTTTTAGTTTTATTCATTTTTGCTTATTCAATATAGTTTTACCTAATTTACTTTTTAAAGTGAAGCAATAAAGGAAAAATTGTTTCATGTTGGAAGGTAAAAGAACTTGTAAGAAAAATTATTGAAGGGATGAGTGTATTTAAAATAATCCATTTCATAAACATGTGTGATTGGAATACTTATTTCCCCAATACTCCTCAGCCTATCCCAGCACTTTCAAGGATGGCTTTCATAAACAGCTTTATCCTCAGTGACTTATAAGAATCCAGCAAAAATTATTCTCAGTACAGATGCTATGCTTGATTTACTAAGATAGATGTTTGATAGTCCCTGTAATTTCACATCAGTCCCTACATCAGAAGTTGAACATTTTTAAATCCACAGTCTATAATATATTTTGCCTGCCTGTATCAATAGCATGTTACAAGGCAAGAGGTAAAGGCAGAAGGGAAGAAGATAGAAGAGGGACCGTCCCCAAAACTTTCATGTCTGGCTGGTTGAGAAACAATGGATGCTGCATATTTCATTAAAAGATCCTATTATAGAGCATAGTATAGGATCTCTAGCCAGGTTTCTGGCTCTATTTTTCATCTGACTCTAAATATATGTGTTTTTACTTGGATTTCTCTCCATTCTAATTATACAGGTTCCTTCAATACTCATGATATGTCATCAGGGATAAGGCAAAATTACTCAGGGAGTTTTTCTCAAATAGGCATTTGAAGCAAAGTAAGCAAATATCTCTGATAGTTATTCCTCTTAATCTGTCAGGGTCCTTTTTAGGGCAACCTGGCCCCATACCTATTTTAATTACTTAAAAAGGATTAGGAATTTATTTTATCCTTTGACTCTGTTCACCCCCTAGCCTGAAGAAAGTTCTTTACATAGGGTGATTAGGCTGTTTTTTTTTGTTTTGTTTTTTAATCCTTTATCTCCAAAACAGGAAGGATGGCAATCTTTAAGCTTCAGACTTTAGCTCTTATCCCTTTGTTTTATGTATATTTCCCACTGACTCTGTTGTTACTCTTCATCTGTGCAGGGTCTAATCTCCCTCCCTAAAATTCCAACTGTATTTTACCCAGTAGGCTTCATGTGGGCCAATAGCTTCTTGTGGACAAATGACCTAAATTTTAGGTAGACAAGCACCAGTGTAGTCAAGGAGGTCCAAGAAGCCTGCAGATTTACTTGTTTCTAAGCAACAAACATGTGACCTTTAATTAGATGCCCTTGGCTTGTCAAATTTGCATTACACCATGCCCAGAGCTATGGATTTAACAAATCCTAAGATCTAAGGTAAAATCAATAGGTGTAGGCTTCCAGAGAAGACAACCTCTATATCATTTCTGTTGATAATTATTTCTTTCTTGGAATATGGCAAGCTGGGCTCCAAAAAGTAATCATCCCAATTCTCTGGCTCATCTTTTCTAATGGATTTCAATATTCTGTTTTCAAGATACGGATAAGTGAATTTAATTTCACAATATCCCATAGTTTTGAGTTTTTTTCTTTTTTCAACTCTCTATGGTAAAATAGACTTTGAGGGGTAGATCAATCAAACTTATTTTTAGCATCCATAAAGGTCCACTGTTTATTGTTCCTGAATTAGTTGCCTATCGAGGTACTTAACATTATTCCTAGAAAAAAACCCACTCTGGATATCTGTTCACAGTTTTATTTACTTTTAACTCCTTTATGACGTACACGGTATAAAAAAACAAATATATCTGGGGACCTGAAAGTCAAAACTATTAGCAGGACCAAAGAGACTCTTTATAGAAGTGTTAAAGAGCAAGATTTCTTTTCTGCAGAAAGTTTGATGGAAAAAAAAAAAAGAAAGTATGATGGTTCGTAGCCTATGGAAATTTTAAAAACTATATACATGTGCTGATCCCACACTCAAGAATTCATGTTATATCAGTATAGGGAGTGGCCTAAGTATCTGTACAATTAGAAAGCTCCATAAAAGATTCTGTTGTAATCTCAGATTGAGATCCTCTACCAGTCTGAAGATTAACCACATCATGATTAAGAACAGAGCTTCAGAGACTAACAGATTTGTACTGGATTCTGGCTCCATCATTTTCCTCAACTTAGTTGTCTTCCATATTTTTTTTTCCACAGTCTCTTATTCTCCACATATAACTAATAGTTCAGACTAACAACACGAGTGTGCTAAATGCTTTAGACTTGTTAATTCATTCAGTCCTCACAATAGCTCTTTCAGATTATTATTTTCATTTTGCAGACAAGTATACTGAGGCTCAGAAAATTTGAAGAATTTGCTCCAAATCAAAGAGCTATAAAGAAGCAGAATGGCCTACTGAATATGGGTTTAGGAAATTTATTTTTACTAATGTAAATCTCAGTTTCCAAAGAAAGGATAAGGTTGTTTATAAATGTATATACAATAAAAAGATAAAATAAATTTGAGGAGTTGAGGAAATTGAGGCATAGGGAAACAAACAGTAGGAAAATAAGGTCATACTATGATTTTATTGCCTCACAACTATGCTCTGAAATTCCATACATTTGTTATAAAGGTGTCATAAATGTCACTCAGTGTCACTCTGTTGCTAGTACAGAGACCAGAGGGAAAGTCATCCTTAGCATTTCCCTCACCTCCTGTATCCAAATCAACACCATGTTCATATATACATACAGTCCAAGAGGACACTTGGCAGTACCCAATCTAATTTTTTTCCAAGTTAAAATTATTGGACATATACTCTGTGGGCTTGATCATTAGTATATCAGTTTGCCATTTTTGTTGTGAAATGAACAGAAATGTTCTAAGAGAAAACCCTTATTTTGTTACTGGTTACTATCTCAGCCAATCTCCAGATTGAATTAGAGTCTTCTATCTAGGTACATATCCTAATTAGGCTCTTCAGTTTTTGTAAGAAAATGCTAACTCTATCTCCACATCAGCATTTGTGTCTATCTTTAATTATATGCAATATTTATACTGCTGGATTTTATCAGATTGGTTTATCAACAGCTTAGTAGCAAGAAGGTTTTTATAAAGATTGATAGTAGAAATCACTGGCCACCACTTTCTCTATATTCTGAATTTTATTCTTAGATTAATTTGGACTACCAACAACTGTAAAACTTGACTTCATTGTTTTTCATTTTGTAGAATTGCTTTGGATTGTCTGGCATTATGAGAGAGATGTTATAAAAATATATAGCTGTGAAAGATATGTCATATTTAACTTGTTAACAATGAGTAAATTGTATACTGCATCACACCATTATCTTTTTTTATTACAAGGATCTATGAGAGATATTTACTTCAATTCAGTATCAGAAATGTTTGGGTTCCCATTGAACAGCTAGTTTGATTTTTTATTTTATATACTCTGGCAATTTTGTAACTGTGTGACTGATTCTTTTTCTTTGCCCACAAAACTCAAAGCTGAGCCAGCAGCCTCTGTTTAGCGAAGTACAACACGTTATGGTATCATTTTGTGTATTCACCTCATCCCTGGAGTATCAGTTTGTGTACATGGCTGTGTGTAACCAAAAACCCAAATAGGAGATTCTTTTTCCTAATGTCTTGAAGTCAGGAAGTTTGTGGTTGATAGTGCTTCATTTATAGCTCAAGGAATTCAGGGTCAAGGTCTCTAAAAATGTTTTGGTATTTCCTTCGTGGGCTTAAGATGATTGTTCCAGCTGTAGGCATCATGCCTTTGTTTGCAAAAGGAAGGAGGAAAAGACCAGAAGAAACATGGTTGGCCCTGATAACAGGTGTTCCTACCATCTATTATTTCACATCAAACCTCCTCAAAACTTAGTAGCTTAAAACAATTTGTCATCATCACATATGCTTCTGTGTACTGACTAGGCTCAACTGACTGTCCTGACTTGGGATATCTCATGTGATTGCAGTCAGACTGTGGCTGGTGCTGGAGGCATCTGAAGGCTTAACTGGGCTCAGAGTCCAAGGTGACTCACTCAGGTGGCTGAGTTGATGCTGACTGTTGGCCAGGAACTCAGCTAAAATGCCTACATATAGCTTTGGCTTCTCATAGCCTGGCAGCTGGGTTCTGAGAGAGAACATCCCAAGAGTAAGTGTTAAAAATGAAAGCTGCAAGACTTTTAATGACCTGGTCTCAGGTGTTTTTGAATATTGCTTCTGACACATATTCTGGTCAAGAAAATAACTAAAGTGTCCTCAGATTCAAGGGGAGGAAATTACAGCCTACCTTGTCAAGTGTGGGCATGGAGACAAGGGATCAGTGGTGACCATTTCTGAAGACTATCTACCACAGTCTGTTCTCTTGCTACCAGTATTCATGTTCGTTCATTCCACATGCAAAATAGACTGATTCCTCTACAATATCCCCCCAAGTTGTATTCCATTATGACATTGGTTTAAAGTGTAGCATTCATCATTTAAATGATGTTCAGGGGATGATGAGGGTCCAGTTTCTCAAATGCAGTTTCTCAAGCATGATTTTTCTCTAATGGGAGATCTTTGAACTAAAGAGACAAGTTATCTGCTCAATAAACTCAGTAAGTTATCTACTCAACACACTCAATATTACAGTGGTGATACAAGGGTATGAAATTTGCAAAGCAAACAACAACTCCGATTTTAAAAGGGAGCGGGGTCTGACAGGAGGCACATAGCAGTCACTCATCCACAAGAAGTCTGAAATCTAGCTGAGCACATGTCACCAGTTCCTTGATTGGGGCTGAGTCCTGCTTCCCGAGAATGAGTCTGACACTTGGGTCTGCCTTCTATTTTTCTGGCTATGCTCTCTAACACTTCCCTTCTTTTCATTTAGAACTGGCCTATGTTTGCTGCTGAGTAGCTTTCTCAGCCTACTTGCTGCTTTTAGAAGGTTGGAGTCCCCAAGGGCTCTTTTTTATTGTGAATTGCCTCTATTCCTTTTAGTCCAGTTTTACTGGGGTTCACTCTATTAGACAAAAGCATCGCCACAATTTTTTTTCTTTTATTTTAGGCTGAAAGCCTCAATAGTGTGGAATTATATCCTTAATATTCTTAGGAGCCCTATTTTCTGTTAAGACACTTTGTGATAGTCATAGAAGCTTTTTTGTGTTGGTTAAGGCCCTACCAGAAATGTTTCTGAGGTGTCAGTAAAGTGTGCTCTAAAGGCACCATTGAACTGAAATTTATCCTCCTGGTACGTGTTATTAGAAATATTCTGGGTTTGAGTTTTGCCCTGAAGACAATTCTTGTTTTGAGAAACCTCTTGCTGCCTACAAAGACTGGAGATGATAAACAGTTCTATTTTTGAGCCCAATAAATCCTATCTCTTTTCTTTTCCCTCTAAATTCTATAAAACACTGAATATTGTCTTTTTTAGCTCATTCTTTCTCTATCTGTATCTTATCCTATGCATCTAACAGAAAACAATTGGCACTTTCAACATTCTTCCTGGAAATCTCCTTTGCCTGATATATCAGTTCATTAGGACCATTTTCTATTTTCTACATTACTGGAGCATGTCGTTACTAAACTTTGTCTAACTAAAAGGTTTCATATGACCTGGTTTCAAAAATTCCTGACCGTCACTCCTGCTATAGCCTATCAGTCAAATCAGTCACACAAAAAATAGGAATTATAATGAGGAAGAAGGGAATGGGTATTTGGTAGGGAACTAACAACATTTGCTATCTTGAATAGAGCCACCTCTTTTCCAATGAAGACATCTCAAATTCTCTTCTAGTTGCTGAGTCCAACTCAAAGTTTAAGATATGTAATCTTGATGATAGGTAATTTCACCAGTAGGGCCATGTGTAGTTCCTGGCTGTCTGGCAGTTTATTAACTAAAAGGTAAACTGTCCCCAAAATATGCACAATATTGGAGAAAATATAGATTAACAATTATGAAACCTTCCATTTGGAAAAAGATAGGATTAAGAAAATACAGAGAAGTAACATCCATAGACATTTTCAAATCCTGCTGATAAGAATAGCAAGGCCTCCCCGAACTAGTGGCAGAGTAAGCTCTGGGTCAGCCAGTCTTGCACTCATTCCATTTTTATGGTCCCTGGCTCTGCTGAGATGCTGCACATGTCTGATCCTTCAGGCTGTTGTACTTTTCAAAAGCAATTGCCTATTATTGTGTGTTGGGGGAGACTGGGAATTGTTTCATACCTTTTTTAGTGGAGCAATGACAGTCACAAGATTTTGCAATCCAGACTGGGTGTTTGGTCACCTACTGTTTTGTCCGAAAGTTAGTAGATTACCTGTGCCCAGTCAGTATCCTGTAGATATAACTGTAGCTAAAGATCTTACCTAGTGAAGGTTTTTAATCTTGAATATTCTGTTTACTGAATAGCCTTTACCTTCTGCCCATTCCTCCTCCCTTAACTTAATGGTCATTGCCTTGAGGTAATTTAAAATAATATATATGGGGTAAGGCCAAATCCTTAATCGCATTTTTGCCTTCATACTAGTTGCATTTGCCTGGCTGCCTACCAGTTTTATCTCTTGCTAAGGTTGCTGCTCTGCTGCCATTGCGATGGCTTCTATTTAGGGTGTGAAATTTGTTTGTTTGTTTGTTTGTTTTTAGGCCCCAAATTAGGGGATTCTCTGGCAATATAGATGTTAGACTGTAGGGAGAGAGTGTTTCTCTTACGAAAGTGGCCTTTCCTCCCATCTGTGCTTCCAAGCTATCTACCTCTCACCTGGGTACATCTAGCTCTTGTAGAATTTTCCTGAAGGTGGCAATAGAGCTGGCACTAGCCAACATTCCAATCAGTCCTCACTCTTCCCAACAGTACAGCCGCAGTCAGTGTATAGTTTGCTTCAACAAAGTTCATCAGATAACAATTTGACCAAATATTTTCCATTGTATCTGAAGTGTGACCTATTTTCCAGTGTCAAGTATCTAAGAGTTGACTTTTCATCTTTCCACTTTCTCCATTAAGTCAAGTCCATATTTTAGTCCCTGTTACTTATTTGTAGTAACAATTACTGAATCAGTCGCAGTGCTTGTGTGCAGAACAATGCATTTTAAATAATTTCATTAGCAATAGTTAGTTCATAAAATCCCCAGAAGAGCCAGAGAAAAAACTGTTCACAGAGAAACATTACTGCTACTATGGCTTGTCACCTAACACTTATAACACTAGGAACTTGATAACAGAAACTGCTCCAGCTGCCCCAGAAAAACATACCTCTGATTATACATGCCAGAAGATCAGATCTCCCTGCCCAGAGGCTGACTCATTTTTGCTTCGTTCTATTGCCAAACTTCTGCTTGGTATTGCAAAGCAGTCTGGGGATTGTAGTTTTTAGCTTTACAGCCTCTATTTTACAGAAAAGCAAGCTAAAAAGGATGCAAGTGGATGTGTAGAATCTGCCATACCTGTTTGTTTTGTTTTTTTTTTATTTTTGGCTGTGTTGGGTCTTCGTTGCTGCACGCAGGCTTCTCATTGCAGTGGCGTCTCTTGTTGCAGAGCAGCGGCTCTAGGCACGCAGGCTTCAGTAGTTGTGGCTCACTGGCTTCAGTAGTTGTGGCTCGCAGGCTCCAGAGCGCAGGCTCAGTAGTTGTGGCACACGGGCTTAGTTGCTTCGTGGCATGTGGGATCTTCCCGGAACCCGTGTCCGCTACATTGGCAGGCAGATTCTTAACCACTGTGCCACCAGGGAAGCCCTGCCACACCTGTTTTTTATTGTATTTTCCTTCCTGGTTAAGAAGCAACATAGCAGAGTGCCAAATGCAACATAGTAGGTTCAGCACTCAGAGTTCATATGCCACTGGCTGTGTGCCCTTGGGTATTACTTAATTTTTATAAACTTTAGTATCCCTATTTTGAAAAACTGGGATAATAATACCACATCATAAGCTTACTGTGACAACCATATAGCATAGTGCAAGTAGTAGTTATTTGCATAGTATCTACATGAAGCCAATTCTCACTAATAGTTATAATTCTCAAGAATAGTAATACTTATTGCTGTTATAGATTATTTTCACTTTGAAGCAATCTCCCAAGTTTTTATTCAATTTGAAGTTTGTCTATATTTATTTTGAAAAGGTACTTCAGGGATTTGAAGTTTCTTTTTGAAATGAGACATGGCTTAAATATAAATAATTCTGAGTATTAAAATATTTTTAAAGTTGCATGGGGCTTCCCTGGTGGCGCAGTGGTTAGGAATCTGCCTGCCAATACAGGGGACACGGGTTCAAGCCCTGGTTCAGGAAGATCCCACATGCTGCAGAGCAGCTAGGCCCGTGCGCCACAACTACTGAGCCTGCGCTCTAGAGCTCCTGCACCTAGAGCCGGTGCTCCAAGATGAGAGAGGCCACCGCAATGAGAGGCCCGCGCACGGCAATGAAGAGTAGCCCCCGCTCACCGCAACTAAAAAGAAAGCCCACGCACAGCAACGAAGACCCAACGCAGCCAAAAATAAATTAATTAAAAAAACAAACAAACAAAAAAAAAGTTGCATGAAAATTTAAGACTTAGAAGTTAGAAAGTATCTCAGGATTTTTCAGGGAGAGCTATAAAGGTCTTATGTAAACAAGTTTATCAGCTCACATTTCTCTTTGGGCCATGGATAACTTTATTGAGTCAATATTTAGTCACTAATTCCACAAAATTTTGTTAAGTACTTACTATGTGCTAGTCACTTTGCCTAAAGGTGAAAAGACTGACAAGATCTCCACTCACATAGAGTTTATATTCCAATAAGGGAGACAGACAATATACCAGTATACAAACATGGGTAAAATGATTACTGATTTTGGTAAGTCCTGTGAAACAAATACCTAGTTGCTATGTTAGACAAGTGTTGGTAGGGGCAGGGTAAGCTACTTAGCATGGAATTTAAGAAATGCATCCCAAAGAGGGTACATTTAAAATGAGACTTAAAGGAATGAAAAGAGACAGATGTGTGAAAAAATGGTGGGAAAGCATTCCAGGGAATTACAATGTCAAGTTCCCTAAATGGAAACTAATTCGAACCATTATAGAAACTGAGAGAACACCAGGCTGCCTGGGGTTTAACGAGTTAGAAGAGACTAGTGCAAAGTTAGAAAGCCAACATGGGCTGGATTATGCAGAGCTATAAAGGCCTGGCAAGAAGTTTGGGTTTTATTATAACTGCAATGCAAATAGGAAGCTATGGAAAGGTTTTTAAAGTAGAGAAGTTGTCTCATCTAATTTGTGTTTAAAAAGATCCCTCTGGCTGTTAGATAGAAACTAGACTGGAGTGAATTAAGAGAAAATTGGAGAAACTAGTTAGGAGGCTTTTGAAATAAGTAGGTGGTGTATGGGACTAAGGTGGTGAGAAATGAAATGGATTAAGTAAAGGATACTTGATACGATTTAGACATATAAACCAACTGGACCTATTGATAGATTGGAGGGGGAGATAAAGAAAAAGAGAGAAGTCAAAATGAATCCCAGGTTTTTTGCCTTAGTAATTGGGTCAATTGTAGTATTCTAACTGAGATAGGGAAAATTAACAGAAGATTAGGTTTGAAGTAAGTATTTTGTGGGGGAGGGGAAGCTGACCAATATTGACCAAATCAATATTTTCATTTTGCTCATGTTGACCTTAAGATGTCAATGAGATGGGCAAGTAAGGATCTCAAGTAGACAGTTGGGTCTGGGTCAGGAACACAGAGGTAGTAAAATATGCATTTGAGTATTGCCAAAATGCAATGATATCTAAATCCATATCTTGGTTAGAGATAAAAATGTTGTGCATTATCGACATAAAGAAAATATTTATTGTGGGGTGGAAAATGAAATTACCTAGGGAGATTATATAGATTTAGAGAATAAAAGTCATAAGATCACAGTCCAAGGAACCTCAATGTACAGAGTTTGTAAAGAGTTCTGTTATGCATGTTCTTGACATAGATTACAGACTGCAGAAAAAGTGTAGGTATGTTTCTGTGCAAGTAATATTTGATTTTGAAAAAGTCTTGGAGATGGTTGGGGTCACCAGTCACCTAGGGAGAGTGTATAGATTTAGAAGAGTAGAGGGCCCCAGACTGAGCTCAGAGAAACTTCAACTTTCAAAGGTTTAGTGGAGAAGGATACACAAAAGAATTTTTTAAAAAAGGAGAAAAACCATGAGTTAGTGACACAATGGCTGAGAAAGGAAAATGGAAAATATTTTAGGAGAGATGGAGTGGTTAACTGAATCAGATACTTCTGAAAATTTTAATAACATGACAGAAGTATATAATGAGTTTAGGAACATGAAATTTATTGGTGGCTTTACTAGATTCCTATCAATTAAATGATGGAGACTTAAGCCAGAAAAAGTAAGTTTAATCCTGAGTTTGAGATCAAGTAGTTACAATATAGAAAACAAGAGTGAAGAAATGGAACCTAGAGAAGGAAACGAAGTCCTTTAGAAAGCAAGGATTATGGGGACCTTGAATTCAATGGGGAAGGCTTGATATTTTATAGGAGCACAAAATTTTCTTTAGATGCAACAAGAGGGAAGGAGAAGTTGAATGCAGACACTGAGAGGATTGAAAAATTAGTCATGAAAAAATGAGAGATTGCACATTTGATTTTGATAACATAATCAGTAAGAACAGAGCTAAGAAAATGATAAGGAAATATTTTTTAAAAAGGCACGGGCTAGATGGCATAAAATAGCAATTTGAGCCAGTAGAAAAGCAAAACTACTAAGAAGGATATGGGATTGCTCAGTGCTCAGTGGTACGTAATGTCTATTCAAAGTTATTGATCATAATTCGAAAGGGAAACCAGGTATGTGATTACTTAATAGTTATTATTTCAGGTTTCTCAGAATATTTTTGACCACAAACAAGACAAAATCCCAAATAAACCAGTAAGGAAGATTTATTTTCTCAATTAAAAAGTCCCAACATTGCATTGGTCCAGGGTCGATTAAATCAGTGGTTTATATTAACCAAAGTTCATTCAACTTCCCTGGCTAGTCTCCAAATGTTGGCATTTTCTAAGACTAGCTCCCTCATGGATACAAAGTGGCTGCCCCAGTTTTAGGAGCCATATGCAGACATCTAGGCAAAAAAAGATGTACCATAACACCACTATCTCTTTGTAAGAGTTTCTGGAAACCACTTAGAAAACTTTCTTTTATTGGCGGAAGTTCTGTCATATTTTCAAGCTTCAGCCACTCCCCAGCAAGAGCAATGGGAAAACATGGTAGCTTAGTCTAGTCAGAACCTACATCTGGGATTGAGTCAGCCTTTCCTAAATTACCTGCTCATGAAGAATAGTATGGTGATAATAATAATAGGAGTAATAATAAATAGACTTCTTTTTGAAAGGGAATGGGGAATGACTGTTGTGTAGGCACTAAGCTGTTTATGTTATAATTGGGTATAACTAGGTTTAGGTTTTGCCAAGTGAATGCAAAAGAAAAAATGGAAGACAAGGCATTTGGGAGTATTTGCAAGTGAAGATTAAAATGAATAACAATGGGATCTAAGATGGACAGTGAGAGAAATGAAAACATGACAGTCTTGATGGACTCTGAGAAAGTGAAGAGATCAATGCGTTGGTGATCTCAAAGAAATTAAAATATTGTGGAAGTGGTGGGAATATTAAAAACAAGCTTTCCAGATGGAAAATGTTTTGAGGTTGTGAGATATTTGAAATTATGATTGTGAGGTTGGTAGACTTTCTGGTATTAATTCTGGTTCATCTTTTGATATTTATCTTATGATGGGATGTGGTTTTAAAAAATGGGTCATAGGGCCCAAGACCTTATTTCTTCTATAGGTTACAAAAGTTGGGCTTAAAGACAGGTTTCAACTATTAAAAAATAGAGATCACTACTGAAATGCAGTTCCTTAAGATTTTCGTGGTATCTCAGTTAATAATGGTGGGGAATAACTAGTTACTTCATGGGAGAATACTAAAAATGAAAGGATATATAGTCTATAATATATAGGATATATGCAAAATATTTATCTTTTGTAGACATAAAAACGATATGGTATAAAAAGAAATCACCTTGGACTTAACTGTAGTTTGTCACCGATGCATTGCCATTAAACAAATACTGTTGTCCAAAATTTTGGGTTAAAGAATATTAGACACAGTGAGGGATGATATTTGATATGACGGATATCAGGAAGGGACCTTTAACAAGCTGTGTTCCTTAGTGGAGACCTAGATTTTATTTTCTGTTCATTTCTTTCTTTTGTCTTTGTACCCAGGCAGCATGCTTTTTGTCCTCAGCATGCTCCCTTGCAGAGTGCATACCCATGGATATGAGCTGAAGCAACACGAAAACCCGCCAAGGCTGCTGTTTGAATCAGGCTCTGCGTTGCAGCTGTGTCTCACCGTCAAAGCTGGCGGGCTAACATGATTTAGGTTTATGTGTCCACGGTTAGCAGGCCTTGTTTTAGGCAAAAGTATCTATCGGCTGAGCTTCAGGGTTCATAAACACAGCTGTCCCCTACTTGGAGGCTTGCTTTTCTTTCTTTTTTCTCTTTACCCAAAAAGCTTACAGCTATTATTGCCTTCAAAGCTTAGGAAAAAGTCAGCCTCATTGGGTAGGCCAGCTCTTGTGTGCATCAGTTAAATTCTATGCCAAGATGCATTAATTATTTATAAACGCTGGGTTTTAAAATGCTTCACTTTGAAAAAAAGATACCCATTTCTACTCCTACTGTTCTTAGATCTTAAAAGTAACTAAATGACACAGGAAAAATTAAAGCAAGGATAAATCTTCTAAAACCCAAGAATTTTTAAAGGGCACTTTCCATATAGAAAAACCAAATAGAAAATAGATTATTTATCTCAAATAAAGGAAAGATTTCCTGAATTCACCTTGTCATTATTAACATTTATATAATTGCTTTTAATCTCTTTTACTTTTGGAAACTTCAGTAAATTCTATTCAATTCATCAATGATTTAATGATCACTTACTACATGGAGCACACTGGCCTGATACATTGGGAAATAAAAATGATAGTTATTTGCCCAGCCCTCAAGTAGCTTAGATTATATATAATGCTTTAAAAGAAATCGAATCCAGTAACTTTTAGTTGCATAAGGCCTCTAAATTTTGTTTTAAATATATTAAGACACAGTTCACAACAGAAATTTCTATATTAAATTTTTTCTAAATATACACACAAACCAAAGGCATCTTCAGAGATTCAAACTCATCCTTTCTTGATACTTCTTTCCATTACTCTCATTTACCTCATTATTTCCCAGAGAGTTTTTTCTTTTTTTTTAACATCTTTATTGGAATATAATTGCTTTACATTGTTGTGTTAGCTGCTGCTGTATAACAAAGTGAATCAGCTATATATATACATATATCCCCATATCCCCTCCCTCTTGCGTCTCCCTCCCACCTGCCCTATCCCACCCCTCTAGGTGGACACAAATCACGGAGCTGATCTCCCTGTGCTATGCGGCTGCTTCCCAATAGCTATCTGTTTCACATTTGGTAGTGTATATATATCAATGCCAATCTCACACTTCATCTCAGCTTACCCTTCCCCGACCCCATGTCCTCAAGTCCATTCTCTATGTCAGTGTCTTCATTCCTGTCCAACCCCTAGGTTCTTCAGAACCTTTTTTTTTTTTTTTTGATCCCATATATATGTGTTACCATATGGTATTTGTTTTTCTCTTTCTGACTTACTTCACTCTGTATGACAGACTCTAGGTCCATCCACCTCACTACAAATAACTCAATTTCATTTCTTCTTATGGATGAGTAATATTCCATTGTATATATGTGCCACATCTTCTTTATCCATTCATCTGTCAATGTACACTTAGGTTGCTTCCACATCCTGGATATTGTAAACAGAGGTGCAATGAACATTGTGGTACAAGACTCTTTCTGAACTATGGTGTTCTCAGGGTATATGCCTAGTAGTGGGATTTCTGGGTCATATGGTAGTTCTATTTTTAGTTTTTAAAGGAACCTCCATACTGATCTCCATAGTGGCTGTATCAATTTACGTTCTCACCAACAGTGCAAAAGGGTTCCCTTTTCTACACACCCTCTCCAGCATTTACTATTTGTAGATTTTTTGATGATGGCCATTCTGACTGGTGTGAGGTGATACCTCATTGTAGTTTTGATTTGCATTTCTCTAATGATTAGTGATGTTGAGCATCATTTCATGTGTTTGTTGGCAATCTGTTTATCTTCTTTGGAGAAATGTCTATTTAGGTCTTCTACCCATTTTTGGATAGGGTTGTTTGTTTTTTTGATATTGAGCTACATGAGCGGCTTGTATATTCTGGAGATTAATCCTTTGTCAGTTGCTTCATTTGCAAATGTTTTCTCCCATTCTGAGGGTTGTCTTTTCATCTTGTTTACAGTTTCCGGGATGTGCAAAAGCTTTTAAGTGTCATTAGGTCCTATTTGTTTATTTTTGTTTTTATTTCCATTTCCCTAGGAGGTTGGTCAAAAAGGATCATGCTGTGATTTATGGCACAGAGTGTTCTGCCTATGTTTTCCCCTAAGAGTTTTAGAGTGTCTGGCCTTACATTTAGGTCTTTAATCCATTCTGAGTTTATTTTTGTGTATCGTGTTGGGAAGTGTTCTAATTTCATTGTTTTACATGTAGCTGTCCAGTTTTCCCAGCACCACTTATTGAAGAGGCTGTCTTTTCTCCATTGTATACTCTTGCCTCCTTCATCAAAGATAAGGTGACCATATGTGCATGGGTTTATCTCTGGGCTTTCTATCCTGTTCCATTGATCTATATTTCTGTTTTTGTGACAGTACCATACTGCCTTGATTACAGTAGCTTTGTAGTATACTCTAAAGTCAGGGAGCCTGATTCCTCCAGCTCCGTTTTTCTTTTGCCAGATTGCTTTGGCTACTCGAGGTCTTTTGTGTTTCCATACAAATTGTGAAATTTTTTGTTCTAGTTCTGTGAAAATGCCGTTGGTAGTTTGATAGGGATTACATTGAATCTGTAGATTGCTTTGGGTAGTATTGTCATTTTCACAATGTTGATTCTTCCAATCCAAGAACATGGTATATCTCTCCATCTATTTGTATCCTCTTTACTTTCTTTCATCAGTGTCTTATAGTTTTCTGCATACAGGTCTTTTGTCTCCTTAGGTAGGTTTATTCCTAGGTATTTCATTCTTTTTGTTGCAGTGGTAAATAGGAGTGTTTCCTTAATTTCTCTTTCATATTTTTCATCATTAGTGTATAGGAATGCAAGAGATTTCTGTGCATTAATTTTGTATCCTGCTACTTTACCAAATTCATTGATTAGCTCTAGGAGTTTTCTGGTAGCATCTTTAGGATTCTGTATGTATAGCATCATGTCATCTGCAGTGACAGTTTTACTTCTTCCTTTCCAATTTGGATTCCTTTTATTTCTTTTTTCTTCTCTGATTTCTGTGGCTAAAACTTCCAAAAATATGTTGAATAATAGTGGTGAGAGTGGACAACCTTGTCTTGTTCCTGCTCTTAGTGGAAATGGTTTCAGTTTTTCACCATTGAGAACGATGTTGGCTGTGGGTTTGTCATATATGGCCTTTATTCTGTTGAGGTAAGTTCTCTCTATGCTTACTTTCTGGAGGGCTTTTAATCATAAATCGGTGTTGAATTTTATCAAAAGCTTTTTCTGCATCTATTGAGATGATCATATGGGTTTTATGTTAATTTCATAAAAATTAACATAATTCATTTGTTAATATGGTGTATCACATTGATTGATTTGCATGTATTGAAGAATCCTTGCATTCCTGGGATAAACCCCACTTGATCATGGTGTATGATTCTTTTAATGTGTTGTTGTAGTCTGTTTGCTAGTGTTTTGTTCAGAATTTTTGCATCTATGTTCATCAGTGATATTTGCCTGTAGTTTTCTTTTTTTGTGACATCTTTGTCGGGTTGTGGTAACAGGGTGATGGTGGCCTTGTAGATTGAGTTTGGGAGTGTTCCTCCATCTGCTATATTTTGGAAGTATTTGAGAAGGATAGGTGTTAGTTCTTCTCTAAATGTTTGATAGAATTCGGCTGTGAAGCCATTTGATCCTGGGTTTTTGTTTGTTGGAAGATTTTTAATCACAGTTTCAATTTCAGTACTTGTGACTGGTCTGTTTATATTTTCTAGTTTTTCCTGGTTCAGTCTTGGAAGGTTGTGTTTTTCTAAGAATTTGTCCATTTCTTCCAGATTGTCCATTTTGTTGGCATATAGTTGCTTGTAGCAATCTCTCATGATCCTTTGTATTTCTGCAGTGTTAGTTGTTACTTCTTCTTCATTTCTAATTCTGTTGATCTGAGTCTTCTCCCTTTTTTTCTTGATGAGTCTGGCTAATGGTTTATCAATTTTGTTTATCTTCTCAAAGAACAAGCTTTTAGTCTTATTGATGTTTGCTATCATTTCCTTCATTTCTTTCTCATTTACTTCTGATCTGATCTTTCTGATTTCTTTCCTTCTGCTAACTTTTGGGTGTTTTTTTTTCTTCTTTCTCTAATTGCTTTAGGTGTAAGGTTATGCTGTTTATTTGAGATGTTTCCTGTTTCTTGAGGTAGGATTGTATTGCTATAAACTTCCCTCTTAGAAAGGTTTTTGCTGCATCCCATAGGTTTTGGGCCATCATGTTTTCATTGTCATTTGTTTCTAGGTATTTTTTGATTTCTTCAGTGATCTCTTGGTTATTTAGTAGCATATTGTTTAGCCTCCATGTGTTTGTATGTTTTACAGTTTTTTTCCTGTAATTGATATCTAGTCTCATAGCGTTCTGTTTGGAAAAGATACTCGATACGATTTCAATTTTCTTAAATTTACCAAGGCTTGATTTGTGACCCAAGATATGATCTATCCTGGAGAATGCTCCATGAGCACTTGAGAAGAATGTGTATTCTGTTGTTTTTGGATAGAATGTCCTATAAATATCAATTAAGTCCATCTTGTTTAATGTGGCATTTAAAGCTTGTGTTTCCTTCTTTATTTTCATTTTGGTTGATCTGTCCATTGGTGAAAGTGGGGTATTAAAGTCCCCTACTATGATTGTGTACTGTTGATTTCCCATTTTATGGTTGTTAGCATTTGCCTTATGTATTGAAGTGCTTCTCTGTTGGGTGCATAAATATTTAAAATTGTTATATCTTCTTCTTGGATTGATCGCTTGATCATTATGTAGTGTCCTTCTTTGTCTCTTGTAATAGTTTTTATTTTAAAGTCTACTTTGTCTGATATGAGAATTGCTACTCCAGCTTTCTTTTGATTTCCATTTGCATTGAATATCTTTTTCCGCCCCGTCACTTTCAGTCTATATGTTTCTCTAGGTCGGAAGTGGGCCTCTTGTCAACAGCATATATATGGGTCTTGTTTTAGTATGCATTCAGCCAGTCTATGTCTTTTAGTTGGAGCATTTAATCCATTTACATTTAAGGTAATTGTCTATATGTATGTTCCTATTACCACTTTGCTAATTGTTTGGGGTTTATTATTGTAGGTCTTTTCCTTCTCTTGTGTTTCCTGCCTAGAGAATTTCCTTTAGCATTTGTTGCAAAGCTGGTTTTGTAGTGCTGAATTCTCTTAGCTTTTGCTTGTCTATAATGGTTTTAATTTCTCCATTGAATCTGAATTAGATCCTTGCTGGGTAGAGTAATCTTGGTTGTAGGTTTTTCCCTCTCATCATTTTAAATATGTCCTGCCACTCCCTTCTGGCTTGCAGAGTTTCTGGTGAAAGATCAGCTGTTAACCTTATAGGGATTCCCTTGTATGTTATTTGTTGCTTTTCCCTTGCTGCTTTTAATATTTCTTCTTTGTATTTAATTTTTGATAGCTTGATTAATATGTGTCTTGGCGTGGTTCTCCTTAGATTTATCCTGTATGGGACACTCTGCGCTTCCTGGATTTGATTGACTATTTCGTTTCCTGTATTAGGGAAATTTTCAACTATAATCTCTTCAAATATTTTCTCAGTCCCCTTTTTCTTCTCCTCTTCTTCTGGGACGCCTATAATTCAAATGTTGGTGCATTTAATGTGGTCCCAGAGGTCTCTGAGACTTTCCTCAATTCTTTTTTCTTTATTCTGCTCTGCAGTATTTATTTTCACTATTTTATTTTCCAGGTCACTTATCCGTTCTTCTGCCTCAGTTAGTCTGTTTCCTTCCAGAGAATTTTTAATTTCATTTATTGCGCTGTTCCTCATTGTTTGTTTGCTCTTTAGTTCTTCTAGGTCCTTGTTAAATGTTTCTTTATTTTCTCCATTCTATTTCCAAGATTTTAGATCACCTTTACTATCATTACTCTGAATTCTTTTTCAGGTAGACTGCCTATTTCCTCTTCATTTGTTTGGTCTGCTGGGTTTTTACCTTGCTCCTTCATCTGCTGTGTATTTCTCTGTCTTCTCATTTTGCTTAACTTATGGTGTTTGGGGTTTCCTTTTTGCAGGCTGCAGGTTCATCGTTCCTGTTGTTTTTGGTGTCTGCCCCCAGTGGGTATGGTTGGTTCAGTGGGTTGTGTAGGCTTCCTGGTGGAGGGATCTGTTGCCTGTGTTCTGGTGGATGAGGCTGGATCTTGTCTTTCTGGTGGGCAGGACCATGTCCAGTGGTGTGTTTTGGATTGTCTGTGACCTTATTATGATTTTAGCCAGCCTCTCTGCTAATGGGTGGGGTTGTGTTCCTGTCTTGCTACTTTTGCATGGGGTGTCCAGCACTGGAGCTTGCTGGTCGTTGAGTGGAGCTGAGTCTTAGTGTTCAGACAGAGATCTCTGGGAGAGCTCTCTCCGACTGATATTACGTGGGGCTGGGAGGTCTCTGGTGGTCCAATGTCCTGAACTCAGCTCTCCCACCTCAGAGGCTCAGGCCTGACCACCGGCCAGAACTCCAAGACCCTGTCAGGCACATGGCCAGGTACTTGGGGATTTTCTTGCCTTTTCAGAAGTCTGAGGTCTTCTGCCAGCATTCAGTAGGTATTCTGTAGGAGTTGTTCCACATGTAGATATATTTTTGATGTATTTATGGGAGCGATGGTGATCTCCACATCTTAACTCCTCCACCATCTTGAAGGTCCCCCCATAAAATCTAGAATCTGGAGTGGCTGCCTCTTTCTTCTATCTCTCCTTGCCCTCCTTGTACAGTGGTCCATTTTCAGATTTCACCTGGGAAGCTCCAAGTTTTCCCACCAACACTGCTCCCTAATAGCCTCCGCCGACTCCCTCCCATAGAGTTTTGTAAGGAATGTATGTTGGCAAAATTTTTCTCTACTGATTCTTTGCTCGGTTAGTTTCTTCCCTTTATATTCATTGAATTTTTCATACCATCATTAACTTAGTGCACTTTACACATTTCATTGCTTTGCTGATCTATCAGGTCATTAACAGAACCATGAGGAAGTTAAATAATTTACTGGTTTGCTTGAAAGAGCCCAAGTTTTCCAGCCCTTGGGGCATAATGGAAGAGCCATCTGTTTGTGAAACATATACCAGAGGAAGCAGCAGGCTCAAGATCCCAGATTCCAGTCATAGACTGAAGTAAATAAACACAGGTATTGTTTTTGTGCCAGAAACCATAGAATGAACAGATCAGAATCTAAATGATATCTTAATTATATGTTTTTAAGTACACTGCCAGTTAACACCAACTCTATTTTCACTATGAAAGTCTAATATTACCTTCAGAAGTTTAGCTTTTTATCCTGTCTTCTGACATTAAAATATTCATCATAAAAATTTTGGAAAATGCAATTTCAGAGCCTACAAATTTAAAATAACCTGATGTCCTATCACTGTAACATACTGTATATGCACACACATGCACTCAAACATGCAAATGAGTAAATATACATATATGAACTATAGTATAAGCAGCTATTTTTAAATTTAAAAATTAATCTATGTTCAGCTTAGCCAATAGTTTTTAACATAATTATTTTTACAGACTGCACATATTCTGTTTTGTGGAATAGTGTAATTTATTTAATCAAACCCTATTGTCAATCATTTATTTCATTTCTGATTTTTTATAAAGAACCCTAAAATAAATGTCTTTATATGTACATTCCTGCATGGATTTCACTGTTTAGGATAAATTATAGAAGTCATGATGTTAGATTAAATACACAAGTATAACTGCTCTCACTTCTACGAATACATAGAAATAGTTTATAAGGTTAAAACAGTATCACAGTGTTAAAAAAAATACATGAACAATAAATAGTTTGGAAGTCAAAGTAGGAAGTGAAGCTCTATAGTCCAAGAGATTCTGGGCTCAGAAGCCGGAGTTGAGTCTAGAATTTCAACCCTTGCATATGAGCAGAGGCCTCACAGCTCATGCTTGAGTCATAAAGCCAGTCTAGCTACAAGAATGTAGTTAGTAAAGTTTTGCCCACTTGTAGGAGAAACAAACTGTTTGTAAGTGGTGGAGGGAGTAAAAAGAGGTCACAGTACAACTTGGATCCTGGCCAAACCATATGCTGGTTTTTAAGACAGAGATGCTGTTGTCTAGAGTTCTCAACACATTTGGATGATCTGTTTCTGAGCTTTGGATCCCTGGGGCTGGGCTGAGATGACCTCAGAAAATATTGCACAAAGAGGACTGATCTGGTGATCAAAAGAGAAATATTCCAATGCAAGATGAGTTTTCAAATTAAGATTTGCTAACTTAAAGGACAAGAAGTTTAGTTCTTTCTCACAGAAGAGTACAGACTGGGAATTTTAGTTTGGCGCTGACTTTGACACATGTAATTGTTCAGTGACCTGGACTTGCACATGTTATTCCATCTTTAGTAGCTGGCTTCAAAAATTGCTCTTATCACCATCTTGAAGGCCACAGGAAAGTGGAAAGAGCATGGGGCATCGTGCACAGGAGGTGTATGAGCAACATGTGGAAGTGACACCTGATGCTTTTATTCAAAATCTGCTAGTGGACATCTGGAGTCTCACATTCCAATGAATTATGGAGTAAAAGCCTGTAGTTATTAATCAATAACAGACTAATATAAAAATTAAAATATTGGAATTAAAATACAATAGTTGATATAGTAAATCTAATAGAAAAGCTCTACAGTAAACTAGGCACATCGAAACATATAATTAGAAATGTAAAACTGAGAAAATCACTCAGAATTCTAGAACAGAGAGATAGAAGAAAACAAGTGTGTAACTGAATTAATAGGGGCAGCACAGAGAGGCAAGTGGGACGAGATACAATTCAAAGTTATAACGGCTAAAACTTTTGAGAACTGAAGAAAGTGGAGCATATTAAATTAACAAATAATAAAAAAAGCAGAATAAAAACTAAAAGATACACTTCATACATTCTAATAAAGCTACCTAATACCAAGGACAAATAGAAAAAGCTCAGACTACCAAAGTAAAAAGCATGTTTACAAACAACTAAAAAAAAAATTAAATTGAATATAGCAGACCTCATCTATAATAAAAAATGTCTGAAGACAATAGAATTATATTTTTTAAATGGAAATGTAATTTTGTTATAAACCTAGAATTCTCTGCCTAGCTAATTTTTTACTCAAAAGTGAAAATAAAATAAATACCTGTATAAGCAAAACATGATTAGGAGTTTAGTAGTTGCGGGAAGTTTAGGAGAAAGACGATTAAAAGATACACTTCAACAAGAAATAAAAGGAACCCAGAAGAAAGGAATGGAAAGTGAGAAGAAATGGTGAAAAAACTAATTGGTAAACCAAGTTGTTACATACAAATAAGGTAAATTTATAAGAAGAAGAAGATGGGAAAAAGAGGAGTATGGGGAGGAGGTGAAATTTATTTATGTGCTGACTTTGAACCTTGTCAGAAAACATATAAAGTTAATAAGTTTGTCCAACATATATGTCTAATCAATGAAATTAGAAATAGAATGTATCACTTAATAATGAGTAATGGGGGAAAGGAGGAACTTACTAATTCACAAAGGGTAAAAGGAGAACAAAGCAAAGGTAGCATGGTATATATACAAGATTGCAAAAGTGAAACCAAATACACACTAGTATTAATATCAACAATAAAGATAGAAGGAATAAACTTATTGTTTATGGGACACAAAGATTGGAATTATATAAATATAACTGCTCATTAAAAGAGACACATCCATATTTTAAAAATATAAAGAGAATAAAATAAAAGGGTGGAAAAGGATTCACTAGACCACTAATAATAGAAAAGTAGCATTATATGAAAAATAGAACTTAAGGCAAATTAATTAAATGGGATATAACTAAAGAAGGTTACTTAATGTTAAGAGGAAGATCATCAGTCATAATCTTGTATGTACTTAAAGCATAGACCTGAAAAATACAAAGTAAAATCTGAGATAATTAAAGGAGAAAAAAAAATTAACAACCATGTCAGGTTTTCTATATCCATTTCTAGAAACAAAATAAAAGGTCAAAGATACCAATTTTTTCCTTCCTTGGCCACGCTATAGTAGATTGGTGATATGAAAGACCCCTTAACTTCAAAACAACTGGATCATAGATATAACACGCTCTGTAAAGCACTGCTGGTTTCATATGAGGTAGTAGTGATCTCCAAGGAAAACCCCTCCCAAACAAGTGAGCAAACAAGACAAGAATTGGTGCTAGAGGTGCAGGCAACAAGTAGAGGCACAATGGATATCACCAGCATAAAAGCTGTTGAACCCTTAGCTTTGGGCTAGAATCAAGGTGGAGGAACTGAGGCTAGGACTTAGTGAAAGCCTCGTACCTGAAAATGGTTAGAATGCCACCCATGTGGGTGGTGCTTCCCAGCTACTCAAAAGAAGCAGAAGCAAATCTTATCTTGAGGAAGTCTTTCACAATTTAGGGCCACAGCACTCCCACAGATTAAAATAAAGCAATGAACTCACAATCAAAAATTTAAAAAAATAGACATTGTCAAGACAACATGTGTAACAGTCATAGAAATAAAGTATCATAGTTAGATTACTAAGGACTGAACAAAAAGTAATTTAGAGGACTTAGGAGACTGTGTACAAAATATCAAAAAGGAAAAAAAAAGAATCAGAAAGATGAACAAAAAATAAGTGATTAATAGAAATGTATAGGCAAATTTGAAAGAAAAATGGAAGTGATAGAAATGGAAAAAAAATAATTTTAGGACTAGAAAATCAACAATATGTTAAGCAGCAGAATACACATAGCTAACAAAAGAAAAAATATATTGAAGAAATTACCTGGTTCTGAAGTTCTAGACATTTTTTGAAAGTATAGCTAACAGAATTTGCTCATGAGTTGGAGACAGTTTATAAAAGGAAGAAAGGGTTCAAGAATAACTCCAAATTGTTTTGCTCAAGCAAATGGAGAAATGGAATTGCATTTAACTGAGATAGAGTCAGTTTGAAGGAGGATTGACTACAAGTATTTCATTTTAAGATATGTTAAATTTGATGTCTATTAGCCATCGTTTTTGTGAGTAGGCAATCAGTCTGAAGGTCAGAAAGAGGTCCTGACTACAGATATACACTTAGGAGCCACCAGCCTATAGGTGGTGTTTAAAGTATGAGATGAGACATGATTGCAAAGGGCATAAATGTAGCAAAGATTGAGAAGAGAGAAATTTTAAAGATCATGTCTTGGAGGACTCCAACACCAAGAGAT
The DNA here is from genome assembly GCF_965194825.1 of Balaenoptera physalus. Lineage (NCBI taxonomy): Eukaryota > Metazoa > Chordata > Mammalia > Artiodactyla > Balaenopteridae > Balaenoptera > Balaenoptera physalus. The sequence continues at coordinate 96,127,174 of NC_138890.1, read as the reverse complement.
GAAGAGAACAGATGGAGGGAAAGGAATCTGAAACTTTTGAATAGGCTATAATTATATGGATAGAAATGTTCTGTGCTGAGAAGAGTAATCTTCTAGTGAGAAAATCTGAGTTTGAATTTGGGCTTCATTCTAACAGGGTAGTTGGCCTTGGGCAAGCTACTTAAGTAGTCACTCTAAGGAATTCATTACTGGTTCTTCACATAACTAGTCAGGTCCAGCTATGGTTTAGGTCCAATTTAAATGTCACTGTCCCAAAGAGGTCTCCCATTTTTACCCATAATTCAGCCCAGTTATTCCCTATTACCATGTCTTGTTTATTTCATTTGCTTAATCCCAGTATAAAATTAGCTTATGCATTTACTTATTTATATTAATTGCAAGTATGTCTCCTTCCCTCTCACCACCAACACAGAAATGTATACTGCATGTGGGTAAGTTTTTTGACTAATTCATTACTTTGTATTCAACTCCTGGCATGATGCCTAGCACACAGAACAGAATAAATAACGATGAATAAATGAACATATTTCCAGGAATGGGAAACACTGAACTGAAAACTTGCTTCCTAAAGGACACTCCACTGGCTATGCAAATTAATTTAGATTCTTAGAGAGAATTAAATATTTAGTATGTTGCTTAAATGTGTTCCTCAATTTTCTGAAAGAAAGCAATTTTATATTTTTAGAAGTGCATTTCTTGTGAATTATTTGTGTAAACCATATCCTTTCTAGCCACATCGATTTGTACCCATAGGTCCAGGCATTTTAAAACATTGGGCAAAAACTTGCCTACTATCCACATAGGAGAACAACAATTCCAGAGAGATTACTGGAGGAATTCTCCCTCTCTCAAAGCACAGACACATGTACGTGCGTGCGCGCACACACACACACGCACACAAACCATGGTCTTCCTTTTGCATTCTGAAACATGCCATAGATGGATAGGTTTAGATTATTCTTCTACTTATGTTGGATTTCCACATGCCTTTAGTATTGAAATGTATTACATGCACCACCATGTCTAAATTCCTAAGAGAAGTTCTTTGAATTATCCCTATCTCCTGGCCTCTTTTGCCACATATATTCAGAACTAGAATTTGCTTTCATTTAACATATAGCTATAATAAGGAATCTCTTTCTGTGATCTCTTCTGTTCATGCTTATCAGTCTCTGTAAATACATGGGAAAGGAACAGTAATAACTTTTGAATAGTGGGATTTCATGAAATTACAGATGGAAATATGTGCATTTTATTTTTATAAGAGTTTGTAAAGCAGGAATTTTATGAAGCTATCATAATCAGAAAGCACTAAGTTATTTTTTGAAAAAGACAATTCTCACAGAAAATCAAAACATTCTCATGGAGAAACTGTGCAGTTTCTTAGCAAAGATTGTAAATGACATTTGCAGCTTCCTAAGCGACCACCCAGTCACATAAGTTATTTAAAGACTACCATTTGACTTTTACAGCCAAACAAATGTGAGCACTCGTGCTCTCTTTCATGTCAGTGCCATGGATTTATGATCTCTTCATCCCAGAGTAAAAGAGCTTTTTAATTTGCCCATGAATTTAAGCATCTTTGGCTGTACTGTTTATTAGAATGAAGAATCTTTAAGAGTTTCCTTCTGGAATCTCCTTTGAACAGATATATGGTTACTTTCATGTTTTAAAACTGTATCAATGATTTTTTCTTATTTTTACCTTAAATTATTTGTTAAAGTGATTATAATGATTATAAATGTGACATTATTAAAGAGTTTATAATTTCCATTGAAAATATTTCACCAGTTAAATATGTATTTAATTCATCTTCCTTTACAGTAATGGGGTTTTATTAATTAGTATTTGTACCAGTAGGAAATATATAAATAACTTTGAATTTCTCCTATAAGTACCTGTTAAACATTGTATAATTTAGGTAGCAAAGTTTATAATTTTTTACTTTTGGAAAAGTAAAAATTACAAGTAAAACCCCTCATATTTATCAGAAAACTGATTTATGTATTTTAGAGATCATTTATTTCCTGAATATCGTCAATAAAATAATTTCACATTTATTTAACATTTATATAGTAATATAACTATTTTGCCTTATATTGTTATATAAATGTAAATTTTTCTTTCCTCTTTTTTTAGTGTCACAAAGAATTCACAGACTTTTATTTATTCGTTGTTTTACCTTCAAGTGCAGTCACTTGTGATGTGTTAATTGGCCAGTGGGAGCCCTTCCAAGCTGATTTTATGTCCTTTTGACAACTTCCACATTAGGCTTGCACAACAAAAGTCCCAGACTCACATTTTGTTTTCTCTCTTCTGATTTTGGAATGTGTCCAAGAGCCCTAGCTTATTTTATTAGGGTATGTGGAAACCAAGATCTGGGTTTCTGGGTTTTAGGGGTACAATTGCTACTGGAGTGTCGTGACCTTTCAGTGACCTAAAAAGCATAAGTTCACGTTGACGTGTCTAACTTAAATTTAACATGGCAGAATTTTTAACTTTGTTGATTTTATAATTTTGCCTCTTTTCTCTTACATGAAAAATCTCAGTCACTAATATTAATAGCATATTTATTTGCTCAAGCTTTCAATTTGAATATAATTATTTCAAAATTACAATACCAATATATATGTTTTTTACCAACCAATATTTTTACTGACAATCCATCTAGTAAGAGAAGTTTAAGATTTCTTTGCAATTTTTTTTATCCTAAAAGAATATTTTACTAATGATGTACAGTCTGAGTTGTGCTCAAAAGCTACATGTTTTTTTTCTGTGGTTATGGTACCAATTTGATATATAGTAGGTTTCACTCAAGTCACTCCAAGTCCACGCTCCTTATTTCCCACATTAGTGTTCCTCCTCCATTCTCACCTTGCCAATATCTAGCTCAGGTACTCTTGATTATTTGTTTTCTCTTCTCCTCATATGACACTGCTGAGTGTTATTGAGGGGATAACGTAACCATCCTTGTTAAGTTCAATATATGTTGGTGTTTTTGACCTGAACTGACCCCTTACTCACTTTTTATAATTATTTATATTCATCTATAGTTGGTTTCCTATCATGATTCCTAATAGTCCCTCCTAAAATTTCCCCTCTTTATGGCTTCAATGAACTTCTTATGTACAAAAATAACCTCGTTTTGTTTTATCTAGATAAAGCCAACAGTGTGATTAATATTTTGAGTCTATACATTCAGGAATTTGAAATTATTTTGTCTCCTGAATTAATCCTCTTTCCTGAATGTTTAGAGATTTTAATGGGATCTGCCAGTTTAATGTCAAGGCTACAGTGCTAGCTGGAATTTCCTAGGTCACCCAACAAGTTACTTAATAAATGGGCTGAATCAACATGTGCAAGTGTGGTAGACATTGCCTCCAAAACCCTGAAGAGAGCAATCAAGCACTGAAGTTCTTTCTTAGCAACAGGAGGGACACAGCATAATGATTTGCTTTACACTTTAGAGGGTATATACTGGCATTCCCCAGACCACTGACTGACTAAAATCTTCACCAACAGCAGGTTCCTGAATTTTTATATTTCGTTTCTCACATCCTGGTATGTTTCTTTCTAAGGCATGAAGAATACTTATTACTTTTTGCTTCTCATTTCTGATTAATATGAGGTCATCAATACAGAGGGCTACAGTTATGTTCTGTGTAACATCCAGATAATTGAGCCTCTTTTGGACTGTATTATGTTAGCAAGACAGTAAAACCAGGTATCTTAGAATGGTACCAGGTATCTTAGAATGGGTTTCCCTTGAAGCTGATTCTAAGATGAGGATTTGAGTATAATAGTTTATTTGGGAAGGTCAGAAACCACTGGTGGGGATTGAGGATGCAGTTCAAAGAAGGAAAAGTAGTTAAGATCCATTTCAAGTTGAGGCTACTTGAGCTTAATCCCACAGGGAAATTATGGGGGGGAAACCAAACAAGATAAGTGGCTTCCAGGCCCTCCTACAAAAAGAATTATAGTATCCTCACCAATTTCCCAGTCGGGGGACTTCCCTGGTGGTCCAGTGGTTAAGAATCCACCTTCTAATGCAGGGGGCATGGGTTCCATCCCTGGTCGGGGAGCTAAGATCCCACATGCCACGTGGTGCAGCCAAAAGATTTTTTTTTAAAAAAAAGTAAAATATAAAGAAAAAGAAAATTTCCCAGTCATACTCAGATACACTCTGGATGTGTGACAGGACCCCTGTTACAATATTCATGAGTATATTTAAGTGTTCAGATTCATCATTATCTAAGAAGAAAAGTGGCATCCCACTGTAATTTCTTTACTGTATTAGTAAGCACATTTACCAATACATATTTTTAAATAGATACATAATACAAAACTTCTTTCCTTAGAATTGTTTTTTTTTAATGGCAAAAATCTTGCTAAACTTACTTGTAGAATGTTTTATATTGTGTTGATAAAGTACTTATAATCAATAATTTTTGTAATATATTACATGAATTTAATTTAATCTTTGATTTTCATTCATTTATATAAATGTTATATTTGCATACTCAACTTTGTGTGGGTATGTAGTCACCTAATATCTGTGTTAAAAGTCATAAAATATGTGTATATGTGGGGATGTATACTTTAAAATATAAGGTCCCTTACTTTATAATATATGTTTTAAGTTAATTCTCTCACTATTCATAAAACATGGTGGGTCAATGAAACTGGATCATGTGGGATAAAAGGCTCAAAGGATAACATTGAACAGATTTGCAGCAATTTCACCATATTTGGCAGCATAGTTTAATGAAAGAGCTTTTTAAGCCACTCACATATTGTTTTAAATCCCAGTGACATTACTTCAACTCTGCACCTTCATTTATTAAGCTGCAAAATTGAAAAGCTTTTGTCTACACATCTAGGTTGTTGTAGGATGAAATGAGATTATATATACTTTTACATTTAACTAAATCTTAACTTACCTTCATCTCCTTTCAGCATGTGCTCTTGAGACTATTCCTTTTCTTTCTTTTCCTTTCCTTCATTGAGTGAGCAAATTCTGAATGAATGAATTGAAGGAATGAATGAACAAAGGAATTTTAAAGGATTTAGCAAGAAAAATCCCAGAAGTAGTCGCTCTAAAATTACAAAAGAAAAAGTCAGGGTACCATGAGAGATAATAACAGGAAAATATAAACCATATATTAAATATAAATTTTGACCAATGTGTTATAGAGGGCTCTCCAAGGAAGTGATTTTACTCTAAAACCAAAGGGATATAGACATTTGGCATAAAAAGGCGGATTAAAGAGAATTCTAGGAAGATTTAATTGTATGAGCAATACTCTAAGATGTATCAATTACATCTCAATTAAGTTGTTTTAAAAATAAATAATATTATATTATGGATTAGTATAAAAGACACGGGAAAGGAAGTTTTAAAAAATAAAGCCTAGATCACTGTCTAGAAGAACCTGAAGGAGTTCAAATACTGTCTAATAAGATGTAAAGAAGCACATTTTGGGTGGGGAGAGATCATGGAGTCTTCAATGTCAAAAGGAAAAAGAGAGTGAGGAGGGAGTGGGAAACCTGAACGCTTCTGATAGGGCAATATATAAGAATAGAAAGGTGTCCATTAGATATGCCAACGCTGAGATGATCTGAGCAGGAAGAGTTTTAGTATAAAGATAAGGAAAGACAGTTTTAAAGTGAATAATAGATTAGTAGGCAAAGCCAATACTGTTTGAGGACTTCAACTTGAGTGTTGGGATTATCTACATTATTGGCAAAATAGTCAAGGATTTCCCCACCAAACTCCTCCATAATGAGCCCATCCCATAGACATCAGGAATGGCCATAAGGTTTGCTTTGTCCAACGAAATGTGAGTGGAAATGAAGCATCCTATTTTCAGGCAGAACAATTAAGAGTCATTTGATGGTTCTTCCATGGCTCCTCTGCCCTGCCATTAACTTGACATACATAGACTGGGGCTGCTCCATCAGCTTGGGTCCTTGAGGGAAAGAAGAACAACCCAAGATGGATATAGGACATGAGACTTCAGGATAAACTAGTGAAAGATATTTACAAGACAATACTGTTGATTTTCCTATCTTAATTTAATCTTGATGATGTATAATTATAGTGCAGCCATTTGCTATAGGGAAAAAATTAATATGTAACAGGAGATAAAAATGAAACCTGTGAAATATGTAGAGTGGTATTTCTAATGTTTAACAGGTTTAAAAGAGGTAATAATATGAACATGTTAAAATAGTATTATATAAGATACATATAGTATGTGTACATATATAATTATAATATATAATAATGATATGATATTGATAATACATAATGATCCAACACAATTTAAGTTATCCTTAAATGACTCTGTGGAAAGTATACAATGAATAGATTTACCTGTTTTTCTAACATGCTCTGCCTATGTCTGGTTTTTCTATTATTGCTTGGTCCCCAGGAACTAACAATGAGGCACAGGACATTATCAAATTTTGCTTATTACATAATTTGATTATATGTGAATTCAAGTATGTGTAAATTAGTCTAAATAGCAACTTACTTTTAAGATAAGCACATATTTTCTCATTTCTCTATTTCCCAAGCCCATGTGATATATCACTGTTTATCACTAAAACATTATTATAATTGAAGCCTAATTGTGTTTTACTGCGAGAAAATTTACTATGGAGATTTATACTTGTTGATAACTTATTTCTTGTTTAAAAATGTCAAATACTTTCCATTGGAAGCATTTTTAAGGAAAACACTACATTTTATTCAAAAGTGCTGTAACTCACTAAAAAAAATTCTATGTAACCTGCTTTCTTCGATTTAATGTACAATATTTCCAAAAATGTGACTCCATAAAGCTGACATATCTTAGTGTTCCAGTTTTCTTCCCCATCAGTGACTTTCCTATCATACTCACTCAGTTACCAAGTTCTTTTTATTTTTTCAATAATGTAGTCAGTAGTGCAAGCTTAACTACTTATTAGAAAATCAAGCTATGTTCTTTTTCACTTCATACATCATCACCAGCAATAAAAATCCTGAGATCAGGATGTTTCTGGCAGCATTTTGACACTGCATTAGGTGGAAAAAATCCAACTCGCTTTTTAGAAGTTCACAGTTCAGCATTGATGATAACAGTGCAGTTCTTTTTTCTTCTGTGAAATAAGCAGACCTGATTTCTATGGCTTACCTGGCTGAATGAGTATGCAGTGAAAATGTGCTATTTGAAGTCTGACAGAAACTTTTCTGGGTACAGTTCTCCTTTTCAAGTAATGTACTTTATTCAAGATGATAGAACTTGCAATGCTGTTAGAGATCATGGGGAATTTTGGTGTATAAAAATTGACTAGTCTAAACATGCTATATGTAAGAATTCTAAGTTTCAGTTCTTTCATTTTATTTGATAAGTAGGACAAAGTTTTCTGTCCCCCTCACCCACTCTGTTTCTTTCTCTTCTCACCTCTGGTTGAAAATTCTGTTTCGTTGTTGTTTAGAATAATCATATTAAAATCTGTTCATATGAGCAAGAAAATATTTTAAGAGGTTTCTACAAGAGGGTATTTATGGTTTCCACTTCCCACATTGCCCCAAGGATAGGATCAGGATGTGGGTTAAGGGATAAAAGTGAGGAGGGCAGAAGGACAGAAAACAACAGGAGAGCCTGGAGGAGGAAACTAGGCAATAACTAAGAGATTCTTGGGGCCTGTCCTTGAATCTGTACAGATTGAAAGGTAACCCAAGGGGAAATTAATGTTTTGCCTAAATCTATGGAAATAATGTATGTTGATGATCAACAAATAATAAGACAGTTTGCTATTTAATTAGTTTGATTTAGGTAATGGACAAGGTCTGTATATAAGTATAATGGAAGGGTCGCACATGCAAGAAAGTTAAATACCCAGAGTGATGAATTAAGAATATGTGTGTGTGTGTGTGTGTGTGTGTGTTTATATGTATATATATATATATATGTGTGTGTGTGTGTATATACACACACATACACACACACACACACATATATCAAATCTCCAGTTCTTCTTCATGCATTCACAATCTGGGATGATCCCTCTGACACAGACACACACACGTGCAGGAACAGGGTAAAATGGCAGTATATACTCATGCCTCAAAAATCAATTTAGAAATTGAATCAAAATATAGGTCACAACTATATATGTGGATCACTAGAAATCTCTGGATACCTCTAAATATCTTTGTGGAGGACAATTATGACTCTGAATAAGAAAAGGATATACACAATTTCTTTTAGCAAGCTGGGAAAGCTTACCATCATCAGAGAATTTTTTGAGAAATAAATGATATGTATGTACAATACCTACTGGAACACTTCTTACAATGACTGCTTTTAAAAAGGAGCTATTTTCATTACTTCTTTATAAAACAAGACATCCAGAGTATTGAGCTTTTTAATATGAATTAATGTGTTTTGATTACATGAATGGTGTGCGATGATCTACACATATTTATAAGTGAATAGATTAGGATAAATAAGACTGAGTTGGATAAATAATGTTTCCCTGGTAATATTCCATATAAAGTGGCCATCTATGGTTTTGCAGGTTGTACACGATGCAAAGATACCCATCTGAGGAGGCTGAGAACAGGCTGAAATCTAACATATGTGTTATGGCAATGAGCTGAGTTTTCCCTAGAGTAGTGCATTTTTTAAAATATTCATTGAGTTGCCTTAAAGGCAATCTTTACGACAATAATTTTTTTTAAAATTTAGTTATCTGGACTTTTCAAGGTAAGACAAAATCTTTTCCTAGCATGAATCAAAATCAGGAGAATCCTAGATTTATATTCAGCTGGATAAAATTTTAAATATGAAACTTTAGATGGTTATCTTGCACAATTGTTTTTTCCAGAATACTAAGACCCATAGTGAAATATGTTTTATTTTCCACCAGTTGAGGTGAGAGAGACAAAAAAAAAATAAGCAACTGGTTTTAATTTGTTACATGAGGACATTCAATAGCATTTTTGGATGCTATAAAGGTCTTCATCGGTTGGTCAGCTATTATTTTTCTCACCTACTTTTTTTAAAAGAGACTCTTAATGAGCAATAATTGTGTGCAGAAAACAATGTTAATGTCATTATAAATATGAGACAACACAAAAGCCTGATAGATATATATATATAGCTTGGGAAAGTCCTCCAGATTATAATTATCCTGTACTTGCATATGAAGGACTATTTTTTACCCTTGCTTATATATCCTCTTCCAAATAATAGTTCTGGGTCTACTGTGACACATTTTGGCTAAAGTAGCAGTTTTCCTGCTTACTGTATACTGATGTGTCACATTTTCCTCCACTTTCCTTCACCATATTTTATTTCTTGGGTCGAATGAATTACATTTCAAATAAGCTCACACATGTATGAATCTTAGTCTCCTTTGGCCCATTGTTACTTCCTCCTTGTACTCAGCTTTTTTTTGCTGAACATGGAAAATCTTTTCTCTTTTCTCCTCCACATAAGTCATTGATATGTACTCAACTTTCTCTAATTGAATAAGCTTTTTCCATCAAACATCCTTGAAATGTCATTAAAGTGTAGTTGTTATTGTTAAGTAGTTTAGCTTAATTCTTACTCTTAAAACAGTGCTATTTTCCATCATGAGCTAAGCAGGTTTTTATGAACTAGCTTTGTAACTTGTAAACATTTTTTTGATTAGCGTATGTATGTGGAGTGAAAACTTCTCATAGAGATGTTGGATTCAGAGAGTTTTGGCATCCCTAAGATTAAAAACAAAATTCTAACTGAAACTCCTAAATATGACAAGGTATCTTCTACTTTAATGTGGAAAAGTAGTTTAAAAAAATCTGAAATTAAACCCATCAGTTACCCACATTACTGTTCCTACTCTAAGTATTTTGTAATTTGGTTGTGGAAAAGCCTAAAATTAAAGCCCCAAGAGTAGAGATGTACTTTAGTAACAGAATCAGAAATCAAATTTCCCTCAAGATTTAAGGGAGTTTCACTACAGTAAAACCTTTGGCATTTCTGTGGTTTCACATTTCAATAGTTAATCATTTTTTATGCCAACTTTACTGGCCCAAGGGTGCCCAGATTAAACATTATTTCTGGATATGTCTGTGAGGATGTTTCCAAATGAAATCAGTGTTTGAATTAGAGGACTCAGTAGATTGCCCCAGTGTGCATGGGCATCATCCAATTCATTGAGGGTCTAAATAGAACAAAAATATTGAGAAAAAAAAATATGGAGAAAGAAGGAATTCAACCCTTTTGCTTGCTGCCTGCCTGCTTGAGCTGGAACATCAGTTTTCTCCTGTCCTTGAACCGGAATTTACACCATGAGCTTCTGTGGTTCTCGGCCCTTCAGACCTAATCTGGAATTATACTACTAATTCTCCTGTGTTTCCAGCTGGCAGACAGCATATCATGGGACTTCTCAGCCTCTATAATCACATATGCTAGTTCATATATTTATCTTCATATATATAGTTGACTGTTGTACAGCCTGGGTTTGAACTGTGCAGGTCCACTTATATGTGAATTTTCCTCAATAGTAAATACTACAGTACTGCAAAATTTGTGTTTGGCTGAATCCAGGGATGCAGAATCATGGATACAAAGGGCAACTCTAAGTTAATGTGGATTTTCAATTGTGCAGGTTTGTCTGCACCTCTTACTTCCCCCTCCTCCCTCCCCCTACCATTGTTCAAGAGCCAACTGTATATATAAATATATCCTATTGGCTCTGTTTCTCCCGAGAACCATGACTAATGCAACATCCTAACTCCTTTCTCACTTTGATCTCCATTTATTTATTTATTTATTATTAATTAATTAATTAATTTATTTATTGCTGCCTCGGGTCTTAGTTGCAGCACACAGGATGTTCGTTGCAGCATGTGGCCTTCTCTCTAGTTGTGGCCTGAGGTTTTCTCTTCTGTAGTTGTGGCGTGCGGGCTCCAGAGCACATGGGCTCTGTAGTTTGCAACATGCAGGCTCTCTAGTTGAGGCACACAAGCTCAGTAGTTGTGGCTCGCGGGCTTAGTTGCCTCGCGGCATGTGGGATCTTAGTTCCCAAGCAGAGATCGAACCTGTGTCCCCTGCATTGGAAGGTGGATTCTTTACCACTGGACCACCAGAGAAGTCCCCTGATCTCCCTTTAAGTTAAAGGGGACACCTATTTCTCTCCCAACTACCTGGCAGGAAAATTTTTGTTATGTTATCCAGGTCCAGCCCATTAGACAACTATTTTTGAACTATGAATTTTGAAGGAATGATTCAAAGGAACAAGCAAGTTTCTGATTGCTTTGCAGAGGCGATGGTGGAGATGAGAGTATCCAGATGTGACTTCAGTTAACCAGTGTTGATGGCACCAGTGGCAGCAATCTGAGCAAATTCTTACTGTGGTAAGGTCTTGTTTGTTCTCATCTCTTTCAACTTCTGCGAGTTTCCTAACGCTCTTCCTGAGCCTCTGAAGCTCTCCAAATACCTTCCAATAAATAAGTTTGTAATAAATTTCTGTTGCTAAAGTTCATCTTTTTTTCCATTGTTACAATTAAAACTTTGACTGAACAGTCATTTCTCATAACATTCTAAAGTGTATGGACACTGCTAAAGGACTCCATTTGAACGATGACAGTTTAAGTCCCAGATTTGTCACTGAAATTTTTGATCTTGATCTGATAATAGCCACCTTCCCATTCCAAGAAGAAGAGGTGTGATTTTGAAATAATATCAGTATCATGGTATTATAATGTAGTTTTTGTAAAACCATAAAGAAACATGTTAATGGGTAATATTCAGTTCAGTCTGCTTCAAATAACTTTTCATGAACACCACCTCAGTTTCAGTATTGGGCTTAAGTAATGAACCAAGTGTTGTATACTTTTCCCCACAAAGTTTAGAGTCAATAGAGACATATTATAATACTCAAAATACCGTGTAAAAAGAATTGTAATTGAGGGATTGTATAGCTATTCTTGAAGGTGTGAAGTTCAGGGATAATGCAAAATAAAGAACAGAAATATTTTCTTCTCTCCAAGTTAGAGGCAGTTAAGGATGCTGAAAGAGGTGATAATAGCCTTAACACAGAGAGTCTAAAAGGCAGAAGGGTAAGCTGGGATGAAGTGAGAGAGTGGCATGGACATATATACACTACCAAATGTAAAACAGATAACTAGTGGGAAGCAGCCACATAGCACAGGGAGATCAGCTCGGTGCTTTGTGTCCACCTAGAAGGGTAGGATAGGGAGGAGTATATGGGGATATATGTATATGTATAGCTGATTCACTTTGTTATAAAGCAGAAACTAACAACATTGTAAAGCAATTATACTCCAATAAAGATGTTAAAAAAATAAATAAGTAAAATAAAAGGCAGAAGTACTACGATTGCTGAGCAGAAAGAAAAAGATGAAAATTTAAGAGTCTGCATTTGTATTTTTGTAGCTTCTATCTGTTATGATAAACCAGCTTGTTCAGTATCTATCAGAAGCTGCATAAAGCCAACCCTAATGCCTGCAGCCACTGGATAGGATTGGGTATGCAGGCAGCGGGTATAAAAGAGACACTGAAAAAGGGACCACTAGTACCACATTGACGAGTTTCTCAATAGTGTCTCAGCTTTAGTGATCATTTTTCTACTCACCATGAGCATCATTCGTCTAGTGCTGTACTCTTGACTATGCAAGCATTGCTCTTAGCTGGCACACAGAGAAGCAGCTGGGTGTAGCTTTGGGGTGACAATCAGGCTTCCTGCTTTTCAGAAAGGCTGAAGAGAACCTTTTCTATTTGTTTGTCTGATTGTTTGTTTACTAGAGACACTGCTGACTGTCGAATACCTTTTAGAGACAAAAGTTGAAGCAGGAAGATGTCAGGTCATGAATCTACAAAAGTGATTGTCACGTTTCTTAAAGCTTGATCATGTTCATAATCTCTGTTGAGATTTTAGTCACCGCTTCCTTCATGCCCAATAATGTTTGCTCTTTAAATAGTTTCTGCACATTTGAAAATACTAGGCAACATTTGTGAAGTTCTTTGAAGCCACAGGAAAGAGTATTTACAAAAGTATTATTATTTTTTTATAATGGTGTAATGAAACCACCTGCTTGAATCATGACTAACTATTGATGGAATTTTCAGTGGACTGGCCTGAAGTTTTCTGGGTTGATTTAACCTCATTTTAGCAGGCAGCAAAACTAATGAATATCACTAGAGAATGAATTCTTAAAGAACATCATCAGTGAACTATTTGAAATTATCTAGAAACATCTAATTACATAAAAATAGTAATAAATTTATTAAAAGTCCATTTATCTTTTATAATTATGCATATATTAAAGTACATGGCTTATAGATTCCTACAAGGCAAACACTTTGTTAGCTTGGTTTGAATTATGGCATATGCTCCAGATGAGCAAATTTGTACTTATTTTAAATTAGCATAGACTTCATTTTTCCTAACAATTATTGACAACCTCCTTCTAGATGGCAAAAGTTAATGATATTTCATTGTAACTTCTGTATTTATTTATTTTCTTTTTTGTTCCTTAAACATCTCCTAGAACATATTTTGGCTATTTATGAGCCTCAAACATCTGATTGCTACTGTTGTCACAATTTGTGGAAGAGGCAAGTACAATTTTTTTAGCCGTATGTTTCAACCAAACTATCAGGGCACATCTGATTTCTAAAATTTTCAGGGATTATTATCAATTATACTAGACGTGAAACAGAAAGAACAGCTTGATTTTTAGAGTGAAGATTGAACTTCAACACTGTCAGAGGAAAAAAAAAATCTTGTTTAGACTTATACAGTGAGCACATTTGCTATGTAAGACACAGACGGAAAGAATATAAGAAATAGCAGAATGTCATCTTGAGAAGTCCTTTTTTGACCAAAACCACATGGCAAACCTCTTTAGAGCATAACTGTGAATTTTTAAAAAATCATTAATTCTTGGCAGGAAAAAAATTGAAATTTAATTATCTTCACACATTTCCTTTCTTTGTGTTGGATTTGTTTTGTTGTGAAAATGACTCTGATTCAAAAGAAACCTGGAGTTGAAGTTCCTGTCTGAGGTCTGCCAATTACACCAGTGGCCACAGGTAGTAGCTCCAGGCTCCAACTAAATCAGGGACAAGCAAATCACTCCAATACCAAGTATACAGTGGATATTTCCTTATTTTCTACACATCAAAGCACTTTAACATCTTTAACTTTAGTTGTAAGGAATTGACTTATGGAGTTGTCTGTATGAGATGCCTGTTGCTACTATAACAAATTACCACATATTCAGTGACTTAAAACAACACAATCATATAATTATAGAGGTCAGAAGTCCAAAATGAACTTTACAGGGCTAAAATAAGGAGTCAGCAAAGTTTCATTCCTTCTGGAGGCTCTAGAGGCAAATCCCTTTTCTTGCCTTTTCCAGTTTCTAGAGGCTGCCAGCATTCCTTGGCCCCTTTCTCCATCTCCAAAGCCAGCAGTGAAGCATCTTCAAATCTCTCACAATCTCTCTCTCTCTCCCCCTCCCTCGATGTGTCAGCACATCTCCTTTAACTCTGAATCTCCTGTCTTCCTCTTATAAGGCCCCTTGGGATTACATTGGGTCTACACAGTTAATCCAGGATAATTTCCCCATCTCAAAGTGCTTAATTTAATCTTACCTGCAAAGCCCCTTTTTCCATGTAAGATAACATATTCACAGGTTCTGGAGATTAGAATGTGGCCATCTTTTGAGGGTGGAAGTATCCTTCTCTCTACCACAATGTACTTCTAGTAGGGATAAAGAATAAATGGATTTTCTTTTAGGGATGACTTGGTGATATAAAGTAGAAGTTAATTCAAACTCTGTCTTTTTTAGAATATATGAACAAATCACATTGGAGGGCTTTCCTTTTAAAGACATGAAGACAGAGGATATATTGAAGTATGTGTGGCTTTGCTTACATTTTTACACTATTTCCCTAAATTATTGTATTTAATTTAAAATTATATTATGTCTTGGTATCAGGTATTACTATTCACCATAGGCTTCTATCAGCTCTCTAAATGACCTCTCCTCTTCCAAGTTTTGTCATTCTATCCTCAGTTTCCAATATGCTGAGGAAGACTTATGGTTACCTTAACCACACATATACCAGGCTATTTATAAATAAGACAGTCTTATTCATTAGATTCTAGTCCAGAAGACAGGGAGTAGTCTTTATTCTTCTACTAATCTCCCCATGTTCTTCAACCCATTTCCCCATCAGAATCTTGCTCACTTACCTCTAGGTGTGCAACTATATTTTGGAAGTTTGAGGTTGTTAGAAATCTATATGCTATATAACCAAATTTGTTTTTATACACTATTTATATGTTTAAATTTACTTTTCTAATTATGTTAGACAAACCCTTGTATTTCAATATATAGTTTTATACGGTAAAAAATGAAATAATTGGATAATCTATGTTTGTTGATCAGGCAGTATATTAGTGTAGAGGTAAGAGAGGCATACCTGTTTACTTAGATAAGTTATCTATTACCTGACTCTCTTTGTGTGTGTGTGTGTGTGTGTGTGTGTGTGTGTGTATGCATCTGTGTGTGTCTGTGTGGTAAGAGCACTTAAGATGAGATCTACCCTTATACCAAATTTTCATGTGTACAATACAGTACTGTTAACCATAGTCACAAGGCTGTACAGCAGATTTCTAGAAATTATTCATCTTGCATAACTGAAACCTTAAATACACCGAACAGCAACTCTTCATTCCCCCGCCACACCCAGCTCCTGGTTACCACCATTCTACTCTCTGTCTCTATGTATTTGATTTTTACATGCATTCCAAAATTCAAGCAAAAAGATGGTTGGGTAAAATTTGCCTTTGTAATGATTTTGAAAAATTTGATCTATGTTGATAAGTTTTTTGAGATGTCTTTGACTAGCCAGATTGTACTGATTCAAATACCATTACAATACAATCCTTTAGGTGACATTTATAGCTACCATAAGATTTCAGTCATATGATTTACCACCATTGTTATATATTACCATTCAATACTAAATCATATTGTAAAAATATCAATATGCTTATTATATATATATATTTTTTAATTCACGTTCTTTTATTTATTTATTTATTTATTTACGGCTGTGTTGGGTCTTCGTTTCTGTGCGAGGGCTTTCTCTAGTTGCGGCAAGTGGGGGCCACTCTTCATCGTGGTGCGCGGGCCTCTCACTATCGCGGCCTTTCTTGTTGCGGAGCACAGGCTCCAGACGCGCAGGCTCAGTAATTGTGGCTCACGGGCCCAGCCGCTCCACGGCATGTGGGATCCTCCCAGACCTGGGCTCGAACCCGCGTCCCCTGCATTGGCAGGCAGATTCTCAACCACTGCGCCACCAGGGAAGCCCTGCTTATTATATTTTAATTGAGGGTATGAAAAGTATCAACATATATTCATCTATCATCCATCTATCATCCATCTATCTTATATTTATCATCTACCTATCTATTTATCTAGCTAGCTAGCTATTTATTTATATGCCTTCATACTGTTTCTTGTTTTCCTGATAACATTCCTGCTGAGACTGTTTCTGATCAGTACAGAAACCAACTCTACTGCAGCAACTTTTTCTGACCCAGGAGCTCTGAAGAAAGCCCTAGAATTAAAGCAAGTCCTTTTGCTGACTTAGGATACTGAGCAGGTTAAACTGTGCTTTTCAGTGGGCCTGTAATTCAGGTTCCTAAAGGGCCATGCCTGCTGCATTATCAACACAGGTTGTCTTTGAACAGAATTGGCTTTGAAAGCATTGGCACTGTTCCAAAGCCTCCATCTCCACTTTCCTGATCACTTGACTGCAGGGCAATTATAAAACATGGAAATAATTAATTAGTTGATTAAACACCTTTCTCTTTTAGGAAAGGGTCTTCATTCTATTATAATATCCAGGTATTGGGGAGGACCTCAATGCAGGGTCTCTGAAAATCAGGTACTATGTTAGCCACAGTGGCAAGACCAGGTGTGGAGACCTAAACTGGTGCGGAGGCTGACAAACTCCATCTGCAGCGTTACCATAAGGAGGTTCATTTTATATTTTAATTCTTAATATTCTACGATTTCTAGAATAAGTTACCAAAAGGGGAAAAGTGACCTTTTTCTTACATATGCATATTTTAATTTACAACATTATAGTTTTAGTTTATCTTTTTTACCCAAGTTTTGATACTTGAAAATGTGTTTCAAATTTTGAAAAATTTGAACTTATCAAAACACTGTCCTTTGAAATGACATAATACTCCATTAAACTTCAGACAGGAAAAATATCCAGTTCAATATTACGGATGAGTAATGGATGGCACAGAGAGGTTAATTGTTTGATTCAAGTTCACACAGTTAATCAATATTCATTCAGAAAATAAAACCACTATTCCAATTCCCCAATGTGAGCCTTCTGTAGTCCCATAAGAATTTCACTTTAAGCTTTACATATTTTTGCTCTTTTGGGAAAATGAGAAAATATTGTGTTATATCTAGCTTTCTAGATAATTTTTGAGCCCCTATTAAATTTTGTTGTTTTCTGAGCATACATCAGTCTACTTTTTTGTACACTTGAACATTTTGTGTGCTAAACATAAAAAATACCTTTAGAGATTGGATCATAGAGAAAATTGTTTAAAATGTTTATGCTCTATTGTGGGACTTCAACATTGTGGTCAGAAATTGAATCTGAGAATTCCAAGCTTATAAAATAAACATATATGCAAATAAGTAGACAAGAATAGATTTTTTAAATGTTTCATCTGACTCATAGGAGCTAAGTGAACCATGAAATGTGAAAAACTGAAACAAATGAAACTGAGGAGCAAATTCAAACATGCCCAGGTAAACAAATATGGGTTTTATGTTTTTCATTTATCGTGTTTGTTTATTTTTCACTTCTGGCTGTCTAGAGTATATCTTCAGTAATGGATGATATGACAAAATTATCCTCACTGATCTCAACAGTCTGAATCTTGAATAAATTAGACACGTGGATACTTTTGAAAATTTCATGTGATATGCGATTGCCCTGCTTCTCTTTGGCCATTTTCTCTGCTTTTGTCATCTGGCAATGTTCAAATCCCTCTTGCCCATTAGATGTTAAATTTTTGAGGATAGGTACTATGTCTTAATCCATCTTTTAATTTACAGGTTCTAGAACAGGGCTTGGCTCAAAATAAACAGTCAGCAAATTGTTGAATGATTAAGTGACTTGGAAAAAAATTGCATGAGGACTTGAATGTTGATAAGTCTTTTAGAAAAATTACTTAACTTCAAATCTTTTCCTAAGACTCTTCTCCAACTACTCTGCTGTTCGTGTTCTCATCTTAATGGGATGGAAGTTAAAAGGGGAGAGGATATACATTTTGGCTTTTAAATTAAAGGAAAAAAATAAGGCTATCTTTATGAAATAGAAGTAACATTTTGAAATGTACCTTGAAAAATGAATAGGATTTTGAAAGCAAAGATTAGAGCACTTAGATTGGAAGGGAAAACACAAGCAAAACTTAATAGTATAAGATGAATGCGTGAAGCAATAGCAGTGGATAGATTTAATTGGACCCTAGGGTAGGTTTATGGGAAGAACTGTGCAAATTAGGGAAATAGCCTTGAATGCCAGGCAGATGAATTTACCTTAATCTGTTAGAGACAAATCCAGTAAATTTTTAAAAGTCATCTTTGTATATATACTAGTTTCTTTTTATTTGATTTGATTGGCTTTTCAGCTTGTATGTAAATATAATGCTGAATACAGGGGATCATTTCCTCATTTACTATTGAACTAGCAGTACATGAGCTTAAGATTCCAGTATGAGCAGACTGTCCTGCCTTTAGAATCTTGTTTTGTTTAAAAAATGATGATTATGAATGTACTTTTTTAAGGAGAAATCATTATATGTTTTCCTATTGGTCTCTGATTCAACTATTTGCAACCTCTCTCACTGGGTGAATGAATGTACCTTTGTTTTACTTCCTGACTCCTTAAAAAGAGCCATTTTTATATTTTAAGCCCTCACACTTAATGAAATATAGATAATACTAAATTAAATGGTTTTCTTCACATGTTGGTGGATTTCACCTTGAAATATTAGTTTCATTTTGATTCCGTTATACAGATTTGAGAACCCAGTATACTGAGGTATGGAATGGTTCAAGTAGTTCTATAGACTCTTAGAATACTTTTTGCTATGTTATTTTTAATTCTGTAGGTTCAGGGAAGCCAAGATGCACCACCTTAGGAATTGGAATAGTCCCTTGGGTCATATTTTTAAACATAACCTTTCTTAACCTCTCCTCAAGACCACTCTATGAGGAATAAAACCATTGGGTCAATTCCAAGCCATTCTAAAATGGAATTGAACTGAGGCTTATTTCTCAAACAAAGGTGAGCTAGAACAAGGTCATTCTTGAAACATCAGAGTGGGTACCATTACTCTCAGCATTATTTTACAGGCCATCTTTTTTAAACACTGATAAGGAGTTAAAAGAAATTTTAAAAGGTAGTTTTCCAGTTTCATGGTCATATTGCTCTCACCACTTGTCTTTGTACCAGAAACTGAAGTTTTTATAGAATGAAGTATGTGCAAACAATCTAAGAAAATGGCACAATAACAGAAAGACTATTTCAAATTTACCCTGATGGAGTTTTAAGCATTTCCCTTTTTTCCCCTCCTCTTTCCTAGTCTGGATATTCTCTGCACTTGGCTCCTTGACACTGATCCTCTCGAGAGGTCGGCTGCTTACCCAGACACTGTAAGCCACTGTCCCCACACTTTAGCCATCAGCCCCTTCCCTCCTCTGACACCTGAGCTTTCAACTGCCCTGCAGCCAGCATTCACCAGCCACAAAAAAGTGACTCTCTCCTCAGATATGACAGGCAGAAAAGCTATGAATTACACTGAGTGCACTTTGGGTCTTTAGAGGAGAGCAAGGAGAATTCAAGTGGGAGGAAATCCTTCTTGCGCTTTGCTGCTAACTTAGATGTCTGTTTATCCTTCTCATCTTCATAGCTGTTGCTTTTTTCAAATAAATAGGTGTAAGAAAAATAGAGTGAACTAGATCCCAAAGGTTAAAATATTTTTCCTCATTGTGGTCTCTGTTTTCTTTTTCCTTGTCTATCAAATTTAAAACAAATTTACTGTGAAATAAAGTGGACCTCTGACAACACTCTGAAGTTTGGACTTTTTATTATTATTATACTTTCTTCTCCATTATGGATGGGTCCTGTGTAACTATGCCTGCAGGGAAGGAGATACTGCTCAAGCAGGCATTATTATTATTTGGGGTTATAATATATCCCTTTTATGGGTTATTTTGCATTTCTTTCCTGGAGATAATAGCCATATAACTTTGAAATATTCTTTAGTAGAAGCTCCTATTTATTATACATGGTGAGAGGAAGAATTCTGCCTGCACTAGTCACTCTATTTATAACTGTGGTTACATTCACTCAGCAATTGTTTATTGGAAGGTTGGCTTAGTTTGCTGATATTTTCCCTTAACAATTTGGATGAGAATAATGGGAAGCATTAAATATGGAAGGAAAGGTGGTTTGGGATTACCCAGAGGAGTGTGAAATTTTATTGCATTTTTGTCTGACATTTCCTTATGTGCTACAGCGTAGGAGAAAGCATAACAGACTTAAAGGTGCCACAGACCTGAGCATCAAGAGACAATCTTGACTTCCAGTCCTCCACTACCACACCCATGAGCAAGACATTTCATTTCTTCACACTTCAAACTCTTTGTCTATAACATAAATGAAGGGCTTGGCTATCTCCAAAGCCTTTCTCAGAAATAAATTTTGCCTCCAGGGTCAAACACTTAAATTGTGACAGATCCCTTCTCAGGGATATAAATGGATATATGGGGATATATCTGGGAATATATTGCTCAGGAATATAAATGGATGGTATGGGTTAAATAACTGGAGCTATGATTTTCCATATCTCTAAACTACAGAATCCTATCTGGAAAAATAAATAAGATGCATCTGACATAAATGTATGAATCATAGCTCCTGCCATCAGTACTATTTTTACATGAGATGGTTGAATTGAGTTGCCACCACCCAAAGGAGTCAGTCACCTGCCATATAAAGTTCAGTGGTGAGAGGGAAATGTAGTGTGCCATGTGAAAATAAAAGAAGTGTTTTGAAAATAAACATTCGAATGACAAACTACCCTCAAGGCGGACAAATGGTTTTAAGCGTCAACTCGACTGGGCCACAGAGTGCCCAGATATTTGAACAGACATTGTTCTGGTGCTCCTGTGAGGGTGTTTTTGGATGAGGTTAGCATCAACCACATCCAAAGGGAGACTGAGTTAAGTAAATCGCCCTCCCCAGTGTGGGTGGACCACATCCAATCTATTGCTTGAATAGAACAAAAAGTTTGATCCTTCCCTGAATAAAAGAGAATTCTTCCTTTCTGACTGCCTTCAAACTGGGACACCAGCCTTTTCCTGCTTCCAGACTCAGTCTGAAACATTGTCTCTTTCATGATCTTGAGCCTGCTCTTCAGTCTGGAACTACGTCATCTGCTCTCCTGGGTCTCAGGCCTTTGGATTCAAGACTGGAACTACATCACTGGCTCTACTGACTCTGCACCTTGCTGACTCACCCTGCAGATGCTGGGCCTTGACAGTCTCCATAATCATGTGAGGCAAATCCTTATAATAAATCTCTTTCTATATATTCTAATATATTCCATATTTTAGAATATGTTATGCATATTATATATGTGATTGTATGTGTATTTGTATATATATATAGTCTGTCTGTCTGTCTATCTATCTATTTATCTATCTATCTCTCCTATTGGTTCTGTTTCTCTGGAGAATTTTGACTAATATAATGGTTGAGGATAATATACACCAGAAAAAAGAAGACATTCATATATTTTTAAAACTCCTCTAGGGTTTACACATTGATATTAAGCACAAAAAGAAGAGAGAGTTGGTGTAGGTGACTTGATTCCTTATGAGAAACTTTTGGGCTTGCCTTATTTCTTCATAACTCAGGAAATAATATCTAAGAAAGACAGTAAATTAGTCTCTCACACAGGCAATGTTGAGCCATTGTGTGGTCAATTTTCAGCTTAGCTATTGTATCATGACAAAAGGACAATGCAGATTGATCATATCATTATCCCTCATTGTGAACCTCCAGGCTGGATGGCCAATTTGGCATGACTATTCAGCTTGTCTTTAGAGCTTAAAGTGTGTTAAGTGGCCTTACTGGGAAACACAACTGTACATGTGAATGAAAGTGAGTCAGAAGATATGAGTGGGAATATGTTTATCACTTCACTTTAGAAATCCTGAAAAGTATTCCAAATATATTAACTGCTCTCTGCCTTTTTCTGAAAGGTGTGAGTAACTCAAGGTAAAAAGATTAAGGGATGAGGAAGGAGTAGTTGGGAAAAAAGAGCCATTTTGCTACATCTGCTACAAAAAATTATTGAGTACATTTTCAATTGTTGAATAAGAAATAACATCAGACTATTCTCCATTGCTCCTATGCAGAAAGCTGATAGGGCTACAGGGTGAAAGGAAATACTGTGTCATACACTAATTCCCTACTAATGGATAGCTAAGTTGTTCAAAATTTCTATCAATGAAACCCCTAAAATTTCTGAAGAAGAACAAACCATGTTTTCTCATGTTAAATGGGTGGCTCTAGAGTACAGCCTAATCAGCAAATCAGACCAACTAGAGGCTGTATGTTTCATGTCAAGAGTGAAATGCTGAATATCTGTAATGTTTTGCTGGCACAACACTGTCACAGAACAGTAGGAAATAAGCTCTTGGCTTAAAATACACTCCAGAAATAATTAGTTTGGGATACTGATCTTTTGGAAAGGGATCCTGAACCACTGATAGACAGAGATAAGAATTAACCCTTGGAAAACAAAAAAGTAAAGAGATGGATATCTATTATAATTTCAGAACCATTATGCATCAAGGACTAAGAACAGCTATAGCAGCAGCCACACAGGCAGCAGAATGAGAAAATCCAGTGAAAAGGATAGGTCCCCAGCAAAAATTGTTGTTCCCCTGTTGTGAAGCAGTAACATCTAAGATAGCTGCCGCTGCCTGGTAGAGAATGGTAAAACTCTCCCCTGAGAATCCATGTTCAAGACAGTCATACTTCTTCTAATTAACATCAATCAATCAATCATCAATCAATCTTTTGTTCACTAGGGGGACTGTCAAGCCAGGCAAGTGGGATGTGATGCATCATTCAGGAAAATGTGACCCCAGCTGTCATGACAGCCCTTGGGCAGCTGATACACTTTGGAAACATGCTGTGACACTGTCACCAGGAATTCAGTATAAGCGCAGAAGTATTTCCTGGAAAATGTGGATACACACAGTTAAGTGGAAAGGAGCAGATTCAGCCCAAGAGCAATGCACAAACCTGGAACTAATGATCTTTTTAGGTTAAAACATAGGATGTAATGGCCAGTGTTAGCTGGATCACATGGTGGAGCTCCTTGTCCGTGGCAGACCCTGGCACAGGGACCTGCTCACTCAGCCAGTGAATCCCAGTGCTGCCAAGACAGGAGCTACCTGAGCTCCGTCCATTTTATTACAGGACACCACATATGGTCCCACTTTGTAATTTGTATTTGTTAGAATCATATTCTTTCTTGTCTAGCTTACTTAATAAGTAGTTAAGCATTTGCCAAGAACTTGTGAGCACAAAAATCAGTGCAAGGATATTCACAGGATTTCAAAGGATTACCACGCAGATCAATTATCAATCACAAAGTGGAAAACTCTGGTAACACTCAGTGGATAACAGTGATCCAATTCTGCATTGTCTCACAAACAATGACACAAATAGATAAACTGACTTTGTTTACAGTGATGTGGTGCTACGGAAAATTCCTATCATCACCTATTTAGTATTCTTCTCAAAAGGTTTAAAATAGAATTTAAATATGAGAAACAATCAAATACAGATCGTTAAATATCCTGAAATTGTCCTAAACAATCACACAAATCTAGAATGTGGGACAGCCTACAATGCAATTGGCCTAAATTTTTAAAAATTATCAATGTCATGAAGGAAATAAAAGTGGGAGAACTCCTGTAGATTAGAGAGGAATAAAGAGGGATTGGACCTTGCTGCAGCAGAGGATGCTGTTTCCTTCCTGCTCTCCCTCTTGGGCATAGACCTTCTGCCCTAAGACAAAACTGAGGACTTAAGCCTGGGACACAGCATCTCAGATAACTCTGAGAGACTGCTCTGAAGAGAATCATGGTGCTCCAGCCAGGTGTGAGGCCTGTGCCTCTGAGGTGGGAGAGCCAAGTTCAGAGACCTCCCAGCTCCATGTAATATCAAACAGTGAAAGCTCTCCCAGAGATCTCCATCTCAACGCTAAGACCCAGCTCCACTCAACAACCAGCAAGCTACAGTGCTGGACACCCTATACCAAACAACTAGCAAGACAGGAACACAACCCCACCCATTATCAGAGAGGCTGCCTAAAATCATAATAAGGTCAAAGACACCCCAAAACACACCACTGGACGCAGTCCTGCCCACCAAAAAGACAAGATCCAGCATCATCCACCAGAACATAGGCACCAGTCCCCTCCACCAGGAAGCCTACACAACCCACTGAACCAGCCTTAGCCACTGGGGGCAAACACCAAAAACAACAGGAACTACGAACCTGCAGCCTGCGAAAAGGAGACCCCAAACACAGTAAGTTAAGCAAAATGAGAAGACAGAGAAATATGCAGCAGATGAAGAAGCAAGGTTAAAAACCCACCAGACCTAACAAATGAAGAGGAAATAGGCAGTCTACCTGAAAGAGAATTCAGAGTACTGACAGTAATGATGATCCAAAATCTTGGAAATGGAATGGAGAAAATAAAAGAAACATTTAACAAGGACCTAGAAGAACTAAACAGCAAACAAACAATGATGAACAACACAATTAATGAAATTAAAAATTCTCTAGAAGGAATCAATAGCAGAATAACTGAGGCAGAAGAATGGATAAATGACCAGGAAGATAAAATAGTGAAATAACTACTGCAGAGCAGAATAAAGAATGAAAAGAATTGAGGACAGTCTCAGCGACCTCTGGGACAACATTAAATGCACCAACATTTGAATTACAGGTGTCCCAGAAGAAGAAGAGAAAAAGAAAGGGACTGAGAAAATATGTGAAGAGACTATAGTTAAAAACTTCCTTAATATGGGAAAGAAAATAGTCAGTCAAGTCCAGGAAGTGCAGACAGTCCCATACAGGATAAATCCAAGGATAAACATGCCAAGACACATATTAATCAAACTATAAAAAAAAAATACAAAGAAAAAATATTAAAAGCAGCAAGGGAAAAACAACAAATAACATACCAGGGAATCCCCATAAGGTTAACAGCTGATCTTTCAGCAGAAACTCTGCAAGCCAGAAGGGAATGGCAGGACATATTTAAAGTGATGAAAGGGAAAAACCTACAACCAAGATTACTCTACCCAGCAAGATTCTCATTCAGATTTCACAGAGAAATTAAAACTTTACAGACAAGCAAAAGTTAAGAGAATTCAGCACCACCAAACCAGCTTTGCAACAAATGCTAAAGGAACTTCTCTAGGCAGGAAACACAAGAGAAGGAAAAGACCTACAATGACAAACCCAAAACAATTAAGAAAATGGTAATAGGAACACACATATTGATAATTACCTTAAATGTAAATGGATTAAATGCTCCAACCAAAAACATAGACTGGCTGAATGGATACAAAAACAAGACCCGTTTACATGCTGTCTACAAGAGACCCACTTCAGACCTAGAGAAACATACAAACTGAAAATGATGGGATGGAAAAAGATATTCCATGCAAATGGAAATCAAAAGAAAGCTGGAGTACCAATTCTCATATCAGACAAAATAGACTTTAAAATAAATAATATTACAAGAAACCAAGAAGGACACTACATAATGATCAAGGGATCAATCCAAGAAGATATAACAATTGTAAATATTTATGCACCCAACAGAGGAGCACCTCAGTACCTCAGGCAAATGCTAACAGCCATAAAAGAGGGAATCGACAGTAACACAATCATAGTAGGGGACTTTAATACCCCACTTGCACCAATGGACAGATCATCCAAAATGAAAATAAATAAGAAAACATAAACTTTAAATAATACATTAAACAAGATGGACTTAATTGATAATTATAGGACAGTCCATCCAAAAACAACAGAATGTACTTTCTTCTCAAGTGCTCATGGACTATTCTCCAGGATAGATCATATCTTGGGTCACAACACAAACCTTGGTAAATTTACAAAAATTAAAATCACATCAAGTATCTTTTCTGACCACAACGTTATGAGACTAGATATCAATTACAGGAAAAAAAATCTGTAAAAAATACAAACACATGGAGGCTAAACAATACACTACTTAATAACAACAGATCACTGAAGAAATCAAAGAGGAAATCAAAAAATACCTACAAACAAATGACAACGAAAACACAACAACCCAAAACCTATGGGATGCGGCAAAAGCCATTCTAAGAGGGAGGTTTATAGCAATACAATCCTACCTCAAAAAACAAGAAACATCTCAAATAAACAACCTAACCTTACACCTAAAGCAATTAGAGAAAGAAGAACAAAAAACCCCAAAGTTAGCAGAAGGAAAGAAATCATAAAGATCAGATCAGAAATAAATGAAAAAGAAATGAAGGAAATGATAGCAAAAATCAATAAAACTAAAAGCTGGTTCTTTGAGAAGATAAACAAAATTGATAAACCATTAGCCAGACTCATCAAGAAAAAAAGGGAGAAGACTCAAATCAATAGAATTAGAAATGAAAAAGGGGAAGTAACAACTGACACTGCAAATACAAAAGATCATGAGAGATTACTACAAGCAACTCTATGCCAACAAAATGGCCAATCTGGAAGAAATGGACAAATTCTTAGAAAAGCACAACCTTCTGAGACAGAACCAGGAGGAAATAGAAAATATAAAAAGACCAATCACAAGCACTGAAATTGAGACTGTGATTAAAAATCTTCCAACAAACAAAAGCCCAGGACCAGATGGCTTCACAGGCAAATTCTATCAAACATTTAGAGAAGAGCTAACACCTATCCTTCTCAAACTGTTCCAAAATATAGCAGAGAGAGGAACACTCCCAAACTCATTCTATGAGGCCACCATCACCCTGATACCAAAACCAGACAAAGATGTCACAAAGAAAGAAAACTACAGGCCAATATCACTGATGAACATAGATGCAAAAATCCTCAACAAAATACTAGCAAACAGAATCCAACAGCACATTAAAAAGATCATACACCATGATCAAGTGGGGTTTATCCCAGGTATGCAAGGATTCTTCAATATATGCAAATCAATCAATGTGATAAACCACATTAACAAATTGAATGATAAAAACCATATGATCATCTCAATAGACGCAGAAAAAGCTTTTGACAAAATTCAACACCCATTTATGATAAAATCCTCCAGAAAGTAGGCATAGAAGGAACTTACCTTAACATAATAAAGGCCATATATGACCAACCCACAGCCAACATCGTTCTCAATGGTGAAAAACTGAAACCTTTTCCACTAAGATCAGGAACAAAACATTGTTGCCTACTCTCACCACTATTATTCAACATTGTTTTGGATGTTTTAGCCACAGCAATTGGAGAAGAAAAAGAAATAAAAAGGAATCCAAATCGGAAAAGAAGTAAAGCTGTCACTGTTTGCAGGTGACATGATACTATACATAGAGAATCCTAAAGATGCTACCAGAAACTACTAGATAGAGCTAATCAATGAATTTGGTAAAGTAGCAGGATACAAAATTAATGCACAGAAATCTCTTGCATTCTTATACACTAATGATGAAATATCTGAAAGAGAAATTAAGGAAACACTGCCATTTACCACTGCAACAAAAAGAATAAAATACTTAGGAATAAACCTACCTAAGGAGACAGAAGACCTGTATGCAGAAAACTATAAGACACCGATGAAAGAAATTAAAGATGAAACAAACAGGTGGAAAGATATACCCTGTTCTTGGATTGGAAGAATCAACATTGTGAAAATGACTATGCTACCCAAAGCAATCTACAGATTCAGTGTAATCCCTATGAAACTACCAATGGCATTTTTCACAGAACTAGAACAAAAAATTTCACAATTTGTATGGAAACACAAAAGACCCCGAATAGCCAAAGCAATCTTGAGAAAGAAAAACGGAGCTGGAGGAATCAGGCTCCTGGACTTCAGACTATACAACAAAGCTACAGTAATCAAGACAGTATGGTACTGGCATAAAAACAGAAATATAGATCAATGGAACAGGATAGAAAGCCCAGAGATAAACCCACACACATATGTTCATCTTATTTTTGATGAAGGAGGCAAGAATATACAATGGAGAAAAGACAGCCTCTTTAATAACTGGTGCGGGGAAAACTGGACAGCTACATGTAAAAGAATGGAATTAGAACACTGCCAAACACCATACACAAAAAGGAACTCAAAATGGATTAAAGATTAAATGTGAGGCCAGACACTATAAAACTCTTAGAGGGAAACATAGGCAGAACACTGTATGACATAAATTACAGCAAGATCCTTTTTGACCCACCTCTTAGAGATATGGAAAGAAAAACAAAAATAAACAAATGAGACCTAATGAAACTTAAATGCTTTTGCACAGCAAAGGAAACTATAAACAAGACGAAAAGACAACCCTCAGAATGGGAGAATATATTTGCAAATGAAGCAACTGACAAAGGATTAAATTCCCTAATTTACAAGCAGCTCATGCAGCTCAATATCAAAAAAACAAACAACCCATCCAAAAATGGGCAGGAGACCTAAATAGACATTTCTCCAAAGAAGATATACAGATTGCCAACAAACACGTGAAAGGATGCTCCACATCACTAATCATTAGAGAAATGCAAATCAAAACTACAGTGAGGTATAACCTCACACCATTCAGAATGGCCATCATCAAAAAATCAACAAGCCATAAATGCTGGAGAGGGTGTGGAGAAAAGGGAACCCTCTTGCACTGTTGGTGGGAATGTAAATTGATACAGTAACTATGGAGAACAGTATGGAGGTTCCTTAAAAAACTAAAAATAGAACTACCATACCACCTGGAAATCCCACTACTGGGCATATGCCCTGAGAAAACCATAATTCAAAAAGTGTCATGTACCACAACGTTCACTGCAGGTCTATTTACAATAGCCAGGACATGGAAACAACCTAAGTGTCCATCTACAGATGAATAGATAAAGAAGATGTGGCACATGTATACAATGGAATGTTACTCAGCCATGAAAGGAAACGAAATTGAGTTATTTGTAGTGAGGTGGATGGACCTAGAATCTGTCATACAGAGTGAAGTAAGTCAGAAAGAGAAAAACAAATACCGTATACTAACACATATATATGGAATCTAAGAAAAAAAAAAAATCTGGTTCTGAAGAACCTAGTGGTAGGACAGGAATAAAGCCGCAGATGTAGAGAATGGACTTGAGGACACGAGGAGGGGGAAGGGTAAGATCGGACGAAGTGAGAGAGTGGCATGTACATATATACACTACCATTTGTAAAATAGATAGCTAGTGGGAAGCAGCCGCATAGACAGGGAGATCAGCTCCGTGCTTTGTGACCACCTAGAGGGGTGGGATAGGGAGGGTGGGAGGGAGATGCAAGAGGGAGGAGATATGGGGATATATGTATATGTAGAGCTGATTCACTTTGTTATAAAGCAGAAAGTAACACACCATTGTAAAGCAATTATACTCCAATAAAGGTGTTAAAGGAAAAAAAAAAAGAGAACTAAAGAAACATGACAATCACGCAAAATGCATGATGTTGTTTACTTGAATGAAAAGTTAAAAAAACTATAAAGTTATCTGGGGGATAATTGGATACACTTGAGTATGGAAATTAGAAAATATTCTTGAACAGTGTTAAATTTATGGGATGTGAGATCGGGTAACATGAAAAAAGACCCAGCTGCAATGCAGTCAGAAGAAATACAATCATAGGAGTTGGTGGTCAAACACATTATGACTACAGACTTCTTAGGTAAAACATATAACATTTACTTAGAATAAGAAACAAAATTTTTTAAATTACAAACTAAAACAAATGAAATTTATCATTGTCTTAAATGAAATTACCTTGAAATGATGGAGTAGGAAAATTTGAGGGGAGTATACTAAGGAACAGCATCTGTAAGGGTAGGGGGGTGGGTACAGCAGGATTAGTAAGAGAAAGTCTGAAATGTGGTGCATTCACAACAGAGAACACAGCAGAGTCGACCAAGAGCTCTGGAACTAGAATTGGCCCCATGTCAGGCAAGGGGCAAGGGAGGCAGGTACCCTACTAATCATCTGATCTGGGATGTGGGCTGCCCTCAGAAGTGGGCATAATCTTGGTAGAGGAGCCTGCTTCAGGCAGAACAATTCCTGGAAGGTGCTGCAGCTATGAGCCAACAGCAACCACTACTCCCAGCAGCTGGAAAAATGAGGGCATCTCTTCTGAAAGAGGGATCTGGGAATTGTACCTCCATGTACATTACAACCCAAAACAACACAAAATTCAGGGGGGGAACTAATATACTTTCTATTAATTGACACTTTTATAATACAATGTTTTCCTTTAATTTTTTGGTTGCACACATTTTGAATATCTATTTACCAACAATTTATAATATTATTTTCCTTAGGGACAGAAGGATAATTTGGTTTTACCTTTAGAAGGGCTGTTGACATGCAGCTTCACTACATATATACATATATGTATATATTTTAATTTAGAAAACTATTTTAAAATTTGGACAAACCTCTATCAAGTTCTTTTCATATATGAACTCTAAAATTTTAGGTATCTCAAGGTACCTTGGACAGTGATTAAGGTTAAATATGGTTTGTAATGATGATGCTTATTCATCAATTAGTATTCAAATATCACTTGTAGTGAAGGTTATGCGTTCTACGTTGGGCTCTGCACTTTTATTTCAGGACACAAAGGAATTGGTACAGTGGTAGTAGGACTATTCTGGAAGTCATTCTGACACTGGGATGAGCAATCACTTAACTGTAAATGGAAATGATTGCAAACCAAAGATATATACATCTTACTAAACCCAAATTAAATAGATCTTAATTGCATCTCCATAATGCCTGCAGTCACTCAGAGGCAGCCCACACTGGGGCTGGTGCAAGTGAGGGTTCCGAATCTGAAGCTTCTGTAGCTTCAAGGTAAAACTGCTTCCACACCCTGGATTCATAACTTTCTGAGGCTTTCATTACTTCATTGTCCCTCTACCCTATGGTGCTTACTGCTGCACTTCACACACAGTCAGCCGACACAGTGAGCAAACTACTGAGGCACAACAGAATCCTGGGTTACAAACTCAATGATAATGAGCATAATATGAGGATGTAAAGTTTCTCAGGTCAGCTTGACTGGAGCTAAAGCATTACTCAGGTTCAATCAGGTATTCCCAGCCCATGGCCATTTCCCCAGCTCTTCCTAAAAACCCAAGTTTCTGTCCTGTGTCCTTTTCAGTTAGGTCATAGTTATACTCTTCCTCCAGAACTGTTGCTGTTTCTTTGGATTCAGTTACTGTCTAAGGAAACAGAGCATTTTCTGCCTGTACTCTCTGTTTCTCCTTAAGTTCCTCTGGGTTTCATGATAAAATTGTATTCTCAAAGCCACCTGAACTGTCACTCCACAGCACCTCTGCACTTCTCAGAGTTCTCAGGACTGGCTGCTGTACCTTTTGGGAACACCACATCTCCTGCTCACCTCCCTTGAGTGTTATCTTCATACACATAGTCTTTCTCTTTAGTCAATTCTTCTAAAAGTACCAAATAGTTTCAGAACTCAGATCTCTAATGTCCATTAAGTATAACTATAATAAAACCTATAAAAATCAATCACCAAGATTCCAGGGAGAATCTAGGAGTTGCTGCAAGCAAAGAGATCTAACTGAAATACAACCCTTTTAGAATTAGGCTTAGAGTCAGATGGCTGTAAGAAATTTAGTAAATTAACATCTCTAAAAGCTTTAACAGTAGAGAATTAAAAAAATAATTCTACTTTATTCAAGACCCATCAAATTTGAATTCTGTATCAGACACTCAGAATAATGACACTTTCGAGGGTAATGTTTACCAGGATGCAGGTGTTCAATGCACTTCTTTTGCACACTACAGTGAGATCTTGTATGACAACTTTTTAACATTCTTCCCTTTTGAGTCAATGAATATGATTAGCATAAGATTATTAATGAGCAAGATTATTAATTGACTCATTCCTTCCTCCTCTTCCATTCTTTTAGTTTGCTATTTTTTTTACCCAATTCCATTTCACATCCATCTTATATCCCTCAAATGTAAGCATCAGAGAACTGGATGTAGGTTATTTTCAATGAAGGGTCTTTAGTTCTGAAATTTCTTACCTGCTGTGACATTGTGAGGTCCCATTTTGCCCATCTTTCTTAAGGGTACATGCAATGACAATACCTTTCATTTGGTACAGAAAACAACTGAAAGAGAACAAATTTTAAAAACCTATTTTATGCTGCTTTAATCAAAACTATGAGTTTTTCTGAGTTATTTTAATTTTAGTACTGTTACCATGAGGCTGATTATGGGGAAAAATGAAAATTTAAAATAAAAATAGATATTATCTGGTCTTTTTGTGATTTGAATCCTTCCATCACACATCAGCATCACTGACACAAAATGTTCCTTCAGCCCTCTTTTCTTTTTTTTTTTTTAAAGTTCTTATTCATATATGGAGGGTGGGGACTATTCTAGCAAACCTAATACAATATTTACAAAATAAAGAATATTAGAATTGTAGTTACTGAAATGATGAGCCCTATGGCAAGTTTAAAAGTCCTTCAAAAGTAATTTAATTATTAAGTTATAGACTTAATAATCAACCAAAAATGAACTAAAGTCAATTAATTGCTGTCTCTTCTGTTCTTTCCTCACCTTACCCTAAATCCCCGTATGGTGCCAGTTAAAATCCTTAGGACAAGCCAAAGAGGCAGGAAAACTGCTGAGTTACCCTGTGTTCACCTGGGGGAAGGCAAGGGAGAGAAAGGAGGAAACTGCCGACTTTCCCTACTCTCCTCACAGACCCTCACTGATTAGGATTCCTCAAGGGCAAGAACATTTAATGGACCTCAGTGTTTAATGTCTGTCTGTTGCTTTCTCAGAATTCAGTCTATTAAGAGTTGCTCCTCTGTCACTTAGCTTTAGAGGTAAAGTAAGAAATGCTTCCTTTTGAGAACTTAGCAGATACTAGAGAGTCAACTTGAGTTGAGGCTCTTGGGTAGGAGATTAGTTTCAAAGGCAGGAAAAACTGTGTCTCTTTCTTCCTCAACATGTTTAACATTGGGTCATTTTTCCTTGGACCAGTTTTCCTTGTGACCAGCATTTGGCTAATGGTGGGCTGGTAAATTTTTAGCAACTGGGCTTCCCCTAGCACAGGGGTCCCCAACCCCTGGGCCGCAGACCAGGCCTGTTAGGAACTGGACCGCACAGCAGGAGGTGAGCAGCCGGTGAGTGAACAACGCTTCATCTGTATTTACAGCCACTCCCCATCGCTCGCACTACCGCCTGAGCTCCTTCTCCTGTCAGCATTATGGTGAGTTGTATAATTATTTCATTGTTTATTACAATGTGATAATAATAGAAATAAAGTGCACAATAAATGTAATGTGCTGGAATCATCCTGAAACCACCCCCGTCCTCCCCGCCTCCCATCCGTGGAAAAACTGTCTTCCACGAAACCGGTCCATGGTGCCAAAAAGGTTGGGAAGCACTGCCCTAGCACATCCCTCTCTCACCACCCAAAAGCCCTTATTAGTAGTGTTTTCATGGTGTAAACCCTCCCACTATGACTGATTTCAAGCTACAATGCTTGATGCTACTGAACCCAGAGTTGGAAAGAGGTAGGCACACTCGACTCTCCTCTGCCAGTATAAGTTAGCCCCAGCATACCATGGGTTTTGACCCTTGAGGAGAAAGAAGCATGGAAGCCCCTTATATGTTCCTATTACCTAACCCTGTGAAGCCAACTGAGTCTCCTACTATAGACGTCTTATTAGAAATCGACATCACTGCAAATCAAAGGAAATTCACCTTCTGATAAGTAATAGAACCAGAAGTTGTAGTTAAATCAGTTCATGAAATCTGTTTACTTGGTCCTCTTTTTAAATTCTCCTTGTGGTTCTATAGAAAGAATGTATAGTTAAAAGGGAAGTTACGTTTGGTATGACTGAGGGAAAGATCTGCTGCCATACAATAAGACACATTCTAAAAGAAGTTATTTCTTTTTTTTCCTTCACAATTTCTTTAAACGTATCACATTAAATACCTTAGTTAATTATAGTTGTCATGTTTGAAGCTTTATGTCAGAGACCTTAGGAAGAGGCTTTAGAGGATGAGGCAATGCTGAATAAAACTTCAAAAACTCTACAACCGTTATAGTTATACAACTATTTTGTTTAAATCTTCACCATCATAACATACTGTTGAGTTCAATAATTTTACAGAGGTGTTAAATGATTTTCCCCAACTCACAAAATCATTATTAAAGGTTAGGGCTAGAATGCAGATCTATGGACTTCCAGCCTAGGTTGCCTGCACTAGTCTTCACTCCCTCTTTTAAATATTAAAATAAAATTCTAATGTTCTGTTTATTTGAGTGAGTGCTCTATAAACTAAAGTTCTCTAATTTACCTTTTGCCTCAATTCATTATTGGATTTTGAGCCTGTTTTTGTCACCTCTAGTATACCATTACCTATTCAGAAACTTTACCTTACTTAATTTTGGTATGGCATATAATATTCCTAGATGATTATAAGGCACATCAAGGAAAATGGTACATGTAATTTAACTAAGAAGAAAATTAAAATCATCCATTTTTTTTCTTATTAAAATTAATAGACATTAGTCATGCATTTATGCTCAATTCCTTTCTTTCCAGATTTTTAATCAAATTGCTGTCATGTTTAGCAATTCACACTGATTATTAAGGTTGCCAAAATCAACAGATTAGCTGTATTTGGATTACCTTTATTTTACAGATATAATGTTAGCCTTCATGTCTCTGCATATGAACATAGTATATGGGTGGATAATTACAAACTAAAAATTACTCAATAGCTTCTAATGATGTCTGTAGAACTATTATAGTCAATTATCTTGGTGACTAATTTTAGGGTCACTGTTTCACAATTTCTTAGATTATTTTTATGACAGAAAAAAATTGTAAAAAATTCTAGCAGTTTTTTAAAATAAACTAATGTTTAAATTTTGCAAAATAAAAGTGACTAATTAGGTCATGATATTATACAATATTTGATCCCCCAAAATATATTTACATATTTTCCAAAAATGTGTTTCTCTTTTTCCCTCAACCTCGCTCTCCTGTAAAAGAGAATTTGAAAGATACTGAAATCTTTCATGTAATTCTCTTTTATGCTATTAAATAATAAGTGTCAGAATGATTACAAAGATTTGAGAAGATATCATAGATCTTCTTTCCTCTTCTATTTTCCATTTCTTTTTTCAGTTGCTAAAACTGTCTTTCACAGACATTAGTTTTATGATAAATGTATCCAAACCATCTCACACTCTGAACTGCTACCATCAAAATACAGCTGAAATGAACACTTTTTTTGCTTGAGAGTTGGGCATCATGGTCCTCCTCTTCAGAAATGTGTTATTTGATATTTAATACTTATGTCCTCAGAAAACACTCTGAGGTCTGTTAATAACATCAATTTTATAGTACATGTACATTTTCCAATGAGTTTCCTATCCAGTTATATTAAGCCATCAAAGAAGCAATTTAAGGTAGAATAATGTTTTTTGTGAATATTTTATGAGGACACTGAGCAAGAGAAGTTAAAGTTGAAATACAGAAAACTTCAAGAAATCCAGAAAATATTTATAGGTAAAAAGATACCTACGTTTTAACTAAATGCATGAGTATTCTTTACAGTATATATGCCATTTAGAACTTTTAAATCACCACTCTATTGATTTCCTTAGATACCACCTCCACTGATAAATCTGATTTTAAATTGCATTGAAGGAGTTATGTCTGTGAAAACTGTAGAATAAGAAACTCTGAAAATTGTTCTTTCATAAAAGTAATGAGGAAACTGACAAAAATTGTTAGAATCAACTTTTTCAAAATTCTGGATATTAATTGAAAGCTTATTTTTGGATTCTATTCTGTTTCCTTGAACTTTCTATCCATCCTGAGCTGGTAGCCTACCACTTAACTATTGTAGCTCTAGAATACATTTTGATACCTAACATGGCATATCTCACCTTATTATTCTTTTCCAAATCTGCTTGGATTTTTGTTAGATTTACAGTAGATTACACTAAGTTCACAGTTTATTTTGAGGAGAATTAATATATTTGTGATCTTAGGTTTTCCCACTCAGAAATAATATATGACATCACATTTATTTTGGTCTTTATACCCTTCTGCAATGGTTTATAGCTTTTATCATATACGTTTGCATTGTTCTTGTTAAACTTATTCTTTTATTTTATATATTCTGCTATGAATAAGGAGATTATTTTATTATCTTATAAATTTGTTATTGCTAATGTATGGAAAACTCTGATTTGTTTATTACCTTTATGGACCTATTATTTATACATTTTATCTATCTTTTTTCTTGATTTTCTATTTATGCAAACATAGTCTGACAATATTTTGATTTTTTTTTCCTGTCTGACATTCATACTTCTTATTTCTTTTTCTTGTGTTATCATAATAGATAAAATCTCCAGATTTATGTTTGATATTATTTATTCACAGAATGATAATTTCGTGTAGCTTTTTGCAAACCACAGAAAACATCTAATCCAGTCCTTTAAATTTACATATGTAATAACAGAGAACTGAGTAACAAAGTGACTTGTTTAAATACCTAGTTTGTAATGACATAACGTCTACTGTAATTCTCCCTTTGACATGCATTCAAGCTCTTTATTATTCTTTCCTGCTTTTCTTTATGGGACAACCAGTGAGTCTACTGCATAGACTCTCACTTTGCTTTGTCAAATATTGTTATATAATTTTCACTCTGCTCAAGCATGCCCTGTGCACATATGCACAAAGCAGAAGCCTCACTCTCCACCACCAAAGTAGGCGCTCCTCAGGGCTAGAAAAAAATAAATGAATAAATCTATAATAAAACAACACACTCTTCAGTCTGGACTGGTAGTCAGACTATTTATTTATTACCTGTATAAGACTATATACATAGTCTTTGGTTCACAGATATTCAGATCATGTAAAAATATAAGACCACATCTTTTTCTTTAGCTGATTTCCAATTTAAAACTTAAATTTGTATTAACCTGATCCCATTAGTATAGTTTTTCTGGGAATCTGGGTTGGTCAATATGACATAACCTTTATTCTCAAGGAAGCAGATGATTTGACTACACGAAGTTCTTTTCTGAAGATGTGTCTAATGATTTGTGAAGTTCCAAAGACAATATTCTGCCTGCACCTGTGTGAATGTTTTGTCAGAATCAATTATGAAATATGTAATTATATGGATATTGACTAATTAATGCATAACCCAGTGGAACTGTCAGAGAGTTAAACAAGTTCTCTCTAGTGCATGCGGACAGTTACTTTGATGGGTCAAGTTTCATTAAGCTAATGATGTTGATCACATAAAGGGTCTTAAGTAAATCTGGGTGGTATTTTCACATTATAGACCATGATTCAAACACTGTTCCACATCACCAGAGCCACATTTCATTGTGACAGAGATCATGTGCTCCAAGATACTTAGCGGTTTCTTTCAGTACAATTGTGCATTCTAATGAGACCCTGCAGTCAAGATGGCTACACTTCATTCAATTAGGCATCTTTATTGAAAAGTTTTATTTTTGTGATCATGATTCACTGGTGTGAACAAAATCTAACAAAGATAATCATAGTCTATTTGTTCTCCATATCAGAGATCATATTATTATCTATTAGGGTAGAGTTGAGAACCACAAACAAAAAACATGATGAGCATAAATCTTTCCATTTCTCTTCATGTGTATTTTCTAATCAATTAAGACCTGAAGAATTGTGATACTGTCCCACTAGACTCTAAGACTCTAAATTCCACGGGAGTAGAGACATCTTGTAAGTGTGCTGTTCATCACTCTGTCACCATGACTCAATCGATAGTCTGTCTGATAAGAAGCAGGTCCTCATATTACACAACTAC
Source organism: Balaenoptera physalus (assembly GCF_965194825.1). Classification (NCBI taxonomy): domain Eukaryota; kingdom Metazoa; phylum Chordata; class Mammalia; order Artiodactyla; family Balaenopteridae; genus Balaenoptera; species Balaenoptera physalus. The sequence continues at coordinate 96,088,834 of NC_138890.1, read as the reverse complement.
CAGAAAAAAAGCCAGAGGACAATAAATAAAGCCAGAGTGTTAAGCTAGGATAGAGTCCCCAAACCATGTCTTTATAGAAACTGTGGTATAGTGATACTATTTCTTTCCTACTCTGGAGGAGTAGGAAAGAAATACTTCTTTCTCAGCACTTTCCACTATCCATGTAACTAACCACAGAGGCATTTATGTAGCTTTCTACAAATCCTAAACCTGGATAAACTGTTAAGAATAGGGAGCTCATTATAATACCATAGAGATAAACATGCTCTTTTATGAGTGTTGTATTTAATGAGTAAGTATTATTTGGTACCACTTCATGAATTTTTACTTCCCCTCTTTCAGCCTATATATATTTTTTTCAAAATATATATCTTTAAAACTAATATTATGATTGTACCAGCCAACTACAACTAAGTTAACTTTTCTCACAATGCCATAAAATTTGGTGAACTTTTGCTGCCTATAACAAATATAGTGAATTAGCATAATGAAAAGCATCTTTTCATTTTGTTAGGCTCAATGACAAAATACTGATTTCTTTAAAATATATTTTATTTATATTTTAGCATTAGACTGAATAAAGTAAGGAGAGTGGGTCATTCCTTTATCCCACACCCTCAGGAAACCACTAGGAGAAATATCTTGGATTAGCTTTCTCTCTTAAGCACCTCACAGCTGGGCATTTCTTTCTCTCCTCACTTCTGCTCTCCCTAGGCAGAGACATGTAGTATTTGAAGCTGTGAACAATCTGAAATCATCACTAATTACTCACCTATTTAATTTTACAGATAGGACATTTTAAGGTAAAGAAGGTTAATTTTAGTTTTCAGAATCTAGGTCTGTTTTTGTTCATCATTTTATCCCTCTTATCCAGCACAGTACCAGGCATACAGAGGATCCTCAATTAATATTTGTAAAATGAATAAGGAAATGAATAGAGGCATGTTGAATAAAGACACTAGAAGAAAGCAGAATTTCCTGGCTCTTTTGCTCAAAGTTTGAATAGGATCTATGAGCCAAAGGTCATTAGTGGTAAAAAAGCATTGTTGCCAAAACTGTGAATATTAGAATTTCTGTCCGCTACTGTATCTTTCTCTGCATTATTACCTGATAACCTTAATAACTTTCCCTGGGGAGACATCTTTTAGCATCATCGAATCTTACTATATAAAGTCCAAACATTGTCATTGATTAGACTATTATTATCTATTAAAAGCATTAGGTCAACTAGACCTGTGGAAGGAAGTCCTGCTCTGCTTTTACTCATACCAGGTTAGTAATCATGGTAGGTTATTCAATATTAAGTGGATTTTATTAGGTTCCTCCAAAGTTATTACCCACTGAAGACTTACATAGGTACCTATTTAGCACACATCATATGTCAGAATAATTATTGGCGGATGCAAATTTAAATATTATGGGAGGATTTCAAGGGCTTTTATTACAACTGTACCAGTGGCAATAGAGTTCTCTTGAATATATTGAGTAGTGTTCATTTTTTCAGTTCCATTCAAGACTTGAAGATATAACCAAAAGTATTTCTCAAATGCCAAACCCAAGAAACAGCATGAAAAAGTAATAGAAATTAAATGATATCATATGATATCGCTTATATGTGAAATCTAAAAAAAAAAAAAAAAAGGGTACAAATGAACCTATCTACAAAACAGAGATAGAGTTACAGATGTAGAAAACAAACTTATGGTTACCAGGGGTTAAGCGGGAGGATAAATTGGGAGATTGGGATTGACATATACATACTGCTATATATAAAGTAGATAACTAATAAGGGCCTACTACATAGCACAGGGAACTCTACTCAATACTCTGTAATGGCCTATATGGGAAAAGAATCTAAAAAAGAGTGGATCTATGTATATGTATAACTGATTCACTTTGCTGTACACCTGAAACTAACACAACAGTGTAAATCAACTATACTCCAATAAAAATTTTTTTAAAAAGAAATTTGTTTTTTGTGTCTGAGGGAGAATTCATTTTTATTGCCTAATGTCCAGTGTCCCAAACAATATTATTTCATAAATATTGTCCAGTTTTTTTATTGTTAAAGACAGAAGAATCAATTTTCAATTCATCTTTGTTAGAGAAATATTTCCAGAGAATCAATTTAGAACTGTAGAGCATGACTGAGAGAAACCATCATGTCCTTATTTCTTGACTCATAATAATTTATTTTTATTATTTTGAAATCTTTTTATTTAAAAAATCTTTCTGTTCAAATCATTTTTTAAAAGTTAGAGGGAATCTTGCTGAAGAAAGAGAATGAATGTGTGAGGATGAACAATTCACAGTTTTATAGCAAAGAAGATAGAAAAACTGAATTTGACACCTTACTGAATGACTACATCTATGTTGGACACAGTAATAATAATAATAATAATTTGAGATATCAAGAAAAGTTTCATTTATAACCAATATCCTCTGTTTATAAAATTGGGGATGTGAGATAATATAATCTGTGTTTAAAGATTTTTATAAGTCACAGTGACTAAATAAAGGCTTATTTTATTTTACTTTTCATCATGAGAGTGTATGCTTCAGTCACCTGAAGCATTTTTCTATGGACCAACTCAGTCTGTTGTGAGGTAGTATGAGTAGACAGTTATGCCTGGTCTTTGAGGCAGTAGTCACCTCTCCATTTGCATTTTGTGAATCCAGCATTTCCCTTTGGTCTATCACTAACATAGACAAGAGGACTTCAGTGGTTTATATTTTACTTATCATTTTGGAATACTATTTAACCAGGGCTTCTGAACACAGAGACCCAGGGTGTGCCGTGCAATGTGCGCCTTCAGAAAATAAATAAGAAAACTTGTCCAAAAGGAATGTTGTGCTGTGATCACTCACACCTCAATCAGTACACACCAGAATCTCCTTTGTTATGCCCAATAATTAGAATGGTTAAGTTACTTTCTCTAAATTGATTCCCTATCAATTTAGGGGAATACTACAATCACCTCTCAGATTGTCCAAGGACTCATAATAAAAAGTGTGAAAACAATTTGTAGTCCTCATTAAAAGAAAAAAAGAGCAGTACAGAAACAAACTTAGAGGTACAGGTACAAACAACTTAAAAGAAACTTATTTCCTTTTTTTTCTTTCATCCTAACTTGACAGTTAAAAGTTTTTCAATTTTTTCCATCACTGCAGTGCAAAGCAGGTTGTGAAGAACAAAAGTTCATGTAAAGTGTTCTACCAGCCCAACAAAAGGTGGGCGTTTGTTCTTTGAGGTTAAATTGAGATTAAAAGAATTAGTCATCTTAGTCTAACTTAAATGATATCAAAAATTGAACAGTATTAGCCTATCCCAGGGGATTCTTCTGTGACTGCAAAAGGTAAATATCACCTTTATTTTAGATTCTTTTTATCTTTAACTTACTGCCATGAAATCACCCAGAAATGAATGTATCCTAATTTACTTCACTATTAGAGGCATACATAAAATATTCAAAGGTTGTCACTGCCATATCACTTTTTCATCCATTTTTAGTAACTGAAATAATTATATCTGCTTCATCAAAAATTTTAGACACTGTTTAATCTTCATAAGAATCACCTTATATAGTGAAATTATTTTAAGTAATTAGAGAAACTGTCACTTAATCCATGGGGGTCATAGAAAACAACAATAACAATAACCAACAGTAAACAACTGTTCCTACAGTGATGGGGAGATGCATTAATTAGAAAAGAGAATTCATGAAATCATCCAGCTAAGGCCCTGGTGAAAAGGTTTAAAGAGGGTAGATTCAATGCTTAAATATACTGTGTTGTTCCAGAGAAATTGTAAGCAAATTAGATACCAAAAGAAATAATTCAAATCTAAGATTAAACAATAGTCTTTTTATGAATCTGAAAATGTACACACCCAGAACTCTTAACTACAATAGTGATAGTTGTTTGAATCTGGAATTAAATTATGCTAGTTGCTAACGTTTCTCATCTCTCAAAAGATTTGTGGCAACACATATTGGGGCCATTTTTCTCCCTTTGAAATTGCCTTTATGCTCAGCCAGAGGATAAATGAGGCTGAAAATTAATTCACATGGCATTTTAACCAATAGTCAGTAATTTCTGTTCTGCAAGCAAGAAGCAGCCCAATGCACTTAGGAATGATTTCCCCCAAAGCCACTCTGTTAGCTACCACTCTGAATGGAATCAATCCATTTCCTTTTCAAACCTTTTCACCAAGTGAAACTCCTGTTTTTATTAAGGTACCAGTATCTAAGCTGTATTTTATCCAATATAGAGGTCACTTGTCTTTCATTTTGGCAAACCTGCATCTGAACACTTTCTAATATTTCGGTATCTCTCCACTTAATGAATCTTGCTAATTAGCACAGCTACCAGTTATGTGATATGATTTTTGCCATTGCCCTTTACTGCATCCCCCCACCCCAAACTGGTTCTCCAATTCGTGATAACAGTATCTTCCCCCAAATAAACCTTCTTGTCTCCCTCCAAACTAGTCTTGTGAAGAGAACTTGGCCTTTATGGGCAGATACACCCAGGTTCTGACCTCACCTTGCCCAGTTCTCTAAGTTATATTATTACACTGTAATCAATCTGAGGCCAAGTTTTTCTCTTTGTAAAACTGGATTGGTATGCAAATCAGATGAGTTAACCTTTGTAAAACAGCTTATGTCAGGATAATTTATTGTGATATTAATTGCTATTTCATTTCTATTACAGTTGAAGAATTAAAATAAATTGCTATTTACATTTTGCCCTCTGGATTTTTCACCTCTCCACTTCTGTGATGTTAGTGAGGGCTTTGTGCTTTCTTATCTCAGAGGAGTAGTTCAGGCTAAGGAGTTACCTGGAATCAAGTATAGTTCAATTTTTAAAATAATTAATTAATTATTTAATTAATTATATTAAGAAAAGAAGTTACTGAAGATATTACTGGTATTATAGAAGTGTGAAATGGCAAGATCCTGTAAAATTGTTTACAGTTGTTTTTAGAGCTTTAGTTATTGCAATACACGCTTTTTCTCTAGATACAATTAACTAGCAAATCACATATAGATGCCATACAATTAATGCAAACTTTGCTATCAATCATATATCTACACATGTATTTGCATACACACATTCTATATATATGTATAACATCTCTAAGGAGCTCAAAGCACATTTTAGACTTTGGAATTAATTCTCACGACATAATCCTTGGAGCTGATGCCATGATGATGTTCATCTTTATTGTTCCTCTAAAGAAATGACAGTACTGGTCAGGTGTACTCTTGGAAATGGCAAGAAAACATGCTTTCCTCCTTCCCTTTTTGAAAAACTCTTGATCCGTATCTTTCTTGAAGAAGATGGTGTTGGAGAAGCCTCCACTAGTGTTTCTTGCTTCTTTTGGCCTACAATTCACCTGTGAACTGACATGGAAAAACTTGGACAAACCTCCTCCAAATTCATTCTCTCTAAAACCTGTTGGTCCAGCCACTGAACTCACTATTTCTGCTTTCTTTTTTCACCTGGCACTTCAGTCAAAGATTGGCAAAGGAGACTGGGGAATTCAAGATTTTACCCTATTGAGAATCTCATTATACTATATCCAAATACCCTTGTACACTGCTTAGAATCAGTAGTCTATATTCGAAGCAACAGCTCTTGAGGTCTTTACAGCATGATTTTTCTTTTTACTCTCATGACACTCATTATCTTTTAAACTATTCATGTCTTTCTCTTATCCATTCTGCCCATGGCTAAGTAACCAACTCTTTGTGGATAAAGCTTACCTAGTTCTACCCTCTTTCAAGGAAGAAACTTCTGTGATATTTTTCCCCATCTACACTTTAAATTTTCCTCTTTACAGCTTTTCCTTATTTTCATCCATTTTTTTTGACACTCAGATCCTCCTCTCTGTTCTCTTATCTTGATATTTCCTTGAGATAGTTAGCATAACTTTTTGTGGTTTTTCACATATAGATGCTCATTGGCTAAAACTTCATGTGCTAGATCACTCCAGCCTTTATTGAACATGCTATAACTTGTGGTTTTGTATCTTTACACCCTTGCTCAAACATTTCCCCATTAAGTAAGATTTCTGTCCAAGCGAACCGTGATTCACATTCTATTTGTTTTTTGTTTTTTTCTTTTTTTTCATTCTGTTTGAAACGCATTTTCATTAGTGTGGTTTTTGAGATCTTTCCTGCCACAGTCAGAAGCGATCATCTCTCCTCATCTTATGAGATTTTATATTTATTGAGCACATAGTGCATATCAATTATTTTGTTAGACACTTTACACATACCATCGCACTTAACTTTCATTAAAAACCTGAATTGGTGGATCTCGGTCCTTTCAAATCCAATGCCCTATTTCACAAGTGTTATATAATGACCTCGTTACTGTCCCAACATTGAAATTCACAGAAAAAGCAACATGCTTATGCACCTAAAAAAATTCAATATAACTTTATCCTGTTAAAAGACAGAGAAAAAGAAAGAAATGTGATTATGCATATTTAAATATGTCAATGTTTAGGCTTGGCCACAATAGATGGCTTAATGAAGTAGTCAGACTCTTTCACCTATTTACAATCAATAAAGATTTGATTTAGAGAAATAAAGATCAAAAACCATTCCGTACATGAACTATAGGAAAATCAAAGAGAAATTATTAGACACTAATATAAAAATAAGTGTTAGGATAAATGTTCACAGGCAAGATATTAGAATAAGATATATTAGAAAATAGAAAGATGAGAAATAATCTTAATTGAATAAAGGATAACCATAGCAAGACAAACTACAAACCGAATAGGAGAAAATGAGGAAGTATGATATAATCTTCTCAAATTTCATTGTAAACTTGCCATTTAATTTTGGTATTTTTTGTTTTGTTTTGTTTTTTCTTCATTAGGAGAGTAAAAATCTTGACAGAAGAGCCATAAATTTGATTTACGGGACGTACTATAAAACAAAATTTGAAGTATTCATCTAACAACTGTTGAGTTCTTCATGCTACTGGACACTTTCAAACAGGGATACAAATGTATTTGTCTCTATACCATCTCTCGCCTGTGGATGCAACAGGCGCAAATACAGACTGATGCAAGTGTATGGTTTTGGCAGCTCAAATATTGTTTTTCCTTTGGGGCTGTTATTTCTGAAATGATGAACCATTCCTGGTAAAGTTAAGGAAATAAAAGTAGTCTTTCCTTGCCTTGCATATTAAAAATAGAAAATTCAATATAAACCAAATTCATGCAAAATTCTTGGTGTATATTTGTAAAAGAGGTCCAGACTCATGTGACTGAACACAGATTTTTAAACTACATTTCCATTTGGATACTCAGAAATCTGTAGAGATGCAGAATTTTCTCAGCACTGAAGCCATTGGCATCACTGTTCCTCCTCTCAAATGCTAGCAGTGCCTCCAACTATTGAAGCAATCATTGCTAATATTTGCAGTGTCCAGTTCTTGTTGTCCAACTAGAATTATATTTAGAGGAATACTAGTTTGTCATTATCTTTACATGTCTTAAAAGTATCTAGCATAATATATCTTGCATATAATGGGGATATAAATAATAATTTTCCAATTATGTTAGAATTTAATCTCTTCACTGAATAGCTTTGTACACACTGGAAAAGAAAATGTAAGTAAGTCAAACAGTGTACTTATGACATAACTCTATCTCAGATGTAGACCCCTAGTCCTATCTAAATGTATCAGCCATCAGATCTTTTCAACTCTCAGTAAATAGTATAAAGTGTGAGACCTCAAGGATATTTCAAAAAAGTATCTTCTCTCCAGACAGCCTGATAAAATGGGAATGTGTTCAGATACATCTTATCAATCCCAAGAAAGCAAGAAAGCTCATATCTGCCAAGCCTTCCAGTCAACTGGGACCCTTATTGATCTAAGGGTGTTTATTTTTCTGTTGCTCACAAACCTTGGAGAGCTCCCCTCCCATTTTGCTCCTGGATTAGAAATCCAATTAAATTAATTCTTAGATGATCATATTTTCTATAATTCAAGACTATAAATATTAAAGAAGCTCTATATATATTTTTTTAACTAGAAGTTACTCTAAGAGCTATGCTAGCAGTGGGGCATCACATAAGAATAGTACAAACAGAATTGGGAGAGAATTAATTCACGGCTAATGAATGGAGGCAAGGCCTTCTCTTGTTACTACAGACATAAATGAGTGATTTCAATCTACTAGACTCTGGTGTTGCTTAGACATTGGCAACAACACTGCCACAGATTTTCCCCTGAGGTTCTTGTGGTAACTGTAGCTTAGTTTAGTGTCCAGTGTGGGTTGGAACATATTAAATTGACTCATGTTTTTTGTTCCAGCATTTGACCAAATAAGTATCACTTGACTATGCCCCCCTCTAAATACACTAGCATTAAGTCACTGATTTATAATTGTGGGCATGATGACTAACATTTTCTTTGTACGCTTTTTCCCAAATTTAAGTTCCCATCACGGACTCCACAAAGCATATCCTGTCAAGACCAGTGGTTAAGCATTTGTGGTGGTTTTCATTTGAAATGTATAGAAGATTTATAGATTTTCATTAATGCTAATGGTTCATCTGAGTGGAAAGTGTTTTCAATCAAGTGCCTTTGAATGGGATTTCCAGATCTCACTCAAGCACAGCTGGTTTCAAGGCAGAGTAACTCAAAGACTATTTCTTCCAAAGTATATATGTTTCATACAATTTAAGGTGCAGCTCTTGAAGTACACATTTTACGAAAACCAGATATATTATTTATTTTGCTTTTGCACATGTAGTAATTGGCAGACAAAAAATGATGGAGAATTATTCAGTCATCTTTTTCCCTTCTGGCTTGGCACTCACTGTAGTTGCTAATGAATGGGATGGTGGGAGTTTATCTGTCATCTTGCAGCTACTCGGGCTTCTTGGCATTAGTTTCATAGATACCTAAGTGCTGTTGCTATTCTGCCTCCAGGGCCAAATAGGTTCTCAGTGGTTCATCTAGAGACAGTATTAGTCCAATGGAGCACTTTCGTGGCAGTTGGATCAGTTTTGCTTGGTAGGTTATAAATTCATTTTTATTTCTGGATATGATATCAGATACTAATGTTTGTGATGCTAAAGCTTAAAAAGCATGGTCATAAGAAAACCTAATATATGTTTAGTTTTCATCAGAATATCATATGCCCTGTTTGTAGCAGATGTAAATTGAGTTCTTAAATTTGCAAGTTCAAAAATACATACTCGGGACTTCCCTGGTGGTGCAGTGGTTAAGAATCCGCCTGCCGATGCGGGGGACACGGGTTCATGCCCTGGTCTGGTAAGATCCCACATGCCGTGGAGCAACTAAGCCTGTGTGCCACAACTACTGAGCCTACGCTCTAGAGCTCGCGAGCCACAACTACTGAGCCTGCGTGCCACAACCACTGAAGCACACATAACTAGAGCCCGTGCTCTGCAACAAGAGAAGCCACTAAAATGAGAAGCCCGTGCACCACAACGAAGAGTAGCCCCCGCTTGCTACAACTAGAGGAAGCCCGTGCACAGCAATGAAGACCCAACGCAGCCAAAAATAAATAAATAAATACATACATACATACATACTCAAACTATTTTAAGCACAGAGGACACATACTGGCGTACATAAAATAAAAGTTCAAAGGTAGAACTGACTTCATGTGTGGCTGGATCTAGAGGCTTGAACAATGTTACCAAGGTTGATTTTTCTTCATCTCTTGGATTTGCCTCACTCTATCCTAGCTCTATTCTCAAGAAAGCTCCTTTTTGGGTAGAGGTATGTATGCCAGCAGTTTAGGCTTATGTCATCACAGTTCAAATCCAAAAACAAAATAACAACAACATGAAGAAAGAAAGAAGGAAAGAAAGGGAAAGAAGGAAAGAGGGAAAGAGGGAAGGAGGGAAGAAGGGAAGGAGGGAGGGAGGAAAATGTTCCTCTTCAATAATCTTGGAAAAGATTCTAATAGTGTGTGTTACTAGCTGTTACTTCATGTATTCTTCCTTGACCCTCTTCACTGTGACCAGAGGCATGGATTCTCTGATTGGTCACCTATACATCCTATGTCCTCTACTAGATTAAGGATGGTGTTGATACCAACATAACTACTTGGTCTAAGAGTGATGTAAGGTAGTCCTTGAGGAAAATCAAGGTGATTTACCTGCAGAAGATGAATGAATGAATGAATATTGCCACTCCTACCCCAAGAACCCACCTCATCAGAAGAACCAAGAGACTTTTAACATATAATCATTAACCATATACTGGTTAGGATTAAACTATAGTCATTATTTGAACAGATTAGGCAGCCTTTAGGTCTCATCGGAAGGTTAAGCCTGGGACCATGGACAATACGAGGATCCAGAGACACTTCAAGAAAACATTTTATATTCTGAGGAGCTCCAGAAATTCCAAACTCTTCTTAATTTCCAGTTCTATCATGTGAAATCACGGAACCTGTGGATGGAAATGTCACACGTAGGGGTAGACTACTAGAAGCTCTTATTCTAATTATTGTCCCTTGAGAAGATTCCTAGGGCCCAGGGGCTCCAGAGCCATTTCGCAGTTTGAGTCTTAGACAGGAGTCCCTCTCTTACTTTGCCCCAGTTGTGGAGGAAGCATAAACCTTAGGATGACGCACTCCAAACAAGAAGCAAGATACCCAAAGATACCCATAAGTAGATTTGAAAAAAAAAGGAAGGTGACTAGGGTTAACATAAGCAATATATTTTTTAATATAATTCTGGGTCAAAACAGGTAAATAAAAATTATCTCATAGTTTTACAGGTATTATTCTTATAAGAGTATCTAAGAGTAGGGCATACTGAACATATTTCATGAAACTGAGATATTTTATGGATAAAATTTCTGAATGAGGAAACGACATGATGGGTGTGAAATTCACTCCTGAGGACTCTAAAATTTTCTCTTGAAGGAGCACACCAAGGCAGCTATAGACTAAGAGAGAAGTCCGAAACAGCCGGTAACCCACAGTTATGTCTACTCTAGCAGTTAGGAGCTTGAGAGCTAGGCACTTTATCAGGATAGTTTTGAAACTTCTCATGGTATCTGAGAGAGTCAGTCTGAAGCAATATAGTGGGCCTACTTTTTTTCTACATCAAAAATCTTACAAGTTAACTTATCATACTAATTGATCAAGTGTTCATGATTCTCATAGAAGTGAAAATTTATTCTCTAAGAATGTAGGTGACTAATAGCATTTCCTTGGCAATAATACTTCAGAGATATGAGAGGGTATTTTAAATCCAATGTTTTGAATTCAACAGCTATAGATTATTTTTTCTTTCATTAAAAATTCATAATTTTTCCTCTCATCTAGGGGTTTTATTTTGAACACCATATTGCTTCAGACTAAATATGCTATGTGAGCTCAAGATGGACAGTATTTTCAACACTGTAGGAAGTCACAGTTGCCAAGAAAAGATTTCAAACTGGCAGGTCAGTTAGGAGTACAGAACCCCTGCTTCTAGGAAAATTTCCACACTGACCCAGAGCAATGTATCAATGGCTCTTCTCTCCTGGCATGGTAGATGAACTTACCAAATTTAGATTTTCTTTTCAGAAAAAAAAAGTATCAAAGAATTTTACAATTCATTTTCAGAATGTAACTGTGGCTTCATAGATCACCACAGCACTAAAAATTTTAAACTGGATTCAACTCTTAAATTTAATAATGATTATTTGGAAGTGTCTTAACAGTTATTTACATCTAAATGTATTTTAGAAATATTTTGTAAATTAGAAATAGAGCACATACTTATTCAATAACAAGTGGGTAAGCAGATCAACCCTGTTTAACACCTTGGGAATAGTCATTTCAACTTTCCCTGACTCAACCAGGGAGTAAATCAGCATATGTTTAAATGAGTCACATATCCCCAGCCTTACAGGTATCTTCAGCCCAGGTCTTTGCTGTGTTCTCTAGTTTGTATTAGCAAAGACCAAAACATTTGGGGAGGAGGGTGTTACATTTTCCTTCTTCAAAATTCTTGCAGGCAACCTAAAAGAATACATTTTAAAAAGATTTACTATGGTCCATCTCTTTGTAAACAATTATTCTTGGACATGTCAAGTAAATTTTTGTTATAAATTTTAAAATAACAGGAATGCAGGTTTTTTTTCAAAGAACCCCATAGTGAATTACTAGGTTAAACAAAGAATACTTTCATAATGTATTTTTCAGTTTGCTTCTATTATTTATATGGAACAGAAACTCACTTGAAATACCGTATGTAAGGGGTAGGTGACTATGAAAGAACATATGGAGAGCAACAACAGCAGCAGGGATTTCAGGATGAGAAGTGGAGTTGCTCTCATAGAAACTGGGGCTCAAATCCTTCAGGAATGGGGATGCTGCAGATGTGGCTACTCTTTATGTCCCCTTCTCCTGCATTTTTGTGTCTTTTCTCTTGTACCTTCTGACGTCCTCTCATTAAGGCCAGACTTCTTCCCTTTCTAACCTGTATAAATTCTCTGTTTCATAGCTTCTTGTTACTCATAACTTTGGATTCCCATGAGACCTCAGGGCTCCATCTCTAGCTCATTCGCACACTTAAGAGTCTCAGCTCCAACAATAAACTGGGTATCTCCACAGTCAAGGAGAGTGTCTGACTGGCTCTCATCATTTTTCATAGCCTACGGATTTGCTACTTTAGGACAAGAGGCCCATGCATAGGGCATGCTACATGGTATAAAACACAACTTATTAAGGGCTATACTTTCAGCATATTCTGAGTGTGGGGCAGATGACCTCAAAAGGGAACTCTGCATGTGGTAGACATTCTGAGGCTTGGCTTATCCAGTGAAATGCTTATAATTCTCTTATTTATTTGTTTTCATTTTTCATGAAATATGGATTTTAAAGTGTGTGTGTGTGTGTGTGTGTGAGAGTTGTCACCGTGGTTGCCTCTGAAGCTTCCACTCCCCTTCACCCATTTGAAAGAAACTGACCATGTGATTCAGATGGCATTGCTCCATCCTCACTTCCCGAAGTAGACCTATTCCAAATCATTCAGCCCAACACTTTCCTTGTTAGTAGTAACTGGTAATTTGAGACCTAAGACATTCAGTATTTCCATTTTTTTTGATGGGGAAATATCCTGATTGAATCAATCAAAATAAAGCTTAAGACTCTTGTATGATCTTCAGGAAAGGTTGGTTTCACACTAATCCTGCTTGATATAAATGATAAAGCATGTGGTTCACAGAATCACTTACCATGAGGTGAGTATATCTTATAATGGAACACATACCACCTAAGGCAAAAAAAAAAAAAAAAATGACGAGAATGTCCACTCTCACCACTTCTATTCAACAGAGTTTTGGAAGTCCTAGCCACAGCAATTGGAGAAGAAAAAGAAATAAAAGAAATCCAAATTGGAAAAGAAGAAGTAAAGCCATCACTGTTCACAGATGACATGATACTATACACAGAAAATCCTAAAGATGCCACCAGAAAACTACTAGACCTCATCAATGAATTCAGTAAAGTTGCAGGATACAAAATTAATACACAGAAGTCTCTTGCACTTCTATACAATGAAAGATCAGAAAGAAAAATTAAGGAGACAATCCCATTTACCATCACATGAAAAAGAATAAAATACCTACCTAAGGAGACGAAAGAGGTATACTCCGAAAACTATAAGATGCTGATGAGAGAAATCAAAGATGACACAAACAGATGGAAAGATATACCATGTTCTTGGACTGGAAGAATTAATATTGTCAAAATACTACCCAAGGCAATCTACAGATTCAGTGCAATCTTTATCAAATTACCAATGGCATTTTTCACAGAACTAGAACAAAAAAATTTTTAATTTGTATGGAAACACAAAAGACCCTGAATAGTCAAAGCAATCTTGAGAAAGAAAAATGGCGCTGAAGGAATCATGCTCCCTGACTTCAGATTATATTACAAAGCTACACTAATCAAATCAGTATGGTACTGGCACAAAAACAGACATACAGATCAATGGAACAGGATAGAAAGCCCAGAAATAAACCCACACACTTATAGTCAACTAATCTATGACAAAGGAGGCAAGAATACACAATGGAGAAAAGGCAGTCTCTTCAATAAGAGGTGCTGGGAAAACTGGACAGCTAAATGTAAAAGAATGAGATTAGAACCATCTCTAACACCACACAAAAAATAAACTTAAAATGGATTAAAGACTGAAATGTAAGACTGGATAGTATGAAACTCCTAGAGGAAAACATAGGCAGAACAATCTTTGACATAAATTGCAGCAGTATCTTTTCGATCCGTCTCCTAGAGTAATGGAAATAAAAACAAAAATAAACAAATGAGACCGAATTAAACTTAAAAGGTTTTGCATAACAAAGGAAACCATAAACAAAATGAAAACACAACCTACAGAATGGGAGAAGCTATTTGCAAATTATGTGACCAAAAAGGGATTAATTTCCAAAATGCACAAATAGCTCATACAGCTCAATATCAAAAAAAAACAAACAACTCAATCAAAAAATGGGCAGAAGATCTACACAGACATTTCTCCAAAGAAGACATACAGATGGCCAAAAGGCAGCTGAAAAGATTTTGCTAATTATTAGAGAAATGCAAATCAGAACTACAACGAGGTATCACCTCACACCAGTCAGAATGGCCACCATCAAAAAGTCTACAAATAATAAACGCTGAAGAGGGTGTGAAGAAAAAGGAGTCCTCCTACACTGTTGGTAGGAATATAAATAGTAGAGCCACTGTGGAGAGCAGTAAGGAGGTTCCTTAAAAAACTAAAAACAGAACTACCATATGATCCAATCCCACTCCTGGGCATATATCCAAAGAAAAACATAATTCAAAAAGATACATGCACCCCAATGTTCACTGCAACATTATTTACCATAGCCAAGACATGGAAGTAACTTAAGTGTCCACTGACAGATGAATGGATAAAGAAGATGTGGTATATGTTTGCAATTGAATATTACTCAACCATAAAAAAGAATGAAATAATGCCAGTTGTAGTAAGATGGACCTGGAGACTATCATACTAAGTGAATAAGCCAGACAGAGAAAGACAAATATCATAGGATTTTTTTATATGTGGAATCTTAAAAAAAAAAAAAAAATGATACAAATGAACTTATATACAGAACAGAAGGAGGCCCAAAGACATAGAAAACAAACTTATGGTTACCAAAGGGAAAAGGTGGAGGGAGGGATAAATTAGGAGTTTGGGATTAACATATACACACTAGTATATATAAAATAGATAACCAACAAGGACCTACCATATAGCACAGGGAACTCTACTCAGTATTGTGTAATAAACTATAAGGGAAAAAATCTGAAAAAAAAAATATATATGTATGCATAACTGAATCACTTTGCTGTACACCTGAAACTAACACAACATTGTAAATCAAGTAAACATCAGTTAAAAAAAAAATGTCAAACACATTAAAAAAAAAGAAAAGAAACTGGTATTTCATAACATTGTTGAGCTTCTGAATTAAGCCTCACTTAGAGCATATTTATTAGAACATCTCATTTATTTGAGCTGATATATTTCCTTTATTATTTAACCTAGTTTTCACTAAGTTACTTAAAAATGGAAGATTCTCAACTCATAGAGTCTCGTATATTTTTCTTAAATTTTATTGAATAAGGGGGTCAAGCTTTTATTATGTATTAACTCTAAACAAAATAGTATGTTTAATGTAGGTAATACCCAGTAAACTGTGTCTCCTTGAAGAGTAAAGCTGAGTGTGAGGGGATTCCCAGGAAGTTGGGAAAATAGCAGGACAATGTGAGAGAATAGTCAGTTACCACGAGTTCTGTGCAGCCTGGGATAGAATGTAAGATCCATAGGAGAGAGAAATTCTTTTTCCAGCCTGTGATAATGGATCCTTTAGCAGCTATTGCACCAAATAAATGGATTGATTATGAGTTACATTTTCAGTTATAATTGTTCCTTTTGAAGCTGTTCTGCTTGTTTGCAGCTTAACCATCTATGGACGTGTGGAAGGTTACCAGAGAGCTGACTTTTTTATCTTCTTAAAGCGGAATGCTCTTTCTCTTGCAGAGCTCAAATTCAGATCTTGCTAGGCAGGGGTGGTGGTGGTGGTGGGGGAAGGTTCCCAGGCTCTGTGATCCTAACTTGAGCCTGAGTAGAACTGAAGATTGTTGTGGACCGTTGGAGAATGTGCTGGCCTGGGACATGGGTGTGAGCCCTGAGCAGAGCACAGGGAGCCTGTCTCAAGGAGATGACCTGACCAGAGGCCAGGAAGATGAGTGTATGGGTGGCTCATCCCCCCAGATGATTGTCTCATCCCCCCAGATGACTGGAGCAATTCCAGAGCAGTGACTGCTTCTGTGCAGGCAAAACTGGAGAGGAGAATGCCAGACTGGGTGAAACTCTTCACCCAGGAGCTTCAGGACTAGGAAATCTACTTTTGGAGAAAGTAGAGCTTTCAGAGACGCATGTCATACGTTAGAGCTAGAAGAACCTTAAAAATCAACCTCTTATAATGTTTCTCTCTTGGAATAGTATTTCTTTGGTGTATGAAGAGATGTTACATAAAAAAGAAAGTTTGGAAGGGAATTTCTGGTTAAATATATTCATAAAAGAATTATGATGTAAGACATTTCTTTACTGCCAAGATACTCAGTGTCTCATGAATATGCACTGTGAATCTACTGATTTAGTATGCACTCTCTCCATACCTTCTTAGACCCCTCTCCTTTTTTCTTTTTTCTTTTTTTTTTAAACATTTCATGGCTGTAGAACTCGTGGAATATATCTTAGAAAATGTTACTTCAGTTTAACTACAGAATGTTACAGATAACCAGACTGAGGCCCGGAGAGATAACTGCTCAACCAGCTCACACCAAAGTGTGAGTTAGTGATGCTTAAAATTCAGATCTATACCCTCAAGCTCTACTTTCTCTGTACCCCATGATAGTTTCCTTTTTCTATAACATCTAACATGCATTGGTTTTCATTTATTTTAAGAAATATTCTCTCTCAGTCATGTTGCTTGGTGATTTTGTAAATGGAGGAGTTAATAACTCTTGACTGGGCAGACAAGCTTCAAGTTTCTAAAAGTGGGCTCAAGTCAATGGATATTTGGTCCTTCTAATGATGTGACCTATTTATGTCGGAGGGACTTCTAACCCAGCAGTTATAAATACTTTGTGAAAGCATAACATCTTCATTAAATAGACTGAATACTGTATAAACAGGGGCAGTGAAGATATCTGTTTTATAGGATTTCTCACTGAAATGAAAGTACCTGCATTCATATTATCTTAGCCATTGTTAAGAAGGAAGTAACAGGGCATGAAAATTGATTTCTTACATAAGATAGATTCAACTTTTATATGTTTTTCTAAATATAGTCTTTGACTATAGAAGAAGAATGTTGAATTTATATGAGTAGATTGCCTTGTATCACAGCTTTAAGAAGGAGTAGTATAAAACACTCCATTAATGCTGCACAGCTATCTTCTCACTTCTCTGAAACTTACAGTGAGCTCATGGTGTGCTGGGAGATTGGAATCTCAGATTATATTTTAGTAAATATTGCAAAATAAATTTCAAATAGTTGAGTAGTTTTCACAGTTCAGTGAGGCAAAAAAGATGGAAGTATAGGAAGAGTTGTTTTGTCAGCCAACAGGAGAATATGAAAACCTGTCATTTTTAGCATGCATAATTATAAACTGCAATTCTAAAAAACTAAGTGGCAACTAAATAAGGGCAATTACAGTTTTAAATTTAAATTTACTGAATTTTAAACCAGAGTATTTCATGCAATTGTGTGAATATAAAATAACAATGCCAAACTATATTAAAATCTTGACATGTTATAAAGTATTGAGAAACACATGGAATGAAGTTTGACTGGATAAATTCTTTTTACATATAAATAAGAAAATCAAGTGACTTAGGTAAACAGATAATGGCTTATTAATTATTAGATTACAACAGACTAGTGTCATAAAAGTTTTTTCAGTATAGGTTTGACTGAAACAATGTAACCCTTCCTTGGGAATGATGAAGGCAGCCTAATGACAGATGACCCTATTCCATGATTAAGACTAGACACGAACATTCAGCAGGTTAAACTCAAATCACAAAGTTTGTTGTGATCACAATTTGGTCACTAGAACCATGAAAGACTGAACAGGATTTGAGGAAGAGGGCCAGATATGGGCTCACCAAAGTAGAACAGGGAACTTGCACATTCTACTAGGTCCTGAGAATCAAAGGGAAATGCTGTGGAGAGGTGAGGAGAAATCTGCAATGCACATCAGAGACTTCTTTTGGAGCTGACATGATGTTTAGATCTGAGAAGATGGGAGAAAGGTAGCTCTGTGGAGAATAGGCAGTGGTGCTTCTCTATCAGCTGCAGGAAACTCTCAGGCCTCTCTATCCTGGGCCTTCGGCCACCCCATTCATATGGCTTTGCTGACAGCATATAATACTTCAATCTTCAAGGCTTTTGAAGACATATGTAAGACAATTTCCAATCAAGACCTATAAAGTGGTCATGTCTATTTGAACTTAGAAGAAAAGGAAGTAAATAGCCTTTTTACTTACAGGAACATGTTCGGTCTAAATACCTTAATACCTTTGCTTTGCCACCTACTTGGTACAAGCACTCCTTAGCTCACTATACAAATATTTCTGTAGAAAAAAAGAGAAGTCCGATGATGGTACACTTATAAAAACCTCTTGTATTCGATATGCTGCTATCAGAGGCAAATTTACTGTGAAGCTAATGATGCAGCAGTTCCAGGTCCCTTTCCAATGGGAGTTGGATGAGTCCTTTCTGAGACTTGGAGCCTTCAGGAAGAGTTCACAGGATCAGATGCCTCTGTCATATTTGTAAACATTATATATTTTGTTCATTTCTCTTGAATAGAACCTACACAAAATCTAGAACTGTCCCTTACTGCTTCTCTGATATGCAAAGAAACCTGACATTTTATATTTTATGTATCTGATATAATCTTAACTCCCCAATCATCGGGGAATAGATTTTTTTTTTTTAAGTTGCCAAACTGTGGTATCTCGATCCCTTCTGATATGTGCATCTCCTTTTCAGATAACTTTGTCACTCATGTTTCTTTTGAGTAAATGTTCAGTTTTCAGTGTCCTGGTCCTACTCCAACACTTCTCTACCCCAAGATGGAAATCTTTCTCCTCCCCAGCATATATGGGGTAGTGTGCTTGACCTTATGGTGGGGGTAGGGTTGGGGGAAGGAGAACAATAAAATCTGTGTGCCGTTTCATTCTTTGTTGGTCTCCACTTTGGTATTTTAGCTAGTCTAGAGCTAGAGATCATATAAATTATTTCTTCATCCAGTCAGGGACTGATAGCTTTTGTAGTTCTTATTAATGGTGCAGAAATTGTGTGTATAAGCAAAATTATCTATATGATCTTTATTTGGAATTTTTAGCCCCAGCTTCTGGATCTTGCCCCTTGCCAAGTGACTGCATAGCAGATCTTGATTCTCAGCTTATCATTTCCTTGTCTCCCATGGGGCAGGCAGAATATCTAATCATATTCATCTCACGACACATGGGAGGAAAGGGACAGCTGACTATTCTAATCTAGGCTCCTCTTGTGTCTTCCTACTGGGCATTGGAACCCTGTGGCTGTCACTTTCCATATAACCAAATGAGAATGAGGCCAAGCCCTCTTGGTTTTTGACTTTTCTGTCACCATGTCTAATACCTCCATTATAGGGTTTTGCTATGGATAGGTGCAGTAGTTTGCAAAAATGTCCTCAACTCTCTATTCCTCCATATATTCATGGCCTTTGCGGTATAAATATGCAGTTCTGCCCATCAGGAGGTGGAGTCTATTTCTCCACTCTGAATTTGGGCTGGCCCTGTGATCTACCTTTACCAGTACACTGTGGTGAACAGAAGTGATGCTGTGCGAATTTCAGAATATCCTGAGTTTACTACACTAGGACTTATTGTAATATTTGATGTGCTGATATCCAAAGTTTGTTTTGTATATGTAGTGGGAAATTTTTAGAATTTGGAAACTTCTTTCACCCTTTTCACAAATTCTCCCTTTCAAGATCATTTTCTCAGTAGGACCTCAAAAAATAATCTTTGAGCTTAAAGCAGAACAATGATCCCTTTGCGCTAGTTGTATCTGCCATCTCTTGCAGGGGGTATATGACATTCAAAGACTGTGTGGTGAACCTCAAGGCAATTTGATTTATAACATATGAAAGGATAACTGATAATCCTTCAGTATGACTATTGCTGTTACTGTTCATTCCAGGATGGCATTAAAATAGAAATCTGAAGAACTTTTCAAGGTAATTTTTATCTCCAAGCATAGCCAATACTGAGTTAAATTTTAGCAAGTTTTGAAGCTTAATGATCAATAATAAAAGTGATGTGTATGAAGCTTTCTACATTTACAGAATACCATGTTCAACATATCTCATTTAGATACTTTAAAATGTCTATAAGGCAGGGAAGGCAGGCATCATGGTCTTTGTTTTATATAAAAGGAAATTGAGCCTTAGGAATTTTTTTTTAAGTGGAAGACCTTGAGTTCATTTCAACTTCCCTGGCTTCTGATCTATTATTCTTTGCATTATGAGGAAGAAAGGAGTAGGAGAAACAACATGAACATATCTAAATACAGTACAAAGTAGAACATACTAAAATATATAGAAAAAGTAAATGCAGAGTGGTAGCAGTTTAGGGGAGGGAGGACGACATTACTTTTGTGTGACAGATCAAGAGTGGTATTTGAATTGGGCTTTACAGAAAAGGAGGTTAGCTCAGGAATGTAACAATGAATGAACATCATAGACATCTATTAATGTAACATACCATACTGACTGAATAATGGATTAAAAAAACAATAATATCAAATAATAAAGAAAAAGCAACTGCCCAAATTCAATATTAATTTAAAAAACTGAACAATGCAAGATGCCCTTCTTAATTGAATAACGAGTGCCTTCCAAAAATCTATATCATACTTAATGGTAAAATTATGCAAACATCATATTTAATGGTAAAATTTCAAAAGCATTCCAATCAAATCAGGAGCATGACAAGGGGGTCTTCCATGGCCCAGAGTCAGGTGAGGCCAATAAAGACAAGGTTAACATTTGCACAATTCTCTGAGTGAGTGACCCTTTAAAATTCACAGCCTAGGCCTCATGGAGATATTCTAGACAACAGAATTGAAGACATATAATTAATAAGATGACTATAAGTAAGGCACATGAATATAAAAAGAGACAACACTGTTTCTACTTACAAACTATGCCATGTTCATTCCATAAATATCAAATGGATATCAGCCGAACTCCAGACCCATCACCTTTCACTTGCAAAAGTGAAAATCAATAGATATTTTTGGTATCCTAGCAAGGCTCTTGTAACTTTCATAAGAAGAATCTTATAATTTTCATGATCTGAATAACAAAAGCAAACAGTATTTTCTGTTCTTACAACTACCAAATTTTATCAGAACTTTAGCCCGACATCTCTTGTCTGGAGGGAGCCTCTGGTCAGGGGTAGGGTTACCGCTTGATTCAAGAACAGCTCTCTTACAGAAAGACAAATACTGGATGATATCACTAATATGTGGAATCTAAAGTATGACACAAGTGAACTCATCTATGAAACAGAAACAGACTCACAGACACAGAGAACAGACTTGTGGTTGCCAAGGGGAAGGGGGGTTGGGAGAGGGATGGAGTGGCAGTTTGGGGTTAGCAGATGCAAACTATTATATAAAGAATGGAAAAACAACAGGTCCTACTGCATAGCATGGGAAACTATATCAATATCCTGTAATAAACCATAATGGAAAAGAATATGAAAAAGAATGTATATATATGTATAACCTTGCTGTTAACACAACATTGTAAATCAACTATACTTCAGTAAATTTTTTTTTTAAAAGAAGAGCTTTCTTTATCATCCATATCAGTGCATACGCTTTTCCTCTCCCTGCTCCTCTGCTCTGACCCCATTTAATAAAACTCACTATATATATTTGAGAAGCTTTCTCGCCAGTGCCACAGTTGAGTGTCCTCTGTCAGGGATTTGCTTTCTGTGCCAAGGGGTCCTGTGAGATTCCATACTTGGTACCACCTGTCACCACTGACATTAATTCCAGCTGCTACCAAATTACAGGCACCAGACACCACTACTCTTGAGGTTCCTTTCATCGAGTGAGGTGTCTGTCCTGCCACCTGGGCCTGTGTCCTGTTACGGCCTCCACACGTGTGTCCCCTCAGTATGTCAAAGCAGCACTAAACCTGGACATAATTCAGAGCAGTCAGCACACTGGAACTATGTTTGTGAGCATAGTACACTCTTTTCATTGTGTATAATGTCTTGTATCCTCAATATCTTATGGCGCTTTTAGGAGAATTTTTTTCCAGGCTTTATACTTCAGCCCTATACTATTTCTGGGATTCAGTCCTAGCCCCATAACAGATGGGTCGGAAGACAAATTTGAGTGACAGATATCACGCTGTGCTTTGAATTGCCCTTCCCTCTCACAGCTTAGAAGAGGCTTTCTTATTGTGCAGAATTATGGGTTGTCTCTCTTAAGGTAAATTCCCTCTGGAGGCTTCTTTGTACCTCATGCAAAAAATACTTCTGGCTGATCCCTCTCAATCAGTCTGCCAGACATGCCCAGTTATGCCGTCGTTAAACATAGCTTAGACTCCACTGAAAAAGTGTACAAATTCTGATCTTACAAGAAATCCTTTTGTCAATTATTCAGCTTGACAATAAAGTGTATAAACAGTTAAAGCTAATAAAATATGGACTAAATTTTCAAGCTTTTAATAATGAAAAAGGTACAAAAGAGTTTTTGGCCTTTCTAGTACTTCATCTAGTCACCTATCTTTAGGATGCAAATATGTAATAGTAATAGTAATAATAATAATAATAGTAATAATAATACCTACTCGTTAAATTTCATAAAAAGAAAGAGCAGGGGATGAAATATCAAATACTTTCTACCAGGGTACAAATATGTCAGTAGCTTGGACTTTGCTAAAGAGATGGGATTAAGAAATTCCCTAAATGAGTCTTTTAGGAAAATGCCTTTATATTTTACAGTCTAGGTGTTTAGGGTTGAAAGCATGGGCTTCGGAGAAAGACTTGAGTTTGAAGTCTTTTTATTTTTTATTTTTCTTACTGACTCTGTGATCATACATAATTACTTAAATTCTCCTACTCTCAGTTGAATTTGCTCTAAAATGGGAGTTATAATTTCACAGAGGCTTTTTTAAAATCAAGATTTAGTAGGATAATGTCTTTGTGTGTTTAGCAAAGTCACTAGCATACAGAAAGTACTCAATTAATGATCACTGTTTTTTTTTAATTTGTTCAAATAGTTCTTCCCAACTTCCTTGGAGCTTCCATTGGGTTTTACTCTATTACCTGTAAAAACTGAGATGTATAAATCCTTAAAGATATTAAGCATTATCCATTCTTCTTTTCTTCATTTCTCTGATTTACATGAAATTAAACTTGCTGGAAGTTGATTTGGTCACAGCAAAACAATATGGAATATTTTCAAGTTTTTCTTAGAAGGATGTCTTACATTGTAGATTCTCAAATATGCCTTTCATATGTGCAAAATGAAGCAGACAAAGTGCAGCCTCAAATCAATGAGAATAAATATGAAGAAGACATAACTTTTAAAAGTGTACAACAAAAGTCCTATACCTTACTCTGGATTTTTCAGCTCTGGGTGGAATGGTAGCTCATAGCACTTTCCTAGTCAGCAATGCAACTAAGGCCATGGGGATTTATAATTAGACAGATAATAAAATGAGGTCAGTATTAAATTTTTCACACTTTTAATGTGTCTGACAATCTTACATAAATCAGGTGTCTCCTAAGACAGAATTGATATGGATGGCTGGGCTTGGCGAACCACCAGAGCATGAAAAACACACCTTTAAGAACAGCTGAAATCAACCTCTTTTATCAGCATCCATCCCACGGAAACATGTTTCTGGAACTGGATTCTCTGGCTCAGAGATTGAGTCAGCTGTATTCAAAATAAAGACCGAGACCATGCACATCAATTTCACTTAATTAGCCTTTTACATGACTTTCATTTAAGTTAGCTAATTAACAGCATGCTTCCATATCAACCCTCCTACTCTTCTCTCTTAAGTTCACAGGCGTTTTAACTCTCATACTCACTAAGATCAGCTCTGTTAACATCTCTTCTTCTGCAGTGATTCAGGCTGGAGGGTAGTTCCCCACTGAGATACAGTAGCTGTACTATTACTTTTGTTCTATACTTTCCTCTCTCCGGGAAACAAGCTATTTAATTCGTGAGATCGCTCTGAGGCAGCGTGTTTACGTTGTTGAGCAGATTTATGTAGCAC
Source organism: Balaenoptera physalus (assembly GCF_965194825.1). Classification (NCBI taxonomy): domain Eukaryota; kingdom Metazoa; phylum Chordata; class Mammalia; order Artiodactyla; family Balaenopteridae; genus Balaenoptera; species Balaenoptera physalus. The sequence continues at coordinate 96,064,422 of NC_138890.1, read as the reverse complement.
CTGTACTGAACAACTGACTATGCTGGCTGGAAATGACTATACTTGCCAGATATGAATTTTAAATAAAATTGTTTCAAAGCCTATTTAAGTAAATGAAAAGAGCCCTCTCCATTACCAAAATGAATACTATCTCATGTTTCTATACAGAGGTGTTTTTTGTTTGTTTTCTTAAAAAGAGGTGTGGTTATATTTTCATGACAGACTTTCCATCATTGTTGAATGCATCAAATACATTTTGGTTGATTGGGATATTAGTGTAAAATGACTAATAGCATTGGACTCTCCAACTCCTTCCAAACAACCATATTGGGAAAATTCTAAATGACTTCCAGGCCATATTGTAGCTTATAATCTGTTGACTCAGTCAAATCAGTCAATATTTTTGTGGAAGGAAGTCACGCTTCTCTTTCAGTTAACCTGTAAGTTTGATTTTTAGTTCTACATAAGCTGGCATTAATACTTATGGCTCTCCTTTTGAGCACAGTTGAGAACTATTTACATTACCCATTTTGGAGAGGAATGGGGAATGTAAATTCTAAAGATCTGAAACCAGTGTAGTCCTCTTAATTGGATTACCACACTGAGTTTTGAAGGGTTTAGTAAAAGTTTGATATTTTATCATAAAGTAATTGTTTTGCCCTATAGTCTATGCCGTTTCAAGTACTAAACATTATCCTTGGTGAATACCAAACATAGTCAAGATACCCATAAGTACTGCCAGAATATTGAAATGGGTGCAATGAAATTTTCTATTGTGACTTACCCAAACTTCTGTATAGTCTATATTTCCATAATTAAAAAAAAAGTCCTTTCCAGGAATTACTTTAACAAAGGGTTGCAAATGATAACATATTAAATAGCAGTGAAATGCCATTAAATCCTAACTATGTAGCTCATCAGGAAAAAAAAAGAAAGAAATTCAGTCATTTAAAACTCACGATAGAAATTTGACTAGGGGCATATTAATAATTCCATACCTAATCATTCACTTAAAATATACAGATTATGGGTTTTTTGTGGATAAATTTGAGACTCAACAGGTAACGCATTAGCTGACCTTAGTGGTGGCAGTGACGTATGAGGGGAAAGATGGATGTTGAAACAATTTTGGTTGAAGCCTTGATTTATAGCAAAGAATAGCCTACACAACTTAAAAGATAGTTGGATGCCAGGTCAGAGTATACAACAAAAACTCAATGTACACATATATGGAGTTCACTAATTTCATATAAAATTTGATATGTAATATATATAAATATAAATGATTTGAGATTCAATAAGCCCATATCACTAACCAGAAGGAAGAGAACTGCCTCAAAGAGCATTTAATAAAATATACATTCTTAAAAATGTCTTATATTTTAGCAAAGCAGTAGTACTGGTAAAGACCAGCAGTAAGACACGGTGGAATCCTGTTCAAATCGTCTGGATGAGGTAGGTTAGCATAGCGTTAAAATCACTGATTTTGAAATCTGACAGAGTTCCAAATCCCAGATCTGCCACTTAATGAGTATACCATCTTAGGCAAAATACTTAACCTCTTGGAATTTGACAGTTTCATTTGTAAAATAGGGATAATAATATGCATTTCAAGATATTATTGAGGATTAAGTGAGGTAATCTTGCAAAGTGCTTAGTTCAGCTCCAGGAAGAGAGAAAGCATTCAATAAATTTGTATCATCTCAGATGAACTGTAATCTCACAGAAAGCAGGAGGCATGCCTTATATGTCTTTTGTAGTCTCCATAGGGTTTATCATAGTGTCTGGCAAACAGTAAGCCTTTCTCTGCATACTTATGAATGTTCTTATGTACTGACACATTTCTAATATGCTTTTGGGATGTGCTTTCACATAAACTGTTGACTAAATGTGACTACACCGAAAATGCAGATTTGTCATTTAGAAAATTAGTTCTGTGCCAGTTTTTCTCTTACCATATTAAACATAAGTTTGGTTTTTTTTTTTTGTAGACAACCCAAGGAGCATGGAGAAGATTTCTCTGTTCTCTCCGTTTAAGAAAGGCCAGCTACACAATGAAAAACAAAATTGGGTTCAGTGTAAGCTACTCAGATGCTATTTCCTTTTCTTGAGGATAATATCTATTCAGAGCCGATGGCTTTTAAGAACACAAACTGCTACCCAATTTCCTTCCTCCTTCAGCGGTCTGTAAATCAGCTAGCTGTGGAAACATTGTAAAGGTTTGCTCTCAAGTGTTCTTACACCTCATGCGGCCATTTAATAAAACACATCCTGCATGCAATTGAGAGAGCAACACTAGAACTTTATCGAGAGCTGAATTCTGGAAGGATATATGTTTTTGTAAGATGCTCATACACAGTGTTTATCTCTGCTTATGGCAATTTTCATTTTTCTTTAAATTCAGCCAAGTTGTAGGACAAGAGGAAAACAATTATTTTGCTATGTACATCTCACTGACAAGAAGTAATGAATTTGATGGTGTTTCTAATCTTAGTGAGCAATGCTCTTTTTGAAGTGTTTCTGGAAAAGAAATACAAAGATTTTTGACAGCCAAATCATTGGTGCCTCTTTTCATCTGATGACAAACCAGTGGTAACAGTCACATATAAAGATGATGTAAAATTCTTCAAGTAACTTAAAAACCAGTCCTATGAGTACTTCCGTGTCACTTATGTCTGCATATATTATTGAAATAAAAAGCTTGTGTAGCTAAATGACACAGACATGGTGTTCTTACTAGATTAATCATTTTACAGATATGACATTCTATTAAGACTATTTCAGAACTTCTCTGATTATAAAATTACTTCATGTTCAGTATAACATATGAGAAATACAGAAAAGTATAAAGAGGAATGTAAAATTACTCATAAACGTACTATTAGAAACAACCACTATTAGAATTGTTAGTTACTTGCACTATTGAGTCAGTAAGTGTGAGTGTATAGGTTTTTTTCCTCCTCAAAATTATGGCTACAAACCATTTTGTATTTTTTCCTCAAATAACAATTTTGTACAACTTGTGAATTATTTCTATTTTCACCTAATAAAAAAAAAGTTGTGTTCCTAAGCTATTACATAACCTTGCTCGCAGGTTTATAAAGATTACAGAGAATTCTAGCCTATAGGTATGAAACAAAGCTTTAACTTTCTGCATTTGGTGGGGGGGCACTTTGATTATCTTTATTTTTATATCATCATAAATACCACTGGAGTCATTGTAGTTGTATACAGTCTGGGTACATTTCAGATTATTTCATTAGGACAAATTAGTTAAGGAGGAATCCCTAGGTAAACAATGGCGAAATGATTTCAGACATTTGATATGTGTTACCTAACTTACCCCCAGAAAGACAACCAATTTATACTTTTAAGAGTGATGTATGAAGAGATATTTCACTCATTTCACCTTACCCTTCCACAGACTATTATACAGGTGAAAATATTTCCTTTTGTTTTAATTTGCATGTCGTATAACTTCTAGTGAAGCTAAATATGTCTGCAGCAGTATTGCCCAGTTTATCTATAATGTATTATATGTTATATATAATTATATATATTTATTATATGTTTATTCTTTTCTAGTTTGTAAAAAAGTAATTTCTGCATTCAAATGTTTGTACCATATAAAACCTGCTCCATTTTTATTGAAAAAATGGTGTCCAGTATCTCAGGGATTCTCATATCAGAGTATATGAGAAGCTACCTGAGAAGCATTATACTAGGGGAAGTACATGAGAATTTATGTTTTTACAAGTTTTCTGGCTTGTTCTCATGTGTAGTAGCTCTGTGGACCTGAGCTTTGGAACCATTGAACAGTTTCTCTTAGTGTTTTTATTTCAGTTCCCCGTGTGTGTGTGTATGCGTGTGTGTGTGTGTGTGTGTGTGTGTATTTGGAAATTGTTGCTAGAAGATCCAAGGATTTTCCAAGAATTTTTTTCACCAGCAGAAAAAAACTGATTACTAATGGAATCTCTGTTTTTCCTTTTGTTTTCAGGAAGCCCAGAGGCAAGTTGAAGGCTTAATCATAGTAAGTCTTTTTATGTACTGCCAATTTGACCTCTTTTTCCCTGACTTGACTCTACACTTTCCTTTATGTTGGTTCTATCTTCACATACATGGTACACTACCAATTAATTTTAGCTATTTTTATAATTTATTCTTGAATATAAAAGTACTTAAATACTAACAAGCTCTATGAAGACAAGATTTTTTTTTTTTTCTGTGTTATTCCTCACCATATCCCCAACACCTTCAACAGAACAGGACCTGATGTATACAGTGGTCACTCAGAATACATTTGCTGAATGAATAACTAAGAGAATAAATTAATGATTTTGAAATGAGGTGGAAAGTTAATAAAAATACACAAAGATGCTATTCTTAAAAATCAATGACAACAACTCACATTGCCTTGTCACTGATTACTGTGTAGTTACCTCGTCCTCTTTGTTTTCTATTTCTAGAATTCTTGTAATTATGGTCAATTGTTTGTATGTATTTTAGTCTCTTAGAGCCATCAAGGATGAGGCTGTTATTTGTCATTATTTATACCAGTTTTAAATTATGTGTTTAAATAGTCTATTGAAATTGCTTTTATTCAAATGCAGTTGCTCTAAGACTAATAATTTCCCCTTGAGCATTATCTTTCTCGTTGCCTACTAGTATATAAAATAACACAGGCTTATTCTGGCACACAGTGAAAAGTTTCCGTGAATATTTAGGATGAAATATGAGTGTAAAGAAGTGTTGACAGTATAACTTATTGTCCTAATAAGCACACTTCTGAAAGTAAACTGGTGAGTTATTAAAAATTTAAGCCAGGACAACAGTCATAAACTAGGATGACCCAGGTCAAACTGAAATGTGAGGTTGCCCTAGTCTACAGTAGGTTAAGGCACTGAGACCTTCCTTTTGGAGAAAAGCTTTTTGCTGTGTTCCCAGGCCCCTGAGGTATAAATTAATTCTCCTTTGCATAAGGGGATGTTAGTGGAAACATTTGTAAATCTGCTATAACCATGATGTTTCTAAAAAGTGAAATGGAATACTCTACCTCTTTTTGTGTAATTCATTCATATTTGTCATTTAAGCTCAACATCTCAACTGAAGTCCTCCTGTTATAGGCACTTCTTGGAACTTCACACCAGTGGAAAAAGGTGAAATTTTTATTAATTGTTTAACTAACCTCTCCTCTTCCAAAATATATGTGCTATGAACAGAAACATCATGTTTTTCATTTGTCTGCTGACTACAGCACCCACTATAGTCCCTGACAGAAATAAGTATTAAAAAGTGTTTAACAAATAAGTAAATGAATGAATAAATCTCTTTTGTTTCACGCCCCCATCGATTAAACTATAGAGCAATTATTTCAGTTTTCTTGTGAAAATTAATTTTGAAAATTATTAAAAAACTGGAGAGTCAAGTGGAATTAGAGCTTTTTTTTTTTTTTCTTCTGCAAACCATTTTTCTACCTGGAAGTTCCAGTTTCCCCAAGAGAATTCTTGTACTCTTGTTTTCATGGCATTATTTCACTGATAGATTTCAGGTAACATATAGGAAGATGGGGAGTAACAGTGGTGATAAGAACAAAAAAGTTACAAAATAAAGGTAAGTTTTTAAAGACTATTTTTCTGTTTTTATGCAAGTTGATTTGGCTAAAGGTAGCCACCCTGGTAATTTTTTTTACAATGCCTATTATATGAATATAAGTGCCTCTTGACTTTTATATACCAATAAGCTTTTGATAAAGAATTGTTGATGAAGGAAAATTATAATTTACTGCAATCAAATAATTCAAAAACTGTTTTTAGTGTGTCTGTTCATTTTGCCTGAGAGAATGATGTTCTACAAACTATCTAACATTCCAGAGTCAAAATTATCTATCATTAAAGACACTTAAAATGATTCAGGAAATCAAACCAAAAGAAATGCCTATTATTATATATATGTAAACCACAGTTCTTATTCTAAGATTTTGTTTATAAAGTACCCAAACCAGAAAATAAATTTTTAAAAAACTAATTCTTAATATATTTCTAAGTGGTTTATGGTTTGGGTAGAACCTGTACTAGGTAAGTAGTTGTTTTAGCATTTAATTTCAGTTCAATTTGTTTTAATGAACATTGCCAGGCACTGTTCTACAATGTACAAGCAAAAATATGAAATTTCAGCCTCAATAGGGTCAAGAGTCAAGTGAGGGAGGCAAACATATAGCAACCTGGTTTACGAGAGATGTAATTGTTCTGCACCAGGATAATACTATATCTCAGATCCCACTATATCTCAGATCCCTGGTTAATTTAATTATCTCTATAAGGTTCTAGTTAACATGCAACTATATTATCCCCAGGATAAGTTTAGACATAAAGCAATTATCAGCTGTTGTTGTGTGAGCACAGATCTTAACCTACAGAAGAGAGGACAACGTATATGCGATTAAGGAGAGCAAAAGGGAAATGGAATGACAAGTAAGAGCACTTTATAAGGAGGACTAATCATTATGTTTTCAGACTATAATCTCCATGATGGAAGGACTTCTACTTTGACCATCAATGAGCCCACAATGACATTTAATATGCATTCTGTAATTATTTGTTGTATTCATTAATAATGGATAGATGGACAAATGAATAAACAAACGTGATTACTGGTAGCAGTACGAGGGCCCAGTATCCACATGGGGAACAGACAGATAGTAAGGAAGAATTACACCTCAACTTAATTACTTGTTTATTCGATGAAAATTTGGGGCAGCTACTGGAAGTCAATTTTCTGACTCTACATCATTGCTAAGTACCAGGGACACCAAATTTCTTACACTTATATTGACTTTATGGTTACGTTTTGTAGATTCTGTTGGGAATGATGGAAGATGCATTATTTGGTGAAATGAGGGGTTTGATTCAGCCTTTTCCTCATCTGTGATATCTCACTGTCAGCAACTGATTCAACAAATGTGGTCCAATTAGGCATCCCTGGCCCGTCATCCAAATCCTGCACACAAATTGGTTCACTCCTACTGGGGTCTAACTCTTAAAGGCCTCACACCTGTAACCACAGCCATTCTCTAAATCTGCTTCTGCTCTATCAGTTTTGTGACTTTTGGCATCTGTTTGCAGCCATGAAACTGGTTTCTAAAATTCACCTGCTTTCTTCATCTATTTTCTTGGACAAGGAAGTTGAATTGGGAAGATTCAACCACCATAATTCCTGACATGTTTTAAAATTTGCTTTGAGAGAGATTGCCACTTCTATGGTATTTAAAATGCTCTCCAATCCAACTTTCTTTTTTTCTGTTACATTCCCCAAGAAAATAAAAACGTGATATAAGTTTATTAATTGTGGATTGCTTTTAGTTATTTAAAGGGATTAAAAGAAATTGTAAATACCTTTTCCTACAGAAATATATTTGGGAAATTCATAAACTTGGTTATGACTAAGTATTTTCTTATTGCTATTTTAATAAGCAATGGTAAAATGGTATCATGGAATTATTACCAAAATCTAAAAATATTGCTCTTTAAAATAAATCATAATATCTCATATTCATGAAATAAAAGTGGTCAGCAATAAGATCTTTTAACTACTTCAGTAATGCATAGACTTGCATATAAGAAATGAGGCAAGAAGGAGCCATTTTCTAACAAAACTTTGCCTTTTACCAAATTCTGAACAGAGTTCAAGAGAGCTTCCAGTGGGGATCATATCCCTGAAGCTCCAAAATAAATTAGAATCTTCTAACTTTCAGTTTGCTACCTCATTGGTTCTAAGACTGTTAGGGTTAGGGGTCACTGATTACTTATCTTTTCTGACCTTCAGCTTTTAAAAAAATGAAAGTAGAATAATAATAATAATGCTAACTTGTTTTAGAGTATTAAATTGAAAATTCTAGTGAAAATGATAAAGAACTGTACAATTATGAGGTATTGTTATTTGGCAATAGGTCTTACACACACACACACACACACACACACACACACACATACAGAGTACACAACCTTAATTATCTTTAAACAAATTCTTTTGGTAAACTTTCTTCTTTTACAAACAGGTCTCAATTTCTCACTATGGATATTCCTTTATTCTACCTGTGAAAGTGGACACTACAGGCCCCAGATTCTTTCACAGGACTTTATTTAATTTTAATTTTGACTTGATTTTAACAGAGCAGCATCTGGTCTTCTGGCAGAAAATTCAAACCATTTTGCTGGCAGCTGCAGGATTATCCCTTGGTGAGCTTGTTGACGGGTTGTTTGAGTTTACTTGCACTCTTAACCACCGTTATACTGTGGTGTATGTTCTTCTTTCCAGGTGTTTTCCATGTTGACTACACATATTGGATTTTTAAAGATTAGTTTGACTAGTGAAAAAAAACCCTAATGAATCATATTTTATAGCTAGCTAATGAGTGATTTTATTCCATTTGTATACCCTCCTTTATCTTATCATTGAGTTTTTTTGCTCTTCTCCAATTTTTCTTCTTCAATTTTACACCTTCATTTCTTCTCAAAATATTTTTTAGCTTTTCCCTGTTGGTTACATTTCTCAATTTTTCTTTCTATAACTTTGTAATTTAACTGTGTAAAGTAATTCCCCATGATTTTTAAGAAAAAAGCATTAAGAAAAAGTATTAAGCAGAGATAATGTGGGCTTTTATGGAGGATTGTTTTCTGGATTAATACTGTGGTTATTACCATTATCATTTTATAATCACTGCTGTACTGCTTTCTGCAGTGGACATTTATTGATTTTGCGTCCCCAGCATTGATTACTTCTTCTTTGTGTAACTGCTCATTTCCTTGACTCTCTGGTCATGTAGTTTGGATGAGCCTTACTCTGCTCTCCCTGTTTAGTTTCGGGCCCATCGTCCACAGCTTGCCCATGAGATTCCCACACTGCCCTCCCCACAGTGATTGATTCAGAAGTAGACATGTAAACCAGGCTTGATCAATCAAAGTTAATGGGCATTGACCTGGAGGCTTTTGCTTGAACAATTTGTAAAAAAGCCAAACTGTGGCTGAGTTTGCTAGATTTTGGAAGTAAGCCTTGGCCTGCCGTGACCATTTTGGCACTGAGGAAATTTCCTCCCTGAGAATGAAGCTTACGCATATCAAAGCAGGGCCAAGATATAGAGAGTGAAAATTTTCTGGCAATATTGTTTGAGCCTCTTGATCCAGCTGTGCTATGCTTTAACTTAGAAATATCCCTAGACATTTCAGTTTTGTCATGCAATAATGCCCCCTCCACACTTTATGTTTTTCCTTAAGCCACTTTGATTTTGAACATTGCTACCTGCAACAATCTTCAGATTTTATGCACTCCTAGTTTCTTTTACTTATAAAAGAAACTAGGAGTTTCTTTTACTTATAAAATTATATATTTTGCATTTAATTTCTTTCTCACTTTAGCGTTGTAATTGTTCTGTCACCTTTTTTTTACTTCCCAATTTTAAAATATCTCTAAAGACTGTTTACTTTTGGAACAAGAAAACTAGCAGAAAATTTTATTGTATTTAACTATTTAATATTCATTCACACCTGGGTCACAGCAATGCACAGTATTTCATAAATAAATAAATGATATAAGAATAATTTTGCAGGACAGTGAACTGATGGAAGAATAGTCCCTGGCTAAAATATTAATGAATGTGGTAAAAACCCCTATTTATTCAGCATTTAACACTTTGCTTTAAATAATGTAGTCCTGATCTTATTGTTTAGAAAACAATATAACAGGTGAATTGATTGTATATTCAGTTTTGTATTAACAAACACTCTGTGTCAACATTTCAACACACTGCTTAAAGGCTTGTTTCTCCTGTTCAATCCCACATGAAAGAAAAAGATTTCAATACTTCTTTGTTTATCAATTTGCACATATTTTTTTCCTAGTAACCAGAAATGTTCATGCAGGTGATGTGCTTCTCATCTACCCCGAAAAATAATCTCTCACGTTTGGATAACATAGGATCTTTGGAGTTTCAACTAGACTGTGTACATTCTTTCTTTTGGTTTATATGACTGTTCTGTAAAATAGATGGGAGAGACACTGAGACAAATGAGTCCTATATTCAAATCTAGATCTTTAGTTGCCTAGTCCAACACGCCTCTAACTGCAACACAAGTAGAAAAATAGTTAGGCGTTGGTAGATCAGATATAAATATCCTCACCTGAACATTAAATCTAACCCATTCCATGGACATCGTCGTATCCTCAAGGTATACAGCCAAGGACAGGATCAGAGCTGCCATACTGTATTACATGACAGGAAATTAAAATGCACAGATTCCTTCAGTTACTGAATAGTCAACTATAGGAGCATATTATGGCATATCAGGCACTGTTTTGGGATGATGTGTCAGTGGTAAACAAGTCTGACTTTGTTTTTAAAGATAATCTTCTATTTCTCTACCTTTATTATATCAACTGAAAAACAATCTATTCTGTTATTCAACTATTCCTGTTATATAAGCCTAACTCAAAGGCTTAGTTAACTAGGAAATCAAAGGGACCATATAGGATGTACACATTAATATGTTCTAGGGTAAAGTAAAACTGTACAAATAATGTATAATCTTGTCTGAGTACAAAATCACATCAGAAACAAAAAACACACACAAACACACACACAAAAAAACTTGTTCAGCTTTGGCATCTGCTCAGGTGAACACACTGTTAACCTTTCAGATGACAGACACATTTTACCCTAACTTTTGAAGACTTCAGGCTACATTTTGAACGGGGGTAGGCACAGTCTTTCTGCTTAATAAATTAGAATAGGAACGGAATGGATAAGTATAGCAACACATTAAACCAAAATGTCAGTTTTCAACTGCAAACAAAGGCTTGCTACAACCTTAGGCACTCAACCTTCCAAATGATACCAATTACATTCACCCTCCCTACTGAGCTCTGAAAGGAGAGGCACCACGGGGATCAAAATTAAAACACTTAATTACTTTATGTTTTAAATGCAAATTATCTGTGGAAAACAGCAGGCCAATCTTTTTCCCCTCCACTCAACAGAAGTCCCTTTGGTCCCTGGACAACTCTACAAATCTTCTGAGTTTAAATACATTTCAATCACCTTGCATTCTCCTACAAACCTCTTTACCATCTCGTAGAAAGGCCTACACACTTGGTTACTGTTTAACCACTGAAGTAAATGCCTGAGAATTAAAGTTCCCTAGAGCTGGCTGATGAGCTTTCACATAGAGTAAGTATCGTAACACATCTGGAAATTAAGAGCTAAGGGTAAAAATGGAGGCTAGAATAAATTTGCAAAGACACTTCTTGGAATTTGCAGAATTGCCATTATAGAATGAAGTGTTTTAGCAGAATCAAATTTATATGTCATTAACAACATTACAGGCCTCCTGAAATCTTGATCATCTACCCCAATGTCATTAGCAGAGAATGCCAAGGTTTAAAATAAACCGTGATAACTGTAGAAAAACGACTGATAAAAACCTCCAAATATTTTTATCGATTTTAAATTTGTATTTCAATTGCTTCTTATTCTTTTATCCTCTATGTTTAAGATTAGAACACACTTCTTTTGTTTCCTGGGCTTTTCAACATTTATTTTATAAGTTCTTTTACTTACAGCAATACTCTGAGTCAAGAAATTATCTGTTTTGCAAATAAGGAAAATGCACAAAGCTCATCTTGGCTTTCAGTTGAGGTCACACAATTAATTAGTGCAAAACTGAAACTAGAACACAGATTTTCATAGATCCTAGCCTAAGACTCTTCCATTAGACTGTGTGACTTCTTATACATTTAATTATATTGTCATTATAAAATATACATATAAAGTGTAAATATGTAAAAGTGATTTCTAGTTGCTGAGGCTGGAGAGACTCTTTTTAGATGAACTGATAAGAGTCCTGTGGGGAAAGAAATTTGTTCTCATGTAAAAACCATATATGTATAAATTGAGACATATTAACCACTTATCATAATGAACAATCAATCATACCTAGGCGGAAGAATTCCAGGTTAGTTGGAAAGGTGAGACAAAAATGGAATGATCAGAAATAGGAGAGACAATGGGATTCTTCAAAACTCCCAAACTTACTCTCTTTTCCAAATTGTCCCTGATCACTGTAATTTGTGGTGACAAGGGTCAGCAACAAAGCATCAAAGATCACAGCACAAAGGTGAAGTGATTCACCCTGCTTTTAAAATCTTAGTACAGAACTCTGAGATCTTCTAATTAAAGAACAAGATAGGCATCTGCTCGACCTTCACTTTGACATCTTCAAATTTAAAGCAATTCAACTCTCACTCCCACACTCAGGTTAATTTTCACTAGAAGAAATGATTCTGACAGTTTCAAAAAGTCACGTTAAGATCCTATAAGGAAAAAAGAGTAAAAGTTTCTTCTTTTACTAATAAATGTGTCCTCCAAGATAAGATTTCCCAAGAGCTCTAGGACTTGCTAAGATGTGCCAGAACAATGTGCAGCAAGGGGTTCAGGGCACAGGCTGGGAGTCAGAAGTGTATATGTAGCCACCCCCATTCCTACTACTGGTTGTCCATGTGATCATAGGAGAAGGACTTAAATATCTCTTAAATGTAGTTCTTTCTTCTATGAATTGAAATAATACTCATACTTAAAATTCAGGGATGTTATGATATTGGTAGTGAGCTAAACAGTTGCTCCCACAAAAGATATGTCCTTGCTCTAATCCCAAGCACCTATGAATACCTTATTTAGAAAAAAGGATCTTTGCAGATGTAATTAACTGACAGAGTTTAAGAGGAGGACATCGCCCTGGATTTATCTGGAGGGGGGGCTCTATATCTAATGACAAGTGTCCTTATAGGAGACATACAGAAAAAAGGCACAGAAGAGGAGCATACCATGTGACAATGCAGAGAGAGATTGGAGTGATGTGACCACAAGCCAAGGAACACCTGGAGCTACCAAAGCTGGAAGAGGCAGGGAATGGATTCCCCCCTAGAGCCTTTCAAGGGAGTGTGGCCCTGCTGACCCGTTCATGTTGGACTTCTGGCCTCCAGAACTGAGAGGATAAATTTCTGTTTTAAGCCAACTCATTTATGGTAATTTGTCACAGCAGCCACAGGGAACTGATACAACATTAAATGAGATCATTATGAAGAATGTACTTAGCATATGACCTAGAACATAAAATGTTATTGGTAAATAGAAGCTATTATTATGCGAAGCCTGAGCAGTACAGAGCCTAGAGCCACTATCAAAGGCTATGTATACTTAGAGAAGAGCTTTCCTCTTATTGAGCACTTCTTGTGTTCCACGTATTCTCCTAGGTGTTATGTATGCATTATATACTTTCTCCATCTAGCTATAGCGAAAGTAAATATTATGAGTTCTTTTGACAGATGAAGGGACTGAGACTCAGAAACGTGAAATGATTTACCCAAGTTCTAATAAAAAGTAGGAGAATCAAATTCATGTCTGCCTGTGGGAAAAGCATTTACTCTCTTTTTTCCATGCTGTTTCTGTAAGATACAGCACAGCAATCTGTGCAATAGTTTGTCAGTCTTAAGGGTCTTGGGACTATGCATAAATCAAGGAATGAAGCAATGTAATGGATAATGGTGAATGTAGACAAAAGTGAGAGTGTTAGAGACCTCGTGAAGTTTGCAAACAGTTCTTAAATTATAGTCTTGGTAATTGGAGGCAGGAATTGGGTGGAGGTAAATTGTATAGGATGTTAAAATAGTTTTGACACTGTGGCCGGCAGAAATCTAAGATGGCCCTCAAGATTCCTGCCCCCTGGTGTACACTTGTATAATCCCACTGTGGAGTAGTGGTGGGAAGGGTGAATATGATGGGCGTCAGTCCTAATTAGGCTACCTTGTATGGCAAAGGTAAGTGGACTTTGCAGATATTATTAAAGTCCCAAATCAGTTGATTTTTAATCAAAAGAAAGATTATCCTTGGTGGGCCTAATTAATCCGATAAAAGCCCTTGAATGAGCAACTGGGCCCTTCCTGAGATTAGACAAGATTCCCCTGCTGCCCCTGAAGAAACAAACAGCCATTCAGTAAATTGTCTTTGGAGAAGGCCATGTGGCATGGGATTGCAGGTGGCCTCTATGAGTTGAAAGTCACCCTGGTCAACCATCAGCTATAAAACAGGTACCTTGAGTCCACCATGGTAAGGAGATAAATTTTGCCAACAACCTTAATCTTGGAAGAAAATTCTTTTCTAATCAAGCTTACTGATATGAAAGTAGCCTGGCCAATGCTTAGAATGCAGCCTTGCGGGACTCTGAGCAGAGGACTCGGCTAAGCTGTGCCTGGACACCTGAGGCACAGCAGCTGTGAGATAATACATGTGTACTGCTTTAAGACAGTACATGTGTGGTAATTTGTATCACAACAATAGAAAACTAATACAGACACCTCTCAAAAATCAACTGTTTTGTTTAAATGTACAATTTCTATGAAAGAAATCAGCACTGTTTTACAAACTAGTCCAGGCCTTGCAGGGTTCACTGATCGTGCTGAATACTTAGGTTTGACGCTCCCAGCTTTGCTCTCGGAAAGTATTCATCCCCTTACTTCACACCCTCACCATCCATCCTTTCACTTTCTGAACACGTTGTTAGAAACCTTCAACTTCAAGCCATGAAATCTGGACACCACCGTTACCTACACACGTACACACACACAAATACAAACACACAGAGCACACGTATGAGCACACATTCATAGCCAAGCACACACAAAGACATGAAATCAACATATTACACCACCTATGCACACACACCGCACATACATGCACATACTGTCATTGTGCCTGATAACATGGATCGTGCCTTTTTTACCTGCATGAAAGCCATGTTGGTCTTTATTTTATTCATGTTTCTCTTTAGTACTTAAAACACACTTATGGCCAAATGTACCCTTGCAGTTGTATAGTTATGTACTTTTAACATTTTTATCACATCATAAAATAACATAGTGACAGTACTTTAACGTTCAACTGCTGCATTATTAATAGGAGAGGTTTTGCTTTTCCAGAAGCATCCTGAATTTGCTGTGATCCACAATCATTAAGTCCCAATAAATATGATGCAGGTCAGACTGGAAATGCATAGAATTTGGTGAACTCTGAATGTATCAGGTGCACTTTGAACCATTTACTACCATAATTACAATGATACTATTGCTAAAGAAGCAACTTAGAGCTTGAAAGCAAATTTTCTTAGCACCATAAATGGTCACCCTATCTTGCCGTAAAAATAAAAGATTTATTGGCAAAGGTTATAACTTGTTAATTTCATGTTTTAATTTCCCAGACTCTGATAGTTGAATACAGAATGATATAGTTTGAACATAGACTGATGATTAAAAATTCAGCCTGTTAACATGATCCAAATAGTTTATAACTCAGATATATTAATTTGTCAAGTTGGTATCAAAATCTTTCTTCTGGATGAAATTAATATTTCAATATACTTTTTATATAATGAGTTTAAGTAATGCTGAATAAAGATGATAAATTAGTTTTGATTTGCAAATATATTTTAAACAGGTAGTACACAAAGTGATGAAACACAAATGCATACATTATATGAATAAAAATAATGCAAATAGACTAATAGTAGAAAAAAATTCCCTAATCAATACGTAAAATAATATTTAGAAATGCTATTAACAAATGAACAAAAGCCCAAGTGAGAATAACTTTAAGCTATTGGTCATTTATTATCAAATTAGCAAATATTTCCAAGGATTATAATAATAACTTTTGTCATGGAAGTAATGAAATGGGCAACCTATCTAGAAAGTGTGAATCAATATAACTCAAAAACCTGGAAAATGTATATACTTTGGACCCAATTATTCCAACTTTGTAATTATGATTTTCAGAAGACAATGCAGTAAAGTTAAAAAATCGTAGAAGCAAAAAAGACAGGAATGTGACAATTCTATATTCAATCAATTAAAAAAATTAAAGTATGATAATCTATTTTAAATAGGACATAATTCAATATATACTATGTCATTCTTGATAAAGATAATTAGTGGGCAATACATGGGTATGTGTATATTCAAATACAAACACTCATGTGACACTTTGCTATATGATTTTATGCTCAGTACAGTTCCACAATTTCCACTTCTGTTAACATTCATCTTTATCTTTTCTAAGTATAAATATAATACATATTGACCATAGAAAACTTTGAAAATACAGCTCCAAAGACAAAAAGTAGAACAGAAAAAAGAAAGCTTGCTCTTTTAATTTTAAGTGACCACTGCCCTTTGAAATTCATAAATATTTTTCTACTGATTTCAGAATTTTTTTTTAAAATTCTAACATTGGATAGATTACATCAAAAAAATGACTCCTAGATGTTTTTACCTAGTACCCCATAGAGTCATTTCAGGTAGAAAACATTTTGAAATCTTCCTGCTTCTTGGCTGCTCAAGCAAATATTTGACTGATGAATAAATATAGACATCTTTATTTATGATTTAGTGAGTGAGAGTCTTTTTCAAACTTTTCAGAGGATTATAGCTCTGGCTAGTATTTGGTGATAGACTGAAAATAGAATCAGATCCTATGTTTCCATATGTCTCCATTACCCTCATACCAGTATATTAAATTTGAAGTGAGTGATAATTTTTTCTGAAGTTTACTTTCTTCTGATCTCCCAACTATTGTTATTATTAGACTGATATGAAGAGAAATTGAGAATTCCATCCACAACTGACCTTAAAAGAGCCAGGACATGGAAGCAACTTAAGTGTCCATCAACAGATGAATGGAGAAAGAAGATGTAGCACAACACAATGGAATATTACTCAGCCATAAAAGGAAACGAAATTGAGTTATTTGTAGTGAGGTGGATGGACACAGAGACTGTCATACAGAGTGAAGTAAGTCAGAAAGAGAAAAACAAATACTGTATGCTAACACATATATATGGAATCTAAAAAAAAATGGTTCTGAAGAACCTAGGGGCAGGACAGGAATAAAGATGCAGACGTAGAGAATGGACTTAAGGACATGGGGAGGCGGAAGGGTAAGCTGGAACGAAGAGAGAGTGGCATGGACATATATACACTACCAAATGTAAACTAGATAGCTAGTGGGAAGCAGCCGCATAGCACAGGGAGACCAGCTCTCGGTGCTTTGTGACCACCTAGAGGGGTGGGATAGGGAGGGTGGGAGGGAGACGCAAGAGGGAGGGGATATGAGGATATAGGTATACGTATAGCTGATGCACTTTGTTATAAAGCAGAAACTAACACACCATTGTAAAGCAGTTATACTCCAATAAAGATGTTAAATAAATAAATAAATAAATAAAAGAATACATTGAAGAAAAAAAAGAGAGGTTTCCAATGGAAAATTGGTCCCCCTTCCTCCCTCCCTCCCTTCCTTTTCCTTCCTCATTTGTCTTTCCTCTCTCTCTCTCTCTCCCCTTTCCCTCTTTCTTTTAGCATGCATTCAACCAGTATGTATTAGACACGTACCATGTGTCAAGCACTGTGCTAGGCACAAGGGATATAAATGTAAGCAAGATAGCTTTGTATCTGCCCTCCCAAAGCTTAGTTGATGCTAAGCCAGAATCAGGAATCAGAGTTGAATCTTAAAACAAGTATTTACAATAATGTGTGGCAAGTGATACAATAGAGAAAGAATAGAAGGTTAAGAAAATGCCTAGATGCAGCTAGTTGTGGGCAAGGAATATTGCTCAGGGTAGAGTTTCTAGACAAAGTGGCAGTTAGGCTGAGACCTAAAGAATCATTAAACGTTAGACAGGTAGTATTTCTCCTCTACAAGAATGGAAGCAGTTGTTTATATAAGTTTCTACCTCATTAAATTATTGGCTCCTCTTTGCATGTCCAGTACCCACCAAAGTGGCAGGCATACAGGTGGTGTTTTAACAAATGTTTGATTAATTAATGCAGAGATAAATAAATTAACAGTATATTGGTAAAACACAATTTGATATATGTGCTTGTAAATTACACAATTAAAAAAACAGCATGGATTTCCAGAAATATTAATATATTTCCCATATCTCCACTGCTAATCTTAGATTCTCTATTTTTTTATTTTTTATACTTTGTTCTGCTTTTATTCATTTTTAATTTTTGTCCCTATTAGTGGACTCAAATCAATATATGTTTGATTTTAACCTCTGACAATATAATTTATTACAGCTTCAATACTTATTCAAAGTTTAATGACTCATTTTTAGGTATAATTTTATAAAAGCATACTAATTTATAAATCTTCTAGTTAATATTTGCAATTTACTTTTGCCTGTAGGACATTAGTTCTCAGCAAAAAGTGATAAAGAAATTGCCAAAAAGTTTGAGTATTGACTAATTACCTTGAATATTGCTTTAAGAAACGTGCATATTGAGTTTTGCACGCATATGGAATTTATGCAAATTTATGCTGTTTTCAGTAGAGACCATTTAATTAAAGAATGAAAATAATTTAAAAACTTATTCAAAATTCATTTGGTAATGTGAGGATATAATATACGCGAAGTCACTAGACTCGTAAATTCATAAAGAAAGTACATTTTAAAAACAGCAATGTTAATTAATGTAAAACACCAAGGCAATGGGGCATCTAAAAATGTCCTTTAAAAGTTGTAGGAATATAGTTAAGAAAATAAGCTTTAAGATCCCATTGGGAACTGAGCCCAACAAGATCTCTAAGTATTTTTATGCTTAGGGTGAGTACTGAAAATTTGTTTATATTAGTTCAAATTGGTCTTCAGTATCTCATTTTCTTGTTATTGCATATTCTCAATTATCTGAGAATTTAAATGCAGGAAAAGGAAGAATAAAGCATGCCAAAGATGGAAATGGGTCATAACTTAATAAATACAATCATAAATTGTTTTTGAAAACGAAATTATTTTTGGGAACTTCAGAGGCAAAAAATATATGGTTTACATGAAAACTTGGAAAAGAAATGATTTAGTTTGCTCCAAATATAGAACTGATTTTTCAAGAAAAACAAGTTTATTTTCAGGAAACCAAATATGTAATACATACACACACACACACACACACACAAACGCACACACACAAAATCACACATCACATTTTAGAAAATCGTATTATGTCCTAAATTATATTTTTCTTTTAATAAATTGTTTCATCACAGTAGGACTTTTCAGGAGGGGATTTTCTTGGGATTTGTGAAGTTTACCAGTTCTGATTTTTATGCGCTTGTAATTTAAATGAGATACTGAATTATAATAGCTCAACTTAGAGAGAATGAGTTAATACTTTAGCTAGAAATAGTATATTAAATACAAAGTAGAGGGACTTCCCTGGTGGTCCAGTGGGTAAGACTCTGCGCTCCCAATGCACGGCACCCAGGTTTGATCCCTGGTCAGTGAACTAGATCCCTCATGTATGCTGCAACTAAGAGTCTGTATGCCACAACTAAAAAGAGGATCCTGCGTGCCTCAACTAAGACCCGGAGCAGCCAAAGTAAATAAATAAATAAATAAAAATAAATCTTAAGAAAAAAATACAAAGTAGAAATACTCAAATAAATCAGTGTTTTAATACTCTCATCTCACTTGTATCATTTGGCAAAATTCACAGCTAATGGTAACCTGAATAAAAATGCAAAGGAGAAGGAAAAGTAAATACAGGCATATTACCATTTATCAAAACAAAACACACATTATTTACCTAAAATATGCACAACTTCAAATAACCTTCCCACATGTGGAAGAGAGTATGTAGTGTTGAGGAAACAAATCAGAAAAGCAGGTAATGAAAATAGGCATTGGAAGGCTGTATTGGGATAATATCCCAGATCATTCACTATCGAAAATATTTTCAGAGATTCTCTCTAAAGGAAGTCAGAAATGGGGTTCAATGCTTTAATTGTATGGACATTTCCAATATAGGGACATGGAGTCCTAGCGCAGCCATCACAGAGGAAGGGACAGTCAAGTAATCTCAGGGTCTAGAATCTGTGCTGTGATGAGAGAAGAGAGGGACAGGAGAAAGAAAGAGTAGAGATTCTAATTGATCTAATGCCATGTGGTCCAACTGTCCCTACATAGTAAGTCAAGGGAAATAGAGCTTCTGTGGTTTTGTCTGGATGGAGGAGTAGCAAACTAAAGCTATTTTAGTTTACAATTTTGCTCAATTGTAAAAAGACTACAATGTGTTATTATGTTAATTTGTTATTAAAATTATGGTGTGCTCATTTCATTTAATAATATTAAAAAGCTACTCTTTCTACATGGATTATAATCTTGAACTTGAAGATTGAGGAAATAATGATAATCAGGCAAAATATTCTACTTTTAATTATATGGAAGTAGGGTATGAAGTAAGGAAAAGAGAAGTATACATCATTACTTTATTATTTCAAGTTTTTTCTTCTTATTTATAATACAGAGAGAATTTTCTGTATCTCAATATGTTTGAAGTAAATGTCTGTCTCACTGTCACTAGACTGAGGATAAAAAAAGAATTCTGTATGGACTCTCTTTCTTCAAACTCAGATCAGGAAAAAAATGAAGATAGTTCTTAAGGTTCAACAAATGAAATCATTGAACTACCACCATCCAAGCTGGCAAAATTGTAGCCAAATACTTGTCAAAGGTGAAAGACTGAAAAGTAGAAAGTAAATTTTTATTTTCTAATCTCTTTTGATAGATTTCTACACAATAAAATATATCCCTAAGGCATGATAGGAAAAGCAACAACTTATTCTTCAGCTATAAAGAGAAGACTTGGTACTTAGAGATTTCAGTTTAACTCCTTTCATAATAATTTAACGTACTTACAACAAATTGAGGTAATTAGATTTTGACTTTAATTTGTCAGCCATAGCAATTTATAATTCTTAGTAGCAAGGTTCCAGTCATTGATATATATCAAAAGTATTCTTTTGGTATCAAGGGAAAGGGCTGATGTTCTTGGTAAGAGTAATTTTGCCATAATGGAGAGATCAAATTATAAAGATAACCTTGAATTAAAGGTGATCCAGCAAGAAGGTGAAGCTGATGTCCCTATAAAAGGAGGTCATGTATGCAGTTGCACTAGTTGTACTTTTGTTGAACAACAGATTAGATTTACAGTTCAGAAAAGAAGATAATTAGCAAGTTTATTTTGGCCAACCAAATTTGGCCCAGAATTCACTACTTCCCTTTCTAGTTGTAGAGTTGATCCAAAGTTGAGTAAACATTTTATCTAATAAATAGTTAGGTGTATCTTTGAATATGGCTAATGAACTAATCTCACATATTGTTGAAGATTAAATTTCACTGTAATTTAGCTTTTGATCATTTTGAGCAATTATAAACTTTCCCCCATTTTTCTCACACACAGTATATCCATAAGTGAAATATGGCCATTGTCTTATACTGAGTTATGATTAGGGTAGCAATACAATTTTATCTTCCAACCCAGGACAAGTTTGAAAGTAAACAGGATACTATTAATAATTATACTATGATATCAAACATAAGTCAGATGCACCTCCGCCCCATAATTAGGGCCATCATAATCATGATAGACCTATTTTCCATGAAAATATTTTACGGTAGGGTAGAGAGAATCACAATAAAAGCAAAATTTTGATGTGACTGTGAGGGTTAGTTTTACTTTGGTTTTCAAGTGAAACTCAGTATATGAAATAAATATCATCTTGAAAAATGTTCCTAGGTTTTGATTTATGGATATCATATTTAATTTTCTATTGATTCAGTTCTTCAAGTTCATTCCACTTTTTTATTTAAAAACCTTATAAATTTAATTAGGATCTATATTTTGAGATTTTAGATGATAATAATATATACTTTACATTTAATAGCCAATAGAAAATAGAAAAATTGCCAACAAATTTATGATTTGGACTATCAATTGGTGATTTTGAGGGCATTAAAACTGAGAGGATATTGAATAATGTTACCATTTCATTATATTAGTTAAATTGTGTACACGGTTTTTATTTGTGCCATAGGTTTATAATAAACCAAGTTACAAATTCTGCATTTACATAATAATTTATGTCAAATCACTCAAAAAATTTTAACGGAGTTATGCTTTAAAAGAGATAATATCTAGCTCTTTAGTCAGTTTTTCTCCGGAAATGATGATAAAGTTACTAAGTTACAGAGATAGAGCTAAAACATTTAAGCTGGTTAGACAATGTTAAAATCTGCTTCTAAATAATTATTTAGTAATACGTGAGGAAATCAAACGCCAGTTTTAGTATTCAAGAAACAACTTCAGGGCTTCCCTGGTGGCGCAGTGGTTGAGAATCTGCCTGCCAATGCAGGGGACACGGGTTCGAGCCCTGGTCTGGGAGGATCCCACATGCCGTGGAGCGGCTGGGCCCGTGAGCCACAATTACTGAGCCTGCGCGTCTGGAGCCTGTGCTCCGCTACAAGAGAGGCCGCGATAGTGAGAGGCCCGCGCACCGTGATGAAGAGTGGCCCCCGCTCGCCACAACTAGAGAAAGTCCTCGGACAGAAACGAAGACCCAACACAGCCATAAATAAAATAAATAAAAATAAACATAGAATAATCATTAAAAAAAAAGAGGCCGGTGGAGGTCGTGGGAATTTGAGCTCTCATTTGCCTCTTTCTAAAAAAAAAAAAAAAAAAAAAAAAAAAAAAAAAAAAAACTTCAAATCTTGAAATTATGTACTTTAGCTACTTCACTATTATCATTGAACTTAAAATTCCATGAGGATTCTAATCTACTTTTACAGATGTCTTGATTTGACAGCATCACTAGGGAATGCATCTCATAAGGCAAGCTTGAATGTTACTTTTTCCAGTCCCAACATGCCTTGGGATACATTAGAGGACTCCCTCCTCTGAATATAGTGCTTGATACAGTTGAGTTGATACTCAGCTATAAAAGTCTTCCAGAGCCAGTTATTCAGGGAGTTGACCTGACTTTGCAGACCTGCCTGAAGAAAGTTCTCTGTTGGAGGTTCTGTGTTATCCTGCTCCTAAATAAGATGTTGCTTTGACTTATCTTTCCTTATGGTGCCTGGTGCATACAAAACCCTTTTAAGATATATGTGGACTGGAAAGTGACTATTTTTTATTGTCTTATCTTTTGAACAAAATTCTGAATTCTGAGAGAGATCACTTGACCAGAACTGAGGGGAAATTCTTCAGTAACTGTTGGCCATTTTACAGTTATATTTCTCATTCTTTTTAAAATTCAAACTATTCTATGTAATTATTTAATCAATTCTAATGTAGAGAGATTTCTAAATAGCCATTCATAGGTGAAATCCAGAGCTTCAAAATCTCACTTTATCAAAATACATTGATTAAAAGTTTCCCCCTGTCTTTTATTTTTTACCTCCAGAAGGAGATGTTGATTAACTGGAAAAATCAAATAGTGGAGGCATGAATAAAACTTCTTTTAAAAAAGAGGAGACTCTGCTAATCAAGACATATTGGATAGTTTGTGGTTTAACATTATATTTTGAATCTGAAAGAAGATGAAAGTAAAATTCTCAAAAATAATACTTAAGATCTAATGAATAACAAAAGTATAAGAACCAAGAGAGTTATATATGATGAGAATGTACAGAAATGGCCTGAATCACAGTTGAAAATAGCAATGGTTCATATTTACTAAATATTTAGCATGTGTATTACTTGTACAATCTTACATAGTTTTAATAAGAATACTTGAAAGTATGTACCATTGTTGTCCTCATTTTACCCATGTAGAAATGGAAGTTCAGAAAGGGAAAAGATTTTCCCAGATAAACTCAACTATTAGGTGACAGATAAGAGGTTCTAGCCCAGGCCATGCAGACCTCTGCCCAACTCAGAACACTGGGAGACATAGGAACTGGCATGGAAATACAGTTTCTTCCCTTGCGGATTCTACAGGTCCCATTTCAGAGGTGAAGAAATTGAGAAACTTAATTTCTCAGGATTTTCATTTTTGTATAACTCCAAACTCTGTCTTCCACCATGTCATATTCCATAATAAAAGCACAACTATTTCTCTATTTAAAATATTCCAGAGTAGAAAATAATGTTTTAATTTTGGCAGTGGAAAAAAGTACTAGTTTAGAGATTTGAAGAATATAAATCATCCAATGAAGCTAATGGTTTCTACACATAATTGGAATTCTAAGGTGGACAGTGTCATATGAGACATCCATTCGGAACCTAGTAAGAAATTCAGAAAGTTACACACATTTGTGTACACTCCTCTGCTGATGGCATTTTATTTTATTTTAATTGTATCAAAGGACCACAGTCTTTTATTTTTAAAAAATTGCTTATGGAGACTCATTACTGGGTCAACAACTACAGTTTGTAAAACCCCAATTAAAATGATTGACAGCAAATTGTGAATATTCTATAAACTAGCTTCCCCCTCCCCCAGCCCCAGCCCAGTACACACACACTCCCTGTGCTATCTGCAGTTGCTAAAAGGCCAAATTAATCATAAAATATGGAAAGTTTGTAAGAGATTTTTCTGAGCAGGGATTTCTGACACTCTATTCCTACTCAAGGAATTGATGAGTCTCTTCTTTCTCCTATCAGTGACCTAGAATTCTCTCTCTAGCAATAAATCTGCATCTATGAACTCGTATTATAATGACACTTTTTTTGTCAATACCACTATGACATGCAAAACATTATCCTAATTTATAGAGGAATCTAGCACAATGTTTATACATTTACATATACTTTATATTTTTTAGGCTTCTGTGATTTTCTTGTTTTTTGTTTCTACACTCTTGTCTAATAGAATCATGTACTTAAAGTTATAAATAAGGCAGTAAGTATGTGGTTTAATCAGTCTACCAACATCATCCTATTATTTTATATTTTATTTAAAGCATACATTTTTATCCTTCTACATGGATTACTGAGCAAGCTCATAAAACACAACCAAATCAACATAAATCCAGCTTGAAACTATTATGTCAGACCATACTTGTACCACAATGTTCTATGATCCCATCCAGCCTCCCCACCCCCTTTCTGGTATGTTTTATCTTTCCCTAATGGCAGGCATTAGGGAAATGTAACTTCTGATTCAAACTGGGAAATAATTTGAGGAAGCTGTTTACGGTCTGATGGAAATTTTAAATCATGTTTGAGAAAATGATTCTGATTTGGAACTAGGAAACTTGTGTACAAATCACATTTTAGCATAAGAACTTATGTGACCTTTAGCATGTGCATGAGAATGTCTTTGTAGATACAGTTTCTTCCTCTGTAAAATCAAGATAATACTACTCTACGTATCTCATAGGCAGTTACTTGTGAGTCAGTGATTAGCAAATACCTATACATTCCTCTGTAAACTTGAAAGCACCCTGCAACAGAATACATCCTCTACATACAGAGGACTATTAAGTACTTTGATAGTCCTAATTTCACTTTGCTGTGGAAGTCACGTCTCACCACCCTCCTCCACAGTTCTGTGACAGTGGCATGCACGCCCTGTAAGGAGGCGGACGGGGCTGCAGCAGGCAGTGTGTGCACGTTTCTGTGTTCTGAGTGCATTTTACTACTTTCTGTGGCTCAGATGCAGTGATAGCACAGGACTTGACAGTTGGTAGAGACAGAAATTTCAGCAATAATAGCAACTCGAATATATGGCAAAATTTTTAACATTATCATGACTTACTGCTAGAAGACACTGAATAAACGCATTAGACACACATCAGCTCTTTTACCATTTTAAAGCTTCACTAGTTCTTTTATCCTTTATGTTTAATAAGCTATTGTAACAGTTTCATATTATCTTCAAATTAAACTTTTCTTCCATTAAAAAGTGAAACCTTTAAAAATGATTGAAATATTTTACTGCATAGTTGAAAACAGTTTCAAAGTGAAAAAGTCAGAGATAACTCTCCTTTGCTGTTCTTTCAGATATGTATGTATACCATAAGCTGGAAGAAACTCCTTCACAAAATGTGTATATTATAAAGCAAAAACTTGAGACCTGCAGTGGGAGAAAGGGAAGATGAAGTCCTATACCTGCCTAGGACATCTGAATAAAGGGTGTGAGTTGTTACCAGTCTCTAGGTCCCCTGAACACAAAGTACGATTATATTGTTTTATTATTTTCTTTTCTTTTTTTTTAATTTTTATATTTTTATGTAAAGTGGGATTTTGCTACATATAGTATTGGTTTGGGTTTTTTTTAATATTTAAATCTTTTTTAACATCTTTATTGGAGTATAATTGCTTTACAATGGTGAGTTAGTTTCTGCTTTATAACAAAGTGAATCAGTTATACATATATATATGTTCCCATATCTCTTCCCTCTTGCATCTCCCTCCCTCCCACCCTCCCTATCCCACCCCTCTAGGTGGTCACAAAGCACAGAGCTGATCTCCCTGTGCTATGCAGTTGCTTCCCACTAGCTATCTATTTTACTCTTGGTAGTGTATCTATGTCCATGCCACTCTCTCACTTTGTCACATCTTACCCTTCCCCCTCCCCATATCCTCAATATTTTATTTTCTGATACTCAGATGCATAGTGTTAAGTACGCTCAGTTCATGGCACATTATCACCAATGATCCATACAAAGTCTCTCCTTTGTTTTTCTTATCTATTTATTCCCTCTTATTCCCCCTACCGTCCTTCTATTACTGTTTATCCAGTAGTCACCATACTGATATATTTAATGTGTATTTGGCGTGTATGGTTTGGCAAATGTGTGCATGTGTTTTTAATGCACTTAAATGGTATTGTGCTATATAGGACAATGTCTATCATCTTTCTTCACTTTTATCATTAAATACTATATTTTAAGAACATTCATATTTCTTTGTGTACCTCTAATCCATTACTTCAATGCTCAGTATTTCATACACAATATTTCATGGTGTACATTGACTTCATTTGCTTTTCTACCCTTCTAGCAAAGCATTCTCAGGTTGCCTCAAAATCCCTATTACTGTAAATATTGCTGCAATGAACACTGATGTACATAGCTGTCTGAAGATTTGTGTGAGAATTTCTTAGAACCATACATCAGAAGTGGAATTCCCAAACAATAAGGCATGCATAACTTTATTTTATGAGGAAATAACAGAATCGCTCCATCATGAGTTTTATAATCTATATTCTCAGTAGTCAACACTTCGTATTATCCAGCGTTTCAATTTCTTGGCCATTAATAGGTGTATCTTTTTGCCTTTACATTTATAATTTTCTGTTTACTAGTGATTGTGAGCACTTTCTTATGTTTCTTAGCTTTTTTGATTTTCTCCTCTGTAAAATTCTTATTCACTTTGTCAGTTTCAACCTCTTTGTCACTTCTTCTATTGGCACTGACCTGTTGATTTTTGGGAATTCTAGCTTTTGTTGTTCTGCCATTTGTAGACTTCAGATATCTTTTCCCATTCTGTTTTATATGTACTAATTTTGTTCAGAGGCCATTTTGGACATAAATTCTTAATTTTATGTAATGTAATTAAACAACCTTTCCACCTATGCTTTGTGCTTTTGAAATTTAAAAAGTCCTTTCCTATCATGAAGATTTTTTTAACTTATCTTACTAATATTTGTATAGTGTTACCTTTAACATTTAGTATTTAATTCTTTTGGAATCTTTTTTTTTTTTTTTTTGCCTGTGCTGCATCAGCTGTGGGAACTTAGTTCCCAGACCAGGGATTGAACCCGGGCCCTTGCAGTCAAAGTGCCAAGTCCTAACCACTGGACTGCCAGGGAATTCCCTGGAACCATCTTTTGTAATGTGTTGATAGTTAGTGATCCAATCTTGTTTTGATCCATACAATGAGACATTATTTAACACTATATGCTAAAGCAATTTATCTTTTATTAATTGATCTGTTGGGGCCCTTTATTATTAATTAAGGTTCTATATGTTTGTGTTTCTATCTCTGAGTCCTCTTTTAGATTTCACTTGACTATTGTCTATTTCTGCCTGATACCATACCATATTTAAATTATAATGGCCTTGTAATCCATCTAATTCTCTGCTTGGTTAATTTTATAGATATGAAGGAATCATAAGGTCATTTGGTCCAAATTTCCACCTAATGCCCAAATCTCTTTCAACGTTCCTGATGAATCATCCTCAGCCTCTGTCTAAACAACTCTGTTGATATTTTTCCAGGTATTCCATCTTGTTGTTAATTTTAATATCCTCAACTATTTCATCTGTCCTCATGTGCTTCGGATATTCAGACACGTCTCAATTCCAGCCATCCTCCTCAGTGCACAGTCCGTTTGATCTTTGATCCTTTTAAAACATTACATGTGTAACTGGAAAACAGACAACTCAGATGTGGTCTGGTAAACATACAGTACAGTGAAATTATAGTCTCTCCTCATGTGGACACTAAAACTATTGATGGGTACGCTTTTCATGGAGTACCTAATGCAGCTCTTAAAAACGTAGCACATCTTGAAAAACAAGTTAAAATATACCCACCTACTATCACCACTGGAATGAATCTCAATTTCTTTAAACAGAGCAAAGTGAAATAGTACTTTTAGTGCAGTTAAATTTATGATTTTCAAAATCTTCCTTCCATGAGCTAACTCTCAGAGACATTTGACTCGCTACTTTTCAAGACATACATCAAGATTGGTCATTTATACGGTCACACATCACAAAACTACTGTTAAGTACAGTAAATCTGCTATTTTGACTTATTTCACATGAGATCTAGTTTCCTTGGACCAATCCAAGTCAAATTGGCCATAATAATACCCTGACATGTCTCTTAACTATTTTTAGCAAGATCTCCTCACACATCTTTCGGCTCTCAGCATGGAAACATTTGGGAAAATATTAGAAGGATGATTTGCCGCCTCCAGGCAAGAAGGGAGAGAAACTTAAGAACCAGTGACAAGTTCCACAGGAGAAGGACACAAAGTGTCACAAATCCTGTCAACATGTGACACACTGCTGCCGGCCTGTCAGCTCACCTTTAGTGTGCTATTAAAGGGTTAGTTGCATCATATCCTCATGCAAATTCCAGCTGTGTGCCCTGAAATTCAGGGAAAAGGCCTGGCAACCATGTGGGGTGTGCTGTTCATTAAAGAAGTTCATTGCAAAGAATTCTTAGGTTTTTTTCTCCATAAACTCTTGCTTACACTGCTTGAAAAATAAACACTTTTGCTGCTTTGAGCTTCAACATATTTCCCTAAGCAATTTCCAGCCTACTCTAACAAACTGTCTTTAGGTTGTATTTGGACACTCTAAGCAATTTAGCTGAATGCATTTAGAATCAGCTTAGAAATCTGTTGAGCGTTGTCTGAGTGTATACTAGAATAATTTATCTCATCCTTCAAAACCCAAGTTGAAGGTCATTTCCTTAGCGATGCCTCCATCTCTGCTAGAATAAATACTTTGCCTTTTTATGCTCTCTGCAAAGACAGTTCACAACATGATTACAATATTCATTCATTCTTTCAGAAAACATTTCAGTGCCCATTAAAAATCAAACCCTGTGTTTAGTACTAAGGGTACAGAGTTGAACAAAAGTTAACCCTTTGCTTTAAAGAAGCTCTCAACCTAGTTGTAGAGATACTCACATAAACATATTGATTGCAACATAGTGTCATAAGTACAAGGATGAAGGCATGTGCAAGAGATGGAGTTTCTACAGGACAGTAATTAAACTGCCTTGGATTTGAGTCAGTTAAGACTTGATAGATGAGACATTTGACTGGGGTCTTGAAGAGAGAGATGTTCACCTGCAGTATAGTTTGTTTTGCATGTGTTGGCTCCCTCCGCTAGAGTGCTGTGCTTCTTGGGCTGGAAAACACGAGTTCTTTAATCTCTGAATTACCACCGCATGGCAGGGAAACAGACATATAGCTAGTGCTCAAAAATATTAGATACATGTGTGTATTTTTGTGCCAGGGACTATGTCTACTTTAACTCTATTGAATACCTAATCCTTCAATAAAATTTTCTTCCTAGTTATTCACCTAGATTAAGACACATAGTTTTAAAAAAACTCATTAAAAATAAGAAAGGAGAAGAAATATGCTGTAGGAGGCTCCCATAAGTTAGGATCAAGACCTAGAGTAAGGCCCTTTTTCCACTAGTCTGGCCCTGTCCTCCCTGATCATGGGTCCTGAGAAGGACTCCAGATTACACAGAGTTCGTGCAAACTTTTCCACTGGGCTTTGCTTTCCTGGGCAGCAAGAATTGAACATGCAAACATTCTTTATCCTTCATCACAGCCTGCCCTTTATTTTTCTCAGAGGCTTTGCCTTGTGTCCTGTAACAGCTAATCCATCTAAAAGACTTGTGTCATGATCATGGTTTAACATGTTATTCCACCTACACAACATATCTGGGTTGAAAGCAGGCATCTACCACAGTTTACTCAAAATAGTGGCCTCGGGTGGGATTTTTCAGACATCACGGCAGTTCAGTGGGATCCGTGTGGTGGAGCGGGAGGACCTCGTGATACAGCTGACATTCTTTTAAAGCCTAGTCCAACCACATTCATTGATTTACAGCAACTTTATTTCTGTTGTTCAAGGAAAGAGGAGGGACAGGTGTAATGGAAAATGTGCCTCAAACCCGAAACCAGCTTTGTTCTCTCTACTTCCTCTCCAAGCACCCTCTAACATAACCACGCCTTCTCCTAAGGGTTTGGTCTTTTGTTATTAGATTCTAAGAAAAGTTGCTTTCATACTGACTCTCATGTCACTCTAATGATTATTAACCTCGAAAATAACGGCCATATGCCAGACGCTAGTCAATTTAATCATCTCATTTACCAATTACAGAACTTCTAACGTGTGTGTTCTCCTGGTAGTACAGATAAGCAAACTGAAAAGTTCAGTGAGCTGATCACATCACACAGGAAACAGGCACTTGAAACTAAGTCTACCTGAGTCTGAAATCTTAGCTCATCTCATTAAATCACCCCACCTCCCTAATTTAATTCATGTTATAAAGATGTAGTATACATTAAATAGATGCTTAACGGTCATGAACCGGACATAGGAAAAGCACCGTTTTCATAATATTTGGAAGGAGGAGGAAGAAAGCCAGCACTTCAGAATGTGAGGCTCTTGCCAGCGCCAGCGTGTGGAGAGGAAGCTTGGGATGATGAAGTGCTGCTGTAAAGGCGAGTTGTTGCGGTGATCGGCAGCAGCTCCGACAGAGGCTGCGGGGGCCCTAGATAGAGGAGGGCAGTCCCTAACGCCGCGTAGAGAGACGTGGGTACAGAAATAAGTCAGGATGACGCAGTTGGTTCATACACAGCTAAAGCCTGGTTCTTTTGACCACCTGAGGTTTACCCAAGCAGATTTGCTTTCAAGTAGTACCGGGTGACCAGTGACCATGACCAAATACACAAATTTACGGTTACCAAAGGGGAAAGGTGGGGGAGGGAAGGATAAATTAGGAGTTTGGGATTAACAGGTACACCCTACTATATATAAAGTAGATAAACAGCAAGGACCTACTGCATAGCACAGGGAACTGTACACCAGAAACTAACACAACTTGTAAATCAACTATACTTCAATAAAACAAACAAACAACAAAAGAAAACACAACATAGGACAGGGATAATTTGAGTGAGATTTTCAGCTTTGGGGACCCATATAACATTTAAACCATGACAAACAGAGCCCCACCTATGGCTTTTAGATTGCACTTCTGGAAATTTTCTAAGTCTCCCAGTGCTGAGACATGGTGGGGTAGGTGGAAGGAAACTGGGGGAGGAGGTGGGCAGCGGTGCTATTTTGCTGTTGAGGCAAGTACCCAGAGCCTGAACTGGGAAGTAGGTGGACTCTGAACTTATTTCTCCCTTTCCGGGTGCTTTCTGGCCCTCTACGCTCATATCAAGTCAGTGGGATTAAACACATGCCCCACGGAGTTCCAGGATGTGTGCATATGAGGTCATATTGCTCCTTGACCAGCCTGGGGTTCCAAGAGGGCCCCTGGAAAGCAGATCACGCCCCCTTTCTAGGGCAATATTTCATTTATTGAATGGCTTGAGATCAGGGCACAAGAATGGTGCTGACACACTGATTTAGGGTGAGTTCCATTCACCATAAAGGATAAAAATATTTCACATGCACTGACTGAGCAAAAATTAAATATCTAACTACCATTTCTCTGTCCACTGTTCTAAAGCTTCATCAATATATCGTTATATTTCCCAAGGGTCTGTAAATTCTGTAATGCACTTTAAAATCAAATTGTTGGTAAATTCCTAGGCCCTGCAAAAACTATTTACTTGGGGGAGACTCTGCTGGGCACCATAATGAAATGCAGGTGCTGTGAGTGCCACTGCGGGACTCTCAGAAGTTGGGACTAGGGACATTTTTTGGGGCCAGTAACTTCTCTTTAACACATTGTAACTGAGTAGAAGTTAAGCCTGGTGGTAGTACAGTAAGTTAAGCACCTACTAGAATGTCTCAAAAGCTTTTTCCCCACAAAGAGATGGTTTGTGACACTACGTTTATAATTGAAATTTGAACTGAATAAAATACATGCTTGGTATTACCCTGAAATATGTTTCAAGATTATTATGACTGCTTGTATTATGTATTTATTCTTTTTATTTTATTTATATACTTATTACAGGTGTCCAGAATAGTTGATAAAAAGTTTTATAGTACTTTGATTTTTTTTTCTTCTGGGAAAATAGGCTTAAGTAGAATATTGAAGCAGGAAAAAAAAAAATCCATGAAGTCAAGGGTGATCTAGTGACCAATAAGTAGTATCAAGACCCTTAAAGGTGGGTCACCAAGACTGCCCCTGGCCCTATGTGAGGATGTGCACCTGAAGAACTTTCCATGGATTCTGCACTTTAACCTTTTTCATGTGGCCCTAATGTGGAGACCACAACATGTTCTGTTAGACTAGACAAAGACATGGAGTTTTGAAGCATTAATGCAGATCCACCAGAATCGCAGACCTTTTCAGCCTAAAGAGCACACCGAGCCGATTTCTGCTAAGTAACATTCCAAGAATCAAACGAGGTCGATATTTAGCCACATAACCATATATCCTCGATATGAGCCATGCAAATAAGTTTTACTTGGTCCAGGCCACAGTTCCACATGGAGAGTGGTTTGAGGGAATTTTGACATAGCTGAAAAACATCCAGGCTTAAGTGTTTCTCATTCAAATCTAAGCAAACCAACTGCTCTAAGAAAAATAGACCTTAACTGTCAAAAAATTATAGGCTACAATTTGCAGAATAATATTAATTCTATGTTGTATTATGTGGCTCCCTGAAAATATATTTTAACACATACCAATATGCATCTAATACCTGTATTCATTTTATTTGCCTGGCTCCTATAAGCATTTAAGTTTGTAACAACTAGGTCAAAACAAGGTCAATGAGGCAAGAAGTCAAACTGATGTGAAATACAAGTAGCTGGGGGGTGAACATTTAGTACTCCCAGCGTGTACAGCTCCAGGCTGAAGGAATAAAGTGCAGTGGACAGGTAAATTTACGAGTAATTTAGTTGTACCAATAATGCGTTCTATGAAGTGTTGAAAATAAGAAAAGTTAGAGGTTGAAATATGAATGATATTATACATTTATATATATTGCCCACTGTTAATTATCTTAACCCAAAAGGTATTTTTTGTAATACATTAGAAAGTAACATTGTCATCTAGCAATATGATCAAACATTGATTTTCAAGGGACAGCTAAAGAAAGTTGTACTATAGCTAGAGTCGTGAACTGGAAAGAGCAGGGCATGAACTGGCCTGTGGGAAAAGGGTAACGTTTCCATAATGTTTAAGGTAAAGCAGTCAATTCAATTAAATACCACTCAGAGGCCCTTCTTTTGAGGCCAGCTTCTTTCTCTTTAACCTGACCTTCTCCCTGAGTGTTTGTGTTTAAATTGTTTACTGATATCATGTATGATAAAGGTCACAGCTAGTAAATATGCCCGACTTCACATTATACATCATGCAGGTCTAATGTTTCTGACCAAACCCCAAAGGAATAAGTGTTAGGCACAGAGCTCAGCATTAGGGAAATAATTGAATTTGTCTGGCTATGCAATATAAAATGATTTGAAGGACAAAGAGGACTAAGAGTCTGAAAGGCCAAGTCAAAAAGAGACGAGTATTTTGAGAGTATTTGTTTTCCCCCCAGAGTATGCCATGACTACAGAATGATATGTGAAATACCTAGGCAAAGATCTTAAGCCAAGCAAAGGAAAATCTTTACAGTCTCATCTTATTTTTCTGGAGTTTTTAGGTAAATTCATTTCAACAGGGGTGGGAAAGAGAAAGGGATAACGGAGTGACTATCTTTAAATGAGTGGGCTTAGTGTATCATTTCTTCATTTTATTTTGCAAGTAGTGTAACTACTGCTCGGTCCACGGCCCTGTCAAAAGGATAAAAGAAGGACCAGCCTATCAGGATAAAGTCAAGTATGGAAAAAATAGGGTTGTGGTTGCAAACATACCAGGTTAAAATCAGAGAACCATTTGATCTTTCAGGATATTACACGCTTAAGCCATTTCACCAGCTTCTAAAATTTTTTGAACATATACTATGCTCCAAGCACAATTCTAAGCACCTTAAATGTGCTCTCTTCCTCTGTTCAATAACCCGGTGAGGATGGTATAATTATATCACTATCTCATAGAGGAGAAACTGAAATCCAGAGTCCAGATAGCTTGCCCAAGATCACACAGCTAGTGGTAGGCACAGGATTTGAACTCAGGATTTGAATTCAGAGCCTCAGCCCAGGTGTCTTCCACACTGGGTTTCTGACCCCTATATGTCTGGCACTTATCATTTTCCCTGTGCTGCATCTGAGAACACTTGAGAAACAGCTCCCTTCTCAAAATCGTATAATTACTATTGCAAGAGCTAGACTCCATCTTTAGAAGTACTTCTCAAGTGAGGAGTGAAGTCAGCTTCTCCCTTTTTGCTTCCCAAAGGAGAAGGAGACGCACACTCACATTCACACACTGAGGTAAATATCTGAGAAGGAACTAGGACCCGGGCCCCAACCCATGTTTCAGGACATCCAGTGGTCCCGACACTATATCAACTGATATTTCTTGATGGTTTACTATTTTCCAGGCACTGTGTCAGTGTAACTGGCTTCATCTCATCACATTTCCTCTCCAAACACCATGTATATCTTTAGACAAACTTTACGCACTTTAATGCTTCACTGGAAACCTTCTCTTTGTCAAAGAATAGGAGCCACCTTTTTAGACCTACCTTTTTTAGAGAAGTCGTCAGAGTGGGTGCCTGGTAAATGTGGGTGGACTGAGTGAAAAAGTCATTGGAAGGAGACACACAAGGCAGCCTGACACACATCTTTGCTCTTACCTTGCTCTGAAGAGCTTACAGCAATTTAGCTGAGATTTCGCTTGATCCTCCTCATTTCAATTCACTTTCTTGCCTTCTTCCCACTCCACCCTCATTTTCCCTGAAACAATAAAATTTATCCAGGGTGACTTCTCATGGTTTAAACCTTTCTCAAAATCCCCTTTATAATATAATCATCATGAGGCTCCTATTGTACCAATTAGTTTGTGATTATTGTCTTTACTGAGATCATATTATATAGTTTCCTACATCCCCTAATAGAATAGAAACTCCTCCCAAAATTGTTGTGCTAGCATTATAGTATTTTATAAATATGTTAAACAATTGAAAAGCCTAGATAGACTCACAGCTCTTCTTTGACAGTAAAATATATATTTGCATTATTGACTTTTCCTTGACTTGTTTGTACCATGAGAAATAATAGTCTGAAGGCTATGGCTGGAATACATTTATTTTATTAACTAAAATGCACAGCAAATGCCCTTTGATCTTAAAATAACAGTAATACAGCAATGTGAAGAAAGCATATTGTCATTGTCAGTGGAAAAATTACATTGATGTAGGTATTAAAAGGTAATGTACATTTTTTCCACAAGATTTTCTGTAAAGATCAACCTTTTTGAAAACAATCTTAAAAGCACCCTTTGGATTTTCTTTATTATTTTCTCTGTTACCTTTACAAGGTTCTTTCAGAAAGTACCAATTTTATTTTAAAGTTTTAATCAATATTTCACACAGTGAAATCCTTTTCTTTGACACAATGAGTTATCAAAGCATTTTTTTATTCCCAAGGCAGAAGATTTGAGCTGCGACTGACAGTAGATCTTGTGGATACTGTCCATGTCAAGATTAGATCAGACACTATGGAGATTCCTTTTCATGTTTGCAACTCTGAAATTAGCATAAGCAATACAAAAATTCCTCCATTCTAAAGGTGAGTTTTCCTCAGTGGAATGACTATTGCTGATGGTATTTGATTTTCATTACTTCAAAAACAACATACAGCTATACAGTTGGAAATTGTACCTGGATATATACTTATTTCTTTCCTTTTCCTTGAAAGTAGTTGTCTCCAAAACCATAGTAAAAATTTCTCCTTAATATACTGTCTACAGTTCAAATGGCATATACAATTAAATTTCTCAGGTAAAAAAACTAGTCCTCGATGAACACAAACTTCTTTCTTACATGAAAAATAAAGATGATTATCAGCTGTTTCTGCATGTAGAATTAGAAATTTTCATACCCAAAAATATCTCTCAGAGAGAGAGAGAGAGAGAATTGCTGTTTTCTAGTTTGTTTTTTTCCAATAGAAGGGTTTTCTCTATTAAGACACTGAGAAGAGTTATGGTATGGTATACTGGTTGAGTGCAGTCTGACATCAGACTTTTGTGAGTTTGAATTCTGTCTCTGTCACTTGCTAGCCATGTGACTTTGGATAAGTCACTTAAGTTCTCTGAGTCTCGTTTTCCTTACAAATAACAGTGCCTGACTCATTGGCTGAGTAGAACAATTTAATGATACAAACCACATAAGCGCTTAACCTTATTCTTGACACATATGGGTGTTTCATACATATTAGCATCATTATTATTTATGTAGTAAGTCTGATGTGTACAGGGACAGACATTTGCCTAAAAATGGCTCATATATTTAAGAAAGGAAGGAAAATTTATTTTTACCACATTTTCCCCCAACTTATGTCTGAGTATTGATAAAATTATTAATTTTGATTTTTTGTTTGTTTGTTTGTTTGTTTTTAATGACATCCAAGAGGTAAAATAATGTCATTTTCTGAGAATAGAAAGTAATTGGGATGTTACTAATATGGTTTTCTGGGAGCAACATTTTAAACATAGATTTTCTTAAGAGTCAATATTCTTTTAATATTAGATAGCTTCAGATTCTTATTATTTCAATGTTTTGTGACCAGCCAACCAGAAGAACTCTTAAAGAAAAATGTCACAGCTGGTAGGTTCCAAGAAAAATGTCCAGTTGGGCTGTGCAGGAAATTTTCTTCTGATTCATCCAGCTTTATGCTATGTTAAGGGATGTAGTGCTGTCTTGGTTATGGATGACCATCTGGATGCTTCCCTGGCTTTAGAAGAATTTGGCCAATAGAAGATGAAGTCATTTTCTAAAGTTTGGCTGACGGCCCTGCATCATCTTTACTCTGACCATTCAGAAGGTGGGCATATATGAGCAAGAAAGGAAGTGTGATGCTGACACGAAAAATGGGGTTAATGAACCAGGAAGATGCATAATACAAACAAAACCATTTCAGCAAAGTAGAGTTTGCACCTTTTGTTCGATACACAGTGAGCATACACTCCAGAAATTAGCAAGCTTTTAAAATTTTAATTAATTTGATATGTTAAGTGGATTGTAGGTACCTACTTCCTTGTTGAAGGCTGAAGTGAAGTTAATCATCAACAGAACTTCTGGGAAAGGGAATTTTTCTGAATCCAGAAAATGGGAAATTTTCATGTATGATTTGAGTACTTTTAACTAGGGTCTAAATCATTCCTTTACATAATCCTATAATTAAGTTACTTTATGCCATCATTTTCTGCACAATGATTCAGAAAATATTCAGAGGAGCTACTGATATCCTAACTACATGAATGACAGAAATATATTTTTAAAGAGAAAAGCATATAAAATAATTATTTGGAGAATTAAATGCTTATGGAGAAAGACTGAAAGGGAAGAGCCCTATCTTTCCCTTGGCTAGAATTATTCCCAGAATTTCTGGGAATTATTATATCCAAAGTCACGTTTTCACTTTCTGAATGAAGATATTTCTTAAAGGATGTGCAAGTAGATTAGAGAATGACCATCTTTGCCCAGCAAAGGGCCCTAAAACTATAGCTTCTTCCTGGCATGCATAACCACCCCAAGGTGAAAACAGCCACCTATCCAGGTAGGTTAATCCAGATTAGTTCCACTCAAAGAAAAATCTTCTTTTCGACCCTAAACAAATTATCTAAAGACAAGCTTCTCAGACAGTGGTAATCAGAAATTTGATTAAACAGAATAACCATTTTGCCCTTGTCCTTATCTGTCTTGAGAGTGTGTTTCTAATTTACTCAGCCTAAGGTGAGTGAGGTGATATCCCTTCATGGGGACCACATGCAAGTTTATGCCACAGGGGCAGTTACCCACAAAGGTGAACAACTGCCCTCACTCTGTGATGCTAAAATGTAACTGCCATTCTCCATCTGCAAATCCTTTGTCTCCCCATGGTGCCTGTTCTCAGAGAAATGTTACTAAAGCTTGCAGCATAACTGCTTGTAATAGAGCTGTGCTGGAATAAACTGAAAAGCTTTTTACACTCCTCACTGGCAAGCATATCACATTTTCCTGTTCTAGGAAAAACTATCCTCAACCACAGTCCATCAACTCCTAAAAGTGAAAAAAAGAAATATTACCTATGGATTTAGCCTATGTTATGAATCGTGTTTGTAAAACTTTAAGAATCTCTGTCTTCAGTCTAATGGCTATTTTAAAAATATTTAGAATAAGTTACTGAGAGGAAACTATAAGTGTTTAAATTATTGAACATTCTTTTTGAAAGAGTATTATAATTTTATTTTTGAAAGAAAGAAAACCTTCAGAAATAAGACAGTATCTGATAATGAGAAATTTTCTGTGGAGGGTTTTTAGGGGGGTTTTAGTGTGGAACACATGTATTGAAGCATAGGAGCGAGTGGAAGAAGAAGAGCCAAGATGATGGAGTAGAAAGTCCCTAGACTCACCTCCCCTCACAAGCACACCAAAATCACAGCTAACTGCAGAACGGCCGTGGATGAAACAGGCTGAGATCTACCAGAAAAGATCTTCTACAGCAAGGGACATAAAGAAGGAACCACAGCGAGATGGGCAGGAGGTGTGGACTCATGACACAACCAAATTCCATACCCCTCAGTGGGCAACCCACAAACTGGAGAATAATTATATTACAGACATTCTCCCACAGGAGTGAAAGTTCTGAGCCCCACATCAGGCCACCCCCCCAGACTGGCATCCAGCACCAAGAAGAGGAACCCCCAGAGCATTTGGCTTTGAAGGCCAGCAGGGCTCGATTTCAGGAACTCCACAAGATTGGAGGAAATAGAGACTTCACTCTTGAAGGACATACACAGAATCTTATGTGCGCTGGGACCAAGAGTAAAAGCAGTAATTTGATAGGAGCCTGGGCCAGACCTACTTGCTGGTCTTAGATGGTCTCCTGGGGAGGCGGGGAGTGGCTGTTGCTCACCCTGGGGACATAGACACTGGTGTCCAACACATCAGAAAGAATTCATTTGCATGAACTCTTCCGGAGGCTGACATCTTGGCAACAACACCTGGTCCCACACAACAGCTTTTAGACTCCAGAGCTGGGAGGCCTTGGACCAAACAACAAACTGGGCAGGGACAAGCTCCACCCATCCACAGACAGGCTGCCTAAAGACTTCTTGAGTCCACAGCTGCCTCTAGACATGCCCCTAGTAATGGCCCTGCCTACCAGAGGGCCAAGATGCAGCTCCACCAGTGGGCAGGCACCAACCCCTCCCACCAGAAAGACTATACAAGCCTCTAGACCAGCCTTGCCTACCAGGGGGAAGACACCAGAGAAAGAAAAGTACAGTCCTGCAGACCAAGTCTGCAAACACAGGCCAGACACTACCGTGGGACCAGCTGGACCATGGTCCTTGGGTGATGAGAGGGGAAGGTATGGCTGGGACGCATAGGAAGTCTCCTACAGAAGGCCATTTCTCCAAGGTTGAGAAATGTAACTAACCTGCCACATACAAAAAAACACAAGCAGCAATTTAGATAAAATGAGGTGACAGAGGAATATGTTTCAGATGAAGGAAAAAGATAAAACCCCAGATAAAGAACTAAGTGACATGGAGGTAGGCAATCTACAAGAAAGTGGGCAGAGTAATGATTGTAAAGATGATCAAAGATTCAAGAGGAGAATAGACGCACAGAGCAAGAAATTGCAAGAAGTTTTTTTAAAAAGAGTTAGAAAATATAAAGAACAACAAAACAGAATTGAAGAATACAATAACTGAAGTGAAAAATACACTGGAAGTAATCAATAGTAGACTAAATGAGGAAGAAGAACAGATAACTGAGCTGGAAGACCAAATAGTGGAAATCACTGCCACCAAACAGAAAAAAGAAAAAAGAAATGAGGACAGTTTAAGACCTCTCTGGGACAACATCAAGTGCACTAATATTCACATTATAGGCGTCCCAGAAGGAGAAGAGAGAGAAATGGGCTGAGAAAATATTTGGAGATAATAGCTGAAAACTTCCCTAACGTGGAAAAGGAAACAATCATGCAAGTCCAGGAAGTGCAGAGAGTCCCATACAGGATGAAACCAGAGAGGAACACATCAAGACACATTGTAATCAAAGCGACCAAAATTAAAGGTAAAGAGAGAATATTAAAAGCAACAAGGGAAAAGCAACAAATAACATACAAATGAACTCCCATAAGACTATCAGCAGATTTTTCAGCAGAAACTGCAGGCCAGAAGGGAGTGGCAGGATATACTTAAAGTGATGAAAGAGAAAAAACTACAATCAAGAATATTCTACCTAGCAAGGACCTTGTTCAGATTTGATGGAGAAATCAAAAGCTTCACAGACAAGTGAAAGGTAAAAGAATCCACCACCACCAAACCAGCTTTACAACAAATGCTAAAGGAAGTTCTCTAGGCAGAAAAGAAAAGGCCACAACCAGAAACAAGAAAATTATGAAGTGGAAAAACTCGCTGGTAAAGGCAAACACACAATAAAGGCAAGAAATTATCCACACTTAAAGCTAGCAGGAAGGGTAAAAGACAAAAGCAGTAAAATCATCTGTATCAGCAATAAGTACTTAAAGGATACACAAAACAAGTAAATGTAAAATATAATATCAAAAACAGTAACTGAGGGGAAGAGAGTACAAAGGCAGGGTATCTAAAATGCATGCAAAATTAAGAGATCAACAACTTAAGACAAGAACATATACATATATATAGACTGCTATACTTAAACCTCATGGTAACCGCAAACCAAAAGTCTATAATAGATAAAGACACAAAAAAGAAAAAGGAAACCAAAAATAACACTAAAGACAGTCATCAAATCATAAGAGAACAGAACAAAGAAAAAGGAAGATAAAAGACATACAAAAACAAATCCAAAACAATTAACAAAATGGCAATAGGAACACACGTATTGATAATTAACTTAAATGTAAACATATTAAATGCTCTAACCAAAAGACATAGACTGGCTGAATGAATACAAAACAGGACCCATATATATCTGCCTACAAGAGACCGACTTCAGATCTGGGATACATACAGACTGAAAGTGAGGGGATGGAAAAAGGTATTCCACTCAAATAGAAATCAAAAGACATCTGAAGTAGTAATACTGGTATCAGAGAAAATAGACTTTAAAATAAACACTGTAACAAGAGACAAAGAAGGACACTGCATAATGATCAAATGATCACTCTAAGAATAGGATATAACAATTGTAAATATATATGCACAAAACATAGGGGTACCTCAATATATAAGGCAAATGTTCACAGCTATAAATGGAGAAATTGACAGTAACACAATAATAGTGGAGGATTTTAACACCTCACTTACATCAATGGGCAGATCATCCAGACAGAAAATCAATAAAGGAAATGAGGTCCTTAAATGACACATTAGACCAGATGGACTCAACTGATACTTATAGGGCATTCCATCTGAAAGCAGCAGAATACACATTCTATTCAAGTGCACATGGAACATTCTCCAGGACAGATCACATGTTGGGCCACAAAGCAAGCCTTGGAAAATTTAAGAAAATTAAAATCTTATCAAGCATCTTTTCCAACCACAACACTATGAAGCTAGAAAACAACTACAAGAAAAGAACTGCAAAGAACTGGTTCTTTGAAAAGATAAACAAAATTGATACACCTTTAGCCAGACTCATCAAGAAAAAAGGGGAGAGGGCCCAAACTAATAAAATCAGAAATGAAAAAGGAGTAGTTACAACTGACACCACAGAAATACAAAAGATCACAAGAGACTACTATGAGCAATTGTACACCAATAAAATGGACAACCTAGAAGAAATGGACAAATTCTTAGAAACGTACAATCTCCCAAGATTGAACCAGGAAGAAATAGAAAATATGAACAGACCAACTACCAGTACTGAAAATGAATGAGTAATTTAAAAACTCCCTACAAACAAAAGTCCAGGACAAGATGGCTTCACAGGTGCACTGTAGCAAACATTTAGAGAAGACTTAATATCTATCCTTCTCAAACTATTCCAAAAAATTTCAGAGGAAAGAACATTTCTGTGTCAGAGGCAAAGAATATACAAATCAATTTTCACTGCAAAGTAAAGGAGCTGTTACAGTGGAGGATTACTGGACTGAATGTCAATATTATGACATAGTATGAGTGTGTTTCATGTTTGGTAATTGCAATCATTGTTGCTTTGGTTGTGGTCATCCATGTACAATGCTTGGTGTCAGTCTATTTATCTCTTGTAAAAATAAAATACAGTGTGTGTGTGTGAAAAAAAAAAAAAAGAAAGAACATTTCTGAACTCATTCTATGAGATCACCACTGCCCTGATACCAAAACCAGACAAATATACCACAAAAAAGAAAATTACAGGCCAATATCACTAATGAACATAGATTCAAAAATCCTCAAGAAAATACTAGCAAACCAAATGCAACAATACATTAGAAGGATCATACACCATATTCAGCTGAGATTTATCGCAGGGATGAAGGATTTTTCAATATCCACAAATCAATCACTCTGATACACCACATTAACAAATTTAAGGATAAAAACCATATGATCATCTCAATAGACTCAGAAAAATCTTTTGAAAAAATTTAACAACCATTTATGATAAAAACTCTTCAGACAGTGGGCATAGAAGGAACAAACCCCAACATAATAAAAGCCATATATGACAAAGCCACAGCTAACATCATATTCAACAGTAAAAATTTGGAAGCATTTCCTCTAAGATCAGGAACAAGACAAGGATGCCCACTCTCGCCACTTTTATTCAACATAGTTTTGGAAGTCCTAGCCACAAAAATCCAAGAAGAAAAAAAAATAAAAGAAATTCAAATTGGAAAAGAAGCAGTAAAACTGTCAGTCTGTGCAGATGACACGATGCTGTACAAAGAAAATCCTAAAGACCCTAGAGAAAAGTACTACAGCTCATCAATGAATTCAGTAAAGTTGCTGGATATAAAACCAATACACAGAAACCTGTTGCATTTCTATACACTAACAACAAAATATCAGAAAGAGAAATTAATGAAACAATCTCAATTACTAATGCATGAAAAAGAATAAAATACCCAAGGAGGCAAAAAACCCATACACTGAAAACTTTAAGACTCTGA
Source organism: Balaenoptera physalus (assembly GCF_965194825.1). Classification (NCBI taxonomy): domain Eukaryota; kingdom Metazoa; phylum Chordata; class Mammalia; order Artiodactyla; family Balaenopteridae; genus Balaenoptera; species Balaenoptera physalus. Next base: position 96,020,714 of record NC_138890.1, on the reverse strand, counting down.
TGAAAGAAATTAAAGATGACACAAACAGATGGAAAGACACACTGTGTTCTTGGATTAGAATAATCAATATAGTTAAAATGACCACACTACCCAAGGCAATCTAAAGATTCAATGCAATCTCTATCAAATTGCCAGTGGCATTTTTCACAGAACTAGAAAAAAATAATCTTAAAATTTGTATGGAAACACAAAAGACCCCGAATAGCAAAAACAATCTTGAGAAAGAAGAAGTAAGCTGGAGGGATTATGCAATCTGACTTCTGACTATACTACAGAGCTATAGTAATCAAAATAGTATGGTACTAGCATAAAAACAGACATATAGATCCATGGAACAGGATAGAAAGCCCAGAGATAAACCCACACACTTATGGTCACCTAATCTATGACAAAGGAGGCAAGAATATACAATGGGAAAAAGAGAGTCTCTTCAGTAAGTGGTGCTGGGAAAACTGGACAGCTACATGTAAAAGAATGAAATTAGAACATTCTCTAGCACCATATACAAAAATAAATGAATTAAAGACCTAAATGTACGACCAGATACTATAAAACTCCTAGAGGAAAACATAACAGAACACCCTTTCACATAAATCACAGCAATATTTCTTTGGAACTGTCTCCTAGGGTAATGGAAATTAAAGCAAAAATAAACAAATACTACCCAATTAAACTTAAAAGCTTTTTCAGAGCAAAGGAAACCATTAAAAAAAATGAAAAGACCACCTACAAAATGGGGGAAAATATTTGCAAATGATATTACCGACAAGGGATTAATTTCCAAAATATACAAACAGCTCATACAGCTTAATATAAAAAAAATCCAATCAGAAAATGGGCAGAAGACCTAAAACATTTCTCCAAAGAAGACATACAGATGGCCAACAGGCACATGAAAAGATACTCAGTATCACTAACTATTAGAGAAATACAAATCAAAACTACAATGAGGTATTACTTTACAACAGTCAGAACGGCCATCATTAAAAAGTCTACAAATAATAAAAGTTGGAGACGGTATGGAGAAAAAGGAACCCACCTACACTGTTAGAGGGAATATATACTGGTACAGACACTATAGAAAGCAGTATGGAGGGTCCTTAAAAAAACTAAAAATAGAGTTGCCATATGATCCAGCAATACCACGCATGGGCATATATCCGGAGAAAATTCTAATTCAAAATTATACATTCATCCCAATGTTTACAGCAATATAATTTACAATAGTCAAGTAATGGAAGCAACCTAAGTGTCCACTGACAGATGAATGGGTACAGAAGACAGACAGACAGACAGACAGACAGACAGACAGACAGATAGATAGATATACACATATTATTTATATATGTATATATATACACACACACATATACACACACACAATGGAATACTACTCAGCGATAAAAAAAAATGAAATAATGCTATTTGTAGCAACATGGATGGACCTAGAGATTATCATATTAAGTGAAGTAAGGCAGAAAGAGAAAGACAAATAACATATGATATTGCTTATATGTGGAATCGAAAATATGATGCAAATGAATTTATTAAAAAGACAGAAATAGACTTGCAGATATAAAAAACAAACTTATGGTGACCAAAGGGGAAAATGGGGGTGACGTGGGAGAAGGATAAATTAGGAATTTGGGATCAACAGATACACCCTACTATATATAAAACAGATAAACAAGAAGAACCCACAGTATAGAGCAGAGAATATATTCAATATCTTTTTTTTTTTAACATCTTTATTGGAGTATAATTGCTTTACAATGGTGTGTTAGTTTCTGCTTTACAACAAAGTGAATCAGCTATACATATACATATATCTCCACATCTCTTCCCTCATGCGTCTCCATCCCTCCCACCCTCCCTATCCCACCTCTAGGTGGTCAAAAAGGACCGAGCTGATCTCCCTGTGCTATGTGGCTGCTTCCCACTAGCTATCTATTTTACATTTGGTAGTATATATAAGTCTATGCCACTCTCTCACTTCGCCCCAACTTACCCTTCCCCCTCCCCGTGTCCTCAAGTCCATTCTATAGTAAGTCTGCATCTTTATTCCCGTCCTGCCCTTAGGTTCTTCATAACCATTTTATTTTACTTTATTTTTAGATTCCATATATATGTGTTAGCATACGGTATTTGTTTTTCTCTTTCTAATTTACTTCACTCTGTATGACAGTCTCTGTGTCCATCCACCTCCCTACAAATAACTCAATTTCGTTTACTTTTATGGCTGAGAAATATTCCATTGTACACATGTGCCACATCTTCTTTATCGATTCATCTGTTGATGGACACTTAGGTTGATTCCATGTCCTGGCTATTGTAAATAGAGCTGCAATGAACATTATGGTACATGATTCTTTTTGAATTATGGCTTTCTCAGCGTATATGCCCAGTAGTGTGATTGCTGGGTTGTATGGTAGTTCTATTTTAAGGAACATCCATACTGTTCTCCATAGTGGCTGTAACAATTTACATTCCCACCAACAGTGCAAGAGAGTTCCCTTTTCTCCATACCCTCTCCAGAATTTATTGTTTGTAGAGTTTTTGTTGATATCCATTCTGACTGGGGTGGGGTGATACCTCATTGCAGTTTTGATTTCCATTTCTCTAATGATGAATGATGTTGGGCATTCTTTCATGTGTTTGTTGGCAACCTGTATATCTTCTTTGGAGAAATGTCTATTTAGGTCTTCTGCCCATTTTTGGATTGGGTTGTTTGTTTCTTTAATATTGAGCTGCATGAGCTGCTTGTAAATTTTGGAGATTATTCCTTTGTCAGTTGCTTCATTTGCAAAGATTTTCTCCCATTCTAAGGGTTATCTTTTGGACTTGTTTATGGTTTCCTATGCTGTGCAAAAGTATTTAAGTTTCATTAGGTCCCATTTGTTTATTTTTGTTTTTATTTCTATTTCTCTAGGAGGTGGGTCAAAAAGGATCTTGCTGTGATTTATGTCATAGAGTGTTCTGCCTATGTTTTCCTCTAAGAGTTTGATAGTGTCTGCCCTTACACTTAGGTCTTTAATCCATTTTGAGTTTATTTTTGTGTATGGTGTTAGGGGGTGTTCAAATTTCATTCTTTTACATGTAGCTGTCCAGTTTTCCCAGCACCACTTATTGAAGAGGCTGTCTTTTCTCCATTGTATATTCATGCCTCCTTTATCAAAAATAAGGTGACCATATGTGCGTAGGTTTATCTCTGGGCTTTCTATGCTGTTCCATTGATCTATATTTCTGTTTTTGTGCCAGTACCATACTGTCTTGATTACTGTAGCTTTGTAGTATAGTCTGAAGTCAGACAGCCTGATTCCTCCAGTTCCGTTTTTCTTTCTCAAGATTGCTTTGGCTATTCGGGGTCTTATGTGTTTCCATACAAATTGTGAAATTTTTTGTTGTAGTTCTGTGAAAAATGCCACTGGTAGTTTGACAGGGATTGCACTGAATCTGTAGATTGCTTTGGGTAGTACAGTCATTTTCACAATGTTGATTCTTCCTATCCAAGAATATGTTATACCTCTCAATCTGTTTGTATCATCTTTACTTTCTTTCATCAGTGTCTTATAGCTTTCTGCGTACAGGTCTTTTGTCTCCTTAGGTAGGATTACTCCTAGGTATTTCATTCTTTTTGTTGCAATGGTAAATGGGAGTGTTTCTTTAATTTCACTTTCAGATTTTTCATCATTAGTGTATAGGAATGCTAGAGATTTCTGTGCATTAATTTTGTATCCTACTACTTTACCAAATTCATTGATTAGCTCTAGTAGTTTTCTGGTAGCATCTTTAGGATTCTCCATGTATAGTATCATGTCATCTGAAAACAGTGACAGCTTTACTTCTTCTTTTCCGATTTGGATTCTTTTTATTTCTTTTTCTTCTCTGATTGCTGTGGCTAAAACTTCCAAAACAATGTTGAATAATAGTGGTGAGAGTGGGCAACAATGTCTTGTTCCTGATCTTAGTGGAAAAGGTTTCAGTTTTCACCACTGAGAACAATGTTGGCTGTGGGTTTGTCATATATGGCCTTTATTATGTTGAGATAAGTTCCCTCTATGCCTATTTTCTGGAGGGTTTTTACCATAAATAGGTGTTGACTTTTGTCAAAAGCTTTTTCTGCATCTATTGAGATGATCATATGGTTTTTATCCTTCAATTTGTTAATATGGTGTATCACGTTGATTGATTTGCATATAGTGAAAAATCCTTGCATTCCTGGAATAAACCCAACTTGATCATGTTGTATGATCCTATTAATGGGCTGTTGGATTCCGTTTGCTAGTGTTTTGTTGAGGATTTTTGCATCTATGTTCATCAGTGACATTGGCCTGTAGTTTTCTTTCTTTGTGACATCTTTGTCTGGTTTTTGTATCAGGGTGATGATGGCCTCATGGAAAGAGTTTGGGTGTGTTCCTCCCTCTGCTATATTTTGGAAGAGTTTGAGAAGGATAGGTGTTAGCTCTTCTCTAAATGTTTGATAGAATTAGCCTGTGAAGCCATCTGGTCCTGAGCTTTTGTCTGTTGGAAAACTTTTAATCAGTTTCAATATCAGTGCTTTTGATTCATCTGTTTATAGTTTCTATTTCTTCCTGGTTCAGTCTCGGAAGGTTGTGCTTTTCTAAGAATTTCTCCATTTCTTCCAGGTTGTTCATTTTATTGGCATAGAGTTGCTTATACTAATCACACATGATCCTCTGTATATCTGCCATGTCAGTTGTTACTTCTCCTTTTGCATTTCTAATTCTATTGATATGAGTCTTCTCCCTTTTTTTCTTGATGAGTCTGGCTAGTGGTTTATCAATTTTGTTTATCTTCTCAAAGAACCAGCTTTTACTTTTACTGAACTTTGCTATCGTTTCCTTCATTTTATTTCATTTATTTCTGATCTGACCTTTATGATTTCTTTCCTTCTGCTAACTTTGGGGTGTTTTGTTCTTCTTTCTCTAATTGCTTTAGGTGTAAGGTTAGCTTGTTTATTTGAGATGTTTCTTGTTTATTAAGGTAGGATTGTATTGCTATAAACGTCCCTCTTAGAACTGCTTTTGCTACATCCGATAGGTTTTGGGTCTTCGTTTCCATTGTCATTTGTTTATAGGTATTTTTTGATTTCCTCTTTGATTTCTTCAGTGATTTGTTGGTTATTAAAGAGTGTATTGTTTAGCCTCCATGTGTTTGTATTTTTTACAGATTTTTTCCTGTAAATGATATCTAGTCTTATAGCATTGTCGTCAGAAAAGATACTTGATACAATTTCAATTTTCTTAAATTTATCAAGACTTGATTTGTGACCCAAGATATGATCTACCCTGGAGAATGTTCCATGAGCACTTGAGAAGAAAGTGTATTCTGTTGTTTTTGGATGGAATGGCCTATAAGTATCAATTATGTCCATCTTCTTTAATGTATCATTTAAAGTTTATGTTTCCCTATTTATTTTCATTTTGGATGATCTGTTCATTGGTGAAGTGGGGTTTTAAAGTCCCCTACTACGATTGTGTTACTGTTTATTTCCCATTATGGCTGTTAGCATTTGCCTTATGTATTGAGGTGCTCCTATGTTGGGTGCATAAATATTTACATTTGTTATACCTTCTTCTTGGATTGATCCCTTGATCATTATGTAGTGTCCTTCTTTGTCTCTTGTAATAGTCTTTATTTTAAAGTCTACTTTATCTGATATAAGAATTGCTACTCCAGCTTTCTTTTGATTTCCATTTGCATGGAATATCTTTTTACATCCCCTCACTTTCAGTCGGTATGTGTCCCTAGGTCTGAAGTGGGTCTCTTGTAGACAGCATATATACGGGTCTTGTTTTTGTATCCATTCAGCCAGTCTATGTCTTTTGGTTGGAGCATTTAATCCCTTTACATTTAAGGTAATTATCGATATGTATGTTCCTATTACCATTTTTTTAAAAGTTTGGGGTTTGTTATTGTAGGTCTTTTCCTTCTCTTGTGTTTTCTGCCTAGAGAAGTTCCTTTAACATTTGTTGTAGAGCTGGTTTCGTGATGCTGAATTCTCTTAGCTTCTGCTTGTCTGTAAAGGTTTTAATTTCTCCATCAAATCTGAATGAGATCCTTGCTGGGTAGAGTAATCTTGGTTGTAGGTTTTTCCCTTTCATAACTTTAAATATGTCCTGCCACTCCCTTCTGGCTTGCAGAGTTTCTGCTGAAAGATCAGCTGTTAACCTTATGGGGATTCCCTTGTATGTTATTTTTTTTCCCTTGCTATTAATATTTTTTCTTTGTATTTAATTTTTGATAGTTTGATTAATATGTGTCTTGGTGTGTTTACCTTGGATTTATCCTGTATGGGACTCTCTGTGCTTCCTGGACTTGATTAACTATTTCCTTTCTCATATTAGGGAAATTTTTATCTATAATCTCTTCAAATATTTTCTCAGTCCCTTTCTTTTTCTCTTCTTCTTCTGGGACCCCTATAATTCGAATGTTCGTGTGTTTAATGTTGTCCCAGAGGTCTCTGAGACTGTCCTCAATTCTTTTCATTCTTTTTTCTTTATTCTGCTCTGTGGTCCTTATTTCTACTATTTTATCTTCCAGGTCACTTATCAGTTCTTCTGCCTCAGTTATCCTGCTATTGATTCCCTGTAGAGAACTTTTAATTTCATTTTTGGTGGTGTTCATCATTGTTTGTTAGCTCTTTAGTTCTTCTAGGTCCTTGTTAAACATTTCTTGTATTTTCTCGATTCTATTTCCAAGATTTTGGATCAACTTTACTATCATTACTCTAAATTCTTTTTCAGGTAGACTGCCTATTTCCTCTTCATTTGTTTGGTCTGGTGGGTTTTTCCCTTGCTCCTTCATCTGCTGTGTGTTTCTCTGTCTTCTCATTTTGCTTAACTTACTGTGTTTGGGGTCTCCTTTTTGCAGGCTGCAGGTTCGGAGTTCCTGTTGTTTTTGGTGTCTGCCCCCAGTGGCTAAGGTTGGTTCAGTGGGTTGTGTAGGCTTCCTGGTGGAGGGAACTAGTGCCTGTGTTCTGGTGGATGAAGCTGGATCTTGTCTTTCTGTTGGGCAGGTCCGCATCTGGTGTTGTGTTTGGGGGTGTCTGTGACCTTATGATTTTAGGCAGACTTTCTGCTAGTGGGTGGGGTTGCCTTCCTGTCTTGCTAGTTTTTTGGCATAGGGTGTCCAGCACTGTAGCTTGCTGGTCATTGAGTGGAGCTGGGTCTTGGACTTGAGATGGAGATCTCTGGGAGATTTTCACCATTTGATACTACTTGGAGCTGGGAGGTCTCTGGTGGACAAACGTCCTGAACTTGGCTCTCCCACCTCAGAGGCACAGGCCTGACACCCAGCCGCACCACTAAGACCCTGTCGTCCACATGGCTCAGAATAAGAGGTAGAAAAAAAGAAGGAAAGAAAGAAAAGAAAGAAAAGAAAAGAAAGAAAATTTAAATAAAAGTTATTAAAATAAAAATAATTATTAAAAATAAAAAAATTAAAAAGTAATAAGAAAAGAAAGAAGAGAGCAACCAAACCAAAAAAAAAAAAAAAAATCCACCAATGATAACAAGTGCTAAAAACTATATTCAAAAAAAGAAAAAATGGACAGACAGAACCCTAGGTCAAATGGTAAAAGCAAAGCTATACAGACAAAATCACACACAGAAGCATACACATACACACTCACAAAAAGAGAAAAAGGAAAAAAAAAATATATATATATATAGTTGCTCCCAAAGTCCACCACCTCAATTTGGGATGATTCGTTGTCTATTCAGGTATTCCACAGATGCAGTGTCTATCAAGTTGACTGTGGAGATTTAATCCACTGCTCCTGAGGCTGCTGGGAGCGACTTCCCTTTCTCTTCTTTGTTCACACAGCTCCTGGGGTTCAGCTTTGAATTTGGCCCCGCCTCTGCGTGTAGGTCACCTGAGAGCATCTGTTCTTTGCTCAGACAGGACTGGGTTAAAGGAGCAGCTGATTAGGGGGCTCTGGCTCACTCAGGCGGGGGGGAGGGAGGGGTACGGATGCGGGACGAGCCTGCAGCGGCAGAGGCAGGCATGACGTTGTACCAGCCTGAGGCGCGCCATGTGTTCTCCCAGGGAAGTTGTCCCCGGATCACGGGACTCTGGCAGTGGCCGGCTGCACAGGCTCCCGGGAGGGGAGGTGTGGAGAGTGACCTGTGCTTGCCCACAGGCTTCTTGGTGGCTGCAGCAGCAGCCTTAGCGTCTCATGCCCGTCTCTCGTGTCCACACTGATAGCCGCAGTTTGCACCCGTCCCTGGAGCTCATTTAGGCGGTGCTATGAATTCCCTCTCCTCAGCACCCTGAAACAATGGTCTCTTGCCTCTTAGGCAGGTCCAGACCTTTTCCCGGACTCCCTCCCGGCTACCTGTGGTGCACTAGCCCCCTTCAGGCTGTGTTCATGCCGCCAACCCCAGTCCTCTCCCTGGGATCTGACCAAAGCCCGAGCCTCAGCTCCCAGCCCCCGCCCACCCCGGCGGGTGAGCAGACAAGCCTCTTGGGCTGGTTAGTGCTACTCGGCACCGATCCTCTGTGCGGGAATCTCTCCTCTTTGCCCTCCTCACCCCTGTTGCTGCGCTCTCCTCAGTGACTCTGAAGCTTCTCCCTCCGCCCTCCGCTGTCTCCGCCCGTGAAGGGGCTTCCCAGTGTGTGGAAACCTTTCCTCCTTCACAGCTCCCTCCCCCTGGTGCAGGTCCCGTCCCTATTCTTTTGTGTCTGTTTTTTCTTTTTTCTTTTGCCCTACCCAGGTACGTGGGGAGTTTCTTGCCTTTTGGGAGGTCTGAGGTCTTCTGCCAGCGTTCAGTAGGTGTTCTGTGGGAGTTGTTCCACATGTAGATGTATTTCTGATGTCTTTGTGGGGAGGAAGGTGATCTCCATGTCTTACTCTTCCGCCATCTTGAAGGTCTCCCATCTCAATATCTTGTAGTAACCTATAATGGAAAAGAATCCAAAAAAGAATATATATATATATATATATATATGTATATATATATATATATATATATATATCACTTTGCTCTACATCTGAAATTAACACACATAGTAAATTAACTATATTTCAATAATAAGTGGTTATAAATAAAATAAAAGCTAAAAAGAAAAGCGTAAGAACAACTTCTCTGTATAGACACAATGATATTGCTGGTGGTATAGAATATGATGGATTGCTATAGTTTTGCCAAGTCATGCTTTGTGTCTTGGTGAAATATACCATAATTTAAAAACCCAGAGAGTCTTTTTTTCGCATCTGACATTATGTGGTGACATTAAAGGAATCTTGTATATTAAATATTTAAAAGTCATGTAAATCACATTCATGTGTTTAATAAATGTCTCATATATTGGTATGTTCCCTTTCTCAATGTATTTTAAGATATTTACACCCCTGCGTGTATAGTCCCCTAATGATAAAATATGCTAAAAGCTATAAAAATGCTAATGTCAGTATAAACAATGAGCCCAGGTAACTTTTTTTTTTTATAAATTTATTTTATTTTATTTATTTTATTTTTGGCTGCGTTTGGTCTTCGTTGCTGCACGTGGGTTTTTCTCTGGTTGTGGCGAGTGGGGGCTACTCTTCATTGTGGTGTGTAGGCTTCTCATTGTGGTGGCCTCTCTTGCTGGGATCACGGGCTCTAGGCTCATGGGCTTCAGTAATTGTGGCACTCAGGCTCAGTAGTTGTGGCTCATGGGCTCCAGAGCACAGGGTCAGTAGTTGTGGTGCACAGGGTTAGTTGTTCCGTGGCATGTGGGATATTCCCAGACCAGGACTCAAACCTGTGTCTCCTGCATCAGCAGGCGGATTCTTAACCACTGCGTCATCAGGGAAGCCCCAGGCCCAGGTAAGTTTTAATTGGTTTGGAGATACTGTACTTTTTAATTCTTTTATCTGAAGACTATGATCTGAGCACATTACTCCTTCCCTGGGTTCCTGCTTCCCTGAACAACTTTCTTCATAGTTCTGTACTAGGGAGCAGATCACTTTGTGCTGGAGGGGCTAACCCTGAGTGGCATCCATAGTGGTGGGAGTCGACCAGGGGCGTCTAGGCTGGCTTCTTGTACTCTCACAACCATAGAGGTCAGAGGGAGCTGCCAGTGCAATTCCTGGGGCTCCCATGATGGTGAGGAGGAGGGGGTGGAGAGGGACTGAGGTGACTGGTATCAGCAAATGCAGATACCTGTGGAGGGAAAGCTGGTGAAATCTGCAGGGTGTTTTCGGCAGCCATGTTGGCCCTTGATTTCTTTTTCAGTGGTGAAGCTGCTGGGTTTGTCTGGAGAACAGGTCACTGGGAACTACACTTATTCCCATTGTGTGGCTGCAAGTGGTAGTCCCTGCTTTTCTTCCTTGTTCCTAGCTGTCTTCATAAGTCTCAGCTTTGCTGGTCTGGATGCAGTGAAACCAACGAGGGACCTATTGGTGCCCCAAAAGGTTGGAAAAGCTGGTAGCTCACCTGCTCTTCCTTTCCTGGCGAGGGGAATTCTTTCCATCTGGGAAGTGCCCTCTTGGCCCTGAGCAGTGCCAGTTTGGGGATGGGATGATGCAAGCAAAGTGAAGCTGTGTTCCTCCTCTTCTTATGTGGTTATTCTCAAGTTTTTTGTTCACTGTGTTGCTCAGATTTCTTAAGTGGACTCTGGAGCTCTCCCAGAGATGTTGTTCTTTGTGAATAGCTGTCTCCCATCTTTGTTGGGAGACTGAGGTTGGGGTCTCCTATGTCTCTATTTTGGTGATATCACTCTCAAAAGAATTTTTACATGAAAGAGTTTCCAGCTCATGTCTAGTTTATGCTTTTCCATTATACCATGTTCTACATGTTTACTACCTTGCCACCAGCCAACACAATTCCTTGAGGACTCTAGAACCTGGATCCCCATCTTCTTTACTACCTCTATTTCTAATGTTATGGTAGATAACTTCAGTAGCCACTTGAAAGATCCAATCAGTAGTCTAGCTTTACAAACTTTTAACCTCATCCTCAGTTGATATTCATCTCCCTTCCACGAATTTTCTAGGGCCCAAGATCTTATCACCTCAACTCCATCTCTTTCTTACTCAAAGTTCATTCTTACACCTGATCTTTGCTTCCTTCAAGACAGCCAGATCTTTTATCTCTCTACTGTCTGACCAGCCCTTTCTACAGCATAAAATCTGGAGCCAGATTATCTGAGTTAGGGTCCCAGATCTTCTGATGATCTTCTATCATCATAATTATTACTAGTATGTTTATACAGTTATATTTACTGTCTAATATGTCAATCTCTTTTCCCAACATGTCTAATTCTTTTACCCTATTTCCTCCATCATACCACCTGGGAAACCTTAATCATGGAGCAGTCCCAATTATGCATTCTTTTTCTCTGCAAAGAGACTGTTTAAAGCTGGAGGAAGTATACTATTAATTAAATGAGTGTCAATATAAATGATTATTTCTACATCACCTGGCACCCAGTGATACTGAGAAACTACTCAGCTTTCTCTGACATTGGTTTCAGCAACTGTTTCACTACCCCTCTCCTTTTCATTAACTACAATCTTACTATATGTGAGCACCATGCTATCTCCATTTATTTGAATTTGTATATATTTAAGTGCTAGTGTTTGTGAATTTATATCATGTTGTACACATTTATGCACATGTTTATGTGGGTTTCCATGTGTTTAGTTCAATTTGTATGTTTGTGAGCTTATTTCCGTGTGTGTTGCTCTGATACTAAACTTTTGAGAGAAATAGAAGCCATCAACTTATTGCCATCAAGCTTATAAACCTGGCATATCCATACTTTTTTCATCTTGTCACACTAGGAGTGTTCATCCTACTGCTAAGATGAATCCCTCCATTTGAGCACAGACTCCCATTACTTTCTTTCCCCTAGGAACCCTATCTTACCACAAAGCTCCTAAGGAATTCTGGGTTTGTTTAGATAATTAACAGGTACTGTATAAGAAAATATGCTCTTTGATCAAATTAGTTAGGGGAAATTCTGGGATACATAAATTCAAATAGCTTTACCACAAAACTCATAAAGGCTTTATTAAAATACCATTATATATAATGAATGTTTCAAAGGGGAGCAGATTATGTAGCATTATTCAAACTTAAAATATGAATCCAGGAACATTATCACAAGAATATTACCACCCCAACCCTCCTCTCTAGCTTCTCATTTCTACTGACAGGGTGACATGCCCTAGTCTTTTTAATCCAAGGTAACAAATGATGTGCCAACTTTTCCTTTCTCAGCAATCTTCTCTCTTTCCACATACAGTCAAATTCCACAAAAGAGCTGGGACTTTCACTGTCCACCACTCAGGTCCCCGTGGACACAGAAATTCCATGGTTACTGTCTTCTTGTTGCTGAATGTAACACGTTTTCAAATCCATATTTACTTGACCTCCCAATAGCTTATGATGCTGTTAAATGCTCCCAGTTTTTTAAAACATTCCTTTCTCTTGAATTTTTTTGCCTGCCCTCCACTCCTCAATAAACTTTCACAATTTTTCTTTCCATTTTCATACTTGTGTGAGAGTGTTCTTTAGGGTTATGTTGCAGGTGATCTCTCTTCCAATTGGATGCTTTCTATTCTAGATCACTTATCATTGCCCAAGGTTTCACATAGTATCACATGTATTGATTTCCTAAATTATATCTTTAACACAGCTGAGCTCTAGAGCCATCTATTAGTTATCTACTAACTACTCCCACTTGAATGACTCTTAGATAGCTAATGTTTAATACCTTCAAAATTTAAATCATTGTTTCTTGCTTCAAACAAGTTTTCCCTCAAGTTTCCCTATGGAAAATGTTTCTAGCCCTCAAGTCAGCCAGTAGGGTATTCTTGATTTCTCCCTCTCCCTTCTCTCTTTACCCTGCTTAATGAATTTCAAATTCCTGTCAAATCTACCTGTAATTTATTTCTCAAATCCATTATGCCTCTTAATTTCTTCTACCAATCCCCTAGTCCAAACCATTGTTGCTATCAGCTGTATTTCTGCACACTCTAAATTTGTCTCACCCTCCCTTAGTTTGGCCCTCTCTGATTTAGTCTTAACTTCATTACCCTGATAAAAACCCTTAAGTGACTTCCCATTGTCAGTGTGAAATAGTGGTCACAAGATCCTGGAAATTAATCATCTATCCTTATTATTAAAATATATACTGTCTATTAGATACCAAAAATCATCTGAATAGAGAAAATTTCAGAGAGACTAGTTATTTTCATCATAAAGAACAAAAAAATCCAATATATACTTGCATTATTTTAAATGTTTTAAAATTAAATAGGTGTTGTTTAGCCAAGATGCAATACTAGGGCAAAGATGGTGTTGTAGTAATATCCTTCTATCATGGGAATGGGAAGAATATGAGTCCTGGTTGTCATGGAGAATCATCTTACAGGGGAAAAGACTGCTCTCCTCCTTCCCCTGCACAGGTGAATAGAATACATAGATATTACTGTTTTTTTCTAAGCATTCATAGTAGATTAATGGAAAAAATAGAGTCCCTGAAGTGCCTGGCTACCCATTTTCCTGCAGTGGCAGCCATGGCCACAGTCTGGACCAAATAAAGGTATATGGAATCTAATTGGTTGAAAACATAGCCAGTTATTTATTGAGCAGGTGGCAGCCTGAAACCTTGCTCATTATATTGTAGCAATAACTTTAACATACTCAGTTACAGCTGATGAAAAATTTTAAAACTGTCCATGGCTAAGTGGTAGTCATATAGAAATCTACTCAATATTATGATATTGATGAGAATTATTGATACAATGTTTTTCTATAGGTGGACTCATTAATTTTAAGTGAAGGTTTTAAATCCCTGGATGAACTCTCACTCAGCACAGGCAAGATTCACTTTCAGCATCAGTGGTCTCATTCACAGTAACTTGAAAAATTAAAATCCTTTTTTTATTTTTTTCATTCTCTCATCAGAAAGAGTTCCAGAAGATGTAAAAGTGGAAACTATATGCTAAGTTCCAGCTTAGCCTTGCCTACTCTGTTATGTTTCTCTGATAACCTCCCCAGAATGGGCTACCATGCCTCCCACTGTACCACCCACCATAACTTTTGGTTCGTATTTTTGTTTACTTCTTTAATCACAGGACTGAGAATTTTTACTTATCTTACTTCTTCATTAGAATATGATTTTCTTGAGGAGATACATTCTTCACAAGAAGAAATTAGATACATTTTTAACATTTATATCTCTAGAATCTAGTGCAAAATATGACCATAATAGGCACCCATAATGCTTCTGAATTTAATAGTCATGCAGAGGTGCTGCATAATCCTTATTATCATCTCTAACATTAATGTTTCTTATTTGTTAACAATGTTTTCTTGGAATATTAGTCATTTTCTTTTTGAAAGTTGAAACTTTTTAGAGTTTACCAAATTAGCTGAACTTGTGACCATTTTTTTTTCCCCAGAGTTGAAAGTAATACACAGCATTCATTCATTCAAAAACCCATATATATTTAAATAGCACCTACACTGTATCAGGCACTGTTCTAGGTACAGGGGATCCAGTGGTAAATATGACTGAAAAAAGTCTTACTTTTATGTAATTTGGGTGGAGAATAAATAAATAAAATTTAAAATATATAATATAATGTCAGATAATGATAAGGGGTAGGAAGAAAAATAAAGCAAGGTAATATAGTAGAGAAAGGGCACTGTTTTACATTAGGATGATCATCAAAATGGTTCCTTGATGGGGTAGAGAGGCTATTAATGAAGTTGTTCTGAAATCGGTGAATACACAGGAAAGACAGATGTGTGAGCAGACTTCAGACAGACTAAGAGAAATGTCCTTGATACAACTCTTACTTTTATAGCTACTTAGGGCAGTAATGGACAAGCATACTACAAATAACCCCCTCCCCACAAAAAACACAGACAAATATGACCAATGTTACATTATTTTGTTTAATATAAAATTTTAGACTTTTATAGGAATAGGTCTATGAATAAGTATGACTGTTCATGCAGCCTTTCGTCTCTGGTTTGCAACATTTAGCTACAGAAAAATAATGCCCTTTCTGCAGACATTATTATATTTCAAGATCCCTCTCTCTTACCACCACCAAAAAAACAAAACACTGTATGATTTGCTATGATCAGTTATAATTCATATTAAAAAAGACATTTCTATTTTCTAAAATGGCAGCATATGTTTGAATGTTTGATTTACCAAAAGAGGTACATATTCATTCACAGGCAGTAATGCTAAGTTACCTTTTAGTTACTGTATTCAAACAGCATGGATGTCCTTGGACAAAGTAACAGAGAAACGAGCAAACCAGTAAAGAACTCTAATACAGAAAGAAAAATAAGACATTGCTTGACTTTTTTTCTTTAATACAGATTATAGTATGGCTTTAGAGAGCCTCAGTAAGTATTTTTGTGGGCAAGTTAGAAAGGTGATTTTCTGTAAATCATTGGAAAAATAAAAAATGAATGCTATAGCTATAGCTTCCATACATGCATTATGTCACCTATATGCCTAGGGAAGGTAGAACTGATTAGGGCTCCTCTAAACGGGTCATTAGTTAAGCAGAAGGCATGTGACTAGGAAAGTCATTTACTATTTTTTTCTGGTAGAATGTTGCCTTAATGCATTGTACAGCCTAGGCAGCACAATGGGAGCAATTTTGACTTTCATTTTATAAAAATGGGGGAAAAAAGAAAGGCTTTAAGAGCTGTCATTTTTTTTAAAAAATGTAATCCCATAGTTATTCAGAAATAGAAGAATTACCATAATTATTAAATAGAAAAAGAAATCCATTAGCTAACAAAGAGATGGGCTAAATCCGAACTGATTACTTCACAAACACAATTTACCTTAAGTCCTGAAAGAACAAAGGCAATTTTGTTAGATGAACTGTACTTTCTCTCAGATCTATTTTGTTAATTGCTTCTCTTTTAACAGAGGTAAACAGGGTCAAATTAAAAAAAAAAAAAACTGATGGATTTGTTTATTAGACCTTCTCATAACTGTAAAACAATAATAAATGTTTAAAACTGAATCACATTCGCTGTATTAAAGTTCAATGCATGCCTCTTATGGAAAAGTGTTTACTAGGTTACTAGGGCCTTTTTAAAAACTTTTAGATAAAAATATTATGCTTTTAGCATAGTTCTAGTCGATTCAGTTCAAGCCAGAGCAATAAGCCTGTATTAAGAACTCTTTATAACACGCAGTGCTAGATGAAATGTGGGAGATGAAGAGACTAAGGCTTGTCAGCTGGCCTCTGAGGGAATCACAATCTAGTGTGGGAGAAAGCAGTTTAAAGCAATTAACCATAAAGTAAGACATCATGTATTAAGTGCTGTAGTATAGATACTACATGACAGGAAAGTAGAGCAAAGGAAGAATTAGTCCTGGCTAGGGAAGGAAAAAGATTACTCAAAGTGCTTTGGGAGTGAATTCTTTTTTAAAAATACAGAGTTTGATAGGTAAGGGAAAGAAGTAAACTTGAAGACATAAAGGAGTTAATGTGTACAGAGAGACTTGAGCACAGAGTATTCTGGAGGTTCAAACACTGGGAGAGAGTGAGGACGCAGCAGGAGATGAGGCTGGAATGTGAAGCTGATGTTAGTTAGTCCACGGAGGACTTTGGATGCAAGCTTAAGGAGTCTGGACTCTATCCTGTAAGTAATAGAAATTCACAAAAGGTTTCTAAGCCAGGTAGTGGCACCACCTGACCTGCGCTTGGGAAGGTGTTTGGTGGCAAAGAAAGTGATAGAATGCAGAGTCAAGAAATTCAAGTAAGAGATCATGTCACAAATTGACACTAAGGCAAGAGAAAGTGTCGAGGTGAACCACAGCTGTGGCAAAGAAAATGTAATGCAAGGGATAAATTGTGGGAAAGCAACAGTGGGATCTGATCTGGTGGGATGTAGAGGATGAGGGAGAAACAAGGGTCAAAATGACTTTGGAGACTGGAAGGATAATGATACGTTTAAACAAGGTGTGGACTGAGAAGGTTTGGGAAAGTCAAGATAAAAAATGTAGTTTTGCTAAAAGTTGGAATGTTCATAATTTAAGAGATCGTAAGAATCATCTAATCCAGCAGTTCTTGACTCTGGTTGAATCTTAGAATTAGATGAGAGCAGTATTTAAAAAATCTTGATATTTGTCATCCATGGCAAGGGATTTGAATTTAACTGGTCTGACCAGGCACTCTTTTATTATTTTTTAAAGTTCCCCAGGTGATATGAATACACAGCCGGTTTAAAACCTCTAGAATAATCTGGATCCTTTCATTTAAAGATTATCTTGATATTCAATGAGATTTCAATCCTTTTGAAAGGTTTCAATTTCTTGGCAGATGGCACACCTGATTCTCCTCCCCAGGTATCTGACTACCTTCCCTGTCTCTCCATCTACTCTTTTCGTGCATCAGTCCAATCAGTAACGTGCCAGGTGTTAAGAAATTGGGAATACAAAAATGACTGGAACATGACTGCTGCTTGTATGAAATGCCTGTTCAATGATCACATTTCATGCCTACAACCATACATCTATATGCTTAACTCCTGACTTACGTCCCTAGACCAGATCTCTCCTAATTCTCAGTACTCCTGTAACAGGGAAGAACAAATCTGACTCCATCTGTTTCTTTGACTTTAACCTTTGTATTCTATTGCTTTTGCTAGAAGTTAATCACTAAAGGCATGTTGCCTACAGCTTAAAGTAAACATAATGGCCCATTTTTGAGGACCCTGTCCCCTTATGCCTGAATGTAAAATGAAAATACCTTTATTCAGCTCACAGGAAACATCCTGACTGGGCCCACCTATGAATGGCTACAGGAAAAAAGAAATTCACACATTCCCTCCCGGAGTCAAGTCAAAACCAGGAGATTTTTGCAACAACTTATGGCCTTTTTACTTTGCCTCCTCGCCTCCCCTGCTCTTTGTTCTATAAAAGAAACCAGCATCCAGACCCCAGACCCTGGTAAGATGGGTTCTCTAGGACATTAGTCCGACACCTTCTTGGACTCCCCGTTTTCCAAATAAAGTCATTATTCCCTGCCCTAACAACTTGTCTCCCGATTTATTGGCTTGTCGTGCAGCGAGCAGAACAAGCTTGGACTTGTTTACACTACATTTCCAATTTGCTTTCTAGATGTCTCATCCTGGATGCCCTGCTGCCACCACAAACTCAGTATTTCTAAATTAAAATTCACTTTCCCTCCAACTCTACATCACTAATTTTACAAACAAACATGCAACGAGCATCTAACATACATCTTGTTCATGCAAAATCATCCATCTACTCTTTCAAATATAACTTCCGGAGGCATTTTTGCCTGTCACCTCTGATGTGGGAACCTCATTGTTAGGCTGTACCCAGCAGGCCTGCGAGGCCTGGGCTTGCCCAGCTTCAAGACTGAAGAAAGAGCCTGGAGTCAGCGACAGAGCCAGCAATGGTTTAATGAACGGGGAGCTTACCTGTCTGAAGCAAGGTCCTGGAGTCACACCCCACTGTGTGCTGCAGACCGTTTAACAAGACATGGCGGCAGGCTTTTCTCCTGGGAGCAGGGGGAGGTTACCAGTTATAGGGGGAATTGACTTCAGGTGGGCTCACCGAGTTACCAGGGAAACCAGCAGAGGGGCACGCCCCTTACGGCCTCTTTGATTAGAACAATCACTAGCTGGGCCTGGGGCAAGTCTGTAGAAAGGTCAGTCAGGTGAGTAGAGTGTAGATAAAGCAGGCCCTAGTCAGGCAGGGGATGCACAGAGAGCAAGAGAACAGCCATCATGAGTGGCCTGACCATACACTCAGCTGGGCTGTGCATGGTCTCACGTGTAGCACAGGACTGTTACCAATTAAGGTTTCCTTAGGTTTTCTACAGGAAGCAAGATCTTCAGTTCAGGATCACCTTTATTTTTTCTTCATTTCTCACTCTACCACACAAACACAGATAGCCAAACTGGCAGAATTTTTTTCTCTAATCTGGAGGGTAGGGCGTCCTCCTACTCCCTAATTTTGCTATTTCTCTTCAGAGGTACAACTTCTAATGCGATATTTTCCTCAAACAATACATCACTAAACTGAGGTTTAAGGATACACAAAGGCCAGAGCCTGGCTATTTCTTTCTTTTTCTCAGATCCCATCCTATGATGATGAACACACTGCTTGGTCTGAAAGACTAAGGTGGAAATAACAGGAAGAAAAAAATTCTAATAATGTTGCACTCTTCTCAGCTGTATTTAGCCTCTTTGTGTTTTAGTTTCTTGTTAATAAAATAAGGATAGTTGTACCTATCTGTCATGGTTAGTATAAAGATTAAGAATGAATAAACAGCACTTAACTAGTATCATTATTATACTTTCTGATGGTCAAAGACTTCCCCTTTGACATCTAGTTACCTGATGGCTGTTTGTTACAAGAATAATCGGGCAGAGAATATGAAGGTTTAGTGAAAAAAATATCAGTTACGAGTACAGTTGCCATGAGGGTCATCCTCAAAATGCATCTCCTTCAATATTAGTGAAGAGTACTCTCTTTGGGACTGGGGACAGGTGATTCTGGGCCATAAGATGTTCTATAGCAATCCTGGAGGACTGGTCAGATGTCTTGATTAATTGCCGTTTCCAAGCAGAAGAGCGTCACAAAACCGTGAACAAACACCAGTCTCAAATAAGCCTGCATCCAGCACAGCTCCATGCCAACCAAGGTACTCAGCTGTAAACTGGAGGTACTTACTTGCCTTTTAAATTTATCAAAGAGCTTAGCCGACCAGCAAATGATAACAATAAACAGCTAACCATGCATGAAACAAGAAATCAGAATTTTCTACTTGTATGCATGCTTAAGCTAGGAGAGATGCCAGTCAATGAGCTTTAAAAAAAAAAAAGGCTGAGGCAACTGCAAGATGGCATTTAGAATCTTCATCAAGACCTAGGGAAACGTGCCCAGTGCTTTACATAATGGAGGAAAGCTATGGCTCTTGGAGGCTCTGGGAAATGAGCTTCCTGCAATAAGCAGGGCAATTAACCTAAAGCAGATTCAGCTGCTAAGTGGGGTAGACGCTCATTTGTTTGGTCAGGCCAAGACTTCCCTCTTGTGCTCCTGTTGGGATTTTTCATGCAAATTTGAGTTGCTTGGCCTCAACTGCTCCCCTTGGCAAAAGGATTCTGAAAGGTCTCACTGATGTTGTTCTGAGTGTCCAACTAGGATGAGAGGACCCAGAGGCTTTATAGGAGTGGCTTTAAACGGGGGCACCTCGCTCACCTGGGGACGGTGGGGTGTGACTCTTAGCTCCTCCGGATTTTGCAGTTAGCTCACAGTTCAATTATTTACTGAAAGTTAGAAACCAAATTATGTGTTTTAGCCCTTGATTAGAGAGAAGATGCTGTTTTGTTAGAAAAGTTAGCTGCAGAGATTGAGTCTGAATGTAGCTGCGGCTGAAAGGTTTCGATTTGGCTAACCACAGAGGTCTGCCTCGAATGCTAACTAAGGATTCCAAGCAGAACAAATTCATTCCTGATGAAGTCTTGCAGCTGACAACGTGGAATAATTTGAATCACAGACCTGTAAAATTTGATCCGGATGGAAGAAAACGACTGTCCCGAAGTGATTTGGCAAGTCTATTTTCACCAAGGCAGTGCAGTGAAAGTGGGTAGCCAGTGAAGGGCCATTTTCATCTGCCATCTTGTTCCATGTCCTGCTGCCAAGAGGGTCTCTGAGGGTCTCACCATGGAGAATATGCCTGTTCGCGTGGGTAACACTTAAAGATATGGTACAACACTCACACCTTCTCTTCACTACCAGTTATGGCTCCATCATTTACAAAGGCATCCACACCTTTTTAGGATTCATTTATGCTAGGATCACCTTTTGGGGGTGATGATATTTTTACACTTATTGCTATCTGTATGAAGTATAATTTCTTCTTATTTCTCTTATACTTTACATCTCATGCAGTTTAAAGAGTACAAAGTCCATGGAGAGAAAATTGGAAAGTAGCATAAAAATATCAACCCCAGAACACTGACACCAAGGTAGAAATTTTTCTTTAAGTGGCTTTGATGAAATATATTGAATAATTCACTTCTGTTCTCATAACAGGTATCAGCTTAGCCTTCTGAGGTCAGGGTGGGGCTGAGGAGATGGAGTCAAAGAGGAGACAAAAGGCCCTCTAGTTCCAGTTTATTGCCTGGAAATTGTACTGTAGAAAGGAAGCAGTTTGTACCATGGAGATATGGAGATAAAGGAATTTCTTTTGTGTCTTCAAGAAGATGTTAGAAATCAGTATTAGAACATTTTACTACAAATAAGTGGAACATCTGAAAAGGTTGTTTTTATTTTTAGTGTTATGGCCTGCTACTTTGTCTCTTAGATGAGGCGTGATGAGGGAAGTTTCTGAGAATGATGTGTAAAGCACAGCTAATCGAATTTTAGGGGATGTGTATGATGGTGAGGTGAGAAGTCAGGATGGCACTTATTTGTAAAGGAAAGGAAGATGGAAAAAAAAGGGTACCCAAGAAGGATAGCACAACAAAGAATTGCTGA
This sequence comes from Balaenoptera physalus, assembly GCF_965194825.1. Lineage (NCBI taxonomy): Eukaryota > Metazoa > Chordata > Mammalia > Artiodactyla > Balaenopteridae > Balaenoptera > Balaenoptera physalus. Next base: position 95,999,198 of record NC_138890.1, on the reverse strand, counting down.
GTTCAGAGAAATAAACTAAATAGGAGATATAAGATGGCAGTAAGGTGAAGGTAATCCAAGAAAATCCGGTATAAAAATTACTGCATTTTTGCAACAAACATATTATATTTTATTGATTAATCTTAAAATTTGCAAAGTGCTTGGTAACAAAGGAAATATTATTGCTAGAACCAGGAGTCAAACACTTGGCTTGTCATAGTGAACAGGCCCTCACTTCAAGTTACCTCCCCAGTAGGCTTACTTCTGCAAGGTCCCTGAGGCTTGCAGAGTGACATCTTGGGCTAAGGTAGAGGCCAAAGGATGCTGACGCCTGAAAATTTGATATTTACTTACAGATGCGTGTAAGAATGGGCGTGCTTACTGTTTAAAACATTCTCTAAATTCAAAGAGAATTCTTTTTAAATTGAGCATTGCTCTTCTTAAATACTGCAAAAATTCCCAAGGTAGAAGTCCACTATTTTTTCATCAGACAACAATCCATTCAGAGATAAGCATGGGGATGAGGAAATTAGGTCAACTCATGTGACATATTTTTTCACATTCATATTTAGGTTACTTTTTTCTTCAGATGTAATGACCTAGGTAATGAAATACAGGTTTTTCCCTATCATAATTCTACCCTATGGCTTAAATTATAAAAACCTGCTTGTTTATAATTATATATATATTGTATATATATATATATACACACACATATATAAAACCATTTATACATATATTCATAAAGATGTATATATATGTTTATATATGTATATATAGGTTTTATATATGTATATATAAACAAACCATGCATATATATATATGTGTTTATACATCTATAAACTAAGATTCACACAGGAGATGCTGAATGACAAAGTGTTTATTCTGAGTCACATGGTACCAGAATACAAGAAAGAACTTTGTCTCCTTTACTGAATCCTATGTCAGCATTGATTTAAAGAAGAAAAGAGGGAAATTCCCTGGCAGTCCAGTGGTTAGGACTCTGCACTTTCACTGCCGAGGGTGCAGGTTCAATTGGGGAACTAAGATCCTGCAAGCCACGCAGTGTGGCCAAAAATAAAAATAAAGGAGAAAAGAATGCTTTAAATAAGTTTGGAAGCAATTTTTTGCATGTGGTTATACTTACGCCACAGTTGTTCTTTGCTATAATTTATTTAATAATAAACCATGAAATAATGCAATAAAAATGAAAATCTTATTTTAGGCAAATTGGAAGGCATTCCAAATGTTATTCATATAAAGTGATAGACCCATTTGGTCTCTGATTTACTGGAAGAAATATGGCAAGTCACTTGATATCTCCTTGGTGGTAGAATAGCTGGAAATGGAGATGCTAATTTTGATGTAATTCAGAGAACTGTTAACATACATGACTAATATCATTTATGTTTGTAACATATTTTCATGTGTACATTGTAATGGTGAAATTAAAAAGAAAATATTATGTTTTTCTAATATTCTCATGTTGAACCCAAAGATAAAGAAATATTGATTATTAGAAAGATTTTGGATCCTTCAGAAAACAGTAAATATTTTGAAAAGTATCTAAAGACTTTAAAAAATTCCTGCCAAATTGACTCTAGCCTCCATCACTGCCTTCAATCGTGATAAAATTGCCAATTTTGTGGGTTATATCTCTTCTCTTTGGTTTCTCTTGTAACTGTTCACAGGCTTTTCTTAAAACTCTTTTCCTTCAATCCCTGTGAAGTTGTACTTAGTTTTCTCCCACTGACTCATGCCTTCTTCATTTCCTGTTTCAGCTCCTCCTTCCCCTTCTGCTATGTAAATGGGGACTTCTGCCAGGTTTCCATTCTCTTTCTATGCTTTCTCCCTCATACTTTTTATATACTCCTATGGCTTCAAATTTTACTAAGTTGAAAATTTTTAATGCATCTGTTTAGCAGCAGACCTCTCTTACGGTTCTAGTTCTAATTTCAGCTCCCCATCCATAAACTTCACATATGTATCCTATGTAATATTTCTGGCATCCAGACCTTTCTGATCATGTAGGGCTTGGGGAATATCTCTTCCTCGGTGCATTTGCTTCCATATTATGCTCCTAAATACCAATCACCTCTCTAACTAAAACCTCTAGGCCCCAGCTCAATACATTTATTGTATTCAACTGATTCCTTAATAGCTCCATGTTAAAGTCAAAAAGCTCTAGCAATTCAACTTCTACACAGAGCTCTTCATTTACCACCCTCCAGTCTGATCCTTTTCTGGCGTTCTTTGTCTCAGTGAATTGTATCCCTCTCCATCTCATTTCACAGACCATGACTCACCCACATTCAATGCAATCCAATCATCACTGTGATTTATTCAAAGCTACCATTGTGTTTCCCCAAACTACCACATAGCTTCCTAACTATTTTTTCCACATAAGCACTTTTCTTCTCTACTCTTTTTTTGCAACTGCAACTGGAATCAAATTTCATTTTCTTTCTTCGTTTATCTAAAATTTTATCCATTCTTAAAATCTCAGCTTATAATCCACACCTTCTTCAACTCTTCCCTGATTTCCACTAGCCTTCAAGTTTTTAGTTTTTAAAGTAGCAATGTGATGGCAAGCTATGGGCTTTGATTATACCCATCTCTCAGATGTGAAATCTAAGGCTCAAAAAGAAAAATGACATGCCCAAAGTCACCAAACCTGTCAGTAACAAAGGTGGGCTTTCAAATCAGGTGTATGTGACTTAAAACTCATCTTTGTCTGCAATACCACCTCCCTCAAAATTGTCTTTCTCTAACACATTAGTGTTATTAACATGACACCTATCTTGTGCTTCCATTCTTTCATATTCCCACCTGGTATAGAACCTCCTTGAGAGAGGAACCATTGCTTCATTCATTCACTTAGTAAATGCTTTTGTCTATGATATAACTGGTACAACATGAGGATTTAGGAATACGGTGCTGACATGTCAGATTTAAAAATATCTGTCTCTCACACAACATATACTGTTTCAGAAGATCTTAATAATTATTAACAAACTATGAATATGCTCTATTTTTATTTTAACACTATTAATAATCTTCAGCAGATATAGGACTTCATGAGTCTAGTTATGGGAATCTCATAAAAGTAAATTATAGTTGCCCATGATGTACTTCAGGTTTTGGAAGATAGAAACACTTTCTTTCAAAGAAATACCCCTATAAAATACCTAGTGGTGCAGCCAATTTTTATATACCCTTTAAAATATTATATAAAGTTCAAAGTAGTAATTCACAGGCTGAGTTCAGAAGAGATTATGTAAACAAATATTGATATTTGTGGTATAACAGACATCGTTTTCACCTGATTAATAGAAGGTAGGCGTGGGGTCAGTGACGCAAATGTTCAATAAAAACTGCAGCTGTTAAACTTGGGGAAAATATGAGGGTATGATATGGTCTGCTGGATATTCTGAATGACCTAAGCTCCTCCTCCTTAACCCTTTGCCCCAGGGACAGAACAAATGGGTACTAGGCTCAAGTAGGGGCTATAAATTAGTCCCAAGAAGTTGTTATATCTGTAGCTGTGGATCTGTCTGGGAAGTTCAGCATATCCTCGATGGTCAAACAATCCATGCTTAAAGAGTAGCTATTATGTTAAAAATAAATAACCAGTATGTCCAGAGCAGTTAGTATGCCTATGCTGTCAGTTTGTCATTAGTGGCTGACCTATCCAGAGTGCCTCTGAGGCTATCCATATTTTAGTGATATTGATATCATTATTCTAACAAATATTTATTTAGTTGGAATCCAATGCTTCATGGCACATTCATTTTAACCATAATTCATATTACCTATATATTAAAGTCTTTTAAAATGTTAGAAACACATTAATATTTAAATGCTGTCAGGTTTTATATGTCAACCCAGGAAATGTGTGGCCTATTATTCCATCAGAATTACACCTTCCCATGTGATTTTATTTTTTCTGACCTGACTCTATGCAGCAGAAGACCTCCTTCAAGAAGTCTATCCCTAAAGGATCACTAAGCAGTGTGATCAGAGACACATCACTTATTGAAAGCAGGTTTCCACACTGAATCACCTGTTCTCAGACTCTCGGGTGCCCCGAAGTATAGCTTTGAAATAGTAGGTGACATTCTGCCACTTACTGTGTTTTCACACACTGCAGCCCTTGATCTGGTTGTCACTTCACATGAAAAGACTCAGATGGAGAACAAGTTGACTTCTGCTGTCTTCTCAGAAATGAACAAAGAAGCTCTCTCTGGGAGAGTCAGGTCTTGAATTTTCTAACTTGATTGAGCAATATTTCACCTGGCTGCAAAGCAACCACGTGCTACACACTTTCCAATTGCCTTCAGACTTGCCAAATGCATTTATAGACTGAGAAGGAGCCCTAGGAAAAATGTGGTGGATGAAATGAAGTCTTTTTCACATTGCCCCTTTTATTATTGTGTTATAAAAACCCAGGCTCAAAATAGATTCAGGTAGATGTATCTTTTAATGAAAATCGCTGGGAGGTTTGAAGTCAAATATTATTATCTCTTTCTCCTGTCTCCAGTGCAGGACTCATTTGCAGTGCTGACCTTGCAGTTCAGTCCTAGAGGGAGTGATAATGATATTGTGGACTGCCTTCCTTCAGAAGGGACTTCTTAAAGAGACAATGAGGCCAGCAGGCCTCCTGTTAGGCTCCATTGTCCAAGGTTGTGCAAGTCAGCTTTTCTGGAGAGCAAAGGGCAGCAAAGTTCAGGGGCATTGCGTGCAGCAGAAAGGAGCAAGTTCTCAGGACATTGTCAGGAAGCTGGCCTCAGCCGCTCAGGAGGCCTTCTGCAGCACTCACAGGCATCAGCGCTCACGTGAACTGCAGGTGGGAGGCCGGACGGTCTATACTTCTGGGTCCTTTCCTATATTCCCCCTGCTGGGGCTGCACGGAGCGGCTCTAGAGTAACTAACTGCCCCAACTCCTCCCCATCAGCAATGCACACACCTCTTCCTCTGTCACTGCTGCCTCCTGATGCTTGAAATGGGCTCTAAGGAAGCTGGGTAGTATGAGAAGGGTTTTACCAATTCTTTCTTGTCTTGGCTTTGGGCTTCTCTTGTTTTTAGTTCTTTCTTGAATTTCAAACTTCATAACACAGGAGAGATGCGGTGTGGGTGTTGGGACGCATGAAGTAGAGGTAAGACGAGAAAGTAAACAAGGGAATGGCATTTAAAGAAAGATTGTTAGCAGTCAGCATTTCAACAGATATATGTAAAAAGAGCACACTGGGGAAATAGAGTAATGAGAATTTAATGTCACAATGATTGTAATTTTATGCCTAAATACACTCAACATGACAAGGAAGTCTCTTAATTTTAATTAGGGATAGGTGGGGGCATTTTAATTTTTTCCCACTAACTGCATAGCTCCTGGAACTAATTGCCTTCCAAGAGCAATAGATGATAGAAAAACACGATAGCGTCGTATGTTCTGGAGAACATAAAGAGCACATTGGGCTGCACCCCAGAGGCCTCCAAGGCCTGCACTTGCCCAGCTTCAAGACCCAAGAAAGAGCCCCAAGTCAGTGACAGAGACATCAGTGCTTTAATGGATGGGGGAGCTTACACGTCTGAAGCAAGGTCCTGGAGCGACACCCCACTGTGTGCAGGTCCTGGAGCGACACCCCACTGTGTGCGGCAAACGGCGGGCAGGACATGGCTGCAGGCTTCGCTCCTGGGGGAATGGGAGATTACCACTTATAGGAGAAAGTGATGGCAGGTGGGCTCATGGGTTACCAGGGAAACCAGCAGAGGGGGCACGGCCCTCACTGCCCCTTTGATAAGAACAATCACTCGCTGGGCCTGGGGCAAATATGTAGGAAGGTCAGTCAGGTGCGTAGGGTGTAGGCAAAGCAGGAACTGGTCCTGCAGGGGATGCACAGAGAGCAAGAGAACGGCCATCTTGACTGTGCTGACCATCAAGCATCACACTGATTTCTTGACTCTGAACTGGAGCAGCGTCTCAACCTAACTGGTAGTAATTACAACCCCATATCTATCTATTTGACCGGCTGGTTTTGTATGTTATGCATTTTACTATACAACTACTTCCTATGAGTGAATTCCATGTGCAAATGGCAAAGCAAGCTTGAAGAACTGAGTCGGTTAAGTTATTTTGAATCTATTACCCCTGAATAAAAGCCTCAATGAAATTCTGTGCAGCTTAATATTATAAGGATTTTCGTAAATTGGTGAAACATATATATCTTCCATGTGGATGTGCTTGTCTGGGACTTACCTATTGTAGTAAAATCTACCTCCCACCCTACTCCTGCTCTCTCTTTTTAATGATTCACAGAATCACTTAGCATCTAGCCAGGGATGGCTGAACAAGCTTGATTAAATTTAAACTCTTCTCTACTCACCTGAAACTAGTAAACCCTCCTCCCCTAAAACCTACTGGAGTCTCCCTGAAACTAAGCATTGTCTGAAGAAAAGGTTTCTAGAAAAAATAAAAAATAAATTTTCCTTTCCTCTTCGTACTTTATTTTTCCCTATTCTAAGACACACTGTAACTTAAATTCAATTGTGCCATGAAAATTATGTCCATAATTGGATCTGGTTAAAAAAGTTTACTTTTATCTATATTAGTTGAAAACATATGAAGGTCTTTTCATAGTGAAAAATTAAAATCCAGAATGACAAAATTAAAACTAGAAAAGAAACGCAGCCAAAACCATCACTGCGTGCACAGGTGTCTATCCATGTAGAAATGTAGCACTCTCTCCCCCAACCTGAGAAGCACACTTATGTTCTATCCTTTAGTAGAAGGCCTATTTTCAAAAGTCAGAAGACTCCTTATGTCTTAGACATTCTTACAGGATCATATCTGACATGAATGAAGAGAAAATAGGCACTGCTAAGGTAAACAAATTTTATTTTGTCTTATTTGCATAGTCAAGTTCTGTAAGATCAGTAAGTCTATGTTTATTGTTTGTTGCTGTTTTGTTTTAAAAAGTCACCCATCACAGGCCAAAATGACTTGTAATACCATGAAGTTGTTGAGAATGCTTGCCACAGAGAAGGCATTTTATAACCCTTTATTTAAAAGGGGAACAAGTGAATGAAGGTGTGAAGTGAAAGTGAATTTAATGTATGATTATGGTATGAGAAATTTATGAAAATGTGAAACGTGAGCTCAACATTGTAAAATCTATAGATTTAGTCACCTGCCAATGCAGGGGACACAGTTTCCAGCCCTGGTGCAGGAAGATCCCACATGCTGCAGAGCAACTAAGCCTGTGCGCCACAACTACTGAGCCCGTGTGACACAACTACTGAAGCCCGCGTGCCTAGACCCCGTGCTCCACAACAAAAGAAGCCACCACAATGAGAAGCCCGCACACCACAACGAAGAGTAGCCCCCCCTCACCACAACTAGAGAAAGCCTGTGCGTAGCAACGAAGACCCAATGCAGCCAAAAATAAATACATAAATACATAGATTTAAAAAAAAATCTATAGATTTAGGTACTTTTAAAAATCAATACTCAATGTTACACTGAATTCCAATGGACAAAATTATTAGTTTTATTCATAAATAATGGGTTTACGGAATTAGACATAGGATGTTTTCCCACTTTAATCTCTTTTCAGCAAGCAAAATTATGGACCTGAATATGGTAACCTTCATGGTAACCCTAAACCTTCAAATATTTTTTAAATGTTTCTTTTTCTCAAAAAATTATTTTTGAGCACCTACCACATGCTAGACACTGTCTAATGCTATGAATAGAGAAGTGAATAATAGAAGCAAGATGAAAGTCTCAAAGCTAACATTCTAGTAAAGGGAAGTAGGCGATAAATAAGAAGTAACATATAGATATCAGATAGTGATGAGTGTTGGGGAAAAACATAAAGCGGGAAAGGGAGATGGGTATAAATTAACATAATGTAAATAGGAAATGCCCACTGAGACTGTGACATTTGGGAAAAGAACAAAAGGTGAAGAGGAAATGAGCCATGGAGATATCCAAGGGGAGAGGGAACACGAGAGAGAGGGTACAGTAAGTAGTACGAAGGCTGTGAGGCAGAAACATGCATAGGTGTTAGGAGGCCCGTGTAACTGGCGTGAAGTGAGGGAGAGGAATAGTAGTATGTGAGAGGTTCAGTGCTGCAGACTGCATAGGGCCACTGTTAGGACTGACTTTGCATCTCAGTGAGATGGGAAGATTGGTACTTTCACTCTAAGATTTCCACTACTTGGATATATACATTTTATTTTAGCTTCAAGATTCTTTTGGAACCTGAGTTCAAAACAAGGCTAATCCCCATGACTTCAGCTTGTCCCCTGATTTAGGAAGGAGGGTCTTACTGTATTTTTCACATAATTGTCCATATTGTCAAAACCTATAGGAGTATGAACATCTGATGCTGGGCACTGGGATTAATGCAATGTATTTTAGGTCTAAATTGGAACCAGATGACCTAGATGTATTTCTCATACCTCGGATCATCCTGCAAATCCCAAGACAGGCTAGGCTCCTTGGTGCAGGAGGCGCATCACAAGGGTGGGGTAGAGATGAGGGCAGGAGCTAATGTCCATGTGTCCAGGCCTTCTTCCCAGAGCTGGAATCAAGGTTGAACACCTGGTATCTGACTATTCAGGAAAGTCTGGAGTCCAAGGGGAGGGAGCACTTACTTAGCTGTGAAGGTGCAGAGCAAGGAGACCAGCATCCTCTCCCACCAAGCCCTGGAGGGCCAGGTTTTAGAATGAGACACTGCCAGGGACCCCTGTGTCCTGGTGCAGCTGCAGAGTCAATATGCATAAGCAGCTTCTGCCTTAAAAGGAGTCCACGACCCCTTCCCTTCAGATGAAATGATATGCCTTCTGGGTCATCTACAGGTTGTTTCTAGTGTTTTTCTTACTCAAAATTGCAAATAAAAGAATTTAGATTTAAATATATGGTGAAACATTTTTGGTCCAGACATAAAGGACAGAGTGTTTATGGCCTGAGTGTTGTGGCCAATGCTAGATTACTCAGTATGAAAACAACCAGCCTCATGCGAACACAATTTTGTTTAAAGGATTTGATGATTGATTAAAAAAATGTTAACTCATCTTGGAGACTTATTTTCTTACAATTTTTTACTACATAGTAGTGTTTCTATTTTTTATTGTATATGTAAGGACACTATACATTTTTAGGGGTAAGTTCTCTAAAGAATGTACTTCTTGCCTGGCTAGAGCTAACTTATGTTCCTCTCTCAAGCTACAAAGATTTTCTTTGTGGATAACCTGGTGATATTAACATATAACACCGGCAAAAAATTGTGAGATCTTCAGTTGATCAAATTTTGAGTTGCAGCAATTGGTGGTATGAGAACAAGCTAATGCTGCAAGAAAGAAACAGTTAAGCAAGTTCTCTTGAGAATACCAAGATAACAGAAAGGATCTGGTCAGCACTAATTGATGGTTAATAATTAACTCATTTTCACATTATTAGTGTACTTACTATTTATTATTCATCAAACACTACAGTGAGAAAATAATTTCAAACTTCAAGCATTTCCATCATTAATTGACATCTTTTTGTAGAATCAAATACATCCTCAATTGTAAAACTGTAATTTTAGGTGAAAGTAAAACAAAATAAACAAATCTTACAATTCATCTCTAAACACTATCAGTGCTAAAAAACACCCTGACTTTAGAGATTTAGAATATTAAAATGTGGGTGCCTTGGAATCAAGGAAACACAGTAATTAAATAATTCATCCAAGTAAAAGTATCACAGACCTACTATGTGCCAGGTACTGTGAGAGGCACTCTAGTCATAACACACAGAACTGATACAAAACAATCTCTGTCCCCAAGCTGTCAACAGTTTTGACAGCTTTCAATAAGTAATAATAATAAAGTTTGGACAGTGCTTTGATATGGGAAATATAGTTTGATGTTTGAGCTGAGGCCCAAATGAAAAACAGATGCTAGTCAGAGAATATGTAGTGGGTGCCGGGAAGGGGGTTCTAGATAAAAGTAATAGACGAGTGGAAATAGAAAAAAAGGATGGTGCTGAAAAAATGTAGTATGGCTAGAACATACTGTTTGGCCCATGAAGTTTAAGTGTCAAGAATGCAATTAAAGAGAGAAAAAGATACAAATTCCTGAAGGGTTGATAAGGAAAGAGTGATGGAAAACCGCATTTACATCTATAGTAGCTATCATTTCATGCACTCAGCCTCCTAGTCACTCTGAGGGCATGTTTTCCTTGAGACACCCCTTTTCCTTGGAGTGAATGGAATTAAATGTTTGTGGTAAGAGGAATGTTTACATGGAGGATCAACCTGCAGTTAAAAGAACTTTTTGACTTGAGACTTACAGATGGGCACGTGGAGTACATCTTGACACAGGCAGAGGAATTTCGGCTTTGCATCTGGAAAGCTGGAGGGAGGATGTCATCTGAAATTTATTCTTTCATTGGAGTATTCCAACAGATAGGATTTTTAAAATTTACATTCATACAATAGAACACTAAATAGTAGTGAAAATAACTCATAATAGTGCCTACATGCATCAACATAAATATAGCCCATACCTATCATGCTTAGAGAAAAATCCATTGGCAAATTGATAAAGTATGATTCTACTTTTACTCAGATTAAAACTATGCATAATAAACCATATATGATTTAGTGATATAAACATGCAGTAAAATTATCATGGGAAATCAAGGGGTCTATATTCTATTTTGTTATGAACATATGTTAATATATATGTTAAGGTTTCTATTAACAAATAAGGTTATTTGTTATGAGAAACTAGTTCCTTGGCAACATTTCTAATATCCAGTGCCCTCAGTACACAGTACATCACAAATTCTTCTCGCCAGTAAAATTATTTTCTATTAATTATCACATCTTAGCATATCTAGGTGTCTGACTATACGAGGGTATGATTATTCTCTCTGGTTAACAGATAGTTTGAAAAGCAGACATTTCACAGCAAGTGCAAGAGCCAGGCCAGGCCACGCCAGGCCTTTTGTCTATAGCCTTGGGATCTTTCCTGAATAGGCACAACCCGATTATTGACTGTGAAAGTCCCCCACAATTTATCAAAGAAGGACTGTCTGGAGCTGTGCTCTCCAAGTCAATAGTCATTAGCTCTGTGTTGCTATTGAACACTTTAAAAGTGGTTCAGGAAAATCTATGAGTTCAATATTTTGGGAGGCGTCAACCTATGTGTCCCTGATGTTTTTCCCAACCAGGGCCCTGATTTTGATAAAAACAAGCTTCCTTAGTTGAGAGTTTTACCTTCTTTGCAGCTGGGGTAGTCAGATGATTAAGTTTTGGACCAGGTCCTCAGCTTTCTCTGACTTCAAAAGAAGAAGGCATCTGTGTGATCTCCCAGGGAGTCCCTTTCTTTATCTTTCGTATTACTTTTCAGTTGCCTGTCAATTAGCAATAGCTTTTTATTATGTTTTTCTAGGGTATCAGTTATGGTGCTTAACAATAGCCATTCAATCCCATTGTCCTTAAAAATGAGCATTTCCCCTTTACCTGTTCCTGGAGGTAGTATACCATCTGAATTCACTGGGTGGCCCAGAATTCCATATCAACTACTTGATTTTTATTTATTTATTTTTTGGCCTTGCCACTCGGCATATGGGATCTTAGTTCCCCAACCAGGGATGGAACTCGAGCCCCCTAAAGTGGGAGGGCAGAGTCTTAACCACTGGACCGCCAGGGAAGTCCCATATCAACTACTTCTAATGAACTGTTGTTTATCCCTCAGCTCACATCTATGGCCTCTTAGGGAGTTCCTATGACCAAGTGACAGAGGGGGAAAATTCTGGTCTGGTTCTCAGATGGGTCAGCTTAATAGCTTGATGTGAGCTGAAAATGTGCACCTGCTGTACTTCAGCCAGTCTAGTATGGTCCTACAGGACAGTGGTGAGAGAAAATCCTTCCAGTGAGCAGAGTTGGGAGTAGTATCCTTGGTCATTCATTTTGTTGAATTGGGACCTAGACAGACAAAGATTGGAAAACAGAAAAAAGGAAGTCTGGAGTATTTTATGCAGATGGATTTGGGGAAGGCACAAAGTCTGTGGATTATTGTGCATCTCATATTAACGTCTGACAGAGACATAAAGCCTCTATCACAGAAGAGATGTTCAACTGCTAGGTGGAAAAGATGACCCATCCTGCTGATGTCAGTAAGCTCGTTTCTCAGCCAGCACAATGTTTGTGCAACGGGCCGATGAACAGATTGTCCATGGTGGCTGAGATGGAACTGTGCATGGACCCAACAATGTGGGTTCCCTCTCCCTATGGCTGATTAGCTATTGCCACTGCTTGGATGGATAACCTGTCAATGGCAGCAACTAGTGCAGGCCCTCAAGTTGAACAATTTGGAAGCATGTTGAAATTAGACCCCTTCAACCTTGGAGGAGGCAGCGATTTAATCCCACCAGAATTGACACAATTTTGGATATGAATTTGCTTTCCCACACACAGTACTTCTGCCAACCCTACCATCCAGGCTCTTACAAAATACCTAATTCATTGGGATGGGATCCTGCAGATTTCCTCAGATGAACAAGACAATTTCATGGCAAAAAAAGGTGAGGCAACGGGTGACTTACCATGGAATCTACTTGTCTCATTACACACCTTATCACCACAAAGTGCTAAACTAATGTGATAATGGAACTACCTCTTAACTGTTCAGTAAAATGACAGCTCAGAGCCAGAGCAGGTTTGGTACGCTCTTCTTTAAGATGTGCAATATCCATTAAACTAATGTCCAATATTTGGTGCTGTGTCCCTAATATCTAGAATATCAGTTTCATAACCAACTAATAAAGGTACCATTGGCTCCTCTTCCCATTACCCTTGTCAATCCATTTTGAAAATTGTGTTTCATGTCCTCACAGTTTAGACTCTTTTAGCTTATAAGCCTCGATTTCTACTGTGGGAATGTTTTTTCCAGGGGACACAGTAAAGATCTCAATGAACTGGAAGCTAGAATTACTGCCTTATCAAATTGGGCTGCTCATGCCAATGAACCAATAGGAAGGAAAGAGGTTCTGATGCTGGCAGGGTATTGACACTGATCATGACAAAGAGTTAGAGTGGGTGCTATTTGATGGGGAAGGGGGAGGGCATATCTGGGACCAGGAAGATTCACTGGGTGTGTGTTGGTGCTTCGGAGCCCAGAAATAAATCTGGGTGGATGATTGCAGCAATCAGGGTCTGCCACAGACAAGTCAACTAAGTGCTCAGACTCCTTGAAGATTTGGGTCACACCTTGGGCAAGAAACCCACACTAGCTGTAGTGAGGGAGCTCTGGGAAAGAAAATGATGAATACCAATGATGACGTGGAATGATTTACAGATGATGGGACTATCGCTGCCAGACTAATCCTCACGTATAAATTCTTCTGTAAAGTTTACAGCCAACTAACAATTTGGAGAGTTGGTTATGGATTGGAATGAATGGAGGGCCCAAGACCATGCAAATGGTGCCCTGGAAGGACTATAGTAAGCACCTTGTGTAGTATCTCATTTCTTCTCTGCCTCACCTCTCATTTCAGACACTAATTCAGCAAACAATATTGTGCAGACATGTCAGGTGTGCATTGTCCACCTTGCATGCTCCTTGGGTGCTTTTCTAGCATATGCTTCGGGACACCTGTGGGAGCTAGCTTAGAATTCACATGTGCAACTCAGAAGTTCAGGGAATTTATGACTCATAAAGAAACTCTCAATGGGAGGTAGGATCTGATGGGTAATTGGTTCCTCTTTACATCCCTTGAATCCTGAGATCCTTATCATAAATTTCCTCAGATAGTCCAAGTGGGATTGCACACTCAGTATTCACAGAAGCAGACAATCTGAAAACATATCTTTATATAGGCTTTCTCTCCTTTACTGTTACGCTTTCCCCATGTCTTAGCCCACTCAATATGCTATAACAAAATATAATAGACTAGGTGGCTTATAAACAACAGACATTTATTTCTCACAGTTCTGGAGACTGGGAAGTCCAAGATTAAACCACCAGCAGATTGGTGTGTGGTTTGAGGGTCTGCTTCCTGGTTCAAAAACAGCCATCTTCTTGCTGTGTCCTCACATGATGTAGGAGGTGAGGGAGCTCTCTTGGGTCTCTTTTATTAGGACACTAATCTTATTCATGAGGACTCCACCCCCAGGACCTCATCACCTCCCAGAGGCCCTCCACATACCATGTCATTGGGGATTGGGTTTCAACATAGGAATTTTGGAGGGGCACATATATTCAGTCTATGGTACCCTGGTTGCACAATTCTGCTTCCTGGAAGCATTTGCCCAATAGCCTATTTACATTAAAACCCCTTTGAGTTGTGTTTTAAAAGGAACCTATACTGTGAATATGACATACATATGCACATTTTTCTATGAATAGATTCCTTAATTTTATTATCTCCACATGTCCATACATCTGCCACTTTACAAAGCATTGGAATTGATAAGATCTCTAGAGATGTGGTGATAAAAGAAAAGAAAAATCTTACTGAAACACGTTTTAGGTAAGGACATAAAAAAAGGACCCCACAGAGAAGAGAGAAGGCATGGTTGTTGAATGAGAAGTAGTATTAGAAAGCTCCCATTCCACATCTTGGAAAGTTTGGGCATATGGATTTTCAAATTCTGGAATCATCATAAAATCAAACTTAAAAGTCATAGTAATTTGGAAACATGTATTGAAGTGAGAGAAATAAATCACTTTAAAAAGTCATTACTTGGAAGCAAGCACAAGATGCTTTCTTTTATGTGCATTCCTTCAAGTTGGAAATACAAAGTAAATATTAAGACAGAGACATTTGGAAGTGGAGGGTTTTGTATAGTGGATAATTTCAATAGGTCTGCGGTTACTTGGTCTTGGTAGTAAGTGCTTGGTTTAGGGTGAATTTCAGCTTTATTAAAACTTGTAATTCAACAATGATTCTGGGGAAGTATGGTCAGGAGCGGGGTGGAAATTGTGTAAATTCCATAAGCAGGGATTGTTGAATATTTCAGTTTTTTAGGATAATAGTTTCTCAAACCCTACTCATTAGATTATAAAAACAAAAAAAGAAACAACAACAAAAAAACCCCACTGGGTCTTCTGTGTTAATGGAATATTGTTTGTCTTGATTTTACCACCTGACTACAAATCACCTTCAAAGTAGCCTGTGTTCTCTGCCTGGCCCCTTCTGTACTGACCTAACTCTCTGGGCACTCTAGGAATAGAACACTTGCCACCAAAGGATATGATTATTTATTTTCATGTTTGTCTCTTTCATCTAAAATTTGATAACCATTAGAAAAGGTATTCCTCATGTTTCATAGAATGCCTAATAGGTAGTATTACTTTGCAAATGTTGAATAAATGTAACCATTTTATAAGATAAATTATTTTTAGATTTTACATGCCATCAGGATTTGCACATACATATTAAAAGAGTTGATAAACTCACATAAGAAAACATGCCATCAGTGTCTATAGAATTAATAAAATTACCCCATAAATGAATGCCCAGTATATTGATAAAGAGTAGGACTGTGAACCATGAATACAGATGATTATTCTAACAACTCACAAGGACACTAACAATTACAATGTCCATAGAAAAGCAGAAAGTATTCGTACTTTTCTTTTACTAAGCCTATGTTTTACCTTTGAGAGCTCAGCAAATACAGTCTTAAAATAAAAGCCCGTATTTTAAAGAAGAAAAACCTTGACTTATTAGGAGAGCCTTCAGAAACATTTCTTCATATATGTACATGGTAAGTATTACACATTGGAGCCTGCATCTACCCTGCTATTGTTCTCTACCTGAGAGACAAACGATCTATTTGAACACAATGACCGTCTGCCCAAATCACAGAGATGGACGAACGTAGAATCCAAAGCAGCACAACTCTGGTGGTAGTGATCTTTCCTGGAAAACATCTGCTACCAGCTGAGTGTGTTTACATTTTGGCAGCACTGGCAGATGTGCTCATAGACAGCCCATCTGTGTGGTGATGGAGGCTGGAGCGAAGGAAGCTGGGTTGGACAGACAGCAGAGACACAGCTTACTATAATACACTGAGTTGTTCCAGAAAATGCAAATTAGCACCTCATAGCATGTTTTTTCCTTCCTGTGCTATTAATGTTTTAAAGCTAACTAATTTGTGTATTGCCCAGTATAAGCAATAAAGTTTAGGTTTGGGACTGCTCTTAGGAATGTAGTCATGGTATGATTACTATTTTAGAAAAGGGAGTAATTGTTACTGTAAAAATTAATGTAAAAAGTTTAGAGAATAAATATATGTTTAAAATATTTTCCTATTTGAAAATGTTATTCAAAAAATATTTTGGCCTGTGGGAAAAGAAAACACTGAATAAAGTAAGCATCGACCTTTCTAACTGAAGCTTCTTATCTGTTCTCTTCTTTTGTGTTGTTTGCTGTATTCAGAAGTGTTATCCAAAATCTGTTCTGAAGAACATAATTTCATACTTAATGGAAGTTATATACAAAATTATCCATGACTTTTTAAACAATAGAAATTTCTCTCTTTATCTCAAGATTTCTCTGATCTTTTTCTATGTTAATGTATTTTCTGAATCTCCAAGGAAGAGACATACAGACTTGTCATCCACTGAGCACATTTTTGTGGAGCATGTCCTGGACCAGTGTTCTCTTGTGTTCACTTGAGAAATTCCACTTTGGCGACTGAGTCAGAAATCAGCAATCTGGAAGCAAAAATATTTTAAAAAGAGATATTTATGTTAGCATTAGATTCTTTCACATAATTTGTTGATTGAGATTCCAGAAATTAAGTACCTAAGTGACGGAAAGCTATCTTTTAAGAATGGATTGAATAATACTTATAGTCTTCTATCTGAGATTATTTATCTATTTATTTGTTTTGCTTTCATGAACTCATGCATGATGAAGCCAGTATATAGGGGAAATCATTAAACTGCTCCTTAATTTGGAGATTAGGTTACTTCCATTCTCAGGAAAAGAAGGAAACTAGTAAAAAAATTCAATATAAAATGGATGAACTTAGTCATCTGCAGAATTTCAACCTTAAGATATTTCTGTAAATATCATCTAATGCTAAATTGCTAATGGAGATGAAACACCCAGATTCAATTAAAATGTTTGTATAGAAATCTCATAATTAGACTCTAAAATAACTGCAGTATGATCAATTTTGTGATACATAAAGTCACATTCTAACATAACAGTAATCCAGCTTGCATGAAAAAAATACAGGAAGAGTTTGGAGCAAGAATTATCAGTGTTTATGCAGCACCATCCAGGAGACACTGCCCTGGAAGGCACAGTTCTTCTTGTTATTAGAGATAATCATTTGTTTTTCACTTATTAGACTGCCCCAAAGTCTATATTATATACCCTGCCTATAGACTTACCTCAACTTTTAATCTGTGCTCCATAAATAGTGACTTATTTGCAAACTAAGTTTCCCAGGAAACTTCTTGCCAGTTAAAAAGCATTGGCATCAAAATCTGATCATTAAGAAGGTGGACGCTGAAGTCAGACAGACCACTTGGATTCAAATCCTTGTTTTCTCACTTCTGAGCTTCGTGACCTTCAGCAAATCACATAATCTCACATCTATAAAAATGGGATATTACAGCTCTCATCTCACAGGCTCATGATGAGGTCTGATTTTATCCCAAGAATACATAGGGATTCCCCACTGTATATGGATTTTTGAAAGTAAAAGTTAATTATGCAAATACAAATAAGATTGATATTCATCAACCATTGTTAATGGTTCATTGTTGGTCTCTAGCAAATGTTTCAAAATTACAAAAGGTTAAAAGTGACCTCATGAAAACAAAGTTAATTTCTGGAGAAAATAGTGCAGTCTGAAAACATAGACTAGTCAGTTCTAGAAAGCCACGGAAGATTTTTTTTTTAATTAATTAATTTATTTATTTTCGGCTGCATTGGGTCTTTGTTGCTGTGCGTGGGCTTTCTCTAGTTGAGGCGAGCGGGGGCTACTCTTCGTTGAAGTGCATGGGCTTCTCATTGCCGTGGCTTCTCTTGTTGCGGAGCACGGGCTCTAGAGCACAGGCTCAGTAGTTGTGGCGTGCAGGCTCAGCTGCTCCCGGCATGTGGGATCTTTCCGGACCAGGGCTCGAACCCGTGTCCCCTGCACTGGCAGGCAGATTCTTAACCACTGCGCCACCAGGGAAGTCCCCACGGAAGATTTAAATATGCGGTTTTCAGAATCATCCCCTGGAAGGTGAACTGCAAAGAGCAGCAAGTGAGTGTAACAGCGGTCAACAACACAAGTCACAGGGCAGCCATAAGAACGTGCAGCGTGCAAGGAGCCACTGGCTTCTTCAGCCACGAAGCTGGAGTGACCCACTGACAACAGTCAGTGGGAATACAAATTGGACATAAGTGACTGTAACTTGTGTAACACTCCATTCCCTCAGCCACAAACAGAAGGCACTACACAGAAAACTGTCAAGGATCTCCTGATGTGCATGGGCTTTTGATATTGTTCATATTGCCAGGTATGCACTTTAAATAAATGACTTGCCAAATTGCCAGTGGCTGGGGCTGAGGGGGAGGGAAAACAGAAGCGCTAGCTAAAGCTTGTTAAAGCTTTACACTACCTTATGTTGACATGTAAAGTGGAACAGAGGTGTTAGATATAAGAGATAAGAGAAGAATTGAAAAACAAATGGGGGTTTAATTTATTTTACAGTTTCACAAATGATAAAACAGTAACACCCAATTGCTATACATAAACAAAAGGGAAACAGTGTTGAACAGAATGAACTTGACAGAATAACCCTCATCTTTCAATTCCACAAATGATGTAAGAAATACTCAGTAGCAATTATCCTGTGCAGCAATACTATCTCTGTAAACTCTTTTTTTTTTCCCCTGCTATATACATTTGAAACACTTGTGCTTTTGCCTACACAAAGAAACAGTATTTACTAAAAAGTGCTACTTAAATGGGGAGACACAGAGTCTGGAACCACAATCTGAAAACTGCAATTCGAATACATTGACAGCTTGAAGACTTTTTTTTTAAGTTTTTTTTTTTTTTTAAGATTTGGATACACTTATTGTAACTCTAGGTATGAACAGCGTAGAATTCAGTTATAAATAGATCCCTTTAAAGCAGGTTAGCAACTGAAGTTTCAAAAGAACTTCTTTATTCTAAAGTGGTCTTATCTCCAGAGTGCTTCACAGTGCAGGCCCCGAAGACATTAGCATAACACAAACCTAGCGTGTGTATATTACAGACTAAGTGTGTATACACACAGACACACATATATAACATTGTATATATGCATCACACATGTCTATTTGTACTATGTAGATATATCTATAACACAT
This sequence comes from Balaenoptera physalus, assembly GCF_965194825.1. Classification (NCBI taxonomy): domain Eukaryota; kingdom Metazoa; phylum Chordata; class Mammalia; order Artiodactyla; family Balaenopteridae; genus Balaenoptera; species Balaenoptera physalus. Next base: position 95,979,856 of record NC_138890.1, on the reverse strand, counting down.
ATATAATAAAATATCTATTTCTAGGTGGGCTTTATTTGGATTTTCTTCCATCAAATAGGAACAATAACCGTCTCTCGCTCAATCTGTCAAACGTTGGTATATTGATGTCTGATGGGGAAACTCTCAAACTTGCAGAGGTAACAACTAACTATACATAACTCTTCCTATACCCCTTCCACAATTATAGATACTCCAACAATAACCACATGAAAACAATTCTTTTATGGACCAAATACCACACTGTGTGCATTATGACTAACTGGCTCAATTAGAAATAAATTACTTTGTTCACCCTTTTCCTGTGTAGTAGCTTAATAACTAGTTGGTATGTACACTACCTATAGCATTATTTAAATAAATTGTTTCTGTAAGCATATATGTAGAAATTCCCATTAGCAACTGATATATATTTCATATGATATACAATACATAAAGACATTTGAATGCCCAGCACCTTCTTTCAGACAGAAAAACTTCCACAGTCATTTCATCAGTCTTGTGGGCTGAATCATTAGATTTGCCCAGAGAAGTCTGTTACTGATTTATTATTTTTATTCCAGCAACTTAATGTTAAGTATAGAACAGGCTGGGTAATAATGATGAAAATGTTTCCATGGCCTCTTCATGTCAACAGCACAGTAACAACCATGTTCTCTAAAGGACAGGAATATTTCACAATCAGCTGCCTGAGCATTGCCAGGTACAGGTGTAAATCGTGAAAAGGAAATAAAATATTAAAGAAGTGAACGTATGATAGTCTCAAAAGGAAAAAAAACCCCAGATATTTCAAGTATGTATTTATAATTTGATTTCATCATTATCCCTTTTGCCCCCTGATCGGTTAAATCTCAATTCTTTTTCTTATTCTTGCTCTTAGCCTTCAGTGATTTCCTTGCCCTATCCCCATAAGAAGGCCACAGTGGATCGTGAAGGGGAAGGGGAGATGGAAAGGTATACAACAGGGAATTAATTGGTCTTGTACAGTTTGTCTTCTTTGAACACTAAATGCCTTTAATTGAATTCATTCTTGAGTATTGAAAGTTCCCTGAGATGAACAAAAGTAGTCTCAGTCGATACTGAAGCCCTTTTTATATGCTGAGCATTTTCAGAACTGGGCAATGTATTTAGAGAACACAAAGCATAGGGTAACAAAGCAATGTGAAGCTAAAAAGGCACTACTCAATGCATCTATGAGATAAACAATGCACAGAACAGTGAATGTCTGGGATGCTTTTGCTGTGGCCTTAAAATTGTTTAAACACATTTGTTGAAAATGCAGTAAAAATGGCAAGGTACCTTGCTGCTGCTTTTTAAGACATACTTTTAATGAGTTCTGACATGTATTTTATCTGCAAGAATTTACTTGTGACTTCAAAATTTTTATTGAATTCAAATTAAAGGCTACTCAAACAACTTGTCTGCAAATAGTCCAAATTAAGTAATTACCTACTTTTGATTCATTGGGTAAATCACTTTTCAACTTTACATTCAAAATATGTATCTAGTACTTTAAAAACTTCCAAGAGGTAAGAGGTTCAATGATAAAAGTACATCATATTCTATCCATTTTTAGCTATGTGTCTTTATGGATTCTATTTTATGGATTCTATCTTGTTTTCTTAGAGACACATAAATTCTCAGGAAATATAATCTTCTGTATCTCAAGGTTTTATCATATTTTTAAAAAGAATACCACATATTATTAATATATTGAGAACTGTAGTACTGTGAATATTCTTTTTCTTGATAACATATATATATATATATTCTTTATGCTATTAATTCTTTTTCAGACCGTCTTCCCTAAGAAACAAAACATACATATTCCTCATGCTATTTCTTCTTTTCTCAGACTGCCTTCCCTAAGAAACAAGAAGTAATCTATGTTGTTTCAGGTCAAGAGGAGAAATGGGAACGCAGTATTTCTGCTTTTTAAAGAAACAATTTACCATCATAATTACCTACCAGCATAGTAATTACCAGAAATTGGCCTATTGGTCAATTCTGTTATGTGTTAAAATGTTTAAAAATCTCTTTATAAATAATTTCATGTGTTTCTCTGAAAACACATTAATGTGATAATGTGAATAAATTTAACTATAGAAAAAATATTGGTCAATTTAATTAATCTGAAATGCAAAATACTGATGTACAGTTTCATTGTTAAACCTCTTAAAATTAATCATCTCCGTGACAAAAACAATACTCTATTAATCATATTATTTCGGCACTAAGAAAATTTAACAATAATCTAGAGAGCATGCCAATCTTTCCATTTGAATAACAAGGGGGATATCAAAGAAAAGTCACATTTTAGCCCTATCAAACATTTATTCTAATGGGCAAAATGCTTCCACAAAATCATTATGAAGTGTAAAAGCTGTGGAACCTTCCTTCAAATAAAAATAAAGTTTGAATTTGGAAAATTTAAAATACCTAGAGACAACTTTCGCTTTAGTAGCATAATAATATATTAATATGTTATTTTCATGAAAGGAAAATGGTTTGTTGTGTAGACACATCAGTATAATCTTTGGTACCAAAAGAACATTTTTTTTCCTGCTAATTTTACCATCTCAAATGACAAGAGTTTATCTTTCCTTTAGAATGGCTCAAAATTACTGAGTGATACAGTTTATCTGGTACCTTCTACACCGTTGGGAAAAAATCTGGAGGTTTAGAGTTGTGCAAAATAAAACTTTTTTTACAAAGTCATTGTGTGATAACACTTTAAAAATATAAGAACTTTAAAAATGATCACTTGAAGGTTATTTATCTCATTAATTTTTATCTCAGAAGGATTTTCGAAGCACCCCAATACCCAAACCAAAAGAGATTCCAGAAGGCAAACAAGAACAGAAACAAAAACATAAAGTTCATGATCAGACTCAGAATCCTGACTGAAGGCATTTACTTGAGTTGTTTAATCTTATGGATTTCACTGCTCAAACTGTTTCCATCTTGATTTCTGCTGACAGGACAGTTCAGTTTCCCCAAGGGCTGAGTTGTGTTCCTGGGTTCCTCTTCTCATGTGCTTGGCGTTGCAGTGGCAGCCCAATAGTGATGAACATTTTTGATTCATTAACTAATGACGAGTGCATTGTTGGATCTTGTAAACACTACTGATTATACATTCAAACTGTGTTCTTAGTGGAAGTGGCACTTACTAGGACCCTTGAAGTCAAAATACTTAATTTTCAGAGCACTTTTGCAGGTATTTCATCAGTTGGTAGTGCATTTCTCATGAACGTCCTTTATCACCTTTCAGATAAGTGGTGGATGCTGAAACCCAGTCTTGTTTTGGATCCTGTTTTCAAATCTTAGGAAGCATCTTCAGAAAAGAAGTGCATATTCAGTCTCTTTGTATGTTTCAGATGTGCTTTATTGCTTTATGCACTTTCCTGTTGTCAGTTTCAGAGCTCCTCTATTATGTAGCACATTTAATGTTTTGAATTCTAATGGCATTCTATGAGGGCTTGCATTGGAAAAGTACCTGTATTTTAAGTCATCATAGTAATGATATTTGACAGCTTTTCCATTCAAATCCTTAGGGAATGGCCAGAATCCATACAGGTGAATTTCATCACAGAATCTTGTGGCTAGGGTATACATGAGCAGACCTGTGCTGGGTCTTTTGATGGGAACTTTGTTTGTCAGCCAGTAACTGGGGAAAAAAACATACACACAAGAGAAGAATTTAGAGAAACGTTCAACATACCCTATAGCAAGTACACTATGTATAATTAAAGTAAATGAAATTTGAAAAGTAACTGTATGAATGACGTTCAAAAGATTGCTGAAGAAATAATATATTTCTTAAGAATTTAGAAAGTTGAATACATTTATTTTATCTTTCTTATCCTTTATTTTCTTGCTTATTTTGTGGTCATATGAATAGCCAAGGGACCCGGAATGTGAGTAAATATTACTGTGGAATCTTGTATTCAAAAAGAACTAGAACAAAACATTTATATAACCTACAGAGTAGAATCTTCTCAGAAAGGGTTAAATATGACTGCAAAAGGCACAGTAATTGGGCAGTGATTAAGTAATTTTCCTAGAAAGAGAGGATTTGAAACTATGCCTATAGGTTTTCAAAATCTTTAATATTTCAATTAAAGATCCAAACAAATAAATGCTTTGCCTGTATTATACTAACTGATTTATTCAACCCCAATTTCTGTCACATTTTACTAAAGCTAATGAAGAATATTGCTTCAACCCACAGAACAACATAACACAAATAAGAGATATTTGTAAATAGTTCACCACTTATGCCATTTAAAATTTTGTTAGATAGGCAAACATATTTCAATGCTGATAAGTATTTTATACTATTCATTAAAAAAGGCAATAAAATACTCCAAAATGTTTGATCCACCACTGTTGCCAAACTTTCTTCACCTGAAAAACATGCACACTCATAAGTTAATCATTACCTCTGGCAGGGAAGGAGGTGGCCAATACTTCTTGGCACATTCATTATCTTATGTGGAATCAGCTAAAAGTTAAGGAAGAACGTGGATTTTCTCTGACATTCAAAGTTGTACAGTTATAAATAAAGTTAATAAATTGTTTGGGTTTTTTATTTTTGTTTTTATTATCTCCTATTCAGGGAAATATATACCTGGTCATCCAAATATGAGGGGAAGATTGTTCAATTCTGGTCGTTGCTGTGCTTAAATACTTGTCTCAGATTTTACATAATATTATTTTCTTTTTCTTTAAAAAAATTAATTTATGAAGCTTTCCAGGCTGGATCAAATACATGTAGACTACTGAATATGAAAAAAACCTAATTTTGTTTTATTTCGTTTGGTTAAAGAAATATTGGTTAAAGAAATATTCAAACCTCACTACAAACATCCAAAAAAGGGAAAATATACTTAACCATTATTATCCCTGTTTTTTTTCCCCTTCTTTTTCACCCTTCCTTTGAACCAGGTTTGACCTTTCACATTTTTAATTTTTCTTCTTGGGTGAAGGCCATGTGCTGAATGTTGTGAGCAATGTGAAATGCATTATGAGCCTTTTGTTATCACAAGTGTTTTTAGAAAGCGTATTCTCAGTAAGGAGGATTCATAAGGAATTGTTAGGGAAGAACATCTAAGAATTTTCTCATAACCCAAAGGTATGAGCAAAAGCCATAGCACGTATATTGTTAACATCTTGAAGAAATCACAGACATAGATTTCATGCAAGAATAGTAAAACCACAGTCTGAAGGCTTTGAAGAAACTTTGATACAGCCTGAAGCTCTCTCAGCTCTGAGAAAGCAGGTGTTCTTAACATGAAATGGTTATTATAGGAAAGTTTTGTGAGCATGATTTGTGTGTGGTTACAAATGCCAGCTGAGGCAGTTGGTTAGTTTAAAAAAGTGCATTTATTTATATACTTTTAAAGTGAGTGAAGCAAATTCATACTTAGTCAAAAAAAAAAGATTATTTCCATCAGGGAATGTCAATTATTGGAAATAGTTTGGTAGTATGAAGGTCATGCTGAATTATCTTATTTCTAAAGTAGGGGAAAAATAGCTAGGAGAATATAACGTAATGCTATATCATTTGTATGGTACTCCAAGGTCACATTATATGTAATTACAAGATCACATTATAAATAAGCTTTGTGATGTCTGGCTTATAACAGTTTGAAAAATTTCAAAGAAAAATAAACTACCCATTTGTCAGGATGTTTTTGGAGAAACAATGCAAAATAAACGGCTCTTATTGATTTCTAAAAAGAAATCAGAGGAAAATAGGCCTTAATAAATGGCATCAATATTTAACAGATAAATTGAAATAAAACCTTAAAGCAGGTCAAGAACTACCGTCATAAGTAGTAACATTCTGTGAAATTAAAAAAACATACGGAGAGAGGAGCTTCAAGATGGTGGAAGAGTAAGACGTGGAGATCACCTTCCTCTCCAGAAATACATCAGAAATACATCTACATGTGGAGCAACTCCTACAGAACACCTACTGAACGCTGGCAGAAGGCCTCAGACTTCCCAAAAGGCAAGAAACTCCCCACATACCTGGGTAGGGCAAAAGAAAAAAGAAAAAACAGAGACAAAAGAATAGGGACAGGACATGCACCAGCGGGAGGGAGCTGTGAAGGAGGAAAGGTTTCCACGCACTAGGAAGCCCCTTCGCGGGCGGAGACTCCGGGTGGCAGAGGGGGGAAGCTTCGGAGCCACGGAGGAGAGCGCAGCCACAGGGGTACGGAGGGCAAAGCAGAGAGATTCCCGCACAGAGGATCGGTGCCGAGTAGCACTAACCAGCCCAAGAGGCTTGTCTGCTCACCTGCCGGGGCGGGTGGGGGCTGGGAGCTGAGGCTCAGGCTTCAGTCGGATCGCAGGGAGAGGACTGGGGTTGGCTGTGTGAACACAGCCTGAAGGGGCTAGTGCGCCACAGCTAGCCGGGAGGGAGTCTGGGAAAAAGTCTGGAATTGCCGAAGAGGCAAGAGACTTTTTCTTGCCTCTTTGTTTCCTGGTGCGCGAGGAGAGGGGATTAAGAGCGCCGCTTAAAGGAGCCCCAGAGACGGGCGCGAGCCGCGGCTATCAGCGCGGACCCCAGAGATGGGTATGAGACGCTAAGGCTGCTGCTGCCGCCACCAAGAAGCCTGTGTGCGAGCACAGGTCACTCTCCACACCGCCCCTCCCGGGAGCCTGTGCAGCCTGCCACTGCCAGGGTCCCGTGATCCAGGGACAACTTCCCCGGGAAAACGCACGGTGTGCCTCAGGCTGGTGCAAAGTCAAGCTGGCCTCTGCCGCCGCAGGCTCGCCCCGCATCCGTACCCCTCCCTCCCCCTGGCCTGAGTGAGCCAGAGCCCCCCAAGCAGCTGCTCCTTTAACCCCGTCCTGTCTGAGCGAAAAACAGAAGCCCTCAGGCGACCAACACGCAGAGGCGGGTCCAAATCCAAAGCTGAAGCCCAGGAGCTGTGCGAACAAAGAAGAGAAAGGGAAATTTCTCCCAGCAGCCTCAGAAGCAGCGGATTAAAGCTCCACAAACAACTTGATGTACCTGCATCTGTGGAATAACTGAATAGACAACGAATCATCCCAAATTCAGGAGGTGGACTTTGGGAGCAAAGAAATATATATATTTTTCCCTTTTTCTCTTTTTGTGAGTATGTGTATGCTTCTGTGTGTGATTTTGTCTTTATAGCTTTACTTTTACCATTTGTCCTAGGGTTCTGTCTGTCCGTTTTTTGGGGGTTTTTTTAACTTTAAAAATTTTTTTCTTAATAATTATTTTTTATTTTAATGACTTTATTTTATTTTATTTTACTGTATTTTATTTTATCTTCTTTCTTTCCTTCTTTGTATTTTTTCTCCCTTTTAATCTGAGCCGTGTGGATGAAAGGCTGTTGGTGCTCCAGCCAGGCATCAGGGCTATGCCTCTGAGGTGGGAGAGCTAAGTTCAGGACACTGGTCCACAAGAGACCTTCCAGCTCCATGTAATATCAAACGGTGAAAATCTCCCAGAGATCTCCATCTCAAGGCCAAGACCCAGCTTCACTCAACGACCAGCAAGCTACAGTGCTGGACACCCTATGCCAAACAACTAGCAAGACAGGAACACAACCACACCCATTAGCAGAGAGGCTGCCTAAAATCATAATAAGGTCACAGACACCCCAAAACACACCACCGGAAGTGGACCTGCCCGCCAGAAAGACAACATCCAGCCTCATCCCCCAGAACACAGGCACTAGCCCTGTCCACCAGGAAGCCTACACAACCCACTGAACCAAACTTAGCCACTTGGGGCAGATACTGAAAACAACAGGAAGTATGAACCTGCAGCCTGTGAAAAGGAGACCCCAAACACAGTAAGTTAAGCCAAATGAGAAGACACAGAAACACACAGCAGATGAAGGAGCAAGGTAAAAACCCACCAGACTTAACAAATGAAGAGGAAATAGGCAGTCTACCTGAAAAAGAATTCAGAATAATGATAGTAAAGATGATCCAAAATCGTGGAAATAGAATGGAGAAAATACAAGAAACGTTTAACAAGACCTAGAGGAACTAAAGAGCAAACAAACAGTGATGAACAACACAATAAATGAAATTAAAAATTCTCTAGAAGGAATCAATAACAGAATAACTGAGGCAGAAGAACAAATAAGTGACCTGGAAGATAAAACAGTGGAAATAATCACTGCAGAGCAGAATAAAGAAAAAAGAATGAAAAGAATTGAGGACAGTCCCAGAGACCACTGGGACAATATTAAATGCGCCAACATTCGAATTATAGGGGTCCCAGAAGAAGAAGAGAAAAAGAAAGGGACTGAGAAAATATGTGAAGTGATTATAGTTGAAAATTTCCCTAATATGGGAAAGGAAATAGTTAATCAAGTCCAGGAAGCACAGAGAGTAACATACAGGATAAATCCGAGGAGAAACACGCCAAGACACATACTAATCAAACTATCAAAAATTAAATGCAAAGAAAAAATATTAAAAGCAGCAAGGGAAAAACAACAAGTAACACACAAGGGAATCCCCATAAGGTTAACAGCTGATCTTTCAGCAGAAACTCTGCAAGCCAGAAGGGAGTGGCAGGACATATTTAAAGTGATGAAGGAGAAAAACCTACAACCAAGATTACTCTACCCAGCAAGGATCTCATTCAGATTTGATGGAGAAATTAAAACCTTTACAGACAAGCAAAAGCTAAGAAAATTCAGCACCACTAAACCAGCTTTACAACAAATGCTAAAGGAACTTCTCTAGGCAGGAAACACAAGAGAAGGAAAAAACCTACAATAACAAACCCAAAACAATTAAGAAAATGGGCATAGGAACATACATATCGATAATTACCTTAAATGTAAATGGATTAAATGTTCCAACCAAAAGATGTAGACTGGTTGAATGGATACAAAAACAAGACCCGTATATATGCTGTCTACAAGAGACCCACTTCAGACCTAGGGACACATACAGACTGAAAGTGAGGGAATGGAAAAAGATATTCCATGCAAATGGAAATCAAAAGAAAGCTGGAGTAGAAATTCTTGTATCAGACAAAATAGACTTTAAAATAAAGACGATTACAGAGAAAAGAAGGACACTACATAATGATCAAGGGATCAATCCGAGAAGAAGATAAAACAATTGCAAATATTTATGCACCCAATATAGGAGCACCTCAATACATAAGGCAAATACTAACAGCCATAAAAGGGGAAATCGACAGTAACACAATCACAGTAGGGGACTTTAACACCCCACTTGCATCAATGGACAGATCATCCAAAATGAAAATAAATAAGGAAACACAAGCTTTAAATGATACATTAGACAAGATGGACTTAATTGATATTTATTGGACATTCCATCCAAAAACAACAGAATACACATTCTTCTCAAGTGCTCATGGAACATTCTCCAGGATAGATCATATCTTGGGGCACAAATCAAGCCTTGGTAAATTTAAGAAAATTGAAATCATAGCAAGTATCTTTTCTGAACACAATGCTATGAGACTAGATATCAATTACAGGAAAAAATCTGTAAAAAATACAAACACATGGAGGCTAAACAATACACTACTTAATAACCAAGAGATCACTGAAGAAATCAAAGAGAAAATCAAAAAATACCTAGAAACAAATGACAATGAAAACATGATGACCCAAAACCTTTGGGATGCAGCAAAAGCAGTTCTAAGAGGGAAGTTTATAGCAATACAATCCTACCTTAAGAAACAAGAAACATCTCAAATCAACAACCTAACCTTATACCTAAAGCAATTAGAGAAAGAAGAACAAAAAAACCCCAAAGTCAGCAGAAGGAAAGAAATCATAAAGATCAGATCAGAAATAAATGAAAAAGAAATGAAGGGAACGATAGCAAAGATCAATAAAAGTAAAAGCTGGTTCTTTGAGAAGATAAACAAAATTGATAAACCATTAGCCAGACTCATCAAGAGAAAAAGAGAGAAGACTCACATCAATATAATTAGAAATGAAAAAGGAGAAGTAACAACTGACACTGCAGAAATACAAAGGATCATGAGAGATTACTACAGGCAACTCTATGCCAATAAAATGGACAACCTGGAAGAAATGGACAAATACTTAGAAATGCACAACCTTCCGAGACTGAACCAGGAAGAAATAGAAAATATGAACAGTCCAATCACAAGTACTGAAATTGAAACTGTGATTAAAAACCTTCCAACAAACAAAAGCACAGGACCAGATGGATTCACAGGGGAATTCTATCAAACATTTAGAGAAGAGCTAACACCTATCATTCTCAAACTCTTCCAAAATATAGCAGAGGGAGGAACACTGCCAAACTCATTCTACGAGGCCACGATCACCCTGATACCAAAACCAGACAAAGATGTCACAAAGGAAGAAAACTACAGGCCAATATCGCTGATGAACATAGATGCAAAAATCCTCAACAAAATACTAGCAAACAGAATTCAACAACACATTAAAAGGATCATACACCATGATTAAGTGGGGTTATCCCAGGAATGCAAGGATTCTTCAATATATGGAAATCAATCAATGTGATACACCATATTAACAAATTGAAGGAGAAAAACCATATGATCATCTCAATAGATGCAGAAAAGCTTTCGACAAAATTCAACACCCATTTGTGATAAAAACCCTCCAGAAAGTAGGCAGAGAGGGAACTTTCCTCAACATAATAAAGGCCATATATGACAAATCCACAGCCAACATCGTCCTCAATGGTGAAAAACTGAAACCATTTCCACTAAGATCCGGAAGAAGACAATGTTGCCCACTCTCACCACTATTATTCAACATAGTTTTGGAAGTTTTAGCCACAGTAATCAGAGAAGAAAAAGAAATAAAAGGAATTCAAATCGGAAAAGAAGAAATAAAGCTGTCACTGTTTGAAGATGACATGATACTATACATACAGAAATCTAAAGATGCTACCAGAAAACTACTAGAGCTAATCAATGAATTTGGTAAAGTAGTAGGATACAAAATTAATGCACAGAAATCTCTAGCATTCCTATACACTAATGATGAAAAATCTGAAAGTGAAATTAAGAAAACACTCCTGTTTACCATTGCAACAAAAAGAATAAAATATCTAGGAATAAACCTACCTAAGGAGACAAAAGACCTGTATGCAGAAAATTATAAGACACTGATGAAAGAAATTAAAGATGATACAAATAGATGGAGAGATATACCATGTTCTTGGATTGGAAGAATCAACATTGTGAAAATGACAATACTACCCAAAGCAATCTACAGATTCAATGCAATCTCTATCAAACTACCACCGGCATTTTTCACAGAACTAGAACAAAAAATTTCACAATTTGTATGGAAACACAAAAGACCCCGAATAGCCAAAGCAATCTTGAGAAAGAAAAATGTAGCTAGAGATATCAGACTCCCTGACTTAAGGCTATACTACAAAGCTACAGTAATCAAGACAGTATGGTACTGGCACAAAAACAAATATAGATCAATGGAACAGGATAGAAAGCCCAGAGATAAACCCACTCACATATGGTCACCTTATCTTTGATAAAGGAGGCAAGAATATATAGTGGAGAAAAGACAGCCTCTTCAATAAGTGGTGCTGGGAAAACTGGACAGGTACATGTAAAAGTATGAAATTAGAACACTCCCTAACACCATACACAAAAATAAACTCAAAATGGATTAAAGACCTAAATGTAAGGCCAGACACTATCAAACTCTTAGAGGAAAACATAGGCAGAACACTCTATGACATAAATAACAGCAAGATCCTTTTTGACCCACCTCCTAGAGCAATGGAAATAAAACCAAAAATAAACAAATGGGACCTAATGAAACTTAAAAGCTTTTGCACAGCAAAGGAAACCATAAACAAGACGAAAAGACAACCCTCAGAATGGGAGAGAATCTTTGCAAATGAAGCAACTGACAAAGGATTAATCTCCAAAATTTACAAGCAGCTCATGCAGCTCGATATCAAAAAAAAAACAACCCAATCCAAAAACGGGCAGAAGACCTAAATAGACATTTCTCCAAAGAAGATATACAGATGGCCAACAAACACATGAAAGGATGCTGAACATCATTAATCACTGGAGAAATGCAAATCAAAACTACAATGAGATATCATCTCACACCGGTCAGAATGGCCATCATCAAAAAATCTACAAACAATAAATGCTGGAGAGGGTGTGGAGAAAAGGGAACTCTCTTGCACTGTTGGTGGGAATGTAAACTGATATAGCCACTATGGAGAACAGTATGGAGGTTCCTTAAAAAACTAAAAATAGAACTACCATACGACCCAGCCATCCCACTACTGGGCATATACCCTGAGAAAACCATAATTCAAAAAGAGTCATGTACCAAAAATGTTCATTGCAGCTGTATTTACAATAGCCAGGACATGGAAGCAACCTAATTATCCATCGCAGATGAATGGATAAAGAAGATGTGGCACATATATACAATGGAATATTACTCAGCCATAAAAAGAAACGAAATTGAGTTATTTGTAGTGAGGTGGATGGACCTAGAGTCTGTCATATAGAGTGAAGTAAGTCAGAAAGAGAAAAACAAATACCGTATGCTAACACATATATATGGAATCTAAGAAAAAAAAAAAGTTCGTGAAGAATGTAGGGGTAAGATGGGAATAAAGACACAGACCTACTAGAGAATGGACTTGAGGATATGGGGAGGGGGAAGGGTAAGCTGTGACAAAGTGAGAGAGTGGCATGGACATATATACACTACCAAACGTAAAATAGATAGCTAGTGGGAAGCAACCGCATAGCACAGGGAGATCAGCTCGGTGCTTTGTTACCACCTAGAGGGGTGTGATAGGGAGGGTGTGAGGGAGGGAGATGCAAGAGGGAAGACATATGGGAACATATGTATATGTATAACTGATTCACTTTGTTATAAAGCAGAAACTAACACACCACTATAAAGCAATTATACTCCAATAAAGATGTTAAAAAAAACCAAAAAAAAATCCAAAACGAAACCAAAAAAAACCCATAAGGAGCTAATCCAAATGCCATCAGTAAGACTTTACTATGTGCTTATATAACTTTAATGTCATGCTTGAAATTGTTTAGGGCAACCTAAACTATCAAGATACAGTATTTTCCTAGGAACACAGTCCATTTTTAAGTATCTGAGAGTGTCCACTTATATACAAGCTGACATTTAAATACTATAAATTTCTTGTGAAGAGTTCATCAAAAATAGACTATTAAATTTTTAACCCTAATTAGGAAAAAAAGATGGAAAACAATGCATTGATAAAATAATGAACTATTCATACTCTAATTCAGTACAAGCTGTTCTAATTTTTATTTCAAGTTCATATCTGTTACAGTTTAAAATTTAGCAATGTTTTCAATTTAGCAAATAATATAGTTTCCATTGTATGTATTTCTTTTTATAGAAATCGATGTTTTAAAATTATAAAATCCATGCAGGCTCCCTGTAGAAGATTTGAAGCAAAGGAAATGAATGAGGAAGAAAACTATTACCTAAAATGCAACCACATAGAGATAATTACTGCCACAATGTGCTGCATCCTTTTGTTTTCCTAGCTGTTTTGGATCTTAATATATATTACAATCATTCATAGACATACATAGAATATTTTTCATCAGCTAGGCTCAGTTTTACTTCAGTTATTATTAATTCCCTCTCTCTCTCCCTTCCTTTCTGCTTTAATACTCTAATAGTCTGTCTTGTTGTATGAAGCAAACTCACCCTGGATTTGCTATATAAGTTTTTGAACATTTCTAACTTTTTATAGATGCGATACTCTCCCTAGGTCTGTCTCACTGCTTCCCAACAAGGTGTCTTATCTACTCTTCCTCCAGCACATCAGTCCCATTTCTTATTTCAAACAAACTCAACTTCGAATGCCTTTACTCACCAAATTGGTGAGGTATAGAAGGCCATATAGATGGTCACAAGATGTGGGTGTGAATCTGTAATATAATGCTCATGAGTCATTGGGAAAACTACTTCACTTCCTTGGAACTTGGTTAATAATATTTAACATACAAGATTGTTATGATAAAGTAAAAGAGACTGTAAGTATGTAAGAACATAGCATAAAGCTTGACACATAGTAACAGTAGTTGAACTTCAACATACCCCACACAACCCATTCTTCAATCCCACTCACACATCCTACTTTTCTCCTGGCACCGTCTATAACTACATATTGGTTGGACAATTGTGGTCATGTCATTTCACCTCAGTGGTCTGCTTCCTTAGGTGAGAAACAGAACCATCTGACTGTATGGCTTTGGGGCTTCCTCCATCTATAAGATTCTATTGCTGTTTCAAATCTTCTCTCCACGAAACTGCACGCTCCCTGAAGCTGTGTGAAACTCTCTTGCTACAGCTCTGTTTCCTCCTCCCCATTCTGTTCCCTTTACCTTCTTTTAGTTTTTAATATACTGCAAAGCAAAGGTACTTGGTGACAAATTGATATTATAATGGGTAATCACAGGCAGGCATACAAAATGGAGTTAGGAGGCCATTGAGGATCTGGTCTCAGACACGTCTCTGCACCACTGAAAACCTGAACTGTCTTTGAACTGTCCCAGGCCCAAGCACACCACCAGCCGTATTCAGAACAACACCTGCCAGCTGCAGCCTTACGGTCTCAAGGTCTCTCCCTGTAACTATGCAACCATTTCGGATTCTAACCAATCTCTTTACTTAACAAACACCCTTATTTCTTCCCAGCTCCAATTATAATTACTGATAAACAACTCATGTAACTAACTGCAACCTTGCGTTTTTTGCCTTTATAAGCCTCCCCTATTGTATAGTCCTGTGGAACACAATTCAAGTGCTTCTTGAATATATGTCTCCTGGGCCACAATCCTAACAAACCCCAAATAAACACCTTTTTATTTCAAACAGGTCTCCATTTCTAAAATTTTGCTTAACATACTTAATAGATGCTTTTTAATTTTAAAGCCTGCAATATGTTCAATTTTATCTCATAATAAATTAAATAATCACCTTATGAGCCAAAATAAATGATTATTTCAAGAAACCCATGTTTTAGAAATAAAAGCAAAAAATGTTATATTCAAAAGTAGTAATTAATACACTGATGACAGCTCACGCTCAACACATTGGCACACAAGGAATATTAATTTGTATTTATGTTTAAACAGAAGAGCCAAAACGTTTAGAAGTAATATAATATTTTTTCCTCTTAAAACATTTTTATTCTTCTTAAAATCAACCATGAAAATGTCTAGAAGAATTTGAATACAGAGTATGAAATCTCACTGTGCCAAGAGTTTTAATTTAGTATTTATACTATATGCAAAGTTTCCATTCATGAGTCCAGAAATTCTTTTCTCTGGGATGGGAGATGGAGCACACAGCATATTGTGCCAGTGCATTCTTACTTCCGAAGGAGTCTTCTCTATTTTTCCTCCCATATTTATCTTCCCACAACCGAGCTTTGTGCTTGGCTCCAGAGGAAGAGTCTGTTAAAGGTAAATAACATGGCTTCTGTTTGTAAAATAGCTACAGAAATTTGAGATATTATAAAAGAATTAGCTTTCTATAATACATCTTTGCAGAAGATGTTTGCATCTTCCCAATTCTACACTCCACCCCCCAAAACTAATTCTTTTATAATATCTGAATATTATATATGAGTATTATATTCTGGGATTCTGTCTTCCACATTTGTCAATATGTTGGTTCACTGTTAGGAAGAGAATGTGTGTACAGGTTATAAAATGTAAAACTTAAAAGCAATCATCTCTGGCATATTGAAATGGAATATCTCTGCTGTTTTATTTTCAACTGTTCAAATTGTCCTTTCATTGTATTCCCAGTCTGCGGTATACTACATAACATGAATTCATTTTTAAAAGTGCATAAAACTTACTTTTAAAAAAAACTGTTGTGGTAACATTCATACCTTTTAAGATTATGAGATGGCTTATCTTGTCACAAAACTAGGGTTGGTGATAATTTCTTTAAAAAAAAAAAAAAAAAAGAACTTCCAGCACTGTATTCACTGAGAATAATTCAGTCCACCGTGAGTTATTCTTCTGTTATTCCAGAGAAGCAGAAAGTGATAGATCTTACATCCAATTCTTGTGTGAGGAAACAAAAGGACAGAGTAGCATATTTAATGTGATTTGGCAAGCTAGGAGTAAACCCAGGAGTAAAAACATAAGCAATTTATTAAATGGTAGTATTAAGAACTCTACATATGTAGTTTTTTCCATTTAATCCTCACCACAAACCTCTGAATAGATGTTATTTCACAGATGAGGACACCAAGGCCTGGGGAGGTTAAATAAACAGATTAAGGTCATGGAATTTGTAGATGATGCGACCAGGATTTAAGCCCACATCTATCTGGTTATGATGATTTCAGTTTTAACTAAAAAAGAGTTGGATTCCTTAGCTTCTACAGAGCATTCAGCTTGGAAGAGCAAGTCCTCAGGACTATTTGCAACACAGAGTTCACATGGGGAAAAATAAACATCTGTATGGTGTTTGGTGACTAACAGTCTAGTGTCAATAATGATGTGTTTTATGCACAGAGCTTTCTCGGTTTTCTTTGTTATTTTCAAAGGTAAATAAGAGCTGACCAGTATAAAGGACCCACTTTTCCCATGAACACTCTCAAAAGTGTTTGAAGTCAGAAGATGATTTTGTAGTTTCAACATGTAACTTACTTAACCACATTGCAAATGCCAAAGGCAGTGACACTGAATCAAAGGGTAGGGATTTCCATGCAGATTTGAATAAGGCTTCTTAAAGTATTTTGAAGTGTCATTAAAATGAAAGCAGGAATTTGTAACCTCAAAAGGTCAAATCTATCAATATTTTTTTCTGTGTGTCCTTTATATGCAGAGCTCTGTATGAAGTAGGTGACAAAAAGAAGACAGAAAATTCTTTCTGCTGAAGCCCTTCGTAGTCTACATACAGAAAATGTTTTATCCACCTTCATAAGTCTAATTTATCAGAGGCATAGAGGACTCACGGCATGGGAAAAGGAATAGAGATACTACTTTAGGCCTAAAAATCTCTACGTTCTATTTGGTACCTATTTATGTTACTTGATGTCTACTATAGGAATCAGGCTTTGACCTTAACTCTGAATTCATCCTTCTTTTTATCTGACCAGGTACATGGTCAGGTTGAGGGTAGATTTAGTGTTAAGAAACTCTAGATCTACTTACATTATATTGGTTTTGCCAAGTCTCATATTTTATTAGTGAACATATAACTCTCATTGTTGTGATATTAGTAATTCCACTTCATACAGTTTCAAAGTACTGTCACATGATCCTCATAAAATCCTGTGATATATGCTATAGTATATATTACCATCCCCACCTCACAGAAGGTGCAGTTAATAGCTCAAGAAGTAAAATAACTTGTCCAATTTTGCTCAGCCAATGCTGGTGTTGTACACTGGCATGCTGGTAAATGTTTTAAAGCAGACGCTGGTTCGGGGAGAGAGAGTATTTTTGTAGCATTTGCCAATTTCTGTGGTGTAAATATTCCCATCAGGGCTGATTTCAAGCGACTAACCTGACATCAGTGAGCACTGAGCTGGGGAGGGATAGCAAAATCAGCTCTTGCAAGCCAATACAAGCCAGCTTCAGTACACTACTGGCTGTAGAAAAGAGACAGAAAATATTCCTCTTGACCCATAGTTGCAATCAGTTTGCACAATAAAATTCAACACTAAAGACCCTGCCTTAGAAAGATTCCCAGGTAGTTGTTTATTTATACCCTATTTGCAAAGAGAGAAGATGGGGTATAACTTGCATCTTTGTAAACGTAACTTCACTGCATTAAGAGAGAAGTTTAACATTATTATAGAATGAAAATAGAATGAGAAGAGTATTCTCTTTCTATTTTTATTTCATAATATTTGACTCAGTGCTGGAGACACAGTAAGTACTTAGTAAGTGCTTACTTAATTTATTCTTGCTGGCATCTTAGAGATTTTCAGTGTTAATAAGGTGGAGCATACTCATGGCTTGGCCATCTCTTAGTGACAATAGTCAAGAGTGGGAAAGCACTGGAAAAACTGGAGTCTTGGGGCTTTGCTTTACCTTTAGCGAACTATGTGGTTTTGGGCAAACCACTTAAACTTATTCGGCCTCAGTTTACTCACCGAAAAAATGAGATTCTAAATATGGTTTCTACTACTCTCATTTATAAAAGGTCACAGATAACCTGAATTCTGATTGAGGAACATGAGTGTTTATCCCATTGTAGCAGCAGTCCAATCTTTATGTTTTGCTTGTAGCTATTAACTATTCCTAACTTTTATAATGTGTCATCTGATAGAACATGCAGCCTTTCCCTTCAACAACGTTATAGAGCTGTTTGATAAAACTCATCCCTGCTGAAAAACTTAACATCATGTCTAGTTTCCTGTAATAGTTGTAACTAGAGATGGTAAGATTTTATTTACTTTCAAAATCATAGCAAACTGATATTTGATTATCTAAAAATTATAAAATTATCCATCACAATTTCAAAGGCAAAGCTAATGGAAAAGAATATATAATATTATAATGATATAATAGGAAAAATGAAATCTTGCTGAGAAGTGAGAACAATTAAACAGAAATAAACAGAGGGAATCCTCTTGACTTTATCTACCATGTCAGAAACTTGAATGGAATTTAAATAGATCACTCCGAAACTATATCATATGCTGGTTAGATTTTGGTGAAAGAGAATTAATAAAATAATTATATAGATGTTGTCTACCTGGATTTAATAAAATATTAAATTTGGGGACTTCTTGAAGATAATGCTTAAAAACTTGAACTGGCACATGAAGGCTATAGCAAAAAAATAAAGTAGACATAATGCCACAGGCTTTAATGAGTTTCTCTTTTAACCCAATTGGATTCTGAAAGACAACTGAAATGTATAATGTAAACTGCCAGAACGAGGAACTGGTGATGTCCAAATATTGGCAACATAGAAGGGGGATGGGTCTTTTGAAGCATGATGAAGGAATTAAATGAGGTTAATGTTAAAGAGCTTTGTGAACGATCCTTTTTATGAGATCGGGTTACTTTTTGAAAATAAAGAATTATGGAAACCTTACATTTTTCCTATTAAAATTAAAAGGAAGCAGTGAAATCATTTATCATAAGACATGGAGTCTTACAAGAAAAGAAAGAGGAATTAAGAGCAAGTAGAGTAGGTAATCCTAATGCTTATCAAGAATGGCTTAGATATTGGCAGATGAAAATATTAGCAGTATTTTATCTATGTAATTTTTCCCTTTACATAAACATTTATTCTAAGGAGGCACTTAGAGATTATACTTCCACACTCCCCAGCCAACATAAGGGCAGTTTCTCAATAGAAGTCAATTTTACTATAATAACAAAATGTAAATGACCCTTCTAATGGCCTGATGATCTTATTTTAGCTTCATCTGGACTATTTACAAATGGATATGCCCAGTTTACATCAATAAGTCAGGTTACATTAACCTTCCAGATAGTTGTGCTAAAATCTATTTCAAGAGGAGTAAGGACCAGCAAATGCGATCTATAATCCATTCACTAATAATGTGACCTATAATCCACTCAATAATGAAAAATGCTTGCTAGCAAAGTGTACAAACTAAACATCAGCCAAAGATCAGAGTTCTCCTCAAAGCCCAGTGAAGAAACAGAATCAAGACAATCATAAACAAGTTCAAAGTAGTTATTTTAAGCTTTCTCAGCACTTATCAAAACAATAACATTTGGGGAGGTTAGTCAAATATAGATTATTCTCTTTTTTTATTCTTGTCATAAAGTGTGTGATGCTGAAGAGACTGCCCATTTAGAAAACAGTCTTGTCCTTGCTATGAATTTATCACTCAGTAAAGGGCTTTCTATGAGCATATAAGTCGAGAAAGGGGCTTCCAGCTGAGAGAAAAGCCCCATTAAGGAATATTGCCGAGACAATGCCATGGATGCAGGCATTGGGATCTGTATCATATATTAAAGCTACCTGTCACTAGAAATATTATTGCTGTAATTCTGTTCTACAAGGTTAATTAGGGGATAATTTAAAATTTTTATCTTTAAAACTTTGAAGGCCAATGGGTGGTAAATAATATTTTTCATTATGTCAAATATTAATAAATATTTGGGCTTTTTTTCCCTCCAGTCGTCAATGTGCAGTTGATGAAAATCCAATCTAATGGAATCAATGCTAATTTTCCTCCCTTTTCTTTTTTTCAGTCTCACTTAATGCTGATCCCTTCAACATGTTTGTAGGCAGAATCAATTTACAAATCACAATTATTAAATAGTTGCTGAATGGAAGATCATTAGTAGATATTTAAAAAAATAACATTCTTCTGAGGAAATAAAACAATCAGAAACCCAGCTGTAAAGACAATTACATTATGTAAATACTATTTTTTGCAATGGAAAAGTATGGAAGTGAAAATAGTACTACAAAATCAGGCTATTGTGTAACAAAATTGTATTTTGCCTAAGACTTGCCCCTATTATGATGTTTGTCATAATATTCAGCTAAAATGCAATTTGAAAAAGTGAAGCTGGACCCCTCCATCATACCACACACAAAAGCAGAACAAAACAACTCAAAATGGATCATATACCTAAATCTCTAAAACTCTTAGAAGAAATACAGGAGTAAAATGCCATGACCTTAGGCAAGGCCTTGTTAGGTATGATACAAAAGCTCAAGCGAAGATCAAGCGACAAAAGAAAAAATAAGTTGGACTTCAAAATTTAATTTTTAATCAAAATTAAAAATTTTTGTGCTTCAAATGAAGCCATGAAAGTTAAAAATAAAACCCCACAGAATGGGGGAAAATATTTGCAAGTCATATATCTGATGAGAGACTTGCATCTAAAATACATAAATAACTTCTACAACTCAATCATAAAAAGACAAAAACTCAGTGTAAAACATGGGCAAAGGGATAGACATTTTTCCAAGGAAGACAAACAAATGGCCAACTGCACCTGAAAAGACAGTAAACATCACTATCCATTATGGAAATGTGAGATAATTTTTGCAGCAACTAGAATGGTTATAATAAAAAAGACAAATGATGATAATTGTTGGTGAAGATGTGAACAACTGGAACCCTCATACATTGCTGGTGCCTGTGTCTGAGAGTAAAATGGGGTAGCCCCTTTGGAAAACAGTCTGCAAGTTCCTCAAAAGGTTAAACATAGAGTTATCCTATGACCCAGCAACTGCACTCCTAGGTAAATGATTCTCTCCTCAACCAAACTTTAGTTAGATTCCTCAGAGCCCTTCTCTCAACTAGGCCTCTACTTTTTGGCCTTCTGTGTCCATTCTTTCTGAGTCCAGTTTTAGCAAAAATCCTGCCAAGTTAGTTTAATGAGAATCCCTCTACCCTTCACATTTGACCACCATTGATATCTGATCAAATTTCTCATACCCCAAATTTGATGTCCAAGTTCTTGGCCTATCTTCAGCAGAATCTCGTTAAGCCTGTTCAGTAAGAATCACCTCCCCCACCCCCATGTCTTCTCTTAGAATTTTCCATCCCTTACTCTGCTCATTGGCTGTAGATCTCTACTTGTTTTTTGCTGTATTCAGAATTGAACTCAGTTCTACACTTAAGTCTCTTTTCCCTTGCTGCAATAGTTTCTGATTAAAATCTGTCATTACCACTTTTGGCCAGTGTCTGGCTCTGTTTCTCTTTCATAATTATCAAGAGAACTGAAAACATACAATCATACAAAAACTTGTACACAGATATTTATAGCAGCATTATTCATTATAGACAAAAAGTGAAAACAACCCACATTTTCATCAACTGATTAATGGATAAGTAAAATGTGGATATATCTATACAATGGAATATTACATGATAATTAAAATGAAATACTAATACATGCTACAAGGATGAACTTGAATACATTATGGTAAGTGAAAGGAGCCAGTTACATAAGAGCAAACATTACATGATTCCATTTATAGGAAATATCTGGAACAGACTAATCCATAGGGACAGGAAGTAGATGAGTGGTTGCCAAGAATTGGAGTTGAAGGTTTGGGGGGAAATAAGGATTGGCTGCTAATGCTGGGGTTTCTTTTCGGGTGAAGAAAATGTCCCAATGTTGATTGTGATAATAGTTGCCCAGCTCTGTCAACATACTGATTTAATTGTATACTTTAGAGAGTGCATTATATGGTATGTGAATTACATAGCAGTAAAGCTGTTACATTAAAGAAAATGTAATACCAAACATTTATACCTCACATTGGTAAGGAAATAAACTCCTAAGTCAAACATGTTATTTTCCTTTAATGTTATAAGATATTCACAACTCTCAAAAATTAAAGAATAGAGAATTATAACCCTACAGGACCTAAACAACAAGTAATTTAAAATTAGGCTATCTATCATCTATTTATCTATCTATCTATGTCATCTATTATATACATCAGTTGTATGAACCATTTCTTCAATATTATAGTATTTATCAAAACAAGAAATGGAAAAAAATGCAGAAGCAAGTATGAAACTGGCCTTATTATGTTGTACAACTGAGCAGCTTTGGTACAATGGAAAATTCTAGGACTCAGAATGGAGTCAGCTATCAGAGTGAGCTCTGCTCAAATTAGAATTTCCTTTGTGAGACTTGGTTGTTCCTTGTCATTTCTGTTTCTGTTTCCTATTCTAAATTTGGGCTAAAACATCTTATCTTCTGGGAATACTGGAAGAATTGAATATGATACAAGTAAGAGTTCACTGTGAACTATTAAGTTACATACAAATAAATCTTAATATATTATGTTGATGCAATTTCATTAGGTAAGATCAGTCACATTACCTATGCACACACCTATGTCACACTCAACTAGTGAATCTGAGTTCAGTTTAGTTTAGTTCTTTCTTTGTTTAAAGAACTTGTTGAATTATTGCCTGTGTTATGCAACTAGGGCTTAAAAATCATCTAGCAAAACAAAATAAAACAAACGAACACACAAACAAAAAACCCAATAGTTACTTCTTTTAAACCTGATAAATTTTAAGAGGCAGGGAGCAATGAGCATTACGTTTCCATCTAGAATATGAACTATACAATTCGACTGAATATAGCAATCATGAAATTCACATAAATTTAGAGGCACTGCCTAAGACAAACATTTATTTCATACGATTTGTTTTCTTTTAGCCATACTGATATAATAGAAATTCAGGAATGAGAGTCACAAAACTTTCTTTCCAGACTCTTTGAAGAAGAATATAAGTTGATGGAGATAATTAGCTCAGACTTCATAACAATAAACTTATCAAGAGGGTGAAACATAACTCTCTTTAAAATGAAAATGTAATTGAAATGGCTTTATGTTGTTCTTGTTGTTCAAGAGGAATATTTCCATAATAAAGCATCTTAAATCACTTGTCTGATGATTGATTCTACTTGGGAAAAAAAATCTGAAGATAAGCAATCTGTGGGAGTTGGCTTACAAAGCATGTGTACAGTATTCTTGACCATCTGCTTTTCTTTGTGCTAGAACATTCACGTAATATTGTTTTGTATGCTGACTTGAATTTCATTTATAAACTTCTATAATGCATGAAACACACATAGAGTGCAGAAAGCAAGAGATGAATCCGGGGAATATACAGGTTTGGAAAAGGAGTATGCACTACTTGAGAATAAATTACATTTAAATTTTGGAATAAGAGTGATCAGGCTTAAAATATTGAGAAATCTCACACTGAATCTCTAATGGTCTTGCTTAACAAATAAAACATCTCTGAAATATCTCAGTTGCTATCTTACTATTCATCCTTTCAAATACAGAGGATAAATGAAATGAAACACCAAAAAGGCTGCAAATCATTAAAATTCGTGGGCACTCTGTAAGAGCTGTCCAGAGGGTCCTTCATTTTGTACAGGCATAAAAACAAGCCTTTTCATCTTTGGTCTAACAATTGTGTATGAAAGCAAACTCAGGAACTCAGGGACAGAGCGATATATCTGAGGAACATTAAATTATAGACTCTAAGTGAAAAAAAGGAGCCAATGTAGGCCATTCTGGAGAGTTCCCCAATTAAGTAAGAAAACATACCTAATGAGTTCTTTAAAACGGCTGCCTACATGAGACACTCGATAAATAAGATCTTTACCCAGCTTATTAGAACCAGTGATTATTCACTGAAGAAGGGGAAACAGGTAGATTTCTGGAGTGAAGTGGAAATAGAAGAAGATTAATAAATACTATAGTTTCTTTGATTGGGTTTAAGTCATACTATTAAGTTTACTTTGAAATTGCAAATATAATTAAAGGGCATGAAAGTTTGTGGTTTTCAAAGGTGACAAAGTTTAAAAATGTTTTGAGGATGGTCTGTAAATTCTGCCTAAAATATTTTATAATATTAACATTAAGCTTTCTATGTCAGGGATGTTGAAATGTAGTAATAAGCACAGACACAAAAAGTGCATTGATGACTGTCTTTAATAGTTCACATTTTGGTTATTAAATTCTGTCTGTAGCATGTGAAGCTCCCAAATTCTTAAGTGTTTAAATATTTTCAATTCTCTAATCTAGACCAATTTCTGATTAATTTAGTCTCACAGACTTTAAAGGAAGCTAAAAATACTCATTATGATTGTTCTTTTGGAAAGAGCTATCAGGTCAGAGACAGGATCCGGAAGTACAAGTCAGTGACTGAACTCTAGACATTAAAAGGGCTTTTTAGGCCTGGCAACTGATTATTATATTGTTTGCAAGTAGATTATCAATATATAGATAAATGTGCATTTTAGAGCTATCGAATTAAGAGCTACCTGTCTTAGGTAGTTTTTTAAAATCATTTTTTTAAAACAAAAGTGTATTTAACTAATTTATAGCCTGTAGATAGCTTTCCCTGAAACTGAATTGCCAGTAAGGCTCAATTTAAGTTGACTGTATGAAGGTCAAAAATATAATTTTAATTTGTATAGTTTACTTAAAATATAATTTGGCAGAATAAACAAATCCTTGCCAGGAGAATAATTCATTTCCTTTTCTATTAACATTTCATCAGCACGTTCTGCATTTCTAGAACTCTAGTTCTTTGAAGAGTATTGTGATGAGAGAGAAAAACAGGCAATTTTTACACTAGTTAAAAACACTCTTTTCAAAATGCAATGGAAGTTTGGTTGGTTTGGAATGACTTAAACCTAGTTTTTTATACGTGGTTCTACAGATTAAAGAAATTGGAACTCCACTGCAATGCTAAGTGATGATCTTCCAGTTTTCAGTCACACACTGGCCAGTTTCCCTGTGGACTGTCTCTTGTCCATATTTAAGAGCTGACTACATATTCCAATGTGGGAAACATTCCTTTTCAAACTAAAGTTTTACGTTAAGTTTCAATTTCCAGCTGATTCATCAAAACGAAGCTGGTTCAGAAAGGGGAAAACTTATAAACTGCTTACATCTGTTTAACCTAAAACGTTATTCATAATCTGCCAGTGATGATGGCTAAGCCCTCTGGGGAATATGACAGGTATTTGGGGGGAAAAAAATCCGTCACAGTGCAGTGAAGAAATGACATGTATGAAAGTCTCAAGGTTACCTCATAGTTCAGTGATGGCTTTCAGCCCTGAATTTATATACACACAAACTACAAACATTTATCTGCTAAACAATTTTACATAGTAAGCATGGACATACTTGTTAAATAAAATAACGAGTTATGGGAAGCAAAAGCTTCTGAAATAAACAAGTGAAACAAATTACTATAGGTTATGATTGGGAAATAGGACATTTCATTCTAATTAATAAAGCGAATCTTTAAGTATAATATTAAGTATGGCTATATAATATATATAGCTATATGCTGCACATTACATTTACATATATAATTATATATAATACATTAATATGTAGAAATACACATGTAAATAAACATATATACATATATACATAAATATATGTAATTATCACTAGTTTGGTATGCAAATATGTGTACACACAAATATCTCACAGGTATATTAAATTCAGAATACACAGTTGACAATATTGCCTTAAAATCAAAAATAGTTTGGAATAACAAGTTTTTTGAACTGTAGTGTTAGTTGAATCAAATGTTTCTCTCCTTTCCTTTTTGCTATTAGAATGAAGTTAGTTGGCTGACAAAACAGATCTGTATAATTCTGGATAAAACTTTGGCATTTTTGTTATGAGACTTGTTTCAGCCAGTTTTATCAAGAATTCATAGCTGAATTTGGTACCTGACTTTATTTCCTACTTTTCAGAAGCTTTAAAAATGAAATAAAGAAAAGAAATTTGCTCTAACGTTGATTTACTGCCACCTATTTGGACACACCTGAGGGACCATGTATGTTAATTTCCTATTAAGAAAATACTTATATAATCACAAATCTTACTCTCTGAACTTCTGTTGACATTAATGGTACAAGTTAGAAGTTTTCAAACCCCATTATACATTTTGGTTTTAGTGCTATAAATTGATAAAAATGTTGAATAAGTTTAGTATCAAGGAATAAATATAAAATAATTCTTTTAAATCTGGGTTATGGAACCATCTCTCCTTCAAACATTTCTTTAAAACACCTTGGGGGATCCATAGCAATTTTATCTTCATTGAGGAAAGAGAAGGACAACAATGCGTATTTTAAATCTGTCTGGCTTCCAAATACTCCCGACCCCCCTCAAATATAGACCAAGAGAAACACTGAACAAGTTTGCCTCCAGAAAATGCTCGGCAATCAAAGATGAGAAGAGGTACTGGGGTCACTTCCACTCATCTGCATATTTAGTGTAGACCATCCTGTTGGAAAAAATCACATTCAAATGTGACTGAGCTGTGCATTTGTATTCATTCCACCATGGAAACAGTTTGAATGCTTTTCTCTGGAGACTTATGTATCTCAGTGACAGCTGCATTGCCACAATATGCTGAAGGGGCTCATCTTGACAGGTCATATCCTGGATTTCACATTCTGAATGGCAGCTGGGATACCAGAGAGTTTTCTCACAATGGGTAGGCCCTGTATTTAATCAGGCCCTCCCTGGCTTCAGCGACAAGCTGCACGTGTGGCTACAGGCCATTCTGATAAGTTCAAGATGTACCTTTGTCACTCCATAAATAGCAGTGACATTCACGGCAGCAATTTCTGCAGCTCTGTAAGAACCATGCTAAGTGCCTTTTAAGATCACAGATTTCCCGCGTCCCCTTGTAGCACTTTTCCCTGATGCCACATGCAGCATCAGCCCCATGCACACTGTTGGTAAACACTGGTTAAGTGGTTCAAGTTTCAAGCTGAAATCTATATCTACATCCATTTATCTCTGTCTATACAGATGTATAAACTGAAATAAAAAATCTTAACTTAATTCTGGGATATCTTGCCAACCAGAGCAAATCTGTGATAGTAACAACAAAACATGAGTCCACTCCCATTCACTGGAAGGTGAGTTACCTGTCCTAGGTGAGTCCTTGCTTCCTTCTGGGGGTGAGTGTTCACTCCTTGAGTTCATTACCAACTGGGGCCTGCATAAACCAATCACGGTGCAAAATCCTAATGAGCTGATACATTTAATATGTGCTGAAGTAAGGGGTATCTCCCTCAGCTTTTCAGTCCCCCCCGTTGTGCCAGACAGGCAGCTTTTCAGGGCATTCTCCCAGAGCACATGAGAGAGCAAATCTCTGTTACTCCTTTTGCACACTTGGAGCTCCACTTTTCACTCCCTGAGACCTCAAAAAGCAGCACCTCTTTGAAAACCTTTCTGAAAGCAGCTTGTAATGGAGTCAAACATTTTTCTGTTAGATGGGAACATAGGTTGAATTTCAGATTTCTAAGCACATCTTTGCAAAAAGACTCCTTTCAGGCCAAAAGCCTAGACTGTGCCCTAGATTTTCTCACTGGCGGGACTCCAGAGACATCTAGGGCCATGTTTCATGATTAAACCTGCAGTTCGCCTGTGGAAAATCTAGGTAAAAGGTTCCAGCATTCTAATAGAGGAGGATCAGCAATTTGCATGGGGTGTGGAAGATCCTTAGTCTGCAGGTGTCAATTCAAGTCAACAGAGGTTAAGGCCTTCGGTTAATAGCACTCCCTAAGTGAGCAAGGGATGAGAGCTTGTGAACCAAGGGCTCTGGCCCAGCACTGTCTCTCTCTCCCCTTCAAAGCAATCACCTTTAGGCTCGATGCCCTCCCCTGTCTTTTTTCTTCTCCTGGATTAGAAATTAAACCTTAATCTTTTTTCAAACATAGGTACGTATGTCCTGTTTGATCCATTTTTCTTTATTCCTCCCAGCTACTGCCTACATGCTTTGATAAATCTTTTCATTTACTTGAAGTTTTTCTTTGCCTTAATTGTACTTTAGAGTAATAAAGAAAAGGTTGAAAAACAAAGGCTACTGACAGTGATAGATCTACAATAGGGAAAGTCATATAAGTTAAACAGAAAATGGACATAACGAATTACCTGTGTTCTTAACCTCTAAAATGCTTGAACATATCTTTTAGAATTACAACAACGTTTCCACCTAGCAGCATAGTCTCTGCTAAGCAAAACTAATTTTTCTAAAGTACAATTAAATAGGATAAAGAGAAACAAAATCTTATCTGTTTATTATTTATGCTGTACTATTGAGTGCAATAGTGATATTTTTGCAATCTTTGGCCACGAATGTGAAACTTTAAAGATAAGGGGCACATGTAGCTCAGTCTGAGAGTTTAGCTCTTTATAAAAATTTTTAAAATGTTGGATAAGACTTGTTCCAAGGGACAAACAAGTGAAAGGCAGCAGAGTTTAGCAAGATGTATCACTGTGCAGTAGTTACAGGCACACTGGAGCCAGGCTGATGGGGTTCAATGCCCATTGCTAGAACTTACTGTATGAGCTTGTACAAGATGTTTAACTTTGTTGTGTCTTAATCCATCATCATCACTCCATCATCAGTAATATTTACCTTATAGGTTTGTTAGAGAGACTAAATAAGTTAAAGTTTGTAAAGTAGCACAAACAATGCCTGGCACATAGTACTATACTATTTATTGTTGAAAATAATAAAAATAAGAAAGCAACTTTTTAAAGCTCAATCCATTTTTAAGTAAGAAACTGGGAATATGCAGCAGATATCTATATAAAACAAAGACTTTATTCTTCTGAATCCAAGAAGCCCCTTCAAAATCTCAAGAGACCTATTTTATGTCTTGTAATATCTCTGGGTGGTAATATATTGTAATAATGTTTGTGAGTTTAGGCAAGCAGTCAAGGACACTTCATCAAGAGTGATATGGAGAATCACTGTTGCGTTATTTGGACAAAGATATCCTCTAGAATGATTGCGTTATATTTGTCTACGTGTGTGTATGTGTG
Source organism: Balaenoptera physalus (assembly GCF_965194825.1). NCBI lineage: Eukaryota > Metazoa > Chordata > Mammalia > Artiodactyla > Balaenopteridae > Balaenoptera > Balaenoptera physalus. The sequence goes on along the minus strand of NC_138890.1, from coordinate 95,950,481 downwards.
TGTGCGTATGTGTATAGACATGCAAAAAGTATATGTGTGCAAATATAACTAAAATTGATTTTTAAAAGAGATACAGACAGGGGCTTCCCTGGTGGCGCAGTGGTTGAGAATCTGCCTGCCAATGCAGGGGACACGGGTTTGAGCCCCGGTCTCGGAAGATCCCACCTGCCGCGGAGCAACTAAGCCCGTGCGCCACAACTACTGAGCCTGCGTGTCTGGAGCCTGTGCTCCCCCAACAAGAGAGGCCGTGACAGTGAGAGGCCCGCGCACCACGATGAAATTGGCCCCCGCTTGCCGCAACTAGAGAAAGCCCTCGCACAGAAACGAAGACCCAACACAGCCAAAAATAAATAAATAAATAAATAAATTAATTAAAAAAAAAAAACCTAAAAGAGATACAGACAAATGATTTCTACAGAGGATTAAGTACATAGTCATATGTATTTACATAACCATACTTGCATATGACTTCAAATCTATGTATTATTTTTTATTACATTTGCTTAGGTTGTAAGTATAAGTAGTGTTTCAAGAACAAATTGCTTAAAAGATAGTATGACCAGCACATCAGTTCTTAAAATTTAGACCCAGAGTTTCTCAAAATAAATCCTACTGTAAATACATATAGGACTGACTTTGAGTGTCCACTGACCACTCCCTTTAACGATATAAGTTGAAACTGAAGTTCCTGGTTTTACCAATGGATCATTAGTTACATTATATAAATATATTTATATGTTATAAATTATTTTTAGAAATATTTCTCTTTTTTGCATTTATGCTCCAGTCCTTCAGCAACCACTTAACTTTGAAGGTCTACTATCCGCCAGGTACTCTGCTGGGGAGCAAGTGCAGAGCAGGACGTGCTCTTATCTTAAAAAAAAAAAAGACTTATAAAATCCACCTATTAGGAGGATTAAATGAAAGAATAAATGTTCAGTAAATGGAGTTATTCTTATTGCTATTGTCCTTCCTCCTGTGCAGAGACACACAACTCTTCTCCAGCGTATTTTCCAATCTGCATCCTGCTTCATCGTATTCTTTTGTCCTTCATTCTCCACTACTTCTGCTATACTACTTAACCTTCCACTGGAGCTGGAGTCCAGTTATTAGCTAGGCAGAGTGCTCCTAGATGGGTCAGATGTGATTATTTCTGAGGGGACCACCCCCAAAAATTATTTTAGTGTTAAAATTCTCATCTGACTCGATCTAACTTTTCTACATTTTTTTTTGCAGGGGGGATAGATGGGTGACATAGGAGTTGAGACATAATAGGCATCTGTATATGCAAGTGAAAAATATTGGAGTATACTCTCAGGATCTAGTACCATAATTTGGTCTAAAACACTGATTCTTGAAAACACTTAGCATTTATCTCTGAGTTCTAAACAGAAACTAGTTTTGTTTAAATACAACACTATTCCTATTGGTCTAAATAGATACCAATTATCAATAACAGAGACTTCATATCTAGATAAGTTAAATATGTTGTGTTCATTCATACTTGAAGTAAGAGCTCAGATACAAATCAGTCCATGCTTTAGGTTTTATCATTTTTATTTTAAACTTAACTCCACATGGACTAGTTTTTCCTTTCGAGGTTCTGTAGGCATACCACAGTTTTTTCAATTAGACCTAAAATGTGCTACTGTATATCTGGGACATATGTCTGAGGGAAGCCTTCCCAATTCTTAAAAAATATTGAGGATATTTCTGTACCACAGGTGTTTCATTACTAAAGACATTTCAGTATCACAGATGTTTCATTTTCAAATATGCTTTGGACCACAGCAACTATAATAATAAGAAGAAAGATTTGCTATTCCTTTCAATGAAGTGAAGGAAATTGTTCTTATTGTCAGAGTGTGACTCGCCCTTTTCAGTTAATGTAGGTTAGTGCACTAAAACGTATCACAGCGTTCTAAAATATAATATACCCTTAGCTAACTTCCACATCTTTCTGTTTCCTTCTCTTCTTGTTTTTATTGGCCTGCTTTAGACCATCAGTAATTCGCACACAGTTTAACAAATTAGCCTTTAAAATAATCTTATAGGCCCTCGTTACCCAATACAAGACTAATTTTATGAAAATACAGCTCTGATCTTATCACTTATTGCTCACAAACCTCTCCTGATTCTCTACTTTCAAAAGAATAAAGTTCCTTGTTACACGGTTCAAAGCTTTCTAGAATCTTACACTAGTCAAACTCTTTAGTAAACTGTCTCACTCTCTTACTCAATTATTCTCTCACTGTTCTTACTCAGTTATTTCTACTCTAATGATTTTGTTCATCTCCTCTCTGTGTCAAGCAAGTTTCTTTTACCCTGCTAATCTACCATCTCCGATTAGGGAAATCCAATCCACATTTCAGGGCCCAAAACGCCCCCTTTTAATGAAATAGCTCATGATTTACATTGATGAAAAGTAATTATTCCCTTTACAATACATTGTTACATTCATGCATTCATTCTGTATTTAATCAGGTGCTAGACACTGTGTGATGAATTCAAAGGTGAATAAGGCAAATTCTCTGCCCTCATATTACACAGGCGTTTATTTGGTTGTATTTGTTGTAAGTTTTATATACTGTTTTTGGTTACTATCTCACCTTACCCAGCAAAACTGAGAACCCCTGGAGGGCAGAGATCAAACGAATTGATCTTTATATCCCTGGGTCCTAACAGGGAACTTGCATTTGGAGGAAGGCAGTAGATCTTTCTTGAAGTGAAGTGAATTCCTAGTCTGTTATGGACTTCTGATTCATGATAAATGACACACGGGCTTCTTGGTGATTCATATTACTACAGCCCTGGTGAGTGGTCTCTAAAATAATCTTACTGGTTTTATTAGACTCCAAAGTGAATACCTAGCATACTAAATTAAATTTTTATTTTAATGCATTTCTAGTGTAAAAAGGCACTAGAGAGTACAGATTATGAAATCAAGCTGCATGGCTTGGATTCTGGCTCTGCCTTTTACTAGTTGTGTAAACTTGGGCAAGTTACTTACTTCCTCAGTTTCCTTATGTGGAAAATGAAAGAAACAACAGAACTAGCTTAGTGGGTTGTTTACAAAGTGTGAAAATCACTTGTAATAGTGACTGGTACATAGTGTTACATGAGTGTTACAATATCATACAATGAAATGACTGCAAAAAGGCATCTGTCTTTACACATGTCATTTTCTCTGCCTGAAACACTTTCCCCCCATTCCTTACATTAACTAAAACACCCATTTCTCCAGCAGGTCTTTTTCTTTTAAGAGAGCTCCCATTCTCATTTCTTTCAGAAGTGATCCTCCCACAGCACCTTTACCTCCCCCATCATAGAATTTGTTATACTGTCCTGTAATTTCCTGCTACTAATATAATCATCCAAGTGAAGGTGAGAAACGTGTCTTTAGTCCAAGTTGGAACCCCAGACCTGCAAAGTACCTGGCACATAGCATATGTTCAATAAAAGTTGAATGAATGGGTGAAATTAGTAAAGAAAACTGAAGTTTAGGAAATCATCTAAGTCAAGTGAGTACTAATATAATAATAAGGGATATTAGTATAAAATGCAATCTAAATATATAAACATATACAAAATGTATATGTGAATATAATATTGAGGTCTATTTTTAATAGAATTAGAGAAGTCGAAAAAGGAAAGAATAATAAGTAGAAATAAAACATGAAATCCTACAGTGACAAAAGGAACAACTGTTAATTTGTGGGGATTAGAAAGAGTAGAATAGCTTAGGATTTAGCATTTCTTAAAACTTCACTTGGATATTAAACACAGTAACCTCATGGTTGTCTATCTCACATAAAAAAGAAATGTCCTTACTTTTGACAATGCCTGTAATTTGGTATCTAATGGGGACATTAAAACATATTTACTGGAAGGAATTATTGTGACTTACTTTAATTTGATGGTTTTGAATTTCTGAATGCTTACAAATTTTTTTTCTCCTTCTCAAGTTGTCACGCTTGATGAAATTGACCTATCTTACTTGAATTAATTTTTTCAAAGCCATAAAACAAAGAAAAATGGGAAGAAGTCTTTCAATTTATATTCTTACACTTACGACTATAGCACTTTTGCATCCCAAAAGGGATACTAAAAGATACTAACTTGGTCTTTTCAATTTGCACACAAAGTTCTCATCACAAATTCTAAGAGACCCATAGGTTTAGATCTATTAGCAAGTGGTCATTTCATTAACTACACAAAGTGACATTTCTCTCTTAGATTATGTGTTACAATAAGAACTATATTTGGTCTTTGTCCCCCAGTTCCTGGCACAGAGCTCCTAAACCTTGGAATTTCCTGAGTGATAGGAGTGTCTTTTGTTCTAAATAAAGGTTACTAACATTAGTACTAAGTTTGCACTAATGAGGTGACTTAAGGTGAGGCCCCTAGATACCTCAGGACAAGTGCTGGTGATTAGAAAGGCCAATTCATTAGAGGGTGAAAAATTTCCTCCCATCCCTGACCTCTAGAAAGGGGAGTGGGGCTGCACTGGGGTATAAAAGGTCCTGAACAAGGCTATTCAGAGAGCTCCCTGGCTGGTATACAGTCCAAAGTGCTGAAAGCCCCCAGGCATCCCAGTTTTCCCACTCCCCACTCCATACCTTGCCATATGTATATCTTCTATTTGGCAGTTCCTGAGTTACATCCCTTATAGTAAACCAGTACTAGTAAGCAAAGTGCTTTCCTGAGTAATATAAGTTGTCCTAGCAAATTATCAAGCCCAAGGAAGGGGTTGTGCGAACCCTTGATTTACAGCCAGTCTGTCAGAAATACACATGGCCAGAGACTTGTAATTGGTGTCTGTAGCGGGGAGGCGTGTGGAACTGGGCCATTCAACTTGAGGGATCTGATGCTAACTCTGGGTAGATTTTGTCAAAATTGAATTGAATTGTTGGACACACAGTTGGCGTCCAGAGAATTAGAGATTGGTCCTTCGTATCAGAAAACGCTCCAGAGATTATTGTGTGGGGAGTTAATCAATTGTTTATGGAAATGTTAGATATTCTGACAGCCAATGTTAGATAGTCTATTTATTTTGAAAGATGTTGCCATTTCCCCCAAACATAACCAGATTATGTGGCTGAAGAAATAGGAAAATACATGGGAAAAGCATTAATTTAAAAAAATATATGTCTTTCAGTCACAATAAATGTGGCCAGCTGAAATTGGAACATGTATGTTACAGAAGGTAAACACTCAACAATTTGCTTCATGCAGTATTGAAATTACTGGTAGTTGAAATATATTTCATATTTATTCTTACCAAATTTTGCACCAGAAGTTTTACTTGTCACTCATGTGAAACGTTTAAGATAAAGTTTAAAATGGAAAAAGACATTATGGATGCTGTGGTTGCCAAATAGTATTTCAGAAATAACGTAGTAAAAGACAATAGAGATTTACCAACAACTAATGCAGAACTGTTTCACCTGCCAAGTTTAGAATAGACATATTTCCCCTTTTAGTATGCAGTGGACATATTTATCCATTATTAATATTCACCAGAATGGAAAGATAAACATCAGTTAACTTCAAACCAAATTGATGGAGATAATAGAAGTGAAGAGGAAGATAAACTCGGACATCTGGAGTACAGTACATTCTGACATCAGGGTAAGGCGTAAGATGTAATTACTGGTCTCCTATTGGTTTTTTTTAGCCAAAGGTTTTATTTATGTCAATATATTTTATTAGAAGCACGTGCTCTTAATTTAAATAAACCAACAGAAAGAAGGGGAGGTTGCCAGGAGAGAGGGGGAATATCTGAAGAGAGAAATAAGCTTTTCTGCACAGCAAAGGAAACCATAAACAAAGCAAAAAGACAACCTATAGAATGAGAGAAAACATTTGCGAATGATGCAACCAACAAGGCCTTAATTTCCAAAATACGTATACAAACAGCTCATACAACTCAACCACACACACACACACACACACACACACACACATACCAACCCAATCGAAAACTGGACAGAAGACCTAAATAGACATCTCTCCAAAGAAGAAATACAGATAGCCAATAGGCACATGAAAAGATACTCAACATCACTAATTATTAGAGAAATGTAAATCAAAAGTACAATGAGGTACCACCTCACACTGGTTAGAGTGGCCATCATTAAAAACTCTACAAATAACAAATGCTGGAAAGGATGTGGAGAAAAAGGAACCCTCTTACGCTGTTGGGGGGAATGTAAATTGGTACAGCAACTGTGGAAAACAGTATGGAGATTCCTCAGAAAACTAAAAATAGAACTACCATATGATCCAGCAATCCCACTCCTGGGCATGTATCCAGACAAAACTCTAATCCAAAAAGATACATGCACCCCTATCTTCACAGCAGTACTATCTACAGTAGCTAAGACATGGAAACAACCTAAATGTCCATCAACAGATGAATGGATAAAGAAGATGTGGTAAATATATACAATGGAATACTACTCAGCCATAAAAAAGAATGAAATAATGCCATTTGCAGCAACATGGATGCAACTAGAGATTATTATACTAAGTGAAGTAAGTCAGAATGAGAAAGACAAATACCATATGTATCCCTTATATGTGGAGTCTAAAATATGACACAAATGAACCTATCTACAATACAGAAACAGACTCATGGAAATAGAGAACAGACTTGTGGTTGCCAAGTGGGAGGGGGCTGGGAGAGGGATGGAGGGGGAGGTTGGGGTCAGCAGGTGTAAGCTATTATATATGGAATGGATAAACAACAAGATCCTACTGTATAGTACAGAGAACTATATTCAGTATCCTATGATAAACCATAGGATATTCTTTTCCATGATGGAAAAGAAAGTAGAAAAAGAATGTATATATACGTATAACTGAATCACTTTGCTGTACAGCAGAAATTAACACAATATTGTAAATCAACTATACTTCAATAAAAAAAGAAATAAGCTTTTCTTAATTACCCAAAGGGTAATTTACTGAACTTGTTTTTCAGTGATGCATTAATTAGAGCCAAGCCTTGTTGAGTACTTATAATGTGTCAGGCACTAATCTCTATGCTTTACATATAACTCAAATGATCCTCTCAGCAAGCCTATGAAGTAGATATTCTTAATAAGCCCATTTTATAGATCAGAAACCTAAAGCATGATGAGCATGAAGAACTGGCCCGAAGTAATAGCTGGTAAGCTGTGGAACTGGGAAATAATAAATGATCTCCCTCCAGAGTCTGTGCCCTAAGAATTATGTTGAGCTGAATCTTAGTAATGCTATTAATTTGGCCATGCCATTTTTAGTTGGACGTTTTTAGTTACATGAAGTCAATTTGAAATTAAAAAAATAAATTACTAAAAAGTAAAATGTGACTGAGGGTCCAATACTCCATGTTGTAATTTTCGTGGGCATTATTCTGAGATTAGTTATTAGGCATGTTGCATTAACTAATAAATATTGCAGAGAAGTAGAAACACTTCTAAAATCTAAAGTAGAAAAAAAAGGTTAACATGCTTTTCTCAGTTAAATCAATGGTACTCCTTATTAAGTATAACCTGGAATTAAACAACTTTCACTTTTCTATGGCAAATGTTAAATCCCAAGTTGACTTCTTAACTTGTCAAAGTTATCATTCTCTATTTCTGAAGGGGACAAATAATTTTAGGAATAAAAAATAATTCAAACAATCAACTTGAATTGTGCATGATTAGAAAAAACATTTCTAGAAAGTATTTTATCATCTCTGGATTCTGTTTCTACTTAGATTTGGCAGAAATAACACTGATACTTGGGAAAGAATGAAATCCATCAGAGAAAATTGCTACTGTTCTGTGCTGACATTAAAATGGGATACTTTGGAGACCAACTTTCCAATTCCCAGGTAAAAACACTCCTATGTCAGTTATGATCACTATTGACTTTACTCACAGGCGCTCTAATGGAAGTTTAGGGAATTTTCTCGTTAGTGCTAAAACACACACACACACACACACACACACACACACACACACACACATGCATATTCACTATACCTGAGGGAAATAAGAGGCCATTCTGATTATTAGCTCTACTTTCACTTGTAAAATCTGAGTCATTGTAAGTGTCAGAGGTACTTCGGGAGTCAATGCTGAATTGGTTTACAAAGAAAGAAAGAAAAAAGATAGGACAGATATATGATAGATAGGTAGATACATAGATACATGATAGACAGGTAGGTAGGTAGTAGATAGATTCCTGCAGCTTTATTTTCCATATTTTCTTCAAATTTGGGGAGAACACATAAAACAAAATCATAAGCCAATTTATATCTTAGTCTTATGCACCCATTTCTATACCCAAATTCTGTCTTGAGGATAATTCTAAAATATTAAAACATAGGAAATTTTACTTTTATGTTCTTTTTTTTTTTCACTGCTCAGCCCAAACTCAAAGTCCTAACCTTCTCCAAACCACTGGGAAAAAGAGATGATTTCCTTTATGTGATAGGTGAAAAGCTATAAATAACAGAAGATAGAGTTCAACAGCTGTGCCAAGTGATTCTCCCAGCACAACACACACACATACATACACACACGTGTGTGCAAACACATGTTCTTCCATTTTGCCAGTGTTCTCACAGACGAAATAAAATAAATGGTATTCACAGGTCCTGTAAGCAGCAGGAACCTTTCACTAGGATTTAATTGTTCAAATCCAAAACTTATTTTTCTTGCTTTTCCTAAATCAAATACTATATTTGCTGTTTCTTATTGCTTCTCTCAATCAGGTAAGACAATTAATGGAAACGAACGGCACAGATTTGCTGTCTATAACACTTACTGGTTCTGTGGCAGTGGACAAGCCATCTCCCAGCACCAGCGGTGAAATATTGTAGATGCAATGGTTACAATGGAACGACATTCAACCATGGAATGAATTTAAGAGATGTTAGATGCAACGTCCACTATACTATTTTGCCTGTACAGCTCTATAAAATCAGTTTTCTTGACAAAAATCATCCTCCTCAATTATAAGATTAAAACTGCTATAAAACAGAGTAATGATGAATTCTGTATGATCTCAAGTATTGCTGTAAAAGGTTTGGTTCTAATTCTCTTTGCTGAGATGCTTTTTTCTGGAATAAGGAGGAAACAATATTTCAGTTTCTTAACCTAAAACATCTCGGAAATAAATAACTAGGAGTTATAGTAAAATGTAGAGTAAATGAAATATTTTTCCTATAAATCTGAACTGCTACTTTGCACACATACATTTTTTCTATTTAGAAATGAATCTTAATCTGTAATAACAATTCATTCAATTAGTTCAATAGAAAACTCCATTAGAGTTCTGGAATATCTAGTACCTAATATAGAATTGGATGCACATTAACACACACATATATACAAACGTGTAAATATATAAATTTGTTATAGTGTTTTAATCATGTGTTATCAAGTATTAAAACTTATTTCTGTTTTCTTTATAACATTTTTACCAAAAATTATTTTTTCTTCCTGTATTTTTAGTTATGACTAAAGGAAATGACAATAAAATTTTACTTTCTCAGATAGGTTATTGTCATTTTTACATATTATTTTTGTTTTTAGGTTATGTCATTAAGAAATCAAAATTTTCCAATTATGTAAGTAAACATATTTCTTACCTGTGAGAATCAATGTCAAAGCTACCAAGTTTCTAGGATAAAATGGAAAATTTTAACTCTTGTCAAAATGCTTTCAAGCTTTTATAATAGAGAAATTAGAACATAAGAATTTTGCCATATCATAACTATCATTAATAAGATTAGGAGGGCTTCCCTGGTGGCGCAGTGGTTAAGAATCCGCCTGCCAATGCAGGGGACACGGGTTCAAGCCCTGGTCCGGGAAGATCCCACATGCCGCGGAGCAACTAAGCCCGTGCGCCACAACTCCTGAGACTGCGCTCTAGAGCCCACGAGCCACAACTACTAAGCCCGCGTGCCACAACTACTGAAGCTCGTGTGCCTAGAGCCCGTGCTCCACAACGAGAGAAGCCACCGCAATGAGAAGCCCGCGCACCGCAACGAAGAGTAGCCCCCTCTCGCCACAACTAGAAAAAGCCCGCGTGCAGCAACGGAGACCCAATACAGCCAAAAATATATAAATAAAATAAAAAAAAATAATAATAATAAGATTAGGAGTTCTTACATTTTAGAAAAAAGAACAATATGTAGGTAAATAATAAGTTTAGAGTACATATTCATTTCTGAGAAACATCATAAAATTGAATGCCATTCAAAGCATTTAGCCAGGCCAAACTCAATAGCAGGGAAAAGAATTTGAGTACTTTTTCTTTAGTCAATAACATTCAGAGACTCCACTTTAGAAATTACCATATAAGTGATCCATTATGCATGCTTATATTTGATTAGAATAACAAACCAAAGAGATGAATTATATAAAAGTGATTGATTTTTCTTTTATATATATCAGTGCTGTCAGTGCATTTGCTTTAGCTGATCTAAACAATGATGACAGATACAATAAAAAGAAAATATTCTAGTAAGTGAGATGGACATTCCTGACAGAGTTACCAGTGTGATAGAAAGGATTTTGTTTAATAAGCATGTATTGTTAGTGGCCTGAATTTCTCTGTAATATACACAAGATTCTCCTTGAATCATACATGTATTCTGGTTTGCTGGAGGTGGCTCTTAATGATTCACAAGAGCCATTGTTAAATTTTCTTGAATTTTATGAGCTGGTTGATGTCTCATAAGTAGCCTGAAATTCAACATGGTGGGAGTGTTTACACTATGGAAATCAGCAAATGCTATAATCCAGGTTTGTCTGTTTTCCTAGAGAGCTGATTATTAAACATTTATTAGCACACACTGCCTGAAAAGAACCTCTATTGGTGAAATGCTGAGTAGTTTTCTGCAACTATTCCACAACCAGTTTCTTAAGACAGTGAAAAGAACATGACATTTGGTATCAAAAGATGGATGTTTGAGACTAAGCTACTGTATGTACAGTCTCAGTAAGTCACTTCATTAATGTCATTATTTTTAGTGAGACCTTTGATTAGATGATACGCAAAGTTTTCTCCAGTTCTAAGACTGTCTGAATCAATTGCCATATATGTGTATACCTCATTCTCCTCCCCAAGAGCAGAACAATGAAACTAATGGTTAAGAGCTGGATAAAGCAGAGAACCAAGATAAGTTAATCAGGGTAATTGTCAGGATGGAAGAAACAAAGGGGTGTGTGTCTGGTGAAGACTGGATAACAACGCCTAGACACAGAAGACAGGACAACTCAGCTCTGGCTCACAGTTATCTTGAAGAAATGAAGGTCCAGTATTGCCAGATCTTCTGATATTTAAAGAATCAACAGAAATTGAAATTTTTATTTGAAAGCTCATGGCTCTTAACTATTAGCAAAAAATTTCATTTTTAAATATCTGTGTTGTTAAACAAGTCAGTGGACTGGTCAGACATCAGTTTGATATCCCTATTCCATAATCAGGAAGAGGAACAGAAACAGCAATAGCGTGTTTCTACAAGAGAAATGAAAGGAATCAGGTATTTTAATGCAAACCAACATTATATTACTTATACCACTAACAAAGAGATGAGTGCCAAATAGATGCCGAAAACAATATATTTAAAAGAATCTGTCTTGACCAGAAATAATATCTAAATTATACTTTTCTCATTCCAGTCCAAACATTAGTACCTGATTATGTTGGGAATACTACAGGGAGCACTAGAGAAAAAAACCTGTTAAATTAAATACTAAAATAAAACAGTATAACAAGTTGTTTGCTTATTTACCTATAAGAATGCAATTAGTTTAATCTGAATTTAAAATAAATACTTAAAATAAAGACTTGAGTCCAGAGATTCAAGTCTAAGTCATCAACATTGTAGCTAGTTAGAATATATTCTCTGGCACTTTCCTCAGGTATATCTTCATGAACATTTGCTTTGTATGGACTAATAAATGCGTACAATAGAAAACATAATTGCCACTAGGTAATTTCAGCAAACTGTGAAACAATGTCATCCACATTAAGCTTCCCAGCAAAACTGTTTAAACTATGTTGACAAAGCTAGTTCCTAAAACAGATTATTTTTTATTCCTATAGCCTTTCACCAACTTAGAATGTGTAAGAATTGATATTTAGTTATAATACAAATTTCACTGGTTCTCTGGACAAATAATTTTAAAGTTCCTTATTGTATTTCAAATTTCACTTAAAATAAAATATTTCAAATTTAGATGGTTTGAGTTTTACAAATAATATGGCACACCATCAATCAATTTACTAGAAGAGATCTTGATTTTGCTCTGCAGATGTCAGCTGAAAGCCTGAGTAGATAAATGAACTTAAATTTAATGAAATGCTTCAGAACCCTCCTATAAGATTTGTGTTATCTCTTTTGGAGTTGGAAAAAAATTGGAATTCTATTTTAGAATTACTTAAAAATTTGTGCCTGAAGTTTGGGGTATAAATCCTTAGCTAGACACAGTTTATTTGGTTGTTTCCTCTTCTTGTCTATGAAAAAGAATTTTCTTTCATCTCTGGCCAGGAAACACCGGCCAGAAACAGCTCAAGATCTGTGATAACATATAAACAGGAATGAATTCACTTTCTGAATATCATTTTGGTAAAGAGTACAAAGCTACATAAATTAATAGGTTTTATTATATTGAAAAATCATACATCCAAAAGGAATGATAAAGTGGCACAAATATTATCATACTAATATAAAGCTACACTTTTCTATAGAGATATGGGTGGAAAGTGAGCTACTGGCATCAGCAGTTCTGGCTCTGCCACTATCTGCATGTCTAGTCTTGGATCAGACTGGCTCTCAATAGCCTGCTTTGTAAAATAAGGGTTTTAGCTCGATTATGTCAAAGGATCACTACAGTCTCTTCAAGATATATTAATTAGCTATGCATAACATATTTATATATTTTAAAAATTATATCCTTTAAATATTTTCACTACACCTCAAATCTTTTTTTAACTATTCCTGATCCCGAACTTTATATTATATATGGTTTTATCAGTGAGACACAGCAAAATTTTCTGATGTGTGAAATGACAATCTTCAATGCTTTTCAAATGGGTTAAAATTTTCTAAGCAGTTATGAACTTCCTTGCACCTTTTTTAACATTTTCAAATATATTCTACTTATTTTAGGGAGGAACATAGTGCTATTTTTAAAGAAATCCAAAGCAAAGGATACAGTTGCTTGATGAACATACTTAAATACATGGCGATTTTAGAGGTTCCTTTAGGGTTAAAGATGGGGGATTTTCAAAGAAACTACAAAACTTGTTTTCAATGTATTACTACAATGAAATGAAGAACAAGCTATGAAAATGTTCCCTAATATCATCAACCATCAGCTTGTTTAGAAAGTCCCCAATCAAACCTAAGTGTTAAAAGGTCCAGAACACTGAGTGACGATGCCAAATTCCCCAAGCAGTTCATGTCATCGTGAGTCACAAGGCTTGAGCAATGCAGTCATTTCCTAGCACACTAACTGCTGGAGAGGAAACTGCATGTCTCCTTCATCTCCTGGCCAGTCAGGGCAGCATCACATTTGAATAGTCTGGTCTGCCTTTCAGTCTCCTTCCCAGAAAGCTTATGCTTGCTCCTGTGACTTTCCTGTCCCCAGGTTTCTTAAGGATATAAGAAAGCCAGTCTCCAAAGTTTTCCTATTACATAGATCCAAAAGAATAAAGTGAATGAAAATAGTGGTGTGTCACCTTATTTTTCTTTTTTTTTTGTAATTGTTTCTTCCTCTTCTATTCTCCAGTAAATCCCTGCCATCCACCTAATCTATCTGCAGTCCCAGTATGCCTCCTCCTCATCATATTCAGTGTCTCACATGCTGTGAAAAATCCAAGGACTTAGTTCCTGTGCACACCAAGTAAAATGAGAAAACCAGAACAAGGGAAATGTCAAACCCACCAAATATCATGGTGGACAAAGAAGAGTGATTCATAAATCCATCTGAATAAAATTTTGTTCTGTTACCTTGAATTATTTCTAAACAGGTTACTCATTTTAATAGTTGCATACCTGTTTCCTTTTATCACCTTCCATCCCTTTCTAGAATAAATTTTAGCATGTGGAATCATTGTTCGGATCTTGAAGCTTTTTGTAAATTGGGATTCTGATGAATAGTCTTTTATTAAAAATCAAGCCATAAGGTATCGAAGTCATTCATTCTGTTTAGTTCTTTCAGAAGAGGACTATTATGCAGTATTTAGCTATGATACAATTAGAGAACAGGCACTGCTGTGAGTTCTTGGTCTATACTCCTAGCTAACCTTTAATCCAGCTTGGAAACTGTTTTGTGCATCTCTGCTCAGTGATCCCGCTCAGCTCATATATCCCACTGGAGATATTCCAGGCATTTGCCAAATCCCTTGGGCTAGCATTTCCAAATTACCTTGTCTCTTCCTTATATGAATCTCTGGATTATGAAGGAGGGGATTCCATCACTTGAGGAAGCCCATGTTTTTGTTACTTTCTCTGCAGCTTCAGACCTAGCCCAGCTCCTGGCACAGGATGCATCTATAAGTGTTGAAGGGGTGAACATGCAGAAACACATCTATTCATATTTTCCAATTGTGGAATTATGTAATTTAAAGTATTTTGCCACTTCAGTATAAACTTTTTAATGAAAAACTTTGTATTTCATTTTTTTGTGCACTCTGATAGGAATGCCATGCTTTCTGCCTTACTAAAATATTTGTATGAAACATATTCTGTGTTAATTATTTCCCATAAAATAATTAGCTTACTAATTTGGAAACTGACAGCAATACTGTTGTAGGCATCTGTTCTAGGGAAAAAAGAGAGACAGTATTTGCCAGCTGAATAAACTACAAAATGTGCTTAGCAGCACTGATTCTGCCTAAAAATGACTTTTATTAATGGAGACCTGCTGACGGATTATATGACTACAACACTATGAATTCACAAAGTATCAATTTATTTTTTGTTAATGGTGACTACCAAGAAGCAAAAGCAAACGTGAGAGTTTTGGGAAAGTGCCCATATTCCACCCCAACACTGTTCCTTTAATTTTTATTGTTTTAAAATAGATGCTGTCAAATATTTATGACTGTACAATTTTCCCAAGCACTACAGAGAAACAGATATTTTAATGCAAGATCAGGTTGTCATATTGCAAAAATTTTATATATGGCTATAAAATAATTTCTGCAGAAAGTTTGCAGAATTCTCTTGAGAAGAGTAAGATGATCAATGGAATAAAATGCAAAATTATAACTTTAGCTGTAAGTAATAATTTTACTTTAAGTAAGATCCATTGGAGCAAAGGAAAAAAATGAAGTTAAATTCTATTAGACTAAATCATCAAAAAATATTAGTAGTGTAATACAGAATCCCTTGCATTTTAGATCATGTAAGAATATCCAGATGTCATATGATTGTTTTAGCTATTTAATTTCATCCAAGTTTGAGACTGGCACAAATATCATTGGATATCTGAAACAAGGAAGCTCTAAATCTGAACTCAGTTGCTTGGTGCTACAGCTTTATTAATTCTGGCCAATTTCTTTGATTTTATTGCAAAGGCCAAGGAAACTCAGTCCGTATAATTCATTCAGTGGAATCTATACAAGCTAAGTATCCAAGAATTCCTAATTACTTTATTGCACTATTACTTTATTACATTTTATTTTTTAAAGAAGAAGAAATGAATTCTCCCACTGATTTTGCTATCTCTAGAGTGACATCAACGGGCAATATTTTCTTCAAAAGCATGCTTTCAATGAGTAATTAAAGACTAGGACAAGCAATATGACCCATACTTTCATTATGAAAACAATTTTGTGTTGACAATGAAAATGTATACTGCCTGAAATAAAACCTGTTTCTTTTTGGTAAGGAATTAATGATAAGATAGCAACTTCCAGCGCAATCTCTCTGCAACACATTTCATTTGACTGCCAACATGGCCACTGGATGATGGTTTGGAAGATAAAAGTTAAAGCAGGGTAGGATTGAGTGATTGTAACTGAGTTCTTAATACACTAGCATTCGACTGATATTCTCTCCAGGAACCTTTAATCAGGGAATATAGCTAAATAATACCACTGCTGTGGCAATGAGATCTTGTTCTGAAAACTCATGTAAAAGCAAGAATACAGCAGGCATTTATCCAATACAGAGCAGTGACTTGTCACCTACAGTTTTTTGGTACTGACCTTATCTGAGAGACCTAACTTCATGATCCAGCTGGATAAATACGCACAGACAGAGTAAGAACAACATCAGCACAGAAATCAGCACTACTGCTGCTCCTAATGTATATTCATTGGGCCTTTACGATTGCTTTCTTTTAATCCCAACAACCTACTTGCCATTAAGTAAAAATTACTTATCAGTTATGTGTACCTTACTGCTTATCGAAGCTGCTCTCTCTCCTGAATATGTGAAGTTTAGGTGGCTATTTCTCATTGAGACAAATATCTGTTCATTTTGTGCAGAAGTAAAGTCTTTTGAGGAATCAGGAATCTTTCATGGCATATACAAAAATTCTACCATATAGATGGAAACTTAATTTATGGACAAGGCGTAACAATGGTGTATTAGAAGGCTAAAGTTCTTAAGATATGATAAAAACTACCCATTCTTAAGAACGGAGAAAATACTTTAGGATTTTACCTTCACTTAGGCCCATGAAGTGGGAGTCCCAGTATAATACCATTTGGAGGAAAGGATTGTGACAATGAACACTGATCTGAAAAAATAAGTGTAAGAATTTGCAACTTATATAATGTGATTTGATTGGTTTTCAAAATAAACTACTGAACAATATTTCCCACATCTATCAACAAATATACATTGTGTTTAAATACAGTCTTCAGAAAACCATATTGAACCACGAATGTCCTACCTTCAAGGGAGAGCACACTCACTTATTAATACATGAAAAGGAACACCATTCAGCATATTAGTGGGGAACAAAGAATAGCCCTGGCTTTTGGGGATATGCACTGATGAGGACAAGCTGGCAGAGGTATCAGACTCAGATCACTGCCATGTGGTTTCCCTTCCTACCACTGAATATGGGTTGTTACTAGGGTTCAATGGTTTTGATTTTTCTCTTGTCTCTCTGAGCACTCTTCTTCACTTATTTCATCCATGAGGTATGAAAATGTAAATGTCATTTCTGAGAAGTCAATCCCAGGTATCTGGCTCCAACTGGAATCCGTAGGAAACAGAGCTTCCTGTCTGCCCCTGGCCTATGTGCTTTCCAATTCTTGGTTTGTATATAAACACAAAACCAGAAAGAATTGTTAAAGGGACTTTAAAAATATAGTCAAAAGTCCTTATTCTTGTACAACATCCTTACTTATTCACCCAAATTTTTACATGATTTGGGGGTAAGGCTGAGAAGAGAGAAAAAGAAGAGATGGCCTTTTCCTTGATCTCTTGCCAATAGGAATCATGGTGTGCTGGTGCACGGGCCTTTGAAATATGTAAAAGGCTCTCTCAATAAATTGTTTCCCACATGATAATTCTAGTGGTCAAGCCCCAAGTCTTTTGCCTTATTCTCTTTGTATACATTACTGTTACCTGGTGTCATTTCAAATATCTATAGCCATAATTTGGAAGTTGTAGCTTGAGGCTGTGATCATGTGATCAATCATATGAGGAGCTAGAGTTAGCTGACTATGATCAAACAAATGGAAACACTTAAACTATTTCCTTCAAGCTAAACCACATCTAAATTATTCTGAGGAGCTAAGAAACTGTAAATTTTAAAAGATTTTTGGGATACCTGATTCAATAACAATTCCTCAGCAAACTTAGACTGTATCTAGTCATACGCACTGTTTAAAAGTTTATTATTATATATTTGCCTTTTATTTTAAATTCACAACTAATTATTTTAATGTGTATAAGAAATCTCTGAATGTGGTCATTGCCAGATCACTTGGATTTAAATTACAATAGTTTTATGCAGATTAATTCAAGACATTCATATTGAATTCAATTCAAGACATTTTGCATACTGATCAGTGTTACTCTTTTTTCCTTAAAGGTCAGAGAAACAA
Source organism: Balaenoptera physalus (assembly GCF_965194825.1). Lineage (NCBI taxonomy): Eukaryota > Metazoa > Chordata > Mammalia > Artiodactyla > Balaenopteridae > Balaenoptera > Balaenoptera physalus. Next base: position 95,932,418 of record NC_138890.1, on the reverse strand, counting down.
GGGAATTTCTAAAGTTATTTATGTACTTTCTACCACTCATTACAAGATTGGGTCTTGAGAGTAGAAAGGCAATAAAAGAACAAAAAGCATGTAATGAATACAATCCATGAAGTAAATTCATGAATTTTTCCTGTAGCTCTTAAATATGGCAGTATAAACCTTTGACTATGAAATACTGAATACTAAATGTCAGTATATGAATTTAAAAAAATGATGAAAATAAATTTCTTTCCTCGGCTAACGTGTTTGAAATAACCATTTTCTTCTAGAAAGCATCATAATAAATAAATAAATAATAATAAATAAATGTATATACATAGAGAGAGATTTTGAAAGATAATAATTGAATAACATTAAGTTATTAAATTATGGAACAAAGGCAATTTTCTCAGGTGGCCAGGATGAGTTTGTAGATGTTCAGTCTGGATGTTCCCAAGTGTCACACTTCATTATTATGATCCATTTACTTTTTAATTAGAACTTATATTTTCATTCTAACAACGTAGGTAGGTAAAATTTAGTAAGCATTGCTTTCACGGTGTTGTGAATACTGGGCACAAGTTGGTTCTTGATGTATACCAGTTGATTAATTAATAAATTGCTGTAAAGACAAGTTATTCACATTCTATCCTCATTATTTGAGATTCAAGCCTTCTTACTGGCATGGTTTCCTTCTGTTTCAACATAAGCTGAATGGTTAATGTGATTTGCACTGGTACCCAGATTTATATTAAAAAACCCTTTCCTCTCTTCTGCTTGCTGCCTTGCTTCTTTGATTGCTCTCAATAACTAACCCTAAACCAAACTTCAAAGTCTTTTTTCAGCACAATTTTGCCCTTTTTTCATGACTCCATTCTTTACCCCCTTGCACCTGGGCCCCAGGCCCCACCATAACAAACACAGGGCTTTCATACTTTTTCTTAGGTATATAAAGGGATGAATAAATCAACCTTTTCTCTCATGAAATATACAATATAAAAAGACAGAGAAAAATATAAAAAAATAATCATACATTTTGATGACTGTTTTGTTTGAAACATACATCCCTTGTGAAGAGAATACAGAGAAAGGATACCCAGGTTAATTTCAGAGAAAGGGACAAGAGTGAGGAACTGTGCCCAACTGGAACTAACCTTTAAACTGAAGAAGTAGAAATGATCTAGGTAGAGAAGAGAAAAAAACACATACCAAGGAGAAACCCCAGGATATGTCAATATCACTGAGTGCCATGAAGGCTTCCCCACTCCTCAGAAAACACTCTAAATACTTTGCAAAAGCTTTTCATCTCAATGAGAGAGAACCAAGAATTGGGAAACATGTTGGCTAAGGGCAGCCTGGCAGCTCTGTTTCCCACAGGGTCCTGTTTGGGCCATACACCTATGAATGACTTCTCAGATACAAGCCATTTACATTTTCATATTCCACAATGAAATATGAATGATGGGAGCTGCTAGAAAATAATACCATGACTCAAGGGTAACTAGATTAAGATATCAAGAAACATTGCAGTGCAGAAGGGTGGATATCAGAGTCCCCAGTGAGGGAAGAAATATTCCATCATGGAAATATCATGAGGTTTAAAATACCTATTAAGCAGTTTCTAGCTACTCAAAAGCATTAATGAAGGACACATGTTTTATAAAGAAGTATTACAGCTGTGTTGCTCATTAGTCAAAATGGAAACCGTATGGAAATGTTTTTGGCATAAGACTAAATTTAAAACAAGTAAGCCATTTTCAGAAAGCATTTGGAGTGAATCTCTCCATTTTCAAAGTTGTTTTTTAAAATTGCTTTTCCTTATGCAACTTTGAGTTGATTCAATACTCTAAAATAATCCACTTGAACAACAGAGGTAATTACCTCAAATTTCCTGAAGTCTACTAATGGTCTGTTTCAGCTTATATTTTTACCAGGGATTCTACTGGAAGCCTGGTCTGATTCAACTTCTTCTGCAAGTACATGCCATTCATATGAATTTAGCCTGCAGAGGATCAACCTAATTTTATACAGCCTTTTATCTCTATACTCATTTAAAAGTGGCAGATTTTCACATCTGAAATATAAGTTCAGAAACTAAAGTCTGAGATACGGTATTTTTGTGTTAGTCTTAAAACTGGAATAAAAGTTGATGCTGGAAGATGTATGAAAATACAACCTGTTTATTTGTAAGAACCATATAGAAAATCATGCGCTGTAACAAATAAACTAATGTGTGCTTCTTTTCTTTTAATAGAAAAGTATACTTTACCAATAAAATATTTTACAACAGACTGACAGCTACACAGATAGGAGGTGAGCTAGAGATGTCACTTGATATAATTTCTGTAAGGCTTGTTATTCCTTCCTACATTGAAATCTACAAGCTAGGAATTATGACCTTGATCATTACATTGAGAATCAAATACTCAGCTAGTTTACAGGCTGAATGATAAAAGAAAACATCAGTGATTCAGTAAAACCCTGGGAAACTTAGGAGGTTACATTAAGTGATATCCCATTGCTCAACATAATTTTATTTAATAACAAAAATGAAGAAATGAGTATACTGGACATGAAATATGCAGATTAATTAGAATATTATCTTATATTCTGAATAAGAGGAAAAAATTCAAGTTATTTAGACACAGTAATATTATAAAAGAATACTTAGTCTCCCAATACAAGATGAAATTACTAGAAATAATAAATTCAAGATAGCCAACAACATAAATATACAGTGGGAGACTTTTGCTCTATATTAAGCATGGCAAATCAATTTTTGAAAATCCAAGCGAGGACATGCTGAATATAAATCAACAATGTATCATCATTATAAAAAAAGACAATGTATTATTGAATATTTTTTGATACACTCAAGGTCTAGCAGAGCAACTTGTATGGAATAAGTTGTTATATATATATATCACTAGTATACTGTATTATATAACAGTGTATTATACATTATATAGTTTGTAAATATATGTAAGATCCTAATAGTATATTAAATATTGTATTTTGTGAGTAATATATAGCCTATGTGTACGCTTTTACTTTTCATATGTGCAACAAATAAACACTTCTCCAGGAATAATTTTCCATAATTTGCATTTATAGAAAGATCTATGCTTTTTAAAAATTTAATAATTGTAGAAATCCAAAGAAAGAATAACTTCAATAGAATAAATAGCCCCATAACAAAGATATATACTTATCTCTTCTATACCTACTTATATACATATATATACACATGCACATATACATATTTGTGTGTGTATATGTGTCTGTGTTTGCCTGTGTGTATCTTTTACTGTCAACAGGAAACATTTAGATGAGGGTGGATTAGCTTAATTATGGTCTTGAAGAATGTGAAGAATATTTAAATTCCTAGACAATATTTAAATTCCAGACTTTAAAGCAGGAATATTTTAGTAAGCTACCTCAGTTAGTGACGATCAAAAGTTAAGTGAACCTCCTTTAGGTTACAGAGAAGATATTCCTGAGGATGTTTATGAAAATTAAGTACAACTGTTTGTGGCATTTTGAATATTCATGTGAGTAAGAACAACTAAAGTATAGAACCAGTGAAAAGCAAAGCCCAAGGGATCTAAATGATTATTTATGTCAATACCCACAATTCAAAGGCTACAAATCTGAGACTCAAGATTGTAAATAGTCTTGTCTACGGTCAGAATAAGAAGGGTTTGTTTTGACCTTCTTTGATCAAACTCCTAAGTAATTCTTAAAAATTCTGTAAGCCAGTGTTCTCAGCTTGGATCAATGTAAAAACACGTTTTAAAGGGAGTAAGAATATTTTTTCTCAGAACCGGCAAAATACATCTGTCAACTCCAATTTGAGAGACATTGTTGTAGATCATGAGGGTTATATCAAGCATTTCAAATGAAATTCTTAATTCCAAGCAAATTTAAAGCAGTCATATAGTCAACTTATCTCACACTTGCACATTTCTTTTGTAGTTGTAAAATTATCTCTCTAATAAAAAACATTTGGAAGATTTGTCAAATACAAGGGTAGCATATGTATTCTAAACTAAAAGATAAAGAAGAAAGTCAGAAGTAGAACTCATATAGAAAGTTTTAAAATCTATATGAATTGAATTTATCTTTTCCTTAAAAATCATTTTGGTGAAGATGTTTGTTTACAAAATTGTTGGATAACTCTAGAATTATTAACTATGAAGGAGGTGACATCGCTGAACACTATGTATTTTTATCAATCTCAATGATCACCAGTGAATTCTCAATCCAAGTATTTATCCTGATTAATACAAAGTTATTAGCTTGTCATTTTAATGAGTATAGTTCCTATTATAGGAATATTTATATTAAAACAAGTTAATAATTAGAATGTGGTGACAAAATAGGGCAAAGACATCATTTTTGTTACAGTAGAATTAAAATAATAAAACTAATGGACCATAAAAATTTATAAAATAATTAACGGAGATATTTTATTTTTGGTTTAAATACTTTAATAATAGTTCATAATATTTGCCAAGGGGCAAAGATTTCAAATAGAATTGCTTGAATATTTTTTCCAGAACTAATTATAAAGAAATCTAAAGTTTAAATCAATTAAGCTCTAGTATAGATATCTGAGTAGAGATAAGAGCATTATAATATAAGGGAATAGAGATGAGAACTACAGGAGCAAACTCCCCAAAGTACAAACTTCAAAAAAAATGCAGAAGAGTACACATGATTCTAATCTAGAACAGTTTACATATAATATATTTATGCATATAAAATATAATTTTAAAAAATGCTTATTTATTTGTCTATTTCCTGGAAGAATTCTTAAGAAATTATCTATGGTAGTTGGTAGTGGAACTGATGATCTACTTTGTGCACCGTTTAATTTTTTTTACACCATGTTAAAAAAATGAGAAAATAAAATATAACCATCCCATTATAAAAAACAGCACTTGACTATTATGAATCAAATTATAGTAACTATTATTTTTTTGCCTAACATTATATACTTTGTAAAAATATATTTTAATACATCTTATAAAACAATTTAATTGCATATTAAATTACATCATTGGGTTAAATGTTTTTTTCAGATTTTAGGTAATACATTGATAATTTTGTCATCAATGTATAAAGAAAAAACCTTGATTTTTATATCTTGTAGTCACACATTTTTAAAGTTTCAACAAGTAATTTTAATGTTTCAAAATCCCCTCTTCACTCTTAAAGTGTTATGAAAATTGTTCTATTCTTCACAAGAAAATTACAAAATAATAATAATAATATTGAACATGTGGGGTTTCTGAATAAATAAGAATGAAAAGCTTGCAATCCTAAACCAGTGTAATACATTGATGTATTCACTTTAATTTGTAATTATAGTTTTTAAAATTTGTCCCCATTAGACTACTCTTTCATTATTTGGTAAGACTGTTTTAAAATTAGAATCTTGCAATATCTTCCCTTCCTGTTTCACTTAACATGGCTTGGGAAGAATGACCATACATTAAAAAACATCATTGAGTTTTGTGATTGATGGTTATATTTTCAGAGCTTGAAAAAATCTACAATTAAATGGATGCTTAAAGTTGGTAAGCCATCAAAATTTTCAGAGAGGAAAAAGTTTAAATGATGAGGCTTGACGATATGAAAACTAAAGGATTCTCATAGTGTTCAAGGACTTTTTTGCTTTCCAAATCACTTAAACTTTCTACTTGTAACTGCAGTATTTGGAAGGACCTTTGCATTTTAACATTGTGATTACGTGCACGGTAAAACGCATGGACTGCATGAAGACCTGTCACGAGAGACAACAAACTCTGGTAATCAACAGAGGATATGAAACTCTCTAAACTATTTTCCTGAATTGTATTAACCACAGGGTTTCAGAGACATTTAAAAAAGATACTTAACGAACAGATCTTTGGGGATTTTGCTCTTGCTTTCATATCATGTGAGTCTTCTTTGTTTCATCAGTGTTCCCACTTCCTTATTTTCTTTCTGAGTTGTAGTAGCTTTGTGGAGTACAAACATTATGTTGAAATGCTACATTTGCATGCATTAATGTGTTAATTTCACTAGTTCCATAAATGAAATTACCTTTCACATACATCATGTGTGCAAATTTCCAACGTATTTGAAAGGTGAAAGGCAAATTTAGAGCTACTTTTTATACCCTGGGCCACAGTTTAGAACTCAATCACTTGACCCTGAGGGGAAAGATGTAGCTGCGTAAGCAGGAAAGTCACAAGTTAAGTTCTTTCTGGAGAATTCAAAATAAGTCTTCTCAAAAATACCTAAAATATAGTAATCAAAAGAAAGCATACCATTAACTTCACCAGTAGTCAGAAGTTTGGCCCTGTTGTTCTTTGTAATAAACTGTTCAGGAAATAGTGAAATAGTTTATATTTATAATGTTTATGGAAGAAAAGTAAATAAGACAAAACATAAAAGGAGAGTATTGATGAACTAATTAGTAAAAGGTTCTGCACTTTCTATGTTTAAAATAAATGTAAAAGGGTGATATGAATTCACTGTTGGTAATCATATATAATCCTATTTAGATTCTAATTTACTGAAAATGCTCTATTTCAACCATTCTTCTTATTAAGTGTTTTGCTGTTGGTAGTAAATGGAGAAATATAAACCAGAATCTAAGGAACAAAAGTACTAATTTCAACATTTATGCAGAGATGCAAAGACCCAGAATGCTCAACACAATATTGATGGAGGAACAAAATCAGAGGACTGACACTACCCAACTTCAAGACTTACTATAAAGGTACAGTAATCAGGACAATATGGTGCTGGCAAAGAATAGACAAATAGATCACATGACACATTAAGAGCCCAGAAATAGACCCCCATAAATATAGTCAATTGATGTTTGAGAAAGAAGCAAAGGTAATACAATGAAGAAAAGGCAGTCTTTCAACAAATGGTGCTGGAACTATTGTCCATTCCCATTAAAAAAATGAATCTTGACAAAGAACTTTACACCTTTCACAAAAATTAACTCAAAATGGATCACAGATCTAAATGTAGAATGCAAAACTATAAAACACTTAGAAGATAATATATAAGACAATCTAGATATCTCTGGGTTTGGTGATGACTTTTTAGATACAATACCAAAGGTGTAATCAATGAAAGAAATAATTGATAAGCTGGACTTCATTAAGACAATGTGAACAGAATGAAAAGACAAGCAATGATCTGGGAGAAAATATTTGCAAAAGGCATATCTGTTAAAGGACAGTTATCTAAAATATACAAGAAACTCTCCAGTAAGAAAACCAACAACTTGACTAAAAAAATGGGCCAAAGACTTCAACATATATCTCACTAAAGAAGAGATACAGACGGCAAATAAGCATATTAAAAGATGTTCCACATCATATGTCATAAAAGAAATGCAAATTAAAACAATTAAATATCACTATATACCTATTAGAATGACCAAAATCACCAAAATGACAGTGAAAACACCAAGTGCCAGTGAGGATGTAGAGCAATAGGAACTCTCAATCATTACTAGTGTGAGTGTAAAATGGTACAGCCACTTTGGAAGAGAGGTTATCAATTTCTTACAACACTAAACATACTCATCATAAGGTCCAGCAATCTAATGAGTTGAAAACTATGTCCACCCAAAAACCCTGCACACAGATGTTTTCACCAGCTTTATTCATAATTGCCAAAACTTGGAGGAAATAGGTGAACAGATAAACAAACTAGTACATCCAAACAATGGAATATTATTAAACTCTAAAAAGGAATGAGCTATCAAGCTATGAAAAGACATGGAAGAAACTTAAACATATATTACTAAGTGAAAGAAACCAATGTGAAAAGGCTATATACTGTATGATTCCAACAATACGACATTTGGGAAAAGGCAAAACTATGGAGACAGTAAAAAGACCAATGCTTGCTATGGGTTAATGGGGAGAGAGGGATGAAGAGTCTGAGCACAGAGGATTTTTAGAGCAGTGAAACTATTTTATAAGATACTATAATCGTGGATACATGTCATTTAACATCTGTCAAAACACATGAAATGTACAACTAAGAGTGAACTGTAGTGTAAATTATGGACTTTGGGTGATAATAATGTATCAATGTAGGTTCATTAATTGTAACAAGTGTAGGTCTCTGGTGGAAGATGTTGACAATGTGGGAGACTATGCATGTGTGGGGGCAGGGAGTATATGGAAAATCTCTGCACCATCTTCTCAATTTTTTCTGTTAACATGAAACTGTTCTAAAAATAGTCTATTAAAAAAACTACTAATCCATAGTAATCTTAAATTTTCTTATTAGTTTCCTATAGTCAAGGAGTACTTCAAAATATTTTTTTTAAACTTAATATCATTGGAGTGTGTGTGTATGTGTGTGTATATATTTGTATGTGTGTGTTAGAGTGAGTGTGTGTGTGTGTAAGATAGGACAGAGTGTCTTCTTTATTTTTCTATGAATCAATGATACTCAACTTTTAACATATCAAAAAAGAAGATGTGTGGAAAAATAAAGATCTCACTAAAGGTAAATTCATGGGCAATTATAAAAGCTAGTATTACTGTAACAAGGATTCATAACTATTTTTCGTTTGTTTCTACATAATTTAAGAGACTAATACATTAAAAAAATTGTTAGTGTAAAATCTAGTATTACTGTAACTTTGGTTTAAAACTCCAAATATTGTTTTCTACATAATTTAGGACACTAATGCATTAAAAAAATTATTCGTTTATGTTTTGGGACACACTATATATACAAACATAATTTTGTGATGTCAACAATGGAAAGGGGTGGGGAAAGAACATTTTGTATGTTATTGAAGTTAAGCTGGTGTAAATTCAAATAAGAGTGTTATAATTTTAGGATTTTAAATGAAATCCCCATGGTAACCACAAAGAAAACAGCTCCACAATACACACAAAGGAAATGAGAAAGAAATTCAAATGTTTCGAGATTGGTTCAAGATGGCGGAGTAGAAGGACATGCTCTCACTCCCTCTTTCGAGAGCACTGGAATCACAACTGGCTGCTGAACAATCATCGACAGGAAGACACTGGAACTCACCAAAAAAGATACGCCACATGCAAAGACAAAGGAGATACCTCACATGCAAAGACAAAGAAGACAGGCAATCATCCAGAAAAAGAATTCAGAATAATGATAGTGAAGACGATCCAGGACCTCGGAAAAAGAATGTAGGCAAAGATCGAGAAGATGCAAGAAATGTTTAACAAAGACCTAGAAGAATTAAAGAACAAACAAACAGAGATGAACAATACAATAACTGAAATGAAAACTACACTAGAAGGAAACAACAGCAGAATAACTGAGGCAGAAGAACGGATAAGTGACCTGAAACACAGAATGGTGGAATTCACTGCTGAGGAACAGACTAAAGAAAAAAGAATGAAAAGAAATGAAGACACCTTAAAAGACCTCTGGGACAACAATATACGCAACAACTTTTGCATTATAGGGGTCCCAGAAGGAGAAGAGAAAGAGAAAGGACCTGAGAAAATATTTGAAGAGATTATGGTCGAAAGCTTCACTAACATGGGAAAGGAAATAGCCACCCAAATCCAGGAAGTGCAGACTGCCATACAGGATAAATCCAAGGAGAAACACACCAAGATACATAGTAATCAAACTGCCAAAAATTAAAGACAAAGAAAAATTATTGAAAGAAGCAAGGGAAAAATGACAAATAACATACAAGGGAACTCCCATAAGGTTAACAGCTGATTTCTCAGCAGAAACTCTACAAGCCAGAAGGGAGTGGCATGATATACTTAAAGTGATGAAAGGGAAGAACCTACAACCAAGATTATTCTAGCCAGCAAGGATCTCATTCAGGTTCACTGGAGAAATTAAAAGCTTTACAGACAAGCAAAAGCTAAGAGAATTCAGCACCACCAAACCAGCTCTACAACAAATGCTAAAGGAACTTCTCTAAGTGGGAAACACAAGGGAAAAAAAGGACCTACAAAAACAAACCCAAAACAATTAAGAAAATGGTCACAGGAACATACATATCGATAATTACCTTAAACGTGAATGGATTAAATGCTCCAACCATAAGACAGAGGCTTGCTGAATGGATACAAAAACAAGACCCATATATATGCTGTCTACAAGACACCCACTTCAGACCTCGGGACACATACAGACTGAAAGTGATGGGATAGAAAAAGATATTCCATGTAAATGGAAATGAAAAGAAAGCTGGAGTAGCAGTACTCATATCAGATAAAATAGACTTTAAAATAAAGGATGTTACAAGAGACAAGGAAGGACACTATGTAATGATCAAGGGGTCAATCCAAGAAGAAGATATAACAATTATAAATATATATGCACCCAACATAGGAGCACCTCAATACATAAGGCAACTGCTAACAGCTATAAAAGAGGAAATCGACAGTAACACAATAATACTGGGGGACGTTAACACCTCACTTACACCAATGGACAGATCATCCAAACAGAAAATTAACAAGGAAACACAAGCTTTAAATGACACAATAGACAAGATAGATTTAATTGATATTTATAGGACGTTCCATCCAAAAACAGCAGATTACACGTTCTTCTCAAGTGCACACGGAATATTCTCCAGGATAGATCACATCTTGGGTCACAAATCAAGCCTCAGTAAATTTAAGAAAATTGAAATCATATCAAGTATCTTTTCTGACCACAACGCTATGAGATTAGAAATGAATTACAGGGAAAAAACCGTAAAAAACACAAACACATGGAGGCTAAACAATACGTTACTAAATAACCAAGAGATCACTGAAGAAATCAAACAGGAAATCAAAAATACCTAGAGACAAATGACAATGAAAACACGATGATCCAAAACCTATGGGATGCAGCAAAAGCAGTTCTAAGAGGGAAGTTTATAGCTATACAAGCCTACCTCAAGAAACAAGAAAAATCTCAAATAAGCAATCTAACGTTACACCTAAAGGAACTAGAGAAAGAACAAACAAAACCCAAAGTTAGTAGAAGGAAAGAAATCATAAAGATCAGAGCGGAAATAAATGAAATAGAAACAAAGAAAACAATAGCAAAGATCAATAAAACTAAAAGCTGGTTCTTTGAGAAGATAAACAAAATTGATAAACCATTAGCCAGACTCATCAAGAAAAAGAGGGAGAGGACTCAAATCAACAAAATTAGATATGAAAAAGGAGAAGTTACAACAGACACTGCAGAAGTAGAAAGCATCCTAAGAGAATACTACTACAAGCAACTCTATGCCAATAAAATGGACAACCTGGAAGAAATGGACAAATTCTTAGAAAGGTATAACCTTCCAAGACTGAACCAGGAAGAAATAGAAAATATGAACAGACCAATCACAAGTCATGTAATTGAAACTGTGATTAAAAATCTTCCAACAAACAAAAGTCCAGGACCAGATGGCTTCACAGTTGAATTCTATCAAACATTTAGAGAAGAGCTAACACCCATCCTTCTCAAACTCTTCCAAAAAATTGCAGAGGAAGGAACACTCCCAAACTCATTCTATGAGGCCACCATCACCCTGATACCAAAACCAGACAAGGATACTACAAAAAAAGAAAGTTACAGACCAATATCACTGATGAATATAGATGCAAAAATCCTCAACAAAATACTAGCAAACAGAATCCAACAACACATTAAAAGGATCATACACCATGATCAAGTGGAATTTATCCCAGGGATGCAAGGATTCTTCAATATACGCAAATCAATCAATGTGATACACCATATTAACAAATTGAAGAAGAAAAACCATATGATCATCTCAATAGATGCAGAAAAAGCTTTTGACAAAATTCAACACCCATTTATGATAAAAACTCTCCAGAAAGTGGGCATAGAGGGAACCTACTTCAACATGATAAAGGCCATATATGACAAACCCACAGCAAACATCATTCTCAATGGTGAAAAACTGAAAGTATTTCCTCCAAGATCAGGAACAAGACAAGAATGTCCACTCTCACCACTATTATTCAACATAGTTTTGGAAGTCCTGGCCATGGCAATGAGAGAAGAAAAAGAAATAAAAGGAATACAAATTGGAAAAGAAGAAGTAAAACTGTCACTGTTTGCAGATGACATGATACTATACATAGAGAATCCTAAAGATGCCACCAGAAAACTACTAGAGCTAATCAATGAATTTGGTAAAGTTACAGGATACAAAATCAATACACAGAAATCTCTTGCATTCCTATACACTAATGATGAAAAATCTGAAAGAGAAATGAAGGAAACACTTCCATTTACCACTGCAACAAAAAGAATAAAATACGTAGGAATAAACCTACCTAGGGAGACAAAAGACCTGTATGCAGAAAACTATAAGACACTGATGAAAGAAATTAAAGATGATACCAACAGATGGAGAGATATACCATGTTCTTGGATTGGAAAAATCAATATTGTGGAAATGACTATGCTACCCAAAGCAATCTACACGTTCAATGCAATCCCTATCAAATTACCAATGGCATTTTTTACAGAACTAGAACAAAAAGTCTTAAAATTTGTATGGAGACACAAAAGACCCTGAATAGCCAAAGCAGTCTTGAGGGAAAAAAACGGAGCTGGTGGAATCAGACTCCCTGACTTCAGACTATACTACAAAGCTACAGTAATCAAGACAATATTGTACTGGCACAAAAACAGAAACATAGATCAATGGAACAGTATAGAAATCCCAGAGAAAAACCCATGCACCTATGGTCAACTAATCTATGACAAAGGAAGCAAGGATATACAATGGAGAAAATACAGTCTCTTCAATAAGTGGTGCTGGGAAAACTGGACAGCTACATGTAAAAGAATGAAATTAGAACACTCCCTAACACCATACACAAAAATAAACTCAAAATGGATTCGAGACCTAAATGTAAGACCGGGCACTATAAAACTCTTAAAGGAAAACATAGGAAGAACACTCTTTGACATAGATCACAGCAAGATCTTTTTTGATCCACCTCTTATAGTAATGGAAATAAAAACAAAAATAAACAAATGGGACCTAATGAAACTTAAAAGCTTTTGTACGCAAAGGAAACCATAAACAAGATGAAAAGACAACCCTCAGAATGGGAGAAAATATTTGCAAATGAATCAATGGACAAAGGATTACTCTCCAAAATATATAAACAGCTCATGCAGCTCAATATTAAAAAAACAAACACCCCAATCCAAAAATGGGCAGAAGACCTAAATAGACATTTCTCCAAAGAAGACATACAGGTGGCCAAGAAGCACATGAAAAGCTGCTCAACATCACTAATTATTAGAGAAATACAAATCAAAACTACAATGAGGTATCAACTCACACCAGTTAGAATGGGCATCATCAGAAAATCTACAAACAACAAATGCTGGAGAGGGTGTGGAGAAAAGGGAACTCTCTTGAACTGTTGGTGAGAATGTAAATTGATACAGCCACTATGGAGAACAGTATGGAGGTTCCTTAAAGAACTAAATTTAGAATTACCATATGACACAGCAATCCCACTACTGGGCATATACCCAGAGAAAACCATAATTCAAAAAGACACATGCACCCCAATGTTCACTGCAGCACTATTTACAATAGCCAGGTCATGGAAGCAACCTAAATGCCCATCGACAGATGAATGGATAAAGAAGATATGGTACATATATACAATGGAATATTACTCAGGCATAAAAAGGAACAAAACTGGGTCATTTTTAGAGACGTGGATGGATCTAGAGAGTGTCACACAAAGTGAAGTAAGTCAGAAAGAGAAAAACAAATATCGTATATTAACGCATATATATGGAACCTAGAAAAATGGTACAGATGAACCGGTATGCAGGACAGAAATTAAGACACAGATGTAGAGAACAAACGTACGGACACCAAGGGGCGAAAGCGGCAGGCGTGGTGGTGGTGGTGGTGTGATGAATTGGGAGATTGGGATTGACATGTATACACTGATGTGTATAAAATGGATGATTAATAAGAAAAAGAAAAAAGAAAAAAGAAACATTAAAAAAAAAAACACTTCACTATGCCAGATATGTTATTTTTTAGGTTCACCATAATAATAATCCATTTTGTTAGACAATAAATATCTCAAAAAGTATATAATTTTTTTAAAAAAAGAAAGAAATTCAAATGTTTCACCGTACACATACACAACCCCCCCACCCCAAAAATGATGGTAATACAAGAACAGGAGTGGCTATACTAATGTCAAACAAAACAAAATTTAAATTAAAAAAAATCACAAGAAACAATGTACATTATGCTAAGTGAAATAAGCCAGTCATAAAAAGACAAATACCGTATGATTCCACTTATATAAGGTACTTAGAGTAGTCAAAATCATAAAGACAGATAGTAGAATCGTGATTTCCAACGACTAGGGGGAGAAGGGAATGGGAAGTAATTGTTTAACAGGTAGTATAGAGTTTCGGTTTTGCAAAAGGAAAAGAGTTCTGGATATCGATGTTAGTGATAGTTGAACAACAGTATGAATGTACTTAAAAGCACTAAATTGTACACTTAAAAATGGTTGAGATGGTAAATTATATGTTATGTGTAAACTTTACCACAATTTTTAAAAGAAGAAAAAATATAGACAAATTAGATTTTTTTAAAATTAAACTCTTGTTCATCAAAAAGACAGCATTACGAGAGTGAAAAGGCACACCACAGACTGGGAAAAATATCTGCAGTACATGTAATCAATAAAAACTTAAAAAAATTAAAAAGATGTGTTCTTAGAACAACACGTTATGAAGCTGCTCTCTATCAAGAACGCATTTTTTTTTTCAGACGCAAATTGTAATTTCAGGACTCTGTTGCTTAAAAAAATTGCTTATCTTCCAAATGCATTATTTTATGTTACTTTGTTGAAAATTCATGCCAAATGTCAAGAGAATGAATGTTGAATAACCAGGATCTGATTATAAGAATGCAATTTAGTTGCGTGCAGAATAACAATTCAAAAAACTGTCTCAAGGTTTAAACAAGGAAATGGTAAATCCTTGAAGGAAAATATCTCAATAACAAAACAAAACAAAATGAAAACACCTTAGTCCAGTCCCAGTGACAGTATATAAAGCAAACTATTTTTAACTCTGGGTTTTGAAAGCTTTTTCTTTTAGGACTTCTAGCCATTGTATTTACTTGGTCCCCTGAACTTGCCCATCCTTTTTATGTCCACTGATTTTTGCCCTATGTCTTTATCATCTTATGAGTAAATTAATCAAAAGCCTAAATGGCCTTCATATCTCTAGCACCTCTGCTTGTCAACAGAGTCTGTAGTTACAAGATTTACTCTCCTAAATTCACATATCTAATTGTGCTTCATGATTATCTTCCCAACCAGATCACAAGTTATTTTTCCAACTTTGTATTCCAATGCACCACAATGGACTCCATTATTCCACAAGTCTACAGTGTAAATAATTATTTTCTTGCCTCAGTTTACTCTGATGATGCAATACATTTCCTTCTGGTTTCTTCTCTCTCTCCCTCTCTTTTTACCCCTGAGAATCGCTTTAAAGTTCCTTAAAATCATTTTCTGCTTTAAAAGTTTAGTTCAAATGTTAGATTTTTTAGGACTTCTTTGCTAACCTGAGGAACAAATTCTACACTTCGGACAATATACCCCCTTACCATTTGTTTATACCTTACCTAGCTATACATGCCTCTGTTTCTACCATAAAGCCTATGCATTCCTTTAAAGCAGTGATCAGCTCTTCCATTGCGAATCTACAGCATTTGACATTAAGGAGATATCTAATAAATATACAGTATTGCTTACCTTTGTGTTACATATCTCACACACTTATATGTATGCATGACTGAATTTAGCCTTTTGGCCATTTACCACTTTTAAACAAGAGTCTACTTCTTAGGTCTTTCTTTTGAGCTTGTATTAATAAAAGGGAAATGTTGACTTAATTCATAAAACTGTCATCTATGCCTTCTGGGGCGAAGCATTAAGGCATATTATCTCAGCCAGCCTTCTCTACCACTAGTTGGCCTCTTAACTACAGATGGGACTTAATTGCTCCTTAAATACATCTAACGTTTAAGCTTCCACAATATTGCCCACTAGCCATTTAGCACTTCTGTTGGTAGTTTTTACCCCAAATTCATGAATTATACTATGAATTCTTATTACTCTTTAACACAGCAAAATATAAAAATCAGTAGTTTCTTCATGAGCAGATATAAATAAGTGCCAAGTTCAAATATTTGCTTTTTCAAGAAAGAGAATGAGCTAAAATAATACAGCACGTAAAAGAAATTCAAGTTGGTAAACAGAGCAGCCATTATAAAACAATGGAAACATATATCCATTGGGAAGTTACTGAGGCTCCTTCCTGTCTAGGGAAAATGTGTAGTTATGTGTACCATGTGCCAAGGACAGACTGGTCCTTTCCAGACACTTACCCTCTGACAGCATGAATAAGTCTCAGTGACGGATAGGCAGTTCGCACTTTCAGTTTATTCTTAAGGATTAACGCATTAACCCACTCCACGTGCTTCTCTCCTCCTTTGACCATGAAAGCAGGGATCCAAAGGACACTGTCATTCAGCATGGAAAGTCTATGCACAAATTTTTCTCTGTCACTCTCATTCCGAAAGCCTCCAAATGCTCTTTGTACAACTGATGGATTCATGGTAATAAAATCTGATTTAGTTCCCACATCTGCAGCAAACTCCACCACAGGGGCTAGATTACACCTGAAGAGGAAAAAATTAATGGACAAATGAAAAGTAAATATGAAACAGTCACTCCTAAAATGGTGTGCATGAAAAGAAGAATGGGGAATGAGCATTTTTTTTTTTCACCAGGTGGAAATAAAAAAAGATAATCTGCCTGGTAAAATTACATTTTCAGTAAGTCACCACACATTCAGGAATGCTGTCTTCAATAAAGATGTGCACTCCTAGTAATGGGGCTCAAATTGTCATTTATATTAATTCACTCTGCTGTCGAAGAATACTCATTGCTGTTATCTTCATAAAACCACATGATATGAATTCCTAATAGGTGAATTTATGATGGTAAATTCACAAGAGCTCTGCCATGTAGTAGGCAGTCTAAACCACATGCTGTTCCGTAAGTAAGTAAAACACACTTGACCTGATACTCCAATCTGCACCACTTGTCAAGCTTAAGTCATTTCAACAAGCTTATGAACATAAGTAAGTGGAGATGGCTTTTCTGTACCCTGAGGTTAAGGGAAAAATATAACTCCTTATGACGTTTTCCACAGACATATTTGTAATTGCCTTCTATAGGCCTAAATGTGAAGGAAAAGGGAGAAAAATGGAGTTATCACATTTAATATGTCTTTTTGAGATGTTAACTAACACAGAAAAGCCTCTACTATAGGATCAAATATCTTTCTGTTCCTCAAAATGCCTGTTTTCCCTACTAAGAGGCCATGTGCCCTTTGTGGAGGAGGGACAGAATTTGTTGCCCTGTTCTCATTACCAAAGCTCCAGGGCCTCAGAAAGTACCTGGGTCAGATTTTATTCTCGTAACCTGATTTCATTCTTGTATTACAAGGAAGCTTTGGAAAGCACCTTGAATTTTGCCTTTAACCAATTTGTGATGCTTCTTTGATTCTGTCACATAGACCTGTGGATTTGATGTAACTTAAAAAATAGCTTTTTAATTTTACAATATTTTAACTTGCTAAAAGGGCACATTTTAATTAGTTGGTAAGTGAAAAATTAGATTTTTAACAAACAAGAGTTTACTAATTTGGAAAAAAATCAATTGAATCTATACATTCATGAAAACACTCACACACACACAGATTTTTTTCTTTTCTTTTTCGTTGTTTATATCAGCCTTTCAAGGGAAGGGAAGAGAAACTAATTTCCTCATTCTGCATTTTTGCAGGTTTGACTGCATTATGAAAGTTTCTCACATTTCTCTTCCTTGTGCATTTTGCCACACTAATTAAATTCTCAAACAAGTTAAATTTAATTAGAAAGTAAAGTGTGTGCTCTGCTATTAAAATTACTGGTTTATATATCCTTCCTTATCTCTCTTAATTAATATATCTTACTTCCTAGATCTCTGACAACATTTATATAACGCAACAAGTATCTTTCATCTCACACAATTAAGCAAAGTCTATGTTATCTAGGATAACCTACTGAGAGAAAACAAATAAAAGTTAACACATATTATTTAGAAACAATCTTTTCAAGTTATATAACTTTAATTATACCCACTATATTATATGATAGAGTATTTATTTGTCTCTATCCATGATCCATGCACTACTGGAGATTAGTTATTATTCACTCCCCTCACAGTAAGAATATTAGGAATGGGACTGCCCTGGGAAAGAACAGCTACATGTGAACAGAAGCAAACTGAACATCTTACAGTGGAACTCATGGAAGACTGAGGATATGATAATTTTTAAAGTCCTAAAATGTGCTCCACACCAACTTTAAAAATAGTCTAAAATTCTAAGCAAGCTGATTAGAAGATGAATTTGGATACTGTGAGAAAATGCTTTCTGAACAACATTGGTACAAACACTTCTCCTTCCTCAGGTAAAAAATAAACAACACTTGTTAACATGACAGTTAACATGTTCCTGTCATGGGAGATGGCTTCAGACAGATCTTTTTGCTGTAATAATTCCTCAGCGATTCTTTTCAGAGGATTTCTACCATAGGAAAAAATATCTATACTTCATTTTCTCTATAATTGTAAAAATAATCAGAGCCAACCCTGTTAAAGAAAGCCAAAATAGCATCCCACTGAATTATCTTTTCAGGAAAAAAAATCACTTAATTACTTCATGCTTTTCATTACTTTTTCTTATGACATATTTAAAAGCCCCTCCACACCCATGTTTGCTAACACCCACTCTTTTAGGACTGATTCAGCATGTTTCTGAAACAGGATTGTCTGGCCATGTGCCATTTAAGAGCTAATAAGATAGTCATCAATAAAATTGGGTGCTGAAAGATGGAAGCAAAAGGAAACGAACAGAATAATAATATTTCTGGAGAATAGGGTTGGATCTAGGAGAGGAACCAATATATTTGGTGTAGTCAAAGAATGCTAAATGGCTGTGATGTAAACTGAAAGAGCACCAGGATATCAAAGAGTAATCAATCCACCTGAGCTTTACTGTAAAGTTTTTATGACCTAAGCACAGCCCAACCAGACTTTGTGAGGGATGGAAACAGAGGTACTGGAAATAGCATGACAGAAGGACACACTGTAAAATATGAACTATGCTGGCTCCACAGCCTGCTTGTTCATTTTCCTTGGAGTGACTATGTCTAATTTTTCACTGGAAGGAAAGATTAACATCACGTCCACATGTGGCCAGCAAATTAACTTCTCTGTGGTTGAGTTAGATATCTAGTCATATAATTAGCTGAATGTCACATAATCAGGGCAAGCATTAAGGAAGCCAAAATAACCAACCAGCTGTGTTACACTCCAGCAATTCAGTAGACTTGTTGTGAACTTCACAGCGTTACTAGTAGCAATACTGCTGATTGAGCAAGATTATAAATAGATTTGCAATCACACAGTCTTCACTTTCCTTTTTAAAAAATCTTCTCAGGGATTACAATCATCAAAAGTATCCAGAATGTGTAGCAAGCATTTATGAAGCATTATTTCACATGTTATTCTTAATCTCATAAAAGTGAAGTGCCCAATTTTTAAATGATGGATATCAGTGAGTCAAAACTACCGAGTGCACGAGAATATTTAATACACTCAAGTTCTGTTTCTTTAGCCAAATTAAATTTTTGTACTATTTTGACATATCAAAAACATGAACACATATACACAGAATTAGGTCTGTTGGCCAAACTCCCTGTTTACTCTAAGCTGCCCGATTTTCAATTTGTTTGTTTTTATTTTCCATCACTGATTAAAAATCCTTGGGAAGGCAGCTAGCTCCACTTGTACTCTAGACCAGGGGTCCCCAACCTTTTTGGCACCAGGGATTGGTTTCGTAGAAGATAATTTTTCCACAGATGGGGTCGGGGGGAGGATGGTTCAGGCGGTAATGAGAGTGATGGGGAGCGATAGGGAGAGATAGGGAGCTGCAGGTGAAGCTTTGCTTGCTCGACTGCCACTCACCTCCTGCTGTGTGGCCTGGCTCCTAACAGGCTGCGGACCAGTAGCGGTCTATGGCCCAGGGGTTGGGGACCCCTGCTCTAGACCTCTGAAATTTCCTCTGTGATCTCAAACTAGATGTGCCTCTCAGCATTCCTTTTATGCAGAACTGAAGGCACTTTCATCTATTTCACGGCCATATAAAATGTTTTTAATAAATTTTAATTCACTTAATTATTTAAGGAAAGATGTGTTTATTTCATGTATGTGTGTTTATTTCATGTGCTCAAGACCACTCAGTTCTCTAGCAAGACATATCTCTTAGATTTGTTAGTATTCTCTGCATGTCCCTTAAGTCATGGCTCAACAGTCTAAGCAACTAGGATGTCCCTCTTTCAATAGCTCAACAGATATGCTTTGAGAGTTCATTACGCAAATACTTCACAGTACTCAGAACTCTTTTTCCAGCTATCTTACTATTTGTGCTAGTTTACAATGATAGAACCTGGCCAAAATATGATCTTGACAATTATTATTAGTAATAGCAATAAGATAATACTCATTCAATTAGCCACATGTTTATGTATCCCACAGTGTGTGTTAAACATTTGTGCTACCTACAGAACTAGTCATCTGAGATACTGAGGTACGACAGCATGTACTGTGATATAGGAGGTGGTTAATTACTTCTTTACATATACAACATAGATTAAATGAGAAGGGAACAATACTGAGTGCACTACAGCCTTATCTCTATTCTTTCTCACCATTAGTTAATGTTCAGACAAGTTCCCATCACACAGTTTTCCAAACACATCCTTTTTTTTGTTGGCCAATCTCATTGTGTGTTTCTCTGTACTAACACTGAAATCCCTCAGCCCAAACCATCGTTGCCAATGGAACCACATTTGTCAACTGACTATGAAATGAGAGATAACCTCTTCTCTTTTCTGCCCTCAGAGGAAGCATATGGTTCCTATCTGCTCCCATCCTGTTTTTGAGCTTGAAGAGCCAAGAAAGAGAACAAAGAATCTCTAATACCTGGTTTTGTTTTAGGCTTTGTGGTTACCCTCTCAAAACTTCTAGGGGAAGCTGAAACATGCAACCTATGAGCCTCTTTGACTTTCTTGAGGTGAGGATAGTAGACCCGAAACCAATAATTTTGCAATACTTTGAGGTAAGGAGTAGTATTATCGCCACTTAGAGGTAAGGAACTAGGTCAAGGTGATTAGGAAACATGTCCAAGGACGTAGCACATATAAAATAAAAGCATAACTATTTAAAAATGACTCCAGGACAGGAGTTTTAACTGACACTACTTATACATTGATTTCTTTCAGAATCAGCGAAAAATGTCTGTATGTTCATGTTTCACCCCAACCTTCCTGTAAGAGAAAGAATGCCTTACCATTTGGTCTTAAGCATATTACACAAGGCCATTCAGCCATGACATTCCCCAAATCCTGAGCAGTTATTAAACAAAGGGCTTTTAGGTATCTAACACATAAAAATAATACTTATATTTCAGATCTCTTGAGGGAAAGGATTTTCAAAAAATGCTGGTAAAACGATTGAATATCTAATTGATGTGACTGTTTGAAATATGAAGCCTAGGGTTAACAGATGACTTATATGTTGTATACCATTATGTAGTAAACAAAGTAAACAAATCCTCAAGTTGATAGAAATAAATACAAAAATGACACACATCATGAAAATAACTAAGTGATTAAACAGAAGAGAGATGTTTTTCACAAACCCAGATTTGTTTACGTATTTGGCAAGGGTGAGAAGAACAGTGTCATATTATTTCTATGGAAATCAAAGAATGAAAAAAAAATTAAACTCATTCTAGAAAATGAAGATCCAAATACCAGAGAAATATGTTAGACTATGTCATTCCCACACTTCAGTCAAAATCAAAATAGAGTTATTGGGCAAATTTGCTACAACTGCACAGATATTATTCAATAACTTAGTTTTTTGGGGGGGAGAGGGAAAGGTATGCCAAGGAATGGATATATTGTGCTTAAATCAAATAAACTTGCATGCATGTGATTGTTTTCTTTTTCACAAAACTGAATATATATAGTAGCAAGACTAATATTTATTTGAATTATTATAAATGTCAAGTTTCTGGAAAATGCAAATAAAGGAATATTAAGGAACCCCTCTAAATCCTTCCTTTGTAATTAAAAATGAAGGATCATTTCTACTTTTCTGAAGGGGGTATGAAGAGGAAATTCTGGCAGCTGTTGAGAAATTCCCTGTTCATTGTCTCGGGTAAAAATTCATTATTGGGATATTTCAGACAAGGGGGTGGGAAACCAAGCAAGATCTTAGAATGTATTTTCAAGTACTCTTGTCCTAGTCAGGGAACTGGACTACTCCATTGATCAGTGGTTGCTGAGCAGTTACTACTGTTTTACAGAGGGAAGAGAACTGATTCAGCATGGAATTTACGTTCTTAAAAATTATGTTCTACATTAAAAGGAAAGAAACAGCCTTCATGAAATATTATGGCTGATACTTTAATTACCCATGCCAGAAAACCCAGGCAGAAGAACTATAACATTTTCTCTTTGCAATTCATGGTGTTAATAAACTAAGTACAATGCGGTCATCACAGTGGCTGTGGGAAACATACCTGAGTTTTCTAACTTTTAGTGATTACACCAGCAAACCTGTCACAGTAACAGTGCGTTGACATTTAACTTTCTTGTTTAAGAAAACAAAAATATTTTTGATTTGTCACTCTAAACTATAAATATATTTTTTCTTTTCATTTTTTTGAAAGTATAATCCAAGACTGAAAAATGATTTCTAATTTAGTATATATAATTTACTTGACACTTGGTCCTGGAAAGACAGTTGGTATAATGTTCAGAAGAGTTAGGTATTCTGATACCATCAAGCATTCAGAAAAGTATCATATCATGAGTGGATAAAAATGAATGTTTCATTTTCTAATATCACAAGGTAGGCCAAGGCAACTTCACATTCATTACATCATATTTATTCTAAGTGGATCTTTCTCATACTTTGTTTAGTAGAAAATAACATTTTGACTGGTGGAAAGGCCTTGATCTCCATAATTCTTTTATCTTCCATATCTGGTTCATCACAAAGCCCTAAAAATTCATTTCAGAAAATTCCTCCTGAATATATTCTCTCTTCTCTATTTCTATTGATATTTTCTCAGCTTGGGTACCACCATGTTTTTTTGAACTATCATTGGAATAATTTCCTAATTAATTATTTTTCAAACTGTTAGCTGGAACAATTGGTGGATCATGAATTGATCTGCAATTTTTAAAGAATGAAAAAGAACAAAACGGTCTATAATAGAAAATGACAGTGTTCCATGCACATAATTTTATGGAAATTTATTTCAGATTTACGTGTGTGTGTAGTAATAGTAGCTGAGGAAGCAATAGCAGGAGTATATCATGATGTAAGTTGTATTTCTTGCTATGCATTTTTTTTTAAACAGTACTGAAAAACATTGCTCTAACCAGTTCTGTAACACAAGGACTCCAAGCTTGATCATTCTCTGTTTCAAGGATGGTATCATCTTATTAATATGCACATTTGACCACAACACTATCCTAACCAAAAACCTTCAGTGATATCAGTCCAAGGGCTTTCATAATTTGCCCCTACACTTACTTTCCAGAATTTTCTCTCTATATGTTTGCCTGTCTTAGATCCCAATGGCATCAGACTACTCCATGTACTTTTCTGTCTGTGTCCCTTTATTTATGATGATACCTCTGCCTGAAATGACTACCTCTCTAAGACACTCTAGCCTCCAACCTCAAAAAGTCCTATTTTTTCTTAAAACCCAAAGGTTAATATCCATTGCAATGTTTCACATGATTTCTTTGCCAGAACTAATTGCTTCTGCTGCACTGTTCTAAAATATTTACTTATATCTTTATTCTACCACGTATGAAAACTGATTACATTTAGTTGCTTGTATAGGGTTGATATCTTTAATGCAATTAGTCAAGCTAACCATAATAATAATGACGGTTACTCTGTGTAGGTGAATTGAGAACCTGTTTACAATGGTATTTGATCTCTCAGTCTTCTAGGAGTGCTGCTGAGTGTTTAAATCAAGTCCTGAAAATTCACAGGCCCCTGGGCCACAGGTTAACATAACTCTGAAAAATGGGCAATTTTGCTGGGCTATTTCCCCATTTAAAGGAGACAGGCTCTCATGGGCTTGTGATGATAAATGCCAAAGAAAACATATCTACCACCTGGTTTGGGCCCTGAGGCTGTCAGTTTGTGAGCTCTGCACTAAATCTTCTGATTCCCTGTACAAACACTTCAATTTTTATTTTTAACATGTATGTTCTGTTAAACATGTTAAACATGTTTCATTAGAAAGTTGATACAGTGTGTGTTTTGGGAGGTGAATTAAGGAACACAAAAGGTACTAATAAATATGTGTTAAGCTGAAAACTGCATTTTAACTGTAGTTGTTAAAATATTTAACTCTCAGAAGGTATGCTAACTAAAATACACAAAAATTGAAAAAAGTCATCCTTTTAAGTTGGAATTATTTAAATTACAACAAGAAATACAATCTGTTTCACTAATGTGAATGTATGTACATGTTTAAAAGGTAAGTAGGATTATTGTTAATGATCTCAGTCATCGAAGCTTAAAAAGCATGAAAGGCACATTCACACAATGCTTCGGTAAAATGATGTATGCCAAGAGTAAGGGCAAGAATATCCATACAAATACAACATTCCTGGAAAGGGAATTATTTTCCTGTCCCAAACTGAACTGCCTTAAAACTTAGTTTCACTCATTTTTCTAATTAGTTCCTTCTGTCTCCCTGGCAGCAATGCTTTGTTCTTAGTTCTCTTATTACTGTCACTGTACTATTTTGTTATTCCTCTCTCCATGTCTGTCTCCTCCATCAGACTGCAAACTCCAAACAGAACAGACCATGTAATTTATCTTTATATCCTTAATACCCAGTGGAGCCCCTCAGAACTTGTCATCTAGTGGCTGCTTGATAATTGTTTGTTGAATGAAGAAATACTTGTTGAATTAATGTGCCTACAAATTAATGGAACCACTGTTTCCATTTTTAAACTTCAAATAAATGTTTTTTTATTTTTTAAAATCGTCATATTTAGGAGCCATACATTTATGCCAAAGGATACCAGTACTTAAGAAATAATTATGGGACCCTAATTTTGAACTGCTTTTCTAAACAATTCTTAATCACAATAGAAAAATCCCTCTCAATTCTTTATAGGATCACATGCTTTTGACTCAAGACCATGTTGTTCAGTCTGATCATTTATATAATTCACTAAACATAAGAAGAGCTATCAGTTACTACCTTATGCAAGATACTATACATATCTAAGTTATTCAAACTTTAAAGAACATCCATATAATTAAGTATAAGTAATCATATTCTACAAATGAGGAAAAAAAAATTCAGTTTACAAATCCTCAGAGCTGGGATTTAAATCCAACTTTGTATCTAAAACACGATGAGTCCAAAATTTACTGCATGATACCGCAGGTTCAAATGATTTTCACTGTCCAAAATACATATTCATTTTCTCCCTCTCCCCCCGCCCACACACACATACACTACACTTGACACTAATGACAGAATACTCAGAACTAGACTACAAAACTATAAGTTGCATTTTTATGTGTTTGTTTAAACAAAAAACATATTTCCTGCTTAATATCACTCAGGTAGTGCTAGAGCTGTAACATGACCCCAAATCTCCTAACTCCCATATATATCACTCTTCTTATCTATACTCCAGAATTTTAACATAATTTTCAAAATTAAAATTGTTTTCATTTCCAATTTAAAAACAGCATTTGTGTTCACATACAAACACTAACAAAAAGAGAAGTTAAAATACTTTTCAAATATAGAACACTTGTAAGTCTCCCTCTAAAATATAATCACTATTAACATTTGGTACCATACTGACTTCTAATATTTTAAATAAAAGTTTCCAGTAATGGCATAAGTCAAGCTGTGGTTCTAAGAATTTTGGTGGATGCCAGTGAAATAGATATGGGAAGTAGGAGATCTTATCTCCCAGAAAAATGTCAAGGTCCTTTCCCCAAAACTATACTAAATGATGTTGCTATAAAACAATTTCTCTCCCTTTTGATAATGCTTGTATTCACTGGTTCTTCTTTATATATTTTGTACATATGGTGAATTCCCAAGGCTCTGACCTCATCATACTTACAATAATTCGTATGAATCATTAAAACGTAGTCTTGTTCCATAGAAAACAAGCTTATGGTTACCAAAGGGGAAAGGGGGGGGAGGGATAAATTAGGAGTTTGGGATTAACATATACACACTGCTATATATAAAATAGATAACCAACAAGGACCTACTGTATAGCACAGGGAACTATACTCAATATCTTGTAATAACCTAGAGTGGAAGAGAATGTAAAAAAAGAATATATATATATATATATATATATATATCTGAATCACTTTGCTGTACACCTGAAACTAACACGACATTGTAAATCAACTATATTTCAACCGAAATTAAAAATAAACAAACAGACAAAAACTTAGTCTTGTTTTTCTTTGGCTAAGAAGTGATACCCTTCCCCTGATTTTAAGTCTTAACATTGGCTTGCATACATCAGGAGGAAAGGCAACACTCCTGGACCAAAGGAAACAAAAAGCCAGATTAGAGGATACAGTATTAAGTAGAGAATGCTATTTCCACAAGCTGACTGATGAAAAGGAAATTTATTCATAGAACATGGCAACCAGAAGGAAAAAAAAAATCACACAACAATGCAAGTTGACAGGCTCTATTCCAAGTTGTCTACTGAATCATAAGAAAATAGAGTCATAGAGTTTCAGAGCCAGAAAGGAATTTAGGAGTCCAACTAGTTCAATGGCTAGATTTGGCATATCAGGAAAACTGAAGCTCAAAATGGTTTATATTACTTGTTCAAAGTCACACAGCTATATTTAGTGGCAATACCAGCAAGAGAATCCAAGTTTCTGAACTCTCTCATGAGTATTATTTCAACTACACTCTTTGGGAGAATATATACTGCTTAGCAACAATGACCATTTTAGTGCAAATATTTACATTTTCTGTGTACCTGGGTCACAGATATAATTTTACTACCATGAATATACAATACCACCAATATGTTAATCCTAAACCATCAAAAGGAAGAAAAATTTACATTTATTGAATAACTGATTTGTACTTGGATTTATTCTAGACAATTTCACACACATTATCTCATTTACTTCTATACTCACAAAAAAGGGAAGATAGAGATTATTTTCCTCATATTATACATAAAGAAACTGGGGCTTAGAGAAGTAAATAAATCACTTAAGACTGAATATAAATTAGATGGAAAAGATGGAATTTGAAACTAGATTTACCTGATTTAAAGGTTTATCACATTTGATTAAGATGTTAGCTCCCATGAGAGAAAAGGTCATGCGTCTCCTGGTTGATGATCTGTCTCTAGAATATTTTGACATACATTTTTGGAACATAGTAAGTGCTAAATAAAAGAAAGGAATTCTCACAGGATGGTCCACAGACCACGAGTGGATAAAATGCTAAACATTATAAAGTCAGCTTGGTGTTTATTTAATTTTTTACTGTTTTTCCCCTAGCTTTATTGAGATATAATTGACATATAACATTATGTATGTTTAAGGTATACAACATGATTATTTTATATATGTACATATTGTGAAATCATTGCCACACATAGTTACCATTCACACAGTTACCAGTTTTTGTGTGTGTGTGATTTTATTTGTTGTTCAATTTGTTTTGTTAGCCTACACTTTGAAGAATGGCTGGTAGTTTGTGGAAATGTCAGACATTAAAATGGCCTTCCCTCTTCTATCTTTCATGCTAAGTCACGAAAATTTGAAATGTACACTAATTAAGACCATTTCTCACTGGTCTTCACATTTCAGAATAAACATACAACTAAAAACTTCACATTCTAGTGCAGCACTGACTGCTATTTCTAATTTAAAAGATAAGTGTTTTCAATATTCATTTGAAAATAAAGTATTGGACTTTGAGTATGAGAGAAAAAAGTTCTGTTGTTGCTTCCTTCTTCAACTTACCATATACACTCAGGAAAGTCACTTAGACTCTCTGTTCTAGGGAAAAATGTGGTTTGTTAACCTAAGCCTAACTTCTTCAGAGGAACCAAAGGGAACCAATGGGGATTATTCAAGACTCATTTTCCATCATCCAAAAAATGTTACACTTTAAAACATGCCATATTTATATTCACTATCATTTACCCTTTCCATGTATTATACAATTCATAAAGTTCTTGATTTTCTTAAATTGCCTTCCACCGTCTATGCCCACTGTCTCTATCTTACTTTCCCCCTCATTATCTCCATCTTTAGACTATTTTCAGTATTCCCATCTTTGTCCCCCTTGTAATTGATCACCTAAAAATCTTCCTGAAATTTAAATGTGATCATGACATTCCTCTCCTGAGTGGCTCCACAGACTACTTGATGAATTAGATCCAATCTCCTTAGCAAGATACAATGGACTCTGCATAACCTGTCAGCTTCCCGCTCCAGCCTTACCTGCTTCTTTTGACCCACACAACCTTCTATTCCATCATACTGAAACTACTCACAGGCCCAGAAAAGCCACTCATTCCTACATCCAGGTTCCTTGGTGCATCATAGATCCAGTTTGGACTAGGTCTCACTCTCTTTTCTCTCCTTTCCTTACTTCTTCAGTTTTCACCATAATTTAATTCGTGTTGTTTCTCTCAGGAAATCATCCTTGACCATCCAGCTTATGTATCCTCTCTGCCTCATTATCAGTGCCTAGTTCTGTGAGTACCTCTAATAAAGCAATTTGAGCATTACCAGTTCATTACTTTATTTTCTTTACAGGACTACAATCATCTCAGATGTAAAGAATTGATCTCCATTTTTGTATCTTCCTGATAAATAGGTGAATAAAAGAGTGAAGGAATTAATGAAAAAATTATAAGAAAGATCAAAGCTATGCTATGTATCACCTGAAAACAATAGGTACTGAAAAGCTCAATTGTGTTTGGCTTTGGAGTACATATTTTGGGCTGATGTCCACTTACAGATGAGTTTAATAGTAGACAAATAACAAATGCTTTAAACCCAAAACTGAAGGTATATTTTGAAAATCTATGGAATGACCAACTGCCCATTTGCTAATGCTCCTTTGATGTCAGGAAAGGATGATCTCTACCATATTTTACATTAGTATGAATCTTACCATTGAAGTTTATCATCTTACTCTGTCCTATGATTTGGATTTCATCACATTTGCCTCCTCTAGTATCTTCCTTATTGAGTGTTATTTCTCTTTCTTATCTTTGATTTATTTATTATCATGGTCCTTCCATCTGCAAATATGCTCATGCTTCTATACCTTTACATTCCTCTTATGCTTATAATAAGAACAACAACAAAACCCCAACAAGAACAAACAAATAAACCAACAAACTGTAAGGACCTCTCTTGGACTACAGGATACCATGTAAATCCTTAACATGGTGAAACGATCCTTCATTATTTAAGGCCAACATACCCTGCCATTTCCCCTTCCACATTGTCCTTCAATATGAACCTAATAGTAGAGTAGTCCCAAACACTGCCTTATCATAAGACCATTGAAAGCATTTGTCTTTGTGCTTACTGGTCCTTTTGCCTGAGATTCCTCTTTTCCATGTGTTGAATGACTAATCATCCAGATGTACAATGATTTACTCATCCTTTCTTGCTGTGTGTTATAAAATGCATTTATACTTCAACAACTGTTCACATTTGGGTAGATTCCTAGAACTGGAAATAGTAAATAAAGGAATCTAATATTTTTAAGGGTTGGGGGACATTATAAACCTGATTTTTGGAAAAGTTGTATCAATCTATATTTTTAAAAGCATTTCAAAGGAGTGCCAACATCAGTATAACTTTATGCTGAATACTAAGAATTTTAAATATCCTTGTTAGATTGATAGATGAGAAACTGTAGTTGTTTATAATACTGCATTTTTAGAAAACAGTAACCCAAGTCCAGGAAGTGCAGAGAGTCCCAGGCAGGAAGCCTAAGAAGGAACATGCCAAGAGACATAGTAATCAAACTGACAAAAATTAAAAACAAAGAAAAAATACTAAAAGCAACAAGGGAAAAATGACAAATAACATACAAGGGAACTCCCATATGATTATCAGCTGATTTCTCAGCAGAAACTCTGCAAGCCAGAAGGGAGCGGCATGATATATTTAAAGTGATGAAAGGGAAGAACCTACAACCAAGAATACTCTACCCAGCAAGGCTCTCATTCAGATTTGATGGAGAAATCAAAAGCTTTACAGACAAGCAAACGCTAAGAGAATTCAGCACCACCAGACCAGCTTTGAAATAAATGCTAAAGGAACTCCTCTAGGCGGGAAAGAGACTAGCAACTTAAAACAACCTGGTACATACATAGACTGCTATATCAAAACCTCATGGGAACAGCAAACCCAAAAACTACAATAGATACACACACAAAAAAGAAAAAGCAACCCAAACACAACACTAAAGGTGGTCATCAAACCACAGGAGAAGAGAATAAAAAAGGAAGGGAAGAAAAAAGATGTACAAAAACAAACCCAAGACAATTAAGAAAATGGCAATTGGAATACATATACTGATAATTACCTTAAATGTAAATGGATTAAATGCTCCAACCAAAAGACATAGACTGGATGAATGAATACAAAAACAAGACCTGTATATATGCTGTCTACAAGAGACCCACCTCAGACCTAGGGACACATACAGACTGAAAGTGAGGGGACGGATGAAGGTATTCCATGCAAATGGAAATCAAAGGAAAGCTGGAGTACCAATACTCATATCAGACAAAATAGATTTTAAAAATAAAGACTACTATAAGACACAAAGAAGGTCACTACATAATGATCAAGGGATCAGTCAAAGAAGAAGATATAACAATTGTAAATATATATGCACTCAACACAGGAGCATCTCAATATATGAGGCAAATACTAACAGCCATAAAAGGGGAAATCGACAGTAACACAATATTAGTGGGGGACTTTAACACCCCACTTTTATCAATGGACAGACCATCCAGATGGAAAATCAGTAAGGAAACACAGGCCTTAAATGACACATTAGATCAGATGGACTTAATTGAGATTTAAAGAGCATTCCATCCAAAAGCAGCAGAATACACATTCTTCTCAAGTGCACATGGAACATTCTCCAGGATTGACCACATGCTGGGCAACAAAGCAAGCCTCCGTAAATTTAAGAAAATTGAAATCACATCAAGCATCTTTTCCGACCACAACGTTATGAGATTAGAAATAAACTACAAGAAAAAAACTAAAAAAAAACACAGACATGTGGAGACTAAACAATATGCTACCAAACAACCAACGGATCACTGAAGAAATCAAAGAGGAAATCAAAAATTACCTAGAGACAAATGAAAGTGAAACCACAACAATCCAAAACCTATGGGATGCAGCAACAGCAGTTCTGAGAGGGAACTTAATAACAATGCAATCTTACCTCAGGAAACAAGAAATATCTCAAATAAACAACCTAACCTTACACCTAAAACAACTAGAGAAAGAAGAACAAACAAAACCTAAAGTTAGTAGAAGGAAAGAAATCATAAAAATCAGTGCAGAAATAAATAGAGACAAAGAAAACAATAGTGAAGATCAATGAAACTAAAAGCTGGTTCTTTGAAAAGATAAACAAAGTTGATAAACTTTTAGCCAGACTCATCAAGAAAAAAGGGAAGAGGACTCAAATCAATAAAATTAGAAAATGGGATAGTCATTTTAAAACAATGTTTTAAAATATCTCTTGTAGATAAAATCTTTTTATCCAAGGAGTGACATGATTGGAAGAAAAAGTTAGAGCCTTACCTCACATCACAATCCATAACAAATTCCATATTTAGTTTTCAGTAAAATTTTAAAAACCATAAATAACTAGAATAAAATAGAAATTCTGATTTCTACCCAGAATATGAAATTTATGGTTAAAATCAATAGAAATGACAAAGATAATGAGTTTTTTTAAAACTATAAAACTTCAGATTAAAAATATGAATAAACCATTAAGTAAAAATAAGGTAGAAAATATACATAGCAAATATCACATAAGCAATGTTGGTATTTCTAAAATATAAAGTGGTTATTTTAATTAATAAGAATTTTAAAATATCTTTCTAATGCCTGCACCAGTCTCCCTACCAGAAACTTAGTTGTTTGCAGTTAAAACATTTTATTTAAGGACAAACATTCTCAGTGAGATTGCAAGGGAAAAAAATAAGGCCATTTTTGTGAACACGTAGAAAAGTAGGCATATTTTTTCTCTCCCAGAGAAGAGTCTATTTTGCTATAAAAGAGTTAGCATTCATAGAAGGTCAAAAAAGATGATTTAAAGTTTGCCATAAATTATCCACCAGTGGAGAATCGAACATTGAGTTATAAAAATATATTGTATCAGTCAAGGTAAGTAAATTCTTCCATCCTTTTCTTTTGTGAAACATCTCATCCCTTCTCTTAGGAAGCTAGATCATCATAAAGTAAAACATTTTTATCTTATTACTTTGGTTTCCTGAAGAAATATATCTCTTCACTACAATTCTTTCTAATTTTACATACTCAGATTTTATAGACACTCCTATCTGAGTAGTGTTCCTGTGTCTTCACATTTCATATTATCTAATACGTTATTCAGTGTCAACTATATACACGTTTGATATATTTGATAAATTTAAGGAAGGTTTGACTTCTTGTTTATATAAGACAAAGAGAATTTGCATTTCTAGCCAATGGTCATGGCTATTAGAAAAAGTGGTAATAAATTTAACTTTCACCTACAACATTTGACTCAAGCAAGGTGTGCTTTAATATCAGTTGACATTAGTTTAGATTTACAGTTTATGCATTTCTTTACTATTTATATTTCCCATCTGATACTTAGAAAATCACTTTGAAATGATAGGCCTATTATTATTATTATTATTATTAATATCATTGGACGTTGGAAATAATCATGTTTAGAACCTAAGGTATTTGTCCAATACTACATTTCCTGGCTTAATTTTTTTTCATTTTATTTTTTATTGAAGTATAGTTGAATTACAATGTTATATTAGTTTCAGGTGTACAACATAGTGATTCTAGTAATTATCAGGAACCCAGCTTTTCTGATTCCCAATATCTAGGACATTTCACTATACTACTCATCATATTTCTGTATTTTCTTTTTAATTTTAAGGGTTTAAATGACCATAAATGACCTTATATATGACTCCTCTTACATATTAATTTTGGAATTCAATGTTGTATTCAGTGTCTAAGGCAACAATACATGAACACAAACCAAAATTTTCTCAATTCCTACATTAATTCTTTCATTCAATAAATAAATAGCACATACCTTAATGTATCAAATTTGGTACTAGGTCCTAAAGATACAGGCTAACTAAATCAGACATGTTGGGGAGTCCCAGCTTCCCTAGAGCATACTGTTTAGGCATATTGAGAATTCCAGAACATTGCAAACCTTAATGCACATAAGAATCACCTGGGCACTGTGATCAAATGCACATTCTGACTCAGCAGGTCTGGTGCAAGTTCTGACATTCTGTATTTCTAACAAGCTTCCAAGTGATGTTAATGCTGGTAGTTCAGAACCACAATCTGAATAGCAAGGATTCACTTACATAAATATGTATATATTTAAATGGATATTTTAAGTGATCTTTCATTGCTGTTCCTATATTTTAAGAAAAAAAATATGAACCAAGAGGAAATTAGAAGGGAATTGGTCAAGCACTGCAGGAACTGAGGATGTTGATTAACAAAGGAAAAACGAGCAAAGTTGCCTAGGCTAGAAGAAGATGGGGACAAGACAGAATGCAGAAAAGGAAGGTAGAAAGAGAGAAATAAACAAACAAAATTAAATTGGGAATTCCAACCAGCCAGAACAACAGCAACAAAAAGTGTTTTGCAGCTCTTAGTTAACCATTTCTGAATCATTCAAGTCATACTCATTATTTCTAGTATCTCTGTTTAAGCACAGTGAGGAGTGGCATTTGATGGTCAAAAAATATCAGTTGCCAATTGCAACTGTTAATTAACCCCTCCCCCAGTGTTCTCTATATAACATCAAAGCTAGTACACTGTGGGACCAGGTTTACTTTAGATGAGGCTGGACAAGATCCCTCTTCTATGGAAAACCAGTACTGACAGGCTGCCTGACATTTCCTACTACCCACAGACAGCCCAGAGAATGAAAGAACGCCCCATCATTCTTACCTGGGGGGAAGAGAAGACCAGGGAAGGCGGAATGAGGATTTGTTCTCCACCACCTTTCAGCATTAAAATTAAGAAATATCTGATTTTTTGCGTTCTCATTAGAAGACCACAATTGTTAAGTTCTGATTTTTTTGGTTCTCATTAGAAAACCACAATTGTTAAGTTTATGAAATTCTTGAGTATAGACAATACAGATATTAGAATGTACATTTTTGTAAATATACATGGGACTAAAATATCCAAAAAATGTGAAAAATAAAGGCAGGAAAATTGAAAAGCACTTTATATATCATTTTGCAAAATCCAAAACAATTTTCACCACTAAATAGTTGTATTCTTTAATTTAAGATATGCACTGTTACAATAATTTTACACCTAACACAAAGTAAAAAAAAAAAAAAAAAAAAAAAAAGACCCAAGAAAGGATTCAAAGATACTTTTAAACAGATTGCATGAAGGGAGCTTTTTAACCCTGTTTTCCTTTACCTACAGTGATATATAAAGGACGTATTATGTCTTCAAAACGCTAGATTCTTGAAATATTATAGCAAACCTTTAGATAAGTAATTATACATGGGGTAAACTTAGGGCTGAGACTTCGTAGAGACAATTCTGTGGTTTCTGTGAGTAGGTAAGTTGTAACACTCTAAGGAAGAAAGGAATAGTTCATTCAATAATCTCAGTTTCTAAATTAGAAAACTAAAGTATAGCAAGGCGTACAACTTCATCCAATATCACCTACAATGAACTCTCCTCAGACCCCTGGAATCTATATTGGGTGATGGTTTTCCTCTGCAGCATTGACTCCATCTCTTTCCAATATTTAGCATATGTCACGCCATCCAAATATAAAATATAGAATTTAATATCAATAGGACAGTGTCTCTAATGCTTACCAGGTGAGAGAAGGTTTATAACTGACACAGCAATGCCAGATTAAACTAAATTTTTGCTTATCCGGAGCTGTATGACAAGATCTTTAACATCACAAGAACTTTATTATCCTTTATGAATTTTCCCTATCAGACAGGATTGCAAGTCAAGAAAAGCATGATATTTTCAACCTGAGTGAGTGACTGACCACCCATGTTTCTCTATCCTGGTCTCTTCCTTACAACATGGCACTCGCTAATTGAGGAACTATAGACTAAGTGTCTTGAGGGTTGCACATATAAAAAACACTGATCAAGTGGACATAACACTATTATTTGAATTATGATTTTAGGCATTTTTATTAAGAAATAAAATTATTTCTCTTATGTCCAGTTTTCTGTTATTTAGGTAATATGAAACCTAGATTTTACAAATTAGTTCAATATTTAATCAGTAATTAGAGAATCGAAGTAAGGCTTTAATTGATTTTCTTATCCTCATTTTTTTCCTTTAAGCTCCTATTTTGTATGATATCCCACAAAACCCAGCATTTAATTTAATTGATTAACTTATGATACAAACAGCCACTGAGGGACTATCTCTTCTAGGAGAGGAAATGCATGACACTGTGTGTGTGTCTACATTTGTGTATAGTTACCATTACATGGACAAAGATACAACATGAGCACTTTTCACTGGCTTATTTAAAAATATTGTGGGATATTAAAAATAACTTTCTCCAGAACTACACTTCACAGGACAATAATGCCATGTACCTGCACCTTGCCCTCCTCCTCAATAGCACAACTGTTTGGAGTAAGAGATTCCTGTTTGCATGTGATAATGCATTCTGTACATCATTAAACAAAGAAGATAGCATTTTATTTCTTTAAAGTACTTTCAGGAAAAATAAAGTTTAAAATCTAACTAATGCTGAATGAAGATACTATCTGAAAATAATGCTTTGCTTTATAAAGTTAGAGGTCAACTTGAACATAATACCTGGGTGAATCTGATCCTTGAGGGGGTCACTGAACTAACAGTGCCCTCTGCAAGCAGATCAGGTGTAAGTTATCTCTCTCATAACAAACTTACTATCTAACAAGAAAAATGGGAAACAAACAAACAAACTGGGAACAACAGGTTACACATGCAACCAACCAACCAAAACTATCTATACCTATGCTGATATGCATACACACAATACAGCTCTGGGAAGGTGGGAAATTTGAAAGATTTTTAAAGATTGTTACTGCAATTTGTAACAATATTAACCAGTTTGACATGGATGGCAAACTATTTCAAGGAATAGGGCTATGATTGAGGTTTAAAGCACAAGTCCTCTTTGATGTTCTAGAGTAGAATAGACACATGTACAGTAACAAAAGGTCATATACTCTTGGGGAAGGAAATGATATTTGGCACACAGATGATGAGTCAGATGCCATGAGAAAGATTAGAATTTTAGGAAGGATGGAGGTCTGGTAGTGATATGTCATTGAAGTCCCTTGTGTCCATGAGACTCAAAGGGATAAATTTCCAAACTAGGTATTATTACAAAAGAAAAAGGTTTTTCTCCAGGGATTATTTGTTTCTAATGCAAAATGTATTCCTGCCAAAGTTTACCTGGAAAATCAGAATCCCAATCCTGGGCTACACTTCCCTAGTACATACTTTAATCTAGAACATTCCAACTTCTAATTTTGGAAATCAGTAAAAATAGGAGGAAAAGAAAAAAAAACAATTACGGCAATAATTTTCATGCCTTCATTAAGATGCTTATCCTCATTTTTTTATAATTCTTGGTAAGAGCATAACAATTATAGACTCAGGATTGGTCACTATTGTGCTCTTGTTAAATAAGTTTTTAAAATAATCATAGCTTAGAAAAGTATAAAGAACCTCTTGAAGTTCGATTATGCTCAAACACCAGTGAGTGACTTACAACAAACAGATAACTTCTGGAGATCTAATGCACTGCCTAATGATTATAGCCAACAATAGTGTATTATCAACTTTAAAGTTGCTAGAATACTAGCTCTTAACTGCTCTCACCACAAAAAAAGAGAGGAGATAATTATGTGATCTGACTGCGGTGTTAGCTGACACTGCAATCTTAATTTCAGAGTTAAAGGTGAGGCTGAATCTAGTGGGTTATGTAGATCCCAATGCTAAAGCTTAAAGGGGTGCAGGAACAAGGAGTCAGTCACATTCGGATCCTGTACCCCTCCAGGATTAATCAACTTTACAAATTCTCTTCTTCACCTTGCAACAATTTCTACTGTGCTCTAAAATCTTTTCCTCTTCATTTAATCTGCCCCCTGATTGTAATCTCTTCAGAAATTCTGGAAGCCTTACTCTTCCTTCACAGCCATACTTCATACAGACTTCAAAGTTTGAAGCTCATTACTTCCACTTCCACTGTCATTCCCTCATCAAATATTTTTGTCTCCTCTTTGGACACAATTTTCTTTATATATCTACATATTGACAAGGTTTTTTGTTCAGTTCAATCAATTTAAAAGTTCAGGTTTTTAAAGGCTCAACTGATGTCAAATCAATCTCTGACCCTGCATCCAACTGAGAAAAGATAGTATGGCAAAATGTTTGCAGTTATATTCATTGTTATGAATTGTATTCCCTGAGAGTATTCTCTTATGATTTTTCATGGTTATTATTCTTTTATAAAAAACTGTTGCCTATTTATGAGTAATACTTATATATAATTGTATTTATTTATTTTTTTAATTGTATTTATTTTTAATAGTATAGTTCAAAACGATTTTTTTCAAGATCTATACTTTCAAAGGCTGGATTCCAGCATAGCTTCAAGACTTCAAGTTATTTGTCAACATGGCAAATCAGCATACTTTCCTATCTATCTTTATATTGCAGTATTTCATATTTCAAAATACGTTTCATTTATTCAGCAAGTATTTCTGAAGAACTAAAACAAGCCAAAAAAATCTATTTAGATATACTGAGAATTAAAAAGTGCTAATTAATATCTGTTGTCATTACAACCTTAAGTCTACTGTTGTCTTTTTTTCAGTTAATCACAAGCTAACTAAACACATGACTCATCAAATATCTGCTGACCATCAATGAAAAACAAATAGCTATGTTTAATTTTGTTAGAAAACTAAAAAACTAAAATATACTACCATACACAAGTACCATGTATAAAGAGTGATGAAAGCAATTTGGTCCAAGGTATCAAATATAACCTTGTTAAATTATGTTCTTAGACTATGCTAAATAGTTGTCATTAAAAAAGTAAAATTAACATATCTGTTACATCATTGCATAGTAATGTTCATAATTTTATGAATAAATAAAATAATATAATTTATTGAATATAAATAGGATTATGAATGTAATTAATTAAGTGAATTAATTCATTCACTAATAGAAATAAATAATTATTTCTATTAATGAATAAAATAGTTTTTCTGTGTATTATATTTAATAAAATTGTCATTTGGCCAAAAAGGAAAGCTGGTGTGAATCTTATTGCTATGAGATCATCTTTTCTTTCAATGATATAATAATTTTAATTTTACATTCCAGGGTAAGTGTAAATTTGGATACTACACAGATAAAGACATCACAGATAAATATTTGTTTCAGATTTCAGTAATTCATAATATTAATATTAGATTTAAACATTTCTGCCAGTGTTCTAGTCCTAAGTAAAGGGTCTTTGAAGAAATTACATCTTTAGGAACAAAAAAAAGCTCACCTTATTACAAAATTGTGACTGTCAATCTCTTTTCCACATTCACTATCTAGTAGAATGCCAGAATTTCCAACAACTGCACAGGTCTTAAATCTTCGATTTTTCATTGGTGAAACTTCAGGTAAGAGGCTATGCAGATCCTGAGAAATATTTAGTGTCCGGCGTCTGTCCAGCACATAGTGTATGACATCACCAGGCTTAAAACTGCTCTTGACCACTGAGACATCTCGTTCTGCATCTAGGAAACGAAGAATGTTCTTCCTATATTTGAGATACAAGCAAAGTTTTCCATTAATGACAACATGTCCAAGGACTGGTAATATCATTTACAAAGTAACATATGATAAGATATAAATTGGTAAATCACTAACCTTTAATATTCAGGTGGTAACTAAACCAACCAATTAAGTAGATTCTAAAGGAAATAAAATATATTTTTGAAACATCATTTGCACATAGTTTTTCAATGAATTTGTAAATAGATGTATAGTATACACACCTATCTGTGGAGTGAAAAAGGCCTCCTATCAAAATTTATAGAAAAGTTTATTAAATGAAATACTATTGCCATGACTTGACTTTCCTTAGCTAGACAGTATTCTGCCAGCCTTAATTATCTATAATCATCTATTTTGTTCAGTGTTGTCTAGTTAAGGTGAATAGAAAAACTTGAAATTGTTTAGAATCATAATTTAGTTAACTCTATTAAAAGGATTGAATTTTCCAATAAAATTATTAACATTTATTGAAATCATGTGTATATTATAATTATTTGAAGTAAAGTTAAACTACAGCACTATATATATATGTGTATATATATGTATATGTGTATATATATATACACACACATATAAATATATGAAAGTTTTCTTCCAAGCTCAAGAATCCAGGAAATAAGATGGCCATATTAGAGGAAAAGATGGACAGATAGAACATTGGACCTTGCAGGGCAGAGATAGCTAACTGTTCCTCAGTGTTCTTTCTTCCCTTCTTTCTTTTCCTATTTGAATCTTCTAAGTTTTACTTGGCCACATTGATGCTCAGCTAGAACATTTCCAAGTTTCCAAACCCAAGTGCAGCTGGGTGTGGTCACATGAATTAGTTTTCTTAAACAGGATATGAGTGGATCAAGGGCATCACTATAGGAGAAAGAAATAAACTTCTCACTTGTTTGATTCACTGTATTTTAAAGTCTCCTTTTTTATGGAAGCTTAGCCTATCCCATAACTAATAAAGAAACTGATAAAAGATATGAGATACTACATACACATATACGCATATGCTAAGTTAGATGATGGAAAATAAGAAACTAGATATGGCTGCCTGGAAAGCTGGTGACTCTTGGCATGATACAGAATAGCACCTGATAAAACTGTGGTCCATAAAAACTTGGGAGTCATATCCTATATGTAATAAGCTTGTTGCTCTTGGATAATTGGTTAAAAGGTGCTAGCATGTTGTTTTATGTTGGTTACCCCTTTTAGCAAGGATCTAAGAGGCGAAGTCACACATGAAATAGCCAAGTTGCAAGTTGAGTGGAGGAGAATATCTCTGACAACAGCCTATAATCTAAGCTGTGTGAGAGTCCAGTAATTGGGACCTCCTAAATGACTCCAATAATCCAATTAGCAAGAGGTACAACTATAAATCAGAGCCATGCCAGCAGCAAGAAGGATATTGTCTTCTCCCCTAAGTCTATAGATTCAAACGTCTTTAGAGTAGCTGTCAATAAACTGAAGAAAAGGAGGGTTAGGTCAGAATAATTAGGGGAGAATCTGAAGGCTAAAGAACTGTGTTCAGAAGCAATCTTTAGGTGGGGTTATTCATACCAGGAACAAACTCCAAAGAAATAGCTCAGGAGCCTAGTAAGTTTTTGAGGGAATTATATTGACAAAGAAATCTATGAATCTGGCTTACAAAAGTTTGGGATTGCTTGATCCTCAAGCTACCAAACATATACCACCCAGAAGCAATCTGAGAAAGCAGTCTTCTGGGTTGGAAGTTGGATATTACTTACTGAAGTGCTCTTAACTGCAAGCTTGAATTTTCAGAATGCTCAAAACAATGTCATTATTATAACATTCATGATAGGATAGACATATTTTCCTCTAATGCTATTATTGTTTAAGCTCCATCACTATTTATAAATTTTATTATTAAGCACAAAATATGATTTCTTCCTATCACTCCATCAAAAGGGCAATTCCCCAAATCATACTCCTAAGCCAGAAGCATGACTAGCAAGGAGGGATGTAAAATAACTAACTCATCTTTCCTTTTGTTTTCTTTATTTTGGTTTGCTTTAAATAGGTCCCACTTTAACGTGTGATCTAATTAGGAAACCAGATGACTGAATACTTTATTTGGCCAGATTTTATACTCAAGGAATACACCCATCAACTCTCTGAAAAAGAGACCATTAAAACAATTTTTTTCTCAAATATTTGGAATATCAGGTTTGCAAGGAGTAAAATTTGTACAGGAAAATCTATATAAATGCCCTACAAATGAAATTTTAAAACTAATAGAAATTATCAGGCATTATAATAATCATCTTAACAAAGTACAGACTGCATAAGAAGAGAATTGCTGGTGAAATCAGCAGCCATAGAGCATATGAATTGCAGAAAATTGAGAACTCTTTCATTATGTTAAGCACATGTGATTCTTCACAAAAGTTAACAGCTAGCACCAAGAGCAGCAATCAAACTTTGTACAAATTAACTACCACTTACTTGTTTGGTGAAAAAATTAAATAATGCCTGACACCTGTATTTCAACAAAAATTTTTTTTTCATTTCCTGTGAAAATGACAAGCTTGACTCTAAAATGAAGACTGCACGGATGTGGTCAGATCGCCAAACTAGATGGTGTTACCATTTTCCTTTGAACATAATTTAAAGGGGTTGCTGTAAGTATTTGAAGATGCAACTCACAAGTAGTGGCATGTTTGCAAGCATGAAGTGAATAGAGGTCCAGATTTCAAAGAAGACTCTTTAGCTTGGAAATCCAAAA
Source organism: Balaenoptera physalus (assembly GCF_965194825.1). Classification (NCBI taxonomy): domain Eukaryota; kingdom Metazoa; phylum Chordata; class Mammalia; order Artiodactyla; family Balaenopteridae; genus Balaenoptera; species Balaenoptera physalus. Next base: position 95,890,289 of record NC_138890.1, on the reverse strand, counting down.
AAGGAAAATCCCCTTTCTCATAAAGTTAACACTTAAACGCTTGTCAACTGATAGCAAGAGGGACTTTGCAATCACAGAACCGTTGCTGTGTTATAGAAAGTTAGCAGCAAAAATATTTTCAAACATATGTCCTCTAAATCTGAGTATAAGAGAACACCTTTAATTTATTCATTCTTAGGGAAAATTGATATTTAAAAAGTGGACTGTAAGAGTTCAGGAAGAAAATAATGCTTAATGTGATAAATAATTATTAAGTACAGATGATACTATTGCATGTATACTCCAATGCTGTCTTACAGGCTCAACAGTAGTTTATTTTTTAAATGGAAGCAGTAAAAAATAGTAAAAGTATTTTCCAAGACAGAATACAAAATACCAATTCACACAGACTAATCAAAATATAAAAATGTAAGTTTCTTAGAGAAAACTCAGAACAATTGTTAGTGTTGAATTTGCTTTTTTAAACTGAAAAGGGTGGGGGGGACCTTGAATATCTCTAGTTTGTTCTTTTTCCTGCATTGAACCAAACTTTCGTTTCCATTTTAGGGCTTAGATCTATACATGGAAAATTATCTGAGCTAAGATTCCTGGTGTAGGATGCAAGAAAGACTGAAATTACTATGAGTGAATATATTGATAAAATGCTTAATATTTTCTGGTTAATAGTAAAGTTAGTTTTTTTTTTCTCCCTAGTAGGCTGTAGGTATTTTTAGATTATAGATTTAATGGACTGTAAAAGTTCTATGGATTTGCTAAGTCTAACTGTTGTTCAGACTGTAAATCTATTAAAAAAAAAAACAGAAAGAAGAAAACTAGTGCTTAAATGTAATTAACTAAATGTCACTGGAAGCCTGAAAAACTCTTGTACTTATGCTGAACTGAAACAACATGTTAAGTACTACCAAGGAGAACATATATGCTTCGCTCAAAAGGTACTTGATATGAATGAAAACAGCAAGTTAAACAAAATTACTTCAGAATGAGAGAGATAGAAAGAAAACTCTAACTTCTGGGCTCTAAGGAAGCATGAATCAACGAAAGCTGATGTTTAATATGCAGGCTGTTCCAGTATAAGTTTTTGTAATAGGTGGTCGAGTTACTACCAGATTTTTAAAGCAGAGGATTGTGTTTTCTGTGTGTGACTTAAAAGAACAGTAACAACAAAAGATTCCTTACAGGTCTCTGTCATTCTGTTAAGCATAATGTAACTTTTGAAACCCTATTCGAAAAGCAAACACCTAAGTTCAGCAACTGTTTTAACGATAAAGATAACTGACAGAAATCAGGAAATATGCTTCACTTTTGGTAAGACTAAAGAATTAGTCATAAAGATTATTTTTTGTTAGGCAATGCTGGCTTAAACTGAAAGACTGGTTTAGACTGTGAAACTGACAGGAATAGATTCTATACAGAAACTTTGCAGCTGAAATTTTAAGTAGAACTTCCCTTTCAACATCACCTACCACTTGAAATAGCAGCTGCAGAGTCCTGGGGAATTAATTTTCTAAACATTGTTTTCACTTGTGAAATGTTACATATAGCTAACCTATCACCAGGTGCCACTCTTTCTTCTCTGTAGGTTTCCTGTCAACAACAAGCACATGTGCTGTGGCAACTAAAATTTAATCTAAATGACATTGTTGACTCCATCAGCAAGTATTGTGAGGCAAATCTTACAGCTGGAATGCATCACAAGTTGAGAAACAAATTAGGTAGTGATACATATATTAGGAATCAGTTTTTGCAAACTTTTGACTCCAGACAAAAATCAGTGAATCAATTCAGTTGTTACTGACATAGTTTACTAAAAAGAAAAAAAAAAGTTTAAGAACCGCCAAGTGTTTCATTATGCCTACAAAAAGCAGACAGAACACAATTTTTTGTCTCAAAAGATTATTTCTGCAAGGCAATATGCCTCGAAGCTCTGAAAAAAACATAACCTATAGCTTGTTAGGGCTTCTGAGCTAAGGGTCTTAGCTGTTATAGGAAAAATATTCTAGTTAGTATTAAAAGAAAAACCCTGAACACAACCAAATGAAAAGGCAAAATTGTCTCAAAAAAGCTTGAAGAAAAGCACTTTTTAGTTTAATTTACACCTCAGATAGACATTTGATATTTGGCCCAGCATTTGGTAATATTGGATGAATACTATCTTATATTTTATTATTTTAGAGCAAAAAATTCAACTTCTCTGTACTTCATAAAGATGCATTTTAATAGTATGCATTTTTAGTATTAAACAATAGTCTTTCAAAAGATTTATCTCATAATAAGAGCTCTGGCTCCACAGTCAGGCCTGGCTTTGAAGCTTGACTCTGGGACTAACAAGCTGTGTGACCCACGACGTGCGCTATTGAATTGTATGTGGACCTTTTTCTAAAGTAAATCAATGCATGCAACAGCAAATTCTTTTTGACAGGTGAAGCACATATAAATTTGCAATTATGTTTAGTCAATCTGCAAACCTTATCTGGTTAAGAACTTCGATATATGATGACACTAAGAGTTGAAACTATTTTTGCTGACTAATTATGATGTGCTTATTCTGGTCCTGATGAGTAGCTGAGCTCATACATTTCTATACATCCATATCTGGTACTGTACATAATTCTTTAGGTTTCTATCCAACATATGAAAAATGAAGGGGAAAGAAAGAAACAACACGAAGATGAAAAGAAGTCAAGTCACAAGTGTTGAACATGACTAGATAATTTCTCAGTACAATGTTCACAGATATACTCACAATATCTGATACATCTTAAATGTATCATTTCTTAGCTTACAATAATAAAGAACTACCACCAATAAAATCAAGCCTTTAACGAAGCTAATTAGTTTAATTGTGAAGTTAGCTGTGGAATGCATGAACTTCCCTAAATCTTGATGAATTTTCAAAGTACAATGAACTAATACATGAAACCATCTCTCTCAGACAACTCCCCAGAGGTACAGTTGTTTGATGAATATATATGAATCAATTCTTGATGTGCTTATGAAAGCAGCAGAGTGCATATAGGGCTGGAAGAATCAGTAATAAGAAAGAAAATCATGTCTACAAATGTAGGGAAAAACAATTTATCTTCAGTGACTGTTTCACATTTTAATGCAAATAGATAAATAATTTATTAGGAATATCACAAGTGCATTATTAAGTTTAATGAGATTTTTAAAATGAGAAAGATTTGTAAGCATAGTTCAATCATGTAAGATCAAAAATGATTAGTTGTAATGTCTTAATCAAAAGCTTCAAAGTAGAATTTTGAAAATACTTGTAAAATATGCCCACACCCACTCAGAGACACAAAATAATGTGGTTCTTCATAAATGCTATAGATGTGGGGAAAAAACAAAGGAAAATAACCAAAATACTTTAAGATTAGTTTCAAGTATGACTTAAAAAGAAAGCTAAGCCAATAATCAGGTATTTTTATATTCTAAATGTTTTATTATAGGTGTCAAATTGATTGATACTTACTAGTCACTATAGCTATAGGCAATTATAATTTTTATGAACTGTTTGTACATTGTACAGTAATGGTTTTACAAATTATTATTTCCTTGTAAGGAAGTGACAACTTTGTATGTCTTATTCAATATTTGCTCACTGTTTTATTGTTTACTTCTTTATCTGTTAAGGAGAACCATATGAAGAGTACTAACATTTCATTCATATAATTAGCTGTTATAATTGAAAATAAATCACCCTCAAAGATATGAATGCAACCCTCATTAATTTGTAAAGTTGCAATAATAAATTGCTTGGGTCAATTTATGTTAAATACCCTTAGCTTGAATATCTTAAAAATAGCAATAGATATAGCCTCATGCACATCTATAGGATCCATTTTTTCATAGAGACTAGGAAGACATGGCCAGATATATTGATTAAACTATTGTTAATTATGTATTTAATTTATTTATTGGACTTTATCTGATATATCATTTAGCATGGCTAGATATATTAAACTGTTACAATTTCTTATTTCACTTTACTTTCTTCCATTACTTTCCTTTACCTGATCTACAGAGCCTTACATAATTGACACCTTTCTTGCCAAATCATTCAAACTTGAAAGTTCTCTTTCTAGGCATCCTCAGAGATCAAATATTTTCTTTTTTAATCCCCCATATTTCTCTCTTTCCAATCTACTTCTAAGAAACATAAATCCTTACTCTGTGCTAAACTCAACCACACTGTATTTATGGCCCCATCTAGCTCCATATCCTGTAGCCTTTTCCTCATAATTATCTCATCTCTTACAGGGTTTCTAAATTCAAATGTGGGTATAGGAGTATGAGTTAGTGAGGAAGACACTAGGTAGGTATCATGAGAAAAGGGAGCTCCAGGTGTAAAACTGTCAAACTGGAGAGCTCGTGGTTAGTGTTGGCTTCAGCCAAAGAGTTCTCAGGAGGAACACAGGTCCAGAGTTGTCACATTTTAAAATTTCTTAAGAGTATATGAAAATCTGTACTTTTATAAGGAATCTGCTAATTTTTTAGTACTGCTTTAAGTTTCTTTTTACCCAGTTGAAATGAATATTGCTTGCTGAACATATTCTACACAGAAGACACCAATTTATAAACTCTGTCAGAGTTGCACTACATCACATGCTACTCATCTCACTGTTCTTGCACTCTGCCTACAAATACAAAAAGTTCACCCTAAACTACAAATAGCCAGACATACACCACTTGACATTGCTATGGTTTGATTCCTGTCTCCATTCCAGTCACTTTGAAAGCTTTAAAACAAAATAGTCTCACCATTCCTGCATTTCCATGGCACCCATTTCTTTTTAATTTCCAGACCTTCTTTCAACTATATTTCAACATGTAGTGAGTGCCTTTGCTGCAATGCATTCTATGAATTGCGATGCATACTCTAAAGATGAAGGTAGTAGACTCTTCCTTAAAGGGGCTTATAATCTACATTATATGTACGTGTGATCCAAGAAGTGAGGAGGTAGAAACCCCAGCAGATCAGCAGCTTACCCTCTTAACCACTAACCTACTCTTACAAAATCTGTGTGTTCATATCCAATCATGGAGTAATTAGCATTTTGCCAATACTAGAAAAATACAATGATTTTTTAATGTAAAGGACGGTTGTTCTTTTGAACTTTTTTAAAGAGTTCTGATTTACTGAAATGCTGATTTAAACATACCAACCAATACAGCAACTTAACTGTAGAGAAAATGATCTGCTTGCTTCCTCCATAATTAGGAAGGTCTGGCCCTAACTTTCTTATTAGAGAATTATAATGGAAGAAAACAAGATGTAATGGATATATGTAGGCACTGAGTTTGATTTCAAGAGCTTATCTAAGTGAAAATACCAGAATCTTACAGAGAATAAACCTGTACTCTAGAAGCCTTATTTGCTAATTGTTACCTATTTAGGGTGTAATTATTGAGACTTTTATTACAGGAGCACACATAGAAATACCCCTTCATAGAATAAGTCAAATTTATTTATAATTGTTGGCTAAATGGCAGTTGAATGGGCTCTGCTTATATCCAGTGTGAGAAAACACAAGATCAGTATAAAGACTTTAGAGAAGTTAAAGATAATTCTCAAAATATACGTCCATCCTGAGTAATAAAGAAAAGTGTGTTAAACATTAGGATTCTGTCGAACATTTTACTTCATTAGTATAAAGACAGTATATTAAAAACTCACATATTCATCCTTATATTTCTGGCTGTATAATGATTTCTGTTTTATAGTTTCACATCCTTCAGTGAGAGACATTAAGAGCCTGTTCACTCTTACTGAAGTATTCATACTTAAACTATAAATCAAGCATTCAATATAAGTTTGCCAAGCCCAATGTATTCTAGAACATGATATGAAATTTATTATGCCTTATTAAAGAAACTCACCTTATCTCTAGGACCAAAGAGGAATTGATTTTCCAACCTTCTACAGAATGCTGGAAGACTGAAGAGCCAGCCTTTCGAATGATTTTATCCGAACTATTGACAAGTGATCGACTCAAACACAGCTCACCATCTCTGAAACAAATCACAATGCCAGCTTTGTGAAAGTAAGAAGCATTTTGTATAAACAGCATAATACATAATTTGATTTAGATTACTGGTGACAACTTGTAGATACAACTTTTTCTACCTGTTGGAAGAAGAGGTATAAGCATGATGAAAGGTATTATAAAGATTAGGTGAATATGACTTTATCAGGAGAATCATTTACACTTATTATTTTACTTATTACTTTTGAAATAAAACTTTTTATATAAAGAAAAGACCTTTGTAGTGTTTAAGGAAAAAAATTCTCATCAAAGTTCTGTTCCCCTTTAGCCCCTCCCTCCCCTGCTGTGTTTAACAATAGAGACAGGATGTTTGGCCAATTCTCCTACATCTGTGTAACTGTGACTCCTAAGATTGTCACAGAAGACATACAGACATAATGGAAAGAGCTTTTGTTTTGGAGTAAGAAGACTTTGAATATCAGGTGATCTGGGCATGTTTGTGATTCTGTCACTTGCTAGCCCGTATGTCCTTTGACAATATTCTCTTTCACGGTGGTAAAGCCACCGTGACTTTACCTTACCTTGAAAATTGCAAAAACATTATCTAATATGCTTTGACTTTGTGAGAAGTGGAGCTCTGCACGTGAAAGTAATTTATAAAACACAATTGAAGTGCTAATTCTAAAATTACATCGGTCTCAAAACATCTCAACAATGAGATGCTTCCCTGATAGTTGGTGGTGGGGAGATAGAGATTGCAATGGGGGGAAAACTCATTCAGTAGCCATTATTACTGGTATTTTCTGTTTTATCAAATAATTAGCTATGCTATCCCCACCAGTTAATAGCAACAGGCAAGTATATCATGCTGCATGCTACTAGCAGGGGTGTTGGTGGTAGATGACAGACACCTATGATCGCATTTATACCATTAGGACCTTTATAGACGAACCTCTTCATTGTTCAGTAGACTACTCCTTGGTACTTTATACATGTAAACCCGGATTCAGAGAATAAAAAAGCCACCTCTCTATGGCATAGCCCTTTCAATATCTGTATTTCATTACATGTCACCTCAATTTTTTAGAATCTCAAAAACATAGTTAAAAAGTAACATGACTATTTGCTCAGTCACAAAGTCTAAATCTGTGTTTATTATGTAGGCAATCCTCCCCTACTATCAATGGAAACATTGCCTGTGCAACAGCTGCTAGATGAATTCTGTAATTGGAGGCTGATAGTTTGGTATTTTGGTTTGCATTCTTTTTTAAACATGAAGTTCCAATTTGAAGCAACTCAAAGCATCAAATGCAACTACTCCCTGTGAAATTTAGAACTCTATAAAAATTAATATTTTAAACTGTCCTACTGATGAAAATGATACACTTGCATGCCTATGCATGCCTAATAATAGTCATTTTATAGAGGTCATTTAGGATGCAAGGAAACATAGGGTGCAATTACTACTCAGTAGCCCCGAGTCAATTTTTATATTATACGTCTAATGATAATAACTATTACATATGAATGAAAATGTGGATATACACAGAGTTAATCTTCACACTTTTGGAGATACGCCTTCAAGAGTAGGGACACAAACTCTCACCATTTCTAGGGGTTCGGGACCTTCCCCATCTTCATCTTGTTAATAACTAACTGTCCTGTCAATATCATCTTTTTCTAACCACAGATTGCTACAATTAAAATAATTATTTTCACCACCAATAAACTTTTATAGAAGTAAGCTGGCATTTTAAATATCTGTGGGAGATTGCTTTACTGACGGGTAGATAAAGATACATTTTTATAAGGCAGAATGATTGCTATGATATTGTATGGCGCCTTTTCAGAACCTCTAGGATTTAAAAAAAGTGCTTTAAAAGTGTAAATCAGTTTTATATTAATGAAATGCTACCACATTACTCTGCTCTTTGAATTGTTTTCATTGAACTGGTGATAAGTCAAATTTCAGACTTTTACCACTGGAAAGAATTTTGAATGAAAATAGCTACAACTAGTCACACTTCTTGAAGTCAATGGAATTCATGTGTGAGAAGGCCAGGCTGCCAGCAACCTGAGGCTCCGGAGCAAATTTCTTTGTAGAAGGTTAAATGAGTCCCAAGGGGTTTTTCTGCCTGTGACCTTGGTAGTACTCGGTCTGGAATAGGCTTTTCCTTCCTGTGAATGCAAGGCATGAAGGATGTTGCCACCCCCTACTAGTTTCTCATCCCAGATCAGACACGAGTGCTAAACAGCTGCACTGAAAACATTTCTCGGATGGGGCTGTATACAGGAAGATTCAATACGTACTTCTAAAGGGATAATTACACAACATATAAAAGAAATAAAGCAATATATATTATAAAGTATCCCTGCTTGTATCGAGCTAAGAAAAACCCAGTTAGATGGTCATCTATGCGATACCAGTGACAGAAGCTAATCAGCAGTTATATTACTAGTCTTTACAAAGATTTTTCTTTGAAATATGAGTTGCCAGGCATCACTACAATTTATTCTATTAATTCTGCAGTACATAACACACATGATTAATTTTGGTTCATGAAATTAGGTCCCCAAAAGCCCTGCAATGAACCCCACTGGAAGCTCTTCTTGACTTGGCTTTGGAATGAATGTGTTCCCTTAGGTTAAATTTTCTCTTTAATATAAAAATATAAGTCATTTAAATGAAAAGAACTTGCATCAAATTAAGCCTGAACACAAACAGCAGGCAATTTTGTGTTTTCATTCCCTAAGTGCCAAACAACTAAAAATAAAGATGAGATGTACTACCTTAACTTACAGCCTATGGCTTTTAGTAGAATTCCAAATATAACATATGAAGTAACATGCGGATTCTGGTTTCCTGAGTTACAAGAGTGTGTTCCACCCTAGAACAAACTGGAACTAACATTGCTAACAGTGATAATACTCTAAGTATGAATGCTTATCTCCACTGTCACTTCTATCATAAGTTTCAGAACTAATACTGCTAATCATCTAGTGAGACAACCTAAAGTACACAGTCAAATTAAAAAGGAAATCTGTAGATAGTAAGAAAAGTAAGTTAAAGTGTCATTTAAAGTCACCCAGGAAAAGAGTATGTAGCAAGTTTTAAGGAATAATAATCAAAGCAAATGTCTATTTGGTATTAAAGTTTGTTACACTTTCAAATACATTATTTCATTAAATGAGTATACCCACATATTTTTATCTGTAGGGCTCTTAAGTTAACATATTTCTAATTACACCAAAGAGCACACAGAGCCAGTAAAATTACAGGCCAGTTGTGAGGCAAGTGCCATTTTTCCCATTAAGAAAAAAACATCAATTAAGAATAGACCACTTCATACCCCTCATGCCCTTTCAGTTAAACTTTACTAGTCAACAGACCAGGCAATTGATAGGTTAGCTTCGAAGGAAACAGTCTTAAATGTCCAATTATTACTTGACCTGTTCTCCAATAATTCCTTATTACAAACATGCTGCTAGTACTCCTCTGGAGATGCGAGAAGGTGGATGGTTGGTAGGAAAGCTGGGCTGCTGTTCTTTTTCCTCCTCTGTGGAATGACTGTTCCACATTGCATACAGAAACCATGTTAACACTGACTCTAGATGGGACCCTCCAGTGTTAAAACGGAGGCAGGTCGAATAGATAAAGAAACTGCTGCTATTGCAGAATGGTAGCAGGGAAGCTAAACATGAATCTAGGAGGATGTTACAAGATACAAGGACTGTGGAAGTGTCCTTAATTGAATCCGCTGCCCACTCGCAAGGCACGCAGTGTCCCCCAAAAGGTCAGGGACTGCCGTTTACCTCACTGCTGATTACTGGCCTGGGTTCTGGGGCCAAACCGCCACTCTAGTTTACTCATCTCAAAACGAGTCCCTCCACGTGGCTCGGGTAGAAAGAGTCAAGGAGAAGAAGGCCGTTTGATGAGTCAACTCCCCCACCAGAAGCACTATTCTGGAGTTGAAACGCAATTATAAACTGGTATCACAAGCGTTTCCTCTGAACGTTTCATGTGAGGGAAAAGCGAAACAGCGCTCAGGGGGAACTAGCTGTCCTCACGTTGCCCCCGGCAGCCCCAACCCCAAGGGCTCAGGGAAGAGCTGCCGGCGGCAGCCCCGACGCTGCGGGGCACCGGGAGACGCGCGCCGCCTCGCCCTGCACGGCCGTGATTGCGGGATTTAATTAGGAAGGAGGAGCCCGGTTGCCGACTGAGCAGCAGTTATTATTATCATTTTTTTTTTTTTATTTTTAAAGGGGGCCTGATTCCTGCAGTAAAGGCTTCCGCGTCTCCTCACTCATTCTTCCACCCTCGCGGCCAGCTCTCGCGGAGCCGCAGTTGCTCCGCCGCGCACTTCTGCTTCTGTTTGATGAACCCGCGCCCGCCCCGCGCAATCTCGGAAGGAGCAGGGAAAGCAGGCTCAGCCCGAGAAGGGTGCAAGAGAATCCCCTCACCCCCAGCTGGCCCGACCGCCGCGCCCCTGCCTGCGCCCGCCTCCTACTCCTCCTCGGCGCCCTGGGCAGCGCCCACCGGCCGGCGGCGTCCGGGAAAGGCCACGGGAGGAACGTCGCCCGGGAAATGAGGAGCATCCCAGGTCGGTTATTTGACCCGGAGGACTCGGGATGCGCTCCTCCTTCCTGCCGGCGGCTAAGGGAGGCCCGGAGAGGGCGCCGGGGTGGCGTGTGGCGCCTCCTCTCGCCTCACTCGTCCCTCCCACTCTCGCTCTCCAGGGTTGCCAGCCAAGAGCCCGAACCTCAGAGTCCTGGCGAGGCTCGGCCGCTTTGTCTGGGCTCAGGCATATCTTCGGAGCCCACCAGCCGGGAAGGGAACAAAGAGCCTCGACCCCCACGCCCCAGCCTCCGCCTCTCCCCCACGCGCCGGTTCACCACCTTCCTGAAGACCCCTTTGTCTGCCTGGGAAGCACAGGTCTACCGGGGGTGCCCACACCCCCGCCCTTTCTGACAATCGAGCTAGGCTCAATTTTCAACCCACCCACTCCCTGTGTTAACGACATCATACAGTTCGGCGTTTTTCCCCCCCAACATAGACCATTTAGAGATTTGTTGATGCATAACAATCAGCCAGCCCATCCCTTATTAGCTTTTTCATTCTCTTCCAGTCCCTTTCGACTGTACTTCTATGTTAATTTTCTATAAAATAACAATTTCTTCTGTAAAGATAAGCCGGCGTCTTGCTCACTTAAATTCTCATTACTTAGGGAGGAGCAGGAATATTAAGTGACGGAGTGCATTAAGTTTGTGTGTGTGTGCATGCGCGCACACGTTTTAGCAGTCCCGTCCACCGCCCACCCCCGACCCCGCCTGCCCCAACGGCAAGGGTTCTATCTTGGTTTTCATAAATCTTAGGGAAAATAAAAACCAGGCTGGCATCTCTGCCAGTGTGGAGTTTCCGATAGCGATAGCAGACGCCTCCGGATGAGGCAGGATTTCCGAAACAGGACTTTGAACAGAGTTGACAACCAGGTTCACATCCTCAGAAAACGCTTCCAAGCTATGTAAGCAACACAAAGTTGCCACCACCTCCTGGGTAAACTTCAAAGACACGGAGGCCAGGGGGGAGGGAGGAAGGAAGTGTGATATTTAGAGAACTTACTGCGGTGGAGGAAGATTCTGAACTCATCTAGACAAACTAAAGAGCAGAAATATATAGTCTGTGTGAAGCTACAGCACCCAGTTTCCAAAACTGTAACCATGACGCCCATGGGTTTTACCCACGGACAGCAAATAAGGAAGTATCGTTGGCTGACCTGGAGTTTCTACTCAAATTATGATACACAGAATCTACCCGACGCCAAAGAATTGTAAAGAAACAGAGGAGACACATTTCCTGCTTTCTGAGCTTTAACTTCAGCCTTTCAGGAAGCCAGCTTTCTCTAGTACCTCCCTAGAGTGATAGGGCAGAGAAAGAAGGAAGGGCAACCAGATGGTGAATAAAGATATCTAGATTGAGTTCTGCCCTGGGACTAAAAGGACAAGGGCACCCATTCTTTGTTGACACTTCTGCAGTGACTTCTTTGGCGTGCGAGCCCCAGCACCAACACAACTGTCACTATCACCGCACAGGGCAAGTTGAACTCGTACTGAGAACCCGCTGTAGAGAATCACAGACACCTCAGCAACAGCCTTTGTTATTTAATTCACGAGACTAAACACTCACAAGCTGACACCAACACAAATACTACCCCAACCCTCACCCTGTCGTCTATATTCACATTTCATTTATGGCTTGACTTTTTATCATATCCTAAAATGAAGCTTTGCATTTACCCGATGAGTTGCGTCTCCTGGTGCTCCTCAGTTCTTGCTATTTCTTTTGTTTTATAAAAGATCAGGAGCAGACTTATCGTGCAGATCGTCCACCTCTTCCTAATGGAGCGCATCTTGGGTGCCCGGGAAAGTCGTGGTTGCCCCAGCTCCCTCACCTTCTCTTCATATAAAGGCTCCGTTTTGGGGAGATGTAGTCGCGGGGAGTGGGGGGGTGGATCTGTAAAATGGGAGGAGAGCGTGGAGCTGGGATCTCAGAAGCAGGTCTCGAGGGTCCTCTGCGGCCAAGCTCCCACTGGTCCTCGAGCGCTGCCCAGCGCACTCTCTCGAGGTTCCCGCCAGCCCTAACCCGGTCGCTCCTCGCCGCCTCCCTGGGGCTCAGGTTTTTTTCCGAAGAGACACCTTGTACATTGGAGGTGGCGGCCGCTTCTGCAGCCGGGTTCGGGGGCGTCACTGGCCCTTCCCTTTGCCTAGCATGGAAATGATGAACAAAACCAGCCAATCACGGGACTCAGGGGCGGAGGCTGCTGTTGCCTTTCGTCGCTGGCGGCTGCTTGGAGAGTAACGTCGCCGGCCTTGCCTGAACTGTGCAGAGAGAGGAAGCTCACAAGCTCACAGTCGTGTACACACACACGCACGCACCAGTGCTCGCACACCGTGGGAAGAGAGTAGCGCACTAGGACGTCAGGTCGCCCTCGCGGGACACCAAAGCGTCAGCTCTGTGGACAAGGAAGCACCGAGATAGTCCGCATCAGCGTGGAGAGGACACCTCAGCTGGGGACAGATCGGAGACGCCTGCTCTGTCGGATAGAGCTGGTGGTGGGTAGCAAGAGGGGTACCTTCTTCCAAGCGTCTTTGCTAAATATACACACACACGCGCGCGCGCACACACAAACGCACGCCCTCTGAAGTGGAGTGAATGGGGGAGGGAGGGGGAAGGAGTTGGAGGACCTTTTATATTCCGTGCACCGCTCAATCCGGAAAGTACAAATACACACGCGAGCAGATCAGCCGATCGCCCACTCAGCGTGGGTGGTGGATGACGACCCCGACTCAGGATTCTGCAGGAAACAAGTGATGACAGAGGTGTCATTAGGAACTTCATGGATATTTATGTGACTCGTTCATTGCCATTTGGAAACTCCTCACGCAGGAGTCAAGGAAACTCCAATCCCACTTGAACTTCCCTGCTGAGAGACAGGATTCTGAGAAAAGTAGGACCTCCTTTTCAAACGCAAGTACACCTATACACACACACACACACACACACACACACACACGAAGGAAGGAAGGAGAAAAGAAATGAAGGAAGAGAGGGAGGAAGGAAGAAAAGGAAAAAAAAAGGAAGAGCAAGCTTTTCTCTGAAAGTCTTAGTAATGTGCATTTAGCCTGATTTTCACCCTCTCCTCCCCTCTACTCTTTGTTTTCTGTTTTGTTTTTTAGTTCTACTGTATTGTGTGGCAGGGGCACTTTTCCCGTCCTAGGTTCTCGTCTTCAGAGTCCTTCTCCAAGTCTTGGATCTCTGCCCTCACCCAGAGAGAAGCTTGCAACTCAGGTTGTACCATGCCTTGGCTTGGCTTTTACTGAGGGGTGGTGGAGGTGGGTCGGGAGCCACTCCTCGGGTGACATAGTGCCTGGAAGCCAGGATTTCCCCCATCTATTTGAGCGGGTCCCAAGCCCTCCACCTCCACCCCTTCCCCCAGAGCCTCTCAATTCAATTTCTTGTTCTTTCCGGTTGAGCGGTGTCTCCAGCCGTCATCCACTCTTGGCCCCTGGGGTTTACACCTTCCTAAACCCAGAAACGGTGAAGTTCACCACCAGTCCTCTGCTGGAGGGGCGCAAGAGTGGCTATTCCGATTTCCAGTCCCTTGACAGCTTAAAATAACAAGGATAACAGCCAACACCTTTGCTTGAAAACCCGAGAGCCCTGGCAATGTTTGCCATTCTTCCCCTAAGATGTAGAAAGTTAAGAACCTCTCAGGTCTCTGCTCACAGCAGAGCGAATAGGAGGTTGGGTCTAAAATACTCAAAGGAGCAAGTAATTATGAACCTTTATTGACACTACAAGTGGCCTACCGGGAGCGTTTCGAGTTTAGTGATGTCTAGGCAAATCCCACTTGCATTAATGCAGCTCGATCACACTGCCTTCTCAATTAGCAGAAACTGCAAGAATAAAACAGCTTCTTATTTAAGTGAAAAGGGTACTGGGGTGCAGAGAGGGTGGGCAATGCATGGTTAGGATGCTAACTTCTCTAGGTTAACTTTTGATTTTTAAGCAGTAAACAAATATACTCTGGATTTCAAATAAAACATTATCTGCTGCTGCTGCTGGAGTAATATGTATCACTTAATCAAATTCATCCAACATTTCTTAAGCAATTACTATGGGCCAGACAATACATGAGGGCATGGGAACATAGAGATGAATAAAATACAGCATCTAACCAGACAGAAAGATCACTCACTCAGAGGGGGACAGATGGTGAAAAATAAATAAATAAAAATAAGTTGCAATATGGCACCATGAACTAAGCAGCATTTGAAGTACCTATCGTGTATCTGGGTAAGCTACTGGATGGAAGCAGATAGAGTGTTTAAGTCTTTGGGAGCAAGGAAGGTGAGTTTCCTAGGAAAGGGCACACATAAACTGGGGTTTGCAAAACTAAGGGGTGAGCCAGGCAGAGGGAGGGTAGAACACTGCAAGCACAGGAAAGAGTATGTATGCACAGAGAGGAATAAAATGCAGGAGCTTTGGGGTAGATCAGTACTGTTGGAACAGGAAATGGGAAAGGAAAGTAGTGGACATAAGTCTTCAGTGTGATCATAATAATCTAAAGCTCCACAATGTCAAATTGTCTTCTCTAATGGGAAAGTTGCAACATGAAAATCTTCAAGAGCAAGGTGGGTTTAATTCATGTATTAAGCTTTAAGTTTGGCAAAACGGTTCACATGGGTCAAACAAAACAAAACAAATCCACCAACAGCAAAACTAAAGCAAACCAAGAACTAGTTATAGGAATACATGACAGATTTAAATGCCTAGGAAAAAAAAAAAAAAAAGAACTCTCCAGTTGTATAATGCTGCTGCTTCTGAATTTGTTAAGCATAGCACATTTTATTGATACATAGAGGTGAACACTTCTGAATGATAATGGTTCAGTGGAACTCAAGAGATTCCCCTTCCCATATTTGAACAATTAAGGGTTTTTTTTAAACATCTTTATTGGAATATAATTGTTTTACAATGGTGTGTTAGTTTCTGCTTTATAACAAAGTGAATCAGCTATACATATACATTTATCCCCACCTATCCTCCCTCTTGCGTCTCGCTCCCACACTCCCTATCCCACCCCTCTAGGTGGACACAAAGCACCGAGCTGATCTCCCTGTGCCATGCAGCTGCTTCCCACTAGCTATCTATTTTACATTTGGTAGTGTATATATGTCCATGCCACTCTCTCTTCGTTCCAGCTTACCCTTCCCCCTCCCCATGTCCTTAAGTCCATTCTCTTCGTCTGTGTATTCCTGTCCTGCCCCTAGGTTCTTCAGAACCTTTTTTTTTTTTTTTAAGATTCCATATATATGTGTTAGCATACGGTATTTGTTCTTCTCTTTCTGACTTACTTCACTCTGTATGACAGTCTCGAGGTCCATCCACCTCACTGCAAATGACTCAGTTTCGTTTCTTTTTATGGCTGAGTAATATTCCATTGTATATATGTGCCACATCTTCTTTATCCATTCATCTGTCGATGGACATTTAGGTTGCTTCCATGTCCCGGCTATTGTAAATAGTGCTGCAATGAACATTGTGGTACATGACTCTTTTTGAATTATGGTTTTCTCAGGGTATATGCCCAGTAGTGGGATTGCTGGGTCATATGGTAGTTCTATTTTTAGTTTTTTAAGGAACCTCCATACTGTTCTCCATAGTGGCTGTATCAATTTACATCCCCACCAACAGTGCAAGAGGGTTCCCTTTTCTCCACACCCTCTCCAGCATTTATTGTTTGTAGATTTTTTGATGATGGCCATTCTGGCAGGTGTGAGGTGATACCTCATTGTAGTTTTGATTTGCATTTCTCTGATGATTAGTGATGCTGAGCATCCTTTCATGTGTCTGTTGGCCATCTGTATGTCTTCTTTGGAGAAATGTCTATTTAGGTCTTCTGCCCATTTTTGGATTGGGTTGTTTGATTTTTTAATATTGAGCTGCATGAGCTGCTTGTATATTTTGGAGATTAGTCCTTTGTCAGTTGCTTCATTTGCAAATATTTTCTCCCATTCTGAGGATTGTCTTTTCGTTTTGTTTATAGTTTCCTTTGCTGTGCAAAAGCTTTTAAGTTTCATTAGGTCCCACCCATTTGTTTATTTTTGTTTTTATTTCCATTTCTCTAGAAGGTGGGTCAAAAAGGATCTTGCTGTGATTTATGTCATAGAGTTGAACAATTAAGTTTTGAGAGTGTAATTTAATGTCATTTATTTGATATTATTAGATTCGTGAAATATGCATCCATAACAATTTGCCAAGTTTAAAAATACATATAGACCAACACTATGGCCAAACTGAGGACAGTCTGGTTCAATATGCTATTAGGTACAAGAACCATAAATATATATGTTGGGTAAAAAGTCTTATCCACAGAAGTGTCTTTGGACTTACCTCCCTCCATTAGAATGCCTGTTTTGATGATCCTGAAAAATTAAAGTTGTTCCTAAATTTCCATTCTATCTTTGGACTGTAAGTTCTTCAATAAAGAGAACACATTTGTCTTTATTCAGCACAAATCTGCAATTACACAGTAGTACCTTTTGAATAAATAATGCAAGTAATGGCAGATGGTTTTAAAATGCTACTTTATCCTTTAACTTAATGTAAATCATGTTTTAATTGCTGACTGTGCCCTCAACTTCAGCTGGGAAGAAATGAATAGACACTTGCAATCTCATAGTGGGGTTTTTAATAGCCCATGACATTTTTTAATAGGCTATTTTTTAGAGCAGTTTTAGGTTTACAGCGATACTGAGTAGCAAGTTACACACTTACCCAGTTGGGAGGTGGAGATATGGAATAATATCCTCGGAACTGAAAAGGAACTTTGAGATCAAAAAACAAAGCAGGCAACTCCATAAAGTGCAACTATGACGTTTATTGTGGGTAACTTACATACAGGCAGGAAGGATCCCGCACACAGATGACCCAGAGACACTTGTAGCTGCGTCCAGCATCACCAAAAGGGGTGCAGGGGGATGTAACGGGGCCAAAGCTAAAAATAGGATCTGACTACCAAGTGAGAAGCACATTCACACGAACTGGAACTGGAACCAGGGGTTTTTCCTTCCCCTCGAGGTCTCATGACCATTAACCAACTACATTAGCAAAAGGCATTCTTCCAGTTTTCATGTCTGGTGAAGGCAAGGGTAAAAGTTGACAGGGAACTCATCTGGCTTGGGTGCATTCCTTGTGAGTAGACAAAAGTTTAGCCCTGAGGAAAGGGGGATGTGTAGGACTGTGGGCCTAATATGGAGCTGATGTTTGTCAAAGTCAGTGAAAGTACAGTGAAAGTGGCATCATTGTCACCCACAGTCCGTAGTTTACAATAGGGTTCACTCTTGGAATTGTATATTCTATGGGCTTTGACAAATGTACAATGATATCCACCAATATAATGATGGTATAATATCCACCATTATAATATCATACAGAGCAATTTCACTGCCCTAAAAATCCACTGTGCTCTGGCTATTCATGCCCCCCTCCCCAGCCAGTTCCAGGCAACCACTGATGTTTTTACTGTATCTATAGGTTTGCCTTTTCTAGAAGACATATAGTTGGAATGATAAAGTATGTAGCCCTTTCATATTGGCTTCTTTTACTTAGTAATATGCTTTAAAGATTCCTCCGTATTTTTTCATGGCTTGAAAGCCTATTTCTTTTTAACATTGAATATTCCATTATCTGCATGTACCACAGTTTATTTATCCAAATGCCTACTGAAGGACATCTTGGTTGCTTCCAAGTTTTGGCAATCATAAAGCTGCTATAAACGTGCAGTCTTTTGTGTTTGTGTGTGGGCATGTTTTCAACATTTGGGTAAATACCAAGGAGCGCTGTTGCTGGTAAGATTGATGGTAAGACTATGGTTAGCTTTGTAAGAAACCTGAAGTGATTTCCAGGTGGCTGTATTATTTTCATTTCATCAGCAAAGAATGAGAGTTCGTGTTGCTCCACATCTTTACCAGCATTTAGTGTTTTTGGTGTTTTGAATTTTGTCCAGCTAATAAGCATTTAGTGGTATCTCACTGTTTTAATTTGCATTTCTCCGATGACATACAATATGTTTATTTGCCATCTGTATATCTTCTTTGGTGAGATGTCCAGATCGTTTGTTCATTTTTAAATTAGGTTGTTCATTTTTTAATTGCTGGGTTTAAGAGTTCCTTGTATATTTTAGATAACAATCCTTTATCATATATGTCTTTTGCAATATTGTCTTCCAGTTCGTTCTCTTGACTTTCACAGAGCAGAAGTTTTTAATTTTGTTTAAGTCCAGCTTATCAACTATTTCTTACACTGATCATGCCTTTGATGCTATATCTAAAAAATCATCATCAAATCCAAGGTCATCTAGATTTTCTCGTGTGTCATCTTCTAGGAGTTTTGTACTTTCCCAAATTACATTTAGGTCTATTATCTATTTTGAGTTAATTTTTATGAAGAACATACCTAAGGTATATTTGCATGTGGATGTCTAGTGTTTCAGCATCATTTGTTGAAATGACTATGCTTTCTTAATTTTGTTGCTTTACTCCTTTATCAAAGGTCAGTTGAATACACTTGTATGGGTCTGTTTCTGGGTACTTTATTTGTTCCATCGATCTATTTGTCTATTCTTTCACCAGTATCACATTGTCTTGAGTATTATAGCTTTATAGTAAGTCTTGAAGTCTGGTAGTGTCACTCCTCCAACTTTGTTTTTCTTCAATATTGTGTTGGCTATTTTGGGTTTTTTGTCTTTCCATATAAACTTTAGAATCGGTTTGTAAATATCCTCAAAATAACTTGCTGTGATTTTGATTGGAATTGTGTTGATCTGTTAAAAGCTGGGAAGAATTGACATCTTGACAATACTGAGTCTTCCTATCCATAAACCTGGATCATTTCTTCATTTATTTAGTTTTTCTGTGATTCCTTTCATCAGAATTTGGTAGTTTTCCTCATATAGATCTTGTACATGTTTAGTTAGATTTATACCAAAGTATTTCATTTTTTGAATGCTAATATAAATGGTTTTTTTCCATATCAAATTCCAAGTGTTCCTTGCTAGTACCCATGACATTTTTTTTTTAAATTTTTATTTATTTATTTATTTAATCCTTAGCTGTGTTGGGTCTTCGCTTCTGCCGAGGGCTTCCTCCAGTTGCGGCAAGCGGGGGCCACTCTTCATCGCGGTGCGCGGGCCTCTCACCACCGCGGCCTCTCCTGCTGCGGAGCACAGGCTCCAGACGCGCAGGCTCAGTAATTATGGCTCACGGGCCTGGTTGCTCCGCGGCATGTGGGATCTTCCCAGACCAGGGCTCGAACCCCCGTCCCCCGCACTGGCAGGCAGACTCCCAACCACTGCGCCACCAGGGAAGCCCTAGTACCCATGACATTTTAATAATGGGAATGTTGGTGTAGTAGTCAGGAATCTCGAGAGAAAAAGAACCAATGGAATGTGTGTATATACAGATATAAAGAGATTTATTTTAAGGAATCAATCACACGATTGTGGAGACTGGCAATTTCTAATTCTGCAGGATAAGCCAGCAGGCTGGAGACTTGGGAAGAGGGAAGAGTTGATGTTGCAGCTCACGTCCGAGGTCATCTGGGGGTAGATATCCCTCTTTCTTGGGGAACCTTTGTCTGTTTTTCCTTAAGGTCTTCAGCTTACTGGCTAAGGCCCACGTTATGGATGGTAATTTGCTTTACTCATAGTTTATTGATTTAAATGTTACTCTCATCTAAAAAACACCTCACAGCAACATCTAGACTGGTGTTTGATCAAATATCTGGGTGTCTGGCCTAATCAACTTGGCACATAAGATTAACCATCACAGATGAGCTGACTGAAGGTCTTGTTTATGACCTAGCAATATAGTGAGAATTATTCATACAAAGCCTTTTACCTATGAATCAATGATCAAGAAGAACAAGAAGCATATTAATGAGAAAATTCAGCTGTTCACCAACAGGCAACTCAATCTCTTTATTTGTTTCTGGACAAAATATCTAGTTTTTAAAAATTTATTCTAAATTAATTCATTTTGCCCGTGTAAATATTCATAAAAGCTTCACATATTTTTGTGTATGTATATTCATTGTCCTTTTGTTACTCTTTTTTCTCATCCATAGTAACCAAATATGGTAGGCTTACAGCAGAAGGGTGATTTTGACTTCAAAAGGTACAAGATATAATCATGAATCTAGTATAATTTCTGGAACAACAGGAAAAATCCCATCATTGCCATTCTCAATTCTTCCCCATTATTTAACCCACGTCACTTACATCATCCTTTGCGTTTAATACTTAATCTCTATTTAAACACGAATGTCCTTAGAAGAGACAATTCTTACATACTGTTAGCCAAATACTTTTTAATTTTTAATATGCATTTGAAACGTTCTCTGACACCTTGTAACTACTGCTGGTTAAATATGCCACATTTTGAAATAAGCACTTCAACTGCTCACAGCCCACATTTTAATAGTTTATAAACTCTTATCTCTTTCAGTTCTATAGTCTTCGTTCTTAGTGTTTTATTTCCTACTGCACACACCCCTGAAATGTTAAAATAAACAGGCACACTATCCCATACGTGTTTTGGCAAGTCCTAGATACCCTACCTTATCACCTAGTGATATTTTTTGTGTTCTCCTTTTGCCGTTTTTCTGTGCTTAATGGTGATGGGAGAAACTATCTCATAGGAAGAGAATAACCATCAGGCTAAATATTACTCCAAACTGGTCAGCTATTGACTAGTGGTCACTTCATAGGCAATTGTGTCACTACCTAGGGAATTTACTGTTTGGGGTTGTAATTTCTTCAATCTTTGTGTACCTTCTAAAAGTCTCTCTTGGGCTTCCCTGGTGGCACAGTGGTTAAGAATCCGACTGCTGATGCAGGGGACACGGGTTCAAGCCCTGGTCCGGGAAGATTCCACGTGCCGTGGAGCAACTAAGCCTGTGCGCCACAACTACTGAAGCCCGCATGCCTAGAGCCCGTGCTCCGCAACAAGAGAAGCCACTGCAATGAGAAGCCCACGCACCACAATGAAGAGTCGCCCCTGCTCGCCACAACTAGAGAAAGCCCGCGCACAGCAACGAAGACCCAACACAGCCAAAAATAAATTTTAAAAAACAATTAATAAAAATAAAAAATAAAAGTCTCTCTTGTATCTGATTTAACCAATTTCTGTTCTCCTCTCTTATCTTTATTTTCTTAAATTGCCCAATCTAATCACCCACTTAATGTCTTCTTTAATGGAACTCACATTCCTTTTATATTATTTTCAATTCATCATAATAAAAGCAAAAGAGAAATAGTAGTAAAACTTGTTCATGGCTAAAAAATTATTTCTGTAAATCTATCTCTTTCTAGATATCTATATCTATGTAACTTTTTATAGTTACAATAGTTACAGTGAGTATCTCTGGAAAATATTGCTTTGATATACATATACTGTTATAACATGGAACAGTTCTATGTAAATTGAGTTTTGTGAAGCATTTTAAATGATTTTTAATGTTTGTCATTTGAAGATTTTAAAGAAAAATAATATTGAGGTCATCACTAACTGGCAAACTGGTGATCGACATAGCCTGCAGAAGACATTTTGTTTTCCTTCAAAATGGATTGAAATAAAATACACACACATGCATACACACGCACACACACACATACACACACAATTAGTTGTCAATACTTCAAATTTATTTTCAAAAATATCAGAAGACTTGTTAATACCAGATTCACCTACTCTGATGGTAACAATTAGGTGGAGTTAAGTAGCAGCTGTTTCATCTCTCTGTAATTTGTGTTTATACCAGAATTTTAAAATTCATTTATACTTTAGCTTCTTGGCCCCTGCAGGTATTTGAGTTTGCAGCCCTTCGAGTAAGTAATTCTACTAGAAGATATACACTTCGTGATTTACCTGTCTAATGTATTGAAATTTAGATAATTTCAGCTTTTTTTGTAAAGTAACTAAATAAAGCCCCTATTAACTAAAATTTTGAATGCCAAGTCTAGAAGTGCCTAACCTGTCAGCAGGAGAAAGTTGCTCTGGGAGAATGAATCAATAGACACTCACTGGAGGGAACCTGTGGGAATAAAGGAAAAATAATGAGTCTAATTCACGTATGACCTGTGCCTCACAACATAAATAATTGATCTGTTTTCTGCATTACCACTATAGTATTTCCCTACATTCCACCAGAAAACTTTATGTAAATAGCTATGGATACCGGAGGCATTGTGGCTAACCACATGCTCACAAATAGGCAGCTTATGCAAACTGTGATAGCTTATGTTAGTTACAATTGTGATCCCATCATTAGAAAAATACAGAAATGTGTTTTAGAATTCTACTGGAAAGATCAAAAATATCTGGGGATTTTACCCCTCTTGTGCGGCCTAAATGTAAAACTATTTACCTTTTGACCACATGTCTTAGATGGAGATAGGAAGAAGGAAGTAGATTGGATTTATCCACTTAGCATCTTTTTGACAGAGGAGTAAATTTACAGAGAATTCTCAAAAGTGAGTGGATTATGACTATAACATTTATGATGTATGGAAGTCCTGTGGAGACTCACCTAGAACCTATGAAGATTTTGAATGTGTGTCCTTGGTATTAGAGACATCTGTCATAGCTCTGTTGAGGTAAGCAGAGATGTTTGGGCAGTTGATGATTCTTGTCCATGGATGCTGAGATCCCTTTGAAGATGAAGTCATGTATAGAAAGCATTAAAACTAGCCTTATATAGTTCTCTGGTGACAACTGGTAGAACAAGCACAAAAAGACATGTCAAATTACCACTCCAACTGGTATTCAACTACCCACCTAATCCCATATAGTTACTCATAACTTACAGTTAAGGGGTTAAAGAGATGAGTAGAATCTTTGGAAATCTAGTCAAAATATTTATTGAATAATTACATACTGTGATTAGTGTGTGAAGGAGTCAACAGGGCAATGTAACAGAGGGTAATAAAGGAGTTCTTTGAACAAGATGGTCAGGCAAGGGCTCTCTGAGGAGATGACATTTGAAATGAGACTTGCAGAATAAGAGGAATATAGCAATACACAGAACTGTGTTTAAGAGCATTATAGGCTAAGAGAATAGCAAGTCAAAAGGCCAGGAAGTAGAAAATGGCTAGGCAGAATGTTAGAAAATAAAGAATACAATGGCAGTCATTATATAGTGCATAATAAATTAAGGGAAATAGAAGATACCATATAAGAAGGTATTTGAGGAAAACAAATTTCTGAAATATTTATACCAAAGTCTGTGAAAACAAACTTATTTAGGACATGTAGTATTATTTTTAGGCAATGCTACTTGTCTATTTGAGGCCTGAGCTCATGAATTTAAGCAGAGACCTGTCAGTATGGTTATATGACTATTTCCAGTAGAGCTGAGTTACACAGGTGTCAGACACAGAATGTATATACTTGAGTTCAACCAGGGTTGAGGTTTTGCCAGACAAAATGGCAGAGGGAGAGAGTTGACAGCATTTAACAAGAGTTGAAAGGGTTACCAAATCTAAGATGGGAAAAAGGGTGTCAAAACAGAAGGGCGCAGATGCATAAAGTCTACAACCCAATGGGATGAAATTTCAATACAATGAAATAATTTTAAGGGGCTATAGGAGAAAGTTAGCTAAAAGGTGAGAGGTAGTACTCAAAGAGTGAGATACTTGCAACTTGGATTTCAGGGGAAAATAAGTTAATGGCAGTGCAAGATACAGAATTTCTATGGGAATGGGAGACTAGATTGAAGTGAAACCAAATTTTGCTAGACATGGGAAAAAATGCAGAGAAAGACTAGGGTTTTGGATGGATAATTTACATGATTATTTGAAAATCACCAAGAATGACAACAGGTGTAAGTATAAATTGCATGAGTTGAGCAGGCCTTTAATTACTGGGCGTGAGTAGGTGGTCTGTAGATGACAGCATGAGGGTTGGTAGAAGAGGATACCATTGATGGCATAAGTGTCAAAGGAGATGGAGAGATGTTTTGTATATGTAATGGGGAACCAAAAAGGATATCTTTCCTATTACTGGCCATGATTTATATAACATGTCAAAGAAGGACAGCCTTCACTTGTGAGGACTTGCTGGAGAAAGAGAGACCCCTTCTCAAATGCTCTGAAGTGATCATTAAGTGATGAGAAGACAAGTTACTTAATCTTAAATTATTATAACCAAAAGACAAAGAAAGCATTTTTTTTTAGTAACTCTGGATGGTAGACGCTGTCATACTTAAGATTTTTTTGTTTTTGTGTTAATTTTAATATTTTTGCTTAAACAGTATATTCTTCACTCTTATGTGATACATCATCTAAAAAGGATTCAAATTTGCTGTTACAGTATATCATTTTGATAATCCTAATCCAGCATATGAATTTTGTTAGTTAGCTTTATTAATAATAAATGACTCCCCAAAATCACAGTGACTTACAGCAACACATATTTATTTCTTGCTCATGACAGATGTCAGTGGCCTGGGTCAGGTTCTGTGGTTCTGCTCCACATGTCTTCTCATTCCAGATTCCAGTCTCAGGGAGCTGGGACATTCAGAAAGACAGCTGGCAGGAATTCCTGATGCCTCCTAAAGTTCCTTCTCAGATATTTCTGTATGTTATGTTCTCTCACGTTCCTTTAGCTACAGCTTGTACTGTAGCCAAGACCCAAATCAATAAGTCAGTACTGTAGGGCCCTGCATGCCATGTGTCCACAATAAGGCAGGGTAAATCCCTTACTAGGAAGAGAGTGAAAATTTAGCAGAAAAATAAGATCTACCACTGGGAGATCTAATACCTCACACAAGATAAAAAGATATAATAATAAATCATTAAGAGATGAATACTCAGGAGATAAATCCACATTGGGCAGATAGAGTTGTGTCTGTCATGGATAGAAGTCCAAGCTGACAAAGTCTGCAGAGTCCAAAGGGATAGGAGATTTAAAGACAGAGTAAATGTCAACAATATTTTTTTCTGTAAAAAATCACAGAAAATAAAAGCAGGTGAAGCAATGGGAATAATACTGTTAGAAAAGAAAGGTTAGCTAGTCCATATCCTAAAACCCTCACAAAGTGGCAACTCTTCCATGGTAAATTTTTCATGATCCAACATCTAGCCACCAAATTTACTGACCCTGATATATGAATTTTGTCATCACTACACAAATGCTCTGTGTGTCAAAGAACAGACACACATTATTAAAGTCTAGAAGCTAACAGCTTGTTTTATTCATCTCAGCATAGGGCTGGTTTTGCCAGTGGGCTAAATGTGTTTGAAGGCTGATGGCCAAAGCCCTCTTTCCATAGGACTATGCTTGGACTGCCAAAACTTTTATCTTCAATTTTCTTTTCTGTATTATTTCTGGTTTAATCTTGACCCTTTCTGATTGGCACATTTATTATTTAGCATTCTTATCCCACATAGTCAGGCTACATTTATGTATTCACAGCTATGTAGCTATCCTGTAATTCCAGAGAACCAACATGATATACACATATTCCTGAATTTTAAACTTGGAGAAAATTTTCCCTTGACTATATTGCCTTAGTAAATTAATAATATTTATAGAGTAATATAAACATATTAACATAAATTAATATGTTTATATCTTTCGAAGATAGGCTTCAAAACTCTTGAATATCAAACCAACAAACCTAAATAATTATCTGATCAAGGCAGAAAGACTTAATTAAGCAAAGAAGCAATTAGCTATGAGAATTGAGGTGTTCATAGAGGCATAAAAATGAGTTAGCTATTCTCTCTCAGGGTCCACTGTGGACTTTAGCAAGCATCATTTTTATTTCATTATCAGTATATCATAATAACTGACATTCGGTGAAATGTACTATTATAAGGGGTAAAATTTGATGAGTTTGGTAAAGTCTATAAGCAATAACCAACACTCTGATCAGAGCATAGAACATTTCCATCATCCTGGAAATGCACTTTGTTCCTCTCTCCAGTCAATCTCCATCTACCAAATGCAATGATTCTTTATTATTTATCTCACCATACATTAGTTTACCTTGTTCTTGAGTTCCATAGGGATGGACTTACGCAGTACATAATCTTTCCTGACTTGGTTTTGAGAGTTTTCAGTGTTGTGTTACAGCAAACTGTATTCTGTTTGGCTTCTAATTTCCTGCATTTTAATTCAGAAAGTGGCATGCATTCAGAAAGTAGTGTGAACATGAGGCTCACCTTAAGCATTTCCCTTCTCTTAGGGATCACATATGTGTTAGTTCATTTCCTCTGAGAAGCAGACGCCAGGACAGGATTAGACATGCAAAAGATGTACTGGAGGAAGGGACTATGCGGAATCCCAGGAGGCAGCCAGAGGAGGCAGGGGGATCCATCAGACTGTTATGCAAGTCTTATCTCTGTGAAGGAAGAGGGAAGGAAGGCGGGCTGTGTAGGAAAAAAATGTCAGCCTTTAGAAAAACTCTATGAGAGTTTCAGTCAAGGATATGAAGAATCCTTAAGACGAAGTTGCCCACTGGAAGACATTAGTATTTCTGCCATAATCACTCATTAGCTGGGAGCAGCCCATAGGAAGTGGGGTCCTGGCAGGAATGTGGCAGTGAATTCAGAGTGTAGCACCTGGGGTCTTCTACCATTTATGCTTTCTGTAGCAGGATATATGAGGGGGACATTTTCTTTTTCTTCTTTTTTTGGAGTATAGCTGATTTACAATGTTGGGTTAGTTTCAGGTGTACAGCAAAGTGAATCAGTTATACATATACGTATATCCACTCTTTTTTTATTTTTATCTCATTTAATTTTTTTATTGGAGTATAGTTGCTTTACAATGTTGTGTATCCACTCTTTTTTAGATGTGAAGGGACATTTTCATGGCCACTCACCTCTACCCATCCCTACCTAGCCCCCCACCCCCACCCCGGCCCAAGATTTACCTCTCCATACATGTTCAAGAAGCAGTCCTTCTATGATTATCATGGGCCTCTCTTTCTGAGGGGACCCTTAGAAGACAGTGGTTGGTAGAACAAATATAGTCCGTCACTGCTGTTGGTCACAGGGCCATATCCTGTACTCATGGTCTCCCTCCTCTCACCCTCAGCAGGCACGTTTGAAGGTCTTGATGGCTTAACTAGTGGTTTGACTCAAACCTCCATTCATGAGGGCTCCAACCCCTTGGTGATCATAATCTTCCTAGAACAGGGTTGCTGCATGTGTCTCTTCCCAATTACGTTAGAGGAAAGGAGCAACAGAAGTGTCCAAGTGGGTCACATGAATTCCACATTTATTCCTCCCTGCCCCCAACAGGTGTATCATCACACCTGCAAACGTATTCTCTTCTGCAAGGCCATTTTTGCAGATCACCACTGGTGTGATTATTAGGGGTTGGGCCACACCTTGCACCAATGTCCCACCTTCCATTCCGGATTGTATTTTCTTTGCTTGCTGGGTTCCAAATCTTGGTCTTATCACATGTTTTCTGGGGGCTAATACCAGTACTATTTGCATTATTTCACATTGTCTGAAAGGTAACTCTCAGATAGGCAGCGCCTGTGGCAGCCACACCAGTTTTGCTACTCAGTATGGCAGCCCGCTTTGCTTCTGATGGTTAGATGCTACCTTTGACCTCTATGTTTTCAAGATTCCATCATCATTCTTACCTTCAGCAAACACAGTTCTGTAACAGCACTTATTTCCACGAGCCCTACCAACAGACCACAGCTGCCCTTGAGCTTCTCAAGGATGATGGTGTTTCTTTCACCAGTGTATTACTATTGCTTTTGTAATTGAGGTGTATTCCAAGCTCTCCCTCAGAACATGGTTAACTGGTGGGTTTTCTGGACTTAAATAATATACCCGGTAGTTTGGCAACTTTTGTGAATTTTTAAAATTCCTTTTTTCCATGTCTTCCATGGCAGTTTTGGCTTTTCTACTGTACTTATTATGGGCTATCACTTTCTCTAAGTTTCCAAGAACCATCTTAATAGTGTATCAGCACTATTTTCTGAGGTCTTGTCAAGCTGTCAAACGCTTTATCACAAGATAGTTCTCCCTTATCAATAAACTAAGGAAACCTTACCCCATCTCATGTTCTACTGTTTTTGATACAGGATCATCAGGATGCAGTCTCAATAAGATGGTCCCAACTCCATCCAGTGTATACTGACTAGCTCCTGCAGACCCACTAGAAGTCTACTGGGAGGTGCCCACAGGGATCACAGTTCCTTATCTCCTTTAGCCTGCCCAGCACTTCCCCAGCTTGGAATCGAAAAGGGGAGCTACAGCCAGGTGCTGAGGGGTGTTCATGTTGTCTTGTGAAGCAGTGATCACTCAATCATTTTCAAGCAACGGAGGCATGCAGGCCCTTATTAGGAAGGAGGAGGCCTCTTCTTCAAGTCCAAAGGATACAAGGGATCTGGAGTTAATATAATGAGTTCATCAGCCCAAATGTCCCCAACTCAAGCCTCAGGATCTCACTCTTTCCAAACAGGAATCCATCACTGGCACAGTCTTTGCTGGAAAGACTGACAATTCAACCATCTCTGGAAGGCTCTAGGCTATTATTGTAATTAATTCCTGGGCTGAATACTCAGTTTTTTTCCTGTCTCCAGCTGCAGGAGATAAGAGTCCCTTTGCAAGCTGCAAAGGAGGCCCTCTAAATTTTACACTTCACCGTCAATTGGTGATTAATCACCCACAGCCTTTTATTGGCCTTCTCTGATGCATCAAAGTCATTCAGTAAGAGACACCTGATGTGATTTCCTTCTAATACTTCCCTCAGCCATGCAAAAGCCTGAGATACTGCACCTGTGAGTGCATTCATTTGCACCAGCATACCAAACCAATTCACCACAGGTGAGAGTCTTAACAAATGCACTGCTATAATTGTAGGGCTGCACCTACTACCAGTGATGGAGTTCTCCTTGCCAGCTTGCTGGCAGGGCATCTGGCTTCAGTATCTCATATTAAGAACTATTTACTTAGACCACTGCTGACACTAATTGTCTTAAGTCAGAACTTTGGAAAACAGACTCTGAGATTTGCAGGTCGAAAGTGTTTGGGGCAGCACCCTCAATACCAATATTTAGATATAAAGGCACTAGAACTAGGCAAAGAGGGAAGCTGAACTTCAGTGAGTTACAAAGGATGAACTCATATAGTTTCACGGGAAGCACTGGAGTTGGGTTGGTCCTTTACAGTGGCCTTGGCTTGAGACCACTTTGGGATGGGACCTGACTTGAGTTTAGATGCTCACTTGAGCTAAAGGAAATTTCTGGAGAGGGACACAGCTGTTGTCATTCCCAAAAGGTGAAGGAATGAGTGTCTCAGTCTTGCAGGGGGAGTCTGGGTGGCCCATCGTATTATCTACTATAGAAAGTGATTGAGAATGACATTGTGTTTGTTGGTCACTCCTTCTTGATTTTTCATTCCTAAGAATTTTAGGACCTTTATTCTTTCCTATTTTTACTGTAGTTTCTGGGAGTATTGATTCAGGTTTCATTAGGTTTATTCTGTACTGTCATTAATGTTGATTCACGTGACAGCTATTTTAAGTGATACATGTCGGAGTTTTGTTACTTAATATTTCTCTGAGAATGACAATATATTCCTTTCAAGAAACCCTGGATTTTATAGTAAAAAGGCAGATTATGTCTGACACTTCTTACAAAGGCTAAGTTCAGCAAGCCCAGTATCTCTGTAGGCTTTAGAAAAACTGGCTATTTAATTAATTCTTGGAGGCTTAAAGGAAAATAAAAAGAAGTGAAGATAAAAACAAATACCACCTACAGTTTTAAGTGGATTTTGTTCATCTTGCTGTGTGAAGCAGCCCATAGTTAATTTCAGAAATGCTTTACAATATTTAACTTGCAGATCACCCTTAATGACACTGAGACTTACTGTCTAAGTGAAACAATCAAAATAAGAGACAGTCATGTAAGTGACAAGCACCTCTGCTCTACTTTCTCTTTGCAGTGGGATAATAAAGCTCAGGTCCGCTGATCCAGGCAGTGGTGTATAGGAGCATCCCATGGCTCACAGCACAAAATCCCAAAGATGATATGTGCAGAATTACACTCTAATATATTAAAAGCCCCATGGTAAAGTAATATGTAACATTATGGTTTGAAGAAAGAGGATTTTTTGTGCGAGACTGCACATTCAAACGTATTGAATGCTCAATGTGGCATTTATTTGGATGGGCAATGAAAGATTCATATAAATGTTCATGAATTATCACATGGTTGCACATAATGTTCAGCTACACTTACCTAAATGTTTTCATATTGTGTGAGATAGATTCATCTATAAAGCCTGAAAGTGCACATTTGAATGGATGATTAATGAAAACAGATCTAATTGATATTATTCTAGCATCATCTACTCACTCTAATGTTTACATATGTCTTTGTATTGTTTCCAAACATCAAAATAAAATGTTGTATGAGAGCTATAAGAATAGTTTACAGGTTATTCTGAAAAATGAAGAAATAAAATGACAGATGAATTAGGAGCCATTTTATGATATTTTCACAGATTAAAGAGAGAGTGTTATTCTGTTTAGAACCTTGTGATAATGGAGGTGGCTCAATTACCCTTGAGTACTTGGGAGAGTGCTGTGTTTGACACGAAAGGCACAAGATTCTGTTCTTTATTCCCCATTTCACCCAGTGTGACTGCAGAGTTGAACTAAAATATTCCTAATCACTGGATAGACCGCTTATCTTTGAGAGTGGAGGATAAGAATCAAGGGAGCATAGGAATTTTACACATTCTAAGTATCCTGGGAGAAGAAGAAAGAAAGTAAGGTAGCCAGGGAAAATTCCTCACAGATCAGTCAGGAACACATTCATTTTTTGGTTCTTGCCTTAGGATTGATAAGAGAGGTTCAAAAAAGCCAAAAAAAAAATCAATCCGATTGCTATGGATTGGGAGGCAGAAAAGGAACTCTTCCAACAAAGTTTAATTATTTAACTATTGCTGTGTATAATATTGCTTTCTCTTTAGGAATGTTTACACCAAAGGCTAAGGTTAAAAAATCTCTTAGCCCTTGTGTGATTAAAACTGCTAATTAATTTTTTTTTTTTAAAGAAATTCACGTTCTTTTATTTATTTATTTATTTATTTATGACTGTGTTGAGTCTTCGTTTCTGTGCGAGGGCTTTCTCTAGTTGCGGCAAGTGGGGACCACTCTTCATCGCGGTGCGCAGGCCTCTCACCATCGCGGCCTCTCTTGTTGCAGAGCGCAGGCTCAGTAATTGTGGCTCACGGGCCCAGTTGCTCCGTGGCATGTGGGATCTTCCCAGACCAGGGCTCGAACCCGTGTCCCGTGCATTGGCAGGCAGATTCTCAACCACTGCGCCACCAGGGAAGCCCAAAACTGCTAATTAATTGTCACATAAATTAATTGTAGGGTTTTCACATATGACTCTTTGAAGTATCTGCTGTCATTAGTTCTCACAAGTCTTCACAGCTCTCCCTCTATGCCTCTGGCATGTAAGGCTTTGGGACATTAGGTACTTGATAGACATTCAATAATAGAATACAGGGCTTCCCTGGTGGTGCAGTGGTTGAGAATCTGCCTGCCAATGCAGGGGACACGGGTTCGAGCCCTGGTCTGGGAAGATCCCACATGCCACGGAGCAACTGGGCCCCTGAGCCACAACTACTGAGCCTGCGCGTCTGGAGCCTCTGCTCCGCAACAAGAGAGGCCGTGATAGTGAGAGGCCTGCGCACCGTGATGAAGAGTGGCCCCCGCTTGCCGCAACTAGAGAAAGCCCTCGCACAGAAACGAAGACCCAACACAGCCAAAAATAAATAAATAAATTAATTAATTAAAAAAATAATAGAATACAATATATCACTTTTTCCTTTATCGCAACCTCTTGAGTATTTCCCATTCTAATGCATTTTCTTTAATTCACATCTTCACCTCCTCACAACACCTCTTCTCCATTTCATCCTATAAAATGAGCATGTCTTTGTTAGCTTATCAAACATTTTCATTGTAAGTTGTCTATCTTGTTAGTATTTTAATAGGCCTAAGGGATTAATATAAATGTTACTGTGATGGCTACTTTTATATGTCAACTTGGAAGGTGTTGTGGATGAAATTAACACTTAAATTAGTAAACTTTGGGTAAATCAGATGGCCCTCTATAACCTGGGTGGGCCTCATCAAATTAGTTGAAGACCTGAATAGAGTAAAAAGATCAGCCTCCCTGAGTGGGGGGGGGGGGAATATTTAGCGGGCTACCTTTGGACTTCATCTGCACCACTGGCTCACCCATGCCTTGAGCCTGCTGGTCCACACTGTAGATTTTGGACTCACCAGCCTCTATAACTGTGTGAGCCAATTCCTTATAGTGAATCAACCTCTCTCTCTCTCTCTCTCTCTCTGAACATATATATCTTATTGGTTTTGTTTTTCTGGAAAATCTTGACTAATAGAGCTATCATATGAAACTTGGATATTCGAATTTAGGTAAAAGTATATTTCAGAAATTTAATTGTGATTACATTGTTAGTTTCTCTCTATGGTTACATCTAGGCCCTTAAATATTGTCTGCTTGGATAGCAGAGCTTGCTTAATGGAGATATTACATCGCTAATTGCATTGCCAGGGCAGGTTTATGTTGCACAACAGCTATCTCTCTCAAGAAAGTGACAATAAAAGCAGTTTACTGAATATTGGAAATCTCAAAAACAGCAACAGCAAACAGAAAAGGAAGAAAGAGGGAATTACATAGAGAAAGAGCTCTGGAGATCTACAGAAGGATCTCTTGGAGTCTTAGGCTGAATACCAATCTGCAGGTGTACAGTGAAACTCCATGAGAGCAGACAAAGAAAAAATCCAGAGGGAAGAATAATTGCCAGGTACTCATAAGCCAAACAATTGCTATACCTTAAAGAGGTCCATGGATCCTTCCAAAACCCAGAAACCAAAGTGAAGAAACCTTATTAAATACATGGGCCATTTAGTAGAGATACAAGAAAGGCCATGCTTTAGTAATTGGGCTGAACTACTCCTACAGAATAGATTATTCTAGACCAAGGTTCAGCAAACAAAGAACCAAATCTGACCCACTGCCTGGTTTATTAAATAAAGTTTTATTGGAACACAGATATTCTCATTCATTTATATTTTATCTATGGAGGGTTTTGTGTTACAATAACAGATTTGTTTAGCTGAGGTAGAGAACATAGGCCTTGCAAAGCTTAAAATAGATGCTGTCTCATCCTTTACAGAAAGTTTGCTGATTCCTCCTCTAGAATTACCTTGATCAAAAGAACTTTCATGCAAAAATGCTCATCTTTGCTAATTACTAGAGAAATGCAAATCAAAACTACAACGAGGTACCACCTCACTCCAGTCAGAATGGCCATTATTAAAAAAGTCTACAAATAATAAGTGCTGGAGAGCGTGTGGAGAAAAGGGAACCCTTTTACACTGTTAGTGGGAATGTAAATTGGTACAGCCACTATGGAAAACAGTGTGGAGGTTCCTCAAAAAACTAAAAATAGAGTTGCCATATGATCCAGCAATCACATTCCTGGGCATATACCCAGACAAAACTATAATTCGAAAAGACACATGCATCCCTATGTTGATAGCAGCACTATTTACAGTAGCCAAGACATGGAGACAACCTAAATGTCCATCGACAGATGAATGGATAAAGAAGTTGTCATACACACACACACACACACACACACACACACTTTGGAATATTACTCAGCCATTAAAGAGAATGAAATAATGCCATTTTCAGCAACATGGATGGACATAGAGATTATCATATTATGCGAAGTAAGTCAGAAAGAGAAACACAAATACCATATGCTATCACTTATATATGGAATCTAAAATATGACACAAATGAACTTATCTATGAAACAGAAACAGACTCACAGACATAGAGAACAGACTTGTGGTTGCCATGGGGGAGGGGGGTTGGGGGAAGGATGGATTGGGAGTTTGGGATTAACAGATGCAAACTATTATATATAGAATGGGTAAACAAGTCCTACTATATAGCACAGGGAATTATATTCAATAGCCTATGATAAACCATAATGCAAAAGAATATGAAAAAAGAATATATCTATGTATAACTGAGTCACTTTGCTGTACAGCAGAAATTAAACACAATATTGTAAGTCAACTATAATAAAATTTTTAAAAAAGAATTTTCATGATTTCCATGCAACTCAACAGCCTGTCAGAACAAAGTCCAACATTATTAAAAGTCAGACAACAAAATTCAGCAACCAACAATTTAAAATTTACAATGCCTGTCATCCAATCAAAACAATTTTCAGGTTTTGATCAAGATGGCAACATAGGAAGCTCTCAAACTCCCTCTTCCCATGGATGAATGAAAAAATAACTTCAAAATGGGTAGGAAAGACTGAGGTCTTCCAGCACAGCCCCATACAACTGGGAAGGAACTCCCAACTCCCACCTTCTCTGAGCTTTGTGTCCATGAAACCTACAAGGCTATAGCAAACAAGGGAGCAGTTGTTAATGAAGGCAAAGGCACTCCCATTTCAGTGCTTTCCCTGCTCCACCCAGGGCTCAGTGTAGAGGGAACAGATAAAATCACCCACCTCCCAGTCTTTTCCTGAGAGGGGTCCATCTGCATACTTTGAAGGCACTATACAAGAGTTGGGTTTCTAATTTAGCATACATCTCTATCTCTATCTCTATCTATCTCTCTGTCTATCGATCTTTTGTTTCTTATTTCTATCTTTAGATGTCAGGGCTTGTGATTTTTATTCTCATTTATATATAAGTTCCATAGTGATTCTTAAATGGAATTTGGAAGATAGAGAATGAAATACTCTTAGTAACCTGCCTCATAATTGAGAGATTTACTATATGTATTTTTGATAGTTGTCTTATTGGCATCATCGTCTTAAATTTAATGGTTACACTGCTATATTCATCCTACTAAGAACTGTTCTCAAGTTAATAAGGTCCAGTCTGCTAAACAGACCATTCCTTTTAGGTTTCTTCCCATTTTCCCACAGCATGTTGGAAAGGTAATCTGTATGCTCTGGCTGCATATTATTATTACAATTTTACTTTTAGATAGTTTAATACACTTACATGATTAGTTGTATTATGTAACTTTTTTTTTTTTAATGTTACATTTTAATATGACATTCTCATTTTCAGTACATTACATGAGTCAGGTACTCTTTCCTAAAAGATTTCGCTACTTATATATAAACTTTTGCCATAATTTTACCAACACTGTGCTGTCTGTGAAAATTTCATGGCACCTAACTGGTAAGTGATATATTAAATGACCTCAGACCCTGGTATGGAAGACATACTTTGAATCAAGTTCTAGCATTTTGTTTGAGCTATAACAATGCAAATTATAACACTGTACTACAGTTCTGAGATGTACTAAAAAAATAAGAGGCATAGCACTAATTGTGCCAGGTGGTGTATTTCATTTGCAATGACAAAGCTTATTACTATACAAAATGAGTTTACTGTAAAAGAATGTTAAAAATTTCTATCTAGTGCATCACCAATTTCTTTAATTACCTACTGTTAATGTACCTTCAATAGCAATACATGGTGCAGACAAGCTACCAGAATTAAATATTTAAATGAAATTGTGCATTTTTTATTAAAGGAAGTATTTAAATAAAGCAAAAGTAACTTTATATCTAATAAGCCTCACTTATATGAATGAAGATTAAAGCAGCTCATATTCTCTCTTAGGGAACTTGATGGCAATTGCTGAGTTTCTTTAATAATGAAAAATTGGATTCAACAAAATTTAAACAATACAAATAATCATATATTTTAGTGCTTCAACATTTTAGTGTGTTAATTACCTTCAAAGATACATTCTGCCTCAAAGCCTCCTTACATGCTGAGGAACATATTGAAGAATTATAAAGGTGTCGTGTAAAATATGTTGTCACATATTCTGCAGTAAGTGGGTTTCAGAAAAACCTGCCCAAGGCTTAAGGAAAAAATAAAAGAGTTTAAAGTGTTATCTGTCTACATCAAAAGCAGTAGCTCATCAGTTAAATGAATTATGGTAACTTTGTGAAATATAGAAATTAAGATGCATCCGTGTAAAAGAATAATGTATAACCAGTAGATCAGTATAAGAATACCTGAAGTTATTAAAATGTTCATGATATATTAAATAAAATGCAGTTGGTATAAAACAATATGTACCTTATGGTAAAAATAGCATGGGTAAATGTAGTATGTGTGTGTACATGTACATGAAGAGTGCATGTAGAAAATGAGAGAAAGACTGCTAGTTAGCATTCTGAAAGAATTATAACTGAATGGTAACAAGCATCATCTGGGTAGTGGGGTTATGTGTTCTTATTTCCCTTCACATGCTTTTCAAATATATTTAAAGTTTTCTTTATGAATGTGTATGACCATTAAAATAAGACAGTGATAATTGCAAGAGAAGTATTCATTAATGATTGTAAAAAAATTGTTATTAATTATTTAATACATACTATACTGATAATTGCTTATTCCAACAGAAAAAATAGACACAATAGACACAAATATCAACCAATTAGTAATAAGATATTATTATATCTTAAAATTATTATAACTCCTAGATTCATCTGCTTCATTTTATACTCATTTTTCTATATACCTCCAAGAAAGGAATCCTGTTCTTTCTTGTACCTCTAGTTTCTTTTATCTTGTCTTTTCTTGTTACTCCCATAAATGCATATGAAGTTTGTGGTAGATGTTGGGTGTGCCCCAGGAGACTCATTCCATTAGAAACAGGGAGTGTTGCATGAGCTGAGCACTTCCCTCAGAAATGCCTTTGTTTGAAGAGAGTTGAGCCACCCGAGATTTGACGATCCCTCCCGTGGAGTGGCCAGAGTCCAACGATGGCTAATGTGGGGCTACAGGTGGCCAGCCCCTGTGCCTTGATTCAGGACTTCTCTCAAGGGCCATCCCCATCTCAGGTCCCCTGTTGGGTTGTCGGAAGCTTCTGTTCCTTCTACATCCAATTGCTCCCTCTTCTCTTCCCAACCCTGCCTCATGTATTCCCTCACAAATACTGTCCCTCAGAACACGGCCCAATACAGTTACCACTCACACATCTCTGTTTCTGGGTCTATTTTGCAGAGAACATGTCAAACTGATGATACAGAATTGCTTCCAGGGAATAATTTATTGGGAAATGTAAGGCCCTCTATAAGAAGAGGAGCCCATTTTCAGTTCAAATCCCTCATGAGAGAAGTCTCTTTCTCTTGCCCTCACACTTAACATAGGAAGGGAAGTTCAGAATAGACAGAGCTGCAGCCAAAGCTGCCAGACAGACACGATTCCTGTGGAAAACAAGTCAGGCTGTTAGTCGGCATATTGCAGAACATCTCAGGGGGAAGCAAAGTCTCTGTGGAAATCAACTGATGTAAATTCTGCTTAAAGTGAACTGTGGTCTTTTATGATTTCAAAGGCTAACTTTTAGTGGTAATGGCTCATAAAATCATTGTTAGAAGGAAAAGGATCAGCAAGTTGGGATAATTTAATTGAATTCAATTAAAACAATACTTAGTAAATTCTGACTATATTTTTCTAGCACTGTTCTGATGCTGGGAACAGAGAGGCAATGCATAGTGTAAAATAAAAATCTTTTTACATAGTGTAAAATAAAAATCTTCTTCATTACTAATGATAAACATTAAGGAGAAAAACAAAGCCAGGAAAAGAAATAGGTAGTTCTGGGTGGAGTTTGGGATTTCAACAGGATGAAGAAGGAGCAGGTGATATTTGAGTTAACACCTGAATGAGTTGACAGAGTGAAGCATCTAGTTATCTGGGGAAAGAAAATGAAGAATGAGTTTTAGGAAAGATTATAATAGAGATTTTATGGTGAGTAACATGGGTTAACGTCTCTTTACTTCCATAGTGAGGTGAAATGCAGAGCCCCTTACCTGTCCATTCCTCACCCACTTCTCATTGTTCAATCCCTTCGCTTACTTACCTTGCATTCTATCTAGCACTCAGCCAGTCCTGTCTTACATCCCCACAATTCTTGAAGCCTGATAGCTAAATTTAAATATTATTCACCCTTAAAAAAAGAAGGAAAACCTGCCAGTTCTGACAACGTGGATGAACTTGGAGGACATTGTGCTAAGTGAAATAAATCAAACACAGACAAATATTACATGATATCACTTATATGTGGAATCTGAGAAAATTGAACTTAGAGAAACAGAGAGAAGAATGTTGGTTTCCAGGGGCTGGGGGTTTTGGGGGAGATAGGGAGATGTTTGTCATGAGGTACAGACTTTTACTTTTAAGAGGAATAAGTTCTAGAGATCTAAGGTACAGTATGGTAACTACAGTTAATAATCTATTGCATATATGAAATTTGCAGAGAGTAGATCTTAAGTGTTCTCCACACATATGCACTCACAAATGGGAATTCTGAGGGTGCTATTGTTGCCAGGTCAGAAATCTTCCTTTCCTTTTAACGGCATGATGCCCACTCATCTTCAGGTCCCAGCATTAACGTCAGTTGCCTTGAGAGACATTTCCTTGACCTAAGAATAAGGTAGTCCCCATTGAGGAAATGTGTCCTTAGCATCCTAGGTCTTCTATAATCTTAATTAATTATTCTATTAGTCAGTGGATCAGTTGGGGTTAAGTCAGGAAAAGAATCTACATGACACAATTTATGGAGGTTTAGAAGAGCTGAGAAGACAAAAAGAGGATAATAAAGCTAACAAGATATTAGTAGCAATTGGAATCTTGAGGAACAAAAGGAAAACGTTGTGCTATGAGAGCTCAAAATCCAGGATGACCAGTTGAGAGCCGAACACATGCAGAGGAAGCTCTCATGAGTCCATGGTCTCATCTGGGACCATGCTCAGCGTGGCCCTTGGAAGAAGTGGGAACCACTGAAGAGGTAGAGTAACAGCAACAGAGGTAGAGTACGAGGGCAAAGGATATCCTAGCTTCTCTCTCCCTCCTACCTCCCACCAGTGCTTCTCTGTGGTGGGACCCAGACTGGAGCCCGGTGACGTGGGAGCCAGGGAGATGCTGTCTGCGAGCATCAGCCCCACTGTGGTACAGAGAGTGAGGGGAAGGAAGGGGATACATATGATGAGCACTGTATGTTCTGGGAGCAGAAACACTGTGTCTTCCTTCTTTACTAATTGATTTTCAGAATATGGCCTTGTGCTTAGTTCATAGCAGATGCTCATAAATATTTATTTGAAAGATTAATGATACCGGTGTCCCCATATATGTGTATGTATTTTACCACACACATAATTGATTTCTAGGATTTCAGATATTCTCAATAAACCTTTTTTCTTCATAGCACACTGTTTAAGAAATTCCTCTAGACAAAGTTTGAAAGTTTCCTATTCTATATCTGAAACATATTTGTCTATGAACATTCAAAATTCAGGTATCTGAAATGGATAAAACCAGATAAGCGTTACTCCTTTATATATGCCATCTTAGTTCAGGTTGTTTCTGCCTGAGCTTCTTATGTCTACACAATTTACTTCACTTCCTAATGTATCCTTCACTATCTCATTCCCTCTTTCATCTATTTCTTTGGGTGATTTTTGCATCCTTAGTGAATGCCAGCCTTGATACTTTCTTTCATAAGACTCGCGTTGGCTTGTGGCCCAGGATACAGCAAGTTATACTGGGTTTTTTAATGTATTTCAAAAGCTCTGAATTGCATCTTGACATCCAAGAGCTACAGAATGATAGAATGACAGCCCTAGATTGTACTTTGAGAAATCATCTAGTTTAATCCCTCTCCTAAAAGGTTAATAACTGCAGTCCAGGTAAGTCTATTGTATACATTTTTATCTTTTCCTTTTACTCAAGCCGACACGGATGGCATTCCACCATCTCACAAGTTACCCTATTCCAATATTTAAATACTGACAAAGAACTACTTCTTTTTCTTCTCCTCCTTCTTTTAGGCATACTTGCTGAGTATTTTCTCTTGTCCAAACATTCTGAAAACATGAGGAACAACTTGTCAGTACTGCTGTCATATAATGGTACTAACTTTATAAGTTATGTGGTCAATATAAGATGACCATTATTGTATTGAGATGTCTTCACTGGTAGAACAGGTGCAAAGTTCGTAGTCTGCAAAGACAAATTGCCAAAGTAAAACTTTGTTTTTCATAAATGTCCTTAGGTATTGCATCCTAATTTCTGCTTTTATTAAAAAATTAGTGCCCACTTAAGGTAAAAGCAGTTCTCTCTGTCTCTTTCTAAGTCTTCCCCCTCCCTCCCCCTCCCTCTCTTCTAGAGGTTAGACAATCAGTCAATTCAGTATTTTCCATTCTCCTTCATTATTTTTTCTCCTCTCTTCCAAGTTTGGAAGGTGAGTGAGGTGGGCAGGGACTTACATGCCAGCCATTGAACTGTCCTCACATTTGTTCTCCAGTCACCATGTCAGTGTGGCTATCTTTACCCATAGAGAGGCCTCTTCATGCCTGCTTTTCTGCTCTCACCCAGGTTCTGTGGATGCAGAATACTTGGAGATGTTCTGCCATGTTATTTCAGATTCAAAAGGAAATGGTGGTGGTGATAGGTAAGAGTGAATTTTTAAAATGTCTTTGTTTTGCTTTATTTGCTTTTTAATTTTGTTTCCTCAATTTTCACATGGTATACATTTTTCTTTACCCCAGAATCCTTAAAAAATTGTATGGATTTATCTCCTGAAACCTACTTCCCTAAGAAGCCCAAAGGATAGGGGGAGACGCAAGTTTGCTTTCTGTATGAACATCCACTTTGATCCTCAATCTCTTGCCACATGTCAAGCTATTTTCTCTTTTGGGCTTGGCAAAATGACCTCACATTACCATAAATTCTCCTTCAGGCTATGGTCTACAGCAAAAAAAAGATTTTTTTGTGCTGAATCATCCAGATCTGAGAGCGATATGAGTACTGGCTAATGTTCTGCTCCCATGGACTCCACAGGGGTCTGCAGTCTCTGGTCCTGGGAGCTCCAAACCATCATGAATGTTGGCTGTATGGCCATGGGTTCTCCTCCCACGGTCTTGCTGTTTCCTCAAAGTACTGTCTCTTCCAATTTGCCCAAAGTCACCAAATTTACAATCTGAAATCGTCTTTTTAGGATTAGTATTTCTTTTCTAGTAAGACATTCTGTTCCGTTAGCTCTTCAGACTTTCAGATAGAGACTATACATCACCAAGACTCAAGATAACTTATCTCTATGCATACATTTTTTGTTTTGTTTAACTTTGGTGTGTTTTGTGGTGAAGTTATGCTTTGCGTAACAATTCTTTTGAAAGCTACTGAGTTCCCTTGAAACGTCACAGTTTATATCTCATAATGAATTACAGTGGCACAAACTCAGGGGTACAAAAATGTTACAGTCATTTCTATATAACTGAAATAATGGTTGTATAACTTTTAAGCCTTTATTTTCCCTAGAAAGAAGGAACTTAATCTATTAATTCTGAACAAACATTGGGCAAATTGAAAGAGTTTGAGGAAATAGGAAGACATTTGAAAACTTGTTCCTTTTTTTTTTAAAGTTTTCTCTTTATTATACAGAAAACTTTTTATTATTTTCTATCTTTGAATACATTTATTTTAACATGAATGAAATACTTAGTGTATCCTGTATTACGTATATGCTATGTAACGTATACTATGTTTCTTTATCTCTGTCTCAGTCTCTCTGCCCTGAGCATGTCTGACTCAGATGGAAAAGCTGCAATCACTTTGGTTCAGTCTCCAGTGGTGCTGGTGTCAGTAGAATGCAGTCCTGTAGTCCAGAGTCATTTCAAAAAACTTACATGCTTAATTTTTTTTAAACTTCTCAAACAGGCTAGAGGAGAAACACTGTTTGTTTTATTTATCCTCCTTCGCTCTTACTCCAAAGCTGTTCTCCTTCCTCTTGTTTTACTCTTTCCTCTCTCCCCAAAGAAAGACACGCCAGCATCCACAACCCCAGCCTTCAGGGCTCAACCTGAGGCACTCTGTGCTCTTAGTATAACATTATACTGTTTTTGTACACACTTCAAGCTATACTTATAACATTAGCTTTATGAGGAAAGTACAATCAGTGACATGCATTTTCTCTTCTGACAAAGTGAGAAAAGGACTGCAGGTCTAATTTTCAAAGTAAAACTTTGAATTTGAAACAAAATAGCATATTTTTTGTAAGCAGATTACTGAATAATGACCATGGCCGATCATCTGACCATGGTTCAGATTCTTTTATTCCAAAGCAATTCTGAATTTTTAAAAATTATTTTCCTATATGTGAGTTGCAGACATGATTTACGGTGACAAACTATTTCACCAATGCCTCTTCAAAAAACTTCAAAAATGTTTTGAATTTTAGTAAGAAAAGCTTGCATACCACTTTTTTCCCCCTACAGATAAAGAATTGAAAGAGAGGGAAATGTGTTATAAAAATTTTGGCATACCAAATGAAAGATAATTTATCTTATCTCATTTTAGTCATTCTTTTCAGTTAGATTGGTGTCAGTAG
Source organism: Balaenoptera physalus (assembly GCF_965194825.1). Taxonomy (NCBI): domain Eukaryota; kingdom Metazoa; phylum Chordata; class Mammalia; order Artiodactyla; family Balaenopteridae; genus Balaenoptera; species Balaenoptera physalus. Next base: position 95,847,215 of record NC_138890.1, on the reverse strand, counting down.
CTTGCCTGTGATGCAGCAAGACCCTGCAAAGATTTTCTCTGATTTTTGCAAATGGATTTTCTTGTGAACATTGCCAAAAAAGGCTGTGTGTGTGTGTGTGTGTGTGTGTGTGTGTGTGTGTGTGTGTCTCCCCTCCATTGGTACTGACAGCCACTGGCATTTTCCTTATCCACTAGCATATCATTTATAGAACTATTCTTAATCTCTTAATCCCTCAGTACTGCTTCAAAAATATTTGCTAGACTGGGCATTTTGCTAATTTATTTTCATTTTTATTACTTGTACAGCATCCCAGAATGTATTGAAAGAGTATCTGAATATTATTAATTATCCTTATACTTTAGTTTAATATTAATTTTTATTCAAAAATATTGCAGGGAATATCATGGTGCTCCAGCTCTTCCTTTAAACGAGTTTTAGTTATCTTTTAAGTTCTTCCTTCTTTAAGAAAGCATCCCTACCTAAGAACAACTGTTGCTGCATCCTACACAGTTTGGCTCCTCTCATTCTCCTCTAGCAACTGTGCTAGGTCTGCCTGATGGTGTGTGTGATCAGACCCTCATCCCTCAGGGGTCTGAGACAATGACATTCTCATACTAAACCTTTTGTTCTTATCCGTTGACAGTCAAAACTGGGAAAGCAGGTAGAAGAATGTACCCTAAAAGCTCTTTTCCCCTCACTCACTGTGTGACAGCAGCCCAACCTCCTCCCAAGGAGCCGAGATGGTGGTTCCTTGTCCTGCCTGCTGGCTGCACAGGATCCTAAAGCAACCAAGTAGGAACCATGGCTCAAATCTTTATGGGAATCTTGCGGTGAACTGTTGAAAATATTCTCCCTCTGGAAAATAACATCTCTAAATCCATAAAGGCCAAAGGTTCAGGGACAGGAAGCACAAAACAGTCACTGGGAGTGATGGTTAGCAGAGTGTGGAGGCAGGGATTTGCTCTCCATGATCTCCACCCCCTAGTATTATACCAGTGACAGTTTACAAAGCAAAGTGTAATTAAAGTTGCAGATAGTTCAGAGATTCTAGGCAACTGGCTGAGCAGCAAAACTATCTCTCTTTGGGAAAACGTACACAAATAAATCGTAATTAACTCTTCAAGAACAGTTTTTTTAAATTTCTGTTGTTTGGCAATTTGGTATAACTTGTAAAACATCTAAATATGTCAATTTTAGGTAGCACTTTTTTATTTTTACCTAAAAAATAAACACACAAATATGTGTGTTTTCACTTGCAGAGTTATTGACTTATAATTCAGCAGACTCTTTTAAGTCACTGAATTACTTTGAGTAAATAGCACCATTAGGTGACTAAATGGTCACCAGGGGTCTGCAAGACTCAATATAAATTCTCTAAAGAATAGTTCATGTTAATTTCACTGTTAAATCAATATATATATTTTTTTTCTGGCTGAGTAGAGGGACAAATCACACAAAAGCACAACCACCCCAGAAATTCTACATGCTAGAAGAATCAACATTATTTCAAAATCACTGTTAAAGTTTAAATAAATGTAAACAGAATGCTCCCAATGAAAACATATGGCTTCAGACTCTGTTAATAGTTTAGTACAGCTGAGCCCTGGAGAAGGAGTTCTACAATTTCACAGTGAAGTTAGAAGTACTTAAATGATAAAGATAAGATAAAAAGTGTTTAAATGTTTTCTGATCAATTTTTAACTTTTCAGATTTATATGCAATTAATGTCATTTAAAAACCTTTTTATATAAAGGCACTATGGATAAATGCATAAATAGAAAGATACTTAATATTTTTATGAAATTACAATGAATTTTGCCATTCTGTTTACACTTAAAAGATCTTTAATTCTCCAAGTTTCTAACTAAAGTGAGCTAACTTGACAATTAAGTTTGGTTAGTCTAAATCGTCAACTAACTAAAACTTTAGGATGTGTTTGGTGCAAATGCTATTTTAAATCATTAGGATAATTAATCAGGTTAATTCCATAACTTCCTAAATCTGCAATTCATACTATACTATAGAGAAATAACCTTAATGATACATACATTCTGTATACTCATACAAAATGTCAAATGGAAGGAATATTCAAAGTTCTATTCTTATTGAACTAATATTTAATATATTTTCAAATTTAAACACAATTATTATAAAACAAATTTTAATGTGGTTGGATAATTTTATATAGCTTTTATTGTTATTATGTTAATTCAAAATTTGTTATGAATATTAATGTATTTTCTTTTATTATTCAAATTTATTATGAAATTTCTTGTACAATTTAATTATATTTTTACTCAAAATTTTATTTCATAGGATGAATTCTACTTTAAAGTTTCATCTTATACTTTATTAAGAAAAATACATTTTGCATTGATTTACTTTTCTGTAATACCCTTTTCAAAGAAAATAGATTAGTATTATATTCCTTAATTTACAAGGTTCCTGCACTTCACTCCCAAATACCACCACCAAGAGCACTCTGCCAAGAAATCATAGTAAGGTAGAGATTTTAAAGTATTCTCCCGAGATCTGTAGTTGATCTGTCTTAGATACAAAGGTAGAAAATAATTGTACCAATTCCCTGCATGTGGTGTGTATCATTCAGTGTAGTCCTTTAATAGATGAAGGCACAGACATTGAAGAATATGAAGCAGTTGTATAAAGAACCCACAAATAATCAGTATTCAAATTAAGAGTTTTAGTATAGTTGTCAATATTTTCCCATGGGTGTGTTTTTGGGAAAAAGGGAGATAATATTTTAAAGAATACTGTGGGCTTACTAGAATGATTTTTAAATCAAGCAGCACGTTCAAATATGTTATCTTATTCAGTGTGGAATTTGCTCCAGATACTTTTGGGCCCAGGAGTTGGGTGTGTCCTCTCGGCTTCTTTTGTGATAAATATCTATTTTATTGAACTTGTTACTTATCTGTCTACAGTGAAAAAATAAATATTAGGCTGTCGAAAATGAAAATTAAGAAAAAATTCACCTTGCATGTTATATCATTGGTTGATCTAGAACTAAAAGTAAATACTAAGTTGTTAAAATACACACGCTATAGATAAAAATCTTTGATATGAAAATAATCACTTTCAGATCTTATACGTTTTAGGCCATTGACATTGCTCACCCTGGCTCACATATAGGACATCTTAGCACATGTTCATTGTTGTTCATTACAAAGTCCTATGGAAGCATTTTTTATTTAGGTAGGCACTCACTCCACTAAATTTGAAAAGAAAATGTTGGTCTTTTGATCATAGGAATTTTTTCCAAAGGATTTTTAAAACAATTTTAATGCATACAGAGATTAGTGTAGCTATAAAAAGCAAACACATAAGACCGCCTATTCTATGTCTAGGGAGAAAGAATTTTCACTAAATAAAAGGTAAAATTTTAAATTTGTAATTAAAATATCAGTCTATTCCATATCTGAACACAGGAGAATTATTTGGGCTTAACAAACTCAAAGAGGCCATTTAATGACTAAGCATAAATATAAATCTGATTCACAATAGCTAGGGCTGGCTGACCATTGTGGACACATTAAAAATCATAAGTTCCAAAGACACAGGCCAGATTCTGGAAGAGTCAAGTCATTGTCATTCCTTTCACCATTCAAAAAGTTCAATGTACAGCAAAAGAACAAAATGAAAAACTATACAATTCCACTTGGGTATTGTCTAGGAAATCTTATTTAACATATCTTTTAAATGCTATAAAAATACATTGCTTTTTGGATGTCATTTCTTATTTTGAGAGAAAGAGATAGAGATATTCAATTCCTTTATAAGTAAAGGGCATTATTACAACGGTAACCAAGATTTTTTTAAATGGGCTCTGATTTTTTTAAATAAAAAAATTGATATTAAAGTAAACCATTCATGTTTTAACAGTTATTCTCTTTTACGCTATACCTAAAATGCACTTCTATAAATAAGTTATAGAGTTAGCTAAAGAAAAAAAATGACTGGAGAAAATAGAAAATGGAAAAGGTAGTATTGCTGATATTTTGGTGTTTGATAGTATCTTTGCTCTCTATATAGGAGTTCTCTGAACGCATTCTCTTTTTCTCTAGAGGTATTTCACATCATGTTTAAGTATTACAAACGTATGATGGGCAAGACTAACAGGAACTGCAAACCGTACTTTCTTTAAAATCAGTCCAAAACTTGATGTGGACAGTATGACCTCCAGAACAGACAGATTACCCAGTGTTTTACAAGGGACCAAACAGGAGGAATGGGCAGTTACAGTGACAGAATGCTCTCATTTTAACTTTTTACTTTGAAATAATTACAGACACACAAGAAGTTGCAACCATATCACAGAGAAGTTTCACACACTCTTCACCCAGCTTCCCCCAATGTAGCTTCTGTTAAATGATAAAGTACATTAAAATTTTCAAGAGTTTACTTGAGCACACATCTATTTGGAAATTGGGCAGCGTCAAACAAAGTGGTTAGGAGCTCTCTGTTGGCAGGAGCTAGGGGAAAGTTTTTATATAGCAGACAGGGAAGCAAAGTAAGGAAATAATTTGGCTTTAGCTTTTAAAAAGTTACCTTATTTGGGAAAGGCTATTTGGCTGTTTGTGATTGGTTCTTCTTAAATTTTGTTTTCTTGGGTATGAGTGCACTGACTCTGGCTTAGGTTTTAGTTTTCTTACACAGACTATGAAGGCATCAGAACCACCTCAGTTTCATGGCCTCTTTCTTTAATTACTTTAACACAGCCTACATAATAATAGAACGCTATCAACACTGTTGGACTACTATTAACTAGACTGCAAACCTTACTAAAATTTCACCAGTTTCTACATGCACTGTTTTGTGTGTTTCTATGAAATATCAATATTTTCACATGTTTAGATTTACCACCACAATCAAGATACAGAACTGTTCCACTACCAGATAAGAATTCCAAATTTGCCAACATCCAGGTCCTAAAGATTTTTTCCTGAAGTTTTTTCTCTTAAATCTTTAGATTTATGTACATTATCCATTACAAATTTATTTTTTTAAGAATTGAGGTTTATTTTTTCCATATAGATAGCTGTTTATTCCATCATTCATTTCCCCCATTGCAATATTTAAGAGACACTTGCTGAAAATCAATTTATCTTTAATTTGTGGGGCTATTTTTGGATTCTGTTCCATTTCATTGATCCATATACCTTCCATGAGGTTAGTATCACACTATCTTGATTATTGAAGCTTTATCCTGATATCAAGTAGTTTGAAATGTACAAATATATTCTACTTTATCAAATTGTTTTAAGTATACTGTATCTTTTGCATTTACATATAAATTTTAGGTTCAGCTTGCCAATTTTTATAGAGTGGTACCTGCTAAGATTTTGACTGGAACTACGTTAAATCTACTGAAAAATTTGGAGAGGATTAACACTTTAACATTAAGCCCTACAATCCATGAACATGTTGCATCTCTCCATTATTTAAAAAATTCTATCAGGCATGTTTTACAGTGGGGTTTCATATATCTTGTGAAGTACAGACTCAAGTACTTCATAATTCGGATGCTATTGTAAATTGTATTTTATAAATTTCACTTTCCAAATATTTGTTGCCAGTATATAGAAGTACAGCTGAGTTTTATAAATTGGTCGTCTATTCTGTGACCTTGCTTAACTCATTTATTAGGTCTAGTAACTTTTTAAATAGATGTGTCAAGATTTTCAACATACACAATCATATGTCTTGTAAGTAAAAACAATTACATTTCTTTCTTTCCAAAATGAAAATTTTTTTCTTGCTTATTGCGATTGCCCCCTAATATACTGTTGAAAATGTGGTGAGAATAGATAATGTTGTCTTTTTCCTGACCTTAGATGGAAAGTATTTATTGTTTTACCAGTAGGTATGATGCTCCATCTAGATTTTTCTTAGATGTCCTTAATCAGAATGGAGAAATTCCCCTCTATTTCTAATTTGCTGAGATTTTTGTTTTGTTTTTATAAATTGTTGCTTAATTTTTTCAGATTATTTCTATGCATCTATTAAGATATATAAATCTTTATAGATTATTTCTCTGCATCTGTTAAGTTATAGTTTTGATCAAAATTTCAAATTATTCCTTTATTATTTTATTTTATGCTGTTTATATAGTGAATTGCATTAATTTATTTTCAAATGTTACATCAACCTTGAATTTCTAGGATAAATGTCACTTGGTTCTGATTTGTTATATTGATTATACTTTGTTAGACTCAACTGGATGAAATTTTATTAATGATTTCTGCTTCTGTGTTCATGAAGCATATTGGCATGTAGTTGTCTTTCCTTGTAATGTATTTGTCTAGTTATGATATCAGGGTAATCATAAATAGATAAATACATGAGCATTTATCTCATGAGTTAGCAAGTTGTATGCAAACACAGTTGATCTCAGTTTGCCTGCTGAAACCTTGTACTTATCTCCTGAGCAACCTGAAGTCATAGTGCTAACCCTTGATAAACTTGAAATAAATGTACTATTAAGTGATTAATATAATCCTGTGTTAGGGTATGAAATAGGTCAGGAACAATTTATGTCTTTTTATCAGCATTTAACTGATAGCTATTTTGCACCAAGTTTGTTTTATGTATGCTTCCTGCTATTGAGCCTTATCATGCAGCCTAGTTTTAGTTACGTGACTAAAAGAGTATAAAAAATCTCTCTTTGGATGAGACTGTGCATCCCCTTAAACTAAAGTGTTTCACATACACCTGATGGTTCAAAATATGAAGATGAAGTTGTCTTGCGTAACTGAGAAAGGACCCAGAGAGCTGCGTCCAGAAGTGATGTTTGCCTGTGATTTATTTCTCCTGTTTACCACATTTATTACCTTTATTAAAACATTACATGAGTGTACCCTGTGAAGTTTCAGTAGTCTTTTCACTTATCCAATGCTGTGTAATTGCTGAAGAAGGGTTCCTTCCTGTTCTATTATCTGAAATAATTTGTGTAGGATTGGTATTATTTCCTATAATTTACCAGTGAAGCTATCTGTGACTGAAGGCTTTTTTGTAGGAAGGTGTTTATACTATGAATTTGTCTTTTTAAATAGATACGGCACTATTCTTGTTTTCTATTTCTTCTTGGCTATGTTTTGGTAATTTTGTTTTTCAAGGAATTCTTAAATTTTGTCAGATTTGTTGGAATAAAATTGTTTATAATATTTCCTTAAAATTTTAATGTTTGTGGAATCTATAGTGCTGTCTGCTCGTTCATTCATTATATTGTTGATTTGTATTCTTTTTTCCTTGATCAATCTAGCTAGACATTTATCAACTTTATAGATAGTTAAAAAAAAAATCAACAGTGGTCTCTTTTCCCTTCTGTTTTCCATATACTCTTTCATTTTCTTCTGCTCAGTTCTTTATTATTTTCTCCCTGCTCTTCTTTTCTTTGCTTCCTAAGGTGGATGGCTAGATCACTTAACTGTATCCATATGCAGATTCCTGAAGCTTCTTATATGCATAACTACCCCATCTCTTGTTTTCTGTCCTGTAATTTCTGTTTCATGCTCTCAAACCTGATTATCTTTTTCTTCAACTCAGCAATACTCAGATGCTTTGTTTGGGATCACTGCCCTAGCACCATGGTCTAGAACTGCCCCTAAGCAGATAGCTGGGTTGATAAAACAGCTTCCTTCTATTATTTCCTCTACCTGAGGTACAACGTCTAAAAACATTGTTTCATTTCTTTTGTCCATTTTGTTGTTGCTTACACTGGTTGGGGAAATTAGCCACAGTGAGTCTATCATGGCCAGAGGTCGCTCTAAATAATATTTGAGAAATCATGGAGATTGAGAGTTGCCAAAACAAAAGATAAAGTAAATGTCTATACTTCTATATCTGGGGTGTAGACATGTCCCAGAAACTATACTCCTCTCAGCTTTAATTCACATGCAAACATTTTAGCATAGCATATTAACTGATAGTTAATATAGGAAAAGAAGATGATCACTATGATTATTTCACTAAGAATAAACCAGGCAAAGTAACTCATTTAATTTTTCACTAGGGTTACGAGATTTGTTGTATATATGTTCTGTACTTGTATCAAAGTTTGATAAATAATATGATGCTTTGTTTGAGGGCATGTTGGAACAGTAAAGGACAAATGGTGGATTTCTACTGGGTTTACATATTAAGAGTTGAAAATCACATGAGGGAAAAGCTGATGATTATTAAATGTTTGGTTTTAAAACATTAGAACTCTGCTATGTTGTATAAGCAAGCTAAGTGCTCATGGTGGATCTAGGGTAATTCTGAGAGGTTAGATTTTCTCTTTTATGTTAGGGACAATTCACTTTCTCATCAACAGTTTTCCTTCCATTGAAGTCTTCCTTCTTTGGGGCAGGTTAGAAATGCGACCAGAAAACTTAACTGCATCATCTTGTACATAAAATATCATTCTTTGTATATAAAATATTCATAACTTTAAGTGCTTCAATGGTAATAGGATACAAGAAAGAGAGTATTTTAAGTTGAAGAATTATTCATACTGGCCATTTTCCAAACAGGTTATGAGCTATGAGTTAAATAACTCTTAAACGCTTTACAGCTATTCATATTATCAAACTTCTTTGAGTCCTCTGAAAACATGCTGGGGAAAAAAAATGACGCTTAGAAGCATCTATCTTGCCCATGTAGTTCTGGTTGGAAGTGTAAACGACAAAAAGGCAGTGAATAAACGGCCAGAAATGAAGAACAGTGAGATATACTTTAGGAATTATTTATAAATGTACTCAATCTTAGGACATCGTGAATGAACATGTTTCCTAGCATAGTTTTATAATATGTGTATATTTTATATTTATATTTATGTAATATTTATAATTTATGTCTAGTATATGTATATATGTAGACACACAGCATGTACAACCTTAATAAAAATAGGCAATAAACTTTTATCCACTAAACCATGACTTCAAAAATAATGAGTACTTTGTGAGGCTTAAACACAGATGTAATAACAAAAGTTACCATTTTTTAAACAACTACTGTATTCAACTACTGTGGTAGGCACTTCATGGACACTAATTGTGTCACAAAACCCTTCAAATGAGATGATAACAACCACTTTTTTCTCAAATGGAGAACAAGCTCACTTAGACATCTTAGCTGTAATAAAGCCAAGATAAAGATACAGGTCTTCTGGGGCTCTGGTTTGAACGTTTACAACCATTTCACCTCCAGATATCACAGATTTGACATAGGTTTACTTGATTTTTGATTTTTTTTTTTTTTTTTTGACTCTCCATACATTTTCACAGTATGCTTTACAGAGGCCTGGTGGCTGTCATTGAGGTCAGGGGATTTTCAACCCATACTTCACTTGAATAAAGGAAGCTGTAACAAAAATACTGCTTCTCTCAGAAGTTTTGTGCCAATTTTGAACTCTATAGTCGTTACTTTCCTTAGATTTTTATCAGAACCCTTGGTCTACTATAAACCCATGCTTTAAAATGTGACCAACTCAGTCATACAACACTCAGTTTATGCTCCAGCTACTCTATTGTATCAATTTCTATTTCCTTTTATTAAAACCATTTTATTTTTCTTTTGTCTGCTAAAGAAGCCTTAGAGCAATATTTTGAAAATTAATGAACTCTGAAGGTTATCATGATGTCCCTAATTTTTTCTCTCCTTTCTCATCTTAAAACCACCATAGTAATATTGAATCTAAAAACTGCAAGTGAGGATCCTGAGCAACATTTTCATTTCAAATTTCAGCACCATTTTTCTGTTTTGAAACCACTGCATTCATTGCAAAAATAAGATTTTTACAAAAATATTGACCATGGGGCTCTGATCTCTAGCCATTGTCTTTGAGTTTTCTAGATTTAAACATCTTTAGTTATCATTATCAACCATTATCCGGTGACTGACATTAATAAAATTTATGGTGAAGAAAACATGCCCTTATACCATCTGGAAGATGGTATCTATATTTCACATTTTAATGTAATTCAGTGGATAAGTGACTTTGTGGTTCTGCATAGGAATATTTTTTCTGGAACTATACTTCACTAAACGTTCTTGTGGTTACTAACATGACCATTGTTGGATTTAAAAAGGTAATTTTTCTTTTTCTGCAGTGATGAGCCACAGTTGTAATTTTATCAGCATTATGCCACATTATTCCAACTTATTGTAACAATTAAAACAGTTCCGGGTTTGGACTGGATATGGTGATATTTATATTCCGTTCTGACTTATTTTGATATTGTGCCATGACGATAAATAGCTGCTTTTATTAACAATAAGTTACATTCTACACACAATATGAGGGTGATGTCTTTATAAACCCATCTCTGATCCTTTACAGAAAACAAGTTTGATTTGTTGACACTGTTTCAAACTGATTTACAGGAGTAGAGAGGGTCATTTTTTTATATCTTCATATTTATGTTTTACCCTTGCTTAAGATTTCATAAAGAAATTCTTATTTAGATACACGCTGGTAACAAGAACATTTTAAAAATCTATCTGCAAATAAATTGGGAAATTTAGATTAAAAATTACAGAGTGGCACTACCAAATGTAAAATAGATAGCTAGTGGGAAACAGCTGCATAGCACAGGGAGATCAGCTTGGTGCTTTGTGACCACTTAGAGAGGTGGGATAGGGAGGGCAGGAGGGAGACACAAGAGGGAGGACATATGGGGATATATGTATATGTAGAGCTGATTCACTTTGTTATAAAGCAGAAACTAACACACCATTGTAAAGCAATTATACTCCAATAAAGATGTTAAAAAAAAATTACAGTTGTGTCATGTCAACAAATCGATATTGACTTTGTAGATTTTAAAATTCTGATACAATCCACAAAGAAAGATCAAATTAGATGCCTGTAATTTCTCCAAACAACAGCAACAACAATAATCCCAATAACAATAACAGTTTTGTTTAAAACTTTTTAAAAAATTTCTAAGTGCCAGGAACTGTACTAATCCCTTTATATACATATAACTCACGTAATTCTCACAAGTCTATTCCTATTATTATTTTGCATTCAGAGGAGAAAATTGGAGACTATAAAAGTTATGCTATTTGCCAAAGTTCTCAAAGGAGAAAGAGCGAGCTAAGAATCTATCTTGGATATATTCAGTACTTAACCCCAAAATCTATGGTCTTGACCACTGGGTTAAAATACATTGACCACAACTAAGTATCAGCAAATGTCTAGTGGCTATTTCATAGTTATTTTAAATGCAGTAATTGAAATAAAATAAATTAACTAAATATTTAAGAGTATTTCCCTACTCACTTTTTAATGTTACATTTATATATTACAATATGATTACCACTGTAGTGTTAACTAACACCTCCATCAAGTCATATGATAATCATAATTTTCCCTACCCATTCTTTTAACTATAAATATTTAACTACATTTTTGCATAGCTTGAGATTGTTCTTCATTGATTAAGTGTCATTTATGCAATTGATTTGAAAAATAATTAAACTTAACATATTTTTTATACCCAGAGTTTGAAACAAACATTATTTACTTTTAAAAACTTTCTATGATAGGGATTGATAATTTAGTTGCTACAATTAAGAATAATCATGAAAATATTCTCTGTTAAACTTGGATACATAACTATCTTTTTGAAACCTTCCAAACATAAATCAAGGTATGGTTAATATTGCCCTTAAAAATTGCTGTGTATTAATAATATGCATAATTGTTTACTGAGCTCTCTTACTTTTTTCCATGATTAAGTTAAGCAGTATATTGTTTCTACTGCAACAACTGCAAGCACCTCTGGCTAATTTAAACAGAAAAATAAATTCATGGATGAATATAGGATTGTCCAGAGCCAAAGGGAGAGGAGAAAAGCTAAATAAGTAGGTATCAGAAACAATGGCTCTGGGAATTTGGAAGCTGACACAAGTGGGTACTATCTTTATGGTAATGTTAAAGGATTTAATTATTGTTGAATATTTTGAAGACCTTCAAATATATATATTTTTCAAAATATACTTTTCAAGAAGAGAGTGTCTGACTGGTGCATTTGGGGCATGCCCCCATTAGTTGGCCATGAAAATATATGCTGTATTTTGACTGTTAGTTCCAACAAAACTGTATTTGTAGGGTTATAATAGCTCTCCAAAGGGAATCCAAGTTGTTGTTATCATGGATACTGGGTAGAGAAATCAATAGATAGCCATTAAACTAGAATCACTAACTCTTATTTTCATCACTAACTCTCCAAGTAAATCACATCCAAATTTAAAAGAATATTTTTCATCTAGCTTTAAAAACATCTTTCTTTTCTGTAAGAGTGTATTTTTGGTCCTAAAATTTCCAATGGTAATCATTATCAGCCATTTAGATTTAACTACATATAATTCAAGATTCATTACTCACCTTTTTCCTTTTTACTTGCTTCATTTCCTCTGTAATGAGGTCTTCTCTCTGAATGATTTAAATTTTGATTACAATACTTTTTCAAGTACTTTCCTAAGACTGAGTATGCAGGTAACACAGTCTAAATCTTTTAACTCTGATAGTTGAATGATAGTTTGGCTGAATATAGGATAGGATTGCAGTCTTATTTTCCTAGTATGCACCTAGTGTTGCTTTTCCTTATAGTTTCTAATGTTACAGATGAGAAATCTAATTTCAAGGTGTTTCGTCCTCCTTTATAAATTACTTTTTTTTTTTTGCTGAATAGCTTGTAAAAATTTCTCCATACAACTTGACTTTTCCTCATGTTTTGTATCAATCATTTAAATGGACTCCAAAATTATATAGATTATACATGATCAAGCAGCCAAAAAATGAAACACCTTCTAGAACAATAAAGATAACATTGCTTCATCCCCATGACAACTCTAGCAGTGCTACATAATGAAGAGGGTGTTAAAACATTTCTGAATCTTAAATAACAGATTTAGATAAACGTTATTACATCTCCATTTCCAATAGATTATTCTGCTTTACAACTCTCTTCAACTAATTGAATCTCAGGATTTCCTCAAAAATAAATAAGTTCTGGTATTTAAATATCTGAGATGTCCTAAAAAATTGGATGTCTTCCTGTTTCTTCGCTGGCATATGCTAAGACTGTTTTCTTAAATGTTTCAGCATGCAATATAAAAAACCTGAACCAAATACACAGTATATACGCCAGTCTCAAATTCTCTCTATGTTGTACAGTCCTAATGTTTATATTTTTACACAATTATTTCAACAAAGTAAATCACACATCTAATTGGAATGATGCTACACATGAATTCATGTACTAGAATTCATGCTACACATGCGTTCCCTGTCCTCTAGGACTAGGAATGTCACTTAAGAAGATACGTAACATATTGTGCTTCACAAGGACCATTATAATTCAGCATTTCCATCCACTTCTGTGTTCTCCTAGATACAACTGAGTATATAAAGCTAAAAACTTTATTTCCCAGTTCCTTTCGTCTAGGATTCTGGCTGTTTATATAGTTTCTGCAAATGAGATTTATTCTTTTAGAGTTGGAAGTTGGAAGAAGTCTAAGACCAAAACTGTTCCCGTGTCAGCTGGCAAGCAAGGTTGGATATGAGAGTTGGCAATGGCCAGTTTCCACGTTCCAGGGTCTAGTGATCAGCTCAGTGAGCATGTGGTGGCTGTGGTGGCTACAGTAGTAACAGCAGCAGCAGTTTCCTCTTGCTACTTTACTACAGCACTGACTTTAAAACCAAATGCCACTTACTTCTCAAACAAGTCCAGTGATATTGTAAGACTTAATTATTGTTACTAAGTTGCTTTTTATTGAAATGCCCGGAGTAGTTTCTATTTCTTGAGCTGAATTCTGAAAGACACATAATGTATATATTGTCAGGACTTCCCTGGTGGCGCAGTTGTTAAGAATCCGCCTGCCAATGCTGCGGACACGGGTTGGAGCCCCGGTCCGGGAAATACCCGCATGTCGCGGAGCAACTAAGCCTGTGCGCCACAACTACTGAGCCTGCGCTCTAGAGCCCGCGAGCCACAACTACTGAGCCTGTGTGCCACAACTACTGAAGCCCGCGTGCCTAGAGCCCGTGTGCCACAACAAAGAGAAGCCACCGCAATGAGAAGCCCGCGCACTGCAACGAAGAGTAGCCCCCGTTCGCCGCAACTAGAGAAAGTCCGCGTGCAGCAATGAAGACCCAACGCAGTCTAAAAAAATAAAATAAATAAATAAATAAATAGAGTCAGCCAACCCTGGGATTATATCCACAATTTACTACATACTTCCCACTTGAACTGGCTGAGCCTCAATTTACTCAACCTACAATGTTTATAACATGTTTATTATGCTACATTATTGTATGGATTAAATAGTGGGATATATGTAAAATACCTGCACCAAATAACAGCGGTAAATAAACTGTGACAAGCAGCAGGGGAGTAGTTATTGCCATGATATGAGAGTTGAAATTATGGAACTCTTTGATTAGTTTCTTCTTTTTCCATAAAATTATTTTTTGTTGTTTACATATTTTATTCACTCCACTGGCACTCAGTAAATGGATTCATTGAAAAACAATAAAAAAGCAAAAACAGATGTGTGATTTTCATAAGTACCAGGATATCATTATGACAGGTAATAAATAGACTAAACACAGTAAGCAGGAAAATGTACTTAGGTAACTAAGCAGAATTTTGTTTATGTGTGAAAAAATGGTTTGTGTTGCTAAAGAGTAAACCACATTCAACTTAGATGTAATAACTGAAATGAATATGCATTGAATTCATGGAAATCAGCCTACTTTTAGGAAAAATGCTTTCATTTTAGTAAGGCAGAAGCTAATCAAGGCATAGGTGCTATTCTGAGTAAATTAAAATAAATTAGTTTAAATATTCATTTTTTGTAAATATGCTGTTAGTTTGAAAAGTTTCGAGATTTTGTCTCAATTTTAACAAATTTATCCATTAGAAGAATATTTCCCTCTATTTGTGTAATTTACATTTTCCTTCACTTTCTCTGAAGAGTTTGAAAGAAAATCTGCCTGAATTAAATTTCTTTGCATTGATTTTACTACAAGTATATTATACTTTACAAAAAGCTTTACCTGTGTCTTTTAAACATTTTTCTTTAGTTGAAAGACCAAATAAATGAAAACAAGATGATTTGATGCCATTTGCTACTTTCCTAGTTACACTAAATGATTATTTTATGATGATTTGAACAATGCAATTTTTAAAACATTAGGTTCTTTTATGATCCGCCACATCCGTAAATATAGCCAGAAAATAACAGAATAAAGGAGACTGTACGGTTTCAATCCACAATTAATTTTAAGTGAACTTAATTCTCCCAATAAATATTTTCAAATATTGAGATTTTGACGGTTTACTAAAGTTGTAGACACTCGATCTTTGATTTATAATTTAATTCACAGATTAAGATTTATAAAGTTTAAAAATTATAGTTTTAACAATTCTGTTAATTCTATTAAAATGCTCTTTTTTTCATTGCTGATTCCTCATTGATAATATCACAATGTTTAAAACCTTTGATGTTCATCTCAACTTTCCTCATATTTTACACATTTTCAACAGTAATTTAATACTCAGAATTCTAGATTTTATGTACTGATGGGTGTTTAAAATATCATTTAACGTTATTATACTTTGAAAGATGAATGAAGAATCAGAGTAAAAAAAAAAGCCTAACATTTTTACTAATATTATACTATGGAAATTCCGATAGTAGGGGATGTGGCAGTATCATTACTGAAAAAAAAAAGATAATGGAACTTGGGACTCAGTTTGTGGGTAGGTATTACACAAGCACGTGTGTGTGTGTGTGTGTGTGTGTGTGTGTGTGTGTGTGTGGTGTATGAACAAACTGTCCAATTTGACAGATAACTTTAAATGTAGTTACTTGGTCTCTGTTAACTCAGCAAAAGATTGAAGTTTGAATTACTTTGGTAATCTAGCAGAAGCTTTGTGTCACAATGGTGACAGTGTAATGTTTACTGGTGAAAGCCTGGCATATTCACTTTGAGGCATGTACAACAATAGGTACCAAATCACTGTATCATCTCATCATTTAGTCACTAAACCAAATCACTGTATCATCTCATCATTTAGTAACTAACAACTATTCACCTTCTATTTTATGCAGATCTTCATTTCAAATTGGTCAAAGTAGAAAACTTGAAAAAAATCATCAAGAAATTGGTGGAAATTGCCAATGTGAAAAGGGGATTAGGGACAATTTACAACATCCCTTAACATAGCAGAAGTTAGAGAATGTAGGCTCCCAAGTCAGACGGTTTGAGTATGAATATTTGTTTTTTCAAATCCTAGTTTCTTAGAGATTTTATCATTCACCTTCTGTGGTTACATTTATACTGCTTTTCTTCATCTTTCTCATCTTATTTGCCTGAGAGAGAGAAGGAGAAGTGACACGTTTGTCCAAGATCCTTGTACAGAGTTAAATAGAAATTGCTTTGGGTAAGAAGAAAGATTTCTCAAAATTCATTTTATGAGGCAGCTAAGGAAGCTTCTCCAAACTACTGGTCCCAGAATTGGAACCCATACACATTTCCAGACTGGTCTGTACCACATGGATTTTGATGACTGGGTTTTTGTCTTGAGGTTTCTGGGAAGATGAGGATTAAGTCAAGAGTAATAAAGAGAACCAGGTGCTTTATAGAGGCTACTAATTATCAAAAAGTGTGAATTTCTCTGAGTTGATCAAATTTTTATTAACAGATAGGGCTTAATAAGAATCATAAAGGCTGAGCACCTCTTTTAACTCACATTTTCCAGAAACTCGTTTTTTTTCCTGAGCAAAACAAGAGAGAGTGAAGGTTTATGTTATCTATTTTATTCCTGTACCTAGTCAAGAAAGAAAGAAAATATCTTACATATTTTATTCCTCTCCTTGGGGAGGGGAAGGGAGGGGGAGGGAGGGTGGTAGGAGGGGAGGAAATAAACAGAGGAGTAAATAGGCAAATCTCTATATGAATAAATGCATGATGAGAAAAATGTATAGACAACATAAGCTTTTGATATATGAAAAGATTAGTTTCTTTTTTTCTAGCACATTAATCTTAAAGAAGAAACTTGTGTGAAAATAAGGAATATATTTCAAGATATTAACAGCTAGTTTTGTTATACTTTGTAGTATATATAAATTTTCTTTTATGGAAAATCCTTTTCTACAAAATGTTAAAATCAGTAATATGGAACTCAGGAGTTACTGAGTCTTCTATTAATATTCTTAGTATTATTCTATTCATTGAAAGTCTAATTGAACATTTTAAAGTATACGTTGCATTGCATTACTGGGCAAAATTCATGTTAATTTGAGCTAATATCTGCTTTCATTCACTCTGTTTTCTTTTTCTGCTGAGAACCATTATTTCAAGATAGCTTAGTTTGAGCTTCTTTCTGGTGGTTTAATATGTGAACTCATATTAGATATGCATAGTCACAACTGGGTATGTGAAGATGGTTTCACATTACTATCAATGACATCGGAGACATCAGCTTATAGGTACAGATAGTTTGGCTCCTATAATTGTAAAGGTGCATGTACTTTTAAGAAATAATTTATCTATTGTTTTATTGAGCTTTTATTTAAATTGTGATTTTTTTACTTAGTGAAACTAATTCAAGCTCATTAGAAAGAACAATGGAGAAAAATACAAGAACAAACAAATAATTCAAAGACCTGAAGGTAAGGATCAACTTTAAGTAAATATTTGTTCATGACAAGAGTGATTGTTATTTGGCTATCATTTTGATGGATTTACAAAATTCATGAACTAGCAAGGGCGAAATCCTTTTTTCTTGCTCAAATGTCTCAAATTAGGAAAAAGTATATAGACTGTCAGAAGAAAATAGACACAAAAACAAATTCATTGTACTACCTGGCTCAGTATTATTATATTACTTTAGGAAGAAGAAGAACAACAACAAAAGACAGTGAATCAAAGAAGGCCCTTAATAATTATTTGTCCTAAAGAAGTGAGTAATAGGAGTGTGGAAAACTCCTAAAGGAACATACAAGTCAGTTTCCTGTTAAGAAAACACAAACCACTCTAAGAATTTTGATCAGAGGATACTTAACACAGAAAATTGATTACATAGGTGATGGAAGAAATAAGAAGTCACACAAAGAATGTTGAAACAAGCTGAAGTTGAGCAATAGCAAGACATCAATACCACTCTGAGGCTGGAGGAATACTGGGAGACTATGTGGTCACAAGTACCCAGTATGTGGACTGTATCAGTGTCAACATTCTGATTGTGATATTTTACACTGGTTTTGGAAGCCTTTAGCATTTTGGAGAAACTGGGTCAAGTGTACATAGGATTTGTCAGTATTTCTTACAACTGCATGTGACGCCACGATTATCTCTAAACAACAAATTTAATTTTTAAATATATTAAATAATAAAGGGAAAGAAATGATTATTTCTGAATCGTGAGTTTTAAAAGGTAATTAATCATATATATTTTAATAAATTGATTATGCCATTGAGATCAGGAACTCATTCTAAATTTCATTTTCAGAAAAATAATTGCTATGAGACATGAACATAATTTTCTCTTATATTTCCTTCTATCTGTCCCCGCCCCCCAACTCCACCTATGTAAAGAACATAGAAATCAGCGATGAGGGTATTAACAGAATCATAACTAAGCTTGGCTAAGCTACATGAAACATGGACTAAACATTAATCAGTAGAAGAGATCACTGTTTAAAATAATATTACTTTGCAATAGGCTATATAAATTCTTTAGATGTCAAAATCACTGTGATGGCTTTGGAATGGGTCAACTTAGCTAGGCTGAACTCCATTTCCCAGAATCCATTTCTTCTATGTTTCCATATTGGCGGTGGACAAAAGAGACATCCTTGCTAGATTTGGAGGACAGAGGGAGCAGTAACCATTGTATACTGTGCATCCATACGTGTGCACACATGCGTGAGTACATGTTGCGTATTTACTGATTCACTTTGTTGATGTAAAGCAGCAGTGGGTCTGCAATTGCTCTATCTTACCTAGATCCTCTTTCAATTTCTTTAACTACTGGGCCAGGTGTGGGTTTAGTTTTGCTGTGAAGGACCTTAGATAAGGACACTGATTTCTTCCGGATAACCTTGTCACCAAGGTCAAAGGCAGTAATAATGAGCACAGATTTTAGTCCATCCTTTTTGAGTTCCAGCTACTGCCTGTGGGTTCCAGCCTACTCAGGGATCTTCCTCTCCTCATGTCTGTCTTGTGTATTTCAAACTTCAGTATCTAAAGCTGCAACAACAGCCTTACAAAAACTGCGTAACTAACACCCACAATTGTGTAAAGCAATTCTCTGTAACAAATCCCAACTGTATCCCCTACTGGTCTCTGACTGATACAATCATAACTCTACAAAGAAATTTTAAATAATTATTACCTTTTTATAAATTTGCTTCAGAGAGATGTAAGTATATATTTGACATGTCATCACTGACTGAGACATACAGCACTCCTTTGCTATATAATAATGGTTTATCCTGAGATAACTGAAATATATAGAGGGGCTACAAAATCAGCACTTAAGGAGTTGGAAATATCTGTAGTACCAATTTAAGTTGGCAATCATTCTGTAATTTTATTATTCATATATGCAATGACTTCATTTTAAGATATGAGCTAAATTTAATGAAAAGAATAATTTATTACTTGCAGAGTATAACAAGATGTTAATTGTTTTAAATATACAAGCAGTCACAATATTAAAAAGATGCCAACTCTGTATTTATGAAACTCATTGTCAGTCAGACTCAAAAGTATTAATTTTGAAAAGCTTACAGGCAGAACTTCAAAGGGAGACTCATTTGTTTCATAGGAATGCTAAAATTCCAAAATAGACATTGACTATCCTTTGCTTCATTTTACCCTGCTCTGAGCCACCATCTAAAAATGTGAATCATAAATTGAGCATCATAAACAATGCATAGTTTGAACATGGAAAAAATTAAACAGGAATTTTGCCACAGTTCTGCATATTTGGTGCATCAGTAATTCTGTCTTCTCTCTAATACCAAAATTGTAACACTTTCACCTTCAGACAGTGTGGGAGGCTTTGACTTTTTTAGTAATCCTCAGGTGAAGTTTGGACTGAATTTCAAATGACTGGTAACAAACCATACACAGTCAAATATTAACTTTACTGTAGTTTCATACCTGTAAGCAAATGGACTTTTACTATGGGCTCTGCTTCATTGTGTGATGAGAAGAAGGGTTACATTTCGATTATATTTTTCAGTAATATTTGATTGAACAAAGGAATAGCCAATGTTTGTTTCAAGCTTCCTGGAAGGACTGACACATGATTTACCCATACTTAACCAAACTATTCAGAACACAGCCCACAATATGTGGGAACATCTAAAGTGCTTTTGTATAATGCAATTGCTTCCTTTTCTTTCCTTCTAAAATGTCATAACCATCTGTTTTTCCACTCTCAAAACATCCATTTCTTCATTTTAAAATCACGTCTGTCTTAAGAAGCTGTACTGGGGACTTCCCTGGTGGCGCAGTGGTTAAGAAACTGCCTGCCGATGCAGGGGACACGGGTTCGAGCCCTGGTCCGGGAAGATCCCACATGCTGCAGAGCAACTAAGCCCGTTTGCCACAACTACTGAGCCTGCGCTCTAAAGCCCGTGAGCCACAACTACTGAGACCACATGCCACAACTACTGAAGCCCGCGGGCCTAGAGCCTGTGCTCCGCAGCAAGAGAAGCCACCACAATGAGAAGCCCGCGCAACGCAATGAAGAGTAGCCCCCTCTCTCCGCAACTAGAGGAAGTCCATGCGCAGCAACGAAGACCCAACCCCGCCAAAAATAAATAAATAAATAAATAAATAAATAAATAAATAAATAAATAAATTTATAAAAAAAAAAAAGATGAAGCTGTACTGTCCTGCAAGACAATAACACCTGGAATGGCAGAGCCCCACATTTGTCATCTTTAGCAAGGTGGTAGATAGTATGGGTTTTAAAGTAGTTGTGCAATGATAGAATAATATGAATGAACAACTAAGATTAGCTGTTTCTGATTACCTAGAAATTATCCCCTCCTTCTCTGAAATCTCTGTTTACTCCTCTGTGGTATTTTTGCGTGTGTGAACAAACTCAATTAACTCTTGCAGGAGCTCACATTCACCTACTGTTGAGGGTGTAGGCACATATAAAATGTATGTACATTTACGTTTAGCAGTTTAAGGACTCTCTCCAAGATCAATCTCCTAAGTCTCTTTTTTGTACCCTTTCTTTTTCTGATGGTTTATTTCATTTTTCTCTTCTGTTATCCTTGGATTCTGCTACTCCCCCACCCTAGTTTTTTTGTTGTTTTTCCTGATTACCACACTGGGAATACTCAATAAACTAGTATGACTAAGTTTGTCCTCAGGGAGCTTATATTCCAGTAGAATATATTAGAAAATGTGGCCTAATTACACACAGTTAGTAGTAAATTGGACTGTATTGATACAAAAGGACTAGAATTAATATACGCAACTTGGTAGCACAAAGAATTTTTAGACAGACAAGTAATTATTACTTTGGACAAAAGTCACAAACACATATAAAAAAAACCTGATAGACTAGACTTTGGTAAATTTTGTTGGTAATACTTCAAAAAAGCTGAGAAAATATTTAATTTGCATAGATGACCTGGGGAATTATTCGGTTGTAGATTCTGATTCAGTAGGTCTGAGGTGGGCATTCTGCATTCCTAAAAATCTGCCAGGTGATGCCAGTGCTAATCTTTTGACTACTCTTATAGTATCAAAATCCTAAGACACCAATTTTGTTTTAATGTAGTCAAATAAAAATTTTAAAAATCCTTAGTTTACATTTATATTTTATATAAATATAAACATATCTTAAAGTATATCCATGTATATCTAATATATCTAATACATCTATCACACATATCTAATAGATGCTACTGACATAATAAATATTTAACTATCTAATATAGCATTACAGATATATTATACATCTATCTCTAACAAAACAATTACAGATGATTTTAATGTTAATAGAAATAACATGCACAATGCAACATTCAATATTAGAATCAATTTTAGATTTACATTTCTTTATTCAGTTTTCCCCTATATCATATTTAGTTTTTTAGAATGTTGTTTTTATGTGTTTCAGAATAGGTTTTTCAATAGAGTACCCTGAAGTAAAAGATTAGAGAAAAGATAGTCTTACATTAGTCCCTCTGTTAAAGGTCTTCTATAAAAACACAGGAGAAATATACTAGAAATGTATTTATAATAATCAGTTGAGTGTCTCAGTGATGTAATATGAAAATGTTAATAGCTTAGAGTTCCTTAGACTACCTTTTCTTCAGTTATTCATTCATTCTAGTGATTTTTCTTTCCTTTGTGGTGTTCCCTGCGTATCAAATAGTAGTAAGTAATTCCTGGCTCAGCAAGAAACCAGAGCTCCACCTAGGGGTAGAGTCCCAGGCTGAGATCTAGAAAGTGAGTGTTGTAGCCTATACAACATATTTCATGTAATTTACAGATAGAAATTGTTTGGGGAAAATAAAATTGTATATGAAAAATCACACTTTACCATTTTACTTTCTTTGCCTCTACTTTGAAAACAAAACAATTACTACAGTGATACACTGTTTAAAAAAAAAAACTTATCTGTGTAAACTTTTCAAGCAAAATACTTTTCAAAATAATTAAAACAATACACCAGAAATGATAGGTTGCAATTTCTCGTTATTAACAATGACAAATTTATAAAATTCTAGGGTCATCGAACTTACTAACACCTTACAAATCCTACTGAAAATTATGTATTATCATGAAATTAAGATTTTGGAACCAGGTGTTATGTATACTACCTAAAGTGTTATTTACAGCTCATGTCTTTACTGGACTGCCTTGAGAAAACAAATTGTGTAAGCCCTCTTTGTATTTGTCGAATTGATCTGTAATGCTGCACATTTCTCAGAACAACATGATTCGATGTTTGTATATACTGCAAAATGATCACCACAGTAAGTCTAGTTACCATCCATTACCACACTTATTTACAGCTTTTTATTGTAATGAGAACTTTTAAGATCAACTCTCTTAGCAACTACGTACTTAGAATCTACTTTGTTTTACAAATACATTTTACCTGACCAAAACATATTCAGAGAGCAAAGTGTCTTTGATTCTGTTAGATTAAGTGTAAACAACAACAAAATAGCTGGCCTATAAATCCCAGGACGAGGCTTCTCATTTCCTGCTTTTAATTATCCAGAAATTCCAATGAATGATTCACACACTGGCATGCTACATCTTTCTCTTGGAGATCATATCACTCATTTGTACATTATAGACTCTGAGATATCTGGAGTCAGGAAGCCTGTTCAACCTTTTCTAACACATATTTTATAAACTCTTTCACAAATGAATCCATAATTTGTCACACTTATTAACGTTCTTTAAAAACAGTGTACATTGCATACAATTTTAAAACTGGAGTAGAACGGAAACACAAAAGCCATTACATAATGAAGTAAGAGATGAATCATTGCAAAGGAGCAGGAAATAAAGTAGGCTTGAGAGTGCTGCTTTAAGCAATGTCAAGTAGCTTTATAACCTCAGGGAATAAGAGCAAAGTACAGAACAGATTAGTAAAGAATTATCAAGAATACAGAGAGGAGGAGTTTATCATCTAATCCTTTATTTTATCGCTAATTCTCATGTTAGAAATGCAAACATTTCCAGGCTCACCTTTAAGGGCTGAAACCACAAAGCTAATTGAAAGCTATTGTGTCTTTGACACAGAAAAGAAAAACTGAGAAAAAATGCAAAGTCCTTTTAATTTCTTTAGACAGATTCAGAATTGGGTGATTTAGTATTGCTTAATATTATTAACTTTAGGTATGAGGTGTGAATGGTAATGCAGTTCAGATGTGTATTTGTAATGTTCTATTTATATGGTGTGACTGTAATTTGTAGTTTTCAATACTTTTCAAAAATCAAAATCTGTACATATGTTACCAGCAAGAAATAATATTTTCAAGCCATAATTCACTATGGATACCTCGTGCTGTATATCCAAGAAAGGTAGAAATTTAGAATAGTACGAAGCCACCAAAGTTCTAGATCGTCACAGGTGCAATTTTCAGCACATAACAGCACATTTTCCCCAATGTACAACTGTATATATTTTTGAAATTATAGACTCATATTTGACTTAGCTCAAATAGAATCATTTCTTTTTATAGTTCTTATAAAAAATGTTTATAGCGTAGAATTCAAGTAAATAATATCTATCATCTTATGCTAGTCAAGCATATTCTTTTAGAAGACCGTGGAACAGCTGGAAAAATTTGTGAAAAATCAAACCATTTGAAAATATTTTAATGAGAAGGATTATTTGTGTGGTCCTCTGAAGAATGCTAAAAAGAAAATTTCCCCTTTCTGCCTCCTGATTCTCTGCCAAGTAACTAACCAGACCTCCCCTTGCCCACTCCACCCCCTCTTCTCATGCTTGACCTTGTTTTAGACTTTGACCTGATAAAGCAGTTGCCAAGAGGAAAATCACCTTCAGCAACCACCTTCATACTGTTCAAAAGTATTAGCAGAATTCTCCAAAATGTGTCCAAAAACATATTCAGAAGTCTAGGAGACTAAAGGGCATATGGGTGCAATTTTCTTTGTTGAACTTACTAATTCCATTCAGATTTATGTAGGCCCTGAGGAAAGGATGACATGGGTTAAGGGAGCATGTATGAATAGTAACCTTAAAATGGCTCAGCTTCAATCCTTGTCTCCTCTCAGTACTTTGTTTATATCCTGAACAGTTTAACTGACTGAATGCCCAAAGTAGCTGTTTTCCTGAGACAAATACCAAGGGAGCTCTGCGAATCACAATAGTTAATGACAAAACGGCACGCAGCTCCACCTGTTAATTTGTCCCTTTTTAGTTCATTTTTCCTTTCAGCTTCAGCTGCCAATTTCATTTTCAGTTATATTGTCCTTCAGGTCCTTGTTTCTTCCTTCTCTAATATATACTGAATCTGAAGACTTTAACGGTGTTTCTCTTCAGTCATGTTATTTTCCCCAAATATTCCTTTTTAATTTACTTAGGTAAAAGTGGTAAAGTGGTAACATGATTTAAATGTATGAATAAAGTAAATATTTTGAAAAGGCCATAATACCAAAAGCCAATTGCAGGTTCTGTGCTGAGCTGTGCTTTCCATAGCAGTTAAAGATATCGGTGTTAATAGCAACAAATTATATTAAATATATAAACTTTCGGTCCCTACATTCGCTAAAAATTGGTGTTAAATCCTAGAAAGTAAAACATTCTCTGATTAATCAAACTATTCTTATTTTAGAGTCTTGGGAAATATAATTCTTAATATGTTGTCAAGTACAAGAGAGCCACACTTTTTGCTAGGAAAATTAATGGTACAATGAAAAGAAAATGAGAATTGGACCCAGTTGCCATAGATTTGTGTTGTAGTTCTACCACCTACCATCTATGTGATTTCATTGAACATTTCTACTCTCCATGAACATGGATTTTGTTCAGCTATAAAAAGGAACTAATAATAATATTTTCCTTACCCATGTTCACAAAGTCTGATAAGTTAATGGATGTATATACATTAAGTAAACTTTGAAATGGCATACCACTGCTCTTTATCAAAATACAAAAAATTAGGGGAATGTAGTTAGGATCTAGACAGAAGTTAATAGATGGAAGAAGATAATTTTGAAATCACAGAGCAGAAAAAGAATGGGGTAGAACTGCAACTTATCTGTCACGTAGGAAAGTTTGGTTTGGCGGCTGGTTAAGAGACAGCCCTGGGTCTTCAATCATAGCCAAGCTGCTGTCAGACTCAGCACTAGGTCTTCAATCATGGCCAAGCTGTTAGTCAAGCCTAGATAACAATGTCCTATGTGGCAGAATAATAAGGAATTTATGTATCCATCTTTCTGATGGTCTGAGTTTGTACTGATGGGTTGAGATTGTACTGGCCATTAATTATTTGACAATGTTTTTCAGCCTTGTAAAACTTGCTTCAAGAAATTTCCAGGTTTGTTTCATAAATTTCTGTGAAGTAATTAACAGTGTTGACCAATTAGTCAAGTATGATAGAGTAAGAACATATCCAATCTGCTCTTAAATTTTTACATTTTTGCTCTGCAAAAGGGCTAACTAGAGGAATTTTGCTTTGATCTCAGGATTACTGCATTAGATTTTAGAGAGACAGTAAAACATCATCAGGATCTTTGTTCAGAAAAGGTAAATCATAAATCAATGTCCTGGTGCATTTTTTTGTTTGCCTCTGATTTGTCAAGGTCTCTTTGACCTAGAAGCAGAATATGTCTGAGGTTTCCATGCCTACTCACCTCTCACGGTCAGTTAGCACACAATACTGATAATCAAGAACTATAATATTGCTGATCAAATTGGTACATGCAGTCACCTCATTTTTCTAGTTACTGATTGGTCATGACAAACACTGTTAAAATCTTTCTTCTATATTATGCACTTCTCATACTTTCTTTAAAATATGGCTACTTCATGAATTCAGGGTGATCTCTTTTGGCCTATATATATTGAATAGGGGAGATTTAAATTTATTATACACTTAACAGCTTACCCAACAGTCTTCTTGTTAGAGAAATCTACAGAGAAAAATTATAGATATGGTCATAACTATAATCTGACTATGGCCCAATAATAAAGTCAGATCTATGTAATTTTTCATTAACATAAAAATTCCAAGTTGTTGCAAAACTGCTTCTCATTCTCAAATTTTAAAAAGTCAATGTAGATATTTCTTAAGCATTGCCAAACAGTAATTGTGGCATTGAAATGTATTTTTCAGTAGAACTGGCACAGTACAAACGGCATTGGAACTTGCTCTGTTGGAAATGATTGAAATTTTATTGGGAACAAAATACTTTAGTTTAAAAGAGTTCGACCTATGCTATTCAATTTATAATAGCTCTAAGCTTTGTGTCAATTTTGCCATCTGTGTTTTCTGTTTATTATCACTCAAAAACTCATTGGCTTATTCATCTACACTTGTTCATGTGAAGAAAACAAAAGCAGAGAAAATATATTAATTTAAAAATTACAAAAAAGAGAAACTGTCTATAAATCCATGCACATGAGCAATGATATTATTATCTTACATGGTGATGCATTTGTGAAGGTCAACACAAATGTTTTCCTTATTATTGATATTCTGGAAATAACTGAGTCTAAAAACCGGGTAAATTGAATTTTATCTATACCACCTGAATGACAGTATGACCTTTCTCTTATATGTGCAAAAGAGAAGAGCTCCGTGCTGCCACATGTTCTATTATCCCAAACTATTACAAATGAAATAAGTTGCTATATCCTAACAGTTGGAAAACGGTAAGCATAGCCTAAGGTCTAAGATCCAAATATAGTAGAGAAATCATGCCCTGGATTCCAGTGTACTGCACCCTATAGATGTTACAATTACTACAGAAAAGCAGACCCAAATTCCCACAAATTTTCCCATCAATATACCAAAAACATCATGGCTGTCATTTAAATCTGGGCACCCAGGGATGAAAGAAAGTGTGGAAGTATGGCAGTGTGCAGGGTGTGATCATGCAGAGTGTGACTCCCTGATGTTCATAGTTTTCTCCCCTGCTTCTTGGGTGAGGAGAAAAGGAGATGAATAGAGGAGGAAAACAGGAAAGACAAAGGGAAAAAAAGAAAACAATTTTAATAATAATAATTTCTGGCATATTTTTCTCATTTTCTCTACATGCAATTGTAAATATGTAATCTTATGGTTGGAAGCAACCTTGACATGCATCTAGTCCAAATATATCAAAGTCTTTGCATATTGTATATATTTTTAAAAGCTGTCAGATTTGGTTGAAAGGAAAACACACTGCAGGTGGAGTAATAATATCTCACTTGAACTATACCAGGCCATGGAAATGTCACCTAGTCTTTCTGGTCTTTGCTTATGACACTGGTAAAACAATAAGAGAAAGGGTATAAGTTATAGACATATCTATCCAGATTGTTTTGAAGGTGTCGGGAAAAATATTTTGAAATCCTAAAGTGCCATCCAAACGTGAAATGCAATTATTATTATTTTCCTTCACTTGTAGCAGAACTCAGAATTAAAACATCAGTATGTCAACTATAAATTTAGTTAGCTAAAGCAAAAAGCTTTATAGCCTTTTTAGATTCAGAAAAGACCTAGAGAAAGAGGATATTATTAAAAGGAAATAATGAAAGCAACATTGCTTAAGCACACACTCACAAAGAGGAAACAGGTTAAATAATAAGATATTCTACCCAATTAGAGGACCTATGTGGGGGCTGAAAAATAGATCACTCAAGATGAAATAAAAACAAGAATGTATTATAAAAAAACAATGAAATTGGATGTTGAAGTTTAAAAAATGTTCTAACTGCTAGAAATAAAGAACCAATACTATGCTCAACACTGAACACTAAAATGAGAACACTTAGAATTTTTTAGAAACATAAATAATGTCCATGGAAAGAATAACGCCATGATGTATCAATAAACATTTATATAAGAATGTTTTCTGGCCCTGAACCAAGATGGCGAAGTAGAAGGACGTGCTCTCACTCCCTCTTGTGAGAACACCAGAATCACAACTAGCTGCTGGACAATCATCAACAGGAAGACACTGGAACTCACCAAAAAAGATACCCCACATCCAAAGACAAAGGAGAAGCCACAATGAGATGGTAGGAGGGGTGCAATCACAGTAAAATCAAATCCCATAACTCATGGTTGGGTGACTCACAGACTGGACAGCACTTATACCACAGAAGTCCACCCACTGGAGTGAAGGTTCTGAGCCCCATGTCAGGCTTCCCAACCTGGGGGTCTGGCAATGGGAGGAGGAATTCCTAGAGAATCAGGCTTTGAAGGCTAGTGGGATTTGATTGCAGGACTTCGACAGGACTTGGGGAAACAGAGACTCCACTCTTGGAAGGCACACACAAAGTAGTGTGCCCATCGGAACACAGGGGAAGGAGCAGTGACCCCAGGGGAGACTGAACCAGATCTACCTGCTAGTGATGGAGGGTCTCCCGCAGAGGCGGGGGTGGGTGGGTGTGGCTCACCGTGGGGACAAGGACACTGGCAGGAGAAGTTCTGGGAAGTACTCCTTGGTGTGAGACCTCCCAGAGTCCGCCATTAGCCCCAACAAAGAGCCCAGGTAGTCTCCAGTGTTGGCTTGCCTCAGGCCAAACAACCAACAGGGAGGGAACCCAGCCCCACCCATCAGCAGTCAAGCAGATTAAAGTTTTACTGAGCTCTGCCCACCAGAACAACAGGCAGCTCTACCAAGCACCAGACCCTCCCATCAGGAAACTTGCACAAGCCTCTTAGATAGCCTCATCCACCAGAGGGCAGACAGCAGAAGCAAGAAGAACTACAATCTTGCAGGCTGTGGAACAAAAACCACATTCACAGAAAGATAGACAATATTAAACGGCAGAGGGCTATGTATCAGATGAAGGAACAAGATAAAACCCCACAAAAACAACTAAACGAAGTGGAGATAGGCAACCTTCCAGAAAAAGAATTCAGAATAATGATAGTGAAGATGATCCAGGACCTAAGAAAAAGAATGGAGGCAAATATGGAGAAGATGCAAGAAATGTTTAACAAAGACCTAAAAGAATTAAAGAACAAACAAACATAGATGAACAACACAATAACTGAAATGAAAACTACACTAGAAGGAATCAATAGCAGAATAACTGAGGCAGAAGAACGGATAAGTGACCTGGAAGACAGAATGGTGGAATTCACTGCTGCGGAACAGAATAAAGAAAAAGGAATGAAAAGAAATGAAGACAGCCTAAGAGACCTCTGGGACAACATTAAACGCAACAACATTCGCATTATAGGGGTCCCAGAAGGAGAAGAGAGAGAGAAAGGACCAGAGAAAATATTTGAAGAGATTATAGTCGAAAACTTCCCTAACATGGGAAAGGAAATAGCCACCCAAGTCCAGGAAGCGCAGAAAGTCCCATACAGGATAAACCCAAGGAGAAACACGCTGAGACACATAGTAATCAAATGGGCAAAAGTTAAACTCAAAGAAAAATTATTGAAAGCAGCAAGGGAAAAACGACAAATAACATACAAGGGAACTCCCATAAGGTTAACAGCTGATTTCTCAGCAGAAACTTTACAAGCCAGAAGGGAGTGGCATGATATACTTAAAGTGATGAAAGGGAAGAACCTACCACAAAGATTACTCTACCTGGCAAGGATATCATTCAGATTCCATGGCGAAATCAAAAGCTTTACAGACAAGCAAATGCTAAGAGAATTCAGCTCCACCAAACCAGCTCTACAACAAATGTTAAAGGAACTTCTCCAAGTGGGATACACAAGAGAAGAAAAGGACCTACAAAAAAAAAAACCCAGAACAATTAAGAAAATGGTCATAGGAACATACATATTGATAATTACCTTAAATGTGAATAGATTAAATGCTTGAACCAAAAGACACAGGCTTGCTGAATGGATACAAAAACAAGAACCATCTATATGCTGTCTAAAAGAGACCCACTTCAGACCTAGGGACACATACAGACTGAAAGTGAGGGGATGGAAAAAGATATTCCATGCAAATGGAAATCAAAAGAAAACTGGAGTAGCAATACTCATATCAGATAAAATAGACTTTAAAATAAAGAATGTTACAAGAGACAAGGAAGGACACTACATAATGATCAAGGGATCAATCCAAGAAGAAGATATAACAATTATAAAAATATATGCACCCAACATAGGAGCACCTCAATACATAAGGCAACTGCTAACAGCTATAAAAGAGGAAATTGACAGTAACACAATAATAATGGGGGACTTTAAAACCTCACTTACACCAATGGACAGATCATCCAAAATGAAAATAAATAAGGAAACAGAAGCTTTAAATGACAAAATAGACCAGATAGATTTAATTAATATTTATTGGACATTCCATTGAAAAACTGCAGATTACACTTTCTTCTCAAGTGTGCACAGAACATTCTCCATAATAGATCACATCTTGGGTCACAAATTAAGCCTCAGTAAACTTAAGAAAACTGAAATCATGCCAAGCATCTTTTCTGACCACAACGCTATGAGATTAGAAATGTATTACAGGGGAAAAAACGTAAAAAACACAAACACATTGAGACTAAACAATATGTCACTAAATAACCAAGAGATCACTGAAGAAATCAAAGAGGAAATCAAAAAATACCTCGAGACAAATGACAATGAAAACATGACCATCCAAAACCTATGGGATGCAGCAAAAGCAGTACTAAGAGGGAAGTTTATAGCTATACAAGTCTACCTCAAGAAACAGGAAAAATCTCAAATAAACAATCTAACGTTACACCTAAAGGAACTACAGAAAGAAGAACAAAAAAACCACCAAAGTTAGCAGAAGGAAATAAATCATAAAGATCTGAGCAGAAATAAATGAAATAGAAACAAAGAAAACAATAGCAAAGATCAATAAAATTAAAAGCTGGTTCTTTGAGAAGATAAACAAAATTGATAAACCATTAGCCAGACTCATCAAGAAAAAGAGGGAGAGGACTCAAATCAATAAAATTAGCAATGAAAAAGGAGAAGTTACAACAGACATGGCAGAAGTAGAAAGCATCCTAAGAGACTACTACAAGCAACTCTATGCCAATAAAATGGACAACCTGGAAGAAATGGACAAATTCTTAGAAATGCACAACCTTCCGAGACTGAACCAGGAAGAAATAGAAAATATGAACAGTCCAATCACAAGCACTGAAATTGAAACTGTGATTAAAAATCTTCTAACAAAGAAAAGCCCAGGACCAGATGGTTTCACAGGCAAATTCTATCAAACATTTAGAGAAGAGCTAACACCTACCTTTCTCAAACTCTTCCAAAATATACCAGAGGGAGGGTCACTCCCAAACTCATTCTACAAGGTAACCATCACCCTGTACCAAAACCGACAAAGATGTCACAAAGAAAGAATACTACAGGCCAATATTACTGATGAACATAGATGCAAAAATCCTCAACAAAATACTAGCAAACAGAATACAACAGCACATTAAAAGGATCATACACCATGATCAAGTGGGGTTTATCCCAGGAATGCAAGGATTCTTCAATATACGCAAATCAATCAATGTGATACACTATATTAACAAATTGAAGGAGAAAAACCATATGATCATCTCAATAGATGCAGAGAAAGCTTTCGACAAAATTCAACACCCATTTATGATAAAAAGTCTCCAGAAAGTGGGCATAGAGGGAACCTACCTCAACATAATAAAGCCCATATACAACAAACCCACGGCAAACATCATTCTCAATGGTGAAAAACTGAAAGCATTTCCTCTAAGATCAGGAAGAAGACAAGGATGTCCACTCTCACCACTATTATTCAACATAGTTTTGGAAGTCCTAGCCACGGCAATCAGAGAAGAAAAAGAAATAAAAGGAATACAAATTGGAAAAGAAGAAGTAAAACTGTCACTGTTTGCAGATGACATGATACTATTCATGGAGAATCCTAAAGATGCCACCAGAAAACTACTAGAGCTAATCAATGAATTTGGTTAAGTTGCAGGATACCAAATTAATGCACAGAAATCTCTAGCATTCCTATACACTAATGATGAAAAATCTGAAAGTGAAATTAAGAAAACACTCCCATTTACCACTGCAACAAAAAGAATAAAATATCTAGGAATCAACCTACCAAAGGAGAAAAAAGACCTGTATGCAGAAAATTATAAGACACTGGTGAAAGAAATTAAAGATGATACAAATAGATGGAGGGATATACCATGTTGTTGGATTGGAAGAATCAACATTGTGAAAATGACTCTACTACCCAAAGCAATCTACAGATTCAATGCAATCCCTATCAAACTACCACTGGCATTTTTCACAGAACTAGAACAAAAAAATTCACAATTTGTATGGAAACACAGAAGACCCCGAATACCCAAAGCAGTCTTGAGAAAGAAAAACGGAGCTGGAGGAATCAGGCTCCCTGTCTTCAGAGTATACTACAAAGCTGCAGTAATAAGACAGTATGGTACTGGCACAAAAACAGAACTATAGATCAATGGAACAGGACAGAGAGCCCAGAGATAAACCTATGCACATATGGTCCCCTTATCTTTGAGAAAGGAGGCAAGAACATACACTGGAGAAAAGACAGCCTCTTCAATAAGTGGTGCTGGGAAAACTGGACAGATACATGTAAAAGTATGAAATTAGAACACTCCCTAACACCATACACAAAAATTAACTCAAAATGGATTAAAGATCTAAATGTAAGGCCAGAGAGTATCAAACTCTTAAGAGGAAAACACAGGCAGAACACTCTATGACATAAATCACAGCAAGATCCTTTTTGACCCACCTCCTAGAGAAATGGAAATAAAACCAGAAACAAATGGGACCTAATGATACTTAAAAGCTTTTACACAGCAAAGGA
The DNA here is from genome assembly GCF_965194825.1 of Balaenoptera physalus. NCBI lineage: Eukaryota > Metazoa > Chordata > Mammalia > Artiodactyla > Balaenopteridae > Balaenoptera > Balaenoptera physalus. Next base: position 95,813,695 of record NC_138890.1, on the reverse strand, counting down.
AACCATAAAGAAGATGAAAAGACAACCCTCAGAATGGGAGAAAATATTTGCAAATCAAGCAACTGACAAAGGACTAATCTCCAAAATTTACAAGCAGCTCGTGCAGCTCAGTATCAAAAAAACAAACAACCCAATCCAAAAATGGGCAGAAGATCTAAATAGACATTTCTCCAAAGAAGATATACAGATTGCCAACAAACACATGAAAGAATGCTCAACATCATTAATCACTAGAGAAATGGAAATCAAAACTACAATGAGATATCATCTCACAACGGTCAGAATGGCCACCATCAAAAAATCTACAAACAGTAAATGCTGCAGAGGGTGTGGAGAAAAGGGAACCCTCTTGCACTGTTGGTGGGAATGTAAATTGATATAGCCACTATGGAGAACAGTATGGAGGTTCCTTAAAAAACTATAAAAAGAACTACCATACGACCCAGCAATCCCACTACTGGGCATATACCCTGAGAAAACCATAATTCAAAAAGAGTCATGTACCAAAACGTTCATTGCAGCTCTATTTACAATAGCCAGGACATGGAAGCAACTTAAATGTCCATCAACAGATGAATGGATAAAGATGTGGCACATATATACAATGGAATATTACTCAGCCATAAAAAGAAATGAAATTGTGTTATTTGTAGTGAGGTGGATGGACCTAGAGTCTGTCATACAGAGTGAAGTAAGTCAGAAAGAGAAAAACAGATACTGTATGCTAACCCATATATATGGAATCTAAGAAAAAAAAAAAGGTAATGAAGAACCTAGCGGCAAGACAGGAATAAAGACACAGACCTATGAGAGAATGGACTAGAGGATATGGGGAGGGGGAAGGGTAAGCTGTGACAAAGTGAGAGAGCGGCATTGACATATATACATTACCAAACGTAAAATAGTTAGCTAGTGGGTAGCAGCGCATAGCACAGGGAGATCAGCTCGGTGCTTTGTGACCACTTAGAGGGGTGGGATAGGGAAGATGGGATAGGGAGGGTGGGGGGGAAGGAGACGCAAGAGGGAAGAGATATGGGAACATATGTATATGTATAACTGATTCACTCTGTTATAAAGCAGAAACTAGCACACCATTGTAAAGCAATTATACTCCAATAAAGATGTTAAAAAAAATAAAATAAGATAAAAAGAAAAGTAATTTTACCTCTAAAAAAAAAAAGCAACCAGAACTGATAACAAAAAGTACAGATAAATAAAGATGAATAAACAAAGAAATTAACAAATAAAAGTGAAGCATGAAGATTTGATGACTTATTTGAGGTAAGGTTCAAAAAGAGAAAAAGAGTGAGTCTAAAATTTATCTGGGTTTTGAGCCTACTGTCATCCAGAGAATGGTGGGGCCGAGAGGGGATTGACATCTCAGGTTGGGTATCCTTAAGGCAGAGTCAGAGTTAGAGATTGAGGGTCGTGTGATTTACTAAAGCAGTGCTCTTTCAGAAAACGTTGTATTGGAGTAAAGGCAGCAGGAAAGGGAAGGAGAAGGATATGATGTAGCCTCATAAAATCTGGCCTTGGCCTGATAGGGGTGGGGTTGGGTGCTCAAGAGCATAACGCTCACTGTAGTTATTCCATAAGAGCAATTCTCTAGAGAAGGGGGGCACATCCGTGAGCCTATCATCATAAAACTCCCATTAACAGGGGGTGGGTCCATGGCAGGGCAAACAGACCTTAGGTAGGGGTATCAAAATCATCTTACTACAGTAGAGGATCAGTTTTACCAGGCATATTCAATTTAATGTTCTAGTTGTTCATCTAAGTAGAAATGTCTAGTGTGTTATTGAAAATTCAGGAAAACACTGGGAAAATGATAAAAGCTACAGTTAGAGATTTAGATTCATCCACTTATTTTTCATTCAAAACAGTATCACAGAAACACTGAGGCAGAAGCTTGAGAGTAGAGAACTGATATTAGCAAAGTCATAAAAATACCGATTGGCTATAGAACCTCTTTTGTAGGCTCCATTAAAATTATATCAAATTTATTTTTTAAAGCATTTTTTGTAAAAAGTTGGCAACTTATATTTTTATTTTGCTGTGGGAATTTTTGCTGCAGATAGGGGAGACAACAGAGTACTGAAAACACAACTGAGGACATTTTGAAGCAATTAAACAAGGAGAAAAAATCAATGTGAACCAAGCTGTGACAATTCTTTGGATATTTTGACACCATCAATAGACGTCTCCTCTGGTCCCTTGTTAAGTTACATAAATTTAGAGAGCCCTTAAAAATTATTTTCCAAATGATGAGAATAAAATTGAGAACTGTAAATAATTATGCTGGAGCAAAGTGTATAAAATAGAACTGCCCTGGGCAAGCTAAGATTTAGGAACAACTAAATTATCATGTTAGTTCTCATGATATGAATCAGTCTCTCCAGTCCTAAGCGACTTTATAATGACAATTAACACTATTGTGCTTCATTTTAGATATTTTCTGTCATAAACATAGAGGAAATGTTTGAAAGTGAATACCAACCAACAGAAAAGCATTCTTAATTCTGCTTTGAATAAACATACGGCAGAAAAAGGAAAAGTAGAAGTGATGGAAAAGGGGAAAAAATCTTAAAGTAAGAATTTTGGTTCAGAAAAAGACAAACTTCCAGACCGGTCAATCTATCTCATGTTAAATATAGCTCTTGATATCAGTAAGCTCAAGTGCAAAGTTCCACTTGTCTGCTAATATGTCAACTGTGAGTCTGAAATACTTACTTTAGGAGAAAGACAATGACCAATGTAGTCAAAATAAAGACAAATGTACATATTGTATATGAATGCTCAAATATTTTACCACATAGTTGATTGTATATTGATAAGAACCATTACCCCAATTAACAATAAACAAACTATGATGACTCACAGGGTTTCAATTATAAGATAAAGTGCATAAACACACATTCATTAATTTTCCTGGCAAGTAAGCAATTAACAATTCTCTAGGGTCTTGTCTCCATAGGCGACCAAGCAGGTAAGCAGTGAAAGCTATGCTAAAAATCCACGTTACCTGAGTCACTGTTCCTTCCTGATCTTCTGAGTTACAGCCAGAAATTCCTACAGCTGCTGCTTTTGGATTTACATCAAATCTCCAGAATAATCACTGCCCAGTTTTAATGTGCTAATTATAAGCGCAGCAGAGTCCTACACAGCCTGAATCAATCCTACATGTCAAACAGTCCAGATGGAAATTGACCTAGATGGGTGGGATGGGTGAGGAGAGAGGTCCGAGAGGGAGGGGACAGATGTATACATACGGCTGATTCACTTTACAGCAGAAACTAACACAACATTGTAAAGCAATTATACTCCAAAGAAAAAAACATAAATTAAAAAAAGGGTCTATCTAAACTTTGAGGCAACTTTACAAGACTGAATACTGTGGATGATCAAACTGCAAAGGCGGCAAAGTACGTGATGAGGAAGGGAAGACCTTAATCCCAGCCTTGAGTCTGTCATTAATTAAAGAGGTCACACCTGTGACCTTGGACATGGTGTATGTCATATCTGTGCTTTGGTTTCCTTAAATAAGCATAGACGAGATGGATTACCAGATAATTAAGTTCCTTCCAACTTAAAAAAATTCATCCAACTGCCTTAGATTAGCTGTTTTTTAAAGATATGTTTACACAAGTTGGAAAAATGTGCTCATCTTGCCATAAATAGTGCCCATACTACCTTCTTTCCAATTGGTTACTAGCAAAGAACATAGGCATCTCTTTGCAGTCTAAAGCCCCAAACCTGTAGACAACACCTAAACTTGTGTGTCTGCTTTCTAATACTTTTCTCACAGTTGCTAGCAGCCACATGTGCAGTAGTTTCAGATTAGTGGTTTTCTAAATCCTGGGGGCAATGAAAGTATCTAAGACCATTGTGAAAAGTCATTAAAGTCATGTGGCCCATCTCCTATATTCATACAACATGTACTAATAATTCTTCCTCCAAGTTTTTTTTTTTTTGGAATTTTGTCTTTCCTTTTATCTCCCCAAGGACTAGTTAATTTAAGGTCTCAGTTTTGTCACTGAGGCTGTTGGAATAGCTCTCTGCCTCAATTTCTGACTTAATAACTTAAAACCTGTTTGACCATAGGCGTGGTACTGAATCTTTTAAATCTTAGTTTCCTCATCATAGAGCTTTTTGTCAGGAGTAAATGTATAATGCATATGTAAGTGGTTTATTGGATGATCTAATTTGGTAAGGTACAAGAAAGTAACTTCATTTTTTGTCATAACTGCACTCTGAAACCCCTCTATATAACATTCCATTCCTTTCTATGGATAAATTCTTGGCTAGAACCCACACTTTTCTTGTAATATTCAGAAATACTGACAAATAATTTCATTTTTGTAGCTATTATTAGTCAAATCCAATCTAATATTTCATTTTGTTTCCACTGTATTTTATCATCTGTCTTCCCACTAGATTTTAACCTCTTTTTAAACGGGGATCATACATTGTTATTAATGACAACTTCTAACATTTCCACAGATTCTGTTACTTCTAGGTAGTAATAGAGAAAATAAAAGTAGTTGATGAGTAGGCACAAGAGTAGAGAGGCATGTGATATAATGGTTGAAGTATTGAGCCAAAGGTCTATAAACTGGTTCAAATTCTATAGAACTAGTTACAATTCGAGTTCTAATGTGTATTAGATGTGTGGCTTTCCACAGTGACCTAATGAATCTGTACTTTAGATTTTAATCTGCATTTTGGAGATGATGATAGCACAAGCCTCATAAAGTCATAGTTAGAATATAACAAATCATTATAAATAAAGCACAAAGAATAACAAATGGCACTCAGTAAACACTATAAGTATTTACTTCTATCAGGATTACTAATATTGATTGGGTTCTGAGTGTATTATGCAGAGAATTTTATTGTTCTTCTAAATTTGAATTTCTTTAAATATATAAGCTAGAATTATCATTATACTCATTTTTATAAGGAAACTGGGGATTCAAGTGTTAAGTACTTTGCAAACAACCCTCAGATCCTAAATAAGAATTTGAACTTGAACATCAATCTGCCTCACACCAAGTCCGTATTTTTAACTTAATGCTATATGTAGGTATTTTACTATACAAGACTTCTATAGCTTTAAAATTATTAGATTAAAGAATGAAAGAATGCTGAACTGAAAATAGCTTATTTTAAAGAATCTACTGGAGGTCAAGACAAAAACTTGTGAGGGCTGAATTCAGTCATTTGTCTACGAGTCTGTGATATCTGATTACTAACTGCTACAGAAAGAGTAAGAATAAAATTTAAAAAGAAAATAGAACCCAAAGTCTCCAGACACATCGTTTAATTTGTCCCTTTAAACCTTCAAATGGTTAAGGGGGATAATCTGTTGTCAGGGAGGCAACTCCAGGTTGAAATCTTGAGAAAAAGATAGTTGTAGATGCATTCTTGTTTTGGACTACAGGGGCAGTATTACAAGGTTGGCATCCCCCAAATATTCTCAAAGTGTAAAAATGGAAACTGTGACCAGAGAGGTTGTTGTAATGATGTGATTATGATTCATATACATATATGCTTTAGTATGTGACTACCACTCCTTTTTCTCTTTCACCAATGAGATTATCTCTCTGTAGCTAAAAAAGAAAAAAAAACCCAACTCTTCATGTCACTGTTACTATGAAGTCACAGCAGATAAACTTTTTGGGCTTTGCTTAGAAAATTCTATGATTGAATTTTAAGACACTTTGATAGACTGCCTAAGATAAACTTACCAGGACAAACAGAAAAATAAGTTCTCACAGAAGCACCCATGCCTGTGTATTGGGGTGATTATCAATGTTTCCTGTACTTGTGCCTAAACATTTGTGCCCTCTGAAGGGACTGATTTCTTTACCAAAGACATATTTAAATCTTATAAAAATCACCAAAGAAGATATCTCATTTTTCAGTGCAATATCTCAGATTGGTTACTGACACTTCATAGTTGATGACAATGCCATACAAGTTTTGACATCTGAAGTAACATATTCTTTCTTTGATATGAATAAGATTTTTCTCACCCTGGCACTGTCATTTCCCCTGGAATATCTCAGTGATGCACTCCCTTGATATATAAATATCAGCACCATATATCTGGTATTACAATAGAGTATTTTAAAATCAGGTTTCTATAATCTTTATCTGTGTCCTACTCTACATGATGAAATGTTTTTAGTTTTGGTCAATTTATAAATGTCTAAAATCTGGCACTTGAAATATCAGAAGCAAGCACACTAATGGAGATTTTTGTACAAATGCAAACACATTAAGACAGCAGGAAAGCAGAGTTTGAGTCAGTTTGTTGCACGGAAGACATCATTTTCCTGAAAACAAATGGTGTGTTAAGTTCAGAAAACAAATGGCGTGTTTAGTTCACCTGCCATCACAGTGACTGGACAGACAGCTAAAGACAGAATTATTGCTAAGAGTTTCACTTTACGTGTTAATGATAGAAAGGAAATTTACTGTGTTACCATCGAGAAACGTAGGTTTTTAGAGCTTTTATTTTCCTAAAAGAAACAGCTACATAAAACAGTAATGTGCATTCATGCTTTCAGTAGTATTTATTTTATTAGGTAGCAAAATAAATCGTAAAAACAAAAATAATCTGTATTTCATTTTATTCATAAATCTTTCAATTTGGGAAAAAATCTTTTTCTGGAGACACAAAAGTCAAATATTTGAACTTTTTCTTTCTCAGCCACACAATTTAAGAAAGGCTAAAGAATCATTTTCCTGGTCATATGCTGTTTTGTTCTCTATCCAGCTGGAAGCAAAATATCTTGGGAGGAGATAAGAGGTCAAAATATGTGCCATGGTTGAGGAAAATGCATAGAGTAGTGGTGGCTTTCCCTGGCTTTTTTTGAACATGGTGTTCAATGTATACAAGTTAGCAGGTTTATTTATTGTCCTTCTTTATTTTTAGCCCTTAAGGATTGAAATAAGATTTTCAAGTTTATTTCTTGCTATTGCTATTTTAAAATGAAATATTTCTAAATTTCTTCAGGATATTTTGTCTCACTTTTTTTGTTCTATTTAATAAAAATCCTTGAACCTGAAGTATTTAGAAAAGTGTTAGTGTGTACCTGCTCATAATAACACATATGTGTGTACACACACACAGTAAACTGGGAGACGAAAGAGCGTTGTTCAACCTATGTCTTGGGCCATAGTTTGGAGGTTATTGTACCAGAGCCTTGCAAAGGTTAAGCTATACTTCAGGTAATACAATTTAACTTTATTTAAAATCCAGGAGATAAAGCTGGAACAGATGAACTTTTGCCTGCCTCCAATATAAAACAACAATAACAACAAAAACACATATATATAGTTACATGGTTATCAATAACATTTTTTCATGTATCACTCTGTTGAGTATAAATTTGCTTTCTTATATTATTGAGGCCACCAGTCTTTTCAGAGAGGCATTCTAAGGTGTAATATTCATTAATCAGTATCTTTCTAAGGGATTTAAAGATTAATTGGAGCTAGCTCTCTAACTAAAGAAATAAATCTCAAGTTTCAAGGAACGATGACAGATGCTCAGTATAATCTATTTTGACAGAGAGTTCTCCTGAGAATCTTTCAAATTCAAATTCTTTTATGTGGAGAGTTAGTTATCTTTCTTGTGTACAATGCCAACAAAGAAGTCATTATCCAATATATTTCTCTTCCATAGTTTCTGCTTTTTCTCCCCCAGTTTCATTATCTATGTAGAAGATTTTCAAATGTAAGGGCAAAACAGACATTTAAAATTCAAGCAATAAGATATAGATGCCCTGAGATCAACCCCATAGGAGCCAATTGCTTAGGACAGCTATTCAGGAAACTAGGGGAAAAATGAACCCTGAGATCAAATATATGTGGGAAAATTGGGGTGTTTAAGAAGCTATTTTTATTTCCTATAGTAATACTCGTCATTTCTGTGATAAAGAGTCTTTTGAATTTATAATACATCTAATACTCTACCTTTTCCTTCTCCCACAGAATGCCTATCAACATGCCGAGAACATTTATCAGGGTTCTCATGAGTTCCATGCCTACTGGTAATACAGAGTCTTCTCTGTTGTTCTCTGTTGAGGAAAAAATTTACCTAATCTCAGAACCCAACTATTTTCACCAGCCACAAACCTATAAGTGCTTAGATAAAGGTCCATTATATTCCTCTATTACCTGCCAGGTCATTATGCTCAACGTTCTGAGAGAGATAATAAAATTAGTTTAATTCATCCATGACTCAAGAACATTTCTAGTCTGTGTTTTGTTAGCTGTAGTGTTTAAGTAGGCAAGTACAAGTATTAAGGCAATTTCAGTAAATATGAATTTTCAACATATATAGCATCTGGTATTTAGGCATGAACAGATGGCTCAAGTGCAGATGTTTTTAGATATTGGCTACTATTTCATTGTAGATCATAAATCATGGTTACATCCAAAAGTTCTTAAGCTAAAGAAGATGGATGTAAAGGTCTTTAATAGTAAGTTAAAAAACAAACAAAACAAACAAAGAAACCCAACAACTAAATCTCCATTATTTAACTAGCTAGTTTTCACTAGTTTGATTCACTATAATTCACTATTTGATTATACTCAAAAGGGGAATAAGGGACAAATTAGCGAATCAAACATATCCTTTAAAAAGATGAGTATATTCATAATAAACATAACTAATATTTATTATGTGTGCCAGTCACTCCTCTAAGTTATAGATATAGATAATATATATATATATATGTTAGAGTTTGCTGTGTTATAAAGATACTGTGTAATGTGACTTCCAAAAAAAGGCTTTTAAGTCATAATTTGTATGTTTCATTACATGACTGCATGACTGCCATTGTAGAGACACGAACAAAAGATGGACGGATAGCAGAGATGTTCTGAGGGTAGACAGACAGTGACTTAAGAATGTCTTAAAGTTCTATTAAGACCTTCAGTCTTACAAGTGATTCACACGTGATTTATATAATGTGACATTATTATTCAGTTTTCATAGTATCCTGATGATCTCAGTGCTGCTCCCATCCCTCACATTTCTAACCATTATAACCTAAAATATCTTAATGACAGTTTAAGGATCTGGGAACATCAAATCTTTGGCATTCATAAGGTAAACTTCCAAAACCTTTTATGAATAAGAAGACAATGAGAACATTGTAGAAATCATGTTTGCTGGTTAAGTGCTATTACCTCCTTAGCCTTTCCTTCGCTTTCATTATGAGCACGGGTATTTGTATGAACTTATACCTGCCACATGGGAAAAGTTCAAGAAGGTTTCATTGATTTTAGGACCAGCTGACTAAACTCTCAGTAAGTTTATGCATGCATTACTAATTTCACAGACTTTGGAAGTACACAGTGGTGAAATCATGAATTTGGGGGGTGTTGGGAAGAAGGGTCTCAAGCATGGGTTGCATAAGATGGCAAATTGGAGCCACCAGTCCAAAACAAGGGCACACGCAAGTTTTCTTTAGATTTCATAGCTTAAAAAAGCGTTAATTGGGAGGTTTCGAATAAAAAAATCTAGATTTCTGCCTTCTCAGGAAAAACCAAGAGATCTGGACACATGGGTATGCTTGTCCATAGTTGGAAATAAGTAACCTTTGCCCTCTTTAGAATGCTTTCCAGGTCAGAAGACTTTGGAAGAGTGTCATGCTCAGGAGAGGACATGGAAGCTCTGCCCCCTTTCCCCATACCTTGCCCTGTACATCTCTTGCATCTGGCTGTTCCTAAGTTATATCCTTTTATAATAAACCTGTGATCTAGTAAATAAAATGTTTCTCTAAGTTCTGTGAGCTTCTCTAGCAAATTAATCAAACCTACGGAAGGAGGGAATCATAGAAACCTCTGATTTATAGACAGTTGGTCAGAAGTACAGGTAGCGACCTGGACTTGGGCGTAGCACCTGAAGTCTGAGGAGGGGCTTGTGGGAATCCCCATATATAGCTGGGCAGTCAGAAGCACAGTGACAAGATGGGCTTGTGACTGGCTTCTGACATAGGGGGAGAGGGGACAGCCTTGTAGGAACGAATCCTTAACCTGTGGGATCTGACAGTATCTCCAGTAGATAGTGTCAGAATTGAGTTGAATTGTAGGACACCCTGCTGGTGTCCAAAGAATTGCTTGTAGGTGGAGGGAACCCCCTTCCCCAGTGTTGAAATTGGGTCCAGGAACCCAAAAGAGGCCCATTCTAATGACCTCTGTTAAGATCTTATCTCCAAATAAGGTCACATTTTGAGGTGCTGAAGGTTAGGACCTCCACATATGAATTTTGGGGAAAATACAGGTCAACTCATGATACCTACCCATGTGCATTACACTATCAAAGATTTTCCCTCATCCTTCGTTTATTTGCATGTGTGTGTGTGTGTGTGTGTGTACACTGCTTAGGCTATTTCAGGAGAGGATAAATGAGCACAAAGTCAAACCAGGACAGACAATATGGTCCTAACATAGACAATATCGTCCTTAACAGTTGCTTTTAAGAAACCACCACCCTGAAATTTGGCTAAAAAAAAAATCTCTGAAATCTTACAAAACGCATTAGACCAGAAGGCAACAGAAATCTCTATGGGAGCATAATTCTGTTTGATTATATCATTAGATTTTACCAAAGACAGAATTAGAAACAAAAATCTCTCACTTTCTATTCTGGCAGTGACTAAGCATACTATCATTTATAACAAAGGCAAACTCCCTACTAATTCCATATATTATACATAGTCATACCAAACCAAAAGCGAGATTTGTCTTCCTATTTCCTTATAATAAAAATTCATTTCCATCTGTGCCCCAGCAAGGCAGAGCTTTCACTGTTTTATGCTAAATTTTGACAGCACTTATACCAGGGATCAATGGATAAAATAACACAGTGCCATATGATTATCATATATTTCACAAATAGAAATAACAATTTCAGTGCATTGGAAAGGAAGAACACTTGAAAACAAATGCAGGAAAGGAAACACACATATGCAAAAATATTGGATACTACTGTATTTAAAATATTCAGCACATCTGATATTAATCTTCCTCTGCTATGTGAAAAAATTATATTAGCTACTGAAGAATTAGGAAAAAATAGAATCAGAATCCAGAGGGATATTGTAATATTCCATAAATATTCAGACCAGCTAGGCCAGTTTCATGGACTTTGGGAAAAGCAAAACTTTATGTCTACTGTGAGTTTGGTGCTATTTTCCTGATAACTGACTGATTAACGGGGTGAGTTAAATAAAAGTGCAAACAACAGAACATATAATCCACTTTTAATCCTGAGGCCAGGGCTTCTATATGCTAAAACTTCCAGGAAACTTGGTAAAGAATCAATAATATAATAGCTCCCTGCTCCCAAAGTGTCTGAGCTATTATAAAAGACAGACTCCAGGATCATGGAAATGTCTCTAGCGTAGTTCCTACTAGAGATAAATGTTTTATATTGAGTAAAATAAGCTATATTCTAGTGGTAAATAAAACTCCATGAGAAACCTTGACTTATGAATTTTGTTTTCAATTTTGGAAAGCAACTGTGCTGACAGAAATAACTGATAGAAAGTCTATTAAAAAAAAAAAAAGAAGCAACATGCATATAGTACTTTTCCAGCTACCAGAATTTCAAGTCAGATTTTTTATGCCTTTCAAGACGCTTATAATATTAATAATAAATTAATGATAATATCTTTAATCCTTAAAATTACTTAAATGTGTATCCTGATCTTTTGTGCACACAGAATGGCATGCTGAATGTGTTCTGCAGTATGCAATTTTGCAGGTGCAAGTTCATTGGGAATTTTTGCTAGCAAAACAAAAATCACAACATCATGGTGCTACAAACACCCTGAAATTTAAAACTGCTTAATTTGGGCTTTTTTTTTTCTTTTCCAGAATCATCTGGGAAGGTTATACACCTCATTTGTAAAGAAGTTTCATAATTACATTTGTATTCCTTCCTTTTTTCCTGTGACAAAGATTCTCTCAACCAGAATCTAATCAGCCTCTTCTGAGCTCTTTGCAATGAGGTCTCAACTTTTAGACTTCTGTGTTCACCCCTCTATTGCCCAGTTTTATTAACAGAAATTCTGCTATGTCAGTTTAGCCAGAATCCCCTACCCTGGATATCTGACCACCCTTGATATCTGACCAGATTCCTCATCCTCCACCACACCCTAGATGATAGTTGATCACCCTGCCCTGCCTTCAGCAAGAATCCTTTTTTATCTCTTTTGCCAGAATCCTCCCCTTGCCCTTGATGTTTCCTCTTAATTAATTTTCTATCCACTGCACACTCCAACCCCACTCCCAGCCCCTTGGCTATAAATTCGCACTTTTCCTTGCTGTATTCAAAGTTGAGCCCAATATCTCTCCCTCACTGCAAAACCCCATTACAATGGCCCCTACACCTATCCTAATAGTCCCCTGAATAAAGTATGCCTCTAACAAGTGTCATGAATAAATTTTTCCTTTAACAGCCCTTCTTTCCTTCCTTCCTTCCTCCAATCTAGTCTTCATTCAATCTTTCCTTTCTTCCCATCTTTTTCTTTTCCTTTCTTTTTGTCTTTCTTGTCATTAAAATAAGTGTGTATTAAAGGTTAATTTTCCACATAGTAACTATGGGTTACTATGTGAGACTTTTTTTCTGTGTTCTTTTTTCTTGGGGTGGGGGGAGTGAGGGCTAAACATTTAAAAATTGATGTAGTAGATTTACCAGATCATGGAACTACTGACAGAGGAAGTCACATTAGGGAGATGGTTTGTACTAATATTAAGGGGCCAGAATCTGATTAATGTATTCTAAAATATCTTATTCCAGAGAAGGAGTACCTGTAAATTCATAAGTTGATTCCCATCCAATATGACAAGACAATAAATGTAAAATTTGTCATTTATTTGTGTACAATTTAATCTAATTTCAAGGTTAAATGCTTTTCTAGAAAATTAAATTAAATAACATTTATCAAAATGTACAAATGCTCTCCTGTGAAATTATAATATCTTGGAAACTTAAAGAGGAAAAGGATTTCAAGAGTCATCAATCCAGCCAGAACTCCACATGAAACAAGAAGAAAAGCATTTTATGTATTCATAAACCAATTACTATTTGATGTGCAAGATACAAGGTATAAGGTGTGGTATAAATATGAAACCATGTAATTACACAGAAGTCCTCTATCACATTGTATAAGTGGGGACAGTGAAAGAAAAACACAATGAAGGTCATTTCCAGCATAAGGCAATTTATGACAATTACCAAATAATAATAGGGACAGTAAGTACTGCAGAATTCAAAGGAAGAGGAGGTCTCTGTGGGTCAAGCTGTCAGGCAAACAGAGGTAGGGCTCGAGTTAGAATTTTAAGAATTGCTAAGATTTTGTTCATAATTTAAGTCAAAATATATTTTAGGTAAATTAAGAATATTCTTACATTCTACTGTAAGCTATAAAATAGCAAATTACCTGTTGCCTCCATCACCACCTTCAGTATATTTGCATGTGCAAAATGGTATATGTGACACAATAAGAAATACAGGGGCTTCCCTGGTGGCGCAGTGGTTGAGAATCTGCCTGCCAATGCAGAGGACACGGGTTCGAGCCCTGATCTGGGAAGATCCCACATGCCGCGGAGCAACTGAGCCCGTGAGCCACAACTACTGAGCCTGCGCGTCTGGAGCCTGTGCTCCGCAACAAGAGAGGCCGCGATAGTGAGAGGCCCGCGCACCGCGATGAAGAGTGGCCCCCGCTCGCCGCAACTAGAGAAAGCCCTCGCACAGAAACGAAGACCCAACACAGCCAAAAATGAAAATAAATAAATAAATAAATTTATAAGCGTTCTTTAAAAAAAAAAGAAATATACATATATATTGGCCTTTGCCCCCAGTTTCTGGCATAGCACCCTTGAAGCCTCTGTAAATGACTAAGTGATTAAGAGCACTAGGAGCACCTTTTGTTCTAATGAGGTGACTCTGGGTGGGCTCCGGGATAGCGGCTGGTCACCGGAAAGACAAAAGCCATGATTAGAAGCTTGAAATTTTCTCTAGATTGAGGAGAGGCGCTAGAAATAGAGTTAATGATCGATCATGTATGTGTGATAAATCCTCCATAAAAATCCCAATAGTATGGGATTCAGAGAGCTTCCAGATTGCTGAATATATCCACATACTGGGAGGGTGATACACCCCAACTTCATGGAGACAGAAGCTGCCAGGCTTGGGACCCTGCCAGACTTCACCCTATGTATCTCTTCATCTCACTGGTCCTTTGTATCTTTTATCACATCTCTTAATAAGCTAGTAAACATAAGTCAGTACTTCCCTGAGTTCTGTGAGCTGTTCTAGATAATCAGATCTAAGGGGTAGGAGGTCATGGGAACCTCTGATCTGTAGCAAAGTCAGACAGAAGTTGTGGGCAATCTGGGGACCTACAGCTTGCAGTTGACATCTGAAGTGGGGGACAGTCTCCTGAGACCAAGCCCTTAACCTGTGGGGTCTGATGCTCTCTCTAAGTAGACAGTGTCAGGATTGGGTTAAACTGCAAGACAGCCAGCTAATGTCTCAGAATTGCCTGGTGTGAGGAAAAAATCCACACATCTCAAGTCAGAAGTGTTGTGAGTGTGGTAGTAGTGAGACAGTAAGAGAAACACATGGAAGGAGAGTGGGGTTGTCCAGCTCAGCATACAAATTAGGGGTATCGTCTCTTATTCAGACCCTCCCCCAAAGCCAAACAAACTAAAACAAAAGTATTTTGCTCTCATATGTCCATAATCTCTATCGTCTTTCGTATCTCAATAAATTGCTCTCTCAAAGCAATCTAGAGTGTCTAGGCTTTGTCACACTTTTTCTGTGACAAATGTGTACTGTATTCATATAGGGTTTATTTATGATTATGCTTTAGGTTGGCTCAAGGTAGATTACATGATAAGAAAATGAAGCTTTGTAGTATTAAAAATATGCTGAATTATTTTTATAGAATACTTATAAATTTTTATCTTATTTATTTCAGAGGATTCCTCTAACCTGTGATACTTTTATTTCTTTAAATACCCTTTTAAGCATTGAGTATGATTTTCTGTAAGATACTCTTTCTTTCATGATGCCTTTATAAGAATAGAATACATCACTAGACAAAAATGTACTTCCATATAGCAGACAAGTATTTTATCATATGGACTGACATTTATAGTTTCCTGTCACCATGAAAAATCTACATTGGACAGGCATTAAATAAATAGCTGATGGAGAAAACTGAATATCCCTCTTTCAAAATAAAAACTCATCAAGGAGGTGAAAAAAGTTGCTCTTTTCCAGTAACTACTTATTTATCTGTTGGATATTCCACATATATCCCCACAAACCATGCCACCTGGGTGTCAATATAAGTAAAAGAGTTTTCTAAAATATACTAGGAATAAATAGTGGTGGTTACAATTTGAAGCTCATATATGCTAAATGGCACTATCATATTGCTTTGGCTCCACATGTTGATTTCTTTCAGTTCTGTAACCAGAGATCCAAACTTTCATCTCCAATCTCTCATATCACTCCTATTTACCTCGCCGCATTTCACCTTGAAGCCAAATTTAATAACTGAGCTTTAAAACTGAAAGCTGGGGCAGGCCTTACCTTTAGCAACATGAATAATGTCATTCTCAAAACAAGAAAATGCCTTCAACTCAGAAAGCAAGATTAAATTATATATTTACTCTGGGTTCTGGGCATAGAAAAAGTCAATGGGCTATTTCAAATCATCTTTATTAGCCATGCTATAAAGATGTAATCTAGTACCATGTATTGTTGATGTCTTTCTTTATTGCTTTCTTTTCATCCTGTGATCAATAACAGTATTATGAAATTCCCTGGCAGTTACTTGGTCATCTTGTAGCCCTATGGGATGACACAGAAAACTCAAGAAAATATGTAATCAAAACATTATATATCAGGATGTATCCTTTAGATGCTGAGCTAATACAGTACTCTTCTTGATTTATGAATGACATAAAAGTCATTGAAAGAGGAATAGCAAATATGCACTCAGAGTATATTTCCACAGCTTTTCTTTTCCCCTGACTCATCATTTTATTACTGAACTGGATGGCAAAGATTAAATAGCCTTTGATTCTGCATCAGCAATTCTATAGCTACTTAAAATACATGTTGCCCTGCTCTTATTTTATTTTTGATCATAACCCTTTTTAGGTTCTGAAATAAATTTGAGGTTTTCTCACTGGTGATCATTCAAAGGAGCTGAATCTTCCTGGAAGAAGAGAGTGCTCTAGAAACATGAGGGTCAAATCACAGAGTCCACAGATAAGCAAGAGTTTCCTGAGTCAGTCATAATTTATTATTTGAAAAGTATAGTATCTTATTAAGACTCTCTTGGTTACATATTAGAGAAACATACTAAAGCTGATTTAAACTAAAACCATGGGAGTTACTAGGTGAACTGAGAAGTATCTTCTGGAATACAAGGAAAGAGACGAATCATTCCTCAGATAGACTGAATCTAGATGGAAAGTAATCAGAAATATTAGATGCACTTTCTCTCTGCTTTTTGGCTTTTTTCTTTCTTTTTGCACACTGACTTCTGCTTCTTGGTGATCTTAGCCAAATTTTACCACTACACCACTCCTGAATTTACATATCTCAGTTCCAAACACGCATAGAGACCAACTGGCTTGCTCTGAATCCTGTTCTTAAATGCCATCATGTAAATGCTCTCTATTATGACTATGTTCGCCTTTTCAAATTCATCCGGTTTAACTTATCTGAAGGCATTATTTAACTTTTATGCTTTTATGATTATTATGATATTTTATTGATTCATATAATGTTAAATTAGTAAAACAATTGTAAAGAAAATGTGACTGAGATATTTGAACTGGTTTTAGTTTGAACAGTGTGTGTATTTAATATAGTTACATTTATTTGTACATTTATTTTTACATATATATGTAAATACTTATATATTCAGAAAAATATTTTTAAAAAGTATATCAGATGCATGATATTGGCCATGTAAATGAACTTCAAACTATGAACAAGTGGATTAAAAAAAGATAAAGGTATACTGAATTTGTTTTGATGAAAATATGAGATCATTAAGCTCTTCAGAAATGTGGTATTAAACTATACTTTGTCAACATGACATTTATTACATTGACTACTATATAACTAAAATGACATTTATCCTTGAATAAAATTCTATATATTTGAACAAAGATACAGTCATTTCCCCAACATCAGCATAATTCATATAATTTAAGTATTAGAATTAGTATAATTATAGTATAATTAATATACTATATGTATTATAATTAATATAGTATTATAATTAAATTAATATAATTTAAATATTGATAATTAATACTTTTGGGGCCCCAACTCTTGTACACAAAGAGTGTTAGGAATTCTATTAATCCAGAAATTCTCCTGAATTAATATATTTGTTTAATAATTAATACGAGAAGTCATGAATTACAGCTGTAAAATTATAGAAAGGAAGATAAATAATATTTGGTGGTGTTTCAGCATTGACTAATTAAAATAAACATACTTAGGTTGTTCAATATAAATCTTAATGTAGAGAAAATCAGAGTTCAAGATCATTCACAATTAAAATGCTAATCATGTTACTACAGGCAATTTAATTACTGTGAAAAAAACAGAATGCATAGGTAGAAAAGTCCTGAGAATACCCTAAGCATTCACCTCTAGCTGATGTCTAGGGTCAATGCAAGCAGAAAAAGGAAGATTAAGGCAGAATTTTAAAGGGCTTGGCTAAATACTGAAGGAGTGTCCCAACAAACAGACAGTCTACAAAGACAGGGAGAGTATTTTCTTATCTTTCCTTTCCTTTTTTCATTTTTTTGCTACAGGTATTTAAGGAAATCTCTGTCAAACTTCTTTTTTGCAGTTCTTCTTTCTCTCTTGGTTCTTGGAGTCCAAGAAAATATCTGTAAAGATATCTGAACACAAGCTAAAGGAACAGATAATTCAGAGACCACACATGACAAAGAATACAGACTTTAAAAAAATACTTTATGAAAGTTACTTAACAAAGAAACAGCAACAGCCTATAGCAACCAACAAAAACAAACACTGGAAAGAGGAAATTTCTAGAGTCACTATATTATAATATTCAAATGTCGAGTTTAAAAATATAGGAATTTGCAAAAAATGAAGAATGTATGGCCCATCCACAGAAGAAAGTAATAGAAACTGTACCTGAAGAAGAACAGGTTAAAATTGCTAGTCAGAGACTTAAAATCAACTGTCTTAAATATGTTCAAAGAGCTAAGAAGACCATAAACAAGGACATATAGGCAACCAGGAGAAAAATGTATAAACAAATAGAAAATATCGACAAAGAGAAAGAAATGATAAAAGAGGCCCAAACAGAAGTTCTGTGGTTGAAATGTTTGATAACTGAAATGAAAAAGTCACTAGAGGGTTTCAATAGTACATTTGAGCATACAGTGGAAACAACAGTGACCTGAAGATGGTCACTTGAAATTATCCAGTCTTAGAAATAGAAAGAAAAAATGAAAATAATAAATAAGAGTCTAAGACGTGTGAGATACCATCAGTGAATCAACAGTAACAGAATCAGAATCCTGAAAGAAGAGGAGAGAAATAATGGCCAGAAAGAAGATTTGAAGAATTAAGGACTGAAAATATCCCAAATTTGACCAAAGATACGTATCTATTCTTTCAGGAAGCCGATGGACTTTAAAAAAGATAAACACAAAAAACTCATACAGTACTGAGGCACATTATAATCAAATTGTTGAATGTCAAGAACAAAAGGAGAATCTTGAAAGCAGGATCAGGTACAAGAAGTCTTCAATAAGATAAACAGCAGATTTCTCATCAGAAGCCATGGAGGCTAGATGAAGGTGAGATGGCATTTTTAAAGTGTTGAAAGAAAAGGGGGAAAAGAACTTGTCAAACAAGAGTTTTGCATGTGGCCAATCCATCTTTCAAAAATGAAGGATAAATTAAGACATCTCAAGATTAAAAAAAAAGAAAGAAAGAAAGAAAGCTAAAGGAGTTATTTACAAGTAGGCCTGCTCTACAAGAAATGCTAAATAGAATCCTTCAGGCTGAAATGAAAGGATACTAGACAGTAACTTGCAACCAGATGAAGAAATAAAGAACTCTGTAAAGGTAACTATTTAGTAAATGTGAAGTCTGGTATTATTTTACTTTTGGTCTGTAACTTTTTATTTTCCACATGATTTAAAAGATAAATACATAAACCAAGAGTTATACATCTATGATAATGTGAAAGTAGTGTATAAAGATGTAATTTGTTACAGTAACAACATGAGTTATGTGTGAAAGGACATGGATAAAACTTAAATGCATATTTCTAAGTGAAAGAAGACAATTTGAAAAGGTTTCTGTATGATTGCAACATTCTGGAGAAGGCAAAACTATTGAGACAGCAAAAACATAGGTATCTGCCAGGTGTTAGGGAGGATGGGGAGAAAACAGGTGGATCACAGAACATTTTTATGCAGTGGAACTATTCTGTATGATAGTATAATGGTGGATGCATGCCATTATACATTTCTCAAAAGCCATAGAATATACACCACCAAGAGAGAACTCTAATGTAAAATATGGATTTGGGGTTATAGCATTGTGTCAATGTAGGTTGATCAACTGTAAGAAATGTACCACTCTGGTGGGGGATTTTGATAGTGGGAGAGCCTGTGCTTTCGTGAGGGCAGGAAGTATTAAGAGAAATCGCTATATCTTCTGCTCACTTTTGCTGTAAACTTAATACTGCTGTAAAATACAAAATATATTTAAAACTATGCCACATAAAGACAAAACAATGTTTTATGAAGCCGAAGTAAAACTACAGAGACAAATAACTGTTACACTTTAGTGTTTTTGTGACCTTTTTTTGGTAGCAAGGAGAGAGGGATTTCATGTAGGCAAAAGGTAGAAGAGGCGGAAAAATGGTGCAGAGCAAATGAATCCTTCTCATGGAAGGAGATGTTGGTTTATACTCAATTCAGGGCAACAAAGGCAATTGCAGGTTCCCTAGTTTCAACTCTGAAAGCCAAACATATATAACCTATTGTGAGAGAAATGAAACAATCTTGTCTCTCATTGCTGTCAGCCTTCTTTCATAAAACCAACATCAAGTTGAAATCAGAAGTATACTAGGTTGGAAGATTTTGAGAATAGGACCCTTCTTCCATAGCAAGACAAAAGGCATCGTTTCTACTGAGTTTACCTTGGGAACAGCATATTCTCAATAAGCACCGCAGTGGCATGTACCTTGTCCTTGTACCCCAAAATTCAATCATTTCTGAGAGGCTACCAAGTCAGAGATAAATTCTTCTGTCAAACATCATGTCAGAGTGGTGGGATTTGAAGATATAACCTTCGTTGTTTTCCCAGTGAATTCTTTCCTAGAATCAAGTGCCTACTGGGTCATTATAACAGCAGTATGCTTAAGGAAATGTAGAAATACATAATTAAGGAAAAAGCTGACAGTTATCTTTCTCTTAGATTTACACAGCTGTTTTTTGGAGTAGCGGTGGACCTCATACATCAATTTACAGTTGATTTCAATCAACATTGATTGCCCAGTCTGGACCATTAAGTGCATAAGCTGATTTCAGAGAAATGAAACATGATGGATGTAGAAATCAGTGCAGGGAAGCTAAAGAACAACAGGAAGAAATCAAGGGTCCTGAAGTAAATAAACCCATTTACAACTGTCTGCTAATTAGCTTTTTTCTTTCTTTTAAGTTGAGCAGTTTTGTTGAATCTGAAATGCAGTGCATCCTAAGAACTATGTAATGGTAAATAAATTCATTCTAGTAGCATTCCCCAAGTTAATGACAGATCTACATACACAGGGATGTGGGAAAAGTGGGTACTTCTGAAATGCCTCAAATACATAAAGCTGGATTTGAGGGGAGGGGGCACCTAGAGATTTGGGGGCTAATGAAATTTTTTATACTTCAGAATAATCTTTTCATTTTCCTCATAACCTGAAATCTGAATATCCTTTTTAAAGCCAGTCAAGTTTCCTTCTTACTTATACACTTACTGTTTTCTTCAAAGAACAAGGTGCAACTTAAACCCATCATCCTTTTATTAACCATCAATAACAGCAAAAATAGAAAATGAAAGGCATTAGGAGTTTGGAACTTCTTAAGTAACTGTCCTCTGAAATTATATCCACACAAGTTATTCTGGTTACCTTGTATATTTTGCACTATTTCCAAACAAGCTTAAAACAGCAATGGCGGGAAAAAATGAGAGTCTACAAATTACGTAAACGGCAGGAAAGAAAGGGAGAAACACTGATATTAAAAAAGGGAGACTGTTTAGATAGCAAGCCTCATATTTCCAACTGAACAAGAAACTAACTAGTATTTTAACATATACAAGAAGTAGAAGATCCATTTCTTTTTCTTCTTTTTTTTTCTTCCATCAAAGAGCTTACAGGGGCTTACCTGGTGGCGCAGTGGTTGGGAGTCTGCCTGCCAATGCAGGGGACACAGGTTCGAGCCCTGGTCTGGGAGGATCCCACATGCCGCGGAGCTACTGGGCCCGTGAGCCACAATTACTGAGCCTGCGCGTCTGGAGCCTGTGCTCCGCAACAAGAGAGGCCGTGATAATGAGGCCCGCGCACCGTGATGAAGAGTGGCCCCCGCTTGCCACAACTGGAGAAAGCCCTCACACAGAAACGAAGACCCAACACAGCCATAAATAAATAAATTAAAAAAATTTAAAAAAAAAAAAAAAAAAAAAAGAGCTTACAAACTATTTAATGGTTTACAAGAAGCCATTTCAGTACTTTTATTCCTATGTGTTACAGGCTCTATGGCCTTCTGTATATTTCCTTCACTTCATTAGAAAAGATAGTGATTCTTTATTTCCATGCTAATATTGTTTTTTTAATACTTTGTTTATATTCTTCAGATCAATGAATGTTCTTAGCCTTTGATTCCTTATTTATGTAATATAGAGCATATGTATTTAACTAAAGCCATAATTTTAATATTTATGTTGCATAATTATAACACAATTTTAGTTTAATGAACCATAAAATCTTGAACAGCAAAAGGTATATGCATATTTTTGCAAAATATATTTGTGACTCTTCATTGAACATTCAAAATATGGATTCAAAAACTGCAGTGGGATTGCAGCTCTACTGAAATAAACTCAGATACATGCAGAAAAAGAACATTTTCTTTTCTCCAGAACTGAGCTGATCTCTTTTATAAGCCATCACAGTGCTCTGTAGTGGAGAAATATGTCCTTGCTGTTTTAAATAATCTTTTTATTTGAAATATTCTTCTTTCCATGTAAACAATTCTTTTGGATAACTGGTTATGTAGTCAATTTCTCAAGTTCTATCCTTTCCATTTCTCCAAAATGGCAGATAGGTATATGACGTGAATCACGTGACTAGTGATTGGTACTGACCATTGCCTGGGAACTTAAGTGGAGGGGATGCCAGTCAAAGCACCTACACCTGGCCTCTCCACATTGACATGACTTCCTTAAAACTTCATGGCTGAGTAAAAAGTTTATTCCAAGAGGGAGAGGATAAAGCAGAAGTGGCTTTGTCTTTTTGAAGGCAGCTTTGAAATTCACAAATCATCATTTCCATGACATTGACTAATTAGAAGCAAGTCATTAAGACCAGGTCATATTCAAAAGGAGGGAAATTAGAATCCACCTTTTGATGGGAAGAAGTGCCAATGAGTTTGCAGACATGTTTTTTAATTACCATAATCTGCGAACTGCTTATATATTCTTCTCACATGTAAAATACACTTCCCTCTCCCATGACCCTAAGAAAGTCTCATATACTATGGAATCATGTTCAGCTTAAAGTTCACCATTTCATTATCTAAATTAGGTCCAGATGTGGAGGAGTCTTTTTCAGGTACAGTTCCTCCACTATAGCCATTCCCGGACAATTCCCCTGTACCTGAAGACCTTTGAGCTATAAAGACAAACTATCTATTCATCCTCCACTCAACACACATAACACATCATGGTGATATTGGCCTAGGATGACATCTCACTCAAAAAGGGAAGGAAGTGAGGCACACAAAAATCACACGTATTAGCAAACTGAAATCCAGCGAAGACCATGCTGCCAACTTCTTGATTAGTGGATTAATCCTATGGCCTGGGCATGATTCTGGATGGCTCTGGGATCCACCTTTAAGGTTGTTGATTCTACTATCTGAATTCGCATTTCTTTTCCATTAAGTGGTTGGTATTTGCAGCTGGACAGTTTTCTCAGCATGTTCCTTTGCCCATGCTAATTTAAAGGTCTAATAGACTCTATTTCGTTCTGCCTCTGTCCCTCTTAGTCCAAGCTGGCAATATTTCTGCAAATATATTCTCTTAAGGTTTTTGCAGGTTTTCCATGAGTATTAATAGTATTTGTTCCACTAGACAAAAGCCACACTCACAAATCTCATCAAGATAAGTCCATCTCTACTGTTAAAATATAAACTGAGGCACATTAAAATGTTGAAGAGTTTATTTGACCAAACAGGAATTTGAATTGGGAAGCACCAAAGGGAAAGTGGTTAGGAGCACTCCACTGACAGGAGTTAGGGGAAAGATTTTTATAGAAAAGATGTAGAACAAAGCAAGGAAGTTATTTGATTGATTACAGCTTAAGCAGTTGCCTTATTTGAGAAAACCTGTGATTGGTTGTTCTTAATTTTCACTTTCTTGGATTTGAGCAGATCTTCTCAGGCTTAGGTTTTGGTTTGCTTACTGGGGCTACCAAGGCATTAGAACCACCTCAGTCTAATGGCCTCCACGTTTAATTACTTTAACACTGCTTTCCAGTAAGGTTGTGAGAAGAAAGTCCTCAGGATTTTGAGAGTTTCTATTATTTAATAACGAGGATCAGTGTGGTGTGATATTAAGATGTTTAGAGGAAGCGTTGTCTGTTTGAAGTACCAATACATATTTCTGTGGTTGTAACAAAGGGTTTTATAGTCACGGCTTTAGTCTTCGAGACTGTATTTTCCTGACAATGCCCTGAATTTGATCTCAGCTCAGAAAATATTTTTAATTTTTCAGAGTCATTTGCTAATAGCAGAGTGTGTGGATAACAAATGGCTTTATTGTCAAACCCTGAAAGTTCTGGTTCATTTATGCTAAAAAAATCTGTGTTTTGTTTTTTTTAAAAATCCTATCTCTCTTGTTTCATATTTTAAAGTGAGCAACCAGAAGAAGCCAGATGGCAACTTTAACACTCTGTCTGGAATATTCTTAATTAGATCATCAAGTTCATTTTTTCTATTTTTCATGTTAACAAAGGTGACAATATCGTTCAACTTTCCACCTTCCAATAACATTTTTCTCGTGTTCCTTTCGTCTCCCACCAACACCCTCCTGAAGTGCCAACAAGCTTCCACTAACAGTCTCTCTAGGCTCTTCAGGCTCTCACCAACGCTCTCCTCAATGTCCTTGCAGTTTCTCCCACCACCTGGGCTTAAGCCACTCTAACCTGTTCTCGGTGTTTTACTGTAGTAGCACCACTCCTGGTACCCAAATCTATTTTAGCTATGCATTGTTTTAAGACAAACCAGTGCAATATTTAGTGTTCAGAACAAAACCTTTTTTTTTTTGCTCACAAATATGTAATTTGGGTAGGGCTTTGAGGGTACAACTTATTTTTGTCTCACTTGGCATTAGGTGGAGATTATTGGATGCTAGAAGCTGGATGCTGGTATGATCTGAAGGCTGATTCAGTCACATATCTCCTGGCTGATGTTGGCTGTAAGTTGTTAACTAAGATAGTGCTATTGGGTAATCTGACTTGTGCCTCACCACGTGTCTTGGTCACCTCACAATATGATGGTTGGGTTGCCAAGAAGAACATCCCAAGAGAAAGAATCAGACTTTTTCTAACCTAGCATCAAAAGTCAAGCAGTTTCTTTAATATTAAGTCTATTAATTAGCAGAGGTTCACAAAAGTTGGCCTATATATAAGTGGAAGAGAATTAGTCTCCACTATTTGATGGACAAGTACCAAGCAGTTTGCAGGCATGTTTTAAAATGAAACTCTTAATCTTGACCATAGCATAGTTCTCTCTTTTATACTTCTAATCCTGGTTCATGGTATCCTAAGCAGCATAAAGCATTTAGAAAATATCTGTCCATTAAACCTCACTTTTGAAACTCTTCAAATCTCTCTCTTTTTTGCAATTAAATTTAAAGCTTGACCCATTCTCTCTTTTTATATTTCTGTTATAAAAAAATAAGCACAGCACATCCCCTCAGGAAGATAAGCAGATGGTGCTCAGAGAGACGATCATTTAAAAGAAATGGAAAGGATAAATATACATTAATATATTTTAATATATATTGCTCCTGTCAACAATCCAAGCATAATCCTCAAAAACATGACAGAGAGAAAAAAAGCAGGGATAGAGGATTGAATGTCACGATCTGTGGATAGGTGTTTTCCTGGGCTCTGTAGTTTCCAGACAGTTGGGATACTAGTTTGAATCACAGAGACTGATTTTATGATCCTCTTTTAAGATACTGTAGAAATGACAGTGTGAGACAGGTAAATGGATAGATATGTAGATCTGTGAAACCCAAGAGTAAGTTCAAAAATAGGCTAATGCAATATAAGGGTGTCACTACAATTTTATTGAGGAAGGAAAGTCTTTGCAACAAATGTTGCTGGAACAATTGGCTTGCCATATTGCGTAAATGAACTTTGATCTCCCTCCTCAAGTCACACACACACACACAGAGACACAAACACATGCACACAATGATGGCAGGTAGAATATAGATCTACACGTAAAAGCTAAAATCATAAGTCCTCTTAAAAATACTACGTCTTACGTGAAATAGTAAAAACATTAATCATAAAAAATTAGATTTTATTAACATTAAAAACAACTTGTCATTAAAAGACAACATTGGTAAAATAAAAAGTTAAACCATATTTATAGTCCATATGTCAGACAATGAACTTGTACTCAGAATGTATAAAGAAAGCCTACAAATGTGTAATAAAACGAAATACAAATGCATTAGTTTAAAACATGAGCAAATAATTTGAACAGACCTTTCATACAAGGAACAAATACACACACGGCCAAAAAACTCATGCTAAAACTCATGATAGCTGCATTAATTGTAATGAAAATGTAAATTAAAACTATGGTTAACTTCCAAGTTATATTAAAAAGAACGATAAGGATGGAGTGCTATCTGAATTCTCATACATCGCTTGTGTGAGTGTAATAAGCACAGCCTCTTCATAAATTTTTTGGCAATTTCTAATAAACACTGTGCCTATTGTATAACCCAAATTTCATTCCTAGGTATTTACCTAAAAGAAATGAACAAGTGCACAAGAATTTATGCAAGATTCTTTAGAGCAACTTTAATAACTTCCAAATAATGGAAAAGAATAAATATCCATCAACAAAAGAATGGATAATCAAAATATGATAGATTTCTCTAAAAGAATATTCTTCAGCAATAAAAAAAGAAGAAAATATCTGTGAATGCAACAACCTGGATGAATCTTAAAAGCTTCCTGCTGATTGAAAGATGTCAGATAGAAAAGAGTACATATTGTATAATTTCATTTATATGATGTTCCAAAGCAGGCAAAACTAAGTTATAGTCTTAAAGTTCATAAGAGTAGTTGTTTGTGGTGACAGTGACTGGAGAGGTGACCCAAGGCAACTTTCTGAGAGAAAAGAAGTATTTTATTTCTTGATTTGCGTATTATTTGTGTGGTTGAATCTGTTAGTGAAAAACATAGAAATATAAATATTTAATGCATATGTTTTTCTGCATGTAAATTATATCTTGTTTTTAATTGAGGTGAAATTCATATAACATGAAATTAACCATTTTAAGGTGTATAATTCAGTGGCAATATATTCACAATGTTGCACAACTACTGCTTCTACCTAATTTCAAACTTTTTCATCACCTCAAAAACAAATTACATACTCATTAAGCAGTAACTCCCGAGTCCCCATTTCACCCAACCCTGTCAACCACCAATACGCCTTCTGTCCTATGGATTTACCTATTCTGGATATTTCACATAAATGGAATCACAGAATATATGTGGTTTTGTGTCTGACTTCTTTCACTTAGTAAAACGCTTTCCAGGTTCATGCATGTTGCAGCATGAATCAGTACTTGGTCCTTTTTTATGGCTGAATAATATCCCATCGTATGCATGATGGTTAATTTTATGTGTCCACTTGGCTGGGCCACAGTACCCAGGTATTTGGTCAAACATTATTCTATATGTTTCTGGAGGAATTTTTAAAATGAGATTGACATCTAAATCAGTAGACTTTGAGTAAAGCAGATTATCCTTTATAATGTACGTAGGCCTCATCCAACTAGTTAATGGCCTTAACAGAAAAAGACTGACTTCCCCAAGCAAGAAATTCTGCCAGAAGACTGCTTTTGGACTCAAACTGCAACTCTTCCCTGGGTCTCCAGTCTGCCTGCCTACGCTGCAGATTTTGAATTTGCCAAGCCTTCACAAATTTGTGAGAAAATTCTTTAAAATAAACATCTCTCTCTCTCTCTCTGTATATATATATATATACACACAGACACACACATATATACTATTTGTGTATCCATTACCCTGCTGATGGACATTTATGTTGTTTCTACATTTTGGGATAGCGTTGCTCTGAATACATGTGTGCATGTGTTTGTTTGAGTATCTGTTTTCAGTTATGTTGCATATATACCTAGGAGTAGACTTACTGGGCCTTTTGATAATTCTACATTTAACATTGTGAGAAAACCCCAAAATGTTTTTAATAGTGGATGAAGCATTCTCACCAGCCATATATTAGGGATCTGACTTCTCCACATCCTTACCACACTTGTTACTTTTTTAAATTACAGTCATCTTAGTGGGTGTGGAGTGATAATTTTCAACACTCTAATAATTACTTATGCTTATTGGAGCTCACTGCGATTCCATGTCAATTTGAGGACTGACCTTTCTGAAAAAAAAGGCCACTGGAATCTTAAGAAATTGCATTGAATCTGTAGATCAATTGGTTAGTATTGCCATTTAACAATATTATGTCTGCCAATCCATGAATATGAAATGTCTTTCCAGGTATTTAGGAATTCTTTCAGTGATGTTTTGTAGATTTCATTTTATAACACTTTTGTTTCCTTGGGTAAATTTACTTTCAGGTATATTATTCTTTTGGATCCTATTATAAATGAAATTGTGTTCTTAATTTCCTTTTCAGGGTGTTACTTTTTGGTGAATGGAAGCAAAAATAATATTTGTGTGTTGATCTTGAACCCTGATACTTTGCTAAATTTGCTTATTAGCTCTAGTAGTTTTGTTTTGTTTTTGCTGGATTCTTTGGTATTTTCTACATGTCATCTGTGAACAGAGTTAGTTTTACTTCTTTAAATTTGGTTGCCTTTTATTTATTTTCTTGCCTAATCGTTCTGGTTTGTGCCTTCCAGTACAATGTTGACTAGCAGTAGTGAGAGTGGGCTCCTTATTCGGTTCCTGATTTTTGTGGGAAAATATTTCAGGATTTTAGTCTTTTACCATTAAGTGATGTCACCTGTGAGGTGTGTGCGTGTGAGAGAGTGTATGCATGTGTGTTTTCCTTTCTAAATGAACTTTATTTTTCAAAGCAGATTATTAGATTGATTAGACTCACAGCAAATTTATTAGATTCACAGCAAAACCTAGTGGAAGGTACAGTGTCCCCCTCCCTCTTAGGTGGGACAGGATGTCTGGAGTGAACCAGAGTTGAGTATTTCCCTTCCCACATATAGAAGGCTGAGTGGGATGAATTGGGGTATTTCCTTTCTCCCATGTTGGTTAGGCTGGGGAAAAAAATCCCAGTTATGCTCTGGTAAAATGGTTTCTCCTGAGGGCAGGTCCTGTTAAGTACAGAATGCTCTGATGTACTTCATAATGGTTCTTTTCCCCCCTCCCTCAGCTGGAAGCACAGGTGTATCTTTCTCCAATATTATTCTGAGGACTTGGTAGAACTTTTGGAGGTAAATAAAATTGTGGGGGGCCCCTATGATGGAGTCCCCTGAAATTTTTAATTCTCAGACTTATTCACACTGAGCCTCCAGCAGGTTTCCTACCCCAGCACTGGTTCCCTTGGAGGTTCCTGCTCCTGGGTTTCTGCTCCAGTAAGCTGTAATTCTGTGTTCATCTGTGTGTCTCTCCAATTTGGCAGGCAGTGGTTTTCCCTGTGACCTTACTTCTTTGATGGATCTAAGAATAGTTGTTGAGTTTTCACTTTGTTCACCTTTTTACTTGTTAAGATGGAATTACAACTTCCAAACTCTTTACCTGCCAGGCTAGAAACCCTCACCTTGTATTAGGTAGTATTTTTAACTGCTGCTTTGAAGAAAACAAAACAAAAAACTCTTGTCCTTTCTGCCCTTTTTGCACAGTGAGCAATTATTATTTTGTTTTCTAATGCCCAAGGGGATTTTTAAAAAATTTGTGAAGGCTGGTTTATTTCTCCTAACTAAAACCACTAAGTTATCTATATATCACAATAGGCAAAACCTGTCTTTATAACAATTAAAAAAATAAAATGTACACATCACCACAAAATAATTAATTGTGTGATATAATGTAGAGTATCAAAGTTTAACTTTCATAACATTATTAATAGTAATCCTAGTTTGTATTCTGGCAGATGGTAATATACTAGTTGGTCATAAATTCATGCAACTCTTTAAAAAAAATCCCATTGCTATATTCCCTTCAAATAATCACCTTGGACAGTTCCACACAGTCTGCAAAGAAATCAGTCTGGACTTCCCTTGTCATCTCAACCCCCTGCACCTCCCGCTTGGCCCTAAAAGCCCTTGTTTCTCAGTAGAGGCTGGATTTTTTTCTCTCCTCAGCATCCATCCTGACTCATCTCTTCTCACTGAGGCTATCCCTGCACAGGCCCTGGCGAAATTCTACTACCCTCAAGTAGGTTACAGCCTCCTCATCATTCAAAGCACACTTTTTCCAAGAAGGTTGTTGGACCAATCAAAAGATATAATTGCCTCTCTGTCAATATACCCTTATATTCCTAAATTTTTATACATGGTACAATCTACTACCAAATACTAAAATAAGTTTCATTTGTATAGTATTATAGGTTTCAAATGCATTTCTTCATGTATATCTCACAATAAATCTAGAGTTTGTTTTAGAATTTCCACTTCAGTAGATGAAGAAACTGAGGATCTGAAAAGGAAGTAACCTACTTTGGGTCACAAATCTCCTAAAATTTAAATATTCTATTTAAAAATTCTGATGATTTGACTTCTGCAGATCTTTCTTTCCTGTGACATCTTAACGTTACACACATTAGGGCTTATTACCTGTTCAGTTAGATAAATGGATATTTCCATGGAATGTAAGAGGTAATCCATGAAAAGACTTTGGCACTTTACATATTTTCTACCACCTATCACTGGAGCTCATTCCACTACTGGCAAATACACAACTGAATAAATTAATTGTTTACTCCAGAAATCCCTTATTAAATCACATGGCAGATAACCTTCATCAATATAATTATATTTAGTTGGTAGGAATTAGTTATTAATTTAGCAATGATTTGAGAGCCTGAGCTGTAGGACATGTATGTTAAGGTAGAGGGGAATAAAGTTAGGTCAGGATTTGGGGAAAGTAATATCCAAACTGAAGTATTTTGAAAGTGGCACCTGGAAAATATCAAGTTCTGGCTGGTAGGAGAAAAATGAAAGGCATGGAAAGAAAGAATGTTGAGGATAACATATACAAATCTTAAAATTCTGCCTAGGAATAACCTGGGGTTCCATGCAGACATACAATAATATGTTTAAATTATATATTTAATATATATGATTAATATATTTATATAATTAATGGACACATTTTATATAAATTAATATTTAATTATATACCATACCTATTATATATATTTTTATAAGAATTAAAGGGACAGTGTTTACTCTGTGGTAGGACTTTTAGCCAACATTTTGAAATTAATAAGATCATGAAAAATTAGAACTGGAAGAAACTCTAAAGGGTTAATTTCTCCTTATCAATTTCCAGAGAAGGACATGAGTATGCCAAATAAAGTAAGTAAATTTTTTAAGGTCAAATGCAGGATAAGAACCAAGGAGTATTTTATTGCCATTTGCATTCTATATGCCAGCGATATTGAACTATCTTTGAACTTGCCTTGCCCTCAAATAGATGGTCCTCAATGGGGTGTTTATTTATCCTTCAATATTTAGCTCAAGTATTACCTGCAAAAGCTTTTCTGAGCCGTCTTCCTTCTGCATGAATTTAAGAGATCCTTCAACATCTAGTTTTGATAATATATACTATCTATCTACCTCTATCTCTCTATCATCTACCTATATTTATCTTATATCTATATCAATATTTGACTTTTTACTTTTCTGTTCTCCCTAGCCTAGTTGAATTCTTCAAGAAATGGGACTGTATCCCAGTTATTTTTGCATCCTTGGTGCCTCCTTCAGTGGCTAACTGATAGTGGGTGCTCAATAAACATTTGTTGGAGAAGCAATTGAATAAATACCTGCTAGAACTATCATTTAATACACTACAATGTTTGCTACTTATTATTTCTTTTAAATGACAAAGAAAATTCTTCTATAAATTATTGGACTACATCCTTTCCCTCTACCTGTCATATTTTAAATATCATAATAGATACCACAATTTCTCACATTGGGTTCAATAATCTTTCTCTTGACCATCTGTTATTGAATCAATTTTATAGCTACATTTCACAGTGTATTTTTCACGGTTATTGTAGGGCTTCCATTTTTATGCCCAGTAAGGTCTCCAAAAGGGGGCATATCTATTGAGAAGGATGTATTATACTCTTCAGTTGTCAAACTCCATTCTTTTATTCCAATAGCCAAATAGACTCCAACTCTGTATTTTGACAGCTTCAATTACACAGAATATACCTGGCTTCATCCATCGTTTTTTAGAAGCTTCTGTAAATTCAGAGCACATCAGGAGGATTAGGTCTTTCAGGTTATTTCAGCTATTTTGCATTGAACAAAAAAACACATTCATCAAATTAAATGGACATTGTCAGAGGCAACAGGAGGCTATGCCAAAAAAATAAGACTAATTAAAATCTCATATGAAAAGAAACATTTTATAAAAGTTTGTCTTGCTCATTTACCAAGTAGGAAAGAAGATACAGATATTTTATCCCAGTGTATGACAGCTATTATAACTTTCTAATATCTCATCTGCTTTACACAACCAATTTCATTTGGCTACTCTACATTTATTTTTGGTATCTGAATAATATTCAACAATTTTTATTGTTGTAATATGCCATAAATCTACTTGAATATTGAGAAAAAATTGTAGTATAGAAATGGCATTCTCCCACTCTCATTATATGTATTCTATCTTATGAGACCATTATCTATTTCAGATTGGATTTATGTTGTTTCATCCATTCAGAGTCATGATTTTGGTTTCTATCTATCTCTTTATCCATTATTTATTCGGAAAATATACTCATAAGTGTCTAGAATCGTATACATATATCTGGATTCAATGATATAAAATATATAGTGTACACGAATGTGTTTTTTTTCTTTCACATAAGCATATCTTCCCCTGGGATTAGATGATGTTATGAAGACCTCTCTTTATTCCTAATTCAAAGGACAAAGTTGAACTAACTTAAATAAAACTTGCTAAGCATTACTCAGAGTAGACTGAGAATATAGGTATTTCAGGATCAGAATTGCTAGGAATGTGTCTTGAATTGAATTTTAACAGGTGTCACAGGGAATATTTATGTATACAAATTTGAAATTTTGAGGGTCATTGGTGTAAAGGGTAGGTCAAGTATGCAAGTAGGCAACATGATGACAGCAGAGATCAAAGCAAGTACTAGATGAGGAAAACTTGAAGTAAAGAGAAGAGTCAATATAGATATATAACTAAGTCAGAAAAATATAAAAGGAACTTATTATAAATGCAAAATTCTGATTTATCCAGTGGCTTTTAAACAGCTTCTTCTATGGTGTAGGCCAACTTGGCAGGAAGGTTGCCTTAGGTAGCAAGTAGCCTTACCCCAGCTCAACATATACTCAGTTTTCTTCACAAGTCTGTTAAAGATCTTGGCCAGAGGACAGAAGAAAGAAGAGACATATGAAGGAAATGTGAAAATAATAAAAAACTAAAGGTAAACTCAGTTGTTTAAGGTAGGTATCTGACAGCAGGGGAGAGGAGAAATCTGAGCATTACAGATGGAAAAAGATAAATCTCTATCTCTGTTTCTATTTCTGTCACTATTTGTTTGTATCAGGACTTCCCAGGTGGTGCAGTGGGTAAGACTCTGCGCTCCCAATGCAGGGGTCCCGGGTTCAATCCCTGGTAGGGGAACTAGATCCTGCATGCATGCCGCAACTAAGAAGTCTGCATGCCGCAACTAAGACCCACTGCAGCCAAAATAAACAATAAATAAATAAATAAATATTTGTTTATATCATCTATATGTAGTGGTAGAAAGCAAACAGCTGAGGGAATGAGAGAGGGTGGGTGAGAGGAGTGATTTAAATGCTCTTTATGGAGTTGATAACATGTGTTTTTTGATCAGTGAGGCACTACAGTTGAGAATAATAACTAAGTTGTGAAAATTGCTTCTAGTATCATGTCAGTTTTAAAAAAGAATTTTTTCTACTATATTGAAGTCTAATGCAAAGTCAGTTCAGGTTCATGCTGTGCTTATTGGACCTTCCTAGGTCTGAATTTCTAATCAATTGGGCAATAGCAAAAGTAGGTGTAACAGCAGTGAGACGGTTGCCTAGCAGCTGATGGCTGGCCATAACTCTAGTACATACAGTAAAGGAGCATTAAACATTGCCTTCTCTTAACATCCTGTCAAGGTATATTTTGTTCTTTCTTTTCCTTTCTTTTCCACTAGAATGTGTTCCTCTTACATTGTTGAGCTCTTACCTGTGTTTGGTTAAAATAATGTATTAGGGCAACCATGTTAGTGTGGCAAGACCATGTCTCTGTAACATGCCCTCCCGCCACAAAAACCCCCAACTCTTTTATAGGTCAGTTAACTTTTCAATGTGGCCAACAATTAATTAAGGGCAGGTGTCTCAAATCAGACATCACTACTGGATATAGCACTCTTTACCTTGTCTTGGTGTAATGGGTTAATAACATCATTTTGGGAATTGGAGCATTAATAAATTACGTGATGGAAGCTAAAATCATGTAATGTGCTTAAAGATTGAACGTATTACCATAAGAAGCTACCTGTACACATACAATGTAACATATTCCTGCCTTCTCAAACTTTTATTATAAATGTGCCTTAAGAAACAAAAAACTGAGTGTTTAATTTTATTAATTGTGTGTTCCTATGTTTTTATGCATAACATTACCTATAATTTCTTTTCATCACTGGGTATGCTTAAGGAAGTGAGGAATAATGCAAAGTAACAACATTCATCAGAGCTGCCTGAATTTGTTAGAATTTAAATAGTGAACACGTTGGTTCATTTTAAGTTTGGAAAATTATTCAAAAATAAAATCTTATATCAAATATCATTTATATTTAGGTTATCTTACTTGAAACTGCAAAATATTACATCTGACATTTCCTAAGCTGACTACCTTTTTAAAAATAATAATACCAGATAGCTGACAAATACAAGTTTTAAGATGCAACATTATTCTATACCTAAAATGCAAAAACATACGTAACAACTTTACTTTTAATCTTGGGAAGAAGGGGTAACTAGGTGGTTATAACCTAACATCTCCCATTAAATTAATGGCTTTACCTAATTCTTATGTCTGCTGAATGCAGCTCATTAAGCTTTATGTTCTTTTATATTCATTACAATAGCACTTTGTGAATTTTGTGGTTTTTTTCTTTATGATCCTCCTATAAATCATTTGATAGGTGAGGAGGCTTAACCTACTTTCCCAAAGATAAAAATCTCTTCAAATAACTGGTCCAATATAATCTTGAAAATACTGTCTACTAGAGCCTAGAAGATTTGCATGGACATAAGGTAATATTTTAGTCAGCTTGGGCTGCCGTAACAAAATACTATAGATTGAGTAGCTTAAACAACAGAAATTTATTTTCTCACAGTTCTGAAGACTAGAAATCTGAGATCAGGGCACCAGTATGGTTGGATTCTGATAAGAGCTCTCTTCCTGGCTTGCAAGTGGCCACGGTCTAGATGTGCGCTCACATGGCCTTTCCTCTATGTGTGTATGAAGAGGCGGAGAAAGCAAACTCTCTGGTGTTTCTTTTTATAGAGACACAAATTGTATCAGACAAGAGCTCCACCCTTATGACCTAATTTAACCAAAATCACCTCTTTAAAGCCCTAGCTCTGATACAGTCACATGGAAGAGGATAGAGCTTCAATGTATGAATTCTGGAGGGACATAATTCAGTCCATCCTAGTATGCATCATAGAATGACTGATACCACTAAGAAATCATCCTGGGTGTCCCTTTTTAGTAGTTCAATAATTAGTGACCCCATTCCATTAACTCAACAAATAGTTACTGTTCCAGGTACTGTTTCAGGGCTAGGTATAAAGTGATAAACAAAGGAGAACTGTTGCTCTTTTATATTTGTATGATACATGCTTATAAAGGAAAAGTTCTTGATATGAAAAGCTTGCGGGATGAGGAAAGGCTTTTCTGAGAACATTGAAGGTGAGACTTAGGATGAATTGAAGGATGTTCACGATGCCCTGCTGGACATTCACTCAAGAGGCTGGACCAGGGAGATTCTGAGCCAGTTTTTGCTGCTGCACAGCCTGCAGCAGCGCCACCAGCAGATGTCCTACCTGCATATCAACCTGGAGCTGCCAGAGTGCATTTGTTTATCTGGTGTCTGCTTCTGGAGATCCCCTACGTGGCCGCCATGGATTTTTGGGGGACACAAACATTCAATCTACAGCAGCTATGTATTTGAAACTCCATCTAACCTATATAAGAAAGAAATACTGGATTTGACATGGTTTAAATTTCCTTTTGGAGAACAGAACTCATAATCTTTGAGTAAATGATAAACACAAACTTTCAGTTGTTTAAGTTAGATAATTGCATGGGGGGGAAATGTAAAAACGCTGGAACGTTACAGTGCTTGCCCATGACCCTGAAATAAAGCAATTATTTAAAAAACATACATATAACATATGCATATATTTATATAAAATACTAATGATGTTTGATGTCTTATTTGCTTTTCTTTAACCAGATAGCAGAACAAACTGGAACTGCAAAGCAGCTATCATGAAGGGCTTCATTGGTCCCTGCAATCAGTTGCTATGTACAATGAGGGTGCTAACAGGATATATTCACAATCTACCTTTAAATTCTGGGAAGAACTGACAATTGTGAATAGAAGGAATTGAGTCCCATAAAATCTCTATTGTGTTTAACACTATTTATTTGTTAAAATGAATTGATAAAAAAATTGGATTGCTATTCACCTTTTAAAGAATAGTGGACAATTAAAAATGGTTGCAGTAAATGGTCAAGACCTCCTTTAATCTCTTTCCTCCACTCATTTGACTGTGAAGTATTGACATCTGCCCATTACTAGCCTGGGTTCTCTTTATTTTATGCACTAAATTTCAAATACCACAAATCTGTCATTCAGAGAATAAGCCTGGGATAGTGACAAAGGTTGATATTTGGAGGTAAATACAATAAAGTAGGTTAGCAAAGGATCCTTTTAGGATCCTGTGGTTCTTATTTCCACAGGAGTGAAAGGGCACTAGATCATTAATTCCAACAATAACCTGTTAGTAAATATATCTTCATTTGTTTTGTCCATTTCCAAGTTTGCTCCCTAGAGAAGAAATTAAAATTATTTGATCTGAAACAGTCTGAAACAGCAGGACAGTTCTCTTTTAGAAACTTTCCATTAATTTGAAGGATTCACAGTGGTCTTATAATCTACTCTAGAAGTGTGGTTTCTGAAGCTCAACATTGAAAATAATGGGTCAAATATGTTACAAGCATCAAAGAAACAAGAAAGGAAGTTTTTGTCTAAACTCAGTAAATTAATTAAGAGAATGGGTTTCAAGAGATGAGTAATTTAAAGTACAATTAGTTCCACTACAATGCTTGTTTGGAAAATGGAACTTGTTCCATTGCAATTGATATCATGGGAACAGTTTAAAGCATAGGATGAATTTTATGTTTGCTTATAATTTTCTTCATGAGAAACATGAGGTGAACACAGAAAACTGCAAAAAAGCTGAACCCAACAGCATAGTAATACATAAAAATACACACATCTACCAGCTACTTCAGGGCACCACATGTGTTATGAGCCCCACCCATCCATATTTGGTGTCATACTTTCATTCTGATTTCAAATTACCCTACTTCCACCACTTCCTAATAACTCAGGAGTTTCATCTCTTCTGATGCCCATTTCCACAACTAAATTACAGTTCTTTTTTAAGGCAAAGTGACATATTTATTATAGTATTTATGTACTTCTTAAGAATTTAACATATATGAAACTGTGCTACCATTATTACTAAGTTTCTATTTTCCTCTCTGTAAACCCAGAGTATTTTAGTGCTCAATATTTCACAGCCAGTAATTTTAGGAATACATATGTAGGGTTATAGGAAAATTGACTGTATTATATTTAATTAATTAAGAACATCAACTACATTTGATAGGAAAAGAATAAATGAGGATAAATAGAGTTTATACTTATCTTAGGGTCTCTTAAGAACAAAAGATTAATTAGCATCATTAAAATTAGCCATAATATGTATTAAGTCCTTGCACTGTACACATTTGTAAGTAGAGTATGTTTAGTAAAAAAGTTGATTTATAAAAGTTTATTTTAAAAAAGTCTATAATAGACTCAGTTATCTGGTATTTATCATTCTTTTTGTTTTTACTTATTTTTCTGAGTTAAATTTAAAATAAATGTGATACATATTAATAAAATAGTGTTTTAGAATATTTTATTTACATAAAATTCTTTATGCATTAACACCTAACTAAATGTTCATATGCAGATGCATATGTAAGTCCATTAGATTCACAAATGTCATTGCTTCTTTTGAGCTGGTGTGATATTTGTGTTTAATATTTCTTTTTTGGGTATCAGCAGCGGCATCACCAACCATTAAAATTACTGGCTAAAGATAACAATTATTCACATTTCTCATGATTCTGAGGATTTGCTTGGATGATTCCTCTGCTATTTTTCCTGCATTTATCAAAGGGTCAGCTGGGCTGGACAAGATTTCTGATGGCCTCACTCACTTGTCTGGCAATTGTTGCCGGTTATCAGATGGTAAGGGTTGGTTCTCCTCCATGTGGCCTGTCATGATCCAGTAGGCTAGCCAGTCTCCTTACATGATACTCAGTGCAGCATTCCAAGAGATCGAAAATAGAAGCTACAAGTCATCTTAAGGCCTAGGCCAGAAAGTATGACTTCACTTCTGCCACTTTGTATTAGAGTAAGTCAGAAGACCATTCCAGATTCAAGGGGAGTTTAGATAGACTCCACTTCTTGATGGGAGTGTGGCAAAGTCACGTTGGAAAGGATCATTAGGGGAATTTTTTCACTCATATTTGAAAACAATCTACTATAAAATGTATTTTGAAATATGTTACTGGAGAAAATTGTATGAACCTTTTAAAAACAGAAACAGAAAGAAAGATTGCTATAGTTAAAAGAGTTATGAATTGAATTGGTTAATGTAAACAAAATAAAACAAAAACATAAGTAGCTGACCCAAACTGGAATTCATACAAACTATAAGTTTGTATGCAAGAAGTTCCCAACGTATTGAGATATCGGAACAAGTACAGAATGGTGTAAACAAATAGATGACATAATTTTGGTAGAGTGATGGAAGTTTCTCATCTGGGATAGTATAAAATGAATTTTGCAAAATTTCAGCTGTCTTAATATGTGAATTTATTGACTTGTGAGAAAAAGTCTAACAGCGGTACAAATTTCAGGCAGTTTCAATCAGGACTTCTGTGTCTTTTTTTCCTAATTATTTCAGTTTTCCCTCTTTTATATATTAATTTTAACATGAGATTGGCTTCCCTTATGGTCACAAAAGGATGTTCATAACAATCAGAACTGTATGGTTCTTGTATACATTTGGTGAGCATCTTAATCAACTTGGGCTAGTATAATAAAATACCATAGACTGGGTAGCTTAAACAACAGACATTTATTTATCACAATTCTGGAGTCTGGGAAGCCCAGACCAAGGTGCTGGCAGAATAGGTTCATGCAAGAGCCCTCTTTCTGGACTGAAGATGGCAGCCACCTCACTGCGTGTTCACATAATTTTCTTTGTGTGCATCTAGAAAAAGAGAGTTCTGCTATCTCTTCCCCTTATAAGAGCACCAGATCTTATCATAATGGCACTATGCGCATGACCTCATCTACACCTAATTGCCTCCCAAAGGCCCCACCTCCAAATCCCATCATATTGGGGGTTAGACTGACAACAAAATTAAACTTTACAAATAGCATGAAGCTCAGATGCAGAATTTTAAAATATCCATAATTTTTCTACTCCACAGTTATATTTACTATAATACTTACATAAATATACACGTTTACTATAAAATTAGTTTTCTTTTCCTGTTTTTCCTTTCTTGAGCCAATTTACTTAAGCATAAAACAAAGGGAAAAAGTTGGTCACAAAGACAATTTTACCTTTAGCATTAATAAATAAAACATTTAAAAATTTTACTGCAATACTTGGTAACTCATATTGGGCTTAACTTCCTTTTGTTATCTCCTATTTTCTTATTTATGTTGAATTATAATGCACTTAGTGACTTTAGTCTTTACCTACTCATTATTGCAGGTCCAATGTCAGTGTCTCAACTGTGATAGGTGAGATATATGTTAGACATTTGATGATTAATCTATTCACAGGTGATCAAATTATTGGGAGCTGACTCAGGATGAACCAATCTCAAAAAACAGTAATATAAAAGAAAAAATGAAATGCCTAATTTGGCATTTTAATGAAAGACTTTTAAAAAATATAAGCAATGGACATGTTCTCTTTTCCAATGATCAGTCCATTCTCTCTGCATAGGGCAATCTCTATGGGGTCTGCTTCCTTTAGTGGACATTTGTTACATCATTTCTGTGAAGGCTGAAATCATTTTGCTATTCATGCCAATTTTTTGAATCCTTGAAAACACCCTACCATTTCTTAGTCCATTATAAGAGTAACCAATCTCATTCTCCAGATCCATAAGTGAGTCCTTACCTAGGCTTGGAGAATAATTTTAACACTTTTCATCCCTTATAATAATATTTATGCAGTGCCTATAATGTGACAAGCAGTGTCTTATGATGCTGGGAATACAATGATATAATAAGTCAGATAAGGCCACTGATCTCATGAAGAATACACTGTAGTAGAATACATGTGCATTTTACTCTTTCCCCTTACCCCCAGCTCTAGCCATGGGGTTCAAGGATGGGCAAGTGATTCAAGCTAGCCAAATGAAATGAAGCCCTGGGATTTCTGATGGAAATATGGGAAAACAAAATGACCTCAGCCACTCCATTCAGTGTTTAAATGACCGAATGTAAGCTAGTGTTCTTGCTGCCACATAGTATGAGGCTGCCTGAATGGAGCCAATTATAGTCAACTGGATCCAGCTGTTCCTGAAGCCTATCACTCAGATTTTCTGTTATGAGACATTGTTTCTCTCCTTTTTTTTTTTAAACCAAAAAATAGTTTGATTTTAATTTCTTTTACCTGCAACTGACAATGTGGTGAACAAAGAATCAGAACAAAGGATTTAGTGAGGTAATCTCAATGTAGAGTGACACCAGGATACAACCACCAAATGCCCTCAGTTAATGTCTTATTTGCTACAAAGGCGCATACACTTCCTCTCCTCTGCACAGTGCTGGAAGCACTGACACAGACTCTTTTATGCTTCTTTCCCTGATCAAACCCTTTCAATTTCTCAATAACTTAATCTTCATTCAGATATGTGAATTATATCACATTAAATTTAAAGTTACTTAAAGTTTTGTATTCTAATGTGACACTGTAATTTATGCTCTAGTCCACACTACTTATTTCTTAGTTTAACTCTCATAAAATCAATCTTGTACATTTATTCCTAGAGTTTTTAGGCCTTTCCAAGGGATAGCATTTCCTATAGCCTTATACAAACTTAGCCCCTTTTTTGACTTGACTTTCCTGTATAAAGGAATGTTTAAAAGAAATGAGCAGCAATTCACACGTGGAGATATCAAGAAGCATCAAGAGACTGATCCCTAGTGAAGAGTATCTAGGGGATATGTAAAAAGTTGGAATAAACAGTAAGAAATCTACTGTAAGAAATCTAGAAATCTACAGTAAGAGATTTTTTGTTTTTTAATTGGCTATGGTAGGGGGAAAAAAAAACTTTTCCATTTCATGTACATATTTAAGAACAGTATTCTACCAAAGGTTATTTTCTTCCTTTTTTGGGTCATGAAAATATATTCCTCCAAGTGGAAATGGTAAGGTAGATGTTTTTGAATTCAATTACTAGGTTAGGTGGGTTATGGTAATATATATGTATGTATATATATATATATAATATTGAGAATTTTAAATCAGTAAGATAATTTCTCTTTACTTTTATACAGTGACTATATTCACTGGTCTGAGGGGGAAAAAAGTATTTAATGGCATGAAGAATGAACACAATTTTATTATACAGAGTGTAGAATTTAATTATATTGGAAATAGGGATAATTTAAGTATCAGGCTCTCATTATTGACTTTAATTAAAATGTGAAAATTAAAATACTATATATCATTAGTAGAGAAAAATGAACTAAAATTGTTAAAATTAACTTTCCTGAATTAATATAGCCTTCCAAAGAAAAGTGAACTCTGGTTGTTTACTTATTCTATAGTAATATGGCTAGTAAAGAGTGATATGCAGAGTGATCTTTCTCTTGAATGTACAAAATTGAGTATTGTAAGGTCCATATTTTGCTGATATAGTATTATATATATATATCAGTATTGAAAGTATGAATGTGAATAAATTTTTTTAGAAAATCCCAAATTGAACTATGTTAATGGTCTAGTGGTCTTTTTAAAAACAAGTTTGTATGGGCAGATTTTCATTTTGATTTGCTTTAGACACACTCAAAAAC
The DNA here is from genome assembly GCF_965194825.1 of Balaenoptera physalus. Classification (NCBI taxonomy): domain Eukaryota; kingdom Metazoa; phylum Chordata; class Mammalia; order Artiodactyla; family Balaenopteridae; genus Balaenoptera; species Balaenoptera physalus. The sequence continues at coordinate 95,771,440 of NC_138890.1, read as the reverse complement.
AAGCATGTTAACACTTTTGCAAATACTTCTAGTATCTAGAGAATATTTCAGCACTTCTTTTTGGTAATCATTTGAGAAATAGATCCACATCAAAAAAATTCTCATGACATTTATAGTGAAAATGATTTTGTCTTTTGTTAGAATTTATCTTATCTTGACTAATTTCCTCTTTATTTTAATAGTCTAACTCGAATCACTGGAACATCGTCAACACTTGATGAAGTGCAGGAATAAGTGTCTCTGCTTAGAACTAAGTTAGCTTATAATTTGATTTGAAAATAAGCTTATTTTTGCTAAACTTTATTTCTATCCTTTTCCATTCCTCTACCTTGTTTGTCACATTTATTTTCTTCTGCTATTTTTATTTTTCCTCATAATATTTGGTTTGAAAATTCAAGCCCCTACCTGAAATTGATGGAATGAATTCACATATTTATGCTTATTTCCTCCCAATGTCAACACAAATAAAAATAAAGGGACACTTTAAAGGCATACATCTAAAGGACATAAAACAGAGGAGTTGATAAAAGTAAACATTGGAAAATAGAAAGCAGAAAAGTAACTGCTATTAACTAAGGATGGTAAAACAAAGGGTCAATTTCCTAGGAGACAACATAAAATTTTGAGGGCAGCTTTGTAATTCCAAAAGAATGAAATTAAAGGAAAGTGTGTGTTAAATGCTCAATCCCCCCTTCTACCACAGCTAACAAAATCCTGGCTGTCTGACATATTATCTAGGCAGGAAATGTGTGGATTCTTCCATGTGGGCTCTGTCCACTATAAAAAGGACCACTGACATTAAAAGTTCCCCATGAATTGGTCTGTTCAAATAAGCATATGATTCTCTGCACAACCTCTTATGCAGCCCTCCAGTGTGCACAGAGAATTTAAGATATTTGAGTACCATGATCTTAAATATGAGCACAAATCCAAGATCACCAAACATCTGAGGAAAACCTCTAATACTGACAGAGACCAAAACAAACAGTGAAAAAGTAAAACTTGGAGGGATCATAGACTACACAGGGAGAAACAAAACAAAACAAACAAAACCCCGAAAAACCTATTAGACATTTGCCCAGGAAGATTTAAAAAAGATACTGTGGCCATTAAACACGAACTAGATATTACGGAAAAAAGGACAATCTGAGAATATAAAATATATTTTGTAAATTAATATGAAAAAAATAACTCAAAAGGAAGGATGGGGAAGCCCTCGGTAAATGAAGAGAATGAGGAAAAGGAAAACAATAGAGAAAACAGTAGTAAAAGAGAATTACTGACAGTAGTAAAAGAAAAAAGTCAGATAGCCTACTCATGTGGATTTGAGAAAGAACAGACCAAATGGAAAGGAAGAATTATTCACAGAAATATTCAAAAAAGTTTTCCAGATTTGAAGGACATGCATTCCTAGATTGAAAGGATCCATTTAATCCAACACAATGTGTGAAAATACACCCATATCAAGTCATGACACTGACATTCCTGAACACAGAAGAATACCCTAAAAATTCCAGCAGGGCTTCCCTGGTGGCGCAGTGGTTGAGAGTCCGCCTGCCAATGCAGGGGACATGGGTTCGAGCCCTGGTCTGGGAAGATCCCACATGCCGCGGAGCAACGAAGCCCGTGCGCCATAACTACTGAGCCTGCGCGTCTGGAGCCTGTGCTCCGCAACAAGGGAGGCCGCGATAGTGAGAGGGCCGCGCACCACGATGAAGAGTGGCCCCCACTTGCCACAACTAGAGAAAGCCCTTGCACAGAAACGAAGACCCAACACAGCCAAAAATAAATAAATAAATAAATAAATAAATAAATAAAAAACAAAACAAACAAAAAAATTGCAGCAAAAGTGGTGAGGGAAAAATTACATATACAGTAGTCCTCTCTTGTTGCGATTCTTTTCTCTGTGGTTTCAGTTACTCAGGGTCAACGACAGTTTGAAAATATTAAATGGAAAAGTCCAGAAATAATTCCTAGGTTTTAAATTGTGCCACTGTTCTGAGTAGCATGATGAAATCTCGCGCGGTCTCGCTCCCGCCCGCCTGTTAGTCGTTCAGCCGCCATCTTGCTTACCAGATCTACTGTCGAGGTATGGCTGTGGCAGCGCTGTGTTCAGGTAACTCTTATTTGACTTAAAAATGGCCCCAAAGTGCAAGAGTAGTGATGCTGGCAATTCGGATATGCCAAAGAGAAGCCGTAAAGTGCTTCCTTTAAGTGAGAAGTGAAAGTTCTCGACTTAATAAGGAGAGAAAAAAAATCGTGTGCTGAGGTTGCTAAGATCTATGGTAAGAATGAATGTTCTGTCCCTGAAATTGTGAAGAAGGAAAAAGAAATTCATGCTAGTTTTACTGTCACACCTTAAGCTGCAAAAGTCATGGCTAGTGTGTTGTAAGTGTTTACTTAAGATAGAAAAGGCATTACATTTGTACAATACGGTATTTTGAGAGAAAGACTATTCACATAACTTTTATTGCAGTATGTTACTATAATTGTTCTATTTTATTATTAGTTATTCTTGTTAATCTCTTACTGTGCCTAATTTATAAATTAAACTTTATCATAGGTATGTGTGTATAGGAAAAACAGTATGTATAGGGTTTGGTACTATCTGAGGTTTCAGGCATCCACTGGAGGTCTTGGAGCATATCCCCCCTCATGAGTTGGGGAACTAATGCACATTACTTTGAACTTTTCAACCACATATCTGGAACACAGAGAACTTGTGTTCTGTGGTTATCGTGTTTTACTAAGAAATTTTGGCCTTCCTCAAGGTTAGACATATTTTTCCTATGCTTCCTTCTAGAAGTTTTATTATTTTAGATTGTACATTTAAACTAATCTTTTTCAAGCTGATGTTTGCATATAGTATGAGGTAAATTCTTACAAGTTTTCGTTTTTCATGCTGTGTTTGATCTTCTGTCAGATAATCCATCCATTTTCTTTAAGGAATATATCCATTTTGTTTGTTTTTTACTTGATTTGCATAAAGTTGTTCATAATATTCCTTTGTTATTCTGACCAGGTTGTTCTATATCCTCACCAGAAATTGGTATTGTCATGGTTTTTCTTTTGTTGTTTTTTCTTTACTTTTAGGCCTTCTATTAGGGTTATAGTGGTATCTCACTGTTGTTTTAATTTGTAATCCCCTAATAATGAATATTTTAGCATCTTTTCATATGATTATTTACTGTCTGTATGTCTTGTTTGGTGAGGAGTCTATTAAAATCTTTCACCCATTTTGTAAGTGGATTGTTTTCTTATTGTTGAGCTTTCAATATTTTTTCTATGTATGTATTTTGGCCATATGTTCTTTATCAGATACATGTTTTCCAAATATTTTCTATCATTCTGTGGCTGTCATTTTATTAACAGTGTCTATTACAGAGCAGAAGTTTTTAATTTTAATAAAGTCCAACTCATTATTTTTTTCCCTCATGGACCATACTTTTGATATTGTATTTATAAATGCATTGCCAAACCTAAGATCACCTAGATTTTCTCCAACACTTCTACTGGCAAAAACAAAAACAGAACAGGTTAAGAAAGCTATTCACCTGGAAACATGGGTCATTTCTTTCAGAAAATGAAGGATCACTCCAAGGTTAAATCTGGGAACCTTGAAGAACAATTCCCTGGCCATAGAATTGGGTCTGAATTAAAAGAATTGGTGACTGGTTGCTTTTCAGAATCCTTATGGAGCAGTAACTGCTATACTGTATATCTCGTATTATCTGCCATTTTGAGTGGAAATAGCTATTTTGTTGTCTTTGTTACTGGCTCAGCACTATGTTTTGGGTTTCTAGAAGGCGTTTATTTGCCTGTTAAGTTTACTGGTCATTAGGGCAAGAGAATCTGTACTTGAGGAGCTTCATTTGTATACCTAGACCTGATTTAAATGAAGAAATCACAGGCTTCAAGCCTGAGCTGATGCCATAATGGGTTGCTGCTTTGGGGATACTGGAAAGAAGGTAAATGAAACATGAATCATTAGGGGCTGTATCTCAGCCTACAGCAGACTGTTGGTTTGTTGACCCCTAGGAGACATGCTTCAGGATCTACACACAATGGTGTAAACTATCCCTTTGATTATGGCCTGGCCCTGTGACTTGTTTAACCAATGGGAAGTAGCAAATACAACACTGTTATCAGTTTCTAAATTAAGACTTAAGAAAGAAGGTCTGGGAGCTTCTGCTTTTGCTTGCTGTGGGAAACCAGCCAACATGTAATAAGTATAATCCACCTGGGAATGCAATGCTGTGAAAAGCTTATTTACTCAGATTGATAGTCCTTATGCAAAAGAATTGAAACCCAGACCAAGTCCCTGGTGAGGTCTCACCCATCAGCCAGAACCAATCTGCCAACCATATGAGTAAATTCATTTTGCGGGTGGCTCTTTCAGCTCTATCTGAGGCAACCCTGTTACTGCCAAGTGGAGGAGAGACAAGATATCTCCATGTAACCCTGAGAAATTTGCATAATCATGAGCAAACAAATAAAATGGTTGTGTTAAGCCACTGAGCACTGGGATAGTTTATAACACAGCATGAGATAATCAAAACACTACTTTTAATTCTTTTTCTGTTCTATGTCTGTTTATCCATTTGGTGGCTTGTAGAAAAAATTTCAGACTAGGTATTTCTCACTAAAACATCACAAACAATTGAACATCCTATCCCTATCACTATTTATAATTAACAGATTATCTTACTCTGACACACACATACACACTAATGTAGATAAAGATATGTATAAATATATTTTTGACAATTAACTATCTAATATTTAAAAATAAAATTATTTCTTGATTCAGTAGCAAATATATAGTGACAAAGTTAGGATGCTACAGTGTGATTTTTTAAGAAATAAGAAATGACATTCAGAAGAATACAGAAGTGAAAAACATAATCAGTTTTGCTACTTAACAGTCAACCCTTATATTTATGCATGGTGGTTTGTTGGGAATAATTTGTCACCAGTATTTTCCAAAACAAAGCATCACATTACAGATTCATAGAGTTGAATCTCTGAGAGTCCTCATACATATCTATGCTTTTTTGAAGAACTGTATATAACATTCTCACCCTCTGCCAACCCAAGCAATTAAAACCCTTCAATAATCTCATTATGAAGAAGCTTACTGACTGTTAATTTAAAATGATCTTATAGATTATTAATAGGTATTTTGGTACATATTTATCATATATAATAAAAATTATTTGTGATTTTGTCTATACTTTTTCATGGCAAGACATTGAAATGAAGAATTTGATTCCATTATCTTTTCTATTTGCTCAATTCCTATCTTAAATTATTAATTATTGGATTCTTTAGGTTCATTAGGTTATGAAATGATAGAATCATTTACCTAAATTCAATGCATATGGTAAACATTAGTTGAAAATATCTTTGTAGAATACAATGGGAAAAATATATTCTCCTATGTAAATAATGAATCCATGGGTACTGTCTCATTTAAACTGCAGTTCTAGATATCTCAGAACCAAATATTTTTGGACCTTTTCTATGGTAATATAGACAATTCTATTAACTTCACTCAACAAATCTCTGCCTAAATCTGTTCCCCAATATGCTATTTTGTAATTTTCTTTACACATCAGAAAGTGCACATCTCTCACTCTCTGAGAGATCACCGTCTCAATGCTAAGACCCAGCTCCACTCAATGACCAGAAAGCTCAAGTGCTGGACACCCCATGCCAAACAACTAGCAACACAAGAACACAAGCCCACCCATTAGCAGAGAAGCTGCCTAAAATCATACTAAGTCCACAGACACCCCAAAACACACCACGGGACATGGTCCTGCCCACCAGAAAGACAAAATGCAGCCTCATCCACCAGAACACAGGCACCAGTCCCCTCCATCAGGAAGCCTACACAAGCCACTGAAACAACCTTACTCATTGGGGGCAGACACCAAAAACAATGGGAACTATGAACCTGCAGCCTGCAAAAAGGAGACCCCAAACACAGTAAGTTAAGCAAAATGAGAAGACAAAGAAATACACAGCAGATGAAGGAGCAACGTAAAAACCCACCAGACCAAACAAATGAGGAGGAAATAGGCAGTCTACCTGAAAAAGAATTCAGAGTAATGACAGGAAAGATGATCTAAAATCTTGGAAAGAGAAAGGAGAAAATACAAGAAATATTTAACAAGGACCAAGAAGAACTAAACAGCAAACAAACAATGATGAACAACACAATAAATGAAGTTAAAAATTCTCTAGAAGGAATCAATAGCAGAATAACTAAGGCAGAAGAACGGATAAGTGACCTGGAAGATAAAATAGTGGAAATAACTACTGCAGAGCAGAATAAAGAAAAAAGAATGAAAAGAATTGAGGACAGTCTCAGAGACCTCTGGGACAACATTAAATGCACCAACATTTGAATTACAGCGGTCCCAGAAGGAGAAGAGAAAAAGAAAGGGACTGAGAAAACATTTGAAGAGATGATCACTGAAAAATTCCCTAATATGGGAAAGGAAAGAGTCAATCAAGTCCAGGAAGTGCAGAGTCCCACACAGGATAAATCGAAGGAGAACCACGGCAAGACAAATATTAATTAAACTATCAAAAATTAAATACAAAGAAAAAAAAATTAAAAGCAGCAAGGGAAAAGCAACAAATAACATACAAGGGAATCCCCATAAGGTTAACAGCTGATCTTTCAGCAGAAACTCTGCAAGCCAGAAGGGAGGAGCAGGACGTATTTAAAGTGATGAAAGGGAAAAAGCTACAACCAAGATTACTCTACCCAGCAAGTATCTCATTAAGATTCGACAGAGAAATTAAAACCTTTACAGACAAGCAAAAGCTAAGAGAAAACAGCACCACCACACCAGCTTTACAACAAATGCTAAAGGAACTTCTCTAGGCAGGAAACACAAGAGAAGGAAAAGACCTACAATAACAAATCCAAAACAATTAAGAAAATGGTAATAGGAACATACATATCAATAATTACCTTAAATGTAAATGGATTAAATGCTCCAACCAAAAGACACAGACTGGCTGAATGGATACAAAAACAAGACCTGTATATATTCTGTCTAGAAGAAACCCACTTCAGACCTAGAAACACATACAGACTGAAGTGAGGGGGTGGAAAAAGATATTCCATGCAAATGGAAATCAAAAGAAAGGTGAAGTAGCAATTCTCATATCAGAGAAAATAGACTTTGGAATAAGGACTATTACAAGAGACAAAGAAGGACACTACATAATGATCAAGGGATCAATCCAAGAAGAAGACACAATTGTAAATATTTATGCACCCAACACAGGAGAACCTCAATACATAAGGCAAATGCTAACAGCCATAAATAGGGAAATTGACAATAACACAATAATAGTAGTGGACTTTAACACCCCACTTTCACAAACGGACAGATCAACCAAATGAAAATAAATAAGGAAACACAAGCTTTAAATGATAGATTAAACAAGATGGACTTAACTGATATTTATAGGACATTCCATCCAAAAACAACAGAATACATTTTCTTCTCAAGTGCTCATGGAACGTTCTCCAGGATAGATCATATCTTGGGTCACAAAGCAAGCCTTGGTAAATTTAAGAAAATTGAAATCGCATCGAGTATCTTTTCCAAACAGAATGCTATGAGACTGGATATCAATTACAGGAAAAGAACTGTAAAAAGTACAAACATAGGGATGCTAAACAATATGCTACTAAATAACCAAGAGATCACTGAAGAAATCAAAGAGGAAATCAAAAAATACCTAGAAACAAATGACAATGAAAACACGATGGCCCAAAACCTATGGGATGCAGCAAAAGCAGATCTAAGAGGGAAGTTGATAGCAATACAATCCTACCTCAAGAAACAAGAAAAATCTCAAATAAACAATTTAACTTTATACCTAAAGGAACTAGAGAAAGAAGAACAAACAAAACCCAAAATTAGTAGAAGGAAAGAAATCATAAATATCAGAGCAGAAATAAATGAAATAGAAACAGAGAAAACAATAGCAAAGATCAATAAAACTAAGAGCTGGTTCTTTGAGAAGATAAACAAAATTGATAAACCATTAGCCAGACTCATCAAGAAAAAAAGGGGGAAGACTCAAATAAACAGAATTAGAAATGAAAAAGAAGAAGTAACAACTGACTCTGCAGAAATACAAAGGATCATGAGAGACTACTACAAGCAACTATATGCCGATAAAGTGGACAACCTGGAAGAAATGGACAATTTCTTAGAAAAGCACAACCTTCCGAAACGGAACCACGAAGAAATATAAAATAGAAAAACACCAATCACAAGCAGTGAAACTGAACTGTGATTAAAAATCTTCCAACAAACAAAAGCCCAGGACCAGATGGCTTCACAGGCGAATTCTATCAAACATTTAGAGAAGAGCTAACATCCATCCTTCTCAAACTCTTCCAAAATATAGCTGAGGGAGGAACACTCCCAAACTCATTCTACGAGGCCACCATCACCCTGATACCAAAACCAGACAAAGATGTTCCAAAAAAGAAAACTACAGGCCAATATCACTGATAAACACAGAAGCAAATATCCTCAACAAAATACTAGAAAACAGAATCCAGCAGCACATTAAAAGGATCATACAGCATGATCAAGCGGGGTTTATCCCAGGAATGCAAGGATTCTTCAATATATGCAAATCAATCAATGTGATACACCATATTAACAAAGTGAAGGATAAAAACCATATGATCATCTCAATAGATGCAGAAAAATCTTTCAACAAAATTCAACACCCATTTATGAGAAAAACCCTCCAGAAAGTAGGCACAGATGGAACTTACCTTGACATAATAAAGGCCACATATGACAAACCCACAGCCAACATCGTTCTCAATGGCAAAAAACTGAAACCATTTCCACTAAGATCAGGAACAAGAAAATGTTGCCCACTTTCACCACTATTATTCAACATAGTGTTGGAATTTTTAGCCACAGCAATCAGAGAAGAAGAAGAAATAAAAGGAATCCAAATCAGAAAAGAAGAAGTAAAACTGTCACTGCTTGCAGATTACATGATACTATACATAGAGAATCCTAAAGATGCTACCAGAAAACTACTAGAGCTAATCAATGAATTTGGTAAAGTAGCAGGATACAAAATTAACACACAGAAATCTTTTGCATTCCTATATACTACTGATGAAAAATCTGAAAGAAAAATAAAGGAAACACTCCCATTTACCATTGCAACAAAAATAATAAAATGACTAGGAATAAACCTACCTAAAAAGACAAAATGTCTGTATGCAGAAAACTATAAGACACTGATGAAAGAAATTAAAGATGATACAAACAGAATGAGAGATATAACATGTTCTTGGATTGGAAGAGTCAACACTGTGAAAATGACTATACTTCCCAAAGCAATCTACAGATTCAATGCAATCCCTATCAAACTACCACTAGCATTTTTCACAGAACTAGAACAAAAAATTTCACAATTTGTATGGAAACACAAAAGACCCCGAATAGCCAAAGGAATCTTGAGAAAGAAAAACGGAGCTGGTGGAATCAGGCTCTGTGACTTCAGACTATACTACAAAGCTACAGTAATGAAGATAGTATGGTACTGGTACAAAAACAGAAATATAGATCAATGGAACAGGATAGAAAGCCCAGAGATAAACCCACGCATATATAGCCACCTTATCTTTGATAAAGGAGGCAAGAGTTACAATGGAGAAAAGACAGCCTCTTCAATAAGTGGTGCTGGGAAAACTGGACAGCTACATGTAAAAGAATGAAATTAGAACATTCCCTAACACCATACACAAAAATAAACTCAAAATGGATGAAAGACCTAAATGTATGGTCACCTTATCTTTGATAAAGAAGGCAAGAATATACAATGGAGAAAAGACAGCCTCTTCAATAAGTGGTGCTGGGAAAACTGGACAGCTACATGTAAAAGAATGAAATTTGAACACTCCCTCACACCACACACAAAAATAAACTCAAAATGGATTAAAGACCTAAATGTAAGACCAGACACTATAAAACTCTTAGAGGAAAACATAGGCAGAACACTCTATGACATAAATCACAGCAAGATCCTTTTTGACCTCCCTCCTAGAGAAATGGAAATAAGAACAAAAATAAACAAATGGGACCTAGTGAAACTTAAAAGCTTTTGCACAGCAAAGGAAACCATAACAAGACAAAAAGACAACCCTCAGAATGGGAAAAATATTTGCAGATGAAGCAACTGGCAAAGGATTAATCTCCAGAATATACAAGTGGCTCATGTAGCTCAATATAAAAAAAAACAAACAAACCAATCCAAAAATGGGTAGAAGACCTAAATAGACATTTCTCCAAAGAAGATATACAGATTGCCAACAAACATATGAAAGGATGCTCAAGATTACTAATAATTAGAGAAATGCAAATCAAAACTACAGTGAGGTATCACCTCACACCAGTCAGAATGGCCATCATCAAAAAATCTACAAACAAATGCTGGAGAGGGTGTGGAGAAAAGGGAACTCTTTTGCACTGTTGGTGGGAATGTAAATTGATACAGCTACTATGGAGATCAGTATGGAGGTTCCTTAGAAAACTAAAAATAGAACTACCATATGACCCAGCAATCCCACTACTGGGCATATACCCTGAGAAAACTCTAATTGAAAAAGAGTCATGTACCACAATGTTCATTGCAGCACTATTTACAATAGCCAGGACATGGAAGCAACCTAAGTGTCCATCGGCAGATGAATGGATAAAGAAGATGTGGCACATATATACAATGGAATATTACTTAGCCATAAAAAGAAACGAAATTGAGTTACTTGTAGTGAGGTGGATGGACCTAGAGTCTGTCATACAGAGTGAAGTAAGTCAGAAAGAGAAAAACAAATACTAACATATATATATGGAATCTGAAAAAAAATATATGCTAACATATATGTATGGAATCTAAAAAAAAAAAATCGTTCTGATGAACCTAGGCGCAGGACAGGAATAAAGACGCACACATAGAGAATGGACTTGAGGATACAGGGTTGGGGAAGGATAAGCTGGGACGAAGTGAGAGAGTAGCATTGACATATATACACTACCAAATGTAAAATAGATAGCTAGTGGGAAGCAGCCGCATAGCACGGGGAGATCAGCTTGGTGTTTTGTGACCACCTAGAGGGTTGGGTTAGGGAGGGTGGGAGGGAGATGCAAGAGGGAGGGGATATGGGGACATACGTATATGTATAGCTGATTCACTTTGTTATACAGCAGCAACAAACACAACAATGTAAAGCAACTATACTCCAGTAAAGATGTTTTAAAAAAAAGAAAAAACACATGCACAATTTTCTTCTATAATTCTCTCTCTCTCTCTCTCTCTCTGCACCCTACTCCAACCTTTCTGTATGTAATTATAGGTACTTTGGGCATATAGACTTCCAGTTCTCTTTCTAGAGTTTCTTTGAAGAGCTTAAAGAATTGACTAGTTAGCAAAATAATACTTACTGAGGTTTTAACAATAAGGTTAAAGCATTCACTTAACTTTTTTGCTCTGAGGCTTTTTCTTAATAGCAGTACAGTGGATTTCATCTTTGTCCCAAAGCTGTCTTCGTGACAAGTTTAATTTGATGAGAAGCATTTTCATGTTTTTAATGCTGAAATTTCAGGAACTAATAAACTTTCTATTTTACATTAATTATGTTTGCAGACTGAACTCATTTTTTCTTGTAATACTTTATACATCAGATAATAAAAGTCAACACCCACCCAGTATTTGGCCTCAAAACTTACTTGTCCATTGGCACAAGTTTACTAAATGCATTTTTATTCCTTCCAATTTGTTATAGGTGGTATTTTTACCAAATGTTTCACCACTATCATATGAATGCATCACCAAAAGTTAAGTAACCATTCTGCAGTTTCTCATAGCAGGTTCCTTATACTTCCCACCCAGTTGTAAAGCTAATATTTTTTGTTGATTGAAGTACCTCATTTCTAGGTGCCAAATCCTGTTTTAGAAATTTGTTGCTCTAAAAATAGCCTATAAAATAAACATCTTCAAGTATCACAATGATAAAACAAGTATTTATATTTCATTCACAGGTCTGCAGAAGGCTAGGAGGTCAGTCAGTCAAGACAGATCAGCTAGGATTCTATGCTTTAGGCTATGTATTGATTGGACTTGGCTTAGTGCTGAAGATTAGGGTTTAGAACTGCTCCATTAGAATTTTTGTAACTCAATAATAAAAAGAAAACTATCTGAATTAAAAATGAGCAAAATTATGAATACACAGTTAACCAAAAATTATATATAAATGGTAAATCGGCATGTGAAAAGATGCTCATCATTGCTGGTCATCAAGAAAAGACAAACTGAACTCACAATGGGATAACCACTACACTCTACAATGGGTAAAATTAAAAAAAAATTATTACTAAGTGTTAGTGGAATTCTCCAATATTTCTGGCAAAAATATAAAAGTGCACAAGTACTTTAGGAAACGGTTTGGCAGTTTCTTATAGTTAAATATGCAGTTACTCTTTAAACTAGAAGTTCTGTGATGTGTGTTCTAGGGCTTGCTCACACTGGCCTCATGAGTGCTTTCCAGGCATATCTCTTCTTGACTCTGGCTTCAAGGTGTAATGTTTGTAGTGTGAAATCATTCATGGTGAGAATATTTACACTGTGGCAGTCAGCAAAGACTACAATCAAAGTTGTCTCCTCCACCATCCAGAAAGCTGGCTGTTAAACATTTACATCATGTCTCTACAGCAATTCCACTCTTAGGTATTTGCACAAGAAATTAAAACATATATCCACAAAGATTGTACACAAATAATATAGCAGCATTACTAATAATATGAAACATGTAAAGAATGCCCATCAAGGACTTCCCTGGTGGCGCAGTGGTTAAGAATCCGCCTGCCAATGCAGGGGACACAGGTTCGAGCCTGTGTCCGGGAAAATCCCACATGCTGCAGAGCAACTAAGCCTGTGCGCCACAACTACTGAGCCTGTGCTCTAGAGCCCACGAGCCACAACTACTGAGCCCGTGTGTCACAACTACTGAAGCCTGTGCACCTAGAGTCTGTGCTGCACAACAAGAGAAGCCACCGTAATGAGAAGACCATGCACCGCAACAAAGAGTAGCCCCTGCTTGCCACAGCTAGAGAAAGCCTGCATGCAGCAATGAAGACACAGTGCAGCCAAAAATAAGCAAATAAAATAAATAAATTTAAAAAAAAGAATGTTGATTAAGACATCTATCAATGTTTGTCCATTAAGAGGTAAATGGATAAACAAAATGTGGCATAGTATTCTGCAGTAATAAATGGCATAGAATAATGATGTAGAATGTAGCAGTAATAAACAATGGTTGCAGGTACATGCAACAACATAGATGAATCTAAAATCATTATCCAAATTAGACAATCCAAACATCTGGACTATATACTATATATGTCCACTTACATGACATTCTAGAAAAGATAAAATTATAAAAATATAAACAAGAGCAGTAGTTGCTAAGGGCCAGGGTTTGGGGGAAGGCATTGACCGAAAAGTGTTCCCAAAACTTTTTGAGGTGAATGAAATGTTCTAGCTTGATTTTAATGAAGTTTATATGCCTATGTACACTTTATTAAAGCTCATAAAACTCTACTCTTCAAATGGTGTATTTTGATACGAGTAGATTATATTTAGATTAAGAAAATATTTTAAAAATTTAGCACAGTCTAATCTTGGGAATCTAAACAATGAATTTACACTGCATACCTGATAGAATTATAATTTATGCACAAGTGGAAAAATGGTAAACAGAGGAAATTATCTAGGCAATTTACAATAAAGAATTACAGAAATAAAATAAATTTTTAAAAAGTGTAATTAAAATGTTAAATGGTCCCTGAAAATATAATCATTTCTGCCTGTGTTTATTTATATATGGAAAAGATTTTCATTCTATCTATGAATATACACAAATGGCCTCTTGATTTGATTTACACCAAAGCATGACTCTGTAATTTAGGAAAAATGTTTACTGTTAAAAAACTTTTTTTTAAAAAGCCCTGCATGGGGCTTCCCTGGTGGCGCAGTGGTTGAGAATCTGCCTGCCAATGCAGGGCACACGGGTTCGAGCCCTGGTCTGGGAAGATCCCGCATGCCGCGGAGCAACTGGGCCCGTGAGCCACAACTACTGAGCCTGCGCGTCTGGAGCCTGTGCTCCGCAACAAGAGAGGCCGCGATAGTGAGAGGCCCGCGCACCGCGATGAAGAGTGGCCCCCGCTTGCCGCAACTAGAGAAAGCCCTCGCACAGAAACGAAGACCCAACACAGCCAAAAATAAAAATAAATAAATAAATAAATATTAAAAAAAAAAAAAGTCCTGCATGTTAAAAGGGAATTAATTTGAGAAATAACACTTTTTTTCTTTATGTGAAAATAGGTCCAGTGTCACAAAATCATAGAAGGCTCAGTCAGTATTTGTAGAATAAATCATGTACTTAATATGGACTCTTAAAACGTATTTCTAGATTCACATTCTCCTTATTAAAGATATGAAAGATAATGTAAAAAATCAATACTGGACATAAAATGTTTCCATTAATATATTTTTGAAAGCAGTTCTTATGCTTCACAGTTCAAGACATGCAATAGGCATAAAGAAACTCCCCAAACCATGATGGAATTTGCTTTCAGTCCATTATCAAATTATCAGCTGTATACAATCATTATTACATAATCAGCATAATGATGTTTACTTACTTTCCCAACATGACTATTGAGAATCTAAGTATTCAGTAAAATGATTTTTTCCTTTAGAAAGACGTAAGTATTAGGTATGAAACTGTTGATGTTACAGTCTTTTTAAAAAGTTAAATTACTAGAAGTGTTATCAGAATCTCAGGTTAGTGATCCAATTCTTATACAGAGTTTGATATAGTCTAAAATAAAAATGAAATAAAAATATAATAATCATCCCAGAAAAATATAATCTAAAAGTTTCTCTTAGTTCATGGTGCTTCTTGTACTGCAGTAGATACCCAAATTCCCTTGGTTTTAATATAACCATTTAATTTGGCTATTCAGATTTGTATACACTAATCTTTAAATTGACAAGAACTAAAAATGTGAAAGAAAATGTGAAAAGCCTCCTTCTTAAAGATGGGAAAGTGGGCAATACACAATGGAATTACCAAACCAAAATCGAATTAGGGTAAAACTTATTAAGTAAGCTAAACACTGATATCATTTTTATCCTGAATAGCATTGCAAAGTCTGGTTACATTTTTTTAAAATTAATTAATTAATTTATTTATTTATGGCTGTGTTGGGTCTTCTTTTCTGTGCGAGGGCTTTCTCCAGTTGCGGCGAGCAGGGTCCACTCTTCATCGCGGTGCACGGACCTCTCACTGTCGCGGTCTCTCGTTGCGGAGCACAGGCTCCAGACGCGCAGGCTCAGTAGTTGTGGCTCACGGGCCCAGATGCTCCGCGGCATGTGGGATCCTCCCAGACCAGGGCTCGAACCCGTGTCCCCTGCATCGGCAGGCAGACTCTCAACCACTGCGCCACCAGGGAAGCCCTGGTTACATTTTTTAATGTAAACATTTCTATTAACATATTATATACACAAAACAAGTTAAATATTTTAAATATACAATTTGTTGAATATCCACAAAGTCAGCATACCCATGTAACTAAAATCCAGATCAAGAAACAGTACATTACCAAAACATGAGAAGCCCTCTCCTGCCTTCTTAGTCACTACCTGGCTTACCCTTCCAAGGGCAACAATTGTCCTGAATTCTAACACCATATATTAGTTTTGCTTACTGTTAAACTTTATATAAAAGAAATCATTCAGTATGTACTTACTTGTGTCTGGCTTATTTTATTAACTGATATATTTGTCATGTGTATTTGTAGTTTGTTCATTCTCATCGCTGAAGAGTATTAAGCTGTATGGCTACACTACCATTCTACTGTAATGACGTTTAGGTTATTTTTAGTTTACACACTCTGGGAATAATGTTGCTATAAGGACTACTGTACAAACCTTTTGGCAAAAATGAATATGTTTATGTGTATATAAGTGGAATAGATGTTCTTAGTATTACACATATTTATCTTTAGTAGTGTCAAGAAGTTTTCCAAAATGTCTGCATGATTTTTATTCCCACTAGCAATGTACAAGGGCTGGAGCTGTTCCACACTGGGTATGGCCTGTCTTTTTCAATTTAGCCATGCTGGTAGATGTCTAGTGGCTCTTACTGTGGCTTTATTTTGTATTTTCCTGATGACTAAAGAAATTAAACACTTTTTTCATATGTTTGTTTAATTGCCAATCTGTTATCCTCTTTGGTGAAATTTATTACCTTTTAATACATTTTCTTCTGTCCATTTTTCTATTTATTTCTCTGCTCTTTTCTTACTGATTTGTAAGAATTTTCAAATATTATTTACACCAGTCTGTTGTATTGTATATACCAGATATCTGTATTACTAGTACCTTCTTTCAGTCTGTGTGTTGTTTTTTCACTCTATGAATGGAGCCTTTTGATGATCAGATGTTCTAAATTTTAATGTAGATTACTACAGCAGATATTTTTCTCTCATGATGTGTTTTGCTCATTGCAATGTCATAAGGATATTTTCTAATATTTCTTTTATATTTATTGTTTTAACTTGCACATTTATATTTGCAATCCATCTGCAATTGACTTAGAAAATAGTTTAACAGGTTCTGTTTCTTTTTCCCCATATGAATATCCAATCAACCCAGAATTATTTGTTGAAAGACTATCCAGACTATCCTTACTCTCAAAATTTTAATGGCACCTTTATCCTAAATCAGGTGACTATAAATATGTGATCTACTTCTGAATTTCCTATTTTGTTCCATTCCTCGGTTTATCTATCTATGTATAATGGATTGTAAGTTCATTTGAATTCTCTGCATTTATTTCATCTCTGAAAAACAACTGTTTTATGTAGTCCTTATCAATAATTATTTTCTTTTTGATGTACTCCACTAGTTATGTCCTCTAATAAATTTTTTTTAAATAGAGGTAGCAGGAATATTTGTCACATGCCCAAACTCAGGCAGAAAACTCAATAATTTGCCATTTTATCTAATACCTAGTAGACAGTAGACGCTCAACAAATATGCAGATATGAATCTCCTCAAGGGAACAGTGCTGCATAATAATTTGTAACACATCCTGAATCACAGAGATATGACTATGAATACTATATCACTTTAATTATGAATTAGAGGAAATTACTTTGATCTATGCTTTGGTCAAACATTTGTAAGACAGGTATAATAACTAGTTACCTGTTTCTTAGAATTAATGTTATAATTAAAATGTGAAATCCTTAGCTTAGTACCTGTCTAGAGTAAACACTCACTGTATGTTAGTTTAAATACATTTATATTTATTATATTTACATGGTATGTTTATATACATAATGATTCTAGGATGAATATGTGAACATAGTAGTCAAATTTCAAAAATAACTGAATTTTTAAATCATGAAACCCCTTTCTCACAAAGAATAGTAGTACCAGGATTATAACAGAACAACAAAAACACATTTGAGAATTGAGATTCTATTTCCCCTTCAGATTTAAACTCATCTGCCACATTTCGATGTAATCCAAAATTTGGTCTCATTTTGACCAATTTCCAAGTACATTCCTTGCTTTTAGACAGCTGGTTTACTCAGTCTCTTCTTAAAGTAACCTGTAGTTCTCTGAAGCAATTCATCCTACCTAGAACACCCTCCTTTCTTTGTTTTACTTCTGCAAACCTCATATACACTTGAATAAGACCAAGATCAACCCTTATATTAAAACCTTCCATAACTCCTATGCTTTGTAATAAACTTTTCAATTTATGATACCCCATTAGCATAAGCTTTGGTTGAAATATCATCTTCTCAATGAGATTTCTAAAGACAACTCATTACTTTCCATTACTGCCATTATTGGCATATTAATACCCCTTACTCTTTCCTGCTTGTTCCATAGCACTTATTCCTTTTCAACACACTCATAATATTTGTGTGTATATCATTTTGTATTGACATAGCTATGTAAGTACATATGTCTATATCTATATAGATATGTAGGTAGGTATTTATTTGGTTTACTTTTTTATCTGACACTTCCACTAGAATGCAAGCTACTACAGTGCAAGTATTTTGTCTCTTTTCCTCATAATAGTTCTTCAGCTCCCCAAACAGTTTATGACATACAGTTGATACACAAGAAATATTAGTAAAATGAATGAATAAAAGAACGTATATTAATCTTTCCTCTTATGTATGTTACAAAATGACCTGATAATAACCACTGTGTCTTTTCCTTTTTATTCACGTTCACAACAATAAAATTAAATCCCTCACAAAGGTAGAATTCTTTAGGATAGTCACCATTTCAAAAAGAGACACATCAAAATCTTAAAAATACAGTGGGGTCAGGATGTTGGTGTTTAATGGTAATACAGAGAATATGGGAAATGGGGTGAAGGATGTAGTAACAGTAAATGTCAGAAAGGCCTGAGAATGTAGCAAAACCCCTAGCCTTTGCAAATCTGGTTTCAGGATTGATCTATGACTCAGAATATGCTGGGCTGTGGATACTTGCAAGGCTGAGTGAGTAAATGGCACTGCAGTTTGGGAAGGGGAGTGGGCCAATATAATGCGATGGTTCAGAAAGAATTATAATACCAAGTTCAAATCCTGGCTCTGTCACTTATTTGTAGTGTGAGCTTGGCAAAGTCGATATTCCTCTGTTCCACATTTTCCTCAATTGCAATAAGAAGATGAGACCAGCACATGTCAGTTCTTTTGTGTATATATCCAGAAATGCAATTGCTCTATCAAATGATAATTCTATGTGTAAAGTTTTGAGGAACCATCATACTGTTTTCTGCAGCAGCCACGCCATTTTCAGTTCCCACCAGCAATGCACAAGGGTTCTACTTTCTCCACATTTATGTCGACACTTGTTTTCTGCTTTTTCTTTTAATAATATTCATCCCAATGGGTGTGAACTGTTATCTCATTGTGGTTCTGGTTTCCATTTCCCTAATGATTAGTGATGGTGAGCATTTTTCATGCGCTTATTGGCCATTTGTATACCTTCTTTGGAGAAATGTCTATTCGTCTTTGCCCATTTTTGAAATGGGTTGTTTTATTGTTGTTGAATTTTAGGAGTTCTTTATAAATTTTACATATTAATTTCTTCCCAGATATATTCTTTGCAAATATTTTTCCTCATTTTGTGGGTTGCCTTTTTACTCTGTTGATAATGTCTTTTGATTCATAGGTGTTTATACTTTCGATGGAGTCCAGTTTGTCTTTTTTTTTTTTTTCTGCTTCTGCCTTTGGTGTCATACCCAAAAAACACAACATGGCAAAGCTATTCTCTAATTTGTTGGCATAAATAACACAACAATCCTGGAGCCAGAGTTGCAATTCCCAAGTCTTTCCATATATTGTTTCCAACCTATAGTTATCACCGACTTATAGGTAAGGCAGACTGGTACTTGGAGTAATATGGGACACATTATACAGTCAAAGTTAGGCCAAGGGAGTGAGTGTCATATGTATATTATATATTACAGATTTCATGAAGGCATTAGGCATGAAATGTACAGGATTTGAAGCCCAACAGACCAAAAGCTAGTATATCTATTCATGGCACCTTGGGCAAGCTTTGAAATCTCCCAGTCCCAAGCCCCAAGTACCCAAACTCTAAAATGACAATAATACTTACTCAGAGTTATGTAAATAACTTGTGCAGTTCTTGAAATCTACTACTAGGAACTCTACTGATGGTAGCTAAAACAACCATTAACAAATGATACGTATGTCTCAAGTATTCTCCCGTTCTGTGTAGCATATTGGTTGACATATAGGAGTTAAATAAAAGCTGTGGTTTAAGTATATGTATATCACGAGCTCACAGTGAAATGACTCTACTGCCTCTATCCAGAGAAAGGAGACTCGATTTTTCAGTTATCACCTATGCTCTGTTTGAGGTCCTTATAGTATGCATGTGAAAAACATATGAACTAAAAATACTTGAATTTGCTAGAACAAAAG
Organism: Balaenoptera physalus; assembly: GCF_965194825.1. Taxonomy (NCBI): domain Eukaryota; kingdom Metazoa; phylum Chordata; class Mammalia; order Artiodactyla; family Balaenopteridae; genus Balaenoptera; species Balaenoptera physalus. Next base: position 95,751,323 of record NC_138890.1, on the reverse strand, counting down.
ATGACAAAGTATAGTTGTAATAATCACAAAGTCATTGTAGTTGTATGCTTTCTTAAATACCAAAACAATTTTGCTGCTTAAACTGGAGGGGGCACTTGGGGACCACACAAATAATACATAGAAACAAAGGAGGAATTTTACTTGATGCAAAATTGCATTGAATTTGGATACTTTACATTTGCTTTTTAATTGAATAGAAACTGACATTTTTAAAGAAAAACAAATATAAAGATATTCATTAACATTTTATCTGAAAGTGGTATGGGAATATAATCCAATGTCTTCTTTTGACTGTTATTTTTACTAAGAACAAGTGAATTGTCTATTTCTTTATAAAGCTTAAATTGCTTTTTAATCAGAGGACTATTTTAAATATGGTGAATTATTTTTCTTATTGTAAAAGTAATATACGTACACTGTTGAACAAGAGAGAGAAATGAAGAATAATAAAAAATAATAAATAATAAATAGAAAATAGTTGGTAGTGACAACTATTAATGTGTTAGTGTGCTCTCTTTCATTCTTCTTCTTTTCATAAGTTTTAACATTTTAGTATCAACTAATAGACTCATATTGTTTGTATCCTCAATTTTCATGTACTATTATAATGTAAACAATTTCCTAGCCCATTATTTTTCAAATCTGATTTTTCATAGTTGCATAAAATTCCATTATATGAAAGTGCCACAGTTTACTTACTATGCTAAAGCTGGAATTTCACTTTTGTTGCTATTACAAATACAACTGTGAATTAGTCAAAGTCTTATTTTTGAGCAACAGAAATCTAACTCAAATCAACTTAAGCAAGAAGTAGACCAAAATTATTTTATTTGAAAAGTACTAGTATATCTGCTGCAGATGAAGGATGATTTCTACCAACAAACCATAACAAATGTATGGGTATGTCAGGGTCTCATGAATCACTGGGATTAGGGTTTCAATTCCTCCAAGATCCATCTCTCACTCTATATGATATTGTGATTTATAATAAGAAATATATATTTGGTCTTTGTCCTTGTTTCTGGTACAGAGCTCCTAAAATCTTTGAAATTTCCTGAGTGATGAAAGCAATAAAACGTGTATTGTTATGTTAATGGGGTTACTTTTGGACCTGTGGGAGCTGGTTGCCAGGAGAACCAACCACATGATTAGAGGGTTGGAAATTTCAGTTCCACCCCAGATCTCTGGGAAGGGGAGAGGAACTGGAGGTTGAATCAGTCAACTATGGCCAATGATTTAATCAATCATGCCTATGTAATGAAGCCTCCATTAAAAACCCAAAGGGAGTGGGTTTGGAGAGCTTCCAGGTTGGTGAACATGTGGTGATTTGGGGAAAGTGGCATACTTGGAGAGAGCATGGAAGCTCCAAGCCCTTTCCCCATACCTTGCCCTATGCAACTCTTCAACCTGGCTGTTCCTGAGTTATATCCTTTTATAATAGACCAGCAATCTAGGGAATAAATGGGTTTCCTGAGTTCTTTGAGCCACTCTAGCTAAGTAATCAAACAGCAAGGTAGCAGGATACAAGATTAACATACAGAAATCAGTTGCATTTCTTTACACTAACAATGAAATATGAGAAAGAGAATATAAAAAAAAAAATCCCTTTTAAAATCACATCAAAAACAAATACTTAGGAATAAACCTGACCAAGGAGGTGAAAGACTGAGAACTATCAAACATTAATAAGGGAAACTCAAGATGATTCAAAGAAATGGAAAGATATCCATGCTCTGGCATTGGAAGAATTAATACTGTTAAAATGGCCATACTACCCAAAGCAATCTACAGATTTAATGTGATCCCTATCAAATTACCCATGACATTTTTCACAGAACTAGAACAAATAATCCTAAAATTTATCTGAAACCGTAAAAGACCCAGAATTGCCACAGCAATCTTGAGGAAAAAGAACAAAACAGGAGGCATACCCCTCCCAGACTTCAGACAATATTACAAAGCTACATTAATTAAAACAGCATGGTACCGGCACAAAAACATACATATGGATCAATAGAACAGAATAGAGAGCCCAGAAATAAACCTACGCACCTATGGTCAATTAATCTTCGACAAAGGAGGCAAGAATTTACAATGGAGAAAAGACAGCCTCTTCACCAAGTGGCATTGGGAAAGCTGGACAGCCACATATGTAAATCAATGAAGTTAGAACACACCCTCACACCATACACAAAAATAAACTCAAAGTGGCTTAAAGACTTAAATATAAGATGTGACATCATAAAACTCCTAGAAGAGAACATAGGCAAACATTCTCTGACATAAATCATACAAATGTTTTCTTAGGTCAGTCTCCCAAGGCAATAGAAATAAAAGCAAAAATAAACAAATGGGACCTAATCAAACTTACAAGCTTTTGTACAGCAAAGGAAACCATAAAGAAAACAAAAAGACAACCTACAGAATGGGAGAAACATTTGCACACAATGTGGCCGACAAGCGCTTGATTTCCAAATATACAAACAGCTCATACAACTCGACAGCAAAAAAACAAGCAACCCAATCAAAAAATGGGCAGAAGCCCTAAACAGATATTTCTTCAAAGAAGAAATACAGATGGCCAACAGTCACATGAAAAGATGCTCAACATCGCTAATTATTAGAGAAATGCAAATCGAAACTACAATGAGGCACCACCTCACACCGGTCAGAGTGGCCATTATTTAAAAATCTGCAAATAACAAATGCTGGAAAGGGTGTGGAGAAATGGGAACCCTCCTACACTGTTGGTGGGAATGTAAATTGGTGCAGCCACTATGGAAAACAGTATGGAGGTTCCTCAGAAAGCGAAAAATAGGATTACTGTATGATCTAGCAATCCCACTCCTGGGCATATATTCAGACAAAACTATAATTCAAAAAGATGCATGTACCCCTATGTTCATAGCAGCACTATTCACAATAGCCAAGACATGGAAACAACCTAAATTTCCATCGACGGATGAATGGCTAAAGAAGATGTGATACATACATACAATAGAATACTACTCAGCCATAAAAATGAATGAAATAATGTCATTTGCAGCAACATGGATGGAACTAGAGATTATCATACAAAGTAAAGTAAGTTAGAAAGAGAAAGACAAATACCATATGGTATCACTTACATGTGGAATCTAAAATATGACGCAAATGAACTTATCTACGAAACAGAAACGGACTCACAGACATAGAGAACAGACTTGTGGTTACCAAGGGGAGGTGGTAGGGGAGGGATGGATTGGGAGTTTGGGATTAGCAGATGCAAATTATTGATATTATATATAGAATGGATAGACAACAAGGTCCTTACTGTATAGCACAGGGAACTATATTCAATATCCTATGATAAACCATAATGGAAAAGAATATTAAAAAGAATGTATGTATATATGAATAACTGAATCACTGCTGTACAGCAGAAATTAACACAACATTGTAAATCAACTATACTTCAATAAAATAAATTTTAAAATAAGAGAATGAGAACCAAAAAATAAAATATAAAAATAAATATAGCCAGTCAGTCAGAAGTACAACTGATAATTTGGACTTGTGATTGGCATCCTGAGTTGGAGGGGGATATTGGAACCTCCAATTTGTAGTTGGTTGGTCAGAAACACAGCTAACAGCCTGGGCTGGTGACCTGTGTCTAAAGCGGGTAGCAGTTTTGTAGGACTGAACCTTAAACCTGTGGACTCTGATGCTATCTCCAAGTAGGTAGTGTCAGAATTAAATTGACTTCTCCGGCAACCTGCTGGTGTTTGAGAGTTGTTTGAGGATGTAGGGGAACCCCCTCTTCCACAACGGAATTGGTACCAGAACCCTTTTATTCCCTCTCCTGTCATCTTGTTTTCTTCCTTTTTCAGTTTTTTTCTTACCAAATGCAGACTGATTTCCACCACATGGCAAGATGTTCATTAATAGTATCAAGCCTTATTTTCCTAGTTTCTTCCACAAATAAACAACCCAAATTGCTTTACACGTTTTGGTGAAGGATTTTAATTGGCTTATCTTGGGTCTAGGCAGATGCTACCAAAGCCATGAGGAAGTGAGCTGTGGTGGGGAATGGTGTCTAGGAGAAATGAAGGGTACACTGCTGACCACAGTATAGTGATCCATTCAGTGCTGCAAACAGCATCTTGTGCACTTATCTTTCCCCATATCCATGATTATTTCTCAGGATAAACTCCTAAATGGAAACTACTCTTTCAAACCAAAAGAGTGATTTTAAGGCTTTTGATACACATTGCTAGGTTGCCTCTTAGCAATGTGTCATCAATTTTATACTCAGTAAAAGTGAGCTTATAATGAAAATTTCACCAATGACATCTTAGCATATTTAAAAATTACGTCAAGTTGATAGATGATATTTGTGTATTTGTTTTTTATTGCTGAGTAACAAATTATAACAAACTTAGTGGCTTAAAACAATCACTCGTTATCTCACAATTCTGTAGGTCAAAAGTCCAGATGTGCTTAGGGTCTCTCAAGGCCAATAATAAGATGTGGACCAAGTGGGACTCCTATTTAGAGGCTCTGGGAAGAATTGCTTCTGAGATCATTCATGCTGTTGATACAATTCAGTTCCTGGTGATTGTGGAACTGAAGTACACATTTTCTGGCTTGATGTCATCTGGGAATTGCATTTGGTTCCTAGAAGCTGTTCTTCAGTCTTTACATGTAGCTCCCTCAGTCTTCTAGCTGGCAGTGGTATGAGAAATCCTTCTGATATGTCAAATCTGTCTGACTTCCCCTTCTGCCATCAGCAGGAGAAAGCTCTCAAGCTATTAAGGGCTCATCCAGCCCACCTGGGTAATTGATCTATATTAAGGTCAACTGTGACATACAAAATTAACGTAATCATGGGAGTGATAGCTCATTATATTCAAATTCTAGGGACTAGAGCTGGGTATCTTTGGGGAAACATTTTAGAAATTCTGCTTACAGGATACAGAATTTTACAGTTTTAAATACATGGCTTTGTGAAAAGTAATACTATAAGGAAGTCAAGATATTTGATATCTAGATCTGACGTATCCACTAGTTATATGTGTCTCCATGAGCAATATATTTACCTGTCTAACCTAAATTTTCTCCTATGCAAAAAAAAATTGTATTATATAATCCCTAGCTTTCTTTCTATTCAAAAAGAGCCTAATATTTGAAAGACTAATATGGATCAGTAAACTAAACAATACACTATAGACTCTATAGGCTGTTTCTTTGTTTTCCAGAGATATATCCTTACACTCTAGTTTGACCTATATCACAAAGCTGGGCCTATCCTTCCAATCAGCTTTCTCTCCATAGTATTATATCTGCCAGTATATACATCTCTTCCTTTGATATCCAACTCTTATGCCACTAACTTCACTTCCTATGTTGATCTAGTAGTAGGAATCTCAGATTCTTTACAGGTCATAAATGGGCAAAAAAATCTTCATCAAGAGGGGAGTGTTTTGTTCTGGCTAGCTGTGGGAAGAGAGAGAATTAAGAAAACAACAAATCAGGAGATAAGTAAAGAAAAAATGAGGTCTCATTGTTTAGGCCTTATTCCATTTGGTGACACATCGAGAATCTGGCAGGAAGGTGACAAATTTCTAAAACTGATTCATCAAAATTTTTATGAGTTGGGTACTCTTAATTAATTAAGTGATGCCTCTGAAAACTGTATGCAGTATTGCACTCCATTTCAACATATTCTTTATGCATTAGAATAAATTCCTTATTGTACTCTAGAGGACTTGAATGAGATTTTATAAGACTCTCCTGACATAAGTTGCACACAGGGATCTTGTCTCAAATATTAGTACATCTCGACTAAATGTAAAATGAAATCTTAGAACAAGTGGGACATCTTATATAGAGAACAGCTCCATATACCTTCTGTGAAAAACTAGGGGTGGATTTTTTTGAAGAGAAACATTCTATAATTCGAACTTTGTAAATGTATCAATATGTTTCCTTTGAATAGAATAGTTTTGGTAATTTACATACATGTGCAGAGGACGGTATGTTTGTGCTACTGTTCTGAAAGCAAGGGGATATTCTTATTAGCTTTATCTCCATCTGTCTATAAAATAACCAGACAGCACTTGTTAATAATGTCAAATTATCTTTGTGAAAATTTGACCAAGGAGCTCTCTTTCAAAACCCTTTAGCTAGTATCTTTCAGAATACTGAATGCCATCTGGTGATGTGAGACCATGTAACATAGCAACTACATCTCTTTAGCAGGAAGGTACTACACTAGCCAGACAGCTGACTTTGGTTGGGTAATAACAATACCATTTGTTTTTAAGAGAAACCATGTTCAAATATTTCAGTTAATTTCATGCTTTCCAGAAAATTATCAGACTTATGGTATCTAGTTTGTTTCCCTTTAACTGGGAATGTATTATATTTATAGAATGAAGAAAATCATTTAACACTCATAATTTATCTACTTTTATAATTCAGAGTATTTCACTGTACTTGCATTTAGAATTCAATTCCAATACAAATTATGAAACCAAAAATAATTGATCTATCAAACACTACCTGAATGTGCCAATAGTTATATTTAATGTGCCCTGTGGATCACTGGACTGCAGGAAACAGATATTCCTCTATACTTCATCATCTGAAAATAACAGGATTATACTACAACTCTTTGGTCTGGCTGTGGTTGGTCAGCCTATCTATCTATCTATCTATGTGTCTATCTATGTATCTATCTATCTATCTAGAAAGAGAGGGATAGAGTTTTACAGATTTACACAAGATGAACAAAAACATATCATGAAGAAAAAATACATATTCAACAGCATTGATTCATACTGAGCCTGCCTCTACTCCTACCTTAAAATCGACAGCAGAATTTTTTCCTGCTATTCTTGCCTAAATGTCTGTTTTCCATTCTCAACTCATGCTTACTCAACTATTTTATCTCTTCGTGCCATAAATTAACACCTGAAAATACCAGTACATTACATAACTGGTAAGTATATCCGGGTAATCTTTTCCACCAATGTCTTCTTCCAGCACCTTCACAGACAGCATATTTATTGTGTAAAGAAAAAGAATGAAAAAAGGAAAATAGAGAGTTGTAGACATATTTATTGTGTATATGTGTACCAATTATCAAGTCATAAAGAGTCAATGACCTTTTAATGGTGCCTATATTGAATTAGAGAATAGCGACGGGACAAAGCAAATCTGGCAGTATAAAATTTACTCTGATAATAATTTATCCTAATTGCTAGGCAACCACTTAATCCAAGTGGTCTGAAAGGCTTACTGCACTTCTTTATTTATATTACTCTCTAGGAATAAGTCATAGCTGTATGAAGGAGTTCTTAAATTTTAAGGAACCACAGAAGAGATCTACCCAACTTATTTTGATCCAGAAAATGATTATTACAACTACAGTTGATATATATCAGCTTTGGTTGCCTTTGATTATGAAATAAGACATGTTCATATATTTGCTAAATTTGCTAAATTAAAACTATTTGAAGCTCTCAACAGGTTTACTCAAAACTAGCCCAACTTCAAGGGGCCCTTTTATTTTGGGGGGCCCCTAAAGACACAGTTCACACTTCTACAGGTCAGTCTATTAGCTGCTCCCACCACATTATGCTACATTTGATAATACATTTTATTTTTTAAAATAAATATATATTTTAAGGTGTACAACAGGATGATTTGTTATACACATATATAATGAAATGATTACTGTAGTCAAACTAATTAAGGTGCTGTTACAGGGGTGGTTTTTATGGTGCAAGTGTGCCTGAGCTTTTCCTACCATTTTGATGTGGGTATTTTCTTAGTAGCCCAGTGTAGTGTGTAGAAGTCTCTCAACTAGTTCTGGATTTCCCTCAGAGGGAATCGATCTATGCGTAGCTGTGTATTCTGTGGGTCCCTGGGAACAGAGAAAGTCAGGAGCCTACTATTCTGCCATTTTCTTGACCCATTAATGTATTTTGTTTTCTTGCTACAGCTACTATTTCTTTAGAGCCATAATGCAGATTTGAGGGTTGAAGATTTGAAGAAAATTGTTAAAAATAAAATCTCCTGCCAATCCAGTAAGACCTCCTCACAAAAAAATAGAAAATAATGAAACAGTTTTATTATTAAATAAGCATTAAACCAGACGATTATACACATCACAGGCAATCTTCTAAAGAGACTACAAAAAAAAAAAAAGGAAATCTTACACTTTCATATGGTCAGGCAGATACAATCTATGACACATGTGTTAATTGTCTTTATCCAAAGGAAAGATAAAACTTCTTCATTTTTGCCACCAGCAGCAGACTACTACTTGGAGCCTGGCATCTACACTAAATTCCCGCGATCACAAGGAGACAGGATGCCAGTCTCTTTAATATACATACTTAAAGAGATGGTTCTATGTCCCCCAAGAAAGACATTTCTGGGATGCAGAACTGGCAAGAGTCTTATTTAGCTTTTGAAAAGATTTACATACAACTTAAAGGGACAGACAAAATATTTACAATATCAAGTTCTCTAATGAAAATGCTAAAAGAAAAAGGAAGGGGAATTCCCTTTCTCTTTTGACAACAGAAAAAAGTTCTTTATTTGTTAGTTTTAGATTTGTATTTTCCCTTACATGATCCTTTCACCAATCTGTGCTACAAATATCACTGGAAATGAAGCAGTTCTGCTTAGAGAGGTTTACTCAAAATTATACACAAAACCATTTAGTCAGTTTATACCCTTAATTCCCCTAATTTGGGGGGCTGAATTAAGGTCTTGAGGTCGACAGTAAAGAGATGCCCTTCTGTGTCCTCCTTTTTCCTCTTCTCTGTACCAAGTCAACTTACCTCCTCCTGTGGTTACAAGCCACCCCTGCATGACACTGGAGTCAGGCTATAGTGGTGGGGGTCATAGGATCACAGACCCAAGAGATTACCAGCCTAAATATGCTATTAGATGGCAAAAAGTGGAATAAGGCATATTGGTATACAGAGGAATTTCAGTCCTTTTATAAAATCAAAAGGTCTGTAAATAATTTATGTTACTGAATGTGTGATTTCCTATTTAATATCAGTTTGTATGTGTGTGTGAATGTGCAGAAAAAATTACTTTACTTTGAATATATGTATAACTGTTCTTTCCCTGTAACTGAGTTCCTCATAAGTCAAATATTGGTCTCAAGACTCCAAGTCTACTCTGTTAAGAACTACTGCAGTACTGTCATTTATTTAATCAAAACTACAATGAGGTACCACTTCACACTGGTCAGAATGGCCATCATTAAAATGTCTACATAGAACAAATGATGGAGAAAGTGTGGAGAAAAGTGAACCCTCCTACACTGTTGGTGGGAATGTAAATTGGTGCAGCCACTATGGAAAACAGTATGGAGGTTCCTCAGAAAGCGAAAAATAGAGTTGCCATATGATCCAGCAATCCCACTCCTGGGCATATACCCAGAAAAAACTAATTCAAAAAGATACATGCACCCCCTATGTTCATAGTGGCACTATTCACAATAGCCAAGACATGGAAGCAACCTAAATGTCCAGCGACAGATGAATGGATAAAGAAAATGTGGTACATATATACAATGGAATACTACTCAGTCATAAAAAAGAATGAAATAATCCCATTTGCAGCAACATGGATGGGACTAGAGGTTATCATACGAAGTGAAGTAAGTCAGAAAGACAAATACCATATGATATCACTTACATGTGGAATCTAAAATATGACACAAATGAACTTATCTACAAAACAGAAATGGACTCACAGACATACAGAACAGACTTGCGGTTGCCAAGGGTGAGGGAGTGTGAGGGAGGGATGGAGTGGGAGTTTGGGGTTAGCAGACGCAAACTCATATATAGAATGGATAAACAAGGTCCTACTGTATAGTACACGGAACTGTATTCAATATCCTGTGATAAACCATAATGGAAAAGAATTTTAAAAAAGAATGTATATATATATATAAATATATATATGTATAACTGAATCACTTTGCTGTACAGCAGAAATTAACACAACACTGTAAATGAACCATACTTCAATCAAAAAAGCTTAAAAAGCAAAAAATAAAACAAAATAAAATTGATTTACTGTATATGTATCATCTTTCAAGCATGTTTAAGACCATATAATATAGATTTTAATTGCTAACTAGTTATAAATCTGAAGAGTTGAACATAAGTTGCTCAGGCTAAATTCTGCAAGAATGATTTTACCTAAGGGTAGTGCTGACAACCAGCAGTCAATATTTTGATTTAACAATCTAGACGTGTAGTGTCAAATAAGATAGCCACTAGGCACTGAGCACTTGAAATGTGGTTAGTGCAAATAGGGAATTGAATTTTTACTTTTTTTTACTCTTAATTAACTCAAATTAAAAGAAACAGTTTCAAAATGGTTGTGCTATTTTCTTTCTCACCAATATCACGCTGCGTATGAAAGAGATTAACTTGAAATAGCAAGGGAAGGAAAAACTGATTTGTGAGCTGACTAGACAGGTATGAGAATTCATGTTGAAACTGAAACTTTTTATAATATGACAGATCAATAATAATGATTTTATACATTTTTCTAATATGAATCAATATACAGAAAATGTTAATTATAATCAACAACATGTTTATTGGCTGTAAAAACTACATAATTTTGTTTATATTGATAAAATTATAGTTGCTTTTCAATTTGATATTAATAATCCTGATTAGACTCAACAGTGAGGGAATTCTTCTCTTGCTAGTCTTCTCTCCTATGTAAGGGTTACCTTGTGAAGCATATGAAATAATAGTCTTTAGGCTTTCTTCTTAGAAAAGACAGGCAGAATAGTGAGAAGTTATATCTGATGTTTGAGCCTCCTGGAAAGACTGCTTTGAAACCTGACACATTTCCTCATATATTCAAGGACTAGAACAATGGTAAGAGGACACTGAGAAAGCATGAACATATAGAAGAAAGCCAGAAGTAAGCATGAGAAAGAAAATACTTTCTATGCAAATCAATACAATTTTTAACCTAAAAGCTCACTTTAAATTTATAATATTTAAATTTGGCTTTTTCTGGGTTCCCACTAATATCCATAACACTTTCCCTAAATGCATAACTGCCATCTACTTTACCTACCATTTGTTTCATTACATTTGAACAGTGGTCCTTCAAAGGAAGGAACCCAAATCCAAAATATTATACACATAAAATTGGATTGGGGCATTTAAAAAAGACATTTCTCTGAGAACACTATAGGCAATATTGCCAAACTGAATACTCTCTAGTGAGGAATCCATGTCCTCATTCTTCTGCTCTTTTCTGATTTTTTTTTTTTTTTGCTAGAAGTATGGTCACATCTATTTCTAATAAGGCATTGCTGTCTGTCTTTGAATTCTCGTGGATTGACTTTTTTTTCTTCTACTGGCTCTCTTTTACCATGGTTTCTAAATAGTCTCTTACCAATATGGTTCTCTGATTTGCTTTTGCTTCTCCTGTTAGTTTTCTTATAAAGGACTAGTTTCCCAGCAATGCTACCAGGAGAAACATCCCTCAAACATGTGATCAAGCCCTCTACAGATGATATTTCTTGGTTCCTGCCTTTGAAGACCCCTGTTCATCAATGATGCAAATACCAGGAAACACAGAAGTAAATTATGATTTTGAATTTAAGAACATAACTTCAGCATTTAACTCTCCTATGTGGTAACTACCCTCAAACAAAAATCAGGAGCATTCCAAAATGTAATCTGGAAGTATCTTAAGCAAAACTTAATAGTAAGTTTCAGGCACAATAACAGTTAGAAACACATTCAGTATATTTAGACATTTTATTTTACTTCTTCCGGAGTTAGTTAGAACAGAAAAAGTGAAAGAAGACCCTCATGTGAAAGGACTTACTCCTGATAATTTTTGTTTTCTTGTACCCTCTTCCCAAAACAGATGGCATTTTTGCAAAAAAGTAAGCTAAGTAAGTCAGTAACAAAATGAAGGGAAGGCTGAAGAGAAGCTAAACATATTTACCTCTCACTGGAGATCATACATACATAAAGAAAATGAAAGAAGTTTAGAGCTAGAGAGGAAACCAGTGACCAACAAATTTGATGCTTTCATTCTGAATATGAGGAAAACAAGACCCAGGGTCGTTAAATAATAACTAGAAATTGTAGATCTAACTATTGCTATGTCCAAACCTTATCCCCTTTTATCCTTAGCTTGGGAATCAGAATTGATGGTTCAAAGGCCCTCAGAGATACCAAGGGTTCTACAACCTGGCTGCATATTAGAACTACTTGAGGATCTTTTAAAATTAACTATGATTTGCCCTGCTCCTTGAAATTGTTGTTGTAGAGTGAGGCGGATATATCCAAATATTTCAAAAGCTTTCCGTGTTTCTCTAAAGTTCAGCCAGAGTTGAGATCCATTTCCACGGGACCTGAAGCCTTTTTACACCAAAGTGGTCACCAACTTAGAATTAGTGATCTATTAGCCCAAGTTTGATAGTATTCATACTTTTTATAATCTGTAATATACAACATATTTTTCTTTGTGGAACCCACTAATTCATCTAGATATACTGGATTTTACTTAAAAAAATCTCCATTCAAAATCCATTACCTGTTTGACTCATTATTTATAACATAAGACTCTGATATGCTGGGTGAAGTTCAAAATATTTATCAGCTGATAAACTTCCATGATGAATGAGACAGAAAAGAGAAACCTTACACAAACAGCTTTCTCCCTCTGTTCATAAGCAACACTGCCTTTTCTTCTAGTAGATTATAAAGATATATCAAAACAATTTGCCAATAAAATATACCTGAATGATATAATGTTGGCATATGGCCAAATTATATTGAAAAACTAAATATGGTTGAGAAAATTATTATTCCCCAACCTTGAAACCTTTACAGACTGTTGAACACTAAAATAGGGCAATATTTCTTTAAAATAGCTAAGAACAGTAAGTAAAGTTAAATAATATATCCTCCATCAGCTCTCAAGGAAAAATAAATCTGCTTTGTCAATTCACCTCAGGGGAATAGTTTAATTATATTTCCATTGTAGCTGTCCTTTCTGAGGTTATCATATCTGAAAGAAACTAGCCATAAAGCCTGAACTAGGCATCTTCTGGGAGCCCTAAAATATACGAACATGGATACAGGAATCAATGAGATTTCTTTCCTGATCCATACTCTTTCCCAGAAAGTACAAAATAGTGCCCTTATATTCCAAACACTGGAAAATGTAGTTTCTTTTTTTTTTTTTTTTTAAAGTATTATTTTTTAAACGTTTCTTTAATTAATTAATTAATTTATATTTATTTTTGGCTGTGTTGGGTCTTCGTTTCTGTGCGAGGGCTTTCTCCAGTTGCGGCGAGCGGGGGCCACTCTTTATCGCGGTGCACGGGCCTCTCTCTGTCGCGGCCTCTCTTGTTGCGGAGCACAGGCTCCAGACGCGCAGGCTCAGTAATTGTGGCTCACGGGCTTAGATGCTCCGCGGCATGTGGGATCTTCCCAGACCAGGGCTCGAACCCGTGTCCCCTGCATTGGCAGGCAGACTCTTAACCACTGCGCCACCAGAGAAGCCCTGTAGTTTCTTTTTAATCAAGATATGTTTTCAAGCAATAAAATGCACAAGTCTTAAGTTCAGGTTGATGAAATTGACAATTACATAGCCCCAAACAACTACCATGCAATAGAAAATATAGACATTTGCATCACCCTGGATTTTTCCTCAATGTCCCTTTATAGTTATTTTTCCCAACCTTGTCCACCCAGTGGCAGCAACTTTCTAATCTCTACCACCAATAGTTAGTTTTACTTGTTTTCTCATGTTTGGCTTCTTTCATTCAAAATTATGTCTTGAGGTCTTGAAGTTCAGTCATCAGAAGTGCATTCCTTTATACTGCAAAATAGTATTTCATTGTATGGTTGAGCCATACTTCATTTACCTATTCCCTTGTTAATGAACAACTGTTCTTCTGTTTTGTTTTGCCTTTGTTTCTGCAGTGCTAGCTCTTATGAATAATGTTGCTATGAATATACTGTTATGAGCATATATTTTCATGGAAATTAATTGCAAAGTATAGTGTAAACGTATGTTTAAAAGAAACTGCCAAAGAATTCTCTAAATTGTATTACCACTTTTACATTCCCAGCTGCAGTACATGAGGATTCCATTTGCTCTCTATCCTCACCAACATTTTGGGTTGTAAGTCTTTTTGACTTTAGCCCTTATGTTGTGCAATGACAGGGAAGACTTAAGAGCTGCTATAATGTGCAGTTTTTGTGCAGGCATTTTTGTGCAGATAGTATTTCTTTGCAGCTTTTTCTATAGAAATTGGAACACAGTAGAATGTAATATATTTACTATATAAATTATTACTTAAATAAAAATTATTACTCCTGGCAGGAGAGAATTAAATATTTTGAGCATAGCTATCATTATCAAGATTTCTTAAACTATGTGAGTGGGATATAAATATTTCTGACTTTAATCATGTGGGTGTGTATTTTTCTCCTCTAGTTGTCTACAGATCTTATTTAGAAATTGCTGCCACGATTACGTGAATCAAAGTGTTAAAATAAGCATATATTTCCAAAGCTAAAATATGTATTCTGAAATACTTCTTTGCTCTTACCACACAGGACGCTAACTCACTAATAGCAATGACTGAAGCAAATTACTGTCAAAGCCTGTTGAGCACCCTTAGCAGATAATTTTGTTCTTAGGAGAATTCACAAGTGTGCTATAAAAGACTTTTCCCTTTGTGCACTGATATTTCTTGGCTCCACTTTCTGTCCCAAACTGTGGCACTTTCTTAATGACCTCAATTGGGGAATATTTGCTTTGGAAAGTTGTTTTTCTCTGTTTGTCCAGTGTGTTCTGTATTTAACATTTTGTCCTTTTCCCATTGGTTCCAGAACCTACTTATACATTTTCCCTTTTAATGTGTTCTCTAAGGTCATAGGCTAATTCCAGAATACACCCTTGTCTAGTCACTCCTTCTGTGAATAAATGCTGGATCACAGATTTTCCATTCTTGCTTGCCTGAGAGGTGAAGTATAGAGGTTTGTCTCTGAAGCCAGGGTTCTGTGTCTGGTTACAGAAGTCACAAATGGCAAGCAAAGTGACCTTAATATTCCTTAATTATAATACTACCCTTCATCTATAGATTTTCCATATACGGCTGAGGATACTTTTTGCTAAAACTGACTTTGCATATCCTCCCAACAACTGTACCCTCTCTATGGAAGGGGACTGGAGGCATGGAGCAGTTGAACTAATGTTCAGCTGAGACTACTCTCATGCACTTGACACAGAAAACACCTTCAAGTTCATGATGCTGTCAGTTCTTACACAAGTTATCCTTTAGGGTTTATTCTCACATTGTGAGTATGATGGTGCGAGTAGATTCAAGCTTTCTTTGTAGGACAACTTACTCCCCTTCTCTTTTCAACTTTTTATTGAAGTATAACATACATATATAAAAGTACACAAATCACAGTGTGTATAGTGCAATACATTTTCACAAAGTAAACAAGCCTCTGTAACTGCCAATAAAAGCAAGGAATTGAATATCCCCATTGCACAAGCAGGGCTCCTTGTATGCCTTCTAGTCAACACTCCCCCCGCCCCAAAGATAATCCTAAATTAACTGGGACGCCAACTATTTGACTTGCCTCTTTACTAAATTATAAATAAAGGAAATCTTACAATATGTCAAGATCCTTTTAGTCAACATTGTTTTTTGAAATTAATCCATGTTTTAGTAGAGTAATAATTAGTTTATCTCAATGTTATACAGCAGAGGTCAGAAAACGTTTTCTGTAAAGGGCCAGATACTAAATTTTGTATGCTTTGCAAGCCATATAGGTTGTGTTGTAACTATTCAACTGCTGTTGTAGCACAAAAGAAGCTGTAGACATACGTAAACAAAAGTGTGACTGTGTTCTAATAAAACTTTATTTACAAAAACAGGTGGTAGGCCAGCTGGGCCAAATGGTTTTAGTTTGCTGATTGGCAAAATCCCCTTGAAGGGGGACTGCCCAGTCCCCCTGAAGGTCTGGTTTCTGAACTGCCTTGGCAGTTACTTGGCTGAGTGATGAGATGTGCAGTTCAAAAGGAGTGTGTCAGGTACCACAGACAGGACCAAAGCAAAACAAGTCATTTTTTGGAGGTTTATCCTGCCAGGGTCTGGGTTGCTTTTAAAGATTGCTCAAAAAGTCTCATACTAACTGAGACCACTGCCAATTTTCAAATAGTCGATAAAAAAAATTTTATAGAGTTTTATGGAAATAAGGCAGAAAATACATATGTATTGATTTTTAGAATAATAAAGAATGAAGACACCCCAATACCTTTGTAACTAGCTAGTTCCTTTCAATTTTTGAAAAGCTATATATAATAAATCGTATTGCCAGATTTGTTTGTTGATGTTGAGTTAACATGAGCAAAAGAAAACTATTTGTTACATCATCAAATTGCTGAGCTTGAAATATTTACTTCTATAGAACCCACAAGCCTATGTTGACCACGGGTAATCTTTGCCTATTTTATGATTTGAGTCACTCTGATTAACTTTATAATTGACTAGGTCACCCTAATATAAAGTTTCAGCTTTTTTTAAAAGTCTAACACTTTTTTGTTTTAATTATAGTTTTACTTCATATCTCAGGGGACATTCCTAATCCTTTTTTTAGTTCCATATTATTTTAATTTTATTTTATGTTAGAATAATCTATGTAGAATACAGTCAATGCTCTGTTTCTAAAGTTTTAAAAATGACTTGAAAATGTCTGTATTAAAGATCAAAAACTTGAATGAATATTTATCCATTCTCATAGTTAGTTTTAAAATACATCAAAGTATTGAGTGACATGTGAAAAACACTAAGCAGAGCTCATCATTATTATCTTTCTGTTTCATGAATAAATTAGCAAGTGAAAATTAAGTTTCATGAATTAATATCAAAGGATTAGTCTGTTCCTGACAATAGGTTAATAAATGGCAGAGTAAGCTACAAAGACCTTGCTTTTAAATAATTGGTATCATCTATTGTAAACTTAGATATAGGAATTTATTCTATGAATATATTTCCTTGGAAATCTACTGAATCAAATGTAAAGATTTATGTTGTAAGATGAATTATTTTTTCCTTTCAAATAATTTTCAAATGTACACATCATATAAATCAATATGAATGGGTTACCAGTTACCATCAGTTGGCAAAATAAAATGTATTAAATGTCGTAAAAGGTAGGCAATACAATAAAATATCACTGAAAGTAAGACATAAAAATTTGTTACTCTTAACAGCTATAAATTATAAAATAGTTGAAGAAATAGTTTTTCAGTGCAATCATATCTATCAGTAAATACTTACACTTTATCTGTTAATGTAATCTCCTAAAGTACTTGGACAATTTTTTCATTGTCATAAGTGGTTTAATAAACATTACTGTAAACATATTTATAAAACTCAATTGCTGAGTAAAACTAGTTAAACACATGGAACAAATCCCAAGATGAACTAGACTTTCCTGTTCTGTTTTAGTTTTCTACCAGAAGACTGAATTGATGCTGCTTTATTATTTATACAGTTTTAATTCATCTGTATCAACTATACTTTCTTAAAGTTGCTTTAGTTCCCAAACATTATTTCTAAAGGCTTACAGACCTGGTATTTTGAGCTGTCTGGTTCTTCACAGGAGCTTATAATTAAAACATAGAACAAAACCTGAAATCAAGGACTACTCTGGTAACTCAGTGTCCAAGAACCTCCAACTTGCTTTCTGAGAAAAGGAAGAAAACAGTGCACTAGACACAGTACATTGGAGGTGTCTCTGGACTTGTATTTTCTGCTAAAGGAGCTCAGAATATTTAGGAAGAGCCACTCAATCATTAATGTACTATGGGCCAATCCAACACCACCTCTGACATTGATTAATTAAAATAATTTCTTTTTGTTTCATTCATATGTTTAAGAACTTATTTTTTAATAATGTTTTTAATAATGTTGTCTAATAATGGAAATAATGGAATAGGAACTAAGGATTTTTCTGTTTATTTATGCATTTCAGAAATACTTATCCAGGTGAACAAGCCCATGGATAACTACACTTAACTCTATATTTAAATCTCTAAACAATGTATAAAACAAATATATTTCTGAAAAACAGTTTTTGCTCCTTTCTCTATTTCATTATTTATAAATGGAACAATAATTTTTTGTATAGATCCTGGCTATCTTTGGATCATAGATTTTATTGACTCTGATCAACAGTAGCCATTAAATTATTAATTTTCTCTGAAAGTAAGAGAGAGTGATTGTCAAGCTAGCATTGATAGGTTCAGATTAAGTGAAAATATTGGAAGCTGATTTAAAAATGAAATGACATAACAAGTTGTGAAAAGACAGATGTGCAATACTTTGGAAGAAAAATTATACTTAAGTATGTGGAGAGCATGCATAAAATTTTTTAAAAGTCATTTCCACATAGGTTCAAATATAGCATCTTCTTTGCAGAGAGTATGAGTTAGTACTACATTTGTTTTTTAAACATCTAAAAATAGGCTGGTATCCTGTTAGTAAGGACTGAAGTAAGCCAACCTCTGTTTTAGCTGCCATGATAATTATCAGAGACTAATGAACCAGTTTGAGACCCTGCATTTTAATAATAGCAGAGAACAGCAATCATGATTAATGACTTAAGAAACAAGACCTATAAGATAGAAAAAACGAACTAATTTTATTAATCTTGGAGGCAAAGAAAGAAAATATATATAGGTGAACCTGAAATACAGGTTAAACAAAATAATTTTCTTGGTCAAAAAAGATATACTTGAATAAAAATAGGTAGGATTCAGCTAATTATTTATCATTTGTAGGAATTTTTCATTTCAGAAAACATGTATTTAAATAAAACTAGCTTCATTTTTTCCATAGTTGAATATATATTGACCTTAATGTGCTAGTTCAGAAACTTAATCTTAATGCAAATAAATCAGTGAATTTTGAGGTTTTTTCAGTGAATGACACATTTCCTGTTTCTCCTTTTTGTTTCCTTGCACTTGAAGTTCTGGGTGATTTGGACATAGAAGGGCAACTGACAATTAATCATATTCTTTCCCTGCTGGCTTTGACTGACATTTCTATGCAATCCTCTTGTTCCCATGCAAGTCACTATGCCTCCTGTTAATCCCAGACATGACCCTTCTTAGATCCCCTGGTCCTCTCTCAGATACTTCCATACTCCTTTAACAGAAATATTTAGATAATCTCTTATAACAGCAGTCCCCAACCTTTTTTGACACCAGGGACTGCTTACATGGAAGACAATTTTTCCACGGACGAGGGGGTGGGGGGATGGTTTTGGGATGATTCAAGCACATTACATTTATTGTGCACTTTATTTCTATTATTAGTACATTGTAATATATAGTGACATAATTATACAACTCACCATAATGCAAAATCAGTGGGAGCCCTGAGCTTGTTTTCCTGTAACTAGATGGTCCCATCTGGGGGTGATGGGAGACAGTGATACCCGAAGTGTGTTGCTTATGTCCAGTCTACTCCATAAAATGCAGCTTAATTGTCACTTGCCACTCACTGATAGGGTTTCAATATGAGTTTGCAAGCAATGTATTTATTATGGTCTCTGTGCAGTCAAACCTCTCTGCTAATGATAATCTGTATTTGCAGCCACTCCCCAGCGCTAGCATCACAGCCTCAACCCCACCTCAGATCATCAGGCATTAGAGTCTCATAAGGAGCGTGCAACCTAGATCCCTTGCATGCGCAGTTCACAGCAAGGTTCATGCTCCTATGAGAATCTAATGCTGCCACTGATCTGACAGGAGGCGGAGCTCAGGCAGTAATGCAAGCGATAGGGAGCGGCTGTAAATACAGATGAAGCTCCACTCAGTTGCCTGCCGCTCACCTCCTGCTGTGCAGCCTGGTTCCTAACATGCCATGGATTGGTACCGGTCCATGGCCCAGGGGTTGGGGACCCCTGTCGTATAACACTCTGAGGCATGAGCAACTTGTAAGGTGTCTCAGACCTTTCTGTCTCACTGAGCCAGGGATGTATTTCTAGCCTTCTGTTGCTACAAAGGAACTTTGGGAAAGGGACCAGTGCCTCCCAAGTTTTACGCTGAAAGGGAAGCACCTGTTGTCATTGTTGTTTCATTTTTTCCATTAACAGATTCTAAAATTTAACTAGGATTCTAACTTTCCCTTATTCCAAGTTGTGGATTAATGAGATGGGTTTGGTAAAAAAGATGTCTTCCCTCAGGGACAATAATACCTTGCTTTAAATCAACATTTCGCCCCTCCCCTGTCAATGCCCACCATTTCATTTCTTTCACTGAACTAAAATAGAATGTTACACCATTTTTCCAAATATTTGTTTTTATGCCATAAATTTCATTCGTGAAATCCTTCAGATATTTTCTTTTCTAATAATCAGATGGTAGGCTGTAAAGACTCAAATCCTCCTCTCCCCCCACCAAAAAATCAAAAGAAGATTAGTGAGTTGCACTCAGGAATATGCGAAAAAAAGAGGAAATATATCATTAACAAGTGTGTTTTTCTCAGGGATGCAAGTTAAAAAATATTTGAAGTTCAATTATATAATTGACTACATTAACAGAATTAGGGAAAAAAATAAAAGATTGGTTTCATTAGGGGCAGAAAAGGCAGTTGAAAAATCCAACATTCATTCATGATAAAAAGAAAAGAAATCTTACAGATTTGGATTAGAAGGAAATTTCCTCAACCTAAAAAGTGATATCTAAAAGATGTTATAGATAAATTATTCAATAATTGGTGAATTATTGAACTATTTAAATCCTTCTAAGTTAAGAACTAGTCAAGGATATCATATCTCCCTCTCCTATCCAACATTATAAAGAGATCTTAGTACAGTGAGAAAAAGAAAAAATAGTATAAACTTAGAAAGGAAGGCATTAATCTGTCTTCATACAACATAATAGTTCACATAGAAAATCTAAAAGGTTTACAGAGTTTGAGGTCAAGATTTAAAATCATTAATATTTCTGTATATTAGCAACAGACAATTGAAAAATAAAATTTTAAAAATTCTATTTACCTTGACATCAAAGTCATAAAAAATAATATGCTTAGCCAGCTTTACCAAAATATAAATAACTTTATTGAGAGAAATTGGGAATGAAAATATGTTAATGGTTCGAAAGAACACTCTTCATATGTCAATTTCCTCAAATTGATTTATAGATTCAATTCAATTTCAATGAAAACAACAGACTATTTTGTAGAAATTGAGGAGCTGAATCTAAAATTTACAGATTTGGGAAAGCACTGATTTTAGACAATATGATAGGATCATTCCCTGGTGTCACCCTAAATATACATTTTATTCTTTTGTCCTTTGCAGACAGAACTCTATGCCAGGTGACTTGAAGAAAGTAGTGTGCACATATTTAAACAACTCTTTTAAGACTTTATAAGACTACCAATTCAAAGACATATTTTCTTTTATTTCTAAACTTGATCAACTTAATTATGATTTGACAGTTGTAATAACCCCAAAGTTACAAATCTCCTCCCTATATTTTCTTGTTCTGACTAAGGTTATATAAAATGTGATTACTGCAACTCATACAGACTGCTAAAATTAGGAAATTAAATGTTCCTATGGTCAGAGCACTTTGGGGTAAAAACAAATTCTTCAACATTTTGAGAGTTTATATTTCATTTGATAGGCTATTAATTTTTAATAGCCTTAATATTTGAACACAGAATTTGCTCAAAAAAGGTACTCAAAATGAGAAAATATTACATTTTGAAAGACAACTAATTAAATGTTAATAAAATTTATTCTAAATGTTATAGTTTGTGAAATTAGCACAACCTTGTAAGTCAACTATACTTCAATAAAAAAACAGAGAATAAGAAAAAGAATTTTTTAAAATTATTAACTGAGCACCTACTAATGCTCATGTACAGTTTTAGCCCCTGGGCTTCAGCTAGTGGAGGGCATAGAATGAAGGAGATGACCCCTATTTATTCTTTAACTCAAGCACTTAACTCGTTTGCCAAATAGCGTTATTTTTTCCAGATAAATTATTCAATTATTATTATTTTTTAAAGTATATTTAGTCATAAGGTTAAGCATGAACTAATGTGGGACAGAAATGCAGACAATATGGGGCAACACCAACAAATACCCCCAAATGAAAGTATATTTTGGAAAGTCCATGCAATCTTCTCTCTCTGAATTCCACTTACAACTAACATCTCTGTATTTTCACTGTTCTCAACTGTTTCAGGGTATAGGTTTGATATTTACACAACTTACTGGAAAAACATTTTAAAATGTGAATTTTTTTTGTTTTATTCAAAGAACATGACACTGAAAGATGAGAATTCAGCAACACCATCTTGCTAATCTGAAACAATGACACTAATTTTGGAGGGGAAAATCTGGTTACTTAAGCTCAGAAAAACAGCATATTTACCACAAAAATTCAGAAGGCGTACTTTAAGCAGATAACATGCATGGTTTCATTCAAACTTTTCCATATTTTCCATAATTTGAGTAAATGCATGTCTAATAAAAGATGTGTGTGTAAATACGGAGTTTAATTTCATATTGCACTGCTCCACTGACTGAATATTCAAGTGATCACCTGCTCAGGAATTTCTGGTTAGCTCATTTGAGAGCTTTTGACCTATGAAACTTATTAGAGAAAGCTGAATCATGTGGCCCAGAGTGGCAGTATTAATTAATGTCCTCATAATGATCATTGGCTTAATCACACATATAATTTAACTTTAAGAAGTCCTGTGTCAGCTTTTATCAAGGTGTTTAGAGTTATAACACAAAGAGTTATCCATGCAATGTTTGATTAGTAATCTCTAACAAGCTCACTTTTTTCTTTAATTTTTTTCTTTTCAGATTTCCATTTCCATTTGAGGTTTCTTCCAATAATAAAAGGCAAAAAACATTGTAAAGGTAATAATGATGAACAAATACATTCTTTATTACTGTACCCATGTTTTGTATCAGCCAAATCTGTCCATTATGAATAGATTAATACATAAACAACATTGCATATATACTTAAATAGATATTTAACTAATCAAAAAACTAAATACATAAAGAAATTTTAGTGCCATCCATCAAGTACATACTGTCAAACACTCTGTTAGGTGCTTAATATATATTATGTTTAATTCTCACAGCAACCCTACAAGGTTAATGAGAAATCTCATTACATATAAGAAGACTGCTTGAGCAGTTAATGGAAACTCGTTTGAGCCCACACAGCTAACAGAAAAGAGGCCCAATTAACAACCAAGTCTTTTGGCCCCAAATCCTGTTCATCCTGTTATGTTATGTTGTTATCAGGTGCTATGAGGTCAAAATGCAACAGATTAACTGTTTTACTGTTTTATTTTGTTTTACTGAGAACAAGGTTTTCAAAGTCCAGTATGTGTTCACAAAAATTAGAAACAAAATTTTCATTTTGCATAACGATACAAGGACAGTAACCCCGGCACTCCTTTCCTTGGCAGTATAAAAATTATGCATTCCTAAGGTGATCCCCAAAATTAGTAGCATTAGGACTCAAAGCCTTCTTCTTTTTTTTTTTAATTTACAACTCCACTGCATAAAACCAACACCCACCCCTACCTGCTCCCAAAATGACCTTGATAAGAAACAGATATATTAACAAATACATTTCCCCTCTTCTTATCTTCTAAACTTTCTACTCAGTTGCTTCTATTTTGAACTTTGCAAACAGGGTTTGGGCTTTCTGTGATTCAGGACTGGTAGAAAAATGAGAGGAACAGAAATAAGAGAAAGCTCTGGTGAATGCTATAGAAAAAAGTTGAGTGAGCAAAAGAAGAGCTAGAAATTCTCAGCATATAGAAGGTATGGAAGTGGATGAAGTTCAGTGGGGTGAGGTTAAAGTGTTGAGATGTCTGTGAGAACACAGCCTAGAACATGATTTTCTAGATATTGAACAGTGAAAATCTTAGACACTTGGAAGGAGAAAGAATTTGTGAGTTAAGAAAAAGGGATTTTTATAAGTTCCATGGATTACATGTTTGGTTCTCTGGGTCACAGAGCCCTTAAAACTGTTTGATGGGCCAAGAAATTGTTCATTTTCCCAGAGGCAGTGCTTTCTCCATCTTCGCATATCTAAACCTGTCAACCATCACTGAGAGAGCCTGTTTAACAAGTATGCTTTGTAATATCTCTGTTAGAGAGCAGAGGGTGCCTACATCTCAAACCCCAAAGAGAAATAAAAGGTTGTATCTGGTTATCATTTCTGCCAATACCCTAGCATATAAAAGATGGAGAAGAGTTTACCTCACTGACAGAGGAGAAAGCAGTGAGTAAATCTGTTGGGTTGGCCAAAAAGTTCAAAACCTGAACGAACATTTTGTCCAACCCAATATTTGACTGTCCTAAATCAGTGCTATGGGTGGAGAGTAACAGAATTTTTGGAATCACTGCTCAAATTTCTGTAACTGTTGAAGAAGAGTGACCTCATCAGTAGAGAGCTGAAATACCTGTGTAGGTCAGATCTGATACTCACTATCTGCTAAATTAAGAAATTAAATATTACTATGGTCAGAACCCTTTGGAGTAAAAATGTTTTTCAACATTTTGAAAGTTTTTATTTTAATTGATGAACTGTTAACTTATTTTGTAATTTCCTATAACATTTCAACAAAGAATATTCTCAGAAAATGATACTCAATATGAGAAAATAATATGACACTTTGAAAGACAACGAATTAAATAATACATTAATAATATGTGTTAATTCTATTGAATTACGAGATTTTAGTGCATATTTCTTCTCTGTAGGAGATGCCAACATTTTATTTACTGACTTGTTTTAAAAATACTTATTAATTAATGTATATCATAGCAAAGAGAAAGGAATCTCTTCTGATCTCTAATTTGAAAAAATGTCCAAAAATAATCCTTTTAATCCTTAACATAGTATATTTTGTTAGCTCATTTGAAGTCAAAGTCATTAACTTTGGGGATCTTGATTCTTATATCTTAGAAAATACACCTGACTCAGAGCAGTTGGAGGGCAGCACCTCTGTCTTTATAATAACTCAAACAGTCAGGGTGCAGATATGGCATAGATGTAACATTTGCTTTGTCTCATCTAGTTTGGCCTATTCATTTATCGTCATATAAGTGATGACCAAAACATAATCTTCAGTTGTTTTCAGAGGAGACATAAAGAAATAGATTTTGCAGCACTCAATAAAACGGAATTTCATATTAGCCTAATTTTCAAGGCTAATAAGAGTAAAATATAACAAAATCTTCCATAAAACACTCGGAAAAGCACAAGCTTTATGAAAATGGTTGACAACAATAATTTTCTTTTTGCTGAAAGGAATATACAGTGCAGTAAACTAAGCTATGTTTTTAGTGCATTAAAATAACATGAACACTCTGGTTCATTGGATGTCCTACATTCAGCAAATTAATTGGGACAAACCACTTCAGGAAGAAAAAACCAGTATGCTGAAAATTATTTTATTTCCTTTTAGTTATGCTTGAAAGACACACTGATAAAAAGGTTTTCCAAAAGCAAGGTTGTTAATTACCAGGGTTGTTCTGCTCTGAGATCACATTTAAACTGCAATTACTCTAAAAGCAAGAATATAGTTACTACAGTTGCCCAGTTCTAAACCTATATCAACGGGAAGGTTTTATAAGTATTAAATGGATTGTGACTTCACTGTTTCTCTAATTATTTTGTTTATTTGGGAAAGGAAGATAATTGTCATAAAATTAAATGTCTAATCACATTGGCTCAACTGACAACTTGCAACTAAACTATTTTGTAGACTAAAACGATTTTACAAATGCACTTGGTCCTAAAAATCAATGTCTGTGTTGTATCTCTCAGACTTCAACACCATTCTAAACAGAAGAAGATTGTATCTTAAAAAAAATGGGGGAGGAGAAAATATGGTTATAGTAGGTCAATTTTCAAGGTGCTCATCATGTTCTGCGACAGACTACACTGCCCTCATGAGTTCATGGGAAATTTCTTTCAAATTTTATAATATTTTCTTTATAATATGCAACATGTTAGGATATGGAGAAAAAAATGTCACATGAAGAAAAAGTCAGTAATCTGTCTCTCTTTTACATCATAAAAACAGAAAAATGCCAAGTAGAGCAAACTAACACTTCCACCTCATTGAGAAAGTATCTTACCAAACTTAGACTCCACAGTTCTGAATTATTTTACTACGTTTTACTATTACTTGTAACCTTGAGTTTATACCTATTGTATATGTTTGGTGGACATGTTATATTAAATGGTGTGCTACTGCACTTATCTTTGCAACACCATGGTCAGTGACGCCACGGTGATAGCTTGGAATCTGCCATGGTGGAGTATTTATATCACAAAAATTAACAAATGGTACAAATCAAGGCTTAATTTATTGTCTTGGTTCTCCAGACTTTCAAAAGTGACAATAATGCAAGATTAAACTTAAAAGTGTATCCTGTCTGTAACTAGTGCATTGTGAATAGCACAAACTTTTAAGAAAATGTTCTTCCAGCATTTAACAACTATCACTTAATTCAGCAAAGAATTTGTTCACATCATTGACAGAAGAGTGAAGGTGTGACATATCTTTTTTCTTACACTTCTGTCTTATAAATGAAAATACCAACAAACATTTATGTTAGAATTACACTTGTTCATCATTTGTAATCATAATTTGGCTCCAGATACAACAGTCTGGCAAAAAGCAATGATGGCATTTAATGAGAATAAATTGGCTATGTGGAATTTATTGTTTTGTAGAGTTTAGTATTAACATTTAGTATTATTTAAAAATTGTATTCTACATATCTTGTATATCAATACAGTTGACAACATATATTATATATGTATACATATGATTTTTTGAAAGGTGATTGTTCAACATTTAACAGCACACTGCTGATTCCAACATACTGTATCAATAATTACATAAGATATGAGAAGACAAAAACCTCATTTAAAAGACAAAGATGGCCAGAGTTGATCGAAAATAATGTGGAGCCTACTATATACTTCTTTGAAGAGATTAATCTTACACATAGTTATATAAAAATAATGAAAGTAAAAATATGTTCAAGAAAACATAATATGCAACCCGTAATCAAAGCAGTATCAGACAGAATAGACTTGAATGCAAGAAGTATTATTTGAAAAAAAGAGGAAACTTTCATAATATGAAAATAGTCCTTCTTCCTGAACTTAAATGCTCAATTAATGTGCAACAAATAACATACTCATACAATATAAAAGAAAAATTGGCAAAACTAAAATAAGAACTATACAACCCTCAAAAATAAGAGACTATTTTAGGACACTGTTCTCAAAAACTGATACTGAAAATGTGGAAAAAAATCAGTGAGGATATAAGAGATTTGAACAGTAACATGGGCAGAATTGGCACAATGGCTATATAGTTAACAGAAAATTCATCAATAGCAGAAAAAACCTTATATAGGTACACATGTGACTTTTACCATAATATACTATGGCCTGAGCCAAAAAGCAAGTCTTATGGAAAGTAAAAGGATGAAAATGTATTATAGAACATACTATTTGATAACAATGGGATTAGTGTATAAATCCATAAAAAATATGTTTAGAGAATGATCAAATGCTTGGAAATTTAAGAACAATACAATTACAAATAAGTCAGGGGTCAAAAAGAAAGTGGAAATGAGTTTTGTTGCTTCCCTGCCGAACACTTTGGTGGAAAGAAACAAACAAATGAACCAACAGACTCTGCTATAACCAAATATCATAGCCTGGGGGGCTTATAAACAACAGAAACTTATTTCTGGAGGCTGGGAAGTCCACTTGATGGCACTGGTACTTCCCAGTGTCTGGTGAGAGGCTGCTTCCTCAGTACAGGGCCTTCTTCTCACTGCAACCTCACATGGTGGAAAAGACTAGCTAGCTCTTTGGAGTCTCTTTTATTAGGTTATTAATCTCATTAGCAGAGCCCCAGTGATTGAGACCTCTTGACCTAATCAACTCCCAAAGTCCCCACCTCTAATTACTTCACCTTCACCTTGTGGGTGAGGATTTCAACATCTAAATTTTGGGGTGACTAACATTCAGACCGTAACACACCCCACCAAAGTAGTATATTCTATATTTGCTGCAACTGATGAGCCTACATTTACACATCATTATCACGCAGAGTCCAAATGAGAACTAAGGGAGAAAAGATGAAGAAATTGTATAAATTCCTTCTGTGGGACATTAAGGACATTTAAAAAGAGAACTTTAGATTTATTTGCATTATAAACACACGCAGGGTGTGTATATGTAGATATGTATATATACATATATATTATGGACTTTTTGTGCATGTACACAAAAAATTGTAACATATACAGTGTTGTCACTTTTTTTAAAA
This sequence comes from Balaenoptera physalus, assembly GCF_965194825.1. NCBI lineage: Eukaryota > Metazoa > Chordata > Mammalia > Artiodactyla > Balaenopteridae > Balaenoptera > Balaenoptera physalus. The sequence goes on along the minus strand of NC_138890.1, from coordinate 95,722,864 downwards.
GTCAACTGAAAATAATGGGTATGGTTTAATCCAATTTTTGCCAAAAATTACAAAACAAAAACATGTAAAACAACTTAAAGACATGAATGTAGTACTTTTTGAGAGGATGAACATAAAAAATATGTAAGTGAAGTGAAAATGCATCAATAACCCTTTAAACTTGGCACATAGTGACATCATCTGGCCTTCACTAGAGGCCAAGGCATCTTTTCATTTAAATATTAAGACAACTCCTGTTTTTATTTGCTTACAATAGTAAAGAACTTTTACTTGGCACCAATATAATTATGCAGAAAAATGAAACCACAGGCACTGAAAGCACGTGGCAAAACTCAGGTACAAGGTAGCTCTCTAAAACATTTATAAAATGCTTATATTATTGTATATTTTATCATAGATAAAGAGTGCAAAAACATTGAAAAATAATCTTACAGAAGGAATGCCTCAGATCCCTATATCTACTTGTTTACCGTCTATGTTCTGCTTACCCATTTGTGAGAAAAAGAAACATTTTAAACACAAGTTCTTTTACGCAGAACCCAGCTTCCAGTTATGTTAACCTTAGGTAAAATTATGGAGAAAGGTTTGTCCAATTTACTGAGAAGTCTCAAAAAGTTATACATGAAACTCAGTGAGTTTTTTTTGTTTGTTTTTTAAATTCCCAGATAAGTGTCTTTACTGCCATTTTGTCCAAACTCCATACTTTTTAGCATCTTAGATTATTAGGAGGATCTTACTCTATTATTTAGGACTCAACTGAATCCACTTTCAATGCTCTCTCTGTCCCTCAGATACCATTATAACTCAGGAGATAGGAAGTGTACTGGAAAACAGACATGGTTAGTATTTTAAATGTCTCTAGTCAGCTCTCTTTAAGGCATTAGATCCACAGACGTTGAGGGAGGAGGAAGAAGGAAAGGAAAAGAAAAGGAGAGAAGGTGCTCTTACTTGAATGGCAAGGTGTTAATCCTCTGGGACTCTTGCTATTTTCTGGCTAACACTGACTGGCTTTCAAAAACCCATAAAGGCAGGATTCTGAATGCATTTTCACTTGGGCGTGTATCTGTGAGTACTTGGGAAAGCCCAATGCGGGACTCTACTCAGCAGAGTTTCTTAATGTAGAAGATCCTGCTGGAACTCATCTCCAAGCCTGTCTCAGTCCTATTCAAATTGAAATCTCTTTCCAAAATCTGGCCTCCTTTCTTCCAGCTATTCCACTGTACTGTTTGGGGAATGAGTACCATGATGATGATGGGACTGGTTCTAGCACCTTTTAAAGCAGCTCTCTACAGAAGTGGCTGAGCCCGCTGATTAAGGACTCTGCAAACTTTGATTTTAGCTACTGAGCACTTTTCCTCTAACATTGGGCTTTAGTCACAATTCTGATGTGGTTGGAAAAAAAAAAAATCCCCTGAACATAAAACTACAATAAGTATGAACCCTTCCAAATTCCTCTGACTGCATGTAGTAATTTTCCTTATTTTAAGTAGTTCCAAGACCACAAATTGCCTGATATTCTCCTTCTGTCCTACTCTATCTGGTACATAAAATACATAAAAACAATATTTCTTAATAAAGACACTTCTAATCATGTCCCACATTCAGCCCTATGATTTGTGCATTATTACATGCATTTTGCTTTTAGCTTTTTCTGTGTTTTGACTGATATTTACTCATCTCCCCCAACTCTCTTAACATACAGTTGGTATTTATTCATTAATCAAAATTTATATAGTTCATCCCATGTACCGTGTACTGGCTTAGAGAATATAAAATCAACAATGAGCAAATTAGACACTGTCCCTATTTTTATGGTATTTTTTTCCTTCAATTCTAGAGAGTGTTAAACTAATTTAGGGTTAGGAGTGTCTCAGAGAGTGCTAGTATTGTATAGCAAAATGATAATAAAAAGATTTTTATCAGAGCATTAAAATGAGAAATTTACAGCCATCATAATCCTTAATATCCAAGGATAAATGCAAATATAGCTTCATTTATTGTATCTTTCATAGCATTACTATTTAAAAATGGCTTATGCCATTTAATACTGAGCAAAAGGGAAAATCCAAGCTCTCCTTAATAATTAGCACTTTCCATTCAATCATTTATATGTACCAGATGAAAAGTTTATCTCCCTTGCACTTTGTAAACATAAAGTAATGAAGAATACTTCTGAAGACTATGGACTTTCAGAAATGTTAAGTTTTTATCATAATACTGTACTGTAAATGAAATTCAGAACCACAGCAAAACAAAGCTGTATTACATCCTTGATAAGAAACGGGCACAGTGGCAAAAGAGCAAGTATGTGGAGGGGGAGTTTTCTAAAAAACGCTGGTAGTATGAGCAATTGCAGAACACGAGGAAGCTTGTTGTTAGTCTGAATATAATGGGATCAAGAAAATGTTAAACAGAGTTAGATTCGAATTTTTACCCAGTTATATACAATGCAGAATTGTATTGCTTAAGGTATTTAAGTCCCTGCATCTATTTTAACGACAGGAATTATATGTCTTATTCAATTCAAAGGGGTTCTCTGAGGCTCCAATGCACAAATGTATGTAGAGTTCCATGTGCTATAAGAAACATTGCAGTGCATAGTATTATTATCAAGTATATACATTTTCTTTGTCATTTATTAAATAGAAAACATGAGCCAAACATTTATGTGCTTGAATTATTTACAGTATAAGTTGAATATAACTGGTATAATTAAAATCGCTTGATTTTTCAGCAAGTATTTACCTAAAAACATTCTGTCAAATGTAAAGGAAGCTTAATAATGCTTTAATCACTGCAGAACAACCATACGGAAGCCAGGGACCTTACCTTCTGACACATCTTGAAAATTTCCAGGAGCTAATAAGTTTTTTTTTCCTGCTAATATTCCTAATCAATGTGTCTAGTTAATACAATATTCCATTTGTCGCTTCACTTGTAGCTCTATGATTATCACCATATCAAGTCCATGTTCTTAATTTTTGGCTATATTTATAACAACATTAACTAATGTAGCAAATAAACTAAGAATATAAACAAGCAAACAAAATCTCCTCAAAATTAGAATGGAGTAAATCCTCACCGTTAAACAAACAATGTCCTTTGATGTTTTCAGAAGAAGAAGGCAGTCTTTAAAAAACATAGCAAAATGTGTGGAATACAGTTTTTCTGTGTTGAAGGGTGTTACTTTTGAAAAAAATTTGTTGATGCTTTAATCACATAACAGATTTAAGAGCCCTTTGAAAAGCAGTGCATATAGTGCACATATATCCATAAGTGTCCATTAAAATTACCATTATTTTTACTAGTACATCTACTACAAATAAGTAGAAATAATGTGCAAGTCTTTTACCCTCACTGAGCATTAATTTCTCCAGCACACTTCCACAAAAATAATGGCATAGATATCATGTCTGAAAAAGAAAATAACTGAATCATCTAACAAATGTGTATATTATATACCAGTTACTCATTGTCTAGGCAGTGCTAATCTACCAGTGGCCATGTAAAGAAAAATCTCTATTCTCACATAACATAAATTAAATTAAGTTAGATAAAAAACTAATCGGGCACATGAATAAGCAAAATGAATAAAAATTTAAAGTAGCGAATGCAAAGCAACACAATAATGTGAGGAAGGAGGACGGGACTAATCAAGCAAAAGAGAAAAAAGGGTTACCTAGAGAAGGCTTTATTGAAGAGATGATATTTTAGTGACGATGTGCAAGAAGTATGAGAATAAGCCATGCTAACATCTGGGGAAAGAAAATTACACTCAAGGAAAACAGCAAGTGCAAAGCACTGAGGTAGGAGCTTGCCTGGCATGTTTGCAGACCAGCAAGTTGGCTACTATGGCTTGACCAGAATGAGGAGGAGAGAGAATTATAGAAGATGAAGTCAAAGAAGTAATAACAGGAGCTTAGAAGACATACTTGCTTATAGATCATTTTAAGGATGTTGGCTTTTACTTTTAGAGAGATGGGAAGCCATCGAAGGGTTTTGAGACAAGACATACCAGAATATGACATATTTTAGTAGATTCACTTTGACTGCTGTATGGTGCATAGATATCAGGGATGGTGAATAAAGGCAAGTTAGAAGTCTATTAGAATAACTCAGGAGAGAAATTTTACAAAGTTGGACTGGAGTGGTTGCAGGAGGAGAAAAACCAAGAGTGTCATGACTTTAAAGCTAATGTGAAGGAAATACTTCAGGCAACAGTTGTGATAAACTGTCTCAAATGTTGATGAGTCAAAGAAGAGGGTAAAATATTGGCAATTAGGAGTAGCATCATATAGATCAACTGTGACCTTGCCTAGAACAAATAGTTATGAAGAGTCAGTATTTCCAAAAGTAAACTGAGTAGATCATATAATTAGCCACTGCTTTGAGACATCAAGTTTCAAAGAAAATTTTAAGAATTAGGTTTTTCATTAAAAATACCTCAACATAATTTCTGAAACTATAATTTTATAGCAGAGTTTATATCAAAAGAACTCAGAAATATGATTTTATCATCTGAAGTGGGTCATAAAGTTTCTTTTTGTTTTTTTTTTTAACATCTTTATTGAGTATAACTGCTTTACAATGGTGTGTTAGTTTCTGCTTTATAACAAAGTGAATCAGCTATATGTATACATATATCCCCATATCTCCTCCCTCTTGCGTCTCCCTCCCACCCTCCCTATCCCACCCCTCTAGGTGGTCACAAAGCACTGAGCTGATCTCCCTGTACTACGCAGTTGCTTCCCACTAGCTATTTTACATTTGGTAGTGTACTTATGTCCATGCCGCTCTCTTTATCCCAGGTTACCCTTCCCACTCCCCATGTCCTCAAGTCCATTCTCTACATCTGCGTCTTTATTCCTGTCCTGCTCTAGGTTCTTCAGAACCTTTTTTTTTTTTTTAGATTCCATATATATGTGTCAGCATACGGTATTTATTTCTCTCTTTCTGACTTACTTCACTCTGTATGACAGACTCTAGGTCCCTCCACCTCACTACAAATAACTCAATTTCATTTCTTTTTATGGCTGAGTAATATTCCATTGTATATATGTGCCACATCTTCTTTATCCATTCATCTGTCGATGGACACATAGGTTGCTCCCATTTCCTGGCTATTGTAAATAGAGCTGCAATGAAAATTGTGGTACATGAGCCTTTTTGAATTATGGTTTTCTCAGGATATATGCCCAGTAGTGGGATTGTTGGGACATATGGTAGTTCTATTTTTAGTTTTTTAAGGAACTTCCACACTGTTCTCCATAGTGGCTGTATCAATTTACATTCCCACCAACAGTGCAACATTTCTCCACACCCTCTCCAGAATTTATTATTTGTAGATTTTTTGATGATGGCCATTCTGACTGCTGTGAGGTGATACCTCACTGTAGTTTGATTTGCATTTCTGTAATGATTAGTGATCTTGAGCATTCTTTCATGTGTTTATCTGTATATCTTCTTTGGAGGAATGTCTATTTAGGTCTTCTGCCCATTTTTGGATTGGGTTGTTTGTTTTTTTGATATTAGCTGCATGAGCTGCCTGTACATTTTGGAGATTAAACCTCTGTCAGTTGCTTCATTAGCAAATATTTTCTCCCATTCTGAGGGTGGTCTTTTCATCTTGTTTATGGTTTCCTTTGCTGTGCAAAAGCTTTTAAGTTTCATGAGGTCCCATTTGTTTATTTTTGGTTTTATTTCCATTACTCTAGGAGGTGGGTCAAAAAGGATATTGCTGTGATTTATGTCATAGAGTGTTCTGCCTATGTTTTCCTCTAAGAGTTTTATAGTGTCTGGCCTTACATTTAGATCTTTAATCCATTCTGAGTTTATTTTTGTGTATGGTGTTAGGGAGTGTTCTAATTTCATTCTTTTACATGTAGCTGTCCAGTTTTCCCAGCACCACTTACTGAAGAGTGTCTTTACTCCATTGTATATTCTTGACTCCTTTATCAAAAATAAGGTGACCATATGGGCCTGGGATTACCTCTGGGCTTTCTATCCTGTACCATTGATCTATATTTCTGTTTTTGTGCCAGTACCATACTGTCTTGATTACTGTAGCTTGTAGTATAATCTGAAGTCAGGGAGCCTGATTCCTCCAGCTCCGTTTTTCTTTCTCAAGATTGCTTTGGCTCTTTGGGGTCTTTTGTGTTTCCATACAAATTGTGAAATTTTTTGTACTAGTTCTGTGAAAAATGCCATTGGTAGTTTGACAGGGATTGCACTGAATCTGTAGATTGCTTTGGGTAGTATAGTCATTTTCACAATGTGATTCTTCTTATCCAAGAACATGATATATCTCTCCATCTGTTTGTATTGTCTTTAATTTCTTTCATCAGTGTCTTATAGTTTTCTGCATACAGGATTTTTGTCTCCCTAGGTAGGTTTATTCCTAGGTATTTTATTCTTTTTGTTGCTATGGTAAATGGGAGTGTTTCCTTCATTTCTCTTTCAGATTTGTCAGCATTAGTGTGTAGGAATGCAAGGGATTTCTGTGCATTAACTTTGTATCCTGCTACTTCACCAAATTCATTGATTAGCTCTAGTAGTTTTTGGTACCATCTTTAGGATTCTCTATGTATAGTATCATGTCATCTGCAAACATTAACAGCTTTACTTCTTTTCTGATTTGGGTTCCTTTTATTTCTTTTTTTTCTCTGATTGTTGTGGCTAAAAGTTCCAAACTATGTTGTAACATAGTGGAGAGAGTGGGCAACCTTGTCTTGTTCCTGATCTTAGTGGAAATAGTTTCAGTTTTTCACCATTGAGAACGATGTTGGCTGTGGGTTTGTCATATATGGCCTTTGTTATGTTGAGGTAAGTTCCCTCTATGCCTACTTTCTGGACGGTTTTTATCATAAATGGGTGTGAAATTTTGTCGAAAGCTTTTTCTGCATCTATTGAGTTGATCAAATGGTTTTTCTTCTTCAATTTGTTAATACGGTGTATCATATTGATTGATTTGCGTATATTGAAGAATCCTTGCATTCCTGGGATAAACCCCACTTGATCATGGTGTATGATCCTTTAATGTGCTGTTTGATTCTGTTTGCTAGTATTTTGTTGAGGATTTTTGCATCTATGTTCATCAGTGATATTGGCCTGTAGTTTTCTTTCTTTGTGACATCTTTGTCTGGTTTTGGTATCAGGGTGATGGTGGCCTCGTAGAATGAGTTTGCGAGTGTTCCTCCCTCTGCTATATTTTGGAAGAGTTTGAGAAGGATAGGTTTTAGCTCTTCTCTAAATGTTTGATAGAATTTGCCTGTGAAGCCATCTGGTCCTGGGCTTTTGTTTGTTGGAAGGTTTTTAATCACAGTCTCAATTTCAGTGCTTGTGATCTGTCTGTTTATATTTTCTATTTCTTCCTGGTTCCATCTCAGAAGGTTGTCCTATTCTAAGAATTTGTCCATTTCTTCCAGGTTGTCCATTTTATTGGCAGATAGTTGCTTGTAGTAATCTCTCATGATTCTTTGTATTTCTGCAGTGTCAGTTGTTATTTCTCCTTTTTCATTTCTAATTCTATTGATTTGAGTCTTCTCCCTTTTTTTCTTGATGAGTCTGGCTAATGGTTTATCAATTTTGTTTATCTTCTCAAAGAACCAGCTTTTAGTTGTATTCATCTTTGCTATCATTTCCTTCATTTTTCATTTATTTCTGATCTGATCTTTATGATTTCTTTCCTTCTGCTAACTTTGGGGTTTCTTCATTCTTCTTTCTCTAATTGTTTAGGTGTAAGGTTAGGTTGTTTATTTGAGATGTTTCTTGTTTCTTGAGATAGGATTGTATTGCTATAAACTTCCCTCTTAGACTGCTTTTGCTGCATCCCATAGGTTTTGGGTCATCGTGTTTTCATTGTCATTTGTTTCTAGGTATTTTTTGATTTCCTCTTTGATTTCTTCAGTGATCTCTTGGTTATTTAGTAGTGTATTGTTTAGCCTCCATGTGTTTGTATTTTTTACAGATCTTTTCCTGTAATTGTTATCTAGTCTCATAGCATTATGGTTGGTAAAGATACTTGATATGATATCAATTTTCTTAAAATTACCAAGGCTTGATTTGTGACCCAAGATTTGATCTATCCTGGAGAATGTTCCATGAGCACCTGAGAAGAAAGTGTATTCTGTTGGTTTTGGATGGAATGTCCTATATATATCAATTAAGTCCATCTTGTTTAATGTATCATTTAAAGCTTGTGTTTCCTTATTTATTTTCATTTTGGATGATCTGTCCATTGGTGAAAGTGGGGTGTTAAAAGTCCCCTACTATGATTGTGTGACTGTTGATTTCCCCTTTTATGGTTGTTAGCATTTGCCTTATGTATTGATGTGCTCCTATGTTGGGTGCATAAATATTTACAATTGTTATATCTTCTTCTTTGATTGACCCCTTGATCATTATGCAGTGTCCATCTTTGTCTCTTGTAATAGTCTTTATTTTAAAGTCTATTTTGCCTGATATGAGAATTGCTACTCCTGCTTTCTTTTGATTTGCATTTGCATGGAATACCTTTTTCCATCCCCTCACTTGCAGTCTGTATGTGTCCCTAGGTCTGAAGTGGGTCTCTTGTAGACAGCATCTATACAGGTCTTGTTTTTGTATCCATTCAGCCAGTCTATGTCTTTTGGTTGGAGCATTTAATCCCTTTACATTTAAGGTAATTATTGATATGTATGTTCTTTTACCATTTTCTTAATTGTTTTGGGTTTGTTATTGTAGGTGTTTTCCTTCTCTTGTGTTTCCTGCCTAGAGAAGTTCCTTTAGCATTTGTTGTAAAGCTGGTTTGGTGGTGCTGAATTCTCTTAGCTTTTCCTTGTCTGTAAAGTTTTTAATTTCTGCATCAAATCTGAATGAGATCCTTGTGGGGTAGAGTAATCTTGATTCTAGTTTTTTCCCTTTCATCACTTTAAATATGTTCTGCCACTCCCTTGTGGCTTTCAGAGTTTCTGCTGAAAGATCAGCTGTTAACCTTATGGGGATTCCCTTGTATATTATTTATTGTTTGCTCCTTGCTGCATTTAATATTTTTTCTTTGTATTTAATTTTTGATAGTGTGATTAATTTGTGTCTTGGCATGTTTCTCCTTGGATGTATCCTGTATGGGACTCTCTGCACTTCCTGGACTTGATTGACTCTTTCCTTTCCCATATTAGGGAAGTTTTCAACTAGAATCTCTTCAAATATTTTCTCAGTCCCTTTCTTTTTCTCTTCTTCTTCTTCAGGGACCCCTATAATTCGAATGTTGGTGCGTTTAATATTGTCCCAGAGGTCTCTGAGACTGTGCTCAATTCTTTTCATTCTTTTTTCTTTATTCTGCTCTGCAGTAGTAATTTCCACTATTTTTCTTCCAGGTCACTTATCCATTCTTCTGCCTCAGTTATTCTGCTATTGATTCCTTCTAGAGAATTTTTAATCTCATTTATTGTGTTGTTCATCATTGCTCGTTTGCTCTTTAGTTCTTCTCCATCCTTGTTAAATGTTTCTTGTATTTTCTCCATTCTATTTCCAAGATTTTGGATCAATTTTCATTTATTTTTATTTTAAAATAATATTAGTCCCAGTAATCTTCTGAGTATTATTGATCTTATTATTTGTGTAAAATATTGCAGAGATGCTTTAAAGTAAATTATTAAAAGATACCTGAGAAATCTGATGCAAAGAGATATTGCCTGAGGTGAGAAAGTGAGTAGTAAGAAAAGGTGAACTAGTAAGCATCCCTGTAACCCATGCCTTCTCTCTTCTAAAATTCCCAGGGAAAAGGAATGACTTTGGTCAAATCTCCTTGTAAACATGCCAGAAAACAAACAAATGGTATTTACCAACTGAAAAATAATAGGAAATCTTCACCTATGAAATGTCCCTGGAAGGATTCATTTGATCTCACTAGGTTGTACAGGATAAATGAACCTGAAATTTATTGACTTGCAGGGCATGTTTGCTAGAGACTTTCATGCAAGCTGAGTATTTAATAGGATAATGACAGAAAGATGTTCCATAACTGAAACATCTCTCTCTGTGAAGGCAATATTCTGCATGTATTACTTAAATATTGCATATTAAATCTGATCCAGAATGTATCCTAAAGCATAAGAGAAAGAATTTTTAGGGGTTTTGTTGACAGTCTGGGACCTCTTTTGCAAGAAGAGAATGCTTTACAAGCCTCAAGATGGCCTGTATACTTTGAAATATTAATAAAGTTTGTCACTGGTTAATATTTGTGATTCATGTAATTCTGGTTTATCAATTCAGTACTTTGTAAAATTGTGAAATGCTTTCTAAAATTGTGAAAAATCATTCACTAGACATCTGTGTTCTTTATTTTATTTTTTTGTTTTTAATTGAGGTTTAATTATACAGAGTAAAATGCACAGGTCTCAAATATACATGTGAAAATGTATACACCCACGAAAGCAATAGCAAAATAATATAACATTTTTTCTGCCTAAAATGTTCCCTTACAACTATTTCATTTTAATTCACACTTCTCTAATAATGAGCAATATTGAGCACCTTTTAGTAATTGTAGAGCAATCTGCATTTAGTTTGAATTGTTGATTCATCTCTTTCGTCCCTTTTTTCTGTTATTATTTTTGCATCTCAGATTTAAAGAGATCTTTATATATTAATGATACTGGCCTTTTGTTATTGTATTTTTCCCAGAATTTTATCATCTTTTGTTTTTGCCTATGGTATTATCTTTTTCATGTAGTTTTTCTTTTTATTATGTAGTAAACATTTATATTTTCTATTGTTGACTTGGGGTCAGTCACAGTAATAAAATATTTCTCCATTCTTGTCTTATAAATGTTTTCCTTTAGATTTTGCATAATATCCATTTAAATATTTGATCACTTTACATTCCAAAATGTTATTTTGTATATTTACATTAGGATGTTAAATTGACATATAGAAGGTATATACATTGCATTTGTCATGAAAACTCAATTTTCCACCCTAGAACAAAATAGCTTATTATATTCTTGATTTTTATAGTGAAAATAGGTGATAAAAAACATTTTTGTTACAATTAAAACTGACTCTAGAGTAATTCATGGGGCCTTAGAGATTATGTATGACATAATCTGTTCAAATAAAACCCACCCAACAACATTGACTGAAGACCATAAGCCTCAATTAACATTTCTAATTATTTGAAAATATTATTTCAAAAAGATCATATTTCACTGCTGGAAATACTACATGATTATTCCTTTAGTAAGCCAAACTTTATTTCCTTTCAATTCTCATCTTTTGATCTTAGTTTTTGTTTTTCCATAATATTACAAGAATAATCCTACCATTTAAGTGACAAACTAACAAAAATTTCAAGTCAGCTGGTAAATATTTTGTAACGTTTTCTTTGCTAATATAATCTTTTTCAATTAATACAGTGATTTCTCATAAAATATTATTTCTAGTCCCTCATCACCCTGATTATTCTAACCTTGTACATTCTAGTTTATCAATGTGCCTCTTTTAATATGTTGCTATATCTAAGCCTAATTCAGCATAACCATTACTTTTATTGTACTTCTATTAACTAACACTGCCTAAAAGTTCATTTGCATTTCTCATATTGTGGCCTTTTTGTTGTACCTAATTTGCTCTGTCTTTTCTTCATGGATTATAGCCTATTCAAAGCTTCTACATTATGCTCTTAAAACTACATGCATGACTTTTAATTATATGACAAATTCATTTAAACAATTTCTTGGTTTATGTGTGCTAGAGTATGACCCCTATAGTTCATATTCTAGTCTCAGAGCTACATCTCTTTTTTGTAAAATTGTTAGCATCTTTAATAAATAAATGTTCTCCTCTTGAATTAAAATCTGATCTTCATTCAGATGCTTATTTCAATACCTGCCTTCAGAACAATACAGAATAATTCTATTTTTCCATATCACTATCCATTAAATATTTATTTATTTATTTATTTTTAGAATATTTTAAATCTAAGTATGAAGAAGGCTTTTATTTTTTTACTTTTTATTTTATATTGGAGTATAGCCAGTTAACAATTTTGTGATAGTTTCAGGTGCACAGCAAAGCGACTCAGCCATACATATACATGTATCCATTCTCTCCCAGACTCCCCTCCCATCCAGGCTGCCACATAACACTGAGCAGAGTCCCATTAAATATTTAAAAACCACTTTCAGGGACTTCCCTGGTGGCGCAGTGGTTAAGAATCTGCCTGCCAATGCAGGGGACATGAGTTTGTTCCCTGGTCTGGGAAGATCCCACATGCCACCAAGCAACTAAGCCTGCACTCCACAACTACTGAGCCTGCATTCTAGAGCCCACAAGGTATAACTACTGAGCCCGCGCGCCACAACTATTGAAGCGTGCATGCCTAGAGCCTGTGCTCTGCAACAAGAGAAGCCCCTGCTCACCGCAACTAGAGAAAGCCCATGCACAGCAATGAAGACCCAACGCAGCCAAAAGTAAATAAAATAAAAAAATATATATATATCTAAAAAAATAAAAGTAAAAGCAAGAACCACTTTGAAGATAAAATTTGCATATAAATCATTAAAATTACATAAAATATTAGGCTAAAACTTACTAAGATAAGGATCTTAGTTTATCTAATTCCCTCAGAAAATCTATGCTTGTCATAGTATTATATTTGAATTTCATACCATTTTATGTTGTGCTCATATGTTTATACTTTTTTAGAGTTGACCAAATAATTCTGACTTCATAATGACTGATTAGAAGTTGAGATAAACAATTTTATGTTCATGATATTTTGCTTAAGACAGCTGTAAATAACTGTTATTTCCTATGTATCATCTTCTAAACGTTAGCCTATTTCTGTTCATTATTCTCTTTAATTTCCCTGATGCAAGAATATCCTAAATATATACAAAGCAGTGATCACTGGTATAGTAGGCATAGTTTTTTCCTCTTTTATACCTGTTAGCACTTTCCTTATGTATTGAGGTGCTCTTACGTTGGGTGCATATATATTTATAATTGTTATACCTTCTTCTTGGATTGATCCCTTGATCATTATGTAGTGTCCTTCCTTGTCCCTTGTAACATTCTTTATTTTAAAGTCTATTTTATCTGATATGAGTATTGCTACTCCCGCTTTCTTTTGATTTCCATTTGCATGGAATATCGTTTCCCATCCCCTCTCTTTCAGTCTGTATGTGTCCCTAGGTCTGAAGTGGGTCTGCTGTAGACAGCATATATATGGATCCTGTTTTTGTATCCATTCAGTGAGCCTGTGTCTTTTGGTTGGAGCATTAAATCCAGTCACGTTTAAGGTAATTATTGATATGTATGTTCCTATTAGTAATTTCTTAATTGTTATGGGTTTGCTTTTGTAGGTCCTCTTCTTCTCTTGTGTTTCCCACTTAGAGAAGTTCCTTTAGCATTTGTTGTAGAGCTGGTTTGGTGGTGCTGAATTCTCTTAGCTTTTGCTTGCCTGTAAAGCTTTTGATTTCTCCGTCAAATCTGAATGAGCTCCTTGCTGGGTAGAGTAATCTTGGTTGTAGGTTTTTCCCTTTCATCATTTTAAATATATCATGCCACTCCCATCTGGCTTGTAGAGTTTCTGCTGAGAAATCAGCTGTTAACCTTATGGGAGTTCCCTTGTATGTTATTTGTCATTTTTCCCTTGTTGCTTTCAATAATTTTTCTTTGTCTTTAATTTTTGCCAATTTGATTACTATGTGTCTCGGCGTGTTTCTCCTTGGGTTTTTCCTGCCTTAGACTCTGCGCTTTCTGGACTTGGGTGGCTATTTCCTTTCCCATGTTAGGTAAGTTTTCAACTATAATCTCTTCATATATTTTCTCTGGTCCTTTCTCTCTCTCTTCTCCTTCTGCAACCCCTATAATACAAATGTTGGTGCATTTAATGTCCCAGAGGTCTCTTAGGCTGTCTTCATTTCTTTTCATTCTTTTTTCTTTATTCTGTTCTGCAGCAGTGAATTACACCATTCTGTCTTCCAGGTCACTTATGTGCTCTTCTGCCTCAGTTTTTCTGCTATTGATTCCTTTTAGTGTATTTTTCATTTCAGTTATTGTATTGTTCATCTCTGTTTGTTTGTTCTTTAATTCTTCTAGGTGTTTGTTCTTTAATTCTTCTAGGTCTTTGTTAAACATTTCTTGCATCTTCTCGATCTTTGCCTCCATTCTTTTTCCGAGGTCCTGGATCATCTTCACTATCATGATTCTTAATTCCTTTTCTGGAAGGTTGTCTATCTCCACTTCATTTAGTTGTTTTTCTGGGGTTTTATCTGGTTCCTTCATCTGGTACATAGTCCTCTGCCTTTTCATTTTGTCTATCTTTCTGTGAATGTGGTTTTCCTTCCACAGGCTGCAGAATTGTCATTCTTCTTGCTTCTGCTGTCTGCCCTCTGGTGGATGAGGCTATCTAAGAGGCTTGTGCAAGCTTCCTGATGGGAGGGACTGGTTGTGGGTAGAGCTGGGTGTTGCTCTGGTGGGCATAGCTCAGTAAAACTTTAATCCACTTGTCTGCTGATGTGTGGGGCTGGGTTCCCTCCCTGTTGGGTGTTTGGCCTGATGCGATCCAGCACTGGAGCCTAGAGGATCTTTGGTGGGGCTAATGGAGGACTCTGGGAGGGCTCATGCCAATGAGTACTTCCCAGAACTTCTGCTGCCAGTGTCCTTGTCTCCACAGTGAGCCACAGTCATCCCCTGCCTCTACAGGAGACCCTCCAACCCTAGCAGGTAGGTCTGGTTCAGTCTCTTATGGGGTCACTGCTCCTTCCCCTGGATCTTGATGCGCACACTACTTTGTGTGTGCCCTCCAAGAGTGGATTCTCTGCCAAACTCTTTCTTAATCCATTGAATCTTATGCTGACTTAATGTCTCCTAGGAGTTATAAGCATTAAAGAAAAAACCTCTTTGTTAAAACAGAGTCCAGTAATTCACAAAGAATAACAAAAACAAAATCTAAACTCTATAACTTTGGTACAGAACATATTTTCTTTGAGCTATAATATCTTTCATAATATTTTTTGCCTGTAAAATACTAAATTTTTATAAGAAATAGTCCTTTCCTTTAGTTTAATAAGTTATCTATCTTCTTGTTTCTGAACATACAGAAATGACATTTATGTTATACCAAAATTACATTTGTGTTATGCTATGTGTGTAATACTGAGTCAGAATATTCTTCCTCCTCCAAATAACTACTTTTATTGAAAGAGCTCAACATCTCTGCTCCCTGGAGTATAGATGGTTAAAGTTGTCATTTGTTTACATTTTCTGTGCTATTATTTTGCTGAATAAAATTAATGATATTAGAGCTCACAATCCCAACAGTTTAGAAAACATTACTTATTGAATATTTTTTCTTAATCAGCATGCTTGGAAATATCAATTTATTTATATAGTGACTTAACTGCTAGCAAGTTAGCAGTTACTGTATAATATGAAATGATAAAAATATATTAAATATTTGAATTCTTGTCCTCTATCCTTTGATTGTCAGAGAAAAAAAGAAAATTCCAGTAACTAATTTTTTTGGAAAATCATTTAAATGAGACTATATGCAATACAGTATATTTATACTTTGTTCTCTGTTTTTAAAAATATGTTGTTAATGTGTTTAAGTATTATTCTGCTTCCCCTTTCTTTCCTCTGATCCATTTTTTTACAATGTCTGTTTTAGCACATTAGAGTAGACTTGACAGTTGTTTACTTCTTATCTGTCAAATGTTCCAAAGAAAGTACAAAGAAGTAACTGGAGATTTCCTTTGCTTTGTTAAAAGTTTTTGGCAGACACTTTATCTTAACAATATCCATCTCTACTTCTTCCTTGAGAATAGAATCTTTATTTAGTTTAGAGTGTCAAAATGGGAACGAATCATGGTAATCATACCCTGATTTCTCACTTTTCCCATAAAAAAGGTGAACTTGAGGTATGGTTTTGCCTAATAAGAACCAATGAGAGAAGTAGTCATCAGGAAATCTTTCACTTTTCTTAGACAAAAGGTAAGACTCACTAGCATCATTCTCTGTGTTTACCTCTTCCTCCAGCTTTAAATGCTTCTGTAGTGACTGGAGCTGCACCAGACATCTTGCAGTCTCAGGGGAAAGGCCAAGTCAATCACAGGCATATCGGCCCTACAAATGCTAGCAACTTCCTACTTATGTAAGAAAAATACATTGTGTTCTTCTTTTACTTCGTTCTTGATAATATGCACAATGAGATATTTTATCTGTTAGGAACACATTCTACTGTATGAAATAGTGAACCTGACTGACAGTGGCTTAAACAAACAAGTATTTATTTGTCATCACATGGCCAAAAATCCTTAAAGTAAGAGAGCTGCTGCTTT
The DNA here is from genome assembly GCF_965194825.1 of Balaenoptera physalus. Classification (NCBI taxonomy): domain Eukaryota; kingdom Metazoa; phylum Chordata; class Mammalia; order Artiodactyla; family Balaenopteridae; genus Balaenoptera; species Balaenoptera physalus. Next base: position 95,706,539 of record NC_138890.1, on the reverse strand, counting down.
TTATTCAGCTTCAAAAGTACTACCAGGGACGCCATTATTTTACTTTTCTTCCACATGGCCAATCTGCCAACCTTAGTGGGATAGCCTTCTGATAATTGATACCTCTCAGTTGCAAAATACTTGCTCTAGTTTCAAGCATCATGGATATTTTTAAGGCAGGAAGAAGGGAAGCAGGTACTGGCACCAGTTGTCACCTACTCTTTAATAAGGAAAGATAGAATTCCACATGCAACGTTTTCATATGCCTTATTGGCTAGAAGTTGGTTACAAAGACAATTGTAGCCAAAAGGGAGTCTGGGAAAGTGGTTATTTAGTTGGAAACTTTGCACTGATGAATCTAATCAAGTGGGAGGGGGGTCAAGGAAAATGGTAGGGGAGGGGTTAATATTAAGCACCACACTAATAGTTTCTTTACAGGAAGCATTTCTTACTCTTTGATTGTTTTGTATCATCTACCCAAATATTCATTATAGACATAGCTTTATGTTATTTAATTCCTATCTTTCTGACCGTACAGTCCTCTTTAACTATTTCTCAACTTTTCTCTCCTAGGAAACTCAGGAGTATTATTCCAAAGGTCTTAATTTTTATTAATTTCTGTATCTCAATTAAGGCTTCATTGGAACAACCTTTACTTTAGGCTGCTTTTTACCTCAATTTCCAATCTTCAATCCCACTCCTCTTTTTTTAATAATAATCTCAAGAGAAGTGACTTTGCAACGTGTGTGTGTGCATATAAATTTTCATGTTTTCCCCAAAATAAAAAATACTGGAATGTATTTGAATATACTAGAAAAATATAAAGTCTAGTAAAGGAAAATATAAAGTCTAGTAAAGGAAAATATAAAAGTGAGACGTGTACTTAAAAAAAACCCTAACAAAAAAGTGTAAATTTTATCATGTTGAAAATGTTGGGATTATCAGAAAATATTGATGATTTCTAAATACATAAACACAAAAGGGACAGAAAATAATTACTTTTACAAATTCTACAAAAATACTTCTTTTTCTTAGAGAGATAACATTAATGGGCCTGTCCAGAGGAGAAGGGAACCACAGATGCCCCAGACAGAAATCTCTGACAAAATACCAACCCTCCCCTCTTCTCCCCATCCCATTCCTCAATCTTCAAGCAATGCTCCCATTAGTCAAACCACCCAGAAGCAGATTACACCATAGCCCAGGAAACGCAATCTACAGAGATCTGCACTTCTAAAAGAGCAGGGAACGGTGAGGAAGAAAGATCTGAGGGATAACAACCTCAGGTTCAGCTTGAATTCCTCAGCCATTTCCCACCAGCTTTTGAAATTAAGCTTGTTGGGGTTAAAAACGGGGAAAGAACACAATAAATAAACTAAAATAATAAATGGAGATTTTTAATATATTTACTTACATTTTGGAAAATTCAAATCTAGACTCTTAAAGATTAACAAATATCTCTTAATTGGATGTTTAATAGCATTTAACACTTCAAAATAACAGGCAACAACAAAGACATATTTTCAAATATATGTTGTATTTTTTTCTATCCAGAGGATATTCTGAAAATGAATGAGCTCGTAACATTTTATTTTGCTTAACTTAAATCATTTATTCAGAAAAAAAGAATTAATATGAGCCCAGGCCAATTTACATAGTTAATTAGCCAATTATGTTAAATCATTATATTTACATTCTAAGTAATTTAAAAATGTCTGTTTATGGGGAATAGTGATACCAAGAAACTGGAGGCTACTCAACGGGTGAACTGAAATTCCTTTCATTGCTGAGTCAAAATTTAGCTGACTGTTCACTCTGGGTTGTATAACATTAATAACCTACTATAATTGGAAATTATCATGTCCTTCAAACTCTCTTTAAACAGAAATTAAGTCAATGAAGTAAAGTGGCATTTTCTCCCAAAGTCCTTATATATAAACAGCTCATAATAGCGACCAACTTTATAATAACTTATTCATCCAAACATCTTGTATTAATATTTTCTGAACTCATACTTAAAAACAAGAAGAATTAATTGCTGAAAAATATAGTAGCACAAGCATATTTATAAACCAAGACCTTAAGAATATAATGTAGTGTTTCAAGATTTTTATACTTTTAGAAGAGAGGTCGCAGAGATATCTGTTGTAGTTCAAACTGGTAATGATATAGTAAATAATAAAAATAATTTAATCTTGTTATTGTGTAGGTCAGTGAAATTCTGATGAAATGGGTCTAGAAGCTAAACATCATATATATCCTGAATTACTTTTGTCTTATCAGTGAGATCTAGAGCTCCCAGGGCTAACTCTGAACTTAACCAAAATAATTGCATACATTTGGAAGAAATTATGTCCCATGAACCATATTTTTCACAATTTTACTAAAAGAAGTAAAAAATGTGTGTTTGACACAAAGGTTATGTTATGGGCTGAATTGTGTTCCCCAAAATTCAAATGTGACTATATTTACAGATATAAATCTCTTTAAAGAGATGATAAGGTTAAAATGAGGTCATTAGGGTGGACTCTAATCCAATTTTACTGGTGGCCTCATAAGATGAGGAAATTAGCACACAGACATGTACAGAGGGAAGACCGTGTGAAGACTCAGGGAGACGACAGCCATCTAAAAGCAAGGAAGAGTGGTCTTAAAAGAAATCAACACTGCTGACAGCTTGATCTCAGACTTCTAGCATCCAGAATTGTGAGAAAATAAATTTCTGTTGCTTATGTTACCCAGTCTGCAGTAAATTTTTGTTATGGCAGCCCTAGAAAACTAATACAGATTGCAAACAAGGCATTTTAATAAATCAAGTAAAAAGATAATTGTCATATTAGTAGTACACCCTTCTGCCCTAAATTCATTTCTGTCCTTGACTTAAATCTGCTAAAATGGAATTGTCAACCAGGAGGACTGAATTCTAGGCCCAATTTTGGCATAAAATTCAACTCTGCACTAACTGTTTGTTGAAGGAAGATACACATAAAATATGGAGCAATTATGCAAAATGTGAACATTCTTTGGCCTTTAGTTCCAATCTTCAGATCACCATAAGCTACTGCATATTTCTTTCCAGTCTTTATATTTGCATGTTATCATCTTCTTTTGTATTATTTTCTAGGTCATTCTGTATTTTCACGTAGTGACTGTCTTATTGAAAGTGACTTCTACAATCTGCGGAAAAATATAGGATTATTATTTCTAAAATTCATAATTTGACTTGTTTATAAAAGAAAAATACAGTTTTTCTTTTCTTTTTAAATTTCATGTATTTATGAGTATAATACATTTTAAATTCTTTTTTAAACAGCAAGGAAAGATGAAGAATTTAAAGGCAAATGACATACAAATTATAATAAGATTGAAGATGATAACAGCACTAGTTATTATATAGAAGAAGGGAAATCATAGAAACATAAAATCATTAAATCATGTATAGTCCAGTCTATAACCTTGCCGACTTCCTGAACCCCATTTGATATTATTTTACCCTCCAGCTCAGGAGATGTAGGTGAAACAAAGCAGCTGTAAAAGCCTGGAGTTTTGAAATCATGTTGCTGAAGCACAGGTTATATAAACTTTTGTGCACTGAAGGACATTTTCAAGAAAGTTAAAAAACAAACTACAGAATAGGAGAAAATATTTGCAAATCATATGTCTAAGAAAGGCTTATATTCAGAATACTTCTATAGAACTGTAGAGCTCCTATATCTCTGGTTTGGTCTGTTGAGGTTGCTATAACACAAATACCATAGATTGGGTGGCTTAAAGAACACACATTTATTTCTCACAATTCTGAAGGCTCAGAAGTCCAAGATCAAGATTCTGGCATATTTGACGTCTGGTGAGGTCCCATTTTCTGGTTCACAGATGTCTTTTCTCTGTGTCTTCATGTAGAGGAAAGGGGATTGGAACACTCTGGGGTCTCTTCTTTAAAAATAGTAATCCCATTGATGAGGGCTCTACTCTTATGACCTAACTATCTCTCAGAAGCCCTACCTCCAAATACCAGCACACTGGGGATTAAGTTTCAACATATGGTCTTGTGGGGGAGGTACAAACATTCAGTCTATAGCTAACTAAACAACAAAAAGACAAACAACCCAATTTAAAAATGGGCAAAGTTGAATAGACATTTCTTCAAAGAAGATATACAAATGGCTAGTAAGCACATGAGAAGATTCTCAACATCACTAATCACTAGGGAAATGCAAATCAAAGCCACAATGAGATACCACTTCATACCCTTTAGAATGGCTATTATGAAAACATCAGACAAAATAACAAGTATTGCTGGATGTGTAAAGAAATTGGAATTCTTGCACATTGCCATAGGAATGTAAAATAGAGCAGCAACCGTGGAAAACAGTTCAGTAGTTCCTCAAAAAGCTAAACATAACATTACCATATGACCCAGCAATTCCACTCCTAGGCATAAAATCAAACGAATTGAAAACAGGGACTCAGACAGATATCTATATGCCAGTGTTTATTGTAGCATTAGTAACAATAGCCAAAAGGTAGAGATAATCCAGTATCCATCAACAGATAAATGGATAAAGAAAATGGGGTATATACGTACAATGAGGTATTATTTAGACATAAAAGTGAATGAAATTCTGATATATACTACAACACATATGATCCTTGAAATCATTATGTTAAGAAATAACTCTGGGGGCTTCCCTGGTGGCGCAGTGATTGGGAGTCCGCCTGCCAGTGCGGGGGACATGGGTTCGAGCCCTGGTCCGGGAGGATCCCACGTGCCACGGAGTAGCTAAGCCCGTGTGCCACAACTACTGAGCCTACGCTCTAGAGCCCGCAAGCCACAACTACTGAGCCCGCAAGGCACAGCTACTGAAGCTCGTGTGCCTAGAGCCTGTGCTCCGCAGCAAGAGAGGCCACCGCAATGAGAGGCCCGAGCACTGCAGCAAGGAGTGGCCCCCGCTGGCCACAACTAGAGAAAAGCCTGCACACAGCAACGAAGACCCAATGCAGCCAAAGATTAAAAAAAAAAAAAAAAAAAGAAATAACTCTGACATGAAGAAACAAATATTGTATAATCCATTTACATGAAATATCTAGACTAGGAAAATTTATAAAGACAAAAAAATGGGTTAGAGGTCAGCAGGGGCTGGTGGAAGAGGGAATCTTTTAGATAATAGAAATTATATATAAATTATATATGTCTCCACCAGCCTAAGAATAGAGTGGATGAAGGTCTGGATCAGGACCCAAGTTTGTTAGGTCAAATGACAAAACAAAAAAGAGCAATCAACTGAACTGGTCTATTTTAAGAATAGAGAGGGTATGAAGAGCGAGACTGTTTGTGGTTGTATACACCTCTCGTCCCTAGTTTTCCCTCCCTCTGAGCCTTTCCTTCTACCCCTGACTTCTCTGGCCTGCTGCCAGCCTTTTTCTGTCATGTTTACGAGGAGGAAAACGGAAGTTAGGCTTCTATACTTTGCCTAATTGAGTCACTACGAGGTTTGCTGGCAGCTTTGGCCATATTACTCATGAGGTGACTTTCTTTTTTGTGTTCAGAGTGACTTTTGATTCTGATCTTTATGTGTTTTGTATGCAGCAGTACTTTGTGTTTTAGCAGAACTGTTCCTCTGTACCCTTTATGGTTTTTCCTTGTTTTTGTTTCCTTTTAAAACTATGCATGGATATTTTTTGTGTGAAATTAAAGTCTTTATTAACCTTGAATAAAATTTTTATATATAATAAAGATTACATATTATGATAACATATACATGCAAAATATTATAAAATTATGTGCATATAGAATAATTCTTAATATTCTCAACTTTTGTGACACTAATTTACAAAGTTGATTGTCTCTGTGGCTCCACTTTGTGTTTTCTAGAGTTAGTTTAAGACTAGGCAATAAATATGCAACTTCTCATTTTCTTTTGCAGGGTATATTCACACACCACTAGACATGAAACACTCATGATTCAATGTGATATATTTTTTAAAGAAAGTCCTAACAAGAAAGTAAATGTTATCATGTTGAAAAATGTTGGGACTAGATAGAAATGATTGATTATTGCTGAATACAGAAAGGAAAGAGAACAGAAAAGAGTTACTTTTGCTCATATCACTTCATGAAATGCTGTGGCTTTCCTTTTCATGTACCCAGTTCCTAGCTATAGTGTAAGGCTCAAGCTCTGTGTTGTTTGAGGATCCCCTTTATTACCACATTACACAATGAATTCCCTTCTCTTTTAAGGAGCTAGTCTTGAACTTGGTTGTTAATTTACAGAACATTATTATTCATATAAACATAATACTGACAGGTTATAGGGTGTCTACTACATGCCATTCTCTATTCTAAGTGCTTTACATATATGAATTCATGTCACCTCCAAGCAACACTATGGGATAGGTAAATTATTAGCTGCATGTTATAGATAAGGATAGTAAGTCTCAGAAAGGTTTAGAGCCTTGCTCAAGGTCATAAGACGAAACCTGTCAGGAGCCACATATTTTTAGACATTTCCTCAAGCTACTGTATGTCTTTAGGAATAAATATACTATACTATACTTACCTCATAAGGGCCTGTTGTTAAACTGTGTCCCTTGAAAAGATACATTGAAATCCTAACTCCTAGTATCTATGAAAGTGATCTTACTGGGAAATAGGATCTTTGGAAATGTAATCAAGTTGAGATCATATTGGATTAGGGCGGGGCTTAATCCAATATGAATGACACCCTTATAAGAAGAGTTGAGGATGCACAAACACATATGCCATTGAAGAATGACATATGAAGACAGAGGCAGAGATTGGAGTGACGCAGCTACAGACCAAGGAATGCCAAGGATTACTGGCAAACACTAGAAGCTAGGAAGAGGCAAGAAAGGATTCTTCCCTGGAAACTTCAGAGGAATCACAGAACTGCAGATTCCTTAATTCCATACTTTGGTCTCCAGAAATGTGAGAGAATAATTTTTTAATTAATTAATTAATTATTGTGGCTGCACTGGGTCTTTGTTGTGGCACGTGGGCTCAGTAGTTGCAGTATGCGGGATCTTAGTTCCCCAACCAGGGATCAAACCTGGGTCCCCTCCATTGGGAGTGCTAAGTCTTAACTGCTGGACCACCAGGGAAGTCCCTCTGTTGTTTTAATACACCTAGTTTGTGGTACTTTGTTATAGCAGTCCTAGGAAACTAATAAAGTATTTCAGAGTCTTTTTATTAATTAACTTAGAATTCTAAAATTCTTTTAGTTCAACAGTATTACCTTAAAATTAGCAGGAATCTTAAAACAAACAAACAAAAAAACCCAACAAACAAGGAAGCAGCTCTGAGGATCTTCCTGCTGACCCCCTGTCACAACTCTATGTCCTAGGGCTTCACAGAGCACAGTTGTGAAAAATAATGAATCCAATGTAGTGTTCTTATTTGATTGATGTGGAAACTGAGGCTTAAAGAAATTTCTTCTCTGATGGAAGGTCATCCTGACTGGTGGTGGCAGACCACTCCCACTCCAATGTGCATTTGAATTTTTATTGCTTTATAATGTTCTACACTATACTGGGCTTTGATTTAAAGACTGACTTTAAAAAATAGCTCTTACTGATTTTCTCGTCATAAAATTAATATTAATACATTTTATGTTATGAAAATTTATTAAATCAAAACAGTAAAAAGATGAAATTAAAGGTCTAATTAACACTTTATAAAAGAGCCCTAAACATTTGGTGGATTTACATATAAGCATTTAACTCCCAAATTAAACCCTGAGGCCTCTGTTGGCTAGTCAGAAAGCAGTCTCACAGTCAAAGGAATAAAATCAATCCAGCAGCCAGAAGATATTTACACAGAAATAATGTTTTCTTGTTTTCTTTCTTTTCTTTTCTTTCTTTCTTTCTTTCTTTTTTATTTCTTTCTTTCTTTCTTTTCTCTCTCTCCCTCCCTCCCCCTCCCTCCCTCTCTCCCTCCCTCCCCCCTCTCTCTTTCTCTCTCTCTCCCTCCCTCCCTCCCTCTCTCTCTTTTTCTTTCTCTCTTTCTTTCTTTCTTTCTTATCCACAACTGTGAAAAATCCTTTTCCCTATCACTCCACAATCCTCTTACATTCTGTAACCACTAAGCATCGTTATTCTCATGCTTTACTTTCCATAACTTACATACTTCCTCTCACCACAAGCCTCGCCCTTTTCCTGCACCTCTCTCCTTTAATCTCTCTCTCATTCTCCACATTCTTTATTACAAAACCTAGGAAGTATTGTCATAGAAAAAAATTTGAACAGAATGTGGAAATAACCTAGGCAGATATATTTTATCTGACCCTACACACATGCACATATACTAGTTTGAATCCTACTTCAATCAGAAGCATTTTCTATTTTCACTGTTTTCTCCTAAAGGTTTGTTTTGTTCATCCTTTTAAACTACTTTTTTTATTACAAAATTAACAAATATCATAGACCATTATACTTTAATTTATACAAAAAATTAAGTAGATGCATTTGTGCTAGATACTTATTTAAAAAATATATATCAAGGTTATTTTAAGGAAATAAATGCAGTCCATACTGTTTTAAAAACCTAAACCATGGAAAACTGAAAAAGTGAGACTTCTATCTTCATATCCTGGCTATAGAGAGCTTGACGGTTCTTCACTCCCATATTTACAATGAAAAAAAAATCAACGAACAAACTTTCAATTATGACTCGTTTTGAACCTATGATAGAACTAAGTTCACAGAACAGCCAGTGCTCCAAAATCTAATAAGAGACAGGAACCTGAAGAAAGAGAGAAGAGGTGAGCACTGATTCATGTGGTATAGATGCAAATGGATACTTGCAACAGAAGTTCAATGTGAATAACTGATCAATTGCTGAAGGCTGCGTTGGGACCCATGGAACACTGTGATGCCCCTGAGGTTGAAGATATCAGAGGACTCCACACCCTGTTGAAGGTACTTATAACAAACCTCACTGGGCATTCACAGAAAAGATCACAATGAGCCCTAAGAAAGTCTCCATTGTAGTGCAATGGAGGAAGGGAACAGCAGTTATATGGGATGGACCCATCTCGTCCATATCCACTGTGGAACAGAAGTCTTAATCTGTAGCAGAGGTGGGCAAGATACACCACCATCTTTAGGACACTGGAGACATTTTATTACATCCAGGGGAAGGAAACATGGGAAAAATTCTACTCCTGGGGAGGCAGAAGACTGTACACTGGGCTCAGAACTAAACTAAGAGAGGAAAAGAAAAGTAAGACAACCTTCCCTTACACTACACTACGGCTTAATCAAACAGACAGAGAATGTCCCTCAAGTCCCCACGGCCAAGCTGCCAAGCCTTGAAAAATAAGTAACAGTTACAAACTGAAGGAGGAAGGACAGGAGAGCATGCAAGGAGACCCTCACTGAGGCTCAGAGCAAAAGGAAGATAAAGGTTCAGGGTCAAGCAAACATTGCTCTGGCAAACATCCCACATCCTAAAGACATGGTATTGTACAGGAATTTACAGCCAATTGTGTAATGATAAAATAACAACAGCAAAAGCACCCCAGCCCAAATTCTAAGTAGTTTAACTCAAACCCTTATATTAAAGATGTTAAAAAAGAAAGGTGTACCCATTTCCAGGGCTAAAAACTATTTACTTTAGTTTCTATTGTTGTACACAATATGGCAAGCTTTCAACAAAAATTGTAAGACATACACTAGCGTATGAGAAAGCACACTCCCAAGACATAGAATAATAATCAAAAGCAGACTAAAATATAACACGTTAGAATTAATGATAGGAAATATAAAATAGCCGTAAATAATATATTAAATGATCTAATGGAAAAGATGGACAATAAACAGGATCACTTTGGCAATTTCTACAGAAAAATGGAAACAGAAAGAATCAAATGGAAATTCTAGAAGTTAAAAACACAGTAACAGAGAGATAATGTCTTTGTCAGACTCACCTGTAGATTTGACATAGCTGAGGGAACAATCAGTGAACTAGAAAATAGGTCAACAGAAGTTATTCAAATTGAAAGACAGAAAAAAAAAAGAGAAAAATATAGGCATACCTTGGAGATATTGTGAGTTCAGTTCCAGACCACAGCAATAAAGCAAATGTCACAATAAAGTGAATCACAGAAATATTTTGGTTTCCCAGTGCATATAAAAGTTATATTTACTATACTGTAGTCTATTGTGTGCAATAGCATTATGTCTAAAAAAATAAGGTACATATCTTAATTAAAAAAATACTTTATTGCTAAAATATGCTAATCATAATCTGAGCCTTCAGCAAGATGTAATCTTTTTGCAATGGTAACATCAAATATCCATGATCACAGATCACTATAACAAATATAATAATGAAAAGCTTGAAAGAGTGTGAGAATTACCAAAATGTGACACAGAGAACACAAAGTGAGAAAATGCTGTTGGAAAAATAGACTTCCTCGATGCAGGGTTGCCACAAACCTTCAATTTGCAAAAAACACAATATCTGTAAGCACAATAAAGGGAAATGCAGTAAAACAAGGTATGCCTGTACAGAACACCTGAGATCTGTGTGACAATATTACATGATCTGACTTATGTGAAATTAGAATCCTTGAAGAAAAACAGAGAATATAGCAGAAGAAACAGTTTAAGAAACAATGGAAGAGAATTTGCCAGAATTAATGACAAACATCAAACTACAAATCTATAAATCTCAGAAAACAATGATCAGTATAATTTTTTAAAAGGCATATCATATTCAAAGTGTTGAAAACATAAGATAGTGAAATATCATGAAGGCAGACCAGGCAAAAAGATGCATTACATAAAGATAAACAAATACATGAATTACAGAAGACTTCTTTTCTGAAACCATACAAACCAGAATACAATAAATTGAACAAAATATGTGCAGGATCTATAAAATGAAAACTAAAAACAAACATAGAAAACAATCCACTGATGGAAGAACTGAAGTCCTAAATGAAAGAAGTGATACACCATGATCATGTATTGAAGGACTCAATACTGTAAAGATGTCAGTTCTTCTCAAAATAATCCATAGATTGAATGGAATTTCAATCAAAACCCAATTAGGCCTTTTTTTTTTTTTGGTAGCTATCAGTAGTAATATTCTTAAACTTATATGGGAAAACTAAGGAACTAAAATAAACAATATTTTTTTAATAAAAGAAGAAATCTTGAGAATCATATCCAAATATATAAATGGGGAAAAAAGAGAAAACTCTTCGTTACGGAATAATTGACAGAAACAGTAAATCACCATAAAACACCACATTAATAATTTCCACAAGCAATATCTTCTGGAGGATGCTAAAATTAGTGGGTAAGAGTTTAAGGAGAAACAGGATATGTGCATAGCTTCAAATATCGTCCCCCAAATATTTAATAATTAGAAGGGGAAAAATAGTCACAGTGGAGAATCACTGCAGACACTACCTTAATCAAATGATCAAGTTTACATCAGCAGTAGCACTTATCTAAATTAAGTGTTACCTGATACAGTACACTGAGAGGGGCACATCACACCGTGGCATTGTTCCCAGTAGTATATAACCTATATTTAATAATAAAGAAACCCACAGGGGGAAAAAACAAATTGGGAGATATTCTACAAAATAACTGACTAGAAATCTTCCAAAGTGTCCAGGTCACTAAAGATTTGAATAAATTCTCTACTTTAGCTAATAGTATGTTACCAGCATTAATTTCTTAATGACATTATGGTCATGCAAGATGTTAATATAAGGGGTAGTTGGGTGAAAGGTATATAGGGTACATTATTTTTGCAGTTCTTCCGTAAATCTAAAATTATCTCAAACATTTAAAATGAGGTCAAAATCTACAAAATTTACAAAAAAACAAATGAATAGAAAAAAAAATCTACATCTCCTCACCATTCCACATTTAACATTTTATAAGAAAATAATATATACATAATTTTAAGTGCCATTGATTATATCACATTATGTATACACTTTAAACAGTTATTTTTACTTACTAGCAAAATATTGAGTTTGTGACCATCAGAATACATATAGATACAGTGCATTTGTTTAAGAAGTTTAATCATATTCCATTATGTGTAGTGCTTGTTAATTTTCTGTTTTCTCTCAATTCTATTCTTGTTCTTTCTTTTATCTCCTATCTATATCACAGGAGGGCTGAAATTCAGCAAACTACATTTCCTAGACTCCTTGCAATTTTGTTTCAGTTTAGTTTCTATCTGTGGAAAATTAGAGTAGTTTCTGTATTCTTGAATGGATGTTAATGGATATACGTGGTTGAACCATCATTTCTTCAATGAATTCTTTTTAGAATGACAATAGGGATTTTTCTGTCCTTTTATCTTCTATAAAAAATGTTGGAATGAACATACATACGTATCTAGTAATTTATTTAGAATAAATTATTAAAAAGGAACAATCCGACCATAGAGAATGATCATTCAGTTTTTAAAAATATATACATTCCATATTCTTCTAGAAATGTGAAATACATTTTTACTCTCTCAAGTGGTATATGATTACATACTGTCTTATCTCTTTGATTAAGATAGACTAAAATAGTGGTGTATGGATAGTCAATTGGTGAAAAATGGGATGACACAATGATCTAAAATTTTAAACAAAGATTTCGTAAGAACAGAGTTTTTATATAAAATATAAATTTCAGGGAAATAGTTCCCAAGTTTTAACCTCTCTCTTTTATTGGATCTTTAATCACACTTTCAGTGATTAAGCTCATAAAAGGCAGATTAACTACAGAAGTACAACTCATAACCTTCAAACGTTTAGACTTTTCTCTGTTTCCTGGCAAATGTGAGTATGTTTGCTTACATCAACAGTTTATTTTCTAATACTATGACACCAGGCAATTTCAGTGTGAACTTATGGTCTTAAAACGTGTCTTTAAATACCTTGACCCCTTCACATCAAGATAGATAGACCATGCCCATTCTTTTGAATCTGAATGAGTCGTTATGACTGCCTTCTCAAATAATATGCTGTGGAAGTGACTCTCAGTGACTTCTGAAGCTAGGATAGAAGATGCCATGTACCTTCTGGGAGCCTCAATCACAACGTAAGATGGTTAGTGACTATGTGGCCACTATATAAAAAGACTAGAGGACGTGACAATATAGACAAAGAAGGAGGGGGAGAAAGAGAAAGAGGGAGTGCGTGCGTGCGCGCGCGCGAGGGAGAGGGAACGCGAGCGAGAGAGAGCTACTGAATAACTCCAGCTGTTTCAGTGTCCAGATGTTTCTCAGCCAGGCGCAAGAAAAGTGACAGAAGAAGCCTTCAGGAGGACTGTAGGCACATCTGACTACAACTGTATGGGTTACCCAAAGAGAACTGCCCATCTGATCCTAGGCCACGTCCAGGTTCATGAGCAAAATAAGTGATAGATATTGTTTTAAGTCACTGACTTGCGGTAGTTTGTTTGTCAGACATAGATAACTGAGAGTGAATTTATTTAGAATCATCCCTAGGACTGTTACTGAATTTAGATACATAACCTTTTGTTCCAACTAAGTTAATAGTCTTGAATCTTAAACTCCTTGAAGTGATAATGTTTCTGTGATCTCTCTGTATTTTTTTCTGAGATGGTCTTTCTGTGTATCTCAAGAGCCTTTACCTTTATTAACAACTAAATTTGTCAAAATTCCTCTTTCTTCATGAATTCAATTGACTTGCTTATAGTAACGGAAAACAGTTTTTCATGAATCATCTTTCTAAAGCCTTCAATTAAGCAAGTTTCCTGGTAAATCCCCTTCATTTGCTTGGGTGTCTTTTGACAGAAGAAATATGAACTGTGATGTTTAAGTCAACACTGTGCTCTCTATATTTTAAACAGCAAGAAAAGCTCTAGTCAAATGCTTAAATAACTATAGACTATTGTCTTCATTTCTTGGTCATCCTTTTCCTTTCAAAACCTTCGACAAAGTTTGTAGTATCTAACTATATCAAGCAATAGGGATACTGGAGTCCATATTACTAAATTCTGTTTTGAGTCTTACTACAGATTCACTATAAGAAACTGGAAAAATTGCGTAAACTTGCAGGGCATAAAATAACACATCTGAGAAATATGTCCTTCATTTTCGCCAGTGTTTATTCTTCCATTATTATTCTGAGTATATTTGAGAAATGCTTTTAGAAATGCCTAAATGTTGAAGTACAGCAACTTCTAAACGTGACATCATCTCAAATCTCAAAAGCTGAAACAGAAGTAAACACTTCAGCCAAGAAGTTCAGAAATTAAAAAAAAAAAAAGTACCCATTGCATAAAGAAGTCATTGAAAGCTGCCATTAAAAAATGGGGAGGTAAACTTAGCTCTCTGCCTTTCACCTCTGTGGTGACTTGATTCTCAGAATATTCTCTCCTTACAAGATTTGTTTTGGCTCTTTCCTGCCTTCTGACATCACAAATTACAGGCAGAAAAGAAGAAAGAATACTTAAGTAATAGTGTCAGGAAATGGAAGTAAATTTGTACTTTAACAGCTGTGTGTCATATACATAGTCAAATAAAAACTGAATTGAAATAGGAAACATATTTCATAATATTTCCCATACTATTCTCATACTCTAAATTGATGTTAGATATATTAAGATTTTAAACATTCCTTGATCAACTCATTTAGTTATTTTATCAACCCATTCCTTAGCCAATTTATTAATTATGCCAACTTTTAAAAATAGGCTACCTGAAGACCCTAGGAAATGGAAATAGGATGCAAACAGTTATAGTTATTTCCCTCAAACTGTGCTACTAAAATTTTAAACATGGATAAAACAATTAAATACCTATAAAATCATGATGATTATTAATTCATTCTCAATAGAGGATGCCAAGTGTGAAATTCCTTAAAATTCTGGAAAATCATAAGTAACCTAGAGATCAACCAATTATGAATTAATAATTAAATTTTAGTACCCAGATGCAATCAAATAGTCATTCATTAAGTGATTAAACCAATATGCATTCACATGAAATAATATTAATTGCATATTAAGTGAAAAAAATTTTTAATTTTAAAACAATAATGAATTATACCTTGTCCTATGAAATAATGAAATAGCAGAGACTAGATTTACCCTCCAACATTAAAATGAAAACCAGAAAGCTGTACAAATTATATAAAAGAGCAGTTTTTACACACTGGTCATCATGCAGAAAAGGACTGTGATATCTAGAGAAAGACTTAAAGGCAAGCCCAGAAGCTATTAAACTGATAACTAAGTATTTAAATGCATGCCAGGACAATGTCCAAACTAATTAAAATAATACAACAAAACCCTGGAACCAACAATGTAAAATTGACAATGTACATTACCCAATCAAAAGTGACCAGGCATGCAAAGAAACAGAAAAATATGTCTTTTCACCAGGAGAAAATCAATTACTAGAAATAGAGTCAAAATTATAGAGATAATAGAGTTACAAAACATAGATGTGGGTACAGAAAAGCTTTTATAAATATGTTCCACACATTTAAGAAAGTAGAGGAAAAGATGAATATGATGATGAGTGACATAAAAGATATGTGGAAAAGTTCAAATGAACTGCCAAAATTTAAAATTTATGAAATGAATAATACACTGGATTGGATTGACAACAGATTAGACACTGCAGAAGAGACAAGTGCTATTGAAGACAAAACAATAGAAAATATCCAAAATGAAACATATAGACAAAACAGGAGTTGAAAAAATAAACAAAGCCTTGTTAATCAGTGGGACAATATCTCACCATCCAATATCTATATATGCTCCCAGTAAAAGAAGAAAGGTAGGGGAGTACCAAAAAAATGGAAGAAATACAGGGTTTAGCAAAGCTCTCTTCATTTGTAGGTGATATGATGGTCTATATAGAAAATCTTAAGTAATCTACAAAAATGCTATGAAAAATATTAAATGGTTTCATCAGGTTGTGGGATGGAAATAAATGAAAATTTATATTAACAAAAATCAGCATTAAAAACAGTAGCATATGAAACGTGAGAGAAAAACATAAAGAGGAAATAACATGTGGAGTATGTTGAAAAATTCAAGTACAAAGAGGATTATCTTAAGCAACATATTTTCATGTCCCATAAAGGAATATATGTCAATTGCCAAGAAAGGGCTATGTAAAACCTACACACTGTGCTTAATTTCCAGAGCCATATTCTCTCTTTCCATGAGGAAAAGCCCCCATTTATGTGTGAACACTCTGTCTGTGGGAAACGATTTGCAACGAAACATTCTCAGTTAGGTGTGTCCTGTGCTTGACCTGACAGGAAGAAAATGAAGATCAAAATAAAACCATCTTGTGAAAAACAAAGTTTGCCCTCTCATCTCAGTGAATATATCCCTCCTAAAAGGAAATGAGGACAAGGATTACTTTGCCTGAAACGAAGAGTCACTGAACTGTATTAAAAACAAAGTGCTTTCCACAGTTGTAATACCTATCCCTCAGCTAAATAACAGACTGCTTTGTTTAAAGGACTACAGACAAACAAGCTTATTTTCTCTCAGAAGCATATTTTTCTTTATTAAAATCACTAATTCAGTCTGGAATATCTGTTCACTGATGTCAGTGGGGTGTTAAAGTCTCTTACTATTATCGTTTTTCCATTAATTTCTCCCTGTATGTCTGTTAGTTTTTGTTTTATGTATTTAGGTGCATATTTCCAGACAGAAAATCAATAAGGTAACAGAGATCTTGAATGACACAATAGAACAGTTAGCCTTAACTGTTATTTTCAGGACATTACATCCAAAATAACCCTAAATATACATTCTTTTCAAGTGCACATGGAATATTCTCCAGGATAGACCACATAATAGGACACAAAAGAAGCCTCAACAAAGTTAAGAGACTAGAAATTATTTCAAGCATCTTTTCTGACCACAATGGCATGAAACTAGAAATCAACCACAGAAAAAGGAAGGAGAAAAAAACGATGAAAAAACATGCTCCTAAAAAACCAATGGGTCAATGATGAAATCAAATTAAAAAAATACCTTGAGACACAAGACAATGAAAACACAAACATACAAAATCTATGAGGTGCAGCAAAAGCAGTCCTAAGAGGGATGTTCATAGTGATATAGGTCTTCCTCAAAAAACAAGAAAATTCTCAAATAAACAACCTAACCTACCACTTAAAAGAATTAGAAAAAGAACAAACAAAACCTAAAGTTAGCAGAAGGAAGGAAATAATAAAGATCAGAGAGGAAATAAATAAAATAGAGATGAGAAAAATTAAGAAATCAATAAAACCAAGGGCTGGTTTTTTGAAAGGGTAAACAAAATCGACAAATCTCTGGCCAGTCTCACCAAGAAGAAAAGAGAGAGAACCCAAATAAACAAAATAGGAAATGAAAGAGGAGAAATAACAAATGATACCACAGAAATACAAAAAACCATAAGAGAATACTATGAACAAATATATGCTAACAAACTGGACAACCTAGCAGAAATGGAAATGTTTCTAGAAACATATAGCCCACCAAAACTAAATCAAGAAGAAATAGATTATTTGAACACCAATCACTAGAAGTGAAACAGAATCTGCAATAAAAAAAAAAAATGCCCTGTAATCAAAAGTCCAGGACTGGATGGCTTCACTGGGGAATTATACCAAACGTACAAAGAACTCATACCAATCCTTCTCAAACTCTTCCAAAAGACTGAAGAGAAGGGAACACTCCAAAAGTCATTCTATGAAGCCACCATCACCCTGATACCAAAAACAAAGACACTACCAAAAAAGAAAATTACAGGCTGGTATCTTTGATGAATATAGATGCAAAAATTCTCAACAAAATATTAGCAAACCAAATCCAACAACACATATAAAAGATCATACACCACGACAAAGTTGGATTCATCCCAGGGTCACAAGGATGGTACAACATATGCAAATCAATCAATCTGATACACCACATCAACAAAAGAAATGACAAAAACCACATGGTCATCTAAATAGATGCAGAAAAAAGCAGTTGATAAAATTCAACATCCATTCATGAAAAAAACTCCTACCAAAGTGGGTATAGAGGGAACATATCTCAACATAATAAAAGCTATTTATGACAAACGAACAGCCAACATAATACTCCATGGTGAAAAGTTGAAAGTTTTCCCACTAAAATATGGAATAAAGCAAGGATGCCCACTCTCACCACTTCTATTCAACATAGTATTGGAAGTCCTAGCCACAGTAGACAAGAAAAAGAAATAAAAGGTATCCAAATTGGAAGAGAAGAGCTAAAATTGTCATTATATGCAGATGACATGATACTACATATAGAAAATCCTAAAGACTCCACACAAAAACTACTAGAACTGCTAAACAAATTCAGCAAGGTAGCAGGATACAAGATTAACATTCAGAAATCTGTTGCATTTCTTTACACTAACAACAAAATATCAGAAAGGGAAAGTAAAAAAAAAAAAATCCCTTTTAAAATTACATCAAAAAATAAAATACTTAAGAATAAACCTGACCAAGGAAGTGAAGGACTTACATGTGGAGTACTATAAAACATTGATTGATAAAGGAAATTGAAGATGATTCAAAGAAATGGAAAGACACCCCACGCTCTTAGATTGAAAGAATTAATATTGTTAAAATGGCCACACTACCCAAAGCAATCTACAGATTTAATGCAATCCCTATCAAATTACCCATAGCATTTTTCACAGAACTAGAACAAATAATCCTAAAATTTATCCAGAACCATAAAAAACCCAGAATTGCCAAAGCAATCCTGGGGAAAAAGGACAAAGCAGGAGGTATAACCCTCCCAGACTTCAGACAATACTACAAAGCTACTGTAATCAAAACAGTGTGGTATTGGCACAGAAACAGACATATGGATCAATGGAACAGAATAGAGACCTCAGAAATAAACCCACACACCTAACGGTCAATTAATCTTTGACAAAGGAGGCAAGAACAATGGAGAAAAGACAGTCTCTTCAGCCAAGTGGTGTTGGGAAAGCTAGATAGCTACATATAAATCAATGAAGTTAGACACTCCCTCACACCATACACAAAAATAAACTCAAAATGGCTTAAAGACTTAAATATAAGACAGGACACCATAAAATTCCTAGTAGAGAACATAGGCAAAACATTCTCTGACATAAATTGTACCAATGTTTTCTTAGATCAGCCTCCCAAGGCAATAGAAATAAAAGCAAAATAAACAAGTGAGACCTAATCAAATGTATAAATTTTTGCACTGCAAAGGAAACCATAAAAAAAATGAAAAGACAACATACAGGATAGGAGAAAATATTTGCAAATGACGCAACTGACAAGGACTTAATTTCCAAAATGTACAAACAGTCCATACAACTCAATAACAACAAAAAAACCCCCAGACAACCCAATTAAAAAATGGGCAGAAGACCTAAATAGACATTTCTCCAAAAAAGACAAACAGACAGCTAACAGGCACATGAAAAGATGTTCAACATCACTAATTATTAGAGAAATGCAAATCAAAACTACAATGAGATATCACCTCACACCAGTCAGAATGACCATCATCAAAAAGTCTACAAACAATAAATTCTGGAGAGGGTGTGGAGAAAAGGGAACCCTCCTACACTGTTGGTGGGAATGTAAATTGGTGCAGCCGCTATGGAAAACAATATGGAGGTTCCTTAAAAAAACTAAAAATAGAGTTATCATATGATCCAGAAATCCTACTCTTGGCATATAACCAGAGAAAACTATTAATTTGAAAAGGTACATGCACTGCATCCCAATGTTCATAGCAGCACTATTTACAATAGGCAAGACATGGAAACAACCTAAATGTCCATCAACAGATGAACGGATAAAGAAGAGTTGCCATATATATATGAATACTACTCAGCCATAAAAAAGAATGAAACATGCAGCAACATGGATGGACCTAGCGATTACTATACTAAGTAAAGTGAGTCAGACAAGGAAGGACAAATATCATATGATATCACTTATATGTGAGATCTAAAATATGATAAAAATGAACTTATTTACAGAACAGAAACAGACACACAGACATAGAAAACCAACTGTGGTTACCAAAGGGGAAGGGGGGAGAGGGATAAATTAGGATTTTGGAATTAGCAGATACAAACTACTATACATAAAATAGATAAACTACAAGGTCCTACTGTAAAACACAGCACAGGGAATTATATTCAATATCTTGTAATGACCTAAAATGGAAAAGAATATGAAAAAGAATATATATATATATAACTGACAATCACTTTGCTCTACATCAGAAACTAACACAACATTGTAAACCAACTATACTTCAATTTAAAAGAATGAAAAAAATCACTAATTCAGAAAAAAAAGACTTCAAGGAAAGTTCTAGAGATGACAAAGAAATGCCTGAAATTTAGAATAAACAGCATAAGATTCTATAAGAATATATATAGGTAGAAAAAAGATTAGTGAACTTTCATGCACAGCAATTGAAACTATCCAACATGAATTACAGAGAAAAAAAATTGAAAAATAAAGAGCATCAGTGAACTGTGGAAAAATTTCATATGACTGAATATATGTGAAATTTGGATATGAATAGGTTCTGAATAAATAATGGCTGAAATGTTTTGAAATTTGTTGAAAACTATAAACACATTTCCAAGAAGCTCAAAGAACCTCAAGAACAAGAAATATGAAAAAAAATTACATCAAGACACATCATAAATAAATTTCCTAAAACAAATGATAAAAATTATAGCAGCTACAATAACTACAACAACAACAAAGGTTTATTGTCAGGAACAATGAAGCAAATATCTTTAAAGCAGTGAAGGAAAAAATAGGTCAACTAGCTCATTCTATGCTCAACAAAAATACATTTTGAAATTCAAGGCAAAATAAAACCTTTTTCAGATGTACAAAGGCTGAAAGAATTCATTAGCAACAGATCTTTGCTACCAGAATTGTTAAAGGTAGTAATCCAGACAAAGTCATCTACAATAGCATCAAAAAACAAAATAATTAAGGATAAAGCTGACAAAACATATGAATGTCCTGTACACTGAAAACTGCAAAACACTGCACAAAGAAATTTAAAGAAAAATAAAAGGACAGATATACTGTGTTTATGGATTGGAAGACTAAATATTGTTTAGATATCAATTACCCCTAAATTGATCTATAAATTAAATGTAATTCTAATCCACATCCTGGCAGGCATTTGAAAAATTGTATCTGATTTAAAAATTAATGTGGAAATGAAAAGAAAATTGAATAGTCAGAGCAACTTTGAAAAAGGAAAGCAAGCTTGGAGGACTTACACTGCCTGATTTCCATACTTACTATAGAGCTATTCCGAAAAAAAAAAGGAGGATATGTGTGTGCTTGTAAATTAACACTAAAGTCAGGACATGTATAAAGAAGGCTCTATTAGTGGTTATTTCTGAGGAGGAAAATATGATTGTCTGAGGATTCAACAGAGCTTCCACTTTATTGAGAAGGTTTGACTTCTTTTTTACTAGAACATTGTGTATGTATATTATTTGAGCAATTATAAATACATTTGAAGTAAAATCAAAAATTTTAAATGCCATTTTTTCTTATCATAATTGCATTTATTTGGGACTGCCGTTATTTAGCAAAGACTGGATCAGGTTTTATATTCATTTGACAGTTGGAAAGGAAAAATACTAATACCAAAGAATTAGATACTATTACTGAAGGTATTTAACATGTTGGGTTATTTTTCTTTTATTCTATAAGTCACAGTCAACAAGTTATGGTAGTTTCTTGAATAGATTTTAAGGAATTGTACAAAATTGCATATAAGAGGATTTTAGGTGATATTGCATGAATATTTTACCAATTGGAAATTCTTGAGACCACCATCAATATATTAGCAATATACTGCAAGTTCATTTGATATAAAAGGGAATGGGAGAGTCAGAAGAGACTCACCCTAAAATCACAAATGAGAATTTAAAGGAAGGCACTTTTAACTTCCACTGCTGTGCTAACTTTAGTTCTGATGAGTTTTGAGTGTATAAAGTACTTTCAACTATGTTTGACTTTAATGTATGACAAGCATTTGATTTTGCTATTCATCTCGCTATATAATAACTATGCCTGAAGGCCATAACATGCATCTATTTTAGAGTCTCAAATATCACTCATAAACTCAAGTTATTAAAACTCAAAGAGATAAAAGTTTCTATATAAATTATTATAATACAAAAGGGAAATGAGTCCGTAGCCTGGTTGGAAGATAAGCTCTACATTTGGGAATAGGCTTAGAGAGTTTAGCAGCATTGATGCATTTCACATTGCTCCTCACAGAGGAGAAATTGCCATAGAAAACTCCGGAAAGTAAATGAGACATAGGCTGCATACTATGCATCTCATTTTTAAAAATGTCTAATTTAAAAGATTTTAAAAGCTGTTCAATTTAATTAATAACGAAGGAAAAATTTTCTTCTATGATTACAGACTGCTTCCTTCCTGTTTCCTAGGAGAAGTAAAGCTTAGTGAGATATTCTCACTTTGGGGAAAGAACTTATTATAGGTCCATAGAATGTTTGCTTCAGAAAAAACTCTTAGATCTTAGTTTTCTCATCTCCACATTTTACAAATTGGAAATTAAAAAGATGTTTTCTTCAAAAGGCAATAATCCCCCTTATTTTACCTAACCATTATTCAAGAAGCCTTGGCTAACTCCAAAAGACTGCATTGTTTTCTTGGTTACATGTACAGGTGACTCACTACTCAGTCATGAAGCACAGGAAAGGATCAGCTGGAGGATTTTAGGAGCTAGTAAACATGAGATCATAACTCAAGGCAGAATATGGCTTTTATCCTTTTTCTTCTGGGAACAGGTTACAGAGGATCCAGAAGAACAAGAACAACATCAACAAAAAATAAGCAGAGAAACCAAAAAAAAGAGGAAAGCAGTACTGTTCCCACAAATAACCCTCAATAATCAGTACTCTATTGTTCACAATGAAAAATATATACTATAGAGGAACATGATATGCTGTGGTTTTGAATGCCATGACCATTTTTATTTTGAGATTTTTGAGTTAGGTGCTTTTAATGTTGTTGCATCATATATTCTTAGCTTCTCTGGTAACAGATATTTATGTTCAAGAATGGCATTTAAAAAAAGCCAATAAATACTATAATTAACGATGTTTTCAGGTGATGCTCAGAATTGTGAACTATTACACAGGGCTGGATCAAGCGTCGAGCCACATCATTGATGAGCCACCTGACCAGCAATGAGATCCTCAGAAAGTTGTCTTTATTAGGACAAAACCATGCTGTGTTAAAGGTGACATGAAGAAAACGGGAATGTGAAAGGTGCTATGCAGGATGTCCACAACTCAACTGCTAGCCACCCTCCTACACACTGTACAATCCCAACCAGTGAGCTAATGTTAATACAAGACGGAGACAGCCTCATACAAAGTAGGAAGGGAAACTCATTTCTAAAAGAGAACATAATGGAACTGTGTGCTGTTGTCAAGGTAAAAACCCCATGGCAGTATGAAATAGAAAGGATCTAATCAGAATGTGCAGTTTAACTTCTTACTAACTTAAGATGCAGTTCCCAGGGAGGGGACTTAATCCCTAATTTTAGTCAAAGGGCAAATGTACAATTAAGCTAACACAAATGCCTCAGCCAATCATTTAGGAGAATTCTATTAGTCCTGGACTCCCTAACCTGCCACAGCTTAATAAGAAGTTCCAACTGCACCAAATTGCTGTTTGTCAGGCTGAAAAGAGCACAGCCCAATGCACTGCTCTACAGACACTTTGCTCTGAACAGAATGTCAATATAAAATAGAGTATAGCATGCATAGTTGCTGGAACTGAAAATATACTTTATTTCTTCATGCATGGAAAATACCTCATTTAGTTCCAACCCCCAAGTTTCCCTGCCAGCCACTATTGGAGCCACCACATACAGCCAGACTTTGGCCACCAAATGAATTTGAAAATAAAAAAGTATATGAAATCACAGGCTTTATTTAAAAAGCTTCCAGAATAAGGAAGTTCATAATTATAGGAATGCTTGCGCCAGTACCTCCAGTGGCCTGAGTCTCCTTATGTGTTAACAGAGAGGTATTTCTAATCTACAGAGCTGGTGATGGGTTGAGTACTGTTGGTTCACATAGCTTGCTCCTGTGAATAAGTAGCTTACCCTTCCTGATGATGAAGCTTGTCCTTTGACTGGTGAGGGTTCACTAGCCCCTCTTCACCTCCTGCAAAGGACCCTTTAGGAAAAGGAAATAATGAGGGAGCTTTGGAAATTAAACCTGATTTAAGAAAATGGTCTGGCCTTAGCTAATATGATGCACTGCTTCATAGCCTCTATTCAACCAATTTAAATTTCAACTCAAATGTGCTCAGTTACATTTATCCAATACTTTTAACATCCACATATTAAAGTTGATGCCATCAAGGTTTCCGGGAATGCACAGGAAAACAAAACAGACTTTACACTCAAACTTCCAGTTTATTAGTGAAAATTAAAAGTTCACAAATAAAAATATCTCAAAGAAGAATGTAAAACTATGAAATAGTACAAACAACATGTCAAGAAGAATAAAATAAAAAGGTATCAAACTCACCCAATCATGCATATCTGCCCCTGCCCCTCCAAGCTGGACATACTAGGAAAATTGGTTCCTTGCTCAAAACATGCTACTGTTACTTGCTTAAAATTTGTCACAAGAATCTTCCATGATTAGAAATGTGAAAATTACCTCTAGAGTTGCACTCATATATCAGAGACATGGAATTTTAAAAAGAAGTATTAAAAAGTATCATCACTTGCAGATAATATTATCATTTACTTAGAAAATCTAAAATCTATTGGTGATTACTGACAAACTATTAGAATCGCTCTGGAGTTCAAAAAGATGGTTGTTTACAGGTCAACATGCTATGTATCAGTGTCAGAACTGTACCTGGAAAAAACATCTAGTTACATAGGCAAAGTATTTGGGCTAGTTTTTGGCAAAACTGTCGGGTAGTAATTAACTAATTTCTCCAATGATCATATTAGACAATGTAAGTTACTCAGTATTCAACAGTTTACCAAGTGTTTACTGAATGTTTATTGTCTTGGTACCTTACCAGGGCAACTGCAGTAAATTACAATGCAGGAATTAGTTACTGACTCCAAAGGCCAAAGGCCATCTGCTCCTATGCATAGATACATGCTTTGACTAAAATCGACATGAAACCTGTGTGTGTGTGTATATATGTGTGTATGGTGTGATGGTCATTTATAATATTTTGCATCATATATTTTCTAATCAGGAACTGAAGAAACAAATCAAAAAGAGATACATTTGTTCCCCATTTTTAAATTATTCTTGAAACACTGCTAAACTGAGATCTTTGTTCTCTTTATATTTTCTTTGTGATTAGCAACATTCTGTGACTCAAACTTCAGGTTGTCATATTTAATTTTGGACTTCACAAAGAACACATAATGATTAGTATAAAATTATTACCACTAACATAGTGGTAAAATAAGCATAATAATTATATCACAGACTTTAGGTATTCTTTAGTGTTTTGGGTTTTTTTTGGCCACACCCAGCAGCACATGGGATCTTACTTCCCTGGCCAGAGATTGAATTTGCACCCCCTTCAGTGCAAGTACAGAGTCTTAACCACTGGACCACCAGGGAAGTCCCTAGTGGTTTTTACATTAATTTCTAATTACACATTTCTAGGCACTCAAGCATATATGGTTAGGAGTATTATCTCTCTGGTCTAGATTTCTCTTCTTGTGCCATCCAGACCATGTCTTCTCTGCCTTTTCTTTAGGTTCTGAGTTCTTGTTATATGTGAGTCTATGCAAGAATGTTATATTTTGCAGGGCCATTATTATGAAGCACAGCATTATTTAAAAAATCTTGTGTGCAATCAGACTTCACGTTCTTAATTATTTTTGAATCCAGTGAATTTTTAAGAGGACACTGCTTCTCTTAATTATCCTATTGAACACCTGCCATTTTCTATTTACTTTAAGAGAAATATTTTGTCTTTGGGTTAACCTGCAGCTTTTGATTTCTCTTTCATCAGTCATATTCTGGTGGCTTCTTCTGAGTTCGTTTCTCTATTCCATTCCCATACTATATGTTTGTATATATATGTGGGGGGGTGATGTCGGGAAGAGAGAGAGGGACATTTTATCATGGATTTTGTCTGGTTTATCCTGGTTCCTAGAAGAAAGTAGAATTAGATCTAGAATGTATACACACAGAATGTAAATCCCTGATCTGGCCAGAAATGAAGACACCATAATACTTCTAATGTCATGTTATTGTACTTAACCATGGGCTGCACTGGCTCAGGAATTTACTATTATCAAATCATGGTAATTATGAAAGTTTGGGGGACTTAATAATTTATCAACTTTCTCCTCAGGCTGACATACACAACAAGCTAGAAAAGAGTCAAAGAATAGCGATGATTTTATTAGTGGCCATACTGTGCCTATAAACTTGCAAATACAAGGATTTTGACATATACTGTTAGAAGTAATGACCAGGACTTGAGGCCAAAATGAAGTTGTCTACTGCTTACTCCCCAATCTAAACTTTAACACCTGCTATTGAATTTGTGGGGTTAGGAATTTACCCAACTGGTCATTTGGAAAATCTTGGCCTGCTTCACAAACTTGGCATCAGAGCTGCATTATGACTTCCATGGGCCCTAGACAGTTTGCTTTCATGGCAATAATATGACTGCATTGATATAAATATAAATATACTATACTGTATGTTAAAATATTTCCTCAGCTTAAGAGCTTATTATTTTCTTCCAATTTTAAAAGAAGTCAAAACATTTTTTGGGGCCCCTAAAAGTACTGTATGCCCTAGACAATGCACCTACTATGCTTAATGGATAATTCAGTCCTGCCTGGAAGAACAGAGATTAGCAGAGAAGGCTGTTGTTGTTGTTGTGTGTGTATTCATTTGTTTGATTTTTTGTGTGTATAGGAAATCTTTCATTGATTAGCATGGTCTAATGGGTGTCTGGCTCTCCTCTAACATCATAACTTCTCCCCTGAGAAAATTATAGCTTCTCTTACAGAGAGGAGAAAGTGAAAGGATTAGAAGGGAGAAAAATTATCATTTCCATACTACATTGCCCTGCAAAACAGAATGAAGTTCCCCTTTTTTCAATGGAAAGGTGTGCAGCAACAGGTAAGCCTCCCCTCAAAGACAGGAGGGTCTACATTTGACTCTCCCCATTTCTATAGAGTACCTCAGATACAGCAGGACAGACATGGTTATCATTTATGTGAAAATGTATGTAAGTCACATTTGATCATTTCAGAGGAATGTGGGTTTTCTGCTTTTTATACTTTTAATAGTGAGTGTCTTCCTTCAAATTATTGAATACTGGTCCCTAACATCATATTTGACACTTGTAGGTACTTCAGCTCCCCTGTGAAATAAGTTGTCAAATTCTAGAGTCTTTTCTTAAACCATCTCTTACACCTAGGTCTTCATTTTTAAATCCTTCAAAATATTTTTTCTCCCAATTAACTTATTCTAGATTATAGGTACAAGACCAAAAATTCTATTGAGCTCTATCAAAGATATGAGTCTGACTGTGGGAGCGATGCTAACTTCCTTATCATGAGAAAGATATTCCAGATTACAAATCCAAAGTTAGTTGCGAACCAACCTTCTGGGAGAAAGAAACAGTTAAGACCACAGAATTGTTAAAAGGGGAGAAAATGGAATGTGATCCCAGCGTAAAGATAATACAGGTAGTTAGTGCATGTCCAAAAAGCATGCAGTTAACAGACAGCTTTAGAAAATATAAAGTATTTATTTATATATCAGTAGTATAAATAAATAATGATTTTCAGTGAGATCTGGATGCAGTTCTCAAAATAAGAATCAAATCTCCAGATGGGAAAGGACATCAGACAGGGAATGCAATTCACTAGAGGGCATTAAAGGAAACATACACATCCCCTCCCTGTTTTACATGCATCCTGTACAGTCTTGAAAAAAAAATTTTATTTTGACCTTACTGCCATTTTCCCTATAATAAAGTTTTCTTCTTGTTATCATGAGACTATCTTACTTCTTGATGTATCTATCCCTCTGTAAATGAACTATTTATTATCTTAATTATTATTCCTCCAGTAGTCAAGTCCTTAAAGAATTAAGATTTCTGGGAAAAATTAGGTGCTATGATCAAGTCAGTAGTGATTTCAAGTTTACAAGGTAACTTAGGGCTGCATGGATGGCGCTGGCCTAGGATCAAACCTGGTCTCACATTCCAGTAAGGAGTTAAACCTACTGATGAAGGTTAATTAGTTGCCCTGTGAAGGGTAAAGGAACTTAAGGCAGGAAGTCTGCATCTTTCTCGTCTCTACTTCTATGTCACGTTATAAAGCAAGTATGTCTTAGAAGTTACTCCCTTGTTATTCATTCTATAGACCAATATATTTTTTTTCTTAATTGTGAATAATCGTGTTTAGGCAAAAGCCTCCAACTTTATCTCAATATTTCAAAAGACTCAATATTGTCCTACATTTAATGTACATTTCTTTGTCCTAAATTTCACGTACAGTGATTTTATACTTTGAGAGTATATTTTTAGTTTATTAACTCATTTATTCATTCATTTGATAAATATTTATTGAGCACTTGCTCCTTGTGGATACTGTAGTGAATGAGACTGAGGATCCCTTGCCTTATGGAGTTATCAATGATGGAAAGAGATAAAACAAAAACAATTCACTGCCAATCATATATCCTGAGATATGATGTGCTACAGCACACTTTTTTTTAACCAATTTACCTACAGAAAATAATAATAATAATAATTAGTCACTTTATATATTGCTTACAATTTCCCAGGCATAATCTTACTTAATTATTTACAACAAGAATACAACAGATGAAATACAAATCTCTGGGAAATTAAGTGACTTGCCGCGCCTCAAGAGTCAGGAATTTCCAATGCTGGACTGAGATACAGGTTTCCTGAGGCCAGATGCTTAATTAACATAATATACTTGGTCTATTCATTTTCACAACAGATGTTTGGACAGCATGAACTCCACTTTATATATCCATTAAGACTGTATTGACTGAATCATCAGGTAAAGAGCTCATTTCATTAAATGCAGCTCTAAACAAATTCATTACTCTTTGGGGGAGCCCACTTTCAGTTAGGTTACAACGTTTTAGAAATCACAGAAGAAAGTCAAAGGTAAAGACATTAATGATGAATAAAATGTCTTTGGAGAATTAAAATGGTAATTTACCTCAAAACATATATTATATATTCCAATTACACTTCTCATTACAAAAACAATTTGTAAAGGATTCATTTTATGAAGCTCAATGGATCATAAAAGTCAAATAAACAGGGTGATTTTATCACTGAGATTTCTTACATATTTCCTTTATTGCTCTGATAGCACAAAAAACTAGGATTTTTCTCTCAATTAAAATTATTATTGTTTTTATTCATTATAAAGTCCCTATGGCTATCTTTGACAAAATTTCAAAATTCAGCTCCTTACCTATTAAAAATAACGTTTTGGTTCTCAGAATGTCTTTTCTCAAATCACCAGAAAAAATAATGCCTAAAAACACCACCAAGAAAGTTCCTTTATCTTGCAAGGATTTAAAAATAAAAATAAAAACCTCAATTTCAAGTGATAAAATTCTTCAAATTTTAGACATGGAAAATGTGATCCTATATAACCTAAAACACCATTTACCCTCTGGACTATTGCTGCTGAACATTTAATTGTGACCCAAATGAATGTTCTAACATTTTAGGAAACCATTTTCTTTTGAACAATAACAGCACTAAGATTCAGGTGGCTGGAGAATACTCACAATAGATGGCTTCTAATTAAATGGTGGTACACTTGAAAGCTTTTGTGTTTAGGCAGCAGGATGGGAGTTATTTATTAGTCATATACTATCCACTCTAAAAAGAGGAGGTCAGGCCATTGCATAATACACTCACTGTTCTATTTCTGCTTTGTGAAAATATGTTGAGCATCAGGACAGTGATAAAGAAAACCATTTATAAGTAAGCATCAGGAACCTGGCACCAAATGGATATAAAATAGATATATTGCATCTCTGGAACTTTATCCCTTATTTCTGACACAGCTCTCATTGTTAGGATCTCCATGAATACTGTATGATTACTGCTTTTCACACAGTTCAAGGAAACAACCATGTGGCATCGCTAAGGCATTTCTGTGCAGAAACTTAAAAAGAATTCCTAGAGGTGAACACTGATAAAAAGGATGGATGAGGATAGGTGTTAGAGGGAGACCTGTCTAGAAAAGTTAGGTCAAGTCACCTCTGGTCATGTGGCTAGAAGAAAAATAAGAGTGTGCACACCAAGAAGCCATTATAAGTCTCCCTTTACCATTCTTCATTCTTAATATTTTTTCATGTAGACATTTAAGATCATCAAGACTCAATTAAAAAACTGAATTTCTCACCTGCTTCTCATTCAGAGTAATGGAAAAAAGACAACTGTGTTCATTATTTGTCCAGTCTGATTTATATCCTAGAAAAGTCCATGGGAGTAGGTGCATATGTAAATTCTTTCTAGTCACAGTTATTTAAAAAACATATAATGATAAATAAAAATGACATCTTCAGTAGTACAAATAGATATCCATACTGTAAGGTGCTATTTTTATTCACTTGATAATTCTAATTATTTCTATCCTGAATAATTTTAATAAATTACTTTAAAATCTCATATATAACTGATTCATATAATAGTAGTTTTTACAGAGTAGCATAATTTCGATGTTAGTTATTAATTATTGACCATATTAGAGTTACGATTGACAACTACCATCATGATTTGAATGTTGATATTTGATTCCTTTAAACAGCATTGATATATAGGAAATATGGGAAATCCTGGAAGAGTTTAGTTATTCAGAGCACTTGGCAACGTTTTTCCCATGGACAGTAATTCAAGATGAACTTTCTTATGTTAATATAGCTTTTGGATCAGATACTATAGCCAGGAAATCAATTAAAGATGTATTAGACATAGAAATCAGTGAGAGCACAAAATAAAGGCACTGTTCCTTCTCTGAAGGAACATACAGTCTACTTAAGGGGATTATACACAGACCCATAAAATTACAACTAAATATCTCTATGTGAAATTCAAGTTACAGACAATAGCAAAGAGAGAAGGGAGACAGCCATGAAGGATGTGAGGGTGGGGGGTGGTAGAAGCCTGAGAAATAAGTAAGATACATATAAATGAAGAGCAATGGAATCCCACTGTAAGCAAGTACTAAGAGGTGAAAGTGGATTTTGCATATACAAAAAAAAAAAAAGATCCTATTGACTGTAATGATTGAAGAGTTCAGATTAGGAGACAGAAAGAAGTCTGGAAATTTTGAGAAACAAGTTCAAAGTGATCTTGAATATTAAGCTAAGTAGCACAACCTTTCTTGTCAAAATATCGGGTTGTACTGATGTCGTGTGTGTGTTAAGAGAATGACATGAAGAAAGTAATCTCTTACTATGGTCTAATCGGGCTGTAAAACAGAATGGATTTGGATGAATGAAGAAACTACTCTGGTGGTTAGGATAGATATGTTAGGACCTGCACCACAGTGGTTTTCATGTGGAAGGACATTTTAGACAGAGATTATATTAAGAAAGAGGACCATAAAAGGCTTTTGGATCAACCAGTTATATAGAATAAAGTAGGTACAGGTTACAGATTTTGCTTATCTGATTTATGAGCAATTTAATCATGAAAACCAAGGAAAAGCTTTCTTTATTTCTTCCAGACCATATTTGCCCTTAAGCTAAGGTCAAACTTCCCCATCTACTGTTAATTCAAAAACTAAATAAATAAACCAGACATCTGAAAGACATTAACTGATAAAGTGATAACAGCAATCTATCATAACATCCTGCATAAATCATTTGAACCTATCTTTATCCAATATTTTTCAATTAATTATACAATTACACACATTTCTTTTCATTGGAAGGTGGCTGGTTACTCATACTACTACACTATTGGAATTAAGCAAGATCATTTCAGATACTTTTCTAAGTAAGTGTCTAAGCTCTATAAGGCATCTCTCATAGTTTCATAATATGCAGTTGCTTTGTTTCTCCCCCTCCCAAGAAGAGTTTGATTATGTTCAGGTCACTTTACAGTTACTATATCTTAATCTTTTAGCACCTTCAAGGTAATTTAGTCATACCAACCCTTAATATTTAGCCTGGGCAGGGAAATCCCTCCTCTGTACAACACAGAACAAACTACCTCCCATGTGGAATTTCCCACATATTAGAATGTAGATTTGAAGTATTGGTCACGAAATGATAGCACATGGTTTGGGGTTGGGCAAATCTGAGTTTAAATCCCAACTCAAACTTATCTAATAAATTACCTAATTCTTTAAGGCCCAATTGTTTCACCTATATCATGGATATAATGACCTTAAATCTAAGATTTCTTGAAGGCAGCAAATGAAGGAAAATATGTAAGACACTTGGCATACCTGGAATATAGAGTTAATAAATGAGAAAAATAATAATCATCATTACATTTGTATATTCATTGAGAGAATATATGGATTTAAATTTCTGTTGTGCCACTCACTAATTTCATGACTTTTGTAAGTTATCTGATCCTGGTTTAATAATACACACTTATAAGGCTTTAATTTTTTTTAATAATACAGCTTTTGTGAAGTCATATGGCTATTATTACATGAAATATGGTAAATATTTTAAAAGATTTTCTTTTTTCTTTACATCTTTATCTTTTATAGAACTATGAAGACTGCTTTGCACATAGTAGGGCTTTAGTAATGAAATAATGAAAAGATGAATATTTGGTTAAATAAATAATCATTTAAGGCATATAATAAATAAAAGTTTGTAAATTATCTCAATGACATCCTTGGGAAAATATAATGCATTGTTTTTCTGGTATAAAGTATCTTTCAGTAAATATCATTTCATGTTTATAGTATATACAATTCAGAGGTAAAATGACTCTATCATTGAATCACTTTTTATTGCTGTCCTCAGCACTCTTGTGACCATTATCGATCATTAGCATTATCGATCATTAGCAAGATACCTTAGCATTCCTAAGGTATCTTGGAAATACACACCTAGATAGCAACTTGCTTCCTTTAAACATGATGGATAAGCAAAAAATAAAATTACACCTCTTGCCTTTAAAGATATGTTTGAAGTTTCTCTATCATTAAAATGGCATAATATTCCTTATCATCCTTAAGATTACCCCTTGAAAAAATAACAATATGCCATGGACTTTAGCTTTCTTTGATCATAATTTGGAGAGATATGTATGAGGTGGAATTTTTTGTTGCTTTAGTTACTGATATACATATATAAAGAGAAGGAGAATAAGGAAAATATTAAAATTTATGTAACAGATACATAAAAGATAATACAATGGAACATAAAGGAAAGTATAAATTTAATTTCCAATATTGACAAAGTGTTATCCTAAACAATCCAGAACTTATACTATTGTTACTATTTCATATTGAAAATATTTTCAATTATATGAACCAGTTAATTTTATTTACTTTTTTCACTATTCTGTATATTTTGAACCCAAAAGATGCAGTATAAAATATAACCATTACTGTAGCAGAAAGAAAAGACAATTTGGCACAAATAGTGAGTATAACTAATTCACTGTAGATAATGAGAGTGTATCTGGGAGGCAAAGTTGAAAAAGGTGCATCCCTCTCTGTAAAATTTTGAATTCTAAAATATTTTATATATTACAGTGCACATACAAAATGAATTTTTCTAATTATAAATATACACAGGTAAAGTATTATATAAAATAATATATATTCTGATTAAAATATTTCCCTTCCATTTTTTAGAGGTGCAGCTGTGTATAATATCACACACTACACTACTGTCAAAGCAAGAAATTCCATATGACCAATGCGGATTTATAATCCTGGTGAAGATGACAATGTAGCAGAAAAAGTCATCTTTTGTACTGAGCAAATAACCAATATTTAATATGTTTACATTAGTTAAGTGGTAACAGGAATAAAATATTATTTAAATTTGAGTTATTAGTGAAAAGATGGGAAAAATAGAGCTTTGAAAGTTCAAAGGAGAAATCAAGGTGACTATCACAATAAGAAATTCACTTTTAAAACATAAGTTCAATGATATTCAGAAGGAATTAGAAAGAAAAGGACTTCAAAGGTCTCATAAGCATAAAGAAGTCAAAGAAGGTCAATCTTGAAACAGCTGCTGGAGGGGATCAGAGAGATAAAACTTAAGCCTCATAATTACTGTTAGAAAATTAAAGGAATAAAAGTGGCCAACATCAAATCAAAAGCTTTCAAACTGGAAGAGGAGATTCCTGAGAAACAGCAATAAAATCCATCTGGACATAGTGATCAGAATTCACATTAAAAGATGATGAAAGAAAAAAACAGCCTTTATCAATACACTATCAAGAAAGTCCCGAGAAATCATTCAGAATAAGTAGTAAATGACAGAAAATAGGAAAGATGACTTTTTCCTGAGTCATGGAAAATTAAAAACCTTGAGAAAAAGAAATAAAATTCTAAATTAGAAATCTAACAAGACCCAAGTCAAGGATGAGCTCCTGAATGGTGTTAGTAAATTCAACCGAAGCAGCTCTGATTCTGTGGGCAAACGGTCCAGTGACCAAGTAGATCAGAAAAAATTTAATTTATGTGGTTCTTTGAGATAGCAATTTGTATACTATTCTCAGTAATCAAGTATAGAAACTATGAATCAGTATGAGTTTTTCTACTTTCTGAGTAAATTCCACCAGAAAGCATTCATATCTATAGGAACTTAATCATACTTAGTAAAAAAGCTTAAGTAGTGTGGATCCATAATACTGAGTAAATAAATAAATGGAGGCGAATACACCCATTTCCCTGTGCACAAGAATTCCAAATAATTTACATATATACTCCATACTCAAGGAGGTAGAGCATAACTCCCCATCCTTTAAGTGGGGGCTGAGCAAGGAGACTTCCTTCCAAAGAGTACAGCATGTAATGGGGGAAGGAGAGTAGTGTTACAATGGAGAAACCTGACATAACACTACCTCAGTCAGATAATCAAGGTCAACATCATCAGTGGTAAGTTATATTGATAGTGTGTAGCCTTGATAGGACGTGATGAGAACGGTACTTGGCCTCTGTACTCTTCCTCCCAAAACCCAGGTTGTCCATTTTATTGGCATGTAGTTGCTTATAGTAGTCTCTTATGTGCACATTTTAAAATTGGGCTGTTTATCTTCTTATTGAATTGTATGAGTTCTTCTATATTCTGGACCCCATTCATCTGACAAAGTATTTCTCTTGCAGTATTTTTCCTGTTCTTTGGCTTTCTATTTTATTTCACTTTAAAAACAAAGTCCATAGGTCATCATAAGTAATATAAGTCCATATCAATGATAATCAGAACAACAGTGCAGTTAAAATGTATTATAATAAAGTACCTATTAAATAGGTATTTCTACTTTGGTTGTTAAGACTAATTGTTATTTTAATCAAATGTTTCTATCACCTGGAAATTCAAGGAAAGTGTGATTTGCCAAGAGATTAAAAAAAAATTGCAGAGCATCAGCATCCATGGAATGATATAAGAAGGTAGATGATCATTTTATATTCATTTACTACATGAAAAGAAATATTCTAATATCAGAATTGTCCAAAGGCTAAGCTTTTTAAAATAATATAATTCATTCACTACATGTTAACATAAAAAACACACTTTTAAAAAATTTAAAATATTTTCCAAAACAACATAAATTTTTGAGAAGAGTAGCCTTGTTTTACTTTTTTTTTTTCCTTTTGGTCTGGCTTACTGGAAGATAGTGGTACTCTCATATAAGATTCTACATTTAATCTGTTACATTGTTCCAACTGAAACATACAGTGAAAATCCAGCCCAACTTTTCAGATAAGTCTGGATATACTTTGATACTACACCAACACTTTAGGTGTGATGTGGTGTTTGTTGCAATAATATTTAACTCTGAGGAAAAAATGGAGGGAAATGGAAAGGGAAGAGTGGTAGGGAGTGGAAGTGGATTCAAAGAGCTCACAATTATCTGTAATATTCTGTATATTTTACTTTAAAAATCTGGAGGATATCTGAAAAAAATGCTAATGGATATCTATTCCATGAAGTCTCAAAATCAGCATCATAGATTCTCTATTAGTTTAAATTTTCTCAAAATAATGTTTGAAAGTATGGCTTTGATATATGGAAGGTAAACCAGTAACTACTACTTCAGAAAAATGTTCCCTGAAGTTTAAAACAATCAAATAAAACAATTTTGACAATTTACCTAAGAAATTTTACTCTTTTTTTTAGAGTCTTTTTTAAAATTCATTAAAAAATTTTTTTAATTTATTTTATTTTTGGCTGTGTTGGGTCTTCATTGCTGCACGCAGGCTTTCTCTATTTGCGGCGAGGGGAGGCTACTCTTTGTTGCGGTGCGCGGGCTTCTCATTGTAGTGGCTTCTCTTGTTGCAGAGCACTGGCTCTAGGCATGCGGGCTTCAGTAGTTGTGGCATGTGGGCTCAGTAGTTGTGGCTCGTGGCTCTAGAGCGCAGGCTTAGTAGTTGTGGCACACAGGCTAAGTTGCTCCACGGCATGTAGGATCTTCCCAGACCAGGGCTCAAACCTGTGTCCCCTGCATTGGCAGGCGGATTCTTAACCACTGCACCACCAGCGAAGCCCTTACTCTATTTTTTATGTAATAATTAGGGAGATTAATTGCAATTAATTTAACAGAATAGAAATCTCATGTAATGAAAACCCAGAGAAGTATGATAGCATTAACAAAAGACGTTTAAGTTCTAAATATGAAAACATGGAGAGATAAAGATTAATGTACACATATTTAAAAATTGCAAACACAAAAGACTGAAAATAAAACTTTTCTTTGCATGATATATTCAAGAACTTTTGATAAAATTAAATTTTAATATTACATGAAAAACCAGTCAGCAGGGAGAACATGACCAGCTGTAATGAAATGACTGATTCTCCTACTTTCAGGGCTGATTAGTTATGTGATTTGGATGACCTATTGTGTGCTCCTAACATGTTCTGAAGCGACTGGGAAAAATTATTAGAGTTATGAGTCCTTATGTTTCCTGGAGTAAGTTGATCCCTGCCAGAGCTAAATAACAAATTAAATCCACAGTGCTATATCAATAACTAATGCAGCACCCTGGAACCACAATTTGTTTCTTTCCCATTTAACAGAGGAAAATAAAAACTTTGTAGACTAGTTTGTTAAAAGTTCACATCCATACACCAGAGACGGACAGGCAAGGTACAAATGAGCACTACTCCCACAGGCTACTCCTTCCTGCACATTTATCCCTCCTCCCCAGTAGCCGAGTTGCATCTGTGTCTCTTCTATGAAACTGCTGTACAATGCTGCTGGGAGAACACTTACCCAATCCTTGGGCAAGAAATCTTTTGAAATTGTTATTTTTGGTATCTCTCTTCTCATTGTTACTTGACAGGCAGAAGGATTTGAGGCATTTACTTATTTTGGTGGAGAACTTAAGCGACCATTTTGATCAACAATGTCAATGAAATCTCACTTTTGTTAACATTTTAATGCTTTCAAGTGCTTTTACCTACATTATTTCATTTGCTTTTTATCACATCCCTGGGGGGGGGAGGGAATGAATTTATTTTAAAGTTTGAGGAGAATAAGACATTTAGAGACTTGCAGAAGCTCTTAAGGAAATACTAACAAAAGAAGAACTGGAATCCCAGTTCTTTTGAGCCCTTTCAAACACTCTTCCCATGATACCTTGTTTCTCATGATAAGCAGTGCGAGGGGCACTTGAAATAATACTTCTTAAAAATAATAACCCCAGTAGAATGTTGCTCTAGAAACTTTATTTGCAAACAAACACATTAATCCAGAATTTGTCTTTCAATAGACAATCACTTATTAAATCATGATTAACAAATCTTTGTATTAAATTTCCCCTGTTTTGTCTAGAGCGTGGGTTTCTGTTTCTTGCTTAGACAGACCCAGGCTGCTAGAGCTCTCAATTCACACAGGATGAATGTCAAACTTGTCAAATGAGAGTGATCCCAGGCACTTGTTTAAATTCAAAAACATAGAAATTTTTTCAAATTAATTCATTGCTTTCTCTATCTCCTTTGCTCCAGGGGTACCATCTATATACAAGGCATACTAATGGGTTCTCACAGCTTAAGAGCAAATACCTTGTTTGATACTAGCATCTGTTTAAACTTAGGTCTATTCAATTATGCACTTTCAAGAAATTCTAAATTCCTCTTTTTCTGTCTTACTCTTCTTTCTCTGCAGGAAACACTCAACAAATATTTGTGGGAAGCATACAAAATGAGCAGGGAACTCTGTTGTATATGCTTGACTCCACCTTCTAGGAGTCATGAAAAATGATCAGAATTGCAGGAAAAAAGTTGTAGATTCTTATTAATTACTTAAAGAATTTTCCCAATAACTGAACATATTAAAAGTTTGAAAGAGAGTACACATACCCTAAGTTTATTCTTTCCTTGCTCATCCTCTATGACACTGTATATATCTTTTCCTTGAAAAGATTTAAAAAAAAAAAAAAAAAAAGAAAACATATTTTTTTCTTCACGTCCCAAAACTACATGCACACACTTAAGGTACCTAGGAAAAACCCAATGCTAAAATAACAATGTGTTTCAAGGGTGCATATATTTAGTTGCATCCTGTGTCTTTATGAGCTTATTAACTACTTTAAATCAAACCACTTAAATAATTTAGCAAATATCTACCTGCCTACTCATTTGGAATATGTTACTATGTATTTGTGCTCCAAGAAGTAAGAAGCTACTGAATTCATTAAGTTATTTAAAATCATTTTAGGATTAGAGGGCATTAAAACAATTTTTAATTAGTATATATTTTTGTTATTTATTTACAATACTAACTTCATAACTGTAACAAATATTTCCCTTTAAAATGCTCTTCTATTAACTTTGAAATTTTTCACTAAATAAGTGAGAGAAACATTATTTCCTAATTGTAAACCTTTTCCTCTTTTTAAACTTTACAGGATGACAGTATCATTTTGTCAAGATTTTAATCAAACCTGCATGCATGAGATTCATGTCTGGTACCCACAAAAACGGCCATATATAAATCTGTCCTTGAATGACTACTCCTATGCTCTATACCCTCAAGATGGGTATCAATGTTTTAGATATAGAAAGTATTGTATCTCTTGGCCTGGAAGAAGTCCAATTATTTAAAACTGTATACATGAAGTTAATAATACTTCAGGATTTCATTAAATAGTTCAATATTTGACCAGTCCCTTCCATCAGGAAGCTTACACAAGCCTCTTAGATAGACTCATCCACCAGAGGGCAGACAGCAGAAGCAAGAAAAACTACAGTCCTGCTGCCTGTGGAATGAAAACCACATTCACAGAAAGACAGACAAAAGGAAAAGGCAGAGGACTATGTACCAGATGAAGGAACAAGATAAAACCCCAGAAAAACAACTAAATAAAGTGGAGATAGGCAACCTTCCAGAAAAAGGATTCAGAACAATGATAGTGAAGATGATCCAGGACCTTGGAAAAAGAATGGAGGCAAAGATCGAGAAGCAAGAAATGTTTAACAAAGACCTAGAAGAAGTAAAGAAAAAATACATAGAAGAATTAAAGAACAAACAAACAGAGGTGAACCATAAAATAACTGAAATGAAAAATATACTAGAAGGAATCAATAGCAGAATAACTGAGGCAGAAGAACGGATAAGTGTCCTGGAAGAAAAAATGGTGGAATTCACTGTTGTGGAACAGAATAAAGAAAAAAGAATCAAAAGAAATGAAGGCAGCCTAAGAGACCTCCGGGACAACATTAAATGCACCAACATTCACATTATAGGGGTTGCAGAAGGAGAAGAGAGAGAGAAAGGACCCAAGAAAATATTTGAAGAGATTAGAGTCGAAAACTTCTCTAACGTGGGAAAGGAAATAGCAACCCAAGTCCAGGAAGCACAGAGAGTCCCAAGCAGGATAAACCCAAGCAGAAACACGCCGAGACACATAGTAATCAAATTAACAAAAATTAAAGACAAAGAAAAATTATTGAAACCAATGAGGGAAAAACGACAAATATCATATAAGGGAACTCCCATAAGGTTAACAGCTGATTTCTCAGAAAAAACTCTACAAGCCAGAAGGGAGTAGCATGATATATTTAAAGTGATGAAAGGGAAGAAACTATAACCAAGATTACTCTACCCAGCAAGGATCTCATTCACATTCAGTGGAGAAATCAAAAGCTTTACAGACAAGCAAAAGCTAAGAGAATTCAGCACCACCAAACCAGCTCTACAACAAATGCTAAAGGAACTACTCTAAGTGGGAAACAAAACAGAAGAAAAGTACCTACAAAAACAAA
This sequence comes from Balaenoptera physalus, assembly GCF_965194825.1. Lineage (NCBI taxonomy): Eukaryota > Metazoa > Chordata > Mammalia > Artiodactyla > Balaenopteridae > Balaenoptera > Balaenoptera physalus. Next base: position 95,666,047 of record NC_138890.1, on the reverse strand, counting down.
CCTAAAACAATTAAGAAAATGGTAATAGGAATATACATATGATAATTACCTTAAATGTGAATGGATTAAATGCTGCAACCAAAAGACACAGGCTCACTGAATGGATACAAAAACAAGACCCATCTATATGCTGTCTACAAGAGACCCACTTCAGACCGAAGGACATACAGACACTGAAAGTGAGGGGATGGAAAAAGATATTCCATGCAAATGTAAATTGAAAGAAATCTGGAGTAGCAATATTCGCATTAGATAAAATAGACGTTAGAATAAAGAATGTTACAAGAGACAGGGAAGGACACTACATAATGATCAAGGGATCAATCCAAGAAGAAGATATAACAATTATAAATATATATGCACCCAACACAGGAGCACCTTAATACTTAAGGCAAATGCTAAGAGCTATAAAAGAGGAAATCGACAGTAACACAGTAATAATGGGGGACTTCAACACCTCACTTACACCAATAGACAGATCATCCAGACAGAAAATTAATAGGGAAACACAAGGTTTAAATGACACAACAGACCAGATAGAATTAATTGATATTTATAGGAAATTCCATCTAAAATCGGCAGATCACACTTTCCTCTCAAGTGCACATGGAACACTCTCCAGGATAGATCACATCTTGGGTCACAAATCAAGCCTTGGTAATTTAAGAAAACTGAAATCATATCAAGCATCTTTTCTGACCACAATGTTATAAGATTAGAAATCAATTACAGGGAAAAACATGTAAAAAACACAAACACAAAATGGAGACTAAACAATATATTACTAAATAACCAAGAGATCACTGAAGAAATCAAAGAGGAAATAAAAAAATACCTAGAGACAAATGACAATGAAAACACGACGATCCAAAACCTATGGGATGTAGCAAAAGCAGTTCTAAGAGGGAAGTTTATAGCAATACAATCCTACCTCAAGAAACAAGAAAAATCTCAGGTAAACAATCTAAACTTACACCTAAAGGAACTAGAGAAAGAAAAACAAACAAAACCCAAAGTTAGTAGAAGGAAAGAAATCATAAAGATCAGAGCAGAAATAAATGAAATAGAAACAAAGAAAACAACAGCAAAGATCAATAAAACTTAAATCTTGTTCTTTGAGAAGGTAAACAAAACTGATAAAACTTTAGACAGACTCATCAAGAAAAAGAGGGGAGGACTCAAATCAGTAAAATTAGAAATGAAAAAGGAGAAGTTACAGTGGACACCACAGAAATATAAAGCATCATAACAGACTACTACAAGCAACTCTATGCCAATAAAATGGACAACCTGGAAGAAATGGACAAATTCTTAGAAAGGTGTAACCTTCGAAGACTGAACCAGGAAGAAATAGAAAACATGAACAGACCAATCAGAAGTAATGAAATTGAAACTGTGATTAAAAATCTCCCAACAAACAAAAATCCAGGACCAGATGGCTTCACAGGTGAATTCTATCAAACAATTAGGGAAGAGCTAACACCTATCCTTCTCAAACTCTTCCAAAAAATTGCAGAGGAAGGAACACTACCAAATTCATTCTATGGTGCCACCATCACCCTGATACCAAAACCAGGCAAAGATACTACAAACAAAGAAAATTATGAACCAATGTCACTGATGAATATAGATGCAAAAATTCTCAACAAAATACTAGCAAACAGAATCCAACAACACATTAAAAGGATCACACCATGATCAAGTGGGTTTAACCCAGGGATGCAAGAATTCTTCAATATACACAAATTAATCAATGTGATACACCATATTAACAAGCTGAGGAATAAAAACCATATGATCATCTCAATACATGCAGAAAAGCTTTTGACAAAATTTAACAGCCATTTATGATAAAAACTCTCCAGAAAGTGGGCATAGAGGGAACCTACCTCAACATAATAAAGGCCATATACGACAAACCCACAGCAAACTTCATTCTCAATGGTGAAAAACTGAAAGCATTTCCTCTAAGCTCAGGAACAAGACAAGGGTGTCCACTCTTGCCACTATTATTCAACATAGTTTTGGAAGTCTTAGCCACGGCAATCAGAGAAGAAAAAGAAATAACAGGAATCCAAACTGGAAAAGAAGAAGTAAAATTGTCACTATTTGCAGATAAAATGATACTATACATAGATAATCCTAAAGATGCCACCAGAAAACTACTAGAGTTAATCAATGCATTTGGTAAAACTGCAGGGTACAAAATTAATGCACAGAAATATCTTGCATTCCTATACACTAACAACGAAAGATTAGCAAGAGAAATTAAGGAAACAATCCCATCCACCATTGCAACAAAACGAATAAAATCCCTAGAAATAAACCTATGTAAGGAGGTAAAAGACCTATACTGAGAAAACTATAAGACGCTGATGAAAAAAATCAAAGATGACACAAACAGATGGAGAGATATACCACATTCTTGCATTGGAAGAATCAATATTGTGAAAATGACTATACTACCCAAAGCAATCTACAGAATCAATGCAATACCTATCAAATTACCAATGGCATTTTTACAGAACTTGAACAAAAAGTCTTAAAATTTGTATGGAGACACAAAAGACCCCAAATAGCCAAAGCAATCTTGAGGGAATAAAAGAGAGCTGGAAGAATCAGACTCCCTGACTTCAGACTATACTACAAAGCTACAGTAATCAAGACAATATGGTACTGGCACAAAAGCAGAAATATAGATCAATGGAAATGGATAGAAAGCACAGAGATAAACCCACACACCTAGGGTGAAGTAATCTATGACAAAGGAGGCAAGGATATACAATGGAGAAAAGACAGTCTCTTCAATTAGTGGTGCTGGGAAAACTGGACAGCTACATGTAAAAAATGAAATTAAAACACTCCCTAACACCATACACAAAAATAAACTCAAAATGGATTAAAGACCTAAATGTAAGGCCAGACACTATCAAACTCTTAGCAGAAAACATAGGCAGAACACTCTATGACGTAAATCACAGCAAGATCCTTTTTGACCTACCTCCTAGAGTAATGGAAATAAAAACAAAAATAAACAAATGGGACCTAAGGAAACTTAAAAGCTTTTGCACAGCAAAGGAAACCATAAACAAGATGAAAAGACAACCCTCAGAATGGGAGAAAATATTTGCAAATGAAGCAATTGACAAAGCATTAATCTCCAAAATATATAAACAGCAAATGCAGCTCAATGTTAAAAAAACAAAAAAACCCAATCAGAAATAGGCAGAACCTAAATAGACATTTCTCCAAAGAAGTCATACAGATGGCCAAGAGGCACATGCAAAGCTGCTCAACATCACTAATTATTAGAGAAATGCAAATCAAAACTACAATGAGGTATCACCTCACACCAGTTAGAATGGGCATCATCAGAAAATCTACAAACAACAAATGCTGGAGAGGGTGTGGAGAAAAGGGAACCCTCTTGCACTGTTGGTGGGAATGTAAATTGATACAGCCACTATGGAGAACAGTATGGAGGTTCCTTAAAAAACTAAAGATAGAATTACTATGTGACCCAGCAATCCCACTACTGGGCATATACTCAGAAAAAAACATAATTCAAAAGACACATGTATCCCAATGTTCACTGCAGCACCATTTACAATAGCCAGGTCATAGAAGCCACCTAAATGCCTATCGACAGATGAATGGACAAAGAAGTATGGTACATAAATACAATGGAATATTACTCAGCCATAAAAAGGAACAAAATTGGGTCAATTGTAGAGACGTGGGTGGACCTGGAGACTGTTATACAGAGTGAAGTAAGTCAGAAAGAGAAAAACAAATATCTTGTATTAATGTATATATGTGGAATCTAGAAAAATAGTACAGATGAACCAGTTTGCAAGGCAGAAATAAAGACACAGATGTAGAGAACAAACCTAGGGACACCAAAGGGGGAAAGTGGGGGTGAGGTGGTGGTTGTGGTGGGATGGATTTGGAGATTGGGATTGACATATATACACTAATATGTATAAAATAGATAACTAATAAGAACCTGCTGTATAAAAAAATAAATTAATAAATAAAAATTTTTTAAAATAAAAATAAAAATCTTTTAAAAAAATAGTTCAATATTTAATGAACGGTTATGGTGAATAACTTTTGTTCCCTCTGTATATTCATGAAAAGAGTAGTTTATTTTTAGAATGCTACATATTATTTACATGGTTTATCAAAGTTACATATGTCTGTAATATGTAACTAATTTTCTTGCTTGGAAGATTCCATATGAAAAATTATATTGGAAAACTGATATATCAATACATTAACATCACTAAAACCGAGACTTTAAATTTTAAATGATTTAATCAGCTAAATTCTTCAGTAAATAACTTAAATCTTGGAGTAAGTCACTTAAGTCATCCCTTTAGTTCTTTCAAGCCATTACAGGTTCCATTTCTGCTCAACAGGCTTATTATAAGCATTAGTAGAATTCTTCTATGATTAAATCATTGCTGTCTCTATGACTCTTCTCCTTTGTTTTCTTCTTGCTCTCTACTTGACTGTGGACTATGAAGGACATGGAAGATCTTCCAAGAATATTCCACTAAGATCTTAGGTGTTAACTCAATATTGAAAAAAACAACCAAATTAAAAAATGGGCAGAAGACCTGAAGCAACATTTTTCCAAAGAAGACATACAGACAGCCAACAGGCATATAAAAAAATGCTCAACATCACTAATCAGCAGAAAAGGGTAAATCAAAACCACAATGAATTATCACCTCACACTTATCAGAATGGCTATCATCAAAAAGACCACAAATAACAAATGTTGGTAAAGATATGGAGTAAAGGGAACCCTTGTACACTGTTGGTGGGAATGTAAATTAGCACAGACACTGCAGAAAACAGTATGGAAGTTCCTCAAAAAACTAAAAATATAACTACCAGCAATTCCACTCCTGTGTATATACTCAAAGAAATTGAAAACACTAATTCAAAAAGATACATGAACCCTAATGTTCATAGCAGCATTATTTACAATAAGCAACTGAAGTGTCCAACAGATGAATGGATAAAGAGGATGTGGGATATATATGTATATAAAAGAAATACTACTCAGCCATAAAAAAGGATGAAAATTTGCCATTTGCAACAACATGGATGGACCTGGAGGGTATTATGCCTAGTGAAATAAGTCAGACAGAGGAAGACAAATACTGTATGGTACCACTTATGCGTGGAATCTAAAAAATAAACTCGTGAATATAACAAAAAAAGAAGAAGATTTGCAAATATAGAGAACAAACTAGCGGTTACCAGTGGGGAGAAGGAAGGGAGGAGGGGCAAGGTAGGGGTAGGAGATTAAGGGGCACAAACTACTATGTATAAAATAAATAAGCTACCAGGATATATTATACAGCACAGGGAATATAGCCAATATTTTATAAAAACTTTAAATGGAGTATAAATTATAAAAATTTTGAATGCTATTTTGTACACCTGAAACTAATATAATATTGTAAATCAACTATAGCTCAATAAAAAATTAGAAATTACATATATAATTATATATATATACATGTATATGTATATATATATATATATATATATATATATATATCTCTCTCAGGTGTTACATTTTTCACTCTGGATTTCTGAAGTCTTTCTACCATGTCACCATATAATTATAAATTTCACTTCTCCTTATATAAATTATACATGGTACTGGTGCACAGCACATTTTAGTGGGAGGCCTACATTCTTCATGAAGACATTTGCTACATTCAATTAGAAGGTTCTTGAAATGGAGAAAGGAAATTATAGTAATAAAGTATATTATGTTATAAACCCATCTGTGCTTTAAGGTAGGGTAAGGCAATTAATGTATATGTAAGTGTGCTATGCAAACATTTAGCTGTTTTTGGAAGTAGAGAATTCATGGATATGATTTACCCGTTGATCTTTCTAATAACTTTTTCAGAACATTAAGCTATATACATAGATCTGAAACTAAAACCTGACGGCATAATGGCTAGCCACATGAATTGTTTGTGCCTTGGTTCTCTATGTACGTATACCATCATCTATATTTCCTGATATCAACATGAATTGAATCTAGCTTTTAGAAAGTTTAATGAAAAGAGTGGATATGTATCTGTTACCTACCATCATGCTTCAGAAATCTAGCAAAACCCCACTTAATTCACAAGTAGTAGTTATTATTCTTGTAACCTCGTATCATACTGCTCTCCATTTCACTTTTAGCTTCATGTAAACTGACACAGTTCTTGTTTAGGGTTTTGAATTTGCTATTTCCTCTGCCTAGGAAGTTTTTTTCTAGATCTACCGTGGCTTATTCTTTCACTTCCTTCAGATATTTGCTCAAATATTACCTTCTCAGTGAAGTCTTCCCTAACTACCTTATCTAAAATTACAGTCCCTTCTCCCTGATATTCCCTATTCTAAATACCTGATATATTTTTCTCCATTGCACTTGTCATGTTCCAATAAAGTTTGCGTGTGTTTATGTACGTGTGTGTGTGTGTGTGTGTGTGAGTGTTAAGGTTACCAGATAAAAAGGAGGATTCCTGTTAAATATGAATATGAGATATGTTATGTCCAAATACTGCATGGGATGTAATAATAATAAAAACATTATTTGTTGTTTATCAAATATTCACATTTAACTGCATTTTAATATGTAATATATGGAACATACATTTAAAATACAATATATTGTACATTCTTTAACCATGCAATATTTGGGACGTATTTATACCAAAATTTATTTGTTGTTTATCTGAAATTAAAACTTAAATTGTTATTTTGTATTTTTTTTATAAATTTGGCCATCTGTGGGTACATGTACACACAGTGTGTTACCAACTAGAATGTAATCTCTACAAGTGAATTTTTACTGTTTTGTTCCCTGACGTAGAGGTGAACAAATAAATAGAGGTGCTCAGCAGTATGTATTTAAGAGTGAATTTAGTTACTTAACCCTTTATAATCTAGGCTTCATTATGTGTTAAATTAGGACAACAGTATCTACCTACAGAGTTTTGGTGTCATTTAAAAGAAATAATTTATGTAAATAGTTTTTCACAGTACCTAGCAAGGTAGTAATTTTTTTTTTTCCATACAGGTTTGCTTTTATTTCCACATTCAGCCTGTTGAGACAATGGTAGTAAGTATTTGATGATTATTCATTCTTTTGTATTTGTTATTACTATAGTCATTATTATTGTTATTGTTCTTAATCCCAACAAGGGCCCCTAAATATTCAGGGTAAAAATTTCTCAAAATCTGCAAGTTTTTCATATAGAAAATGTCATTAACTGCTTTCCCTAAGATTGAGCTCAAAAGAGATTCGCTTTGCTTCTGAAAGACATATGCAGTGTCTATTGAGTCACTGTTGGAGTTCAAGAATATTTTTCTATTTTTCAAAGGATATAAAAATAACAGATTTTTTTCTTTCCTCATTTGGGAAAAAATAAGATGGGTCAAAGAAATCTATAAAGGTTTGGACTGAAGCTATAAAATGACACTTCAAATGTTATATCTCATTTTCAAGTAGAAGTCTGTTATAGACAGGAGGATGGTATGGGTGGTGGGAACTGCTTAAAAAGCAGCTGCAAAGTATTTTTAAATAGCACCATTTCAAAACTTGCAATTTCCTTGTTTTCTGAAATAATCTTGATAAGAGGTGAACACATCAAACACACTTTAATGCATTAAGTGCTGATTCTCTTTTATAAGGAGACTCACCTAAGAAGCTGAGTGTGCTGCGATGGGGCAGGGTTGGGTCCTCTGGAAAACAGAGGGCCACCTCCTCTTTCACGAACAATATAGAGCCACAGGCTTTGTACATGTATCAGACATTGGGGCTTTTTTTTTCAGTTCATCATCATGGTTTCTTCAGAAATCAGGTTTACAAAAGTTTAAACAATACATGCATGCTTGAAAAGATGGTTGTAAACTGATTATTTTCTATAATGCATCATGTATATCAAATTTCTCTTGGAGGACTTACCATTTAAAGAGACATTTTAATGAATATTCTTGTGAAGTGAGAAATATTTTGGGATTTCATATAACCACACTCTAACTTATTTGTTTTGTAAATTTGGACATTCACAAAGTTATTTTATTTTTCATGTTGGAAAACAGCTAGTAAGAATCAGATAGACTTAAAGCCAGATATTAGAATTTTGTTGTGATTATATCACTGACAAAATTGAACAGATATTTAATGTCCCATTTGGTGACACACATTATTCATAGTACTCTATTGAGCAAAAGACACCAAATTAAAAAAGGGATATACTATTACTAAGATTTATATTTGCATTTTTACAAGTACACTTACATATCAGAATCCTCACGGTTCCTAATTGGGTATGAGAATAAGCATACACTTGAATTTTCACATAAATGACTTTAATAATAGACATGTATGGAGACACTCTTATTTCTGAATTTGCCAATGACTATTCTCTGTGGTAGAAGCAAATAAAGAACAGAGGTAATAAGCATGGACTTTAGAGTTAGACTCCTGCTTAGCACCTTCCTATTCATATAATCCTGCAAAAGCTACTTATTTTCAAGGCTGATGCTCACAAATTTAATTAATGGGGGATTGTAATAGTACCAGACTCAAAAACCTTCTGCGGTGGTATAGTGACATAGTTCATGTAGGGTGCTTACCACCAAACCTTTTACATAGTATAAAACACATAAATTGCAATTCTTAATATCATTTCATATCATATCATGAAGAAATGTTTATAACCACTGTAGGGGAGCAAAATTTGCCACCCCAAAATGTCTCTTTGGTATGAGGATTGTTTCGAGCTGAAAACAATCAAGGCCCAAAAGACTCAGGAAGAAACTTTGACCTTCCCCTTAACTGTCTGAAAGAATGTAGATACAGGAACTGTTCCAGGAAGGGAGCTGCCACCATAGATAACTACAGTATGAACTAGGTGTGATAGGGAGGAACCTAGCAAAGTCTGTTTGTTAAAAGTTCTCTCTGTGTCCCATTGTCTCTGCATGGCCCTGCAAACACTTTACCAAATACTTGGTTTTCCATCTCTATGTGAATTGCCTTCTTCCTCTTTGAAGTCCTAAACCACTACCCCCAACATCCTCTTTTATCTTTAGCTGAAGAGGTATTTAAGGTGAGGGTTTTGGCCATTTTGGCAAGTACTCAGTTTTCCTGGGTATCTCTCATGTATACATGTTATTAAACTTTCATTCGATTTTCTCCTGTTAGTGCATCTCATGTTAATTTAATTCTTAGACTAGCCAGAAAAACCTAGAATGGTAGAAAATGTCTTCTTCCCCGACACCACTTTGAATATGAAGAACTCATGACCCTCTTGGCAGTTATTACCATTACTATCATCATCATCATTATTTTAGCTGTTATTAAAGATATTAAGAAGTTTTTGTGTTACAGATGATCCTTTTACACTATACAAATATATATATGCATATTTTCCATTCCATACACACAGATATTTTACATGCCATGCTTACATTTTTGAGAAGAGAACTGTCAAATTTTAATAGCATCTTCATATTTTAAAGTAAAGAGGACAAATAGGCTATTTAAAAATTACTTCTCTCCATATAATTTGCAGAATGGCAATTTCTACTCTTTATTTAGTAAAGTTGTATATTTTGTGTAATACTACTGTGCTTACAAAAGCTTGTGATTTAAGTAACATATGTAAATGAACTTAAGTGGTATTTGCATACTAAGACTCATTTTAATCATAATATTCATAATCAAATGAAAATCATTTTAGGTAAGTATAGCCCTAATGAATGTAGTGAATTAGCTTTAATTTGCAAATGAGGGCTTTTAAATAATGCTTTTAAAATTTGACTTCATATCGAAAAAACATTGATCATTCTTTTCCAACTTTAAAGAAAATATTGGAAGCTGACTAGTTAATTCAACCACTCTTTGTTTCTGAACAAAAAGTTTTATAATACGTTATTGACCTCTTGTATAATAAATAACAATGTAATAAATAATAACAGTACTCTATGTTAATTAGTCAAATGACTGACTGACTAAGCCTTTTAAAATGATAAAATTCTAACTTCCAGTTAGTAACCATCTCATCTATAAAAGCATCTTCAATTGAAAAATAAATCACAAGATACTGTACAACTTACATTTCCTGGAAAATGGAGCCAGTATATGCATGAATATAATACGTATTGGTTTCTTGTACTCAGTTTATCAAGAAAATTAATAAGAAGTATCCAAGTTTCTAATTTTTTTGAAATAAAGCAAAGATTTAACAAACAATTAATTTTAATAAGGCATAACTCATTTTATTGCACTTCACTTTATTGTTCTTTGCAGATAATTGCTTTTCTTTTTTTTTTTTTTTTTTTACAAATTGAAGGTTTGTGGCAACTCTGCTCAAGCAAGTCTTTTGGTGCCATTTTTCCAACAGCATTTACTCACTTCATGTCTCTGTGTCACATTTTGGTAATCCTTGCAATATTTCAAACTTTTTCATTGTTATTATATTTGGTATGCTGATCTGTGATAAGTAATACTTGATGTCACTAGTTGTTTGGGGGTGCCGTGAACCATGCCCATATAAGATGGCGAACTTAATTGATATATGTTAGATTTGTTCTAACTGTTCCACCAACCAGCCATTCCTCCATCTCTCTCCTTCTCTTTGGGCATCTCTATTCCCTGAGACACAACAATATTGAAATTAAGCCTATGAATAACTCTACAGTGGCCTCTAAGAGTTCAAGTGAAAGGAAGAGTCACACAAATCTCACTTTAAATCAAAAGCTAGAAAAGATTAAGCTTAGTGAGGAAGGCATGTCAAAAGCCAAGACAGACCAAAATCTAGGCCTCTTGTGCCAAATGGTTAGGCAAGTTGTGAATGCAAAGGAAAAGTTCTTAAGAAAATTAAAAGTGCTACCCCAGTGAACACACGAATGATAAAAAAAAAAAAAAAGTGGAAAAGCCTTATTGCTGATATGGGGAAAGTTTTAGTGGTCTGAACAGAAGATCAAACCAGCTACAACACTCCCTTAAGCCAAAGCGTAGTCCAGAGCAAGGCCCTAACTCTCTTCAACCGTATGAAGGCACAGAGAGGTGAGGAAACTGCGCAAGAAAGGTTTTACGCTGGTTTATGAGGTTTAAGGAAAAAAGCCATCTCTGTAACACCAAAGAGCAAGGTGAAGCAGCGAAGGACTGGGATAGAAGCTGCAGCAAGTTATTCAGAAGATCTAGCTAAGATAATAAATGAAGGTGGCTACACTAAACAGATTTTCAGTGTAGATGAAACAACCTTCTATTGGAAGAAGATGCCATCTAGGACTTTCATGGTGAGAGAGAAGTCAAAGCCTGGCTTCAAAGTTTCAAAGGACAGGCTGACTCTCTTGTTAGGGGTTAGCAGCTGGTGACTTGAAGTTGAAGCCAATGATCATTTACCATTCCAAAATCCCTGGGGTCCCTAAAAATGATAGTAAATGTACTCTGCCTATGCTCTAAAAATGAAACAACAAAGCCTGGATGACAGCACGTCTGTTTACAACATGATTTACTAAATTTTTTAACCCTACTGTTGAGATCTACAGCTCAGGAAAAAAAAAGATTACTGCACCTGGTCACTCAAGAGCTCTGATGGAGCTATACAACAAGATTCATTCTGTTTTCATGCCTGCAAGCACAACATTCATTCTGCAGCCCATGGATCAAAGGGTAATTTTTTTTTTTTCTTTACCAATATATATATATTTTTTAACATCTTTATTGGAGTATAATTGCTTTACAATGGTGTGTTAGTTTCTGCTGTATAACAAAGTGAATCATCTATATGTATACATATATCCCCATATCCCCTCTGCATCTTCCTCCCACCCTCCCTATCCCACCCTTCTAGGTGGTCACAAAGCGCCAAGCTGATCTCCCCTGTGATGCAGCTGCTTCCCACTAGCTATTTTACATTTGGTAGTGTATATATGTCAATGCTACTCTCTCACTTCATCCCAGCTTACCCTTCCCCCTCCCCGTGTCCTCAAGTCCATTCTCTATGTCTGCATCTTTATGCTCAAGGGGTAATTTTGACTTTCAAGTCTTATGATTTAAGAAATACATTTCATAAGGCTATAGCTGCCATAGATAGTGATTCCTGTGTTGGATCTGGGGAAAGTCAATTGAAAACCTTCTGGAAAGATTCACCATTCTAGATGCCACTAAGAACATTTATGATTTATGGTAACAGTTCAAAATAGCTACATGAACAGGAATTTGGAAGAAGTTGATTCCAACCCTCACGGATGACTTTCAGGAGTTCAAGACATCAGTGGAGGAAGTCATTGAGACGTGGTGGAAAGAGCAAGAGAACTAGAAGTGGAGCCTGAAGATGTGACTGAATTGCTGCAATCTCATGATAAAACTTTAATGGATGAGGAGTTGCTTCTTACGGATGAGCAAAGGAAGTGGTTTCTTGAGATAGGATCTACTCCTGGTGAAGATGCTATGAAGACTATTGAAATGACAACAAAAGAATTAGAATATTGCATAAACTTAGTTGATAAAGCAGCAGCAGATTTTGAGAGGACTGACTTCAATTCTGAAAGAAGTTCTGAGATCAAAATTCTATCACACAGAACTACATGTTACAGAGCAATTGTTCATGAAAGGAACTGTTGATTGATGTGGCAGACTTCATTGTTGTCTTGTTTTAAGACATTGCCACAGTCACCCCAAGCTTTAGCAACTACCACCCTGATCAGTCAGCAGCCATCAACACTGACACAAGACCCTTCCCCAGCGAAAAGATTATGACTCACTGAAGGCTCAAATAATGGTTAGCAATTTTTAGCAATAAAGTATTTTTAAATTAAGGTTTGTACATTTTTTAGACATAATGCTATTGCACACTTAATAGACTACAGTTTCGTGTAAACGTAACTTTTATAGGCACTGGGAAACCAAAAAATTCGTTTGTGACTTGCTTTATTGCAATGTTAAATTTACTGTGGTATTAGATTTATTGCGGTGTCATGAATCTAACCCCCAGTACTTCCGAGGTATGCCTATATATTGTAGCCACCTGTCTATATGTAAAGGTAAGATAATATAGTTTTTAAGAATACGGATATCTGAGTCAGAAGGCCTCTGTTCCAATTCTGGTACCACAGCTGCTGTGTGACCTTGGGCAAATTATTTAACTTCTCTAATACTTACTTTTCTCATCTTTAAAATAGCAATGATAACAGTACCTAATTCATTTATTTATTGAATTATGTAATATCATGCTTGGCAATCTTTTAAAAAGTAAAAGTACTTAATACATACTAGCTATTATCACTATCAGTACTATTATTTGCTAGAAGGAAAAGCCTATCTTTATGAATATACTTCTTGATATTTTGCCCACCAATATGGGACCTGTTTAAGAGAAAAATTACAGAGTATGGCAGACCTCCTACAGCAACCAGAAACAGATAAATAATCTCCTCTGTATCCACTCCTGGAAGAATCACATGAACCCTGTGGCTTCCAAACCTGAGACTGACAAAGATGTTTGGCCTGCCCCAGGTTAGATTATAGGTGCTTGGAGCACTTAACTAACAAACATGTGTCCCATAAAACTACTGTGGCTCTCACCCTCCTCTCACTTCCTCACTGTGAAACCTAATTTCCATACCCATATTTAGATGTTACTCTATTCCACTGGTCAATCTGCAATACAGCAGATATCTGTAAGGAGACAACCCAGTTTCCTGTACTTTGAAACAAGTTAAAAGTGGTTTATGCCCATAGATTTGTGCAGTGTCCAAATTAAACTGAGCTGAAGTACAAACCCATTTCAAAGTGACTTACCGTCATGCAAATTAGTTTAGATTATGTATTTTCTCATCCTGTTTAAAAACATATTCCAAGATAAACTATTTTAGTAGTTAATGTTATTACACCTGAAAATTTAAAAATTAACTTATTTTAAAGGCTTCCACATCACATTGGCATATTTGCCTCTCCCAAAAACCTTGTCAAAGAGACAGGGCATAACTAACTGTTAGTTATATTTTATAAGTGAAGATCAAAGAACAGGAAGACACTGAGGTACGGAAGAAACTAAATTCAAAGAGTTGGATTGTAAGCAAAGGATTCTCGTTTTCGGACCACTAGATAAGCGTGTGTGCATACACGCACACACACACACCCCTAAAACGAGGGGATAATAAATATGTGGTAGGCAGGTAACTGTCTCTACCAACTCAAAAGTTCAATTTTCAACCTATTACAAATCTCTGTCCTCAGAGTAATCATTATGAAGTCACTAAAAATTCTACAGATTTGTCCATAAAGCTGAAGCCCAAATCTTAATGTGTCACAAGGTTTTCAAATCATCCCAACTTTTTCACAAATTTTCAGTGAAAATATTTTTACATTTTACCTAAGATATTTGTAAATAGTAGAAATACAGACTACGTACAGTCTACAGGCTGAACAAATGAGAACAAAGAGAAATATCTTCTTTGGGCAATAGATCATAGTGACCCTTCACATCAAAGTAAGCTTTACAAAGACTCATTATTAAATTGACCATGTGGAGGAGTTGTTAATTAGGAAACGAATACACACAGCAACTCACACACAGAGAAAGACATACACTAGAACTTGCTTGAATCTTCTAGCCTGATAGCTGTATAGACCAATAATTCTGAAGTAGAAAATAATTTTGAATTTTAATAAATACGAGGTAAAAAAGAGAGTTTAGGTTTATTAATTTAAAGGACATTCCTTATGTTAGTTTTTAAGTTTTTGTGCATTATATGAATTTCACAAAGATTTTTCTTTTGTCTTGTTCAAATTTGATTCTTGAGATAGAGATATCGGTGTGTTTATTTTCAAAATGTTGCAAAACAGAAAATGCTGGTATTACTTAAATATTAATAGGGAAAGTATATCCAGTTAAATAGATAAAATTAGTTAAAGCCATTGCTTGAAGCAAGAGGAAGACTCTACTTAATATGGATCAGACCCATCTTCAGTTATATCTTGCAAACATGACATTTCTAACATCGAACTAATTTTGGGAGCAAAATATAAACATTTTATCTTTCCTCATTTAAGAAATGTTGGCCAAGTTCCTAGGTATGATACAGAAGCATTATTTCTTCTTTACTTAATATTTGTTGATAGAGCACAAACCTCCAAAATGCTGGCAAATACCTCCTTCATACCTAAAAGCAGTTATCTATGTACTACGGTGTCAGAAGTGTTATCATACCGAAGGTGCAAATTTTATTGTTACCAGGTTGTTGCTAAGGGGGAATTTGTATATTCTTGAAAGATAATGGTTATGGGACTTTCAATATTTTTTCCCACATCACCCATATAATTTAGCCAAATAATTTATAATTAAAATAGAAGAAAGATATTTAAACAAATCAGCCTTACTAAAACTTTAAGAAACTACTGACAAAATTGAATGGGCCTTTAATCTATGGCCTGTAAATCACTTTTCAGGATATCAAAACATACAGACAAGAAGATTAATTAATGCAATAGTGAATATCTGTCTTGGATGTTTTAGGCATTGCTGGCTTGAAGGCAGAGACGTGGGCTCATGATTTCAGAGTCTTTTCAAATTCTTAAATATAGTGACCTTTGAAAAGCTGCATTGTGAGTTACTATCTATTGATATATTTCACTGTGATATGCAGAGAAAATAAAAACTTACTTTTAAGAACTTACATGTCAACTTTTTAATAATGCAACACTTTAGTGTATATTATATTATAGCAAGCCTCTAATTTTCATATCTTGAAGAAAATTTACTGATTGCACGTAAGGACAGAAGTGCCTAATCTAAATGTGCTTGCCACCATCCTGACCACACACAGACCCTGGGGAAAAATAAATAAATAAATAAACCTATGAGCCTGAATGAGCCTTAATGAGTTGGGGGCAAAAGGCAGGGAAGGAAGATGGAACCAAAATATATTTCTATGCATAATAGTGTCCATTTTTTTTGTTGTTGTTATGGAAGTGAATATGAAGTGGAAACCACAGCTGGAGTCTCTAAAAAGTTATGTCAACTTAACATTTTATTAAACACTTATAATTTGTCTTCCACTGCACCAGACACTTAGAATTCAAAGTTGAAAAAGTGAGGCATTTTGCCCTCTCAAGGAGCTCAGTGTCACAATCAGTGAGAGATGAGTAAAATGGTTCTGGCAGTATGGTGACTGATGTGCTAACCGCACAAGCATACTACCATGAGAATACAAATAAGAATCTGTTCATGTTGAGCGGAGGGAAGACTTTGCTGAAGGAATGACGTATGAGTTAGACCTTGTATTGTATAATACAGTAGTTAAGCATGTAAAGTAGTTAAGCATGATGGTATAAACAGAAAGATTCACAAATGGCACGATGGTCATGTGTATAAAATTTTGACTCATTGGCTGTAATTTTTTTCCATAAAATTGAAGTAGTGTTACATGCAATGTCATATTCTAGATTAGATCCTGGGACAGAAAAAGGACTAAAGTGAAAGAACTGGTAAAATCCAAATAGGATCTGGAGTATAGTTAATGGTAATTTATTACTGCATTTGTTTTAGTCAGTTATATTTATGAGGGTCACAGTCACTTACTTTCTTATAGTACTAGCTTACTGCTGGCTGTCACACTATAGCAACAGCTTGCAAGACTACTCCTACCTATAGTGCAGCTTGCATCTGAGAAGAAGATGCCAGCCAAACCCCTTTTCCAATTTCAATGGGTTCTATGGGGCCTAGTAATGGAAATATTTGGATTGTAGAGGCCCCAGAATTAAGCTGATAGTAAATTCCTTTAAAGCACGGAGTTTATAAATTTTAAAAAACTTTATAAATTTAAAAAAACTTTATAAATTTTAAAAAACTTTATAAATTTTAAAAAACTTTTCACTACATTTGACAAATTCCTAAAAAAGAAGCAACATACCCATAAAAAGTTGTGAACCTAAAAGCAACTTTTCTAAGTTATCAATAATTAAAACAAATTCTTATAGATCATGCCAGAGGAAAGCTTGAATTGTCTTTCTATTTGCTTTATAGAAAATAGTATTTAAATATTGTCAGCAATCAAAGAATATTCAGTCAACATACATTAAAGCATTATGGAAATGGGATGGCAATAATAAAAATGTTAATTTCTCAATTTTGGATTATTTTTATAGGTATATATTTATATAAATCCTTTTATGTCCTTTTTTCATAATGTACCTTATTTTTGAAGTTATGATTTTTGTAATATGTATCATAAAATGACTCCTCTAAACTTTGTAAGCTAAAGGTCACAAAAATTCCTGGATTCATCTCTGTAAGTAGAGTCGCTAAAAATGACTGATGGGAAATTAAAACAATGGCATTTGTTAGAAAAACTCAAATGCCCATAATTACAACATGTGCTTTATGAGGTATATTCTGCATACAAAGAGCAAAGGTGGTCTAAGTCTGATGAACAAAAAAGTCTGTGTTATGTGAATAAATGGCAAAAAAGGAGAGGAATTACAGGAGGCCTGTGCTGCTTGTCTTCTGTGTGAGGAACATTTTCAGAGATTGAACTAGGTGTATACCAGTCCCTTAACCCTGATGCATCACCTCCTAGAACCCTGAGGGTAACTACAGATGAGTTATTGAAGCTGCTTACAGAATGGTTCACTAAAAACAAACAAACAAAAACAAAGACAATAAAACAATAAGGGGGCTTCCCTGGTGGCGCAGTGGTTGAGAATCTGCCTGCCAATGCAGAGGACATGGGTTCGAGCCCTGGTCTGGGAAGATGCCACGTGCCGCGGAGCAACTGGGCCCGTGAGCCACAACTACTGAGCCTGCGCGTCTGGAGCCTGTGCTCTGCATCAAGAAAGGCCGCGACAGTGAGAGGCCCGCGCACCGCGATGAAGAGTGGCCCCCGCTTGCCACAACTAGAGAAAGCCCTCGCAGAGAAACGAAGACCCAACACAGCCAAAAATAAATTAATTAATTAATTAAAAAAAAAAAGCTTTTAAAATATAAAAATAAAATAAGGATTTTTAACTCAAACTGACCTGGGTCCTGAGTTGCCTTCAAGCCTGCAGTAGCTATGCTCTATAAAACTTTACTCATAGATCACTTCCTGACCACACATCTCAACTGCAGACATGACTCTTTAAGAGGGATGCTAAGTCCTGGTTTTTACAGAAAAACAGAGCCATTATGGAATAGCTTATCATACGGCTGAGAAGGAAGAACAGATGGTCTAGTGGTCTACATGCAATCTCTGTAGCCAGATTGCTCAAGCTCATATGTAAACTCCACCACTGAATAATGCCAGGGCATTGAACAAGTTACTTAGCCCTTCTGTGACTAGACTTCCTCATCTATACAATGGGGATAATGATGTAACCTATCTCAAGTTGTTGTGATGAGGATTAATTGAGTCAGTACTCATAAAGTACTTAGGATAATGCCTGGAAGATAATATAAAACTTCTTCAGTTAAAAAAAAAAATCACTAAACAAGTTGTTTATCTGTAGGCAGAAAGAAGGAAACTTGGGAGACAGGATCATTATTTTGAAAAATCTAAATTTTCTTTCTACAGAAAAGGACCTGGTCTAATTGTGATAAAAAACAAAAATGCCAGTATAAACTAGATGAGATTCAGAATCACATATGGTGGGACTTTTGAATCTAGTTCTCCATACCATTCTACCCTCACCTAGGCAACTACTCTAATGTGCTTAATTAATATTTTGTTTTGCAAAATTGGCATCATTGTTTTATGTGTGCATGTTTTTAATTTGCAAAAATGGTATTGTATCATATACCTTATTAAATATCTTTCTTCAATAATCCCCATGCTATGGATATTTACCAATGTTGTTTTCTGTATCTCTAAACCATTTCCTTCAAACACTAATACTTCATGGTGTGCATTCAGTCCATTTTACCCATTTTGCTCTTCCAGTGACAGATATACAGTCTGACTGGCAAACATTTGAAAAAATGTGCCTATTGTTAGTAAGGACCAGAAACTGCAAGAACATCCATACACTCTGGTTAAAGGACAGATTGATATAGGTATTCTGGGAAGTAATCTTTTACCAACTATTCAGTTTAAGTAATAGCTCCTTGTTTTAACGTGCATGTATCTCACAAATGATTATTTTATGTTTTCTTCACATATGTGCTTTCAGATTTTTCACTTTTTTTCTGAAGAGTCTACTCATGTCACTTAACAAATTTTTCTACTAAAATTTCCCCTTTTGAAACAGGTTCTTGAATATTTTATATAATAATCCCCAGCTTATTTTAGACATTGAAAGATCTTTTCTCAGTCAGTCATCTATTTCTTAACCTGGTCTGTGGTATCCTTGGTTAAGCAGGTGTTGATTTTCTTAACCTTTAATTTCAAATTCACAGAGAAAGCTATAATAATACTCAAATTATCTCATATGCCGTGTACAAATATGCATCAGTTGTTTACAACTTGCTTTTGCTAAATTATATATAAACCTACATACATAAACACATCCACAATATCATAGATACATATTTATATTTTTTTCTGAATCATTTGAGAGGAAGCTGCAGAAACTATGTTCCCCTACTTTTAAATATTTCACTGTGTATGTCCTAAGAGCAGAATTTTCAAAGTCAGAGAATAACATTGATTCAATATTTTCTAATCCACAATCCATATTTAACTGTTGTCAGCTATCCTGATAATGTTCTTTAAACTTCTTACCATTCCCAATCTGGGATCACACAACGCATCTTGTTATTGTGTCAAATGACATAAATATTGCAATTAAGTCATGTGTTTAATGACCTTTATTCAAGAGAAAACAACCCATGGTTGGGGAAATGCAGTGGCTCACAAGCAGTGGAGCACTGTTCCTGAGAGAACTACATTATCTTCAATTTGCTTTTTTAAATCAGGGAGAAGATCTTCAACTAAAATGGAAATCAAAAGACCTTGTATTCTAGATTTAGAGCTGTTTGTCTTTGGAATGTTTTTCTTTCCCTCTGAGTACATAGTTTCATTTAAGCTTAGGGGAGAAGGCCTAAAACAAAAAGTTCTTATCAGGCTCTGAATATCAGCTTCCAACCTGGCAAACTTCTGACCATAGAGCTATTTAAAAAAGCCTTTCAAATATTTTGTCACGTTTCATCTGGTACAAATAATAAATATACCTGGTGGTACTGAATAAACACATGGAGGAAAAAGGCATCCTCAAAGAGGGTGCAAAAGATACTATCCTCCCAAGATCCAGAGCCACTCCAAAAGATAGCCAAAAGAAAAAAAGAGACTTAGACAACTCCCCTGAGAACTGGCAACAGTTTGTATGACCCTACCTGCAAATGGAGTGCAACCCACATTTCTGTCCGGCCATATTTTGGGGCCCCAAACCTGATGGTTGAGCTGCCTGCATATGCAAGAACCCAATAACCTGTGTGCCCCAGGCAGGGTAGAAAGCCAAGCCAAGCTCTCAGAACACAAAAAGGAGACAAACATGAAGGAAACTGCTGTTCCTGCGAGAGAATGAACCAACAAATGGGCACTGCAAAACCAAATCCACAAGAGTATGAATTTGGAAAGGAAGAGACAATGTGAAATTTCACCTTTTCTAGGTACTACTAAGGTCTGGAAGAGCTGACCCTGGTAAGAACTCTCACCCTTCACTGGTTTCTGCCAATTTTCCCAGGATGCCATCTGTAGGCTCTGGAGTGAGTGGTGTTTAAAGAACAGAGTGTAGCTCTGGTATCTACCAAAATTTAGCAAGGTTTTCTATTAATTTTAATTTTAGTTTCCTCTTGGTTGCTTAAGGGAATAACTGGTAGCAGTTTACCACAGAATCCCTGGAATTCCCACCAACCCTGAGAGGGGAACCATAAACTTTCAAGGACAATCTCTTTTTCCAGTATCCTGGTTGATGGCGAATGAGACAACAATTTCTGGGCCAGGGTTTTGATGATGCATGCTTGGTAGGGTACAACAGGGGACACTAGATCTTTAGGTTAGGTTTCTGGCCTTGGAGCTGTTGTAGTTGTCAGGGCACTAACTTGATGGACTTTGTTTGCAGTTTTGTAGTCTCTTCAGAGTGGAGAGGCAACTCAGTTAGAGCAGGGGTCCCCAACCCCCGGGTCATGGACCAATACTGGTCCGAGGCCTGTTAGGAACTGCGCTGCACAGCAGGAGGTGAGCTGCGGGCAAGAGAGCAAAGCTTCATCTGCCGCTCCCCATCGCTCCCCATCTCTCACATTAACCGCCTGAACCATCTGAACTATCTCCCCCGCCCCCACATCCATGCAAAAATTGTCTTCCATGAAACCAGTCCTTGGTGCCAAAAAGGTTGGGGACTGCTGAGTTAGAGGATTAGTAGGTTGAGTGCTCAAGAGAAGGAGGCTAGAAGGGGTAATTAGGAGTCAAGTCAGTTTTATAGTCTTTTGTTTTAGGTACTTCTTGTGTCTTTAATTTTTCATTAGCCTTTTGTAATGAATCTTTCAATGAAGCTATTTTGGAATCTTGAGGCCTTTTGGAGGCTTCTGCATGCCAATTAAAATAGGTATCCCATTCTGTGTATTGATTTGGGAACACCTGCTTTCAAGTACACTTCTTAAATAAACAATCTTATCTAACTGGAATGTTCCCCATAACAGCCACTTTGTAAGATTGTGCCATATTTGTAGATAGATACAGTTTCTAGGATCACAGTTCGAAGACATAAAATAAGCAGGTGTGCTGGAAGGTGGTATGCTCATTTCTTTGAAACTTGAGGATCCTGTTTCTTTAGCTAAGTGTTGGATCTCTTGGAGCCAAATTAATACCTAATAGGGATGCGCCACTGGGTTGGGGATTTTGTGGTGTTTTACAATGCACCTTGTTGCACAGAAATTTTCTTGAGGTTGGGACGTGCCTAGTGTCAATAGAACCCATTCCATGACCAACTTATCCTAGCCTGGGAGTCTTTACAATTAGGTAGCAAGAGTTCTAACAGCTTTTAAGCACTAAACCCACTACCAATTTTGTGAGATGTGGCTTCTTAGATTCCCATTAGCAATATATCTCTTACTCTTTCCGTGAGAATATTTCTTTATAGTGGTAGATTCCCTAATGGCTTTGAATAGTCTGACTTGTGCCTAGTTAGATTTTGATGTGCCATTGGTCAAAAAACCTTGGACTTCTTGTCTTAATTTATTTCCCAAGTCCCCCAGTGGTTTCTGTAATGGACTTAACCTCCAGGCTTTGTGAGTCTCCTAAAGGCTGCCATCTTGCTTTCTCAGATTTAGGGGTACCCATTATTTTCCCTTGAAATAATCCTCCATAATTCAACTAGACTTACTGTTTCTGGATGCCTGTGCACAGTTCTTAAGAACTGTAAGTGTCAACATGAAAATCTGGAGTCTCTCACACTCCAATATACACTCTGTGAAAATGTGGAGTCTCACGCATCCCAATTTTCCACCCAGAAGGATTAGGACAAACAAACTCAAAGAGCTCAGAACGCAAAATAAGCGGAGCTCAATTCGAGAGAAACTTACCAGAGATGCTGGAGAATAGCCAAAGAGACAGCAAGTCAAACGGGCTCTGTGGGTATCTTCAACTGCATCTAGGACCTGTCCCTGGAATCTTCACCAGCTGTCTTCGAGTACCATCTCAGGCCCAAACTATCAAATGACAAAAATAATACAATTCAGTAATGAGTTTGTTGTCTTTTATTCAAGGGAAAACAATCTATGGATTGGAGGAATACAGTGCCTCACAGGTAGAGGAGCACTATTCCTGAGGAATTTGGGGCAAAAGTAAGTTGTATAGAGTGTTAGAAGTAGAAAGACAGGAATAGGGCATGATTGGCTAGGAAGTTGAAGATTTCCTTACAGGGCTAGCAGGTCCCATTTTCTAGGGTAAGGTAAGCTAACTAAAGCTGAGTTAGAGGATTGTGATTGGTATATGTTAGGATTCCTTCACAGGTGTTTCCCGTAAGCATAGGCTGACATAGATTTAGATTTGTTATGTGACCTGGGCCACTGGGGCGGCCTCCATTTTGTGGGTCCCAATATATGAATTAACTGTATCAGTCATGACTATTCTTCTTTAATATAAAACATTTTCTCAACTTTTCTTTGTTTTTTGACCTTGATATTTTTGAAGAGTATGAGCTAGTTGTTTTGTACAATGTTCTACAATTTGGGCTTGATTGATATTTTTTCATGATTGGAGTTATGCACTTTTGCAGGAACAACACAGAAATGATATTGTGCCCTGTTAGTGCCTCAAATCAGGAGGCACAATATTGTTCCAGTATTAGTGATGCTAGCTTTATTCTCTTGGGGAAGGAGGTCTCGGCCAAATCCTCCACCATAAAGTTATCAATTTTTCCTTTACAATTGAAAACTCATTTGTGAAGAGGTACTTTGAGTTCACACTACCCTGTTCAGAGTCAATATTCTTCCCACCAGTTTTAGCATCCTTGGATGATTTTTTTTTAACCATACAATTCTTCCTTATTAGTTAGCATTAAAAGGTAAAACAGCTTAGATTTCTTCCCTAATTATTTATTTATTCACTTTTTATATCTGTATGGATTCATGGATTTTTATTTTATTCAATGGGCTATAATATATTGCTAACTTTATTTATTTTGATGCTCAAACTGTCCCAGATTTGGCCAGTGGAGGTCCCTTTGAGAAGGCTCCTGTGTCACTTTGACATGGGCCTATAATTTTTTAAAGAATTTCCTTACTTTCTGGAAATATGGTACTTTGGGCTTATCTTATATTTCCCCTATCTCTGCCCTGAAATTAGCCATTCCTCCAAGGAGCACTAGATTCTTGTAGTTGAAAATAATATTTAGAACCCAAGATCTGAGCAAGCTAGATATGCTCATTGTGACTGATGAATCATTGCATCTAGGCCTATTATGTATATTAAATATACATATTAAATATATATATATAAATAAAAGCCAAGTTTTTCACTGTCTGATGAAAGAGTTTCAAATATAAAAAGAAGAAAGAAACTAGGTGGAATCCTGAAGTAATGGAATGGAACTGGAGGTTTCAATGAAAACTCATGCTGTTATAGTTAGGTTGATGGGGGATATAAAAATAGACACAAATAACAAATATACTTAATCACACATATACATATATATATATTTGTATCTATTTTTATATCTCTCCATTGATCCATCCAATAATAGTATTTTACAATGTGTTAGAACAAGTCCTTCCCTCTTTCCTTTAGACTGAATGATCTCTTTGCAGATCTTATTCCCTCTGATTAAATCTTAGAGTAAGTTTATTTTGTCCCTCAAAAAAATTCAACAAGAAAAAAAAATTCAACAGGAATTTTGACTGGGATTGCTTGAGTATGTTTATAACTATATGAACGTAGAATTAGATAAGTCCTGAGACAAGAAGTCAAAATATCTGGATTTGAATACTGGCTATATAATTAGCTGGATAAATCATCAAGGGCAGATTACATTCTAAATAAGCTTTACTCTTCTCATCTGTAATATGCATATAGTAATATATATTATAAACTATTGTCAAAATAAACAAATGAAAAATTATGATTATTATTTACAAATATATTTTTCTCCTCCTTCCAAATTATTTTCCAGTTATTTCCTAAATACCACAGAAAAACAAATCCCAATAAGCTGGAACTAATTAAATCTAAATAAATACACTCATAGGATGATGACTTCATTTATTTTAATTTACGTTTAACTGATATGAATTGTGGCATCCCAATTATGGAGCAACTCAATATTCAGATCCTTATCCTTACATTTTGATTAAAAAAACTTTAGCATCTTTAAATTATAATATTTATATTGTAGATTTTATCTATAAAGCTGTGCTTTATAAATCTAAAGTATGAATTAGCTAGACATATCATTATTTTAACAATTTTAGAAATTATAACAATGGAGAAGTAACAAAAGAGACAGACGGACCCACTAAATTAAAAATAACAAATAGAATATTTGTTTGTTTGTTTGTTTTTAAGTGTTCCTAGCAATCATTTTCTAAAGTTCTTAGTGACTAAGAAATTTTGTCCTTAACATTGCTGGGTCATTTTTGTTATGGTAATGAATGCATTTAGTCCTCAAATTTAAAAAAAACCAAAACATATATACTGTTTCCTTTTATAATAAGATTTGTTTTTATTATGTAAGTCCTTTGTTAATCTTAACTAGGAGATGGTTTTCATTCAAATATTATTGCATCCACATTTAGGAGGGCCTGCTTTACAAAGTACTGTCTGATAATGTTTTTCAATAAACAAAGCCCTTGAAACTGATCAGCTTGTTAGCCATTTGCTGTTGAAGAGTGCATCCATCTCTGAAAACAAGATGCAAGGAAACACTGTCCTCATTTTCTCCAGTAGTTAGTTGTTCAAAGGACTGTAGCCATTTCAAGAGGTGCTAGATATGCATGCATAAGGCTTGATCGCGCTAACAATGAAGAAGTATAATGAGCATTTATGATTTGAATTGAAGAGTTTCAAAAGAATGCAGATTAGTATCTTATCTAAAAGGATAAAAAATATCCCAACAAGTTAAAGAGCAATTTTTCAGATTTTAAGCTTATCATGAGCATTTAAAAAACAACCAGTGTTTACTACCCTGCTAAGAGTACATCACATCAGTTCATTTCCCCAGTGGGAGAGTGCTTCAAAGATATCAAGGACTCTCACAAATCTTAACAAAGTACACAAGTACGGAAGGGGTTCATGATAATAACTGGGAAATGTTATCTGAGAAAACCGAGTACTGTATACATTTAACTGTCAAAGTTAAGAGAAAGGAGATGTCATTCATATTTATCTTTATTAGTTTTCTACTGCTGTGTAACAAACTACCACAACCCTACTGGCTTAAAATAACACCCAACAGTTTTGATTTAGTTCTGCTGGTGAGAAGTCTGGGCAGACTTGGCTGGGCTCCCTGATGAGGCAGTCCGAAGGCCAAAGTCAAGAGGTCAGCTGGGCAGAGCTCTTATCTGGATGCTCTGGGGAAGATTCTATTTCCAAGCTCATTCCCAACTACGTCAAAATTCAGTTCCTTACATCTGTAGGACTGAGGAGCAACAGAAGAAAAAGAAGTCACCAAATCTCTTCCTAATAAGATAGGATAAGTGAAGAGTAGCAAAGTATACCACCCAAAATATGCCTCATTGGCATACCGAGTATTTTGAACTGGTTATTTTTAAGAAACAGACAAAAGAGAAGCTCTGAAAACCCAGTAAAAGTTACTCTTTTGTAAGAGACATTTACATTTATAAGGGAAATCTCCATTGGTAAGGGTCTCCCTCTCTGTACCAGGAAGAAGAGGATGACCAAATCTCAAAAAACTCATATCAGTAGAAAAGCAGGACTTAAATCTGCCTAACAACCCAAACCCTTGTTTACTGGGCTTTTCCTGGTAACCTCCCATAACTGACTTCCCACACCCTTAATAGCTTTCTTCTGTCTTTAGCTGGAGACGGTATTTAAGGTGGTGTCTTGGGCCATTTTGAGGAGTTACTCAGTTTTCCGGAGTTTCTCTCCTGTATACAGGAGGTAGGCATGTTATTAAACTTCTGTCTATTTTTCTCCTGTAATGTGTCTTTTATTACAGGGGATCTCAGCCAAGAACCTAGAAGGGTAGAAGGAAAGTTATTTTTCCTCCCCTATAACAGAAATTTCTTATTCTTCCCTCATTCTTCCATCCTAACTTTCTTTCCCTCAGATACTTCCTTTGACACGTCTACAGGAGCAATTGAATGAATGACACTCAATAACTTTCCTTAATGTGAAGGACAAGACTATAAACCCACTTTCCAGTCCAGGTGTCTATAGAAAGCTATGCTCAGGCAGGCACATATTGAGCTGCTGCAGTGAAAAAGCCTGCTGCTCCTATATACCATGTCTACTTTTAGTGACACTACCTAAACATCAATTCAGGAGTTGATAAAAACTAAATAACTTCCCACAACGTTACCACAAAAGCATTTTATGCTACCATAAAAGACATACTAATTAGCACACAAAATCAGGGGCAGCTTTGTCTTTCCTCTAAATTATAGAAATCATGAAAAATTCTATATTTAGTATCATTCTTGTTGTATGTTCTTTAGAGAGAACGATAGACCACTTGTAAACTCATTTTGCAAAGCCCACACATTCACAAATCATTAATGACATGTATTTACACTGTAAGAATTTTTTTAAAAGGATAAACTGAGTTTATTTTAGACATAAAATGTTTTCATTTTTGCTACATAATCATAGAAAGGAGTTCCATAAGTGGGCCTCCAGTTTTCTACAAATATTACACATCAGTAACAATAAAGCTTTTCTGCAAAAGTAAATGGATTTTTTAAAATGACAGATCCAAACGGAATGACTCAAAAGACATCTTTGTCTTCCACGTGCTAAACCTGGACAGAACAGGACTTAGAGCATCATTTTATTTCATTTTCACAAATTATTGTCTAGAATGTGCTACTCAAAATGTGCTTCTGATGGAGAGACCTTCAAGATGGCGGAGGAGTAAGAGGTGGAGATCACCTTCGTCCCCACAAATACATCAGAAATGCATCTACATGTGGAACAACGCCTATAGAGCACCTACTGAACGCTGGTAGAAAACCTCAGACTTCTCAAAAGGCAAGAAACTCCCCACGCACCTGGGTAGGGCAGAAGAAAAAAGAAAAAACAGAGACAAAGGAATAGGGATGGGACCTGCACCTCTGGGAGGGAGCTGTGAAGGAGGAAAGGTTTCCACATACTAGGAAGCCCCTTCACTGGCAGAGATGGGGTGGTGGTGGGGGGGAACTTTCAGAGCCACGGAGGAGAGCACAGCAACAGGGGTGCAGAGGGCAAAGCAGAGAGATTCCTGCACAGAGGATCGGTGCCAACCAGCACTCACCAGCCTGAGAGGCTTGTCTGCTCACCCACCAGGACAGGTGGGGGCTGGGAGCTGAGGCTCGGGCTTCGGAGGTCAGACCCCAGGGAGAGGACTGGGGTTGGCTGCGTGAACACAGCCTGAAGGGGGCTGGTGTGCCACAGCTAGATGGCAGGAAGTCTGGGAAAAAGTCTGGACCTGCCTAAGAAGCAAGAGACCATTGTTTCCGGGTGCATGAGGAGAGGGGATTCAGAGCACCACCTAAACGAGCTCCAGAGATGGGCAAGAGCCGCGGCTATCAGCACAGACCCCAGAGACGGGCATGAAATGCTAAGGCTGCTGCTGAAGCCACCAAGAAGCCTGTGTGCAAGCACAGGTCACCATCCACACCGCCCCTCCCGGGAGCCTGTGCAGCCTGCCACTGCCAGGGTCCCATGATCCAGGGACAACTACCCCGGGAGAACACATGGAGTGCCTCAGGCTGCTGCAATGTCACTCTGGCCTCTGCCGCTGAAAGCTCGCTCCGCATTCCACAACCCGCCCTCCCCGCCCCCCGCCCCCCCCCCCCCCCCCCCGGCCTGAGTGAGCCAGAGCCCCCTCATCAGCCGCTCCTTTAACCCCATCCTGTCTGCAGGGGGGGGGAACAGATGCCCTCAGGCGACCTATGCGCAGAGGCGGGGCCAATACAAAGCTGAATCCCAGGAGCTGTGCAAACAAACAAGAGAAAGGGAAATTTCTCCCAGTAGCCTCAGGGGCAGTGGATTAAATCTCCACAATCAACTTGATGTAACCTGTGTCTCTGGAATACCTGAATAGACAACGAATCATCCCAAAATTGAGGCAGTGGACTTTGGGAGGAACTGTAGACTTGGGGTTTGCTGTATGTGACTGACTGGTTTCTGGTTTTATGTTTATCTTAGTTTAGTATTTAGAGTTTATTATCATTTGTAGATTTATTTATTGATTTGGTTGCTCTCTTCCATTTTTTTAATATATAGATATATATATATTTTTCCTTTTTCTCTTTTTGTGAGTGGGTATGTGTGTGCTTCTTTGTGTGATTTTGTCTATATAGCTTTGCTTTTACCATTTGCCCTAGGGTTCTGTCTGGTTTTTTTTTTTTTTTAAATATAGTTTTTAGCGCTTGTTATCATTGGTGGATTTGTTTTTTGGCTTGGTTGCTCTCTTCATCCTTTCTTTCTTTTCTGCTCCCTTTTCTTCTGAGCCATGTGGCTGACAGGGTCTTGGTGCTCCGGCCAGGTGTCAGGCCTGTGCCTCTGAGGTGGGAGAGCCGAGTTCAGGACATTGGTCCACCAGAGACTTCCCGGCTCCACGTAATATCCAACAGTGAAAGCTCTCCCAGAGATCTCCATCTCAACGGTAAGACCCAGGTCCACTCAATGATGAGCAAGCTACTGTACTGGACACCCTACACCAAACAACTAGCAAGACAGGAACACAACTCCACCCATTAGTAGAGAGGTTGCTTAAAATAATAATAAGGTCACAGACACCAGGTTAAAACACACCACCGGACATGGTCTTGTCCACCAGACAGGTAAGATCAAGCCTCATCCAACAGAACAGAGGCACCAGTCCCTTCCACCAGGAAGCCTACACAACCCACGGAACCAACCTTAGCCACTGGGGGCAGAAACGAAAACCAATGGGAACTACGAACCTGCAGCCTGCAAAAAGGAGATGACAAACACAGTAAGTTAAGCAAAATGAGAAGACAGAGAAACACACAGCAGATGAAGGAGCAAGGTAAAAACCCACCAGACCAAACAAATGAAGAAGAAACAGGCAGTCTACCTGAAAAAGAATTCAGAGTAATGATAGTAAAGATGATCCAAAATCTTCGAAAGAGAATGAAAAAAATACAAGAAACGTTTAACAAGGACCTAAAAGAACTAAAGAGCAAACAAACAATGATGAACAACACAATAAATGAAATTAAAAATTCTCTAGAAGGAATTAATAGCAGAACAACTGAGGCAGAAGAACGAATAAGTGACCTGGAAGATAAAATAGTGGAAATAACTACTGCAGAGCAGAATAAAAAAAAAAAAGAATGAAAAGAATTTAGGACAGTCTTAGAGGCCTCTGGGACAACATTAAACGCACCAACATTCGAATTATAGAGGTCCCAGAACAAGAAGAGAGAAAGAAAGGGACTGAGAAAATATTTGAAGAGATTATAGTTGAAAACTTCCCTAATATGGGAAAGGAAATAGTCAATCAAGTCCAGGAAGCACAGAGAGTCCCATACAGGATAAATCCAAGGAGAAACACGCCAAGATACATATTAATCAAACTATCAAAAATTAAACAAAAAGAAAAAATATTAAAAGCAGCAAGGGAAAAGCAACAAATAAAATACAAGGGAATCCCCATAAGGTTAACAGCTGACCTTTCAGCAGAAATTCTGCAAGCCTGAAAGGAGTGGAAGGACATATTTAAAGTGATGAAAGGGAAAAACCTACAACCAAGATTACTCTACCCAACATGGATCTCATTCAGATTCAATGAAGAAATTAAAACCTTTACAGATAAGCAAAAGCTAAGAGAATTCAGCACCACCAAAGCAGCTTTACAACAAATGCTAAAGGAACTTCTCTAGGTAGGAAACACAAGAGCAGGAAAAGGCCTACAATAACAAACCCACAACAGTTAAGAAAATGGTAATAAGAACATACATATTGATAATTACCTTAAATGTAAATGGATTAAATGCTCCCACCAAAAGACACAGACTGGCTGAATGGATACAAAAACATGTATATATATATGCTGTCTACAAGAGACCCACTTCAGACCTAGGGACACATACAGACTGAAAGTGAGGGGATAGAAAAAGATATTGCATGCAAATGGAAATCAAAAGAAAGCTGGAGTAGCAATTCTCATATGAGACAAAATAGACTTTAAAACAAAGACTATTACAAGAGACAAAGAAGGACGCTACATAATGATCAAGGGATCAATCCAAGAAGAAGATATAGCAATTGTAAATATTTATACACCAAACATAGGAGCACCTCAATACATAAGGCAAATGCTAAGAGCCATAAAAGGGGAAATCAACAGTAACACAATCATAGTAGGGGACTTTAACGCCCAACTTTCACCAATGGACAGATCATCCAAAATGAAAATAAATAAGGAAACACAAGCTTTAAATGATACAATAAGCAAGAGGGACTTAATTAATATTTATAGTACATTCCATCCAAAAACACCAGAATACACTTTCTTCTCAAGTGCTCATGGGACATTCTTCAGGATAGATCATATCTAGGGTCACAAATCAAGCCTTGGTATATGTAAGAAAAGTGAAATCGTCTAAGTATCTTTTCTGACCACAATGCTATGAGACTAGATATCAATTACAGGAAATCTTTAAAAAATAAAAACACATGGAGGGTAAACAATAAACTACGTAATAACCAAGAGATCACTGAAAAAATCAAAGAGGAAATCCAAAAAAACCTAAAAGCAAATGACAGTGAAAACACGAAGACAATCCAAAACCTATGGGATTCAGCAAAAGCAGTCTAAGAGGGAAGTTTACAGCAATACAATCCTACCTCAAGAAACAAGAAAAACCTCAAATAAACAATCTAACCTTACACCTAAAGGAACTACAGAAAGAAGAACAAGCAAAACTCAAAAGTTGTAGAAGGAAAGAAACCATAAAGATCAGAGCAGAAATAAATGAAATGGAAAAAAAGAAAACAATAGCAAAGATCAATAAAACTAAAACCTGGTTCTTTGATTAGATAAAGAAAATTGATAAACCATTAGCCAGACTCATCAAGAAAAAAAGGGAGAAGACTCAAAACAATAGAATTAGAAATGAAAAAGGAGAAGTAACAACTGACACTGCAGAAATACAAAGGATCATGAGAGATTACTACAAGCAACTCTATGCCAAAAAAATGGACAACCTGGAAGAAATGGACAAATTCTTAGAATAGCACAACCTTCCGAGATGGAACCAGGAAGAAATAGAAAATATGAACAGACCAATCACAAGCACTGATATTGAAACTGTGATTAAAAATCTTCCAACAAACAAAAGCCCAGGACCAGATGGCTTCACAGGCAAATTCTATCAAACATTGAGAGAAGAGCTAACACCTATCCTTCTCAAACTCTTCCAAAATATAGCAGAGGGAGGAACACTCCCAAACTCATTCTAGGAGGTCACCATAACCGTGATACCAAAAGCAGACAAAGATCACAAAGAAAGAAAAGTACAGGCCAAAAATATCACTGATGAATATAGATGCAAAAATCCTCAACAAAATACTAGCAAACAGAATCCAACAGTACATTAAAAGGATCATACACCACGATCAAGTGGGGTTTATCCCAGGAATGCAAGGATTCTTCAATATATGCAAATCAATCAATGTGATACACCATATTAACAAACTGAAGAATAAAAACCATATGATCATCTCAATAGATGCAGAGAAAGCTTTCGACAATATTCAACACCAATTTACGATAAAAACCCTCCAGAAAGTAGGCATAGAGGGAACTTCCTCAACATAAGAAGGCCATATATGACAAACCCACAGCCAACATTGTCCTCAATGGTGAAAAACTGAAACCATTTCCACTAAGATCAGGAACAGGACAAGGTTGCCCACTCTCACCACTATTATTCAACATAGTTTTGGAAGTTTTAGCCACAGCAATCAGAGAAGACAAAGAAATAAAAGGAATCGGAAAAGAAGAAGTAAAGCTGTCACTGTTTGCAGATGACATGACACTATACATAGAGAATACTAAAGATGCCACCAGAAAACTACTAGAGCTAATCAATGAATTTGGTAAAGTAGCAGGATACAAAATTAACGCACAGAAATCTCTAGCATTCCTATATACTGATGATGAAAAATCTGAAAGTGAAATTAAGGGAACACTCCCATTTACCACTGCAACAAAAAGAATAAAATATCTAGTAATAAACCTACCAAAGGAGACAAAAGACCTGTATGCAGAAAATTATAAGACACTGATGAAAGAAATTAAGGATGATACAAATAGATGGAGAGATATACCATGTTCCTGCATTGGAAAAATCAACATTGTGAAAATGATTATACTACCTAAAGCAATGTACAGATTCAATGCAATCCCTATCAAACTACCACTGGCATTCTTCACAGAACTAGAACAAAAAATTTCACAATTTGTATGGAAACACAAAAGACCCCAAACAGCCAAAGCAAACCTAAGAAAGAAAAACGGAGCTGGAGGAATCAGGCTCCCTGACTTCAGACTATGCTACAAAGTTACAGTAATCAAGACAGTATGGTACTGGCACAGAAACAGAAATATAGATCAATGGAACAGGATAGAAAGCCCAGAGATAAACCCACGCACATATGGTCACCTTATCTTTGATAAAGGAGGCAAGAATATACAGTGGAGAAAAGACAGCCTCTTCAATAAGTGGTGCGGGGAAAACTGGATAGCTACATGTAAAAGAATGAAATTAGAATACTCCCTAACACCATACACAAAAATAAACTCAAAATGGATTAAAGACCTAAATGTAAGGCCAGACACTGTCAAACTCTTAGAGGAAAACATAGGCAGAACCCTCTAGGACAGAAATCACAGCAAGATCCTTTTTGACCCACCTCCTAGAGAAATTGAAATAAAAACAAACAAATGGGACCTAATGAAACTTAACAGCATCTGCACAGCAAAGGAAACCATAAACAAGACCAAAAGACAACCCTCAGAATTGGAGAAAATCTTTGCAAATGAAGCAACTGACAAAGGATTAATCTCCAAAATTTACAAGCAGCTCATGCAGCTCAATATCAAAAAAACAAACAACCCATTCCAAAAATGGGCAGAAGACCTACACAGACATTTCTCCAAAGAAGATATACAGATTGCCAACAAACACATGAAAGAATGCTCAACATCATTAATCATTAGAGAATTGCAAATCAAAACTACAATATGATATCATCTCACACTGGTCAGAATGGCCATCATCAAAAAATCTACAAACCATAAATGCTGGAGAGGGTGTGGAGAAAAGGGAACTCTCTTGCACTGTTGGTGGGAATGTAAATTGATATAGCCACTATGGAGAACAGTATGGAGGTTCCTTAAGAAACTGAAAATAGAACTACCATATGACCCAGCAATCCCACTACTGGGCATATACCCTGAGAAAACCATAATTCAAAAAGAGTCATGTACCAAAATGTTCATTGCAGCTCTATTTACAATAGCCAGGACATGGAAGCAACCTAAGTATCCATCAAGAGATGAATGGATAAAGAAGATCTGGCACATATATACAATGGAATATTAGTCAGTCATAAAAAGAAACGAAATTGAGTTATCTGTAGTGAGGTGGATTGACCTAGAGTCTGTCATACAGAGTGAAGTAAGTCAGAAAGAGAGAAACAAATACCGTATGCTAACACATATATATGGAATCTTAAAAAAAAAAAAATTGTCATGAAGAATCTAGGGGCAAGATGGGAATAAATACACAGACCTACTAGAGTATGGACTTGAGGATACGGGGAGGGGGAACTGTAACCTGGGACAAAGTGAGAGAGTGGCATGGACATATATACACTACCAAACGTAAAATAGATAGGTAGTGGGAAGCAGCCGCATAGCACAGGGAGATCA
Organism: Balaenoptera physalus; assembly: GCF_965194825.1. Lineage (NCBI taxonomy): Eukaryota > Metazoa > Chordata > Mammalia > Artiodactyla > Balaenopteridae > Balaenoptera > Balaenoptera physalus. The sequence continues at coordinate 95,631,474 of NC_138890.1, read as the reverse complement.
GCTCGGTGCTTTGTGACCACCTAGAGGGGTGGGATAGGGAGGGTGGGAGGTAGGGAGACACAAGAGGGAAGAGATATGGGGACATATGTATATGTATAACTGATTCACTTTGTTATAAAGCAGAAACTAACACACCATTGTACAGCAATTATACTGCAATAAAGATTAAAAAAAAAAATAGTCCAGCTTGGAATCACAAAAGAAAGGAGTAGTGCCTAACAGATCTGACAATTTTTAAAGACAGAGCACAAAGAGTCAGCAGGAGAAATCTGAGGACTAATTTGCCTCTGGTTTGAGAGTAACTTCCACATAGTACAGCACACAAAAGACTAATTTAGGGAGTCTCGAAGCATGGCATCATGGAGTGAGCACTGAAAACAATCTAGAAATATTTAGATGGTAAAGGGCTTCAGGCAGACAAAATGCTTTAAAATGAAGTGTCTGAGAGAATTGTTACTCAGATAGCTATGTAGTTTTAGGCAATTTAACTATTAATGACATAAGAAAGAAGAAATATGTCATGAGGTAACAAAATAACAACTAGAAAATTCATACTACTGGTAAATCCGTAAAAAAGTAAAATAAAATAAAACTTTAATGGTTTGACTAGAACATCAGAAGAAAGCTTAGATATAATTCTTTCTTTTAAGTAAATATCTACCTAGCACGAAAAAACTGAGGTAATATAGGGCTAAATAGAGGGCTAAAAAGTTATTAAGAGTTAAGACATTAGGACCTTGTTTATAATATTGATTGACAGTAAAATTGAATAAAATATGCAAATGTAACTGATCAAAATCAGTTCAGATTAAACAGATAATATTTTTGAGCAAGAACACAATTGTCTACTACCCAAAATGAATTTTACATTATTTTGAACCTATAATTTCTGTATTTTAAAAACTTAGCCCATTTCTTTCCTTTTTTTTTCCTGGCCACAGCAAATCTAATGTTGCACATACATGACTTCTATGCTTCCAACTCCCACACCTCCACACACAAATACTTAAGCTTCTACGTATGCCTCAGAATATCTGAATTCCAGTGCAGCTACATTAGCATAGAGACAGGTCTAAACACAACGTTGTGCTCTGTAAGTCCTATCTCAGGTATCCCCATTTTTCCCCCTTGAGTCTGCATTTCCTAAGTTACTGATGGTATCTGTTATGCAGGAGGCCTTTACTAAAGTCTTGCTTCACGTGTGAAATTTATTACAATTTTAGACATAACCATATTTCTCACTAGCTGTGCCATCAGAATAAGTGAACGGATATGAAAGTGTGAATAGCCTATAATGGCATAGTAGGATATTTCATCAGAGCATTTGTGTGGCATTATATTGAAGATTCCCGTAGCTAAGATAGCAGCTATTTTTGAGTGTCTATGATTGTACAGAGGCACTCTTCTGATACTTTACACAAATTACCTAATTTAATGTTCACCAAAAAAAATCTGTTAGGTAAAAATTATTATTTCTATTTTACAGTTAGGAATTTGAGGAAGAGAAAAGTAACTTCCACAAAATCATAGTATTCAAAAACTTATTTTGTCATAGCCAGGATACAAGCTTTATTTTATCTTTCTTCAAAACTTATACTTGGAACCACTCTGATACCTGTGTACAGAGAAACAGGATAGCCGAAAAGTAAATGGCTCACAACATAATTTTACCTAAGATCAGCCTTCTCCTAATGGGATGTTAGTTGAAGCCAAGATAATTATCATTACCGAAAAATATCTATAAAATGTTCTAATCTTGATATGCCTCAAAAAGAAGAGGGACTCTAGCATATTCTGCAAGAGGGGAGCTGTCACTTGTCAGTAGGTCTAAGTGATAATTAGTAAAATGTAATTCTTTAAAACAGTGATACAAATCCCTCACTCAACTGGGTTCATTTACATCTTACTAAACTGGCTTTCAGATAGGGTATCACAACGTAATAGTTAATTCACAGTACTAAGCACAGAAGTCAAGAAACAGATCCATGAATATTTTTAGCTTCTTAAGAGAACACTTTGTACCTTAAACTAATTTTATTTGTGCATTTCAGGCAGATTAAGAAAAGGCATAGTATAAATATACTGTTAAATATAATAATGTACTGAGATCTGAGTACATTCTGCAGTTGTTACATTGCATGATAAAAATAAAAAGTAGCTGGTTAAGTGAAAGAGACAAAGGGATATCAAAGGATAAGGCAAAGAATAACACAGCAAAACAATAAGGAGAAAATGGAAAATTCAATCTGTTACTTGCTAGGCAAACAATAAACACCAAGAAGAACTTCACATAACAGTACTCTGAGAGGGAAAAGTCAGGCGATATTAAATGGTAGAAAGGAGGAATTAATAATCCTGCTCTTAATTAATCATTTAAAACTAGTTCTCCAGATGGGACAGAATGAATTACTCGTATGTTTATATTCGAGTAAAGGAGTCCAGTTGTTCATTGGAAAGCATCTTCAGTTCAGGCCAGCAATGATTTCCCAGATGATGTTACTCAGAACCAGTAAAAATGAAGCAAAAATTTCCAGGATTTTTAGAAATAAGCCAGCCTTTAAAAATGTTATAACAGTTTACGATTTACATAAAACTTGTGAAAACTGTACAGTTCCAACAGAACCTAAACCCAGTTTTCCTTATTATTAAAATCTTACATTAGTATAGTATATTTGTCACAAGTAATGGACCATTACTGATGCTCTTGTTAACTAAAGTTTATACTTTATCTAGATTTCCTTAGAACCCCATGCAGGACTCCACATTACATTACATTTAGTGGTCCTATCTCCTTAGTCTCCTCTTGGCCATAACAATTTCCCAGACATTCCTTGTTATGAATGACCTCGACAGTTCTGAGGAGTACTAGTCCAATATTTTTTTAGAATGACCCTTAACAGGAGTTGGGCTGATGTTTTTTCTCACGGTAGGACTGAAGTTAGGTTATGTTTGAGATAGAAACTGTAGAGACAAGTGTCATTCTTGTCACACCCTATCAAAGGAACACACTATAACCTGGTATCACTTTTGAGGTTAATCTTGACCACCTGGTTGAAATAGTGTTTGTCAGATTTCTCTATTGCATAATCACTCTTTTTTTTTTCTTCAATGCCATATGGTACTCTTTGGAGGGTAGCCTATGTACACACCCCATTTAAGGAGTACGGAGATATGGACCACCTCCTTGAGGGCAGAGTATCTACACGGATTCTTTGGAATTCTTCTGCTGGGAAGAATAGTCTATTTTCTCCACTTATCTATCCAATCATTTATTTATATAAGTATGGACTTAACTATTTATTTTATACTATAGTTTATAATTCAGTATTATTTTATTTATTTTGTTGCTCAAATTATTTTAGGTTTAGCTATTGGGAGCTCTTTCAGTTGGCTCCTGTGTCTTTCTGAAATGTCTCCATGGTCACATTGGTTTGCTTTTGTGAGCACTTCCTTATCTTTCTGTCAATATAAAATGCTGTTGGCACATCTTGTGTATTTGCAGCAGCAGTCCTGCAATCAGTCATTTGCCCAAGGGTATTTGGTTTTGTTTTGTTTTTTAAAGAAGAATATAAAAATTTAAAAATACATACAGTATATATAATACACATGCATATAAACAGATATATTTTAGATATTCTATATATCATATATATATAATTTCATATGTACATTTAGATTTTTATATATATTAGAAACAAAAACTGGACACTAGTGTGCATGTTGCTACTGGGATTTAGTACTTCTAGGCCCTTTCAGCAGACAGAAAAAGGAAATATTATGTGTGTATTTTAACACACACATATATAAACATTCTATATGTATCGACATGGATCTACATAACATTAAACATGAATTCATACTGATGTCTCCAACTCTAACCAATTACTAGATGGACCATTCTAACCTTTTCCCCTTCATGGTCTCTAACTTCTCATGGCCACAATAAGACACCTCGCCCCAGCATCTGCCATTTATTTAATTAATTGTTCAATTCCATTATAAATATATAGTGGTTTCAGAATTGATAACCTTACCCCCATAGGATACAACTTTATCAACTAAAGTACAGTGTTTACTTATAGTCCTTTTGCCTTTAGTCTTACAGCTGCAACTCATTTCCAAAGTTACATAGGTCAGCATGTTTTCCTCTACTCCATTTAGTGAGGTTACTTCATGCACTTGTATTACGATTAGATTGTTTTGTTCTGTCACTTTTTACAAAATGGGATCCTCTGTTCTCCCAAATGTTTTTTGTTGTTGTTTTTAATTACTATACATTAAAGTTCTCTCTTTGTGCTGTAAAGTTTTATAGGTGTTGATAAATGCACAATGTCATATATCCATGAGCATCATTCTTACCAAATAATTTCAACCCCCTAAAATATTCAAAGTACTGATACTTCACATATTCAGCCCTACCCCCAAACACCAGGCAACAGCTGATCTCTTTAAAATTCATTTAGTTTTGCCTTTCCAAAACATCATATAATTGGAATCATGCAATATGTAGCCTAGCTTCTTTCACTTAGCATTTAGATTCAGCCAAGTTTTCACACAGATGACAAATCATTATTTTTATCTCTGAATGGTAGTCCACTGAATTGATATATTAAAGTTTATCCATTCACTTATTGAAGGACATCTTGGTTATTCCAGATTTTTGTGATTATGAATAAAGTTACTATAAAAATTCACATGCAGGACTTTGTAAGGACGTAACTTTTCAAACCAACTTGGTAAGTACATAGGGGGATGATTTTTAGATCATGTGGGAAAACTATGATTTGTTTGGGAAGAAACTTCCACACTGTGTTTCAAAGTCCTATATCATTTTTAATTTCCACCAGTACCGAATGAAAGGTTCTGATGCTCCATATCCTTGGCTGTCTATTTTTGGATTTTAAGCATTCTAATATGTGTGGTGTTTCACTCTTGTGTAAATTTGCAGTTCCCTGATAAGAAATGATGTTAAACATCTTTTTAAATACATACATGCCACCTATATATTTTCTTTGGTGACCTGCCTGGTCAGATCTTTTATCCATTTTTTTTTTTTATTGGAGTATAGTTGCTTTACAATGTTGTGTTAGTTTCTGCTGTATTTTATCCATTTTTTAATTGGGCTGTTTAAATTTTTTTGTTGAGTTCTAATAGTTCTTTGTGTACTGTGGGCACACATTCTTTATCAGAGATGTGTTATGAAAATATCTTCTTCCAGTATGTGGCTTGTCTTTTCCTATTCTAACACTGTCTTTTATAGAGCAGTGGTATTTATTTATTTATTTATTTATATTGGGGTATAGTTGTTTTACAATGTTGTGTTAGTTTCTACTGTACAGCAAAGTGGAGTTCCCTGTGCTATACAGCAGGTTCTCATTAGTTATCTATTTTATACATGTTAGTGTATATATGTTAATCCCAAACTCCCAATTCATCCCACCCCCTTTCCCCCCTTTGGTGTCCATACGTTTGCTTTCTACATCTGTGTCTCTATTTCTGCCTTGCAGACTGGTTCATCTGTACCATTTAGTGGTTTTTATTGTAATAAAGTCCAAGTTATTAATTTTTTCTTTCATGAATCAGGCTTTTAGTGTGGTATCGAAAAACTTATTGACAGGGAATTTCCTGGCAGTCCAGTGGTTAGGACTCCACACTTCCACTGCAGGGGGCACGGGTTCGATCCTTGGTCAGGGAACTAAGATCCTGTAAGCTATGAGGCATGGCCAAAAAAATTAAAAATAAAAACTTATTGACAAAGACAAACCAATTTTTCTCCAATGTTTTCTTTTGCAAGTTTTAATATTTTTGCATTTTACATTTAGGTTTACTATCTCATTTGTCATAACTTTTGTGTATGACATAAGGTATATGTCTAGGTTCGTTTTTTTGTAGACAGTTGTCTGATTTTTCCAGTATCATTTATTGAAAAGCTATCTTTCCTCCTTTAAACTGCCTTTGTGCCTTTTTTTAAAAGGCACTTTTAAAAAGGCACTTTTTTTATTGAAGGTTAGTTGATTTACAATATTATATTAATTTCAGGTGTACAGCATAGTGATGCAGTATTTTTACAGATTATACTCCATTAAAAGTTATTACAAAATAATGGCTATGATTCCCTGTGATATACAATATATCCTTGTTGCTTATCTATTTTATGTATAGTAGTTTGTATCTTTTAATCCTATACCCCTAATTTGTCCCTCCCACCTCCCTCTCCACTTTGGTAACCACTCCTCATTTTCTATATCTGTGAGTCTGTTTCTGTTTCACATATTCATTCATTTGTATTATTTCTTACTTTCCACATATAAGTGATATCATACAGTATTTGTTTGTCTGACTTATTTCACGAAGCATAATATTCTCTAGGTCCATCCACATTGCTGCAAATGACAGAATTTCATTCTTTTTTATGGCTGAGTAATATTCCATTATATTTATACATACACAGATACATGCATACCACATTTTCTTTATCCATTTGTCTGTTGATGGGTACTTGGATTGCTTCCACATCTTGGCTATTGTAAATAATGCTGCCCTGAACATTGGGGTGCATGTATTTTTTCGAATTAGTGTTTTCATTTTTTTCCAGATACATATATACACCCAGGAGTGGAATTGCTGGATCATATTTTTGTTCTATTTTTAGTTTTTTGAGGAAACTCCATAGTGCCTGCACCAATTTACATTCCCATCAACAGCATACAAGGACTCCCTTTTCTTCACATCCTCTCTAACATTTGTTATTTGTAGACTTTTTGATAATAGCCATTCTGACAGATGGGAGGTGATACCTCAGTGTGGTTTTGATTTGCATTCCTCTAATAATTAGCCATGTTGAGCATCTTTTCATGTGTCTGTTAGCCATCTGTGTGTCTTCTCTGGAAAAATGTCTATTCAGGTCTTTGGTCCATTTTTTGATTGGGTCTTGTTTTTTGGTTTTTTAAAAATATTGAGTTGTATGAGCTGTTTATATATTTTGGGTATTAACCTCTTGTCAGTCATCTCATTTACAAACACATTCCATAGGTTGTCCTTTTGTTTTGCTGATAGTTTCCTTTAAGGTCCCATTTGTTTAATTTTGCTTTTATTTCTTGTGCTTTAGGAGACAGATCTAAAAAAATATTCCTATGATTTATGTAAAAGAGTGCTCTGCCTATGTTCTCTTATAAGAGTTTTATGGTTTCAGTCTTATATCTAGGTCTTGGATTAATCCATTTTGAGTTTATTTTTGTATATGGTATAAGGAAATGTTCTAATTTCATTCTTTTACATGTAGCTGTCCAGCTTTCCCAGCACCACTTGTTGAAGAGACAGTCTTTTCTCCACTGTATATTCTTGCCTCCTTTGTCATAGATTAATTGACCATAAGCACATGGGTTTATTTCTGAGCTCTCTAGTCTGTTCCATCAATCTATGTGTCTGTTTTTGTGCCAGTACCATACTGTTTTGATTACTGTAGCTTTGTAATATATAGTTGGAAGTCTGGGACCATGTTATCTCCAGCTTTGTTCTTTTTTCTCAAGATTGTTTTGGCAATTTGGTATCTTCTGTAGTTCCATGTAAATTTTAGGATTATTTTTTCTAGTTCTGTGAAAAATGCCATGAGTATTTTGATAGGGATTGCATTAAATCTGTAGATTGCTTTGAGTAGTATGGCCATGTTAACAATATTAATTCTTCCAATCCAAGACCACAGGATATCTTTCCATTTCCTTGTATCATCTTCAATTTTCTTCATCAATGTTTCACAGTTTTGAGAGTATTGGTCTTTCACCTTCTGTCTTTGTGCCTTTGTAAAAATCAGTTAATTATATTTCTGTAAGTCTATGAGGTCTCTATTATATTACACTGACCTATGTATCTATTCTGTCACCAGTAACATGCTACCTTGATTACTAAAGTTTTATATATTAAGTCTTGAAATCATGCAGTGTGAGTCCTCCAACTTTGTTTTCCTTCTACAGCAGTGTGTTGACTCTTCTAGGTCTTTTGCCTTTCCATAGGAAGTTCAGGATCAGTGTGTCAAGACCTCTAAGATAGCTTTCTAGGACTTTGATTGAGATAGTTCTGAATATATAGATCAAGTGTAAGAGAATTTATATCTTAAAAATATTGTTTTCCAATAATACACATGTAATAACTCAATTTATGTAGATCCTCTTTGATTTCTTTCATCAGCATTTTATACTTTTCAGCAAACAGATCCTGTACATATTTCATTAGATTTACACTTAGGTTACATTTATATTGGTGCCACCGTAAATGATTTCTTTTTAAATTACACATTCTGATTGGGTATCTCTGGCCTATAGGAAAGTAAGGCTTTTGTATAGTGACCTTATATGATTCCAGTGAACGTGCTATAATTACTTGTTAGTTCCTAGAGATTTCAGGTAGAGTCTTTGTTTTCTACATAGATGATCACTCTCTCTGCAAAAGTAGTTTTATTTCTACCTTTTGAATCTGTATTTTTTTTTATTTCTTCTTCTTTATAAAATTTTTGTCCTATTGCACTAAGTAGAACTTCCAGTAAAATGTTAAATAGGCATGCTGATCTTAGGAGGGAAGTGTCCAGTCTCTAACCACTTAGAATCATCTTAGTGATAGGTGTTCTGTAGGCAGGGTTTTTTATTTGTTTGTTTTTGTTTTGATCAAGTGAGGAAGTTTCCACTTATTCCTAGTTTGCTGAGAGTTAGTATCATGAATGAGTACTGGCTTTTGTCAAATGCTATTTCTAAATCAATTGATATTTGGGTTTTCTTCTTTAGCCAGTTACTGTGGTGAATTACACTGATTGATTTTTTAAATGCTGAACCTACTCTGCTCCCCTGGCATACATCCCATTTGGTATATAATTTTTTCTTACATTTTTGGATTCATTTGCAAATATTTTATTTAGAATTTTTTTGTTCTCTGTTCATGAGAATTTCTGGATGATAGTTTTCTCCCCATGTAATGTCTTCATCTGGTTTAGTTTATGGTAGGACTAGCCTCACAGAATATAGTAGGAAATGTTTCTTCTGCTTCACTGTGTTGGATGGAATATTCCATAAATGTCAATTAAATCAAATGGATTAAAAGTGCTGTACAGGTCATCCATATCCTTACTGATTTTCTGCCTGCTTTATAAATTCATTACCAGCAGAAGGGTGTTGATGTCTCCAACTATAATAGTGTATTCTGTCTCAAAATAAAAGTTAAAAAATGGAAGAGAAATCAGCTTTAAAAATTCAGCAACTAAAATATCAGAATATGGAGCAGGAAAAGAGAGTAAAAATCCATCAGGGCTGTGTTCTGAGTACTGGGGAAAGTGTGTCCATGAATATTTAGTCCTTAGAAGGCCGGCTGTGGCAGGTTCACGTTTCCCCTTTACAGTAACAAATTTGGGGAAAGGAATTGCTCACTTGGAATCACATTTCCCAGCCTTCCTCCAGCTTGAATTTAGGTAGGTTCATGTGACCCTTTCTAGGCCACAGAATGGTTGCAGAAGTGAGGTATATATATTTCAAGCCACAGTTTGTGAAAGACCTATGACTTCTTCACCTTTTCTCTTTTCATTTCAGACTTGCTGGCAAAACTCAGGGCAATTTGGGGAGTAACTTTTCTAGATGGCACAGCTTTTGTAGCTGGAACCCCAAAGACTGTGTGGAACAGAATATGGCTCACCCACCCCTGGAATGTCACATAACTAAGATATTTTTTTTTACTGTGTTCAGCCACCGATTTTATCATATATCTGTTATAGTGCGTATTGTTACCACAACAAATACAATAATCTACTGTCCATCCCTTACCATAAGACTTGGAGAGATAGAAAAAAGGACAACAGACAGCTGCAGAAAATGACAGGCAACTTACAAAAGCAAAATAAAGCAAAACTATAACAATAATAGCAAATTTTTAAAATGCAGGCTTATTTAGGACTGTCATTTAAAGAGAAAGTAATATTTCTTGCCAGCCATGTAGAATTAGAATCTAGTTGTTTATGTGATGTTGTAACTACTTACCTAATTAACTTTCAAGTTTTTGGAAAACCACAGGTGAAAAACTCCCTCACTAAAAGTAAATAACAAATGATATATTCTTAACTGAATGCACAGTGTTTTGTTCATGTCACCCCCATAACCACAAAATGAGAAAAGGTATACATATAAATTCTTTTACATTGAAGTAAAATTATGCACGTTAACATTTTTAGTGTTATTTTTAAAAAGCATAAACCATGAGTTGACAAATAAAATTGCATAAGTTCATTTTCAAGTAACTGGGAAAAATTATCTCCAAAACCAACACATGCACACACATACACACCCACACACATACACGTATACACACACCAATTTTCCTTCTTTTCTAGGAAATAAAAACAAGTTATGGAATAAATTCTCCACATATTCCCACATTTTAACAATATACCATCAGATAAAACACAAAAGTTTAAAAGGGAATTGAAACTTGACAAAGTAGGTTCTTTAGCATATCAAAACATAACTAATAAAAATATGAAAATAAAATTATAGGTCAAAAATTTTGTCAGAAGTGTAAAAAATGACTGAAGGAAATGAATGAGATTCACAGATTTTAGAAAACAACAGCCCTGAATTACACAGTCCTTCATGAGCTCTGTTAGCATTTACTAACCTCTCTCAAATTACAAAATTTTCATTTAGTAAGTAGAAAATAGTATTTGTCTTTAAATTTTATATGGTATGCCTGTGTTCAAATTCAGATCTCTAATTCACATTCATGTCATAATATATTAAAATAAACAACAGTCTTGGGAAGTTTTATTAATAAGGATGGGTCTATTTTCAGCCTAGTGCATATGAGTAAATCTCTTTTGAGCATGCTAGACAAGAACATTATTACACAGAACTCTACTCCCTCAGCATTAATCTGTGAGAAGGTTTTTGGACAGAACCTGAGGAAACCTACTTCACTCAAGTAATAAATAGGATAATAATACGAAAAGGAAAAATAGCAAAAGCTAAAATTTATTGAACACTCTCTACATATAAGGAACTTTACGATTTTTTATTATTTATGTTCTCTAATTTTAAAGACAGTATAGGTGCCAACCATTATTACAGTTTAACACATGAGGAAACTTTACCACTGAAAGATTTAGCAAATTGGCCAAATTATTACAACTCTTATAATTTAATGCTGAGACGAACTGAGGTGTCTCCAATTTCATGTTCTTTACCCATGCTTTGCACTGAATTCCAACCATTTTCTCTCTGCTATTTAACCAGCTGACACATTGAAATTGTAGCCTATTTCAATGTCTTTTTTGATCTCTCCCTCCCTTCCCTTCACTCCTTCTATCAATGTCACTTTCTACTTGCTGGACTTGTGTTTTACTCATGTTTCTATGGCCATGATTTTACAGTTTAGATCACTGTAATTACTGCACACCCAAGATAAAAAAGTGTGTGATGGTATCTACAGGAAGCCGTGTGATTGTGAGATAGACAGTAGGGTTTCCTCTGTTAACTGTAATAGATGATCAGTGAATACAAGATCGAGACGGTCAGGCAGGCTCGAATAGGGTCCAAAGATCTGACTGGGTATATTGCTTTCTTGTGGCTGCTTTGAGGAACTACCAAAAATTGGGTGGCTCAAAACAAAGAACTTTTTTTCCTCATAGTTCTGGAAGCCAGAGTCTGAAATCTAAGAGGTGACAGGGTCACTTTCCCTCTGGAGGATATAAGGGAGAGTCCTTCCTCAACTATTACCACTTCTGGTGGTTGTTGGCAAACTTGATTTTCTCTGCTTGTGGCCACATCACTCCAGTCTCTGCCTTGGTCTTCACACCACCTTCCCCAGGTTTTCAGAAAGCTCCCTCATGCCTCTTCCTAGTCAGTAGTCCCCAAGAGACCACTCTTCTCACGTCTATCTCTAGACTAACTTCAAATAAATACACAGACTGAAATAAATGGAATAATTTATAAATTAAATTTATACAACTTCATAAAATTCATATAGATAGTATTTATATAGATGGTATCACAAAGACTATCCATTAAGCTCCAAAGAAATAATTCTGATGATGGATGATAGGGTTTAAGTTCAACTCAAGAACCTCACCAGATCAATGAAGTCATGCACTATGGGCAATCATCCTTTCAAAATACTAGTTAAGACACAGAAGCCATTCAAAATGTCACTTATAAATTTAATAAGCATGTAATACTGTAGGAAAAGCTACCATGAATGAAGATATTATTTATTTAACCTTATTACCTGAATGTATGCATTTTGAGAAAGGGAGGGACAAGTTATAACTAAATAAAATCATGTAACCTGCTAAAGTTTGGTAGAAAACTAAGATGTAGAAGTACGAAGTCCAGGACTCCTAGTAACTCAGTATATGACATTAAAAAGTTATTTTAATTTTGTGTCACCCAACGCCCTAAATTAGAAAATAAATATTAAAAAGTTATGTCTGCTAGACCTAGATAAATGCTTCAAGAATACTGAATAACATGTTATATAAAATGTTAAATAACACATAATTAATAATACTGTAATCAACTTGAATTTTTAAATTATTTTCCCAGTTAAAGATAAGGATGCCACTTCACCGTGTGCATTCCTTTAAGTTAGCACTATATCAGATTATATGAAAATCAGTGCCCATGAATATAAACTGCTTTCTTTTAAAAAAAAGATAGTTTAAAAATAGAATTTTTTTAACATTTTTATTGGAGTGTAATTGCTTTACAATGGTGTGTTTCTGTTTTATAACAAAGTGAATCAGCTATACATATACATATATCCCCATATCTCCTCCCTCTTGTATCTCCCTCCCACCCTCCCTATCCCACCCCTCTAGGTGGTCACAAAGCACTGATCTCCCTGTGCTATGTGGCTGTTTCCCACTAGCTATTTTACATTTGGTAGTGTATATATGTCCATGCCACTCTCTCACTTCGTCCCAGCTTACCCTTCCCCCTCCCTGTGTCCTCAAGTCCATTCTCTACGTCTGCGTCTTTATTCCTGTCCTGCCCGAGGTTCATCAGAACCATTTTTTTTTAAATTTCCATATATATGTGTTAGCATACGGTATTTGGTTTTGTCTTTCTGACTTACTTCACTCTGTATGACAGACTCTAGGTCCATCCACCTCACTACAAATAACTCAATTTTGTTTCTTTTTATGGCTGAGTAATATTCCATTGTATATATGTGCCACAACTTCTTTATCCATTCATCTGTCAGTGGACACTTAGGTTGCTTCCATGTCCTGGGTATTGTAAATAGAGCTGTAATGAACATTGTGGTACATGACACTTTTTTGAATTATGGTTTTCTCAGGGTATATGCCCAGTAGCGGCATTGCTAGGTAATATGGTAGTTCTATTTTTAGTTCAAAAATAGAACTTTTAGTAAAACTATCTCCTTGGCAAGGACATTTTTCCCACAGCTGACAGCACATCAACCAAAATATTAAACTTTGCATAGTCCTGAATATATTTTGTATCTTTAGATTTCTGAAAAGCAAATTCAGAAAAGTTTTGTATATATATAGTTGCGTGTATATAGCTCTTCTTACAGAAGTTTACAGATGCAAATTTATACAATTATGCTTCATAATTTCAAAGACCAATAAATTATTCTCCAAATCTAATAGTAGGTTTCCAGCAGTATGATGCCGTGGAAGTCCTGGAAGCATGGAGAACTTCCTGCCATCCCTCAGAGCACAGCACACCCACCAGCTCTGCAAGGCAGGGCTTGTACTGTTACCCTCCATTGCCCACTGTGACTATGTGGCACCATTTTTTTTTTTTACTTTGGAGTCAGACTATTTGTATGTATGTATTGCAGTACAGTTGATTTACAGTATTATATTAGCTTCAGGTATACAGCATAGTGATTCAGTATTTTTACAGATTTTACTCCCTTAAAGCCTATTATAAGATAATAGCTATAATTCCCTGTGCTAAACAATATATCTTTGTTGCTTATCTATTTTTTACACATTAGTTTGTAACTCTTAATCCCGTACCTTTATCATGTCCCTCCCCCTTCTCTCTCCCCACTTGTTTTCTACATCTGTTGAGTCCATTTATGTTACTTTTTACATTCCACATGTAAGTGATATCATACAGCATTTGTCATTCTCTGTCTGACTTATTACATTAAGCATAATATCGCTAGGTCCATCCACATTGCTGAACATGGCAGAATTTCATTCTTTTTATGGCTGAATACTATTCCATTGTGTACATATATATCACATCTTCTTTATCCATTCATCATTGATGGACACTTGGGTTGATTCCATATCTTGTATTTAAATCCTGGCACATCACTTATTCAGTGACTGGGGGCAATTTTATTTATTCTTCTATGCTTTAGTGTCATCATATATAAATAGGAACATCAATAATAACTATCATAAAGTTGGTATGATGATTTTTTAATTAATTAATTAATTCATTTATTTTTAAAATCTTTATTGGAGTATAATTGCTTTCAGTGCTGTGTTATTTTGTGCTGTATAATAAGGTGAATTAGCTATAAGTATACATATGTCCCCATATACCCTCTCTCTTGTGCCTCCCTCCCACCCTCCCTATCCCACCCCTCTAGGTGGTCAGAAAGCACATAGCTGATCTCCCAGTGCTATGCAGCTGATTCCCACTAGCTATCTATTTTACATTTGGTAGTGTATATATGTCAATGCTACTCTCTCACTTTGTCTCAGATTACACTCCCCATCCCCGTGTCTTCAAGTCCGTTCTCTATGTCTGCGTCTTTATTCCTGTCCTGTCCTTGGGTTCATGAGAACCTTTTTTTTTTTTTTAGATTACATATATATATATATATATATATATATATATGTTAGCATACAGCATTTGTTTTTCTCTTTCTGCCTTACTTCACTCTGTATGAAAGAATCTAAGTCCCTCCACCTCGCTACAAATAACTCAATTTCATTTCTTTTTAGGGCTGAGTAATATTCCATTGTATATATGTGCCACATCCTCTTTATCCATTCATCTGTCGATGGACACTTAGGTTGCTTTCATGTCCTGGCTATTGTAAATAGTGCTGCAATGAATATTGTGGTACATGACTCTTTTTGAATTATGGTTTTCTCAGAGTATATGCCCAATAGTGTGATTGCTGGGTCATATGGTAGTTCTATTTTTAGTTTTTTAAGGAACTTCCATACTGTTCTCCATAGCGGCTCTATCAATTTACATTCCCACCAACAGTGCAAGAGGGTCCCCTTCTCTCCACACCCTCTCCAGCATTTATGGTTTGTAGATTTGTTGATGATGGCCATTCTGACCGATATGAGGTGATACCTAATTGTGGTTTTGATTTGCAGTTCTCTCATGATTAGTGATGTTGAGCATCCTTTCATGTGTTTGTTGGCAATCTGTATATATTCTTTGGAGAAATGTCTATTTAGGACTTCTGCCCATTTTTGGATTGGGTTCTTTGTGTTTTTCATATTGAGCTGCATGAGATGTTTGTATATTTTGGAGATTAATCCTTTGTCAGCTGCTTCATTTGCAAATATTTTCTCCCATTCTGAGAGTTGTCTTTTCATCTTGTTTACGGTTTTGGCTGTGCAAAAGCTTTTAAGTTTCATTAGGTCCCATTTGTTTATTTTTGTTTTTGTTTCCATTTCTCTAGGAGGTGGGTAAAAAGGATCTTGCTGTGATTTATGTCATAGAGTGTTCTGCCTATGTTTTCCTCTAAGAGTTTTATAGTGTCTGGCTGTACGTTTAGGTCTTTAATCCATTTTGAGTTTATTTTTGTGTATGGTGTTAGGGAGTATTCTAATTTCATTCTTTTACGTGTAGCTGTCTAGTTTTCCCAGCACCACTTATTGAAGAGGCTGTCTTTTCTCCATTACTTATTCTTGCCTCCTTTGTCAAAGATAAGGTGACCATATGTGCATGGGTTTATCTCTGGGCTTTCTATCCTGTTCCATTGATCTTTATTTCTGTTTTTGTGCCAGTACCATATTGTCTTGATTACTTTAGCTTTGTATTATAGTCTGAAGTCAGGGAGTTTGATTCCCCCAGCCTTGTTTTTCTTTCTCAAGATTGCTTTGGCATTCGGGGTGTTTTGTGTTTCCATACAAATTGTGAATTTTTTTGTTCTAGTTCTGTGAAAAATGCCAGTGGTAGTTTGATAGGGATTATACTGAATCTGTACATTGCTTTGGGTAGTATAGTCATTTTCACAATGTTGATTCTTCCAATCCAAGAACATGGTATATCTCTCCATCTCTTTGTATTGATTAATTTCTTACATCAGCGTCTTATAGTTTTCTGCATACAGGTCTTTTGTCTCCTTAGGTAGGTTTTTTTCCTAGGTATTTTATTCTTTTTGTTGCAATGGTAAATGGGACTGTTTCATTAACTTCTCTTTCAGATTTTTCATCTTTAGTGTATACGAATGCAAGAGATTTCTATGCATTAATTTTGTATCCTGCTACTTTACCAAATTCATTGATTAGCTGTAATAGTTTTTGGTAGCGTCTTTAGGATTCTCTATGTATAGTATCATGTCATCTGCAAACAGTGACAGTGTTACTTCTTCTTTTCCAATTTGGATTCCTTTTATTTCTTTTTCTTCTCTGATTGCCATGGTTAAAACTTCCAAAACTATGTTGAATAACAGTGGTGAGAGTGGCCAACCATGTCTTGTTCCTGATCTTAGAGGAAATGGTTTCAGTTTCTCACCACTGAGAACATTGTTGGCTGTGGGATTGTCATATATGGCCTTTATTATGTTGAGGTAGGTTTCCTCTACGCCGACTTTCTGGAGACTTTTTACCATAAAGTCCCCTACTATTTTTGTGTTACTGTGGATTTCCCCTTTTATGGCTGTTAGCATTTGCCTTTTGTATGGAGGTTCTCCTAAGTTGGGTGCATAAATATTCACAATTGTTATATCTTCTTGGATTATACCTTGATCATTATGTAGTGTCCTTCTTTGTCTCTTGTAATAGTCTTTATTTTAAAGTCTATTTTGCCTCATATGAGAATTGGTACTCCAGCTTTCTTTTGATTTCCATTTGCATGGAATATCTTTTTCCGTCCTCTCAATTTCAGTGTGTATGTCTCCCTAAGTCTGAAGTGGGTCTCTTGTAGACAGCATATATACGGGTCTTGTTTTTGTATCCATTCAGCCAGTCTATGTCTTTTGATTGGAGCATTCAATTCATTTACATTTAAGGTAATTAACGAATTAATGTTCCTATTACCATTTTCTTAATTGTTTTTGGTTTGTTATTGTAGATCTTTTCCTTCTCGTGTTTCATGCCTAGAGAAGTTCCTTTAGCATTTGTTGCAAAGCTGGTTTGGTGGTGCTGAATTCTCTTAACTTTTTCTTGTCTGTAAAGGTTTTAATTTCTCCTTTGAATCTGAATGAGATCTTTGTTGGGTAGAGTAATCTTGGTTGTAGGTTCTTCCCTTTCATCACTTTAAATATGTCCTGCCACTCCCTTCTGGCTTGCAGAGTTTCTGCTGAGAGATTAGCTGTTAACCTTATGGGGATTCTCCTGCATACTATTTGTTGTTTTTCCCTCGTTGCTTTAATATTTTTTCTATGTATTCAGTTTTTGATAGTTTGATTAATATGTGTCTTAGCATGGTTCTCGTTGGATTTACCCTGTATGGGACTTTCTGTGCTTCCTGGACTTGATTGACTATTTCCTTTCCCATGTTAGGGAACTTTTCAACTATAATCTCTTCAAGTATCTTCTCAGACCCTTTCATTTTCTCTTCTTCTTCCTGGGACCCCTATAATTCGAATATTTGTGCGTTTAATATTGTCCCAGTGGTCTCTCAGACTGTCCTCAATTCTTTTCATTGTTTTTTCTTTATTCTACTCGGTGGCAGTTATTTCCACTATTTTATCTTCCAGGTCACGTATCCGTTCTTCTGCCTCATTTATTCTGCTATTGATTCTTTCTAGAGAAGTTTTAATTTCACTTATTGTGTTGTTCATCGTTTGTTTGCTCTTTAGTTCTTCTAGTTCCTTGTTAAACGTTTCTTGTATTTTCTCCATTCTATTTCCAAGATTTTGGATCATCTTTACTCTCATTATTCTGATTCTTTTTCAGGTAGGCTGTGTTTTACCTCTTCATTTGTTTGGTCTGGTGGGTTTTTACCTTGCTCCTTCATCTGCTGCATATTTCTCTGTCTTTTCATTTTGTTTAACTTACTGTGTTTAGAGTCTCCTTTTTGCAGGCTGCAGGTTCGTAGTTCCCATTGTTTTTGGTGTCTGCCTCCCAGTGGGTGAGGTTGGTTCAGTGGCTTCTGTAGGCTTCCTGGTGGGGGGGACTGGTGCCTATGTTCTGGTGGGTGGGGCTGGATCTTGTCTTTCTGGTGGGCAGGGCTGCATCTAGTGGTGTGTTTTGGGGTGTCTGTGAACTTAGTATGACTTTAGGCAGCCTCTCTGCTAATGGGTGGGGTTGTGTTCCTGTCTTGCTAGTTTTTTGGCATGGGGTGTCCAGCGCTGGAGCTTGCTGGCCATTGGGTCGAGCTGGGTCTTAGTGTTGAGAAGGAGATTTCTAGGAGAGCTCTCGCCAATTGAGGGTTGGGAGGTCTCTGGTGGTCCAATATCTTGGACTTGGTTCTCCCACCTCAGAGGCTCAGGCTTGACACTGGCTGGAGCATCAAGACCCTGCCAGCCACACGGCTCAGAAGAAAAGGAAGAATAAAAAATGGAAAAAAAAATAATAATAAAAAAAAAAAAATAATATAAAAAATAAAATAAAAAAAAGGAAGAGAGCAACAAAACCAATAAACAAATCCACCAATGATAGCAAGCAGTAAATACTAAACTAAGATAAACATAAAAATCAGAAACAAATCAGTCTCAGAAAGCAAACCCCAAGTCTACAGTTGCTCCCAAAGTCCTCCGCCTCAATTTTGGGAACATTCGTTGTCTATTCAGGTATTCCAAAGATGCTGGGTTCATCAAGTTAATTGTGGAAATTTAATCTGCTGCTCCTGAGGCTGCATGGAGAAATTTCCCTTTCCCTTCTTTATTCGCACAGCTCCTGGGGTTCAGCTTTGGTTTTGGCCTCAATTCTGCATGTAGGTCACCCTCAGGTGTCTGTTCCCCACCCAGACAGGAGGGGGTTAAAGCAGTGGCTGATTAGGGCTCTCTTGCTCACTAAGGCTGGGGAGGCGGTTGGGTACAGTAGTCATAATTGGAATGCGGTTTGAGCCTGCAGTGGCAGAGGCCAGCATGACATTGCAGCAGCCTGAGGCGCGCCGTGTGTTCTCCTAGGGAAGCTGTCCCTGGATCTCGGGATCCTGGCAGTGGCGTGCTGCACAAGCTCCTGGGGGTGGTGGGGGGGCGGGGCAGTGTGTCCTGACCTGTGCTTGCACACAGGATTCTTGGTAGCAGTGACAGCAGTGTTAGTATATCATGCCCGTCTTTGGGGTCTGAGCTGATAGCTGTGGCTTGGCCCATCTCTGGAGCTCTCTTAGGCAGTGCCCTGCCTTCTGTGGGCAGACAGGGAAGGAATCCCCTCTCCTCTTGCACCCTGAAACAATGGTCCCTTGCCTCTCCAGCAGGTCCAGACATTTTCCCGGACGCCCTCCCGGCTAGTTGTGGTGCCCTAGCCCCCTTCAGCCTGTCTTCAAGCAGCCAACCCCAGTCTTCTCCCTGGGATCTGATCTCTGAAGCCTGAGCCTCAGCTCCCAGCCCCCACCTGCCCCGGCAGGTGAGCAGAGAAGCGTCTCAGATTGCTGAGTGTTGGTCGGCACCGATCCTCTGTGCGGGAGTCTCTCCGCTTTGTCCTCTGCACCACTGTTGCTTCACTCTCCTCCGCAGCTCTGAAGCTTCCCTCCTGCCCACCTCACACCCTGCCAGTGAAGGGGCTCCCTAGTGTGTGGAAATTTTTCTTCCTTCACAGCTCCCTCCCAGAGGTGCAGGTCCCATCCCTATTCTTTTGTCTCTGCTTTTTCTTTTTTCTTTTGCCCTACCCAGGTACATGGGGATTTTCTTGCCTTTTGGGAAGTCTGAGGTCTTCTGCCAGCATTCAGTAGGTGTTCTGTAGGAGGTGTTCCACATGTAGATGTATTTTTGATGTATTTGTGGGGAGGAAGGTGATCTCCATATTTTACTCCTCCGCCATCTTGAAGGTCTCCCTTGTGGGTGGTGCGCGCAGCTGCCGTGCACTGGAGGAACCCAGGTGTCCAGTGGTTCCAGAAGTCTTGCTCCGAACCGCTCCTTTTCCTCTCGAGCTTTACCAAAGTGCCTCTTCTCATGGCACCTGAGGGGCTGGGAGTATGGCGCACAGGGCAGCAGGTGCTGCACTCCACCACGTCTGGGCACCCCTACTGGCTATGATGATTCAGTGAGTTAAAAGAGTGCTTAGAAGAGTGCCTGGTAACTTGTAAACATTTAAACAAAAATGAGTGAATGATGGTGATGATGACGATGATTCTAATTTGCTGCCTAAACTTTCTGTACTACCATACATTATGGCAAGAGGCTATAAATTACAGTTAATATGTACTATTTGCACAGATAAAGGCCAGAGTTGGGAGAGAAAAAATGCTACGTACTGCCATGTGACAGGAGCTAAGCTAAAGAAGGGAGATGGTGATGAAACGGTGAACAAAATATATGAGTAAAATAACACGAGTTAACCATCTAGTATATAGAAAGGAAGTATATAAGATATGATATGAACATGCTACATGATAATAACTTGTGCATACACATATATTTTGGTCTCTTCTCTGATCTCTTATGTATGGGGTATGTACCTTATAAAATTTGTTGAATTCAGTTTGTTTTTGTGTATGAGCTACAATATCTTATTTATATGTTTAATTCTAGGAGCACAGTTCCATGTCTTGTATATTTCTACCACCCTGCACTCAATTATATCTCAACTTTGGACCTGGGTGCCTTAGCACCTAGGATAAAATTATAGGATAAATTCTATAAATTTCATGTTTAGCTAATGTGAAGATTTTATGCATTTCTCTGAGAACCTTGAGAAGATACTCCTTTATAAGTTAGCACAACCTTAAAATAGAAATTATAGGAATTATAATCATATTGCAATGATTAGGGACTGAACTGCTGACCCTCAAGCTTTGCAGATCTTCTTGAACTGAAACCTATTTCTTTCTTGAAAAAGACATATATAGTCCAACACTTCTCCTTCATGAACCTGGGAGCAAAGCAATAAATCTCCACTTCAGAGGATGGCAGAATTCATTCTCCTACGAATAGGAGGAAAAGAGTCCTGGCTGAATTCAGCCTCAAAAGCCACTACAGAAAACACAGCTTTGAAAAAGTTGTCAACCAAATGTGGAAGAAATGAGTAGACTATGGTAGGCTAGATGGGAGGTGCAAAAGGGGGCATAATGATAATTAACATCAAGTGATAATGCTATAGATGATGTTATGCTGAGATCAGTGAATACAGCTGTCCATTCACTCTCACTGCTCACTAATTCCAGTGCAATCACTAGCACTACAGAATCAAAAATCAAACAGCAAACACTGCTGTATGATTTAAACACCGAAATATGTTAGATAATGAACTTTTTGCAACAAGTTGTATGTTTAACTAAGTACATAAAATAGCTAACACCCAGAGAGCACTTCATATGTGAAAGGTATTATTCCAATTTTGCAAATACTGCACATATTAAGTAATTAAATGCTCACAACAACTCTGTGAGGTGGTGTTATTTATCCTTGTTTTACAGATGAAGAGACTGAGGCACAGCGAAATTAAGTGACTTGCCCGTAGGAAGCCAGACTATAATCTGATCGCTGATTATTCACGGTAACTCAATAGTTATTTTCCCATTCATCTGCCAACCATGGCCCCAAATTAAAATAGATAAATAAGCACAGCAAGAGGCCTACAGTAGACTGATAAGAAGCCTAGAGGTAACAAGACTCCTGAAGAAACTGAAGAGCTAATGAGTCATCTGTGAATAAACTGTGAATTTCTTTTTTTAGTGTCTTTCTCAATCTGGCATCTTTCACAACCACTAAATAAATTTTCAGAAACAATGAACAGTAGAAATAATAAAGCCTGTGGTAAGTGTTGGTTTATTTGCCTTCTAAGCTGTAGCCATAAATTTACACTTCTGTCCTTCAGCAACTGAATTTATAATTCCAGCCAACATGAATGAGAAATTCTCAAAATGTTTAGAGACCCCTACAAATATCTACATGGTCCTGAAGCTCTTGAACCTACTGTATACCCATTGAGGCACTGTGTCCACTGTCTGGAGAGGGAGCCCCTGATGATCAGGCTGCACCACAATATCTTCCCTGATCATGTAGTTCCACAAAGATATAACAGCACTTCAGTTCTGGAGTGAAATTATTCTTCCTACAGACCGTATGAGGCCCTGATTCCTCTTAGAAATACTGAGGAACCGAATGTGGACAAAAGAGTTAAATATTATGGTCACTACTTAATGAGCCAATAGAGAACATTATGAGCTTGTCACGATGCTGATGATGTTCTGCCCTGCAACACAAGCATGCATACATACATGTGTATACATACATACATACACACATATACTCTGTTTTGCCTTTTTGTAGCAGTGGCTTTGTCCAATTCATCTCTATTTTTCTTAAAATAGTTACTACAAAACCTGCCAGTTCTAGGCACTGATACTTATACCTGTATGCATTAGGTTTAATTATTTATATGCTCAGGCCTCTGCTTTCCTCATCTTTGAAAGAAAAATGGAAATAATATAACACAGGATTTGGAAGAGGATTAAGGGCAATAAAATATATAAGCACCAGCACCTTTTAATCTATCAATAAATATTATCTGCTATTATTATTATTATTTTATCAGTTAATTTGAACTTCATGTTAACCTTTGAGATAGCTGAGAATTTGAAAGTAAAGAGACAGTTTCAGAAAGGCCAACTTAATTGTTGAAATTATTATCTGTAATAATGGGAAGACTGACAATTCTTTTATTGAGTAGTTTGTTAAAACTGAACTTGATTTAGAAGTTAATAGATCATTTTTCATACCTGAGCCTCAACCAATCCTATTTTAGCCATAGTTTTTTCATTTTTAAAGACATGTATAAAAAAGGCTATGGTTAAGTCAGCATTTTCCAAATTATTTGGGACATATGTTCACATGTATCCTCCTTCCTCCCTAAACAAAAAGGATTAGAGATTTCCAGTTTACGCTCACACAGAGAAACAGCTTGGGAGTCATCACTCCCATCCTGTCAATATGGAAAAAGCTGAACAAACTAAAAATCAACAACTCTGCTAGATCCATCAGAGAATTGAGGGCAAACTTCTGACCAGAAAATTGGAGAGAAAGAAGAATATGGTGAAGAACAGCTTACTCAGAGTAGAAGGAGCTGGAGCCAGTAACTTCCAGGAACACATAAACATTAACTGATTAATTGCTGCAGGCTGATTGTGAACTAGCTTCAGAACTAAAAACTCCAAGAGGCCCAGTTTTAGCGGGGGGGGGCCTCACACTTGGACAAGATTTACCTCCAAGAGCCCCACTAGGTTCTCATGGTGAAGACTGGACTGTGCTTCTTGGGTCAGGAGGAGGGGGACAGTAACCGTTCTGAAATATGCCCAGAGCTTTCTGTCTCCATAACAAAAGCCTGCCCTGAAGAGAAAACACTTTACCAGAACCTTAAATGATTTAGGGGAAGAGGAACACACAATATGACTCCCTTCTAGGCTTCCTGTATCTCCTAAGGGGAGGATAAAAGGCTAAACAACTTTTCTGAAGGCCAAAACCAAGGGACTCTGGCCCTCCGAAATATGGAGGTTTAGTCATAAGATTATAGAAAGCTTCCCCTCCTAAATATCCTATGACCACATCAAGAGGACTCCAACATAACATGGATTACAAATTAAAGAACTGAAAGCTACAGGCTCTAGTTTAGATGGAGTTTCTAGGGAAATCCAAAGACAAAGGGGAAGACAAAATAAGGACAGCAGAGGAAACTGAATCCTCTGACACACACATTAAACATAGCTTAATTCCAGCCAGATAAACATAAATCCACACACTAAAGGCCTATTTAAATAAGTACATATTAGGTGATACATAATGTCTGGGTTTCAACCAAAAATTAAAAGCCATGACAAAAGACAAGGAAAATACACAGCCTAAGAATAAAAAGCAAGCAAGAGAACTAGACACAGATATGGCAGAAATCTTGGAATTATAAGACATGAATTTTTAAATAACTGTAATTAAGGGCACTAATGGAAAAAGTGGACAACATGTAAGAACAGATGGATAATGAAAGCTGAGAGATGGCAACTCTATGAAAGAATTTTTTTTTAATAGTAGACATAAAAAAAAAACCACTGTAACAGAAATAAAGAATGCCTTTGATGAATTCATTAGTAAACTGGACGTAACTGAGGAAAGACTCAGCAGGCTTGAAGATATGTTAATGGAAACTTCCCAAATTGAAAAGCAAAAAGAAAAAGGAATGAAAAAAAATAGAACAGAATATCCAAGAACTGTGAGACAACTATAAAAGATGTAACATATGTTTAATGGAAATGCCAGAATGAGAAGAAAGAGATAATCAATAAACAACCTATAACAGGAACAGAAAAGAGTTTTATTTGAGCCAAACTGAGGACTATAGCCTGGAAGACATGGAATCAACAGCACTTGAATTGTGTTCTGCTTGACTACAAAATGGGGAAGTCTTATAAAGGCAAAAACCACAAAATTACATAAGTTGTTTGCCAAGAATTAGGATTGGAGCTGGCAAGAAGCAAGGGTGCTTATTAAAAGTAAGGATTTGCTGGGGTCCAAAATGGCCGCATAGTTACAAGGGGAGTCCTTGAGACCATAAGGTTGCTGCTGGCAGCTGCTGTAGCAGATATTGTTTTGAGAAAGGCTAGTGGTGTCCTTGGGTCTGATACAGTTCAGAAAATTCAAGTTCTCAGTGATGTAGGAACGTGTCTGAAACCACACCCGTAATGGCCACCTGGCTGCATCCTGGATGCCTGAACCATAGTTACTCCATTTTGATTTTTAAATGCATTCTTTTCTTTAATGGTTAAAGCAGATATACAATGTATGTTTGACATACCACAAAACAGGCTCTTCTGGTTAGCATAAAATTCAAGTAAAATCATGTAGAATCTAGAATGACTTCCTCATGCCTCAGTATGTGAAAATTTCTTCCATCAGAAAGAAAGAAACAGAAGATATACCTGAAATAATAATGGATAAGAGTCTTCCAAAATTAATGACAGATAACAAATCACAGATCCAGGAAGCTCTGAAAAAACCAAGCAGGATAAATATCAAAAATGTATAACTAGGCATATCCATATTCAAACTGCAGAACACCAAAGGTAAATAAAAAAATCTAGAAAGAAGACAGGAGGTGTGGGGGGGGGATAACTTACCCATAGAGAAACAAAGGTATATATTACATTGGACTTCTCTTTAGAAAACTTGCACACAAGAAGAGGATGGAGTGAAATATTTGAAGTGTTGAAAGAAAAAATTCAGTAAAACAGAATTCTGTATCCAACATAATTATCTTCCAAAAGTGGAGAGAAAAAGGTCTTTCTCAAACAAACAAAAAATGAGGGAATTTGGTCACTAGTGAATGTTAAAAGAAGTCCTTCAAAAAGAAAGAAAATATGTTGTACATGCAGATCTACACTTGGGGGCAGGTAAGAGCAAAGTGAAAAGGGTGGATGGTTTACTATGATATGGCTCTGTGAGATTGAGAAGAGGCATAGAACCCAAGGTTTCTCCACCAGGTGGGAGAGAGAGAACTGGAGCATGCCTCCAAAGCCCCAGCCTTTGGGTGTGCTGCTCAAGAGGCTAGTTTCTGTCTTGCCTCCATTGGAGATGGAACCCGTATAGTTTGATGGGGGCAACTAGGAATAAAGGAAAAGGTGCAGGCAATCTGCTGTGCCCAGCATACCTCAGCAAATTTGGGAGAAGGCACAGAACTCAAGGCTTCTCCACAGGGAAGGAGGAGGAGAAGTAAAATGTGCCTCCAAAGTCCTGGCCAGAGGTATAGCAGTGAGACACCAGAGAGAGCAAGAAATTATGGGCTCGTTCAAAAAAAGAGAAAGCAGAAAAATCCACTCTAATTAGGAATCTGAATGAGTCCAGAGAATACACATCCATAGGAAAGATTAGATAGGCTCCTAGAATCTCTAGTGAATTAGGGAAGATCTTCTCTGTCAAAGCCAGTCTATAAAGACTGAGAGATGGCTGTTTCTTCAAATGCAGATACCAATACAAAGCTACAAGGAACACAAGAATCAGAGAAACGTAACACAATCAACAGAACAAATGTCTACAAATAATATCAATAAATGCTGCAGAGGGTGTGGAGAAAAGGGAACCCTCTTACACTGTTGGTGTGAATGCAAACTGGTGCAGCCATTATGGAAAACAATATGAACGTTCCTTAAAAAACTAAAAATAGAGCTACCATATGATCCAGCTATCCGACTCCTATACATGTATCAAGAAAACATGAACACTCTTAATTCAAAAAGATACATGAACACCAAAGTTCATAGCAGCACTATATACAATAGCCAAGACATGGAAGCATCCTAAGTGTCCATCAACAGATGAATGGGTAAAGAAGATGTTTTATATATATATGTGTGTGTGTGTGTACACACACACACACACACACATATTACTCAGCCATTAAAGAAGGAAATATTGCCGTTTGTGTCAACATGGATGGACCTACAGATTATCATAGTAAGCGAAATCAGAAGGAGAAAGACAAATATCACATGGTATCGCTTATATGTGGAATCTAAAAAAAATGATACAAATGAACTTATCTACAAAATAGAAACAGACTCACAGACACAGAAAACAAATTTATGGTTACCAAAGGGGAAAGGTGATAAATTAGGAGTTTGGGATTAACAGATACACACTACTATATATAAAATAAATAATAAGGACCTACTGTATAGAACAGGGAACTATATCTTGTGATAAGCTATAATGGAAAAGAATCTGAAAAAGAATATAAAAAACTGAATCACACTGCTGTACACCTGAAACTAACACAGTATTGTAAATCAACTATAGTACAGTAAAAAAGATTTTAAAAAATCAAGTATACAATCAACAGAACAAAATAAATCTCAAATAACTGACCCTAAGGAAATTGAGACTGAGGAGTGATGTCATCATCATGATGGAATAAACCTAAGAAAGCAAGGAGGGATCCTCCCCTAGAGGTTTCAGTGTGACCACAGCCCTGCCAACACCTTGAATTTGAACTTCTAGCATCCCAAACTGTGAGAGAATAAATTTCTGTTGTTTTAAGCCATTCAGTTCATAGTAATTTGTTATGGCAGCCCTAGAAAGCTAAGACAGTTTGTGTTTGTTTGTTTGTTTGTTTATGGCTGTGCTGCATGGCATGCAGGAACTTAGTTCCCTCAGGGATCAAACCTGTATCCCCTGCAGTGGAAGCGTGGCATCCTAACCACTGGACTGCCAGGGAATTCCCTAAGACAGTTTATTTAACAACAAAAGCAGAAAAAACAACTCCTACCTCACTCTATGAGGCCAGCCTTGCCATAATACCCAATCAATGAAGACATCACAAGGAAAGAAACCTATAGACCAATAATTTCATAAACATAGACCCAAAAATCCTAAATAAAATATTTGCAAATGAGTCAAAACATTTAAGAAAAGAATTGTACCCCATGACCAAGTCAAATTTATACCAGGCAATCAAGGAAGATTCAACACACACACAGAAATCAATGTAATTTGAGACATCAACTGGCTAGACAGAAAAAAACATAATCATATCAACTGATGCAGAAAAATCATTTGACAAATTCAACACCCATTCATGGTTAAAAACTCTCAGCAAAATAGCAATAAACGGAAACTTACTCCCTTGTTAAAGAATGCCTGCAAAACATCTAGAGCTCATATGATTCTTAGTGGTGAGAGACTGGAAGCTTTTCTAAGATGGGAAACAAGGCAAGGATGTCCTCTCTCATCATTCCTATTTGACATTTTATTGGAAGTTCCAGGTAGTTCAATAGGCCCACAAAAAAGAAAGAAAAGGAAAGAAGAAAGGAAGAAAGAAAGAAGAGAAGGAAAGGAAGGAAAGTAAAGGAAAGAAAAGAAATACAAGGATTACAGGTTGAAAACAAAGAAATAAAACTTCCTTTGTTTCAGAGGGAATGAGTATCTAATTAGAAAACTCAGAATCTACCAAAAATCTCTTGTAACTAATAATCGATTATAATAAGCTCACAGGAAACATACAAGATAAATATACAAAAGCAAATAACTTTCCTATATAACAGCAATGCAGAATTAAATGTGAAATAAAAAAATAATTTACAGTAGTGCCATAAACGTATTCTAAGTATAAATCTACTAAAATATGTACAGGTGTTGCTGAAAACTACAAAGCCCTGGTGAAAGAATTCAAAGAGGATTTACATAGAGGGACCTTCAAGATGGCAGAGGACTAAGATGTGGAGACCACCTTCCTCCCCACAAATACATCAAAAATACATCTACATGTGGAACAACTCCTACAGGACACCTAATGAATGCTGGCAGAAGACCTCAGACTTTCCAAAAGGCAAGAAAATCCTCACATACCTGGGTAGGGCAAAGAGAAAAGAAAAAACAGAGACAAAAGAATAGGGATGGGACCTGCACCTCTGGGAGGGAGCTGTGAAGAAGGAAATGTTTCCACACACTAGGAAGCCCCTTCACTGTTGGGGACAGGGGGTGGGTGTTGGGGGGAGCTTTGGAACCACAGAGGAGAGCGCAGCAACAGGGGTGCAGAGGGCAAGGCAGAGAGATTCCCAGAGGATCAGTGCCAACCAGTACTCACCAGCCTGAGAGGCTTGTCTGCTCAACCGCTGGGGCAGGTGGGTGCTGCGAGCTGAGGCTCGGGCTTCGGAGGTCATATCTCAGGGAGAGGACTGGGGTTGGCTGCATGAACAAAACCTGAAGGGGGATAGTGCAACACAGTTAGCTGGGACGTTGTCCAGGAAAAACTCTGGACCTGCCTAAGAGGCAAGAGATCATTGTTTCAGGGTGCAGGAGGAGAGAGGATGCAGAACACCGCCTAAAAGAGCTCCAAAGATGGGCACAAGTCACAGCTATCAGTGCGGATACCAGAGAAGGGCATGAGATGCTAAGGCTGCTACTGCAGCCACCAAGAAGCCTGTGTGCAAGCACAGGTCACTATCCACACGTCCCTTCCTGGGAGCCTGTGCAGCCCGCCATTGCCAGGGTCCTGTGATCTAGGGACAACTTCCCCAGGAGAACACAAGGCATTCCTCAGGCTGGTGCAATGTCATGCCAGCCTCTGCCACCGCAGGCTCACCCTGCATTCTGTACCCCTCCCTCTCCCCGGCCTGAGTGAGCCAGAGCGCCCTAATCAGCTGCTACTTTAACTCCATCCTATCTGGGTGGGGAAAAGATGCCCTCAGGTGACCTAAACACAGAGTCAGGTCCAAATCCAAAGCTGAACCCCAGGAGTTGTGTGAACAAAGAAGAGAAAGGGAAATCTCTCCCAGCAGCCTCAGGAGCAGCGGATAAAATCTCCACAATCAACTTGATATACCCTGCATCTCTGGAATACCTGAATAGACAAGGAATCATCCCAAAATTGAGGTGGTGGACATTGGAAGCAACTGTAGACTTGGGGTTTGCTTTCCACATCTAATTTGTTTCTGGTTTTATGTTCACCTTAGTTTAGTATTTAGACCTTCTTATTACCACTGGTAAATTTGTTTATTGATTTGGCTGCTCTATTCCTTTTTTTCTTTATATATATATATATATATATATATATATATATATATATATATATATATATATATATATATAACTTTTTACTTCTTCTCTTTTTCTGAGTGTGCATGTGTATGCTTCTTTATGTGATCTGGTCTGTATAGCTTTGCTTTTACCATTTGTCCTAGGGTTCTGTCTGTCCATTTTTTTTTTTTTTTTTTTTTTTTTTTTTAGTATAATTTTTACTGCTTGTTATTATCATTGGTGGATTTGTTTTTTGGTTTGGCTTCTCCTTTCTTACTTTATTTTTTATTACTCTTTTATTCTTTTATTTTAATAATTTAAAAAAATTTTTATTTAATAACTCTTCCTTCCTTCCTTCCTTGCTTCTTCCCTCCCTCCCTCCCTTCATTCTCCCTTTTCTTCTGAGTCGTGTGGCTGACAGGGTCTTGGTGCCCCAGCTGGGTGTCAGACCTCAGCCCCTGAGGTGGGAGAGCTGAGTTCAGGATATTGGTCCAACAGAGACCTCCCAGCCCCACATAATATCAAATGGCGAAAGCTCTCCCAGAGATCTCCATCTCAATGCTAAGACCCAGCTCCACTCAATAATCAGCAAGCTACAGTGCTGGACACCATACGCCAAACAACTAGCAAGACAGGAACACAAATCCACCCATTAGCAGAGAGGCTGCCTGTAATCATAAGAAGTTCATAGATAGTCCAAAACACACCAATGGAGGCAGTCCTGCCACTAGAAAGACAAGATCCAGCCTCATCCACCAGAACGCAGGAACCAGTCCCCTCCACCTGGAAGCCTACACAACCCACTGAACCGACCTTACGCACTGGGGGCACACATCAAAAACAACGGAAACTATGAACCTACAGCCTGTGATAAGGAGATGCCAAACACAGTTAAGCAAAATGAGAAGACAGAGAAATACACAGCAGATGAAGGAGCAAGGTAAAAACCCACCAAACCAAACAAATGAGGAGGAAACAGGCAGTCTACCTGAAAAAGAATTCAGAGTAATGATAGTAAACATGATCCAAAATCTTGGAAATAGAATGGAGAAAATACAAGAAATGTTTAATAAGACCTAGAAGAACTAAAGAGGAAACAAACAATGAGGAACAACACAATAAATTAAATTAAAAATTCTCTAGAAGGAATCGATAGCAGAATAACTGAGGCAGAAAAATGGATAAGTGACCTGGAAAATAAAAGAGGGGAAATAACTACCACAGAGCAGAATAAAGAAAAAGGAATGAAAAGAATTGAGGACAGTGTCAGAGACCTCTGGGACAACATAAAACACACCAACATTCGAATTATAGGGGCTCCCAGAAGAAGAGAAGAAAAAAGGGACTGAGAACATATTTGAAAAGATTATAGTTGAAAACTTCCCTAATATGGGAAAGGAAATAGTCAATCAAGTCCAGGAAGCGCACAGAGTCCCATACAGGAAAAATCCAAGGAGAAACACACCAAAACACATATTAATCAAACTTTCAAAAATTAAACACAAAAAAATATTAAAAGCAGTAAGGGAAAAACAACAAATAACACATAAGGGAATCCCCATAAAGTTAACAGCTGATCATTCAGCAGAAACACTGAAAGCCAGAAGGGAGTGGCAGGATATATTTAAAGTAATAAAAGGGAAAAAACCTACAACCAAGATTACTCTACCCAGCAAAGATCTCATTCAGATTCAGTGGAGAAATGAAAACCTTTAGAGTCAAGAAAAAGTTAAGAGAATTCAGCAACACCAAACCAGCTTTGCAACAAATGCAAAAGGAACTTTTTTAGGCAGGAAACACAAGAGAAGGAAAAGACCTACAATAAGAAACCCAAAATAATTAAGAAAAAGATAATAGGAACATACATATCAAATAACCACCTTAAACATAAATGGATTGAATGCTCCAACCAAAAGACATAGACTGGCTGAATGGATACAAAAACAAGACCTGTATATTTGCTGTCTACAAGACACCCACTTCAGACCTAGGGACACATACAGACTGAAAGTGAGGGATGGAAAAAGATATTGCATGCAAATGGAAATCAACAGAAAGCGGGAGTAGCAATTCTCATATTACACAAAATAGACTTTAAAATAAAGACTATTACAGGAAACAAAGAAGGACAATACATAAAGATCAAGGGATCAATCTAAGAAGAAGATATAACAATTATATATATTTATGCAACCAACATATGAGCACCTCAATACATGAGGCAAATGCTAACAGCCATAAAAGGGGAAATTGACAGTAACACAATCATAGTAGGGGACTTTAACTCCCCACTTTCACCAATGGACAGATCAACCAAAATGAAAATAAATAAGGAAACACAAGCTTTAAATGATACATTAAACAAGATGGACTTAATTGATATTTATAGGACATTCCATCCAAAAACAACAGAATACACTTTCTTCTCAGGTGCTCATGGAACATTCTCCAGGATAGATCATATCTTGGGTCACAAATCAAGCCTTCATAAATTGAAGAAAATTGAAGTCATATCAAGTATCCTTTCTGGCCACAATGCTATGAAACTAGATATCAATTAGAGGAAAAAATCTGTAAAAAAAAAAAAAAAAAAAAAAAACACATGGAGGTCAAACAATACACTATTAAATAACGAAGAGATCACTGAAGAAATCAAAGAGCAAATCAAAAAATACCTAGAAACAAATGACAATGAAAACAGGATGACCCAAAACCTATGGGATGCAGCAAAAGTAGCTGTAAGAGGGAAGTTTATAGCAATACAATCCTACCTTAAGAAACAAGAAAAATCTCAAATAAACAGCCTAAACTTACACTTAAAGCAATTAGAGAAAGAAGAGAAAAAAAAACCCAAAGTTAGCAGAAGGAAAGAAATCATAAAGATGAGGTCTGAAATAAATGAAAAAGAAATGAAGGAAACAATAGCAAAGATCAATAAAACTAAAAGCTGGTTGTTTGAGAAGATAAACAAAATTGATAAACCATTAGCCTGACTCATCAAGAAAAAAAGGGAAAAGACTCAAATCAGCAGAATTAGAAATGAAAAAGGAGAAGTAACAACTGACACTGCAGAAGTAAAAAGGATCATCATGAGAGATTACTGCAAGCAACTGTATGTCAATAAAATGGACAAACTGGAAGAAGTGGGCAAATTCTTAGAAAAGCACAACCGTCCAAAATTGAAGCAGGAGCAATAGAAAATATAAACAGACCAATCACTGGCACTGAAATTGAAACTCTGATTAAAAATCTTCCAACAACAACAACAACAAAATCTTTCAAGAACAGATGGCTTAACAGTCAAATTCTATCAAACATTTAAGGAAGAGCTAACACCTATCCTTCTCAAACTCTTCCAAAATATAGCAGAGGGAGGAACACTCCCAAACTCACTCTATGAGGTCACCATCACCCTGATACCAAAAGCAGACAATGATGTCACAAAGAAAGAAAACTACAGGCCAATACCACTGATGAACATAGATGCAAAAATTCTCAACAAAATACTAGCAACCAGAATCCAACAACACATTAAAAAGATCATACACCATGATCAAGTGGGGTTTATCCCAGGAATGCAAGGATTCTTCAATATATGCAAATCAATCAATATGATACACCATGTTAACAAATTGAAGAATGAAAA
Source organism: Balaenoptera physalus (assembly GCF_965194825.1). NCBI lineage: Eukaryota > Metazoa > Chordata > Mammalia > Artiodactyla > Balaenopteridae > Balaenoptera > Balaenoptera physalus. The sequence continues at coordinate 95,598,020 of NC_138890.1, read as the reverse complement.
CCATATGATCATTTCAATAGATGCAGAAAAAGCTTTTGACAAAATTCCACACCCATTTATGATAAAAACCCTCCAGAAAGTAGACATAGAAGGAACTTACCTCAACATAATAAAGGCCATGTATGACAAACCCGCAGCCAACATCGTTCTCAATGGTGAAAAACTGAAACCAGTTCCACTAAGATCAGGAACAAGATAAGGTTGCCCACTCTCACCACTATTATTCAACATAGTTTCAGAAGTTTTAGCTAGAGTAATCAGAGAAGAAAAAGAAATAAAAGGAATCCAAATGGGAAAAGAAAAAGTAAAACTGTCACTGTCAAGATGCTACCAGAAAACTACCAGAGGTAATCAATGAATTTGGTAAAGTAGCAGGATACAAAATTAATGCACAGAAATCTCTTGCATTCCTATACACGAATGATGAAAAATCTGAAAAAGAAATTAAGGAAACACTCCCATTTACCATTGCAACAAAAAGAATAAAATATTTTGGAATAAACCTACCTAAGGAGACAAAATACCTGTATGGAGAAAATTATAAGACCCTGATGAAAGAAATTAAAGATGATACAAACAGATGGAGAGATATACCATGTTCTTAGATTGGAGAAATCAACATTGTGAAAATGACTATATTACCCAAAGTAATCTACAGATTCAATGCAATCCCTATCAAACTACCAATGGCATTGTTCACAGAACTAGAACAAAAAATTTCACAATTTGTATGGAAACACAAAAGACCCCGAAGAGCCAAAGAAATATTGAGGAAGAAAAACGGAGTTGGAGGAATCAGGATCCCAGACTTCTGACTATATTACAAAGTTACAGTAATTAAGATAGTATGGTACTGGCACAAAAACAGAAATAAAGATCAATGCAACAGGATAGAAAGCCCAGAGATAAACCCACGCATATATGGTCACCTTATCTTTGATAAAGGAGGCAAGAATATACAGTGGAGAAAAGATAACCTCTTCAATAAGTGGTGCGGGGAAAACTGGACAGCTACATGTAAAAGAATGGAATCTGAGCACGCCCTAAAACCATACACAAAAATGAACTCAAAATGGATTAAAGACCTAAATGTAAGGCCAGACACTATCAAACTCTTAGCGGAAAACATAGGCAGAACACTCTATGACGTAAATCACAGCAAGATCTGTTTTGACCTACCTCCTAGAGTAATGGAAACAAAAACAAAAATAAACAAATGGGACCTACTGCAGCTTAAAAGTTTTTGCACAGCAAAGGAAACCATAAACAAGACGAAAAGACAACCCTAAGAATGGGAGAAAATATTTGCAAATGAAGCAACTGACAAAGGATTAATCTCCAAAAGTTACAAGCAGCTCATGCAGCTCAATATCAAAAGAACAAACAACCCAAATCAAAAATGGGCAGAAGGCCTACATAGACATTTCTGCAAAGAAGATATACAGATTGCCAACAAACAGATGAAAGGATGCTCAACGTCACTAATCATTAGAGAAAAGCAAATCAAAACTACAATAAGGTATCACCTCAGACCAGTCAGAATGGCCATCATCAAAAAATCTACAAAAAATAAATGCTGGAGAAGGTGTGGAGAAAAGGGCTCCCTCTTGCACTGTTGGTGGGAATGTAAATTGATACAGCCACTATGGAGAACAGTATGGAGGTTCCTTAAAAAACTAAAAATAGAACTACCATACCACCCAGCAATCCCACTACTGGGCATATACCCTGAGAAAACCATAATTCAAAAAGAGTCATGTACCAAAATTTTCATTGCAGCTCTATTTACAATAGCCAGGACATGGAAGCAACCTAAATGTCCATCAACAGATGAATGGATAAAGAAGATATGGCACATATATACAATGGATTATTAGTCAGCCATAAAAAGAAACGAAATTGAGTTATCTGTAGTGAGCTGGATGGACCTAGAGTCTGTCATACAGAGTGAAGTAAGTCAGAATAGAAAAATAAATACCGTATGCTAACACATATATATGGAATCTAAAAAAAAAAAATGGTTCTGAAGAACGTAGGGGCAGGAAAGGAATAAAGACTCAGATGTAGAGAATGGACTTGAGGACACAGGGAGGGGGAAGGGTAAGCTGGGACGAAGAGAGTGGCATGGACATATATACACTACCAAATGTAAAATAGCTAGTGGGAAACAGCCACATAGCACAGGGAGATCAGTGCTTTGTGACCACCTAGAGGGATGGGATAGGGATGGTTGAAGGGAGACGCAAGAGGTAGTGGATATGGGGATATATGTATATTTATAGCTGATTCACTTTGTTATACAGCAGAAACTAACACACCATTGTAAACCAATTATACTCCAATAAAGATGTTAATAAATAAATAAATAAATAAATAAAAACCACCTAAGAATAAAAAAAAAAAAAAGGATTTACATAAATTGAGTTACTTCGTGTTCATTACTGGAAGATTCAAAATGTTAATATGCCAGTTCTTTCCAAGTTTATTCATAGATTCAACACAATCCCAATGAATATCCCAACCCAATGAAAACCCCAGAAATAATTCTATGGATATTGACAAATTAATTACAAAGTTTATGTGTAAAGGAAAGACCCAGAACAGCCCACACAATACTGAATTAGAACAAAGTCAGATGACCACCTCTTCCCAAATATAATAGTTACTATGAAGCTACAGTAATCAAGACATTGTGGCATTGGCAAAAGAAGAGACAAACAGATCAGTGGAACAAAATAAAGTGCCCAGAAATAGATGCACACAAATATAGTCAACTGACCTTTGACAAAGGAACAAAGGTAATTCAATGCAGATAGCATAATATTTTGAACAACTGATACAACTGATGCTGAAACAACTGGGTATCCACATTCCAAAAAAAAAAAAAAAAACCTAGACTCAACTCAAACTGAATCATAGACCTAAATATAGAATACAAATCTATAAAACTAAAATATAACATGGGAAAAAAATCTAGGTGGCCATGAGTTTGACAATGAATTTTTAGACACAACACCGAATACACAATCTGTGGCAAAGAAAAACCTGATCAGTTGTACTTTATTAATATTAAAAACCTCTGCTCTGGAAACTGTTAAGAGAATGAGAATACAAGCCACAGACCAGAAGAAGGTATCTGGAAAACATATATCTGATAAAAATACTTGTATCCAAAATATACAAAAAACTCTTAAAACTCAACAATAGGACAGCAGACAACTCAAAAAGCGGGGAAAATATCTGAACAGACACCTTCCCCAAAATATATACAGACAGTAAATAAGCGTATGAAAAGCTGTCCAATATTGTACGCCATTAGTAAATTTCAAATTAAAACAAAATGAGATACCACGACACACTTACTAGAATGGCTAAAATCCAGAACACTGTTAACACCAAATTCTGGTGTTGATGAGGAACTCTCATTCATTGCTGGTGAGAATGCAAAATGCTACAGCCACTTTGGAAGACCGTTTGGCAGTTTCTTGCAGAGCTAAACGTAGTCTTAACCATGTGATCCAGCAATTGTGTGCCTAAGTGTTTAACCAAATGGGTTGAAAACTTATGTACACACAAAAATCTGCACATGGATGTTTATGACAGCTCGATTTATGATTTCCAAAACTTGGAAGCAACCAAGATGCCCCTCAAGAAGTAAATGTATAAACAAACTGTGGTTTATCCATACTATGGTATATTACTGAGTGATAAAAATAAACAAGTTATCAAGGCACAACAAGATATGAGGAAAGCTTAAATGCACATTTCTAAGTGAAATAAGCCAGTATGAAATAATTACATATCGTATGATTCCAACTATGTGACATTTTCAAAAAGGCAAATTATAGACAGTGGAAAGATCAGTGATTGTCAGGTATCTGGGGTATGGAGAGAGGAGGGATGAATAGTTGAAGTATAAAGAATTTTTAGGACACTGAAACTACTCTATATGACACTGTAATGTGGATACATGACATTACACATTTATCAAAACTCATAGAACTGTACAACACAAAGAGTAAACTCTAACATAAACTATGGATTTTAGTTAATAATAAAGATTGGTTCATTAATTGCAGCAAATGTACCACACTAATGCAAATGTTCAAACAGAAACTGCAAGGAAGGACAAAGGGTATATATGGAAAATCTGTGCTATCTGCTCAGGTTCTCTGTAAAATAAAACTGTTCTAAAAAATAAAGTCTATTAATAACAAAAAAATTAGGAAAAATCTGCTAACTAAACACCAACTCAAAATGTTTCATTGGACACTGATGTGTTAAGGACTGAGATATCTTTCAATGAACAATTTATTTAAGCCAATGTTTCCCCAGCTTATTTGACATTATCTTTTTTTTTTTTAGCAGAATACCCATTTATAACAAAGATTTTCTTGTACCATGCAATATATATTGAAGCATCATGCTGGTTCTTCACTCACATGCACACATTCCTAGATGGAACAGCCAGCATCATGAAAAATAAGAGCTAGCCAATATCCTTTTTATCTTCACTCAGGCAGCTTGCTGAGTGAGGTATCTCTACACAGCAGTTACTCTTGAAGTGGTTACTGACATTCTCAAGTCAACAGCTGTCCCAAGACCTTTCCAGTTGTTCCTTTTCCTCCTTTGTCTATAAATTTTTAGACTCCAAAAGTATCACTTTTACTTACTATTATTGATTGTCCTATATTTCTTTCTACTTACATCTCATTGTAAGCTGGTAACAATTTCATCTCATAGTAAATGGAATAGTATCTGTTTCTGAAACCTTTCAACTCATTAGCAATGGCATGAGTGAATAGATTAAACTACTTGATCTACCCAGGCACACTTCTTGCCCTCAGCCCTGTCAACAGCTTTACCAACAGGTAACTTGTGTATCACTTGTATCTCTGTATAACTTCTAACATCATTCTAGTAATCTGTTGAATGCAGTATACTTCTCTCTTAAACTCCAAATCATTATCTACATGTAAAAAGGCCTGTCATAAAGTCACAGATTTTCTCACACTGTATTTTCAGTGTCCCGGTATGCTTAGTAAGGCATTCTATTACCCTTGTGTAAATGACTCACTCTTTTGTCATGAGTTTTCTCCTAAGGTAGCCAGGTATATGACACAGGCACATATTGACTGAATTTCCTTTCATTCTGAGGTCAGAATTTATTGATCCAGGAGAATTGAGAGGAATTGTAAAGTAACTAGCAGATACATACAGCTTAATCACCATTAGGATTCAAACCAATCTTAGTAATTATTATCAGAGTACACTACTCCCCAGTGAGCATGCTGTCATATTACTATTGCTGTCAAACTTAATTGAACAGCTTCCTCAACATTTTAAGACTTCATACTAAGCTGATCTTTAACAACTGAGACATTAAAAATAAAAATTAAAAAAATAAGGAAAGAAAGAAATCCACTACCTTCATTCTAATGAACACATTCAAATTACTTGGGGAATCAACCTGGTGACTGGAAAAGGAAATGGACTAACCAAATATCTGAATTGAGAATACAGAGGGAAGTGTATAATTAAAGGAAGCAAGAGCAGCAAAACGATTCAAAACCATCCAATATACAATATAATTATACCCAGTCCTATCCTTCATGTGTCTACCTCAAAATTTCATTCTCTCATATTATTTAGTTTGAGTAAATATGTGTAGGTAATGGCTAATTAAGTTCAGGCAGAAACAACCCTCTTGAAGCAGCCAGTTGTGTGACAGTTTAGTTTTCATTTTGGAGTGGGTTATTCACTCTAAAAGCAAATGCAGACACATCAGTGGATATAAAAGAATACCATAAGATCATTATGGAGACAATACTTACATAGTGATTTTAAATTTGGCCTTTTTTAACACTTCTGAAATAATGATCTCTTTTATCTAAGAAGGATTTCCTTAGTTTGTCATACCATAAACACTCTTTCTCACTAACATCCTTTGTACAATGAACTTTCAAGAACAGAACATACTATTAGTAATCTTCCCAAGTGTTTCATCACCCTCATTATCATCATAATTAACTCCTGCTAACTTTCCCCACATCTGTTTCATTAAACTTTTATTTATTTATTTATTTATTTATTGGATTACAGCTGCCAATGTGTTCCAATATTTGAAAAATTTTGAGATAAAATTATGTTGTTAATAGCTGTATTCTCTTCACATCTATTTGAAAAAGACAAATAGAGACTGCTATCATTTTTAAGATTGCCCAACACAATGAATGTACAGATGGCTGAATCAAAATAGTAACAGTCAAAATAGAAACAACAATAGTAATAATCTCATTGGGTGCTTATACATCCTACACACTTTGTGTTTTTATGCCCATCTTTTTTACCCTCATAGTAACACTAAGAAATAGAAATATATGAGGACTAAGTAAATTTTTCCATGAACACACATAGTAAATCAGAAGCAAAATAGGCATTATAAAACCGATCTTTTTTTCTTTTACACTTATAAACACTACTTCAAAAAGTGGATGCTAACATTTTCTATTGGAACCCACAATTTTCCAAATAGAAAATTCTGTCACAAACAGGCTACAAAACTGTAAGAAGGATGAATGTTACCATATCCACAATATGAACCCACTAGCTCAACTTTAAGAAAACCCAACTACAAATTAGTAAAGGCAGTGTTTTCAAATCATGATTTATAGATTTAAATTTATGAAGCAATTTACTCAATGATTACTCAGATCAGTTGATTAAAATTTGTATTTATGTTTTTCAAATGCAACATTGTTTTGTAATAATGGATCAACTTGATCAACTATTTCTTTCATGTTTGTTTCTTTCTTTCTGGCCTCAGATTTTTAGGCGACTATATCCTTGACGCGATATAACATAAAAGTTGTTTCTATATTTGGACCTTTCAAAGTAGGTTTATTCTTATTAAATAAAAGTTTTCTTTAGTTAGAATATATTTCATATTTAGAATTTCCATAACAATAACTGTAGCAGAGACAAATATTCACAGTGTAACTTAGCAGGACCCTATGGGGCCTTCCCAGGACAGACGCCTCCCCAATATCCTCTGCTTTAGCTCCTCTCTGAAGTTCCTGGATAACAGTATATGGTGCACATTTCCTGAGTTGTTTTACAAAGGCTAAAACCATCACCAGATGGAAGAAATTAATTGCTTGATGATTATGAGCATGTAGCCCCCTGATCTACTGGTGCCTAAGGACTGATAATGTTAACCCCTGTGACACTGCCCTGTTACCTCACCATCAACAAATCAGAGAATTGTGCACAAGCTAATAGTATTCACTGGTATGCCCCTCCCTCACCTTCCCTTTAAAAATGCTTTGCTGAAACCCATCGGGGAGTTCAGGCTTTTTGAGCACCAGCTGTCCCGGACTCCTTGTTTGGCACCCTGCAATAAACACTGTACTTTCCTTCACCACAACCAGGTGTCAGTGGATTAGCTTTACTGTGCGTGGGTGAGCAGACCCAAGTTTGGTTCAGTAACAACAGCACCATTCCAGGCTCAAGAGAAATTTATCATAATTAAGTGTACAAGTTAGGCCTGTAAAGGTCCCATTACATTATCTATAACAGGTAGCTATATCACAAATTACAACTCATGTATGGGGATTGAATTATTTGCTTAATGGTGAAATGTGGTATTTGACCCTGGGGGGGAAATGATACAAAATGACCTCTTTCAACTCACTCAGAGAGAGCACAAGATCTTCTTTATGTAAGGTCTAGCTTTATTCCCTATGATTACTCTAGATTCCATTACAATGCTTGACGCAAACTCTTATGTGTGGATTGGATGGTGTTATGAAAATAATCAAATCCAGTTCTCCATGGTCTATATTCCTTATCTCACTCCTAGGTCTTCCTGACCTGAGGCATCTTCATTAGTCTTCTATGGTTGGATTCATTCTGAGAAAGCTAGTTCCCCATCATGTCTGTCCATGAGTTACTTAGAAATCATTGTTATGGTAGTAATGTAACCACTGAACAGATTACGTTAGGCTCTGTATTTGGTTTTGAGGACTAGACCAGTGTTTGAAGAGACCAGAAAAAAGTATTTTGCTTTGAGACAATGCAATGAGAAAACCACCATGGATTCTTAAGCAGGATTAAAAACAGTCTGGAAAAAACCCCACTATCTGTTTCTCAGTCTCACAATCATTTTATTTTTCCCTAAATTTCTTCACCTGTAAAATAACACTGACAATGTAATCTTCCCTGCAGTGACTTTGTAAGGTATGACTAATGATGCTAAATCATGCTGAAAAAAAACAACAAAGCTTTATATTTAGTATAAGTTGTGACAATAAAACAAGGGCATCAGCAAAGCCTTTGAGCAATTCCACATACTTCCACTTTCATATTTTGGATTATTGCATGTCTTTTTTTGAACACATGTAAAATTGGCCAAGATAAAGGCTACTGGAGCATTTTCTTGTGCCCCCTAATAGATCCATGATGAAGCTTGTTTTTCAGTTTCACAAAGAAAAAACAAGATTCCCTTGATTCATTAATTTAAAAATAGGACTACAGAAGTTGAATTACTTGACAGATGAGGGAAGAATTACAGGATACTCTGCAGATGTCAATTAGAAATATTTGGCACAGTGTTATTTCCTGCCGATACAAAGTGCTAGAACTGAAGAAGATCAAAATTAAACTGTAAGTGTCTGAAGAAAGATTGGAAACTTTTAAGTGAAATACTTAATGGAAAAAAACATCTGTGACAAGGTCACTTGGCTACTTGTAAGGGAAATACTGTTTACCTGGAAAATGTTAATTTTATTTTCATTAGCAGGAAGAGACAGAGGATGCTTACAACAATAGAATTTATAAGGAGAATGCAATTAATTTTATTCTGGATGAGAGGCTTTTTATTATTCTGGATCTAGGACAAAGCAGTTTGCACCTTAATAAGATTTCCTCAAGGACTTTCAAGAAATCAGAATAGCATACATTCATGCTGGTTTTTATAAAGTTAGTTATCAGATTATTTTTCATCTTAGTGGCTCTTTTCAATTTAAAATCACTCTTACCTCATCTTTTCCTATTTTTCCATGAAAAATACAAGGTTCATTAAATTTTATGCTCTTTCAGGTACCATTATTAAATAGTTATATTAGCTCATCACCTGATAATCATTATGTACTCAAATTAGCCAATCAGTATAACAAAAAACAAGCACATAAACAATAAATAAACAGAAACTTCTAAGGACTGATGGATATATATTTAAAGGTCAGAATTTCCTAACACTATGTATGCATAGTGAGATTAGGTTGATTTGCAAATGTATTTATTGCATGTCATGGATTTTCCTTCATTGTTCATCCTCCCCCCTACCCATAGATAGGGATTTATATGAAGCAGCACTAGTACTGTAGAGTATTTTATTTTAAGTTCAGAGGTATACAGGGAAATTGTCTTATTTCCTACAAGATAGCATTGGTATCATTATTAGAGATAAAACTCAGGAAAGTTCATTTCTTACATTATTCCATATCACATATTTGGTTACATGACAAAGGGAAAATAACATGGCAGATGTAATTAAGTTTAATAATCAACTGATCTTAAAGTAAGGAAATTATTCTAGATTATTTGGTCATGCCCAATATAGTCTCAAGAGTCTAAAAAATGAGAAAAAAAAGGCAGAATAAGAGTCAATGTGGGTGTAATATGATGTGAAAAAGAATTAACTGGCCATTGCTGGGTTTGAAGACAGAAAGGGGACCACGAGTCAAGGATTTCGAGCAGCATCTAGAAGCCGGAAAAGGCATGGAAACAGATTTTTCCCTCAGAGCCTCCAGAAAGGAATTCAGCCCTCCCAATACCTCGATTTTAGCCCAGAAAGATTTGTGTTGGACTTCCAAGATACACAACTATTGGATAAATTTGTGTTGTTTTAAGCCACTAAGTTTGTGGTGATTTGTTACAGCAGCAACAGAAACTAATACCATGGCTAGCATGGTGTGATATCTACTCTAAAATATAGGGCTGAACACTGCTCAGGCTGACCAATACCACAACTAGGTATAATGAAAGATGGGTCATAAATTTCAACAAGTAACAAAATAATTTTCACAAATCCTAATCATTTCTATTGATCAAGAAGCATGCGTGCACACACGCACACGCACACACACACACACACACACACACACACATATTACCAGGATATAGTATTTGAAGAAATGACTATAGTTTTTCGGTGTGAATTCCACCTAATTCTTCCTTCTGTGTTACCGTGTAAATGTAAAATCCTTGCAGGGAGAAAACACACACACACACACACACACACACACACGCACATGTACACACACATCCCACGGATAAAATCTTTCCTATCCGTCATTAATATCTAGGAATTGTTAAAATGATAGTTGAATAAATGTCTCTTCCTGATAACTTGAAACAAATGATAGCCCTTTTTTTTGCTCATCTTTATCTTTTTGGTATTTGCTTCCTCATTTTTTTGAGGACGGAGCTAGTTGTCTCTGTCCATCTTTAGACACCTTTCCCATTGTGCCTTGTATTCTTTCAGAAATCATTAAAAATATGATGACTGGGTTTACCTACTTAAACAGTTCTAGCTAATCAAAACAAAAGGAGAATTGTTACTGCTTAACATCTAAATAATTCAGACTCTTCCCAGGGTTAAAAAGAGGAAAAATTATATAGTATATAAATTCCTTTTAATATAGTTATAGGTGTAAATATTCTGAATATTTAAGCTGTTTCCATTTTATCTAAACCTAATGAAGCAAAGAAAGTTAACCTCTTAACCCTTAAGTAGAAGATTCTCCAGTATTAGGTAGTTGTGATTTATATCCTCATACTAGAGTGATACATTGCTGACAATTTCATATTACTCACTACTGTTGCCTATTTCTAAAAATAGGCACTTTTATGTTTCCCTGGGCAATTCTTTACAGATTAGGAATACTCTCAGAATAACTAAGACATATTAAACCTAAACAACGATTAAAGAAACACACTAGCAAGACTTCCTTATCTAAAAATGGCAGAATTTAGGCCAGTACAGTATGATCTTATTCTAGGTCACTGAAAGTTAAGTACACTGTTTAGGATGAAACACTCAGGAAGTTAAAAGTAATCAGGAACAAACATATTTTTAAAAGTATCTTAGTGGATACCATGTGCACCTATTAAATTCACGAAGGCCAAAATAATGATAATCTCCAATGAAAATAAACATTTAGCTTAGTTTTCAATGAGTGACAATGCAAATTTCTAGAAATACTTATGAAAGAATTTTGACAACTTATGTTTTAAAGGCATTAAATATATTTATCTATTACCTTACAGTGTTATGGGTGATTATCTCTAGGTGGTAAATCACTTCTATATTCTTCTTATTTCTTATATATTTTCTGATTTTTCAGTATTGAACAGTTATTACCAATATCATTTAGAGATTATTACCATTTTAAAGAGAAACAATGTCCCAAACACGTAAAAAAATCTTTAAAAACATTTTTCTCCTATTTTTAAGGATTTATCTTAAATAATTTCTGGAAAAAATATGTAAAATAAAATTTATTCATTTTCAATAATGATGCATTAAAAAATCTATTTCTAAATTTTTTCTCTTGCATTTTTCTTGGATCAATCAGGTAAAATAAAATAAAATGTGCATTAAAATTATTTTTTTGTTCCAAATAGTGTACCCTTGCAAAATGGCCAGAATCCATCCCTTTTATCAGCTACACTCTCAAGTGCTACAAAGGGTTATTAGATGAAGTCCTGAAAAACTGAATCCTGAATTAATAATGAATGGAATAAGCCACCACATTTAAAAAAATTATCTAGAACATACATTCATGTTATGGGAAAGCAGTTATTTTTACAATCAGGATGAGATAGAAAATTTACCTCCCCAAAAAAGAAAATTTACCCTAAATTAACTACTGCTGATGAAGGCTGAATATTAGTTCACATTATTTGCTCTAAACCTATTTATTTTGAAATAACTTTTTAACAATGTCATTTTTTCTCAGTCATCTCACTTTCTTCTTACTTTCTCCTTAATTGTACAATGGTGTCTTAGGATTCAAATAGTGATGTTTTTAAGAAAGCATCTATCCATAATAAAAAAAATCAATCTTGACAAATATTCAACAAGTAAACATATCTTTTAGCCAGGGCCTTACAATTAAAAAATAAAACGTATACCTAAAGATAATTATCTTATAGGGAAAAAGTACATTATGACTGCAGTGTTCATCCCTAGGAAATTAAATGCAGTCTTTCCAAATTAAATGTGGCCTTCTAGACTTTGCTTTCTACCTAAGAAAAATAACTGCCTCAGTAGCCTGATACGCTCTATGTAAAAAATGTTTTCTATATTTGTTGGAGCATAGTAATAACTAAGGACAATAGCAACAACAAAAAGTTGAAGGGTCATATTTCAACATTCTAATGATTCAGGGAAGAACACTAAAGGAAGGTTAAGGCTTGTCAAAGAGCTAGCCGTGACCTCCAGAAGCCAAAGCACATGGGCTCCTGCACTGCTGCACAGCAGAACTAAAAAGACACCTTGTGCTTACTGAAAACGCATTTGATATTCAAGGCCAGACACTGATGAATCAAGCGTGTCCTCTTTCCTGAAGAGACTGCCAAGGAGATCCTGAGGTCATTTTGGTCAACATACAAAGTGTGCGAGCAGAGGGCAGACGAGTCCAGGATAAATATTCTCTTCCCCTGACATCTATGATCTCATCCTATTCAGTTTGCAAAGGAACAAGAGTTTCAGCACAAATATTGTAATCAGAATGAAAAAGCACTTGGTCTGAATAAAAAAGAAAAGTTAATTAGATTGTCTTCTTTTTCCAGTGAAATCTACAATAATTTTGAATGGTTTTAAGATTTAATATTTTGCATTCATTTTTTTTTGAAGAACTAAATGGCAAGGAAATCTACATATTGATTTATTTTCATTCTCCAAACTTTGTGTGATCTAAATATTATTCAGAAAACTGAGAATGTGGAAGACATAAATTCATCACCTGAGATTATCATGCAACAATTAGATACTGGGGTTAAAAGACAAAGAAAGGCATTACTGACTCTAAACCAAACACTGTTCACTGTTACATCACATTGCCTCATTTACTGAAAATTTTCTTTGACACAAAAATCTTCTACCACATCACCTCTTTTTTCTTTTTAACTTTTTGGTTGGAAGTCTAGTTTTAGGCAGGTGGGAGAAATAGCACAGCAGAGAGGCCTTACTCAGTTCTTACTTATCTCTGTAGCAATGGCAACAGCCCTTGGTCAAACACAGCACTGAACTGTAAAGTTCTCCTAGTGACTGTGTAATGTGATGGGTCAAGAAGAACCAAGCTGTCATCATATTTAAAGAAAATATGAAGAGTCATGATATATTTGTTCCTGGTTTAAAGTCTGTGTCTTTAAGAATTCTAGACCCCAAGACTCAGGTGGGCTTCTTTGGGTAGAGACATCTCACAGGAGAAAACTGCATCCTATGCTAGGCTATCAGAGAAAGAGGGAGAACATGGAAGCCTGTGTATGACTCCTTTGCATATGTGTCTGTTTCCTGTTCTTCCTGCAATATATCTTTTGCTATAATAAATCTTAGCCATGATTATAACTTTACGTGGAAGTGTGTTAGTCCTTCCAGCAAATAGTCAAATGAGTTGGGTACTCCCCTCCCCCTGAACAGTAGTGACTAAAAATATACGGTGATGGAGCTAACAGATTGTATTGTTTTGCTTTTATTACATAACAAAACACTTCCTAATTTATTGGCTTCATTACTAAATTAATATTAGCGAGTTTTTTTAAGTGTGTCTGTTCAAGGTTTCCAAGTCATCACAAAGGTTGGAAAGCATCTCCAAGCTCGATCTATAGCTTGGCTTAAATTAGATACATTCATGTCTGTGAACTTCATGAATTTTATAAGTTTTATTCTCTGCTTCTGTTTATCAGCACAGAAATCAGCTAAGATTAGACTTTCAGAGTTAGAAGACCAAGGTTTTCATGGTAGAAAGAAACACCTATGAGCTTTATTTAATGTGAAAATTAAGAGTAATTAATGAAAAGTAAGTAATTAAAGATCTTAACAGTATAGCCAACAGCATAGGAAGTTAAGTTTCCTGAGGCCCAGTTCCGCTAAGCAGAAAAGATGACCACAGGCCAGTAAAACAATTTGAAGCTGAAGAGGCCCAGTCTACAAACAGGCCTGGGGGAAGCATATTCTATGGGGAACACACTAAAGATACAGTCCAATATGGAGAGAAGAGCTGAGGATTGCAGACTATCACAGCAGCCAACCATTGAACTGTTAGCTCACCAGCAAGGGTGAGTTCTCCTAAGAAAGAAAACAAACAGAACTGTCTTTCGAGCTTCAGTAAGCCTTGTAAAAAGTATTACAAGATAACCAGTGAATTATGGAATTGGAGTTCTAGGTCGTATGTTTTTATAATAGGGAGGAACAAATCTGACCCCATATTGGATCTGTTTCTTTTACTTTAAGCTTCATATTCTATTGGTTTTGCTATAAGTTAATCACTAAGGGGATGTTGCCTGTAGCTTGAAGTACACAAAATGGTCCATCTCTGGGAACCCTGCCTGCCATGCCTGAGCTTATAAGCTACAAGGCCTTTGTTTAGTTCATAGCCTGACCAGGCCCAGGTGAGAATGGTTGCAGGAAAGAAGAAATGAACACACCCTCTCCAGAGTCTGGCTGGAACCAGGAAATATTTGCGACAACTTATTGCCTTTTTTACTTTACTTCCGCACTTCCCCCTCTTTGTTCTATAAAAGAAACTAGCATCCAAACCCTGGCAAGATGGTTCTTTGGGACACTAGCCCACCATCTTCTTTTTCAGTCAGCTGGCTTTCCAAGTAAGTCGTTATTCCTTGCCCCAACAACTCGTCTCTCAGTTTACTGGCTTATTGTGCGGGGAGCAGTACAAGCCTGGACTTGGTAACATTTTCTGTCACAAAACTTCTGATCATTCATTGCTTCTCAGATATACTTCTCCAAAACAGTCACACTATTTTCTACATACAATTTTCAAATGTAACATGCAGTGTTCTACCAATGAGAAAAAGTGTATCTATCTTACAAGTATAGTTATTAATACATATATTTCTCCAGAGTTTCAAGTCCTTTATGAGGAAACATTATAAAAATATCACATACAGACACCAACTTTTGAGGATTATTGTCAAAATGGATAAAGATTTTCTAATAGCTTGCATTGTTCTTATTCTTCCTCATATCATTAAATGGCATTATGACTATTCCCAACTGGATTTTGTTATCAATGTAATACTCCTTATGTGTCTAAATGGACTATTAATTAGTTGTTCCATTTATTAACTTCTCTGTTTATCCTTTGGCAGTGAATGAAGAGTCATGCATAAGTACCTTCTAGTGCAAACATTCAGCAGTTAGTAGCACATCTCAATGAGGTCAGAAAAATACCTCAGAGTGTACACAATTTATTCATTCATATTCAACATATTAATAAGTTTTAACCCTCTGGTGATGCATAAGGGCCCTACATCAAGTGAATGACAACTTTTGGGTTAAAAGAAAGCAATTTTTTTTTCCCCTGGGGAGAAAAGAGGGGACATAGGTGAGTGAGGGGGAAGGAAGAACAAGGGGAAAGAACTGAAAGAGGAGAAAATGAAAGTTCGTTCAATTCAAAAGAAAATATTTTTTGAAATGTATTGAATATATATGAAAATATATAAGTATAAACAAGAGAGTATCAATTTTCAGAGCTAAGTAAAATAGCCACACTGCCCTCCAGTTTTCAATTCTGGAGTAATCTCACCAAAGTCATTCTATTAATGTCTTTAATGAATGTTACATCAGCTGTGTTAACCAAAATTTCAGAAATGGAGACCTGATTGAAACAAAGAGGCGTTTATTGGGGGTTTGTTAGAACTGCAGCCTGGGAGACACAGGTTCAAGTACTTGAATTGTGTTCCACTGGACTACAAAATGGAGGAAGTTTATGGAGGCAAAAACTTCAAGGCCACAATTAGTTACACGAGTTATTTATCAAGAATTGTAATTGGAGCTGGCAAGAAGTGAGTGTGCTTGTTAAGCATGGATAGGTTGGGATCCAAAATGGCTGCATAGTTACAAGGGGCAAAAACCTTGAGACAAGGCTGCAGCTAGCCGATGTTGTTTTAAAAATGGCTGATGCCCTTGGGTTATGTATAGTTCACAGAAAGTTCAAGTTCTCAGTAGTGCTGGGACTTATCTAAGCCCTGGTCCTTAACTGTCCCCCAACTCCATTTTTATATGCCTGAGCTATGATTACTCCATTATCATTTCAATTTGTCATCAGCCGGCATCTTTAAAATTATCTCATTAGTAATTATGTAAATATTCTATGATAACATAGGCATGCTTTGCTTGAATTGACATTTTTCAATGTCAGAAACATTTAACTTTTGTATTAAATAGTTTGCTTTCCATTATATTTAGGGACTCTATAATGGATTTAGAATCTTTTTCTCTTTTCTAAATGTTTTGTTTTTCTTGTTTGATTTGATTCAACTTCTAATATATGTTGTTTTTTACCTAAAATACTTTATTCATTTTATTTTAAGAAACAGTGCATATTTATACTAATCAAAAGCTTATAGTATTATCCATGAGAAAATGATGCCAGATTAAAAATGAAATAAACTAAAATGTACATTATGTTGCTATATTCTTAATTTACAATTTTCACATCTGAAGTAGTGTTCCTAACCATCATTAAACCCACATGGTATGATTAAATTACAGCAGTTGTATTTGAATCAGGGAGTCACTAATCTAGATTATTTTAAATACTTATTCTTCAGGAGAAGATAGAAATTATATATAAGCTTCAAACATGTATTTTGGTACTAGATGAATGATTATAACCTATGTATATGTCCATCGATGGATGAATGGATGAAGGAAATGTATATACATACAATGGAATAATTTAGCCTTAAAAAAAGAAGGAAATCCTGTCACATGTGAAAAAAATGAATGAACCTTGAGGACATGAGGCTAAGTGAAATAAGGCAGTCATAGGACAAATACTGCATGATTCCAGGGGTGTGGGGAAAATGAGAGGTTGCTAATGAACAGACATAACGTTTCAGGAACGCAAGATGAATAAATTCTAGAGATCTCCTGTACAACATTGTGCCTATAGTTAACAATACTGTACACTTAAAAACCTGTTAAGTGGGTAGATTTCATGTTAGTGTCTTTAATACAATAAATTACAATTTTAAATTCAAGAAAACAAGGTAACTTACATCCAGTGAGGGTCCAGGGCATCGGGTGTGGACCCTGACGCTACAGCAGGTCCCTGAAGTACAGGCTTCTCAGGATGGTGATGGAGACACGCCACTTTAATGGGAATGAGACCACGCCCTGCGCACCGCAGTGCCCATGCGCCGCTTGGCTGCGTCCAGCGCGCTCGAGGCTGCTGCTCTCCTGACGACCTCACGAGCTAAGAGCTCTCTCGTGCCCATGCGCCGCTTGGCTGCGTCCGGCGCGCTCGAGGCTGCTGCTCTCCTGACGACCTCACGAGCTAAGAGCTCTCTCGTGCCCATGCGCCGCTTGGCTGCGTCCGGCGCGCTCGAGGCTGCTGCTCTCCTGACGACCTCACGAGCTAAGAGGTCCCTTTCAGGCTGCTCTTCCAGGGCCGCTCGCTTCAGGATGTGCTCCAGCTGCTGCTCTTGCTGCGCTGAGCCCGTGGCTGCGCCCCTTCCTCTCCAGTTCCCCCAGTGGATCCTGGCGCCCCATCCACCCGGGGAATGACCCCAGCCTGGGACAAGGCCTCCGCCCACTGCACCTCTCCACTTCATCTCGCAGGCGACCGGCTACTTAACTTGGCAGGTGAGGAGCTTGCAGGCGGACGGGCAGCTTGAGAAGGCGGCACACCTCCTCCACTTTCGGCTCCAGCTTGGAGACACGTTGCCCGTGGGGCATGCGCTCTTGGCGTAGCCTAGGCTGTAGGCAAGCATGGTGACCACGAGGCTGACAGCTGCACCTTCTCACCAGTGCAGTACATCTGCGTGCTCACGGGGGCGCATCTTAGAAACGTGATGTGCGTCACCAGCATCTGGATCAGGGTTTGCGTCTGGCTCAGCGTTTGCGTCTGGCTCTTCCTGTTATGGGCCTCCAACTGGCTGCTGGTGAAGGACATCTGGGCAAGTGGTTGGAGGCAAAGAGCTTGCGGAAGCCTGGGGCCAGGAAGGGCAGGTGGCGCAGTTGCTGGAAGCTCTACTAGTGATGGGTGGCCTGCTCTAGCAGGTTGTGGAAGGCTGGCCAGTCAATCGAGGGCTGTGCATACAGCACCCAGGCCCCAGGCTGAGTCCTGCAGCCACTGACGGATATATATATATATATATATATATATATATATATATATATATATATATATATATCCTTTATCCATTGGTCCATAGACACATAGGTTTTTCCCATAACCTGGAAATTGTGAATAAAGCTGTAGTTAACATAGGAGTGAAGATATACCTTGAAAATCCTTGTTTATTTTCCTTTGGGTATATGACCGGAAGTGTTATTACCGGATCATAAGCTAGTTGTTTTTTAAATTTTTTGAGGAACATCCATACAGTTTTCCATAGTGACTGTACCAATTTACATTCTCAACAGCAGTGCAATGGTTTCCCTTTTCTGCACATCCCTGCCAACTCTTGTCTTTTTAATGACAGCTGTTCTAACAGGTTTAAGGTGATATCTCATTGTGGTATGGTTTTGATTTGCATTTCTCTGATGATTAGTGATGTTAAGCACCTTTCATTGTACCTGTTGGTCATTTGTATTTCTTCTTCTCAAAAATGTCTATTCAGTCATTCTGTACAATTTTTTAACCAAATTATTTGTTTCGTTGCTGTTGAGTTGTATGGGTTCTTTATGTATTTTGGGTATTAACCACTTATCAGATAGATGGTTCCCAAATATTTTCTCCCATTCCATAGGTTAACTTTCATTTTGTTGATTGTTTCTTTTGCTGTGCTGATCCTTTTCAGTTTGATACAGTACCACTTATTAATTTTTTGCTTTTATTGCTTGTGTTTTTGGTGTCATATCCAAAAAATCATTTCCAAGACCAAAGTCAAGGAGCTTTTCTCCTGCTTTCTTCTAGGAGTTTTTTACAGTTTTTGATGCTACTGTAAATGGGATTTTTAAAAAATTTCTTTTTCAGATATTTCATTATTAGTGTATAAAAATGCAACAGATATTTATATGCTGATTCTGTGTACTGCAACTTACTGAATTCATTGATTAGATCTAACGGTTTTTTGGTGGAGATTTTAGGATTTTTCTCCTTATAAGGTCGTATCATCTGCAAACAGAGACAATTTAACTTCTTCCTTCCCAATTGGACTGCTTTTATTTCTTTTTCTTGCCTAGTATCTCTGGCTGACTTCCAGTGTTGTGGTGAGTAGGAGTGGTGAGAATGGGCACACTTGTCTTATTCCTGATCTTAGAGGAAAAGCTTTCAACCTTTCACTGTTGCATATGACGTTAGCTATGGGCTTTCCTATGTTGATGTACAGTATGTTCCTTCCATACCCAATTTGTTGAAAATTGTTATCATGAAAAGTTGTTGAAGTCTGTCAAATTGTTTTCTCTGAACCTATTGAGATGATCATATGATTTCTATATCTCATTCTATTAAAGTGGTGCATCACAGTTATTGATTTGCATAAGTTGAATCATCCTTGCATCCCAGGGGTGAATCCCTCTTGATCATGGCTTATGATCCTTTTAATGTGCTGTTGAATTCAGTTTGCTTATATTTTGTTGAGAATTTTGGCATCTATATTCTATAGGGATACTGGCCTGTAGTTTTCTTTTCATGCTGTGTCCTTACCTAGCTTTGGTATGAGGGTAATGCTGGACTTATAAATGAGTTTGGGACTATTTCCTCCTCTTCAATATTTTGGAAGAGTTTGAAAAAGAGTGTCATTAATTCTTCTTTAAATGTTTGGTAGAATTCACCATTAAAGCCATTTGGACCTGAGCTTTCCTTAGATTTTAGGTTACTAATTCAGTCTCCTTACTTGTTATTGATTGTTCAGATTTCCTCTTTTTTTATGATTCAGATTTCCTCTTGTTTTATGATTCAGTATTGGTAGTTTGTATGTTTCTAGGAATTTATTCATTTATTCTGTTAATAAATTTTGGGCATATAAGGGTTCATAGTAGCCTTTTATGATCCTCTGCATTTTTATGGTATCAATTGTAATGTCTCCTCTTTCATTTCTGATTATGTTTATTTGTCTTCTCTCTTTTTTCTGAGACACTCTAGCTGAAGGTTTCCATATTTTCTCTTTTCAAAAAAACCTGGGTCTTATTTTCATTGATCTTTTCTATTGTCTTTTTAGTCTCTGTTTCATTAATTTATGCTCTGATCTTTGTTATTTCCTTCCTTGAGCTAACTTTGGGCTTTGTTTGTTCTTCTTTCTCTAGTTCCTTGAGGAGCAGTGTTAGGTTATTCACATGAGATCTTTCTTTTTTCTTAATATAGGCCTTTATCACTCCAAATTCCCTGTTAGAAGTGCTTTTGCAGCATTCCATAGATTTTGGTATATTGTGTGGTAATTTTCATTTATTTCAAGATTTTTTTGATTTCTCTTTTGATTTCTTCTTTGACCTATCAGTTGTTTAGGAGTGTGTTGTTTAGTTTCAACATATTCATGATTTTTCCTGTTTTTTTTTTTTTTCTTGTAATTGATTTCTAGTTTCATACCATTGTGTTAATAAAAGATACTTGGAATGATTTCAAAGTTCTTGAATTTCTGAGACTTGTTTTATAATCTATCAAATGGTCTATCCTAGAGAATGTTCCATATAAGCTTGAGAAGAATGTGCTAGGTCCAGGTAGTCTAGATATTGAGGCTAAAGTAAAATGCAAGACCAACATTTTCTTATTAAAATTCTATCTGGATGATCTATCCATTATTACAGTACCCTACTATGATTTTATTGTATATTTCTCCTTGCAGATCTGTTAATATTTGCTTGATATATTTAGGTGCTCTGACATTGGGTGAATATATATTTATGATTGTTATATCTTCTGGAATAATTGACCCCTTTATCATCATATAATGGCCTTCTTTGTTTTATTTTACTGTTTTTGGACTGAAGTGTATTTTGTCTGATGGAAGTGTAGCTACCTCTGCCTTTTGGTTTCCGTTTGCATGGAGCATCTTCTTCCTTCTCCTCACTTTGAACCAATGTGTGTTCTTAAAGCTCAAGTGAGTCTTTTGTAGGTAGCATATAGTGACGGTCTTTTTTAAAAAATTCCATCCAGCCACTTTATGCCTTTTGATTGGAGAATTTAATCCATTTACATTTAGAGTAATTATTGATAGGTAAGGACTTACTAATCCCATCGTATTGTTTTTTCCAACATGTCCAAACTTCTATTTTTTGCTCCAGTGGTGTCCTGGAACTTCTCCACTGGAAACCTGGGCTTCCACAAAGTCTCTCTCATCTGTGGATAATTGTCTAAGACAGGGTTTTCCAGGGGCTTCTGAACTGTGGCTGAGAGGGCCGGAAATGGTTCCCAGACCACTACAGGATCTACAGCCAAGTTGTGTAAGCCTACTACCTTACACGTGGGTGGGCAAGACTCCTTCAAGTCCCTTGGCCTACAATGCTGAATCCCACAGCTCCTACAAAGGCACTTTTGTCTGTGGATGGATGCCAAAATGGGGATCCATTTAGGGGATGGGAATGAGGAACATCTTATTCCATCATGATACTAATGTCAATCCCTTGCAACCTTTTTCAACGATGTTTGAGATAGTTATTAAGGATTTTTAAAAAATCAATAGACTTTTGTAGAGCAATTTTAGATTATAGCAAAATTGTGTGGAAAGTTCAGACAGTTCCCGCTTAGTGTCCCCCACCACCAACATCCTGGACCAGTGTGGTACATTTGTTATAATTGGACAGTTTTTAAAATAAGATAAATTTCCATCTTAGGTCTTGTAAAATTTTATGTGGATGATTAACCTAGAAACTTTGCAACACTTCAAAAAAAGTACAAGAACAATTTCGAGTGAGACAAAAAAATATTCTTGCAGTTCTTAGAATATATTATCTAGACATCACCATATGATAGAATGTTCTGTAATGATGAAAATGTTCTATATCAGCACTATTCAACATTATAGTCTCCATCCACATGTGACTATTAGCATTTAAAACGTGATTAGAGTCACTAAGGAACTGAATTTTAAATTCTGTTTAATTTAAGTTTAACTTTATATGGCCACACATGTAGCTAGTAGCTACTGTATTTGACAGTGTGGGTCTAGGGATATTTCCTGGAATCAGTTACTATTTGGAGGCCGTGCGATATTTAATTTACTTTTAAATATGCTTTTCATAACATCAATATCAAAAAAACAAAGGGAGTATAATGAATGGATAATAAGTATACTCGTGATGGCTTTATGATGTGTCAGCTTGGCTAAGGTGAACTGTAGTACCCAGAATTCTCATTCTAAAATGATTCCAATGAGAGTAAGCTAAAAAAGATATACTCTATTAAAAGCTGTAGAATATAAGAGAGTCAGCAGCCATTTTGTAAGATGCACACACCTTCCAGTTATTCAATTAAATATAATCTAGATGCTTCTGTGAAGGAATTTTGCAGATGAAATTAAAGCCTCTGATCAGTTGACTAAGCTAATCAAAAGGGAGATTATCTTTTATTGGTCTGACTTAATCTGTTAAAAGCTCTTTAAAAGAGGGCTTAGCCCTTTCCTGAGTTCATAGACTTCAACCAACAGCTGGGTTCACTGTCATTCTCCATTTCCCCAGGATCTTGCTTCCTGTTTGTCTTTTCATGCTTGTGGGGTTCTAGGCTGCTCTTGCTCTTCCCTTCCCGACTACCTGCCCCACAGACTTCAGGCTTGCTTAGCCAGATACCCTGAATGATTGTATAATGATTGTGTAATCCAATTCATTGCAATAAATCATAATGGATAGATGATAGGTAGTCTTCTACTGGTTCTAATTCCTTGTTTAAAGCTTGACGGATAACACACTCAACTTGCCTGCCATTGTGGGGATGGTGGGGAACAGGAAGAAAAATGACAGGAGAGATTAAAGATGACAGAAATTAGAGAATCTACTATCACTAAAGTCTATGTGCGATTATATGAAGTCTTATAAAGTATCTTTTCCCCCCTCTTTCACATAATTCAGTCAGTGAAATTTGCATATGGGTTTTGAGAACCAAGCATTTGGTTGCTTTGACACTTATAAAGATTGCAATTTTTAATAAAAGATTTTAACTTTTATAAGAGAGAATATAAGGGAGACTGTAGCTCCTCAATAACAATTGCCATTTTACATCATAAATAGTAACAAACAAACTAATTAAACCCTCTACTTTTTGCTTACTTGCTTGTTTGTCTGAATTGAGAAAAAAGGTATAACATGTTAGATGTCGTCATCTTTCCAGACTAGGAAAGCCTATTCCTTTTCACACTTAAAGAATGAAATGCTGAAGTCAGTACAGTCTCCAGGAAGAACAAGTGATTGAAACAAATGCTGATATGGTGCCTTAAAGAGGGAGTCATTCACCAATTTAAATAGTACAATAGAAGTGACAAACTAGTTATTATTTTTTCTTAAAACTCATAGGATGATTATACTACAAAAATTAAATGACATTGAAGGGTAAACTAAACTGAATACAAAGAGCTGAATTTATCTCCATTTCCATGATTTAGTAATATAACAAGCAAAAGAAAACAAAGAGAGATATACTTTCAAAGTTTTACATTTAGACTTTCTGAAATATCAGTGATTATTCCCATGGATGGTGAGGGGCAGGGGAGGAAGTGTTAAGATAACAGTGTATTTGATCAAGATGAAGAGAGCTAATTCTGAGGCAAAGTTGGTAGAGCAAAAGTATAGAACTGAAACAAAACAGATGAAATTTGGTGTTATGAAGGAATATACAATTAGAGAAGCAAAGGAGAGCAGTTATGGGTAACCTTGTTTTACACTCTCGTGGGTGAGAGTATAAATTAACCATATCGTCTTTGGAGGTTAAGTCTGATAAATTTGACAGATATATTCACATATGGTTATATATATTCACTTAAGCTATTATAAGTAAATGATATTCATTCACAATTAGGAGTGAAAGCGAAGGGCTAGAAGCAACCTAAGTTACTCATCTATCCATCCATATGGGACCAGTTGGAAAAATCATGATTTATTCATACATAATATTATATAAAGTATTATGCCATTATTAAAGGGTATGAGGCTATTCTATATATACTGACACAATTAATTTGGAGGTATATTGTTAAGTGAAGACAGAAAGTGTGTGTGGGAGGCTGTTATTGTGTAACAAGGTGATATTTGCCCATGCATAGACTATTCTTGAAGGATAATTACTACAATACAAGTAGTTATGGAAGAGGGGAGGAATAGGAGACAGGATGGGGAGACTTAGTTTTTACTAGATTCCATTCAGTATAGTTTTGTGTTGTGTGTGTGTGTGCGTAATACATGTCGGAAATATTTTAGATAATTTAAGAAAATCGTAACAAATAACCATTTGAATGAAGTGTTCAGGGTAGGATTTCATCTAGGTGTATAAATTGAAGGTTTTTTTTTGTATTTGCAGAGGGGCAAATCTTAATATGGAAAATTGTGACTGCTGGTGATTCTGCTAATGGGTATGAGGCCTTTAGAAGAGTGTTTGGAGTATTTTCCTCTCTTTGGTAGGATAACCAAAATATTGTTGAAAGTCTACTTGTCCATCCTGATTCCTGCATGTTCAATGGATTGCTTCCCTCACTCAAAGGTTTGCTTTGCTGACAACTGAGATTTAAAGCAAAGTAACAACAGAAAACAAGCTCCAAGTGATGCAGCTCCGTTGCCAGGTCACTGTGCTGTTCACTCACACTGGGCTCTGTGAGTGACTCAGAGAAAAGGCTCCACATTGGCTTTATTCTGCCTGTTATCAGCCCCCAAACAACACTGAGCAGTGGGTGATGCAGCAATCTTCACCCCTTGTCACCCATGTGACAAGGGGTGAAAGCTGGAGGTTTAATCTCTCTTCCATGAAGCACTCAAGCATCTTGTTCTGCTGGCAGCTTGATTTTCTCTTCCCTCTCTCAGCATGGCTTTCTCTTTCATTCTGTCCACAGAGACTTTGTATCAAAAACCAGAAAAGGAATCATTTTGAGAGTCTGAGCTGGATATTTGTGTTATTCAATTTCCTAAATTGTATATGTAGGTGTATTTGCTATTTTATACTGTGTTCAATCACCTATGGTTAAGGGATTTTTATTATCTGTGGGAGGAAATATAAATATAGCTTCTTCAGAGTTCACATATTCCATCAAACCAAAGAAATTAACTCAGGAGGCCCAGGAAAGACTGAACATTTTACAGATTATTTACAAATCATTTGCTCATGATTTTTTTGAAACATTTCCTCTTTTGTTTACTTTTCTTTTTTTACACTGGCATAAATATTAACATTCAACGTCTACTCTTAATGTCCCTTTTTAAGAACCACAAAACATATTTCCAGGTCTATTAGAGATAGTTAAGGATGAAATTAGGATTCTTGTTTCCAGGGTCACAAATATCCCTCATTTGTAATCTCAGTTATACCTGGTAGGGTGAACTTAAGGTATTATAAGTAAATGTCATCTACTAGCCCAATAAATATTTCCTGAAAGGTTGTAAATTAGCCTCATCTGTTATGCTCTGAAACAGATGATGTGGCATATAGGATACATGAGTCCTAAAAGGAGCCTCTCCTGAGTAGTTTGTAGGCTAAGGATGCACAGCAAATATCTGGGCTACTCTCTGGTCCATGACAAAGATCATTTAGGTACTTCCAGATCAGAGCCTAAAGGCCTAAGCATTCCCTATGTCATTTGTCTTATTTCAACCTCCACTAAGTTGTAATGTGACTTAGAGCCATCTCTGTTCCTTCCTTCTTAACCAAACCTTTTATAACAGTTCTAAGCCACCGAAGCTTCTCTTCATTCTTCGAACTTAAACTTACTGCCTGTGTCACACAATTGAGCTACTCATAGGTACTTTTAATTTCCTGAATTCTTCTCAGTGTTTTCAAAATACTGCTTTTCTTGGGAATGGAGCTCAGAAGTTTGGTTGTACTGTACCCACATATCCCGAGCTCAGTGCTCGTCTTAGAAAAAACTCAATAAGGGCCTGTTCATTAATGGTAGAGGAGTGCTTGAAGAAATAATGGCTTCATTTAGTAATACCTAAATGGATCAAGGTTCAAATCCTCTTTAAAACATTCAATTTGAGTCATTAAATAAATTATCTCTTGACCTTCCTGTGAACCTTGTATCAAATTTCTATTTTTGTCAACAGTGACAGATGAGGTTGTGGGAAAGTGGCTTTGTGCTGTTGTTCTGAGAAATGTTTATCATTTTTATATAACAAAATTCAGTTTTCAATGAACAACAGACATTTTAAAAACATCTGCCAAAAGGTTGTTTACATAAGACTGTTTTTTCCCCAAGGGAAGCTGAAGTTTTCAATTGGAAATTCATATGTCCAACTTGGTCCCCATAGGCAGCATTTCACTTAAATATATTTACTTGCTTCCTCCAATGGATAAGCTGAACTCATAGTCTTTGCATAAAACAGAATATTTTAGGTGGATAGTTCTCTTTCTGCTCATATGTTGGTATTTTACATTACAAAGATTAAAATGTGCCCAAAACATTTTTTAAAAAAGCATTCTTAGTATTCTTAGAAACATGTTTCTCCCACTTTTATTTAAGTGACTGCTGCCAAAAATATTGTAGATGCATGGACTTCAATAGTAAATTTAAGAAACAACAATACTAAATTGATGCTATAACATGCTGATTTGGGGAGCCTGTGTATTATACATTCTCATAGCAACTTCTGTTTCTAACTTTGTTGCATTTATAAGATGTGGATTATTTTTTTCTACACGTTTAATTATTTAATGAATATTTTCTTTTCTAAGCTCCATGAAGGCATGATCCATATTTGTTTTTGTATTAATACATTTGTATCCTCAGTGCTTAATACTTGCAAATAATAGGTGCTACATTTATATTTGTTCAAAAATTAGTGAACAAATAATGAAAAAACAGATATGATCGATTCTCCTTGAAACTTACAAATTAACATCCCTTAGAGAACTTCTAATTCCAGTTGAGATGGACTATCTTATATTAAATTTACTTTCCTATAAAAAAACTACAAAATCTGGACAAAATATAGTTAGCAATCTTTTGCAAGCATTGGGCGGCACACAATGCAGGGAAGCATTCATTCTCTCCTACTGTATCTTTAAGGAGATTTTCCAAACCATAAGTCAGGAAAATACAGCCCAATCAGGAAACAGCAGGAGGAAACAGATTTCTGTATGGGTGGCCAAAGTTACTGGGATTTGGGGTCAGAATGCTGAGAAGGAGACAGATACAGAGAAGGAACACCAAAAATCTGTGTAAAAGTTCACCTTGGGTGCTGGGCCAACTTCTACACTTCATATATGTCAAGTGTGTGTCTGGAAAGCCTAGCATAGAAAGTGCTGAGTGGCTGAAAACAGAGATTTCCCACAGTGTTGAGGAGATATTGAAGTTCCAACTCAATCAGGGTAGAGAAAGCTTTGTGGACACAACTGGCTTTCAGGTGAGACTCCAGGGAGGCCCTGCCCTAAGCAAAGGATAAGCCCCTCAAAATAAGAGCCACACTTTAGAAATAAGAACAAAGCTCATATAGAACCACTATAACAAAACCTGAAACCAAGCTATGACAGAATCAGGATGAACTACCAGTAATTTTACTGCATGAACAAATTTTAACATTCCTAAGTAATGATATGTTCATTTAGAACTCCAGTATCTGGTTATCTAGACGGGGCAAAATATAAAATTGTGAAACATGAAAATAAGCAGTAAAGTAACGGATAGGAGATAAAATAGGAAAGAGGGTCAGACCCAGAGATGGTCCAGATTTGGAATTAGTAGATAACGGCCTCAAAATGACTATGAATGATATATCAAATATGGAAGAATTCAAAGGAGGACCTAACTCTGTCAAAAAAAGAACCAAATGGACGTTTTAGAACTGCAAAATGCAGTGTGTTAAATTAAGAACTCAATGGATAGATTCAACGGTAGCCTGGATAGAGTAGCAAGCATAATTAATAATTTCCAAGACAGGTAAATAGAAGATACCCAAATTCTTCAGTTTGAAGAGGAGAAAAACAAAGTGTAGAAAAGGACAGATTGGAAAAGAAATATGTGACTTTGACAAAAGATGTAATATATATGTCTAAAAACGGAATGTGTAGAGAAAATATAAAAATTATGCAGATCAGAAAAGCCTGTACAGTAATGTTCATAGCATCTTTACTCAAAGTAGTGCTAGACTAGAAAACATATGAGTTTATCAACATACAATGTGTATACAAAATGTACAAATTCCTAAGATGAAATATTACTCAACTATAAAAACATGGGCTACACAACCTAAGTGTCCATCGACAGATGAATGGATAAAGAAGATGTGGCACGTATATACAATGGAATATTACTCAGCCATAAAAAGAAATGAAATTGAGTTATTTGTAGTGAGGTGGATGGACCTAGAGTCTGTCATACAGAGTGAAGTAAGTCAGAAAGAGAAAAACAAATACCATATGCTAACACATATATATGGAATCTTAAAAAAAAAAAGAAAAATGGTTCTGAAGAACCTAGGGACAGGACAGGAATCAAGACGCAGGCATAGAGAATGGACTTGAGGACACGGGGAGTGGAAAGGGTAAGCTGGGATGAAGTGAGTGGCATGGACATATATACACTAACAAATGTAAAGTAGATAGCTAGTGGGAAGCAGCCATATAGCACAGGGAAATCAGCTCTAGGTGCTTTGTGACCACCTAGAGAGGTGGGATAGGGAGGAGATATGAGGATATATGTATATGTATAGCTGATTCACTTTGTTATACAGCAGAAACTAGCACACCCTTGTAAAGCAATTATACTCCAATAAAGCTGTTAAAAAAATAAAATACATAAAAAAGAATATAAATTCAAATTTATTTCTGATAATGTTAATTAACCTAAAATTGAAAATAAAATCTTAAATCTCCCCCCCCAAAAAAAAACCATGGGCTATAGATACACTAAAGAATTTTGATGGATCTCAAAAACATTATCTTCAACAAAAGAAGCTATACTCAAAAGAGTATATACTTTATGATTTGATTTATAAAGATCAAAATCAGTGCAAACTAATCTGTGGTTATAGAAGTCAGAATAATAGTTATCTCTGAGGGGGTATTGAGTGGGAAAGGGCACTAGGGAACAATCTAAGAAAATAAATATCAGTTTTGACTTTGAGTGTGTTATTTACTGTAAGCTTATTACACTTTGTTTTTAAAATGCAGATTACTAAAAAAATATCTATGGATAAATAATTAAACTCAATAACATTTAATATATTTATGGTTATTAATGGCTATTTATTCCCCAGGGATATTACATTGCCGGGCCATTTGCAGGGATGGTGTGTAGAGGAACTTAATTCTTACTTGGGAAACAGAATCTATAAGTTCCAGTTCCAGCCTCATTGGTGACAACACAAAACACAAGGGAGATCACTGGGTACTGTCTTCTAGGAGTGCTGTCTTCTAGTGGGGAGGGGAAAACAATGTGTAAGGAAACCCATCCATTAGTGAAATAGGAATAAGCAGGGAGATAGGAGACATGGGCAATTAGAGTGAATTACTTTAAGGTAGGGTGGTTTCTGAGGGATCTCTGAGGGTTTAAGACTTGAGATTAAAAAAACCAAACAAACCCAACCTTATGCAGAGTCATATGGTGCTTTATGAAAAGAGCATGCAGACCCCCTCTTGTCTGGGGGGTCTTAACTTACTTAAATACTTAACTCTGCTGGTTTGTCATAACATCATCTGCTTTTTTACTAGAAGACATAAATTGTCCCTATATCCTCATCTATTGCTCCTTCATTATTTACTCATCCATGTGTTCTTTCCTTGAAAAATTACAGTGTGCAAAATTTAAAAACTGAAAAATTACAGAGTGCCACGAGGTTTCAGGTAAAGCCAAGGAATCTCCAGTTCTAACACATACACAAGTTGATTCTTATAGAGGATTTTCATACAGTACACTGAGAAAAACAGGGCTGTTCCTTTTCTTTTTCCCCTAATACATGCTATGATTAGATTTCTGGATTTTTCTCTTTTGCTTTGGCTTATGAGACACCTAAAATTTAGAGGCACTTCTATAGAGAATCAGTTTTAACTTTAATGTTTTTATTTCATTGGAGTAACTCTCAGGGTCATAACCTTTTTTACAGCATCAGAGACGTGTCACTGTCCTTCCTGTGTTTTTAGCGTATTTTTCATGCAAACACTTGAAACATTTTGAACTGCAAAAACATACCAATATAAATGGGTTTGTTCCTGGTCAGATAGATTTGACAGGCTTCCTTCTATCTTTTCCCCTCTCCAGATACTATTCTTCAGAACTTTACATTTTCAATGTAGAGTACATATCCAGACACATGGATACGCTTTTCTGACTATTATGACCTAGGTATCCTTCACACCATTCCTATAGCATTAGAAAAATCATATCATATTAAAATTGAGTGGGACTTTAGAGATTACCTTGTCCAATCCACATATTTGAAAAAACTGAAAATAGGAGATTAAAAAAAGTCTCAAGAAACACAGCAAATTAATGACTCAACTCGAGTCAAGAGCCATATCCCCTGATTCATTACATAGAGTCCTCTAAATCCAACCATGCTTACCAAGACTAGCTGCTATTTAATACACAATGAAGTACTTCCTGCTATTGCTAGTTTAGTTTTTGTTTTTTAATCTGCACCTATTATGCTTAACCTAGATTGTAAATTCTGTCATCACAAATACTATGGCTTAAACTACCTTTCTAATCCCTATTAGAAGCTACTAGCATAGGGCATTACATATAGCAGTGATTTTAAAGGTAGTTGGTGCATGTATTTCTTTTTCCATTGGTACAGTGTATAACCATGTTCATAAAAGAGTAAATTCATGTATTTAGAAAGAACAGAAGGAAAATGGCCCAGGGAAAAGCAACCAGAACAAGCCAAGCAGGTCACCATGGTAACACCAGTTTCAAAATTGTCATTCTCCTAAAGTTTCTGACTTTTCTGGTATATTCAGGGTGCAGGGCGCCATCTAGTGGTTTGATTTAAATTCCTGACATTCCACACCTTTTCAAGCTCAATTACCAAATAAACAAAAGAATAATGTTTCTTTTTTAGGGTGCACCCTTGCAGTTGCAGGATACAGTCAGAATTTGGTTTGTAAGATGTGTGGTTAGATGTCTTGTAAATTACTGAATTACTGTCTCTCGATACTAAAAAAATCATACGGAAAGAGGCATATGAAATTTAAAAATTATTACTAATGCTCTGTAAGATAATATGTAGCGTTAAGTGTATGACATATACAGAGTTTTGTTCACACAAAGAGATTTATTATGAGGAATTTTATTCCAAAATCACTCATTTATTTTCTTCCTTCTGAAAATAAAAGAAAGGCCTTATTTTTTCTCTGAAATCTAGGTGCATCAAAATGAGTGCATTTAAGTCCATTTGCAAAAGGAACAAAGTTTTAACTTTACAGATACAGTCTCTGTTCCTCACAGGGGAAAAAAAAAAGACAATTCAGCCTTACTGGAGCATCAGCCAACCACCCATGTGTATAAACAGAAAATTTAAATATTAAAAACCCAAGTTTGTGTTTTCCAGATATGTACAGAGTAAAAATATGAACCTGTGGAGATAATTTATATTACTTTTGGCCCCATAACAACAACTCATTAATAATTAAATTTATTATATAGTTACATAAAATATAATAGAGTAGAACTATTTCATAGCCCTAGTTTGAATGACCTCAAACTATTTTTAAGAAATATTTTTGGTGTGTTCAAATCTGTGCAGTAAGTGAAATTTTCATAGTATCTATTGCATACTATGCCACATCATTTAAATAACTCTCTCTCACCTATCTATCTACTAATATTTAGAGACCCATGCTGTAAAAATACCAAGCAAATAATATGGGAATTATCTACAAAGCTCATTTAGTGAAAAAAATTTGTCAGCATTTAAGATAAGCTGATGGGTTTATGGACCATGCCTCTCTCAGTAGTATTTTCTATGTCTGGAACAGTCATCCTATGTCCTGCGGCCAAGATAGCTCTCATCTCTCCCTCATGTCTTAGTTCAAGCACAAAGCCTTCATCAAACCTTAGGCTATCTCGTATGCCTGGCCGTCAGTGGGCCTCAAGCTTGGCTGCAAATTGAAATCATCTGGGTAGTGAGGACTCTCATGCCTCTGTTTTCCTTCAGAGACTTCCATTCACTTGGTCTGGGATGAAGACTTGGTGTGGGGAATTTTAGAGACTTCATAGCTTAGTCTAATGTGAACTCCACATTATTCCTCCTCCTTTATATTGACATAATCTGTCCTCCACTTCAATATATGCTTCTTCATGGAAGAAGTTTAGTTGGCCTTTTTTTGCCACAGCATTTAACATAGCAATGGTATAATATTAGGCATTGAAAGAGTGTTTATGAGATCGTGCTGACTACAGGAACCGGTGAATAATGATGCGGTGGTGTCTAAGATAGGTGTTATTAGGGAAATGTGATGAGAGTATATAAGGTCTGGTATTCTGAGAGAGGTATGAATGAGCTAAGAGTCAGGAATATTGATTAGAGCTAAAGAGGAAAGAGGAATTCCTAGAATATTTGTTGTACCGGTAAAACAGTATCAGAGGCAAAGTAGCAAAAAAGAAATGATGTCAAATGGTGGGTCAGTGACTTTCCCTACCTCATGCTAGTTTGTGTCGGGATGCATGGCACCTGGCTGTGCACCATTCCATTTGAGTGTCTTTCACCAAACTGACAGTGAAGAAAGTAACATGGACCGGTAACTTGGACCCATTAACATATTCTCCCCTCCCCCGACCCCAGCAGTCTGGACATGAAACCTAAGGAACAAAGTGTTCAGAACGTTCATAGCACTTTATCATGAAGAACGAGGAGATGAAATCTGGTGCTGTGTCTTGTAGTCAAGATGCCGGATCACTTGACATTTGCACAGGGCACGGCTGAGTGATAAGACCATGAGAGCTCACTGCTCCAAAGAGTAAAGACAGTTTTGTGGTTTTGTTTGAGAGTTTTCTAAATGTAAGTAAACCCCAACCACTTTTAATAACTCATAGAGTTCCAGTCTTGTTAATAGCTGACCAACTCTTTGAAAGTAAACATATAAGGATTTGCTTTTATATTTGTGTTAACACAAGCCCACCTTCTACCCACCTCCCACATCAAAAGAAGAATCATTAAAGCTGAGCACAGGGTAGTTGCAAAATAACTACTAGATATATCTTAATCACTGAGGTGAGTAGCCAGAGCAGTCCAAGGCCTATCTTTCTGAAATCACTAAATCAAATGATTTTTTTGAAGAGATGAGTCATCTTTACAAAATGAAAAATTAGTAAGAACACTGATCTCAAGATCAAGAGTCCCAGAGAATGTCCCAAAATTATAATTAAAAAAATTACTTAAAATTAGGTTTTTCTTTTTATATATTTAACAAATGAATTAGGGGCAGTTATTAGTGATGGAGTGGACTAATGAGCTGTTAATTCTAAAATTTTCAAGGAGCAATTTCAGGATTTTTTTTTGTATATCTTCAGGCTATAATTAATTTATAAAACCTAGTTCAGCTGAGAACTAATGTCATAAATAACAATGTTATGTAGACAACATTTCCTTGGAGAAAGAACTAAAGTAAAACAAATCCACTCCATCTATTAGCCAATCAGCCATAGGAATATGATGTGTTTTTCTTTATAGAAAAACACTAAGAAATACAGTATAGTTAGTGCCTTTTAGGCTGTGTTAAAGTTTTTATAAAATGATATGATTTAATAGTTATAAATCTCAGGGAGGGTAAGTACTATTGTTTTATTGTTTATACATATATAGATATTCATATTTACATATATAAATATTTATATACCTGTATATGAAGAAACATAGACTTAGAGAAATTAAACAGTGTTTCCAGTGTCACATATATTGTACATTCATAGAGGAATAAATAATTACTGAGAAATTAATGTGCACGAGTACTTTTAAAAAAATATTCAATTCAGTTAAATTAAAAAAAGAGAAATTAAAATTTACCCATTATTCTCACCCTCTACCCCCCACCATCACCTCTGGCAACCACCAATCTGTTCTCTGTATCTATAAGCTATTTTTAAAATTTGTTTTGTTTTCTGCTTTTGTTTCTTTGTTTTTTACATGCTACATATAGGAGAGATCATATGGTATATAGAATTTGGCTTTTTTCTCTCTGACTTATGTCACTTAGCATAATGCCCTCAAGGTCCATCCATGTCACAAATGGCTAAATAATATTCTATTGTATATATATATTACAAATCCTTTATCCATTCATTCATTGATGAATACTTACTTAGGTTGTTTCAGTGCTCCAGTAATTTTATGGGACAGAGGAGGTGATAGTGATCAAAATACATAGACACTTGTGAAGAAGCTTACTTTTTAGCGGGGAAAAAAAAAGCAATATAAGTAAGTTAAAAAAATAATCCAATAGAGAAATAACAAATGGTGAAAAGATTTATACAAAGAATAAAAACATGCCAATTGAAAACTTAAAATACCATTTAGGATAGCTTCAAAATATGAAATTCTTAGGAATAGATTTAATAAAATATGTGTAAGACCTATAAACTTAAACCTATGAAAGCATTCCTCTTTAATAGAAATTACAAAACCTAAATAAATGACGATATATACTATGTTCATGAATCAGAAGACTCAGTATCACTAAGATATATATTGCGCCCAACTTGATTTATAGATTTACTAAAATCCTGATCAAAAAACCCCAAAAGCATTCTCATAGAAATTTACAAGCTGATTCAAAAATTTATATGGGGGCTTCCCTGGTGGCGCAGTGGTTGAGAATCTGCCTGCCAATGCAGGGGACACGGGTTCGAGTGTCCCTGGTCTGGGAAGATCCCACATGCCACGGAGCAACTAGGCCCGTGAGCCACAACTACTGAGCCTGTGCGTCTGGAGCCTGTGCTCCGCAACAAGAGAGGCCGTGATAGTGAGAGGCTCGCGCACCGTGATGAAGAGTGGCCCCCGCTCGCCACAACTAGAGAAAGCCCTCGCACAGAAACGAAGACCCAACACAGCCAAAAATAAATAAATAAATAAATAAATTTAAAAAAAATTTATATTGCAGTGTAAGGGTCTAGAATAGCCAAAACAATTTTAGGAAAGGACTAAATTGATGACTCACAATATGTAATTTTAAGACTTTTTTTTTTTCAATTTTTAAAAAATTGGAGTGTAGTTGCTTTACAATGTTGTGTTAGTTTCTGCTGTACAACGAAGTGCATCAGCAATATGTGTACATATATTCCCCTCCCTCTTGGACCTCCTTCCCACTCCCACCCCATCCCACCCATCTAGGTCATCACAGATGAATGGATAAAGAAGATGTGGTACATATATACAATGGAATATTAGCCATAAAAAGGAACGAAATTGGGTCATTTGTAGAGATGTGGATGGACCTAGAGTCTGTCATACAGAGTGAAGTCAGAAAGACTTATTATTAAAGTACATTAATAAAGTGAGGATAAACATATAGATCAATGGACAGAATAAAGAATTCATAAATCAACCTGTACATATATGAGTGATTGTTTTTTGTCAATAGTGCTAAGGTAGCTCAATGGAAAAAGGACAGTATTTTCAACATATGGTGTTTCTATATCCATATGAGAAAAAATGAATCCACACAATGCACAAAAATGAACATGAAGTCAATTGTATAACACTTTGAAATATTTTTTTCAAGGTTATGCATATACTTCATCGTACAACTCAGCAATTTCTCTTATAGGAATGAAAACTAATGTCATATGAAAATGACTCAAATGTCTATAGCAACTTAAATCATAATAGACCAAAACAGGAAACACCTCAAAAGTCCATCACCTGGTAAATGAATAAACAAATAGGTGGTGCATCTATACAGTGCATAAAAAGCAACAAAAGGAAATGAACTCCAAATTCATTCAATGAAACGGATGAAACTACAAAAAATAATCATATGTGAAAGGAACCAGACACAAAAGACTGCATATGGTTTGATTTCATTTACTTGAAAGCAGATCAGTGATTGCCATGGGCTCAAGGTGAGGGCAGTTTGATAATAGCAAAGGTCCTCAAAGTAAGTTTTAAGAGTGACGGAAATGTTCTATATCTTGATCTAAGTGATGTTTACACGCCTGTATATTGAATATATTTGCCAAAACTCATTGAAAAGAAAACTTATAACTGAATATAAATTACACCTCAGTGAAGCAGACTTTAAAAAAGTATAAGACATTCTATAAAGAATGAGGGATTGAAGGGGAAGACATCTCCAAGAAAATGATATATTAAAAGTGTATATAGAAAGCCAATAAAAGTAGTGCAAATGCTAAACCTATTGCTACCTCCACGGCAAGAATCAAGCTAAAATTCCTCCAGCTCCATTTAAACCCTCTAGAAGGAATATATACAACAAAGTTTGGGAGAAAGCACATCCCCAGAAGAAAGAATGGATAGGCAGAAATGATTGAATTACCCTGCAAAAAGAGAAGGAAGGCAAGCATCTCTGTGTAGGCAAAGGGAAAAGACATAGGAGACAAGGTCAGAGATGTAGCCAGACACTAGTCACTCACAGCTCTATAATTCAAGGGAAGAGCTGGGATTTTATTCTAATTGTGAAAGTGGGGAGAGGTATTATAGAGTGGAGTGGGTTGTATAATTTGTATTTTAAAAATTTACTCTGGGGACGTCCCTGGTGGTGCGGTGGTTAAGATTCCACCTGCCAATGCAGGGAACAGGGGTTTGATCCCTAGTCTGGGAAGATCCCACATGCCGTGGAGCAACTAAGCCCACGCGCCACGACTACTGAGCCTGCACTCTAGAGCCCGCAAGCCACAACTGCTGAGCCCGTGCGCCACAACTACTGAAGCCTGTGCACTCTAGGGCCCGCGTGCCGCAACTGCTCAGCCCACATGCTGCAACTACTGAAGCCTGTGCGCCTAGAGCCCTTGCTCTGCAACAAGAGAAGCCACCACAAGGAGAAGCCTGCGCACCACAATGAAGAGTAGCCCCCCGCTCACCACAAATAGAGAAAGCCCTCACGCAGCAATGAAGACCCAACGCAGCCAAAAAAAAAATTTACTCTGCTTTGTATAAAATAGATCTTATGAGGGCAAGTGTGCAAACAAGGAAGCAATTGGGAGACTATTGCCATAGAGAAGTGTTGGGTCAGAGTGGCAGCAGTGGTGAATTGTTTAGAAGATTAGTTAATAGGACTAATGATGGATTGGGTGTAGAAAGTGAGGGAAAGAGAAGAATTAAAGATGCTGCCAAACTTTTTGTTCTAAGCAATGGGGTAAATGTGGTTGCTATTTGCTGAGGAGCAGAGGTTTGGGTATACAGTTTGGGGGATGGGTATACAGTTGAGAGCCTGGACTTGAACATCCATCTTCTTTTGTAAGAGATCACACCATTGTATGTCAGAAGAAAGGCCTCTTAATAGATAACACTTTGTTTCTATTTTCCTGTAACTTTGGATACCTTCTTGTACCCAATTTACATTGCCTTTTACTTTTTTTCTCCTGCAGTCTGCAGTATTTATGGGCACTTAAAAGATCTAAGTCACTAATTTTCAGAGTGTGTATTGTCCTCAATTTCTGCAGACAGACTCAGAGACCTTACAAGTGAAGAAGAAACCACTCAGGCTTCAGACCTCTGTCCTCAGACTCCCTGTGGCCAGAAGACCTGCACTTTAATATTTGGGGTTGACAATTTTTTTTTTCGTAAAGGGCCAGAGAGTAAATATTTTCAACTTTAAAGACAGTATAGTTCCTGTTGCAACTACTCAAATTTGCACTGTAACACGAAAGTGGCCATGGGCAATATGTTAATGAATTAATGTGACCATCCTTCAATGTATTTACAGAATCAGGTGGCTGGCTGAGAGTGGCCTGTGGGTTGTAATTTGCCAACCCTTGATGTAAGGAAATGGTTTCATTTATCTCTAAAGTCCTACTTCTCCATGTTTGCTGACTGAATCTTACAGGTGATATAATTTAGGGTGACTAGGAAATTTGCATGAAAATATGGGTCTTTGAGCAACCCTCATTAATCCTGTAGATTCTCACTCCCATTTATTATAGCAACAGCTATAAAAAAACACTCAGCAATCAGAATGAATGTTCTTTGAAATTAAGAACTTTAAATATTCCTTCATATTCGATCAGTTTATTCTTTCATTCTTAAAAATGAACTACTGAGGAAAAACAAACAAAGAAAGAAAATGAGCGTGGGTATATCAGTGTATGAGAAAGCAATTAAGAAATGGCTTATGATAGGACTTCCCTGGCGGTCCAGTGGTTAAGATTCCGTGCTTCCACTGCATGGAGCACGGGCCAGATCCCTGGTCGGGGAACTAAGATCCCGCATGCCACGTGGCATGGCCTAAAAATAAATAAAAAAATAAAAATAAAAATTTAAAAAAAAAAGAAATGCCTTAAGAGTGCTTTTACTTTTTTACATGTATGTCTGGGGTTTGAGTAACTTTGGACCAAAAATGGAAATATCACAGATTTCATGGCATCTAATAGATGTCTTTGTGTTTCTTAACCACAAGGACTGGTTTTAACTAACATCCAGGTGGGGGAAGAGAAATCCATAAAAGGAGGCTTAGGGCTGATAAACGCTAGACCAGTATTTCTCAGCCTTGACACTCTCGACATCCTGTGGTTGTGGTTATGTATCCTGGCATCATAGGAGATTTCACAGCATTCCTGGCCTCTACCCAGTAGATGCTGGTAGCACCCTCAACTTGAGACAACAAAATATGTCTGCAGACCGTGACAAATTTCTCC
Source organism: Balaenoptera physalus (assembly GCF_965194825.1). Classification (NCBI taxonomy): domain Eukaryota; kingdom Metazoa; phylum Chordata; class Mammalia; order Artiodactyla; family Balaenopteridae; genus Balaenoptera; species Balaenoptera physalus. Next base: position 95,558,888 of record NC_138890.1, on the reverse strand, counting down.
TGGGGGACGATGAAACTGCCCCCCATTGAGAACCACTAAGATACAGGATTCAAAGTAGTCCTAACACCACCACTTTTCGCTCCAGGTTCAGGCAGAGATTATACTTCTGCTTTTGTTCTTTTCAAGCACAGATACTTTCTCACTTGGCAACAGCATCTTATACTTTAGAAGATAATGAACAAAATCTGTGCATGAAGGATGAATTTTCCTTGATTCTTCTAATTTCTGTGGATAGCATTATGAAAAGAAAAGTATGAGAATAAGTATGTTAAATTATTACCAAAATGACTCTATTATGTTTCTGATAGTTTAGGGACCATTCACATATACAGACCTATTAAAAGTCAAATGATAGAGGGTATGTATTTTGCATTTACTTTCTGACTATTTTTAAACACTTGCCCTATCAAATGGGAAAATTGCATTTAGTAAAATTCCAGTTTTAAAAAGAAGCATAATGGGAAAATTGTTATACAAGAAACCATATTAAAAGTTGCAAACCAAATCTTTTCAGGTAATTGATCTTAAATTCGGTAATAATTTTGTATTGATTTTGCTGAAATCACTGTATTAGACCTGACTGCAAATCTCACAGACATTTAAACAAATATTTTTAAAAGGCATTTATTTCTTACAAAAGATGGACCATCATGTTGATTGTGTCACAGTATAATAATGTGTTTATAGAGGAAAGAAAGTCTAATTCTGTGCAATCTTTTTTTTTTTCTTTACTTTTTGGCTGCACCGCGCAGCATGTGGGATCTTATTTCCCTGACCAGAGATCAAACCCACGCACCCTGCAGTGGAAACATGGAGTCTTAACCTCTGGAAAGCCAGAGAAGTCCCTAATTCTGTGCAATCTTGAGAAATTAAAATATCATATAAAATACAGTTTTTTGCATAAAACATTGACATTGCTATAGACTTTTAAAGTTTTAGGGATTTCAGTGCATTCTGAACTATTAAATCTTTAATATAACCATATAAAATTCTATGAAATCATTTTTATTTATCGAGCATTTAAAATGTGTTAGGGTTGAGGACAAATGGATGAATAAGAAATAAAGATTGTTAACTAAAGATCTCACTGATTTAAATATTGGCCCAAAGTTCAATGAAGATGTTGTCCAGAATTCGGTAGGAAGCCAGTCTTACTGGAAATATTGAGTATTAGACAGTGCTCTGCTGCATTGGTGCACAGAGCCCTCAGCTGTGCCAGAAAGATTTAATGCCCCCCTTGGCTCTTCACTTTCAAAATTCATATTATTCTGTAGAAATGTGAAAAACTCTTGATGTAATATTTAGCATATATCATAAACACCTAAACCATACTCCACAGGGTCGAAGCTACACTTACCATAGGAGATATTTGATGTAATACAAATATTGGATATATATCACTTTTTGAGCACGGCATTTGGGGACCTGCAGGCGTGGCTACAACATACTCTGCCCCAGGCCTCTTGTGAGGCACAATGGGGAGGATGAAAATACAGTCTCACATACTTTTATTACATGGAGGTTCATCTGAAGTGTTTGTTAGAGACATTAAATACCACAGAAATGCAAACTGGGGAGCAAAAGTGTTATCCAAGGCAACACAGACTTGGGCAGTGAAGTTTCATAGAAGACGTGTCTTTCAGCAGCATCAAAACCCCTGACATGTTTTAAACAAGAGGCAGAGATATGCAGTTGAATCAAAAGAACTGAAGGGTTTATTGTAACTGGATTGCAGTAGTGTGAATGGATACAATTCTAGTGGACCATGAGACTGGAAAAGCTACTGACCAGTTGAACCCAAATGGTTGAAAACATCATGTTAAAGAGTATATAATCTCTCTGCAGAAAATGGTAAGCAAACCAGGTCTCTGCAGAGTACATTTCAAATGCCACAAAAATGAACATCCCTAGCAAGTTCTTGTAGGGACATGTTAGGAATTCTAGTGGAAAAATTTAGCTAAAATGATGACCTTAGACACATTGTTTAAAATCACAGAATAATTTATAAGCTTATCAATAGGGATGGATTAGGTAAATTGTGATCTATTTACTTAATGGAATATTATATTGCTGGTATAAAGATAAGTTTTAAGTTAAGTAAACACTATTTTAAGAAGAATAAATTGTGGCTCTTAAGTAAAAAAGATGGGTCTATCTTGGAGGAGAAATTAATGCAATGGGATATGTTTACAGAACATTGAAAACTAGGTTAAACCAGTATATATATACAATGATTCTTCTGTAAATTTTATAAATTAGTATTGAAACAGGAGGGAAGGGGGCAGGGCACAACCTTTAAAAGAATGACATAGCCCGAGGACACAACATAAACTGATTAGAACCAAATAGGTCCAAGATGGCAGAAGATTTGACTGCCAATGGACCTTGAGCCTCATTATATGCTCATTGTAATACAATAGCATATGCTAAATGACACACCCACCAGCACCATGTCAGTTCCAAGGCTGAACATAAAGGTCAAAAGTGGGTGGTGTCTCAGTTCCTGGAAATCCCCATCCCTTCCCCAAAATAGCTGGAATACCCCTCCCACTCATTAGCCTGTGAAATCACCCACCCCTATAAAAACTGACAACCCCATACCCTGGGGCCACTCTGGCCTTCTGAGACGGCCCACACTCTGTCTGTGGAGTGTGTTTCTCTCTAAATAAATCCACTTCTTAACTATCACTTTGTCTCTCGCTGAACTCTTTCTGCGATGAGACATCAAGAACCTGAGCTTCATTAAGTCCTGAGACCAGGTGTGTGATCTCAGTTAAAAGACTGTGGGTTCAAGTCCCAATCTGGGTTTTGGCTGGGTTCGAGTGCTGGTGCTGGGTTCAAGTCCCAATCTGAGTTGAACAGTTTCAGTATGAACATTAAATGTTGTACTAATGAACACCATAATGTTAATGGTAATACTCTCTGGTTTATAGGATTATGAGTAAGCATTAATTTTATCTCTCAGCTTATCTGCATTTTCTAAATCCTCTACAATGAACATACAGTGCTTTTATAATAAGCTAAAAGGCTATTGAAATTAGTTTTTAAATTAAAGAGAGTTTTTAGTAAGCTGAATGAAGTAACTAATATGAATTCTTTTGGAAGATGTCTAGGGTACCAACAGGAAATGGAGAAATCAAAGATGCTGCTGAAATTTTAAGTTTAACACACAGGGATGTTTAGTGATTTTATTATGTGAGACAGTGATCAAACGGAGGTTATATTGGAAGGAGGAAAATAATTAATTTGGTTTCTTGTATTGTGTTCGAGATGAATTTTATTTGGAAGTGTCAATAAGAAATTGGAACTACTTCTTCAGAGCTCAATACAGGACAGAACTTGCTAGAAAGTGCTTGAATAATAGCCAGCTTGCAGGTGCATGGGTGCAGAGTCAGTTGTGCCAGAGCTTGATTTAGTAAGCCCAATCTGCTGTTCTCATTCAGAATCCTATTCCTCTGTGAAAAGCACTGAAATTTTATCATCTTAACTGAAATCCTTGGAAATTTGATAAAGAAATTCAAGGGACTATTTAAATTTGTAAAATAGTGTTTCAAAATTCCTGCCATTGTAAGTAATATAACCAGTAAACGAGGGGGTGTGAGTGACACTTTACAATTTCAGTGATTTTATAACCCTAATTACTACCCCGTAGTGCATAGGTGAACCAATTCACTATACTTAGAAAACAATGAAAGTCTAATAAGCCTCAGTTAGCTTATACCTATTTATCAAATTCCATAACGTGTTATTAACATTTTACAATTAAGTATCTTTAAAGTTTCAGGAATTACCTTTTAAAATAAATTAATTTTTGTGTATTTTCAAAGCTCACATTTTGTTTTATTTTATTTTTTTATTAATTTATTTATTTTTGGCTGTGTTGGGTCTTCGTTTCTGTGCAAGGGCTTTCTCTAGTTGCGGCAAGCGGGGGCCACTCTTCATCGCGGTGCGCGGGCCTCTCACTATCGCGGCCTCGCTTGTCGCGGAGCACAGGCTCCAGACGCGCAGGCTCAGTAGTTGTGGCTCACGGGCCTAGTTGCTCTGCAGCATGTGGGATCTTCCCAGACCAGGGCTCGAACCCGTGTCCCCTGCATTGGCAGGCAGATTCTCAACCACTGCACCACCAGGGAAGCCCTATTTTATTTTTTAATGAGAACATTTTTCTCTGTATTACCATCTCTTTTTTTATTTAATTTTTTTATACACCAGGTTCTTATTAGTTATCTATTTTATACATGTTAGTGTATACATGTCAATCCCAATCTCCCAATCCATCCCACCACCACCACCCCCACCTCACTTTCCCCCCTTGGAGTCCATACCTTTGTTCTCTACATCTGTGTCTCTATTTCTGCCTTGCAAACCAGTTCATCTCTACCATTTTTCTAGTTTCCACATATATGCGTTAATATACAATATTTGTTTTTCTCTTTGTGACTTACTTCACTCTGTATGACAGTCTCTAGGCCCACTCACATCTCTACAAATGACCCAATTTCATTCCTTTTTATGGCTAGTATTCCATTGTACATATGTACCATATCTTCTTTATCCATTCGTCCATCGATGGGCATTTAGATTGCTTCCATGACCTGGCTATTGTAAATAGTGCTGCAATGAATATTGGGGTGCATGTGTCTTTTTGAATTATGGTTTTCTCTGGGTATATGCTAGTAGTTGGATTGCTGGGTAATTCTATTTTTAGTTTTTTAAGGAACCTCCATACTGTTCTCCATAGTGGCTGTATCAGTTTACATTCCCACCAACAGTGCAAGAGGGCTCCCTTTTCTCCACACCCTCTCCAGCATTTGTTGTTTGTAGATTTTCTGATGATGGCCATTCTAACTGGTGTGGGGTGATACCTCACTGTAGTTTTGATTTGCATTTCTCTAATAATTAGTGATATGGAGCAGTTTTTCATGTGCCTCTTGTCCATCTGTATGTCTTCTTTGGAGAAATGTCTATTTAGGACTTCTGCCCATGTTTTAATTGGGTGGTTTTTTTAATATGGTGCTACATGAACTGGTTATATATTTTGGAGATTAATCCTTTGTCAGTTGATTTGTTTGCAAATATTTTCTCCCATTCTGAGGGTTGTCTTTTTGTCTTGTTTATAGTTTCCTGTGCTGTGCAAAAGCTTTTAAGTTTCATTAGGTCCCATTTCTTTATTTTTGTTTTTATTTCCTTTACTCTAGGAGGTGGGTCAAAAAAGATCTTGCTGTGATTTATGTCAAAGAGTGTTCTTCCTATGTTTTGCTCTAAAACTTTTATAGTGTCTGGTTTTACATTTAGTTCTTTAATCCATTTTGAGTTTATTTTTGTGTATGGCATTAGGGAGTGTTCTAATTTCATTCTTTTACATGTAGCTGTCCAGTTTTCCCAGCACCACTTATTGAAGAGGCTGTCTTTTCTCCATTGTATATCCTTGCCTCCTTTGTCATAGATTAGTTGACCATAGGAGCATGGGTTTATCTCTGGGCTTTCTGTCCTGTTCCATTGATCTATATTTCTGTTTTTGTGCCAGTACCATATTATCTTGATTACTGTAGCTTTGTAGTATAGTCTGAAGTCAAGGAGTCTGATTCCTCCAGCTCCATTTTTTTCCCTCAAGATCGCTTTGGCTATTTGGGGTCTTTTGTGTCTCCATAAATATTTTAAGATGGTTTGTTCTAGTTCTGTAAAAAATGCCATTGGTAATATGATAGGGATTGCATTGCATCTGTAGATTGCTTTGGGTAGTATAGTCATTTTGACAATATTGATTCTTCCAATCCAAGAACATGGTATATCTCTCCATCTGTTTGTGTCATCTTTGATTTCTTTCATCAGTGACTTATAGTTTTCTGAATACAGGTCTTTTTCCTCCTTAGGTAGGTTTATTCCTAGGTATTTTACTCTTTTTGTTGCAATGGTAAATAGGATTGTTTCCTTAATTTCTCTTTCTGATATTTCGTTGTTAGTGTATGGGAATGCAAGAGATTTCTGTGAATTTTGTATCCTGCAACTTCACCAAATTCATTAGTAGCTATAGTAGTTTTCTGGTGGCATCTTTAGGATTTTCTGTGTATCACCGTTTTCATGTCATCTGCAAACAGTGACAGTTTTACTTCTTTTTTTCTGATTTGGATTTCTTTTATTTCTTCTTCTATTGCTGTGGCTAAGACTTCCAAAACTATGTTGAATGATAGTGGCAAGACTGGACTTCCTTGTCTTGTTCCTGATCTTAGAGGAAATGCTTTCAGTTTTTCCCCATTGAGAATAATATTTGCTGTGGGTTTGTCATAGATGGCCTTTATTATGTTGAGGTAGGTTCCCTGCATGCCCATTTTCTGGAGAGTTTTTATCATAAATCGGTGCTGAGTTTTGTCAAAAGCTTTTTCTGCATGTATTGAGATGATCATATGGTTTTTCTTCTTCAATTTGTTAATATGGTGTATCACATTGATTGATTTGTGTACATTGAAGAATCCTTGCATCCCTGGGATAAATTCCACTTGATCAAGGTGTATGATCCTTTTAATGTGTTGTTGGATCCTGTTTGCTAGTATTTTGTTGAGGATTTTTGCATCTATATTCATCAGTGATATTGGTCAGTAATTTTCTTTTTTTTGTAGTATCTTTGTCTAGTTTTGGTATCAAGGTGATGGTAGCCTGGTAGAATGAGTTTGGGAGTGTTCCTTCCTCTGCAAATTTTTGCAAGAGTTTGAGAAGGATGGGTGTTAGGTCTTCTCTAAATGTTTGATAGTATTCACCTGTGAAGCCATCTGGTCCTGGACTTTTGTTTGTTGGAAGATTTTTAATCACAGTTTCAATTTCATTACTTGTGATTAGTCTGTTCATGTTTTCTATTTCTTTCTGGTTCGGTTTTGGAAGGTTATACCTTTCTAAGCATTTGTCCATTTCTTCCAGGTTGTCCATTTTATTGGCATAGAGTTGCTTGTAGTAGTCTCTTAGGATGCTTTCTACTTCTGCAGTATCTGTTGTAACTTCTCCTTTTTCATTTCTAATTTTGTTGATGTGAGTCCTCTCCCTCTTTTTCTTGATGAGTCTGGCTGAGGGTTTATCAATTTTGTTTATCTTCTCAAAGAACCAGGTTTTAGTTTTATTGATCTTTGCTATTGTTTTCTTTATTTCTATTTCATTTATTTCTGCTCTGATCTTTACGATTTCTTTCATTCTGCTAACTTTGGGTTTTGTTTGACTTCTTTCTCTAGTTCCTTTAGGTATAAGGTTAGATTGTTTATCTGAGATTTTTCTTGTTTCTTGAAGTAGGATTGTATTGCTATAAACTTCCCTCTTAGAACTGCTTTTGATGCATCCCATAGGTTTTGGTTTTCATTGTCATTTGTCTCTAGGTATTTTTTGATTTCTTCAGTGATCTCTTGGTTATTCAGTAATGTATTGTTTAGTCTCCATGTGCTTGTGTTTTTTACGTTTTATTCCCTGTAATTGATTTCTAATCTCATAGCATGTGGTCGGAAAAGATGCTTGATATGATTTCAGTTTTCTTAAATTTACTGAGGCTTGATTTGTGACCCAAGATGTTAACTCTCCTGGAGAATGTTCCATGTGCACTTGAGAAGAAAGTGTAATCTGCTGTTTTTGGATGGAATGTCCTATAAGTATCAATTATATCTATCTAGTCTATTGTGTCATTTAAAGCTTGTGTTTCCTTATTAATTTTCTGTCTGGATCTGTCCTTTGGTGTAAGTGAGGTGTTGAAGTCCCCCATATTATTGTGTTACTGTCGATTTCCTCTTTTATAGCTGTTAGCATTTGCCTCATGTACTGAGGTGCTCCTATGTTGGGTTCAAAGCTCACATTTTAAAATTCCAATATTTATTTCTTTATTGCTGTTTTATATCTCAACTACTAACAAAAGCATTCTTATTCAAAGTAGAATAATCAGCAGTAATCCTATTTATCTTTGTATAGCAGATCCCAACAAGAGAAGATAAAAAGGATTAGACTGAACCAGGCATACTATGGTATGCAAAAATTCAACTTTACATATTAACGTACATATTTTCTGTTATCTACCCCATAAATCATGACCTTAAGTTATCAAAGGAATATTTACTATCTTGACACTTCTTAATCAACAATTTTTTGAATATAACTGCTATCTGTGCTAGGTTGTATTGGGACAGCAAATGAAATGTGTTGTGAGCCTTAAGAAAGATATATTGTCTTTGGTTTTTGTCCTCCAGAGGTATTTTACAAAATTTCTCCTCTCCTTTGCCTAATGTCATAAATAATGTCGTCATTAGTCGTCTAGTAACTTAAGCATAGAAGCCTCAACATCACTTTTGACTCTTTCTTCATCACCTTTGTTTTTGATTGCTAAGAAATATCACTTTTTTCTCTTCAACCTAGTATTTATTTCTTCTCTGTTTCCTATGGGGATTTCTCCTCACCTTTTAAAATTTCTAAACATCAGATTATTACAGGATTTGTTCTTAGATAGCTCCTCTATCTTCATTAACTACCTGGGAGATAACATCTCATCTCTTGGTTTTAAATATAATTTATTTGAGGCTGATCACGAAGTTATACTTGCACCCCAAACTCTATCCCTGAAAAACCATTCATACAACTGTTAGTCGGCCTGGCATCTCCACTTCCCTGTTGAATAGGCATCTCACATGTAACATGGCTGCAGTGAAACATTTTATACCATGCTCCCTCAATCCCCAAAGTTATCTTATTAGGTTGACTGTGTTCCTCATCTCAATAATTAGCAACTCCCTTCCTTGAGATGCACAGAGAAAAATTACAAAAGACATCTTTTCCCGCTCTCCACATCACACATCTAATTTGAAACCGTGTAACTCAGATTGGGACTTGAACCCACACACCAAGACTCAAACCCTGCCTAAACCCAGATTGGGATTGAACCCACGTACCCGGACTCAAACCCAGGGAAAACCCAGATTGGGACTTGAACTCACAGTCTGTTAACTGAGATCACACACCAGGTCTCAGGACTTAATGAGGCCCAGGTTCTTTTTATTTTTTATTAGTTATCTATTTTATACATATTAGTGTATATATGTCAATCCCAATCTCCCAATTCATCCCACCCAACCCCCCTCCCCCGCCACTTTCCCCCCTTGGTGTCCATACGTTTGTTCCCTACATCTGTGTCTCTATTTCTGCCTTGCAAACCGGTTCATTTGTACCATTTTTCTAGATTCCACATATATGGTTAATGTACGACATTTGTTTTTCTCTTTCTGACTTCACTCCTTATGACAGTTTCTAGGTCCACCCACCCACATCTCTACAAATGACCCAGTTTCATTCCTTTTTCTGGCTGAGTAACATTCCATTGTATATATGTACCACATTGAAACTCAGGTTCTTGATGTCTCATCGCAGAAAGAATTCAGTGAGAGACAAAGTGATAGGTAAGAAGTGGATTTATTTAGAGAGAAGCACACTCCACAGACAGAGTGTGGGCCATCTCAGAAGGGGAGAGTGGCCCTAACATATGGGGTTGTTAGTTTTTATAGGGGTGGGTGATTTCATAGGCTAACGAGCGGGAGGAATATTCCAGCTATTTTGGAGAAGGGGTAGGGATTTCCAGGAATTGGGACACCGCCCGCTTCTGACTTTTATGTTCAGCCTTGGAACTGACATGGTGCTGGTGGGTGTGTCATTTAGCATATTCTGTTATATTACAATGAGCATATAATGAGGCTCAAGGTCCACTGGAAGTCGAATCTTCCGCCATTTTGGACCTATTTAGGTTCAAATAGGTTCTAATCAGTTTATGTTGTGTCCTCAGGCTATGTCATTCTTTTAAAGCGTTTGCCCTGCCTCCTACCCTTCTGTTTCAAATTCATCATCAATTTTTCAAAATAATTTCATATTATCCAGAATCCAACCATTTCTTACTGTCTCCATGGTAACCACTCTTATGTAAGCCAGCATTATCTTTAGCTTGGATTATTTCAGTAGTCTCATAACTGGTGTCCCTATTCCATCTTTGTACTTACCCAGGCTACTCTCCACTCAGCTACCACAGAAATCTTTTTAAAAACTATATCAAATTTAAAAGAGTGACACATTGCTCCAAATTTTCCGGTGGCTATCCATCTCACTCAGGCTAATAAAAATCAGTGTTCTCACCATGGACTATCAGTTGCTCTGTGATTTGGTCTCCTATCCTCCCTAACTTTGTAATCTCCTTTTCCACACTCTTGTTCACCCTGCTGTACCCACATTGGCCTCCCTGCTGTTCCTCAATCATGCTGTGAAAGCCCCTGACTCAACAGGCTTTGTTTTAGTTGGTCCTGATGTGTGTTTTCTCCAGTAGTCACATGATTCCCTCCCTCACTTCTTTCAGGTCTCTTTCAAGTTATTCTCATCCTAGAGTCTACCCACTGCAGAGTAGTTTTATTTATTTATTTTCCTCTTCCTAACATGAATCATCACCTGATAGATAATCAGTTGATTGTTTAATGTCTACATTTTCCTAATCAGAATGCAAGCTGTATGTGTACAGGGGTCTTTGTTTCTGGTTTGTTACTATAGTGTATCCTGCTTCTAAATCTGAGATAGATGCTTAATAAGTGTCCAATGCATAAATAACTAAATGAATATTCTCAATATTAAATACACAAATGAACCCCCACTTTCTTACATAACAAATTTTTGAAGAAAAAGACATTTGAATTAAAATATAAAATTGCCAAAAGTAAACTGAAAAGGAACAGGCGTTTTCAATACCAAGAAGCAAATGCTTTATGAAATCACCAAATATACCTGCCTGTTAGACAGAGACATGAAAGATATATTTCTAGAATGCATTTTAATCATTGATTTTATTTTTGAACATAGTATAACATTCAGGATGAGGTTAAAGTATCACTATTTTTTGAATGTATACTGTTATTTTTTAAATCTTTATTCAAATACAATATTTTTTTTCAGATAAATTGTATTTCCCCTCTTCTACCATTTCACTAAATAAGGGAAAATGTAACGAAATATTCAGATACAAATCAACTATACTCCAATAAAAATTTTAAAAAACTGCTAAAAAATATTCAGATACATATTTTTTTTTACATATTTATTGGAGTATAATTGCTTTACAATGGTGTGTTAGTTTCTGATTTTTAACAAAGTGAATCAGCTATACATATACTAATATCCCCATATCTCCTCCCTCTTGCGTCTCCCTCCCACACTCTCTATCCCACCCCTGTAGGTGGTCAAAAAGCACCAAGCTGATCTCCCTGTGCTATGCAGCTGATTCCCAAGAGCTATCTATTTCACATTTCATAGTATGTATAAGTCCATGCCACTATCTGACTTCGTCCCAGCTTACCCTTCCCCCTCCCCAGGTCCTCAACTCCATTCTCTACATCTGTATCTTTATTCCTGTCCTGCCCGTAGGTTCTTCAGAACCATTTTTTTTTAGATCCCATATATATGTGTTAGCATACGGTATTTGTTTTTCTCTTTATGACTTACTTCACTCTGTGTGACACTCTAGGTCCATCCACCTCACTACAAATAACTCAATTTCATTTCTTTTTATGGCTGAGTAATATTCCATTGTATATATGTGCCACATCTTCTTTAACCATTCATGTGTTGATGGACATTTAGGTTGCTTCCATTACCTGGCTATTGTAAATAGTGCTTCAATGAACATTGTGGTACATGTCTCTTTTTGAATTATGGCTTTCTCAGGGTATATGCCCAGTAGTGGGATTGCTGAATCGTATGGTAGTTCTATTTTTAGTTATTTAAGGAATCTCCATACTGTTTTCCATAGGGCTGTATCAGTTTACATTCCCACCAACAGTGCAAGAGGGTTCACTTTTCTCCACACCCTCTCCAACATTTATTGTTTGTAGATTTTTCGATGATGGCCATTCTGACCAGTATGAGGTGATACCTCATTGTAGTTTTCATTTACATTTCCCTAATGATTAATGATGTTGAGCATTCTTTCATGTGTTTGTTGGCAATCTGTATATCTTCTCTGGAGAAACATCTGTTTAGGTCTTATGCCCATTTTTTGGATTGGGTTGTTTGTTTTTTTCATATTGAGCTGCATGAGCTGCTTGTAACTTTTGGAGATTAATCCTTTGTCAGTTGCTTCATTTGCAAATATTTTCTCCCATTCTGAGGGTTGTCTTTTCGTCTTGTTTATGGTTTCCTTTGCTGTGCAAAAGCTTTTAAGTTTCATTAGGTCCCGTTTCTTTATATTTGTTTTTATTTCCATTTCTCTAGGAGGTGGGTCAGAAAGGATCTTGCTGTGATTTATGTGATACAGTGTTCTGCCTATGTTTTCCTCTAAGAGTTTTTATAGTGTCTGAGCTTACATTTAGGTCTGTAATCCATTTTGAGTTTATTTTTGTGTATGGTGTTAGGGAGTGTTCTAATTTCATTCTTTTATATGTAGCTGTCCAGTTATCCCAGCACCACTTATTGAAGAGGTTGTCTTTTCTCCATTGTATATTCTTGCCTCCTTCATCAAAGATAAGGTGACCATATGTGCATGAGTTTATCTCTAGCCTTTCTATCCTGTTCCATTGATCTATATTTCTGTCTTTTTGTGCCAGTACCATACTGTCTTGATTACTGTAGCTTTGTAGTATAGTCTGAAGTCAGGGAGCCTGATTCCTCCAGCTCTCTTTGTCTTTCTCAAGATTGCTTTGGCTCTTCGGGTTCTTTTGTGTTTCTATACAAGTTGTGAAATTTTTTGTTCTCATTCTGTGAAAAATGCCATTGGTAGTTTGATAGGGATTGCATTGAATCTGTAGATTGCTTTGGGTAGTATAGTCATTTGCACAATGTTGATTCTTTCAACCCAAGAACACAGTATATCTCTCCATCTGTTTGTATCATCTTTAATTTCTTTCATCAGGGTCTTACAGTTTTCTGCATACAGGTCTTTTGTCTCCTTAGGTAGGTTTATTCCTAGGTATTTTATTCTTTTTCTTGCAGTGGTAAGTGGGAGTGTTTCCTTAATTTCTCTTTCAGATTTTTCATCATTAGTGTTTAGGAATGCAAGAGATTTCTGTGCACTAATTTTGTATCCTGCTACTTTACCAAATTCACTGATTAGCTCTAGTAGTTTTCTGGTCGCATCTTTAGGATTCTCTGTGTATAGTATCATGTCATCTGCAAACCATGACAGTTTTATTTCTTCTTTTCCAATTTGGATTCCTTTTATTTCTTTTTCTTCTCTGATTACTGTGGCTAAAACTTCCAAAACTATGTTGAATCATAGTGGTGAGAGTGGGCAACCTTGTCTTATTCCTGATCTTAGTGTAAATGGTTTCAGTTTTTCACCATTGAGAACGATGTTGGCTGTGGGTTTGTCACATATGGCCTTTATTATGTTGAGGTAAGCTCCCTCTGTGTCTCCTTTTTGGAGGGTTTTTGTCATAAATGGGTGTTCAATTTTGTTGATAGCTTTTTCTACATCGTTTGAGATGATCATATGGTTTTTGTTCTTCATTTTGTTAATATGGTGTATCACATTGATTGATTTGCATATATTGAAGAATCCTTGCATTCCTGGAATAAACCCCACTTAATCATGGTGTATGATCCTTTTAATGTGCTGTTGGATTCTGTTTGCTAGTATTTTTTTAGGGTTTTTGCATCTATGTTCGTCAGTGATATTGTCCTGTAGTTTTCTTTGTTTGTGACATCTTTGTCTGGTTTTGGTGCCAGGGTGATGGTGGCCTCGTAGAATGAGTTTGGAAGTGTTCCTCCCTCTGCTATATTTTGGAAGTGTTTCAGAAGGATAGGTGTTAGCTCTTCTCTAAATGTTTGATAGAATTCACCTGTGAAGTCATATGGTCTAGGCTTTTGTTTGCTGGAAGATTTTTAATCACAGTATCAATTTCAGTGCTTGTGATTGATCGGTTTATATTTTCTGTTTCTTCCTGTTGTGTCTCGGAGGGTTGTGCTTTGTAAGGATTTGTCCATTTCTTCCAGGTTGTCCATTTTATTGGCATATAGTAGCTTGTAATAATCTTTCATGATCCTCTGTATTTCTGCAGTGTCGGTTGTTACTTCTCCTTATTCATTTCTAATTCTACTGATTTGAGTCTTCTCCTTTTTTTTCTTGCTGAGTCTGGCTAATGGTTTACCAATTTTGTTTATCTTCTCAAAGAACCAGCTTTTAGTTTTATTGATCTTTTCTATTGTTTCCTTCATTTCTTTTTCATTTATTTCTGATCCGATCTTTATGATGTCTTTCCTTCTGCTAACTTTGGAGGTTTTTGTTCTTCTTTGTCTAATTGATTTAGGTGTAAGGTTAGGTTGTTTATTTCAGATGTTTCTTGTTTGTTGAGGTAGGATTGTATTGCTATAAACTTCCCTCTTAGAATTGCCTTTGCTGCATCCCATAGGTTTTGGGTCATAATGTTTTTTACTGTCATTTGTTCCTAGGTATTTTTTTATTTCCTCTTTGATTTCTTCAGTGATTTCTTGGTTACTAAGTAGTGTATTGTTTAGCCTCCATGTGTTTCTAGTTTTTACAGATTTTTTTCTATACTTGATATCTAGTCTCAAAACGTTGTGGTTGGAAAAGTTACTTGATACGATTTCAGTTTTCTTAAACTTACCAAGGCTTGATTTGTGACCCAAGATATGATCTATACTGGAGAATGTTTCATGAGCACCTGAGAAGACAGTGTATTCTGTTGTTTTTGGATGGAATGTCCTATAAATATCAATTAAGTTCATCTGGTCTAATGTGTCATTTAAAGCTTGTGTTTCCTTATTTATTTTCATTTTGGATGATCTGTCCATTGGTGAAAGTGGGGTGTTAACGTCCCCTACTATGATTGTGTTACTGTTTATTTCCCCTTATATGGCTGTTAGCATTTGCCTTATGTATTGAGGTGCTCCTATGTTGGGTGCATAAATATTTACAATTGTTATATCTTCTTCTTGGATTGATCCCTTGATCATTATATAGTGTCTTTCTTTGTGTCTTGTAATAGTCTTTGTTTTAAAGTCTATTTTGTCTGATATGAGAGTTGCTACTCTAGCTTTCTTTTGATTTCCATTTGCATGGAATATCTTTTTCCATCCCCTCACTTTCAATTTGTATGTGTCCCTAGGTCTGAAGTGGGTCTCTTGTAGACAGCATATGTATGGGTCTTGCTTTTGTATCCATTCAGCCAGTCTATGTCTTTTGATTGGAGCATTTAATCCATTTACATTTAAGGTAATTATCGATATGTATGTTCCTATTCCCATTTTCTTAATTGTTTTGGGTTTGTTATTGTAGGTCTTTTCCTTCTCTTGTGTTTCCTGCCTAGAGAAGTTCCTTTAGCATTTGTTGGTTTGGTGGTGCTGAATTCTCTTAGCTTTTGCTTGTCTGTAAAGGTTTTAATTTCCCCGTCGAATCTGAATGAGATCTTTGCTGAGTAGAGTAATCTTGGTTGTAGGTTTTTCCCTTTCGTCACTTTAAATATGTCCTGCCAGTCCCTTCTGGCTTGCAGAGTTTCTTCTGAAAGATCAGCTGTTAAGCTTATGTAGATTCCCTTGTATGTTATTTGCTGTTTTTCCCTTGGTGTTTTTAATATTTTTTCTTTGTATTTTTTGTTGTTGTTGTTACTTTAATTAGTAGGTGTCTTGGCGTGTTTCTCCTTGTTTTTATTCTCTATGGGATTCTCTGCACTTCCTGGGCTTGATTAAGTATTTCTTTTCCCATATTAGGGACGTTTTCAACTATTATCTCTTCAAATATTTTCTCAGACCCTTTCTTTTTCTCTTTTTCTTCTGGGACCCCTATAATTCAAATGTTGGTGCCTTTAACGTTGCCCCAGATGTTTCTGAGATTGTCCTCAATTCTTTTCATTCTTTTTTCTTTTTTCTGCTCTGAGGTGGTTTTTTCCCCTATTTTATCTTCCAGGTCACTTATCTGTTCTTCTCCCTCAGTTATTCTGCTATTGATTACTTCTAGAGAATTTTTAATTCCATTTATTGTGTTGTTCATCATTGTTTGTTTGCTGTTTAGTTCTTCTAGATGCTTGTTAAATGTCTGTTGTATTTTCTCCGTTCTATTTCCAAGATTTTGATCATCTTTACTATCATTACTCTGAATTCTTTTTCAGGTACTGTCTATTTCCTCTTTGTTTGGTCTGGTGGGATTTTTCCTTGCTCTTTCATCTGCTGTGTGTTTCTCTGTCTTCTCATTTTGCTTAACTTACTGTGTTTGGGGTCTCCTTTTAGCAGACTGCATGTTTGTAGTTCCTCTTGTTTTTGGTGTCTGCCCCCAGTGGCTAC
Source organism: Balaenoptera physalus (assembly GCF_965194825.1). Taxonomy (NCBI): domain Eukaryota; kingdom Metazoa; phylum Chordata; class Mammalia; order Artiodactyla; family Balaenopteridae; genus Balaenoptera; species Balaenoptera physalus. The sequence continues at coordinate 95,542,613 of NC_138890.1, read as the reverse complement.
AGTTGGTTCAGTGGGTTGTGTAGACTTCCTAGTGGAGGGGACTCGTGCCTGTGTTCTGGTGGATGAGGCTGGATCTTGTTTTCCTTGTGGGCAGTTCCGTGTCCGTTGGTGTGTTTTGGGGTGTCTGTGACCTTTTTATGATTTTAGGTTCTCTCTCTGCTAATGGGTGGGGTTGTGTTCCTGTTTTGCTAGTTGTTTGGCATAGGGTGTCCATCACTGTAGCTTGCTGGTGGTTGAGTGGAGCTGGGTCTTAGCTTGAGATGGTGGTCTCTGGGAGAGCTTTCACTGTTTGATATTATGTGGAGCCTGGAGGTCTCTGGTGAACCAATGTCCTGAACTCGGCTTTCCCACCTCAGAGCCACAGGACTGACACCTGGCTGGAGCACCAAGACCCTGTTAGCCACACGGCTCTGAATAAAAGGGAGAGAAGAAAGAAAGAAAGAAAAGAAAAGAAAAGAAAGTCATTAAAATAAAAAATAATTTTTGAAGATAAAAAAAATTCAAAGTAATAAAATAAAAAAGAAGAAAATAAAAGCAAGCAAGAAAGAAGAGAGTAACCAAACCAAAAAAGAATTCCACCAGTGATAAAAGCACTAAAAACTGTACTAAAAAGAAACCAAAAAGACAGACAAAATCACACACAGAAGCATATATATAGGCAGTCACAAAAAGAGAAAAAGGAAAAATATATATATATCGTTGCTCCCAATATCCATTGCCTCAATTTTGGGATGATTCATTGTGTATTCAGGTATTCCACAGATGCAGCATACATCCAGCTGATTGTGGAGATTTAATCCGCTGCTCCTGAGGCTGCTGGGAGCAATTTCGCTTTCTCTTCTTTGTTCGCACAGCTCCCGGGGTTCAGCTTTGGATTTGGCGCCACCTCTGCGTGTAGGTCGCCTGAGAACGTCTGTTCTTTGCTCAGACAGGACAGGGTTAAAGTAGCAGCTGATTAGGAGGCTCTGGCTCACCCAGGCCTGGGGGAGGGAGGGGTACAGAGTGCGGGGCGAGCCTGCGGTGGCAGAGGCTGGCATGACATTGCAACAGCCTAAGGCGTGCCATGTGTTCTTCCGGAGAAATTGTCCCTGTATCATGGCACCCTCCAGTGGCGGGCTGCACAGGCTCCCAGGAGGGGAGGTGTGGATAGTGACCTGTGCTTGCACACAGGTTTCTTGGTGGCTTCAGCAGCAGCCTAAGCATTTCATGCCAGTCTCTGGTGTTTAAGCTGGCAGCCACAGCTCTCGCCTGTCTCTGGAGCTCGTTTAGGCGGTGCTCTGAATCCCCTCTCCTCAGCACCCCAAAACAATGGTCTTTTGCCTCTTAGGCAGCTCAGACTTTTTCCCGGACTCCCTCCCGGCTAGCTGTGGCACACTAGCCCCCTTCAGGCTGTGTTCACACAGCCAACCTCAGTACTCTCCCTTGGGTCTGACCTCCGAAGCCTAAGCCTCAGCTCCAAGCCCCCACCTGCCCCAGCAGGTGAGCAGACAAGCCTCTCGGGCTGGTGAGTGCTGGTCGGCACTGATCCTCTGTGCGGGAATCTCTCCGCTTTGCCCTCCGCTCCCCTGTTGCTGCGCTCTCCTCCGTGGCTCTGAAGCTTTCCCCCCCACCCACCCCCCATCTCCACCAGTGAAGGGGCTTCCTAGTGTGTGGAAACTTTTCCTCCTTCACAGCTCCCTCCAACTGGTACAGGTCCCGTCCCTATTCTTTTGTCTCTGTTTTTCCTTTTTTTTTTTTTTTGCCCTACCCAGGTACGTGGGCAGTTTCTTGCCTTTGGGAGGTCTGAGGTCTTCTGCCAGCATTCAGTAGGTGTTCTGTGGGAGTTGTTCCACATGTTATTGTATTTCTGATATATTTGTGGGGAGGAAGGTGATCTCCATGTCTCACTCTTCCGCCATCTTAAAGGTTTCTCAGATACATATTGAATGCATTTTAATACATTCAAAGATGAAGGTTTTGATACTGCTGGAGCAAACTCCTGGTTGATAGGCAACATCATAATGCAATAAATTTTAACTTTCATCAGTTGATGTACAAAAGACATAAGTTGGTTTCTAAAAGACAGATTATGAGCATCAGTGTGTGAGAGTGTGGACTTTGTAGAATCGAAAGTAAAGTTGGTATAAAATGAGAGCAGTGCAGCTGACTCAGTCACTTCTAAGCTCTGAATGAAGGGAATAAGAATTCCTCAGGTTACATAACAACAATTCATATTCCTCTACCCCCAGAGATGCAGAGTTTCTGGAACCACAGAAGACCACAAATCACGGTTTTTAGCAAGAAACTGGGATGCTCCTGGTGTAGGTAGTATGCCTGAGACATTAAGAAACGTCTAATACATGAGGAAGCCATATTGTTATAATGCGTACATTTTTGGTTGGTGGTTGTCTTAATGCTTATGTTCCATTTTTCTTGTATTTCAAGTTTACTGACACAATACAAAGGCTTAAAAACTGCATCAAGGACCTCCACTTCCTCAGCTTTGCCTCTTCAATCTTCTTGAAATGAGGAGCATGAATAATCTTTTGCCTTCATACTTATTTTTGGAGAGTGTAGATGATAGGAATTTGTCTACCACTGGCTTTTTTAGCCTCAGCTACCCGGTAACAACTTATAACTATTCCTTCCATTAGTGTGTCAGTTTGATAGACTTTTTGTCAAAGATAAAATGGAAAATTGGTAGGCAGAAAAAAACAGACATTTCATCACAATGAAGATTGCTCCGTAGTTGGTTTTCTAAGATTAGAGGGAACAGGATCAATGTACTTTTTGCTTTTGATCACTTTATGAACATCATGACTTTAGTTCCTCCTATATTCTGTTGCTTGATGTTTGGAATAGCCAATCAAGGTTTTATGTAGTAATGTAGGCCATCTTCTGAGGAATAGGTGAGGGAAAGAGTGAGAGAATTAAACTCCCTTATCATTCTCCTTGCATTCTTACACTAGTTTTTTAGTATGTTTTTGAAGCATCAGTATGACCCCATACCAGCTCTACAGTCCTATTTCAAAAGATAGTCACTACGCTTCCAGAACTAATGTGACTGCTTTGTTTTACCCGCTCTGGAAAGAAAATTAAGTTTAATTTGTTTTAATGAAGTGAAATCTCCAATGCAAACTAATCTCCATATAACTAAGGAAACTATTGTATTTTCCTAGATATTTATAATTTCTTTTTGATATTTCGTTAGCAAATCTACATCCATATTTCAGTTAACATTAAATCTTCTGTAAGAGTTAACTAATAACCTTTGGAGAACATCTTGTACCAAAAAAAAAGGCATATAAGAGTTTAGATTTGTTTAATATACTTCGTTTCTTCCATCATAGAGTACTTCATTATCTTGATCAGGTATATTGATAATGGACTTGAGACAAATCAGGAAATTAGACTGCTAGTTAATTCAGGTACAGAAATAAATTTAATCTCAATATTTACATTTTATTCAGTATGATAAAGCTAGATTATGATATAAATCTATCAATTAACTGTGGTGTTAAAATTGCATGTATCAAAAATTGGCCAAGAATATGTTAAAAGATTACTAATTTTTATCACAGTGACCAAAATGGTTCTTTTTCTTATGCATTGAACATATCATTGAATATTAAAATAAAAAGAAAACTGAAAATTCATCTAGTTTAAACCTTTTCCCTTATAAATGTGTTATTTAAGGAGCATAGAGATTAAAGGTCTTGCCACAGAGACATAGCTATAAATTACCTTGAAAATAAAACAAAGATCCCTTGTTCATCGACCAGTAGTCCATCACCTATTTAAAAATATATGGACACATAGTGTCCTAAGTCCGTATCACATATAATGTCTTTCGTTAAGCTATTACTGCTTTAAAACCTACTTCAATAAGCAATAATGTGCAATCGTATAAATTAAGAAGATAACAAAGAGATACCTGTTGTGCTGAAAGAGTTGGATAAAAAGAGACAGGAAATTTTTTTCACTGTGTAAGTCCACCATTTGTTGTCATTTCATTAGAAAAGCAATGAAAGGCTAAATATTATCCTGTTTTAATTTTAACATTTGAAAGTAAAGATTACCTTCAATTTTAAAGTAATTTAAAAATAGCAAAAACAGTTCATATCAGGTAAATAGTATAAATTACAAAAAACTATTAGTTTATATGTGCACATAAATCTATTGTCCTAAAGCATGTCTGTTACATGAGTTACTGATCAGTAAAGACATATTAATTGTATGCTTAGTTATATATGGTCAACACTGCACTGGGAGATAATAGGGGGGAAAAATGTGACAGTCCCTGTCTAGGAAACTCTAAAAAGTAGATCAGGGAGAAAAGACTTCAAATGAGGTACCATTTGAGAAAATTACAGAGCAGTGTATAATGAAGGAATAAACATATTTACTCAATCTAAAGGATAAACCTTTGAGAAAGGGAAAAAATGTAATTCAGTTATATTGCATTTATTTATCATCTCAATCAATTTGCTTTAGTCTACTCCTTCTGCTATATTTTCTAATCCACATATCACTGTACAGTAGATTGCAACTTAAAAACCATAAGAGAAAGCTCCATATGGAAGGAAGCTCAAACTTCTTGACATAGTGTACAGAGGATCACCATTTGGTCCCTGCTAAATTAATATAAACTATACTTTTTTCCACATTGGATGTTACTACTACAGTGAATAACTTGAAGCTTCTCCAGAGTGTCAGATTATTCACAGCCTCCCTGGAAAGCCCTTGCTTCCACCATTCCCCAAAACATGCTTGTTTTTGATGACCTTGACAGTTTTGAGGATTATTGGTCATAATTTGTGTGATATCCTTCAATTAGGATTTGTTTGATGCTTTTCTCCTAATTAGGCAGGGCTTATGTGTTTTGGGGATGAAGACTGCAGAGATAAGGTGCCATTTTCATTACATATCAAGGGTCCATACTGTCAACATGACATTACTGTTGATGTTCACCTTCATCACCTGACTGAGGTTGTGTTTGTCATGTTTCTCTACTCAAAGGATATTCTTCTTTTTCTCTTTCCACATTGTTCTCTTTGACTACTATGTGCAGCCCACATTTAAGAGGTGAAGGGTTATGACTCATCAAATTGAGGGGTGGTGGAATATTTACATAAATAATTTAGAGTTATTCTGCATGAGTTATTTGTCTCATCCTCAATTTATTATTTATTCAATCATTTATATAAATATGGAATCCTGGGCATTTATTTTATATTTTGGTTTATAGAAAGGATAATTTTCATCCTCATTTAAACATGGTAAATATATCCTAAGAATTTGCACAATTTTAGATTGTAAAGGAATTTTATAGATACTACTGCCATTGAAGAAGTTTTACTTTAAAGTTAACATTAAATCAAATAGATCAAAAACAACAAAGTACAAATTGAACTTCCACTCAAGAAATTTAGTGTAAAAGGAGGGTATCAAGAACTAGATCTCCAATCATGTTCTTTTTCATAAGCTTTATTTTCTAAGGGTTATAGGAAAGACTAAGAACTGATGTGCTAGAGATAATTCTACTTCTTTTTATGCCCCATTTGAATGGTATTAAACTAGGTCAGACAAGGCTGGAAGGGAAAGGACAGTCAAATAATTGTGGGGGTTTTTCCAGCTCAGGGGTGCTTATTTCTCATTTCCAAGACATAATTTTGAGAAATACAAGCGCATTTTTGAGGCTATTGACGCAGAAAGTGTTTAGACAGATAGACCTTTCCTAACCCATGGACTGGGTGTGGTACAGATGGAATCAGAAGTTTTCTACATATCTTAGGGTGGGATACAGAAAGCCTAAGTAAAAGGAACTAAGGTTGAGCCGAGAAAGCCACGTAGTAAGACCTCAGTAACAGAGACCATGGCCTTCAGCATGTTATATAAGCAAAGTACCCAAAAAAGACAAACCAGAAAACTTTGAGTAGGTCTGAAGAAACTCCAATGAATAGATGAAGGAAGGTAGAAGCTAGGTCACAGCTGATAGCATATAAGCCATTTAAGAACTTAGATAGCACCTCAGGCTGAAAGAAAAGAGAAAGATAATTTGGAGAGAAACTACAAGACTATGTATTTATATTAAATATAGTTAATTAACATGTAACTGACTGATATTTGATGTTGAAAGTGACTAACTCTAAGGTAGAAAATTTGAGAGTTTCTCTTCACCAACAAGATTGAGAATTGTGACCAGTTTAAATACAAAAAAAAATCAACAATTATTCAAATATTTTTGATGAACTGGGGTTCTCATAGTTGAAGTTAGATGACTCCAACCAGCTGAATCCTCTGAGTTCAAATATACCGATCAAATAAAGGGATGAGTCAGGTGGCATGTTAACCCTGAGGTCTAAAGGAGGCCTAAATTTGCGAGGGACTCATGGTTCTGCATAGCCCATGGCTGATGCTAGAAATCACTCTCATCTGCTTCCATCGGTGACCTTCAGGAAAATTAGTATATGTGTGAACTAAAATTTAACTGAATAACTATACCACACTGGGATTTTTTTTTTTTTTTTCGTGAGACCACCTGACAGAGTGTGACATTGAAAAACATTTGTTAAGGGATCCCTATGACCTAGAGGAATTATGATGGAATTACGTTAGTTAGATTGAGAGTGTCACTAGGTGACTTTGTCAGGAGATGGTTAGTATTGGGCTACCAGGGTGACACCAAGGCTCTTCCTTTTGGGGACCATGGTAAATGAAGACTCTGGTCCAGAAAAATTGATGATAGGGCCTACCTCCTTCTTTATGGGATGGCTGTGGTTTTCACATAGTATTCAGCAAAACGCACAAAGAAGAGAACTAGAAGCGGTAAAAACCAGGTGGTTGGGCCAACTAAAAGTAATGGAGTTTCATTTTAGAAGGTTCTGTTGTGATGATCTGACTCTCCTGGCTGGTGGCAGCTGGCACAGTAATAGAGTGGACATATGATCCATATTCAAACGTGAGAAAACCTGGAAATCCCTTGAGGCATTTCAAGATGGCTACCCTAAGACACGGCAAGTCTTTCGGATAATTTTGTAGGAAATGTGGACCTAGTTAGTAATCACAGGCAGATAGGTATAAATATTTATATTACATAGGTAATGCTCTTTGAATGTTTGGAACTTTAACAGATTCAATGAATTGTAGTTACATGCCCTCACCGCAAAACTCTTCATTGAGTTTTTTTTTCTGACAACCAGCCAACCTTATTATTCTGAAGGTATTAAAGCTGTAAAGGGAGTTTAGAGAAGGACATGAAACATGAAACTTCAATAAAACACAACTTTTCAAGATTACAGTTTTATAAGTTAAACAAATATCTACAAAATGTGAGATTCCAAATTATGTTATTTGTGAAACTATAAGTATCATGATGATAATCTTCTTTCTTTTAGTCTATGCTTCATCTATTCTGGAATCTTTTTATTCTTTATTGATGTCACTAGCATGGGGATAAAAACTGAATTATTTCAATGTAACAGCTGTGGGGAGCGTATTCTAAGACTATAAAAATAATTATTATACCCCCATTATATAATAGGCATATAATGAAACAAGCAGTAATCTCAATCAGATATATATTGACCAAATAGTTTTTAAAGAAATTAAAGTACCAATAGATCAATACTAATACATTTTTCTACCATAAGTTGTTTTAGAAAGAGTGAGTGCTAATCAAGTCAAGTTGAAACCGCACACACCTACACACAAATGCCAAACAAATTTGGCAATAAATAATACATAGACCAGTTTATCTTGGCATTATATTTACAAATTACTGGATAAAGAGAGACATTTCTATGACAATTGGTTATCAAGGTATTGTTCTTTTTTCATTGAGATATAATTGACATAAAACATTGTGTAGGTTTGTTGTGTACAATGTGTTGATTTGATAGTGCCTTTGAAAATATGTGATGTGTTCCACAGTGAAGTGCCTTTTTACAAGTACTCTCAAGTCTTGCTTATTAGACTGACTGATGCCAATGTGTGGTTAAATGGTTAATTCCAGGAACAAGAGCCATTTATTCAAAATCTGAACGTGATGCCTAGTGAGTCAGAAATTCCATGAAATCAAGGAGGTGGTAATGGCTTAAAAAGAAACCAAATGTCCTATTTAGAATAGCATTAACATTTTGGAACCCAGCATTACATATTGTACTGCCCAGCTATTAATCCCCAATTTATCAAAATGGGAAAAATTATATTTATTGTAACATTTAAACTATGGATCTGTTAAACCAAACATCTGCTTGTGAGATTTTAAATGCATCAAGAATCCCCTTGAATTTTCCCCTCCCCAGTTTCCCTCCCCAGTGTATATCCTGTATCTGAAAATTTTCTATCGTATGTCAGTTATTTTACATACTTTAAAAGGCTTCTCCTATACCAAAAAGCAAATGCCCTAGAAGAAAAATATGCTAAAATTATTTGCTCATGGAAACAAATGGCAGAGACAGAGCAAACTCATCAGAAATAATTTTTGCACACAACCCTTCAGTGTTGAAATAGGCAGTGGGATGGAATTACAGTTTTTGGATGGCAGCCACTCCTAGCTGTCATGTTCAATTGTGCAAACTCTTCTACATTTATGGGTGACACAATTCTAGCAAACAATTTTTAAAGGAAGATTTCTAGGAAAGCATTTTGCTTCAAGATAAAAACAGTAGCAGAAGAGAACTTTCTTATAGTGCCTCTTTGTCCTTTCTGCCTTCTTGAACACATATGGGAAAACAGGACTTGTGACAATCTTCTCATTGCTTCCCTGCTGAAATCCTGACTGACTTGTTGCCTTGAATTATAATTTTAGTCTCCATAACCCAAAATAATGCATAATTTCAATGTCACTCTTTTCTTGTCATCCTCCATGCCATGCATTTTGGAGGAGAAAAAGTCCCAGTGGAAAAACAAAGTGGCCATAAATATTTTTTCTCCGTATATCTACGTGTATTTCAAAGAATGTTTATAAGATATACTATCCAAATACTCCTTACTTTATATTTATAATGTGGCTTTATTATTAGAAATTTTTTCAACAGTTAAGTTTGCTTAAAATAATGCCTGATCAATGGTCATGACTTCCAAATTATTGCTTGATTTTTCTTACCTTCGAATTCTAGCAAAATTGAATGGAGAGAAACAATAGCTAGAGGCAGTGCAAACTGCTTAATCTAAAAGAGCTTATGGGAGTGTTTGTCCTTCCCCATTGACTGCATTCTTGCCCAGTTAGACCCAAGATCTGAACCAAACAGAACGCTTTGTCAATTCTCTGTGACATTTTGGTAGTGGTTTATGAAATCACCAGAAAATGATTCCCATACTCATATCAGTATTATATCTTATACCTTCATGTGAAACTTCAACTATAAGAAAACTGTGTGTGTGTGTGTGTGTGTATGTGTGTGTGTGTGTGTATTGTACTGAAGATAAAAGCCTAGGAAGATATGTAATTGACAAGGTGCATTTCATAACAGCAATGTTTTTAGTAAGCAAGGTGTTCTAATGAAGGTACTGGTTAGAGAGAGTGGCTAAGTGTATAGTGATCAAGAATAGGCCAAGATTCAAATTTCAATATGGCAAACAACTATTTGTTTCTAGCATGTTTATTAACCTACACTAGTTGAACATGTAGTACATGCAGAATATTGGGACAGTGGCTGTGCACAACTGGCTGCCCCTTTAGTTCATACAGGGATTTTGTCAATACCCACAGGACATGTGAATGGGCATGGTGCATACACCGTCTCTTTATGAACACCTGTTATGGACTGAGTTCATCTCATTCTAGAATAAATAACCAGAAAGGGAAAAACACTACAGAACAAAATAAAAAGGGCAAAGAGGCATTATGAGAAAATTCTCTTCTGCTACTGTTTTATGCGTATTTTATGAAGAATAGATCAGAGCAGAAGTGATTCATTGTTGGGAGGGGGGTACAAGAAATGTTTAAAAAGATATTTGGTGTCTTCTAAAGAAATAAAGCAGTATCTTCTCTATGAAATGGAAGCAAAAAGTCATAGAAAAGTTCAGGCTAAGATAAAAGAAAACGGGGTGGCATGAAAAGGTAAGTAAATTATAGAAAGAGCTCAAGGAAAGTAAAATGAAAAGGTAAAATTAACATTTGCCTGGGAGTCAGTCAAAGCATTTGCTCTGTGTAAAATTGCATCAATGATAATGAATAGCAAAGCTGAAGTTTTTCCTAAATAAAGAAGAAAAGAATCTTTGATGAATATGATGATAAAGAGAACATAGTAAACAGATTATAACAAAAATCTGTTATAATGTACCACTTATACATTATTCTTAAGCTGGTACATTATTCTATACACATGCATGCAATGTGTGATCCTACTGTATGATTTTGGTTATGACTGTGATCATGAATATTTAATAAGTGTCTTGTAATTATGAGAGAAATTAGGTAGACTAATTTTTATTGCGTAATATTGTTTCAGTTTTTCTAGCCAGAATGTAGAAATAACCATATTTTGTGCAATTTTTTCTCAGTATACTCCAAAAATTGTAAAGTTATGTTTTTTCTTTCATAATTGGCGTTACCTACCAAAACCCAGTGTACTATTAAATAAAATCACTGTGAAAAACCATTTAAGTATGATTTTATTTTATATATTTTAATTATATCTTTAGATTTTGTGATATAGGAATATAAATTATAAAGCTTACCCAGGTCAATATTTCCCTTTACTTAATAACTGTCCTTAAGTTTGTTCCTCTAAGAGCTGATACAACACAACTATCTTTATTTTAAAAGCTATGTATTGAAAAAGGATGAAATCTTAATGGTATAAATTATGAAATCCACCTGTCAAACCTAATTGAGTAAAATGAATAAAGAAAACTTCTATTTCCATTATCATTTCATGACTTATTCATATCTGATGCTTTGAGATTTTTCTGTTAAATACAGATGAAACTATAACGAGACATAACAAACATAAAGTGAAAAAGCAAGGAGGCTCTAAAAACACCGCAGTGCTTAGCAGTTATGAAAGACATAAAAAAAAGTCCTAATAGATATACAAGGTTTAAATAATTACACAGTTATAAAGATATAATCCCAATATTATGATTCTTTTTGGGTGAAATTCTCATAGCTTCAAATGTCTCAACAATTAAATATTTCTATACAATGTTTTAAAATAACTTCTAGTGTTTCATAAGGGTAAGCTAAATGTCATTGCCTTTTTCTTCTTTTACAGTCTATGGAATGGATTAAAATTAGCCCTAAATTTTATTTTATTTTATTTTATTTTTTGTTTGTTTTTTTTTTTAACATCTTCATGGGAGTATAATGGCTTTACAATGTTGTGTTAGTTTCTGCTGTATAACGAATTGAATCAGCTACATGTATACATATATCCCCATATCCCCTCCTTGTTGAGCCTCCCTCCCACCCTCCCTATCCCACCCCTCTAGGTGGTCACAAAGCACTGAGCTGATCTCCCTGTGATATGCAGCTGCTTCCCACTAGCTATCTGTTTTACATTTGGTAGTGTATATATGTCAATGCTACCCTCTCACTTCGTCCAAGCTTACCCTTCCCCCTTCCAGTGTCCTCAAGTCCATTCCCTACATCTGTGTCTTTATTTCCGTCCTGCCCCTAGGTTCATCAGAACCATTTTTTTTAGATTCCATATATATGTGTTAGCATACGGTATTTATTTTTCTCATTCTGACTTACTTCACTCTGTATGACAGATTCTAGGTCCACCCACCTCACTACAAATAACTCAATTTCGTTTCTTTTCATGGCTGAGTAACATTCCACTGTATATATGTGCCACATCTTCTTTATCCATTAATCTGTCGATGGACATTTAGGTCGCTTCCATGTCATGGCTATTGTAAATAGTGCTGCAGTGAACATTGTGGTACATGACTCTTTTTGAATTATTGTTTTCTCAGGATATATGCCCAGTAGTGGGATTGCTGGGTCGTATGGTAGTTCTATTTTTAGTTTTTTAAGGAACCTCCATACTGTTCTCCGTAGTGGCTGTATCAATTTACATTCCCACCAACAGTGCAAGAGGGTTCCCTTTTCTCCACACCCTCTCCAGCATTTATTGTTTGTAGATTTTTTGATGATGGCCATTCTGACCAGTGTGAGGTGATACCTCATTGTGGTTTTGATTTGCATTTCTTTAATAATTAGTGATGTTGAGCATCTTTTCATGTGTTTGTTGGCAATTTGTATATCTTCTTTAGAGAAATGTCTGTTTAGGACTTCTGCCAATTTTTGGATTGGGTTGTTTGTTTCTTTAATATTGAGCTGCATGAGCTGCTTGTATATTTTGGAGATTAATCCTTTGTCAGTTGCTTCATTTGCAAATATTTTCTCCCATTCTGAGGGTTGTCTTTTCGTCTTGTTTATGGTTTCCTTTGCTGTGCAAAAGCTTTTAAGTTTCATTAAGTCCAATTTGTTTATTTTCGACTTTATTTCCATTATTCTACGAGGTGGGTCAAAAAGGATCTTGCTGTGATTTATGTCATAGAGGTTTCTGCGTATATTTTCCTCTAAGAGTTTTATAGTGTGTGGTGTTACATTTAGGTCTTTAATCTATTTTGAGTTTATTTTTGTGTGTGGTGTTGGGAAGTGTTCTAATTTCATACTTGTACATGTAGCTGTCCAGTTTTCCCAGCACCACTTATTGAAGAGGCTGTCTTTTCTCCATTGTATATCTTTGCCTCCTTTGTCATAGATTAGTTGACCATATGTGCGTGGGTTTATCTCTGGGCTTTTCATCGTATTCCATTGATCTATATTTCTGTTTTTGTGCCAGTACCATACTGTCTTGATTACTGTAGCTTTGTAGTATAGTCTGAAATCAGGGAGCCTGATTCCTAAGCTCCTTTTTTCTTTCTCAAGATTGCTTTGCCTATTCAGGGTCTTTTGTGTTTCCATACAAATTGTAAAATTTTTTGTTCTAGTTCTGTGAGAAATGCCATTGGCAATTTGATACGGATTGCATTGAATCTGTAGATTGCTTTGGGTAGTATACTCATTTTCACAATGTTGATTCTTCCAATCCAAGAACATGGTATATCTCCCCATTGCTTTTTATCGTCTTTGATTTCTTTCATCAGTGTCTTATAGTTTTCTGCATAAAGGTCTTTTGCCTCCTTATGTAGGTTTATTCCTCGGTATTTTATTCTTTTTGTTGAAATGATAAATGGGGTGGTTCCTTAATTTCTCTTGCTGATTTTTCGTTGTTAGTGTATAAGAATGCAAGAGATTTCTGTGCATTAATTTTTTAACCTGCTACTTCACCAAATTCCTTGATTAGCTCTAGTAGTTTTCTGGTCACATCTTTAAGATTCTCTATGAATAGTATCCTGTCATCTGTAAACAGTGACAGCTGTACTTCTTCTTTTCCGGTTTGGATTCCTTTTATTTCTTCTTCCTCTCTGATTGCCGTGGCTAAAACTTCCAAAACTATGTTGAATAATAGTGGTGAGAGTGGGCACCCTTGTCTTCTTCCTGATCTTAGTGGAAATGGTTTCAGTTTTTCACCATTGAGAACGATGTTGGCTGTGGTTTTGTTGTATATGGCTTTTATTATGTTGAGGTAGGTTCCCTCTATGCCCACTTTCTGGAGAGTTTTTATCATAAATGGGTGTTGAATTTTGTCAAAAGCTTTTTCTGCATCTATAGAAGTTATCATATGGTTTTTATTCTTCAGTTTGTTAATATGCTTTATCACATTGATTGATTTGCATATATTGAAGAATCCTTGTATTCCTGGGGTGAATCCCACTTGATCATGGTGTATGATCCTTTTAGTGTGCTGTTGGATTCTGTTTGCTAGTATTTTGTTGAGGATTTTTGCATCTGTGTTCAGTGATATTGGCTTGTAATTTTCTTTTTTTGTGACATCTTTGATTTTGGTATCAGGGTGATAGTGACCTCGTACAATGAATTTGGAAGTGTTTCTTCCTCTGCTATATTTTTGAAGACTTTGAGAAGGATAGGTGTTAGCTCTTCTCTAAATGTTTTGCAGAATTCACCTGTGAAACTATCTGGTCCTGGACTTTTGTTTATTGGAAGAATTTTAATCACAGTTTCATTTTCAGTGCTTGTGATTGGTCTATTCATGTTTTCTATTTCTTCCTGGGTCAGTTTTGGGAAGTTGTACTTTTCTAAGAATTAGTCAATTTTATTGGCATATAGTTGCTTGTAGTAGTCTCTCATGATCCTTTGTATTTCTTCAGTGCCAGTTGTTACTTCTCCCTTTTCATTTCTTATTCTGTTGACTTGAGTCTTCTCCCTGTTTTTCTTGATGAGTCTGGCTAATGGTTTATCAATTTTGTTTATCTTCTCAAAGAACCAGGTTTTAGTTTTATTGATCTTTGCTATTGTTTTCTTCATTTTCATTTATTTCTGATCTGATCTTTATGATTTCTTTCCTTCTGCTAACTTTGGGGTATTTTTGTTCTTCTTTCTCTAATTGCTTTAGGTGTAAGGTTAGGTTGTTTATTTGAGGTTTTTCTTGTTTCTTTAGGTAGGATTGTATTGCTATAAACTTCTCTCTTAGAACTGCTTTTGCTGCATCCCATAGGTTGTGGGTTGTCGTGTTTTCATTGTCATTTGTTTCTAGGTATTTTTTGATTTCCTCTTTGATTTCTTCAGTGATCTCTTGGTGTTCAGTAGCATATTGTTTAGCCTCCATCTGTTTGTATTTTTTACAGTTTTTTTCCTGTAATTGATATCTAGTCTCATACTGTTGTGGTCAGAAAAGATACTTGATACAATTTCAATTTTCATAAATTTACCAAGGCTTGATTTGTGATCCTAGATATGGTCTAACTTGGAGAATGTTCCATGTGCACTTGAGAAGAAAGTGTATTCTGTTGTTTTTGGCTGGAATGTCTATAAATATCAGTTAAGTCCATCTGGTCTAATGTGTCATTTAAAGCTTGTGTTTCCTTATTTATTTTCATTTTGGATGATCTGTCCATTGGTGAAAGTGGGGTGTTAAAGTTCCCTGCTATTATTGTGTTACTGTCAATTTCCCCTTTTATGGCTGTTAGCATTTGCCTTATGTATTGACAAAGAAGGACACAAAAAAGGACATTGATCAAGGGATCAATCCAAGAAGAAGATATAACAATTGTAAATATTTATGCACCCAACATAGGAGCACCTCAGTAAGTAAAATTTTAGAGAGTATATATATATGTCTGCAGAAAGAATCCTGGACATTAACAAGAGCCAGGGATAATGTATTACATTTTAAAGAAATTATGGCATCTCTTCTTTCTGACTTGTGCCAGCACAATTATGGGACTCTTAAATCCAAGAAATTGATGTAAATGAAATTAGTTTTGTATATCCTTCATATTCAGATTGTAAACATCTAAAATATTTGCAAACAAGCCCTGGTTTGGGGTCAAACTGGTCTTACTATTGTAATGCAGTAGGCTCTTCTTCCCCACTCAGCAACCCACGGTCCTCAGGGTGCTCCTAGAATATGGGTCCACAGGGTGTTACCAGACACTCTCTCCAAACACAAACGTTCCTTGCAGTATAACCACAGAAGTCCAATTTCACATGCAATGAATGGATTTTTGTCAGTGGTCTTACGAGGATAAATACGGTGAATTTAAATAACTTAATGTTCAAGAAATTAGATTATTGAAACTATTGTTCCAAGCTAAAGTCCGTCTGTAACTTCTGTCACATTTACCCTGTCTGATGTTCTGGGTTCTGTGAACTAGGGATAAAAGTGTATTCATCTCAGATGAGGTCTTTTGACACTCTCTGCTTCTTGATCACAATGGTATTTGGTGCCTGCATGATCAGAGGACGTTATTCTAGATGAGGTCAAGTCACTTACACTCTGTTTTTCTTTATATATTGTTGTGACTTGCTTTGTTAATTCAGCCTCAAGTGGACTATAATTTCACCTGTAGCACAACATGAAAATCAAAGTTTTATTTAAATTAGTATCATGAATATTTCTAACATGAAAAAAGAATGGCTCTCTTATATGGAAAAAATCTATTTCTCTTGATTAAAGGGAAGCAAAATTATAGCCGTTTTATGACCTGATAGTAATTATTATAATTAGTCTTTAATTTATATGTGTCTACCATCTTAGAATTGGGTACTTTTTGTGTGGCCAAGAACAACTGGCATTGGGATTACCTGGGAGCTTTTTAGAAATGGTAGAATCTCAGCCTCCACGCACATCCACTAAATAAGTTTAAGAAACACTTTTCTAGAATATTTTACTGCCACTCATAAGCTATTCACATTTCCTGATGC
Organism: Balaenoptera physalus; assembly: GCF_965194825.1. Lineage (NCBI taxonomy): Eukaryota > Metazoa > Chordata > Mammalia > Artiodactyla > Balaenopteridae > Balaenoptera > Balaenoptera physalus. The sequence goes on along the minus strand of NC_138890.1, from coordinate 95,526,346 downwards.
CTCAACATCCCCAAAGACAGGCGATGAGCAACGCTCCAGATGACCAGGTGCACCAATGTGATCAGATTTCTCCCAAGTTCCCCTCCTTTGCCCTCTTCTGGTTGTGGCGTGGTGACATGCAAATGCACCAGTGAAATACCTTCATGCCTTTTGCTTGTGTCCTCCATCCTGATCCTCCAAAGAGACTCTTACCCAGGAGTCCTCACACTCTCTCTTAGCTCCCCAACTACTAGGTTGTACCACTCCCTTGGTGCTTCTCCCATGTGGTCCTTGCATGGTGTGCTGTGCCTCCCTCTTCTGAGACCAGTGAATATAGTAAATCCTTTTAATCGCATATACTTTTCTGAGTGTAATTTCCACAGCCATGTTGGAGTAATCCTTAAAGACCCCACATGGGGGCCTTGCTCCTCTGTTTACAACACAAATGGGAATAAGATAAATTATCTATGGTTCCTGCATGAGACCATGGCCTAATGGGAAGGACATTAGGTACATAGGGCGATTTGGTGAACAAAAGGCAAAGTAAAGAGTAAAGAGGAATTATATTTCCCCCCCTCTGGTGGTAAGAAAACTGTATTTGGCCTTAATTGGTGGGAAGCATCTTCTCATTTGAGATGAGGATAATGTATTTTTCATTCCTCTGGAATACCTCTACTTTCCAATAACAAGGGGCATATGAGAGCTGAGCTTATAATAAGACTTTTTTCAAGTCCTCAATTCCATCAAAAAGGTCAATGTGAAAAACTGCACGTTTGGAATAAATGCACACATCATGGACAGATATCAGAGTAATCTCTATGAAGGGATTAATATGAAACATTGTCCATGACTTACACCCTGCATGGTTAGGGGTTAAGAAGAACCAGTGCATTACTGCACCTCACTTACAACTGCCCTGCCTACCACTAACAATCACAGCCCTGCTGTCTGTCACTCTATACCTTGAGTTCTCTAAGAATGGTGTCATTATGTTTTAGGATGTCAGTCATGACAAGAAGCTGCAGACTACCAGATCACCACCTAGTCATCTGTGTACTCTAATCCTGGTAACCCTTAGCACATTTTCTATTTAGACCTCTTTTTTATTTGTTCCCAACATCCCAAATGCTTCCTTTGTGCCCTCTGGGATTCATGGCAGATCAACAGAAAAATCTCCTATGTTTTCTACCTTTGTTCTAAGCATTTCCTTTACCTTTTTACTCTGAGGGAACATTGGCTCTCCACTGGGGACCTTGTTTTCCCCACAGCCATCTCACAACTCTGGTTATCACTGGGCTTGGAGGTACAGGATTTGTGGTTCTGGCTCCTCATTGTCACCTCCCAACCCTTCTGCTTCTCTCCAACCAAAAATCCAAGTTTTAAAACTTGTCAATGTACTATAGCACTACTTTCCCTCATTGTGTTGTCATCTACAAAAACCCAGTCATTCTCCCTCATTTCTCAGTAAATGTACCTCCTAGATCATTGCCTTTCTTTTCAGGACTTCTCCTGCCTTATTTCTTGGTAGTCTAAAGTACAAATTTAGATAATCTTTCTAATGGCCAGACCTCTCAATCTTTTGAGATATTCTCCTCCAGTGATATTAACTTCTAATTATTTGAGCTCTTCACTGGCCTGGTCATAAACTAGACCCTGTTTTTACTGATACCTGCAACCCTTCCATCATATAGAGTCTATAAACCTCAAGGTTTTATAAACCTCATTCGCTCATTACCTCCTCATTCACTCGTTACCTCCTAATGTTTGACCTCTTTTGCTCTAGAACTACAAATCCTCACTGTACGTCCTATCCATTGTTTGTACCAAGCTTCTTGAAAGTTCCTGCCTTTCTCCCATCTCTTAGTCCTGTGATCCTTTCTCTCTCTTAAAAATTTGCCCTATGTCCCTTATGATCTCATTAGTTTCATGGCTTTAAATACCATGTATATATGCTGATGATGTCCAGGTTCATATTTTTACCCACTTCTCTCTCTTGAACTCCAGATTTACATCAAAAAGTAAGCCCAAGGAGGGCAGAAATCTCTGCTTATTGTTTACTTTGGGATATGGTAGTTCTTCAATAAATACTTGTTCAGTATATTTAATATGTAAAATTACACTAGAATACATCCACACAAGGTAATAAGAAATCACGTATTTAAGTGATTTTGTGTAGGAGCATTGTTTATGCCTTGTAAGAGTTCACAAAATCAAAGGTTTAGTTACGATGTTTCCATAGAATTAAATAATCAAAGGTCATAGATCATCCTGGGTAATTTTGCTGTGAGAAAAGAGAACTCAGAAACAGATCCTAAATGACATGATTTGAAAAAACTAGAGACTAATTTATTTGATATATCAGGTATATTTCTGTGAATTCATTATTTTAATAACCATATAAAATATAAACATAATAATTCCTAGGGTATGAAAAAGTTACATAAAATTTTCATTGACAATATATTGATAAATATAAAATAGTATTTAGCATCTTATGTTTGTTAAGATTACTTTTAAAATATATTGATAGAGAATAACTCACATTCCTTTATGCTTAAGTGCTTCATGAGAACTTGGAAAAATAAGGATGTCTTAACTTTGTGCAGTTTCACCCCAACTTAAAAAGGTTTCTGGACTATTATGACTGTTCTGGTCCCAGCTTATTATATGTTAGAGCTGAGTGCAAGAAAATTGGCCAGAATTCACTGTAAGAACCCTATGTTGTCTCATTGCCTTTTAGGAAATCACTGATCTTTGTATCACTTTGAGCAGACTGTCATTCTTCCTTCCTAACAGTGCATGAACAGGAATAATGATTTATAATAAGTGGGCCATTCTTTAATAAAAGATTTCTCAGATTGGGGCTAGCGTAGAGAGCTGTGCTCCACTGAAGCAATCATAACTGTCCTTGGATGTGTCCTCAACACTCAGCACAGAGTCTCAGTAGAAGGAGCAGAAGAATTACATCTATTAAATTTCAATTTTTTATCTCTTTCCTGTTAAGCAAGGCAGCAAAATATTATTAACCCTCCACTATTGCTTGTTAAGCAGCTTATGGTATACCTACTGAAAGAGGAGTTTCTAGCTCTGTGTTCCTAAACTTATTTGCATTTATGCACATGTGCATAGACTTTCTAATACCAAAGTAATAACTTTTTTCAGCATCTCCAGCTTTGCTTTCCTATATATGCACCAACTAAAAAGGCTAAGATGAAATTTCAAGCCAAATACTGAATAAATTTTATTTAGTAAGGTAAATTATTATCAGAACTGGAAAAATATAAAATATAAAAATAAAAATAGTCTACCAATATTAAACTTTTATAATATATAAATTTACTTTCAAATCCTAATTACTAAAGTATTATGATCATAAATTTACAGGATTTTCTCCATTTATCTTCAGACATATTCAAAATATTTTTTAAAACTTAGAACTAGCTTCTTGTCATTCTCTTCTTCTCGTTGTTCTTTTGCAATTTTTGTGTTTGTTCAAAAGAGTCAGGAATGCTATATTCAAAGAAGTTACATTTCTGAGATGGAATTAATTAACAAGTGCTAGAGTCAATATTAGAACTTAGAGAGACAGGTCTAGAGTCATTCATTTTACCACCTGGTCATACAGCCTTCTTATTAGACACCTTCAGAAGAAGCCTGCTCTTAAGTTTTTAGAGGAATTGACACACCATACTGAGATAGGGGTGGATCTCTGAGGTATTTATTTTTATAATAGCAAGATATTTTCAATTGCTGCCTGGTATACTTGGGTTTTTCCTCATTATACAATATATTTTATTTCTCATTTTCATGTGAGTTTAATGTTCTGTTTAATTTTACAGAAATAGTTTATTGTGACTAGTGAAACAAAGCAAAGGTATGTTTTGAAAAATTAATACCCCATCACCCACACTTCCACTAATGATCTCCTGATGTAACAAAGATTAACAGCTTTGTGTAACCTTCAAGTCTTTCTCCAGCTCACAAATTATTCACCAATATAGGCGATTTTGTTATAGTTTACACATTCCTCTGAACCCGATTTTCTCAATTGGCATTATGAATGGATATTTCTTCATTTAAATAGCTTCAGATAATGATATGTTATGCATGCATTGCAGTCCCTTCAACTATGCCCATCTGGTGTATATTCAAATTCTTTTGCGATCTTAGCCAGTGTCACAACTCTTGAAATAAATATTACTGTACACATATCTTTCCATGTTGGTGGCATTGCTTCTAAAATAGAGATTCTTACATATTTACCATTACTAACTGAAAGAGTATATTGTTTTAATGTTAATATGTAGTCATATTATTCTTAATAAAAAAAAGTTATAGGAATATACATTCCCACCAGACATATGTATGCGTCTATTTCCCACATCCTCAAAAGCATAGGATGTTTTCACTCATATTCATACTTATGGCTTTTTCTGATCTAATTTTTAAAGTTTTTTTTCACTTTTTAATTTTCCTAACCACAAATGAAATACAGTATTTTCTACACCCATACTACAATGTATTTGTTCCCTATTATGAATTTCCAAATATATATTTTACCTGTTTTTCTGTTAGATTCTTTCTTCATTTTTTTTTTTTTTTTGCCTAGTTTAAGAGTCTTTGTATATTAGGAATATTAGCTATTTTTTATCATATATGTTGCAGATAATTTTTGGAGTCTAGTACTGATTCATTGACTTCATGATATATGGTGTCTGTACAGTTACACAAATATTATTTGGGCACTGACCTGGCATAGTACCTGTTATCTAAAACCCTCTGTCTAAAATCAGTTAGAAAATTGAACAGAATGTCAAATAAATGATTTTGGAAATTGGGCAACAACATGTAGCCATGATTCCTCAGAAGGAATATGAATACAAAGCCTGAGAACACACAGGCTTTCTACCTGGGATGGAGGAGGTTGGCCTAAGGATATTTTGGTATTTTTATCTATTGAAGAGACAAGGTTAGTCTTTGGGGAGATTGAGGTGGCTGGAATTTGTAGGCCAAACAGCCAGAGAGGAGGAAGTTAATCATAGAAAGAAGTCCAGAAATTTGCATAGAGGGTCTTTTAAATGTTTGGCTCAATCCTAAACTGTGCAGGAGCAGGGTTAGATTCTGTGAGGCCAGGCAAAGAACAACCAAAAAGTACTACCTGGGAAGTTATGAGCTAACCAATTTTCATAGCTCATTCAGGGATGGAAGATTTTCCAGATTTTGCCGGGCAAAGTGGAAGCTTTCCTTGTTCAGAACATGGGCATTCTGTAGGAACCTTAGGTATACAAGTAGACTAGCCTACATCCAGCAACAATATTATTAAAAACTGAAGGTGAAGGTAGTTTCATGTGTACATTTTCTTATATTTTGCTCTAGTATCTTTATTCTTTTATTTTTAAATTTAATTATTATTCTCTCTAGATTTACATTGGGATATAGCATGAGTTAGTAACATAAGGGTTTTTTTCCTTTGCTTTCTCTCTTAGAGAAGTAGACAAATGCAGTCTCCCAGTTACTAAACCATATTTTTCTCACTGCATTGAAGGACAGTCTACCTCAGTTGTATGTTGAGTTTTCACAAATAGTTGGATATCTATTTATGGACACCTTATTGTGTTTTGAAGATTTATTTTTATTTTTCTGTGGCATTCAATCTTTTAAATTATATAGTGATTACAGCAAGTCCCCTACATACGAACCTTCAAGTTCCGAACTTTCAAACATGTGAACGTGCCCCTGTATGCCAGCTGTTGTACTGTACTACTGTACTTTTCAAGGTACTGTATTATAAGAGTAAAAATGTTTTCTTTATTATTTGTTTGTTTGTTTTTTATGTATTATTTGTGTGAAAAATATTATAAACCTATTACAGTACAGTACCTTATAGCTGATTGTGTTAGTTGGGTACCTAGGCTAACTTTGTTAGACTTACGAACAAATTGGACTTATGAACACACTCTCGGAACAGAACTCGTTTGCATGCAGGGGACTTACTGTATATAGTAACATTTAATATTCAGTACAGGATTACCCCACACATTAGTTTTTACTTTTATTGTCTTCATTTAAAAAAATTTCATGGATATTCTTGGGAATGAGTTCAAAAGAATATGACTGTTTCAAAAGGAGAAAAATAACAAAAAAGCACAACAGCAAAATTTCCTTTAGGATTCTAATTGCAACTGTATGTAAATCGTAGAATATTGTGAATAATTGAAACTTTTGTGATCTTCCTATCCAAGAATAAGAGTATTACTTTTCGTTATTTCAAGGCTAATTTTATTTTTATATATATATATATATATATTATGTGTATATATATATATCCTGTTGAATATACTTATAGACATAAACATTAAATATATATATTTTATATTAAATATGCTATATACTATAAAATTCTTATAGTCATATATTTGAACATATATAAAATAAGAAATATAACAGATATTTGGTGTTTTTCTATATGTGTGTGGCCTGATAAATATATTTCCCATTAAAAATATTGCTAAATATTATATACTTTTGAAACATCTATAAACGGTGCATCAGTTAACTCCTGATTACTGATTAACAAAGTATTCCAAAATTCAACTGATTTAAAAAAATAAAAGCCTTTTGTCAACTCTTGAATCAGAAAGCCAGTAATTTAGAGTGGGTCCAGCTGTTTTTTCTGGTATCAGTAGATCTTTCTCACACTTCTGTCATCAGCTGCTGGTTTGTTTTTACTCTCTGTTTCTGGGTGTTGACTAGCATGACCTGGGGTGCAGTTTCTCACCCTCTTAGAGCTTAGCATGTATTTTCATGAAGGAGGCTGTGTTCAAAGATAAGAAATGAAAGCGCAAAAGACTACTCAATGCCTAGAATTTAAACTGGCTAATTAATGTCAGTTTCTCACTAGACTCAGTTGGGGAAAGTAAGTCACACAAACAGAGCAGATTCAAGGAGTGAGAAATAGTGGAGCCTATGGCAGGTTTTGTTCTTGGGAAAAGCTACAAAGTCAAATTGCAAAGCATGTACACACAAGGATACTGTTGATTGAGGTCATTGTGGCATTCAGTTTACCACAAAAGTATAATTTGGTAATTATATTTTTTAAATGGTTATTGTAAAAACAGACACATCTTACAAAATTCTGTATTTAATTTTTGCAGATATTTTAGAATTGCATATTAGGCCTTGGATATATCTGATTATATCATCTAGAAATGCATAAAATTTTATCTAGTCTTTTGTAATATTTTTCCTCTAAAACTGTTTTTCTATCACATCAGCCAGAAGTTGTAAAACAATATTAAAAAAACATGGTGATAGTAGGTTTCTTTAACTTGTTCCTTAGGAATTCCATGGATTAAATAAGAAATACATGTTATTTTGATTATACTTGCTTTCTACATGATTTCCACGTAACAAAAAATAATTCAACTTAATAACTATAAAAATAACAGATTGATATGTATATTATAAATATGACTATTTCAATATTCTGAAAATATTGTTTCTTTCAAACAGTACTTGAATAATGTACTTTATTTAGGGTTCCAACAAGAAACAGAAAACACTCTGAATGAGCATAATTCAAAGAGTGTTTATTACAGAAGTTTAGAAACCACAAAGAGTAGTGTTGGAACTTTGGACGAGTAGTAGACAAACACCACCCCTAGGTTTGTGGCTAAATAAGTTATCTCAAAATGTCCATAGAAATATCTGAGAGTCCTATGAATACTTCAGGAATCTTGCCACTCCCCAGTTAAAAGAGTTAGAATCTATTTCCCCTCTTCTTAAAACTGGACAGGACTTTGTAACTGCCTCAATAAGAAATGGAGTGAAAGTGATGCTACAAGACATCTGAGGCAAAACCTAGGCTCAGTTTTTAGGCTAAACCTAAAAAGCAATAGAGCTTCTGTCTAGTTTCTATTTCTGTCTTTCTTTCTCTCTGTCTCACAATCAGAACGCTCACATTAGTCACCGTAATGTGAGGAGGTCCAGGCTATTTGGAGGGTTCTATGAAGGTGTTACAGAGCACAGCTAAAGTTCCAGCTGATATTTAGCTTCAAACAGCAGACGTAAGAATGAACAAGCCTTCAGATAATTCCAGTCCCTGGTTATTTACTATTCCTGACTCTTAATTTTCATCAGAGTCCTCAGACATCATGAATCAGAGACAACCTGACCTTGCTTTGCCCTGTCTGGACAAAGCAAGTTATTTTATACCACTGAGTCTGGGGATAATTCAAAATGCAACTAAACAAGATCAAGGGACAGGGGAAGGACATTTATTAGAACTAGAGAAAGGAGAGAGAACTGCAGCGGGTCATCCATACTGAAAGGATCTGTAATCTTCATTGGAAGGTAACAGACAGCTCAAGGCAAGCATGCTGAGAGAAAGTCAAAGGAATCAGCAGTCTGACCTCACTCTTCACTTTATGTTCTTCCAATTCCTGACAGAGCTTGGCATTGTTTGGACCTAGGCAGAGGAAAAAGGCCTGGGAGTCCTATTGATCTAGTTTATACAGCTCAGCTTCCCAGACAGAAGGCAGGGTGGAGAAGTATACAGAATGTGTACTGAGCTCCAAATGAATGATTCCAAGCATATGTACCACACACAATATTCTAAATGATTTTTTCTGAAGCCAACAATCTAAAAGACAGGCATAGCTACACTAATGAAGACAATATGGTACTGGCACAAAAACACAAACATAGATCAATGGAACAAGATAGAAAGCCCAGAGATAAACCTACGCACCTATGGTCAACTAATCTATGACAAAGGAGGCGAGGATATACAATGGAGAAAAGACAGTCTCTTCAATAAGTGGTGCTGGGAAAACTGGACAGCTACATGTAAAAGAAAGAAATTAGAGCACTCCCTAACACCATACACAAAAATAAACTCAAAATGGATTCGAGACCTAAATGTAAGACCAGACACTATAAAACTCTTAGAGGAAAACATAGGAAGAACACTCTTTGACATAAATCACGGCAAGATCTTTTTTGATCCACCTCCTACAGTAATGGAAATAAAAACAAAAATAAACAAATTGGACCTAATGAAACTTCAAAGCTTTTGCACAGCAAAGGAAACCATAAACAAGACGAAAAGACAACCCTCAGAATGGGAGAAAATATTTGCAAATGAATCAACGGACAAAGGATTAATCTCCAAAATATATAAACAGCTCATTCAGCTCAATATTAAAGAAACAAACAACCCAATCCAAAAATGGGCAGAAGACCTAAATAGACATTTCTCCAAAGAAGACATACAGATGGCCAAGAAGCACATGAAAAGCTGCTCAACATCACTAATTATTAGAGAAATGCAAATCAAAACTACAATGAGGTATCACCTCACACCAGCTAGAATGGGCATCATCAGAAAATCTACAAACAGCAAATGCTGGAGAGGGTATGGAGAAAAGGGAACCCTCTTGCACTGTTGGTGGGAATGTAAATTGATACAGCCACTATGGAGAACAGTATGGAGGTTCCTTAAAGAACTAAAAATAGATTTACCATATGATCCAGCAATCCCACTACTGGACATATACCCTGAGAAAACCATAATTCAAAAAGACACATGCACCCCAATGTTCATGGCAGCACTATTTACAATAGCCAGGTCATGGAAGCAACCTAAATGCCCATCGACAGATGAATGGATAAAGAAGTTGTGGTGCATATATACAGTGGAATATTACTCAGCCATAAAAAGGAATGAAATTGAGTCATTTGTTGAGACGTGGATGGATCTAGAGAGTGTCATACAAAGTGAAGTAAGTCAGAAAGAGAAAAACAAATATCGTATATTAATGCATGTATGTGGAACCTAGAAAAATGGTACAGTCGAACCGGTTTACAAGGCAGAAGTTGAGACACAGATGTAGAGAACAAACGTATGGACACCAAGGGGGGAAAGCCATGGGGGGTGGGGATGGTGGTGTGCTGAATTGGGCCATTGGGATTGACACGTATACACTTATGTATATAAAATTGATGACTAATAACCTGCTGTATAAAAAATAATTAAAATTAAAAAACTAAAAAATAAAAGAACTAATCCTAAACTTTCTTTGGGTTATTTATATGGAAATATGTTAATATAAATGTTTCAGACATTACATGAAATTCCTAAAAATCTTATATGTTCTGGTATAATGTTATAAGTCATAATTCTAGTTATTACTTTAAAATGTATATCTCAGAAATAACTAAATTTCCTTGCCAATTGCATTATTATGAACTTTCATCAAATCTTTAACCATGGTCATTTTTAAGTCTTTTGTCATTTACAGACAGTTCTGGGTGTACTCTGATGCTTTTGCAAAAATGTTCCTATAAAAGGGTTTCATCTTCAAGGAATTCATGGAAAACACTGACAAGTACAGGTTTCTGGTAACTGACTATACGGCTGAACTGAATGAATAAGCATTTTCAGAAATCTAATGGAAAACTGATGAATTCATAAAAGTGCTAACAAAAGATCAAGATAAAAAAAATTAATTACATGGGACTGAGTGAACTGATGAGGATGATTATAATTTTTGTGACTTTCTGTTTGAATAAAAAAAAGAAAAAATAAAAAATAAATAAAAGACAGGCATAAAAGAAGAGAAAAATACTATTTATTGTGAATGGAAAGCTTACTTCTATACCACATTGATATTTCTTTTGGCATTCTGAGATCAGGGAAAAGGGGCACAAAATAAAGTGTATTCTCAGAGTTCTTGGGAATCAGAATCTCCTTATTAGCCAAAGTAATGAAACAAGTTAGGGCAGTCTAATGCCAAAAACAGTACTTTCTTTTCTACTTCGATTTGTTTTTATTAGGAATTTATGAAGAAATTTTTAAAAGATAATTATAATTTTTACTTGTCTATTAATATGGAGAACAGTAGCTCTCCATATTACTATGTAGAGCTAATATGGAGCAGCTAATATGGAGAGTAAACTAGCAAATATGGTTAGAAATTAGAGATACTGATATTAGTATGGCCAGCATCAATGCCATTATATGGGCCACATAAAACTGTTATATTAGAAATATTTTTCCATACTGTTACAAGCTGTGCAATAGTTCAGTAATGGCACCTAGGAAAACGAATATATTCTATAGTTATCAGCCCATCTTTTGTGTCCTTTTATTCTCCACCAGAGTTTGTAATAATATGAAGAGATCACTCCTACACAGATGTTTGCAGTGTAACTAATTCAACATGCTAGATTGACTGGTTGAATGGTAAAGAACAGTTGTATGTCATCTCTGTTCTGATTGGTCCAAAATAGAAGATTATAATCATTATTCATGTGCTTATTTTTTTTTTTTAATTTTTATTTATTTATTTATTTATTTATTTATTTATGGCTGTGTTGGGTCTTCGTTTCTGTGCAAGGGCTTTCTCCAGCTGTGGCAAGCAGGGGCCACTCTTCATCGCGATGCGCATGCCTCTCACCATTGCGGCCTCTCCCGTTGCGAAGCACAGGCTCACACACGCAGGCTCAGCAATTGTGGCTCATGGGCCTAGCCGCTCCACGGCATGTGGGATCCTCCCAGACCACGGCTTGAACCCATGTCCCCTGCATTGGCAGGCAGATTCTCAACCACTGCGCCACCAGGGAAGCCCCTCATGTGCTTATTTTTGTTTTGTGTAAATTTAAAATTATATAGTTGGGATTCCCTCTGTATAATTTTTTTTTTTTTTTAAAGAAATTCACGTTCTTTTTATTTATTTATTTATTTATTTATGACTGTATTGGGTCTTCGTTTCTGTGCGAGGGCTTTCTCTAGTTGTGGCAAGTGGGGACCACTCTTCATCGCAGTGCGCGGGCCTCTCACCATCACGGCCTTTCTTGTTGTGGAGCACAGGCTCCAGACGCGCAGGCTCAGTAATTGTGGCTCACGGGCCCAGTTGCTCCGTGGCATGTGGGATCTTCCCAGACCAGGGCTCGAACCCGTGTCCCCTGCATTGGCAGGCAGATTCTCAACCACTGCGCCACCAGGAAAGCCCCCCTCTGTATAATCTTTTATTTCCATTTCTCATTCTCTCTCTCTGTCTCTCAAACAGACACAAACCCCCTCCACACACACAAATGGCTATGGCTATTAATTTCAAATCCCATTATAACACTATTTAGCTGTTTCTTTAAGTAATGCATTTACAGTATAAGGGAGGACCTTTAAGATGGCAGAGGAGTAAGACATGGAGATCACCTTTCTCCCCACAAATACATCAAAAATACATCTATATGTGGAACAACTTCTACAGAATACCTACTGAAAGCTGGCAGAAGACCTCAGATTTCCCAAAAGCTGACAGGATGTTGGTGCTTCAGCCGGGTGTCAAGCCTGAGCCTCTGACATGGGAGAGCCAAGCCAGGACATTGGTCCGCCAGAGACCTCCCGGCCCCAAATAATAGCAATCAGTTAGAGCTCTCCCAGAGATATCTGTCTCAGTGCTAAGACCCAGCTCCACTCAACGACCAGCAAGCTCCAGTGCTGGACACTCCATGCCAAACAACTAGCAACACAGGAAAACAACCCCACCCATTAGCAGAAAGCCTGCCTAAAATCATAATAAGTTCACAGACACCCCAAAACACACCACCGGATGTGGTACTGCCCAACAGAAAGACAAGATCCAGCCTCATCCACCAGAACTCAGGGACCAGTCCCCTCCACTAAGAAGCCTACACAACCGACTGAACCAACCTTACCCACTGGAGGCAAACACCAAAAACAACGGGAACTACGAACCTGCAGCCTATGAAAAGGAGACCCCAAACACAGTAAGGTAAGCAAAATAAGAAGACAGAGAAATGCACAGCAGATGAAGGAGCAAGGTAAAAACCCACCAGACCAAACAAATGACAAGGAAATAGGCAGTCTACCTGAAAAAGAATTCAGAGTAATGATAATAAAGATAATCCAAAATCTTGGAAATAGAATAGAGAAAATACAAGAAACGTTTAACAAGGACCTAGAAGAACTAAAGAGCAAAGAAACAGTGATGAACAACACCAAAAATGAAATTAAAGATTCTCTAGAAGGAATCAATAGCAGAATAACTGAGGGAGAAGAATGGATAAGTGACCTGGAAGATAAAATAGTGGAAATAACTACCGCAGAGCAGAATAAAGAAAAAAGAATGAAAAGAATTGAGGACAGTTTCAGAGACCTATGGGACAACATTAAATGCACCAACATTCGAATTATAGGGGTCCCAGAAAAAGAAGAGAAAACGAAAGGGACTGAGAAAATATTTGAAGAAAATATAGTTGAAAACTTCCCTAATATGGGAAAGGAAAGAGTCAATCAAGTCCAGGAAGCACAGAGAGTCCCATACAGGATAAATCCAAGGAGAAACACACAAAGACACATATTAATCAAACTATCAAAAATGAAATAAAAAGAAAAAATGTTAGAAGCAGCAAGGGGAAAGCAACAAATAACATACAAAGGAATCCCCATAAGGTTAACAGCTGATCTTTCAGCAGAAACTCTGCAATCCAGAAGGGAGTGGCAGGACATATTTAAAGTGATGAAAGGGAAAAACCTATAACCAAGATTACTCAACCCAGCAAGGATCTCATTCAGATTCGACGGAGAAATTAAAACCTTTACAGACAAGCAAAAGCTAAGAGAATTCAGCACCACCAAACAAGCTTTACAACGAATGCTAAAGGAACTTCTCTAGGCAGGAAACACAAGAGAAGGAAAAGCCCTACAATAACAAACCCAAAACAATTAAGAAAATGGTAATAGGAACATATGTATCGATAATTACCTTAAATGTAAATGGATTAAATGCTCCCACCAAAGACATAGACTGGCTGAATGGATACACAAACAAGACCCATATATATGCTGTCTACAAGAGACCCACTTGAGACCTAAGGACAAATGCAGACTGAAAGTGAGGGGATGGAAAAAGATATTCCATGCAAATGGAAATCAGAAGAAAGCTGGAGTAGCAATTCTCATGTCAGAAAACATAGACGTTAAAATAAACACTATTACAAGAGACAAAGAAGGACACTACGTAAAGAGCAAGGGATCAATCCAACAAGAAAATACAAAAATTGTAAATATTTATGCACCCAGCATAGGAGCACCTCAATACATAAGGCAAATGCTAAAAGCCATAAAAGGGGAAATCGACAGTAACACAATCATAGTAGGGGACTTTAACACCCCATTTTCACCAATGGACAGATCATCCAAAATGAAAATAAATAAGGAAATGCAAGCTTTAAATGACACATTAGACCAGATGGACTTAATTGACATTTGTAGGACATTCCATCCAAAAAAATCAGAATATGCTTTCTTCTCAAGTGCTCATGGAACACGCACCAGAATAGATCATATCTTTGGTCACAAATGAAGCCTTGGTAAATTTAAGAAAATTGAAATCATATCAGGTATCCTTTCCGACCACAATGCTATGAGACTAGATATCAATTACAGGAAAAAAACTATAAAAAATACAAGCACATGGAGGCTAAACAGTACACTACTAAATAACCGAGAGGTCACTAAAGAACTCAAAGAGGAAATCAAAAAATACCTAGAAACAAATGACAATGAAAACACGACGACCCAAAACCTATGGGATGCAGCAAAAGCAGTTCTAAAAAGGGAAGTTTATAGCAATACAATCCTAATGCAAGAAACAAGAAAAACCTCAAATAAAAAAACCTAACCTTACACCTAAAGCAATTGGAGAAAGAAGAACAGAAAAAACCCAAAGCTAGCAGAAGGAAAGAAGCCATAAAGATCAGATCAGAAATAAATGAAAAAGAAATGAAGGAAACAGTAGCAAAGATCAGTAAAACTAAAAGCTGGTTCTTTGAGACGGTGAACAAAATTGATAAACCATTAGCCTGACTCATCTGGAAAAAAAGGGAAAAGACTCAAATCAACAGAATTAGAAATGAAAAAGGAGAAGTTACAACAGACCCTGCAGAAATACAAAGGATCATGAGAGATTACTACAAGGAACTATATGCCAATAAAATGGACAACCTGGAAGAAAAGGACACTTTCTTACAAAAGCACAACCTTCCAACACTGAACCTGGAAGAAATAGAAAGTATAAACAGACCAATCACAGGAGCTGAAATTGAAACTGTGATTAAAAATCTTCCAACAAACAGAAGCCCAGGAGCAGATGGCTTCACAGGTGAATACTATCAAACACTTAGAGAAGAGCTAACACCTACCTTTCTCAAACTCTTCCAAAATATAGCAGAGGGAGGAACATTCCCAAACTCATTCTCCGAGGTCACCATCACCCTGATACCGAAACCAGACAAAAATGTCACAAAGAAAGAAAACTACAGGCCAGTATCACTGATGAACATAGATGCAAAAATCCTCAAAAAAATACTAGCAAACAGAATCCAACAGCACGTTAAAAGGGTCGTACACCATGATCAAGTGGGGTTTATCCCAGGAATGCAAGGATTCTTCAATATATGCAAATCATTGTGATACACCATATTAACAAATTGATGGATAAAAACCACATGATCATCTCAATCGATGCAGAAAAAGCTTTCGACAAAATCCAACACCTATTTATGATAAAAACTCCCCAGAAAGTGGGCATAGAGGGGACTTACCTCAACATAATAAAAGCCATATATGACAAACCCACAGCCAAGATCATTCTCAATGATGAAATACTGAAATCGTTTCCTCTAAGATTAGGAACAAGACAAGGGTGGCCACTCTCACCACTATTATTCAACATAGTTTTGGAAGTTTTGGCCACGGCACTCAGAGAAGGAAAAGAAATAAAAGTAATCCAAATCGGAAAAGAAGAAGTAAAACTGTCATTGTCACCGTTTGCATATGACATGATACTATACATAGAAAATCCTAAAGATGCGACCAGAAAACTACTAGAGCTAATCAATGAATTTGGTAAAGTCTCAGGATACAAAATTAATGCACAGAAAACTCTGGCATTCCTATACAATAACAATGAAAAATTAGAAAGAGAAATTAAGGAAACACTCCCATTTATCACTGCAACAAAAAGAATAAAATACCTAGGAATAAACCTACATAAGGAGGCAAAAGACCTTTATGCAGAAAACTATAAGACACTGATGAAAGAAATCAAAGACGATAAAAAGCAATGGGGAGATATACCATGTTATTGGATTGGAAGAATCAACATTGTGAAAATGAGTATACTACCCAAAGCAATCTACAGATTCATTGCAATCTGTATCAAATTGCCAATGACATTTCTCACAGAACTAGAACAAAAAAATTTATAATTTGTATGGAAACACAAAAGACCCTGAATAGGCAAAGCAATCTTGAGAAAGAAAAAAGGAGCTTAGGAATCAGGCTCCCTGACTTCAGACTATACTACGAAGCTACAGTAATCAAGACAGTATAGTACTGGCACAAAAACAGAAATATAGATCAATGGAACAGGATAGAAAGCCCAGAGATAAACCTATGCACATATGGTCACCTTATCTTTGACAAAGGAGGCAAGCATATACAATAGAGAAAAGACAGCCTCTTCAATAAGCGGTGCTTGGAAAATTGGACAGCTATATGTAAAAGAATGAAATTAGAACACTTCCTAACACCATACACAAAAATAAACTGAAAATGGATTAAAGACCTAAATGTAACACCGACACTATAAAACTCTTAGAGGAAAACATAGGCAGAACACTGTATGGCATGAATCACAGCAAGATCTTTTTTGATCCACCTCCTAGAGTAATGGAAATAAAAACAAAAATAAAGAAATTGGACCTAATGAAACTTAAAAGCTTTTGCACAGCAAAGGAAACCATAAACAAGACGAAAAGACAACCCTCAGAATGGGAGAAAATATTTGCAAACGAAGCAACTGACAAAGGATTAATCTCCAAAATATACAAGCAGTTCATGCAACTCAATATCAGAACAAACAAAGAACCCAATCCAAAAATGGGTGGAAGACCTAAATAGACATTTCTCCAAAGAAGATATACAGATTGCCCACAAACACATGAAAAGATGCTCAACATCACTAATCATTAGAGAAATGCAAATCAAAACCACAATGTGGTATGATCTCACACTGATCAGAATGGCCATTATCTACAAACAATAAATGCTGGGTAGGGTGTGGAGAAAAGGGAACCCTCTTGCACTGTAGGTGGAATGTAAATTGATACAGCCACTATGGAGAACAGTATGGAGGTTCCTTAAAAAACTAAAAACAGAGCTACAATATGACCCTGCAATCCCACTACTGGGCATATACCCTGAGAAAACCATAATTCAAAAAGAGACATGTACCCCAATGTTCATTGCAGCACTGTTTACAATAGCCCATATATGGAAGCAACCTAAATGTCCATCGACAGGTGAATGGATAAAGAAGATGTGGCACTTATATGCAATGGAATATTACTCAGCCATATAAAGAAATGAAATTGAGTTATTTGTAATGAGGTGTATGGACCTAGATTCTGTCATACAGAGTGAAGTAAGTCAGAAAGAGAAAGACAAATACCACATGCTAATGCACATATCTGGAATCTAAAAAAATAACACTGGTACTGATGAGCCTAGTGGCAGGGCAGGAATAAAGATGCAGATGTAGAGAATGGACTTGAGGACACAGGGGGCGGGAAGGGGATGCTGGGACAAAGTGAGAGAGTAGCATTGACATATATACACTACCAAACGTAAGATGGATGGCTAGTGGGAAGCTGCTGCATATCACAGGGAGATCAGCTCGGTGCTTTGTGATAACCTAGAGGGGTGGGATAGCGAGGGTAGGAAAGAGATGCAAGAGGGAGGGGATATGGGGATGTATATATACTTATAGCTGATTCACTTTGTTGTACAGCAGAAACTAACACAACATTGTAAAGCAATTATACTGCAGTAAAGATATTAAAAAATTAAAAAATAGTAAAAATAGCTGAGCTTTTCACTTAATGTAACTTATACTTCAACTAAAAATAAATACAAAGAAGAAAAAACGCCCTCAATATATAGTAAGTAATTCAAAACAAATGAAAGATAAGAAAATAATCATATATAAACCTCACCTAGCAAAAAGCAAAACATTATTTGCCAAAGACTTTTTTTTTTTCCCCAGATACATGGGGATAAAAACGTCAGCTTTTTTTTTTTTTTAACATCTTTATTGGAGTATAATTGCTTTACAATGGTGTGTTAGTTTCTGCTTTATAACAAAGTGAATCAGTTATACACATACATATGTTCCCATATCTCTTCCCTCTTGCATCTCCCTCCCTCCCACCCTCCCTATCCCACCCCTCTAGGTGGTCACAAAGCACTGAGCTGATCTCCCTGTGCTATGCGGTTGCTTCCCACTAGCTATCTATCTATTTTACGTTTGGTAGTGTATATATGTCCATGCCACTCTCTCACTTTGTCACAGTTTACCCTTCCCCCTCCCCATATCCTCAAGTCCATTCTCTAGTAGGTCTGTGTCTTTATTCCCGTCTTACCACTAGGTTCTTCATGACCTTTTTTTTTTCTTAGATTCCATATATATGTGTTAGCATACTGTATTTGTTTTTTTCTTTCTGACTTACTTCACTCTGTATGACAGGCCAAAGACTTTTATTTCAACATTTTTAAAATGTCTGTGCCCATTTTTTTTCGTAACTCAGGCTAAGTCATTGGGAAAATTATACTTACTGGAGGCAGTAAAGTCATTATTTTGTGGGGATAATTTATTGTGCTTTAATTTTTATTATGAAATGAAAATCATTTATAAATTTCTGTACTTTATTTCCATTAGTAACAACAGTTTATTAAAGTCATAATTTTATATACAAAATTTATGTATAAGCTAAATCTGACTTTGGATCAGACCAGTGTGAGCAAGCTATAAGTAACAGTGTGGTTCAAATGTCCTGGCACTTTCACTGCAGACCTCACCACTGTCTGTAATTGCTCAGTGGATCAATGCACAGCACATTTTGATGGTCCACCTCAGTTTATGTTGTTGCCACCAGTAAATTATGATTTGTCAGTTACTGTTTTTAAAATGATTTGAAATCCCCAAAGGGAAGCTTCTTTGCTGCCACCTACTACCCTTGGCAGATACAGCAACTAGCCTACACAGAAATTTCAAGGCTGAAAATATAAAACAACCCAGAAGTTGTCATACTTTCCTCTTTTCTCTGATTTAGTTAATAAATTCCCTGCTTTCTAATGTAATATATTCAATATCTTTTTAAAAATTGAAGTATAGTTGATTTACAGTATTAGTTTCAGTGTACAACATAGTGATTCAATATTTTTGTAGGTTATACTCCATTTAAAGGTATTATAAAATATGGGCTATATACCCTGTGCTGTACAGTATATCCTTGTAGCTTATTTATTTTATATGTAGTCGTTTGTACCTCTCAATCCCCTACCACTATCTTGCCCCTCCCTCCACCCCTCTGCCCACTGGTAACCACTAGTTTGTTCTTTATATCTGTGGATCCATTTCTGTTTTGTTATATTCATTTGTTTGTTTCATGTTTTATATTCCGGTCAATGTTTTTTTTTAATTAGAAATTAAAAGAAGGCTTAGTTTATTTCTTTGAAGTTCTGATTTTGTCTTTTGCTAATCACTAGTGATATGAGCTGTTTTCCAGAAGAGGATAGGCTACAGTCAGGATGGCTAGATATTTTGTCATAGAAGGAACAGTAATGTCACAAGTCTCCCCTGATGTGTAGCTGAGCTTTTAATGGCTAAACTAAAAACACTGAACCTCTGTAGCAGAATCTGAAATAGGGACTCTAGATAACTTGTTATCTCAGGTGACTTTTTCAGTTTCATCTCTGGGACAGATTTCTACCTTGAAGCTTAAAATATGGGTCAGAAAAATAAAGAAGTACGTCACATGATAAAATTAGCTTCTCTTTCTCACTTGGGAGGTAGGAAATAAGATATTACATGTACTACACAAAGGCTGTGCCTATACTCACCCGTCTTAAACCTCTTAACCATCTCACCTTAAACCTTAAGCCACCTCACCCTATTACTGTTCATTCCTAAATTAGGCAACTTGGCTGAACTAGTTTATTTCTACTTACAGTGCCAATAATGATGCAGTTTTTCTTCTCTATGGTGTGATGATGTTGATGGTAATAATGTAATTTTAAAGCTTTTCACTAATTTCTTGCCACAGCAACTGTTGTAGCTTCTTTTTCCCTTACTAATCCAACTCATGTAGTTTTAATAGGAACAAAATGAAAACATGATTCTATATAATTAGAAAATGACACTGTTTTGACTATAACTAGGTCTTAAACCGGCTAACATATTTTCTGTATGTCCTTTTGAACCACATTCCTTAGCAGAAAGGAATATGTTTTAGGTTTCTAATGAAGCTGTCAACCTCAAGCATGTGACTCTTATTCTTTATCTAAAATTAATTGTGTAACCTTGTGTAATGATTTTCTAAAATGAATCCATCTCTCAGCTGCCCATATTATATACTGCTATGTCCACGAATAGGATGTGTATGTGTGTGTGTGTGTGTGTGTGTGTGTGTTTTCTGAGTGATAGCTATCCCTGCATTGCATTTATAAACTGTATGTAAAATGCTCAAAATAAATCATCCATTCTTAATTTAGCAAAACTGTCTGGAATATAAATAGAATTATATATCTGGAGAATATATGTAGGCATAAACACGGACATAAGACATCAAAGATAGGTTTTTAGCAGGTGATGATTAAAACAAAAGTAGTTTAGTCTTCTGTTTATATGTTTGCTTAGAAAAGCACTAAAACATTACTTCAAACAACTCTATGTGTTTTCTTATCACTAAAGCACAACAGCATAATGGTAAAATATGCCAGTAATTCTAACAATGTGCCTTTATAGTTATACTTTAGTAATATTAAATATTTAGTAATGTATCCTTTATATTGATGCTTAAAGATAGAGTAAAACAAATCACTAATAGAATTACTCAGCAATCAAATAATTAAATAATTTTGTTCATTTATATTTTAAAAAACCTTTTTACTGACAGCTGATGTCATAGCTCAGTGCATTATTTTGGGTGAACTGTGGGTATAGAGGAAAGGCAGGTGTCCACGAAGAAGGTAAAAACTGTGTCACACGACAGATGAGATACAAAACAATATATTTAAAACTTAATATTAAATAATTGAACAAGTTCTCTATAGTAGTGGTAAGACCAATGATCTAAGAAGGCTGAAAAAGTAAAAACAAGCTTATTTCATTTTTGTAGCAGGCTCATATATCAGAATGCAGGTTCATTTAAAATAAACTTGTAGGAAAATGATCAAACAAAGGCTACAAAATCACATGAGTCTCTTTGGAGCTGTAGCAACTATCATTTTGCAAAAATTTGCTAGTTGTATCTGTTAAGTGCCACAGGGCACACAGATTCTTTAAACATGGTCGCTGTCTTAAAGTACTTACAATCTGGTTGAACAAATAGGACCTGAAAAACAAAACTACAAATCAGGAAGGTATAACGTAAGTGTCAAGAACAGGTGGAAATTTTTTCTATTGAAATTCAAAGGGAAGAAAATAACTGGTTAGAACTTCATGTGAAACCTTGAAACAATCTCAAAGAAAAAAAGTAATGATGAAATGTTCTGATTTTGGTTAAAGGTAACATAGTTTCCTTAGATAATACTAAATTGATAGTGTAGCATCAGGGCCTCTAAAGACCTTATATACAATCCATAGAATACTTTCAAAGAAATACATTTAAAGTGATAAAAATATATGCAATATATAAGCAGTAAGCACAATAAATTCTAGTTTGTATCCTCTTGAATACCTTTATAGTGTGTATTAGGAAGCATACTTCATAGTAAAACAATGAAAATTCAGACAAAAGAGGAGTTGTTGGGTTTTGAAATTTCCCTTTACATACATAATCAGGTCACATTGGTTTACTGGAGAGAGAGAGAGAGGGAGAGATAGGAAGAGAGAGAGAAAGTTTCTATGAGTGATAGACCACATTCGTTACTTAAAATTAAATTCCAATTATAATTACTTTTATGTAGGCATAAAAATAACTAATGGAAGTTAGTGGCTTAACTCAATAAAAGTTGCTTTCTTGATTGAATCACAGTTTAGTATTGGTCAGACTACTCTCTTAAGTTTTTCCCTCCATGAGGTGAGTCAAGATGTTGGTTTCTTCCTTAATTTGTCTCTGCTATCTCCCTCCTAGGCTTTCACTTTCAGCTCCTTAGATAAAGGAAAGAGAGAGGATAGATACTCATGGTGGGTATCTTAGTATCTAGACTTGTAATATTCAATATTCCTACCCACATTCACTATTTGGTACTATTTAGATGTAAGGTAGGGAATAGAAATGAAGCCCGTGTGAAAGAAATAAAAGCAAAAAAGAATTGAAATAACTAACATGGGAAGACAAGGCAAAATCAGACAAAACTGAATAGAAGAGAATAATTTTTTTCCTTAAGGTACTTTTTTGAAAGGCCAACAATTTTTTCCAACATATTTATAATTTTTCTTGATGAAAATAACATAATAAACAGGAAAGTGTTTGAAGACATAATAAAAGTGTTTCCAAAATCCTGAAATGGCACTGCATTTCTCAGGTGAACAACAAAAATAATCAGCATGGTGATATACTCTAGTAAAGTTTTCTAAACTTTGTAAACAACAACAAAAATCATGCATATCCCCTCACAGGAAAACAACAACTACAACAATAACAACCACAAACAAATTTTGAATATTGAATTAGTTTAGTATAAACTGTGGTGATTGCAGAAAAGAATATAGAAAAGAATGTTTTACACTTTGACAGTTTATTATAGGAGACAGGATAGTATAAGGAGAATGTGAGATGTTAATTTCACAATCTTCTCTGTTTTATAGCATAAAATTTATAGATATAGTTAAATGTGTAACATATAGCACTTAGAGAAATCAAATGCCTTATTGTTTTAATCCTTTTAAACTTTAGAGGTGTATTGTGTATATACATATTCCTTGTTAAGAAAATACTTATCTGAAATTCAGCAGTTTCTCCAAACTCTTTTGTCTTACAAAGGAATGTAATGCATTTGAGTATTTTTTTCATATTTATAAGCAAGTATAATCCAATTGCACTTTATTAAGTTCTTTCTAATATGTAGCTCTTTATAGGCAAAGAGAAATGTCTGTAATTTTGCTTAAAAATCTTCATTGTGATTATTTGTGAGTAAAGAGATTTCAAATGATATTGTAATTCCTTTTTCATTTTTTCAAGCTGCTTGGTATTTTTCTGAAAGTCATGTGTTTATCTAAAAATAAACAAAGTTCTTTTAAAAGACTGTGGATTACCCAGATATGTAGAAATACTTCCACTAGAAGATCAACTTTTGAAAATAGTAGACCAATGTTTTGCATATATGTCCTTGGCATTCTTTTTCAGTGCTGCTTTACAAGTAAAGCAAAAAGGGCTTGATGAAGTTCAAAAATCACGTTGAAAGAAAGCTTTTACTCAAATTAGAAGTATCATAAATATCACTTCTAAAAGTTTTGTTGTGGTAGTTGTTATTGTTGTTGGATCTGTGTATTCTTTTTCCACACACCCTTCTGTTATTTCCTGAAAAAAGTAAGGAAAAAATCAGAAATATTAGTTTAGGGACTTGAGTTATTACGATGTGAAAATAACAACTGATGCTTTTACTTTGAAATATTTATTAACTTAATGTAAAAACTACAAATTAGGCTAAGGGAGAGAAAACCATTGCATTCTAGTTGAAAGCAATTATATGTCTACTAATATTATTTGTTAAGATAGCTTAAATGAGAAAATTATAGAGCACTCCTAAAATCATAGGTCCAATATTGATGATGAAGCTTAAATAATAAAAATATTTATTTAGTTACTATCAATATCACAGATATCTGGCTTGAACCCCATGAAGCTTGTTTGTATATACAGTTAATTATAACACCTTTCACCTGTTACAGAGCAGTTTTTTAACCCAGAAGATGTATAAATACACTGAGATTAAATTTAAGTTGTTAAAAACTAAACAGATTATCAATTCATGAATCAATTGTATACTTGTTTGAGATTTTTGGATATATAAAATATGGAATTTTAAAATGCTGACAAAGAAAGAAAGAAATAAAAAAGAAGGAAGGAAGGGAGGGAGGAAGGGAGAGAGGCCGGGGTAAGGGTGGGGAGGGGAGGGAGAGAAATGAAGGAAAGAAGGAAGAAAGAAGGGAAAAATTAATATAGGTATAACAGAAAATTAGTTTAGTATGAAAAGAGCAATAACACACTGGTTGCCCGGAGGGGAAATCTCATCTGCTGTAATAAACATCAAGGTAAGAGGCCAAGATGAATTTGAACAATTTTCTTGCTCTAAAAGAAATTGAACAAGAAAGTTGTTAATTACACCTGGTCACCTTCCCTGCTGTTATATGGAATTGCTCTAAAGACTTTCTGGTTAAAAAGCGATTGGTTAGAGATTTATGTAACATGAAAATTGAGATAGTGGCAGACAGTCTCTAAAGGTGTTTGGAGCTAAGCTCTGAAGGAGGACATTTTGTTAATTTTATGAGTATTTTTAGCTTTTCATATCTCAGACTGAGTGTAATGGTTACCTATCTTTTACTTTCCATTAAGCCAATCAAGAAGCATGTTGAAATGAAATTTGCTGTTAAAGGTGAAGAAAGTTGCAGATGGTAGCTCTTTGATTCAAAACTGAGAGTATGTAGATTATAGGAGTATAGAATTTTACATAGGAGTAATAAATGTGAGGCCTTTTGCAGAACAGGAGGGAATGAAGGAAAAACTACTGGCTTCAAATGAGAAGGCTTTATTTTTTTCCTCAAGATATTTTTTCCTCAAGATATTTGGATCTCCTAATGTGGTTGCTTTATTCAAATCAAGACAAGAAGCCTCAAAATTAAATTAGATCCAGGGACTTCCCTGGTGGCGCAGTGGTTAAGAATTCACCTCCCAATGCAGGGGACGCGGCTTCGATCTCTGGTCAGGGAACTAGATCCCACATGCATGCCGCAACCAAGAGTTCGCGTGCCGTAACTAAGACCCGGCACAACCAAAAATAAATAAATAAATAAATAAAATTTTTTAAAAAAATTTAAATCAGGTCCAAAAGCACTGTGTTATGTTGATCTTGTATTCCACTCATCTAGCTTTTGATACAAAAGAAGCTAGGAGATGAAGGGGCTTCCATTTTACAGCATCAGAACTCTGAAGTTATTACAAGCATACCTTTTTAAACCTTTGCTTAAACATATATTTTCTATTTCTAATGATGAATTGCATTTAAAACATATACAGGTCCTAACATTCTTCCATTTTATTAACTTGCTTCCTTTGCACTTTTGAATACATGTGGTCATGTTCTATAGTGAGATTTTACTTGTGCATGGCATTTTGGCTGTCACAGAATTGCTAAATCATAGACAGTGGATTTCCTGCCCTTAAATTTAAAGAATCAAATCTAAAGCATCAAGTTTAAAGCTTCAAATTTGATTCCTCTCGATTGGTGTTGATCAAAGTGCCTGATTTGCTCATCATCTTAACCTAATTTAGGATCAAAAGAAAATATTGAAAACATTCTCAGTGCTTGAAATTTTTCACACTATTAATTTGAATTTAGGATTGAAACAGTTTTTACGTTGTGAAGCAGAAATATTTTGGATGGACAGTATTTTATTTATCCTTAAACAAAAGAATCATGGTGATGTGATTTGGTAATGTAACAGTATTTATTACTTAATACAATAAAAAGACAAAAAAGTAAACAAGAAAACAGTTGAACAATCGCATAATCAATAAAGTATCTTTCCAGTGGTGACAGATTCTAAAATCTGCCATAATCTGGAAGTCAGCGCTTCAGACAATAAGGAACTTTCTCCCCCCTTCCACCCCCATGTTCTCTTCTTTTTCTACATTTCCAGTTGTTGGAACAAGGTGTTTAACAAAATAGGGCTTAGGTGTTTGAATCTTATTTGTACACAGCGGTTTTAGAAGTATGACTGAGAAAATCACCTAAACACTCAAGGTTTGTGTCTAGTTTATAAATAATGATAATAATATGTTCTTGGTCAATTTTCTGTTTAAGATTGGAGACCATATGAGGAGATGTATAAAAATGTTATTCATATAAATGTTTATTATAATAATTGATAGTGTTTTATTTCAATTTGTGATTTCTAAAACAATCCTCCTTAAGCTAATTTACTTTGACTTCATTCTTCTGTCCTTCAGTGACCACATTACTGATGCCAAACACCTGTGTGTTTCAGTGTTTCTTTTTAAATCAAATATTTATGTTTAGAAATGAACCTGAATGGTTTGTAGTAATTGTCAGTGAACCTTACAATCCCAGCTAAGCTGGAATATGGATAAATATTGGAAGTAATAAGCTTTCTTCTCTTGAAATTATTAAAATAATGAACAGTGGATGCCAATTTCAATGTTCAATCAAAAAACATTTATTTTGTACATTCCAGGTAGGTCAATGTTTGATGCTGAAAAAATGGGAAATATTTCATAAGTGTGTTTGCCATTTTTGTTAATATTATCTGTTTATTATTATGGTTTTGCTTATTATGCCACTTCATATTTAAGGCAATGTTTTAATATATGCATAATGTGTCACTGTATAACTATATGATGGTTTATTATTTTTATTGTTTATTTAGGTTATTTCCAAATCCTCATTATCATAGATGCATCAAGATGTGAATATCTTTGTTCATAAAATTTATCTCATATTTTTGTTTCATTAGAATTGTTTCTTAAAAGAACATTTTAAGGCTCTTGAAGCCAGCTGACTGTCTTTCCAGATAGGTTCTACCAATATACACTGAAGTTTACAATCTTTAAGATACCTACATCACCATATCCTTGCTAGCATTTGATTAACCATCCTTATTTAAGTAGTGATACCATTCCTTTTTTCATCTTTCTTAATGTGACTATCACTATAAAAGTTCCACTTACTGTTAGTTGAGAAAATAACTGTGAAGTTAAAAGACAGAATTTACTAGCTGTAACCCAGATTTTCACTGCCAAAGGAGGGTTTTTTAAAAATTATTTTGTAGAAATGATGCATCTTGATTTAAGTATATTTGAATAAACCCTTTGTGATAAATTAGTAACCTTAAACTTTCTTAGAGATTTGCATTATCTACAAATCAACAATAATAACAGTTATAATAATAAATTCCCATGTTTCTAGAGAACAGAAATATATATGTAAATATGATATAATAACCTTTGTTTGTATTCATAGAACAGGCAAAGCTTATTTGGGAATGACTAAAAAAATATAAACTAAAAAGGTAAAATTTGGATGTTGACTATTAGGGTGAGGCATAGTTTATGAAACTACATTATATAACCCCTTTAATAGAGAGAGTTTGTCAACTGCATTTAGCTATTTGATAAGGGTTGAAATTTTAACACTCTATTTTGAAGAGTTAGGAACAACTGAGCTGAAACCACTCACCATATATACCTCAAACAAATTACAGGATCATTGATGAAATGGATATTCATATAACAGTCCTTATTTATCATATATAATCATGTAAGCACCACTATAAGGAAACCATCAACCCAGAATTTTATATCCAGCAAAAAATATTATTCAAGATTAAAAATTAAATGAATTCATTTTCAGATAAAAATCTAATTTTTTTTTTTTTTTGGCCAGCAGAATTTCTAAAGGGAAGCTCTTCAGCTTAATGGGACAAGATACAACTTGGAAACTCTGATCCTCAGGGAAAACAATAAAGAAGAAGATCAGAAATGGTAAATAACTGGGTGGGTAAATTGCAAGAGATTATTTTTGGCCATTTTCCTCTTACCTTGTTATAAAGCATATGGCTGTTTAAAGTGAAAATTAGCAGATAGTCTTAGAGTTTCTTAATTCACGTAGGTTTAATACATATAATAACTATAACATAAAATACAGAGGGAGAATAATGGACCTACAAATTTGTAAGATTTCATGTATTAGAAGATTCACTACAGTTAAGCTATCAATCAGCTAACCCAAAGCCCAGTCAGAATTCAGCAAGCTTTTTTTGTTTGCAGAAATTTACAGGTTGATTCTAAAACTTATACAGAAATGCAAATAAAAAGCTAGAATAACACAATATTTTTTAAAAAGATCAACATTAGAAGATCGAAACTACCTTAGCATTGCTCCAAACCTGCACTAATGAAACAGGATGGTATTGACATTAAGGACAGAAATGAGAAGTTGAGAAATATACAGATATAATCAATTCATTTTTAACAAGTGTGTCAAAACAATGAGAACAGGTACATGTTTCAACAAATAATGTTGAAACAGATAGCCATTGGACAAAAAAATGAACTTGACCCATGCCTCAAACTGTTTTTTAAAATAATTAACCAAAAATGGAATAGAGATCTCACTGTAGGAGTCAAAACTAAGAAATTACAAGAGGAAAATTATGATAAAATACGGGTGTACTTGGCTTAGACAACATTATCTTGGGATATTAAAAATAAGTATGAACCATACCAGAATTACATAGATTCTTAGACTTCATCAAAATTAAAACTTACACTCTTTGAAAACCACTAAGAAAATGAAAACATAAGTTGCAGAATGGGAGATATTATTTGTGAAACATATATCTGATAAAGGACTTGTATCTAAAAATGTCAAGAGCTCGTACAAATGAATAACGAAAAGCCGAAAGAATTAATCTCAGTGGACTAAATATTTATATAGGCTCTCTTATGAAAAAGTTATATAAAGGTACATATGAAACGATACTCAAAATCATTATCCATTAGGCAAATGCAAACAAGAACTACAGAGAGATACAACTACACTCTCATTAGAATATCTACAATTAGAAATGCTGATAATAACAAGTATTGAAAATATGTGGATTGATTTGACTTCTCATATATCACAGGTATATCATTGATATATAAGTGAAATAAAGACATATGCCAACACAAAAAACGTGTAAGCAAATATTCTACATTATTCATAATAGCCAAAACCTGGAAGCAAACCAACTGTCTGTTAGTCATGGAAGAATACAAAATCTGTGTTATAGCAATACTGTAAATACTACTCAGCAACAAAAATGGAACAAAGCGTTGATACCACCACCAACATGAATGAATCTCCAAAGCATTATGCTAAGTGAAATTAGGCAGACACAAAATACTATTATATGATTATATTTGTATGATTTTATAGAAATGTCAAATCTGTAGATTAAGTGGAATGTTGGCTGCATGACATAGGGTATTGGTGATTACCTGGGGGCAAGAGGGAGCTCTTTTGGGAGATGTCATCATTCTATATCTTGATTTTGGTGGTAGTTACACAAGAGTATATGTTTATCAAAACACATTGAACTCTAAACTTAAAATCACTGAACTTTATTTTATGTAAATTACATCTTAATCAAGTGGATTAAACAACAAATTAATCAATATTACATGATTTTAAAATGAAGAATATACATTTCAACCAAATTAATGCATACCCATAGCCTCTTCCCTAGACCCAGTATCTGTAGAAGTAAAGCTCAGGAATCAGTGTGTTTGAAAATCTTGCCATGGACTCTCATTACTGTTTAAAACATATCTCAATAGTGTATTACATATACACTTTGGAAGAGACTATAAAGAAAATAAAAACACAAGTTAGAAAGTTAGAGACTAGGGAAAATATTTACAAATCATATGTCTGATTAAGAATTTGTATCCAAATTAGAGTATAAAAAATCCTTCAAAACTCAATTATAAGAAAACAAAATACCCAAATATTTTAAAAAGCACAAAAATTTGAATAGGCGCATTACCATAGAAGATACATAAATGACAAATAAGCATTGGAAAACTATCAATATCAATAGTTATTAGGAAAGTACAGATTAAACCAAAATGAGATAACAGTACACACCCTACACACCAATTACAATAACTTAAACCAAAGAGACTGACCATAAGAAGTTTTAGTAATCATATGGAGGAATGGGAACTCTCAAACCTGGTCATGAGAATGTAAAATTTTGTTACTACTTTGGAAAATAATTTGCCAGTTTCTTAACGTGTAAACAGACACCTGTCATACAATCCAGCCATTGCATTCAGGAGCAATTACCCAAGGGAAAACAAAGACTTTTACACAAATGCATATAGTAGCTTTATTTGTAATAACCAAAATTTTTCATCTGTAGGTGAATAAACTGTCAAATATCAATACAACATTATACTATTCAGCCATACATGAATGCAGTATAGATATATAGTACCATATAGATGGGTCTCAAAATAATTATGCTGAACAAAAAGACTAGACAAAAAAGAGTACATAATATATTAGTTATCTGATATAATTCTAGAAAACACAAATTATAGTGACAGAACAGAGATCAGTGATGTCTGGGGAAGGGGATTCAAGGAGTGGTAGAAAGGAGGCATCATAAAGTGGCACAAGGAAACTTTTGAAGGTGATAGGTATGTTTAGTATCCTGATTATGATGATCATTTCATGGGTGTATGCATATGTCAAGAGTTATCAAATTGCACACTTTAAATATATGCATCTTATTGCATGCCAAGCATACCTCAAATTAAAAAATTAAATTAAAAGATGCAGGAGAAAAAAACTTCCTAGATTTTCTGAGTATTTGGCTGATATGGTAACCAATAATGCAGGAGTAGTCCAATCTGTGGGATTTCACTTGTAAGAAATAATGAGTATTTTAGAATGTTTTCTTTCCTTCACATTTTTCCCAGCATGTCACTTGTATTTAATAATTTAATGGCTATGAATTTGTCTGAAATTGCTTTGTAAAGGAAATAAATTGGTTTCAAAAGCAACCAGTGATTCATTAGCAGGTGGTGACTTTTAGTAGCTGATAATTCTTTTAAAATTCTAGCTAAATAGTGATGTCAAGTTATTAAAGTTTGTACTTTAAAAGTGTTAAGCACTATAATCATCCTCTGATCTACATATCTTTGATAACTGCGATAACACCAGAGCGTTGTTTTGTCCCTTCCTATAAAATGAATAATCTGCTGTTGTGATGCCTGAAAATAGACTTTAGTTAACTTGTCTCTAGCTGGTAGCTTTCTCCAAGGACCTGTCTTATCTTATTTTTACGTTTTTTTTGAATTGAGTTATTTCTTTTTGCCATCACTATTTTGTCTTTAAATCTTATTTGTAATTTTCAGTAAGCCTTTTAGAGTCGCCCAGGTTTGCCATCTTTGAGACATAACTTTCCCCTTGACTCAACTACATGTGAAAATGCAGTTTAACTTTATTGCAAAAGATAAGCAGGGAGGCAGAAAAAAATAAACGTTATGAAGACTCCATGTGCTAAGAATTTATTGGGGTTTTTAAGACCACCAGATTTCTGCTAATATCTCACAACAATTACTAATAGATGTGGTCTGTGGAGGGAGTACAAAATTAGGAGAAGAAAAGCTTATCATTCTTGACATCTCACAATAAATTCATTTTATTTCTGTTAATATTTTAATGTTTTCAAAATAACAGCAACTGACAGTAGGACCTTGCCTCTAAATGTTTCTCTAAATAAAATAAAATTCATGATGAATTATCAAGAACTATATAAAAAGACATGTACATGGCTGACTATATCTTTATTCATTGTCTACCTGGAACCAGATGTTGTGTTGCTATCATAGAATCAGGGAAGGCGTTGTAACCAGTTGGAAGAAGTACATGTATCCTTCCACTTTACCAGCAAACCGCCTGCCATGCAGTGCACTGACATAGCAAGTGCTGAAGCAGTTGATGGATACTTCATATGTGTATTTCCCTGAGTTGAATTTTTGCCAAAATAAATATGAGTAACTCTGTACCCCATCCAACTTATATTTGAGAGTTAAACATTTTAGAGAATTGGAAATACTGTGTTCAAAGTGGTTACAGCTAAAGCTGATGCTTCAGTGTTGGAAAAGTCTTGTTTGCAAATCTGCCACAGCATCGAATTATAAAGATCCTTCTGTGTATGGAGATTGTTGTGGTAGATCCACAATCCTATACCCACTGTGACTTGTGCCATTAATTGGGTATGTCCGCAAGTCAATCCCAATCCTTCATAGTTCATCACTGTCCAAATTAATTCCTTTTTAATAGAAATATCATAACAAATGAAAAGCTGAATTGGATTACAGGCTTTATGAGAGAACATAGTAATTCTTATAGTTGCACATAGCAGCAATTAAATATGTAGCAAGGAAAGAAAAGCTATCAGTCAAAATAAAACCACCAAGATGAATATTTGGTGAAAATATATTCCTTATGGGAGAAGAAAATCTTTTAATTTACTCAGTGTTATTATGAAAAGCTATTTTAATCTGTTGATGGAAGCAGAATTTTTAAAAATCAGATTTGGTTAAAATAGTTTCCTTGATGGGGTATAAATATGAAAACTATTTTCTAACAATTTAGAAACTGAGTTTTTCTAAGCATCTTCTACATCCTTGTATTTATTTTAAGATAAAATTGGTTATATATATAAACCAGAAACTTGAACAACCAACAGTCAGTGAAAAAGATGATTTTGTAAAGAATTCTATGAACCTGCCCCAAATTATCCTGCAGCCCAGTCTGAAAGAATTGCTTTCTTAATTGTTAACCCTTTTCTAGGTTATCACTACATTCAAACACTTGCTTGGAGGTAACTTTTATTTTTTAAATTCTTAATCTGTTGGCAGAGCTGTTAGAATGGCATATGGAATGAAATCTATTAAATACGATACCTTCAGTGATTTACTATGCAGTCCTCTACCGGGGACAACAATATAAACTAGAGAAATGAATGATTTTGTTAGAACGATAACATTTATTTAATAGAAGTGACAAATCCTACAAGTAGTAACTTTGCCATGTGTATGAGGAAATCCATGTGTATGTCCTCCTCTTTTACCCCATCTCCTATGATGCCAGTTGGTAGCGTCCTTAGGGTCTCCAAATTAATTCCTCCCATGATTATTGTATTATTAACCCCATATGATTTCTCACATGTGTACACTCTGCTAAACACTCTCAAATCACAGCCTTTTAAACACTTTTATGAGATGTTTAATTGTCTTGCTGCTGTACAGTGGTTTAAGTTCCAAAAAAGAGCCATAAGAGTGTTGACTTTTCGGCATAGAATTTTATATTATGTTTAAACGATTTCTAATATTATTTTTATTTAAAAACACAAATATATGAATATAAACACTATGTAATAATTTCACTGATGAGTTTGATGAAACTTAGTCACAGTTGATATGCAAAAGTACCAAAAAATAATCTTCTGTGCATCCGTGAAATTCTCATTATCCATTCTCCAAAAGGCTTTATTTGACCATCTTACCAAAAAGAAAGTCTTAGTTTTTATATAACATCTTTCCTTATTTATTTGACTCACAGTAATTCTCACAGTCTCTTTTCTTAATAAGTCATCTCCTCTTTGAGAAAGGATAAGCTTACTATAAAGGATAGAATATTTTATTTTTTATATTCAACTATAAACCCAAGGTCAAACTCTATAACCAGAACATATTTTTATTAAATGAATTGCTAAATAATTTGAATTTGGATTATAATATTTTTGATAGCAGTATCTTAGAGCTTAGTGATCATTATTCATCCTTTTATTCTCCCCCAACTTATCAGGACTGAAAATGTACAATTGTTATGTGAGGTACAGAGGATATTATGTTGAGCAATATTGTTATAACCTATGCTTTTAGAGAGGAAATAGACTATAAACTACTAATTACTCAATTTAGTCATAACGTTATTATATGTTATAAAAGTATAGAAAGGGAAGTCAGTACAGGAAGTTAGTATGTTTTAGAATGCATTTAGCTGTCCTTTTCTTCCACATGATATTTTGTGTTTTCTCATGATATCATAGTTTCTTAAAAGTCATCATTATAATGAGTATTATTGGACAAAATTTTTTGACAATATATATTTTGGCAATATATCTTTAGTGTGTGAAAGCCAATCTTCCAAGTAAAATACCAGAAGATCCAGCCTTACAGCTGGTAGAGTTATATAGAGACTTAGAAGAATATCTGATATTGTGGATAATATTGTATGGACGACCATCCATTATTATAAAGAGAAACAGCATTAATCAATCCCAATCTCTCCACCGCACTACTGATATTATCCCCACTTCCCTTCATATAGTAGGGTTGATTTCAAAGAGATTGTCTTTAGAAATTGGAAAGTCGTTTCAATAAGAGAAAAGAACAAAAATGGTTGATAGATATCAGGAGAAAAAACATGAGATACAAGAAACTAATAGTCCAAATATGAAGCAAAGTAAAATGTGGCATAATTTTTGGAACATGAGAAAAGAGAATATTATTTGTTCTGGAGCTCATTTCCATTGTATGACAGAGAAATTGTGTTATTGAGTCATAGGGACAAAAATAACCCTAGTGCATTCTTGGCTCTTTAACAAAGAGAATTTACCAGGTTATTAAAATGTGTACTTCATTTATTTTTAAACTTTTAGAACATTTAGTGGTATTATACCTCAAAAGTATTATAGTAAATAGTGTAAACGTTTGAAGGGGAAAGTTTATGATGGGGTGGGCAGATGGAAGTAATGCAGGGCTGTTAATATGGTCATATTATATAATAAGAAGCCAAGATATACTCTTAGCTTAATAAAATAAGAATTAGAGATTTACATATGTAGTGTATGTATATAAAGTATATAATACAAATATACAAATTCTGAAGTTGGGGCATGAAAAGTTGTGAGGAAATAACTTATATGAGAATGGCCTCATCTTTTATTTACTAAAGTTAATAAATAAATAGCATTTTGCATTTATATATTGTTTAGAGTTATAGAAGCTAAAAACAGAAAACTTGAACTGTAAAACAAAAGTTATTGTTTCAGGAGATTAGATAAGAGTGAGGAGCAGGCTTAGGGCAAGGAGGATGTTATTTATTATACATCCTTCTGTTGACTCAGCCTAAATCCATGACACATTTATTTAAATAATATGTCAGTTTGGCAATAATTTGAAATTTTCAACTTTGGCATTAATATTTAATTTATAAATTGCCATTAAGAAAAATAATTGAAGCTTTAGGATACAAATGCTAAAATAACAACCAAATTATGTTAACCTCTGATGAACTATTTGTAGTCATTCATCACTTTTTAGTGAAAATATTTTTTCATCTTCAAATTTTTCTTCTTTTTAAATTCTGCACAGTATTTTTTATTAATTAACAAAAAAGGTAATACTAAAAGCCTAAGAAATATAGCTAGGAAAAGTAAAATTTTGTCAATCACAAAACAAAATCAAATAGAATCTTCATGATCATGTGTGTACACAGTCGTAACCAGAACTGGTCATTTTGATGGAATAAATAAAATTATTGCAAATTTATTATTATCTCAAACCCTCTTTTTTTGGTATTTTAATGGATACCATAAACAGTCCTTAATGTTTTTCTTATATTAGTACTACTGTGTCTGTCAACACACACACAAATACATACACATACTCCCTTATCTCCTAAAGGTAGCAGTCTGCAGGACATATTTTTGGTCTCTTTTTAATATTATGTGTTTTAATGTACCATCTAATTTTTTTTTAATTAATTAATTAATTTTAATTTTTTGGCTGTGTTGGGTCTTCGTTTCTGTGCGAGGGCTTTCTCTAGTTGCGGCAAGCGGGGGCCACTCTTCATCGTGGTGCGCGGGCCTCTCACTATCGCGGCCTCTCTTGTTGCGGAGCACAGGCTCCAGACGCGCAGGCTCAGTAATTGTGGCTCACGGGCCTAGTTGCTCCGCGGCATGTGGGATCTTCCCAGACCAGGGCTCGAACCCGTGTCCCCTGCATTGGCAGGCAGATTCTTAACCACTGCGCCACCAGGGAAGCCCTAATATATTTTTTAATTAACCTTTTTATTTTTGAAATCATTGAAACTTCACATGCTATTTAAGAAATAATACAGAGTCCCTGTTTACAATTTGTACAGTGTTCCTCAGTGGTAGCATCTTGCAAAATTATAGTACAATATGACAACCAGGATATTGATATTGATTAAACCTACCAATCTCATTGACTCGTGTGTGTGTGTGTTTGTGTGTGTGTGTGTCTGTGTGTCTGTGTATGTGCTTAGCTCTTTATAATTGATCTTTTATCACATATGTAATTTGAGGTAAATACTAATAAAACTTTGCTTTTCTAAATCTAGTAGTCATTTATGTGATTATTATCTATAGGTATATAATTACATTAATCTCATACAATTAAACTATGGTTTACTCTTTATTGAACACCTACACAATGTGAAACACTGCAAACATATTTTAAAATTTAATCCACATCAGATATGATTCACTGTCTTTTTAAATTTAATCCATCTGATATGATTCATAGTCTGTATCATGAAACTACAGAAGTGTGATTCTAGTTCTTTATCCTTTTAATTCTTTATACCTTATTAAAAGTCACTTTAATTAAAATAGACTAATAAGAGGAATTTTCCCTCCCCAAAATGGTACCACTTTACACGTAAAATTCAAAGTTGAAAAAGGAGAATCAAATAGAAATGAAAGTCCCTAGTATAACTTTTCAGTAAATCTTTCCAGCAAAAGAAACTTACAATAAATTGATGCAGCTTTCAAGAACAAAATTATGTTTTTGAAAATTTGATTATATATACTGTATTAGTTTCTGAGAGTTGCCATAACAAATTACCACAAACTTGGTGGCTTAAAACAAACAAACTATTCTGTCACAGTTTTGGAGGATGGAAGTCCAAAATTAAGGTGTCAGCAGGGTCATGGTCCCTCTGAAGGTTCTAGGGAAGAATCCTTCCTTGCTTCTTCCTCAGTTCTGTATGTTTGTGGGTAAGCCTCAGCTTGTAGCTCCACCTCTCCACTCTCTGGCTACTTCACATGACCTTTTTCTCTGTGTATCTCTTTGAATCCCTTCCTCTTATAAAGATGTCAGTCATTGGATTTACATCCCACCCTAATTCAGTATGACGTCATCTTAGCTAATAACAACTATAAAGACCCTATTTCCAAATAAGTCAGATTTTGAGGTTCTGTGTAGACATGATTTTTGGAGGAACACCAGTCAGCTCACTAAATGTACAGAAACAATTCTAATTGGTAGAGTTATCATATTTAGTTAGCTGCAATGGTAGAAATATGACCATTTGTCTGTGGTACGTAGAATAAGTGCTCAATACCATCTGGATCTCCTTTTGGGCTCCCAGAGAAAACAAAATTTTCTAACAATTTTTCAATAAGATAGAGCATTAAAATTTATTCTTGTCATAGTGGTGTAAGTGGAGTGATATACCTTTACTTCTAGGCTAAATCTTTTAATTATGAGACTTTCTTTCTACCTCTTTCCCTGCTGCAGTGACCAAAGGGACCTCATCTTTATAGAGAGTGGATTGACACAAAAGACAATGCAACCTCCATTATTCTGGATCATTCATGACTTTGTGGGGTTGAAGCAACCAAACGTGCATTGGATATTTAGGTGAGTGAGAAACAGTTAATGATTTTGTAGGAATTAACCTAGTGTAGGGTTGTTTTTTTTTTTTTTTTTCTGCAATATCTTCCCTACTTGAACAGATACTTCTTTCTAGATACTCCTTTCTGGATACTCCCTGTTCCAGGCTCCCTTTCACCCATTATTAGCCAAATGCTCCAATATTAAATTATTGCCTTTATCTGTAATTTGGTAGCATAACCAACCAAATCTCAACTGTTCTATATTGCAAAAAACATAACTATAAATTATATTCAATCTGATGCTTAGTAAATCCACAAACTTCAGGGGCTTTTTATTTTCTCATTTATGGTCCTCAAAGAATAAACATTCATCTCTCAGATTTCTTAGTTCCTTAAAAAATGTTGTGTTAGAAAATATAAAACAATTCAAATTATAGATATATCAATGTAAAGTATATAAATGTCTTATTAAAGTTATTACATATTTTCTTTTTATTTCCACATATTCCATAATTTTACAGTGAGTTTATAATAAAAAATCAGGGTTGTGGACCATGAGAAAGTGTTCTAAAATGTTTTATTAGTTGATATACGAAGTGCCTCCTTTCTAGATGATACTGTTTTCATAAAGCTATATAAGTGAGTTCATGTTGTTACACATTCTATAGTCCTTGAAATGAAGAATTTGCAGTGGATATGGATTATAAAGAGACTCCAAGGCAGAAATATATGGCAATAACATAAAAATTACAAGTCAATTACCTGCAGAACTTAAAAAAAACAATTATGTGTGACAATTTAGGAATACAAATGTAAGGAATATATGCTTGTTTTCCATTTTAACTCCCATAATAGAGGAGACCCAATTACAGTGTGTTCCAAATTAGAAGGCTAATTAGCTGCTGAAAACTGCCATCTTCATGGTGCAACGTATTGTATTTCAGATCTCAACATTTTAATTTCAAGCGAGTATGCTTTTAGTTATAGCCTTATGTGATATATATCACAAATATTTTTATTTTATTATGATTTTATTTTATATGTTTATATTTTATATATATTTAAATACAATTTATTATATATATATATCTAATATTTCCATAAATGGAAATATGCTACTACATTGTATGTATCATGGAGAATATTGATGATATGTGTGTATGTGTATATGTGTGTGTATGAGTGTATGTTTATACACATACATTGTTTCCTAAATAATTTTTTAATTCTTTCATTTGGATTATATTTATTGGGTCAGAGTCAACTAAACAAATACTTGGCTTCACAGGAGTATTAAATGACAAGGTATGAGAGAGAAAAACATTATCTTCTGGTACCCAAAATAGTTTTTTAGGTGTGTTGAGAGGCTCTTTATCGCTTTACAATCCTATTTGATGTTTTTCCTCCAAGAGTTATTTATACCCAGTCACAATATTCTTTAGTGTATTACAAAAATTTCTTTGGACAATTAAAATTATAAAATGAAAGAGAAGAATGAAGTAACATACAAATGCTAGTAGTGCAGGAAGGAGTGGAAGGGAAGATGATGAGCAGAAGGACCTTTCAGTCTATCCCGTCTTACTATCCTCCTTTGGCTACACACCCAAGGTGAGAATTAATAATGCCAGCAAAGTGTATCTAATGGGATATTTAAGCATGAAGACTCAATTCATGACCACAAGGAATTACAAATTCAACTGGACGTTAGTTGAATCAACCTGAACATCAGCTAATAAATAAAAAGTAGTAACTGATGAAGGTCCAATGAAATCTGCAGAAAAGAAGTTTTGAGTGATGAAACAAATTAATTAGGTGTAGTTGGGTTTGCTAATTTAATATTTTTCTCATAAATTTATAAGTTGAATCTTTTCATAAATAAATGAATCATGAATTTGTGTGTCACTTATAACCCATTTTCAGCCAGTATATTTAAAGCTTATAAGGTATAATTTATATGTATATATGTCATATATATGACAACAAGAATAGATTATATTTTCGTTAATATAGATTTACCTTTTCGACATAGCATAGCATAGATTTGAAAATAAAAAGATTCTCCTCTATACTTAAACATCAGAGATACTCATTTATGAGTAAATGAATTAATCATTCAACCCCTACTAGATCACTTGATATATGTGAGATTGTATCAGAAACGGCACCTGAGATGTTTTGTTACTTTTGGTAATTTCAATAAATAGTCTTTTTTCTCAGATATCTGAAATCTTGCCAGTTAGAAACACATTTCAGCCTGTCACTCTCAAATCCCTATAGGAAAAGCAAATCAGTAATGACAACAATACTAACATTAGAAGGGGGAGGAAAAAAACTATTGAATTACAAAGATCCCAAGTTATTTATTTTCTAACAATAGAGTTAATATATATCTAAACTTAGATATTAAAAAGTAATGTCAAAATCCACACATTATTTTCTTTCATTTTCTTTTAAATAAACACAAATGGTAAGGAAGTAGGCTGATTTTAGAAGCCTATTCCAACATGTTGTTTCTAGAACATGTAATAAGATTAATATAGATTTAAAATAATTTTCTAATTTTCAAATAATAGCACATAATGAGAACTCTGAAACTTTGCAATATCCTGAAGTGACTTTTGGATTAATAAAGACTGTGGTGTGTAGTCAGCACAT
Source organism: Balaenoptera physalus (assembly GCF_965194825.1). Lineage (NCBI taxonomy): Eukaryota > Metazoa > Chordata > Mammalia > Artiodactyla > Balaenopteridae > Balaenoptera > Balaenoptera physalus. The sequence goes on along the minus strand of NC_138890.1, from coordinate 95,486,171 downwards.
ATTTAGTGTTCATCTTCCCCCCTTGGAAATTGATGCTTCATTTGTGTGAGTATATTAAGCAAAACACTCCTAGTCACAGAGCAGGAAGCCTAAGTCATACTTAGTACAAATTAGAACATCTAAACTGTTTTCATTTAGTGTATATGGTCTGTTAGTAAATGTTGTTTACCAAAAAAACCATATTGAGTTCAAATGATTTTTTTCCCCATAACCTTAATGGACAAATATTTATGTTGAAATTAGAAGGGGGAATAGCTTAGGTGCAATATTTTCCAATGTCATTTGACTATGGGTGATTTTTCCATAACAGTTACCATGTCACTGAACCAGGGTTCCATACAACACCGTTTTTGAAGCTCTTCCCTAAGCCAAAACCATAATTTTGTCAATGAAATTCTTGCCTCTTGCTTACTTTCCCATCTGCTATTGACCAAATTCAGTCAGTCTTACATGTTATACTTCTTCTTTATCCCATTGCCCTTCATCTTAACTATTGCCATTTGGCTTCTCACAGTTTATTTTGTCCATTCTCACTGGACTCTGTTGTGTCCTCCATTTCGCTGTAATCACGTGCTTTCTTTAGCACAGATGACTCATGTACCTCTGCAGCTACTTTCTGTCCTTGCAGGTTCCAGCTTATATGCCATATCCATGAAGCCTTCTGAAATAATCCTACTCAGAATAACTTCTTTATTATCCTTCTTTATTATCCCAAATGTTCTTTAAGTCTGTTACTACAAGGATCATATATATCTATTTTTGCATGATGTATATCCATTTAGGCTCAACATTTTTGTTGTGTTTTTTCCTTAAAAACAAGAAGTAGACATTAGTACAGCTTACCAAGTATTTCCAGTTTTCCTTATGGATCCGTGGTAGGATAGCTCTTCATTGACCCTTGGAATTACAGTCCTGTGACTCCATCAACATTATGCTAAGTGAAATGTCAGATTGAGAAAGGCAAATACTGTATATCACTTAAATGTGGAATCTAAAAAGCAGAACAAACTTTATATATCAAAAAAGAAGCAGACTCACACATATAGAGAACAAACTAGTGGTTACCAGTGGGGAGGGGGGAGGGGCAATATAGGGGTTGGGGCGTGGGAGATACAAATTATTGAGTGTAAGGTAGGCTCAAGGACATACTGGATAACACGGGGAATATTGCCAATATTTTGTAATAACCGTAAATGAAAAGTAACCTTTAAAAATTTTTAAAATTAAAAAAGAAATGAATGGAAGAGATAGTTATTACTTTGGTGTAAAGCCTTAAGAGTCAATGCATGACTCACCACATTCTGTCTTTCCTTCTGCATTAGCAACTTGCAGTACTTCAGAGAGCCAGCCTAATCCCAGAGTAAGAAAGACAGGGAGCTGAATTCCAAAAACCAGGCAGTAATGATGCAGCATGAAAGAAAAATAAATTTCTGTTGAGGTTATGGAGTTGTTTGTTACAGCGGTGTAACCAAGCTCATCCTATTGCTACACAAAACAAAGAACACATTGCCTTGTATGTAAAAGATGCAAACAAATGTGTTAAATGGATAAAGAAGTGATCCCTAAAATTATAACAGTTTATTAAAATAATGAGCTCAACTCTTAAGTTTTTGTTGCTTATCAAATTTTAGGAAAGTGCTACCAGAATAAACACAACAAATGAATTTATTTTAGCTTAAAAATATGAAAATAAATGAGTTCTATTATCATGAATTTCTTGTCAAAGTGGCCCCAGTCATTGTCTGCAACTTATTGACCTGTATTCAGTGACTGTCCATGACACAACCATTCCAAACTTAAAGAAGCAAGCACGCAGGTTTCCATGCTAGTCAATAATCTTTTTATTATACATGTAGGAAAATTAATAAGCATCTAAAGAAATGAAACTAAATTTTAAGGTGGATAGCAAACTCTTCTTATTTTTTATACTGGATTTCCAAAATTTAAGATAAGCTGATCAGTATGCCTGTAATTGGACATAAACCTTCTGACAGGTGTATATCATGGAAAACTCTACAAATTGCAGCCATTGAATTAAAATAAACCATCAGGTTCCTTCCCTATCAAAAACTTTTTCCCCTTCTATGATAGAACAACATGAGTGTCCCATGGTTTGTGAACTCTCAGGGATTCTGTGAGTCCCTGGAATCAGTAAAGAAAAATGTATGTGTTTATGACTTTTTGGTATTTTGAGGGTATTGAAGACCATTATGGTTGTATCTCTAGTATTTTCCCCACTCTGTTACACTGTATATCACAGTGCGGTGAATGAGATTGACTCTGTGGTTAGGCACTGATTGAATTCTGATTCATTCTACAAACGGAAGTTGTGACCTATTTGTAGGTTATCAGATCAATTTACAGTGTTGTAGCCAGCATTGAAATAAAATTAGATGTGGGCATTTTGTTATCTGAAAAATTTATTTTAGCAACATATGTTTATGCTGTGTATGTATATGCATATATGTGCCTAATGATTCACAATGTAAATATCAGGTTTTGCTCGATGAGGTTTGTCATCAAATAAGTTTAAACCCATTCCTCTGAGCTAGCCAGTGTAAGTAATCCTATTCTGTTGCTGGAGGTTCGTTTAGACAAGCAGAGTGTGCTTGGTAATCCCCTGACTACATAAATTAATACTATGAAAAGTTTACTGGGGGCCTTTCCTTCTCTCTTTTGAGAAAAGCTTTAGAAGTGATCTTTCTCTTTTCGTTTGGAAACTGAGTGTGAATATGTAAAACCTAGAAGAACTGCAGTCTTCTAGATGTCAGCCTGAAGACGGCATTCTCACAAAGTATTTCAGAGCAACACAGGCAGAACCTTGATGTACCCAGCCAGCCCACTTTTTCTTCCTCTTGATTTCCTCAGTTATCTGAACCTGAAAGTCTTTTTAATGTTTAAGCTAAGATAGCCAAGAATGACAACAATCAAAATATTCAATGTAAAATGTATCATAGGCCATACAGATCTACTGTAATAGGAACCTTTGTAATATTTGCCATTGTAGTGATGTACTAAGTTCAGTTGCATGTAAAGAAAAGCTAAATGATATAAAAATAATATAGTGTGTTACTATTTTCAAGTAGAAATATAGATCAGGCAGCTAGCTCATGGTGTTGTTTCAGAGACTTGAAGATATCAGATCTAAAGTCTCAGCAATGCACTTGGTTTGTTTCCTTATGCGTATAGGATGGCTGCTTCATCACCAGACATCATGTTTGAATTTTGTGTAGAAAGAAGGAGGAAATGCTTAAAAGATGAAGGGAGAATGGGAAATGTAGATTTTCTTTTTATGCTGGGCATATTAGGGTTAAAACAAAATCAGGGTTCTCATTAGGTGCTAAGGAGAAACTGTATATTAGAGTAGGAGCCAGCAGTCTACTCTGCCATGTCTATTACAGCATGAAAATAACAAGAAATTTCCATGGTGCTGAGAGACTATACCTTTTTTTCCTGTACATCAATGAGATAAGATGGCAGAAGTGTTATCCATTGTTCTAGAGTTAAATCAAATTCTAGATACTCTAGAAATCCAGGGAAAGAAGTATTTTTCCAGAAGTCTCAAGGAAGAAAATAGAAAAGTCATTTAGGTTTTACAAGATCAAGTGCCTCTCTGTGTAAGACAGGGAAACACTGATTTTCCATGGTCATTTTACAAAAAGGATAAATCTGCTATATGACAAGCACAGTTCAAAACACTAGAATTCTAGCAGTATCAAGAAAAAAATAATGATCCACAGAGCAACTCAAAACTGCTCATTATACTGAGGAAATACAATTCTTAGTGGTATGACAGAATGTTTCTCTTGAAATACCTACATTATCCATCTTTAAAAGGACAATAATGAAAGAAAACTTCTCTCATGGGAGTTACCAGTTGAAGAAGACTTCATGTCTAAAGATTATACAATGAAAGAATTCTTTAACATTGTGAAGATAAAATTAAGTTTACATGTATTCGTATGTTTCTATATAGCTTTTTATATGTATATAAAATATACATATATGTGTATATATGTATAATATGTATATATACATATGTATGTATGTATATATACATATATATGTATATATACATATATATAAAACTATATATCCATATCTTATCTATCTACATAATATATTATATATAAAAATTGTCAAGGACATCTTAAAGTAAGGGTTTGAGATCAGTTAACTCTGGATCAAACATTTTAACAGAAGTTAGTTGTCCACTCAATCAAACAAAAATATGATTTTATCTTCATACAATTTTGCCAGCTCTTTGACTGAGATGATCATTTGCAAAGTAAAACATTGGTTTGCTCCTTGAACAAAGTGGCTACTGAAAATGTTTTACTGATAAAATCAGAAACACTGCTCCTCAGAAATAAGCATTTAAATTGTTACATATTTCATTGTGGGCCCGACCATAGAGGGGGTGGAGAGAGGAGGATGAGTATATAAGTACAAGGAGAAATAGATCAGTATATAATTTTATTTTGAAATTTAAATATTCCTCTCACAAAAATTGTAGGAAAAATAAAAAGAAAATCAATAAGATATAAAATGTCTGAATAACCCAATCAGCCAACTTTAACTAATTGAGTTTTATAGAACAGTCCACCAAACAAAAGCAGAATACACATTCTTTCCAAGCACAATGGAACATTTACCAAAACAGACCATAAGACAAGTCTCAATCTAAAATGATTCAAACCGTACAAAGTGTATTCTCTGACCACAATTGAATTAGAAATCAATAAAAGAAAAGTATGTGTAAAATTCACAAATATTTGAAAATGCAACAACACATTTCTAAATGGCAAAAAGGAATGCAGGTGAAAATTACAAAATATTTCACCTGAATAAACATGAAAAAAAAATCAAAATTTGCAAAAGCCTACTGAAGCACTAAAAAATAAATTTATAGCAGTCGTGCCTTTCCTTATTAGGAAAGAAGAAAGTTTTCAAATCAGTGATCTCAGCTTCCACCTTAAGAAACTAACAAATGATAGCACAGGGAGATCAGCTCGGTGCTTTGTGACCACCTAGAGGGGTGGGATAGGGCGGGTGGGAGGGAGGGAGATGCAAGAGGGAAGAGATATGGGGACATATGTATATGTATAACTGATTCACTTTGTTATAAAGCAGAAACTAACACACCATTGTAAAGCAATTATACTCCAATAAAGATGTTAAAAAAAAAGGAAAAAAAAAAGTAAATTAAACCCAAAATAAGCAGATAAAATACACTAAATATTAAAGTGAAAAACAATGTAATAAATACTATAAAATCAGTAGAAAAGATCAATGCAACCAAAAAGTGGTTTCCAAGTTTTTCAGATCGTAAAATTGATAAATGTATAGCTTGTCAGATCAAGAAAAAAAAGACAGAAATTACCAATGCCAGAAATGAGAACTGTGACATCACTAGAGATTCTGCAGACTTTGAAAGGATAAACAGAAAATATTATGAATGAATTTATTGCAATAATTTGACAATGTAGATGAAATAGAAACATTCCTTGACTGCCTATTAAAGGACACTGAAGATGAAAAAGGTGAGCAAAAGAGAAGAAAATTCCAGGCCTAGATGTCTTCACTAATGAATTCTACCAAGTCCATGAGAAATAACTAGTACCAATACTACACAGACTCTTCTACAGATTTAACAAGGAGGAAACACTTTCCAATCAAAGACATTACAAGAAAAAAAAAAACAACTGCAGAACAGTATTCTCATGGATGTAGATATAAAAATCCTTAACAAAATTTAGTAAAGTGAATCCAATAACATTTAAGCAGGGTCTATCTCAAGAATTCAAGGCTGGCTTAAAATTCAAAAATCGACTGATATAACCTACTTTATTGACACTAAAAAGGAAAATAGAAAACACATCAGGGGCTTCCCTGGTGGCGCAGTGGTTGAGAGTCTGCCTGCCAATGCAGGGGACACGGGTTCGAGCCCTGGTCTGGGAGGATCCCACATGCCGCGGAGCAACTGCTCCCGTGAGCCACAATTGCTGGGCCAGTGCGTCTGGAGCCTGTGCTCCGCAACAGGAGAGGCCGTGATAATGAGAGGCCCACGCACCGATGAGGAGTGGCCCCCACTTGCCGCAGCTAGAGAAAGCCCTCGCACAGAAACAAAGACCCAACACAGCCATTAAAAAAAAAAAAAAAAAAAAGTGATAAACAACAAGGTCCTACTGTATAGCACAGGGAACTATATTTAAAAAAAAAAAAAAAGAAAACACATCAGTAGATGTATAAAAAAGCATCTGACAAAATCTAAAAGCCAAACATGATAAAACTCAGTGACCCATGAATAGAATGGAACTTCTTTAATTTTATAATATGAATCTATGAAAAACCTAGTGCTAACAGAAAGTGAAATACTGAATACTTTCCTCCAAAGATCCTCATTTCTTTGCAACATTATCTGAGATTTTAGGCAGTGATATAAGCCAAGAAAAGGCAGTAAAATTATCCACATTGGAAAAGAAGTAATAAAACTCTTTATTCCTAGAAGACATGATCATCTGTGTAGAAAATTCCGCAAGACTCTCAAAAAAACTTCTAGAATTAATAAGTGAATTTAGCAAGTCTGCATAGTACCAGATCAATATAGAAAAATACCATTAGTATTTCTGTAAACTAGCAATACAATCAGAAATCAAAATAAAAATATACCATATACTGTGGCATCACAAAATATGAAGTCCTTAAGGATAAATTTGGGGAAATATGTAACATCAATATCATGAATACTAAAAATCATTTCTGAGAAAAATCAAAGAACATCTAAATTAATGGAGAGATACACTGTGGTCATGGGTTGGATCACTTGATATTGTTAAGGTATAAATTCTCTACATATTGATCAATAGATTCTACCTAAACAAATCAAAATCCCAGCAGGTTTTTTTTTTTCTTTTGTAAAAATTGTCAAGCTGATTCTAAATTGCATATGGAAATGCAAAGGACCCAATATATCCAAAACAATTTTGACAAAAATACAAAGATGCAGGACTAACAGTACCTGATTTCAAGACTTTAAAAAGTTGTAGTTTTGGGACTTCCCTGGTGGCGCCGTGGTTAAGAATCTGCCTGCCAATGCAGGGGACACGGTTTCCAGCCCTAGTCTGGGAAGATCCCACATGCCGCGGAGCAACTAAGCCCAGGCGCCACAACTCCTGAGCCTGCGCTGTAGAGCCCACGTGCCACAACTACTGAAGCCCGGGCACCTAGAGCCGGTGCTCCACAACAAAGAGAAGCCACCGCAATGAGAAGCCCGCTCACCGCAGCAAAGAGTACCCCCACTCGCCGCAACTAGAGAAAACTACGCACAGCAACGAAGACCCAACACAGGCAAAAATAAATAAATAAATAATTTTTTTAAAAAGTTGTAGTTTTGGGGCTTCCCTGGTGGCGCAGTGGTTGAGAATCTGCCTGCCAATGCAGGGGACACGGGTTCGAGCCCTGGTCTGGGAAGATCCCACATGCCGCGGAGCAACTGGGCCCGTGAGCCACAATTACTGAGCCTGCGCGTCTGGAGCCTGTGCTCAGCAACAAGAGTGGCCGCGATAATGAGAGGCCCGCGCACCGCAATGAAGAGAGTGGCCCCCACTTGCCGCAACTAGAGAAAGCCCTCGCACAGAAATGAAGACCCAACACAGCCATAAATAAATAAATAAGTAAATAAATAACCCCCCCCCAAAAAAAGTTGTAGTTTTAAGACAGTGTGGTATTGGACTAATAGAGCAGAATAGTTAGTCCAGAAATATACCTAAACAAAAAAGGATAACTGATTCTGACCAATGTGCAAATGCAGTTCAGTGGAGTAAGAATAGTCTTCAAGAAATGGTGATTGAAAAAGAGGATGTCTGTGTGCAAAGAAAAATGAAATTTGACCTATACCTTAAATCATAAAGAAAAATGAGCTCACGATGAATCATAGACCTAAATGTACAACCCAAAACTCAATACTATCAGGAAACAGAGTGTTGAGAAATTATTTATGACTGAGTTTCTTGGATCTAGCACAAAAATTATATTTCATAAAGAAATATATTAATAAATTGGACTACACCAAAACTAAAAATGCCTGCTCTTCGAAAGACACTCTCAAGAGAATGAAAAGAGAAGCCACAGACTGGGAAAACAATTTGCAGATCATGAAGAAATTGTATCTAGAATATATAAAGAACTCCCAAAACTGAACAATAAGAAAAAAACTCAGTAAAAAATGAACGAAAGTTTAGATTAGACACTTTGTAAAAGAAGATGGATGGCATATAAGCACCTGAAAAGTCGTTCAATATTATTATGTACTTACAAAAACATATATGAATGTTCATTGTAGCTTTATTTGCATTAACTAAAAACTGGAACAACATATTTGTCTATCAACAAGTGTATGGATAAACAAATTATGGCATAATTGGTACAATGGAATACTTCTAACAGTATAAAGGAACAAACTGTTATGTGCAACAACAAAAATGAATCTCAACATAATTATGCTGAGTGAAAGAAGTCAGACAAAAAAGAAAACCCCAGACAATACAAATGTAATCTCTAGTGGTTGCCTAGGAACAAGTAGGGGATGGGAGGAAAGAAAGGAGGAATTGTAAAGGGACATGAGGAAACATTTAGGGGTGTTCATTATCCATTGTGGTGAAAGATTCAATTGATGCATACTTACCACAAAACTTATCAAATTGGGATGAATTGGGAGATTGGGATTGACATATATGCACTAATATGTATAAAATAGATAACTAATAAGAACCTGCTGTATAAAAAAAATTAAATAAAATTTAAAAATTAAAAAAAAACTTATCAAATTGTACGCTTTAAATATATGTAGTTTTTATATGTCAATTTTATATGAATAAAGAAGTTAAAAGACTAGAAAAGGCATATTGCAGTACAGTATAGAAATAAAAATAAATGAAAAAAAATAATGACAAAGAAAATAATAATGAATCCTGGCTATATGTGAAACAATGTTCTAAGACGTTTACACGTATTATTTAACCTTCAAAACAACAGTTTGAACTCAATATCATAGTTACCCAGTTTTACAAATGAGGAAATTCAGTCACAGAGATATTAAGTAATTTACATGTGGTCATTCAGCCAATTATGAGTATAGATTAGATTTAAACATTGACAGTTCAGTACTAGTACTAAACTAGTACTGAACTATATAGCAGTGGCTAATACTAATGGCTTTCCTTTATTTTCTCTCAGTTACAAACATATTTGAGCTATTTACATTGATAATAATGATGATAATGTAGACATTAACAATAGTAAGTTACTAAAAATTCTTTTGGTGGAAGCTACACTTCATGCAAACAGGATTCTGCTGTTTCCTTCTGTATTTCTCATGCATAGAAACAGCACGTAGCTTATAGTTGAGGCTCATTAATCATGTGTTGAAATGATTTATTGAATTAAAAAACGAGGGTATGATACTATCACAACTTAGATGCCGTATTTTTAATTTTCAAAGATTGGCTTAATCCTTCTAGATGAAAAGATATATGGTAGTAGTAGAGTAAGGTAAACTTGATCAGAATACAGGTCAAGACTCCTAAATCCTATCTTCCACGCAAAATGATTTCTGAATGGCTATCACATGCCACTTCTAAGCAACTATTTCCCTTTTGGTAAAATTGAGCTATTAGAAATGACCACTGATACTGAAAACTAATTTTTGCCACAAAATATTTTCCCCTTTATCTTCATGTTCTAGGAGTACTGTTATATTTAGGGTAACAAGAAATGTGATTTGAAGACTCATAAAGTAAATGAACTTTAGTGTCCTTTCCAGGTATAAAATTCTGACTCTTTTAAGTTTAAAATAAAGAAGACTTTCCCCGTTTTTTTTTTTTAAGTTACCCCCTCTTTTCTTTGCCTTGAATTTCCTCTCTATGCTCACACCAAGGAAAGTCCTCTTGAATTCACCCTTTAATGTCTATCTCAGTCTCCATCTCCTGGAAGTTTTGCATTCCTCCAGTCAAAATTAATCTCTGTCTTCCGTGTACTTCCCCAGCCCAGTGTTTGTACCATGTCGATAGAGTTTGTCACACTTTCTCCTAAATTGTTATGGAAGTGTTTGTTTCTCCAATAGAATGCACCTTCAGGAAGGAAAGAGCTGTGCCTTATTCATCTCTGAATTCTTAATCCCTTGCTCATAATTGGCTTTCAAAATTTGGCACTTTACAATTCATTTCACACATTTTTTTTTTGGAAATAGTGGCAATTAATTAGATGCCTTTTAAATTTAGCCTTTTATACTTAATTCCCTGGTGTTGGTCAAGAAGTGAATCTGTTCTCAGGGAGAGAAGCAGCAACAGTTTCACTGCAGACAGTATATAGCAGGTGCCTTTGTGCATCAAGCCCTGAACTACCCAGGGAAAAATGTATTCCTTAAGAAATATGTATTGAAGATCAAAGTCCATCTTTATAATGACCTTCTTTATCTGTCTACTTCTGTTCTAGATAACAGATAGCTTTGGACATTTCGGCATGCTTGAGTTGCCTGCACTTATTTTTCTGAAATCCACACCATAGCAAAGTCCAGCTATAGTAGATCTAGATTTGCACTAAATTTCCCTTTTGACTTAATGTTCCATTTTTTGTTAGACCAGATGCAGAAGAGACAAGAAACAAAGATATGATTCAACTGCATTACACATTATAGCATCTGATTGCAAAAACAGGGCAATAAAACCAAAGTATGTATATCATGAAACAAGCATGGCCAGTAGATAGATATTTGCTTTAAATACTCAGGAGGTTTTATGGTGATGAACAATATGATGTGTATAGAAAAGGCTTATAGGCCGTCAAATTCTTGAGCAAATCAATTTCAACCACTTTCTAGCCCCCGTTTATCCTCAGGAAACATAGTAGTAAATAATAAAAATGTTCTTTAAAAATAATCAAGAACTTTATTGATGTATTTATTACAGAAGAATAGGTGGTATTTCAACCATTCATTTGGATATGTTGAACATTTTAAGATGGAAAGGGAAATGGTAGTGTTCCATGGTAGAGCTCACATGCCACACACAAAAGCCACAGTAAGTAACAGTTTCTCCCCACACTTATGCCCTGGAGCAAGGCTCTGCTGCCCTGTGACTCTGAGGGGTGGGGGGCTAGGCCTGACAAGGATTGGGGTTTGCTTGGTGGGTGGTGTGAGCCAGACTTCTTACACATGAGTCTGGGACAAGGGCACCAGAGCACCCAGGTGTGTCTCATCCCAGGATGCCCCTGCTGACCCAGTGGAATTACCAAGATCCCGGGAGACTGGGCTTCTTCAGGGAAGAGTAGTTGTGGCAGAAACAACTTGGGCCTGATTCTTCCATTCTCTGAGCCACCCCTCTTGCTCAGTGCATTAGCCCATCTTCTCCCTGCCCCTCCTTTAGGACCACAGTTACTCCTCCCCTCCACACACACCCAGAGCCACACAGCGCACCCTGTGGGCTCCAGCCTGCATCCCGTTTGCCTGCCTGGAAAACCCCACCTTCCATCCACCCAGACCAGGCCCCAGCCTCGGCCTGCCAGCATTCCCCATAAAGAAATATTAAATTAAATTAAAAGGTTTGAAAGTTGAATTTATTACTATGAAACTCTTGCTGCCCTATTTTAATTATGAATATAATATTTTATGAAGTTTTTTGCTAAACATATTATTCACATACTATAACAACTATGAGGTCATAGAATTTAAAAAGTGAATTAACTATAGAGATGTTATACAACTCTCTGTTCCTGATCCCACCTTAAGCTGAAAAAAGGACTTAAGGTGTTATTCTATTTATATAACAAGGGTATTTCTGCCTTGGATGTTTATAACATGCTGAATGAGAATCAAATAATAAGTCATTTTTCTGTCTTTGCTGAGATTTTATAGCAATATAATCTTTCACTTATGCATTATTTTCTTATCACTCATTCTTCACATACTGAGTGGCTAATAGATTCAAGGTATTTTGCTAGACAGGGAATACAGCAGTGAGAAAGATGGAGAGAGCCTCTGCCCTCAAGGAACTTGCTGCATCCATTTTAAAATGACACAAGCAAAATATTTTGTATGCATAATATAATAATTAAAGAGTAATTGATAAGTTCAATTCTTAGTAGGTGAAATGTTATTTTGTGCCGAGTGTTACATTATGCAGTTCATATATACTGAGCAGTATAAGTTACAAGTAAAAATAAAATAACATATTTCAAAGTTTTTGTATGTGATAGAAAAAAGTATTGCTCAAACAAAATATAAAATAGAGATTTTTATATTAAATACTTTATATCATGATGCATTACTAAATTCAGAGTCTATTTGATTGTTTAAAAGTTTGTGAAGCAAATATTGTGTTGTATTTTTACATCAAATACATTTAAATATATATTTAACTAGTTCTTTTTCTTAAAGAAAAAAATCTATATTCTTCTTGTTTTTGTTTGGTAAACCAACTTTAGAGAAATGTATTTCTGTTAACTGGAATTTCATGGTTTAGTCTAGCAGGGAAAGGAAATTATTTTGACAAGAACATTTTACTCTGTCATCATGGCCTGTGTCTTCCTTGTTTTGTTTTGTTTCTTTTTTTTTTTTTTTTGGTTAGGTTTTTTGTTGTTGTTGTTTGTTTTTAGTAACCAAAGTATATAACACAGTGACATGAATAATTTAGGAACACATAACTGATTCTTTTGAATTCCTGAACAGGCAAAGTTCTCTAGTAAACAAATGCACAGAATTATCATTAGACTACCTTCTCAATGAAAAGTTTTCTCTAAGCAGAAGTTACTAATTTCCATCTCCTTCTTTGCAATTCTCTTTATCTATTTCTTAAGCACATGCTTATTTTTCAGCAGAGATTTCTGCTCCCCTGTTTTTTAATTAAAAAATAAATCCCAACTGTTTTCACTCCCTGTATGGAAATGGTGAAGTTTTCATCTATGGTGTTGACATTCATTATACCTGGTTTCTCTATAAGCTAATGAGCTTTTGATTTTTTGTCTGAAAATATAGACTTTACTTAATAATTAATCACTGAATGCCAATAATATTTGACATCTGTGTTGAATGGCCAAAAATGTCACCAAAGAAATTTAATAATCTACATACTCCCAAGAAAATCAGCTAAAACAAAAAGAGGAGAAAACAGATATATAGAGGGGAAAAAAAAGCAGTGATTTTAAAGTGAAAGATAAATCACCTAATGGAATTTCTTTGCATTTAGAAGACAGATGATTCCTAGTTTTTAACATTTGAAACCATTTTTGTACATTTTTATGTCTGCAACCAAGATGAAAGAACTAAAGACAGAATTCTTTAAGTGCATCAAATTAGTTGTGGGAATGAGTTGGTTAGTCAGGCAATCCCATTTGAAGCGATTTTGTAGACAGGGCTTGTGCTGGAGAGGCTACCTTGGAGAGAAATGTAATTAGCATGTCCTCATTGATTATAAGCCTAGCAACACTGGAAAGAAGAAAAGACTTGAAGAAGAAGTGGAATACTGTCACTGAAATAGAACATCTAATGAAAGTTTCTTGGGGTATTTTCTAGAAACCAACAAATGATTTACAGATTCTTTCTGCTGGAGTCTTTCAGCTAAAGGGTCATTAATCTCCTCCACACTTTCACATATTGAAAGCCAAGAAAGGATTTCTGGTAAGAACAATGACATTGTTTTGCATTTAAGCTCATGGGTGTAGACTTTGATGTGTTGTTTTTCCTTTCAACTAATTAAGTTTTCTTTCTACTCCCCCAAGTTATTTTTGTCAGCATTAGTTTCAGAAAACATTGTAAAGAAAGAAAAGTAAGCACAATAGAGTCGAAATGGCCTCCTGTCTATAAGAGTAGGCATAGGCCTAGGCCTATGATGTCAGGATGTTGGGAGGACTGTTCAAAGAAAACAGAATTGCCCCTGATTTTCCCATTGTGAAAAGCATGTATTACTCCACAGGTTATTGGGAAAATGCTCCATTGTGCTCAGGGTGAGATTCTCTCAGAGAGAACATAAAAATTAAAGTAGAGGAAGCTTTAAAATGTGACATATTACATTTATGAGTTTTATTAAAAGCCACATGATACTAAGTTTTTATTGATGATTTCTGAATTTTGATAAGGATGACGTACACACTTTTCAATACACTTTGCCATTTAACCAATGGCAGAAATGTTCCTCCACCATAGTTGATTACAATCACCTTAGGGAAAAAAATGTCTTACATTCTATTTTTTTTTCAAATTAGAAAAATATAAATTTTAAAGCCTTCTTCCTGGAAAACTCAGGTCACACTAACTTTTCATGATTTGGGGTTTTAGTTCAATGTAATTCTCTAAGACTGTTTTGTTTATATAAAATCGCATTCTCAAAATGTTTCAGTGATAGATTTTTCTCATATTGTCATTTCCATATTCGAATGGAGCTTTTTCTGATTTCAGGAATTACGTTAGAGCAGGGGTCCCCAACTCCCGGGCCATGGACAGGTACCGGTCCGTGGCCTGTTAGGAACTGAGCCACACAGCAGGATGTGAGTGGCGGGCGAGCGAGCGAAGCTTCCTCTGTATGTACAGCCGCTCCCCATCGCTCGCATTACCGCCTGAGCTCCGCTTCCTGTCAGATCAGCAGCGGCATTAGATTCTCATAGGAGCGCGAACCTTACTGTGGACTGTGCATGCGAGAGGTCTAGGTTGTGTGCTCTGTATGAGAATCTAAAGCCTCATGACCTGAGGTGGAGCTGAGGCGGTGATGCTAGTGCTGGGGAGTGGTTGCAAATGCAGATTATCATTAGCAGAGAGGTTTGACCGCACAGAAACCGTAATAAATAAATTGCTTGCAGACTCATATCAAAACCCTATCAGTGAGTGACAAGTGACAATTAAGCTGCATCTGGTGGCAGGCTTTATAGTGGCAAGTGAGTTGATGTACTTCAATTGTACAGCTGCATCTGGTGGCAGGCTTTAAGTCAGAATCCGACACTGACTAAAGAAAAGAAAAAAGAAAAAGGGTTAAAAGGGTTAAAAGGGTTAAAAGAAGGGTTAAGGGTTAAAAGGGTTAAAAGAAAAAAATCCTCCAATGGTTAGGTTCCAACTCCTTCAAGCCCCTACCATCATCAGTCATATTGTTAGCATAGACTGTGTGATGTGGGCCAATGACACTCTTTTCAGGCCAAACCTTCTAAGGGGTTAGAGATTATCTCCCAGGAGCTGAGAACAAAAGCCAAACATTTCTTTTGGCAAGTTTAATCCTTTTCTCCACAACATCATATATTTAAATTCTTAAAACACACTGTGATACATAGCTGCTTGAGAGGACCCTGCTCTCTCTGCTTAATCAATTCTTGCTGATCCTTCAGGTCTATGTCACCACCTTGGAAATGGCTTTACTAACCCAATTAACATGAAAATTTAGAGGTATAGCAGAGTTTCCTCAGTGCCTCAATGTTACCATAAACCTACTTCGTCTTCTCCACTTTCCTCAACCTCTTGGCCTGTCGTCTTTGTCCTTCATGATCATGAGGTGGCTGCCATAGTTACAAACAATACTTTCTTACCCAACAGTCTAGCAGGAAGAAAGGGCGTGAGCCAGGTCTTCTGCTTGAGAGGCTGTGATTTTTCAATCAAAGAAATAATGCCTCACAAAATTCGTCTTGCCCATAACTGGATCATATGGCCACCCATAGCTGCAGGAAAAGTAAGAAAAGTATGAATCCACCAAGGGGGAGTGGGATTATGATTGGTCAGGGTCAACCATGAGACATTCCTTGGGGCTGCCTCAGATGAGCTTGGCCTTCCGTTAGAGGGAAAGTGGAGAATGGCTTCTGGAAAGGTACTTTCAGTGACTGTGACATACCCCTTTCACTTATCTCAGTCCTGAGTGCTAAATGAGTCTTCAGTATAGTCAATGTATGAGTAAATGAATGGACTAGATTATAAATACATTAATTGTCATTTTTTAATATAACAGCTTTTCCTCTTAATTTCAATGATTTTGGTCAAATTGCTTAATCTGAGCCTTATTTGTCTTCATCTGTAAAATGATGATAATATTGTTCTGGAGTATATTGAGAGTTCAAAGATTATAGCGATGTGTGAAAGTGTCTTTTACATGCCTGGTATATAGTGGATGTTTCACAATAAGAAGAAATATATAAAAACTGTGTCTTGAAATGTAGAACAGTTAGATCAGGAAGCACTATGCAAGCAAATATCCATGGAAAGGATCATTGTGTTCTGTATTTAGGTTTTAATTAGGTTTCTTATATATATTGAGGGGGCAAGGCCAGTCCCACACTAGAAGAGAAGCTGCCAGTATTGACAGGTGAGTGCAATAGCCCACCCTCTGAAACTCCCTCACTGTTTTCACTGTTAACTTCTTCCTTGAATTCATTTGGATTAAGTAACTCCACCTAGACTATTTTAAAGATATATATATATATATATATATATATTCTACTAATTATAGAAAAATAGGGCAGACTCTGGAACCATACTTTGCCCCACCCATACTCTTGCCTCTTTTACTTTTGTCTTTTCATCCTGGAAAAGCAAGTTTTGTCTATTCGAAAAAACCTTTTGTTAACTTACGTGTCAACACTGTAGATAGGTTAATTGAGAGTGACTTCATAAGGACAACCATTATATTCAGAATATAAAGGAACCTCACAAAAGTGCTTTATGAAATATCAGATACAATGAGAGCATTTACTCAGTGTGGTAGAACACAGCCACTGTTGCTTGCAAAGCCCCAAGCCTGGAAATGGACATGTGTGGTGATTCCTATGTAATGTGTTAAGACCTGTTAGGTTGAACAGTTCCAGGCCATGTGGCGTGCTTATAAATCTAATACCAGGAATACAGAAACGAGGTCTCTGGAACATGCAGTTCCAGAGCAGTTTCATTGTCATGGAAGCAGCCATATATCATCTGACTAATGGATAAAAGTACTGAGGGCAAGTTGACTCAGAGTTCCTTTGACATGGCACTATGCCCACATTGAACAGAGCCCGTAAAACCAGATGTCCTCAAGAGGTTAAAGAAGTCACAGGAGAGTTTTCACTACTTTACTCTGTGTTGTATCTTTTGACCTATCTTTTTGGATTTAGTATTTTACTAAAATGAATAAACGCTTGCTATAATCTTGAATACATATCCAAATATCTGATTTTTTGCTGACCTATTAATTTCCTGAAAGTTTTTAGGCAGAAAAACTACCTCTACTGTAACTACAATAATAAAACCAGCTCTCAGTGCTGTGAAAACAAATTTTCTTTAAAAACATACATTGTTTTCACTCACACAGCATACTTCTTCTCCTGAGTCTGTTAGGTAAACCTGCCACTATTATAATCACACTCTGGACATTTGAAGTATTCAAATGAAAAGCATTATGAAATTGCAAACATACAATAATGAGTACTATTTTTTATTTTAAAGAGAGAATGCTACTTCTCTTTAATGTGACTTCCTATTATATTCCTCTTAGATCATTCCCAGTGCTATTATAATGTATTCCTAGAAAAAAAAATTCTTGCCTCTGTTACATTTTAAAAATCTTAGAATGATATATTATAAAATATGCTTTTGGAGCAAGCTGTTTTTACTGTTATGGTTCTCAAATAAATCAGGAATCAGAAGAGAAATTACCTACTGTTTATTAGTCTATGTATGTTAAGCTCTAGGAAAGGCAAATTGGAGCATGGTGTGAATTTGAATACTAAATATTATATTAGAAAAAATAGGTAAACACATCATATGCAGTTTCTCTCCTTATTTAAAACTTTAATAGTCTTTTTAAATACACTTTCATAGCCAATGTGACACCACTGCAGTCCTAGAAGCGTCATGAGCACCTTACATACCACAAAACTTTGTTTCAATCTTAGAAATACCAGAAATACAAATTGCAAAATGTATTATTAATCTGATTCTTAGGATACTGTGGATTTTTGTAGAATAAATGAAAACATAATTTCCTAAAGTGCATTCTGCAGAAATGTAGTTTCTCAAGATGCCCAAAAAAAGAACACAATTCTCTGGTTCATTATGTTTGGAGACCATACACCATAAGACTTCTTTGGAGATTCAACATAAGTTAAATTATTAACATCTCAATAAGCCCTGAAACAAAGACAGATAGATAGATAGATAGATAGATAGATAGATAGATAGATAGATAGATAGATAGATAGATTTAAGGTAGTTAATCTTGCAGTTTTCCTCTTTAATTTATACTGGAAACTTCCCTTTCTGCCTGACCTGCAGTACTACCCAGTAGAATTAGGGTCCCATAGAATTTGTTTTTGGAAAAACTAAAGTCAGGCAAATATTAATGAACCAAAGTTCAAACCAGCATTATGCCTGGCAGAGTATCTGATAAAATTCACAAAAGCTTCTGTGGAGTAAAACATGGTGTATAAATGTGTCTCTATTTTTTACAAGAAGAAAGATCAAAGACATGGAAACCCTGACTAATTGTGAGGTACTATGAAAATGCTGGTAAGCTATTTTATTGATGTTGCTTAATCCTGTCTTAGAAAGTGGTTACCAACTTATTGTTTAGTTCTCTGGCTGTTTTCATATCTAGGGTATAATGGAGGTGTAAACTCCTGATAGCTTCTCTTTTATTATATCATATATTTTATTGATTTTATGTTATTTCATGACATTTATAATACTAATGTCATGGTATATATTTACTATTACCTTTTATATGACTCCAGGGAAGCTAACATTTTTCATTAACATTGGAAAGCAATATAAATACTTTCAAAAGTTACTTTAAAATTGCTGTATATTCCATATGACTTTCAGCTGGCAATTACCAAAATTTAAATACATACTACTCATTGATTTGTTTCAATCAGCATATAGCAGTTTTTTTGTAAACATAGTTGGGAAGATTCTGTGTGATTTACCTTTAGCACATTTTAAGTATTTGTCATTTTTGAGTGTCATTATGAACTTGGACCCTTTATAGAATCAACTTGATAGAATTGACTGCAATTACTGTTTTCTTTTCATGAAGCACAAATTGTCACTATTTGGCAGGAGGGGACTCTGATACTCTGGCTTCTTCATTCTTATTGGTACTATTTTAGACATCTTTGAAATTATCTTTACTTTTTGATGGTAACAAGATATCCCTGGGTTATCTTGACTTTTCTTGCCCTAAACTTTGATTTAACTGACTCTTAGTCCAACATTAGAGGTCTAAATTTGAGTGCTAAATTTCACTGAAAATAGCCCTATCTAACCATGTGTGGAAAGCAGGGTGACACCAGAAATTTCAGAAACTCCTTTGTGTCTGAGAAGGGTTATTTTTTTTTTAATTTCATGAGGTTATATTTATTTCTCTAGTTTAATTTTAAACTTAGAGTTCTTATCCTGTTCTGCTATAAATTTTATTTAATGCATTATTCATTTTGTTGAGCTAGCAGCTTATCTCCTTTCTATCATTAGAGCTTTTATTATCAAATGTAATAGAATATGCTGTTTAGTTTCTGTTGAAGAATGTCATTAAGTTTGTTGTTTATATTGCTCAAATATTTAAATAACTATGTAACCAACATAAAACAGTGAGTAACATTTTTTAAAATTTTCTGTAGGCTATCTGAAATATTGAAAATAACTCACAAATCAGTTATTTCCTGTCATTGATCTAATAATTTGTGTAGATGAGTGGCAAAACATAGTTTGGATCTGAATGTAGTGATCAGTCTTAAGCCTAATTTTAAAGCAGATTTTGAAAGTGGCATCATAAGTGTAGTCAGGCAGGATTCCTGAAGGACTGGACAAGGTACAGAGTTGAAGCAGCTCTTGCTCATAGCTGTACCATGTCATTGGGTGGAAATGACTGGAAGTACTACTACTTTAAGGAAGTGATAAGAGTGACCATGATGAGTGGTCCAAAATGTCTTCTTTAATTATAAAAGGATAAATATTCTGAAAAACATTTGAGAAAACAGGCTATGCAAGAAAGTAAGGAATTTGAAAGCAATGAAATCAAGTGAGGCTGGAATAATTCCTAAAATTGTTTGCTGTTGACTATTGGCAAGTGCATTCTCAAAACACTAAGAAATCTCATCATAGACTAGATATTAAGGAATCAGAAAAGAACCATACTCTGGTATTTATTTAGCAGGAATGATGGTGTGAATAATCAGAACTTTCCTTTGTTTGTACTAATGGAGATCACTGGCAGTATGTAAGTAAATAGATGAAATAGTTTTGATTGCTGTTAAGGGTGAAAACCAGGTGCTAAAACACACACACACAGGTGTGTGTGTGTAAGATCACTTCAGTAAGAGCAATGCCTACCTAGATTTAGACAAGAACCTATGGCTCTGTGATATATAAAAGTCCAACCAAATTAAATCATAAAAAAAACCCTATAATAAATTAGATGAGGAGAACTGACATTTTTATTTACTAATAAATGTTTATATTACTATAATGTTGATTATTTCTCTTTGACCAGATTAATATGAATATTGATAAAACTCACAAATTCACAGAGAGTGATAATAATAATATGTTGGATTTTTGCAATAGTTTGAAATTGAATATTTTGCAAATAGATAGTTATTAAGCTTTCTCAAATGCTTAAATATATTGAAAAGCAAACTATTCAATATCTTGTATGTGAATGAAACTTTTTCTGTTATTAAATGAGCTGACTTGTTTTGTTTGTTTCAAATTGCTTCTAATGTTGACAATTTAGTTTCAAAGTAATAGATAATTTTCTTAGGTCTTAGGTCTTTTCCTCAGGAAGAGTTTGCAATTTTTCCACATCAATTTTGAGGATTGTTTTTGCATTATCAGCTTCTGATTGTGTTGGCATTAATATTCTTTCAAAACGAGAGATATTTAAAAACTTGATTTTAGTCCTGTATAGTCACTGTGAGTAGTGAAAATTGATTGATATCCAGTTTTATGTCAATGCAAGACATTTTTATTTCCAATCTTACTACCAATGTTGATAAAAACATGTACTTTGAGTAAAGTGAAAACACACAGATGGTATCTAGATACAAACAAGATGTTAGCACTTTACTTTTATGTGGAGAAGAATGTGTACTTTGAGGAAAGCTTTAATAATTAGAATAAACACATTACGAGGAAGTAGGAAGACTTGGCAAGAAAAGAATATACCCCAAATAGTATTTTTATATTGACTATGACTATGAAATAACAGATGTTTTTCTGAAAAGAAAAGCTAGCCCCAAGATGATGTAATCACACATTTGAATAAAGCACCGAAAACAGTTGAAAGGAAACTAATACATTTGTAATAAAATAAAAAATCAGATTGTTTCATTTTCAGAGGGAAAGAGCACAGTTCAGTTAGGCTGAAAGGTCTTAACTGACTAGTCAATATTTGAATCTAAATTTCAAGAAACTAAAAGGTGATTCCTAATATGGCTTCCACCATCACTTTTCAAGATTTAATTTTTACAGTGTGTTAGATATTGAAAGTTAATACTATGTTGATTTAATCCTCTTCAGTGTTAATATATGAAGACATTAGCTAAAATGGCAGTTAACTAGTTTAACTGGAAGTTGTTTATTTCTATACAGCCCTTTGGTTTTAATGAGGCCTCAGAATGCTTTCTAGGTGCTTGATTTGAAAGTGGGTGGCCTGTTCTTTTAAGGAGATATTTTTTGAAGCTATTACAACAGCTATATTTTTTTTCGATTTTATTTTATTTATTTATTTATTTTTTTTAACATCTTTATTGGAGTATAATTGCTTTACAATGGTGTGTTAGTTTCTGCTTTATAACAAAGTAAATCAGTTATACATATACATATGTTCCCATATCTCTTCACTCTTGCATCTCCCTCCCTCCCGCCCTCCCCATCCCACACCTCTAGGTTGTCACAAAGCACAGAGCTGATCTTTTAAAGTTGTATTTTCAGTATCTACCACATTGAAGCTTTAGGGAGTTAAGTTTGGAAGAAATAAAAGAAAGGACCACATCAAAATTTTATTTCATCTCTAAGATGATGCTAACTGATTATATCAATTCTACAAAAGAGGATGAATTAAAATTATGAATGGAAGAGCTAATGGACAACCTCAAGAAGTACTAGTATATGTTTGGAGGATAACTTTTCCCTGAATTTTACTGGTGAATAGACTATGTTTAAGGTCAGAGTGTTAGGATGGATAACCATTAATGAAAATAACTTTAAGCAGTAAGAGTGTCAAACACGTACTAAGAACTTCATGTATTTCTCACAGATAGGAAAACTAAGCTTACAGAAGTTAGGTTACCTAGCCAAGAGACAAGGCTATAAAGTGGTTGAATTAGCAGAGAAAATGTTTAGAGCACCTCCCATTGACATAATTTTTGCACATTTTGAATGATTTCACATCTGGTCAAATTTTACAAGGAGGACAGGAATTCACAGTTTTTTCTTTCATTGTCCCAGCCTTGTCACAGATATGTAGGAGAATCTCTTGGCATGGCCTCTTAACATCTTTCTTTCTTATTGTATCTCCTATGTTCAGAGTCACAGATGATTCCCCAGGAACGTGTAGCCTATTGTGCCCTCAGATAAATGAGACTGGGGATCGCTGCAGATGGCATTATTTCATTCTTTTTCTATAGCTGAGTAATATTCCATCATATATATATATATTTCATATTTTCTTTATCCATTCACATATTGATGGACAGTTAGGTTGCTTCCATGTCCTGGCTATTGTAAATAACACTGCTATGAACATCAGGGTGCATGTATCCTTTCAAGTTAGAGTTTTTGTCTTTTCTGGATATATGCCCAAGAGTGGGATTGCTGGATCATATGGCAACTCTATTTTTAATTTTTTAAGGAACCTCCATGCTATTCTCCATAGTGGCTGCACCAGTTTACATTCCCAGAGAAAAGGTATTTTAAACATTTAAAATACAGTATGTGTAGTCATAGTATTATTCAGCATATTAAATTATACTTTATGTGTAGGTTAATTCAAATTGTTGTATTGGAGCCTGAGGCAAAAGAGAACGATCAGTGATGTCGATACTATCTCTGTTTAAAATCTTGTTTTTTTTAATTTCTCATGGATTTTTTACATTCTTTTATTTTTAAAAGTTGCATTTAAATATTATTTATCTTGATTTCTTATTTTTGGGAACTCCTTAAATTTTTCACTATAAACTCAGTTCTGCAGAATGTTGCTTCTTACCTTAGCAAGCAGTTCAGTTTAAAGGTATCTTTATTTCAGTGTTCACTGGAATTGTTACAAGGAACTGAGCGTCAAATATATGGGCCTTTTCTAAAGAAAGAATTGAGAATAGTGACGTATCAGAACAACTGCAACATGATGTAATCCAGAAGCCACAATTTGTGTGAGGCTCTCATGTGTATTTGAACTTCTGTAGGCTTGTTTTTAAACTTTGTTAGTGTGGACTGTGGAAGGCCCATGGTATCCACAATCCTTCTAAAATGAGGGACTCAACTTCCAAACCCTTTCGCCCCTGGGGAATCTTTTCAGGTCTCGCTTTAAATCTTTCTCTTAGGATGACTTTACAATAAGTATTATGGGTTGGACTGTGTCCCCCCACAAATTCATATATTGTAGTCCTAACCCCCAAGTACCTCAGAATGCACACTTATTTGTAAATAGGGTCATTTCGGATGTAATTAGTTAAATTAAGGTGTGGTCATGCCTGGAGTAGGGTGAGGTCCAATCCAGTATGACTGGTGTCCTTATAAAAGGGGAAGATTTGGACATAGATATGCACACAGAAAGAACATCATGTGAACATGAAGGCAGAGATGGGGTAATTTATTTCTAAGACAAGGGATGGCAAAGCTTGCCAGTAAACCACTAGAAGCTGGGAGAAAGGCATGGAACAGATTCTCCCTCACTGTCTCAAAAGAAACCAATCCTGCCAACATCTTGATCTCAGACTTCTAGCCTCCTGAACAGTGAAACAATAAATTTGTGTTGTTTAAGTTACCCAAATTATGGGACTTTGTTATCGCAGCCCTAGGAAACAAATACAAGTCTTAATTTAGGACATGATCCTTATATTGCAGGTTTGGTCTTTTTGGTTTTTCAGTGGGATTCCAGGGAGATATTCAGTAGGTTGAACAATTCTGACAGAGTCAGAATTGCTGTGTCCCAAGGAACTCTTCTTCTGCTGGAGTTTTTCATTTTCTAGTATCCCCCTCTCAGTCTTTGATCAGCCACTTTCTGGTAGACATGAGTGGTCTTACCCTGCAGATGCACAGCCCAGCCCTCAGCCGTGGGCTCACAAGGAATCCCCATGCGGACTTCTGAATTCCAGTCTCTACACAGCCTCTTCCTTATCAGTACCCTGGCCTGAGGAGTCCTGCCACTTCAGCTGACCAGCACTCTGATCTCTGCCTCCTCAGTACAGTGGCACTGCCATGCTCTGCAGAATTCCGAATGTCTGTGCAGCCCAAGTTCCACCCAGTCAGAGACTCCTCACATCATAGAGTCATTTCCAAAGTTCTGTCAAGAATTGCAGCTTTGCATTGACTGTTGTCCTCTTTGTGAAACTCAATGCCTCATATGCTTCGTCCAGTTCCAAACTTGTTTCCAGCAGACAGACTAGTCCAGTTCCAGTTATTCTACCAAGGCCAGCCTTTAAGAGTGAAACGTGGAATCTAATAATTTAGATACTGATAAGCTACTATCTAAATATTTAGATACTGATAAGCTACTATCTAAATTTCTGTGGAGGTTTGATTAAAAAACTATATCACATCTGCCCCATCGCTACTATAATCTTTTGGGTTGATAGTAAATCTCTCTTCTTTTTTTCTCCCTAGTTGATTTTCAGAAGAAATATAAAGAGGGAAATTGATGAAACTGTAGAAGTGCAATTCTAACTTCTCTTCCAGAAGCCTGATGGAAACTGTTCCATTCAATTTTAAATGTTGATTTAAAATCTCTTCGCCTAGCCAAAGAGCTATTTTAGGTGTAAAGAAAGTGGATAGTAAACCTAAATAGCTTAGAGAATCTCACAAATCACATTTTCCCAGTCTTTCTCAGTGAAACCTCAAATCTATACCATGCTCAAACAACTGCCCCCAAGCTCCTCTCCCACCCCACCCCCTTTCTTATTCTGTCTGTTCAGTTTGACTGTAAGGGTTTTGTGATTGTTTCATTAAGCAGTTCCATTGACCAAAATATATAAATGTTACAGCTCTGGGTCAACAAAGTCCCATAGTAATCACACAGAACAATGCATTAACCTTTTCTCTCCAGCCTAAATAGTTTTCTGATATCATGATACTGTATATTGTATTAACCTAGAGTGAGATGTAGTATCTTTGATACTGACAGATCTTCACCTCATAGAAGAAAATAATGGTTTAAATCATTTGCTTTTGGTAACAAAAATTGGTGATCAGTAATCTCAGGTGATCATTGTTATTTCAATTCTAACTTAAAGGAGTTGAGAGAAAATAGATTAACTTTTTTTTGAAATCATAATAACAGTGATTTGATTTGCACATCTTAATTCTCCAAACAATCCTTAATAAAAATACCATAAGCTGCCAGGTGAGCAATGAAGATACAGTAATCAGTCATCAATAAAGAATATTTTTAGAACTGACAGATTTAACCATCTTGGACTGTTCATAACAACAGAGACTAAAGACAATATAGAATATAGAAAAGACGCTAGCCAAATAGAACTAAACAAAATATAATGAGACAAACAAAACTAATCAAAATACAAAATACTTTATAAATGTGACTATTTGTTATAGCAGGTAGGTGATTTTGACCCAAATGTTGTCAAAAAGTATGTTGTTATCTGGTCTTGTATTTCAAGTAATATTTTTTTTTGCATAATATCATTAAATCTATTTTCCAAAGAAAAGTACTAAGGTTTTTTACAACTATCTTGATAAGGCAAGCTATCCAAGGAGCAATATTTTAATATCAGATTAAACAAGAGAACACCTTCAGGGAGTGGATGGTCTCCTTTAAACAATAAATTCCCTCATATATTAAAATACTTTACATGCATTGCACTAGGTTTTCAGAGAAAAAAATTTCAGGAGAAAAAACACATACAACATTATTATAGAAAATTATTTAGAAAATAATGGGAGTTGTGGAAACTACATTTTCTAAATAGAAAATTAAGCAATACCTGCATGAATGAATGTTTCTAAGGAAAATAAGATTTCTGGGGTGACAACATTTCTCCCAATTTTCCATAAATTTAATATTTGTGAGATTGAGAGGCAAAACAACTTATAGACATTAGTGATTCTCCTTACTCTAACCTATTTTTTCTAGTACTGATCAAAACTAGCAACCACATGTATAGTTTTTTTAATGTTTATTATGTATTGTTTGTATCCTGCTTCTAAAAGGTAAGCCCAAGAGGGTCTAGAATCTTTTCTGTTCTTTTCACTGATGAATACAAAGTGCCTAGGCTAGCACCTGTCACATAGAAGGCATTTGGTAAATGTATGTTGATCAAATAAATGGATGAATTAATGAGTGAATGAAGGCATGGGAATAAATCTTGCATGACATTTTTCAGTAACAGCTTATTGTGTAGGTGAAAACTGCCTACACAATGAGTCAGACACAGATAGTGAAACATTTCATAAAAGAAAATCTCTTTGTTCCCATATTAAGAATGTAGAGCCCATGTTCGTTCTCATATGCTTATGCTGGTTTTCTCAAAACCTTGTTTCCATATATCCCCCAGGAAAGACACATTGCAGTTTTCAAAGCCTTGCAGTATTACAATCTCTCAATACATTTGGAGCAAAGTATATAAGGAATTATGTTTTTCTGAAACTTGTTTACATAGAACTTCTGATTTCAATTTTTAGTTCTACTAAAATGTTATGATAGTTCCTAGAAAATGAAATAGATCCATTCTTTCATTTCATGAATCATGTGAACTTAGTTCTTCAATGCATGTATCAATTTTGCTATGATCTTTTCTTACATAAGAATGTTTAATGGTTATGTAACAATGTAGTGATCAAATTAAAAATATTTTTAATCCTACACTATGATTATCATTGAACTAAAAGTTAATATCTGTAAGAATTCAAATTTATTAAATATATTGTGTAAAACAAATTAATAGTGCCTGAATAGCCAGTTTTAAGGTTTCTGCCCAAGAATATGAGTACTTTTATGATTTTCAGAAGTCAGTTCCTATATTTAGAACCTTAACTCTTAAAACAGTAGGCTTGTTAAAAATATTTTAGATCATCTTGGGATAAGATATATCTTCAATTATTTCTTTCAATTCAATTAGTTCTGTGGCACTTTACTATAAAAATGTAATAATTCTAATTGGTGACGTAGATAAACACCTTAAAAAGGAGGAAACCAGAATTTACAATCAAGTAGAATCCATTCCATTCGATTATGAATTGATTTTTAGTTAATTTGGAATAGGAAGTATAGCAGAAAACTTTGATTCCAATTGCATGTGACAGAGGTAATTCAGGGATATTACACATATACTGCTTGGTAATAGAAATGCAAGTTACTCATTTAAAGATGCCATTTATTCAAGCAGAAATAAGAGCTATCAAAGATAGTGGAAAGTCTGTGTATTTTGATCTTTGTCCTTTTTTGATGATATTTGAAATTGTGGGCATTCTGAGTTCTGAAAGATTCAAGGAGACTTGAAATAATATCAGTGGGGCCTGTGATCACAAACAATATGTAAGTTATAGTGAGATTCAGGATGTCTTATGGCTAGGGATGGTGTATTTGTTGATCGTTTCCTAAATGTTGGATTTGTGGCACTTTTGCATTTTGGATGAAGAACATAAGTAAAGGAAACTAACACAATGGAATATTTTAAATGGATATTACATATATAATTCAAGATCTTTGTGTAACAGATGGATATTATTTTCACTTTCTTAGTGACAAAGGGTATAAGTAACATAGGAGGGGGACTCTCCTCAATATATCATTATGTACTTTATTCCATGAATATTTACTAAATATCTGACAAGCACTGCTGTTTATTAATTTATCCAGTCACCACAGTGTCTAGTAAGTGTCACTTACTAGACACTGTGGTTCCAGATAATATGCTATTTGGTGAGGAGATGCAGTGACACAGACATGGTCCTTTCTCACAAGAAGCTTAAATAGTTGAGGAGATAGATGAGTAAATCAGTCATAATATATATTAAAACATTTTAATTTTTATTAATTGGTTTATTTAAATATTAAAATTTGTCTAAAAGTTTTATGGGAGTAGAGAGGAGAAAGAGGGTTTGTGACATGAGGTTATTCTAAATTAGAATAATGAATATGTATGAATTAGACCCAAAAATGTGAGTTGCTTGCTACTGATAGAGGGACCTTGGAGACATGTGTTGGTGTGATACATAACTGCTTCAAAGGGTAGTTGTGGGAACCAGAGAAGGATGAGGTTAGTCAGAAACTAAATGTCCAAGGGCCTGCAATGAAATGCTAAGTGATATCAGCACAAAGGAAGAAAATGATCGCATAGTATTTTAGAAAGAATATCTGGCTTCCAGTGCCAGCAACATAGGCAACTTGAGTGATTCAACCTATCATGACAATAGGTTAAAATTTCAAAACAGTTTTAAATATTTTATATCTAAAGCTAATGGGTTGAAAGGGTCTCTCAAATGACAATTATATGTTGCAGGTGTTTATTTGATTCAGGAAAAAAGTCCAAACTGTTTAAAAGTTTTAAGTTTAGAATTTTGATTTACCTTTTTTAAAATTATTGTACTTAAACCAAAAACTTCTCCACATTTTACTTTGAAAAAAGCAAACAGTCTTTTTAATGTAAAGTTTAAACCCTTTGCGAGAAAAACTACCTATCAAAACTGGAGTGTACATCTTTTATGGTAATAGCAAAAAAAAGAAAATCAACCACAAAGACCCCAGTGTAAATATTCGGTGCACTCTCACTAGGCATAATAGTTTACTGAAATGCAGGTGAGGTCTTAGTTAATTTGTCAGTTACCACTGAAATTAAAAAAATTAACATATTTTGGAAAATGACAATATACATGTAAATATTATTAAATGTTTAAAAGGATCCTTTACCTTTTTACACATTGAAAACACATTTTCAGACATGTTAATTGGAAACACAGAAAACTGGCAGATGTAGGGTCTCTATAATAATTCACAAACATAAAGACACTGGGCATAAAATACAGTAGTTTCTTAGATGATAAAATTTTAACATGCTACAAACTAACAGGGTGGATCAAAGAAGTGACATTTATTAGATGCATCAAAATGGATTAAAACTGTCTTGGGTAGACAGGTTAACTTCATGAAAGGCAAGGATAGTCCTAAAATCAAATGTATTAAACTATTAGCACAAGCTGTCATGCATGTCTTGGTGAAATTAGGTTGAGAAATGTTCTTTTAATGAAAAAGAATATCAATTTGATAAATGTAAACTCCCTTGATTGAAATTATTTTAGGACAAACATTAAATAGTTCGCTTAATGGCAAAGGAAACAAAGCTCCTATATTCTTCAAAGATATTTGAATAAACTGTTACTCTTTGTTACATTAGCCATGTTCAATCACCATAAAATCATCTCTTCTAAAAATTCAAATGAAGTCAATTTTTCTTCTGATGAATATGCTTTAAACAATTACTTTTCAGTTCCAGAAATTTGGGCTATAGTAATTTTCCCATCCCAATTGCCAGTTCTGGTTTAGGTATTTTTGTATAATAGTATCTCTATAGATAACTTTGTGTTTCTTGAAAAATAATATATGTATTTTGAAACCCAAGCTAATATTTAGTTCAAAACAATAGTGTTTTGAAACTAATATGAAACACCATTAACTGTCATTTGAATATCAGTTATAATGTTATGCAACAATTAATTTCTAATAAATGATCATGAATAAATGAATGAATTACTAAACAAAAACTAGTCTTAATGGTTGAGAAACACAAAGATGTAGTTCTCTCTCTGGCTACATATCCACTATGCTTGGTGGGTGGCTATGCTTTTTATTTTTTATTTCATCATCATTAACTAAGGATGATGGTTCAGCCAGTTTGAGACAGTGTGGACCATTGCAGCAGAGGTAGAAATGCACACTGGTCCTTATATCCTCAAAACTGCTGCTAACAATTCATCTGCATAATCAAGTCATATGGCTGATTCTGATATCAAGATGGTAGGGAAGTATTATGTTCACTCTGGCAAAATAATTTTATATTGTTGAACAGAAATACAACGTACTTACCATAGCTAGTAAGTGAAATATTTGGAGATAGCAAAGAAACCACTGTCTTTTTGATCCAAAGCCCAACTGTTAACCTCTACGTTAGTGGTGCACAACTTTAGTAAAGAGAACAACTAGAGTGTTATTTTAAAAATGAAAATGCTCAGTTCCTAACTCAAAAGATGCTAAGGTCAATATATAGATGAGATATTGGTGGGCTGTTAAACTGTTAGTGGGTTTATCAACTGTTTGTTTTGTTAGTGTTGTCATTTACTAAAAATTCGATAGACAGAGATCAACAAAGGACAAAGAAAAGGATATTAAAACTGCTACAATTGATATGCTCCATATTCTTGTGAACATGAGGAAAAGCATGAACATGATGAGAGAAATATATGACATAAAAACGTCACAGAAAAACTTTAAGAAAGGAAAATACATCTAAAATGAAGCACACATAGATAAGATTATAAGCAAACTGATCAGAGAAATACAAAATGAATAGTGCTATATATTTACAAAAATTTGTGTTTATATTAACTCTCCCTGAAAAAAAGCACCAAATACGGTGTTACTAATGAATTCTCTTAGACATTTCAGAAGGAAAAATTGCCAAATTTACAGAGTTTTTTCCGTAAAATAAAGGAGGATAAATAGCTGCTTAGTTTGACAAAACTCAATGTCCATTCAGGATAAAAAATGATCAGCAAACTTAAAATAGTAGGGAACATCCTCAAACTGATAAAGGATAGCTACCAAAAATCTACAGCCAAAATCATACTAATGGTGAAACGCTGAATAGTTTTTCCTTAAGTGTGGAAACAAAACTAGGACACCTGTTTTCATTAGTTTTATTTGACATTGTACTAGATGACTTAGCCATTCCAATAAGGTAAGAAAAATATAGTTAAAGATTAAAAAGGAAGATGTAAAAATTGTCTATTTGCAGATGTTATGATTGTTTACATAGAAAAATCTCGGGAAATCTATAACACAGCTAAGAAACCAAATTATTGAATGTATCACGTTAGCAAGACACAAGTTTAATATAAAAATTGACTGTATTTGTATACGTAACAGCAAAAATTAAAAATTTGAAATTTAAAAAATGAATTAATGTTAGTTTAATTTCAATTAATTTTTTAAATTAAAAATTCCATTTTTGGTAGAAAAAGTACATAAGACTATATCTAAAAACTTGTGCACAAGTGTTCTACATTGAGAAGTAAAATTATTGCTGAGAGAAGTTATATAAATGGAAAGATATGCCATGTTTGTAGATTAGAATATCAACAGTGCAATAATAGCAGTTCTCCCCATACTGATTTCTAGATTACATTACATTTCCAATGAAAATCCCAGCAGGTTTTATTTCTGGAAATTGACAGAATTATTTTTAAATTAATAAAAGAATGCAAGAGACCTATAAGATTCAAACAATATTTAAAAAGAATAATGTTGGATAAGTTACCTTATTTCAAGATTTACAATAAAGCTATAGTAATCAGGATTTCTTTTTTCAGAAAAAGAAATACATAGCTCAATGAAAAAGAATGGAGAGTCCAGAAATATATAGTCAATTGATTTTTGTCAGAATGCATATGGTCTTTTTTTTTCTTGGTCCATTTGTCATCTTGGCAACAGTGAAAGACTTTCATGATTATCTAGCATCATCTTCTATTAATAAGAGAACTGAATATTTAAGTTTTTCCAATAATAAACTTAGAAAATGCATCCCGATCAAAAAGTGGAAAAGGCAGAAAATTTCAGGAAAATGACTTGCATTGAAGTTCATTTTAATTGTTTGACTTACAGGAAAGTCAGACTTTTCAGCCAGCCTTAACTGATAATAGGAAGAATGTGTTATCAAATCTGTTTGTGCTCATACCTTGCTGTTCACAGTTTTAGGTGAAAAATATAACTTGCTAGGAAAAAAATATATTTAAAGTTCTCACCTCTTCTCTCCTAGATTCCTGAGTTCTTTAGAAGCAGTCCTTCTGACATGGTAATTGCATTCCCCTGGCATGTGTAAATGTTTAATTGGGCTAAAGATTCTCAAGTATAAAACTTGGTTAGATAACAGTGAGGTGAATCATACATACCAAATATATGTAGCTCTCTTCCTCATGGAGAAGTTTTCCAAATATACACAAGTCTCAGTAAAGCTCAGTAGACAAATTATGTAACAGTGAAATGATATATGCATTTAGCTACTTAAACACCAAAATTAACTTTATCACTCCATAGGACTGTGATCATCAACTAATCGAGAAAGTTATGTTATTGTCTAGATCGACCAATAGATCAAGGGAACAGAAGAGTGATGAAATAGAACTATAAATATATGGAAGTTAACTTTTTTCAAAGATGCAAAGGCAATTCAGTGGGGAAATACAATCTTTTTAAGAAATGGGTTGAACCCGTTGGATTTCCATATACAAAAAATAATAATTTTGATCCATATTTTGTACCAAAATACAGAATTGCCTAATTAACTCAGATATATCATGAATATACATGGAACAGCTAGTATTAGAAAACTTCTAAAAGAAAACATCAGAAAAAATGTTTGTGACCTCACTTAGGCAAAGATGTCTTAAATAGGATACAAAGCACAAGCCATTAAAAAAAAAAGATAATTCAAACTTCATAAAAGTTGAAAAGCTTTGCTCTTTGAAAGGCACTGTTAAGATAATGAAAGGATAAATTACACACTGGGATAAAATATATGAAAATTGTGTATCTGGTAAAGGACTTTTAAACATAATGTTTTAAAAAACACTTTAAACTTAATGACAAAAAAGTGAACACTCATAAATAAAGGGCAAAATATTTCAAATGGAACATCTTCAAAAAATACATGAATGACAAATGAGTGAAGTAAATCATGGAAAGAGAAATACATATTATAACATTTGCATCAAACTCTATATGATGCAAATTAATCTATAGTGTCAGAAAGTAGTTCAGTGGTTTCCAGGACAAGAAGAGGGCAGGGAGGGGCAGGAGGGAGAGGTTACAAGGGGGTATGATGCAACTTCTGGCAGTGGTGGATTTGTTCAAAGTCTTGTTTATGTTGATGGTTTCATGGAGAATATATACACATATGTATTTATACCAAAACATCAAATTAAATGTTTTAAATATGAGCACTTTTCTACTTTTCTGTATGTCTCATATCTCAATAAAGATGATGAAAAGAAAAAACTAGAAAAATAGTTTAACATTTTTAAGAAACACTCAAAACTAGAATTATAGTTGATTAATAAATTAATATAAAAATTTATGGTATGTTAACCATTCATTCATTGAAAGACATCTGAGCTTTTTCAGGTTGTAGTTATTACAAATAAAGCAATAATGAATATTAGTGTACATGTTTTATGTAAACACAATTTTTTGTTTCTCTGAGACAAATGCCCAAGTGTACAGTGGCTATACCGTAAGGTAATTCCATGTTTAGTTTTGTAAGAATTCTTGAAGTCTTTACCAAACTGTAACATTTCACATTCCCACCAGCAATATGTATCCTCATCGGTGTTTGGTGTTATAGTTATTTTTTGTTAGCCATTCTGTTAGGTGTGTAGTGATGTCTCATTATAGTTTTAATTTGTGCTTCCTTATAATGTCTAATGAGATTAATCTTCATCTGTTTTCTTTTTTTTTGCGATTTGTAAATCCCCTTTGCTGAAATATCTTTCATGTCCTTTGTTAAATTTCTAATTAGATTGTTTTGTTTTATTTTTTCTGTTGAGTTTTTTTTTTAACATCTTTATTGGACTATAATTGCTTTACAATGGTGTGTTAGTTTCTGCTTTATAACAAAGTGAATCAGATATATATATATATATATATATATATATATATATATATATATATATCCCCATATCTCCTCCCTCCTGCGTCTCCCTCCCACCTTCCCTATCCCGCCCCTCTAGGTGGTCTTGAAGCACCGAGCTGATCTCCCTGTGTTGTGTGGATGCTTCCCACTAGCTATATGTTTTACATTTGGCAGTATATATATGTCCATGCTACTCTCTCACTTTGTCCCAGCTTACCCTTCCTGCTCCCCGTGACCTCAAGTCCATTTTCTACATCTGCATCTTGATTCCTATCCTGCACCTAGCTTCTTCAGAACCTTTTTTTTTTTTTAGATTCCATATACATGTGTTAGCATATGGTATTTGTTTTTCTCTTTCTGACTTACTTCACTCTGTATGACAAACTCTAACTCCATCCACCTCACTACAAATAACTCAATTTCGTTTCTTTTTATGGCTGAGTAATATTCCATTGTATATATGTGCCACATCTTCTTTATCCATTCATCCAATGATGGACACTTAAGTTGCTTCCATGTCCTGGCTATTGTAAATAGAGCTGCAATGAACATTTTGGTACATGACTCTTTTTGAATTATGGTTTTCTCAGGGTATATGCCCAGTAATGGGATTGCAGGGTCGTATGGTAGTTCTATTTTTAGTTTTTTAAGGAACCTCCATACTGTTCTCCATAGTGGCTGTATCAATTTACATTCCCACCAACAGTGCAAGAGGGTTCCCTTTTCTCCACACCCTCTCCAGCATTTATTGTTTCTAGATTTTTTGATGATGGCCATTCTGACCAGTGTGAGATGATATCTTATTGTAGTTTGGATTTGCATTTCTCTAATGATTAATGATGTTCAGCATTCTTTCATGTGTTTGTTGGCAATCTGTATATCTTCTTTGGAGAAATGTCTATTTAGGTCTTCTGCCCATTTTTCGATTGGGTTGTTTGTTTTTTTGTTATTGAGCTTCATGAGCTGCTTGTAAATCTTGGAGATTAATCCTTTGTCAGTTGCTTCATTTGCAAATATTTTCTCCCATGCTGAGGGTTGTCTTTTCGTCTTCTTTATGGTTTCCTTTGCTGTGCAAAAGCTTTTAAGTTTCATTAGGTCCCATTTGTTTATTTTTGTTTTTATTTCCATTTCTCTAGGAGGTGGGTCAAGAAGGATCTTGCTGTGATTTATGTCATAGAGTGTTCTGCCTATGTTTTCCGCTAAGAGTTTGATAGTGTCTGGCCTTACATTTAGGTCTGTAATCCATTTTGAGTTTATTTTTGTGTATGGTGTTAGGGAGTGTTCTAATTTCATACCTTTCCATGTAGCTGTCCAGTTTTCCCAGCACCACTTATTGAAGAGGCTGTCTTTTCCCCACTGTATATGCTTGCCTCCTTTATCAAAGATAAGGTGACCATATGTGCATCAGTTTATCTCTGGGCTTTCTATCCTGTTCCATTGATCTATATTTCTGTTTTTGTGCCAGTACCATACTGTCTTGATTACTGTAGCTTTGTACTTTAGTCTGACGTCAGGGAGCCTGATTCCTCCAGCTCCATTTTTCGTTCTCAAGATTGCTTTGGCTATTCGGGATCTTTTGTGTTTCCATACAAATTGTGAAATTTTTTGTTCTAGTTCTGTGAAAAATGCCAGTGGTAGTTTGATAGGGATTGCATTGAATCTGTAGATTGCTTTGGGTAGTAGAGTCATTTTCACAATGTTGATTCTTCCAATCCAAGAACATGGTATATCTCTCTAACTGTTGGTATCATCTTTAATTTCTTTCATCAGTGTCTTATAATTTTCTGCATACAGGTCTTTTGTCTCCTTAGGTAGGTTTATTTCTAGATATTTTATCCTTTTTGTTGCAATGGTAAATGGGAGTGTTTTCTTCATTTCACTTTCAGATTTTTCATCATTAGTGTATAGGAATGCAACAGATTTCTGGGCATTAATTTTGTATCCTGCTACTTTACTATTCATTGATTAGCTCTAGTAGTTTTCTGGTAGCACCTTTAGGATTCTCTATGTATAGTATCATGTCATCTGCAAATAGTGACAGCTTTACTTCTTCTTTTCCGATTTGGATTCCTTTTATTTCTTTTTCTTCTCTGATTGCTGTGGCTAAAACTTCCAAAATTATGTTGAATAATAGTGGTGAGAGTGGGCAACCTTGTCTTGTTCCTGATCTTAGTGGAAATGGTTTCAGTTTTTCACCATTGAGGACGATGTTGGCTGTGGGTTTGTAATATATGGACTTTATTATATTGAGGAAAGTTCCCTCTATGCCTACTTTCTGCAGCGCTTTTATCATAAATGGGTGTTGGATTTTGTCGAAAGCTTTCTCTGCATCTATTGAGATGATCATATGGTTTTTGTCCTTCAATTTGTTAATATGGTGTATCCCGTTGATTGATTTGCGTATATTGAACAATCCTTGCATTCCTGGAATAAACCCCAGTTGATCATGGTGTGTGATCCTTTTAATGTGCTGTTGGATTCTGTCTGCTAGTATTTTGTTGAGGATTTTTGCATCTATGTTCGTCAGTGATATTGGCCTGTAGTTTTCTTTCTTTGTGACATCTTTGTCTGGTTTTGGTATCAGGGTGATGGTGGCCTCGTAGAATGAGTTGGGGAGTGTTCCTCCCTCTGCAATATTTTGCAAGAGTTTGAGAAGAATAGGTGTTAGCTCTTCTCTAAATGTTTGATACAATTCACCTGTGAAGCCATCTGGTCCTGGCTTTTGTTTGTTGGAAGATTTTTAATCACAGTTTCAATTTCAGTGCTTGTGATTGGTCTGTTCATATTTTCTATTTCTTCCTGGTTCAGTCTCGGCAGGTTGTGCCTTTCTAAGAATTTGTCCATTTCTTCCAGGTTGTCCATTTTATTGGCATAGAGTTGCTTGTAGTAATCTCTCATGATCGTTTGTATTTCTGCAGTGTCAGTTGTTACTTCTTTTTCATTTCTAATTCTATTGATTTGAATCTTCTCCCTTTTTTTTTTGATGAGTCTGGCTAATGGTTTATCAATTTTGTTTATCTTCTCAAAGAACCAGCTTTTAGTTTTATTCATCTTTGCTATTGTTTCCTTCATTTCTTTTTCATTTATTTCTGATCTGATCTTTATGATTTCTTTCCTTCTACTAACTTCGGGGTTTTTTTCTGTTCTTCTTTCTCTAATTGCTTTAGGTGCAAGGTTAGGTTGTTGATTCGAGATGTTTCCTGTTTCTTGAGGTAGGCTTGTATTGCTATAAAGTTCCCTCTTAGAACTGCTTTTGCTGCATCCCATACGTTTTGGATCGTCGTGACTCCATTGTCATTTGTTTCTACGTATTTTTTGATTTCCCCTTTGATTTCTTCAGTGATCACTTCGTTAATAAGTAGTGTATTGTGTAGCCTCCATGTGTTTGTATTTTATACAGATCTTTTCCTGTAATTGATATCTAGTCTCATAGTGTTGTGGTCGGAAAAGATACTTGATACGATTTCAATTTTCTTAAATTTACCAAGGCTTGATTTGTGACCCAAGATATGATCTATCCTGGAGAATGTTCCATGAGCACTTGAGAAAAATGTGTATTCTGTTGTTTTTGGGTGGAATGTCCTATAAGTATCAATTAAGTCCATCTTGTTTAATGTATCATTTAAAGCTTGTGTTTCCTTATTTATTTTCATTTTGGATGATCTGTCCATTGGTGAAAGTGGGGTGTTAAAGTCCCCTACTATGATTGTGTTACTGTCAATTTCCCCTTTTATGGCTGTTAGCATTTGCCTTATGTACTGAGGTGCTCCTATGTTGGGTGCATAAATGTTTACAATTGTTATACCTTCCTCTTGGATCGATCCCTTGATCATTATGTAGTGTCCTTCTTTGTCTACTGTAATAGTCTTTATTGTAAAGTCTATTTTGTCTGATATGAGAATTGCTACTCCAGCTTTCTTTTGATTTCCATTTGCATGGAATATCTTTTTCCATCCCCTCACTTTCAGTCTGTATGTGTCCCTAGGTCTGAAGTGGGTCTCTTGTAGACAGCGTATATACGGGTCTTGTTTTTGTATCCATTCAGCCAGCCTGTGTCTTTTGGTGGGAGCATTTAATCCATTTACATTTAAGGTAATTATCAATATGTATGTTCCTATTCCCATTTTCTTAAATGTTTTGGGTTTTTATTGTAGGTGTTTTCCTTCTCTTGTGTTTCTTGCCTAGAGAAGTTCCTTTAGCATTTGTTGTAAAGCTGGTTTGGTGGTGCTGAACTCTCTCAGCTTTTGCTTGTCTGTAAAGTTTTTAATTTCTCCATCAAATCTGAATGAGATCCTTGCTGGGTAGAGTAATCTTGGTTGTAGGTTTTACTCCTTCATCACTTTAAATATGTCCTGCCACTCCCTTCTGGCTTGCAGAGTTTCTGCTGAAAGATCAGCTGTTAACCTTACGGGGATTCCCCTGTGTGTTATTTTTTGTTCTTCCCTTGCTGCTTTTAGTATGTTTTCTTTATATTTAATTTTTGATAGTTTGATTAATATGTGTCTTGTTGTGTTTCTCCTTGGATATATCCTGTATGGGACTCTCTGTGCTTCCAGGACTTGATTAACTATTTCCTTTCTCATATTAGGGAAGTTTTCAACTATAATCTCTTCAAATATTTTCTCAGTCCCTTTCCTTTTCTCTTCTTCTTCTAGGACCCCTATAATTCGAATGTTGGTGCGTTTAATGTTGTCCGAGAGGTCTCTGAGACTGTCCTCAGTTGTTTTCATTCTTTTTTCTTTATTCTGCTCTGCAGTAGTTATTTCCACTATTTTATCTTCCAGGTCACTTATCCGTTCTTTTGCCTCAGTTATTCTGCTATTGATCCCTTCTAGAGTGTTTTAAATTTGATTTATTGTGTTGTTCATCATTGCTTGGTTCCTCTTTAGTTCTTCTAGGTCCTTGTTAAATGTTTCTTGCATTTTGTCTATTCTATCTCCAAGATTTTGGATCATCTTTACTATCATTATTCTGAATTCTTTTTCAGGTAGACTGCCTATTTCCTCTTTATTTGTGTAGGTCTGGTGGGTTTTTACCTTGCTCCTTCATCTGCTGTGTGTTTTTCTGTCTTCTCATTTTGCTTATCTTACTGTGTTTGGGGTCTCCTTTTTGCAGGCTGCAGGTTCGTAGTTCCTGTTGTTTTTGGTGTCTGTCCCCAGTGACTAAGGTTGGTTCAGTGGGTTGTGTATGCTTCCTGCTGGAGGGGACTAGTGCCTGTGTTCTGGTGGATGAGACTGGATCTTGTCTGTCTGGTGGGCACGTCCACGTCTGGTGGTGTGTTTTGGGGTGTCTGTGGCCTTATTATGATTTTAGGCAGCCTCTCTGCTAATGGATGGGGCTGTGTTCCTGTTTTGCTAGTTGTTTGGCATAGGGTGTCCAGCACTGTAGCTTGCTGGTCGTTGAGTGAAGCTGGGTCTTGGCGTTGAGATGGAGATCTCTGGGAGATTTTCACCATTTGATGTTACGTGGAGCTGGGAGGTCTCTTGTGGACCAGTGTCTTGAAGTTGGCTCTCCCACCTCAGAGGCACAGCCCTGATGCCTGGCTGGAGCACCAAGAGCCTTTCATCCACACAGCTCAGAATAAAAGTGAGAGAAAATAGAAAGAAAGAGGATAAAATAAAATAAAATAAAGTAAGATAAAATAAAATAAAGTTATTAAAATAAAAAATAATTATTAAGAAAAAAAATTTTTAAGTAAAAAAAAAAAACAGACGGACAGAACCTTAGGACAAATGGTGAAAGCAAAGCTATACAGACAAAATCATACACAGAAGCATACACATACACAGTCACAAAAAGAGGAAAAGGGGAAAAAATAATATATCTTGCTCCCAAAGTCCATCTCCTCAATTTGGGATGATTCGTTGTCTATTCAGGTATTCCACAGATGCAGGGTACATCAAGTTGTTTGTGGAGCTTTAATCCGCTGCTTCTGAGGCTGCTGGGAGAGATTTCCCTTTCTCTTCTTTGTTCGTACAGCTCCCGGGGTTCAGCTTTGGATTTGGACCCGCCTCTGCGTGTAGGTCACCTGAGTGCGTCTGTTCCCCGCCCAGGCAGGATGGGGTTAAAGGAGCAGCTGCTTCGGGGGCTCTGGCTCACTCAGGCCAGGGGGAGGGAGGGGTATGGAAGAGGCGGCTCGTGCCTGCGGCGGCAGAGGTCAGCGTGACGTTGCACCAGCCTGAGGTGCGCAGTGCGTTCTCCCGGGGAAGTTGTCCCCGGATCACGGGACCCTGGCAGTGGCGGGCTGCACAGGCTCCCGGGAGGGGCAGTGTGGATAGTGATCTGTGCTTGCACACAGGCTTCTTGGTGGCGGCAGCAGCAGCCTTAGCGTCTCATGCCTGTCTCTGGGGTCTGCGCTGATAGCTGCGGCTCGCGCCCATCTCTGGGGCTCGTTTAGGCGGTGCTCTGAATCCCCTCTCCTCGCGCACCAGGAAACAAAGAGGCAAGAAAAAGTCTCTTGCCGGTTGGGCAGAACGAGACCTTTTCCCGGACTCCCTCCCGGCTAGCTGTGGTGCGCTAACCCCTTCAGGCTGTGTTCACGCAGCCAACCCCAGTAGTCTCCCTGCGATCCGACTGAAGCCCGAGCCTCGGCTTCCAGCCCCCGCCCGCCCCGGCGGGTGAGCAGACAAGCCTCTCGGGCTGGTGAGTGCTGGTCAGCACCGATCCTCCGTGCAGGAATCTCTCCGCTTTGCCCTCCGCACCCCTGTGGCTGCGCTCTCCTCCGTGGCTCCGAAGCTTCCCCCTCCGCCACCCGCAGTCTCCGCCCGCGAAGGGGCTTCCTAGTGTGTGCAAACCTTTCCTCTGTCACAGCTCCTTCCCACTGGTGCAGGTCCCGTCCCTAT
This sequence comes from Balaenoptera physalus, assembly GCF_965194825.1. Classification (NCBI taxonomy): domain Eukaryota; kingdom Metazoa; phylum Chordata; class Mammalia; order Artiodactyla; family Balaenopteridae; genus Balaenoptera; species Balaenoptera physalus. The sequence goes on along the minus strand of NC_138890.1, from coordinate 95,445,258 downwards.
TCTTTTGTCTCTGTTATTTCTTTTTTCTTTTACCCTACCCAGGTACGTGGGGAGTTTCTTGCCTTTTGGGAGGTCTGACGTCTTCTGTCAGCGTTCAGTAGGTGTTCTATAGGAGCAGTTCCACGTGTAGATGTATTTCTGATGTATCTGTGGGGAGGAAGGTGATCTCCGCGTCTTACTCTTCCACCATCTTCTCCTCTCTCCAACTCTGGACTCTTTTAACTTCTAACCTCAGAATGGCATTTGAATTTCCAACAGTGGCTCTGAACACATCAGTTGGCCCTTTTTTTCTTTTTTCTTTTTTTCTTGGTTTAACACACTATGCTTTTAAAATTCTGTATGCTTTTCATTTCCTATGTGATGCCGAAAGATATTTAAGGAGGTTAATGCCTATTTTTATGGAACTTTACAAAAATGCAGGTTGTCTAAATTTAAATAAAATAAAAATAGGCAGTGCAGAAGAAAACTGGGTTTTTGAGAAAAAGATTTGAAGCAATAGAAGTGAAAGTTTGATAAAAGCAGTAGTCCCAGGATATCTGTATTAGGCAGTTGGGGATGAGTTTGGGAAGGGAGTTGGGGAGAATCTGGTATTCAGAGAGTATTTCAAAGAATTTCTTAGCTTTCAAGGTCTCCATTTACATGCAGAGAAGTAAAGCACATATGCAGGATTTAAGTAATAGAATGAAATAAGGCAAAACTCAGTGGTTCTAGGGAACCAAATCTTTATTTAAAAAAAAGACATTTGTAAAATTTCTGTACATCTGAAGGGAAAAAAAACCTAGGTGAATAATACTGAAAATCACACTCACCTAAAGTATGAATAAATAGCAGTTAAGAACTCCTGAGTTCCAGATATGTGTGGATTTTAACACATGAGCTTTCTTCAGACAATGATTTTAAAATAGGTAGTTTATGCTTCAATTATTTATTAAATAAATAAGTGAACTAGTAAAGTGATATATCCCAAATTAGCATAAAACTTTAATTTTGAGTGAAAAATAAGAAATATTGATTAACTAGAACAACAAAAAGCTATTTATTTTCAATAAACATTTGTTGATTTTACATTGGAACGAATGATATTCCTAAGGGAGATGCTTTCTGGAAGTCTCTGGATTTTCAATAACAAACAGTTAACTAGCAGTGAGGGAGACTTGAACAATAAATAAGAACAGTGGCTTTAAAATCAGACAAACCTGTGTTAAAATTCCAGCTCCACAATCCATCACCTGTCTGCTCATGAAAACATTCTTTAAACCAGGGCTTATTTTATTCATGCATAAAATATGATAATAATAGCAGTCATATCATTGAAATAGGGACATTTATAAAAGGCTTACTAGGTATTTGGCTTTTTAAGTATTTCATATGAATTACCACATTTTATTCTTACAACAGCCTTATGAGTTATGTGCTGTTATCATCATTCCAGTTTTATGGATGAAGATGCAGAGTCACAGAGAGGTGAAGTGATAGACCCAAGAGTCACACAGCTTGTAAGTATAAGAAACAGACTATGTGGGACTTCCTTGGTGGCACAGTAGTTAAGAATCCACCTGCCAATGCAGGGTACATGGGTTCGAGCCCTGGTCCAGGAAGATCCCACATGTCACGGAGCACCTAAGCCCGTGAGCCACAACTACTGAGCCTGCACTCTAGAGCCCGTGAGCCACAACTACTGAGCCTGTGTAACACAATTACTAAAGCCCCTGCGCCTAGAGCCTGTGCTCCGCAAGAAGAAAAGCCACTGCAATGAGAAGTCCGCACACCACAATGAAGAATAGCCCCCGCTCGCCGCAACTAGAGAAAGCCCACGCGCAGCAAAGGAGACCCAATGTGGCCAAAAATAAAATTAATTAATTAATTAAAAAAAAAAAAAAAGAAACAGACTGTGAGCTCAGGCAGTCTGCTGCCTGTGCCTGTTGTGCTTTTATGAGGGTTACATGACATAATGCTTGTGTGTCATACTCTGCATAATTTACCAAATATGCACTTAGGAAAAGTAATACCGTTGGTTATTAGGGAAATAAAATCTGCTACATTAGATGAGCCTCTGTAAGATATATAATGAACCCTACCACTTTTGATTAATCATTTTTTAGAGAGTTGATTTAAATATGATAGCAAAGTAAGATTGAATTTTAGATTTGATACTCTTGGCTGAAATATATATATGTATATATATATATATATACACACACACACACACACACACACACACACACACAGAGAGCCTTTGTGATAAATTTTTTAAGCTTTAAATAATTAAAATTTTATCTTTGGGCCCTTTATTTGCTAATTTAATTGTTTTGGACTACCTGTCTAGGAAAACCACAAACCAACTAACATTCAGAAAGCCATGTATTATTTGGCCTGGCTGAACCTACAAGTTCAAAAGAATTTGATAATTGCCAAATATGTACTTTGCATTGTATCAGTATTGTTGCTACTGTAATTTGAGGAACTGCTAATAAACACATATGCTGAAAAAGTCAGTAAGGATTTACAGGTAAACTTCATTTTCCCACGTGCACTATTTTCATCTCTTTTCTTCTTTTGAAACTCTGGAGAACATGTTTTGCAGTTTGGGAAATATTTAGGTAAATCCTATTAGGATTAAATCATGTTGAAAATTCAGTGAAAATTAATTCTCCAAGGGAACTAACACTTCTCTATGGAAAGTTACATAATAACACGGGAGCTGACTTTGTGACCACAGATGCTAGGTGGAATTGAAAAACTTTTTAACTAATCTTTGTAGTTGTAACTTCCAATTCAATAATGGGTTTGGAAACCATAGCCCATCAGATTAGAATAAGACCCAACCAGAAACCTGTAAATAAATCTGTACTAGGGGCAAAGATACATTTTAAAGTAACTGAAAATCCAATCAGTAATATTGGACTCCTAATGGCCCCAGCTTCTTATATATTGCTTGTGGTGCTGGTGAGAAGAAGAGAGTTTTATAAACTTCTGTGTAAGGACTAGAAAATCCACAAATAGTTCAAAAGACAGAGTAATAGCTTCTATCCACTCCTTGATTTTCCCTCTAACCTCCCTCTGAGCATCTCTGCTGAGACCAGGTGAAAGAGCATTTGAAGGTAAAATGAAGATGTGAACATGGAAACACAGTTGACAACTTATTTCCTGGGATTAAGAAGAAAAATAAATTTTGTAAATTATACCTCAATAAATCTGGGAAAAAGAGAAGGAAAATAATGCTCAATGACTTAGAAAAGTCATTTTTCTTTATTTACTCTTATGCATAAATATAGCAAAGTGAATAGATAAATGACACTGAGATAATGTAGACATATATAAAATAGAATTGCTTGTTGAAACCTTTGCTTTTCAGTGGCTCAAAAACAATAAAACACAAAGGATGATTGTGAGCACTAGTCATAGGAAAACTCTCACTTTAAGAAAAGATTAATAATTTAATATAAAGTCAGAGCAAAAGATAATCCCATGTCAATAATGAAAAAATAAATCAACTGTATTTAGAAAAAGACTGCATTACTTTGATAGCAATGAGAAGCTGAAGCACAAAAACAGGGAGTCTATCAATTTAGAGGGGAAAAGAGTGGTCAGAAGCTTTTGGTTTTGTCTTTTGTTTCATTTTTTTTTTTTTTTTTTGGCTACATTGGGTTTTCGTTGCTGAGCGCAGGCTTTCTCTAGTTGCAGTGAGCGTGTGCTACTCTTCGTTGCGGTGCACGGGCTTCTTATTGCAGCAGCTTCTCTTGTTGCGGACCACGGGCTCTAGGCGCATGGGCTTCAGTAGCTGTGGCACGCGGGTTCAGTAGTTGTAGCTCGCGGGCTCTAGAGCGCAGGCTCAGTAGTTGTGGCTCATGGGCTTAGTTGCTCCGTGGCATGTGGGATATTCCTGGACCAAGGCTTGAACCCATGTCCCTTGCACTGGCAGGTGGATTCTTAACCACTGTGCCACCAAGGAAGTCCCTATTGTTGTTTTTAATCTACACTAACTGGATGTAGAATCATGTCTCCACCTTTGACTAAACAGCAAGTGTGTTTTGACACGTTCTGAGAACAGACCAAGGTGAATTCTAGTGTGACACCTACACTGGCATGGCATCTCTGTGGAGGTAGCAGACCAAGCTCATATGGCCCTTCTTAGCAGTAGAGAGCTTCCCAGGCCCTGGAACCAGATTTTGGAATTCTGACTTTCGCCTTGGTTACAATTACAATTATAGCTGTTAATCATGGCTAATTGAGAGCAGAGCAAAAAATCTGTCACTTGTAGAGGGAAAGGCATGTTTAGAATTCCTGTATACAAAGCTTCCACAAAAAACCTGGCTAGAGAGAGCAGAAATGAGGAAGGAGGTGGTTTAGCCATGGCCCCATGGATATTAAACTACCATGAGTGTTTCAAATTGAACTGGAATGGCTAGGTAGAGTAAGATTGAAAAAGAAAGCCTGGCTTTCTTGCCTCATGAAGGCATTAGAACCTGGCTGTTTTGCCTCATGAAGGCATTAGAACCTCCTGGCAGATGCCAGAACTACTTTTAGTATAGATGGCTCCAAAATACTGTTGCCCAAGCCCCAAGGTCCTCCCCACAGCATTAGCCTTTGGATACAATATCTGCTGTCATCTCTCCCAGATACCATCCCAGATCTTAGGACTCATCTCTTTTATGCTGGCCCTCTGCCCAGGTGCAGATACTGACTTGTCTTAAATTTCCAGCACTGCGACACTGACCAGCAACCTTCAGTTTAGCAGAAGCATGAAAGGGCTCAAGTAGAACCAAACCCAGAGGTTCTAAATAACAAGATATTTTTTAAAAGACTGAGAAATTAGAATAGATAATGCTGCCACAGGAATCTCGCATTTTACCCTGCTTTTAAAGCAGTGTAACAGTTAATATTTTACAAAGTTAATATTTTGTATTAACAGTTAATATTTTACAAAGCATTTCCCACCTACGTTATGTAATCTTTATAGCAACAGTATAAACTACGTATTATGAAGAAACCTATTTTGCAAATAGGAAGAAACATGAATCTTGCACGCGACCACAGAGAGTGAGTGCCCGGGCAGTGACTCAGACTCTGACCCTAATTCCACATCTGTGCTCCTTCCACAGAAATGTTGTTGTTTGGTTGTGAAATCTAAATAGAAGTCTACACAAATGCTGTCAGAAAAAGAACAAGGCTAAACATAGTCAGGAAAATAAACAGACAAATAAAATACTTTAAAACACCAAAGTAAACATTTTAATGTTGATTTTACAATGGCTCTTTGTATGTTCCCAATACTCCATCTTACAATATCTCCTTCCCATCGTGGATCCAGTAACCTCCCTGGTAGGATCCTATGACCTTAGGCTTTCACTTTCTTCCCTGTCTTACCTGCCTTGAGTTCTATCCCCAATGGATCCCAAATCACCTTTATCTGCCTTATCAACCATACCTCTTCAGCCTGTCTTCTTCCATCTTCTGATAAAATTTACACCCCAAACTGGCCTGTATCTAGGGCTACATACAGATATAGAGCATGAGTGCTTTGCTAGATAGTTTGGGATTGATGGCAACCATAGCCTCTTTCATTTGCCCCTGGTATTTCAGCCTTAGGGAGGCAAGGACAGAAGGCTGCTAGTGTAATTCCTTCCAATTGCCTTTTAGAAACAGTCTCAACCTCATCTTTACACCAGCACATCTCTTTCCATTAGCCAAATATTAGTGACGGTATAAATAGGGAGAAAACTCATCCCATATAAGACCTGGGGTGTTTCTGATTCTAGCATCCCTGCTCACTCTTTCCCAAGGAGACTCACTTCAAGAAAAAGGCTTTAACTTTCCTGTGCTGAATTTTCCAAGTTTTATTGACATGAAATGGCTGCCATTTGGTAAGGAGTGGTCTTACAAGTAAAGGCAAAGGATACATACACAATAGAATAATGTTAGTTTTTATATCAAATAACAGGGGAAATTTCAGCAGTCGGAACAATTACTGAGTTAAATACATGTAGAAGAGAAAATAAGGCCAACTACTAGTGCTCTGGGTATACTAGAAACATTGTAATCCCATATATATCATGGAAAAGGATGATTAGGTTAGGGAAATGGAGCTTTTGAAAAGAAAGCAATTGGGTTCTAATGTTAAGAATGCAATTAGAACTCCATGCAGTATTCACTAAACTGACTCTTTATACCTAGATTTAAAAAAGCATTTAAAGTTCTTTACTATTTTCACAGATGTTTCTATTCGTGGCATCATTCAGTGATCTCGTAAGGTTGATGATTATCTTTAGTTTCTTAAGTATTCTGCTAAAAGTGATCTCTATGTTAGAACTGAATTCCTGTTGTAATTTTTACTCAGTCACTTTGATCTTAGAAAAATGTATTTGGAGACAATGGAAATAGCTAACTCCATGAATTTAGTTAACTGCGCTTGGCTCATTTGTATACAATAAATAAATACAGTAATTTCTTCCATTTACCAGAGCATCATTTAATTGTTGGAAGTGTGAGGAAGCCAGGCAGAAAGGTCTGTTCTTCAGTAATTTTTTTCTGTTGTCATATTTATCCCCTACTGAAAGTCAAGTAGGAGTGTTGGTCTCCTCTCGTATGCCTCTTTCTTAGGGAACAGAAGCCACTTAAAGAAGATGGGCTAAGTCTTATATCTTGGTGCAGCATTGTGACCCATGTATATGAATGCCATCAGTTCCCTTTCCCCCTACTACCCTCACTGTCATGTAGTGAATTACTAAGAAAAAAAAAAAAGTTGGGACTTCCCTGGCAGTCCAGTGGTTAAGACTCCGTGCTTCCAATGCAGGGGGGCGTGGGTTCTATCCCTGGTCGGGGAGCTAAGATCCCACATGCCGCATGACACAGCCAAAAATAAAAATGTTAAGTATCTACAAATACCAACCCTGATATTCACTTAAGGCAAGTTAATTGTGTCTCCTCATAATAAGTACAGTAATGATAGCAAAAGAACACTTATCATGTACCAGATACTCTTCTAAGCAATGTGTATACACTATGGCATATAATCCTCACAATAACCTGGGAGGTAGTTACTAAGGTATCAGATATTATCTCATTTCACAATTGAGAAAGATGAGGTAAAGAAAATTTAAGTAATTTCCCCAAGGTCTCACAAGTTTCCTGTGGTCTTCAGGCAGTCCAGTCCCTGAAGCAGTGGTTCTGGCCATTATGCTGAAATGACCTTGAATCGAGCTATTAAATATGAGGGTGTACTAGATGAGTTCTTAAATTTCTATGAAGTTCTTCTAAACTCTTTGTAGTATTCTGTAGTAGGTATGAATGACTAATAAGCAAGATTAATATACATCCTGAGATAGATTTTTTAAAAAGAAGCTTGCTGACCCAAATTGGTCAGTGTTTAGGCAATGTGATTAAATAAAGACCATTCGGAGCAGAGACATTTTCTGAAAAGGTCACCTTCCCTCAGCTTCTTAAGAGATTCATCATCGGAAGCAGCCTATGCCAAAGATAGATACGGGTCCTAGTTATTTTAATGTGATTTCATTTGTAAATGAAAACGTAGTCTTTCTGTGGTCCTATTCTGAATTGGATAAGCATTCTAAAATTACTTTTAAAATATCATTTAAATGACCATAGAGTCACTCTTAGAATGTTTTTATTTAATGCACAAGTGACAAGATATTTAGTGTTTTACACACATGTTATGCTCCTGTGTCATGAAAACCTTTTGCTCCTGTTACCACAGAGTATAAAACGCTACTAAATAAATCAATCACATTAGTCATCTAAACAGGGGTAGGGAAGCATAGCACAATTTGTAGAAGCACTTTATGGAAATGTTACTTTATATTCCAGTCAGATCATTCCATTTTTCATGTCTATGTCAAAATACAAAAAAGGGTAAAGAACCAGATAATTAGAAGTTGCTCTAGACTATCTCAGAAATTCCCATGAAAAGTGAGTCTTGACTAGTTTTATATTAGTCAAAGGTATATGTCAAATTACTAATGACAGTGATCACACATAAGGAATGAGATGAGATTTTTATCTGATCATATTGAACATATTAGATGAAAATTTAGCTTCTACAAAAAATGCAGATGTAATATACATTGTACATAAACAGATGATTGTATCATCCAGTATCTTATGAACTAAAAGCTTTATTTCAACTACTTAACTGCAAATGTAAATTGGCAATCCATTTGTATTCAAAATTCTCTGATTTCCCAGAAGAGATAGCAGGTTCCCAGACCTCTACCAAAAAATTACATTTATCCTGGCCAGAAGCCATATTGTGCTAATCTTTGTATTGTCCAACATGCCACATGAATGTATGTATTGGTAGGTCGAATTAAGTTATTGTGACTTGGGATGGTGGAAGAAGATTTAAGACAGTGTTTCTCATATGTGAGTTAACTGAGGGTCCATTTAAAGAAATAAAACCAAAGCCAAATTACAAATTAATTTTTTAAAGCTTCGCAATGAATTAAATTCAAGCTAAGAGCTTTAGTGTAATGTGAGTACTGCTCTTTTGCTTCAGTGTGACTGTAGTACTGGAGTCTACATCTGTACTACTATTTAAAGCTAACATTGTTGAGAACTATGGGTCAGGTATTGTTCTATGTGATTTATATTTATAGGGTCCTTTAATTTTCACCACAATTCTATGGGGAAGCAAATTTGTTTTCATAAAAAAAAAAACTTCTAAAGCAAGAGATCTTAATTAAATTTTCAAGGTTACACAGTTAAGTGATGGAGCAGGTTTAAAAATTGGCAGTCTGACAACAGAAATCTCTTAAATACTACATGATAATGCCTCTAAAATTATACACACACGCACACACACACACACACAATGCTATCTCTTTCCATCACTGAGTACTAAACAGAGTTTTAAAGTGAAATAAAACGTTACTGGGTATTAAAATATGTATTTCTAACGTGTAGGTGGGGAAAATTTTGCCTCTACTGTCTTATGTTCTATCACTGGGACCTGTAGGTTAAATGGACAAAAGACAGATTAACAGGAAAAAGGCATACACATTTCATTTGATGGTAATATTTTAATTTTTTATGTGCATGGAGGTTTTCAGAGCAAAGAAGTGCAAGATCCAAAGAAGCAGTTAACTTTGGGGGTTTATATACCATTTTAACAATGGACAACAAATTGTGGAGAAGTTAAGAGACAAAGGAAAAGGGGTTTGGGCAGTAAATTGTGGAAGGTAAATATATGAGAGAAACTAATGGAAGATAAGGGTTATTTGGTAAGATTTTATGCAGACTCATCTTGGCACTGCCTCTGTCTCTGGTGAGATGGGAAATGTATGTCCTGTTTTTTAGGCACATAAGGGGAAGAGTATCCTGTGTCTGTTTTTTCTCATTTGCCTTCAGCTCAAAGGAATCCTTACGCCAGAGTGGCATATTTTGGGATGGCATTTTCTGATCCCCTTCACATAGAAATCAGAATCTGGCTATTTAAAATAAAAACACAGTGTGAGAAGTGCAGTTGGATCCAACAGCAGTAATGGAAGTGAACGGTCATTTGCTGGAGGTCCTTAAAATTGCTCATCAAAAGTTAAGTCATGTTACAGTCATTCTTAGCCATGTAGAAACGTAAGTAGATTGAGTTCTTAAAAGTTGTCCCCTGCTTTTCTGAATATTTTACATACTTGATGCAAGGAGGGAAATAGGTTACTATATATTGGTATGCTTAGTATTTAGAAGTATATTTATGATGTAAGTATCAATAATAAAAGATGAGGCGGTTAAGGCAGCTGTATAGGATAGCATACAACTATTTAAAAAATTTAAGTGCCCTCAAATTTCTTCCTGAAGAGGAGTAATAAAGCCCACAACACCTGTCACCATTTTAGATCCAATCATCTGGAAGAAGAGTTGATGCAGAAAATATGCCAACCCACAGGCATTAGTCAGAGCTGGCATCATGTGTTGCCAAAGTGTTGTTCATGGTATTTGCATTTGCTTGAGGTGGCACAAGTGGCAATAGGAAAGAGATATCCCAGACCCTTTGTAAGGAGTTGCAGACAATTTCTGGACTGTCCTTCATAAGCCAAAAGAAATGAATGTAAAACAGGATCATTAAATGGTTTTAGCCTACTTCCTTCCACTTAACTGACTTGGGGATTTGCCCACTGCTAGACTGAGCTCCTGGCATATTGATTCTCCAGGATGCCCACACAATTCTCTGCCTGACAGTGGAGTTGAATGCTTCCAACAACAGTAGTCTTTTTTCCAAAACTTGTTTATGCCATTTTTGTTATTAGTCTAATTAATTTAGAATAATTAATTAATCTAATTAAATTTAATTAAGTTAAATGCTTTCAACATGGCATAAAAAATTTGATGTTAAATGTGAGATGACTGTAAAAGATTGGGGAAAATGAGAAGATTTACATTTGTCACCCAGAGTCCTTTTAAAATATATTTAAGTTCATATTCTAATTTAAAGAGACCAAAACTGAAAACATAGATGCCCTGTGAATACAGGTTAGATAAGAAAGAGCTGAAACTGAATCAGTTTGAGGCATATATTGGTATTAGAAAATAAACAGTATGCATTTTAAGTTAAATATGTATGGATGGATATGCTTTCCAACATTATTTTTTAGGTTAACCATTTCAAGCTTTTATTGTATCTGTCAATTAAATTAGTGAAATAAAGGGAGTGTGACATAAATATACTCATCATATGGTTTGTGTGTTTTGGGGTGCAGGTAACAAATTGCAACATGCCCTGACCTACTATTGTATAATGTTCTATCCTTTGCCCCACAATCAGAGTCATTGTAATTGGAAGCCAAAATCTATCCTGGTAGGGTTTGAGTTTTCCACAATGGATTCATTTATTTATTTTTTGACAAAAAAAAAAAACCCTACATGTATATGTATATATATATATATATATATATATATATACACATACACACACACACACACACACATAGATATACATATATATAATATAGATATACATATATATAATATAGATATACATATATATAATCTTATGTTTCAGAATTTGCAAGGCTGGTATCTGATAATTCCATAGATTATGCTTTATTACATTTTAAAATGAAAGGAAAATGGATTTTTCTCAAGGAAATTGAAACATTATAGTATGATTTGATGTGAGAAGGAAGATAATAATGTCAGGACATTGAGCTTTCTGTTATACCCTCCTTATAATCCAGAGATGGCACTATTGTTTGGAATATGTCAACAGCATTTAATGAATTATTTCCTTGATCTGTAGCTACCCCTACAAAAATAAACACAAAGAATTTACAGTCACACCTTGTCTTAGAATGAATTTCTATAATTCCAAAAAATGTCTAACATATCAGAGGAATAATTTATAATTTAAGAGAGCCTGACTCAATGATTAAGCAAATCTGTGAATGTATAAAGTATCTCCCAAGAAGCTTGAGCCACTGGTGATATATTATTTATGCATTGTCATGGGAAAAGGGCCAGTATTGCTTTCCCTGGTTAAGTGCTTTGAAAGTAATGTTCTACATTGGATCAAATATTGTGACTTCATACAGGTGAGTTTATTTTTGTCAGTATATGTCCCGATTAAACCGTTTTGTATATAAAGCATTAATTTATGATTTTCTTTTAGGTTTTCCTTGCTGTGTATAATTTACACAAATATTTACTTTTCAGTGTGATGTAACATCCGACATACATAGGTAACACTCCATGTAAGTTACTCATGTGAAGTTAAAAGCAGATGACCTTTGTCATCTGAAAGCACAAATTCAAATTCTGTGCTTTTTTATTGGAGTATAGTTGCTTTATAATGTTGTATTAGTTTCTACTGTACATCAAAATGAATCAGTTTATACATATACATATACATATATCCCCTCTTTTTTGGATTTCCTTCCCATTTAGGTCACCACAGTGCATTAAGTAGAGTCCCTTGTGCTCTACAGTATGTTCTCATTAATTATTTTATATGTAGTATCAATAGTGTATATATGTCAATCCCAATCTCCCAATTCCTCCCACCCTGCCCCTTCCCCCTTGGTATCCATACATTTGTTCTCTACGTCTGCATCAATAGAGGAATGGATAAAGAAGATGTACATATATACAATGGAATATTACTCAGCCATAAAAGGGAATGAAATTGGGTTCACTAGAGAGTGCCATACAGAGTGAAGTAAGTCAGGAAGAGAATAACAAATATCGTATATATGTGAAATCTAGAAAGATGATATAGATGATCTACTTGGTAGCTCTTTATTCCATTCATCTCCGTAGGAAATCCAAGGAATCAGGGTATTTCAGGAAGACTGCAAGATACAAGGTAGAGCGTAGAAATCAATTATATTTCTGCATACTAGCAATGAACAATAGAATGAAATTTAGAATACAAATCTTTATAATTGCATAGGAATGAAATACTTAGGTTTAAATCTAAATTTAAAAAAAATAAGAGTCAGGGTTTGCATGCTGAAAGCTATACACCACTATTGAAAAAAATCAATATAGTAAAGAGGTCAATTCTTCCTGAATTGATATATAGATTTAACAAAATTCCCATACCAATGAAAAACGTTTGCACATATAGAAAATGCTATTCTAAAATATGTATGGAAAGGCAATGGAACTAGAATAACTAAAACAATGTTAAAAAAGAAGAATGTCAGATGAATCATTCTACCTAATTCCAAGATTTACTATGTAAAGATGGTCCCCTACTTATGATAGTTTAACTTAAAGAGTTTTTGACTTTACGATGTTGTGAAAGCAGTATGCATTCAGTAGAAACCATACTTTGAATTTTGAATCTTTATTTTTTTCCCCAGTCTAGTGATGTGCAGTATAATACTCTCCAATGACACAGGGCAGCAGCAGTGAGCTGCACCTCCCAGTCAGCCACAGGATCACAGGGTGAACAACCGATACACTTAACAACCACCTTGTACCCATGCAACCATTCTGTTTTTCACTTGTAGTACAGTATTCAATAAATTACATTCAACTTTATTATAAAATAGGCTTTGTGTTAGATGATCTTGCTCAACTGTAGGCTCGTATAAGTGTTCTAAGCATGTTTAAGCTACACTAGACTAAACTGTGTGTTAGGTAGGTTAGGTGTATTAAATGCGTTTTTGACTTACAATATTTTCAACTTACGATGGGTTTATCAGGATGTAACCCCATCATAAGCCGAGGAAGATCTGTGGCTACATTAGTCAAGTCTATGTGGTACTGGCAGAGAGATAAATATAGATCAATAGAAGAAATAGATAACCTGGAAATAGTCCCATACAAATAATGCTCACCCAGTACTTGCCTAAGTTCTCAAGGCTATGCAATGGAAGAAAGAGCCTTTTAACAATGGCGCTAGAACAATTGGACATCTATAATAAATTAAAAATAGAAAATGAACTTTGACTTAAGTCTCACACCTTATGAAAATTAACTCAGAATGGATCACAAACTTAAATGTAAAAAGTGAAATAAATCTTTAAAAAATAACACATAGGAGAAAATCTTTAGGATCTAGGGTTAAGCAAAAAGATCTTGACATCAAAAGCATGATATGTAAATGGAAAAATGATAAATTGGACTTCATCAAAAATAAAAAGTTTTGATCTCTTAAAGACCTTGTTAAGATGATGAAAAAGAAGCTAGAGACTGGGAGAAAATATTTGCAAACCACATATCTGACAGTGGACTAGTATCTGTATCACATAAAGAACTCTCAAAACTCAACAGTAAAAAACAAAACAAATAAAAAAAAACTAATTGGAAATTGGCCAAAAGACATGAGCAGACATTTCAGTGAAGAAGATATAAAAATGGAGAATAATAACATTTAAAAATATTCAACATCATTAGCTATTAGGGAAATGAAAATTAAAGCTACCGTGAGACTGTGAATTACTCATTCATACATTTGTGGTGGAAAGATAAAATGGTATGGCCAATCTGTAAAATAAGTTGACACTTTCTTAAAATACTAAACATGCAAAACCATATGATTCAGAAGTTGCAATCTTGTGCATTTATCTTAAAGAAATAGAATGTATACACACACAAACACACACACACAAAACCTTAATAACAATATTTATAGCAGCTTTATTTACAATAACCAAAAACCAGAGGGGTGGGAGGGGGAGGGGAATAAGCAGATGCCCTTCAATGGTGAATGATTACACTGTGATACATTCATGACATAGTACACTGCTCAGCAATAAAAAGGAATGAATTTCAGATATATACAACAATGTGGTTGAATCCCCAGAGAATTAGGGTGAGTGAAATAAGCCAATGCCAAAGGGTTACACACTGTATGATTTCATTTATATAACATTCTTTCTGTTGATGGTTATAAGGACAGATTAGCAGAGCTAGATTCTTCTGTGAGTTTTATTGATATCAGGCTGTCTATAGATTTTATTGCCTTGAGGAGGAAAAAGGTTAGGTAGTCATCCTCCTCAGACATTTTCAGCAGGTAGAACACAAGTTTGAACCCATGCTTTCCACTGTGCCTTAATTTCCCTAGTACCCTAAATCACATACACACACACCTTCCAGATCTGATATGCTTAATGGTAGGTACTCCCCTGGTTAATTTAACTCAGACAGGAAGAGATACTATAACCAAAGAAGGGATTCACTGAGAAACCAATTGGTTATGGAAATGGTTAAAAAACCAAGTCCGTGTTTCTTCAAGGTAGGGATTTCTCTTTCATTTAGAATTATTTTTCCTAAAACCCATTTTAAATGAGCCTATGTAATAAAATATTTGTTTTAGAAACTTGATTTCCTAAGCACTCACATAGAACTTGGTATGAGCCTATCAGTCCTCCAAGCACCTTAATAAAACTTGATCCTCATACCAAGGCTATGAGCTCAGCACCATTATTATCCTCACTTTATAAGTGAAAAAAATGATGTAGAGTGAAAATGAGTAACTGCCCAAGTGGTTCAAGTAGTGAGAAGTGGAAATGGGATTCTTTCCAGCTTATCAGACTTCACTGTCTGTGGCCTAAACCATTTCACTAAATTTATTAAAAATTCATGTTGGTAATACAGAGACTAATATTAATATATCAGTGCCTTACCATGTGCAGTTGCTTTAAATTTAGAAAATCTGTAAACAAAGTCCACAAAAAAATGATTTATGACATTCTAAAACATCTTTCTGTGGTGCATATAAGGACTGATATTTTGACTTAAAGATTATCTTCCTTAGTAATTCATATCAATGATGACAACATAACAGTTCTTCACTGCGTATCTATTATATGCAAAACGTGTGCTAGGTGTATCACATACATAATCTCTTTAATCCCATAGTAACTCCATGAGGTAACTAATATCCTCATTCTACCTCTGAGTAAACTGAAATAAATTGAGATTATATATGTAGTAAGTATCAGAGCTGGGACTTAAACCCAGTTCTGCCTAATAACATGTCATCTCTAAGCACCTGTGTTAAACCTCCCACGAATACTCATTCTGGTAATTCTAAGAAAAA
Source organism: Balaenoptera physalus (assembly GCF_965194825.1). NCBI lineage: Eukaryota > Metazoa > Chordata > Mammalia > Artiodactyla > Balaenopteridae > Balaenoptera > Balaenoptera physalus. The sequence continues at coordinate 95,429,762 of NC_138890.1, read as the reverse complement.
CTAGAAGCAGAAAATAATCCTATGTATTTTTCACTTTTGAATGTCAAGTCTACCATCAGTTCTCACACTTAAATCTATATTCTTCTTATTAGAAAATAAAACAAAATAGTTTAATACTAGTTTTTTTAGCCAGCAAACAGTTTACATAAATTAGTAAATGCTCAAGAAATTATAGCACCATGAACAAGAGCCAGCAGAGAATCAAAAAAGCAGAATCTAACCATTCAAACACTGTAATGATCAGATATAGAATATGAAATATTTCAAAAAATGAAAGAGAACCTTAAATATAAAAAAGAAAACTGTTTGAAAAAAGGGCCAAGCAAAACTACTAATAGAAATACAACAGTGGTAATTTAAACCTACTGGATGCTTTTTTAAAAAAAATATTATTTACTCCAGTAGAGAAAACTAAAAACAAGAAGACAGACTGAAAACAATTATCCAGAAATTATCCCAAAGATAAAAGGCACATGCATACAATGAGAGGGTATAGATATGGAGGATAAAGTGAGAAAATCTAATTGGAGTTTCAGAAGAGGAGGCAAAGTTGTAAGAGATAATAACTGAGATTTTCTCAAAACCAATTCAAAGCATCATTCACACTTTATAAAGCCCACAAACAGCAAAGTGACTCCTAGCTGGGCACAGTGTAAGTGCAGTACACCATCCTGGTGGGTTGCTTTCTGTTTTGACTGTTTAGTGTCTCCGTGATTTCATTGCTCATATTTTAAATGTCACCTTTGACATCGTAGTCATGACCTTTTGATGAGTCATCCCTGGGAAGTTTCCAGTTGGTGTAATAAATTTGTGATATGTTGAAGGATTATCAGTTCTAACACTAACTGTGATAGTTTTAAAATATGTCCACAAGTTCTTTGACACTGTTACCTTCAAAATGAAAAGCCAAATTTCCCACCCACAAATTTCCCACCCACTAATTTCTGTTACGCAGATTTAGGAACTAACAAATAAAATATAGCCAAGGTCATGCTATGTGACCTCTGAGACTAGATCATAAATAGAGAATAACTTTTGCTTGCTCTGGGGAAGGCGGAACGCTATGTTGTGAAGGCATCCAAACAATCCTGTGGAGAGCCCTATAGAGAGTGAAACTGAAGCTTTTGGACAACTTGCTAGCAGTGACTTGCTAGGCAAGTGAAGGAGTTCACTGGAAGTGGATCCCCTATCCCCAGTTAAACCTGAGATCTCGATAAACATCTTAATTGCAACCTCATTAGAAAGTCTGAGACACAACCTCCCAGCAAATTATTCTCCACAGACACTGTGAGAAATAACAAATGTTTATAATAGTTTTAAGCCACTAAATTTTGTGGTAATTTGTTATACAGCAATAACTAATTAATAAAGTAAATGACTCTTTATGAAAGAAGCTAGTTAAAAAACATTGTGTTAGTTTATCCAACAAAGCAGTGTGGAAGGTTGGGAAAAGGGGCTTTAACAAAGGTGGAAAACTGATAATAATTAGTAACATCATGACCCGGATATTAAGAATAAATCTTTTAAAAAATTTATTAGAGATTCCATGGAACTTATAATTTCTGATCTTATGTCATTTTTAGATATAATTATAGTCCTGAGCTAAATGTCATCACAGTTCACTCATATTTTGGGGAATAAGGATATAAATTAGCTGTCCTGTGTCTATTCAAGCTCTCTAACCAGAAGGAAAAAAGAAAGCAGGTTACCCAATCTATCCTCCTTCACATAAATAAATGAGTGATATTTTCTAAGAACAATAGCCCTTATTTCTGGAATGGTCTTAGGAGGATGTACTTGGCCAAGGATTATGTGGAGTAAATAAACTGAAAATCTATGGTTTGTGAGGCTTAGATGCCAGCAAATGTCACATTATGTGGAGTATAAAATGAAGATATTTCAAAACCCAAAGGCTTCCTCCCTCTGTAAAGTTACTTGTAGTTCTCACATAGAGATGTCACCTATTTTCTGGGTCAGATTGTTCATGTTCAGTAAGGGAAGAATAGATCTAGACAGCTGTGCAAGATTTCTTATACCTGCTTTGTCTCAGCATCTTGATTACCTGTATCTTTGAAATTATCAGTAAAACTTGATACTGGATAAGATCTGTTTTGTATGAATCTGATCTAAGAATGCAAACCTTCATGTTGGTTCAGCCTAGAAGAACAAATTACCATATGTTTTGTGTGTTTGGGGGTTCCCAAGACCATCCTCAGTTTCAGTGATTTGCTAGAAGGGCTCTCAGTACTCAGAAATGTTATACTCACAGTTGTGATTTAGTACAGTGAAATAGAGACTAAAATCAGCTATGGAAAAAGGCACATAGGGCATGGTCCAGGAGAGCCAGGTACAAGCTTTCAGTTGTCCTCTCCCAGTGGAGTCATGTGGAAAGTGCTTAATTCTCCCAGCAATGATGAATGACAGTATGCAGGGAGTATTACCAACCGGGGAAGAAAGTTCACCCAAGCCTTGGTGTCTAGGGATATTATTGAGGGTTATCACGTAGGCATGGCTGACCACCTGCATAGCTAACCTTCAGTTTCCATCCTCTCCAGGGGTCAAGCTGGTAACAATGGACCCAAAGCTTCAACCATAAATCACATAGTTAGCATAAACTATATGATGTTGTCCAAGGATTCAGGTAAACAAACACATTCTGTCCAGGCAGGATAGTCCAAGGGTTTAGAGGTTATTCCTAGGATGTAAGCAAGAACCAAATCTTTCTTTGGAATATGCAAAATTTGGACAATACAGATCTGCTGAGTGAATCTTTTACTGTACAACCTGTATATAATATAATCAAAATTTCTTATGTATTAAACTAGTCTTATAATTGATAAAGACAAATTGGTAGGAAGGTAGATAGATAGATAGGGCGATAGATGGGGAAATAGAGAGAGAGAGGAAAAGTAAGAGTCTAAAATCAACAGAACAGACCATCAATAAAGCAATTCCTAAATATTCTAGGAGAAGGAAAATGATCTCAGAAGGTTTGAGATATAAGAAGAAATGAAGAGAAAAAGTGATACCTATGCAGGTAGATTTAAACAAGTGACTGTAGAAAATAAATAAATGTTTCGGAGTTTAAAAAAGTGAGTGACAATCAAAATACGTGAGAATAATAGTTCTATCAGTTTGGGTAATAGGAATTTACGTGTTCTAACCTCCCTTTTCTGTGGAAGGAAGAGAGTAAAACTATTGATCAGCCTTTATTTTTTAAAATGCCTATGTTTAAATTTCCAAGCATCTCAACTAAAATGGACCCCAATAAAAAGGAATCAATAAATTTAAAAGAAACAAGAAAAAGAACAAAGAAAACGTAGATCTCTCACATTCTCTTATTCTCCCTCTTTCTCTTTGGACTGAAGATGCACAAAATTGGACCAGTTATTCTTCTTGATTTATGGCACATTATTCTCATCATAGGCCCATGAATACCTCACTTTTAATGAATCACTTAGTCATTTTAAGAGTATTAATACACTTCTGCAAAGCTACCACTTATAAATGCATACATACATACATACGTACCTGGGATATACACAACAATGCATGGAGAATGATATGATCTTCACCTCATCTCCATTCCATCTTCCTCAAACAAGAGAAATATTTCCTTGAATTTTTTTGTTAACATTCCCTTGTTTTCTTTCCTATTTTGCCTTAATATGGCTTAACAGAATCTAATTAATGTGTTCTTTTTTATGCTATAGAACATAATCCCTTTACAAAAAGGAAATGTGTCAGTCTTGTTAACTGTAGATTCAGTAGCACCCAGAGCAACGTGAGATATATCATAGGAATTTAAAATAATTTTTTGTTGAATAAATGTATACTTCTTTTTTAAATTGCCAACATTCAACACAATGCTTATTAGACACACCATGAATGTTTGCTAAAATAAACATACATGCATGCATTAAAAAGATGTTTCTCAGAGTAGATTAAAACTCCTAGGTGGCAGTGACCAAATACTATATCTTTTTGTTACTGTATCATATTACCTAGATCAATTCTTTACACAGAGTAGTTGCTGAATAATGAAAATAATTGAAAGGAGAATTTTTTTTTCAAAAATCACAGTTACATGCATTTTAAAAACATCAAATATTTAAAAAATATACACAAAGAAGTGGTCTATTCAGAGCACTGTTTACGATATATTTCATTGTAAATTGCTCTCTTTTCCTTTTCACTCTCCAATAAGGGGCAATTAGGTCTTTCCATCTTCCTAAACCTTCCAAAGCAAATGGTATAGCTTTGGAAAAAAGCAGCTGGTATAGCTGCAAAAAGATAACTTTTTATTCTATTATTTATCTTAGCTGTACACAGATATTCTTGTATGATTGCTAGCTAACCCATGCAGAAGTCATTTTCATCTGTTTACCTCTAGAGTACGTATTATTACTGAATCTAAAATAAATATATGCTACTTACATTTTGCGGATAGAATCTCTGGGAAATATCTGATGATACATATAATGTTGTCTTCTCTTAGAAGGAAGCTATGTAACTTGCCCAATTGGTATACATTGATACACAGCCACATTTTTTAAAGAAAAATTAAGAAGCTTTGTCCTGTGAATGAATGAAAAATGTAATCTCAGCAGCCTATAAATGTAAGCTACTGCTTGTAGAACATGAGGCATACCAAAGGCTAAGTATTAGACCTCAGGAGATTTTAGGAAGCATGTGTACTATACATAGAGAAGGATTATAGCAAAGCAGGTGATTGCCCACGTTCTTCTACAGTCAGCAGATATAATCCATTGATCCAATGACTTTTTCACTGCTAATCAACACTTTCATATCACATTACCCTCATTACCCAGCTTAAGTTTCATGGTCCTTCATTATCATTATTATTCTGCATAAAACCTCAACTGCCTTACCTCTTTCTTGATTTGTGATACTTGTTTGCCAAGCCCCACCCTGTTTTGAAGCCATTTCTCTGCCTGTTACACAGATCTACTAATAATCCTTGCTTGAGAAAAACACACAGCTGCTAACTTCATCTCACATTAAATTCAGTCCCTATAGCCCAAATGTGACCCTAAGGATGCCCAGTAATCTCATCTCATTTCCATGACACTCTCCCAATTCAGCTCCAATACATTTACTCTGGCCCTCATCTCCGGCTGATCTCCTTGCTTTCTATTTCACAGAGGAAATAGAGGCAATCAGAGGATTATTTTCACATTTTCACATCTACCTATCCCACAGATTTAGTGCAAAATACTACTCTGAGTCTTCTTGGAATGATTCTTTTCCTTTAGTGATTATACTGCTGACCCATAATTCGTTTAAGTTCATTAGCTTTAGTTTGTTTTCAGTATTTAGAGGCTCTCTTTTTTTTAATAAGCTTTTTAGTTTGAGACAATTATGGATCCACATGCAGTTGTAAGAAATAATACAGAGACATCCTGTGTACCTATTACCTGGTTTAACATCTTGCAAATCTATAGTACAATTTCAAAGCCAGAGTATGGATATTAATACAGTTAAGTTTCTTTGATCACAAGGATTCCTGTAAACACCTTCCTCTGATGCATGGCAACCATGACTCTATTCTCCGTTTCACTCAGCATAACTACCTAGTGATTCATACAAGTTGTGTATGTATAATAGTTTGTTCCTTTTTACTGCTGAGTAGAATTCCATGGTATAGATGTAACACAATTTTTCAATTATTATATTATTTTAGCATGGTAATATCCAAAATGATATAAACAATAAGTACTAGGCTCAATATACTTTTAAAAGGGAGAAATCTGAATAGATATTTTAACATTTTTAAAATGTACAGCAACTTTAGATTTACAGAAGAATTAATAATATAGTACAGAGAATCATCATATATAACATACCCAGTATCCTCTATTATTAACATTTTACGTTAATTAGTATGGTACATTTGTGACAATTAAAGAACCAATATTGATACATTACTATTAACTAAAGACTGTCGTTTATTCAGATTTCTTTAGTTTTTATATAATGTTCTTTTACTGCTCCAGGATTTCATCTGGGATACCACATTACATTTGGTTGTAATATTTCCTGAGGTTCCTCTGAACTATGACAGTTTCTCCAACTTTCCTTGTTTGGATGTTCCTGACAGTTTTGAGGAGAACTGGTCAGATATTTTATATATTTATCTACACATTCATTATTTCATACATTTATTGGTATAATGTATTAATATTATATAAATAAATAATTAGTTTGTATAAGTAAATTGATACATTTTATATAAATAAATAGATTTATACATTTGTATTTTGTACATGTATTTATACATTTGTAGAATGTCCCTCAATTGAAATTTGTTGTCTTCCTCATGATTACACTGGGGCTATATGTTTTTAAGAGGAAGAACATAGAGGTAAAGTTTTAGTCTCATCATATCTAAGGTACATACCTATAATATCAATATGTAAGGCATAAAGTCTTCATCTAGGTTCATTTTTTTAAATATGGATGATCAATTGTTTCCACGTTGTTGGAAAAAGAACTATCCATTCTCCATTGAAATGTCTTTGTGCCTTTGTTAAAAATCAATTGAGTATATTTATGTTATTCTTGGCTTCCTATTATGTTTCATTGATCTGTGTGCCTGTTGTTTCAATACCACCCTGTCTTGATTATTTTAGCTTTACGGTAAGTCTTGAATAAGGTAGTATGGTTCTTTCAACTTGTTGTTGTCATTCTCCTCCTCTTCATCCTCCTCTTCCTCCTCCTTCTTCTTCCCTATCAACATTTTCTTGGATATTATATGTGCTTTGCCTTTCCATATAAACTTTAGAATAGGTAGGTTGACATCTATAAAAAAGCTTGCTGGGCTTCTGATTGGGATTATATCAGATCTATAGATCATGTTAGGTATAATTCAGATCTTAACAATATTGAGTCTTCTAATCAATGAACACAAAATATCTCCCATTTATTGAGATCTTGTTTGATTTTTTTCATCTCTTTTATAGTTATCATCATACAGATCTGTACATATAAGATTTATACTCAAGTATGCACTTTTTTTGGTGCTATGTAAATAGCAGTTCCAAAATAACATCAAATTCAAAAATTGTTATTGCTCATATATATAAAAGCAATTAACTTGTCTATCAACCTTGTATCTTGGGATGTTGTTCCACTTGCTTGTTAGTGTCAAGCTGTCTTTTTTAGTAGATTGTTTAGGAAATTTCTTGCTAGTCTTCATATTTTGTGTTTTTATCATGAATGTATCTTGAATTTTGTTAGATATTTTTCCTGCATCTATTGATATGATGATACATTTTTTCTTATTCAGTCTGTTAGTATGATGAAATGCATTGACTGATTTTGAATGTTGAACCGGCCTTGAATTCCTTTATGAAGCCCAATTAATCATCATGTATTTTTGCTTGTATATATTCTGAATTGATTTGCTAATATTTATTAAGTATTTTTTGCAGTTATGGTCATGAGAGATATTGATCTATATATTTTTTTTCATATAAAGTCTTTATGTGGTTTTCATATTAGAGTAATGTTGGCCTCATACAATTGTTTCCTCTACTTCTATTATCTGGAAAACATTGTGGAAAATAATTATTTCATTCTTAAAATTTTGGTTGAATTTACCAGTGAACCATCTGGGCCTAAGCTTTCTTGTTTAGAAGATTATTAATTATTGATTAAATTTTATTAATAGATATAAGATTGTTCAGATTACCTATTTTTCTTGCATTAGTTTTGGTAGTTTGTATCTTTTAAAGAATTTGTCTGTTTCATCTAAATTATCAAAAATTTAGACAAAATTTTAGAGTTATTTGTATTATTCCTTTTAATGTCTGTGGAATCAGTAATGATGACCCCTCTTTAATTTCTGGTATTATTAATCTATATTCTCTCTTTTTTACTTGATTAGCCTGGATAAAATTTTATCAATTTTGTTTATCTTTTCAGAGAACCAACTTTTGGTTTAGTTTATTTTCTCTTTCTTAGCTGTTTTCTTGTTTTCAACTTTGTTGATATCTACTCTAGTTTTGTTATTTTTCATTCTTCTTTTTACACTGCTTATATTTCTATTCTTTCTATATTTTCCTAAGGTGGATGCTTAGGTTAGTAATTTTAGGTCTTCCTTGTTTTATAACCTATAATTTAATGCTATGAATATCCCTCTATACCTTGCTTTAGTTGTAGCCAAAAAAAATGATAAGTTCATTTTCATATTCATTTAATTCATAATATTTAAAATTTCTTTCAAGACTTCTTTGAACCATGGTCATATGGAAATATGTTGTTTGATGTTTAACTATTTGGGGATTTTTCAGCTTTCTATTGTTCATTTCTAGTTTAATTCCATTTTAATCTGAGAATATACTTTTTGTGATTTTTAGTCTTATAATTTTGTCAAGCTGTGTTTCATGGTACAGAATATAGCCTATCTTGGTAAATGTTCCTTGTGAGCTTGACAAGAATGTGGAGTCTTCTGCTGTTGGATTCAGTGTATAAATATCAATTACATTAGGTTGATGATAGTGCTGTTCAGGACTTGTATATCTTTATTGATTTTCTGCCTGCTTGCTCTACCCATTACTGATAAAGGAGTAGTGAAGTGTTCAAGTATAATAGTGTATTTGTCTGTTTCTTCTCATCCTCCTTGTGAGCCACAAGGAATCCTTGGATTCTTGCATCCTCACAGTGGGAACTCGGTGGGATATCTAGAAGGAAACAGTTGGGACGCCCTTAAGACTGTGATCTCTAGGATTTTCTCACCCTCATGTGAATCCACTCTCAGCTTCCAGCAATTCATCAAAATTACCATTAAATGTTTTTGCCAGTTTGTATCTCCAGCAGCTTCTACTCTAGATAAGCAGATCTTGGTTTCTGTGTCTCTGTGTATGTGCCTTTTTCTCCAGATTTTCAGGTGATGGTTTGCTCTTAGACATCAGTTCTCTTTAGGTTTCAAGAAAAGTCATTGATTTTCAGTTTTTCCAGCTTTTTCAAATTGTAATGATAGGAATGATGAATTCCAAGCTCTTTACATGTTAGATGTGAAACTAGAACTAAATATACTTTTATATGAACTTCCCAATAGTTTTAGTATTGTACAAGGTACCTGTATCAGTTCAAAGACTTACAGTAAGTTTTACCAATGCGCATGTCCTACAAGAGCCTTTGTGCTTGCCTCCAGCAACTTTTTATAACCAGAGAGAAAACGAATAAGAGAAAGAAGAAAGAGAGAGAAAGAGTGATTAAAAAAAAGCATTGATATGAGATTTCAATGTTTGCTATTTATGATTGAGAATAATGTTAAATATTTCTTTTTAGAATCATAAAATTTTATGATTGAAAAGTGACTCAAAGATAACCTAATCAACTGCCCTCTTTTACAAATATGTAAACTTGAACCTAATGATGTTTTAGTATAATCCACATTATCTTGGAAAATAATTTATTAAATTAATTCTGGTGACAATTAAGTAACATACCTGTAGACAATGAACAGATATATTTCCCCCAATTTTTCCTTTACAACAAGAGCCAACCACCACACTTTAAACTCTATAGAAAAAAAAAATTTTATATCATCATTATTATGACATGTTTTTCAAGCAGCATTTCAAGTATAATTAATCAGAAGCCACACATACATAAAATGGCTAACAATGGAAGCTTTAGCATTCTTAAGTAAGCATGTGGGGAGATCATAAGAAATTTTAGAATGTTTTGGGTTTTGAAATCCTGTTACACTTGGTCTCCAGCTGTGCCTTACAAGTACCTGCTTTTCATAGTGAGTTTTACACAGCAGGAAAGCTACCAAAGAAGGATTTAATAAGCAAAAATGACCTAGCATTTAAGAAGGCTATGTTCTGCAAGCATTACAATTACTGCTTCTACCCTAGGTTTTCAGTTTATTCTCATATTTTTAAACATTTGTTAAATGACAGCTGAGCCTTTGATGACTGATTTTCAACCCATCAGAAAATACACAACTTTGCCTTTAAGCCAAGACTTTCTCCACACCATGCTCAGCCATTTGCCTTAGGTGAGAGTGCAAATGATACACCTTCACATTAATATACACTGTGACAAGTGGCTTTGAGAATTAGCAATTTTATTTCTTGTTATGCCTAGCAGTTTATTTTATAATTACAAATACATAGCTTTCTTTGATCTGCCCTCTATTATGTTTGAAAGGATTTATGTGTAGAAAAAGAATAACTGCCATCTCTGTGCCTACAAAATACACTAGGAAAAAATTTCTTAGTATGATGCATCTTATGTTACAAATAATAGAACAATTTATAGTTTCTGGGAAATGTAGAAATCTGCTGTTTTTGAAATCTAGAAATTTTTGTTTTTTAAATGGTAACACTTAAGAGAAATTATATACATGAAATGTCAAAGTCAAATGAAACTTATCTTTAAAAAAAAAAAGGAGACATCAATAAAGATTGTTTACCCATGCTATACTTTCAAAGAAGAGTATGGAATTCTGAGCTGAAAAATAAAAACACTCTTCCAATTAGAGAACAATGAAAAAACAATAAAAGTCTTGAAAAATGCACATAAAAGTTCAAAGTCTCTAAGTAAACAAAGAAACAAACAACATGACCACCTATTGTCATGAATATTAGAAAGAAATTTAAATCTCATTGAGTTCAACTGCAAATCTACTAGATTTCTTGCTGTGATCTCTCTGCCAGTTGGAGGTCCAGCCTCCCTATATAAATAACTTCTTTAATGGGAATCTCACCACTAATTAACCAATTTTTAAAAAGTCAATAGAGACTCTGAAGCATCCTGCTGAAATTGAGGTGTATTTTGACAAACCAGTCTTTAGATTTCCCAGGAAATTACTCCTAAAAGTAGAAAAGTTAGACTGAGTATCCCTGGGGGTTCTGTATGCATCATACAACCATCCTTTTACACTCCCAAGTAGTCCCTGAGATCCTCAGGTTTATCTTTAAATTTTAAGGGCATTTTGCATTCTATCACAGAATGTAAACATATTTGGTTTTATGTCAGTCTCTTAATGGGTGATATTCATCTATCAAATTAAAACAAAAAACTATACTACGTTCAAGAGCACCAGCCCACATTGTTTGGTTCTATTTTCTGGAAAATTCTCTCCTTTGTCTCTTTATCAGAGTGTACTCAGAAATAGGCTCCCACAATAATGTGGACTTAAAGGGTAAAACATTTTTAAACGTAAGTATTTTCCAGTTGAGAGAAATTAAAATAAATTCTATGTTAAACCAAAAAAAGAGGCAGGGAAATATTATATATCTCTAAAAAGCAAGACAAAGGAGTTTGTAAAATATAACAGCAGGAATAGGAAAAAAATTTTCCTAACGACAAAAAAATTAAAAATTAAAAAAAAAACCTGGAAAAAATTTCAACTGAAAGAGTCAAGAGGGATTCTTTGAAGAAACAGACAAAACACTACATATCTTAATTAAGAGAAAAAATGGAAGTAAAGTATTTTAGCCGAAGTAGAATATTATCCTAATCATAATAGAATATTATATAGTCTTCTCCCTAATTCATTTGAAATTCTAAATAAGCTGGACTGCTTTTTACAAAAATACAATTAAAGTTAAAAATTAGAAATCCTTAACAGAACAATAACCTGAAAAAATAAAGAAAAAAGTGTTATCAAATTATCATAAAAATAAATGCTGGGTCCAGAGATATTCACCAAGGATTTTCTTTAAATATTAAGAAACAAATTTTCTATAATATTTCAACTACTATAGAACACAGAGATGGAATTGAGTTTTCATGAATTTCCAGCAAGTATTTCTCTGATATCCAAATTTGAAAAAGATGGTAAACACACAAACACACACATCCCTTACTTTTCTTCAGTTACTACTAGTTCCTTTGAACAACCTGTAATTTCAACTACCTATACTCCCCAGTCAGAATCTGATTAACTTTGAACAGTGAGAACAAGGGACATTATTAGCATCACAGAGGTTTATTTACAAAAGAGAGGCTTCCCACATGGGCAACATTTCGTAAAGTTCTCATGTTGATTAGCAAAAAAAGTTTATTCATTTGTATCCCAAGAAGGAGCAGAACAAATATGCTATGTAAAGAAACTTTGTTATAATAGAGAAAAGTATTTCAATCCTGCATCAGTTATTATGTACTTAGTTCTAACAGTTTTTTGGTGGAGTCATTTGGGTTTTCTATATGTAACCTGTCCCCTGCAGAGACGATTTCACTTCTTCCTTTTCAACTTGGATGCCTTTTATTTCTTTTTCTGTTCTAATTGCTTTGGCTAGGCCGTCTAGTACTGTTTGAATAGAAATGGCATGAATGGATATTCTTCTCTTATTCCTGATCTTAGAGGAAAATCTGTCAGCTTTTCCACTGTTGAATATGATGTTAGCTCAAGGCTTGTCATATATCACCTTTATTATGTTGAGGTACATTCCATCTATAACTAATTTGTTGAGTTTTTATTATGAAATGTTGTTGAATATTGTCAAATACTTTTTTGTATCTACTGAAATGATCATATGATTTTTATCTTTCATTCTGTTAATGTGATGTATCACATTTATTGTTATGCATATGTTGAAACATCCTTGCATCCCAGGTATGAATCCTACTTGATCATGGTGTATGATCCTTTTAATGTGGTGCTGAATTTGGTTTACTATTATATTGTAGAGAATTTTTGCATCTATATACATCAGGGATATTGGCCTGTAATTTTCTTTTCTTGCAGTGTTCTTACCTGGCTTTGGTATCAGGGTAATGCTGGCCTAGTATTGGAAGTGTTTTTTCCTCTTCAGTTTCTTGGAAGACTTTGAGAAGGATTGGTATTAATTCTTTAAATGTTTGATGGAATTCACCTGTGAAGAAATCTGGACATGGATTTTCTTTGTTGGGAGATTTTTGATTACTGATTCAATCTCCTTACTTGGTTCACAATATGTATTTGTTCATGATTCAGTACTGATAGGTTGTATGCTTCTAAGAAATTTTTATTTCTTCTAGGTTATCTATTTCTTTTGCATGTAATTGTTTTTAGAAGTTTCTTACCATCCTTAGTATTTTGTGTTGTCATAGTAATGTCTCCTCTTTCATTTCTTTCACTTCATTTTATTTGAGTCTTCTCTCTCTTCTTTTTTCTTAGTTTAGTTAAAGATGCATCAACTTGTTTATCTTTTCAAAAAACTAGCTCTTAGTTTTAGTTATCATTTCTATTTGTCTTTCTGGTCTCTGTTTCATTTACTTCCACTCTAATATTCATTATTTCGTTTCTTCTGCTAATTCTACAGTTAGTTTCTTCTTCTTTTCCTAATTTCTTAAGGTGTAAAGTTAGGCTGTTTATTTGAGATTTCTTTTTACTTAATGTAGGCATTTTTTTTTTTATACAGCAGGTTCTTATTAGTCATCCATTTTATAAACATCAGTGTATACATGTCAATCCCAATCTCCCAATCTCCCAATTCATCACACACACACACACACACACACACACACACACCCCGCTTTCTCCCTTTGGTGTCCATATGTTTGTTCTCTACATCTGTGTCTCAATTTCTGCCCTGCAAACTGGTTCATCTGTACCATTTTTCTGGGTTCCACATATATGCGTTAATATACGATATTTGTTCTTCTTTTTCTGACTTACTTCACTCTGTATGACAGTCTCTAGATCCATCCACGTCTCTACAAATGACCCAATTTTGTTCCTTTTATGGCTGAGTAATACTCCGTTGCATATATGTACCATGTCTTCTTTATCCATTCATCTGTAGATGGGCATGTAGGTTGCTTCCGTGACCTGGCTATTGTAAATAGTGCTGCATTGAACATTGGGGTGCATGTGTCTTTTTGAATTATGGTTTTCTCTGGGTATATGCCCAGTAGTGGAATTGCTGGGTCATATGGTAATTGTATTTTTAGTTTTTTAAGGAACCTCCATACTGTTCTTCATAGTGGCTGTATCAATTTACATTCCCACCAGCAGTGCAAGAGGGTTCCCTTTTCTCCACACCCTCTCCAGCATTTGTTGTTTGTAGATTTTCTGATGATGCCCATTCTAACTGGTGTGAGGTGATACCTCATTGAAGTTTTGATTTGCATTTCTCTAATAATTAGTTGAGCAGCTTTTCATGTACTTCTTGGCCATCTGTATGTCTTCTTTGGAGAAAAGTCTATTTAGGTCTTCTGTCCATTTTTGGATTGGGCTGTTTGTTTCTTTAATATTGAGCTGCATGAGCTGTTTATATATTTTGGAGATTAATCCTTTGTCCGTTGATTCATTTGCAAATATTTTCTCCCATTCTGAGGGTTGTCTTTTCGTCTTCTTTATGGTTCCCTTTGCTGTGCAAAAGCTTTGAAGTTTCATTAGGTCCCATTTGTTTATTTTTGTTTTTATTTCCATTACTCTGGAGGTGGATCAAAAAAGATCTTGCTGTGATTTATGTCAAAGAGTGTTCTTCCTGTGTTTTCCTCTAAGAGTTTTATAGTGTCTGGTCTTAAATTTAGGCCTCTAATCCTCCAGTAGGCCTGGAGGCTATGTGCTCATGGTCATCAAGTAGTTAATGTCTTCCATTTGGTGGGGGTTTTCACATCTCTAAAACAACTCAGGAAATGTGCATCAAATACTGTTATCTAGGTACTTCAAAGAGATAAAGCAGAGGATATGGGGGAAGGGTCTGTTCCAGGAATGCCCCATAAGGTCCTGCTCATTTACAATAGGACAAAACCTAGATGACCTTGGGTATGGTGATGACTTTTTAAATAAAACACCAAGGACATAATCCATGAAAGAAAGAATTGGTATGCTGGACTTCATTAAAATTACTGACTTCTGTTCTGCAATAGACAGTATCAAAAGAATGTGAAGACAAACCCATACAAGGAGAATATATTTGCAGACGACACATCTGATAAAAGACTATTATCCAAAATATACAAAGAACTCTTAAAACTCAACAATAAGAAAAGAAACAATCCAATTAAAAAACGGGCCAAAGACTTTAACATATACCCAAGGAGAAGATATACAAATGGCAAATAACCACCTGAGAAGATGCTCCACGTCATATGTTATCAGGGAAATGCAAATTAAAACAACAGTGAGATACCACTACATACCTATTAGATCGGCCAAAATCTGGAACACTGATGACACCAAATACTGACAAGGAGGTGGAGCATTATGAATGCTCATTCACTGCTGGTGGGAATGCAAAATGGTACAGCCGTTTTGGAGGACAGTTTGGCAGTTTCTTAAAAAATTAAACACACATTCACCATATGGTACAGTAACTGTGCTCCTTGGTATTTGCACAAAGGAATTGAAAACATGTTCATACGACTTTATACCAGCTTTATTCATAATTGCCAAACTTAGTAGTAACCAGGATGTCATTCAGTAGGCGAATGGATAAATGTCCAAAGAATGGAATATTAGCACTAAAAGGAAATGAAATATCAAGCTATGAAAAGACATGGAGGGAACTTAAGTGCATATTACTCAGTGAAAGAAGCCCATCTCAAAAGGCTCCATACTGTATGATTCCAACTACATGATATTCTGGGAAAGGTAAAACTATGGAGACAACACAAAGATCAGTGGTTGTCAGGGCTTGGGGAAAGGGAGGGATGAATAGGCAGAGCATGGAAAATTTTAGGGCAGTGAAAATACTCTATATGATACCATAATAATTGGTACATATTATTATACATATGTCCAAGCCCATAGAAGGTACAACACCAAGAGTGAACTTATTTAAACTGTGGACTTTGGGTGATTATGATGTGTCCATGTAGGTTCATCATTTGTAACAAATGTGCCACTCTGGTGGGGGACGTTGATAATGGAGGAGGCTATGCATGTGCGGGAGTAGGTGTTATATGGGAAGTCTCTGTATCTTCCTCTTAATTTTGCTGTGAATTTAAAACTTCTCTTTAAAAAGTTGTCTTTTAAAAACAATCAGTGTTTTCAAATTCAGCTAATCAACAAAATTCTGTAAACAGTGGTTGCCTCAGGGGATGGTATTGGGAGACAAGAGAAGAAGGGAAATTACTTTTCACTTGTACTCTTGTACCTTTTGAATTTTGTTATTATATGTTGCTTATTCAAAATAATACATGCATACTTAAAATTTTTAAATTAGATATAGCATCATTCATATGGAAAAAGGGAATATTTTGTAGGAAAAGCCTACTCTTACTCCATTCATTGACCAAGAAAATCCTCCCAAATATTGATTTTTAACCTTGGTTAAAATAATTATGCTAAGGTAATATACAGTATGATGTATAATCTTCTTTCCTTCTGTCTCTGGTTACTGCCTAACAAAGTCTGGTGATGCATATCTTTGGAAAATGTTGCCATCCTTCCATGATAATTTGGTGAGGCAGGTATTTAGGACTCCCTTCAGTCAGAGGTTCCCATGGGCTGAGCTATGGGGAAACTCATGGAAGTATAGAAAATCTCACATGGTATTACCACATACTTACGTTTCCAAGGTACCTTTAAAATTAAGTAATCTTTTTTACTCTCATTCTGTATGGGAGACCTCAGATGAGACATGGTTTTAAAAGAAACAGTTATTCAGAGCCCTGAGGGGGATACCAACAGAAAGAGAGCAGCAAACGAGGGCTTTGCTAGCAGAATTAGATAAAGGCAGACTCAAGGATAAGTACAGGCCAGATATTGACAATGAAGACATTCTCCTTCAGAGCTTTTTCTTTTTAAGTAGAATCTAAGCAATTACGTGGAAAACTTATAAGAGCAAGAAAGCCATTATAGTAAATTTAGGAAAGAATAAATGTGTGAAATATTATCAGCACCAAATTAGATTTCCATATTATTGATGCTGGTTATATGCAAAAGAAATTTATAAGTGACAACAGGCATTTTTTCTCCAAATTTACATGTATGCCTCCAAAATTACATGAGTAATAAACATTTTATATTAGCCCTAACCTTTGCATGAATAAAATGCATCTCAAATATGGTATAACTTGCTGTGCCTAACTTTGTGTGTGCTGTATTTTTTTAAATTTTAAATCAAGGTAGTTTTTGCACTTGATTAGTGTGCAGCATAATAAAAAAGCAAGTATTTACATTGAAAATGAAGAAATTTTTCATAAACTTTTTCACAATAGAATATAATAATGGTATTATTCTCCTATTTTTATTATTTAATAGCTAATAAAATGCTATTCTAACTAAGATTTGGAATCTTAAAAAGATACTAAACATTAATTGAGATCTATATAACACAGAATGTTTGAACTATGTAGCATAAAATCTCTAAATAGAAAAACATATGTTCAAATAAAAACAAACCTTTACGTGATCTAAAAATGTAAGGTTAACATTGCCCTCTTCTGGCTTCATATTCAAATAAGAACATCTACTACAATGTCAAACAGCATGTTCCATGCCATAAAGCGGTAAGTCTGAAACAAAGACAATCTATAACACTGTAGCCAAGGAGGAATAGAAGAGGCTCTATTTCACCTACAGGAGGTGCCCGGTCAGAGTTAGAGAGACCTCTACTAGTATTTGGCTCACATGGACACATTAGGAAGGCCTAACACTAAGGAGAAATACATGATACTTAGACTATTGATATGTAATTTTACCTCTGGCTATTCCTGTTTCTTTTTCTCACAGCCCCTCCCCATGTCATAAACACAAACCTTTTAGAACTCAAGGGAATGTTTAACCCCAACTCCACTGGAAAACTAAACTCTCAAGGTGCAGATCAGAAGGAAGGAGTTCCAGAGATGGTCTACCACTGCTGGTTCCCTACAGCGGATCTTAGTTCCTAGAAAAATCAACAAAGTTCAGTTTGTGCAGTTCAACTCAGAGGCCGTGGCTTAAATTCGTCTCTGGGTTATCAGACTTGATGCCATATTGTTAACTTCCATGTATCCCTCAAAATATACTAGAAAGGGAACACATACACACATTTGGGTAAACCTCTTAAAATTCTATTAGACCTTCTAACAGTCTAATACTGTATTTTTTTTAATTCCTGGGAAGGAGATCAGTGTATATGTATGTGTGTTTTATTTCTTGCTACTCTAGAGACTTAGAACAGTGTAAGCTTTGCCACTGGAGAATCTCTCTCCACCCCAAAGGAGAGAAGTTGCTGCAAAATTGTATTCAAGTACTTGTTCCTGTAACAACTACATCATTATCTGAAGATGGCTCCTGCCCTAAAATATTTTCCACTTGTTGGCCTCTGTTACGGTCACGAGAGCATCACATCCTGTGCAAGGTGAACTTATTTCCAAAGTCTAGGTCTCAAAATAGTCATTAGGGAGATACTCAGAGATCAGTAAGGTACCAATCAGTTCTCTGTCTCTCTCTGTCTCTGTCTCCATCTCTCTGTCTGTCTCTCTCTCGTTGCCTTTTTTAAGTAAAGGAACTTTGACCACACTACTCTCAGAAAATCAATAGAAACTATCCATTTTCAGCTCTTGTGTGGCAATAGGTAAGATTAATTAACAGCAACAGGAAATACAGCATCAAATGACTTAAATTACTGGATGATACAGTATCAAAAGCTCATTCTCCATTTCCATCTTTTTTAGGAATTCATATGATAAAAAGCATTGTATGTACACTCAAATCATATGTTACTAAGACACATATTCTACCTTACAACTCACATGCACTTAACTATCAAATTTGTACTGTCTTTATAAAGCATAAATAATGCGTAGCCTAGGCCATGAAGATGTAAGCAGCTCCTAGCAGGTAAAATTTATTTTTACTCTGGCAGTTTCAAGGGTAAAGGAGGAGAGCCAGCCTCCACCTGTTCTGAGCAGCACTCCACATCATCAGTCTTAATAATGGGAAACGCACACACTGTCTATGATTTCCTAGTGAGTTTTTCACTAAATATTCAGCATGAGAGTTCCTGGGACTCTTATGCTGCACTTAGAATCTCTTGACCAGGTGAGTTTGAACAGATTTCAGCGTCAGGGGAGATATAATAAAAGCAAAGATAGTTAATGTTCAAAACAAATACTGAACCCTGAAAAACAAACTTCCTTTCCTAACACCTGATAGTGTTAGTGTAAGGGAATTCAACCTCACAATGTGTTCATGTTGTAAAACTCAGGAATGTATTTAGAGTGTAGGTGCTGCCCAGTGGTTCTATCCCAAACGACTTCATGTGCAAAACAGGTGTTTTTTTTAAGGAGTGTACTGATAGTGTTTATTGGGAAGGGCAGTAAATCGAGCCTGTGTATAGCATGACAGATAACAATGAGCCTTCAGGAACTCTGGAGAGTGTGCTCTATAAGCAGTCATTTGGAATCTCTCATCAACTTCTGCTGACACACAACAAATCCGAAAATATAAAAAGGAAGAATGAAAACAACAGAATCATCTCTGTTTCACAAGCTCAGAGCAATACAAACAGTCATAGCTTTATGGAAGAAAGGACCGCAGAATGTGTCATCAATCATGATCTCTTTCTGAAAAAAAGGGTTTATGAATTAAATAGAATAGAATATTGTGCTCTCTTGTTGGTTAAAAAAATGTATAAGAAATAGATAGAAGGATTTAGAAACTGTTAAACCCTGCATTCTGCTTCACCCAGCAGAGAGCGATTGCAATACTTAATTGCACTGTGATTTAAAGTTCTATATGATAGCTCCAGTTTTCTGCATGTAATTTCATCTGCCATAAAGCAATAAGAAATATTGACTATCCTCTGTGATGACCAATGAAATCCGTGATCTCATCATCTTTTTTTCACAAAATAATTATTAAAATAGAACAATCTGCTGACTTTGGTATAACAACTGCCACATGTTTATGACAGCTATTCATACACTGGTTAGCACAGATTTCTTGTAAAATATGTACAAACAAAACTAGTTTCCTGAGTATCATTTTATGTAGTAGCACTAAGAAAAAATAAAGGATACAATGTGACTATTAAAAGTTTTTAAAGCCCTAGAAAATATAAATATGAAATAAAATAAGATGGTAATAATTCAGTTTTATTTCTTATAGATATTGTCCAAGAACAAACATTGACAGCTCTCTGGGGTATTCTAGAGTGTCAAAGATGTGGTTTCCTGGGGGAGAAATCAACTATACCCTCTAAATATTAGAACTCCAGGATCACTTGGTAGCCAGACAGTTCCAGGATGCCCACATGGGGACAGTGGGATCAAGTACATTATTGAGTGCATTCTGGTTTTTTGTACATTTGTTATTCCTCTCATCCATTTTCTCTATTATTTTAATGTGTTTAAATTTGCACAACTCCAAAGTTTGACCAGAGATGGAATGCTATGAATCTTAAAGTAGAACAATCACAGAATATGCTGAAGACTCAAGCCCTCTGATCCCACTGTCACCACAAACAGTGCATTTTGAGAGGTAAATAGAATTGGCACCTGACTCAAGGTCAGAACATCTGGGATCTGTCGTTAATTCTAGTAAGCCCTCTAATGACCTTGGTCAAATCTCTTAATCTGGGTTTTATCCCTTAATCTCTAGTAAATAGATTACCCTCTGAATTGATTATTTATTGTCTCGGGTTACCTACATTTTCATTTGTTGATAAAAAGAATTATGTCTTCGAGGGAGAGAAGACCATCCCTCCCCATCCACATTTCATATGCAGGGATAGTGCTGACACCCTCCAGCCCTAAGCACCTCCCCACTTAGTAGTAGACACAGAAATCAGTACCTTCCACTAGATAGGCTGAAGCAATTATTTCAGGGATGGACATGTGACCCAAGCCAGCCCAGTGAGAGTCAGTCTCAAGAATTTTGCTAACATTATTCAAAATAAAACATGTACTTTTTGTAGGATTGTTAGATAATAGAAAGTTAAATAATCTTTTTCATGACAATATCAGACTTTTCATGGGGCAAGCTAACTTGAATAGGAGAAGACAAAAAAGAAAAGCAGAGCTACAAAATGGAAAGCAATAACGTTCTGACCCTGTAATCTGAGATCCTGAGTCCAGACTGACTGAAACCAGCTACATTCATCACTCTGAACTCTGGTGTTGCATAAGCCCCCAAACCCCAATTTAAAAATATAATTTAAGTAAGTATTTTACCAGCTGCAGTTGTAATAGCCCTAAATAACAGGATCTCAAGTAAGACTTGAAACACAGAGATTATATTGTTCTTATAATCTGGATAAATCACTTCCATTACTATAGTTTGCTCTTTGACAAAAATATACTACTAACTGATTCACAATTCATATATTTCATCAAAGTGGTGTATGATATCCTAGCCGCAGCAATCAGAAAAAGAAATAAAAAGCAGCCAAATTGGAAGGGAAGAAGTAAAACTGTCACTATTTGCAGATGACACAATACTATATATAAAAAACCCCAAAGTCTCCACCAAAAAACTATTAGAAGTAATAAATGAATTTAGTAAAACTGCAGGATATAAGATTAATATACAGAAATCTGTTGCTTTTCTATACACTAACAATGAATTATCAGAAAGAGAAAGCAAAAAAAAAATCATATTTAAAGTTGCATCAAAAAGAATAAAATTCCTAGGAATAAACTTAACCAAGGAGGTGAAAGACATATACTATGAAAACTATAAAACATTGATGAAGGAAATTAATGATGATATGAAGAAATGAAAAGGCATCCCATGCTCTTGGATTGGAAGAATTAATATTGTTAAAATGGCCATACTACCCAAAGTGATCTACAGATTTAATGCAATCCCTATCAAAATACCCATGACATCTTTCACAGAACTAGAACAAATAATCCTAAAATTTATATGGAACCACAAAAGATCCTGAATTGCCAAAACAGTCTTGAGGAAAAAGAACAAAACTGTAGGTATCACACTTCCTGACTTCAGACTATACTACGAAGCTACAGTAATCAAAATAATATGGTACTGGCACAAAAACAGACACATAGGTCAAGGGAACAGAATAGCCCATGCTATTCTGAAATAAACCCATGCACTTGTGGTCAATTAATGTACAACAAAGGAGGCAAAAATATACAATGGAGAAAAGACAGTCTCTTCAATAATTGATGATGGGAAAACTGGACAGCTCTGTGTAAAACAAACAACCCAATCAAAAAATGGGCAGAATACCTGAATAGACATTTTTCCAAAGAAGACATATAGATGGCTAACAGGCACATGAAAAGATGCTCAACATTGCTAATTATTAGAGAAATGCAAATCAAAACCACAATGCATTATGAGTTATAGCTTCACACCTGTCAGAATTACTATCATCAGAAAGTCGACAAATAACAAATTTTGGCAAGGATGTGGAGAAAAGGGAACCGTTGTACACTGTGAGAATGCAAATTGGTGCAGCCACTATGGAAGACAGTATGGAGGTTCCTCAAAAAACTAAAAATAGAGCTACCATATGATCCAGCAATTCCACTCTTGGATATATATCTGGAAACAATGAAAACACTAATTCAAAAAGGTACATGCACCCCAGTGTTCATAGCAACATTATTTACAGTAGCCAAGATGTGGAAGCAATCCAAGTGTCCATCAACAGTCAAATGGATAAAGAAGACGTGATATACATATACAATGGGAATTAGTCATTAAAAAATGAAATTCTGCCATTTGCAGCAACACGGATGGACCTAGAAAATATTATGCTTAATGAAAAAAGTCAAAGACAAATACTATATATTATCACTTATACATGGAATCTAAAAAAATAAAACGAATGTATATTGCAAAACAGAAACAGACTCACAGTTATAGGAAACAAACTAATGGTTACCAGTGGGGAGGGGGGAGAGGGAAGAGGAAACATATGGGATTAAGAGATACAAACTACTATGTATAAAATAGATAAGCAACAAGGATATATTATATAGCACAGGGAATTATAGCCATTATTTTGTAATAATTTTTAATTGAGTATAATCTATAAAAATACTGAATCACTATGCTGTACACCTGAAACTAATACTGTAAATCTACTCTACTTCAATTTTTCTTAAATGTGGTATATGATAGACATGAAGTTCTGTCTACATTCTAGATCTAAATGTTAAATTGATTTTATTTGTAGATCTTTATGTATGTGACCTGCAATAACTTACCTTATCTAAATCATTCCACTTTTTAAGTCAGTAATTATTGTCATCATATAACCAGGTTTCTAATACCAGTTTTCCAGGTAATTAATAGAGCTTAGCACTTTTTCTTAATTTTTAATTTAATTTCTAAATTAACTCATATGCGAATTGTTCTCACTTCATATAAATATTGGTCTCATTCTTTTTTTTCAAACTTTGGGTTTATTTATTTATTTATTTATTTATTTATGGCTGTGTTGGGTCTTCGTTTCTGTGCAAGGGCTTTCTCTAGTTGCGGCAAGTGGAGGCCACTCTTCATCACGGTGCGCGGGCCTCTCATTATCGCGGCCTCTCTTGTTGCGGAGCACAGGCTCGAGACACGCAGGCTCAGTAATTGTGGCTCACGGGCCTAGTTACTCCGCGGCATGTGGGATCTTCCCAGACCAGGGCTCGAACCCGTGTCCCCTGTATTGGCAGGCAGATCCTCAACCACTGCACCACCAGAGAAGCCCCTGGTCTCATTCTTTGCTGGAGATCTTTTATGCGTTCAAACAATTATTCCCTGTGCATCAACTTCCTCAAGTCCCAGTTCAAGATTTACATCCTCTAAGAACTTAAGTACATCATAGAAACAAAGAATTATGAACCATTCCATTTTGTTCGTTTTGAGTTGGCTAAATATAAACAGATTTCTAAGATGAAGGGATATAACTTGAATGAACTGAACATATGAAAAACAGAAGAATTGGCTATATGGTAGGTTAAGGACAGTAAGAGAAGTATATAGGAGTCGCGGTAGAAGTATAGTTTCAAAGAGAAATATCCATGCGTTTCTCATTGGCATTGAAGGCCAATCGTCTTTAAATACCCTCATCATCTTAGTTACTATGTTATCTAATCTGTGAGTAGTGAAACACATTACAGTAGTCAAGCTCTCTATATTATATTGAGGAGGCTTGGATCCCTAACAAGGGAAGCCCTAGGCTGTCCATCAACTGAGAGTATTGTCCAGAATAAATAAATGGATCCAAATTAATTTGGCCAATCCAAGTTATTTTGGAACAATCTGAAAAAAAAAAAAAAAAAGAAACGCTAAGAGTATAAGGTCATAAGTAAAGGAAGCTAAACTTGAAAGATATCAGAGGGATACCATGAGTTAAAACTATGCAAGCATAAAGGAATCATCTTAATGTTGGAATAGAGGGCTTCAGCATAAAACTAGAGGAAAGTCTCTTTTTACTCTCTCTGAACCAGCTTATTATTCCAAGGATCAGAAGGCCCAGTTACAGAAACATCAGCAGCAATGCAAGAAGCTCCATAGGAAATTCTATAAAAGCAAGACACTAGAAGTGACAAGCATTGAAACAGACCCAATATCTAAACCATATGCTCTCCATCCTTTAAGAAATTATCAGTAGTGTGAATGGGTCTTATCTTGCAAACAGAGGTGCTTGATACATATACCCAAGTGATAAAAGTAGTAAGGCAGCATAATTGGTTACATAATCACTGTTCTTATTTACAAGTTCCTATGAGCATATAGCAAACCTGTTGAAACACTTGCCTCTCAAAAAGCATAGGACAGTTAATAAGGGAAAGTTGGGAGTGAATGCCAAGTTGTATTTTAATACTATGGCATAAGCTTTTATCATTGGACATGATAAGAAATAACACATAAATATGTACTGTATTTGATGTGAAAATATTTTATGATGCTCTTTGATATATCATCACTCAGTGTTACTTATATGAGACCTTACATGGAAATTAGTGTAAACGAAACTCTATCTAGAAGAGCTTTTGTGTTCTTCCATTCTGATAAGCTAGAAGTGCTGTCTTAGGGAGATTCTGCTAAAAGGGATGCTGAGAGCCTAAGGTAATATAAGGCAGAATATCACCCTTTTATGGTTAGTATGTTTATTCCTTCTCTTTTTTTGTGACCTTGGTTTACTAGGTCTGTGTATATTTGAATATCCTCATTTTAAGTGTATCACTTATTATAAATAAATCTACATACATTTTAGATAGAAATGAGATATAAACAAATGTGTAATATTTGATGATACCAAATTACTACAGCGAGATGAATGAATAGGACATTTTTCCCACTAGATAATATGGAAACATCTTTCAATAAACATTGCTGCGTTCTATAAGTTTCCTTCCTTGTGTTTTGCTATATATTATGAGTAGAATGTCTATATTGAATTTGGTTTGTGTTTTGAATTGCATCAGAAGGGATATAGATGAAATCCGTTATCTAAAGACATTGTAATGAGTAAAATAATGTGACTAACAGCCATTGTTGAAGTCACTTGTCATTATTTCTTCCACGTTTTAATGTCTCATTTTCTCATCACAAACATTTTTATAGGAAGAATCAAGTAATGTACCCCCTTGGCTTTTGGTATTTTCCTATTTCATTAAGTTTTAAGTAGAAAATAAGTTTATTTATTCCAGAAATGTGTATGCAGTTTTTCCCGTGTGTTAGGCTTCACAATGGTGTGTTAGTTTCTGCTTTATAACAAAGTGAATCAGCTACACATATACACACGTTCCCATATCTCCTCCCTCCCGCATCTCCCTCCCTCCCACCCTCCCCATCCCACCCCCCCAGGCAGTCACAAAGAACCGAGCTGATCTCCCTGTGCTATGTGGCTGCTTCCCACTAGCTATCTGTTTTACATTTGGTAGTGTATATATGTCCATGACACTCTCTCACCCTGTCACATCTCGCCCCTCCCCCTCCCCCTATCCTCAAGTCCATTCTTTAGTAGGTCTGTGTCTTTATTCCCATCTTGCCACTAGGTTCTTCATGACCTTTTTTTTCCCTTAGATTCCACATATATGTGTTAGCATACTGTATTTGTTTTTCTCTTTCTCACTTACTTCACTCTGTATGACAGACTCTAACTCCATCCACCTCATTACAAATACCTCCATTCCATTTCTTTTTATGGCTGAGTAATATTCCATTGTATATATGTGCCACATCTTCTTTATCCATTCATCCGATGAGGGACACTTAGGTTGCTTCCATGTCCTTGCTATTGTAAATAGAGCTGCAATGAACATTTTGGTACATGACTCTTTTTGACCTATGGTTTTGTCAGGGTATATGCCCAGTAGTGGGATTGCTGGGTTGTATGGTAGTTCTATTTTTAGTTTTTTAAGGAACCTCCATACTGTTCTCCATAGAGGCTGTATCAATTTACATTCCCACCAACAGTGCAAGAGTGTTCCCTTTTCTCCACACCCTCTCCAGCATTTATTGTTTGTAGATTTTTTGATGATGGCCATTCTGACCGGTGTGAGATGATACCTCATTGTAGTTTTCATTTGCATTTCTCTAATGATTAATGATGTTGAGCATTCTTTCATGTGTCTGTAGGCCATCTGTATATCTTCTTTGGAGAAATGTCTATTTAGGTCTTCTGCCCATTTTTGGATTGGGTTGTTTGTTTTTTTGTTATTGAGCTGCTTGTAAATTTTGGAGAATAATCCTTTGTCAGTTGCTTCATTTGCAAATATTTTCTCCCATTCTGAGGGTTGTCTATTGGTTTTGTTTATGGTTTCCTTTGCTGTGCAAAAGGTTTTAAGTTTCATTAGGTCCCATTTGTTTATTTGTGTTTTTATTTCCATTTCTCTAGGAGCTGGGTCAAAAAGGATCTTGCTGTGATTTATGTCATAGAGTGTTCTGCCTATGTTTTCCTCTAAGAGTTTGATAGTGTCTGGCTTTACACTTAGGTCTTTAATCCATTTTGACTTTATTTTTGTGTATGGTGTCAGGGAGTGTTCTAATTTCATACTTTTACATGTACCTGTCCAATTTTCCCAGCACCACTTATTGAAGAGGCTGTCTTTTCTCCACTGTATATGCTTTCCTCCTTTATCAAAGATAAGGTGACCATATGTGCGTGGGTTTATCTCTGGGCTTTCTATCCTGTTCCATTGATCTATATTTCTGTTTTTGTGCCAGTACCAAACTGTCTTGATTACTGTAGCTTTGTAATATAGTCTGAAGTCAGGGAGCCTGATTCCTCCAGCTCCATTTTTCGTTCTCAAGATTGCTTTGGCTATTCGGGGTCTTTTGTGTCTCCATACAAATTGTGAAATTTTTTGTTCTAGTTCTGTGAAAAATGCCATTGGTAGATTGATAGGGATTGCATTGAATCTGTAGATTGCTTTGGGTAGTAGAGTCATTTTCACAATGTTGATTCTTCCAATCCAACAACATGGACCTCTCTGCATCTGTTTGTATCATCTTTAATTTCTTTCATCGGTGTCTTATAGTTTTCTGTATACAGGTCTTTTGTCTCCTTAGGTAGGTTTATTCCTAGGTATTTTATTCTTTTTCTTGCAGTGGTAAATGGGAGTGTTTTCTTAATTTCACTTTCATATTTTTCATCATTAGTGTATAGGAATCCAACAGATTTCTGGGCATTAATTTTGTATCCTGCTAATTTACCAGATTCATTTATTAGCTCTACTAGTTTTCTGGTTGCATCTTTAGGATTCTCTATGTATAGCAACATGTCATCTGCAAACAGTGACAGCTTTACTTCTTCTTTTCCGATTTGGATTCCTTTTATTTGTTTTTCTTCTCTGATTGCTGTGGCTAAAACTTCCAAAATTATGTTGAATAATAGTGCTGAGAGTGGGCAACCTTGTCTTATTCCTGATCTTAGTGGAAATGGTTTCAGTTTTTCACCATTGAGGACGATGTTGGCTGTGGGTTTGTCATATATGGCCTTTATTATGTTGAGGAAAGTTCCCTCTATGCCTACTTTCTGCAGCACTTTTATCATAAATGGGTGTTGAATTTTGTCGAAAGCTTTCTCTGCATCGATTGAAATGATCATATGGTTTTTCTCCTTCAGTTTGTTAATATGGTGTATCACATTGATTGATTTGCATATATTGAAGAATCCTTGCATTCCTGGAATAAACCCCACTTGATCATGGTGTATAATCCTTTTAATGTGCTGTTGGATTCTGTTTGCTAGTATTTTGTTGAGGATTTTTGCATCTATGTTCATCAGTGATATTGGCCTGTAGTTCTCTTTCTTTGTGACATCTTTGTCTGGTTTTGGTATCAGGGTGATGGTGGCCTCATAGAATGAGTTGGGGAGTGTTCCTCCCTCTGCTATATTTTGGAAGAGTTTGAGAAGGATAGGTGTTAGCTCTTCTCTAAATATTTGATAGAATCGCCTGTGAAGCCATCTGGTCCTGGGCTTTTGTTTGTTGGAAGATTTTTAATCACAGTTTCAATTTCAGTGCTTGTGATTGGTCTGTTCATATTTTCTATTTCTTCCTGGTTCAGTCTCAGTAGGTTGTGCATTTCTAAGAATCTGTCCATTTCTTCCAGGTTGTCCATTTTATTGGCATAGAGTTGCTTGTAGTAATCTCTCATGATCGTTTGTATTTCTGCAGTGTCAGTGGTTACCTTTCCTTTTTCATTTCTAATTCTATTGATTTGAGTCTTCTCCCTTTTTCTGTTGATGAGTCTGGCTAATGGTTTATCAATTTTGTTTATCTTCTCAAAGAACCAGCTTTTAGTTTCATTGATTTTTTCTATTGTTTCCTTCATTTGTTTTTCATTTATTTCTGATCTGATCTTTATGATTTCTTTCCTTCTGCTAGCTTTGGGGTTTTTTTGTTCTTCTTTCTCTAATTGCTTTAGGTGCAAGGTTAGGTTGTTTATTCGAGATGTTTCCTGTTTCTTGATGTAGGCTTGTATTGCTATAAACTTCCCTCTTAGCACTGATTTTGCTGCATCCCATAGGTTTTGGGTCGTCGTGTCTCCATTGTCATTTGTTTCTAGGTATTTTTTGATTTCCCCTTTGATTTCTTCAGTGATCACTTCGGTATTAAGTAGTGTATTGTGTAGCCTCCATGTGTTTGTATTTTATACAGATCTTTTCCTGTAATTGATATCTAGTCTCATAGCATTGTGGTCGGAAAAGATACTTGATACGATTTCAATTTTCTTAAATTTACCAAGGCTTGATTTGTGACCCAAGATATGATCTATCCTGGAGAATGTTCCATGAGAACTTGAGAAAAATGTGTATTCTGTTGTTTTTGGGTGGACTGTCCTATAAATATCAATTAAGTCCATCTTGTTTAATGTATCATTTAAAGCTTGTGTTTCCTTATTTATTTTCATTTTGGATGATCTGTCCATTGGTGAAAGTGGGGTGTTAAAGTCCCCTACTATGATTGTGTTACTGTTGATTTCCCCTTTTATGGCTGTTAGTATTTGCCTTATGTATTGAGGTGCTCCTATGTTGGGTGCATAAATATTTACAATTGTTATACCTTCCTCTTGGATCCATCCCTTGATCATTATATAATGTCCTTCTTTGTCTCTTGTAATAGTCTTTATTTTAAAGTCTATTTTGTCTGATATGAGAATTGCTACTCCAACTTTCTTTTGATTTCCATTTGCATGGAATATCTTTTTCCATCCCCTCACTTTCAGTCTGTATGTGTCTCTAGGTCTGAAGTGGGTCTCTTGTAGACAGCATATATATGGGTCTTGTTTTTTATCCATTCAGCCAGTCTGTGTCTTTTGGTGGGAGCATTTAATCCATTTACATTTAAGGTAATTATCAATATGTATGTTCCTATTCCCATTTTCTTAAATATTTTGTGTTTGTTATTGTAGGTGTTTTCCTTCTCTTGTGTTTCTTGCCTAGAGAAGTTCCTTTAGCATTTGTTGTAAAGCTGGTTTGGTGGTGCTGAACTCTCTCAGCTTTTGCTTGTGTGTAAAGGTTTTAATTTCTCCATCAAATCTGAATGAGATCCTTGCTGGGTAGAGTAACCTTGGTTGTAGGTTTTTCTCCTTCATGACTTTCAGTATATCCTGCCACTCCCTTCTGGCTTGCAGAGTTTCTGCTGAAAGATCAGATGTTAACCTTATGGGGATTCCCTTGTGTGTTATTTGTTGTTTTTCCCTTGCTGCTTTTAATGTTTTCTTTATATTTAATTTTTGATAGTTTGATTAATATGTGTCTTGGCGTGTTTCTCCTTGGATTTTTCCTGTATGGGACTCTGTGCTTCCAGGACTTGATTAACTATTTCCTTTCCCATATTAGGGAAGTTTTCAACTATAATCTCTTCAAATATTTTCTCAGTCCCTTTCTTTTTCTCTTCTTCTGCTGGGACCCCTATAATTCGAATGTTGGTGCGTTTAATGTTGTCCGAGAGGTCTCTGAGACTGTCCTCAGTTCTTTTCATTCTTTTTTCTTTATTCTGTTCCGCAGCAGTGAATTCCACCATTCTGTCTTCCAGGTCACTTATCCGTTCTTCTGCCTCAGTTATTCTGCTATTGATCCCGTCTAGAGTATTTTTAATTTCATTTATTGTGTTTTTCATCGTTGCTTGGTTCCTCTTTAGTTCTTCTACATCCTTGTTAAATGTTTCCTGCATTTTGTCTATTCTATTTCCAAGATTTTGGATCATCTTTACTATCATTATTCTGAATTATTTTTCAGGTAGACTGCCTATTTCCTCTTCATTTGTTAGGTCTGGTGTGTTTTGACCCTGCTCCTTCACCTGCTGTGTGTTTTTTTGTCTTCTCATTTTGCTTATCTTAGTGTGTTTGGGGTCTCCTTTTCACAGGCTGCAGGTTCGTAGTTCCCGTTGTTTTTGGTATCTGTCCCCAGTGGCTAAGGTTGGTTCAGTGGGTTGTGTAGGCTTCCTGGTGGAGGGGACTAGTGCCTGTGTTCTGGTGGATGAGGTTGGATCTTGTCTTTCTGGTGGTCACGTCCACGTCTGGTGGTGTGTTTTGGGGTGTCTGTGGCCTTATTATGATTTTAGGCAGCCTCTCTGCTAATGGATGGGGCTGTGTTCCTGTCTTGCTAGTTGTTTGGCATAGGGTGTCCAGCACTGTAGCTTGCTGGTCGTTGAGTGAAGCTGGGTCTTGATGTTGAGATGGAGATCTCTGAGAGATTTTCACCATTTGGTATTACGTGGAGCTGGGAGGTCTCTTGTGGACCAGTGTCCTGAAGTTGGCTCTCCCACCTCAGAGGCACAGCCCTGATGCCTGGCTGGAGCACCAAGAGCCTTTCATCCACACAGCGCAGAATAAAAGGGAGAAAAAAATAGAAAGAAAGAAAGAAAGAAAGAGGATAAAATAAAATAAAATAAAGCTATTATAATAAAAAATAAGAAAAAAATTATTAAGAATAAATGTATTCAGAAAAAAATTTTTTTTTAATTTTTAAAAATAGATTTATTAATTTTTTATAGTAAAAAATAAGAAAAAATTTATGAAGAATAAATGTATTCAGAAAAATTTTTTTTTAATTTTTAAAAATAGATTTATTAATTTTTTATAGTAAAAAATAAGAAAAAATTAAGAAAAAATTTATTAAGAAAAAAATTTTTTAAAATAAATATATGAAAAAACTTATTAATAATTTTTTTAATTTCTAAAAATAGAAAATAAGGAAAAAATTATTAAGAAAACATTTATTAGGAAAAAAAAATTTTTAAGTAAAAGAAAAACATGGACGGACCTAACCCTAGGACTAATAGTGAAAGCAAAGCTATACAGACAAAATCTCACCCAGAAACTCACAGAAAAAGGAAAAGGGGAAAAATTAATATATCCTGCTCCCAAAGTCCACCTCTTGAATTTGGGATGATTCGTTATCTATTCAGGTATTCAACAGATGCAGGCACATCAAGTTGTTTGTGGAGCTTTAATCCGCTGCTTCTGAGGCTGCTGGGAGAGATTTTCCTTTCTCTTCTTTGTTCGTACAGCTCCCAGGGTTCAGCTTTGGATTTGGACCCGCCTCTGCATGTAGGTCACCTGAGGGCGTCTGTTCCCTGCCCAGACAGAACGGGGTTAAAGGAGCAGCTGCTTCGGGGGCTCTGGCTCACTCAGGCCGGGGGGAGGGAGGGGTACAGAGGAGGTGGGGCGAGCCTGCGGCGGCAGAGGTCGGCGTGACGTTGCAGCAGCCTGAGGCGCGCCGTGCGTTCTCCCGGGGAAGTTGTCCCTGGATCACGGGACCCTGGCAGTGGCGGGCTGCACAAGCTCCTGGGAGGGGCGGTGTGGAGAGTGACCTGTGCTCGCACACAGGCTTCTTGGTGGCGGCAGCAGCAGCCTTAGCGTCTCCTGCCCGTCTCTGGGGTTCCGCATTGATAACCGCAGCTCGCTCCCGCCTCTGGGGTCTGCGCTGATAGCCACGGCTCGCGCCCATCTCTGGAGCTCGTTTAGGCGGCGCTCTGAATCCCCTCTCCTTGCTCGCTGCGAAACAAAGAGGCAAGAAAAAGTCTCTTGCCTCTTCGGCAGCTGCAGACTTTTTCCCGGACTCCCTCCTGGCTAGCACCGAAGCCAGAGCCTCAGATCCCAGCCCCCGCCCGCCCCGGCGGCTGAGCAGACAAGCCTCTCGGCCTGGTGAGTGCTGCTCAACACCGATCCTCCGTGCGGGAATCTCTCCACTTTGCCCTCCGCACCCCTGTGGCTGAGCTCTCCTCCGTGGCTCCGAAGCTTCCCCCCTCTGCCACCCGCAGTCTCCGCCCACGAAGGGGCTTCCTAGTGTGTGGAAAACTTTCTTCCTTCACAGCTCCCTCCCACTGGTGCAGGTCCCATCCCTATTCTTTTGTCTCTGTTATTTCTTTTTTCTTTTGCCCTACCCAGGTACATGGGGAGTTTCTTGCCTTTTGGGAGGTCTGACGTCTTCTGCCAGCGTTCAGTGGGTGTTCTGTAGGAGCAGTTCCACGTGTAGATGTATTTCTACTGTATCTGTGGGAAGGAAGGTGATCTCCGCGTCTTACTCTTCCGCCATCTTGCCCCTCCCTCAGTTCTATCTTTTTAAAAGTAATGTTTCTGACCCCCAAGTTACCCTGAATTGTCCAAAAATAATTCTATCACATGTTCCTAAAAATGGTGCAAAAGAAGAAAATTCGGTGGTTTCACCTTGCGTTATTTTTCAATTGAATATTTTCCGATATTAAATCACTACCATAAAAGTGAAGCTCCTCATTTAAAAAAAAAAATCACCTTTTATGTTTAAATCATGTGACATTAGTTTTCTGATCTCTGTAAAGCACCCAGTAGATGTATATTGATATATCATAGTCACTGCTACCATCAATAACAAATCACCAGCTGTCATGGGACTCCTAAATCCCATGTTGAACTAGTGAATTAGTTGAACCTGTAAAGCAAGGCCAAAGTTGGAAGCTGTAGCACTTTATCTACTTTCTTGATGTTCTGTTTTTCATTGAGACTGGTTCCAATATATTGTGTTTGGGTTTAAAAGGAGATGAGAGTTTGTCCCAGATGCTGGAAAACTTCACACACACACACATACACACACACGCACAATCTTGGAGAATCAAAATAATAATTTTGGCTACATTGCATTATAAAATGAAAATAATACCTCTTCCCCCCAAAAGGAAGCTAAAGTTCTATGAGGGCTATAAATAAACCATTCATATTGCCAGAGACCTGGGTTTAAGAGTCCCTGCACTGTAGAAGTATTAGGAAAAATTTCAAATAGTAATTTATTTAGAACTGAACAGAAGTGCTTTCAAAATTTCTGTTGGGAAGCACATGCCATAACTCTCAAATTCAGATCGAAGATTGTGCCTGGAAACATCACACAGTACTGGCTTTGTAGATTATAGTTTCCAAGTAGAAGACAGAAAAATGTTGTTCTTAGGTATGCCCATTCTAAAATCAAGTAGAGCTGGATCATTTACTATAATTGTTTTTCAGTAATAGAAGCTATACAGTTAACCTTAACTTTAAAAAAAATCTCTAGAATCTACAGCTCTGGTTTGCCTAGACTAATGTTTTTTTCCCAATATTCAAACAAATGATTTAGCAAAAGTATAAATAAATCTAGTGAAGTTTGGATAGGACATTTTCTTTTGTCTCAGAAATTTTTGTCTGGGCTGAAATTGTCAGCACAGTGGACAATGAGTTTCCACATTTCTAGGCCACACCTCCTCAAGGTTTAGCAGAGGTATCGGAAAACAAAAAACAAGTCTAGCTACCATTATGCAGGCTAAATAAAAGACAGTCAGAGATTCACTGAGGAGAAAAAATAATTCTTTGAAGCAATTAATGGCAGGAGAGAGGACTCAGACGTGCTCCTTCATGTACTTCAAGCCAAGTAAAGTGAGCAGCAAGAGAATTCCCTGGAGAGACTGTAACGGTGGTGGTGGGATTGGGTTGGTTTCCAGAGGAGAGTCCAGAATTTCCTTTCTAGTTGGACATTTGCTAGTCTGTAGAAATAGATCAGACCCTGTTATGACACCATCACTAAGAACAATGAAAGAATATTTGATAAACTTGACATCGTCCTCTGGAGTTTGGGCAGGACATGAAGATTTGGACTGGACTCTCCTCTGAATTTTCAAGAACAGTTGACTGTTCCTGCCTATGGAACAGAACAAGGAAAGGGGAGAGTGATGAATGTGCTTCCAAGGTTGGTTGGGGCAAGAATGCCTGAATTCCACTGGCCTTTGCTCTTTGATATGTATACATGTATTTATCTTACAGAAATCTGGCCCAGGATATCTGTCTTCCAGACTCAGTATTCTAGTAGAAAGGATAGAGGTGTAGTGCTGGAGCACAGGAGTTTGGCTGGATGTGTAAGAAGCTATTTGAATAGAATATTACCTACAGCAGGTCATAGTTCAGTGCAGCAGTCACCAAAGGAAGGGTCTCAAAATTACACAAAAGAGCCTCAAGCAAGAGATAGCTAGAATTTGGTCATGCACCGTACATTGCCAGATTACATCAGCACCAAGCAGAGGAATTTGACCTTTCTTTCTAATTCTTGCTTACTCTGTCACCTGCCCCTGATCCCATAAAAGCCAGAAAACAGCAGAAGTAATTAAGTGTAATAAGGAGAGCAAAAAGGTCAGATTATCCCCCCTTTCTTACTGGGTCTGAGAATTCTAGGAGTGTTGTGAGTTACAAAGGGTGTTAAGTTTGAATTGAGTGAGAGGTTAAAATTTTGATTCAAATTTGTTAGGACTTTTAAATAACTGAAATGAAACTGTTCTAACAGCTGAAAATGAAAAGGAAATTGAGGGAGTATGCTTGAGATGTTGACAAAGAATAGAGAATAGGAATTTAGGAAAATGGATTTGAAGTCCATAGAGGAAACAAAATAAAGGTATTTCCATATTGTATCCTAATGAGAATAGCATACTCTGTCTCACGATTACTCACATTGTAAAATGATTTTAAACCATTGGCCTAGCTCAGTGTTCCTCGTTCCATCCACATACCAGGAGCAGTCACTGATAACATTTTTGCTTTTCAAGGAAATAATACAAATAAGAAAAATGTAACAAGTCTATTCAACTTAATTTATTCAATTTAAATGATAACTCTATTATAGGATTATGTACTTTACATTTAAAATATCCATTATGCTAAAAAATATGAGAAGGGAGAGTAGCAGTGCTTTTCTTTTAGTATATATTCTTTCTTGGAAAAAAATTAAAGCTTGTCAACACTACATCCACACCCATACTGTTTTTTAACTATCCATATACTCCGTTCATCTAGGACATGTTATTTAATCTGAAATCATCTAGCTAGTCTTTTTTTCTGTTCTGACTTCATGGACTTAAAAATAACTTTAAAAATTTGGTTTCATTAAATTAAAAAAGTAGAGGTGAATTTATTTTTTAAATTTCTATGGTAAGATAAATGAGTTATTTGTGAACCTGAAATTTTAATCTCATCCTACACTGAAGTATTCTTCACTGAACTGGTCTCCTTTTCCATTAGACTGTCTAACATTTCCCTCTCCACCTCTGAAGAAACAAGTGAAATGGACAATGTATTGCATCATATTTGGAGTGTTCACTCCAGGAAAAACATTTTGCATCAAGGAAAAATTATTACTGGAAATGCCCGCATCTTTATCCTAGTGCCCATTTCATTTTGCCTTTATTTCCCAGATACAAAGACATTTTCATTCTTTGAATGTGCATAGCTATTCAAGCCATGTAGCTAATCATTTTAGACTGAGAAAACAAAATCATACAGAGTTAAATGAGTCATTTTCAAGAATAAGCTCCAAATAGCTACTCTCCTCATCTTTTGTTTCCACCGGCACTTTACTTCACAACACAGAGATTTCTGCCACAGTATATTGTTGGGTTGGGCTATGGAGGGAGTTGGGGGGGACTCAAAAAAAATCAGTTTTGAGTTGAATTCTGCCAATGCATACTCTTTAATCAAATCCAGTCTCATAAATACATTATGTTCTGTGCCTTGTTTCATGTATATTTTCTAAATTGGAATTCTCTTTCTCCACGACCTCCATTACCTCTAATAGCAATATATAGAAGCTACCCCATTCTTCAGCTCAAAGCACCCTCCAG
This sequence comes from Balaenoptera physalus, assembly GCF_965194825.1. Classification (NCBI taxonomy): domain Eukaryota; kingdom Metazoa; phylum Chordata; class Mammalia; order Artiodactyla; family Balaenopteridae; genus Balaenoptera; species Balaenoptera physalus. The sequence continues at coordinate 95,393,330 of NC_138890.1, read as the reverse complement.
AAAGCTTTTCTTGATCTGTCCAGTGTCCACTGACTTCCTCCTCCCCTTTACCCCACTGCATAGTCTGTCATATAAAGACCTGTGCCTAATCGTTTGCTGCTGTGTATTTGGGGATGATCTCCACCACAGGGAGCTTCAAGATTTATATTTTACTTAATCTCTATGAGGCAATTTAGGGATTAGGACATAGGCTTTAGAGTCAGTCAGCATCTATGTGGATTCCACCCCACTACATATTGGTGTGCCAAACCATAAAAAGTATTTAACAGAGGGCTTGGCAAACAGAAAGAATGCAATAAATGCTGCTTATTGCTGCTGTTACTGCTGCTGAAGCTGTTATTGTTAAATAGTTTCCATGTAGTTAAGATTAACAGCATTGATCATTTGCTAGGAACTTAATAGATACTTGTTACTTAAATGAAAACTCTTAAAATTCTTTAATTCATTCAGACTCTGCTCCCTGACCAGCACTACCAGTGTTTTCACACATTCATATTTTTGAAAATAGAGCCTCATCTTCATTAATCTGTGGACTTTCTTTACTCCACCCCTTCAAAAAAATTTATAAAATTGCATTATATGTTTTTATGTGGATACATCTTTTAGACCTCTATGTCTGGTTTTATTAGTATGAACTCCCTAAAAATAAGTTTTAGAAGACCATGTTGACTGCATTTGTTTAATTAATGACTTTCAATTTTTTTAAATAATAAGAGTAATGCAAAATCTCAAAAAAAAGAGATAGTCCGCATATAATTAAATTCTAATGCTTGCATATCCCACTCCATCTTAGAATGGAGCACCTATCCCCATCCTGTTCTTTTCTATAAAAAAAACTCATTTCTCTTTTCAACAATAAGATGAGCTCTTAAACAATTGTAATTAAATTTTTTAAAAAGCATTTTTTCAATAAAAATATGTTAAAGTTCGTAAATTCAGAACAATAAGAAATAGCTAAAGCAATTCATGTCAAGCTGAGCATTAGCCATCAGATTTCAAGGGCAAAAGAATATTTTTAAGGATCTGTAGTCCTAGAGATGGGGAACACAAAGCAAAACAAGAAAATCATGTCTCATTTCTCAGCATAATAACCTCTACCTGGTGATCAGAGTATCTCTTTCTCTAGCTTCCTTCTATGTCTTTTTCCCAATTTATTTGAACATCCTTTCAAACAGATTTTCTCATTCTTATAGAGATAATGCAGCTATCTCTTCTGAAGCTTAAACTAGTGCTCTGAATAAGAATAAAGGAAAACAACACTATACAGATATAGCTTTCTCTTTTAATGTACGTGGTTTAAGAGAACAGAAGGTTTACTGTATGGGAGATGTTTTTTCCCCTAGTTCCATGCATCATTTGCTATATGAGCCCTGCTCGATGGTTTCCAGGATGAGTTTGGAACCCACTGGTCCTGACACAGTGCAGCCATCCTTCTGCAGCCAACTCCTTCCTAAGCCCCAGGAAACTGCCAAACACCTGCTGTCAGGGGCAGATGCTCCTAAGGTTAGTAAACATACAACAAAAGTACAAAGTGGCTGGTCCTGTCTTCTTCTAGAGGAAGTGCATGTCTTATTTTATTTTCAGAAACAGAGCAGATCCACTGAATACATAAAAAGCAATCTTGTCTGTAATTTTGTATGGTGATACATTAAGTGCTGTTTTTTTGAAGAGAAAGCTACCAGTTGATTTCATTGGAATATCGGTAAAAAATTTTTTCGGTGATTATTTTGTGTTTCTACATGATTGTAAATATTTATGGATGACTTTTCAGTTCAACATTTAGATATTTCAGTTGTCACACCTTAGATCTTGCTTTTTAAAGGAAGAACACACACAATGGTTAATATCAGCCGCAACTATTACACTTCCTAATAAATGTGTTCACACATTATCAGCTTCAAACTTTACATCCCTTTATCTGTGGACATAGGAGAGCATTACTTTAAAAACTCATAGCATTTTAATGACTTATAAGAAAACAGGAAGATAAGAACTGCACTGTTATTAAAAAGAGACAGAGAGAGAGAGAGGGAAAGAGAGAGAAAATAAATTGAACAACTCCTTCTCCTGACTTTACTCTTATACATGCGCTTTCACATAGTGAAGTAAATAACAATGAGGAATGTACATGATAAAAGCTACCATGAGTGTACAGTTCCTACTCCTCTTGAGGGAACATTAACTGCCAGAGCAAAACCGTCATCCAGGAAATCTGAAAGACAGTCTACCTTATTCTCTAACATGGTTGGTGCTAAAAACACTGAAATAAATATCAAAGACGTTAATTCATCCATAGACACTAAAATTGCTGTGAAACATATGTATAACTTAGCACTTAAACTATTATTCTGAAACTACATCAGAGATAGAACTCAATTTACCCAACAACAAAACAGCATTCATGCACATCTGACCTTGCCGACAACTAAATTCTCCCACTCTGTAAGCCACACCCACAGACCATATACAGCATTTATTTTAATAGACAAATTCAATATGTTTTACAAATCCTCTACTTCATACAGATACTAATGCCAAGTTCAAAATAGAAACAAGTAGTTCTTACATTTGAAGAGCACAGCTGTTATTATAGATGAATATTTTTGCCAGAAAACATGAAATTAAATTTGAACAGAAGCCCAAAATTGTAAAACCACTTGAATAATATAAAGTGTAAATTATCAAATTTTAGTATACAGAGCTTTTATTGTTGTGTCTCCTCTTTCTTGTGTTTTGAAACCAGAGTTCTTACATGAATATTCATTAAGAGTTTTTCTGGAATCTTATTTGCCCTCTCTGAATCCGATCAAAAATACATTTTAATTCAGGTTACTTATAATCAGGTTCAAAATAAATGTGACTTCTTCTAAAAATGGGATTGCTGTGAGTAAGCCAGGCCTCATCTAGGAGTATAACAGGTTCTGATTCACAGATTTAAATACTGTTCCAGTAACATTCATTTATTTATCAAACATTTCTAAAGCAACTACTGCGTGTCAGGTTGCATGGCTGTAGATAGACTCATGACACAGAAATAGTGCATTTGTTATCCTCAAGTAAATTCAGACTAGTGGAGGCAACAAGTATGTAGAGATAATTGTAATACGTCGTAGTAAGTAAGCTATACAGAGGTACATGTTTGCAGAGATGGCTCATAGGAGGTACAGCCTACCTGTGGAAGAGATCATTAAACTGAGCTACAGTGAATATTCAAAGAATCACCAAGCAGATAAAGTGTTCTAAGCCCTGGGATAAACAAATGTAGAAGCTGTGGAGCATCTGAATACATTAGGGGACTGCCAGACATTTAGTATGTCAGAAACGTAGTGAGGCGAAGAGATGTAGGCAGTGTGGTTTGGAAAAGCAGAAATAGGAAAGGGCCAGATCATGGAGATCCTGGAAAAAATTAAGAAGAAAGTTATTGTGCTGAGGAATAATATAATCAGATACACATTTTTAAAAGATATTTCAGACTAAGTGTTTTCAGTAAAATGCGGAGGGCCAGGAGAGCAGTTAGGAAGTCATTTGATAATCCATGTGAAAGATGTTAAATGTTTCAAGTAAGAAAGTTAGTTCTGATATTAAAGGAGACGAGAGATTCAAAAGACACCAGCCTGGCCTAAACTTGACCTTATTTGTAAACTCAGGTCTTTAACTACTTAGAATGAAATTTTAGGATATACTAATTTATAGCGTATCCTAAAATTTTTAGATGTGTAGCCCAGAGGAAGACAGGAGTAAAAAAAAACAAAAAACAAACAAACACTTCCTTGATAATTCAAAGTAAGTGTGCACATGGTAATTAAAACATGGAATGATCTATCATTCCCTATAATATTGGTAAAGGCCTATAGTGCAAACTAAAATTAGGAGCATAAAGTATGTGCTAGTCTTGACCCTGTAACAGTTATCTGATAAGAGTCACTCGTTTACCCTCTTGGTGCTTCCATTATTCTGTCCATATTAGAACCAAATTACTGTGAGATGAACAAAACAAATTATGAAAAAAAAAACATTATTACCATCACTTTATGTGCCATTTTATTTCTAAAATTGTCTACATACATTAAAAAAGGTATTCTTACATATTTGTTAAGTTCCTTGAGTAATATTAGAATTATGAATAAAAATCTCCTCTTATGTAGTAAGATGAACTCAATTACATTAGCTCTTTCTTGTCAATTTGCTGGTAGAGGAGGGAGGAACATGGGCATTATAAAGAGCTATTAATTTTCTAAATTATACATTTATTATTATAAAATTATAAAAAACTAATAAAATTATTATTATTATAGAATAAAAAAATATATATTTAATTAAAGAGAATTCTCTAACAGCATCCATATGGATTTCCAAAGAGTCAATTTAATTCCTATCTGCCTAATTTTGACATCCTCTTTGTACACTGACAAAGAAAAAAAAATACTTCCTACTTTTGAGGCCTTTTATATCTTAAGCCACAAAACTCAGGATTCTTTTTTTTTTTTTTTAACACCTTTATTGGCATATAATTGCTTTGCAATGGTGTGTTAGTTTCTGCTGTATAACAAAGAGAATCAGCTATACATATACATACATCCCCATATCTGCTCCCTCCTGCGTCTCCATCCCACCCTTCCTATCCCACCCTTCTAGGTTGACACAAAGCACCGAGCTGATCTCCTTGTGCTATGCGGCTGCTTCCCACTAGCTACCTATTTTACATTTGGTAGTGTATATAGATCCATGCCACTTTCTCACTTCATCCCAGCTTACCCTTACCCCTCCCCATGTCCTCAAGTCCATTCTCTATGTCTGCGTCTTTATTCCTCTCCTGCCCCAAAGGTTATTCAGAAACATTCTTTTTTTTTTTAGATTCCGTATATATGTGTTAGCATACGGTATTTGTTTTTCTCTTTCTGACTTACTTCACTCTGTATGACAGTCTCTACGTCCATCCACCTCACTACAAATAACTCAATTTCATTTCTTCTTATGTCTGAGTAATATACCATTATATATATGTGCCACATCTTCTTTATCCATTCATCTGTTATGGCCACTTAGGTTGCTTCCATGTCCTGACTATTGTAAATACTGCTGCAATGAACATTGTGGTACATGACCCTTTTTGAATAATGGTTTTCTCAGGGTATATGCCCAGTAGTGGGATTGCTCGGTCATATGGTAGTTCTATTTTTCGTTTTTTAAGGAACCTCCATACTGTTCTCCATAGTGGCTGTATCAATTTACATTCCCACTAACAGTGCAAGAGGGTTCCCTTTTCTTCACACACTCTCCAGCATTTACTGTTTGTAGATTTTTTGATGATGGCCATTCTAAGGGGTGTGAGGTGATACCTCATTGTAGTTTTGATTTGCATTTCTCTAGTGATTAGTGATGTTGAGCATCCTTTCATGTGTTTGTTGGTGATCTGTATTTCTTCTTTGGAGAAAGGGCTGTTTAGGTTTTCTGCCCATTTTTGGATTGGGTTGTTTGTTTTTTAGATATGGAGATGCATGAGCTGCTTGTATATTTTGGAGATTAACCCTTTGTCAGTTGCTTTGTTTGCAAATATTTTTTCCCATTCTGAGTTGTCTTTTCATCTTGTTTATGGTTTCCTTTGCTGTGCAAAAGCTTTTAAGTTTAATTAGGTCCCATTTTTTAATTTTTGTCTTTATTTCCATTTCTTTAGGAGGTGGGTCAGAAAGGATCTTGCTGTGATTTATGTCATAGAGTGTTCTGCCTATGTTTTCCTCTAAGAGTTTGATAGTGTCTGGCCTTACATTTAGGTCTTTAATCCATTTTGTGTTTATTTTTTTGTATGGTGTTTGGAAGTGTTCTAATTTCATTCTTTTACATGTAGCTGTCCAGTTCTCCCAGCACCACTTATTGAAGAGGCTGTCTTTTCTCCATTGTGTATTCTTGCCTCCTTTTTCAAAGATAGGGTGACCATATGTGCATGGGTTTATCTCTGGGCTTTCTATCCTGTTCCATTGATCTATATTTCTGTTTTTGTGCCAGTACCATACTGTCTTGATTGCTGTAGCTTTGTAGTATAGTCTGTAGTCAGGGAGACTGATTCCTCCAGCTCAGTTTTTATTTCTCAAGATTGCTTTGGCTACTCGGGGTCTTTTGTGTTTCCATACAAACTGTGGAATTTTGTGTTCTAGTTCTATGAAAAATGCCAGTGGTAGTTTGATAGGGATTGCATTGAATCTGTAGATTGCTTTGGGTAGTAGAGTCATTTTCACAATGTTGATTCTTCCAATCCAACAACATGGACTTCTCCGCATCTGTTTGTATTATCTTTAATTTCTTTCATCAGTGTCTTACAGTTTTCTGTATACAAGTCTTTTGTCTCCTTAGGTAGGTTTATTCCTAGGTATTTTATTCTTTTTGTTGCAGTGGTAAATGGGAGTGTTTTCTTAATTTCACTTTCATATTTTTCATCATTAGTGTATAGGAATGCAACAGATTTCTGGGCATTAATTTTGTATCCTGCTAATTTACCAGATTCATTTATTAGCTCTACTAGTTTTCTGGTTGCATCTTTAGGATTCTCTATGTATAGCAACATGTCATCTGCAAAGAGTGACAGTTTTACTTCTTCTTTTCAAATTTGGATTCCTTTTATTTCTTTTTCTTCTCTGATTACTGTGGCTAAAACTTCCAAAACTATGTCAAATAATAGTGGTGAGAGTGGGCAACCTTGTCTTGTTCCTGATCTTAGTGGAAATGGTTTCAGTTTATCAACATTGAGAACGATGTTGGCTGTGGGTTTGTCATATATGGCCTATATTATGTTGAGGTAAGTTCACTCTATGTCTACTTTCTGGAGGGTTTTTATCGTAAATGGGTGTTGAATTTTGTCAAAAGCTTTTTCTACATCTTTTGAGAAGATCATATGGTTTTTGTTCTTCATTTTGTTAATATGGTGTATCACATTGATTGATTTGCATATACTGAAGAATCCTTGCATTCTTGGGATAAACCCCACTTCATCATGGTGTATGATCCTTTTAATGTGCTGTTGGATTCTGTTTGTTAGTATTTTGTTGAGGATTTTTGCATCTATGTTCATCAGAGATATTGGCCTGTAGTTTTCTTTTTTTGTGACCTCTTTGTCTGGTTTTGGTATCAGGGTGATGGTGGCCTCGTAGAATGAGTTGGGGAGTGTTCCTCCCTCTGCAATATTTTGGAAGAGTTTGAGAAGGATAGGTGTTAGCTCTTCTCTAAATGTTTGATAGAATTCGCCTGTGAAGCCATCTGGTCCTGGGCTTTTGTTTGTTGATAGATTTTTAATCACAGTTTCAATTTCACTGCTTGTGATTGGTCTGTTTATATTTTCTATTTCTTTATGGTTCAGTCTCGGAAGGTTGTTCTTTTCTAAGAATTTGTCCATTTCTTCCAGTTTGTCCATTTTATTGGCATATAGGTGCTTGTAGTAATCTCTCATGATCCTTTGAATTTCTACAATGTCAGTTGTTACTTCTTCTTTTTCATTTCTAATTCTATTGATTTGAGTCTTCTCCCTTTTTTTCCTGATGAGTCTGGCTAATGGTTTATCAATTTTGTTTATCTTCTCAAAGAACCAGCTTTTAGTTTTATTGATCTTTGCTATCATTGCCTTCATTTCTTTTTCATTTATTTCTGATCTGATCTTTATGATTTCTTTCCTTCTGCTAACTTTGGGGGTTTTCTGTTCTTCTTTCTCTAATTGCTTTAGGTGTAAGGTTAGGTTGTTTATTTGAGAGTTTTTTTTTTTTTTTCTTGAGGTAGGATTATATTGCTATAAACTTCCCTCTTAGAACTGCCTCTGATGCATCCCAAAGGTTTTGGGTTGTTGTGTTTTCATTGTCATTTGTTTTTAGGTAATTTTTGATTTCTTCAGTGATCTTTTGGTTCTGTAGTAGTGTATTGTTTAGTCTCCACGTGTTTGTATTTTTTACAGTTTTTTTCCTGTAATTGATATCTAGTCTCATAGTGTTGTGGTTGGAAATGATACGATTACGAATTCAATTTTCTTAAATTTACCCAGGCTTAATTTGTGACCCAAGATATGATCTATCCTGGAGAATGTTCCATGAACACTTGAGTAGAAAGTGTATTCTGTTGTTTTTGGATGGAATGTCCAATAAATATCAGTTAAGTCCATCTTGTTTAGTGTGTCATTTAAAGCTTGTATTTCCTTATTTATTTTCTTTTTGGATGATCTGTCCATTGGTGAAAGTGAGCTGTTAAAGTCCCCTTCTATGATTGTGTTACTGTCAATTTCCCCTTTTATGGCTGTTAGCATTTGTCTTATGTACTGAGGTGCTCCTATGTTGGGTGAATAAATATTTACAATTGTTATATATTCTTCTTGGATTGATCCCTTGATCATTATGTAGTGTCTCTTGTAATAGACTTTATTTTAAAGTCTATTTTGTCTTATATGAGAATTGCTACTCCAGCTTTCTTTTGATTTCCATTTGCATGGAATATCTTTTTCTATCCCCTCACTTTCAGTCTGTATGTCCGTAGGTCTGAGGTGGGTCTCTTGTAGACAGCATATATACGGGTCTTCTTTTTGTATCCATTCAGCCAGTCTATGTCTTTTGGTTGTAGCTTTTAATCCATTTACATTTAAGGTAATTATCAACATTTATGTTCGTATTACCATTTTCTTAATTGTTTTGGGTTTGTCATTGTCGGTCTTTTCCTTCTCTTGTGTTTCCTACCTAGAGAAGTTTCTTTTGCATTTGTTGTAATGCTGGTTTGGTGGTGCTGAATTCTCTTAGGTTTTGCTTGTCTGTAAAGTTTTTAATTTCTCTGTGGAATATGAATGAGATCCTTCCTTGTAGAGTAATCTTGGTTGTAGGTTTTTCCCTTTCATCACTTTAAATATGTCCTGTCACTCCCTTCTGGCTTGCAGAGTTTCTGCTGAAAGATCAGCTGTTAACCTTATGGGGGTTCCCTTGTATGTTATTTGTTGTTTTCCCCTTGCTGCTTTTAATATTTTTTCTTTGTATTTAATTGTTGATAGTTTGATTAATATGTGTCTTGGCGTGTTTCTCCTTTCATTTGTCCTGTATGGAACTCTCTGCACTTCCTGGACTTACTGACTATTTCCTTTCCCGTATTAGGGAAGTTTTCAACTATAATCTCTTCAAATATTTTCTCAGTCCCTTTCTTTTTATCTTCTTCTCCTGGGACTCCTATAATTCGAATGTTCATATGTTTAATGTTATCCCAGAGGTCTCTGAGACTGTCCTCTATTCTTTTCATACTTTTTTCTTTATCCTGCTCTGTGGTAGTTATTTCCACTATTTTATTTTCCAGGTCACTTATGCATTCTTCTGCCTCAGTTATTCTGCTAAGGATTCCTTCTAGAGAATTTTTAATTTCACTTATTATGGTGTTCATCATTGTTTGCTCTTTAGATCTTCTAGGTCCTTGTTAAATGTTTCTTGTATTTTCTCCATTCTATTTCCAAGATTTTGGATCATCCTTACTATCATTATTCTGATTCTTTTTCAGGTAGACTGCCTATTTCCTCTTCATTTGTTTGGTCTGGTAGGTTTTTACCTTGCTCCTTCATCTGTTGTGTGTTTCTCCGTCATCTCATTTTGCTTCACTTACTGTGTTTGGGGTCTCCTGTTCACAGGCTCCAAGTTTGTAATTCCCATTGTTTTTGGTGTCTGCCCCCAGTGGATAAGGTTGGTTCAGTGGGCTGTGTAGGCTTCCTGGTGGAGGGGACTGGTGCCTGTGTTCTGGTGGATGAGGCTGGATCTTGTCTTTCTGTTGGGCAGGACTATGTCCGTTGGTGTGTTTTGGGGTGTCTGTGAACTTACTATGATTTTAAGCAGCTTCTCTGCTAATGGGTGTGGTTGTGTTTCTCTCTTGCTAGTTGTTTGACATAGGGTGTCCAGCACTGTAGCTTGCTGTTCGTTGAGTGGAGCTGCGTCTTAGCATTGAGATTGAGATCTCCAGGCGAGCTTTCTCTGTTTGATATTATGTGGGGCCAGGAGGTCTCTGGTGGACCAGTGTCCTGAACTTGGCTCTCCCTCCTCACAGGCTCAGGCTTGACACCTGGCCAGAGCACCAAGACCCTGTCAGCCACACGGCTCAGAACAAAAGGGAGAAAAAAAAAGAAAGAAAGAAAAAGTAAATAAAATATAATAAATAAAGTTAATAAAATAAAACATAAAAATAAATATTATTAAAAATAAAAAAGTACTGAAAAAAAAAAGAAGAGAGCAACCAAACCAAAAAAACAAATCCACCAATGATAATAAGCGCTAAAAATGATACAAAAAATAAAAAATAAAAATAAACGGACAGAGATAACCCTAGGGCAAATGGTAAAAGCAAAGCTATACAGACCAAATCACACAAAGAAGCATACAGATACACACTTTCAAAAAGAGAAAAGGAAAAAATATATATATATATAAAAAGAAAAAAAGAGGAAGAGAGCAACCAAATCAATAAACAGATCTACCAATGATAATAAGCTCTAAATACTAAACTAAGATAAACAGAAAACCAGAAACAAATTAGATGCAGAATGCAAACCCCAAGTCTACAGTTGCTCCCAAAGTCCACCACCTCAATTTTGGGATGATTGGTTGTCTATTCAGGTATTCCATTAATGCAGGGTACATCAAATTGATTGTGGAGATTTAATCTGCTGCTCCTAAGGCTGCTGGGAGAAGTTTCCCTTTCTCTTCTTTGTTCGCACAGCTCCTGGGGTTCAGCTTTGGATTTGGACCCGCCTCTGCATTTAGGTCGCCTGAGGGTGTCTGTTTCCCGCCCAGACAGGACGGGGTTAAGGTGGCAGCTGCTTAGGGGGCTCTGGCTTTCTCAGGCCGGGGTGAGGGAGGGGTACCGAATGTGGGGCGAGCCTGCGGTGGCAGAGGCCAGCGTGACGTTGCAACAGCCTGAGGCTCACCACGTGTTCTTCCGGGGAAGTCGTCCCTGGATCACGGGATCCTGGCAGTGGCAGGCTGCACAGGCCCCCAGGAGGGGAGGTGTAGATAGTGCCCTGTGCTTGCACACAGGCTTCTTGGTGGCTGCAGTGGCAGCCTTAGCGTCTCTCGCCCATCTCTTGTGTCTGTGCTGAGAGCTGCGGCTTGCGCCTGTCTCTGGAGCTCATGTAGGCAGTGCTCTGAATCCCCTCTCCTCATGCACCCCAAAACAGTGGTCTCTTGCCTCTTCGGCAGATCCAGGCTTTTTCCCTGACTCCCTCCCGGCTAGCTGTGGTGCACTAGCCCCCTTCAGGCTGTGTTCACGCAGCCAACCCCAGTCCTCTCCCTGGGATCTGACCTCCGAAGCCTAAGCCTCAGCTCCAAGCCCCCACCCGTCCCAGCGGGTGAGCAGACAAGCCTCTTGGGCTGGTGAGTGCTGGTCGGCACCGATCCTCTGTGCGAGGGTCTCTCCGCTTTGCCCTCTGCACCCCTGTTGCTGCACTCTCCTCCGTGGCTCTGAAGCTTCCCCCCTCTGCCACCCGCTGTCTCCACCCGCAAAGGGGCTTCCTAGTGTGTGGAAACCTTTCCTCCTTCACAGCTCCCTCGCAATGGTGCAGGTCCTGTCCATATTCTTTTGTCTCTGTTTTCTTTTATCTTTGCCCTACACAGGTACGTGGGGAGTTTCTTGCCTTTTGGGAAGTCTGAGGTCTTTTGCCAGTGTTCAGTGGGTGTTCTGTAGAAGTTGTTCCACATGTAGATGTATTTTTGATGTATTTGTGGGGAGGAAGGTGTTCTCCACGTCTTACTCCTCCGCCGTCTTGAAGGTCTCAGAACTCAGGATTCTAGAAAAGACTGAACACCTACTATAAGTATTTCCTACTATTCTTACCAACCATGGTATTGTTGGTGATGAAATAAGATATATTTCCAACACCTTAGAAAGCAGGTGCTTTTATTTTTTTCTCTTTTCATATCTGATGAAAAATATCAATAGCCATTGGATGATTTATCTGTATAAATACTGCTTTACCTTTGCCTGTTTATTTATAAAATTATTTTTGAGAGTTATTTGAAGTGCATAAAGGAAAAAAGTTGATATCAAATACCAAAATTGTATAGTATTGAAGCTAGAAAGTTAACTTGGCCCCCAAAATAATGGAATTAAAATACATTCTATTTCATTGAAGTATTCTTGGACATTTGTTTTTAGTTTTATATAGACTTTATAATCAAGGCGGTTGTTTTATTTAAAAATTTAAAGTCGGGCTTCCCTGGTGGTGCAGTGGTTGAGAATCTGCCGGCCAATGCAGGGGACACGGGTTCGAGCCCTGGTCTGGGAAGATCCCACATGCCACGTGGCAACTAGGCCCGTTCGCCACAACTACTGAGCCTGCGCGTCTGGAGCCTGTGCTCTGCAACAAGAGAGGCCGCGACAGTGAGAGGCCCGTGCACCGCGATGAAGAGTGGCCCCCGCTTGCCGCAACTAGAGAAAGCCCTCGCACAGAAACGAAGACCCAACACAGCCAAAAATAAAAATTAATTAATTAATTAAAAAAATTTAAAGTCTACATTAAATTTAACAAAAGTAAGTTGTTTTATTTCATCTTTATAGGGTCCATATTGATTATATGCTGTAATAAAGTTTGAGAGAATCTGTTCTAAAGCTTTGCTATGGATTTTAGAAGTGAATGCTGCAGTTATTTTCTGTTGGGATGTGTGAGATTGTTCACTGCCCTTCGGTTTATACATTCTGGATTGCTGCTCAGCTGTCATAAGTCTCTTGAAAGAGGAAATAGTGAATCATTCCTTAAGAGCAATTACCAGTCACATATGAGAAAGCAAATTTGAGCAAACTCATTTGTAACATACTTCTAACTTTGCATTAATGTGGATTTGTTTATACAAATAACCCATCAATTATGTTGTATTCCAAATCCACAGAATTACACTAAATCTTTCAAAACATCAAAGACATGAACATAAAAAAGAAATATGAAATTGAAGAGGTATAATTTAAGAGAAACTGAATGACTGAAACATAAGGAGTGTCCATATCCCTAATTTATGCCTACCTAATCCTTTGATCCTCGGCTCTATTGATGAGAATCTAATTATGGTAAAATCATTTTTCTAACTTCAGAAATGTTGTGTTTTGCTCACATATATTTCCATTCATATTTTCAAACATGACTTAGCTCTGTCAAAATGAAGAAACAGACACGAGAGGTAGCGATATACCTGACAGAACCACTGACAGGGTTTTATAATACAGAAACTGAGAACAAGTTTATTTTTATCTTGGTAAGATTTTGAAAGGATGGTCTCAGCAACGTTAGAAGCTGAGTGTGGTGGGTACAAGGAGGTGCTGGGTGGAATGTAGGTGAGCAGGGTGGTTTGCTGCATGGGCAGTGGGAAGGGAAGCCCCTTCTTCTGGAGGCTCAGTCAGAGATCTTGTGCTCTCCTGCTTGCCCTGGCTATGCCTCTAACAGGCTGGGTCACTGCTCACCAGGGCAGAAATTGTGTTCTTTTCTTTGTACACACACACACACACACACACACACAGACACACACCTTTTTGCACAACTACTGTACCAACAAGGTCTCTCTGAGAGTACGTGGTACGTGTTTCTGACTTCCAGAAAGGGGGCATTATAAGGAGAGGTACTGAGACTAGTTTAGTGACCCTGGGTCTGCTCCAGTTCTACAATTCTAGTGTTAGCTTGAGTGCAGGGTGAGTGTGATGGACCCACAATTTGAAGAACATCAAAATTAATTTCTATATATGGGTTCTAGTTTCAGCTCTACCGCTCACTAACTAATCTGGACCTCAGCCTCCCCATCTATATAGAGATGCTAAGTTTTTACCTGCCACAAAGTTGGTTGTGCACATCAGTTGGGGTGCTGCGATCACTTCATAAGCTGAAAAGTGCTGGAGACACATGAGCTCTTATTGATAGGTGCTACCCTAGCTGAGGAGAGAATGGTGCACTTGGAAGGGTAAAGGCAGGTTTTTCTTGGCAATGCAATATTTATCCCAAGAGATTTTTTTTAAAAAAAAAAAAAGGAGGAGACTGGGGGAAAAAAAGCAACAGTTTTTGACTCGTACATCTCTTAAGCTCCACAGAGCCTATTTTGTGAACAAGACTGAAGAATTTTTGATGCTAAAAACAGTTTCAGCTATGTGAGAAGGTTGTATAATTTTTAAGACTCTGCATCCACACCTTGAATTTGCATATTCAGGACAGAGAGAAAGGCAGAGGAAGAAAATGGCAGAGAACAGTTTAAGCCATATGTGAAACTTGGCCAACTGAGGAATATAGAATGTTTGTTCTCAACAGGCCATCTCTACTTTAATCTCTAAACTATTTGATAATCTCAGAATACCAATACCTCACACCACTCTATCTTACAGTTCTCACCAAAAGTGGAGACATTCTGTAAATAGTCCGACCCCGATTTAAACATACCTATAATCACTGCATCTAAAATCGTTCTGTCAAGGAAGCTACTTTTTTTTTTTCCCCTAATTTTTCAAATGACCTTTTTTGATTAGAACACATAGGTAAGGCCAGACTTAGCTGTAATGTTTTGGATCCAGTAATTGCCCATGTAGGAAACATGAAACAATGCTACTGGAATTTTAACTGGGGATATACTCACAAATTCTGTTACATGGGAGAAGTAGCAAAATATACCATGATAAGAAAAATAGTTACTGGAAATATTATGTCAACAAACTGTGAGCTATACCATTAATCAATAGCAGTAACATTAAGCATGTGTCAGTATTGCAGTATTGTGCCCCTGAATTAGTCTACAATAGGCAGTCATTTGCCCTTCCATGTTATTTGTCCTAACAAATTAAGTGCCTAGAGGCCATGGATGCAGAGGAGCTCAGAGTGGGGCGCAGTTACAAATTTGTAGTAACTCTTCTAACCTTTAAGTCAGTGCTTTTTTTACTAAAAACTCTGTAGGATGTGCTTATAGAATATGCAAAAAGCATTTAGGATCTTTTTATAGCAGAAAAAAAAGACAGCACATACATATTGTCAAGGCATAAACAATATTCAAGCAAGCCAGTTTTAAATGAGAGCATGCCTATGCATAACATAGCTAGAGTAGTACATCATAAAAGTAATTTATGTGACAAGTTATTTTACTTTCTAATATTCCCCATTTAAATGTTGATTGTTTCCTAAATCACAGCTTTTAACACCAAGTCTAGAAGCCACTATAAGCATCTTTATTGCCTTTATGATCTTACAAGAAAAATGTAAATACCCAGAGGTTTAGAAGGGTTTTTTATGTAGGAACAAAATAGAATTGGTAACAAAACTACTACATAAATCACCCAAGCATGGCAATGTGTCTGGGATTGCTTATATTTATCTTTATTCCTCATTCCATTATTACTTCCTAGTGGAATACTCAACATTCCAACCACCGGAATGCCATCTTTCAAACACCTCTATTGTTCACCAAATCATAAATAAGAACATAAATAAGTAAATTCTAAGCACAAACATGGATGGTGTGTCAAGCTTCCTTGAGATTTTGGGTTATATATAACTCATAATTCTTACAGAAGACATTGAAAGATTGTAGGCACTTTGCTCAAGTTTCCCACACAAGTGAATCAATAGTAGTTTTCAGTCATGATTCTGAAATGGTTCTTATGTGCAAGGATTTCCACATCACTGATTCAACCATCAAAGCAGTTTGGAATTTCAATTATTCTGTCTTTAGAGCCTTCATAAAAAAGAGATAAGCCATGTTCCATTGAGACCTTACTTTTGAGAGATCTTTATCTGCAACTCTTCCTACTAAAGATATCAAGATTTGATTTTTTTTATGAGGGCCATGAGTATAATAGTTAATAAGTTCATAAACTGTTTTCAATCCATGACTTATTAGTCCAAGAACGTTAACTTGGGCAAAAACAAATGACAATAAACCCAGAAATAAGAGAGGGGGTTATTTGGGTTTTTTTGTCTGTTTAAATTGATTTTAGTTTAATGTTTGTTTGTTTTAAAGAAAGAACAGGAATGTGATTTTTTTTGTTCACAGACTGGCAGGACGAAGACAGCAAGAGATTCTTTTTACATAGTGGTGGGTGAGCATGTCATTTTCAAAAAACAAACTAACAAGCCAACCAATGATTCCCTCAGGTTTCAGGCCTATCTTGAAGGCTAATGGTCACGTCAAGTGATCAGGGGCATCTCCCTATATAGGTGTCTATTAAATGGTCTTCTATGAACTGATATAGAAGAAGGGATGGAGAAATGGGCTATTCTTTAGTATCTTCAAAGATTAAGATTTAAAGGCATACTTTTCTTTCTTGTTAAGTGCATATATAATGCTTCAGAGTATTATCTGGTTACAAGAGGGAATTAATGTAGTGAATTATAATTACGACATAGAAAAAATTTGGACTAAAAATTTGGACTCAGCACTTTTAAAACAATGTGTCAATTTCCAAATTATAAAGGTGATGACAAATTTAAATATAAATTTAAATTACTATCAAATCTAAAGCATATGTAGAACATATTCTCTTCTTTGTCATTCCCACAGATCCTTAGAATCAGGAAAAGAATATAGAATATGTATTAAAATAATACATTGAATTAGGAAAAAAGCTGACATATGTTTACTCTGATATCATGGATAGAATTATCTTTGCCTTAAACATTTTAAGTTAGGCATATGTTAGAAGTTTCTGGATATTAGCATTATTAATTCATGAAGCACTTTCTAATTCTCTTATTCAACAGTAATCTTCCTTACTGTCTGCAATATCACTTTGTTAATATGTCATACCAATTACTTTTTTAAATTAATTTATTTATTTATTTATTTATTTTTGGCTGTGTTGGGTCTTCGTTTCTGTGCAAGGGCTTTCTCTAGTTGTGGCAAGTGGGGGCCACTCTTCATCGCGGTGCGCGGGCCTCTCACTGTCGCGGCCTCTCTTGTTGCGGAGCACAGGCTCCAGACGCGCAGGCTCAGTAGTTGTGGCTCACAGCCCTAGTTGCTCCGCGGCATGTGGGATCTTCCCAGACCAGGGCTCGAACCCGTGTCCCCTGCATCGGCAGGCAGATTCTCAACCACTGCGCCACAAGGGAAGCCCAGCTTTTGAATACCTTATATTATGAGGTACACATCTTTTTTTTCTTCCCTACTAAATTAAAAGTACTACAATGGTAGGTACTACATGGTATTTCATTTTTGTATTTATGGCATTAGGTTTTTTGCTTGGAGTAGAGGAAATATTTGAAATATGTTTATTAAACAGAATAGGCCATCTTTCTTCATCTTATTTGCCATAAGGTCATGACTAAATGTAATTACTTAAAATTGATGTTAATTGAGAAATGTGATGTGCTCAAGGGATTAAAGACACTGGAGAAATTAGAAAGCATCTGTTTCTATACTTTATATATAAATATTTTTAAAATTATGTTGAAAATTAAATAATCCAAGCGTGGTGCTTACGTTTATTTGAAATGATAGTTTTCACCCTCTCCCAATCTCACTTAAAAAGGTTTTCTTTTTTATTTCCTGTAGCTGAGTGAAGAAAGAAAATGTATTTTTGGCCCATGGGAAATGGTTAGTTTCTTAAAATTTACTGAAGATTTTGTGAATGATGCCTTAGAACAAACTCTGATTGCAAGCATGCAGCATTTTCTAATGATGCTAATCCCGAGATAATTTTTAAAGAAAAATAATTTGCTTCTGTTGCAATGAAGACTTAATAGAATCTCAGCAGGCAAAGCCTCAGCTTATAGTAAATTCCCAGGCAAGATTTCCCAACTATAAATAAAACATATGAGTTCTTCATGTCTTCATATTTACAGACAAAAAGTGTTTACCAAACAGAAAGGCATATAAATAATTTCCGCTGCATCTCAAAATGCTAATACTCAATAGAATATTTCATGAAGTATTTACATAGCACTGCTAGAGACTACAGTGAACTGTAAATCATGACACACTTCAGTACAAGACTCAAAAATAAGTTCCATGATTTTAGAAACATAACTCGTAGGCTACATTAGATTTTTCTGCCTAGGATTTGTCACTTGTTTTTGTACAGATGTACAGCCGCACATACACACCAAAGACCTTTCATTTCATGTTAAACTTCCTCCAATGTGTTCAGTTTTGAATCTGTCAGTATTATACAACTAATAAAAGCACTATAACAAAGTAATAAAGAGCTAAGGTAACTGGGCTCATTAAAAGGAGCACGTTCTCATGATTTTCTCTCCAGATCGCCTTTTTAAAAACTTTAATGATTTGTGCTGTACCTTCTTGCTGGGGAGCTGAGGGTATGTGTAGAAATGTTTTTGACATGTTCTTGGAGAAAGCAGAAGGTGGAAAAGAATGTGAAAGGAAGAATTAAAGAAGACCAAGAGTACGTGTAAATACACAGAAACTAAAAAGAGTGAGCTTGCAGTTAGTTATCTTTCCCATAGGAATTCCTAACAGTTGATTACATGTATTCATCAAGTCAGGAAAAGGGAATCAAAGATTCAGCTCCATGTGAAGATTCAGTGTTCAAATTTATTTAAGTCTAGGTAGGTAAACTTGTAGGATAAAACATGAATGAGTGAATCTAAAGAAAGACTGAATTTTCTGGGAACAACATTCCTTTATCTCAATTCACTGGATTATGAGTCCTGGTGTAAAATACAGTAGAATCTGTTGATTTGTTTTTTAGTTCTTTATATATAAGAGACTTCTGACATATAGGCAGTATAACATTAATAAAAATATATTTTGCAATTAAAATGGAGAGACTTTGTTGGGACTGTTTTACTCCAGCTAAATTTTTTATACTCAACACATAAACTGGTAGCTAGTAGTATATCATTTAAAGTACTACTGTGAAGTTATCCAAACAGCATTTAATTTAGGTGAAATAATTCACAGTGGGTCAGATTTGAAATATAATTTATTGTTCTCATGTGAAGGAAACAACAGTGAGAAATGAGAAATGACAAATTTGCAACAACAAATATCTTCAGTAATTAAGTCCAGTGCAGTAAATTAACAAATTCTAGGAAATGTAGTTTCAGGAAACTATTGTTGCTGGATAGATACCCTGAAGTTAACTTATTACGGGGCAGTGGTTCAGAGCATAGGCTTAAGAGCACGGTCTTCAGAAAGTTATGCAACTGTTTTCTGCATGTTTCTTTATCTATAAGGTGTAGACAGTGATAACATTTGCCTCATATATGTCTTGAGAGCAAGCTATTAATACATAATTTAATTGATGTAGGCATTTAAACTGATAGATGACACATCCAAAATATTGCTGTAATGTCTTGATTCAACCAGCGAAAGGAAAATGATGGTGCTTCAGTATTTATTCATGGGATGATAGAAATCTACTCTAAGCTTTTCTTTTTCTTTCTACTTATTTAGGTTCATGACATAGGAAATAGAGAACAAACAAATACACATTTAATGCTTGTAGCTAAACATATCCATTCAAATATTTAAATATAGAGTTACTGGGACATATGAAGGATCTTACATGTTTTTGTTTTTTAATTAATTTTTATTGGAGCTATAGTTGATTTACAATGTTGTGTTAGTTTCTACTGTACAGCAAAGTGAATCAGTTATATATATACATATATCCATTCTTTTTTAGATTCTTTTCACATTTGGTCATTACAGAGTATTGAGTAGAGTTCCCTGTGCTATATAGTATGTTCTTATTAGTTATCTATTTTATATATAATAGTGTGTATATATCAATCCCAATCTCCCAATATGTCCTTCTCCCCCTTTCCCCCTCTTATGTGTTTTTGAAAGAAAAGAGAAGAAATAGTTACTTGACAAATGTCGAGGGACTTCTCTGGCAGTCCAGAGGTTAGGATCTGGCACTTCCACTGACATAGGCCAGGGTTCGATTGCTGGTGGGGGAGCTAAGATCCCACAAGCCACAGGCTGTGGCCAAAAAAAAAAAAAAAACAACAAAAGACAGATATAGAACTAAACATTGTTGCAAGGACAGAGAATATTACAGGAGAAGCCATTATATATAATTTCAATTTAAGAAAATTGTCTTAAATGAAATTTTAAATGTTTATATCAGTATATTTTTTAAATTATCACATTCTTGATATGTAATAATATTTTTTAAACTTATGTACCTAGAATCAGAATATCTAGGTCAGAAGCAATGTTAAGTGTAATCAAATCCAATTCTACAACCAACAGGTTAAAAATTGGACCTACATGTACTAATGGAATAAATATTTGGAAGCCTTTTTTAAATTAATATGTGTCATTTAATCTCATGTACAAAATTGGGCACTGACACTGAAAAATAGCTTGATGCAATAAAATGATGTGAGTTCATTGTTAATTGAAATGTTGGTGAAACATTGTCATTGAAATCTGAATCAAATCTTGATGGTAATAAAGGAATTTCTCATTGTCCTTTTTTTTTTTTTTTAAACAACTTTATTGGAGTATAATTGCTTTACAATGGTGTGTTAGTTTCTGCTTTATAACAAAGTGAATCAGTTATACATATACATATGTCCCCATATCTCTCCCCTCTTGCTTCTCCCTCCCTCCCACCCTCCCTATCCCATGCCTCTAGGTGGTCACAAAGCACTGAGCTGATCTCCCTGTGCTATGTGGCTGCTTCCCACTAGCTATCTGTTTTACGTTTGGTAGTGTATATATGTCCATGCCACTCTCTCACTTTGAGCCAGCTTACCCTTCCCCCTCCCCGTATCCTCAAGTCCATTCTCTAGTAGGTCTGTGTCTTTATTCCTGTCTTGCCCCTAAGTTCTTCATGACCTTTTTTTTGTAGATTCCATATATATGTGTTACCATACGGTATTTGTTTTTCTCTTTCTGACTTATTTCACTCTGTATGACAGACTCTAGGTCCATCCACCTCACTACAAATAACTCAATTTCGTTTCTTTTTATGGCTGAGTAATATTCCATTATATATATGTGCCACATCTCCTTTATCCATTCATCTGTCAGTGGACACTTAGGTTGCTTCCATGTCCTGGCTATTGTAAATAGAGCTGCAGTGAACATTTTGGTACATGACTCTTTTTGAATTACGGTTTTCTCAGGGTATATGCCCAGTAATGGGATTGCAGGGTCGTATGTTAGTTCTATTTTTAGTTTTTGAAGGAGCCTCCATACTGTTCTCCATAGTGGCTGTATCAATTTACATTCCCACCAACAGTGGAAGAGGGTTCTCTTTTCTCCACACCCTCTCCAGCATTTGTTGCTTGTAGATTTTCTGATGATGCCCATTCTAACTGGTGTGAGGTGATACCTCATTGTAGTTTTGATTTGCATTTCTCTAATAATTAGTGATGTTGAGCAGCTTTTCATGTGCTTCTTGGCCATATTTATGTCTTCTTTGGAGAAACGTCTATTTAGGTCTTCTGCCCATTTTTGGATTGGGTTGTTTACTTTTTTGATATTGAGCTGCATGAGCTGCTTGTAAATTTTGGAGATTAATCCTTTGTCAGTTGCTTCATTTGCAAATGTTTTCTCCCATTCTGAGGGTTCTCTTCTCGTCTTGTTTATGGTTTCCTTTGCTGTGCAAAAGCTTTTAAGTTTCATTAGGTCCCATTTGTTTATTTGTGTTTTTATTTCCATTTATCTAGGAGGTGGGTCAAAAATGATCTTGCTGTGGTTTAAGTCATAGAGTGTTCTGCCTATGTTTTCCTCTAAGAGTTTGATAGTGTCTGGCTTTACACTTAGGTCTTTAATCCATTTTGAGTTTATTTTTGTGTATGGTGTCAGGGAGTGTTCTAATTTCATACTTTTACATGTACCTGTCCAATTTTCCCAGCACCACTTATTGAAGAGGCTGTCTTTTCTCCACTGTATATTCTTGCCTCCTTTATCAAAGATATGGTGACCATATGTGTGTGAGTTTATCTCTGGGCTTTCTGTCCTGTTCCATTGATCTATATTTCTGTTTCTGTGCCAGTACCATACTCTCTTGGTTACTGTAGCTTTGTAGTATAGTCTGAAGTCAGGGAGCCTGATTCCTCCAGCTCCATTTTTCTTTCTCAAGATTGCTTTGGCTATTTGGGGTCTTTTGTGTTTCCATACAAATTGTGAAATTTTTTGTTCTAGTTCTGTGAAAAATGCCAGTGGTAGTTTGATAGGGATTGCATTGAATATGTAGATTTCTTTGGGTAGTAGAGTCATTTTCACAATGTTGATTCTTCCAATCCAAGAACATGGTATATCTCTCCATCTACAGATTCTGTTTGCTAGTATTTTGTTGAGGATTTTTGCATCTATGTTCATCAGTGATACTGGCCTGTACTTTTCTTTCTCTGTGATATCTTTGTCTGGTTTTGGTATCAGGGTGATGGTGGCCTCGTAGAATGAGTTGGGGAGTGTTCCTCCCTCTGCAGTATTTTGGAAGAGTTTGAGAAGGATAGGTGTTAGCTCTTCTCTAAATGTTTGATAGAATTTGCCAGTGAAGCCATCTGATCCTGGGCTTTTGTATGTTAGAAGATTTTTAATCACAGTTTCAATTTCAGTGCTTTTGATTGGTCTGTTCATATTTTCTATTTCTTTATGGTTCAGTCTCGGAAGGTTGTGCATTTCTAAGAATTTGTCCATTTCTTCCAGGTCGTCCATTTTATTGGCATATAGTTGCTTGAAGTAATCTCTCATGATCCTTTGTATTTCTGCAGGATCAGTTGTTACTTCCCCTTTTTCATTTCTAATTCTATTGATTTGAGTCTTCTCCCTTTTTTTCTTGATGAGTCTGGCTAATGGTTTATCAATTTTGTTTATCTTCTCAAAGAATCAGCTTTTAGTTTTATTGATCTTTGCTATTGTTTCCTTCATTTCTTTTTCATTTATTTCTGATCTGATCTTTATGATTTCTTTCCTTCTGCTAACATTGGGCGTTTTTTGTTCTTCTTTCTCTAATTGCTTTAGGTGTAAGGTTAGGTTGTTTATTTGAAATATTTCTTCTTTCTTAAGGTAGGATTGTATTGCTATAAACTTCCCTCTTAGGACTGCTATTGCTGCATCCCATAGGTTTTGGGTCGTCGTGTTTTCATTATCATTTGTTTCCAGGTATTTTTTGGTTTCCTCTTTGATTTCTTCAGTGATCTCTTGGTTATTAAGTAGTGTATTGTTTAGCGTCCATGCGTTTGTATTTTTTACTGATTTTTTTCCTGTAATTGATATCTACTCTTGTAGCGTTGTGGTCGGAACAGATACTTGATATGATTTCAATTTTCTTAAATTTATCAAGGCTTGATTTGTGACCCAAGATATAATCTATCCTGGAGAATGTTCCATGAGCACTTGAGAAGAATGTGTATTCTGTTGTTTTTGGATGGAATGTCCTATAAATATCAATTACGTCTGTCTGGTCTAATGTGTCATTTAAAGCTTGTGTTTCCTTATTTATTTTCATTTTGGATGATCTGTCCATTGGTGAAAGTTGGGTGTTAAAGTCCCCTACTATGATTGTGTTACTGTCGATTTCCCCTTTTATGGCTTTTAGCATTTGCCTTATATATTGAGGTGCTCCTCTGTTGGGTGCATAAATATTTACAATTGTTATATCTTCTTCTTGAATTGATCCCTTGATCATTATGTAGTGTCCTTCTTTGTCTCTTGTAATAATCTTTTTTTAAAGTCTATTTTATCTGATATGAGAATTGCTACTCCAGCTTTCTTTTGATTTCCTTTTGCATGGAATATCTTTTTCCATCCCCTCACTTTCAGTCTGTATGTGTCCTTAGGCCTGAGGTGGGTCTCTTGTAGACAGCATATATACGGGTCTTGTTTTTGTATCCATTCATCCAGTCTATGTCTTTTGGTTAGAGCATTTAATCCATTTACATTTAAGGTAATTATCAATATGTATGTTCCTATTACCATTTTCTTAATTGTTTTGGGTTTGTTATTGTAGGTCTTTTCCTTCTCTTGTGTTTCCTGACTAGAGAAGTTCCTTTAGCATTTGTTGTAAATCTGGTTTGGTGGTGCTGAATTCTCTTAGCTTTTGCTTGTCTGTAAATGTTTTGATTTCTCCATCAAATCTGAATGAGATGCTTGCTGGGTAGAGTAGTCTTGGTTGTAGGTTTTTCTCCTTCATCACTTTAAATATGTCCTGCCACTCCCTTCTGGCTTGCAGAGTTTCTGCTGAAAGATCAGCTCTTAACCTTATGGGGATTCTCTTTTGTGTTATTTATTTTTTTCCCTTGCTGCTTTTATATTTTTTCCTTGTATTTAATTTTTGATAGTTTGATTAATATGTGTCTTGTTGTATTTCTCCTTGGATTTATCCTGTATGGGACTCTCTGTGCTTCCTGGACTTGATTGACTCTTTCCTTTCCCGTATTAGGGAAGTTTTCAACTATAATCTCTTCAAATATTTTCTCAGTCCCCTTCTTTTTCTCTTGTTCTTTAGGGACCCCTATAATTCGAATGTTGGTATGTTTAATGTTGTCCCAGACGTCTCTGAGACTGTCCTCAATTCTTTTCATTCTTTTTTCTTTATTCTGCTCTGCAGTAGTTATTTCCACTATTTTATCTTCCTGGTCACTTATCCGTTCTTCTGCCTCAGTTATTCTGCTATTGATCCCTTCTAGAGAATTTTTAATTTCACTTATTGTGTTGTTCATCACTGTTTGTTTGCTCTTTAGTTCTTCTAGATCCTTGTTAAACGTTTCTTGTATTTTCTTCATTCTATTTCCAAGATTTTGGATCATCTTCACCATCATTACTCTGAATTCTTTTTCAGGTAGACTGCCTATTTCCTCTTCATTTGTTTGGTCTGGTGGGGTTTTGCCTTGCTCCTTCATCTGCTCTGTGTTTCTCTGTCTTCTCATTTTGCTTAACTTACTGTGTTTGGGGTCTCCTTTTCACAGGCTGCAGATTCGTAGTTCCCGTTGTTTTTGGTGTCTGTTCCCAGTGGCTAAGGTTGATTCAGTGGGTTTTGTGGGCTTCCTGGTGGAGGGGACTGTTGCCTGTGTTCTGGTGGATGAGGCTGGACCTTGTCTTTCTGGTGGGCAGGTCCACGTCTGGTGGTGTGTTTTGGGGTGTCTGTGGCCTTATGATTTTAGGCAGCCTCTCTGCTAATGGATGGGATTGTGTTCCTGTCTTGCTAGTTGTTTGGCATAGGGTATCCAGCACTGCAGCTTGCTGGTTGTTGAGTGGAGCTGGGTCTTGGCATTGAGACGGAGATCTCTGGGAGATTTTCGCCATCTGCCCGCCACATGCTCTTCTCTCATTGTCCTTTTTTAAAATTATTTTTATTTTTATTTTTTTGGCCTCACCACTCAGCATGCAGGATCTTAGTTCCCCAACCCCTGATCGAACTGTGCTCCTGCAGTGGACACGCAGAGTCTTAACTGCCAGACAGCCAGCGAAGTCCCTCATTGTCGTTTTTTAAAATAAGATTTCATGATGAAAAATTGTACCCCAAAACTACAGATATGTCAACATCGTATAATCCAAAAAATATTAATTAAGCCTGCAGCCACTTTGTTGCACTCAGTTAGCCACTGTGGGATTAATGGTTCTTAAAGGGCCTGCAAAAACTGATGTAATTATAAGGAATTCTTCAGTGTATCACTTTCTAATTATTAAAAAATGTTTCATTCGTTAATGGTAAGGTTTTTTTTATTTGGGGTATAATTGCTTTACAATGTTGTGTTAGTTTCTGCTGTACAACGAAGTGAATCAGCTATATGTATACGTATATCCCCTCCCTCTTGGACCTCTCTCCTACGCCCCCCCCAATCCCACCTATCTAGGTCACCACAGAGCATGGAGCTGAGCTCCCTGTGCTCTACAGCAGGTTCCCATTAGCTATCTATTTTACACTTGTAGTGTATATATGTCAATCCCAATCACCTAATTCATCCTACCCCCCTCCATCATGTCCACCTGTCTGTTCCCTACATCTGTGTCTCTATTCCTGCCCTGCAAATAGGTTCATCTGTAAGCAAATTAAGCAGCATAGGTGAATACTAGGCTTAATAATCCATTGAAGGTTGTAGAGAAATGTTATTTGAAAAGAGAGCTATTTAAGAAAATCTAAGATACGTAGTGCCCACATATATAGGAGACATCCATATGCAACTACTACTATGAAATAAATTATTGTTCTATTGTAAAATGATATATAGTATCAGAAAGGATTATTTGTGAAAGATTATAAAGGATCGCAATATATGAAATCATATATTTATCTTATGTGATAAAGCTACGTACAATTTAATTTTTTAAGTCAAAATAGCTATAAAAATAATGTACCTGGAGAAATAATTTTTAACTGAATTATTTAAATTTTATTCAGGTAGGGACATGCCATCATTTGTTTCTCTTTACTGTTCAGTACAAACATTTTGCTGGATATTACATTTTTGTTGTTGGCCTGGAAAAATAATAATAATTTTTCTTGGCTAAAAATTAAATTATTCTAAGTTCTTTGGAGTATGCTTGCATTATATATATATATTATAAATATATATCCCATGCAATTATATAACTTGATATCTAATAGGACAGAACATTGTCTAACAAGCTGTTTTTCAGTAAGAGGTAGCAATGATTTCGTTTTAAATATTTTGTAAGATAATAGGGACCATGAATAACTTCTTTCCCATTCTGTCAGATGCAGCCCTGTCTTCAAATGAAATGACACTGCCTAGGATCTGTTGTGAAAATGAACCCCATAAAACTATGAAAAAGCAATAAGAAAATCTTTTCATAATAGGTAATACATAGACAACTCTTTCCCCCACATGTTCTGGCTCATTTCCCATTCCCCAGGGGTGTTCGGGTCAGTGGATCTAGGTGCTTGTCAAACAGCTCTTTGTCTGATGAAGACATCTGCCACACTCTTCACCATTTCCTCCAATTTCCAAGTATACTAATAGAGATACCCATTTTCTACTATATTTGCAATACCATCTCATTAATGGGAATATCTAGTTGATGTGTCTTATAGTGATTCATTCAAAGACAGAGATTTAAATAGCAGCTATTTATATAATTAATTAATAAAGTGACATGCAGAGCCCTGTGATTAGACCATGCACATAGCCTATTGAGCATATTGCTATTTCCTGTTTTCCTCACACATGAGAATGGAGATCTACCCTCTCTAGCCCCCTTTTGGTATGGTTATGCAAATGAGCTCTGTCTCTATAACCTTATTAATAAAGGGCATCCTCATCATTAAGAGTAATTTTTAAGGGAAAATATTAACTTTATAAATCATCATATTGATCTTAGTTTGTGAGAATTTTGACAGGCTTTACTAGAAGCTTGCTTTAACCACAAAGCCTCCCTTAGAATTGGATGAAAGGAAGGGGAGAGATTGAATCATGTGAAATTAAAAGAGGACAGATCTAAAGGTGAAATATTTTTCCAAGTCATCAAAGAAAACAATTTGGTAGCGGAAAACATGATGCCACTATCTAAACCAATTAAAGCCTGCTTACGATTAATTTTTCTTCATAAATATGGATTGAGGACCTACTACGGGTAGGCTTTGTGCAAGCACAGTAAAAAGGAAATTCGGGTGGTATGGAAATCTAACATTCTTACAGTATTTTTAACATGAATTGCAATTAGCAACACATTTTCTGGGAATAGTTGTTTGATTATTATATTACAAACTACCTCACAATTTACTGGCTTAATTCAGCAACCACTTATTTTGCTCAGAATTTTGTATGTGGGTTAATAATTTAACTTGGGCTCAGCTAGGCTGGTCTTGGCTCAGTTCACTCATGATTCTGTGTTTAGTTGCTACTTCGGCTTCTGAGTTGCTTCTGCTTCTGGGGCTTGATTCATCAGCTGAGATAAGAATGGCCGTAGTCACATGTGTCCCTCATCCAGTAGGCTAGCCCAGGTATCTCCACAATGTGGAAATGTACGTCAGAGAGCATCAGGAGAGGGTAAGCCCCAATAGGCAAGCACTTTTCAATCATCTGTTTATATCAAGTAGATTTGCTATTGTGCTATTTGCCAAAATAAGCCATGTGGATAGACAGATTCACTGATAGAGGAGATAACCAGAGGTCATGAATATGCAAGGCATGAATGAATGGATAACCATATTTAAAGAGTATCTACCACAGTCTGTCCTGAGACCTTAATGCTTCAGTTTCCTCACAGTGCAAAACTCATTCATTTCTTACCAGGATCCCCAGAAGTCTAATTGGATAATAAGACTCATTATGCACATAACTCATTAAATATCTCACTGGATAACTTCAAAATCCAAGACCACAAAATCTAGAATCAAATTTATTGGATATCCTTTGATATAGTTATACTTGATTCAGGAACCTATAAAATAAAAAGTCAAATGATCTGTCCTCACATCCAACACTTGATAGTGAGGTAGGAATGCAGTAGTCACAAAAGATTCTCCATTTCAGAAAGGGAGGAAACAAGAGGCACAGTCTGTTGCTGTATAACTCTTCTGAAGTCTTGAGAGGGACCTGTTGCCCAGGCCCTTACACTGGGAGCAGGGAATGTTTCTTTACGAGGACTTGGTTCTGCTCCCGGCCAGTGACTCCCCAGTGCATTATTTTCCATTGTTCTTGGCTCTTCTCTCTGGACTCTTGTGTTGATCCACTCACATATTTTTTTTCTTTTATGTGAAAAATGGTCTGTACATGCAGTGTAGTAGCTTTCTCAGCCTGCTACTTGTCCATAGAAAGGCCCAGAAGTCTTTTGGCAACTTGAGCAATCTCATTCCATGTTTGTCTAATTTAGTGTGGTCACTTATTAATACAGCTCTCTTAAAAATTTGTGGAATTTCTGTGCATCAGATTATGGCCCACTCTGTTCCACGGAAGATAACGACAACAGTTCTGTTTGAGATAGGTCTCTCTCCACTCTGGGCATTTCATGCATCTGTGGAAAATGTCATAAAGATCCTTAGAATCGCTTTTGTCTGACTTAATGGCTCTCAGTGCTTTTGCTCGTCAGGAGACATTTGAAGATGTCTAGAGACATTTTTTGGTTGTTACAGTTGTTGTGAGGGTGGTGTTCTGTCATCTAGTGGGTAAAGGCTAGATATGTTCTTCAACATCTTTTAATGCACAAGACACTCCCCACAATAAAGAATTATCTGGCCCCAAATGTCGATAGTGCTGAAGTTATAGTGTCTACTAGGCACTGACTTAAATAGTTTAGAAGTTTGAATAGAAGTTTATGGTTTTTACAATCTTATCCTTGCCTGAAGACTTCTCCTCAGACTGCATTTTCTTTGAAAAACATTTATAAGCTAGGGAGAATGAAACGAAAGCCAGTTTTATTTCCTAATACAGCAAGTCCTATCCCTCTGTATTTCCTCTAAATTCTGCTTACACATTAAATTGTTCCCTGTTTAGCTTAACTTGTTATAATGCTTTATTTTATATGGTTAGGAATATCTAACACATGTTTTAAACATCCTTTCTAAGCAGACCCCAAAAGTTTGAGATACTTTTCTGAGATTCCAAGATACCACAAGTGACAGTTTTGCCAGCTGTTTGTTACAGACACACGCAAGTTGCCATTTTTCTAGCCTCTATTAACAATTTCCTCACCAGTTTTTTCAGCCTTTACTAACAGTTTTCTCACTGCTTTTCTGGACTGCATGAAGAGTTTCCTTGTTGCTACTGCCTGCCACATGGTCCCAAAGCCAGTGTCACGTGTTTTACATTCTTATTACAGCAGTGCCTCGTTTCTGGTACCAATTTTTGTATCAGTTAGCTTTTTTTCTGCATAATAAACCATATCAACTTTTAGTAGCAGAAAAAACAAACATTTATTTAGCTCACAATTCTGTGGGTCATCAATTTGGCCTGAACTCAGCTAAGTGGTCCTTCTGCTGGTTTTGGATGTGCTTTCTCATACATCTGCAGTCAAATGTTGGTCATCTGGAAAGTGCTGCTTTGTGGGGTGACTGGCTATCAGTGTGGGCAGTGGGGCTGACTGAGCCATATATCTCTCAATATGCGTTAGGCTATCCCAGGAGCAACAATATGGAAGCGCTTTTCAAGTCTCTGCTCCTTTGTCATGTTTGATATTGACCCATTATCCAAAAGGCCAAAACAAATTACATAGCCAAAGCCAGATTTGGTTTAGGAAGGGATCATCCAAGGTAATCGTTATAGGGAGGCATAAATATTCATAATCAACCAAAGGATGTTTTTTTAAACCACTTTATTGAGGTATAATTAACATATAAAAAGCTGTACTTATTTAATGTATACAACTCTATGAGTTTGCAGATAAGTATACACCATTGAAACCATTACCACTATCGAGGCCATAAACATATCCATCACCTTCCAAAGTTTCCTCCCACCCCTCTTTATTATTATTATTTGTGTGTGTGTGTAGTTAGAATACTTAACATAAGATCTACCCTCCTAGAAAAATTTAAGTATACAATACAATATTATTAGTTTTAAGCACTATGCTGTAGAGTAGATCTCTGAACTTATCTTGTACAACTGAAGTTTTGTGCTGTTTAACCATGACCTCCCCACAAACAACTGAAATGTCCATCAATAGATGAATGGATAAAGTTTGATATATATATCGATTGATCAATAGATAGAATGTAATATTACTCAGTCTTAAAAAAAGAAGGAAATCCTGCCATTTGTGATAGCATGGGTGGACCTGGAGGCATTATGTTAAATGAAATAAGCTAGACACAGAAATACAAATACTATGTGATCTCACTTATATGCAGAATATGAAATAGTCAGACTCATACAACCACAAGATTTTAAGAGTTTTTTTTTTTAACAGGTCCTTATAAGTAACAATAAAAATTATTAGGCATTATATTAGTTCCTTTAGTAGTAAAAATATTTCTTTATAAATATTGCATAAAGTGTTTTATATTCAGTAAATTCTCATAACAGCTGGGAAATTTAATCATGTAAATATGTATTATATATGACACCATGGCACAGTTAAGCTATATTATGATAATGCAGAATGAGAACTCCAGACATGTGATCTCTAAATGTAATTTTGAAAAGAGATTTGGATCAGGATTTACTGGCTTATTCCCTGAATTCTGGCTCTAGTCCTAAACCCTTTATGCATTGTGGTAGTAGCATGAAGTTGTGGAAGTTAAATTAGGATTCCCTACCATTGTATATCCAAGAAAGAGAAGCCAAGAGATGTAACAGCTTAATTCACAGGAGCACTCGGGAGGCTTCCCCTGCCGTGTTTGTTTCTTTGTTTTCTTATTGTTCCAGGAGAAAAGTTTAGATTGGAATTCTTCTTATTCTCCTTTGATCTGTTAACACTTTAAGATCTACATGACAGGGATGTAGCCAGTGTGTTTTTGAAGTGGTTTTTATTCCACTGATGATGAAAAGAAGACTCAAAGAGGCTTACTTGGCAATTGGACTGGATGTCAAAAGTCAGAACAAAAGTAGACCCTTAACTTCCCATTCTACTCTAGTTCATGAACAACTCTGTCATCTATGGGAAAAAAAATTAGGCTCCATTCAAATATGAAAGCCTAATATCTGGCAAGATAAGAATATTCAGATCCTTAATTTCTGCTCCCTAGTAAAGCAAAACAAACCCAACCAAGCATAAATTTTAAAAAGAAGCCATTTTGACCAGTACATCAAATCCTCATGAATCTGTTTCCCAGGTTTGGGGGATTTAATGTGGAGAGAGAGAAGGAGAAAGGCAGGGAGGAAAGGAGGGAGAAAAAGAAAAAAAGAGAGAGAGAGGGAGACAACCCTCCAACCAAAACTCTTGATCAAGGAAGGATGAACATAAAATTTCCTTTTGTAAGTTGCGGTTCTTCTAGGTACAGTAATAACTTGAAACACACATCATCTAACTCAGTTTAACTCAATTGTTTAGCTTTGTGGCACAAATATTAGCCATTAAGAAATTAGTTTTGTTTATTTTGTTTTGTTTTACTACAGTCAAGATAATTAGAACACTTTTAATTTTATTTTTTTACTTTGAAGCTTTTGCTTTTGACTATTTCATGAAATTATAAAAGACATGAGGAACAAAGTCATGTGTTGATAATATTTGCCCATTTCTTTTTGAGTGGAGTGATTAAAAAATTAAAATTCATAGACTTACATAATACTCGGTGAGGGAAAAATAGAGACTAATATAGTAATAAATCCTTAAATGTGTTTAAAATCTATAACCATTACCTTAGACCCAGATAAATGTCAGAGCTCCCTTAATCTTTTTTCTTGTAATTGAAATGAAAAAAAAAACAAAAAAAATCCTGACTCTTCTTCAAAACTAGGTTATTTTTCTACATTTCTTTGGCACAGTTGGAGTATTAAGATTTAATGAAGTTACAGTTCTTACTTTATTAATAAAAATGTGAATTTTATAACTAAATTTAGTGATGCCTTTTAGAATTAATGGCTGAATCTTTGAAGTAATAGATTTAATCTTCAATAATGCAACAAATGGGTACTGAGTACATAATGACAGCACACTTGCTAAATAGTCACATATTTAAATAAGCAAAGATGCAAATAAAATAAACACAATTCTAAATATATTGGCTAGCCTAGGGTTAACTGGGATATGATTGTAGTAAATACATCAATTTGTCCATATCTTTAAGTAACAAATCCACTAGATGGCAACTAAACCAAAAAGGTCAGGGAAGAATTTTTTAATGATTTATAGAATACATAATACAGTGTGTTATTACCAAGGTGACTATTTAGTTAACTTTCAATGTGATGTTTAAATCATAAAATGCTGGTTTGTAAAATAACAATAAACAATATCTAAAGGTAAATAACATTCTTTAAAAAACAGGCATGATGCAAATGTATGTCAATATAGTTTAAGTAAAACATTTTAAAATATCATCTCCTTTTCATATTCTAGTCCATTACACATACAATTGTTGCAAGTTTCTATTTTACCTTGAGTAAATTACTACATATTCTAATACTATATACTCTTTTCACTTAAGAATATTTATCTTTAAATTTTACATGTTTTTCATTTTGTTTTTTATTTTAAAAATCAGCCTTAACAGTGTTATTCATTGACCCAGATTCACTCTGCCACAGATACTTTCCACAGTGCTTTGTGCCTTTATTTATTTTATTTATTTTGTTGAGAATCTGTATGTAATTATCTTGCATAATATGTTAATACCCTTCTCAACTGGCTTGAGTGTTAAGTCTCTCTTTTCTCAAAATTTATTCTCATCCAGATTTAGCATGACTTGTCATTTATCACTTTATATATTATTATAATTCATCACAAAGTTCTTCATATTAGAGCAGTAGCTTTGTCATACTCAAACTGTGGCACCTGAACTGAGGTAAACCATGACTGATATAACATGTTAGAGGAATTTAACATTCTTTAGGAAGATATATGGAGTTATTATCCCATTTAATTTTAATATACTATATATTTTTTTAAATTCCTACATTATTTTCTTGAGCCTTTGGAACCCACTACCTATTATCTACTAGTTAATGAAAGCAAATAACAAATATGCACAGATTAGGTACAAGGAACCAAAAGCATAAGTACCTCAGAAGAAGCTAATCATGCTCATTTTGACTGCTTGTGTTTCTATGCATTTATGGGTATGTGGACATTAGTGCTTATGTTTGTAATTTTTATGAAGTATGAATATAGCTTAGTCTTATTTGCCAACAGCCAGGTAATTCCTTGTAGGCACGTTGGTATATAATCAATCAGCCTTTCATGGCATTGCACATAGATCTCCTCAACTTCCAGAACATCTCAGCTTAACAAACTCATCAGACCTAAACTAGGTGCCTCATAATCATGCACTTAACTGTTCGTCAGTTTTTCAAATAAGAGGAGACACCATCAGAGTAGAATTGGAGAACAAGGAGACAAAGCACCAATGCAAATCCATCGCCAAATATGGGTTACTTTGAGTCACTCAAGACTGAAGTATTTAACACGCATGTTATGGAACAACAGGTACATTTATGCACTGTTACATTTTAAAAGTCATTTCGTTGAAAGGGAAGTGATTAATGAGCAGCCGATGCACTGACCTCCTTCTAGAATTAATAAATGGAGACCACCACATCCAAGGAGGCACTGATCATAACTTGTCATCTTATAAGCACATTTATGTCAGCTCTAGATTCATTGCATTTTTTATGGAAATTTAAATCTTTCCCAGTGGTAGAATGCCTCCAATAATGAGCATGGAAATGCAAACAGATTTTTATTGCTGTCAAATGCTGAAGGCCCAGGAGTGCATCATGGGGTGCTGAGGGACGGCACAAATGATCATTGGGCCTTTTTAATGATATCAGTTCAGCAAAATCTCTTTAAAGCTACTATATTTACAGTCTGTGTGTATTCATTTGTGTGTCTATTAGAAATATTATTTTCTTCTAGATCTAAGGCAATTTTACCTCATTATGAGCAATTCTGGTCAGGAAGCACCCTTAGTCATTTTATTCAGTGATGCATTTTACCTAGATAGGAAATTTCTAGTCTCAACTCAATTCCTAGGGAGCACGGAAGAGAAGAATTATATCATCACCAGCTTCTTTCAAGTCTGTCTTCATAATGTATTAAGTTCACAAAACTTCTCAACTCCAGATTATGAGAGTCAAGAAGATGATAATTATGGTAGACATTCCTGAGAAATTACATCAGAAATAGCATCACAGGGAACCACTTCAATAATTTTAGAAACTGGCCTGTAAATTACATGAGCATCATTTGGAACACCCACACACCCAATAGAGGTCCCCAACCACGTTACATCACATTAATATTTTGAGATAATAGAGGTCATGAAAATCCTGAAGGTTTTACATAGCAGCGATGTCAGGACAGCAGATTAGGCTTGTTGGCATTGCTAAAGTCAACAGAATCTGGAAAGGACAAAGTTAGCTTCACAGTGCAGGAATCTAGGTAGCAAACTATCTTGGTGCCTGGACAGCAGTCTTACACTATTTTTCCCAGTATAGCTATATTGACACCCACCCCCTGCTAATGCTTTTAAAACCATACCATCTTAGCCGTATGTTTGGGTTATTGTCAGAAGAAAAATTTGATAGAGTGAATTTTTATTTAAAAAAGCTAAAGAAATCAGTATTTCTACCTTTGTAACTATTGTCATATTAAAAAGCTCTTGTGCAAAATAAATAACTACTCTGTTGTCAGATAAAAGTGGCTGGTCATCCCATTTCAGCCTGAATAGATATCAAATGTAAGGGCTCTGCATAAACTGGGCCCTTCCTCTCCCCCTACTGTTGCCACTCACACTCCGGTCACTACCTCACTCCATGGTCCAGCCACAACAAAAATTTTTCTATTTCCTGAACATTTGTGATTATTTCTTGCATGATTGCATGTCTTCATTTTTTCATGTATTCAGAGCATATTAATGATTTATTTGGGTAAGGCAAAGTGCTAAGTGCTGGGGATGCAAAAGTGGTAAAGCCAGAAACGGATTCACCCTCACTGAGCTTAAAACCTAGTTGAAATCTTTTCATATCTTTCCACACGTTTTTTCCTCTTCCTGGCATATCTTCCTCTCTTCTTTAGTGCCTGAAACTCATATTCATATTTGAGAGTCAAGTCAAGAATACCTCTTTTTGAAGTCTTTCTATATTATTTTTCACTAAGGAAAACAATTTTTCTCTTAGATATTGATATTAATTCTTATGTATGCCTCTGTTGTAGTTTTTTATCCCATTATAGAGAAAATATTTGTTTATAGTCAGCCTCTATCTGCACCTGACTACAACCTCTCAAAGATAGAACTGTGGCTTATTTATCATGTACTTTGTATATAGTTGGTGTTAAGGAGGTTGGTAGCTTTATTGGGATGAATAAGTGAATGAATGAATGAATTGGTAATTTGGAGACTTCTTTAATTTTCTTTTCTAGCAAATATCAGGCATTTATTCTGAATTTGAACACACCAGTAGGTGACTATTTCATGATCTTAATATGGGCAGAATATTTCTGCATAATTAAAACAATGGGAAAAGTCACACAAAAACAATTTGATCAAATGACAACTGTATTAGTTATCTATTACTGGATAACAAATTACCACAAACTTTGTAGTTTAATACAACGTACATTTACTATCTGGGTTTCATGGTTTAGGAGTCCAGGCATAAAACAGCCTCTC
This sequence comes from Balaenoptera physalus, assembly GCF_965194825.1. NCBI lineage: Eukaryota > Metazoa > Chordata > Mammalia > Artiodactyla > Balaenopteridae > Balaenoptera > Balaenoptera physalus. The sequence continues at coordinate 95,357,231 of NC_138890.1, read as the reverse complement.
CCCTCACTCTCAGAGCCTCACAAGGCTGCCTTCAAGGTGTCATACTGCTGTGTTCTGGAGCCCAGCGTCCTCTTCCAAGCTAATGTAGTTGTTGGCAGAATTCAATTGCATTTGGTTGGAGGATGTAAATCCCCATTTTCTTGCAGACTGTCCGCCAGGGAACAACCTCAGCTCCCAGATGCCACCAGCAATTCCTTTCCTCTTAAAGGACTTCTTACAGCATGGTAACCTACCTCTTCAATGCCACGGGGAATTTCACTTCCGTCTGCTAAGACAGAGTCTTATATAATACAATGTAGTCCCATCACCTTTCTCATATTCTATTAGGAGGGGATTGTATAAGGGCATGACTTGTTGACGATCACCTTAAGGTGTGTCCGCCACAAAAATTTTTTTAAAAATTTATAAGTAAAAACCACCACAAATAAAAATAAAAAAGTAATGATTGAAGAAAATAACCAATATGACAAATATTCAAAATATTTAACTTCACCTCTTTATCAATAATTAACAAAGAAATGTCAACTAAATCAATTACTCTGTCTTCTGATTGGATCCAATTTCTTTAATTTTAATCCTAGTGTAGTAAACAATCTACTGAAAGGAGAATAGCAAGGTGAGCACTTTCATAGTCTTCTTGAGAAGTACCTTCTTTATGGAAAGCAGAGGTTAAAAAATATCAGAGTCATTACCTGTCTCCACCTTTGCCCTGTCAGAGCAATCATTGCAATGTACCATAAGCAGGAAGAGCACATGGAAATTCTTCAGGTTTGTAAATCGTTTTACAGTCTATCAAGCTATTTGAACAATCTGCATGGCTAATATAACTGATAATCATCAAAAGGGGACTTTCCATCTCCAAGAAATGGAAGGTTAACGCTTTTCCTGAAATTGTAAGTGTAACAGAATCTGAGCCCCACCTTTGACAGCCACGATGGCCTGGGAGGAAATATTGTAGTTCGAGGCATGTCAAATAGGCAGGGCCTTGGTACACTTAAGTCACCGTGGATTAGGACCCCAGTGGCTATACTCCAGAGTGAGAGAATCAGAAATAGACCAACTCTAGCAAGAACTGCCGGTCAGTTCAGATCATTCAACCACTCATCCAGATAATCAAGTCTTGAGGATTCCATTTGCTATGTATTTCTAAAATCCTTCCTTTTTTTTTTTTTTTTTGCACACTGCCGCATTCTCATTGCTCAATTCTGGATTACTGCCGCTGCCACATATTGGTCTTGTTTCCAGTTTCACTCACTTTCAGAATGCCAGCAGAATGACCTTTATAAAGGGAAAATCCTGTCTTTTTCCTTTAGGTGTCCTCCATGACAGCCTCAGCACACGATCTGAAATCCTTCGTGTGCCTGTAACAAGTCTAGTCCTTTACATAATTCTTCAATTCATCTTTCTCTATTCTCCCTTTCTCCGTCTTCTTTCCTGTCTCCTAATTTCTGGAACCATTTGCTGTTCCTGGAGTGGAAAATACTTTTTTGCCACTAGACCTTTAGACATATCTGCCGTTCACATGACATCATCTATTTTCTTCATTTTTTACCTGGTTTTCTCTTGCTCTTCCTTCTGATCTAGCTTGATCGTGCCTTTCTCCTGACTTCCAGGAAGTCTCTCCTAACCACCCACAAATATTCCAGACTGTATGTGTCCATCCCAGTTGCCTAGATGTATTATGAATGCCAGCTGTTTTTTTTTTTTTTTCAGTGTGTCTTGAGAGCTCTGTGTGGGACAATGCTGTTTTCCATGACGCTGTTTCTCCAACCCAGTGATTAGCATTCCACATGTTTTTAATAAATGTACGGTAAATGAATAAAAGATCTAAATATTCACATGCCATCCCTGAAGTCTTAGCAGTCCAAGGATCACCCTGTAATTGTTCATAGAATTCTAGACCTCAGAGTACAGAGTTGATGCCACCTCCTGAGCAGCTCACTGGATACTTAGGTTGACAGATTCACAGTGGGCACTGAAACTTCTAGAGCAGCCTCAGCTGCAGAGCTGGGAAGGAGAAGGAAAACCTGGGGCATGTGTCAGTTAAGATTTGATAGCTCAGTCTATCACAGATGGCCTGGGAAGGCACACCTCTGTGTGCTCCTGCATACAGTTCTTTCCATCCATAAAATTTCATTCTGTCTTTATGGCTGTCTCCCCAGGGGAGGCCCTGTAAGGGTTCGTGCATTCATGTTTTGCAAAGCATGTGTTGGTATTCCTTGAATAAAGACACTCTATAAATACAAAGCATTTTTGTCATTAGTCCAGATGCCCTACCCGAGTCCAACCTATTTGATTCTGTGCTACCAAACAGCTGCCAGCACCCACCGAGAGCATCTGGTTCCATTTCATGTTGGCAAGGGCCCCATTAGCAGTAAAACAGCTAATGCCTTTTAGATGGCCTCATGATTACAGTTTTTATTGGTACCCCCAGGTAATTGAGTTAATAAATATAATTGCCAGGGCTGACATGTCCTTCCACCGTCTCTACTCCCCTAACTTCTTCCCCAGCTCCTCTTAGTCTTCTCTCAAAAAAAAAAAAAAAAAAGGCGGAGAAACCATTAATAAGAATATGCATCTAATAGGACAGGTGACCTCACAAAACACTTCTGAATGACTTCAAAATGTCACTGAGCCCACCCCTGTTTATTTATAGCAGCATGTGGTGCCATGACTCACATTTACTACCCTTTTCCTTTCAAGATAATTTATAGAACCATCCACACTACATAGAGCAATATCCAGAGTATATAGTGTATTGCCACAAAGATTTCTAAGGAAATATTTATAGTTGCAGAGGAGAAAATGGGCACAGATTTCTGGATACAACTAATAATTCATATACTACATTGTAAATCATGTTGAAATACTACATAATACGCAATAACACAACAGAGGGGAGACAATTGAAAACTGAACTTTCTCTTGGGAGGCATTTTTAAGATCTTGCTGAAAGAATAACAGATCCTGAATTGCAATATGTATTTCTCTCAGAAAGACAGTCTCCTGGATGGCTCTGGGTTGTTTTGTTTGTTAGTTGCTCTTAGAAACTCCCCAGTGTTATCATTGACTAATGCCATATGTCCAAATTGCTCCTGTCCTCCCAAATTAAATCATTTACCCACTTCTCAAACAAAAAGCATTACCCTCATCTCTACCTAATTAAAAGAGGCTGGTGGAGATATCAGTAATACACTATAATCTATGCCACCCAACATCTATTATCCAGATTGCTTTCATGCCTGACTCCAGCTCAGCGACCCCTTACATCCTTACGATCACCAGGCTCCTGGCTCCTGTCTCATTGATCTGTGTAGTTTTATTCTCAGTACCCAAAATACTAACTCAAATCAGAGTTTAAAATGATATCCAAGAGGGTACCAGTTAATAACTAGTTATTTCCATATATGAAGCACTTCACAAATATTGTTTTTAATTCTCATGTTTTGTAAGGCAGTGGTTGTCAACCAGGGGTAATTTCTAACCCTGGGTCCATTTGGCAAAGTCTGGAGAGATTTTGGTTGTCGCAACTAGAGATGTACTACTGGTATCTAGTGGGGGGAGGGGCTTAGGATGCTGCCAAATAGCCTAGAGTGCACAGGAGGGGTCCCATCACAAAGAATTGCCAGTAGTGCTAAGGCTAAGAAATCCTGCTATAAGGTATTATTCCCATTGTAAGTAAAAGGAAGCAGAAGCTCAGAAAGGTGAAAAAGCTTGCCTAGCATCACTCAGACTGTAAACAGTGGAACACAAATTCAAATCTAGGTTTATCTAATTCTAGAGTTCAGTCTCTTTCTGTAGGACAATCTAACTTCTAGGAGCTTCTAGAAACCTGGAAGTTACAGGAAGCATTCAAGCTTTAGCTGCTAAGCACCCAAATCACATTATGCAATGAGGACTTTTTTTTCTAATGGTCATCCACTAAAAAGTTGCATTGCTGTGATCATTGCAGAATTCTGCCACAATCTGCAGTGCAGGTGGATGTGTGATTCTTCTGGCTACAAAATTCCACTCAGGGATGTCATGGTTAACAAAGGCCGTAGCAGATGGATCAAAAATTACTGTGTACAAAGCAGTTTATGTTTTGATAATGGCAAACATTTATAAAACAAAGGTCAGTTACTGCTGAGAAAGTGATGCACCAAGGTGAAAGCTAAAAGAGAAGTAAGAGGTGACAAGGCATAGCAAGAGCCAGACTATGATAGGGCACATAGTTTCCACAGAACTTTCCACGTTTCTTTCAGAAAATCCTGGTGATGAGTGATTTTTTCCTCGCTATCAAGGGTTCAGAGGTAAATTAAAATTTTATATATCTTTATTATTTCTTAATGTTTTTTGCCATTCTTAGGAAAAGTGCATTGGAAAATCTAATTTTGGATGTGAAAATTAATAAACTACCTGTTTAAATTCAAATTTTTTTTTTACAGAGTGTGTTATCTTTACTCTTTTCAGCTGAACCCAGATGTTTTTAATAAATACCAAATACTTGTTTTCTTCAGCTGATTATCTAATGTATTTGTACAAAACAGCAAAGGTTTTCTAGGATCCTTATGCTTTTCATTTTTTCATAACTTGCATTCTAGAATCATTTAGTATACCTGAAGTTCATTTGTGTCCTGTATTGCTCTCCTTTAGAGTTAAGATATCTGAACTCTGGTAATTTACTTGGCTTAGGAAGGCAAGAGTGGTAGTGGGTGGAGGACAAGACAGAATCAATCCAGAGAGGAGCCCAGTTTAGGGAGCAGAGGCAGAAAGAACAAGCGATGTACACTGAAATAGAAGACTGAGGATAAGCCAGAGGTGACGTGAAGCAAAGAGAGGACCAGGAACCCAGTCAGATGAAGACCTCGAACCTGAGAAGGAGACTGAGAACCTAACTCCACAAAATTAGGTGACTCCTGTTACAGGTAGAGGAGCGTTCAGAAGGGGAGCAGGTACGGGCTAGCGGTGGCCAACCTGGGAGAATCCTAGATGCCGCAGCTGGGAGAACCTTTGAAGCAGCCTTGTTCTAAATGGGAAAACAGCCCAGCGCTCTCCCACGCTGCACTAGGAATGAGTGCTGGGGTAGAGCTTGAACTCAGATCTTCTTTCTGGTCTAGTGTCTCAGACAGAGAAGGAAAGATTTTCCGAAAGCTCAAGCCTTCTAAGCCAGCCGTCCCCAACCTTTTTGGCACCAGGGACTGGTTTCGTGGAAGACAATTTTTCCATGGGCGGCGGGGGGTATGGTCAGGCGGTAACAGGTTCGCTCGCTTGCCCGCCGCTCACCTCCTGCTGTGCGGCCCGCTTCCTAACAGGCGTGACCACCGGTACCGGTCCACGGCCCGGGGCTTGGGGACCCCTGTTCTGAGCCACCCACTGCTGCTTCTTTACTTGCTCTTAGTAGAGAATACTGCAGTTGGGCCTTCATTTTCCATATCTGTGTGCATGTGATTGATTTGCGGCTTCATGGAAGCTCTTCTGACTAATTTTAGCTTAGTGTTAACTCCTCAGAGTTCTTCATCGTCCTCTTGATTTCCACAGACTATAGTTGCAGTTTCATATGCTCTTCATTGAAGTCTCTAATTCCCAGGTCACAGGCCACAGGCTCTACTGGCCCAGGGGTGCTCTGCTGCCACCCACAGGCAGAAAGCAGTACTATCTCACCTGAGCTGTGACGCTCCACAGTGCTGATAAGTGCTTAGGTACTCATGAAATCCTTTGATTTCCCACCAATTTTTCCTCACCTTTAAAGCAAAAAAAAAAAAGCATCACTTTTTATTGATACTATTTGTAATCATTAATGATGGTCCTTGGCCCTGTATCAAACCTTCAGTTCCCAGTCTCTTGAGATTCCTGTCCTATCACTAATTATTTTTATAGTCTTGAAATCCCAAAGAACTTAATATGCTATAAGTCCAAAACAGCTTGATATGTTCTGTACATCATAACTATAATTAAAGTGAATCTGAAGGAAACCCCAAAACAAATATCCATTCCATTTCTTCCAATAGCACCCAGAATTTATTGGAAAAATAGTGTTCTTACTAAACTTGTCTACTAAAGATATTCTCCCACACCAGTAAAGATGGTAAAGCATTGGTGGGGTGGAAAACCCAGGCTGTAAAGTAAGACATACCTGGGGGTGAGTCTGAGTTGTTAGCTATGTGACCTCGAGGAGGTGGTGTCTCTTTTGGGGATTCATCTATGAAAGAATTATCATAAGGTAGAGCCGCACCATATGTTCCAGTCTACACTAAGCTCTCATTGAGACAGATTTCCCTTACAAAATTTCTTAGTACCTATCAACCTTATTCCTTTGGATTTTCAAACTCATATATACAGGGGAAATGGAGAATTGAGCACATAGACCATCTTCCTGGAGTAATCCTCTGACTGGAGGGAAGTTAGGGAACATCCCATAGCAAATAAGGCTTGAGCAGATATTCATAATCCAGCCCCAGGACTTAGGCTCTGAGGACAGTTGCCCAGGCATTACTTCTTTGGCTGCTCCCATTCCAGTGCAGAGTTCTTAACAAACCCAAGACTCTCACTCACTTGTAGTTGAAAATCCCATTTATTTTTGTCCGTGATGGTGGTATAAATATTAGGAAATATAGAATCTGTCAATCTGACAACAACAGGAAAAAAGAGCCAAGGCACCCAAATATGCCGAGGCAGAGACTTTGCAGCAAGGAATTTAGACTGGATGGATTCTGCCTTTCTACAGGTGCAGTACTAATAGAAATGATGATAACTGTACCTTTTCAGTTAGGATAAGGAGAAAATATATTTTCAGGTGTCCACCAGTAACAGTTTTTTGTACATTGTTTAAAAAAAAAGAAAGAAAGCTTACTTTTGATTGAAAATGTGTCTGTGTACTCCAAAAGCAAAGTATGCTCCAAAGAGAGATGTAGAGGAGGAATAGGACAGCTTCATTTTAATCTCTGGCTTTTGGGCCAGCTCCTCATGTGAATCATTGGCATAGGAAGAAATTTGTTTTGCTACTTAGAAAAAAATTAATCCTTCTTTGGAAAGCACCTGAGTTATTCTTTTGAATGAGTCAGAAAAATCCCTGTGACTAGCTGGATTCTCAAAAGGCACAGCGTTTCTTTTTGTTGAAAGGGCATGGTGTGGATGATAATAGGCCTTCTTTTTCTACTTTTACTCTTGGTGAGAGTCTGTAGTACTTAATAGGCTCATAGGGAAATCAGCACCAACTTCATGGAAGCCTTTCATTTAGAATATTTATATAGATAGCTAGATGATAGATAGATAGATAGATAGATAGATAATTTACATACCTTTAAGCACTTATCTCTTTGTCCTGCCATCACGGGCAACAACACTTAACTACTCCCATCCAATGCCAAAATAGAAATTTTTTTCCACATACAAAATATTAGGAGACACAGAAAACTCAATTTCATTTGAGAAGTCCAAATATACTTTGAAGACCTTGAGTATAACCTTAGTATTGGCATATGTAGCTGAAAAGGCACCTGTATGACAATGTAAAATATGTCAGGAGTTACAGAGTGGATCATCCCTTTGATGTATTTTGCCCTTTAGGTATAAAACTATCAAGAGTTACTTGAAATAAAGCCCAGTGGCTACCAAAAGCTACACATACATTCTTCCTCGTTTTTAAAAAAATGAAATAGCACAATATATATTAGAGCTGTGACACAGTGTACAGCTTAGGTTTGAAGCCTCCACTAAAGCAACAAAGCAATGAGGACTGTAGGAGGGTTATACAGTGTTTTAGTGAAAGAAAGCTAGTCATCTAAATTCCTCATTTTACAGATGAATACACTGAGATCCCAAGGTCATCATTGCTAGTCAGTAGTGGGGCTGGACAAGAACTAAAGCCCCCTGACCCTTACTCCAAATTTTCCCCATGATCCATCAACAATTACTTCTGCCCACAGAGCTTCCTTCTGTAGTGCCATGATATTATGATATTGTGGATTATAAAATTATAACTACTTTCCCCTAGCTCCTGGAATTAGGAGATTGTAATTAAAACTCCTGCAAAAAAGAAAAACAGATGTTTTTCTAAGCAGTCAACAATGAAATTGTGAAAGCATCAATTTCTTACAAACTCCCCAGCCGCCACTATCTTTCAACAGAGCACTTAGAGCAGCTGAGGAGGAGAAAGGGGAGTGGGAAGGTGCGAGTGGATTATGAAGACCCGTCATCAAAGGCACTACACCGTCCACCCATCTGATCCTGTTCATTCATCCTTTCCATAGGCACGTTTGAGTCAGTACACTGAAAGCCAGTGCTGAGGACACAGGTATGCCAGCCAAGGTAGCTTTACCAGACCAAAGCTGCTTTATCAGGCCAGCTGTGGCCCAAGCCAAGGCCACCCTACTAACCTGGTAATGTACCTTGTCCACATGCCAGGACCTCTGAGATTCTGAAAGTGCTTAATGGGTGTGAGCAAGCACCTTAGATCCCCAGGTTGGGAATTACATCATCAAAAGAATGCTTTGGGCAGTGATTAAAGCGTAGTGCTTTAGTTATTTATTAGTTGTTTACTTAAGACATCACTAAGATGGGAAGTCCCAAGGTATTTTCAGGAACTCAGTGATGTCTTCAAGGCTCCTTTGTTTCTTCTTCTCTGCTCTTCTCACTGGTGATGAAGTCTTCCTCCTCTCATTATGGAAAGACGGCTACCTAGCCACAAGCATCATCACTTCACACATTGCTGGTTTTACGATGTACTTTAACAAACAACAAAAGAATTTCACCAAATTAAAGCCTCTGGGGGATAATGTCCCGCAATACTGGAAGTGTACAACTTGGAAATACTGGAAGCATTAACATTAGTAAAGAACACTATCAATATAGTATTCCAGGTAATCAGTACAAAATCAAAATCAAATTTTTAAATTCATAATGAAAAATAAAATTCTGTTCATGGCATTTTCTAGTCTTTTTAAACTCTCATTTAAGAAAGAAGACACAAGTTCTCTTTAAAGTTTATTCAGTGAAGTTGGAAGCTTATTGTTGTGCTGATCTTTTGAACTCAAATAATTTTCAGTATTTGTCTAAACAAAAACATTGCCTTCATGTGGATCCATCTGATTTGACAGCATAATCCTTGTCACTGTAACAATCAAGCTGGAGCTTGATTTCACTGCTTAAATGAAAATTAGTTTTCTAATGGAAAAATGCATCATAACTGTGTCGATAAAATTCCTGAGCAAAGCCACTTAACAATGTAAGATTCAACATCAACTCTTCACATTACAGGATACCTCTGCAAATTGCTTCCTAGGAAACCAACTGTTCCATTGGTTTCTTCACTTACACCAGGTATTTTCTTATTACAGTACTCAATTTTTATAAACTGGCTATTGGATTCAACTACTAACAAAAATTGGTGTTTAATAATATAAATGCCACTCATTTATTTTTAATCTTCTTTTTGAGAGAATAACAGCTTCTCCTTCTAATATGGAAAAAAAGTTACCTCTGGCTAAGCCACAGATGTGGTAACCAAATGCCAAGGTCATTGGTATTTCCAAAGAGTACTCAGTGAAACATTTTTCTCTCTCTTTCTCTTTTAAACATTAAGTCATTTGTTAGTCTCTATATTTCATTTATTTGATTGCTTGAACAGTGAATGAAAAGCACGGCACAAACACATTGCATTATGTATTCTCCTAATCTCAAACTACATTAGAGATTCATATGTCCTTCTGTCTCAATTGCCACGAGAAATATTGAAGATAAAAATATCTTATTAATCAACTAAGAATTTAAGTATTATTAAGTAATTGTGCTTAATAATTGAAGCACAAGTTAAATCCTTTTCAGAAACAATAAAGAATCTAGATCAGCACTGCAGTAGAAATATATGAGCCACAAATGAGGACCGCATATATAATTTTAAATTCTTTAGTAACCACATATTAACTGTAAAAAGAAACAGTTGAAATTATGTTTAATAATATATATTTACCTAATATATCCAAAATATTATCATTTCAATGTATAATCAATATAAAACTTAATAAGGTATTTCACTTTATTTTTTCAAATTAAGTCTTCAAAATCCAGTGTGTATTTTACATTCACAACACATTTCAATTTTAACTAGCTACATTTCAAGTGCTTAATGGTCTCATGTGCCTGGTAGCTACCATATTGGGCGGTGTGCCCTAGAGGATATATGGCAAAGAAGACCTGTCCTGACAAAAATTCATTGCTCTAGGACTACTTATGGGAGATCAGAAATTCCTAATAAAATTCCATAAAGCTCAGTAAATTCTAAAAGCCTAAGCAATATAATAACCTTCAAATTGGATTTCCCTAAGATACAAGGGGTTCAGGGACAAAATACAAATAAGACCCAACATAATACATATCTAAATATTTAAATTTTATGACTCAATCTAACAAAGTTATTTAAAATATGTTCTATCCTCCTACTTTAAGGTATACTTTTATGTTGAAAAAGTTAAAAAAAAATTGATTTTTATATGACCAACAGTAAACAAAATATCAAAGATGATTGAATTAGTAAAAAAAAAAAAAAAGCCTAAGCAATTTAAGAGCAATCACATTTTTCCTTTTAGGGAACTTCCATGAGCCATGAGAGATAATTCAACAATGGATAGACTGAAAAATCACATCATGCCCTTCCAGTCTTGTTTATTTAACACTAATAATACGGGTAGATATTGAAAAGAATTCTCCTACATTACTTAATATTTAAGACAACTATTATCTCAGCCACTTTTTTCTCACTTCACCTGCCTAGCTTATACCAAGTATTTGAGAATCTCTTTCTGGTTGCTTCTCATGAACTCAGATTAAAGAATGATTCAGATTAAGATATGTACTCATGTATAGTACTGTTTACATTTTTAAAAATAAAAGTAAAATGATGGCTCTTTAGCATTCCAAAACCTGATAAGCAATTTTATATTTTACTGAGAAAAATATGTTCAGTGTTTGTCAACTACACCTGCCATTTCTCCCCACCTTAAAGGATAAAATGACTTCCCAGCAGAGATGAAACAATCATTTGTGCATAGGTCTGCCCAGTCTTCACATCGTGCCCCATTTCAGCATACTCCAAAAAGAATGATTATTTCCAAGTAATTTATTTGTGGTTGCTCTTGAAGTGATCTGAATCTTAGAAAAGTAGAGGTAACTAATTACAAATAAATGTTAATTTCCAAGTTAAACTTTTTGAAGCGAAATGTTTATTTCCCTCCTTTTACTAGCAAATAAAAAGAGGTAAGCATTCTTTCTGGGGGAATAGGCTGGTTTTGGTTTCCAAGAATGGCATATTTTAGCAAAATGTCTTCAGGAAAGCAGGAGTCAGGAAGCAAAGACATTGGTTGCTAATAGGAGAAGTAAAGCCTTTGAAATAAACCAATTTACTCTTTATCCATTTACTATTTATTTAAAGTTAAGGGAAAAATGAATGTCATGTTTAAGGCGATTTTAGCCTCATTGAGTTGGTTCTGCAAAACTATTGATGTATCTTGGTAAATTGGACCATAAGAAAAGCCAAAGTAACTTCAGCCCTGTGATTACAACGGAGTAACAAGGCACTCCAGGGCATTTTATGAGCTGCCATGGAAAAATGCAGTGCAACTGCTAGTGATGACCAAAATGAAAACTTTCTGACAGTAATGTCACATTAACACAGAGCAAGCACAGCAGCATAGCAACAAAACCACAAGGAAAAAAAAAAAAAAAGAACAGTGAATGGTTTTGACATCCCTTGTCTGAGTATTTGGGATGATCCAGACAATAGCAGAGTAAACAATTGCCAATCAAGTGACTTGCACAAGGTCTGAGCAAGGGCTGTGACTAAAATAATATCCACTGATCCTTCTAGATCTATATCTGCATAAACTATAAGATAATGTAACAAAAAGCAAAAGAAAAGCCGTTAAAGGATAAAGTGGAATACAGAATTAAATTAAAATTTATCTAGAGAAGGGAACGGATGGGCATTATAATCCTGCAAGCAAACCTTAACTTGCCACTTACTCTCACTTTGCATCAGGATTATTTCTGCTATTGTGATGTGTGGGAGCCTTCGGAGGAAACTATCAGACATTCTGCCACCTCTCTGCCACTAAGTAGAGCCTAAAAACCTGGGGATGTGAGTAAGAAAAAGATTAGTAATAGGAACTGGCAGAAGGTACGGTTGGAGAGATTAGTTATGGATGTAATCCTCTGTGGAAGTGTCAGTCAGTGCTGTAAAAAACGCAGCGTGCATACAGATCACCTGGGGATCTTTTTTTGGTTGCCAATTCTAATTTAGCAGGTCTAGGATAGGCCTGGCGATTCTGCCTTTGTACGGGAGATCCTGGGGGATGGCCATGCTCCTGCTCAGCCCACCGCACTGAGTAACAAGGCTGTAGTGAACTGGGATGCCTGTATTCCCTGTCTACCCATCATATATTCTTGCTCCCCTTCCTTTGTCCTCTTTCTTCTGAGGAACCCTCTCTTTGTGTTTGGGTATGTCTGCACACCCCCGCACCTTTCGCCCGTACAGGTGGAAACATTTCCCAGATCCACCAATCAGATTCCTCATTCTCTAGACTGTGATTGGTTTAGGGGTGGGCACAGGACACAAGCCAGGCAAATCAGCCCTGCTTGGACGTTTGCTGAAACTTTTGGAAGAGATATTCTCTTCCACTAAATTTTCTAGCTTGAAAGATAATTCAGTCCGCCTGGTGGTGGCTGTTTTTTTGGTCCTGTTGAGAATGTAGCCAACGTGGATGAAAGTAGAGTTAAGAGATGGCGAAAGAGGCAGATTCCTGATCGTGTAGTTTTAATGCTGAGATCCAGCCATGTCTGAAGCCCGTTTACTCCTTTGAGGTTTCCAGTTACTGAGCCAAATACATCCCGTTTTCCTGCTTAAGTTAATTTGAGTCAGTTTCCTTGATGAGGAAAGAACTGATCTTCTTCCACTCGTGTATCTAATACTCTCCTACTGAATTTAAAGTTTCAGCTTTTACTTTTTGCCTTCCACAGTCCTCTAGTTTCCAATATTAAAGCCTTAAATGGATGGCCGCTCTCCTTTCCCAGGTGTTGGGAACAATCCTGATTTGGCAGGCACTTTATTTTGACCTTTAGCAGAATTCAGGGATCGCCTTGGTGATTCTGGTAGACTCACAGATCCAAAAAACATAAGTGCCTATTTTTAAAATATATACTTCCATTTCATTTTTTTAATGCAGAAGAGAAGAAACAGTAATCTAATAGACAGGCAGAACTCCTAGATGAATGTGCTAATTAGGCGCCTGCCCCTCAGGCGGATGCCTATCATATAAGCAGGTGAGCCTCCTTCACTTGATGTCTGGACGCCATCTGCTCCCTCTGCTGGGCCTTGGGGTAGGTGAGTAGCGCGAGCTCTTTGTTTCTCAGATCATTACGTACAGTTTTTTGGGTCTGGAGACGGGAGCGTTGTTGGTTTTTAAAGTTAAATGTTTTGGGAGCTTGTTTCTCGCGTACACATCTTAAAAAGTTGAGGGGCCCCGCGTGGGTTTCGAACCCTTTGCTCCTCAGGGAGAAGGTCCAGGTTTTGAATTCTCTCTCTGCTGTGGATCGCGTCACGGGGTGGTAGGGGGAGGGGGGTTATGGCGAGATTGTGTTTCGGCCTCTTCTGCCCTGCTTTGATGTGGTTTTTCTTTAGTTTATCTGATGTGGAGTTGTCATTCAGCCAGCCTTTAGGTTTTTTTAAGAGGAAAATTTTCGCTCTGGAGCTGCGGACTCAGCATGTTCGCGGGGAGGGGGGAGGTGAATTCGGGATGTAACTAGGTCGCCATCTTGAACCCAGAGCTCCATAGCTCTTTATTTAGACATCCTTCTTTTGCGTCATGATTTTTTCCAGATTTACTCTCTTCTTTCTGGCATATTTATTTGGCTTGGTACTGGCATGTTGTTCTTACAGTCTTACAGCTGAAAACACTTTTAGCAATTAATTCCAATATATTAAACATTCAAACAGAACAAACTTTTCCTGTGTTTATCCGTTTTCCGCTTCTTGATATACTTTCATTTCACTTATTTAATGCAGAGAGAAGGAACAGCTATCTAGTACACAGGCAGAACTTTTACAAACAAAAGTTCAGTAGATGTCATGCAGAAATGGCATTATTGTCATTCAGCATTTATATTGCTTTTCATATTCATAAAATGCCACCATTCTTTTCACTCTCCTTAAGTTAATGTTTGTTTTATCGGATGAGGTAAGAGTTCAACAAGGTGTCTTTCTGAAAGCAAAGTAATTTCAAAGTCAATTAGTCCCTAAAATGCTAATCTGAGAATTAACTCATACGTAAAGCCCGATTTCTTCCGAAAGCAGCTCAAATGTTGTTGTTTTAATAAATGCTAGTTTCCATCCTTGGTGTCATTTCACTGTAGGACAATTGCTAATATTGTAATATTATTCTTGAATTTAAATTTCTCACATTCAGAACTACTGGTTCACTCTAGACCTACCACAGGGAAAAGACATTGGAAAACTGTACTTCCATGGTTTTTAATTCTCTTTGTGGGAAGATGCTTTGCCCCAGTGGTCCCCAGGGTCAACATGTAGTTTTTAAAATGTTTTCATGAAGAGAGATAATTTAGAGAAGCGTGGTCAACACAATAAGCTGTGGAATCTTAGTCTCATCAAATGAGGCCAGAACATCTTCCAAATTTCCAGCATTTCTCTTCTGACTTCTCACTGCCTCTGTTTTGCTAAGCGTTATTCATTTTCAGGATTTACTTTTCTAAATTCCTACTCCATTTCACCCCTCCCCTTGCCCAATGGTGCATTACCCTCATGTCATTTCTTCACTCTCTGGAACTCTCCATAGAGGTGCTGCACTTTAACTTTTTTGTTGTCTACTCCAAATCTATTTTATTCTTAAAAGGAAAGAAAAAAGAGTTCTCTATAGTTTTTGATCTGTAGAGCCTCAGTGAGGTCTCTGCCATAAATATATCCCCAGTGCTGTTTCTGATGACTAAAATTTTACCAGTAGCACTATCTTCTTTGTTCATAATCCACTTACCTAATTAATTCTTGCTCACAAATTATTGACTATTAGTGGTTTCATATATTAGCTTTGCCATCTAAAATGATATATTTTAATACAGCCTTTGTCAACCAAAAGAAGCTTAGTTATTATTTTAGGTACTCTAATGGATTTGCTGCAAAAAACAAATTCCTAAACAGAGAAAGCTGTGATTCTTTGTATGGTAGCCTTGTTTTCTGTGTTTGATTGTTTCCTGCCATGAGTGCTTAACACCTAACATGGTGCTTGGAACCCAGAAGGTAGTTAGTAAATTACTGAAGAATGTAAGCTAGAATCTGTGTTTGCACTGGGTTCCTTGCATGGTTCCACCCAAGCTGCTCATGTCTGGGTCCAGAGCTGCCTGAATGGGACAGCTTCTGGCAGGCTGTTAATTTGCTGATTGCATCAATCATTCTTCATTTCTTCTTTATAAAATAATCTGTTGGGTACCCACTGACCCTTAAATCTCCTTGTCAAAGCTGCTGAATTTTTCAGTCTCTTCACTGAAGTTAAATTTGCTACATTATCAGTGACTTTGATATCAAATATAAATTGGCTGTTTCTAAATGTATCCTCAAAGGAATACTGGCCCTAAAACGAGGTGGAGAAGAAAGAATACTCATTTGATTTGTCCCTGCAGATCATTCTCAAAACGTTGTTTTAGTCACACATACAGAGTAAAAGCTAAGAACTGACAACGATTTAGTCAAATTTATGTAAAAGCTAGGACTGACCCAGATTCAAGTCACCTCAAGAGAAGAGCAGTGATTCACTGATAAAATACATGCAACTGGACATAGGAAACTGTCAAAAACTGTGCTGACTCTCTCTTTCGGGGCCTGGATGGTGTCTGTGGCTCTTCTGGTTGGTTCTCCTTCTTCTATCAGCCAGATTCCTCTCCTTACTGATAGCTCCTGCTCCCTCATCCTGTGTGATTGCTCACGACTCATTTCTGTCCTATTTCTAAATCAGTAATCTCTCAATTAGATCAGTATCTAGACCCAGTACCAGCTGCCTCTGTCATTGATTGTTGCCCAATTCCAAATACTCAAGGAAGTAATCTGAAGGGCCAATACATCTTTGTGCAAAAGATTATATACACAGGTCATAAGTTACTAGCCAATCATATATTGACATCCCCACATGTCTAGTTTAATCCCTGATGGTAAATAATAAGTAGTGAATGTGGCAGCTTAGGTAGCAGAACCTGTGGGAAGAAATTTGCCCCAAAGTCATTGTAGCCTGGTATAGGTATTAATGTGAGCACTAATACAGTAATTGTATATCTATTTATAAGACTATTAGGGAGTTTTCCACACAAAATGAGAAAAATAACTTTAAATTCCAAGAGTGCAGATCTTCAGAGTATTATCACTTAACAACTTTTAGCTTTACAAAACCAAGGAGTTCTCATTTGCTGTCCTTCTTATAAGGGAATGACCTCACTATTACTATGCGTGTCTCTCTTTAAATAAATGTGGTTAGTACATGACATTAGGGCATGGTTTTCCTCTTGAAATTTCCTCTGCCAGAAAACCAAATATAGGTAACAGGTAAGAAGAAAAGGGGAATGAGCCTCTGTCTTAGTAGAAAATTTAAAGTCTGACTACAGTAGGAAGTGTTCATATGTGATGACTGTGAAACAGAGCATTTGCCTCATGGCAGCAGGCATTTAAGGGACCCAGTGGAATATTTTTCTATATTTAAGATTTGATCACAATGAGAAAGAAATTCTGTGAAGTAATCCAGGACCTATACAAGACAGGGAAAAAGGTCATTTGTCCCCAAGCCTCATATTTCCAAGAAAATTAAAATTTAGGTTATTAATTACACAGCCAAAAGATGCTATATATGCAGTAGTTATATTACTGTGTTAAAAGTATAAATTCTTTCACATTTAAAGAACACCCCATTTTTATAATTCTGTTTGGATTTCTTCATTATTAACATATTTGAAACCTAAAACATTGGTAGTGTTTCAGACTTTTCTGTCTTAGTTTTTGTCTATATTAGTTCTGTCTTAGTTTAGACTTTTCTGTGCTGCTATAACAAACTTCAGTAGGCTGGGGGCTTAAAAACAAACATTTATTTCTCACAGTTCTGGAGGCTGGAAAGTCCAAGATCAAGGTTCTGGCAGAGCCAGTGTCTGGTGAGGGCCTGCTTCCTGGTTTAAAGACAACCGACTTCTCATTGTATCTGCACAGGGCAGAAAGAGAGCTAGCTAGCTCTCTTAGCTCTCCGGCCTCTTCTCATAAGGGGACGAATCCCATTCATAAGGGCTCCACCTTCATGACCTAATTACCTCTCAGAGACCCTACTTCCAAATACCATCACATTAGAAATAGGGTTTCACCATGTGAAATTTGGGGGAACACAAACATTCAGTTCATTGCACTCTCTCAAATTCTGAAAAACTCTAAAATACCCCTTCTAATCCAGGCTGTTCAGATTCTTTGTACTGTAACTCATGTTCCTTCTCTTACTCCCTGGCTCTTTAAGTCTCAACCTATCTCCAGTTCTACATGGGTTTACCAAAGGAAATGTCTATTTTTTAGTCCAGAGTGTTAAAAGGGAAGATGCAGCTCCAGAGGTTATAGCAATGACAGCAGCCGTTAGAGAGAAAACCTTAAAGAAGCTGATCTGTAACCACTGGATGCAGCTGCCTCTTCATTTTAAGAGATTCCCCTACAGTTCTAATACTTGGTGACCTAGGATCTATATTATTCAGAGATTTTTGTCATCTTTTCAAATTTTATCAAATGCCTTCTGAACATAACAACACGTTATTGGGAATTAGAAGCTTGTCCTCAAAAACTTTTATCAGATCACTTGTAAAGAACAAGCTAGTATTTAAATAGAACTTGCTAAATTAAAAGTTAATTTGACTTCTGACCTTTTAATAAGTTAATTAATAGAATATAAACAATGACTTTTAGTCAGCTGAGCTATTTCCATGAAAAAAAAATTAAAAAATAAAAAACATCATTTCACCACTGCTAAGATTGCCAGTTTCAAAAGATAAGACATTGCCTCAGCCTCCATTACTACTAATGCATTTGTCAACCTAAATAAACTTAGGAGGCAATAGTGAAGCAAAAAGTGTTTATTCAGAATCAAAGAATTGCAATTCAGGACCAAATAGAATCCTTGGGTAACAACTCAGTGTCCACACTAGGGAGTGAAAAGGGCTTTTAAAGGTGAAGATGGGAGGTTTACATTACGAAGGATTTTAATTGGAGTTAGAGGCAGAAGCTAGTCTTGGCTAAACTTGATTGAGTGCTAAGGCTGTCCCTAGAGGGAGGTAAAAGTTGTTACTGTGACAAGTTGCAGGTGTTCTTGTAGAGTCATTGGACTATTTGTGGTTTGGCCCAGTTAAAAAGTTCTTGGTTCTGCCTGGTGAGGATGTGCATGAGGTCCACCACCTCCTTAATGGCCTCCTGGCTCCATGTTAAAGCCTCTTGACATAAGAGATTCCATTTTATTTCACATTTCACACATTACATATTTATGAATTCCAGAACTCTTTTAGTTGAGACACACAGTACTACAGGAAACTGTTCAATCATCCAGTGGTGCCATCTGCTAAGATTTGACTTTATAAAGTGATTGTAACTGCTTATGGATTTATATATACTGTATAACTTTTCCTTTATAACCTTAAAGAAGACTAAATTAAAAGTTATAGGAAAGAAAATGTTACCACTGAGAAAGGAGACTTTCTTGAAAACTTATCCTGACCCTTCAAAATCATGTTTGACACGTTTTTCTTGTGCATTTATTGCTCTATAATTTTTCAGTGCTGAGCTCTTACACTATTTAGTTTGATTTAATCTCATTGTAGGAATAAAAACAATGATTATTATATTTTAAATATTCAAATTTTTTATGTACAACTAAAATTCATATTAAATAAGTGCACTCTCCCTTAAAAATAAGAATAATAATTACAGATATGTTAATTACATACATTGCATTAAACTCCACTAATGATGTCAGGAAGAATCACTATATGCATATTGTTAAGCATTTAATATTATTCACGATTTTGCTATTTTCTGGCCTCTTCAGCTTTAATAGCCCTTCCCTGTCCTGATAGGAATGTATCCAATTGTACAGACAGAGAATATGCTTCAGCTCATTAAAAGGCAGAAGCACTTACTCTAACAAATTTTAATGTGTTCTACACTCCTTTTGCAAGTGCAGCTAATTTTGTTCTTTATATAAGAGTTTTTATTATTATAATTATTAAACTCTCTAGTTATACAAAATGGCATACTGCCCTTTTTCCTTTCTCTTTAAAAATAGTGAGAGTACTGAGCAGTGGATTATTTTCAGTAATTGTGTGTTGTGTATAAGATTGTGGGTATTATTTCTCTAACATTTTCATGAAATGTAAAGTAGAACCCCCATTATTTCTAATATTAAAATATCAATTTCATAAAAATAATGCTATGAAAAGCACGTAATGGAGTACAGGCGTAGGCATACCTGTTTTATTGTGCTTCACTTTATTGCGCTTCACAGAAATTGCGTTGTTTTACAGATTGAAGGTTTGTGATAACCCTACAACAAGCAAATCTATAGATGCCATTTTTTCAACAGCATTTGCTCACTTCTTGTCTCTGTGTCACAGTTTGGTAATTGTCACAATATTTCAAAAATATTAATTATTATTATATTTGTTATGGTGATCTGTGATCAGTGATCTTTGATGTTACTATTGTAGTTGTTTTGGAGTGCCATGAAGCACGCCCATATAAGATGGTGAACCTAATCTATAAATGTTGTGTTCTGACTGCTTCCCTGACCGGCCGTTCCCCTGTCTCTCTCCCTCTCCTCAGGCCTCCCTATTCCCTGAAACATAACAATATTCAAATTAGGTCAATTTATAACCCTACAATGGTCTTTAAGTATTCAAGTGAAAGCAATAGTTGCACATCTCTTAGTCTAAAACAAAAGCTAGACATGATTAAGCTTAGTGAGGAAGGTATGTCGAAAGCCAAGATAGGCCAAAAGCTAGGCCTCTTGAGCCAAACAGCCAAGTTATGAATGCAAAGGAAACCTTCTTGAAGGAAATTAAAAGTGCTACTTTGGTGAACACAGGAATGATAAGAAAGCAAAACAGCCTTATTATAAGTGATAGGAGAAAGTTTTAGTGATCTGGACAGAAGATCAAATCAGCCACAGTATTCCCTTAAGCTGAAATCCAGATCAAGGCCCTAACTCTGTTCAACTCTATGAAGGCAGAGAGAGGTGAGGAAACTGCAGAAGAAAAGTTTGATGCTAGCAGAGATTGGTTTGTGAGGTTTAAGGAAAGAAACCATCTTCATAACTTAAAAGCGCAAATTAAGCAGTAAGGACTGGTGTAGAAGCTGCAGCAAGTTATCCAGAAGGTCTAGCTAAAATAATGAAGGTGGCTATGCTAAAAAACAGATTTTCAGTGTAGCTGAAACAGCCTTCTATTGGAAGAAGATGCTGTCTAGGGCTTTCATAGCTGGGGAGAAGTCAATGCCTGGCTTCAAAGCTTCAAGGGACAGGCTAACTCTCTTGATAAGGGCTAATGTAACCGTTGACTTGAAGTTGAAGCCCATGCTCATTTACCATTTACCATTCCAAAAAATCCTTGAGCTCTTAAGAATTGTGCTAAATCTACTCTGCCTGTGTTCTATAAATGGAACAACAAAGCCTGAATGACAACTTGGTTTACTCAATATTTTAAGCCCACTGTTGAGACCTACTGCTCAGAAAAAAAAATTTTTTTCTTTAAAAATATTACCACTCACTGACAATGCACCTGATCCCCCAAGAATTCTGGTAGAGATATACAATGAAATTAATGTCATTTTCATGCCTGCTAACAAAACATTCGTTCTGCAGCCCATAAATCAAGGAGTAATGTCAAGTCCTGAGATTTAAGAAATATATTTTGTAAAGCTATAGCTGCCATAGAATGTGATTCCTCTGATGGATCCAGGCAAGATCAGTAGAAAACCTTCTGGAAAGGATTCACCATTCTAGGTGCCATTAAGAGCATTCATGATTTATGGGAAGAGGCCAAAATATTAACATTAACAGCAGTTTGGAAGAAGTCCATTCCAACCCCCATGAATGACTTTGAGGGGTTCAAGGCTTCAGTACCGAAGACTGAAGATGTGGTGGAAATAGCAATAGAACTAGAATTAGAAGTAGAGCCTGAAGATGTGACTGAATTGCTGTAGCCTCATGATGAAACTTAGACAAATAAGGAGTTGCTTCCAATGGATGAGCAGAGAAAGCGTTTCTTGAGATTGAACCTACTCCTGGTGAAGAGACTGTGAAGATTGTTGAAATGACAATAAACGATTTAAAATATAACTTAGTTGATAAAGCAGTGGAAGAGTTTGAGAGGATTGACCTCAATTTTGAAACAAGTTCTACTGTGGATAAAATGCTGTCGGACAGCACTGCATGCTACAGAGAAATTGTTCATGAAAGGAAGAGTCAGTTGATGGGGCAAACTTCATTGTTATTTTAAGGAACTGCCACAGCCACCCAGCCTTCAGCAACCAGCACCCCGATTGGTCGCAGCCATCAACATCCAGGCAAGACCCTCCCCCAGCAAAGAGATTATGACTTGCTGAAGTCTCAGAAAATGCTTAGCATTTTTAGCAATAAAGTATTTTCTAATTAAGGTATATACATTGTTCTTTTAGATACAATGCTATTGCATACTTTATAGACTAGAGTATACTGTAAATATAACTTTTATATGAACTGGGAAACCAAAAAGCTTATGTGACTTGCTTTATTGTGATAATTGCTTTATTGTGGTGGTCTGCAACCAAATCTGCAATATCTCCAAGATATGCCCATAATCCTACCAGTTATCCATTTATTTTTCTCTTAATATTTGAATCTGTATCTTGAACTAAAGGCCTAAAAAGGTGTTGACTTTTTTCCAAGTATTACTTTTCCATATATAATTTTAAATTATTTGAAGATATTATTTGAAATTATTACTTACAACTAGGAAAATAGGAGAAGTAATACTTAAGTTTGGTCTTGTATAGGATTTTAGCAGATGGAAATAAAGAAAGTAGAACAAACAGTTTAGGAAAAAGAAATGACGATGATAATAAGAATTCCTATGCACTGCTTAGGGACTCTGACCAGGCACTATTCTATTTTCTTGTTTAAAGACATTCTGCTAAATTTAATCTTGAGATACCCTTATTTGCATGTTACATATGAGGAAACCAATGCCAGATATGTTAGACAACTATCAAGAATAAATTATCACTATTTGAATTAAAAGTGATAGAAAGTTAGATGTAGTCTTGGTCTTCCTAACATCAGAGTTGTTGCTAGTTCAAATATACGCATCTTTTCCCAAACGGGCTATAGATGTCACTGTTTGTAATGAGACTTTGTGATGATACAAAGAGAACTTTAAAAAATATAAATAGTTAATAATTTTTTATTATTTTCTACTTATGGCGAGTTATTCACTTCCCAATAGTATTAGAAAGATCTCCTCTAAAATAAAGCTTTTAAAGTAAATAATGAAAATGTAACATATAAATCCTTATATGTAAATAGTCCATGGCTCATATGGAATTTTCTTTACTTCATAATTTTCATAGCTTTGCTCAAGATAACTACTAACAAGAAATGTTTCTCCCCATGAAAATCAAATTAAATCAAATTAAAATTAAATAAAATAACATAACATAAAATTAAATAAAATGAAATGAAAAATAAAATAATAAGGAAAAAATAAAATGAAAAAATAAGAAAAAGTAAAACAAAGGTACAGCAATCTTCAACATAATGCAAACTGATAACATCAGAATATTTGGGGGCCCTGTGAGAAACTCAGCGTTTTATATTTTCCTGATATGAGCTATATACATACAGGCTACACTTTCTTTTATGTGCAGTAGTTACTGCTCCTGAAGTTTCATACCAAGACAAACACTCCTCAACAGGGACAGGTTGCTTAAAGACAGCTTGAGTCCAGCTAGCCACAATGACATACATTTGGCAGGCCACCTATTCTTACCACACCTGATAGGGGAATACAAGATGCCCCACCGTGGCACTGTGTGATGTGCCTACAGTAGCAGACTTTGCCACCCATGCTTCTGCATTCATAATTCACCGAGCAAAAGAAAACCACCAATGTCTTTGTTCACTCAGTCTGTACTGAAGTACAACAGTAAACTCCAGAGGACATACTAGGTTCTTCCAAGAACTCTTGGAATTCCATGTTACAATCTAATGTTTCCCAATCATTTGAACTTTTTTCTCCAAATTTTTTTTTTCCTTTTTGTAAACATGGTAATTTCAGTTAAAGCCCTAACCTGTAAACACTAATATCTAAATCACCTATGAGTCTTTTTCAGTTGTCTATTTTTTCTCTTGGAAATATCATCTGGAATCTCTAAAAAGATTAACAGAAAATGGTATTTGATCTAAAATTACTAGACATTCCAAGAGTTAGGCTAATAAAATCCTAACCCATGGGAAAAAACAAACTTTGTACATGTATGAATAAACTATATATAGATAAAGTTACACATATAGATAACAATGAAGATTTTCAAGAAAAAAGAATCACTTTTTTTAAAAAATGTAAAAGCCTTGAAATAGAAACAAATATAGTTATTAATAACAGCAATTTGGTTAATACTAGTAAAATAATGAGTGACATATATTTCTGTTATTACAAATTGCCTTTATAATCTAGTTATATTATTTTAAAGGGTTTTTAGTTACAATAAAACAGAAAAACTCGATTTGTTCTCTAACTTTTGAAACATGAATATTTTGTTTGTTTGGGTTTTTGCTTAATGTCTTCCCCAACTGAAGGATCTGTTGTCCCAAAAATATTTGGACATGAAGAGCTCAGTCTCTATACTGAATATGAAGGCAGGATTTAAGCCTCATTAGCAAGAAGTGGACTGTGGTTCATAATGCGGAAATATTTCTCATTCTTTCCCCTTTTAGCCATGATTCATTATTGTGCTGCCTCAGCTGTGCTGAAAATTGGTATTCATAGTATAAATGGCCATTAGTCTATGAAGTTCTAACTCACATCAACCTTACATAACATTTATTTACCAGTAAATTATATAGGCCTGATATGTTCACTGTAATCAAACATGTAACGTACTTGGGTCAAAGTTAGTTTCACAAGAACATTCAGCCTATTTGTTGTACCAAGAAAGGTAAATTACTTTTTTGTTTCATCACTTCAATCAATCTGTTTTTATTTTAAGCCTTTGATCATCTTGACATTGCTCTTAGAACCACCCATTAATTAAGGGTCCAATACATTTCTCCACTTTTATTATCTCTTTTTAAAGCTGCTACAAAGTCAACAATTCAAGATGGAACACATGTAGATTTGCCAAACCATAACTAATAGAGAGGCCACGTAGAGATGAGCATAATAATCAAGTTCCTCCTACCCAAGGATCTAAATTTAAACTCCTTGGAAAAAGTTGTTGATAAAAGAGAAATGGGTTGGTGGAAGAAGAGTCTCTGAGGAATGAGAGTAAATGCAAATACTTTTTTAAAGTACTGCACAGAAACACATTATTCAGACATTCACTCCATAGACTGAAAGGCCCCTGAAGGCACAGAAACCAAGGTTTTATTCATCATTATTTAAACAATATCTACCATGGTATCTCATATATAGAAGAAAGGTAAAAATAATATACTTAATAGCTTTTGGTGTTTATAAAACTAAACCTACAGCTCTGTAGGATTCCACATCTGGAAAACAGTGCAGTGATCTGCCAGGGAGTCTGAGTTTATTTTGTTTTCCTCTCAAAGCCTGCAATTCCATTCTTAATATGTGTAATCTCTTCTCCTCCCATAAGCTCTAAAATGCCAACATCATTACTCAGAATAATTATTTATTCATTCAAACTACAGGTATTAACTAAGTCTCCATTAAGTACTAGGTGCTGTGTTAGATGCTGGCTATAAAATGGTGAACAAATCAAACACAACCCTGTTCTTCTGGAGCTCATAGTCTATTAAAGAGTCAAATTCGATATAATAGAATTAGTGCCATAATGGGAAAAGTAGCAGGTGCATCCTAAATAGGAAGGTACCTAAACAGGTTATAGTGGGTCAGGAAAAGCTTCAAGGAGAAAGGAGTTTAAACTGAGAAGTGAAAAAGGAGTAGGGATTGGTCACATTGAGATCTGGGGAATGAATGTTCCAGGAAGAAGGTGCTGTATTAAAGAGAAAGATCTCAGCTGAGTGAAGCACTGGTTTCAATGAGAAAATGGGAAGAAATTTTGTCTTTCTCAAGGAAACTGTTGGGGAGAGACCAGGGTAAGACATTGCATGGGATAAGGGAGGAGAGGTTAAAAAAAGGGTTAGATTATTAAAGGCCTTCCAAGTTTCCACATCTGGTCTTTCATGCCACCTTCTAAATTATTTACAAATCAATTTCATCTACTTTGACTTGTTCCATGCTTTTGTTTTATCATTAGATTTGTAATTGATTTTCCTTCTATATTCTTTAAAGAAATTACTTGATCAGATAATTCTGAAAAGTTATTTCTATGTCTAGTAAAGTTCAAAATATTCTTTAGATTTTTGTTCATTTTTTATAACCCTCATTGATTGATATATGAAACTGTAGATGATGGCAAGAGAAAACTCAAAAAGAAATAACCTGATTTTTCAAGGTATAGTTGTAAAAAAATCATGTGTATTGTGGGAAATCTGAATCTAGTTGAGATATTTTATATTCTTCATTGATTGTAATTTGAATTTGAGAAATAAATGGGAGGATAAATCATTTATTAAGCAAATTAAGTACTACTAGTCTCAGAATTGCAAAAAGAGACCACATAGAACAAACTGTAGATCAATTTCTTCTTTCACTGTAGTCTCCATGCACTCGGTACTTTGCATACTGTAATAAATAGGATGTACCTTAGCTACCAGTAACAAAAAGCTTAATTCAAAATCAGTAAGTTTAATTAAAATTTTAATTTTGTATGCAGAGAAAGCCTGAGGTAGTATAACTTTACAAGTGATTTTTTCAACAGTCCAGCTATCCTATCATCATACAATGGGTGCTGCAGTTCCTTTGTCACAGAAAGATATAATAATGTACAGTGGGAAAAAAAAGATGCTGTCTACTCCAATTTAATCATATTAAAAATCAAAAAATCCCTTCCAAGAAGCCTCATAGCTGATGTTCCTTCACATCCCATTGAATGGAATTGTATCACATCCTAGATTAATTATCTATGAGAGGTCTGGGCTTTCCATGATTAGTTTTCATTAAAGCACATTTACCCCTAATTTTTGAACAGGGTTATTGTCCTTTTAGAGTAAATAATTGAACAAAATCAGATTCTTTTTTTGTTAATAAGGAAGGAAAAAGGGAAGAAATATCTTTTGGGTAGAAATAGAAATCAAATACTGTCTTATATATTCACTCCCATATGACTGGTAAAATAAGGGGCACCAAAATTGTAATTCCATTTATATTACTATTTACATCATGATTTTTTTCCCATTTTATCAATGTTCTGACATACTATAGAGACATTCAGTCAATAATTAGGTATTATCACCATTACTAGTTTGATCCTTGGATTTAGTTGTCATTAATAGAAGTATAGTTTTCAAGTAACTGTGATGGACTAGAATTATTATTCTAGTCCATAAGAGAATTTGTTTATAAGTACACATTTTGGAATTGTTTGATAAGGGAAGAAAATATTTAACCTAAAGGCTGATGTGAGGATGAAGTATAATCTGGAAAGTGCCAAGCACAAAATCTGGCACATGGCATATATTCAGTAAGTGGAAGGCAAATGGATTTACTATAAATGGCATAAAATGGGTACCTGATTTTGTTTATTCCAGAAGTGTTCTTACCTCACCTACGTAAGGATGTATGATAAAATACATCTCAAATCTCTTTAAAGTTTCTTTTAAATCTAAGAAAAACAATTTATTTTATTTCATGAATGTTTTATAGTTTGAGTGTACAAGTGTTTCACCTCCTTGGATAAGATTATTTCTAAGTATTCTTTTTGATGCTGTTGTAAATAGGACTTTTTAAAAATTTTCCTTTTTTGTATAGTTCCTTGCTAGTGTATAGAAATGCAACTGATTCTTGTGTGTTGACTCTGTATCCTATAACTTTACCTAACTGGTTTATTAGTTCTAACATTTTTTGTTAAATTCTTGAAGTTTTCTTTGAGATCATGTAATCTACAAAGAGATAATTTGACTTCTTCTATCTGATTTGTATGCCTTTTACTTCTTTTTACTTGACTAATTGCTCTGGCTAGGACTTCCAGTACTATGTTGAACAGTACTGGTGAAAATGAGCATCCTTGCCTTGTTTCTGATTAGGAAAAGCTTTCAGTTTTTCACCATTGAGTATGAGGTTAGCTGTCAGCTTTTCATATATGGTCTTTATTATGTTGAGGTAAATTCCTTCTATGTCAGATGCTTTTCAAATTGGACTGGGAGACACTTATTAACTTTGTGTTCAACAACAGTGTTTGACAGATAATTTGATTCCAGTAAAAGTAACAGCTGGTTTCTTACTTAGAAGAAAGGTAACAGCTGTCATACCACTGGAATCAATAATTTCCATAGAAGATGGCTAGGATGCCAGTCTACAATTTGATGACTTTGGTGAAAATAGTATGTTTGTTTTCCTCAGTCTTTCGAACGGATGGTATATGGAAACTGGCCTCATACTGATTTTGTTGCATAGATAGCCCTAACCCGTATGCATGTGGCAGTAAGCCCAGGCTTGCACAATTAAAAATACTCATTTCTCTAATTAATATTAAACCATTTCTTCCATTTAAGTAAACTATTTAATCCACCATTTAACTGTGTTTTCCTCAGGGTTTTCTGGCTGTTCGTGTTACTTATAATTATGCAACTGTGCAATAAACTTTCCTAATGGAGTTTAATGAAGTTGTGAGTGAATGTACAATAATAATCATTCATCAGTGATGCCTATACAAACTCATTGTGGTAATCGAAATACCAGTGGGCTATCTTTCACCATGACCTCCTGTGGTTAACATCATTATGGAATGTCTGCTTTTACACAGCCATTGAGGAAACAAATTAAGTTGCAGTTTTCTTTCTTTTTCAATTATCAGAGCAATCTAGATTGACATGAACTACTATTTTTGTAAAACTACAGCCTGAAAATATGGTGAGATTGAATATTAAAAACCCTAGTACTAAATCTTCTCACTGTCATCTATAACCACGGTTTTTCCAGGCATCTCTGAAACAAAAGAATAACCAGAGTTTTAGAAGTTCTCCTTTAAGATTTTGCCACAGAATTTCTCTTTTCAATTAGGAATTCTATGGTTCATTTACAAATAGCAAATAGAGAAAGTGAACATAATAGTTCCTAGAAATATCAAACTATGTTTCACTTAATTAATGTAAAAAGCATCAATAGCAATAAATGTTAAGAGAAACACTCTGAATTTTAATATAACACGTTTTAACCAGTCTAAGGTCAAAAGCCAAGAGCAGTGGTTACAAGGTACAGTCCCCCGTACAGTAATATTAGCAAATAAGAAACCTTCGTGTTGATGTCCAGCAATCTGTGTTTTGTCACACAAAGAGATCTCCTATTAGCAATTTTTGTGACCTTGAGTAAAATAAACAGTCCCAATGTGAAATTGCATGGCTTGCATTCTGTTGTACTACGTATTGCAACCATTGGGTGAATCATTTTCTGCTACTTCAGTTATCCTATAAGTAAAATGAGAATAATAATAGAACAATGTAATTGTTACAAGACTCAAATGTGATAATATATAAAGAACTTAGAACAGTATCTGTAGCACAGAGTACATGCTTCAAAAAAATAGCTTTTCAGTCAATATTCTGTGATAACAATCTCAAATCTTTGTATCAGCTATGGTTGCCGAATAAAAAACCCAAAAAGTCAATAGCTCAAAGCTCATAGGTCTCCTGAGCAGTTCTTCTGCAGAGGTAACCACTCGCAGAGGAGATCACTCATGCATCTGTGGTCAGCTGGGGGGCCATCTACTGGAAGCCTCTATGCTTATGGCTGGGATCTCACACATCCCTGCAGTCTCAACTGGGGTGGTTCAGCTCTGCTCCTCATGGTCTCTCATCCTCCAGCAAGCTAGTCCCTGCTTGTTTACATGGCAGCTGGCAGGGCTTTCAAAGAGAGAGAGAGAAAGCATGGAAGGCCTCCCAGGGGCTGGGCTCAGATCAGATACAGTATCATTGCCGCCACAGTTTATTTCCCAAAGCAAGTTACAAGAAAGCCAAGATTCAAGGAGTGGAAAAGTCGACTCCACTGTTGAAGTAAGGATCTGTAAAAGCTCATTCCTAAGGGGCAAACACACATGGAACACTGAGAGTTGTATCCATGAAACCATACTCCTTGACGGCCCTCGAACCCAGCTGTACCACAGATTGGGAATTGAACCCACAATCCCTGCCTTAGGAGGGGACTTGAACCCACTTCCTTTTAATTAAAACTGCTCACCTAGTGTCAGGACTTCTGTACAGTCGAAACTAACACAACATTGTAAAACAACTATACCCCAAATAAATAAATAAAATTGGCCCAGAAAAAAATAAAAAATAAAACTGCTCACCTAGTGTCAGGACTTACTGAAGCTCAGGTTCTTTTGTCTCGATGCAGAAAGAATTCAGCGTGAGGCAAAGTGATAAGTCAAGAATGAGTATATTAGCACAGGACGCTTGTGAGAGATACATGCAGGCAGGCAAGGGAACTCAGCCCTGAGAACAAAGAGTGCTACATTTTTATAATCAAAGAAAAAATGGGGAGGGAAGAAGACCACCTTCTTCCTCATTCTTGGGTAGACATTAAGGCTTACATCAGTAGTTCCTCCTTTGACCCTATATGGTCTAACTGGGACTGTCATGGCACTATTTAAATCATACATATATTAGCAGAAGGGTGGTAACACGTACTAAAATATGGTAATTCATCTTGGGTTCCAGTATGATGTTCCCTTTCACCTAGTTTCTTTCCCCTTTCACCTATATTCCTGTTTTGGCTACGTGCAGGAATACAGTTTTTTCAGGGTCCATTATCTTACAGACCTCCCAAAGCCGAATGCAGGTCTTATACCCATTTTTCTGTGATAGTGGCCTAAGTAAGTCTGTTTAGTTTTGAAATGTTCTGATTGTTGCTTAGCTGCCATATGTTATGGGCATTTTCTAGTTGGTGTCTAGCTTATTGGTGATCTCCTGAAGTCCCTCTCTATCTATCTTCCCCTAGTGGGATTTCTAGCTGTGTAACTATCTTATTCTGTCCCTCTCCCTATCATCAATATTTGAAATCTACTACAAACTTACTCCTCATTCATATGACATGACCATTATTTTCACGTGTCACCTCTGTTCAAAATGAAATTCACTCCAGGCTAACAGAGAAACCTGGATCATTTGCTGTAGGAGAAGAAAGCTGGGCAGGATTTGGCCCTGACTATAAATGCACCAGCCCAGGAGTGATACATATCACTTCCATTCACAACTAATTGCCTAGAACTAGTTATAGGACTAGCTACATAAGTTATGCGGCTCAGTGCATACTTAAAATGTGGTATCTTTTATTCAAAAAATTGTAGGACTTTAAAGATGATGGTAGTAGAAAACTGAATCAAGCATGGGAACATTCTAATTAGGGCCCTGTGAGACTGCACAGATCACATGCCCACAAATCAGCCCTGGCTAGTTTACAAGCCTCCATCCAACAATAAATAGGTAAGAAAGTGAAAACTAACCATACGTTCTGGAGGCACAGAATTTAAAATATTTGAAGAACAGCACCAAAGGTTCTCACAAATTTTTTTTTTTTAGTTATTATTTTTAGAGTAAGTCACTTAAAGTAAGGTTTGTTTTATCATACCCTTTCCTATGATACGTCTGTCACTCTGAGAAGCCTAGTTCCATTATCCTTACCTGAATTGCACAGAATGCCTCACTAAAACATGCTACTCAAGCCTGACTTTACTGAGTTGAATCTAGATTTTCATGCTACCAAGTTATATTTTACTAAGTTTATCCATTAAAAAAACCCTTAATAACTTCATTCATACCAAGCTGTTAATATTAATAATGATTCAAAGTATTCAGCATTCACTGTATAATTACATAATTATGTTAATGAGAAATACTGTCTTAATCCACTGGAATAAATCTCTAATAATGGATGTTTAAACATAAATAATTAGCCTGCAGGGCAATTTTTCTAAATGTGAGAATTCCTGATGTCCTCTTAAATCACACTGGATAGAAGCAATGCCAGCCTATGTAGAAAGAAAGATGCACACCCAGTATTCCATCTGTCTCCCCCAAAATCAACCTCCCTTTTCATTTGTGTGGAGTCATAATTATTAAGATGAATAGACTGTGCAATAGACAGGACCAGCTGAAAGCAAAATAAAAGAGTCAGTACCAACCATCTCTTTTCCTGCTCCCATAATAGGTCATATGTACAGATGATGACACTATGGGATGTGAACATTCTATCATCTTGGGTGCCTGAGTTACTGCATAAAACAAAGCTGTATTGTTCATGTAGTATGTGAGAAAAATACCTTTCATTATTACAGATTTGGGGATTGTTTAAGGCATTGTAATCTAGCCTATTCTGACCAACCACCTAACATATATGGTGGATCTGCTCATAGATTCTTTTCCGCCTGTCAGATGTATTATTTTTGAAGAGACTCCCCACTCACATTCAAGCGTAACAACATTGGCATAGAATAAAGTAAAATCCCAAACTTTCATAGCTAAAAAGAGCATGAGTAATGCTAAGTAGATGCATAAAATCCCCTAACTGTGATATTTTATCAAATCTAAACCACTATTTGAGCTGCATCCTCATATAAAGAGAAATAATATGCTACCAGTTATAAATGTAAAATACTATTGATCATGTTTCTTGATTTATAAAGTAGAAAAAATGCACATTTTAGCATTGTTAAAATATGGTAATACGAAGTATCCATGACTTTTTGAACTTCCTGATTAAAAGAGAAGAAAAGTCTCTTGAATTACCATTGACATATTTTGTTTTTGTCAAAAAGATATATGAGAAGATAGGGCATTAAAGATGGTTGCAAAGTCTTCCCCATTTCTCTCACTGAGAATTGGGGTTATTTCCCCTCTCCTAGAATCTGACTTTATCCTGCAAATTATTTTCATCAATACAAAGTAGCAGGAATGACACTATGTAACTTCTGAAGATGGACCTTAAGAGTTCAGAAGCTTTCACCATTCATATTTTCCATTCTACTTGGAATTCAGCAGACATGCAGTGAGAACTCCAAGCCATGTGGAGAGCCCACCTAGAGGAGGACCATAGCACACTGGTTCACAGCCCCAAGTGAAATCTGAAAGCCGAGCCAGCATCAACTGCCAGCCATGCAAGTGGGCCTCACTGGAAATTCTCACTCATTAGAGTCTGTGGTCCAAGTAACACTACACAGAGCAGAGGAGCCACTCAACTGAGCCCAGGCAACCCACAGAGTAATGAGAGATAAGAAATGGTTGTTGTTGCTATTATAGTTCTAAGTCATCAAGTCTTGCATAGTAAGTTAAATTTTATTTACTTTCAATCAATTAAGTTCATTTGATTAATTTTAAAATAAATCTGAAAATTAATTAAATGACTTTAATAAAGAAAATAGAAAGTTTAGGTTTTCAGATGTATTGACCATATTTCAGTAGACATATCCATAGCAAAATGCACATCCTTTTCAAGTGCAAATGGCATATTTATCAAGATAGTGTATAGCCTTAGCAAAAAAACAAATCTCAACAAATTTAAAATAATTCAAATTATACAAATTAAATTTTCTGACAACAATGGAATCAAACTAGAATTCAAAAACAGCAAGGTATCTTACATATCCCTAAATAATTTGGAAATTAAAAATGTATATACACAGTCTTAACTCATGGGTAAAAGCATAAATCAGACGGAAAATTATGAAATATTGGACCTGAATAAAAAATAAAGCATAAAATATCAAACTTCGTGGGACGCAGATAAGCAGTGCTTACAGAGAAATTTATAACAAAAAAAAAAGTAGGTAACTGATTCAAGGCCTTGAATCAGTGATCTGTGATACCAGAAACCAGAAAAATGAGAACAAATTAAAAGAATATTAAAAGTAACTTTATGCCCATAAATCCTATTACTTAAGAGACAAGTATCTTGAAAGATACAAATTACTAAAATTCATTCAGGGGGAATATATAACCTTAGTACACCAATAACTCTTACACATCTCAAATTCATATATAAAAACCATCCCACAATGAAAACCCCAAGTCCAGAAGACTTCACGGGCAAATCCTATCAAACGTTGAAGGAAGAAGTATTACCAATTCTACAAAAACTCAAACAGAAAAATGCAAAAGGAGAGAGAATTTCCCATCTTGTTTTAAAAGGCCAACATTACCCTGACTCCAAAATCACAAAGAATTACAAGAAAATAAAACTGCTGAACAATATCCCTAATGAACATATGCAGATCCACAACAGAATATTAGAAAATAAAATCCAGCAGTGTATAAAATGTACTATTTCTCCTGTCCATGTAGGTATTACAGAACTGCAAGGGTAGTTTAATTTGAAAAGCAGTCAATTTCATTTACTACCTTAATAGATGAAAAGGGAAAAATCATGAGATCCATGTGTCTCTTATTCTTAGACCAGTAGGTACCTGAGACTTAGTCTTCTCATAGAGAGGCAGGAATACAAGTGACCAAGTGCAACTTCAGAGCATATTTCAAGCTTCCATTTACATCACAATTGCAAATAACGCATGGTCAATGTAAATTTCTTGGCCGAACTCGATGTCAATGAGATGGAGAAGTGTACTGCACTCACATGGGGGCGGGGGAGATGTAAATATTTACTGAGCAATAATCCAAACTATGTAACTTAATAAGTAGAGCCCCCTTTATAAAGCCATACCTTAGGCAGATATCATTGTGTTCTGTATCATAAAAGAATATATATTTGGCAATGTAATAGATAAGAGAGAGGGAGGTTTTGCTATAGGTAATTGACCTTCCTTTTTGTGCTTAACCATACCCAGATTTTCAGTAAAAATTAGTAAGGACAGAACAGGTGCTCAATAAATTCTTTATATATAGGTTAGTTGGAAGAAAACAAATTTAAAGTCTGCTAGACCTTGTTTGTTATCCTTTTCTGCCACTTACTACCCGAGGTGAAGCTGAGCTAGTTATGTTTTTATTCTGAGCCTCAGTTTCCTCATTTGTGAAATAATTCTAAAATCTATATTTTCATTGTGAGGATTGATTATTGTAATATATGTAGGCCCAATACCATGCCTAGAAGATAATATGTATCCTCATAAATAGTAGCTAATACGAATTAACAAAATGCAGTGTGTAATTAGTATGATGAAGCAGTAGTTAGGTCTCCACACTCAAAGAAAATGAAGTATTAAGGTAATTAACCTGATAACTTTTTTTTAAATCACAAATTATTCAAGTAATTCTCTGCAAAGCAGGATATTGGGGGTAAGTCTGGTGATGGGGCCTTAATTTTTTTATATTTATCATTTATCTGTAGCTAACCTTCTTTTCACTGGAATACCTTGTTGGAACTGTTCATCTTTAAACTTAGAGAGGTGAAGGCAATATTCAATATGTATCACAAGCCCTTTCCATTCCATTGTGAAACTATTACCTTTTTTTTTTTTTTGAAGATTTTTTTGATGTGGACCATTTTTTTTTTAAAGTCTTTATTGAATTTGTTACAGTATTGCTTCTGTTTTATGTTTTATTTTTTTGGCTTTGAGGCATGTGGGATCTTAGCTCCTCGACCAGGGATTGAACCCGCACCCCCTGCATTGGAAGGCGAAGTCTTAACCACTGGACCGCCAGGGAAGTCCCACTATTACCTCTTAATGAAAAAAAGATTGGGCTACTTACTATCATCCAGTAGTTATTACACTTGGTTTGGCTTCAGTTTCTCTACTTAACAGTTTATGCTTGTAATGCTTTTTTGTTAGTTTTTTTTCTCTTTTGTTCAATATAGGACATATTCAAATTGTGTTTACTCCTTTTATCGTTTTGTAAGACAAATATCCTAGTTTTAGTTTTTACCAGAGATTATTTTAAAACATATATTTCAAAAATGTATTTAATAAATATATCTATACTAATATGTATATTGATGAGAGTCTCATAAGAAAAAAATTTTATTTTACTTTCATTAAAGGCCAGTGAAAAGAATTAAACCATTTTGCTGTATGATACAACAGAGAGATGTCATGAGATATACTGCATTGACTTTAAGCTTCCCTGACTTTTTAAACTCTCTTATATATGAGTCTATGTAATTTACATAATTATTGATCTTTTTTCCTAGAAAATAATCCCACCATAATAGAAAAACCATAAACACATATCATCATAAAAATCTCTACCATCCACCTTTCATTCTCCTACAATGCTGGTGGAAATAGTTTTTGCAATCACAATTGAAAGCTATTGGGTACTATCAACTAAAGTTGAACCTATGAATAATTCCGTCTTTTTAGAAAAAGACAAATGTTATGTATATAAACCCATCAGACAATAAACAAGAGATAATGGACTCAGAATGTCAGGCTCAAGGATTTTAGGATGTGCATTGATCAGCGATTCTTGAGTTGCAGATTGTGGTTTAAAACTTGGAGAATATTAATATTAGACATTCAGAAGAATGACATAACTCTATGCATTAGTATAAGTAGGTATTGGACATTCCACATTGTTAACATCACAGTGTTTCTCTTAAATTATTTCTTCACTTTGTTATCCGCTTACCTGGATCATTCATGATCATTATGTTTAGCTTCCCATACTTATCAATTTGACAGATGAGATTTTTAAAAAGATAATAATAGATAATAAGTATGTTTATAATATTATAATAACAAAGTAATAACCTACTATTTAAAAGCCTATTTACTGACATTTACTTATAGAAGAAGAAAATTGAGCTGTGTAAAAGAAATAGTATTTTTTAAATATTCCCCATTTATATTCTCTTATCTGTAAACCAGTTTGTACTTCTCTCTTTCCTACCTGCCATTAGACCTCAAGAAAAGAGTTAGAGTGAATAGCATCTCAGAGAGAAGGCCATGACATTGAAAAGTTCTATTATTCAAGAGTGTAAGAGAGCTATCCACTAAGACCCCAGTGGACAGTAGGAAGGAGAGTAATGTATTCAAGTGTGTGGTAAAGTTTAGATATTCATGTCCTTATTTTTTCCCGTAGAAATGCCCAGTTGGAGAAAGTAGATCTTGAAAACATCAGGAGGGAATGGCCAGTGATATTATTATTGAGAAGTTCAAGTTTATTGATAAGCAATCATATGGCACCGGGAGATGGGAGTGGTTAGAAAGATAAGCCTGAGTTAGTCCTTGATCCCTACTGGCTTCAGAGGGTGTACACAGGCATTCAGAAATTTCCTCTTTGTCCTGGAAAAGGCTTTCAGTGGGCCAGCAGAGACCTAGGTTGGGATATAGCGTGACATGTTTTTGGAACCATATGCTTTAAGGTAGATGCCCTCACCACGTCCAGTGAGCCGCAGGACTCACACCTCAGTGGTCATCTGTACAGGGAACAGAAGGGACCAGCCACTGTTCAGTGGAGACCAGAATGATGCAGAGAAAATTATTTGGCTCCACTGCCCTGTTTCCTGACACTATTACAAGAACATGTAAACATTATGACCAGCACTCAAAATGTATCTTAGAAAGAGCAGGCAGAGAGAGAAGAAATCTGAGCGGTTGATTCATTCAAAACAGATGAGTATACCTAAAGAAACAGTTTAAGTTCCTGGATTCAAATGAATTTACTGGATTGTTCTAAATATAGTATGTGGGACTATGGTTCCTATTCTACTCAACAGGTTTACAACAAAGAAACAATAGAAAGACAGACCGAACAAAAACTAGATTTTCTTTGAACATCTGCATACACATTAACAAAATTACAGTTCATTACACATAATTTCATTTATTGTAGAAGAAATAATGAAAATCCAGTGCCTAGCCTCCAAAGTCTGCACCGTTCTTATTTGCCAGAAATAATCCCCAATGCAGCCGTCACCTGTAAAGATAGATACTTGGCATGGATGACAAGTAACAATTTTCCAAGAGCAAACTTGAACACATCACTCAGTTCCACAAAATTCAAACATGCATTCAAATATCTGGTTTCATTATAAGGTTAGCCAGAGCACTTTCCCTTAAAACTAGCTCTTTCACTTCCAAATTGCAAATGATAATATTTATTATTTAAGAAGACTAGAAATAGCTTTAAAAGCCATTTGTTTTTGTTTTGTTTTGTTTTTTTTTACACTTATCAGTTAGACAATGTGCTAAACTTAAAAGGATTAGTTAAAGTTTTTATCCTAATTTGGGTTGGAACTTGCTTTACATTAAGGCTATCTAACTGTTGTCCCCATGTCAATTTTGTATTGCAATTATGATATGAAAGAAAACGCCAAAAAGATCTATTTTAATACCAAGCGCAATGATGGTCTAACAGCTCACAAATACAGTTTAATATGATATTGCAACTGAAGAGTGAATTTAAGCTCCATTTTCTCAGATGCCATTTGCAAAATATTAATCACAGAGCTGGGCAACAAGGATCTACCATTATGGCAGTTTGTTTTATAGCTACACTATTGTTTTTTCTTTCTGTAAATTCTAAAGTTTATATTAAGATGCTCATTGAAAGGTAGAATCAATGACTCCTGAGCCATTTCAGGAACTACAGTTCCCATTATTTTGTAACTAGAGGAAAGGTTTACAAGGACTCTGAGGCTCTTGTTTGTTTGTTTCTCTGGCAACATTAAGAGAATCTTCATTCTGGAAGTCACAGATTTTGACAAAGCGTTTTTACAACTCATTATGAAAATTTCAGAAACTAAAAGCTCCCTGAACCCCTGGGTTATTTATAATTCAGTATATATGTTAATTCAGGGTCTAAGATTCAAGTGATTTATATATCAATTATAAATTCTTTTTTGAAAAATCGTATAAAAATTCTGTACTGATAATGTTGCTTTAATTGGAGGACAGGGTGGGTGATATGAAAGCATCCATGTCTTATCTGCTGCAGTTGGACTCCATTAAAGAATTAATAGTTAATTTTAGTAAAGAACTTTTTTTATTTAAGGGTATAGTTAAACTTTTAAATACACTCCTAATTTGAATCTACCTTTCTTAGTATTTTTTTCTTAATAAAAATTTTAATTACACAGAATATCTATGGGAAGTAATATTTGTCTGTAAGAAAATTGAGAGAAATTATAAATTTGTGAAAGAAGTTATATACATACATTTAATACATGCTTTCTTTGCCCTTCCAGTATTAGGATTTCCAAATACCTTTGTTTAAAGAAAAAAAAAAAGAATACAAAGAGATACGTTTGCTTCCTATAGAACTGTTTTCTCTCTTCCATACCTCCTCTCCCAGCTTTCCATTTCAAGCAAGTAGTCAAATCCTTAGCATTTTTCTCCTTGCAAGGTAAAAAATAAAATAAAAACAAAAGCAAACAAACAAAAAACCTATTTGAAACTAAGACTTATGAATCTTTATAAAATTATAACTTTATAAAATTATAAATTTGTTGTAGAGTTATCTCAAGATAGTGAACCTGGTGTGTTGGGGGGAGGGTAGAGATAAAAAACAAATAGTTCAGAGGCTGAAGGGGCCATGTGAGGGAAGGAATAAATGGGTATAAGTCAAAAGGGAAAGGAAGCAGGAGAACAACATCTCCCTCTGCCTGACAGGAAAACGACCGTGCACAGAGTATGAAACATTTTGCTTTACCTTCTTCCTCTCTCCATTTACTAGTAGTGATGAAAGCCAAGAGAATAGATCGGATAAGAGGGTGCAGAAAAGGAATCTAGAATTAGAATAGATGGCCAGTACACATTCGCATAAGTATGTCCAATTCTGAATTTCTGGGACCTGTCATATTGTTCTCCATAGAGTGAATGATTATAAAATCTCAAGATTTGCAGATGACACTAAAGGCAGGACAATTTCGCTTAGCAATTGATGAGAGTAAAATATCTGCTAATGAGTTTTACTGGGAGGCCTGTATAAGAAAATGCCAGGATAAATTAGCACACTTATTTCTCTAGGATCATGTGCTCTTAATTATCAACCATAGACTTGAAAAACCTATAGGAGTCATTAAGAGTTATTATTGTTTGCTTGGTTTCTTTTTAATATAATGATAGGACAGTAGTTGATTTTGATCAAAATGGTCAGGTGGATTCCCTCATTTTTCTATGGTAGTAGACCTATAAAGCCCAACTTCTTTTCAGCCCTGAGAGTAGGTTAATACTAGTTTGCATGACTGGTATATTTGGTAGTTAGATTGAATCCATCTTTGGAAATCATGTCTTATTGGCTCTTTTATACACTTTGTTATTATATTTCTTAGGAGCACTGGTTAAGAGATTTGAAGAAGTTTGCCACATTTCTACCAAGTAAATTGTTTTATTTTGCCTAATTTTAATTTCTAAGCTTTTGATAACTTGAGAAGAAAATATGAATGATATAATAAAATGCATTATAAAAATATTGTAATTTTATCAAATTTGTATTATTTTAGTATAAATAAAAAGCAGTTATTGGGACAGAGGTTGAGGTTTTCACAATAATATTTTAATTTTATGTTTGCAGATTTTTGGTAATACTTAAATGGATTTATGTAGGGATATATTATATCAACACATGGAATAGAATATGCAGATGAATTATAATTTCTATAAAAAGCTTACAACTTTTTGATACATGCAGGCTTATAGATATTAACATTTAAAAATTACCATTGAAATATGCATATTTTGAGGATATTGATGTTATGCTTATATTAATCAATTATATTTACCTTATAGAAGGTTTTTGTGATTTTAGAGAGTGTGCAGAATCTGCATTTCATAAGTCAACTATTGATTTATGGAAGCATCAGAGAGAAACTTGCAAAAAGTCAGATAGAAAAATAAAAGAAATGCCAAGGTGCTCCCAAACTGCCCTCATAAAAATACATTTTCTTCATTGTACAGCCTGCTTTATTAAAAAAGATGTAGAAATTTCTGCCTTAAATAAATCATAAATATTGCATCCCCTGTCACACAAGCAAGTGAATAGGTACCCTATCCACCTAGTTTCTGCACCAGAACATCAACAGTCAGTCATTTTCTTCTATGGCATATTTATTATGGGACCACTACATTTTTTTGTGGCTAATGTATGCGCTGTTAGTAATTTTGCCCTAAACCGTACGGATAATGTCACAGTTTGGATGACAGTAGAAAGCCATATGGTAGAGCAACGGGACTACCGTGCAACTTGAGCCAGGTTGAGTTAAACAGATCACCACTCCGGACAAAGCTTGATCTTCATATTCTGCAGTTGATGATGGTCTTGCTGAGGGTCCAGATTGTAAGATTCCCCCGCTCCTGGTGGAAAGGATCCCAATGGCCTGGTCAAAAGTATGTAATGCATCTCCCTCAAACCATAGTCAAGGAGAGAATGTTAAGATGTAACAAGTTTATTGGGTCATGCTTTCAGTTTTGCTACGAATCTAGTCAGAAACATGTTTAGATATTTTAGATGGCAAGTATCTTTAGAGAAAGGCACTACTGACATTTTGAACTGGATAATTCTCTGTTGTGGGGGGCTGTCCTGTGCATTGTTTGAAATCTAGCAGCATTCCTGGCCTTACCTTGAAGATGCTGGTAATACCACCTCTCCCAGTTGTGACCCAACCAGAATGCTTCCAGACATTGCCAAATGTCCTCTGGTGGTGGTGGGGAGTTGTCCTGGGTTGAGAACCACTACTTTAGTGTAGGGAGTATGGCATATATATCTTTACAGGAATTCAAGTCGTCTTCCCAGTAACATCATATAAGGACTCAGTGAAGCTTACATTTATTGAGAATCTATCATATGCCAAAACTGAATGAAGTGCCTGCACATACATTAATGTATCTGTTCTTCCCAACAAGTAAAATAGAGATTATAGGTGAGAAAATGGAGATACAGAGAAGTTAATTGACTTCCTAGGATTCAGAGTTAAATGTTTGTGACGCCAAGGAACATAAAATGAATAAAATAAGGGATTTTGTACCTGTTGTAGGTACAGTAATAGCTCACAAGGTGTCTAGCATCAGACTAGCCTTGAATCTACTAACACAGTGTGAGACACCTGTGTGTTAGTGTTGGTCCTCTAGAACTAAGTCTAGGTCAGGAGTTCAGCATTTGGAGGAAAATCATATACAGAATAACATTTATTTTATTCTAAAGAATACTTGAATGAAGAATAAAATCATAGGGAGCTATACTCAATATCTTGTGATGACTTATAATGGAAAAGAATCTGAAAAAGAAAATATGTATATATGTGTTTGTGTATATATATATATATATATATATATATAACTGAAACACTTTGCTGTACACTTGAAACTAATACAGCATTATAAATTACCTATATTTCAATAATTTTTTTAAAGAATAAAATGGGTATCATCTAGATTATTATTAGAAAACATTTGATTCTTATGTTCTTATAAATTATAAAAAGCTCCATGAGGCACACCAATTGTAATCATTGTATTCTAGAACTTTTGTTTCTCTTCACCAAGATACATAGCCGAGCATTGCCACTGGAAGGGAACTTTGCTTTGCTGTGGGAGTTAGAATGGAGACTGGTAATGCATTCTTTCCTATGGGCATTCTCTGTTTTTTATATTCTGTCTCTATCTTGGTTACTCCACCATTACATTCTCCATATCTTCCTGATGGGTATGTGGACATAAACTTTAGAAATTTTGTATGACTAAGATCATTTGATTTTGCTCTTATTTTAAAAATTATTTTTATATTTCATACTGCCTATCATTTATTGTTTTTAAAAAACTTTTAAATAAAATATCCACAGAAGTATCTTATGTTACCATAATAAACATAATATACACTCCCCCAAACTATACTTAGTTAAGAAATACTAAAAAAGTTTTTGATAAAAAGAACTTTAGAAATATACATGGAATTACTATTATTGTTTCACATGTTTTAGAAATTTTACAAAAACAATATAATAGCTAAGAGATATAGTTATCAAAAACCTATGAAAAGCTCTCATACATTTTAAGAAAGATAAACAACTCAGTATGGCATGATAATGTACAGAAAAGCAGATCCAAATGGCCAAGTACACATAAAAACATACTCAAATATAATATTAAGGGAGTTCAAACTAAATTAACATAGATATTTTTACCCATATAATTGGCAAAAATTAAAAAACAAATGTGGGGGAAAGTATGTTTCTATTCATTGTTGATGGAAATGTAAAGTTTATAGCTTTGGGGGAACACAATTTGACTATTAAAATATGTACATTTGGCTGCAGTTAACAGAAAATCTAACATGACAGTGGAGGAACAAAATAGAAGTTTCTGTCTCACATAAAATAAGCCTAGAAATACACAATCTGGTTAGGACACTCCATGGTCATCAGGGTCTTGTCCGAAACCGCCATCCTTAGCCACAGCTTACACCTCTGGACTCTCAAAGAATATTGGAGTTCCAGCCATCACAATTGCATATCAGTTGTCAATTAGTATATGAAAGAAAGGCATTAAAGAACTCATTGCTTCCATATTAAGATGTTTTCTAGGAACTGTGCTTATATTACTTAGTCACACAACTACTTTTAGCTACAAGAAATAAATATGCTCACTTGAAAGTTAAGGGTTATATTGCTAAGGAAGAAGGTGAAATGATACTAAGAGATGACTAGCCACGTACTCACTCTTTGATGGGGCAAAAGAAAAAAGTAATTGCATACAAGGACATGTCTTCTAGGATATTTGTTGTAGCATTGTTTATAATGGAGGAAAATAGGAAACTCAGTAACTGTCCCTTAATGGGGGACTATTAAATAACTTGGGGTACATTTACATCATGTAATACTGTGCAGTTAGTGAAATGTATGAATTAAAGGTGTACAGATGCCTTAGAAATATTTCTACACAGTATTGCTAAGTATGAGAAAAATTGAGACTCGGACACCTGACCTTAGCCATTATAATCCTGTGGTGATGATCAAATGCATGAATGACTCCAAAGGCACTTTGAAACCCGTAGAGTGCCAAGAAATTCAAGGAATCTTTGTGCAACACCCATGTTATAAAATTACAGATACTAGATTAACGCATTCAGCAGATAATCCAACTTCTTTAGTGTGTCCCTTGTACTGCCTAGACTGGCAGTGTAAGCATTGCGTTTCCCAGACTCCCTTAGATGTGCAGTTCTGAATGTGATTTAGGTTCACCAATCAGA
Organism: Balaenoptera physalus; assembly: GCF_965194825.1. Lineage (NCBI taxonomy): Eukaryota > Metazoa > Chordata > Mammalia > Artiodactyla > Balaenopteridae > Balaenoptera > Balaenoptera physalus. The sequence continues at coordinate 95,313,783 of NC_138890.1, read as the reverse complement.
AGCATTGCTAGAAAACTAGAGTTCAGACAGGAGCTAAGTGGGAAGAGAAGCAGAGCATCAAGTGCCCTTTTCCTGGCGAGGATCATGGCGGGGTTAGCACTGCCCTGGAGCAGGCAGCTGAGCATCAGGTATCTCCTCACCAGGCAGCACCCTGGTTGTCACAGGAGCAGCAGCTGCCTTGACTGCCGAGGTCTGTGGTGTGACCTGAGAAACAGTTTCTGGGTGCTTAGCCTGAAGTCTATTTTATCAGCTCGCCTAATCATTCTTTAAGCCATTCGGTACTCTGTAAGAAATCCTATTCTGGTTAATCAGCTAGAGTAGATTTTGCTCCTGTAAAGTGAACCCTATCTGATGGTGCACTTTTGCTATTTTAATCCGAGAAGATGGGAAAACATTTCTGTGCTCCTCTGATAGTCCTTAAAATATGAAATATGCCAGGGCACATACATCTTTTAAAATGTGTAATTTCGCTAAGATGACTGAATCAGATTAAGGCATGACATATCAAAAACTATGCAACAAGAATTTAATCTCTGTAAAATGCTACGTTATCTGACTAGTCTAACTTCCTAGTCTCTCCCTCTTGTTTTCTTGCCTTTAGCAATAAAAAAAAAAAAGGTTATTAGAGTTTATCCCTGTTCCATACTCCTTTAGTAGTCAAGTAAATATTCATTAAAATTTCGTGGATTCTAGCACAGTCTTCTTATCCAGCGAGAAAGTACACAGATCCAAAATGCTGCCTGACTTATGTTTCATTTCTCCAGTCACACGTGTGGTCCACTGCAGCCTTGTCACAGGAATAATAAAGCAAATTTTTCACATTTTTTAGTATATGATAATGAGTTATTGAAAAAATGACTTTCCACCAAAATAGAGACATCCAGCCAACTGAGAGCCAGACCTTCTGGGACCAACAGTTCAATGAAAGTTGGAAGAATGTGTTCTGACAGCAACGTCCTTTCATCAACTGAAGAATTATTAATGTATAAACCCAGCAGTTTTGTAACTGACGAAGAGGATGACATTGGAAAAAATTCTGCCTTCAGCTAGATAAGCATAGCTCACAGCATCCGTGTTCTTTGAATTTTCATATGCCTATAATTCTCTGCCATATATCTAATTATCTACACCATGAGGGAAAGGGATAAGGAAAGAAGGCAGGGCTGGGAGGACAGAAAGGAGTTAGCCTGTATGCCATCAACCACTGACAAGTCCGTTTCTCTTACAAATACTGGATTCAAAATAATTGCCAGTGAAGGTCATTCACTTACCTAGAATAAAACACAATAGCAATGTAGTTTTCTTAATCTCCCATATGAATTTCCTTCCATGCGTTACATTTCCCTCTTTCCTTTCTTTTGTCTCATTTCATGTCTTCTATTACAGTGGCTTTAATATGCTTACTCCTCAGTCTCTTATTGGCTCTTCTTCAAATCACTTTACTGTAGGTAATTAGCTTTAGTATGTCTGAGCCTGTGTTATCTCTGCCTGTTTGGTTCACAGCAGAGTCTTTTATGAGTTCTCTTCTTCATTTAGAATGTAAAAGAGTCAGGACAGAATCAGTGTCTGCTGAGAACTGTGTGGTTTAGTTTGTTCGTAATTTCAAGCAACTAATTGCTCTGCTTTCTCTTGATTAGAAACACAAATCCAGTGGCAGAAACATTGTTTAATTAAAAAATAATGAGTGAAGTCAATCTAAAATTAAAGAGAGGAAGGGGCTGCCATGTAACTGAATCACTAAATATAAAACCAAATGTGAAGCAACCACAAGAATACGCAGAATATAAGAATAAAATATCCTTAGAGAAACTGTAGGGCAGATTTTACCCAGATCACTGACTTTGCCTCCAACCAAAATTAATAATAATAAAATACATGCATGAGCAATTTTTTTCACCAGAAGCAATCGACCAAGAAGAGATGAGTTTACAGCATTTTGTCATAAAATTTGAAAAGTGGTGGTCCAAAAGAAATCAGGTGTAAATTCTTAGCACGTTGTACACTGATTCAATCTGCCCCCAGGAAATATACAGGGGACAGAAAATGTGGGTAGAAGATCATGAGACTGCTCACTAGCATGCACAGATGTAGAGAGGAATGGAGACTGTATCCAGGGAAAGTCATGAAGGAAGCCATCACAGTGGGATTTCAGTTGCAGCAGGAAAGTTCCAGGAGAGAGCCTCCATCCATATTGTCTCTTCAGACTGAAAGAAAAGTGGAAATCATCACAACTCTGTCTAGATAATTATTCTAAGCAATAAATAGGGAGCACAGAAGCTACAGCACCCTCTAAGGGAGCAGAGTGCTGGGGGTGGAGGTGAAGAAGTACACTGAGTACTTGAGTACCAAGGTCACTTGTCCTTCACCCTCCACTCCACACAAATCCTCCTTACTTTTCCCTCTGCTGGATAGAGAAGTAGCCTTAGCTTCTAGGAAGAGACCATCTGATGAGGTAGACTGAACACTTAGAGCTTCAGGCTTCTCAGCTGAATTGCAGAATTCCCACACCATGGGACTAAATATATATTTCAGGCTTGCTGGAGAGCACTCTGGTAGATACTTTTTAACACAAGCTCAAAGGAGAGGCTAGAACTTTGGTTCCTCCAACAAAGGTTTGCACATTCCCTGTCCTGTGCCCAGACCTCACGTATCAGAAAAATGGACATAAAGTAATACTCACTCACAAACTCCAACTCAGAATGGAGGATGAACAAATCACATGTAAGTCATTCACCCTATCCACTCCATATGAAATCCTACCATGGCCTCCCAAGACATTTAGCATTAAATCCAACTCTTTAATCACAGTTATTATGAACTCAGTCGTGTTTTCCCAAAATTCATGTGTTAAAGCTCTAACCCCCAGTATTTTGGAATGTGACTGTGCTTTAGAATGGAGATAGGGCCTTTAAAGAAATAAGGTTAAATGAGGTCAGAAGGGTGGGACCCTACTACAATATGACTGGTACCCTTATTATATAATGTAAGAGGTGCTGTTTTTGTGATGTTCTCTGCATTCTTGTTCATTATATAAACAATAATTTATATAGAAACCTTCTGCCCTTATCAGTACCTTTCCTGGCTTCCCAGTGGAAGACAGCATGATCTATCTGCTGGGTGAGAGTGTAGCATCCTTGCCTTCACTTGCTGTGTAGAGATGATGTGTTCAATCTTGCTGCTCTCAGGTGCTCTTTCTCAGCTTCAGTGGGTTCATAGCAGACACAGGTCTACGTGTGGCCACCTGGGTAACTGCTCAGCAGACCCTTAATGATAACCAGTTTGGGCACTGGTCTAAGCCTTATCTACTTGTCTAGTTACACAGAAAGGAAAGGAAAAGCTGGAAGTTTTATAGTCCTTGTCCAGTTCTCAATTCTGAGGGCAGGGGCATGCTTAATAACAGTGCTTTCCAATCAATACATGGAATCCAAAACAAAACCTGTTTTTAATATTCATCTGTATTAATTTTATCCTGACTGCACACATGAGGTGTTTTGGATCAGAAATAGATTTCTTATCAATGACTTTACAATAAATAATAAGTATATTGGCCTTTTGTCCCCAGGCCTTATCCATGGGGTGATGTGATCAAAAGAAGGTCAAATGTTTCATGGAAGTAACAGGACACTCTAAAGTTGAAGGATAAGGAAAAATGATTTTGCTCTGATTATAAAGGGGGAAGGAGGAAGCTGACTCCTCCCCTCCTGAAGGGGTCTTCTTCTTACTCCAATCATTTGATATGTAAATAAAATCTCTTCAAGAGCCAGGTGGTGCCTCTTAAGCTTTAATGACCTAAAGTATCTTCAGTTCCTGGAGCTTCATTCCTTGTTCATTCTAAAGAGATGATGCTCTAGTCTCTCCCTCAGCTTGGGGCTTAGCCTAGGGATCTAATCAGGGCTGTAACCACTTGGCCTTCAGGGATCAGAAAAATTAACCAGAGGAAAGGCTACAGATTTAATTCTCATAGTATGTGAAGAATATTAAGAGACTAGAGCTTTTATAGGAGCACTGAGGAATCCAGGAAAGTTTTATTTTCCCACAAAAGATAAATATGATTTTACACAGGGATCAAATGGACCCAAAAATGTATTAACAGATATAATCAAAGAAAATATTCTCAAAATGAAGATTTGAATCTACACATTCAAATCTAAAATACACATTCTATTTAAAGAAAATTAATGTCAATATGTTTAAGTAATTGGACTTTAAAGATAAAATTCTTTAAGCATCCAGGCAGAAAAAAAAAAAAGTTACCTACAAAAGGAGAAAGTTGAACTGCCCCTCACACTTCTCTACAGCATTATTAACTGTCCAGACATAGTAGAAGAGTCTCCAAAACTTGGAAATAAAATATGACTCAAGGGTGTTAAACCTAGGTAATCTGTTTTTTGAATTTAAAGTGTAACAGACACATCTTTACACATGAAGGAACTCAGTGTATATGACATGCACAGCTCCTTCTTGAGAAACGAAAAAACGAATCAAAAACAAAAATTACTCAGTAATGAAATTCAGCCAAGATGATGCAAATAGTAAAAATATGGTAAAAGGATTAATGTAATGTTCAGTTACAAACAATAAAGCAATGTCTCTGGGTCCTGAACAAAACTAAATATGATATAACTCAAGAATTTTTTATACAGTCAGAACTTTCTTGAGTATAAAGAGAACAAATATTATCAAGTATGGAAGAAGTCAAGGAATAGATCATCCATGAGACTTCTCTGGAAAATACAACTTACCATTGGAATTCATTCATTTAAGAGACATATAGTATGTAGACATCAAGAGTTAGGTTTTTGAGTATTGGAATTACTATAGAATGATGGGGAGTTTTACACTCCTTTAGTAGAATTTTAAATTGTAATAATTTCTTAAAAAATACATCTGAATGTTTATACCCTCTCTTCCAGTAATTCACTTCTAGTCATTTATTCTAACGAAATTATTAAGGATTTTTAAAAGATATCTGATGAAAGACAGTTATGCCAGAACCCCTTGTAAAAGAGTAAAATTCTCTTTTGATCTTCGAAGACAAGAACAGTCATGGAATGCCTACAATATTATGCATAAATTTTCTGCAGACATATATCTTGCAATTTTTATTAGGGTAAATTGTGTTCTTTCTGGATATAAAAATATTCTGATAGATAGATAGATAGATAGAGGAAACCCAGACATGTCAATGGGAACCCCCAAACTACTAAACACTCAACAATTAGATATATAAAGTAATAAAGTAGTAGCCTTTAAAATTTGAAGTAGGGAAATTAAAAAAAAAAATTTCTATCCTGATAAATCTTTATAGATATTTGATACAAGTAATATACAATCTGCCTGTGCTGTAGTTGTTAGTCCAATTCTGTTTGCAGTTTGGGTTTCTGGAGTGAAATATAAGGCTAAGAAAGTTTATGAGTAAATTTATTTTTAGCGTTTTATTTCTTAAAATATAGTTGCAATGTATTTTGTATTTATAAAATATTTCACAGGTGGAAAAGGAACTTGTGAGTAAATTTAGTTATATGAATTTGTTGACTTTAAAAAAAAAGGCTGACAAATAAAAAACTTGGAAATCAAATTAAACTCTTCTTGAGCAAACTTTAAAGCTTCCTAAGCAACCCTTAAAATAAAATTTTGCTAATTATAGTGACAATTAGCATAGTGTTTGACAAAAATTATAAATATTAAATTAACCATAAAATCATCAATACATTCCATTCAAATGTGCTTTAGGTTCTAGATTCTTTTGTTTTTTTAGTTCTACAGCATGGTATACTTGTCTATTCATTTGTAGTTATGTGAATAAAACTTTCCCTTAAAGACTCATGTCCTTGTCATCCTCCTTTTATGATCAGAGTTAGTCAACAATATTTGTTTTTTGTTGTTGTTGTTTTTGTTTTTATTTATTTATTTTTGGCTGCACTGGGTCTTCGTTGCTGCGCATGGGCTTTCTCTAGTTGCAGCGAGCGAGGGCTACTCTTTGTTGCAGTGTGCAGGCTTCTCATTGTGGTGGCTTCTCTTGTTGCAGAGCTCAGGCTCTAGGCGCACGGGCTTCCGTAGTTGTGACACGCAGGCTCAGCAGTTGTGGCTCATGGGCTTAGTTGCTCCACGGCATGTGGGTTCTTCCCGGACCAGGGCTCGAACCCGTGTCCCTTGCACTGGCAGGCAGATTCTTAACCACTGCGCCACCAGGGAAGTCCCAACAATATTTGTTGATCATAGTTTCATATACTGAACAATTCAAGTTTATCTAGCCCCAAGAGGCAGAGTACCCAGGAGGGTGATTCTTATTCTGTGGGATGCATTAAGATTGGTTATGGAATTTGTTTCCCTTTAACTGACACAAAACTTTAACTTCCTAAAGTCATTTTGAAACCAAGACATTCACAGAAACCTGTATGATAAGTCTTGGTTTCTAAGATATTAAAATCTTCCTTTTTTTTTTTTTTATACTTAAGTTTGTTATAGTGTTGAACTAATTAGTTTTATTCCCAAGATCAAAACTACATATAGATGATGTAAGTCTGAAGGTTTACTATGACTTATCACTACCATTACTATGATTTTTTTCTGAGAAATGTTTTAATATTCTGAGGAAATCACTCCAATTCCTGAATTTCTTTAAGCTAGGAAATATAAAAAAATGAATTCCTTCTCAGATTCTGGTTTATTCCAATAGGCAGATCAACACCTAGGCTACTGAAAATTATAGTGTATATACTGTGAATGTATATGTATATATATGTAAATGCATATGTAAATATTCTACTTATGTGTATATATATATGCATTTAGTGTATATACACACATGTATTTCTAAATTTATACACGTGTCTATGTTGGTTGATAAAGAAGTTTGAGGTAATTAAATAGATTTCATTTAATACGTACTTACTAATGTAGAAATATTTGTTACCTTTATATAGGAAAAGAAATGGTGTTTTATCATACAACCTTTGTATATCGTACTTATTATGTTCTCTTACATTTGTTTATATTTCTCTCAGGTTCTCTTAATGGTAATGGTAACACATTATGTACCAAGAAGATTTGGTTATTTGAATATCATTTGTTACAGAGCTCTTAAATTAAATTAAGAAAAAAGTCCTTCAGTTGTAATGAAGGTATTATAAAATCCTAATGAGTTCTCTTACTGCTTAAATGTATGGAAAGAAATAGCATCTGAGTAACACTGATATGCGCTTTAATCTACATTTCAAGGCAAAGTCATAATTGAGATTGAATCCATGATTTGGATAATAGATGTTGTACATCTTGGTGTATCAGATAAGATAAACATTCATTAAGTGCCTATTATATGGACTGTGCTAAGAAAGAATAAGAAATAGCCACTGCCCTCAAGGAGGTTAAAATGTGATTGAGGAAAACAACAACAGAAAATGTTAAGTAACAGTCTACAACTATAATGAAAGTGATGTCCCAAAGATGTGCATGAGTAAGTGCCAAATAAATTATTCAACAATAACTGCATCTAGAGTGTGATGACCAGAGAGTCCCACGCTGATGGGTGTGCTTTAAGGGCAGGTAGAGCATGGAGGAAAAGCACCACGTAACTCCACTAGAGTTCAAGAAGATCTTCCATAAACTCATGAATTCTCTTCTTCCCTAGAGTTAACATCAGAAAGGCAAGTTACTCGTGTTTTTCATTTTTGGAACTGAAACCCGCAAAGCAGGTAAAGAAATATTGAATTCCATCTCAGCCAAAGAAAGGATAATATGTTCTCAAGTAGTGGCAATTAGCATTACAAGTCATCTCCAAGTTTCCCAGTTCTCCTGTAAAGGGAGCAAATGAAATAGGAACAAACTATCTATGATTTCTAATGAACAGTTCAGAAGCATCGTTATACTTTAGTATTCCTTCTTTTATTTACTCAATGAATATTTATTGAAGGAATAGACAAAACAAACTAAAATACTTCCCTTGTAGACTTGTCCTCTAAGGAAGGGTAAATGCATTGAAAAAAAAGTAACGTCTGAAAAAATATGTAACATCCATCAGTGATTAGAAAAATAAGACAGAGAGAGCAACAGAGGGTGAAAGAGAGGGAGGCTGTTGTAGACGCTGTACACAGGGTCTCTGTGAGGATGTAGCACTTCAGCAACACCCAAATCTCAGCTCTCAGTAAATTTAGATAATAAAATTCTAGCTTAAAGTTCTCTTTAGACCATATAATTTGCACAAAGGAGCTCATGATTAAACTTGTAATTATCTGGTCAAGGGGTGCATGTGAATGTGCTTAGTAGAGCTCTGTTCCATCATGTTTAAATGTTAACAGAGATTTATGGTCCCCAACATAACGACAAACAATGTATATGTCACAACAATATGTCAAATTCCCTGACACCAGTGTTAAAAAGGACATTCCCTGTATAAATATATCAGAAAAGATAAAGTTAGAATAAAAGGGGGAAAAAAAGTAGATATGATTGATAAGACGACATTAAAGACAAAGAAAAATAGAGCAAAAGAGAAAAGGATGGAAAAAAGAGAAATTAGAAGAGAAGAGAGAGGTGATATTCCCACTGATGAACTCCAACTTTGTACAAGTTACTCTTCCGTAAGATAAGAACTGACACCACAGAATTATCAGCCTAATGCTGGGAGCAGAGCTAGTGAATTTAAGAATGAAAACAAAACCAAAAGAAATGGCAGTGCATGCACACTAGTAGTTTAATGAGAAGAGAGGTGTGGGATCAAGGAAGGAATATGCATGTTTGTTTGAGGTGGGAGGAAACTTTTCTAGTTCCTGAATGACAATGAATTTTCCAACTTACTTCCATTCCAATTCTATAAATTTAGTGGCGGGTTTGAGAACAAATAGTCTCTGCCCTCAAACAACTTTTTTTCCCCAAGAAATCTATAGGTATTCTTTATCCAGTAATTTTTTAATTAAAATGTTTCCATTTATAATCATAATATTAATTAATAAGTGATCATTGAGTGTATGCTAAGTGCATGACAGGATGCTAGGCCCAGGGAGAAGTAAAGGCATCCAACGCATATTTCCTATTATTAAGGTGTTGTCACTTTAGCTTGTATCTTTTATGAAGATTTATTTTGGGAGAACCTACATTATTAGAAAAATAATAAATGTATATATGGCTTTTTAAGTTTAAATTGTTTCCCATTGATAGCAGAAATAATAGAACATTAATTGATCTTTTCTAAACTATTATTCTACAATTATGTCTAGATTATAATTTAAGATTTCCCTAAACTTGTGCAGCATTTTAATAGATATGGCAATAAAACTTTAGGTGTACGTCAGCAACAGAAAAAAACATTATGCAGAGTTATTACGGTAGTTCATATTGATTATGAGGTTCTAACTATAAAGAAAAGAGTCACCGTTACTATTGCCACTATGAAAATAATACCCAAAGAAAAATTAATAATCAATGGGTTTCTAAAAATATACTTTTAAAATGCACTGTAATTCAAAACAGTGCCATGCCTATAGTAAGCACTTAATAAAATCTGTATTAATGTAGATATCAAATACACTATTTCCTAATACGACATGTGCATGAATGCATTAATCTTAAGGTTTTAGACTATATTGATAAACAGGTCATTGAAATGAAATTATCATTAAACCCACTTTATTAATTCATAGCTGCAAAAACTCTTTTTAACCTACTTGTGTTTAAATGGCTTTGCACTGAGGACTGCAGAATTCTCAGCACATAGTGACTCCTGGAGAACCCCTGCAGACTCTAGCACTTTCCTATCAGCTCAGGGTCATGGCCTAGTGTGACCCCAGCCCCCTTTAAGGTGCCTTCCTGAGAAATCTCAATGCTGCCAGAATTTATTGTTTGTTTCCGCCAGAATCTGGTGATAAGTGACTAGGCCCAGAAGCCTCTGTTAGAGGAGTTACTTTAGAAAGCTGGCAATTATAAATCTTTTCTCTGCCCTTTGAGATGTAAAACTACCACCCAAACCCTTGTCTTCAGGACCAGAGTAGTCTCTTTGAAATGCACTCAGGGAGCTACCTCTCACTCTAGTCCCTGAGGGAGGATAAGGGCGTCACTTCAGTGAGTGCCTTGCATGACTGCCTCCTGTCATGAAGACAGAAGTATGTTTCTCCTCCCCGTAAGCACCACTTAAATCCAGGTGGCCTGCTCACGTGGACCGCCCCTCCACGCCTTTCTCCTAGCACCCTCAGCCTTTAAAAGGTCTCTCGCTTTTGTTTTGAGGATTTGAGTTCAGTTCATGCTGGATTCTTTTCCCTGTTGCAGTAGTTACTGAATGAAACCTGTCCTTAGCGCTTGGCTAGCGTCTGACTCTGTTTCTCTTTGACAGTACCCTTCTAGAAATCTCACATCTTCACAACCTTCTCTTCTTTCACCCACTCCCCAGAGAGGTACGTTCCATGATCCTCAGTCTCTTCCTTTTTCTACATAGCATTTCCTACATGTAGGTCATTTTAACTATGCTGTCCATGCTGTGGGCATTTTAATGGCCAGAGCAAGGAAGCTAAAATTAAGACTTTTTAACAATAAGGTAGGGAGTGTGAGTAAATGCAACAGTTTAATTCTTTCTTCTTGACATTTTTTTAAAAAAGGGGAGGGGTTATGGACTTTTAGCTTTATTTTTATTACCAAGTAACGTTAAGGAAGCCACTAGACTTTTTCTCCCTTTCCTCAATCCCCACACCTCTTAGTGATTAATATGTCCTTCGTCACAGGTGAGCTGCAAAATGGCCCGACACACTTTCCTCTTTCCTTACTTCAAGGGCAGCTTACTACCTAATGGTTGTCCACCCATGTCTTTGTTTCTCAGGGCCATGTACCATTTGATAGTTTGGTACCATCTGATACTTTCTGCTCTTCCATAAAGAACATACAGAGAAAGTGCTTTGGGAAGGGAAAGGGTCTGGGTAAAATTATGGGGGTGAAGCCAGGTCTGCCCAACTTATCCCTACCTATTTTTAATACTTCTAGACATTTTTCTTCTAGGTCTTGACACATAAACAAAGTTGTATCCAAACTGGTTCCTGAACAAAGCCTTCACTTTCTTCACATATCTCCTCTGCCTTTTTCCTTTTCCCCAATTTTTATATCAAAAATTTATCTATTCAAAGAGAGTCATTTAAATTTCATTTTCTTTATTAGACCCAGAAGACTTTCCAGCAGAATGAAATAGGTAGACTCTCCTTCTTTTTAATAGGTAGACTCTCCTTCTCCATCACATTTTTATTTTTCCTAGTACTGAGTTTCATTCACATTTATTTTCCAATCTCTCCCTTTAAGAGTTAGGATTTTGTCAGACATCTATACATAAGCAGTACTCAGTAAATGTTTCATCAATGTAAAAGAATGTAGAAATATGAGTAGCAATTAATCTATAAGGTAAGTTAATAAAAGATTTTCAAGTACATCCTAAGGTTAGCTTACTTTAATTTCAATTGAGTCTTCCATGCAGCTAAGACGGGGAAAAAAATTCCCATCAGAAGACATATCTATCTTTTAGTTTTAAAACCATAGGGCTACATAATTTTAAATTCTCTCTGGGGGGCCATTATGTACAGAACAGAATAAGATGCTAAATATAAGTATTTTGTTGAATATCTTAACAGCACAGTGTGAAGACAGTGATTCAAAAATCATAGGTTGATCCCTGAACATGTCAATTGTGTAATGGTTTTACTTTTATGATACACATCATTCCCTAAGCATCATTAAATTGAGCTGACACTCTCTTATTAAAATATTTATATTTAAAGTATAAATCAGTGTTTAATATGTTGGTCAAGCACAAGGCATCTATGACATGATGTTAAATTCATTATGCATTACTAAAGAAACTCACTTTATGTCCAGCACTAAACAGTACTTGATTTTGTAACATTCTAGAGAGTGCTAAAGAGTGAAAAACTCTTTTTGTGTGTGAATCCTACAAACATTCATTTTCTGAAAGAAGTTAGAGCAATGTCTCATAAACAGATCACATGATTTTTTATGAAATATAGTTGATTTACAATGTTGTGTTAGTTTCTGGTGTACAGCAAAGTGATTCAGTTATATATAGATATATTTTTTCCAGATTCTTTTCCATTATGCGATATTACAAGATATTGAATATAGTTCCCTGTGCTATATAGTAGGACCTCGTTTATCTGTTTTATATATGGTAGTATGTATCTGTTAATCACAAACTCCTAATTTATCCCTCCCACACTTTCCCCTTTGGTAACCATAAGTTTGTTATCTATGTCTGTGAGTCTGTTTCTGTTTTGTAAATAAGCTCATTTGTATCGTTTCTTAGATTCCACATATAAATGATTATCATATGATATTTGTCTTTCTCTGACTTACTTCACTTAGTATGATGATCTCTAGTTGCATCCATGTTGCTGCAAATGGCATCGGTTCATTCTTTTTTATGGCTGAGTAATATTCCATTGTACATATGTACCACATCTTCTTTATCTAGTCATCTATGGATGGACATTTAGGTTGCTTCCATGTCTTGGCTATTGTAAATAGTGCTGAAATAAACATTGGGGTGCATGTATCTTTTTGAATTATGGTTTTCTGCAGATATATGCCCAGGAGTGGGATTGCAGGATCATACGGTAGTTCTGTTTTTAGTTTTTTAAGGAACCTCCATACTGTTCTCCCTAGTGGCTGCACCAATTTACATTCCCACCAATAGTGCAGAAGAGTTCCTTTTTCTCCACAGCCTCTCTAGCATTTATTATTTGTAGATAAAGAGTAAAGAACTCTTAATGAGAGATCAATTAAAACAGAGTTCATCATCCCTGAAACTGAAAACAAAAAATGCCAGCTCTGTGAAAGTAAGAAGAATTTTAAGTAGCATAATACATAGTTTACTTTGACTAATGGTTAAGGTAAGTTATAAATGCTATTTATTCTACATCTTTTAAGGATAGCAGATGAGTAGTATAAAGAAAGTCTGAAGGATAAAGGGTATATACTTACATTAGAACAAATACCTACACCTATACTTTTAGGAATGTAAACTTTCTCATATGAAGAGATGTAGGATTTCCAGAAATGGACTATTGAATGTGTTTACAACCAGGTTCACGTCCTGAAAGCTGTGTCATTAACACAAAATTATAGCCGCCTTCTGGGTAAACTTCAGAATCACGGAGGTTGTACTTGTTAAACTAAAGACCTCATCTGGACGAACACAGGAGAGAGGTTATTAAATCATGTGTGCAATACCCGGTTTCTACAATTATACCCAAGCTTATAAAAAGCTCCTCCAAGGAAGGGCAAATAATGTGGCGTCCTTGATAGCCCTGTAGTTTCCAATTCAATACGTAAATCGGCTGTAGGAGGGAAGAGGTGAGAAACAGAGGAGGCAGGCATTCCCTGCTTTCTGGGCTTTAACTTCAGCCTTTCAGGAAACCCGTTTGTAACTCACCAGAGTGATAGGGCAGAGAAAGAAGGAAGGGCAACAAAATGGTGAATACAGGTACCTCCTTTGAGTTCTGCTCAAGATTAGAGGACAGAGCACATGTATTTGTTGACATGTCTTCAGTGACTTCTCCAACACAACTGCCACTACTGCTGTTCTGGGGAAGGTGAACTCACACTGGGAAAAGCACAGAGAGGCACACACATCTCAACAACAGCCTTTGTCTTTAATTCATGATACTAAACACACTCATAGGAACACACACACTGTGTTCAGCCCTCATTCTACCATTTGTATTCACATTTCATTTATAGCTTCACTTTTTGTTATATCCTGAATTACCACATGAGTTGTATTTCCCCCTGTCCCTCAGTTCTTGCCATTTCTTTTCTCTTACGAACGATCAGGAGCAGACTTATTGTGCAGATCGTTCACCTCTTCCTGTAGGAGCTCATCTTGGATGCCCGGGAAAGCCCTGGAGGCACCAGCTCCCTCACTTCTCTTGATAGGAAGGTTCTTTTTGGGGGAGATAATAGCCGAGGTGGGGGGAATCCATAAAATATGAGGCGATCAGGCAGCCCAGATGCCCCTCCTGGAGCAGCAGGATCTCTGCAGTGAAGCGGAGGATCCACGGAGGCTGAGCTCCTGCTGTGTCCCAGGCGATCGGTGCCCTGTGTGGTCCTGCGAGGTTCACACGAGCGCCCAGGGCACTCCACCCCTCCTCCCTGGCACTAAGCTGTCTTTTTAGATCAGCCTTCTAAGGCATGGGAGGTGGCGGCTTCTACTTGCACTTGAGCTCAACGATGTCATTGGTCCTTTCCTCTTCCTAGCAGGGAAATGAGAAGAAACAGCCACTCGCCTAGCTGCTGCGGTCTTGTTTTGTAGCAGCGCCGCCTGCGCAGTGCGGGAGGCAAGGGCAGTCCCCACTCCCCACCCCGACACAGACACTCCCTGCTGGGGAACCAGTGTTGGCACCATCTGGGGAGAGAGCAGCACAGTAGGAAGAAGTCAGGTCGCCCTCCTGGGACCCCAAAGCGTTAGTTCTCTGGACGTGGGTGCTCTGAGAGAGTCTGTCCACTTCAGCGTGAAGAGGACACCTCAGCTGGGGACAGATGAGAGACACTTCTTGAGGGAGAAATGCTTCAGATAGAACTGGGGGTGCATTGCGAGAGGGTTAGCTTCTGCCAAGCACCTGTGCTCAATACACACGTGGGCGCACATGCCAACTCACGCTCTCCCCAAGCAGAGTAAGTGGGGGAGGGAGGGGGAAAGGAGTTACAGGACGTTTTATATTCCCTGCATGGCTCAATCCGGAAAGTACAAATACATGCACGATCAGCCGATCGCCCACTCGGGGTGGGTGCTGTATGACGACCCCGACTCAGGATTCTGCCGGAAACAAGTGATGACAGAGGTGTCATAAGGAACTCTGTGAATGTGTATGTGAATCTCTCACTCCCTTTGTGGATACTACTCCTCTGGCAGAAGTCTAGAAAACTCCAGTAAGTCTAGAAAACTCCAATCCCACTTAAACTTCATAGAGAAGAAACAGGATTCAGAGATAAAACAGCCACCAAGGGCCTTCCTTTAAACGCAAGGCAACACCCGCCCCCCTGCCCCACATTCTCCACTCAAAGAAGGGAGAAGGACAGAGAAACAGACAGAAAGAAACTAGAAAATTCTCAAAAGGTCTCAGCAGTCAGTTTAGACCATTCTTTTTTTTTTTTTTTAATTTATTTATTTATTTATTTTAAATCTGATACTAGAAGCTGTAATGGGCCTTCACCTCACTATTTCTCCCAGAGCCTGATCCCATCTTTTACCTGCGTGCTGGGCGGGAGGAGGGCCGAGGGGGGGGTGCTGTTGGGGGAAGGGAGAGGGGGAGGGGCTTGGGGAAATGGAA
Organism: Balaenoptera physalus; assembly: GCF_965194825.1. Classification (NCBI taxonomy): domain Eukaryota; kingdom Metazoa; phylum Chordata; class Mammalia; order Artiodactyla; family Balaenopteridae; genus Balaenoptera; species Balaenoptera physalus. The sequence continues at coordinate 95,298,469 of NC_138890.1, read as the reverse complement.
GGAGGCCTGTAAGGGCGTCTGGAGATGAGCTTCTGGAGGTTCGACCACCTCCACCCCAACACCCATCTGGACTCTCGGGTCTTCTCAAGCTGGGCAGTGGCTGCGGTTGTCAGCCAGCCTGAACTTTGGGGGTTTACAAGTCCTCTTGCTCAGAAAGAGGGGTGGTGTAACCCCTGTTTCTCCACCCAGGGGAAAGGGATACCACCCCTCTCAAGATTTAGGAAGTTAAGAACCCTGAATCTAGAGCCCATCCTTGCTGAAGAGTGAGCTAAGGAAGCGAATCAAAAACTGTCCTAGGATCAAATAATTAAAACCTTTGACACTTCTGGTGGATTGCTGGGACATTCCGTGATTATTGATACTTCTGAAAATCCTCTTCTGCTAATGCATTTCTGTCACTGTGACTGTTTCTCAGTGAACAAAGCAGCAAAAATTAAATGGGTGGAGGTGGTCATTTGTTGTGGTGATGTTGGTTAGGATTTTGAATCCTCTACGTTAGTTTTTGATTTTTAAAATAGTAAATGAATGTATTTTGGCTTTAAAAGAAATTCCAATAACAGGCATCTCTGAAGAAGTATTTGGCACTTAATTAAATTCATCCAGCTTTAAATGACCACCTATGAATGGAGCAGGCTGGATGTGATGTGTGGGAACATAGACAGCATTAAAATACAGCCCCGAAGCAGCCAAGGAGCTCATTATCTCAGGGAGATCAGACATTAAAATTAAATAAATCACAGTGTTGTACAGCTCACTAACAGTACCATTTGGAAGTATGCCTCTAGAGCTTGGATATGCTCTTGGAGTTACAATTTTGGATGCAAGGGAATTGGAAGAAAGAAAAAACAGCTTCTTGGAAGAGCAAAGTTCTAGGCTTTGTTTTCAAGGATGACTAGGGAGTTAGGCAAACAGATGAAGACAGAACATCTTGAGCAGAACATATAGAAAGTCAGGGGCTTTTAGAATGGTGTTTCAGGAAATGTCAGGCTATTCAGTACAGTTTGAGCACTAAGTGGGAGGGGAGACTCTCAAGAGATAAGGTTAAGCATTTAAGTGGAAATATTTCATTGTAAATGGAACTGTGGTGGGAACTCATTCAATACAGCTGTTGGTTGGATAATAAACTTGCGATAAAAATCAAAAAACAAAACACAAACTCATCACCGGGATAAACAAATGCACCAAGCAAGAACTTGTTATGGGAAACACTTAGGCAAATTAAAGTCATGAAGAGAAAAAGTGAGGCTTTGCAATTTTATTATGCTGTTCGTTCTGAAAATTTTATAAGATACCATGTTTTTATTTTTTTTTAAACATCTTTATTGGAGTATAATTGCTTTACAATGGTGTGTTAGTTTCTGCTTTATAACAAAGTGAATCAGCTATACATATACATATGTCCCCATATCTCTTCCCTCTTGCGTCTCCCTCCTACCCTCCCTATCCGACCCCTCTAGGTGGTCACAAAGCACCGAGCTGATCTCCCTGTGCTATGTGGCTGCTTCCCACTAGCTATCTATTTTACGTTTGGTAATGTATATATGTCCATGCCACTCATTCACTTCGTCCCAGCTTACCCTTCCCCCTCCCCGTATTCTCAAGTCCATTCTTTAGTAGATCTGTGTCTTTATTCCCGTCTTGCCCCTAGGTTCTTCAGAACTTTTTGTTTTTTTATTCCATGTATGTGTTTTAGCATACAGTATTTGTGTTTCTCTTTCTGACTTACTTCACTCTGTATGAGAGACTCTAGGTCCATCCACCTCACTACAAATAACTCAATTTCGTTTCTTTTTATGGCTGAGTAATATTCCATTGTATATATGTGCCACATCTTCTTTATCCATTCACCTGTTGATGGACACTTAGGTTGCTTCCATGTCCTGGCTATTGTAAATAAAGCTTCAGTGAACATTTTGGTACATGACTCTTTTTGAATTATGGTTTTCTCAGGGTATATGCCCCGTAGTGGGATTGCTGGGTCGTATGGTAGTTCTATTTTTAGTTTTTTAAGGAACCTCCATACTGTTCTCCATAGTGGCTGAATCAATTTACATTCCCATTAACAGTGCAAGAGGGTTCCCTTTTCTCCACACCCTCTCCAGCATTTATTGTTTGTAGATTTTTTGATGATGGCCATTCTGACCAGTGTGAGATGATATCTCATTGTATTTTTGATTTGCATTTCTCTAATGATTAATGATGTTGAGCATTCTTTCATGTGTTTGTTGGCAATCTGTATATCTTCTTTGGAGAAATGTCTATTTAGGTCTTCTGCCCATTTTTGGATTGGGTTGTTTATTTTTCTGATATTGAGCTGCATGAGCTGCTTGTAAATTTTGGAGATTAATCCTTTGTCAGTTGCTTCATTTGAAAATATTTTCTCCCATTCTGAGGGTTGTGTTTTCGCCTTGTTTATGGTTTCCTTTGCTGTGCAAAAGCTTTTAAGTTTCATTAGGTCCCATTTGTTATTTTTGTTTTTATTTCCATTTCTCTAGGAGCTGGGTCAAAAAGGATCTTGCTGTGATTTATGTCATAGAGTGTTCTGCCTGTGTTTTCCTCTAAGAGTTTGATGGTGTCTGGCCTTACATTTAGGTCTTTAATCCATTTTGAGTTTATTTTTGTGTATGGTGTTAGGGAGTGTTCTAATTTCATTCTTTTACATGTAGCTGTCCAGTTTTCCCAGCACCACTTATTGAAGAGGCTGTCTTTTCTCCACTGTATATGCTTGCCTCCTTCATCAAAGATAAGGTGACCATATGTGAGTGGGTTTAACTATGGGCTTTCTATCCTGTTCCATTGATCTATATTTCTGTTTTTGTGCCAGTACCATACTGTCGTGATTACTGTAGCTTTGTAGTATAGTCTGAAGTCAGGGAGCCTGATTTCTCCAGCTCTGTTTTTCTTTCTCAAGATTGCTTTGGCTATTCGGGGTCTTTTGTGTTTCCATACAAATTGTGAAATTTTTTGTTCAAGTTCTGTGAAAAATGCCATTGGTAGTTTGATAGGGATTGCATTGAATCTGTAGATTGCGTTGGATAGTAGAGTCATTTTCACAATGTGGTTTCTTCCAATCCAAGGACATGGTATATCTCTCCATTTATTTGTATCATCTTTAATTTCTTTCATCAGTGTCTTATAATTTTCTGCATACAGGTCTTTTGTCTATTTAGGTAGGTTTATTCCTAGATATTTTATTCTTTTAGTTGCAGTGGTAAATGGGAGTGTTTTCTTAATTTCACTTTCAGATTTTTCTTCATTGGTGTATAGGAATACAAGAGATTTCTGTGCATTAGTTTTGTATCCTGCTACATTACCAAATTCATTGATTAGCTCTAGTAGTTTTCTGGTAGCACCTTTAGGATTCTCTATGTATAGTATCAGGCCATCTGCAAACAGTGACAGCTTTACTTCTTCTTTTCCGATTTGGATTCCTTTTATTTCTTTTTCTTCTCTGATTGCTGTGGCTAACACTTCCAAAATTATGTTGAATAATAGTGGTGAGAGTGGGCAACCTTGTCTTGTTCCTTATCTTAGTGGAAATGGTTTCAGTTTTTCACCATTGAGGACGATGTTGGCTGTGGGTTTGTCATATATGGCCTTTATTATGTTGAGGAAAGTTCCCTCTATGCCTACTTTCTGGAGGGTTTTTATCATAAATGGGTGTTGAATTTTGTCAGAAGCTTTCTCTGCATCTATTCAGATGATCATATGGTTTTCCTCCTTCAATTTGTTAATATGGTGTGTCACATTGATTGATTTGCGTATGTTGAAGAATCCTTGCATTCCTGGGATAAACCCCACTTGATCATGGTGTATGATCCTTTTAATATGCTGTTGGATTCTGTTTGCTAGTATTTTGTTGAGGGTTTTTGCATCCATGTTCATCAGAGAGATTGGCCTATAGTTTTCTTTCTTTGTGACATCTTTGTCTGGTTTTGGTAACAGAGTGATGGGGGCCTCGTAGAATGAGTTTGTGAGTGTTCCTCCCTCTGCAATATTTTGGAAGAGTTTGAGAAGGATAGATGTTAGCTCTTCTCTAAATGTTTGATAGAATTCGCCTGTGAAGCCATCTGGTCCTGGGCTTTTGTTTTTTGGAAGGTTTTTAATCACACTTTCAATTTCAGTGCTTGTGATTGGCCTGTTCATATTTTCTATTTCGTCCTGGTTCAGTCTCGGAAGGTTGTGCATTTCTAAGAATTTGTCCATTTCTTCCAGGTTGTCCATTTTATTGGCATACAGTTGCTTGTAGTAATCTCTCATGATCCTTTGTATTTCTGCAGTGCCAGTTGTTACTTCTCCTTTTTCATTTCTAATTCTCTTGATTTGAGTCTTCTCCCTTTATTTCTTGATGAGTCTGGCTAATGGTTTATCAATTTTGTTTATCCTCTCAAAGAAACAGCTTTTAGTTTTATTGATCTTTGCTATCATTGCCTTCATTTCTTTTTCATTTTTTTCTGATCTGATCTTTATGATTTCTTTCCTTCTGCTAACTTTGGTGTTTTTTCGTTCGTCTTTCTCTAATTGCTTTAGGTGTAAGGTTAGGTTGTTTATTTGAGATGTTTCTTGTTTCTTAAGGTAGGATTGTATTGCTATAAACTTTCTTCTTAGAACTGCTTTTGCTGCATCCCATAGGTTTTGGGTCGTCGTGTTTTCATTGTCATTTGTTTCTAGGTATTTTTTGATTTCCTCTTTGATTTCTTCAGTGATCTCTTGGTTATTAAGTAGTGTATTGTTTAGCCTCCATGTGTTTGTATTTTTTACAGATTTTTTCCTGTAATTGATATGTAGTCTCAGAGCGTTGTGGTTAGAAAAGATACTTGATATGATTTCAATTTTCTTAAATTTACCAAGGCTTGATTTGTGATCCAAGATATAATCTATCCTTGAGAATGTTCCATGAGCACTTGAGAAGAAAGTGTATTCTGTTGTTTTTGTATGGAATGTCCTATAAATGTCAATTAAGTCCATCTTGTTTAATGTATCATTTAAAGCTTTTGTTTCCTTTTTTTCATTTTTGATGATCTGTCCATTGGTGAAAGTGGGGTGTTAAAGTCCCCTGCTGTGCTTGTGTTACTGTTGATTTTCCCTTTTATGGCTGTTAGTATTTGCCTTATGTATTGTGGTGCTCCTATGTTGGGTGCATGTTTACAATTGTAATATCTTCTTCTTGGATTGATTCCTTGATCATTCTGTAGTGTCCTTCTTTGTCTCTTGTAGTAGTTTTTGTTTTAAAGTCTATTTTGTCTGATGTGAGAATTGCTGCTACAGCTTTCTTTTGATTTCCATTTGCATGGAATATCTTTTTCCATCCCCTCACTTTTAGTCTGTATGTGTCCCTAGGTCTGAAGTGGGTCTCTTTTAGAAAGCATATATACAGGTCTTGTTTTTGTATCCATTCAGCCAGTCTATGTCTTTTGGTTGGAGCATTTAATGCATTTACATTTAAGGTAATTATCGATATGTATGTTCCTATTACCATTTTCTTAATTGTTTTGGGTTTGTTATTGTAGGTCTTTTCCTTCTCTTGTGTTTCCTGCCTATAGAAGTTCCTTTAGCATTTGTTGTAAATCTGGTTTTGTGGTGCTGAATTCTCTTAGCTTCTGCTTGTCTGTAAAGGTTTTAATTTCTCCATCAAATCTGAATGAGATCCTTGCTGGGTAGAGTAATCTTGGTTGTAGGTTTTTCTCCTTCATCACTTTAAATATGTCCTGCCACTCCCTTCTGGCTTGCAGAGTTTCTGCTGAGAGATTAGCTGTTAACCTTATGGGGATTCCGTTGTGTGTTATTCATTGTTTTTCCCTTGCTGCTCTTAATATTTTTTCTTTGTATTTAATTTTTGATAGTTTGATTAATATGTGTCTTGGCGTGTTTCTCCTTGGAATTATCCTGTATGAGACTCTCTGTGCTTCCTGGACTTGATTTACTATTTCCTTTCCCATATTAGGGAAGTTTTCAACTATAATCACTTCAAGTATTTTCTCTTTCCCTTTCTTTTTCTCTTCTTGTTCTGGGAACCCTATAATTCGAATTTTGGTGCACTTAATGTTGTCCCAGAGGTCTGTGAGACTATCTTCAATTCTTTTCATTCTTTCATCTTTATTGTGCTCTGTGGTAGTTATTTCCACTATTTTATCTTCCAGGTCACTGATCCGTTCTTCTGCCTCCGTTATTCTGCTATTGTTCCCTTCCAGAGAATTTTTAATATCATTTATTGTGTTGTTCATCACTGTTTGTTTGCTCTTTAGTTCTTCTAGGTTTCTTCTAAGTCCTTGTTAAATGTTTCTTGTGTTTTCTCCATTCTGTTTCCAAGATTTTGGATCATCTTTACTGTCATTATTCTGAATTCTTTTTCAGGTAGACTGCCTATTTCCTCTTCATTTGTTAAGTCTGGTGGAGTTTTGCCTTGCTCCTTCATCTGCTGTGTGTTTCTCTGTCTTCTCATTTTGCTTAACTTACTGTGTTTGTGGTCTCCTTTTTGCAGGCTGCAGTTTTGTAGTTACCATTGTTTTTGGTGTCTGTTCCCAGTGGCTAAGGTTGGTTCAGTGGGTTGTGTTGGCTTCCTGGTGGAGGGGACTAGTGCCTATGTTCTGCTGGATGAGGCTGGATCTTGTGTTTCTAGTGGGCAGGTCCACGTCTGGTGGTGTGTTTTGGGGTGTCTGTGGCCTTATTATGATTTTAGGCAGCCTCTGTGCTAATGGATGGGGTTGTGTTCCTGTCTTGCTAGTTGTTTGGCATAGGGTGTCCAGCACTGGAATTTGCTGGTTGTTGAGTGCAGCTGGGTCTTGGCGTTGAGATGGAGATCTCTTGGAGATTTTCACCATTTGATATTATGTGGAGCTGGGAGGTCTCCTGTGGACCAGTGTCCTGAACTTGGCTGTCCCACCTCAGAGGCACAGCCCTGAAGCCTGGTTGGATCACAAAGAGCCTGTCATCCACATGGCTCAGAATAAAAGGAAGGAAGGAAGGAAGGGAGGGAGGGAGGGAAGGGAGGAAGGAAGGGATAAAATAAAGTAAAATAAAATACAATAAAGTTATTAAAATAAAAAATAATAAGAAAAAAATATTTTTAAGTAATAAAAACAAAGAAAGAAAGAAGAGAGCAACCAAACTAAAAAACAGATCCACCAGTGATAAAAAGTGCTAAAAACTATGCTAAGAAAAAATACATATATACGGATAAGCAGAAACCTAGGACAAATGGTGAAAGCAAAGCTATACAGACAAAATCACACGCAGAAGCATACACATACACACTCACAAAAAGAGAAAAAGGGAAAAAATATATATATATCATTGCTCCCAAAGGCCCCCTCCTCAATTTGGGATGATTCATTGTCTATTCAGGTATTCCACAGATGCAGGTACATCAAGTTGTTTGTGGAGATTTAATCCGCTGCTCCTGAGGCTGCTGGGAGAAATTTCCCTTTCTCTTCTTTGTTCGCACAGCTCCCGGGGTTCAGCTTTGGATTTGGACCCGCCTCTGTGTGTAGGTTGCCTGAGGGTGTCTGTTCTTCACTCAGACAGGACAGGGTTAAAGCAGCAGCTGCTTCGGGGGCTCTGGCTCACTCGGGCGGGGGGGAGGGAGGGGTACGGATGCGGGGCGAGCCTGCGGCGGCAGAGGCCGGCGTGACGTTGCAGCAGCCTGAGGTGCGCCGTGTGTTCTCCTGGGGAAGTTGTCCCTGGATCACGGGATGCTGGCAGTGATGGGCTGCACAGGCTCCCAGGAGGGGAGGTGTGGAGAGTGACCTGTGCTCGCACACAGGCTTCTTGGTGGCGGCAGCAGCAGCCTTAGCGTTTCATGCCCATCTCTGGGGTCCGCGCTGATAGCCGTGGCTCGCGCTGGTCTCTGAAGCTCCTTTAAGCAGCGCTCTTAATCCCCTCTCCTCACGCACCAGGAAACAAAGAGGCAAGAAAAAGTCTCTTGCCTCTTCGGCAGCTGCAGACTTTTTCCTGGACTCCCTCCCGGCTAGCTGTGGCGCACTAGCCCCTTCAGGCTGTGTTCACGCCGCCAACCCCAGTCCTCTCCCTGGGATCCGACCGAAGCCCGAGCCTCAGCTCCCAGCCCCCGCCCGCCCCGGCGGGTGATCAGACAAGCCTCTCGGGCTGGTGAGTGCCACTCAGCACCGATCCTCCGTGCGGGAATCTCTCAGCTTTGCCCTCCGCACCCCTGTTGCTGCGCTCTCCTCCGTGGTTCTGAAGCTTTCCCCCTCTGCCGCCCGCAGTCTCCGCCTGCGAAGGGGCTTCCTAGTGTGTGGAAACCTTTCCTGCTTCACAGCTCACTCCCACTGGTGCAGGTTCCGTCCTTATTCTTTTGTCTCTGTTATTTCTTTTTTCTTTTGCCCTACCCAAGTACGTGGGGAGTTTCTTGCCTTTTGGGAGGTCTGAGGTCTTCTGCCAGCGTTCAATAGGTGTTGTGTAGGAGTTGTTCCACATGTAGATGTATTTCTGATGTATTTGTGAGGAGGAAGGGGATCTCCGCTAGTTACTCTTCCGCCATCTTGAAGCTCCTCCAGATATCATGTTTTATATGTACCTAATTAATGCCAGATCAATGAGAATTTAGGAATTCTGCATCCCATGTTAGGATAATTTAGTGATAAAGAAGTGTTTGTTACATTTGGTTAATATAATAATTCATGAAATTCACATTCACCTCAATATGTCAGTAAATCAGTAAATGTAAGGTCTAATACTCAGGCCACATTGAAGAAAGTTTGGTCCTAATCAATATGTTATTAAATTAAAAAACATACAGGTTGTGTAAGCAGTACTGTTTACAAAATGCACTTTTACTCATGTCTTCCAGTTAGAACTCTTTAAATAAAATTTTGATTAGCAGATGATGTATTTAAATGTTCCTTGAGAGCTTACTGTTCAGATTATTTTAATAATGCAGAGTTTTTCTCTAACTGGCAGCCCTGAGAGGTATAACCCAAGAAGTATTGTGTTTTCCTGTATAATACATTAAAAGGTTAAAAATGAGTTGCAAATATTTCAAAACCATGAAATTTCACATAAAACCTCTAAGATTTCAAGGTTCTCTTCAAAAAGAAGAGTAGATGTGAAAACATTTTACTACTCTTCCCATATAATAGCAATCGTTTTTGGTTGAGTAGAAGCTGTCTCTTTTAATGGGGATTTCCCTTCAGTTGGCCCATATTGCATTCTTGATACAAAATTGCAAAACATTTTCATTTTGTTTCTTTTTGTGTTATTTTTCTTATACATGCTTTTCTTTATTAATATATTTTAGCTGCCAGGTTGCTCTCTCTGTATTATAATGTAAAACTTTCTCAATCAGGATTTCTCCTACTCTGAATCAGAATATAAGAAAATAGTGTAAGCAGTGACTTTCTTAATTATTCTAAGGATGTTTTATAACTAGGAGCACTGTAGGTGCACAAGAGAGAAGTCAATTCATTATATACAATCAATGCCTCAAAGCATTAGGGCTTAAGTCTCTAATGGACCTCAGTTCAGAAAGTTTTGGGATAAGTATTCTTTGATTTACTTGTTTCGTAAATACACTTTTTCATAAACTGAATTTATTTAAGGTGAACAGTTGAGCAAATAACTAATTAAAGCATTTGTGACTTGAAAAATGTGTATGCAGAGTTTGGGGAAACTCACAAATGCTGAGGAAGAATCAGTGAGTACTTACTGGTGGGGGCCCAAGGGAATAAGGAGAAATAATGAGTCTAATTCACATCTGACCTGCTTCTGCCCAAAGTAATATAAATAATTGATCTCTACTCTGCACTGCCACAATTATCTTTCTTTACATTCCTCTCAAAAGCTTTATGTCAATACATATGGAAAACTTAGAGAAAATTGTGCTCTCATAATATGACAGCTTAACCAAATTGCATGTTAGTTACAATTGTAACCTATAATTAGAAGAGTCAGGAAATTTAAAAAGATTTTAAAATTCTTTCAGGAGAACTCAAAATGTATCTGCTCATTATCCTCAGTGAAACCAAAAATATAAACTACTCACCTTTTAGCTATGTGCCTGGATAACTACAAAGGACATTGCAGTGGACCGCTGGGGTTGGAAGTAGGTGAATCCATTTATTTATGATATAGAAATAGAGACAGAGATAGAGATGGGGATAGAGAAAAGGGGGCAAATGCATGGAGAGTTCTCAGGAGCAAATAAGTTAGTAAAACGTATACAAGGGGTAGAATTCCTGTGGAGAGGCACCTAGAATCCATGAGAAGCTTGGTTGTGTGTTTAGTGTACCACAGACACCTTTTAGCATACCACAGACACCTTTTATGTTTATACTGAGGTGACTTTCTACACAAAGAGAGTGCTTGGACTGCTGATTGCTTTTTGACTCTTGATGGATATTCTTCTTCTTTGATGTTAAAGCAAATAACCAGCAAAAATGTGTAGCTGTCTCAAGATCCAGTCTTGTAGCCTCTGTTCTCTGAGGAAACAGCAAAGCAAGCTTAGACTTGAGCACCAACAAATTCAACAACCTCAGACTGTAGTCAAGGGGTTGGAGATGTGACTACAATCACAGAAGAGATGTTATATATCACATAGTTCAACCATTTCATTTTACAGTTGTGACACCAGAAGCAAGGTAGTTTCAAGTGATTTGCCTAATATACCATTCACTCATTCTTTCATTCATTCAACAAGTATTTATTGTATGCCTCCTGTATGCCAGGAATATCAGGGTCTGGTGATAAAGCAGCGAACAAAAGAATCACATTCCTTTCCTTTCTTACTGTCTAAAATAGAGAGAACAATACAAATAAAAATACTTGAGATAATTATTTTAATAAGCACAGAAAAGAAAATATATGGGGGGCATGTAATAGGGAGTCATCTTTAGATAGTATAGTGAGAGAAGGCCTCTCTGAGAAGATGATATTGATTTAATGCCTGAAGAATAAGAAGGAATGCCTTTACAAATGAGTGGTGAGAAGAGCAAATTTAAGGCTAGAAAGTAAAAAATGGCTTGACTAAAATGGTTGAAAGTGAACATAAGAGAGATCATTATGGCTAATGAAGCAAATTGGATGGCAGTGAGAGAAGGTTTTGGGGATATTTGTAAAATAAGCATCTCCTATAATTATATCAGAATCTAGAAAATCAGATCATTGAAGGAATTATTTGTATCCAGTGTTACTTTGAGGGGATGGGTTTAAAGAAACGTCTTTCATATCATATATTCTACCTTCAGGTTTGGGCACAGTGAATACATAAGTATATATATATATATATATATATTATATATATATATTATATATATATATATATATATATATGTATTATATATATTAGTGCTTAAAGCCTCCAGAAGCTGAGATTTTACCAGGCAATGTGACAGAGAAGGAGAGAAGACGAAATGTTAAAGGTAATTTGCATGCCATGATTATAATAATTGATAAATAATGATACAAGTTGGGTAGAGAGAGGAGTAAAAATAGAAGAAATAGGAGAGTAATGATAGAGTCAAGAGCTTAGTTAAATGAAAACATTAATGATATAAAGAATTATTTTAATAGGAGTACTAGAAAAAAGTGAGCTGAAAATATAGGAAATGGCAGTCAGGATGGCATGTTTGAAATCGAGGTTTCAGAGAGAGTACAGTAATGCAAGATTCAGGGTGTGTCCGTGGGAATAAGACACGATGAACGTAGGGAAAACATCTGTTAGAGATGATGAAGTCTAGAGGCAAAGACACCAGAGTTTTGAGAAGGTCCTCAATGTGAGTATTTGAAGTCACTGAGAATGATGAGTGGAGTAAGTGCAGAATATGTGTAAACTGAGTCAGGCAGTCCTTCAGCGACTGGGAGTGAAATGGATAGATGGCTGGAACAGTGTGAGGAGAAGCAGGAGGAGGCACCATTGATGACACTGATTTCAGAGGAGCTGGAGTCTCCTGAAAGAAGAAGGCAGGGAATGTTTTGGGGTTCATAGTAGGAAATAAAATAGGCTACCTGCCTCATCACCTGGCCATGTCTTCATGACTGTGAGAGAAAATATAATCTCAGCTTGAGAGGGCTGCCATGGAAGGAGAGAGCGCTCCCTGAACCCTCAAGATCGATCATTAAATGATCAGAAGATTGGTAGCTTCATCTTAAGTTATCACAAACAAAAGCAAACAAAGCATCTTTTTTTCTTTAGCAACTGTAGATTGCCTAGTAATATCGTCCTGGTTTGTTTTAATATGAGTATTTAAATAAGTCCAATCACATTTCTAATATTTTAAGCAGTGTTTTTCCTACTCTTCATTGATAGATACATCAACTAAAATGGATTCAACTTCACCATTACAATTCAATTTCTAAAATATATCCTTTTAATCAGTATTTCTTAAATGAGTATATTAATTTTATTACCTTGATTAGTAACAAACAAACTCAAAATCTCACTAGTTTACAATACATGTTTATTTTTCTTGTGTTACTTGTCAGAAGACTGTGGGTCTGCTCCATGTTTCTCGGCATTCCATGTTCTTAGATGAAAGAGCTGGCCTTGCTTGGAACATAAAGCAAACCTTTGGCAGAAATTCCCAGTGCCTTCGAAAGCTTCTGCTCAGACATGGTGTTGCATTCTCGCAAATTTCACTGGCTGAAGCTTGTCAAGCCCAATTACACTGGGGCAGGAGGGGCGGTGTGGGGTGGCAGCAGTCACATCACTTCCCTCCTTGGTGCTTTGCATGTCTTGTGGCAATGGGTGAGAATATGTCATAGTCTTCAGGGAGATGAAAATGGAAATACCTGGGACAGTAAAACAATCTCACACAAGAACTGAAAACTTATGCTAAATACTTCAGATGATCCCAAGCAGAATGTACTTATAAATTAAACCCAAACACAATTGGGAGACATGTGTCTGCCAAGGTTAAAATAATAAATACTGGATAATGTTTGTGGCAGCCAGGGGAATAGGAATTTAAGAAAAAAATAGATGTCAAGATTTTTTTCCTTCTTTTACCTTAGAAAATAAATTCAGATAGAGGAATGAGTTAGTACTGGTTTATTGGAAAAGGAAGTCTGGCTAATCTGTCTCCCTAAAGTCCTCACTGAGTGGTAATCACTTCTTGGTAAACTTTTTGTGCTTCAGTGTCTGGCCACAAAATATTTATATTGGCCCAGATAACGTGGTTTGATCATTACTGTGATTTAGGTTCTAGGCACTGGGATAAACTGCATTTAACTTATGTCAACCAACCAAATGGTTGAGATGTTCTTTTGGGAGAGGGTTCCAGGTTAACCTGTGCTCCTGTCTCATTTAGCTCCCCTGATACGGATATCTTGATGTTAAATGAATAAGCATTATAGGGCTCTAATCTCACCTCTTATTCTCAAAGTGTCGTCTATATTTATTGGGAGAATTAAGTGAACTGACTCAAGAGTATGCTGCTATTTCTTCTCTACTGTCAAGTATGGCAGCTATTTTAAATGAACCATACCATATTGTATTCCTATGAGGATTATACAATGTTTCTTTAAAGAAAACCTGAAATATATAATAAAAAATCATTTCTAGTGTGAAGCCTTTTCCAAAGGTCACCCCACTCCAATACAAAATTTGGGCCATACAAAAATCGGACTACTGAATTAATTCCTGGAAGCCTCTAAGGAAAATACCAAGAAGTAAAGAAAAAAGTGTAAAATGCTACCATATGTTTCATGTGAATTTTGTTCATCTTGCTTTTTGAAACAAGCCATTCTTAACCTTGGAATATTTTATCATTTGGCCTTTAAGCTTTCAGGTCAAATTTAATGCCACAGAGATTTAGTCTTACTGAAATAAAGATATGGCAAGCATCTCAGCTTTATTCTTTCTTTGTAGTGAAACAATAATGCTCGGAGCCACTGAGCCAGGCACCCTCCAGCTCATGGCATAACATCCCAACAATGATAAGTTCAAACTCATACTCTAATGTTATATTAAATACCTCAAAGTTAGTTATTGCAAAATTATGGTTAAATTAAAGTGATTTTTTGCATGAGACATTACACATTCAAACATACTGAATATTCAGTGTGGCATTTACTTGGAAGGATAATGGAAGAGTTAAACAGATATTTATGAGTGATCATACAATTGCACATTAGGTTCAGAAACACTTAAGTGAATGTTTTCGCATTTCTATGAGCTGTGGTAATGTGCAAAATAAGCACATATTAAGATACAAGATTAATAAAAAAAGAACTACTGTATATTATAATAGGCATCATCTATCTACATAACAATATATTGAGGGGTCCTTGCTGGCTTTCAAATATAAGAAAACATATGAAATGAATTTTATAAGAATGTTTATCAGGCTATCCCAAAGAATAGAAAAAATAATGGAGACATACCAGGTACCATTATATTGAATCATTCACAAATTGAAGGAACATAATGGAGAACATTCACACAATGAGCGTTTGGGAAGCTTGCTGTAAGTGGAGATGGCCCAAGTTCTATTTGAGAGCCTGGAAGGGAGCCAATCATGTGCTCTTCTTGATCCCAAGGGACAAATTTCTAATTTCTGTCTGCTCTGTTTTTCCAGGTGAGGATGCTTGACTGAAACAAAAAACATTTTCTAGTCTCTAGTCAAGGCATCTTGCTGTGTCAGGCAGAAGGAGCCTGTGGCAAACAGGAAGTTAGTACCTTCTGCGTATCTTGGGGGAAGAGTAAGAAAATAAAATCCTGCTGGCAAGAGTGCCTCGTGGAATTGTTCAGGAACTCACCATATGACTCTTGTCTTGGCACCTAAAGAGATGCTCAGACAAATTTAAAAGAAAATAACCTGCTCCCTATGGGTTGGGCTGGAAATTAGGTACATAAAGACAGGAAGCAGTCTTTTTCCTTTCAGAAAGAGCCAGTGCAATTGATGCTGTGATTGCTGTTTGGAGATTTGTACACTAATGGGTGAGGTATCTTATCCCTGGCTTGATTAAATCTGTTACTTATAATATTAATACAGTGCTTTAGCATATGATAAGTCACCGTCTCTGAAATAATTAGTGTTCATGAGTCTTCATGAGTGTCCTTTTGGTTCCCCAGCAGGTGAGACCCTTGCGATAACAGTACATACTTGAGGGGTATAACAAAGGCATGAAAATATGACACTAGAGTCCTTTCTGACATCTTCCTCCAGCTGAGTTATTCCCATTTCAGTACACTGCCCATAACTTCCCTTTTCCTTTTCCATCCTAAACCTTTATTAAATATTCTTAACATGTGGACATTGAAAGATATCTTGTACAAAACCTGAAGAAGGAAGAGAACATGATTTGATGAAAAAAAGCGATAATTTTAAGTTGAAGCTGATATAGTCAGTTTTTAGGAAAAGGTAGAGGGTTGTCAAGTAGGTGCCTCATCTGAATTAAGACATTGTTGCAACATAAACAACAATAAAAAATGTTTTTAAAAAAACCCAAACAACAAGAAAATTATTTAGAAGTGGTGGGAAAAATAAAACAATCTCATAATTACTTTTTTTTTTTTTAATGAAAGCTTCTTTATTTATTTATTTATTTTTGGCTGTGTTGGGTCTTTGTTTCTGTGCGAGGGCTTTCTCCAGTTGCGGCGAGCGGGGGCCACTCTTCATCGCGGTGCGCGGGCCTCTCACTGTCGCGGCCTCTCGTGTTGCAGAGCACAAGCTCCAGATGTGCAGGCTCAGTAATTGTGGCTCACGGGCTTAGTTGCTCCGTGTCATGTGGGATCCTCCCAGACCAGGGCTCGAACCCGTGTCCCCTGCATTGGCAGGCAGATTCTCAACCACTGTGCCGCCAGGGAAGCCCTCATAATTACTTAAAAACAGTATCTTGAGGTAATTCTGCCTAATAAGTGGAATAATTCATTTCCGGTTTCAAAATATATTAGGAAAACCTCTCAATGGGCAAAGAGGTTTTATTGTTTGTTTGTTGGTTTGTTTTTTGTTTGTTTGGTTTAGAAATTTGCTATAGCCTTTATGAAGGAGACAAACAGAATGATGAAATGAGTGCAATGAAAATTTCAAAGGAATTTTATGACATATATAAAGCAATCTAAAAGAGTTGTTACTTAGCCATGTTTCTGTTTTAGAAATATGCAAGTACATATTTTGTTTGTCAGCATGTATTATAAGTGTTTATTTTACTAATGTAAATATTTCAGTTGAGAAAAATTTAAATCTATAGAGGCTATTGAATATAAAAACAGATTTAGAAATATAATAAGTAATAACTTAAGTGTAAAATCAATCTGAAATTTCATTTTCATCTACGCAATAACTTCCATTTTAAAATATGAACTAAATTAAAAATGTTTTGATATTTACAGACTATTATAATGTGTTGATTATATTTTAAATATACAAGGAATTAAGTATTTTTAATAATCCCAAGCTACATTTGTGAGGTAAATTATTTTCAGTAATCCCTTTCTTTCAAATAACTTAAATATTTTAGAAAGCTTATAGGGATACTTTCATGTTTCATAGGCATGCTAAATACTGTTACCCAGATAATCATAGAAAATAACCATGTAACCAGCCATTTACCTCATTTATATATTTATTTTCCTTCTTCCCCTTAAGTAAGTTTATCTCAAAGTTTGAATCAAAGGAAGCATTATGAACAATGCATATTTTGAGCACACACACAAAATAAAACTTGAACTTAAGAATGGCTCTGCAGGGCTTCCCTGGTGGGGCAGTGGTTGAGAATGTGCTTGCCAATGCAGGGGACACGGGTTCGAGCCCTGGTCTGGGAAGATCCCACATGACGCGGAGCAACTAAGCCCGTGAGCCACAATTACTGAGCCTGCGCGTCTGGAGCCTGTGCTCTGCAACAAGAGAAGCCGCGATAGTGAGAGGCCCGTGCACCGCGATGAAGAGTGGCCCCCGCTCGCCGCAACTGGAGAAAGCCCTCGCACAGAAGCGAAGACCCAACACAGCCATAAATAAATAAATAAAATTTTTAAAAAAGAATGGCTCTGCACACATGGTTTCACAATAGGTTTTTTTTTCTCCTAAGATCAGAAACATCTGCCATACTTTTTATTTCTCACAGGCTTTCTTCTAATATTATCTTCCAGAGCCTTCACGTGGAAATTGGACTGAATTTTTATGTTTGGGTACTCAAAATAGCCAAGTTTCCTCATCCCAAATTAATATCTGTGAGCAATTGGATTAGTTTACAATGTCCCTGGTGTTTTGTGTAGTTAGAGAAAAGGCCATATTTTGACTAAACCTTTTAGTCCCAGTTGAAAATAACTGAACAACTAAAGGTCAAGTATTTTATTTCATGACTTCTGGAAGTATTCACACTGGATTGATCCATACCTAGCCAAACTGTTCAGAAAATCAGATCTGAGTATGTAGAAACATCTGAATATCTATGAGAAGATAAATATGTGAGATGATGGATGTGTTAATTAATTAGATAGTGGGAATCCTTTCACAATTTAAAAAGAGAAAAATACAAGTATCTAATATTTGTTTTCTTTTTTCTCGTCGGTTGTTTAGAATATCGTTATAGTGTGTCTTTACTATCTACCTCTCCATACCCAAGACATACACTACTACATTTTTTTAAATGTTGTATACTCTTTTATAGATGAAAAAATTCTTTGAAAGCAGTGACATACATTATTTATCTTGTATATTCAACCCCTTGCATGGTGCCTAAATCTGTGGATTTAAAAATGGTTTTGGATAATTACATAGTGAGTGAAAAAATAGGAGACCTTCTCTCTGACTAGCCACAGTTTACCTTGCCTTCTCTGAACTCTCTTTTAATTCCTCCATAGTATTTTTTGTGTGGACAATCCTAACACATTTAGGAGCTCCAATTCACCTATTACTGAGGCTGTAGACATCTATGTGCATTTGGATTTCAGCAGTTCAAGTACCCACTTCAGGCTCAATCTCATAACTGTTCTTCCAAATCTTCTAGTTTTTGTGGAATGTTTTGCTATTTTGCTCTGTTATCCTTGGATTCTGCCACCCTTCCTAGCCTGGTTTGGTTCTTTGTTTCTGGTTACTGTATCTTCGATTACCCTTGTCTGTCTATGTCTAATGTCTATTTTAGACAGTTGCAAAACAGTTTTTCTATATATCTATACTTTTTAGATTTTAATATGTTTTATAAATTGAAATTTGATAGTGTGCTCTATTTTAGAAAATACTTTATTGAACTTGTAGCTCACTGAAGATTCTTTACACTTGATTGTTAAGTGACACATATAGTTAGAAATTTAATAAGTTAAAAAAACACTAAATTATTTGAATATTTTTTACAGGTGTGATATATAATACCTAATTGCACATTCCTACCTAATGTAAAAATATACACATTTTAAAAAGTGTTTCAGAAAGAGAACAGTTTCAATTTCAAAACCATTTATTTTATACACATATAGTTCCTTTTGAGTTAATAATATATACAGTATGGAGCTGGACAAGCATATTCTTTTAAGAGACTATGTGACAGCTGGAAAATTTAGTAAAAAAAAAAAAAATCGAACAAATCTTCATGAGCATATATCTAACCTTGGTCTCTGGAAAAGGCTAAGAAGACTAGTCCACCCTATACCACCTGATTCTTTTCTGGAATGTAAAAGCCCACCTTCTTATGCACCTTCATTCATGCTCCACAGTAAAGGAGTGGTCAAAATTGAAAGTTGTCATGTGGTTACTCTCTGGAATCATCATTACAGTTTTCCAACATGTGTCCACATACATATTTACAAGGCTAGGTGATCCAGGATGCCACAACCACTTTTCCGTCTATTCCCCTGTGCCACAGTTGGGTCAGAACCTCTTTGGGAGCTTCCCACATGTAATCTGAAACCAGCACCCAGAGGGCAGGGAGAGACTGAAGAAAAAGGCTCCAGTTGGTAGGCTCCAGTTGGTAGGTTTACTAAGCAAGAGAACTTAATAATGAAGCTTGTCTTGGGTGGCTGCAAGATGAGTATCTCTCCACATGCACCAGCCAAAATCTTAAGAGCTTATATAGAGTTCTGGTTTCAGTCACATACCCAGTCTGGGTAGCCTCAATACCACGTTTCTGGTTCAAGTCTATATCCTGTTGGTTACGAAACCTATTATTAAGTCTTTCAGAATCCTGTTCAAGTCTACCATTCCACTGGGCAGGCCAGGATAACATGTGTTCTGAAGGAATAAAGTATTTAAACATTCATCTTTCTGAGCATGACTGCAATTAATCATCTAGAGATTGTGGCTTCTGCTTACGATATTTTTCATCTCTGTATAACTTGCTTTAACATATGTCCACATTTGTTCCATAAACTGCTCATGAAAAAGTAGTATTTTTGACAAGTTAATAAAAAATGGTGAAATCAGTCCTTGGTGTCTCATGTGCCACTACAAAATCTTGTCCAAGGGGGTTTCATCGTCTCATATATTTTTGCTCTCTGAAAGGGCTGCTGAAGGAATGAACTATTAATTCAAAGGTTCCTGACTATAAACCTCAAACATACTTTGAAATACCATCACAGTCTTTATATGGAAAAGTTAAATCCAAAGCAATATTCCAGTGCGCCACAGAGTTTGCCATAAAACTTTCAACATCTCTTTGTTCCTGAAGCATAACAAGTCTGGGACTTCCCTGCCCTTCCTTCCCACCTGAGACTGCAGCACAAAAAACTGCTAATAAAGAACTGAAACTCTTCTTATCAAACTAGGACACCTGATCACCTCACTTATCAAATTAGTCATGGTATGTCAACCAGTTTTTTTCAACTTTATTCAATATTGTATGGTTCCTATTCATTCTCTAAAGTCTTCATGCTTTGTGACTTCAATACAAAATGCTTAATATATTTAGAATATTATTCAGCAGACTTTTTCTTTAAAAAGTATATCTATGTCTCTAAATATAAACTAAATGCTGCAATATCAATATCATTTTTATTGACATGAAAATGTCAAAGTCCTACAACAGAGTTTCTTGTTCTCTGATAGCCAGACACATCAAGAAAAAAAGGGAGAGGATGCAAATCAATAAAACTGGAAATGAAAAAGGAGAAATCACAACTGACACTGCAGAAATACAAAGGATTACAAGAGACTACTACAAACAACTATAGGCCAACAAAATGGACAACCACAAAGAAATGGACAAATTCTTGGAAAGGAACAATTTTCCAAGACTGAACCAAGAAAAATTGGAAAATATAAACAGATTTATCATAAGTAATGAAATTGAAACTGTGATTAAAAATCTTCCAAGAAGCAAAAGTCCAGGACCAGATGGCTTCACAGGTGAATTCTATCAAACATTTAGAGAAAAGCTAACACCGATCTTTCTCAAACTCTTCCAAACAATTGCAGAGGGAGGAACACTCCCAAATTCATTCTATGTAGACATCATCACCCTGATGCCAGAGCAGAAAAAGATATCACAAAAAAAGAAAATTATATACAACTATCACTGATGAACATAGATGCAAAAATCCTGAACAAAATACTAGCAAACAGAATCCAACAACATATTAAGAGGATCATATATCATGTTCAGGGGATTTATCCCAGGAATACAAAGATTCTTCAATGTATGCAAATCAATCAATGTGATACACCATATTAAATTAAGGAATAAAAACCATATAATCATTTCAATAGATACAGAAAAATCTTCTGACAAAATTCAACACCCATTTATGATAAAAACTCTCCAGAAAATGGGCATAGAGGGAACCTACCTCAACATAATAAAGGCCATATATGACAAACCCACAGCAAACATCATACTCAATGGTGAAAAACAGAAAGCATTTCCTCTAAGATCAGGAAAAAGACAAGGATGTCCACTCTCACTACTCTTATTCAATGTAGTTTTGGAAGTCCTAGCCATCACAATCAGAGAAGAAAAAGAAATAAAAGGAATACAAATTGGAAAAGAAGAAGTAAAGCTGTCACTGTTTGCAGATGATATGATACTATACATAGATAATCCTAAAGATGCCACCAGAAAACTACTAGAGCTAATCAATGAATTTGGTAAAGTTGCAGGATACAAAATTACTGCACAGAAATATCTGGCATTCCTATACACTAACAACAAAAAATCAAAAAGAAAATTAAGGAAACAATCCCATTTACCATTGCAACAAAAAGAATAAAATGCCTAGGAATAAACCTAACTAAGGAGGTGAAAGACTTGTACTCAGAAAACTATAAAACACTGATGAAAGAAATCAAAGATGACATAAACAGATGGAGGAATATACCATGTTCTTGGATTGGAAGGATCAATACTGTAAAAATGACTATACTACCCAAAGCAATCTACAGATTCAGTGCAAACCCTTTTAAACTACTAATGACATTCTTCACAGAATTAGAACGAAAAATTTTACAACTTGTATAGAAACACAAAAGACTCTGAATAGGCAAAGCAATCTTGAGAAACAAAAACAGAGCCAGAGGAATCAGGTTCCTTGGCTTCAAACTATACTACAAAGCTACAGTAATCAAGACAGTATGGTACTGGCACAAAAACAGAAATATAGATCAATGGTACAGGATAGAAAGCCCGGAGATAAACCCACACACATGTGGTCACCTAATTTACAACAAAGGAGGCAAGAACATACAGTGGAGAAGACAGCCTCTTCAATAAGTGGTGCTGGGAAAACTGGGCAGCTACATGTAAAAGAATGAAATTAGAACACTACTTAACACCATACACAGAAATAAACTCCAAATAGAATAAAGACTTAAATGTGAGACTAGATACTATAAAACTTTTAGAGGAAAACATAGGAAAACACTCTTTGACATAAACCACAGCAAGATCTTTTCTGACCCGCCTCCTAGAGTAATGAAAATAAAAACAAAAATAAACAAGTGGGACCTAATTAAACTTAAAAGCTTTTGCACAGCAAAGGAAACCATAAACAAGACAAAAAGACAACCCTCAGAATGGGAGAAAATATTTGCAAATGAAACAACAGACAAATGATTAATCTCCAAAATATACAAATAGCTCATGGAGTTCAACATCAAGAAAACAAACAACCCAATTAAAAAATGGGCGGAAGACCTAAATAGACATTTCACCAAAGAAGACCTACAGATGGCCAAGAGGCACATGAAAAGCTGCTCAACATCACTAATTATTAGAGAAATGCAAATCAGCACTACAATGAGGTATCACCTCACGCTGGTCAGAATGGCCATTATAAAAAAATCTAGAAGCAATAAATGCTGGAGAGGGTGTGGAGAAAAGGGAACCCTCTTGTACTATTGGTGGGAATGTAAATTGATACAACCACTATGGAGAAGAGTATGGAGGTTCCTTAAAAAACTGAAAATAGAACTACCATATGACCCAGCAATCCCACTACTGGGCATATACCCTGAAAAAACCATAGTTCAAAAAGAGACATGTACCACAATGTTCATTGCAGCACTATTTGCTCTTTAGGTTGCTTACATTTAGGAAGCAACCTATATGTCTATTGACAGATGAATGGATAAAGATGATGTGGCACATGTATACAATGGAGTAGTACTCAGCCATAAAAAGAAAGGACATTGAGTTATTTGTAGTGAGGTGGATGGACCTAGAGTCTGTCATACAGAGTGAAGTAAGTCAGAAAGAGAAAAACAAATACTGTATGCTAACACATATATATGGAATCTAAAAAAACATAGTACTGATGAACCTAGTGGCAGGGCAGAAATAAAGATGCTGATATAGAGAATGGACTTAAGGACATGGTGGGGCAGAGGGGGAAGCTGGGGCGAAGTTAGAGAAGCATCAACATATATACACTACCAAATGTAAAATAGATAGCTAGTGGGAAGCAGCCACATAGCACAGTGAGATCAGCTCGGTGCTTTGCGATGACCTAGAGAGGTGGAATAGGGAGGGTGGGAGGGAGGCTCAAGAGGGAGGGGATATGGGGATATATGTATGCATATGGCTGATTTACTTTGTTGTACAATAGAAACTAACAGCGTTGTGAAGCAATTCTACTCCAATAAAGATGTATTAAAAAAATGATGTGGATTTTCTTAGAAATATCTGAATTAAAATTGTGAAAGTGAAAAAGTGCCTTATATAGAACTGAGAATATACAAAAAAAATTAATACCTGCCTTCTTGATGCTAAACGAGTTTTCATTAGAGACCCAAGGCATATAAATATTTAATTTTGAAAATTTTGTTTTAGGCCGCCTACTTTATAATAGCTATATTCTGATGTCAATTTTGGCATTTGTGTTTTCTAGCTATGATCACTAATAAAGTCATTGGATTATAATTCTGCTGGCTTTGTGAGGGGTGAGAGAGGAAAAACAAAATGAAAAATTTGTCAGTTTTTGAAAATAAGTATTACATATTCACACAAACAATTAGAGAAATGATTTCTAGCTTCCATGCTTCCAAGCTATTTCATGCTATTTAGCTATTACAATGTCCAGTCTTTTATTTGTACTATGATGCTTAAGTTTAAGGTAAATTCAAGTGGAATAAGGAATTTTTTAAACTAACAAAGCGTTTATACCTCTTACCCTGGAAAGAAAATTAACCTATCACTTCACGTGAAAAGTTATGAATTCAAAAGGTGTCATTTATGTGAAAATGAGCATTCTGCCCTCCAGAAGGATGGTGTAATTATTCTGGCAAAAGTGTGGTGTTATCCCGGGAAAATAGTTTTGCTTTTTTTTTTTTTTAACTTTACATCAAATTGTATTCATATTTCTCTGATGTACTGATTTTTTATTTAATTTTTTTTATACAGCAGTTTCTTTATTTTTGAATTTTTGAATATTATTTTTTACACAGCAGGTTCTTATTAGTTATCTATTTTATACATATTAGTGTATATATGTCAATCTCAATCTCCCAATTCATCCCACCCCTACCACCCCGCCACCCCCGCTTTCCCCCCTTGGTGTCTATATGTTTGTTCTCTACATCTGTGTGTCTCTATTTGTGCCTTGCAAACTGGTTCATCTGTGCCATTTTTCTAGATTCCACATATATGCATTAATATACGATATTTGTTTTTCTCTTTCTGACTTACTTCACTCTGTATGACAGTCTCTAGGTCCATCCACGTCTCTACAAATGATGCAATTTCGTTCCTTTTTATGGCTGAGTAATATTCCATTGTATATATGTACCACATCTTTATCCATTCATCTGTCAATGGGTATTTAGGTTGCTTCCATGACCTGCGTATTGTAAATAGTGCTGCAGTGAACATTGGGGTGCGTGTGTCTTTTTGAATTATGGTTTTCTCTGGGTATATGGCCAGTAGTGGGATTGCTGGGTCATATGGTAGTTCTATTTTTAGTTTTTTAAGGAACCTCCATACTGTTCTCCATAGTGGCTGTATCAGTTTACATTCCCACCAACAATGCAAGAGGGTTCCCTTTTCTCCAGCTCTCTCCAGCATTTGTTGTTTGTAGATTTTCTGATGATGGCCATTCTAACCAGTGTGACATGATACCTCATTGTAGTTTTGATTTGCATTTCTCTAATAATTAGTGATGTTGAGCAGCTTTTCATGTCCCTCTTGGCCACCTGTATGTCTTCTTTGGAGAAATGTCTATTTACTTCTTCTGCCCATTTTTGATTGGGTTGTTTGTTTTTTTAATATAGAGCTGCATGAACTGCTTACATATTTTGCAGATTAATCCATTATCCACTGATTCATTTGCAAACATTTTCTCCCATTCTGAGGGTTGTCTTTTCATCTTGTTTATAGTTTCCTTTGCTGTGCAAAAGCTTTTAAGTGTCATTAGGTCCCATTTGTTTATTTTTGTTTTTATTTCCATTACTCTAGGAGGTGGGTCAAAAAAGATCTTGCTGTGATTTATGTCAAAGAGTGTTCTTCCAATGGTTTCCTCTAAGAGTTTTATAGTGTCCGGTCTTACATTTAGATCTTTAATCCATTTTGAATTTATTTTTGTGTATGGTGTTAGGGAGTGTTAAACTTTCATTCTTTTACACATAGCTGCCCAGTTTTCCCAGCACCACTTATTGAAGAGACTGTCTTTTCTCCATTATGTATCCTTGCCTCCTTTGTCATAGATTAGTTGACCATAGGTGCATGGGTTTATCTCTTGCCTTTCTATCCTGTTGCGCTGATCTATATTTCTATTTTTGTGCCAGTACCATATTGTCTTGATTACTGTAGCTTTTGTAGTATACTCTGAAGTCAGAGAGTTTGATTTCTCCAGCTCCTTTTTTTCCCCTCAAGATTGCTTTGGCTATTTGGGGTCTTTTGTGTCTCCATACAAATTATAAGATTTTTTGCTCTAGTTCTGTAAAAAGTACCATTGGTAATTTGATAGAGATTGCATTGAATCTGCAGATTGCTTCGGTTAATATAGTCATTTTTACAATATTGGTTCTTCCAGTCCAAGAACCTTGTATGTCTCTCCATCTGTTTTTGTCATCTTTAATTTCTTTCATCAGTGTCTTACAGTTTCCTGAGTACAGGTCTTTCACCTCCTTAGGTAGGTTTATTCATAGATATTTTATTTCTGTTGCAATGGTGAATGGGATTGTTTCCTTAATTTCTCTTTCTGATCTTTTGTTGTTAGTGTATAGGAATGTAAGAGATTTCTGTGCATTAATTTTGTATCCTGCAACTTTACCAAATTCATTGATTAGCTCTAGTAGTTTTCTGGTGGCATCTTTAGGATTCTCTATGTATAGTATCATGTCATCTGCAAATAGTGACAGTTTTACTTCTTTTCCAATTTGAATTCCTTTTATTTCTTTTTCTTCTCTGATTGCCATGGCTAAAACTTCCAAAATTATGTTGAATAATAGTGGTGAGAGTGGACATCCTTGTCTTGTTCCTGATCTTACGGGAAGTGCTTTCAGTTTTTCACCATTGAGACTGATGTTTGCTGTGGGTTTGTCGTATATGGCCTTTATTATGTTGAGGTAGGTTCCCTCTATGCCCACTTTCTGGAGAAGTTTTATCATAAATGGGTGTTGAATTTTGTCAGAAGCTTTTTCTGCATCTATTGAGGTGATCATGTGGTTTTTATTCTTCAGTTTGTTTATATGGTGTATCACTATTGATTGAATTGCATATATTGAAGAATCCCTGCATCCCTGGGATAAATCCCCCTGATCATGGTGTAGGATCCTTTTAATGTGTTGTTGTATTCTGTTTGGTAGTATTTTGTTGAGGATTTTTGCATCTATATTCATCTGTGATATTGGTCTGTAATTTTCTTTGTTTGTAGTATCTTTGTGTGGTTTTGGTATCAGGGTGACGGTGGCCTCATAGAATAAGTTTGGGAGTGTTCCTTCCTCTGCAATATTTTGGAAGAGTTTGATAAGGATGGATGTTAGCTCTTCTCTAAATGTGTGATAGAATTCACCTGTGAAGCCATCTTGTCCTGGACTTTTGTTTGTTGGAAGATTTTTAATTGCAGTTTCAATTTCATTACTTGTGATTAGTGTGTTCATGTTTTCTAATTCTTCCTGGTTCAGTCTTGGAAGGTTATACCTTTCTAAGAATTTGTCCATTTCTTCCACGTTGTCCATTTTATTGGCAAAGAGTTGCTTGTAGTACTCTCTTAGGATGCTTTGTGTTTCTGTGGTGTCTGTTGTAACTTCTTTTTCATTTCTAATTTTATTGATTTGAGTCCTCTCCCTCTTTTTCCTGATGAATCTGGCTAATGGTTTATCAATTTTGTTTATCTTCTCAAAGAACCAGCTTTTAGTTTCATTGATATTTGCTATTGTTTTCTTTGTTTCCATTTCATTTATTTCTGCTCTGATCTTTATGATTTCTTTCCTTCTACTAACTTTGGGTTTTGTTTGTTCTTCTTTCTCTAGTTCCTTTAGGTGTCAGGTTAGATTGTTTATTTGAGTTTTTTCTTGTTTCTTGAGGTAGGATTGTATTGCTATAAAAACTTCCCTCTTACAACAGCTTTTGCTGCCTCCATAGGTTTTGGATCATCGTGTTTTCATTGTCATTTATCTCTAGGTATTTTTTGATTTCCTCTTTGATTTCTTCAGTGATCTCTTGGTTTTTTAGTAACGTATTGTTTAGCCTCCATGTGTTTGTATTTTTTACAGTTTTTTTTCCTGTAATTGATTTCTAATCTTATAACGTTGGGGTCAGAAAAGATTCTTGATATGGTTTCAATTTTCTTAAATTTACCAAGGCTTGATTTGTGACCCAAGGTGTGATCTATCCTGGAGAATATTCTGTGTGCACTCGAGAAGAAAGTGTAATCTGCTGTTTTCGGATGGAATGTCCTATAAATATCAATTAAATCTATCTGGTCTATTGTGTAATTTAAAGCTTGTGTTTCCTTATTAATTTTCTGTCTGGATGATCTGTCCATTGGTTTAATTGAGGTGTTAAAGTCCCCCACTATTATTGTGTTATTGTTGATTTCCTCTTTTATAGCTGTTAGCATTTGCCTTACGTATTGAGGTGCTCCTGTGTTGGGTGCATAAATATTTACAATTGTTATGTCTTCTTCTTGGATTGATCCCTTGATCATTATGTAGTGTCCTTTTTTGTCTCTTGTAACATTCTTTATTTTAAAGTGCATTTTATCTGATGTGAGTATTGCTACTCCAGCTTTCTTTTGATTTCTATCTGCATGGAAAATCTTTTTCCATCCCCTCACTTTCAGTCTGTATGTGTCACTAGGTCTGAAGTGGGTCTCTTGTAGACAGCATATATATGGGTCTTGTTTTTGTATCCCTTCAGCAAGCCTGTGTCTTTTGGTTGCAGCATTTAATCCATTCATGTTTAAGGTAATTATCGATATGTATGTTCCCATTACCATTTTCTTAATTGTTTTGGGTTTGTTTTTGTAAGTTCTTTTCTTCTCTTTTGTTTCCCACTTAGAGAAGTTCCTTTAGCATTTGTTGTAGAGCTGGTTTGGTGGTGCTGAGTTCTCTTAGCTTTTGCTTGTCTGTAAAGCTTTTGATTTCTCCATCAAGTCTGAATGAGATCCTTGTGGGGTAGAGTAATCTTGGTTGTGGGTTCTTCCTTTTCATCACTTTAAATATGTCATGCCACTCCCTTCTGGCTTGTAGAGTTTCTGCTGAGAAATCAGCTGTTAACCTTATGGGAGTTCCCTTGTATATTATTTGTCATTTTTCCCTTGTTGCTTTTAATAATTTTTCTTTGTCTAAGTTTTGTCAATTTGATTACTGTGTTTCTCGGCATGTTTCTCTTTTGCCTTCTCCTGCCTGGAACTCTCTGTGCTTCCTGGACTTGGATGGCTACTTCCTTTCCCCTATAGGGAAGTTTCTGACTCTAATCTCTTCATATATTTTCTCTGGTCCTTTCTCTCTCTCTTCTCCTTCTGGGGCACCTGTAATGCAAATGTTGGTGCATTTAATGTTGTCCCAGAGGTCTCTTAGGCTGTCTTCATTTCTTTTCATTCTGTTTTCTTTATTTTGTTCCGTGGCACTGATTTCCACCATTCTGTCTTCCAGGTCACTTATCTGTTCTTCTGCCACCATTATTCTTCTGTTGATTCCTTCTAGTGTATTTTACATTTCAGTTATTGTATTGTTCATCTCTGTTTGTTCTTTAATTCTTCTAGGTCTTTGTGAACATTTCTTGCATGTTCTGGATCCTTGCCTCCATTCATTTTCCAAGGTCCTGTATCATCTTCACTATCATTATTCTGAATACTTTTTCAGGAAGGTTGCCTATCTCCACTTCATATAGTTGTTTTTCTGGGGTTTTATCTTGTTCCTTCATCTGGTACATAGTCCTCTGCCTTTTCATTTTTTCTGTGTTTCTGTGAATGTGGTTTTTGTTCCACAAGCTGCAGGATTGTAGTTTTTCTTGCTTCTGTTGTCTGCCCTTTGGTGGATGAGGCTATCTAAGAGGCTTGTGCGAGCCTTCTGATGGGAGGGACCTCTGATGGACTGAATTCAGATTTAAATTTTCTCTTGAATAGTTTGGAAATCAAGTTTTCAAAAAATGAAATTTTGTTTATATATTTATTTTTATTGTGCTAAATATATTACTTTTATTTTTTATTTTATATTGGAGTATAGTTGATTAACCATGTTGTGTTAGTTTCAGATTACAACAGAGTGATTCATTTATACATATACGTGTATCTATTCTTTTTAAAATTCTTTTCCCATTTATGTTATTACAGGATATTGAACAGAGTTTCCTGTCCTATATAGTAGGTCCTTATTGGTTATCTATTTTAAATATAGCAGTATGTACATGTGAATCCCAAACTCCCAATCTGTCCCTCCCCCCCACCTTCTCCCCTCCTCTGGTAACCATAAGTTCATTCTCTAAGTCTGTGAGTCTGTTTCTGTTTTGTAAATAAGTTCCCTTGTATCATTTTTTTTTAGATTCCTTATATAAGCAATATCATGGTATATTTCTCTTTCTCTTTCTGACTTACTTCGCCTAGTATGATAGTCTCCAGATCCATCCATGTTGCTGCAAATGGCATTATTTCATTCTGCTTAATGGCTGAGTAATATTTCATTGTATATGTGTACCATATCTTCTTTATCCATTTATCTGTTGATGGACATTTAGGTTGCTTCCGTGTCTTGGCTATTGTAAGCAGTGCTGCAGTGAACATTTTGGTGCATGTATCCTTTCAAACCATGTTTTTCTCCAGATATATGCCCAGGAGTGTGATTACTGGATCATATGGTAGCTCTATTTTTAGTTTTTTAAGGAACCTCCATAATGTTCTCTATAGTGGCTGTACCAATTTACATTCTCACCAACAGTGTAGGAGGGTTCCCTTTTCTCCACACCATCTACAGCATTTATTGTTCATAGATTTTTTGATGATGGCCATTCTGACTGGTGTGAAGTGATATCTCATTGTCGTTTTGTTTTGCATTTCTCTAATGGTGAGCTATGTTGAATATCTTTTCATGTGCCTCTTGGCCATCTGTATATCTTCTTTGGAAAAATGTCTATTTAGCTTTTCTGCCTATTTTTTAATGCGTTTTTTGTTTTTATGGTATTGAGCCGCATGAGCTGTTTGTAAATTTTGTAGACTAATCTTTTGTTGGTCGCATCATTTGCAAATATTTTCTCCCATTCTGTGGGTTGTCTTTTTGTTTTGTTTATGGTTTCCTTTGCTGTGCAAAAGCTTTTGAGTTTAATTAGGTCCCATTCATTTATTTTTGTTTTTACTTCCATTACTCTGGGAGATGGATCAAAAAAGATCTTGCTGTGATTTATGTCAGAGTGTTCTGCCTATGTTTTCCTCTATGTTTTACAGTATCCGGTCTTACATTTAGGTCTCTAATCCAAATGAAGAAAACAATAGAAATAGTTTTACTTTTTGAAGCAGTAGGAAACATTGATTTGTTTTAAGTGCTTAAAATTTTGAAAAGGATAGCTCTGATAATGAGAAAACAAGTTGTGTTGCATTATTATAATTTAGTTACTGTGATTAAAGTGTCACTGTAATATGCCCAACACCAATTATTGTCAGAACATTTTGATATACCTTCTGGAAAAACATCCAAGAGAAGTATAAGTATTTACTAGTAAGAACACATTTGAAATTCAGTTCTGTCACCTTCTGTTTTTAAGTTTCCCTCCTTTGATATTAAATTAATATAATTAAATCTCTATTTTAAACAAATCATACAGTTAATAATTTAATTAAATACACATAGCTTTATTTCTGGGTCATCATTAGCCTTCATTTACTTATGTCTTTAATTCAAGCTAATTTGGTTTTTATTAGCTGGCTTTGAGCATTCTACCCAATATAATATGTATATATATTATATATATTATAGTTGAATCATAGATATAGTTATATTGGTTTATCAAGTTCCATAACTAATTTCATTCACAAAAATTTTAAGTGTAGATGGCGATTTTAATTGGAAATTTGGTTTTTACCATATAAAAATATTCCTGAAATTTTATTGACAGAGTGAATTTCTGTCAAGGGAGAAATCACCTGAGAAGCATAAAAGATGAGAATTTTAGTCAATACATATGCCAAAGGCTCTTGAAAAGGCAGAGAACCAGTTTTATGAAACTGTGGAAGCAAAACTGCTTTCTCTTGTTGAAGTGCCTTGCGATTTATATATCAGTATACTAAAAATTTCCCATCTCTTCTAACACATTAACATTTCTCTTAAAAAATGACATTCCACGTCTGTTCTCACATACACATTTTTATGGAAGAAATATTATAACATGAAGTCATCTGCAGTTGCTCTACCAGAAAAACACAAGATCCAAACCTCTTAGTAAGGGCAGTCTTAGTCCTGCATTATACAAATTCATTGTACAATATTTGGAAATTATGTAAAAATCAATATGAACATGTGTATTAGAGAACCTGTTATTCTCACCACTGCTATTCAATTGAAATGAAATGTCTTCCAGTTGAAAAGTAGCTATAGGCTAGAAATTGTTTGAAAATATTTCAATGACAAATTTTAGGTAAAAAGAAAAAAAAATTTTATTAGTTATTGATAATCCCTATCTAAAATATAATCTATTTTTCTCCTAATAATTCCTCCAATTAAAGTGACTTTGTATAATAGTTCGTATAAGGGTTACCTGAAAATAAATTTGGAAATATAGCTTGGGACCAGGCTTTTCTAGAAAAAGCAAAGTCATTAAAGTGTCTGAGGATAAGGGTAATAACATAAAAGATTTTTAAAAATTTTAGACTTGCTTACAAGACAAACTGGAGGAAAGACAGATTGGAACAGAAAATATTTAGGAAGGCTTCAAAACTTTACAGGAACAACCATAGTGAAATAAACTTGGGTTGATAATGATAACTAAAAAACAGAAATA
Organism: Balaenoptera physalus; assembly: GCF_965194825.1. NCBI lineage: Eukaryota > Metazoa > Chordata > Mammalia > Artiodactyla > Balaenopteridae > Balaenoptera > Balaenoptera physalus. The sequence continues at coordinate 95,266,723 of NC_138890.1, read as the reverse complement.
GTAAATTTAAGTGATACTGAGCCTGTTGCATCAGCAGGATTTGGTGACCTATTTGATGAAAGATGACTTAGAGAAATGAGAATCTGATATTGCTCTACATTTTGAACCTCAGTGATCCAGAGAATGGTGATTTTAAAGTGAGAAGATAAATTTTATATTCAGAATGTTCAATTTAATGCATTAGTGATATTTATTTTGTACAGTGGTAGAAGAAATGTCTCACAAGCAGGTGAAAATTAAGGGCTACCACTGAAGAAATTTATAAAAAGTTTAGGTATAAATTATGAGACCGGGGCTTATTTGAAGTAGTATTAATAAGTATCCTTATAAAAAAAGATAGAAGATGGAAGATAGCAAGTCTGTTTTAAAACAAATTATGTCAAAATATAAGTTTTCTAGAAAAAAATGGAAAACACTTATAATATGTCTACAGTTTTGGAAGTGAGAGTCCTGAAAGTAAGGGAAATTTGGAAGGACTTAATTAAGGAAATAAAGTCAAGGGAGAAGTAGCTTTGTCACAGTTCTTTGGAGGAATTTGGCACTAGCAATGCAACAGATACTGAGAGCTCATTCACCACAAAGGCAATATCCTTTACCAGGGACTCATGTGGTCCCTTGCTAAATTATATAGAACTACGATTATGGTCAACTTATACTTTATTGTCAAGCCATGAGAATAAAATTGTGAACTGGAACATTCTTGGTGAAACTAGGCCATGTCCTGATTCACCTAGCCTATAATCTTTGTTATCTCAGTACAAATTTTTGTATCTCAATACAAATATTCCTTATTACAAATAATATTCTGATTAATATAAGCGATTCAGTTTGGTTCAGGCTGAGTTCAAATTGATAATTCATGACACTTGTACTTCAAAAAAAGTTTTAGGAATAAATTTAACTAAGTTAGTAAAAGATCTGTACACTGAAAATTATGAACATTGACATTTGTATTTTATGTTTAAAATATTTCCCTTGAAAAAATAAAGTAACTGCTTTTAACTTACAGATCATTAGTAAAATCCTTTTAATTCTGCCTTGATCACTTTACAATTACTTGTTTTATCTCATATTAACTCAGCATCCTGAGTCACTCTGTCCTACTAAATGGTTTATATCCACATCAGTATCCACATTACAGTGCTTGTTATTAGGCCAGGTCTGTTCACTGTGTCCTACTTTAAGAATGCCATTGCCTTTAAGCAAAGAATCAGAACATTTATACACAAGTGGAAAACACTCAATTCTAAATATTTTTACATAAATACCGATGTGATTTAGTTAGTAAGTGTTCAAAAATAATAACTGAAAATATCCTTGAAAACTGCACATCATGAGATTCTTTCCAAATCTATTACCTGTAAATATAGCTGGACCTTGAGTAAAGAGTCTAAAATTCGGTGCTAATTAATCATATGGCATATTTAACATAAAATGTATTCTATAATTTATATAGTTACATAGTGGCTGTAGTTTTTTTTTTTTTTTTTTTTAAAGTATTTGCTTATTTATTTATTTATGGCTGCGTTGGGTCTTCGTTTCTGTGCGAGGGCTTTCTCCAGTTGTGGCAAGCGGGGGCCACTCTTCATCGCGGTGCGCGGGCCTCTCACTATCACAGCCTCTCTTGTTGCGGAGCACAGGCTCCAGACGCACAGGCTCAGTAATTGTGGCTCACGGGCCCAGTTGCTCCGCGGCATGCGGGATCCTCCCAGACCAGGGCTCGAACCCGTGTCCCCTTCATTAGCAGGCAGACTCTCAACCACTGCACCACCAGGGAAGCCCTGTAGTTTTTTTTTAATTGAAGTATAGTTGATTTACAACCTTGTGTTAGTTTCATGTGTACAGCAAAGTGATTCATATATATATACACACATATATATATACTTTTTCAAATTCTTTTCCATTATAGGTTATTACAAGATGTTGAATATAGTTCCCTGTACTATACAGTATATCCTTGTTGTTTATCTATTTTATATATAGTAGTGTGTATATTTTAATCCCAAACTCCTAATTTATCCCTCCCCTACCCTTTCCCCTTTAGTAACCATTAGTTTGTTTCCTATGTCTGTGAGTCTATTTCTGTTTTATAAATAAGTTCATTTGTATTATTTTTTAGATTCCACATATAAGTGGTATCATATAATATTTGTCTTTCTCTGTTTGACTTGCTTCACTTAGTATGATAATTAATCATATGGCATATTTAACATGAAATATATTCTATAATTTATATAGTTACATAGTGGTTATATTTTTTAAAAGATTCTATCCGTAGGTTTTTTGCCCATTAAAAACTAATTTCTTAAGAACAAATTTACATAAAAGAAAAAAGATGCAGAATGTTTTATCAGTGCACATAATTCATCACCTTCTTCACATAAACTCATTTTTCTAAATATCTTAATTTATAAGTGGGACGACTTCTTCAATTCTTATTAACTATCCACATGGAGACCATTAACTATACTACTCTAATTCATTTTCCCTCCTGCAAAGCTAATTATAACTAATCACAAGGGTTTCAGACTTGGTCAGCATTGCTTCTAACTGAAAATTGGCAAGACTCCTTGTTCTGAGGAATAAGTAGGCAGAGGAGATAGGACAAAGGACAGTGAAAATGACCTGGCCGTATTTTTCTGATAAACCTAAATTGTCTGTGAAATATCACCTTTAAATCTCTTTTCCAATAGTTTGAAAATTATCCACTAAAAATCACTGCAAATGATGAGTTGGCACAGAATCCTAAAGAGAACAGCAATTAGTTCTAATTAACAGTTTTCAGAACAAATGCACTTAGCTGATTTTTAGTAACAAATTTATTATTAAATAAATGACATAAATGCATCCAAGCAGTAGCAGAAAAATAATCTTTAATTTTAATGACATACCAGTGATTGATCCTCACACCATGGACAGAAGGCATATTGTCTTGTTTTTCTAAATCTAATCAACGGCACTCCAGACCTTTTATGTTATTATGAACAAAATCAGTGTTTTTGATTAGTGTAAGCCATTCAGTTTGGTTCAGACTGAGCCCAAAGTCAAAGCCATTTATTATTTTAATAATAAAATGCTTTCGTTTATTGAATTATAGAATGAATTTTATATCTCAGATGTTACAGGAGTACATAGTGCTGTGAAATATGTGAGAATGATCATAAATATAACCTAAACTCTCCTTTTTGGCATATCTGAGATAGATTTTAAAAGAATAATTAGTATTAATATAATCCCAATTTTTATTTTATATTGTACAATAGTAAATTAATACATTTTTTAAAAATACATTTAAAATTATGTACAAGGAAATTAATACACATAATTAACTAATTTTACATTTAGACTTTGGAAATATTTCTACAGTCATTATTTACCTAAAATACATATATCTACAAAGAATCAATTGGAGTAGAAATTTGGAGATTTTTCCATGCATTTGTTCAATGCATGTAATTTCCAAATTGTTGACTAACGCATCCAGAAGTCTGCTTTGTACTCTCTTACATTCACCAAATATAGTAGTGTGCAGCAAAGTATCTTCTTTAAAATCTCTAATGGCTTCTTAGCACTGACAGCATAAATGCCAAAAAAAGTTAACATGGAAGACAAGATTCTTTGGATCCTTCAAGTCTCCCACTACACTGCTTCCTCGGGTCCCACACTCTGGCTACTGAAGGTTACAGTACTTCCTGTTCATTCAACCTATTTTATACTTTTACACTGCTTTTCCTCATTATCTCTATTATTCCCAACTCATCATATAATATTCAGCTCAAATATTACCTCAACTCTGAAGACAAATCAATAATCCATCACTTGTGTGTTCAGAACACTTTCTATAAAATTTCTTATGGCACTTAAGAACTTCAATTATTTGTTTATATTCTGCCTCCCCTGTTAAAGGAAAATATTCTCAAAAGCCACAACTATGCTTATTTCATCTTTGTGTACCACAATTTTGGCTTGACTATACTAGAGTTGGGTATGACAACTAAAACCAAAATATAGGGGGAAGTGGGAAAAAATAAGAAAAATCCTTTAAGATAAACATTAGAAAAGAGAAAGTCAACTAAGTGGCTAGCTTGGTTTAAAGTAAAACCAAATAGATATATTGAATATGGACATTAAAATATTCTTCCCAGAAAGGCAGGTAGTATTTTGACAGTAAGTGTAACCCAAATAACAATAGATAAATTGTGACAATTCACAAAATTTCCATTACAAACAATGAGTATAATCACTTACCAAAGCTCTGAGAGACTCATTATCCTGGATCCTGGAAATTAATCGATCTTCTTTCTACAGATACCCCTTGAAGTGAGCAGTGAAATCTATGCTAAAATTCATCTTCATTTGGGTAATAGCAAAATGTCCTAGATTTATGGTTTTCTAATTTTACTATCAGAACATGTGTACATTCTCCAGTATGGCCACTCTGAGGACTTCAGAGTTCTATACAACCTGACTTAAACCTCCACACTGCATAGCCAGGTGGAAAAGGCAAATTCCTCAATTTTCAGGCAGTTGTACAAGGCAGAAGTCTATGGATGGGACCACATTGTATAAAAGCAAAATATTAGGTGTAGAATTGGCTGTGTGATCTTGAAAGACAATTCAACTTCTCTGTACTCCATTTTTCTCAGATGGACATTGAAGAGATTAGCTTATATAGTTATCTGAGGGCCTTGCCAGTATTGCAGTGTCAATTAATTTCTTCAGACCAACTGTGTTTTAAGTCTCTGTAGTTTAATAATTTTAAAATATATACCATAGAATTGTGACAACCATTGTGTTTTATGGATTTCCTTTCTCCTGTCAAGCACAGTACCTCCCACTTCTCTCTGACTGAGTGATCAAGTGCAAAGAACTTAGACATCTCTCTTCAGTCTTAGGCTCTGAACATGTGGACATGCCTTAACTTCTGTATGTTTTTCCTTTCCCCCCCCCCAGCTTTATTGAGATATAATGGTTATATAACATTGAAGTTTAAGGTATATAACTGGTGATTTGATGATAGATGTATATGTTGCAAAATGATTACCACAATAAGGTTGGTTAATACATCCAACACCTCATATAATTACCCTTTTTATAAGTTATACTTACATATTGTTAGTTATACACATTGTAAGTTCTGTAGGATTTTATAAGTTATGTAGGATTTTGACTGTCTTCATCCTAAAGTCCTTATACCTGAAATATAGACATAAAAAAGTTGTGTACATATGCATCCACACCTATGTGCATTCACATGCACACAGAATTAGGTGAAGGAAAAGTGTCATTCAAATATCTTGTGAGGACCTGCTTTGGAGGATTCCAAACTAGAATCTTGAAGAGTAATGCAATTAAACTTTATATGTGCACGAAGTGCAAAAGGAGGACTAATAAGAGATAGACTATGTCTACGTTATACTGTTAAGGTTGTCAGTCTTTCCAGAGAGCCACATTAGGGTGATTCTTGTTAGTCAGCTCCTTTTAGCTGAGTTACAGATTAATTAGGTCATTTCCATAACTTAAAGAAATGCACTAGTACTCTGATTTTCTTAACATTTATTTTCTATTGTCTATAACATTTAATTTTGTTATACTTTAGTGAGATTTTCTGAACTTTATCATTAAAATGTTCTATTGATTTTCTTTGCTGTTTTATGTTTATTTCCAAAGAACTTTTTCTTATTATTTGATTGATCTTATTTTATACTACCATGTCATTTTTAAAAACTTTAATAATTGAAGTATAACATACATAAAGAAAAGTACACAAATAGCGTGTAGTTCAATAAATGTTCACAGTTTGAACACGTGTATAACTAGCACACAAATCAAAAGATGGAGGATCACTAGCACTGCAGAAGCCCCTCCCTCCTCCCACACACAGTCACTAACCACCCCATCCTCGACTTCTAAGAAACAAGAAACCTTTAGCTCCTTTCAAAATTCACATAAGTAGAATCATATATATGTACTCTTTTGTGTTTGCCTTATGTTACTCAATAGTATTTGTGACATTCATCTATGTTGGTATGTGTAGCTATAGTTAATTCATTCTTGTTACTGTTACTTATCACCTGTTATACCACAATTTACTGATCCATCTTAATATTAATAGACAGTTGGTTTCTTTCCAGGTTTTAGCTATTTTAAATGATAATGCAATGAATAGTCTTGTCCATGCCCTTTCATGGACATATGTATGTATATGGTCCTTATCCAACCAGTTGAAATGCCTTAAGAGTGAAAAAAGTTTTCCATGAGAAGAAACTGCATGAAAATTGCAGTATCAGCTCCTGGCTGAGTTTCCAGCCTGCTGGCCTACCTTAAAGATTTTGGACTTCCCTGCTGTATGGATTTCAAACTTTCCAGCTCCCACAATTGCAGAGCCAATTCCTTGAAAAAAAATCTCTTAATGTATACACATATATCCCATTGGTTCTCTTTCTTTAGAGAACCCTGACTGATACACACACTATGCTCTAAAATGGCAAGATATATAATGTTTCTCCTCATTACCAAAAGTGTGCCTTGCTGCCATGTGCTTACTACTAAATGCTTGAAAATAGCTGTTCTTATCATTTGGTAGTTCATTATCCAGGAAAACCTATATATACTGAGGTAAATTAATGCCTAACTCATGTTCCAAGAACAAATTCTGTTTAAATAAGAGCCTGATATTAATCCCGTGGGATAAAGAATAGGCCAACTTTATTGATGGCTCTTTCTGCTTATACCCAGTCACTAAAATTCTACTCATCTTTCATGGCTTAGCCTACGTCCTCCATGAAAGCCTTGCTGATTATTTAAGTCACATGGCTCTTTCTTCTCCTTGAAACAACTGAGTACTGATTCTACATTTTTCAGCTTGTTCTCTAATTGTTCTTGACTGTGTATCTTGGGTCTACAATTAGATTTTGAGCTCCGGACTTTCACCTCACTAATATCCATTGTGGATTTAAGCAGGTGATCCACTAAACAAGTGTACAGAAGGTACTGGTTGGTTTGTCAGTTTGACTTGTAACAACATGGAATAAGGCTCTTTTCAGGAAGATGACCCTTGAGGGGATAGCTGATCTGTTCCATGACAATAATAGTCTATTCAACTGACGATAAAAGCCCAAAATAGAGTATAGTATATATGTAGTTACAGTACAAAGGATGATCCTAGACCACACACTAAATTGTAACCTAAGAATGTTTTCAAGTTCCACTAAGATTGTCAATTATATACGTTTCATATGTTATACATTAGTAAAATTATTTTTTAACTAATGGGTATTTCTGATAACCTTGACATTCCTCTTCTTTCACACATATCCAACCACCATAAACTTTTATTATCCTAATGACATTTTAAGAGATTTGATTTACTCAGCCATAAAAAAGAACAAAATAATGTCATTTTCAGCAACATGGATGGACCTAGAGAACATCAGACAAACATATGATGTTGTCTTTCTCTGTCTGTGAAGTAAGTCAGACAGAGAATGACAGATATCATCTGATATCACTTATATGCGGAATCTAAAATAATGGTACAAATGAACCTATTTACAAAATAAAAATTGAGTCACAGATGTAGAAAACATACTTATGGTTACCAAGGAGGAAAGGGGGGGATAAATTGGGAGATGGAGATTGACATATATACACTACTATCAATACATATAAAAGATAACTATTAAGAACCTACTGTATAGCACAGGGAACACTATTTGGTGCTCTGTAATGACCTATATGGGAATGGAGTCAAGAAGAGAGTGGATATATGTATATGTATGGCTGATTCACTTTGCTGTACAGCAGAAACTAACACAACATTGTAAATCAACTATACTCCAATTTAAAATGTTTAAAAAAGAGGTCTGATCATATTAGTGACATTCATGATGTGTATATTCAGAGCCATTCACAAATAGAAAAATTCACAAATTCATTCTGCTATACACTTTCTTACTTAAATTTTGTTTTATGGCTAGGCGCCATCATTGGTAGTTAAATTTATTTTTAGAGCATTTTATATCCAGAGTAAAAGTTAAATCACCTCAAGGGAGTTTTTCTGCATGTTCCAATAGGTAGAGGTAATGAATGGTTCTCTGCAATGTACATGGTTTAACTGTCAACTGAGCAACTTATTCCCTCACATAGATTTTCAACATATGCGTTTCAAATTTGCTACTCAGAAAATTCTCCTTTACTACCTCTCAGAAACCTTTGAGAGTATATTACTGGTGAAAACATATGTGTTTTATTTGGAAAAATAAAAATCTAGGGCACTAACCTGATCAGAGGTGGCAAAATAGAAGCTTAGAATCCAAAACTGGACAAGAATTTATTCTCTCCCTCCCTCCCTCCCTCCCTTCCTCTCTTCCTTCTTTCTTTCTTTCTTTCTCATCATAAATGTCTTAGTTGGGAAGATTTTGCATAAATTATATATTTGTGATTTATTTAGAGAAATCAAAAGACTTAGCAACATGGGTAATGTTTCTGCATGGCTCGTTCTGAGTAAGTTTCCACTTAAGACAAGTATTATTCTTCCATCAACCACAGTCCTCATCTTGTAATATTAAAGCTAAGAATGGTCATTTAAGTGAACTGGTTGTTCTGACAATAGTGACAGACTTTACTCACATTATTATTATAGACTGAACTTCACCTTTAAGGTCTGTCGCCTGATTCATAGCCAAATATATATGAGAACGTCATTATAGATTCAGTTTTTCTGTCCCACCACCTGATCTACCGTTCTATGCGGACTATAAAAGATAATACTACTGAAGTCCTCATGCTGCTTCAGAAGATAAAGGGCATCTTCAGATCACACATTTGAGCACCCCCTCCTCCCCCAAGGCTGGTAATTTTAAATGACTACTTGCTTCTGCTTTCTCATTTATGTCACTGAAAACTTCTATTAAGAAGGAGTCGACAGAATAGTTTCAGAGTATCCTGGTGATAAGTTACTTAGCATTTATTTTGCTTTAGTTAATAGAAATCTTTGTGTTTTCATCAGCAAGGAATCTCTACATGAAGATGTGTTTTCACTGTTAATGAGGATATTAAAAGGAAGAAATGGAAAAGTGACATCTAGCTGAGTAGACTGGTTTTAACATTAAGCTTATGATGCTACCCAATATGACTTGTCTGTAGCAGGAGAGGAGTTACTTAATTTATCAACACAACAGGCTAGAGGGAAACCCATTGTGTTAATTGTCCTTATAAATGAAAACCAATGCCTCGTTGGCCTCCAGCATGTCACTGTGCCCGGACACTTCATGTCTGATGGAATAATAAGTGACTGCACATGCAGTGCCTCACAGCACACACAAAGCAAGTCTCATCTCTTATTACCTCAAACAATACAGAAATCTTCCTGCACCGCAGAACTTGTCATCTTTCTGAAAAATAAAATAGAAATACCCTTCATTTTAAAACAAAAACAGAGTGATCTGTATATGTCAAACATTTAGAGTAACAAGTCATTGGTTCCTTCTTCCTTGTATCCTCTCTGTCTTTCTATGTCCTCTAATGAAATTTGACTGTTAGCCTGCTATTTCCAATCCGAGGCTTACATGCTGATTTTACTACCTACTTAACCATTCTATTGCAGACAAAGGAGCAATAGGAGAAAGTATTGTACTTTTCTATGGAAAATTGTACTTTTCTAGATAAAATTGATGTATGTCCTATATGTTACACACAGCACATGAGCAAAATATTTTAGATTATTTTTTCCCCAAAGAGGACAGAATGACTGAGAGGAAGTCAGAAGACCGAGCTCCATATTTTACTGAGGAATCTTATCCAAGTCATATAACCTGTCTGAGCTTCATTTGGCATTCCAATAAACAGAAGTCAATTACAGTAATAATAATAATAATAATAATAAATCAGAGAATCATAAGAAGCATGAAAAAAGCCAGATAAAGGCTAAAATATCAATGTAAATTATAGCATAAGTGATAAAAAATATTATCCTTCTAATACTTCCTCATCTGAGCCACTTAGATTTTTTTGCAGCACTCCGTCCCCACTCCCACCTGACATACCAAGTCCTATCATGTTGAATTCAGGTTGACTGTGCCCTTGTCCACAAGGCAAGAAATCCAAATCAAAACACACCATTGTAAAGCAATTATACTCCAATAAAGATGTTAAGAACAAACTTCCTCGTCCTCGATTCTGTCTCCATCCTAGCTGGATAAAGCCAAACCCCATTCAGTCAAGGCCTCCCCAGGAAATTATTTGGTTTATCAAATAAATTTTTTATTTCTAAGATACTACTGGATTAGGGATTAATTAAAGACAAGGAAAAATAACAATGATAGCAACAATAATAATGGGAGGAAATACAATGTCAGCGTTCTTGAAAGGAGCACAGGCCCCTTTCCATAAATACCTATCTCATATAGAACTCTGTATATATAACTTATATTACTTATACATATTATCTCATATATCTCATAGATACAACCTACATTATTTCATAAACATACATATATATGTAGAACCTTGTATTACCACCTTTATCTAAGGTCACTCAGGTCACACCACCACAAAGTGCTGGATCTGAGCTACCGGATATGATTTTTCATTCCCCAAAGCTACAAAACTATTATGCTTCTCTATTTCTGAAACAGAAGGAACTCAGCAAGGATATTCACACACAATGGCTGCTAACAGAAGGACTTCAAGAAATTTCTTCTGGCATAGAGCAAAGTGGCGATCTCCTCGGACTACACAGAGGGCCTGAATAACATTCAGGTTGGGCCAAACATGCAATATGCGAGAAAATCATCTGGATGAATCCAGAGGTCAACAAACATCATCACCTGGTGTATTAGGGTAATTTATCTAGTTGTTCTAATGGACAACTATGGCTTAACTATAAAAGTTTATTTTTTATTCTTCATGGTCTGATGCAGATTAGGTGTCTCCAAAGTCTTATATCTGGTTAAACCAACTGTAAAACACAGCGCCATGATTGTATAGCAGGAGAAAGTGAAGTGTGGAAGAGACATACCAGCTGCTAGCTGCTTAGATTTCAAGTTCCACAAATCACCTCATTTCAAACATAGCCATATGGGACCATCTCATTGCAAGGAAGGCTGAAAATTGCAGGTAAGCTGTTGCAGTCATTCCACAGAGGGGAGTTGGGCCACCTGACCCAAAATTTGATTCAGATATCCAGACTGATGACACCACACATGCAACAAGAATATATGAAAAGGTTTATTACTCATATAATAAAGCTCTCTGGGGAGAGGGCAAGGAAGTTTCCCAAACAGGTCCAAAGATGTGCAGATAGGGCCAATTGCTGTCCAGAGAATCTAGGTAGGGTGACTGGCTTGGTGTTTTATGGTGCTTAGCAGTGGGGTGAGAGTTCTCTCACAAGGGCCAGAGCTTGCATGGCTTGAAGTTCCACCAACACCAAAGGAGGGAGCATCTGGGTTCCTTATCAGCACGCCCAGATAAGAAGAGGGGGAAGGGTGAAGAGATGTGGTTTGATGTGCAGTCAAACCCTTCACTGCATTTCACCCCTATGTTTGACTGATGACTGAAATGTGTGTTTCATTTATTTTCATTTGAACTTGTTTGGATAAGTCATGTGGCTTACCTAACTCTTTGATGTCTGTAGCCTTAGATTGATAAGGGAGGCAGAAGTTCCACTAAATGGCTGTTCAAAAGCCCAGAATTGTGTTTCTTAGGAAGTGAAATGAGTGCTTTGGTCACTATCATTAGATCCTGAAAGGGATAAGGAGCATCTTGGTGGGGACTTGTGAATTTAATGTGTGTAGAGACGTGTGACTTTGACTTATATTTTCAAAATCTGTGAGGCAAGAGACTCCAGACCTTTTACCCTAAAGGAGGAAACCTTGGATATGAAATTATTGTTGCTTCCATTGGCCAGATCAGATGGGCAATGGCCCACGAGTCTGTAAAAATGTTCAGAGGGTGGCTGTTGTTTTCCAGGGAATCTGTCCTAAGATAACTGCTTGAAGTTTAGTTAATTGTGCTAACCCTTCGGCCTCATCCTTTATCAGGGGCATCCCAGTTAAGGAAGGGAAAGCAGCAGCTTTCTAGAAAGTCCCATCACATGTAATGATGACACTACCGTCCATAAATATAAAATTTCCCTTTGATGTTCACAAGGGGCTCCCCAGGTAGCCAAGGGGTCCAAGAGAGGGGTGACCTCCTCCAGCATCATGGCATTTGTCAAGGGATCGAGAACAGGAAAAGCTACCTCCTCCTATGGGTATGATACACTAGAGGGACCAGATTTGACTCTATACCCATAGATAGGTATACTTTTCATTTAGGCAAGAAGGCTTCTGTGGTTGGACCAAGCTTGCAAGGTGCTGCTTCCATGAACCAAGGCACAATGGGCATCTGGGTATAGAGGGTTACAGGCTCAGGGACTATGAGAGACTCTATTTTCAGGAGATCAGAGTATGTGATCAGCAATTGCCTCCATAATGGCATAGTGGAAGCTGAGGAAGGCAATATCCTGCATTGGAATCCAGTGTACCACTAATGGTCTTCATGAGGGATCCAGACGCTCCAAGATGCCTGAGAGGATGTTGCTAAATCCTCTACAATGAAGGAGTTTCTTGCGGGCATTAATGAGAGTGTCCATTGTATAGCAGTTTGCACAGATTCCATAGCCTTTTTTGTAAGAGTCCCATTCAACATGGGTGGAATTGTGAATCAGTATAGATGGGCGTAAGTAAAATTTGTAAATGAGGGATTTATTGCTTGCAGAACACAAAAAGGCATAAAAGATGTTGGGCTTATATTAACGTTGTGGGTTTTGAGATGGTAAATGGATGTCCTGACAGCATCAGAGATGGAATGGCTTTCAGGTTACCAAATACTTTTCAGTAATTAATTGAGGCTTTGTTGTATGTGTGGGGCAATGGTCCATTCCCTTTTTGTTAGCACCTTTGTGAATATTTGTATGTCCTGAATGGGTATGTCAAGAATTTCAAATGGATCTTGAAGGAGATCATCAGTATGATGTCACACCTGATCTTCTGGAAGGAATTGAATGTGGTTAAGACATATTCATACAATTTCATTATTTACAGCAATCTCACTTAAAATCTGGTAGCTAAAAAAAAATACTAGTTCATCAACTCATGTATCTCTTTTCAATAGCCAATCACCTTCGCCTCCAAATAATCTCCCTTGACTGTCCCACATGGCCTTCAAATCCTCTGTCTGTCCACCAATGTTATAACCCCAGCCCCCTCCCCACTTTCCACCACTTCCTGTACGTTCTACTGCTCAGTAGACAGGGTGTTTATTTTTCTTTTGATAAACTCCTCCCAACTCATCTTTTTTCACCTGTTCCTGTCCTTTTGACAGAATCTGACAGATTTCTCTTCCCTCAACTAGGTTATAGCCCTCTCGCCATTCAAAGCACACTTCTTCCAAGAAGAATTCTTCAGTTGAGGAAAAGGATAATAGTGTCTCAGCCATAGTCCTTCATACAATGTTTTTTAAAATTATCTGATATATTTGCATGTTATTACCTGAAATTTTAAAAAAAATCTATTATATTTATACTTTTCTATAGATTAATTGTGAGCTTTCAGATATATTTCTTCACTTGATTACTACAACATAAGTGAAGATAGTTCGGTTTCACATTCTAAAAGAGGAAGAAACTAAGAATCTATACGATTCTTTGGCCTATTTTACTCTCTTATTCTTGGGTTTGAACTCAGACCCCACAGAGTTGTCTGCACCTTTCCAATGTTAAGAACATCAGGGCTTCCCTGGTGGCGCAGTGGTTGAGAGTCTGCCTGCCAATGCAGGGGACACGGGTTCGAGCCCTGGTCTGGGAAGATCCCACGTGCCGCGGAGCAACTGGGCCCGTGAGCCACAACTACTGAGCCTGCGCGTCTGGAGCCTGTGCTCCGCAACAAGATAGGCCACGATAATAAGAGGCCCGCGCACCGCGATGAAGAGTGGCCCCCACTTGCCGCAACTGGAGAAAGCCCTCGCACAGAAACGAAGACCCAACACAGCCAAAAATAAATAAATTTAAAAAAAAAAAAAAAAAAGAACATCAGAACTTGCCGTATGTGTATGTAGATAGGAGGATGTTTTCACAGTATGTTTAACAGGAGCCATTTAAAGTCTCCCACATTTTAAATCTTTCTCACCACCTGTTATTGTGATCTCACTCCACCATTAGCAATGTATCAACCTGGATTAAACCATGGTTCATTCCAGGAATCTCTTGCAAAATACGGTTAGAAAAGGAATCCTCTTTAATATAATTGATATAGTTAATTGTTGATTATGAATTAATTTCTCATAGTACTTAGTACAGATGTGAGAATATGGGAAATAAAACAGAACTTTTTGGTAGGAAGGAAAGAATGAAAGGGTTAAGGATTTGGAGGTCCCACTTTTAGTAGGTATATCCAAATGAGACTTCATAAAATGGTTCTTGGCTTCGAGGAGAAAATCAAATGAAGATATAGGAAAGCTGACAAGATTATCTACACCAGCCTTAAAACCTCATACAGGTTTATTAACTTCAAAGATAGCAATAAAATATTAGCATTTTAGGGGTAGACTTTAGGCCATAGTAGAGTTCCAAGAGAACATTTCTTTAAATCCATAGTATCACAAATAATTGGAGTTGAGAAAAAATGCTAAAGAACTGATTTACCCACATGATTTTTCAGACGAGAACATGGGACACCAGATAAAGTTGAGGAACTTATTCAGAGTCAAAAGCAAGGTTTGGATCAAGGTTTATTTTATTGCCATTTGTGCTCTATAGTGTTATCACAATGAACTATGTACAGATCTCAGTTTGGGTTGTTTTTTCTCTGCCTACACATTTGCCTCTCTCCTCTACTATATTACGCTCATATGAGCCCTACTTGCCCTTAAGGCCCAGTTCAGAAGATCCCTGTGACCTCAGTCTGGGTCAGGGCCTCCTTTGGTGTGGCTTCTTAGCAATGTAAGTTTAATCTTGTCTAGTACTTACCACATGGAGGATCCTGAACTGTTAACTTACCTATCTTTCAGACACTGCTTGTATCCTTGTCCTATTCTCCTTTGTATCCCTAATGTTAATAACTGTCTCTAATCACTCTCCATAGTCCCTCTGTGGCTGACACAAAGTAGGTGCTAAACAAATGTCGAATTCAAAGATGAATTACTACCTGCTAGAACCCTCATTTTATATAACATAAATTTCTTCTTCTTCTTTCTACTTGACTATAAGGTTAAATTCCCTTCTATGCAACATGAAATTCAAAATAGACTGACCATTTTTCCTCTACCAGCCATAATTTACAATATGATAATGGGTACTAGTATTTATCTTTTCAAGTTCAATAATCTTTCTCTTCACCAGATGTTATTGAATGCATTTCATAACTCTAATTCACTGTCATTTCCCAAACTTGTAGCCCTGCCATCTCCATTCCCCAGTAAGGTCTCCAAAATAGAACAAATCTGTTTAGAAGGATACATTATAATTTTCAATTGTAATAGTTCCATTCATTTATTCTACATATCTGACAGGCATTTTCCCCTATATTTTGACATCTTCAGTTCCACTGAAATATTAATAATGTTCCCAGCCTGAAGCAATATTCTTAGAAGCCTCTGTAAATTCAGAACACATCAGGAGGATAAACAATTTCAGGTTATTTTAACTATTTTGCATTGAACACAAACACATTTATCAAATTAAAAGAACACTGTCAGGCACAAGAGAGCAATGGAACTCTCTACAGAAAAAAGTAACCAATACTTCATATGTGGAGGAACATTGCATGGAAGTTTTACCATGATTATTTCCCAACTGTGAAAGAAAAGGTAGACATTTTATCCAAGTGCGTGATACCTATTTTAACTTTCTATGCTCAACTTCTGTTATGGGGGAAATTTCATTTGGCTTCTCTAATTGTATTTTATTTGAAATATTTGAATGTGTTTAACAAGTGCGGTATAAAAATTATACCTTGCACACTTCCTTAAGAATGAATTCTATGAGACCATTATCTAGTTCAAATTAGACATCTTCATCATTTTCAGGAAACATGATATTAAGTTTCTGTTTATTGTTATTTTGGGAATTTAGCTTAAATATATCTACAATAGCATAAAGTGATGGGCTGTGCTCAACTATAAAAACTATAAAGCGTAGGTCATATCAAGAACTATTATGCATTTGAGATTTTTATACTATTTTTAAACTAACCAGTTAGCCTTCCACAATGTCATGGATGCTAGAAGAATGCAGGAGACCCCTGAGTCAGAGACAAAGGCCAGTTTATTACGTATAAGAAATAGAAATAGAGTACCATCATTTTTCTTAGACTGGTTTCCTGGGCCTTCATTCCCACAGGATGATGTGATGATCCTGTGATCATCAGATGAATACTGTACATGTACTGGATTGTGTTACAGGAGAGGAGACCTGAGTTTAAGGAACCTGAATCTTTAATACAGATCTGCAAACAAACCTGCTCTTTACCCTGTAGCTGGGTAAACTATCCTTATTATACTGGAGCAATTATATTTATTATGCTAGACAGTAAACAAACCTTTCCTCTGTCATCCCAGGTAGAGGCACTGTCTCTGTCTTTCATGTTGTTTTTAGACTTTGAAAAAGAAAGCTCTGAACAAAAGCTTTCAGTGGTTCTGCTTAGAAGATATGCAGAAATGCAAGAGATTCATGCTATTAGGATTCTCCAGAGAGAGAGAACCAATAGGATGTCTATATCTATATCTGTATCTATATAGAGAGATTTGTTATAAGGAATTGGCTCATGTAGTTACGGAAGCTGAAAATTCCCAAGATGGGCAATCTGAAAGCTGGGACCCAGAATATTGGGTAGTGTAGTTCTAGCTTGAGTCCAGTGGCTTCAGACCCAGGAGAGCCGATGGTTCAAGTTCTAGTCCAAGGTCAGGAGAAGATTAATGTCCCAACTCATATGGTCAGGCAGGCAGATATTCCCTCTTACTCAGCCTTTTTGTTGTATTCAGGTCTTCAGTTGATTGGATGAGGACCACCAACCTTATGGAAGGCAATCTGCTCTACTTAGTCTACTGAAACAAATGTTAATCCCATCCAGAAACACCCTCACAGATGCACTAGAATAAAGTTTGACTGAATGTCAGGGCACCCCATGGCCAAGTCAAACTGACATGTGAACTAACCATCACTGAATTTGCCTTTTACTTCTAACAGTTTTATCATGAAGTCTTTAGGGATTTCTACATACAGGATCATGTCATCTGCAAAACAGAGATAATTTTGTCCTCCTTTCCAAGCACAAGTTCTGGTGAGATCCATGTTTTGTTTATTGGGTCCTTTCAAGAATTGAATTTTCTAACCCATTAGTAATAGGGAAGGTAGCAATAATAGCAGCTAGATGGTTTCCTACAGTCAGTGATCTTAACTCCATTACACCCTCTGAAGGAGCATTAAGGATGTCTTTCCCTCAACATTTCTGTAAGGTACATTTTGTTCTCCTTTTTCTTTCAGAGCTGGAATGTGCTCAAATGCTCCAAATTTGCTAAATAATTTACATTATTTAACTGATACTTATGTTTTTCAAAAATTGGTAGTTTAGGGCAACAATAACAACCAGGGTAAGGTATTACTTTGCCATGGTTTGGCATAAAAGGACAACACTTTGGTTAGTTAATGTTTCTTCACTCATTGACTATTTTTTAAATCAAATCCAAGGTTTTTAATCAGATCTACAACTCACAGGCCAAACTTTCTCTACCACCTGTTTTTGTAAATAAAACTTTATTGGAGCACACACATGGCCGTACATTTATGTATTGCCCATGACCAATGACAGAGTTAAGTAGTTGCATCAGAGATCGTGTGGCTCACAGAACCAAAAGCATTTGCTGTCTGGCCTTTCATCAGAAAAGTTTGCCAATCCTTTATCCCATCTAATCCTAAACTTGGCCAACAATCAAAGAAAGGCAGAAATCTCAAAACAAAGCAAACACTATTGGAAAGGCCCTTTAAGGATATGTCCTAAGTGGTTATAAATTAATATCATGGTCCTAAACTATGAAGGAACTGCAGTAATATTAATTTACTTAAAAGAATAATAATTCATTTAATATACTCTATGATAAAGATCTGACTAAACTATTGCAATTTACTGGTTAATACATTTTCAAACATTTTTGTAACAGTGAGTTGAGAAAAAAGAGTGACTATTTAATTCTATTAATTGTGTCTCTATGTTTTTATGCATCATATGACTTATATTCTCCTTTCATCATCTTGATCTGATAAGAAAGGACAGAATAATGCAGTAGACTGTAAGCAGTAACGTAAATTGTCAGAATTATCTGAATTCATTAACATTTAACACTGAATGCCTTTATCCCTTTAATTTTTGAAAATTATTCAAACAAAAATTCCCTTATGTGATCATTTATCTTTAGGCTAACTTACTTGAAACTGTACAATAGTGTACCTGATATTTTCTATGCCAATGAATTTTTAAAATAAATCATACCAGAAACTAATTGATGTAAGTTTTTATATTCAAATTTTAATTGTTCTATATTTAAAATGAAAAAATCTAGAGTGATTTTTCATTTAGGGGAGAGTAAAGTTAGCAAAGAGCTTGAGAACTAAAATCTCCCATTAATTAATCGTTTTACCTAGTTCTTCTGTCTACTGAAGGGCAGTCCATCAAGTTTAATCCCCCCATTTTTTTAACAGCTTTATTGAGGTGTAATTTACATACCATACAATTCACCATTGCAAGTGCACAATTTAATGATTTTCAGTAAATTTATAGGGTTGTGCAGCTATTACCACAATCCAACTTAGAACATTTTCAGCACCTCAAAAGAAACCTTGTGCCCATTTGCAGCCACTCTCCTCTCACCTCCAGCCACAGAGGACCAATGCCATGCTTTCTGTCTCTATGAATAGACTTGTTCTGAACATTACACATAAGTGGAATCATACAATATGTCATCTTTTGCATTCAGCATAATATTTTTGAGGTTAATCCATGTTGCAGCATATACAGTAATATGTATTACTATTTTATTCCTTTTTATTACTAACTACATATATACATTGTACAAATATTTTGTTTATCCATTATTATTTATGGATATTTACATTATTGCCACTGTATTTCAAATAATGTTACTATAAAAATTCTGATACAAATCTTTATATGGATATTTGTTGTCATTTTTCTTGGAGACTATGTAAGAATGGAATTGCTGGGTCATGTGGTTGATTTATGTCTAACTTTTAAGAAATTCCCAAATTAATTTTTAAAGTGCCTATACCATTTTATATCTTTACCAACAATGTCGAGTATATTTTTTCTATATGGAGCAAATGTGGTATTTTTTTGTCTTTTTGAGTATAGTCATTCTAGTGTTTGTGTAGTGGTATCTCATTGTGGTTTTAATTTGCATTTCACTAATAACTAAGTTAAGCATCATTTCATGTGCTTATTAGTAATTCTTATGTCCTTAGTGAAATTTCTATGCAAATCTTTTGCCAAATTTTAATTGGGTTGATTGTCTTTTTATTATTCAGTTGTAAATGTCCTTTGTATATTCCAGATAAGAGTCCTTTATCACACATAGGATTTACAAACATTCTTCCCAGTCTGTGACTTGTTCTCTATTTTTATAAATTTGTTTTTCAAAGTAACAAAGTTTTAAACTTTTATTAAACCCAGTTTATGAAATAAGCTTTTGGTGTTATTTCTATATTTTAGTCCAAACCTAGATCATGAAGATTTTTCTCTCTTGTAGTGTAAATTTACAGTTTTAGCTCTTAAATCTAGGTCTGTGATATATTTTGAGTTAATTTTTTGGCATGGATCTAAGTTTTAATGTGGATATCTAATTATTTCAGAATCATTGGCTGGAAAAAACCACTTCCCCTTGAATTGTCTTAGCACCAATGTCAAAATGTTCTGTTCTTCTATAAGCCTATCCTTGTGCCAATAACACACTCTTGATTACTGTGACTTTATAGTAAGTTTTGAAATAGGCTTAAGTCCTCCAAATTTGTTCTTTTTCAAAATTATTTGGACTATCCTAAGTCTTTGAATTTCCCTGTACATTTTAAATCATCATATCAATTTCTGCAAAATAAAAAGGCTGTTGGTATTTTAACAGGAATTGTGTTGAATTTATAGATCAGTTTGGAATAATGACTGTCTTGACAACACTGAGTCTTCCATCTATTAATGTGTAATTGTTGCCTTTTATTTAGATATTCAATAATTTCTCTCAACAGTAATCTGTAGGTTTCAGCACACATCTTGCACTTCCTTTGTTAAAGGATTCCTAAGTATTATTTTTGTGCTATTATAAATGGAATTACTTTGTTAATTTTATTTTGGATCGCTAATTGATTGCGTATAGATGTACAATTAATCTTTGTATATCCATCTTGTATCCAACAGTTTCTTTTTTTTTTTTTTTTTTAACATCTTTATTGAAGTATAATTGCCTTACAACGGTGTGTTAGCTTCTGCTTTATAACAAAGTGAATCAGTTATACATATACAATATGTTCCCATTTCTCTTCCCTCTTGCATCTCCCTCCCTCCCACCCTCCCCATCCCATCCCTCTAGGTGGTCACAAAGCACCGAGCTGATCTCCCTGTGCTATGCGGCTGCTTCCCACTAGTTATCTATTTTACATTTGGTAGTGTATATATGTCCATGACACTCTCTTACCCTGTCACATCTCACCCCACCCCCTCCCCATATCCTCAAGTCCATTCTCTAGTAGGTCTGTGTCTTTATTCCCGTCTTGCCACTAGGTTCTTCATGGCCTTTTTTTTTTTTTTCCCCTTAGATTCCGTATATATGTGTTAGCATACTGTATTTGTTTTTCTCTTTCTGACTTACTTCACTCTGTATGACAGACTCTAACTCCATCCACCTCATTACAAATACCTCCATTTCATTTCTTTTTATGGCTGAGTAATATTCCATTGTATATATGTGCCACATCTTCTTTATCCATTCATCTGTCGATGGACATTTAGATTGCTTCCATGTCCTGGCTATTGTAAATAGAGCTGCAATGAACATTTTGGTACATGACTCTTTTTGACCTATGGTTTTCTCAGGGTATATGCCCAGTAGTGGGATTGCTGGGTCGTATGGTAGTTCTATTTGTAGTTTTTTAAGGAACCTCCATACTGTTCTCCATAGTGGCTGTATCAATTTACATTCCCACCAACAGTGCAAGAGTGTTCCCTTTCCTCCACACCCTCTCCAGCATTTATTGTTTCTAGATTTTTTGATGATGGCCATTCTGACCGGTGTGAGATGATATCTCATTGTAGTTTTGATTTGCATTTCTCTAATGATTAATGATGTTGAGCATTCTTTCATGTGTCTGTAGGCCATCTGTATATTTTCTTTGGAGAAATGTCTATTTAGGTCTTTGGCCCATTTTTGGATTGGGTTGTTCGTTTTTTTGTTATTGAGCTGCATGAGCTGCTTGTAAATCTTGGAGATTAATCCTTTGTCAGTTGCTTCATTTGCAAATATTTTCTCCCATTCTGATGGTTGTCTTTTGGTCTTGTTTATGGTTTCCTTTGCTGTGCAAAAGCTTTTAAGTTTCATTAGGTCCCATTTGTTTATTTGTGTTCTTATTTCCATTTCTCTGGGAGCTGGGTCAAAAAGAATCTTGCTGTGATGTATGTCATAGAGTGTTCTGCCTATGTTTTCCTCTAAGAGTTTGATAGTGTCTGCCCTTACACTTAGGTCTTTAATCCATTTTGAGTTTATTTTTGTGCATGGTGTCAGGGAGTGTTCTATTTTCATACTTTTACATGTACCTGTCCAATTTTCCCAGCACCACTTATTGAAGAGGCTGTCTTTTCTCCACTGTATATGCTTGCCTCCTTTA
The DNA here is from genome assembly GCF_965194825.1 of Balaenoptera physalus. Taxonomy (NCBI): domain Eukaryota; kingdom Metazoa; phylum Chordata; class Mammalia; order Artiodactyla; family Balaenopteridae; genus Balaenoptera; species Balaenoptera physalus. The sequence goes on along the minus strand of NC_138890.1, from coordinate 95,244,804 downwards.
TCAAAAATAAGGTGCCCATATGTGTGTGGGTTTATCTCTGGGCTTTCTATCCTGTTCCATTGATCTATATTTCTGTTTTTGTGCCAGTACCAAACTGTCTTGATTACTGAAGCTTTGTAATATAGTCTGAAGTCAGGGAGCCTGATTCCCCCAGCTCCATTTTTCGTTCTCAAGATTGCTTTGGCTATTCGGGGTCTTTTGTGTTTCCATACAAATTGTGAAATTTTTTGTTCTAGTTCTGTGAAAAATGCCAGTGGTAGTTTGATAGGGATTGCATTGAATCTGTAGATTGCTTTGGGTAGTAGAGTCATTTTCACAATGTTGATTCTTCCAATCCAGGAACATGGTATATCTCTCCATCTATTTGTATCATCTTTAATTTCTTTCATCAGTGTCTTATAATTTTCTGCATACAGGTCTTTTGTCTCCTTAGGTAGGTTTATTCCTAGATATTTTATTCTTTTTGTTGCAATGGTAAATGGGAGTGTTTTCTTAATTTCACTTTCAGATTTTTCGTCATTAGTGTATAGAAATGCAAGAGATTTCTGTGCATTAATTTTGTATCCTGCTACTTTACCAAATTCATTGATTAGCTCTAGGAGTTTTCTGGTAGCATCTTTAGGATTCTCTATATATAGTATCATGTCATCTGCAAATAGTGACAGCTTTACTTCTTCTTTTCCGATTTGGATTCCTTTTATTTCTTTGTCTTCTCTGATTGCTGTGGCTAACACTTCCAAAACTATGTTGAATAATAGTGGTGAGAGTGGGCAACCTTGTCTTGTTCCTGATCTTAGTGGAAATGGTTTCAGTTTTTCACCATTGAGGACAATTCAACAGTTTCTTTTTTTAATGGATTCCTTGAGGTTATACATACAGAATCATGTCATCTGTGAATAAGAAAGTTTTACTTTTTCCTTTCTAACATAGACACCTGTTTTTTCCTTTCCCTCCCCTCCCCTCCCTGCTCCTCCCTTTCCCTTCCCTTCTCTTCTTTTTTATTTTTGTTTCATTAGAGCTAGAATATCCAAAAATATGATGTTGAATAGAAGTGCCAAAAGTAGACATCCTTGCCTTCTTTATTTTAGGACAAAAACGTTCAATTTCCATCACTAAATTCCATGTCAGTTGTAGGTTTTTTGTAGTTATCCTCAACAGGTTGAAGAAACACCCATCTATTGCTAGTTGTTAAGAATTTTGAAATCAATGGGTTGGATTTTACTATATGCTTTCCCTTCATCTCAGGATGACAATGTATTTTTTATACTTTTATTCTGTTAATATGGTATATTAATTGATTCTTAGATTTTTTAAGAAAGAACCAACCATGGTATTTGTTCTTTTTTTTTTTTTTAATTATTTATTTATTCATTTATTTTTGTCTGTGTTGGGTCTTCGTTTCCGTGCAAGGGCTTTCTCCAGTTGCGGCAAGCGGGGGCCATTCTTCATCGCGGTGCGCGGGCCTCTCACTATCGCGGCCTCTCTTGTTGCTTGTTGCAGAGCACAAGCTCCAGACGCGCAGGCTCAGCAGCCGTGGCTCACGGGCCTATTTGCTCCGCGGCATGTGGGATCCTCCCAGACCAGGGCTCGAACCCGCGTGCCCTGCATTGGCAGGCAGACTCTCAACCACTGCGCCACCAGGGAAGCCCCCGATTCTTAGATTTTAAACCAACCTTTCATTCCTGAGATGAATCCCTCTTGATCATGGTGTATAATTCTTTTTTACATATTGCTTATTTTAATTTGTTTTGTGTGTGTGTGTGAGGATTTTTGTATTAATGTGTATGATGGATATTGATCTGCAGGTTTCTTGTTATGTTTTGGTCTGGCTTTGGTTATCAGGGTCATACTGGCTTCACTGAATGAATGAAGAAGTGTACTCTATTTTCTGAAAAATTTATCTTTTAAATATTTAATGGAATTCTCCACTGTAGCTATTTGGATCTGGGCTTTTCTTTGAAGGAAGATTTTAAATTACTAATTCAATATTTAATTACTAATTACTAATTTCATTTGTTATAGGGTTTCAGGTTTTTAAATTTTCTTGTGTAACTTTTGGCAATTTCTGTTTCACACTAGTTGTCTATCCATTTTTATCTGTTACCTAATTTGTTGGCATAAAGTTTGTTATTTTCATAATCATTTTAGTTTCAGTGGGATGAATAATAGTGTCCTCTTTTTTATTTTTTATTTTGGTGATTTGTGTCCTCACTCTCTTTTATATTCATCAGTCTAACAAAAGTGACCAACTTTATCGATCTTTCGGAGAACCAAATTTCGTTACATTAAAGTTTTCTAATGTTATTCTGTTTTTCACTGTATTGATATCTTCTCTAATCTTTATTACCTCTTTTATTCTCCTTGCTTTGGGATTAATTTGCTCTTCTTTTTCTAGTTTCTTAAGATGGGAGTTTAGGTAATTGATTTTAGACCTTTTTTTAACTAACATATTCATTTAAAGCTATAAATGTCTGTCTGTGCTTTGCTCTAGTTGCATCCCATAAATTTTAGTATGTCATGTTTTTGTTTTCTTTCAGTTTGAAATTTTTCTAATTCCCCTTGCAATTTATTCTTTGCCTGTCTTATTTCTAATTTAATTTTGTGGGATCCAGGAAATTTCTTTATGTAATTTCAATTCTGTTTCAATTATTGAGACTTGTTTTATGGAGTAGTGCATTATCTCTCCTAGAGAACATTCCACCTGTGTGTGTGAAGGATGTGTAGTCATGTATACATATATCCCCATCTTCTTGGACCTCCCTCCCACCCCCACCCCCCATCCCACCCATCTAGGTCGTCACAGAGCACAGAGCTGAGCTCCCTGCACTATACAGCAGGTTCCCACTAGCTATCTGCTTAACTCATCATAGTGTATATATGTCAATCCTAATCTCCCAGTTCATCACGCCCCCTTCCCCCCACCATGTCCATACGTCCGTTCTTTATGTCTGTGTCTCTATTCCTGCCCTGCAATTAGGTTTATCTGTACCATTTTTCTAGATTCCACATATATGCGTTAATATACAATATTTGTTTTTCTCTTTCTGACTTACTTCACTCAGTATGAAAGACTCTAGGTCCATCCATGTCTCTACAAATGACCCAATTTCATTCCTTTTTATGGCTGAGTAATATTCCATTGTGTATATGTAACACATCTTCTTTATCCATTCATCTGTTGATGGATGTTTAGGTTGCTATCAATTATTAAAAGTGATTTATTGAAACTTTTGACTATTATCTTTATTTTTTTAATTTTTATTTTATTGAAGTATAGTTGATCTACAATGTTGTATTAATTTCTGCTTGTACAGCAAAATGATTCAGTTATACATATACATACATTCTTTTTCATATTCTTTTCCATTATGGTTTATTCCTGGATATTGAATATAGTTCCCTGTGCCATACAGTAGGACCTTGTTGTTTATCCATTCTGTATATACTAGTTTGCATCTGCTAACCCTAAACTCCCAATCCATCCCTCCCCACCCCCCTCCCCCTTGGCCACCACAAGTCTGTTCTCTGTATCTGAGTCTGTTTCTGTTTTGTAGATAAGTTCATTTGTGTCATATTTTAGATTCTACGTATAAGTGATATTATCTTTAAATTGTCTATTTATTCTTTCAATTCTATCAGTTTTTACTTCACATATTTTGGGATTCTGTGTGTTATGTGTGCATACTCTTACTTTCAAAGATTTAACCAATCAATATGTATATATATATTAATATTTAGTAATGTCTTCTGAATTTGTTTGATATATGTTTTAATCTTGTTACAAAGATAGAACAAATGAAAATTAGTTTGTTTACTATGACTATACTTTATCCAATGAATAAACTATAAATGTTCATGTAAACCCTCCACTTGACATTTTAATTGCTAATAAACTATGGTCTTTGGCCAAGTTAATATGTCTTAAAATTCCATATACATACCATCTGTGCCCCAAATAGTGTTTTCAATTGGAAGCAACAACTCAAGAATCATTTGAAAGATTAATTAATGAATTACTTTTTTATATATTGAGTAAAAAAAGTGTGGCATTTTAGGTATGTCTAGAATCAATTCTAATTTGTTCAAATTTTTGTAACTATGTTAATCTCATATTGTTTTACTATCATAAAGTCAAGATAGCACAATTAGAATTGGGAACCGTATAAAAAGTGAACTTAATGTTACTTTACATTATTAGTACTAGTACAGGCTGTGCAATAGAACTATTTATCAACAACTTAAAATGCAGACAAAGGATATCATATTAAAATATTTGCTAAATGATGATTCTTGAAATATTCCTTATTTGAGGAAAAATATAACTCAGTACCACAGAATAAGACCCATTTTAAATTCACTTAAATTCATAAAACAATAGAATTATGCAAGGAACTGTTTCATAGATGGCTACCCTATGGTAATGAGCATATAACATAGAAGATAACCAATTGTCTCTTTATTTCCAATTAAGTCAACAAGCCTAGTTAATTCTTTCTTCCTTGCACATAATGGAGCAATTCCCAGACCTGAAAATGTTGTTGGAATGAGTACAAGCTTCTTGTTATTAGTTTTCTGTCAGTAAGTAAATTATAACTGTTCAATGCTCCCTGTTATGTTTCTTTTTCATTTAAATGAATAAGGTTTATATTCCTGTTAGTATGCTGCATACTTTGTTCCTATACCTTCATATTTCTAGAATATAATAAACACAGCATATTAAAAAAGCTAAAAATAATTAAAAACAATAAATGAAAACAGGGTCCCCATATCATTCTTTGCACTTTAAAATTTTTTCCCGCAAGCATATTTGCAGTGCACTTTACCCATAATAAATCTGATAAACATTTTATTTTAATATCCTTCTACTTACGTTAGCCATTCAGATGAGTAAAATAGCACAGGGTGTTTTCATATGAAAAATGAGAAAAAATAACTTGCCTGAGTGTAGTAGTGGAGTAGACTCAAGCTTATACACTTTTAGCAACAAGAAGCAAAATTTAGCTTCCTTGAACAATATCATGGATTAATCGACTCATGACTTAAAGTCTAGCAGTGGCTTAGGCTTCAGGCCAATTAAATCAAAGAACTAGATCAGTTGTTTGCAATTTTCTCAACTCTGCCATTTCTCATGTATTGATTTTATTTTGTTGCATGATCATAAGATGGCTGCTGACGATAACAAGAGCTACATCTTCCTTGTGCACGTCTATTGGAGAGAACAAGTCCTCCTACAATCATAGAAAAAATGTTATTCACCTTGATTGGACTAATAATATAAACACTTTATTCACTGGGAAGACAGTAAGATGTCATCCCAGATTGGCTTAAGCCTGAGTCGGTGCACATTTTTTAAACATTTGCAAGCAAGGAAGACTTCTGATGCCTGAGGTCAAGTCAATAACACCCCAACAGCATTGCTGCTACCAACATGGTGACAGTGATTATCTGGAGAAGCATTTGGCTATTATTTGGAAAGGAAGGAAATAGATACAGAGCAGTTAAGAAATAGTTTAATAGTTTGCTTTAACCTTCAAAATTGTTTTATGAAGGCCACACCACCTTCCCTACTCCCTACTCTACTTCCATCTTTCTCACTGAACAAGAATGATACCACCACAATCATATTCCTCTTACTGTATAACCTATTTCAATTTTTAAACTACTATCCACATATCAAAATCCCAAAAGCTAGAAATGTGAAAGTCAACTTTTATTTTTGTCTTATTCCACATGACCAATTGGTCACAATTGGTCACTTCTCTGCTAAATATTTCTTGAAGTGTCTTCCATTCTAAACTGTTTTCCTTTTTTAGATGGGTACGATTTCTTCACGTACTGCCCATGTATTGCCTAGATTCGTGCAACAACACCATAAATGCCTTTCCTCTGTGTTTTCTGATTTATAATCTCTCTTTGTTAATCTGATTCCTTTTGTAATTTTCCTTTTCATCTAAGTTAAACATATATTAGGTTGAAGTTTTTCATAGTGTGACTTTTATTAACTACTATTGAGTTTATAGCTGTATCCCAATTTGTACTCCTTATGTTGTTTCTTTGTATACTTTTTTGATCAGTGTTACCAGAGTTGGCCTAAAATAATTTAATTTTTACTTTATTTTAAAAATGTATTACATATTTAACTTTTTCTTTTTGCCTTAATATTTTCTTCTTATTTTGGAGGGTTTACTCTGCTAACTTTTTTGAACTTACTAAATTGAAGTCTTAATTTCCTTTCTATGATATATACATTTGAGGCTAAACATAATCCTCTAAATACAACTTTAGCTATATCCCTTAAGTTTTATTATCAGTCATAAATACTTCCTAATATAACTCAACACAAAGATTATTCATAAATTCAAACAATTATTATTTAATAATTTCCTGCTTTATACACATTTTTCTTTATTCCACATTTTTGATCCTATACTATCTCTTCTACCACTACTAGATTAATATTTTAAAATTCAAGTTACTTCCCTGGTTAAAAATCCTTCAAGAGTTCTGGATTTGTGTTTACCTGAAAAGATGAGTTACACACATTGAAAATTCCTGTTCTTTCATCAAAGTCATAATTCATGGCAATGAAATGTTTTGAATATGAAAAGAAAAATTTAAACTAGTAAAAGGAAAAGGACTTAGTAAAATTAACTTTCTTTAAACATTTCAGAGGTTTGAAGGTACCGACACTGACGTATCTTTAGCTTAAATATGTTTTAAGCACAAAAAAATAGTTCTTGCTAAAGGCTAAGAAGTATTTAGCTATTAAGAAATGTATAACTTCATTCTCCCTGTGTAGACAAATATCATTTAAGGCAGATTGCCTTGATTTACATGAAATAAATCCCTGAGTATTCTGCCCAAAGTGTAAATGCTCATCACATTGTAAATGAGTAGTAGAGAAATATTCAGTCTGCTGTATTTTTCAGCAATAGAGAATCTGCCTGAAAATTCTCTTTAAAATGAATTGTATCTTTATAGTATAGGCTATAATGAGAAAGCAATTTTAAACTTACAAACGTTTATGCTTATTTTTGTTCTCTATCTTGAACTATACAGAACAGAATCCCTCCACAATACCTTCCAGCACTAAGCACATTGACTGGCTCAGGGGTTCCAAGCATTCTTGGTCACATTTCACCATTTGCAGTATTTGGAAACACAAATGCCAATTCTGTTGCAACTTCTTCATTACAAACACATGTGCAGGAACAAGGAGGAGAAGAAAGAGAGAAAGGAAGAAGTTGAGGAGAAGGAAGAGGACATTCCAGTCTGCATGATTATGGATTAATCCAAATCACAGCAGCGGGGCAAAGCTCCCAAACGTTAGAGTTGTATACCTGACACTCCCCACCCTGTCCTCGCATCACCTTCATGTAGACAATTACACATCAAAGATGCTTCTCGTATTAAACACAAAATTAAATATTATTTTGTTTCATTCTCTACGTATACCACTTTCAGCTCATGAAAATAAGTGATACATATTTTATTCTGCTTCTTCCACTTAAATCATAATCTCAAAGCACTGCTTCTCATAGATGACCTTTTCTCCCTTTCCTAGAATTCACTGGTATACCCTTACCCACATACTATCTTCTCCCATCCAAAATATGGATTTCAGACTCTCTACTTCTAATATGAACTAGATGATAATTTTTTTTTTTTTTTTTTTTTATTTATGGCTGTGTTGGGTCTTCGTTTCTGTGCAAGGGCTTTCTCTAGTTGCGGCAAGCGGGGGCCACTCTTCATCGCGGTGCACGGACCTTTCACTGTCGCGGCCTCTCTTGTTGCGGCGCACAGGCTCCAGACGCACAGGCTCAGTAATTGTGGCTCACGGGCTTAGTTGCTCCGTGGCATGTGGGATCCTCCCAGACCAGGGCTCGAACCCGTGTTCCCTGCATTGGCAGGCAGATTCTCAACCACTGCGCCACCAGGGAAGCCCTAGATGATAATTTTTTGCTATTAGTTTATGAATATAGCAAGATAAGATTTATATCTAAGTTATTGCAATATCTCTTAGGAAAACGTATGCCATTTAGTAATATTGAATCACTTTTCTAACTTTAAAAAGAAATGCTAAATACCTAAGAAGAAGAAAACGTTTGGTGCATATGCAACCTAAGTGCCCCCATTATATCAAAACAAATTCAAGCCTTCATCAAATCAATTAACTTATGAGAAATCAAATTGAAAATGCCATAATCAAGTAGGAATTTAAGAGAAGAAAGATCAAGTTTTTTAAGTAAGCAATTTTCCCAAATAGTCTTTCCTGAACTTTCATCATGAACAACATAAAAACATCTTTTAGAGAAAAGAAGATGAAACAGTGTTAAATTAGTGTGCAGGAGAGAGAAATGAGGAAATGTTCTGAAGAAAATGTTAGTGAAATGGTTACATAAACTCTAAGACAAAGAAAGAAATACTTATATTGAGATTTATTACTGCAATCTGTCTCTGGCTGGTTTGTATAATATGTGAACACTTCTGTGTAGGTAGGGACTATTACCTCCCAACATGGCTCATTGTTCCATCCTTCTGGAAACAGAAGAAATATACAGACAGACATAAAGTGTTGTTTATCGCCAACATACATAATGCTATAGCATTGTTTTAATCCATATATGCTTCAGAAATATTCACAAAAACATCATAATGCACTTTTATCCCAAATGATGGAATGAAATTCAAGTCAAAATACATATTTTAAAGGGATAGTTCTCTTTTACCAAAATTAGTTATATGAGTGGTCATATTTGCCAAAGATTAATTTCTGAAGTTTATGTTCTCTGTTTTTTAATAGAGGACTGATAGAAACTAAAAATCAGCCCATTTTCCTTTATACCAGTACTACGCCATCTAAATAAGATTTCATAAAATAAAAAGATAGGGCGAAGACAGTTCCAATGAAAAAGTGGACCTTAGTGACATATATACTTTCCTCTCTCATTCTCTCTCTCTCTATATATATATCTACAGATGGATAGATATAAATATATATATATGATATATATATATATGATAGATATAGATATATATGAAACATTACATTCAGTTATGGTAAAATACACATACTATAAAATTTACCATTTTAACTATATTAAAGTATAGTATTCAGTAACGTTAATTACATTCACAATATTGTGCAACTATCACTCCTATCTAGTTTTAGAACTTTCCATTACTCCAAAAGAATACGCTGTACCTATAAGCAATTACTCTTCATTCTCACCTCTCCCAGTCTTTGGCAACCACTAATCTGCTTTCTGTCTCTGAAGATTTTTGCTTATTCTGAATATTTCATATAAATGAAATCATATAATATGTGACCTCTTATGCCTGGCTTCTTTCACTTAGCATAATTTTTCCAAGGTTCATCCATGTTGGAGCATATATTAGTACTTTCTTTATATGGCTAAATAATATTTCATTGTATTGATGTACCAGGTTTTGTTTATTCATTTATCAGTCGATGGACATCTGGGTGGTTTCCATCTTTCTTTTGGCTGTTATGAAGCGTGCTGATATCAAACATTGAAAAAGAGAATCGCGGTTTTCAGTTTTCAGTGCTTGTCAGTGAGTGGGGAGAATTATTTAAGTTAAAAGAGTAGAGGAATGATGCTATTGTGCTACAGGAACACAAGAGAGAGATTCCACATCCAAATTTTGGTGGTCAAAGTAGACTGGCAGGTGAAAATGAAATGTATGCTTATATTGGAGGGAGAATTTATATTGGTGAATTTTATGTGGGAATGTGGGCTCAGATTTGGGGTATGTATCACAGCTCAAACTCTTGGGCCAAAAGAGAATGGAATTTGAGGGGAATTTATGTAATATTAATATGAGCAAAGAACCTATGTGTGGGAATTACAAAAGGTAAAAGGACAGGAAGCATGCAGCATGGTAAACCATTTTAGAATATGGACTTTTTCCTAAGAGAAATACATACTCTTCATTCAGCTGAAAGTAGAACTGAAAAAGGCACCACTTGCAATGTAACAATAAGAAAAACCTAGATTATAACTTTCTTAAATTTATTAAATAACTGAGGTTACAGGGCAACCAAGTATCATGAAACCTAAGAAAAATCTGTCCTTCCAAAGAGCAATCAGATACAGGCACTGGCTCACCTAAGGCAAAGCACAAGAGGAACAGAGTCAAATTAGGAATTGAGGGAAACTTCTTCAGACTGAATAAGTACCTGCACCTACAGCTAACATTATACTTAACATTATATTTAATGGTGAAACATTTCTTTCCCACAAACTTTAGGAAAAAGACAGTGATATCTGCCCATGCTCCTCCTGTTCAACACTGTACTAGATTTACTAGCTAGTGCTATAAGTCAAGTAACATAAATAGAAGGCATACAGTTTCTAGAGAAAGAAATAGAAATATCTCCGTTTAAAGACAACATGATTGTTATGCAGAAAATTTTAAAGAATCCACAAAAAGCTACTAGAACTAGTCAGTGAGTCCAGCAAAACCTTAGGATAAAATATTAAAAAGGAACTATATTTCTACAAACTAGTAAGGAGCAATTGGAAATGAAACTAAGAAAAACATATCATATACAACAGCAATAAAGTCACGAAATAATTCAGTATACATCTAAGAAAATGTGTTCAGCAACTGTATGATTAAAACTACAAAACACTTCACAGACATAGAAAACAAACTTATTGTCACCAAAGGACAAATTAGGAGTTTGGGATTAACAGATACACACTATTATATATAAAGTAGATAAGCAACAAGGACCTACTGTATAGCACAGGGAACTATATTCAATATCTTATAATAACCTATAAAGGAAAAGAATCTGAAAAAGTATATATAGATATAGATATAACTATAGATATAACTGAATCAGTTATATATATATATATATATATAACTGAATCACTTTGCTGTGCACCTGCAACTATCACAACATTGTAAATCAACTATACTTTAATAAAAGAAAAAAAAAAGAATAGAGAAAAAGAAGAACCACAAGAGTCAGTCCAACCACAACATGGGTTATCAGTAGGCTGAGACCAGCACACACAAAAAAAACAAAACTACAAAACACTGATGAAAGAAGTGAAATAAAATCCAATCCATTTAAATAGAGAGATACATTGTGTTTATATATTAGAAGTGAACCACATTAGCAGGATCATACACCTTGATCAAGTAGAATTTATAACTGGGATCAAGGATGGTACAACATTAGCAAATAAATCAGTGTGATACATCACATTGATAGAATGAAGGATAAAAATCACACCATCTCAATAGATGCAGAAAACGTATATGACAGATTTCAACACCCTTTCATGAGAAAACTCTCAACAAACTAGGAATAGAAGGAAATTATCTCAACATAATAAATTTAATATAAACCCACAGTTAACAGCATGCTCAATAGTGAAAAGCTAAAAGTTTTCCCTCTAATATCAGGAAGAAGGCAAGGATGCCCACTCTTACATTTTTTTTTTTTCTTTTTTTGGCCGCGCCTCCGGGTTTGCAGGATCTTAGTTCCGCGACCAGGAATTGAACCCAGGCCCCAGCAGTGGAAGCGCCAAGTCCTAACACCTGACCACCAGGGAATTCCCCATTCTTACCACTTCTATTCAAAATAATGTTTGAAGTTCTAGCCAGAGCAATTAGGCAAGAAAAAATAATAAAAGATATCCAAATCAGAAAGAAAGAAATATTATGTTTGCAGATGACATGACCTTATATGTATCAATAGAAATTCTACATACTTCACTAAAATGCTGTTAGAACAAATAAACAAATTAAGAAAAGTTGCAGATTACATAAACAACATACAAAATCATTTGCTTTTCTGTACACTAACAACTAATTATGTAGAAAGGAAATTAAAAAAACAATCCCATTTACAACAGCATCAAAGAATGAAATACTTAGGAATAAACTTAACCAAGGAGGTGAAAGATTTGTACACTGAAAACTACAAAATCTTGATGAAAGAAATTAAACACAAATAAATAGAAAGACATCCAATTCTCATGGAGTTGAAAAACTTCATATTGTTAAAATGCCCATATTATCTAAAGTGATCTGCAGATTTAATGCAATCTCCATCAAAATCTCAATGGCATATGTTGTAAAACTAGAAAAAATAATCCTAAAATTCATATGGAACCACAAAAGACTCCAAATATGAAAGCAATATTGAGAAAAAAAGAACAAAGCTGGAGGCATCACACTTCTGATTTCAAAACATACTGCAGAGCCACAGTATTAAAACATTATGGTACTGGCATAAAAAGAGACATGTAGACCAATGGAACAGAATAAAGAGCTCAAAAATAAACATATATGTTTAACAGATACACACTATTATATATTCACATTTCTCTGACCCAATAGTAAATAATTGACCCATAACTGGCCAATAATTGATGTAATTTTCATTAATTTGTCAGATTTTATAGGGATTTACCATGTGACAAGCAGCTTTTAGGTATTGCAGATTCAGTGGTATATATAATAATACAGACAAAGCCACCAGTCTCACAGAGTGTATATTCAAATGTAAAATCTGTGTTCTGTACTTCTAGACTTATATTCAGGGATGGTGTTATGCCTCATTCTAGGCAAATCAGAAAAACCTGGTTCCTTACAAAACTATTTTATACTCTTGTTTCCAGAATTCCTAGGGAAGTGGTGAAGTCCTTTATGAGATGAGGTACTGCCTTTATTATCCTAGTCCCTATCTCAGCCTTATCTTTAATTTTCTCAGAAAGCTTCTTGTTTAAAAGAAGCAGCACTTTACATTTGTAGATAACAAGATGCACCAAGGGACGAGTCCCAAATGAAGAATTCTTTCTTATGAAATGAGACATACTGAAGTACAGAGAAAATCTTAGAATACGTTTGGAAGCAGATGCCCAGATCAAGGAATAAAGGAAAAATATCCTCAAATGCACATATATTTTTAAGTGTAATAAAATATGAAGGATGTTTTTCTTTTCATTTAGGATCTTGAAATCATATGTCTAGGAAATGAGGAGAATATTCAGATGTTAAGTCACTTCCTAAGGAAAGGGTCATTCCTGAGTAATTTTTCCCATTGAGCATAATAAATATGATAAAAGTCATCAGGCTTATCAAGGGGCACTTTTGTTTGGTATGATGGAAAATGTAATATTTGTGAAGTAGAAAAAAGGAAATTTTTATCTTGGGGAGGGAAAGCTTAAATTATATTGGAAACAGCGGTAAGATATTTAAGTTTATGGTTTTATTGTCTTCAGTTAAAATGGGTGACCAGAAATATCCTATATCATTTACCAGAGAAAGGAATATAACACAGCACTTAAAATGTTTCCTGAATTAATAGGAAGGCTTTGCAAAGAAATGGTGAGCCAGAATTATTACACACAGTAAAATTGTTATTAAAGATTGACATGCAAGGTAGCATTTCTGTTGTGTGTTTAAGGTTGATTATTAAGAGGTCATGTATACATATACAAAGGAAAATGAAAAATATGATTAAAAACAGTCTTTGCATATTAGGATTAAAATGTTTCTTTTAGATATTAGAAACATTTTGAAATAATTATCTTAATAGTTTCTCATCGAAATTTTAAGGTAATTCATTTTTCCTGAGCTCTAGTTAATTTTGAATGTATTTTGGTTACACCAAAATAGCAACCATTGTCGTTGCACCAATCCATCTAATATCCAGAGTAGCTGTCAGCATTTCTTATTTGGTGATTTGCCATTTGAGAAAATGCAGCACAAACAGAAAATGCAATTTCATGACATTTGCAAAGAGTTCAAACTATACAATTATTTTCAGCTTTGATAATTTTGTTTGTTAAAACTTATCTTTTCTGTACTAAGTTAACTTTTTATTTTATTTGTCTAATTAAATTACTTGAAATTCTCAACACTTGCAGTGCAGGAATAAGAAGCTCACTGTGCTAAAAGTTGGTTTCTATTTATGCTCAGAGTAACTAGATAAATTGTGCTGAGTTTATTTTTTCTTCTTCACAAGAATTATTCTTTTTCTCTTATCCTCTGCTACCTATATTTCTTTCCTGTGATATTTGATCTGAAAAGTCAAGTTTCTCATTGAAGACTAGAAGAATATACACATTTATACCTGCTTCCTGCAAAACTCAACAAATAAGACAATAAAAAGGAATTTTAAGCCATAAATCCACAAGGATGAAAAGCAAAACAAACACACACAAAAGTGACAATAACAGAAGAAACATTTGGACGCTTGAAAGCAAAGACTCAGAATATACTGGGATTGTAGACCTTTGAAATATCCACTAAGTGAGCTTCTCTGGTGTGCTGGGAATGTAGTTAGGGATTGTGCAGTGTATTAGTTAGGAGGGAAGCCATAATGTCTGAATTCAGATCCTGGTTCCACTACTTGCTATGTGACCTCAGACAGAACTGATTTTCCTCTTGTGTTTCTCAATTTTCTGAACTGTAGCATGAAGCCAGCTAAAGTGGTACCTACTTTACAGGGCTGTTTTCAGTATTAAATTAGCTAACTTAAGTACTTTATACAGTGTCTGGAGTGTTGTTATCTCTCAATGTGCTGCCAGACTAGAGTTCCCATCCCACCCCATGGACTTACTCAGTTGCCACTCTGCATTCAAGCCTCAACCTTTCTGCACATTTGCACAGCTGTTCCCAGATCCACTGATTGATAGAATATGACACTTGCAAGCTTCCCTGGACACTCACCAACAAACTTCATGAAGGTGTGGTAATCCAGTCTAGCATGTTGAATTGGATTAGGATGCACTGCATGCTCAGGGCTGTGGACAGAGGGAGTGGACCTCTGTTACACATATTATAGAGCTATAAAGGCCTTAGGCAGTGTTGATGTCTAAGAACACAGGATTTGAAACAGATCTGAGGCCAAATAGTGATCCTATCTATCTATGTGGCTTTAGGGAAGCTCCTTAATCTCCCTATCCATACAGATATCTAATGTCCCACATGGAGTTAATACCTACCATATAGTTGTACTATAAATCACCTAGTACATAGCTTGGCATATAGTAGACACTCATAAAGAACAGCTAAAACAATGGTTAAAATTTTTAAAAACTCTTAAACATTCCTCAAGTATTCTTCATGTATGTCTGCTATGGCTTAACTGTGTGACTAACAATTTTCCAGTGATATACAGCTACTTTCCAATGGTATGATCCCCATGTCCTTATCCAGAGAAAGTGATTCGTTGTCTCTCAGGCATAGTGGGTGTCTCTATGGCACCCACTGTGTGTATATAACAAACACTAATTTCATCTATACTTATAAATGCCAGATTATGGTGCTGATAGTCATAAATCCATGAGCCAGTTTTGTTATTTCTTCAATTGCACTTCTTAAACTGGAGGAGGTACTTGGGCTACAATAACATCATACATAGATAATTTTAATAAATGAAAGATTCTGCCAATCATTTAGATGTTTTGCTATTGGTCTTTAAATCTGGTCCAAATATTTGAATGAATAAATATATAGAAATGTATGCATATTTCATTCTGGAAGCAGAATAGAGAGATAAAAAAAGCAAAACAAAACTTTTTAATTGGTGGTACTGAGATCAAGTGAATTAAATGCACCTTTTTTTTTTCTTTTTTGTATTGAAATATAGTTCACATACAATATTATAATAGTTTCAGGTGTTCAACATTGTGATTCAACATTTATATACATTATGAATTGATCCCTGTAAGTCTAGTAAACCATCTGTTACCATACAAATTATTGCACCATTATTGACTATATTCCCTATGCTGTACATTACATCCCCAGGACTTACTTATTTTATAAATGGAAGTTTGTAATTCTTACTCCCTTTTATCGATTTCACCCAACCCTCTAACCCCCCTGTTCTCTGGTGACCACCAGTTTGTTCTTTGTATCTATGAGTCTGTTTCTGTTTTGTTATGTTTATTCGTTTGTATTGTTTTTAAAATTCCACATATAATTGAAATCATATTGTATTTGTCTTTCTCTGTCTGACATTTCATTTAGCATAATACCCTCTAGGTCCATACACGTTGTTGCAAATGAAAAGATTTCGTTGTTTATATGATTGAGTAACACTGCATTGTGAATGTATACCACATCTTATTTATCCATTCGTCTATTGAAAGGCACTTAGGTTGCTTCCATATCTTGGTTATTGTAAATAATGCTGCGATGAACATAGGTGTGCATATATCTTTTTGAATTAGTGTTTTTGTTTTCTTCAGATAAATACCAAGAAGTGGAATTGATGGATCATATGGTAGTTCTATTTTTGATATTTTGAGACACCTCCATACTGTTTTCCGTAGTGGCTGCAGCAATTTGTGTCCCCACCTACAGTGCACAATGGTTTCCTTTTCTTCACATCCTTTTCAAGACTTACTTGTTTTTTCTTGTCTTTTAATAATATTCATTCTGGGAATTCCCTGGTGGTCCAATGGTTAGGACTCAGTGCTCTCACTGCCATGGCCTGGGTTCAATCCCTGGTCGGGGAACCAGGATCCCGGTAGCCACGTGATGCGGCCAAAATATATATATATATATGTAATAGTAGCCATTCTGACAGGTATGAGGTGATATCTCATTGTGGTTTTTATTTGCATTTCCCTGATAACTAGAGATGTTGAGTGTGTTTCCATGTGTCTGTTGATTACCTGCATGTTTTCCTTGGACAAATGTCTATTCAAGTCCTCTGCCCATTTTTAAATCAGGTTGTTTGTTTTTTGATGTTGAGTTATATGAGTTCTTTATATATTTTGGATATTAAGCCCTTATCAGATATATTGTTTGCATATATCTTCCATTCAGTAGGTGGCCTTTACATTTTGTTGATGGTTTCTTTTGCTGTGCAAAAGATTTTTAGTTTGATATAGTCCCATTTGTTTATTTTTGCTCCTCCCTTCCCTAAGGAGACAGATCCAAAAACATATTGTTATGACCAATGTCAAAGAGCACACTGCCTATATTTTCTTCCAGGAGTTTTATGGTTCATGTCTTACATTTAAATCTTTAACCTATTTTTAATTTATTTTTGTACATGGTGTAACAGAGTGGTCCAGTTTCATTCTTTTTCATGTAACTGTCCTGCTTCCCAACACCATTTATTGAAGAGACTATCATTTCTCCACTGTATATTCTTGGCTCCTTTCTTATAAATTAATTGACCGTATAAGCATGCATTTATTTCTGGGCTCTGTCCATTGATCTATGTCCGTTTTTGTGTCAGTACCATACAGTTTTGATTACTATAGCCATGTAGAATAGTTTGAAATCAGGGAGCATGGTACCTCCAGTTTTTCTTCTTTCTCAAGATTGCTTTGGCTATTCAGGGTCTTCTGTGGTTCCATACAAATTTTAGAACTGTTTGTTCTAGTTCCTTGAAAACTGCCATTGGATTTTTGATAGGGATTGCATTGAATCTGTAGATTGCTTTGGATAGTATGATCATTTTAACAATATTCTTTGAATCCATGAGTATGGCATATCACTGAATTTATTTGTGTCATCTCAATTTCTTTTTTCAAGTTCTAATAGTTTTCAGAATACATGTCTTTCACCTCCTTTCTTAAATTTATTACTGGGTATTTTATTCTTTTTGATGCAATTATAAATAGATTATTTTTTAAATTTCTTTTTCTGGTAGTTCATTTTTAGTGTCTGGAAATGCAAAAGATTTCTGTATATTGATTTTGTATCCTGCAACTTCATTGAATTCATTTACTCATTTATTAGTTCTAATAGGTTTTTTTTGTTGGAGTCTTTATATATACAGCATCATGTCATCTGAAAACAGTGACCATTTTACTTCTTCCTTTCCAGTTTGATTCCTTTTATTTCTTTGTTTCGTCTGATTGCTGAGACTAGGATTTCCAATGCTATGTTGAATAAAAGTGGTGAGAGTGAATATTCTTGTCTTGTTCCTGATCTTAGAGGAAAAGCTTTCAGCTTTTCACCATTGAGTGTTATCTTAGCTGTGTGTTTATCATATATGACCCTCATTATATTGAGGTATGTTCCCTCTATACCCTCTTTATTGAGAGGTTTTACCCTAAATGGATATTGAATTTGTCAAATGCTCTTTCTGAATCTGAGATGATCATGGGATTTTTAGCCTTCATTTTGTTAATGTGGTGACTTATATTGATTGATTTGCAGATATTGAAGCATCCTGCATCTCTGGAGTGAATCCCACTTGATCATGGTGTATGATCCTTTGAATGTATTTGTTGAATTTGGTTAGGTAATATTTTATTGAGGTTTTTATATCCATGTCCATCAGTGATATTGGCCTGTAAGTTTTTTTGTGTGTGGTGTCTTTGGTTTTGGTATTAGGGTGATGCTGGCCTCATAGGATGAGTTCAGAAGTGTTCCTTCCTCTTGAATTTTCTGGAATAGTTTGAGAAGGATAGGTATTAACTCTTCTTTAAATGTTTGGTAGAATTCAACTGTAAAGCCATCTGGTCCTAGACTTTTTGTTTGTTGTGATTTTTTGATTACTGATTAATTAGTCTGTTCATATTTTCTATTTCTTCTTGATTTAGTTTTGGGAGAGTGTACATTTATAGAAATTTGTCCATTTCTTCTATGTCGTCCATTTTATTGGTATTTAATTGTTCAAAATAGTCTCTTAAGACCCTTTGTATATCTTTGGTATTGGTTGGAACTTCTTTTCTGACTTTTACTTATCTGAGCCCTCTCTCTTGTTTTTTGATGAGTCTGGCTAAAGGTTTATCAATTTTGCTTATCTTTTCAAAGAACCAATTCTTAGTTTCATTGATCTTTTCCATTGTTTTTTATTCTCTACTTCATTTATTTCTGCTCTGATCTTTATTATTTCTTTCCTTTTACTAACTTGGGGTCGTGTTTGTTTTTCTTTTCCTAGTTCATTCAGGTGTAAGTTCAGGTTATTTACTTGAGATATTTATTGTTTGCTGAGGTAGGCTTGTATCGCTATAAACTTTCTTCTTAGAACTACTTTTGCCACATCCCATAGATTTTGGATCATTGTTTTCATTTTTACTTGTCTCCAAGTATTTTTTAATTTCCTCTTTGATTTCTCCAGTGAACACTTTGGTTGTTTATTAGCCTGTTGTACCCTAAGTCTTTTGATTGGAACATTTAGTCCGTTTACATTTAAAGGAGTTATTAATAGGTATGTGCTTACTGCCATTTTGTTAATTGTTTTCTGATTGTTTTTGTAGTTCTTCTCTGTTCCTTTCTTCTTGGCTTGTTCTCTTCCCTGGTGATGATAATTTTCTTTAGTGTTATGTTTGTATTCCTTTCTATTTATGTTTTGTGTATCTGTTATATGTTTCTGGTTTCTGGTACCTGGGTAGTAGGTGACTGGGAAGATGTCACCCAGGGTCATGCCAGAACTCTTCTGGCTTGTGTCCTTTCTATAGGCAGAGGAGCCATCTGCCCATACAAGTGCCCCACCAGTTACCCAGGAGCCTCTGTCACTGCCTCCCCGCCACCCCTCCCACAGTTCATTACCACGATCAAGTTTCTCTGCTTGGTTGCTCTCAGCCTGGCCCTGCTCATGTTCCCATTGTTGCTCTGGTGCATCTGGTGGCTGTGCCACAAGAAAGTGAGTGACCCCTGCCCGCACAGCCCTATGTCCCAGGCCCTCACCAACCCCCAACAGGCCCAGGCACATGCCTACCCCATGATCCTGCATGTGGGCAGGTTCCCATCAGCTCCAGGGTCCTCAGACAAGCGAACAAGGCACACACTCGGCCCTTCTACCCTGGGCATAGACACAGCCTGGGCTTCTAAGGGGCCACCTGCCTCATGCTTTCACAGGGAGATGGCCTATGGGGAGAAGGGACCCCAGGTCCCCTGAGACCAGGGCTGCCTCATATCAGGTTTCTGGAGCACTCAGGTGGACCAAGGCTGGAGGACGCCTCTGCTGTTGGGGGAAGAAGAGGCGTCTGCAGGGCCACTGATGGCCCAAAGGGAGAAGGATGCTGGCCAAGAGGATGCATAACTTTGGGGGCAGCTGTGCTCTGCAAATCTCTAGTGCCTTACATCATTCCTTCATCAGTCATTACTAAGTCACCAGGATGTGCTGGGCCCCACACTGGGCACAGAGGGGCAGAGCTACCAGCCTTGCCGACAGGAGCTCAGTCTGGTGTCTGGTCTGGTATTGGTACCTGGGGGGCTGGACAAAGTAGGCAAGTTGGGTATAGCTGGCCTTCAGGGGATGCCAGGGTGGAGTACATGGTGTTAGCTAGATTGATGGAGATTGACAGAAATGGCATCTACCAACATCAGGACAGCTGGGAGGAAGAAGAGGAAAAAAAATTATACCCACCAGCACTTCCATCCCCAGAGGAAGTTCCACCAGGTCCCTGCCCCTCTGGCACATGCCCTAAAATTCATCAATAAATCACTGTCTCATATGAGGTAGGTGCTTTTCAAGCTGCTGCTTCTATGCTGGGACTTGAAGTAAGTGAGTTTGTGTGAGAGCCCTTTAAGAGCAGAGTCTTGGGTTCCCACTATCCTCTGCCTCTCCTGGACATAAGCCCTGCTGATTTTCAAAGCCAGACATTATGAGTGCTCATCTGCCCAGTGCAGGTCCCCCTGGCTTGGGACCAGATGTAGGGCTCAGACCCCTCGCTCCTCAGGGCAGCCCTCCACGATTGTAATATCCTTCCTGCTTGTGCGTCATTGCACTGGGGGTATGGGTTCTGACTGGAACATGTCTCTGCTCCTCCTGCCCAACTTGATGTGGCCTTTTCTTTATATCCTTAGTTGTAGAAAATCTGTTCTGCTAGTCTTCAGGTTGTTCTCAGATAGAGTTGCTCTGCATGTCTTTGTAGTTCTGTGGGAGCAGGTGAGCTCAGGGTCTTCCTACTTCACCATCTTGATCCACCCCCGCTAATGCACCTTTTTAAAAGAATAAATTTCTTTTAATCAGAGGTACAATTTAAATACTGCTTATTATTATTTTTCTTATTATATAAGAAATATATTGTTCAAAATCAAAAGAATAACATAAACATTAACCATAATCCCAATACCTGAAATAACTATTGTTAATGATTTGGCAAGTTTCTTTTGGTATTTTTCTTTGTAAATGCTTTATAATTTTAGAGTTTCAAATAGAGTTATACTATATATGCTGTTTGCATCTCACTTTGTTTCACTTGGTATTATAATTAGAGGAGTTCCACAGTTTAGTAAATAATGTTCAAAAACATGACTTTTAATGACTGCATAAAAACCCATTATATGATTGCATTGTAATTTATGTATTACTAGAATGTGCCTTTATTGCTAATAAGAATAATTGTTGAATTAATTAGAACTACTAGTTGTGAATCATGGAAACCTATCCCAAGCTAGCTTATAGAAAAGGGTAATTTATTCAGCGAATACTGGTGTACATTGTGTAAATGAAAGAATTGAAAATCCAAAGCACAGGAAGATGCAACAATCTCTCATGAATAAATGGGATGAGGAACTCATTCTTCAAGGCCCTTTCTTCCTCCCTCTCCTTCTCTCTGTCTCTCTCACATACACTCTGTTTATGTATGTGTGTGAGTGATCTGCCACCTCTGCTTTTATTTTTTCAATTTCAGTTGCTTCTTTCGATGTATAAACTTCATTTTCTTGGAATGCACACTGTCTTCCACCAAGAAAATGGCTATTGACAACAGCCAAGCCATACTTCTCACTGCCGTACACAGATGCAAACACATATGCACACATGTGCACATCTGTGTGTACACACACACACACACCCCTCAACTCCTTTTATTCAGTTCTAATTCAAAGTGTACAAGTGAAGGGTTTTAATTGATCTGGCTTCAGTCAGTTAACAACCTCTAGCCCAGGGACTGGCATTCTGTAATAATAAGCAGACCCACAGAATTTATGTGGATGTGAATGACCATAACAATTTCTAGAAGTAAGTTGTGCTCTACAGATCACTGTATAGACAACAATTATTGGAATGTGCACCCATGTACATATATCTTTTTGCACATCTATGAAATATTTTGTGATAAATGTCAAGAACTGGAAAAATGGTTCAAAAGGGAAAGAAAATATTTAAGGCCTTTGATATATATCCCCATTTGTACCTAAAGAAATTAGTTATCAATTTGATATCCTTGTAAAATGGGTTTAACTGAAATCTCACTAATGTCATCTTAGTATATTTTAGTAGATGATATGCATATATCATGTTGTTTACATTACAAAAATACCGCAAGTCAAAATACTTAATCTGGTTTATCCGTTCATTAACTATGTGACCATGGACAGATTATTTATCTCTCTTAGCATCAGTTTCCTATGAATAAATGTTTTAAACTGTATAAGGCCTAGTTTTTTGTCATTTACTGAGTACTTAATGAAAAAAAACTGAATATGTTGAAGGAAATTCCTTAACAGTTATGAACGTGGCTGTTTTCTATAATTCTACACCTGTTATCTTTGAATATTTCTCAGGAACCTTAATCTGTCTACTAATCTGGTGATGAGATCTTTTGCCCCAACCTACTCTTCACAAACATCTTCCAGATCTGTGCTTTTTAATCCCTATTGTCCCTCGCTACAGTTCCAGAGATATTTTAAGACTGAAACTTTAAAATCATTTATATGCTGTAAGGGGCAAGATACCTTTTTTTTTTTTTTTGTAGCATTTCTTACATATCCTTTTTTTTTTTAAACATCTTTATTGGAGTATAATTGCTTTACAATGGTGTGTTAGTGTCTGCTTTATAACAAAGTGAATCAGTTATACATATACATACGTCCTCATATCTTTTCCCTCTTGCGTCTCCCACCCTCCCTATCCCACCCCTCTAGGTGGTCACAAAGCACCGAGCTGATCTCCCTGTGCTATGCGGCTGCTTCCCACTAGCTATCTATTTTACGTTTGGTAGTGTATATATGTCCATGGATACCTTTATTTATGAAGGAAATACTTTGGCTTGACTGACAGTGAGGAGACTGAGAATTAAGAGGAGATTAAGAAATCAAGAAACAAATGAGGTAAATATTGTGTCAACTACAGACATTGGTTAGGTATTATTCCATCAGGTGACATGTAAAGAATTAGGCAAGTAGATGAGTAATATTAATTACAAGGAGTCAAATATCTTGGTTAGTAGAAAAGAAAGCATACTTTCTAATCCAGCAATATAATAACTTTTCTAAGATAGATTCATTTACTGTTTTATATGTTGAATTACATTAAGTCATTGAACTATGCCACTGAGAATTATATGAAACATTGAAATCCATATCAAACCATTATTAATGCATTAGAATAAATACCTTTTTTTCATTGAAGAACTTGCATGAATTTTGAGTCTATTCTGACATAAGATGTACATAGGTATTTTTCTCTCAAAAATATTCATGTATTTTAATCAAATGATCACTAATGTCTTTGCATAATGAGTCAAGGCTATATCCTTGACTGTAAATCTAATGGCAATACATTGCTTCTGTTCCTCTACTTTTGTTTGCGATGCTACTTACGTATAAGCAATAAATATTTGAATTAACATTGCTTGCATCTACTAAAAGAAAAAAATGCCGAAATATTATTCTAATGGTTATAAAAATATAAAAGTTTTATGATTTACTAAATATCAAAATAAGTTTGCTGCTTAAACTGAAGGAGGAACTTGTGAGGCATATGAGTAGGAGTGGGCTTGATTAAAGAGAGACAGTCTGTGATTGGTGCCATACAAAGTCACATTTCCTTCCAACAGATTACTGTGGATGGTAATTTACATAAATGTGTACAGTTATTTCATGAGATGTTGTTTGCATAGCTATTTTATACTAATATATTTGTACACCTCTGTAAGCCTAATCTCCATTAAGTTTGATTACAGTACACATTGTGTTCCTTTAATTTCCTTTGGTAAGAAACACCTGGTTGAAATTTCTGTTGTTTCTCAAACACCTTAATAATATACTATCCATGGACCCTTGAATCAAACATTTGCTGTGCATTACTCTAAATTTAATGTCTGTGGGACAAGCAATGTAAAATTACTGAGCAGAAGTCATGTTATTGAATTTTTCCTTCACTTTTTGAGGAAATCAAGGAATGATATTTCACTGTTGTTTCCTTCATGATCTTGTAAAAGTGTATTTTATTATATCACAATTGACCTTCTCATAACCCAGCATTTCTCAGAGTGCTGTTTATCATTTGGTTTTATAAGTGAGAATGCATACCATGACATTTATACACCTTCTGGAAGAATTTACCATTTAAGCAGTACAATCTCATATGTCACATACTAACAGTAGTAGTTGCTTTTTAAGAGAAAACAGATTCAGATTGTTGTGCAATTTCCAGTTTTCCAGTACATTATCGTCATCAGACATGAAAGCTGTGGTTTAGAAATGTTTATTTTTCAGCCAAATAGAATCTAGCTAATGCAGATGTTTTATACTCCATGAAGTAATTTAGGGAATCACTTAACAAACACATTTTCATCAGCGTTACAATTCAAACCATTTCATGGTAGTTGCATTTACAATTCAATTCCCATTAAAACAGCCTCCCAAGCTACAAATCACTGGTCTGCTAAGTACCACCTGAATGTGCCAATAGTTGCACTTAATGTGCTGTGTGGATTGTTGCAGGAAACCAGGTTCTCCTCTATACTTCAGAACTTTGCAGATACCAGGATTATGACTGTTTGTGTTTCACTTTTTGTCTTTTATTGAGAGTGGAAGAAAGAAAAAGTCTGAGGGAAAGAGAAATATGGAGTTGCCTAAAGCCACATGAAATTGCCAGAAATACAATCAAAAGAAGGAAAAAATAGTTTTTGTGGCCATCCTATCACTAAGACTCTTTTGCTAAGCTCTCCTGTAGTCTCCTTCAGAACTGCCAACAAAATTATCTCTTACATTTTCCCACTCAAAGGTAGATATTATTCTTTCCAAACTCATCCTTTACTCAGTTATTTATATTATTCCACTTCATAAATTATCATTTGTCTATACAAGGACACTATAAGACTGATAGGAAAAGCTCTGGAAGATATTCCCACCAGTGCCATCTCTTTGCAAAGGACCAATCATATGCTTATAAAAACAAAAAGTAAATTAAACAGTCAAACATATTTATTGAGTACCATTGTTTGTAGAACATTAGCTATTTAAAAAGAAATGCCATTTTGAGCTGTCTATTGTAGAATTAGAAATTAACTTTGAACAATGGTAAATTAGCCCTTCCTCTTATAATAAAGTATTCTAATTACTAGATTATTAATTAAACCAGACTCAGTACCTGACATTCTACTCTCCAGAAAGAATTAACACTCTTCCACAAAGTGATTATCCAATTTTGGTGATAATTAGCACATAGCAGAATCAGATTTCTCTTTAAGATATGATTTATTCTACTTCATTTGATTCTGGGGGTCATGAAAGAAGCATTTAATGTCCCTAAAAGCCAGTCTGTTAACTTCAGTCACCAAACTACTATCCATCCTGCACATTCTTTTTTTTTTTTTTTTCTGTAGCTGTTTCTTGTTGATTTGGTTTCCCATAAGCCATTATGTAGAACTGCATAGTATAAACCTGTCACAGTTTTTCACTATATGTTATGCAGAGAGTTTCTGAAAATTTTCTCATGAAAATACTCCTTTCAACCTGTGTTTTCAACAAGAGTTATTACCCTTCATCTCTAGTGGCTGAATTATTTGAAGCTGATAAGTCACCTAATAGTTCTCAACTCCCCAAAGCACCTCCATTATGGGGAACTACTTCTGGACTGTCATTTAGTTTGTGAAATATGAAATGCTGCCATGTGGTTGCTTCTCAGAATATCTAAGAGAAGAAAATACAAATGCCAATTGCTCACTAGCTAGAAATCTTAAAAGGATGAACTTATAGTGTTCATGTTAAATTTCTCAAGAGTGATCTCACTTCAACTTATAGAGCTTGCAATCATCTGTTAATATTGTGCTTTAACATTCCAAAACTTAGTTATTAGAAATGAAATGCAGTTAAAATTATTTTTCTACTATCTTTTTATGTTATAAACTAAATATCATAGGAAGTAAACAAAATAATAAATCTAGGGGGAAAAAGTAATAATGGTGGAAATATAAATTTGGTTTGGGGCCTCACCAAACAGTTTAGAATCCTGACAAATTTCCCCATTTTCAAGACCCACACTGGTGGTAGGAAGGTATTAAATAAACATGTTCACATAGAAGAGAAAAATTTAGAGCAAATAAATAGAGCATTCGGTACATAATTTATTATCTAAAATCTAGGAATAAAGTGAAAAGCATTTCAATTTGTATTCTAGGCTAATGTTATATTTTCTGAGTAAATTTATGTTGCTTACAATCAATATTTGCTTGCATACTTTAATAGCCATAAACATTTTCTCATCGTATTACTGTATTCTGTCTGATCAAGTTTTGGGCCGTTATTTGTGTTGTTGTAGGTAAGAGATAGAGAAAAGTATTAAAAGAAGCTCCAAAATGATAATTCACGAATTTAATCAAAAAAAGATCTGATAAGGGCAGTTAAAAGAAAGGGGTAAAGAAATATAGAAATGGGCTCAATTTTAAGAGAGAGTAAAGAGGAATGATTTGCAAGACTAAGAAATAGCCATTTTGCCACAGGAGGTGGTAACAGCCAATGGGAAGATAGCATTAGAGTAGCTGTGTTTCATTAATGTGATTTTCCTTTATCACTTTTTTGACATAATTCAGAAAAGATTTAAAATACTTTACAATGGATTTGAGTGTTTAACAGGTTTTTTACTCAAATGTGACATTGTACTGATTTTAGCTGTTAGGCAGATTGGCTTTATGCCCACTGCATATGTTAGTACAAATCTGTTTTGGAATGGTGGGAGGATATAAGTCAACATGTAAGGATGACAGCTTACACTGCTACTGAGTATACTGTAGGGATTCCATTAGGTTATTAAATTCTAATGGGTCTGTGAATCTATTTATATAGGGGTAAAAGTAATCCTAACTTTATTCTAGAAAATGGGTTGTTATTTTGAGAGAGAAAGGAGAGAGAGAATTATAAATTTGTGCAATAAAAAATTAAATTTCTTTGAATATCTCAGAATACTTTAAAATCCACGGATTTTGATTCTAAAATAATATAACACTTGCCTAGAGAAAATAGACAAATTCATGTAGATAGGTAAGTTTTACTTTGGTTTTGGTTTTTGCTTTTGCTTTAGTGAGGTGTTAAAAGGGAAGTCACTATTAATTGCTTTTGTGTAGAAATTGCTGTTCTTAACTCTTGAAGAATAAGTTATGTTTTCAGGTATTTTAAGATAAAATAAAAGGTGTTATAACCATCCTACCTATCAATATAAGATATGTTATGCTGAAGTAACAGACTATCCTACAATTTCAGTGGTTTAAGTCAACAAATATTTATAATTTGTTCATGCTGCCTGTGCATCACAGATCACTGGGTGGAGGCAGGAGGTGGGGCTGTTCTGCTCAGTGTAATCACTCAGGAACCCAGGCTGGAGTTTTCGTTTTAGCATATCCTTTCATGATGACCGCAGCAAGGAAAGAAGACAGGGTGGATTTTCCTTTTGCTCTTAACACTTCTAACTCCATGTGACCAGCATATGGCATTGGCTAAAGCAAATATATTGACAATACTTAATTTCAAGGGGACTGGTAATTGAAACCCTACATAATACCCAGATGGGGGCAGAACCAGGACTATTTGGTGAACTGTATCATTTATATATCCTTAAAAAAAAAAAAAAAGTCTTTTCTATAGAACTCTGTAATAGCATATAGAGCTACAGTCCAAATAAAAAGTCTGAATTTTACTAAGAAAGGAATTTTAGTGAAAAGCATAGAAACCAGATGAAAATTACAGTTTCAAATGCCAGAAAAGGAAAGAAACCTCCTCTTTCCCCCCCATAGGACATGTAATGAAACCTCAGTAACAGTGCCCAAAGGGTCCCATGTATGCTGTGTAGATTCAAACATTTTTGATGGTACTAATATATTTTCAGGTCATTAAAGTTCAACTTAGTAAGAAAAGAGATTTATTTGAGAATAAATGTGCTATCATGAGTAAATCAAATTTTCTCTAGTGAGGAATGACTAAGTCAGTGTTTCATTTTATTTTATATTCTCACCTTTATTTTTATTTGTTTCTAATTTAGGAATCTCAAAGATTCCTCCTCACTGACCTATTTTCATACCTGTTCCTATTAAACCATGGTGATATTTTCAGCAGCATCTTGTAGGCTCTATTCTTTTCCTTCATAACTTCTCTTTTTACCATACTTGTTTACCTCAGGCATTTGATTATCCTATCTTGTCCATATGACCTTATAAGCAATATTTTCTCTTCCCCTCCTCCTCCTGTTGTTAAATAGTCTATTTTCCTTTCACAAAGATTTTACACACTCAGTCCACTCCATGTTGCTGTTGATGTTGCCAACCTCTGCCATTATTCTGTTCCCTTTCCTTCCCTGTTCTTATTTTGAGCCATGGATTCTGATGTTTGAATTAATTAAGAACTCCTGTAGTAGAAAAGATGTATCTAGAATTCTCTTCCTGTGTTATTTCCTACAGCAATAGAGTAAGTGTGTATTTTTACTCTATGAAAGGACTGGTTTTCCAGCAGTGCCTCCATGAGAATTATTCCCCAGACAGTAAAACAAGCACCATGATATGATATGTATCAGAATGGGGCATCCCTCACCTGAGGTGACTGGAATAAGTCTTGATAGGAAGCTTAAAACATAGTAACACCTGACTGCACATTCAATGTGTTTAGAAGTTTATTTCTTCTATTGGTGTTAATTAAAGGATTAGGGCAACATACGTAAAGGACACCATCCCTGATAACCATGGTTTTCTTATACTGCTTGAACATAAATGAATGAGATTCTGGTGAAGAAACTGGAAGGAAAGCTAGCAAAGATGATAAGCTAGTTCACCTTTCTATGGGAAAGAAAGAGACAGCAGAGGGTTATCTGATTATATAAAGAAAGGGTGGCATGGACATATATACACTACCAAACATAAAATAGATAGCTAGTGGGAAGCAGCCGCATAGCACAGGGAGATCAGCTCTGTGCTTTGTGACCACCTAGAGGGGTGGGATAGGGAGGGTGGGAGGGAGGCAGATGCAAGAGGGAAGAGATATGGGAACATATGTATATGTATAACTGATTCACTTTGTTATAAAGCAGAAACTAACACACCATTGTAAAGCAATTATACTCCAATAAAGATGTTAAAAAAAAACAAAAAAAAACCTTATTGCTCATGAATTTCTGTTTAATGAAAGGCACCTTTAAGAGAATTTTAAAAGTCATAGAAAACAAGAATGAATAAGCAAGTCAAAGAATAGAAAATATTTGTATAAAAAAAAAAAAGAAAGGGCTGGAGAGGAACTCAATGATCAATAGATTCAACATATTCATTGTGCATAGGAAGAAAACAAGACTTAGAGTTAAGCAAAAGTACAGATTGCACCCTTAGTTGTATTAGTTTACAAGGGCTGCTGTAACAAAGTACCACAAACTGGCTGGCTTAAACCAGAGAAATGGCTTGTCCTGCCATTCTAGAGACTAGAAGTCCAAGGTCAAGGTGTTGACAGTTTCCATTGATATAAATCAGGTGACAGTTCCAGCTGCCCTTGATAAAGTTCTTAGGTAAATCAGTCAGGCAGGAGCAATCTTACAAAAACTATGAAATGAGCTAAGCTTTTCTGCTCTATTCACAAGCTACATTCTTTTCTCTTTTATTGAAGATACATTAAAACAATTTTCTAATAAGATATATCTGAATGTGTACATGTTGGCATAGAGCCGAAAGGTACTGAGGGGCTAAATTTTGTCCAGAAAATTGTTATTCCCTGACCATGAAATCTCTTCAGACTGCTGAACATTAAAATGGAGCAGTCTTTCTTTAAAATAGCTATCAAGAGTAAGGGGAGGTGAAATAATATATCCTCCACCAACTCTCTGAGAAAAATCATTCTACTTTGTCTATCAATTCAGCTCAAGGGAATGGTTTGATGTTATTTCCACTATAGCAGTCTATCACAAAGATCATCAGATCTGAAAGAACTTAGCTAAAGAAGCTGAAACAAGGTGCCTTCTTGTAGTCGAAAGATATATTTTCGTGAACATAAGAATCAAAGAGCTTCCTTCTCTGGTGTAAATTCTCTCCCAAAAGGTATCAAGCCGGTCCAGCACCTGAGAAATTTTAATAATTTTTACAACTTATAATATGCCTGAATTTTGAACTAATTCCTTCTATGTTATGATGCTTTTCTGAATTTTTCCTAGTATGTATGGAACATCGCAGGAACGTAATATATTTTCGTGTAAATTACTTCTGTGAGATTAGAAAATAATACTAGTGGGAGATAAGCAAATCTCTACTATCCACATATTTTGTTTCAGAAATAATTATATATATATGAGAGGGAAGTACGTATCTCTGACTTTAACAGGGAGATGGATAATTTCCTCCCTATAGCTCTCACCACATTGCTGCCAACCAACTTATAGTGCCCAACCATCCTGCAAGTGTGAGAGTGAAGGGGGACCTCATCTACACACTTTTATTTTTGTTCTTTCTACCCAGCACATTTCCTCTTTGGTCACCAAATTAGCCTCTTAGTAGCTACCATCTTGCCATTAGGTAAAGTCCCCAGTGTCATATAAAAGATATTTTCCATTATGCACTAAGCTTTTCTTGAGTGTCTTTCTGGATTCACTTTCTAATACTTTCATTCTGTCTCACTGAGCTCAATTGGGCAACATATGTGTAGGAAAGATTTTTCTCTTGTCTCTTTGCATTGAAAATTTTGCTCTTCTTCCTTTGTTTCCACTATCTATACTCCACTATTAGTGTTTTAGTTTTCTTTTAATCTTTTTTAATCTCTCATCTCAGGCCAAACCCCTCCTTTTCCAAAGCCCAGCTCCTGAGAACCTGACCTCAACCCGGGCTCAGGTGCTCCTGCTTGCCCGAGAGGGTGTTATAGGTGGTGGTGTGCTGGAGCAGCTAAGTTGGGCTTGTGAGAGCCAGATGTGTGCATTTTTCCCAACTCTGTGTTCAGTGACTTCAGTAGCTTAGAATTGGCCATGGTGGGAGTGCTCACATCAAACATATTGGCAAACACTACAAATCAGAGCTTTTCCTCTCATTGAGGGCAAATAGGGTTATGAAGTTTCAACTATTAGTTCTGGGCTCCGTGTTTCCAAATTTTCTAGTTCCCTGAGTGGAAAATGGCAACCCTAGTGACTTTCATCATCCTGCAACCCTGCCTTACTTGCTAGCTTAGACTATTATGAATATACAGTACTTTTATTATATCAAGTGCATGTTTGGGGGGATATATCTGAAAAATAAATTCTGAGAAAATGGGTTACTGGGTTAAAAGATACATAAAATAAACATTTTTAATTTTGATAGATAATGCCTAATTGTTCTGTATTTCAAGATTTTGAACTTCTGCTAATAGTGCAGAAAAGTGCATGTCTATTTCTCCACATTCTCACAAGGAATTGGTGTCTCCAAATATTATTTAACTATTCTGAGAAAAAATATTCTTTTGATTTTTATTTCTTTCACTACATGTTATATTGACTTTTCTTATGTATCATTATTTCTTGGAGATTTTATATTTATTTGTTACACTGTTTTTTATTTCTAGCATTTCCTTTTGCTTAGAGTTTCATCTCTCTGCTTACATTATCTATGCATTCTTGCATGTTGTTCACTTTTTCCATTAGAGGCCTTGCCATATTAATTATAGTTATTTTACCTCCCTAGTCTGATAATTCCAATATCTCTGCCACAACTGAGTCTGATTCTGATGCTTTTTTTTTTTCTTCAGACTGTGTTTTTTGCCTTTTAGCACGCCTTGTCATTTTTTGTTGAAAGCCAGGCATGATGTATCAGGTAAAAGGAATTGAGGTAAATTGGCCTTTAGTGTGAGGTTTATCTGTCCAGGAGTTAGGCTATATTTACTGTTTGCTGTAGGTGTCAGAGGCTAAATGTCCTCTAGTGTTCTTGTTTTTGTCTCTTCTGTTGTCTTTAGGTTTCCCTAAAGACTCTTTTTTTTTTTTTTAATGTTGATATACTCTTTTTTAAAATTTTTATTGGGGTATAGTTGATTTACAATGTTGTGTTAGTTTCAGATGTACAGAAAAGTGAATCTGTTACACAAATATATAAATCCACTCTTTTTTAGATTCTTTTCCCATATAGGCCATTACAGAGTATTGAGTAGAGTTCCCTGTGCTATGCAGTAGGTCCTTATTAGTTACCCATTTTATATATTGTAGTGTGCATGTGTCAATCCCAATCTTCCAATTTATCCCTCCCCCCCATTACCCACTGGTAACCATAAGTTTATTTTCTACGTGTGTAACTCTATTTCTGTTTTGTAGGTAAGTTCATTTGTAGCCTTTTTTTCAGATTCTACATATAAGCAATATCATATGATATTTGTCTTTCTCTGTCTGACTTACTTCACCTAGTATGACAGTCTCTCTTGAAATAGGAATGAGCCTTGCAGTTCTTTCAGCTGTAACCCCTCGTAATTATATAGGATCCCAATTAATGTGATGGTGAGGTGTGGGGGAGAGGAAGCATCTATAATTCCATAAATAGGTTTCATTCTTTGAATGAACCCGTGCCCCTGGGCTGTGATCTGCACTCGTGCTTCTCACTTTTTTGTCTTCCCCACCTTGGGTGACGCAGGAAGGCTAACGGGGGCTGGGGTTGGGTGCTTCTCTTCTCGTTGGTCAGTTAGGCTCTGGTAAAATCAAACTGGCCAGGCTCTGGTAAAATAGTTTCCTTTAGGGACAGACATTTGTTAAGAAGAACAGAAGCTCTGGACATACTTCAAAACTGGTACTTCTCCCCTTCCCCTGCCAGAAGCATGAGGGGACTTTTCTCCACTTTTCACACCGAGAACCTGGTGAGATGTCTAGAGGTAAAACTCATGAAAGTGTGGCAGTCCATTTAAGGTTCCTACTGATACTGTCTCCAGCTTTGGGCATCTGCTCCCTGTATAAGTTGTGATTCTCTGTGTTCACCTGTGTCTCCAGTTTTCAGGGCAGCAGTTTTCCCTATAACCACAATTCTCTGATAAATTAAAGAAAAATTGTTGATTTTCAGGGTTTTTTCAGCTTTTATCCTGTTATGAGGATGGAAGTGATGCCTTCCCAACTCTTTACATGTCTTACCAGCCCATTTTATATTTACTCTTTTCAGAAAACTTTTAATTGTTAGCATGTTTAAAATTATTAAAACATTATGAACCCTATTTCACTTCTCCATTGGGAAAGAAACTTTAGGGTACAGCTTAGAGGCTAGGAAATCAGACTTAAATTGCATACCCCATGACTAAGTAGTGCATTTTTGCACCAAGACCTTAGGAACATAATTAACCTATCTTTGCATCAGTTCTTCTTCCACAAAATCAGTTCATCTTCCACAAAAAGAGTAATAATAACTTTCCTATAACATATAGGTGATTGTATGTTCTTTTATTTGATAAATACTAGTTATCTAGACTGGAGGTTGGCAAGCTACGATCTGTGCTCGAAATCCAGCTCACTACCTGTTTTGATGATTAAAGTTGCATTTCTAACACATGGTCAGGTGATGCTCATGCTGCCGGCCCAGGAACCACCCTTTGAGAACCACTGATCTAAGCTCTTCTGCAAAAGAACTATAACCGTCCTAAGAAGTTGAAGCTTATATCTACTTCCTTTTCCCTGAGCTCAGATGAACTTGTTTTGTTTTGAGTCTATTTTCTCATGAAAGAAAAAAAAAAAAAGAATCTCTAAACTCAGGGACACAGCTGAGAGTAGAAAGCCTAACATGACCTCACCTGAAATCTCTCTAGTTTAGCCCTTGTCTCCACCTGTGGAAGCCATTAAACATTCCCAGCTCCCCCTTCCTCCATCTCCGCCACAGGGGGTGCCCCAGGCAGCGTCTCCACCATCATGCAGCCTCCTAGAATCAGATGCTTTTACAGTCTCCTCACTGTGGTAAGAGTAAATCTTTTGTGATATTGACCCGGGAATTTATAGGTAATGTTAACTGAAAGCTAGAGGAGCTCTGTGTGTGAAAGGAGGAGTTAAACAGTTTTCTACTGGGAGGCTTTTCTTTTTGACAGTGTCCAAAGTATCATACTATGACTTAGACATACGTTGTAGTTGGATTGACTTAGTTGAAAGTGTACACAGTTGTAGGTATTGGTTTTAGGGATTATGGGCTGATCCTGTCACTGCATTTAAAATGAAAGAAAAACACATTTTAAATGATCAGCTTTACCTACACTTTTTGTTCATAATAGAGTTATTTAGATTTTAAATGGTGTACAATAGATGACATAAATTATAGCTTTTAATCAGGCTTCTTAAAATTTCCATGAATTGAATTACGTAAGTATCATGCACTTGCTGTATACTAGAAACTGAGAAATATCAACAAAAAAATTGGTAAGAGGCTTTCTTGTTTTGATACATTTATTAAAAGGCAGAATAAACTTAGTATATAAATAATACAAGAAATAATGAGTAAACTAACATATAAATAATACAATGCAGACTTAGATAAATATTCTTAAAATATATAAATGTGTGAACGATCAAAGAAGAGGAGAAACACCTGTGGCCAAGGGAAGTCTAGCCAGTTACGTTGAGAATGTAATGTTGGCCATGGGTCTTGAACAATGGCAGTATTTCCACAGGTGGGCCTGTTGGATGAGGGCATTTAAGTTAATAGAAACAGCATGAGCAAAATCAAGAAGTCAAAGTTTGAACTATTTAGGATGGTAGGTAATATTGTTTGGCTGTAGGTATGTAGGGGAGAAATAGGTGATGAAACTAATACATGTAGATTTTGTGGAATATGTACTTAATCTGGGTTGGTATAAGTAGCAGTTTTTGAGCAGGAAAAGATTTGTCCAGAAATAAAGTACAAGTTGGCAAAGTTGGCAATGAGTTTTGTGCTCTGTGGGGATAAATCAGAAAATAAGATTATGAATATCTGAAATAGGGTAGCGGAAGTTATAAAAAAGAAGATGGGAAATTCAGTACCATATTCATGGAATATATAAATATGTACGTATATATATTATATATATATATATCTTGTTATAGAGTCAGAAGTTTAATATATAAGATTTCAGGTATGTATACAATCATATAGTTAGAAAAAATGCTTGGAAAAAAACAAAGTATACAGTTTGGTCTTTTTTCTATATTGCTGACATATGGTAGAAACATGGAAATATGCATGCTGAAGTATTAACAAGGAGGTTCTCTGAGAGGTGATATCAGGAGTGATGTTTCTTTTTCCTTTTTGCTATTTTCTGAAAGAATAGGTGAGTTGTATTATAAATATCTTGAAGTTTATATTTTTGAACCACATGTGTACTCAACTGAAATTCTTCATTAATCTAGGCTGTTTATTTTAAAGTCCTCTTTAGTGTGTGGTGGACTATTTGTTAGGTTAAAGGAAGTATGACAGCATAGTAATATTGACTACTCATTCATTAACATTATTTGAGCCACTTTTCTTACTTTATAATACCATGCTAACTGAAATCCAGTATATGCATTTTTCCCACTTAGTATTGTTATTTATTGTGGAAATTAGTAAATGTCCCCTGGGACACAAATATGAAAAGTATTAAGGATAAAGATGTTAAGACATATTACATTTAGGAGGATTCAGTTTTATGTTTTAAGGAAAATGGAACTTGTTACAATGCTATGAATATTTTCTTTTAGTTAAGCATCATATAAAAACAACATTATCATGCTTGAATGCCAAAAGAAAGCATTCTTACGTAGTACTTGGCATTTATTAGTTCACACGGGAAAAAGTGGGGGAGATAAAACGTGGTAGTGATGGTTGTAACTGTTTTGGGGATTATGGTGGTTCTATTTACATTTTATTCAATTTTTCTACATTTCCAAGCATTCCTTAAAAAGCATAAAACATACATTTCTAAAATAGTGTAAAAAATTCTTAGAAAGTGTAATGTTTAATTTTATGTGTCAATTTGACTAGGCT
Organism: Balaenoptera physalus; assembly: GCF_965194825.1. Lineage (NCBI taxonomy): Eukaryota > Metazoa > Chordata > Mammalia > Artiodactyla > Balaenopteridae > Balaenoptera > Balaenoptera physalus. The sequence goes on along the minus strand of NC_138890.1, from coordinate 95,208,730 downwards.
AAGGAATGCCCAGATTGCTTGTAAAATATTATTTCTGAGTGTGTCTGTGAAAGTGTTTCTGGAAGAGATTAGCATTTGAACTGGTAAATTGAGTAAAGCAGATGGCCTTCTGAAATGTGGGCAGCACCCAGTCCAGTGAGGGCCCAAATAGAACAAAAAGGCAGAGGAAAGGCTAATTTGTTGTCTCTACTTGAGCTGAGGCCCATCTTCTCCTGCCCTCAGACATCATGCGTGCTCCTAGTTCTCAGGTTTTCAGCCTCCAACCAGGACTTACACCATTAGCCCCCCATTCTTAGGACTTCAGACTCAGACTGAACTAAACTACCAGCTTTCCAGGTTCTCCAGAAACAGATCATGAGGACTTTTTGGCCTTCACAGCAATGTGAGCCAATCCCTATGATAAACAGACAGACAGACAGTTAGATAAACAGATCAACCAATCCTCCCTCACTCTCTCCTTCCCTTTCTTCCATTCTGTTTCTCTGGAGAACCCTAATACAGGGTTAATCATGCAGGTGGTAGCCGTAGTACTATATTTTTATAAAGTTAATAAGTTTGAATAGGTAGAAACTTAAGGCTCTGACTTCTGATGCTTATTTCAAATATGTGACTCATTTATTTACTTACTTAATGAAACAAAATAAACCTACATACATACATACCCCAACCTGAACTGCTGGTGTGGATTGAGTGTGTGATTGATTATAGGATCTGGATAATATGTCATCCCTATTCTGGAATACCATACAATATTAGAGACCTATACATTCATAAGCAAAAAATGATGGTAAAATCTGCTAAGTGTTTAATACAGAAGTATACAAAGTTCTGGGGTAAAACAGGGTAGAAAACACCCATTACTTCCCAGGGATGTAGAGGTTAACAAACATATCAGAAGAAGGGATATTTGAACTGAGTAATTAAACGTTTGAAAGGGGCATAGGAGTGCAGAACAAATACAAAAAGAAGAAAAATGTGCAAGAGAGACATTAAAGAGTATGATATACTCCTTGAATAAGGAGACATACGTCATGACCAGGACATATCGTAAATTTGGGTAGAGGCAGAAAATGAAGCCAGATTAAATTAAGACAGATTGGGGACTTATGGTAAAGTTCTGTAGGCTAAACAATTTAAAACATATCCTGATGTCACAGGACTTACTAAAGATGTCTTAAGCAGAGAATAATTTTGTTTTTATTTGGTGGTGTCAAAAAACAAAATTTAACCATGTAAATTTAAAAGATCTAAAACACTTCATTAAATGATTGATGAATTGGGCAGCATCCCATCTAGCAAGTAGAGGGGAGCTCCAAAGGAGTACAAAAAGGGAAGTGTTTTCAAAGGCGGGACAAGGAAGTCATTAACAGAAAAAAGCATTATTTCACATTAGGTCACCTAGCTTGTGAGGGAAAAGGGTCTTACTTGGTGGGTTACTTCTTCTTTCTTTGGGGGTTGGAGCAGGTCCATGTGACAGTACCTCATTGGTGCTGACCAGAAAATTGCTGACTGACCAATTAAGACAACATTTCTGGGGGAGGTTGAAGCTTCAATTAGGTTAGGTATTAAACCTCAGTTTGGTGGCATGGTCTAGCATAAGTGACTCCATTCGGGCCCTGTGGTTTCTTTTTAACAGTCAATGTAGGGTAATGGTGGGAAAGGGAAGAGATTCGTTACAGAGGTGCCAATTGAGAACTAATTGCGAACTAATCACCCTGAGACAGAAGATCATGTTTTTCTCTCTCTACACTAGGGAACTCTTTAGATTAGGGTATATTTCTAAACACTTTATTATTAGCTAGGTGATTATAATTTCTGTAGAGCTGCATAACCAATCATATTGCTAAACTTGTGTATAGGTGATGATTAAACCTGAATCATAGAAAAGTGTTCCAACTTCTAAATGGCAAGTTTTCTTCTATGGAAACCCTACTCCAAGTACTAGATCTGGGGGGGAGGGGGTAATGGGGGGCAGTGTTCAGGGTCGGTTTTCTCAGGGTTATTCAACTAAATCATTTGCTTCCCCTCAATTAGTTTTTCTCTTTTACCCCAAACATTTTATTTATTCTCTAGTACAAAAAATTTGATTTTTACATTTTTCTCATTATTCCCAGTGTTTTTATTCATCCATAAACTTTATGCCTGGAACTTACAGAAGTTTTTTTAAAATACTAAAATACTAGTATTTAAAGGGATGAGAGGGAGCAGGGGAGGGAGGGATCCCGGACCATGACCAGAACAACAGCAAAACCTATTTTTCAAGCTCTTTTCTCCTTTCTCTGCTATGACCTTCAGAGTCTACTGTGAAATCTGCAGCCTTTCCACCTTCTCGGGGGAGGGCTAAGACTAAGGAACTTAAAATACCTGTCAATGCAGCCCAGTGATCTGAAATGCGTGCGGTCCTGGGCTTTGTCCCTAAGGAATCCTGCTGTCAGTAACTGCCTTGCATCTGTGCTCATCAGATCCTTTCTTTTGAAACTTTGTAGCATTTGCTCGTTTACCTTTTGTAATCTTTCCCCTCTAAAAATATTAATCATTTCCAATTAAATGGAATTTAAATTTCTTTCTGTAGAGATATTGGAGAAGGTGACTGGCGAAAAAGTGATTCTCTTTGCAGCTGAGTTGAGAAACCATTCTAGTTCTTTTTCAGAATAATGACTGTGATCTAGTTCTATACAATGCTTATTAAGAGGATATTTAAAGAATCATAATAAAGATGTGTTTAATGTAAAATGTCCTCAGTGGACTTGGGTCACTCTCTGAAAACTATCTGTGATAGTCTGGCCCTATTTAAACCAGAGTGGGCTATGTCTCAAGCTTTATGAAATATGAATAATATTGTATCACACATTTGCATAGTCACACATATACATATAAGTAATCTATGTATTTTATACTCTGTATTTTTGTAAAAATCCACAAACATACATGTATCTTACTAATTATTTTCATAAAACTTAAAATGAATGGTTAACAATTTGATAAAATTTTAAAACAATTTTGAGATACATATACTAAAACCACATATAAAAATACATATAGCCTGAATTAAGCTATTATACTATAATATTGTATTTATCCAATAGGATAAAAATCTTTCCTAATGTCTGTTGGAGGTTGTGTTACACCGTCAGCCAATAAACAGAAACGTAAAGTTTAAACATGTCAGTTCTGCTTAATATATAATCATCTACCCTTTTTGAAGAGGCAGATTCAAAGACAGTTTATTCTTATATAAATTCACAAAGGTAATTTTTATGTAATATAGAAATAACAGTTTTCTGTTAATGAGATTGCTAATTTACTGGATCACAAACAGAAATGTAGTAATGAATAACCATGAGAGATTTTATATCCCTACAATTCTTACCAATTGATAATACCTTTCTTGTTCATCTACTGGTACACAATATTAAAAAATGTGTGATTCTAGAATTTAATCTCTTTAAATGAAATTCTGAGCCTGAAATTTTATCCAAAACAGACTATCCCATCTACATTTTATATTACGCAGTGTTAAAGAAGTATATAATTCAGGTATGTTTTGGAAGAAGTAAAATTAAGTAGCTATTGTAGACATGAGTTAAAATTTACCACATTTCTGGATATTTAAGCTCGAGATATATTTGAGAAAAGGGAATGAGATACCAGTTAAACTGTATAAACCAACCACTGATATTTAATATAAACAATCACTACATTATTCTTATTCTAGATCTCCTCAACTATATACCGATTTATACTTTAAGAAAAAGAACTTCTATTAGCATTATAGTGAAAATTTAAACTAACAAAGAAAGAAACTGAAACCTTGGACTGTGAGTTAGAAGATTGTGCTTCTAACTCTGGCACTGACACAAATGAGAAATAGGATTTTTGGCAAGTTGTGTGACCTCTCTAGACCTGAATTTCCACATTTATAACATCAGAAGGTTAGCATAAATATATTTTTAAGGTTCTTTCCAGCATTATTTTCTATGACTATGTTTTCTTCGCACTAGCAAAATTAAAAGAAAAAATACTCTAAGCTAAAAGTATACTCTAAATAGTATCAGGAGAACAAGCCAGAGGAGGTGGACCAGGGACAATTGGGGGAGCATCACATGAAGTGATACCTCTTTCTGACTATTGTATGGGTTTTAAGGCTATGCTCACACACTCCTTTCCCTAATGTTTTTCCAAACTGATCTTAAAAATAATCAGGCCAACCACTAACTACCTTAAGATAGTTGGTGAAAGGTTCCACTTTTGGAGAACATGTTCAAGTGGGAGAATAATCCTTCTCTTGTTTATATACCTTTAATTTTAATTCCAAATACACATGGAACTCTACCAGGAGAGGTGGTGAGGAAGTCATGATTTCAGATCTTGTGTAGTTAACAATTTGGTAGGGAAATGGTTGAAGTCAAAACCATATGAAAACCAAATGAACTGTGAATCAAAGTTATTATATCCTAATCACAACTGATAACAGTTTTATAGGTAGCTATTCTAGATCTTGAGACTTCTGAGGTGACCTTCCCTCTCCTTCCCACAGTCAAGCCAGTACATATCTCTAAGGTCATTTACAGCTCCTTCATTAAATTTTTTTTTGTACATTCCAAGTGGTGTGTCCCTTAGGATACTGAGCTTGGTTTTACACATCTTGAAAATACTGACAAAAATACTGGCGATTACTTGTTAATCACCATGGTTTTAACATTGTTGACTCAGTTTTTACCGCTCTGTTTCAGTTATCATTTTTAAGAGAGTCCTTTTTTATTTATTTTGTTTTTAGACCATAAAACTAAAGCCTTTTTTTCCCCTACCATGCAAATCACACAGTGTAGTTTCGATGGTTCACTGCTTTCTATCTACTTTTGGTTGTATCTCATGAATTCCCTTGATGTTCTTCTAAGAAGGAAGCTAAATTTTTATTACTGTCTTGTTTTCTTTTACTCAAAAAGTAGATAGAGGTCATATCCTAGGACGCTTTTCAAAAACAAACATAGAAAGTATATGGACTAATAAAATGGGCTTGTATAGCATTTTACCATATAAATTGATGCCTCACAAAAATCAAGTTGTATTAAAAGTAGCTTAAAAAAACTAATTTTTTTTACGCCTTATACTCTTACAAACTTCTCAGTAGAGTTAAGAATATATGTATATGTTAGGACTTCCCTGGTGGTCCAGTGGTTAAGATTCTGCGCTCCCAATGCAGGGGGCCCAGGTTCGATCCCTGGTCAGGGAACTAGATCCCACATGCATGCCACAACTAAGAGCCCACGTTCCACAACTAAGACCCAGTGCAGCCAAATAAGTAAATAAGAATATATGTGTGTCTATAAGTTAAGTTTAGAAACAATTAGTTTGTTACGGCCCAAACAAACAACTGTAGAAAAGCTTGAACAATTCAATCAACAGAACATTCCATTTAAATAAAATTATTTTGCGGGCTTCCCTGGTGGTGCAGTGGTTAAGAATCTGCCTGCCAATGCAGGGGACACGGGTTCAAGCTCTGGTCCGGAAAGCTCCCACATGCCACGGAGCAACTAAGCCAGTGTGCCACAACTACTGAGCCTGCTCCCTACAGCCCATGAGCCACAACTACTGAAGCCCACGCACCTAGAGGCCGCGCTCCGCAACAAGAGAAGCCCCTGCAATGAGAAGCCCAAGCACCACAACAAAGAGTAGCCTCCGCTTGCCGCAACTAGAGAAAGCTCGCGCACAGCAGCAAAGACCCAACACAGCCAAAAATAAATAAAATAAATAAAAATTTTTTAAAAATTATTTTGCAATATCTTCCTTAATTAGCAATTGATTTGTGTGTTGGCATCAACTACACTGGAGTGGTTAATTCTCATATATTATTTTTTCACAAATGTTTCCAACACAAAATCTTATAATTTTAATGCACAATAGTTTGTTTAAGGCAATGCCTAGATTTTCAAACATTTTTCCCTACTATAACTGAACACAATGGTCCTTCTCAATACCTATGTATGATAGGTACCTACAAATTTTAAGTGCACAAGGAGAAGATTTTTAGTTATTTTATACAGTCCTATAACAATCCAATTTTTGGACTCATCATCAAACCAAAGGTTTCCTTGTGTTTATTGCAGTTATATTAGTCAGAGTTCTCTAGAGAAAAAGAACCAATAGGATAAATATGTATATATATATGTGATATATAGTATATAAAGAGGAGACTTATTATAGGAACTGGCTCATGCTAATAAGTCGCACAAACTGCTGTCTGCAAGCTGGAGAACCAAAAAGCCAGTGATGTAATTCAGTCTAAGTCTGAAAACCTGTGAATCAGGGGGCTGAAGGTGGAAGACCTGGTCTGTGTGTGAAAGCCTGAGAACTAGGAGCCCCAGTATCCAAGGTCAGGAGAAGATGGGTCTCAGCTCATGCAGAGAGCACAAATTAGCCCTTCCTCTGCCTTTTTGTTCTCTTTGGGCTCTTAATGGATTGAATGATGCCCTTCCACATTGAGGAGGGCCATCTGCTTTCCTCAGTTCACCAATTCAGATGCTCATCTCTTCCAGAAACACTCTCCTAGACACACTCAGAAATAAAGTCTTACCAGCTATCTGGGCATTTCTAGAAAAATCACACTGCCTTTTGTAGAAATTTCATATAACAAATAATACAGTATATAGTCGTTTTTATCTGGCTCCTTTCATGTCACATGGTTTGAGATTTGTCCATGTTGCTGCATGTCTCAGGTGTTTTTTTTCCCCTGAATATATTCCATTTTATGGATATACCATATTTTGTTTATCCATTAAAGAGTTGATGAACATTTGGATGATTTCCAGTTATTGGCTATTATGAGTAATGGGATAATGAATATTTACATATAATTTTGTGAACATGTGTTTTCATTTCTTTTGGGTAATAAAATATGGGTCACGTAGAAACTGTATGTTTAACTTTTTAAGAAAGAACCAAACTATTCTAAAATGACTGTTACATTTCTACCTGCAATGTATGAACCAGTTTCTCTACATCCTTGCCAACATTTGCTATTAGTCTTTTAAAATTTTTATCCATTTTAGCAGTACCTCTTTTGGTCTTAATTTTTATTTCCCTAATGGTGTCTCATTGTAGTTGTTTTTTTTTAAATAAATTTTATGTATTTATTTATTTATTTTTGGCTACGTTGGGTCTTTGTTGCTGCGCACAGGCTTTCTCTAGTTGTGGCGAGCGGGGGCTACTCTTCATTGCGGTGCGCGGGCTTCTCATTGCGGTGGCTTCTCTTGTTGCGGAGCACGGGCTCTAGTTGCATGGGCTCAGTAATTTTGGCTCCCGGACTCTAGAGCACAGGCTCAGTAGTTGTGGCGCACGGGCTTAGTTGCTCCGCGGCATGTGGGATCTCCCCGGACCAGGGCTTGAACCCGTATCCCCTGCATTGGCAGACGGACTCTCAACCACTGCGCCACCAGGGAAGCCCTCATTGTAGTTTTAAGATGTATTTCCCTAAGGACTAATGATGCTGAGCCATTTGTATATCATCTTTATTAAATCATCTGTTCAAATATTTTGCAATTTTGTTCTGATGAGGTTTATCAATTTTATTATTGAGTCATAGAGTGCTATATATATTATGGATAAAAGCCCTTTATCAGATATATGCTTTGAAAACATTTTCACCATTTTCTTAATGATGTGTTTGAAGAGCAAACATTTTGAATTTGATGAAGTCCTTATATTTTTCATTTATTGATTATGCTTTTAACATCATATTTAAGAACTTTGTCCAACTGAAGGTCACTTAAAGTTTCTCCTATGTTTTCTTTTATATGTTTTTAACTCTTACCTTTAGGTCTATAAACCATTTCAAGTTTATTTTAGTAAGGTATGAGCTGAGGGAAAAGGTTAATTATTTTTATATGGATAGCCAGTGTTCCCAGGACCATTTTTGAAAATACCATTATTTCCTTTATTCAATCACCTTGTCTTCACCAAAATAAATTGGTGCATAGGTGAGGGTTTATTTCTGGATTCTTTATACCACTCAATTGATGGGAATGTTTACCCTTATGCAAATAATATGTCCTCTTGATTACTATAGTTTCATAATAATATTTGAAAATAGGTGAAAATCCACTAACTGTTTTTCATTTATGATATATTTGGCTACACCAGAAACTTTGTATTTCCATACACATTTTATGACCAACTTATGTGTTTCTACAAATACGCCTGTTGGGATTTGGTGGAGATTTAGTTTTCTGATACATGAACAAGGTATATCTGTCCATTTATTAAGGTGGTCTTTAATTTTTCTCAGCATTGTTCTGCACATTTTGATGTACACACTGCACTTTTTTGTTGAACTTATTCCTAAGTATCTTATTTTTTTTGGTACTATTGTGAATGAAATTATATTCTTAATTTTATTTTCAGATTGTTTGTTGCTAGTATATAGATATGCAATTCACTATTGTATATTGATCTTGAATCTTAAGAAGCTGGGAAAATAATTTCTAATACATAGTGATTTTAAGTTTCCTTAGGATTTTGTACATAAAAAATAATGTTGCTGTGAGTAAAAACAGTTTGACTTCCCCCTTTCGAATCTGCATGCCTTTAATATCTTTTTATTACCTTACTTCAATGTCTAGGGCCTCCAGTACACTGTTGACTAAATGTGATGTGAGTGGAGTCGGTGTCCTATTCCTGATCTTAGAAAGAAATGTTCAGTTTTTCAGCACTAAGTATGATGGAAGCTGTAAGTTTTTTGGTGGTACTCTTCATCAGGATAAAGTGTTTATTATGAATGGTGTTTAATGCGGTCAAATGCTTTATCTCTATCTATTAAGTTGACCATAAGAATTTTACCTGGTATTATATATAAATTATTATTTTTATTTTTCAGATACTAACCCAATCTTGCAATCCTGAGCTAAATATCACTTGCTCTTGACTGATTCTCATTTTTATATGTTGCCAAATTTGGTGTGCTAATATTTGTTAAGGACTTTTATGTTTAGGTTCTTGAGGGATATTGGTTTGAAGTTTTGTTTTTTTGAGATTTTTTTTTTCTTCTGACTTTGGTATCAGGGTAAGATTAGAGTTTTAGAATTGCGAAATATATCCTTGTCCTTTATTTTTGGAAAAAGTTTTTATACAATTGGTAGTATTTCTTCTAAAAAACAAATTTGTTAAAAGTGTAGATCTCAAGTTGTGTGCTCTTACCACATGCACAAAAATGGCACACGAGAAAACTTTTGGAGGTGATGGGATGTCTAGTACCTTCGTTGTGCTGATATTTCATGGGTGTTTGCATGTACCCAAGTTCATCAAATGGTAAACATTAAAAATGTTCAGTTTTTGTATATTAATTATATCTCAATAAAGATGTCTTTTAAAAATTAACCACTGAAGTTTTCTAAATTTGAACTTTATGGGAAGATTTGTAATTGTCTTTATTTGTAATTATTGAGTTCAGATTTTATTATTTTCTTTACTCAGTTTTGGTAATTTTGCATCTAACAATTTGTCCATTTTAGATAGTGGTTTCGGATTTTTTTCCATAATATTCTCATATAATTCTTATAAATTCTGAAGATCGGTAGTGATATATCATCTTTTATTCCTGATTTTAGTAATTGTGTTTTGTCTTTTTTTTAATCTGTTCCATTCTAGCTAAGATGCAACAATTTTGATGGTCCTTACCAGTAAGCCGACTTTTGGTTTCATTAATTCTATTTTTTCTTTTTATTTCATTGATCTTTACTCTGATTTTTTTCCTTCCACCTTCTTGCTTTTGGTTTAATTTGTTTATTTTTGTGTTTTATTTTAGTTTCTAAGATTGAAGCTTTGTTTATTAACTTGAGGCCTTTTATTTTTAAAGTTTATCGGATTATAGTTGATTTACAATGTTGTGTTAGTTTCAGGTGTATGGCAAAGTGATTCAGTTATACATATACGTATATTCATTCTTTTTCAGATTCTTTTCTCATATAGGTTATTAGGAATATTGAGTAGAGCTCCTTGTGCTATACAGTAGATCCTTGTTGGTTATCTGTCTTATATATAGTAGTGTGTATATGTTAATCCCAAGCTCCTGATTTATCCCTCCCCCACACTTTCCTCTTTGGTAACCATAAGTTTGTTTTTGATAACTGTATGTGTGTTTCTGTTATGTAAATAAGTTCATTTGTATCATTTTTAAAATTAGATTCCACCTATGGGTAATATATGATACTTGTCTTTCTCTGTCTGACTTACTTCACTTAGTATGATAATCTCTAGGTCCATCCATGTTGCTGCAAATGGCATTATTTTGTTCTTTTTTATGGCTGAGTAGTATACCATTGTATATATATACCACATCATCTTTATCCATTCCTCTGTTGATGGACATTTAGGTTGCTTCCATGTCTTGGCTATTGTAAATAGTGCTGCAGTGGACATTGGGGTGCATGTATCTTTTCAAATTAAGGTTTTCTCCAGATAGATGCCCAGGAGTGGGATTGCTGGATCATATGGTAGTTTTATTTTTAGTTTTTTAATGAACCTCCATACTGTTCTCCATAGTGGTTGTACCAATTTAAATTCCCACCAACAGTATAGGAGGGTTCCCTTTTCTCTACACCCTCTCCAGCATTTATTGTTTGTAGACTTTTTGATGATGGCCATTCTGATAGGTGTGAGGTGATACCTCATTGTAGTTTTGATTTGCATTTCCCTGATAATTAGTGATGTTGAGCATCTTTTCATGTGCTTTTTGGCCATATGTATGTCTTCTTTGGAGAAATGTCTAGGTCTTCTGCCCATTTTTTGATTGGGTTGTTTTTTTGATATTCAGCTACATGAGCTGTTTGTAAATTGGTTAATCCCTTGTCAGTTGCTTCATTTGCAAAATTTTCTCCCATTCTGTGGGTTGTCTTTTCATTTTGTTTATGGTTTCCTTTGCTGTGAGGAGGCTTTTAAGTTTAATTATGTCCCATTTGTTTATTTTTGTTTTTCTTTCCATTACTCTAGGAGGTGGATCCAAAAACATATTGCTACAATTTATGTCAAAGAGTGTTCTACCTATGTTTTCTTCTAAGAGTTTTCTAGTGTCCGGCCTTACATTTAGGTCTTTTATCCATTTTGAATTTATTTTTGTGTATGGTGTTAGAGAATTTTCTAATTTCATTCTTTTACATATAGCTGTCCAGTTTTTCCAGCACCACTTATTGAAGAGACTGCCTTTAATCCATTGTGTATTCTTGCCTCCTTTGTTATAGATTAATGTACCATGGGTGTGTGGGTTCACTTCTGGGCTTTCTATCCTATTACATTGATCTATATTTCTGTTTTTGTGCCAGTACCATAGTATTTTGATGATTGTAGCTTTGTAGTATAGTCTGAAGTCAGGGAGTCTCCAGCTGCGTTTTTCTTTTCAGGATTGCTTTGGCTATTCAGGGTCTTTTGTGTTTCCATACAGATTTTAAATTTTTTTGTTCTAGTTCTGTGAAAAATGCCCTACAAATTTCCTTTTATTTCTTTTTCTTCTCTGATTGCGACGGCTAGGACTTCCAAAACTATGCTGAATAATAATGGCAAGAGTGGACATCCTTGTCTTGTTCCTGATCTTAGAGGAAATGCTTTCAGTTTTTCACCATTGAGAATGATGTTTGCTGTGGGTTTGTTATATATGCCCTTTATTATGTTGAGGTAATTTCCCTCTATGCCCACTTTCTGGAGAGTTTTTATCATAAATGGTGTTTAATTTTTTCAAAAGCTTTTTCTGCATCTATTAAGATGATCATATGGTTTTTATTCTTCAGTTTGTTAATGTGGTGTATCACACTGATTGATTTGCAGATATTGAAAAATCCTTGCATCCCTGGGATAAATCCCACTTGATCATGGTGTGTGATTCTTTTAATATATTGTTGGATTTGATTTGCTAGTATTTTGTTGAGGATTTTTACATCTCTGTTCATCAGTGATATTGGTCTGTAATTTTCTTTTTTTGTGATATCTTTGTCTGGTTTTGGTATCAGGGTGTTAGTGGCCTTGTAGAATGAGCTTGGGAGTATTCCTTCCTCTGCAATTTTTTGGAAGAGTTTGAGAATGGTAAGTGTTAGCTCTTCTCTAAATGTTTGGTAGAATTTGCCTGTGAGGCCATCTGGTCCTGGACTTTTGTTTGCTGGAAGTTTTTAAATCACAGTTTCAATTTCAGTACTTGTGATTGGTTTGTTCATATTTTCTATTTCTTCCTGGTTCAGTCTTGGAAGGTGTCCTTTCTAAGAATTTGTCCTTTTCTTCTAGGCTGTCCATTTTATTGGCATATAGTTGCTTATAGCAGTCTCTTATGATCCTTTGTATTTCTATCCATTTTATTGGCATATAGTTGCTTATAGCAGTCTCTTATGATCCTTTGTATTTCTGTGGTGTCCATTGTAACTTATCCTTTTTCATTTCTAATTTTTTTGGTTTGAGTCCTCTCCCTTTTTTTCCTGATGAGTCTGGCTAAAGGTTTATCAATTTTGTTTATCTTCTCAAAGAAGCAGCTTTTAGTTTCATTGCTCTTTTCTATTGTTTTCTTCATCTCTATCTTTATGATTTATTCTTTTTTTAAAAAATTTTCATTGGAGTATAGTTGATTTACAATGATTTCTTTCCTTCTACTAACTTTGGGTTTTGTTTGTTCTTCTTTTCCTAGTTGCTTTAGGTGTAAGTTTAGGTTGTTTATTTGAGATTTTTTGTTTTTGTTTTTGCAGTAAGATTGTATTGCTATAAACTTCCCTCTTAGAACTGCTTTTGCTGTGTCTCATAGGTTTTGGATCATTGTGTTTTCATTGTGATTTGCCTCCGTCTAGGTATTTTTTATTTCCTCTTTGATTTCTTCAGTGATTCATTGTTGTTTAGTAACATATTGTTTAGCCTCCATGTGTTTCTGTTTTTTTACAGTATTTTTCCTGTAATTTATTTCTGATCTCATAGTGTTGTAGTTAGAAAAGATGCTTGATATGATTTCTTCCATTTACCGAGGCTTGATCTGTGGCCCAAGATGTGGTCTATCCTAGAGAATGTTCTACGTGCACTTGAGAAGAATGTGTATTCTGCTGCTTTTGTATGGAATGCTCGATAAATATCAATTAAATCCACCTGGTCTAATGTGCCATTTAAGGCCTGTGTTTCCTTATTGATCTTCTGTCTGGATGATCTGTCCATTGATGAAAGTGGGGAGTTAAAGTCCCCCACTATTATTGTGTTACTGTTGACTGTCCCTTTTATGGCTGTTAGTATTTGCCTTATATATTAGGATGCTCCTATGTTGGGTGCATATATATTTACAATTGTTATATCTCCTTCTTGATTGATCCCTTGATCATTATGTAGTGTCCTTCTTTGTCTCTTGTGACAGTCTTTTTTTTAAAGTCTATTTTGTCTGTTATGAGTATTGCTACTCCAGCTTTCTTTTGATTTCCATTTGGGTGGAATACGTTTTTCCATCCCCTCACTTTCAGTCTGTATGTGTCCCTAGATCTGAAGTGGGTCTCTTGTAGACAGCATATATATGGGTCTTGTTTTTGTATCCATTCAGCCAGTCTACGTCTTTTGGTTGGAGCATTTAATCCATTTATGTTTAAGGTGATTATCAATATGAATGTTCTTACTGCCATTTTGTTAATTGTTTCAGATTTGTTTTTGAAGGTCTTTTTTCTTCCCTTCCTCTTTTGTTCTCTTGTGATTTGATGACTATCTTTAGTGTTATATTTGGATTGCTTTGTGTGTATCTATTGTAGATTTTTGGTTTGTGGTTCCCATGATGTTTTGATATAGCAGTCTGTGTATGTAGAAGATTGTTTTAAGTTGTTGGTCTCTTAATTTACAATGCATTTCCAACATCCTGCATTTGTACTCTCCTCATGATTGCTGGTTTTGATATCATATTTGTGTGTGTGGGATTTCCTCCCTTTATGTTTGTTGAGGCATTTTTTTAAATATAAAATTTTAAGCTATAAATTTCCTTCTAAGCACTGCTTTACCTGCATGCCATGAATTTTGACATGTTGGTTTTTTTTAATTAGTTTACTTCAAAATACATTGTATTTTCCTTATATATTTCTCCTTTGATCCATCGGTTGTTTAGAGCTGTATAGGTTGCCAAATACTTGAGAATCTCCCTAAGTTCCTTCTGCTACTGATTTCTGCCTTAATTCCATTGTGGTCAGAGAATATACTGATTGTGATCTCAGTCCTTTTAAGTTTATTAAGATATGCTTTAGAGCCAAGCAGATGGTCTATCTTATGCTTGAAAAACAAAGTGTGTTCTTCTGCCTTTGTGTGGAGTATTCTATAAAGGTCAGCTAAGTTGTTTGATAGTGTTGTTCATGTTCACTGTACCCTTCCTGATATTCTGTTTAGTTGTTTCGTCAATTAATAAAAATGGTATATCAAGTCTTTCAACTCTATATTATTTTCAAAGCAGTTTTTTTTAAATTATTTATTTATTTATTTATTTTTGGCTGTGTTGGGTCTTCATTTCTGTGCGAGGGCTTTCTCCAGTTGCAGCAAGCGGGGGCCAGTCTTCATCACGGTGCGCGGGCCTCTCACTATTGCAGCCTCTCTTGTTGTGGAGCACAGGCTCCAGATGCGCAGACTCAGTAGTTGTGGCTCACAGGCCTAGTTGCTCCGTGGCATGTGGGATCCTCCCAGACCAGGGCTCAAACCCATGTCCCCTGCATTAGCAGGCAGATTCTCAACCACTGCACCACCAGGGAAGCCCTCTATATTATTTTCTACTCTTGATTTTGTCAATTTTTTGCTTCCTGTATTTGAAGGTGCTACATATTTATTCAAGAGATACTAAAGCACAAAGGCGTGTATACAAATGTTCATGGCAGCTTTATTCACCATAGCAAAAAAAAAAAAAAAGGAAACAATCCAGATATCTTTCAAACATAATGTAGCCTATCTACACAATAGAATACTATTCAGTAATGTTTTAATATCAAGAAAAACTAAAACAGCTTATTGATATCTGCAACACGGATTGAAATATAAATTAGTATTTTGAGTGAAAAAAAGCCATACTCAAGTCAATCATTGGTTGCTTGGGGCCAGAAGCAGTGGGAAAAATAGACTGCAAATCGTCATGGGAAGCTTTGTGGTGGAGGCTGAAAATGGTCTGTATCTTGATTGTAGTAGTGGTTTCACAGGTGTGTATATCTGACAAAATTTATCATATTGTAAATTTTAATTGGTGTACTTTATTGTATATTATATATATTTGTGTATACACTCAATATAGCTGATAACATAAATAATTCAATGTGTATCATTATCCTTAGTCATGTGGGCTGCTTCCTTTGGAAAACCTGCTTATATAAATTTGAGATAGATGAATACCTTCCAGTGGCAATAAAGAAGGCAATATAAAGACAATAGAGATGTTGTAAGTTTGTAGAATGGAAACTTAAATTATGCCTCTCTTACGCACAAATGAACCCAGATTTAACAATCCTAAGTAGTTTTGGCTAAAATTAGTTACACACAATATCCCTCATAAGTATTTCATACTCTGTTTCATAAACTATCATTACAAGCATTATGATATTTATTTATTAATAATATATAAATAAATAAGCAAACAATCCTCCACCTAGTCATAGTACTAAATGACCAAAATAGCAGAGATTATGGTTGAGTTAATCTTTGCTTTATTTATTTATTTATTTATTTATTTATTTATTTATTTATTTATTTATTTTTAAAGATTTTTTTGATGTGGACCATTTTTAAAGTCTTTTATTGAATTTGTTACAATATTGCTTCTGTGTTTTTTATGTTTTGGTTTTTTGGCCATGAGGCATGTGGGATCTTAGCTCCCTGACCAGGGATCGAACCCACACCCCCTGCACTGGAGGGCAAAGTCTTAACCACTGGACCACCAGGGAAGTCCCAATCTTTGCTTTATTTTGTATGACTTTGCAAAGCAAGTAGTCTCTAAATTATTCAGAAGAGACGATCAATGTGTCATTTTTTAAAGATGGCTAATTATTTGTTTTTCAGCCATCATTCCTTGAGCTCTTCATCTACTGTTTCAGGCCCTAGGATATACACAAAGCAAGTTTGATATGGTCTTTGCCCTCACTGAAGTTAAAATCCAGTAGGAGCAAGCAATGAATTATTAACTGTATGAAGTGCTATAAATAAATATAAAATGATACAGGACAGTATTAAGTGTGAGGTTGATGGCGGCTCCTTAAAATTAAGTAGATGTGTACTTTAAAGTGGGAATCATTCTGAGGAGATGATATTTGTACATTGACCTTAAGTATGAAAGGACGTCACTGTGTGAATATCTCCAGGAAGAGCATTCAAGACACAGGTCATAGATATCAAATGCCAAGTGCTGGAGACCAGAATGAGCTCCATATGTTCCATGTAAAGAAGGGAGGCCAATTGAGCCTAAAGTTGGTGGATCATGTTGGAATTGGGTGAAAGGAGACAATTCATTAATTTAAGCAATTAACCAAACAGTATTTTTTCCCAGCTAAAATTCCTCAAATTCTAGTTCTCTTAAAATGTTTTTAAACTTTAAAGTTAGCATGTGACACTATGGGATAGACTTTGTTGGTATGAAAAAAATTAAGGTCAAAATAAAATTTGAGAACTTTATGTAAAAAAATTTTCGTGAAGTGGCACTTTTTAAAAAAAATCTCTGTTATTGTAAAAAAAAAAATCTCTAACTGTAAAACTAACAAGTATTTTAAAGTAAATATTCAGTCTTTGCCTGGCTGTTTAGATATACATCTTTAAAAATTGGAAATGCCCACTTCACCAACTGAACATGAAATTTAAAGAATTCAGTTGCAGTATGTTAAGCTGAAGCATGGACCACACATTGACAGTTCATATCTTGGGTTATGTGCAGTTTAGGAAAAGAGCAAGAGAAGTTTAACCACTAAAATGTAAGCAGACTGTCTTTACTTCAAGCAGCAATTGCTCTTTTGAGTTAACTTAAATCATTCAGTAATTTTCCATAATTTGAGGAAATGCATGTCTAATAAAAGATGTGTGTGTAAATATGAAGTTAAATTTTATATTCATTGTTCAGTTGACTTTGAACTGCTCATATGTTCACCTGCTCAGAAATTTCTAGTTGGCTGATGTGAAATTTTTTAACCTTTGCAATTTGTTAAATAAAAATTTCATTACATGGCCCCAAGTAGCAGATTTAATTAATGTTTTTAAAATATTCATTGCCTTAGACACATTTATCATTTAAGTTTCAGCTGCCTCATTGTCAGCTTCTAAGCATTTAGAGTTATAATACTGAAGCAGGAGTCTATATAATGTTTGATTAGTGACCCTCAACCAGCAGCTTTCTCCTTTCTTCCATTCAGTTTTCATATTTCAGACCTCTTGGTTTTCTTACAAAATACAAAATACAAATAAGTCATAATCTAAAATAAATGGATTCTTTATTGCTGTCCCCTATTTGATAGCCGAAAAATAACCTCCTTGAATAAATAGATACATGTATACATAGATAGGTAACTAACAAAAAAGAAACAAAGGAAAAAGACTGGCTCGATCCATCAGGGAAGCAGTAAATGCCAGCCATATGGTCAGGTGCTGACTATGCCTTATCTTTAAAACTAAGATAAATGAAACTTAAAACTAATTAAAGGGGAAAAAACCAGATTCAAAACCAAGTCGTTATGGCCCCAAAGCTGTGGTCTTTCCTTTGCGCCATGTTGCCACTAGGAGACAGTGTTAAAAACAATAAATTAATTGGTCCTCTATTATTAGTCTGCTTTGTTTTTATGCATTAATGGATATTAAAAATTATAATAGTACTTTTCATTAGGTCAGTAACTTGGCACTGGTCCTGAGCAGAGTATGTACCTACTGGGTCCCAAAAAGTGGCTGCTTTCAGGTCCCTTTCCTTGGCCACAGGTCACCAAATGACTGTCTCCGTTTTATTCAAGTCCAGCTGTATTGAAAAAGAGTAAAAAATATATTAATAGGAACACATATTTTAACATGTCTTTTTTGACACTTTGCCCCTTTCTCATCATCTAAAGAGAGTTCTGCCTTTTTTCACTCAATGTTTTCTCACTTTAGTGAGAAAGGGTCCTATCACCAATAAATTTTTGATGTACAGTTTGGAAAAGTAGAGGAATAGACACAACAAAAATAGTCTAGCATATTCTAGATAGAAAGGTTGTGAGAGCAAAAGAAGTGCTAGGAATTCTGGGTACAGAGGCAGGTGAGAGAGGATGGAGGGGGTAAGATTAACATAAGAGATGGCCACGAGGACGATGTGGAAGGGATGCTCTTCTGGAGTTTGGATAGTGAAAATCTTTGGGGTTTGGGAAGTAGATAAACAATTTCTGAGTCAATGAAAGGAGATTTTGGTAAATTTTATGCATTACATAGTTTGTCTTCTGGATTATGGGGTGCTTGCATAAAACTGTGACAGGCTACAGGCTTGGCCATTTGCTGTAAGGCAATGCTTTATCCATATGTGAATATAGACTGGAAAACTGCTGCTGAGAGAGCCTAGCACAGTCAGGCTCTGTTGTAGAATCTCTTGGAGTTACAAGGAAAAGTTGTGACTGAGCTTTACTGTGGATGGCCTTAGGTATAAAAGATTGAGACAAGTTATGCCAGAGTGCTAAGATTTGTGTATCCTAAATTAGGGTTACAGGTGCTCAGATATCTGAAGTTATTCAAGAAGAGTGATACCAGCAGAAGCAGTATCCAATAATGACTTTCTCATTTTGAGCACAATATGGGGTACTTTGTTAAAATACCCTTCTGTCTAGGAGAGCTGCTTATTTCATTCACTATTTTATATAAAGAACTTATTAAATGATCTATACCCTAACAAGAAGAAGGGAGTCTTTTTCTATCTTTTAAAAGACTATTCCGCAAACAACACCCTTTAGTTTTTTAAAGATATTATAAATGAGTTGACCTATTTCAAAATCAGTGTAGGGCTTTGGATCATGTTTCCTTGAAATAAACACCACTCCAAAGATAGACCCAGTGCGTTAGGTTCATAAAGTTTACAAATAGATAAAGAACTGGGGAAATGAGCAGGTAGACTAATGAGAAATGGAGAGCAGGGTTATGTTAAGATAGCAATGGGGTCAGGAGGGAGAATACTGATGAAGCTGAACCAGCAAACTCTTACCTCTTATACAGGAAAAAGACAATAGAACTTAAACTGGTCAGAGAAAATAGGACAGTGGACTATACCTGTTTATTGGAACATTTTCATAATTTTTTCAACAGACATGTATACAGCAGATAAAAGCATACTAGGGCATCATATCTGAAGTCAAAGTCATTACTTCTGGGATCTTATTTCAGAGCTAAGCCCTTTATACACTGCAGCTGGGAGGGCACTGCCACTGCCTCAGGAATCACACAAGCAGTTAGATGTGCAGATTAGACCAGAGACATATGTTTGTTTTGTCTTAGCCTGTTTGGCTCACTCACTGGTACGTAAGTCATTGCCAAATGTTTTCTTGGAGTCAGTGGCGACATGAAGATAAAGATTGTGAACAACTCAATAAAATGGATAGAGTCATATAAGCCTAATTTTAAGACTTGCTTGAGAAATACCTAATAAAAATGCTATAAAACACTCAAACATAAAGCTTTATGTAAATAGTAATTAATATTTTTATACAGAGATATAAAATGCAGTTAATAAAAGAGTAAGCATTAACATGGCATGAGTATTCTGGCACATTGACTGTCCTGTACTCTGTAAGTTAATTCCTGCAGACTACTTCAGAAATAAAATACTAAAGTGAAAATGATGTCATTTTAATTTTAGTTCTGCTTTGAAGACAAACATGCTGAAAAAAAACAGTGTGCCAAAAAGGTGGTTAATTACTAGAGTTCTGCTCTAGAGACACATTCAAAGTACAATTACTCTATATGTAAGATGGCTAGTTACTTGAGTTTCTCAATTCTGAAAGGTGATCAGATATGCCAGGCAAATGGTTACTAAGTAGGCATAATTTCATGAGTTTTTCCAAGCACTTTGTTTATTTGGGAAGTGAAGTTAATGATCATGAAAGTAGATATCTAACCACCTTGGCTGAACTGACAAAGTTCTACTGTACCATTTTTATAGACACAAAGGCAATTTTACAAATCTATCCTAAGTGTAAAGATATTATTTAGGGTCAAGGTAAATTTATAAAATAATAATTATAATAATGTATTTGTTATATATCTAGTATAACCATATACTAGATGTATAGTTCTCGAATTTAATTATTTGCCAATATCTGGTTCTAGGAAAGTTTTCTTCTTAAAAGCAATATTTGAAAAAAATGATTGAAGTTCAGTTATTTAACCTGAGCGATAGATTATATTTATGATGTATCAATAGTCACATGGGGCATTTGTCATTTGCTTTAAGCATAATAGAACAATTTCAAAAATTCTAGAATATCTTCTTCATGACATGCAACACAGAGGATAAGTGATACTTTATGAAAACTTAGCTATTATTTTCTCTCATTCTTTTTTTTTTTTTTTTTTGATGGCGCCATGCGGCTTGTGGGATCTTAGTTCCCCGACCAGGGATTCAACCTAGGCCCTCAGCAGTGAGAGCGTGGAGTCCTAACCACTGGACCACCAGGGAATTCCCTATTCTTTTTATTTTAAATAAAAATTAGTTGTAAAATGAGCTCAACTAACACCTTGCTATACCTAAAATGTTCATCCACCAGAGTTTTTCCATTTCTTTTGGGTATCAAATAAGCCAGCTTTCCTATGACAATGAAGGATGAATGCCTGCATGGGTATTCTCTCTCTCCCTTTACTAAAGGTTACAAAGTTCTAGGACAGTCCAGTATTTCTAAATATTGTATTAAAATATCTGGAGAAATATGTCGACTTGAGATTCATGATGTTCTTCATGCCTAGTGTAGTTAGTGTAATTTTGAAGTCAGACTGGTGCTTCCTGATCTGGCCAATTCTCACCTGTTGACTAGTGGCCTTCAACCATGTGCTAGATATAATAAACTGTAATTTTTGAAACATGCCTACATCCAGACCTTAACTACTCTAGAGAACTAATCCTGACCTCCCCAGCTTCCTACTCCTGGGATGTACTTCACTTCTCTGCAGGCTGGCTCCCCGTAAACCTTGAAGCTATTCTTTTAGCATCTAAGCAAGTTTGACAGGTGCCTATTTTGTAGACATTACTCATATTCCCTCAAATTTCAGATGTAATTAAAGGTGTAATCGCTCCCTCTTTTGCACTCCCATTGCTTCATCTACCTACATTTTACATAGAATTTCTAACATTTTACTGCACAATTTAGTCCCATGCCTGCTTACAGATTCTTGATTACAAACCTCTCAGTTGCAGGTAATATATTTAACTTTGTGATTCCATGACAAGTGATTAGCACAAGTAAACAGTGCGTAGCACACATTTAGCACTCAACAAAACCTTACTGAATACATTGATGAATAACTTAACTTTTGAGGGCCATCTAAAGCAGGGTTGTGCTGGTGATACATAAAGCCCTATTAGGGTTTCTCCAGGTCACAGCAGATCCCTAAACCTTCTTCTCTTCGCAGTTTAACAACTACAAAAATAATCATTGATCCTTTACAAAATAGGCCTAAATCACTTTAAGATAATTTTTATGTAAGTTCAACAATAAAATTATGGATAGTATTGTTATACTTGTAACTCTAATATAAAACTAAAATATATTTATCATAAGTACAAAAAAAATGGAGTAAAGTCCTTAATGTCTGTTTCTGGATTTGTTTTCCTATCTCCCTCTCTGGAGACACACCATACTCAAGTGAGCCTATAGTTGGATCTTAGATGACAAATCTCAGGCTTGAAGTTCTCAAAAATATGGGAAGGCAAGTGGGAATTCCACTGTCTCCTATCAGGCAAAGGCTAAGCAGCTAGCAGCAATAAGATATACTAGCTTTTCTTAGAAACAGGTAGGAAAATCAGTGGATCACAAGGTGAGCTGAGTCAAAATTGCAAGTTTACTCCATCAGAGAAGATGGATAGGTGCCGACATCCAATTTATAGTCTCGAAGGGCTGTATCTCCTGACATTTCCTGCTGGAGTAAAGTAAAAACCTCCATCATATTGGGAAGGGAATGCCTAACCACTACTCCTCTAGATGGCCCTTAGACCAGTGCCGTGCCCTTGGGGAGACAGTCAAGTGACCAACTCATTAGCTACTAGCTCAGAGAAAGCTAAAGAAAACAAAATAATGACAAAAGGATAATAACATTGTTCTGCTGCCTCTGACGTATAAAACTGCAGTGTTTAAGAGAGAAAAAGATTGGTTTTTTTAGGATCAGAATACTTTAATAAGATATCAGTGTCAAAATATATTTCCTTATACAGTTAAGCTCCCGTATAGTAATAATGTTGTCAGTAGGAATTTGACAATGTAATAATGTTCATGAAATCATTACCTTGATAGATAAGGTTATTATGACACTTGGAATATTTTTCAGAGTGTTTTAGTAAATCTGTAAGGGTAAAGTGTCTTTAATGCTGAGGCCGACCGCATAGGCGATCAAACACCAGTGCTTACATGTCTGTAACCCTTCAAGTTCTGCTGCCCTGCATGGGGCTGAGTTGTGGTGCTGAAGCATGATTTGGGGCAACAAGGTGATTAGGTAATTTTTCTTGTATAACTTAGATATCTTTTGAAATTTAAATTTTTGTTCTATATTCAAAAAAACCCCACTAATCGAAAAGATACATGTACCCCAATGTTCATAGCAGCACTATTTACAATAACCAAGATATGGAAGCAACCTAAGTGTCCATCAACAGATAAATGGATAAAGAAGATGTGGATAAAGATATATATATATATGATAATATTATTCAGCCACAAAAAAGAATGAAATTTTGCCATTTGCAACAACATGGATGGACTGGGAGGGTATTTATGCTTAGTGAAATAAGTCAGGCATGGAAAGACAAATACAGTTTGATATCACTTACATGTGGAATCTAAAAAATAAACTAGTGAACACAAAAAGAAACAAGTCTCGGGACTTCCCTGGCAGTCCAGTGGTTAAGATTAAGCCTTCTAATGGAGGAGGTGCAGGTTCTATCCCTGGTCAGGGAGCTAAGGTCCCACATGCCCCATGGCCAATAAAACCAAAACATAAAACAGAAGCAATATTATAACAAATTCAATAAAGACTTTAAAAATTGTCTACATCAAAAAAAAAAAAATCTTAAAAAAAAAAGTCTCACAGAGAACAAACTAGTGGTTACCAGGGGGGAAAGGGAAGCGGGGAGGGGCAAATAGGGGCAAGGGGTTAAGAGGTACAAACTACTATGTATAAAATAAATAACCTACAAGGATATATTGTACAACACAGGGAATGTAGGCAATATTTTATAAATTATAAATGGAGTATAACCTTTAAAATTTGTGAATCAATGTTGTACACCTGAAACAGATAATATTGTACATCAAGTATACTTCAATAAAAATTTTTAAAAATAAAGTTCACCCACCTCCTTGCTCACTTATTTATATGCTGTCTTAAATTTATGCATTTGCTATTAACTAAAATTGACATATTTGTAATATTTTTTTAAAAAGAAGGAAATATTCAAAGAGCATAAAGAAGAAAATAATACCTTTAAGGGGACAAACATAAAACTTACAGGTAAACAATTAATCCCACAAAATAATGGCATGAAATAAGGACCAACATAAACTTTCATAACCAGTGCTATACACTGAATTGTGTCCTCCCAAAATTTATATTTTGAAGCTTTAACCCTCTGTGTAACTATATATGAAAATCGGGCCTATAAGGAGGTAATTAATATTAAATAAGGTCATAAGGGTGGGGCTCTGATAGGAGAGGATTAGTGTCCTTATAAAAAGAGACATCATGTGGACTTCTTGAAAAGATCCCACATGCTGCAGCTAAGACCCGGCACAGCCAAAAATAAATAAATAATAAATAAATTTTTTTTTTAATAAAATAAAAAATAAAGACAGCAGAGTTTTCTTTATCTCCCTCTTTTTTTCTTCCTGCCCAAATACCATTTTTTTGAGGTATAGTAGACATAGCATGTTAGTTTTAGAGGTACAGCGTAATGATTTGTATAAGAGCAAATGATTACCACAGTAAGTTTAGTTAACATCCACTCTACTAGTTATTTTTAAATGTACAATATGGTATTATTAACTATAGTCATTGTGTTGTATACTATATCCCTGTTACTTAGTTTATAACTGAAAGTTTGTACCCTTTGACTCCCCTCATCCATTTCAGCCACCCCCCCCAACTCTTCACCTCTGACAACCACCAATCTGTTCTCTGTATCTGTGAGCTTCATTTTTAAAATTTCATTTTTTTTTTTTAAAGATTCCACATGTGAGTGAGATCATAAGGTATTTGTCTTTCTCTGCCTGGCTTATTTCATTTAGCATAATGCCCTCAAGGTCCATACATGTAGCAAGTAGCCAGATTTTATTCTTTTTTATGGCTATATAATATTCCATTGTGTGTATATATGCATGTATATATGTATGAATGTGTGTGTATATATGTATATAATCACATTTTCTTTATCCATTTGTCTGTTGATGGATGTTTAAGTTGTTTCCATGTCATAGCTATTGTAAATAATGCCTTAATGAACATGAGGGTACATACTCCTTTTGAGTTAATGTTCCTGTTTTCTTTGCATAAATACCAAGAAGTGGAATTGCTGGATCATATGGTTCTATTTTTAATTTTTTGTGAAACTTCCACATAATTTTGCATAGTGGCTACACCAATTTACATCACCATGAACAGTACTCAAGGGTTCTCTTTTCTCTATACCATCAACACTTGTCATCTCTTTTTGATGACAGTCATTCTAACAGGTGTAAATTGATATCTCATTGTGATTTTGAAATGCATTTCCCTACTGATTAGTGATGTTAAGCACCTTTTCATGTACCTGTTGGCCATTTGTATGTCTTTTGAAAAATGTCTATTCAGATCCTCCACCCATTTTTTAAATCAGATTGCTTTTTGGTCATTGAGTTGTATGAGTTTTTTATATAGTTTGAATATTAACCCCTTATCAGTAATATGATTTGCTAATATTTTCTCCCATTCTGTATGTTGATTTGTCATTTTGCTGATGGTTTCCTTTGCTGTGCAGAAGGTTTTTAGCTTGATGTAGTCTCCCATATTTTTTATTTTGTTGCCTTTGCTTTTGGTGTCAAATCCAAAAAAATCATCACTAATACTGATGTCAAGCAGCTTAACACCTATGTTTTAAGGTGTCATGTCTTAAATTCAAGTCTTTAAACCATTTTAACTTTTGTGTATGGTATAAGATAGTGGTCCAATTTTATTCTTTTGCATGTGGCTGCCCAGTTTTGAACACCATTTAATGAAGAGATGGTCTTTTCCCCACTGTATGTTCTTGGCTCCTTTCTCCTAAAATAATTGACCCCATAAGTGTGGGTTTATTTCTCGGCTATCTATTCTGTTCCGTTGACCTATCTGTCTGTTTTTGTGCTGGTACCATACTGTTTTGATTACTCTCGCTCTGTGATATACTTTGAAATCAGGGAGCATGATATCTCAAGCTTTGTTCTTTTTTCTCAAGATTGCTTTTTTCTATTTGGGATCTTTGTGGATCCGTACAAATTTGGGGATTGTTTGTTCTATGTCTTTGAAAAAATGCCACTGGAATTTTGATAGGGATTGCATTGATCTGTAGATTGCTTTGGGTAGTATGTACACAATAACAGTATTAATTCTTCCAATCCATAAGCGTGGAATATATATTTATTTGTGTTTTCTTCAATTTCTTTCATCAATGTCTTACAGTTTTCAGGGAACAGTTATTTCACATCCCTGGTAAATTTATTCCTAGGAATTTTATTCTTATTGATGCAATTGTAAATGGGATTGTTTTCTTCATTTCTCTTTCTGACAGTTCATCATTAGCATATAGAAATGCAAGCAGATGCTTGTATATTTTATGTATCCTGCAATTTTTGATTAGTTCTAATGGTCTCTTCATGGTGTCTTTAGGGTTTTCTCTATACCATACCATGTCATGTGCAAATAGTGATAGTTTTATCTCTTCCTGTTCAATTTGGATGTCTTTTGTTTTACTTATCTAATTACTCTGGCTAGGACTTCCAATACTGTATTGAATAAAATTGGTGAGAGTGAGCATTTTTGTCTTGTCTGTGATCTTAAAGGAAAAGCTTTTAGCTTTTCACCATTAAGTATGGTGTTAGTTGTGGACTCGTCATATATGGTGTTGAGGTACATTCCTTTTATACCCACTTTGTTGAGTATTTCTATCAAATGAATGCTGACTTTTGTCAAACGCCTTTTTGGCATGTATTGAGATAATCATATAATTTTTTATCCTTCATTTTGTTAACGTGGTACACCACGTTGATTTTTTGCAGATGTTGAATCATCCCTGCATCCCTGGAATAAAGCCCACTTGATCAAATTTTATTATCCTTTAAATGTATTGCTGAATTTGATTTGCTAATATTTTGTTGAGGTTTTCTGCATCTGTGTTCATCATGGATATTGGCTTGTAATTTTCTTGTGTCATCCTTCTCTGGTCTTGGTATCAGGATAATGGTGGTCTTACAAAATGAGCTTGGCACTGTTCCTTCTGTTTTTTTTTCTTGTTTTTTTTTTTTTTTTTTTGGAAGAGTAGAGATTTCATTCTTTCATTCTTCTTTGAATGTTTGGTCAAATTCACCAGTGAAGCCATCTCATCCTAGACTGTTTTTTTGATATTTGTTTAGGAGGTTTTTGATTACTGATTCAGTCTACTTACTAGTAATTGATCTGTTCAGATTACTTCATGACTTAGTTTTGTTAGGTTGTATATCTGAGGAATTTATCCATTTCTTCTAGGTTGCCCAACTTGTTGGTGTATAATTGTTGTGGTCTCTTATGATCCTTTGTATTTCTGTGGTATCAGTTGTAATGTCTCTGATTTCACTTCTGATTTTGAGTCGTCTGTCCCCCCCCCCCGACTTTTTTTTTGGTGGGTCTAGCCTGAAGTTTAGGGTTTTGTCTTTTTAAGCTCTATTTCATTTATTTCTGCTCTGATTTCTATTAGTTCCTATCTTTTATTAAGTTTAGGCTTCATTTGTTCTCTTTCTAATTCCTTGAGGTGTGAAGTTAGCTTGTTTGAGATTTTTCTTGAGGAAGGCACTTACTGCTATGAACTTTTCTCTTAGAACTACTTTGCTTCATACCATAGGTTTTGGTATGTGTCCAATTTTCGTTTGTTTTGAGATATTTTTTGATTTCCCCTTAAATTTCTTTTTTACCCATTGGTTGTTCAGTAGCATGTTGTTTAATCTCCACATATTTGTGAGTTTCCCAGTCTTCTTCTTATAATTGATTTCTAGTGTCACAACATTGTGGTCAAAAGAGTTGCTTGGTATGATTTCAGTCCTTTTAAATTTTTTAAGGCTTGCTTCATAGCCTAACATATGATTTATTCTGGAGAATGTTCCATGTGCACTTGTGAAGAATGTGTATTCTGGTGCTTTTGGATGGAATGTGCTGTATGTATGTTTAGTCTACCTGGTCTAGTGTGCTGTTAAAGGCTGTGTTTCCTTATTTTTTTGGCTAGATGACTTATCCATTGATGTATGATGTATTAAAGTCCTCTAATATTACTGTATTGCATTGCTATCTATTTCTCCCTTTAGGTTTGTTGTTATTTGCTTAATACATGTAGGGGCTTCTATGTTGGGTACATAAATATTTACAAATGTTATCTTCTGATAGCTGATGTCTACCTCCTCCATGTCCTATTGAATCATACATTTCCATTTGTCTGAATTCCAACTAAAATATTTACTTAATGACTTGCTTATTTTCCATATTATACTCCTAGAAGAGAGGTTGCAAAATGGGTTAGGTAAACTACATAAGGTAGATCTATATATGTTTTTAAACCTTCTAATAAAACTAATAAATACTTAGAATATGTCATATACATATACGACTCAAACTGGAGCTAGAAAATGTTTAAAGAAATCCTTTGGAGGGGTAAAAGTTATGTATATAACTAGGTTTTAAAATTGTTGAATAATGTGGCATTTGGAGTGTACAACTTAATAGGTAATCAAATTTATTTGAGCTGTGTTCTCATTTGAAAATTAAAATGTAAATTTAGACCTTTAATTTGAGTGGACCTGGACATAGAACATGCTTTTGATATATTTAGAGGCATCTATTTAACTCACATTATCCTGATAAACATTTTCCCTAATCACCTATATGCATTAAAAGAACCTGTGAATTAGTAAGTTTAAAAATGTACATTAAGGATTATATAGTCAATAGGTGTTTTTATGCTTTGTGGAACACATGGATTCCTGTACCATGTTCAATTTAGAGGGAGACTCTTTCAGCATTATCACTTCTCATTATTATGAATATAGTGAAAATTTCACAAATTGGAATGCCAAGATCACTCATCAGCTATTGGACTTATATTTGCTTAACACTATGAGATTTTTAGCATTTCTTCCTTTTGGTAGCTCTGAGCAACACCTTTTAAAGTATAATTTTAATTTCCGTATACTTTAAACTTTTGAAATTTTTTCCCCAGTGTGAATATTATGTTATGTAACCCTGATACTAAAGTACTAATACTCTTGGCCATATCATCAATATTACTGACGTGAGTCCATGTATGTGGGGTTGACTGAAAATTTTTAAATGTAATCCTGTTAATCTAGGGGTATGAAAATGAGATTTGCTCTCAGGAAACAAGGGATTTTTGTACATTGATTCATCTAAAGTTTCCAAAGTCTATCACTAAGGGGAAAAAAAAAGATGAAGCATTAACTGCAAAAATGTTGACGTCTGCATTGAAAATATAATGCTTTATGGTAACAACTAAGTTATTGTAATTTCCTTCACGCCTCAAGGTGTTATAAATCATAATGTCAATGAACTAGAGGTTTCATAATTCTCTCAACATAAATAATAATGAGTTCCGGATGAGTAGGCAAGTGGATATTTGTAAGACTACGTAAGTGATTTGATTTAGAGCAGTCAATGAGCTCATAAAAGCACAGAAGATAACTGAAGGTAAACACCATGAAACAGATATGATAATTTAACACTGGGTTCTCTAGATGTTTGAAAGATGTGCACAGCCTATAGGTTAAGAATAAACACTGCCTCAGGAAAAGGAAGAGGCATTAGTCAAAGAGTTCATGTAGACACAATGAGTAAGTCCCAGAGATCTGCTTTACAGCATAGTTCCTAGAGTTAACAATACTGTACTGTAAACCTAAAATTTTTCTAAGAAGGTAGATCTTATATTAAGTGTTCTTATCACAAATACCAACAAAAATAATAACACAAGACAACTTTTGAAGGTGATGAATATGCTTATAGCATAGACTGTGGTGATGGTTTCATGAATGGATACTTATCTCCAAATTCATAAAGTTGTATACATAAATATGTATAATTTTTTATTTTTTTATTTTTGTTTTATATTGGAGTATAGTTGATTTACAATGTTGTGTTAGTATCAGGTGTACATCAAAGTGATTCAGTTATACATATACATATATCTATTCTTTTCCAAATTCTTTTCCCATTTAGATTATTACAGAATATTGAGTAGAGTTCCCTGTGCTGTACAGTAGGTCCTTGTTGGTTATCTATTTTAAGTATAATTTTTAATAAATCAATCATACCTCAATACAGTAATTTTTTATAAGGAATGAATGCTGAGTTGGCAAATATTACAAGTCCATGTCAGCTGGTATATTAGATGGCCTGATGAATTAAAACCCAAATATAATAATAAATTTTCTTACCAGATATATTTTGTTTATGCATGAGAGGAAAGGTAATTTAAATGTTTTTCAAATAAGATAATATTTTTGTATTTTTCATTCCTTATATATAATTTCTATTCACGATAAAGATAGTTATATATTTTTCCATAAAATTTGGGGGTTTTTTCACTTCACATCTTTCTGGGTGAATTAAAGGATTATAATTTATGTCCAAATTTTATAGCTGAATATTTTTTAAGAGCAGAAAAACTGAGTGACCCAATAAATACTACCTACTTTTTAAAAAATGTCCTTGAGAGGAAATCAAGCATAGTTTCATGGTGACTGAACAAGAAAAAAACTGAACTTGGGCTTTTTACTCTTTAGAATGCATTAATATGTTCAATTACTGAGGACATTGAATATCTCATGTTCATTCCTCCTCAAATCCTTAGGGAGAATCTACAAATGTTCACTTAAAAATATGATAAATAGAAGATGGATTGAAGAGTACAGAGAGTTGTACCACGGTCCATTTATACAACCATTTATTTTCCCAGCAAACAAACATATAGTGCTTCATGTTGGGACAGGATAAGTTCAATAAAGGTCCTGCACTCCAGGAATTACTATACAGTCCTTTAACATTTTACAGTGAGTGGCTCTTTATAATTCAAATGTCGACCTCAGACATCTTTGAATCCAGGACACTGCATAAGCATTCCTGGCACTTCCATGCCATGTCAGGAGCAAAGGGGGTGTGACACAAATTCATGGTAACAAACCTTGTATTAATAAATAGTCTTTTAACAGATATGACCAGAATTAGTGCCACTTGACTAATGCATAGACAAAATATAATGGAGGCCCATAAGAAAGCAAATCTTAGTAATTTAAAATAAAGCAATGTTTTTATACATGTGAGTGTGACTATATAAAATTAATACTCACATCTCACGTTATAGTGAACCCAGGATTAAGGTTCTTAGCATACCATGCCATACTGGCATCTGCTGACAGGAAGTTGTAACAACACACAATTCAGTAACCTGTCACACTACGATGAAAGGATAATCCTTTTTATAAAATTACCCAGAAATAATTTTAAAAACTGGAAGGGTATTAAGAACATGGAAAATACATTCCTTAGGTATGATTAATGGGGGAAAAAAGGTTTGATTTAAGAAATGAAAGAAGCCAAGAGAAAGAAAAACACAAATCAAGATGAAAGTATTAGTTTTGATTTTTTTCATGCTTTTCTATTGAGAGACAAATTTCTCATCAAAATATTATATATAGAGCAAAATTACTGAGGTATTTATTTACAAGAAGCATTATCTCAAGAATTTTGTAATAGTTTCCAGTTGCTGTTGTAACAAATTATTATAAATTTAGTGGCTAAAACAATACAAATTTACTCTCTCAAATCTGGAGGTCAGAAGTCTGAACTGGGCTGTACTGGGTTCAAATCAAAGTGTCAGCTGGCATGTGTTCCTTCTGAAGGCTCTAGGAAAGAGTCCGTTTTTCTTGCCTTATCCAACTTCTAGAGGCCACCTGCATTGCTTGGCTCCCAGCCCCACATCACTCAGATCTCTGCTTCCATTAATCACATCTCCTCTGATTCTGACTCTTCTGCCTCCCTTTTTTCTTAAAAGAACCCCTGTGCTTATACTGAACCTATTCAGATAATGCTGAATAATATCCCATCTCAGGATCCTGAATGTAATCAAATTTACAAAATCTTTTTTGCCATGTAAGATAACATATCTAAAGATGCTAAAGATTAGAAATGGACACGTTTTGGGGAACCATTATTCTGCCTACTACAAGAGGCATAATAATGGCACCGCTTATTATAGGAAAACAAGGTACTACCCTAGATTATTGTACATGGAAAAAATGCTGGATCCAAGCTCTGGCTCTGCTAGTACCACTGTGACACATTCTGTAGTCACTAATTCTGAGTTTCCTTTTCCTAAACAGTATAAATAGGAGTCAGAATGCCTCCTTTGACTATTTCCCAGGAATGTCCTAAAAACCAAATGAAGTAATAACATTCTGCAAAGTAAAGTATAGCATAATTTATAAAAAGGGGAAGGGGTTCTAGTCTGAGATGCATCACTAATATATCTATGCCTCTCCTTCCTCATTTTCAAATGTAGTTTGGGGCTAGAGGTAATAGATTATTACTGAGTGCATCCAGCTGTAAAGTTCTCCCTTTTAAAAATACAATTAAGAAGCACCTTTTTTGATACAATCTACATGTTTAAAACAATTTAGAATTATTCCAGGCCAAATTTATATTACTGTTATGATTGAACATTTTACATCTGTGACTGAACACAGAGAGAAACTACTATCTTCACTTCATCTTTGGTCTTGTCTGAATGGTAATCTACCTTCCTGGAGCATTTTCATGGATATGGTGATATGCCTATTTTTTAAAAATTTCTCATGGAAACTGGTTGTACTATCGTTTTTCCAGGCATCTTATAAACTTCCTGAAGACAGAAGATTTTGCTCAAAACGATAAGTTTCAATAATTGTAATGGAAATAGAACCCTAATTAATCATGTCATTACTTTTTTGTGGCAACTGAGTTTTTTATCCATTCCATTTATGTGCACAACTGGTTTAATAGCTTTTTACTGAATAGGTGTTTTGAACTAATTGACTGCAGGGTCAAATAATCAAACCAATGCTGCATGGAGATGTGGAGTAAGTATCTCCTCTTATGGAATTTAACTGGTCATTAGCCTGCTTTATGAAAGTCTTAACTAATTCCTGCTGACCTTCACCCTCTACTGTACCTTTTGGGTCATTCTTCAGAGATGAAAAAGGTTACTCTAGCAAATGAGATCATTGCGAAGGTTAGTAACAGTTCCTCCTCTAATTGTTACCTATTTATTTAATAGGTCTTGATTTGAAAAATTTGTTTCACTCTACTATCACTCTTATGGTCATTGATAAACCCATATTTTATTCATATAATCCCTGAATTTCATTTCAAAGATTTAGGAATTTCTAAAGTTACTTTTGTGACAAATATTAACCTTTCTTTTATAATGTTTTCACAAATAATTTGGACATTCTATTTTGTGAAAATTGTAGACTCACGTGTAGTTGTAGGAACTAACACAGAAAGATCCCACATAGTACTGCCCAGTTTCCTGCACTAGAAACGTATTGTATAAGTACAGTATAATGTCATAGCCAGAATAGTCACATTGATACAATCTACTTACTTGATTCACGTTTCACCAGTTTTAAAGGTACTTTGTGTGTGTTTAATTCTTTGCATTTGTTTTTACACATGCACATTTGTGTGCTCACTACAGAACAGGTTCCAGTACCCAGGGCCATCCTCCCCACAGGCATCTTCTTGTTCTCCTCCTCCTCCTCCTTTTGCTCCTTTTTTGACACAGTTGCCAGTGGAAAAAGAAAAATATTTTCAATAAATAGTGCTGGAAAAAATGGATACCCACATGAAAAAAAGAAGAAAAAGAAAAAGCTTAACCCTTATTTCACACCAAAAACAAATTAACTTTAAGTGGATCATAGACCAAAGTATTGGAGCCAAACTTTTAAGCTTCTAGAAGAAAAATGGTTTCAAAATCTACCTTTTATTACGTAAATAAATTTCAGATTCTAAATGTAAAATATAAAACTTCAAAAATATTGCAAAAGAAAATATGCTTTTAAGGAAGATCCATTTAAAAAGCTACAAGATGAAGGAATCATAAAGGAACAGACTAATGCATTTGATTACATAATATTAAACAAATTTTAAAAAACTAGTAACAGACTAGAGAAAATATTTAAAACCTATATGAGACAGAACTTATAAGAAAATAAAGGAATGAAGAAAATAAGATAACCATTCTCCTTATTTGGTTATGTTGTTTATGAACAGACAAATCACAAAACAGTACATAAAAATTAATCTCATATGTGATCTGAAGAGTAAAATCAAACGAATTTATTTATGTCTGTCTTCCACCATACTACAAAATGAAAAGGAAGAAAAATAGATACATTTGATATATCTGATGTTCAGAATTGGTCAAATTGGAAAATGCTCATGAACACTGGTGCAACATTTTTGGAAAACACTATCACAAAATATATTTATGTTTAAAATGCATATAATTTTAAACTCAGAAATGCTTCCTTAAGATATCTTGGAAAGTCTGCATACAAAGAATAATACATTCCATTTTTATAATATATTTTTTAAAAACCTTGGAGATTGACTAAACGTCCACTCGCAGAATTGTTCATTAAATTGTACAAAAATATCATAGTACATGGTTAAAAATAGACTATAATTAAATAGATTCATATAGATGACAAAGTTCTCCAAGTCATATTTTTTCAAAATAGAATTCATAGAAAATTCATATGGTCTGATTACAGTTATAAAGAAAATCATACCGATCACAAAAGTACAAGTTCTTTCATCAATACTCATTTACAGTACCACTGAAATGATAAATAGCTATGTGTATTTATTAAACTGTACTTACCAAGTTTTTAATATAGATAGACATATAGATACACCATCCTGTAACATTGACTTTTTGAGAAGTAAAATGACAGTGCTGAAGGGAACAGGCTTTTCATGTAAATCACTGTCAATCCATTATAACCCTTTCTTGAATTGATTTTTAAAGAGTTACATTTTAAGAGTTATAAAGGGGGTATAATCCTAAGAGATAAAGAAAACCATACATACTGCATGAATGTTTACCAACATTTTATGAATATATGGCAAAAGTACTTGATATACAATGGGGAAAGCATGTTTATATGTGAAAGACAAGAAAGATAGTTTCACTTGAAAATCACAAATTAGAATTTAAAGGAATGCAAATTTAACATCCACTATGGTGTTTTGTTCAAGAACACCATTTCGGGTGATGAAGCCTTTTCAAACATGGTTAGGCTTTTAATATACAACAAGAATTTGATTTCACTGTTCATCTTGCTTATAATATCTCTGCCTGAAGGCTACAAAAAGCATCCTACTTTAGAGTCTTGAATAAAAATGATAAACACAAGATATTAAAACTCAGAGATGAGAAGTTTCTATAAAATTGACTAATCAAAAGGGAAATTATTCTTTAGTCAGCTTACCAGATAAGTCCTGAATTTGGGAATAGGCTTTAGCAGGCTTAATAATGTCAATGCATTTCATATTGCCTCCTTATAAGAGGAGAAATTGCCATTAAAAGCCTCTAGGAAAGGAAATCGAGCAGATGCTCAACTCCTTATTTTAAGAAAATGCTTATTTAAAAGTGTATTTAACACCTTTTTATTTTCATTGGTAAAAAGCAAACCTTTTAAAAATCTTTATTTCATTATCACCGGCTGCCTTCTTGCTCCCCAGGAAAGGTAAAGCTTAATGAGATATTCTTACGTAACAATAAAGGTTCTTAAAAGAAAATTAGAAAGCTTGTTCCCAAAGGGATTTACAGATTAATTCACCCAATCACCTCATAATATAAGGGAGGAAATTAAAGAAATATTTTCTAGAAATGGAAAGAATTGCTTTTTTTCTACATGGTAATTATGCAGGGATCCTTGACCAGCTTCTCCCAGTGTGATTTATTCTTAGGTTTTTGTACCTGTGACTCACTACTCACTCATGAAGGACAGGTAAGCATCATGGAGAGAATGTTTGGGGGCTGGAAAACATACAGATCATATTCAAGGCAGAATATGGCTCTCCAGCTCTTTTTGGTTTTGGTTTTTCTTTTGCTAAGGTCTGAGAAAAAGAAAGCATAGGATATTTAGGATTTACCTAAGATTAATAGCCCCTCCCTGTGTACAGACATACTGAAAGCAGTTTACACAGAATCCAGGGACAACCCACTCCACACACACAGCTAGTTAGGAGGGAAAATGCAAAAAGGAAAAAAAGTGAGGGCAGAGAGGAGGTATCTATTTCACAAATAACCTTAATAATCTCTATTATACACTAAACTATATCCATTGTACTAGATTCTATGTGGTTATAAAACCACTTTTTCCCTTGGGGTCATTAAGCCTTTTGGGTTCATCACATAATTTTGAGGTTCTATGGTTACCAATATTTATGTCCCAAATTGGCATTTGAAAAGTAAATATTATAATTAAGACATTTTTTTCCAATTATCTTGAGCAGTCTAAGGTATTAAATAGGACTGTGTCATTTGTTATCCCTGTGACTGTTGTTCTAATCAGTCATTCAGATCCATGGGAAATTGTCTTTCTTGAGATAGAGCAATGGTTTGTTGACATGACAAAAAGGCAACTAAATATGCTGGGTATGATACCCACAACTCAACTGCAAGCCAATCTCCTACACACCGTAAAATTGCAACTTGAGAAAGTCATTGGTGAACCATATTCATAAAAGATACAGACAACCTCACATACAACCAGAGTATAAAGGAATATAATGGAACTATATATTTTTATCAAAATAAAAAGTCTGTGGCCATCTTAAATTAACAAAAAAAAAATGGATTGTAAAGTCTTACTCTTAGGGGAACCACTGACTGAAACCACCCACCCTGGCCAGGTAACCATTTGCATGAGTTCTTTTATGACAGGAGGTCCTGGTAAGGAACATGGAACTAAGAAGCCACCACCAACCAGAAGAATTCGAGAAAGGTCAAAAGGGAACACCAGTCTATATGTCCTACCAACCTCCCAGAATCCTCGCTGGAACCCATCTTGGCTGAGTGATGCCCATGCCACCAGGAAAGACCCTGAGTCAGAATGATTGGCCAGAGACAACCGGGAAACTAATCCCATCACCATAAAACCTGAGACTGCGAGCCATGTGGCAGAGCAGTTCTCCTGGGTTCCCTTACCCTCCTGCTCTCCAGCCGGGTGCCCCTTCCCAATAAAGTCTCTTGCTTTGTCAGCATGTGTGTCTCCTCGGATAATTCATTTCCGAGTGTTAGAAAAGAGCCCACTCTTGGGCCCTGGAAGGGGTCCCCATTCCTGCAACACTACTTCTTACTAACTTAAGCAGTTCCCAGGAAATGGACTTAATTCCTAAACTCAGGCAAAGAGAAATGCGCAATGAAGCTAACAGAAATGTCTCGACCAATAATTCAGGAGAATTCTATGAGACCTGCACCCCTTATTCCACCACAGATAAATAAGAAGTTCTGATTGTACCAAATTGCCATTTATCAGGCTGAAAAAATCACCATCTGCTGCAATGTTCTCCATCAAAAGGCACTTTGGCCTGAGTAAAATGTGAGCATAGAGTACAACACACAGAGTTGCTAGAATTGAAAACAAACTTTGCCTACACAAAGAAAAATCCTGCTGGTGGGAAAGTCCCTATTTACCTGTGATCCAAAAATATCCTTTCCAGACAATGTGGAAAGACTCACGTATACTGAAGATTTTGACTACTAAGGTAATTTGAATATATATAAGTATGTAAAACCACAGACTTTGCTTAAAAAAAAAGAAAAAAAGCTACCAGAAAAAGGAAGCTCATTATCAGAGGAATGCTTGTTCCAGGAACCACTGGCCTGAGTTACCTGATGCATTAAATGAGGGAGGTCTTTCTAGTCCAGAGTGGGGCAGGCTATGGTCGAGTCACACAGCTTGCTGTGGTGAAAAACATCTTCCTCTGCTTCCTTCCAAGGAGTGAAAATTGGCTGGTGACTGTTAAGAGTTAGCAATCTTCCCTCTGCGGAAGTCCCTGTAGGAAAGGGAATAACGAGGTAGCTTTGGAAATGACACAGGATTTAGATACTCTTACATTCTCCTTTCTCTGCCCTAGCAATTTCAATTTGAATTCAGTTTGACTCAAGTTTAGCCAATATTTTTGTGTCATTTTCATAAGCAAGTTGATATGCCCAGTTTCAGGTGATGAGCAAACAAACAAGACAATATTCTCAAAGCTTTCAGTTTATTAGTAATAATCACGAGTTCAAAAACTAATGTATCTGGAGAAGGAACCAAGATGGCAGAGTAGAAGGACATGCTCTCACTCCCTTTTGCGAGAACACCAGAATCACAACTAGCTGCTGGACAGTCATCGACAGGAAGACACTGGAACTCACCAAAAAAGATACCCACATCCAAAGACAAAGGAGAAGCCACAGTGAGACGGTAGGAGGGGCACAATAACAGTAAAATCAAATCTCATAACTGCTGGTTGGGTGACTCACAGACTGGAAAACACTTATACCACAGAAGTCCACCCACTGGAGTGAAGGTTCTGAGCCCCACGTCAGGCTTCCCAACCTGGGGGTCTGGCAACGGGAGGAGGAATTCCTAGAGAATCAGACTTTGAAGCCTAGTGGGAATTGGTTGCAGGACTTCGACAGGACTGGCGGAAACAGAGACTCCACTCTTGGAGGGCATACACAAAGTAGTGTGCGCATCAGGACCCAGGGGAAGGAGCAGTGACCCCAGGGGAGACTGAACCAGACCTACCTGCTAGTGTTGGAGGGTCTCCTGCAGAGGCGGGGGGTGGCTCTGTTTCACTGTGGGGACAGGGACGCTGGCGGCAGAAGTTCTGGGAGGAACTCCTTGGCGTGAGCTCTCCCAGAGTCTGTCATTAGCCCCACCAAAGAGCCCAGGTAGGCTCTAGTGTTGGGTTGCCTCAGGCCAAACAACCAACAGGGAGGGAACCCAGCCCCACCAATCAACAGTCAAGTGGATTAAAGTTTTACTGGGCTCTGCCCAGCAGAGCAACAGTCATCTCTACCCACCACCAGTCCCTCCCATCAGGAAACTTGCACAAGCCTCTTAGGTAGCCTCATCCACAAGAGGGCAGACAGCAGAAGCAAGAAGAACTACAATCCTGCAGCATGTGGAACAAAAACCACATTCACAGAAAAATAGACAAGATGAAAAGGCAGAGAGCTATGTACCAGATGAAGGAATAAGATAAAACCCCAGAAAAACAACTAAATGAAGTGGAGAT
Organism: Balaenoptera physalus; assembly: GCF_965194825.1. Lineage (NCBI taxonomy): Eukaryota > Metazoa > Chordata > Mammalia > Artiodactyla > Balaenopteridae > Balaenoptera > Balaenoptera physalus. Next base: position 95,169,985 of record NC_138890.1, on the reverse strand, counting down.
AGGCAACCTTCCAGAAAAAGTATTCAGAATAATGATAGTAAAGATGATACAGGACCTTGGAAAATGAATGGAGGCAAACATCGAGAAGATGCAAGAAATGTTTAACAAAGACCTAGAGGAATTAAAGAACAAACAGAGATGAACAATACAATAACTGAAATGAAAACTACACTAGAAGGAATCAATAGCAGAATAACTGAGGCAGAAGAACGGATAAGTGACCTGGAAGACAGAATGGTGGAATTCACTGCTGCAGAACAGACTAAAGAAAAAAGAATGAAAAGAAATGAAGACAGCATGAGAGACCTCTGGGACAACATTTAATGCAACAACATTTGCATTATAGGGCTCCCAGAAGGAGAAGAGAGAGAGAAAGGATCCGAGAAAATATTTGAAGAGATTATAGTCAAAAACTTCCCTAACATGGCAAAGGAAAGAGCCACCCAAGTCCAGGAAGCACAGAGTCCCATACAGGATAAACCCAAGGAGAAACACGCTGAGACACATAGTAATCAAACTGGCAAAAATTTAAAACAAAGAAAAATTATTGAAAGCAGCAAGGGAAAAACGACAAATAACATACAAGGGAATTCCCATAAGATTAACAGCTGATTTCTCAGCAGAAACTCTACAAGCCAGAAGGGAGTGGCATGATATACTTAAAGTGATGAAAGGGAAGAACCTACAAGCAAGATTACTCTACCCAGCAAGGATCTCATTCAGATTCGATAGAGAAATCAAAAGCTTTACAGACAAGCAAAAGCTAAGAATTCAGCACCACCAAACCAGCTCTGCAACAAATGCTAAAGGAACTTCTCTAAGTGGGAAACACAAGAGAAGAAAAGGACCTACAAAAACAAACCCAAAACAACTAAGAAAATGGTCATAGGAACATACATATCAATAATTACCTTAAACGTGAATGGATTAAATGCTCCAACCAAAAGACACAGGCTTGTTCAATGGATACAAAAACAAGATCCATATATATGCTGTCTACAAGAGACCCACTTCAGACCTAGGGACACATACAGACTGAAAGTGAGGGGATGGAAAAAGATATTCCATACAAATGGAAATCAAAAGAAAGCTGGAGTAGCTATACTCATATCAGATAAAATAGACTTTAAAGAATGTTACAAGAGACAAGGAAGGACACTACATAATGATCAAGGGGTCAATCCAAGAAGAAGATATAACAATTATAAATATATATGCACCCAACACAGGAGCACCTCAATACATAAGGCAACTGCTAACAGCTATAAAAGAGGAAATTGACATTAACACAATAATAGTGGGGGACTTTAACACCTCACCTACACCAATGGACAGATCATCCAAAATGAAAATAAGGAAACAGAAACTTTAAATGACACAATAGACCAGATAGATTTAATTGATATTTATAGGACATTCCATCCAAAAACAGCAGATTACACTTTCTTCTCAAGTGCACACGGAACATTCTCCAGGATAGACAACATAATGGGTCACAAATCAAGCCTTAGTAATTAAGAAAACTGAAATCATATCAAGCATCTTTTCTGACCACAACACTATGAAATTAGAAATGAATTACAGGGAAAAAAACGTAAAAAACACAAACACCTAGAGGCTAAACAATACGTTACTAAATAACCAAGAGATCACTGAAGAAATCAAAGAGGAAATAAAAAATACCTAGAAACAAATCACAATGAAAACATGACGATCCAAAACCTATGGGATGCAGCAAAAGCAGTTCTAAGAGGGAAGTTTATAGCTATACAAGCCTACCTCAAGAAACAAGAAAAATCTCTAGTAAAGAATCTAACCTTACACCTGAAGGAACTAGAGAAAGAAGAACAAACAAAACCCAAAGTTAGCAGAAGGAAAGAAATCATAAAGGTCAGAGCAGAAATAAATGAAATTGAAACAAAAAAACAATAGCAAAGATCAATAAAACTAAAAGCTGGTTCTTTGAGAAGATAAACAAAATTCATAAACCATTAGCCAGACTCATCAAGAAAAAGAGGGAGAGGACTCAAATCAATAAAATTAGAAATGAAAATGGAGAAGTTATAACAGACACCGCAGAAATACAAAGCATCCTAAGAGACTTCTACAAGCAACTCTATGCCAATAAAATGGACAACCTGGAAGAAATGGACAAATTCTTAGAAAGGTATAACCATTCAAGACTGAACCAGGAAGAAACAGAAAATATGAACAGACCAATCACAAGTAATGAAATTGAAACTGTGATTAAAAATCTTGCAACAAACAAAAGTCCAGGCCCAGATAGCTTCACAGGTGAATTCTATCAAACATTTAGAGAAGAGCTAACACCCATCCTTCTCAAACTCTTCCAAAAAATTGCAGAGGAAGGAACACTCCCAAACTTATTCTAGGAGGCCACCATCACCCTGATACCAAAACCAGACAAACATACTACAAGAAAAGAAAATTACAGACCAATATCACTGATGAATATAGATGCAAAAATCCTCAACAAAATACTAGCAAACAGAATCCAACAACATTAAAAGGATCATACACCACGATCAAGTGGGATTTATCCCAGGGATTCAAGGATTCTTCAATATATGCAAATCAATCAATGTGATACAGCATATTAACAAATTGAAGAATAAAAACCATATGATCATCTCAATAGATGCAGAAAAAGCTTTTGACAAAATTCAACACCCATTTATGATAAAAACTCTCCAGGAAGTGGGCATAGAGGGAACCTACCTCAACATAATAAAGGCCATATATGACAAACCCACAGCAAACATCATTCTCGATGGTGAAAAACTGAAAGCATTTCCTCTAAGATCAGGAACAGACAAGGATGTCCACTCTCAGCACTATTATTCAACATACTTTTGGAAGTCCTAGCCACAGCAATCAGAGAAGAAAAAGAAATAAAAGGAATACAAACTGGAAAAGAAGAAGTAAAACTGTCACTGTTTGCAGATGACATGATACTATACTTAGAGAATCCTAAAAATGCCACCAGAAAACTACTAGAGCTAATTAATGAATATGGTAAAGTTGCAGGATACAAAATTAATGCACAGAAATCTCCTGCATTCCTATACACTAATGATGAAAAATCTGAAAGAGAAATTAAGGAAACACTCCCATTTACTATTGCAACAAAAAGAATAAAATACCTAGGAATAAACCTACCTGGGGAGACAAAAGACCTGTATGCAGAAAACTATAAGACACTGTTGAAAGAAATAAAAGATGATACCAACAGATGGAGAGATATACCATGTTCTTGGATTGGAAGAACCAATATTGTGAAAATGACTATACTACCCAAAGCAATCTACAGATTCAATGCAATCCCTATCAAATTACCAATGGCATTTTTTACGGAACTAGAACAAATCATCTTAAAATTTGTATGGAGACACACAAGACCCCGAATAGCCAAAGGAGTCTTGAGGGAAAAAAACGGAGCTGGTGGAATCAGACTCCCTGACTTCAGACTATACTACAAAGCTACAGTAATCAAGATAATATGGTACTGGCGCAAAAACAGAAACACAGATCAATGGAACAAGATAGAAAGCCCAGAGATAAACCCACGCACCTATGGTCAACTAATCTGTGACAAAGGAGGTGAAGATATACAATGGAGAAAAGACAGTCTCTTCAATAAGTGGTGTTGGGAAAACTGGACAGCTACATGTAAAAGAATGAAATTAGAACACTCCCTAACACCATACACAAAAATAAACTCAAAGTGGATTAGAGACCTAAATGTAAGACTGGACACTATAAAACTCTTAGAGGAAAACATAGGAAGAACACTCTTTGACATAAATCACAGCAAGATCTTTTTTGATCCACCTCCTAGAGTAATGGAAATAAAAACAAAAATAAACAAATGGGACCTAATGAAACTTCAAAGCTTTTGCACAGCAATGGAAACCATAAACAAGATGAAAAGACATCCCTCAGAATGGGAGAAAATATTTGCAAACGAATCAACGGACAAAGGGTTAATCTCCAAAATATATAAACAGCTCATTCAGCTCAATATTAAAGAAAGAAACAACCCAATCCAAAAATGGGCAGAAGACCTAAATAGACATTTCTCCAAAGAAGACATACAGATGTCCAAGAAGCACATGAAAAGCTGCTCAACATCACTAATTATTAGAGAAATGCATATCAAAACTACAATGAGGTATCACCTCAGTTAGAATGGGCATCATCAGAAAATCTACAAACAACAAATGCTGGAGAGGGTGTGGAGACAAGGGAACCCTCTTGCACTGTTGGTGGGAATGTAAATTGATACAGCCACTATGGAGAACAGTATGGAGGTTCCTTAAAAAACTAAAAATACAGTTACCATATGATCCAGCAATCCCACTCCTGGGCATATACCCAGAGAAAACCATAATTCAAAAAGACACATGCACCCCAATGTTCATTGCAGCACTATTTACAATAGCCAGGTCATGGAAGCAACCTAAATGCCCATTGACAGACGAATGGATAAAGAAGATTTGGTACATATATACAATGGAATATTACTCAGCCATAAAAAGGAACGAAACTGAGTCATTTGTTGAGACGTGGATGGATCTAGAGACTGTCATACAGAGTGAAGTAAGTCAGAAACAGATAAACAAATACCGTATATTAACGCATGTATGTGGAACCTAGAAGAATGGTACAGATGAGCCAGTTTGCAGGGCAGAAGTTGAGACAGATGTAGAGAAGAAACATATGGACACCAAGGGGGGAAACCGCGGTGGGGTGGGGATGGTGGTGTGCTGAATTGGGCGATTGGGATTGACATGTATACACTGATGTGTATAAAATTGATGACTAATAAGAGCCTGCAGTATAAAAAAACAAACAAACAACTAATACTAAACTTTCTTTGGGTTATTTGTATGGAAATGTTAATATAAATGTTTCAGACATTACATGAAATTTCTAGAAATCTTATATGTTCTGGTGTAATGTTATAAGTCATAATTCTAGTTATTATTTTAAAATGTATATCTCAGAAATAACTAAATTTCCTTGTCAATTGCATTATGAACTTTCATCAAATCTTTAACCATGGTCATTTTTAAGTCTTTTGTCATTTACAGACAGTTCTGGGTGTACTCTGATGCTTTTGCAAATATGTTCCTATAAAAGGGTTTCATCTTCAAGGAATTCATGGAAAAGTCTCTGACGAGTACAGGTTTCTAGTAACTGACTATACTGCTGAACTGAATGAATAAACATTTTCAGAACTCTAATGGAAAACTGATGAACTCATAAAAGTGCTAACAAACGATCAAGATGAAAAAAAAATTAATTACATGGGACTGAGTGAACTGATGAGGATGATTATAATTTTTGTGACTTTCTGTTTGAATAAAAAAAAAAAATCCCACAAGGACTCAGAGGCAAAAAATATACAAATCAATTTTCACTGCAAAGTAAAGGAGCTGTTACAGTGGAGGATTACTGGACTGAATGTCAATATTATGACATAGTATGAGTGTGTTTCGTGTTTGGTAATTGCAATCACTTGCTTCTGTTGTGGTCATCCATTTACAATGCTTGATGTCAGTCTATCTCTTGTAAAAATAAAATACAGTGTGTGTGTGTGTGTGTGTGTGTGTGTGTAAAAAAAAAAAAGAATTTAGGCAAATCCAAAGGTATTTCTCTTTATGAAAAGGCTTTAAGCCTTTGCTCTAACTTTCTAAGTCCTGTAGAAATGAATAATGCAATACACAAAATAAATACCTTTTAATGTAATAAAAAAAACACTAATGTATCTCAAGAATATAAATACAATGAAAGGAATCCAACTAATATATTAAGAGAATTTTTTAATAAAAATATCTAACCCAAATGGTGCCTCCAGGTAAAGTGAAATATCTGCCTCTTCATCAAGTCATCCTGCTTCCATTTGTTTGAAAACTGTCATTAAACATACACAATTGCTGCCTCCAGAGCTGTGTAACAGCTATACACCGTGGCCACAAAATGCAAAAATACATTAAGAAGAGAACAGGAAACAAAGTGCCTTTGGAGATCCAGATGGGTAACTGACTTCAAATAAGTGATTTTCTTTTTTGCTATATACATATTCATAAATAAGTGATACATTTATTCTAAAGTGTGTTTCCTATCAAGAGGAATTTATAAAGGACACATATTAAGGAGCTCGGCAAACTCCTAAAGTCACTCAAATAGAAATACTGTATTTTCTATTACTCTGACATACAAAAATTAGAATCTTTCTATAAGTGCATTTTACCAATGGCTCCATATAGAATTTCAAATTTCCTTCTTTACCAAACAGTAGCAGCACTACCAACAACAGAAAAAAGTTTTCAGTTCTAACAGCATCTGCATTCATATCACATGAAAAAGGAAACAGTGCCAGAAAACTTTTAACTTGCCAATATTTCAAAAATAGAAATAAGTACCTCTGTTTCAAAAGACAATTGACCGGTTTTCAGACATTCACCGTGTGTTCCGTTATGACCTAAATTATATTCTTACCTTCTGCACAAATGTTGCTGCATATATAATTTGACTCAAATTAATGTTCTAGATATTAAAAACCATTCACTTTTGAACCATGGCAGCAATAGCAAGTCAAGTGGCTAGGGAATACTCACAATAAATAGCTTCCAATTAATGGATGAGACCCTTAAGAGCCTTTGTCTTTAGGCATCAGGATGGGAGTTATTTGTTATATACTAATAACCGCAGGTCAGACCACTGCAGAAACACATTTACAGTTTTAGTTTTGCTATTTGGAAGTAGATCTTTTAGCAATCTACACTGACAAAGAAGAATCTTTATAAGTAGCTGCAAAAAACTGGCACCAAGTGGAAATAAAACAGATACACAGCAGCTCTGAATATTTCTGCCACACAGATTTCATTTTGCGTTTTCCATGAATATTGCCCAATTACTGCTCTCCATGCAGTCGAAAGAAACAATCATGTGGCACTGTTGAGACTATTCTAGATAGGACCTTATAAAGAATTCCTAGAGCTGAGCACTGATTAAAGGGTTTGTATAGAAACAGGTGCCAGGAGGGGGCCTGTCCTAGGAAGGATAAGTCAAGTCACCTCTGGGACAGTGGGAAAGAAAAAGAATACACTAGTCATGCCAAGAAGAATTTGTAAATGTCACTTCATGAAACTTCACACTCCCTAATTTTCTCATGCAAACATCGTAAAACCTAAAACTAAAACTGAAATGACCAAAGGCTTATAATCTTAAAGGGATCGTAAGACTCAAATTTTATTTGTCATAAAATTTTTAGTTGAGATTTCAACTCCAGTTAAAATTTTAATTATCCTTGAGGTAAACTGCTATAATAATGGCCCCAGTGAATCCATGCCCACTGGGTATTACACACACACACACAAAATGGATTCAGCCATAAGAAAAAATGAAATCTTGCCATTTTGTGACAACATGAAATGACCTTGAGGGCATTATGGTAAGTGAAATAAGTCAGACTGGGGAAAACAAATATACAAACTTCCAGTTATAAAATAAATGTCCTGGGGATGTAACATTCAGCATGATAACTGCAGTTAATAATACTGTTTTACATACATACTTGAAAGTTGCTAAGAGAGTAGTAGGTCTCTAAAGTTCTAATCACAAGAAATCATTTGGTAACTATATATGGGGATGGATGTTAACTAGCCTTACTGTGGCAATTATTTCACAATATGTACAAATATCAAATTATGTTGTACACCTGAAACTATTATAATGTATGTCAGTTATACCTCAGTTTTTTAAAACAAGATGATGATGTGAGCAACACCAAAAGCATAATCCATGAAAGAAAAAAAACTGAAAAACTGAACTTCATAAAAGTTAGAATCTGGGGCTTCCCTGGTGGCGCAGTGGTTGAGAGTCTGCCTGCTAATGCAGGGAACACGGGTTCGAGCCCTGGTCTGGGAAGATCCCACACGCCGCGGAGCAACTGGGTCCGTGAGCCACAATTACTGAGCCTGCGCGTCTGGAGCCTGTGCTCTGCAACAAGAGAGGCTGCGATAGTGAGAGGCCCGCGCACCGCGATGAAGAGTGGCCCCCGCTTGCCACAACTAGAGAAAGCCCTAGCACAGAAACGAAGACCCAACACAGCCATAAATAAATAAAATAAATAAATAAATTAATTTATTTTTTTAAAAAAGATGGAGATTTGGAGATAGCAGGTGTTCTCAAATGAGACAGATTAAAAAAAAAAAAAAGAATCTTCTACTTTGCAGAAGATACTGTTAAGAGGAAGACAGGCCACAGACTAGGAGAAAATATTTGGGAAATATGTATCTGAAAAGAAATTCTATCCAAAATACACAAAGAACTCTTAGAATTCAAATATAAGAAAACAATACAATTAAAAATTTAAGAGACCTAAATAAATACCTCATCAAAGAAGACAATGGATGAGAACTAAGCATATGACAAATGTTTGACATTATTTGTCATTACGTAACTGCAAATTAAAACAACAATGAGCAAACACTACACACCTATTAGAATGGATAAAAGTTTTTTAATTGAGAATACCAAATCCTGGCAAGGATGTAGAGAAAAAGGAATTCTCATTCATTGTTGTTGGGAATGCAAACTGGTACAGCCACTCTGGAAAACAGTTTGGCAGTTTCTTAGAAATTTAAACTCTGTCTTACCATATAATCCAGCAGTCACTCTCCTACATATTTACTTGAAAACCTAAGTCTACACAAAAACCTGCTCAGGATGGTTTATAGCAACCCTATTCATTATTGTCATGAGTGGAAGCAACCAAAATATGCTTCAATAGGCAAATAGACAAACTGTGGTACATCCATATACTATTCAGTGATAAAAAGAAATGAGTTATCAAGGAATGAAAGGACATGGAGGAATCTTAAACACATTTTGAAGTGAAAGAAGTCAGTCTGAAAAGGCTATATATTGTGTGATTCCAATTATATGACATTCTGGAAAAGAACAAATATAGAAATGATAAAATGTTCAGAGCCAGGGATTTGGGAGCATGAAGGAGGGGTTGAATAGGTGATTTTTTTTTCAGGTGATGAAACTATGATGTATGATACTGTAATGGTGGATACATGACGTTCTGCATTTGTCAAAATCCTTAGAATGTTACAACATAAAAGCCAAACCTTAATGTATGCAAGTTCAAAAAACATCATTTAAGACAACAAAGGATCTGAAAATGGACTACAGACTGTGACAAAAGTATCCATATTAGAAACATATTGAACAGCATTACTGAAAATGGCTGGGATGTAAAGGTGCTGACCTTAGTAACTTTAGGTATGAGTGGCTTCTGTAAGACTAAAGGCAAAAGGAACTGAACGTGAACACTGTACTCTAATTCATAAAGTTTTGTCCTGTGGCAGTATGAGTTTAAAACTCTGACACTGTTATGCATGTATACTGAAACTGAGAAATTAAATGAATTGTGGATTACAGGAACCTGATTTCTCACTGTTGGAGTATTTACAATAAGCAAAAGAAATAGCCTAGACTGACTGATGTGGTAATAATCTTGAGTTGAAGACATCAATATGAACTCATATGTACCATATATGAATAATGAGGGATAGATATACAGCTATTTATGGCCATGTGCATGCACATGTGTTGCTATACAGACATATTTTCTTGCTATTTCAGCTGAGAGGGTCTAGAAGAAATGATAAGCCAGCAGCAGTGAGCACACCCAACACCCAGACCTTGATTTCTAATACCTTTCTCCAATAAAAGGAACCAGAGATTTTTTGGGAAAATGACTGATTATAAACCTTGGTAGGAAATATACAAGCTGAACCTGGAGCATCTTGTATTGCCAGAAAATAAGGATGTACAGAAAAAGCACACACACATATACGTAAATACACACACATTGATGGGCATAAGTTAAAGAAACAAAGAAGCCAGCTGAAAGCTCCCAATGGCCAAAGCTGAAACAATTTAAGCAAGAAAACCAATAAAGTAGTATTAGATTATAACCCTAAGTATAAAATAGTCATGAATTCATACTGATGTAAAAGAATGGTTGAATACTTAAAGAAGAGTAGGAGAAGAGACAAATCTGCTATGCAAAAGATTTCCAAATAATTTATATAGATACTGTGCCCTCAGAAGGAAAAGCATAAATCCATTTCCTAAGACGGGGCTATGCATAGTGTCTTTTCTTCCAAAGACTGAAATATGGAGTATAAAAAAGGTTGGGTGGGAATAACTTTGCAGTGGAGAAACTTGACAAATACTACCTTAGAGAGATGATTAAGATTAACATCACCAATGATAAATCATGTTAATAATGCATATCCTTGGTATGATATGATGAAGATTTACCTCTGTGGTATTCCTCCCTAAAGCCCAAGCCCAGTCTACTCAAGAGGAAAACATTAGAAAATTCCAACAGATCAGTATCATCCAAAATACCTGAAAAGTGCTCCTCAAAACTGTCAAGTCCATCCAAAAAAAATAAGAAAAATCAGAGAAAATGTCACAGGCAAGAGGAGCCTAAGGAGACATAACTAAATGTAAAATCATGTCGTAGATGGGATCCTGGAATAGATGAAGGATACTGGGTGAAAAAAAATAAGGAAGTATGAATAAACTGCAGCTTTAATAATAAGAATTACATTTGAAAACAGCTCATACAGCTCAATAACAAAAAAACAACCCAATCAAAAAATGGGTAGAAGACCTAAATAGACATTTCTCTTAGACATTTCTGACATGTTCAACATCACTAATTATTAGAGAAATGCAAATCAGATCTATAATGAGGTACCACCTCACACCAGTCAGAATGGCCATCATTAAAAGTCTACAAGTAACAAATGCTGAAGAGGGTGTGGAGAAAAGGGAACCTTCTTGCACTGCTGGTGGGAATGTAAATTGATACAGCCACCATGGAGAACAATATGGAGGTTCCTCAGAAAACCAAAAATAGAATTACCATATGATCCAGCAATCCTACTCCTGGGCATCTATCTGGACAAAACTATAATTTGAAAAGATACATGCACCCCATGTTCATTGCAACACTATTTACAGTAGCCAAGACATGGAAGCAACCTAAATGTCCATCGACAGAGGAATGGATAAAGGAGATGTGGTACATGTATACAATGAAATATTACTCAGCCATAAAAAAAAAGAATGAATGAATGCCATTTGCAGCAACAGATGGACTTAGAGATTATCATACTGAGTAAGTCAGAAAGAGAAAGACAAATACCATATGTTATCATTTATATGTAGAATCTAAAATAACACACAAATGAACTTATTTACAAAACAGAAACAGACTCACAGACATAGAAAACAAACTTATGGTTACCAAAGGGGAAAGGGGGTGGAGGAGGGATAAATTACAAAGAAAGAAAACGATTATATTTGATCATTAATTATAACAAGTGTACCATACTAATGTAAGATGTTATTAGGGGAAACTGGGTGTGGGGTAAATAGGAACTCTCTTTACTATTTTCTCAGTGTTGCTGCAAACCTAAAGCCATTCCAAAAAATAAAGTCTATTTTTAAAAAGTTAATGTGGCAAAAGATAGGTTCAGAAAAAGAAATAAGGAAAACTGAGAAAACTATTGCCTCTGATAAAAAGATGTAGAAAAATTCTTAGTCATTTAAATCTCTGAAGATACTGAACTGCAAAGAATATGACTGAAATGACAATCAAGTGTATTTTATATTGTACAGAATATTTCATATTATTAATAACTAGTACATTCACTAAAAATTATATTCTGTTAGGTTTTTTAAATATATATATATGTAAATATTGGTTTTACTGAATTTGCTAGTTTGTGAACAGACTGTTATGGCATATATTTCCAAGATTTGAAGGAGTTTTTATTACTAGAAATTATTTTTTGGCCACTAGAGGAAATAACAGCTTCTGAAAATGATATATTCAAAGTTAAAAATTGTTTAGGATTATATTAAATAATTTAATACTATGCTGAATAATCTTTATTCCTTCTGTATATTCATGGAGAGGGATATTTTTAGACTCTGCATATAATTTACATAGTTTATCAAAATTATATATGTCTGCAATAGGTAAGCTAATTTTCCTTGCTTAAAAAGTTCTGACAAATATATGAAAAAGAGAGAGAGAGAGAAGCCCCTGACATTCAGAAACTGGTCTGACAGTCAAATCTAAGCCATTTATTCTCCCATTTGATAAACAATGTCACAATATACCAATTTCAGACAAGGTTACTCTGAGACACAATCATGAAAAACAGCAAGGCCACTTCATAATTTTGTCTAAGAACAAACAAAAACATGGTAACTCCACCACCCACAAGAAAACACTCTCCTTGTTCAAACACTAAACGAGTACCTGCTACTTCTCTACCCATAGCACTGCCCCTGCTTTCTGACAGTGTTCACTTCTGAAGGCCATCTCTTCCTTACACCCTTTCCCAAATCACCCAACCAGAATTTAAATCCCATCGCAGATTCTTTCTAACACACTCTTATAAGAAACTCCACGTTCCTCCATGGTGTATGCTCTCCTTTGACGAGGTGAGTACCTGATTTGTTCACTTCTGGCATCACAAAAAAAAAGAGAACATTTACAGTTCAGAAGATCTAATCAGCAAATTCTCTCTGTAAATTACTTACCCTTGGAAAGAAGTTAGCATACTAGTTCTTTCAGGGTATTAAAATAACTACTAAAATAACTGCTCAACAGAGTTCATTATAATAAAAAACACTTTTTTTGGTAATTGCAGAGCAGATTGCCATCTTTCTCATCCACTTGGCCAGATCTTCCCAGACACTAAGCTTGTCCTGTTTTCCCCTCTGTCTTGCGTCTTGCTGCTCATCGCTCTGTTTGACTTCTCCATTTATAAAGCGTGAGCAGTACCAACACAGAACAGCCTGTTACAGAGGCTTAGTTCTTTATCAAGGCAAAGACTCAAAGATTCCCAAATTGTAAGAAGGGATCAGATCTACAGTAAGAGGCTGCCAGAACATAAATATTAACCCTATGTGTGCTTTAAAGTAGGCTGTGGTGGTTAGAGTATAACATGAAAGTGTTATGCAAAATGTTTATTCTTGTTTTGGAAGGACAAAATTCAAGGATATTTCATATCCTTTCTTCTAATGATTCCAGAAGTTCTCTAGTGCATTCAATTCTTTATCTGATTCTTATGCTACCAGTTTGTGTAATATTGGACAGCCATATAAATAGTTACTCAGTTTCTTTCTCCTTTAATAAGTATCCATTGCTTTAGACAAACTGGACTGAACAATATTCTTAAAGGAATAATAAAAAAAAACTGGGTATCTAGTTATTAATCAATTTGTCTACTTATCTAACATTTATCTGTTCATTCACCCATCAATCCATTTATTCATTGATATATTTAACTTATTGATTGCCTGTCATTTATCTCTTACAGTTGAAGTCCTTGCTTTGTTGGTTTATCACCTGTGTCATGTGATTTGGAGCAGGTTACCTCTCTAACCTCATCTCACACCACTCTCCCACTCATTGGGCTCCATCACAGCTGGCAAAGTCTGATCTTAGGAGCTTTGCATTTTCTCTCTAATGCCTGAAAAGCTCTTTGACAGATAAGTATTTGGCTTTCATTCTGCTTTTCTTCAGGTCTTCAGTCATGTGTTACCTCTTCATGAGAATTTCCTTGAACCCTTCCTAAAATTATGTCCCTTCTCCATGACACTTCCTATTCCTAATTCTCTACTTCCTTCTTCTGCTTAAAACAAATATTATAATTGTTTTATTTATATATTTTACTTATTTTGTCTCTTATCTTTCTCCTCAACTAGAATGTGAGCTCTACTAGGGCACAGATGTCTGTTGGTTCAGTGCTGCTTCCCCAGTGTCTAGAATGGAACTTGCCCATAGAAATCTGCATTAAAAATTACTTGGATTCATGGAGCTCTTGAGAAGATAAAAAGACATGGTGCAAGTAAGGTGCTTGCCACTGAACCTGGTACAGACTATAGACTAAATAGATGGTACACATTGTCTTGTATTATTTTATATAACTTCATTCAGAGAACACTTACCACCACCATGAAACTCAAGTTCTCATCATTCTCTTGGAGGGTATTATTATTATTAGTTATTTAGCTGTTATTAGAGAAATTACTAGGTTTTAGTCAGAGACTATATATAAATATATATATAAATATCCACAGATACTAGACATGACATCATTATATTTTTACAAGAAAATATATTTTGAGTAACTTACCATAACTATGAGGTTATGACTTAAGTAACACATGACAATAAGTTTCAGTGGCATTTGCGTAACTATAACTCAATCATGATATTCATAATCAAGTCAGAATCATTGTAGATAAGTATAGCTTTAATGAATGCAGTTAATTAACCTTAATTTACAAATGAGTGCATTTAAATAATAATTTTCAACTTTCACCTAGTAGAGAAAAGCAACACATTATTCTCTATCAATTTTAAAGTATCAGCTCCTTATAGAGTTAATTCGTACATTTTTTCTTGGTGTTGGAATATAAAATAAAATGTGTATACCTATCTAATGTGACATAAATAATAGGAGTGACATCTATGATGATTAGTCATATGATTGCCTATGCCTCTTAAAATTATAAAATTGTAGCTTCCAGTCAGAAAACATTTCATGTATTAAAAGCATCACCAACCAAAATATAAATCACGAGTTGTGGTACAACTTGAATGGAAAATGTGTATAGTATATACATGGAGGTAATGCATGGTAGTTTCTAGTATCTGGTTTATATCAGGGACAATATGATGAAACAACTAGATAATTTTTGGTGAAATAAAAAAAAGCTTTAAATAAAAAGTTTAAAGTGCTAATAGCCTTGTCTTTTTAATTTACCAAGAATGTGGATTCATAAGTCAGAATGCTTCTCTTTTAACCCTGGAAGTATGACTTTGAGTAAATCACCTCACCTCTCCAAGCTCAATTTTTCTCTTATTTAAAAGAGCAATAATATTATAATACACATAATCTTTATACATATAACATTATCCACATAAACCTTTTTTAAAATAAGTATTTAATAAATAATAGTACTAGTAGTAGTTATAATCATAGTAATAGTATTCGCAACAGGGGAAAGACTAGCCTTACTATGATACTAAAGATACTAAAGAACTATCGTTGATAGTTCTTTTCCTCGCATTTATGAGTCTTGCACCTCTTGAAGGGGAGAATTACAAGGTGAGAAAGATACCCCCTTGTCCCCAGGTTGGGTCAGTCTTCTCTGTAGATCCCCCAGGAAGCAGCATTGCACCAACCCTGTGGCTTCCCAAACACAATCCTGGCATGAAATCTATTCCGTTTGTCCCAAATTAGATTACTATCATGATGTCTGTAAACTAATGAACATGTAATCTGTGTACAAGGAAAAGGAGGTGAATGTGACACCCATCTTGCTATTACTCTGCACACGGTAATACCTGATGTCTCTAAATCTTGGTCATTTTATGTATATCGTTTGGGTGGCACTATCCCATTGACCAATCTAGTCTCTAATTAAAAGCACCTATACAAGGAGGTAACAGTTTGCTGTCCTACATGGAAAACAAAGAAGTTTAAAATCTGACATTATGCCCTTTTTTAATTGTTGGGTGAGGAAGTTTCCACTCTAGGTATTCAAACAGGCCAGTTTCCAAATTAAATTGGGCTGAAAAACAAACTCATTGTAAGAAAAAGTACCTCTTATGTAAGAAAATTTAGACTGTGACTTTATTTTACTGTTCCATTTTTTTTTAACATCTTTATTGGAGTATAATTGCTTTACAATGGTGTGTTAGTTTCTGCTTTATAACAAAGTGAATCAGCTATGCATATACATATATCCCCATATCTCCTCCCTCTTGCGTCTCCCTCCCACCATTTTAAAACATATTCCAAAAATAACTATTTCAACACTCAGTATCATTATATATAGGTATGTGAGAATGGATACATGTGTATGTATGGCTGAGTCACTTTGCTCTGCACCTGAAACTATCACATTCTTAATCAGCTATACTCCAATATAAAATAAAAAGGTTAAAAAAATTATTATAGGTATATGAACTTTTTTTTTTTTTTTGGATGGAGAAATCAGGGCATTTTATCGATGATGGCAACGTACACGACTTCACGCTTAGGTAACGCGGGCGCGATAAGGCCCTAGCCCAGGCCTTATGCTTCTCCTCAGGATCCCTGGGGGCAAACGTCTCCTGCAGTTTCTTCCACACGCCTTTATTCATCTCCTTAAACTCTTCCAAGGTATCTGTGGACAGGACCAGTTTGTATTCTTCCAGGGACAGGCCACTGAAGCTTGTGTCTCTGGGGCGAGGGTACTTGTGTTTGTAGTAGTTTGAATGGAGAGGTGCTAAGCTCTCGTACTTCTAATCCCAGGCCTCAGGCTCTGCAATCTGGGTGTTCTCTCCCTCCCTAAAGGCGTGCACTACCCGCTCCCACTGATAAGCGCCCAAGTCCCGGCCTCATTTGGTCTCGTCCACTGGCCATTCCTCAGAGTTTGAGAAAATTCTGGTAGCAGCTGGCCGCCATTTGGGGCCTGAACTTTATTTTTAAAAGTGCTTTCAAGTCAATTTATCAATTCCCCAAAGATATAGGACACATTTAGTTAACAGATATATTTTATAAATGACAGCACAGAAGAATGTGAAAATACTGAAGAAAGGAGAGACAGAGTCAGAAAGCTGGATTGGAGCAGATGAAAGAACAGATTTTGTTTTGGGACCACCAGGGATCTCTTCCAGATACCCAGTATCCCTTCATGGATATCTGGCAGTTCTCAGCCATACTAAAATCTCCCATCTTCAGTTACTATTCTTATCTAGGGTATGACAGTTGATAAAGCTATTAAAAAGTCAGATTTAGAGTGGACCGCAACAATGAATTTTAACTCATAATTCTGCTAAAATGTCTCCAAACCATCCACATTTTTCTTAAATTTGTAGTTATATTATTTCTATATTTTAAACCATTTATAATTTGCAGATATAGAGAGTCTATACCAAAAACTCATCAAAGTTTTTGGGTGAAATAGATCGTAGTGAGCCGTCACATCAAAGTCAGTTTTACATTTTAGATTTAAATTGGCTTGAGAAATAGATATGCCAGTTATTATGGGGAGTATCAAAAAGTATATGCTAAGGTTTCATTGAACAATATAAACCTTTTCCCCACATACTGAAAAATTTCTGATACATAAAATGATTTTGATTTTAAGATTGTCAAAATATATATGTTTTCTCTTGATCAATTTTAAGTACATTGCTTTATGAACATTTTTAAATAGGCTGTACTATTTAATTTTCCTCTTAGTATATTTCTCAAAATATTTTTATTTTGGCTTTGTTTTAATTAATATTTGCTTCTTAAGTAAATAAAATACCATTTGATGTGTTCACTTTCAAAATGATGAACAGTAGACAATAATGTTTTCTTTTTTTTTAATTAAACAACTAAAACTCACTCCTACAACTATATTTATCTTTCATCCATTCTTTCCAAATGATGTGTAATTCTCCTTCCTGTGCATTTATTTCATGTCATCTATCCACTCTCCATGTGACAGACACTTAATCTGACTCCAGTTTACCAGCTGAGCTGATAGTAGGGTGAGGCAAGTAAGGCAGATGGGGCACAACACTTAAGGAGGCACTTACTCTCAGGGTGAGTGTGCTATCCTGTACTCATGTTTTACATGACCTTTAGAGTGAGTGCCTCCTTAAAATCTGCACCTGAGTTGCCTCACTTACCTCAACTTAGTCCTCAACCAAGAACAAACACAATATTTCTTAGTCCACAACCAAGAACAACCTTTTACATGCCCCTTTTTGACTTTATATGAGGATAGATTTGGATTATATACCTGGTAAAAGAACAGATTTATCACAGGGTATGTGTCTACAAACTGACTCACTGGTACTAGATTACTTTCCAAATGTCCACAACAATCTACACTCCATTAGATGTGCGTGAAGGTTCCTATTACATTGGTGCGTTCTTAGTATTATTTAGTGCGCTAATGGCTCTAAAGTGCTATTCTTGCTTTAATTTACATATTTATGATCACTAATGATTCTATGACTTCCCCTTATGCATGCTCGGTTAGCTTTTTGGTTTTAATTTTTTGAAAATGCCATCTCATATCTTTCACACTTAATTGTATCAGAATTGCTCTTTACAGAAGAATTTCTCATACTCTAGGTATTGATTCTTAGTTGATTTCAAGTGTCAGAAATATATGCCCCCAATCTATTATCTGTTTATTAACTTGATACATGGTGCCTTTCATTAAAATTTTTCTTGATGTAGTCAGATTTATTAATTTTCTTTCTTTTGGTTTGTACTTTTACATTTTTGTTTAAGAAGTTCTACTACCCTAGATAGTCTTCTAGATTTTCTTCTATTAACTTTATACTTTTACCTTTCAACTTTAGGTCTTTCATCTGTCTAGAGGCCACCATCATATGTGGTGTTAGCTAGTGTGAATGAATGGATTCTGATCACTCCTATTCCATTTTCTCCCGATGACAGAATTACATATCAAAGAGGCTGTAAGAACTGCCTCTAGAGGAGGACTATACATCTCTACCCCCATTGGCTCTGGTGTTGCTCACATGAGTAAAGCAATATGGGCAGATATGAAATGGTGAAATGTCAGGCAGAGACTTCGAAAGGCATCAGGTATTTCCATTGGCTCCTCTTGCCTTCCTGCTATCCACCATGAAAAGAGCACGCCCCCAATGACTGCAATGCCTTTCACCTCCGTTTCAGAATGAGAGATACATGCAACAACCCTAAATCCAAGCCTAGCTGATCTCAGCCAACCCACAGATTATCTAGTCCACGGGCAAGAAATATGTGTGCTACAATGAAATCTAGCTAACAGATACACGAATCCCTTTTTACTTTCCTTCATGTAGATAGCCATTTTTCTGTCAAGATGACATGAAAAAGTGTAATAAATTAAAAGGTTTCCAAAAGATCTAAATAGCTATCTTATATAAAAGGATATAAAACTCCTCTATTCATATTAAAGAACAATTTCCCAGATGTCAAACTAATCATGAGCATCTTAAGAGGAAGTGGAGTTTACATTCACTGCTAAAGCACACTGCTACATTTTTCTAACAGGAGGATACTTTGAGGATGTCAAATACGTGCGCAGTTCTCAACAAAGTGTACAACTGGGGTGTTGAGATCATAACTGTAATGTGTACTTTGGAGGTTCATCTAAAAAAACTGAAGTTAGACTCACTAACTGACAAATTTAAGTTGATTAGACTCACTAACTGACAAATTTAAGTTGATTCATTAGAGTGACAAATAATCTCTCTAATTATAGGACCTATCTGTGTCTAGTCATTTTTCCTGAATATTGTCCCAAAATTTCCATCAATATAGGTGGCCAAACCGTGATTGATGGCCACAACTTTGACACTTAGAAGTGCTTTATTCACTACTCAGCTTCTTTATTATTTTAGTCATTTACTTTACTCAGTGATTTGGGCTCCCCTATTTATTAGTCTTAGAAACATACACAGGTACTGTTGTAGTCTATTGAGGGAGGTGTTATTATAAAATAACTCCACAGACAATTTTTTTCTTTCTTCTCTTTCTTGTATATCTTACTTTTTCCCACTTTTTTCCCTTATCTTCTAAAACTCTATTTTCTTAGCTATTTAGGTCATAGCTCTGAAAATTAATTACTCCTTATATAAGATATTGCACAGATAAAAAGACACCTAAGTGAAAATGATTCTGTTGCTCTCATCCTAAACCATACCCCACAGTGAGTCAAAAAATTGTAATAAGTATCTAATATATATTCCATCATATTTGCATAATATATCTTAATTTCATTTTAATAAAGATCATTATCAATGAAGGAAGAATAATTGTATTACATCTCCCAATAGGCCCATAGAATACTATCATAATAATAATGATAAATATCATTTAATGGACAGTATGTGCCAGGATACTATACTAAATGTAGCTGTCATGATCAGGTACGTTCTGCTGTAGTAACAAACAAATCCTGGAATATCAGGGACTTACTACTATAAAAATTTATTTCTCATTTAGGAAAAATTCAATGCAGCTGAAATATGCCTCCATTTCCTGATGGCTGCCTTCCATGGTTTCTAGGATTGCCAAGGCAGGGCAAGAGAGAGATGCAACAGAGGAAGAAACACACTAACTCATAACTGCCACAGACTAGAAGTGACACATCAGTTCCTTTTGCCGTCCTGCAGTCCCACACGGACTCTGAATTAGGCTTGTGAATGTGGTCATCCTGTCTGCCCAGAAAGTGAAAATGGTCTGTTGAACAATTAGAACTGTGTTCACTAAATGGATAAACTATGTTATCCATTTAAATCCATTCATAGTCCTATGAACCTACTCTCATGACTACTAATTACAAGCAATCTCACACTTTTATTCCAAAATCACGACTACTTTCTCCACCTGTCACCAGCTGAACAATCATGGGATTATGGGCAAAGTTTTAAAATGTAATGCATTCCCAGAAACAGATTAGCTCACTGGCCACCATTATGTGACCCAAGGACATTTAACCCCACGCCAGTATTTGCTATCAGACAAGGACTTCAGGAAACCCCTTTCCTTGGTGGAGGGCCACCATACCCAGAATTAGAAAGGTTTGGTGTTCACAGGTTCATTAGCCCTAACCATCCAGTGGAAATTGGAATAAATGGAAAGGTCCTAGCAGTCAGTATTACAATAATAATTTTAAACTGTAACATGAGGACTTTGGAAAGATGAAAATTTGGAAAGGGAAATGAGAAGACAGGAATGAGCAAAGAGACAAGAATGAGCAGTGATAGCAAAAAAAAAAAAAAAAAAGTTGTTAAGAGATTCATTGAATTGGAAAAGAGCACAGCCTCTCACCATCTCTAAAAGCACGGAAGTTTGAAGACTTTTCACTCTCATTTTTCTTTCTCTTTTCCTGTCTTTTATCTTGCTTTGTTTTTGTTTTGTTTTGTTTTTCTCTTCTCTGGCATTGGTCTTATTCACAATTATACAGAAGTATCATTGAAAAATTCTCTTGCTTTTAAAAAGCTTAAAAGGATAAATTCAGCCATCCAATTTAGGGAACTTGCCAGATTAATCTTTGTTAGGAGGGTAAAAAAATAATGGTAAATAAAAGAAACAAGTTTAAAAATTCAAGTCTCTCCCTAATTCTTGCTTTCTCCCTCATTCCTCCACCCTGACCTCCTTTCTTTCAGACACTCTCCTTTTGTCACCTCCATAAAAGGAGCTGAAGGAATATCAGTCAATGACCTTCCCTCAGTGTGAGGGACAAAACTACAAAATCAGGCCTTTAATCTGAACGTCAGAAGAATGCAGGGTTTAGACAGGCACGTGCCAAGCTGCTGCACCCTGAGTCCTGACACACTTACATACCCCGCTATTTTTAGTAACAACATCAAAGGTAATTTCAGCAGTTGATAAAACCAAATGACTTCTTACAACATTACCATTAGAGCATTTTATGCTACCCTAAAAGAGGCACTAATTACTACAGGAAGTCAGGACAGCTTTATATTTTTCTCTTTAAATGACACAAAACATTGTAAGCACTATAGTTAGTATCATTTTGTCATGAGTCCTTTTTAGATTTAAATATAGACCATTCCCAAGCTCATTTTTCAAAGCTCATGTTTGAAAAATCATGAATTACATATTTACACTATAAGCATTTCTTAAAAATAGACACAGGGAGTTTATTTCGGTCCCAAAACAAAAATGTTCACTTATGCTAAACAATCACCAGAGAGAGTTTCATATCCAAGCCTCCAACTTTCTACTTGATTCTGTGTCAGCAACAATAAAGTTTTCCAGCAAATGGATAGGATTTAAACATGGCAACTTCCAATGGTAAGGCTACAAAAATTGTCTTCGTAGTGCAGGCACTAAATCTAGATAGCAGAGGAGAGAGTTTTATTTTATTGGATTATTACAAATTCATAGCCTTGAGATCACGGTACTTCTGGGATAGAATAAGATCAAGTTTAAATGTCTTCAAGTGTACTTTTCTACACTGTAGTTTACAAATTCTATAATGTCCTTCACACAAGAATACTTTTAAGGAGAGATCAGAAAGTAAACAAATGAGCACCACATGCATTACATAAAAATTAACTCAACATTGGCTGCAAGGTATGTTAAATCATGGGCTGAATACAATTATACTTTGAATACAGTCTGTTGTTTCTTCCAGTTTATTCCTATTCTAGGCAATTTCAAATCCATTTTTTTATTTCAAAGCCAAGCTACAATTTGCCAAGTTATTATATTTTTATCACATAGCAGTGTTACCAGTGGGTATTCAATGGGTACTAGTACAACAATAACAATAATTGTATGTTGCATTTGTGTAGAAGTTGAACAAATGTAACACAATTGCAAGTGAAAATATGTTCTCATATATTTCTAATATAAAGAAATATAACTCTGAGCTTAGAGTCATTAGGTACTCAATATCATATAATTAGTAATGATTGACACAGAGACTTGACACAATTTTCTCACTCAAAGTCCAGGAATAAGAGAAAAAATTTATAAAGTAAAGTAAAAGAGCCTTGGTATTAAAATTTTAACCATTAGTTACAATAAATAGTAATATAAGGTATAGTTTTATAAATATAATTTATGCTACACAACTATAGTAGTCTTAAGAAATGAAGGAGTACAGGAAATTCTTACATGTTTGTCTCATTAGAAAGAATCTACATGTTGTGATTTCAAAATTTTTATCTCAGATCCTTTCTTTTAGTATTCCTTAAGGAAGTGAGATAGTGAAAAATAAGGAATATCATGCATTCATTCAACACCAACTATGTGCCAGGCACTGTGCTCTTTGATTGGAACTCAAATGTGCAATGCATTCTCCTTACCTTTAAGGAGAGTGTTTTGGGAATAAGCAGAAAAATATACATACAATTCCAATTCAACATAATTATTATGAAATTTGTATGTAAGAAATGTACCAGAGCCTAAATACTTCTGTCTTAAAGCTTCTACTTGTCCTGTCTCATAACAGCTTATTTACAATGTATTGCTTTTGAAGATGTCAAGATTACAACAAAGGATATAACTTTCCTATGACTTATTTGTCATTTTGCAAACCAGGCATGAGTTTTAAACAAGGGGAAAAGCCAAAAAGAAAGTGACTGTATACTATTCTGTGAAATTATATTGCCAATCTCTTCTGTGTGGCCTGGAATTAAATCAAAATAGAAAAATTAGCAAAGATTATACATTAAGTTTTGTTGGTCATGCACTCTACAAAACTACCTGGCAAAATGGGTATGTGTAAAGATAAGATCCAGCTTATAGTCCATATGTAGAACTACACACCTTGGCATTGGGCCTTGTCCATAGGTTTTTGTCTAATTCAGGTAAAGGTTATTTATGGACTAATGACAGCCCTGAGTTTTAGGGCCTCTGTTGCTGGGCATGCCATCAGAAGTCTGCCCCTGTTAAAGATCCCCAGAGCTCGTTTCGGCACCACATATACTAAAATTGAGACAGTACACAGAGAACAGCACGGCCCCTGTGCAAAGATGACATGCAAATTTGTGAGGCATTCCATATTTTTCCATCTCATGTCCATGGATCAGAAGAATTAATATTGTTAAAATGGCCATACTACCCAAAACCATCTATAGATTCAATGCAATCCCCATCAAAATACCAAAGGTATTGTTCACAGAAATAGAAGAAACAATTCTAAACTTTGTGTGTAACTAAAAAAGACCCTGAATAGCCAAAGCAATCCTGAGAAAGAATAACAAAGACAGAGCCATCACACTTCCTGATTTCAAACTGTACTACAAAGCTATAGTATTAAAAAACAGTATGGTACTGGCACACAAATAGACACATAGAGCAATGAAACAGAATAGAGAGCCCAAAATTAAATCATGGCATACATTGTCAACTAATATTTGACAAGGAATCAAAGAAAGGATAGAGGAGAAAGGATAGTCTTTTCAACAAATGCTTCTGGAAAAACTAAAAAAACACATACAAACTATGAAATTGGACCCCTATCTCACACTCACAAAATCTAACTGAATATGGATCAAAGACTTTAACATCAGAACTGATACCATAGAAGAAAGTGTAGGGAAGAAGCTTATCAATCTTGGTCTTGGCAATGATTTTTTTAGACGTGATGCCTAAAGCACAAAACAAAAGCAAAAATCAACAAATGGCACTACATCAAGCTCAAAAGCTTCTGCACAGAAAAAAAAACTAATTAACAAAATGAAAAGACAGTCTATAGAATAGGAAAAAATTTTTGCAAACCATATATTGGATAAGGAGTTAATATCTAAAATGTAAAGAACTCATACAACTTAATAACAAACACACGATCCAATTCAAAATGGGCAGAAGAACTAAATAGACATTTTTCCAAAGAGGACATCAAAATGGCCAAGAAGAACATGAAAAGATGCTCAACATCACTAATCATCTGGAAAATGCAAATCAAAACCACAATGAGATATCACCTCACACCTGTAGAATGGCTATCATCAAGACGACAAGAGACAACAGGTGCTAGCAAGGATGTGGTGAAAAGGGAACCCTTGTACACTGGTGGTAGGAATGTAAATTGGTTCAACCACTATAAACAATATGCAGGTTCCTCAAAAATTAAAAGTAATCTACCACAGGATCAAGCAATTTTGGCTATATACTGAAAGGAAATAAAAACACAATTGTGAAAAGCTATATGCACTCCCATGTTTATTGAAGCAGTTTTCACAATATGATGACCAAAAAAATGGAAACAACCCAAATGCCCATCAACAGATGAATGAATAAATAAGATGTGATACATGTACACAATGGAATATTATTCAGCCACGAGAAAGGAGGATATCCTGCCATTTTAGACAAGATGGATAGACCTTGAACATATTATGCTAAGTGAGGTTAAGTCAGAGAATGACAAGTACTGTATGATATCACTTATATGTGGAATCTAAAAACAATTTAACCTTTAAAAAACAGAGAGTAAAATGGTAGCTACTAGGGGATGGGGGGGTAGGGAGGATAAGATTGATAATTCAAGGACAGGGAGTAAATAAGCAACAGAAATCTAATGCACAGTATAATTAATATAGACAATAATATTGCACTATAATTATATAATTTGATAAATATTGCTACATTGGCAATCACATTACAGTGTATAAAAGTATCAAAGTAACATGCTGTACACCTTAAATTTACATGTTACATGTCAAATTTATTCAACTAAAAAAAAAGACACATGTAATAATGGAACAGAATTGACAGCCCAGAAATAAACACCACATTGTATATGGTCAATTAACTTCTGACAAAAGCGCCAAGAATATACAATGGAGAAAAGATAGTCTCTTCAATAAATGGTATTGGGAAAACTGGTCTCTTATCTTACACCATACAGAAAAATCATCTCAAAATGGATTAAAGACTTTATATGTCAATGTCTACTTAGACAATATCACACCATTTCAGTCAAACTATAAGAATCTTGAATAGTGTAATTCTATTTATACCCCCAGACTTTATATTATTGTTGTAATATAGTTCACATCTAAATACATCATAAACCCCAAAATACAGTGTTATAATTTTTATTTAATTAAAAAAAAAAAGACCCCCCAAATTAGGCCAAGCATTCTAAAGAATTCATCCACACTCAGTTCATGAGGGTCACAACCCCAGTAACTGAGTTCAGAATTCCCTTGGAGGATGTATCTGTCCATTTCACACTTCTCTTTGAGAGGATGTAAAATGGCCCAGATCATACTGGTCTATAAGGGAAATCATCATGCTTAACAAATATAACACAGGACATTTAAATGTTAATTACTAAAAAAGAAAAAAAAATCCATATGTCAAAGTAACCCCAATTATTTTCCCTTAAGTCTTACTTTAACCTTGGGGAATTTCATACATTGTTAAATATTGTCTCCCAAACAGTGAATCCTAGAATCCCCTTCCCCATAATTTTATACTTTATCCCAACTTTTTCCCAAAATACTTTCGCCTGATTCCCTTGGTAATGATTAGACATACTGGGAGGCTTTAAAAATTAAGTGCAGATAATAGAATTGTTAAACAAACAATGGCTTGTTTTAAAACTGTCCTTCTGCCCAGAGTATAAAGCCCCCATGTTCTATCATGGGCAGCCTTAAGAAAGTCAAATACTGGACTCAAAGACAGACAGAAGCAATATTTTTTTCAATCTGTCTCCTGGAGTAATGGAAATAAAAACGAAAATAAACAAATGGGACCTAATTAAACTCAAAACCTTTTGCACAGCAAAGGAAACCATAAACAAAGTGAAAAGACAACCCACAGAATGGGAGAAAATATTTGCAAATGATGCAACTGGCAAGGGATTAGTCTCCAAAATTTATAAACAGCTCATGCAGCTCAATGTCAAAAAAACAAACAACCCAATCAAAAAATGGGCAGAAGACCTAAATAGACATTTCTCCAAAGAAGACATACAGATGGCCAAGGGGCACATGAAAAGATACTCAACATCGCTAATAGAGAAATGTAAATCAAAACTAAAATGACATTATCACCTCACACCAGACAGAATGGCCATCATCAAAAAGTCTACAAACAGTAAATGCTGGAGAGGGTGTGGAGAGAAAGGAACCATCCTACACTGTTGATGGGAATGTAAACTGGTACAACCACTATGGAGAACAGTATGGAGGTTCCTTAAAAAAACTAAAAATAGAACTACCATATGATCCAGCAATCTCACTCCTGGGCGTATATCTGGAGAAAACCATAATTTGAAAAGGTACATGCACCGCAGTGTTCATTGCAGCACTATTTACAATAGCCAAGACATGGAAGCAACCTAAATGTCCATTGACAGAGGAATGGATAAAGATGTGGAATATTAGCCATTGAAAAGAATGAAAAAATACCATTTGCAGCAACATGAATGGACATGGAGATTCTCATACTAAGTGAAGTAAGTCAGATAGAGAAAGACAAATATCATATGATGTCGCTTAATGCGGAATCTAAAAAAATGGATACAAATGAACTTATTTACAAAACAGAAACAGATTCACAGACTTAGAAAACAAACTTATGGTTACCAAAGGGGAAAGGCAGGGGTAAGGGATAAATTGGGAGTTTGGGATTGACATATACAACACTACTATATTTAAAATAGATAACCAACAAGGACCTACTGTATAACACAGGGAACTCTGCTCAATATTCTGTAATATTCTCAATATTCTGTAACCTAAATGGGAAAAGAATTTGCAAAAGAATAGATATATGTATATGTATAACTGAGTCACTCTGCTGTACACCTGAAACTAACACAACATTGTAAATCAACTATAGTCCAATATAAAATAAAAATTTTTTTAAAGATTTAAATAAATAAATAAAATATATTATTTTAAAAATAGACTGGCAGGCCTTCAGAAGCAACTTTTCTGGATTTCTCATTTCCTTCCTCTTCCCAGGGATTACTATTTCATATTCCACCATCAAGGAGTCCTCCTTGTTAAAAATAAAAACACTCTGAATCATCTGCACTCAAGAATACTAAGAGACAGAGTTCCATTCTATACCCCACCTAGGCTTTCACTGAGTTCCACTTTCTAGCATGAGAAATGCTCCCAATTCCCCCGCCTGCTTCTTGAGGTAATTGTTGCAGTGATGGATCTTCTTAACCTTCTGAATAGACTTACCACAGGGCCTTGACCTTCCCAGTCCCACAAAAATTGCTTTCATTTCTATCAAGGGGATTCAGGAAGAACATGAATCACAAGGTTTTTCTAAGAGTCTAACTCTGAATAGAACTAATTAGAGAAGACCTAAACTGTCCATGGATCAAAAAGGAAGAAAATACTATAAGAACCTTTCTCACCATTAGCTAGAAAACATCGTTAGAACAGTCTCAGCTCCTACTGTTATTGACGCAGTCTCCAAGCCCCAGCCCAGATGTGTTTGTTAATCCTCCCTAGCTCCTTCCTCAGGACATAGTTTGAAGTCTCTCTCAGATCTCATGCTTCCCAGAGAAGCTGATTTATCAATGATCTTTCCAGAACTCTAATCTCTGCTGAAAAGACCACATTTCTCACCTCAGGTTTTTGTGGTTTTTTTGGTCAGTTAATTTGGTTGTTTGTTTGGCAATATCATCAACTTGACCAAAACCAACATTTCCACACTGGAAAAGAGGAAATCTGAAGTCATTATAGTGCAACAAATACATCCCTGAAAGTACTAAAGGAATTTCAAATCCTAAAAAAAAAATTCTGACAACCATTCATGCTTCATTCCATTTGGAAGCACTGGTCTAGCATAAACAATGACAGCAGAAAGTGAAAAAGCCGTAAGAGATGAAAAGGGAGATTTCACTGGGTACTGAGAGATCCATTACTTCTCACTGAGAGCATCAGGGAAAGCTTTATGAGAGGGTTAATATTCCATCTGGACACTGAAGGATAGAAATGATTTAGATAGGCAGTGGAAAAGGAGGTCATATCACCCATAACCCTTGGTTAACACAAAAAATTAAGATGAGAGTCAGTAATAAAAAGACCTAAGAGTACAACTAACCAGTTTCCCAATGCCCAGTTTTCACAGGCTAGCAAAACAATTGCAAGCTGAAATGTTCCAATGGACAAACAGGAGGGCACACCAAAAATGTTTTAAATCGAGGGTGGTAAGACCAAGGACTGCATAGGGTCACAGCAACTGACCCAGTGACCTGAAAGGCCACCAAAAGAGGTGAGCAGTTTTGATATTCATCTCACAATGAAAAAAAGATAATGTTTCAAACACCAACAAGACTGACCAAAAGGGTGTATACTCAGTAGCCAATGAATCATCACGGTAGCCAGTGAATCTGGGCCGTATCCATTTTGAAACAATAGTGATCACTTATCATTCCTTTCAGTTAGACTTGTCTAGATACCATGTTCAAATGTAAATTGCATTTTTCTCCGAACAAGAAAATAAGGGTACTTATTTTACAAGACAGATGTAGGTAATAAGAGAATGGGTTCCCAAGAGTTTCCCAAGAACAATGCAAAAAAATCACATATAAACTTCTATTTTCAGCTTTTAATAGTATAATCCTGATTAACGTACCACTTAAGTTTTAGTGTGTTTCCAAAACATGGACGAAGATTCAAAAATAACATTTGTTGAATACATTCTATTACATTTTTAAAATATGCTATTTTTTTCCAAGCTCACTTCATTCGATGCAACACTCTTAAGACTTCTAATTAGATTACTATTAACAACTCCGGTAATTAATCTCTAACACTATTCCTTAGTAGAGGAATTAATATTTCTGCTAAAGAAATCGTAAACCACCAACATACAGTAATTATACCAACATCTTAGTGAGGTAAGAAAAAAATTCCTTAGATTTAATTTGATTTAAACATTCACATATACTTTACTAATATCAGATCATGGATGTGTGATGCCTTAAATTAAATGGAATGATTTTCAGCTCTTACATTGAGGGAGAAAAGTCTCCCTTTTATTTGAGAGACATACAGCCGAGCAGCAGCACGGATAGCTGTGTAAATGCGGAGGGGAGGGAGGGTTGAAAGTGGGAGGGCTCCAGCACACGGGAGGCATAGGGAGCGGTAGAAAGAGGCATGAGGAGAAACACAAAGAAATCAAAGCTCTCAATTTTAATGTAATGAATTACAAAAGGAAAATGACAGTTTTCTAGGCTTAGTAATAAAAACACCTAGATATACCTCTTCTTTTCCAAACTTTGGAATACTCTCATCAAAGCAACCATATTAATGTCTTAAAATCCAGTGTTATATCAGCTAGTTTCTTCAAACTAACCTCATTGCTAAGATTATGTAATTATTCCATAATAGCACAGCCCTAATTTATTCCCATTGGCTTAATGCACTGTTAGAAATATATTAAATAAGATAATTTACCTTCCATTAAATCACAGATTTTTTTTTCTTCACATTCTCAGTGGTTTGCTTTGGTTGGTTTTCTTGTAAATGTTGACATTACTCTAAAAAGCCATATTAATTTTACTTTACTAAAAACCTATAATAGATTATATTAAAAAAACTATAATCTCATCCTTGTGCACATCAAGCCAGATTAAAAATGAAATAAATTAAAAACCTATATTACATTGATATTTTTAATGTACTATAGTCCCATCTCCAGTCAGTGCTCCTAATCATTAAGCCTGTATGGTAATAATTAGTGCATATTACAGCAGAAATAAAGGCATTGCTTGATATTTGCTTAGGGAGCTATGGATAGATAATCAAGAAAGTTTAATTCTTTTTTAGAAGTAGCCAGAGGCTGACTCAGAGCATATATTTTGCTAGTAGATAAATGTTGAATAACGTGTACCTTCATCTACAATGTTAACTTCTGCTTAGGGGTCTACACTACAAAGTAAAGATATACTGATTTTATGATGTTTTACTCAGTCAAAGTATCTATTAAATTGTGATTATTCCTTGTTCTGTACTTTTCATTATATATATAACTTATATATGCCATCACTGATGAAAGGAAACAAAACAAAATTCTATTATTAATGTAAAAAAAATCTTCATTAAAAAAATTTTAGTTTTGTATTTACAAAGAGAGGCAAATACAACTTATGAAAACACATTCTTGCCCTCCAGTGATATATTTAACAATGCCTTCATGTGAATGTTTTCATATGGATGGCCTAAAAAGGAAGAAAGTTCTAGTCCACAGAGTCAAATTATTAGTGGCAGAAAAAGGAAAAAAATTAAATGATTGTCCTTTGATTGTGCCCTACTCTAAAAGAGACCATGAAATAAAATGAAATTTTAGAACTAATTTTTATTCTTAATTTTTAGCTGAAATATATGTATCCATGTGAGCCTAAAATCATATCTTTCGTGTAGTAGGTGCTCAATATTTTTGAATAAACAAAATATCAATATATTAGTGATTTTTAAGGGGTCTTGAAACTAGATAGTTCATTTGTTTTTGTGCTCAGCAAATTCTACTTTTTCTTTTAACCAAGAGCAAGAATTTATTTTATGCTGTTTAAAAAATATAGCAAACCCTCTAAAGAAACAAAGAAAATAGTAGCTCTAAGCTAGGATTAACTTGCTTGAAAGAGAAAAGAGCTTCATGTATTTCTGACAACTAAAAAGCATGAATAAATAGAGAAAATCATATTAAGAGAGTAAATGATAGTAGGTGAGGGCAGAAGGAACATAATTATCCAGAGAAATGAAAACCTTGGCATTCCAAAGAAAAGCTATGATTAGGGATGGAGGGGAGAAAAGAATCAATTGATTGCTTTGTTGCTTTCATCCACTAAAAGCTTGAAAATCCAAGAGTGATTTAGACTTCAGACTTTAAACTTTTCTTGTATTCAACAAGTATGTATGGGGTCAGGGAGAGAGTAGAGAGGACAGTACATGTGTGATGGTTTGGAGTCCAGGTGGGGAGTTACAATTTTAGCACAGTGTTCGGAGATTTGGAGACATTTGAGTAAAGGTAGAGATATTTGCTTGTATCAACTAGTAGTTAACGATCATGAAATATTTAACCAGATATACCTCGGAGATATTGTGGGTTCAGTTCCAGACCAACACGATAAAGAGAATATCACAATAAAGTGAGTCACATGAATTTTTTAGTTACCCAGGGCATATAAAAGTTATTTTTACACCATAGTGTTTTAAGTATGCAATAGCTTTAAGTCTTTTAAAAAGTATATACCTTAATTAAAAAAATGCTTCATTGCTAAAAAATGTTAACCATCATCTGAGCCTTCAGTGAGTTGTAGTCTTTTTTGCTGATGGAGGGTCTTGCCTCGATGTTGAGAGCTGCTGACTGATCAGGGTGATAGTTGCTAAAGGTTGGTTTGGTTGTGGCAATTTCTTGAAGTAAGACAACAATTGAAGTTTGCTGCATCCATTGACTCTTCCTTTCACGAACAATTTCTCTGTAGCATGCAATGCTTTTTTTAAAAATATATATTTATTTTTGGTTGTGTTGGGTCTTTGTTTCTGTGTGAGGGCTTTCTCCAGTTGCGGCAAGCGGGGGCCACTCTTCATCGCGGTGCGCGGGCCTCTCAGTATCGCGGCCTCTCTTGTTGCAGAGCACAGGCTCCAGACGCGCAGGCCCAGCCGTTGTGGCTCATGGGCCCAGTTGCTCTACGGCATGTGGGATCTTCCCAGACCAGGGCTCGAACCCGTGTCCCCTGCACCGGCAGGCAGACCCTCAACCACTGCGCCACCAGGGAAGCCCGCATGCAATGCTTTTGATAGCATTTTACCCACAGCAGAACTTCTTTCAAAATTGCAGTCAATCCCCTCAAATCCTGCCACTGCTTTATCAACTAAGTTGATGTAATATTCTAAATCCTTTTGTCATTTCAACAACTTTCTTGTCATCTTCACCAGTAGTAGTTTCCATCTCAAGAAAACACTTTCTTTGCTCATCAATAAGAAGCAATTCCTCATCTAAGTTTAATCATGAGATTGCATCAATTCACTCCACTTCTAATTCTAGTTTTCTTGCTATTTCTACCACATCTGCAGTTACTTCCTCCACTGAAGTCTTGAACCCCTCCAAGTTATCCATGAGGGTTGGAATCAACTTCTTCCAAACTCCTGTTAATGCTAATATTTTGACCTCTTCCCATGAATCATGGATGTTCTTAATAGCATCTATAATGGTGAATCATTTCCAGAAGGTCTTCAATTGACTTTTCCAAGATCCCTTAGAGGAATCACTATGGCAGCTATCGCCCTACAAAATCTATTTCTTAAATCACAGGACTTGAAAGTTGCAATGACTCCTTGATTCATGGGCTACAGAATGGATGTTTTGTTAGCAGGCATGAAAACATTAATCTCATTGTACATCTCCATCAGAGCTCTTGGGTGACCATATGTCAGTATGAGGTAATATTTTGAATGTATTTTTTTCTGAGCAGTAGGTCTCAACAGTGGGCTTAAACAGTAAACTATGTTGTAAACAGATGTGCTACCATCCAGGCTTTGTTGTTCCACTTATAGAGCACAGGTAGAGCAGATTTAGCATAATTTTTAAGGGCCTTGGGATTTTTAGAATGGTCAATGAGCACTGTCTCTAATTTCATGTCATCAGCTACATCAGTCCCTAATAAGAGAGTCAGCCTGTCCCTTGAAGCTTGAAAGCCAGGTATTAACTTCTCTCTAGCTATGAAAGTCCTAGATTTCATCTTCTTCCATTATAAGACTGTTTAGTCTGCATTGAAAATCTGATGTTTACTGTAGCCACCTTCATTAATGATCACAGCTAGATCTTCTGGATAACTTGCTGCAGCTTTGACATCATCCCTTGTTGCTTCAACCTGCACTTTGATGTTATGGAGACAGCTTCTTTCCTTAAACCTCATGAACCAACCTTTGCTGGCTTCAGACTTCTGCAGCTTCCTCACCTCCCTCAGCCTTCATAAAATTGAAGAGAATTAGGGCCTTGCTCTGGACTAGGCTTTGGCTTAAAGGAATGTTGTGGCTGTTTTGATCTTCTAAGGCTGTTTCCCTCTCTTATCATTCTCACGTTCACTGGTAGCACTTTTAATTTCATTTAAGAACTTTTTCTTTGCATTCACAACTGGACTAACTGGCACAAGAGGCCTAGCTTTCAGTCTATCTCAGCTTTTGGCATGGCTTCCTCAGTAAGCTTAATAATTTCTAGCTTTTGATTTAAAGCGAGAGACATGCGACTCTTCCTTTTGCTTGAACATTAGAGGCCACTGCAGGATGATTAATTGGCCCAATATTAATATCAATTAATATCAGTATCGTTGTGTTTCAGGGACTAGGGTGGCCTGAGGAGACGGAGAGAGATGGGGTAACAGCTGGTTGGTGAAGCAGTCAGAACACACATATTTATCAATGAAGTTCCCTGTTTTATAGGCACACATCGTGGTGCCTCAAAACAATTACAATAGGTGCTCAACATCACTAATTATTAGAGAAATGCAAATCAAAACTATAATGAGGTACCACCTCACACTGGTCAGAATGGCCATCATCAAAAAATCTACAAACAGTAAATGCTGGAGAGGGTGCAGAGAAAAGGGAACCCTTGTACACTGTTGGTGGGAATGTAAATTGGTACAGCCACTAAAGAGAACAGTATGGAGGTTCCTTAAAAAACTAAAAATAGAGCTACCATATGATCCAGCAATCCCACTCCTGGGCATATATCTGGAGAAAACCATAATTCAAAAAGATACATGCACCCTAATGTTTATTGCAGCACTATTTACAATAGCTAGGACATGGAAGCAATGTGAATGTCCATCAACAGAGGAATGGATAAAGAAGATGTGGTACATATATACAATGGAGTATTACTCAGCCATAAAAAAAGAATGAAATAATGCCATTTGCAGCAACGTGGATGGACCTAGAGATTGTCATACTGAGTGAAGTAAGTCAGAGAGAGAAAGACAAACATCATATGATATCGCTTACATGTGAATCTAAAAAAAATTGGTACAAATGAACCTATTTATAAAACAGAAATAGAGTCACAGATGTAGAAAACAAACTTATGGTTGCCAAGGGGGAAAGTGGGGAGAGGGATAAATTGGGAGATTGTAATTGACATATACACACTACTATATATAAACTAGATAACTAATAAGAACCTACTGTATAGCACTCTACTCTATAGGGAACTCTACTCAGTACTCTGCAATGACCTATGTGGGAAAAGAATCTAAAAAAGAGTGGATATATGTATACACATAACTGATTGACTTTTTTTTTGGCTGCATTGGGTCTTCGTTGCTGCGCACAGGCTTTCTCTAGTTGCGGCTCGTTGCTGCGCACAGGCTTTCTCTAGTTGCGGCAAGCGGGGGCTACTCTTTGTTGTGGTGCCTGTGCTTCTCACTGTGGTGTCTTCTCTTGTTGTGGAGAATGGACTGTAGGTGCATGGACTTCAGTAGTGTGGCTCGCAGGCTCTAGAGCGCAGGCTCAGTAGTTGTGGCACATGGGCTTAGCTGTTCCGCAGCATGTGGGATCTTCCCAGACCAGGGATCAAACCAGTGTCCTCTGAACTGGCAAGCAGATTCTTAACCACTGCGCCACCAGGGAAGTCCCTATCTGATTCACTTCGCTGTACAGCAGAAACTAACTCAACATTGTAAATCAACTATACTCCAATAAAAATTAATATTAAAAATAATTTAAAAATCACTGATCACAAATCACCATAATATAATAATAGTGAAAAAGTTTGAAATATTGCAAAAATTACCAAACTGTGACACAGAGACAGGAAGTGAACAAATGTTGTTAGAAAAAAGGCACCAATAGACTTGCTCAACACACTGTTACCACAAACCTTTAATTTGTAAACAACGCAGTATCTGCAAACTGCAATAAAGTGAAGCACAGTAAAACCAGGAATTCCTGTATTAAAGTACTTTCACCATCATCAGCAAACAAAGAAGTGTAAATGATCAAATATTGCCATACTCATAACTTCTGTGCTTTTTGAGAAGTAAAGGAGAAAGAATTGAAAAGGGAAGGAGAGAATGAGAATATGAGAAATTACATAGAAGTAAAAAAAAAAAAAAATACAGCCATTGATCTTGACATAACATTACATATTTGTTCTTTAAATATTAATTATTTTTTTGATCTTGCATATATTTGAGTCCATCAACTACTTATGCACAAATAATGTTAATTCATATTACATGGCACTTTAAAAATACAGTGCTCGGCTTTCCTGAAACTTCATGAAGATTTCAACTTCCCTAGGAGATAATGGAGAACACAATAGCATTTTAAATATAGATAGGAGAAAAATCATCCCCTGAATTTATAATTCCAATTTCAATATTAAATAGCTAAACATTAATATTTGTATTATATTTCCTTGGTATTCTTTTAAATGTTTCTATGTTCATAAGTCACACGTGAAAATAATGTTCATCATTTCAGAAATTTATATAGATAAATTCTTTAAGCCATTGTTCTAAGTAGAAACTCATGTAGAACTATAAATTAAAGGTTTCCACCACACACTCAGTTCCCTGTCTGCCTGCACAGTGACATTTTTATTATCCTTCTAGAAGTAGATATGTAAAAAATCTATCTCAGATAAATTTGGAATCTATAATAGAGTCAGGAGAGATCTCAAATAGAGTCAGGAGACGAGAAGGGGAGCTCTCAAGCCCTGGGAAGATAGCAGAGACCAATAGGAAGAAGAAAGACTCCTTTTCTGGCAATGTCTTAGCCAATTAAAAGACATGGACTCTTTGTTTACTATAGCCCTCCTAACTTCTCTTCCTTTCTGTAAAAGTATTCTTCTCTTGCCATGCGGGGACTTGCACATGGCTCTCCATGGTTGCAGACCTTGAATTGCAATTCTTTGCTGATCCCAGGTAAACCCACCTTTGCTAGAGGAATATCTGGCAATCTATTTATTTCAGGTCAACAGATAATACATATGTATGATCTATCACTTCACCACTCAAATATTCCTTACTCTGAGCTCTGTTCTGTTCCTTTGGTTACTTAATAATTCTCAAAAAATATTACATGCCAATATAAAGAGAGCTACCTCATTGGAATGCCTGCAAAATACCCTATCAATTATATGGATTCTACACGCAAATTATGTTTTTTTAAATAGAATCCCAGATTTGATTTTGCAGGGAACCAAGTGGTAATACCCAGAAAATGTGACTAATGTCTAATGCCAATTCTGCTAATGAATACGAGGCCTCTAGAAGAATCTGCGGAGTATTTTTATGTCTCCTCTGGTGAGAATATGCAAATTATGGCCAAGATTAAGTAACACAAGCCCATTTGTCCATCCTGATTCCTGCATGTTCAATGGATTGCTTCCTGCCATCAAATGTTTGCTTAGCTGACAACTGAGATTTAAATCAAAGTAACAACAGAAAACAAACTCCAAGTGATGCAGCTCCGTTGCCAGGTCACTGTGCTGTTCACTCACAGTGGGCTCTGTGAGTGACTCAGAGAAAAGGCTCCACATTGGCTCTGTTCTGCCTGTTATCAGCCCCCAAACAACACTGAGCAGTGGGTGATGCAGCAATCTTCACCCCTTGTCACCCATGAGAAAGCTGGAGGTTTAATCTCTCTTCCATGAAGCACTCAAGCATCTTGTTCTGCTGGCAGCTTGATTTTCTCTTCCCTCTCTCAGCATGGCTTTCTCTTTCATTCTGTCCACAGGGACTTTGTATCAAAAACCAGAAAAGGAATCAATGTGAGGGTCTGAGCTGGATATCTGTGTTATTTTTCAAACCTAAATTGTATTTCTATAGGTGTATTTGTTATTTTGTGGTTAGTGTTTAGTGTGCCCAAACACCTATGGTTAACGAATGTCTGTAGCACTCTGGAGAGAATAAAACACACAGGCTCTCTAACTTCACATAATCCACCAAAACAACACAATTCTCTCACAAGGGCCAGCATATGCTAAACATTTTACAAATTATTTATCAATAATTTGTCTATAGGGTTCATGAAAATCGCTACCATTTCTTATAATTCCCACACTAAAATGCAGAATTACAGTCAATGACTTGTTTTGATGCTCCATTCTTAAGACCACAAAGAAAAACTTTTAAAAAATAGGGATATTTGATATGAATAGAGATAAGATAAAGAGTCTGTGTCTGGGATTACAAAATTTTACTCACTGAAATGTCCTATTCTACTCGAACACACGAAACTAAATCACCCAAGTAAATGCCATCAACCAGCCAGGTAGGTCACTGTTCTGGGCAATGTTTTGGATTAGACTGATCTGCTATGTATCAGAAATGATCAGTGAGTCCACACATATCTCTTCTGAGTAGTTTCCAGCCTGGGAAGCAAAATAAAGTCTTAGAATTTGGAGTGAACCCTGCTCCGTAACACAGACCATTCAGGCCCTCCCAGGTACTAGCCTAATGGATTCAAAGTTCATTAATCTTATCCCAACCTCCATACATACTGAATCCTGACCTGAATAATTTCCTTTCCTCTCTTCTGGTGATCTCAGGCATACTTTAAATCAAATCCAGCACATTTCCTCCCTCCTCAGTCAAACTGTTTGACAATTCCCACCATGAAAGACTCTCTCCAGTATTCATTCTCTAAACCTGTTGTGAACTTGTTGTCTTTTTCAAATAATTTAACAATTAAGTATGTATTACTGGATTTCCTGAATTACACATATTTTCTCCAAAATACTGTTTTATCTCAATACAGAAACTGTAACCTTGTCTTCTAATACACCAAAGTGACTACCATAAGGCTAAGCACATAGTGAGAACTCAGTAAATGCTTGTTCATTTGATAGTTGTAAAGTTGGTGAAGAAATGGTGGCTCTGTTATCAATAACTTAATGGTCAAGGACTAAATGCTACTTTAAAAATTCTAGTTTAATCTTGAAATATAGAATCCTCTATACCTGGACCTACCCAAGAACCCTTCCATGTATTAAAAATCTGTCTTTATGTATAATTTTAGATGAAACTGTAGATAAATGGCTTTGTGCTCAGTTGTTCTGGGAAATGCTTAGCATTCTCAAATAATGCTATTCACTTTTTCAATGCATAACAGGCTTTTAAAAGGCTATTGCCAAAAGTTGTTTACATAAAACTGCTTTGTCCTTTAAAAATCTGATGTTTAACTAGAAACACACGTTTCACTTGGCCCCCATTAGCAGCAATTAACCAAAAAATGTTCATTTGATTCCTTAAAAGAAATGAAGCTGATATACTTTTTACAGTAAATCAAATGCCTTAACTGAGCATTTAATATTCTTCCCATACATCATTATTTCATACTCTCAAGATTACAATGAGCCAAATACTCATATTTTTAAATTTTTCTTGAATAAATGCAGAAATCATGTTCGCTCCTCTCTCACCTATGTGATTGCTGCTAAAATATGCTAAAGATACATGCATGCAGGTATCTAATAAATGTATGATAATTCAGTGGTTTAATTTCATTTAATTTCTTGATACTCTAGCATATTGATTATGCAGGTTACCTTAATATGCATTCTCATAGCAACCCGTTTTTCCTTTGTTATATTTATCTTTTGTTTTATTTATTGTTATATGTATGAGATTGATTAGATATGTGTATAATTACTTATTTAATGTCTCCTTTCGCATAGGTCCATAAGGGCAAAATTCACATTTATTTTGTTTACCTTTGCATTCTTAGTGCTTAAAAGTTATATGCACAACATAAATCCTCGACAAATAATTTTGAAAAAATGAATTAAAATCAATGTGATATACCACATTAACAAATTAAAGAATAAAAATCATATGATCATCTTGATGCAGAAAAAGCTTTTGACAAAATTCAACACTGATTTATGATGAAAGCTCTCAACAAAGTGGGTATGGGGGGAACATATCTCAACATAACAAAGGCCGTGTATGACAAGCCCACAGCTAACATCATACTCAGTGGTGAAAACTGCAAGTATTTCCTGTAAGATCAGGAACAAGACAAGGATACCCACTCTCACCACATTTATTTAACATAGTATTGGAAGCCCTAGCTACAGCAGTTGGACAAGACAAAGAAATAAAAGGAATGAAACTGGAAAGAAAGAAGCAATGTGGTCACTGTTTGCAGATGACATGATACTATATATAGAAAATCCTAAAAATGCCAGCAAAAAACTATTAGAACTCCTCAGTGAATTCAGTAAAGCTTCAGGATACAAAATTAATATAGAGAAATCTGTTGTGTTTCTATACTCTAACAGTGAATTAGAGAAAGAGAAATTAAGAAAATAATTCCATTTATAATCTCATCAAAAAGAATAAAATATCTAGGAAAAAATCTAACTAAGGAGGTAAAAGACCTGTACTCAGAAAACTATAAGACACTGATGAACAAAACTGATGATGACACAAACAAATGGAAAGATACACCATGCTCATACAAATGGAAACATACACCATGCTCATGGATTGGAAGAATATAATTAAAATGAACATACTACGTAAGGTAATCTACAGATTCAATGCAATTCCTATCAAAATACCGATTGCATTTTCCACAGAACTAGAATAATTCTAAAAATATGTATGTATTTGTGTGTATATAACATAAAAGACCCCAAATAGCCAAAACAATCTTGGGAAAAATGAACAAAGCATCACTATTTCAAACTATACTACAAAGCTACAGTCATCAAAACAGTAAGGTATTGACACAAAAACAGACATATAAATCAATGGAACAGAATAGAGAGCCCAGAAATGAACTCACACTTATATGGTCAATTAATCTATGACAAAGGAGGCAAGGCTATGCAATGGGAAAAAGACAGCCTCTTCAATAAATGATGTTAGAAAAACTGGCCAGCCACATGCAAAAGAATGAAACTGGACTACTTTCTCCCACCATATACAAAAATAAACTTGAAACGGATTATAGACTTAAATGTAAGGCCTGAGACCACAAAACTTCTAGAAGGAAACATAGGCAGTACACTCTTTGACATCAGTCTTAGCAATATTTCTTTTGGATCTGTCTCCTCAAGCAAGGGAAACAAAAGCAAAAATAAGCAAATGGGACTACATAAAACTAAAAAGCTTTTGCACAGCAAAAGAAACTATCAACAAAATGAAAAGGCCAGCTACTAAATGGGAGAATATATTTACAAATGATATACTGATAAGGGGTTAATATCCAAAATATATAAAGAACTCATACAATTCAACATTAAAAAACAAACAACCGGGGCTTCCCTGGTGGCGCAGTGGTTGGGAATCCGCCTGCCAATGCAGGGGACATGGGTTCGAGCCCTGGTCTGGGAAGATCCCACATGCCAGGGAGCAACTAGGCCCGTGAGCCACAATTACTGAGCCTGCACGTCTGGAGCCTGTGCTCCGCAACAAGAGAGGCCGCGATAGTGAGAGGCCCGCGCACCGCAATGAAGAGTGGCCCCCGCTTGCCACAAGTAGAGAAAGCCCTCGCACAGAAATGAAGACCCAACACAGCCAAAAATAAATAAATAAATATTTAAAAAACAAACAAACAAACAACCCAATTGAAAAAATGGGTAGATCACCTGAACAGATATTTTTTTCAAAGACAACATACAAATGGCCAACATAAACATGAAAAGATGCTCAACATCATTAATCATCAGGGAAATGCAAATCAAACCACATGGAATATTACCTCACATCTGTCAGAATGGCTATTATCAAAAAGACAACAAATAACAAGCATTGGCAAAAATGTGGAGAAAAGGGAACCCTCATGCACTGTTGGTGGGAATGTACATTTCTACAGCCACTATAGAAAACAGTATGGAGGTTCCTCAAAAGATTAAAAATAGAACTACCATACAATCCAGTAATTCTACTCCTGGGTATTTATCTGAAGAAAATGAAAACACTAATTAGAAAAGATATGTGCACCCCCATGTTCACTGCAGCATTATTTACAATAGCCAAAATATGGAAGCAACCTAAGTACCTATCAATAGATGAATGGATAAAGATGTGTTTTATATATATACACAATGTAATATTACTCAGCCATAAAAAAAGAATGAATTTTTGCCACTTGTGACAACATGAATGGACCTAGAGGGCATTATGCTAAGTGAAATAAGTCAGAGAAATACAAATAACATATGATTTCACTTATATGTAGCATCTGAAAAACAAAACAATGAACAAATGTGTCAAAACAGAAACAGAGCCATAGATACAGAGAACCAACAGGTGGTTGCCAGGGGGAGGAGGGTAGGGGAGTGAGAGAAATAGGTGAGGGAGATTAAAATGTATAAACCTCCAGTTACAAAATAAATGAAATGTACAGTGTGGGGAATACAGACAACAATAGTGTAATATCTTTTTATGGTGACAGATGGTAACTAGACATATCATGGGGTTATTTTGTAATGTATGAAGATATCAAATCACTATGTTGTGCACCAGGAACTAGCATAGTGTTGTAGGTCAATTATACTTCAGAAACAAACAAACTCACAGAAAAAGAGATCAACTTTGT
Source organism: Balaenoptera physalus (assembly GCF_965194825.1). Taxonomy (NCBI): domain Eukaryota; kingdom Metazoa; phylum Chordata; class Mammalia; order Artiodactyla; family Balaenopteridae; genus Balaenoptera; species Balaenoptera physalus. Next base: position 95,127,828 of record NC_138890.1, on the reverse strand, counting down.
AGTCACCAGTAGTGAGAAGAGGGTGGAGGTGGGGTATTAGATGAAGGATTTTTAAAAAGAAAGAAAGAAAAGAAAAAGAAATGAAAAGAGAAATTTTGGTTTTAGCTCCAACTGTAAAGAGCTTGGAAATATTACTGCCAGCCTTACAACAAGAAAATGTTTCAGAAATTGAAAATCAGTGACTTTGTGGATCCATCAGAAAACTTAGGTTACAGGGCAAATTGCCACCCCAATCCAGACAGACATGCATATCCAGAAAGATGCATGTCCAACCAAGATCTGCTCAGCAGAAGCCACTTAAAGTCATAAACTGGTAAGAATATATACATAATAATTTTGACAAGCTAACAGAAGCTCAATGAAGACCAGCATGAGAGTAAAACATGTCTAGGGACTGCATTCTTTTGCGGGGGCCAGTGTTGACACTTACCTGAGCTTTCCTTCTAGGACCCCACCACACTTTCACAGTGAGGATTCAAGAAATATCCCTCTCTTGACCCAGGCAGAAGAGGAAGAAGAGTAACAATGTGAAACAGGCAGATTTGTCCATAACAAAAGGACTTCATCAGAACACAATTCTGAAACTTTATTTCAGCTGTAGAAAAGTAAATCCTCCCCACTCCAACCCCCTCCAGTCCTCCTGTCTCACTTAAGAGGTTAAAAAAAAAAAAGAAAACAAAAACAAAACAGAGAATAGGGCTTCAAAAAAAACATTTGGAACACTGTAGGAGAAAAACAGCTATGTATCACTACAGGTGTAACAGAAACACTTGTGAAGACTACAGCCCCAAGATACAGGCCCACTAAATAACTGAGACTAAATCAGAATATTTTTAGAATGATCAGCCTCACCCACATGCTACCACCCTACCAACAAGCCTCCAGGATATTAACAGTGTGTTACTAATGAAAAAGTTGTAGGAGTAACTCTTTGAGTAATGTACATATCAGAGTCCCAAAGCCAAAGTGGGAGACAAAAACAAGGACATTAGAGCAATTTGAAGACTCTGGTACCTATAACTAAACAAATATTAAACATAATCTGACTCCCAGCCAGATATTGATCCATGAAAGAAAAAATTGATAAGCTGAACTTCATGAAAAAAAAATTAAGTGCTATATAAAAGACACTGTTAAGAGAATTAAAAGACAAGTCACAGACTGAGAGAAAATGTTTGGAAATCACATATCAGAGGAATGATTTGTATCCAAAATATACAAAGAACTATTGAAATTCTAAAATATGAAAACAAAATACCTAACTAAAACATGTGCAACAGATCTGAACAGACACTTCACCAAAGAAGATATATAGATGGCAAATAAGTATATGAAAAGATGCTTACCACCCTTTCTCATTAGGAAATTCCAATTTAAAGACACTATTAGATACCACTACATACCTATTAGGGTAGCTAAAAGCCAAAAAACACACACAAAAAAACAAAAAAAAACCCTGACAACAGCAGGTGCTGAACAGCACATGGAGCAACAGGAACTCTCATTCATTGCTGGTGGGAATAGAAAAATGACACAACCACTCTGGAAGTTTGGCAGTTTCTTACAAAGATAAACATAATCTTAACATATAATCCAGCCACTGTGCTTTCAGATATTGATCCATCTTTTTTTGAAAATGTTAAGTCCACAGAAAAATATGCATTGTAAAGATATATACAACTTTATTCATAATCACCAAAAATTGGGAACAAAATGTCCTTCAGTGGGTGAATGAATAAAGAAACAATGGAATATTGTTCAATAATAAAATTAATGAACTATCAAGCCATGCAGAAACATAGGTGAATCCTAAATGCATATTGCTAAGTAAAAGAATGGTATATATCATATAATTCCATTTTTATGACATTCTGGAAAAGTTAAAACTATAGTGGCAGTAAATAGATCAGTGTTTTTACCAAGAGTTTTGAGAAGGGGGAGGCTGAATAGACAAAAGAGGGTTTTTTAGGGGTGGCAAAATTATTCTATATGATACTGTAATGAAGGATACATGGTACCATGTGTATGTCAAACAATAGAATTTGCACAAATAAATGAACCTTAATTATGCATATTAAAAAAAAACATGTAGGAGGATAGAGGATCTCAGGATAAAATTCAGACTGTGACAAAACAATCTAACAATATTATAAGGCTATGAAATACTCTCACTGAAAGGATGGGAGAAAAGGTGCTGACCTAAGAAACATCAGTGAGTACAAGACCAAAGGCAAAAGAGCTGTACAAAAGCAACGTCCTCTAGTTTGTAAAGCTGTTTCCTCAAGGTTATGGTTTAAAAATTCTGAGACTACTATACATGTATATGAATTGAAAATTAATGCATGGTAGACAGTGATAGCCAGGTTTATCACTGTCATAGGAGGTTACAGATAAGCAAGGGTGAAAGGAAAGAATCGTCTTTATGATTTTGGTAGTTGAAAACATCGGTATGAACTCATGTTTAGCTTAGTATAGATACAGATGGATACCTTTGGAAGTATTTATACATATGTTACATATACATGGGTTAGTATACACACATATTTCCTTGCTCTATGAGCTGAGAAGCATAGAAACAATGATACCCAAGTAGCACTAAGCACATCTAGTGTCCAGATCTTGGTTTCTAATACCATTTTCCAATGAAAAGAACCAGGGTTCTTTGGAGAAATGGCTCAGTCCAGTATTGGGACACAGCATATATAAGATAAAGCCTAAACATCTCTATGGAAGGTGCTAAAAATGGAAGTGCTTAAAAAGCAATACAGCAATAATGGGAGTATGTCAAAGGAGACAATAACTAAATTAAAGAGCTCCCAGTAGCCAAAGTCAAGACAATTTGAGCAACAAAAATAATAAAGTAGTATTAGATTATAACTCAAAGTATAGAATATACATGGGTCCAAACTTATACAAATGATTGAACACACAAGTGGGGAGAATAGACCTTTGCAGAGAATTCAAAATAATTTGTGTAGATACTCACCCCTCTAGGAAGTAGAATATAACTCCTTATTCCCTAAGTGTAGGCTGCACACGGTGACTTCCTTTCAGTGACTAAACACTAAGGAAGGAGATGGAGCTGAGTAAATTTAAACTGAAGAAACCTGACATACATTATCTCAGCCAAGAGATCAATGAAAACATCAACAGTGATAAAGCATGTTGATAGTATATACCCTTTCTATGATGTGATGAAAATGGTACTTTACCTCTATGATTGTCCTCATAAAAACCCATAATCTCAGTCTAATCACAGAAAAACATCAATGAATCCCAAATGAAGGCCATTCTAAAATACCTCATCAGTGTTCCTCAAAACTGCCAGTACCATCAAAAACAAGGAAAGTCTGAGAGCTGTAACAGCCTAGAGGAGCCTAAAGAGACATAACTACTAAAGGTAATGTGACATCCTGGATGGAACTCTCATTAAAAATATATTTAAATGGTTACTAGGTAAAAACTAAGGAAACCTGAATAATGTATGGATTTTAGTTAATAATAATGTATCAGTATTGGTTCATTAGGTCTGACATATATGCTAATATAACTTGTTAACAAGAGGGATATCTAAGTGTAGGGTGTATGGGAACTCTATATTATCTGCTCAAGTTTTGTATCATTCTAAAACTATTCTAAAATAAAAGTTTATTTTAAAGTGAAGTTTACAATACAGTATTATTAACAGTAGTCATATTGTTCCATTAGCCCTCCAAAAATTTGCTAGAAGCCTTCTGACCCAATGAAAATGGTATATCATTCCATTTATTTAGGTCATCTTTAATTTCTTTCAGCATAGTTTCATAGTACTCAGGATACAGATGTTTTTCTCTCTTTTTTTTTTTTTGTAGATTTATCTCTAAGTATTTTATTTCTTGATGCTATTTTAGATGGTACTTTAAAGTTTCAGTTTCTCATTGTTTCTTGGTAGTATATAGAAATACATTTGATTTTTGTATATTTGAAAAATTGCTAAACTCACTGAGCAGTTTTAGAATTTTTCGTTTGACTTGTTTGCTTTTAAGATTCCATTGGATTTTCTACATAGATGATTGTGTGAAAAAGAAAACAGAAAAAAAATACAATTCTGCATCTTACTTTCTAGTCTGTATGCCTTTTTTTTCTTGCTTTATTGCACTGGATAAAACCTCCAATATAATGTTTAAAATAAGTGGTGCAGTCAGACATCTTTGACTCTTTTCTGATCTTAGAAAGAAAGTATTCCGTCTTTTACCAATCAGTGAGATGTTAATTGTAGGATTTTTGTAGACATTCTTTATCAAGATGGACAAGCTTCCTTTTATTCCTAGTTTGCTGACAATTTTTATGAAGAATGAATGTGGTATTTGGCCAAGTGCTTTTTCTGATTCTTCCGAGTTATCATCTGATTTTTCTTTAGTTTGTTGACATAGTAAGTTACATTGAACAAGTTTTCAAATGTTAAGTCAACCTTGCTTTCCCAGGATAATTCCATTGGCCACCATATATTATTCTTTTTATCTTTTGTTAGATTTGATTTGCTAAAATTTGATTAGAATTTTTTCATCTATGTTCATGGGAGATATTAATCTATAGTTTTCTTATAATATCTATGACAGGTTTTTGTATCAGGGTAATGCTGGCCTTATGGAATAACTTAGAAAATCTCTCTCCTGAGGAAAGAGTTCAGGAAGAGTTAAAGCCACAAATTCCATCAAGATTTAAGAAACATATAGTCATAAATCTGCCTATTCAAGAACATTTTCAATTGTCTTCAATAGCAGATAGAAATAGCACTTTTCCAAAGAATTGCACTTTTCCAAATGTTTTGTCAATTATATCTCCCTTACTATATGATCATATTTCTCCAGAAACTTCACTTATTAAAACACTTTGTTTTTTAATAGCCAATTACATACAAATTGGTAAGTACAGTATCACACCATTATAAAACTAGATAGAACTAGAAACTTTTTTTTTTTTTTTTTAACTCTCCTAGGTATTTGTAATGCAGGGCCCCATTACTGGTGACTCCAAGGTGAGTTCTATTTTGAGTGTGACCAAAACCTCAGGTTAGAGTCTAGGGAAAACTCAATTAATGCTTCCGTACATTTTTTTTCAATTTACTAGACTACAGCTTCCAATAGGACAGGGAAATCTTCTCCATGTGAATCTGTAAAAGTGTCTTGCAGAATGTCTTGAAAGAAGTTTGAGATAAATATGTATTTGTGAGAACAGTAATTGGTGCCTTGCTGGAAACATTTGTTGAAGGCCTTGTCTGAGAGCTGCACATATCAGAAAGTGTAAGACACAGTACACGTCTCTCCATTCTGTTGCTCTCTCCCCATTTCATACGCTCAGGGAGCTGACTCCTATTCTGATTAGTTCTTCCATGGAGTGTTCTATACTCTTTAATTTTTCCTCCCTCTATCCCCTCTACGTGCAATCAAATATTGTGTCCACTAGAGGCCATTTTTAAAAGGAACTCAAAATGCACATTATGTATTAACAGTTTATGGTATTAACAGGTTAAGCGTTTCCAACCCAACAGCTGTGTAATGAAGTTCCAATATTGAAAACTTTTGCATCAGTAGTAGATAGAAAAGAGATATTTTGGGCCTTTCATGTCCCTCGAATGAAATTATGTGATCTATTTATAAACTAGTTAAGAACGTCTTTTTCCTTTATTCAAAAATTGGATGCCACTCTGTAGGCTCTGGTGATACAATGATAAATAAGGGGAAAAAAAAAAGAAATAGGGTTTCCACCAGAAGGCCAAAACTAATGTGTAGAGATACACAATGAACAAACACAGAGAATGCAATAAATTCATAATGTGATAAGTGGTATAATAAAATAAACAGATACATGAGAGAAAGCTGGAGGGTGCTAATTAAGATAGAGTAGTCAAAGGAAGTTAGTATCTGAGAATATGACATAAGAGCTGAAACAAGAAGGTAGCTATTCTAATGGCTTTCCATGAGGTCCCCTTCCTTTTTACTTGTTATAAATTCCACCCAATACATTTCTTCTCCTTCATTCATTCACTTAAATATCTGTTAAATAGTATCCTGAACAGAACACAATGTTGATTTGACCCAAATAGCAAAAGAGGGAAATTTAATCAAATGCCACTTTTTAAAAACTTACTGACATATAGAAACAAATAAGCCATAAGTCCTTTCTCTCAAAGGCTGGTCTTTCAAGGCTCTATCTTCTTTTTAGAAACAGACTGAATATCCTGCTTTCAGGTACTTCTTCTATACATTACACATTACTTATTCAAATTATTAATGCCCTTTTGTAGTTAATAGCAGGTATTCTCAATTTATGACGACCCTCAGTCTCTTCTAAGAACCTTGTTAAAGAAGAAAAGGTTTAGAACCACCCCCCAAGAGATACTATTCTGGTAGGCTTTGAGTGTAGCCCAAGAAGATGCAGTTTCACAAACACCACAGGTGATTCTGATATAGGGTGTCCTCAGAAAATACATTAATAAAAATGGGTTATATCATTTTTTCACATGAATATATGCCATAATTATTCTTTTGCTACTTTGATATCAAAATTTCAAAGAACTTCTATTGAAAGTCAATCTAAACCTTTATGCTTATAAAAATTTTATTACTGTAACTCTTAAGGCCATGCCTCATCTCCAAGTACTTGGGAGGGAACATGAATCTCCAAGTGTACACAGTGCACTTCCTATGTGAGCATCTGAAGCTCTCAGCTGAACAAAGACACTAGGTCTGCACATGTCTGGGTGTCAGTAAATATCAGGTTCTTCGCTTGATTCTCTTCTTCAGACTTTTCCTTTTGAAATATGCATTATACCTTCATATTCATTTATGAAGCTTTTCTGACTACTGTGGCCTTCAACTACTGTGTAAGTTACTGCAGACCATGGCCAAAACTTCTTTTGTGTTCTCCTCAGAGTGACTAGCACACAGTGGATACTCCAAAATGGAATACAGCACATTTCTTTTTCTTTTTTCCCCCCCACTTTTTCCCCCTAATAGACATAATGTAAACCCATGTGCATAAAGCAGGAAAGCCAATTATATAGAAAGAGGAAGGAGAGAGGGGAAAAAAATGAGCACAAGGAAAAGGAACCAGGCCAAGCTAAGCAGGTTGTTTTAGTAACAGTAGGTTCAAGACTTTTGTTCTTTTAGAGCCAGACATTTCTCTGATATTTACAATACAGAGCACCATCTAGTGGTTTTAGTTCAAATTCAAGCAATCCACACTTGCATGCTCAATTTTCAATCAAAATTAAAATGCTAGTTTTGCTTGTAGGATGCAACTCCAGTTATGGAATACATATTTTAGAGACTCAGTAACACAGTCAGAAATTGTTTTATGTGCATGTGCAAACTGCATATTTGGAAGATTTATGATTATAATTTGCTTTGCAGAGTTTAAAGAAATGATTGTCATAAAGACTAATCATACAGCATTTGCTTAAAACTTTTGATATGAGCATCATATATAAAATTATATGTATGTTTACATATATATTTATATATACATTTATATGTAAAATATGTAAAATTATAAGTGTATGGCAATTATAATATAGCAAGAGCTCTATTCATAAAAAGTACCCATTTTGATCAATTTACATTACAGAGAAAGAGAGAGAGAGAGAGAAAAACAAACAAAGAAAAAGTCTTTATTCTGTAGAAATCTGGGTGCATTTGCAAGGGAGACAGAGATTCAACCCCATAATTACTTGCTTTTTTTCTTCACACCAATAAAACCTGGCTTGGGTATCAGCCACCCAACCATATATATAAAGAGAAAATTATAAGCAAAGTAAAAAGTATTATGTTTCACAAATATACTCACAATAAAAACTTGACCAAGATTATTCATTTTACACATCTGATTTAAAGAGAGAAAAACCTATTTTTTGAAGCCCATGTAAATTAGGTATATGCCAATAGAGCAAAGCTCTCTTAAAGCATGGGGGGGGATTTTCGGGTTTTATATATTAGATTCTCATATTTTAAGAAATATTTGTTTTTATTTTTCCAAATCTGTGCAATATGTCATGTATCCAGACACCAGGCTGAAGGAATACTAACAAGAGCTAGAATGAAAGAGGTTTGCAAAGCTCATTTACACAAACATCAAAATTTCAAAGAAGCCAATGGGCTCGTGGCAATTTTCCACGCTATTTTCTCTCCATGGAGTGTCTATCTCAATACTTTACCTTCGTCCCAGATAACGCTCTCCCATCCCACAAGACTTAGCTCAAGCATAAAGAAAAAGGCCTTTTTTTGGAGCAATTAACCTAATTGGCCAAAGAGGAAGATTTCTTTGAGAAAATGTCTTTTTAACTGAGATGTGAATGACTAGATAAAATAAGACCTGCAGAGATCAGGAGAAATTGCATTTCAGAGGGAGAAAAAAGCAAGAGAAAGGGCTGTGAGGCAGGGCTGAATGTGACACTTTTGAAGGACAGAAGAAAGGCCAGTGGGGCTGGAGTGGGCAAAGGGGAGAGAGGAATGAGAAGAGGACAGAGAAGTTGATAGAAACTAGTAATTTAGGGCTTTATGGTTCAGGGTAAAGGCAACTGGGTAGATGGGTCTGCCTACTGAGTTGCTAGTAATGAAATAAATTTCTGTTTTAAGGCCAGACAAAGCAAATTTAAACATAAAAATTTTTGTTCTGGGCTTCCCTGGTGGCGCAGTGGTTGAGAATCTGCCTGCCAATGCAGGGGACACGGGTTTGAGCCCTGGTCTGGGAAGATCCCACATGCCGCGGAGCAACTAGGCCCGTGAGCCACAGCTACTGAGCCTGCGCGTCTGGAGCCTGTGCTCCGCAACAAGAGAGGCCGCAATAGCGAGAGGCCCGCGCACCGCGATGAAGAGTGGCCCCCGCTCGCCACAACTAGAGAAAGCCCTCGCACAGAAACGAAGACCCAACACAGCCAAAAAAATAAAATAAATAAATAAATAAGTCAGGAGCTCTTTAAAAAAAAAAAATTTTTTTTTTCTGCCTGTTTGGGCCTCCTCCCTCCCCTCTCGTGTGCATTGTGCATCTGCATTATGTGTTAACCAGACCTCCCCAATGGCAGAGATACATGCTCAACCATAAAGATTAATTTTTCTTCTTCTAGTGCCAGCTATATAATTACTTAGAAATTAACATTCTTTTCTCAATCGTGTAAGGGGTTATGAGGACCCACCACTCGCCTTGTACGTGCAGACGTCTTCATTGAGCTTTCCAACATATCATTTCCCTTAAAGATAGCGATTGGTGCAGAACAGACTGGGTCAGATGACCTGGCGAGACACTGGGCCACACCTAATGGAAGTTCTTAGCTTAAACACTTGCTTATGACCTTATTAATATGACTAGTTTTATTAATTACATTCTGCCTATTTTACAAGATTGTTTCTCACATTACCAAATTTGTGACTGAGCCTCAGATAAAATTAATGATGATTATGTGATTTGTAATGACTGGCCAAATATACAGTCCCATAAGATCAAGGATTTTAATAGTGTAACTCTAAATATGGGAAGAAGTAACAAGAGGTAACCATTTCCTCAACCAGCACAGATTAGTAAGACAGGCAGTGCAGAGGCTTTTGGTTACTGTTAACAGGGCCTAGTCCAGTAATAGCACACTGAGTGGCCTGTCAACAAAATCCTCACCTGACCTGGGAATGAGCATTCCTAGCACTGGCATTGGGGAGGGCCAAATTGGTCACAGTATGCTTCCCAAACCTTGGTCAAAATTAAGACTAGGGCTTCCCTGGTGGCACAGTGGTTGAGAATCTGCCTGCTAATGCAGGGGACACAGGTTCGAGCCCTGGTCTGGGAAGATCCCACATGCCACGGAGTAACTAAGCCCATGAGCCACAACTACTGAGCCTGCGCGTCTGGAGCCTGTGCTCCGCAACAAGAGAGGCCACGATAGTGAGAGGCCCGCGCACCGCGATGAAGAGTGGCCCCCGCTTGCTGCAAGTAGAGAAAGCCCTCGTACAGAAATGAAGACCCAACACAGCCAAAAATAAAATAAATAAATAAATAAATAAATAAATAACAAACAAAAAACTTATCTCTTCAAATTGTTAAAAAAAAAAAAAAAGACTAAAAGGAAGGGGATTTAAAATGATAAACATTTCCCACCATCTAGTTCTACAAGAATCAAGTCATTAGCCGCTGCAGTTGCTGACCTACAGTACACCCTGAAAGGAATTCAGGGTGAAGATCAAGATGAAGCACTTTGTGCTCTGGGAAAACTGATAGAACTGGCCCTCAGACAGTTAAGAGATTTTCAGGAGAAAATTTTATGAACCCTGTGTCTTGCATCTTTCCATACTTAGAAAACCGTTAACTGAGATACCTGTTCCTCTCGAATAGCAGTAACCTTCTACCAAGATGTGTGCTTGATTGCACATACCCCTTTGTCAAAATCACATACATATTGGCCTCCTCCTTCACCTCTTCAGAACAGTTCTCAGAGTTCTCTGCAAGACTGTCTCCTGGGTTATAATCCTCAGGTTGGCTCAAGTAAAATTTTCTATTTCTTTCTTAGATTGACTACTTTTTAATTTTTTCATTGACACTAGGAAGAGGGTGGGCTTAAAGACTGCAAGTACATTTTATAGCTGGAACTTGAACCTTCTTTTGCCAGAGTTCACACCGTTGATTAACAGAAAGGCTATTAGAGAGATTACATTTTGTTTCCATATGTATATAACTTTGGGGAATTTTTTCACACATTAATATTCTGTATGCCTTTTCTTCTCCTTCTGTCTGCATCCAGTTAATCAAATTATTCCAAGTACACAAAATATTTTATTATTGCAGTGGATGGAATGCTTGAGTCCTCCCACAATTCCTATGTTAAAACCCTAATCCCAAAGTAATGGTATTTGGAAGCAGGGCCTTTGGAGGTAATTAGGTCATAAGGGTGAAGCCTTCATAATGAGATCAGTGCCCCTATAAAGAAGTGGCCAGAGAGCTAGCTAGTCCTCTTTCCACCATGTGAAGACACAGCAAGAAGATAGGCGACTGTAAACCAGAAGGAAGGCACTCATCAAGAATCCCACCAAGGTGGCTGCCTGATCTTGGAATTCTAGCCTGAGAAATAAATATTTTTGTGTAAGCAACACAGTCTATGGTAATTTGTTACATCAGCCAGAGCTGACTCAGACCATTCTAATTTCATTTATAACCTACACAAAAATTGTAAGAAAAATAACACAAGAAACAGCTCAACAATTCTCAAGGAAGAAACCAAGAAGTATACTTAAAAGCTTCTATAGCAGGAAAATGCCACAAAATGTAATACTTTTGAAGAAATACCGTAAAACTAAAAGGATCGAGGAACTCTCTTATGCCCTTAGCAACGTTTATGACACACAGTAGGGACTCAACAACATTTGTTGAAGTTAACTAAACACAATAGTTACTTGTGTTAGGAAGATTTAATCATCATCATCACCATCTAAAACTAGTATTTATTGAAAAATTAAAGTTATAAGCCACTGCTCCTCAAAATGTGTAGCAGAGTCCTTGAGTTTCATAGACACACTAAGAAGCCTTATCAGGGAAGAGATGTGTCCGGTGGGCTGCCCCCACGTGCCCCACTGTGTGACACATATTGAATTTCCACAAGGATTTCCTATCTACAAAGATTTTTAAAGCTAAAAAATGAATCCTTGAAAGTACTGCTTTAAGCTTCGGAGACAATTTTATTTTTCTTTAAATATCTATTTCTCCAGGTTTGCTACCTGATTCCCCTTATATTGTCATAATTTAAGGTGAGGAGGAAACATTTACACTGATAGCAGTCATTATAATTATTTATTGGAATCTCTATCTTTTAATACCCCTGCATATTTTAGTGGCTTTAGCAGGTCATCCTTCAAAATTAACCAAACAGAATAAAGGAAAATGTACATGGGTGTATGAGGGAAAGGGAGAACCAGAAATAGTTTAGGAATGCTTTTCCTCTCTTTTGAGGCAAATTTAGGGCTTCAGTAACTTTCCACCAAAGGAAGATATACCATGGAGCTGCTAAGTACCAGTCATATATTCATATTCCTTCACTTCATGGGCTGAGGACTTCCTGGACTCTACTCCAGCCTGGGGCAATGTGTGTATACCATCACCTTTTTATCCCTAGTAAGAACAAATATATTCTCCCTTCTTCCCTAGCAATATAAATTTATATCTGGAAAGAATAAACAACATGAGAATATACATGGGGATATATTTCCTTAATTCATTGTCTAACGTATGGAGAAGGTATATGGGGAAAGAAGATACTTGAATATATAAAACTGACACTATAAACCTGTGTTAATCCTTTAAAAGCAAAGCAAATAATGGAATATCTGTTTAGAACTGATTTTTGAAGTGAAATAATGTGAATCCTATCTAATAATTATAGATAATATTTTGCTATTACCCATGTTATCAGGGATGTTGTCCCACAGTTTCTTAAATGATAAGGTCACTGATTTCACTGATTTTATCACCTACCCTATGGAATGGAAAAATTCCGCTTGGTAAAATAGGATTCTTAGAAATATAATGGGAAAATTATTGCACCAAAAGCCATATTAAAAGTTATGAACCAGTTATGTCCAGGTAAATGGTCTTAATATTACATTATAATTTTATATTCCTCATGTTGAAATTGCTGGTTTAGCTTTAAATGTAAATCCTGAGGCGTGAGGTAGAAATAAGTTTCATTTAAGCAAATGAAAATATCAAACTATAGCATATATTTCCCATAAAAAAGATCTCTCTATTGTGGTATAGTATAATGATGTATTTATTCCCAAAAAGTAAAGAAAATGTCCAATAACACAAAAGTATAACAATTACTATATAAAACACGTTTTTTACCTACTACCATAATAACAACACTGTATATTTTCATAGTTCTAAGATTTTTCAGGAAGCATTCTTAATTATCACATTCTTACTTTGTCAAGATAAAATTCCATGTGATCCAATTGAATTTATTGAGTATATACTGTGTGTTGGGACTAAGAACAAGTAGATAAGAAAAAAAAAGCCTACATATTAAAGAGCTCCTTAATTATACTGTTTTCCCAAGGTTCAGTTAAGACACTGATCCAGAATACATCAGAGAGCTCGCTTTGTTGTAAATGTCTCATGCTAGACAACTCTAAGATGCACGTGTTCACAGAGATGCCATCTCTAGCAAAGAGGGATTTGGGAATTCTAATTTTGGTATTATTAGCAAGAGTTCTCATTCCTCTGAAGAAAGCAAAAAAGTCTGACCATTCTAAATGAAATTCTTATTAAACTTGGAAATTTTATGAAGGCATGCAAGCACATTTTTATATTTGCTAAAAGAAAAAAGTGAAAATCCCTGTTGCTCCGTGTACTATGAGCAGAAAACTCAGAGGAACATGGCATCTCTTTCCAGGGACTTCATAACCTAAATTTACCCTCCTCAGAATGGTAACATTATGTATTGGGGAGTAACTGAACCTACTTACTACCCCTAGGGGCCAGGGACAATCTCAGAGGAGACCACCAAGCATACAAGCTGGTTGTCAATAAAATTCTCCAGCTTCTGTTATTAATACTGTGAAAAAATATCATTAAAATTTCAAAACATATATTAAAACTTTAATGCATTATTTTTTATCCTTTAAATAACCCATATTTTAAAGTATTAATATTTACTCCATTTCAGCTACTCTTATCTGTAACAACATACAGAAACATCCCAACTTGGAATGGAAAAAGAATAATAATCCTATTTGCCTTTGTATATATACCAGTATCCAAAAATGAGAAGGCTGGACAATGAGATGGAAGACGAGAGTACTAGATTCTTCAAAATGGAAAAAAAATTAACTTGACATATTAACTAATATGCTATTTATTATTTGCTGCCCCATAAATTACAACTAAAAGCTATCATGAATTACATCACAGATCAGATACTGTCTTGATACTTGAGTTTCCAATTATTTGTTTTGTATAAACAGCGACTATTTATTAGTTTACAATGGCTTGTGAGCCTCAAGGTAGTGATAGATAGTATTTGTATTTTATTTTTCAGGAATGTTCTACAAAATCATCTTCTTTTAATGCAGCTTTAGATAATGTCATGACCAGCTTTTTAATTACTGACAAACCTCAGCATCATCTTTCACTTCTCTCTTATCAACCATGTGCAGCTGTCTGTTGAGATGCCTTCCTCTCCTCGCTCTGCTCCTGTCACACTCTTTCTTCTGGGTTTCTGTTACTGATTTCATTTCCTTTATCTGTAAACACTGAAGTGGCCTGGGGCTCAGTTCTTGGATATCTTCTCCGTCCACATGTCCTCTGTAGGTGATCGCATCTGTTTCTTTGACTTTAAATATTACCTATATTTGATGACCCCAAATTTCTATCTTGAACTCTGACCTCTTACCTGAACTCCGGTCCCATATCGCCAGCAGCCTATTCGGTATCTCTCCTTATATGACCAATAGATCCTCCCAAGTTCCAAATGAAAGTTTATCCCACATTCCCCTCGCTCACCTCAAATGCTCCTCTCACTGACTTTCTCATTTCAGTAAATGACAACTCCAATCTTTCAGAAAAAAAAAAAGAGTCATTTTTTTTCTTTCTTTCAAATTCACATCTTATTTAACAGCAGATCACATTGTAAAAATATAACCAGAAGCCAGCCATTTCCCCCTACTTCTAATGCACCCACGCTAGTCCAAGACACCATTACCTTTACCTTAGACTATTTTAAAAGCCTTGTAATGATACCCCTAGTTCCGCTCTTGCTCTTCTATGGCACACTCTCTACACAGAAATCAGATCTATAAACCTCTACAAAACATTGAACAGATAGTATCATTCTTCTCCACACTCGCCAGTGGCTTCCCATTTCACGTAGAAGAAATCCCAGGTCTTCACAATAGTCTACTTGGATTTACGTGATCTAGTCCCCTGCTACTCTTCTGATCTCAGCTCCTTCTAGACATCCCCCCTACCCTACACTAGCCACACCGGCCTCCCTTCTGTCTCTCAGTCGTGCTGTGCAAGCCTCTGCCTCAAGTTTCTGCACTCATTCTGACTGCCCGGAATGCACTTCTTCCAATAGATACATGGATTACTCCTTCACTTCTTTCAGGTCCCTAAGCAAATGCGAAGAGAGGTTTTCCCTGACCACACTATATAACATGCTACTCTGCTTTATTTCTCTTCATAGCATTTATCATTACTGGATAGATTTTCACTAATTATTTGTTTACTGTCTCTCCTCCTCCACTAGAATCAAAGTCTTGTGAGAGCTTGGGCTTTATTCTTTCTGGTTTGTTACTATAATATATATTGCTTCTAGTACACTGTCTGCAATGTAGTAGGTGTTCAGTAAACATCTGTTGAATGAATGACAACCCCAATATTAAGTACAGAGGCAATCTCCTAATTTCATACACAGTAAATTCCTAGCAAAGATATGGAATTAGAATGACAAACATGCATAGATAGATGGATAGATTCCAATCCCAAAGAGAAAAAATGTTTTTTAAAATCCCTAACTACATCATGCTTTTTAGACACCGTTTTGAAAAATGTATTTCTAACATATATATCTACTTCATTTTATTTGTTTATTTTCTGCAACTTTAAGATAATTTATGTTGGAATAACATTAAAATTATTTAATGTAGCTGAAATAATCTCTTTGTTCTCATATGCATTAGTTCTCATTGAGAAACATTACTTTTAATCTTGTTTTTTACATTCTTTTTACTTCACATGAAATGAAGGCAATAATATTCCATTAAGTACACCAGCAATGCTGTGAAGACAAACAAACTGATTCTGCTGAAGCAAAACTGTTGGCTGGAAGGTAATTCCAAAATACGATAGCTTTTAATATATTTCATTAGCTGATGTACAAAAGTCCAAGTTTGGTGTGCAGAGGAAGTTTTATAGAATCAGTATACTCAAGAGTGAGCTGTATAAAATTTCACTGTAAAGAAGGGCAAAATTTAGCTCACATCATGATATAAATGTAATTGGGACCCAGCCATCCCCAAGTTCTCAGTCAGCAGTTTTCAAGTTTCAACATTTACTGAATTCCCTAGAGGTTCCTATTAAAAATTCAGAGCTCTCAGTTCCAACCCAGGTAAGCTGGTTCAACAGTTTGAAGCCCAAGAAATAATAATTTTACCAACCACCTCAGGTGATTCTGGTGTAGCCCATCTGAGAACCACACTTTGAGAAGCACTTGTCTAAGTGAAGGAAAGTATCATGGTATCATATACTTTTATATGACTATTAGCCAATTTTTTGTTTTAGAGATATATACACTTTCTTGATGAATCATTTGCTCAAATGAGAAAAAAAAATTTTTTTTGAAAAAAACCTTCAAAAACGTTTAACCCTATTGATATGATGGAAAGACTTTAACTTCTGTTTCATCATCTAAGTGAAAGCACAGTCAAGGAGCTGTACTTCCTCATTTTTCCCTCCTTCATCTTCCTGAAATGAGACACATGATGAGTTTTTGGCCATCATACCCCTTTTTGAAGAGTGCAGATAATAAGAATTTGTCTAGCACTGAATTTTAAGCCTCAGGCTATTCGGTATCAACATATAACTACAACTTCAATTACTCTTTTGGAAAATATTGCTCCATCTGAAGGAGAATACCATAGTGGAAGTTTCAGAGGATACATTTTCTTTGAGACTGAGGAAACTACAACATTTAAACTATGGGTAAATCTCTTGGCAGAAACCAGAAAAACTGCTTCAAGGTCAATGTTAAAGAAATGTTCTACATAGCTAGAAGTTTTGATACAATTAACATATATAAGCAGTATTATAATCAAAAATTATTTTTTAAGACAAGAAAAAGGCCAAATTAAATTCTCCTGAGACTTTTTTTGTAAGCATACTGATTCCTTACCATTTATACTGTATCCACAGATTTTTTAGTAGTATTTCGTTAAGTGTGTGACCTATAAAAATAAAGAGCTAGAAAATAATTGGATATAGAATACTCCTTGAAACTGAATGTTAAATGAATCAGATAACATACAACTAAAATCCTCTAACAAACTATGTTTTTACCATAGACTAAGAATAAACTAGTAGATTTCTTTTGGTTATATTCTTAACTAAACGAGTTATTTGAGAGATTCTCAGTGATTCTTTATGATCTGTTATATACATATTAATATTTTGTGGATATCCTCAGTTCATAGGGACATTGGAAAAATTTTAACAGCAGCAAAAATCAATGAATCCCTTTCCGATAATCCACAAGTAAAGAAATATGAAGGTAAATATAGCAGAGAGTTACATGTATTATATATACTGGAATGGAATTTTCAGATGCAGAATAATAAGATGCCCTGCTTGAAAGTGGCTTAAAGAAAAGGAAATTTTACTTTTCATTTTAAGTGAGAAGTTATGACCAAGCTATTTTACTCTTTTTGTTTGTTTGGTTTTTGTTTCTTCCCATCAGAGACTACAGGCTGACTTGCCTCGTGAAAAAGGAGGTCTGATATACAGACGTAGGCCTGTGTCTTATTCCTTCAGCAACCACAGCAGAAAGAAAGATCCTGTCTTCGCAAAAAGTATCAATAAAATTAGGAATAGTTAGGAATCAAAGAATTAAGTCTGCAGAAAATTCTGTGATTCTAAAACATCGTATATTGGCTCAGTAAACTGAGTTTCTTCCTTTACAAGGTCAACTGTGGATTTAGACAGAAAAATTAATAATGCAATTGAGATGAGTGTAGAAATTAAACCATCATTTTCTAATGGGACTGAAGAAATTAATCTGAATATTTACATTTGATAAAAAAAGATAAGACTAGATATATCTAATTATCATATGTGATATTGAACTGCACATATTAAAAATCTGTCAGGAAGAGATAAAAGATCACCACACCATTACTATGGTAACCAAATGATTCATTAATCCTCTTTTTAATAGATCAGAGACTGTTATTCAATACATAATAAAGTAATTATATTGGTCACCGTGGTCATAGATTAATGATTGTAGCTTGGTTAAAAAATAAAGAAAAAAGAAGTTGACAAATCACTGAGTTTAACCTCTATTTTATAGATGAGTCAGTTAAACTACATAGCAACTAACTAATGGGTCCAGGGTCATAGACTTAAATTATAACAAAACTATACCTAGAATGAAGATAAGTGGCCTTTTCTTCTTTTTAATATTTTGTGGTAGAACAATGCCCTCTGCCTATCGATAAATGTGTCTTCTTTTACGTTCTTACCATCTTCAGACCTGGCTGAAAATAATATGCAAACCTTATAACCCTAAGAAGCCAACAAACCAAGAGAAATGTTTAAAGTGATATGTAAAAAGTCAGGACGAGATTATCCTTCCAGGTTTTAGTTGGCAAAATGGCAAATCATGCCATTTGTTCTGTGATATTTCATTATAATTAAATGGAAAATTACTTAGTATGCCAATAGCTTTCATTTTAATACTTGAAGCTGAAAGTTCTTCTCAGTTTCAGAGTAATTAAGAAACAATATGAGTTTTGCTTAATATAGTAATGGTAGGTTACATAAGAATATGAAACTACTTTTTTTCAGTCTGTTCCAAGAACTACCAACTAATCAAGTCTTATTTATTGTGTGTTTAATTATTACATGGTCAATATTACAGGAGACAGAAAAAGAAGGTTTCACAAAGCTTTAACAAGTAGATTACTTAGACAAATGATATAGAGAAGCTATTTGAAAAGAATACAAAGCAGCACACAATAAAACACTAAATTGTTTCATTCAATTACAGGCACATAGGCATTTTGAGAGAAAACATAAGACAATTTTATAAATTTTATTTAACCAAATCTCTTACATTCATTCTCTCCTGGTTCTCTTCCCCTCTTCCTTAAGTCAGTGGTCTCTAAGTGTGGTCTGTGGTCTCCTGAGAATCCCTGAAACCCTTGCAGGGAGTCTAGAGGTCAAAATAATTTTTATGTTCTTGAAATATAATGGACATATAGCATAGCATTATGTTAGTTTTAGGTATACAACATCATGATTCAATATTTGTATACATTGTGAAATGATCACCACAGTAAATTTACTTAATATCTGTCCTCATACATCGTTACAAATTTATTCTCTTGTAATAAGGGCGTTTAAAATTTATTCTTAGCAACTTTCAAATATGCAATACAGCATTATTAACTATAGTGAACATGCTGTACATTACACCCCCATGAATTATTTCTTTTGTAACTGGAAGTGTGTACCTTTGACACCCTTTACCCATTTTGTCTACCACCCTGCCTTGTCTGGCAAACACCAATCTGTTCTCTGTGCCTATGAGCTTAGTTTTTGTTTTTGCTGTTGTTAGATTCTACAGATAAGTGAGATGATATATTTGTCTTTCTCTGTCTGACTTATTTCACTTAGCATAATGCCCTCAAGGTCCATTCATGGTGTTGCAAATGGCAACACCATTTTTCTATGGCTGAATAGTATTCCACTGTGACATACATACATACATATATATATATATATATATATATATATATATATATATATATATATATATATCTCATATCTTCTGTATCCATTCATCCATTGATTGGCATGTAAGTTGTTTCCATATCTGGGCTATTGTAAATAATGATGCAATGAACAAAGAGGTGCATATATATCTTTTCAAATTAGCATTTTAGCTTTCTTTGGATAAATACCTAGAAGAAGAATTCCTGGATCATATGGTAGTTCTATTTTTAGTTTTTTTGAGGAACCTCCACACTGTTTTCCATAGTGGCTGCACCAATTTACATTCCCACCAACAATACACAATGGTTCCCTTTTTTTTTCCACATCCTCATCAACACTTGTTATTTCTTGTTTTTTTTTTTTTTTTTTAATTTTTATTTATTTATTTATTTATTTATTTTTGGCTGTGTTGGGTCTTCGTCTCCGTGCGAGGGCTTTCTCTAGTTGCGGCAAGCGGGGGCCACTCCTCATCGCGGTGCGCGGGCCTCTCACCATCGCGGCCTCTCTTGTTGCGGAGCACAGGCTCCAGACGCGCAGGCTCAGCAGTTGTGGCTCACGGGCCCAGTTGCTCCGCGGCATGTGGGATCCTCCCGGACCAGGGCCCGAACCCGTGTCCCCTGCATCGGCAGGCGGACTCTCAACCACTGCGCCACCAGGGAAGCCCTCTTGTTCTTTTGATAATAGCGATTCTAACAGATGTGAGGAGATATATCACCGTGGTTTTAATTTGCATTCCCCTGATGATTAGTGATGTTGAGCATCTTTTCATATACCTGTTGACCATCTGTATATATTCTCTGGAAAAACATCTATTCCACTACCCGGCCCATTTTTTAATTGGATTGTTTGCTATTGAGTTGTATGAGATCTTTATATATTTTGGATATTAACCCCTCAGCAGATATATGATTTGCAAATATTTTCTCCCATTTGGTAGGTTGTCTTTTCATTTTGTTAATGATTTCCTTTGCTGTTCAGAAGCTTTTAGTTTGTTGTAGTCCCATTTATTTATTCTTGCTTTTGTTACTTTCCCTTTTGGAGTCACATCCAAAAAATCATTGTCAAGGCCACTGTCAAGGAGCTTAACGCCTGTGTTTTCTTCTTGGAGTTTATGGTTTCAGGTCTTACATTCAAGTCTTATTAATATAATTACGTTATCTGTTTTTTCCACCATATTGGTTTTCATAAGTAATGGTGGTGGATAAAATTGCTGGCTGCTTAGAAACAATCAAGTCAGTAGCACCAAAGTACACTCAGAGTCATTTGATTCTTCAGTTTCATGCACTCACAGAAAAAAAGAAAAAGCCAGTTTCACTCAAGAATGTCCTTGATGAAACTATAAAAATTTGCTTAATTAAATCTTAACAATGAGTACTTCTGTTTTCAAGATTCTGTGTGAGAAAATGGGAAGTACACAAAACATTTGTGTTGTATATTGCAGTACAATGCAAATCGGAAAGTAACCCACTGTATGAGTTGTTTTTTCTCTTAGTTCAACAGGTCAGTCCATCCTTTATTAGGGAAGTGTAATACCACCAAAATGACGGGATGTTTGATGGTGCTTACAGGGGATCATGACAAGATCTTTTTAAAACAATTTTTTTTCTTCCAGTTTTATTGAGATACAAATGAATACAGCACTGTGAAGTTTAAGGTGTACAGCACAATGATTTGACCTACATACATCATGAAATGATGATTACAATAAGTTTAGTGAACATCCATCATCTTGTGTAAATACAAAATTAAATAGAGGGCTTCCCTTGTGGCACAGTGGTTAAGAATCCACCTGCCAATGCAGGGGACACAGGTTCGAGCCCTGGTCCCGGAAGATCCCACATGCTGCGGAGCAACTAAGCCTGTGAGCCACAACTACTGAGCCTGCGCACCACAACTACTGAGCCTGCGCGCCACAACTACTGAGCCTGAGCTATAGAGCCCATGAGCCACAACTACTGAGCCCACGTGCTGCAACTACTGAAGCCCATGCATCTAGAGCCCGTGCTCCACAACGAGAAGCCACTGCAATAAGAAGCCCGTGCACCACCACAAAGAGTAGCCCCCACTCACCACAACTAGAGAAAGCCCGCGTGCAGCAACGAAGACCCAACACAGCCAAAAATAAATAAATTAAATTAAATTTTTAAAAATATTAAATAGAAAAAGAATTTTTTCCTTGTGATAAGCATTCTTTAGGGTTTACTCTCTCAACAACTTTCATATACAACATAGAGCAGTGTTCATTATATCTATCATGTTGTATATTATATCCCTAGTAATTATTTATAACTGTAAGTCTGAGTTTTAAGTTTTTTTTTTTTTTTAATAGAACAAGATGTTTACTTGATAGAATGACAGACAAACTATAGTTATTCAGACTTGGGTATTTGTCAGTCATTCTCTTACAAATAAATGATGTGAGCCTGCAACTTCAAGTAAAACAACTGACACTATTTACTGACAATAATAACGTTTGAGCTTTCAATTGAAAATCAGAATTTTGGAAAACTAATATTCACCATTATTAGCTTAACTGCTTCCAAATTCTTAAATACTATTCTGATGAGATCAGAAGTGATAACAAGTATGATTTCATAAAGTACTGCATAATGAAATATGTCAATGTTTGAAAGTTGTGAATAATGCAGTGTGAGCCAATATTTTACAGACAACTCATCTCATTAATTGTGTTATAAGATCATTTATGGGGGAAAGAGCCATTCACAGTACAAGATGACCGATGTATTTTAATGTAACAACATATAAGAGGTTTCCTGATACAGTTTCAGATTTCACACTGGAGCTAAACTTTAATAAACAACCCCTTGTTAAGGTTTGGTGTAATAGTAAAAAAGAATAACCAAAGTTATCTGAAAAGATTATTAAAGCACTCCCTCCTTTTTTTTTTTTTTAATGTTTGTGTTTACTTATTACTAAGTGCTCTCTCAGAAGCTTAAGTTCTTTTTTTTTTTTTTTATAAATTAATTTATTTATTTTTGGCTGTGTTGGGTCTTCGTTTCTGTGTGAGGGCTTTCTCTAGTTGCAGCAAGCGGGGGCCACTCTTCATCGCGGTGCGCGGGCCTCTCACTATTGTGGCCCCTCTTATTGCGGAGCACAGGCTCCAGACGCGCAGGCTCAGTAGTTGTGGCTCACGGGCCCAGTTGCTCCGCGGCATGTGGGATCTTCCCAGACCAGGGCTCGAACCCGTGTCCCCTGCATTGGCAGACGGATTCCCAACCACTGCACCACCGGGGAAGCTCACTCTTTCCTTTTTTAACCCATGTCTGAGTAAGACCAGAATTTTTTAAGATATTTCAACCAGAACAGTACTGTTTTGAAAGCAGAAGCAGGTATGAGGATCCAGCTATCCTATTAAGCCAGACATTAAAGACATTTACAAAACTGTAAAATAATGCCATCCTTTTCATGGATTTTTTTTTAATTTGGAAAATATAGTTATGGTTTCATAAATATACAACATATCTGTAGTGGCTTTGTTATTGATATTTTAAACGAACTAAAATTAGTAACTTTAAATATCTGTATTAATTTCTAATGTGGCAAATTTGAAGGAAAAACTAAGCACAAGCACTTGTGCTCCCAATAATTTTAAATAGTGTAATGGGGCCAGAGACCAAACAGCTTAAAAACAGTCACTCTAAGTCTATACTTTCATCAGACACAAATTGATTGATTATAACAACCTCTTGAAGAGGTCTCCATGCTCCCATTCTCATTCTAATCTACCCAGGCTATTATCAGATTGGCATTTCTAATCCACACAACTCATACTCACCAGTAAGGAACCTTTTCATAATGGCTCTCTATACCTATAGGTAAAAGCTCTAACTCCGTGACAAGGTTTAAAAGTCCATCTTGATCAAGTGCCTGACTACCTCTAATATTCACTGCAACTCTCCTCCACCGCTAGACAGAATGGCCTGCCAAAAACTCCTGTCCCTCTCTCTCTCTCTCCTGCCCTCACAGCTATTTACCTGAAATAGCCTTTCTTGTCCCATCCACCATCCTACACATCTCACCACAGGCATTCACCTTCTCCACTTCAGGACTTTTACAAGTATCATCTACAGGAAGTCTTTCTTCCTGTTCTTGATGCCTTCTTGCTTCCTAATATGTTTCTGTCATAGTATCTCTAACCCTGCACCTACTGCACATGAACACACAGATCAATGGGTTCCCCATAATTTGGGGGAAGGAAACTTTGCCATCAATATTGCCATGAGTGGATTGTGGTTTTCAGTTGCTGTTATTCTTATGTAGCTGAATATGTGTATATAGGTATATATGTGTGTACATATATATGTAGTCATTTAGATACTGTCTTCAAGACACAAAACTGCTCTGTTTTTGCTCTATTCCACTCTATAAACCACAGTTCTGCTTCACCATCTGGCTCCCTATTAGACTCTGATGTTCAGCACATTTTTAAAGATAAACACTTCTCAGGCTTTTCTGCGCCTTTGGTCAAATTCCAATGTGCTGAAATAGCTGTTCCCGTCCACTTGGTGTAGCCTTAGAGTTGCTTTTTGGGAGAGTATTTATGGATCTCCTCATTTGGTCACAGCCAAAAGTCCTACCCTCTGATACTTATTTTTAAATTATTATTGATTTGTTACCTTTTTAACATTGAAGAAGTACTCAAGTGTGTTTAGGTCATTGCCATATTATCAATTCCATCACTGTATATAATCATTAAATGGTGCTTTTATGTGTGTAGTGCACATCCTGATAAGGCATGTCTGGGTGCTGCGAGCTTTGCATTGTGAGGTAGGCACCTGGCATGTCTTCTCTAGGGAGCATGTAAATAGTATCCTGTGCTTTGGAGTACAATTATGGTCAATTATATTATTATTTGAGTACAGCAGTAGATGAGGTCAAACACAAACTGAAGGGAGTTCAGAATAGCAATAAAACTAATAAGGGAAATGAAAGGGGAGTTTTAAAAGGAAATTTGTCAGAATCATATTAATTAAGAAATGAGTGGAGTAATTTCTTTTAATAAGTAAAGTAGAGGTTTTAGGAATTAGAATGCCCATACAACTCAATAGCAAAAAAAAAAAAAAAAAAAAAATCTGATTGAAAAATAGGCAGAAGATCTCAATAGACATTTTACCAAACAAGATATACAGATGGCCAACAGGTACATGAAACAATGCTCAGCAGCGCTAACCACCGGGGAGATGCAAATCAAAACCACAGTGAGATTATCACACCTGTTAGAATGGCTATTATCAAAAAGGTAAGAAATAACGAGCATTGGTGAGGATGTGGAGAAAAGGGAACCCTCATGCACTGTTGGTGGGAATGTAGATTGGTGCAGCCACTATGGAAAACAGTATGGAGTTTCCTCCAAAACTAAAAAATAGAACTGCCATACAATCTAGCGATTCCACTTCTGGGTATTTACCCAAAGAAAATGAAAACACTAATTTGAACAGATATACACATCCTCATATTCACTGAAGCATTATTTACAAAGCCAATATACAGAAACAACCTAAGTGTCCATCAGTGGATGAATGGGTAAAGAATATATGGTATATACATACAACAGAATACTATTAGGCCATAGAAAAGAATGAAATCTTGCCATTTGTGACACCATGGGTGGACCTTGAGGGCACTGTGCTAAGTGAAATAAGTCAGACAGAGAAAGACAAATACTGTATGATCTCATTTATACGTGGACTCTAAAAAGCAAAACAAAACAAAACACCAAGCTCACAGATAGAGAAAAAAGATTGGTGGTTGCCAGAGGAGTTGGGGTGGGAGGTGGGAGGGGGAAATAGGTGAAGGGGGTCAAAAGTACAAATTTCCAGTTATAAAATAAGTAATGAGAATGTAATGTACAGCATTGTGACTACAGTTAATAGTACCGTATTGCATATTTGAAAGTTGGTAAGAGAGTAAATTTTAAAAGTCCTCACATAAGAAAAGAAAAAATTTTGTAACTATGTATGGCAACAGATGGTAACTAGACTTATTGTGGTGATCATTCTGCAATATCAAATCATTATGTTGTACGTCTGAAACTAATATGTCTATTATACCTCAATAAAAAATCCATTAATTCAGTTAAAAAAAAGAAATTAAAATGCCCACTTCTTTTTGCTATCACATGAAAAATACAATAGGACAGTCTGAGCATATATTATTCATGCATCTAGAATCAATGCACCCTTGAAATATTAAAACCCATATATTTCATACCTGCAGATTTTCAACGCATGATGCTTTAAAGAGAATAAAAACTGTACTACTGTTTAAATGGCTATTTGAGAATGAAGGAGGATTTCAGATCCAGATTTCCCAATAGCATGAGCAAAGACTGCTCCATGCAAACATCATATAAGGTCATGCTAGGACTCAAAGATTTGATATAGAAAAGGAATGTTGTTATAGATTTTTCTAAATCAAAGCTATCTATACCACATTCTCTATCTCATATAGCTGTCTTCTCTATGGAGTATACTGGATATTTTCCTGGCCCCATTAATCAAGCTCTTAGTGTACCTTGATCCTCATCTGTTTTCTGGGTTGTCCTGTAAACCCTAATGATTTACAGAGATCATGGTGGGAACTCTCACTTCTGTGTCTAAACCAACTGAGAACAGATAATGCTTTGATGACTCTGCTTTCACTGTAAAAAACAACAGTGGACTATAGGCTTCAGCTTGAAGCTAAGGCTGAAATGTTTTTCTTCCTTTCTATTAAATGAATAGATGAAGCCATCGTATAGGGAAGGAATGGAACAGCTGGAGGGATACAGACCCCGCTTATTCCCAAGTATAAAAGAAGCCTTGTCCTAAGATGTCTAGTGAAGAGGGGAGAGTCAGCAGAAGGAAATATGAAGTAATTACAAGCAGCCTGAGCAAGAGTGAGTGAGCGCTAGAACAAAAGTGAGAAGAAATCAGAGAAGACTAGAAGGAAAAGGGCCATAGCAGGGTTGTGACTGTGAACTCATCATGCAAGTAGATATATTGTAACAGTAGACATAATTGGAATCAGTTCAACAGATTTTCCAATATATTTCCTTCCTCTTGGATATGGGTGGAAATTATACCCATTTTTCTGGATTAGGAATTGAAAATTCTCTCTATTCAAGGGCTTAGGCAAGGGTCCAATGTTTCAGGGAAATGCACAGAAGCAAAATCCATCTATCTCTGGAAGAAGGGAAGGAAAACTCTTGGCCTAAGATCCTGCATAAGTTTGCTATCACTGAGGGATGAGTTGAAATTCTCTTCCAACCAAGAAACATTATGCACAGAAGACACAGACATCATTCCATGATGGTTGCAGGAGAGCTGAGACAGCTAGACCCTTGAGGCCTAGGCTCACAGAGTCTAAGACTGAGGCTAAACCAGGAGAACAGAGATACCCCTGTGTCCACTATGAGATTAGCACCTGTTAGCAAACAACACTAGTTTATTGCTGGTGTCTGGGCAAGACTGAGGCGAGTGCTACTCTGTGTGGCTCAGGCACGGAAGGACTGCTACTGTCATGGCAGCAGAAACAACTGAGAAAAACCCTCTGTTCCACAGACACCGTAATACACAAAAGGGAATAGCAGCTCACCACTGGAAGAATTTGAAGTCTGCGGAAATTATAACAATGAAACCCAAATTCATCTCAAGTCCTGAATAGATTGATTCAATGCCACAAAGTAGTAGCCTGATTGAAGAGGAAGCGAGCACATTTGTGTGAAGACTGATTTGAAACACAAATATAAAAATAAGGAAGAAAACAATTATTTTTATTGAGTAAAATTTCTAATTGTACACAGAGAAGTGATATATATTTTAAATTCCTTTCAAGCAAATTTGCAGTACCCTATCCTTTTTCACAGGTCCTTAAGGGCCCAAAGATAATATGCATTTGCTTTGGAGTCATTCTGATGAGTATTTTCATAAAAGAAATGTTAATTATACATTTCCAAAAATTTTAAAATCTACAGTCTATAATATATCATTTGTTGACCAGTATTTCTTTCTGTGTTTTTATAGTAACTTTGAAGTGTGATGTTTTGTTTCTGGTAGTACTTTATATTACATAATCTATACAAATCCATAAAAGAGTACCTGGTATAGGGTAAAGTTTCAATAAATGGTAGATATCTACTGTATTGTACAAGTTACTCTTAATTATCTATTATATTCATACAATGCATTGATTGTATATGACTGTCTTACATTCCGTGAGGACAATGCTCCTTCCATTATTATCACTATTTTATCCCCAGCATCCAACATAGCGCCTTGCACATAGAAAGCACTCAACTGTAAGGAATGAATGCATGCATGAATAACTATAGAGGTGATAAAACTCAACAATGATTGATCTCATCACTTAATTTTGGATGTCATAACATCTCACCACACTTTTCTTATCATAAAAATGAATAAGTCCTTAAAACTCTCAATACAATATGAAGTCAATAGTAAATATACAGAGCTTTGCAAAGTATCTCTATGTTCTATTAAAATCTTATGATCTGGGACTCCCTCGTTTGCCAAGACGGTGTAGCCAACTTTCTCCCAGATCCTGTCCCTTACAACTAAAGATCTCTGGATGTACCACAACAAAGAAGCATAGGAAGTCTCTGAAAGGTGGAAAGAACAGGGTGAGCCACCTATGGACGTCAGGGCTTAAGGAATGACTTGGCAGTAAGTTCCTTGGCTTTTCTTATTGCCTCCCAAAAACATGGGACAGAGCACTGCATAACATCCAACCTGGAACTGCCAGCAGGCACAGAAAGATAACCCCCAGGAAAATCCTGGTCCCTCTAGCCAAAGGACCAAAACCAGAAAAACTTTTTGACAATACCCACCCTACTCCAGCCAAATATCAACAGAAAACACGTCCCCCTCCTTGACAGGAGAGAATCTTCAAGATGTAGGGCTAGGCAAAGATTTCTTAGACTTGACATAAAAAGCACAATCCATAAACGGAAAAAAATGATACATTGGACTTACAAAAGTTAAAACTTTGGCTTTGTGAAAGACTCTCTGAAGAGGATGAAAAGCCAAGCTACCAACTGGTAGAAAAAGTTTGCAGACCACATATCCAACAAAGGATTAATATCTAGAGTTTATACAGAGCTCTCAAACCTCAACACTGGGTTGGAAAAAGCAACCCAGTTAGAAAATGAGCAAAAGATATGAATAGATGTTTCATCAAAAAGGATATACAGATGAACAATAAGCACACCATTAGGCATTAGGGAAGTGCAAATTAAAACTTCTTTGTTAATGTGTATGTTCAAATCTTTTGCCCATTTTTGATTCAGTACTGTTTCTTTATTGTTGGATTGTGAGAGATTTTTTTTGAGAGATTTTGTTTTCCATTCTGAAAATAAGTCCTTGACCAGATATATGTCTTGCAACGATTTTCTCTCAGTCTGTGGCTTGTCTTTTCATTTACAGCATCTTTTGAAAAGGTTTTTAATGTTTCTGCAGTCCAATTTATCATTTATTTTTCTTTATTAATTGTTTGGAGTTGTATTTGAGAAATCTTGATTTAATCCAGCATAGACAGAATTGTTTCTATATTTTGTTATACATTTTTTATAAGTTTAAGTTTTGCAGTAAGTTTATTTTACATATATGATGTAAGGTATGAATTACAATCTTTTTCTTTTTTTTTTTGGCCTAACCCCCACCATGCCCCCTGCGATGGAAGTTCGGAGTCCTAACCACTGGACCACCAGGGAATTCCTTACAATCCAGTTTTAAAACACTTTTGTCTATTTCAGCATATGTGTGAAGGAATAATTTAGAGGTCTTATTTAAAAGCATTTAACTCTCTTCCACAGAACAAAACCTTTTCTTTTTGAATCGAAAATAACGTAAACCCATGAACACAACAGACATCCCTTGTCCTGTAATAAGAAAAAATACTTTTCGTACTGAATCACCAAGTCCTCCATTAGCTTCATCAAACATTTCCATTATTTACTTAGTAGCCTCATTAGATTTCCTAAAGATAAATCAGGTTGGGATTTCTCTGCTCAACACTGAAAGTCTCTAATATCCACAATGTTTTGATATTTTAATACATTGAGTGTTTAATAGAAACATATCTGTGGTGCCATGCTTGTTTCATGATGTATGTACTTTAATTGTGTTGCCCTATGTTAACTGTCTCCTTACTTTCCTTAATATAATGCAGCTGAATCAGAACTCTGTTTCTGGCCTCTTTTTTTTTTTTTCTTTTCCCCTAGCATATCACAGAGCATTGAAGCAAATTCTCGGTTTCCTATGGGCAAGACTTTCTCCAATGATGTGGATTTCAGAGACATAAGCTCAGGAATTCAAGCATGTTCAATTTTCCAAAGCTACCTGGTAGCCAGAAGGAGAAGACAGATAAAAAAGGGTATTGTAAAGATTGATTTTTATTCTGATTCACATTTCTGAGGCATGCATTTTCTTGCTGAAGCTGGTGGCTTAATGCAGAAAGGCACCTGTTGCACTCTCTGCAGTGAAACCTTTGCTATTTTTAAGGGCTAATACACCATCTGACTAAGGCCAATGAGTGAAACTTGAAGTATTAAATCAAAACAGCATCTGAGGGCTTCCCTGGTGGCGCAGTGGTTGAGAGTCTGCCTGCTAATGCGGGGGACACGGGTTCGAGCCCTGGTCTGGGAAGATCCCACAGGCTGCGGAGCAACTAGGCCCGTTAGACACAACTACTGAGCCTGCGCGTCTGGAGCCTGTGCTCTGCAGCAAGAGAGGCCGCGATAGTGAGAGGCCCGCGCACCGCAATGAAGAGTGGCCCCCACTTGCCGCAACTAAAGAAAGCCCTCACAGAAACGAAGACCCAACACAGCCATAAATAATAAATAAATAAATAAATAAATTTAAAATATGGAACTCACCATCTTCTCAATTTAAAAACAAAAACAAAAAAAACCCAGCATCTGATATGTACTACTACCAAAAAACTTAAGTATGAAGTTAATGGTATAACATCGAACAGACTTCATTACTGACAATGGAGGCTTTGAAGACGAGCAGTTCGTAAAAGATGTGGCAACTAGTTTGTGACACAGAGTTAATTTAATGGATGTTAAGCCTATGCTCTTTATTTCACCTGACTCTTCTAATAGCAATGCCTTTAATCAATGTTTTGATTTTGATCTATTTATTTTGTTTCCCCTCTCAGTAGTTCAATTAAACAAACATGTTGTGTTAAGCAACACTGATCACAGACTAGAGGAGTACAAGGACTGTAGAGACTTTCATTGGGGGACAATGAAGTTTTCTGGGAGAAAGGAACTGAGTTTGGATTTGAAGTATGGGTTCTGGAGAAACTTGCAAGTGTTTTGGCATTAAAGAGGACATTCCAGGCAAAGAAAACAGGAGAACACACTGAAAAATTATAAAAATTTTCCATTATCTTAAATCATAAATTGTCATAGATTTTTGTAGCTGGGAAGGACCTTGGAGGTCAATGATTCCATTGGTCTACCAATCATGTGACATATCCCTGGAGATGGCCCATGTGACCCTAGATCCATGAAAACAAAAAAGAGGCAGATTATATTTCTTGGCTGTATATTGTGCTAAAGTTAAAATGTCAAAATCAGTAGTCTCTCCCAATCACTTTATTTTACATATAAGAAAGTAGCACAATGGCAGCTTTATGTACACAGATATTTTAAACAGAACAGAGGACCGCATGCTATAAATTCCACTGTTAGGCTACGTTTACAAGATGTGCTGAAATTCTAAGGAAAAGATCCATTTTCCAATAATACTTAAGAAAGGGGAAAAAAAAGTCCTTTCAAGGTCAAGTGCTACTGTGAGAATAACAAGACTAATTTCCCAAGGTCATTTTATATAAAGGATAAATATGGTTTATAAAACATAGTTCAAAACATTACAATTTCACCACCATCAAGAAAAGAAGTAAAGGTCTACTAACCAAAGTAAAACCACTATACTGAGGAAATACATTTCTGAATGTTATGACAGAAATAGATTTATTGTCAGTCTTTGGAAGTACATTCATTATCTATCTTTTGAAAGGTAATAAAGGGAGGAATACTTTCTAAGGGGACTAACAATGGAAGAAAACTTCACAACTAAAGATTGGAAACTGAAAGAATTCTCCTAAGTTATACAAATAATTAAGGTGACTGAGATATATGATTCTAGAAATTTTATTATGGAAACACACTGAGTTTCTTTTTTTCTTTTTCACTTATGGGGACCCTAGATTAAGTATTTCATTTTAATCAGTCAAATAAAATAACTGATTTTATTTCCTTCCAGATTTGGCTAGTGATTGGACTAAATTGCTCTCCATCAGGTCAAAATACATGCAATCCTTGCTACTCAGAGTTTCCCCTTCCTAATAAAGATCTACTTATTTTGCAATTATGAAAATGGTAGCCAGAAGCAAAGAAAAGTTTAAATTCACACTTTCTTTCAGATTGTGCAGAAGATATAAAATACTGGCTTTTGAACAATAAAGTTCTGTTATGTAGCCAGCTATGTGAAAAGGAGTGTTCCAGTTTAATAAATATTCTGGTTAACTTAGAAAACTATCAATAATAAATATACACTGAACTTTAAATATTCAGGGGTCTCTTTATTTTGTTTTCAAAGTTAAATTCCACTGGTATATGCACCTGTTAAAAGTCAGGTTTGTGCATCTTCCTGTTTACAAATTATACCTTAATAAAGCACTGAAAGCATTAAAAAAAAAAAGTTAAATTCAGGAAACTATTTTTATCTATGTTAATCTAATTTTCACCAAAAAATGCACTGGAAGATCTTTTCAACAATGGCTTAATTTTCTTGCCATTTTCCTTTATATATTTAAAGCACAGGGAACTATATTCAGTATCTTATAACAACCTATAATGGAATCAAATCTGAAAAAAATAACTGAATCACTCTGCTGTACACTTGAAACTAACACAATATTGTAAATCAACCATATTTCAATTAAAAATTAAAAAATAATAAATCTCTATTGCAGTGTGAATTTGGTAGAGTACTATTTAAAAATCCAACATATATTTTTCCAATATATTGCTAAAGGATTTACTATATATTTTTTTAATCTCACAGCTTTCTTGCTTTACCCTTAAAATAACTGTTTCAATATTTAATTTTCAATCTGTGCAAATTTGATACTTGCACCTGAACTTACATTTCTAACTGGGTTGGGTTCAAATTATAAAAAAACTATAACATTAAGTTTAGTTTAATTAGCAAAAAGTTAAGCAAGCTCAGGTGACATTTATTATACCAAATCTTACATATGATAAGTACTCTAATTAGTTGAACTGATTATTTATTCAGAAAGGAATACTCTTAGAGATTTAATTATAGTGTAAAACTAAGTATTTTCAGATTTATGCTATATCAGAAAAGATGAACCTATCTTAATTCAAAAATCATCCATTTACTATGTGCATATATTGACACATACAGAAGTCTCTATGCATATATGAGCCTCAAATATTTTGGCTCAGAAAAGAGGCTATTTATAGCTGACACCTACATTCATGATTAAAATTATTTATAAAAGATTTGATTTTATCATCAGCTGTGGGAAAATGCCGTAAGTGTACTAATTCCATTCATATCATAATTATCTTTCCCTCCACTGATGACTTCTTTCTTAGAGTTTTACTGTGACCTTATCAGTTACTACTTATATTTAGTAGCTGTTTTTTTATCTCCTTGACCTCTACATCTAACTAGATTTAAACCTGTGCAAATTCAAAAAAGTATCTTTATGCTTTAATATCCCAACAGACACACTTTACTCATGTTAACAATATGCAATTTAGCAATGCAGCAGTTTGGGAGGTAAGCTAATGCCTGATGAAACATTCATCACCTTATTATCTTCCTCTTCACTAATTCTGCTCTGCCATGTGTTTTATTTCATCATTTCTCTTGTTCTATGTATTTTATTATCTAATATTCTTTGTTCAAAACTGAGATAAAATTGTAACTTAGTAGGAAGGTTTCTGAGACAAAACCCACCAAAGACAACTGAAAATATATAGGATAGGAAAGATTTTAAAAATTGTTCTAAAATTTAGAAGATAGATTTTTCTTTATTTTTTAAGTTTTTTAATATTCTTGTGAAAAATGCTTTGTTTTCTCTCTGATTAAACATAAATACCGTTTGAAGGAAAGAGTGAAATAATTATTTAAGAAACTTTTTTCAAAAGATGCACATAAAATAGTCCAGCATAAGGCAGTAAATCAAAGGACAGACACTTACAAATTAAATTGAAATCCTAATTATGATACCTTGCACTGCAAACCTGCCAGTTTTTGTGAAGCTAATTAGTCTTCTAGACTGGAAAACAGTGTAATTGAGTCTATATGGTTATGAGAGATGAAATTGAAAACAATTGCATATTTCCTGACATTTATATTCCTAAGTTACCAGACATAATTTTTTTATTTTTGCAGGTAATTGACTTGCAATTTTTATAGAGTTATTGGAATATGTTCTTGCTTTGAAAACTTTTCATAATCCATATTCAAACAACTTCATTTCTAAGGCATCAGAATGTGTTACTGTTTTAACCCATTAGTTAGCTCCAAGAAAATACATTTTTTTTTTTTTTTTTTACTAAAAAGGATACACTTTATGGATAAGCTAATAAAATATTTCATCACACTTTCTTATGATGGCAATGATCTTGTTTTATTATAAAATCAATATCAGTATTTCAGACATATCTAAAACAGGAAAGGGGACCCTTAAATCAACCAATCTGAAATAACACTATAACATTATTCTATTATTGAAACTCTTGTATGGTATTTTATATAGCTGCATATATAGTTTTATATTATGTTTATCATTTTCAAATATGAAAAATATGAGGAATTAAAAGAACTAAAAGAATATCACCTATTCAAAAAGACCCAGAAAAAAAGGGAATAAAATATTAGTACATGTTTTGAATTCACAGATGATCAAATTAAGTAATTTACGTGTGAAGAAAAATAGGGTAAAATTTGAGAGAGAAAGAGAGAGAGAGAAAAAGAGAGAGAGAAAATTGGTTAAATTGGCAAGTGAAATATTGTCGAGTACTGTTTGTTCAACTAATGGGTGAGTTGAACCTGTAAAATATCAGTCAGTTTCAGTCCAAAAAATTCCAAATCACAGAGGGAAATCTGAACAGATGTTTATTTTGCATTTTCCCTACCCATGTAGTGCATGTCCTGACTGACTCTGCCCCACACAATCGCACAGAAACCCAAGCTGATGGGAGCTATGCTACCTTGTATTTTTCATCTGGAACATGAGGCCATCTTGTTCATTGTAGCAGAAGAAAACAGAGAATTCCCCCAATTAAAAGCTCTATCCCAAAAGTAGAGCTTATCACTTCTCACAGCCTATTGGACAGAATTCATTATCTGCCTCTGGCTTTCCATCAAGAAGCTGCAAAATATATTCATCTTTATATACCCAGAAGGAGAAGAAAATTAGATATTAGGGGGCACTAGTGTTGTGCACTGGATAAAAATAGAGGTATTTCTGTTATATTTTAGCTAATTAGCATTCTCTATCTTAATATTTAACTAGATTCAAGTACTTAAATTTTAATTTAGATTGCTTCATTTTAATGATGAATCCATTTCTTCTGCATCCTAAGTAATTTTTTTCTTTTATGAAATGCTATGATAAAATGATACTACTGAAATATATTTCTATTTGAATATGCTATTTCAGATATAGATTGTTCCTCTAAAGTTGTTGCTCTTCATTTTGTAACTATTTCTGAAAGGACAATTCTTATTGTAAGGCTAATTTAGTAAAAATAATGACCTGTGATCCAAACTTCAAAATTCTACTGTATGACAATATGCAAAGAACTTTCCTCTCTGAACTTCATCAACAAAATGATAATAATATCTACTTTTTAGGCTGGTGATGTGTATCAAACAGAATAAAATGTTTAAATTGACTCATGTTCTCTGGTATGCCACCGTTAGTAAAAATCTATTAGAATTAAAATGGAATCAATCATACATTTTGATAATGGCCATATAAATTAGTATTACCTTTCAGAAAAATCAGATTTTATTTACATATCAAAATCCATTTATCATATGAGTATATAATCATTTCAAAATTTTTAACTCACAAAAAATTCTGGCATAAATATCTTTATTTACACATTATTATCGTTTGTATGTGGAATCTTAAAAAGCCAAACTTTTAAAAACAGGAAGTAAAATGGGGTTACCAGGGGACAGGAGGTGGGAAGGACAGGACAGATGTTGTTTAAGAGTGCAAACTTGCAACAACTAGTAAAGAAGTCCTAGAGATCCAACGGATAGTACAGTGAATATAGACAACAATATTCTATTCTTATCAAACTTGCTAAGAAACTAGAACTTAATTATTCCAAACACTAAAAGGAAATGAGAATTATGTACCATGATGGAGGGACTAATTATTGCTACAATGGCAAGCATATTACAGTATATAAGTGTATCAAATTAACATATTGTACACCTTAAATTTACACAATGTTGTATGTTAAATATATTTAAATTTTAAAAAATATAAAAAATAATGAAAAAGTGAAATGAAAAAGTAAATTATTACTCCATTCAAAAAATTCTATGCAGCTATTAAAATTGTAATTATGAAAATTTAATTGAAAATATAAGGTTTGTTTATAGAGTGAATGTTAAGTTGGAATTAACCAAAATATACAGCTGCATGGATATGGAAAAGATTTGGGAAGGAATTCAGAAAAAAATAAAGGTATTTAATGAGTCAGAGTGGTCGAATTGTAAATGGATTTTAGTTTTTTTAAGTGTCTTTTTGGTATGATGCTTGTAAAATGAAATGATATAAAATACTTCATAATGTGTTGATGGTTCTGCGTATATTTGTTTGTTAGGCACTGATGAAAGTTTTATCAACTCTACCAGTACTTTCTATGAAGCATAGTGATGAAGACCCAATCAATAACATTTATTGAGTGATTACTATCTCAAGCACTTTAAATGTAGTATCTTAAAAGTGTTAACTTATTTAACATTTAATATAACACAGTAAGGTTACTTCTATTATTACTCTATATGAATGAGAAAACTGAGCTGCAGACAGCTTCAGAGACATGTCCAAGGTTGCCAGGTTAGTAGGTGCTGGATCTGGGCATGAATACAGTACATTCTCTTCACTACTGTGCACATTATGTCACATAACTACTAAAAACAGAGTAACAGAAGTCTGTATTAAAAGAAAAATTATCCAAAATAAAAATAAGAAGGATGAGGAGGAGAAGGAAGAAGGAAAAGGAGAGGAAGGTACGGAGGAGAAACAGGAGATTCAAGAAATAGAAAAATATATTGATTAGATAGAAATCATATTAAAACTATGATATTGTATGATTTCAATGGAGTTTTATCCAATATAAAATGGAAAGTTATATTATTTAATGTATACTAAAATGTGTCTTTTTCTGGAAGATTTAATTTATAGTCATAGCTCATTTTATTGTGCTTTGCAGATATTACATTTTTTACAAATTGAAGGTAGTGACAATCCTGCATGTAGCAAGCATTTGCTCACTTCATGTCTCTGTGTCACATTTTGATAATTCTCGCAAATTTCAAACCTCTTCATTATTATTACATTTGTTATTATGATCTGTGATCAGTGATCTTTGATGTTACCACTACAACTCACTGAAGGCTCAGATAATGTTTAGCATTTTTTAACAATAAATATTTGTTAAACAATAACTAAAGTATTTTTAAATTAAGGTATATACTTTTTTAGGCATAATGCTACTACACACTTACCATACTACAGTATATTTTAAATATAGCTTTTATATGCACAGAAATTCATATGACTAACTTTATTGTGATATTCACTTTACTGCAAGAGCCTGGAACTGAACCCATAATATCTCCAAGGTATGCCTGTATTTAAGATTTGATATTGTTTCTTTCAGGAAAAAAAAAATCTACCTCATTTAGCTTAGTCCTAGTAACATCAGATTTTGTATTTCATCATTTTTTTAAATATTTTAATGGTACATACACAATCTTTTCGAACGAGTCTCAGACTTCTAATTCTCACCGCCACATCATAATGCAGACCGCAGATCTTATTTCTTGCTTACATTATTATAAATGCCTTCCAATTGCCCCGTCTGCCTCTATTTCCCCTTCACAACCCCACCATACACACAAACTCTTGGTCTTGGTCTCTGTTTCTCTCTCATCTCTCTTCATACACACACTCAACACAAGTTCATCCTAAACTCTTTCTGAAACACACTTTCAAATGGGTAATTTGCTACATGAAAATTTTTAATGTCTTTTTTGTTTCTTGCTACATTAAGTAAAAATGTAATTTGGCATTTTTCATCTTTTGATCCTTACCCCGAAACCTAGAATCTCCTTCTACCTCCCTTTTAGCTCTCTCAACATCCAGCTAGAAATGGGGAAGCAGGTTTTGCCCAGTATATTAACTTCATCAGGCTGTGACAAGTAATAATTTGCATATTGCATATGCCAGATTGTGTCTTTTGTGCTTATTTTTATAGTAAAAAGAGTATCAAATAAGAAAAATACATTGCTGTATCAGTTAGCAATTTCTTCATACTAAATGACCCAAAACTTAGTGGTTTAAATTATCTCATAATTCTGTGTTTAACTGGGTGCTTTTATAATGTAGATGATCTTGGATTGGCTTCTATTGAACCCTCTCTTGTCTACTGTCAGCTGCTCAGTCATGAGGTAGCTGGAGGATTTAATATGTCTTCACTCACATGTATGGCAGTTGGCAAACCAGGTGCATTGGTTTCCCTCCACATGTCTTCTCACTGTCCAGCAGGCCCTAGATTATTCACTTGGTGGTTTAAGTTTTCCACATCCAACAACAAAACAGCCTCAATGTGCAACATTCTCTGCCTCTGCCACTTTTACTAAAGTCCCACCTGCCTAGGAAATCCCATGGCCAATCCAGATACAAGGGCTGATGAAGTTGGATCCACCTCTTGATAGAAGGTTGAGACAGTATTGTAATTTATGTCTGTCTGGACATTTCTCCATTTCATCCAAGTTGTCCATTTTTTGGCTAAAGATGTTCAAAACATTCCTTTATAATATAGGTGATATTATTATGGTGATTTATTCTATTTTCAAAGATTGGTATATTTTAACTCTATGGAAACAAAAGAATTATAATTAATCCCATTTAGTATATTAACTGAAATTACATTGTGGGACATAAAACAAAAAAGTACTGGAGCAGTTTTAAAGTAGTGTGGTAAAATATGTAATAAACACAAATAAGTCTGTATACAGATGTACACGTTATTCAAGATAACCATAAGCTACTTCCAGGGGTTACTATATAGTTAATAGGTTGAAATCTGATGAATGAATTCTGCTCTCACTACTAAGACTACATGCTGAGTGCTGAAGACACACAAAGACAGATATGACTGCTTCAGTGAAGCAGAGCTCTCTACCTGTAGCCCACATCCAAGAAATGTTTTATTAATGAATCCTTATTCAATTCAGTCCACTTATTGTGACTCATTACTCATGTCCATGCACTGTCAGGAAGGAAGAATGACAGTTGGTTCAGAGTGATATTAAGTTTAATGATTTTCTAAACCAGGATAAGAAAACATGGGGTACTGACAAGAAAGTCTGGTCGATTTTCTCCTGTTCATCTCTATTTTATAATAAGATGGACCATTCATTATAGGTGCAGAGACATTTTTACATTGGCACAAAATTGCATAATTTAAAAAATCATATCTTTTCCAAATTCTTATGAAGTGCCTCACTAGAAGCACACATACATGTGAACTCTTCCATCCCATTTTAAAAATTTTTTCATGATGATCAAAAGATGATATTCATTTTATATCTATATTTGTCCACACACATTTTATTTGTCTTTTCATACATGTGTTGTATAACACTTTTTACGGTTGTAGTTCGCAAGGTTATTTGCTTACGAAATTAACAGAAATAGACATGACGTACCAGATAACTGAGCTCGTGTTATGTTGCTCAGGCTATGAATTCTTTTCTAAGGATGTTTTCTTTTAATATTTATTTATTTATTTGGTTTCACTGGGTCTTAGTTGTGGCAGGTGGGCTCCTTAGTTGCGGCTCACCGACTAAGTTGTGGCATGCGAACTCTTAGTTGTGGCATGCATGTGGGATCTAGTTCCCTGACCAGGGATTGAGTCCCGGCCCCCTACATTGGGAGCACAGAGTCCCAATCACTGCACCACCAGGGAAGTCCCTCTAAGGATGATTTATGCATCTGTGATTTTATAAAATACTAAGATACTATGATAAGAAAGTATATTTTATTAAAGACAATCTTTTGATTTACTGAACCATTATGAGTGTAAAAAGTATAGATACGGTCTGAATATGTGTATAGATAGAGATATATACACACATGCGGGGTTGGGGCAGAGGTGGAAGAATGGGTACACATGTGTGTGTAAAACATTTGCATACCCTTTAAGACAATGAAATAATTTTGTTTGATGAACTCAGACTAGCTGGGAACAAAGGATGTTATTTTTATATCCATATTCCATTTCCTTAAAAATAAATTATTTTTTGGGCTTCCCTGGTGGCATAGTGGTTGAGAATCTGCCTGCCAATGCAGGGGACATGGGTTCGAGCCCTAGTCTGGGAAAATCCCACATGCCGCGGAGCAACTAGGCCCGTGAGCCACAACTACTGAGCCTGCGCGTCTGGAGCCTGTGCTCCGCAACAAGAGAGGGCCGCGATAGTGAGAGGACCGCGCATCGCGATGAAGATTGGCCCCGCTTGCCACAACTAGAGAAAGCCCTCGCACAGAAACGAAGACCCAACACAGCCATGAATAAATAATAAATAAATAATAAATTTAAAAAATAATAATAAAATAAATTATTTTTGCATACTTTCAAAGATATTTGATATAGTTATGCTAAAAAACTGGACTTTTGTATGATTTCTATTCAAAGAAAAGTGTTTCAGTGAATCACATAAGTAAATTGATATAAGTGGTACTCTATTAGAAGAAAACCAATAGTCTAGTTAAACTTCTTCACAGAATATAAGTCTGAATCTTCCTCGCCTTTCTTATCTACAGCTGACACCCTTCCCCTTGAGCTTAATGCTCTTGTCACCACTGTTGTAGGACTTATCTTTTGGTCATCTCATATGAATCTCAAACTCAAACCATCCATATAAGAGTTCTTCTGACCTACAAACACTGCCTCACTTGCTGTGCTCCCAGTCTGAGTTAATGACTTCACCATCCACCTGCTCAGTGAAGATAGAAACCTCAGATGCTTAAAATCATCTGAGATTCCTCCCTATCTGAAAAATAAAGTACAAACTCCTTAAAATCAGCTCTGACCAGCGTCTCCATCCATACAGATGCACATGCATTCTCTATTTCAACCACATAAAACCATCTGAAATCATTTCAGTAAGCCATGTACTCATTTCTTTGCTTTGGTGGGCAAAACACATTCATTATTTACTGGAGGTCTACCATATTCCAGACGTTGCTCAAGTAATTGAGATACACAAGTAAACAAAAAGAAAGCAAAAATAATTGCCTGCATGGAACTCATTAGGTTTAGTCTGGAGTTCAAGAGAAAGGTGTAGGCTGGAGATGTGAATTGGGTATCATCAGCATATAGATATGTAAATACATAAGATGAAATGAAATAACTCAAGGGTATGAGTGCAGATGGAGAAAAGAAAAAGCATAGGCTTGAGGAAGAGAAGAGGAAGGGCCAGCAATAAGACTGGCAGGCTCAACAAATGGGAGGACAGTAAGGCCAATAGATTGTTGGATGTGCAATTCAAGGATTATACGGAAATGAGATTGTGAAGAGGTTGCGTGTGTAAAGATTGACCTGGTCTAGGGGATAGGAGAGAGTGGCTAAGATAAGTGATGGCCAAGCTCTCTGCAGGAGAGCACTTAAAGGAAAAGAATGGCCAAAGGGTTGGCAGGATTATCTCTGTATATATTCAGATCACCAAGAAATAAGACATAAGTAGATTTGAAGAGAAAAACAATGAGAGAGAAAGTGAGTGCCTGGATATTTTTAGATGACAATACAATGATGAACAGTAGCGATGTACTGTAAGACAGTAAAAGAAAAAAAGTAATCAATATTGTTTGTTTCAGGGCACGTAGGAGAGAGATATGGAATTATCAAGTAGAAGGACAGAGATATGGAATTATCAATTTCCAAAAGGAAATATACTCCACGTTTAAGCACAGATCTTAGAGGTGTGAAAGAAAAACAAGTACCACTTGAGATGACTTCAGGAAGAAAAGCTTCATCAGGGAGATCCAGGTTTCTGTTACAGTAAATGGTTAAGGAAATGCTCAAAAAAGAGGTTGACAATATAGGAGATTTTGCTATTGATGAACCATGAATTCTAAAGGGTTTTTTTTTGGGTGAGGGGGGGCGGGTAGAGGGGCTTGGGGTGACATAGAGACTAAAAAGGGCATGTGCAGGGTTAGATGACATTCAGAAGATGACCCAGGAGGTATGAGTAAGGCTGGGGCTTCCTGTGGTAATTGCAGAAATATCACACATTCAATCCTCGCGGATCAAGTTATACAGTTTAAGCAAAAATGTGATTGTTGCGGGGCATGAAGCAGTGAGTATCCCAGTGTGCAGGGGCAACGACCCTGTCAGAGGCTAAATGGACCTGCTCTGACCATGTAGGAGCATGTAGATGGAATTAAAGCGCTCATGGGAAATTTGTCTGACTCTTAAGTAGATACATACTTCTGATGAAAGTTTAAAGGCTTGGGGAATACTCCCCATCTTTGAAGGCCTAGTTGAAATGTCAACCTTTCTATCTTCTCTGATCACCATAAGGGAGCAGACTTCTTGTTTCCTTAGCATTCCGTTCATCCAACTATCACCATATATGTGCCTTCCTGGCTTTCCTACTAGAGTGTGAGAGACTCTTTGGTGACAAAACAGTTTATCTTAATATTCACAGCGTCTAACATCGGGTCTGGCATACATACGGTACTCAGGAAGGTGCTAGAGTTGGTGGATGAAAGCATAATTTCTAAACCGGGACTTTTCAAACTGTAATGTGCACGTAGATCACTCTGGGATGTCTGGGTGGGGCCCGAGGTTGTTTGTATTTAACAAGAGCTCAGGTGTTGCTGGTGCTGTTGGGCCTTATCCACACTGTGAATTGCTAGGTTCTAAAGTACCAAATGGTAGGCACTTAGCCATGACAACTTTTATTATAATGCACTGTTCCCTGGGTCATTAAAAAAAAAGTATCCAGTTTTGCTGATTTGTTATCAATAGGCTTTTTTCTTACCTTTTAAATTTTGCTTTGCTACAATCTTTATTAAAGCTTTATATTTAAGGTTGAACTCCACGTAAAATTACATTATAGTCCCCAGGAGATTGATTCAGGGAAACTAGCCATATGAAGTTTTCTGAAGAAGAGCAAAGTAGTGGCTAGAAGTCTATTTGAATAATACCTTCTGATAAACTGGTGTTTTGTCCTTAGTGGTCAAGGGCACACAGGATCTGAAGAACTGGTCTAATGTGAAAGCATTTAACCTTGCATCTCAGGACCCAAGACACCCTTTGGACCAGGAGTTTTCACTAGGCTGTGGCTTTGCTAATTAAGATGGCCATTTTGTTAAACAGTTTAGTTTCTTAGTAGTGGTATCTTATTAAATACACAGTACAGATTTGTGTTTAGAGGACATTCACTGTTAATATCTTGTGAACGATATTTTGAACATTTTCTGGGAAAAGTGATCTAAGATCTTACCTAGTTGAACTCATTCAGGGACAAAGTACAGGAATGTTGATTTTCAGAGTGGGAAAGTAATCCTATTCCATAACAACACTGAATCCAGTCTGTTTCTAGACTGAATATAAAGCAGATTTATTAGTTAATCTGATTTGGAATTAACTTTGTGAATTTAGAGTTTCTTACATTTATGTTAAAACAAAGCAATATTTTTTCTAAAAGTAACACATTTTTTGTAGTCATAAATATATATGTATATATTTTTCTGCATTAATTTTAATTCAATAAAAGTATAATAAAATCAGGGAAAGTGTATGATATCAAGCCTTTTGTGATAAAACTAAAAAAATAAACATTTTATACATTTGCTTACAAACTTAAAGATACAT
Source organism: Balaenoptera physalus (assembly GCF_965194825.1). Lineage (NCBI taxonomy): Eukaryota > Metazoa > Chordata > Mammalia > Artiodactyla > Balaenopteridae > Balaenoptera > Balaenoptera physalus. The sequence continues at coordinate 95,084,120 of NC_138890.1, read as the reverse complement.
ATACTGATGAAAATTTCACTGAAGTAACACCACATTATTGACACCATATCTTTAGAAATGTGTCAACTTGTTAATCACTACATTTCTACCTGCTAGGACACAGGATTTTATGCCCTTTCTAATTTAATTGCTTTGCTCTGCAGAGCTTTAAGAGCCTGATGTTTCCACAATTCTTATTTATAGAATATTATAGAAACCTAGTTAAAGCTTTATCAGTACTCACAACACAGAAAAATCTTGAAGCATTAGATAAGAAATTTGCAGTGGTAATGGAAACCACACTCCTTTTATCACTTCACTCAATTAGATTTGATAGATGGATTTTATAATTAAAACTACGGTTTAGGATTTCCTCACTTTCTTATATGACTTTCAAAGTAAAGACATTTAAAATCTCCATTAGAAAAACTAGCAATTTTAAGGATATGTATCTGTTAGCTAAACAGTTGGTGCTAGATGATCTTTATGATTAACTACTTGTAAATTATGAAGTAAAAACTTTAAAATATATAAACCAAATTTATATACTGAAGATTTCCCACAGTGTTAAGTTTTAAAAATATACTAATACTGGGAATGAAATACAGATTATATAAAGATAAAGCTTTGTTTTAAAAATATCTTTGGCTGTACAGAAATATTGATATATAATGTAGCTATCTCCATACTCTAAACAAGTTATTATTCTTCAAATGAAGTTAAAAAGAAGTCAACGTAATTTCTTATAATTTCTTGTGATCATTTAAAAATTCATTTATTCAGTAAACACAGAAATAATACAAAAGGATCAAAGAGTGCTCAGGCCTTGTATTTTTTTTTCAATTCAAGTAAATGTTTAAACATTACATGCTGGAAAATAGTTCTTCCAGATTTATTTAAGAAATAGTTTATGTTACATAAGTTGGTGGGGAGAGGTAGTTAAGTAGGCAGGTAGCCTTTCACTAGAGTAAAGATATAGCCAGTTATTTTAGTAAAATCTGTTTTTGGCTTAGCTAGAGGTACCCATCGAAATCAAGAAAAAAGCATTCTTCTTTTCCCAAGAAAGAGTTTCTATTTACTTATTTTCTTCCAATTTATTAAATTTAATCCCTGACTACAGCCTATAGTATTTCCACCCTATCTGGACAGCACACTTTACTGTCCTTATTCAAAATCCATCTTTCATTTTATTTGATCAAATTACTTATAATTTTGTGTAATTCTCACTTCTCAAACTTCTGATCTGGAACCAAAAAAACTTCATTCTCATGATATGTGCTTTATGAAGCACTTAATGAAGATAAAACCTTCTGTCTCCAAACTTGTCTTTCTTTTATTTAGGAGGAAAAAGAGCCCTTTCATTTCTTCAAATAAATTTTAGCACATGGGCTTCAACCCCCATCGATTTTTTTGCTCCAAAAAATGGTACAGCCACATTCATTTTCTCCTTTATTCTCTTTTGCTAATAGTTTCCTATTCAAAGATATATAGCATTTATATATTTGTATATATATAATCTATAGGTCATGCATATCTTATAAGATACCTATTATATCTTATATATCTTATATCCATCTTATATATAGTATATGATATATAATTATCATATAATACATATATATCTTAAGAATTAAAACAAAATCAAAGAATTCTGTCTTGACTTTAATGCTTTCTCTAATTTATGTCCCTGACCCAAAAATTATATTTGGCCTATATTTAGTTTATATATTATATTTTATTCTTTCTTTATTCAAGCCCCTAATTACTTTAATCCCTATGGAATTATGAAGCATACATTTTCAGAGATCATAAGAACAGTTTCTTTTTCAAATAGGCCAATTTCAGACTCTTTTCCTGTCTATTTCTTCCCTTACCATTGAATTTACAACCTTTGGTATTAAATTTTGTTCTCCAGCCAAGCCTTCTTAAATGTCTCTCTGGCTTTTTTAACACTCCAATGTCCTGAACTTCCTACCTTTTCTATTGATCCTTTTCTCTCCCTCATATCTTATTTTCCCTTAAAATGTAAATTCAATAAATCTTAAACTAAACTCATTTATTTTTCAATACCAAACTACTTCTTTGTTTCAGTATCAATTTTTCTATTATGAAAATATGAAAAACTTGATGCCAACAAATTTGAAAATTTATGTTTAATGGACCAATTCATGCAGCGTCAATAAGATAAATGGCTAACTTCATACAACAAAATGGCTGAAATCCCACAAGAAACAATGTAGACAAGAAGGAACTGGAATGGTTTCCCACTAAAATCTGGAGCAAAGCAAGGATATCCTATTGGTAACTTCTATTAGATATTGTACTAAAGGGCCTAGATAGTGGAAAATATTGTTTTAAGTTAATAAATTAAAGGCATAAGACCAGAAAGGTAAAAGGAAAAATGTCTTCATTTGCAGGTAACATGATCCAGTATGTAGAAAATCCAAAGGGTGAAAAGATGACTAGAACTAATAAATGAGTTTAACAGATTCACAAGATACAAGAGCAATATTCAAAATCTATTTATCTTTATATACTAGCAGTAAACAATCTAAAATAAAATTAGAAAATTGTTCTATTAATATTAGCATCAGAAAGAATAAACTATTTTGGAATGAATTTAATAAAAGAAGCATAAGACTCATGTATTGAAAATTACAAAACATTGTGAAGAGGAAGATATAAATAAATGGAGAGACATTCCATGTTCATTGACTGGAAGACGCAATATTGTCACAATGGCAATTACCACCAAATTGATCTATAAACTCAATGCAATCTCTATCAAAATCTCCACAGGCTTACTTATAGAAATTGAAAACTTCACCCTAAAATGCATATGGAAAAGCAAAATAACTAGAATAGCTAAAACACATCATAAAAAACACATTTGAAAAATTACGGTATTTGATTTCAACTTATTTTTTTAACACCTTTATTGGAATATAATTGCTTTACAATGGTGTATTACTTTCTGCTTTATAACAAAGTGAATCAGCTATACACATACATATACCCCCACATCTCCTCCCTCTTGCGTCTCCCTCCCACCCTCCCTATCCCACCCCTCTAGGTGGTCACAAAGCACCACAGTAATGAAGGCAGTGTATAATCAGAGCATGGACAAGCATACAGATCAGTGGGCTGGAATTGAGAGTCCATAAATAAACCCCTACTTTAAGGTCATTTATTTTCAACGAAGATGCCATACAATTTAATGGGGAAAGGGTATTCTTTTGCAAATGATGCTGGGGCAACTGGATATTCATATGCAAGAAAGAAAAAAAGGAGGAGAAGGAAAAGAAGAAGACAGACCCTTACGCACACCATACACAAAATTTAACTCAAAATGAATCATAAACCCAGCAATTCTACTTCTAAGAGTCTACCCAAGAGAAATTTTTCCAATATGCAAAGACACGTATGCAAATGTCCACAGCAGCGTTAACTTTTTGTAAGAATCCGAACTGGAAACAATTCAAATGGCTGTTAAGTGATGAGTTAGAGGGGAAAAAAAAAGGAATATGTCCATAAAATTAAAAATTTAATAATTGAAAGGAAAGAAATACTGATACATGCTACAACATGGATGAACCTCAAAAACATTATTCTAAGTAAAAGAATTGAGATTCAAAATAATACTATTATATGTTTCTTTTTATATGAAATGTTTAGAAAAGGCAAATTTATAGAAACAGCAGAGGAGTGATTTTCCTACAGCTGAGGATGGGAGTCAGATTAACTGTAAACAGATATGAGACCACTTTCAGGATGATCAAAATGTAGCGAATAACCAACCACTTGGATTTGTCTCAGAAGAAAATGTTTCCTGGGATGTGGGACTTTCAGGGTTAATTTACTAAAATTATTGAATTGTACATCTACAACAACAGAAGTTTATAATATGTAAACTAACAAACAGTTAAATAAAGCTGTTTAAATAACAGAATAATAAAAATACTAGATATACTTCACAAGTAGTGTTTTGATTACTAAAGTAAACATACAAATTTAAGATATATATTGGGAAACTGTAAATGTCAAAAAAAGGAAAAAGTTTCTTAATTTACTGAAAAAACAAAAATTATAAACAAAATTTGATATTTTTTATTGTATTCGTTTCTGAAGGTTAGAAAATTGTGTATAAAATTTTCAAAGAAAAGGCAAATTTACTGTTTAGGGTATGGAAAAATAAAAATGAACTTTTCAGTCCAATGATAAATTAAAGACATTGCTGTTTGTAGGGCAAGTTGACAGTTTGATAAGAGACTCTCTCTAGATTTACCCATCTTCCTGGCTGGGGATATACTTTTTGTTAAAGAAAAAAAAAAAAAAAGTGTTGAAATTTTAACTTCCTTTTTTCTATGTAAATATAACATGTAAAAAGCAGAATTGGCCTTAGTGAGCCATTTTTTTAAACTTTGCTTATCAATGAAAATATTTTCTTCTTTAATATAAAAGCAAACACTGATATTTTTAAATAGTTTATTTTATTCCTTAATGAGGAGAGGTTAGAGGATGTAAGCACACTTCATTTCCCACTACTCTACACATCTCTAATAGATTATGAAGAATTATAGCCAGAGGCATTTCACAGTTTTAGGCTACCAGAAGGAAAGCATGTGCATCTCCACCAGAACTTTGCTCTAACCTCCCAGAGCAGAGCTTAATTAGTGCCCTTTTTCAAGGAATCCCTTTTTTCCCAACCACAGGTATACTAAAATATCCAGCCAATAAAAAGTAGAGGTGGGGGGACTTCCCTGGTGGCGCAGTGGATGGGACTCCACGCTCCCAATGCAGGGGGCCCGGGTTCAGTCCCTGGTCGGGGAACTGGATCCCGCATGCATGCTGCAACTAAGAGTTCGCATGCCACAACTGGGGAGCCCACCTGCCACAACTAAGGAGCGGGTGAACTGCAACTAAGACCCAGTGCAGCCAAATAAATAAATAAAAATTTTTTTTAAAAAAAGAGTGTTTTAAAAAAAAAGTAGAGGGGGAATTAGAGGAGAGAAAGGAGTTAGACCAACTACTTCTCATCCCTACTACCTCCAGAATGAAGTTGAAGAGGCGGTAGAAACACCTAAGTAGGTTAGGGAGAAACCTAGTAGAGTCTGAAAACATTTCTAGAGGATTGAGAAATTTGCAAATCTATTTGTGAGTCTCTGCATCCAGCCCAGCACTGGAGTATCCCTGAGCTTATAGTTCAGAAAAAGCTGAGAGAGTCATTGACATAAATAGAGACAAAAGAAAAAAACAATTTCCTTTGCTAAGATTTCTTTTGGCTAGAAACATGGAAGACAGAAGAGTCTGTAACACTGAATGCTTACCAAAAAGCTGTACTATAAATGGATTAATCCAAACGACATTCTTTAAAGTAATGGATAAATTTATTTCCTTCCACTCTCCCCCTAACCTGCCTTCAGCAAGATTAAATCTTGAAAGAAAGAAAGAGGGGAGACAGGGGGAGCTAGCTCTAGAAAGTAAAGATGATATATTTTTTGATATTTGAATATTATGTACAAATTTTCAACTACAAAATTTTTCAAGTCTTAGAACACGTGCTGCAATGCTTTTAAGAAGTTTTTTTTTCTGTAAAGGAGAAAAGAGAACATGGTAGTAGATGCAGGAGAGGTTAAGAGATTTATTTTCTTTTGCTGATAACATTATGATTTTCTCTTTTAAGTCATATATTGCCTAAGTCAATAAATTCCTTCCCCAAACAACTATTTACTTTTAGTGGTTAAAAATTCCTATCTTTCCAACTCACATATTTTTCTCTCTGTTACTTTTTATGGTATCCCTGGCTACATCTCTCTCCCCTTCCTCCCTGAAACTGTATCAACTATAGTATAAACTTTCATGGGAAATTTTTATTAAATAGGATACTCTGACAAAAGACTCATTTATAGTTTGACATAACTCAGAAAAAAATCTCTGAGGAGATGAGTGAATGTATGTTCCTATTTTGCATCACAAGGTGCATGGGAAAGGATAAGATGGGGTCAAATTGGGTCTTCTCCAGACTTCTAGAAAGTTCACTGGCAATATGTAGAACCCTGTGAAACTGGTAGTGAAGAATCAGACCCAAAGTTACTTTGCATTTCTTGCCTAACCTATAGACAAACATGCACCTGTGTTTTTCCTCTCTCTTAGCCTAACATTAATTTATAGTTACTATGTTTCTGTTCCTTTTGACGTTCGATAGTTCCTTTCTTTAACCAGAGAGAAATTCTTAAAAGCACACCCAGTAATGTTTGTCCTTCTCCAGATATACATGTTACAAAAAGCTGAGCTAAAAAGATGTCATGTTTTAAAATGTGTTTTTAACTGAGTTAAACATTCATTTGTATTCTCTGAACTGGAATTATGCACCTATCCATTCAAATTAAACTGCGCATATTGAAACAAATCAGTGAGGTAAAACTTAACATTATGAAACATACTATGAAAATGTCTAAAATTTTCTGTGACCTAAAAAATACTCTCCTAAAGTTAGCAATCAACGTATTAGTTGTAAAAATACTCAAAAATCTCTCATTTTAATGAGGATAATATGCTATACTGCCTTTAGGAACTAGTGACAGTTTTATTCATTATTTTATCAGTTGTATCAAGAGACATATTTACCTCAAATTTCATTCAAGTCATGTTATGTCTCTTCACTATTATAAGAAATTCAGGATGAAATATCTGTGCCTTGTCAAAAAAAATAATAAGGATTGAACACTCTAATGTAACAAATGATATGTATCATAGTGTAATCTATATACTTCATGGTATTGCCTGTGTCTGATGGAAATTTGAAGAGTCACATAAATAACTAATAGGTAAAATTATGCTGTAAATAACACACCGATAAATGCCCATGGGAAGAAAAGAAAACCTCAAGAGCAGGGTAGAATTCAATTATTTTCTCTTCTAATGAGTAGCCTGTCATCAATGATATTACAAAGGAGACAGGATTCTAACTCAACAGGACTAATACACAAGCTGACTGACACAAACATCCATAATGCAAAACAAACTTCTTCAGACAGATTTATGCAGTAGCTAGAATGTCTATTTCGAGCGTCTTCAGCTTTTATCTTCTGTATACTATATGCTAGAACGCAGATCTTGCTATTATATTTCCAATTCAACAAACCACAGATAACTTAGGGTTCACTATTTTTAAATGCAAGTTAAAGAGCAAAAAGAATGAAGCAAACCAGAGACCCATATTGTGCATTTAGATAGTAATAAACTGTTGTGTTGCAAATACAGCTAAATGCAAGTAAATACAAGGATGATTAAATTAAAGAAGGGCAACTTCTGGGCACTTAAATACTTGTGTGTTTAAGAATGAAGGCATTCTCCTACGTAATCAAAGTACAATTATCAAAATCAGAAAATTTATTGTTGATACAATGCCATTATCTAATCCATAGTCCATAGATAAATTTCACACACTGTTGCAAAAACGTCTATTATAATTTTTTTCCCCAGTCTGAAATCCCACCCAGGATTATACATTAAATGTTGTCATGTTTCTTCAGTCTACTTTATCTGGAGTAATCTTTTAGCCTTTTTTGTAATTAATGACCTTAATATTTTTAAAAAGTACAAATAAATAATTTTATTGAGTGTCCCTCAATTTAGGCTTAAGTGATATTTCCTCCTGTTCAGAGTTAGGTTTTTCTTTTTGGCAGGAATACAGAGAAGTGACGTTGCATCTCTGTCAGTTTGTCCCAAAATTGGTTCCCCCATCCTACCACCATAAAGTTACTACTTTTCCCTTTGTAATTAACATGTAATTGGTAGGAGATACTCTGTGATTCTATAAAAATCCTATTCATCATTAAATATTCACCCACTAGTTAGAGTATCAAGATGAGTCTTGCTTGAATTATTGTACTGACAGTCACCAAATGGTGAATTTTATATATTTGACAAGATGTAGCTCTGTTCCAGTAAAGAGCTATTATTACATTTCATTTCCATAGTTCTTATTTTTCCTAAGTGCTACCAGTGGACAGATTCTGCAACCATAAATAAATACTATTGTACTAATATCTATAACACATATAAAATTATTTTCCTAAAAGCAGTCTCTTTAACAACAAAATTTAAAGAAAGGTGCTTTTTGTGTTTCCTTCTCAAGTGATTTTATTTCATCCTGAGGTTGGCACATCCTGAGGTTTAAATATTTATTTAAAGGTAAATAGTACTTTTAGCATATGCTTTTGCTGCCAACATTTTCTACTTTTTAGTAACATGTTTATTTCATTTTTTGCAGGTTGTTTTCAAAGACCACATTCTCCTTTGCCCACAAAGCTACAAACATTTTCATATGTATCTAGAATCACTTCTGATGTTTTCACTTAACTCAAAATACATGTTATTACCAATAATGATATTAAGCCTACAAATGATAGCTTCTTGCAGTGATATGAAACCTGCTATAAATCAGTAAAAGATTTTTCCGTATTTGCAGCAATTCTGGAACATAAGCAAGGTTTTTAATAGCTCTTTCCTTCTTTCATATAAAATGAAGATAAGGTTATTGCTGACATGGAATTGAGAGCTGATAAAGTAAATGCAAAGCTTAAAATTGAAGGACATATTTCAAACCATTTCCTAAGGAAAAGGTCTAAATCCAATGAAGAAAATTACATACTGCCATTTTAAAACTAAGTAGTCAATATGAAAAGCAATTTGCAAAAAAAAAAAAAGTTCCTCAGGTCATTTAAAAGCAAAGATTTGTGTTCATGCAGGAAATGAAATATTTTGCCTCACATTCTAATCATGCACTAAAAACCCTAATGATTTTCTACTTGAAATTTATGGAATTTTAAACTATTAGAGAAGCCCAACATACAATAATTTACTATTATTATTCTTACTTGTGTTTTCCATGAATTGTTATCACTACTCTATTTGGTCTGGGCACAAGTTATAATATGAAAAATATCCAAGTATGTTATAATCATTTATTATTGAACTGAAAAAGTCATGTTCTCCTCAGCAACATTATTCTGGGATATCTATCCATGAGTTCATTTTGAACAGATATCTATAGATCTAGATCAGATTTCTATCTTATACCAAAAGATTTCTGTCTAAAATTCAGTTAGGCATAGATCTCTTTGACAAAGTAATTACATATACACACACCACACATTATTTTCTAATATGGCACCTATGTTCCCTGCCTATGATCAATTATTACAAACTATTTCATTTCCTTATATGTAAATTTATGCACTGATCATGAGCCTCATTAGAATATAAATTTTAAAATGGTAAAAATTATGTCTACCCTATTCACCACTGCTTTCTACCACCTAGTACAATGTCCTGACACCTTTTTGTGTTCAATAAATAAATTCAATGAATTCACTAAAATAAAATCAAACTTTTGTGGAAAACGTCGTAGACTAATTCTGTATCATGTGAAAGTCACTTCAGTGCATTAGCTAATAGGTTTAATCCGTTAGATTGCTTAGGTCAGATACTGTTCTGTTTTTAAATATCCATAAGTCATTTTTTCTAAGTGCTTGAGACCTGCATGATATTTCATTTGCATTGTCCCACCTGCCAACACTCCTGTCACTGGCCAACAAAGATAGAGCCTGAATTAAAATAATACCGAACATAACTATAATAAGGTCTATCAGGTCCATAACTGAATCTCCCATGACCTCTCAGGTACCTTCTCCACTATTTCAAATTTTGGATAGCATCCACGTCAGTTAAGGCAATTTCAGTGATTCCTTAAAGAATTTATTTATTTATTTAATCATTCATTCAGTCTTTCTTTCTTGGCTGAATCAATGTTGAGTGAAGAGCTTCCTAATCATTCAGCATTATTATTCTCTGGTTCTTTTGTATCTAGTCTGTTATTACACTTCCTAGCCCTCCTGAATGCTTGTGCCAACAGCTATCTACCCACAAACTTGTGAACTGCTTTGAATCCACCTCTACTCCATTTGTTTCAAATTTCCTTGTACTCCATCAGTGTCCTTCATTTTATTTTACTTTTTTCATGCCTTAGATCCCTTCCTTCACATTATGATCAGGGAAAAAATGCACTATTCACCACGGCTTGAAGTAGAACTCCCCTAGCCAACTGCTTGTGGTAGTTGCCACTCAACTATGCATTCACAGGGCTGGAGGTGCCCAACTCTGTCCCTGGCCTGCTCCCGCAGGAAGGACAGCAGGCTGCGGTCACAGCGCCACCCTTCTGGCTGGTGCTCATAGTAGACTTAAGTCTGAAGAGTAAATCAAAGGCTTACATTCAAACCATATTTAGTTGATTAGTAAGTTATTTTCTATACTTCAAAAGACCTATCAGAAATTCAATAATTGGTACTCAGTGTTTTATGTCACATGTTTAATTGTCCAAGTCTTGATGGAATAAACACAGGAAAATGAACTAATACTGAAAAAAATGCAGTCTGATAAACAAAGAATAGCATGATATATTACAGTTTTTAAAGGAAAGTTACAAATAATAGAGGAGAGACCAGCTACCTCAAAAAAGGGGAAATGGATTGAAGAAAGTTTGTAACAGGAAACAATGAGGATGCCGTAATTTAGGTTAAAATAATAGACATCAACATTAACTCACGACTCTTTAAAAATTAATTATCTGTCTGTAAAGAGTCCTGGAAGCTCCTGAGATCAGTGTTCCTGCCACCAGTACTCATATAAGGTTCCCAGAGCATCCAGATATGGGCCTTTAATATTGTCTTTAATGCAGACGTAGAGAATGGACTTGAGGACAGGGAGAGAGGGAAGGGTAAGCTGGGACGAAGTGAGAGAGTGGCATGGACATAGATACACTACCAAATGTAAAATAGATAGCTAATGGGAAGCAGCCACATAGCACAGGGAGATCAGCTCGGTGCTTTGTGACCACCTAGAGGGGCAGGATAGGGAGGGTGGGAGGGAGATGCAAGTGGGAGGAGATATGGGGATATATGTATATGTATAGCTGATTCACTTTGTTATAAAGCAGAAACTAACATACCATTGTAAAGCAATTATACTCTAATAAAGATGTTTAAAAAAGTGAAAAAAAGATACCGTCTTTAAGTTTTAATTATTAAAGTTAACAGATGTAGATGGTATGCAGCAATATTAAAGTGTGCTCTTAAAAATAATACATACATTATAAATTATAATTTTATAGAATTAAGATTTAATAATGTTTGACTATTTCAACACCTAAAAAAATTGAGTCAAATGATGGTGGGTACCTACTTACATGCTGTCTTTGGTTTATATGCTCCCAGGTAATAAAGTCCTAGTTGTGAACATTTTATCTACATGAGATGATGGATGTTTAAACTTACAGCAATAATCATTTCACAATATATCTAAGTCAAGTCATTGTTCCATACATCTTAACCCTACATGGTCCTGTATGTCAAATACCTCTCAATAAAATGAAAAAAATCCTAGCTGTGAAGCAGATGCCCCAAATAAAGGGCATTTTCCAACCACCTGGAGCTTCATGAATTTCACCCACAGAATACTATCTCCACTTGAGCTGGCACCACCCATCACCAAGACCCACTGCCCTAAGTTGCTCTCCCTTCCATCAGCTCCAGATAGAAACCGATCAGCTCATCAGATTTTTAGTTTCTCAGAATCCAGCCCCTCACTTGGTGAGCACCAACAGGCATGGTGTGCTTTCCATACTCCAAGACTTTCTCTAGTTCCTTCCCAACTTAGACTAAACAGACACCCACCCACCAACACACACTACCCTAAACGTAGCACACCTATAAGCTCAACATAATGGGATGAGGTCCAGGACATTTAATGGCAGTGGTGGTTGTGGGGAACTCCCTGGGGAATTAGGCTGAAGGCACAGAGTGACAAAGTACAACTGTCTCATATGATGATTCATTTCTACTTCAACACTTTTATTTATCTGCCTTGCATAAGTTACTCAATTATTTTATATTTTAAAACTTTACTCTGAACACAATAGGTTTACTATGAGGCTTGTGTGTCAAGGCAAATAGTTAACAGTTATTCCATGTTATCTTCTAACCTATAATTATTTCTTTAACATCTCACTACAAATTTAATAATTATACTTTGTGATACAATTAAACACCTTACACTGAAGAAAACAAGGGGAAAGTGTTTTATCATTCATTCAGAAAACAATAATGAACTAGCAATTCAGGTATGGTTTATTCCAGCCAAATTGGAATTTCAGATAAACAATGAATAATTTTTAATATAAGAATGTCTCAAATATTGCATGGAACATACTAAAATTATTTGTTGTTTATGTGAAATTCAAGCTTGGCCGGGTGTCCTGTATTTTATCTGGCAACCCTAAATTGGTGTAAAGATTGGCATGAAATTGACGTGACTGTATTATACAAGAATATTACACTTTTACTGAAGAATACAAGAAATCTAATCTACACATTCAAAAATGCTTTTTCCCCAAGCAGAAAAAGAGGCTCTATGAACTTGTAAACTGACATTTGAAAGCTTGATATTTTGACCTCTAGCATGGAAAGCACCTCGAGAAAATATCCCTGAAGGGTTGTGATCACTAACAAGGTCTGTGTTATAGTGAAGATTCAGTAAGGCAGAGAGATAGTGTATTTTGTTGTTTTTTGTAAAGGTTAAATACATATTATTTAATGTGTTACTTAATATGTACTTAATAACATATTGGAGTTACTAATGAAAAAGAGAGGGAAGGACTCAACAGTGGACTGAAAAACATGTGGCAAAGATAAGGACCATGACCCTTGTGGTTTATGATGAGGATCATTTTAACTTTCTTAGTACCAAAAGGTTATAAGAACATTTCCAAAAGAAAAATGTGAGTAGCATTCTACATACTGAATATAACTTTTACAGTAACTCTTACTCAAGAAAAGCAGTTAACTACACAAAATATTCACTACCACACGACCATCATCTTCACTGTCATTACCTCTGGACATTTCTTGAGCTCATATGAGCTCCTGAAGCTCAGGGTCAAAGCCCATACTGTCCAGCACTCTGCTTCCCAGAGCACTTTGCTCATTGCATAATGTCAGGGAACAATCTGCCTGTTTAATTCAAATTAATTACACTGCACTCTGACCAAAGCATACTAGACGCTGTCATTCACAAGGGGAAGAGTACTTGGCACAAACCTGATGGCAGATAAGCAGAAGAACCAAACCATACTTCACAGATGTTATTGTATATGCCTGGACACCAGTAGACTACAGAATGGGAGAACCACTAATGTGCTTATTATATGTGTTCGTTACGCATTTTTATCAGAAAGAAATAGAAAATGGCAAATAAAGACATCATAATCCCCACGTAGTCTATGTTTACATGATATGGCTTAAAGTCAAGATGTAGAACTAGTGTTGGACCATTGAACATACTCCTTGCAAATGAGTTCCTCCTACACTAAACAATTAGCTTTTTGTATTGTCTACACTTAGATAACACTAGACCTTTGCCATCTTCCCAATGAGGAGAAATTACCTGTTTTTTAAACAAGATATTTAAGAAATATCATACTTCCACAAGGAAGTTCATATTTTCTATATCTTTATTTCCACTGATAATAGCAGAATATATTTCTAGAATATTAGATGATTTAGAAAAACATCTATTCTTCCTGTCTCTTGTTTATGGATGGCAATAACAATGGATTATTTTTCACAATAGTTCTGATTGTTATATTGTTCAAATTTATGAGTTAAGAAAGCCTCTTCAATGAAGATTTATTAACACAAAGTGTTCAAGTGAAGTGTTATGTTTGGAATTTTGATATTTCTGAAATGTGAATTCATCGTTGTTTTATAAAAGGTAAAGTACTGTTCAAGGCTCCATTGTGCTTAACCCAGTAAGGACTTCACATTTCAGCTTGACAAGACAAACAAACCTTCTAATGTAAAGTTCAGAACCTTTATATAAAATCCTTTGGGAGCAAAACTAAATACCAAATCTTCAGAACACATTTTTTTCTGGTATTAGCAGAGGTATCAAAGACATGACCACAATGTAAATACTGACCTCACCAGATCACTTAATTACATGAATGCAAGCAAATCAAGGTCGGGACCTTGGTAAACCATCAATCAGGCATGAATGAAATCACAAGAATGGCAAATCTTCTTAAATTATAATTCATATTTAAATATTGTGAAAAATTAAGTGGTTCATTTAGCTTTTACACATTAGAATGCATGTGTAAATCTGTGCAATTAGAAAGACAAAAAAGTTCAATGTTCAATTCTGAAAACAGAATTTCTGCAGCAAAAGATCACTAATGGGAGACTGTCACGTCCCTCAAGTGGGCTGGGGCAGAAAAAGGTACAGTAAGTCCCCTATATATGAACCTTCAAGTTGCAAACTTTCAAAGATGCAAACGTGCGTTCGCATGTCCAATCACGTTAAGGCATGAGTGAAATTGCAGCTTGCCCTCTGTCTCCTATTGCTGACGATCCTTCAGCTCTACCATCTCCCACCACCTCTCCCTCCTCCAGTCAGTAACTCTTCTTGCCTGTTCACTCGATGCCAGCCCCTGTATGCCAGCTGTCGTACGGTACTACTGTACTTTTCAAGGTACTGTACTGTAAGATTAAAAATGTTTTATTTTTTGTGTTTGCTTGTTTTTTATGTATTATTTGTGTGAAAAGTATTATAAACCTATTACAGTACAGTACTATATAGCTTATTGTGTTAGTTGGGTACCTAGGCTAACTTTGTTGGACTTATGAACAAATTGGACTTAACAAATGCACTCTTGGAATGGAACTTGTTCGTATGTAGGGGACTTACTGTATTAATTTTCTATTGCTGTTATAACAAATTACAACAAACTTAGTGGCTTAAACAATGCAAATTTACTATTTTACAGCTCTGTAGGAGTCTTATGGAGCAAAAACCAAGGTATTGGCAGAGCCATGTCTTTTCTAGAGGTCCTACGGGAGGATCCACTTCCTGTTCATTTGGGCCACTGACAGAATTCAGTCCCTCATAGTTGTAGGACTGAGATCCCCGATTCCTTGGTATTTGTGAGCTGCGCGCCTTTCCAGCTTCTAGGAACTGCCCCTATTTCTTCGTTTATGGTCCCCTTTCACATTTTCAAAGCCAGCAACGGCAAGTCTAATGCTTCGCGTTGCTGCTGCTTCTCCCATCTCATCTCTGTAACCCAGTCAGGAAGGGTCTTCTGCTTTAAGGACTCAAGCGATTCAATTGGGACCACCTAGATAATCCACCAGATATCACATCTGTAATATCCCTTTTGCCATGTAAAGGTGACATATTCACAAGTTCTGGGGTTTAAGACATGCCATTTTGGGGTGGAGGAAGGGCGTTATTCTGCCTACTAAAACCATCATATATAAAAACAGTTTGAAGGGATGTCTCATAATTTTACATAGTTGTATAAAATAAACAACATAGTCATTTTTACAGAGTAAGCAGTTATAGTATCGTTATCCTATAAGAGATTTTAGGATCCTAAAACATGTCAATCAGTTTGGCACATGAAATGATATCTATTGGTGTTGATTAAAAGGAAAAAATATGTTACGACCCAGAACTATTTCTGAGATTTCTGAGTAGGACAAATTATAAATGGCAGCCTTAATAAAATCTTCTAACAACGATCAAAAACATCTCTAATATTCACCTTTAGGAATATTCACAGCAGTATTCAGTAAAGTCTGTTGAACATCAGTGTATTGATTACTCATCTAAAAATCATATTTCTTATGAGCTAAACTTCCTTTAGCATTTTCAACCATGCTTACTGGGTTCTTTCCCTGTAACACTTGCATTGGCACCCAATCATTGTTTTGCATAGGTTTCAGGGACAGTGTCTTCCTTCTCAACTAGGCTATAAATTTAGAGGGCAAGAACTATCATACAGGTGTTTTTTTGTATCCCTCTTCCACAGTCTCTCACTCACAGCCTTCTACAACGATTACCACATGCTATGCAATAAATATATTGATTTTGCTTTCTCTAGTACTGAGGTACATGTATCCATTCCATTCCAGGGTATATATTACCCTGCCTATTTGGACATTAGGAAGAAATTTATTTTGGAAGTTATTTAGAAAGATTTCCCCTAGGAACAAAGCTACGTATTCTTGGCATACATGCATCGGCTACACTGACACCTGAGTGTGAAACTTGAGAACATTAGGCTCAGTTACCTGTTTACACATGTCTAGTGAATATAATCACCATGTCTGAAGCATCTATTTTTAAAACACCTAGGCTTCTAGTAAACAGTAGGTGTGAAATTAAGATAACTTGTTGGTATGCCTAGTTATATATTTCACCTGAAATTTTTAATAGTAGGGTGTAAGTGTGAACAGATTTGATTATACAATCATCCTGTTACTGGGGAAATTTGGCTAATAAGTTTGACATCTTTTGGAAGGATGGATTTAATACATACTATTTCTCTTATATTTGTTGCCTTCTTCACTGCCTGCTTGGAATAAACCTGCTAAGTGTGTTATTTGGAAAGTAAAGCATAAAATTTCTTGTTTAAAGAGATAACAAGACTAGAAAGCCATGAAGGTTATTCACAGTTGCCAAGCTGATAAATGAGACTAAACAGAAAATAGATCCAAAGTATAGGAATCAATTGAGGTTTCCTAGTAAGACATTTGCTATAATTATAATGTCATCCTTGATAGATTGAGTCTTTTATTCCTCATCTGTAACCTATCTAGTACTTTCCCCAAAGAAGACAAAACTGCTAATTAAATGGTGCATTTTGTTTAAAAAATCAGTTTTTATATCACAAATTTATTTAGACATCTATTTTACACATGTAAATATGTTACTTAAAGAATATATTGTGGCAATGACACTTTTATATTCACCAATAGTTTTTACGATATTTTAAATATTTTATAATGAATATTTATACATATTTGCTTACTATTGTTTTATAAATGAAAGAGGATGCTATTTTCTTTCAATAATTAGTGTAAAGTATCACTTAGTTAACATTTGTGGTGATAGTGAATTATTAAGAATCTTGGTACCATCAAAACATCGTATTTGTTAACATCACCACCAAATCTCATCAGAAAATTGTTTATTGGAAAGCTATCAAGCTCAGGGTGGCAGATTTAAGTTTTCCAAAATTCTAATTTTCCCTTGAAAGATAAACTTTTTGTCTTTGACTACAATACTGCCAGTTATCTTTCCTTTCAGTGACAGGCTCACTTTGTTTATTTTTAAGGAAATCAAGCCAATGTGTGAATAACCATAGTTACTTGTCAGCCACTCTTTCAGATAAACATAGCATAGCGTACTATGAAGTAAGTGGCTAGTTCATATTACGACTATAACAATCTCACAAGTGTTTCTCTTAGAGATGTTACCATACTTTGGTTTGCGGCAGAAGTGCTTTATTTAAAATATGAATATTTATTGAAATATTTATATTTACTAAAATATTAAAAATATGACCATTCAAAGGAAAAGATTTAATGGAATTTATAATGTTTACTGCTTCAAGAAGACATCCTTAAGTGAAATTGCTTTTTTTTTTTTAAACTGTGAGGGTGTGGTGGTAAAGATTATACGAATATGAGTGCAACTGAGGGCCAGTGCCTTCATTCATGTCAAGAAGCCAGGCATTTTACCTTCTATTGTTTTTGTAACATCAGTCTAAATGTCAACATAAAAACAAAACAAATAATATTATTGTATTATTTTGAAAATTGTCTTGATTTTCTGGACCCCTTACAGAGTGTCAGGTCCCCCAGAAGGCCAGGGACCATATAGTGAGGGCTGCTGGTATTGTTAAAGCTGATTTTGTATATTTGTGTGTGTATGTATATGTATATATATTTATGTTTAAATTTCTGACCCACAAATACAGATATCTCTTTTCTAATATTCGAAAAGCATTTACTAAAATTGATCCTATAGTGATATATAAAGTAAATTTCAATAAACACGTAAAAGCAGAATTAAAGAGCACATACACTGACCAGGATGCAATTAACAAGTGTTTCTAACAAAAAAAAAAATCAACCTCAAATAATCCAAAACATTGAAAATGTTTTTTAAAAAGTGCTAACATACAAATGAAGACCATCAAAATTGATCAGAAACTATTTAGAAATTAATCAATATATATTTGTATATATGTACATATACACTTAATATATGGTATTTAATATATGAATGGTACCTGTAATACATGTTATCCTAATACATGTTATTTCACAAAGCCACACTCAGAATAAAACTAATGGCTTCAACTGTTTTAATCAAGAAACAGGAATTAATGCACTGAACATTCAACTTAAACCCTAAACAAGAGAAAAAATTTAAACGAGTTTCATTTTTAAATGTCATTAAACTAGGGGTGTTCATTTTAAAATGAAAAAAATGTCAAATATTGGTAAATTTAGCAACATAATTTATTCTGCTATATATTACTCAAATATTATGTCCTTGTAACATATATTTGATAATGACTCCAATTATTATCCAATTATGCCACAAAAAGATTTCGGTAATTTTGGAAGAGACACATATATATATAATATATATATTATTATGGTAATAAGAGACAAAGTATTGACATTACTGACAAAATCAGGAAATATGAAAAATTAAGAATGTTTCTCAACATTCTCATTCAAGTTTGTTTTCTAAGGCCTAGCTAAAGTAATAAAAACAGAGAGAAAAATAGATATGAAGAGTTGAAATATGAATGTAATATTAGCATTATATACTGTGGTGGCCCTCAAGCTGTAAGCTTATTCAGCTTTCTGCTTTCCGGAGAACTGCTTGTCTCTTTCTTGGTATGCACTCCTGACGCTGCGGTATTGAGCGTAAAAAAGGAAAATGGCTTGCAGCCAGTTTCGTTCCAGGTGCCTGCTCTGAATCTAAGAGCCCCTGGTTGTTCCCCAGAAGAAGGACATGCTGCCCTGAGGGGGAAGTCTGTATCTCCAAAGAATGGCCCATAAGGCATGCTGACGCATAGATAGTGGTGCATAGATAGTGGTGCATAGATAGTGGTGCATAGATAGTGGCGACAGAACTATGTGGAAATACAAGGTTTACTGATTTGTTGTTTAGTATTCGTTCCGTACTAAACCTATATATACATTCATGCTCTTTGAATAAACTTGCCTTGCAACCATCAGTTGTCTTGGCCCTTCTGACCCCATACTGGTGCTTTTCAGTTCCTTACCCCTCACCGCCAGGAACTTCTAGCTTTCTGCAGCCGGTCTGCGGCAATATACATATGATAATTTACCAAAAAATGATACAGAACTACATGATGTAAAAGCAAAACCTATTCCATGTAACAGAAATCACTCACCAGAAAACAGAAACATAATACCATTTTAAGGAAATAAACACCCCTGTGTGTGTGTTTGCCTGCATGTCTATATTTATATCAGCACAAAGAAAATAGTTGTGGAAGGATGCACACTGGGATGATGAAACCATACAGGGACAATGAGAAGGTTAGAGAAGATTGCAAACTTATTTTTTCATTATGTAAGTATATGTAAATCTTTGTTAGCATGAAACATGTATTACTGATTTTAATTGTTGAAAAATATAAAACATTTTAAGTTTTATAAATAAAATTCATAAATTTTATGTAAAACGATAAATTACATAAATTAAACAAGCTAAAATATCATTATGCTTTTAAACTTAACAAATACTTTATAGGCATCAACTAAATACACAAAAATATCTACAAAACACAGAAGAGGAGACTCGGAGAAATGGGGGAAAAATATTCATGTACCAGGGTAGGAAAACCCAATGTTATAAATGTGATAGTTCACCTATTAAATACCTCAGTTTGGGATTTGACAAATTTATATTAATACGTCTTGGAATAGAAAAGAGAATGTCACCAAGAATTCTTTGGAGAAGGAAAGGTAAAGGGAGAAATTACTTTTGCTACAAAATACTAAGTAGGATCTTTAAATCTATTTTTATTTAAAATATTTTCCTGGATTATATAGACATTTTTAAACTATTAGAATTGAAATTCCATATAATACTAATTTTTATTACAATATAACAATGTGACATTCCAAATTGAGCTAACATAAAGCACTAGATTGTCAAATGAGACTCAAGCAAATCAGAAATCTTCCCCAGTACAAAGTTCTACTAATAATTTCAAGGATATAAGGAATCAAGTGGCACAGATATCTCTCAGTAATGTATGCAGATTATTTCACACAGCAGAGTGTGTTTATGTCATGAAACATCTCCATTTTACACATCAGAGAGTTGTACAGCTTATGTGACATTCTCCAAGGGGCATGCCTCATAAATCCATAGGGTATAGGTTTATTTACCATAAGCAATCATATACCTAGAACACCCTCAAGGTGCATTCCATAGATTGGGACTCCTCTCCTAGAAAGTATTATTTGTCTGTTTACCAGAATGTGTTAATTATGGTGAAATTATACTGAGTCATCTTTCTTTCCCTTGAAGTACTGTAACCGAGCAGGACCCTATGAGGCCTTCCCAGAAGAGATCTCCCCACCCATGTCCTCTGTCTGCCTTTTGTCTGTAGAAAAACTTAAGGCAAAGAATAAATTTAGTCAGAGAAGTGAGAAAATTCAGAAAGAAAGGAAAACACTCAAGCAAAACAAAATAATAATACTTTAGCCAGTAAACAAAGTCAAGGACTTTTAGTTCTTCCTCAAGGACTATAGATAATATTCTGAGCCATGTTCATTAAGCTGTTTTGCAGATACTGAAACCCCCACTAGGCAGAAGAAGTTAACTGTATGCTGCCCACAAGCACAGAGACCCAGACCAGTTGGAACCAGAGGGTTGCTGATGCTGACTCCTGATTACCTCACCACCAACCAATCAGAAGAATGTTAACGAGCTGACCACGCCCTGCTCCTTGAACACCATAAGACTCCTCACTCCAGGGTGGGACACAGTCTTGAGGGCAATAGCCTGCTGTGGCCTCCTTTGCCTGGCAAAGCAATAATGCTATCTTTTTCTACTTCACCCAAAACTCTGTCTCCCTGTTTCAAATTGGTGCCGGTGTACAGAGGCCAAGTTTCAGCAACAGTATCTCGCCCAACTCCTTAATAAGAAAAGAAGTGGATCACAGGCTAACTGCTTTAACTCCATGCTCAAGATTTTTCTGGGGGCTTCCCTGGTGGCGCAGTGCTTAAGAATCCACCTGCCAATGTAGGGGACATGGGTTCGAGCCCTGGTCCAGGAAGATCCCATATGCCATGGAGAAACTAAGCCCGTGTGCCACAGCTGCTGAGCCTGTGCTCTAGAGCCTGTGAGCCACAACTACTGAGCCCGTGTGCCACAACTACTGAAGCCCATGTGCCTAGAGCCTGTGCTCTACAGCAAGAGAAGCCACCACAATGAGAAGCCCGCACACTGCAACGAAGAGTAGCCCCTGCTCTCTGCAACTAGAGAAAGCCCGCGCACAGCAACGAAGACCCAACGCACACAAAAATAAATTAATTAATTAATTTAAAAAATAAAAAAGATTTTTCTATGTGGTCTCTCTAATTTTAGCTTTTTCATAGCATGGTAATCTATAGAAAATAATACTTCTTACCTAGTAGTTGAAGGCTTCAAGAGTCAGTATTCTAGAGCACAAGGAGGAAGTAGCAGCAAATTTTATGAACTAGCCCCAAAAGTCACATAATGTCACTTCTGCTATACTTTATTTGTTAAGATAATAAATAAATAAGTAAATATATATATATATATATATATATTATATATATATATATCGCACCCAGTTACAAGAGGAGGGTACATAAAAAAATTCTGTGGCCAACATTGGAAAATATAATCCCCCCACATCTCACCCAACGTCCAAAATAAATCACACCCTTCCCACACAACTATACAATACTGTCACAGGAAGAGGACAGTCACTATAGGTACACATTAAAAAGAAATGTTACTCTTCCTATTTAAGAATTTTCATGGTTGTGTGATAAATTTTTACCCTGCTAGTAACGATTACCATTATTTTAAAAATCTGGACATGCCAACAGGCAGAGTACTGTAAAGACTGCTATGACTGTAAAGGACTTTATAACTCTTGATCCCTTGTTTGTTAAAATATTCTACACGCAAGTATAAATAATCCATTAATTAGACATCATTGTAAGTAAATATAGCTTTTGCCAAAACCTTAATACACCGTTTGCCAAGCACCATGACCTGGCTTTAAAAGAGAGGAACTGGTCTGAAAGCACACTTCAAAGACACTTAGAAAATGACTTCACAAGATCCATATATATGCTGTCTACAAGAGACACACTTCAGACCTAGGGACAAATACAGACTGAAAGCAAGGGGATGGAAAAAGATATTCCATGCAAATGGAAATCAAAAGAAAGCTAGAGTAGCAATACTCATATCAGATAAAATAGACTTTAAAATAAAGAATGTTACAAGAGACAAGGAAGGACACTACATAATGATCAAGGGATCAATCCAAGAAGAAGATATAACAATTATAAATATTTATGCACCCAACATAGGAGCACCTCTATACATAAGGCAACTGCTAACAGCTATAAAAGAGGAAATGGACAGTAACACAGTAACAGTGGGGGACTTTAATACCTCACTTACACCAATGGACAGATCATCCAAAATGAAAATAAATAAGGAAACACAAGCTTTAAATGACACAATAGACCAGATAGATTTAATTGATATTTATAGGACATTCCATCCAAAAACAGCAGATTACACTTTCTTCTCAAGTGCACACGGAACATTCTCCAGGATAGATCACATCTTGGGTCACAAATCAAGCCTCAGTAAATTTAAGAAAACTGAAAGTATATCAAGCATCTTTCCTGACCATAACACTAAGAGATTAGAAATCAATTACAGGGGAAAAAACGTAAAAAACACAAACACATGGAGGCTAAACAATACGTTACTAAATAACCAAGAGATCACTGAAGAAATCAAAGAGGAAATCAAAGAATACCTACAGACAAATGACAATGAAAACACGACGATCCAAAATCTATGGGACGCAGCAAAGGCAGTTCTAAGAGGGAAGTTTATAGCTATACAAGCCTACCTAAAAAAACAAGAAAAATCTCAAATAAACAATCTAACCTTACACCTGAAGGAACTAGAGAAAGAAGAACAAACAAAACCCAAAGTTAGCAGAAGGAAAGAAATCATAAAGATCAGAGCAGAAATAAATGAAATAGAAAACAAAGAAAACAATAGCAAAGATCAATAAAACTAAAAGCTGGTTCTTTGAGAAGATAAACAAAATTGATAAACCATTAGCCAGACTCATCAAGAAAAAGAGGGAGAGGACTCAAAGCAACAAAATTAGAAATGAAAAAGGAGAAGTTACAACAGACACCGCAGAAGTAGAAAGCATCCTAAAAGACTTATACAAGCAACTCTATGCCAATAAAATGGACAACCTGGAAGAAATGGACAAATTCTTACAAAGGTATAACCTTCCCAGACTGAACCAGGAAGAAATAGAAAATATGAACAGACCCATGACAAGTAATGAATTGAAACTGTGATTAAAAATCTTCCAACAAACAAAAGTCCAGACCAGATGGCTTCACAGGTGAATTCTATCAAACATTTAGAGAAGAGCTAACACTCATCCTTCTCAAACTCTTCCAAAAAATTGCAGAGGAAGGACACTCCCAAACTCATTCTATGAGGCCACCATCACCCTGATACCAAAACCAGACAAAGATACTACAAAAAAAGAAAATTACAGACCAATATCACTGATAAATATAGATGCAAAAATCCTCAACAAAATACTAGCAAACAGAATCCAACAACACATTAAAAGGATCATACACAATGATCAAGTGGGATTTATCCCAGGGAAACAAGGATTCTTCAATATACATAAATCAATCAATGTTATATACCATATTAACAAACTGAAGAATAAAAACCATATGATCATCTCAATAGATGCAGAGAAAGCTTTTGACAAAATTCAACACCCATTTATGATAAAAACTCTCCAGAAAGTGGGCATAGAGGGAACCTACCTCAACATAATAAAGGCCATATATGACAAACCCACAGCAAACATCATTCTCAATGGTGAAAAACTGAAAGCATTTCCTCTAGGATCAGGAACAAGACAAGGATGTCCACTCTCACCACTATTATTCAACATACTTTTGGAAGTCCTAGCCACGGCAATCAGAGAAGAAAAAGAAATAAAAGGAATCCAAACTGGAAAAGAAGAAATAAAACTCTCAGTGTTTGCAGATGACATGATACTATACATAGAGAATCCTAAAGATGCCACCAGAAAACTACGAGAGGTAACCAATGAATTTGGTAAAGTTGCAGGATACAAAATTAATGCACAGAAATCTCTTGTATTCCTATACACTAATGATGAAAAATCTGAAAGAGAAATTAAGGAAACACTCCCATTTACTATTGCAACAAAAAGAATAAAATACCTAGGAATAAACCTACCTAGGGAGACAAAAGACCTGTATGCAGAAAACTATAAGACACTGATGAAAGAAATTAAAGATGATACCAACAGATGGAGAGATATACCATGTTCTTGGATTGGAAGAATCAACATTGTGAAAATGACTATACTACCCAAAGCAATCTACAGATTCAATGCAATCCCTATCAAATTACCAATGGCATTTTTTACGGAACTAGAACAAACAATCTTCAAATGTGTATGGAGACACAAAAGACCCCAAATAGCCAAAGCAGTCTTGAGGGAAAAAAACGGAGTGGAGGAATCAGACTCCCTGACTTCAGACTATATTACAAAGCTACAGTAATCAAGACAATATTGTACTGGCACAAAAACAGAAACATAGATCAATGGTACAAGACAGAAAGCCCAGAGATAAACCCACACACCTATGGTCAACTAATCTATGACAAAGGGGGCAAGGATACACAATGGAGAAAAGACAGTCTCTTCAATAAGTGGTGTTGGGAAAACTGGACAGCTACATGTAAAAGAATGAAATTAGAACACTCCCTAACACCATACACAAAAATAAACTCAAAGTGGATTAGAGACCTAAATGTAAGACTGGACACTATAAAACTCTTAGCGGAAAACATAGGAAGAACACTCTTTGACATAAATCACAGCAAGATCTTTTTTGATCCACCTCCTAGAGTAATGGAAATAAAAACAAAAATAAACAAATGGGACCTAATGAAACTTCAAAGCTCTTGCACAGCAAAGGAAACCATAAGCAAGACGAAAAGACAACCCTCAGAATGGGAGAAAATATTTGCAAACAAATCAACGGACAAAGGGTTAATCTCCAAAATATATAAACAGCTCATGCAGCTCAATATTAAAAAAACAAACAACCCGGTCCAAAAATGGGAAGAAGACGTAAATAGACATTTCTCCAAAGAAGACATACAGATGTCCAAGAAGCACATGAAAAGCTGCTCAACATCACTAATTACTAGAGAAATGCAAATCAAAACTACAATGAGGTATCACCTCACACCAGTTAGAATGGGCATCATCAGAAAATCTACAAACAACAAATGCTGGAGAGGGTGTGGAGAAAAGGGAACCCTCTTGCACTGTTGGTGGGAATGTAAATTGATACAGCCACAATGGAGAACAGTATGGAGGTTCCTTAAAAAGCCAAAAATAGTTACCATATGATCCAGCAATCCCACTACTGGGCATATACCCAGAGAAAACCATAATTCAAAAAGACACTTGCACCCCAATGTTCATTGCAGCACTATTTACAATAGCCAGGTCATGGAAGCAACCTAAATGCCCATCGACAGACGAATGGATAAAGAAGATATAGTACATATATACAATGGAATATTACTCAGCCATAAAAAGGAACGAAATTGGGTCATTTGTAGAGACGTGGATGGATCTAGAGACTGTCATACAGAGTGAAGTAAGTCAGAAAGTGAAAAATAAATATTGTATATTAACACATATATGTGTAACCTAGAAAAAATGGTACAGATCAACCAGTTTGCAGGGCAGAAATTGTGACACTGATGTAGAGAACAAACGTATGGATACCAAGGGGGGAAAGCGGCGGGGGGATGGGGGTGGTGGTGTGATTAATTGGGCGATTGGGATCGACATGTATACACTGATGTGTATAAAATTGATGACTAATAACGACCTGCTGTATAAAAAAATAAATGAAATAAAATTCCAAAATTTAAAAAAAAAAAAACAAGAACCAATTGACTTCATCCAGGGTTAGGGAAACAAAAACAAAAACAACACAATATTGTAAAGCAACTCCAATAAAAATTAAAACAAAAACAAAAATCCCACATCAACCAACTTAGAACATATGTGGGCTTTTGTTTTTATATTTGAGCTAGAGACCTTCATCTAGGTACCAAAGACTCAACCAAGGAGTATTTTTAGAGTGGTATGAGGATCAATTATGTACTTAGAAGCTAAGGTCAGCTCCCTTTATTTTCACTTCATTCTGTCTGCTCTCAATGAAATAAACATGTCAAGGGCAGTCAGCAAGGAAACATGAGAGTTAGCGTTACATCTGAGCTTAGAGTTCCACACAGGGAGTAGAGAAGGTGGACAAGGTTTACAGGGTATGATGAGTCAGTTGAGTTTGACTCACTGTGTTTGAGATAATAGACCATAGATGATGGTGACTATAATTTACTTTAGAACAGTTCATTTCAGTTACTGTGATGTTTTAGCTACCAACCTAGGGTAGTCATTTACCAATGACTGAGAATTCACTCTCCAAGGATGCTCAGATATTTTTCAACAGAAAGGGCTATTCTAGAGGCTGCTACAAAGGTTTCAGCCCTCCTCCCTTCCTTGATTGGTTAGTTTGGTAATTTAAACAATAAATTTTAGAAATGTGTTTTCACTGGTAAAAGTAAATCCTTGAATTAGCACAGTATATGTTTTAATAAAAGTACTTTCATTGTTAAAATCACTATTATGTATCACACTGTGCATACACTGCTGTATCTTACCAAAACATTAGTCTGGGATTAGTTAGAAATGAGAAAAATAGAATGGTCTCTCACCATAAATAGGTTGAAAGCACTGCTCTAAAGTGTAGCTACATCTGCCTCTAGGGACCTTTTCTCTGCAAGGAGTGGTCAGATCATCTAAAATGGCAGAAAACTACAACTATGAGTGTGGACAACAGATCAGATGAACTGCTTTGTGCTTGTCTACTAAGAATCTCTCTATGTGGGGCGGAAGCTTTCCCTGTGACCTAACAGAGGGTTGTTGGGGCTCTCATTCAGGGCAAACAGTTGTTTGTGACCAAAGCAGCTTAGATCAGTGCCCAACATCATCTGAAAAAAAATCCGTATGGAGCTTTCCAGAGAGGTCAAGCTGGAAGAAGTGGCTTTGAGTATCACCAACATAGAAGGAAATTGTTGAAACCTAATGTGCAATTAAGATTATGCAGGTGGCCAAAGGGGTAAAGTGGAGGGGGGGATGAATTGGGAGACTGGGATTGACATATATACACTAATATGTATAAAATAGATAACTAATAAGAACCTGCTGTATTCAAAAATAAAAGAACATTCAAAAAAATAAAATAAGGTAAATAAAAAGAACTCCGTCTATTTTTAAAAAAATAAATAAAGATTATGCAAGTGGGGGCTTTCCTGGTGGCGCAGTGGTTGAGAATCTGCCTGCCAATGCAGCGGACACGGGTTCGAGCCCTGGTCTGGGAAGATCCCACATGCCGTGGAGCAACTGCGCCCGTGAGCCATAATTACTGAGCCTGCGCGTCTGGAGCCTGTGCTCCGCAACAAGAGAGACCGCGATAGTGAGAGGCCCGCACACCGCGATGAAGAGTGGCCCCCGCTTGCCACAACTAGAGAAAGCCCTCGCACATAAACGAAGACCCAACACAGCCATAAAGAAAGAAAGAAAGAAAGAAAGAAGGAAAGAAAGAATTACAAGAAAAATTAAAAAAAAAAAAAAGATTATGCAAGTGGTTGGATTTAGAACTGCAAACTGTTGAGGAAAGAACACAGAATAAAAACCACCTCGGCTCAACCTTTTGACAAATAATGTTATAAAAATTATTTTATTATATTCAGTTATTATATGAGCAAATCATTTTTATTTTTCTTCATATCCCTGTTTCAATGTGTGTGGACATTTCTTTTGGATTGAATCATTAGAATACTAATTAACTAATATTGTAAATATTGGTTTACTTTAAAATCTTAAAAAAAAAACTATGAATAGCTCAGGGCAGAATCACATTTTGTCTGTCTTTGTGCTGGCTCATTTCTTTAGTCATTGTCTAATTCAAAGTCTGGCTTATAACAAGCAATCATCAATTATATAATAAATAAACATATGTACATTTATTTGTGAATATGTATATATGTGTGTATATATGTTTATCTATATACATCATTCTAGTTGTGTTAATTATGCCAATTTGGATTATTTAAAGGATTTAAAAAACTCTGTAAAACTTTTTTCCCCTAGCTTTGTTGACCTATAATTTACATACAACACTGTGTAAGTTTAAGATGTACAAGGTGACTATTTGATAGATGCGTATATTGCAAAGTGATTACCACAATAGGGTTAGTTTACACATCCATCACCTCACATAACTACAGTTTTTCGTCTGTGATAAGAACACTTAAGGTCTACTCTCCTAGCATCTTTCAAATATACAATACAACATTAACTATTGTCACCATGCTGGACATTACATCTCCAGAACTTACTCATCTCATAACTGAAAGTTTGTACCCTTTGATCAACATCTCCCAATTTTTCTTACCCCTCTGCCCCCAGAAACCAGCAATCTACTCTCTGTTTCTGAGTTTGACTTTTTTTTAGATTCCACATATAGGAATGTAGAGTATTTGTCTTTCTCTGTATAACTTATTTCATTTCGCATTATGCCCTCAAGGTCCATTCATAGTGTCACAAATGGCAGAATTTTCTTATTTTTATGGCTGAATAATATTCCATTGTGTATATATTCCACATTTTCTTTATCCATTCATCTGTTGATGGACATTTAGGTTGCTTCCCCATCTTGACTACTGTAAATAGTGCTGCAGTGAACATGGGAATGCAGATACCTATTTAAGACAGTGACTTCACTTTCTTCGGATATATACCCAGAAGCAGGATTATTGGATCATATGGTAGTTCTATTTTTAGTTTTTTGAGGAACCTTCATAGTGGCTGTACCAATTTACATTCCCATCAACAGTGCACAAGAGTTCCCTTTTCTCCACATTCTTGCCAAAAGTTAAATGTTAAAGTTTAAAGACACAATAAAAGAGAAAGAAACCATAGGAAAACATCTGAGAAGTCTGGTACTTCTAGGCATGGCTTTCAAAGTCCTTCCTCAAACTCACAGGAAGTGCTTCATCTTCATAGCATGAACCACCAAGATATGAGTGAGATACACTGATCTCAGTAAAATATAAGTGTCATCCAAGGAGAAGAATTTTATACCTCTCGTCAGGTAGACAAAACTAGTTTGCATGACCAGTTTCAATAATAGAAACTAGGACTCCAAACAGAAACCAAATGTAATCCATCGATCTTCACATTTTCTATAAAAAATGCTGACAAACTGCTCCCTGGTATATATTGATAGATTGCTCCCTGGTGCATTCTCTACCCTAACGCAGAAATACCTCAATCACTAGTTAGAATACTCCATTCAGCTTTGGCTAAGGGTTAACATCATGTCCTCATTCCAGTCTTCAGGGATTTAAACAGGGTTGTGAGAGATCAGATTCAGATGAAATAAACCTTTTATTTACACATTATGTGTATGTTGTGTGAGGGAAGGGGAGGGAAAGGCATGATGTATTCTCATAGTAATCCAAAAGAATTTCACTGCAAAAGAATCAGGCTCGGGCTTCCCTGGTGGCGCAGTGGTTGAGAACCTGCCTACAAATGCAGGGGACACGGGTTCGAGCCCTGGTCTGGGAAGATCCCACAGGCCGCGGAGCAACTAGGCCCGTGAGCCACAATTACTGAGCCTGCGCATCTGGAGCCTGTGCTCCGCAACAAGAGAGGCCGCGATAATGAGAGGCCCACGCACTGCGATGAAGAGTGGCCCCCATTTGCCGCAACTAGAGAAAGCCCTCGCACAGAAACGAAGACCCAACACAGCCATGAATAAATAAATGAATAAATAAATAAATAAAAAACCAAAGTTTAAAAAAAAAAAAAATCAGGCTCTAACAGAATCTCACTTAGTAGACACAATATATTTCCTTGAAAACTGAGGCATCATGATCTTAATCATAGTTCAGAAACAAACAAAAAACGATGCTTGTCATTTCCCTGACCTCACATGGAAGCTGAACAATCTATAACTTTTTTAAAAATCTACCTTGCCAAAGGTAAATCTTTTTTTAAAAGGTGATTTTATAATAAAAGCAATGAATGGTCAATATAACTATTGTATTAAGCTGAGATGAGACAAACAGTGACTTAATTTAGTGGAGCGGTAGGTCAGCAACAAAAAAGGCTTCCCAATTAGTCTCCTGCTCTTATAAATGTCTTGCATGTGTAGATCCCTGAAGAGTGGCCCCCGCTTGCTGCAACTAGAGAAAGCCCTCGCACAGAAACGAAGACCCAACACAGCCAAAAATAAAAATAATAAATAAATAATAAATAAATTTTTAAAAAAAGAGAGACAAGTGCCAGCTCTGCTGGTTTAAAAAAAAAAAAAAGTTCGAAGGGATTTTGCATTAGACTCCAAAATGCATCCCTATTAATGATAATATAATGTTTATTATCACTCTCTCTCTGAGAGAATGATTAGTCTCAATTTCTAAAAATCTGTACTAAATCAAAGAGCAACAAACATACCAGCTTGGCCCAGTATTGTATCTTTCCTTGGTGTCGTGGTGTTTCCAGAAACAGGCTCACAAATAGCATGTATATAAAGGGCAAATGTATCTGCATATGTGAATCATTAAATACCTACCTGCATGTAAGGACTATTTCAGAGCAGAATGCTATTTTTGAGGAAATTTTGAATTGTGTTTCTTCGTGTTGAGAGATCAAGTTGTTTTGTATTTTGTAGAAGACCGAAACGTTGTTGATTCACCTGTCAGTCTTGTATATATTTCAAGGAATTTTTCATGAAATAGGTGCCTGATATTAAATCTTTAATTTTTTTAAATCATGAATGCTGTGATTTTCATAATAAAAATGACCTAAATTTCTCAAAGGATATATACATAAATCCTCACACTTTTTACATAACCCTTAGACTTTGTTTTCTCTAAAGCAATCTTGTCATGAGATACTGAAACATTCAGTCTTGCATTGTAGTTGACCCTTGAGTGTGTCCAGCCTTGAAAGTACATATGATAATTGAAGTACTTCCTGGGTCATTCTTTATCATTAAAAGGATGACTGCCCTCATTCACCACATCAAGATTTACAGTTTGTTATAGCATCATTTTTACCTATGTGAAAAAATTTTAAACAAGCCATTTTTAATTCAGTTCATAAAATTCTGAACAGCAATTACTCAAACTAAGAATATATCTGTTTAATAAAGCAAGCTTACAAAAGCACATCTCATTAAAGACTTTTAAAAACTGTGTATTCAAACAAAATTTTTAAATTTAATTCAGAATTTTACTATTCATGAGAATTCAATAAAAGTCAAGATGAAACTCTTCGAAAGTGTTGGTAAATATTTGGTGCTAACAGATGCACTGAGGGGGCACAGTGACCTTCAGATGAACCAGCCACCTGCCGGTGTGCATTTCTCTTCCCAATCAATACTCACACACACACAAATTTATTTTTCCAGGTATGTCTACATTAACTGTTGTATCATCAAATACTTTGAAAATTAACATGTATTCACAGACATTATTAACAAGGTTACCAAAAGATAAATCAGCAGTATTCTTAATATTTATACTCTCATCCAATTCTTAGAAAAATATCTGGATTAACCTTGGACGTTCAACTAAATTTTCAAGTTTATCTCCTAAGTTAAAAAAAAAAACTGCATTATTTGAAATTTTTGTACACTAAGCCATCATTTTTGGCTTGACTGCCTTTTTTTGGCTCAAAGAGATATGCTTGCCACGCTGCAGGGCTTCCAAATTTTTTTCCATTAAATGAGATTTTTGTCTCAAGGCAATTCTAGAACAGACCCTAAATAATGTTTCAACCAACTCTGACTTGCTGTTAATGTGTTCTATTTATTGCAATAGTTCCTAGCCAAGACTTTTCTATTACTGGTTGCAAAAAAAGTTCTTATTTTTCTTTAAAAATGCTCCAAATACTTTTTAAATGTAACTACAAGAATTCTGATGTCATGTAGGGGGGTGCTCTCCAACTGATATCAAGAATTAGGCTCAATTATAGCTTCACAAAAAAACAGAACGATTTTAAACCAGTCTCTAAATTGGCCCTATTCTTTTTAGATTTGTTATTCTTCTCTGTTTTGTTCACTGTAGGGAATCTCAGCATCACATCTAAGACAGCCCTTGACCTTTGCAAGTTGTTCTAAAAAGCCTTCTCACTCCCCTTTGCTTGCTCTTCCCCTCCACCCCATTTTAAAAAATTAACTGGCAGGATTATGACAATCTCATCTGACATCATGCATACAACATAGTTTTATGAATGTAAGCATCTAATTATCTTTAAATGAAAACTTAGGAAA
The DNA here is from genome assembly GCF_965194825.1 of Balaenoptera physalus. Classification (NCBI taxonomy): domain Eukaryota; kingdom Metazoa; phylum Chordata; class Mammalia; order Artiodactyla; family Balaenopteridae; genus Balaenoptera; species Balaenoptera physalus. The sequence goes on along the minus strand of NC_138890.1, from coordinate 95,051,454 downwards.
TGACATGTAGGATCCTTAAGATCAGTTTCCAGTTCCACTGCCTGGGAAATACATGGTAAGAAGAGGGTAAGACGATGACTTGCATAGTAATTTTACTCTGCAATATAGGATAGATTATTTGCAGTTAAGACTAAAGTCTTAACATTTCAAGTTATATCTTCACAAAGCTTTTGGGGAAAATTTATATAAGTGACTGCCCAGTGTGTTTTGAATTTAAAATGAAAATAGAATGTAGGGTTCTCCAACTTAAATCTTCTCTCATTTTATTATTTCCATTTCATTTTTAATTTAGTTTATGAAAAATAGATCTTTCCCTTTTTATCGTAGTTTTTAGCCATTTACGTTCTTTATTCAGTCTATCCATTGATATTATTATTAGACACACACACACACACACACACACACACACACACACACACACACACACACACAGTCCTTGGATGAATTAAAGAAAATCCCACAGAGCTATCTGTATCAGCCTAGTGTGGTGATGACTTAACCCTGGAAGAAAACAACACTTGCTTTCTTCTTTATCACTGAATTCTCAGACAATTTTAATAGGAAAATAAGTCTAGCTCCCTGGTAAAGATTATCTCAAGGCTGTACCTAGTATGACTGTTTCTAATGGCCAAGGCAAATATCACAGACTGCAGCTTCCAGGTGTCTGCTCCTCTGGTGAGATGGGGCCAGGAGACGCTCTCCTCAGCTCCTTGCCTGGGTGGGCAAGTCAGGCTCTAGGGCCAGCAGAAATCCTCGTTTGAGGGTCCCACTGAGTTCCCCAGTCAGAGTGCTGCAGCTGAGCGGAGCGGCTGCTTGGGACTACTGCTCGGGCACTGCAGAAAGCCTTCTTGGAATCTGACATGTTATCACTTTGGGACCATTGGCCAGCTGCTCCTGACTTGGTCACATGAAGGCTCAGACTGTCCCAGTCTCTGAACTGAAGAGAACCAGCACTATTAGCATATCACTCACCACCATGAATGCAAGGTTTTTCAATGAAGAGTATCAGGAGGACATCTAAAAATCCCAGACTGGCATGTGCAAGTTCTGAGGAATGGTGGAACAACCCAATGTATCTGGGTGACCTTTGGAGACAGCTGAAACAGAGCTACAACAGGGCAGTAGCTGACACCCAACTCATAGCCCATCTTCTCCAGCCATGTGGCTAACAGGGTCTTGGTGCTCCAGCCAGCTGTCAGGCCTGAGCCTCTGAGGTGGGAGAGCCAAATTCAGGACATTGGTCCACCAGAGACCTCATGGGCCCTAGTAATAATTGGCGAGAGCTCTCCCAGAGATTTCCATCTCAACGCTAAGACCCAGCTCCACTCAACATCCAGCAAGCTCCAGTGCTGAACACCCCATGCCACACAACTAGTAAGACAAGAACACAACCCTACCCATTAGCAGAGAGGCTGTCCAAAATCATACTAAGTTCACAGACACCTCAAAGCATACCACCAGACTTGGTCATGCCCACCAGAAAGACAAGATCCAGCCTCATCCACCAGAACACAGGCACCAGACCTCTCCACCAGGAAGCCTACACAACCCACTGAACCAAACTAACCCACTGGGGGCAGACGCCAAAAACAACAGGAACTAAGAACCTACACCCTGTGAAAAGGAGACCCCCAAACACAGTAAGTTAAGCAAAATGAGAAGACAGAGAAATACAGAGCAGATGAAGGAGCAAGGGGAAAACCCACCAGACCAAACAAATGAGGAGGAAATAGGCAGTCTACCTGAAAAAGAATTCAGAGTAATGACAGTAAAGATGATCCAAAATCTTGCAAACAGAACGGAGAAAATACAAGAAACGTTTAACAAGGACCTAGAATAACTAAAGAGCAAACAAACAATGATGAACAACACAATAAATGAAATTTAAAATTCTCTAGAAGGGATCAATAGCAGAATAACTGAGGCAGAAGAATGGATAAGTGACCTGGAAGATAAAATGTTGTAAATAACTGCCACACAGCAGAATAAAGAGAAAAAGAAAAAATAATTGAGGACAGTCTCAGGGACTTCTGGGACAACATTAAATGCACTAACATTCAAATTATAGGGGTCGCAAAAGAAGAAGAGAAAAAGGGACTGAGAAAATACTTGAAGAGATTATAGTTGAAAAGTTCCCTAACATGGGAAAGGAAACACTCAATCAAGTCCAGGAAATGCAGACAGTCCCATACAGGATAAATCCAAGGAGAAACATGCCAAGACACATATTAATCAAACTATCAAAAGTTAAAAACAAAGAAAAAATATTAAAAGCAGCAATGGAAAAGCAACAAATAACTACAAGGGACTCCCCATTAGGTTAACAGCTAATCTTTCAGCAGAAACTCTGCAAGCCAGAAGGGAGTAGCAAGACATATTTAAAGTGATGAAAGGGAAAAACCTACATACAACATTATTCTACCCAGCAAGGATCTCATTCATATTCGATGGAGAAATTAAAAGCTTTACAGACAAGCAAAAGCTAAGAAAATTCAACACCACCAAACCAGCCTTACAACAAATGCTAAAGGAACTTCTCTAGGCAGGAAACACAAGAGAAGGAAAAGACCTACAAAAACAAACCCAAAGCAATTAAGAAAATGGTAATGAGAACATACATATCAATAATTGCCCTAAATGTAAATAGATTAAATGCTCCAACCAAAAGACACAGACTGGCTGAATGGATACATAAACAAGACCCGTATATATGCTGTCTACAAGAGACCCACTTCAGACCTAGGGACACATACAGACTGAAAGTGAGGGGATGGAAAAATATACTCCATGCAAACGGATATCAAAAGAAAGCTGGAGTAGCAATTCTCATATCAGACAAAATAGACTTTAAAATAAAGACATTACAAGAGAAAAAGGACACTACATAGTGATCAAGGTATCAATCCAAGCAGATATAACAATTGTAAATATTTATGCACCCAACATAGGAGCACCTCAATACATAAGGCAAATGCTAACAGCCATAAAAGGGGAAATCGACAGTAACACAATAATAGTTAGGGGACTTTAACACCCCACTTTCACCAATGGACAGATCATCCAAAATGAAAATAAATAAGGAAACACAAGCTTTAAATGATACATTAAACAAGATGGACTTAATTGATATTTATAGGACATTCCATCCAAAAACAACAGAATACACATTCTTCTCAAGTGCTCATGGAACATTCTCAAGGATAGATCATAACTGGGGTCACAAATCAAGCCTTGGTAAATTTAAGAAAACTGAAATCATATCAAGTATCATTTCCGACCAAAACGCTATGAGACTAGATAAAAATTACAGGAAAAAAATCTGTAAAAAATACAAACACATGGAGGCTAAACAATACACTACTTAATAACCAAGAGATCACTGAAGAAATCAGAGGAAATCAAAAAATACCTAGAAAAAAAGAATACCTAGAAACAAATGACAATGAAAACAATGAAAACAAATGACAATGAAACAAAACCTATGGGATGAAGCAAAAGCAGTTCTAAGAGGGAAGTTTATAGCAATACAATCCTACCTTAAGAAACAGGAAACATCTCAAATAAACAACCTAACCTTGTACCTAAAGCAATTAGAGAAAGAAGAACCAAAAAAAAGCTCAAAGCTAGCAGAAGGAAAGAAATCATAAAGAGCATATCAGAAATAATGAAAAAGAAAAGAAGGAAACAATAGCAAAGATCTGTAAAACTAAAAGCTGGTTCTTTGAGAAGATAAACAAAATTGATAAACCATTACCCAGACTCATAAGAGAAAAAGGGAGAAGACTCACATCAACAGAATTAGAAATGAAAAAGGAGAAGTAACAACTGACAATGAAGAAATACAAAGGATCATGAGAGACTGCTACAAGCAACTATATGCCAACAAAATGGACAACATGGAAGAAATGGACAAATTCGTAGAAAAGCACAACCTTCCAAGACCGAACCAAGAAGAAATAGAAAATATAAACAGACAAATCACAAGCACTGAAATTGAGACTGTGATTTAAAATCTTCCAATAAACAAAACTCCAGTACCAGATGGCTTCACTGGCGAATTCTACCAGACACTCAGAGAAGAGCCAACACCTATCCTTCTCAAACTCTTCCAAAATATAGCAGAGGGAGGAACACTCCCAAACTCATTCTACGAGGCCACCATCAGCCTGATACCAAAACCAAACAAAGATGTCACAAAAAAAGAAAACTACAGGCCAATATCACTGATGAACATAGATGCAAAAATCCTCAACAAAATACTAGCAAACAGAATCCAACAGCACATTAAAGGGATCATACACCATGATCAAGTGGGGTTTATCTCAGGAATGCAAGGATTCCTCAATATACACAAATCAAACAATGTGATAAACCATATTAACAAATTGAAGGAGAAAAACCATATAATCATCTCAATAGATGCAGAAAAAGCTTTCAACAAAATTCAACACCGATTTATAACAACCCTCCAGAAAGCAGGCATAGAGGGAACTTACCTCAACATAATAAAGGCCATATATGACAAACCCACAGCCAACATCATTCTCAATGGTGAAAAACTGAAACCATTTCCACTAAGATCAGGAAGAAGACCACGCTGCCCACTCTCACCACTATTATTCAACATAGTTTTGGAAGTTTTAGCCACAGCAATCAGAAAAGAAAAAGAAATAAAAGGAATCCAAATCAGAAAAGAAGAAGTAAAACTGTCACTGTTTGCAGATGACATGATACTATACAGAGAGGATCCTAAAGATGCTACCAGAAAACTACTAGAGCTCATCAATGAATTTGGTAAAGTAGCAAGATACAAAATTAATGCACAGAAATCTCTTGCCTTCCTATACACTAATGATGAAAAATCTGAAAGAGAAATTAAGGAAACACTCCCATCTACCATTGCAACAAAATGAATAAAATACCTAGGAATAAACCTACCTAAGAAGATAAAAGACCTGTATGCAGGAAACTATAAGACACTGATGAAAGAAATTAAAGATGATGCAAATAGATGGAGACATATACCATGTTCTTGGATTGGAAGAATCAACATTATGAAAATGACTCTACTACCCAAAGCAATCTACAGATTCAATGCAATCCCTATCAAACTACCACTGGCATTTTTCACAGAACTAGAACAAAAAATTTCACAATTTGTATGGAAACACAAAAGACCCCGAATAGCCAAAGCAATCTTGAGAAAGAAAAACGGAGCTGGAGGAATCAGGCTCCCAGACTTCAGACTATACTACAAAGCTACAGTAATCAAGACAGTATGGTACTGGCACAAAATCAGAAATATAGATCAATGGAACAGGATATAAAGCCCAGAGATAAACCCACACACATATGGTTACCTTATCTTTGATAAAGGAGGCAAGCATATACAGTGGAGAAGAGACAGCCTCTTCAATAAGTGGTGCTGGGAAAACTGGGAAACTGGGAAAATAAAAGAATGAAATTAGAACACTCCCTAACACCATACACAAAAATAAACTCCAAATGGATTAAAGACCTAAATGTAAGGCCAGACACTATAAAACTCTTAGAGGAAACATAGGAAGAACACTCTTTGACATAAATCACAGCAAGATCCTTTTTGACCCACCTCCTAGAGAAATGGAAATAAAAACAAAAATAAACAAATGGGACCTAATGAAACTTCAAAGCTTTTGCACAGCAAAGGAAACCATAAACAAGACGAAAAGACAACCCTCAGAATGGGAGAAAATTTTGCAAATGAAGCAACTGACAAAGGATTAATCTCCAAAATTTACAAGCAACTTATGCAGCTCAATATGAAAAAATCAAACAACCCAATCCAAAAATGGGCAGAAGACCTAAATAGACATTTCTCCAAAGAAGATATACAGATTGCCAACAAACACATGAAAGGATGCTCAACATCACTAATCATTAGAGAAATGCAAATCAAAAATACAATGAGGTATCACCTCACACTAGTCAGAATGGCCATCATCAAAAAGTCTACAAACAATAAATGCTGGAGAGGGTGTGGGAAAGGGGAACCCTCTTGCACTGTTGGTGGGAATGTAAATTGATACAACCACTATGGAAAACAGTATGGAGGTCCATTAAAAAACTAAAAATAGAGCTACCATATGATACAGCAATCCCACTCCTGTGCATATATCCAGAGAAAACCATAATTAGAAAAGATACATGCATCACAATGTTCATTGCAGCACTATTTACAATAGCCAGGACATGGAAGCAACCTAAGTGTCCATCAACAGATGAATGGATAAAGATGTGGCACATAGGGCTTCCCTGGTGGCGCAGTGGTTGAGAGTCTGCCTGACAATGCAGGGGACACGGGTTCGAGCCCTGGTCTGGTAAGATCCCACATGCCGCGGAACAACTAGGCCCGTGAGCCACATTGCTGAGCCTGCGCGTCTGGAGCCTGTGCTCCGCAACAAGAGAGGCCACGATAGTGAGAGGCCTGCACACCGCGATGAAGAGTGGCCCCCGCTTACCGCAACTGGAGAAAGCCCTCGCACAGAAACGAAGACTCAACACAGACAAAAATAAATAATAAATAAATAAATAAATTTAAAAAAAAAAAAAAGATGTGGCACATATATACAATGGAATGTTACTCAGTCATAAAAAGAAATGAAATTGAGTTATTTGTTGTGAGGTGGATGGACCTAGAGTCTGTCATACAGAGTGAAGTAAGTCAGAAAGAGAAAAACAAACACCATATGCTAACACATATATATGGAATCTTAAAAAAAAAGGGGTGGGGGGAGGTTCTGAAGAACCTAGGGGCAGGACAGGAATAAAGACGCAGACGTAGAGAATGGACTGACTTGAGGACATGGGGAGGGGGAAGGGTAAGCTGGGACGAAGTGAGAGAGTGGCATGGACATATATACACTGCCAAATGTAGTATGGATGGCTTGTTGGAAGCAGGTAGCATAGCACAGGGAGATCAGCTCAGTGCTTTGTGACCACCTAGAGGGGTGGGTTAGGGAGGGTGGAAGGGAGACGCAAGAGGGAGGGGATATCGGGATATGTGTATAGGTATGGCTGATTCACTTTGTCATACAGCAGAAGCTAACGCACCATTGTAGAGCAACTATACTCCAAAAAAGATGTTGAATATACATATATACATATATATATATATATATATATGTATATATATATATATATATATATATATATATATATCTCACAGGCTTATTTAATACCAAGTTATGCAAAACTCAATCATAAATGTTTTGCATGTTTTGTTTGAAACCAGGTCATTCCTCCTGGATAAGCTCTTTCCACTCAGAGGGAGAGGTATTGCTTTCAGAATCACACTCGTAATTTTATTTCTGTAGCGATTATGTCACACTCTGAAGATAGCTTCCCTCCCTAGATGCTCTCCAATGATATGCCTTCTTTGGGGGCATTAAAGCCGCAAGGCCTCTAGACTGAAAGCTCATTTCTCAATTCTAATTCCTCAGACAGCCATCTGTTAAATGTAGAGATCCATGATTTAATAGTCACTGTTGGTACTGTCCCTCAAAGCACCTCTTTGGAGGAAATAGTCGCTACTCCATTACTCGAGAAAAATAGTTTAAAATTATTCCAACTCAACACCTTCTTTTGGAGCTGGCAAAGATTTATTTGTAGTAATAGGAAGCACAGCAGTAAATAAATTATAGGATACATGGTAATGGAAAGAAGACTCATTCTTCATTCCCATGTCTGAAGAATTAGCATAAGAAAAATAGTTACAACCTAACTATATATTACTCATCTGTATTTTTCTACCTTAAACTTGGTAAGTCCTTAACTATCGTTAGTTTTTAGAGTCACCAGAAGCCTCGGATAATGTACGGCACTTGCCCATGAAGATCTATCCATAGGCAGCATCTAATGGCTAAAATTTATTTCATATTGGCAGATGCTGGCATGAGAAAACATTGCTAGGCTCTTCCTGTCTTGAGCAGCATTCCAGATCATCAGTCTTGACAACGGGAACTGCACCTGCTTCCCCTAATTCCACAGCATGTGTTGTACTAAATGCTCAGCATGCTTGTTGTTGAAACTTTAAGTATTAAGCTACCATTCAGAAACCCCAACCAGGAAGACCTGGTGAGCTCAGGCTGCAAAATTCAGAGAAAGGGGAAATAAATAAGTTAAATTAAAGCACAGGATTGTTACTATTTAGGACACATGCTTTAATATAACAAGGTTGATTTCTCTCTTTCAACATCCTGCTAGAGTCTGTAAAACACAACTCAAGGGTACAAACAAGTGAACTCTGATGAAAAAGATAAAGTTAACTCACATAAAATATGCATACTACCTCCTGATGGTGTCCTGAACCAACATATTAAAAGCAAGAAGAGTAGGGGCTTACTGCAAGGGTATATATATTAAGGGCTTCCAATTATGACCTGGATGTTGTGAAAAACAGCAATGAGACTACGGAGGTGCTCAGAAGTTTGCAGAATAAACAGACATTGAGAGTTCCCAGCAGATTTTGTTTTATGAAACAAACAAAAAATGAAAATGTAAGAGGAGGGAAAGCAGATATCAGAATTGCAACTCTTCTGAAACCCAGAGCGATATAATCAGCCAGGGTTTTCAGGGAAGGAAGGGCAGTGAGTGTATCATCAATCACAATCTTTTTTAGAAGAAGATAGTTTGTATATTAAATAGAATGGAGTAGTGTTATTGATAAGAAAATGTATGAGCTGTAGATAGAAGGAGCCAGAGACTGATAACCTTGCATTTCACTACACCCACGAGACATCATTATATTTTAAACCAACTGCAATGTGATTTAAAATTCTAGTTGAGAATTTTGTTTCTAGGGTATAATTTCATCTTCCATTAAGCAATAAGAAATATGATCACTTTCGGAATGACCAATGAATACCATGATGTCATCGGTTTTCCAAAATTATTAATAAAATAGAACATAAACAGGAAACTCTGCTATAGGTTTATGATATTTATGAACAATTCTCAAAAATATCATTTCCTGTAATGGCACCAACAAAGAAAAAGTAGGATACTATTTAAGGTAATTACTAAACATGTTTTAAGGCACTGGAAAATATAAACTGAAAACAAAAATAATAGGATGGGATAATAATTCTGTCTGGAATGTGCTATATGCCCAAATCTGAGGTCACCACAGTGAGCTGACCATTCTCTTGGGGATGAAATCAGTGCACACTCTCTTCACTTGCATAGATCTACTGCAACTTGGCAGCTAGGTAATAACAGGTTTCCCCATATGGGAAGGTCACATATTCTCATTTTTAAACCTGAATTTTCTCACTTTTGTGTGTGTGTGTGCATTTAAATTTGCAGAACTCCAGGTTCAACAAGAAATGAAATATAGTACTTCAATAATTCCACAGGGCTATACACTAGCTAAAAATCTGGGTTAACTTCCTCAATCTTAATCATCTACAAAATGAGTTAAAAGGATAAACTGATATTTCTGTGTTAGAAATGTTTTTGTGTTTTGTTTTGGGCTTTTGTTAGTTTTGTTTTGGGTTTGGTTTTGCTTTTTGTATTAATTTTTTTGTTTTACTCCACTTTGGTTTACTAATTCCTATTTCTGATAACTCATTTTTTTTTTGTTTTCCTTTGAAAGGGTAATCACTCCTCTTTATTCTCATTACATATAGTTAGGGACAGGTGAGAGCTGACATACACCATCCCTCCATCCCTCAATTCTCCCACTCCCATCAAGCACAGGGTTCATAACACAGACCTGACCAACCACTACCTTCTAATTTCTTGGCTAAAACTATTAGGTTAGTGAAGGGATGGAGCCAGATTGGCCTGATAAGAGTGAAACTTGGAGCTTTTGCTGGAATTATTGAAAAGAAGCATTGTCTTTATGTTGAAACAGTTAGCTAGTAGAATATATGCATGAGACTCCGGGTGACTTTATCATACATACATTCATGGTAAAAGCCTACATGATCATGAAGCACAACAAAGGAGGACAAAGCAGAGCAATGGAAAGAGTTGCACAATTTCAAATGATGCTCTTATTTGAAATCTTAGATTCCATCATGCTTTAAATTAATGAGATTCACTCCCTTGAACATCCTAGTTTCATGAACCAAAATATTCTCCTTCAAAAATGTAATTTGAGTTAAGGTTTTATCATCTGTAACTGTAATAGTCCCAACTGATTCTTTAAAACTTGGATAAATTAATTCCATTAATTCTATCCCTTGCATTGCTTAGTATTTTGACACACAAAAATGAAATGATACTATGAACTAGTTCATCATTCACTTATTTAAACAAAGCTTTGAGGATAAAATTGAAGTTATTTCCATATTTTAAATTTATTAATTTTAAAGTGATTTTATTTGTAGCCCTTTAACAGCTTGACCTTGCAGTAAGTTACCATATAGAAACCTCACCACTCCTTAAGTCAACTGCACACCACACACAAAAAACTTAGTATTCTTTTTTCTAGTAGGCGACACTGTGATTGGCATTTTTATTTTAAATTCTAATGAGCCTTCTAGGTTGACTCAGCTACACATCATTTTCTTTTCATATAAACATTTGGCTTATTATTTGTTTATCCAGTTTTCTCTGCATGAAGTTCTCTCATTTATCTATCACATTATTCCATGTGCATCACTTTTTTCATGTTCCAGCTCAAGATCTACCTACTTCACTAATTATTTAACAAGCCCTTACACTGACCATTATTTTGATTTACACAGAAGCTGCATTCATCAGGAAAACAGAAAGTTCACAAAAGTCAAAGTTCAACCGAAGAGGAAACATAGTTTTGTGTGATTTTTGTTTGTACTGTTTTACTTTGTTTTGAAATGACTATATATATGCTTGATTCTAAGAGTAAGTACTGGACCCTGAAGTAACTAAAAATGTAAGGTAGAAATATGCAATTGTTGATGGAACGAAAGTACAACAGAAGAGTAGACAGAAATAATATAGAAAGTTATTGTTCAAAGATCAGATAGAAGGAGATGCAGTTGAATAAAGAGGATCTAGATGAATGTGTAAGAAAAGGTTAACAGGAGGTTAAGGTGTGTATTTGATGGCCTCTTTCATTCAGTGACTATTTTATAGATGAGGGAAGTGAGGTTTTGTGAGTTAAAACAATTTCTAAAGTCACGGTGTTGGTACCCAGCAGAAGAAGGATGCTAATACAGTTTCCATTTCCCCAAACCATACTACCTCTATGAAATAGAAGGCACAGGAGGAAAGGGTTGGAGAAACAGGAAGCTTGAAGAAAGAGGAATTGCCCTATGGTATTGCACGTAGGAAATAAAAGATTCAATCAACAATGATTAAACATATGAGTCTTAACGGCATTGAGAGGCAAATTAAGATTATGTTTTGGGGCTTCCCTGGTGGCGCAGTGGTTGAGAATCTACCCGCCAATGCAGGGGACACGGGTTCAAGCCCTGGTCTGGGAAGATCCCACATGCCGCGGAGCAACTGGGCCCGTGAGCCACAACTACTGAGCCTGCGCGTCTGGAGCCTGTGCTCCGCAACAAGAGAGGCCGCGATAATGAGAGGCCTGCGCACCGCGATGAAGAGTGGCCCCCACTTGCCGCAACTAGAGAAAGCCCTCGCACAGAAACGAAGACCCAACACAGCCATAAATAAATAAATAAATTTAAAAAAAGAAAAAAGATTATGTTTCAAAATAAAATTGACCCTTGAACAACGTGGGTTTGAACTATGTGGATCCACTTACAACACAGATTATTTCAATAGTAAGTACTACAGTCCTACACCATCCCCAGTTGGTCGAATTCCTAGATACAGAACCGCGGATGAGGAGGTTCTTCCACTTACATGGAAGGCCACCTCTAAGTTATGCATAGATTTTTGACTGTGTGGAGGGGGGGTTCCCCTAACCCCTGCATTGTTCAAGACTCAACTGTGTATTTTAAATAAACACATCCTAGAGAAATGCAAATTAAAACTACAATCACCCCACACCGGTCAGAATGGCCATCATCAAAAAGTCTACAAACAATAAATGCTGGAGAGGGTGTGGAGAAAAGGGAACCCTCTTGAACTGTTGGTGGGAATGTAAATTGATACAGCCACTATGGAGAACAGTATGGAGGTTCCTTAAAAAACTAAAAATAGAACTACCTTACGACCCAGCAATCCCACTACTGGGCATATACCCTGAGAAAACCATAATTCAAAAAGAGTCATGTGAAACTAGAACCAAGATGGCGGAGTAGAAGGACGTGCTCTCACTCCCTCTTGCGAGAGCACCAGAATCAAAACTGGCTGCTGGACAATCATTGACAGGAAGACCCTGGACTTCACCAAGGAGGATACCCCACGTCCAAGGACAGAGGAGAAGCCACAGTGAGACGGTAGGAGGGGCGCAATCAGAGTAAAATCAAATCCCATAACTGCTGGGTGGGTGACTCACAGACTGGCGAACACTTATACCACAGAAGTCCACCCACTGGAGTGAAGGTTCTGAGCCCCACGTCAGGCTTCCCAACCTGGGGGTCCGGCTACGGGAAGAGGAATTCCTAGAGAATCAGACTTTGAAGCCTAGTGGGAATTGATTGCAGGACTTTGACAGGACTGGGGGAAACAGAGACCCCACTCTTGGAGGGCACACACAAAGTAATGTGTGCATCGGGACCCAGGGGAAGGAGCAGTGACCCTGGGGGAGACTGAACCAGACCTACCTGCTGGTGTTGGGGGGTCTCCTGCAGAGGCGAGTGGTGGCTCTGTTTCACCGTGGGGATAAGGACACTGGCAGCCGAGGTTCTGGGAAGTTCTCCTTGGTGTGAGCCCTCCCAGAGTCTGCCATTAACCCCACCAAAGAGCACGGGTAGGCTCCAGTGTTGGGTTGCCTCAGGCAAAACAACCAACAGGGAGGGAACCCAGCCCCACCCATCAACAGTCAAGTGGATTAAGGTTTTACTGAGCTCTGACGCCACAGCAACAGGGAGGGAACCCAGCCCCACCCATCAACAGTCAAGTGGATTAAGGTTTTACTGAGCTCTGACCACCACAGCAACAGTCAGCTCTACCCACCACCAGAGCCTCCCATCAAGCCTCTTAGATAGCCTCAACCACCAGAGGGCAGACAACAGAAGCAAGTAAAAACTACAATCCTGCAGCCTGTGGACCAAAAACCACAGTTACAGAAAGGTAGACAAGATGAAAATGCAGAGGGCTATGTACCAGATGAAGGAACAAGAAAAAACCCCAGAAAAACAACTAAATGAAGTGGAGATAGGCAACCTTCCAGAAAAAGAATTCAGAATAATGATAGTGAAGATGATCCAGGACCTCGGAATAAGAATGGAGGCAAAGATTGAGAAGATGCAAGAAATGATTAACAAAGACCTAGAAGAATTAAAGAACAAACAAACAGAGATGACCAATACAATAACTGAAATGAAAACTACACTAGAAGGAATCAATAGCAGAATAACTGAGGCAGAAGAACGGATAAGTGACCTGGAAGACAGAATGGTGGAATTCACTGCTGCGGAACAGACTAAAGAAAAAAGAATGAAAAGAAATGAAGACAGCGTAAGAGACCTCTGGGACAACATTAAACGCAACAACATTCGCATTATAGGGGTCCCAGAAGGAGAAGAGAGAGAGAAAGGACCAGAGAAAATATTTGAAGAGATTATAGTCGAAAACTTCCCTAACATGGGAAAGGAAATAGCCACCCAAGTCCAGGAAGCGCAGAGAGTCCCATACAGAATAAACCCAAGGAGAAACATGCCGAGACACATAGTAATCAAAGTGGCAAAAATTAAAGACAAAGAAAAATTATTGAAAGCAGCAAGGGAAAAATGACAAATAACATACAAGGGAACTCCCATAAGGTTAACAGCTGATTTCTCAGCAGAAACTCTGCAAGCCAGAAGGGAGTGGCATGATATACTTAAAGTGATGAAAGGGAAGAACCTACAACCAAGATTACTCTACCCGGCAAGGATCACATTTAGATTTGATGGAGAAATCAAAAGCTTTACAGACAAGCAAAAGCTAAGAGAATTCAGCACCACCAAACCAGCTCTACAACAAATGCTAAAGGAACTTCTCTAAGTGGGAAACACAAGAGAAGAAAAGGACCTACAAAAACAAACCCAAAACAATTAAGAAAATGGTCATAGGAACATACATATCGATAATTACCTTAAACGTGAATGGATTAAACGCCCCAACCAAAAGACATAGACTGGCTGAATGGATACAAAAACAAGACCCATATATATGCTGTCTACAAGAGACCCACTTTAGACCTAGGGACACATACAGACTGAAAGTGAGGGGATGGAAAAAGATATTCCATGCAAATGGAAATCAAAAGAAAGCTGGAGTAGCTATACTCATATCAGATAAAATAGACTTTAAAATAAAGAATGTTACAAGAGACAAGGAAGGACACTACATAATAATCCAGGGATCAATCCAAGAAGAAGATATAACAATTATAAATATATATGCACCCAACATAGGAGCACCTCAATACATAAGGCAACTGCTAACAGCTATAAAAGAGGAAATCGACAGTAACACAATAATAGTGGGGGACTTTAACACTTCACTTACACCAATGGACAGATCATCCAAAATGAAAATAAATAAGGAAACAGAAGCTTTAAATGACACAATAGACCAGATAGATTTAATTGATATATATAGGACATTCCATCCAAAAACAGCAGATTACACGTTCTTCTCAAGTGCGCACGGAACATTCTCCAGGATAGATCACATCTTGGGTCACAAATCAAGCCTCAGTAAATTTAAGAAAATTGAAATCATACCAAGCATCTTTTCTGACCACAACGCTATGAGATTAGAAATGAATTACAGGGAAAAAAACGTAAAAAAGACAAACACATGGAGGCTAAACAATACGTTACTAAATAACAAAGAGATCACTGAAGAAATCAAAGAGGAAATCAAAAAATACCTAGAGACAAATGACAATGAAAACACGACGACCCAAAACCTATGGGATGCAGCAAAAGCGGTTCTAAGAGGGAAGTTTATAGCTATACAAGCCTACCTAAAGAAACAAGAAAAATCTCAAGTAAACAATCTAACCTTACACCTAAAGAAACTAGAGAAAGAAGAACAAACAAAACCCAAAGTTAGCAGAAGGAAAGAAATCATAAAGATCAGAGCAGAAATAAATGAAATAGAAACAAAGAAAACAATAGCAAAGATCAATAAAACTAAAAGTTGGTTCTTTGAGAAGATAAACAAAATTGATAAGCCATTAGCCAGACTCATCAAGAAAAAGAGGGAGAGGACTCAAATCAATAAAATCAGAAATGAAAAAGGAGAAGTTACAACAGACACCGCAGAAATACAAAACATCCTAAGAGACTACTATAAGCAACTTTATGCCAATAAAATGGACAACCTGGAAGAAATGGACAAATTCTTAGAAAGGTATAACCTTCCAAGACTGAATCAGGAAGAAACAGAAAATATGAACAGACCAATCACAAGTAATGAAATTGAAACTGTGATTAAAAATCTTCCAACAAACAAAAGTCCAGGACCAGATGGCTTCACAGGTGAATTCTATCAAACATTTAGAGAAGAGCTAACACTCATCCTTCTCAAACTCTTCCAAAAAATTTCAGAGGAAGGAACACTCCCAAACTCATTCTATGAGGCCACCATCACCCTGATACCAAAACCAGACAAAGACACTACAAAAAAAGAAAATTACAGACCAATATCACTGATGAATATAGATGCAAAAATCCTCAACAAAATACTAGCAAACAGAATCCAACAACACATTAAAAGGATCATACACCACGATCAAGTGGGATTTATCCCAGGGATGCAAGGATTCTTCAATATACGCAAATCAATCAATGTGATACACCATATTAACAAATTGAAGAATAAAAACCATATGATCATCTCAATAGATGCAGAAAAAGCTTTTGACAAAATTCAACACCCATTTATGATAAAAACTCTCCAGAAAGTGGGCATAGAGGGAACCTACCTCAACATAATAAAGGCCATATATGACAAACCCACAGCAAACATCATTCTCAATGGTGAAAAACTGAAAGCATTTCCTCTAAGATCAGGAACGAGACAAGGATGTCCACTCTCACCACTATTATTCAACATAGTTCTGGAAGTCCTAGCCACGGCAATCAGAGAAGAAAAAGAAATAAAAGGAATACAAATTGGAAAAGAGGAAGTAAAACTGTCACTGTTTGCGGATGACATGATACTATACATAGAGAATCCTAAAACTGCCACCAGAAAACTGCTAGAGCTAATTAATGAATATGGTAAAGTTGCAGGATACAAAATGAATGCACAGAAATCTCTTGCATTCCTATACACTAATGATGAAAAATCTGAAAGAGAAATTATGGAAACACTCCCATTTACCATTGCAACAAAAAGAATAAAATACCTAGGAATAAACCTACCTAGGGAGACAAAAGACCTGTATGCAGAAAACTATAAGACACTGATGAAAGAAATTAAAGATGATACCAACAGATGGAGAGATATACCATGTTCTTGGATTGGAAGAATCAACATTGTGAAAATGAGTATACTACCCAAAGCAATCTACAGATTCAATGCAATCCCTATCAAATTACCAATGGCATTTTTTACGGAGCTAGAACAAATCATCTTAAAATTTGTATGGAGACACAAAAGACCCCGAATAGCCAAAGCAGTCTTGAGGCAAAAAAATGGAGCTGGAGGAATCAGACTCCCTGACTTCAGACTATACTACAAAGCTACAGTAATCAAGACAATATGGTACTGGCACAAAAACAGAAACATAGATCAATGGAACAAGATAGAAAGCCCAGAGATTAACCCACGCACCTATGGTCAACTAATCTATGACAAAGGAGGCAAAGATATACAATGGAGAAAAGACAGTCTCTTCAATAAGTGGTGCTGGGAAAACTGGACAGCTACATGTAAAAGAATGAAATTAGAATACTCCCTAACACCATACACAAAAATAAACTCAAAATGGATTAGAGACCTAAATATAAGACTGGACACTATAAAACTCTTAGAGGAAAACATAGGAAGAACACTCTTTGACATAAACCACAGCAAGATCTTTTTTGATCCACCTCCTAGAGTAATGGAAATAAAAACAAAAATAAACAAGTGGGACCTAATGAAACTTCAAAGCTTTTGCACAGCAAAGGAAACCATAAACAAGACAAAAAGGCAACCCTCAGAATGGGAGAAAATATTTGCAAATGAATCAACGGACAAAGGATTAATCTCCAAAATATATAAACAGCTCATTCAGCTCAATATCAAAGAAACAAACACCCCAATCCAAAAATGGGCAGAAGACCTAAATAGACATTTCTCCATAGAAGACATACAGATGGCCACGAGGCACATGAAAAGATGCTCAACATCACTAATTATTAGAGAAATGCAAATCAAAACTACAATGAGGTATCACCTCACTCCTGTTAGAATGGGCATCATCAGAAAATCTACAAACAACAAATGCTGGAGAGGGTGTGGAGAAAAGGGAACCCTCTTGCACTGTTGGTGGGAATGTAAATTGATACAGCCACTATGGAGAACAATATGGAGGTTCCTTAAAAAACTAAAAATAGAATTACCATATGACCCAGCAATCCCACTACTGGGCATATACCCAGAGAAAACCGTAATTCAAAAAGACACATGCACCCGAATGTTCATTGCAGCACTATTTACAATAGCCAGGTCATGGAAGCAACCTAAATGCCCATCAACAGACGAATGGATAAAGAAGATTTGGTACATATATACAATGGAATATTACTCAGCCATAAAAAGGAACGAAATTGAGTCATTTGTTGAGACGTGGATGGATCTAGAGACTGTCATACAGAGTGAAGTAAGTCAGAAAGAGAAAAACAAATATCGTATATTAATGCATGTATGTGGAACCTAGAAAAATGGTACAGATGAGCCAGTTTGCAGGGCAGAAGTTGAGACACAGATGTAGAGAATGGACATATGGACACCAAGGGGGGAAAACTGCGGTGAGGTGGGGATGGTGGTGTGCTGAATTGGGCGATTGGGATTGACATGTATACACTGATATGTATAAAATTGATGCCTAATAAGAACCTGCAGTATAAAAAAGCAAACAAAACAACTAATACTAAACTTTCATTGGGTTATTTGTATGGAAATATGTTAATATAAATGTTTCAGATATTACATGAAATTCCTAAAAATCTTATATTTGTATTTGTATGGAAATATGTTAATATAAATGTTTCAGACATTACATGAAATTTCTAAAAATCTTATATTTGTATTTGTATGGAAATATATATGGAAATATGTTAATATAAATGTTTCAGACATTACATGAAATTTCTAAAAATCTTATATGTTCTGGTATAATGTTATAAGTAATAATCCTAGTTACTACTTTAAAATGTATATCTCAGAAATAACTAATTTTCTTGTCAACTGCATTATTATGAACTTTCATCAAATCTTTTACCGTGGTCATTTTTAAGTCTTTTGTCATTTACAGACAGTTCTGGGTGTACTCTGATGATTTTGCAAATATGTTCCTATAAAAGGGTTTCATCTTCAAGAAATTCATGGAAAAGACTCTGACAAGTACAGGTTTCTGGTAACTGACTGTACTGCTGAACTGAATGAATAAGCATTTTCAGAACTCTGATGAAAAACTGATGAACTCATGAAAGTGCTAACAAAAGATCAAGATAAAAAAAAAAACAATTAATTACATGGGACTGAGTGAACTGATGAGGATGAGTATAATTTTTGTGACTTTCTGTCTGAATTAAAAAAAAAAAAAAATCCCATAAGGACTCAGAGGCAAAGAATATACAAATCAATTTTCACTGCAAAGTAAAGGAGCCGTTACAGTGGAGGATTACTGGACTGAATGTCAATATTATGACATAGTATGAGTGTGTTTCATGTTTGGTAATTGCAATCATTGTTGCTTTTGTTGTGGTCATCCATGTACAATGCTTGGTGTCAGTCTATTTATCTCTTGTAAAAATAAAATACAGTGTGTGTGTGTGTGAAAAAAAAAAAAAAAAGAGATTGAAGAACTGAACAATGCCATCAACCAATGGATCTAATTGATCAAGATCACAATGCAAGTAGAAACAAGGATCAGTGATCGAGAGAGAGACAAGATCATACTAGAATTAAGGAATCAAGAATGGTTAGAGAATAGAAGAATGGTATCATGAAACTCATATTTTAGAAAGAGTTTCTTAGCTGTAAATACCTGGAGATTCAATTGGAGAATCTGGAAGCTGAGCATCCCACATCCACATTTTTTTTTTCTGTTATCTCTTGAGGCCAGGGTAGTATGATCCCTTTAGAACCCCAGAAGCTACTGCAGTGTCTGGCAAAGTGAAGCTCCCCAGTGAATTATGTACCAAATGAATGGAAAGGAAGTGCCAGATTCAAAAGAGCTGCACAAGAATAACGTTCAATATTTGGCAAGTCATTGGATATGAGGTTTGAAGGAGGAGAATGAGTCAAAGTTGACTTGGAAGTCTAAGCCCAAAAGGCCAGTACAGAGGAGGCTGGGAATTGGCTAGCTGGTGCATGGATGAATGGACTACTGTGGAGAAGAACAGACAGTGAGATCATGAGCTGGAGTAGAGAAAGAGCTCATGTTTTGCAATCTAATAATCTGGTTCTCAATTCAGGCTTTGCCATTTAGCAGCTCTAGAACCTTAAGAACATAACTTCTCTGAGCTTCCATTATATCTGGAAAGTGCAAATTATTGAAACCGAGCCTACCCAGGGACAGATTCCCCCCCCCATCCCCCATATCCCCTGCCTGCCTCTTGTTTGTAGAAAAGTTTTAGCATCCTAGGCCTTCCCCCAGTTCAAAGAGCAAATTTAATCAGAGAAGTGAGAAAATGAAGACACAAAGGAAAGCAGTCAAACAAGACAAATAATAATATTGATAGTTTAGCCATAAAACAAACTCAAGAGCATTTAGTTCCTCCTTAAGGGCTATGGATAATATTCTGAGCCATATCTTTCAGTTATTTTGAAGGTACTAAAATTCCCACCAGATGGAAAAAGCTGACTGCATGCTGACCAGTAGTGTGTAGATCCCAGACTTGTTGGAGCCAGAAAATTGATAATTGAGTTTTCCGAAATACCACCTTGTTACCTCACCATCAGTTAATCAGGGAATTTCGCATTGGCTGTATACACCCTGTGAATGTCTCCCTCACACTGTGTTTAAAAACCCTTCTCTGAAAGCTTTTGGGGCGTTTGGGTCTTTTGAGCCAGTTCTCCTTGCTTGGCACCCTGCAATAAATGCTGTACTTTCCTTCACCACAAAAAAAAACAAAAAACAAACAAACAAAAAAAAAAAAACAAAAAGAGTCATGTACCACAATGTTCATAGCAGCTCTATTTACAATAGCCAGGACATGGAAGCAACCTAAGTGTCCATCGACAGATGAATGGATAAAGAATATGTGGCACATATATACAATGGCATATTACTCAGCCATAAAAGGAAATAAAATTGAGTTATTTGTAGTAAGGTGGATGGACCTAAAGTCTGTCATACAGAGTGAAGTAAGTCAGAAAGGGAAAAACAAATACTGTATACTAACACATATATATGGACTCTTAAAAAAAAAATGGTTCTGATCAACCTAGGGGCAGGACAGGAATAAAGATGCAGATGTTGAGAATGGACTTGAGGACACGGGGAGGGGGAAGGGTTAGCTGGGATGAAGTGAGAGAGTGGCATGGACATATATACACTACCAAATGTAAAATCGATAGCTAGTGGGAAGCAGCCACATGGCACAGGGACATCAGCTCAGTGCTTTGTGACCACCTAGAGTGGTGGGATAGGGAGGATGGGAGGGAGACACAAGAGGGAGGAGATATGGGGATATATGTACATGTATAGCTGATTCACTTTTTTATACAGAAACTAACACACCATTGTAAAGCAATTATACTCCAATAAAGATGTTAAAAAAAAAACACACAAAGAGAACAAAACTAAAAAACTAAACATACTCATAAGATACAAAACAAAAAATAAAAAAAAATAGTAACAGATTGGTGGTTGCCAGAGGCAGGGGGAAGGGAGGTGGGCAAAGTGGAGGATGTAATGCACAGCACAGTGCCTATAGTTAATAATACTCTATTATGTATTTGAAAGTTACTAAGGGAATAGATCTTAAAAGTTCTCATTACAAGAAAAGAAAATGGAATATTAACTTGTCTCCCAACACAATGGGATTCAATAAAAATTATTTTTAAAAAAATGATGGCATTCAATTGCACTCCTACTTTGTTGAGGTATGGTTGCTGTATGATAAACTGGCGTATTTTACATTTGTTTTGAACATTTGTCTTTTAGCTTTATATTGATTTTATAATCAAGGCAGTGGTGCTTTGATTTAAAATTATAAAGTCAAAATTAAATTTAGCAAAACTGAGTTGTGATGTCTTTATAGAATTTGTATCTGAGCATGAACCATAACAGAGTTGAGAAGAATGTGTTCAAAAGCTTTGCTACAGATTTTTAACATAAAGGTAGTTATTATTTTCTGTTGGGGGTGTGTGACATTGTTTGCCATACCAGGGTCTATTGATTCCTGACTGCTACCTGGGTGATCCTAAGACTCTTAAGAAAGAAAATAGTAACTTGCTGCTTCGGAGCAATTACCAGCCTTGTATGAGAAACAAGCTCATCTGTGAAATATTTCCAACCCTGCTTTAAGGTAGATGCCCTTCAAGCATATTGTTTTCTAAACCCACAGAATGATACTTCACCTTTGAAAACAGCAGGGATATCTGTCCCATGGAAACAGATACACACAGAAAAGTGTTGATAGAAAATGAAAGGGACATAATTTTCTGAAAAAGAGTTCAATGACTAAACCACAAACAGTGTTCAAAACATTTTTGCGCCTACTTGTCAGGTCCTCAATTTTATCTTATTATGACAAAAATCACATTTTCCCATGTTTGGGAACTGTTAAATTCTACTTAAATATATTTTAAGTACTATTATGGAAACTGGCTATTACCCCCTTAAAAAGCAAAAGCTAATGTGGGAGAAAACACAAAGCCTGCAAGACACAGTAAGGAGATATAACATAAAAATTAAGAACAATATTATGTTTATTTTGGTGATATATTGAGAAAGAAAGAAAGCAACTTAGAAGCAACGTGGTGGGGGTC
Source organism: Balaenoptera physalus (assembly GCF_965194825.1). Lineage (NCBI taxonomy): Eukaryota > Metazoa > Chordata > Mammalia > Artiodactyla > Balaenopteridae > Balaenoptera > Balaenoptera physalus. The sequence goes on along the minus strand of NC_138890.1, from coordinate 95,029,206 downwards.
GGAAGGGTGGTCCTGGGTACAAGAGATGTTCGGGATAAGCAGGGATACTATGAATGGAAACTTCTGGTCTGGAAGCTGGGCTCAAATTACTTGCGGCTGTTCCTGCCACTGACAGGAAGGCCACCAGATCATGCAGGTTGTGCACTGCACTAAGGCACTCAGCTAGGGATGAGGAATGCATTTTCACCTCATTCCACTCACCTGGCTAAGCACTCTGGTGTAAGTTTACATCTCTAGGGAGGAAAGTGGAAGTTGTGTCTCACACACACACACACACACACATGCACACACACATAGTTCTGCTAGGCAAGCCATACTTGTGTGGGGATCCATCTGTCCTCCAAGAAGAACCATTTCATAATTTTCACAAAGCTTCATCGAGGCCACTAGAGGCCTTAAAACTAGTTAGGTGACCCTGTACTCTTTCTGATGCCAAAATTCTAGGGTTAGCAGGGGCACAGTAGGTGTAATTGCTTCTGTAGCACTGAAATTAGTCACTAGATTGGGATTCTGGTTCCCGCCCCATCGTCACAACTACTCTAACCCTCAGGCCTTCTCATGGACAACATACCTACCACTAAGGGTGATTGTACACCTCACATGAGATAAAATAGTCACATCATAAGCTGTAAAGTACTATGACTTTAATATATTGATGAAGAGGGAAAAGTAAACTGTGAAGAATAAAGACAGACTACTTGGATGTTCTTCATGAGTCAACAGAGTAAGATTTTTTTCCCAATAAAAAGACAAAAAGCTGGAGCAAAGCAAAGCAAAGCTTTTAACTCCACACATCTCCCTCAAAGATTCAAAACCAGATGATTTATGAACAGTCTTAAAGAATATTTGACACTGGAAAAGATTCTGGCTACATTAAACTGTTGTTTCCTTCTTACACTTACGGCGTCTCATCATGTATATATTGAGGTTAATGAGCTCTTGAGAAAAAGAACAAAGAGAAGACAAGAGAGAAGAATTTAAAAGCTGTGGGAGAAGCTCCAATCCTCCCAGTGAACACAGACTCCACTGTGAGCATGAGCAGAGATGCAAATTGTTCCCTCAGGTGTTTTCAATTCCAGCGTACTTGTCTGAGTGTAAGCACCTCACCAGCGATGAGCAAAGATTTAAAGACGCATAAGGCAGCTACTTAACTGATGCCCAAAACAACAGTGGTCTATTCAAAGTTAGGGTCTAAAAATGTTTCTGTTGGACTCTGTTGGAATATGTGAGGGAACTGAAGAATATTCCAGAGTAATAGTTATATTGGAATTGCACCTTTCCCATTTTAGAATTTAAATCATATGTAAATTTTTATTCCACTCTATTATAATAAAAAATTCTAAAAACTATTGGCATGACTTCCTAATTAATCTCCCCTGGTTCTAACCTTGACCCTTTCCAACTGACCCTTTAAGAGCTATGAAAGTGATCATTCTAAAATGAAAATCAGATCATCCGTCTTCCCTGCTTAAAATCTTTCCCAATGAATTTGTATTACTAAGAGTAAATGCCAAAGTTATTTGGTTTGGCATAAAAGGCTCCCCTTAATTTGACCATGAACTGTTCATTTTCATTTCTTTGCACCAACCATTCTAAGCTAAAATTTACTGCTCCAGCCAAACTGAACAGCTTATAGTTTGTTCTAGACAACAATTATTCACACATATTCTTCTGTAATAACTTCCCACTTTCCTTTCTGCCTACAGAGTGTTATTCATCTTTCAAAACTCAGCTCAGGTATTACCTTGTTTAGGAAACCCTCCACAAGCCCCCAACAAAATTTAATTTTTTCTCTTATCTGTACTTCATTTATACGTTTGCATACTTGTAACCCAGCACTTTTAGCTCCACATTATAGTGTTTTCTAGATTGTTTCTGTAAAATGAGCACTATAACTTTCTTTTCCAGTCCCTGATACAATGCTTGACTCATTAAAGGTGCTCCACAAATCGTTTATAAATGCCTCAGTCAAGTGCCCCTGCATTAGCACCTCACTTTGCACTCTAGTGCCAGCAAAATACCTTTACCATTTTACTCTTCACTAAAGTCAGAATACCTATGCTTGTTCTCAGTCTTGATTCACGATCCTCCATAATTTCTCCCTGAAACCTAATTCCCAAAAAGCAGATTAACTAATTCCCTAGAACTGATTCTATATTGTCTGATCATCTGTATTTGTTAGCTTTGGCTACAGTAACAAAGCTCACAGTCTTAGTGGCTCACAACCACAAAATTTATTCCTCTATCGCATTAGATGAGAGCTGTAGATTGACAACAGGACTGAAGTGAACAGGAAATAGATCTGCTCCATCTCTCTCCTAATTGCAGGATTAGGCAGAAGGGCAGCCCTTCTCAGGCACATACTGGTCTCTTGTTGATGAGGGACAAAAAAAGAGATAGCAAGTCACATTCAAAGTTTTTGCTTAACCCCCCTCACAGTCCCTTCTCCCCTAACCTGACAACAGGGCAGGGAAATAAATATTCTCTACTCTATTTACAGGGAGGCATGGGAAGAGCAAAGATGAGTAATACTCTTACATGGAAGGGAACAGCTAATTGGTCACATAACAGAATCTACTACAGAACCCTTTATAACATGCCATACCCTTCCCCTACAATTTGATCAGATCATGAGATATTGACAATTCTACTAAATTTGTCCACTTTCCTGGCCCCTACACCTCTAACCCTGGCCCTACGGATTGAATATGGCCAGCAATAGATCACAAAGTCTAAGGCACATTCTTCTGTCTGATTATGGCAGATATGGTATCAAACCTAAGGGAAAGGAAAGCACCTGAAAACTCAAGTTTATAAATTCTCAGCAAGAAGAGATATTTTATATTTCTTTTCAAATATTTGACCTCCATAATGGTCAGTAAAGACAGCCACGACCTATATGAATGGAAGTTTGTAATATTTGATTGCAGGAAATCAGTAAGACCAGTATATGCTCTGATAATGTATTGAACGTCATCCACCCATGCTGACTCTGCCTTCTCAGTGGGTAGCAATATAACCTTTCCTTCCATCTCTGTAATAAAACTGTTGGTAAACAAAACAAAACAAAACATGATCACTATCAAGTGGTCTCTTCTTGACAGTATATATTGTGCAGGAACTTTAATTTTTAAAAATTGTCTTTTCATATAATTGGAAAAAATGAAATGGTCTCACTTGCATTTGCTATGCAATGAGTGTGCTGATTGTCTCCCTGTCTTTGCAAAAGGGAGAGGGGCACCACCAACATACAACATTTCTTAAAATTGTCTTTTCATATAATTGGAAAAAATGAAATGGTCTCAGTTGCATTTGCTATGCAATGAGTGTGCTGATTGTCTCCCTGTCTTTGCAAAAGGGAGAGGGGCACCACCAACATACAACATTTCTAAAAATTACTTTCCTAGTTAAGGAGAACTTTACTGTAATTCCTGTATCTTTTTTATTTCACTGTAAAAGCCTTTACTCCAATCTAAGTTTTATCCATATCAACAAAATCTAATTAAAATTACTATGAAACAAACAAACTCATTAGAGTAGAGAACTCCTTCCACTCATTAAGTCACACATTTTAATGGTACATCTAGAATGAACCGATAAACGGGAAAGACATTGGCCAACTAAGCCAGAATGACAAGGGTCATCACATCCAAGGGTCAATTTGTTGGTACATAAACCTGAATTTGTCCTTCTTTCCTATATAACATAGCCAACTAAGTTGGCAAACCCTCCTTCACCACTAGATAGACAGCTCCCTTTATATCTTGGTCCAATTCTACTAAGGTTCAGGTACTTATGAAAACAGAAGAATATGTTATTAAGATGTATTTATAAGTATTTTTAAAACTTACAACATACCTGATTAAAGATTTCTACATCTCTCATATGAGCTAAACTTGTTGCCCTACTGGCTTGGTATAAAGTTACATTGTGCTCTCTGTCTCATCTCCTCATCCATCTTAACTGGCCTTAGACCCTAGCATAAAGGTGGGGAGGAGGAAAAGGAGAAACAATATCTGTGTGAGTATACCTGTGAAGATTTGCTTTCTTCTTTACATTGGTCTCATCATTGAGCTAGACTCCGTGACAAACACAAGGAACCACCCTAAGGAATCCAATTACCAAGCAGATAAGCAGCAGAGGAAAGAGACCAGTCTCCCTGGTTTGCATATATGCACAAATTTCATGAACAGTTCTTTTCCCACCCATTCCCTTAACTTTGGAGAAGAGAATCAATAGTGTACATTTTCCCTTTTCCCAAAAAGGAAGAGAAAAGGATGGGTGTTGATTTCCTTGAACTGAATACTCCATAAAAGTGATCTGTCTTACCTCCCAGTACTACTTCTGTGTTTGGTAATTTAAGTCTATGGATAAGCTCTCCACCAGTGACTTACATCATACTGTTACATGATACTAACCTAAAGGAGAGACATTCTATAAATAATCAAATGTGAATTTAAATATACACACTGTACATTGGACATACATACTCTTTTGGCAAGAAGTTACTTTTCCACAATGTTTAGAAGTCCTATAGATTCTTAAATTCCTCTTGCACTTTGGTTTCAAAAGCAGGGTCAGCTTTATCAATAACATGACTCTGGTGCAGTAGTTGCACAGCTAGAGAAAAGTAATGATGCCACTGAAATAACAATTAGAATTCACCACTTCTTGGATATTGTCACAAATTCTATTATATAGAGAGCTGCCAGAGAATCCCATGAAAAGGAAAACTATTAGTAACTAGAAATGTAATTTCGACAGGCTACAAGCCATTGCTCCATTCAATAGTAGTGACATAAAGCATGTGTCAGGATTATAGACTTGTTTCAAATCAAGAAGGCGACTGAGGGATAGAGCCTTTCATCAATACCATGATTTGCACTAACAAATTAAGTGCCTGGAGGCCATGGTTTTAGAGAAGCTCAGAATGAAGCATAGTAACAGATTCATAGACACTCTTCTAACCTTTAAATCAGTGCTTGATTACTAAAAGCTTTGTAGGAAGTACTTATAGGACATTTGAAAAGTATTTAGAAATTTTTATAGCAACAAATACAATGTGTACTTTCAAGCCATAAACAATATTCAGATCACCCAAATTTAAGTGAGAACGTGTTCATGCAGAACATCGTTACAATAGTATATCCTAAAAATATTTTACATGCAACAAGTTCTCTCTAATTTCCTCTGAAATTAAATGTGGATCATTTCTCTGAATCACAGCTCTTAACAGCAAGCCCAGAAACCACTGTCGGCATGTTTACTGCCCTATGATCTCTCATGAAAAATGGGTATCAGAATACAGACATCTGAAAGTACTTTCGTTAGAGCTAAATGGGGTTTAGTAATAAAACACATAAATAAATCTACCAAATGAGACAACATGCCTGGGGAACACTCAGGATAATCTTCATTCCAGGTCATTTATTACCTCCATGTGCAAGTGTTCAGCATAACAACCTCCTCAGTGCTAACCCTTAAAACTTCACAGCGGACCGCACAGAAAAGTCAAAGTACCACACATGGATGGTGTTCGAGTTTTCTCAAAGTCTGAGCTCATGGACAGTACATAATTTCTACACACTTCTTAGAAATAACTTGAAAAAATATAGACCCTTGGTTCACTCTGCCACATAGGAAAATTTTATTAGCATTTTCAGTCAGGGTTCTAATATGGCTCTCTTAAAACACAAACTTTATTGAGGTATAAGTTACTTTCTATTCTGTGTTCCCCCTGTCCGTTCTTGATTTACAGATTTTGAAGCTCTATTAGTAGTGAATTTGGAATTGTTATGTGTTCTAAAAAATTATCCCTTTTATCATTATGAAATGTCACACTTTAGTTGCATGTAATCCTGTGTCTTAAAAGGTACTGTGTCTGGTAGTAATATAGTTACACTAGCTTACTCAGATGTAAGGTTTACATGGTATACATTTTACCTACTCTTAATTTCAATCTATTTGTGTTTTTATATTTGAAGAGCATCTCTTGTAGACAACATATATTTGGGTCTTATTTTATATCCAGTCTGACAAACTCTGCCTTTTAACAAACACACTGATGTGACTGGGTTTATGTCTACCATCTTGTTATATATTCTCCATTCATTTCTTCTCTCTGTGTCTTTCATTTCCTTTTTGGGGAATAATAAAATATTCTTTAGTATTACATTTATTTTCTTATCAAGGTTTTTAAAGAGTCTCCATTTCATCAATTCATATTTCATACTTCTCACGTACTTCATACTTCATACCTCAAATATAATAACCTTGAAATAGTATAATTCCAATTATCTGCACTTTTCCTTTACATTATTTTGTCATTACTTACATATCTAAATATATTACAACCCCCAACTTAAAATGTTATTATTTGGGGTTTAAGTAATCACTTGACTTTTAAACAAATTATGAGAAGCACAAACCAGAATATTTTATATTTACCTACATATTGGCTGATCTTTACTATTACCTGTAGATATGACTTCCTGTACAGTATTATTTTCTATAAGTCTGAAAAATAATCATTAGCATTTCATATGTTGAACTCTCTTAGTTTTCATTTATCTGAAAATATCTTTATTCTACCTTTTTTGTTTTGAAAATTTTTTTTTGCTGGATAAAGGGTTTAAAGTTAACATTGCTTTCTTGGTTTTCTTTCAGCATTTTAAAAATGATTCAATTGTCTTTTTTTATTGAAGTACAATTGACATACAAGACCGTGTTAGTTCCAGGTGTACAGCAGTGATTTGATATTTCTAAACATTACAAAATGATCACCATGATAAGTCTAGTTACCATCTGTCACCATACAAAGTTACCACAATATTATTGACTACATTCTCCATGCTGTACATTTCATCACTGTGACTCATTTATTTTGTGACTGGAAGTTTGCACCTCTAAATCTCCCCCACCCATTTCATCAATCCCTCCACCCCAACCCCCTCTGGCAACAACCTATTTGTTCTCTGCATCTATGAGTCTGTTTCGGTTTTGCTAGGTTTGTTCATTTGTCTTGTTTTCTGGATTCCACATATAAGTGAAGTCATACAGCATTTGTCTTTCTCCATCTGACTTATTTGACATAATATAATACCCTCTAGGTCTATCCATGTTGCCACAAATGGCAAAAATCTCATTTTTTTTTCTGATTAAATTTCATTTTTATGGATGAGTAGTATTCCACTGTGTGTGTGTGTGTGTGTGTGTGTGTATCACATCTTTATCCATTCATCTTTCAATGGACACTTAGGTTGCTTCTGTATATTGCCTATTGTAAATAATGCTTCAGTAAACATAGGGATGCATATATCTTTTCAAATTAGTGTTTCTGTGTTCTCCACAAAAATGCCCAGAAACGGAATTTCTGGATCATATAAATAGTAGTTCTATTTTTAACTTTTTGAAGAATCTCCATACTGTTTTCCATAGTGGCTGCACCAATTTACATTCCCAGCAACAGTGCAAGAGGGTTCACTTTTCTCCACATCCTCATCAACACTTGTTATTTGTTTTCTTTTTGGTAACAGCCATTCTGACAGGTGTGAGGTGATATCTCATCATGGTTTTGATTTGCTTTTCCCTAAAGATTAGTGATGCTGAGCATCCTTTCATGTACCTATTGGCCATCTGTTTGTCTTCTCCAGGAAAATGTCTATTCAGGTTCTCTGCCCATTTTGGGTTGTTTGTTTTTTGATGTTGAGTTGTATGAGTTCTTTATATATTTTGTATATTAACCCCTTATCAGATATAACTTTGTAAATTTCTTCTCCCATTCAGCAGGCGACTTTTGTTTTTTTGATAGTTTTCTTCACTGCACAGAAGCTTTTAGTGTGACGTAGTTCCGTTTGTTTACTTTTGCTTCTTATTTCCAATGCCTGAGACATACCCCCCCACACACCAAAATTGCAAAGACCAACGTCAAGGAGCATACTGCCTATGTTTTCTTCTAAGAGTTTTATGGTTTCAAGTCTCACATTTAGTTCTTTAATCCAAAAAATGGTTCTTTTGTCTTTGGGTTGCCATTATTTCTGATGAGAAGTTGGTCATCATTTATATAATTCTTCTTATATGTAGGGAACTCTGTATCCCTGAGTCAATTATCCAAAACACTTCAGAATTTTAAATATTCTGTCTTTATTTTCTTCATAAAAAACTAGATGAGCTGCATACAAAGAGAGCTTCTTGTTGTAAATCTTGTTTTACAATCTTTTCTAGTGATGTAAAGACATCAACAATTCGGGAAAAAATATGAGCTCCTGCGGTATAGTAGTTAAATCAATAAAACTAGATATGTGAGGCACTCCCCATTTTAACCCATGTATTATTTATGCAAGAAAGTTAACTGGGGCTAAGTAAAAAACTGAAGATATATGGTAGTTCGTTTTTTATTTGATATAGTTGCTTTGTTTCTTTAGGAAATAGAGGAATGGGATTCGCATTTCCTCATCCAAAAATGATTAAGTATGGCCAACAGAAGAATTTTCCTCATATAATACTTGATGGACATATCAATTTCAAAGGAAAAAAACAGTCAAAGATTTCCTGGAACTTCTGATTAGTCATGAAGAGCAGAAGTTACTGCACAAGATCTGGTATATCCTACACACGTGTTTCTTACATGATGTTCTCCTGTATGGAATGGTCTGAAAGAAGAGATATTGAAGAAAGATGTTCTGTAGTATTTTCAGATATTTAGAAATAAAAGTGTAAGTTTTACTGCCTAGTGATGGAAACCAGAGTGTGTCAAAGTAATTACCTGGATACAGGAGGAAACTGAAGTGGTGAATAAAAATTATGACACAGGAAGGTTTTGTTATAGTGTATTTTAATCTTTTGATTATCAATTTCAAGATTTTAAATGAAATGAAAATATACAGAACAGTCATATATAAAAGACCAACAATTGCAAAACATAGGTAGACCATGTACTCTTTGTCTTTGTTACTCCTGTAACTCCCTGGTATCCAGAAGAGAACCCAATATAGAGTGTACTGAAAAAAATCATTAAATTAGAAAATAAATTGAACTATATATGCTACTTTCATAAAATTATCATTGCCTCAAGTACTTTAAACCAGGAACTTGGCAAAAATGTCTGAATTCTATCATTATCAACTTCAATTTCTACTTCTCCTTGAAAAAAACAGATCTATCCTCTCGTCACTTATGCGATGCTTTATCTCCTTTACAACCGATTTTTCAATAACTTAATCACATCATTTCATTTCTGTATCTTTTATACTAAATGTGGTGTTTAGATTACAACAATCTTTTGAAAAACTATTGTTGAACATAAGTGCTTATCTTTCTTCATCCAATCTTTGCTAACTTCCTGACAAAATACTTTGTTTAAAATGATGTGCTTTGGACTATAGACCTTAAGCAAATTAGAAAGTTTTTTATTGGTTGTATCCTTTTTAATTTAAAAGAATCTGAAAAAGAACATATATATAAAACTGAATCACCTTGCTGTACACCTGAAGCTAACACAACATTGTATATTAACTATACCTCAATTAAAAATGGTTTTAAAATTTCAAGAAGAAAAAAATCGTCTTAAAAGTAAAATAGTCTGGAAGTGTTTATGATTATTTTGAATGGTAATGCTTACCCTCTTCCAATCTCACTTAGGTAATGGCTCTTTTGTTGGATTCTATGTGGATAAAGGGTATTTATGGTCATTGAAAAAATCTAACACTACTTAAAGTATCAGTGATTTGTAAGACACCTCAGAACAAACTCAAATTCAGCATTCACCTAATGATAATCATCACTACATCATACTGTAACAGAGGAAGAATAGAAGTTACACCACGTTGAAACTGCCTCCTTCATTCCTTAGCCCATGTATTCTATTACTTTAGTCCTGCACATTAAGAGTTTAACATAAGAGAAATATTGCTTGTGCCCAAATAGCTCATTAAGTTCCCTGAAAAGAGTTCCATCCCATGGTCCTGGGTTAGTTATCTACTACTTGTTGTAGATAAGTTCTAAGCTTTCAGCCTAGAAACCTTGCAAATAAGCAGAGGTAAAAATGGTAAAGTAAAAATAACTGCTAACAACTTTAAGTTTTGCAGGATCCTTATGATCCAGCCTACGTGAACAAGCAGAACAACAAAGAGATGCCCCTGGTTACCTCTAATCTATCTACTTTCTCTATGAGTTTGTCTATTCTAGACATTTTATGTAAGTGGAATCATATAATATGTGTCCTTCTGTGTCTAACTTATTTCTCTTAGCATGTTTTCAAAGTGTATCTATGTTGTAGCATGTAGCAGCACTTAATTCTGTTTTATGTATGAATAAAATTTCATTATATATATTCGACATTGTTTAGCCACACCTTTTGGCTACTGTGACTACTGCTGCAGTAAACATTGGTGTACATGTAACTGTTCGAGTCCCTCTTTTCAATTCTTTTGGGTGCACACCTAGGAGTAGATTTTCTGGGTCATATGGTAATTCTATGTTTAATTTTTTGAGGTAGACTGCCTATTTTGTATCAAGTACATCAGTTGGTATTAGAATCTAACAGTCTTTCCACTTAAATACATTCAAATATGTTTGATGTATTTTGTTTTGTCATTTAAAAATTTTATTGTTTTTCATCCATACACGTACACTCTACCATAGATGTTTCCTGTTTTTACTTACTATTATTTATTATGCATCTTATTATTCAGTTGAGAAGACATAATTATATGTTTTGCTTAATGTGACTATCTTCATCCATCTCCCAAACTGGCTGGAGTGCTCAAGATATCTTTTTTCTTTATCTCCATCCATTCCTGAACCTAAGCTGCATCTTTCCCCCTATAATCTGTTGCATCTGGTCACATAAGCTCTTCAAAGAGGAAAGTTCTGATACTCAAATTATGGCACGTGAATTGAGGTGTCTCATGACTAAAATAATAGGAGTATTTTACCATTTCTTAAAGGAAGAAGACACTGTTGTCAATCTCAGTTTTTAATTATTTTATTAACTCTTAATTTTTCTATATTGCTCTTAAATAGTTGGAAGCCATTGCTACTTGCTTATTAGTAAGTGTAAGCAAATGGCAAACAAGTGAATATCAAAAGAACAAAGAAGAAAACTCCAAAGACAGGATCTATTTCTATTCTCTATGTATTTATTTCTATTGGCATGGTATGCTGAGTGCTTATGTTTATGATTTATATACGGCAATTTGCCAATAACCAATTAATCTCATGTGTATATGCTAAAATTGAATCAACCCAGGTGTCACCTAGAGCTCCTTGACTTCCAGAACTCCACACCTGCACGTACCTCACAGCCCTGAACTTAGAATGAGAATCGTTATGACTCTCAACTGTTTGGCAATTACTAAGATCAGGGGAAATGCCATTGGAGGATAATCGGAGAGCACAAAGGAGACAAACAAGCAGAGCAAACCCATATGCCAAATGCAGAGTCACTCTCAGCCACCCAAGACTGAGACGTTCAGGCAAGGAGTTATAGAACAAAATTTTTATTTTTGGCTCTGTTACATCTTGAAAGACATCTTAATGAAAGGAAAATGACTGATGAGCAGCCATGCAAGGCCTCTGCTAGGATTAATAAATGGAAAGCCCCTTTCACCAACCCCATCTAAGGAGGCACTGATCATAACTTGTCATCTTAATAACATTTTAATGTCAGCTCCAGATTCATTACATTTTTATGGAATTTTAAATCATGCCCAAATGTGGAACACCTCCAATAATGAGCATGAAAATGCAAAGAGATTTTGATTAACATCAGCTACTGAAGAGCCAGAAATATTTTGTGGGGAGCTAAGGGGCTTCACAAACTGTTTTGGGGATCTTTTACTGACATAAGTTCAGCAAAAGTTACTATATTTATAGTATGTTGTGTGCATTAGGGTTTATATCTGTGAATATTATTTTTTTTAACTAGGATTTAAGACAGGAAATTTTTTCTCATTATGAACATTTCCTGTCATGAAGCATCCCAAATTTTATTCAGTAGTGCATTTTGCAGAGATAGGAAATTTCTCACAACTTTACTCTTAGAGCTGCAAAAGTAGAACACAGCATAAAACTTCTCAACTTCAGATTACAGAAGCCAAGAGGAAGATAAATTATGGTAGTTTTACTTGAAAAATCACATTAGAAGGTACACTTCAGATAACTTTACATTCTGGCCTCCAAACTACGTGACTATCGTTTGGAATACACCAACATGGCATTCGCAAACACGTTACATCACACTGACACTTTGAGGTAGTGGAAGTCATAAAAATCCTCAATGCTTTGCGAAGCAACAATGTCAGGATAGCAGATCAGGCTACCTCTGAAGTAGACAGGACCTGGAAAGAATATATCATCTACTTCACAGACAACAGAAACCAGGTAATAACTTAAGTGGTATTTTGATGGCAATAATATCTTTTTCCTTTTTTCAGCATAAATAATATAAGAATATTGCCAATACTTTTTAAAAACTATACTAACCTTGGATTTATGTTTAGGTAATTTTCAGGTGAAAAAATTATGGAATTATCTTTAAAGAACAAAAAATAATATTTCTAACTTCTTAGCCATTATCAGGCATATGGCCCTAGTGCCTTATTAAATAATTTTACAGTGTCAATAAAGTGGCCAGATATGCCATTATTTGATGAAATGAATGTCAGGTGCAAGGGCTCAACTTCATCTCTGCCACTGTTTCCAGCAACGCTACTATCATGATTCCACCCCACACTCCAACCACACCAAACCTGTTTCTTCTCCTTCATCATCTTTCATTTATTTCTTGCATGCTTGCCTGAATCCACTTACTGATTTGTTTTTAAAATATTAAGAATACACTCATATAAGGCAGAAGGCTAAAGACCAGGTCTTTAAAAATGACCAAGCCAGAAATGACCACTATCATCACTGAATGTACAATCTAGTTGAAATGTTTCCACCTTTTTGCCCATGCATTTTCCTCTTTGGGGGATATCCCCCTCCTTTCTTTCCTGCCTGAATCACCTCTAATCATCATTGTCATCGAGCTCAGGTACAGACTTTCTTTGAAGCCTTCCCTTATCCATCCTCCAAGAAATACTAAGTTCTCTCTCTTTGATACTCTCATTACTTCTTGTGTATGACTCTGTACGTATTAGTAGGAAATATTTGTTTAGATATTTATCCCCCATCAGACTGTGAACTTTGTACGAGTAGAAACATGGCTAATGCACCAAAGCACTTAGTGTACAGTCAGTATTCAATAGATCAGCTGGTTTGATGAATGAATGAATAAAAATGAAGAAGTTTCTTTGACTTAGCATCTTTCCCCAAAATCTTTGGTATTTGTTCTGTATCTACACATATATTTCCTACCCGTAAATACATATTTAACTTATCTTGATATGGGCAAAGGATTTCTAAATTATGGAGAACATCACAAAATAAAAAATAAGATAGATTTTACTACAGAAAAGAAAAAGCTCTAAGAAAGTATCTCCAAAAATTTAAAAGATAAATGATGAGTGAAAAAGTTGTTTTCATTGACTATGACAAATATTCAACTTCACTATTAATCATTAAATTAATCAATCAAATGTCACCTAAAACAAAAATGAGATAGAATCCCTCTTCTGAGTAGCAAAGTTTTTTCTTTTATTCAGTGCCTAGGGAAGGTAGCCAAATGGGCACTTGTATACACTACTGGTAGAAGTACACTTTCTGGAAAGCAGAGATGAAAAAATGTCAGTTATTTTATTTCTTTTCCATTTCCCCATTGAATTTATCATTATAAGTTATCCATGAGCAGAAAGAACACAGGAAAATTCCATAGGGCAATAATATTTTACAATCTTTTAAATTGTTTAAAACATTTACAATGATATTATAACCAATGACTATCAAAAGGGAATTCTCTGTTTCTATATTATGGAAAGTTAAACTATTTACTTTTCTCTGAAACTGTGAATGTCACTATTAAAAATGGTCCTTTGGTGAAGAACCATTGTTATGGGCTGAACTGCATTCCCAAAAAAGATATATTGAACGCCTAACTTCCAGTATCTGTGAATGTGATCTTATTTGAAAATAGGGTCTTTGCAGATGTACTTAAGTTAAGATGAAGTCACTAGGGTGGTCCCTAATCCAATATTACTGGTCTCCTTGTAAGGACAAAACAGGAATAAGAGAATATAATCATGAGAAAGTAACAATATGGGTAGATATCCTGTTGAACAAAGTAGCTCATCCAGCAGATAACGGGGTATCAGTTAGTGATGTCATTAATACTTTCCTTACATGTCCATTTTCTAGCCACATTCAGCTGCCCTAATAAAACCTTCCGCTTATACGATGGAATACTTCTATTCCCTGCAGAAGATTCAGTTGTGGTTAGAGCTGAGTTGTAATCTAACAGATATCAGTTGCCTTTAATTGCTAGAAAGAAATCTTGGTAATACTTTTTTTTCCCTCAAGACAGAAAAACATTCACCAGCAGTATATGTTTACCTGATGTTTTAAGAAAATCATGAACTCTAGTCCATATATAAATCCTAAGAACTTTAGACATAGAGAAATGAGTCATAAATCAATTCTTTGAAAACACAATAAGATAATAAAATATCAGATAGAAAGTGAATTTTGTTATATTGGAACACACCTTTTGTTGAATCATTCTGGCACAAAGGTTCACTCTGCCCATAAGATATGCTAATGAACTACTATCATTCAGGTTCCAATAAAAGTCTTGCTGTAGTAGATCTAAGTAAAGAATAACTTTGGCTGGGTTTGGATAACTTCAGCTGAAGTTCATTACCATTCAGTACTGGAAAATTAATTTGGACAAGAATCTCCTCTCATTGTACCCATTCTATCTAAAGCAATCCCATCTACTATTACTGCCTCAATCTTCACCTAAACTTGTGATTTTTAAATGTTTGCTAGCCTGTATCTTCCTCTTAAACTTTAGAAGTCTGTACCCAATTGCATACTGGATATTTCCATGCATAGGGCCAATAATTTAAATGTATCAAATACAAAATGAAATACTTCATCTATCAACTCTACCATCATTGTTTGTTTCTTGCTCCCTGTTCCAGTGAAGAGTGTCCTCCTCCATACAGAGGTCCACATCAGAAACCTGGACCTAGCCTTGCCTTATTCATAGCCTCTATCCAAGTAACAGCAAAGTCTTGATGATTTTATTTAGCATGTGTCTCTAAAACCTTTCTTTCCTCCCCGTTATTCCTATTAGTTATTTAGTCCAGATCCTATCCACTGCAATTCTGGCTTACTGCCACCATCTTGTAATTAATCTTCTAACCTCCACTTCTGCTCATCATCACTGCCACATACTGACTCACCAAAAGCAAAATCAGTATCAGGTTAGTCCCCCTTTGAATCTTTCAAAAGCCTTCACCACTGACCACACGATAAAATTAGAAAACCTTCCTAAGACTTATAAGCCCTTCACGGTCTAGTTCTCTGATTAACTCTTCAGTCATCTCCACCACCATCTCCCGCCCACTCTCCCTTTCCTCCTACAGCTCCGCTCAGCCTATCATTTATTCTTCTTAAAAACACGATTTGATTTCGCTTAGCTTTTTCCTCTAAGGATCTACACATGTCTTTTCCTTTATAAGAAATTGTCTTCCTCCTCTACTCTTTCCCTAGTTGGCTCTTATTCTTCCTTCTAATTTAGTTTAGACATATCTTTCTCATTACTTTTTCCAAGAAGACTTCCCTGACTGGGTCAGAAACTAGTTTTGTCCTCACCCCAGCTCCTTAATTGTATGGTAAATGCCCATTTATTGCCTTTATTCCCCACTGTAGGAGAGCTCTGTGTAGGACAAGAATCTGCTTCCCTTGACTTTACCATCTCTGTCCCATGGGAGAGTATCCAGTAGATTTTTAACAGATATGGAATTAAGCATTTAATGTTCATATACTGGCATTACTTTCTCAGCAGTCCAAGGACTATTCTGTGATTGTACACAAAACTATAAGTGATTCTAGACCTCAGAGTATGGAATGAATGCCTTCATCCAAGCAGCTCAATAAATACTTAGGTTGACAGATTTCAATTGGAGCCCTGAGACTTCTAGAGC
The DNA here is from genome assembly GCF_965194825.1 of Balaenoptera physalus. Classification (NCBI taxonomy): domain Eukaryota; kingdom Metazoa; phylum Chordata; class Mammalia; order Artiodactyla; family Balaenopteridae; genus Balaenoptera; species Balaenoptera physalus. The sequence continues at coordinate 95,013,121 of NC_138890.1, read as the reverse complement.
AGCCCTAGCCACAGAGCTGGGAAGGAAAGGGGAAGCTGGGAGCATATCTAAGTTAACATTTTATAGTTCATTCTGTAGTTCATTCACAGATGACCTCTAAAGGTACACCTCTGTGTGTTCCTACTTACTGTTCCTTCCACCCACAAAGTAATCATCTGCCTTTATGGCTGCCTCTCAAGGAAAATTCCCATAAAGATTCACATATTCAGCTTTGAAAAGGACACATTGGTATTTCTCAAATGAAAATTATCCGTGGATTAAAACTCAGTTTAAAAATAAACACAACCAGGACTTCCCTGGTGGTGCAGTGGTTAAGAATCCTCCTGCCAATGCAGGGGACACGGGTTCAAGCCCCGGTCCGGGAAGATCCCACATGCCGCGCGGATCAACTAAGCCCGTGCTCCACAACTACTGAGCCTGCGCTCTAGAGCCCGTGAGCCACAACTGTTGAAGCCCGCGCACCTAGAATCCGTGCTCCACAACAAGAGAAGCCACGGCAATGAGAAGCTCACGTACCGCAGCGAAGAGTAGCCCCCACTCGATGCAACTAGAGAAAGTCCGCGTGCAGCAACGAAGACCCAATGCAACCAAAAATAAATAAATAAATATAAAATAAAATAAACACAACCAGTTTGATTCCGTGTTACCAAAATAGCTGCTAGTGCCCACCAAAAATATCTAGTTCCATCCATTTTGGTAAGGGCCCATTACCAATATCACAGTTAAATGCCTTCAGATAGTCCCCTCATGATTACAATTTTCACTGGGATCCCAGGCAATTATGGTAATAAATTTAACTGCCAAAGTTGACACATCCTCCTACCTGCCTCCACTCCTCTAAATTCTTCCCTAGCTACTCCTGGTATCATCTCAAGATAGAGATAGATGTACAGATGATGATAGAGAGATACATTGATGATAAATAGCAGAAGTGAAAAAAATGAAGGCAGAGAAACTGGTAAAAAGAAGACATTTCTAATGATGCAGATGACTTCAGAAAATACTTTTGAACTACTTCAAAATGTCACTGGGCACTCCCCACTATGTTAATGGAAGCATGAGGTGCAACAAATGATTCTGTTATTTTATTCCTTTCCAGACAAATTATACTATTGTCTACACTCTGCTGAAAAATACCCAGAGTATATAGTGCATTAACATAAAAGATTTCTAAAATAATATTTACAGTTGAATAGAAGATAATGGGTTTAGATTTCTGGATTTCACGACTAAAATTTAAATACGATATTGTCAATCATGGTGAAATATTACATATTTTAAACAAAACAACGACAGAAAAGAGACAAATGGAAACAGACATTTCCCTTTGGTGTCATTTTTAAGACCTTGCAGGGAGAACAACAGATTCTGGGCAGTAATATGCATTTCTCTTATGAAGACAACCTCCTGAATGGCTTTGTCTTTTAACTTACCATAGCAACTTCCCTGCCATCACTGACTAGGGCAACTCAGAATGCTAGCAGTAGGTGGGGTTCCCTGCCTGTCTGCATTTGTAGATGGTTCGTGGCTCTGTGTAATCTCACTTTCAGGACCCACAATGCTAACTCAAATTAGAGTCTTTTAGTGAATGACTTCTCTATACAAAGAAATTCTCATATATTATCACACTTAATCTTGAAATATTAGAATTACCACATTGAAACCTGGAAGATATTATTCCCATTTTACAGATACAGCTTAGACATTAAAGATGTTTCCCATCAAAACACATAATAAATGATGAGACACAGATTAAAACTTAGTTCATTCTGATCCCAAAGTCCAGTTTCCTTCTACAGGACAATCAGAGCTTAAGGAGCTTCTGGAAACCGGGAGGGGACTTAAAGGAGTTGAAGCAAGGAGTGCCACACTGGAGCTGGAACAGCCCAAGAACCTCTGTTTAGAAAGTATCCAGTAACAAAGTGTTTTAAGAGGACATTTTATTAAGGGTTGTCTGTTTTTATAAAGTACATAATTTTTCTCATTAAAGAAGTCTCTGCCATAATCTGCAGTGCTGGTAGATGCTGTGGTCCTTCTGGGTATAAATTCCTACTTGAGGATATCACAGTGGACTATCTATAAACACAGGGCAGTAGTTGCCCTAGAACAACTTCTAGAAACGTCAAATGATTAAGGTTTTATATAAGTATTATCTGTTTTGGTTGTTTCATTGGGAATAAGGTCCAAAGAGTTCCTTCCTTAAGTTGCCATTCTAAAAAGCACAGTCCCCATCTCGTTTTTTAACTCAAAGTTTTAATATATTCTTGTATAGAAAGATCAATTTTTCAGAATATTTTTTATTTTTATTTATTTATTTATTTAATTTTTTTTAAAGACTGGGTGATTCCATTGCGCATCCCACACTGAGAAGAAGATGCCAAGGAAGGAGCACATGTGGGTGTCAGGAAGACACTGAGTTAGCAAAGGCGACCGAGTGGTAGGCTTAGCACAGAACCAAGGAAGACTTGCTTCATTAGGCCTGTGGTATCAGTGGCGCCTTCACCACAAGGTTGACAAGAAGTGATGATAGTGTCTCATCCCTGATTTTAAAGAGGATGCTTCCAACACTTCCTGATAATCGAGACTACCTAGGGAGGCTCCATTCTCTTCTCCGTTTACTATGAGTTTGTGTTATGTTGAATTTTTTTTTTCTAACATCTTTATTGGAGTATAATTGCTTTACAATGGTGTGTTAGTTTCTGCTTTATAAAAAAGTGAATCAGTTATACATATACATATGTTTCCATATCTCTTCCCTCTTGCATCTCCCTCCCTCCCTCCCACCCTTCATATCCCACCCCTCCAGGCAGTCAAAAAGCACCCAGCTGATCTCCCTGTGCTATGCGGCTGCTTCCCACTAGCTATCTATTTTACGTTTGGTAGTGTATCTATGTCCATGCCACTCTCTCACTTTGTCCCAGCTTACCCTTCCCTGTATCCTCAAGTCCATTCTCCAGTAGTTCTGTGTCTTTATTCCCGTCTTGCCCCTAGGTTCTTCGGAACTTCTTTTTTATTATTTTATTCCATATATGTGTGTTAGCACATGGTATTTGTTTTTCTCATTCTGACTCACTTCACTCTGTATGACAGACTCTAGGTCCATCCACCTCACTACAAATAACTCAGTTTCGTTTCTTTTTATGGCTGAGTAATATTCCATTGTATATATGTGCCACATCTTCTTTAACCATTCATCTGTTGATGGACACGTAGGTTGCTTCCATGTCCCGGCTATTGTAAATAGAGCTGCAATGAACATTTTGGTTCATGACTCTTTTAGACTTATGGTTTTCTCAGGGTATATGCCCAATAGTGGGATTGCTGGGTCATATGGTAGTTCTATTTTTAGTTTTTTAAGGAACCTCTATACTGTTCTCCATAGTGGCTGTATCAATTTACATTCCCACCAACAGTGCAAGAGGGTTCCCTTTTCTCCACACCCTCTCCAGCATTTAATGTTTGTAGATTTTTTGATAATGGCCAGTCTGACTGGTGTGAGAGGATATCGCATTGTACTTTTGATTTGCATTTGTCTAATGATTAATGATGTTGAGCATTCTTTCATGTGTTTGTTGGCAATCTGTATATCTTCTTTGGAGAAATGTCTATTTAGGTCTTCTGCCCACTTTTGGATTGGGTTGGTTGTTTTTTTGATATTGAGCTGCATGAGCTGCTTATAAATTTTGGAGATTAATCCTTTGTCAGTTGCTTCATTTGCAAATATTTTCTCCCATTCTGAGGGTTGTCTTTTGGTCTGGTTTATGGTTTCCTTTGCTGTGCAAAAGCTTTTAAGTTTCATTAGGTCCTATTTGTTTATTTTTGTTTTTACTTCCATTACTCTAGGAGGTGGGTCCAAAAGGATCTTGCTGTGATTTATGTCATAGAGTGTTCTGCCTATGTTTTCCTCTAAGAGTTTGATACTGTCTGGCCTTACATTTAGGTGTTTAATCCATATTGAGTTTATATTTGTGTATGGAATAAGGGAGTGTTCTAATTTTATTCTTTTACATGTAGCTGTCCAGTTTTCCCAGCACCACTTATTGAAGAGGCTGTCTTTTCTCCACTGTATATTCTTGACTCCTTTATCAAAGATAAGGTGACCATATGTGTGTGGGTTTATCTCTGGGCTTTCTATCCTTTTCCATTGATCTATATTTCTGTTTTTGTGTCAGTACCATACTGTCTTGATTACTGTAGCTTTGTAGTATAGTCTGAAGTCCAGGAGCCTGATTCCTCCAGCTTCGTTTTTCTTTCTCAAGATTGCTTTGGGTATTCAGGGTCTTTTGTGTTTCCATACAAATTGTGAAATTTTTTGTTCTAGTTCTGTGAAAAATACCATTGGTAGTTTGATAGGGATTGCATTGAATCTGTAGATTGCTTTGGGTAGTATAGTCATTTTCACAATGTTGATTCTTCCAATCCAAGAACATGGTGTATCTCTCCATTTATTTGTATCATCTTTAATTTCTTTCATCAGTGTCCTATAATTTTCTGCATACAGGTCTTTCATCTCCTTAGGTAGGTTTATTCCTAGATATTTTATTCTTTTGTTGTAATGGTAAATGGAAGTGTTTTCTTAATTTCACTTTCAGATTTTTCATCATTAGTGTATAGGAATACAAGAGATTTCTGTGCATTAATTTTGCATCCTGCTACTTTACCAAATTCATTGATTAGCTCTAGTAGTTTTCTGGTAGCATCTTTAGGATTCTCTATGCATAGTATCATGTCATCTGAAAACAGTGACAGCGTTATTTCTTCTTTTCCGATTTGGATTCCTTTTATTTCTTTTTCTTCTCTGATTGCTGTGGCTAAAACGTCCAAAACTATGTTGAATAATAGTGGTGAGAGTGGGGAACCTTGTCTTGTTCCTGATCATAGTGGAAATGGTTTCAGTTTTCCACCATTGAGGATGATGTTGGCTGTGGGTTTTTCATATATGGCCTTTATTATGTTGAGGAAAGTTCCCTCTATGCCTATTTTCTGGAGGGTTTTTATCATAAATGGGTGTTGAATTTTGTCACAAGATTTCTCTGCATCTATTGAGATGATCATATGGTTTTTCTCCTTCAATTTGTTAATATGGTGTATCACATTGATTGATTTGTGTATATTGAAGAATCCTTGCATTCCTGGGATAAACCCCACTTCATCATGGTGTATGAACCTTTTAATGTGCTGTTGGATTCTGTTTGCTAGTATTTTGTTAAGGATTTTTGCATCTATGTTCATCAGTGATATTGGCCTGTAGTTTTCTTTCCTTGTAACATCTTTGTCTGGTTTTGGTAGCAGGGTGATGGTGGCCTCGTAGAATGAGTTGGGGAGTGTTCCTCCCTCTGCTATTTTTGGAAGAGTTCGAGAAGGATAGGTGTTAGCTCTTCTCTAAATGTTTGATAGAATTAGCCAGTGAAGCCATCTGGTCCTGGGCTTTTGTTTGTTGGAAGATTTTTAATCACAGTTTCAATTTTAGTGCTTGTGATTGGTCTGTTCATATTTTCTATTTCTTCCTCGTTCAGTCTCAGAAGGCTGTGCATTTCTAAGAATTTGTCCATTTCTTTCAGGTTGTCCATTTTATTGGCATAGAGTTGCATGTAGTAATCTCTCATGATCCTTTGTATTTCTGCAGTGTCAGTTGTTACTTCTCCTTTTTCATTTCTAATTCTATTGATTTGAGTCTTCTCCCTTTTTTTCTTGATGACTCTGCCTAATGGTTTATCAATTTTGTTTATCTTCTCAAAGAACCAGCTTTTGGTTTTATGGATCTTTGCTATCGTTGCCTTCATTTCTTTTTCATTTATTTCTGATCTGATCTTTATGATTTCTTTCCTTCCGCTAACTTTGGGGTTTTTTTGTTCTTCCTTCTCTAATTGCTTTAGGTGTAACATTTGGTTGTTTATTTGAGATGTTTCTTGTTTCTTCAGGTAGGATTGTATTGCTATAAACTTCCCTCTTAGAACTGCTTTTGCTGCATCCCATAGGTTTTGGGTCGTCGTGTTTTCACTGTCATTTGTTTCTAGGTATTTTTTTTTTAATTTAATTTTGTGGTGCTATTTATTTATTTATTTTTAATTAATTAATTAATTAATTTTGGCTGTGTTGGGTCTTCGTTTCTGTGCGAGGGCTTTCTCCAATTGCGGCGAGCGGGGGCCACTCCTCATCACGGTGCGCGGGCCTCTCACTATCGCGGCCTCTCTTGTTGCGGAGCACAGGCTCCAGACACGCAGGCTCAGCAGCCGTGGCTCACGGGCCTACTTGCTCCGCGGCATGCGGGATCCTCCCAGACCAGGGCTCGAACCCATGTCCCCTGCATTAGCAGGCAGACTCTCAACCACTGCGCCACCAGGGAAGCCCTCTAGGTATTTTTTGATTTCCACTTTGATTTCTTCAGTGATTTCTTGGTTATTAAGTAGTGTGTTGTTTAGCCTCCATGTGTTTGATTTCTTCCAGATTTTTTCCTGTAATTGATATCTAGTCTCATAGCATTGTGGTCAGAAAAGATACTTGATATGATTTCAATTTTCTTAAATTTAGCAAGGCTTGATTTGTGACCCAAGATATGATCTATCCTGGAGAATGTTCCATGAGCACTTGAGAAGAATGTGTATTCTGTTGTTTTTGGATGGAATGTCTTATAAATATCAACTAAGTCCATCTTGTTTAATGTATCATTTAAAGCTTGTGTTTCCTTATTTATTTTCATTTTGGATGATCTGTCCATTGGTGAAAGTGAGGTATTAAAGTCCCCTACTTTGATTGTGTTACTGACGATTTCCCCTTTTATGCCTGTTAGTATTTGCCTTATGTATTAAGGTGCTCCTATGTTGGGTGCATAAATGTTTACAATTGTTATATCTTCTTCTTGGATTGATCCCTTGATCATTATGTAGTGTCCTTCTTTGTCTCTTGTAATAGTCTTTGTTTTAAAGTCTATTTTATCTGATATGAGAATTGCTGCTCCAGCTTTCTTTTGATTTCCATTTGCATGGAATATAGTTTTCCATCCCCTCACTTCCAGTCTGTATGTGTCCCTAGTTCTGAAGTGGGTCTCTTGTAGACAGCATATATACGGGTCTTGTTTTTGTATCCATTCAGCCTGTCTATGTCTTTTGGTTGGAGCATTTAATCCATTTACATTTAAGGTAATTATTGATATGTATGTTCCTATTACCATTTTCTTAACTGTTTTGGGTTTGTTATTGTAGATCTTTTCTTTCTCTTGTGTTTCCTACCTAGAGAAGTTCCTTTAGCATTTGTTATAAAGCTGGTTTGGTGGTGCTGAATTCTCTTAGCTTTTGCTTGTCTGTAAAGGTTTTAATTTCTCCGTCAAATCTGAATGAGATCCTTGCTGGGTAGAGTAATCTTGGTGGTAGGTTTTTCTCCTTCATCACTTTAAATATGTCCTGCCACTCCCTTCTGGCTTGCAGAGTTTCTGCTGAAAGATCAGCTGTTAATGTTATGGGGAGTCCCTTGTGTGTTATTTGTTGTTTTTCCCTTGCTGCTTTTAATATTTTTTCTTTGTATTTAATTTTTGATAGTTTGATTAATATGTGTCTTGGTGTGTTTCTCCTTGGATTTATCCTGTATGGGACTCTCTGTGCTTCCTGGACTTGATTAACTATTTCCTTTCCCATATTAGGGAAGTTTTCAACTATAATCTCTTCACATATTTTCTCAGTCACTTTCTTTTTCTCTTCTTCTCCTGGGACCCCCTATAATTCGAATATTGGTGCATTTAATGTTGTCCCAGAGGTCTCTGAGACTGTCCTCACTTCTTTTCATTCTTTTTTCTTTATTCTGCTCTGCAGTAGTTATTTCCACGATTTTATCTTCCAGGTCACTGATCCGCTCTTCTGCCTCAGTTATTCTGTTATTGATCCCTTCTAGAGAATTGTGTTGTTCATCACTGTTTGTTTGCTCTTTAATTCTTCTAGGTCCTTGTTAAACGTTTCTTGTATTTTCTCTATTTTATTTCCAAGATTTTGGATGATCTTTAGTATCATTATTCTGAATTCTTTTTCAGGTAGACTCCCTGTTTCCTCTTCATTCTTTAGGTCTGGTGGGTTTTTGCCTTGCTCCTTTGTCTGCTGTGTGTCTCTGTCTTCTCATTTTCCTTAACTTACTGTGTTTGTGGTCTCCTTTTTGCAGGCTGCAGGTTCGTAGTTCCTGTTGTTTTTGGTGTCTGTCCCCAGTGGCTATGGTTGGTTCAGTGGGTTGTGTAGGCTTCCTGGTGGAGGGGACTAGTGCCTGTGTTCTGGTGGATGAGGCTGGATCTTGTCTTTCTGGTGAGCAGGTCCACGTCTGGTGGTGTGTTTTGGGGTGTCTATGTACTTATTATGATTTTAGGCAGCCTGTCTGCTAATGGATGGGTTTGTGTTCCTGTCTTGCTCATTGTTTGGCATAGGGTGTCTAGCACTGTAGCTTTCTGGTCATTGAGTGGAGCTGGGTCTTGGTGTTGAGATGGAGATCTCTGGGAGATTTTCGCCATTTGATATTACGTGGAGCTGGGAGGTCTCTTGTGGACCAGTGTCCTGATCTTGGCTCTCCCACCTCAGAGGTGCAGCCCTGATGCCTGGCTGGAGCAACAAGAGCCTGTCATCCACACGGCTCAGAATAAAAGGGAGAAAAAAAAGAAAGGAAGAAGAAGATAAAATAAAATAAAGTAAAATAAAATAAAGTTATTAAAATAAAAAATTATTAAAAAAATTTTTTTAAGTAATAAAAAAAAGAAAGAAAGAAGAGAGCAACCAAACCAAAAAACAAATCCACCAATGATAACAAGTGCTAGAAGCTGTACTAAAGAAAGAAACAAACAAACAAAACAGACAGACAGAACCCTAGGACAAATGGTAAAAGCAAAGCTATACAGACAAAATCACACACAGAAGCATACACATACACACTCACAAAAAGAGAAAAAGGGAAAAAATATATATATATCGTTGCTCCCAAAGTCCACCTCCTCAATTTGGGATGGTTTGTTGTCTATTCAGGTATTCCACAGATGCAGGGTACATCAAGTTGATTGTGGAGATTTAATCCGCTGTTCCTGAGGCTGCTGGGAGAAATTTCCCTTTCTCTTCTTTGTTCGCACAGCTCCTGGGGTTCAGCTTTGGATTTGGCCCCGCCTCTGCGTGTAGGTCGCCTGAGGGCATTTGTTCTTCGCTCAGACAGGACGGGGTTAAAGGAGCAGCTGATTCGGGGGCTGTGGATCACTCAGGCCGGGGGGAGGGAGGGGTACGGAATCCAGAATATTTTTTAGATCATTTTATATTGAAGTACCATTTCCATGCAATAAGATGCACATATCTAAATATTCAGGATAATAAATTTTGACAGTTGTATTATACCTGTGTAACCATCACACAAAATAAGATATAAATCACTCTCATCACCCTGGAAAGTTCCCTAATGCCCCCTGCCTTGAGGCAACCCATGTCCCCAGCTCCCACCCTCCATCTCCTCCAAAATAAACCACTTTCTTACATCTATCACCACAGGTTAGTATGGGGTTGGTTTCTTTTGCTCAGCATCATGTTTGTGAAATTCGTCCAAGTTTTTGCCTTCACAGTTACGTTTTAATGTTTGGCTTTTTGAATTTATTGGAGAGAAAATAAACTTCATGTTGTTACTCAGAGAACAATAAATAATTCTTTGGCAAGATCGTAAATTATTCTTCTTTCTGAATGATCCAGAAACATCTATAGCTGACTAACTGGATACTTACAAAGCAAAGCAATTGCTTTGGAAGAAACAGCTTCAGCACAGAAGTAACAGGCCACTTAGCGGCATCAACAGTGCTTAATTCAGACTGAAGTTCAGAAAACATTCAGACTTCAGTAAATCCTTTAGTTTAGAATATTCAGCCAGGCTACGTAATTTTCTACTCTATATTATAACAAACCAGTGGTACTCAAATGCAATACGGAGCATTAGTTTACCTCTGCCATTGGAAAACAGTGATCTTCAGAAGCATTTCATTGTACCAATACAGACAAAATTTAAGTACCAATTTCTGTGATCTGTAGAAAGGTCTATCATTGGCTTCAGCCATCTACCCACAGTTCCCCCCATAACATATATATATATATTTTAATACAAGGTGTTAAGAAGCCCAGAAAATGCCTTTCCCTTAAGTCAACCAAGCATACTTTAAGACCTTGACTACCATGGTAGCATTGGCATAAACAGCTGAAAATGCATTGGTATGATGATGTAAAACATGTCAAGAGTTACAGAGAGGATCATCCCCTTGATATATGTTGTACTTTAGGTATAAAACTATCAAGTGCAAGTTGATATAAAGCCCAGTGGCTACAGTAAGGTATGCATACACTATTTCTCATTTTTTAAAGTAGCACGATTATTTTAAAGCAAGTGCACTGCTAAGAACTCAGAGTTCAGCTCAGATTTGAATCCTTTATTGAGGACCATTGTGGAATCATACCATATTTGGCTGCAAAGGACCTTAGTATTCTACGTGCCTCGTTGTACTGATGAATAAATCAAGTCCTCAAAGTCATGCCGCTGGTCAATTCGCAGAACCTACAATGAAGTGGCCTGATCCTTGGTCCTCTACTTTTGCTATAATATACTGCATATATATACTGCATAAAAAGTATAATATACTTTTTCCTCTAAAAATCCTTCTACAACTACTCATGTCTACAAAGTTTATTTTGATCCTTTTAAGATTGTAGTAACTGTTTCCTAGGCTTTTTTGAGTTAGAGGAGTGTAGGTAAACCCCTCCCAGAGAAAAACAAGACAACATTTCTTGTTGAGCCCAAATCAATAAAACTGGAATTTCCAGCTCCTTACCATTCTTTCCCAGCCCCCAACCAGTGCTATTTCTGAGAATATAGCCTTAAGAGGCAGGAAAGAAGAAAAAAAGGCAGGGAGGGAGGGAGAATGGTGAGTTCAAATAACCATCAGTAGAGATGGTAAACTGTTCAACTCTCCTCTGCTGTGTTATTCCCCTTCATTACAGAGATGGATTGAAACCAGTGCACTGAATGCCAACACTGACGCTACAGGCTTGCCAGCCAAGGTATATTTATTAGACTAAGGCTCCTGGCTTCACTGCTCTACTGCTGCCAAAGCTAAGATCATACTGCTGATTTAAAAGCATAAATACAGCTCCTTATGTACGTGTGCCAGGGCCTCTGGGATTCCAGATGATTCCAAAGAACGTGTACAGGACCCCTGTCCCAAGCTGGGGACTCAATATCTTACTGGATTTTTTTTTTTTTTTTTTTGCCATCGTGGTAATAGTGACCACCTCACAAAGACTCATGTTTATTAATGTGATTTTCTGCCTCTATGTATTGTCAAGACCCTGACTTTTAACTAGAAACCCATGTTTTTAAGGAGCTCTGAGTCCACATCTCCTGAGTTCTATGAACTTCTCAGATTGACAGTAATGAACTGTTATCAACTAGGAACTCAAAGAAAAAAATCCACTTATACTACTTTCCAGCAGCATAACCAAGTCACCTCCTTTGGCAATGAAAAACTCAACTTCAATAAATTGCTATAGGCTCATCTGCAGATTCTCACCAAAACTATGGCTTATAAATCTAACAGTTTTTCAACCCTCTCTAGGGCAAAATGCTAATTCAGTCTCTTCTAAATAAAGCAGATATTTATTGAGTATTGTCTCTAAGGCCAGAGCTAAAACCAGGAATTACCACAGGAAGTCACAAGCCAGAGAGGCAAACCACGTCTGTTGAAACAATCTAAGGATACAGATCTGTCCCATCAGCCATAAACAATTTCAGAAAGTGATCTTCAAATAAGAAAAGAATCACACCAAATTAAAGGCTGTGAGGATAAAATCTTACAATATTGGAAGAGAAAGACAAATAATATTAACAAGAAGAGCACAAACCAATATAGAAATAAATACCATTCAGGCATTCAATACAATCAAAATGAAATTTTTTAAGTCAGTAAGAAATCAAATTTTGTTGGATAGTATTTTCTAGAATAGGTTTAGCCAGCCATTGCAAACTCCATTTTAAGGAAGAAGAGAGACACATTTCTTGAATGCTTACTTTATATTAGGCCATTATTGTTGTGCTGCTCTTTTGCACTCAAATAACTTTTAGTATTTGTCTAACCAAAATATTGCCTTCACATGGATCCATCTGACTTGACAGCATAATCCTTCTCACTGTAAAAATCAAGTTGGAACTTGATTTCACCACTTATGTGGAAATTGGTTTCTTTTTTTTTTTTTTTAAAGATTATTTAATTAATTAATTTATTTATTTATTTTTGGTTGTGTTGGGTCTTCGTTTCTGTGCTAGGGCTTTCTCTAGTTGCGGCAAGCGGGGGCCACTCTTCATCGCGGTGCGCGGGCCTCTCACTATCGTGGCCTCTCTTGTTGCGGAGCGCAGGCTCCAGACGCGCAGGCTCAGTAGTTGTGGCTCACGGGCCTAGCCGCTCCGCGGCATGTGGGATCCTCCCAGACCAGGGCTCGAACCCGTGTCCCCTGCATTAGCAGGCAGACTCTCAATCACTGCGCCACCAGGGAAGCCCGGAAATTGGTTTCTTAATGGAAAAACGCATCAAAATTGTGTCAATATAATTTCTGTGCAAAGTCATTTAACATGGCAAGATTCAGCACCAACTCTTCACTTTGCAGAATTCCTCTGCAAATTGTTTGTTGGGACATCAAGCATTCTGTTTTTACTTTTTATTTATTTGGTTGGTTGATTTTCATTTTTGTTTTATTTTACTAGCTATTATCCTATTAGTATATTTTAGAAACCTGGCTATTTAATGTAAGCAACTACTAGCAAAAGTAAGCCCTTGGTAATGGAAAATGAATGCCATAATTTATTTTTAATATTTCTTGTTTGAAAATAACAGTTTATACTTCTAACATAAAGGAGCATGTTACCTCTAGCAAAGCCGAAGGTGTGGCAACCAAGCACCAAGGTCATTGGCAATTCCAAAGAATTCCCAGGGGAAACATCTTGTAGAGCCTTTTTCTTTTGTAATTTTTGCTTATTCTACATTTCCATATTTTTAGGTACTTAACAGCTTGCACAGAAAATCAAAAGCACCCCCAGCTTAAATTTTATATTTTCCTGATTGCATATCAAGTTAGGCATGCATATGCCCTACTATCTAAAATGTCTTTTAAAAATAATGAATACAAAAGAATCTTATTATCGGCTAAGAATTCGAGTACTATTAAACAATTGTGTATCAAGGGAAATTTTTGCAAAAACAATAAACACTCTAAAGATATGACAAAGGAGGCCAGGATTAACGGAGATTCAGTGGCCTAGACTTATTTCTGGGAAACCTTAAATTCTTCATTTTTACATGCCATGAGATAGCTCATTCTAACAACCTAACAAGGTGTTTGAAAGCCTTCATTCTATGCTTTCTTATCCCAATATTGTTTTTCACATCTAAAAATTGTTTATATTCAATAACAACAAAAAATTCTGCTTATTTACTTTAATAGAGGACAAAAATAGTTCCCCATCTTAAAGGAAGATGGCTTCATGCGGAGTTACATGCAGTCATGCTCTAGAAAATGTTTACCAACCAGCTCTTCAAGGGGAAGGAGGGAGCCCTGATTTGTATTATTTGCCAATTTCCATGGAATGAATATTCCCACCATGGCTAACTGGCTCACTAACATGACTGCCCTGAATGAGAAGTTAGGAAGAGATAAGCAGTATCACACTATTACATGGTATTTTCACCATACAAATATAATAGGTGTAAATAACTTCAAAGAGCACAGATAATAAAATGGAGCAAAATGATTGATGTGGTTTAAGTATTTATTAACGTTGTTCTTATGTGTCAGTTTATATCATTTAATTTTTAATAATGGTCCTAACTGGCTCACAAAATTCCTGGAAATTTAAAAATTGGCTCTAGTGAACAAGTTAGTGCCAACTCCAGCACACTACTTATGACATGGTTGGTGAAAAAAAAAAACTGGATCTTTTAATCCATAGTAAGAAAGAGTGAAGATGCTGGATTATTAGGACAGGGGCTCAAGAGAAGAAATTTGCCCAAGCGTATTTGTGGGATCCAGGCAAACACAGTAACTGTTAAAGACTGGAAAACTGGAAACTTAAGGAAAGAATAGTAATGACTATGACTAAAGCTACATTTCCCAAAATATGTATGATGAGATATTCCATTAAATAAGGATTCCACAACTAGATATCAGCTTTGGTTTCTGTTGCCGGCAGGTTAGACATTCAGTGGCAGGAGTACTTAGATCAGCCTTGGTGAGTAAGATCTCACAGTGCCAGATCCATAAAGAATCTCCATTTTGTAACCACGACCACTACAATCTACAATCATATGCCTATGACACGAGGAGTGGGATGGCCAATGACAGGTGCTGGTTGATGTAAGCCAGCTGAGTTAGTTAGTCTACTTGATTATAATGCCTCTGCTGAGTTAACTCTGGTGGGCATTATCATGATGCAAAGATCTTTACACCTCATGCTCACTTGGTTACATCTATGAACATGCCTCTACCCTAGATATTCTCATTCTTGATCTTTAAATCTTTTTCCTTGACTAACTGAAGTAGTCATTTGCCACTGGCATTAGTCCATGTGTTTTCTTACCCTGAGACACTCTCTACACAAAGTGGGTGGCCAGGCACATCCTTAAATCTCTGCCCATTTGGAGGATTTTGCATCTTTATTTCCACTCTCCACCAAAGTCACCCCTAAGTGGGGCATTAGTGCAACTACCTTCGATTTTTATTTACATTCATATATTCAGCCAACCAGTCATAAGCAAAGCTTGGCTATATCCTCTTCCATCAGCTAGTCTTAAGAGATTTCCCAAATGGCCCTTAAGGGTAACTTGAGGGAGAATCAGTGTCTGAGACACTGGGGAAGCAAAGTGACCAAAAGCCTAAAACTTTAGAATTAGCAACCATACAGGACAAATGAAAGCTACAACTTGAATTACATAGTAGCAGATTAGGTTCATGAGCTGAGTAGAGTCAGGACTCAGATTAAACAGATAAATTTCCAAAGAGGATAAACTGGCTAACTGGGAGTTCCAGAGGGATGACTGACTTCAGACATGACTGGATCCAGGCATTCAAACAATGTGGTTAGCAGTGTTTCTTGCTCCATCTGTCAAGAAACACTTTTTCTCTCCACATTATCTTCATTTTTTAAGTGTGTTCTTTCCTTTTGGTGACAAAGACAGCTACCACCATATGGCCTTCTGTTGCCAGAAAATTAGCTCCAGAAAAGCTTCCAAAAGTGATTCTGATTCACCTGGTTTAGGTCATGAGCCCATCCTTAAATCAATCCTTCTAGATAAAGAATGTGAGGTACTCTTACTGCTAGATCTAAAAGTGTCAGTCACTGTAGTAGGGTACTTGAGTTCTGAGTAGAAGCCAGCTGTAAGCAAAGCAGGAAAAAAAGGAGTTTGCCATGAAAAACAGGGTTCTATTATTCAGAGAAGAGAAAGCATGGTGGGCAGGTAAAAATGCAACAGCAAAGTTTGATTTTATATATATATATGTATATATACACACACACTTATATTTACACACAAACTTATATTTAGAAAATCTCTGCCTTACCACCTTCAGTCTGTTTCTGTCACACCGTCAGGCTCTGCTTACTGACTTAAGGGTCACAAAAGGTTGCACACCTTCTCCTAAGTCTCTCATATTTCTTCACTGAAGATAAGAAGTTCACCTGGTAGCCATACTTTTCTTTTAAGAGTATACCAGTAACATTTTTCTTCTCCAGATAAATTGTAATTTGAATTTGTTTTCTACCTTACTCATTATCAGTGCCCCCCCCTTTTTTTGCTTTCTGTACAAGTATCCTATATCTTATACAGAAATAAACTTAGAATGATTATTGGATGTAATTGCAATCTTTATATGAGTCACTCGATTGCCAATCTGTTTTCTCTACTAGTTTCTAGACAACTTCAAACACATAGACGAGGGAGGAGCTTCAAGATGGCAGAAGAGTAAGACGAGGAGATCACCTTCCTCCCCACAAATACATCAGAAATACATCTACATGTGGAACAACTCCTACAGAACACCTCCTGAACACTGGCAGAAGACCTCAGACATTCCAAAAGGCAAGAAACGCCCCCACGCACCTGGGTAGGGCAAAAGAAAAAAGAAAAAAACAGACAAAAGAATACGGATGGGACCTGCACCAGTGGGATGGAGCTGTGAAGGAGGAAAGGTTTCCACACACTAGGAAGCCCCTTCGCGGGTGGAGACTGCAGGTGGCGGAGGGGGGAGCTTCGGAGCCACGGAGGAGAGCACAGCCACAGGGGTGCAGAGGGCAAAGCAGAGAGATTCCCGCACAGAGGCTCGGCACCAAGCAGCACTCACCAGCCCTAGAGGCTTGTCTGCTCAGCCGCCGGGGGGGCGGGGTTTGGGAGCCGAGGCGCGGGCTTCGGTTGGATCGCAGGGAGAGGACTGGGGTTGACGGCGTGAACACAGTCTGAAGGGGCTAGTGCGCCACAGCTAGCTGGGAAGGAGTCCGGGAAAAGGTCTGGAGCTGCCGAAGAGGCAAGAGACTTTTTCTTGCCTCTTTGTTTCCTGGTGCGTGAGGAGAGGGGATTCAGAGCGCCGCCTAAACAAACTCCAGAGACGGGCACGAGCCGTGGTTATCAGCGCAGACCCCAGAGACAGGCATGAGACGCTAAGGCTGCTGCTGCCGCCACCAAGAAGCCTGTGTGCGAGCACAGGTCACTCTCCACACCGCCCCTCCCAGGAGCCTGTGCAGCCCACCACGGCCAGGGTCCCGTGATCCAGGGACAACTTCCCCGGGAGAACGCACGGCACGCCTCAGGCTGGTGCAACGTCACACCGGCCGCTGCCGCCGCAGGCTCGCCCTGCATCCGTACCCCTCCCTCCCCTGGCCTGAGTGAGCCAGAGCCCCCGAAGCAGCTGCTCCTTTAACCCCAGCCTGTCTGAGTGAAGAACAGACGCCCTCAGGCAAGCTACACACAGAGGTGGGCCCAAATCCAAAGCTGAACCCCAGGAGCTGTGAGAACAAAGAAGAAAAAGGGAAATTTCTCCCAGCAGCCTCAGGAGCAGCGGATTAAATCTCCACAATCAACTTGATGTACCTGCATCTGTGGAATACCTGAATAGACAATGAATCATCCCAAATTGAGGAGGTGGGCTTTGGGAGCAGCGATATATTTTTTTCCCTTTTTCTCTCTTTGTGAGTGTGTGTGTGTGTGTGCGTCTGTGTGTGATTTTGTCTGTATAGCTTTGCTTTTACCATTTGTCCTAAGGTTCTGTCTGTCCTTTTTTTTGTTTTAGTATAGTTTTTAGCACTTGTTATCATTGGTGGATTTGTTTTTTGGTTTGGTTGCTATCATCTTTTTTTATTACTTTAAAAAAATTTTTAATAATTTTTATTTTAATAACTTATTTTATTTTACTTCATGTTATTTTATCTTCTTCTTTCTTTCTTTCCTTTTTTTTCTCCCTTTATTCTGAGCCGCATGGATGAGAGGCTCTTGTTGCTCCAGCCAGGCATCAAGGCTGCGCCTCTGAGGTGGGAGAGCCAAGTTGAGAACACTGGTCCACAAGAGACCTCCCAGCTCCACGTAATATCAAATGGCGAAAATCTCCCAGAGATCTCCATCTCAACACCAAGACCCAGCTCCACTCAACGACCAGCAAGCTACAGTGCCGGGCACCCTATGCGAAACAACTAGCAGGACAGGAACACAAACCCATCCATTAGCAGAGAGGCTGCCTAAAATCATAGTAAGTACACAGACACCCCAAAACACACCACCAGACGTGGACCTGCCCACCAGAAAGACAAGATCCAGCCTCATCCACCAGAACACAGGCACTAGTCCCCTCCACCAGGAAGCCTACACAACCCAATGAACCAACCTTAGCCACTGGGGACAGACACCAAAAACAACGGGAACTATGAACCTGCAGCCTGCAAAAAGGAGACCACAAACACAGTAAATTAAGCAAAATTAAAAGACAGAGAAACATACAGCAGATGAAGGAGCAAAGCAAAAACCAACCAGACCTAACAAATGAACAGGAAAAAGGTAGTCTACCTGAAAAAGAATTCAGAATAATGACACTAAAGATGATTCAAAATCTTGGAAATAGAATGGAGAAAACACAACAAACATTTAACAAGGACCTAGAAGAACTAAAGAGCAAACAAACAATGATGAACAACACAATAAATGAAATTAAAAGTTCTCTAGAAGGGATCAAAAGCAGAATACCATAGGCAAAAGAACGGATAAGTAACCTGGAAGATAAAAGAGTGGAAATAACTGCTGCAGAGCAGAAAAAAGAAAAAAGAATGCAAAGAATACAGGACAGTCTCAAAGACCTCTGGAACAACACTAAACACACCAACATTCGAATTATAGGGGTCCCAGAAGAAGAAGAGAAAAAGAAAGGGACTGAGAAAATATGTGAAGAGATTACAGTTGAAAACTTCCCTAATATGGGCAAGGAAATAGTTAATCAAGTCCAGAAAGCACAGAGAGTTCCATACAGGATAAATCCAAGGAGAAACACGCCAGGACACATATTAATCAAACTATCAAAAATTAAATACAAAGAAAAAATATTAAAAGCAGCAAGGGAAAAACAACAAATAACACACAAGGGACTCCCCATAAGGTTAACAGCTGATCTTTCAGCAGAAACTCTGCAAACCAGAAGGGAGTGGCAGGACATATTTAAAGTGGTGAAGGAGAAAAACCTACAACCAAGATTACTCTACCCAGCAAGGATCTCATTCAGATTTGACAGAGAAATTAAAACCTTTACAGACAAGCAAAAGCTAAGAGAATTCAGCACCACCAAACCAGCTTTACAACAAATGGCAAAGGAACTTCTCTAGGCAGGAAACACAAGAGAAGGAAAATATCTACAATAACAAATCCAAAACAATTAAGAAAATGGTAATAGGAACATACATATTGATAATTACCTTAAATATAAATGGATTAAATGCTCCAACCAAAAGACATAGACTGGCTGAATGGATACAAAAACAAGACCCGTATATATGCTGTCTAGAAGAGACCCACTTCAGAACTAGGGACACATACAGACTGAAAGTGAGAGGATGGAAAAAGATAGTCCATGCAAATGGAAATCAAAAGAAAGCTGGAGCAGCAATTCTCATATCAGATAAAATAGGTTTTAAAACAAAGACTATTACAAGAGACAAAGAAGGACACTACATAATGATTAAGGGATCAATCCAAGAAGAAGATATAACAACTGTAAACATTTATGCACCCAACATAGGAGCACCTCAATACATAAGGCAAATACTAACAGCCATAAGAGGGCAATCAACAGTAACACAAGCATAGTAGGGGACTTTAACACCCCACTTTCACCAATGGACAGATCATCCAAAATGAAAATAAATAAGGAAACACAGCTTTAAATGATACATTAAACATGATGGACTTAATTGATATTTATAGAACATTCCATCCAAAAACAAAAGAATACACATTCTTCTCAAGTGCTCATGGAACATTCTCCAGGATAGATCATATCATGGGTCACAAATCAAGCCTTAGTAAATTTAAGAAAACTGAAATCGTATCAAGTATCTTTTCCAAAAAAAAGCTATGAGACTAGATATCAATTATAGGAAAAAATCTGTAAAAAATACAAACACATGGAGGCTAAACAATACACTACTTAATAACTTAATAACCAAGAAATCACTGAAGAAATCAAAGTGGAAATCAAAAAATACCTAGAAACAAATGATAATGAAAACACAACGACCCAAAACCTATGGGATGCAGCAAAAGCAGTTCTAAGAGGGAAGTTTATAGCAATACAATCCTACCTGAAGAAACAAGAAACATCTCAAATAAACAACCTAATGCTACACCTAAAGCAATTAGAGAAAGAAGAACCAAAAAAACCCAAAGTTAGCAGAAGGAGAGAAATCATAAAGATCAGATCAGAAATAAATGAAAAAGAAATGAAGGCAATGATAGCAAAGATCCATAAAACTAAAAACTGGTTCTTTGAGAAGATAAACAAAATTGATAAACCATTAGGCAGAGCCATCAAGAAAAAAAGGGAGAAGACTCAGATCAATAGAATTAGAAATGAAAAAGGAGAAGTAACAACTGACACTGCAGAAATAAAAAGGATCATGAGAGATTACTACACGCAACTCTATGCCAATAAGATGGACAACCTGGAAGAAATGGACAAACTCACAGAAATGCACAACCTTCCGAGACTGGACCAGGAAGAAATAGAAAATATGAAAAGACCAATCACAAGCACTGAAATTGAACTGTGATTAAAAATCTTCCAACAAACAAAACCCCAGGACCAGAGGGCTTCACAGGCGAATTCTATCAAACATTTAGAGAAGAGCTAACACCTATCCTTCTCAAACTCTTCCAAAATATAGCAGACGGAGAAACACACCCAAATTCATTCTACAAGGCCACCATCACCCTGATACCAAAGCCAGACAAAGATGTCACAAAGAAGGAAAACTAGAGGCCAATATCACTGATGAACATAGATGCAAAAATACTCAACAAAATACTAGCAAACAGAATCCAACAGCACATTAAAAGAATCATACATCGGGCATCCCTGGTGGCGCAGTGGTTGAGAATCTGCCTGCTAATGCCGGGGGCACGGGTTCGCGCCCTGGTCTGGGAAGATCCCACATGCCGCGGAGCAACTAGGCCCGTGAGCCACAATTACTGAGCCTGCGCGTCTGGAGCCTGTGCTCCATAACAAGAGAGGCCACGATAATGAGCGGCCCCCACTTGCTGCAACTAGAGAAAGCCCTAGCACAGAAACGAAGACCCAACACAGCAATAAATGGATAAATAAATAAATAAATAAAATTTTAAAATAATAATAAATAAATAAAGCAAATAATTAAATTAAAAAAAAAAACTCTATTAAAAGGATCATACACCATGATCAAGTGGGGTTTATCCCAGGAATGCAAGGATTCTTCAATATACGCAAATCAATCAATGTGATACACCATGTTAACAAATTGAAGGAGAAAAACAATATGATCATCTCAATAGATGCAGAGAAAGCTTTCGACAAAATTCAACACCATTTATGATAAAAACCCTCCAGAAAGTAGGCAGAGAGGGAACTTTCCTCAACATAATAAAGGCCATATATGACAAACCCACAGCCAACATCGTCCTCAATGGTGAAAAACTGAAACCATTTCCACTAAGATCAGGAACAAGACAAGGCTGCCCACTCTCACCACTATTATTCAACATTGTTCTGGAAGTTTTAGCCACAGCAATCAAAGAAGAAAAATAAATAAAAGGAATCCAAATCGGAAAAGAAGAAGTAAAGCTGTCACTGCTTGCAGATCACATGATACTACACATAGAGAATCCTAAAGATGCTACCAGAAAACTACTAGAGGTAATCAATGAAATTGGTAAAAGCAGGATACAAAATTAATGCACAGAAATCTCTTGTATTCCTATACACTAATGATGAAAAATCTGAAAGTGAAATTAAGAAAACACTCCCATTTACCATTGCAACAAAAAGAATAAAATATCTAGGAATAAACCTACCTAAGGAGACAAAAGATTTGTATGCATAAAATTATAAGACACTGGTGAAAGAAATTAAAGATGATACAAATAGATGGAGAGAGATACTATATTCTTGGATCAGAAGAATCAACATTGTGAAAATGACTCTACTACCCAAAGCAATCTACAGATTCAATGCAATCCCTATCAAACTACCAATGGCATTTTTCATAGAACTAGAACAAAACATTTCACAATTTGTATGGAAACACAAAAGACCCTGAAGAGCCAAAGCAATCTTGAGAAAGAAAATCAGAGCTGGAGGAATCAGGCTCCCAGACTTCAGACTATACTACAAAGCCACAGTAATCAAGACAGTATGGTACTGGCACAAAAACAGAAATATAGGTCAATGGAACAGGATAGAAAGCCCAGAGATAAACCCACACACATATAGTCACCTTATCTTTGATAAAGGAGGCAAGAATATACAGTGGAGAAAAGACAGCCTCTTCAATAAGTGGTGCTGGGAAAACTAGACAGGTACATGTAAAAGAATGAAATTAGAACACCCCCTAACACCATACACAAAAGTAAACTCAAAATGGATTCGAGACCTAAATGTATGACCGGACACTATAAAACTCTTAGAGGAAAACATAGGAAGAACACTCTTTGACATAAATCACAGCAAGATCCTTTTTGACCCACCTCCTAGAGAAATGGAAATAAAATCAAAAATAAACAAATGGGACCTAATGAAACTTAAAACCTTTTGCACAGCAAAGGAAACCATAAACAAAACCAAATGACAACCCTCAGAATGGGAGAAAATATTTGCAAATGAAGCAACTGATAAAGGATTAATCTCCAAAATCTACAAGCAGCTCATGCAGCTCAATATCAAAAAAAACCAACCCAATCCAAAAGTGGGCAGAAGACCTAAATAGACATTTCTGCAAAGAAGATATACAGATTGCCAACAAACACATGAAAGAATGCTTAACATCATTAATCATTAGAGAAATGCAAATCAAAACTACAATGTGATATCATCTCACACAGGTCAGAATGGCCATCATCAAAAAATATAAAAACAATAAATGCTGGAGAGGGTGTGGAGAAAAGAGAACCCTCTTCCACTGTTGGTGGGAATGTAAATTGATACAGCCACTATGGAGAACAGTATGGAGGTTCATTAAAAAAACTAAAAATAGAACTACCATATGACCCAGCAATCCCACTACTGGGCATATACCCTGAGAAAACCACAATTCATAAAGAGTCATGTACCAAAATGTTCATTGCAGCTCTATTTACAATAGCCAGGACATGGGAGCAACACAACCTAAGTGTCCATCAACAGATGAATGGATAAAGAAGATGTGGCACATATATACAATGGCATATTACTCAGCCATAAAAAGAAACTAAATTGAGTTATTTGTAGTGAGGTGGATGGACCTAGAGTCTGTCATACAGAGTGAAGTAAGTCAGAAAGAAAAACAAATACCGTATGCTAACACATATATATGGAATCTAAAAAAAAAAAAAAAGTGGTCATGAAGAACCTAAGGGCAAGACAGGAATAAAGACGCAGACCTACTAGAGAATGGACTTGAGGACACGGGCAGGGGGAAGGGAAAGCTGGGACAAAGTGAGAGAGTGGCATGGACATAGATATACTACCAAACATAAAATAGATAGCTAGTGGGAAGCAGCCGCATAGCACAGGGAGATCAGCTCAGTGCTTTGTGACCACCTGGAGGGGTGGGATAGGGAGGGTGGGAGGGAGGGAGATGCAAGAGGGAAGAGATATGGGGACATATGTATATGTATAACTGATTCATTTTGTTGTAAAGCAGAAACTAACACACCATTGTAAAGCAATTATACTCCAATAAAGATGTTTAAAAAAAAACAAAACACATAGACGAGACTATCAGACCTACTTATTGTGCTTTCTCTTGGCCTAGTTGCTAATCTGCTGCTTCTCGGTCTACATTAACGTGGCAGTATCGTTGGAAAGTTTTCATTTTGATCATCACTGCTAGTGTCAGTGGCTTTCTTCCATGGCAGCTAAGTAGTGTCCTGGAGTGCCTTGTAGTCAGTTATAATCAAAGAGGTAAAGTGACTTGGGGACTTCGTATGATCCAATTTACCAAGATGTTTTTAGTTTGGCAGATCCTTAATGATACAACCACTGACAGTGTTGAAAGAAGACATTCGTTATACAATTTTAAACTGTGTCTCAGTATTGGATCACAACGCCTATAATGGCTTTAATTAATAATACTCTTATAATTATGCTGCAAGTAACATAACTCTACTAGATTATATTATATGCAAGATAATTTTAAGATAATGTGTGTATTAAAGAATATTGGTCTATTGAAGGCATTTAGATCAATGTAAATAAAACTATCACAATTTTGTAATAGTGATTAGCATTTCATTTTTTTAAAATAAATTTATTTATTTATTTATTTTGGGCTGTGTTGGGTCTTCGTCACTGCGCACGGGCTTTCTCTAGTTGCAGCGAGCGGGGCTACTCTTTGTTGTGGTGCACAGGCTTCTCATCGCAGTGGCTTCTCTTGTTGTGGAGCACAGGCTCTAGGTGTGGGGGCTTCAGTAGTTATGGTTCGCGAGCTCTAGAGCACAGGCTCAGTAGTTGTGGCGCACGGACTTAGTTGCTCCGCAGCATGTGGGATCTTCCTGGACCAGGGATCAAACCCATGTCCCCTGCATTGGGAGGCAGATTCTTAACCACTGCACCACCAGGGAAGTCCTCTTCATTTTTAATAACCTTTATTTTTTAATAATTTAAGATTTTCAGAAAGTTGCAGAGTAGGGAGAGTTCACATATGTACTCAGGCAGTTTCGTGACTTTCTCCTGTAGGCTAGGGCTCAGAGTTGGAGAGTTTGATACAGACCTACATGATGGGGATGAGAGGACCCTGAAATAATAGAGACCAGATGGTGCCTCTCAATCCTCAGAAGCCAGGTGCATTCAATTTTACAATGAGTGGCAAGGTCAGAAGTAGTGAAAGGACCTGGAAAGAAGTAATGGAGTCTGATGTCCACAAATATATGGGGAACCAACAAGGGTACAAATCTATATGCATCAAGAAAAGAAATCAAAGATGATGGTCAGGAGGCTGAAGGTAGTTACTCCAATAAAAGACCTTGCCCAGTTTCCACACCAGAGTCAGTTTTCAGACTTAGACCCATTGACTAAAGAGGTAGCCAGTTCCTTGGGAGGAGGAGACTAACAAAACTATGGTAAAAGTGTATTATAATAATTTCCCCTGTCCTTCCTCAAAGAGACCTATGGTCATTTACATAAGGAAGTGTGCACTTAGGGAAGATATATACCCTAACATTTTGAGGACTGTTGGATACAGGTTTCAAACCAGTATTTACATACGGATGCACGCTGTGCTCACATCTGAACCCAGGCAGCCTTGCTCCAGAAGGCCTCTGCTCTTAACCAGTACCCTGTATGGTCCCCTGCCAAATGAGGAAAGACACCTCCCTTTTTTTTCTGCCCTTTTTTCTCCCTCTTGTTTTCTCTCCTTCCCAAGAAATACCTTCTTTTTTAGCATCTTGCTGTCATTCTATTGGATCCTTGATATGCGGAGAGGTAGGAAAACTAGCAGTCTTGAGGGGTGATCTTAGTTTAAGCACTGTGCTGGGTCTTTTGCATACATTTTATTATTTAAACTTCCTGTCAACTTACTGAGGTATAGATTTTCTCCACTGCACGAAGAGACTGCATATAATGGTGGTTAAGGGTTGAGACTTTCTACAGCTAGGCTGCCTGGGCTCAAATCTCAGCACCATACCTTCTTGTCCTCATGTGAAATAGCCCCAAGGATTGGATGCCTTTGGATTCATTACTCACATTTTGTAAGTTTTGGGTTTTTTAATATGTAATTCATTCTAAATGCTTCATTATTAACTAGACTGAAAATTTCTCTTTCACTACTTTGCCAAGACCAGTGGCAATCAGTAGCAACAGGGGATCCCTGAAGCAAAAGCATGGTGTCCTTGTTAGTTCAAAGTGTGTGGGAGGCAGAAACCCTGCCCCGCCTCACCCCTCCCCACCAACAAATGTCCATGTGCTAGAGTTCCTGGAAACTGTGACTACTTTACTGTACACATTCACGTTTGCCAATGTAATTAAGCAGCTGAACATGGAAGAAGACGACCACAAGCCAAGGAAAGCAGGTGGTCTCTAGAAGCCAGAAAAGGCAAGGAATTTTCCACCAGAGCCTCCAGAAGGAAAGCAGCCCTACCAATGCCTTGATTTTACCCCATTGAGACTCATGTTGGATTTCTAACTTACAGAACTCTAAGAAAATAAATGAGTGCTGCTTTAAGCCACTCACTAAGTTTGTGCTAATTTGTTATAGCAGCAATAGAAAAATAATGCAGAGTGTTAAAGGAAAAGATACAACTTCTGAGTTCACAGCATTGCCAGCAGTAATCATAGGGAGAAAAATCTTCCCTTTTTTGTTTACCTTTAAAGATAAAATCTTACCAGGTGAGAATGGGTGCTATGTGCATCTAAAGAGCAAAGAGTTATTGCTCTTTAACTCAGTTGTTCAGGAGAATGAATTTCATACTATCCATTTTTCGCTTAACTTGCCTGGAAGAGTGGTGTTCAGCTACTATTGTCTTTTAAATTTGTCAAGGTTTGGATGTATAAAAACTGGAGCATTCTTCCTTAAAATAAGTTTTAAAATCAGAAACATCAAGGTTAGTTTTTAAAGTAACTTAAACAGCTGCTAACCAATTATATAAAGTTATTTGAAATACACTAATGATACCAGCCAGAACTTGGTATGCATGAAGACATTTATTAGCCATTTACCGTTATTCTAGTTTGCACTAAACTCTGATCCTTCAGGTTTAATTGCCTTCTGCTGTCCTGATAGGCACGTATCCGACTGTACATACACAGACTACGTCTCTGGTCATTAAAGGGAGACGCATTACTCTAGCAAATTTTAGTGTGCTCTGCACTCCATTTCAAGTAAAGCTAAAAAATATGCATAAACACAATTTTGTTCTTTATGGGAGCTTTTTATTATCATTATTAAGGTCTCTAGTTATAACCTCCTTAGGCTCTGTAGTCTCTTAAAAAATTCTCTTCTGAAATTTGTGCGTGTTATTGTTGTAACAACTTGAAAATAAATCGTGCCACTTAACGTATCATCTCTCTTCTGTTAATTAAAAAACAAACCAGTTTCATGAAAACAGGTATTCTCTGAAAAAAACAAACCAAAAAAAACCTCATCCAATACTTATGCTAATTATCCCTTCTTTTAAAACTAGAGAAAAATCACATAAAAGACAAAAAAGTTTATATTTTCCATTTTTCCTTTTTATGTTTATGTTTTTAAATGATTTCAAAATGTTAGAACAAATTTTTATTTACAGCAGGGAAATCTTGGAGGAAGAAGTAATTTTTAAATTTAGGTCTTGAAGTAGGATTTCAATCGATGGAGATGAGAAAATTGCAGAAAACCACTTAAAAATACATCTATTCTGAAACAACTTGTTTCAGAACAACTTGTTCTGAAACGAGTTGCTGTTTACTGATTACCTACTTTGTTCCAGTATTGCTATTTGCTTTTGTCCTATAATTTCATTATACTTATTTTTTTTAGAACACTAAAAGTTAGGTAAAATTATATCATTTTACAAATTAGGAAACTGAAGTTGTAAGAGACTGCCCAAGATCACCAATCAGGTATTTGAATTAGACATGTAAGATGCAAAGATTTAATCCAGACCTACCTGACAGCAAAGACAATGTTCTTTTCTCTGTGAAACATGAGATCATCTGTTACCAGATTATATTATGGTTGTTTTCTATTTGGGGGCAAGAGACGGACATTGTGCAATAGTGATACAAAGTCTCCCTTTTAAATAAATATTTTTTAAAGTCTATTTTGTAAAAAAATATATATGGAGTAAACATGAGATGATATGTAGACATCAGGTGATATGCAGATATGGTGAAAATTTTGATGGCGCTGCAAGAGGTTTGGGTTATACTTCAATACATCATGCCATTCAAAGCATCCCAGACCACTTGACACTCTGCATTTACAGTAACCATAGTTATGTTAAAGCTTAAGATCCTGCCTGGCCTCTGAGAATGAGGCACTTCAGCATCGTAGTCAACTTACCTACAAAATTAACTCCTGACTCTCTCTGACAGAAGTCTATGAAAAAGGGAATGTGTCCAAAGTTTATAAACCACTGTTCAGGCTACTACCACAGATGTTCAAAGAGATCAAACTCTGTCCTACCATTCGGTATTTCTATGGACTCCAAAATTTTAAGGAGTTTTTGGAGACCCAGCATTCAGGAAAAAAGACACTACATTACTCTGGTTTTCAATCGTGTTCTGAATCATGGAATCAACAGAGATCAATGGACTTCAGATCATGGAACTTCATCATGAGAAACCTAAAAAAAATAGATGATGTTTCTTGATGAGTAGGAGGGTATGAGCTGTTTTGCTAAGTATGATACTGAAATATTAACTGACCTCAACATACTACTTAGATAAAGTGTTAGAATGTATATCATCTACTCAAAAAGTCAAGTAAGTCTTCCTAGGGTTACTCGGTTTCTAGAAAAGCTTTTTCACAAAATCCAAAAACTGCTGGGCCTTTCATTGCCCACTGGGGACTATACTCCATGGCTCTGAACGCCACCAATGTGAGGCACTTTCTAAACTGTAAAATAAAAGTGGTTCTGAGTGTAAAGTTGTTCATGTCAAGCACAAAGACTCAGATACTACCTATGGGGCATGCTTGTTGAGTACCTAAGGAATCACCTGTGCAAATCAGGTCTCTAAGCCTGGATATTTGCAACTGAATGTCACCTCAAAGTGTTCCTTGGTCACAAGTTGGTCTGAGATATTGATAATTCAATCTTATATTACACACTTAAATTCTGAGCCCAGGAATCTTAGATTGTTTAAAAAGAACTCTTACCAACTCCCAATGGACACCATAAACAGAAACGACTTGGTATCCCACTCACTCTCTCCCTCTCTCCCCTCCTCCATCTCTTTCTCTCATACATGCACACATATATAGACATGGTCCTGGAAGAAACAGCTTCTAATGAACCCTGGGCAACCAGGGTGCAAATAGCTTATTTTCTAGAGCTTAAGCACTTGACACCACTTAATAGACTGTTATGTCCACGTTTTAAACGGTGCCTTCAAAGAGAAATTGACAAAATATGGCATTTCTCCCACAGATTCAGTGAGTACCCTTATCTAATGGCGAAGCAGTACAAATGTGTCATCCCTGAGGCTACTTGTAACACACGAGTTTCTGAAACCTCTGAAAAGATCATAGGGAAATAGGAGAGGTAATCTAGGAAAACAAAGTAATTTCAGTCTCTACGCGACAGTTTTTTAATAACTTGGAAAGAGTACTATTAAGATCCTAAATGGATTAGATAACCTTTCTATCTTGTTTGCCTTATTTCACCACAAATCTTCTGTGATTAAATTTTACTAACAGTTGGAGATGGGTATACCTTTGGTATTTAGTAAACCCTAAAAAATAAAGATATTCCTCAATCAAAAACTAAACTTGTCATTTATAGTAATAATCTTAAAATGAAAAAAACACATTCAAATCAAATTTTTAATCAATTTCCCATAGTCTCACTGTTGTCATAAAATATTTTAATTACTCTAGAATGTAATATGAATGTAATGTAGTGTGTTATGAATTCTGGGAACTTACTACCTTGAATCTCAGTTTGGTGTGTAAAATCTATTTTTTTCTCCTTAAATGATCTCTGAGAAGTCTTTAACCAAAATTAAGAATTTAATTGGCCTAATAGGACACACCAATCTCTTTACTACAGCAAGAATAACAAGATATGAAATGCAAATTGCAATTAAGACTCTCAAAACCATTTCGTTTCGAAAAAACAATCTCAAATTCAACAGAAAATTTGTAAGAAAACCTCAAAAAACTGATTACAGGTGTGAGTTGTTGACATGATGCTACTCTTCCCCAAATACTTTAGTGTGTTCCTTACAAATGAAGACAGTCTTCTACATAATCCAATATGAAAACTGAAAATAAGGAAATTAGTATTTATATATTACTGATGCTGTGTCCTTTACTATGAATCCTATCAGGAGTCTCAGGATTTAAACTTGTCCCATTACTGATAATGTTCACTTTGATCTCTTGATTAAAGTAGTGTTTGCCAGGACTCATCACTAAAAAGTCACCCTTTTCCCCTTTGTAATGAACACGTGTCACATGTTTTGTTGGAAGTTATTCTGAGACTCTATAAAAATACCATTCCTCACCAAACATTGACTTTATTGGTTTGCTTATATCAATAAGAACATAAGGATACCTATTTTATTCAGTGAGTCATGATCCATTACTAATATTATTCAAGTTTCAAATGGTTCCAGATTTGACCCTTGGAAACCCCATCATAGCTGGCTCCTATGCACTTTCAACATATCCCCATTGTTTGGGAACACTTCCTTACTTTATGTTCCAAAAAGAAGTTCCAGGCTCATCTGGTACATGCCCTATCCCAGCCCTGGCATTTCTTCATGAAACCCTGGTTCCTTTTATTGAAGAAATGTCCAGAGATCAAGGGCACTATGTTGCTATTGTGGTGAAGCTGCATCCAGTTATTCTCAGGGGAGAGAGCTAGGGAACACATGTAAGTGAAAACATATATATGCATACATATATATATATGCATATATGTTAACAAATATATGTTTATATCTACTTATTTCCATATCCCATCTTTTGTGCTACTGCTGTCATTACTTTTACATATACTATAAAACCAAAGTGCATTGATACTTTTTTGTTTTTTTGGTTTTTACTTACCTTTTAGAGCAATTAAAAACAAAATTACTTATTCTTGTTTTTCTGCATCATTGCCAGCAGTCATTATTGTCAGATGTTGGGGTTTTGCCATACAAGTAAGTGCATAATGGTTTCTCACTGCTGTTTTAATTTGAATTTCTGTAATGATAATGTTTAGCATCTTTTAATGTACATATTTGCCATACATATTTCTTCTTTGAAGTGTGTGCTCAGACCTTTTACCCATTTTTTAAATTGTGTTATTTTCTTATTTTTGAGTTTTAAGAGTTCTTTATATATTCTGGTTATGAATCCTTTAACAGATAAGTGGATTGAAAATATTTTCTCATAGTCTGTTGTTAGTCTTTTTCAGAACAAATGCGTTTAATTTTGATAAAATCCGATTTCTTTTCTTGCTTTCTCAGGGATAACACATTCTGGTTTTGTGTCTAAAATGGATCTTCACTTGTGCCCCGGGGGCCAAAGGGTTTGCTGCTTTTCTCTGAGACTAAGGCTTTCATTTCCTAAGGGAGTGGCGCCCCTAAAGCCCTTCACCAGTGTGACTACCCCTCGCCTCCGAACTCCATCATGCAGTGGGGCCTCCCCTGGTCTCCCACCATCCCCACCACCTTTCTTGTGAGGACCCCTTGGAGGTTCAAGGAGAAGAGCCCGGGAATGGGTGCCTTCTGTTTGTGGCAGGAGATGGGGGTTATCCTCTCACTGTAATCCATGCTCAGCCTCTGGGAACTTGTTACAAACTTTAACTGGATTCTTACACGCCTGTAAGGTGCCAGTGTCTCATCCTCCCGTACCCTGCACAGTTGAGACTCTTCTTGTGGCCTATACCCTCAGAGGGACTTGTTTTTCATTAGAAATCAAGTAACTTTATTTGTCCTGTGACTTCAGCTCTCTGGTGGGTACAAAACATGTTATAATTTTTTAGTGTACTTAGCTTGGGAGTGACACACTTTTTCCAACTTTCTATATCCCAGGCAGAAGCAGAACTCTGGATAATCTTTTAAATTGTTTTGTATTAAAAACTCAGTAACTGGGGCTTCCCTGGTGGCGCAGTGGTTGGGAGTCTGCCTGCTAATGCGGGGGACACGGGTTCGAGCCCTGGTCTGGGAAGATCCCACAGGCTGCGGAGCAACTAGGCCCGTGAGACACAACTACTGAGCCTGCGCGTCTGGAGCCTGTGCTCCGCGACAAGAGAGGCCGCAGTAGTGAAGGGGCCCGCGCACCGCGATGAAGAGTGGCCCCCGCTTGCCGCAACTAGAGAAAGCCCTCGCACAGAAACGAAGACCCAACACAGCCAAAAATAAATTAATTAATTAATTAAAAAACAAACTCAGTAATAGTAAATTCCTCAAATAATGAACCAAACTTACTATGTATGCATTTGTGTACATATATATTTGAAAGTGAAGAGAGGAAAGTTTCCATTTTATTCTAATTAGTAAAGTTACAAAGAGGTTAATGAATATTTTCTAAAACACTAAAGTATGACACAATTTATTACACAATTTAGGCCAATTTCACAGTTGATTTATATACTGGCATTTTATATTAGATGCCAGTGAGCATGAGATATAAAATTATGGGACCACAGGAAGCTTGTAAAGAGGACAGGAATATATATCAAATGTAAATTACTGTTGGAAGAAATTGCTGATTACCTGTCCTTTACCTTGCGTTATTAAAGATTAACGTTTTGCAAGCATAATCTGAGAAAAGTATAGTCTGGGAATCCCATCTCTGCTCTCTTCATACTCTAAATGAACAAATACCAATACCCTATGAATTTTTCTCTTCAAATAGCTCAGAGTGCTTTTGGTATTTTGCATACCAAAAAGCATAAGTTTTATGGCTTTGCCCAAGCCAACTACTGAAATAAATAATGTCTCCCTCCAAAAACAAATTAAAAAAAAAAAAAGTCAAAATCCCCTTAGGAAATCAAAAGGAACCATCAAAATTATGGCATCATCACACCGAAAATGCAGCCAATGATACCATCAACATAACATGGTCTGTGGACAGCAGGCCAGGAACAGGATAACTGTAAACTACTAACCTGCCAATTGGAAAATCTGCTGAGAAAGACTGAACCATCAGAATAGGGGGAATGGAAAAGATCAAGAGTAGCGTGAGCGCTCAGGCTTCCTGAGTGGAGGATGCAATGGGGAAAGTCACACTAACGGTGCCTGGAATCATTCATCACCGTGGTGACTGGGATTCAAGCCCTGCTTACAGTGAGAGCCTGGTGTAATACATTCCTCTGGCTTAAAATAAGGTTTTCATCAGATCTATTCTAGGAGCTTACAACTCTTTACTATGAACACCTCCGTATTTTGGAGGAAGTCCTCAGTTTGAATCATTGAAACCAAGCCCCCTGAAACCGAATCTCCTTACCGAGTTTATGATTAATCTCTCTATCCAAAACTTTATTCCCTTGCTTGACCCCTGCAAACAAACCCTTACTTTGCTGCAAACACCTGCTGACAGAGTTTGGCTTTCTGTGCTGTGGGCACAGGAGCCCTTGTTTGATAACATCATGAGAGAAAAATAAGCATCCTGCCTAATCACTAAGAACTTGAAACTTAAAATGACATAAACAGCACAGAAAGTATTTTGACTGATTAGGATCATGCAGCAATTTATCCAGGATGATGTAGACCCATGCACAAAATTCAGATTCACAAAAAAAAAATGGAACTTCATTTTTTACCCTCTTAAGTTACATATACAGAATTTATGAGATTTGCCCTTTCTTGTTTGTTTTTCCACTTTGGTTCCTATTGATCCTGTTTCTCTCTCTCTCCCCCTCAGTCCGCCCACCCATCTCTCTCTCTCTGTCGATTAAAAACTTCCCCATGATGAAAAACTCCTCTTTTTGTCTAACTCTATTATCTTTTCTAAACTCTCCCACATTTCAAACCCTCTTTACAGTCTATCAGTAAATTCATCATTAACCACTGAGTTAATCTTTCTTTGCCAGATGTACCCACACTCCTTTCCACTGCTGACTTCTTCAGTTGTTCTTCCTTTTTCAGAACGAAGCTTTCCTTTTGTTTTTTTCCTCCCAACTCCATAGATTCTCAACGGTCTGCCTCTTTCACATGTCTATTCAATAGATGCTGATGTTTAAAACTGGAATGAAGTGTTGCCTGTATTATTGCTGAGTCAGTCTTAGTGAAAACTTCCCGAGAAGTTAAAGAGCTAAGCACCAGAAAGCAAAAGTAGCAGTTGTGGAGACCAAGACTCAGTGACTCAGTTTACTCTGGTTGAACAATGAATACTGTATATATTTTGCTCAATCCAAATGATTTCAACCTTTCCACCATACTGTTAGAGAAATAAAATTACTCAGAAAGTGTAGTATTGACTAACGCTACTGTGGCTTCAAATTCAACACACAGAAAATCCTATGATACTATTATAACTGATTTACAGAGACCAGGGAGTAGCTTTATTTTTCTACAAACACTGTCTTTAAACACACTCTGCTCGATCTCTGCTCCCATTTTATGCATATCACATGACTTTGGAGTCATTTTAAGGGATCAAAATCCACGTTCAGCAAGTAAGATTCACCTTCAGGTACTGAAAAGCTTCATTCTAAGTCAAAACTGTCATCTCCATTTCAACCCAGAGCTTTCCCTCCTCCAATACAAGCCTGAACCATGGATCTACAGAGGGAAGGGAACATCTGTTCTTTCACTTCCCACTTGACCTCTTCAGCCCTGCTATTTTCTGGCTTTTCTAGAGCCCATACGAAGTTCAGAGAAAGTGGGTAAAATTTTACATTTGCATTTCTCTTTTCCTGACTCACACTGGATGACCTCCGACAACCCTCTGTACGGCAGGTATGTGGGCTTTTTGTGCAGCACAGGTGGAGTTCCTAGGAGGTCCTGTGAGGACTCTGGCCTTTCACATTGTCCGGAATGGACTATTACACGTGGGCTGCAGTCTTGAAATCCATCCCTGCTCAATTCACACTCCCTGAAGCACACAATACAATCTTTTATTTTTGGATTCTCCTTGCCGGAGCAAGGTGAGACCAAGTTGAAAGAAACATCACATACAGTCTTGAAAAGATAAACACATGCACACACAGATAGAGGAAAGCATGGGAGTTTCCTGACATTCTCTATACCTTTTGTTTGCTCGTCCCACTTAATTCTCCGAAATTCTGTACTGCCTTCTTGCTCCATGAAGAGGACCCAAATAGAAAACATCATAGACCCCCATGCCTTTTGCCCTTCTGTTTGGTTGGGCCAGCTGAAAGCCCAGCAGGATGCTGGAGGGAAGGATAGAGCAGGATGATAAAAGGATAGGCAGGGTATCTGTTCTCCAGCTCCCTCTTTGAAAGTCACCTTGGATTGGCAGTACCTTCCACCCCAACTGAAGATCACAGCCTCTCCCAAGGTGGGTCCTCTCCACAAGGCTGTCGTCTTCCAGATTATGAAAAACCACTCCCTTCCCTTGTTTCTTCAGGTCAAGGGTTCTAATAGCTGTTACTGGCCCCAGGCTACCACCTTCTACCACTTTAAAAAATATTGCCTTTAATAACCCATTCTT
Organism: Balaenoptera physalus; assembly: GCF_965194825.1. Taxonomy (NCBI): domain Eukaryota; kingdom Metazoa; phylum Chordata; class Mammalia; order Artiodactyla; family Balaenopteridae; genus Balaenoptera; species Balaenoptera physalus. The sequence continues at coordinate 94,978,087 of NC_138890.1, read as the reverse complement.
GAATTATGCAATTTGGAGTATGTCACCATTTCCTGCTAGAACCCTGGCTGGCAGAAATAAGGGTAGACAATATACCTGCTACATTCCCCACCATAACTATGCAGCTTGAATAATGCATGACAAGAGCACATAAACATTTAACTCATGAATGAAAGAAAGGAAGGAAGGAGGAAAGAAATCTGCTTATGGGACTTATATTTAAAATTAACAATGGAAAGGCCTTCTGCTTTTGTGGTTACATGGAAGGGGCATTTAGACTAACCGTAGTGAGTCTCTGTCTTAGGTCTCCCCTCCATCTAGACTCTTTAAATAGCTTTAACTGCTCTCTCTCTTTTGATTTTAGATCTCATACAATTCATTCTCTGTACAGCAGTCAGGTTGACTTTCTAAAAATGCCTATCTTAACTCTGTAGCTCCCAAGCTCCTCACAAGTCTGCAGATCAAGGCCAAACTCGAACATGGTACACAAAGTTTTCCATCTCTAGCTCCTACCATCCTTCTTCGACTCATCAAATCCTTAATGTCAACCCTCAAACCCTGCTCACAGGGAACCACTTCCTTTCTCCAAATGCACCGTGCTTTCTTTCTTGGATCTTGCCCACAGGCTATTGGTTCTTTTGCCCTTCCCTCTTTCTTTGCCAGAATACTTCCTCCACATTCTTCCAGACCCAAAACAAGCATCACATAGTTTGAGAATTCGATGGCCCTTTCAGGGTCCTCCTGAGCTCCACAGCACCCCGTGCTTTCACTGCTCAGGGCGCTGCAATTGACTGTTTACTTCATTATCTCCATTATTTGTCTGGCATAAAGTGCACAATACCTGTCTAACGGAGGAATGAATCAATCAATCAATATGATCAATATGGACATAATTGCTGCTTGATTCAAATCCTCTTCCCCAATCCTGATAACTCAAATATCCTAAAGACTCTTCACTCTGACAATATTCTGCCATATCCTCTCCAAAATAAAGAACTTTCAATAAGTGGAAACATGTTCTTGGGTCAAATACATTATGAAAGCATATGAAGAGACAATACTCTAAAAGATTAGTGATCATGGAGGAAAATGAGTAAGATAGGTATTCAATAATAAAGTTGAAAACTTGTCTTTACAACACTTTAGATGCATTAGTTCCCTATTTTATATTCCCTATACAAAACTGAAACTTGACATTTTTTAGGTACTTTGAAAGTTTTGAACTAGAGATTTTGTTTTTATTGCTTCAACAAAAGAGGTTGGCTAACATGATTGAAAAAGAGATTTATTAGAAAATTATCAGGTTCCTCAGACCATCAGTGAGAATAACCAAAGACCCCAACTGGGTAAAAGGATGAAGGCGGGATGCTCTTAAGGTCAAGGTCGTTGTTGCTGCTGACCAGTCTCGTGCTGGCCGTCACCACTGGAGTCAAGAACTCCAACTGTTTTCTCTTCTCTGTCCATTAACTATGTGCGGAGCATCTGCATATACACTAAGATTCTGACAATGGGGGAGGCATTGTCCCCCATTGGGACAATGTCCCAATGTCCCCCAATGTCCCCCTAAAAGGAAATTAAAAGCCATTACCAACAGAATAAAAACTAGAGATGCTGAGGTAAAAACACAAAGCCACTATGTGAAACAGCAAATATCTACTGAAATTAGATTTAGTCACTTTTTTTTAAACTTAAGAAATTTTTTAAAGTACGTGCATTAGCGAATAAGAGAGGTTAATGATGGACGTAGGGACTTTAAAATGTAGGCCATAGAAATAAGTATGATGAAGGACTCAAAGAGAGTAACTTTAAAGTGTGTCTTGGATCACAAAATTCCATTAATCCAGATCTAAGTTATTAAACAAAAACTAAAAGTAAAAACTCCATTGGGTATTTAAATTTATTATTTAATGGTTTGTTTGAATATAAAATAGTTTAACTTTTAAAGGAATTTTCTTCTACTGAAATGTTTTAAGACTATTTTCTTTTTCCTTTTTCCCTATTTCAGGGGAGGAACACGGCTAATCCAACGGGAAGTTCAATGGCATAAAGAGATTTGACACGGCAAAGAAATACTGTGTTACAGGAACTGTTCAGAAAAGCAATCAATCAATAGAGTAGGATGTATTTATTCTGTGTTGTTCCATTCATGATGTGCAAACTGGACACGGCACTTTTTGTTGTTGCTGCTGTTTCCCATAGCTTGCAGAACATAATTACAGAATTATAGGCTGTCTACCCAGGATGGATGTCTAATCTCAAAATAAGCCCATCACACGCAGCCTGTCCCATTTGTTTTGGTCCCCTTTAATATCAATTACAATGACCGTCAGTTTGACACACTTTTAGCACAAAGATTATAAGATTATACCTGGTTATAATCACCCATGGAAGGAAAATTCAATGATTCTCAGCTCTATTATACTAGCCTTTTTCCATCTGCCTTCAACATTTACCGTCTTCTAGATGCATCAAAGGAGGCATCAAAGGAGGCATCAAAGTGATGAGGCCCTGTCAGTAAGCTACAATAAAACAGCGACATCCTTTCGTGCACCTGTTCCGCATCTACTGGTTACCTTTAGGACTCTCATGATTGTAAACCAACTCCCACCAACTGAGTCAAAAGGCAATTGTTTAGGCAACTGAATGTTGAGTGTGACTCTGTATTTTGCCAAGAAAGGTGATTAGGACCCCAAATGAAAATCAGAAGCTTTAAACAGTCCCCATTTTAATGAGATTACCCCAATTGTTAGTGAATGTTACAGGTTCTGTTTTCCTGAAAGCAGACTCTGAGACAGAGTTCACAGAAGGAGATGCTGATAAGGGAGCATCGTTAAAATCAACAGTGGTGGAAGGGAAGGGGAGGAGTGAAAACTGAGCAGAAGAAGAGGCCATCTTGCTGTGAAGTCAGGCAGCCTCCCCAGACCTCAGGAGTTGTCTGGAGCTAAAGCGGCCCTTCAGAGCTGTCCTGCTTTGGAAAAGAACAGATGAGCCTTCGTACCTCTGCCTCCATTTGTCACTGGATGTGAAATCAGCCTGGAAGGATGTGCCTCGAGGTGAGGCAGTCATTCAACAGGCAAGGACTATTTGCTGCAGCACCTGGGTAACAAGCCCTTCCCTGAAGAGAGATCTTGTGGCATGTATTCCTGCCCATACAGACCCTCTTCATACCACTGACAGTCACATCTGCATATATGCTCAGAGAACAGGCACCTTCAGGAACCTAGTAAGCCTCACTTCTTGAGAGGAATGAGGAAGAAAGGAAGAAAAGCAGAGACAAACAGCTATCCAGTCCACAACTGACACTGACTTTCACCATCCTCCACTGCCCATGCTAGATTCCCCCAACTCTCAGCTACCATCTCTGCTGGTCTCAGCAGCTTATTGTTTGACAGGTCCAAACTCTCATCCCAGAGGGGACTAGGTCCCCAGTATGCTGTTTTCAGGCTGGAGTTGCTATAACTGTCCATTTACAGTAAAAAGTGGGCAACAGGAAGGTATTAGTCTGTTTGGGCTGCCGTAACAGAAGACCACAGACTAAGTGGTCTAAACAACAGAAACTTATCTTCTCACACTTCTGGAAGCTAGAAGTCCAAGATAAATGTCCAGCAGGGTTGATTTATGATGAGGCCTCTTTTCCTGGCTTTGCAGGTGGTCACCTTCCACCTTCACCTACCATGCCCTCGCATGGCCTTTCCTCTTTACACATGCAGAGAGAGCTCTGCTATCTCTTCCTCTTCTTATAAATATACCAGTCTTATTGAAGTAGGGCTCTTCATTTTATCATAATTACCTCTTTAAGTGCCCTATCTCCAAATGTAGTCACATTGGGGGTTAGGACTTCCACATACAAATTTGGAGGGGTGGGACACAATTCAATCCATAAGAAGGGGCATCAACGGGTACCTAAATAGTCCACCTTGGTTCTTTAAGTATCGTCCCGCCCCAACTGCATATCAGAAGTCCTAGTCCTCCTGATGATCAGGATCAATGACTCCTGCCAAGATGGTATCTCTACTCCTTGCCTGTTAGTCTCTGGACGCAAGGAATTCAAAGTGCCCAGTTGGCTGATGTAGACTGTGGATCCTGGCAAAAGGGTGCTCACTTTGTGGACCAAGACATCTAACTGTCAGAGTCTAGAGTTGCAGGGGCCCCCACTCAGGTCATTATGAGTGACAGTAACTGAGATCACCATTGCTTCCACTCTACAGTTCTGCCAAAGATAAGCACAGCTGAGCAGTGGTCAAAGTGGAAACATTTTATTCATTAACTACTGAGAGTAGGGCAAACAGCTGAGCTTCATTCCCATTTATGAAGAGGTGATCTGGGCATGTAAAAGGGAGAATGAAGGAGGAGGGAGAAATTATGCATATAAAGCATACCTTTCAAAGTTTTAGTCAACATGAATTACCTACTAATATTATTTTCTTTGCATTTCCAAAACAGACAATTGGGTAAAAATTTTTATCTGTGGCTTTGTGACAGCGTCAAGCTAACAGGTTTCCATGAATAATCGCCCATGTAACACCAACTATGAACACAACAAGAAATAATAATCACATCACAATAACTAACATTTGATGTATATCTATGTGCCAAGGACTATACTATTTTACATGTATTATTTCTTTAATATCCACAAACTTTCTATTAGGTAGTTACTATATATTTTTAAATTCTAAGTCCTAAGGAAAGAAACATGGCCTAGACTTATTTTAAAAATAAACATGTTACCTGCATACTTCAAACTACATAGTCCCCAAATACATGAAACAGTTCTCTATAATGAATCAAGTACCTAAATAATAAATTTTTCATAAAGTAAAAGCTCACCATATACTCTCTCACTGAGAAAAACAGTGAGATTTGGAGGAATTGTTAAATGACTTGGCTATAAAAGAATAGGATTTATTGTCCTACAAAAGCGAACTTTTTGATGGAATTTACTCTGTTCATCTCACAAGAAGAAAAATAAAATCAAAGCAAAGTGTCTGCTCTTGTCCTCCAGTGCCAGTCAATGTCATTTGAAACCTTCTCATTACTCTGTAAAGGCCGAATCTATGGACTTGCACCAACCACTATACTTGAGTACATTAGAGGAGAAAAAGAAAAGGCAAGACGTGTGGTTATATATTGTCCCAGCTGACATCACCGTGACTGGGGTTCACCCATCTCCTGAACCACAGCACAAACATTAATACATTGTGGGATATAATTCCCGGTCCAACTTAAGTAGTTGCTTAAAGTGGATTCTACTGTCTTTAAAATTCTCTGACCTAAATAAAACAAAGCTCAATAACTTTTGATTTTATTTAAATTGTCACATTGCCATCTTGTGGCTGCAGTTGGTAGAAGAGGCAACTGATGATCACTGATGCCTCTCCCTCTGCATTAACCTTGGGTTTGAACTTTGAACTTGAGTTATAAGGGCATGATCTCATCTCAACTGCCTGAGTGAACCACTGAAGGCTAAAAATGCTCTGTTGCTCTGACTGGGAGCTCTTCAATCTGACAGAGGACAGCAGACCTTCTACATAATATGGGGATGTGACTGCTGAGAAGGAAAGGCTTCTTCTAAATTAAGTATAAAATAAATAGAAACGAAGTTAAAATCTGAAAAGGACTTGGTATGAAGCATCATGAGGTCAGATGTGCCCAGGAGCATCTACTATTTTCTCTAACTCAGACAGTTACAGAATGAGTGCTTTTCAACAGCACTAACAGATTGACATCCAACTCGTGGAGCTACAGATAAGTTTAAAGTAGAAGCCACTCTAAGCAAAGTCTCCCTGATTAGCTGATTTGAGAGCTCCACTAAGGACTGCAAGACAAATATAATTCCCATGCCCACTTTACTGCCTTAAATTCCCAATTTTGAGGGGTTTTTAAAAAATCTTTATTTGAAACAAAAATGGTATGCCCTAGTATGGCTGCATATTAACATCTAATTATATTTGCCTGTGGATTCATTAATTCACCAAATTTGTCAACTTTAGTATCGGCTCTAATTGGAAAAGTGTGAATTTTGTAAAGTAGAGGTTGTCTTTCTAGTATACTCCTGAGCAGGGAAATTTTCAAGAGAAAGAAAATGCATCTGCATGACCAAATAGGCAGTTTCTGCTAAGTTAGCTGGAGAAGAGCAGGGTAAATAATGGTCTAGGGAGCCTGGGAGGAAGGAAAGAAGAACAAAAGTCAGGGCAGGGCATTTCAAGAAAAGTTACAGGATCTGGAATACTTCATTTTAGACTGCCTTACTTGGGGACTGCTTTATAATCTATGACTCATGACTATCTCTATGATACTCCAAGAAAACCTGGTAGAGAACAAGAGGCAGTTCCCAAGAATCTGGCATCATGGCCAAAGTGAGTAATCACAAGGCTGAAGAGATTCAAAGACCTTCAACTTACCTGGTAGAGCTCTTCTGCAAGGGAATGCTCCAGAAACACAGCTTAGCTGCTCTACAGATATGTTATTATTTCCAAAACCTTACTCATCATGGAAGAATTCTGCTGATTAATAACTTCAAGGCAAGAAAGAGTTCTTGCTATTTTTCAACTTGCCTCGGCTAGTCATCAAACTGTGGGGAAGATGTAAACTGTTTATTAGGTTTAAAGTGCCATTCTCCATTTCCTTTAAATCCCTAAATTTCCACTAATCTTAAAAATATTTTATGTTCTTACTACAGTCCTCTATTCACTCAAGAGATGATCATTTTTATAACCAGTAGAAATATGTCTCTCTATCTCCACTTCAGTAAATGATTTCTACCCCCATATTTATTGCCTACTGTTAAAAGATACGTAGTCAAGATTATAATGTGGAGAACATTTGCTGTCCTTAAACGCATGGATGCTCACTTTAGAAGTCAGCAGAGCTATCACTCCGTCTCAGATAATGGCCTACACTTTGATCATTATGGTAATTGCTTGACGATGGTCAGCAGATCACTAGAGACATTTGGAAATAAAATTACAAAATTGACTTGCTCTTGAAATAGAAGGAAACAATGAAGAGAAATCATTTTAATAGAAATAGGAATTCTACTTATCTCAAATATGAATCCTCTGAGGATATTCGTATTAGGGATTTAGACAAATATCATTATAAGGAATTTTTGACTTAAGGAAACTGAATATAACCTATACAGAGGAGACATTCTGAGAAATTGAAGCACTGGCTTCAGTTTTAACAGACATCTTTATTTGCATCCAATAGTTGCTCAAAGGAATGAACTCCAGAAAGTGAGACCACTGGGTCAATTATAATTTATAATTTTTACATTGCAAAATTTATAAAATACCAACTTAGGTGAAACTTAAAACGTACTTGTGCATATTTCTGTTACTGTGTTGCAGAGGCCTCAGCTTAAGCCTACCTTGTGTCCTTTGCTAGGAATCAGAGTTGGCCAGGCATGACAGATGTCTGAGGAAGGAGGTGGGCAGTCAGGTAAGTTTTGTGACCTGAGCTGATCCTCATGAGAGAGATGGATGCACCAAGTCTTAGCCCACCCCCACACCGGAATCTGAGCCACGTGGTAAGGGGGGCTGGAGGCATATATAACTGAGCTATATTCATGACGTTCTAGGTTTGGCTCTAGTCTTTCAGTAAGAAAATATAAGCTTGAATCAGAAAATCAACATTCTCTCCAGTTCTGATAAATACTCAGCATAGTTCCAGGGACTGTAGGACCCACCACTTTGGGTCCCAACTTTGTGAGTATCAAAATCTAGGTTCTGGCACTGAAACTGACATTATCAAGGTGGCCATCAGCTATAGTGACAGACACATACCCATGCTTTTCACAGCCAACAGCCATCATGGAGACAGCCGGAGCTGCAGAGGAAGAATATGGCCAGTGTTCACCAGGTAACTGAAGAGAGACAAGCTGATCACCTCTTCTGCCCTCTTTTCCTCTTCTGGGGGCTTGGCATGAGTGGCATAATTAAGAGCAAGGCTTGGGCTTCCCTGGTGGTGCAGTGGTTAAGAATCCGCCTGCCATTGCAGTGGACATGAGTTTGAGCCCTGGTCCGGGAAGATCCCACATGCCATGGAGCAACTAAGCCCGTGCACCACAACTACTGAGCCTGTGCTCTAGAGCCCGTGAGCCACAACTACTGAGCCCATGTGCCACAACTAATGACGCCCAGGAGCCTAGAGCCCATGCTCCGCAACAAGAGAAGCCACCACGATGAGCAGCCCGCACATCGCAATGAAAAGTAGCCCCCACTCGCAGCAACCAGAGAAAGCCCAGGCACAGCAATGAAGACCCAATGCAGCCGAAAATAAATAAATACATTTATTAAAAAAAAAAAAGAAAAAAAGAGCAAGGCTTCTAATGTATAGCTGCAGCCTTTAATTAAGCTCACATCTGATAAAGTCTTTTCTCTAGCCTGGAATGTTACCTTGTTACAAAGCCATAGCCTAGCCCCTCCTAACTGCTTCATCAATATATAGAGCAGTATAGGTGCAGTAACTGCCCCCAAGCCTTTATCAAGGGAAGAATGAGTATTGCAAAGCAAGACTAGCCCTTTGTGTGCTAATCTTCCTTATGTATCTGCATAATTGCCAACTTATTCAGACCCCAGTTTTTATTACTGGTGGTGTATTAATTTGAAAAGCATGCAATCTAATTTTGTGATCATCAGTTGAGCTCACAATGTAAGCTCTGAAAAAATTACACATTTGGTCTGACAGTACAACTGATATGAAAATCATAATTGGTTAATGAATATAGAGCAATTGGGTAGCATTCATTTTTCTGATTACTTTCACACGTTTTCTTCAACTGGTTTTACTATTATCACATATTCCTTTTTATTTTTAACTTCCATTTACCAAAACAGGAAAGATATGGACACTAACTTGAAAAAGCCTCAGAATAACATGAGTATATACATCTACAGTTGCCCTGAACAACAACGAGCAGGAAGCTGCTGGTGTTCTGGCTCCATTTGGGGCCTTGTTACTGATGAATAACACTCTTCAAGTCACAAGATACACAGATCTGAAAAAAACAGTTTGTAAACTCTCAGCTACCCAAGAAAATTCTCAAAGTACATGAAAGTCTAGTTTTAACCCTGGTGTCTTGCTTGTCTTCTCATGTTACCTTTCCCTTAACAGAAGCCTGAATTGGGTAGGTGAGAAAAGCACTAAGTATAGGATGAAGAATAGAGTTAAAACTGTAAGACATTGATGAAAGAAACTGATGACACAAACAGATGGAAAGATACACTGTGCTCATAGATTGGAAGAATTAATATTGTTAAAATGACCATACTACCCAGAGTAACCTACAGCTTCAACACAATCCCTACTTAAATACCAATGGCATTGTTCACAGAACTAAAACAAATAATTTTAAAATTTGTATGGAAACACAAAAGACCCCAAATAGCCAAACCAATCTTAAGAAGAACAAAGCTGGAGGTATCACACTCCCTGACTTCAAACTGTGCTACAGAGCTACAGTCATCAAAACAGTATGGTACTGGCACAGAAACAGACAGGTGAATCAATAGAACAGAATAGAGAACCCAGAGATGAATCTACCTTTACTTGGGCAATTAATCTATGACAAAGAAGGTAAGAATGTTCAATGGAGAAAAGGCAGTCTCTTCAATAAACAATGACAGGAAAGCTGGACAGCTACATGCAAAACAATCAAAATGGACTACTTTCTCACACCATATACAAAAATACATTCAAAATGAATTAAAGACTTAAATATAAGACTTGAAACTATAAAACTTCTAGAAGAAAACATAGGCAGTATGCTCTTTGACATCTTAATTTTTTTTTTTTTTTGGATATGTCTCCTCAGGCAAGGGAAACAAAGCAAAAATAAACAAACGGGACTATATCAAACTAAAAAGCTTTCGTAGTGTGAAGGAAACTATCAACAAAAAAAGAAGGCCACCTACTGAATGAGAGAAGACATTTGCAAATGATATATCCAATAATGGTTAATATCCAAAATATACAAAGAACTCATAAAACTCAACATCAAACAAACAACCCAATTAAAAAATGGACAGAGGAACTGAAGAGACATTTTTTCAAAGAAGACAGATGGCCAGCAGGCACATGAAAAGATGTTCAACATCACTAATCATCAGGGAAATGCAAATCAAAACCACGAGGTATCTCCTTCCACCAGTCAGAATAGCTATTATCAGAAAGACAAGAAATAACAAGTGTTGGAGAAGGATGTGGAGAAAAGGGAACCCTCATGTACCACTGGTGGGAATGTCAATTGGTGCAGCCAGTACAGAAAACAATACAGAAGTTCCTCAAATAACTGAAGGTAAAACTACCATACAATCCAGTAATTTCACTCCTGGGTATTTAACCAAAGAAAATGAAAACACTAATTAGAAAAGATACGTGCACCCTTATGTTCATAGCAGCATTATTTACAATAGCCAAAAATATGGAAGCAACCTAAGTGCCCGTTAATAGATGAATGAATAAAGATGTTGTGTATATATACAATGAAATAATTCCTAGCCATAAAAAAGAATGAAATATTGTATTTGTGACAACATGGATGGACGTAGAGGATATTATGCTTAGTGAAATCAGTCAAAGACAAATACTGTATGATTTCATTTACACGTGGAATCTAAAAAACAAAAAAAATGAACAAATGTAACAAAACAGAAACGAAGTCATAAATACAGAGGACAAACAGGTGGCTGCCAGAGGGGAGGGAAGTAGGGGGAAGAGAGAAATAGGTGAGGGAGATTAAGAGGTACAAACTTCTAGTTGAAATAAAGAAGTGTCACAGGTATAAAATGTATAGTGTGGAGAATATAGTCAACAATTATGTAATATCTTTGCATGGAGACATCGCTAAATAGACTTATTGCTCTTTTTGAAATGTATAGATATATCAAATCACTATATTGTGTAACAGGAACTAACATATGTTGTAGGTCAATTATACTTCAAAAACAAGCAAACTAATTCATAGAAAAAGAGATCAGGTTTATGGTTACCAGAGACAGTGAGTGGGGGAGGAGGAATTGGATGAAGGCAGTCAAAAGGTACAAACTTCTGGTTATAGGATAAATAAGTATACTAGGGATGTAAAGTACAACATGATAAATATAATTAACACTCCTGTATGTTACATATGAGAGTTGTTAAGAATAAATCTTAAGAGTTCTCATCACAAGGAAAACAAATTTTTCTTCTACATCTTTAATTTTTTATATATATGAGATGATGGATGTTCACTACACATACTGTGGTAATCATTTCATGATGTATTTAAGTCTAATAATTATGCTGTACACATTAAACTTATACAGTGATGTATGTCAATTACATCTCAATAAAACTGAAAGAAAACAAAAAGAATAAAGCCAAGACTGGGCAGAATGACAACCTAAGCAAGTTGGAGAAATTTGACTTTGACCACAGATAACCACTAAAATGACATGCAAAGGCAGGTATGATTGAAGGTTAAGAGTGAATTTACCTACCCCAGCAGGAAACTACAGAAACCTATCTTGCTATGATTCTCAACTCTTGACTGAAGCAACAGTCTGCTTCTCACCTCTACCCTCTCCCCCACCCAAGCTCAAAAGGCCATCCCAGTTTTGCAAATTCCACATGGACTAGGCAACCACTTTTTCAAATTTTACTCAAGACATATTACATTTAAATATGAACCATTCAACCAAATAATTCAGGGAAGTAGGAAAAAACATCTAAGCCTCTAAATTGTCTTATGCTATGTCTAAATGCATAGACTAAAAGAAGTAGAAACTGTATTCCATGATTATGGAAAAAAAAACAGAAAAATTCTCATCCCCACCTAATATTAAAAACTATTCCTTTTCCAATTAGATTTTTCTGATCTTTTTAATAATACATTTCTGCTTGTTATTGATAATTGACCTCACAGTCATAGTCATTTGTAGTTTAGGCGACATAGAGTCACTGAAATTGATTAAAACTACATGTTTCTTTTCATTCTATGGCAGTATCCCTCCTCATCGCTGCTCTCTGTCTAAGATTTTCTTTGTAAAAATCACAATTTCACTTCCCACCTGCAAAAGTGTACTTAACTGATCTCTAAAGACACAAGTTTGTTTTTTCCTTTTTATTGTGTTTCATTTAAAAATTAGAGATTTTATATAAATTTCCATCAAAAATCTTCATTGCAGTTTAGTTTTTTTAATTATTAGTGATGGAAAGTGGTGCCTTCACACTATTATCAAAAATATATTTTAATTAATGCTGGCCATCTGGAATGATCTTGGAAAATATTAAAGTAAGGAATAGGATTCCTTTAATCAGCTCCATCATCTTTCCCCATGTGTTTACGAGAGTTTCTTAATTTTTCTGGTTTATATTTTACTTCAATATTTTCTAATCATTTATTGAACTTTTCTTTTAGGCCTAGTATGTAACATTTGGCATTTAGGGAAAATAGTCCATGAATACATGAAATTTGTATTGATTATACCACATAAAATACAACATACATCTAGTGGTTCTGCTTATTTACTGAATTATTTATATCAAATTAATTATATAAAGATTATTTTGGTGCTTATTATATGGCAGGTTCTCATTTAAATTTTATCTACATGACCAGTCACAGATTCACTTTTTTTAGTCTCCAACTACAATTATATACCTGTATAAATTCTTTGTTTTGTTTGTAGAAATCTTCATGTTCTATATTTTGATTTTGTTATTCAACATTAGTACTTCTATTTGTTATTACATAATGATTATTGTTATTGTACTTTATTACTTGCTATCCATGCTTTAATTTTAGTCTAATTGAATTCAGTTCACTATATCTTTCATTGGTATCTAATGTTTTTGTCAAGATTTCTAGCTTGCAAATGCCATGTTGTTGAATTACACTGGTTTTAAACAGTCAAATCTGAGATTCTTTACTATCAAGCAAAAAAGTGTGGACCACTTATACTCTCATTACTATAATAATTATATTAAGATTGATTTCAGTTTTCCCATTTGATGCTTTTCCCTTCCATGTTGACACTTTAAAATTTTTGTTCTCATTGTATGCACTAGCATATATTTATATTTGTTTTTATTTTTCACAAATATTCTAGATTTCTTTACTAGTGATAATTTCAAAACACAATTCACAAATATTTTAATAAGCTGTATATTTGTAAAAATCTAATAAGAAAAATGACTTTAAATTTACTTTTATAAAGGGCCACTATAAAGAAATGTCTTGACTAAACGTGAAGATGGCAGAGTAGAAGGACGTGCTCTCACTCCCTCTTGCAAGAGCACTGGAATCACAACTAACTGCTGAACAATCATCGACAGGAAGACACTGGAACTCACCAAAAAAGATACCCCACATCCAAAGACAAAGGAGAAGCCACAGTGAGATGGTAAGAGGGGCACAATCACAATAAAATCAAATCCCATAACTGCTGGGTGGGTGACTCACAAACTGGAGAACATTTATACCACAGAAGTCCACCCACTGGAGTGAAGGTTCTGAGCCCCATGTCAGGCTTCCCAACCTGGGGGTCTGGCAATGGGAGGAGGAATTCCTAGAGAATCAGACTTTGAAGGCTAGTGGGATTTGACTGCAGGACTTCGACAGGACTGGGGGAAACAGAGACTCCACTCTTGAAGGGCACACACAAAGTAGTGTGCGTATTGGGACACAAGGAAAGGAGCAGTGCCCCATGGGAGACTGAACCAGACCTACCTGCTAGTGTTGGAGTGTCTCCTGCAGAGGTGGGGGGTAGCTGTGTCTCACCATGAGGACAAGGACACTGGCAGCAGAAGTTCTGGGAAGTACTCCTTGGCGTGACCCCTCCCAGAGTCCGCCATTAGCCCCAACAAAGAGCCCGGACAGTCTCCAGTGTTGGGTTGCCTCAGGCTAAACAACCAACAGGGAGGGAACCCAGCCCCACATATCAGCAGTGAAGCGGATTAAAGTCTTACTGAGCTCTGCCCACCAGAGCAACATCCAGCTCTACCCACCACCAGTCCCTCCTATCAGGAAACTGGCACAAGCCTCTTAGATAGCCTCATCCACCAGAGGGCAGACAGCAGAAGCAAGAAGAACTACAATCCTGCATCCTGTGGAACAAAAACCACAATCACAGAAAGACAAGATGAAAAGGCAGAGGGCTATGTACCAGATGTAGGAACAAGATAAAACCCCAGAAAAAAAACTAAATGAAGCGGAGATAGGCAATCTTCCAGAAAAAGAATTCAGAATAATGATAGTGAAGATGATCCAGGACCTCGGAAAAAGAATGGAGAAAAAGATCGAGAAGATGCAAGAAATGTTTAACAAAGACCTAGAAGAATTAAAGAACAAACAAACAAATATGAACGATACAATAACTGAAATGAAAAATACACTAGAAGGAATCAATAGCAGAATAACTGAGGCAGAAGAACGGATAAGTGACCTGGAAGACAGAATGGTGGAATTCACTGCTGCAGAACAGAATAAAGAAAAAAGAATGAAAAGAAATGAAGACAGCCTAAGAGACCTCTGGGACAACATTAAACGCAACAACATTCGCATTTTAGGGGTCCCAGAAGGAGAAGAGAGAGAGAAAGGACCCGAGAAAATAGTTGAAGAGATTATAGTCGAAAATTTCCCTAACATGGGAAAGGAAATAGTCACCCAAGTCCAGGAAGCACAGAGAGTCCCATACAGGATAAACCCAAGGAGAAACACGACAAGACACATAGTAATCAAATGGGCAAAACTTAAAGACAAAGAAAAATTATTGAAAGCAGTAAGGGAAAAACAACAAATAACATACAAGGGAACTCCCATAAGGTTAACAGCTGATTTCTCAGCAGAAACTCTACAAGCCAAAAGGGAGTGGCATGACATATTTAAAGTGATGAAAGGGAAGAACCTACAACCAAGATTACTCTACCCCTCAAGGATCTCATTCAGATTCAATGGAGAAATCAAAAGCTTTACAGACAAGCAAAAGCTAAGAGAATTCAACACCACCAAGCCAGCTCTACAACAAATGCTAAAGGAACTTTGCTAAGTGGGAAACACAAGAGAAGAAAAGTACCTGAAAAAACAAACTCAAAACAATTAAGACAATGGCAACAGGAACATACATATCAAACGTGAATGGATTACATGCTCCAACCAAAAGTCACAGGCTTGCTGAATGGATACAAAAACAAGACCCATCTATATGCTGTCTACAAGAGACCAACTTCAGACCTAGGGACACATACAGACTAAAAGTGAGGGGATGGAAAAATATATTCCATGCAAATGGAAATCAAAAGAAAGCTGGAGTAGCAATACTCATATCAGATAAAATAGACTTTAAAATAAAGAATGTTATAAGACACAAGGAAGGACACTACATGATGATCAAGGGATCAATCCAAGAAGAAGATATAACAATTATAAATATTTATGCACCCAACACAGGAACCCCTCAATACATAAGGCAACTGCTAACAGCTATAAAAGAGGAAATCGACAGTAACACAATAATAATGGGGGACTTTAACACCTCACTTACACCAATGGACATATCATCCAAAGAGAAAATTAATAAGGAACCACAAGCTTTAAATGACACAATAGACCAGATAGATTTAATTGATATTTATAGGACATTCCATCCAAAAACAGCAGATTACACATTCTTCTCAAGTGTGCACGGAACATTCTCCAGGACAGATCACATCTTGGGTCATAAATCAAGCCTCAGTAAATATAAGAAAGTTGAAATCATATCAAGCATCTTTTCTGACCACAACGCTATGAGATTAGAAATCAATTACAGGGAAAAAAACGTAAAAACAGAAACACATGGAGGCTAAACAATACATTACTAAATAACCAAGAGATCACTGAAGAAATCAAAGAGGAAATCAAAAAATACCTAGAAACAAATGACAGTGAAAACACGATGATCCAAAACCTATGAGATGCAACAAAAGCAGTTCTAAGTAGGAAGTTTATAGCAATACAATCCTACCTCAAGAAACAAGAAAAATCTCAAATAAACAATCTAACCTTACACCTAAAGGAACTAGAGAAAGAAAAACAAACACAACCCAAAGTTAGCAGAAGGAAAGAAATAAAGATCAGAGCAGAAATAAATGAAATAGAAACAAAGAAAACAATAGCAAAGATCAATAAAACTAAAAGTTGGTTCTTTGAGAAGATAAACAAAATTGATAAGCCATTAGCCAGACTCATCAGGAAAAAGAGGCAGAGGACTCAAATCAATATAAGTAGAAATTAAAAAGGAAAAGTTACAACAGACACTGCAGAAATACAAAGTATTCTAAGAGACTACTACAAGCAGCTCTATGCCAAAAAAATGGACAACCTGGAAGAAATGGACAAATTCTTAGAAAGGTATAACCTTCCAAGACTGAACCAGGAGGAGACAGAAAATATGAACAGACCCATCACAAGTAATGAAATTGAAACTGTGATTAAAAATCTTCCAACAAACAATAGTCCAGGACCAGATGGCTTTACAGGTGAATTCTATCAAACATTTAGAGAAGAACTAACACTCATCCTTCTCAAACTCTTCCAAAAAATTGCAGAGGAAGGAACACTCCCAAACTCATTCTATGAGGCCACCATCACCCAGATACCAAAACCAGACAAAGATACTACAAACAAAGAAAATTACAGGCAAATATCACTGATGAATATAGATGCAAAAATCCTCAACAAAATACTAGCAAACAGAATCCAACAACACATTAAAAGGATCATACACTATGATCAAGTGGGATTTATCCCAGGGATGCAAGGATTCTTCAATATACATAAATCAATCAATGTGATACACCATATTAACAAATTGAATAAAAAGCATATGATCATCTCAATAGATGCAGAGAAAGCTTTTGACAAAATTCAACACCCATTTACGACCAAAACTCTCCAGAAAGTGGGCATACAGGGAACCTACATCAACATAATAAAGGCCATATACGACAAACCCACAGCCAACATCATTCTCAATGGTGAAAAACTGAAAGCATTTCCTCCAAGATCAGGAACAAGACAAGGATGCCCACTCTCACCACTATTATTCAACATAGTTTTGGAAGTCCTAGCCACAGCAATGAGAGAAGGAAAGGAAATAAAAGGAATACAAATTGGAAAAGAAGAAGTAAAACTGTCATTGTTTGCAGATGACATGACACTACAGATAGAGAATCCTAAAGATGCCACCAGAAAACTACTAGAGCTAATCAATGAATCTGGTAAAGTTGCAGGATACAACATTAATGCACAGAAATCTCTTGCATTCCTATACACTAATGATGAAAAATCTGCCAAAGAAATTAAGAAAACACTCCCATTTACCACTGCAACAAAAAGAATAAAATACCTAGGAATAAACCTACCTAAGGAGACAAAAGACCTGTATGCAGAAAAGTATAAGACACTGATGAAAGAAATAAAAGATGATACCAACAGATGGAGAGATATACCATGTTCTTGGATTGGAAGAATCAACATTGTGAAAATGACTCTACTACCCAAAGCAATCCACAGATTCAGTGCAATCCCTATCAAACTACCAATGGCATTTTTCACAGAACTAGAACAAAAAATTTCACAATTTGTATGGAAACACAAAAGACCCTGAATAGCCAAAGCAGTCTTGAGGGAAAAAAACGGAGTGGAGGAATCAGACTCCCTGACTTCAGACTACAGTACAAAGCTACAGTAATCAAGACAATATGGTACTGTCACAAAACAGAAACATAGATCAATGGAACAGGATAGGAAGCCCAGAGATAAACCCACACACCTATGGTCAACTAATCTATGACAAAGGAGGCAAGGATATACAATGGAGAAAAGACAGTCTCTTCAATAAGTGGTGCTGGGAAAACTGGACAGCTACATGTAAAAGAATGAAATTAGAACACTCCCTAACACCATACACAAAAATAAACTCAAAATGGATTAGAGACCTAAATGTAAGACTGGACACTATAAAGCTGTTAGAGGAAAACATAGGAAGAACACTCTTTGACATAAATCACAGCAAGATCTTTTTTGATCCACCTCCTAGAGTAATGGAAATAAAAACAAAAATAAACAAATGGGACCTAATGAAACTTAAAAGCTTCTGCACAGCATAGGAAACCATAAAGAAGACAAAAAGACAACTCTCAGAATGGGAGAAAATATTTGCAAACGAATTAACGGACAAAGGATTAACCTCCAAAATATATAAACAGCTCATGCAGCTCAATATTAAAGAAACAAACAACCCAATCCAAAAATGGGCAGAAGACCTAAATAGACATTTCTCCAAAGAAGACATACAGATGGTCAAGAAGCACATGAAAAGCTGCTCAACATCACTAATTATTAGAGAAATGTAAATCAAAACTACAATGAGGTATCACCTCACACCAGTTAGAATGGGCATCATCAGAAAATCTAGAAACAACAAATGCTGGAGAGGGTGCGGAGAAAAGGGAACCCTCTTGCACTGTTGGTGGGAATGTAAATTGATACAGCCACTATGGAGGACAGTATGGAGGTTCCTTAAAAAACTAAAAATAAAATTACCATATGACCCAGCAATCCCACTACTGGACATATTCCCAGAGAATACCATAATTCAAAAAGACACATGCACCCCAATGTTCATTGCAGCACTATTTACAATAGCCAGGACCTGGAAGCAACCTAAATGCCCATCGACAGATGAATGGATAAAGAAGATATAGTACTTATATACAATGGAATATTACTCAGCCATAAAAAGGAAGGAAATTGGGTCATTTGTAGAGAGTGGTTGGATCTAGAGACTGTCATACAGAGTGAAGTAAGTGAGAAAGAGAAAAACAAATATTGTATGTTAACGCATATATGTGGAACCTAGAAAAATGGTACAGATGAACCGGTTTGCAGGGCAGAACTTGAGACACAGAACAAACATATGGACACCAAGGGGGGAAGCGGCGAGGGGCAGTGGTAGTGGTGGGATAAACTGGGAGATTGGATTGACATATATACACTAATATGTATAAAATGGATATCTAATAAGAACCTACTGTATAAAAAAATAAATAAAATAAAATTCAAAAATTAAAAAAAAACAGCTGTCTTGTCACATATTATAAGAAAAATGTCATCAGAAATATAGTGTTGCATTCAGGCTGACTAAATTTAAGACTGTGTGATCTGCACTGTCATTGATCTTTACCCTTAGAAAACAATTCCATTTCAATAGCAAAAGACATGTGCATTAGCATTACAAAGAACTCTACCTCCCCCTTGTGTTTACCATGTTTTTTGATGGGTAAGTTTATTTACTTAGTCATGATGCTGGACACAGATCTATGGCTTCATCGTGATTCCCCATGTATACTCTTTCTCACAATGGTTGCCATATCCTTGTTACTTCTCTATTTCTATCTTGATTAGGCAGCTGTTGCTAAATTATCTTAATTCTCACTGTCATCTTACACAAAGGAAATCAAAAGTGCTCTGAATTTTACTTCAAGCAGTTTATATCATTTACAGTCTTATGATGTAGATGGCTACCTTTTCCACAAGTGCAAATAATCTTTCCACTGTTAAAATCGAAAACAAATGAGACCAACCTCGAAAATTCCCTGAGCAGACAAAACCAGTTTAGTCATATAAACAGCTTAATTTAGCTTATTTTGCAAGACTACCTTGAACTGGGTCATTACTTGTTTGTCCCTCTGGAAATCATAAGCAAAACTTAAAACTGTTTCCCAAGATTGATATGAGGTAACCACTAACCAATTCCCTATCATTTAAGATTCTAATATCATAACCAATCACTGTGAATAATCAAAGTCACAGCCTTCTCACTATGCTGCTTTACAACAATATACCCTTCAGCCTCATTCCATTTTTTAGTTTGCTCCTGATTCACGAACTGCCTTTCGGTGTGTGCAATATAAGCTTTGATTAATTACTACTTCGTTGATTCGCTGGTTTTACTGTTGTTTTTTCTGAACTTGTGACACCACCTCTTCCAAAATTCATGCTTTAAAAATATCGTTGTAGGACTTCCACCTCTAACTAATAGAGGATTAAGTTGTATCAGGTCAACCTTCCTATGAGTAAAACATTTCTGACAACATCAAGGACCTACAATTGCCGGCAAGACTTGGCGTTCTAAGATATTTGTGGCAGACCGATGTCAAAAATGCCCCCAGTTTTCCACTCTTCCCGTTTGCACCCACTCCCTTTGCATTTGGACTTTGCAGACCCTCCCATTAAAGGTGGAATCGTGTCCCACACCCTTGGGTATAGAGGTGGATTTGGGACTTGCTTTTGGCCAAGAGAATGCAACTGAAGACGTGCTGTGCCAGTTCCAAGCCTAATCCTCCAGAAGCTTTTGGAATTTTCTCTCATGGGTGCCCACCACTGCCACGTTAACGTCTTTAATGAATGACACACACGTAAGATGAGACACGCGGAGAACAGCTAAGGTGCCCAGGCTCTCAGCCAACCAACCTTCAGAAGCACAACTGTCTAGTTACTTGTAACTGTGTAAGATAAACGAGGAAACCCAGCTCAAAGAAAAGAAGTCCTCCGCAGAGTCCAGCCTAAACTGCAAGCCTACAGAACCATCGTTAAATAAATGTTTGGTATTTTAAGCTGCTAATTTGTGGCGTGGTTTGTTTCACAGCAGTTGCTACTAGTGTGATCCTGGAAGAAAGGAAAGTACAAAAACCGAGGTCTAGTGAAACTATCCTTCAACCAGAAAGGAGAAATAAAGATATTATCAGACAAAGGAAAATTAAAAGAATTTATCGCTAAAAGACCGACCACTGAAGAACGGCGAGGCCTCCCGGACGCCCAGGAGCGACCCTGAGCCCTGAGCCCCGCGCCCCGCGCTCTGCGCTCCCGCCCCAGCGCCGCCACCCGCCTCGCCCACTTCCCACCTGTCCTCGCGCCTCTCCGGGGCCAACGGCGCGGTCGCAGTCGCTGTCCCGCTGCAACGTGGCCTCGTCTTTCGGCCTGACCCGGCCTGCCGCCGGCGTCCATCAGGCTGGATCTGAGCTCTCCGCGCCGCGCACCCACGGGAACAAGCCCATCCGCCGCAACAAGGATCAGCTGCGGGGTCTCCGCCTCCCTTCGCCCGGAGAAGCTGCACCACCTGGAGGTGCTGAACGTTAAAAGTTGCCTCCGAGAAAACCTCCCAGAAAAGAGGAAAGTTTTGAAGACGTATGTACTTAGTACATCTTAGTATGTACTAAGAAAACCGAGAAATCAAATATAGAAGAAAGCACCATTTCAAGTCAAAAAAAAAAAAAAAGTAGAATTCTCTTGCTTAAAAAAAGTTAATGCTTGAGATGGAATGATATGCATTTGACTTGTTAAACAGCCTGTTCCTGAACCAAAACACCTGTCACCACTATGTCGTAAAAGTTTCAGTCTCATAGTTAGCATTGAATACTTACTTTCTCTAATAAGAAAACCACACCTTAGATTGGAGCAAACTGCAGTTCTAGGGCAATCAGAGAAGTTACCTAAGGATATAGCTCTCTCCTCTAAAGCTCAGCTTCACAGCAGCAGATGATTCAGGTACAGGGGAAGTGCAAACTAAGGTGCTTAATCTGTGATCACCATCATTTGCTGTGAATTAAAATTAAAATCTATATTCACTCACTAGACCCAGCCCTTACTCAGCTGTATAATCTCACTACCGAGGATAAACCAATCATCCACGCCTGACACTGTTACTTACCAGGGTTCTTGGCCTCCTTAATCAATAGAAATTGACCAGAGGCTGGGCAAGAAATTCAGGCAAAGCTTTATTGGGGCCCCTGCTGCAGCAGGGGGGAGCAGAACAAGAAACAGTTTCCCTTGCTGTCTGGCTCCCCGGGGGAGTGGGGGAGCTTATTCCTTATATGGGGTGAGGGTAGGGGTGTGTCCAGGGGGTCAGCTGGAAGGGTGGCTTAGGTGGTCTGCCCACCCCTTAAGTGGTGTTGTGTGCAGGGGGCATGTGCAGTACCCACAGGGGGCATGTCACTTTCAGTCAGTCAACATCACCAGAAAATATAAAAAAGAAATCTTTCTTTTTAATATCCTGTAATAAACCATAATGGAAAAGAATATATATATGTATATGTATAACTGAATCACTTT
This sequence comes from Balaenoptera physalus, assembly GCF_965194825.1. Classification (NCBI taxonomy): domain Eukaryota; kingdom Metazoa; phylum Chordata; class Mammalia; order Artiodactyla; family Balaenopteridae; genus Balaenoptera; species Balaenoptera physalus. Next base: position 94,955,970 of record NC_138890.1, on the reverse strand, counting down.
GCTGTACACCAGAAACAAACACAACGTTGTAAATCAACTATACTTCAATACAAAATAAGAAATCTTTCTCTTTTCTAAGAGTCTTGCCCAACAGTTTTCTCATTGCTACAAAGTTGGTGGAGTGTCTCTTATCTGCTGGAGAGGAAGAGATACTCATACCAGAGAAGAGACACACATGCTCCTACTTGCATGCTAGGAAGTAGATTCTGGACAGCTGACTTTTCATCTGCCCAACTGTGTAACAGCTGCAGTGCCCAGTGTTCCAAGTATGCCAAGTTGACGCAGGATTAATTCTGTCAGAGTCACTTCTACCTGAGCTAAAGAGTTGCCATGTCTCTGTCACACATCTCTATTAAAAGTTCTGTGGTGATAAGGTCGTGATGCTTTTACTGAACTTTCTCACCCTAGCACATGCTTCAATAGTTCAAGGAACTTGAAAGATACTTTTCACTTCTTCCTTTCCCTTACTCCATTCCCATCTTTATTCCCCACACTTATGTAAAACATTAGTATAATAAGAAAAGTCACAAGAATCCCCCCCACACACAAAAGAATGGCTATAACAGTTCTTGAAAGAGAAAGCAAATGATAAAAGAAAGAATCCTGGAGCATCAGGAAAGAAAAAATAGTGGAAAGAGGAGAAAAATGGGTAAATGCAATAGACTATCTTTCTTCTCATGAGTTTTCTAAATCATATGTGATGACTAAGATACAAATTTTAACACCAACTGATACTCAGGACAGTGATACTTAACAATGGAAAGAGTAAACATCCTCAGTGGAAGTAAGTTTTCCACACTTCACTTGAAATGGTAGAGCGTTGATACTGGTAAACTCTGATAAGTCACACATGCATACTGTAACACTCAGTGTAACCCCTAAGAAAACTATACAAACTATACACTCAAAAACACTATAAATAAATCAAGATGGAATCCTAAAAAATGTTCAGTTAACTCACAAGAAGGAATGAAAAGAGTAACAGAAGAATGGGAAAAGGAAAACAAATAAATAAATGGCAAACTTAAACCCTAACATATCAATAATTATCTTAAATGTAAATGACTTAAATATACCAATTAAAAGATAGAGACTGGCAGAGTGCATTATAAATAAAACAAAGAGAAACGTGACAAATAACATTAAGGTAACATCAACTGTAATGTTATCTTAATAAGATGTAAAGTAAATGCCACATTACTTCAGTGGTATTTCTCCCCAAAACCCATAACCCAGGCTTATCTTGATTTAAAAAAAAATAAACATATCCCAATTGAGAGACATTCTACAAAATATTTGGCCACTAATTCTCAAACCTGTCAAAGTCATCAAAGGAGGAAATTCTGAGAAATTCTGAGAAAATATCACAATCAAGAGGATCCTGCCAACAGACACATGAAAGAATGCTCAACATCATTAATCATTAGGGAAATGCAAATCAAAACTACAATGCGATATCATCTCACACCAGTCAGAATGGCCATCATCAAAAAATCTACAAACAATAAATGCTGGAGAGGGTGTGGAGAAAAGGGAACCCTCTTGCACTGTTGGTGGGAATGTAAATTGATACAGCCACTATGGAGAACAGTATGAAGGTTCCTTAAAAAACTAAAAATAGAACTACCATATGACCCAGCAATCCCACTACTGGGCATATACCCTGAGAAAACCATAATTCAAAAAGAGTCATGTACTGCAATGTTCATTGCAGCTCTATTTACAATAGCCAGGACCTGGAAGCAACCTAAATGCCCATCGACAGGTGAATGGATAAAGAAGATGTGGCACATATATACAATGGAATATTACTCAGCCATAAAAAGAAACGTAGTTGAGTTATTTGTAGTGAGGTGGATGGACCTAGAGTCTGTCATACAGAGTGAAGTAAGTCAGAGAGAAAAACAAATACCGTATGCTAACACATATATACGGAATGTAAAAAAAAAAAAAAAAGGTCATGAAGAACCTAGGGGCAAGACGGGAATAAAGATGCAGACCTACTAGAGAATGGACTTGAAGACACGGGGAGAGGGAAGGGTAAGCTGGGACAAAGTGAGAGAGTGGTAGTGTATATATGGACATATATACACTACCAAATGTAAAATAGATAGCTAGTGGGAAGCAGTCGCATAGCACAGGGAGATCAGCTTGGTGCTTTGTGACCAGCTAGAAGGGTGGGATAGGGAAGGTGGGAGGGAGACGAAAGGGGGAGGAGATATGGGGATATATGTATATGTATAACTGATTCACTTTGTTATAAAGCAGAAACTAACACACCATTGTAAAGCAATTATACTCCAATAAAAATGTTAAAAAAAAAAAAAGTAGAGGATCCTGAGGAAACATGACTACTGGATGATCCTGGTAAAGAAAACAACATTAGGAGAAAACTGAGGAATTCTGAGTAAAATATAAATTTTAATAAATAATAATGTCACAATATTAGTTCATTAATTTTGACAAAAGTACCTTAATAGTTTCAAATACTAATAGGAAAGAGTGAATGGAGGATCTATGGGAACCCTCTGGTTTACTTGCAAATTTTTTTGTGCAAAATACTGTAAATCTAAAACTGTCCTGAAATTTAAAAATTTTAATAATTGAATAATCAAATGATCATCTATTGAAATAACTGTCTTATATGCTTCCTCCTTAATATCCTAGATCTGACTGTTTTATAGCAGTCCTGAACTAAGCAGTGCTCATGTTTCACAGCAGAATGTTGTAATGCAAACTTCGTTGTAAGCTTCAGCTTGATATTTAGAAAGGAACACTCTGCCAAAAATCTTACTGCAATATGTTTCACTGTACATTTGTACATCATATGTCATCGTCAATATGTCAATAAAGCCAAATGCCACACGACTCCCAGTCTCCCTTCTATGAGGCAACACATTTATAGTTATCGAAACTGAGTTCATATTAACCACCAAATAAGTATGTGTCTACTAGCTTCTCAAAGAACCCACTTATAGTTGGAATGAAGTCAATTAAGTGATACCTGGCCTCAACCCCTTTGAATGGTTTTGTTGATTTTACAGTTGGGTTAAATTTGAGAGGGATAATTGATTTATATGTTGTCATGTCATATGTATCAGATCTGCAGACCATTTCTTCCTCTTTCTTTGTGGTTTTAAAACCAACAGCACAAGGTGCACTTGGGGCTTTGCTTTTCATAGATAAGAGAGGTATAAGACTGAGCTGAAGGGGCGGAGTTCATGGCTCATTTCACTACACATTATGAAACACTTATAGGATAATAACCATTTTCAATTACACCCAGTCAAGCAGCAATATTCAAAAATGATTTTAGTAAAATCTCATTCCTATTCTTCCAAATAAGCAATGCTTTTAATCTAAAGTCATATTTTTCAAAATGGAATCAAAACTTCCAGGGACATATAAGTTTTTGCCAAGGTACAGAGCTCTGAGGCAGGCATAAATCTTTTTTTTTTTTTTTAATTTATTTATTCATTTATTTATTTTATTTTTGGCTGCATTGGGTCTTCGTTGCTGCGTGCAGGCTTTCTCTAGTTGCGGCGAGCAGGGGCTACTCTTCGTTGCGGTGGGCGGGCTTCTCATTGCGGGGGCTTCTCTTGTGTGGAGCACAGGCTCTAGGCACGTGGGCTTCAGTAGTTGTAGCACGCAGGCTCAGTACTTGTGGCACATGGGCTTAGTTGCTCCATGGCATGTGGGATCTTCCCCGACCAAGGCTCGAACCCATGTCCCCTGCACTGGCAGGCGGATTCTTAACCACTGTGCCACCAGGGAAGCCCGGGGCCTATATCTTGAATCTGTCAACAATTCCTATTTTTTCTCTCTCCATCATTTCTTTCTTTGCTGCCAGAGCAATCCTTATTGCTTTATCGGTTCTTTGGTGTTGCCATACAGTCTTTTCTCTCTTTCTTCCTCCTTGCTCTTCTCTCTTCCTCCCTCTACCCCTCAAACACACCCACAGGCATCCTTTACTTCCTCTCCCTCTAAAGTATAGCGCATAAAGAAACCAAAGCTGGACTTCAAGAAGAAGTTTGTTCCGCTTACACAGGGTGACCTTAGGGGCAAAGGAAGCTACTCATAAACACGTAATGACACTTGTGCAGCAGCAGGAATTCTTATTGTGCAGATGGTCCGTGGAGGACAGATACGAGCAAGGCACCTCACCCTGCAGTTCACACACAGCCAAGAGTTGGGCAAGGATCATAAACCAGGTTAAATGGAATTACGCCCTGGTGAATTTTCTGTTGCTGTTGATGGAAAAAAGCTTCTTCCTCTCAGGATGTGCACTAAAAAGACACAAACCCAGGGATGCTTGAGGCCAGGCCTCTCATCCAAGGAAGAAGCCTGAGGGCGTGAAGGTGGCACTCTGAGAAAAGAAGTGATGAGATGCAAAGAGAGAACCTTTGTTACATACATTTCCTAATTTGAGTCTATGAAGACAAAAGGGCTTTGACCTTGCACAGTTCTGGGCAGGAATAACCTGAGACCATGAAAACCTGCAAAAGAAAACATGAGCGGTTCTATGGGAGCTAAAGGATTAAAAATACAAATCATGAGGACCCAAAATAAAACAACTAAAGAAAAAGATCACTAAAGGAAAATGAACATTACTCTTCCATTTTAGGGATGATTTAATGATTGAAAACCTTTCATGGTCTTTACCACTATGTTAAACTCTAAATAATAAAATCTGAATTCACCAAATAGGGTTATTTATATTTTTCTAAAGATTTCTGCACTTTCCATTATAAATTATGATTGAATTACTTTAACAGTGAAATTTTCTTGTGTGTTGAATGATATAAAACAAAATATTAAAGTGAAATAAAATAATGTATAAGTAAGTACTTACTGGACAGATGAAGCGTACAGTACTTTACTACACGGAGGATGATTATAAGCAGCTTCTTAATTGGAAATAATATTAAGATATGAGGTTAAAGTAGTTACTTTTTATAGTACATATGGTAATAGCCACAGGGATGAGCTATTACAATAATGAAATTTCCTCCTCTTTAGTTTTTAGAGCAAAATATGTACTCATTTTTCACAATGTTGGAGATACTGTTTTGTTACCTGCAATTCAGTTCTCAACAGATACTTTGCTTTTCAGTTTTATTTCTTTCATGCTGCTTGCCTCCCACTTTCTAGTCTAAGGAAGTCAAGGAGAAATATATAAGAAGTGAAATAGTTTTAAATGAGTCACATCATTTAAGATTATAGGAGGAAATAAAGTCAAGAAAGAAAGTCAGAGTTGGTAGCTCATTGCTCTCAGAGCAGACCATATACCTGGAAGGGATTGAGAGTCTTCAGGACATTCTCAGAAGTTCTCCTTCATTGATTTCTCCACCTCTGCCTGGGGCCAGACAGCAGGATGATTCACCTCAACAATCCAAAACCTCATCAGAGATCTCGTAAAGAGGGCTTTGTGTTTCTCATTATTTTGACTCATTTCCAGCAGAGAGACAGATCATCCAGAATAAACTGACATGTGTAAAAGTATGAGGATGTAAGTAGATTGGATCAGAACCATTACTGTCATCAGAGTGAGGGGGCAGCCTAGTATATCAGAGCTTTTCATAAAATGCAGGTGTTACACACCGGGTGTAATTTTGTGAAGCTATTCTTTATAGTGGGAAAGTTATCCTAAAAAAGTAGAAATTTATTCATTAAATGCATAGATTGATGGCCCACAATTCATACAGACTTTAAAGTGATAGCCCACTGTTGCATCTTACTTGTTATATTTAGGTCTAGAGGTCTTATCTTCCCCAATGTAATATAGATGAAGTAGTATTTCTTCCCCTCAACTCTACAACTTAAATCACTTAGAACACAGAAAATTATTATTGCATGGAATTGTGGTCTTAAATCCTACTAGGGTTTGTGGTAATACCCAAAAGTTTTCAATCTATAGTCATCCAAGTCATAAAAACAATCTTGTTTGGTGAGTTCTCATATATGTAACATCAGAAGTTAATAAATGTCATCACATATGACTGTCCCTTCCAAGTTTATTTTCCTGCTTTCACCTCACTCTTTACTCCTCAGTTAGCAGATTTACTTGAAGTTTTTATAGTGAATTAACCAAATTGAGCTGAAATACTGCTCCAGGTGAGAAGCTCTGTTGTGTGGGCCAGGGTGGCAGCAGTGGAAGACCTGAGAGTTAATCAAGTTCAAGGTATATTTTTGAAGATTAAGATTGACAGTATTGCTCGTGGTTTGGACATGGTTTGGTTGTGATGTGGAAGGTGTCATTTACTGAGACTGAGTGACTATCAAGTTTGTGGGGAAAAAGGGGTTTAGGATAATGAAGTTTGATACAGAGGTCTATTAAACATTCAAGTACAGAAGTCAAGAAGGCATTTATAGTTATTGAAGCTTGAGTTCAGCAACACAATAAGTGCCTGAGATATAAAGTGGGGAATTACAGGTATAGAGATGGTATTTGAATGTGTGAGATCCGATCAGGTCATCCAGGACCTGAGTGTAAATTTAAAAAATTAAAAAATAAAGTGCAAGAATGAATACCAGGTGCTCCAATATTTAATGATTCAGGAGAGGAAGAAATCAGAAAAGGAGTCTGAAAAGGAGCTACTAGTGGGTAAGAAGAAAAGTGTGCAGGGTTCTGAAGAATGTTGTAGCCCAGAAGTCAAGGAAAGAAAATATTTCAAAAATGTGAGATAGATCAATGGTGTTAAATGTTATTAAGAGGTCTAGTAAGGGAATGCTGTGGATGGTCCATTGGCCTTCAAAGATGGAGATCACAGAGCACTTACATAAGAGCAATTTTAGTGGAAAAATGGAAGTGAAACTCTGATTGGAGGGGACTGAGGAGGGAATAGGAAGTGAGTAAAGGGAGAGAATGAGAATATATAATGTCTTAGGGGGACTTTTGCTATAAATGGATGAAGCAAAAGTAGCTAGAGGGCCATGTGGATCTAGGAGGATTATTTTTAATGGGAAATAATATATTACGTATATATATATATGCATACGTATAATTGCTGTATAATATATAGCTAATATTTACCCCGTAGAGAAGGAGAAATCAAAAATGCTGAGGAGTTATGAGATAATTACAGAAGGTTCTTCATGTTAGAGTGCATAGTAGCCACTCGTCACATCACGGGCAGACTTGGTTAGGAGCTCGGACTATTCAACCAAAGTAACAAGAGAGAAAGCAGAGTAAATACATAGTGACACAAATAGGTGTGCAGATTTGCAGGTGGAAGATAAGATAGTTTTCTTTGGATTGCTCAGATTTTTTCCAGGGAAATAAGAGATTAAATTAGCTGAGATTAGGAATGGTGAGAGTGAGTAGAGGTGAGTAGAGTGAGATGAGAATAGGGGAAACAGTTTTATTGGAAGTAAGAGACAGCATGGATACCCTACCTACTCTTCTGTAAATATGGTTGAGGAATCCATGCTCCTGCCCACATCTTGCCCATCACATGACCAATGGATACCATCTACTCTAATATCAAGAACCTCTACCAATTATACCATAGTTCCTCAACATCTTCAACTTCTCTTTCCCTACTAGGTAATAGTTTTGCTGGACAGTCCCGAGAACTCACTTGAGATTTATGGTCATAAATTAAAAACAAGACCAGTAAGTTGGATATTTTTCCCCAGCTACATTTAGCTGGTTGGGTGCAGGTACTGAGTGGGTAGAAATGTGGATTTAAAAAGGTTGGCATTTGGCTAGGTAAGTACAACTGTGAAGAGAAGGACAGGGGAGGAAGGTGGGCTTCTGCTTCAGGGCCTCTCAGTTAATCATCACCAATACTTCTTGTTATCCTTGGAGCTCCCTGCATGTATGCTCCCACACATGCGAGCATGCACACACACACACACACACACACACACACACACACACGATAAACACAGAATTTAGGGATCATCAGAATCCTCATAAATTTGCTGCACACTCGCCCTTACTGAGTACAAACGTCTCAAAGTCTTTAAATCATTGTAAGTTGAATTATCATGGAGGAAACAAAGATACAACATTTGGCTGACAAATTGAAACAGCTCTTGATCATCCCATGGAAAGTCTAGAAACCAGGTAACACATATAATTTCAAGCATACAAAGAAGATGCTGTGTGAATAATTTCTGAGGCACAAATGATCAAACCCTATGCCTAGGAATAAGAATAGAAAATCAGTGAACCCACTTTTGTAGGAAGTATATTAATATATAAATGTTTATGGGAGAATATAAATTACAGATTTTAAAAATATAATGCTACACAAAATTCCTAAGAATTCACTAAAGATGTATTTAATTTAAAGAATGTGGCTTAGACCTAATATCTGTGGATGGTGGCTTTGATCTTCACAGTAACGTAAAATTATAGTGAAAAATAAGTACATATCGTGGCTACTAGGAAAACCTAATTCAAATGTTTCCTAAATGTTCTGAGTCAAAAACAAACATGAATAAAGATATTTACTATCCTCTGAGCACTGAGATATATTATATTATTATATAATGACCCTAAATGTAGTTGAATGTCCACTCCCAAAGTGTATGGAACTATAGAAATTAGGGTTGATAGACAGAAATAAATATAGAATAAATATATATCCAAACGTGTGAAGAATGGAAATAAAGGAGCTGATAGAAGTCTATGTGTGGTAGAAACAGAGTTTGAGCAGTCTACTTGGTTGCTAATACCACAGTATTATTCTTAACATGTCTTTCTGATTTATTTTTTGCTTATCTAGATCATTCATAATCATAATGTTTTACTTAATTTGAGAAAAAGAGAAATAATTCATGTGAGTATTAGCATTACTAGGAAAAACAATGTAACACTCGACTCTTCAAATGCCTATTTACTGTCATTTATTTATATAAGTAGGAAAAGTGAGCCACGTGAAACAAGTACAATGTTTGTTGAATACCTCCTGATTTACACTCTGCTGATTGTAAGCTTATTTCTCCCTCCCAAGGCCAACCTGCCGGTAGGATCTCAAGAAAGGAAACAGAATTAAATACGATTACAGAAAGAAGAGACTGATTTAAGAGAATTCCTAGAAGACAAGAAGAGAATGGGAAGTGCCCTCAAGTCCCCTGAGTCCCTTGAGATAAAAAGAAGAGACATGATGGTGGTAAGAAAGGTCAACCTATGCCCTCATTTTTCCTTTCTGGAAAATTCCTGCTGGGAATGGTAGATCCTGAGAGTAGGAGAGGGGGAGAGAGGATGGTGACATGTTTACCCAGGATACTCAGAGAAAGGCTGCAAGGCTGTAGGGCATGAGTCAACAAATCTTTTCTGTAAAGGTCCAGATATTAAATATTTGAAGCTTTGTGGCCTATATCATCTCTGCTGCAATTACTCTACTCTGCCCCTGTAACATGCAGGCAGCCATGGACAGCACATAAATGAATAAGTGTTGTGGACCAATAAAAGTTTCTTTACAGTATCAGGTGGCAGGTGGATTAGACCTAAGGCTGTAGTCTGGATATCTCTGCTCTAGGGAAGCTTTGCATGTGGCCATGTTCAACCTGGCATGTCTGGAATCCTATGTCAGTATTGGCAGAGGGAAGCAGTTAGAGAGATAGCCTAAGGTAGCCCCCCTTCTGGCTCCCCTCCAGCTGGGGTGCTGTGGAGGGACATCAGTTCTGTTACACCCTGGTAAAGAGATAGACACAGGGTACCATCAGAAGCATGTGGGACTTGGATCAAGAGAATGCTATGTGTAGGGACTTCATGGGGCCGTGCACCCAATAGGAAGTTTCAGCACAATGCCGTGTTAAACTAATTAAACAAGAAGGCCATTAGACTGAAGTGGCTCTAATGCCCTGGCCGCCTATGTAAGCAAACCAAAATTTAAGCCTATAAATGCCTCAAGGTTACAAAATTGAAACTTAAGGACAACCAATCACAAACAGACAATAGGCTTTAAGCTACAGATAATCAATAATTTCCTTTCTTTGTGTCCACCTTTACTCCATAAGAATCTTTCCCCAAGCTCCTGTCAGTAGAGCATTCCTAACCACTTCTGGTTTGGAGCTGCCCAATTGGAATCAATTTTTGCTCATGTAAACTCTGAAAAATTGTATTATGCCTCAGTTTATCTTTTTAACAGCCCAAACATTCATGGAACCACCACAGCGATCACTAATTCAAGGAATATATATATAGGACTAGTCACTCCACAGCAGAGATCAGAGAAAATCATAAGAAAAATCATTTGTTTCCACAGACCTTGTCTCCTGACATCACCATAAGGTCACATAAGCCCTACGTCGCATGTACCAGAGGGCATCCTGGCAAACAGCTGGGGATGACAAAAATATTTTTTTTAAATATCGAATCATCTCTAAGAGAATGTTACCAAATTATGTAGAGAAACTGTTAAATTGCTGAATTTGAATGAGTTTACTGTCTTGTAAATTAATAATAGTAAGGGAGGAGAGGGAGGACATGAGACTTGTGTTCTACCCTACAGTCAAGGCATTGCAAGCAAAGCCAGACAAATTATAGGAAGTAAAGAGACACTTTAAGTTGAGAAGATCAGTATCAAAAATAAATATCCCACCCTATTATACAATTTCACACGGGGTATTTCTTATTCCTTGAAAATTTATTTTGTGGAAAAAGGACGTTAGTCCAATGCCTAATGCTCACAATTCTGCATCCTGCCTACGTATCAACATAGAAAAATAATCCCTACGCAACTTTCCATCTTTAGATCAAAGACTGATACAAGGCTTATATGGATACAGGGCTTTTTTCCCTCTAATAGGAGAAAAATTGAACAAACAATGTGAGCCACAGAAGAAGAAAAAATATTCAAATAGCTCGATTTATTTGCAAGCTTAGGAATTTGCTTTACTTTCTCTTAATACTAGCTTCTCCATTCTAAATTTCAAATGATAAAATGCAAACTTAGGAATACTAGGGAAGATCAAGTGGATTTGTAAAGTACATGACTCTAATCAAAGCTAGATGATACATTAAACTGAGAGACAAAGTTTGATTTGGTGAAAGTAGCTTTTCCATTTCTCAGCAGGCTTGGTCTTGCTTTTATGACACTGACGTACTGCCTGCTGCACTAAGAAGGCACTTGGCCTTTGCTTTAGATTAAGCGAGTCTGGCGCTCACTCCTGATGGCTCTCCCATGTCATCTTTGTACCATCGTGATGTTATGGAAGAAAATACAAAGTTGGTTCATATCATTCTAAAGGCAATCTTTCTTTAATTATTCATCGATGGGCCAGTTTCTAAAATATTATAACTGAAGATGGAAATTAAGATCCATTTTTCCAGATGACTTGTAAAATATCAATGACAGAGATAAGCAACAAGAAACTGGAAGTATGGCAATGCTTTATAGCTAGAATTTTGTTTTATTTTTTCATTATTTCTAAAGCTTCTCTATTAAGATGTACCTTTAAAGGCTTAGTCAATGATGTCAAGAACTTCCCAGAAACCCCCTGTCCTGTAATTTTATGACTATAACAAACTTTTTGCAAAGACCCCTGCTATTTATTTACTTATTGATTTTTTTTTTTTTTTTTTTTGCCACAGAAGAGACGGCTCATTCCTGAAAGCAGAGATTCTGACTTGATTTTTCTAAGCCATCAGAATATTATGAAAAATAAAAATAACAGATCCCTGGATCCCTAAACTTACAGGTAACTAACAGTATATGAAAGAACAGGACCAAATATTCAAAACAAAAAATAAATACCGTATTATTATGGCAATTATTATTACAAACAAAAACTTATACTATATTGTTATGATAATACCACATTTAGTTATATAAATCCATATCTCTTCTCATAATTTCAGCCTAATTGAAGGGTGAGTGGCATGCAAGCATCTAGGTTCTGATCTATGGCCACTCTTAACAAATCCTTTAAATCTCACCATTAAATCAAGAATGATGACTGCATTTAAGAATTCCTTTTAGGGACTTCCCTGGTGGCACAAGTGGTTAAGAACCCACCTGCCAATGCAGAGGACACAGGTTCGATCCCCGGTCCAGGAAGATCCCACATGCAGCGGAGCAACTAAGCCCGTGCACCACAACTACTGAGCCTGTGCTCTACAGCCTGTGAGCCACAACTACTGAACCTGCGTGCTGCAACTACTGAAGCCTGCACGCCTAGACCCTGTGCTTCACAACAAGAGAAGCCACCGCAATGAGAAGCCCATGCACTGCAACGAAGAGTAGCCCCTGCTCGCTGCAACTAGAGAAAGTCCACGTGCAGCAACGAAGACCCAATGCAGCCAAAAATAAAAAATTAAAATAAAAAAAAGAATTCCTTTTATTTAAGGGCATAGTTAATTAAAAATAAAAGAGTACCCTTAATCAAGATCTCCATTTCCTCATATTTATTCCTCTTAACTACATAATTCCACAGAGTATAATGTGTCTAATCATGAGAAAAGAAAGACAAATCATCAGACCTTTCTTTTCAAGTTTTGAATTTGGAATTTTCAAGCAATTCTGTTCTCAGGGTTAAGGAAAAACAGATTCTTCTCCAATTTCAAGGCTGTAGCCAGATCTTTAGTATTTTCTTGCTAAGAGAGTTTTGCAGGGTAGGAAGACAAAATCTCGTTGAAGCCAAGCCTTTCCTCTTTCCTTTGAAAAATGTTAGTCTCATAAAGAGACTATTTTAAGTGTGATGAGGTGGGGAGAGAAAGAGCCAAATCTTCCAGAGGGTTACGACCCTCAATATTGGGAAGTAGTATATTGAGAAGTAAACCTAAGGAAAAAGAAGTCAAAGTAATGGAATTTTCTTCTCTCTAAGAAGACAACAGTCCTGCAGAGTACCTCTAAGAATTTTCAACATTTTCCAACTCTTCACATTTGTCATATGAAGCAATAAAAGCCAAGAGAATGGACTGAGAGGGTAGGGAAAAGGTCACTTGGAGATTAGGGGAAGATGAAAAGGCTTCTGGCAGAGAAAGTAGCATTCCTATTTCCATTCTAAATTCCCTGTGTGTGGCAATGGCTGGGTTAGTTATCCTTGATGTAATACAACTTCATTTTGGATTAATTTTGTGAAGAGAAGTGAAAGTTATAAAAGGTAAATAGTGATTACAATTGCTGTACCTCATATTGCTGTTTCTTTCAGTTTATCAGGAAAAAAATGTCAAATGTTGTGAAATAATCTAAATGATTTCCTGTGGTCTTCTACTTACCCAGGGTTTCTGTTAGTATGCAGTAAATTTTATGATGTATGCTACTATTTCTAAGTATTAAAACTCATTTCCTGAACTATGCTTAGTTACAGAGCTGTTCAGAACAATTATTTACTGGATTTAAGGCTGCCTCATAAAAGATACCTTTCATGTGTGTTGTGTGCAGGGAAGAGAAAGTGAAGTCTTCACGTTACTATGCCGACACAGCTCTAAAGTGTATTCATTCATTCATTTTATAGTGGTTAGTTTGAATAATAGTCATTTAACCTTCCCAAATCTCTGTTTCTTCATTTATTAAACCCATCTCAAAAGGTTCTGTGGACTAAAGGAGTTAATATACGTGAAGACACTTGGATTGGTTTCAGGAGCATACAGGTTCTGAATTTTTCTAAACTTTACTGATTCATGAAGTAGCAACTATGAGACAAGTGATTTGAATGCATGTAAAGAAATATATGACGTGTTCTCTGCCCTAAGTTTCTGAGGCACATTCATGACTGGGTCAGTTGCAGAACTTAAAGCATGACCAATAAACTTGGCACATACTAGCATTCTGTCCCTGACAATGATTTATGAGGGGTCCCTTACATACTTCCTGCCTGGGCCATGGGGAGACTTTCCACCAGGAACCCAGAACTGTTTCAGCACTGACTGGCCATCAACAGCAGTGTTCTTTCAGTACAGGAAGACTCAAAGTCACCTGGGCTAGAAGACCGTGTAAGGCACCTGCATCAAGTTCCACCATGCTTCCCTTCTCTCAGCTCATGGTGCTCCATCATCGTTCTAGTCATGACCTTGCTTTATTGCTTAGGGAAAGATTACTAACAGGTCATGGATAAGCTGTATAGAAAATAGCAAGCTCGTAATAAATATGCCATGGAACAAAATCACTGGCAGACAATGCCCTGGTATGGGAAGTAGGTGGATAGAGGACCCGTTCACTAGATCTCTGTGACAAGAAATGTAATTTTTATGATTTAAGGCAGGGATTTTCACATCTTCTTTAAAAGAGCGAACAGTATGATCAAAGAAATGCATGTTTTATGCTAGCACTGTGAGGACACTTTGACATTAATTTCCTGACAAATATTTTGCAAATTTCTCTCTAATATTTCCATAAATCAGTAGCTGAGTATATAAAATTGTGATTACATAGTCTCTGCAAAATCAGAGAAAAACTTCTTTAGGTGACTAACTTCAGGATTTTCAAAAGTCTGTATATTTTACACATTTTAGTTTAAATTATAAGCAATCAACTTCCTGGCATTTCCATCCTGCTCCATACCTGGGTCAAACCTGCTTCCATGACCAGAGAATTCCCTCAGGATGCCAGCAAGTAAGACAACGGACTGTGTGTAAGCAACTCGGGGTAAGCTGAGGGAGGTAGCTGGGCACTGACAGTATCCTGGTGCAGTAAGGATGGTAAAGAGTCCAAAGTATTTAGGATGGTTTGAATTTGTGTGACTTGAGGCAAGTAATAGAATAAGTATAGTCAGAAAAAGAGCAATGTGTAGACTCTAAACCCAGTTTTGGTAGCACTGGGTTTGTGATGCTAATGAAACAATCGAAAACGTGTGTCTGGGACTTGAGAACTGATTTGGGTCAGTATTATACAGCATAAACAAGAAGACAGGCTTGGGGGGGAACTCCCTGGCGGTCCAGTGGTTAGGACTCCATGCTTTCACTGCCGAGGGCCCGGGTTCAATCCCTAGTTGGGGAACTAAAATCCCATAAGCTGCGCGGTGCAGCCAAAAAAAAAAAAGGCTAGGAACAGGAGAAAAATTGGCATCTAGGAGACAAAAAGAGCTGCCCCCTAAAAAAGAACAAGCTTAAAGGTTGAGGAGGAACCAGATATTAATGAATTCGGTTTTATTGGCATTAAACTAATAGTATTATGCCAATTCTGCAATATTAGAATTTTTTATCCAAGATAATTTTCTTCTAATATTAATTTGGAGATGTACCAAAAGTTTATGGAATATTTGGTTTTGCAATATTAAGTTTCATCCATCACTGATGTAGGATTGGCTATAAGAGGAAATGTGTAGACTAATTTTTACAAAAGTAGACATTGTTTCCTGAGACTTGAGTTTTCAAAGATTGCTGAATAAATATTTCTTCAACTTTCAGAAAAAATACCCTCTGGAAAGCCTAAGAACAAATGTGAAAAAGTTATGTCAAAACTAGGTTTTATTTTAGTTAATTCCAAGTGATTGAAAATAAGTATTCTGTTGAAAGCTAGTTTGTAAACTTAGTTATTGTATTCATTATCACATACCCCATAGTAACAGTCATTTGGTCCAAATGACTTTCCCTTGCCTTTGTTTAATAAAAATGCTGTTCCAATTGTTCCTTCTTCAAAAATAACCTGTAATAACATTGCCACTGCAAAGTCGGTCACTGTTGGGATTGCAAGGGTTGCTCTCCTGATCAGAATCAAACTTCAAGTCCAGATGCCTCGCATTTCTGTGACTAGAGAAAATATGATGCAATCAAAGCATGTCAGAAATGTACCAGCAGGTGGAAAGAGGAAAAAGACTATGAGGTCCTTTTGGGGAGATTCTTTAGGCTTATTATCTCGCATGATAGTATCTTAGAAGCATAATGAACAGTTTTCTTTTTATTAGTTTAATGATAAATCTTCTGATATCTAGATATTATGTGAATTCAGTGATGATTTTAGTAGATTCTCATTTTCTCAGCCTTAGAGCTTAAGGCTGCTTATCAGTAACGAAGAAAAATGATTACTTTGATTTTCAATTTTAATGTTACTTACACACTTTTTTTATTAACAGAGTTGTGGAGCACATAACTTTAATGCGCACATTGAGCTAAAATTTATCCCATGTGAACAAATCACAAAACTTGCCTTTCTCACCAACTCCTGATTATTTTCCTGCCATAAGCTGTAACCATAAATAACCATAAATTTAAGGTTGTGCTTCTGAGCATAAAAATGAAGTATTCTATTTCCATGTATTTCTATTACTGTGGTCAAGAAATTTTTTAAAACTCAGGATTTGAATTCTATGAGGGAAAGAAAAAAAGTGTGTGTGTGTATGTGTGTGTGTGTGTGTGCACGCGCAGAAGTTTGGAGGTCTATTTAACCATTCCATAGCAAATGTATTTAAAACTCATTAGTATAAATGCTAGAATGCACTGAATTTGTATCTATACAAGATGGAAAACACTTGGCAAACAGTCAAAAGACTTTTTGCATTCCCTTGACTGACTAAATTCTTCCCTTTTTAGCTAATTATTCTGGCATCCTATGCAGACATAATGTATCTATTCCAAATTTTTAGACAAATAAAAAATTTCAGAAAATCTTCAAACTGTGTGTTTTACTTTGAGATCCATCAGTCTCTGTGCATCTTTTTCATAAACACACAGGAGAAGCAGAATGAGAGGAGACAGTATGAAAGTTCTATCAAAGTTTAGGTAATTGTACTGAAGGAAAATTTTAGACATTCCATTGAGAAACCCACAAAACTCTTTGTAGGTCAACTGTTTTTCAAAAGCAATCGGTTTTCCCGTATGAATCAAGAGATTTTTAACTTTAATCTTTGTATACGTAATATATACACAGAGTTTGAAAGGTCAAATAGTGCTGAAAGCTTAATAAAAACAAGAGTTTTTGTGAAATGTCAGAGAAAGACAGAAACTGTATGATTTCAGTTATATGTGGAATCTAAAAAACAAAACAAATGAACAAACATAACAAAACAGAAACAGAGTCATAGATACAGAGAACAAACAGGAGGCTGCCAGAGGGGAGGGAGCTGGGAGGAGGAGAGAAATAGATGAGGGAGATTAAGAGGTACAAACTTCCAGTGACAAAATAAATGAGTCATGGGTAGGAAATGTCCAGTTGGGGAATACAGTCAGTGGCTGTGTAATATCTTCATACGGTGACAGATGATAACTAGACTTACCATGGTGATCATTTTGAAATGTACAGAAATACCAAACCACTGTGTGTAACAGGAATGAACACAGTGTTGCAGGGCAATTATACTTCAAAAACAAACAGGCAAACAAACTCAGAAAAAGAGATCAGATTTGTGGTTACCAAAGGCATGGGGTTAGGGGAGGGGGAATTGGAGGAAGGTGGTCAAAAGGTACAAACTTCCAGTTATAAGATAAATAAGTACTGGGGATGTAATGTACAACACGATAAATATAATTAACAAAACTGTTACATTTGAATGTTGTTAAGAGAGTGAATTCTGAGAGTTCTTAACACAAAAACTTGTTTCCTATTTCTTTATTTCTGTTTCTATATGCGATGATGGGCGCTCACTAAACCTACCGTGATAATCACTTCATGATGTATGTAAGTCAAATCATTATGGGCTCCACCTGTGTTATGTTTTTTAAAATGCTCTGTGGTCAATTTTTGGCAAACACTGTCCTACAAGGGAGAGTATCTTTCATGCTTTTTCAAAATTAGTATGTTCTTCCGTGATTACTACTGGATGATTTTTAACGCCACTATTTAGTCTTTATTCCAATATAATCTTGTCCCCTTAAGGTTCTGCTCAAAATTTGTTATTCCTTAGGAATTTTTCTAAGATTTCCATCTCAGGTCTATGAAGTTGGATGACATGGTTTCAAAAATATTGGCAAAGAAAGCTTTTTATTTTCTTTTGATTTCCTTCCTTTTTATGTTCTAAAATCACTTTATGTCCTAAAGTACCACATCTACCAGAAAGGCTGTATTGTATACCACCATGTACAATTGTTTATCTCTTGGTAACTGATAGACTCAAATTTATCTCCTATGTCTGATGCATCTTCTACTGCATTCAAACCCATTTAAAGATATTGGCCTGTCATATTATTTTTCATAATATGGAAAGAAAGAGTAAATTAATCATGAGAGTCATACATTAGAAATCTATGAGGTTGTTTAAAAACTAGGTTAGATCTATCTAGAGAGGCATTGACGTTGCCCATGATACAGTAAATGAAAGGGGGGAAAAATAGTGTAAGATTCATTTTACAGTTTTATAAAATTAAATTGACAAATAAATAAGAAAACCCTCTGTGAATATGTGTGTGTGTGTGTGTGTGTGTGTGTGTGTGTGTGTGTGCCTACATGTAGGAAAAAATTAGAAAGCCTATGCCCTATTACACTAATTAATTAGGGGAGTTAGATTGTGAGGGGTGGGGAAATCGAGAAAAGAATGGTGAAGGGATGGAAAGATTATTTGATTTGTGTCAATAGCCATATAAAAATGTTATAATTTAAACTAGTACAGAACATATCAATAAAGTATAGTCTCCTGAAAGGAAAGTTCCAGGACCTTACTTGAATGTGATTTCTAATGTCTTACAAATTTTAACACACAGGAAGATTTTTTTTCTCATAATTTAACCATATTTCTTCTTTGTTAGTCTTTTTTTTTTTTTTTTCTGGCTGGGTTAGAGCTTTATTTACTTATTTATTTAACATCTTTATTGGAGTATAATTGCTTTACAATGTTGTGTTAGTTTCTGCTGTATAACAAAGGGAATCAACTATACATATACATATATCCCTGTATCTCCTCCCTCTTGCATCTCCCTCCCACCCTCCCTATCCCACCCCTCTAGGTGGTCACAAAGCACCGAGCTGATCTCCCTGTGCTATGCGGCTGCTTCCCACTAGCTAGCTATTTCACATTTGGTAGTTTATATATGTGCATGCCACTCTCTCACTTCGTCCCAGCTTACCCTTCCCTCTCCGTGTCCTCAAGTCCATTCTCTACATCTGCATCTTTATTCCTGTCTTGCCCCTAGGTTCTTCAGAACCTTTTTTTTTATAGTCCATATACATGTGTTAGCATACAGTATTTGTTTTTCTCTTTCTGACTTACTTCACTCTGTATGACAGACTCTAGGTCCATCCACCTCACTACAAATAACTCAATTTTGTTTCTTTTTATGGCTGAGTAATATTCCATTGTATATATGTGCCATATCTTCTTTATCCATTCATCTGTTGATGGACACTTAGGTTGCTTCCATGTCCCGGCTATTGTAAATAGAGCTGCAATGAACATTGCGGTACATGTGTTAGTCATTTTTTTTTAAAAAAACCTTCTTTCATGAAGTTGTGGAAAGTGTGATGAGATACTGAAATTTAGGTGCTGAATTAGACTCTCAGGTAAACCACATACTCTGAGTTTGTTAAAATAATGTAAAAAAATAGTTGTCATACCCATTCTAGATACTAACCTTGTCCTTTTTCTGGCAACTCACATAATCCTTGTTAGATTCTTCTTTGTCTCTAAAATCAGTTTTTAAAAAGGAGTGTGGTATCTGCCTTCTAACTTGTAGAAGGTTGTGGTAATGTTATGGGATACGAATGATCTCTTCAACATATAAAAAAGTGAAAATGTCTATAAGTATAAATCTATGATAATCATAACTTGTTTGTAATATTTGAACCAGGTAAAAACATGGAAGACTACAAACTTTGCATCTAGGATCATATTCTGAAACTAAGCCCAAAATCTTAGAGAAATATAATTAAAAATCTCCTCCCTACAGGAGAAGACAGAAGGAAGCTACAGTTTTCTAAAGTATTAAATGCTCTTAGAAAAGGGAGGGAAAAGAAGTCTCTTTCCTTATTCCCCCAGGGAGAATTAAGCATCTAATTTTTAATTTGTATTTGCTCTTTACACCCCAGTATGCCACAGCAAACTCACAAAGGCCCAGTGGGATATTTAAAGTTTTTAAGAAAACAGCTCTACTCAGTATCTGTTGTACTCTGTACAAACTGCCAGCTTGAGAAATTCAAAGTTTTAATATTTGATTGTACTATATTCCTTTAGATGATATTATTTGCAAAGATGGGTTTTCAGCAATCACTATGATAATAAAAGCAAGTACCTGTGAATATCAGTGTAGGAAAGGAAACAAGGATGACAGTGTCCAATCCAATTCCAAGCTTTGAGAAGGTGTGCAGTGTCCAACAGGTGCACACATTAGCAATTGTGATTACTGAAGAATGAAATAAAAATATAATTGTTCTTTAAATTTATGTGTGTTGTGTTTTTCAAATAACTATTAAACTTTTAGGAAATAAATAGTTATTAAATTTTGGACCTATCTTCCTATCTAGTTAATAAACACAGTTGTTAGCTGTTTCTTTGGGTCTAGATGTGCCATGAAAAAAATTACTGAGATGCTAAGTTTGCCGTGAACTAAGAAAGTTTGGGAACCTCTGGATCAGTACCTAATCTCTGCAAAACTACTGTGTAATATAGGAGTACAGTAAACTCACCTCAGTCTATGCCTCTTTTCCTCATAACTTAAATGATAGAAAGGAAGATTTGCTCCCTCCCACTCTCTGAGAGTTAAGTCCATATTCATTAAAATGGGAATAATTCTAAGATAATCTTAATCTTTTTATCTAGGACAGATCAGAGATGGCACCAAATTTAAGTTTTATTTCCCCTCCCTAATGACAGGGGCCACTGCTATCTTTTTTTCTTTTCCCTTTTTTTTTTTTTTGTGAATTCTTTATATATATATATCTCTCTCCTCTCTTTTTTTTTTTTTTTTTTTTTGGCCACACTGTGCACGTAGCATAGGCATTCAGGATCTTAGTTCCCCGACCAGGAATGGAACCTGTGCCCCCTGCAGTGGAAGCACAGAGTCCTAACCACTGGACCACTAGGGAAGTCCCACTGCTATCTTGTCATAGGAATAATAAAGCATATTATTCACATTTATATGTGCATGAGAATGAATTAATGAAAAAATTACTTTCCACCAAAATGGAGACATCCACCCAACAGAGGGCCAGACTTCTTGGGCCTAACAATTCACTGAAAATTGAGAAAAAGCCCTGACAACACATTATTTCATCAATTAAACAGTTATTAATGTGTAAATCCAACAGTGTTTTGACTGGTGAAGAGGATATAACATTGGAAAAGTCTGTCTTCACCTGGATAAGCATAGCCTACTGCATCTCTATTCTTTAAGGTTTCATGTGTACAGATTGTAAACCTGCAATGTAATTAATTATCTAAGCCTTAAAGAAAGGAAAAGGAAAGAAACAGAGAAAGACCAAAAAAAAAAAAAAAAAAAAGACTAACCTGTATACCACTCATGTGTCTGTGTTCTCTTATAATACTGGATTCATGAACCATTGCCAACCAAGGTCATTCACTTCAACTGGAATGAAACACGATAGCAATGTAATTTTCTTAATCTCCTATGTGACTTTCCCTCCATGTGTTACATTTTCATCCCTCATTTCTTTTGTCTCATTTCATGTCTTCTTTTATAGTGGCTTTAATATGCTTACTCCCCAGTCTCTTACTGGCCCACATTCAAACCACTTACTGTAAGTAATTAGCTTAGTGTGTCTGAGCCTGTGTTATCTCTGCCTGCTCTGTTCACAGCAGTCTTTTATGTGTATTCTTCTTATATCAGAATTTTAAAGAGTCAAAATAAGCCACAGTGTCCTCAGCAGACAGTGGTCCTATTTTTTTCAGTTCCTAGCAACTAACTGCTCTGTTACACTCTTTGAGTAAAAACACAAATCCATTGACAGATGTATTGTTTAATTAAAAAAAAAAAAGGTTAAGTCAGACTAAAATGTATGAAGGGCTACTATATTACAGAGTCCCTAAGTCCAAAATGAAATACCAAGCAACTATAAAAATATGCTATATAAAATGTGCTCAGAGAGGATTTAAGGAAGATTGAAATGAAGTCAAAGAATCTGTATCCTTTTGACAAATACATCCTCAACATTTCCCTCGCTTGACTGATCTTAAAAAAGCTTCTTCCTGACTCTAGGCCCTGACTTCCCTTTTCTTAGAATATTTACTTTTAGAAAACTGGTGAGTGTAAATTTTCTCTGCCCCTTTGAGATGTAAACTTTTAAAAAAGCTTCTTGCCTATTTTACAACATTGGGATGTCTTTTTCAAGGACTTAGGAGCCTTTCCTTTGAAATGCATTATCAAGGAAGATAACAGCCCTATTCATCCCTCCCTCACCCATTTCTGTGTAAGGACAGGAGATTAACTTCAGTGGGCTCCTTGCTCTGAGTTGTAAAACTATCTCATTCATGAAGAGAAGAGAAAGTTTACTTTTCCTTGGGTTAAATAAAGCCCGTTGGCAAACACAGATGGCCTATATCTTCCCCTCACCCCACCTCTTACAAACCACACCACCTTTTCTTTCTGCAGAGCTGAGTTCAGACTGAGTTTGGTGTCTGTCTCTCTCCTATTGCAACAATCTTGAATAAAGTCTTCCTTTCCTGTTTAACTTTGCTAGAGGAATTTTTGCTTTGATACCCTAATGCCTGATAAAATTATTTAAAAAATATTCAAAATCATTGATTTTGTTTCATAGTTTTTTCCCATCTCTGGCCAACCAGCTGGGCACTGTGGAGCTGGAAAATAAGAATTCAAGAAAATAAGCATTTCCACTGACAGTTTATATCATCAAGTAATTCATATTTCAGATTATTAAATTACACATTCATAAAATGTTTGAAAATAAAAATTAAGCCAAGAAATTAAATTTAGTGTTTAATCATTCTTGATTGTCTAAAATTCAATTGTCTCTTGACAATACATATAGATAATGAAGAAATAAAAATTTACTCTAGATGTAGACATGGCATTTTGTTTTTTCTACTTTCACATAGTATGACCCAATACATATTTATTGAAGAAATCTAAAACTGTGTTTGTATGTTATTCTTTTTCCTCGAAATTATAGTCATATGCACTATTTGTTGCTAGTTTATAATCAGTTGTAGAGATAGGGATTGTTTATGGATTTAGAAAAGGATGCTGACAGGTTTACAATGCAAAGGCAGGTGTCTGGGATTCAGCTGTATCCAGTCATCAATCAAAATAGAGAAAAGGAGAGAGGTAAGAAAAGAGGGAGGGGCAGGGCAGATGGTGAGTTCAGCTGCTGACAAATTGAGTTTATGATGCCTGTGATTTAGCCCAAAAGAGGTGTCCACTAAAACCCTAAATATTTAATGGCTGATCAGGGCTGGACTTGGGCATTTGGAAAGCAGGAGGGAGAAAGATAATGTCCTACAGAAGGGGGAACTCTGAACTCTTTAGATGTGAAAGAAATGGGAACAGAGAGAGATTGATATATTCCACAGAACAGAGGGAAATTGAGCAATGTCCTAAGAAGATCAGGGGGCTTCAGAATAGAATGAAGGGACTAGGTTGGTAGATAACTGTTAAAAACGACCTCTTTTCCACTGAAATGGAAATGGAATGAAATATAGATAAACGTTAATTTGTAAACAGGGTGTAACGAGATGTAAACAGAAGCTGAGAACAGTCCTATTTAATAGTCTCTGTCTTCTCTGAAAAGCAAAAAGCACTATCACCTGTGGAAAATGAGGTTGGGATGCACAATCAGGGCTTTGAAATGTCTGTTCTATTATGGAGACAGCTCTAACTGAACCAGTTGGGGCACAGAGCGGTGCAAATCATTTGTGATCAGGCATTGCTTTGTAACATTACATCAATCCATCACCTTCTGAATCACTAACACAGTTGTCACTGCCCTGCATGACTTGTTGTGTCGCTCCCATTGTGTGTTCTGATAACAGTTTGAACACCATATTACACTCCCATAGATTTATTAACCGTAAGCACTGGCTTGCGAATGGGGGGTGAGAGGGGAGGGGCTCTGTTTCCACGTTATCCGTGCTATGCTTGACATCAAACTCCTCTACAAAAAATGCCTGGTAATAACATTGAACTGTATTTTAATATAATTGGTTAAATACAGTTCTATTTACAAAAGTCCACAAGCCCCTAAGGAATACAGACAGAGGGCCTCTCTCTCAATCTCTTTCTCTTTCTCTTTTCCGTTCCACCCCACCCCCCAATTTTTAGAGTTCCTGGCATTAAGTAAAGTGTCAATAAATGTTTCTGGAAGCTGAATGTTCTGACTTTTTGTTTAAACCTTTAATTGCTTTACTTTTGAGGAGAGAAACTTTAGTCACAAAACTGCATACTAAAGCCCCTACTGGCTTAAAAAGAAAACCTTAAGAGGCAGTTTTGTAAGAAAACTACATATAACATAATGCATTTCTTGGCTAGCCAAAAAGGGCTTGAGAATTATAAATACAACTGATATCTCCTTTAAAGAGCAAGTATAAAGTATGAGAGCATATTATTTATGTTCTCATCTCAGATTTATTCTTTTTAATTCGATTTTGAGAAGGTCTTACAGATACTGATGGGATGAAATGCCAGCATAACAGTAAAAGAATGTTAATAATTTCAGGATGTACAGAATTCATGCTTACCAATGGAAAGACAATCTGAACAAAATTTTGAAATTTATTATTTTGGTTTTTTTTTTCTATGCTTTTTAAGGATCAAATTCCTTTTATGAAAGATAATTTAAATAGATTTTTGGTATTTTAAAATAAAATATAGAATAGTATGAAAAATTCACTCTTGGTCAATATCTGGAGACAGAACCCATGAAATCAGAAATATGTGCCGTCGTATTTCTAACTGGGTGAAGTCAGCATACTGAAAACCGTTCTGCTGCATTTGCCAAATAATTCTCGTTAGTTACTGAATAGTATCACTTCTAACTGGAAGTATTTCCAATGATCTGCATGAGAAAAGAATTCTGGCAAAATTACTAAAAGGATAGGAAATGAAAAAATGAAAATGTAATTTTTACCAAAGAGCCAGAAAGAATCCTCCATCAAGAAAACGTTCACCTCTTGCACTGTTGGTGGGAATGTAAATTGATACAGCCACTATGGAGAACAGTATGTAGGTTCCTTAAAAAACTAAAAATCGAACTACCATATGACCCAGCAATCTCACTACTGGGCATATACCCTGAGAAAACCATAATTCAAAAAGAGTCATGTACCACAATGTTCACTGCAGCTCTATTTACAATAGCCAGGACATGGAAGCAACCTAAATACCCATCGACAGATGAATGGATAAAGAAGATGTGGCACATATATACAATGGCATATTACTCAGCCATAAAAAGAAACAAAATTGAATTATTTGTAGTGAGGTGGATGGACCTAGAGTCTGTCATACAGAGTGAAGTAAGTCAGAAAGAGAGAAACAAATACCATATGCTAACACATATATATGGAATCTATAAAAAAAAAAAAATGGTTATGAAGAACCTAGGGGCAGGATGGGAATAAAGAAGCAGACCTACTAGAGAATGGACTTGAGGACAAGAGGAGGGGGAAGGGTAAGCTGGGACAAAGTGAGAGAGTGGCATGGACATATATACACTACCAAATGTAAAATAGATAGCTAGGGGGAAACAGCCGCATAGCACAGGGAGATGAGATAGGTGCTTTGTGACCACCTAGAGGGGTGGGATAGGGAGGGTGGGAGGAGGGAGATGCAAGAGGGAGGAGATATGGGGACATATATATATGTATAACTGATTCACTTTGTTATGCAGCAGAAACTAACACACCATTGTAAAGCAATTATATTCCAATAAAGATGTTAAAAAAAAAAAAGGTTCAAAAAGCAAACCACCTTTACTGTGGTAGCCAAGCCAACACTACCACCTGCTGGTAAAAATATAAATTGCAAGCCTGGAAAGGCTATGAAAGGATTTTAACACTTTTTCTGGAGACCAGCTTATTTTCATGTCTAAGTGCTTCAGATTTGCTTACCGAGTATAACTTCATAAATATAATTTTAGAATTATTATTCTATTATTATATTGGGTAATCACCTAACTAAAATATGTGTTTGAGGTTTTTTGCTTGTTTGTTTTTTAAATCTAAGTTAACCTCAGCATGTTCCAATGAAAAAGAAAAAGCCTAAGCTTTGGAGCCAAAGATACCTGGATTCGAGTTCTAGCTCTGACACTTATTAGCTTTTTGGCCTTGAAAACTTAATTTCCCAGGGCTTTAGTTGTCTCACATGTGAAACAATTGATAGGACTGTAATGAGTATAAAATGTGTAATATGTCCAGCTCATTTCCTCATACCCAAGAGATAAACAAAACTGATATATTCAATAAGCAAGAGCAGCCTCATTTTCACTAGAATTTACCTGATCTTTGCTATATTTTTTTAAAGTGTTTTCATGAGTAGTGTTACCCAAAAGTTTTGCTGCTTATAATTTTCAGAACGTCAAATTCCTTGTCAAAGACCTACAGTAGGGGCTTCCCTGGTGGCGCAGTGGTTGAGAATCTGCCTGCTAATGCAGGGGACACGGGTTCGAGCCCTGGTCTGGGAGGATCCCACATGCCGCGGAGCAACTAGGCCCGTGAGCCACAACTACTGAGCCTGCGCGTCTGGAGCCTGTGCTCCGCAACAAGAGAGGCCGCGACAGTGAGAGGCCTGCGCACCGCGATGAAGAGTGGCCCCCGCTCGCCACAACTATAGAAAGCCCTAGCACAGAAAGGAAGACCCAACATAGCAATCAATCAATCAATCAATAAATCTTTAAAAAAAAAAAAAAAAGACCTACGGTAATTATCATTACACCACTTAATTATAGAAAGAAGAAAGCCAACAATAACCTGATTTAATCTAACCAAGGCAAAAGCAGGATGTATATAAAGCAAGGGAAAGAGAGAGGAGAAGGAAAAAAATCAGATACATTTGAATCAGTGATGTATTTTTTCCTTTCCTTAGGCAAGCTTCTGCTTTGCTGACAAGTAGCAAAGACCAGCCAGTGTCCTGTCATTGGGAAACCAGATGGATCAGTTTTTTTCCATATTCTTTGAAAGATCTCAGGAATATTGCTGAGGAGCATGTGCCAGGATGTCTTTGTTTTATGTCTCTCAGTGTCTTTTGCCTCTCCACTTAGTTATGTCAAATCTGCTCTGTTTTACTTTATTTATCAGAATTTCTCATGTCCCATCACCACATGATGCCATGCACTCAACCCCACGATTCTTGGATCCTTCCATGAAATAGGCTGTAGTAAATGTTAGGTCCACATTATTACTGAAGTACCTCGCTAATATAAGAAAAGGAATTCATCAAGTGCTGTCTCTAATTTTTTATTTCTGAAAGGAATAGCCTTAGGAAAAATTTAGAACAGGTAATTTCTCTCCATTGCTTTCCAACTTACTGGCACCCTTTCTTCCTCAATTCACTTTACTGCATCCCAGAGAACACATGCTTCTGTATTTTGAGAAGAAAGCCCCAGCAGCAAAATTGCCCAATTATTTCTTCTCTCTCCTTTACTTTCAAACCAAACTTGTATTTTCTTAGAGACCAAAATCAGAAATAAGAAAACATAATTAAATCACTGAGCACAAAATGTGATTCATGCTCTTCCCCCATCTTCCTCAATGTGTTAGTTCATATTCAGAAGTTCCCAGCCCTGATTTCACTTTAACAATCACCTTGGAAATTTTTAACGCATTTAATTGGTCCTGGATGGGGCTTGAACAGTGTTTTAATGTTCCACAGGTGACTTCAATTATAGTCATCTTAGCCAACAACTCAACCCAAACACTAGTTAATGAATTTCAAAAAGTTAAGAAATAAATATTTTCACAGGTTAGACAGGAAGAAATATACTAAACACATAATGTTTATTTCCTTTGAATAAGTAAAAGGAGGATACAAAAATAGTAATTCAAAAAGGTGAAACTCATGAAAAACAACATTTTAATCCCATTGTTACCTTCAAATACATTCTGCAGGATCTGCTAGCTCTACCCCTTGAAAACATTCTTGGATAGATTCCATAGCTATGTGGCCATTTTTAGGTATCAGAAAGGTTCCATTTCTCTCTGGCCCCCGAATTAGAACTGACTTGTGGAAAAGTCCTAATAAGAGCAGTAGGTTAAATTCCTCGCTACAGACAGGCCCCAATTTACGATGGTTCAGCTTACCGTTTTTTCAACTTTAGGATTGAGGTAGGAGATAGACGGGCCCCTGGGCTGGACAGCTGGTGTCTGTCAAGTGGAGTAAAACTGAAGCTGTGTTCTCACCCAGACACTCCAAGACAAAGCTCGTGGCAGAAGCTGAGCTCTGCTCAAGGAAAGAGATAAGATGACCACTCCTGAGGTCAAGGAAAACTTCCCTGTCTGCACATGCGCAGGAAGGCTCCTTGGGGGCCAAAAAGGGAGGGGGCGCCACCCCATAATAAGTGTGGACATACCCCCAACAGGCCTCTGCGGTGGGATCCATCTTAGCAAAAGTTGCGCATGCATGTTGGGGAGGGTCCTCGGGCAGGTCAGATGTGGGAAAAAAGAAACAAGATAATTGGCCAAAGTGAACAAAGACCCGGAAGGACTGTCCTATGTAAGTGATTTAAATCACCTCTTTACTGCGCTCCTCCTTCAGGACGCCCACACTCCTCTCCCGGT
The DNA here is from genome assembly GCF_965194825.1 of Balaenoptera physalus. Lineage (NCBI taxonomy): Eukaryota > Metazoa > Chordata > Mammalia > Artiodactyla > Balaenopteridae > Balaenoptera > Balaenoptera physalus. The sequence continues at coordinate 94,927,464 of NC_138890.1, read as the reverse complement.
GTGTATCTCTGCCTGGTTTCTGACTTACTGAGCTCCTCCTCAGTAGAGAGGACGCCCACACCCTGTCTCTCTGGGTGTGTATCTCTGCCTAGCTTCAGTCTTAAACTGTTTCTCTGTGTGCTCTCCCATACATTGTGCTGTGTCTCTAATAATAAACTTTGCACCTGTTTTTACAGTTTTTGCCTCCTTGAAACATTCTTGCTTTCAAATGGGGGAAAGAGCCAGGGCCACTTTGCTTCTAGCCTCCAGCCCCTGGCGGTCTAGTGACTAGGATTCCTGCTTTTTATCCAGGCTATCCAGGTTCAATTCCTGGGCAGGGAACTAAGATCTCTCTTCAGGACCGCTCACTGCCATCTCTCTGAGATCAGGATGGTGGGAAAGTGATACTAATTCAGTAGAAATTGTCCTTCGACTTTTTGAATTTTGATCTTTTCCCGGGCCAGCGATATGTTGTAGATACTCTGCTGCCACGTGGGCAGCAGCTGCCGCAGCTCCCAGTCAGTCACGTGGTCACTGAGGTAACCGATACAACCATTTTGTACTCATACAACCATTCTGTTTTCACTTTGTGGAGTTAAGAGTTCAATAAAATCAACACTTTATTATAAAATAGGCTTCGGGTACATGATGTTGCCCAACTGTAGGCTAATATGTGTTCTGAGTACCTTTAAGATAGGCTAAGTCATGATGTTTGATAGATAGGCGTATTAAACGTATTTTTGGCTTACAATATTTTCAACTTACAGTGGGTTTATCAGGACATAACCCTGTTGAAAGTCAAGGGAGAGCTATAGTCCTTTTCATCTTCTGTATTCTTGTGCACTGAGGAAGGGGTGGAAGGAATAGAGGAAGAGAGGCGAAAACCTGACACCACCAGGACCTACATAATTTTCTCTTGACTAGCCCTGGCTGACCTCCATGCCCTCCATTATGGCAGGTCTACAAAAGCTGGTTTAACAATGGGGTGCAATTGTGGGTCAATACTGACATCTGAAATTATCAATTCCCAGGCAGGTTTACGCTCCCTTGAGTTGATTTCTTACACACCTACCCACCTTACTTTCTTCCTGTAGTAGGTCCTCACAGCAGGCAGCTCTTTCGGGCAGAGTCCCATCAGGGCTGCTCGAGAATGTCGCATTTCATGGCATCTCATGATCTCATGGCATGGGAAATTCTCATCTTCAGATGTTATGAGTGCAGCAAACCCTCTGAGGCTTCCTCCCTTTGCATTGTGATCCCTCAGCTTAAGCCAGGAACCCAATTCTGTGTTCCTGTCCTGCCTTAACATGTTGGGGTACATACTCCATTCTGACGGGAGGGACTGAACTCAGCAAACATCCAAGTAAGGAGGAGATACCAGCCTCCTTTCTTAGAAATACCCTCATCACTAGCGTGATTCTCTTAGGCTTTCTCATTTGACTTCGAAACATCCAGCAATAGTTGTTTTTTTAACATTGTTTCTAATATCATTTCTTCTTTGCAAATCAACTCTTTGGGGGCATAATTTACATATAGCAAAATGCACCATTTTAATGTGCATAGTTCAACAATTCAAAAATAAGACTAATACTGCCATCATAGTAAATAGTTCTGCCACGCCCTTTTGCAGATGTGGTATTAACTGATTTCCCGGTTTAGGTCATTGTTCTATGGATATGTAAAATGTCAACATTAGGGGAAGCTGAGTAAAGCTTATAGGGGAATTGTATTATTTTTACAACTTTTTAAGAGCCTAAAATATTATAAAATAAAACTAAAAAAATAAACTCAGACAAGTTAAATCTAAAAAGAAAAAACTAGAATGTCAATTCTTGATAATCTTTATAAGCTATATTCATTTTAGTTAAAATTCTAAAATGTTTTGATCCAATTTACCAGATCTGTTTTTGATTTCTTAGTTATTTTTCATCACTCACATGTAACATATGTTAATGTTTATTGTTTGGGGTACAAACAAAAAGGCTAAAGGAACCTGAATGTGCTATAGTGAGGGGAAAAGAATATTACATCTCAAATTAATGTCCAATTTGATTTCTTTAAAGATATTGTACTGAGAATTTTGATAACCCAAGATGAATTAAATATAACCTTTCCAAGACACATTACTTTTGGTGTCAGATACTTCACAATAAACCATCTGTAACACATATCCTACTCATATAAATCCTATATATTCATCTGTCTTACATGGAAAATGTTATATGAAAGAATTTTAGACTATATTTCATAATGAATGGCTTATATTGAATTAAATACATCCATTGAGATAGCAGAAATCACTGGATTAATTAAATTAGATTCACCGACTTCAAAAGTACACTGATTTTCCCTCTCCCAACCATCAAATGTATGTGTATACATAAACAGAGACAAATCATATTTCAAAACCTGTGACATTTAATAAGGTTAAACACTTAAAACAAACTAATACAAACATTTTGATATTTTTTAAAAAATATACATTTTAGATAATTATTTATAATAAAGAAAATCTTGAAAAAAATAAGAGCCACAATTTTACTTGTATTTTCTGTCACTTTACATAGCTAAACAATTATATAGTTATTTCCATGTATAAGAGTTTTACATTTGTATTTCCTACAATTAAGAAAATCCAAATGTTAAATTTTAAGACATATATCCAATTATGTACAAAAAATCACCATAGTCAACTTACAGATTCAAACTTACTTAAAAATCATTATAAATTGTGAAAAATACATATTATGAAAAATTATGTTCTAAAAGTAGCATAATACCAACTCATATAATCTAGGTAAATCCAAAAGTATAAACAATGTTTATAAATTACAGTAGTGTCTATACTGCCCTATCATAAGAGGAGGTATTCTTTGTAAATATGTGTTATAAATAAAAGTCTGACTTCTTTCAAGTGCCAAAATTATTTTCACTTTAATCATTTTCATTTAAAGCTTTGTAAAAATGTTTATCATCTTTAAAATTGAGTATGCTGAATACAGTGAAACCCTTGATAACTAAAAATCATTATGAATGCCAATTATTTAGTGACATTCATCGAACTATATCTATGAGTGGGGTGATTTTTTTTCTTTTCTCTAAATTAAGTGACTTTAGACTAATATGTTTTATAATTATTGTTTCCTCTCTTTCTGTTGCTCACATCTCTAATAATGAGTTCCTGAGGATTTGCCATTATTTTACAGCTAGAAAATGTTTCAATTCCCTGCTTCCACGTATAGGATATAGAAAGCCTAAAATCTCCTTTTAGCCTTGGCTGGAAGAGGAATTTAAAATGTGTCTGCCTGGGTGGGAGGGAGACTGCTTCTGAATTGAGGTATCACGTGTTTGTTCCCCTGCCTACCTTGAACTGTCTCTTTGGTTGTTATGAATTTCCTGCTTCTCAAATACCTGGGTTTTTGACCACCCATCTGGCTTCACTCTCTGGTGTTTATATGTTCCTGGTTTAAGTAGGTCTGTCCCTCTGATTCCTGACCCACTGCTCCTATAATTCTCTAATATTCAAGTGTGCTTGCTTGCCTAACTCTAATTCATTCCTTCTTGCATTTCAATTTATAAATGCTACTCATTTCTTGAATCATCACTGGCCACTAATTACCACCAAACATAATCTCCTAAACTCTGTGAAGTACTAATGCTTCTGATCCTGGTCTCCTATCAGGCCTTTACTCTGTTTGTTATTCTGATCACAGTGTATATAAAACACTGCTTGTAGAAAGCTAACCTAGGAAAAAGCTGATAATGAATCTTATTAAATTAGTAGCCTTATTTTATGAAATTTCAAATGGGTATAAACTTCAGCACTTCTCTTAATCAGTAAAATTCTTGACCAGGTAGAAGTTATTTTTATTGATGTTCACTGATCCATCTCCTACACATTCTGAGTAGACAAAGTTGGCCTAAGTCTGATCTGAAAACATGGAATTATAATGTTATCATATATGTCAAATACTTAATCTTTAAATAAGTGGATCAGTTAAAGAGTAGAGTTCAATGTTTTAATCAAACAACAATAATACATGCCTACTATGAGCAAAGCACTACTGAAGTGCTATAAGGAATGTACTAGGTGATCAGTTTTTAAAATGAGAAAAGTTAAAGTACTGAGTATACAAACATTGATCAATAGTTCATTAAGAAATCTTTTCAAAGAATATCAATAAAATGCATGTAAGCCATTAAAAAATAAAGAGATCTTTTCCTAATTGGTACTTTTCTTTACTGAAGCTGGCACATTCCTCTGGAAGACATGTAATTGAATAATACTATCATAGAATAATAAGAGGTAAGTGTTAAAAATCAGCAATATCAACAAATCACTTTCTGGAATTCTTGAGTTAAAGTGAAGATATGTGCATACAATGCTAATATTTCTGAATTCACTATGTACTGGGACACAAAGAAGTAATTAACCAACATTCTAATAGTTCAGTAGCTTTCTGTAATAAATCAAGGACAGATTAGTATATGTATATTTAAAATCAAATAATATTATTTAGATGGTTTTAAATTCATGGTCATTCAATAACAGTTCTTGAAACTTCGAACATAAACTTGATGAATTTAAATTTTTACACCATAAATTTTCTAAAAAAGCCCAAACTATTGGCAATGATAATTAAGATAAAACAAGTTGTAAGAGGGATAGAAACATCACTTTGTTTTTAAAATGTAAAGTTTAAACTAATCATTGGTTTTACGGTTCTAGTATAGTTTATTAGTTGGGGATTTCGTACCTAGATGTACCTCTGTGTGTGTATGTGTGTGTGTGTGTTTTGAGGCTTCTGATGGGCCTTGAAGGCACAGGTCTGTTTCTTATATTAAAACAAAACCAAATTAAGAGTCCATACATATACAGAAAACACATTTAATTATAAAATATCAATTTTTAAAATATGATTGTCCATATTGTATAGTTAATGCTGCAGTGACAATGTGTATTCTTACAAATGGAGGCCAATTTTCAATCTTCTTTTTTGCTGTTTTACCCGTCATGCCCTGCTTTGCTGAGATCACATTCTAATGAAACCGTAGTCACAACTGAATTCTGAGTTTGAAATGGCACATCCGTGCCTAATGGTGGCGGTTTATACAGAAAGACTGCAAGCCCATTGAAGAAAACGGTGATAATTTTACAAGTAACACCTAAATATAGAAACAAATATAAATCATGCATTTGGGCCTTTAATTATTACAAAAATTAATTCTCATTGAAAAATTCTTCATGAGTAGAAACTCACTACTTAAAGAGAAGTATATAAGCAAGTAGTTTTATGTTTTAAATTTTTAAAACTTTAGTGAGAAAGTTGATATTCTTCAATAGAACATCTGTCCATAATTCAATGAACTAGTCCTTATTTTCTTTCTAAACAATGAAAATGTACAGTAATTATTCTATTTTTGGTTACAATAATACATTCTTAACCAAGGAAAAATAGCTTACAACATCCTTGAACCTGAATAATAAGTTGCAACATATTCATGTCCATGATGAAAAGTAATTCTAAAAATAAAAAAGGCTTTGGAGTTCTTAAAAGAAAGCCTCTATGGGAATATATAACATTCAATACTCTTCACAGGCTTCAATTTGTCTTCAAAGAACTCTGATTTTAAGCTCAGTTATTTGAAGAAAAACTAGTTCTGGTCACAGTACAAGCATCAAAGTGCCAGCCAAATAAATTAAATGACCTCACAATATGGTTTTTGCAGTAGCTAATTTGTGTTAATCATTAATATTTTACTCAAACTGTGTATTTGAAAAACAGGAATACTCACTGCGCTAAGCATTTCTAGATTTATAAGAAGAACAATTACATAGGTACTACTGTTACAATGTTCTTGGAATATTTAAAGGTATGTATGTTTTGGGGAAAAAAATTCTCATATTCACTACAGAGTAGGTAAAGGAACAATTCATTATCTATATTTTTTGGTCAAAAAGTACAAACATAACCAATAAATAAATTTTTAAGCATAAAAATACACTGAATAAAAAATGTTTTTTAACAGGTAAAAGTGATGGGAAGATTAATTTTGCCTATTCTAGTCAATATTTGTCTTCTCATTATTTTTCTAGATTTATATATTTATTTCTTCAGTGGATAATTTATTATTCTGTCATTATAAATTCAGACAGCATACTACGGATTTAAACACATGTAGGAGAAACAAGCTATCTTGATACATGTGCGAAAATAATCACACCACAATCACAATGAAAATCACACATTATTTTAAATACACACACACACACACACACACACAGTTGATTCTTGAACAACTCAGGGGTTAGGGGTACCGGCAACCCATGCATCAAAAATCCTCATATAACTTTACAGACTGCCCTCTGTATTTGCGGTTCCAGATGGTGGATTCAACCAACCTGAAGACTGTGCAGTACTGTAGTACATATTTATTGAAAAAAATCTGCTTATAAATTGACCCGAGCAGTTCAAACCCATGTTGTTCAAGGGTCAACTCTGTATGTGTGTGTATTTATATCTAGAATTTCTCTATCTTTAAATACTCTAATTTCTTAGGTTGTTTTTTTAAATTTTAAATTTTATCATACTCTTTCAAACTAGATGCATTGATCTATTTCCTTATTCTTAATTTTCATTGATTGCTTAACCAAGACTATGGAAGACAGACTACCAAAGGCAAAAAGGGTTAAACATCATGGCTAACCTTGTAAACCATAAAAAGGTTTCTTACAACGTGCCTTAGAGCCAAAAAATACTTCCCTGCCTCAGCTCTATGTGCTTTCCAAAGCCCAGGTGCCTAAATGACAATCGTTTCAGTTTCTTAGAATTCTCTTTTAGCTTTTTGTTATACTTTCCAAAAAAAGTTTGAGAGAAGTTGTTAAAAGAAAATTATATGATATGTGATACGATGAAAGCTAAAATGTTACTCTCTTCTATTTTAGACTGAGCCTCGCAGACTCCAGGTAAGACCTTTTATAATATGCTATGATAAATGATCTCGGCTTCAGGACTATAGGATAATCCAAAAGCGTGGACTGAACATTTCAAAACCTAAGTAAGTAACAATAAGATTTTTTTTCTCTTGACATAATCCATTTATTCTAAAGATATCAAAAAGTCACCACTTACTTATGGCCACTAACATATAGGCCATCTTGATGTTATTATAAATCCAGCAAGCTCCTTTAATTCCACATTCGTTGATATCCCAGAGAATACATGTGCTGTCTATTGTGATGCCAAATATAATAGGCCCAGGTATTGTGCCTAGAAGAATTACATGTGAAATACACATAAGTGAAGATTATAGTTTATAGTTACAGATTTTTTTATATATGATAACGTATATATTTTATATAAATAAAAATAGGTATTAATCTGCCCATATGCAAATCAATCAGTTCATGTACAAGTAATAGGAATATAAAGAAACACAGATAAAACATTCTAAAATAATTATACATAATTATTATATATTTCTAATCAATTCAAGAAATTATTTTAAAAAATCTCTGTCATATATTGGGTTAATATTTAGTTAAGTAAATATTCTAATTCACTGCTTTTCTAATTTAATAAATGTCTTTGAAATTAGCTATTATACTTTAAAAAAATCAAAATAAATTATTGATGCACAGAATAAGTCTCCTAAACCACAGCATATATATTATGCGTGTGTGTGTGGGTGTGTGTGCATGTGCATGTAAACTAATGTGGGTGTGTGAGTATACATATTTATATATATATACACATACATACAGTGACATGAATGTGCATGGGAATGTACATATGTACATGCACACAAACATTCACACTAACATGCCTAGTTCACCATTAATTGTGCAACTATGGGCAAATCCCTGAATCTCTCAGGTCCTTAATTTACTCATCTAAAAAATTGAAAAGTTGGTCTAGGGGAACTCTAATGTTTCCTGCTTTTGATTTTTATTTTTATAAATAATCTTAATATTATGGGTATAATATTATACATAAAATTATACACACATATGATTACGTGTAAGACATGTTTCTGCCTTATTATTCTTCCTACATCTGGAACCTTAAAATTTTTCTGGCATAAATTATTTCTTCCATCAATTCTTAACTAGACACAATATTCACAGCACAGTTTTTACTGAAACATAAATTCATCATTTTTCAATGCTAATGTAACATAATTATGTCCTAAATGGAGTTAAATACAGGGAGGAAAAGGAATTACAATAGTTATAAATAAGATTTTATCATAATTTATGTTAGTGATAGGTTTTATATGAATAGAAAAAAAATGTCTTTTACTTGCTCTATTAGAAATGTGTTGATGACCATATGTTATATTTTAAATAAATATAATATACTCTTCAGGGTTATATTTGCAACAGAATTGGAAACAACAGTTAACCAATCAGGTAGGTGAAAAGTAAAGTCATTATTTTCCTATGTGATATATAAATAATACTACATCTTGAATAGTGGAAAACAGCTTTCTTCAATGACAATTGCAGAAACTAATTGCAGTTCCACTGCAGTTAAACTAATTGTTTTCTTGGCACGTACTGTAAGTGAATAAATCAATAACAGTAATGAATAAAAATAACCAACAGTTACCAATGCATTAAGAAAAATGACATACCTAATAATCGAAGCAACATACACTGTATTCCCAATGCTAGAGATCGCTGCTTTTGATTAACACACCTGGATATATTAAATGCATATAAGACAAAAAATGGTTGTATAGTATATTTACTCTTTGAGCAAATTCATTTTTATAACAGCTTAGCATTTCTAGATTAAAGCAAATACTATACACATGAAATAAACAAATTATTTATAACAGCTTATATACAGTTCAACCTTTCTGGAATTAGAAGAGAAGAAAAATGTTATCTCAACTAAAATACTGCAAATAATACCAAAAAAGAGTCAAATGAGTTTTAACAAATGTATTGAATATGTATGAATTTTAGCAAATGTAAAGAAAGGACATTCATTAACAAGACTTCTTTTTGACTGTCCCATAAGTTACAAGTCATATGGCTTAAGTTGCAAGCAAATAATTCTTATTCTCTTATTAACTTTGAGACAGAAATCATACCTGTGAGTTACGGTTACAAATTGGAGGTAGTGTAAAACAATTTCTGATGCTCAATTTGATTCAACAATAATTCTTTAAGTAATAACTCTCAGAGATGAATGAGACATGATGTTGGCACACAAAAGAGTTAGATGGGAGATACAAGAGATCAAGTAGTCTTTAAAAAATATATATGTAGGTAAAAAGTGACATAGATGTAATAGGTGTTACGTTAACAGACTACTTAATGTTTTTAGACAAAATCTCTGAAGCTTCTGTTTGTCAAAAAGTATGTGAAAAAGCAGTGAGTATCAAGGAACAAAAATTGAAGACGGAAAAAGCTAGTTTGTTAGGAAAGATATCGAAAGGCTGATGAGCTTATGGAAGGGCAAATAGGAAATATTTTCACAAAGTGGTGTGGAAGGAAGAAGAGCCAATGAAAGGCACAAAACACTGAAGAGCCAGGGAACAGCCAGCATATTTTACTGTTTACAGGAAGGATTAATATCACAGCACCTACTGTATAAGACAGAATGCACATCATTCTGATTCTGACACATGTGGAATGCACTGCCATTTGCATCATACTCAAATGCAAATGATTTTAACTCCAGCTTACAACCAAAGCCTCATGAAAGAAGCAGAGAAACTAGCATCGAGTACATGCCAAATAGGCAATGTTAAGACACTTTCACAACCATGATCTTGTTAAAGCCTCAAACATCTTGGGTTCAATGAGGTAGCTTTCCCAATGCCACAGAACTAATGATCTTGTAAGGGCTGAATTAGTATTGGAACCAACAATCAATATAAACCCCAAATAAATCCCTAAGTCCATTTTTTTTTCATTCAACATGTTGGCTTAGGGATGGCAAATTTCACAATATAACACATACCTTAGGATAGACACAGTTATAGGAGTACCAGCCATGAAGGTAAAAACAATTGCAGCAAAGAAAATGCCAAGGAATACAGGCAAGTTTTTACATTGACTTGAACACTTCCCAGCTTGAGCTTCAAAACTAAAACTTGATGGAGTAGGTGTTACTTCTGTTTTTCTTTCAATACATGAACAGTTATAATATACCTGGAAATATTAGACATAAACATACTAAAAGTGCTTATCTTCAAAACATATTTTATCATTGCAAATTATGTGAGTTTTAGACATGGCAAACACTTACACAGTCTTAATTCATAAACAACAAATAGTGATGAGAAACAGTAATAACCCTTAAGAAATCAAGCAAGTGAAAACAAGGGGCCATGGTTACAAAGTAGAATAATCTGTATTTGACTTTTGTGTCCATTATTTTAACTTGTAACCTGTTATTGATTCATGTCTTATAAAACAAATTGACAAGAATATAACAATTAGATGATCTCACACATTCTAGGCTGCTTTCAATAGATCACAGTTGTTCAAATAGTTTTCCTGCTAATTTTCTTCTTTTCCATTATTAGGACACAAAGAAAAGCATGCATAGTGACAATCTCACTATCTATGCTAGTTTGAAAGAACTAACACTCTAATTTTAACAATTGCCACAGTAAATTAACTAATACATTACAAGAGTTTGGGGGAAAAAAACTACTTTCAACTAAACCTTTTTACTATAATTTTCTGAACTTTTTGAATTGTTTTACCAAAAGCAAACTGGATCCTTCTTAAGATGACATATTTATGATAATCAAAAACTAGAAGTTACTACATTATCCTGAAGGCTATTTTTTATTAACATATTAACTATTTAATATATATATATACACATATATATGCACATATGTGTATACATATAAATTAATAATATGAAATGTTGGAAAGTAACATGTTTAAGAATCACAAGTATTACTTTTGTAGGAAAAGAGTTCAGGTATTTGAAAAGTTAGGCATAATCATTTTTTAAAGGCTTTTACATCTCAATTCCATCCTTACTACAAATCTTTTTATATGTTTAAGGCCTCAATAAAGTCAGAGCAGAGCTAGAGAAGTCAAAGTGAAGTGGTGCTTTTACTGTCCCAAAGGCCAGAGACCACTGGTACTGATTCAGGAAACTCAAAATATGCAGGTGACATTCCTAAAATGAAATATTACATACTCAGCAATCCGATATGTCAAATAATGAAATAAAGTAGCCTTTAAAAATTTTAAGAAGGAAAACTGAAAACAGTATTTTGTATCTTAATGAAGCTTTACAACTCTCTTACATAAAAAAGTATACATTTGCCTATAATATAGGTAGCTGCTAGTCAACATCTGTTTTTGTAGTTCAGATCACTGGTAGGAAATATATTCTATTTCTGTGAACAAATGTGCATATTTATTACATTATTATCAATGCATTTTGCCTATCTGATATATTTCATTAAAAAATCCTGTGATAAAATGAGTTGTTTCATGGACTAGTTGGACATAAAAAAGCCAGGTCAAATAGAAAATTTGGAAGTCAAAATAACTTGCTTTTCTGAAACAATCCCTAGAAGACAATTTATTGTTTAAAATGGTAATGATAATATTTGGTGCCAAATATAAATATCGAATTAACCATGTCAGAATAACCAATACCATTTCAAGTGTGCTCTGGGTATTAGATTTTTTATTTATTTACTTATTTATTCATTTATTTTGGTTTCCTTCTGCAGGATGGTATTTGTGTCTATACATTTTGTTATGTGACTAAAACCCTTCCATTAATTTAATTCCTTGTCATAATCTTCTAATTAGAGTTAGTCAATAGCACTTATTGATTGATATTTTATATACAGGAAAATGCTACCCACTCATCTGCCTCTCAAAGGAATAGTTTACCTTCCAGGTAGTTCTGAGTCTATGATATGTATTATGCTCACTTGTGGAATCTGATTCCTTATAACTGATACAAACACCTAATTTTCTCAACCTGTTTTGAAACTAAAGCAACCCCAGATGTCCACTGGTTTGAAGGTATGGTAACCCTCAGTTTTTGGATCTTAAAAATCTTTCATTAAATTTTCACAGGAACTTTATGGTAGTTATCTAGTTAGTTTTACTCCAAGGATTAAAACTGCACATGTCAACCAAGTCTATTAAGTCTGCTATGATTCACCACATTTTTTCTGGCATATTTTTCAATGTTCTTAGACAACTATTTTTAAATCTATAAGCTAGGTAATATGAAAAAAAATGTATACTGTTTCTCACATTCTGGTTTACCCCCAGCAGAAAGATGAAATCCTACATCTCTGTTGAGATAAATGTTCAATGTATTTATTACACACAAAATCATTAAAGATATGTGTACATATGCACAGACATATATTTATGTGTGTATATGAACATATAAATGTGTATAACCACACACACACATACAGACATCTGTGTTGGTTCTAAAAGAGATCTGAAGTACTGTTACAGATTATTTCAATTAATGATTTCTATTTATTTATGTAAAAATCTTTTCTTGCAATCTTAAACTTATCTTTATATAGAAAAAGGAATGCCATTTCACTAATCCATATTTCAAATATCCAAGATTGTGCTGTTTTGTCATATAATTCTTACATACCTTATTCATTGTAGTCTCTTATATCATATTATATATTTCCCTCAGGTCTTTTTAAAGTTATCACATTATCTATTAATGCATAACATTACCTATTATGTACTACTAGTAATGTGAATATTATTTCTTCCCAGGCTATTAAATTTAACAAAGATAAAATCTTTAGAGTGTAGATGTAGTACAACAAAATTCTATTGGATTTTCTTAAACCATTTAATTGTATTAAAAAGAAATCATATTTAGGTAAACTGATATGCATTCTTTTTTTAAAAATTTTATTTATTTTTTGGCAGTGTTGGGTTTTCGTTGCTGCGCGCGGGCTTTCTCTAGTTGCAGCAAGCGGGGGCTACTCTTCATTGCAGTGCGCGTGCTTCTCATTGCGGTGGCTTCTCACATGTGGAGCACGGGCCCTAGAGTGCGCAGGCTTCAGTAGTTGCAGTGCGTGGGCTCAGTAGTTGTGGCGTGCGGGCTCTAGGGCATGTGGGCTTCAGTAGTTGTGGCACACAGGCATAGTTGCTCCGCGGCATGTGGGATCTTCCCGGACCAGGGATAGAACCCGTGTCCCCTGCATTGGCAGGCGGATTCTTAACCACTGCGTCACCAGGGAAGTCCTGATATGCATTCTAATCCACAACTAGAAGTAAACTTGCATTTGAGAACAGTTTAGTGATTTGTATATTTTTTTAATGTGTCCATGGTGTATCAATTAAAAGCAACAAATATTTATTGTGTTTTTATTATAGACACTGTACTCAGTAAGAATAAGAGAAGTTCCCTGACTTCGAGCGACATAAAGTATAGTTGAGAAAAAATATAACAATGTAAAAAGGTAAATAATATTTCACTTCTATAACAGAAGTGATGTTATAAAGATGTATGTGAGGAACTGCTTAATTGATTTTTCAACAGTAATTGAATGTGAGGTATAAAGGAAGAAGAATCTTTTTCAGTTGGAGTGGTCAGGGGCCTTTTTTTTTCTTTTAAATTAAGGTAAGAACACAACAAATTTTAAGTGTACAATGCATTATTGTTGACATAGGTACAATGTTGTACAGCAGATCTCTCGAACTTATTCATTTTACTTGACTGAAACTTTATGCCTGGCTTCTGAATGGAGGAGGTGGGCCAGGAAGGAAAGACTAGGCACAGCATGACACCACTAGAGGGATAAAGAAGGGCATCCAGAAATACACAAACATACTGCCTCATTAAGGTATGTAAGGAAGTAAGGTAAAGTAAGGTAAAGACACAAGTTACCTTTGGATGTCTTTTGGAAACAGAATTTGTACAACCTGCATAGCAGGGAGAAAAATATTGGATTCCATTTCCTCCACAGATAGGATAATAATATGATCGCAGGCAGTTACAATTGGCATTACAAGGAGCGGTCAAGTTTCCCAGTTCTCCTGTCCTGTCAACAAGAAATAAAAGATGGGTAAATTATCTATGTTCTAACTTTTAATGAACAGTTCAGAAGCATTCTTATATCTTGCCATTCAATCATTTATTCACTCACTCAACACTTCATTTAATTACTGAACAACTAAAACAAACAGAATGTCTGCCTTTTCACATAGAGCTTAATTAACTTCTTGTGGAAGAGACAGGCAGTAGAAACAATAGCTGTATAATATAACGTCTGTCAATGATTTAAAAAACATAGGCAGAGTAAGCAAATAAAGCAGTTTCTCATTTGGTACCAGATAATTCTTTTTTTTTTCTTTCTTTCTTTTTTTTTTTTTTGGTTGCGGGGTGAGGGAGGGCTGGTTCTGTGGATTGTAGGCTATTTAGCAGCATCCCTGGCCTCTACCCACTGGATGCCAATAGCATCCCCTTAGTTGTGACAACCAAAATGTATCCAGACACTGCCAAATTTCCCTGGGATGTGAGTGAAATTTTAAACCTGGAAGGATGAATACAATTGTAATCTTCAGCATACTCACTTTATCAATGGGAAAACTGAGTCCCAGAGAAACTAATTTACTTTTCTTTCTTTTCCAAATATAATACTCCTGGTTGCCAGGCTCGGTGTTGTTCCATGCTGCCTCTTAATAGGAGGAACATCTTTTAAAATATAAAGGGTTACCCTAGGCAAAGATACTTCTCCAATCCCTTATTTATTTATTCATTAAACCAATATATATTGAGCAAGTGCTAGGCCCTATGCTAGGTATTGAGACTACAAAGCTGATAAGACAGTCACCATTCTCAAAGATTTCACAGTCTAGGAGTAGAGTGGACACAAATTTATACACTAATATGGTTATAGACTGTGGTTCTAGATATCAACAAAGTGTATTTTAGATATCTGCACTGAGGAATGACACTTAAAACAAGCCAAAGTTTAGATAAGAGGGTCTGAAGGAGCATCTGACTGAGATAAGTCTTAAAGAATGAGTAAGAGTTAGCTGAGTAAATGGGGAAGGTGAAGGGTACTTCAGAGAAGCTGATAAAAGTCAAAAGGTGAGAAATAGCATTCTATATGGAGAAATATGAATGATGTCTGAGGCAGAGAGTGATAGGAAATGTAGTTGGAAAAGAGTCATGGACCAGATTGTTGAAAGCCTCATGGGCCTTGTTAAAAACAATGGGCTTTAACTTATTTTGAAAAGGTAATCAAGTATTTTAGACTGAAAAGTGGCAATGTGAAAAGTACATTTTAAAGAAATAACCCTAGCAGTTATACAGAGTTTGAATTTGGAGGAAGGGGACTAGTTACAATACCCTAGGCAATAAATTATGATAATGTGTAGGAGAACTAAAATAGAATTTTGACTAAAAAAAAACAGATTTGAGAAATATTTTGGATGTAGAATCAGTACGATTTGGTGTTTGGTTGACTGAAGATAGGAACAGGATGGAAAAGTCAAGAGTGACTCCTAGTGTCTAACTTGGCATTTTGGTAGAGAAGAACTAGTTTTGGGGAAGAGGTGATGGGTGTGGTTTTATACATATTGAGATTAAGAGTCTCAAATTTGGTGAAGAAATCTGGCCTGGAGCCAGGTATCTTAATATCCATTTGCATATAGATGTAGCTGAAACTCTGAGAATGATAAGATCAACCATATAAAGAGTGGGAAGAGTACAGAGAGGTCTTGGGAGTTCATTTATTTCATGAATACGTAGTGAGCTCCAATCATGTGCTAGACTCAAAGTGGTGGAAATATATCTAAAATAAATAAAGAAATAGAGATAAAGATAGAGGAAGGAAGGGAGGGAAGGAGGGACGGAGGAAGGAAGGAAGGAAGGAAGGCAGGGAGGGAGGGAGGGAGAGAGGGAGGCGGGGAGGGGGAAAGAAAGGAAGGGAGGAAGGGAAGATGGAGAGAGGGAGGAATAAAATTCCCTGCAACCATGAAGCCAAGTTTCTTGCACTGGGGATCAAAAACAGTAAATGAAATTAAAAAATAAAAATAAAAAACAGTAAATGAGCGATTTATCTAAATAAGTATCAGAAGATAATAACTGCTATGTTGCAAAATGATGATACTTAAGGAGTAAGTGGAGAACAAGAAGCTCATGAAGGAAACAGATTAAAGAGAAGGATATAAAACAAATGGAGAACAAATCAGTAGGGAGTTTGAAGGAAAGGGTGATCAAAGAGTAAATTTTAAGTAATTCGTCTCTCTGCTTAGAGTCTCTCTGTCTTCAAATCTATTCCACAGGCTGCTGCTAGATGTCTTTATCAAGCATGATTCCATTCATGAAAGCAATCAGGATAGTCTCTGCCCACATCTAGTTTACAATATAGATGTAGAAATAAGGTGACAGAAAAACTGTCCCTGCAACTCTAGAAATAGCCTCTATACAATAATTTTTAAATTAAAAATTTCCAATATATAATCCCCATATTATTGATAAATGATTACTAAGAACATGAAAGTTTAAGACAGTCTGAGGCAAACTACAGTAGAAACAAATAAATATAGAATATATTCCTTATTATCAAGGATTAATCACTTTAGCCTACACATTTTCTAAAGGTTTATTTCATAAAGTAAAGGGGAAGCTATTACCAGGAAAATAGCCAATGCCTGTGAAGTTTATTAAATTTTCTTAACATATACATATTCTTTTTAAAATGTATAAAATATCTTAAATTTTTAAAAATTGAATATTAAAAATATTTAAAATATATCATTTTGATTATACACAAAATATATTTAATAATTTTAAAAATACACATAAATGTGTGTTTATACATACATATATGTATATATGAGAAACATGTTTATCACGAATAGCTGAATTTAAACATTAATGTCTTATGTAAATCCAAACTATTATTCTATAATTATGTTTCTACAATAAGCAAAGATTTCCCTAAATCTACTGCAACTCCTTGACAGACATGCCTCTTTAAGGCGCTGTTTCAGATAAGCAATGAAATTCTAGCTATAGGCCAGATAGGGAAAAAATATTGTGTGTACTTACTACAAACCCTGCAACTTCACAACCTCTCTTTCTCCCACTTCACTAAGGAGTTATTCCTTGAGCTTCTTAGTCTGTTCTTTCATTGTACTTTTTCTTATACACATGTTTCTTGCATAAGGTTATTATGACTAAGCTGTCCATGATATGGACATTTATTTTTTAACTTTTTTTTTTTATAACTATATTTTTTTCTTCCCTCTCTTTGTTTTTTGCCAAGTGCTATTTAAATTTATTTATTTATTTTTATTTATGGCTGTGTTGGGTCTTCGTTTCTGTGCGAGGGCTTTCTCTAGTTGTGGCAAGCGGGGGCCACTCTTCATTGCGGTGCGTGGGCCTCTCACTGTCGCGGCCTCTCTTGTTGCGGAGCACAGGCTCCAGACGCCCAGGCTCAGTAATTGTGGCTCACGGGCCCAGTTGCTCCGCGGCATGTGGGATCTTCCCAGATCAGGGCTCAAACCCGTGTCCTCTGCATTGGCAGGCAGATTCTCAACCACTGCGCCACCAGGGAAGCCCGATATGGACATTTTAATATGCAGGGCACATAGCTAAATCAAGAATCTGGGACCACAGAGAAAAATGATCTGACAATTTCACACCTCCATTGTGACTTCAAGCCTTATCTCTTTATTAATAGAATCTACACACACCCGCACACACATCCCGTGTGTGTGAATGTGCGTGTGTACATGTGTATACTCACTTTCAGTTTTTTCACCACTAAGAATGTGTATGTAATTAAGCTCTGTCTTTATGTCCCAGATCGTGATATCTCTCGATGTCCAGCCCCCACAGGCACCTCGAACTGACACCACCTCACTTGCTTTCCCTCCTGATTAGGCTAAGGCCACTCATCTGGTAGTGACTCTTGTTTAAGGTAGAAAATATCAGATGGATTCACATCCACATCATCTGTGCATCAAGGTGATAGAGTAGTATTAAACTATCCAGAAGTTTCTGTACTTCTAAAAGGAACATACAAAAAAAGTGGTTTCTTGGGGTACATTTGGGTGAAGTTTATAGGTGTCAGTCAGGTTCTGCACAACTTACCTCTATCTATCTTTCGACCTTTCCAGGTATCTTTCTACTATTTCCAGACACATGACCTAAGCGCCATTCAAACTGGTCCCTGAATCTAGCCTTCACTTTCTAGCACTTATGCTTTGGCTTAACATATTCCTTTGCCATTCCCTCTTTCCCAAATCTTTCTCTCCCAAGCTTTTTGTATACTTAGAGGATATTTTAGCCCTATTTCTCTATTATGCCATGAAGCCATTCCTAAATCTAATTAAAGAAACTGAAAAGCTCTTTTTAATTCCAGAGCCTTTTATATCTCTCACCACCTAATTCATTGTTCATTCACTGTTTTGTTTCCCAAACTATCCTGCTACCCTGGAAACTCCTTTAGAGTAGGAATTTTGCCATAAAAGTCTGCCAGAGGAAGCAGTCGATGAATTGTTGAACAAATGTAATGGAGCTGGACTAAACACTGCTTTAGAACATTTTTCATTAATATAAAAGAATGACAGACATGAACAGTAGCTACAAATCATGATAATTGTTATTGGCAAACTTTTCAAAACAAACTTTTCCCTTTATTTAGGTTATCTGAATGCCATATTAATACAAAATTAGAGAGTCCTTGACCTGGAGCACCATCCCCTTCAACAGTCTCAAAGACATATATTCAAACAATTAAAGCAGCACCGTAGGCCATAAAATACACTGCTGGGCAATGTCCTACAGCCTGATCCCCTACTTGTGGCTTAGGATTTCAAAGCAAAACAAACAAGGCAAAGAAAGATAAAATGGTCAAACCAGTTATAGGTAGAAATATGTTTACAGGTCATAACAACAAAAAGTTATTTATTTCTCTATAATAAACATGAACTTCTAAAGTAAACAAAACAGTGATTAGTATCACCTAGCTCTAGCTTCATTTTAATTTCTCTACTAGCCTATTTTCAATCCATCTAATAAGAGAACTTCACCATAGGGAGTTTTAAAATTTAAATCAATAGGAACATAAAATGTGAAATTCTCCCTAGGATGTTGAATCCATTACGGACAAAGATTCTGTAATATTAATCTTTGTATCCCTGAGAATAGTACTCAGTACAGAATAGTTGTTTCTTAAATTCTTTCTGAAAAAATATCCAACTGTTAATATGATATCAATTACTGAAACTAAAAATAAAAACTACATATTCTTACATAGGAAAAGCAGCCTTCCAACTTTTTTAAAAAAGCCAATTTCTTATCATTTTATTTAAGAAAGCATATACTTGGAAATACACACATAGTTTATTACTCTGATATTAATATCAAAAAGCAGTGAAATATATTTACCCATTATATGATTCAGATACACCTGCAAATGGCTCATTTTCACAGCTGGCATAAACAAATACAAAAGTCAGTGCAAGTGCAGTTATAGATGTGAGCAAAGCAAACTTCATTATGCTTTTACACGTCATTTTGAATTTCGAAACAAGGATACCGCCTAAAATCTGACCAAGAGCAGCTCCGGGAATTAAAACAGTCCCTAATGAGAAAGAAGACACAGTGAGAAAACATACACGTATACTGAGTAACTTATACCAACAATTGGAAAACATCAAAAACAAGTAGTACTATGGTTTTAACATCTGAAAGCACTCATGTGATTTAGAAACAACATGAGTAAATGAGTTAACAGTTATATTAAGTAAGAGATTAATAAAGTTAATGTTTTGAATATTAAGATTAATATATATTCGCTTTAGCTCTGTATATAGCATTTGTATCTCTCAAATTCATACAATAGATTGTCTAATGTCAGAAAATTGGAAACTTTTATCAAAATCAGTGTAAAGTTTAAACTTCAAGGAGTGGGCTATCCAAAATTTTATGCTATTTTAATAAATATCTAATGTGGTAAAGTAAGATTATTAGATTAAGCTAGAACAAAGAAAATGTTTTACCTGCAAGGGTAGCTGCAGAGCTGGAAGACAATCCAAACTGATTTTCTATAAATTTAGGTAAAAATGTAGCAAATCCAGTAGTAACTAAGGCTTCTGAGCAAGTTGATAGAACTAAACACATAAAGACAGTATTCCTCATCAAATTCTAAAGAAAAAATACAGTTCACCAAATGAATAACTATGATTATACTGCAAAATGCAGCATTAGAATGGTAGATACCATGATGAAATAGCACATTTTAAATACACACAATATAATTATTTGTAAAATTTCAGCATTTTCTTTAGCACAAAAGTATAAATACTGATCACTAATAGTTTTATACATACAATGTTGAGAAAATTCATACATGGAGCACCTAGAAAATTGACAGATGATTAATCAGTAGGGTGAATGTGCCTTGATCATATGCAAGGGACCAGGGAAAGGAGGTAAAAGCTGGCTTGGAAAGTTCTCTTCCCCAGTCTTACTATGTATCTCCATACAATAAACCTACCCCATATTTGATTTTTTTTAATTGTGTTCTGAATTTCTATGTCCAGTAAATGAAGAATTGACTGTGAGGAAAGATGAGAGTGGTCTCTAAATATCAAACTTTTGGTACTGCTCCACAAGTATTGCTCTCGGTAGTTAAGAACCTTAGGTATAGAGTTAAGCAATTTTCAATAAGGGTCTATATTGCTGGAGTTCTCAGAACCTTATTAATCTACCAGAGGGGAGTATAGTGATTCAGTTATTTCACAATATTTAACCATAAAGTGAAAAACCACAAAGTATAGTTCTAGAATATTCAATGCAAAAAAATTTCATAAAACTGAGCAACACACACACACACAAAGGAGTCACAAAAAGGCAAGATAAGACATTTAGAAGTCAGAGCCAGATGATCGAACATAAGAATAACAATAGTGACAAAAGGAAAAAAAGTACCTGAATGAAGAAATGCAATAATTTTTAAAAATAATGAGTAGAAAATATTTAAGTTTTCAGATTGAAAAAGATAATGGACTCCAAGCAAGGATTAATGGAAAAATGATACATATTTAGGAATAAACTAGTGAATATCCTGAAATCAAAGAGAAATGAAAAAATTTACAAATTTGCAGATAGAAATAACTAAGAATCACATTAACTTGAAACTTCTCAACTGCAACATATTTAACTAGAAAAGAGCCAAACAACATCTACAGACTACTAAAATTAAAGGAGTATGATCTGAAAGTATCCATCCAGTCAGAAATATCATTCTGACATTCAAGGATACTTAGATGGCATCCTATCTGAGAAAAACCAGCAATAAAATGCTGTATCTATAGAGATCTGAATCAGAATCAAGATCTCAAAGCACGAGAACATAAGGATAAAAAAAGCATTGGTCAGTAATGACTCTTGATACATATAAGAATTTATAAAATAAATTAAATAGAAATATATGAAATAGAACAGAACTACTATAAAAGAAAATAACAGGAATTAGAATTAAAAATTATAAACAATCTCAGCAAAACACAAGAATGTGCCTGTATGGAAGAGGAGGAAGGAGAGTTAAAAAGTAGGATGAATGGAGTAAAAACATTTTAAGGCTTTCATTTGAGGAGGAAAAAAAATAATGAAAAGTAAATAAGTTCAAATCTTGAAAAGGTAAAATTATAAACTCCCTTATGTACAAAACTTTTATGATGCTAAATAGAAAGAATACTTCTCTGCCGAGTTCAACAAAACAGACCATAACACTTTTGTTTCTTTAACCTCAAATTCAAAACAAGTAACCACTAACCGCCACTTCTTTCACAGGGAAAAATATTGGTTTGGCATTCTCAAAAACATATTTACAATTCAATGATAATTGATCCATCCATTACACAAGGGAAATGGCATGGGATAATGGACTACATGCTAACGAGGAGCCACTGAATATTGAAATTGCCAATAAGATAACTCATGTTCTTCCAACCAATCTACTCTGGAATAGTTTTCATTTACTCAAAGCACAATACAATTAAATCTGAAGAGGTTTTTATAAGAGCTGGAACTATAGTAAATAAGCAAGCAAGAGTGCATTATGATAATATTTGTGTGTATAGATATACTGTTTACATATATTTGTAATATATACATATATCTACATATGTATGTGTGTATAGGGGTGTGTGTGTGTGTGCGTGTGTGTGTGTGTGTGTGTGTACAGTGTTGTTTTACCTTTAGAGCAGCTGGAAAATCTTTAAAACTTTGTCCAAAATTCCCATCTGTATGTTGTAAAGAATTACTCTGATGAATCTGGGAAGTTTTTCCATCTTGAATTTCTGCTGTACCTAAAAAAATAGTAAATTTACCCGCTCTATCTTCTTGCTTTCTAATGATTCTTTCTCATCCCTTATGCATTAAACAAAGAATGTTTAAAGCTTTTCTCTTCTACTCTAATTCTAACATGTTTTTTAGATGAAATAATATTTACTACCTATTATCATGTCTTTAATTTTTAATAATAGTACCATGAATAAATCTGAGAAAACAGTCAATACATAGACTCATAAGTTGGATGGCCCAGGGTAGAAAGAAATCAACGAGTCCATCTACTTCTACTCTGCCTACTTTTCTTCTGCCCATTTCCAGAAGTTAATCATCTATCCTGTTACATCTATTCTGTTACATATAACAGAAACAACTAAGTGCCTTCAGCCTGGAGAAAAATACTTCTATAGATATGTATATGAACCACATGATTATAAAGAAACAAAATCTCACAGAGAAAGGAATAGATATTCTTTTCTATTCATCTTTTCTTTTTGGACAGATTTTTAGTATTGAAATTTGGTGAAAATAAGTATACAAAAGCATGACCTTGGTGACAATTGAAAAAAAAGTACATGTACTATCATTAACAAATAATTAACATCAATAATTTAAAGCCAATTGGCTCTTGAAGTTACTAACTGAATACAAACTAATAGTTTAAAAGATATTATATCTCATATAAACATAAAGCAAGATTCCAGATAACACATAAGATACAAATTTAGTATTTAATAAAGAGGTGACTATGTACAGTTTTATTGGGTATTAAATGAAAATAAAGAAAAAACATGAATATTAAGATTGTTACCCAATATTTCCTAAAATAAAGACAGATATTCAAAAGTGTGCATAGGCAGACAACTGAGATTCTATTAAAAAAAATAGTGAATTTTCTAGGGTTCTTAGTAATCATGTAGAAAGCAATACTTGGCCTAGAATTGGAATAAAACTCCCTGGTTTTAAAGAAAATATTTTTACCTGGTAAGTGTTTTGGAAAGCAAGAAAAAGGTATTATCAAAGACCAGGCAAAGATCCAAGACATAAGAAATCCGATCCACCATGCCCCCAGCCATCGCGGATCATGCTCAGCGATATCAATGCTGTATGACAGAAAAACAAGAGGTAAAAGTCAACTCTATGTTGTTAATTAAAACTCAGTCACGATAATTATATAATTTATAATTCAAATGCATATATAGAGAAATATTATTATATTATCCAAAATTGCAAGTGGAGCCATTTTGAAGAATCACAATGGATAGCAGGCATAAATGAGAGCTCTAAGAGTAATGATTTACAAAGTATTCCACATGGCAAATACAACACAAGTTTTAAATATTTAATAGTAAATATATGTATGTTGACTATTTGAAAGCATGCATGGAATTTCTGAACATTCTTTATCTAACTTTGGCTACATTTTTCTTCTCTGAATATTATAATATTTAGTATATATATAGAATACTAAATACACCTCACAGTGAATCACTGATTTTTGTTAAAAGCCCATACACTATGCCCCAATTGTGGCATTCATTTGAATGTAAAATTCTTCTGAAAGTGATAATATGTTAACAGTTTGTTATTATGGTTGTCATATTTTTATATCAACAGGCTCTTCCCCAAAACACATCATTTTTACAACTCATTTCACTCCACTGAGATTAAAACCCAGCTTTCTGCTCAAGGGCTTCCTCTGTACACCTTTTTATATAGTCTCTAAGAGATTAACCTAGGGCTACAAACATCAGTATCTTTGTATTGTACCACCTTCTGAAATTTTTTATTAACCTATAGTCTCTAAAAGATTAACCTAGTCTCTAAAAGATTAACCTAGGACTAACAGCTAAAGAACAAATCACATACTGTGACCACATTTTCTTATTCATTGCTCACAGTCATGCAAAGGACTGTGTAGTTACAGTAAAATGAGAAAATATGGCCTCAGCAAAGGCCACTAACTTCTCTATTCAGGAAAAGGAGAAGGTAACTCAGTGGGTAAGACGGGGGTTTTGGAGTCAAAAAGATGTACTTCATTTCATGCCTTGGCCACTTACCAAGTTCTGTGTATCAACTACCTTATAAGATTATTAAGAGGATTAAATAAAATGGCATGTAAAATAAAGTTACACACAAAACCTATGTTGTCTAGAACACAGTATGGGATAAATAAACATTACCTATTATTATCCTCCAGTGTTACAGCTGTTAAAGCTGAACAATTGTGATCTCTATGATATTATCAGAGCTACTGTAGCACTTAGTCTGAGAATCATAAACTCTCGAGACCCTTCAGGCTATCTACCTACAGCTAAATATACTGAAAGCACACCTAATTTTAATTAAACTATTATTTTTGAACAATGCACAGGGTACTGGTTATGTATTTTGAAAAATTTCACCATCTAACTATTAAGCATCCTTATTTGTGAATAAATACACTATACCAAGAGATGGTGTGGCATTAATTCGTGAAGCAATGCAGCCAAAATAGTACATAAAAATTGTGTGTAAATAGTTTTGTTTCCTGAAAAATCCTTCATGATATTCTGAAGAAATACTATAAAAATATTCCGTCTATGGTACTAACATGATTAAAATAATATAAATCTAAATAAAAGAAAAATAGATATTGCCTTGCCTTTGTCCCAAATCAGCATCAATGTACATGGCTAGCAACTGTCCTCCCAACACATAACCAAGAGCAGGGCCTAAAATTGACATGGAATAGCCAATTCCTAGAAAAAGAACAAAGACAATGAAAATGGTCATCTGTGCAACTTTGCTTTGAATGTCTGACAAGTGAAGAAAGAGAAATATTTTACTATAGAAGAACAAAATGATTAGAATTATATGAAAATTACACATATTTTAACCAAAAAAATGCCATTTGAGTGGTATCACTTGTCAAGGAGCTTAAAATACATAATTCAATGTCAAATTTTTTAGACTACAATAATGATGGCAACAAATCCAATAATTATAAATTTATGAAAGTTATATCATGTTAACTCACAGCAGGGGTAGTTCATCTACTATTACCCTTTGTGAACAGTGATAGTAATTACCGGCTACAATTCTTACAGAAGAAAACAAAGTGAAATGAGAAGCCTTTTATACTCTGTACACATTCCAAAAGCATTCTTTATGCTTTAAGCTGATTTAAAACCTGGATCTGGTTCATTAGTCTGTTTCTAAAAGTAAACCATTAAACTCCTTCTCTTAGTGAATCTCCCATTTTAACTTGCAACAGAATTAAACTGACCTTATTTCTCTGATATTTAAAACTTTGTCATATATAACTTTTTACTTTTTGTTAAAAAATTATGCATATATCAGTATCTTCATATACTACCACCTTCTGAATTTTTTTATTAATTACTGAGATTCTCATTCTCATACACAAAAGAAAAGGAATATACCATACACAAAGTGAAGCATACATCAATGGTAAAAATGACTTATGTACTAGATCAAGGCTCCAAAGTACAGGTCATTCAAGATGATCTGAAAACATATAAGAACTTTTATTTATCTATCAACTATCCTAATTTATATTATAACTATATTTTTAAATGTAAAAAATGTATTGGTAGAAAATTTTAAGTATATAATTTATAAATAAATAAGTATATATATATATATATATATATATATATATATGATTCATGCTCAAAAAATTTTATGGCTAAAAGTACATGATTAAAAATGGTGGAAATCAATGATTCCCAAATTATCTTTGGTATAGATCTTTTTATAAATTATTTCCAAAAGGGTTTAGACTGATACATTTGTAAGGATACCTTATAAGTTTTGTGGAAGTATAAAATTGCTATAGGGCTTCCCTGGTGGCACAGTGGTTAAGAATCTGCCTGCCAGTGCAGGGGACACGGGTTCGGGCCCTGGGCCGGGAAGATCCCACATGCCGTGGAGCAACTGGGCCTGTGCACCACAACTGCTGAGCTTGCGCTCTAGAGCCTGTGGGCCACAACTACTGAAGCCCGCGCACCTAGTGCCCGTGCTCCGCAACAAGGGAGGCCACCACAACGAGAAGCCTGAGCACCACAATGAGGAGTGGCCCCCGCTTGCCGCAACTAGAGAAAGCCCGCGAGCAGCAAAGAAGACCCAACACAGCCAGAATAAATAAATAAATAGATCTATTAAAAAAAATTGCTATAAAAGTTTCTAAAAGTTTATTTTCACTTTTTGACGTTCTTCATGTTGGCACGGATCTATGCAATTCACACTGAATAGCACTATCTACATCTCCTGCTTTCTCAGTCCTCAGCAATTACTCCTTGGTTAACAATAAAGAATGCTTTGCATATGTTCACAAATATGTTCATAAAAGAAATATATCAAGAAAGCAAAGAATTTAAAGTTTTCAGTTGATGAAAGGTGAATTTGCTATGACCCCAAAATTAAAAATTGTGGTAATGGTGGATGGACTATGGTAGACTAGTATTTCCAACCAAATTGCCCACTAAGAAAAACTTTTAAAAACTGTAAAAATTATTTTTAAATATAAGGCAGATAAAAAATAGTGAAGGACCACTGTTTCACGATTCTTAAGAAGAGAGAGATTTAACAAAAATTGGGACTGATTTTTTTTCCTGGGTATGGTGGCTAATTCTATAAGAGGCACAGGGAGGGTAAACTGTCCTTTGCTAGTCTCTAGGAAGTAGGGAAACAAAAGTTGCAGTTTAGGGAGTAGAGCTTATAAACTTTCCCTGTCCTACATTTTAAGTTGGCACCTACGAGGCTATACTCTAAAAGCAAGGATGAGTTAGAAGTAGACTGGCTCACAGAGTAAGTGCAGTTTAGCTTCAAATAAACTCAGTCCCTGAAATTAGATAAAGGGCATCCCAGATTGTAGTGTTCCCATGTACGACAGAGGTTGGAAAGTTATTAAAAGACACACAGAGTGATTCTGAAAAAAAATTCTAGAACTATAAAATACATTTGTCACAATAAAAATGAAATGGATCCACAGCAGATTACTTAGAACTGAATTGAGTATTACTAAACTGGAAAATATATTATTAAGTCAGTAAATATTTATCAAAAAGCACAGAAAAAATACAGGATAGAAAATACAGAAAAGATAGTAAAGGAGAAAGAATACATTAAAAAAACAAAACAGGGCTTCCCTGGTGGCACAGTGGTTGAGAATCTGCCTGCCAATGCAGGGGACAAGGGTTCGAGCCCTGGTCTGGGAAGATCCCACATGCCGCGGAGCGACTAAGCCCGTGAGCCACAGTTGCTGAGCCTGCGCGTCTGGAGCCTGTGCTCCGCAACGGGAGAGGCCACGATAGTGAGAGGCCCGCGCACCGCGATGAAGAGTGGCCCCCACTTGCCGCAACTAGAGAAAGCCCTCACACAGAAACGAAGACCCAACACAGCCATAAATAAATAAATAAATAAAATAAAAAATTAAAAACAAAACAAAACAAAACAAAATCCACAAAGGCCTACCATACATGTAATTGGAGTAACTGGAGTCCCAAGAGAGGAGACAATAGGGCAGAAGTTATATTAATAATCATAGGAAATATTCCAAAACCAATGAAAAATATCAAGCAATATATTCGTGAAGTCATATAAGTTCAAAACAGATGAAATAAATGGAATCTTGCACCTATACACTCAGAGTAAATAAAACAAATGAAAATCAAATATAAGAAAAGAATCTTAAAAATGGTAAACATATATAAGAAACAGTGGAAGTGAATACAGTAGCATAGCACTTTTAAAGTGCTGAAAGAAAATTAATGGCCAACTAATTATCTATTCCCAGTGAAAATATTCATCAGGGAAAAGGGTAAAAAAAAAACTAGATGAAATACTAAGAGAATTCATCACAAGCAGACTGTTCCAGTAAATTAACTCAAGACTGTTGTTCAAGTTAAAGGAAAATGATCCCAGACTGAAACTCAGAGTAGCAAAGGAAAGAAGAGCAATAAAAAAAGGTAAACATGTTTATAAAAGTGGATCAATATTTTTAAATAAAACAGTAATACTTATTTCAGGAATTTAAATATAGAAGGGATTACAGTACACAGAAATAACTGAATAAATGTTGGGAACGGAATAAATTTAAAGGGTTTTAAGACCTATGTGATGATTAGGAATGTGGTAAAAGTATCAATTAACATTAGAATTTCATAAAATCAAGTCTGCATATAAGGTAATTAGCAGATGAACAGTAAAAGAGCATATACCTAGGAAATTAATGGAGGGGAGAAATGAAATAATAAATATTAAATTATCAAAAAGAAAGAAAAAAAGGGCAAGAAATAAGAGTGTAGAGCAGATAGGAAGCACATATTAAGATGAAAGATTTAAACACAGAATAACATTAAATGAAATTAAAAGTTCAATTAAAGGACAAAAATTGTAAACCCCAAAAAAGCATTTAAAGAGGAAAAGGTTGTGAGGGTAGAGATGCTGTGTAACCACTTTTTTCCTTCATTCTAATAGGTAGCAAATTTTGACTGTTTTCATTTTGCCCATTTTTGCCTTGTTACATAAAATTGTTTCACATAGAGGAAGGCATGCTACCAGTAATATATACTATTTTAAAACAAAGAAAAAGGGAGGAAGATTTTGGAAATGGGGAAATGTATACAAATATAAAAAGCATATGAAAGGATTTCAATCAACAAAACCTAATTACCCAATGAAAAGTATCAGTTATCTGAAATTGAAAAAAATTAAAATGAGTTTCCCAGTTTTGTTACTTTTTTTTCCTTTACTCTCAAAAATTACCATTCAATGAATTCCTACAGTACAAGAAAAAGATAAGGTAGCAGGTCTTGTGGCTGCTATCTTTAGAAAGACCTGTTTGCAAGTTTGGCTCTCGTCTGGCATCTGGGATCTTAAATGTCCAGAGGGATGCCACAGTTCCCTAACTAATAAAGACGGCTCACTGTGCTCAAACTGTTTGTATAAACAATGTGGTTTTGTTGAACACTTGTATTCCTTCTGAGAGTCTAGAAATTTTCTATGTGCAAGGCAGAGGGTTCCTACATGATCAACTACCAATAAAATCCTTGGGCGTTGAATCTCTAATGAACTTAGCTGGTAGAAATCATTTCATACATGTTGTCACAACTCCTGGCTGGAGGAATTAACTTCAATCCGTAGGGCTCCATGAGGAGGGAGTGGACTCTTGTAAGCTTGCAGCTGGTTGTCTCTACTTCACCTCATATACCTTTTCCCTCTGCTGATTTTGATTTGTATCTTTCTGCTGTGATAAATCATAGCCCTGAGAACTGTCAAGTCCTAGAGAATTTCAAATCTGGGATGGTCTCGTGGGCCTTCACCCAACCCTCTCATGCTTAAATAATTTTTGAATAACTTCGTATTTTGTGTGTTACTAAAATATAAAGATTGAAATTGTTTTATGAGAAGTACTGATTAGAAGAGGACCTCAGAAAGAAAATCTGTGAACTGGGAAGAGTGAAAAGCATCACTAGTAGCTAACTGAAATAAAAGCACTGTTAAATTAGTAAATGGAGAAGTTATACAGATCAGCCAGAACGTGTAAAGAGAGAGCATCAGATCTTGCGGAGAGACAAAAGCAAAGCAAGTAGAGAAAACAGGTAGAAGTGTAGTGGTTTCCATATTAGAGATGAGCCTAAGAGATTAGTACCCTCTATCAGGGTTGCATTGAACACACTTGACTTCCAGTGACTACGGCAATAGGTCTTTGTTATAGACTGAAAGTTTGTGTCACCCCAAAATTCATATGTTGAAACCTAATTCCCAATGCAATTGTATTTGGAGGTGGGGCCTTCGGGAAGTGATTAGGTCATAAGAGCGGAGCCCTCAAAAAGGGATTAGTGTGCTCTTAAAAGAAGGCCCCAGAGAGCTCCTTTGTCCCTTCTGCCACAGCTAAAAGTCAGCTGTCTATGAACCAAGAAATGGGCCCTTACCAGATACTAAATCTATGGGCACCCTGATCTTGTATTTCTCAGCCTCCAGGATTGTGACAAATAAATTTCTCTTGCTTGGAAGCCAAATAGTCTATGGTATGCTGTTATAGTAGTCCAAATGGACTAAGTCCCCTACATTAAAATAATAGACTGATAAAGTGAAAATTCATGTGCAAATAAATTACACATTAACTTGGATGTAGGGCCATGCATGGTCTAGTTAACTCTACCAGGAACTTCAGGGATGGAATTTAAGAGAAACTTGTACTGCTAAGAATTAGTTCACAAAGGAAACAAATTGAGTCATACATAAAAAGCATTAATCTGAAATGGAGAACTCCACAGGAGTTTCCAAGTACCATTGTGTGGTTTCTTTTGTTGACTCTAGTCAAGTCCATGTAGGATGAAGTAAGTCAGTAGAACAGCAGAGCTCTATCCCCACACCTGTGTAAATTAGCCTGGGGTACATTCCAGCAATCTAGACAGCCTACTGCTTGGGTGGCACTTCCAGGAAGGCTGGCATGCCCCCCACAGGAAACAGAGCAGGATGTCAATAAAAATCATAACCACATTCAACTGAAGGACATGATACATCAGCATATAATTAAACAAAAAAAGTAATATTGCATTTATCAAATGTAAATACCTATGAAATCACAACTTCTTAATAAGTGTATGTTACGCTTTACTTATAAATTAAACAAGCAGTAAGATAAAATGACACCGAGACATTTACATTAGAAAGCAAACTTACCTATATAGAGAGAAGATTTGTGGGTGGGCACAGAATCATCAATAAAGGCTGTTCCTAGGGTATAAAGAGGAGTTCCTCCTGTTCCCAGCAATAGTTGTCCCAAAATAAAGACATACAAGTAGTAGAAAAGTGAAGAACTTGAAGCAGTACAACTGGTTTTATTCTTTGCTGTTAAGCATGTATCTTTAGGGGAAAAAAAAATTGTGAATTTATCAAAATTTTAGCTAATAATTTAAATATCTTACAAATTATACTTGCCTAACATAACCTTCCTTATTTCTTCCAATCACTTCACTTTGATTATACTTAAAATATTTTTAAATACATACATTATTAAAGAAAATTTATGAAACATTACATCAAAATTTAGAAAATACAGAACAAAACTGAGAAACATTACTTAAGAACCAAAATTAACAAATTGTGTAAACACAAGTGAATCAAGTGGTGCCAGGGAAGGATAGTTTTCAAATTGAAGGGAAAAAAAACACTAGACTTGATTTTTTTACAAGTCATAAATACAATATGACCACCGTACTGATTTTTTCTTTAAAAAGATTTTTTTTTGTTACCACCATATTGATTTTATCAATCAGCATGTTAAACACAGTTGAAAAGTGTACTTAGACTATAGGATATTTCGGCCAAAACAGTAATTCTCAATATTCACTACATGAGACTTCCATGGTGGCACAGTGGTTAAGAATCTGCCTGCCAATGCAGGGGACACGGGTTCGAGCCCTGATCCGGGAAGATCCCACATGCCGCTGAGCAACTAAGCCCGTGCGCCACAACTACTGAGCCTGCGCTCTAGAGCCCGTGAGCCACAATTACTGAGCCCACGTGCCACAACTACTGAAGCCCGTGCGCCTAGAGCCCATGCTCTGCAACAAGAGAAGCCACTGCAATGAGAAGCCTGTGCACCGCAACCAAGAATAGCCACCACTCGCCGCAACTAGAGAAAGCCCGCGCGCAGCAACGAAGACCCAATGCAGACAAAAATTAATTAATTAATTAATTTTAAAAAATATTCACTACAAAGCAGTAATATTTAGAAGTTATGTCTACTTCTTTTTTACAGGTCAAACTATTTTATTACATTTATATTTTGAAGCAATCTTTGGGTCCATAGGATGTTTTTTTGAATATTTTAAAAGGAAAAATTATCTTTTTTTTTCTTTTTTTCCTTTTATTGAAGTATAGATTTACAATGTTGTGTTAGTTTCTGGTGTTTAGCAAAGTGACTCAGTTATACATATATATACATATTCTTTTTCATATTCTTTTCCATTATGGTTTATTACAGGATATTGAATGTATTTAGTTCCCTGTGCTATACAGTAGGACCTTTTTGTTTATCTATTTTTGTATAGATTGTATCTGCTAATCCCAAACTCTTAATTTATCCCTCCCCCACCTATTTTCCCTAAGGGGGGGTAACCCTAAGTTTGTTTTCTATGTCTGTGAGTCTGTTTCTGTTTTATAAATAAGTTCATTTGTATTGTATTTTAGATTCCACATATAAATGATATGTGCCCTGCATATTAAAATGTCCATATCGGGCTTCCCTGGTGGCGCAGTGGTTGAGAATCTGCCTGCCAGTGCAGAGGACACGGGTTCGAGCCCTGGTCTGGGAAGATCCCACATGCCGCGGAGCAACTGGGCCCGTGAGCCACAATTACTGAGCCTGGGCGTCTGGAGCCTGTGCTCCGCAACAAGAGAGGCCGCGATACTGAGAGGCCCGCGCACCACGATGAAGAGTGGCCCCCACTTGCCGCAACTAGAGAAAGCCCTGGCACAGCCAAAAATAAATAAATAAATAAAATATACTCTATAATACTGTATATATTCATGTTATAAGAGGTTGATGGATCTTTTGGCAGATAATTTATTTATATTTGTAACTGGGCTAGGTCTGCATTATTTGTGATATTTCCCTGGTCATGTCAAACATTTGAATTATAATTCTTGGTTTCAATATTCACTTTCCTGGAGGTAGTAGATTAGACTAACAATCTCTTATTATTTGCTTTGTTATTTGCAAATTGTTCATTTTGCAAAATTGAACATACGTACATGCATTATTTGTTTACTATTTTTCTCCTATTTCCTTTTTATAATAGGTAAATTGCCTTTAGGAAAATATCTTTCTGTAGTAATCTGGTAGACCTTTACATTATAAGAGTATTCTGTGGGGTTTTGGTGTTTTTTTATTTTTCCCAGAGGAAGTAATCAATGGGTTTCAGCCTTCTTGTTTAAATAAAGTTTAAATAAAACAGAAGAATACCAAGAAAAAAATCCAAGCTCTCCCTTACCTCTGACTGCCTCTATTTACGCTCTGCCATGTCACTTAGACGAAGGCAATAACCCCTGTTAACAGTTCCTTTGATCATTTTTCAGACATTTTCTCACACATTCACATGTTTTATATCCATTTACATTTTTACATATGTATGATCATACTAAACATACTATCCTTATATTCAACAACTTCCAGTTTTCACTTCTTATGTCCTACAAATCCTTGATGTTGGAACTTAAAGCTGTATTTAAATTTCTTTGTTGGCACTGTTATAATATTCCACAGCATAAATGTGATTTATTTACCAAGTCCACAACTTCTTTTTTTTTTTTTTTAAGTTTGCTTGTATGCTTTTTTTTTTTAACATCTTTATTGGAGTATAATTGCTTTACAGTGTTGTGTTAGTTTCTGCTGTATCACAAAGTGAATCAGCTATATGCATACATATATCCCCATATCCCCTCCCTCTTGCATCTCCCTCCCAACTTCTATTTAATAATTAATAATATATATTATTAATATTATATTATACATACATTTAGGTCAAAACAATGTTGTGATGAATATTTTTAAAATTTATCTTGGCATATTTGTGCAAGCCTATTGTAGGACACGTTCCAAAAAGCGGAACTACCGGGTCAACGTGTATAAATATTTATATTTGATTTGCCAAGTTGCCATAACAAAGAGTTATAAATATATGCATTCCCATTAGCAATGCAGTAACACTCTTGAAAAAATCTTCAGTGAACTTAAGCATTTTTCTATATGTTTATTGGCCACCTGCATGTTTTTCTGTGAACTAACTTCTCAAATTTACTTCGGAGCTTCTGAGTTTGATATCTGACTAATAAAAGTCTTCCCTTTCTCCATGATTACATATAAATTTATTTATGTTGGGTTTTATCCTAGCATTTTTACTACTTTATTTTTTAACTCATATGGAATATATTTTAGTGGGAAAAGACAGGGATTACAGCATTGTGTTGGATTAACCAAAGAGTACATAGTTTGTTAGATTTCCTATGTATGGGTTTATTTCTGGATAATCAGTTTCATGTCACGGATCTTTGCAGTCCCTCTCCACAGATCTGTTTTAAGTACTTCAGCTGTCTAAGGTTTGTGGGTATCAATATTTCAGCCCGGCTGTATCCCATTTTACAGTACTACATGAAAGGCTCTGTAACAGTTAACAGATCTTATTTTATCATTTTTCCCAAATAAACAAGGCCTAAGATCTACTTATGAAAACTACTGTATCCAATATATTACTCTCTCTGCATTACTTCTGAATAATTTCCTTCTTTTACTTTTCCTAGAATTGATAAAAATTGATAATGAGATGTCAAGCCACAGAAAGGCATGGATGTATCGTAAATATTTATTGCTAAGTGAAAGAATCCAGTCCACAAAGGATACATACTTTATAATTCCAAATATATGACAAGCTGGAAAAGTAAAACCATAGCAATAGTTGCCAAGGGAAGAAGGGAGGGAGGGTTGAACAGATGAAGCACCACAGGATTTCTTTTAGGGTAGTGAAACTATTCTATATGACGGTTTGATTGTGGATATACGACACTAGTCATATATTTGACTAGTATTTGTCAAAATACATTGAACTTTATAGTACTTTAAAGAGTGAACTTTACACAAATTTTTAAAAATCATTTAAGAGGCCAAAAGTTTCCAGGAGGAAAGGCAGAATGTGACAAAAGGATCTAACTGTAATACAAATGTATGAAACAACCTCACTAAGGAGAGTGGGGGTAAGGGTGCTGACCTAAGTAACTTTGGAATGAGTGGAGTCTGCAAGACTAAAGGCAAAAGTAACTATATATAATCACTGTATTCTAGATGATAAAGTTATTTCCCATTCCACAATTAAAGAAACCAGGGCCCACTGGAGCAATGGCTGATTTTAGGACTGGAACAGGAAATATATAGGATGAGCCTGCAGCACCTCAGAGTGCAAGAAAATAAAGAAAACAAACAAAAATATCTGCAATGATGGAGGTATGTCAAAGGTACACAGGAGCCAACCGAAAAAACTCCAGGTAGACAAAGCTGGAATAATTTGAGCAACAAAATGAAGTTGCATTGGATTATAATCTAATGTAAAATATAAATCCATGCAGCCACACTGAAAAAAAATAATTGAATAAATAAATAAATGTGGAAGAAGAGACAAATGTCTAATGCATAATAAGTCCAAGTAATTTATGTAGATACTGCATCCTCAAAAGAGATGGCACATAACACTCCATTTCTGAAATGTTGGGTGCACATAGTGACTTTCTTCCAAATCATATAGTATAGAAAGTAGGAAAAGAGTTACTTCACAATGGATTAACCTGAAAAATACTACCTGAGTCAGATGATCAAGGTTATCATCAAGAGTGATAAGTGACGTTGATAGCATGTACCCTTCATATGATATGATGAAAATGGCATTTTGCCTGTGTGGTCCTCCCCCTGAAAATCCTATAAAGCCAGTCTAATCACAGGGAAAACATCAGACAAATCCCAGCTGAGGGACATTTTACAAAATATCTGACCGGCACTCCTCAAAACTGCTATGGTCATCAAAAAAAAAAAGAGAAAAATCTGAGAAATTATCACAGCCACGAAGAGCCAAAGGGACATGACAACTAAATGTAATAAGGTATACTGGATCAGATCCTAGAATAGAAAAAGGAAACTAGGTAAAACTAAGTAGATCTACATAAATTTTGGACTTCAGTTAACAAGTAGAAAATTTAATAAATGATGTACCAATATTAATTCATTAATCATAAGAAATGTAGCATACAAAGTAAGATGTTAATAATAGGGGAAAATGGTTGTGGTATATATGGAAACTATACTATCTTCATAATTTTTCTGTAAATCTAAAACTGTTCTAAAAAGGCAAGTTTATTAATATTTTTTAAAGTATAGAATAAAACAGCCAATTACAAATAAAGGCTTAAACTTTCATAAAAATTAAAAGTAAATAAATAAATAATATAAATACACAGCAGCAATTTTTATTAAGCAGATACTACCAGAAATGCAAAAATCGATGTAAAAAGTTAAAACAGCAGACTAATTTTCATCTTTCCCAGTCCAAGACAGCAAATTGTTAAAAATAAGCAATGATAGAGCAGGCCTAAACAGTATAATTAGTACCACTGAATTTAGGAAAACATGTCAAATTCTAGTCTCTTATAACATTGTGTCTTCCATTTTTAGGTACCATGGACAATTCTTAAAAAACCTGACCAAATATTATGCAACAAAAATATCAGTATACAATCCAAAGAGTAAATAACAATAATACTCTATGACCAAAATGGAAAAAAAAAAAAAGCTAGAAACTTTTAAGACAACAGAAAATGAAAAGGCCCTTCTATATGGAATTCAAAACTAAAAACTCTATTAAACTATTAAACTCTATTAAACTCTATTAAACTAAATTAAAAACTCTATTAAACTATTCTTTGATCAAAAAATTATAATTACAAAACTTCTCAGAAATGATACTAGAAACAAACCACATCGAAATTTATACTCTATAACTAAAGTAGTTCTTATAAGAAAACCATGTCATTGAAACAAAAAAAGACCCCCGAAAAAAGA
The DNA here is from genome assembly GCF_965194825.1 of Balaenoptera physalus. Lineage (NCBI taxonomy): Eukaryota > Metazoa > Chordata > Mammalia > Artiodactyla > Balaenopteridae > Balaenoptera > Balaenoptera physalus. The sequence goes on along the minus strand of NC_138890.1, from coordinate 94,890,561 downwards.
AGTCAAAATAAAAAACATATAAAAATAAATTGCACATTAATGAGTTGCCCCCAGCACTAACACCACTGGCACTAGATGAGTTTATCATAGAATATCGATGGAGAAGATAACATGCAAAAGAATATCTAGGTAAAAGAAATACTCAAAAAAGCAAGCAATTAAGAGGCATCTCTAATAAAAAGCAATAAAGAATTAACAAAGGGGGGACTTCCCTGGTGGCGCAGTGGTTAAGAATCCGCCTGCCAATGCAGGGGACCCGGGTTTGAGCCCTGGTCCAGGAAGATCCCACATGCCACAGAGCAACTAAGCCCGTGTGCCACAACTACTGATCCTGCGCTCTAGAGCCCACAAGCCACAACTACTGAAGCCCGCACGCCTAGAGCCCGTGATCCACAACAAGAGAAGCCACCGCAATGAGAAGCCACCGCAATGAGAAGCCCGTGCACTGCAACGGAAGAGTAGCCCCCGCTCGCCGCAACTAGAGAAAGCCTGCGTGCAGCAATGAAGACCCAGTGAAGCCAAAAATAAATAACAAAATAAATTTATAAAAAAAAAGAATTAACAAAGGAATAGAAATCTGATTAATAAAATGTAATAATACAATTCACACAAAAATAAATCCTTTTAAATAATCAGTAAAATAAACCACTGGCTAACATAATGAGAAGGAGAAATTACATATATACAAATAATACATGAAAAAAGGAAATAAACTATGAAGAGAAGAAATTTTTTAAAAATCACAAGAGACTACTTTAGAACAAATTACTAGCATATTAATTTGAAAATCTAAAATGGTTAATTACCAAGCCCAGATAGTTTCAGAGATGAATTTTACCAAAACTTTATATATTAAATAATAATCATGACAATAATAATAAATGATAAACTTAATACTACTTAATCTATTCCAGAACATAGAAACAAGATAAAAATTACCAAAATATTTTTACTGATTACAAATTGATAATAACATGTGAAAAAGATTAACAACACCAAAGAAAACCATAGACCAATCTCATATCTGAATAGCAACGCAAAAAAATCATAAACAAAATATTAGCAACAAAATCCAACATATATAAAAAATACAGCATGTCTTTTTAAAGAAGCACATTAGGAAGTCTATTAAGATTTAACATATTAGATCTAATTAGAAAAATCAAATGATCAGTTTCATAGATTTCAAGTAGACAACTGACAAATTGACAAATGTCAACATAAAATAGGAATAGACATTTCTTTAACATGATCAAACATATAAAAGTATATAAGTGTGTATACATACACGTGTATGTATATGCACACATACAGACTGCTAAAATCAGGAGTAAGACAAGGATGTGCCCTAACTCTGCAACTTTTCATATTGTATTGGAAGGAAAGAGAAAGGAACTAGAGGCCTATGAATTGGAAATCAAGAGGTAAAACAATTTCTATTTGCAGAAATTATAATTGTCTTTTTGGAACACTTAATTGGTTCCAGAACCAATGGAAAAACTACTAAAAACAATAAAGGAATTTAGTAAGGTAGTAAAACATAAAATTAATTTTGAAAGAGATAAAAAAAGAATATACAAAAAAATAAATAAGCTTCACATGCATAAGTTAGATGACATGATGGAAGAAATACCAATGTATAGTAAGAAAGATCAACTAAATACACTTAGAAATAAATGTGAACATCCTATATGAAGAATGCTTGTCTACCTAGCATCATCGAGAAGCAAGCAAGGTGGGACAGAACAAGGAACAGTATGTTATAGAGGCATGGTGCCAGAGAAAAATTCTAAATCTGAACAGCAATTCTTCTATGTGGGGAAGAAATAAAAGCTAAATAATTTATTCAGAAGGAATATCTGTCTCAACCAGAGAAAATCCCCACTTGTCCAGACAGAGTTCCAGTCCCTCTCCTGCATGCATACTATGTTATGCAGGACTCTAAAATGGTCCCCAAGATTCCCCATCCTAATTCCTGGGACTGTGAATTTGACAACATCACACCTGATTCTGTTACAGTGGCAAAAGGGATTCTGCAGAGTAAGTTTGCCTTACTAATTAACTAACTTAAGTTACTAATCGGTTGATTTTGAATTAGTCAGAAAGGAGATTATCTGGCTGTGCTCAACAATCTAATCACATGAGCACTTTAAAAGCAGAAAGCTTTCTGTGGCTGGCAGAAGCAACGAGAGAAATTTAAAGCAAAAGGGCTCTGTGAACCTTTGCTGCCTTTGAAGATGGAATGTGGGGAGCTTCTAGGAGCTGAGAGCAACCCCCACTGACAATCTTCAAGGAAATGGGGATCTCGGTTCAACAATTCCAAGAAACTGATATTTCACGACAGTTTAATAAGCTTGGAAAAGAATTCTCTAGAGCCTCAAATGAGAATGCAGCCAGCTGACACCCTGAGTTTGAGACTCTAAGCAGAGAACCCAGAGCTGTGCCAGACTCTTGAACTATGGAAAGTGTAAGATAATATATTTGTGCTTTTTCAAGTTGGTAAGTTTGTGTAATATGCTATGCAGCAATAGAAAGTTAATACAAACATCTTACAAAAAGCTGGCCAAGGAATAATTCACTTCATTCAAAGGTAAATAATAACCAAAAAAGAAAAGCAAATGCATAGCAGAACAATTACCATATTGCCATCCTTTAAAGTGATGAGAACAATTGCTTCCTAAAATCAAAAGGTGAAAACAGGGATTTAATAAACTCATGAATGTGGTGAGATAAGAGATTTTAAAAAACGGAAAAAAAATGGGCTGAAAGAACTCTGGAAAAACATCCCCAAACAGAAATAAAAGTCACATTGCAATGGACAAAAGAGAGACTAGAGACTGTGAGAATTACAAGGACAGACAGAAAAGGCTTGAGAAATACAAACAAAATTAAATGAACAAAACCTAAGACTTAAAAGATTAGAGAGAAAATTATAGAAATGATATTCAGACAAGGAAAATAAACATGCATAATCAATCAGAATAGAAAAAAATATATATATATATATATTCAAAGGTAAAACTTAATAAATGAAGACTGATCTACAATTTTAAAAGGCATAGAAAAACCCTGGAAATTTTGATGCAGAACTTTCAACACTAAAAGTCACTGAATTTTAAAGATGAAGAAAGGCTTCTTTGAACAGTCAGGAAAAAAGATAGTCACTTAGGCAGAGAAAAAAAAAAAAAAAAAAAAGCCTTAGCTGGCATCAGACTTCTTTAAAGCAACATTAATCCCATAAAGGCAGTAAAGGAATGACAAAAAAAATCAGTGAAAGATAATGTGACTCAGAAATTTTACACTCAGCCACACTGTTATCCAAATATAAAGGCAAAAGACAAATATTTAACATATTTAAAATCTCATGGAATTAACCTTTCCTTTAAAAACAAAAAACAAACAAACAGAAAAAACACTTACTACAGGGTACATTTCAGCTTACCACGAAATACGTCATTCAGAGATGCATCATGGGGACCTAAAGAAGACTATTCATCTTAAGTAATATTAAATAATTTATTAAATTGTGCCTGTTATAATACAGCTTTACAAGATAGATTTACCCACTATGTGAATTCTGCGGTATTATTGCTTAAGGAAACTATCTGAACCTCGAATTTCAACTTCTAACGTGAAATCAAAAAATTTCTGACAAAATACTTAACAACGCTAAATTAAAGGCATGTGATTTGACAATACACCACAAGAGGGAGCTTCTATGTTGTTTATGAACACAGAGGAGTGTTGCCAATAAAATTAAGGCTTAGAATTGTACTTAATGAACAAACCAGTGTCTAGTCCTGCCCAGTAACATGCGCAGGAACTAAAGGCAAAAAGGCAAAAGGGCAAAAGAAAATCCATATACCAGAATATTTAGAAGTTAAATATCAAGCTCAGTGCAGCCCTCACCCTCACACAGAGGTCCACAGCCTGCTCCCCGCCAAGCATTTACCTTCAACACCTATAAGTTTAAAGAGACCACCTTTTCCTCTGGTCCATCCTGCTGCCAGGGGCAGGGAAGGATGTTGCAGTCTTGAGATGGTATTCCACTCCCCTAGCCACACTTTTCTGACAGTATTTCCAGGAGGTGCCCGTGCCTCCTGAGAAGCACAGTTTTCTGGGGAACCCGGTCTGCCTAATCACCTGCGTCAGGTACTTTGAGGTGGCTAACTTTAATGAAAAGCAACCTCTCTTTCTCTCTTCCCAGGAAGTGATTGTAATTTTCTTCCCCTGGCTCCACTTCCCATATTCTAACCACTGCCCTGAAAAGGGAGAAGGAGCTGCTGCTTTTGTTTAAACTTGACCGTCCCCAAGTCTACGTAGCAGCTTCTGGCCTGGAGATGGTAGCTCATCCCTACCTCCCTCTTCTATAACCTCTGTTCACTTATCCTGTGTACCAATCTTGCAAAAATCTTTCTCACAAAACTTTAAGAGAAGAACAAATTATCTTTGAGTTTCAGTGTCTGGGATATGGGTCCCTCTAAGCACAGGGCTCAGGGCAAGACACTTCTTGTCCGGACCTAAGGACAGGCAGCTGGTGGCAGGTTTGAGAAAGAGGGGGAAAAAACACTCTTCTTGAAGGTGGGGAGCAACACTCACAAGTCCAGACTTCCCTTGCCTGAGACAACTGATACAGGAACAGGAGATAGGCCAGGTGGCAGCAGGGAATTCTAGGGCTGCTTTGGTTCATAAAAATAGAGAGCGTGGGTGGGAAGAGGCAGCACAAGGAATCTCACAGACAATTTAGGACTCTATATTTATGGGTACTGAAAAGTTGAGAGAGCCTTTGCCTGTGCAGCTAAACCCACCTGGATGCTGACCTGATCGCTCACCTCCCATGGGAACCTAACTCAACCAATAAAGTGATTTTTCAAAAAGAAACTATCACGGCATCCATACAAAGATGTTGTAAGAAAAAAGACCAACATGCTTTCATTAAAATTAAGATTAGGACACGGACCACAAAAATATTTTCATGGAGCAGGTGAAAAATGTGAACACATCATCATGGCAAAGCAGAAATGAAATAACTTAGAAAAGAAGTGGTGAGAGGAAGAAAGAGGATATGAAGCTTGCACTGGTAGAACTCAGAGAAAAAAGTAAAAGGGAAAAACTAAAATCTCATAGAAAGGAAGATAAAACTGAAAGGGGTACAAGGGTGAATGAATTGAGAAAACACAGTAACAGGCACGTAATACAGAAATTAGAAAAGTGAGTAAAATGAATGATAAAGAAAAAAAGCAGAGGAAATGCTAAGGATATAAGGTGGCCAAAGAAGATCATACATACACATAATTGAAGTATCTGAGAAAAAAAAAAAAAAAAAACTAACATCTTGGAACAAAATACTCAGATATGTAGTTTTAAGAAAATGTCCCTAAAATGTTAATATGCGTGTAAATCTATATACTTCAATCTGCATAACTGGGTGCCAGGGAAACATGACATCAACAGTCATCACCAAGATAGAGCTTCAACTGGACTTTGAAGAGACTCCAAATTTCATAGACATATGGACTCTTGAGAATATTCTTGGTAGAAAATATGAGCAGTATATTATAAATCCAGTGTCACGAGCACTTCTAAATGATTTCAGAACACACAGGTGGAAAAAGGCCGCTGAGAACTTAAATAACATAAGAATGGATAAGAAATTCCCTAAAAGGCAATGATCAAATTACGAATGTAAAAAAGAGAAACAGTGAAGTCACAAAAATGAATAACACCTTGTGCCAATTAACATATTAATCTTTAACTACAATGAAATCTACCCTATTTTACTCACATTGTATTGTTCCAGAGGAAAAAAACTATAAGCTTTCACATACACTTCCTAGCCTAATCTTTACAACTTTCTGCAATCATTTTACCAGTGAAGAAACTGAAGCCCAAAATCACATGCTCTGCATAATCGGATTTTGCAACACAGCCTAATAATCTGATTCCTATTCTTCTGATCCTCCAATATATACTCCATGATCTTTGAGCTATAATTTAATGAGCTGAACCATCATCTAAAGAGGTACAAAGGAAGATTTCCCCAAGTATAATTTATAGAACCCTAGGCTTCTGAGAATTTCCATAAACAAAAGGATGCTTTGGTCAAATTAGTTTGGGAAACACTCTATTACAGCACTCCTCCTCTTAGATTAATAAGCATGCATTTATATGTAATATGATAAAGTTTTATACATTATTTATTGTATATTCAAGTTGCTTTTTTTCTCCATTGATGTCTAACAGCTCACAGAACTAGTGTTCCATAAAACACACTTTGAAAAATACTGGTTTGAAGTATGACAAAGGTGTCAAGTAAAACAAAACAATCCTAGGTAATTAAAAAATTTAAATGTAACCCCTGTATAGACAGACATAAATCTTAAAGGGTTAGTGTTATCAATGATCGCTTAATGATTCATAGTGCCAAGATTCAGGATTTTGCTTCCCACCTTTTCTATTACTACCCATCTCCTTTGGAGTGAACATATACCGTCACAGATGTAGAAACTGTGAGGATGGCTCCAAATCTCAATTTTGAACGTCCAGTCTCTTATGCTCCGGTGTTATATTTCTAATGCCAAATTTCTACCTCAAAATCTAAAACAAAATTCACAATCTTCACCACAAAACCAACTTCTCTACCTGATTTTTACCTGATGTTATGTGTTCATAACATTCACTTTCTAGTCATCAAGTTTAAAACACAAAAAGCATTCAATAATATATTCCTTGTCTATAATGACCATATCATATGCTTTTCCTACTGATACCATACCCATTTTTCAAGTCTAGCTAAAACTCCACTTCCTATTAAAAGCTCTCACCTGAGTTGTCCAAAGGAAACCCTTTCTTCATTTACTAGTATCTTTCTTCATTCAGTGACAATAAGCCTGTATGACTCACTAGGTTCTTGATTACCATACCTTACTTTTATCTTATCCTCATTTATGTTAATAGCAATAATAATAGTAGTAATACTTATGGGGTGCTTATCTTATGCAAGGTCCTTCACTGGCATACATTATCTTCTCTAATCCCCAGAAAAAATCCTATGAAAGAGATACTATTATTTTCCTCATTTACAGATGAGTAAAGTCAGGATTGGATTAACTTCAAAATCTCTAAGATTTAAGAGCCTATGTATTTAAGAGATTCATCTCATGGTTAATGGTGACTTAAAGTAAAATTAATCAGTTACTTAAATAATTTGGGATGTGAATTCAAAACATTTCTGTAAGAGCTTCTGACTATCAAGATAGACAAAAACTTTTGATATTAAGACCTAACAGTCAACCTCCTTATGGCCTCTAAAATACAAACTCCTGACCTACCAGGCTATTAACTCATTAAAAGATATGAAAACCAGAATCCAACATCATGAATATAATAGGAATGACCACAAATGCATAAAAAAAATTTTTAACATTAGAAAATTCTATGTACAATCATATACCAAGAAATTTGAAAATCTCTTAAAATAAAAATATTGACTATAAATGATATAAAATTTGAATGAAATAAAATTTGATATAAAATTTGAATTAAATTGTTCCAATATAGAGAAGAAAATAAAAAGTTTCCCAATTTGTTATGAAGTATTAGTACAATTTCACTTCAAAACAGCAGTCATTTGTAAGGAGGAACTTACTTAAATCAAAATATTTGTTAAAAGACTCAAGTTAGAATATGTGTATGGATATTTTTACGTATTAGTTAAGGTTGCAGTAGTTAAGTACAGACAAAAGAGATAACTGAAGCAAATTTAAAATTTTTGTATGGATGTGGATTGTTTTATGGGTGGATTTTTTACAAAGGCAGAGTTAAAGGAACAAACAGTGGGTGCTACTAGGCAGTTACCGAAACCCTGCAGCAACGTGGCCTTAGGTAGAGACACACAGCAACTCCCACACTAGGTCTTGTGGGGAGCACACCAGGCAAATAAGCACAAGAACCTCCTTCTTCCCCACATGCAAAGTCCCACTGGCTGAACCCAGCTAGAAGCCGGAAGGCAAAAGTGCAGGGCAATACAGTCCGTGAGGCTTATTCTAATAAAGCAGTAAGACAACTGACAAGCTTGATAATTCTCCTGTCTATAATCACTTCTTTTTCTATCATCCAGATCGTGTTTCCTTTACCTCCTGCCTATCCCTTAGTTGGTGAGGGATTTTACAAAGTCCTTACAAGTCTTCAGCTATTCTGTCTCTATTGGGTTGCCACAGTTTTCTTTTCAACAAGTACTATTGGGTTGGGGATATTAAGAGGCACCGCAGTGAATTCCCTCAGTCCAAAATACACTCCTCCTTGCCTCTGATTAGAAACAACCCAATTTCCCCTTTGTAACGAGGATCCATCACTTCTGTCAGTTCAGTGACCATCTTCTCTTCCTGTTGATTATTTAGTATGAAGACCAAGGCAGGAAACAAAAATTCTGTAGGTGGAGTTTTAGGTACAGTAGCAAGAGGCTCCAATCCATTGCCACGCCCTAGTTCACTACCCTGTGTATGCTGGCTATGGAGGACCCAGAAACGCAGAATGGTTTCTGCCTTATTTAATGCACATACCATATTCTGTAGAGAAGGAAATCTTATTCTGCAAGTTATAACACAACAGACACTATTCTACCGAGTCAGCGGCTTCTGGGTGTTGAGGTACATAGTAAGACACACAAGTGAATTTCATGAGCAGAAGTTTGTTACCATAATTCTGCTGCAAATGAATTTCTTCATCAGAAGTGATGCTGTATAGGTTATAATAATGAATAAGGCATTTTGTAAGTCAAACAACACTGAGTATTGGTAGAAGTATTGCAGGCAGTGAAAATAAATTCATATTTAGAATATTTACTTGTCTTAGGAGGACAAATTGCAACCAGGATATATATTTTTTCGTTGCCCTGGGGTATAGTGGTTGCCCTAGGGAATGTTACCAAATCACTGCTCTTAGGACTGGCCCCTGCAATTGGTAAACTGAGCAATCAATCTGCAGTACAAGTAGTTAGACCAGCCATTATGAGGGAAAGGGCATTTTTGGAACCCATGTTTAGCTTCCTTTTATGCTATATGGCCATTTTTTTTACATGGGACAATTCCACAAGCACCACAGTGGCTGGGTAAAAACACTGATTGACACTCACTGGACAGACCATCTTTTCTTCCTGATTGAGAGCCTCTTCTACAAAGGATGCCCTCAAGTGAGTATTAACATGTGGCAAAAATAGCTTTACATTCTAGGCCCATGCCTAGAAGCATACTACAAATCTCTTGGCTGGAACTCCTCCTACCTTGTAAACAACTTTCATTTTTGTTTTCTTCCAAGCTTCTGACTGGCCAGCTTATCTATTAGTGTTGTGCATGAATCAATATAAATCTGTACCTCAGGGCTTCCCTTCTATCAAGAAAATTTCCACTGACCATTGCCTTTTAGGGACATGCCTGACTGGGGTTTTTCTTCAAAATGTTCATCTTTGGTGGGTGCCAGCAAAAACCTACTGTAAACCAGGCTACATCTCTTCCTCCTCTGTTAGCCAGCCACAAGGAACTCTGTGAGATCCTTTTAATAAGGACATCTAGGTTTTTGTAGTAAGACCATGCTAACATCTGCCTATAATAACCTTTCTCCATTGAAAAAGAAGGAAGTGAAAGTCAATAAAAACAAGTAGGCTAGTAGTATGAGATACCTGCCTATATAGTTATTTGTGCCTTCCAAATCTGCTTGCATCTACCAATTCATTTAACAATGAGATGTCTAATTTTCACATGTCTAATTTTATGATTTGTTACAGTAGATAACATGCACTGCATGATGGGGAGTCCAGGTTGAACGCTGTTCATAATCCTGTTTACCAGCATTAGGAGCAAACCAATAGCTGCTTCTCAAAAGGAAATAGGTAGGCAGAAAAGCTTGGTCTTACTACAAAAACCCAGGGGTCCTCACTGGGATTTCCCTATTGGAGACTTGCCCAAGGCTTCCTACATCTTCCCTGTCTGCCATAAACACTGTCATAAACACTGTCCATACCTGCTGCAAGAACTTTATCTTGTTCCAGAACTCAGAACTCAGAAAGCCTTTGAGCAACAAAGGTTAATTAAAACAGCCTGTGGAGTAGATAAAATCAAGGCTATGGCCCCACTCCCTGTTAATGCCATTGAATGGATTAAGGTGGCCCCAAGCAAATACTTTTAATTGGAAAATATGGCTCAAGGAAAAGTACCTAAGGGTATGACTCTCCCATTAGTCTGACAAGCTTAATTAAGTCCAGAGAGACAGGAGGTTAAGAAAGACAAGACATAATGCAAAACTATGAGTGTGATTATTGGCACATACACATGAATCAATTAGTTTTTGAAACATCTGCACTATCAGATGAACCATTAACCTCTTCTAGGAGAGATTATGACAGAATGAGTGTTAAAATGACCCTTAGTTCCCAAATTTCTACAGGCAAGAAACAGGCTGATACAGCTTCTAAGCATCTAAGTAATATATTCTCCATTTGCCCTCTTTAAATATAGCCAAGGATAATTTTTAAAAAAGACCAACAGAGAACAATGAACTATGAAGCCCCTCCCAAGAAGCAGAAGGAGAGTTTACTCAAGGAACAAGCATGACTGCTTCCCAGTGGGATTTCAGGATTTCTCAGAAGCAGTGACTCCTGTGTATTTTCCCCTTTCCAACCGGTAATGATTATTGTGACAAATACATTAGTTACACATTTCTGTTTTTAAAAGGAGTAAACAGAGAATGTTACTTGGAAATACAAAGAGAGTCAAATCAACTCAAAATGTATCACAGATTTAAATGGAAAATGGAAAACTATAAACTTTTTGAAGAAAAGAAATAGAAAATCTTTGGGATCTAGGACTAGGGAAAGAATTCTTAGACTCGACAACAAAAGGAAAAAAGTGATAAATTGAACTTCACCCAAATTAAAATCTTTTGCTCTGTGAAAAACCCTGTTACGAGGTTGAAAAGGATACGCTACAAACGAGATGAAAATATCTGCAAACCATCTATCTGACAAAGATCTAGTACTTAGAATACATAAGTAACTTTCAAAACTCAACAGTAAAAGGTAAACAATATAGTTAGAACATGGGCAAAAAACATGAAAAGATATTACATGAAAGACAAACAGATGGCAAATGAGCACAAGCAAAGATTCTCAACGTCATTAGCCATTAGGGAAATGCAGATTAAAAGCATAATAAGACTTTACTACAACCTATCAAAGTGGCTAAAATAAAAAATAATGACAGCACCAAATGCTGGCAAGGGTGCAGATAAACTGGATCATTCATACATTGCTGATGGGAATATAAATTGGCACACTCTGGAAAACAGTAGTTTCTCAAACAACTAAGTAGAGAACTATCATACGACCCATTGGTTTTACCCCTAGGCATCCATCCCAGAGAACTAAAAAGTATGTTCACACAAAAATCTGTACACAAATGTTCATAACTTTATCTGTAATAGCCAAAAAACCGGGATCAATCCAAATGTCCTTTAGCAGGTGAATGGTTGAACAAACTATGGTAAATCCATACCATGGAATACTTACTAGTTAGCAATAAAAAGGAATGAGCAACTGATAAATTCAACCCTGATGAGTCTTCACAGAATTATTCTGAATGAAAAAAGCCAACTCCAAAACGTTAAATACTGTATAACTCCCAAAATATAGTAAAATTTTGAAACATAAAAATGTTATCATGAGGTGACTTATAATGGAAAACTTTTAAAATGTAAATATTTATCAGAATCATTAAAATATAAAATGGAATGCTATGCAAGAATAAGAATGCTCACATGCTGCAAACTATGAAAAATATTATACTAACTCTACAAGAAATAGGCACAATAAAAATATTAAGACAATCCCAAAGTTGTTCTCCTTGAGAAAAGAATAATAATGAATTGGGTTTTTTTTTCTTTGTACTTCTTAGTATTATCCAAATTGTCTGCAATGACCAGAACTTTTCTAATCAGAAAAATAAAATGTATTAATAAAAATCACAACAAAGGAGGGTTGATTAAATGGATTATCTATAAAATGAAATAAAATAAAAATATTCCGTAGTTGTCTTTTTTAATATTTACAATATCCAATATATATTCTAAGTTAAAAAAAAAAGTAGATAACCATAAGTTCAAAATCTTGTTTCTTTAAAATGTGCATTTGAACGTATATGTGAAAATGTGATGTAAAGATGTATGAATATGTATAAAGGTTAGTAAGAGGGTGTGAGAATGTGTGTGCATGAGTGTGTGTTAATGACTATGTAATGTAAAAGTGTAATTATGCATAACTATTTGTGAATACATGTATGAATGTGTGTATACATTAAAAAGGCTGAACAATAATGACAGTGTTATCTAGGCTCTGTTATAAAAAATTTTTATTTCCTTACTTTTTTATTCCATATATTCCATTTTTTCCCTTCTATTCCATTTTTGTTTGTATTTTTCTATCTTCTGATTGGCTTGCAAAGGGACATATCATGTTTAAAATTAGGAAAAAAATTAAAAATATTTAGAAAGAGGCAACTTGGCTATTTAAAAGGCAATATTTAATATGTCATATTGAGTGGCTCCAATTAATCTGAGCTACAGCAAATAAATTTATTTTCTTATCTCATAAAAAGAATACAATCCTGGAAACATAACTAATTAAAACCTTTTCTAATATATTACTTTGAAAGTGTTTAGCCAGACTTTTGAGATATGTCATATCAAGTGGCACCTAAAAAAAAAATATGTATCATATTGAAAGATTTTTAGTTGTTCCTGTTATCTTGTAACTACCCTTGACAATAAGTAAACAAACCAAGAAAGGCAGTTTTTTTACATTAATATAGCTGTTACTTAATTATCATGAACATCATTTTTATTCATTGCTACTATTTAATGAGCACTTACCCACACCAGGCACTGCCTTATCACTATTTGTGTATAATTTCCTATGAAGTAGTAGTTACTATCCCCATCATGATTTACAGTTGAAGAAACTTGTCCAGGGTCACAAAGCTCTATCATACAGTGCTTGAGCAAAAATTTAAACTGTTTTGTCTGATCTTAATATCCTTGCTATATTGCTGCATACTTTCATCAATGTAATGTGCTAACAGCATTAAAATAAAAGAGAAAAAATACATTAAAACACACATTGGCTATTTGTGCATTTTTAAGAACAGTGACTAAGCAAAAAGAATTTCCTCATTTCTTTCTTACCACAAACCACATTTTTACCAACCTTTCTGAGGTAAGCAAAAAGCATTGCTTAATCATTACCTCCCATACATTATACCTAGTTAGACACAACTTTGCCTATGGTCCACTTGAATGTCCTACCAGAGCCATTTCCTTTTATTTCATACATGAAGACAAATAAGGGTAATCACTACTAACACTCTATCAAAAAATAACTCTGACATTTTATCACCACTTTAGAAGTACAGTAGATACATAGTGAAATCAATATTTTAGCAAGTATTTAAGATGAAAACCAAAAATAGAATATCACTGCATTTTGCTTCTATTTCTGAATATGCTTCTCATTTTAGCTTCCTTTTTCATACTGCAAATTTTTCAGATCCAAAATCTTACACATAAAGATCATTTAGGGCAAATAATTTCTGCCTCTGATAACTTACAATTCTTCCCAAGTCAGTGGCCAAAAGAAAATTATTCTTTATGGAATATGTTTATTCTATAAAGCCAAGTTTATGGAAAATATGAACAGAGAATCCCAGATCGCCTTTATCTGCCATTACCTACTCTTACTGCCTTCTACAGAAGGACAATTCATCAGACTCCTAATATGCCTCCGTTGAAGGGATCCAGTCGTTCATTTATATATTTGACAACTCAACAAACATTCCTCAGGAACCTACTATCTATCACACGCTGTTCTAGGTGCTGGCCATAAGGAAGTTTCTAAATTCAACAAGGGCTTCAAAATCACATACTTAGACATAAGACAGCATTGAGCAGATTTTCCCAAAGTCTGTTCGCTGAAACACTAATCTGGAGGAGAAAATGTAAAGTAAGCAATGGAAGCAGGGTAAAAGGGATAAGCATATCAATGGAGTTCCTGGCCAATAAGTTCAGAACTATACATATCATATTCCCTAACTAAAGAGGCACACAATGCATTCACTTTTACAGTGATGCAATAGAGACGCCTCTTTAACTTTCATCTTTTCCCAAACTCATTGAACTACGGAACCTGTGTTTAACATACTCTTTTTTTTTATTAGTAATTTTTATTGGAGTATAGTTGCTTTACAATGTTGTGTTAGCCTCCACTGCACAACAAAATGAATCAGCCATACACATACAGATATCCCCTCCCTTTTGGACTTCCCTTCCATTTAGGTTATCACAGTGCATTAGGTAGAGTTTCCTGTGCTATACAGTATGTTCCCATCATTTGTCTACTTTATACATAGTATCAATAATGTATATGTGTCAATCCCAGTCTCCCAATTCCTCCCTCCCCACTACTTTCCCCCTTGGTATCCATACATTTGTTCTGTATGTCTATGTCTCTATTTCTGCTTTGCAAATAAGATGATCTATACCATTTTTTCTAGATTCCACACATATGCGTTATCGTACGACATTTGCTTTTCTCTTTCTGACTTACTTCACTCTGTATGATACTCTCTAGGTCCATCCACGTCTCTACAAATGACCCAAGTTCGTTCCTTTTTATGGCTGAGTAATATTCTGTTGTATATTTTAATACCTTCAGAAACTCTGCTTGGCAGATTGTATTTTGAGAAATGTTGGGACGTTACTTTCTCTTGTTCAAGGCCACTCATTTTAAAATTTATACCTATCTGCAAATTATAACTGTGGGCAGAACAGAGTTTGTGCTAACATCTCATTGACACATGCTTTCGTACTTATTTTTCTCAGTGAGTTTCCTCTATTTCAAAAGTTAGGTCATTTGAATTTCAAAAAAACTGGCTACGTTAAGGTATGTAGTATTTCATGATGGTTGTGAAACTCCTATTTTAAAGGAAAATATAAAGCAATAATCCTGAAATGAAAAGAAACCTTTGTCTCTATGCCCACAACTGACTTTACAAAATAAGTAAACAATAAACTGGACACATATTTCCCAGAGGCCAAGCAAAATTAAAGCAACCTGTATTGAACTGGTGGTTGAAAAACTCTAAGATTCTTGGCCCTATGTCTTCTCCAGTCTAGGCAAGCATTCCATATTAAACAACAACAACAAAAAACCCTTAAGAATACAAGACAAAGACAAAACACTAACTAAAAATTAAGTCTGACTTTGAGTCCCACTCTAATCATTTTCCTAGTTCAACATTTTTAGGTAGTCAGCCTGCGTAACCAAAGTCCTTTAATGCAGAATTCTCCCTGAAATACCATTTCTAAAATATTAGAAATTAAGTGATGAAGCAAAAGGGAAGTGTTGAGAGCTAATTCTTTTGAGAGAAAGGGATGGAAAAGAGAAACAAGAAAATAATACAACTTAGGAAAATTTATCCAACTATTGGTCAATAAAGAAAAAGAGCTTTACTGGATTTAGTAATTACTTCTCTACAATTCCTAAGTATTGCTATTTACTAATGGCCCCTGTCGCAAAGTTTCAAAGAGAAGAAAAGGTTATTTTGTTTACCAACATTAAATTAACTCATCCAAAGGAAATTAAAAAGTGCTTGGATGAAAACAAAATGTTATGTGGTAAAGATTTATTTATTCATTTATTACATTTTTTAAAATATTTAAAAGTTATATTAAAATATGATGTGTTATGTTAATGGTCTACTAAAATATATCAAAAGTGAGTGGCAAATATGATTTACTTGAAAATGTTTTATGACATTATTCTATCTTCAAGTTAACACATACCAAAATTAGCCCTTAGAAGCATTTTTCTCCCTTAAATTTAATTCTTCCTTTTTCGTGTGTTTGTCCGATAACAAGCAAAACTTCTCTTTGATAAATGTTATCTCCATTCAAAGATAGATAATCATGTCTAAACCTTATGTGTCCATTAAAACTTCCCTTAAGAAAATACTTTCCCAAACCTACTTAATTTATTTTTTATAGAACAATAGAAAATTCAAGTTGATTCCAAACACATTTTTCTACCTTTTTGCTGACTCTTAACCTCCTTCTGTGCAATTCTCACACCTGTGGAAATTATACATGCTTATCATATTTCATATTTTGTTTTCTTCTACTTACAAACTATATTACATTACTTTAATCTCCTCTTACAGAGATTATTTCATCCAAACTGAGCCTGAGTTTGGTTTACCTCAAGTTCAAAAAAACAACAGCAACAAAAAAAAGCACACAAGGGAATATGTTAATTCTCTCAATGTCAGTTTCAAATTAAATTACATGTATGACTTCAATTAATAATATGATTTCTTAATGTTATGCTCTTTAGGTTATTTATGTAATGTTACCTAAGAAGATTATACATTTCCTTGCTTCTAATTTATTTACAAAAAGCTTTCAACTAATTTGTTTTCCTTTTCTCACTTAAATCTCCAGTTTTCCTCTATATTCTCCTTAGAGTTGGATAAATAACTCAGATTTTTGGTTACAGGATCCCCTATTTGCAAAAGTGGGTTAATTCACTTGAGCAGACAAGTATAAAAAATAATGTAAAAATTTCAAAATAGCAACCAGACATTTTCATATATTGACTGTGGGAGAGTAACTGGTAAATCCCTTCCTAAAAGTCAGTGTGCCATTATCTATCAAAAATTAGAATGAGGAAGCCCTTCAAACCAGTATTTTCATTTCAAGGAATGAAGACTAAAGAATGACTTGCACATTTACATAAACGTACATGTCCAAAAATATACATTGCAACATTGGATATATAGTATGCAGTTCACACTTAAGTCTAAACCTGAATTCTTGATTTTCACTCCCAATTCTTTTCTAACCCAGTCTTCCACATTACAGTAAATGGCTCCAGTTGGTCAAACCAAATATGAAGGAGTCATTCCTTCTTCACAATCAATCCACTAGAAAGACCCATCTCTTTTTCCTTTAAAATACATTGAAACCCAAAGTTAGCAGAAGGAAAGAAATCATAAAGATCAGAGCAGAAATAAATGAAATAGAAACAAAGAAAACAATAGCAAAGATCAATAAAACTAAAAGCTGGTTCTTTAAGATAAACAAAATTGATAAACCATTAGCCAGACTCATCAAGAAAAAGAGGAAAAGGACTCAAATCAATAAAAGTAGAAATGAAAAAGGAGAAGTTACAACAGACACTGCAGAAATACAAAGCATCCTAAGAGACTACTACAAGCAACTCTATGCCAATAAAATGGACAACCTGGAAGAAATGGACAAATTCTTAGAAAGGTATAACCTTCCAAGACTGAACCAGGAAGAAATAGAAAATATGAACAGACAAATCACAAGTAATGAATTTAAACTGTGATTAAAAATCTTCCAACAAACAAAAGTCCAGGACCAGATGGCTTCACAGGTGAATTCTATCAAACATTTAGACAAGAGTTAACATCCATCCTTCTCAAGCTCTTCCAAAAAACTGCAGAGGAAGGAAAACTCCCAAACTCGTGCTATGAGGCCACCATCACCCTGATACCAAAACCACACAAAGATACTACAAAAAAAGAAAATTACAGACCAATATCACTGATGAATATAGATGCAAAAACCCTCAACAAAATACTAGCAAACAGAATCCAGCAACACATTAAAAGGATCATACACCATGATCAAGTGACGTTTATCCCAGGGATGCAAGGATTCTTCAATATACGCAAATCAATCAATCTGATACACCATATTAACAAATTGAAGAATAAAAACCATATGATCATCTCAATAGATGCAGAAAAAGCTTTCGACAAAATTCAACACCCATTTATGAAAAAAACTCTCCAGAAAGTGGGCATAGAGGGAACCTACTTCAACATAATAAACGTCATATATGACAAACCCACAGCCAACATCATTCTCAATGGTGAAAAAGAGAAAGCATTTCCTCTAAGATCAGGCACAAGACAAGGATGTCCACTCTCACCACTATTATTCAACATAGTTTTGGAAGTCCTAGCCACAGCAATCAGGGAAGAAAAAGAAATAAAAGGAATACAAATTGGAAAAGAAGAAGTAAAACTGTCACTGTTTTCAGATGACATGATACTATACATAGAGAATCCTAAAGATGCCACCTGAAAACTACTAGAGCTAATCAATGAATTTGGTAAAGTTGCAGGATACAAAATTAATGCACACAAATCTCTTGCATTCCTATACACTAATGATGAAAAATCTGAAAGAGAAATTAAGGAAACACTCCCATTTACCATTGCAACAAAAAGAATTAAATACCTAGGAATAAACCTACCTACGGAGACAAAAGACCTGTATGCAGAAAACTATAAGACACTGATGAAAGAAATTAAAGATGATACCAACAGATGGAGAGATATACCATGTTCTTGGATTGGAAGAATCAACATTGTGAAAATGACTATACTACCCAAAGCAATCTACAGATTCAATGCAATCCCTATCAAATTACCAATGGCATTTTTTACGGAACTAGAACAAACAATCTAAAAATTTGTATGGAGACACAAAAGACCCCGAATAGCCAAAGCAGTCTTGAGGGAAAAAAACGGAGCTGGAGGAATCAGACTCCCTGACTTAAGACTATACTACAAAGCTACAGTAATCAAGACAATATGGTACTGGCACAAAAACAGAAATATAGATCAATGGAACAGGATAGAAAGGCCAGAGATAAACCCACGCACCTATGGTCAACTAATCTATGACAAAGGAGGCAAGGATATATAATGGAGAAAAGACAGTCTCTTCAATAAGTGGTGCTGGGAAAACTGGACAGCTACATGTAAAAGAATGAAATTAGAACACTCCCTAACACCATACACAAAAATAAACTCAAAATGGATTAGATACCTAAATGTAAGACCGGACACTATAAAACTCTTAGAGGAAAACATAGGAAGAACACTCTTTGACATAAATCACAGCAAGGTATTTTTTGATCCACCTCCTAGAGTAATGGAAATAAAAACAAAAATAAACAAATGGGACCTAATGAAACTTCAAAGCTTTTGCACAGCAAAGGAAACCATAAACAAGACGAAAAGACAACCCTCAGAATCGGAGAAAATATTTGCAAATGAATCATCGGACAAAGGATTAATCTACAAAATATATAAACAGCTCATGCAGCTCAATATTAAAAAAACAAACAACCCAATCCAAAAATGGGCAGAAGACCTAAATAGATATTTCTCCAAAGAAGACATACAGATGACCAAGAAGCACATGAAAAGCTGCTCAACACTAATTATTAGAGAAATGCAAATCAAAACTACAATGAGGTATCACCTCACCCCAGTTAGAATGGGCATCATCAGAAAATCTACAAACAACAAATGCTGGAGAGGGTGTGGAGAAAAGGGAACCCTCTTGCACTGTTGGTGGGAATGTAAATTGAGACAGCCACTATGGAGAACAGTATGGAAGTTCCTTAAAGAACTAAAAATAGAACTACCATATGACCTAGCAATTCCACTCCTGGGCATATACCTAGAGAAAACCATAATTCAAAAAGACACATGCACCCCAACGTTCATTGCAGCACTATTTACAATAGCCAGGTCATGGAAGCAACCTAAATGCCCATCGACAGACGAATGAATAAAGAAGTTGTGGTACATATATACAATGGAATATTACTCAGCCACAAAAAGGAACGAAACTGGGTCATTTGTAGAGACGTGGATGCATCTAGAGACTATCATACAGAGTGAAGTAAGTCAGAAAGAGAAAAACAAATATCGTATATTAACGCATATATGTGGAAGCTAGAAAATGGTACAGATGAACCGGTTTGCAGGGCAGAAATTGAGACACAGATGTAGAGAACAAACGTATGGATACCAAGGTGGGTGGTGGGGTGGTGGTGTGATGAATTGGGAGATTGGGATTGACATGTATACACTGATGTGTATAAAATGGATGACTGGGCTTCCCTGGTGGCACAGTGGTTGAGGGTCTGCCTGCCAATGCAGGGGACACGGGTTCAGGCCCTGGTCTGGGAAGATCCCACATGCCGCGGAGCAACTAAGCCCGTGAGCCACAACTACTGAGCCTGCGCGTCTGGAGCTTGTGCTCCGCAACAAGAGAGGCCGCGACAGTGAGAGGCCCGCGCACCGCGATGAAGAGTGGCCCCCCACTCACCGCAACTAGAGAAAGCCCTCGCACAGAAACAAAGACCCAACACAACCAAAAATAAACAAATAAAAAATTTTAAAAAAAAAAGGATGACTAATAAGAAATAAATAAATAAATAAACATTAAAAAATAAAAATAAAATACATTGAAAATCAATCACTCCTCTAGATCTCTACTGCTATCAACCCCATCCCAACCACCTTTATTGCTCACCTGAACTACAGTAAAAACCTCCTGGGTGATTTCCTCCTACCTACTCTTGTGCCTCAGAACAACAGAAGCCAAATGATCAATTAAAAACATAAGTAGGGCTTCCCTGGTGGCGCAGTGGTTGAGAATCTGCCTGCTAATGCAGGGGACACGGGTTCGAGCCCTGGTCTGGGAAGATCCCACATGCCGCGGAGCAACTAGGCCCGTGAGCCACAACTACTGAGCCTGTGCGTCTGGAGCCTGTGCTTCGCAACAAGAGAGGCCGCGATAGTGAGAGGCCCGCGCACCGCGATGAAGAGTGGCCCCTGCTTGCCACAACTAGAGAAAGTCCTCGCACAGAAACGAAGACCCAACACAGCAAAAATAAAATAAATTTAAAAATAAATAAATAAATAAGATCATGTACCTCCCTGTGTAAAACTCTCTCATGAATTCCCATTGCACTTGAAGGAAAATCCAAATGCCTCACACTGGGGTCTACTTGCCTCTCAAATTCATCTCACGCCACATTCTCCCTCGCTTTGATCATGCTGGCCAAAACTGACAATTCCGAAAACCAGCCAAGCTGTTTCCTGCTCCAAAGCCCGTGATCATTTTTTCTCCTGCCTGGATATCATCTTCCTTGGCTGGGTCCTCATTATCCAGTTTTTAATCACAATAGCCTTTCCTTGCCCACAAATTTTCCCTTTTGTACACTATTACTTCACACTACTTGTTCTGTTATACACTCACCTCAATCTTCAGTTATCTTGTTTGTTTATTTTGTATTTCCTCCCACTAGTATATAAAATCCAGAGGGCATGAAACAGTTTCCCTGCTATTATTTCAGCATCATGTATAGTCCATATCAATAAATATTCATCATAACGAATGGCAGAATAATGTAAGGGCAACCTGAGTTTTTGCTTTTATTTGCCACAGATAAACTATTATTTAAATTATGAGTCTTAATTTAGAGTAAAAATTTTACAGATCAGCCAATTCCTCTACCTAATCTACCTCAACTAAAATAATGAAAAATATCAATATGAATTTGGTGAAAACTTGCACAATATACAATAATGTACTAAAAGTTTATAACCTGGCTTCAGCAACCTTCTTGGCTTCATCTCTGGCCACAAACACACCTTAATTTGTGGCCATTTCCCTTTAGTAAATATAAATTATTCAGACTGGCTGCAACTCAACACATGTATGGCGAGAGAAAAAGCTAAGAAGACGGCTGAGGACGAATCAGGCTTCTGCACTGGACTAAGTGTTTATGTTTTAGTTTAGAGAGTCAAAGATTTTTTTTAACAAAGTCTGTATACTTTAAGAACAAACAGGGCATCTGATCAACTGGAAAAATGAGGGATTAGATTCAGTACAAAGATCAACGCCTAAATACTACAGACACAATAATATTTTTGCTATCATAGACTCAGTTTCGTATTTCTTGTGTGACAGACTAAAATTCAGCTTTTCCCTTTCCTCTTTGAAATTAAGATTTCAAAGGTATTATACTAAAGCCTACATGTGTTTTTCCCAAATCTACCCCCAGAGAAAGTATGTGAAGTTGGCCTGATAAAATCCTGTGGAATCTTAGATAATATACTAGAATCTAGTAACTGTTCTTTCTACTGATAACACATTCACCGTATCCAATTCATTCCAAACTGTATCACATTTTTAAAACATCCTCTCTTGGGCCATATGCTTGCATATTCTATTTTTATTTCCAAAATGAAGTCTTCTTTCTAAATAAGTGCACTCCTAAAACCATGCTGCATGATATATACTTTGTTATTGAAAATATTTTCCCATTTGTTGTCATTCTATAATTGGGAAATAGATTTAGGGAAATGTTAACACTTTAATATGAATTTTCAAAATTAATACAAATATAACAATCTTAACTTTTTAAAAATAATGCCTATTGTGCAGGAGGCCCCAGTTCTCCTTTCTTCTTACTATAAGCCTTTTCTTCACTTACCTAACCTATCAAAACTTCAGATTTTGTAGCCCTCTGATTTTATTTCAATACTTGCTATTAAAAGTCTCAGGAAGGACAAAAAATGTTAAGGTCTGCTTTCATTAGCACATTTCTTGGGCTCTACCATAATCGTTTTTCCATTAAAAAGGATTCTTTGGGGGAAAGAAAAGGGAAGAAATATAAATAATCAAACTTCCTTTATGAGCCTTTAAATAATGTACTGACCAGAGCAACACTTTAGGTAACTCGTGAAGTTCTGTGTCTCTAAACTAGAGTCAAAAGTAAAGCTAGTTTCAGTTCTCAGGAAAAGACCCTCTCCTATAAGTTTTACCTCTCTTTCTCAAATCAGGAGTCAACATGTCCAGGGTGCAGAGCTATAAGCACAGCAAATAAAACCATAAAGGGAAAAACTAGATCTTAGAACCCCAGTGAAGTCACACCACCTGCAAACCAAAACAAGTCACGTCTTTTCTGAGGAAGATTGTGTATAATATAGGGAATGAGTATTCGAGGATTAAAAACTTGGAGAACCACTGAAGGGATGAATAATGTGCAATCTGTCTCAGTAATCTCCTAACACAATTCACATCATAACAAAGCAGTGAGCAGTGGAAGAGACTAGCCCTTACCCTATTTACCCATACAAGTGAGCTGCAATATAGAGTTGCAGTATAACATAGTTTCATACTACTTCTTAAAATAAGCAAAACACAACAGAAACTTACCTTCAAAAAGGGACCCGAATTGGTATTTTCCACTAAAAAATTTTGGCAATGAATATACAAGTGCTCCCAATCCTATCATAAAGGATGCAAATGCAAGCCATCTTGGTTGGTGTCCTCTTTCACCAATGAATGATACAAATAAAGACAACAAACAGAATGCGATATCATAGCTTGATGATATCAAGCCTGTCAGGGAACTCTTCAATTCATAGCGCTTCTCAATAGTGGAAATGCTAATATTTACTAGGCCATTTACCACCATACCTAAAAGAGAGAAGAGGAAATTTAAGTGCATTATTACAACTTTACCATATAGATTATGATTATTAACAACATACTAA
Source organism: Balaenoptera physalus (assembly GCF_965194825.1). NCBI lineage: Eukaryota > Metazoa > Chordata > Mammalia > Artiodactyla > Balaenopteridae > Balaenoptera > Balaenoptera physalus. The sequence continues at coordinate 94,867,063 of NC_138890.1, read as the reverse complement.
AATTTGATTGTTTGTTTCTTTTGATATTTTTAAATGTACCAATTTTAAAAATCTCAAAGTTTCAAAGCTAAGCAAGCCAAACATATTTCCTTTACAAATCAGTTCACTTTTAAATTATACACTTGTGAATTTTCAGATGTTAAATAAAATTGATGCTTATCACATACTGAATTATAACTAACTTCATTTTTCTTTAAATGACAAAAAGACTGGTAAAGTCTCATGAGGCTGGTTTGCTAGAGAGTTTCCAGGTGTAGCATAGACCCATGGACCTCGCTTGAAAGAGTACAGAATGTACAGGTGATTGAGAGGTCAAATACTAAAACTGCTCAAATTACTCAATCTTTAAACATATTTATAACATGAGATCCTTGACTTAGTCTTAAGAAAGGTGAAATTGAATTCTCAAACCTCTATTTTCTTCTAGCACTCTTTAAAGTTATCATTTAAAAGTTCCTGGGGCAAAAATAACAAACTAAAAGTCTTATTTTAACCCCTGGCATTCTAAATAATAGGCAAAGTAACAGAAAAAAGAAAAATAAAAAACCCTTATACTTCATCTGCTCATTATAACCATGATGAAGGAATACAAGATAAACAAGGAAAAGCTGAAAATCCAATTTTGACTGACAACAAAAATGTTCTGTTTGGATATAGATTAAATATACAGAAGTTTAAACATTACTATAAAGTGAAAATAAAAAGCATCTGATCAAATTATGAAGTTTTTAACTGATTATTCCTTTTACTTAAGAGGCTACCATGAATTGTTTTCATTCATTAATTAATAGAAAGAGTATATCCAAGTCATGATCTCTATAATCTCTTCAAATTTTGCTTTATCAAGGCTGTAACTAGGAATGTATTTCAAGAAAATTCATATAAGTTTTAAAAGTCCTAACATGATTTTTACTTTTATGCCCGTTTAATAAATTTATTAGCCAATTTATAATTCTTGATGTTTTAAGATAAAACTTCTAAGGTTCCTAGGAATGACACATTTATAAGGAGATAAGGTTGTCTGAGAATTTGAAAATGTCCCATCTAAAATCAACTTTCCGACACACTTGCCATACTGATTAAAAGTCAGTCATTAGAACTCACTGTTTTTATGGTAAAAAATTTTCTAAGAAAGCAAATTTGCAAACTCTTATGGAAATATAGCACTTTAAGCCTATGATCTCAATGTGAATTCTATGCTACACAAGTTCCAAGAACTTTGTTTTAAAAAAAAGAAATTTCATGAAACATTGCATACTATGTTGTCTATTGTAAATGCATGAAGCTATGAGGTACATTAGGCAATTAAGTGCTAAGAGAAATCCTGTTTATCTTTGAGAAGTGCTGGGTTAAGTAAACTCACTTGACAAGTTTTGGGTCTTTTTTACCAATTAATCACCTATTACTATATCATGGAAATGGTCTTCCGAAGGATCTTGTTTGAAAAACACAAAAATAATGTTTTCAGTCATTCAGACTTAAACCAAAATAAGAACTTACTGGGTCACTTTCATCTCAGATTATGCTCCTGAAATTGGAGATTTCTAGGTAGAGTAGCTCCAGGCTAAACTTGACACATTTCTCTAAGAATTTCAATTATATTCGATAATAATTTTAAACAATATTTTATATTAAATGCAAAATTATATATTCTGGAATCATATTGAAATTTCAGAATACGTTTAAGATAATACACAAGACAAGGAATTTTTTACTTGTGTCCAATTTCTTTGAACTTTGCATTCCCTTGACACTAAGATGCTTCACAATCACTGATTTTGGACAACTGAGATCAAGATGTTGAGAGAAGGCCAACTTTGGCGGGGACAAGAAAGGTGGAAAAGGAAGTAACTCTTTAGCACAAAACTGTTGCTAGTAGAAGAGCTGCAGACTCACAATCAACAAATATTTACTCAGCACCTAACCTGTGCAAGGGACACTGAGTTGCTTTAAGACAGTGGAGCAGGAATAAGAACAGGAAGAATATATTTAGATATAGTCTTCTGTTAATCTTAAAAAAGAGCAATTTCAACCCACCTCCTCCCCCAAATTTTTTTTATTACATTTCTTTCAATCAGTCCTTGATTGCCTCTTTACAAAATATTTTTTAAACTATGACTCAAGTGACCAAAAAATATCTACATACCATCAAATTCTAGCTAACCATCAGCATGTCCTTGAAGATGCTACACTTTAATGCCCCCCTCCTTAATTTGTCGCCTTAGTGTAACTTCCCATTTCTTTCATTCCCCGCATGCTTTCTTTCAGGAGAGTCATTGTCCCTTGGCCCTACTACTCACTCCTCCAAATCAGGCTTAGATTGCAAACTCCTGAAGGTATAAAACCTGGACTTTATCAGTAACTCCCGAGAGAATCTAAAAGAGATCCTTGAACAAACTGCCTTACCAGTTAACAACGCCTGAAGCCTTTGCGGATTTACTCACTGGGCTCCACGTGTGCATCCAATACACTCAAACTATACTCACAAAACACGAATGCCTAGATCTAACCGATACCATATATTTTCAACAAGTTTCTCCTTCGAGAACCACCCTACCTCAACTGCAAATTTATTAATTCTTCTCTTCCAGAAACAACGTAAAAAAAAAAATCCTTTTAATAAGGGGGTTTAGCAAAATGTACGTTTTTGTAACGTACAGTGGATCTCCCCCGCCCCACCCCCCAGCAAAAGGTTCCCGAAGGAAGGCTCCACTCATCTTCTTTGTAGGAATCGAATCGGCTAGACTGAGGTAGAACACTAAAGAGAAAAAGCTTGTATGGCAAGTTTTAAATGTTTCCATAAAAGAGAAGCTAAAATGTAGATACCTGAACCTCGTAGGTTGACGTCGGTGCGAGCGCTTCCAAGTCCCAAGCCTGGGGCCACCTAGCTCGGCGCGTCGACCCCTCGGGCTCGCGGCGCACCTGCCCTCTCCTCCCCGCCGGCCCCCCGCTGGCCCACCGCCCTCTCGAGCCGGCTCTGGACCTTACCTTGCGTGAGGGCCAAAAGGCAATAGTGAAACAGAAAGCCCTGGGGCGTGTTGCAGCACTGGAGACACTGGGGTTGGAAGTTCCCCCACCCGCAGGGCCCCTCCTCATACTCTGACAGTGACTCTGGCCCGGACCGCTCCTGGGAGCCAGGAGGAGTTACTGAAGAAAGAGGTGGCTCCGGGGACTTCTGGGGCTCCTGAGGCGGCGAACCCTCTCTCAGGGGATTGGTGGACGAGACAGAGACCTCGACGGAAGAGGACGATGGACACAAACGGCGCGGGCTGTACGGACTGGAGGCGACGAAAGCCGGGTTCTCGATACCGTTGCAGCCCTTCATGATCAGGGTGGGTTCTCCCGACTCCCGTGCGCCGGAGCCGAAAAAAACTAGGTCCCGCTCTGGCTCCTCCTCCGGGCAGGTGGCAGCGCCCCCGTGCGGGAAGAGTTCCCGCCTGCCGGGCGTCCGTCTGCAGGGGCTCTTGCCGCCGCCAGGACCCTCCTCAGCCAACTCGCGGCCGCCGGCGGCGCAGAACGCGGGCGTCTGGCCCCGCCGTTGTGTAGTTGGCGCTCCGCCGCGCCTCACCTGTCGCGTGGGCGTGCGGCCCGGCGGCCGCCACGTGAAGGGGAGAGGGCCCTCAGCCCACCTCGCTGCTTCCCAGAGCCCAGGGACTGAGAACCAAATAAAGGCTGTGAGAGTCTCCTGGCCCTAAAGTTCCCCCTGGGTGCTGCCGGGAAGGCTGTAAACACAGTTGCATCAGGAGATCGTTCAAGAAAATATCCGGCGGTTTTCTTCCCTTGCTGCTTACCAAACCAGGCTAGGTCTGGACTCCAAGAATCAAGCAGCCACAGCTACAATACTTTGGATTCCATGAGCAACGTGGTAAGACTTTCACCTGTAACCCTCCCTAGAAACGAAATCCCCAGCCGCCCTTCAACACCGCAGCCATTAGCACCACGACAGAACCCCTTTTTTTAGCTTTCACTTCCCCCAAACTGAAGGAATAGGAACTCAGAAACTTTAAAGCCATATATATAATATTCTTTCTGCTGTACATTGCCTATCTTAAGATTAACAATAGTGATAGTCGTGTAAATAATTTCTACCTGTGGAATAAATAAGAAAACCACTTTGAAGAACTGAAACCATTATGCTAATTGTAGTTACAATTCATTCATTCATCCTTTCATTCATTCATCAAAACATATTTATTTCCTGAGTGCCGAACACTGTTCTAAGCTCTGGGGGTACAATAGTGCACAAAAACTGACAAACACCCCTACCCTTATGGTGCTTTCATTCTAATGGGAGACAGACAATAAGTAATAAATATGTAGTACATCTCTACATATGCTATGGAGAAAAGTAAAGCAAGGACAGGCTGGAAAGTGTGCGTGTGTGTTAAGGGAAGGGGGAGAATTTGATGCAATATTTTAAAGAGGGTGGTCAGGGAAGACCTCGCTGAGAAGGTGATATTTGAGCAAAGAACTGAAGAAAGTTAAGGGAGGGAGCCTGGTATATTGGGGAAGTAGTGTGACTGCGGTGGAATGAGATGGTTGGAGAGCAGTTGGAGTTGAAGGCAGGTAAAGGGGTGCAGGTGGGGTGGGGGAGAAGTGATTGGGGCCAGACCCTGTAGGCTATTATAAGGACTTTAGCTTTTATTGTGATTAAAATAAGAAGGTTTGGAGCTAAGGAGTGACATGATCATGGTATGATTAAATTTTCAAAGATCCCATTCTCTGTCCCCTTCTGAAGGTATACTAATACATCCCAAAGTAATATATTTTAAACAGAGACGTTTTTAAAACTATATATCATGGTCCTGGAATGTTTATCTTTCCCTAAATGAACTATTTATTCCAATAAGGAACATAATAAAAACCACAAATATTTTCTTTTTGCTATGTAATCAGGACTACATAACACAAAGCTGTTATGCTTCATAAGACTGCAGATTGTTAAGGAAACTACTTCCTCAAATCTAATTGTTGGTTGTAAAACTTCTCAAACAATATGTCTGAACTACCTTTAGCAAAGTTAATAGAGGTCTCAGATATTACTGGATACTATATGGTATATGATATTTTCAGTACGTTAGTACTATTATTTATAAGGGTCCTTTCATCGAAAGTTAGAGTACTTCACTAAATATTAATTAATCATGCTATCAAGTTCTAGAGATAGTTCTCAAGTCTTCCTATCCTCATTTAACACCTGGCTGGTTGCCTGCCCAAGAAGCTACTTCTAGATTCAGTGCTAATACCTCTCAAATAGCAATGATTTGGTAGCATATGATGATCATATCCAAGTGTAGCCTTAAACCCAGAGAAAAGAGTATGGTGATGGAAGGTTTACCTCTCATCCTGAAACAAGATGTTTTTATTTATAACTGTAGACAGTAGGCTCACTTAAAGTGGCCTAGAGGAATATTTTCCAAACACTATTACCTTTTAATGAAATAAAGTAGAATTCAGAAGGAAAAAAATACACAGTGCATGACACAGAACATTTTCACAAGTACTATTTTGTGAAAATTTTGTTTCACTTATATACACCTATTTTACTGAGTTGAGGGATTAAGATATAAAACATTTATCTTATTTTGAACAGACATACATTCTGTTCTTTATTCCCTCACAGTCAGAAAAAGTCTAGACTGGCCTAGAACCTAAGGAAAGAGCAGAAGTAGGAGCTAACATTTTTTAAATGTCTGCTATATATCCCATTATTAATCCTTACAAGAGCAGTATCTATTATCATCTTCATTTTACATATTAAAGAAACTACATTCCAGAGAGGATTAGCAACTCTTCCAATGTCATATAGCTAATAAATAGCCAACCTTATTAAGGATTTGAACTTAGTTCTCTCAGTTAGGTCTCTTCCCTGGACATTGCATTTTCTCTCTTATAATTGTTACAGCCTGTCTTCGTGGTTAGGATTATTGCATAGCAATTCTGAGAGATCAAAACTCCTATTTATCTCGTATTGATGAGATTTAGAAGACTAATGCTGCTCTGAATTCCCCAGATTTGGCAGATATTCAAATTAGGCTTGGTATGTAATCCTCCTAGGCCTTCTATTGAAAAAAGTTTCAACAAAAATAAACTTACAGTAGTGTTTAAATGTGTAAATAGATATGATCACCATTTTATCTATGAAATATGAATTAATTTAACCAATCAGCAAAGTTTGCTTTGATGAGATGTAAATACATTCATGGTTTAAGACTACTTTGCAGCTTTGAGTGAACAAATTCAGACTATCGAAATCAAAGTAGCATAATCTTTATGCACTTAAATCCATACTGTCTAAGGAGAAATCTCCACTGTTGCAGTGAGGAAGAGTAGAATTTTGTTGAAAGATTAGCAAAAGCGCTATTTCTTCGTGCTGAGTAGTTTTTTTTTTTTAATTTATTTATTTTTGGCTGTGTTGGGTCTGTTGCTGCGTGCGGGCTTCCTCTAGTTGCAGCAAGAGGGGGCTACTCTTCTTTGCGGTGCAGGCTTGTCACTGCGGTAGCTTCTCTCGTTGTGGAACATGGGCTCTAGGCGCGCGGGCTTCAGTAGTTGCAGCACGTGGGCTCAGTAGTTGTGGCTCACAGGCTCTACAGTACAGGCTCAGTAGTTGTGGCGCAAGGGCTTAGTTGCTCCGTGGCATGTGGGATCTTCCCAGACCAGGGATCAAACCCATGTCCCCTGCATTGGCAGGCAGATTCTCAACCACTGGGCCACCAGAGAAGCCCCGTGCTGAGTACTTCTTGGTCTTCATGAAATTGTTATCAACACTACTTTCCTGTTCCCTTAAGTTCAGGTTTGCAACAAAGACAAAACAAAACAACTTTATGGATTTTGTCTGTGATAATTCTGTGGAAAATTGTCATTTTAAAATTCTTTGTTCAACCTAGGGTAAATCTAATGAGCATAGTCAAAATACCATCTTAAGTTTCAGGAAGTAATTAATAAATTGCTATTTTTTTAGCAAATTGCATTTGCTATATTTTTAAACTATGGAGAATGGGAGAAAGAACAGTATCCAGATTTTAAAGTAGAACTCCACCAATGTACACAGAAGCAGATGTCCCTGCCTATGGGTTTCATTTTCTGGGATGTGCAGTAGGTCTGCCCTATCAGGAACTGGATGAACCTAGGTAAAGTGGCTTAATGACAGAAGCTTTCAAGATTATCCCACCAACTCCCCTTGCTCTGACGCCATGCTTAAAAGCATTCTAAGGATTATATTTTTGCCTTCCAAGTAGGTATGCCTATAGGGTGAAAATGTACTAATATGCCTATTTGAGTATTTTATCATCTTCTTTTCTGTTTGCTTTTAATACTTTATTAGTTCCCTTCCAGTTTCAGACTGATGTGAAATCTTTAGCAGTATAACACTATGAGGCTCATAGAATATTAAAATTGGAGGGATCTTGAGGAAGCCTGAATAGAAAGATGGTCAAATGCAGATATTTTTGAGATAATTTAAAATTTCAGCATTCATATACACAATACTATATATATAATGGATAACTAATAAGGACCTACTGTATAGTCCAAGAACTCTTCTCAATACTCTGTAATGACCTATAATGGGAAGAGTGGATATATGTATATGTATAACTGATTTACTTTGCTGTACAGCAGAAACTAACACAACATTATAAATCAACTATACGCCAAAAAAAATTTTTTTAAAAAGAAAAAAACAAAGCAAAACAAACAAAAAAGAAGGAAGCAACACCAGAAAAAATTTTTTTAAAAATCCCAACATTAAATATTTATTAACACCACTAGATCTTATATTAACTAAGTAAAAGCAGAAAAGCAATGAAGCAATCTAAGTGATCCTCCTAGTATTCTTCACTTTAAATGCTCTAGAAAATGTATAATTAAAAATAAATTGGGCTTCCCTGGTGGCGCAGTGGTTGACAGTCTGCCTGCCACTGCAGGAGACACAGGTTCGGGCCCTGGTCTGGGAAGATCCCACATGCCGCGGAGCAACTAGGTCCATGAGCCACAACTACTGAGCCTGCGCATCTGGAGCTTGTGCTCCACAGCAAGAGAGGCCGCGATAGTGAGAGGCCCGCACACCGCGATGAAGAGTGGCCCCCGCTCACCGCAACTGGAGAAAGCCCTCACACAGAAACAAAGACCCAACACAGCCATAAATAAATTAATTAATTAATTAAAAAAAAAAAAAAAAGGGCTTCCCTGGTAGCGCAGTGGTTGAGAATCAGCCTGCTAATGCAGGAGACACGGGTTCGAGCCCTGGTCTGGGAAGATCCCACATGCCGTGGAGCAACTAGGCCCGTGAGCCACAACTACTGAGCCTGCACGTCTGGAGCCTGTGCTCCACAACAAGAGAGGCCACGACAGTGAAAGGCCTGCACACAGCGATGAAGAGTGGCCCCCACTTGCCACAACTAGAGAAAACCCTCGCACAGAAATGAAGACCCAACACAGCCATAAATAAATAAATTTTTTAAAAAAATAAAAATAAATAAAAAAATTAAAATTAAAATTTAAAAAAAGTAAATAAATTATAGGGACTTCCCCGGTGGCGCAGTGGATAACACTCTGCTCCCAGTGCAGGGGGCCTGGGTTTGATCCCTGGTCAGGGAACTAGATCCCACATGCATGCCTCAACTAAGAGTTTGCATGCCACAACTAAGGAGCCCACCTGCTGCAACTAAGGAGCCCACGTGCTGCAACTAAGGAGCTGGCAAGCCACAACTAAGGAGCTTCCCTGCAGCAACCAAGACCTGGCGCAACCAAACAAAAATAAATAAATACTTTAAAAAACCACAAATTATATCTTAAGAAAAAATTTAATGCTGATAGATTTTTTTAATACTGCTTTGAATTGCAGTTTCACAGAAAAATATATTTACGTTGAGGAGAAATGCACCTGCATTTTTCTTTTAGTAATACTGATCATAAATCATTAAGAGATACATCCATAAACATGACTGATCATGATTTTTAAAAAGAAAACATGTAAACATTTAATACAATAATCCCATAAGAAAGCAAACTCAGTAGGAAGTGAAAAATGAACTACTAGTATAAAATTTACTGTATAGTACCAAGTTAAGCTTTTCACTAAGTGATTGTTATTATAATTCACTCAAAACACTATGAACTCTATAAAAGCATACTTACGATCAAATATCACAACAGTAGATATAGTGAAGAAAGCATAATTGGATTTATATTTCAAGAAATGCTTTAATCTAGAAGAAATTAACCTACTATAAATTAGTAATTAGGATATTATTTCTAAAACATATTTCTTTTCTACTCAAGGTCTGATTTTGATGCCTGGAAACAGTCTTCAACATGCTATGATTCTATAGGATATACACAATCACAATGTCATAATCATAACAAAATGCCATCTTTACTGAATAGAGAAATAGCCATCCTGCCACTCTTGATAGTCCCATCACATCCACAATTTAACCACTATCCATTTCTTAACAAAGGAAAGGAGATAATGAAGGTTACTAAAATTTAGATTTATAAAACTACACAAGACAGCGATTTCATTTGTTCCAGCAGTCCGCTTCTAGCAAGATTAATGTCAAATACACCCAAAAACTCAATGCAGTCAGAAGCAGAAAATAGGCCAATAACAGATAAAGCGATAGCGGTGAGTGAGGAATTTTCATAAATTCTTTCACAATAATCTTTTCACAGTTTACTGGGAGTTGGGAGAAGTCTGGTGTGAGGCTGAGGGAGCTAGCAGGCTGCTATTAATTAGCAAAATAATTTACTTGTAAATAAGAGCTTTAATGAACAAAGTTCAAGGCAGTAGACATAGGTAAAACAAAACAAAACGTTTACATTTCTACTTTACAACTTGTGAAAGCTCTCAGAGTATGCTCCTATAGGACAAGGACAAATGTTTTATACTCTACAAAAGAGATATGAAAATAGAGAATTGCTTAAGTGAGTATCAGAGAAAATTCACAGAATCAACTGTCTATTCTTTGATGAAGAGGCACAAGGATCTCCATACTCCAGCTTATCAGGGGAGATGAAAATTTGCTAGACTAGAAAAAGAAAATAATACTGAAGAACTATAAGAAGTAAAAACTTCTGAGGCAATGGTGAAATAAAGACAAATTTTTTTAAATATGAAAAATGGAATACAAAAAACTGGCATTAAAAGAACAGTCAGTGAAGGGACTTTCACTTCCAGGCAGGATGGAGTAACAGAGACTGGATTTAACCTCAACTTGAAACACCCAAAAGAAAAAGAAAAATAGAAAAAATATATGAAGGAAAAAAAAAAGGTTTTCAAGACACTGGATACCAGGTAATGAAGGACAATCATCTCAGAGAGATGGGAAACAAACTAGGTGAGCAGTTTATTGCCTTGAGAGAGTTTTCAACTGATGGTGTGGGTAGGGTGGGGCAGGATGTGAGATCCATAAAAAACCCATCAGACTCTCTTGGGTTGAGGAGACACAGCTGAAGGTCCAAGACAACTAGAATGTGCAGGACAGAGTACTAGAGAGGAGAAAGCTGGACAGAGTTGATATGCAGAGGGTTCCCTCTAGTATTCAGCAGAGAGCACATGTATGGGAAGAAACTATCCTAGTCCAGGGAAAGAACCATCTGAAGCGATTAGAGGGACAGTGGCCAGTAAGACAACATGAAGGTGAAATAAAGAAGTTTTCAGACATTAAAAAAAAAACCCAGAAATAATTCATCACCCAGAGCACCTGCACACATGTTATGGAAGTCCTTCAGGCTAAAGGAAAATGATAACAAGTGAAAATAATGACTTATGCAAAACAATAAAGAACACCAGAAATGAGGAGATGGAGCTCAAGACCCATGGAGAAATATGTGTGATTTTTTAAAAAATTATTTCAGTCGCTTTAAAAGATAATTCACTGTTTAAACAAAAATAAAGAAGTATTGTGGAATTCATAAGTTGTGTAGAGGCAAAATGTATGCCAACAATAATGCAAAGAACAGGTAAAGCGAAATGGAAGTATGCTATTGTAAATGTCTTATATGTGAAGTGATATCATGTCAAAGGTAGAATATGATAATGACTTACACCATGAGCCCTAGAGCAGCCTCCTAAATAGCAACAACAATAAAAAAGCCAAGAAAAAAAATAAAGTGGAATCATAGAAAATATTCAATTAATCTAAAAGAAGGCAGGAAAAGAGATCAAAGGGAACAAAAATAGATAAGAGAAAAAGAAAACAAGTAACAAGGTGATGATTTACACCTAGCTATATTAATAATCACACTAAATATAAATAGGATAAACATTGCAAATAAAAGGAAAAGATGATCAGGTCTGATACAAAAAGCAAAAACCAATTAAATACTGCCTACAAGAAACACAGTTTAAATATAAACACTAATAGGCTAAAAGTAGAAGATTGAAAACGATATATTATGCCCATACTAATCAAAGGATAGCTGGAATGGATACATGAATAACAGTGCAAATAGATTTCACAGTGAAGAATATTATCTGAGATAAAGAAGGTTATTTCTTAGTGATAATGGGGTAAATTCATCAACAGCACTTAAGAATCTCAAATAATTAATCACTTAAAAATAGAGTATCAAAATGCCTGAAATAAAAACTGATAGAACTGCAAGGAAAAATACACAAATCCACAATTATGCTCAGAATAATTAATATGCTCTCAATTATGCTCTCAATAATTAATAGAATAGAAAATCAAGAGTATTGCAGACTTAAACAACACTATCAACAAACTTGACCTAATTGAAATTTATAGAACTCCTCGCCAATAACAGTAGGCTACACACTCTTTCAAAGTTCACATGGAACATTTATCATGATAGACCAGATCCTGAGCCATGAAAAAAGTTTCAATAATTTTTAAAAGATTCAAGTCATACAAAATATGTTCTCTGATCACAATGGAATTAAATCAGAAATCAATAACAAAGATATCTGGAAAATTTCCAAATGTGTGAAAACCAAATAACACAGCTCAAATAACCCATAGGTCAAAAACAAAATCAAAAGGAAAATAAGAAAATATTTTGAACTGAATGAAAAACATCAGAATTTGTAGGATGCTACTAAAGCAGTGCTTATAACATGCCTGTATTAAAAAGAAGAAAGGTCTCGAAACAGTGACTTCAAGTTCTACCGTAAGAAACTGAAAAATAAAGAACAAATTAAATGCAAAGTAAATAAAGGAACTAATAAAGACCAGAGAGGAAATTAATGAAATAGATAACAGGAAAACAATAGAGAAATTAATAAGACCAAAACTGATTTTTTTTAGAAGATTAAAAAAATTGATAAATCTCTAGCCAAACTGACCAGAGGAAAGGCACAAATCACCAATATCTGGAACAAGAGAGGTGATATTACAGATTCTACAGATATTAAAAGGATACAGTTATAAATAACCTTATGCCTGCAAATTTGACATTTGGATGAAATGAACAAAATACCTATAAGACAAATTACAAGAGAACTCTTAAGAGGTAATAAATAGATACTCTAAACAAGCCTAGGTCTATTAAAGAAATTCATTTTGTAGTTAAAAATCTTCCCACAAAGAAAACCTCAGGCCCATTGACTTCCCTAGTGAATTCTACTGAGCATTTAAGGGAGAACTAATACCAATTCTACATAAACCCTTTCAGAAAATCAAAGATAAGGAAATACATCCCAACTTATTCTATGATGCTAGCATCACTCATCATTTATCTAAATTTCACTGTACCATCTACCAAAAATTATCTTATATTCATGTGGATATGATAAATATGGGGTAAATGAAAATACAGTTAGTACTCTTAGTATTGTTGAGGTAGTACAGTCCTTTTTGATTGAATGACTATGGCAAAACAGTGATTGAATAACAGACTAATGTCAACCATAGAGAATTTTAATAGAAGATGAGAACATGTAGGCTATCAAACAATTCAGTGAGCGTAGAGCAATAAATAACAGTTTCTTTCTGGCTCATAGAAGGTTCAGTGTGAATTTTCCTCTTTAGGAGGCTCTCCTGGAATGTCTCCTTCAAATGATGGACTCAGGGATCCACTTTTTGTTTTCTCTGAGGTCTTTTTTTTGCAACAAGTCAATTAGAGAGAGAGTACACCTTTGCACTGCATGTCTCTGGCCAGCACTGAAACAGATCATAGGGCACTTCTGCCTATATCCCACTGACCAAAACTCAGTCCTATGCCTAGATGCAACAGGAGCTCAGTATGTAGTTGTGCTGTGTGCCCAGGAGGAAAATAAAACAATTTGGTGAACACGTCGCATTATATCTGCCATAAATATTATGAATACTTTGTATAACAGCATCAGGATCCACAAACTAAAACCATGATCCATATCTAACAAGATGACATAGGTTTAAAAAATTCTATAAATCCACTTAAATCAAAATTGTAAAATAAAGATTTGACTAAACATCAGCTAGTTAAAATATGGATCAAATATGTATTAATTTGAGACATTAATTGAAGTATGAAATCCAGGTTAAGATTTCCTCTCTGCACCATTCAGCCTATCCTGAAATATTGTATTCAACCCTAATTGATGCACGAAGAGAACAACTGACTAATGGGAGTAGGCCCAAGGATATTATTGGGTTGGCCAAAAAGTTCATATGGGGTTTTCCGGAAGATGTTTCAGAAAACCCAAATGAACTTTTTGGCCAACTCAATATAACTAAGGTGGAAAATTGAAAATTTCCACATGATAATTAGTTGAAAGAACTATGAAAGTTTATCCTGAAGGAAAGATACAGGGATAACAAGATAGCTGTCATAAATTATTTGAGTGAGGGGATCCTTTGAAGCAGAGATCACACTTATTCTTTATGATTCTTGAGATTAGTACAAGGAACTTTCAAATAGAAGGATAATATGAGCTCAAAATAAAGAAAATCCTTTGTAAATAATTGGAGCAATGGTTCTCAAAATGTGATCTGGAGTCCCAGCACAATCTGAGACCTTTTCAGGGGGTCTGCTAGTTCACAACTATATTTAAATAATACTAGGATGTTATTTGCCGTTTAGATTCCCATTTTCATGCAAGTGAACAGTGAAGTTTTCCAGAGGCTACTTGATGTGTCATATCACAAAAAAGAAGACATAAGAACCCTTTATTAAGCTAGACATTAAAGAGATTTGAAAAGAGATAAAACCATTTCATTCTTCTCACTATAATTTTTTAAAAATATAATTATTTTTTTCAACTTTATCGAGGTATGATTGACAAATAAAAATGGTATATATTTAAGGTGTACAACATACTTTATATATATATATATATATATATATATATATATATATATATATATATATATATACACATTGTGAAATGATTACCACAATCAAGCTAACTAACAAACCCATCACCTTACACAGTTAGTGTGTGTGTGTGTGTGTTGTGTGTGAGAACACTGTAGAACTATTCTCTTAGCAAATTTCAAGTACACAATGCATTATTATTAGCTGTAGTCACTATGCTGTACATTAGGTCTCCAGAATTTATTCATCCTATAACTGAAAGTTTGTACTCTTTGGCCAGCATCTCCTCTTTTCCCCCACCTCTTCCAGTCCCTGGTCCCATACTACTCTCTGTCTCCATGAATTAAACTTTTTAAAAAATTCCACATATAAGTGAGATCATGTAGTAGCTGTTTTTCTGTGCCTAGCTCAAAATTATTAAAATTTTAAAACATTTATGCTAATATCTAATGGGCTTATTGTTGCTATTTTAAATGAACTAATTATTTAAATGCCTCATTTTAATTCCTCATATCTCTATCAATAGATATACCCCATATAAACAAAAAGCTCTTTGTGATGTTTAGTTAGTTCTAACAGTATAAATGGGTCCTGAGACAAAAAAGTTTAAGACCCATTGAATTAGAGCTATACAAAATGGGATAGATTGCCTCAGTAGGTACTGAATTCTCTTTCACTGAAGGAGCTAGCTGGTCAGTTATTAGGGATATTGTGGGAGGCATTCATACTACAGATTTGGATTAGCCAACCACTGAACCCCTTTCCAAATCTGAAATTTAATGATGGTAAAACTCAGTATCCCATAATTTCATAAAATACTGATAAGAATATAAACTTAATTAAAATTCGTTTCATCTAACATCTATTTAGTGTCAGAGCCATACTTAGAATTCTGTCGTCTTTCTACTAAACCACTTTTATTCCTTCCCCTTATCCTGTTCCCATACCTAGCAACCTTATGTTTACTTCCAGGCCTTGGCCAGGCAAATAAATGGACTGTTTTCTATTCTAACTAGAACCATTCATGAGCTCACCAGCTAAGATGTTTGTTGATTGTGACCACCTTCCTTTCTTAGCACTCCTTGACTGAATAGACAATAGATTTCTTGGACTTCTGGTGTGCTGTTTACCATGACTCTTGTTTTCTATTTGTGTCTAAGGCATTCAAAGTACATGTTAGCAAAGAAAGAAAGATTCAGTTGTGAGATATGGGTGGGAAGAAAACAAGAAAGAAGCCAGATGAAATACAACCTAGTTTTGAGGTCATCCATGGAGTGGGATGAGTCATAAAACAGTAAAGCACATACAATTGTACACCAACAAATACTTTCCCAAATAATGAACCTGAATATAAAAGGTATATTGAATGAATGCCATGCAACACTTTCTAAAGCAAGTGTAAAAAATCAGTAAGAATGGCATGCTATGAGCATGGAGATACTGTAGGCACAAGTGTTAATTAGGTACTACCATGTATGTGCCATAATATTCAAGCATCCTTGTTGGTGTCAAAGTTTTGGATCAGTTACACATTTCTTTAAAATGTCCATGGTTCAGAAACTTGTACCTATATTATATTTCCTTGCCAGAAAAAAAAAAATGTCAAGAGTAAAGGCAAAAATCCTAAGGTGAAATTCAAACAGTACAATAAAATTGCCCACGGGATACTTGCAATGACACCAGACTGATCTGAAAAATAGTTTCCTACCAGTCAGTAGGTGCCATTTTATGACTGTCCCAAACTTAAACACTAGAGATAATTTCAATAGTCTCCAAACATTTTTGCACTTATTATCTGAATATTTAAAGAGAAAATAACCTAATTATAATGGTTCCTTGTCCTTATATAGTAGGTACAGAAATGTTGTCTTCTTTGAATACTAGAAAAGTAAAGGCCAGTATACCATTTTAGATGTTTTGAAGACAAATAGATTCAATCAGAGAGAGCTGGCATTGTTATAATTTTCACCACACATATACAGAACTTCTTTACACTATTATTGCAAGTTTTCTATAATTTGTAGAAATATAAATTTAGAATAAATTTAGAATAAAAGTTTAAAAATAAGATTTTATCACTATCTTTCATAAAACACTACAATCCTTTCCATCATACTTAGAATAAAATAACATCCTTCCCACAGCCTACAAGGTCCTATATAATTTAGCCCCTGTTTACCTCACCAACATTGTAACACTTTACCCCTTGCTGAGTATACTTTAGTCATAAGGTTCTCCTATTCCCTTCACATGACAGACTCTTCTCTGCCTCATTGTCCTTGAACTTGCTAATCTCTGCCTACAATATTACTTTTCAGGATCTTGTAAAGCTGATATTTTCTCAACATTCAATCTCAGCATAAGTATCATATCAAGTAGGCTTTCTCTGTCTTGATTGAAACAATCATCTCACACACACACACACACACACACACAATCACCTTGTCCTGATTGCTTTCCTTATATCATTCATCAAAATTCATAAATATTGGGCTTCCCTGGTGGTGCAGTGGTTAAGAATCTGCCTGCCAATGCAGGGGACACGGGGTTGAGCCCTGGTCCGCGAAGATCCCACATGCCGCAGAGCAACTAAGCCCGTGCGCCACAAGTACTGAGGCTGCGCTCTAGAGCCTGCAAGCCACAACTACTGAGCCCACGTGCCACAACTACTGAAGCCTGCGTGCCTAGAGCCTGTGCTCCACATCAAGAGAAGCCACCGCAATGAGAAGCCTGCGCACCGCAATGAAGAGTAGCCCCGGCTCACTGCAACTAGAGAAAGCCTGCACGCAGCAACAAAGACCCAACTCAGCCATAAATAAATAAATAAATAAATAAATAAATAAATTTAGTTAAAAAAAATTCACAAATATTTTCTTTACCTGTTTATTATTATTTCTCCCCTAAACCAAATAGTTTTGTATTTCCATTTCTAACATTATAAGCATTCAATAAACATTTGTCAAATGAATCAATTTGAAAGAGAGCCACAAAATAATTATCATAATTATCATTATGATAGCTACCATTTACACAGTAACATGCTAAGTCCTTTATGTGCATTATTGTATCCTTACCTTACCTACTATATCCTTACCTTACCTTTCTTTTTTATTATTATTATTTTTTAAAGTTTTATTTTATATTGGAGTATACTTGATTAACAATGATGTGTTAGTTACAGGTATACAGCAAAGTGATTCAGTTATACCCATACAAGTATCCATTCTTTTTCAAATTCTTTTCCCATTTAAGTTATTACAGAATATTGAGCCAAGTTCCTTGTGCTATACAGTAGGTCCTTGTTGGTTATCTATTTTGAATATAATAGTGTGTACTTGTCAATCCCAAACTCCCAATTTATCCCTCCCCTCCCCATGCCCTTTCCCCATGCCCTGGTAACCATAAGTTTGTTCTCTAAGTCTGTGTTTCTGTTTTGTAAATAAGTTCATTTGTATCATTTTTTTTTTTTAGATTCCACATATAAGCAATATCATATATTTGTCTTTCTCTGTCTGACTTACTTCACTTAGTATGATAATCTCCAGGTCCATCCATGTTGCTGCAAATGGCATTATTTCATTCTTCTTAATGGCTGAGTAATATTCCATTGTGTATATATATATATATATATATATATATACACCACATCTTCTTTATACATTCATCTGTTGATGGACATTTACTTACCTTACCTTTCATAGTATGATGAGCAACTTCTGAAATGACTCCCAAAGAACCCTACCTCCTGACTCCTGATACTTATGCCATTATATCATCTCCTTCCTTGTGTGTACTGGCTGGACTTAGCGACTTGTCTCTAACAAATAGAATATGTCAAAAGTGGTGGTGGTTCTGGGTTGATTAAAAAAAATAGTAACTTCATTGAAGTGAAGCCTGATGCATACAACCTTGACCAATTTATCAAAGTTAATAACACTGCCAATATATACTGACATCATGTACCCATGATATGATTCAATGGAAAGGGAAAATCACTTTTGTGTTATCCTTCTAATAATGTAAAACCTCAACAAAATCATGAGAAAATACCAACAAATCCAAATTGAGGGGCAGTCCTACAAAATAACAAAATAACTAGAATTTCTTTCAAAAAAATGTCAAGATCATGAAACACAAGGAAATGCTGAGGAATGATTACAGATCAAAAAGACTAAGGAGACATGACAACCCTGAATAGGATCCTGGGTGGAAAAATTGTTGAAATATGAATAAAGTTGTAGTTTGGTTTTTTTTTTAAAAAGTGATGAGCTGTCAATTCTGAGACTACGCTATAGACCACTGCGACTTCCATCTGGCTTGCACTTACTCTTGGGCCCTTCCTGCTTGATGCTCTGATGAAGCTAGTTTCATGATATGAGCCACATGGAGAGGCCCACATGCCAAAGAACTTCTGCTCAAAAGCTGGTGGAGTCACTGAGGCCCTTGGTCCAACATACCTTTAGAAGCTGAATCCTACCAACAACAGTATGATTATCATATGATTGAACTTGGAAGAAGATTCTTCTCTATGTAAGACTTGAGATGACTGAAGCCACACCTGACAGATTGATTCCAGCCCTGTGAAACCCTGAGCCACAGATCCCAGGTGAACTGCACCCAGATTCCTGACCCACAGAAACTGGATGATAAATATTTTAAGCCATTAAATTTTAGATTAATTTATTACACAGTAATAGATAACTAAGACCCATGGTTCTATACAATTATTATTCCTGTTTTTGCAAAGAGAAAAGTTGCTTAAAGAAGTTAGGTAACTTGCCCAAATTTACATAATTAAGTGACAAAACTGGAATTCAAACCCTGCTCTATCAGAGACAAAGACTATGATCTTAATCACTGCATTATAATGTGCTCACAAGGTCCCTTAGAGTAGCAGTTATATTTCTGTTAATGAAATTGGTCTAAAACAAAATAAAGTTTTAAAAAGCATCTGAACCTATTGCCAAATAAAGAAAAAAATAGGCTTTAATATCTAATAGTGTCAAAGTAAAACAATGAGTTTTTGAGAGTGATTACTCACCATAATACAAATGGATAATATTAAGTAATCCCATTTAACTAGGGAATTCTCACAGCTACTTGGAGGTACTTTTGGCAATTAACATTTAGTGAGCCCAGCAATGATAGACAAAATCAGACATTCTATAAGATTCTGCAGTGAGTTTGAGGGATTTCAGGGCTGAACAAGGGAAAAGATATGACCATGAAGTGGCTGTTGTACATATGAGCATTATTTCAGTAACACTTTGACGGGTTTGCATGTGGGGGAAGTCCCTCATGGCATGATAGTATTTGGAGCCTAAAGCACTATCTAGAAGGGGATGGAGGGACAAGTGAACTCCCAGGGAAGAGGGGGCTTACATGTCTAGGGGATGTCATTCAGGAGACCAGTAGGGAATCTGGCTCAGAGAGTTCCAAAGGGCAGCAGCAGCTCTGCTTTTGTAGCTATAGGGTTTATTTTATCCATGGCTAGCAGATGTTGGGCATAGCTTCACAAGATACGCAAAGCAGTCAGACTCAAAATGACTAAATTCTGTTTATTTGGGCTATGTTGAAAACAATGTGTAAAAATTTTACTTTGGCACCAATGACCCTTTGAGCTAACAGGACATAGTCTGCTGTGATGAAATAAACAACCTAGGGGACATCTTTGGTTCACTTATAAAACAGATTTACACTAAAGTTCTTCTGTAATTAACTAGGTCAAATAGCAACAACTTGCCTTTAAAAAATCTCTCAGCTAAGGTAAAACCATAACTTTTAGTTCTCAGGTAACTCTGAACTGCCACAGAAGTATTATTCAGGCATATGAGAGGCTCAAAATTCTTTGAGAAAAATACTGGCTCCTCTCCAGGCATTACTGTAGACTCTTGTCCCAGGCACCTCCATGAGGAGGTGGGATTACGGATTACCTCTGAGCAAAAATAAAACAACCTCTTTATTTTGTATAACTGCATCTTATTCTGCTATTGACCATAATCCATAAAGAACATATGACTCTTTTCAATAAGATACACGGTCTTCATTCCAGTCACTGGTCAGAGAGCACAATTTAGAATTGGAAATCTTGTGTGCTAAAAGTATAGATGAGATGTTACAGTCTAAGGGCAATGTTAGCCATGAAGTTTTCTAAATTCTGTAAGTTCTATCTTTAAGCCAGAACTCTAGAAATTAGAGAAACTTAGTTCCTGACAGAAATATTTTTACTAAGTTATATTTAGTATCTGTATTTTTTTTTTAGGATAAACTATGTCAAACAGCAGTAACAAATTACCACTCCAACTGTGGTGGCTTAAAGTAATAAAAAAAAATTTATTTCTAGCTCCACTACATGTTCAAATAGGATTTGAGAGTGTTTTCTGTGCTTTACATAGGCTCTCAGGGGCCCAGTTTGACTGAGGAGGTGCCATCTTGTAGTTGTACCATCTAAATAAACCATATGGACATGGCAGTAGAAAAGAATCTGATCTGAAAGTGACCCATTTCACTTCTGCTTACATTTCATTGGCCAGAACAACTAACATCTAACTTTAAGGGGACTGGAAAATGTAAGTGAGGGTAGGGAATAGAATATTTGATGAATATTATCTCTGTGACAGTATCATTCCTATACGTTTGTGAGGACAAGTATGATAGATACACTTGTTTGCTATTGCTGTTTTAACAAATTACCACAAACTAGTGACTTAAAACAACAAAAATGTATTACCTTAGTCTTTGAAGGTCAGAAATCCAAAATGGGTCTCACTGGACTACAATCAAAGTGCTGGCATTCCTTGGCTCATGGTCCCCTTCCTTCTTCTATCTTCGAAGCAAGAAGTGGGCAGTTGTATTTTTCTCATATCATACCATTCTGACACTGACTCTTTTGCTTCCCTCTTCCACATTTCAGGGTTCTCATGATTACATTTAACCTGGATAATCCAGGATAATCTCTCTATTTTAAGGTCAGCTGATTAGAACCTTAATTCCATCTGCAACCTTAATTCTCCTTTGCCACATACTCTAACATACTGACAGGCCCCAGAGACAAGACATGGACATTTCTGAGGGGCTGTCATTCTGCCTATCAAAGTAGGATATGAAAAACATATGTGCAGCTTTGGCATACTGCCTATTATGTTAAGCAATGACTTTTATATAAAATTTACATTTAAGGCACTTCCCTGGCAGTCCAGTGGTTAAGACTCTGAGCTTCCACTGCAGGGGGCACGAGTTCGATCCCTGGTCAGGGAACTAGGATCCTGCATGCCAGGTGGTGCGGCCCAAAAAAAAAAAAATTTACATTTAAAAAACTGTAGAAACTTCCTTTCATCAATTCATAGGAACAAAGTAATACAACATGTTTTCCTTTTAGTCTTAGAGACAAGAAGAAGAAAAATGAATTCAGTAATACATTGCCATATGCATTTCAGTATCACTTTCTGAAGCAAGTGAATCCTGTTTTCCTAGGTAGTCTTATAATTTATTTCTCCTTAAAATAAATGCTCCCTGTTGCTTCCAATGCTTTTAGAATAAAAAGTTTTAAGTACATTAATCAAAAATAGAATAATAATGTCAGTACTGCTGAATGAAAGAAAAATTATAGAATATTGGATGCAAAGTGAAAGGAAAAATACATTTTGAACATTTTCTACATAATGAACTTGTTCTTATATTTTATTTTCAGTCATATAGAGAGCAAGGTATGCATGTACTCAGAAGAGAGAATATTCCGAGGAATGAAGAAAAATCCCTTCCCTCAAGGAGCATAACATTTATTTGGAGTGATAAAATCATACACGTAAAGGGATAACTAGCTACACCTAGCATGAAATAATCAGAAAAGTGTCTTTAGTTAAATGCTATAAGAGTTATATCAGAAGGAAAAGAAGGAAAAATGGGTAATTATCTGGAAAAAAAAGTCTGATGCGACAAGAGTAAGTTTTTTTTTTTTTTATAATAGACTTTCTTTTTTAGAGCTGTGTTTTAGGTTTATAGCAAAAAATAATAATAATAATAAGAGGATGTACAGAGATTTCCCATATAAATTCTGTCCTCTGTCCTACACATGCAGCGGCTCCTCTGTTATCAACATTCCCCATCAGAGTGGTAGATTTTGGGTTTTGCATTTGTTTTTGTAGGTCCTTTTCTTCTCTTGTGTTTCCCACTTAGAGAAGTTCCTTTAGCATTTGTTGTAGAGCTGGTTTGGTGGTGCTGAATTCTCTTAGCTTAGTCTAATCCTAAGATAGATTACTTGCTAGGCTACAAAACAAGTCTCGACAAATTTAAGAGAACAGAAATATATCAAGCATTTTTTCCAACCACAATGGTATGAAACTAGAAATAAGTTACAGGAAGAAAAATGGAAAACACAAACATGTGGAGGCTAAAGAGCATGCTACTAAAAAAGAATAGGTCGATGAAGAAATCAAAGAGGAAATCAGAAAATACTTTGAGAAAAATAAAAATGGAAAAACAGCTTTCCAAAATCTATGGTATACAGCAAAAGCAGTTCTAAGAGAGAAGTTTATAACAATACAGTCCTACATCAAGAAACAAGAAAAATTTCAAATAAATAACCTAACCTATCATCTAAAGGAATTATAAAAAGAAGAGCAAACAAAGCCCAAAGTCAGCAGAAAGAAGGAATTAATAAAGATCAGAAAGAAAATAAGTAAAATTGAGAATAAACAATAGAAAAGATCAGTGAAACCAAGAGCCAGTTTTTTGAAAAGATAAACAAAATGGATAGCCTTTTAGCTAGGTTCATTAAGAAAAAAAGAAAGTGGGTCCAAATAAACAAAATAAGAAGTGAAAGAAGAGAATTAACAACCAATATCACAGAGATTCAAAAAATCACGAGAGAATACTACTAGAAGTTATATGCAAATACACTGGACAACCTAGAAGACATGGAAAAATTTCTAGAAATATACAAACTCCCAAGACCAAATCAGGAAGAAATAAACAACCTGAACTGACCAAACATGAGCAGTGAAGTTGAATTTTTAATTTAAAAAACTCCCAGTAAGCAATAGTCCAGGACTGGATGGCTTTACAGGGACATTCTACCAGACATATAAAGAAGAGCTAATACCCATCCTTCTCAAACTATTCCAAAAAATTGAAGAGGAGGGAATACTCCCGAATTCATTCTACAAGGCCATCATTACCCTGATACCCAAACTAGACAAAGACACTGGAAAAAAAAAGAAGAAGAAGAAAATTAAAGGCTGATATCTCTGATGAATATAGATGCAAAAATTCTCAACAGAATATTAGCAAATTGGATTCAACAATATATAAACAGGATAATATACCATGATCAAGTGTGATTCATTCCAGGGATGCTAGGATAGTTCAATATCTGCAAATCAAAATTAAAAAAAGGATGAAATCACATGATCATATCAACATCCATTCATGATATAAACTCTCATAAAAGTTGGTATAGAGGGAACATATCTCAACATTATAAAGGCCATTTATGACAAACCCACAGCTAACATCAGACTTACTGGAGAAAAGCAGAAAAGCAGGAAGTTCTCCTCTAAGATCAGGAATAAGACAAGGAAGCTCATTTTAACCACCTCTATTTAACATCATATTGGAAATCCTAGTCACAGCAATCAGACAAGAAAAAGAAATAAAAGGCATCCAAATTGGAAGGGAAGAAGTAAAACTGTCACTATTTGCATATGACATGATGTTATATATAGAAAACCCTAAAGTCTGCACGAAGAAACTATTAGAACTAATAAAGGCATTCAATAAAGTTTCAGGATACAAGATTAATATACAGAAATCTGTTGCTTTTCTATACACTAATTATGAACTATCAGAAAGAGAAAGCAAGAAAACAATCCCACTTAAAATGGCATCAAAAAGACTAAAATGCCTAGGAATAAACTTAACCAAAGAGGTGGAAGACCCATACTCTGAAAACTATAAAACACTGATAAGGTAAATTGAAGATAATACAAAGAAATAGAAAAATATCCTGTGTTCCTGGATTGGGAGAATTAATATTGTTAAAATGCCCATACTACCCAAAGCAATCTACAAATTTAATGCAATCCCTAACAAAATATCCATCACATTTTTCACAGAACTAGAACAAATTATCCTAAAATTTATATGGAACCACGATAGATCCAGAATAGCCAAAACAATTCTGAAAAAAAATAACAAAGCTGGAGGTATCATGCTCCCTGACTTCAGGCTAAACCACAGAGATACAGTAGCCAAAACCCCATGGTACTGGTACAAAACACACACACAGAACAATGGAACAGAATACAGAGCCCAGAAATAAACCCAAACACTTATGATCAATTAATCTATGACAAAGGAGGCACGTATATACAATGGATAAAAGATAGTCTCTTCAATAGATGGTGCTGGGAAAACCTGACAGCTACACATAAAACAATGAAATTAGAACATTTTCTCACACCATATACAAAAGTAAATTCAAATGGGTTAAAGACCTAAATGTAAGCCTTAAAATCTTAAAACTCCTAGAAGAAAACAGGCAGAACACTCTTTGACATAAATCGTAGCAATATTTTTTTGGATCTGTCTCCTGAGGCAAAAGAAACAAAAGTAAAAAATAAGCTATTCGGACTTCTCTGGTGGCACTGTGGTTAAGAATCCGCCTGCCAATGCAGGGGACACGGGTTCTCTCCCTGGTCCAGGAAGATCCCACATGCCGTGGAGCAACTAAGCCCATGCGCCGCAACTACTGAAGCCCGCATGCTCTAGGGCCTTCGTGCAGCAACTACTGAAGCCTGCGTGCCTAGAGCCTATGTCCCGCAACAAGAGAAGCCCGTGCACCACAACGAAGAGCAGCCCCCGCTCGCCACAACTAGGGAAAGCCCACGCAGCAAAGAAGACCCAATGTAGCCAAAATAAAAAATAAAAAAGATAAGCTATTCAGACCTAATTAAACATAAAAGGTTTTACACAGCAAAGAAAACCACTGACAACTTACTGAATGGGAGAAAATATTTGCAAATGATATGGCCAATAAGGGGTTAATATCCAAAATATATAATCAGTTCATACAACTCAATATCAAAAAACCAAACAACCTGATTAAAAAATGGGCAGAAGACCTGAATAACACATTTTTTCTACAGAAGACATACAGATGGCCAACAGGCACATGAAAAGTTGCTCAATATCACTCATCGCCAGAGAAATGCAAATCAAAACCACAATGAACTATCACCTCACACCTGTCAGAATGGCTATCATCAAAAAGTCTACAAATAACAAATGTTGGTGAGGATATGGATAAACAGGAACTCTAATACATTGTTGGTGGGAATGTAAATTGGAGCAGCCCCTGGGAAAACAGTATGGAGGTTTCTTAAAAAAACTAAAAATAGAACTACCATATAATCCAGTAATTCCACTTCTTGGTATATATCCGAAGAAAACAAAAACATCTTAATAAATCTTAGCACAGCTAAATCTCCATAGCATTTTCACCCAGCATCACAGTCACTCAGTCCTTTGTAGGTTTAAATGCTGGGGCTCACCTCCCTCCTTTGAAATGTAGTTCCTTGAGGGCATGAATTCTCAGTAGAGAACAGTTTCATCAAAAATTTAAAATCTGATACTTAAAAGTGTCTTTGCAGCTTCTTCATCTGCACTTGCAGCTTCACTAGATATGTTAACGGAGAAAGTGTAATGATCCTTGTTAGCATTAAAACATTCAAAACTGACTCCAAAGGAAGGTATTTCAATAGGATTTTTAGCTGTTTTTTTTTTTTTTTTTTAAGACTTCTTCTAAGGTCTTCTCATTAGTAGTGAGAAAGCTTCCTCTGATTGTTTCAAAACCTGCTAAATTGGTGTTAACCAGTGACTTTGGGTTATATTTTCTCTATCAATCCTCTATGAACTATAATAGTTTGTGACATAGAAACACATGGTCTATTGTAGCAGAAAGTTATACGCAAATTTAAGTCTTAACACTACTCTCCAAATTATTATAATCTTTATTATACCTTTGCTGGTTTGTTTTCCCAAAAAAAGCAAAAGAAAATATGTAGATATTTACACATACACACAGAAATATATTATAAGAACCTTCAAATTGGATCTGAATATTATTGTTTTACCTTATTTCCTACTTGCATAAATTTTCAAATAATATTTTTAGACAATAGAATATTAAGAAAGAATATAAATAACCTGAAATTATTAATCTTTAATTCTAGATAAACCTATATTGTACATTGATGTTTAAAATCCTACATACATTAAAAACATATGAGAAATGCTTTATAAGAATGTACTTTATTATGAAAATACTAATCACCACAGATACATTTCTACTACTTCGGTAAACATCACATGTGATGTCCCTTTTCTGAAAGTAGGGCACAGCAACAGATCTTGTAGAATCTTTAAAGATTCTGTTTCCACACTCTGATCCTCAGATATTCTGCCATCCTGCTGGTTCAAACAGAGAAGAGTCAAACTGTCAAGTAGAGTTTCACATAAAGACTGGTTTATAGATTTTCATAAATGCATGTTAAAGTTAGGTAAGAAAAACGTATAGTAGGATATGAATACTCCCTGCTTCACACTTCCTTCTGCCAGCCAAGACCAATAGGGCAATGTCTGCCCTTACACATAGGGTCACTGACTAATGTAAATAACAAAGAAGAAATTTTGTCAGTTATTCATTCTCCCAAGAGAACAAAAGAAACACTGCAGAGAAGTTTTTGTTTCAGAACAATTTGATTTTTATTTCAATATTTGGAAAATTGCTATATAATTTGGATAGATGTAGAATCATGTATGAAATAATTATATCAAAATTTTTCTATAGAAACACATTTAAGCTTAAGAAGAATTCCACAAATGGTTGACACATTTTCTGCATCCGAATTTGAACATTTCTTTAAGTGAAATAATTACGATTAATCATAAAATTAAATATAAAAACACAAAAATGGATATCAACTTAGGTACCAGTAGTCTTTATCAATAAAATTCAAGTCAAGGTAAAAATAGAGAGGTATATGATCAAATTGAATTTTATGTCTACTAAAATTAAAGAAGCATGAAAATATATATTGCAAACTGGCCAACTGACCAGAGAAATTTTCTGAGGAAACCTCTCCATTAACAGAGATAAATGTTAATTTTAAAATGTCTCCTTTTGGAGAATAAATATGACCTTCATATAAATTTTTATTATATGAACTGGACTGGCACATCTAATATTACTGTGAAAAATTATTGCGAAATAAATATCCACAGCCCAAATGAAAAGTAATAAGAATAAACTATATGAAACCTAAGTAAGCCTACATAACCAAAGACCAATAACTAATATATAAGATATCATTGCAGTCAGAATTAACTTATGTGTATTTTCCCATTTCCACTTCATGCTTTTCTTTCAAAGTATTACCTTTCTATTGAAAGTATTAAATATGTATCTTATAATATCTTTTAAAAGTGCAAAACACAGAGACTATATTATTATATTTATACTCAAAATATAATAAAGCTTATAAGATCACATGAATCACATTCACTTATTAAACATGTAGTTATATTAAATCATTTTAAATTTTATTAATATTTAATAATATACCATTGATAGATTGACAATGTGTAATTCTTACATAATGATGATCCAGTTCTTTCGTTTTTTTTGACTTTTAGATTCTTCACAACTGTAGGCAGGACGTCACTGTTTTCCTGTGGTAAATATTTATATAGGCCAAATGCAATAGCAGTGAAGAAGATAGTAACTACTTTGCAAATAAAACCTGAATTCGAAAAAAATACAGCCATCAGATGTGTCAATTTATTTAGAGCAAAAATGTTTGTGGAAAGAGCCATTTACCAAAGAAAAGGTAAGTATATTTCATCTATAAAGGTACCAATTTTCCAATTGTAGAATGCAATTAATGACATAAACTTATGTCAAGTTACTTAAAGGAAATTTTAAAAATATGCTTATAAAAACTTTTAGACTTCTTAAACAAATAGCCCAAGACAAATGCAAAGTGTGTTACTATTTCACAGAGTGTATTAATTCTAAAACATAAAAATATATTTCTACTTTCAAAACTTAATTATCAGCAGAAACTGGAACCTTTTTAAACCACTTCATGCAGCTTTACTCCTTGAAATATTCATCATTTTCCAAATGCCAACAGAAATATTTTAGAAAAATTAATTGACTATGTAAGTTTTTAAATTCATTTTCATTTTTCAAGTTTCGGAAAGTTAATACATTACAGGAATTATATAAAAGTACTTGAACTTTGGATGCAAATAACCCTGGTCATTAAAGTAAAAAATATTTTACAGCAACAATATCAGTTATCTGACATTATCAATTATAGTGGTTTCAAAGACAAAATAGGAAACATTAATGAGTTATTTGTAATGATACAATACTTCAAGCATTTATTTCTAACAGCTGAACACTGCAAACAACCCAAATGTCCATTAATAAGAGCATGAATAAGCTATAGCATATTCATAAAGTGAAACAATACTCAGAAATTTTTAAAAAGCACAAACTACTGCTATAGAATAGCATGGATGAATCTCCCAAAAGCATAACATTAAGCAAGACAGGTGAAAAACCCCACCAGCATGTATTGTATTCCATTTGCATAATTTCTAGGACAGGCAAAACCAATATATTTTAATAGAAATATGAAAGGGGTTTATCTGTGGGGGAGGGAAATTGACTAGCCAGGGGCATAGGAGAAATTTCTATAGCTTCTTTTGAGTGCTGGTTCCACAGGTGATTGATAGACTGATAAAATAAATTTTTTATTAACTTTTTTGAGTTGATAAAACTTTTGAGAATCTGATGAATGCTACAGCCTTCCTTTATAGAAGACATACAATTGTACAAACAGAATTTTAGGATTCCAAAAATATACTAAAGTTTAATGTGGGCTCCTAGGTCTCATGCATCCCTCTTGAATAAGCCTTGCTCTAGAGTAGTGGTACGCATAGAACTTTCTGTGACAATGGCAGTGTTCTACATCTGCACTGTCCCATAGAATAGTCAAATGTGACCATTAAGCAAGTGAAATTTGGCTGTTGATACTGAAGGACTGAATGTTTAATTGCATTAAATTAAATTAAATTTAAATAGCTATGTGCAGGTAATGTCTACCATATTGGACAGTGCAGCTCCAGGATCTCTCACATAGCTGTCTTCAAAGTTTACTGTGATAAAAATCACCTGAGGTGCTTTATTAAAAATATACATTTCCTACCACTAATTCTTGGTATTCTAAATAAAGACCTCAGAACTTATATTTTAGCAAGCACTCCAAGTGATTCTGATTCAAATGACTCATGGAATAAAATTTAAATACTGGTTTACACTAAATTGCTGCAAATGCATATTCCTATTTCAGTTTCCTGAATTTGCCCTGTCTGACTGTAATTCCCTATGTTCTGTATTATCATTATCCCTTTTAGTAGCTCCCTAGTAGGATTTCTAATAGTTCATCAATTTTCTCAATTATATGCCACGTTTGAAAATAGCTAAGCATATTACAGTTATATCTAAAATGAAAACTAAAAGGTTCAGCAGACTTTCTTAAGAATAATGCCTAGTTTTGTTGAATTATCTCTGAGAAATTAATTTTGACTTCCTAAATGCCATTTTTGACTTTTTAAATTTTTTTAAAGTTTATTTAGTGTTCAGTATTGACTAATAAGCTCACTGGACAATTGACTTCTGATTTAGAAGGCATTGCTGAATACTGTTTATCAAACAGATATTTGTTACTGTTAAATATTAGAGTCTATCATTATGTGGTTCTTTGAATTACTGAACCCACTCAGTAAAATCACAAAACATATAAACACTTTTAAATATTTAGCACACCAAGAGTATCTATACAATAAAACCACTGAATGTTAATACTGATTAAGGCTTCAGAAATTGTGTAGTCCAACATCTTCATTTCACAAGAAGATCTAGTGAATTTCCCGAAGTAATACAAGCATATCTAGACTTTCCCCAACACTTTGACCATATCACTATAGCATCCCAATTTTCTGTGTCTCTTATTTATTCAACAATACTGAATGTTTGCTATATGTCGGCCCTGTTTTATCACTGAGCAAAAGAGACCATGTGAAATTTACATTTAAGTGGGGTAAGAGTATTTTGATACTTTTCAGTGGTGTAATATTTCTTTTTTAAATTATCCAATCTCTTTTACTGCAGAAATGGAAAGGGCCATAAGGTCAAGCAACTTAGTTGTATATGTATACAGGCAAAATTGTTTCCCAAATTGAAATTCTGCTAATCATCAACCTTTATTCAGGAATAACATAAAACAATTGTGTAGTTAATGCAATGTCTCAAATATTTACATCAGTTCTATAGTAATTTAGTTTCTAAAATATTTTGTATATAATAATATATGCTTATTTAATAATCAAAGTATCCATTTGTTCTTAGTTTATTATGACTGTAACTTACTCTAAACCATAAGGTTTTAAAAACAATTTTACCTAGAGTCTGTCATACAGAGTGAAGTAAGTCAGAAAGAGAAAAACAAATACCGTATGCTAACACATATATATGGAATCAAAAAAAAAAAAGGTCATGAAGAACCTAGGGGCAAGACGGGAATAAAGACACAGACCTACTAGAGAATGGACTTGAGGACAGGGGGAGGGGGAAGGGTAAGCTGGGACAAAGTGAGAGAGTGGCATGGACATATATACACTACCAAATGTAAAATCAATAGCTAGTGGGAAGCAGCCGCATAGCACAGGGAGATCAGCTCGATGCTTTGTGACCACATAGAGGGGTGGGATAGGGAGGGTGGGAGGGAGGAAGACGCAAGAGGGAAGAGATATGGGGATATATGTGTATGTATAGCTGATTCACTTTGTTATAAAGCAGAAACTAACACACCATTGTAAAGCAATTATACTCCAATAAAGATGTTAAAAATTTTTTTAAATAAATAAATAAAAACAATTTTACTTCTTGACATTCTTCAATAGATATCACTTACATACTCCTGCCAATAGGTAGGCCATTTTTGTCTTGTTATAGATCCAACAACTTCCAATGCTTCCACAGCGCTCAGTATCCCGAAGGATGCAAGAAGTTTCTCCTACTGTTTTAAAAATTACTGGTCCAGGTATAGTCCCTATGAAAAACGCAATGATTGTAAATTTACCATGAAAACACTGTAGGTTGGGATCAGAATGATTTTTATCCTAAACGTAAACTTATATATTTAGTCATCATCACTGTAAACATATCATTTAAAGTTATCTAAGAAGTTGCTTATCAGTAAGATTGTTAAAAACTGAAAACGTAATTGTTTTCGAAAATCCTTATCCCTGTAGATATAAAAAAAGCTAGCAGATTTTCATCTTCTTAGAATGATATGCATGTTGTTATTTAGTTGACATCTCAACATTTCTGTTAATTTCTAAAGGAAAAACAGGAGAAAGTATTTAAAACAGATACTAAATATTGATTTTGTGAACTCAATATACCTCCTAAGATTTCAAATTGTGAAATTTTCAATGACTGAAAATTTAGTTTTGAAATGCAATGTATGCCTGTTATGTATCAAGATATTGAGAAAATAACTGAAAATGTAAACACTTTGGCATGTTTGTAGCAGCCCTAGCTTCAGAAGACCTCATATGCAGAGGAATAGTTGTGTGCTGCCTGAGGGAAATCTCTATATACTCACAGAGACATTTCCTCAGCAACAGTATTGCTTTCAGGTAAAAGTGAATGCAGTCTTAAAAATAAAATAAATAAATAAATACATACATACATACATACATACATACATACATAAATAAATAAATAAATGCCACTCCAAAGACATTAGAACTGGGTTTTCAGAACTAACATATCTAATGATTGACCATCTTCCTTAAGAAATTATCGGAGTGCTCATGCCTCATGACTTTTTGATTCCTGTCAAAGACCACTGCCCATCACCAGATTTCCCAATCTCAGTGAGTGCTGGTACTCTGTGTATAATTGTTCAAAGTGAAAAACCTAGGCCTACTACTCATTTTTTTCTATTTCCCACCATATTTTTTCTAATCCATGATAAACCTCTGTAACACCAACTCCAAATACACCTTGGATAAGTTGATTTCTCTTTTTCATTACAACCCCCAGAATCCAATTTAATATAACTCTGACTTAGACTTCAGCAAAAGCCTCCTTTTTCTTTTCCTCCACATTTATCTTTGATAAATATTTCTCCCTCCAGCAGCAGAGTTATCTTTTAAATGTAAATCAGATAATATCTACCCTCTGCTTAAATTCTCTGATGGCAAAACCCTGAAAGATCTAGAGACAGTTGTATCTAAAATATCATCACCTTATTCCACCCTCTCCCATTCAAAAATGCATCAGCCTCACCGGCTTCCTTTCTGAGGTAGGAAAATGTGCCCTTGCTATTTCTTATGCTCCTTCCTCCATTAAGAATGCATCCTTATCCACTGGATCACTTTTGACCATAAAAATATGCTCTAATTTTTCTCAATTAAAACAGCTAATTTAAACCCTACATATTGATCTAGCTATAGAACAATTTCTCTGATCCCCATTAGAGCCACACTTCAATTTTTCTACATTCTTGACTCCATTTATCATATGGCTTTCAGTCTTCAATCCAGTCTAATCTTGTTTCCTTACCCCACCGATAATTGTAATCAACTTCTTGAATCAGAGGTCCTAATATAGTCATAATGTGGATTTGAAAGCTATTTTTTGCATTTTAAGAAAGCCTGAAGTACACAGTGCATCAACCTCAGCAAAACCAATTTGTTCTTTGGATATAAATCTTTTAAAACATCAGATTCAGTGTCTTTGGTAATGAGAAATTTTTAAAGCACTAGTCTAGGTTAATGTCTCAAACATGCAAGCAATGTAAAATATAGTTTCTGTGCTTATATGTGCTTTGTTTCAGCTTACCAAACCACTTGTATAAGCTTGAAGAATATACTTCTGATCAAAAAGATTCTCTTCTAACTGAATATAATATTAATGCATATTATATATGACAGGATAGGCTTTACATTAAGTATTATCTTTTTACACTAAGTATTGTCTCCTAAATTCTGTAAAGCAGCTCCTCCATTCACTTGTTTTGTGTGTTTATCATAATTATTCATTTGAAATTCTAAATATACATGTTCACACATGTATAAATCAAAAAAGAAACAATTCAATTCAATGTAATAATAGATTGCCAAAAGTCCATACCAAATATTCTCAAAATCACAAAGGTCACACCCATGGCCAGAGAACGTTGTTTGTCAGATACAATCCTGCAAGCAAATAGCAATGATATCATGAAAACATCATTATTATTAGCTGTAGAGAATGTCTGCTAGGTTCAGGGGTAATTTTTTTCCCTGTGCATCCATTAGACTAAGGATCTTTGGCCAGTTGACAGAGTGCAATCTGGGTGAATTAACTGCAACTCTTCCCATTTTTCCATATTCTGCCCCCTGCCAACCAATTCCAAAGCTACTTGCGCTTCACTAGGAGGAAGCATTTATGGCCCAAACTCTCTGCCCCAGCCTTGGCTGAAAAAAATTTAGCACTACCTTTCATACTTCTCATTCTTCATTCTGTGGTGCACATCCATTGTTTCAGATTTCTTCCTTTTGTCCCTGTGAAACTTACTCTCTACCTTGCTCTCTGCCTTGGGAGGCTGACCTAAATGGACTACATCAATAGGCTCTCTTGCCTCTGGCTACTGATTGGGTTATGCCAGTAGGGTGCTCCAGAGTGAGAAAGGAAAGTGAAGTCAAGGTCTTCATTCCCAGACTCCCTCTCTGCAGTTACCCAAGTTGACTGGGTCACTAGGCAAAGCAGTACCCTCTACAGGTCTCTCTTCTTCCTACCCTTGTTTCCCTTTGGGTGTTGGGTAGTAACGGACCTGAAGTATTGCACTATACTTTGGGATTCCTTATACCCTGCCTGCATTTTAAATAGCCACTTTATTCAACCTTACTTGAATTGTCCTAATTTGAGGGTGCCTCTGACTTTTACCCTCACTATTCAAAAGTTAAAATAAATAAGAAATAACTTTCTCAAATATAAAGAATGAAGATTTCTGTATTTTGTATTGGTCAAGTATTTGTTTTAAAAAGAAAAATAATGTATAAACATCACATATTAGTATTTTGGAAAATAAACTAAAATACAACAAAAAATAATCAACCATTGAACATTTTAGAAAGTAAAGAACTAAAAGCTACATTTTAAATGGATATTTTAAATAAATCCTATGCTTACCCTTTATTTCCTTGTTCCAGAACTTGAATAATAAACAAGTATGACCAATATTGTCATCCAAAATGACTCAATTTATTAAAATGTAGCATATGTTCAGTATTTTATGACTATTTTGTAAAAAGTGAGATAATTCCACCTGTATCAACCTGGTAAAAGTATATGTTCTTTCCTCAAATATTTACTACTAGGAAATGAAAACATATTTACCAATTCTTAAAAGATAATGATGTTTTTAAATGAAAAATAATTTAACTTTTATTATGAGCAGATTCATTAAAGACATATAAAGGAAGTAAAGTGTCACATTTTAGAACCACACTTTAGGATAAAGTTTTTGGTATAAAATAGAAATGTGGGTCATATGCCTAACTAAAATTGAGTATTCTGCTTCATTTAGCATAAGCAGTTTTTTTATATGCAGTATGATAATGGTGTTCTCTGAAGTATATAAAGAGCTAACAATAACTCATAATTATTAACAAATATTTATGTATCTTCAGTTTGATTATAACCTTCTTTCTGATATACAAAAGAAGATGAAAAGATGAATGATTCTCATAATTTTCCAAAATCAGTTAAATGAACAGCAAAACAAGAAATAATATTCATAAAACACAATTTTTTAGTGAAAAACATTACTATGTTTTAAGAATAAAGTAAATTTTTTTGGCATTTTGTCTAAGGAGTAAGGCTATGATGGTATGGTTTAAGAATTTCATGGAATAAACAAAATATTGGTTAGTACTCTTCCAAGATGTAAAAGACAGCTTCCAATATCTCTCATGACTTCTAAATATATATTTTCAGTCCATATCTTTCTTGAGTTCTAGACTTAAGTTCCTATCACACACAAAAGTTGCTCTTCCCCTGGTGCTCCCTGTCACAAGAAATGGAATCATCACCCATGCAGTTTTCAAGCCCAAAACCTGGAAAGAGGCATGCTTGAAAGAGTATTCTTTTCCTCATTCACCACAGACAATCAATAATAAAATACTGTGATTTTTATAAATAACTTTTTATATCTCTCTCTGATTTTCTTCATCTCTAATTCCACTGGCCTATTCCAAGCATGTATTTTTTGCCTGAAGAAAATAAAACAATTTCCTAACTTATCTGCCAACAACCATTTTTATCCCTGCAGTCCACTCTCCACATAGAGCCACAGTGATTTTTTTACGGTAAAATTCTGATTATTTCACTAACCCACTAGGAACCTTCAATGGCTCATCAGTCTCATTGCATGCCACCTCACACCTTTTGCCTTTACCACCCTCTTTGTTTACGACATTCTATCATACAACACTCTTATATAGCTATTTCTTGCACTCAGAGTCAGAGTCTTTGCATACATTGTTCCCACTGTGTGAAATTCTCATCCCCCATCTTTTAGAGCTTAGCTTAAATGCGATTTCTTTAAGGACACCCTCTCTGAATCCTCAGAGAGGGGATTTAGATTTAGATTGTCCCATAATTCTCTCTTGGCATTCTTCTACATTTTCTTTGTAGTATGTTTTAATATTACAATTGAAAACTTATTAGTGAAACTACTTTTTTTTTTTTTTTTCTATCTTGCCACCCTCCAAAGTCCATCAGAGAAGCAGGAATCTGGTCACTTCTGTTCCCCTTTTATTTCACCTTTTTCTCTTAAAGTGCTCATCCACCGTCTTGTTTAAATCCATGGTAACTATCACAGGTGAGAATACATACACATATGAAAATAATGATGGATGGGGGCTTCCCTGGTGGTGCAGTGGTTAAGAATCTGCCTGCCAATGCAGGGGACACTGTTTGATCCCTGGTCCGGGAGGATCCCACATGCTGCAGAGCGGCTGGGCCTGTGCGCCACAACTACTGAGCCTGCACTCTAGAGCCCATGTGCCACAAGAAATAAAAAATAATAATAATAATAATTAATTAATTAAATAATGAGGGATGGAAGGGAAAGAAATGAAGAACTTATTTTTCTTAATGATCACCTTGATGGAGCGAGAACTGACAAAAATCATGATATTGATACTTTTCTGTTTAGACTTAAGCCTCACACAGCTTCAGATTTCATCAGAATTCTCCAGAGGAAAAAGAATGGTGTCATTCTTGGCCCCATTTGGTCACCAGAAACTATGCCAGTTTGCTTGCCCCCTAGTGTGACACTACCTAGACCTAGTCCATGTTGTCAGCATCTAGCCCTCATCAAGAATTGACAAGAATGTCAGGGACAGTTTTAGATCCCTATTTCATCTCTAAAAGCTTCTGCTCTCTCTGGAATTTTAATCCCTCTAGTCCTCTGCCACTTTGTGCCTTTAAATATATGATTTTTAATTTAACCCAGCTTTTCTAGTTATCCTCTGTAGGAGCATTGGCCTGCAATGTTATTCCATCCTACACCACTTCCATGACATTATCACTTGATAATGATTTCACAATTTATGTATTTGGCTTTGACTTTTATTGTACTTTTTAAGAAATTAAACTGTTGAATTTGAAGTATGATTATATTTTGGAAAGCTATACAGAGAGCACACGCTGGAGAGACATGCTTGCTTATACCCCTGCTTTCATCTACTCTCATTTTTATCCCACCCCTTTAGGTTATCATTTTCATCACTTTCTTGTTTATACCTTCACAGTGTTTCTTTATGAAAATACAAATGATTATAAATGCATACCGCTATACTCTCTTCTTTCTTCAGAGGAAGTAGCAAACTATTGGGTCGGCCAAAAAGTTTGTTCAGGTTTTCTGTAACATCTCATGGAAAAACCTGAATGAACTTTTTGGTGAACCCAATATATTGACTGTTCTGTACCGGATTTTTTCATGTTACAATATATTCTTAAGATCCCCTCCTATATGAACATAGAGCTCCTCCCTATTTGTTTTCACTTTCATTATATTACATTGTGCAAAAATGAAATCATCTACTCAACCTGTCTGTTGCTCTTTCACACTTAGTTTTTTCCCAGTGTTTGTTGTTTCATGTATATATTAAATACACAGTATGCGGTTGTATGTAATATAGATAGCCTTATGGATGTAAATATATTTTTTTGCAGGATATCTGCAAAAAGGATTTCAAGAAGTACAAGTGCTGGCATAAACGGTAAACATCTGCAATTTTTTTAAGTATTAAAGATACCCTTTTCATCAGAGTTGCACCATTTTGTGCTCTTTCAAGCAATATATGAAAGTACTTTTTTCTATACAGCCACATAAACAGATCTATTATCAATGTTTTATTCCTGTCAACTAGGTACATAAGAAATACTATCACATAAAAATTTTAAATTCTATGACCTTTACTATAGATATGGCTGAACATCCTTTCATATTTGTATTTGTATTTTGTTTTCTTTTATGCTTTTCCACTTTTCTATTGGGATGTTAATCTTAGGAGAGCTTTACTTATTAGAGGAATATACTTATTATATTCTATAATCTTTTATAGAATATGAGTTGCATAAATTCATTGTTGCTTCGCTTTTGACTTTGCTTATTATTTTTAATTTTATGGAGTAAAATTTATCAGTCTTTCCCTTATGACTTCTAGATTTTTAGACACAGTTACAAATACCTTCCCCTTTTAAAAATAATAATGAAATTAGCTGATTTTTTTTACCACTTGTATTATTTAATTTTTTTTACATTTAAATCTTTGTCCCATTTGAGTTTTTCCTGGTGTATCATATGGGCTCTGGATATAATTTTTTCCCCAAAGTCTATCCCCATTGTACCCAAACCACTTTCTTAAAAGTCCATTATTGATGCATTTATTTAGAATTTTACTTTCATTACATTAAATTCCTATATGAGTTGAGATCTGTTTCTAGACTTAATGTCAGTCTATTCATAAATCAATATTATATTTCTTCAGTGTTGAGACTTTATGGTGCATTTTAGCTTATGAGGCTAAGCCTCTGTTATTGTGTTTCTTTGTTTCAGATTCCCAAGCTACTCTTGCTTATTTTTCCATAAAAACCTTAGAATCAGGTTTTATAGTTCAATAATTCCA
The DNA here is from genome assembly GCF_965194825.1 of Balaenoptera physalus. Classification (NCBI taxonomy): domain Eukaryota; kingdom Metazoa; phylum Chordata; class Mammalia; order Artiodactyla; family Balaenopteridae; genus Balaenoptera; species Balaenoptera physalus. Next base: position 94,828,480 of record NC_138890.1, on the reverse strand, counting down.
TTAGTATTTTCATATCACATTAAAATTATGAATTAACTTAAGGAGAACTGATATATTGGTGGTGTTAGGTCTTCCTATTCAATAATATGAGATATATCTTTTCAACTTGTTCAAGTCAGTTTTTGTGACATTCAAGTGTGTTTCATTTTATTTTGAAAGTATTTTTATTTTGAAATTATTATTTATTTTGTAACTCACAGGTAGTTGTAAAAATAGTACAAAGCATCATGTGTACCCTCACCCAGCATCCCTAAATGGTGAAATCTTATATAACTGTAATATAATATTAAAACCAGGAAACTGACATTGGCTTACTGCTGTTAACCAGACTACAGACCTTACTTTGTTTTTATTTTTCAGTTAATATATGTTAAATTTTTTTAACTGAATTTGTTTGTGTGTGAGTGTGTGTGTGTATAGCTCAATATATCTGCTATTTTTTATATGCTGTTACCTTACCAAATAGTTAGCTAAATGTACTGGCTATTATTTCTTTTTTTCTTTTTTTATAAATTTATTTTTGGCTGCATTGGGTCTTCATTGCTGCGTGTGGGCTTTCTCTAGTTGCAGAGAGCAGGGGCTACTCTTCAATGTGGTGGCTTCTCTTGTTGCGGAACACAGGCTCTAGGCGCATGGGCTTCAGTAGTTGTGGCACGGGGCCTCAGTAGTTGTGGCTCACTGGCTTAGTTGCTCTGTGGCATGTGGGATCTTCCCAGACCAGGGCTCAAACCCGTGTCCCCTGCATTGGCAGGCGGATTCTTAACCACTCTGCCACCAGGGAAGTCCTATTATTTCTAATACAATGTAAAAAGAACTGGTAATATTGCTCTAGGAAGTTTTACTGTGACTGGGTAGACAAATACTGGAGTTCAAATGCCACCAAAAGTGAAGGATCCTATGTTTAACATACCTTTCAATCAGGACCTCTTGAAAGACTATACTCTAGGATAAAGGACAATCTGAAAATTGATAAGGTCTTTTAAAAACTTAAACCTATCCTTAAATCAGCTAAATTCCTGCTTGGTTTACAGGGAACTGTTCATATTCTACCTTCCTTAATAAAGCTATTGTAAAATATTTTTGGAGTTATTAATGTTCAGAGTCTCTATTATTTTTAGTACACAAAATCTCACATGATTAAAAATAATTATAGGAGTTATAAGAGACAGAGTCAAGAGAAAAAAAATGAAATTTAAATAGTACTACAGAATATTCAGATACTAGATATCTGACAGACATTTTAAATTTAGAGGATTAATATGTCCAAGAAAACAGATGACAAGATAGAGAATATTATCAGAGAACTAGAATCTATTAAAAAGAAATAAAATTCTATAACAGAAAAGTACACTAATTATAATGAACTCATAGGTGAATTTAACAACTAATTAGACACAGGGGATGGTAGAATTAGTAAACTAGAGTACAGGTAACTGGAAAAGCAGATGGAAACATTATTAATACATTAGAGTAGAGATCAGTGAAAAAACTTTAGTCTGAAGCACAGAGCATAAAAGCAAATGAAAACAGAATGTAAAAAAGAATAAAAGATACATGGATATAGTGAAAGGTTTACAATATGTGTAACTGATATCCAAAAGGTGAGTAGATAAGGAATGGAGCAGAAGCAATATCTGAAGAAAGAATAGTTAAGTATTTTCCAAAACCAATGAAAGATACTGTGGTAGATAATCACTCAACATGGCTATCATTGATTCCTCTTTTCCCCCAATACATGCTTGTTGCTCCTGACATCAAGAGATGGAATCTAATCACCCTCTTTTTGAAACATGACTTTTTTGACAAATAGAATGCAGAAGAGTGACATTCTTGGACTTTCAGCCTAGGTCTAATGAAGCCTTGCAGTTTATGCCTTGTACCTTATGCCTGGGTCTCTTAGAACACTAAAACTTGGGATGTTCCCTTTTGGAATTCTTGCACTTTGTTAGCAGACGTTTAAGTTACATAAAGAAGCCTCTATGACCAATCAACAGCCCCACCTAGGCTCCTAGCAAAATTTAGCCTAAATTGTCAGCCATCTAGGAAATCTAACCCAGTCATGCTATCAGGTAACTCAAATGTTATGTGCCATCTGACCACAAGCTCAAGAGAAACCTTAAGCAAGAACTACCCTGTTGAGCCCAGTCAACTCACAGAACCATGAAAGATAAGGATAAATTGTTGTTGTTAAGTGATTAAATTTGGGATGGTTTGTTACTGTTATGGACTGATTTCTGTTCCCTCCAAAATTTATATGCCAAAATCCTAACTCCCAGTACTTTGGAATGCCATCATATTGGATACAGGGTTTTACAGAGGTAATTAAGTTAAAATGAGATCAGTTGGGTAGGCCCTGATCCAATATAACTGGTGTCATTATAAGAAGAGAAAATATGGACACAGACATTCACAGAGTGAAGACAATATGAAGACTCAGGAAAAGATAGCCATCTACAAGCCAAGGATATCTGGAACAGACCTTGCCTTCATAGCCATCAGAAGGAACCAACCCTGCACCAACTGTACACTTCTAAATAACACATGGCTTAAATGAAAAATACATTGAAAGGCATATTTGAATTGAAAGTATGAGTAAAAATATATATCAAGACTTCTGGGATGCAGCTAAATTTATACTTGGATAGAAAAGGCATATATACTAATAGACAGAAGATATAGGTGAATAAAATAAAAATACTAAAAACATAGAAGTAAAATGATAGAAATTATAAAAATAAAAGCAGAAAGATTTGTTAGTCACACACACACACACACACACACACAGACATTCAATTTTTAATTTAAAACATTCTCACAAAGAAATTCTAGGCCCAGGTACATGACAAGTGAGTTCTTCCAAATATTCAATTTAAAAATAATATCATACCTCCATAAATTAGTCCAGATATTAAGAGAAGAGGAAATATTTCTCAACTTATTTTATGAAACCAGAGTAACACTGATGCCAAAGCCTAACAAGCACATTAATAAGAAGGGAAAATTATAAGGCAACCTTATTCATGAATATAGATGCAAAAATTCTAAACAAAGTATCAGCAAATTGAATCAAGCAACTGACTAAATCCAATTTATTCCTAGAATAAAGTAGAGGTATCATATTGCAATCATTTCAATAGATGCATCAAATGCATTTGATAAATTTTAAAATTTATTAATTAAAAAAAAGTTTTAGTGAACTAGAAATAGAAACAAACTGGCTTATTTTGATAGATGGTACCACTACCACACTTAAGGGTAAATTTACAGCAAATTTTATATCTAACAATAAAATACCAAAAACCTTCATCTTGATGGGCATAAAAAACAAGTATACCATCACTACTTCTATTCAACACTGTACAGGATATCTTAATCAGTGCAAGAGAAACAAATGTATAAGCATTAGAGAAGAAGAAATAAAAATCATTATTTGCAGATTGTGATTATGTACTGTGGAAAAAGGAACTTCAGAATGTAGTCAGTATTGCTAAGAGAGCTCTTTAAAATGGAGCTGGAAGGCCATTAAGGGCTTATGCACATCCTCACCAGCTGGAACTATGAACTTCTGAATTGGGCCAAACCACAAATATTCCAAGAACTCTACAAGAAAACCTGCAACCTGTCACAGTAATGAACTTTTCCCTCCCTCTAGTGGTAGCCTTTAGCAACCAATCATGTAAAGATAAAAATAGCTTTGGCTTGCCAGTACCAGTCATAATTCTTTTGAAACAACTTTTGCAATCTTGTTGGTTTTTTTGCCTTTATAAACCCCTGTTTTTTATCTCCTCCTTGGAACACATTTTCAACTCTTGCTCAGATCAGTGTCTCCTGAATTGGAATTCTCAAACGCCAAATAAAGCCTTTATTTCATTGCAGCTTTGCTGTGGTGAATTTTGTTCATTATTACATAGAAAATCTGAAGTAATCTACCAACTAACTATTAGATATTAATATGAACACAGTCGCAGAATACAAGGTCAAAGCAATAAGAATGAATTGCATTTCCTTCATACCAGTAATAAACAACTATTTTATACTAAGTTTATTGTTTTCCAAAGTTATGTATTCATTTGTAGATGGTATTTTGCTGGCACTTTTTTAGATCTTCTATGTCTGGACCCCCTAGGCATTTTGCAAAACTTTTTTCCCATTCTTTCCAAAAATACTCTGCTTTGACTTATCTACCTCGGTCCTACTCCCAGAACTTCCATCTTAAGGTACAACCCTCTCTTCCTGAGCAGAAATATATGCTGGAGATATTTGAGATCTGTCAATCCTGAGACCCTCTCCGCATTCCCTGTTATTCTTTGTAACATCTTTATGAATCTACAAGCTGGTTCCTTGTTCTACTTCAATTTTGGCAATATTTATATGCAATTACAACTCTGTCATTTTTTGTTGATCTCATAATTATACTGAAACAACAGTATATGTGTGCATGTGTGTTTATGTGTGTGTGCATGCATGTTATATTTTATTCTACTTATTGCTCTCTACAGTTACCAGGAGACATGAGAAGATTCAGAACTAGACTTCTAGAATATTACTATCATCTTTCTCATCTCACTGCTGAGAATATTTGCTCAAAAGTTTCACACGAGCTTTAAATAAGGCATGCTCAACATTGTACTGATTATGTTCAATCTGAGCTCTCTCTTCTCCTTGAATTTCTTATCTCAGTTAATGCATTATCATTCATTTAGTTCCCCAGACTGGACAACTGGACATAATTCTAGATTTTTCCACATTGTATACCAGGAACAAACTAAATATTTCTCTATTATGTTCTATTCTCTCTATCTCTAAATAGAGATAAATTCTAAACTGGTCTCCTAAGTACCTTCCTTTGTTTCCAGTTTTCCCCTATCAGCTTCATCATCCACACTATCTTCAAACTAATCTATCTAAAACACATATTTGATAACTTTTACTTCTGAGGTTTACTCTTTTCAATGGCTTCCAGGTACATACAGGATAACATCATTCATGTTAACATGGCAAAGAAAGCCTCCCATGACCAGGCCCTTACCAAGCTCAAATCTCCCTGTCCAATTTACAATCATGCTACTCTTGTCATAACAAACTCCTTGCCAAGACATTTCACACATTTTTGCCTCTACTTTTCCTACTAATTTTTCCTGTTAAGAACTTGCCGCCAGTTTGCTTGCATTATGAGAAATCACTTATCTTCACAACTCAAGTTGAAGTGCCACACTGTCTATAAGCATTTCCAAATCATCCTAGATAAAAATGACCATTTTCTCCACTTTGTACCCAGGTCAATCTGTACAAGCTTTAATCAAGGCATTTCTAAGTACTCCCTGCACTCCTTTTTATGTGTTTTTCTCCCCCTAGTAAACTCTAAGCAGCTTGAAGGCAAGGTCCATATTTTATTAGTTTTTGTAGTTTCAGTGCCAGATCTAGGTGAATAAGTAAAAACCTGCTTCACTGTATTGATATGTTAAAGTTTCGTCTCCCATCTAAACTGCAAGTTCATTGAAGTCAGAGACCATATGTGCCCAACTCAGATTTTTTTGCATATATTTATTCATGTTCTTTAGTCTGTTTTCCTAGGGGACAACAAATTGCTCCTGATGACCTAAAGGTTTATGTTAGCCTTTTGAAAAAAATAATTTGAAAATAATGACCAATTATTCTGCTACTATGATAAAAACAAATGTTAAACATATTTCATATATTCAGGAAGAACAAATGAATAACAAATGTTGGTTTAATTTAGAATAGTAATAAACTTATGTATTGAAATTCCAAAATTCTAGAAGTTATTTTGTTCCTTTTTTGATGACACTGATGTTTTCTCATAGTCAAACTGGCTAATATAGAAGTAAATAGTCAGTAAACATCTATAACCAATGAATCAACATTGTAATCACATGTGTTATAATTAAGATTTTTTTCCTATATTTATGAATTTTTCAGGTGTGTTAAATTAAGTAAATAAATTTAGTTTTAAGTTAAACTAAATGTGTTATCTATATACATACTTTATGCAAATAAATTAGTTAAAATAGAGAATTAAGCATATACATGAATTTTGAAAATATAACAATTTTCCCCTCTAGCAGTTGCTACCTTGAAACAAAAGCATAAATCATTTACTACAATATTCTAAAACCTTCCTAAACTTGTCTTTCATATGTATTAAATGAATAATGATTATGAATAACATATACACACCGAAGGATGGTCAGGATGCTTGGTATACCAGCAAAAGCAGAAAATACAATTGTAGAAAAGATAAAAGCAATGAACAAAGGTAATTTATAGCACTTTGAATCACATGTCCCATGTCTAGCGTCAATAAAATCACCTTGATTATCTGAGGTTGTTAATCCTTCTTTAATGCAAGAACAATTGTAATATGTCTATGAAAATGAAGACAGGAAACAATCTTTTAGAAATATAGTCATAAGACAAAAACTCTTATAATTGTAAAATAAAAATTAAATCAATAACTGCAGGGAGACTAGGCAGTTTTATTAGTAAATATCCTTATATTAAATCTGCCATTCATAATTTACAAATGAACCACTAATGATAAATAAGATCAAGGTATTTTACCTAACAAAGAATTGTGTATGTGTATATATAATTGTAGTTACTTAGGAAAAATTCTATTAATTTAAGAAATTTCACTAAAAATATTTACATTTAATTGTACAAATAATTGTTGGAGAGAGATATAGATTAAGGACAAATAAGGAAAATGTAATGAATAAAGTGGAATTTTAGCTGGGATTTGAAATACAGAGTTACCCAATCGTAGACAGTTTTAGAACTATGCTGCAAAGGCAAGACTTTATTTTGTATGTGATGATGACAGGGCTGTTATCTATTAGGCAGAGTAGGCACAGTGTACCTAGGAACCACAATACTTGCAGAACCAAAAAAAAAAGGTTTTAATTTTAGTGTCTTTTAAAATCAGAGAAAAAATAAATATCATAATAATGAATATATTATAATGCATCCAGCCTGGATCATATTTGTCTTTACGCCAATGCAGTTGTACATTAAATCAATCTCTCTCTCTCTCTCTTTTTTTAAGTGAAGGAAAGGGTTTAAAAAGGCAAAAGTGCCTAAAGCCAACATAAGTCATAATGTAGTCCCTAATGGGAACGAATGAAAACTTGGGGTTGTTATATTATTATGGATAACTCAAGGAAGATGAATAGGTGATATTTTCTAAGAAGAACTAAACAGAGTTGGAGATACAGAGACCAGTTAGCAATTTGTTAATCTATTGAAAAGATTCTAAATTAAATAATAATAATAATTTTAAAAATTCAGTAGAAATATTAAACTAAGTTACCAGTGAAGGTATAAGAGGAAATAAAGATGGCTTGAACCTGGGTGATTCAGAAAATGATGGTACAAAAACCATGTCGTTGTTTAGGGAAGCTGCTAAGTGGTTACTGGATATATTAAACAAAAATAGAAATATCTAAATAGCAAATCATTCATTCTACCATTTTTTTTTATAATGCCTATGGGCCAAACATCATTCTAGGTATTGTGAAAACATAGTAAGCAATACAGTAGAAATCCCTGCCCTCATGTAAGAAATTTTTTACTTGCATGAGATAGGCAATTTTTTTAAAAAAAGAACCTTTAATGGAGAACATGGTGATGAATACTATGGAGGAAAAAATAAAGTAAGGAAAAAAACCAGGGATTATAGGGATGAATTTAGCATGATCAGGTAATGCTACAATGATACAGTGATATTTGAGCAGAGATTTGAAGAAGGTAAGGGAGTGAGCCATGTGGTTACCTGAAAGAAGTATATTCCAGGTGGGGAAAACAAAACAGAAATTGAAAAGCCTTGGGACTGGAGCTTGCTTGACAAATTCAAAGGAAAGCAAGGAGAAAAATTTGGTTGAATCAGAGTGAACATGAGGGAAACTAAGAGAAAATAAAATCGAGTAATGAGGGAAGGATTTATATAGAAACTGGTAGGTAATTGCAAGAGCAATTTAAGAACTTCAGTTTTCATTCTTAGTAATGTGAAACCATTAGAGGGATAGATGTATAAATGGCATTTTTTAAAAGATCACTCTAGCTGATATACTGAGGCTGCTGAACTGTGAAAGCAAGGGTAAAAGCAGAGAAAACAGTTAAAAAGCTCTTAAAGTAAGATGCAAGTCATTGGTGACTGGGGCCCGGGTATCAGAGAAAATGATGAAGATAGTCAGATCTAGCATGTATTTTGAAAGTAGATTTGAAGGGTCCTAGGGTAAGAATGGTTACCAGAAGGAGAAAGTCATATGGAGAAGGCCTCCCTGAAAGAAATTAAGACTTGCAGGCAACGGAGGCGGTCAGTCCCTGGCTCAGAGAGGGAACCAGGAAAATAAACACAACGACTTCACTTTTTCCCCCCATCTTTCTGACTTTCTATCAAGACTCTTTATTATCATAGTCTATATGATAATAGATTATATATGATACTAGAACCCTCATCCTATAGTTTGGTCTCTTGGAACAGTGAGGAGGGTAGAGAAGGTGAAAAGTGGATCTGGAGGTCAGAAAAAAGATATCGAGTACAACAAATAATTGCAGACCATAGAACCTAAGATGACTAAGGGGAAAAGTGAAAACGTGAAGAAAGTTTAGTGAACAGATGGTAGGATCACAAGATATTAGGCTCTGGAAGGGCTGAAGAACTGTAGAGTTATATCCAAAGAGATACAACCAAAATGGGAAAAATTATATTAAAATGAAATAGTAAAATATATTAAAATGAAATAGTAAAATATATTCAATTCAAATAATAAAAGAGGATAGATCTAAGTCTACCATATCAATAATTATAATAAATGTCAGTTGTCTAAAAACTCCAACTGAAAGACAGACATTAACAGAATTGAGGAAAAAGCAAAAGCGTATTATACCTTGGCTACAGGAGACACTTTAAACATAAAGACACGAACAGTTGGAAAATAAAATGATAGAAGTAAGATAAACCATGAAAACAGCAAGAAAGCTTACAGTGACTGTTTAATATATAAAACAGACTTCAAGACAAAGAATATTATCAGAGATAGAAAGGGACATTTTGTAAAGATAAAAGGAACAATTCATCAAGAAGCTGTGACAATTATTAATGTGTATGCACACAATAAGAGGGTCTAAAATACATGAAGTCAAAATAAAGAGAGAAATAGACAACTGTATAATTATATTAAGATATATTTTTCATATATAATGTTCAGGATTTCATATATTATTACAAGGTATGCAAAATGACAAGAATAATTGGCTTAAAATTAGAAGAACAAATATAAGTAGACTACTACAGATAGTAGACTTAATAGCAAGAACTTTAAATAGTTATGATTAATATTTTCCAGAAAATAGAGGGTAAATGGATAAAATATCTTAAATGATGTGGAATTTCACCAGGGACTTGGATTCTACAGAAAGATAAATGTTAGAACGGAAAAACACAATGAGTAAACTTACAACCTCAGTAATGGGTTTAACAACAAAGCAGACACGGCAGAATACAGAAATAGAAAGTGGAAGACAGGTCAACAGAAAATATCTACATTTAAACAAACAGAGAAAAGGAGATGGAAAATAGAGAAAAGAGCAAAAGAGTATGGGACACAGTGGAAAGGTCTATTTGTAGTCTGCTGTTAGGCAGAATATTAAGATGGCACCTGGGCTTCCCTGGTGGCGCAGTGGTTGAGAATCTGCCTGCTAATGCAGGGAACATGGGTTCGAGCCCTGGTCTGGGAAGATCCCACATGCCGCGGAGCAACTAGGCCCATGAGCCACAACCGTCTGGAGCCTGTGCTCCGCAACAAGAGAGGCCGCGACAGTGAGAGGCCCACGCACCACAATGAAAAGTGGCCCCCACTTGCCGCAACTAGAGAAAGCCCTCGCACAGAAACGAAGACCCAACACAGCCAAAAATAAAAATAAATAAATAAAAACATGTCAATTCATTAAAAAAAAAAAACAAAACAGATGGCACCTAAGATTCCCACCCTGCTATTTTATACACCTGCATAATCCCTAGATTGATGTGAATTGGTGGATTTTAATCCCCTTACTAAGTTATGTTACATGGCATAGCTGACTTTAAGAAACAGAGGTAAACTTCACCTAATTAGATAATATATAAAAGGAACTGAGCTTTTCCTGAAGTCAGAGAGTCAAAGCATGTCATAAGGGAGATTCTGTTGCTAGCTTTGAAGATGGAAGGAGTCATGTGGCAAAGAATGGGGGTGGCCTCTAAGAGCTAAAATTGGCCCTCAGCAGACAGCTACCAAGGAAATAGGGGCTTCATTTTTTACAGCCCAATGGAACTGAATTTGGCCCAAAATCTGAATGACCTTGGAAGTAGATTTTTTCCCAGAGCCTCCAGAAAGGAATGTATTTCAGCCAACACCCTGATTTCAGTCTGTGAGACTCCGAGCAGAGGAACCAGCAATGCCATATCTAGACTTCTGACCTGTGAGCTAATAAATGGGTATTATTTAAAGACACTAAGGCTGTAGTAATTTGTTATGCAGCAATATTAAACTAATATTTGGTGCCTCCTCCACAACCAATAAAAGAGGAGAAAGTGAGGGAGAAATAATAGCTGAGAATTTTCCAACTGATAGACATAAATCCACAGACTAAAGATATTCTGTGAAACCCTAGCAAAATAAGTATAATGAAAACCGCATCCAGGCACATCAAAGTAAAATTGCTAAAAGTCAAAAAAAAAGAGAAAATCTTAAAAGCAGCTAAGCAGCCAGAGACATAAAGACAATATAATGACATCTTTCAAACGCCGGGGCACGGTCAGGGGGTGGGGTGGTGGGCAGGCATTACTGCCAATACAGAATTCCATACCAAGTGAAAACAGTTTTTCTTTTCAGAAATGAGAGTGAAATATGGTTCTTAAGGAAAAAAAAAAAAATCTCATATGAAAACATGGAAATGCAAGGAAGTGGGTAAATATAAGTGCATATTGACTGTGCAAAAAACAACAATAACAGTATGTGTCCTTTAAAATATATGGAGAAATAAAATATATGACAAAAATAACACAAAGGTGGGAAATCAGTAAATGAAGTTAAAATATTCTAGGGATGTTTCAACTGGAAGAGATCCTGAAGGCTGGCTTCTTGTAATCCTTAATGCTTTGGACGAGACTGACTTCCCTTCTCTATAGATATGTAGAATGAGGCTCCTGTTGGACTATAGCAGTCTCTGGAAGAAAACCCCTGATACTGCTATTTTATACTGAAAGCCATATCAGCTGCTGAAAAGAGCTAGTCCTAGTGAGACGATCATGAGGAAAAGCCCAAGATTTCTTTCGTATCTGTATAAGGAAATTTGAAGATCTTGATAGCATGGATAAGAATATGTGGGTCTCAATGAGGCAAAACACTTGGAATATTATCAACATGAAGAGCAGATATCTATTTTCAGTTTTGGTAAAGCTGTGATTTTCTATAGAAACTTAGGAATCTTCAAAGGTGTAGTATTTCCTACCACTCCTCTTGTAAACTTTTGCATAAGTGTAATTGAAGAGCACTCAATTCTAATACATTTGACCCTTATATTTTGAATACGAACATTTAATCAGAATTATTTCAAAGTTGACATATTTTCATTGAAAAAAATTTTCCAGAGGGAATTCCATTAACACAATTTAGACACAATAATTTTTTTATATGGTATTTCTCTAATTTTCATTTTGTTAAAATTATTTTTACTGGCATCAGTTCTTTCCCATTTGAAATTAATGTATATTTTATCCATTAATTGGTTTCAGCTGTATCAAATTGTACTAATCATAACTTCTGCTATTGTCAGTTTTCCTTCAGAGCCATTATTTCTTTCAAGGCTAATTGTCCTGGGTAATTCGTAACAGATCTAATTTTTGTCAAAAATATTTTATTCTTTCAAATTTTATTCAGCATCAAATGTTATCATACAGTTTGAGTCACTATTTTGTGAATTATTTCATTATTCATTATTAATTATTCCTTAGAGAAATGAAAGGAAATTATAAAGCTTTTTATGAAATAGAAACAATTCCCTAAAAGGGATTCCCCAGAAAAGGAAAGATGGGTTGGAGCTATATAGTGGCTGGCAGTTTTAGCTCTTGAATATCCCATGGATCAAAACACCAAGGTCAAGCAGTTCTGCTTTATTCTGTGGTGACAACATGAGCTTTAAAAAATCATTTACTTGTCAAGATAAAATGGAGGAGAGGAAGTAAACAGGAGTGTAAATTAAGATTTTCCATAAGTTAATAAATTGTTGAGGATGGGTAACTAACATATGGGAGTTCATTTTGGTTTTCTATTACATTTAAAGTTTCCCACAGTAATATATTTTAAAGATTTTAAATATCATTTTAAATATATTTTAAAATATATAAATCATTTAAAACATGTAATAGTTTTTAAAATATATAATACATATAAATAACCATTTTAAATTTAAAAATTTTAAAGAATCATTTTAAACATTTAAGAAGAAAGATTTTTTAAAGGGTATATAATCTTTTTAATATTAATATTCAATTAAAAACTGAAGATATATTGTTAAATAGTAGGCCAGTGAAAATATGACAACGAGGAAGTAAGGTTGGTCAGGCATGCTAATATACTGTAATAAAATGATCTGTGTGTAACAGGAAAAAGAATATTGTTATGTATGTACTAATAAATAAAGTACTAATAAAGCACTTCATTGCCTGCTAAGGAAGATGCTATAACGCCCATGGGTCAGGAAATATCCTCTTTGTTGCTCTCTTCCCCTCGCAAAGACTAGACAAAGAGAGGGGAGGGAGGAACACAGAATTTTTAAAACCTGGGTCCCTACTTCACTCCCAATTCTCACAAGTCCTATGTATTGTGATCACATGAAGCCATAATTTAAGAAAAATTTAAGAAAGGGGAAAATAAGAGGGGGAAACGATTTTATAGAGAGCAGGAGTAAAATATAAACATCATCTATAAGTTGCACTTCTTAATGGACAGGAGGAAGCAGAGAAAAAGTTAATTACCTTGTGATTCTTTAATGTTTTAGAATATGTACAACCTGCAAAGCAAGGAGAAAAATATCCAATATCATTTCTTCCACATGTAGCAGAATAAAATGAAGATGAGCATTTACAATGAGAATTGCAAGGAGCTGTCAGGTTTCCCAACTGCCCTGTTCTGTAAAAGAAGAGATTGAATGTAATTATAATACAACTGTATTATCCTTATTAATGTATACACAAAGATATCAATGAGATCAATAAAATATGATTATTTAAATAATTTTAACAGATTTAGGTATAACAGATATACAATAAACTGTACATTTTTAAAGCATACAATCTGCATACACTTGTGAAACCATCACTGCAATCATGTTAACAAACATAATCATCACCCCCAATAGTTCCCTCATGCTCCTTTGTAATTCCTCCACCCCCTGGCATCTGCTGATCTTCTTTCTGAAACTGTTCATTAGTTGGAATTTCATAGTGCACTAGGTGCACTTTCTTTGTCTGGCTTCTTTCATGCAGCTGGTCTTTACATGGTCTTTGTATGGTCATATGCTTCCATGTCTCTTGGATAAATATTAAGGAGTAGAATGTTTGGATCATACGGTAGGTGTTCATTTAACTTTTTAAGAAACTGTCAAACAGTTTTCCAAAGTGATTGTGCTATTTTGCATTCTCACACGCAGTGTGTAAGATTTCAATTGCTTTCTATATTCCTTGCCAACACTTGGAATAGTCAGTCTTTTTAATTTTAGACATTCTAACAAGGACACAGTAACTTCATATTGTGGTTTTTAATACGTATTTCCCTAATGACTGATGTTGGACATCTTTCCATGTGCTTATTTTCCATCTGTATCTATTATTTGGTTAAATATCTGTTTAAATCTTTTGCCCATTTTTGTGCATATTACTAAGCATTGAAAGTTCTTTGTGTGTTCTAGAAACTAAGTTCTTTGTTACATTTATGATTTTCAAATATCTTCTCACAGTCTATGGCTTGTTTCTGCATTACCTTAATGGGATCTTTCAAAGAGCAGATGCTTTTTATTTTAATGAAGTCCAATTTATCAATATATTTCTTTATGTATCACATATTTGGTGTCATAACTAAGAAATCTTTGCTGAACCCAAGTTCACATAAATTTTCCTCATATTCCTGGAATTTTATATTTCACAATTACATCTACAATCCACTTTGAATTAATTATTTACTTGGTATAAGATATGGATCAAAGTTTGTTTAAATATAGATATCTAATTGATCCAGCATCATTTGTTAAAATGACTGTATGTTCTCTGCTAAATTGCATATGCACCCTATCAAAAATCAATTATCTATATATGTGTGTGCTTACCTTTGGACTCTCCGTTCTGTTCCACTGACTTATTGGTCTATATTTACACCAATACTACTTTCTTGATTATTGTAGCTTTATAATAAGTCTTGAAATCAAATAGTGTTAGTCCTCCATGTTTGTTCTTTAGAATTGTTTGTGGTTTTTCTAGATCCTTTGCATAACTATATGAATTTAAAAGTCATTTTTCCAATATCTAAAAACAAAAGCTTGCTGGGATTTTGATTGTGATTACATCACATACATACATCAGTTTGGGGAGGATTAACATCTTAAAGATACTGAGTTTTGTAACCCACAAATATGGGATATCTCTTCATTTAAAAATTTAGGTCTTTAATTACTGTCAGCAATGTTTTACAGCAATCAGTGCATAGGGCTTTTACATCTTTATCATATTTATCCTTAAGAATTTCTTTTTCTTGATAATATTGTTAATGGTATTGTTGTTTAATATCAATTTCAAGTTGTTTATAGGTAGTATATAAAATGCCACAGAGTCATATATTAATCTTTTCTTCTACAGTATTTCTTTTTGTTTGATAGTATTAACATTATTTTTTAAGTTTTTTCCAGAATTTATTGAGATATAATTGACACAGCACTGTATAAGTTTAAGATGTACAGCATAATTATTAGACTTACATACATCATGAAATGATTATCACAATAAGTTTAGTGAACATCCATCATCTCATATCAAAACAAAATTAAAGAGAAAAAATTTTTTCCTTGTAATGAAACTCTTAGAATTTACCCTCTTAACAACTTTCATGTATGACATACAGCAGTATTAATTATATTTGTCATGTTGTACATTACTTCCCTAGTACTTATTTACCTTATAACTGGTAGTTTGTGCATTTCGACTGCCTTCATTCCATTCCCAATCCCTTAACCCTCTGCCTTTGTTAACCACAAATCTGATCTCTTTTTCTATGAGTTAGTTAGTTGGTTGGTTGGTTGGTTTTAACATCTTTATTGGAGTATAATTTACAATGGTGTGTTAGTTTCTGCTTTATAACAAAGTCAATCAGCTATACATATACATATATCCCCATATCTCCTCCCTTTTGTGTCTCCCTCCCACCCTCCCTATCCCACCCCTCTAGGTGGTCACAAAGCACTGAGGTAATCTCCCTGTGCTATGTGCCTGCTTCCCATTAGCTATCTATTTTGCATTTGGTAGTGTATATATGTCCATGCCACTCTCTCACTTTGTCCCAGCTTACCCTTCTCCCTCCCAATGTCCTCAAGTCCATTCTCTACGTCTGTGTCTTTATTCCTGTCCTGGTTCTTCAGAACCTTCTTTTTTTTTTTTTTTTTTTTTAAGATTCCATATATATGTGTTAGCATATGGTATTTGTTTTTCTCTTTCTGACTTACTTCACTCTGTATGACAGATTCTAGGTCCATCCACCTCATCACAAATAACTCAATAGTTATTGCTATACTCCCCACACTGCACATTTCATATCCATGACTCACTTATTTTGCAACTGGAAGTTCGTATCTCTTAAACTCCCTCACCTATTTAATTCCTCCCTCCAACTCCCTCCTTTCCAGCCAGCACTTGTTTGTTCTCTGTATCTACAACTCTGTTTCTGTTTGTTATGCTTGTTCATTTGTTTTTTAGATTCCACATATAAGTGAAATCATACAGTATTTGTCTTTCTCTGTCTGACATATCTAACTTAGCATGATACCCTCTAGTTCCAACCTTGTTGCAAATGGCAAGATTTCATTATTACTTATGACTGAGTAATATTCCATTGTATGTATATTACATCTTTTTTATCCATTCATCTATTGATGGGCACTTGGGTTGCTTCTATATCTTGGCTATTGTAAATAATGCTGCAATAATTAGAGGGGTGCATATATCTTTTCTAATTAGTGCTTTTCTTCTCTTCGGGTAAATACCCAGGAGTGGAATTTGTATGTATTCTTTGTATGTTTTGGATATTAACCCTTTATCAGATATATCCTTTGCAAATATCTTCTCCCATCCAGTAGGCCTTTTTGTTTTGTTGATGCTTTCCTTTACTGAACAAAACCTGTTTAGTCTGATGTAGTCCCATTTCCTTTTGTTTTTGTTTCCTTTGCCTGAGGAGACATCTAAAAATATTATTAAAACTGAGGTCAAAGAGTGTATTGCCTATGTTTTCTTCCAGTAGTTTTACGGTTTCAGGTCTTATATTTAAGTCTTCAATCCATTTTGAATTTATTTTTGTGCATGGTGTGAGAGAGTAGTCCAGCTTGATTCTTTTGCATGTAGCAGCCCAGTTTTCCCAACACCATTTGTTGAAGAAGCTGTCTTTTCCCCCATTGTATATGCCTCCTTTGTTGTAGCTTAATTGCCCATATAAGAGTGGTTTCATTTCCATTGATCTATGTGTCTCTTTTTGTGCCTGTACTATACTGTTTTGATGACTGTAGCTTGGTAGTTTAGTTTGAAATCAGGGGAGCATGATTTCTTCTTTCATAAGATTGTTTGACTGTTAGGGATCTTTTCTGTTTCCATACAAATTTTAGCATTAGTTGTTCTAGTTCTGTGAAAAATGCCATTGCTATTTTTAGGGATTGCATTGACTGTGACGGTTGCCTTGGGTAGTATGATCATTTCAACAATATTAATTCTTCCATCCATGAACATGGTCTATCTTTCCATCTGCATGTGTTGTCTTCTATTTCTTTCATCAGTGTCTTATAGTCTTCTGAGTACAATTCTTTTACCTTCTTAGATTTATTTCTAGGTATTTTGTTCTTCGTAATGCATCTGTAAATAGGACTGTTTTCTTAATTTCTCTTACTGATACTATGGTGTTATTCTATAGAAATGCAACAGATTTCTGTGTATTAATTTTGCATCCTGAAACATTACCGAATTCATTGATAAGCTCTAGTAGTTTTTGTACCCTTTCAGTCACTCTATGTCTTTTGATTGGAGTATTTAGTGTATTTATATTTAAAGTAATTATTGATAGGTATGTACTTATTGCCATTTTGTTAATTGTTTGGGGTTTTTTTTTTTAAACATTTTTATTGGAGTATAATTGCTTTACAATGGTGTGTTAGTTTCTGCTTTATAACAAAGTGAATCAGTTATACATATACATATATCCCCATATCTCCTCCCCCTTTCACCTCCCTCCCACCCTCCCTATCCCACACTTCTAGCTGGTCACAAAGCACCGAGATGATCTCCCTGTGCTATGCTACTGCTTCCCACTAGCTATCTATTTTACACTTGGTAGTGTATATATAGCCATATGTACACTACCACTCTCTCACTTTGTCCCAGCTTACCCTTCCCCCTCCCGGTGTCCTCAAGTCCATTCTCTAGTAGGTCTGCGTCTTTAATCCCATCTTGCCTCTAGGTTCTTCATGACTTTTTTTTTTTAGATTCCATATATATGTGTTAGCATACGGTATTTGTTTTTCTCTTTCTGACTTACTTCACTCTGTATGACAGATTCTAGGTCCATCCACCTCACTAAAAATAACTCAATTTCGTTTCTTTTTATGGCTGAGTAATATGCCATTGTATATATGTGCCACATCTTCTTTATCCATTCATCTGGCGATGGACACTTAGGTTGCTTCCATGTCCTGGCTATTGTAAATAGAGCTGCAGTGAACATTGTGGTATATGACTCTTCTTGAATTATGGTTTTCTTAGGGTATATGCCCAGTAGTGGGATTGCTGGGTCGTATGGTACTTCTATATTTAGTTTTTTAAGGAACCTTCATACTGTTCTCCATAGTGGCTGTATCAATTTACATTCCCACCAACAGTGCAAGAGGGTCCCTTTCTCCACACCCTCTCCACCATTTATTGTTTGTAGATTTTTTGATGATGGCCAGTCTGACCAGTGTGAGATGATATCGCATTGTAGTTTTGATTTGCATTTCTCTAATGATTAATGATTTGAGCATTCTTTCATATGTTTATTGGCAATCTGTATATCTTCTTTGGAGAAATGTCTATTTAGGTCTTCTGCCCATTTTTGAATTGGGTTGTTTGCTTTTTTGATATTGAGCTGCATGAGTTGCTTGTAAATTTGGGAGATTAATCCCTTGTCAGTTGCTTCATTTGCAAATATTTTTCTCCCATTCGGAGGGTTGTCTTTTCGTCTTGTTTATGGTTTCCTTTGCTGTGCAAAAGCTTTTAAGTTTCATTAGGTACAATTTGTTTATTTTTGTTTTTATTTCCATTTCTCTAGGAGGTGGGTCAAAAAGGATCTTGCTGTGATTTATGTCATAGAGTGTTCTACCTATGTTTTCCTCTAAGAGTTTGATAGTGTCTGGCCTTACATTTAGATCTGTCATCCATTTTGAGTTTATCTTTGTGTATGGTGTTAGGGAGTGTTCTAATTTCATTCTTTTACATGTAGCTGTCCAGTTTTCCCAGCACCACTTACTGAAGAGACTGTCTTTTCTCCATTGTATATTCTTGCCCCCTTTATCAAAAATAAGGTGACCATATGTGTGTGGGTTTATCTCTGGGCTTTCTATCCTGTTCCATTGATCTATATTTCTGTTTTTGTGCCAGTACCATACTGTCTTGATTACTGTAGCTTTGTAGCATAGTCTGAAGTCAGGGAGCCTGATTCCTCCAGCTCTGTTTTTCTTTCTCAAGATTGCTTTGGCTCTTCAGGGTCTTTTGTGTTTCATTACAAATTGTGAAAATTTTTTTTCTAGTTCTGTGAAAAATGCCTGTGGTAGTTTGATAGGGATTGCATTGAATCCGTAGATTGCTTTGGGTAGTACAGTCATTTTCACAATGTTGATTCTTCCAATCCAAGAACATGGTATATCTCTCCATCTATTTGTATCATCATTTATTTCTTTCATCAGTGTCTTATAATTTTCTGCATACAGGTCTTTTGTCTCCTTAGGTAGGTTTATTCCTAGATAATTTATTCTTTTTGTTGCAGTGGTAAATGGGAGTGTTTTCTTAATTTCTCTTTCAGATTTTTCATCATTAGTGTATTGAATGCAAGAGATTTCTGTGCATTAATTTTGTATCCTGCTACTTTACCAAATTCATTGATTAGCTCTAGTATTTTTCTGGTAGCATCTTTAGGATACTTTGTGTATAGTATCATGTCATCTGAAAACAGAGACAGACTTACTCTTCTTTTCTGATTTGGAATCCTTTTATTTCTTTTTCTTCCCGGATTGCTGTGGCTAAAACTTCCAAAACTATGTTGAATAATAGTGGTGAGAGTGGGCAACCTTGTCTTGTTCCTGATCTTAGTGGAAATGGTTTCAGTTTTTCACCATTGAGGACGATGTTGGCTGTGGGTTTGTCATATATGGCCTTTATTATGTTGAGGAAAGTTCCCTCTATGCCTACTTTCTGCAGGGCTTTTATCATAAATGGGTGTTGAATTTTGTCAGAAGCTTTCTCTGCATCTATTCAGATGATCATGTGGTTTTCCTCCTTCAGTTTGTTAATATGGTGTGTCACATTGATTGATTTGCATATATTGAAGAATCCTTACATTCCTGGGATAAACCCCACTTCATCATGGTGTATGATCCTTGTTAAACGTTTCTTGTATTTTCTCCATTTTATTTCCAAGATTTTGGATCATCTTTAGTATTATTATTCTGAATTCTTTTTCAGGTAGACTGCCTATTTCCTCTTCATTTGTTAGGTCTGGTGGGTTTTTCCCTTGCTCCTTCGTCTGCTGTGTGTTTCTCTGTCTTCTCATTTTGCTTAACTTACTGTGTTTGGAGTCTCCTTTTCACAGGCTGCAGGTTCGTAGTTCCCGTTGTTTTTGGTGTCTGTCCCCAGTGGCTAAGGTTGGTTCAGTGGGTTGTGCAGGCTTCCTGGTGGAGGGGAGTAGTGCCTGTGTTCTGGTGGATGAGGCTGGATCTTGTCTTTCTGGTGGTCAGGTCCACGTCTGGTGGTGTGTTTTGGGGTGTTTGTGACGTTCTTATGATTTTAGGCAGCCTCTCTGCTACTGGATGGAGTTGTGCTCCTTTCTTGCTAGGTGTTTGGCATACAGTGTCCAGCACTGTAGCTTGCTGGTCATTGAGTGGAGCTGGGTCTTGGTGTTGAGATGGAGATCTGTGGGAGACTTTTGCCGTTTTATATTACGTGGAGCTGGGAGTTCTCTTGTGGACCAGTGTCCTGAACTTGGCTCTCCCACCTCAGAGGCACAGGCCTGATGCCTGGCTGGAGCACCAAGAGCCTGTCCTCCACACGGCTCAGAAAAAAAGGGAGAAAAAAAAGAAAGAAAGAAGAAGATACAATAAAATAAAATAAAGTAAAAATAAAATAAAGTTATTAAAATAAAAATAAAAAATAATGATTTACTAAGCAAAAATTTTTTAAAGTAATAAAAAAACCCAAAAAATGGACAGACAGAACCCTAGGACAAATGGTAAAAGCAAAGCTATACAGACAAAATCACACACAGAAGCATACACATACACACTCAGAAAAAGAGAAAAAGGGGGAAAAAAATATATATCATTGCTCCCAAAGTCCACCTCCTAAATTTGGGATGATTCGTTGTCTATTCTGGTATTCCACAGATGCAGGGTACATGAAGTTGTTTGTGGAGATTTAATCCGCTGCTCCTGAGGCTGCTGGGAGAGATTTCCCTTTCTCTTCTTTGTCACACAGCTCCTGGGCTTCAGCTTTGGGTTTGGCCCTGCCTCTGCGTGTAGGTCGCCTGAGGGCGTCTGTTCTTCGCTCAGACATGACAGGGTTAAAGGAGCAGCTGATTAAGGGGCTCTGGCTCACTCAGGCCGGGGTGAGGGACGGGTAGGGAATGCGGGTCGAGCCTGAGGCGGCAGAGGCCAGCGTGATGTTGCAGCAGCCTGAGGCACGCCGTCTGTTCTTCCGGGGAAGTTGTTCCTCGATCACGGGACCCTGGCAGTGGCGGGCTGCGCAGGCTCCTGGGAGGGGAGGTGTGGAGAGTGACCTGTGCTCGCACACAGGCTTCTTGGTGGTGGCAGCAGCAGCCTGAGCGTCCCATGCCCGTCTCTGGGGTCCGCGCGGATAGCCACAGCTCACGTCCGTCTCTGGGGCTCCTTTAAGCGGTGCTCTTAATCTCCTCTCCTCACACACCAGGAAACAAAGAGGCAAGAAAAAGTCTCTTGCCTCTTTGGCAGTTCCAGACCTTTTCCCCGACTCCCTCCCAGCTAGCCGTGGCGCACTAGCCCCCTTCGGGCTGTGTTCACGCAGCCAACCCCAGTCCTCTCCCTTGGGTCTGACCTCCGAAGCCTGAGCCTCAGCTCCCAGCCCCGCCCGCCCCGGCGGGTGAGCAGACAAGCCTCTTGGGCTGGTGAGTGCTGGTCGGCACTGATCCTCTGTGCGGGAATCTCTCCGCTTTGCCCTCCGCACCCCTGTTGCTGCGCTCTCCTCCGTGGCTCCAAAGCTCACCCCCTCCACCACCCACAGTCTCCACCCACGCAGGGCCTTCCTAGTGTGTGGAAACCTTTCCTCCTTCACAGCTCCCTCCCACTGGTGCAGGTTCCGTCCCTATTCTTTTGTCTCTGTTTTTTCTTTTTTCTTTTGCCCTTCCCAGGTACATGGGGAGTTTCTTGCCTTTTGGGAGGTCTGAGGTCTTCTATCAGCGTTCAGTAGGTGTTCTGTAGTTGTTCCACATGTAGATGTATTTCTGATGTATTTGTGGGGAGGAAGGTGATCTCCACATCTTCCCCTTCTGCCATCTTGAAGCTCCTCCCTGGGGATTGTTTTTATAGGTCTTTTTTGTTCCTTTCTCTTCCTTTGTTCTCTTCCCTTGTGATTTGATGACTATCTTTAATGTTATGTCTCGATTCCTTTTTTCTGTGTGTGTGTAACTAATAGATTTTTGATTTGTAGTTACCGTGAGGTAGGTACACACACACACACACATCATTATTTTATGTTATTTATCTAAGTTCAAACACATTTTAACAATCCCGCATTTTTGGTCCACCCACGTTTCCTGTTTTTGACCTAGTTTACATCTTTTTGTGTATCTTTTAACTACTTATTGCAGATAGATATAATTTTACTACTTTTGTCTTTTAGTCTTCCTACTAACTTTATATGTGGTTGATTTACTGTCTTTCCTTCATATTGCTGTTACCAATGAGTTTTTTCCTTCTATTATTTTCATGTTTCTAGTAATGGCCTTTTCTTTTTCAGTTAGAGTAGTCCTTTTACTATTTCTTGTAAAGCTGGTTCGGTGGTGCTGAAGAATTTTAGCTTTTGCTTATCTAACTTTTTATCTCTCCATCAAATCTGAATAAAAGGCTTGCTTGGTAGAGTATTCTTGTTTGTAAGTTTTTTCCCTTTCATCACTTTAAATACTTCATGACACTCCCTTCTGGACTACAGAGTTTCTGCTGAAAAGTCAGTTGATAGCCTTATGGGAATTAACAATATTATTTTTAATATTGATTTCTGCATTTGTAGTTAGCATATAGAAATACCATAGATTCTTGTAGGTTGATTTGATCTTACAAACTTACTAAACTCATTTTATTAGTTATAGTGTTTTTTGGATTTTCTACATAGACAATGGTGTTGATTTCAAATAAACACAGTTTTGCTTCTACTTTTGCTATTGTAATACCTTTTGTTTATTTTTCTTACATTATTGTACGGCTAGAACCTTTAGAACAATGTTAATATAGAAGTATTAAAAACAGATATCCCTGTATTCCTGGTTAGTCAATGTTTCATCGTCTTAGTCTGCTCAAGCCACTATAATAAAATATCATAGATTGCGTGGCTTAAACAACATTTATTTCTCACTGTTCTGGAAGCTATGTCCAGGTCAGGGTGCAGGCAGCTTTGGTGTCTGGTGTGGGCTGTCTTCCTGGATTGCAGAACATCACCTTCTCATTGTTATCCTCACACAGTCGATAGAGGGAAAGCTTTGGTCTCTTCCTCTTCTTAGAAGGACATTAATCCTATCATGGGGTGTCCACCCTCATGATCTTACCTAACCCTAATTATCTCTTAAAGGCTCCATCTCATAATACTATCATATTGGGGATTAGGGCTTCAACATATGAATCTGGAACGAGGGGGAAACACAAACATTCAGTCTATAATCATCACTAAGTATGATGTTAGCTGTACATTTTCATAGAATCCCTTCCATTATTAGTTTTCTACTTGATCAGGAATAGATGTTGCACTTTATCAAGCATTTTTGACATCTATTGAGATTATAAATTTTTTTTCATTTTTAGTTTATTAATATGGTAGATTATGTATCAATCGATTTTCAACTATTAAACTTTCCTTGCATCTCTATATGAATCTTGTTTGATCATAATTTAGTTTCCTTTTAATATACTATTGGATTCCATTTATTAAAGTACTGTTAAGAATTTTTGCATCTATACTCATGAGTGATATAGGTCTATAGTTTTCCTTTCTTACAATGTCTTTGTCTGGTTTTGAGATCAGGATAATGCAGGTCTCATAGAATGAGTTAGGGAGTATCCATTCCTTTTCAATTTTCTAGAAGAATTTGTGTAAGAACAGATATTTTTTAAATGTTTGGTAGAATTCTCCAGTGAAACCATTTGGTCCTGGAGTTTTCTTTGTGGGAAAGTGTTTAACTACAAACTTGATTTATTTGCTAGATATAAAAATTAGCTATTTCTTCTTAAGTGAGTTTTTTGTCTTTCAAAGGTTTTACCCATTTCATGGTAGCTGTTAAATTTATGGGCATAAAGTTGTTCGTAATATTAACCTATTATCTTTTTATATTAGTAGAACCTATACTAATAACAGATCTCTAACTCCTGATTTTGGTAATTTTCTCTCTGTAGTGGTTTAGCAATTTCATCAATTTTCTCAAAATAACACCTGCGATTTTACTGATTTTATCCATTGTTTTTCTCATTTCTACTCCACTGATTTCTGTTCTGATCTCAATTGCATGCTTTGTTCTACTTAATTTACAATCAGTCTGCTTTGATGTTTATAGTTTTTTAGGGTAGAAACAAATGTCACTGGTTTGAGACTTTTTTCTTTTCTAATACAGACTTTTAATGCTATACATTTTGCCCTACATACTGCTTTAACAGCATCCCACAAATTTTTTAATGTGTGTTTACATTTTCATTCACTTCAAAATATTTTACAATTTCCCTTTAGGAGAAATTATTTGACCCAAAGTTTATATAGAAGGTTTTTTCAGTTTCCAGATATCTGGGGCTTTTTCAGAAATCTTTTTTTATTAATTTATTTCTAATTTAATTCCATCATGGTCAGAAATTTTACTTCCATTTTATTATTTGATCCTTTAAGTTTACTGAGTTTTGTTTCATAGAATATGGTCTATTTTGGTAAGTATTTCATGCATTCTTGAAAAGAAAGCATATTTTCCTTTGTTACATGAAATGTTCTACAAATGTCAATTAAGTCAAGTTGGTTGACAGTGTTATTCAAATCATTTTTATCATCACTGTTTTTTTTTTCTCCCTACTTCTACTAAGAGAGGAATACTGAAATAGCTGACTACACTTGTGAATTTCTACATTTCTCCTTGCAGTGCGTAAGTTTTTGCTCCACATATTTTAGAGCTCTTTCATTAGGTTCCAAATCATTTAGGATTGCTATTAATTTCTGATGAATTGGCCAATTTATAGTACATAATGACATTATTTTTTCCTGCTAATATTGTTTGCTCTCAAATCTACTTGGTCACTGATATCAGCTTTCTTTTGACTTCTGTTAACATGTTATATCTTTTCCCATCCTTTTACACATAATCTACTTGTGTCTGTATTTGAAGTGCATTTCTTTCATGTGGCATATAGTCTTGCTTTTTTAAAATTAAACTGCAGATTATCTGCCTTTTAACTGAGATACTACAACCATTTGCTTTTAATGTGATTACTAATGTGGTTAGGTTTGAATATATCCTCTTTCTATTTGTTTTCTATTTATTCTATCTCTTCTTTGTTCTCTTTTTCCACTTTTCTGCCTACTTTGAGATCAAACAGTTTTGGAAAATTCTATTTTAACTCCTGTGTTGGCTTATTAGCTATGACTCATTGTTTTTTAGTGGTTGCTTCAGGGTTTACACTATACATTTTTACTTAATACAGGCTACCAACATATGATATGATAGCACTTCATGTAAACCCATATTAATGTTAATCTGTTTTAAACAATTGTTTTTAAAGAGATTTAAATAAGAAAAAATGATTTACCTATATAGTTACAATTTCCTTTGCTCTTCTTTGCTTTGTGTAGTTCATATTTTCATCTGGTATTTTTTTTAATGTCCTTTATTGTAAAATTATCCAGTTCAAATCATGCATTGCATTTATTTATTTATTTATTTATTTATTTATTTATTTATGGCCGCACCACATGGCATGTGGAATCTTAGATCCCCGGACCAGGTATCAAACCCGTGACCCCTGCATTGGAAGTGTGGAGTCTTAATCACTGGACTGCCAGGGAAGCCCCTCATCTGGTATTATTTTATTTCAGCTTGAAAGACTTCCTTTAACACTTCATGTAATGTAAGTTTGTTGATTGAATACTATTTACATTTTTAATATCTAAAATTATTTCTCCTTCATTTTTGGTAGATATTCTGATTTTGTGTAGAATTACAGGTTGACTTTTTTCTTTCAGTACTTTAAAAATAGTTCCACCCTCTTCTTACCTGTATTGCTTTTGATGTAAAATCAACTGTTACCCTTATCTTTGGTCTTTCATATTTAAGGTATGTTTTCCACCTCTCACTACTTTTAAGACTTTCACTTTACACTTATTTTGAGCAATTTGATTATTATGTACCATGATGTAATTTTTCTCATGTTTCTTGTACTTAATGTTTGTCTGATTTTTTTAAGTCTGTAGATTTATAGGTCACATGAAATTTTAATGTTTTGGACATCATTTCTTCAGATATTTTTCTTTTCCCAAGCTCCTTCCTCTGGGGACTTCAACCATATAAGCACCTTCACATATAGCACCTGAAGTTGTCCAACTCAGTGATGCTTTGTTCATTTTTATTAATTCTCTTTTCTCTGTTTTCTGTTGGATGGTTTTTATTGCTATTGATTTCAAGTTCACTAGTCTTCTGCAATGTCTAATCTATCATTAATCTCATAGAGAGTATTTTTCTCACAAATTCTAGTCTTTATTTCTATATGTTCAATTTGGGTTTTTAAAATTTTAAAACTTAACTTTTTTAACATGTGGATTACTGGTATAATAGTCGTGTTAACATTCTTCTCTGATAATTTTAACATACACATCAGTTATGGGTTTGTTTTGATGAATTGAATTTTTGTTCCTCATTATGGGTTGTGTTTTTCTGCTGATTTGAATTTCTTATAATTTTTAATGGATATTAGGCCTTGTAAATTTCACCATCTTGGAAACTAAATATTTTTGTATTTAGATAAATAAGCTTTGGTCTGGAATGCAGCTAATTTACAGGTATATGTTTTATCTTTTTGGGCTCTTGCTTCCAAGACTTGATTGGTAGAGCCAGAGTAGTGCTCAGTTTAGAGCTAATTATTACCCACTACTGTGGCAAGATCCTTCTGTATACTGTGTGCTCTGTGATTTTTGAGGTTTTCCAGTCTGATCAGAACAGGTACTAATCCCAACCATGTGTGAGTGGTGAGTACTGTTTCCTTTGATTTTTTTGGTTCCTTAGACTCAGGTACTTTCCTCACATATATGCTAATTAGTACTCTGCTTTACATTTTAGAGCAATCCTCTGCAGATATGTTATGTCTTCTGGTACACTATCCTATGAACTCTAGCTGTATTGGTTTCTCTGGACTCTCAGCTCAAATGCCTCAACTCAGGGAGTCTGTCAGAATTTGTCTGGTTCCCCCTTCCTGTACCATGACCTCAAAACCCTCTTAAGGCAGTAAGCTGGAGGAATTATAAGGCTCATCTTAAATGTTTCCCACCTCTCATGTATCACTGTCCTTCACTGACTGACTCCTCTGTCATGAAAACCACTGTTTCAATTTTTGGTTGGTTTTTATAGTAGGGGAAATGTGTTATTCCATCTTGGCTAAAAGTGGAAGTCCAGAAAAGTTTCTAAATGTAAATTTAGAATGAAATCAAAGGGTCTTACTTTACATTATTAATAATTTGAAAAAGTGGCTATATTTCAAAATCATTTTTAAGATTATCATTTTTCATTTATAAACTATATATTTGAACCAATACAGGTAGCATAAACTAATTCTGGATAAAGTGAATGAACTTATTGAAAGAACGTCAAAGAGCTCATAGAATGAGGAAGAAGCCTCAAAAAGTAGATTCTGAAAACCATCAAGAACCCAAAAAAAGGCAAGCAAGATTACATTATAGGACTAATCTGCTTAGCAAGATGTCCCCCATGCCCCCACCCCCAGGACTTGATGCACTGCAGTACTCAGTTTTGCATTGGAGGCTGCAGGTAATCTCTCACTGACCATGGGCTTTTTTGTTACTTTCTCAAAAATCAAAATCTTAAGGGAGCAGTCCAATCATATGAGCCTAACTCATATACTTGTTGATGTAAGGAAGATTTAAAAAGTAGTATTTAACTCCCTTTGGTTGATTTAGACGGAGGCAAGGCCCTGACTTACATGTACACTGAATGAGCCCCAAAAGAAAAGATGATGAATGTTAGGCACCAAAAGGACTAATTTTTTATACATTGTTGCATTTAACTTGCTAACATTTTGTTGAGGCTATTGCATCTAAGTTTATGAGAGATACTGTTCTGTATGATCCATTTTTTTTGTATTGTCTTTGGCTTTGCTATCAAAATAACACTGGCCTCATCAACCAAGTTAGGAAGTATTCCCTCCTCTTCTACTTTCTAGAAGATATTGTGTAGAATCATTGTTAATTCTTTAAATATTTGGTAGAATTCTCCAGTGAAATCATCTGGGCCAGAATATGTTTGGGGGGTACTTTATAAACTGTGGATTCAATTTATTTAATAATTCCTTTTATAACTATTCAAATTATCTGTTTCATATTGGGTGAGTTTTTTCAGTTTTCAAGGATTAGTCCATATTACCTGTCAAATTTTTTTTAATTTATTTTATTTTTATTTATTTATTATCTTTGGCTGTGTTGGGTCTTCGTTGCTGTGCGCGGGCTTTCTCCAGTTGCGGTGAGTGGGTGCCACTCCTCGTTGCGGTGCGCGGGCCTCCCACTGCAGTGGCCTCCGCCGTTGCAGAGCACGGGCTCTAGAGAGTGCGGACTTCGGTAGTTGTGGTGCGTGGGCTCAGCAGTTGTGGCTCATGGGCTCCAGAGCACAGGCTCAGCAGCTGTGGTGCATGGGCCCAGTTGCTCCGTGGCATGTGGGATCTTCCCGGACCAGGGATCGAACCCGTGTCCCCCGCACTGGCAGGTGGATTCCCAACCACTGCACCACAAGGGAAGCCCCTACCTGTCAAATTTATGTGTGTGGAGTTATTTTTGGTAGTCCCTTATTATCCTTTAAATATCTCTGGGGATAGTTACTGCCTGTTTCATTCCTGATAATGGTAATTTGTGTTCTCTGTTTTTTTTCTTTGTTAATCTTGCTAGGGATGTGTCAATTTTATTGATCTTTCAAAGAACCAGGTTTTTGTTTGATTGATTTCTGCTTGTATCTTTATTATTTGTTTCCTTCTGCTTCTTTTGGGTTTATTTTGCTCTTAAATTCTTGAGGTGGGAGCTTAGATTATTGATACTTTTCCTATTTTTAATTGTATGCATTTAGTACTATAAATTTCCCTCTCAATACTGTTTTAGTTTTGTCCCACAATTGTGATATGTGGTATTTTCATTTTCATTCAGGTCAATGTATTTTCTGTTGATTTCTCTTCAGACTTCCTCTTTGACCTACAGATTATTTAGAAGTATGTTATTCAGTTTCCAAGTGTTTAGAGATTGTCTCATTACTTTTCTGTTTTGATTATAGTTTGATTCTGCTGTGGTAGAAAACACACTCTGTATAATTTCAGTCTTTTATACTTTTCAGGTCTGTTTTATAACCCAAAATATGGCTTATTTTGGTGAATAATCCATTTGTATTCAAAAAGAATAGGTATTCTGCTATTGTTGACTGAAGTGTTCCATAAATATAAATTAGTTCAAGTTGATTGTGTTATTCAGTACTTCTTTAACTCCCTTGAGAGGGTAGTAATAAAGTTTCTAAGTATATTTTTGAATTTATCTTCTTTTTCTTTCAGTTTTACTAGTTTTTCCCTCTTAGATCTTGAGTCTCTGTTGTTAGCTGCATACACAAGTAGAATTGTTTGTTCTTTGTAAGTTGACCATTTCATAATTTGTAATGTCTCTTTATCCCTACAATTTTGTTGATTCTGAAGTCTGATATTAATATATTTATTTCAGCTTTCTTTTATTTAGCATTTGTATGTTATAATTTTTTCATCTTTTTACTTTTAAACTACATGTCATTATTTATTATAGGTTTCACGTAGACTGAATTTAGCTTGGGATTACTTTTTAAAATAATCTGACAATTGTTGCCTTTGAATAGGTAGGTTTAGATTAGGGATCAATGAATATTTTCTGTAAGGGGCCAGATAGCAAATATTTAGGCTTTACAAACCTTGTACTGTCTGTTGTATATTCGCAGGCATCTGGAAGCTGACTGTGATCCTCCCCAGAGACTGGGGAAGACATCAGACACCACCTTTGCCTTCTCACTCCAGCCCACTACGAATGGCAAGTCCTCCTGGAAGGAGCATGTACATATGTCTGGCACCCCAGCTTTTGTGACTGCTGCCCAAGGAACAGGTCCCTGGATCACTTGGCTCTGACAGCCAGTGGGGCTTGTATTCATGAGTCCCAAAGGACTGTAAACAAAAAAGCAGTTATTAATGGGCACAGGGGCACTCCACTTGCAGCTATACACTCAGGCTTAGTACAGAGGGAGCAGGCAAAAAAAGCCCATCTCCCAGTTTCTCTCTAAAAGCATCCTAACTATGTATTCTCCCCTCTACTGCCTGAGGATCTGGCTTCCAATCTGCCTGTATCTAAGTGCTGGCTGCAATCCTCCCCTTTGGGACACTGACAGGTCTTGGCACACCCTCAACTACTGGGGGCCACTAAAAACAAAGAAGACAGCCTGAACAATCACAAAGATTTGATAGACAACCAAGAACTCAGGCCTGGTTGATCAATAAGGCTTATCTAGTCATTATAATTATAGATAAGGTTATCGTTATAGATAAAGTTCATCTAGTTATTATAGTTATAAAAATAAATATAACTACAATAATTTGTTTATAGATACACAAGATAAAAAGATATAAATTTTAACATCAAAAACATAAAATGCAGGAGGAAAGAAAAATGTAGAGCTTTAGTATGCATTTGAGGTTGTTATCACCTTAAAATAGACTGTTATAAATATGTTTTATATAAGCCTCATGGTAACCACAAAACAAAAACCTATAGAAAATACACAAAAGATAAAGAGAACGGAACCTAAGCACTAAAGAAAATCATCAAATCACAAAGGAAGAGCAAGAGAAGGAGGAAACACAGGAACAACAAAATAGCCAGAAAACAATTAACAAAACGGCAATAAGTACATACCTGTCAATAATCACTTTAAATGTAAATAGACTAAATTCCCCTATTAAAAGACACAGAGTATCTGAATGGATTAAAATAACAAGCCCCATATATATATATGCTCCATAAAAGAGACTCACTTCAGATGTAAGGACACACAGACTGAAAATAAAGCGATGGAAAAATATATTACATAGAAATGGAAACCAAAAGAAAGCTGGGATAGCTATACTTATATCAGACAAAACAGACTTTAAGACAAAGATTGCAAGAAGAGACAAAATAGGTCATTTTATAATGAAAAGGGATCAATCCAACAAGGAGATATAACACTTGTAAATATTTATGCACCCAACACAGGAACACCTAAACATATGAAGCAAATATTAACAGACCTAAAGGGAGAAATAGACAGCAACACAATAATACTAGAGGACTTTGATGTCCCACTTTCAGCAATGGATAAAACATCCAGGCAGAAAATTAATAAGGAAACATTGAACTTAAACTCCAGGTTAGAACAGACAGACTTAAAAGACACCTACAGGACATTCCATCCAACAGCAGAAGAATACACATGTTTCTCACATGCACATGAAATATTCTCCAGTATAGATCATGTATTACATGACAAAACAAGTCTTCATAAATTTAAGAAGATTGGAATTATATCAAGCATCTTTTCCAACCACAATAGTATGAAACTAGAAATCATTTACAAGAAGAGGACTGGAAAATTCACAAATATGTGAAGATTAAACAACATACCACTAAACAACCAATTGGTCATAGAATAAATCAAAAGAGAAATGTAAAAATACCTTGAAATAAATAAAAATGAAAATATACCAAAAACTAATGGGACATAGCAAAAGCAATTCTAAGAAGTGGTTCAGCCATTATGGCAAACAGTATGAAGTTTCCTCAAAAAAACTAAAAGTATAACTACCATATGACCTAGCAATTCCACTCCTGGGTATATATCCAAAGAAAATGAAAACACTAATTCGAAAAGATGCACGCACCCCAATCAATGTTCATAGCAGCATTATTTATGATTGCCAAGATATGGAAGCAACCTAAGTGCCCAGCAACAGATGAATGGATAAAGAAGATGTGGCACATATATATATATATGATGGAATATTACCCATAAAAAAGAATGAAATAATACCATTTGCAGCAACATGGATGGACCTAGAGGGTATTATGCTTAGTGAAATAAGTTAAATAGAGAAAAACAAATGGCTCTATGTTATCACTTATATATGAAATCTAAAAAATAAAACAAATGAATATATATAACAAAACAGAAACAGCCTCACAGATACAGAGAACAAACTACTGGTTACCAGTAAGGAGAAGGAAGAGGGGAGGGGCAAGATAGGGGTATAGGAATGAGAGATATAAACTACTATGTATAAAATAAATAAGCAATAAAGACATATTGTATAGCACAGGGAAATGTAGCCATTATTTTATAATAATCTTAAAAGGGTTATAATCTATAAAAATATTGAATCACTATTTTGTACACCTGAAACTAATATAATATTGTAAATCAACTAGTTTTCAGTAAAAAAGCAATTTTAAGAAGTTCATAGCAATAAAAGTTTACACTAAGAAAAAAGAAAGATCTCAAATAAACAATATAACTACACCTCAAGGAATCAGAAAAAGCACAAACTAAGTCCAAAATTAGTAGAAGGAAGGAAATAAGGATGAGAGCAGAAATAAATGAAATAGAGACTAATACAATAGAAAAGATCAATAAAACTAAGAGTTGTTTTTTTAAAAGATAAATAAAATAGATAAACTTTTAGCTAGACTTGCCAAGAAAAAAAAGAGAGGAGTCAAATAAATGAAATTATAAGAAAGCAGAGACATTACAACTGATACACTACAAATACAAAGGTCATAAGAGACTACTATGAAGAATTATACACCAAAATTTTTTCTTGCTTGCTTGCTTTCTTGCTTTCATCATTCATGCTCTTCTGCTTTCTCTGGTTTTGAGTACTTTATGAGATTTCATTTTCTCTCATCTGTTAGCATAGCAATTATACTTCTTTTTAAAAACGTTTTAGTGATTTTCCCTAGAATTCCCAACATACATTTTCAAGTTATTTCAGTCTACTTTCAAATAACATTATACCACTTCATTGGTAGTTCAGGTACTTTATAACAAAGTATTCCCAATTCCTCCCTCCCTTTTTATAAGACTGCTGTCATTTATTTCACTATCCATAAACTATAATTACTGAATACCTTAATGCCATAATTATTTTGAAGAGTTATCTATTATACCTATTAAAATGATAAAAATAAAAGAACATAGTCTACCTTTATTTATTCATCTCTAATGCTCTTTGTTTCTTTATGTGAATCTACATCGAACTCATGTCATTTTTCTTTTTTCTGAAGAACTTCTTTAAACATTTCTTGCAAAGCAGATTTACTGGTGACAATTCCCTTATAATTTGTTTATCTGAGAATATCTTTATTTCTCCTTCACTTTTCAAAGATAGTTTCATTGCATACAGCATTCTAAGTTGACTTTTTTTTTCCAGTCCTTTAAATATTTCATTCCACTCTCATCTTGCTTGCACTGTTTGTGAAGAGAAGTCTGTTGTAAATTATCCTTGATCCTCTATAAGTTTTATTTCCTCTGACTTTTTTTCAAGACTTCGATTTTGATTCTGCAGTTTGAATATGATATGCCTACATGTAGATTTTTTTTGGTATTTATCCTTCTTGGTATTCTTTGAGCTTCCAAGATCTGTGGTTTGCTGTCTGTCATTAACTATGGAAAATTCTCAGCCATTATTACTTCACCTATTTCTTCTGTTCTTTTGTCTCCTTCTTCTCTTTCTGGTCCTTCCATTACATATGTGTTACATCTTTGTAATTGCTGCACAGTTCTTGGATATTCTATTCCAGTTATTTGCATTCTTTTTTCTCTTTGCTTTTCAGTTTGAAAGGTTTCCACTGACATATCTTCAAAGTCATTAATACTTTCCTCAGTTCTGTACAGTCTACTGATGAATCCATGAAAGGGACTCTTCATTTTATTATAGTGTTGTTTTGGCTTTCTAGAATTTACTTTTGATTTTTTTCTTAGAGTTTCCATTTCTCTGCTTGCATTACCTATACTTCTTTCATGTTGTCCACTTTTTCCATTAGAGCCCTTAGAATATTAATCATAGTTATTTTATGTTCCCAGTCTGATCATTCCAAAATCTCATTTCTTTTAGAGCTAACAACAAATGTTACTAATTATCCTTCACCTGAGACTATCTTTCTTTCATTTTCTTTCTTGAAGGATATTTTCACTGGATAATAAATTATGTGTTAGCAGTTCTTTTCTTTCAGGACTAAAGATATTGTTCTACTGTTTTCTGAACCCATGGTTTCTGATGAGAAATTCACAGTTATCTGTATTACTGCACCCATAAATATTATTGTAACATTCTTATTTGATAATGCCAATATCTGGATCCCCTATGGTCTGTTCTATCGTCTGTTTTATCTAAGGGTTTTTGGCCATGTCTTTGGCCTGCTGGGTATTTTTTTAATGCAAGACCCTTGCCTACAACACTTTATAGCTTTGTATGATATTATGTTTCTTTCGGAGTGTTAAGTCTGCCTTTCTGCTGCTACAGCACTGGCTGACCAAATTAATCCAATTAGAGACAAATTAATTCCTGGCTGGGTTATAGTACTTTAGGGAGGCCCTCACTCTTAGGTCTTAACCTTACAGAGGTATCAGTTGAGAACATGGTATTCACCACGGTTGCTCCCCAACTGCACAATCTAAAGTTGAACTCATCTATAGAGCATCACAAGACTGGTGAAATTTTTCTCTGCTTTTTACAAGATTTCTACTTGATTTCAGCCTCTTAGCTTCATAATTCAGCAAATGTATTGAGTGAAACCCCAACAGAGTGTTATCTCATTTGTCTACCTCTCTCCTTACTGATATCCTGTCCCACTCCATGTCCTAATTTTTGTCTCTTTAGGCTCAAAGGTCAGTCAAAAATTTGTGCCAGTTTTTTGTCATCTTACTAGATGCTTTTTGCCCAGACACTTTGCCAGAATTGCCAGCTTCTTGCCAATGTCCAGAAATAGTAAATATACTCAGGGTAAAAAGTAACTGCAGAAGATTGCTTCTCCTCACAAGGTTTGCCTTTCTCCAGGATTTTGGTCTTTAAATTCCTAGTTGCCTAAACAACTGTCTGATGCCTTTAAACACATTTTTAAAATGTTATTCAGCTTTTCTAGGTGTTCTCAGTAGGAGCGTTGGTCTGCCATAAGCCACTTCATTGTAGCTCAAGTGTAAGTCTTGTTTTCTTTACTTATTTTACTTGCTTAGTCCTTTGGTTTCCAATTCCAGTTCTGTTTCTCTTCTTTAACATCAATCTCTGCCCAGTTCTTTGAATTTTTGCATGTTTAACTTAAAGGAGACATTACTCATGCATACTTTCAGATGTCTTCAGTTCCATTCTTTGATAAGAAGGCAGACATACCAATTCAAAAACAAAGGTAAGACTGGCTTTGTACAGACAGTTAGTATGGTCTCCTAGTTGCTACTCACTTTAATACAGATTTCTAGTTCTGGGTTCTGATTCATTTCATTATGTTTTTTTTTTTCCTTTAGACTATATGAATGCATAAGCAGTCATACCACAAGCTATCATGATATTTCTGCCCTTAAAGTGAAAGGTGAACTATGCTTTATGTTTCTTTTACATGTTCAATAATGCCAAGAATGATATGAGCATATTAGGGTTACTGTATAAATAATTGTTAATCAACTAAGAAATCTATTGTTGGGATTAGATGTAAAAATCTCATAAATATAAAAGTATATTTACCCGCCATAATCTTCAGTGATCCCAGCAAATGGTATTGAATCACAGTGTACAAAAATTACAAATGCAAGCAGTACAAGTGTTACAGCAGATGTAACCATTACAAATCTCATAAGGCCTTTACAAGACATTTGTAACTTGGAAATAATGATACCTCCCAGAATCTGGCCAAGAGCACCTCCTGGAATTAAAACAAGTCCTAAAAGAAAGGAGGAAGAGAAAACACAGTTAAAAAATAGTCAGCTAAAGACAGTACAGAAAATTCATACTTTGAGGCAATCCCCTCTGCTCTAAACATATAGCAAACATAGATTTAACTAAGAGACTGAGACAAAACTTAAAGGCATGATATTAATAAATACCTCAACAAACCCTGAACCCTAAGAGAAATACAAATTTGTGAGTGGGGCTGAAGCTATAGGCCTAAAGGACCTAGAATAAGAGGCTCCACAAAATGTTTTACAGCAGTTGTGAGAAATACAATAAAAGGCATACTGGAGGAACAACATTTGAAAATTTGTAGCTAAGAATGAGAAATTTCAATAATTAAAGAAATATTAGTCCTGGGAATAAAAGTGCACTCCAATTACTGAGAAAGAGTAAAAATAAATAAATATTAAATCACATAAGGTAATAAGGTAAGGAAATTTCATAACATCAAGATTAAAGTGTAAATTGTAAAAGCTTCCAGAGAGCCTGTAACTTGCAAAAGAATTATAATTATAGCTAATTTTTTAAAAAGATAAAATTAATAAACTAGACCAAACACACATACACAATCCTGAGGAGTGGGGTTAGTAAACTGCAAGTGAGTAGTGAAAATTTCCTAAACCAACTGAGGGGGATAAAATGAATAAAAAATGAGTCCATTGAGAGAGGACAGAATAGTGGGGGGGAAAAAAGAAGCAAAAGAGAAGTGTAATAAACAAAATGTACAATTAAAAATTTAAAAATTACTTAAATATGTCAGAATTTACAATAATGATAAATGGATAAAACAACTATTAAAAAGACAGAATATCGGGCTTCCCTGGTGGTGCAGTGGTTGAGAGTCTGCCTGCCGATGCAGGGGACACGGGTTCGGGCCCTGGTCTGGGAGGATCCCACATGCCACGGAGCAACTGGGCCCGTGGGCCACAACTACTGAGCCTGCGCGTCTGGAGCCTGTGCTCCGCAACAAGAGAGGCCACGATAGTGAGGGGCCCGCACACCACGATGAAGAGTGGCCCCCACTTGCCGCAACTGGAGAAAGCCCTCGTGCAGAAACGAAGACCCAACACAGCCATAAATAAATAAATAAATTAAATAATAATTAAAATCAGCTGATGTTAATAAATATGTCAATGTGAACTTGAAAAAAAAATTAAAAAAAAAAAAAGACAGAACATCAAATTTGATATTTTTTAAAAAGGAAAGCTTGAAAATAAAGCAGTGAAAAAACATGTACCATGAAAATGTAGATCATGAACATGTATATACCTAATGACAATGCATAAAATAAATTATGTAAACACTGCCTAGATTTCAAGAAAATTAAAAATCTGTAAACAAAGTGTTCTAACTCAGCTTTCTCAGAGACAGAGACTTAGTTAACAACACTATTAAAGATATGGAAAGTATTAATTGATTTGAACAAGCAGTTATTTAAAAAGAGAAATAAGAGCCTATGTCTAGAAACTAAAAATCTCTTTTCAATAATTCATGGCTTAAGTAAAAATATGCTGATGAGAATTAAAAATGCTTAGAACTAAACAATGATACAAATTACATCTAAATGTATGAGATGCTACTAAAGAAAATCTATAGCTAACGATACCTCCATTATAACTTGTTAGGAGAACTAAATGAGTTAATATTTAAGTGCTTAGAACAGTGTATAGTCACAGAGCAAACATTATACGAGTGTCTGTTAAAAGGTAGAATTTACAGACAAATTCATTTATTAGAAAGCAAAAAAGTACAAATAGTGTAGTGGCAATGTTTATTAAGAAAATTGTGGGAATTGGAAGTGAATCAGAGGGTGAGCAACAAGGCTGCAGTTAAGAAGTCAAGAAGAAGTAAACCACATTTTACCTCATAATCTCAGAAATTAAGGGCAGTAGGTATGACTGAAAGCAAGAGTGAGGTAGACTTAAAAAACAAGAGGATTGGATGGCTGTCTATATAAAATGTTTGATCCCCAATTCCTATCCCTACCCACAATGCCAGACAACCCTAGGTTTATTCAGTTTGAACCCAACAACTATAGAGTTAAGAAAACCAATTACGTCTGTGAGCAGAAAACTGAGAACACAACTCGGCTGAGAAAGTATTGGCTGTCAGGCTTATTGCCCTAGGCAATAAGAAAATACTGGACACGGGGAGTTCAAAAATTAAATAGCTGGGTCCTTGAAAGACTACCCTAAAAGGACACAAAACAGTTGAAAATTCAACTGCAAAGCACAGAACTTCCAATCAACTTCTTATGTAAATACTTTATTGGTGTACAGAAAAATACACAAATCAATATTACACATTTGATGAATTTTCAAAGTGAACATAACTACGTAACCACACCCAGGTAAAAAAAATCAAACATTACCAGAAGGCCAGACGCTCTTTCATGCACTTATAGGATTTTATAAAATATGAATCATAAAGTATGCATACATTATGGCTTCTTTTATTGGACATGATGTTTGAAAAATCCACCCATGTTTTTGTATATAACAATAGTTCATGCCTTCTCATTGCTGAATAGCATTCTAGTATATGCATACAACACAACTTATTTATTCACTGTGATGTTGCAAATTGTGCTGCTACTTTAAAAATTCATGTATATGTCCTTTTGTAAATGTTTGCATTTCTGTTGGGTATACTCTTAAGAGAAGAACTTATGTTGGGTATATAACTAGGAGTTGAATTCCTGGGTCAGGGGATATGTATAGATTCAGATTTTTATGATACTGCCAAACAGATTTATAAAATGATAAACCAATTTACATTCTCACAGTAGTGGATAAAATGTCAATTGCTCCACATCCATGCCAACATATATCTTTTTCATTTTAGCAATTCTGGTGAATGGGTAATAGTATTGCATTGTGATTTTAATACGCATTTCCCTGAAAAACCACTGAAGGTGAGCACATTTTCAGATGAATATTGGCCAATTGATATCATCTTTTATATAATGTCTGTTCAAGTCTTTTGCCCATCTTTATTGGATTATCTGCCTTTTTATTATTGTCAGATTTTTTACATATTCTGGACACAAACACTTTGTAGAATATTTCTATTGAAAATGTTGTTTTGCATGCATTTTCACTCTTCATGCTGACATTTGATGAACAGAAGTTCTTAATTTTAATGTAATAGCACATTTTTTTTCTTTATGGCTATGTAATTTGTGTCTTGTTTAATAAATCTTTGTCTTCTCCAAGCCATGAAGATATTTTCCTATGCCTTATTCTAAAAAGTTTCATTGTTTTATCATACACATTGAGATCTGCAATCCATCTAGAATTGGTATCTATGTATGTAGTGAGGTAGAGGTCAAGATTTGTCTTTATTTAAATGTAC
This sequence comes from Balaenoptera physalus, assembly GCF_965194825.1. Taxonomy (NCBI): domain Eukaryota; kingdom Metazoa; phylum Chordata; class Mammalia; order Artiodactyla; family Balaenopteridae; genus Balaenoptera; species Balaenoptera physalus. Next base: position 94,789,117 of record NC_138890.1, on the reverse strand, counting down.
TATAACTACTACTCTATTTATTGGGCAACAATTCTTCACTACCCTCTGATGCTGTATATCCTACAAGTAGAAGTACTGACTGCTTTTTGTTTTATATTTTCTAGGATATTTCTATAGTGAACATGCTTGGATGTGGTGGCCCCCAAGCTGTAAGCTTATTCAGCTTTCTGCTTTCCGGAGAACTGCTTGTCTCTTTCTTGGTGTGCACTCCTGACGCTGCGGTATTGAGCGTAAAAAAGGAAAATGGCTTGCAGCCAGTTTCGTTCCAGGTGCCTGCTCTGGATCTAAGAGCCCCTGGTTGTTCCCCAGAAGAAGGACGTGCTGCCCTAAGGGGGAAGTCTGTATCTCCAGAGAATGGCCCATAAAGCATGCTGACGCATAGACAGTGGCGACAGAATTATGTGGAAAACAAGGTTTACTGATTTATTGTCTAATATTCGTTCCATACTAAACCTAGATATACATTCATGCTCTTTGAATAAACTTGCCTTGCAACCATCAGTTGTCTTGGCCCTTCTGATCCCATACTGGTGCTTTTCAGTTCCTTACCCCTCACTGCCAGGAACTTCTAGCTTTCTGCAGCCGGTCTGCGGCACTTGGATAAGCAAGATAGATCCCCTTTTAGAGCACTTTTGTTGTGGCTTCACTACACAAATGCTGTGGCTCCAATTTCAAAATATAAAATAGGTAATTATTTTACCTATTTTAGGCTTGTACTGTATATGCTCTAAATTCCAAAAGTGATACTGGAATACATAAATTGCTACCCCTGCTCCTCAAGTATGGTCCAACAGGAACAACATAGAATCTCAGGAGGAAAAAGGAAAGTCCCAACTCTCATTATGAACTCACATGAAGCAGAAGTAGTAAGAATTGCAGTATCTCAATTCAACAGACCTTATGTTCAGTGAAAACAGTTACCAGGGGCTTGAGGTTTACAGTGGATTAACCACCAATTGAATTCCATTGTTCCTATAGCCCTGGATGTTCCATACACTGTGATGTAACTAAATTTTTGGCATGGACCGATGGCGCTGGATATGCTGTCCTGGACATTGCCAAAGTCTTCTTTTGCATCCCTCTAGCACCCAAAGAAAAAGACTAATTCTCATTCATGCTACAAGGCCACAAATATACATTTGCAGTATTCCCTCAGGAGTACCTAAATTCCTCTTCCATTTACTACAAGGGGGCAGGTCAGGATTTATTGTGACTACCACTCCACTATGATGCCCAAAGCTTTCAGTGATAGATATTATTCAGTTGGCTGTAGGGTCAGAAGCCTGAGTCAATGGCTCTGACTCTGGTATTAGCACACCATCACCAGCAAGGGTGACTAATCAAGCCTAACAAAATCCAGAAGTCTGCTCATCGAGTTTTGGGGGGATTCTGCAGACAAAATCACAATGCTCTATCACTCTGGAAGTTAAGGAAAAATTGTCTCCCTTCCCCCAACCAAAAGCCAGCCTAGCATCACTTTGGATTCTTGAGTATTAGAGACAGTAGCCGATTCACTTGGGCATTCTCTTTGGTCTTGTATACCAGCTAACCCACAGGCCTGCACTGGATGCTAATCCGCAAGCTGTGGAATGCTCCCTACTTTGAGGTACCACAAACCTAATGACCTATTTGAGCTACAAGGCTCCATGACTGATGATTTTGTTTGCTGGAGCCTATGGAAAAGGGAGGAAGTCCCCACTCAGAAGCATCGTTGGTTGTATAGGACTCACCGACTCGCTGAAACAGGTACATTTAAAAGCAACTCTTAGCTTACTGCTGGCCCCTTGTCACAACCAAAGCTCTGACCCACAGAGACTTTGTGATTCTGTGGACTGATATTCTCAGTTTTAGATGAACCAAAATAGACTCACCACTAACCATTTGACAAGCCTTACTTGTCAACTGGAATTGGTGTGTGCAAGCCATGGGGGTGGGTCACAGAGATCTTCAAATGATTAAAGAAACACCACCAGTAGATCACCAGTAGCCCTCAGAAGACAGTGGAAATCTCTTTTAAATGCACTTACTTTTGGTTACTCAGGGAAGATTTCCAGAGGGACTACTGATACATTATTTATATGTACCCTGAGGGCAGTTATCTTTATTACTCTAAGAGTAATCCAACTAGAAAAGGTGGTACAAAATTTGTCCCTAATTTTAGTTGAAATAATCAATGACACCTCATCCCTGGAAAGCACTCTGGTCAGCCTCAGTCACTGATCAGCATTGTTATGGATGACAGAATTGCCCAAAACTTCATCCTTGCAGGCCAGGGTAGAATATATGCAATTGCTAATGCATTCTGTTATCCTTGGATTAATACCTCAGGCTAAGTGGAAAGGTCAATACGGAAACTTTAGGAGAAAGCCATCTTGCTTTCTAAGGTAGACCCTGAGGGCCAAGAAATTTGTTCAGCTGGCTTGGTCCAGGAATTTGCCAGCATGATTGAGGCCAATACTGCAAGTGGCCTTATCCTGTTCTTTGGAGACCTGTTGATATGAGCCTTAATTAAATACTCTGTGAAACAAATTGAATGGGTTTAGTCCCTATCTCTATTAATTAGATTAATCAGAGTGTCAAACAATGTGGTATACCTGTGGAAAAATCTGTCATGGCCCCTGAAACTGTGTCATGTTTGGCTTTTGGACTATGCACAGTCTGACAATGGTGTGCCCTTTATCACAAAATCTACTCAATAATAGGCTGATAGTCAATGTTTTTGCATACCTTAACATTTGTTTTTTATTTGGCCCACATGTTTTATGTTCCTTCTTTTTTTCCTTTCTTATTTTTTTAAATTATTAGTAAAAATTTTCAAATAAATATACTCATTTACTATTCTTTTACTGGTTACCTGCAAGTTACAGTATGCATCTCTGACTTTTTATAGCATAAAATAAATGATCACATTTACCATCTTTCCATTCATGCTGGAACCTTAAAACATTTAGTTCCATTTGCAACCTCTTTTGGAGAGCCAATTCTCAATATCTAGTAAAATTGATGTACACAATAGCAATGCCTCTTCAATGTCTAAATATAGATCAACTTTTACAAATGTGCACAAGAAGACATGTACAAGTCTATTTGTTACTGCACTGTTTGGAAAAGTGAAAAAGTTGGGGGCAACTTCATATCCTTTTATATGATATGGATAAATAAACAGTATTCATAAAATAGAATCCCACAGCACTGTTAAAATGCACTAAATAGAGATCAACATAAATCGATGAACATAATTTCAGATGAAAGTAACAGAAGAGTACATACAAAATGATATATGAATTTTAGAAACAGATTGTATGTAAGTAGGTACATAAGAGGTAAAAATATATAAATATGAGAGAAGGATGAACTCTAACTTTAGAAGAGTTGTTACCTATGGGGAGGGAGGGAGAGAAATGGGATAAAGAAGAGGTACAGGGGCTTCCCTGGTGGCGCAGTGGTTGAGAGTCCGCCTGCCAGTGCGGGGGACACGGGTTCGAGCCCTGGTCTGGGAAGGTCCCACGTGCCGCGGAGCAACTAGGCCCGTGAGCCACAAGTACTGAGCCTGCACGTCTGGAGCCTGTGCTCCACAACAAGAGAGGCCGCGATAGTGAGAGGCCTGCGCACCGCGATGAGGAGTGGCCCCCGCTTGCCGCAACTGGGGAAAGCCCTCGCACAGCAACGAAGACCCAACACAGCCAAAAATAAATAAATAAATTTATAAAAAAAAAAAAAACAAAAAACGAAGAGGTACAGAAGTCTTACAAGGTTTTATGTGTTAAAAACTATTGATGGGCTTCCCTGGTGGCGCAGTGGTTGAGAGTCTGCCTGCCAATGCAGGGGACACGGGTTCGAGCCCTGGTCTGGGAGGATCCCACATGCCGTGGAGCGGCTGGGCCCGTGAGCCACGACTACTGAGCCTGCGCGTCTGGAGCCTGTGCTCCGCAACAAGAGAGGCCGCGATAGTGAGAGGCCCGCGCACCGCAATGAAGAGTGGCCCCCGCTTGCCACAACCAGAGAAAGCCCTCGCACAGAAATGAAGACCCAACACAGCCATAAATAAATAAATAAATAAATAAATAAATAAATAAAACCAAAAAACCCCAAAAAACTATCGATGCAATGATGGCAAAGTGCTCATATTTTAAAAATTTCAGCAAGAAGTACTTAGATATTTAAAGTTTAAGCAAATGCTACTACTCCTTCTACTTTCTGCTTATTTGAAATAGTTCATAAATACATATAAGAAAACTTTACATAAAAATTTCATAACGAGTACGAGTGGAAATGTCTACCTGCAAGTGTAGTTGCTTCACTGGGTGTTAATATAAACTGATTTTCTATGTATATAGGCAAAAATTCAGATGCTCCAATCATAACTAAAGATTCTGAAGCTCTGGACAGGGATAGGTACACAAACATTGGATTCTTGATCAGAATCTGAAATAGAAATAAGTTACATATGAATTACTTTATTTTGTTAGGTAAAGAGTAATAGATATACCCACTCGCATGTTAATGACCAATCCACAAAAAGTTTAGCTTTCTCAATCTTAACTGAAAATACGTATATATGTATATAAAAATTGAAATATAAATTTAAAATTCACCAATATACACATACCATAAAAGACATGTAGTGTTTTAACCATTTTTATTTGTTATTTGATCTCCATACCACCGATAATTTTTATTTGGGGATCTGGCAGTTTGCTAGAAATGCTAGAACTAAAACATTAACCTTCAAACTAATTTCTGGATTTCCTAGATATGTATATATCTTTGAAACTATTTAGTGGTGTTTTATATTTGTATATATTTTTTAACAAACTTAAAATTTCTTTTTCTAGCCCTAAACACAATTTCTAAAATCTAATCATTTTCTGCATATTCATCGAATTCATCTTCTGAGGGCTATTTAACATTACATAGTGTAATTCCACAATATTTATCCACTCCCATAGGGTTAAATGCTTAGGCTGACTTCAACTTCCTACTGGCACAAACAAGGCTACATTAAACATCCCTGTGCAACCCTTAAGGAAATAGGATAGAGTGTCTTTGGAAGTACATATCCTAGAAAGGGATTGCTAGGGCATTGGAATTTGGTGTACTTCATTCCATTATTTCTCCAAATCTTTTCTCCAGAATTATCAGTTTATATTCCCACCATAATATAAGATAGTTCCATTTTCTTCATGTAGCAACTGATATTTTCTAAAATTCATCAGATCAATATTTCTTTTTTTTTAAATTTTATTTATTTATTTATGGTTGTGTCGGGTCTTCGTTTCTGTGCGAGGGCTCTCTCTAGTTGCAGCAAGCGGGGGCCACTCTTCATCGCGGTGCACAGGCCTCTCACTATCGTGGCCTCTCTTGTTGCGGAGCACAGGCTCCAGAGGCACAGGCTCAGCAATTGTGGCTTACGGGACTAGTCGCTCCGCGGCATGTGGGATCCTCCCAGACCAGGGCTCGAACCCGTGTCCCTCGCATCGGCAGGCAGACTCTCAACCACTGCGCCACCAGGGAGGCCCAGATCAATATTTCTGACTTCACATCCCCTTCCAGAACTTTGCTATTCTCCAAGAAAGAGGCATTGAACTTGGAAAGGGCTTTACGACCACCTCAGCAAAGCAAGTAATGCTGCATGACTTCTGAGGTTGGGTCATAAAAGGATAATATGACTTCTGCTGGGAACTCTCACTCTCTCAGGACTCTGGCCTTGGAACTTAGTTACCATGTTATGAGAAAGCCCAGGCCAGATGGAGAGGTGATGTGTGGGCATTCCAGCAAACAGCCAGGATCAAAAGCTAATATCTGAGTGAACAAGTCTTCAGATGACTCCATCCCCCAGACTTAGTTCACTACAACTGACCACAAGTAGAGCTGAGAAGAGTAAGCCCTGCACAAATCACAGCATCATGAGCAAAACAGATGCTCTAGTATTTTAAGCCACTAAGTTTTGGGGAGGTTTGTCATGTAGCAATAATAACTGGCACACCCCACATAATCACGAACACTTTAATATTGGCTGGCTTTCAAAATTTTTCCATGCTGATGAATGTATATTATTACAATGCTATATTTTGTATTTCTCTAATTTCCAATACAACTGAGCATTTCTTGATATAATTCTTAGCTATTTAGGACTATTTTGTGTGTATGAACTGGCTATTTGTATGTTTATTAGGCTTCCTGAAATTCTTGTGTAGATTTTCCAAGAATTCCTTGTTTATTCTAAATATTAATCTCTTGTTGGATTTAGGTATCTGTCGCCCACCTTTTACAACTGTTTATAGCTTCCTTCATTAAACAGAAATCTTTGACTTAATGTAATCTAATCCATAAATTATAAGCCCATATTTGACGCTATTGGGAATCTTGTCTAACCTTTTCCTACCTCTATGTCACAAGGTATTTCTTTCATTTTAAACATTAACTTTGTTATTTTTTCTAGTCACATTCTATTAACCTAGAAATCACCTTTTTGCATAACATGAAGTAGAGAGCCAACTTCATTTTACCAAATAGAGAACGAAGTTAGTCATCACACCTATTCAACAATTATCCTTGAAGTGCCTCTTCTATCATATGACAGGTCTTAGATACATTAATCTGTAGCTGTGTTCTTTATTCTGTTCCACTGGCCTATTTATCTGTACTGAGAAAATGCTACCTTTTTTTTTTTCACTGCTAAGGCTTTATAGCCTGTCTTAATGTGTACGAGGATCAACACTCTTCGTTTTACCTATTCATGCCCTTATTCTGCCATAATAATTTTAGAATCAATTTGTCATTTACTAAAAAAATAAAATTCTTGCCATAGTGATTACATCACATTGAATTCATAGATTATTTGAGAAAGAAATCACATATATGAAAGTTGTCATTTTATCCATTAAATTGTATATCTCTCAACTTATCCTAGTCTCCTCTAATACTGTTACATGAGTTTTAAATTTTTTCATGAAGTTCTTGAGTAGTTCTGAATTATTTATAGTTTTGTGATTACTTTTTACTTTATCTAATTTTAAAAATAGATAATTATTTATGAATAGTCTTATTTGAATATTTTATTTTTTAAAATTTTATATTTTTTATGTTGCACATTCAGATACTGCTCAATTAGTGGATTATACCTCTTTTATAGGTCCTTCTAGTTCACAAATGTTGATTTATTCATAATAATTATTGAGAATTGAATATTAAGCACAGTCCTTATTCTAATGAAAGTTATAGCAATATTCCATGATTCTGTATGAAATGGAAGTCTGTATTAGATATAACAAGCAAAACAAGAAACAGAAAATCTGGTTTTTTGTCTTGGCTCTGCAACTGATTTTTGGAGTAACAATAAGCAAATCACAATCTCTACATATCTCATTTTCAGCAAGTATTATGTAATAGTAGATAGAGCAATGGCCTGAGAGTAAAACACATGAGGTATTCTTATATTCTTAACCTCAATTCGGCCACCTGTATATGTGTGTGTGTGTGTGTGTGTGTGTGTGTGTGTGTAAGTGTGTGTCCAAAGACATACATGTCTTTGGAAAAGTTACTCATCCTCTTTAAATTACTGGTTCATCAACTGTAAAGTAGAAATGATAATACCTATATTTATGGTGATTATGAGAATTGCATATATGTAATAATTTATATAATTTCTGGCACATAGTAGGTGCCCAGTAAAGAATATACATCAGTTTCATAATTTATAAAATAAGAGTAATCACATGAGATTACTAAATTTGTTGTTTGTAAACTTGAGTTAGCCTTAAATCATTTGGAGGGCAATTATAAAACATATATTGCCAGGTCCTACTTCCAGAGTTTCTGATTCAGTAGGTCTGGAATGGGGCCTAAGAATTCACGTTTTTAACAGATTCCCAAATGATGATGATGATGTTAATCTGAGAACCAATGCATGAGATAATTTTTCTGTTTATGCTGTTTAGGATTAAAATGAACAGACTCAGTGGCTAATTCAGTTGATGCAGCTTATCATAATGTTACACAAAAAGTAAGAAAGCCCAAACACTCTCTCAGTAGCTAAACAATTCAGCGCTCGTAAAGAAATAGAACCATCATTCAGAATAAGATGGCAGCCTATCTTGTCTGCTCAGTAGTGGGAGTTCCATTGCTTTATCTTGATTGCTTCAAAGGCCCAAATATTCAGTTTCTTTCTGTCAGATTATTGTGTCTATGTCTGCTTCTATTTTGGCTACTGACTATTCTCTCTCCATTTTCTTCTTTATCTCAATGGTCTTTGCTCATTCATTTTCTCTATGTCAATTTACCAAAGCTATGTTGCTTGAGTTTCCCTCTCTTTCTCCTATGTATATACTCCCCAAGAGAGAGGAACTGACTAGATTAGTTAGTTTACAGCAAGGTGTCTCTGTTGGTCATTGTTCTCAAGATATGATATTTAATAGGTTTTGGGGAAATCTAAAGATTACTGTCTTGGACTCAAGTGCTGATCCCAGATCTACTTTTGGCTAGGACATTTGGAATATATCATACAGAGCAAGGCAACTAATGCACAAGGAAACACTTCTGGGCACTTTATTCAGAAAGGGACTGTGAGCATAGCAAATACTCAGAATACCATGGATTCTCTTCCAGGTGTTCCTGCTTAAAAAAAATCAACCCATTTCTTTTCTTAGATATAAAATACAGGGGTCAAAGAAGAAGGCCAGATATACAAATCGGTATCCAAGTGGTTTCATGTAGCAAAATTAAGCTTAATTCTGGTAGTTGTTGATACACAAAGGGAGAAACTGAATTAGTTCTGCACAGTAGGAGACAGTTCTGTGCAACAGCCATATCTTGCAGTACTGTGGATCTTAGCCCTAGTCCATCACAGAGTCTGCCAACAACTAGGGTCTTTACTACACCAGAGGAGGCTCATGCTGGTCTGGAACTTCAAACTAGGTTAGGTACTTCTATATGTGCTTACTTAGCTGGAGTCTGAAACAAGAGCAGGACCAACAAAATATAAAGTATTAGGTATAGAGGCCTCAGAAAAGTAGGCTGAGGTTCAGGAGAGGGATCAAGTAGCAGTGGGGTACAAATGTTAATGAAGAAATCACTGTAGAGGAATGTTGCAGAGAGGAAACAGTTCCTGAATATGGGTCATATGATGTCACAATTAATTCTGGAAGTTTTTTCTTTCATGAGGTAGAAGCATTAATCTACTTCCTACCCTAATCCAGGTTGCATGATGGGAGACACTGATCCTGCCAGTAAAAAGGCCTTGGTGTCTATGGACAAATAGAAGGAAAACGTAAGTTGAGGAGGACACCAATAAATTTTTAACTTCTCAAGTGTCTTACCTGATTATTTAACTTCTCACCTGCTCTGGTCTTGATTCTTTATGGTACACAGCTATAATTTGCCATAGAAAATAAGTAATGGTTATCTTTTTGCTTATAGCATGTTTAAAAATGTTTCAGCTTCCCATGCTGGAATCTTACCTAGTCTGCTTCCATGAACACCAATTTATTTTAAGTAAAACCTAGCAGACAACTCAGAGATTAAAACCAGTATATAATGTCCTGACATAAATACAAGTGATATATTTGATTATGTTTTCTACAATAGTAATTAATTTGCCTTCAAAGGAAAGTCAATATTTTGACTACCAATATTTGACTACCAAAATATCTAAATAATTTGGACACTATCTTCTTTGATATAGTCTGTCATCTATCAGCAGTCACACAAGCAATGAAGAATACCTCATATTCATTTGGTCCTTTATAGTCACAAAGTTCTTTCATATTATAATACTCATTGACACTTCTTTGTTCATTGGAGTCCTGGTATGTAAATGTCTTCCTGGGTAATAAGGGATGAGACAAGCATGAGATGAAGAAAAGGAGGGTGAACGTGTTGATCTCTCTGCTCCACACATTTAAAAGGAGCTTTTCCCCTATGAAATTTTATTCCTTACATGCTTGCAGTGAGTGTTAATTTCATTAATTTTTCTTTTCCATGATTTATTTCCCTCACTTCCAAGTATTGTTTTTGTTGTTTTAAAATATGTTTCTAGTCCATTATATTTTTATAGCTATAGCTAAATAGATATTAAATTTATTCACTGTTCTACTTTCTTTTCTTCAAGCTTAATCCCATTTACTTTTACAGTTACAACTTTTCACCTCATGTACATTATAACTTTATAAAAATGTTAAATATTTTGTCTCTTCTAGCTTTTTATCTTTTATTTTACTTATGTCTATTTTATTTATTTTAAAAGTATAAAAATTGGGGAAGAGATCAAGATAGCAGAGCAGGAGGACACTGGGTTCACATCCCCCCCACAAACACATCAAAAAATACATCTACATGTGGAAAAATTCTCACTGAAAACAACTGGAGACTGGCAGAAAGACTCTTCTACAACCAAGGCTGTAAAGAACTATCCACACAGAATCAAGTAGGAAGGGAGGAGAATGATCAGGTCGGGACTTACACTCCTAGGAGGGGACAGAGAAGAGGAGAGAGATTACTATGGGCTCAGAGAGCCTCCCTGGAGAGTGAGGGATTTGAACCAAATATTGAGTATCCCAGCCCTGGTATTTGATAGTGGGAAGACAAGTCCCCATAGCTGGTTAGAAGACCAGTGGAACTTACAAGAGAGCTGTAAGAAACTGAGACTCTACTCGTAAAGAGTGTGCACATGCTTGTTCACTCCCCAAAAAAGATGGTGGAAGCAGACTGAAACTGCCTGGGGCTCTGGCTGGTTTCCTATCACCACCCCAGCGAGTACGCCAGCCCCTTTAGCTCCAGCGCAGTTCCCCACTAGGGTGAAGGTTACCACTGTCTTGGACAGTGCACACTTGGTGAGGACATAGCCGACTTGGACCCAGCACTGCATCTGAATGGGGTGAGGGTGGCCACGACTGATACTCATGGAAGTTGGTGGATCGGGAGCTGTCTGGAACACTGACTGATGTGCAGAGACCACCTTGGCACATGCCCTGGCCCACACTGGGCACCTGCTCTGGCCCCTCTTGCTTCAGCACTACTACCCTCTAGGGCGAAGGTGCCATTGCAGGGAAGGGGGAGAGCACACACCTACAGGGAACAGAACCAGCTCAGACCCAATTCTCAGAGCTTCTCCTCCAGCACCTCAGGACACAATCTCACCCCAGATAGTGTGAGGATGGCCACTGAGCATAGGAGAAGCCCTGGCTCACCCCTGACTGGCTCTAGCCATGCTATCTCCAGCCCCACCTCCCACCAAGGTGATAGCTGCCAGTGTACCCTGGCAAAATACATGACCCATGCACACTTTAGATCCAGCTCTCCCACCAAAGGCACTGGGAACACACAGACTGCACAGGGATGCTCCCACACAAGGACACCCTTGCAAGACTGGGAGAGTTAACTGTTTTACATAATTTCATAGACATTCAGGAGAAGGTTAAACAAAACGAGAAGACAAAAGAATTTGTTTCAAATGAAATAACAAGAAAAAAACTCTGAAAAAATAATTAATGAAACAGAAATAAATAATTTACCAGATAAAGATTTCAAAGCATTAGTAATAAGAATGCTAACTGAACTTGAGAAAAGAATAGATGAACATAGTGAGAATTTTAACAAGGAAATTGAAAGTATAAAAAGAATCAGAGCTGAATATGAGAACTGAAATGAAAAACACACTACAAGGAGTTAACAGCAGACTAGGGCATACAAAAGAATGCATAAGTGATCTAGAAGATAGAATGATGGAAATCACCCAATCAGAACAGTAAAAAGAAAAACAAATTTTAAAAATGAGGACAGTTTAAGGGACCTCTGAGATTTCATCAAGCATACTATCATTTGCATTATAGGAGTCCTAGAAGGAGAAGAGAGAGAGAAAGGGGTTGAAAATGTATTTGATGAAATTATGGCTGGAAACATTCTGAACCTGAAGAAGGAAACAGATATCCAGGTACAGGAAACACAGAGAGCCCCAAAAGAGATGAACCCAAAGATATCTACACCAAGACGTACAATAATTAAAATGGCAAAAGTTAAAGATAAAGAGAGAATTCTAAAGACCAGCAAGAGAAAAATAAAGAGTCATGTACAAGGGAGCCCCCATAGATCTATCAGTGATTTTTCTGCAGAAACTTTGCAGGCCATAAGGGAGTGGCATGATATATTTAAACTGCTAAAAGGGAAAAACCTACAACCTAGGATACTCTACCCAGCAGGGTTATCATTCAGATTTGGGGGGAGTTAAAGAACTTTTTAGACAGAAAAAAACAAAAAGAAATCGTGAATACTAAACTGACCCTAAACGAAGTGTTAAAGGGTATTGTCTAAGTGGAAAAGAAAAGATTATAACAATAAGTAAGAATTTATGAAAAAGGAAAAATCCCACTAGGAAAGGCAAATATATAGTAAAGGCTATGGATCAACCACTTAAATAAGCTAGTATAAAGATTAAAAGACAAAAATTGTAAAATCAACTATAATACAATAAAGAGTTAAGGGATAAATATGGAAATGTAAATATGCCATCAACAACACAAAACATGCATGGGAGAGTAAAAAATGTAGATCTTTTAGAACGTGTTTGAATGTAAACAGAGAACAGCTTAATACAAGTAGATAGTGTTATAGGTCAGCACATATGAAGCCTGTGGTAACCACAAATCAAAAACCTACAATAGATGCACAAAAACTAGAGAGGAAGAAATACAAGTATACTGCTAAAGAAAATCATAAAACCACAAGGGAGAAAACTAAAATAAGAAGAACAGAGAAGAATTATAAAAACAACCAGAACAAGTAATGAAATGGCAATGAGTACATACCTATCAATAATCACTTTAAATGTCATTGGGAAAATGCTCCAATCAAAAGATAAAGGTTGTCTGATTGGATAGAAAAAACAATATCCATCTATATACTGCTTAGAAGAAACTCACTTCAGAGCTAAAGACACACATAGACTGAAAGTGAGGGGATGGAAAAAGATAGTTCATGCAAATGGAAATGAAAAGAAAGCTGGGGTTACAATACTCATATCAGACAAAATAGATGTTAAAACAAAGTCCATAATAAAAGACAAAGAAGGTCATTATATAATGACAAAGGGATCAATATAAGAAGAGGATGTAACATTCATTAACATACATGCACGTAATAGACAGCACCTAAATATACAAAGCAAACACTAACAGACGTAAAGGGAGAAATTAATAATAATAATAGTAGGGGACATTAATACTCCACTTACATCAATGGACACATCATCCACACATAAAATCAATATGGAAATGGTGGTCTTACATGACACATTAGTCCAGTTGGCTTAATAGCCATCCATAGGACATTCCATCCCAAAACAGCAGATATACATTCTTTTCAAGTGCAAATGGAGTGTTCTCCAGGTCAGATCAGATGTACGCCACAAAGCAAGTCTCAACAAATTTAAGAGGACAGAAATTATATTGAGCATTTTTTCTAACCACAGTGGTATGAAACTAGAAAACAATTACAGGAAAAAACACAAACTTGTGGAGACAAAAAAATACTACTAAAAAACCAATGGGCCAATAAAGAAATCCAAGAGGAAATCATAAAATACCTTGAGAAAAATGAAAATAAAAAGACAAATTTCCAAATCTGTGGGATGTGACAAAAGCAGTTCTAAGAGGGAAGTTTATAATAATACAGTCCTACCTGAAGAAATAAGAAAAATCTCGAAAACGAACAACCTAAACTACTACCTAAAGGAATTAGAAAGAGAAGAGCAAACAAAGCCCAAAGTCAGCAGAAGGAAGGAAATAATAATGACCAGAGAGGAAATAAATAAAATAGAAACCAAAAAATAATAGAAAAGATCAACAAAACCAAGAGCTGTTTTGTTTGTTGTTTTTTTTTGAAAAGGTAAACAAAATTGATAAGCCTTAAGCCAGGATCATTAAGGAAAAAAGAGAGAGGATCTAAATAAACAAAATAAGATATGAAAGAGGAAAAATTATAACCGATATCACAGAGATACAAAAAATCATAAGAGAATACAACAAATCTGACAGCCTAGAAGAAATGGATAAATTTCTAGAAACATACAATTTTCAAAACTGAATCAAAAAGAAACAGACAATCTGAACAGACTGATTACTAGTAGTGAAATTGAATTTGTAAGAAAAAAACTCCCAGGAAACAAGTCCAGGACCAGATGGCTTCACAGGGGAATTCTACCGAACATATAAAGAAGAGCTAATACTTATCCTTCTCAAACTATTTCAAAAAATTTAAGAGGAGGGAACACTCCCAAATTCATTCTACAAAGCTACCATTACCCTCATACAAAAATCAGATAAAGACACACAAAAAAGGAAAATTACAGGCCAAAATATATGATGAATACAGGTGCAAAAATCCTCAACAAAATATTAGCAAATTGAATTCAACACTATATAAAAGGATCATACACCATGATCAAGTGAGATTTATTCTAGGGATGCAAGAATGGTTCAATGTCCACTAATCAATCAATGTGATATATCACATTAGCAAAACAGCATAAAAATTGTGTGATCATTTCAATAGATGCAGAAAAATCATTTAACAAAATTCAACATCCATTCATGATAAAGTTTCATCAAGGTGGGTATAGAGGGAACATATCTCAACATAATAAAGGCCACTTAGGACAAACCCACAGCTAACATCATACTCAATGATGAAAAGCTGAAAGCTTTTCTTCTAAAGTCAAGAAAAAGACAAGGATGCTCACTCTCTCCACTTCCATTTATCACAGAATTGGAAATCCTAGCCACAGCAATCAGACAAGAAAAAGAAATAAAAGGCATCCAAATCAGAAGGGAAGAAATAAAACTGTCTCTATTTTCAGATGACATGATACTACATATAAAAAACCCTAAAGTCTTCATCACAAAACTGTTAGTTCTAATAAATGCATTCAGTAAAGTTGCAGGATATAAGATTAACTGATGAAGAAAATTGAAAATGATGCAAAAAAATGGAAAGATATCCTATGTTCATGGATTGGAAGAATTAATATTGTTAAAATGTCCATACTACCCAAAGCAATCTACAGAATTTAATACAAGCCCTACAAAAATACCCAGGACATTTTTCATAGAACTAGAACAAATAATCCTAAAATGTATATGAAACCACAAAAGACCCTGAATAGCTAAAGCAATCATGAGAAAAAACACTCATGAGAAATAACACAATTTATTACATAACTTGCAGTAATATTTTTTCAATCTGCCTCCTAAGGCAAAGGAAACAAAAGCAAAAATAAACAAATGGTATCTAATTAAATTTCAAAGCTTTTGCACAGAAAAGAAAACCATTGACAAAATGAAGAGATAACCTACTGAATGGGAGAAAATATTTGCAAATAATCTGGATGATAAGGGGTTAATATCCAAGCTATATAAATACCTCAGAAAACTCAATATTTAAAAAAACCCAAATAACACAATTAAAAATTGGGCAGAAGACCTGAATAAACATTTCTCCAAAGAAGACAGACAAATGGCCAACTGGCACATGAAAAGATGCTCAACATTGCTAATCATTGGTGAAATGCAAATCAAAACCACACCTGTCAGAAAGGCTATCAACAAAAAGATCACAAATAATAAATGTTGGCGAGGATGGGTAGAAAAGGGAACCCTAGTACACTGTTATTAGGAATGTAAATTGGTGCAGGCACTATGGAAAACAGTATGGAGGTTCCTCAAAAAACTAAAAATAGAACTACCATATGATCCAGCAATTCCACTCCTGGGTATATATCCAAAAAATTCCAAAAACACTAATTCAGAATGATAATGCACCTCAATGTTCATCACAGCATTATTTACAGTAGCCAAGATATGGAGGCAACCTAAGTGTCCATCAACAGGTGAATGGATAAAGATGTGGTATATATATATAACTCAGCCATAAAAATGAACAAAGTTTTGCCTTCTGCAACAACATGGATGGGCCTGGGGGATATTATGCTTAGTAAAATAAGTCAGACAGAGAAGGACAAACACTGTATGGTATCACTTACATATGCAATATAAAAACTAAAACAAACAAATGAATATAACATAACAGAAACAGGCTTACAGATAGAACAAACTAGTGATTACCAGTGGGGAGGAGAAAGGGGGAGGGGCAAGAGGGGGTAGCAAATAAAGAGGTACAAACTACTATGTATATAATAAATAAGTTACAAGAATATATTATATAGAACAGGGAATATAGCCAATATTTTATGATAACTTCAAATGGCATATAATCTATAAAAGTATTAGATCACTATGCTGTACACTTGAAACCATATAATATTGTAAATCAACTACATTTCAATAAAAATAATAAGCTATAAAAATTATCTTTACTGACATGTTAATAAAACTCTTTTCTTTCCTTACTTGTTGAATTTTCTAAAATATATCACACCAAGCAAGAAATACAGTAATAGTAGGGAGAATCCATTTAAAAATACCCACTTCTCTGGCTCCCTTTATTAAAAACTCATGACAAGTAAAGAAGACTTTAAAAAAAACCCAAAAACTATGTGTAGAAAATCAGGAGGTGTGTATTTCAACCAACTATTAGTAAGTCTTATAATGATGGTGATATATTTTACTGGCTGGAATGATCTGTTTGCTGGAATGATTTTCCATTAGTCCTTATATCAGGAGCTTCTAAACAGTCATTGGACTTCAAGCAAATAATACCAACTAACTGTCATGAACCAGGAGGTACTGAACTACAGGATTAATAGAGGAGAAAGACAATAGGCCTTAGGAAATGAAGTTCCTCACACTAGTCTTTTTAATTTTCTTATTTTATAGTTGATAACCCACATTTCTTATCAAGATAAAGGAAAATCTTGTCATGACGTTTTCCCCTAATTTTTTTGTGCATTTTCCTTCCCTAATCTAAAATCAGAAATATCTCAATATCTCAATTCATATTATTTATGCATTTATTGAGTTTTTACTATGGGCTATGCACTGATCTGTACACTTTACATTCCTATGAGGAAGGCACCATTATTGTACCAATTTCTTGGCTGAAGAAAGTGAGGCTCAGAAAGGTTGAAATACCATATTTCATTGAATCTAAAATGCCAATGCCATCTACTGTAAGAGACATCATTATTTTATGTACTTCTAAGTAAAAAAAGTCACTACCACTCACATTATGGTACAATGCCTTAAGGAAAGTCCTACGTTACTCAGCAGTCTAACCAGCTTTTGAAATACATTATATCTATTAAGAAGATATAATGTCAATTTTTCTGAGTTTTCTGAGGTATTTATATATTTTGGATATTAACCCATTATCATCCAGATCATTTGCAAATAATGCCAATTTTTCCTGACTCAGCTACACAACTTGGCATGTGGGAGGCAATCCTTTTGCAGATATCTCAATAAAAGAACAATAAAGCTATTTCTACTTGTGGGAATTCTTTACTTTAGTCCCACAAAACATTTGGCTATTTCTTTGCAAGAAAATGTGAACTAGTGATCATTCCTACAACAGCAAGTATTTGCTTTACTAGTATCAAAAATTATATCCTGTTGCTGTTTCTGTCTTTCTACATATATATTAATTTTAAAATTCAATGCTTAAATATTGCATTAGCTTTTTGAAGAGTTAAAGAGAAGTTTCTTTCAATATGGACAGCACCACTAATGTATATAACTCAAAGTAATAATAACATGAATAGTCATGACCAAGTTTGCTATATCAGGCAGTATCTACTATGTCACAATTACATTCTGACTTACAGCTATTTCAAGATTCCATCAGTTTAAGATCCTACCCAATTTCAAAGATGTTAAAATGTCAAGGGGAAAAAGTGTATCTCAGAATCAAAGAAATACTTGTATCAATATAAGGTCTCAACAGTAGTAAATGCTATATACTGTCTCCACTGGGTAGGTAGGCCTGCTAACAGATCAGAACCTATGGATAAGGGGAGACCTGATTCACCATTAGCCTTGTTAACTCTTGAATATATATGTGGGACACAAAGAGAAGGCTATAGCTGGCTCTCTCTAAGGCTTTTCACCAAGGAAACTAGGATGCTACTCTCTGGTGGTCAGTCTCTAGTGTGCGACCTGACTTTTGGGCTTAGGTGAAAGTAACAGACCCTAACAAGGAAAATCTCTCTGCCTATTAGATCTACCACAGAGAAGCATAAACTCACAATTAATTCTACCTTCTACTCATTACCAGAAAGTCATAGAATCTCTAGCCCTTACCTGATGAGAGATTATAACCATTACCCACTGCACAAATCTGCTCTTGCTTACATGAATTCCTTTATAATCTTCATTGCTTGACTGACTCACAAGTAAACACCAACCCACCAGAGAACACTGGCTAACCCTTTAACATCAGGGAAGACATGCTCTACTTTAATTTCACCAACATGGCTTAACAGATATGTTCTACTAAGAAACTCATCTTTGGCAGGTGCTAAACTATGAAAGAAAGCAAACACTGCAAATTTTTAAAATCTAGTAGGCCCGTTATCTCTCTGTTTTCTTTCTGAAACTCAAGCCTGCTATAATGTTAAAGGCAAGAGCCTAGATGCATGGGCTTTTCTATTGAATCTTAACATTACATGTCTATAAGGTACCTGGATTTTAGAACATTTGCTTCCCATATTTTAGGCTTTTTATTTTTCTTTCTTTGTAATGGCTCCAGAAGCTCAGATCATGTTGCTTCCTAGAACGTCTATTTTTTTCTTCCTACATAAATTATTATCAGTAGCCCTGAACTTTATGAATGCCAAGTGATTCTTTAATTGGCTCCTGAAATTGAGTCCTCATATGCTACAGCTGAATAAAAAATTCAACTTTTTATGGCACATAAGGAAAACTTCCTGAAACAACACTCAAATTGTACTGAGTTTTCAATTCTTAATCCACTCTAATCCATTTTTTACACAAAGTTTAAAAGTTCCTAAAACAAAATTTATATTATGTTCATATTATTCCCCTACTTAAACTAGTGACTTCCTATTGCATTAAAAATAAAATCTAAAGTTCTTACCCTGTCCCACAAAGACATGAGTTAGCCTCTGAATGTCTCTCCAACCTATCATTCTATCACTCTCCCCACCAAGTAACTATGCTCCAACACAAAGGTCTTCTCTAAACTAAACATACCCAAATCTTTGCTTCCTCAAGGTCTTTCCACATGTGTCCCTTGTGCTTGGAATTTTCTTAACGACCATTCTTCACATGGTTAACTCCTTCTCATGCTTTAGGTTCCTCCATTTAAAGGCTCCCTGTTCAGTGAAGCCTTCTTTACCCCTCATCTAAAACAGGTTTCACACAATTTTCTCTGCTCAGTTGTTAATCAGTTGTTTTTAATCTGTGGGGTTTTTTTTTTTTTAAATCTGAGACCCATAAGTTCCATAAAGGCATGGATATTAGTTACTAGTTTATCTTTAATACTGTTGGGCTGCACCCCACAAGCCTATAAGGCCAGTGCCTGCCCAGCTTTAAGACTGAAGAAAGAGCCTGGAGTCAGTGACAGAGACATCAATGATTTAATGGATGGGGGAGCTTACATGTCTGAGGCAAGGTCCTGGAGCAACATCTCATCGTGTGCAGCAGACCAGCAGACAAGACATGGTAGCAGGCTTCGCTGGGGGGTGCGGGGGGGTGGGGAGGAGGGGCGGGGACTGCCAGTTATAGGGGGAGTCAGGTTGGCTCACCAGGTTACCATGGAAACTAGCAGAGCGGCATGCCCCTCACCACCCCTTTGATAAGAACAATCACTAGCTGGGCCTGGGGCAAGTGTGTAGAAAGGTTAGTCAGGTGAGTAGGGTTTAGGTGAAGCAGGCACTGGTAGAGCACAGGAATGTACAGAGAGCCAGAGAACA
Organism: Balaenoptera physalus; assembly: GCF_965194825.1. Classification (NCBI taxonomy): domain Eukaryota; kingdom Metazoa; phylum Chordata; class Mammalia; order Artiodactyla; family Balaenopteridae; genus Balaenoptera; species Balaenoptera physalus. Next base: position 94,769,238 of record NC_138890.1, on the reverse strand, counting down.
GCCACCTTGAGTGGCCTGACCATACAAATACCAAACACAGTGACACTACACAATTAAAAAGCGATGAATAAGAAAAACTAAAATAACAATCCGTTATATTGTACTAGTATGCACCAGGCACTGTTCTAAGCACCTTACATCTATTAATATGTTTAATTCTAAGTATGTATATAAGATATGCACTACTATTACCATTATTTTATAGAAGAGCAACTAAGGCACATAAATGTCCCCAAAACTATTTAAGAACCATTTTAAATGGTGGGTTCAACAACTGTTAACTTGTAATCATTTAAAAATTAGATGGGTATGGTTCTATCAGGTTGTAACAAAAAAATAGTTTAACTTTTTAAAAGAGTAACAAGTTATTCCATTTAAATTACACACCAATTTGTACTTGATAAATGAAAATGAGAATTTCTCAAATTATTGTTTATATAAAGTCCAGGTGGGCTCAAAGCAAGGAAACTTCATTTTGACTACTGTTTTGCTCTTGGCCACTTCGTGGCAGTGTGTTAGGAATATCACAAGGTGATTTATGGTTTTTGTAACCTTCCTTTGTCCTAGGACAGGCACCTATCAGAAACTAAGTTTATAAGCCAACGACATATGCAGAACCTGCTCTGTAATTGTGCTTTCAGAATTAGGGTAAGTAGAAAAATCTTTGATAAATCAGTGATTTTCAAAGTGTAATCCTAATTTCCAGAGTTTTGAAATGGTTGTTGACAATTTTGCCAGTTTCAATTACTATTTTTTGGAGCTTAAGAATTTCTAAGCTCCTCACTTTGACATTCTGGAAGTCCCTTCTAATAAACTTTTAAAAAGATTAAGATATCTTCTAGTTACCCACCCAGACAGGTGTTAGTCAGAAGTCTAAGACCATTAACTGGACATTATATTATTTTGTATCCTAACACTAGCAATCAAAGCACTCTATTTCCAAGAAAGAAATATTGGAATTGGCTTGTTTTTGTTTCTTGCCTGGCAGTAATTTAAAAAGAAAAAAAAATCATGTTTAAATTTTCTGAAAAGTGTATTTTAACAATTGTATTTTAATTTTTAACAATGTGAAAAAGTTATACCCAAGTTATTTCAGTAGTTAAAATATACACACGAAATATTTTGTAAAAATTAGAATTAAATAAAAATCTGAATGAAATATAATCCATTACTGGGAAGAGTTCATGATTTGATAAAAAATAAACACTTTTGTGTTTGAATGAAAACAAGTAAACAAAATTTCTGATTTTATGCAACAAATCTATTCATTTTAAGAAGAATTAAACTAATATAATAAAAAGTACTATCTGTACACATCCAACATATACATTTATATGATATGATATTTTGAACAAACATCTATGAAAGCATTAAGGAGAGAGAAACTCATTTTGCCTAGGAATGTAAGGTAAGATTTGACAAAGAGGTTTTCTCAAATGGAGAAGAGAGAGAAGAACATTTGAAGTAGAGAGACTTGCATCTACAAAGGTAGATAATTATAAAAGTACCCAATATGTCCAGGAAAGAGCAAGTGGGGGAGATAGGGATAAAATTCTGAGATGAGGTAGGAAAATTCAGTTGATGGTATTGTGAAGGGTCTTCAAAGTTCCACTGAAAGAGTGTGAAATTCACCTGCCAAGTACTGTGGAAAATGACTTGATAAAACTTACATGTGAGAAACACAGTTCTTCAGACAACATAAAGGATGAAGTTATGAATAGGAGAAGTGGTTAAATTGGTTAAATTGAATATAGAATCACTATTTAGAAGTTGGGTTTTTTTAACCCCACTATGTCTGTACTGTAGGCTGTGTTTCTCACCCAGAAAACGAAGAGCTCTTCTCCATTTGATACTGAGATGAGATTATTTTCCACAAAATAAGATGTTCATTAGTTTTGCTGCTTTGACTGGTGGGTCCATAGAAGCAAAACTCAGTCATAACCTGTGAGAAGGGTTGACAGGACCTTTATCTGGGTAAGGTCCTATAGGTCATTCTAAAATAAAGATAAACATTTCTAAATGAAAAAAAAAAAAAAAGTTGTTTGTGAAAAGATTTGTTAACTTCTAAAGTTCTTTTCTAAGTTATTTAAATATAGTAAAAAGATAATGTTAATACCTCTGTCATCTTTTTTTAAAATTTATTTATTTAATTTATTTACTTTTGGCTGCGTTGGGTCTTCTTTGTGGTGAGTGGGTTTCTCATTGCGGTGGCTTCTCTTGTTGCAGAGCCCAGGCTCTAAGCCCAAGGGCTTCAGTAGTTGTGGCTCGCGGGCTCTAAAGCACAGGCTCAGTGGTTGTGGTGCATGGGCTTAGTTGCCCCGCGGCATGTGGGATCTTCCCGGACCAGGAGTCGAACCCGTGTCCTCTGCATTGGCAGGCGGATTCTTAACCACTGTGCCACCAGGGAAGCCCCCTCTGTCATCTTATTAAATGGGTTATTTATTTATGCAGGGAGAAAATAAACTCAATATAATATAAAAGTCAAATTAAAAGCAATAGAAGAAAGAAAAATACTTGGTACCAGTCTTTGACACTAATCAAGTTCTTGGTGATGCCACTTAGGTGAAATGGGTCCTATTTTCCATTACCTATAAAATGAGTAGGTTAATTAAGACTTCAAAAGTTCCACTCAGATTTAAGCTGAACACTTTATAGTTATTTTCTTAAATCCACTACAAAAGAATTGTACATATTAATTTAATTTGCTTGTTTATGTAAAATATTTTACTTTACCCCAAAAGTAGCAAATAAATCCTTGATACTAGCTGCAAATTTCTGATCTTTTGTTTGATCTCTGTCCAGCAAATGAGGCTGTTTATGTTCTCCGGCTTTTATCCTCGCTGTGCCTATACGTTAACAAGTAAAAGAATCTTATGACATGTTCAAATAACTAAAACACATATTATAAACATACATACACATCCCAATACACCCAGTTCATCTTGAAATGGCAAGTGAGCTGTTTTTGAACATGCTAAAGTCAATCTAACTAAAAGGCACATTCTTCTAAAATAGTGCTGTCCTAAAGAACATTCTGTGATAAGGAAAATTTCCCATATCTGTACTCTCTAATACTGTAGCCATTAGCTGTACTGTGGCTGTTAAATACTTGAAATGTAGCTCTTATGACTGAGTAAATGGATTTTTAATTTAATTTAAAACTTAAATAGCCACATATGGTGACTACAGTATTTGACAGCATAGCCCTAAAATATAAAAGCACAAACTTTGATATTACTAAAAATATTTTGTGCCAATGAAATGTACTACCATTAGGAGAGTATTTGATTTCTCTAACGTTACATGTATATTTTAGTGTTTCCAAAAGAATTTTAATAGTTATTACTCTATCTTACAACAATTCTGTGGGGTAACACATGCCTTAAATCATGATAGGTAAATAGGTTTAAATATGCTTCTTTCTTTAAGAAAACTTCTGAATTTTAGATATAAAGCATTTTTAAAGAGGAATGACAAGAAGCAAAGAATATGTACTAATGAAAGTCTGGTACATAAATAAAATAATACTTGGCTACATGCGGCTTTATTTGTTCAAATAATACTAGCACATCACTGTATGTCCATGACAGAATGAAATGTACACAGAAAGAAATGCAGTTCAGCCATATTCTGAGAATTGGTAGGGATGAAGAATATACTGTCCTTTAATTTAATGAATTATATTTTTATAGTCACCTCGAATACCGTGTGGAAAGCATGAAAATGGTATTAATGTAGACCATGCAATCACTGCAATAATAACAAAATGAATCCACCAACTCTGCTGCCAGCGTTCATTATCATCACTGTCTTCAACACTTTAATAGAGAAAATGAAAATTTTCAACTTTGTATATTTTATTACAAACAAAGCCATGATTAAGCAGAGAAAGAAAGAGCATTTTCTGTTAATTTGTTGTTTTGCTGAAATTGAGTGGTTGTGAGTTCTCCAGTTATGTGGTTCTCTTTTGTCCTGCAGGATACTAAATTTTTTCCTTTCCCCACTTTTCCCCTGTCCATTCAGGTGGCGAAGAGTAATTCTTTGTTCCTTTTTAACTTGTTTCTCCAACAGAAGCTATGCATTTAGAAGACTATCACTCTAAATCTCATCTCTTTTTTGAAATCATTCCTGCCCCTTTAAATCATGTGCCCAATTCTTTAGGACAAGCCTGGCCCTTTAAGTTGCACAACTAACACTTTATCTGGGTATGTGACCCTTTAAATCACATATACTTGGTAATCTTTTTCTTATAGTCCCTTCTCTGAACTCTCAGATTGAGTGTGTATTACCCTTTTAGTGATCATACCTAATCATGCTTTGATAGAACTTTGTCTTCTGTCTTCCCTGTGGTTTTTCTTGGTCGGCCTTTGCAAACTACAAAGCCTTGCAGTGGGCAGGGTGAGATGGAAATGTGAAGGATCCTCTGCTGGGATTTGTTGATTTTTCCCTTTTTACTCACAGTTGTTTTGCAGTTTCAACATTCTTTGTCTTCAGTAATGCTCAGGCCATAATTTTGTGGGGGATTTTCTCAGCTGTGACATTATTTTGTATCAATGTAATGGTATTAGGAAGTGGGGCCTTTGGGAGGTGATTAGGTCATGAGGGTAGAGTCTGCATGAATGTGATTAATGACCCCAGATAGACTTCTTGCCCCTTCATCCATGTAAGGACACAGGGAGAAGCAAGGACACCAGGAAGCAAGATCTCACCAGACACTGAATTTGCCAGCACCTTGATCTTGGACTTCCTAGCATATAGAACTGCAAGAAGTAAATTTCTGTTTTTGTAAGCCCAGTGTATAATATTTCTGTTACAGCTGCCCAAATGGACTAAGATAGTACAGAAGAAAAATTCCTGCCTAGGATAAGTATCTTTCCCTATAAAGACAAATCTCTATGTTAAAAGAGGGCCAACCTAATAACAAAGTAATCAACCTGATGACAGCCTGTCTCCCAATGAACGTGTCGTATCGGGAATTCAGGGTTGACCTCTACTACTGATGAATTGGATACTCAGCAGTAGTAATACTCATACCCTAGTAAATATTCTTGTTGAGAGATTGTCCTTAGTGTGAAGAAGTCCATGTTACTGCACTCAGGCAAAGCCACCATTACTGTCACCATGGCCACTTTTCACATGAGCTTATTGAGGAAGAATTAGGGTGGTTAGAAAAAAAGAGAGAGGCTGGCTAACATTAACAGGATGGGTCATCTTGTCCAGCTGATTAAAGAGCCTCTTCCAAAGTACATACCCGTTTCATTTGCCAGTTCTAAGAGTTTCATCCACATATTCTCCTGGCTACATATTTTTTTTTTTTATCTTGTTCTAAGTCCTTGGCTACCCAACCATAAATTAGTATAAATTTATACCTCAGGCCATCCCTCCTTCTATGCTAAGTGGACAACCAGCCTGAAGTTCTACTCACTAGAATGATCTCCTGATTTCAAGGCCACTGTTGAGTGGAGTTGTAATATAGTGGCTATCCCCTTTCTCATCTCAATGAGAGAACTTAATATTCACACAATTAAATGTTTCCTTTTCCCTGGGAATATTTTCTAGTATTGTTAAAAGAAGCCATATGACCCAGAACTCTTAAAATAACTTCTGTCCCTCCAGTGATTAAATGCGACAACTATTTAATTTCCTAGTCTTGCCGTCCCTGGACTTAATCCCATCCTACAGCCTATGATCATTTTAGTAACTATCTTTAATTTACTCCCAGCAAGGAGGTTATCTGTGCATACAAATATGCAACCTAGTTCTGGAATCCTAAAGCTACTTCTGATACTATTTTTAGTATCAGTCAGGATACTGATAGGAAACAGATGGTATACTCATCTGAGATAATTTGAAGAGAGAGGGACAAGAAGACTATTTCCAGTGATGTCGGCAGAGTTTAGAGAAATGAACAGGGTACAGCACAAAATTATGGGGTCAGCAGTACAGTAGCAAACTGTTATGACAAGCCTTAATGTCAAGTGGAACAGTGCTTAATAAATGGAAAAGGAAGCCTCAAAGGAGGTGTCGTCTTTAGAATAGGGATACAGCCAATCTGGGTACAACCCCTGCAGAAACTGGAAGGATAATACCCTAGCCTCAATTTGCTCCTGCCCTCTCATTTGCCAGTGCCTCTCATTGGCCAAATCCAACTGAAATCCAGAGTTCAAGGGATTATGTTGAGGCTCTCAATATAGCCTCCTGGGGAAGAAAAGAGACTAGAGAAGGTTTTAGAAAGGTGGAAGTGAATTTAGAGAATCAAAAAAAATACATCCAACACATATTCGCTGATACTTTATCTGCCCACCCACCCTGCCCCTTCCAGCTACCAAAACTTCACTATGGCTAGGTAAGAACCCAGATGAGCTGGCAGGGGAGCTAGGAGGAGAGCTTCCACATACTAACTGTAGCAATAAATAACTATGGAAATAGTTGGCAAGTTGGCAATAAATAAGAGGAGCTAGTTGGCTTCTGTACCTCAGTTTTAATTAGTTCTACATTTATACAAAACCAGTTTCAGAAATGGAGGGTGGACCTTTCTGTTTTCTTGTAGTGGTAGATTTTTATCTCCTTCATTAACTCCGTTATCTTAATGAGAGAACTAAAAAAGGCAATAAGTCACTTATAGTACCACTTCCCAATACATAATTAAATATAACTTTAAAAATACATATTTAGGGACTTCCCTGGTAGCGCAGTGGTTAAGAATCCACCTGCCAATGCAGGGGACATGGGTTCGAGCCCTGGTCCAGGAAGATCTCACATGCCGCGGTGCAGCTAAGCCCGTGCGCCACAACTACTGAGCCTGTGCTCTAGAGCTCGCGAGCCACAACTACTGAGCCCGCGTGCCTAGAGCCTCTGCTCCACAACAAGAGAAGCCACCGCAATGAGAAGCCTGCTCACCGCAACAAAGAGTAGCCCCCGCTCGCCGCAACTAGAGAAAGCAGGCGTGCAGCAATGAAGACCCAACGCAGTCAAAAATAAATAAATTAATTAATTAATTGTTTTTTCATATAATGTCTGAAACATTTATATTAACATATTTCCATACATATTTCCATACAAATATAAATATAAGATTTTTAGAAATTTCATGTAATGTCTGAAACATTTATATTAACATATTTCCATACAAATAACCCAATGAAAGTTTAGTATTAGTTGTTTTGTTTGTTTGTTTTTTTATACTGCAGGTTCTTATTAGGCATCAATTTCATACACATCAGTGTATACATGTCAATCCCAATCGCCCAATTCAGCACACCACCATCCCCACCCCACTGCAGTTTTCCCCCCTTGGTGTCCATATGTCCATTCTCTACATCTGTGTCTCAACTTCTGCCCTGCAAACCGGCTCATCTGTACCATTTTTCTAGGTTCCACATACATGCATTAATATACAATATTTGTTTTTCTCTTTCTGACTTACTTCACTCTGTATGACAGTCTCTAGATCCATCCACTTCTCAACAAATGACTCAATTTCGTTCCTTTTTATGGCTGAGTAATATTCCATTGTATATATGTACCACTTCTTCTTTATCCATTCGTCTGTTGATGGGCATTTAGATTGCTTCCATGACCTGGCTATTGTAAATAGTGCTGCAATGAACATTCGGGTGCATGTGTCTTTTTCAATTACGGTTTCTCTGGGTATATGCCCAGTAGTGGGATTGCTGAGTCATATGGTAATTCTATTTTTAGTTTTTTAAGGAACCTCCATATTGTTCTCCATAGTGGCTGTATCAATTTACATTCCCACCAACAGTGCAAGAGGGTTCCCTTTTCTCCACAACCTCTCCAGCATTTGTTGTTTGTAGATTTTCTGATGATGCCCATTCTAACAGGAGTGAGGTTATACCTCATTGTAGTTTTGATTTGCATTTCTCTAATAATTAGTGATGTTGAGCAGCTTTTCATGTGCTTCGTGGCCGTCTGTATGTCTTCTTTGGAGAAATGTCTATTTAGGTCTTCTGCCCATTTTTGGATTGGGGTGTTTGTTTCTTTAATATTGAGCTGCATGAGCTGTTTATATATTTTGGAGATTAATCCTTTGTCCGTTGATTCGTTTGCAAATATTTTCTCCCATTCTGAGGGTTGTCTTTTCGTCTTGTTTATGGTTTCCTTTGCTGTGCAAAAGCTTTGAAGTTTCATTAGGTCCCATTTGTTTATTTTTGTTTTTATTTCCATTACTCTAGGAGGTGGATCAAAAAAGATCTTGCTGTGGTTTATGTCAAAGAGTGTTCTTTCTATGTTTTCCTCTAAGAGTTTTATAGTGTCCAGTCTTATATTTAGGTCTCTAATCCATTTTGAGTTTATTTTTGTGTATGGTGTTAGGGAGTATTCTAATTTCATTCTTTTACATGTAGCTGTCCAGTTTTCCCAGCACCACTTATTGAAGAGACTGTCTTTTCTCCATTGTATATCTTTGCCTCCTTTGTCATAGATTAGTTGACCATAGGTGCGTGGGTTAATCTCTGGGCTTTCTATCTTGTTCCATTGATCTATGTTTCTGTTTTTGTGCCAGTACCATATTGTCTTGATTACTGTAGCTTTGTAGTATAGTCTGAAGTCAGGGAGTCTGATTCCTCCAGCTCCATTTTTTTGCCTCAAGACTGCTTTGGCTATTCGGGGTCTTTTGTGTCTCCATACAAATTTTAAGATGATTTGTTCTAGCTCCGTAAAAAATGCCATTGGTAATTTGATAGGGATTGCATTGAATCTGTAGATTGCTTTGGGTAGTATACTCATTTTCACAATGTTGATTCTTCCAATCCAAGAACATGGTATATCTCTCCATCTGTTGGTATCATCTTTAATTTCTTTCATCAGTGTCTTATAGTTTTCTGCATACAGGTCTTTTGTCTCCCTAGGTAGGTTTATTCCTAGGTATTTTATTCTTTTTGTTGCAATGGTAAATGGGAGTGTTTCCATAATTTCTCTTTCAGATTTTTCATCATTAGTGTATAGGAATGCAAGAGATTTCTGTGCATTAATTTTGTATCCTGCAACTTTACCATATTCATTAATTAGCTCTAGCAGTTTTCTGGTGGCAGTTTTAGGATTCTCTATGTATAGTATCATGTCATCCGCAAACAGTGACAGTTTTACTTCTTCTTTTCCAATTTGTATTCCTTTTATTTCTTTTTCTTCTCTGATTGCCGTGTCTAGGACTTCCAGAACTATGTTGAATAATAGTGGTGAGAGTGGACATCCTTGTCTCGTTCCTGATCTTAGAGGAAATGCTTTCAGTTTTTCACCATTGAGAATGATGTTTGCTGTGGGTTTGTCATATATGGCCTTTATTATGTTGAGGTAGGTTCCCTCTATGCCCACTTTCTGGAGAGTTTTTATCATAAATGGGTGTTGAATTTTGTCAAAAGCTTTTTCTGCATCTATTGAGATGATCATATGGTTTTTATTCTTCAATTTGTTAATATGGTGTATCACATTGATTGATTTGCATATATTGAAGAATCCTTGCATCCCTGGGATAAATCCCACTTGATCGTGGTGTATGATCCTTTTAATGTGTTGTTGGATTCTGTTTGCTAGTATTTTGTTGAGGATTTTTGCATCTATATTCATCAGTGATATTGGTCTGTAATTTTCTTTTTTTGTAGTGTCTTTCTCTGGTTTTGGTATCAGGGTGATGGTGGCCTCATAGAATGAGTTTGGGAGTGTTCCTTCCTCTGCAATTTTTTGGAAGAGTTTGAGAAGGATAGGTGTTAGCTCTTCTCTAAATGTTTGATAGAATTCACCTGTGAAGCCATCTGGTCCTGGACTTTTGTTTGTTGGAAGATTTTTTATCACAGTTTCAATTTCATTACTTGTGATTGGTCTGTTCATATTTTCTATTTCTTCCTGGTTCAGTCTTGGAAGGTTATACCTTTCTAAGAATTTGTCCATTTCTTCCAGGTTGTCCATTTTATTGGCATAAAGTTGCTTGTAGTAGTCTCTTAGGATGCTTTGTATTTCTGTGGTGTCTGTTGTAACTTCTCCTTTTTCATTTCTGATTTTATTGATTTGAGTCCTCTCCCTCTTTTTCTTGATGAGTCTGGCTAATGGCTTATCAATTTTGTTTATCTTCTCAAACAACCAACTTTTAGTTTTATTGATCTTTGCTATTGTTTTCTTTGTTTCTATTTCATTTATTTCTGCTCTGATCTTTATGATTTCTTTCCTTCTGCTAACTTTGGGTTTTGTTTGTTCTTCTTTCTCTAGTTTCTTTAGGTGTAAGGTTAGATTGTTTACTTGAGATTTTTCTTGTTTCTTTAGGTAGGCTTGTATAGCTATAAACTTCCCTCTTAGAACTGCTTTTGCTGCATCCCATAGGTTTTGGGTCGTCGTGTTTTCATTGTCATTTGTCTCTAGGTATTTTTTTATTTCCTCTTTGATTTCTTCAGTGATCTCTTGGTTATTTAGTAACGTATTGTTTAGTCTCCATGTGTTTGTCTTTTTTACGTTTTTTTCCCTGTAATTCATTTCTAATCTCATAGCGTTGTGGTCAGAAAAGATGCTTGATATGATTTCAATTTTCTTAAATTTACTGAGGCTTGATTTGGGACCCAAGATGTGATCTATCCTGGAGAATGTTCCGTGCGCACTTGAGAAGAACGTGTAATCTGCTGTTTTTGGATGGAATATCCTATATATATCAATTAAATCTATCTGGTCTATTGTGTCATTTAAAGCTTCTGTTTCCTTATTTATTTTCATTTTGGATGATCTGTCCATTCGTGTAAGTGAGGTGTTAAAGTCCCCCACTATGACTGTGTTACTGTCAATTTCCTCTTTTATAGCTGTTAGCAGTTGCCTTGTGTATTGAGGTGCTCCTATGTTGGGTGCATATATATTTATAATTGTTATATCTTCTTCTTGGATTGATCCCTTGATCATTATGTAGTGTCCTTCCTTGTCTCTTGTAACATTCTTTATTTTAAAGTCTATTTTATCTGATATGAGTATAGCTACTCCAGCTTTCTTTTGATTTTCATTTGCATGGAATATCTTTTTCCATCCCCTCACTTTCAGTCTGTATGTGTCCCTAGGTCTAAAGTGGGTCTCTTGTAGACAGCATATATATGGGTCTTGTTTTTGTATCCATTCAGCCAGTCTATGTCTTTTGGTTGGGGCATTTAATCCATTCACGTTTAAGGTAATTATCGATATGTATGATCCTATGACCATTTTCTTAATTGTTTTGGGTTTGTTTTTGTAGGTCCTTTTCTTCTCTTGTGTTTCCCACTTAGAGAAGTTCCTTTAGCATTTGTTGTACAGCTGGTTTGGTGGTGCTGAATTCTCTTAGCTTTTGCTTGTCTGTAAAGCTTTTGATTTCTCCATCAAATCTAAATGAGATCCTTGCCGGGTAGAGTAATCTTGGTTGTAGGTTCTTCCCTTTCATCACTTTAAGTATATCATGCCACTCCCTTCTGGCTTGTAGAGTTTCTGCTGAGAAATCAGCTGTTAACCTTATGGGAGTTCCCTTGTATGTTATTTGTCATTTTTCCCTTGCTGCTTTCAATAATTTTTCTTTGTCTTTAATTTTTGCCACTTTGATTACTATGTGTCTCGGTGTGTTTCTCCTTGGGTTTATCCTGTATGGGACTCTCTGTGATTCCTGGACTTGGGTGGCTATTTCCTTTCCCATGTTAGGGAAGTTTTCGACTATAATCTCTTCAAATATTTTCTCTGGTCCTTTCTCTCTCTCTTCACCTTCTGGGACCCCTATAATGAGAATGTTGTTGCCTTTAATGTTGTTCCAGAGGTCTCTTAGGCTGTCTTCATTTCTTTTCATTCTTTTTTCTTTAGTCTGTTCCGCAGCAGTGAATTCCACCATTCTGTCTTCCAGGTCACTTATCCGTTCTTCTGCCTCAGTTATTCTGCTATTGATTCCTTCTAGTGTAGTTTTCTTTTCAGTTATTGTATTGGTCATCTCTGTTTGTTTGTTCTTTAATTCTTCTAGGTCTTTGTTAATCATTTCTTGCATCTTCTCAATCTTTGCCTCCATTCTTATTCCGAGGTCCTGGATCATCTTCACTATCATTATTCTGAATTCTTTTTCTGGAAGGTTGCCTATCTCCACTTCATTTAGTTGTTTTTCTGGGGTTTTTTTCTTGTTCCTTCATCTGGTACATCGCCCTCTGCATTTTCATCTTGTCTATCTTTCTGTAACTGTGGTTTTTGGTCCACAGGCTGCAGGATTGTAGTTTTTCTTGCTTCTGCTGTCTGCCCTCTGGTGGTTGAGGCTATCTAAGATGCTTGATGGGAGGCTCTGGTGGTGGGTAGAGCTGACTGTTGCTGTGGCGGTCAGAGCTCAGTAAAACTTTAATCCACTTGACTGTTGATGGGTGGGGCTGGGTTCCCTCCCTGTTGGTTGTTTTGCCTGACTCAACCCAACACTGGAGCCTACCTGGGCTCTTTGGTGGGGTTAATGGCAGACTCTGGGAGGGCTCACACCAAGGAGCACTTCCCAGAACCTCCGCTGCCAGTGTCCTTGTCCACACAGTGAAACAGAGCCACCCCCCGCCTCTGCAGGAGACCCCCCAACACCAGCAGGTAGGTCTGGTTCAGTCTCCCCCAGGGTCACTGCTCCTTCCCCTGGTTCCCGATGCGCACACTACTTTGTGTGTGCCCTCCAAGAGTGGGGTCTCTGTTTCCCCCAGTCCTGTCGAAGTCCTGCAATCAATTCCCACTAGGCTTCAAAGTCTGATTCTCTAGGAATTCCTCTTCCCGTTGCCGGACCCCCAGGTTGGGAAGCCTGACGTGGGGCTCAGAACCTTCACTCCAGTGGGTGGACTTCTGTGGTATAAGTGTTCGCCAGTCTGTGAGTCACCCACCCAGCAGTTATGGGATTAGATTTTACTCTGATTGCGCCCCTCCTACCATCTCACTGTGGCTTCTCCTCTGTCCTTGGACGTGCGGTATTCTCCTTGGTGAAGTCCAGGGTCTTCCTGTCAATGATTGTCCAGAAGCCAGTTGTGATTCTGGTGCTCTCGCAAGAAGGAGTGAGAGCACGTCCTTCTACTCCGCCATCTTGGTTAATCAGCTCTAATTAATTTTTTAAAATACATATTTATATAGCAGAAAGAAGGAAATAGTAAAGACTAGAGAAGAAATAAATGAAATATAGAATGGAAAAACAATAGGGAAAATCAATTAAATTAAGAGTTGATTTTTTTTAAAAAATCAACAAAATTGACAAACCTTTAGCTAGACCAAGAAAAAGATTCAAATAACAGAAATCAGAAATGAAAGAGAAGATATTACAACTGATGTCACAGAAATAAGAAAGGATCATAAGAATCTACTATGAACAATTTTATGTCAACAAGTTGGATAACCTAGAATAAATGGAAAAATTTCTAGAGACATATAACCTATGAAGACTGAATCATAAAAATATAAAATATCTAAACAGACACAGAACCAATAAGGAGAGCAAATCAGTAATCAAAAACCTCCCAAAAAAGAAAATCCCAGGACCAAATGGCTTCACTGGAGAGTACCACCAAACACTTAAAGAAGAATTAATACCAATCCTTCTCAAACTTTTCCAAAAAAATTAAGAGGAAAGAATACTTCCAAACTCATTCCATGAGGTCAGCATTACCCTGAAAACAAAATCAGACAAAGATACTACAAGAAAATTACACACTAATATCCCTGATGAATAATGATGAAAATTCATCAACAAAATACTAGCAAACCAAATTCAACGACATATTAAGAGAATCATACATCATAACCAAGTGAGATTTATTCTGGAATACAAGAATGGTTCAACATATGAAAATCAGTTAATGTGATTTACCCCATTAACAGAATGAAGGACAAAAGCACATGATCATCTCAATGCAGAAAAAGCATTCAACAAAATTTAGCACGCTTTCATTGTAAAAACACTCAAGAAACTGATAATAGAAGGAAATTACCCCAACATAGTAACAGCCATATATGAAAAGCCCACTGCTAACACTGAACTCAATGGTGAAAAACTGAAAGCTCTCCCTCTAATATCTGGAACAAGGCAAAGACACCTACCTATTTTTACCACTTCTATTCAACATAGTACTGGATATTCTAGCCAGAACAATCAGGCAAGAGAAAGAAATAAAAGGCATTCATATTGGAAAGGAAGAGGTAAAATTATCTCTGTTTGCAGATGACATGATCTTCTATTTAGAAAATGCTAAAGACTCCAAAGAAAAAAACTGTTAGAACTAATAAATGAATTCAGCAAAGCTGTAGGATACAGCGTCAACACAAAAATCAAGTGTGTTTCTTCTTTTTTTTTTTTTTTTAAAGAAATTCACGTTCTTTTATTTATTTATTTATGACTGTGTTGAGTCTTCGTTTCTGTGCGAGGGCTTTCTCTAGTTGCGGCAAGTGGGGACCACTCTTCATCGCGGTGCGCGGGCCTCTCACTGTCGCGGCCTCTCTTGTTGCGGAGCACAGGCTCCAGACGTGCAGGCTCAGTAATTGTGGCTCACGGGCCCAGTTGCTCCGTGGCATGTGGGATCTTCCCAGACCAGGGCTCGAACCCGTGTCCCCTGCATTGGCAGGCAGATTCTCAACCACTGCACCACCAGGGAAGCCCTCAAGTGTGTTTCTATACACTAACAATGAGCAGCATGCAAGGCAAAGACTTGTACACTGAAAACTCCAAAACATTGCTGAAGGAGTTAAAGAAGATACAAATAAATGGAAAGACATACATGCTCATGGATTTGAAGACTCAATATTGTTAAAATGCCCTTAATACCCAAAGTGGTCTACAGATTCAATGCAATCCCTATCAAAACCTCAACCGAATGTTTTGCAGAAATAGAAAAATAATCCTAAAATTTCATATGGAATCTCAAAAGATCCCAAATAGTCAAAACAATCCCAAGAAAGAAAAATAAAGACAGAGGCTTCACACCTCCTGATTTCAAAATATATTACAAAGCTATAGTAATCAGAACAGTATGGTACTGATATAAAAACAGATATATGGAACAATGGAAGAGAATAGAGATCCCAGAAATATATTCTCATAAATATGGACAAATAATCTTTTACAAGGATGAAACGAATACACAACAGGGAAAGGATAATCTTTTCAATAAATGGTGCTGGAAAAACTGGATATTCATGTGCAAAAGAATGAAGTTGGACCCTTTCCTTATAATATATACAAAAATAACTCAAAATGGATTAAAGATCTAAACATAAAACCTGCAACAATAAAGCTCCCAGAAGACAACATACAAAGAAAGCTTCATGACATTGGATTTGGCAATTATTTTTTGATATGACACCAAAAGCATAGGCAACAAAAAAAATTAGAGAAATGGGACTACATCAAACTTAAAAACTGTACAGCAAAGGAAACAATCAACAGAGTGAACAGAAAAACTATAGAATGGGAGAAAATATTGGCAAACCATGTATCTGGAGTAGGGCTAATATCCAGAATATAGAAAGAACTGCCTCAACTCAGCAAAAACAAAAATCTGATTTTAAAAATATGCAATGGACTTGAATAGATATTTCTTCAAAGAAGATGTATGAATGGCCCACAAGTATGTGATAGGATGCTCAACATCACTAATCATCAGGGAAATGAAAATCAAAACCACAATGAGATATCACCTCATACATACCTATTAGGATGGCTGTTTAAAAAAAACCAATATGAAAGTTCCTCAAAAAAATTAAAAACAGAAATACCATACAATCTAACAATTCTGCGTATATATTCCAAAAACATTGAAAATAGAGTCTCAAAGAGATATTTGTACACCTATGTTAATTGTAGCATTATTCACAATAGCCAAGAAGAGGTTGAAGTAACCTAAAGGTCAACTGACGGATAGATAAAGAAAATGTGGTTTATACATACAATGAAATATTATTTAGCCTTAAAACAGAAGGAAATACTGTTATATGTTACAACATGGAGGAGCCTTGAAGACATTATGCTAAGTGAAATAAGCCAGTCATAAAAAGACAATTACTTCATGATTCCACTTATATGAGGTGTCTAAAGTAGTCAAACTCTTAGAAACAGAAAGTAGAAGAATCACTGCCAGGGCTGGGGGAAAGGGGGAAATGGCAAGTTGTTGTATAATGGATATAGAGTTTCCGTTTTGCAAGACGAAAAATTTCTAGAGATACGTTACACAACA
Organism: Balaenoptera physalus; assembly: GCF_965194825.1. NCBI lineage: Eukaryota > Metazoa > Chordata > Mammalia > Artiodactyla > Balaenopteridae > Balaenoptera > Balaenoptera physalus. The sequence goes on along the minus strand of NC_138890.1, from coordinate 94,753,069 downwards.
ATATGCATATAGTTAACATTACTGTATTATACACTTAAAAATGGTTAGGATGGTAAATTTTACATTATGTGTTTTATACCACAATTAAAAAAAAAACTATATGTGGAAATAGTAGTATGGTTGTCATTATAAGTTGTTTTTTGAATTATATTTCAAACAGCAAAGATAAAATGTGTATTTTAGATATATTTATATGTATGCATATGTGCATATCAGTCACATTTACATATTTTAAAAATAGTTATTACAAATTAAATATATATTTATAAGCTACAGTATCTACCCAATAAATATTTTATACAATGTAAAACAGAAAAAAAAGAGAAAAAAAAAACAGCCTACCTTTTCTCAAAAGTACTGTTCACAGAGGCCTTAATTAAGGGTGCTCCTATTGCATACCCCAAAGCATATCCAAGTATTCCTGCAGCTTCCACAAGGCCTATAAAATGGATACTGAACATCAAACAACTAAATAACCCAACTTTGTTGTAAAAAGATAAAAATTATCTCACTGCAATGGATTATTTCTGAAAGCTTCATGGAATATTCTATTAGTCTCCAAAGAAACACAACCAATAGGATATTGAGAGAGAAACAGAGAGACAGAGACAGAGACAGAGAGTTAGAGAGGGAGGCAGAGATTTTAAGGAAGTGGTTCATGAAATTGTAGGGCTGGCAAATCCAAATTTGTAGGGCAGGCTGGCAGGCTGGAAATCCAGGTAAGAGTTAATGTTATAGTCTTGAGTCCATAATTAAGTCTTAAATCTACAGGGCAGGCCAGCAGCATGGGAAAACTCAGGCAGAGTTTCTACACTGTAGTCTGGAGACAGCATTGCTTCTTCTTTGGGAAACCTCAGTGTGTTCTGAAAGGCTTTAATTGATTGGATGAGGCTCACCCATATTATGAAGGGTAATCTGCTTGATTCAAAGTCTACTGCTTGTAAATATTAGTCACATCTAAAAATTATCACAGAAACATCTAGACTGGTGTTTGACCAAACAACTGGTTGCCATAACCTAGCCAAGCTGACACATAAAATTTATCATCATACATATTATTCAATGCACATATTAGAAAAACTCAGATAATTTTGTAATTCACTGTACCTTATTTAATCTATATATTAATGTAATATAAATAAATATACATATATTTAATACAAATTCAACGGATCTTATTTCAGTTTAATTTGTGGTACTAAAGCAAGATGATACTCTAACATAAACATCACCTTTGAATCCTTCACTTTAGCTGCCAGGGTGGCAGGAGGTAGCAATAAAGTAAGCTACTCGCTGTAGTGTATACATGTGTTTTAACTGCTATTCAGTAGAACCATATGTAAAACAAACAGATTTGTTGCCACCATCAGCCAACGGTAATGAATGGCTGCAATTATTTTCTAAAAACAAACATAAATATAAATATTATCTATTTTAGTTTATTGACATGACTTTCCTTACCTCTGGTGGAAAAATTATTATTTTAGTGAAAAATGTTATTTTCTGTTAAGTCACCTTCACAATAAGTATGTAAAAACAACTTTAAATATTTTTCCAAAAATGATAGTTAGATAACCCTGTATAAGAAGATGATCTACCAGGACCAGAAGCTATTACAATATAAAGAGGTACAGATTACTGTACTCCAGGGCTACTTATTGTGTGATACACTAGCATGAAATATTATAAAGAGAGGATACTACACTGTAGTTAATTAAATAGCACATCACTCCTCTCCTTGATAGGATGAATGAGATTATGTTTTCATTAACTTCAAAATATCAAAGCTCCCCCAAACGATTGTGTTAATGTACGTAAAGAGCTTAGTACAGTAATGATTATTTCAGCACCACACTGAATCTTGCTCTAAGGAAGCATAAACAATGTTTCTATTCCCTTATGGACATTATGGCAGCAACATCCCACTATATCCTTGATCTTAGCCAAAAGGCCGAGAAGTGATACCCCCCAAATCCTTAAAGTTAAAACATACAACTACTCGAGCAATTTAATCTGGTAATTTGAGATTTTTTTTCCTAGCGAAATGAACCGCAGCCTAAATAGGTTGATAGGATGAAAATATATAAAAATCATATTAGAAGGGGAAATAACTTGCCTAGATAAATACCAGCTGAGTGTGTGGCAACGCTGTTATAAATAAAGGTTATTCCAAGGACATAAAGAGGTATAGCTGCTATTCCCTGCACACTCTGCCCAAGGATGAAGAAAGTCATATATTTTGATCGGAATGATAATGAAGCTTTCTTGCAAGCCTTGACCATCTTCATTTCTTGGCAAATATCTTTTGAAAAGATAATTATATTTTTGTTAAACGAGTCAAAAGTTAAACATACAACAAATATGCAGTATCTTCTATGAAATGTTTTACCTTTTATAAGCTATTTCCACCATTATGCTTTTATTTTAGTTAACACTCATTTATATTGAATGTAGTAGTTCTATAATCAATCATGTTCTCAGAAAAAAAGCAACGATAAAAGAAAATTTGTGGGAATACTGGAAAATATGCGCATATTATATCCAAATATAAATGTGTATGCATGATTATACGTATATATTACTTATGTGTGCATAAGTATATATATACATATATGTATATATGTATATACACACACATACACACATATTCCTCTTAAATTTAGCATCTGGTACCCCTGAGTTTTGACCCCAGGGTAAAAGTATTTCTAATGTCCTAAATTATCTGAATTACTAAAGATTACCTTCTGAGTTTAGTTCTAGATCCACTTCTTCAGCAATCTTCACATTAACTTTGTGTCACTAAATAGTTTCCCATTTTAGACCCACTAACTTCTAGAATACAGGTGCATAAAGACAAGGCATTATACAATAAAAATTTCTCTCTGTTAGAGTTACTCATTATATGGTAATGTACTAGATTTTAAATTCCCTTTAGGTGACAGTGTATTCCTTATGCTTTTTCAAATTCACATGGTTGTAAATCAATAGTAAATAAATGTTTGTTGGAATTACATTTGTCATTAGATTGGTAGATCCACGTAATGCTAATTAGATCATTCTGACTGTCTATTTTGATTGGAATTTAACAAATGCTCTTAAAATATTAGTGGAAAACTGGTAATAGTATAGATTGCAAAATAGTACACAAATGGAAATTTTCAGGTGGTTCAGTATCCACAGAGAATGAAACTTGATCCCACGTCAAATGGGAGGAGGTCTCTAGAATTGTGATCCAAAATACTGATGATTCAATTTTACATAGACATATTAACTTGTGGTGATATCAGTATCAATCTGATATTTCCAACACCCTAGCTTCTTAGTTCCTTGAACTCCTCTCCGTTCATGTACTTGTATTCCACTTACCCTAGCTACTCATTTTAAACTTTCGGAAACAAAAACTACAAACCTTCCCTAATTGTAAGCATCCTACACTCAAACTCTCTCTATTTTTCCAGATCACTCCTTCCAGTAACCCAGTTGCTACAATCCTTAAAACTCACCAGGACCTATAATCAATCCATTGATCCTGCTCCTTTTCACTATCTCAATGTCCCCTTCATCTCCTTACTTCTCTCATTATCATCTTAACACTTTTAAATCCTTTGTTCTCTTTCATATCATGCAATCCCTTAGTAAAACTTCAGCCCTGGTCAAATTAAACTCTTCTCCCTACTCTACACCTACGCTTTCAAAGTTGAATGAGGCTGGAGGGAAACACACAAAGATGCAAATCTCACTTTGAATGAATGATTATTAAACTCAGGTAGGTCCTTCACCCTCCTGATAATCAAGTACATCCCTAATCTACTACTCTTGTCTCCTTCTAGAAAAAAAACATTCAACTTGTTTCCCTTCTCCTAAGGATCATGGTCCTGAGATTCCTGCTGCCCAACATCTGAAAACAAATGTCTTCTACCAGTAGGATAAAACTAAGCTTTTAGTGCCCTTCTTGAAATTATAGTCCAAACAAGGGATTTTTTAAAGTGAAGAAGGGCACTTGGATCTTGGGACTCTCAGCCTTCAGAGCGGTGAGAAATAAATTTCTGTTTTTTAAACCACCCAGTCTATGATATTTTTGTTATAGCAGCCCAAACTAACTAAGACACGAGGAAAATCAAAAATCTTTGTTGTGAATTATAGAAGGGAACTGAAAAAAAGATCAGGGGAATGGATCCATTTGAAAGTATAACTGAGGTTGAAAGTAACAAATTCACTGTGGGACTAAGCTGCCCTCTTGTGTGATTTTTCTCTAAAACACTCATCAGCAGCCCAGGTATAGATACAAAAGAAAGGTATACGGTTGGATCAAAAGTTTTCCAGACCAGGAACAAGAAAGGACAATGGGACAGAGAGCTTAGTATAATGATTAGAGTATATCTGAAATATTCTAACATGTCATATTAAGGAACATAAAAGAAGCTACAAATGAAAGAAAGTAACAACAAGGAGAATCTGATAAAGGGAGAAAGTAGACGTCAATACACTAAAGGTTCCAATGAAAGGAAAGAACTGATGTTTCTTTATATAACTGAACATATAACTGATGTTATATGAGTGAGTTAGAAGAATTAGTGGATATAATCAGACAGTGAGATAACAGATATTTAGGAAGTTCTTAGTAACGTGACAGTGCACTGCAACCATGGATATGTTGGGTGTTCAATTATATGAAGAGATCTAGGAACTAAAGATCAGAGTGTGATACAACTGTTTGCATGAACTAGAGGAGAAAATTGGTTTTAACTTCTCAAGGATTTGGTTTACTATGATTTCTACATGTTAGTTGATGCATAGGGACTTAAGACCAATTTGTCATTAGTACAGAAAACTGAGATGGGGTAGAGGGGGCAGAGAAAGGGAGTGTAAGGTGGTGATAAATGGACTGCTCCAAGGTTCAGGCCAGTCATACAGGAAGATGAGTATGGCAGGTAACTAGGGAAAATAGAGAATAGAATAGGAGAGATATTCAGAAAAGAATAAGAGAAGGATCCCCCCCCCAAAAAGGATGAAAGAAGAAAATACAGAAATTAAAAATATATACATACATAAACTGAAGTGCGTACATAGAGTAGAAAATTAGTTATGTAAGAACTAAACTTTTCAACAAAATGAGTGAAATATCTGCATAGATGGGTGTATGAAATAAGCACTTCTACCTGCAAAGACCATTTATTTACTTTATTTCTGCTTCTCTAACAACAAGCATAGGGTTACCCAGTAAATACACTGAATGGTTGTTGTTAGATAAATTACGTGTTCCTAATCACAAGCAGAAAATAAAATATGCAGAATCTAGACACTATAAAGACAACACAAAGGAAGAAAGACTGTACTATTTCTACTCTCATTACTCCTGAGTACTCATCAAGCAGCATTTTTAATGTCTCAAGCAGTGCTTCCTAACTTTTCACCCTTTCTGACCAGAACAGGGTTAAGGGAAGAATAGGAGTAAAGTGTTATCCATTCCCTTCTTCCCATAAGTCATCTTCTAATTCAATTAGCTGTCCATTATACAAATATAATAAATATATTACAAATATATTCTACAAATTAATAAATGTATTTATTCTACATATAGTCTACAAATATAATAAAGATTATAAATATGTGAATATTATATATTTCATAAATTATATGATATATATCATATACATATCAGTATATTATTTATAATATGAATTACATAGTATATATTGCTAAATATCTTAATATATTATATAAATTATATTTAATATGAACTATTTTTATTTATATTGTAAACACACAGCATAAACACACATCACAAACATACTTTTAAACATCATAAACATGTATATACACACATACATACATATAGAGACATCCTCATGCCTTTTCCATCATTTCTTGCTAAAGCCCAGTTTAAAGTTTCCAAAACTGGTAAATGCATTCCAACACTTTTATAAGCCTATACATAACAAGAAAGTCCCTGACACAAAAGTGTCAGAAATAGTGCTATGAACTTCAAATAGCCTTTTTATCTACTGGGAGTAGCAAAAAATTGTGGAATAAATAAAAAAAAAACAATGAAGAAAGCAAAGAAGCCTCTAATCTTTCCAGATTCGAAGTCCTGTGTCAAAGGGCAGCACCCATTTTGAAATGGCAGAAGTAGCTAGAAAAGTTCTGACTTTTTGTGTGTGTCTGTGTAAGTTTGGTTATCTTTGTCTTTGTACTTGTGTATATGTGTGTTGAGGTCAAAATAAAGGGATCAATTTAAGTATACTGTGGAAGACATAAATCAAAAGATTTATAATATATATGAAAATTGATAAAAGAAAACCAATTTCACAAAATAATTATCCCAAATATTATCCCAAATATCATCCAAAATATTCTTTCATCTTACTAGGCCCATCTCTTAGATGAAAGGGTATATGATCATGAGAAGATGGGAGAATGACATACATGTTACCAGGGAGCTACCATTAGTTAGCTTAATAAACTTGATCATATAAATAGATATAGATGAATGAATGTACAGACAGATAAATATCACAGTCTATTTTAAGTTCCTAGAGCCAATGGTTTAAATGAATAATGATTTGATGTATGATAGTATCTTTTAAAACCTTACCTTCAGTTTCTACCGTCATTTTATAATTTCCACCACTAAAGTATGGAAAAGCAAATAAAAGTGATCCAGATCCTACTAAAAAGGAGGAAACTGTAATCCATCCTAGTATGTTTCCTTTCCCTCCATAATATGCTATAAACACTACTACCAGGCAAGATGAAATATCATAGGTCAATGACAACACTAAATTCTCAGTGGTTTTCAGATGATTCTCTTTCTGAAAATTGTCAGTGCTCAGATCTACAAGACCAAACACAATACCTAAAATGTAAAAAGAAAAAAAGAAAGCAATAATATGCATTAAATTATCTTTATAAAGACAAAATTGATCATCATTATAATCATTGAAAAACAAAACAATTTGCAATGACTTAAGTTTATTTTACATTACTCTGAATGTTTAAGATCTATAAATACATAATAATTCTTTTTCTAAAACACTAATAGGTCTTAACCTCTATGAAATATTTGCTAATTGAATTTTTGTAACTATTTTTAAACTATATGAGTAATATACTGAAGAATATGCTCTTTTTAATCATCTCAGTACTGATCTTTATTTTAATTATGATGTTTCAATTATTAAAAAATGAATAAATAACAATCTAATGAATATTTGTTTATCTCCCATCCAGAATAGGAAATAAAACATTATCAAAATAGTTGAAACCCAACATGCACTCCCTAAACACATTCTTCTCTCTCACTCTATAACCCATATCCAATATTTGGAGTTTACCATTTCTGAGCCGTTTTAACACTATTTTTGACAACGTATATATACATCCTTTAACAATATAGAATATAATTTGTCATGTTCTTGAATAGTAAGTAAATGGTATCATATATGTGTATTTCTATAACTCAGCATCCAACTGGGAAAAATAAACATACTGAATATTTGAAACAGAAAGAAATTGGTATCAGTGTTGGTTACAAAAGTAATACATTTGTTGGAGTGAAAAGAAAAAATAGCTACTAATCAAAACTCATGATATAAATGCCACTAAAGTTGCTGGAGTAGTGACAGCTACTGCTGCTGCTACTGCTGTTGGAACTGCAATCACTACCTCTTTGTAGGAAGCCAGGACCCACACACCTATTAATGCTATGAAATTTAGCTATCTCATAGTCACCTGCTGTTTCTGCTGCTCTTACAGTTGCTTGAGCCAGTGCCCATGAACACTGTACTGCTGCATCATCCACTGTTGTTGCTGATGGAGCTTTATTTATTCCTGTCTATAAATCCAGGAGCCTTCACTTACCCAGTATTGCTGCTGCTGCCAAAATCATCACCAGAATAGAAAGAGAAAAAAGAGAGAGGCTTCCCCCTGCCCCTTTTTCAAATGTACTGCCACAGCCTCTTACTGGCAACACCTAAGTGGAAGCCAGCTGGCAAGGAAGTCTGGTAAATGTAGTTTACAGGCTGCCAGTCCCCTTGGAAATAGGAGTGAGTCCAGAAGGGCAACAATGGAGTGCATGGCCAACAAATAACTTGAAGAGTTCACCCTCTGGACTACTTAGGACACATTTTCACCCTTCTTCCCATATTTAAACTTCCATACCAAATTAATAGCAACATAATCATGCTTCTGCCAAACATGTTGCAATTATCATTCTTACAAACAAAGATGTTCTCACTTTTTCCCCAAAAAGGGAGACACACAGTCCAATCAGTCACCATATCCATTTCAATGTAATTTTAACCCTTCTTCTAGTTGAATCACAAACCTGAATGGGTTTTCTTTAACATAAAAATTAAATTGTAAGGTATAAATGGTATAAGTAAATAAATAATTAAGCAAAGATGTAGGCCTAACTAAATCTGTGAGGGAACTGTATTGCAGAAGAAACCATAATCAGACCCAGAACCACAGCAGTTTAACAGACCAAAACCAGCAAGAAACAAGATATAGAAACTTTGCTGCACCTAAAAGCATTTTCTTCAACTCTCATTTTTTTTTTAACATCTTTATTGGAGCATAATTGCTTTACAATGGTGTGTTAGTTTCTGCTTTATAACAAAGTGAATCAGTTATACATATACGTATGTTCCCATATCTCTTCCCTCTTGCGTCTCCCTCCCTCCCACCCTCCCTATCCCACCTCTCTAGGTGGTCACAAAGCACTGAGCTGATCTCCCTGTGCTATGCAGCTGCTTCCCACGAGCTATCTATTTTATGTTTGGTAGTGTATATATGTCCATGCCACTCTCTCACTTTGTCAATTCTCATTTTAAATGTGGCCAAGGAGGATATTGGCCAAGGCAAGGAATGTCCTGTCAGTAACTGTGTCCGTCTCTGGGGTTGGGGTATTAATTCCTCTTCTAATTCAGGAATATTCTGTAGAGACAAATTTGTAAAGTTATCTTCCACAATACTCTTCTATAAAATAGTAAGGGAAAGAGGAAGAGAAAAAAATTAAAAATTGAAATACATACACACACAAATGTATATATGTTTGTGTGTGCGTACACTTAAAACAAGAGAAAAATGCATAGTTGCTACAGTTTTTATGTCTCTAAATGGTTATGAGACCACAGTTGATATTTATAACTTCCTCCTTCCAAAATTCACCCTCTCTTCTTCCTCTTGATCTCAGATAACATATATAGGTTACTATCATAAAGCATATGCCTCACTCTACAGGACAGTACCCAAACTTTTGACTGTTGTCTCCTAGCTGAAGCCTCATCTGAGTCTTCAATAGGACATTAAAATTATCTATAACGCCAAGAGTTTCTGGTTATTGAACTCTGTAGTAAGACCAGTGAATTCCATGAACATGAACTTCTTGATGTACTTCTTTTGCTGTAAAACGAGTTCCTTCGTTAAAAGCAATGTGATACTACATAAGATGATTATGATGGTGTATGAGGCATTCATTAAGTCCAATTATAGTTGTTCTGGCAGAACTGTGGTGATAAAAGAAGAACCCAGATCTAAAATAAATATCTATTTCAGTGATGAGAAATTATTGCCCACTCTATAATAGAAGCAGATAACATAATCAACCTGTCTCCAGATAGCTGGTTGGTTTCACTAGGGAATGGAGTTATTTCCTGGATTGTGTTGAATTTTCCTGGTGGCAATTCAGGCACTCCAAAATGCAATAGCCAGATCAGCTCTGGTGAAGATAAAGCCTTGCATTCAGCTCTCATATAAACTCTTATCTTTGATGTGATTGTCACTATAAATATGAGCCCATTGAACAAGACATACAATGGCAGAGGAAAGAGGCTGATTAATATTCACAGGATAGTTGTCTATCTACTTCATTATTGAGAGCTTCCTCTGCAATGGATTTCTTTTGGTGAACATTCACATAGGATAACTTTGCCCATTCAGAGACACATACCACTTACCCAACCCTTTCCTAGTCACCAAATGGTCAAACCGTTAGTCAAAGGCAGCCTGGTATCTAGGCAATACAGACAATCAGATGTACTCTCCAATGTTTTGCCCACTGGAAGGACTTCCTTTTTCCTCTGTTTTTCAGGGCTATAATGCTTCATATAGCATTATACTACAGCAGACTTTCGTCTTCCAAAAACCACAAGTTCACCAAAGATTATGTTTTTTCTTAGTAGTGGGTGGTAGAAATGAAAAACTTTTCCTTCATTTGAGAAGAGGTAGCCCTGCATACTCCATACCAGTTGGTCCCTAGAGACATCACTGAAGTGGCAGGCATATTTTGGGTGTATAAGATATTATCTCCCAGGACAGATTTTACGTTAGTCATTCTGGGAAGGCTGGAATCTGATTCTAGCTATGAGTCTAGTAGCAATAAGGGATGGTAGGGTGGGTCATGAGGGCAATCAGCATTCCCTTAACTCAGGTGAAGTAAATTCAGTGTCTCCAAGCAAGGAATTGCTTCTTTTTGAGACACAGCAGGAATAGTTGCTCCTACTGGGAAAGGAGGTTCAGGATTTCAGAGTTTACGATTGTTGGATTCACAGAATTCCACCCAAATGCCTTTGTCCCAATTCTCAGGGTTCCACTCTTCTCCAATCAATGCCCCAACTCTCACATAAGTGATCTCATAAATTTATGAATTCAACTTATGTTGTAATTCTGAAAGTGTGAATACGGGTTGGTACTGTTCCGGATATGCAGTATGTGCCTAAAAGTGATAAGATTCTCACAGAACCATCAGAAAAGCTCATGCATTTCTAATCATGCCCTAAACTTCTCATTTTCTTTCTGTGAATTTTCCAGTGCAGTGAGAAGCAATCAACTCCAAAATCTTTGTAGTCAAAAGTTCCACCTTAGGACTCAATTGCAGAAGCTATTTGTCTCCCAAAGTCTTGCCTCTAGTAAGAACTTTATCCCAGGCAACATTTTAAATAACTCTTTTAAGTCACTACATGCCACTGACTTCCAGTGTACCATTTTCCACAGGCACAAATATTGCTTTTTTCATTGCTTTCAAGCCCAATCAGGTCAGATAACCAATTCCAGATTCCCATCTTTAAGGGTTGTTTTGTTTGTATTTTTCCTGGTTCAATGCCTGGTATGGAGTACTACATAAAAAATCATATAATTTTTGTAATTTATAAACCAACTAGTTTTATTACATTAGTGAAGCTAAAAATTTAGTCAAAAACTTTTAAAATATCTTTATATTATATATCATGATATTTACAAAATAAAGGGATATTATTCTCGTTATACACTCAGATACTTTAACCAATTTTTTAGCCATACTTACCTCTAATAAAATGTTAATTCATATTTTTTCTGAAGAATATATTTTAATATGATCTTATCTCTAATTGTTCTTATAAAATTAATTCTAATTCAGAGTTGCTTTTTATAGTTTTGCAGTAAAGAGTTAACTCAGGCCTGGGTTGCTCAAAAAAAGGCCTGTCTTCAAGACTGGTCTTTGGTTGGCTCCTGGGAGATGACTCTGAGCCCTTGGAATATTCTGCCATATAAGATTGCTTTTATATGCTGGAGGCCTTGAGCCACACAGTCCCATTTTGGTCAGACAGTTTATGTTAACAACATGATTTATGGTGAATGCCTTCTTTGTTGGGTGTGAGGGATGGGGTAATAGAATCTGAGTAGCTGAGGTCAGTCACACAGATGCTACATGCCTAGAGGACTGACACCCCCTCAAAAACAAAAACAAAAACAAAAACCCTGGACACCAAGGCTCACATGCGCTTCCTTGGTTGGCAACTCTTTGCACATGTGTTATCACACGTTGTTGCTGAGAGTATTAAGCATATCCCTAGTATTAATTCCACTGGAAAAGGACACATGGAAGCTTGGCCTGGTTTTTTCTGGACTTTGTCTCATGTGCCTTTTCCCTTTGTTAATTTCAATCTGTATCCTTTCACTATAATAAATCATAAACATGAGTATAACATCTTTCTCTGAGTCCTTCTAGTGAATCATTTAGCCTGAGTGAGGTCTTAGAGATCTCCAATATAATAGTTAATAAATTTGAAGTTGTTAAAGCCTCCAAATGACTCTTTACTGCAGATCATAATATTTTCAGTGAAAAAACACTCTTTATAAGTGTGCAAGTATCCCATAAGCTCAAAGAAAACACTACTAAATAATGTCTTCAGTTATATTTTTGTACTGAAATATTTCAGACAAAATACTCAATTCAGAGAATCTTTCTTTGACAAATACTTTACAAGACAAAGATCTTTAAATAGGTTGTCTCTATGATTATTTTGAATGTTTCACCACATTTAAGTGCCCAAAGCCATAGGCCTCCTTAATTTCAATTCAATATATGAAAATGAATCATTGTAATTCACTAAATTAATATAATAAAAAATAAAAGCCACATGAACATCAAAATGCAGGAAAAGCATCTGACAAAATCTAACCCCCTTTCATAATAAAAACACTCAATGAACTAGGAATAAAAGGCAACTTCTTCAAATCGATGAAGTACATATATGGAAAACCTAGAGCACACTTAAAAATTTAACTGTAGAGGTACCGTATGACTGAGCAATTTCACTCCTAGGTATAAATCTAGAGAAATGAAAATATGTGTCCACACAAATGCTTACACACAGTTCCAGTTCCACATGTAAAGAGCTTAGAAGTTACCACTATGTCCTAATAAGTAACAAACTGAACAGACTGAAAAATTAACACTCTTCTTGAATACATAAGAGAGGGGAAGACACAGGGCAAATTTGAGAAGATTTTGAATTCAACTGTCATTATAATTCATCAATCCATACATTTAAATTTTGTGTTTGATTTCCAGAAATATCTGTTCTGTGGTTAAAAGAAATGAGAGCTTATTTCAGGGCTTTGATGGGAGCCCTTGAATTCTCAGACTATAAATTGAGCTGAGAGTTAACAAACCTAAGTTTGTCATTTTCTCTTCATAAGTGCTTCAGGGCATTCAAAAGATTCCATCCAACACCAGAGTCCTTATAGTCATCATTACTACCATAAGGTAAACTACAGCATCCACTCGGCTTTCAAGGTACATGCTTCATTTAGCATTTCATCCCAATCAAGCATAGGTGATAGCTTGATTAATTATGATACCACTACATGCCAAGAACTACTACCCATCTTCCACTGGCAAAGAGCTCAGCACTTCACTCAAGATTACAGGCATAACAAAACCAATCCTAAAATTACAATTTTATGAGTATATCTTCTGGGACTACTCCTGATACCAATTCCATAACAGTCTGAATCCAATCAGAAGAGAGAAACCACACAGTAATTTGAACAAGAAAAGTTTAATATAAAGAATTATTAACTATAACAGGAGATTCATGTAACAAGGCATTAGCTAGTTAGATGTAAAGAGAATGCTAAAGAATATAGAAATAGCCCATATAGGGAACAACCACTCCCCCAGGGCTGAAAGGGAGCACTCAAGGGCTAAAATTCAGACCTTGCTGAAGAGAGCATAGCCATGGCTTATTGAATGACCAAGAAGTCACTGTGGTGCCATGCTAACAAAACTGGCAGGAAATCTATACTCTAAAACTTTGCGGTAGTTCTCCTTCTATGTGCTGGGGAAAGCTCTTCATGGGGGATGCCAAAGGAAGCTGCCAGCCACTGAGTGCTTCTGGCCACCATGCACTACAGCAGAGGGATACTGGAGAAGATGCAAGCACTGCAACAGCCTGATGACAGAGAAACCTGTATACACTGCAGGAGCTTGCCAACCAAACACACTGGAACCAAGAAGTAAAATTTCCTGTGTAATGGCTCTCCAGTACCTTCTACTGTTAAAATTTAACATTGTGACAGCTGGTAACGAAAAATATTTAAAGGGCCCAGGTCCATTTTCACAGAGCAGGCAAAAAGGATGAGTTTGGAGCTGAGAGGCAAAAAGCTGATACTAATATTGATATAGAGAGGCAATAAATCGACAAACTAATTCTGAAAGAGTTTGTGTAGGCACCCAATCATACATAAACTCTTTCAGAAAAAAGAAGAGAAAGGAATGCATCCAAATTAATGTAATGAGGCCAGTATAAACTGATACTAAAGACAGACAAAAACATTCCAAGAAAACTACAGACCAATACTCTCATTAAAAAAAATTCTTAGCAAAATTTTGGCAAATTGAATCCAGCAATCTATTAAAAAAGATAATAGGCCAGCAATAAGGGTTTATCCCAGGAATGCAAGGTTGGTTAAACATCCAAAAATCAAAACCACAATATATAATGTTAATAGAATAAATAAGAAAAACCATATCATGGTCTCAATAGATACAGGAAAAAAAACACTTGATAAAATTCAACACCACTGATGATAAAAATTCCCAACCAACTAAGAGTAAAAGGGAACATCTACAAATTGGTAAAGAGTATCCACAAAAACCCTGCAGTTAACATACTTAATTGTGAAAGGCTAAATGATTTCTACCTAAAATCAGGAAAAATAAATGAATATCTCTTTTCAGAACTTCTATTCAACATTGTACTGGAGGTCCTAGTCAGTGCAAGAAAGCAAGAAAAAGAAATAAAAAGCATACAGACGGGGAAGAAAGAAGTAAAACTGTCCTGATTCACAGCTGACATGATCATGTAGTTAAAAATCCTAAGGAATCTGCCAAAAGGCTCCTAAAACTAATAAATTAATACAGCAAATTTGCAGGAGAGAAGACCAAAATAAATAGATACACCATGGTCAGGCATCAGAACACTCAGTATTGTTAAGATGTCAATTTTCTGTAGAGGATGGACTTGAGGACATAAGGAGGGGGAAGGGTAAGCTGGGACAAAGTGAGAGAGTGGCATGGACATATATACACTCCCAAATGTAAAATAGATAGTTAGTGGGAAGCAGCTGCAGAGCACAGGGAGATCAGCTTGGTGCTTTGTGACCACCTAGAGTGGTGGGATAGGGAGGGTGGGAGGGAGATGCAAGAGGGAGGAGATATGGGGACATATGTATACATATAGCTGATTCACTTTGTTATATAGCAGAAACTAACACAACATTGTAAAGCAATTATACTCCAATAAAGATGTTAAAAAATATATATATAGGCTTAAGCTGATTGCAAAATGAATCTTTCATTGGGGTCTGGAAAATCTACTCTCCTAGCAACTATCTTTCAAAAAAAGAAAATTATATATATATATAAAATTCTAATTTGCTATTTGAGGTTTCCAGTAGAATGACTGTTTTGAGCAATAGTAATTTCTTTATTCTTTCTTATAATAAATCAAAAGAAAAAAAAATGTGAATTTTCTCCAAACCTATAGAATCAAAGAATACCCAACTAAAATCCCAGTAAGTTGTTTTACAGAATTAAACAAATTGATTCTACAATTAATGTGGAGAGGAAAAGTACCTAGGATAGTCAAAACAACTTTTAAAAAGAACAAAGTCAGAAAAGTACCTGATTCCAAAACATATAATAAAACCAGAGTAAACAATGCAATACAGCATTTGCATAAGTTAGACATATTAGTTCAATATAACAGAATAGAGAGGCTAGAAAAAGACTCTAGAGATTAGAATTTCAACAACAGTGTCAAGGTAATGCAATGGGTCAAAAGACAGTCTGTTTAATAAATCATGCTGGAATAAAGTATCCATATGGAGAAAAATGATTTTTGACCCTTTCCATACACACACAAAAAATTCATTCAAAATGGATCAGAGATCTAAACATAAGAGCCAAACCATAAAAATTCTAGAAGACAACAAAGCAGAAAATCTTCATGACGTTGAGCTAGGCAATACATTCTTAGATAGAAACCAAAAAGAATGAACCATAAAAAATTAAGAAACTGGACTTCAACAAAAGTGAACACCTTTTTCATCAAAAAGGCACCAGTTAGAAAATGAAAAGGCAAACCACAAGTTTGGGGAGAGAGAGGGAGAGGGTGGCAGGCAGGCAGGTATGGCCTGAGTCTGGTCATAAGGAATGATCCAAAAAACCCATGTCAAAGTTCAACATAGAGAATGAAAGACCCATATACTTTAAGACTGGCATGGACATAAGAAACAGGGAAAGAATGAGGAACTGTTGCAGATTAAAGAGGAAGTCTAAAGTACGACAACTAAATGCAACATGTGTTCCTGGATAGAATTTTGGACCAAAAAGGAAAAGGAGACAATATTGAGACAGCTGGCAATATGTGAGTGGGGGTACGAATTCATAACATGATGCTGGTGTCACACTAATATTCCTGACTGGGAGGGGTGTAAGGTGGTTATGCAGGAGCATGTCCTCACTTTGGGAAGATGCACACTGGAGTATTTAGCAGTGATGTGGTACCATGTCTGAAAAAGTCTATAAGTATAGGAAAGAAAAGGTGAAGGAACAAATGTGGTAAAATGTAAACAACTGGAGAACCTGGGTGAAGGGGAGGCAGGAATTCTTTGTATTGCCTTTGCACCCTTTCTGTATGTTTGAAATTGTTTAAAATGCAACAATAAATAAATGAATTGATAAATGGAAAATGAAGAATTCATTTATGAATTCATTTAAATAAATTCATAAATTCATTTATGAATGAAAGACTCAGTATTTATACCCAAACTGTGCTAATGATCTGTATGAAGTCAGTTAATAAGCAGTAGAGCTAAAAACCATTCACTGCAACCACTCGTTAAAAACATTCACTGGCTGCACATTACCCACCGAATAGGGGGATTATATTGAGATGATGCTTGTAAAGCACCTGACTTATTAACCCAGTACATTGATGGGAAGTAAACAACTTTTAGTATCCTTTCAGAATTCTCAGTCTGGTATTTAAAGACCTCCATAATGTGGCCACAATTTGTCTTTTTCTTCTTTTTTAATTTACTTATGTATTCAATACATATTTATTGTCTTTTCTGCCTCAGTCCCTATATTAGGTCCTGGGGAGACACGATGAATAAAATAAATATAATTACCGGTTTTGGTGGTTAGGTGAAACCATCATCCAGCCAAACTTGTCACTCACCATTCTGAAACAAGGCTTTCCTGCATCTGAGTGTTTATTTACCAGAACACTCTTTCATTCATTTCCTTATTCAATAAATATTCTACATCCCCAGCTATCACTGTACCTATTTGTCAAGGCATAATTCAAATGCTTCTTTCTCAAAGAAACTTCTTTGATGATTTCTCAAGACAAACTGATGACTATTTATTTGTTCCTCTCATATAGTACTTATCATATTTAGCCTTTTTATTGAAGTTACTTAGTCACAGCATTTTAGAGCAAAAAGAGATCATGTTTGGCAAACTGCAATATCAACCGTGTAAACAGGATGGTAAAGAATCTAGGTGTAATGGGAGTGGTGAGGGCTGTGGCCAAGTAGAAAATATACGCCTCCTCTAAAGGCATTCAAATTCACACTCTTCTTCAAACTGTGTGGGCAAAGATAAACACCTCTGAGTTTGGTTTCTCTGATATAGTTTGAGGTACCACTCCACCTCTTCAATCCACACATAAGGAAACAAGATCCAGGAGACAAGTGGCTTGGCCAGTGTGTCTCAAAATTGTGGGTAGAAGCAGAAACAACCTGGTGATCACAGATACTGTTTTCGACTTTATTTTAATCTCCCAAGTGATTCAGCCCTGAATGACGGAGCTTCTCAGGGCTGGTGACCAAACAACGGTTCAATGACTCAACGCCACCCTCCCTCCATCAGGCTATCTGGAGGCCAGGCCCTCTTCGCACACGGAGGGGGGATTATGTCCATCAGGTGCCTGATGAGGTGAAGTAAACCAGGCGGTGGCCCGTTTAACCTGCTTTGATTGCAGACGTACCTTGAGAACGCTGGAGAGTACCGCCACACGAAGCGGGGCCGCCACACCACACGTGGCTCCCCACGCACCTCGTCCCTCTTCCGCCTCCCCAACGTAGGCAACCCTCTGGCGCCCCGCATTGGCCCGCACCAGAACCACCTCTCCTCCACCCAGCCCCACCTCAGGCTTACATTGAGAGGTGACCAGGATGCAGAAGAAAATCAGGAAGCAACGGATGTTGTTAAAACGCTGACAGCGGGGAAAAGCCATACAGCCCAAGCCGCAGGGCCCCTCCAAACTCTCTTTCTGTTTTTCCCGTACCTTCTCGATACTGGGGGCCGTGGACCCAGCCTGGTCTCTTTCCCTTTTTTTGAAACTTCCGAACTTGATCAGGCTAGCTGTAAAGATCCTGAAGCGCGGGTATTTTCCCCTGGCTTTCCCGGCCTTGGCCTCCGAGGGCACGGTGTTCTCGGCAGGCTGGGCCAGGGCAGCCCGGGGCTCCACTTCCACTAGGGCTTCTTGCATGGCTCCGCCGCGGCCCGCTGAGGCAGGGGTCGTGGCTGACGCTGGGCGGCGCAGACGGGGCGGGCCGTGGGCTGCGGTTCCCACAGGCGCGGTGCGGCCTGCTCTCCTTGCTTCAGCGGAAAAGCCTGCCGGGCACGGACGTCGGGGAACTGGTGGCCACCCAAACCTCCAGAGGGAACGTTTCTCCTTGGGCAGGAGGCAAACGTCCCGCGGGGAGGCTGACAGTTGCCCTGGGAGAGCTTACAGGGCTGTTTCCTTCTTTGCTTCCACGTGGGGAGGGGGAGGGGGTGGAGCGAAAGCTAGTACGACTAGATTCTGCTAACTGCTCACACAGGGGCCGCCGGAGGAACTCTAATGGAAAGGATCCATTAGATATTTTGATCCACTAGCATCAAAGGATGCTACTACTTATTTAATACTTTCTCGTTAGGAAGCAAGGAAAGAGAAATGTTCAATGATGGGACAGTAGAACTGTCTCCCAGTTTACCCAGACTTATTTTATCGTGGTGTTTTTTGAACTGGATGATCTTGCTAGAAACAACCTGAAAATTGTTAAATGACCAGGAGAAATCAGAAGACATGAAAAAGAAACTTCCTTTCCATTAGAGTAGGGTTGTTTTTGTACCTGGGAAAGTAAATCACTTTCCCATTCCCCTATTTAGGGAGGAAAATAATAATCCTTTCTGTTCTTAACTAGGGATAGAGTTTCCAGGACAATAATTTCTATGTGTAAAACACTTCACTTAGAGGAGCAAATGGATGAAAACCAGCAAGATGAAAAAACAATGTACTTTCCCAGGCACAAAAATCTTTCTGAAAAGAAAGAATGTAAGAGAATATTACCAGGATATGAAACGTGTGTTTTTATGTAAAAATGCAATTTCTTATTGGTTTTCTTTTCTTAGGCAGAAATACAAGTTACTCAGGACATATGTATGGGGAGGATGACTTTCCAGGAGAAATGAAACTATCTTTCCTCCCCTGGATTAGACGTTGTGTTATCAAAAACAATCCAGCTCTTCAACAAGTTTTTGTGCTGCTAAAATGGTACTGGGGCTGGTAGACCAGGGGAAAAAAATCACTGAGAAGAACTGCGGAGGAAGGTACCAGAGACACCACCATTGACCTGAGGCTGGGCTTTCTTCAGCAGAGCTATATGCCCATTGGTGAATGGAAATGTTATTTTGCCTATACTAAGAAACTTAATTTGTCAAATATATGTAACTACATACAGAGGAACAATGCCCTAGTTTTCCCATGTTCATCATACTCAACTAGGATTCTCCCTTCATATTGCTTCCTGACATTAATAAGCATAAAGGAAACAGAAAGCCTAGGAGGTAGGAAAGGGGTTGGACTCTTATTCTTGTGCTTTGGTACCAGACTGGGCACTGCCTGAGAGCAGGATGGAAAAGATAGCTCTGATCAAAATAAATGGTACTAGTACTTTTACGTCTACTCAAAATACAGAGAGCCAAACTGAATGTTACCCCCACTCTAACAACAACAATAACCAAAGGGAAAAAGCAAAAAGAAAGCTAGATAATTTTTTAAATTATCACTTTTTTGAGCCCAAAGCAACCAGGTGAAATGATTCCAAGGATACAAACACCTTGGAAGAAGGATGAGACTCACAAACTGTTTCACCTTTGGCAGAGCACAGAAGGAAGAAGTAGCAACCATAAAAGAAGACAGGAAGAAAACACCTGAAATTTTAATGAATACGTAAAGGCTAAGTGAGGCTAGCACAACAGTTTAGAAACCTTAGGAACCTCAGACACAAGGGGAATCTACACCCACTTACCAGATCTTTGTTATTCAAAAGAATAAGTGTGCTCTCCTCAATGAAGAAAGCATTTAATGGTGATAGGTTGCCACTAAGGGAGAAGCAGGAATACTCGCTCATCCTTGTACCCTCCAGCTCTGTATTCCTGACGCTTTTGGAATGCAAAGCAAAAGCGGTTCTGCCTCTGAGATTCCTGCCCCCTAACCCCTGGTAAAGTTTAGATGTTACAGGGAGAGGGACAGAACAAAAGCCATTTGTCATTGAGGGAGGGGCAGGAAACCATCCTGTCCTGTGGTCCACCCAGAAGTTGGCTACCACCAGAAGAAAGGGTAGAAATAAAAACTATCTTCCAAAGAGGGAGGGACAAGAACATCATTCCTTCCCAAGGACTGCCACCAAAACAAGGCAAAGTCCAACCCTTGAAGCTCAGGCACTCAGGGCCTAAGATTGAGACTGGACTGGGGAACTTAACCCCTGCTTCCATTATGAGTTTTGCGTGAGTAAAAAGCAATAGCATTCCACCAATATAAGTGGGTCATGAGAGGAAAGGGAGACCCAATCTTTGGTGCCTGAAAGCTGAGGACGGAGTAGTAACACTGACCAAAACCTTCAAGTACTCCAGGTTTCACATGATACATAAGGTAGCTGCAGTCCCCATTAGAAGAATTTTAACCCTGTGGTGCACTGAAGATAAATATAGGAAAAACAAAACCCAAATCGAACTCTACTTCTGTCAGCATTGACAAACCTACACTAATAGCCAAACAAAAGAAGAATCATTGTTTCTAGATATAAATACATCAGTCTCCAATATTCTTTTATATACAATGTCTGGAAATTAGTATTAAATGGTCTAACATATGTATAATTGAGGTACCAGAGAGAAACAATGAGGTAGAAGAATTATTTGAAGATATAATGGTTACAAATTTTACAGAACTAATGAAAGATATAGAACCACATATGCAATAATCTCAGAAAACTCCAAGCAAGATAAATACACTTAAACATACCATAGTCAAGCTGGTAAAAATCAATCCTAATTAGGGATGTTTAAAGAAAGTCAGAAAAAATAGAAACATAACTTATGGAGCTATTAATTTTTAAAAAGTTATAATATCAGAAACTATGCAGGCCAGAATACAATGAAACTATATCTCTAAAATGTAAAAGAAAAAAGATCCAACCAAGAATCCTTTATTCAGCAAAATATCTTTCAAAAATGTGTATGTAATGTAATACAATATGTCATTAAAAGACAAGATCTACATGGTCATTTTAACAGATGCAGAAAGAGCATTTGAAAATATTCTTCACCCTTTCATG
Organism: Balaenoptera physalus; assembly: GCF_965194825.1. Taxonomy (NCBI): domain Eukaryota; kingdom Metazoa; phylum Chordata; class Mammalia; order Artiodactyla; family Balaenopteridae; genus Balaenoptera; species Balaenoptera physalus. The sequence goes on along the minus strand of NC_138890.1, from coordinate 94,731,628 downwards.
ATAAAAAACACTCAAGAAACTAAGAATAGAAGGGAACTTCTTCAAACTGATAAATGGTATCTGTGGAAAACTTCCAAATCATATTTAAAATGGTGAAAGACGAATGCTTCCCTCCCTAAGGTCAGGAACAAAACAAGGATGCCTAATCCTGCCATTTCTATTTAACATTGTACTGACAATTTGCTATAAACTGAATGTTTGTGTCTCCCTAAATTCATATTGAGATTCTAACTCCCAATGTGATGGTATTTAAAGGTAGCGCTTTTGGGAGGTGATTAGGTCATGAATGCAGACCCTCATAAATGTAGTGTAGAGCCCTCATGAATAGGATTAGTGTCTTTATAAAAGAGAGCCCAGAGAATTCTCTCTGAGGAGTTAAGAGGGTAAATCTTTAAAGTTCTCATCACAAGAAAAAAAATGTGTAACTATGTGAGGTGATAGATATTGACTTAACTTATCATGATCATCATTTTCCAATATATACATATAGCAAATCATTATGTTGTACACCTAAAACTAATACAATGTTATATGTAAATTATATCTCAGTAAAACTGGGAAATAAAAAGAAATAATATGAAGTCTGTACAAACTCTTCCAGAAAACAGAAGAGGGAACAACAGTATAGTAATTGCAAGAAAAAGAGAGAATAATAAAAACAAGATATTACTGTTTCTATATGTGTTCATAATATTTCTTAAGAAAATAAATCCAAGAGCTCTCACAGTTATATTACTAGTATTTGCAAACTTTAGGGATAATTGAGTATAGAATGAATTTGTTTATATGCTAAGATTCCACTATCATAATGCAATAAAATTCTGTTTTTGCAGAAAACTATGGCACTAGAACAGCATCTAGTTTTTGCTTGTCCAGTATACTAAATTTTTTAAACCACAGCCTATAATAAAAACATATTTTACACTGCAACTCAGTACACACATATACACACCCATAATGTGTATATGAGTGTATATATGTATGTGTGCATATGTGTGTATGACTGAAGCACAAACATACGCATGACTGAAAAACTCATAAACAATACATTGTAAATTAATTTTTAATATTGGTAGCAACCTTCTAAATGAAAAACACAGGCCTAGAATATTTTTCTTTCTCCTAAAGTTTTCTTAATAGAAAGTTTCAACAAACTAACTGAGGTTCTGCAGACTTAAAACTACTCTAACACAGTATGTGCTCTAGACACAATTCCCCCTTAGGGTTTAAGGTCGAGACAACTAAATTAGTTATCATACCCTTTCTAAAAATTTACCAGTATTTTGTTTGGTTTTGTTTTGTTTTTAGGCTATGCTGTGGGGCATGTGGGATCTTAGTACCCTGACTAGGTATCGAACCCGTGCCTCCTACACTGGGAGCATGGAGTCTTAACCACTGGACTGCCAGAAAAGTCCCCAAAGCTTACCAGTGTTTTATTTGCATAGTTTATTAAAATATTATTATTCACTTTTTACTTCCTTTCCCCTCAATTAAAGTTTTGTCAATGTTGTTCACGACAGATAAACAGACTTTTATTAAACATCTAGTGGGGAAAAAATGGTTAACTGCAGGGTTTCTCACACCTGTGCTGCAAGGAGATTTAACGTGTCGGGGATAACACTTCAAGTAACTGTTGATACATTAGTACAAAAGATAGCTTAGCTATGAAAACAAAACTAGGTCCTAAAATTTTATGGAAATAATGTAGGTTCCATGATGGCAAGAAAGACTTCTAGCATGGCCTAGTTGCAGGATAGATGTTTAATAAAACATAACTTTTGTTATGAGGTCATCGTCTGAATCAGTACTGTATTCACTTCTTTCCTTCACCTCTTTCCTCTGAAAGTAATAATAACATGGCTAATGTTAGTCTAGAATTGGTCAGTACTTGAAGAAACCTGTACAAAGCAATCCTAAATGGGAGCTCATTGACAAACATTACTGGTAAAACACTGACTAGTAATTTGGTTCTTGATTCTATCCTTGATCTATCACATGTAATTGAAGAGACAATTTTTAATGGAGTTTAAGAACACACTCAAAATTTTGTTGGTTTATAATCGGTTAGAATCTCATGTGCCTCAGCAAATTTCCATCAATTCTACAGTCTATATCAGATCACCAGCTAAACCATAAATACATAACCTTGACTTCACATTAGAAATACTTAGGAAGCTTATAAAAATCTCAATACCCAGGTCACACTCAGGCCAGTTAATTCAGAATCTCTGGTTGTGAGGCCCAGGAATCATTATTTTTAAAAATTCCCCAGTGACTCCAGTGGGGTGCCAAGTTTGAGAACCACTGATACAGGAATGTAGTCACCTCTATGGATCACTTTGAAATGTGGTATAGACTGCACACATTCCTGTTAAGAAAAAGAGGGTGAAAAGCCTCAAGGATAACATTTACTTATGACACGTACCATAATGCAAACCTGCTTCCCTCTCCTGTGGTCTTGATTCCTGTGCTTTGAACAGTAAATATGAACCCTATACCCTGGAATACCAAAGTCCTAAAAGAACCCAATAAGAAGTATTCAATAGAATCTTGGTCCATACTTCTTACTGATTTGATATTTTGGTCACAGGTTAGTTGAGAGAAAGTGAAAATGAAGTGGAAAGGGAAGGATAAAGTAATGAAATGTAGGTAAAGACAGCTCCTGAATGGGCAATATCAGCTTTCAGAATTATGTGAAATATCAGCTTTCAGAATGTTACTTGTTGTCCTTATGTGTAATACTAAGAATGAGGTTGGTAGTTGCACTAGCTCATAAAGACATGTCATCAAAACACTCTTAGTGTACAGAAAACACTCAGTGAATATATCCTTCAGAACTAAACTGATCAGCTGCCTTCACCCAGACCCTTAATTATTTCTTTTTCCCTCCTTCCCTCCCTCCTTCCTTCCCTTTCTTCCTCTCTCTACTTTTTCTGGATCATTTTTCATTTGACAGCAGTAATCTTTAGAAAGAGTTCTAGGCATTCAGCTCCAGAAGCTTCCAGATGAGTCCAGTAACTATGCAGATTACAGTAAGAGTTGTCAAATTTATCTTTATTGTATTGAAATTCCCAGGTAGTGTTGGTTAAGGAACTCTCTCCTTTCCCTCTCTAATAAAAGAAGTAGCATAGATCCCAAGCTAGTCACAAAGGGAATTCTAAAATCCTTTAGTTAAACTAAAATTAAAATACAATAATCTTTTTCTTGTGTCAGTGAGTTTTGAGATTAACTAATTAGACCTTTATCATCAGTCCTTATTTTGGGAATAAATATCATTTTATTTTCCATCCTTCATAACTTTTTCAAAGTTATAGGAATACAGTTTTTACCTAAGACATTTTTTTGAACTTCTACTTTTTTCACATAATGTCTTAGTATTCCGTTTCCTAATATTTCTCATTTGATTTCAAAAACCTGTTCTAAGACTTTCAAGTGTGTCATAATGGTATTTATAAAAATAATACCAAAGTTAGAGCTATTCAAATAGAACATTAAAAGTTGTTACTATGCAAGTGACCGACTGGTTTCCCTTGAGAAAGGAGCATTTTTAACTAGTGATTTGGAAGCTCTTTCCCAATAATTAAGAGCATGTTTTTATTATAGAGTCTTGTCTTACAGACATAGGTTTCAAAAAAAGGAAACCTGTCTATGAGTTTGTACAGAGAATTGTACATTTGGACAAAGTCCATTCCACATCTCTGATTTTTTTCTATAACATTTATTACATGGTAAATTAAGTACAACCTGTGTAAATTTAAAAACAACAAACTATAACATTTATTACATGGTAAATTAAATACTACCTGTGTAAATTTAAAAACAACCAAAAAGAAACATTTAAAAAAAAAAAAACAGTCTGCTCTACATCCCCCTCAAATTTTGAACTGTATTACATGATGATAAGTAAATATTAAAATCTTTAAATAAAGATAATATGTGCTGCAACTAAATATGCAGCATTGTATTCAAATAACATATTTAATCTAGTAGAAGGTAATTATTATAAATGGAAAACGTACTACATTTGGAATCAGAGACTTAGGTCAAAATCTGTCTTCCTTACTTATTAACCTTATGTCTTTGACAAGTCATTTAAACTCTCTTAACCCAAGAATCTTTATTTATAAAATGGGGATTCTCCCTAACCTACTTATTTTATATGGTTTTTGTGAAAATCAAAGGTGACAATACAAATGAAAATGAATTAAAACTACAAAATATACAAATTTTAAACTTAAAAATAAAGTAAATATTAAAATAAAATTTTTAAATGATTTAAATTTTAAAATATTTTTAAAATGTTAACAAAATTACCACAGTTCTTTTCTCCAATGTTTACTGCAGGGATTTACTTCTAGCTTAAAATAAAGTCTCATTATTTACCACACAAAGGGTAAACTGCTTTGTTACGATATGTTTCCATGTCTAGAATCTAGGATAACCTGTTGGATTTTCAAAATTGAAAAGGAGGAAGCAAAGAGAACTGTAATTTGTTGTGTGCCTACTCTCTGCCAATCACTGTGCTAGGTATTTAGCGTTTCACTCAGTTTTTCAGATATACAGGCTCAGGAAAGTTAAGCCCTTTGCTTAAAATATCACATGGATCAGGAGGGAGCTAGGAATTCTATATTTGATCTAATTCAAGGGTTCTTGACAAGGAGCGATTTTGCCCCCGGGGGTCATTTGGCAATGTCTAGAGACATTTTTGTTTGTCACAACTCAGGGTGAGGGGTAGGATGCTACTAAACATCCTACAATGTATAGGAATAGCTCCCACAACAAAGAATTATCTAGCTCTAAATGTCAATAGTGCCAAGGTTGAAACGTCTTGGTCAAATTTCAAAGCTCATGCTCATTCTACCATGTAATATCGAAAATAAAAGCTGTTTCTAAGTTTAAATATTCTACAATATTCAGCTGTCACAGATGTACCAACTTCAATCTAAGGTGTACTCTCTCTGTGTTCTGAGTGTGTCTGGGAAACTCCATTTTAAGATCCCACTAAGTTATCTTTTCATTCAAACAATAAAGAAGGTTCCTGGAAAAATTTCATGCTTATCAGTCCAAGGAAAATGACTCAAGGTCAGAGAGCAGGGATGATTTTGAGAAAGGCTGTAGGTATATTACTCAGATCACACCCTGGCCCCTTCTCTTCCCCAACTCCCCCCACCAAATAGCACTGTGTCCTAGTAAGAAAGAAATGGAAGCAAACACTAAAGGAGTTTTTCATGAAACTCTAAGGCACTAGGAAGCTCTATAGTAGTATAACACCAAAGAGAGGAAAGAATACTATTCCTATTTGGAGTTGCCTCTTGAAAAATGATGCGGATACATGAGTAAGAGCAGTATTATGCCCCAACCTAAGTTTGGACCAGAAGGACTTCATTTTTGGAAGCAAATCACACTGGAGCTTAATAGTGTTCAAGAATTTGTAGCTTCAAAATACCTTTATAGAAGTTTGGCAGCCAACAATAACTCTAGATCTAGAAAATAGAAGACTATAAGGCCAGTATTTTTGTATTCCTTGACTCTGTGAATGTCACCAACACCCTCTCAGTTTGAAGTCTTGGTAGTCATCTGTAATTTATTTTTCTTCCTAACTCCTGGGAACTCTTCAGACCCAGTGTTAGAAGAGGATTTCCAGTACTGCAATCTATTTACCTGTTTTACCCTCTGAGACTCTATGTAATATTTTATTTGAATAAAGGTTTCCATAGTTCAAAAACTATTTGGAAACCTGTGGTTTTTCAGGATGAAATTTGCAAGGCTCTTCCTGCTTTGACTACTGCCTTCTGACTGACTTTATTATGACTTTGGTCTTCATGTTCCAGTTCTACTTAGTTCATTGTGACTTCCCAAAGACTTCATGCTACAATTTCACCTTGACCATATAAATCTTCATTAAAACAAGCATCTCTTTGTATTTGTATATACATTTCTCCACCAAACTGAACACATCTTGAGGGAACAGTGCTTAGCACTTTGAAGAATTTTATTAAGATTTGATTAGTAATTAATTAACTAATTAAAAATTGGATGCTACAGGAAGACAATGACTACAACCAATGGAAACTATTAGTAATACTTAGGGAAATCTTTAAAGGAGCATGGAGCATATTACTAGGGTAAAGATAAAACCAGAGAAATATTGTCCTTGGATTGATTTACCCTGGGAAACCTATGCAGAAAACAAAGAACATTCATTCCATGAACAGAAGATTTTATAAGAACCATTTTTAGCTAGAAATATTAGACTTCCAGCTATGATTCTACAAATAACATTTTACCCTTTAATAGCTGCATATTTCTAGATTCTCAGCTGCATTACTTACTTGGGTAGCACTAGTACCTTATCAAGGAAACTGACAGAGATGATCTCCCCTCCCCTGATTCTGATTTATTGATCTTTGACTTGCTTCCAAGGTCATCTGAATAATCCTTTATGCAAGAATACAACTGTATGATCATGTAGTCATATTTTAAATACCCAATGATGTTTAAAATATCCATGGAGAAAAAAAATGATTTAGCCCCTTACGAATGTTAAGTCTGGAAATCACTACTGAAAGCAGTAGGTGACAGTCATAAAGTGATATGTCGTTTCACTGTACGAGACAGCATATGTTAGAAGGTCATTGCAATAACACCTTATTAGCACAACTGCATCCTGAGGGAAAGATGAAGTCCTCAGGGAAGTTCTGCCCGTGGCTTTTTTCTGGTTGTTATTCTGATCACAATTTTTTTTTTAAGTCCAAAGGAGTGTCAAAAAGAATAAATGATTCCTTACTAACTTCTTTTTACTTTTAGCCAGAACTGAGACCTTTGAAGTTTCTAAGTCTCTAAGAAATAAAAGTTATAGAGCAATGCTGTCCAATAGATATAAAATGTCAGCACATGTGTAATTAAAATTTTTCTAGTACCCACCATAAAAAATAAAAACAGGTCAAATTAATTTGAATTATATATTTTCTTTAACCAAATATGTTCAAAATATTGTCATTTCAGCATGTAATCAATATTTTAAAACCATTAACTATAATAAGATATTTTATACTCTTTCATTCCTACTAAATCTTCAGTATTTAGCGTGTATTTTACACTTAGAGCATATCTCAGTTTGTACTGGCCATATTTCAAGTGCTCAGTAGCTACATGTGGCTGATGACTACTGTAATGGAGAATGCAATGACAGAGGTTCTTTTTAGCTTTAAAAAGTTAAGTCTGTAAGTAATTTTAGGGCTAGAATTTATTTAAATCACAGAATTAACAATAATTCTTTTAGTTATTAATTATTTAACTGATGCTTTGGTGTTCTATATCTTTTATAATTTACTATAAAATGAGGTTTTTTCCATTTTCATAAATAAATTTGTTTTTTAAAGCCAAGCTAAATTACTTAGTTGTGTCTTTTTTAATCTTAGTGCTTATTCAAGTGGAGAAGTGTCTAATCACAGGTTTTTATTACCTAATGGGGCACTGCCATTCAGTTACAAGAATTGTAGCCTAAGTTTTTAAGAAGAAATAGTAGCTCTTTCTTGCCTTGCACATTTAACCTCAGTAAGCATCACACTCAACAATCCATGTTGATTCTCTTTATACGGTGGTACAATGTCTACATAGAATTCCACTGTATGAATTTAATATAATTTATTTAAGTACTCCCATATTGATGAAATTGGCTTGTTTCCAATTTTTGCTCTGACAATTCTGAAATGAACATCTTCATATGTAGACTATTTTCCTAAAAGACAGATCGCTGATTTAAAACAGCTTTTTATAGAAAATGTAAATAAGACTTATAAAACATATCCCAATTTTGGAAATACTAAATGTGAAAAAACTGTCTTTGAATCTATAAAAGTATGGATATTAAAATCCTTTTGCATATTTTCTAGAAGTTAACAAGTGACTATTGCATAAAATTTCAATATAGGCGCTGAAATATAGCTGTCAAGTAAAGCAGTCCCTGATAAATTCAGCAATCCAAGAGCTTAAGATATTTCGAGACCAGCTTGAATTAAACAATGAATGTTTACGAGGTGCTGTTAAATATCCCCCATATAATATTTATTTCAGCTAAAACCTCTAAACTTGTATATAGGAAGAACTACTCACTAAAGTAAACTGTTAAGAGTAATTCATAAAACTCTTTTTGCCAAATGAGTCAATAAAGCAGATATACATGATGGTACAAACTACTGTAAAATTGTTTAATACAGAAATGACCTTAGTTATTAAGGGATATAGAACTGTTTGCTCCTTTAGTAAATTGCCGTCATTTGCTTAGCTTAGCCTTGGTAAATGATTCTTGCTTCCTCTCTGCTTAAGAGTAGTGACTTTTTGCTACAGTTTCTAATATGTTGCCTCCCATAATTATGTAATCAAACTTATTACATATTCTACACAAAATTTAAGATCTGCAGTTTCTGCACTGAAAATAAATGCAACATACCGCTAAAAATATTAAAAATGTAGGTGCTATAAGTACTGCTTTTCTCAATGATTACAGGTTTTTAAATTTTACTTTTTTTTTTGGCTTCCCATGAGTCTCTTTAGTTTTCTGAGATTAGAAGTCTGACTGCTGGACAAATGAAGCACTAAATAATTTTTTAAACCCAAAGGAAAACAATGGTAGGTGGCATGAAAGAAGCATTATGTACAGTGAATGAAACATAGACTTTGGATCTAGTTCTTCTGCTTAGTTATTATGTGTGGGGTAAGTCTTTTAAACATTCTGACCCTTAGTTCCTCAATTGTAAAGCAAGAATAGTATACTATTTAATAGATTATTGTGAATATTAAAAGTAACATACTAAAAGTGTTTAGCACAGTTCTTGGCATATTGTAGATATTCAAACAAAGATAATTACTTATCAAGTTACTAGAATCATGAACATTTATATTAAAAAGTACCTACTATGTGTAGCCCTCTGTAAGTTAGACCTCAATCAATGGATAGAAGTTGACTTAATTGAGGGGGGAATCTATGAGCAGATGTTCTCACAAAAGGCTACAGTGAGAGGGCAACACTTGAGATTATCATTAAAGAAGTGGTAGAACAAGTAATACTGTTCTCAAGAAGCAGAACAGCCTAAACTGATGTTTTCTGTGAGAGACATTACAGATGAGGTTTAAGACATTTAGAAAGAAAGTTAAAAGTTGTAACAATGAGTTTTAAGGTTTCCTGAAGCAGATTTTTTTTTTAAACAGACGGGATGACTTTTATTTATTTATTTATTATTTTTACTTTTAAAATTTTTATTTATTTATTTATTTTTGGCTGTGTTGGGTCTTTGTTGCTCTGTGCTGGCTTTCTCTAGTTGCAGCGAGTGGTGGTCTACTCTTTTCGTTGCGGTGCGCGGGCTTCTCACTGTGGTGGCTTCTACTGTTGCGGAGCATGGGCTCTAGACGTGTGGGCTTCAGTAGTTGTGGAATGTGGGCTCAGTAGCTGTGGCTCGCGGGCTCTAGAGCACAGGTTCAGTAGTTGTGGTGCACGGGCTTAGTTGCTCTGCAGCACGTGGGATCTTCCCGGACCAGGGATCGAACCCTCATCCCCTGCATTGGCAGGCAGATTCTTAACCACCGTGCCACCAGGGAAGTCCCCTGAAGCAGCTTTAAGAACAGCAAACTACTCTGACAGGGAAGGACCTGGAAAAAAAGAATATGTAGATACCCGGGAATGACTCCCTGATTGACATTTTTGTGGAAATAGGGGTGCTCAGAAGTATCTGGGAGAGCTGAGATCCTTCGATTAAGAATGCATTATGTTGGGCTTCCCTGGTGGCGAAGTGGTTGAGAGTCTGCCTGCCAATGCAGGGGACACGGGTTCGAGCCCTGGTCTGGGAAGATCCCACATGCCGCAGAGCGACTAGGCCCGTGAGCCACAATTGTTGAGCCTGCGCGTCTGGAGCCTGTGCTCCGCAAGAAGAGAGGCCGCGATAGTGAGAGGCCCGCGCACCGCGATGTAGAGTGGCCCCCACTTGCCGCAACTAGAGAAAGTCCTCGCACAGAAACGAAGACCCAACACAGCCATAAATAAATAAATAAAATTTTTAAAAAAATAAAGCAAATAATTAAAAAAAGAAAGAATGCGTTATGTTAAAGTGAATATAATTTTTTATTAATTAGCTAGTGAAGCCTAGGAATTCAAGATGATTGAGTGGATTGGAGTTGAAGATACTAGAAGATCATTTAAGAGGTCGATAAGTGAAGTAATATACAGCTGAATGAAAGAGAGATGGTGAAGAAAAAGAAATGTATGCCTGTTAGAAATAAAGCACTTTAAAAATAACTTAGGTTTAAAGCCATTCAGAATAATTGCTAGATCACATGTTAAAGTTTTGAAAACAAGTAAAACATTAAAAAATTAAAATGTATTATTAAATTATTGTCACAATTGTTAAAATAGTAAGGAAGACTTTATTCAAGACTCTTGTAATAGGGGTAAGAAATTGAGCTCAACTCCAAATACAACAAAGACAAATGGGAATTTATAGCCATAGAGTAGACTAAGGGTATCAGTGGATGGAAAATTACCAAGGAGGCATCAAGGGTATCTTGTTAACAAGATTCTTACTAAAGGAAGGCCAAGGACTTATGCATCAAAGGTGCAGATGAGGAACTTGATGAGATACCAAAAGTGATCAAATATCAAGGGTAGAGGATGATGACTTAGCAGATTCTTTACTAAGAGTGGCTTAGACTAGTTGAAAAGAGTGCTACAAAGGAGCTTGTGTAAAGTTTGGTCAAGGAGAGAGTCTTCGTCAGAACATACGTTTAATGGTTCGCTTCTTCCCTACTGACAACATTTGACTTACATTACTGAAATAAATCTATTTCAATATCATAGCAACTTTGAAAATAATTCCTTAGTAAGTTTGATAATAGCATATCTCATTGATACATGAGCTTTAAGCTCATCAGCCAGTATGACCAGGAACACCTCTATAAGTCTAACTGAAGCAAGAGGGAATGAATACCAAAAGGAGGGAGGTAGGGAAGTGTACAGAAAGGGTTTGGGGTGCTAGAGTTAGTCATGGGTGATCTTGGCAAACATTACTTAGAATCTGTAAATTGGGCCAGTCTCTGTCACAGTCAATGACTGTATTTTCAGAACTCAGAAGACTGTGGGGAGTTGGATCAGTTTGTCTGTACTATTTTCTTAGAACATATGTGTTCAAAGGAATTGGTGTTAAAAAGAGTTTAACCTTAGGAGACCAATATAGATAGTCTGTAATCACAATTTGGTTGATAGAATTTATCTGACTTGCGAGTGCATTTTACAAGTCATGGTTTCTGTCTAAATTCCTACTTCTTCCCTAACAACTTGACTGCCAGCAGGGACTTCTTTTCCCCTCTACTTTAACAGAGGTACCGTTTTAAAAGATTTAATTTGCTGCCATCTAGTGGGCATATACTTTCATTTTTATATTAAGTTTAAAAGAAAGGATTTAGACATTTAAAATAGACTTCAACATGCTGTTACATTGTTTACTTACCTTTCTTTCAGGAAAATATTTTCAATCACTTTCAACCACAAAATGATTTAATGTTCCTAATTATGTCTCCAGTACTCTGTGAGAGCTGAATTGGACTTACTGATTATACTCAGGGTACAACAGTATATTTTTGTTTATACCATGCTAACTTTTATAACAGTGCATAATATATTTGTAAAACTTGAGTTTTAAAGCAAAACATTTTTAAAGAAAAAATTTTAACTCTTTTAATTGGTATTTTATAATTCTTTTAATCAGGAATACCTGATGTGCACAATTTTAAGGCAGGGATTGATTACATACAAATTGGTAACCAATGGGGCTAAACTGGCCCACAATTAGCTTTTAACTGATTGATTGACATTTTATGTAGGTGGTAATTTGACTGGGGGAAACATCTATTACTCTTCTTTCATTTCTACAAAAAGAGAAGTCTCCTATATTCCTCAGAAAGAAACATTGAGGATTACTTCTGGTCACTCCCATCACCACATTATTTGATTATCCCCCAAGAAGGAGGATTAATTTATCAAATTGGTGAAAATAGGGGAAGGACAGTGAACATGCAGGACACTGGGCTGCAGTTATCTGTTCTCTACCTATGATGACATGGTAAGCTCAATTCAGTGGGAAGAACAAGAAGAACATTTCACTTTCAAGTTGCAATTATGCTCTTCAGTATAGCTTTTCCAGTAGTACAGCTGATATTTTACTCTGTACTGCACTTCTGTTTCTTTTTTAATGTATTCAGAACTCAAAGGCAAAGGGGGGTGGAATTAGTACCACCACAAAACCCAGTATTTTCCGTATGTATGTGTGAAACAGGACAGCAATTGAATTAGAGGAAGAGGAATCAATGGTAAAAGTTCTCTTTTTCTTAGGGATGAGTCATAAATAGAGAAAGAAGATCTTTGGGAGGCCAAGCAAGAGAGAGAGTTACTGAAAAAGTATTGAAGTAAATGCAGGATCTGAGAGAGTGACCATTTATTTAGCTTGACCAAGCTGACTGTCCTCAAATACAGATATTTTCAAGAAATTCAGAGCAGGACAGACCTTTGTATTCTTAGAAAGTTTTTGACCTGATTCAAGATCCTGGAATATGTTATAAAAGCACTTTTCTTTACATCTTCTAGTAGTGAGATAAAGAGCCTAGAGGCCAATGAAATAAAATTGAAAGGAACAGAAATATAACATTTGTTGGCCTATTATGTGTCCCACTACACAATGCACTGGTGTTGGCCCATTTCCTCTCACTCTCCTTCTTCCTCTGCCTGCTATTCTCTTCTCTCAAGGGTGCTGGCCCTGCAGGCTGCAAGTCTCAGGCTTTGTAATCCACTGCTCTCTGTTAGGTTTGGCCAGTGGGAAGGTGGGAGGAAGGAAGAAACCACGATATTTCTCTCCTTCTCTCTCTGCCTTGGCAGTTCTCTGGCAACAGCTGCATCTTCCCCATGGATCCAGTTTCTGCCATTTAACTCCAGCCCCTGGGCTTCAGGAACACTGCCTTCTCCTTGTCTCCCTCCAGGGGTGGAGCAGCTTCCTTCTCTTGCTAATTTCTGCAGTGCCTCACTGTCCCCTGTTTGGTTTCCATAACCTATTTAACCAATTCCTGGTATTAACTTCTTTAAAAAAAAACTGTAGAGTGGTCTCTGGATTATGTTTTCCTCTTAGGACCCTGACAACATATACAATATACGCATATACATATAGGTGAGTGTATATAGTTTGCTTCCGATTCTGATTCCATCGCCAACTTCCTGCTAGGAAAGCATCTTTGGTGAGACTGAGGAAAGTAACAGAGACTCTTTGGGGATCATAATGTGGTATAATTAAGCATTAAGAAGAGGTCCATCTTGGTAAGAGAAAAGTTTGACTGGCAGATAATTTGATTTGAATGTTCTGAAGAATCTGCACCATCCCTCACCCCACCACATTAACAGAATCCACTGACTAAGAGGAGGGACTCTGCAGATAGGGGAGATGGAAGAAGGCTGGGGGGACTGACAGTGAAGATGAAGGAAGGACAGAAAGGCTTCTTCAGTGTAGGAACACCCCATCTCTTCATCATAGTCATTGTCTCCCCAACCCTGGGAGGCAGAGAGGATGTAGGAAACCCAGACTTTTACAGGTTCACTCCCTCCAAGAATTTCTAGGATATTTTTTTTTTTTGATGTGGACCATTTTTTTTTTTTTTTTTTAACATCTTTATTGAAGTATAATTGCCTTACAATGGTGTGTTAGCTTCTGCTTTATAACAAAGTGAATCAGTTATACATATACAATATGTTCCCATTTCTCTTCCCTCTTGCATCTCCCTCCCTCCCACCCTCCCCATCCCATCCCTCTAGATGGTCACAAAGCACCGAGCTGATCTCCCTGTGCTATGCGGCTGCTTCCCACTAGTTATCTATTTTACATTTGGTAGTGTATATATGTCCATGACACTCTCTTACCCTGTCACATCTCCCCCCACCCCCTCCCCATATCCTCAAGTCCATTCTCTAGTAGATGTGGACCATTTTTAAAGCCTTTATTGAATTTGTTACAATATTGCTTTTGTTTTATGTTTTTTGGTTTTTTGTCCGCAAGGCATGTGGGATCTTAGCTCCCCAACCAGGGATCGAACCCACACCCCCTGCATTGAAAGGTGAAGTCTTAACCACTGGACAGCCAAGGAAGTCCCTTCTAGGATATTTTTAAGGAATATTAACACATTCTACAAATCTCTAATATCCAAATATGATTTTCAGAAAAATAAAAGCATCACCTACCCAAATAAAGTCAAATATTTTTTACCTCATCAATGAGGGAACCGGCAAGATGGTGAGGCTGGTTGAAAAAGAATCGGAAAAAATCAGAGTATTTATAGTGGTTTATAGAAAAGATAGTAAAATAAGAATGCTAATTTAAATACAAAACTAGTTAATATCCTACAGGGCAATAAAAGTACAACTTCTGAGGTTCATCTTTTTTACAAGACAGAAATCATTTCATCCCTTAAACAAAATTCATTTGTATTGCTATCAGAAAATAATCATGTGCATCAGTTTCTACAAGTTAATAATTTCTACAGAGATATAAAATATCCTAATCATTATTAAAATAGCAAGAAAAACAAAGTTATTCACTCCTAGAGACTCAATACCTCTGTGGACCAGCTAGACAATAATTAGTATGACACTGAAAAGATACCTAGTAATCTCTTTTACCTAGTTCTAAGATTTGGATACTTTTTCTTAACATTTACTAGATACCTAAATTGCTGCCTGATTCAAGCAAAGAAGATATGGCATACCTCTTTGAAGGTTACCACTAACTGACCTGTAACCAGCTTTCTCTAAGCTATTACCCTTCACTCCCAACAAGTAATTTCAAGTGTAGACTCCAGCTAGAGGGACCAACCATCCCTATTTGCCTGGATCTGAGGAGTTTCCTGGGACATGGGACTTCAGTATTGAACCAGAATATCCTGGGGAAATCGGGACAAGTTGTTTATCCTAACACAAACCCATCCCCTTAATTCTACAAAGGAAAAAAAAACAATATAATGTAACATAAACCAAAATTTTATTGAAGTTTTGGGATATCAGAAGACAGAATTATCAAAGAACTCAAAACCAGACATTACATATAACTACTACTTAGAATCCCCCGGTCAAGCCATTCCAATACAAGTGCTTGTGGACATCTCTCTTTTAGTCCCCAGCCCCCTGCCACATTAGATTTAGCTCTTGACGTATGTGTCCTTCAGCATGACCCTCCTGCCCAGAATTTAAGCCTACGACACCCCAAGGACTACAGAAAAGGAGAAAACAGGGAATTTTTTATTCTGAAAGGAAACAGACTTCAGAGATGTGACTCCATTTATAAGTAAAAAAAAAAAAAAAAAATTTTATTTATAATGCAGAGCAATTTCACTGCTCACTGTATTATATCTCTTCACTTCAAAATGGGATATTGGCTTCCCATAGGAAAAGCCCTATTAAACTGTTTAGATTTCTTGTCTAAAATAAAGATTTCTGACTTCAAAGGTAAATTCAAGCTTCTCCATTTACAGAAAATAAAAGAACTGCTTGCAACTTTAAAATTGTAGAATTTCCCCCTTCATAATATGAGGTATTTTTCAATGATGATTGCAAAAATACATCCTACCCAACAAGCTCCATCACAATGTGATATTCACAGCTCTCCACCAAGAGTTGGGATCTATGTATCTTCCCCTTGAATATGGGTGGGCTGTGACTACAACGGAGGGACGCCATCTGCCTTCTGAGTCTAGGTCATAAAGCAATTTGATACCTACCATACCCAATTCAATAGATACATATTCATGTGTGTGTACGCAAATAATATGTTTATTTATTTAAAATAATTTTTAAAATTGTGACCAACGACACATAAGCTAAGAAACTTGTTCACAGACAGAGGTAGATAGGAATGGAAGAATCCTCTGTTCTTATTATCCTTAATTATTTCTAACGATCTATCGACTGAAAACTCAATTAGGTCTTCCTTCAGTTTTGTTGAAGACAGAGAACTGGAGATCACCAGACTTTCAAAAAACATAATTTTACTCATTGGTGCCACTCACTATCTGAACACTAACAACACTATTTCATGTAGTCACTTTATTTGGCACTGGAGGATTTATACTTTAAGTGAAAGCAGCACAGTAAGATTCTGGATGGGTAAGAAATGTACTTATTTTGGAATGTGGTAAAGAAGAGTTGTGAAAAAAGAGAAGAAAACAGGCATGATGCTCTAACACGACCCCTTTTCCAGCCACAAGTTCTCAGGTACAGCACTGTTGAGTTCAGGGTCTGGAAAGTGATTCCTTTAAAACTGCCCACGCTCTTTGAAGTGTTCATGCACCTGGTTTAGGCCACCATATTAACTTATTTTATCCTTAGAACAACACCATGAAGTAGCTGCTATTATGAATCCATTTTATTCATGAGACCATTTGGACAAAAAGATGTAGCATCACTTGTCCAAGGTCACAAACTTACCAAATGGCACAGCCAGGATTCACATCCAAGTTGTCTCTAAAGCCCACATTCTTAGGCACTATCTTGAATACCTCTTACACATACCACAAATACAAATAAATACATATATACAACATCTTGCTTTAAAGCCACATAGAAAAACTTAGGAAGGAAAATTAATGTTAAGTGAGAGTAAAGGAAATGTTTAATGATCTCAAAGATTATTTGTTCTAAATATCTAATACTATGTATTTAATATTTATTTAATTCATAGAAACTTGTAACCAGGAGTATTATGTCATTTGGTTTACTTTCCTCTGTTTTTCTAGTACTACCCTTTGGTAATAATTTTTAGAACCTACAGTTTTTCTATTTGCTAAAATACTTCTTTTACACTTCCTCCCTGCTGGCACCAGGAAAAGCTGTCAGGAAGGAAAACACGAACACAAATCAGCATCTCTCTTTTCCAGTTCTTGTTTCACATTTGTTCCATTGTCTCAAGAGCAAAAATAAAGAAAAGGTGCAATTAGTGTCTTTGGAAGATATGAATCCCTGAATAGATATTATTGCAATTCTTGGAATATTTTTTTTTTCTTTTGCTCACAAGAAAAGAAGTAGATCAGCTCCTTGCTATTTTTCCTTCTCAAATAAGGAATGACCATTTTACTTACATTTGTGTCATATCTAATTTATTGATTTTTCTTAACAATCTCCCAACAAATTTTTTATGAACTACTTTAGAAAGAATCCATTTAAAGGGTCATTAATCTTTAGAATTGAATATTTGAGCAGTAAATTAAACTAAATTCCCATTGAGAGTAATTTATTTTTTTCTGCATGACAAGAAAAGACAAGCTGGCTTTTGGAATTTTGATCTTTAGGTTCATGCTTCCATTAATTTCTGAATTTGTGTTTTGATTCATAAAGTTATAAGAGGGTGTCTGTAGAAAGAATCCAAAACCTAGATTGGAACTGTGCCATAAATCTAGTGTATTCCATAGCAAAACATCATCTCTGGGAAAATCATCTTACTGCAAGTAATATTAACCTTATGAGCTTTAGGAAACTCCATTTCCCACAGTCTCAAAGACAGTAGATTTAGCCACAGTCTGTTGCATTTCAATAGTAATTCAACAGGCTACTGTAAATTTTTTGGTAGAAATCAGCTCTCATTTAGAGTTCTAGTAAAGACTCACTTGTCAGAGATAATGAAAAAAAGAAAAAGGACAGTAACGGTATGAGCCACAAACTGGTGAGTACTGCTTATACATTCTGTCTGCCCTTGTCATGGCATTTCAGGCCGTGACCATGCCCATGCTTGGGGATAGAGAGAGGGAATAAACACAACATTTTGAGCCTGAAGTGGAGAAACTGTGTCATTAAAAGTTTAGCATGTTATATACAGAGAGAATCAAGCTCATTATTCTATTACTTTCAGATTTGAGATAGTATCGATCACTAGTGTGTCCAATAGGGCAATAAATCTCTTTGACTATAAACGATGTAAGTAAAGACTTCTATGGCCCATTAACTTTCCTTTTTGAGGGGGAGGGGGTAGTCTTTTCATGTTTATAACTTTGTCCTAGATTGTCAGAGCATTAATCTTGTCAGTCAAAATTCCCACTTTGCCACTGTAAATATTTTACATCTCTGAACTTCAGTTTCCTTATCTGTAAAATGTGGAGAATAATGCCTGGCTGACTTTGTACTTGGTATTAATTAAAACTAAGTGTATTAAAACCTACTACAGTGCAAACACACTGTAGGTACTCAGTTAATGATGACAATGGTGGACATTACTAGGATCAACTAGAAATCCATAGGCAAAGTACCTGGTGCAGTACATGACACAAAAAGTTGGAACTCAATGTACATAAGATGCTGTTATTATTCTAGAGACAGGGAACTTCTTGTTCAAGTTATTTAAGTTGGGCACACAGGGTATGTCACACATGAACCCATGTATTAGTAATCCTTGTTCTTTTGTGAAGGGAAAAAAGGTACCCCAGCTCTTCCACCTTGTCATTTTCCTACTGTGCACATTCTTGTTCATGTGCAGATACTAGAACCAGGGCTACCTATCTTACTGTATAGTGATGACAGTATGACTAAGGCAAGGTTTAGGAACAGCCCAGTAGATCAAATGCAGGAAAGGAAGGCAGTGGGAAGAATTGTGACAGACTGAGTTTTACAAGAGCTGAGAGCAAAGGAAACTTGGTCAGCAGTTTAGGAGAGGCACATAAATAATATTAATAGTTCAGGTCTGAGGAGTTGCTTCAGCACTAAAATCCTAACATTAAAAATGCCATTTGAGATTAGTGATATACTTTCTTGCTGTTAGGTTGTAGGTACAGGCTCTGCTGAGTTTGGGAGATTCACCAAATGGTAACACTGTGAGTCTAGGGGGCGAGGGGCGGCGGTGGGGAGGTAATATGAGCTCAGGTTGGAGAACAGCTTTAAGATTCCCATCAAGTGTCAGTGCCCTTAGGATCAGGTCTTCTAAAAGTCTGTGTGGGGGGCTTCCCTGGTGGCGCAGTGGTTGAGAATCTGCCTGCCAATGCGGGGGACGCGGGTTCGAGCCCTGGTCTGGGAGGATCCCACATGCCGCGGAGCGACTAGGCCCGTGAGCCACAGTTACTGAGCCTGCGCGTCTGGAGCTTGTGCTCCGCAACAAGAGAGGCCGCGACAGTGAGAGGCCCGCGCACCACGATGAAGAGTGGCCCCCGCTTGCCGCAACTAGAGAAAGCCCTCGCACAGAAACGAAGACCCAACATAGCCAAAAATAAATAAATTAATTAATTTTTAAAAAAAAGTCTGTGTGGGTCTGTCTGTATTAGTTTTCTAGGGTTCTGTAACTAAGGACCATAAACTAGATGACTAAAGCAACAGAAATATATTTTCTCACAGTTCTAGAGACTAGAAATCTGAGATCAAGGTGTCAGCAGAGTAGGTTTCTTCTGAGGCTGTGAGAAGATCTATTCCATGACTCTCCCTTAGCTTCTAATTGTTCATAATCTTTGGCATTTGTTGGCTTATAAAAGCCTTACCCCAATCTCTGCCTTCATTTTCACATGATGTTCTCTCTTTGTGCATGTCTGTGTACAAATTTCCCATGTTTATAAGGGCTCCAGTCACACTGGATTAGGGGTTCACCCTATTGCAGTATGACCTCATCTTTATTTATTTATTTATTTATTTTTGGCTGTGTTGGGTCTTCGTTTCTGTGCGAGGGGTTTCTCTAGTTGCGGCGAGCAGGGGCCACTCTTCATCGCGGTGCGCAGGCCTCTCACTGTCGCGGCCTCTCTTGTTGCGGAGCACAGGCTCCAGGGGCGCAGGCTCAGTAGTTGTGGCTCACGGGCCTAGTTCCTCCGTGGCATGTGGGATCTTCCCAAACCAGGGCTCGAACCCATGTCCCCTGCATTGGCAGGCAGACTCTCAACCACTGCGCCACCAGGGAAGCCCATGACCTCATCTTAATTAATTACATCTGCAATGACTCTATTTCCAAATAAGGTAATATTCTGAGGTTCTGCGGGTTAGGACTTCAACATATGAATTTGGTGAGGGGTGGGATAAAATTCAACCCTTAACAGGATACTTGGAATTGTCACCTGTTGCTATGGTCCCCTGGACAAACCCATAATGCTACAGGGAAAGGAGTGTGAGTGCACTGAAATAGGAATATATGTGTGAGTGTAGTGCAGACAACCAAGTACTAGTATATCTTTGCAGTGGGGTGAATTAGCCAAATAATGAGGGATTCATTGGAGAACTTAGTGAAAAAAGAGCACTGAGTGTTGGGAGACAATTTTCCATGGGTCTCTCTCATATCTGCTTAACTTATGTGAAGTGAACAGATTGAGGAGACCTTAAATGTTGAGTTTTAACAAGTTAAGTGTTTAGAACCATGATTCTAAGGACTTGATATTAAGTATTTGATGAAGATGATGAAAAAAGCACCTAAGTAAAATTATTCTTCTTTAACTACTTATTTGCAATTTACCTCAAAATATGTAATATGAAGAGTCAAAAATAGACAGTGATTTATTTAAAGAATAAAGAAAAAGCAATGAAGTTCTTGGTAGTAAATAATATATTTGAAATGACAGTGAAAGATTCATAAGGTTATTGGCAAAGTTCAGATAAAAATAGGAATATCCAGCATTAACTGTGGAAGAGCCAACAAATCAAGATGAATAATGATCTTTTAAATGAGATTAAATTTAGAATTTCATAAAGATAATTGTTAAATGAACACAGGAAAAAGTTCTCCTGGATATGGTATATGCTGACAATTCTGCTATTTGGAGTCTAAAGCTTATTAACTTTTGGACAAAAATTCTGCTCCTACAGAGGCTTGCTTTTAAGGGTGATATGGGTTTTGTTTTGTTTTGTTTTTTGCATGAACCCATCATCTCTTCTTTACTTCCATTCTTTAGAATCTTTTTTTTTTTTTACATCTTTATTGGAGTATAATTGCTTTTCAATGGTGTGTTAGTTTCTGCTTTAGACTCCTTAGAATCTTAATTATTATCCAATCCATTTCAAGTGTTTGCTTTGAAAGTTAGTGTTATTTGGCAAAAGTAACCACATGCCAGTTTTCAGACAGCTGTGTGTCACACCTCACTACACACAGTTGAATTTCCAGCCAAAGCAGACATGGATTCAGCAGCACTGTCAGAAGACCTTATTCCTAAAATGTCAAAGAACAAACATTAAGTGACATTTTGTGAAAGAAAAAATAAATGCATGTAGGTTACCATGCGTTTGACTGTTGCCTCAAGGAAAAAATTAAATATTAAATGTATATATTGAATTCATAGGACATGCTGGAAAGGTGATTGTGTGTATATGTGTGTGTGTGTGTTTAAATCAAATGCTATGATTCTAACAGATTGAAATTTTTTTCCAGAAACATATATCTTGCTCTACAAAACTAACCTCATGTTACTCTAAAGGCTTTGACCAAAGACATTACATCAATGAAATGTGAAAGTGTTGCCTTCTCCGTCTTCTTTTTGAGTGAAACCATTTTGATTTCTTTTTTTTTTTTAATTGTAGTATAGTTGCTTTACAATATTGTGTTAGTTTATACTGTACAGCAAAGTGAATCAGCTATACGTATACATATATCCCCTCTTTTTTGGATTTCCTTCCTCATTTAGGTCACCATAGAGCACTGAGTAGAGTTCCCTGTGCTATACAGTAGGTTCTCATTAGTTATTTACTTTACACATAGTATCAATAGTGTATATATGTCATTCCCAATCTCCTGATTCATCCCACTCTCCCTTTTCCCCTTGGTATCTGTAGGTTTGTTTTCTAAGTCTGTGTCTCTATTTCTGCTTTGTAAATAAGATCGTCTATACCAATTTTTTCAGATTCCACACATATGCATTAATATACGATATTTGTTTTTCTCTTTCTGACTTACTTCACTCTGTATGACAGTCTCTAGGTCCATCCATGTCTCTACAAATGACACAATTTCGTTCCTTTTTATGGCTGAGTAATATTCCATTGTATATATGTACCACATCTTCTTTATCCATTCCTCTGTTAATGGACATTTAGGTTGTTTCCATGTCCAGTGCTACAGTGAACACTGGGGTGCATGTGTCTTTTTGAATTATAATTTTCTCTGTTGATTTCTTTTTAATTTTAACTCTTTTTTTCCAGTCAGTCGTGGCATAGTATTCGGGCTGGTTCTCAATAAACATTTATCCATTCATTCAATAAGCATTATTAAATAAGAGTTAATATAATATAATGATTAAAAACGTAGGTTTGGACATTAATCAGCCTGAATCTTGACTACATCATATACCAGCTCCATGTAATGTTTCAGTGCCTTGGTTTCCTCAAATGTAATTTAAGGATAACATTCATGCCTCTCTCACAGAGAGGTTGCCATATTAATTGAGACACACATCCTTCCTAGTCTAAAAAGCTATTGGGGAGCAGTGGGGGAGGGAATAGGAATAGGAGTTAGGTCAGTGCAAGGCTCTAAGGGCTGTGGACTGGGTAGATTTCCTTAGATCAAGAGTGTGTGTGGCAGACAAAGACTGATATGGCAGGAAGAGAGAGCAACACACAAAAGCATGCTAATGTATAAAAGGTGGAGCACATTTGGGGAATTTCCAAAACTTTTCCATGACTAGAATAAAGTGAGTCTAAAGCAACGGTAAAAAATGAGACTAGAGAAGAAGAGGTGAGTTCACACATATCATTAGGCATGTTTTATATACAGTATTATATGTGCTGCAAAGAGTTATATTATAGTATTTTAATTTTAAATTAAATGGCATACTTTCATAGATCACCACAAGCAATTTAGGATCCATCATAAATAATAAAAAACATGTTATTTTGACCCTTTAATGGAGATGGTAAATAATGAACAGAATCTCTATGATTCATCCTATGTATCTTGCTCTCTGGGGAAATAAGAACACAGGGCCAGCCATGTCTATTATAATTGCCATTGTCATGAAGTATCAGAAGGGACCTGAAGATTTTGTAATCTCAAGCAGCCATGACTTACCAGTGACACAGATTGCTTTTCTTTTTCTGGTAACTGAATCCTCTTTTTCTTTTGGGAATTGCTTTTCACCTATTTGATGTGATTCTAACAATGTGTCAGTCCCAACCAGCCCAGGTTGGCCACATGCCTCTGGAATTAATGATTAGTCCAGTAGCAGACACTTGACCCAAGCAGAGCTAATCAGTTCTTTTCTGACAATAAATATAAACTCTAGATGAAAGGAGCTCTCCTTCTAATATTGGGAGCTCTAAAGATTATGTAACTCTGGTGTTTCCAGGGTCGATATTGATGCCACATACAGAAAGCCTGACTGAAGCCAATATAGAGGAAAGCAGAGCCAAAAGATGGAAAGAGAAAAAGAAAAAATGTCCTGGATAGAGTCAGTCTTAAACCAGCACTACCCAATAAGATTATCCGTTATATTTGCCAGTAAGTTTCATTCTCTTGTTAAACCAGTTTAGTTGAACTTCTGCCTCTAGCAACCAAAATATAACACAGATGATCTAGAATATGAAAATTATGATCAAGACAACTGAATAGACAAAATAAAATAAACACAAGCATCTCTGAACATTTTATCTGTAGTAGTCATTTCATATATCTTGTTAAACATTTCAATAGAAAGTTCTATATATATTTACTTAATAGGGTCTTGGGAGAAGCAAAAATTCCTACCCCTAATTAGCATTACCTGTGCTTGGTAGACTCACTATAAATTCTAATTTTTTCTTTCAGGAATCATGTGAGGAAATAGGCAAGGTGATTAAGTGATAGATTTCAGAGCCATATCACAAGGGTTTGAACAAGGTTTTGCCACTTACCAGCTATGTGACCTTGAGCAAGTCACCTAACCTCTTTATGCCTCAGTTTCCTCTTCTATAAAATGGGTATAATAACTGCTCTTATCTTGTAAGGGTATTATGAAGGTTAAATGTGTTAGTATATGTAAGAAGCTTAGAGCAGTGCTGGGAGTATAATAAACACTACACAAATGTTTAAAGGAGAATATGATGCTATTTTTAAGCTGTAGTATAGAGCAGCAGTATACTTTTCATTAAATAAACAAATGCAAAGAATAATCTTTATAAAGTTATTGTGGTCACTAACAACATTTCTGTTAAATGGTGAATTTTGGATTAATGAAGTTTATATAACTCTGTCTCTGATTCTTTGAATTATAAGCTATTTTTATATACTTTTTTCAGTTACTTAGGTATTTTTAAAAATAACGTCTAAATGTGAACACTTAGGGACTTCCCTGGTGGCGCAGTGGTTAAGAATCCCCCTGCCAATGCAGGGGACACGAGTTCGAGCCCTGGTCCGGGAAGATCCCACATGTCTCGGAGCAACTAAACCCGTGCTCCACAACTACTGAGCCTGCTCTCTAGAGCCTGTGAGCCACAACTACTGAGCCCTCATGCCACAACTACTGAAGCCCACGTGCCTAGAGCCCATGCTCCACAACAAGAGAAGCCACTGCAATGAGAAGCCCATGCACCGCAACGAAGAGTAAGCCGGTGCGCAGCAACGAAGACCCAACGCAGCCAAAAATAAAAATATGAATAAATAAATAAATTTCTACAAAAAAATGTGAACACTTAATCCGAATCATTTGACAACTAAATTGCTTACTAAGAACTTTATTTAAGGAAGACTACAGGAATCAGTAATTTAATCAAGAGCTAGAAGTCAGTGGAGATAATTAAACTGGCCCTTTCACAGTGAATTCTGACATGGGCAAATGACATGGCAAACCCTTGCCCAATTTTCAACAGTAAAATCAATGATAGGAAATGAGCTACTCACCAAGTTCAGTAAGTAAACAGATATTAGTCCACTGCAATTAAGCCTTGACCCATAAATCGTATTTGTAAGTAAATTATAATTTGCAAACTGAAGACTAACTTAGCTGTTTCAATATTTGCTAAAAATTAATGAAAGAAATTAAACACTTAGAAGTGGAGGCAGAAAACCAGCATTGTCCCTTAGCAGATTTTAGTTAAACCATATAATTTCTCTGTGTATCAAGGTTCTTACTCATGAAATAAATACAATGCTTGCCCTATTTAATGTAAAGATGGCTGTATGGTTTAACAGAAATAATTTTGATCAGTCTTTTTTAAAGTTATGTGATGTGATTGCAAAACACCTCTTCTATATGCCTTAGTATCTTCCAGGCAATTTGCACCAACACTTTTCCTATAGTAGTGCTAATTATCAGAGCCTTGCTATGAAGCACATACTTTTTTCATTTTGCAAGGAGTATACTGAAACATAGTAATGATAAATAACTGGTTCAGAATGACTCACAGAGCAAGTGATGGAGTCCAGATTCAAATCCAGGTTGGTCTGTCACAAAAATGTTTCAGTGTGCCTTAACTCAGATGCCCAACCTCACTTTCCTTAGGCCTTACCTCTGAGTCCATGCTTGGCACTAGCGATCAGCGAAGGGTTTGCTTTGACTCACTTGGTACTGACAGTGTCTTGTCTCAAGTGCCAGTCCCAGGCCTTTCCAATTCTGTGCCCTGAAAGTTCTGCAGGATCCCATCACTCACACACACACACACACACACACACACACATACAAGGGCAACTAGGGAGTAATAACACTGGGTAAGCCTCCCTCAATGGGGGATGAGAGCTAACGGCAAGTGCTTCCTCAGGCGCACTCTCAGGAGGACAGCTCTGAGGTATTCTACACCCTCCTCAGAAGGATGGAGCCCTGTTACCTACAGCACTGACCATCTCAGTAACTTACCTTCATCTTGGTTTCTCCTGCCTCCCTGTCTGACCTTCCCCTCAAGTCTG
This sequence comes from Balaenoptera physalus, assembly GCF_965194825.1. NCBI lineage: Eukaryota > Metazoa > Chordata > Mammalia > Artiodactyla > Balaenopteridae > Balaenoptera > Balaenoptera physalus. The sequence continues at coordinate 94,705,793 of NC_138890.1, read as the reverse complement.
CCTTCTAAATAACCACTGGCACACAAACCCTTTTTTTCCGGCTCTGCTTTCTAGAATGTCTCAGATGAAGATATGGACTAACTGAGGAATTATATGAGATCAAATTTCAACTAAATTAAGAACCTTTAATATCAAGTACTAGCACTAGTAAAGAAAAGAGCCTCATTATTTAGGTGTTGTGGATAAAACAAAAAGATAGAAATGGCAGAAAGTATTCACGGTTGGAGTCACAGAAGAATGAATTTCACCATCTGGATATTCTTCCTCAGGATAGATGAGATAGTGACGAGTATTACGTTTATGAGCCTCTTAGGCAAAAACCAGTCTACACTGGGCTTCCATAGTAATGATTTACCTTGTTTTTACAGAGAATAATCTACTGGCATAAAAGTAGGGCCTCAAAGCATAATTAGGTCAAGTAAAATATTCTCCATACCACCCCACTTCTAGACACATGTTGTGCTTCCCCTGCACATACTGTCTCCTAGCTCCTATTACTTAAAATAAGCCTGCTTGTGATGGATATTCTCTTTTAAGGAAGACAAAGTAGAAAGAGAAAAAAGGAGCCAGAGCACAAAGGGACTGTTATTTCTCTTTGCTCATTTAAGATCCAGTTAAAAGAGCAAGCAGGCCTAATTATTATTGGTCCATTTGAACTACTTTTCTTAGGAAAAAAGAATACTAAAATTAGAAATCAAACTACTTCTCTGATTAGGTCATTCTGGCCAGTACAGGGTTTCCTGGGTCTATTGTATACATGGTGCCCCTTTTCTGAATTCTAAACATTTCCACATCCCTTTCTCTTCTGTTTCCCAAAGGGGGGAAAAAAACACCTAATGGTACTCATAGAGATATTCCCATACTTGCTGGACTTTTCTTGTCCTGGGTTCCAAGTTTAAATATCACAAAGAGAACTACAAAAAGAAAAAAAAAATCCACAACATACAATGACCACAATATACAATACAATGACCGTTTTCTACTATTTAAATTAATATAAGAGCAAGGGGTTTGGGGGACTCATTATTAAGGTGGTTGCTAAATAAATGTGCTCACTGGAATAAAATTAGTATAAATTGTTAAACTCCCTTGCCATCAGAGTTCCCATTTGTAAATCTGGGATAATAAGATCTACTTCACACAAAGAGGATGAAATGAGAAATCTATACAAGCTCTCTGGCCCAAAGTTGGATATATTCTAGCTACTCAAAATACGTAATAAATACTCATTCCTTTCTTTGATATATAGAAATGAGAACCTTACTTACTCCTGATTATCCCAATGTGCATAATATTATTAAAATTAAATAATAGCTATTACTTAGTGCTTATTATTTATCAGGCACCGTGCAAAGCACTTCTCATGTGCTTTGTCATTTAATCCTATAATCTATGAATTAGTCACGCATATTATCCTGATTTCACAGATATAAAGGAAAGGAGGTGTTGACCTAAAACAAATAAGCTGCCAGATATTTCTCCAGCAAAGATGGGTTTATTCAGTAGCAGCAGAGAATTACCACTTAGGGTCTACAACCACGGCAAGCCTCATGCAAGTCCCCGCATGCACCAGGGAAGGAGAAGCCTTTTATAGAGGGAAAAAAGGAAGTTGGGAGGGCTATAGCAAACGAAACATCTATGGCTTTTCGTTGGCTCAGTCCTTGCCAGGAAAGAAGAGGAGTCTTTCTTCTTTCTGTTGGGCTCTGCTATCAACAGAGGGCATGAGCACTCCCCCTTCTGGTCTCCCAACTCTGTTTAATTGAGGTTTCTGTTTATTAATTTTTTTACATGGGCAAAAGAAGTACCTAAACAAGTCCAACACAAAAGCCCAAGCTTAACCAAATGGATACTTATAAATACTATTAAATTATTAATTGATTAAAGACAACACAAGTGGGGGAGCCTCGGGAAGATGGCGGAAGAGTAAGACGCGGAGATCACCTTCCTTCCCACAGATACAGTAGAAATACATCTACACGTGGAACTGCTCCTACAGAACACCCACTGAACGCTGGCAGAAAACGTCCGACCTCCAAAAAGGCAAGAAACTCCCCCCGTACTTGGGTAGGGCAAAAGAAAAAAGAAATAACAGAGACAAAAGAATAGGGACGGCACCTGCACTAGTGGGAGGGAGCCGTGAAGGAGGAAAGATTTCCACGCACTAGGAAGCCCCTTCGCGGGCGGAGACTGCGGGTGGCAGAGGGGGGAAGCTTCGGAGCCACGGAGGAGAGCGCAGCCACAGGGGTGCGGAGGGCAAAGCGGAGAGGTTCCCGCACGGAGGCTCGGCGCCGAGCAGCACTCTCCAGCCCGAGAGGCTTGTCTGCTCACCCGCCGGGGCGGGCGGGGCTGGGAGCTGAGGCTCGGGCTTCGGTCGGATCGCGGGGAGAGGACTGGGGTTGGCGGCGTGAACACAGCCTGAAGGCGTTAGTGCACCACAGCTAGCCAAGAGGGAGTCCGGGAAAAAGTCTGCAGCTGCCGAAGAGGCAAGAGACTTTTTCTTCCCTCTTTGTTTCCTGGTGCGCGAGGAGAGGGGATTCAGAGCGCTGCCTAAACGAACTTCAGAGACGGGCGCGAGCCGCAGCTACCAGCGCGGATCCCACAGCAACAGGGGCGCAGAGGGAAAAACGGAGAGATTCCCGCACAGAGGCTCGGCGCCGAGCAGCACTCTCCAGCCCGAGAGGCTTGTCTGCTCCCCCGCCGGGGCGGGCGGGGCTGGGAGCTGAGGCTCGGCTTCGGTCGGATCGCAGGGAGAGGACTGAGGCTGGCGGCGTGAACACAGCGTGAAGGGATTAGCGCACAACAGCTGGCTGGGAGGGAGACCGGGAAAAAGTCTGCAGCTGCCGAAGAGGCAAGGGACTTTTTCTTGCCTCTTTGTTTCGCGGCGCGCAAGGAGAGGGGATTCAGAGCGCCGCCTAAACGAACTCCAGAGAAGGGCGCGAGCCGCGGCGATCACCGCAGACCCCACAGCAACAGGGGCGCAGAGGAAAAAACGGAGAGACTCCCGCACAGAGGCTCGGTGCGGAGCAGCACTCACCAGCCCGAGAGGCTTGTCTGCTCGGCGGGCGGGGCTGGGAGCTGAGGCTCGGGTTTCGGTTTCGGTTGGATCGCAGGGAGAGGACTGGGGCTGGCGGCGTGAACACAGCCTGAAGGGGTTAGCGCACCACAGCTGGCTGGTAGGGAGTCCAGGAAAAAGTCTGCAGCTGCCGAAGAGGCAAGAGACTTTTTCTTGCCTCTTTGTTTCGCGGCGCGCAAGGAGAGGGGATTCAGAGTGCCGCCTAAACGAACTCCAGAGAAAGGCGTGAGCCGCGGCGATCAGCACGGACCCCAGAGACGGGCGTGAGACGCTGGGGCTGCTGCTGCCGCCTCCAAAAAGCCTGTGTGTGAGCACAAGTCACTCTCCACATCGCCCCTCCCGGGAGCCTGTGCAGCCCGCCACTGCCAGGGTCCCGTGATCCGGGGACAAGCTCCCCGGGAGAACGCACTGCCCGCCTCAGGCTGGTGCAACGTCACACCGGCCTCGGCCGCCGCAGGCTCACCCCGCCTCCTCTGTACACCTCCCTCCCCGCGGCCTGAGGGAGCCAGAGCCCCCGAAGCAGCTGCCCCTTTAACCCCGTCCTGTCTGTGCGGGGAATAGACGCCCTCAGGCGACCTACACGCAGAGGCGGGTCCAAATCCAAAGCTGAACCCCAGGAACTGTGCGAACAGGGAAGATAAGGGGAAATCTCTCCCAGCAGCCTTAGAAGCAGCGGATTAAAACTCCACAAACAACTTGATGTGCCTGCATCTGGTGAATACCTGAATAGACAACGAATCATCCCAAATTCAGGAGGTGGACTTTGGGAGCAGGATATATTAATTTTTCCCCTTTTCCTTTATTTGTGAGTGTATATGTATATGCTTCTGGGTGCGATTTTGTCTGTATAGCTTTGCTTTACAATAGCTTTATTTTACTTCACTATATTATAGCCTCTTTCTTTCTTTCTTTCTTTCTTTCTATTTTTTCTCCCTTTTACTCTGAGCCGTGTGGACGAAAGGCTCTTGGTGCTCCAGCCAGGCATCAGGGCCGTGCCTCTGAGGTGGGAGAGCCAACTTCAGGACACTGGTCCACAAGAGACCTCCCAGCTTCACGTAATACCAAACGGCAAAAATCTCTCAGAGATCTCCACCTCAACATCAAGACCCAGCTTCACTCAACGACCAACAAGCTACAGTGCTGGACACCCTATGCCAAACAACTAGCAAGACAGGAACACAGCCCCATCCATTAGCAGAGAGGCTGCCTAAAATCATAATAAGTCCACAGACACCCCAAAACACACCACCAGACGTGGACGTGCCCACCAGAAAGACAAGATCCAACCTCATCCACCAGAGCTCAGGCACTAGTTCCCTCCACCAGGAAGCCTACACAACCCACTGAACCAACCTTAGCCACTGGGGACAGATACCAAAAACAACAGGAACTACGAACCTGCAGCCTGTGAAAAGGAGACCCCAAACACAGTAAGATAAGCAAAATGAGACGACAGAAAAACACACAGCAGATGAAGGAGCAGGGTCAGAACATACCAGACTTAACAAATGAAGAGGAAATAGGTAGTCTACCTGAAAAAGAATTCAGAATAATGATAGTAAGGATGATCCAAAATCTTGGAAATAGAATAGACAAAATGCAAGAAACATTTAACAAGGACGTAGAAGAACTAAAGAGGAACCAAGCAATGATGAAAACCACAATAAATGAAATTAAAAATACTCTAGATGGGATCAATAGCAGAATAACTGAGGCAGAAGAAAGGATAAGTGACCTGGAAGATAAAATGGTGGAAATAACTACTGCAGAGCAGGATAAAGAAAAAAGAATGAAAAGAACTGAGGACAGTCTGAGACCTCTGGGACAACATTAAACGCGCCAACATTCGAATTATAGGGGTCCCAGAAGAAGAAGAGAAAAAGAAAGGGACTGAGAAGATATTTGAAGAGATTATAGTTGAAAACTTCCCTAATATGGGAAAGGAAATAGTTAATCAAGTCCTGGAAGCACAGAGAGTCCCATACAGGATAAACCCAAGGAGAAACACACCAAGACACATATTAATCAAACTGTCAAAAATTAAATATAAGGAAAACATATTAAAGGCAGCAAGGGAAAAAAAACAAATAACACACAAGGGAATCCCCATAAGGTTAACATCTGATCTTTCAGCAGAAACTCTGCAAGCCAGAAGGGAGTGGCAGGATATACTTAAAGTGATGAAGGAGAAAAACCTGCAACCAAGATTACACTACCCAGCAAGGATCTCATTCAGATTCGATGGAGAAATTAAAACCTTTACAGACAAGCAAAAGCTGAGAGAGTTCAGCACCACCAAACCAGCTTTACAACAAATGCTAAAGGAACTTCTCTAGGCAAGAAACACAAGAGAAGGAAAACACCTACAATAACAAACCCAAAACATTTAAGAAAATGGGAATAGGAACATACATATCGATAATTACCTTGAATGTAAATGGATTAAATGCTCCCACCAAAAGACACAGGCTGGCTGAATGGATACAAAAACAAGACCCATATATATGCTGTCTACAAGAGACCCACTTCAGACCTAGAGACACATATAGACTGAAAGTGAGGGGATGGAAAAAGATATTCCATGCAAATGGAAATCAAAAGAAAGCTGGAGTAGCAATTCTCATATCAGACAAAATAGACTTTAAAATAAAGACTATTACAAGAGACAAAGAAGGACACTATATAATGATCAAGGGATCGATACAAGAGGAAGGTATAACAATTGTAAATATTTATGCACCCAACATAGGAGCACCTCAATACATAAGGCAAATACTAACAGCCATAAAAGGGGAAATCGACAGCAACACAATCATAGTAGGGGACTTTAACACCCCACTCTCACCAATGGACAGATCATCCAAAATGAAAATAAATAAGGAAACACAAGCTTTAAATGATACATTAAACAAGATGGACTTAATTGATATTTATAGGACATTCCATCCAAAAACAACAGAATACACATTTTTCTCAAGTGCTCATGGAACATTCTCCAGGATAGATCATATCTTGGGTCACAAATCAAGCCTTGGTAAATTTAAGAAAATTGAAATCGTATCAAGTATCTTTTCCGACCACAACGCTATGAGACTAGATATCAATTACAGGAAAAGACCTGTAAAAAATACAAACACATGGAGGCTACACAATACATTACTTAATAACGAAGTGATCACTGAAGAAATCAAAGGGGAAATCAAAAAATACCTAGAAACAAATGACAATGGAGATACGACGACCCAAAACCTATGGGACGCAGCAAAAGCAGTGCTAAGAGGGAAGTTTATAGCAATACAAGCCTACCTCAAGAAACAGGAAACATCTCGAATAAACAACCTAACCTTGCACCTAAAGCAATTAGAGAAAGAAGAACAAAAAAACCCCAAAGCCAGCAGAAGGAAAGAAATTATAAAGATCAGGTCAGAAATAAATGAAAAAGAAATGAAGGAAACAATAGCAAAAATCAATGAAACTAAAAGCTGGTTCTTTGAGAAGATAAACAAAATTGATAAACCATTAGCCAGACTCATCAAGAGAAAAAGGGAGAAGACTCAGATCAATAGAATTAGAAATGAAAAAGGAGAAGTAACCACTGACACTGCAGAAATACAAAAGATCATGAGAGATTACTACAAGCAACTCTATGCCAATAAAATGGACAACCTGGAAGAAATGGACAGATTCTTAGAAATGCACAAACTGCCGAGACTGAACCAGGAAGAAACAGAAAATATGAACAGACCAATCACAAGTAATGAAATTGAAACTGTGATTAAAAACCTTCCAACAAACAAAAGCCCAGGACCAGATGGCTTCACAGGTGAATTCTATCAAACATTTAGAGAAGAGCTAACACCTATCCTTCTCAAACTCTTCCAAAATATTGCAGAGGGAGGAACACTCCCAAACTCATTCTACGAGGCCACCATCACCCTGATACCAAAACCAGACAAAGATGTCACAAAGAAAGAAAACTACAGGCCAATATCACTGATGAACATAGATGCAAAAATCCTCAACAAAATACTAGCAAACAGAATCCAACAGCACATTAAAAGGATCATACACCATGATCAAGTGGGATTTATCCCAGGAATGCAAGGATTCTTCAATATACGCAAATCAATCAATGTGATACATCATATTAACAAACTGAAGGAGAAAAACCATATGATCATCTCAATAGATGCAGAGAAAGCTTTCGACAAAATTCAACACCCATTTATGATAAAAGCCCTGCAGAAAGTAGGCATAGAGGGAACTTTCCTCAACATAATAAAGGCCATATATGACAAACCCACAGCCAACATTGTCCTCAATGGTGAAAAACTGAAACCATTTCCACTAAGATCAGGAACAAGACAAGGTTGCCCACTCTCACCACTATTATTCAACATAGTTTTGGAAGTGTTAGCCACAGCAATCAGAGAAGACAAAGAAATAAAAGGAATCCAAATCGGAAAAGAAGAAGTAAAGCTGTCACTATTTGCAGATGACATGATACTATACATAGAGAATCCTAAAGATGCTACCAGAAAACTCCTAGAGCTAATCAATGAATTTGGTAAAGTAGCAGGATACAAAATTAATGCACAGAAATCTCTTGCATTTCTATACACTAATGACGAAAAATCTGAAAGTGAAATTAAGAAAACACTCCCATTTACCATTGCAACAAAAAGAATAAAATATCTAGGAATAAACCTACCTAAGGAGACAAAAGACCTGTATGCAGAAAATTATAAGACACTGATGAAAGAAATTAAAGATGATACAAATAGATGGAGAGATATACCATGTTCCTGGATTGGAAGAATCAACATTGTGAAAATGTCTCTACTACCCAAAGCAATCTACAGATTCAATGCAATCCCTATCAAACTACCACTGGCATTTTTCACAGAACTAGAACAAAAAACTTCACAATTTGTATGGAAACACAAAAGACCCCGAATAGCCAAAGCAATCTTGAGAACGAAAAATGGAGCTGGGGGAATCAGGCTCCCTGACTTCAGACTATATTACAAAGCTTCAGTAATCAAGACAGTTTGGTACTGGCACAAAAACAGAAATATAGATCAATGGAACAGGATAGAAAGCCCAGAGATAAACCCACACACATATGGGCACCTTATTTTTGATAAAGGAGGCAAGCATATACAGTGGAGAAAAGACAGCCTCTTCAATAAGTGGTGCTGGGAAAATTGGACAGGTACATGTAAAAGTATGAAAATAGAACACTCCCTGACACCATGCACAAAAATAAACTCAAAATGGATTAAAGACCTAAGTGTAAGGGCAGACACTATCAAACTCTTACAGGAAAACATAGGCAGAACACTCTATGACATACATCACAGCAAGATTCTTTTTGACCCAGCTCCCAGAGAAATGGAAATAAGAACACAAATAAACAAATGGGACCTAATGAAACTTAAAAGCTTTTGTACAGCAAAGGAAACCATAAACAAGACCAAAAGACAACCATCAGAATGGGAGAAAATATTTGCAAATGAAGCAACTGACAAAGGATTAATCTCCAAGATTTACAAGCAGCTCATGCAGCTCAATAACAAAAAAACGAACAACCCAATCCAAAAATGGGCCGAAGACCTAAATAGACATTTCTCCAAAGAAGATATACAGATGGCCTACAGACACATGAAAGAATGCTCAACATCATTAATCATTAGAGAAATGCAAATCAAAACTACAATGAGATATCATCTCACACCGGTCAGAATGGCCATCATCAAAAAATCTAGAAACAATAAATGCTGGAGAGGGTGTGGAGGAAAGGGAACACTCTTGCACTGTTGGTGGGAATGTAAATTGATACAGCCACTATGGAGAACAGTATGGAGGTTCCTTAAAAAACTACAAATAGAACTACCATATGACCCAGCAATCCCACTACTGGGCATATACCCTGAGAAAACCATAGGTCAAAAAGAGTCATGTACCAAAATGTTCATTGCAGCTCTATTTACAATAGCCAGGACATGGAAGCAATCTAAATGTCCATCGACAGATGAATGGATAAAGAAGATGTGGCACATATATACAATGGAATATTACTCAGCCATAAAAAGAAATGAAATGGAGGTATTTGTAATGAGGTGGATGGAGTTAGAGTCTGTCATACAGAGTGAAGTAAGTCAGAAAGAGAAAAACAAATACAGTATGCTAACACATATATACGGAATCTAAGGGGAAAAAAAAAAAAAAAAAAAAAAAAAAAAAGGCCATGAAGAACCTAGTGGCAAGACGGGAATAAAGACACAGACCTACTAGAGAATGGACTTGAGGATATGGGGAGGGGGTGGGGTGAGATGTGACAGGGTAAGAGAGTGTCATGGACATATATACACTACCAAATGTAAAATAGATAACTAGTGGGAAGCAGCCGCATAGCACAGGGAGATCAGCTTGGTGCTTTGTGACCACCTAGAGGGATGGGATGGGGAGGGTGGGAGGGAGGGAGATGCAAGAGGGAAGAGAAATGGGAACATATTGTATATGTATAACTGATTCACTTTGTTATAAAGCAGAAGCTAGCACACCATTGTAAGGCAATTATACTTCAATAAAGATGTTAAAAAAAAAAAAAAAAAGACAACACAAGTTCTAATGAAAAATAACCCAGTGATAATTACTAGAAGTGCATTCTAATATTACAAGCTGAAAATCCTGTCAAATTAATAAAAAACTCTGTTCTTTAACAATACTGATTATTCAGTATGCTTAATCAATGTAGATGTTTCATGTGTTAGAAATATCACAAAACTTGAAGCTCAAAATTACCTAACTATTTCTGGCAGAAAAACAAGGGCAAATGTCGAACTGGCAAGGCATTAAATGTAATATTGACTACTAAGATGGTTTCAAATGTGTTAGTGTAACCTTTACCACCACCACACAGAAATAGCCTCTTTAACAAAAAAGTCTAAGATGTGATATTTACCTATTTCTTTGGTTGGGGGGTTGTTTGTTTTACACATTCTGGAATACTATATTGTTTTTCTAAGTGACATACTACTGCAGGCAACTCAGTTTATTCCTGAAGGAGTGGTTCTCAGTTATGACCACTGTAATCATCTAGAGAGCTTTAAAAAATTCTGATTTAATAGGTGTGGGGTGTAATCTGGGCATCAGGAATTTTAAAAGCTCCCCAGATATTTCTAATGTGCAGCCAGGGTTGAGAACCACTGTCCTAAAACCTGAACTATAGATTTCACATAGCTTCGCATTGCTTCTCTATAAAAAATAACATTCTGTGTGACTCATCTAGACACACATGAAAAGATGCTCAACATCACAGTTATTAGAGAAATGCAAATCAAAACCACAATGAGGTATCACCTCACACAGGTCGGAATGGCCATCATCAAAAAGTCTACAAATAATAAATGCTGGAGAGGGTGTGGAGAAAATGGTCCCCTTCCACACTGTTGGTAGGAATATAAATTGGTAAAGCCACTATGGAGAACAGTATGGAAGTTCCTTAAAAAACTAAAAATTAAGCTACCCTATGATTCAGCAATCCCATTCCTGGGCATATATCCAGAGAAAACCATGGTTCAAAAGGATACATGCACCCCAATGTTCATTGTAGTGCTGTTTACAATAGCCGAGACATGGAAGAAACCTAAAGGTCCATCGGCAGATGAATGGATAAAGATGTGGTACATATATACAATGGAATATTGCTCAGCCATTAAAAAGAATGAAATAATGCTATTTGCAGCAACATGGATGGACCTGGAGATTATCATACTAAGTGAAGTAAGTCAGACAGAGAAAGACAAATAACATGTGATATCGTTTATATGTGGAATCTAAAAAACAAAATACAAATGAACTTATTTACCAAACAGAAACAGACTTACAGACTTAGAAAACAAACTTATGGTTACCAAAGGGGAAAGGTACCAGGGCATGGGGGGAGGGATAAACTGGGAGTTTGGAATTGACATATATACACTACTATACTTAAAATAGATAACCAACGAGGACCTACTGTATATATAGCACAGGGAACTCTACTCAATATTCTGTAATAACCTAAACGGGAAAAGAATTTGAAAAAGAATAGATATATGTATACGTATAACTGAATCACTTTGCTTTTCACCTGAAACTAACACAACATTTGTAAATCAACTATACTCCAATATAAAATAAAAATTAAAAAAAAGTAACCAGTTGCTATCTTACTGTTTGCTTTTGTTATACTGAAGCCTCTGCTACAATTTCTTCAACATTAAGTTTTGTCCACGTTTCTGTATGTGGGACAAATACTGGATTCTTAAAAACGTCCTTCTTCCACTTAGACCCTTTCAAGTATAATTTCCAGTCCTTTATCTTGATCTTCTCATCTCCATGGAATCCTTAAACCAAGTTTGAAAGAACCGTCACACTAAGGAAAAAAGGGGAACAGGGAATCAGTGACTCTTGGTCACTGGCAGGGGAGGACTTAAACTCCCTAAAGCCCAATCTGAGGAAGGATCAAACGAGGGTTCCTAGTTTGTTGCCCCTCATGGGTTCCCAGGTAGAAACAAATGTTTGCAGCCAGAATGACACACTGGAGCCTCCCAACCTGATTGTAGTTGGTATGCCTTACTGCATTGGTAAGTGCTGTGGAGAGATGCGGTGTGAATTATCTCCCAGAAGAAAGGACAAATGGCTGAACAAATCTCCTGATTAACTGCCCTGAGTCTGTCAGGCTGTATCTCCTGGGCAAGGAAAACAACAGGCCAACAGGGGCTGCACAACTCTTATTCTCAAAACAAGCTCATTAAGAATGTTTACTGAGTGGCCACTCTGTGATATTTTAGATAGTCTATACCCTAAACCAAATAATATTGTGCCTTTTAACAAACTATTTGGGCAAACTGTGGAACTTAAAGATTAGCATATTTCCTCTTTAACCTGCCGTAAGGATGCTGATGGAAGCAAAGTGAATTTATGGAACGGTTACTGTTCCTCACTAGGACTGAGAAGAGCATTATATGAGATTTTACCAAGTCCTCTTGCATGTCATAATTTTTATCATCTTGCAAATTGTGCCTCAAGGAAATAAATTTTGATATAGGTTATTTTTATTTATGTCTTACTGTTTTGTTTTGTTTTGTTGCAAAGCAAAAGACTGTAGCACAGGAGCTAAGAAGACTTGTAAGAAATTACTATGAGATACACAGACTATATCTTATGAATTTAACGACATGTTCAATTTGGCCTGACTTATTGGGATAAAAACAAGAGATAAAGCTAAAATAGGTATCATGGATCATGAACTAGAAAGAAAAAGAGAAAAGCCTGCCCAGAATATCACACAAGAAACAAAAATAAAACCACAACAAATGTATACTTTTAATATTCCTTAAATTAAAATATACTTTGGAGAATTTCACCCTGATGTTCCTGAAATTATAGTATAACTTTCATATTTTCTGTTTGTCACTGTATTTTTAGTATGGCATTTACCACCTAGAACCTGAGTTCTCCGCACAGGTACATGGTCTGTAAACTTAGATAATAGTTGCTAAGCCGTTGAAAAACTAAAATCCACAGACCATGTAGGAAAGAAAAGCAACAGCTGATAGAACATAAAGGAAAAGAGAAAACTGTCAATGCCTCTACATGCCTGGTTCAACTGAGAATGAGAGTTCTGACAACTGAGGTTGTGCTTACACATAAGGCCCAATTTAGTTACTTACCTAAAAATAACCTGTCAATTCAGTCAGCCAAATAGTTAATTCATTTTTAAAAGAAAGAGAGAGATTTCCTGATTGTAAGGTTGAACTAATCGATTGTTTGCATTGATTGACTATTTTGGTTAAAAATAATCACATCAGAAGTACGTGTATCTGGAGAAATTTATTAAAATTGCTTAATAATCTTAGCACTTCACCCCTGCTCTCAGGACAGTGGCTTAAATGAGTTGGTGCCCCATAAATGTTTGTTGAATTTTGGCACAAAGACTTCATGCTATATCAAACAGTACCTGGTCAGTACCAAGATCCATTCTGAATAAGAGCTAGGAAAAAAATCAAGTGTTTTAAGTTTTGGAATATAAAAGACCAAAAATAATCCCAGTGTCATATTTACAATATTTAAATAGTTTTAAAATAGTAATTACTCAGTTGTTCATTATAATCAAATCTTTAAAAATGAGAGAAAAACTAATGAAGGGAACTTTCAGTAACTAGGACAAGAGCCCCTATAAAATGACTCTCAAAGTGTTAAGTCTAAAAGGAATTGCTCATGAAATGATGCCTTTCATGATGAGATTACTGCAAGCTGGTGCTTGGGAAAATGCTGTACAGCCTTTATTGCCTAGTCTACCTGGTTTAGACTAAGTAAGTTATGTTTTCTAGTACTTACATGCATGACTTTTGGAAACAACAACAAAGGACTGATATTTGTAACAAGAAAACAATATCATAAATTTGTTTATTAAAGCACCCCAATGCTTTAATAAACTTGAAGTAAATTACAGCAGTATAATTTATAGTTTGGTATTAATTTTCAAAGTTTCCTTCCTAGAAAAAAGCCTCAGTCAATAAAGGCCAGAAAATTGACTTTATCCTTATCTTGGTATAGATTTAGATTCTTTCATCCTCTGATTCTATTCTTGGAAGTTGGTGCCCTCTTCTGGAGAACCATAACTGGATCATACTGGCTGAGTCATTTTCTTCCTATCAACACAGAGAGTTTCCAGTTTCTCTGTCAGCTACCAATCAGAATTTGGGTTACTTGCTTCAACCACAAAGAGTTTACCAACTGTTCATGAACTTCTTTATCTGTTCCTGTCACTATTGCACAAATCTGTGCAATTAAGAACTTTTCTTCAGATAAAATTATCCTACTCAACCCATTTAGGATGATGTCCTTCCTCTGTTACTAGCAGGAAAAAGCAGATGATGATTTTGATGACAAAGCAGACACAAATAAAAGGAAAAGTCATATTTAGCGAGACAAATTTAAACATACAGCTTTAGTAAAATGCTGATTATCTCCAAAACACTGCACTATAAAACAGGTGCAGAAAACTCAATCTCTTCATCAGCATCATCTTTATTGCACATTGACTTGTAGAATTTAAGTAATCAGAAACTCTGGGGCTAAGAAAGCGAAATAAGAGATCGCTATGGATCTATAATGTGTGAAGAACATGGTTTGAGTGAGTGGAAAAGAAATGCAAGTAAGAGAGTCAGACCCGCACCTCTGGGTGACTTCTGTTAAACCACTTAACTTCAACATACATCAGTTTCCTCATTTGTAAGTTGTGAAAAGCAAGTATTGACTCTTTCATCACCAGAATGTTGAAAGCATGTTGTAATGAAATGTACATTGACTTCCTTTGAAGGAAGAAAGTTGTAAAACATAAATTCATTAGGTTACAAACTCCTTTCCATTAGAAGAGTTGGAACAGGACAGAGTCCTCATTAAGTTGTACTTCTTAAGAGCAGAGATCACCAATGTAGCCACATAGGAAGTATAAGTCTGTAGCCTATGAGAAATCATTTATAGCTTTTACACAGAACTTTTACCACAAAAAGGACACAAATTATTATATACAACAGGGTAAAGGTTTATGGTTAAAATCTCCCACAATTCATAACTAACCATGCTTGATGTACATAGAGTTTCTCCTATTAATAGGTTATAGAAATCATTCTCCAAAAAGCCTGGAATTGCATCTCTTTATTTAGCTATTTTAAGAGTTGAAACAAAATGGCACTGAGTGGTTTATTATATAAATTGACATGCCATAGAAAAGAAGTATTCTGTAAATTAATAAACAAGTTAAAATGTTAATATGCTCTAGATACTTGATATAGTTATGTAAAATTAAACCTAGGCAATATATTCCATAGTTCTAAACAATATATATATATTAACATCTTTATTGGAGTATAATTGCTTTACAATGGTGTGTTAGTTTCTGCTTTATAACAAAGTGAATCAGCTATACATATAGATATATCTCCATATCTCCTCCCTCTTGCGTCTCCCTCCCACCCTCCTTATCCCACCCCTCTCGGTGGTCACAAAGCACTGAGCTGATCTCCCTGTGCTATGCGGCTGCTTCCCACTAGCTATGTATTTTACATCTGGTAGTATATATAAGTCCATGACACTCTCTCACTTCGACCCAGCTTACCCTTCCCCCTCCCCATGTCCTCAAGTCCATTCTCTACATCTGTGTCTTTATTCCTGTCCTGCCACTAGGTTCTTCAGAACCGTTTTTTTTTTTTAGATTCCATATATATCTATTAGCATACGGTATTTATTTTTCCCTTTTTGACTTAATTCACTCTGTATGACAGACTGTAGGTCCATCCACCTCACTACAAATAACTCAATTTCGTTTATTTTTATGGCTGAGTAATATTCCATTGTACTCAGTAATACATTGTACTCATTCCATCTTCTTTATCCATTCACTGTCGATGGACACTTAGGTTGCTTCCATGTCCTGGCTATTGTAAATAGAGCTACAATGAATATTGTGGTACGTGACTCTTTTTGAATTATGGTTTTCTCTGGGTATATGCCCAGTAGTGGGATGGCTGGGTCGTATGGTAGTTCTATTTTTAGTTTTTTAAGGAAGCTTCATACTGTTCTCCATAGTGGCTGTATCAATTTACATTCCCACCAACAGCGTAAGAGGGTTCCCTTTTCTCCACACTCTCTCCAGCATTTATTGTTTGTAGATTTTTTGATGATGGCCATTCTAACCGGTGTGAGGTGATACCTCATTGTAGTTTTGATTTGCATTTCTCTAATGATTAGTGATGTTGAGCATCCTTTCATGTGTTTGTTGGCAATCTGTATATCTTCTTTGGAGAAATGTCTATTTAGGTCTTCTGCCCATTTTTGGATTGGGTTGTTTGTTTTTTTGATATTGAGCTGCATGAGCTGCTTGTAAATTTTGGAGATTAATCCTTTCTCAGTTGCTTCATTTGCAAACATTTTCTCCCATTCTGAGGGTTGTCTTTTCGTCTTGTTTATGGTTTCCTTTGCTGTGCAAAAGTTTCATTAGGTCCCATTTATTTATTTATTTTTGACCACGGGGCCGGGGGGAGGAGGGAGTAGGGAGTTAATATTTAATGGGTACAGGTTTCAATTGATGATGAAAAGTTCTGGAGATGGATAGTGATGATGGTGGCACATCAATATGAAGGTACTTAGTGCCACTAAACTGTACACTTAAAAATGGCTAAAATGGTGAATTTTATATTTTAGCACAATAAAAAATATGTGTATAATATTTTTTTAAAAGAAAATATGTGGGGCTTCCCTGGTGGCGCAGTGGTTGGGAGTCTGCCTGCCAATGCAGGGGACACGGGTTCAAGCTCTGGTCTGGGAGGATCCCACATGCCACGGAGCAACTGGGCCCATGAGCCACAATTACTGAGCCTGCGCGTCTGGAGCCTGTGCTCCGCAACAAGAGAGGCCGCGATGGTGAGAGGCCCGCGCACCGCGATGAAGAGTGGCCCCCGCTTGCCACAGCTAGAGAAAGCCCTCGCACAGAAATGAAGACCCAACACAGCCATAAATTAATTAATTAATTAATTTAAAAAAAAAAAGAAAATATGTGGAAATATTTTATTTTATACACTTGATTATCTTTGGGATTTTCTTACCTTGAGCTCATAAACTACCACATAGAAATGATTCAGAATAAAATAAGAATGTCTAAATAGGGACTTCCCTGGTGGCACAGTGGTTAAGAATCCACCTGCCAATGCAGGGGACATGGGTTTGAGCCATGGTCCAGGAAGATCCCACATGCCGCGGAGCAACTAAGCCCGTGAGCCACAACTACTGAGCCCACGTGCCACAACTACTGAAGCCCACGCGCCTAGAGCCCATGCTCCACTACAAGAGAAGCCACCACAATGAGAACCTCACGCACCGCAACGAAGAGTAGCCCCCGCTCGCCGCAACTAGCGAAAAGCCCTCCTGCAGCAAAAAAGACCCAATGCAGCCCAAAATAAATTAATTTTTTTTTAAAAAGAATGTCTAAATAAAAAAACAGGATAAAATTGATATGCTGCAATTCTTCTAAATCAGATGTAAATTTAGATTTTATGAGCATTTCTTTCCACTAGGTGGAACCATTTGCTTAAACTAGTTGTAGGAAAATTGACTGGAATAGTGTATGTTTAATTTTATAAGAAACTGCAAAAGTGTTTTCCAAAGTAGCTATACCATTACGCATTCCCTCCAGCAACATATGAAAGTTCCAGTTGCTCTAAAGTCTTATTAGCACTTGGCCACTCCCTTGCAGGACATTGGTCCTGGATATTTTGAACAGGACCAAAGGTCTACTAACCCTATATGATTCCATGCATATGACATTCTTGAAATGGAAAAACTCCAGAAACAGAAATTGAATTAGTAGTTGTCAGGGACTGGGAGTGGGGAGAAGGGACTGAGTGCAAGGGGCACTGGTAAACCATTAAAAGAGATTAAATTATGCTATACCTTGTTTGTATTAGCGGTTATATGATTATGGACATTTGTAAAAAGTCATTGAATATACACCTAAAAATGGTGACTTTTACTGTTCAAAAATGGTGACTTTTACTGACTTTTGTCCAATTATTATTGGGTTTTGTTTTCTTAATATTGAATATTTTAATATTTGATTAATGGGACATACAAAAAAATTGCTTATGAGAAAGCAATTAAGATTAAAAACACGCTGAAGAATTCTGCCAGGTTTTATAAAAGTCCCTGTTAACATAAAAATCTTAAGTTTTTTTCTCTGTTCTACCATAGTTTAAGGATGTGCATTGATTGATGCCTTCTAATAAAAATGTATTTGTTTAAGAGTCTCAAAGACACTAAAGTGACAGCGATGATGTTTGTTTTATAATGAAAATTCCAAACTGGGAAATAACAACATCTTGGTGATGTATACATATCAAGTATCACCATATATTGTTCTTTTATAATTGGATACTGTCTTTCATATATATGTGAAAAGAATCTTACTCTTAAGGATGAGAAATCAAATAAGTATTTTAGATAGAAGAGCATTCTGAGATATATACCTACATATAAACATATATAAGTTATATATTTCTTTTGTCATATAAAAGTATCATCATCAACTTGGAAGTTACATAATAAATATATTTAGTTCTAGCTTTACCATTATAACCTAATATTTATAAATAGAGTAAATCTCATCTTTAAATATATTTTTTAGAAATCTCCATCTGTATTTCATTTGGAGTAATGGGACTTGGGTTTCCTAGAGGGAAGACATCCAGTATACCTGAAAAAAATCATGCTTTGTTGGTACATTTTAAAATATATTCAGTGAAATCACATTTTTAATTCATGTGTGAGAAAACCCAAAATTTTGTAGCCTATGAGGTGGCCAAGAAAAGAGGTTGGCAGGAAAGCTTCAACAGTGTGACAGCATATGAAAATATTTTTGAATGAATTGGGCCTTGAGAATTGTAATAGAATTGTAGTCTTTAGCGCCATAGAGGAATAAAACTGGATTATGAACAGCTACAAAGTAACAGAAAACTAGCCTGTCTATGAGTTCTTCTGGTCATTTTCTAATAAGAGTGCTTTGTCTTCTTGGCTCTATATCTTTCGAAGAATACCTAGAGCATCAAAGACATCAGATTTCACATAAAAGACTTCAAAGCAGCCATTAGAAATATGATCACAGAACTAATGGAAAGCTTGATTAAAGAAGTAAAGGAAGGCATGATGACAACGTTCAATCAAATAGAGAATATCAATAAGGAGGTAAAAATGATAATAAAAAAGAACAAAATGGAAATTTGGGGACTGAAAATTATATATGAAATCTGATATTTGGTCAGTCTCAAACTCTGGGTACTGATTACCCCCATTCCGGGGCTTGTTATTGTCATTTGGTTTTTTTTATTTGTTTAATAACTGGCTAGATTATTTTAATATAGTCTAGTCCCCATGCATACCCCCCCCACCCCCCCACCCCCGCCACCACCACCACCACACACATACACATACTCAATGTTAAAATTCTGTTGCTGCTTTTCAGGAAGGCACAGCTTTAGGTATGCCCACAGTCACTCTGCGATGACAGTATTTGTATGGCTTTCTTCCTCTCTTTCACTGACCACACCCAGCTGTTAAATGCCATTAATTACAAGCTGATTACTCTATTGTTCTACAAACTAATCCAATTAAATGGTGCCTCCTTTAAAGAGATAGATAGAGTCTGTGGTCAGTATCTGATGTTTGTTCTAACCCCAGAAGGCTTCTCCCAGCTATCTTATTCTCTAGTTCTCTCCTGCAAACTTTTCAGCCAACAGTCTAGGCTTTATCGTCATTAAATCCAAGAGTCACCTCCCAACTGCCTTTCACCAAGATCTCTACTGTTCTTTACAGTGCTTTTAGGCTTGAACTTTTCCATGCTGCTGCGAATGAAGTCAGTTCCTTTGGGAAGAGATTAGGAGCCATATTAGGAGTTTTGTGGACTGATTGTCCCCCAGGCAAACTCTCTTAGCCAGGGCTCTGGAGCTAGGGGTGGTAACAATGACAAGCTTCTCTCTGCACGATCACCCCACTCTAGAAGCTGAGTACTCAGTATGGGGGTGAAGGGTGGGCAGCAGCCAAGGTTCTCTCAGCTTGCGTCTCCCTGCATGGAACCACTGCCTTATGAGTTGGGGCAAGTACCATCAGGATCCCAGTATTTTCAGCACTCTGTACTCAAAGTAGTACCTCCATTCCGTAAGTGGGAAAGGGTTGGAAGATGGGAGTCCCACCTCTCATTAGCAATCACCTAGAGCTTAGCCTCAGCAACAGGTAGCCAGGGGCAGGATAAGAAGCACCGAAGTCATGCTCCTCCAGGGTAAAAAAGCCCTCTGACTAGAAGCTGGGGCAAGAAGTCGTCCTCTGTTCTTGGGTGCAGCAGTCTAGAGTGGAATCTTCACCTTGCTGAGCAGAGAGGGAGGAAAAGAGGGAGGAGTCTTGGTTCAAATATCACAAACTCTCACTTCTTTTTACAGAACGTTGATAGATGTTGAATAGATGTTTCCTCATTTGCTATTTGTCCTTAGGACCATATCCAGAAGATTTAAATGGTTGATTTTTCTTTTTTTAAATTTTTATGAATTTCACTGAGGAAGGGGTAAGCAGAGCTTTGGACACTGTCATCCCAGAGATTGATCCAAACTTTCATTCATTTTCTATATCTGATTCAATCAACATTGACATTGAGCATATTCTATGTGCCATGAATGCAAAAATGAAAAGGATAAGATTTCTGCTCTTGAAGAGCAAATAATCTAGTGGAAGGTATAAAGAAATAATTGCAACTCTAAGTGATAAGAGCTACAACAGAAAAGTATATTAAGTACAGTGGAAGCACAGAGGAGCAGGTGACAGCGTTGGGATGGAAGTGAGAACAATATGGAAGATCTCATGAAGATAATTAAAACCAAAGGGTAACTTTGGGAAAATTTAGCTCTGCTAGATCCACTATCCCTGAAAATCATTCCAAATAAAAACAATGATTATAATTTTTATATTAATATTATTTGATATAAACAGTTGACATTTTCTTAATCTTAAACATAAAAGCATCTAAGAATTTTTGCTACATTTGTCTGTAACATAAAATATAAGTAAATCAGAGTGAACAAGTACAACTTCAAGGCAAGCTCTCTAGCTTCCTACTTCCAATAATTCCAACCAGTTTGTGCCCCTAATCCCTTTGGTACAGAAATCTAGAGCCTCCACTGTTCTTGGAGAAGAGGATACAGTTCCACATCATTTTGGTAAAGTCTCTGAGGAACAAAGGAATAGGAGACAAGTCCATTTGCTTTCTAACATAGCATGCTAGACTAGTTTTTGTCAACCAAAATAATGCAGAAGACTGCAAATAAGAAGAGTTTATTTGGGGTCTTAAGAATTGTAATTCAGGAGACACACATTTGGGTAAAACAAAAAGAGTGTTCCAGGGAAGAGAAAGAGTCAGGGACTTACAAAGGCAAAAGCCATGAAGCTATACTCTGACACAAAAAGAAAATATTTTTCCTCAAGGGATGGTTGTCACAGGTTGTTTTAGGGTGAGGGTCCTATAAATATCTTGAGTTTCTGGCAGATATTCCAGATGCCTCTGTTAGGACAGTAAGTGGTCAAAGGGTCAGATTTCATAAGTCACACTTACTCAGTGGCCTCCTGGCTCCATTTTAAAAAGCTCCCTTAGCAATATCAACTCCATTTTGATTTTCTTTCCACATTTTCCATGGACGGTCCCGTTCTTGTTTTCCTCTCATAAATATCCTCTCTATTCCAAAATCAGCTCAAGAAAATCAAATCCTTCTCAAAAAAATAAGCAAACAAAAACCAACAAGAACAACAATAAACATAGGATTTGACAAAGAGAAGAAGAAAAATAAATAAAACTGAATCATCTGCCTTGCCCTATTCCCAGGGACAGCACTTGAGTTTCTAATTCTGATGTAGAGGGACAGCCCATTGGCTTAGCTTAATCCATATATAGCCTCAGTTGGACTGGACCAGTGCTGAGCAGAAACATTTAAAAATTTATGACTTTGGCTAAAGAGCTTAGGGCCATTGAGATAGTATCTGGAAAGCCGTAGGAACTGCTGGATGCCTAGGATACAAAACATAAGCCGGTTTTTAACCTGTGGAATGGAGTTATCCATTCTATCCTTGAAGAGCCTTACGGTATTCTACTTGAACACACTATGTCTACATCCATGACCAATGGTTTCATTGCTATGGCTATGACTGTTGCAACTTTGTGTGTGTCTTGTGTCCTTTCTTCTGTCATTGTGACCAAAGCATAGTCATGGGCATTTAAAATCACTGTCTTAATAGATCCAGACAAAATTACAAATACTGTTGTATTTGGACACCTGATCTCTGACACAGGCATCTCATGTAGTAATAATGACACATGGCAAGAATAAATGATGCAGACTACCCTGGTGGCGCAGTGGTTAAGAATCCACTGGCCAATGCAGGGGACACGGGTTCGAGCCCTGGTCCGGGAAGATCCCACATGCCACTGAGCAACTAAGCCCATGCACCACAACTACTGAGCCTGCGCTCTAGAGCCCGTGAGCCACAACTACTGAGCCCACGTGCCACAACTACTGAAGCCCGCACCTAGAGCCTGTGCTCCGCAACAAAAGAAGCCACTGCAATGAGAAGCCCACACACTGCAATGAAGAGTAGCCCCCACTCGCCTCAACTAGAGAAAGCCCGCGCGCAGCAACCAAGACCCAATGCAGCCATAAATAAATAAATTAATTAATTTTTTAAAAAAAGAATAAATGATGGATTTTCTTCACTGTGTAGACATTTGAATATAGACTGGAAGTAAGTCAGAATGATGGAGGAGAATGATGCTGTGAAGTTTTCATAGCATATTAGGGTCTTTTTGTTTACTAAGAGGTCATCATAGATCATAATTCCCTTGAGATTAAGTGACTGGCTCTAAATAGTCTTCTTGTCAGAAATAACTAAACAAATGTCAGCCTCTCTTCTAGTGCAGTCTCTCTTTGTCTCATAGGACTCTCAATAACATTCTGTTGTAGTATCTTTTTTTGAATTATGTCAGAGTCACTGAAATCTTCTAGCACCAGGTTTTGAAAAAGACAACACGCTGAACAGTGAGAAACGGAGGAGAGGTGTGATTAATTGTCAAAGGAGAGAAGCACAAAAGCATAACACTTTCTCCCGACAGATGCTCCAGCCGATGACACAGAGTCAAGTAATAGCATTGTTACAGAAATCTGGCCAAATGCTTTAGGCACCATCTGCTCATTTTTCCCAAGAAGAGTAATCCCTTTCAAAAGTTGAAGGGGGAGTTAAAAAGGCTGCTCAGGCACTTACAAATTTCCATCGATTCCCAGAATCATGAGTCACTCAGATGTAACCCGAAGACGAGTTAACCTCAAAGCGGGCAAAGACCATCAGAGCTGAACCAGATTGGAAAAAAAAATTTTTTTTTTTAATTCTAAGAGAAGTTTGTCATTACATCTCTTGCACTTTCTTTCGGACAAGTGTGGTCTGAAAAGCAAATTGACTGAATCAACCAGAATCCATATATTTTTTTTTTACATCTTTATTGGAGTATAATTGCTTTATAATGGTGTGTTAGGTTCTGCTGTATAACAAAGTGAATCAGCTATATGTATACATATATCCCCATATCCCCTCCCTCTTAAGCCTCCTTCCTACCCTCCCTTTCCCACCCCTCTAGGTGGTCACAAAGCACCAAGCTGATCTCCCTGTGCTATGCAGCTGCTTCCCACTAGCTATCTATTTTACATTTGGTAATGTATATATGTCAATGCTACTTTCTCACTTCGTCCCAGCTTCCCCTTCCCCCCACCCCACACCATGTCCTCAAGTCCATTCTCTAAGTCTATGTCTTTATTCCTGTCCTGCCACTAGGTTCATCAGAAACATTTTTTTTAGATTCCATATACATGTGCTAGCATACGGTATTTGCTTTTCTCTTTCTGACTTACTTCACTCTGTATGACAGACTCTAGGTCCATCCACCTCACTACAAATAACTCAATTTCGTTTCCTTTTATGGCTGAGTAACATTCCATTGTATATGTATGCCACATCTTCTTTTTCCATTCATCTGTCGATGGGCATTTAGGTTGCTTCCATGTCCTGGCAATTTTAAATAGTGCTGCAATGAACATTGTGGTACATAACTCTTTTTGAATTATGGTTTTCTCAGGGTATATGCCCAGTACTGGGATTGCCGGGTCATATGGGAGTTCTATTTTTAGTTTTTTAAGGAATCTCCATACTGTTCCCCATAGTGGCTGTATCAATTTACATTCCTACCAACAGTAAGAGGGTTCCCTTTTCTCCACACCCTCTCCAGCACTTATTGTTTGTAGATTTTTTGATGATGGCCATTCAGACCGGTGTGAGGTGATACCTCATTGTGGTTTTGATTTGCATTTCTCTAATGATTAGTGATGTTGAGCATCTTTTCATGTGTTTGTTAGCAATCTGTATGTCTTCTTTGGAGAAATGTCTATTTAGGTCTTCTGCTCATTTTTGGATTGGGTTGTTTTTTTTTTGATATTGAGCTGCATGAGCTGCTTGTATACTTTGGAGATTAATCCTTTCTCAGTTTCTTCATTTGCAAATACTTTCTCCCATCCTGAGGGTTGTCTTTTCGTCTTGTTTATGGTTTCCTTTGCTGTGCAAAAGCTTTTAAGTTTCATTAGGTACCATTTGTTTATTTTTGGTTTTATTTCCATTGCTCTAGGAGGTGGGTCAAAAAGGATCTTGTTGTGATTTATGTCAAAGAGTGTTCTACCTATGTTTTCCTCTAAGAGTTTTAAAGTGTCTGGCTTTACATTTAGGTCTTTAATCCATTTTGAGTGTATTTTTGTGTATGGTGATAGGGAGTGTTCCAATTTCATTCCTTTACATGTAGCTGTCCAGTTTTCCCAGCACCACTTATTGAAGAGGCTGTCTTTTCTCCATTGTATATTCTTGCCTCCTTTGTCAAAGATAAGGTGACCACATGTGCGTGGGTTTATCTCTGGGCTTTCTATCCTGTTCCATTGATCTATATTTCTGTTTTTGTGCCAGTACCATACTGTCTTGATTACTGTAGCTTTGTAGTGTAGTCTGAAGTCAGAGAGCCTGATACCTCCAGCTCCGTTTTTCTTTCTCAAGATTGCTTTGCCTATTCGGGGTCTTTTGTGTTTCCATACAAATTGTGAAATTTTTTGTTTTAGTTCTGTCAAAAATGCCATTGGTAGTTTGGTAGGGATTGCATTGAATCTGTAGATTGCTTTAGGTAGTATATTCATTTTCACAATGTGGATTCTTCCAATCCAAGAACATGGTATGTCTCTCCATCTGTTTGTATCATCTTTAATTTCTTTCATCAGTGTCTTATAGTTTTCTGCATACAGGTCTTTTGTCTCCTTAGGCAGGTTTATTCCTAGGTATTTAATTCTTTTTGTTGCAGTGGTAAATGGGAGTATTTCCTTAATTTCCCTTTCAGATTTTTCATCATCAGTGTATAGGAATGCAAGAGATTTCTGTGTATTAATTTTGTATCCTGCTTCTTTACCAGATACATTGATTAGCTCTAGTAGTTTTCCAGTAGCATCTTTAGGATTCTCTCTGTATAGTATCATGTCATCTGCAAACAGTGAAAGGTTTACTTCTTCTTTTCTGATTTGTATTCCTTTTATTTCTTTTCCTTCTCTTATTGCTGTGGCTAAAACTTCCAAAACTATTTTGAATAATAGTGGTGAGAGTGGGCAACCTTGCCTTTTTTGTCATATTAGAGGAAATGGTTTCAGTTTTTCACCATTGAGATTGATGTTGGCTGTGGGTTTGTCATATATGGCCTTTATTATGTGGAGGTAAATGCCCTCTATGCCTACTTTTTGGAGAGTTTTTACCATAAATGGGCGTTGAATTTTGTCAAAAGCTTTTTCTGTATCTATTGAGATGATCATATGGTTTTTCTCTTTCAGTTTGTTAAAATGGTTATCACATTGATTGATTTGCATATATTGAAGAGTCCTTACATTCCTGGGGTAAACCCCACTTGATCATGGTGTATGACCCTTTTAATGTGCTGTTGGATTCTGTTTACTAGTATTTTGTTGAGGATTTTTGCATCTATGTTCATCACTGATATTGGCCTGCAGTTTTCTTTTTTTGTGGCATCTTTGTCTGGTTTTGGTATCGGGGTGGAGATGGCCTCATAGAATGAGTTTGGGAGTGTTCTTCCCTCTGCTCTATTTTGGAAGAGTTTGAGAAGGACAGCTGTTAGCTCTTCTCTAAATGTTTGATAGAATTCACCTGTGAAGCCATTTTGTCCTGGGCTTTTGTTTTTGGGAGATTTTTTCATCATAGTTCCAATTTCAGTGCTTGTGATTGGTCTGTTTATTTTTTCTGTTTCTGCCTGGTTCAGTCTCAGAAGGTTGTACTTTTCTAAGAATTTGTCCATTTCTTCCAGGTTGTCCATTTTATTGGCATATAGTTGCTTGTAGTAATCCCTCGTGTTTCTTTGTATTTCTGCAGTGTCAGTTTTTAATTCTCCTTTTTCGTTTCTAATTCTGTTGATTTGAGTCTTCTCCCTTTTTTTCCTGATGAGTCTGGCTAATGGTTTATCAATTTTGTTTATCTTCTCAAAGAACCAGCTTTTAGTTTTGTTGATCTTTGCTATTGTGTCCTTCATTTCTTTTTCATTTATTTCTGATCTGATCTTTATGATTTCTTTCCTTCTGCTAACTTTGGTTTTATTTTGTTCTTCTTTCTCTAATTGCTCTAGGTGTAAGGTTACATTGTTGATTTGAGATGTTTCTTGTTTCTTGAGGTAGGATCGTATTGCTAAAAACTTCCCTCTTACAACTGCTTTTGCTGCATCCCATAGGTTATGGGTCATCGTGTTTTCATTATCATTTGTGTCTAGGTATTTTTTTATTTCCTCTTTAATTTCTTCAGTGATCTCTTGGTTATTTAGCAGCATACTGTTTAGCCTCCATGTGTTTGTATTATTTTAAGTTTTTTGCCTGTAATTGATATCTAGTCTCGTAGCGTTGTGGTTGGAAAAGACACTTGATATGATTTCAATTTTTTGAAATTTGCCAAGGCTTGATTTGTGACCCAAATATGATCTATCCTGGAGAATGTTCTATGTGCACTTGAGAAAAACGTATATTCTGTTGTTTTTGGATTGAATGTCCTATAAATATCAACTAAGTCCGTCTGGTCTAATATGTCATTTAAAGCTTGTGTTTCCAGAATCCATATTTTAAGCTGAACATTTGTCTTACCCAAATGAGCCCCTCAAATATCTCCTCTTATGATTGAAGTATAGGAATGGAATAGATAAAGCAAGTTTGAGGAGGGAGTAGTGGACATGTAAAGAGGTATCTTCAGAGAATCTGTATGATCATCTTAATGGAAACTCAGCAGAGATGGCACCACTGTTTTTTCTACAACATCACCTACAGCCTAAAAGACAAGTTTTCTCTTTGCTAAGGATATGAAGCCTGAAAGCAATTGAGGAAGCTGGGTATAGTGGTTCAGAGTGATGTCAGGCAGATACTGTTCAGTTCCTAATCCTACCACTTACTAGTACTGTATGTAATCTTGGGCAAATTACCAATCTTAACCTAATTTTTTTCATGAGTTATTAGAAGGTGCCTTCCAGGGTAACCACATCACACAACACCTAGTGTGATCCATCCATAGAGAATTCCATGTGAATTGTGCCTCCTGCAGTCATTCAATGTGACTGGCCCTGTGCCAGTAAGCATTTAAAAAGGCAGTGGTTAAATATCCAATATCCAATCCAGTCCTCTCTTGTAAACAAGAATGAGGAAGTTCTGCAAATTTCAGTGTAGCATAAGTGGTAAAAACATGAACCAAAGAGCTGATACTGTCAGTATTCTAATATTAAGTTGTGCTATTTACTAGCCATGTGTTCTTGGGCAGTTTACTTAAATTCTTGGTGCCTCAGTTTCTCCTTTAGTGAAAGAGGGATAATAATACTACTTACCTTTTAGGGTTATTGTAATGATTAAATAAGTTAACACATGTAAAACATTGAGAACAAAATCTGGTACATTATAAACACTAAATAAACGTTAGTTATAATTATTTATATGCTATATGGAAAGGTATCCTAAATATGTTAAGGTGAAAAATCAAAGTGATGAATACCTTTAAAAATTAGAGTAATTAGAAAGGTGGTTACCAGAGGGGAAGGGGGGTGGAGGGAAAGAGAAATGGGTAAAGGGGGTCAACTGTACAGTGATGGGTGGAAACTAAACTTTTGGTTGTGAGCACACTGTAGTGTAATCAGAGGTGTAATGTTGCACACATGAAACTAATATAATGCTATAAACCAATGTTATCTCAATTAAAAAAACAAGCAGGAGGCAATGCTGCTCTAAAAAATATGATAAATATATATATGTTTAAACTTATATATACATAAAATTTCTCTGTATAAATAGCTAAGAATTTAATAACATTTATTACCTATCTGGAGGGGAATTGAGTGGAAGGAGGAGGAGGGAGCATTTTCATCATACAGCTCTTTATACTTTTTGAATTTTGAACCCTCTGAAAGTATTAGCTTTGAGAAATTAAATTTTTAAATATAGCTAATAGTAGTATTATTATAATCAGTTTGATATCATTTACCTTGTAGATATTACTATTATTATTATAATCAAATATCATTGGGTACCAACTATTGTATACCATATTACATTGTGTATTACACAAAGGATATACTGACCCTCTCATTCAAGAGCATTTAATTGGATACAGCAAATATATACAAGCCTACAAGCATGAGGAAAACACCCATGAAAGAAGCGTGCAGACCACATTCTAGGGGGTGAGGGAGGAGTCAAAAGCCTGAGGGATCACTTCTGGCTTGCACTATCAGTGAAGGATTGATGGATGCATAAGGTTTCAATGACATTCCAAGTAGAAGAGATGGCACAATTTGATTACAATAATATGGTACATTACTGGGAAGCACCAAGAACTGGAAGATGTAAAAAAACAGAGAATATGACTGATGCTGGAATTTGGAAGGGAAACAACTTCATTCAATTTTCAACAAAGAATATCTTCTGGTTCACTGGAATAAATGTGTGTGTGTGTTTACCTAGGACTACGTATTCAATGAGAGAGGTAATTACTCAGCAGAACGGGGAAACCTTATTAAAAATAACCACATTGAGGGATTGACTGATTGATTGATCAACTCTAAACTATAACTTTCAAACATCTATGTAAATAGAATAGCAATGAATAATTTTTATCTTATAGAAGTTTGAGACCTTTAGAAAACGTGTCTGTGGTTTCAATCAGTTTACAAAGCCTAAGTCAATTTAACTGCAAAACAGAGATATGCTCCTAATATTTTCTTGAAGCCAGTTCCGTTAGGATTTTCTGTGGTTTCTTCCAAGTATAGAAGCTAAAACCCAGCTCTAATCCTTTCAATTTATATACTATTGTATAGTCTTCGAGTTAGAAATTATAAAGGATCTGAGTTTGACAAACATTTACTTAAGTGCCTAAAATGTGTTTTCACAAGCATTGTTCTGTAATCCTTACAACACTATGAGGACATATTTAATTCCTACTTTGACAAACCGGCAATTGGGTCTTAGAGAATTACTAATCTAATAACTTCAGAGCTGGGATTAGAATTTGGGTGAAGTGTGTATGTATATGTACATGCAGGTGGGGGGTAGAATAAAGAAAAATAGCACCAAAGTCACTGGAAGTTTTCACCATAGCAATATTTTCTCAGGATCAAATTCCAGGCCTGTTGTACTAGAGGGTGCCATGGTGAGAGGAATAGCAGTCTCATACATAGACATCTACGTATTTCCCTTAGTCAAAGAAAAATTAAGATTATAATTTGCCTTTGCCAATTTATCTTCCACTTATCTTTGTGACAGCTATTAATTTATTGCCTCTCAGTTCCAAAGATATCCTTCATTATCTGATCTGTGACAATGGAGCTAGACCCTCTAAGCAATTCTCCTTTGCAGTGAACACAATGTTAAGCCTCTTTTTTTTTTTTTTTTTTCAATAGAGAGGACTGGAAGGATATTACAGGAGAAGGGAGGTTCTCCTTCTGGTTCTCATATGGGTTCTGCTTGTTTCTTCTTTTCCCTACCATGCCACAGTCAGAGGTGCATGGGTGGGGACATTCAGTGGACATCCTGCCCTTGGCACATGCCCAAAGCATGGAGCCACTTGGTAAACTCACAGCTCTAAACCCAGTCCAGTGACCACCTTGCTGAGGCCCTCATGACACAGACATAACATACCCCAAGATTTGTGCCACCCATACCTCTACTCCTTTAGGTATCCACTCTCCCAGCCTCAGGCTACCTACACCGCCTACTTGCCTGAGAAATGTAGGCCAGCTCTGGCCCAGGCAACCCCATGAACTTCTCAACCATCTAGTGGGCTACAGCCATCCCTTCTCTAATGAGGTCTGAATCCCAGCCTTGGGGAGGAGCCACCCCTTCAAGTTTGTCCCTTCTTTGGTACTCCCAATTAGCCCTCGATAGTCTTTAGAGTTCTCTCGACATCTTAATAGTCAGTTCTCTGTTATAATTAATAATTAGTATATTAAACTTTCCCTGTTCAAGTTATTGTGTGGTTACTGTCTCCTGTTTGGACTCTGACTGATATAATCTCTAACCTTGTTTTTTCATATAAGCAGATCTAAACTATGCTTTCTTGCCTAGTTACATTTCATTGTGGCTTTCCTTACTATTAGGGAAAATAGAGATTAAAAGGAGGAAGGAAAGGAGACAGCTGAGGATAATTATCTTTATTTGACCAATTAAAAAGTTAAGCAGTTGAAGGTAATTTGTTCCGATCTTCACTTAAACCCACTATCCAGAGTACTGGTTCAAAAAAACATTCCTCTCCAGACTCTGCACATTCTTTTCCAGTCAAAATGGAATATTATTTGTTGCTCACTAAACCAGAGAAAGTACTGGGAAATTACTTTAAGAAGACCTAAAACATCTAAAATTCTAGTTCTAAGTTTTCTGGGGAGGAGAACTGGGAACAGAAATTGTTTTACAGATTTCTTATTCCACTCAAAGATTTTTATTGAGCACTTAGCAATAAGGTCTTATACACTATTGTTAAATTAATAACAAATAGTTAATAATTTAATAATTATTAATAATTTAACATGTTTTGATATCTATGAGAAAAATCCTATTTGTTATGGACTGAATGTTTGTGTCCCTCCAAAGTTCTCATGTTGAAGTTCTAACCACTAATGTGATGTGTTAGGAGGGAGGGCCTCTGTGAAGCTATTGGATTTAAATGAGGTCATGAGGGTGGACCCCCATGATGGGATTAATACTTTTATAAGAAGAGGAGGAGACATCAGAGCTTCCTCTCTCTGCCATGTGAGGATAAAATGAGAAGGCAGCTGTCTGCCAACCAAGGAGAGGGCCTTCACCAAGAACCAAATTTGCCAGCACATTGACCTTAGACTTCACAGCCTCCAGAACTGTGAGAAATAAATGTTTGTCGTTTAAGCTACCCAGTCTATTGTATTTTGTTGTAGCAGGCTGAGTTAAGACACCAGTCTTAACAAAATGCACCTGATGATCCAGTCATTTTGAACTACCCTCATTTCTCAGAACGGACCATGTTGTCTCAACCCCAGGCTATTGCATATGCTGGTCTTACCTGAGACACCCTTCCCTTCAGCTTCCACACTCCTCTTCTAGCCAACCCCTATATATCATTCAGATCTCAGCTTAGAAATTCTTCCTTCAGAAAGCCTTCCCTCTGACTGCACCACACACACACATGCACACACACACGTTTGACTGGATTTTTCTTTTATATGCTCCAATCCCTCAATACATAATTAACTACTTCAAGGCAGGAATATTATCTTGTTCATCATGCCTAACTCATAATAGGAAATCAACAAATATTCTTTGACTGCTTTTAGTTTCTTGGATAAATTTGTATTAGAGCTTCAGCCAGTTGTTCTCATATAAAGTCACTCTTAACACTAAAGAAAGGTGGCAAAGTTCACATATAAGATCTTTTTCAAACTCACTTTTCATAACCCTAGAAAGGTGATGAAGTATTTGGAAGAGAAAAACACTTGCCAAATCACAGCTGTGAATGTTAATCTCAGAAGTTAAATTAAAATCCTCTCAAAGATATTTTTGGATCCTTCACAGATAAACCTTTTGAAAGCACTTTTGTTCTTTCTGTGCAGAAGAATTAAGTTAAGTTTTACAAATGAGGAATCTTGACAGAGCCAGACTGTGAGCTTTTACACTTGTGCTGAAATACTAAGAGGAGACTGAATTTCTCTTAGAAACATTATTGCCCTTGTAAAACGTTAAATACATTTTCTTGAGGCAATATTTACCTTTGGCAGCTGAAAATGAGAGATTCAATTTTTAGGATTGCTGTCCAATCTTGCATGATGTTCATAGACCAAAGATTTTATGAAAGCCTTGTTAATGGTTTATCTAGAGTGTGACATTCTTTTCAAATATTCTAATTTCACTTAACTCTTTAATTGTTGACATCATCAATACAAAGTTATCTGTTGATAAGCTGAAAGTTGTCAGCTGAAAGTAAGAAAAATTACCACAGACTCCAGAGCATGGTAATGCAAATAGCTCATATGGGTCTGTCTGTGTGTGGGCATTTGTTTCTTTGCATTAACAACAGGGGTTATGAAGTATGCATGCAGGAATAGAATGTTGCCCTTTGGAATGATATTTGAATATTCTAGAACCAATATAAATGAGCTATTTAAGCCAACTGTGTCCAAAGTGTTCTAAATGGCTGCCAAATTATGAAATTCTTGAAACACTGTGGAGGAGTACCAGAAACTAGTCCTCAAATCACTTTAAAATATTTTTCTAAACTGTGCCACAAACAGATGGACACAAAAATATGTTCCATTTTCTCCATTCATAGTTGTTCTGGGAAAAAAAAAAACCACTTTCTTAATATAGAATCATTTACAGCTGGTATTACAGTTGTTGGGATTTTGACCATCTCTGCTTTTCAGCAGCAGCAGCAATGTAATAAGCATCTTCACACTTGCCATTATGGCAGCAATTTTAAGGGTAGTTAGAGCTAAACTGTCCCAATCCTTTAGAAGCTTAGAACTGCAAATGGGCATATGTAATACGCAGAGAAACTAACTGACTATGCTCTCATTAAAGTACAAGAGCCAAACTTTGATTACAGCCTAAGGAACTTGGAGTCCCTCATCACACACCTTTTAATCCAGTGTGAAAGATGATTAGGATAATAAGTATCAGTAAGGTTCATGGCTGTCCAATGCTCACCATCTTTTGGCAGATGCAAATGAGCCAAGAAGTGACTGGGAAAGACATTTAAGTGTGTTCATTGGGTCACAGAGTTTCCAGACATTCAAAATTAGTTGTAGATTAACAACCCAAGAAAATGCAGCCATAAGAAGAAAATGGTATCCATAAATCACATATGGAAAAGTCAAAACTCCACACTAACATCTTCTAAAAATAAAGTATTTTCTAAACTGTCCAACTGTCCAGAAGAGTTTTTTGAATGATAGATTTCAAAACCTCATAAGATCTGGTCCCTGCTTTCACATGTCCTACAATGCTCCACCCAGCCACACTAACTTTTTCACTTTTTCTTTCTCTTTTTGCTTGGGGAGAGGGATGGTTGTTATTGGAACACACCTGCCTTGGGGCCTTTGCACTAGATTTTCCTGCACCTAACTTCACATACTTAACTTCTTGTCGTTCACATTTCAGCTTAATTTTCACTTCCTCAATGAGTATTTACCTTCTAGAGAAGTCACTTTAAAACCTACTCTATTTTATTTTATATTATGGTCCTTATTGCTACTTTAATTTCTTATTTGTTCCTGTGCTTGCTTGCTTGTGTGTTTTTCCTTTTCCATCTCCTGGCAATAGAATGTGAGCTCCATGAGAGCAAAAATCTGTCTCTTATTCATTGCTAACCATATAAAGCAGTTCTTACCACACAGTCGGCACTCAATAGGTATTAGTAGAATTAATGTTTCTTGTTCATGTATTCTTTCATTAAAAAGGAAAAAAAGAAAACTAATGACAGGCTCAGTGAATTCAAAAAGCATTTGGATAATCTTATACCTGATATTAGTCACCTCAAATCGTTTGGGGAGTAGATGCAATGTAAAGAAATAGACATAATCTAGCAAATCTTTATCTGCATCAGGTCCACCAGAATATTGTAACCAGAACATAGGTAAATACATACTTTTAAGGAATTAAGGCCATTAAAGGAAAACATATTTAATAATCCACTCATCTATTTTTTTCAGAAACAAGTACCTGCCCCATTGTATATGCACAAATACAGAGTATCAATAACAAAAAAAGAAATAGAGCTAAACATTTTAACACATGAACTAATTAACAATACCAATAACCTGGTTCATTTAATATAATACTCTAAAGGAGGACATATTATGAACTAGGGACTGGAAGAGTATCTTAAAGCATTAGGTAGGCAGAAAATCATCTGCACATCTGATTTGGTTTTTATCAATCCCCTTTATGATTGATTAGAATTGCAGCAACACCAATTGGCCACAATGATTGCTACTGGGGTTAGAAACAAGCAAATCCTCTACTCTAGAAGCTGAAATTGTGTGCATTTTTCGTTATTTGTAACCACAGCACCCATGAGAAGTCTGTCTCAAATTGATAATTATTGTATTTTTAAGGAGGGGTCTGGATTATTCATGACTTCACCTTTTCACTAGAAAATGAGCAGAAGGAAAATGATTAAAGACCGAATTTTTAAAAGCGAGAATGTTAAGAATATGTTGTAAAAGGAGTTTATAAGAAAGAATGATTTAAACAGACCAATCTGTCAGGTATAGTTTTTTTCTAATTTAACATGTATAAGAGTATGCAATAAAGAAAAATATGTTGACTGCCCTTAGAGACAAGGAAATCTTATTTTTTTTTAAAAAGTGAACATTAATAATATATTTCAGATAATGGGCACAAAAATGATTGAATTGAGATGTCCATTTCTGGCCATGATAGAGTAACAGTAACTTAATTACTTTCTTACCATAAACAACTAGAAAACTAGATAGATATATTTTAAAGGATTTTCAGACATTGGACTACAGGCAACATAAAAATCTGATCTCTGAGAAAAAGAAAACAAATGACTTAAGTCCTATAATTGACCAGCTTCTTTTCAGAGGTACATTCTGAACATTGGAGCAGAAAGGGGGATACCCAGCAAGGTAATCAGTTTGCTCATTCAAGAAATCAAAAATCAGAGTTCAGTGACTGAGACAGCTGGAAATTGCAGGGCAGAATTCCAGAGAAGAAAGAGCTACATAGAAAACCCAAGAAATCTGCACAGGCTGGAAAAGAGAAGCTGCAGATCTATGAGTTAAATCATTCCAAAGCTCACTCAGGACTGGGAGATGTTTGAGTTCCAACTACCTAGAGTGTAGATCCTTGGGACATTCAGTAAAGATCCAGAAGGTCAATTCCTTAGTGGTGGGACTAAAATATTCTAGGACAAAGAAAACCCTAGACCCATCTAAACAAAGCTTAAAAACAAGCCATGAATGGGTCAAACTAAACTGAACTAAGTTAACTACCTATAAAAACAAAAATCAAACTTTCTTTAAAGGAAGACAACAAAATCTAAACATTCAATAGTGAAAAATACAAAATCTCCTACATCCAACAAAAAATTACTAGATATTCCAAGAAGCAGGAAAATGTGACCCATAACCAGGAGAAAAATCTGTCAATAGAAACAGTTACACAAACAACAGAGATGATAAAATTTGAAGGCAAAGATGTTAAAATAGCTACTATAATTATCTACAAGTGTTTGAAGAAAAACATCAATATAATGAGATAAATAGAAAATTTGTTAAAAGAACCATATGGAGTTCTAGAGGTAAAAGTTTAATATCTAAAATGAAATTTAACTGAAAAGGATTAATAGCAGTTTAGACACTGCAATAGTAAGATAAGTGAACTAAAAGATGTAGCAATAGAAAATATTTATGAATACGAAGGAGAGGAAGAATACTGGAAAACAGCAGAGTATCAGTGACCTATGGGGTGATATCAAGCAGTTTAATGCACATATAATGGCAGTCCTGGAAGTAGAGAAGATAGGGGCAAAGAAAAATAATTTGAAGCAATAATGAACCAAAATGTCCAGATTAATGAAAACTATAAATCTACAGATCCAAGAAGCTCAACAAACCCAAGACAGGATAAAACAAGACAAATAACACCAGAGAACATCATAATCAAACTCTCGAAAACTAGTCATGTAAAAATAAAATCTTTAAAATGGACAGATAGAAGACATGTTAAATACAGGAAAACAAAGATAAGCATAACAGGGATTAAAAACCTGTAGACATCACTATAATTATAGTCTAATGATGTCTATTTAAAACAAACAAACAAACAAAAACCCCTAATATTTGTGAAAAGCAAAACTGATTTAAGTCAATTGGCATAGATTACTTAGATCAGTTAAACTGACCTAGGTCACTTAGGTCAGTAAACAGAGCCTGGCTAGATGGCCACCAGAATTTTTTCTTTCTTTTTATTAAGCCCACAGCTAGCCTATTTGTGTATACAACTGAATTTTGGCCAGTGAAATGTGGATGGATGTGATTTATGCAACATCCAGGCCTGGCCCACTAAAATCTCCAATATGACTCCTCATGCTCTGGTCTCTCAGCCAGCAGAGGACTCTGATATACTGGGGGATGGCAGAACCAATAGATGTCCCCCAACCCAATGACTTATGTCTGTGACATAAGCAAGAAATTAGCTTATATTAAGTCACCAAAATTTTTTTCAATTTGTATCAGTTACCCTACCTTGAGTAACATAGTAGTTTTGCAACAATTAAGATTCATACATCTTTATCAGTTCTCATTTATAAATAAATCTCTCATTTATAAACAATAAAAGTATATAAATGAGCCCTTTTGCATGTGAAATTGACCAAATTTACATAGTTAATAAATGCCAGGTTCAAATTTTAAACCCAAGTCTTTCTGATTCTAAACCCCTGGGTTCTTTTTACTGCCTCACATCACACAACTCCCATACTTATTTCAATAGAATAAGAATT
Organism: Balaenoptera physalus; assembly: GCF_965194825.1. Taxonomy (NCBI): domain Eukaryota; kingdom Metazoa; phylum Chordata; class Mammalia; order Artiodactyla; family Balaenopteridae; genus Balaenoptera; species Balaenoptera physalus. The sequence goes on along the minus strand of NC_138890.1, from coordinate 94,668,991 downwards.
GGAAAGTGGGGTAAGTACTGATTTATGTCAAGTTAAGATAAGAAAGATTTTCTAGTTTATCAACATTGAGCACTCAATAATTAAAGGCAAGTATATTCTATGACAGTAAACCAAACTAAAACTAAAATGCAGTCTATAACAGAACTGCATATATGAGAATTAATACACTAATTTTGCTATTCTCTTCCCATTAACGCAATCCAGTATTTATAGTCTCATATCTGGTTTATTCCCCTCATATAGGCCAGATAATAACCACTGATGAAATTTCTTCATTTTCATAGCTCTGAAGCAAACAGCAAATCTCTTTTTTTTAATATATCACGTTTACAATATTTAGCAGAGCTTATTTCATCCATTAAAAGGTACTCATGTATACATAAAACAAAGGGGTACTATTATCTCTTTGCATGTGGATATAATATAAGGCAAATCTATTAAAAATGTGTGATTTTTTCTCCCCTTTAGCTTCATATAAATTCTTATAGTCATTAGCACATCCTCTGAATGAACTGCATACTCTTCAACACAGCTCTTTTCCTCAAAGTGCAATGCAATATTAATAATGGGAAAACATCTCATCTATTCTAAAGCTCTATTATTTTTCTTTTTATATATTTCCCAGATACAAGTAAATACATCCCCCAAAAATGCCCACCCTCTGAAATGGGAAATGGTTATCTCATAAAATCCAGAGGAAACATAAAGTGACTAAAGTTTTGGGGAGCATGCTTCATTCATTTGTATTCATTGATTAAAATATGCATAATTCTGCTTCTAAAATTTAAGAAAATTATTATGAATGTGCCCAAAGATTTAGCCTTAACTTTATTCATTGAAGAAATTATGTTTTAATTGTATATAACTCTCCTTGTCATTAAAAAAGAACTAATTAACAACAAAATAACAACTAAAGATATCTAAACTCTTTCTTTGTAGGAGGTTAGAATGCTATATATAAGTCCTATCTCCTTCATTGGGGACAGAACTTGAATTTTGTCTTGGCATAGGCATTCTAGGGTTACTTAAACAAAACAAAGACTGCTATACTTTCCCTGGCAAATCAAAAGTAGAAGAAACAAATCTTTTTCAATGTTTTGATATTACATAGTTCACACCCTAAAATTTATACTAGATTGGAAAAAATGTGTCATTGATCACAGATTGTCTCCAACTGATTAAACATATTTATCTGAAACAGGTATCAAGTATCCTAACTAGTTTATCCTCTTCTCTACAGAACACCTCTAAATCAGTACTTAATATTGTTTGTAACAAAGGCTTCTATGGTGTCCTTAGAAACTCCATTATTCCCTCAGGAAATGATTGGCCAAAGGGACTTTGAGTTAATGAGGTTAATTTTCGAGGTTCATTGGTTGTGTATTTCTAAGACATTTGTAAGCACCGTGGAAATTTTTCAGCGTAGTAGTGGTGGTTATCGCTGCTGAAAACCCTTTATAAAATATCAGGTATTCTAACTAATTTGTAGAATCAAATTACTTTTATTCTAAGTGCTATTGTTAATGTCAACTCTTTAAATACAATGATTAATTTGCTTCCCTATATTGGTCATAAATAGCATGATTCAGCAAAAAACAAAAACAAAAACTGAGAGCATTACTGCCCTGTGCTGAAGAAATTTTAATTCTTTTTTTCTTGAAACATCAATTAAATAACATTGTCAAGATATTCTTATCCTATTATTATTATCATTTTAAATCATAAAATAATTATTATTAGAAAACAGGTTTTAAAGTATATTATTTGCTACTTGGAATGGTTTTATATCTTTTCTGCAAACATAATCATTTAGATGGAAACCAGAGGAGAAATGCTAAGCTCCCAGGGCCCTTCCTTCAGACTCAGGTATACTCAAGAGATAGATTTTACTGAGGATTTTCAGGAAGTGCTGAATGTGAAGGACCCAGTTGTCTGTCCCTTCACACAATTTAGGGAGGCTTAGGCCAGTCTGCAGATCAGTGATAATGAAGAGGGAGGGACAAACTAAGATGATGAGAGCCCACACTCAGGGTGAGAGTTCTCCAGAGGAGCAGAACCAAGGGCCTTAATAGAAGAATGATTTAACATGACACATTTTTTGAGTAGAAGAGATATGATTCAGCCCCTTTCTAGCATAAGTATTTTAGTCCAAGTTCACTGCTGTAGCAGCTGAATGCAAGAAAGACTGGGTTCCTTGCCCATGGACATACTCTAAAGTAAGCAGCAGAGGCTCTGTGGCATGTGGGATCTTCCTGGAACAGGGGTCCAACCCATGTCCCCCGCATTGGCAAGCGAATTCTTGACCACTGTGCCACCAGGGAGATCCCTAAGCACCATTTAATGTAACCTGGATCTCCTCTTCCATGGCACACATCTTGTGAACGTGATGAGGAACTGGCATGGGGAAGGCTGTGATGCTCAGGCAGCAGCGTGAATGATTCACTGAAGACGAATCAGAGGGACATGAGGTGGTGATAAGGGCTACAATAACGCTAGTCAAGAAAGACCTTTCTGATAAGGAGACACCTGAACACGTCCCTCAGCCCCAATCTGTTGACGGGCAGCCTCCTCCATCTCAGGCAATGGACGCTCATTTAGTACCATGGACATAAGGGAACAGCAAGAGGCCATGTGGCTGACAGGGTCTTGGTGCTACGGCCTGATGTCAGGCCTGTGCCTCTGAGGTGGGAAAGCCGAGTTCAGGACATTGGACCACCAGAGACCTCCCGGCCCCATGTAATATCCATCGGCAAGAGCTCTCCCAGAGATCTCTGTCTCAGTGCTAAGACCCAGCTCCGCCCAACGGCCAGCAAGCTCCAGTGCTGGATGCCCCATGCCAAACAACTAGCAAGACAAGAAAACAACCCCATCCATTAGCAGAGAGGCTGCCTAAAATCATACTGACTTCACAGACACCCCAAAACACACCATCAGATGCAGCCCTGCCCACCAGAAAAACAAGATCCAGCCCCACCCACCAGAACACAGGCACCAGTCCCCTCCACCAGGAAGCCTACACAACCCACTGAACCAATCTTACCCACTGAGGGCAGACAACAAAAACAATGGGAACTGCAAACATGCAGCCTGTGAAAAGGAGACCCCAAACACAGTAAGTTAAGCAAAATGGGAAGACAGAGAAATATGCGGCAGATGAAGGAGCAAGGTAAAAACCCACCAGACCAAACAAATGAAGAAGAAATAGGTAGTCTACCTGAAACAGAATTCAGAGTAATGATAGTAAAGATGATCCAAATCTTGGAAAAAGAATGGAAAAAATACAAGAAAAGTTTAACAAGGACCAAGAAGAACTAAAGAGCAAGCAAACAATGATGAACAAAAAAATAAATGAAATTCAAAATTCTCTAGAAGGAATCAATAGCACAATAACTGAGGCAGAAGAATTGATAAGTGACCTGGAAGATAAAATAGTTGAAATAACTACCACACAGCCGAATAGAGAAAAAAGAATGAAAAGACTTGAGGACAGTTTCAGAGACCTCTGGGACAACATTAAATGCACCAACATTCAAATTATTCAAATTCTGTGCTCCCAGAAGAAGAAGAGAAAAAGAAAGGGGATGAGAAAATATTTGAAGAGATTATAGTTGAAAACTTCCCTAATATGGGAAATTAAATAGTCAAACAAGTCCAGGAAGCACAGACAGTACCATACAGGATAAACCCAAAGAGAAACACGCCGAGGCACATATTAATCAAAATATCAAAAATTAATTAAAAAGTAAAAATATTAAAAGCAGCAAGGGAAAAGCAACAAATAACATACAAGGGAATCCCCATAAGGTTAACAGCTGATCTTTCAGCAGAAACTGCAAGCCAGAAGGGAGTGGCAAGACATATTTAAAGTGATGAACAGGAAAACCTACAACCAAGATTACTCTACCCAGCAAGGATCTCATTCAGATTCGACAGAGAAATTAAAACCTTTACAGACAATCAAAAGCTAAGAGAATTCAGCACCACCAAACCAGCTTTACAACAAATGCTAAAGGAACTTCTCTAGGCAGGAAACACAAAAGAAGGAAAAGACCTACAATAACAAACCCAAAACAATTAAGAAAATGGTAATAGGAACATACATATCAACAATTACCTTAAATGTAAATGGATTACATGCTCCAGCCAAAAGACATGGACTGGCTGAATGGATACAAAAACAAGACCTGTATATATGCTATCTACAGGAGACCCACTTCAGACCTATGGACACATACAGACTGAAAGTGAGGGGATGGAAAAAGATATTCCATGCAAATGGAAATCAAAAGAAAGCTGAAGTAGCAATTCTCATATCAGACAAAATAGACTTTACAATAAAAACTATTACAAGAGAAAAAGAAGGACACTACATAATGATCAAGGGATCAATCCAAGAAGAAGATATAACAATTGTAAATATTTATGCACCCAACATAGGAGCACCTCAATACATAAGGCAAATGCTAACAGCCATAAAAGGGAAATTGACAGTAACACAACCATAGTAGAGGACTTTAACACCCCACTTTCACCAATGGACAGATCACCCAAAATGGAAATAAATAAGGAAACACAAGCTTAAAATGACACATGAAACAAGATGGACTTAATTGATATTTATAGGACATTCTATCCAAAAAAACAGAATACACTTTCTTCTCAAGTGCTTGTGGAACATTCTCCAAGATAGATCATATTTTGGGTCACAAATCAAGCCTTGGTAAATTTAAGAAAGTTGAAATTGTATCAAGTATCTTTTCTGACCACAGTGCTATGAGACTAGATATCAATTATAGGGAAAAAACTGTAAGAAATACAAACATATGGAGGCTAAACAATACACTACTAAATAAAACCAAGAGATCATTGAAGAAATCAAAGAGGAAATCAAAAAACACCTAGAAACAAATGACAATGAAAACACAACCAAAAACCTATGGGATGCAGCAAAAGCAGTTTTAAGAGGGAAGTTTGTAGCAATACAATCGTACCTCAAGAAACAAGAAAAATCTCAAATAAACAACCTAACTTCACACCTAAACCAATTAGAGAAAGAAGAACAAAAACACCCCAAAGTTAGCAGAAGGAAAGAAATCATAAAGATCAGATCAGAAATAAATGAAAAAGAAATGTAGGAAACAATAGCAAAGATCAACAAAACTAAAAGCTGGTTCTTTGAGAAGATAAACAAAATTGATAAACCATTAGCCAAACTCATCAAGAAAAAAAGGGAGAAGACTCAAATCAACAGAATTAGAAACAAAAAAGGAGAAGTAACAACTGACACTGCAGAAATACAAAGAAACACGAGGGATTACTACAAGCAACTATATGCCAATAAAATGGACAACATGGAAGAAATGGACAAATTCTTAGACAAGCACAACCCTCCAAGACTGAACCAGGAAGAAATAGAAAACATAAACAGACCTATCACAAGCACTGAAATTGAAACTGTGATTAAAAATCTTCCAAAAACAAAAGCCCAGGACCAGATGGCTTCACAGGCCACTTCTATCAAACATTTAGAGAAGATCTAACACTTACCCTCTCAAACTCTTCCAAAATAGAGCAGAGGGAGGAACACGCCCAAACTCATTCTACGAGGCCACGATCACTCTGAAACCAAAACCAAAGATGTCACAAAAAAAGAAAACTACAGACCAGTATCACTGATGAACATAGATGCAAAAATCCTCAACAAAAATACTAGCAAACAGAATCCAACAGGACATTAAAAGGATCATACACCATGATAAAGTGGGTTTATCCCAGGAATGCAAGGACTCTTCAATATATGTAAATCAATCAATGTGATACACCATATTAACAAACTGAAAGAGAAAAACCATATGATAATCTCAATAGATGCAGAAAAAGCTTTTGACAAAATTCAACACCCATTTATGATAAAAACTCTACAGAAAGTAGGCATAGAGAGAATTTACCTCAACATAATAAAGGCCATAAATGACAAACCCACCGCCAACATCATTCTCAATGGTGAAAAACTGAAAACATTTCCTCTAATAACACGAACAAGACAAGGTTGCCCACTCTCACCACTATTATTCAACATAGTTTTGGAAGTTTTAGCCACAGCCATCAGAGAAGAAAAAGAAATAAAAGGAATCCAAATCAGAAAAGAAGTAAAGCTTTCACTGTTTGCAGATGACATGATACTATACATAGAGAATCCTAAAGATGCTACCAGAAAACTACTAGAGCTTATCAATGAATCTGGTAAAGTAGCAGGAAACAAAATTAATGCACAGAAATCTCTTGCATTCCCATACATTAATGATGAAAAATCTGAAAGAGAAATTAAAGAAACACTCCCACTTACCATTGCAACAAAAAGAATAAACTACCTAGGAATAAACCTACCTAAGGAGACAAAAGACCTGTATGCAGAAAACTGTAAGACACCGATGACAGAAATTAAAGATGATACCAACAGATGGAGAGATAGACCATGTTCTTGGATTGGAAGAATCCACATTGTGAAAATGGCTATACTACCCAAAGCAATCTATAGATTCAACACAATCCCTATCAAACTACCAATGGCATTTTTCACAGAACTAGAACAAAAAATTTCACCATTTGCACGGAAACACAAAAGACCCCAAATAGCCAAAGCAATATTGAGAAAGAAAAACAGAGCTGGAGGAATCAGGCTCCCTGATTTCAGACTATACTATAAAGCTACAGTAATCAAGACAGTATGGGACTGGCACAAAAACAGAAATATAGATCAATGGAACAGGATAGAAAGCCCAGAGATAAACAAACCCATGCACGTATGGTCACCTTATCTTTGATAAAGGAGGCAAGAATACACAATGGAGAAAAGACAGCCTCTTCAATAAGTGGTGCTGGGAAAACTGGACAGCTACATGTAAAAGAATGAAATTAGAACACTCCCTAACACCATACACAAAAATACACTCAAAATGGATTGAAGACCTAAATGTAAGGCCAGACACCATAAAACTCTTACAGGAAAACATAGGCAGAACACTCGTTGACATAAACCACAGCAAGATCCTTTTTGACCCACCTCCTAGAGCAATGGAAATAAAACCAAAAATAAACAAATGGGACCTAATGAAACTTAAAAGCTTTTGCACAGCAAGGGAAACCATGAACAAGACAAAAAGACAACCCTCAGAATGGGAGAAAATATTTGCAAATGAAGCAACTGACGATGGATTAATCTCCAAAATATACAAGCAGCTTAATGCAGCTCAATATCAAAAAAACAAACAACCCAGTTCAAAAATGGGCAGAAGACCTAAATAGACATTTCTCCAAAGAAGATATACAGATTGCTAACAAACACATGAAAGGATGCCCAACATCATTAATCATTAGAGAAATGCAAATCAAAACCACTATGAGGTATCACCTCACACCGGTTAGAATGGCCATCATCAAAAAATCTACAAACAATAAATGCTGGAGAGGGTGTGGAGAAAAGGGAACCCTCCTGCACTGTTGGTGGGAATGTAAATTGATACAGCCACTATGGAGAACAGTATGGAGGTTCCTTAAAAAACTAAAAATAGAACTCCCAGTACTAGGCATATGCCCTGGGAAAACCATAATTCAAAAAGAGTTATGTACCACAATGTTCATTGCAGCACTATTTACAATAGCCAGGACATGGAAGCAATCTAAGTGTCTATTGACAGATGAATGGATAAAGAAGATGTGGCGCTTACATACAATGGAATATTACTCAGCCATAAAAGGAAACGAATTTGAGTTATTTGTTGAGAGGTGGATGGACCTAGAATCTGTCATACAGAGTGAAGTAAGTCAGAAAGAGAAAAACAAATACCATACACTAACACATACGCATGGAATCTAAAAAAAAAAAAAAAAAGTGCTTTTGATGAACCTAGTGGCAGGACAGGAATAAAGACACAGACTTAGAGAATGGACTTGAGGACACGGGGAGGGGGAAGGGGAAGCTGGGATGAAGTGAGAGAGTAGCATTGATATATATACACTACCCAATGTCAGATAGATAGCTAGTGGGAAGCAGTCGCATAGCACAGGGAGATCAGCTTGGTGCTTTGTGACCACCCAGAACGGTGGGATAGGGAGGGTGGGAGGGAGACGCACGAGCGAGGGGATATGGGGATATATGTATACATATAGCTGATTCACTTTGTTATACAGCAGAAACTAACACAACATTGTAAAGCAATTATACTCCAATAAAGTTGTTAAAAAAAAAAAAAGTAAGCTTCGAATAGAGAGTAAACCTGGGTTTTAGGCTTCCTGGTGAAGCAAATGCTAAGGACCACTATAAGGCTTCACAAACAACGCAGAGCCACAGATGTAGCCTTTTGCCATTTATCACTAAAGAAGTTTTTATATGCGGAGTCAGAGAATTGCGTTTGTGTTAAAAGTCTGCATTTGATCAATATAAGCCTGTAAAGCATATCACAATGTTGTTACTCTGTATTGGTCCCTCTTCAATTAAGATACCAGGAGTTTCAAAGAATGGACATACCTCAAATCTCTCAGGAATTCTGAGAGATACTCAACGTGTTTATTAGTTTGGTTAATAAATTAGGGAAATCTTGATCTATATTATTCTAGATTCCTTTTCCAAAATAGTCAGAACTTTATTAGTTCTAAATTTTTAGGGAATTTAGCCAGGCTTACAACAATCCTCTTATGGTTATTAAAGGCTAAAGTCAGCTTCTTAAATAATGGTATATCTTTGAGTTAATTCCCTCTTCATTGTTAAATATTTTAGGTAAATAGCTATCTCTCTGGCATTTTATAGTAGGAGTCCCCCAGTAGGCTACTAGCCCACAGCACCATGGAAGATTCTCTAGCTCCACTGAAGGGTACTTGTCTGGGTATCTAAGAAAAGCCAATTACATAACCTATTACAAACACAAATGACACAGTAAGAGTTCTGTGTATCTGTGCTTGCACGTTTCTGAAGAATTTCATTGAAAAAGAAATTCCAGAATTCTGCAGAAAGACAAAGATAGCAAGACCCTATCTGAGAAGCAGTTTGATTCTGGTTGAAGGACAATTGTGGGTTACAGATTACTGAAAGAAGTTATTAAATATTTTTCTTTTCACTAAGAAAGATATGGTAACCCTCAATTCAAATTAGTAGTACAATTTAAGTGTTGTGAAAGATGCAGAAACATTGAGGAATAAACTGGCTAGAAAATTGTCACTACAGGTGGATGAGTAAGTGATATATTAACTAATAATATATTAATGAATAATAACATATAAATGTATATTTGTTGTGCTTCAACTCATTACTGTGCCTTCTTTGACCAGTGGAAACCTATTCAGATGATTTCTTTAGTTCTTTAGATATGATCAGACTAGTCTCTCACATCATTTTTGCTATCTAATGTAATAGGAAGTTACAAAATCAATTTGTACATCTCTTGACTCAGACCTGGAATTTGCCATTTCTCCCAGGTGCTCTGTTTCCTTTTGATGGAAAACTGTATTTAGAAACCTCAGTCTGGGGCACCAGAAAAGTTTATTGTTACTGGGCTGCTCACTGTTTCTACAGGTTTGCAATGGCCAGAGCTAGAAATATTTTTTTAACAAAACTATATCTCAGCAGGTCATACTGATACTTCCATTTTAAAATCCTAGACTAATTGAATTTAAATCTAGATATAGTTTTCTCATGCCAAACATCCCAGTTCTCAAATTAAAAACGATACATTTGCTTTATCCAACACTACACACTCAATAATCTCAGAATAACCACCACAGTAACCTTGAAAACATTGGAAATTTTTTCCATATTATTTTGTTCTCAGATGTTTTATACATCATCCTCTAATGATGTATAAAAAGATCACTCTGTCTTACAATTTTTGGAATAGTTCCTACTTGTGTAGTTATGCCACCAACTAGACAAAAATTTAAGTTCATTTGTTTTTTTTTATTTAACTGTTTTGTAATTACATAAAATACACATCTTCTTTAAAGAAATGACTCCAAATCTACAAGGTACAGCTTAAGAATTCTACCTTCTATCCAGTTGTCTCCACCTAATGCTACAATGCATATTTTACTTCACTTTGCTTCTTTCACTTAATACATCCTGGAGACAATTTCATAAGTCCATTTATATTTATTGATATGATCAATATTTTGGCCTCACTTCTGTCATAATATTTTATAGATATACATGCTCATATATATGTAAAACTGTCTTTTATATAAATATTTTTCACTTTGTGATCTATTTTATTCTACTCTCTCTCTCAGAATACTTTTGTATTTAGAAATTTTGTAATTTTGTTCTAAAAGTTTATCACTTTGGGATTTTTTAAATTGAAATCACATTGAATTCATAGCTTAATTTGAAGAGGATTGATTTATTTATACTGCAGAATCTTCCAGTCTTTATGATCATCATATACTTATTTATTCATGTCTTCTTTTAATTCTTTCAGCAAAATTTTATATTTTCCTTAAGTTTTTTTTTTTAAGATTTAATTTTTTATTTATTTTTGCAGGCATTGGGTCTTTGTTGCTGCACGTGGGCTTTCTCTAGTTGTGGCGAGCGGGGGCTACTCTTCATTGCAGTGCGCGGGCTCCTCATGGTGGCTTCTCTTGTTGTGGAGCATGGGCTCTAGGCGGGTGGGCTTCAGTAGTTGTGCCTTGCGGGCTCAGTAGTTGCGACCCGTGGGCTCTAGAGCACAGGCTCAGAAGTTGTGGCGTACAGGCTTAGTTGCTCAGCGGCATGTGTGATCTTCCCTGACCAGGGATAGAATCCATGTCCCCTGCACTGGCAGGCGGATTCTTATCCACTGCACCACCAGGGAAGTCCCTATATTTTCCTTACGTTCTTAATATTAAACATTACTTATTAGGTTTCTTCCATAGCATTTTATTGTTGCTGATGCTATTACAAATGAGGTATTTCTCTTTTTTATTTTCTAATTGGTTATTTCTGGAAAAGTAAACTATTGACTGTTCTTTGTTGATTTTGTATTTTATCTTATTGGGCTCTCTTATTAGTGCTAAGTTTAATTAAATTTTTAATTTTGAGGTAATTTTAAGTTCACAGGCAACTGTATGAAATAACACAGAGAGACCCCTATATTATCCCTTCACTCAATATCCCACAGTGAAAACATCTAAAATTTTAAAAATAATTTAAAATAGTGATTGCAGTTTAACAACACCTTTGCAAAATCTATTTTTGTTGTAATTCCTTATCAGTATCTAGATATGCATTTTATGATCTAAAACAAATCTATATAATTTATTATTAAAAATTTTCAATACATTCTCTGTGATCATTGACTGGGAATTTCAAATTTTAAATTATACAGACTAAAATATAAATAGTCAAAAATTTTGCATAATACCCATGAATAATACCCATGGCCTTTGTTTAGCCAGGGACCTATCAATGTCTAAACCATATAGACTGTATTATGAGTCTATTTTAAAACTCAAGTAAAATATACTTCATGATCTATATGTTATCTGTTCAACAAAAGGTCATGGTGCAGAGAAATGATTAGAAAACCATCTAATGACTATTAGATTTCTGTTCATCTCTAATAGGCAAACACCTTTCACAGCCACAGAGGTTCAATAGGAAGCTAAAAATACTGCTTTCATGTTGAGATGGTAAGTAAGGTATATGGAGTTTGAGGCCATAATTTCATATCCTAACAGCTACCTTTCTTTCTCAAAAATGACACACTGACAAAACACATGCTAAATCCATTCAGATGTGATGGAATATATAAAATGTGTACTGAACTCATTATGCTTTCCAGACTTCTGCTTTCATTTCGAAGGAAAAGAGCAGGTGCATTACTATTCACTTCAGGCATTATCGGTACATTTAAATGAAAAATAGAAATTAATATAAATTAATCAAACAAATCTAGAAGAGAGCCATTTGGTTGGAATCTTTGAACAGCTTCCATTTCAACCACCATCCCCATTTTACAGATATCAATTTTAGTATGACAACACACCAAATGGATAGGAAGGAAAAGTCCATCTATATTTTCATAAGAAATTTCACAGAACAAAGTTTCTGGAAATAGATAAAATAAAAAGTTAATTTTAATTATATTTACAATGTTCAGACATTTATATATATTTAGACTTACTTGAATAAAAAATATTAGGTTTTTAAAAAAAGAATCTAACCAACATTCTGCATGCTCCTCTATGCCCTCTGCATAATTTTTTTAAAAATTTAGTTTGAAGAATAAGAAGCTATTAGTATCTAATAATTAATCCTACATATAGAATGATTTTTTTCATGGACTCACATTTTATCAACATGATACACAAATTACAGTTGACCTTTGAACAACATGGGTTTGAACTTCACAGGTCCACTTATATATGGATTTTTTTCCAATAAACATATTGGACATTTTTTGTGGGGATTTTCGATGACAATTTTAAAAACTTGCACATGAACCACATAGCCTAGAAACACTGAAAAAATTAAGAAAAAGTTAGGTATGTTATGAATGCATGAAATATCTGTAGGTACCAGTCTATTTTATCATTTACTGCTATAAAGCATACACAAACCTGTTACAAAAAGTTAAAATTTATCAAAACTTACACACGCAAACACTGACAGACTGTACATGGTGCCATTTTCAGTCAAGAGAAATGTAAACAAACATAAAGATGCAGTATTAAATTGTAACTGCACAAAATTAACTGCAGTACATACTGCACTAATGTAATAATTTCATAACCACCTCCTGTTGCTCTTGCAGTGAGCTCAAGTGTTGCTAGTATCCGCTTAAAATGCCAGGTGATGCTAGTCATCGTGTGAGCAGTTCATCTCTCCAGTAAACTGCATGTTGCAGTAAAAAGGGATCTCTTGCAGTTCTCTCATATTTTTCATCATGTTTAGTACAATACTGTAAACCCTGAATAACACCATGGGACCCATATGAAGTCGCACTAGTGATGCTGGAAGTGCTCCTAAGAAGCAGAGAAGAGTTATGACATTATAAGAAAAACTTGAATTGCTTGATGTGTACCACAGATTGAGATCTGCAGCTGCAGTTGTCCGCCATTTCAAGATAAATAAATCCAGTAAGGATCATTGTAAAAAAAGAGAAAAAATATTTGTGAAGCTGTCACTGCAGCTACGCCAGCAGGCATGAAAACGTTGCACTTTTTGTGAAATACCTTTTTTATCTCGTGCAGCTTGCTATAATAAAGGCATACCTATAGACATTAATATGATTTGAGAAAAAGCAAAGTCATTATATGACAACTTAAAGCACGAAGAATGTGAAGGATCTATGCTGGAGAATTTAATGCCAACAAAGGATGGTTTGATAATTTTAGAAAGAGGTTTAACAGCAGAAGCAGCTTCAGCTGACCAAGAGGGAGCTGACAAGTTCCCATGCCATTAAGAAAATCATTGAGGAGAACAAATACGTGCCTGAACATGTTTTTAATGCAGACCAAAATGCCCTACTTTGGAAAAAATGTCACAAGGGACATTTATTAATAAGGAGGAGAAGTGAGCACAAGGGTTTAAGTCTGGACAGGATAGACTAATTTTACTGTTTTGTGCAAATGCAGTCAGGTTTATGATCAGGACTGCCCTTATCTATCTGCTGCTACACCCCAAGCCTTGAAGAGAAAAGATAAACACCAGCTGCCAGTCTTCTGGTTGTACAACAAGAAGGCCTGGACAATGAGAACCCTTTTTGCAGTTTGGCTCCACTGACGCTTTGTCCCTGAAGTCAGGAAATACTTTGCCAGTAGGAGACCGCCTTTTACAGTTTTTTTGATATTGGGCAATGCGTCTGGCCACCTAGAACTCCATGAATTCAACACTGAAAGCATTGAAGTGGTTCACTTGCCCCCAAACACAACATCTCCAATTCAGCCTCCAGAACAGGGGATCATTAAGACCTTTAAGGCTCAGTACATATAGTAGTCTATGGAAAAGATTGTCAACACTATGGAAAAAAAAAAAACCAATAGAGAGAACATCATGAAAGTCTGAGGGATTACACTATTGAAGATGCCATCATTGTTCTAGAAAAAGCTGTGAAAGCCATCAAGTCCGAATCAATAGATTGCTGTTGTAGAAAATTTTGTCTGCATGTTGTGCATGACTTCACAGGATCTATGACAGAGCCAATCAAGGAAATCATGAAAGAGATTTTGGATTATTGCAAAAAAAAGTTGGGAGCTGAAGGATTTCAAGATATGGATCTTGGAGAAATTCAAGAGCAAATAGACACAACACCAGAGGAATTAACAGAAGGTGACTTGATGGAGGTCAGTGTTCTGAACCAGTGCCAGACGAGGAGGAAGAAGATGTAGAAGAAGTGCCAGGAAACAAATTGACATTAGACAATCTGGCAGAAGGTTTCCAGTTATTCAAGACTGCTTTTGACTTCTTTTATGACATGGACACTTCTATGATGTGGGCACTAAAACTAAAGCAAAGAGTGGAAGAAGTATTGGTACCTATAGAAATATTTTTAGAGAAATAAAAAAGCAAACATGTCAGACAGAAATTACAATGTACTTCCATAAAGTTGCACCAAGTGTGCCTCCCTCTGCTGCCTCCCCTTCCACCTCCTCCACCAATTCCACCTCTGCCAGCCCTAAGAAAAGGAAGATCACCCCTCCTCAGCCCTTCTCAGCCCACTCAACGTGTAGACAATGAAGATGAAGACTTTTACAATGATCCACTTCCACTTAATGAATAGTAAATCATCATCATGACATACAGTTTAACTGTATGAAAAGTTTTTGTCATCAACATCATCATTGCCTAAGTATTTATCATGTAGACATTGTAAGCAAGACTTTATTAAAGTGGATAGCCTATTCTTACATAGGCATAAGGTGAGTGATATCTATTTATTTATTTACTTGCTTATAATACTAAAATGCATATTTATTTAAAGAAAAAGATTCTAAACATCAAGGCTTCTCTGTTCCTAGCAGAAAAAAACATGGCCAAACAGAGATGAAAAGTAGAATCAAAACTAATTACCTGAAATTAACAATAAGCCAATTTACATTTCATTTAAGAGAAGCAAACATATAGGTCAGATAATAATTTCAAAGTCTAGTTTACAAAGAGAAAAACAAATCTGGAACCCAAACTCAAATGAGTTGGAAATAAAAAGCAAAGCAATAAAAAGAAATAAACATGTACAGAAGCTACAACGACCTCCCTCAGCCTATGAAATTCTGGAACTTTTCTTTCTCCCCAGCTTAATCTCACATCTGGGCCAGAGGCAGGCTGGACACCTCAGGGATTGTCACTTCCCCAGATGGCACCAAATTCGTAAGTCACAAACTCCAGGAGTAAAGACCAAAGTTCTCCCTGCATCTCCAACATGGACTTTAAAACAAAACAAAAGCGTTTGCTTGAGAATATCTTCATATTCATTAGCTTGAAGCATGGGAAATAGTAGTTTTTATAGGCAAAAAATCAGTGCATATTGGCAATTTCAAGGGATTAAACCTAATACATTATGATTTTGATTATAGAAATATTAAGATGTTAAACATATGCAGCTAAATATAAAACTAGGTATATTTCTACTTCTTTAGTTAAACCAAAGATAGTTTCCTTTGGTCATTAATTCTTTTTTAGTTTGTTTTTGAATTTTATTTATTTATTTTTTATACAGCAGGTTCTTATTACTTATCTATATTATACACATTAGTGTATATATGTCAATCCCAATCTCCCAGTTCATCCCACCACCCCGCTTTCCTTCCTTGGTGTCCATACATCTGTTCTATACATCTGTGTCTCTATTTCTGCCTTTCAAACTGGTTCATCTGTACCATTTTTCTAGATTCCACATATATGCGTTAATATACGATATTTGGTTTTCTCTTTCTGACTTACTTCACTCTGTATGACAGTCTCTAGGTCCATCCACATCACTACAAATGACCCAGTTTCGTTCCTATTTATGGCTGAGTAATATTCCATTGTATATATGTACCACATCTTCTTTATCCATTCGTCTATCGATGGGCATTTAGGTTGCTTCCATGACCTGGTTATTGTAAATAGTGCTGCAGTGAACATTGGGGTGCATGTGTCTTTTTGAATTATGGTTTTCCTCGGAGAATTTTCCCAGTAGTGGGATTGCTGGGTCATATGGTAATTCTATTTTTAGTTTTTTAAAGAACCACCATATTGTTCCCCATAGTGGCTGTATCAGTTTACATTCTCACCAAAGGTGCAAGAGGGTTCCCTTTTCACCACACCCTCTCAAGCATTTGTTGTTTGTAGATTTTTTGATGATGGCCATTCTAACTGGTGTGAGGTGATACCTCATTGTGCTTTTGATTTGCATTTCTTTAATAATTAGTGAAGTTGAGCAGCTTTTCATGTGCCTCTTGGCCATCTGTATGTCTTCTTTGGAGAAATGCCTATTTAGGTCTTCTCTCCATTATTGGATTGGGTTTTTTTTTTTTAATATTGAGCTCCATGTGCTGTTTATATATTTTGGAAATTAATCCTTTGTCCGCTGATTCATTTGCAAATATTTTCTCTGATTCTGAGGGTTGTCTTTTCATCTTGTTTATAGTTCCCTTTGTTGTGCAAAAGCTTTTAAGTTTCATTAGGTCTCATTTGTTTATTTTTGATTTTATTTCCATTACTCTAGGAGGTGGGTCAAAAACGATCTTGCTGTGGTTTATGTCAAAGAGTGTTCTTCCTATGTTTTCCTCTATGAGTTTCATAGTGTCTGGTCTTAGATTTAGGTCTTTAATCCATTTTGAGCTTATTTTTGTGTATGGTGTTAGGGAGTGTTCTAATTTCATTCTTTTACACGTAGCTGTCCAGTTTTCCCAGCACCACTTATTGAAAAGACTGTCTTTTCTCCATTGTGTATCTTTGCCTCCTTTGTCATAGATTAGTTGACCATAGGTGCATGGGTTTATCTCTGGGCTTTCTATCCTGTGCCATTGATCTATATTTCATATTTGTGCCAGTACCATACTGTCTTGATTACTGTAGCTTTGTAGTATAGTCCGAGGACAGGCCGTCTGATTCCTCCAGCTCCGTTTTTTTCCCCTCAAGATTGCTTTGGCTATTCGGGGTCTTTCTTGTCTCTATAAAAATTTGAAGATTTTTGTACTAGTTCTGTAAAAAATGCCATTGGTAATTTGATAGGGATTGCATTGAATCTGTAGATTGATTTGGGTAGTATAGTCATTTTCAAAATATTGATTCTTCCAATCCAAGAACATGGTATATCTCTCCATCTGTTTGTGTCATCTTTGATTTCTTTCATCAGTGTCTTATAATTTTCTGCATACAGGTCTTTTGTCTCCTTAGGTAGGTTTATTCCTAGGTATTTTATTCTTTTTGTTGCAATGGTGAATGGGATTGTTTCCTTAGTTTCTCTTTCCGATTTTTCGTTGTTAGTGTAAAGGAATGCAAGAGATTTCTGTGCATTTTGTATCCTGCAATTTTACCAAATTCATTGATTAGCTCTTGCAGTTCTCTGGTGGCATTTTTAGGATTATCTATGTATAGTTTCATGTCATCTGCAAACAGTGACAGTTTTACATCTTCTTTTCCAATTTGTATTCCTTTTATTTCTTTTTCTTCTGTGATGGCTGTGGCTAGGACTTCCAAAACTATGTTGAATAATAGTGGTCAGAGTGGACATCCTTGTCTTGTTCCTGATCTTAGAGGAAATGGTTTCAGTTTTTCACCATTGAGAATGACGTTGGCTGTGGGTCATACATGGCGTTTATTATGTTGAGGTAGGTTCCCTCTATGCTCACTTTCTGGAGAGTTTTTATCCTAAATCAGTGTTGAATTTTGTTGAAACTTTTTTCTGCATCTATTGAGATGATCATATGGTTTTTCTCCTTCAATTTGTTAATATGGTGTATCACATTGATTGATCTGCGTATACTGAAGAATCCTTGCATCCCTGGGATAAATCCCACTTGATCATGGTGTATGATCCTTTTAATGCGTTGTTGGATTCTGTTTGCTAGTATTTTGTTGAGGATTTTTGCATCTATATTCATCAGTGATATTGGTCTGTAATTTTCTTTTTTTGTAGTATTTTTGTCTGGTTTTGGTATCAGGGTGATGGTGGCCTCATAGAATGAGTTTGGGAGTGTTCCTTCCTCTGAAATCTTTTGGAAGAGTTTGAGAAGGATGGGTGTTAGCTACTCTCTAAATGTTTGACAGAATTCACCTGTGAAGCCATCTGGTCCTGGACTTTTGTTTGTTGGAAGATTTTTTATCACAGTTTCAATTTCATTACTTGTGATTGGTCTGTTCATATTTTCTATTTCTTCCTGGTTCAGTCTTGGAAGGTTATACCTTTCTAAGAATTTGTCTATTTCTTCCAGGTTGTCCACTTTATTGGTATAAAGTTGCTTGTAGCAGTCTCTTATGATGCTTTGAATTTCTGCGGTGTCCGTTGTAACTTCTCCTTTTTCATTTCTAATTTTATTGATTTGAGTCCTCTCCCTCTTTTTCTTGATGAGTCTGGCTAAAGGTTTATCAATTTTATTTATCTTCTCAAAGAACCAGCTTTTAGTTTTATTGATCTTTGCTATTGTTTTCTTTGTTTCTATTTCATTTATTTCTGCTCTGATCTTTATGATATCTTCCTTTCTACTAACTTTGGGTTTTGTTTGTTCTTCTCCTTCTAGTTCCTTTAGGTGTAAGAGTAGATTGTTTATTTGAGATTTTTCTTATTTCTTGAGGTAGGATTGTATTGCTATAAGCTTCCCTCGTAGAACTGCTTTTGCTGCATCCCACAGGTTTTGGATCGTCATGTTTTCATTATCATTTTTCTCTAGGTATTTTTTGATTTTCTCTTTGATTTCTTCAGTGAGCTCTTGGTTATTTAGTAACGTATTGTTTAGCCTCCATGTGTTTGTGTTCTTTACGTTTTCTTCCCTGTAACTGATTTCTAATCTCATAGCATTGTGGTTGGAAAGGATGCTTGATATGATTTCAATTTTCTTAAATTTACTGAGGCTTGATTTGTGACCCAAGATGTGATCTATCCTGGAGAATGTTCCATGTGTGTTTGAGAAGAAAGTGTAATCTGCTGTTTTTGGATGGAATGTCCTATAAATATCAATTAAGTCTATCTGGTCTATTGTGTCATTTAAAAGCTTCTGTTTCCTTATTTATTTTCTGTCTGGATGATCTGTCCATTGGTGTAAGTGAGGTGTTAAAGTCCCCCACTATTATTGTGTTACTGTTGATTTCCTCTTTTATAGCTGTTAGCATTTGCCTTATGTATTGAGGTGCTCCTATGTTGGATGCATATATATTTATAATTGTTATATCTTCTTCTTGGATTGATCCCTTGATCATTATGTAGCGTCCTTCCTTGTCTCTTGTAACATTCTTTATTTTAAAGTCTATTTTATCTGATATGAGGATTGCTACTCCAGCTTTCTTTTGATTTCCATTTGCATGGAATATCTTTTTCCATCCCCTCACTTTCAGTCTGTATTCATCCCTAGGTCTGAAGTGGGTCTCTTGTAGACAGCATATAGATGGGTCTTGTTTTTGTATCCATTCAGCAAGCCTGTGTCTTTTGGTTGGAGCATTTAATCCATTCACATTTAAATAATTATCGATATGTATGTTCCTATTACCATTTTCTTAATTGTGTTGGGTTTGTTTTTGTAGGTCTTTTTCTTCTCATGTTTCCCACTTAGAGAAGTTCCTTTAGCATTTGTTGTAGAGCTGGTTTGGTGGTGCTGAATTCTCTTAGCTTTTGCTTGTCTGTAAAGCTTTTGATTTCTCTGTCAAATCTGAATGAGATCCTTGCCAGGTACAGTAATCTTGGTTGTATGTTCTTCCCTTTCATCACTGTAAATATATCATGCCACTCCCTTCTGGCTTGTAGAGTTTCTGCTGAGAAATGAGCTGTTAACCTTATGGGAGTTCCCTTGTATGTTATTTGTCATTTTTCCCTTGTTGCTTTTAATAATTTTTCTTTGTCTTTAATTTTTGTAATTAAATTTTGTAATTGTGTAATCAAACACAATTTGATTACTATGTGTCTTGGCATGTTTCTCCTTGGGTTTATACTGCCTGGGACTCTCTGCATTTCCTGGACTTGGGTGGCTATTTCCTTTCCCATGTTAGGGAAGTTTTCAATTATAATCTCTTCAAATATTTTCTCGGGTCCTTTCTCTCTCTCTTCTCCCTCTGGGACCCCTATATTGAGAATGTTGTTGTGTTTAATGCTGTCCCCAAGGTCTCTTAGTCTGTCTTCATTTTGTTTCATTCTTTTTTCTTTATTCTGTTCTGCAGCAGTGAATTCCACCATTCTGTCTTCCAGGTCACTTAACCATGCTTCTATTGATTCCTTCTAGTGTATTTTTCATTTAAGTTATTGTGTTGTTCATCTATGTTTGTTTGTTATTTAATTCTTCTGGGTGTTTGTTCTTTAATTCTTCTAGGTCTTTGTTAAACATTTCTTAGATCCTCTCGATCTTTGCCTCCATTCTTTTTCCAAGGTCCTGGATCATCTTCACTATCATTATTCTGAATTCTTTTTCTGGAAGGTCGCCTATCACCACTTCATTTAGTTGTTTTTCTGGGGTTTTATCTTGTTCCTTCATCTGGTACATAGTCCTCTGCCTTTTTCATTTTGTTTATCTCTCTGTGAATGTGGTTTTCGTTCCACAGGCTGCAGGATATTAGTTCTTGCTTCTGTTGTCTGCCCTCTGGTGGGTGAGGCTATCTAAGAGGCCTGTGCAAGCTTCCTGATGGGAGGGACTGGTGGTGGGTAGAGCTGGGTGTTGCTTGGTGGGCAGTGCTCAGTAAAACTTTAATCCACTTGGCTGGTGATGGGTGGGGCTGAGTTCCCTCTTTGTTTGTTGTTTGGACTGAGAAGACCTAGCCCTGGAGCCTAGAGGCTCTTTGGTGGGGTTAATGGCGGACTCTGGGAGGGCTCACAGGGAGGGCTCATGCCAAGGAGTACTTCCCAGAACTTATGCTTCCAGGGTCCTTGTCCCCGTGGTGAGCTACAGCCATCCCCCATCTCTGTTGGAGAACTTCCAACACTAGTAGGTAGGTCTGGTTCAGTCTCCTACGGGGTCACTGCTCCTTCCCCCTGGGTCCTGATGCACACACTATTTTGTGTGTGCCCTCCAAGAGTGGAGTCTCTGTTTCCCCGAGTCCTGTCAAAGTCCTGTAATCAAATCCCACTAGCCTTCAAAGTCTGATTCTCTGGGAATTCCTCCTCCCGTTGCTGGACCCCCAGGTTGGGAAGCCTAATGTGGGTCAGAACCTTCACTCCAGCGGGTGGACTTCTGTGGTATAATTGTTCTCCAGTTTGTGAGTCACCCACCCAGTGCTTATGGGATTTGATTTTATTGTGATTGCGCCCCACGTACCATCTCATTGTAGCTTCTCCTTTGTCTTTGAATGGGGGGTATCTTTTTTGGTGAGTTCCAGTGTCTTCCTGCCGATGATTGTTCAGCAGTTAGTTGTGATTCTGGTGTTCTCGCAAGAGGGAGTGAGTGCATGTCCTTCTACTCCACCATCTTGAACCAATCTCCTCACTAATTCTTCTGACGCAAGGTGTGGACTCAAGTTCAGGAGCCAAAAGGTCCAGGTCTGGGCTGTTTTTCCACCTCACACTTGTTCTGCTCTCTTGGTCAGTCATCTTGTTCTGAATTGTCATGTGAAACATCTGCTGTGACTCTGCTCACTCTGGTTTGGTGGTTTTAACTCTTGGAGCTTCATTGGTTTTATTTGTATACTTTGTACACTGGTTCTAGTTTCCAAATTAGTATTGTTGTTGTTATTATTATGGCTGTTCTCCCACATAGCACATCTTTCTCTTACTCTCTCTCACCTGCACATTTCAGTTTTCCTCTCATACTGCCATCATCCTAGAAACACTGCCTGAGTGCATCTTCTCTTTCTGCACATTTTAAGGTGAGTGATATTTATTATAAAATTAATAATGTCTTAGTATTCTTACTCTTTTAAAACTTTGCTTTCCAAGAATTACATTACTGTATAGTATGCCTCTCTCTCGTAATTGGAGAAACTGCTTATCAGCCTATCAACAAAGGTAAGTGGTTTTTAAAAAAAGTGACAATATTTCCAATACTGTATTATGATTATGACTAATACTGTATGCCATAAATTTTTTTAAATTAATTTATTTATTTTGGCTGTGTTGGGTCTTCATTGCTGCATGTGGGCTTTCTCTAGTTGCGGCGACGGGGGGCTACTCTTCCTTGTGGTGCACCGGTCTCTCTTGTTGCAAAGTGTGGGCTCTAGGCATGCGGGCTTCAGTAGTTGTGGCAATGTGGGCTCAGTAGTTGTGGCTCGCGGGCTCTAGAGCGCAGCCTCAGTAATTGTGGCACACAGGCTTAGTTGCTCCGTGGCATGTGGGATCTTCGCAGACCAGGGCTTGAACCCATGTTCCCTGCATTGGCAGGTGGATTCTTAACCACTGTGCCACCAGGGAAATCCCTGCCATAAAATTTTTATAACGATTCATTTATTAGTGTATAGGCTAGGCTACTGTGAAGCAATTGTATCAGTTATACTGGCTACCATAAAGCAATCATATTGCTTCTTCTTTATCAATGCATGAATCTATAACTGTAAATAAAAGTGAATTTCTTTTTCACATTATCTTTTAATTTTTGATATCCAGTGTTAGTAATACATATAACATCTACGGTATCATATAAGACAATATTGATGTAGATATTGACTGACTATCTTGAAAACAGACAACACAAACTTATGATATCACTAAATATAGTAGAGTACTATAAATATATTTTGTCTTCCTTATAATTTTCTTAACATTTTCTTTTCTCTAGCTTAGTTTATTGCAAGAATACAGTATATTATACCTATTAACACACAAAATATATGTCAATTGACTATGTTATCGGCAAGGATTTCAGTCAACAGCATGCTATTAGTAGTAAGTTTTGGGGGAGTCAAAAATTATACATGGATCTTTGACTGTGTGGGGGTTGGCACACTTAGCCCCTGTGTTGTTCAAGGGTCAACTGTAAATATTTGTTCAACAATATATGCATATTCATAACATACTCATTGTTTCCTATTCTCTAGAGAACAGAAAATAATAACATAAAAGATGCTATCCTACAAAAATACTCATTTAAAAAAATCATTTAAAATACTTTAAAGTTATGAGAGTTTATTTTAATCTTCAGTCATCCTAAGTGTTTCTGTAATTCTGGATCAACATGGTTTAATAGAAATATAATGTGAGCCACAAATGTAAATTTAATTTTTTAGTATCCCTTTTTTAAAAGTTTGAAAGAAATAAGTAAAAAATAGTTTCAATAATATATTTTTGTTAATTCAATATATCCAAAATAATCTCATTTCAAAATAATAAATATTAAAAATTTTGTCACTGAGATAGTTTACATTCCTTTTTTTTCATGGTAACTCTAAAATCGGTTATGTATTTTGCACCATTAGCATATTTCAATTCAGACTGGCTCACTGTAAGTGTCAATAGCCACATGTGGCTAGTGGCTACCATACTGGACAGCCCTAGATGGGTCAGGTCATTATGCATTATACAAGTTATAAATAGGTTTTGCGAATTAAAAGTTTCAAAAAGTGCCAATATCACCTCAAAAGTAAACTGCACCTGTAGTACATGCCTTGTTATAATGTATAGAATTCTTAAGGCGTACCTAACTTGATTATACCTAAGGCAAATGGATAGAAGTCACTTAGAAATCAACAAAGCATATGCAAGCATAAACCAACAATACAAAAATTGCCTACTATTTGGTGCCACACTTTGAATCATACATTCAAGCCATAATTTGTTTTTATCCTGCCCACTTCAGAAAAAACATAGTGCTTATGGAAAAAGAAAAAAAATTCTATTTGAAAATGCTTTAAATTGTTCAAAAAGAAAAAGTTCCTTTAAGAAAGTCTATTTTAAAAGCAACCAAAGTTGGCAAACTTTTGCTGTAAAGGGCCCTATAGTAAATACTTTAGGCTTTGTGGGCCATACAATCTCTGGCACAACTACTCAACTCTGCTATTGTAGCGAGAAAGAAACCATAGATACTATGTAAACAAATGGATGTACCTGTGTTCCAATAAAACTATTTACAAAAACAGATGGTGGGGTCATAGTTTGCAACCCTTGTTCTAGACTACTTTCCTTGCAAATAAAAGAAAGCCAGCTCAAATCTGTTGGATATTTATTGGCAACAACAGCAAAAAATATTAGTCTAAGTGTTCAAAAGATGTTATGAGGTACCCATTCCTCATTTCATCGCCATCAGCATCTCCAGATTTAAATGCCTCTACTGCTTGAAATCTCAGAAGGAGAGAGGAAAAAGTCTGTCTCCTCTAGCAACTATATCAGTCCCTGAAAAGATACTGGGGCTTTGCTTAAGCCATTTTCCCATCCTTGGATCAATTGATGTTGCCAGTGAAAGGAGGCCTCTTAGCGCTCAGCATACCTCACATGCCCACTCCTATAAAGGCAAAAGGAGTGAGGAGAGAGACATTTGATTGCTAGCCTTGCTGGATGTAAGAAAATCTGGTAATAAAAGGGGAAAAAAGGAGTAATTTATGAGGAAAAAAAAAAAAGGCAAGAAATGCAGAGCAGAGACAAATTAAAGCAATTCACCAACAGTATCATATCTCAGGACATTATCACGACTGAACCATTAACTCCAGTGAACAAAGGCATACTAAAACGAGGACTTTTTTATTTGAGAGCATTGTACACTGGGGTGGGATAGGAGACAAAACCAGACTGTAGGTATAATGATAGCCTCATGATGAGCAAAAGATGATATGTACAGACTATATCAATAGACATCTAGTGGTCCTTACTGGAGGAAAATCACCAAAGAGTGGGGATTTCTAATAAGCAGGTCAAGCACTAAGTCATATGATCTGGATCAATGGACTGTATCCTGACAAAGGTCCCTGGGAATTGCAAGGAAGGGACTCTGGTCTTATAGTATTTGAGTTACCATTCAGTTTTCTAAAACATGATTGCAGATATCAGAGATGGAAAGAAGGATGGATATTGGGTTTTCAGAATAAAAAGTACAAGAATCTGAATTGGTGCTGAGGGCAAGTATTAATCCCATGCTAGCAATTAACACCTGACTCTTGGTCTGGAGTTCCATCAACTCTCCTACCTAAGGTCAAGATTTTCCTAGAACATGAGGCAAGGCTGAGCCTGAAACTGACTATTAGTTCCTAAGCCTGGAAAGAAGACGCAGAAGTTGAGAGTAATGTAGAGTCTTGAGAATAGAGGGCCTTTTTAAAGATTATAAGGAAAGTTTCTGTACTCTGAATTGGATTTTTTAATTTTTGCTTTCATTTTTTATTATGATTTGAGTTCAACAGACAATGAATGATAATGTTAGAGTATGATTTGAGAAATTTGATACAATCTTGAAGCTCATCATTAAAAGTAATATTTAAATGTTTCTCATGGTATATTTTCAGGTTGTACCCTAATACAAAATAAAAACAGAAATGATTTTTTATGGTACAAAACTAAAGAAAATAAGGCTTCAGCATCATAGAAAATAGTTTTCATTTTAACCATATTACTTAGGGTAAAAGCTGAATTGCTCTAACAAAGAGACCCCAAAATATTATGGCTTAAATATGCAGAAATTTATTTTTCTCTAAAATGACAACCCAGAGTAGGGTGGTCCGGTGGTCTGGTCACATAGTTATGTAGGTTCCCAGGCTGTCAGGGAAGTTCAGCCAACTTCAACATGAGTTTTCATCTCTGGGTTCAAGACTGCTCAGTTGTCACCATTTCTCAGTTAGTGGGAAGCAGGAAAGACAAAGGAAATGAAGAGGAAGCAGTATCCTAATAAGGAAGTAGCAAGGAAGTATCACATATTTTGTTCAGTCACACCTTATTGGTAAGAACTTAGTGGTATGACCATACCAACCTGGGTAGCTATGAAGAGCTATGCAGCGGGTTGTTCTATTAAGTAAGAGAGGTTGCATATTGGAGCTTGATTTTTTACCAGCTATCATACATGCCTTTAACAAGCATTTAATAAGTGTTTAATGGGGTCAATTACCATTCAAAACAGCAAATATGATTTTAAAAAATAGAATACAGTTACTGCTCTTGAGAAATACACAGTATAGCGGAGATGATGTCCATGGAAACAATTTTCACAGAGTACCTGTATTATTTTGGAGTATGTTATGAGGTTTCTTGAGCACAGAGAAAAAAACCACTATTGTCCACAAAAGAAAGGCAAGAAAAGGTTCATAGCAGAGGTAGTATCTGACCTAAATATTTTTAAATGATTAAGAGTTCACAAGGTAGGGACTTTCCTGGTGACGCAGTGGTTAAGACTTGCGCTCCCAGTGCAGGGGGCCTGGGTTCAACCCCTGGTCAGGGAACCAGATCCCACATGCATGCCGCAACCAAGAGTTCGCATGCCACACTAAGGAGCTGGCAAGCCGTAACTAAGGTGTCCACCTGCCGCAACTAAGACCATGCACAACCAAATAAATAAATAAATAAAAATAAATATTAAAAAAAAATCACAGTGTTTAAAAAAAAAAAGGAGTTCACAAGGTAAAGTGAAAAAGGGTGCTTTGGTGAGTAAAGGCTTGGCAGAATGTAGTGGCCTTGGGGAATGGCAAGTAGTCTCATATGAGTAGATCTATTCAAAGTGTGTGTGTGTGTGTGTGTGTGTGTGTGTGTGTGTGTGTACATGCACATGCATGCACA
Organism: Balaenoptera physalus; assembly: GCF_965194825.1. Lineage (NCBI taxonomy): Eukaryota > Metazoa > Chordata > Mammalia > Artiodactyla > Balaenopteridae > Balaenoptera > Balaenoptera physalus. Next base: position 94,642,220 of record NC_138890.1, on the reverse strand, counting down.
TGGATATACATTTGTATTAGGACAGAGAAGTGAAGTGAAGGTGTGAGGAGTGAGAGGAGATGAGTCAAGCAAAGTGCGCAGGGACAAGATTGCAAATGACTCTGGAAGGAGTTTGTACTTGATTACGAAGCCATGAAGGATTTTTAAGCAGGGAAGTGATGTGGTAGATTGGAATACTAGAAATTTCATTTAGGTTGAAGTCTCCTCTTATGAGGGCTACAAGGGAAGAAGCATCCTTCATTTTTATTTAATTCAACAAACATTAATTGAACACTGTCTTTGTGCCAGACCTATTCCCTGTCCTCCCAGAAAAAGCCAATTTTCAGTGAAATCGAAAGAGGAATCAACTTTGTTGCCTGGAGACAGTTCCCATTTCGATAAGTTCTCTCTTAGGACATACTTTAGTTCTTAAAGGATAGAAAAGATGAGTAAAATATAGTTTTTCATTTACATTGGCCTCCAGTTTCATCCTCAGCCCCATTGGGTTCATACAGCAGGTTCCTCAGACTTTCACGCATAAAAAACAAAACAAAACAAAACTTCCAGCAAGTCTACCCCACTAGGCTTCAGACATGACTGGATTGCAGGAGTGAGCAAAATTTAGAGGGAATCAGTAAAACATCATATCTCTTCAGGCAGTTGGCCCATCTCCCACAAGAAGAGCCCTGAATTTCATAGGTGGATCTCTCTTTTTTTTTTTTAATATGTGACCACAGAGTAAATGATAACATCAGGTACCAGAAAATTATCACCCTAATTACTTAAGATGAGAACCAGCTTCACAGCTTTATACAATCATCTCAATTTCTCATCACTCTTTATGGGAGAAAAGAATTTTTGAGTTGGGAATTTTGTCACTGTACGTTTGTATCTGGCTAGATATATTCCAAACTATTTATTGATATCTGATGTGTCAAATCTTCATTTTACTTCCCAAAGAGCTCAGTCAATTCATTAAAAATTATTACAGCAATAAAGCTATTACAATACAAGAAGGAAATGTGAAAATTTCTAGAAATATTGTCCAGATATTAATGTATTTATTTTCACCAGCAGATGGCATTATTTAGTTATTTTTAAGTTAAAAAAAAAACTAACATAATACCAACAGCAAAGTATTCAAAATAGTTTAATATATATATGAGTGAATAATCTTAAACAAAAGAATCATCAAAGAAATGGGTATGTTTTTCCTTTGTTCCAGCACCATCCATCTCTACAAGATGTTGCTTCTTTTGAAATCAGCTGAATATTTCAAAATATTGAAACACACTGGGGGGGGGGCACTAACAGAGGAGAATCAGGCCACAAGTGCTCATGTTTGAAAACAGATGGTTTGAAAATGAATAAAGGTAATTAATAATAATGATGTCTTGAATGCATGGAGCAGCTGTCCTCCTCAGAGCTCAAAGATCTCCCTTCATTATCTCATTTATCCTCCCTATGTCTAATTATGACGTCAAGAATGGAATGGACACACCCATTGGTTTTGTTTTGTTTTTGTTTGGGGGAACTATAGACAGTAATAATCTCTCCTGATACAATAAATTTTCATTCATGGTTACAACTGCAACATATGTAAATACACCATAGGTTGTTTTAAATAATGGAACAAAAATATTAAAATCACACATTTGTAGAATTGTTTGAGCTGGTGGGGATGGAAGGTAGAGGAACTTGGAAATATTTGTTATGGAAATTCAGACCCAAGAATAGTTCCCTGTGTATGAGATAGTTTTTAAAATGTGTACTGAGATTGAGATGACTTATTCACATAGGATCCAAACCAGGATACAAGGTATCTGATTACTACATTAGAGAATATTGTGGGGTTTTTTCCCCACTGAAACTATGCCGCCTTCTTCCTAGACTCCTGAGTTTTATGAATATTAAAGAGACTTAAAATACCCTTTTTTTTCTATGAAACTCTAGCACTTAAAATCATAATTTGCTAACATGTTAATCTAAAGAGAGTTCTAATTCTTTAAACCTGTTTACTAAGAAACTGTAATCTGATAAGAATATTCCAGCTTGGGAAGTAGACATTTTTTAAAATAAGTTTTAAAATGTGAGCACTCTAGAAGAAATTAGCTTAACATTTGTGTTCCATACTTATATTAGAATACCTCAAAAGCAGAAACTATGAGAGTTAGGGGCCTACCAGGAAATAGTGAATCCGATCTGAAAACCCTTTTTTAAAATTCTGGGCAGATCCTTTATCCATAATATCCTTCTCTTCCGTTATCTAGTGGGCTGCTTCCAGCTTTTCACTCTAGCCCCATTTTCTCCTCCTCTCCCAAACCTGCTCATCAGGTATGTCTCCAGCTGATAAGAAAGAATCAAATTATTCTCTATGTGTTTTTTGCCTTTATTGGATAGAGATCATAAGATGCCACAAGGGGAAAGAAGATAAAAACTTTCAGAATCAATGTCCAAGAGAAGAGCCCTCTTCTCTTAGGCAAAGCCCTTGATGAAGTTACTACCAGTTTACATGAGGATTTCTCTCAGTATTTTGAAATGTTATTATGATTTATTTTTCTAGTTCTACAGATCCTCTCCTGCAATGGAATTCCAAGAGAAACAACATTCCTCATAAGTCACTTTATCTATTACTTCCCTTTTACTCTGAAATAGCTGTAATTCCGAGTGCATTTCCACAGCTCGTAGATGGCATAATTGGCCTGGGTCTGACTGGTACTATGGAAACCTGAAGAGACACTAGCATCTTGAAATCAGTGCCAATTTGACAAGGAATCTCAAAGAAACCCAAATCATCTCAAGATCTGCTTCAGATCTGGGCTAGTTTCCAGGCTAGTTTCTGGTTTAAGGAATCTTTGGAATGACCTAGCAGCAGTCCAGAACTTTCTTGTAAGTTCTTACGAATTCTGAGAGTCATGTTTGAACCCATTCTTCATTATTCATCTCTTGAGCAGTTGTGGATCCTCCATGCAACTCCCACAGCCTGCACATGAAATCATCAATCATTCAAAAACTTTTTATTGAGTTTCACTATATTTCAGGCACTGTGCTTGATACATTAATAACAACAACAATAATGAATAAAACAGATCCTCAAGAAGCTTATATTCTAATGACTCTTGGGGAACTATCAGATAACAAGAGTCAGGTAAGAGAAGGGTCAAGTAACCTGAATATGAGGACAGGAGCCCAGTAGAGCTCCAGTCTATTCTTTTTTTTACGGCTGTTTAACTTTATACTTCATATTCAGAGCCAACGCAGGCTAAAGGAAAGAGTGTGCCATCAGATGAACTCAAATCCCAGGATTTATACTTACCTTGGGTGACTGGGGCAAGTTATCTGATCTCTCAGCTTTCATTTCCTCATCAGAGTCATGGGGATAAACAATAGCTCCCTCACCCAGACGGCTGGGAGGATTAAATGAGATGATATCTGGAAAGTACTTAGCGCAATGACTGGCCTCTATTAGTTGTGCACTAAGAACATGACAGGTTTAGCATTTATTGAGCAGTTTTTTTTGGACCAGGATCATTGCCAGATTATTGCTCATATAGCATCTCATTATTTCTCCACAGCAGCCTGAGGGTAAACCTTATTACTCCCATTTTATAAGGAGACTCAGAAAGGTAACTGGCCTAATTTTACACAGCTAGCAAGTTGTGGGATTAGATTCAAAGTTATATCTTTTCATTTCAAGCCCAAAGTTTTTCCTTTATATGTTTTTGAGGAGCACACATTGTCTTGGAAGAGACATCTCCCAGAGTACTTTCACAAGGTACTCAGTTATTCAGTCCAGTTCTACAACCCATGGGTCAAGTCTGTGCTGCTAAAGCATGCCTTTGTCAGGTTCATGTAAGCAAGGGAGAAGTAGGCCTCCTCCCACAGGACGAGACAGAGAGATTTTATGCTTATCCCCACAGGGGACATGTTGCTGCAGTCTGCAGAATGAGAAGGGAAGAATTGAGCTGATTGTTCTTTGTACAGTAATGAGATGGGTGGATTCCCAAAGTTAATGGTACCCCAAATGTGATGGAACAATTGGCATAGCCAGATATATGGAAATGTTGCTCTGTGTCTGCTCCTTAGAACAAACCCTCAAAGGAGACAAAAGCTTCAGCATGAAAGGCAAGAAAGTAAGCAGTAAATGTCAGAAGCCTATCAAAGGTCTGAGAAACCTTGGAGATCAGTGCTTAGCTCTCCTTTATGAGCTGTTCTCTGAACTGAGGCCAGGGTTCTACCTGTGTTTGTCTTTGGAGTTGAGTCACATGATGAAAGGCAGATGTGTCTATTTAACATTAATGAACTCAGAGTCTGACACTTGTATTAGTAAATTTCTTGATTTAAAAGAGTATTGGAAGCAGAATATCTAGGTAGGTAAATTATTATTTGGATTTATTTCAGCACTGTAAACCACCATCCATCATTCATGTGCAAATAGCAAGCTGGTAGTGTTTTGGGTCCATTCACCATAATAGGATGGAGATTACTAATTGCTCCACTTTCTTTTCACTTTTACTCTGCATCCTATTTCCCAAGTCTTATCTACCACTGATAACATTTTTAATCCACGGGACAGGAAATTTGATTCTAAAGGCTGTGTAATACTTTGTACATATTTTAGCATTATATAACAACGTTCTTTGGAACTCTTTTTAACAAAGATTTAAATTTTTAAAATATTTTATATGCAAATACTGTTTGAAATCAATGTCCTTTAACATTAGCAAATAAACAATGAGACATTCTGCTGTTCTTCATAATTTTAACTTTACTCCTAAATTTTTTTTACAGAATTTGAGGCATTGCTGATGAGTATGTGTGTATGCGTGTGTGTGTGTGTGTGTGTGTGTGTGTGTGTGTGTGTGTGTGTCTAACAAGGTTCATAAAGCATTAAATCCCCCAGTGTTTCTAGGAAAGAAGATTGTGTCTTTAATATATGACCTTTGTTATTCCCAATTCATAGTTTCTGAAATGCTGTTCTCCAAACCAACTAGTCTTTTTTTTTTTTTTTTTGGCTGCATTGGGTCTTCATCGCTGCACGTGGGCTTTCTTTAGTTACAGCAAGTGGGGGCTACTGTTCATTGCGGTACGCGGGCTTCTCATTGCGGTGGCTTCTCTTGTTGTGGAGCACGGGCTCTAGGCACGTGGGCTCAGTAGTTGTGGCGCACGGGCTTAGTATCTCCGATGCATGTGGGTCTTCCCGGACCAGGAATTAAACCCAAGTCCCCTGCAATGGCAGGCGGATACTTAACCACTGCGCCACCAGGGAAGTCCCGAAACCAACTAGTCTTAATCCAGACTTTTTAGCTCAGTTGCATCCCCTGAACACTCATCCAAGACAGTCCACACACATTTTACTTTAGTCCTGCTTCTTCCAAACCAGCCCTTGAACTGACATAATTTTTCATTCCCGGTGCCATTTAAGAATCATAAAAGGACACGTTCTCTGGGCTTCCCATTCTTGAAAGCATTAATGCCTTCCAAAAGTGCTGCTTTTTTCTATCACCTTCATAAATATCCGTCAATTACCTTAATACTGACAATGCTGCTTTCATATATAACTTTCATGAACGTCTCCCACCTTTCTACATAACATGGTGCTTGGCTCACATTTTTCTTCCCAATCCATATCCTCTGCCATCATCCCAAGTAACAGATGATGTATGCATGAATTGAGCCACCTGAACATCACAGTATTCTTGCTCTTCCTCACATCAGTGGTATACATTTACCTCTACCTCAGGACATTTGCACTTTAAGGGGAATCACATTGTCAAAAAGCACTACTCTATGATCAAGGTGTCTAGTTCACTGCCTTTTTTCCAACAACAGCCTTTTTCCAAACATCTCCTATTCCATCACCACTCATAGTACCTGATCTCCTCCCTCACTAGCCCAACAATCACTCAATTTCCTACACTTCACTCTGCCCTTGATGGCCTTTTGGCTTTACTCAATCTATTTTGGCTTTACTGAACCTATGGGTTAACTTTTTCAGAGATTAACTTTTCCACTTAAACTGTCCAACCATATGCTGGGATCTATGCGCTGCAGAGAAAAAGTGATATGTAATCCCTGTCCATAAGCCATTTACAACTTAATATGGAAGGCAAGAAATTCATAGGTGGATGCTTATTCCTTCTTTGGGGAAATGACAATAACCTTTGTTATTTAGCTCATGTTGATGTTTAGCTCAGAGATGACGCAGTCTTCATTACAGTCACCTAACTTCTTAATTTCAAACTGCATCTCCACATTTGTAAACACTTGTGCCTGAAGTAGGAGGACCAGAGAAAAATGGCCTCAGTTTGGTCTCTTTTCTTATATGGGATTTTATAAAATTTTCTGGCATCCATTCTAGAAAGTTATTCTTACTTTAATTATTTTGTGGTGAATTTTGAAATAATTAAGAACAGGTTAAAAACATGACGACTTGTGATGGTTAATTTTATGTGTCAACTTGTCTAAGCTATGGTGGTCAGATGTTTGGTCAAACACCAGTCTAGACGTTGCTGTTTAAGTAGTTTTTAGATGTGATTAACATTTAAATCAGTAGACTTTGAGTAAAGCAGATTATTTTCCATAATGTGGGTGAGCCTCATCTAATCAACAGAAGGCCTTAAGAGAAAAAACTGAGGTCTCCAAAGGAAGAAGGAATTCTGTCTGTAGACTGCATTCAGACTGGAGCTACAACATTAATTCTTGCCTGAGTCTCCAGCATTCTGGCCTGCCCTGCAGAACTGAAACTTGCCAGCCTCCACAATCATGTAAGCCAATTCTTTAAAATAAATAACATATATATACATATATATATATACACATATATATATACACACACACACATCCTATTGGTTCTGTTTCTCAAGAGAACCCTGGCTAATGCATCACACTATATTGTATGAGTAAATGTACATGATAAAATAAACATCTTTGATGCCGAAATCTCTCGTTATGAAACGCTCAAGAAATATTCTGCTTCTTGATTTGATAACATATCAACAACATAATTCTCATTATTTAAATTCCACTAGGAATAAAAAGGCTAATTGCAGCATTAATAATCAAATATTTGGCAAAATTCAATCTGTTGCTTCCACTTAAATACACTGAATTTACTGCTGTTTCTTCTTGGGTAGCGGGATTATCAAGGTAAGTAGATAGCTTCAAATATTGCAGAAAGTAATTTAAATAAAAATACAACTCAAAACTTCACATCAAGCACTCACTTATACATTCATTCGCCAGTGAGTTACCAATACCTAGTTTTTTCAACACATTATGGGGTTTCTGTTTTGTCTTCATGGGGAGAAAAGTATCAGAGAAGCATTAACATATAAAACAGAGAAGACATTTTCCACTCTGTAGTCAGTTCCAGTCACCTGAAGAATAAGAAAGACAAGGATTTGCTATCTTATAGGAAAACATGACTCTGGCTCAATATGTCATATCTTACCATAGGGATGACAAAGTGGTACACTGTTTTTTCTCTGCTATAGTGCAATGGAGATTTGATCATAGGAAACACTAAAAAATCATGTTAGTAAAATAAACTGTAATCGGAAACAGAACAGATTTTACCAAAGATAGAAGGGCAAGAAATTAAGCCACAGTAGGAGGATTCCTGGGAGTAAATTAAATGGGTTCAAGTCTGAAGTGCCTGATTACTTTCATAATGAGTTGTTTATAAAATTATCAGGGTCCTCATGGGTCAACTAGCTGTTGTTTTTGAGAATCTGAACAAGACTGAACAGATTTCAGAAGACAAGAAAGGTGATTCTATTTTAAAAAGGAAAAATTGCATAATTAGAGCAAAAAACTTATTAGCTTAGCTGAGAAGAATACTGAGAGGAAATCAAAGCCAAAATGATTTGCAAGATCCTTATAGAGAACAGGGCAATGGGTATTAACCTGCTTTTTTTTTTTAATAATAAATGTTAAAATAATAATCTAATCTATGCTAAGGTAACAGGCCTAATATGTTAGGGCAGAGCTACAGATTGTAATCTCTTACAAATTTACTTAAAAGATTCTGCATGATGTTCTCCATAAATATAGGAAAATAAATCCACACATGACAGCTATAGTACCTGCTAATTTTTCAAACCTAGCTGGAAAATGAGATCTACTCTTCTCCCACCAGTGAATTTCGTAGATAACAATAGGGAAGGAGATTGGGAAGGGACCCAAACGTCCATAGAGAGACATTAAGGCACAGTTACATGTGCAAAGTTGGTATTCAAACATCTTAAGTTTAAATCCTCATTTTGTTTCTTACAAGTAATGGAATCTTGGGCAATTTACACACTCTCCCCAAGATTCACTTTTCTTATCTGTGAAATGGGAATGATAATGGTGTCATTTAATGAAAAGTAAACGAGATTATAAAAGTAAAAGACGTGGGACTTCCCTGGTGGCACAGTGGTTAAGAATCCACCTGCCAATGCAGGGGACATGGGTTCAATCCCTGGTCCAGGAAGATCCCACATGCCTCAGAGCAACTAAGCCTGCGTGCTGCAACTACTGAGCCCACGGGCTGCAGCTACTGAAGTCTGCGCGCCTAGAGCCCATGCTCCGCAACAAGAGAAGCCACCGCAATAATAAGCCCATGCGCTGCAACAAAGAGCAGCCCCTGCTGCGCAACTAGAGAAAGCCCGTGCACAGTAACGAAGACCCATTGCAGCCACACACACACACAAAAAAGTAAAAGACTTGTCAGAGAGATTGTTTTTTACTAAGGAAAAATACAATAGGTGGGGCTGCATGAGTGTTTTTATACCTCAGAACTGAAGGTGAAATCAGATTTCATTCCTTCAACACCGTGGAATGCTTATTATGTACAAGTGCTAAGGATACAAATATACATAAAACATAGTCCCTGCCTTCTACCTGTTCATTGGAAAGGACTGACAGGCAGATATGTAAACAAAATAGTACAACAAAGTAAGATCAGAGACATAGAAATACATGCAAACCTTGTTAGTGCACTGAGAATGAAGGTCTCAGAGTGGACTTGATAGAGGAAGTGGTGTTTGAGGGGTCGGTGTACAGGGTGACTAGGCTATTCAGGGCAAAAAGAATAGCATCAGTTCCCAGCCTGAGCCTATACACAACACCAAGACTTTACACTCTGACCTGATGCAGCTCCAGGCTCCAACCTGGTATTTAGAACCATGTGCAGCTTTTATGATAGCTCTCATTCACTACTCACAGAGTTAAGCTGTGTCAGGTAATTGAGGTTGCTGGGAGTCTGCCTTTATTGCATTATATGGGTTAATAAATGGTTAGAGTACCTGAGGGAGCAGGTATCAGTAGGTCATTATCAACCCTGGAGGAGCTATCCAGTAATATTTCATTGTGACTGATACTGCATTCAAGCATCCTTGCATTTTTCTTTGACCTGGATTATAGAGACAATTATGCTTACTGAATCTAGAGATGAAAGAAATCCCAGAAGACTGAATTAGAACTTTTACAATCAGGATAAAATTTGACTAGTGATTACAATAAACTTGGTTAAGTAAGTTGAGGCAGGTACTAACATATGTGGGAAGAAAATTCAGATGGAGGAAAAAGAGAGTAGACGATTCTATGTTAAAAAATATAGTGGACAATCTAGATTGTCATACTGAGTGAAGTAAGTCAGACAGAGAAAGAGATATCATATGATATTGCTTATAAGTGGAATCTAAAAAAAAGGTACAAATGAAATAGAGTCACAGATGTAGAAAACAAACATGGTTACGAAGGGGGAAAGGGGCAGATGTAGGGATACATTGGGAGATTGAGATTGACATATACATACTACTATATATAAAATAGATAACTAATAAGGACCTACTGTATAGCACAGGGAGCTCTACTCAATACTCTGTAATGACCTACATCGGAAAAGATTCTAAAAAAGAGTGGATATATGTATATGTATAACTGATTAATTTTGCTGTACAGCAGAAACTAACACAACATTGTAAATTAACTATACTCCAATAAAAATTAATTTTAAAAAATATAGTGGAAAATGTATTGGAGTCACAGTATGTAATAATTGTCCTATATACTACAAAATTTTAAAATATTTCTTGACCTTTGACCTTTGCAAAAAAAAACACATTTCTAAAAGAACTTTAAAAACTGAAGGGTAATTAGAACAGTGCCATGAAAATGTGTCATACATAGCTCAGTGCTCTTCAGCTTTTCCTGTCTTATTTCCCATAAACTACTCAAAGTATCCAGATCCTACCATAATAGAAATACTAAACTCACTTCTTCTGGTTACTTTTATAAGTTTATAAGCATCCTGTTCATTAATGTCCTGTTATTTGTTATGAAAACCCAGTGACCTACTTAGACCAGTGCTTCTCAATCCATCTGTGGTGAAAGACTGATTTTTATTTGTAATCCATTGAAGAACGATGCTTTTATAAGATACTCTAAAAATAAATTATAAGGTAAACAAAATTATAAAACCAGACATAAAAACAAGTCCAAGTTGTTTATTATTACATTCAACAGACATAAACTATCCTGTCAAATTTCTTATACAAGTTTCTAAATGCTTACTTTCAATTTCTTTACTTGTCTCATCATGAACCAGTTACAAACATTCCTCAATCAACACAGGTCCATGAACAACATCTGGCGTATCACTGGTGTACATATATCTCTTAATGAAAACCCCTGGTAGAGCAGAAGAGGCAGAGCAATATAATGATGTGGTGTTAAAAGCCCAGGACTGAAGATCAGGAACCTTGTATTCTATGCTAGCTCTTTTACTAACTGAAACTCTCTAGTCCTCCAACTTTCTCACCTGGAAAGTTACGAGATTAGCAAATGATTTTAGCATTCCTGTCCAACTCTAAAACCTCATGTTTTTATGACTAAAGATTTTAAAGTGAAGACTTCTGTGAGAGAGTGGCATGGACATATATACATTGCCAAATGTAAAATAGATAGCTAGTGGGAAGCAGCCACATAGCACTGGGAGATCAGCTCGGTGCTTTGTGACCACCTAGAGGGGTGGGATAGGGAGGGTGGGAGGGAGACGCAAGAGGGAGGGGATATGGGGATATATGTATACATATAGCTGATTCACTTTGTTATAAAGCAGAAACTAACACAACATTGTAAAGCAATTATACTCCAATAAAGATGTTAAAAAAAAAAAGAAGCTGGGGGAAAAAGTAAATTAAACACAAGGTAAATACAAGGAAGTAGAAATAAAAATGAGTGGAAACCAAGGAGGTAAAAAACAGAGAAAAAATACAGTACATCAACTAAACTAAAGCTGGGTTTTTAAAACAGTCCATAATATTTACATACATATTGTTAGACACATTAAGAACAAAAGCTAGAAAACACAATGATTTATATTAGAAATATAATAGAAGATATCACTACAGATACTACACAATTTAAGGATAACAAGTAATATCATGAAAAACTTTACACCAAGAAATTTGGCAAATTATAACCAAAAGGGCAAAGTCTTCCTAAGACACAAACGGAAATAAGAAGCATTAAAAAACCAGAATAGTTTTATATTTACTAGATCGAACTCACAATTTAAAATGTCACTCAAAAAACAGCATGCACAGAAGGGTTTACTGGTACATTGTATTAGACATTTTACCCTATCACCCTGATAGAAAAATCAGACCAAAAATAAAACAAAACAAAGCAAAAAAGGAAAAATTAAAGACCTATAGTTCCTACAAACACAGATGCCAAAATTCTTAACAAAATATTAGCCAACTGAATCCAGCATTATGGTGAAAGAAATATGCATCATGACCAAATGGGGTTATTCCAGGTATGCAAATGAAATCCACATATTAACAATGAAATTCACCATACTAACAGAATGAAGGAGAAATGCCATAGTCAAAATTGTTGCAGAAAATGCATTTGATAATATTTAATATCCATTGATTAAAAAATTACTAGCAATAGAAAGTAACTCTTCAAAACTGATAGAGTATCTATTGAAAACCTACAGCTACTGTCACAATTAATTGTAAAACACATAATATGTTCTCCTTAAGATAAAGAACAAAGTAAAGATGCCTGCTCTTGCCTCAGCTTGGTACGAGGGATGCTTGCCAGTGAATTAAGGTACGAAAAAGACACAAGGCATAAATACCTGAAAGAAGATGCAAAACTGTCTTTATTCATTGATTATATTGTAATTTACTTTCTACAATCAAATAATCTAGGGATGAAAAAACAACAATAACTAAAAAGCAAATTTATCGAGGCTTTTTAGTTATTTGGTGGGATGCAAAAGCCATATGTAAAAGTCAATTGTATTCTATATAAATAAATAAATAAAAATAAAGTGAAGACTTCTGAAGAAAAATGGGCCAGGTTATTTAACGTGGAGAAAAGTGGGAAAATTCATTACTGTATTTGCTTGGATGCAGCTCCATGACCTACACAGAATCACTTATGGACTTAGGCATAATGATTCATGCCTGTCAAATAACTGCTTCAACCACCCACAAGTAATTGGAAAGACTGCAGTAAACTTTAGGCGCATCTAAGTCTCCTACTGATATCTCCCTTATAATTATAACTCTGGTGCTGGTATCAGTTGTCATGTACAGCACAGGGAACTCTGCTCAATGTCATGTGGCAGCCTGGATGGGAGGGAAGTTTGGGGGAGAATGGATACATGTGTATGTATGGCTGAGTCGCTTTGCTGTGTACCTGAAACTATCACAACATGGTTAATCGGCTATACTCCAATATAAAATAAAAAGTTTAAAAAAAGAAGTTTGATAATACTGAGAACCAGGATCACTAATCCCATATCTATCAAGCGTAGAACAAAAGGGCCTAGTCTTTCATTTTACTGTCAGTTATTTATATATGTAATGCCCTTCCCTGTTTAGAGTATGTGTTGCTCAACTCTGGAATAGTTTACCAAGAAAGGTTACACACGTTTCTTCTTTGAAGATCAATAAGAAGGCACCTTTTCTTTCTTGAAAAGGTTTGGCAATGACCAATATAAAAGCAAAACAGTGAACAAGATGGACTCCAGCATTATGATTTGTTGTCATTGTTTAAGCCTTAACTTACGAAAATATTAGCTGCTAATAATAGTTTACTTCTCCTGAACTTCTATTCTTCAGCTCCAGTGCCTTTTTTTCAGGCCCAGGTTAGCTTCTCAAGTTCTTTGTTCCATTAAGTAGGCACCAGAAGTTTCTCTCCCCCACTCTACTTCGTCCTGAGTTTAGATTACTTCCTCTTTCATGTGCCTTCTACCAAAAATTAGTTATGAAGATACAGACAAGGCATCTGAGTAGGGAACTGCTTTACCACATCACTGAGTATTCTGCCCTGTAGAGAAATTATTCCAGCTCAACCTTTCTTAACAGTAACACATCATAGCCTTTCAGAGGTGAAAACAGTCTACCTCGCTGTCTTTAAGAACCTTTGAAAAGGTGAACTCTTCTTCAGCTACAGACAGAAAACTGAACAATTATTGCCTAAATAATTCATCCTGCCAAGTTCCACACAGTGAAAATAAAATATCTGCCTTTGTTTGCACAAGATGAATATATTGAATGGGGAGAGCTCTACAAAGGGACTCAAGTTCATTAAGCTTGACAAGCCAGTTTCTTTCCTCTCTCAAGGTTCCACAGACCCTTGGAATCAGAGTTTCCAATTACTGACTCTGTACTTGAGCATAGGGTATAAGGAATTATTGCTATCTGACTTAGATGAAAATGTATTCCAAAGGTTCATTCATTCAATTCAACAAAATGTGTCCTAGCACCTATTAAGAGCAATACACTTTCGTTGAGTTAAATGAATCACTACACTCAAGAGTGTCCAATCTAGTTGAGGAGAAAGATGCACATACACAGATTACTCTAGCAAAGGTCAAACTGTGATAAGTGTGATGAAAGAGGCTCAGAAACCTAAGGGAGTCAAGGGAGAAATTGATTCAATATGAGGAAGGATTTTTAGAGGCTGGGGCTTAAAAAATGAGTAAAACTCTTTTACTTTCCTTACTTCACTGTGGAAAATAAAAGAAAGAAGATAAAAATCACACAGAATCCCATCAGCTGAAAATAATTACTTTTAACATTCAACATTTTTATCTATACATATGTAAGCATGAATACTCCTTAAAGAAAATGTAATCATCAGTGCACACTCCTTTGTAAACGACATTTTTCCCTTAACAATACACAATGAACATTTTTCTATGTCATTAGCTATTACTCTAACATAGGTATGGCTCATATGTTTCATGTTTCCTTTTATTTCTGGTCCTGATTATGGCTGCTTAGAGTTTGATATTGAGGATTCTGAGACCATGTTCTAAGTGAGAAAGAAGGCTTTGATCCAGCAATGTCCCCACAAGTCCAGGTTAGGGGATCTGTGCTACAAACACCGTATATTTGCTGGTTCATTTCTTTCTCTCTTTTAATACCCACATGTTATTCTACCACATAATTGCATATATATTTAAACCAATCCCATGTATTTGGACATTTAGGTTATTTTTGATTTTTCCCTGTTACACATAACACCATGATGCACATCCTTATGCATATATAGTTGCCCATTTGTATAATTATATTCTTAACAAAACTTTCTAGAATTGTTATTGCTGAATCAAAATATATGCAAAATTCCACGGCTCCTAAAAAGCACTGCCAAATTACAGTGCAGAGAGTTTATACCAATTTAAATACCTAGAAACTGTGTATGAATGTACTAAGTTTCTGGTTCCATTCCCTATGCTAGATGTTATGTTTTCTTTTTTAATCTTTTCTCACCAGTTTGAGCTGGTACATGATCAGTTTTATAAATGTTTTAAGCAGCTCATAACTCTAGGGAGTGGAGGGATGTTCCAGGTGCTCCAGGCCCACTCAACAATCACAAGGTGAGAAGGACAATGTATTAGCATACTGGTAACCCATGGGGCACACAAAAGTTCTGCTATACACCATTATTAATTTTTTGTCTGTGACATCATAAGTTACCCACTTCTAACAGAATATCTTTAAAATCTCATTATGATTGAGGACCTATCCAGTTGTCTTTCTAATTCTGTCAGTTTGGGTTTTATATATCTTGACGCTATGGGGTGAATGAAAAAAGAGGTATGATTATTATGTCTTCCTGATTGACTGTTCATTGTATTATTATGTAGAGCTACTATGTCTATTCACCCTTTTTGCGTTAAATTATATTTTTTGCTACACAGCTTTTTATTTGTAAGCAGCTTACAGTTAGATTTTTAAAAATCTAATCTGACCATCTTTCTTTCATAAATAAGTTTAATCCAATTTTACTATTGTGATTCCAGATATATTTGGACTTATTTCTGACGTCTTTATTTTTTCTGTTAACTTCCTGTATCTTTTCTTTTTAATTCTTTATCTTTGGTTGATTTGATAAAGTATTCTATATTTTCTGCACAAAACTCTGCTGGTTTTTAATCTTAGATCTTAATCTTAAATTTTAACATACGTAATTAACCATAAATTGTTCTCACAAAGCCTACAGTTATTCCATATTTTGATTCTCCCGACAATGACAAGAACCTTGGCAGTCTTTTACAACACCACCCCCATCTTATTATTTTGTTTAAAATTTTAATATCAACAATTTTCAAAACACAAGAGTACAATTATTTGTTTTAACTGTATATAATTAAATTTACCAACATATATTATCAATTTCTGTGATTTCCATTATTTCTTGTATCCTTTGCTTTCAGTTCATTTTTTGTCTTGCAAAGTTAACTGGAGTCTGGATCATAAATTCTTTAAGGCTAACAATGACTGAAAATGTCTTATATTTGCCAGCATTCTTGATTTATAGTTAATTAGACATAAATTCTAGATTGAAGATTATTCTCTCTCAGTACACTGAATACATTCCATTGCATTCTGGAATGTAACAGTCTAGGTTTCATTTTTCATTCCATTGTAGAGTAGCTCTCCAAGAGCTTTAAATCATTTTTTTTCTCAGACATTTTGCAGTTTGATTATAGTATTTCTAGGTATAGATTTATCACCATTTATTTTGCTTGTTATCCAGTTACTTTGACTTTGGTCTCTATTTCTTCAGTTTTGGAAAATTTTTAGCAGGTATCTCAACAAATATTGCTTCTTTGTCATTCATTCAACACTATTCTAACCATCAATCTATTCTCTTAACTGCCCTTTCATTTTGTTTATGTCTATTTTTCATGCTGTTTTCTGGGTTAATTCTTCAATACCATCTTCCAATTCACTAATTTTTTTCTCTATGAAGTTTATCCCATCTACTGCTGTGGTTGATTGTGTTTCCAAAGATGATCACACACTACCTCCCATCCCACATGCTTTTTTTTTTTTAATAGATCTTTATTGGGGTATAATTGCTTCACAATACTGTGTTAGTTTCTGTTGTACAACAAAGTGAATCAGCCATATGCCTGCATATATCCCCATATTCCCTCCCTCTTGAGGCTCCCTCCCACCCTCCCTATCCCACCCCTCTAGGTCGTCACAAAGCACCGAGCTGATCTCCCTGCGTTATGCTGCTGCTTCCCACTAGCGAACTATTTTACATTTGGTAGTATATATGTATACATGCTTTTTGCTGTGAGACTTTGCTATTCCTGTCGGGAAGAGATTGAGCCTATGTCCCTTCCACATGAACCTGTGTCAGCCCTATGACTTGTTTGACCAGTAGACTGTAGCACGAGAGGCATGTACCAGTTCCAGCCCTTTAAGAGGTCTGGCGCTTCTGCTTTCATACTCTCTCAAGGAAACCAGCCGCCATGCTTTAAAGAAGCATGGACTAGACTAATGAATGAAAGGACACAAGGTGAAGAGAAAAAGCCACATGATAAAACCCTGAGGCTTGTAAATGAAGGCTCCTGGAACCGTATAGCTTAGCTGACTGCGGCCAACTAAGTCACCCTTGCAAATGCTACTAATTGAGCACTGCCTAAGGTCCAGACCCAAAATGATGGGAAGACTGTTGTTTTAAGCTGCTACATCTGGGGATAGTTTTTTACACTGTAACAGATAACTGAAGTAATTACTTTTTTATTCAATGACTGTATTTTTCATTTCTAAGATTTATAATCAATTCTATTTCATATTTACCGATTTTATTTCATTTTTGTCTGGTGTTGATTAATAATCTGTTGTCTTTTAAAAATGGAAACTATGCCTCATTCATCTCTTTGAACATTCTAAGCATACTTATTTAAATTTTTTTTTTTTAATGTGGAGTAAATTTCTGCTTCGACCATTGATTTTGTCATCTATCTGTCCTGGCATTAGATTTTTTCTAGACTATTTGGTGGTGGGGGCGGGGAGTAGGTAAGAGGTGGAGACAAATTACAAATACATTGTGAATAGAGGCTTTTTCTCTTTTCATTTTTCACCCCGCCTGCAATATCCCTGGCAGTCTACTGATTTTGCAGTTGCCTCTTGCAGCCCTCCAGAACCCCGACCAGGACCTTATCACAGTGATTTGGGGCCCTGTTTATGGAGATATCGTAGATTTTGCCGATTTGGTCACAGAACAAGGGATAACTTGCCTCATTTATTGGTCCCATGTCTTATGTCTATTTCGTTCTGCCTCCCTAAGCCCACAACTTTCTCAAAGCCTAAAGCAGAGATCAGGTATAGTGTGTTTTTATTTTTGAGGTTCCTTTCATAAGGGAGACAGTCTAACCCCAACATCTGACTTCTGACTTACCTTCCTCCACCCTTTACCCTACAAGATTCCACATCTCAGGCACAAATGACTCAGAGACCAATAAGCTGGAGATTTAGCCCTGTTCACTGTATTGTCCTTTATTACTTTCTCAGTTCATAGAGATGATTATCTTGTTTTTGAAACTGGATCTTTCTCTTCTTTCTTTTTGTGTTCCATTGCTGCTATACATTTGGACCACAGGGAGTGAGTGAACAAATCATGCATTTACTATGCAACCTAGCCTAGAAGTCCAGTATATCATTGATTGAAATGTCTTCATCACACATCAAGATCTTTCATGTTCTTGAGTCTTTGGCAGGCCTTTCTAGTCTGTTGACCCCTGCTTTTCAGAGCTCATGTGATTAGACTGGACCCATGTGGATAATCCAATATTATCTCCCTATTTTAAGGTCCATAATCTTAATTACGTCTGCAAAAGTTCCTTCACAGCAGTACCTACATAAGTGTTTGATTGAACAACCAGAGGATGGGAATCTTGAGGGGACATTTTAGGATTCTGCCTACCATAGTAATGGATCACTAAAGCCATGTGTTGCCGGATTAAAAAAAAAAAAGTTTAAAACCAGAAGTGAATGTAGGAACTTCTGTCTTCTAAGGAAGGTAGGGGTAAGGAAAGAGGCATGAGGAGATGTTATTTATATCAGAGTAAAAGTTAATCTACATACTACCCCATTCCACTTTAAAACAGTAGTAAGAGAAGACTCCTGCTAAGAGGTACCAAAAGGAAAGGAAATCTAAATTACTAATTAAATTACTTATCCTCATACTATTATGAGGATAATTAAAGTGTGAGAAGGATTTTGCAGGCAAGGGAAAACTCAGGTATGTGGCTGGAGATTGGAGTCTACATAGAAATTGCCCTTGTCTATTTGCTTTAATGTAAAACCATTACATTGACCCCAAACCCTGACACTGACAAACCTGCAGTAAAGTCTGCCACCATAAAACTGTCTTCAATGTATGGTTCATGGAGATGGCAAAGAAAGGAGGCTGAGTTCTACATCATGACTTGTATAGAGCCAAAGGCAAGAGGACCAGTTGATTTAGAAGGTGAGATGCAAATGATACCAAATGTTCAGGAGGTTAGGAACTTGGAACCAGAAGACCATGAGAATGTCAGCCCTCAGGATTCACAGTTATCTTAAAGAGGTCCTGAGCCTTCCCATGGGATGAGAGCTTGAGCCAATTTTGTTTGAGCCTCAAAGATAGTTAAGAGGCTCCCCTGAAATCTGAGTTACAGTTTAAAACAGTTCTCAATCCTGGCAGAGTGTTAGAAATGCCTGGGGAAGTGTTAATAACAGCCAGTACTTAGGCTATGCCCCAGAACAACTGAATCAGAAACTCTGGGAGGGGGATGCAGGCATCATTAATGTTTAAAATGTGCAGCCAAGGCTGAGAACCACTGGTTTAAGCTGTGGAAGAATGTTGAAGGATGGGCACTAGAAGAGAAGTGAGTAAATCAGATGTTCCAAGAGATGGGAGAAAAACCACTAAATTGAAGCTATGAGAAGATGATTCAATTCTGCAGTAAAATTGAATGAATGAGAACAAAGAGGAGGCTTTCAATTTAACTAACAGGAGGATACTTTTTGCTCTGAGAAGTGCATTAGTAAAATGGTAGGGACAAAATTTGGATTACAAAGATTTGAAAAACAAATGAGGGAGAGAAAGTAGAAGTAAATGTAGGCTAATTTTTCAAGATATTAAAAGGGATGTTAAGGCAAAAGATGAGACCATGACAGGGAAAGAGCATGAAAATAACTTGGAAGTGCAAATGCCAGTAGGGCACTTTCATAAATGAAAACCAAATTTGAAGTGAGAACATTCTGACTACTCCTGACTCCACACATACTTCTTTATAGTCATAAGTGAAAGGACTGAGAACCATGTTTATATGAAAATGAAAAATACTCCTTCACTTTTCTCCATAGGAGAAGGAGGGATAGAGAACAAAAACTAATTACAGCACAAAGTATATTTAGCTGTAATTTAATCAGTTTAACCATTATTTATAGGTATCAATGGTTCACTCTTCTATTCAAACTATCACACATCTGTGATAGGTTTCATAATGTAGACAACCAGACAGTAATAACTTAATTGAATTCAAGTAAGCAATTCATGTCAGTGTGTGAATGACTTGAGTTTCTAGACCCCTTTTAAAATATAGGAAGTTTACTAATAAAAATGAAGCTCTATTTGGCAATATGAAGAAGAAATGTGAAGAAGGCCTGCAGCAAAGTCCGCCCTCTGTCTGGACATGAGTCCTTCTTTGAAGTCAACTTCTATAAACCAGCCCTAGCTCTTCTCTGCCTCCACTTCTGAACCGCAAGTTTTTTAAGAATACCATTTCCCTCTTGGTGGGTCCTTGCAGGAGATGATAGAGGAGGGCAGGAATGAGGATAGCTACTCTTATGTATAAGTTAGTGGTACTTACAATTGGATTCAGAATTTTAATCAGGAATTTTATTCCAGGTATGTTGCAGGAAAAAAATATAGATAGAGATCCTTAGAAGCCATGTGACATGTTTGTATTTCACTATATTTTTATCTCCAAACAGCCCTTCAGAACTCTCTCAGTCACCCAGGACCACTGGACCTTGCTTGCCTAGAATAGCTTTTCTGTTTTTCTCTTGAATACATATGTCCTTCTAGAGAAGAAAAAAAATATGTCATTGGACTTCCAGTTTCTCACTGTCTCCACTAGAGTCTTATGAAAAGATTGGAAGAGCCCTTGGGGAGAAAAACTATTCCTAACAGACCCTAAAGGAAGGACACTGAAGGTTTCCCAGGGGAGGAAACAGACTTAGTGAATAATCAGTTAACTGTAGCCAGCCTTTGCCTAAGGTTAGGAAAATTCCCTGTCTACTGAATCACAGGTGAGCAGTGAACAGTTTTCAGGGTAAAGTGTGGCAGGTTCCCTTCACACTTAGGGAGACAGACCCTTCAGTTACATAATTAGTTAGAAAACCTTATTTGAAGATCAATTGTCAAAGGCAAAGTGATTTGAGATTTGATGGGGCCATCCTTGATCAGAATTTAAATAGAATTTCAGAATTGAACTAATGTCCACAATATCAGGGATCATATTTTATAGATAATGACAATGTATAGACTCTAAAGTAGACTTTGTTTCTGAAATTTACAGTAGTTTGCTCTTTTCCTTTGCTTTGTAATAATATTCACCATTAATTAAATACCTTCCATATGCTGAGTACAATATATAACTTACCTTATTTAACCTCCTCACATAACACTATAAGGTAAATATTTACATATCTGCTTATAGACCAGTAAATAGACCCAGACATGTTGAGTAGTTTACTCAAGGCCACATGGCAAATTAGTAACAGAGCTAACATTTTGATCTCAGATTTATTTGCCTCCAAAGTGTGCCTTCTTTCATTATATACATTATACCAATTTTCTATATGTTTAAAGGAGCTTCATAACTATATAAGAAGGGACATTTTCAATCCTCCATGCCAGCAGAATTTCAACTCAGGGCTACACAAAGCAGTGAGCTTATAAGAATGGATAAAGAAGTTGTGGCACATATATACAATGGAATATTACTCAGCCATAAAAAGGAACGAAATTGAGTTATTCATAGTGAGGTGGATGGACCTAGAGTCTGTCATACAGAGTGAAGTAAGTCAGAAAGATAAAAACAAATACCATACGCTAACACATATATATGGAATCTAAAAAAAAAAGAAAAAATAAGTGGTTCTGAACTAGGTGCAGGACAGGAATAAAGATGCAGACGTAGAGAATGGACTTGAGGACACGGGGTGGGGGAAGGGTAAGCTGGGACGAAGTGAGAGAGTAGCATTGACATATATACACTACCAAATGTAAAATAGATAGCTAGTGGGAAGCAGCCGCATAGCACTGGGAGATCAGCTCGGTGCTTTGTGACCACCTAGAGGGGTGGGATAGGGAGGGTGGGAGGGAGATGCAAGAGGGAGGGGATATGGGGATATATGTATACATATAGCTGATTCACTTTGTTATATAGCAGAAACTAACACAACATTGTAAAGCAATTATACTCCAATAATGATGTTTAAAAAAAAAGGGTTAAAGGAAAGCTGACAGAAGCTGCTGGTAAAAATAAGGCTACATAAAAGGTAAGTAACATTGTATCTTAGCCTTAAAGGTGTATTGAGAGAGAGAGAGAGAGAGAGAGAGAGACATGACATTGACATGGAGACTCAAAATAATGAGTCATCTTACTGGATGACAACAGAAATAGGAAAAGAATCCCTGTTCTTTTCATCTTGTGACTCTTGGGAGAAAGTGACAGTAGAGATTTAAGATCTTGAAATTGTAATGGATGGGCTGGGGCATAGGAAATTACAAAAAACTTAGTAAATGGATTTGAGACCAAAATAAATTCAGTTCTTTATTTTTCACAGACTATTACTGAATTTCATTTATGTTGTCAACACTGTGCCAGGTGCTGTGTAGGTGGACAAGATAAGTAAGGCATAATACTTCCCCTCCAAGAGCTTATAATCAGGAAGCAAGGCATAAATACAACAATGTATAATTTAGTGCAAAAACAAGAGTACTGATAATAAAAACTATAAAACGCAGAGAAGAAATAAGGAAATGAGGACTAGACTGTGCATTCACTCGACTAATAATTTGTTGAATACCTCCCATGGGTCAAGTAAGATAATTAATGCTATGGCTAACCAGTAGAAGCTTTCAACAGGTGAGAGCTTTGAGGTGAACATGTAAAGAAAGAAAATATTTAGTTAAGTAGATAAAAGGGCAGTGACTTTCTCAAGAAGTAAAGATTTTAAAAGCACCAAACTTATTATAGATTTAAACACTTTATGTATATTAACTCATTTAATTATAAGAACTCAATGAGGTAGTTATTACTAGTGTTTCCATTTTACAGATGAGGAACATAGGCTCGGAAAGGTTAAGCAATTGACTCCCTAAGGCACACAAGAAGAAAGTAGTATAGCCAGATTCAGATGCAGTAAGTAAGATATTTAATTGCTTTGCTATACAGCCTCTCAGGCCACCATGTTAGAGAAGACCTGCTCATGCAAAGAACACAGGATTAGCATGCCTTAGCAAGCACATCATCAGAAGTTTGGGTAAAATCTTGTCTTAGACCTTCGTGGTTGTGATTAATCTCTAAGGCAATAGTTCTCAAATTTTATGGTGCATCAGATCACCTGGAAGGCTTATTAAAACACAGATAGTTGAACCCCACCCATAGAGTTTTCAATTCAGTGGGTCTGTTGTGGCGCCCCAAAATTTGCATTTCCAAACAAGTTCCAAGGTGATGCTGCTGCTGCTGGTCTGAAGACCACACTTTGAGAACCAATGATTAAGAAACCAAGTTCCCTGTGTCCCCCACAAAACTTATATCTGGGGCCTTCCATCAGTGAGCACAGAATCGAACATCTCTATTTCCACATCGCAGGAATCACAAAGTCGACATGTCTAGAGTTGAAATCACCATCTTCTCACTGAATATCTGCTCTCGTGTTTTTGCCATGTTAAGTGATGGCACAAGTTAACACTTAGTACTTTGGAAGCATCTCTGACTCCCTGACTCTTTCCCCACCTTCCCCCATCCAGTCAAAGCACCATGTTATATTGATTTTCTCTGTTCAATACTTCTTTCAACAGGTATTTATTAAGCACTACTATATGCTAGTCTAGGTTGGATTAAGACTAAAGATGCTGAATACCCCAAAATATCCCCACCAGACAATGTCCTTTTCTATAGTAAGAGAGAATATCTCTTTGACAGTCTTAGCAGGGTCACAGAAGAGAAGCTATCAATAAGGGGTCCGGGGTCTAGGTTCAGGTGGTTTAAAAATGGTCTTTCGAAGTAGAAAGCTGATTGGGATTGAGCAGTGGTCATGACATAATAGTTTACAATTGGTCATCATAAACTGCTGTTTGATAAGTGAGCTATTTGTCTAGATGAGCAGACTGTTGTCTCAGATAAATTGATTTGCAGGCATTACCTGACGCAAATAGTGAGACTATTTATTGGTTTACAGTCTTATCTCTTTTGGGCAAATGTTTCCTGGAGCAAAACACTAACTCATATTGACAAAGGGGGGTCTCTGCTCTCAGTCCTAATAACTATGTCACGCTGATGTAGGTGATCACAGTTCTCAAAGACATTCCGCCCTAGATTTAAGAAACTTAAATTCTGCTGAGCAGGCAGACAGGGTTTCAACAAAATACCTCCTTGTTAAAATGAAGTTATTTATAGGGTAGAAAGTATACAGAGAAGAAATATCTGAGTATTCTTTTGGAAATCTTCACAGTGGAGGTAGCACTGAGTTTGAATGGATGAGGGAGTGAGGGCAATCTACTCCAGGTGAAGTAAGAGGAACATGCAAAGCCCCAGAGATATGAGATATCATGAAGCCATCTCCTTTCTATTCATATACCTAAGGTTAATTCAGGTCCTCCTCTTTCTTTAAACTATTTCAAAAATCTTCTAACTGATAGCCTCTAACCGCTGTCCCCAATCTTGTACATGCACATACCAAATCACTCAGTACTCTTCAGCCAGCGATGTATCTATCTGTAACCCAGGCACTTTATCTTCAGCCCACAGCGGGAGAGGTGTGTATTGCTCCTCTGGGGAATGAAGAAGATGGTCAGGGAAGCACTCTGCCTCCTTCTCTGGTTGTGTGAAGTCCACAAGGGGCTCCTCTTGCTGCCCAATCTGTAATAGGAAAGATGATGATGCCTGTCATTCTGGGCTGGAGGGAGAGTATTTTCTCGTCTTTCTGACCAGTTAATCTAAAGAAGATCCAAACAGCTATTTACCTGAGGTTTCAGAGGATAAAATACAAATTGTATAGAGTGGTAGGGTGGGGTCAGGGTGGACTTCGGATAGCTTTGCATCCTTATTTTATCTAATCCCCATTCTTGAAGGTCCCTTCCTAGACCTTCAGCATGTGTCCACATGGATGGTCCCTTCAATTGCAGAGTGTCTCCCCACAGACCACTTCTTCTCTCTTCCTCATGTTACCCTCTTCTTGCCTCCCCTGTGCCTGGAGTTTTTAACTTCTTCTTCCTCCTCCCTTCTTGGATAGTGAACCTTCCCCCAGCAATTATTAGGTTTCTGGCATCTTCTTGGGTTTTGGAAATCTTTATGGTCTCCAAGTTGTATGCTGAGGGTTGCTGGTTTTGAGTTGTGAGTCAGCCATAACCATTCATTCTCTTTCTAATTCTACTGCTGACTAAGCGGAAGAAGGGGAACTTCCAGTTCTTAGAAGAGGTGAGAAAGGACATTAGGTGTGATCACCATTTTGTATTGCAGCTTAATTTTTATTTTTGTTTTTCTTAAGAGGTATCTTTAAAACAAACAAACAAACAAACAAAAAAACAGAGATCTTATCCTGCAAGGATTATTCTCCAGCCAATAACAGTCAAGGGGTCTATGTATGACATTCATATCCCCTCTCCTAGAGTAATGTTTAACCTTACTTTTTGTTTTTTTAAAAAGTATGTCTCTCCTTACCAACCTGAATAACATTACAAATCCCTCTTCCATTAACCTGGCCTTGGAAGGTGTTATGTCCAATCACCTCTTCTCGATTCCTGGCCTCCTCTCCCTCAACTGTGGTAGGAAGAGACAAAGACAGCCTTATGACATATCCTGCCATATAACCAACCTACTTAAAACCTCCAAGTTTCCTCATTGCCCATCAATAGCAAGAAAGCACATGCCCCCCTGAGGGGGCAGCCTCTATTTCAACCAGTTGTTGCCATGAGCAAATGCAGATTCGATGTGGCAAATTTCTAAGAGAAGTCAGAAAAAACCTGGGATTTTAAATGAAATATCCCTATTTTTAAACCTTGGGTTATACAAACAAAACTCAAGCAAAACCAAAACAGAAAACTCTTTACAAAAAAACACAGCTTCCATCTCTGATCTAAAGGATCAAGTCCAAACTCTTATCAGAGCACAGGCTGGGATGAGGAACTAGCCCCTGCCTCCTCTCCAGCCCCATCTCAAATTACTATCCACAAATAAGCAACAGCAATATTAAACTGTTATTATTTTTCAGCTTCCACTTCCTATGCCTTTGAAAGTGTAATTTCCTCTACCTGGAGTCCTTTCACAAATATTGTCTACCTGGAAATTTCCTATTCATGTGTCAAAACACTTTGGAGGTACAACCTCCTCTTTGAAGCCTTCCCTGATCAGCTCACCAAAATAATTTTCTCTGCTATATTACCTTTGTACCTTATACATAGTTTTTATTATTATTATTATTAGCTTCCATTTGTTCCATAGATGATAAAACAAATAACAAAGGTTACTTTAGAAGAGTAAAGTAGCTTATTCAAAGCCACAAAATTAAAGCAAGACCCAGGATTGTACTCCAGGCCTGTCTATCTCCAAAGTCTATACATTGCCCACTACCACATTCTACCTCCTATTTCTGCCTGTATTATTTGTTTATATCAGTTCCCCCTACCCCTTAACTGGGATTAACTGAAAACAGGAACAGTACTTTATTCGTCTCTGTCACCAGTACCTGGAATATAATATGCATTCAATAAATGTTTGTTGAACTGAGGTGAACTGCGTTTTAAATGCAAACCATATCAGTTTTATTCAATATTGCTCTATCTTCTTTTCATGATTAATTCTTGGTATTTATCTAAATTTATCTTCATTTTAGATTGTTAAAAAGAAGTTCAGGGACTTCCCTGGTGATGCAGTGGTTAAGAATCTGCCTGCCAATGCAGGGGACATGGGTTCGAGCCCTGGTCCGGGAAGATCCCACATGCCACGGAGCAACTAAGCCCGTGGGCCACAACTACTGAGCCTGCGCTCTAGAGCCCGCGAGCCACAACTACTGAAGCCTGCGTGCCTAGAGCCTGTGCTCCACAACTAGAGAAGCCACTGCAATGAGAAGCCCACTCACCACAACAAAGAGTAGCCCCTGCTCTCCACAACTAGAGAAAGCCCGTGGGCAGCAATGAAGACCCAATGCAGCCATACATACATACATACATACATAAATTTATTAAAAAAAAAAAAAGAAGTTCAATGGGATGTTTTTCAAATTCATTACCTTCCTAAAAGGTAATGAACCAAAAGGCAGGATTGTCATAACTTTAATAGTGATGTACTTGATTCAAGCAATCATTACTTGGGCATGTTTGAGAAGCAGAATATTAGCTCTCCAGTTCCCAAATTCCAAATCTTGACTTAGCAGGAATCAGCCCAAATTTGGGAAAGAATTTTAATCACTGGCTTCAAGCAAACATACATAAGCTGCAATTGTCCTGTCCCCCCTGTATCCTGAAGGATTTTTACAGATGGGGGTCAAACTGTAATTGTGTCTTTCTCTATAAGGTATTGATGAGGATATGTGCATTCTTCATATACGAGAAGATAGCCCAACTTACCCACAGTTGATAGACATATTTCCACTTTGAGTTATTTCCAGCAAGGAGGAATATTTTCTGCTCAACCATTTAGCTATCTCTTCAAGTTTCCCACAAGAGGAAAATACATGGCTTAAAGGAAAGGCAGAGTCTGACTTGATGAAAACTCTCAGTGGATGGAATCTATGAACATAATCTTAATGCACCAGGCTCAAATACAGTATTTAATTACTTTTTCTCTGCCTCAACATCCCTAAGGATTCTCACATATTCCTCATCCATAAAGCTGGCTAGAATTCTCAGTGTGGGAGGGAAGAGAGTTGGGGAGGGAGACTCTCACCTAAGAAGCCACATCAGAACATCAGGAGGATGTGTGGCATTCTCCTACCATGTTATTCTGATCAAGCATCCCCATAATAGGCTGATTCCCAGCCTTCTGTTGAGAATATCCCTGTCACAGAAAGAGGTTTTATTCCAATGGAGCATTGGATATAGGGTTCCCTTAAGAGACACTGATTTCTGAGATTGAACAGAAATGCATATGAATAGATTACTATTAAGAGAGTTATTGATACTTTGAAGTATTCTGAGAGAGACTCTCCTGAGATGATGAAAACACTTTACCCTTGACACTTTGGTGTAAAGAGGTAAGTATTACACTTCAAAAATAAAGAAAATGGGGTTCTTTGGGGGTGTTTTAAGCATAACTACTCTCATTAAAGTATCACAGCCAAAGCCTTCCTTCTTTTATTTTACTCACGTGGCCTAAGTAAGGTAAGTTTGTCCCCCATCCCATCCATTTAGTCACTCATACTAGCAAAGCGAGTGTCTCACTTAGCCTTCTTTCTTCTTATGCCTTTTTACAAATCCCCCAAAGGGAGACTATCTTAAGTATAATTAGAGTCATGCCTGGAACACTGCACTTTCTTTGTTCTAAATTTTACAAACCAAGTGTTACGTGAAGTTATCTTGAGTAAAAAATTAATAAACAGAAACCTCATTTAAACACAGTTGGTAGACCAGAAGGGGGAGCTCTCATGCCTTGTGAAGATAACAGCCCAACAGGAAGAAGAAAGATTCCTCTTTCCTGACAATGAATCAGCCAATGAAAAGTGGACTCTGTGTTTACTATAGCCCTCTCAACTTCCTTTTTCCTCTCTGTAAAAGAGTTCTCTTTCTCTTACTGTACAGGGGGATTTCTTGTGGCTTACCAATTTGGCAGACGCCAAATTGCAATTCTCTGCTAATCTTAAAAAAAAACAACATTTTTTGGCTAGAGAAATAACTGGCAGTCTATTTGTTTTAGGTCAATACTTGTTCTTTGAGATTCAAATAAAATTTGGTTTGAACAAAATGCAACATGTCTCCAAAATGTCTCCAATAATCCTGTGGACTGCTAGAACCTTAATGTCACAGCTGCCACTTAGAGCACCTCAATCTGTCTCCAGATTGGCTATATCCCAAAGCTGCTACTAATAGACTCCTCAGACTCCCCACACAGTGCTAGTGACTCTTTATTTACCTCCATTCTTTAGAGCAGTGGTTCTCACAGTGTGGTCCCGGGACCAGTGGCATCAACATTACCTGGGAATTTGTTAGAAATGCAAATTCTTGGGCCCCCATTGAGACTTATGAGTCAGAATCCTTGGGGGCAGAGCCCAGCAATCTGTGTTTTAACAAACCTTAATTGATTCTGATGCTCACTAAAATCTGACGGGCTGTGTTTTACAGCAGAACTGCTCAAAATGTGGTCCATATATCTGCAGTATCAGATGAACTGGGGGCTTGTTAAATTTCAAAATCTCTGGCCACACTCTAAATTTACCAAATCAGAATCTCAGAATTCTGGTTTACAAGCTTTCCAGATGATTTTCATGCTTGCTAAAGTTTGAGAAGCACAAATTTAGAGCACTCATGGGGCTCCTCATCTAGTCTCTTTTTAGCACAAGAACAGAGTGGCTGGAGACCTAGTAATACAGTTCTTTTACACTTATCCCCTCTTCTCTCCTTCCGAATGCATACAGGTGCTGCTAAGATTCTTGATGTGATGGTTCGAACACTACTAGGACTTGCTGCTAGCCTAGCCTATCCTGACAGATCATTTCTTCACACAAAGGAATATTTCTCTCAAGAGGCCGATCACATCCCCAAGGATTCTATGACGGCAAAGGAGGCTTTGCCTGCACAGAGCACAAAGAAAGAAAAAAAACAAAAAATACCTCTGGGATAGGCACTAGAGAGATTGAGTTTGTCAAACTGCACACAAGTTGCATTGATGAGTCTCAGCACTGACAACCAGAATGCCTTGTTACAAACTGAAGGATAGAAGAAATATTCAGAAAGGAATTACCATATGTGAATATGCTGGGTTTGGTTTGACTTTGTAAATTGTATTGTATTTTACTTGATAGGATGGCAAATTTTCAACAGAAAGAGAAAATATAAAAATGATAAGATGCAAAAAAAGAATACACTTTGTCTCCAATTTTTCTCTCCATAAAGGCACAAAGTGGAAGCAGTGGATTCAAAGTTAACACAGGAGGCCTTGCACACAATGGGAGTACAGAATATTGATTTGGAATGCTGGGAGGGCTGCTGCTAGAGAAGGCATCAGATAATCAATGGAAAAGATGAAGCAAGAAAACAAACCACTCATTAAATAAAAGGCCATTCAAAGATTGGGATTGGGTCAGCATGAAGAATTTCAGTTCTCACACTCAGTTTAACGATAAGGTTATTGCAAGTCATTTCCTAGTACTTAATTTCTGTTACAATAACCTCATAGTCAGCTTCATAGATGGCTAATAGAAATATCCCATCATTTAGCTATTATAAAAGTACTAAGAGAACTTGGAGAAAATCTGCCAAATCAAACAATATTTTGTATAGCCAATCACCTGGAGAACATGTACATTTGGGCACTGGTTTGACTATTACAATGTAGGTCTTAGTTCTTAGTTTTAACTGTTTCTGAGTTCCTCCAGCAGAATTCTGCGCACACATTTGGGGTATAATAAATAACCAAAAAGTAAGCTAGTATTATTTGATGTTTATTGAAGTGTTTAAATATATATATCTATATATTCAATGAAAAGAAGTAGAAGTTTTCTAAATTTACTCCTGTCAGTACTTTATCAAGCTATTTCCTTAATTCCTTGCCCCATTCTTTTCCACATTGCATAATGTTTCTCTAACATTGTTCAGGGCCTATTTCTTTATGCATGAAAGAAATTCTTTATTACATTTAATATGATTTAGGAAAGCAACAGTGTTTCTTGTAGCACATGATAGTAGAGTCTGTGTCCTAAGTATATGCAATCTGTTTTTATTAGCACAGTAATTTGATTATTTGGGGCATAGGAATGACTACAATTTTCATAATTCAAAGAAATAAGGCAAAGATGGCCAATTAGGATACACAAATTATTTTTCTAGAACTCAAAAGAGACAGGAATTATTAAAAGCAACCATAACAGCGAAATCAACTGCTAATGACCAGATGATGGAATGACAGACCATAAATATGTGCTAGGCACACTACAGCCTACAAAATATGTGCTCTCTCTCTTTTTGATAGTTCGTACAGGAAGACCTTTACAAACCTTTCTTTTAAAATATACATCATTAATTCAGTTTCCCCTGAACCTCAGATTCAGCTCGTGAGAGCAGCAACTTCATATGCCATTGATAGAGAAATGAAAAGGAGAACACAGAAAAAGGGGATAAGTCAAAGAAATATCTTACAATTTGTCAAGAAATGACTATGGGTACCCACTTTTTAATCCATCTCCCCTAAAAAATATTGCTTAAGGGCCTAGGATTAACATGCATTATTATACACTGGGCTTTATAACGTAACATTTAGAAAGCTCTTTCTTAGAGATAGTGGGACATTTATTGTGACTTGTCAAAGCTCAGAATTCTTCAGGAAGTGATTTCCACTTACAGTTACATTTCATGTTGAAGAAAAACATCCTCCAAAGAAAGTTTAAAAGAGAACCCAGATGAATATTTTTTTTAGATGGGGCACAAATAAGTTCTGATTTCAACATGTTCCACATCTCCCCAGAGCTAGAAAGCTAAAGACAGTTCTACAATATCATATTTCAAAAACAGTAAAGAGCTTAGCTGCTAAAGCAATAAAGCGGTTTTTGTCTCAGAAGCATACAGCATCATGAATAACATTGTCATCCAGAAACAATGACTGGTAGGCACCATTCTGTGTTGTAGCTAACTAAGCAGGCTGGCTTGATAGTGAATTGCGAATGCCGTCCTGCCCATTCCACTGAAGCTGACATTTTGTACAGACTAGTAGAAATGTGTGGTATGAGATCAATAAAGAAGTAATTAAAAGTAAAAGACTCTTAATGATTGTAAATGAAGCTGAGAACACAAACTCGGATCTCAGTAACCTGGAGTTATGACTCTAGGGCCGTGGTCTGTTAACATGTGCTTCTTGGGTAGGAATGTTTTTCTTTCAAAATAGCAGTGCTACATGAGTCAACAGCTTCTAAAGGAACTATTTCATGCTATACAACCTTAGGTCTCAGCCTTGAAAAATCTCATTGATCTTTGGTGAAATCTCAGTTATATAAGTAGGAAGTTATTTTTAAAGTCATAGCAGATGCTACAGTTCCTCCTCATTGCTCCCACATGGATGTGCACTGTTTATTCAAAATTGAGCCAAAAGCCCTGAAATAATAAAGTTAAGTAAGACTCCCTGAAAAACCTAGACAACAAATCTGCATGCAATGGATCTGTAAATACTCCTTTTAGTTTTATTATTTGGTTGCTGGCTTTTGAGCTGCCCACACTGACACACTCGCGCGCACACGCACACACACCCTTCAGAGATTTGCATCAGGAGGAACATGGTTTTCATTCTGAAATTGATGGCAAGACTTTTTCTTAATTTACATCATTTTTTTTACAGTCTCCTTGGTGAACCTAAAACATTAACAGATAAACTACAACCCTAACTCATCATTTTTCCATAAGAAATGTGAAGTAGTCCATGCTGTTAGAAATAATCTTTTGTTCCAAAAAAAGGTAATTAATTTAGTCAAATCAGAACTCAAATTAAAAGGAATTTTTATTGCCATACTGTAGCCATGGCCTGAAGCGTTCTTTCCACTATATATATTTTTCTGTAATTTAGGGCTAAAATTTAACCACTAGTGAAAGAAGGTAAAGAAAATTTCAATTATCAGGTCTCACTGAGAAACCAAGTCTCTGACTTTATTTGGGGTATGTCAGAGATGAAACGTCAAAACCACATAGACTTATGTTTCTCCAAAGAATGTATTTATTCACTGTTGTATCCCTAGTACCTAGAATAGTAGCTAGGAAGTGTGAATAAATGAATGAATGAGGTAGTGTATCTCAGTATCAAAAGAATCTCAGTTTTTAAAGCCATAACCATCCCTCTTTTATTTCCTAGGTCAACTAGTGAGCATCCTTGCCTGGAAAGTAAAGTCATCATTATTATTCCCCACTATTAAGTTTTACGTTATGTCACCTATTACTGACCTAGACATATATTTTATGATTAATAAACCCTAGCCAATATTACTATTTACACCTGTTTCCATGTAGAATTACCAACACTATTATTTACCATATTTTCATGTAGAACTACCACTGTGTCTTTAAATAAGATTGAATAACTCCTTAAAATTCTCTAACGCCTATATAATACTTAGAATAAACTTCAATCTCCTTGCCAAGGCCTACAAAGCCCTATATGATTAAGTATTTCTTTATATTTCCAACCTTATCTCCTATCGTTCCTCCTTGGCCTCTATACTGCAAATGGCAGTGTAAAGGCCAAGTAGCTTGTATCAGACAAGCAAAGTAGCTTGTATCAGACTAGCCCTCCTGCTTGTAACAACTAAAAACCTTGGGGAAAAGAACTACTCTTTGAAGGCATAGAGAAGTGACAAAATCAGCATAAACTAAAGGAGATCCAATCTTTGAAAGAAGGAAACCACATTAGTGGAGACCCACATTTATATGTTTTTCCACTAATGGCACTTCCCAGTCTACAACCCAGGGTGAATAGAACTCAAGTAAAACATTATTAGCTTGAGGAGTCAAAGGAGAAAATTGAAGGCTACCTAGAAACTGAGAAGGGGTAATTCTGGGAAGGAAAGAGAAGAGAAAACCCTCAAATCCACAGATAACCCCCACTCAAATCCGTAACTGACTCCTAAACTGCAGATGTGTAGGGTATTGGGGGAAAGCAACAGTTAGGAGAGAATTCAGTGAATGAACACTACAGGGCAGTCAGATTTTGGAATTAGAGTTCTGCTGAGTTAGAGTGGCTTAATGAATATATCAGGATTTCCATTAAAGCTCCAGAAGGACCCTGTTTTAGGATTAAAAACTACAAAGCAGGACTAAGTGGTCTACCAACAATTTAACTGCCTGATAGAAAAAAATTACACCCTTCAGAGGAAGATAATTGAATCTAGAGTCTCTAGAGTGTATCAATACAATATCCAGTATGCAATCAATATGAACAGACATATGAAAATATTTAAAATTATGACTCATAGTCAAGAGGAAAAAGAAAACAGTTGCTAGACAAGACAAACCAGATGTTAGAATTGATAGACTTAAACTTCAGAATAATAATAATAAATATATTAGAGAATCTATAATGAAAATTGGATACAATAGGTAAAGAGATAGGGAATTTCAGAACAGATGTGGAAACTAAATAAATAATAAAATTTTGAAATGGGAAAAAAAAATTCAGTGGATGAAATTCATAGTAGATTGGATATAACTGAAGAAAGGATTAGTTAACTTGAAGACAGTCAAAAGAAATCATCCAAACTGAAGCATGGAGGGAAGCATGATTGAAAAAATAATGAACAAAACCTCTGTGAACTTGGGATACATAGTGACTGGAGTCCTACAGAGAGAAATGTGAGGGAAAACAGAGCAACCAAATGAAAGAAAGAAAGAAAGAGAGAAAGAGAGAAAGAGAGAAAGAGAGAAAGAGAGAAAGAGAGAGAGAGAGAGAGAGAGAGAGAGAGAGAGAGAGAAAGAGAGAAAGAGAGAAAGAGAGAAAGAGAGAAAGAGAGAAAGAGAGAAAGAGAGAAAGAGAGAAAGAGAGAAAGAGAGAAAGAGAGAAAGAGAGAGAAAGAGAGAAAGAGAAGAAAGAGAGAAAGAGAGAAAGAGAGAAAGAGAGAAAGAAAGAAAGAAAGAAAGAAAGAAAGAAAGAAAGAAAGAAAGAAAGAAAGAAAGAAAGAAAGAAAGAAAGAAAGATAGGTTTCAATTCAGTTTTAAACTCAGTTCAATCTGAAAATCTAGTTTCTATAGGTAGCAGTTCTCAATCTTTCCTGGAAAAAAATGCTCCTTTCCACAAACATTCTCCCTTTTCCCAAGGTGATGACTAGTTGTATGCTGGAAGCAATTGGTTGCCCTTGTGCAGAGAAGGATCAGGGTCCTTGGGCACATGGTCCTCTGATCTCCAGGAATGATGTCCCTGTCCACCTGAATGCAGCTGCCCCTTCTGATACTCACAACTAAAGCTTGTGTTTAGTGGAATTAATGTCTGCTGTGAGCAGGACAGAGGCTGACTGAGCCTCCCCTAAGCTCCCATTCCTACTGTCTCTCAAGTATCTGCCACATTCTTCTTCCAGCCTTTTGGTCCATTGGTTCAACCCTGGCTTCTACTGCTATGATAGACTTGCCGACTCAACTCTGCTTTAATACCACATTGGAATCCTGAGCTTCACAGCCTCCTTCCTGAACACTGAACAGTCTCACTGATATAACCTAGCCTCCAAGATGGTACAGGTACAGCCAGAGAGGTGACCATTTTTCAAAGTTCCAAATGGGAAGCAAGATGACACTTTCTCCCTGTCCCCCAACCCTCCCTATCCTCTCCATTCCCAAATCTACTGATACTCTCTGACTTATCTTACACCCTCTGGACTTTAACTTGGAGAGAGGAAATCCTTCTTGCTTTCTTGGCAACCTCTAACAAAATTCCCATGCCAGGAAAAGGTATTATTTCTTCCTGTAGTTTATATCCTTCGCTCTCTGTAAACACCATCTCTATCCTACAGAAGAATGCTATAAGCAGAGTCCTACAACCTTAACACCTGAGTTATTAAGAGCAGGAGGGGATAAAGAAAATTGGGAAATACTGTCTTAAGACAATTGCCTGGCTGTTTTGTTTTATAACCTTATCTGTCAAAGCAGAAGCTATTTATTCTCTGTCTTTGCATTCCTTTTCCAGCAAACTCTGATCTTCTCCCTAGACATCTGGACTGCTGAAGCTGAATAGGACAAAGGGAAAGAGAGAGACAGAGACAGAGAGAAACAGAGAGAAGTACAGTGACACTTTTCAAAATATTACTATTACTCCATAATGTATTTTATTTATGATTATGCTATATGGACAGAGCTTTAAGGTAGAAATACATTTCAGGATAACTTTACTAGTCATATGAGTCTTGAGGCCCCTTGCATTTCAGATAGAATTCCTTAGCATGAGATTCTCAGATTAGTGAAGGGTGTAGCTCTGGTCACAAGCCTCACGA
This sequence comes from Balaenoptera physalus, assembly GCF_965194825.1. Taxonomy (NCBI): domain Eukaryota; kingdom Metazoa; phylum Chordata; class Mammalia; order Artiodactyla; family Balaenopteridae; genus Balaenoptera; species Balaenoptera physalus. Next base: position 94,606,539 of record NC_138890.1, on the reverse strand, counting down.
TAATGCTTTATGGAAGTCAAACTCCTATTTTTCCCAACTCTCTGAGTCTGAGTCACCATATCAAATTTAAGCTTCTCAGGATGAAAGTAAGAATAATTTGGAGAAAATACTATCTAAGCCCAGAAATTTCTTGGTAGATTCTTTTCTCTATCATTAACTATCGCCTCTTCTGGATCATTATAAACTGAATCAGATTCCATTCATATCAAGCTTTCAATTATGGGTCAAATTATTATGATTGTTTTTAATCCCCAAGTAGGTGCTTATTACTTAAGGAATTCTCACTCTTTTTTTTTAATTAATTAATTTTATTTTTGGCTGCATTGGGTTTTCGTTGCTGTGTGTGGGCTTTTCTGTGGTTGCAGCGAGTGGGGGCTACTCTTCGTTGCAGAGCGCGGGCTTCTCATTGCAGTGGCTTCTCTTGTTGCGGAGCACAGGCTCTAGGTGTGCGGGCTTCAATAGTTGTGGCGCGTGGGCTAAGCAGTTGTGGTGCACTGGCTTAGTTGTTCCGAGACATGTGGGATCTTCCCGGACCACGGCTCGAACCCGTGTCCCCTGCATTGGCAGGTGGATTCTTAACCACTGTGCCACCAGGGAAGCCCTCACTCTTCTTTTAAAAACGCGTTCTCAATTGAATCTAGTCATAAATTTCCAAATTTGTGGTAATCGGCAAAAAAGGTTTAGCATAATGATTGATGGCATACTCATCTAGAGACAGGTGTTCATGGGATTTAATTCAAACAGGAAAGTTTTTAGACTTCCACATTTTGATTATCTCTCTCTCTCTCTCTCTCTCTCTCTCCACACACACACACACACACACACACACACACACGCACACACACAGTAAATCCCCTCAGGAGCAGTGAATTTCAGATGTGTTGTCTGCTGGTATATTAATGACACTGGTGGGCATCGATGAGTCACATAAGGGCTATAACAGATTCCTGTCTTTCCTTAAATGTCTTGTTCTAATTTACATCAATATAGCAAGGTAGAAAACAACTCATGTGTATAGACCTTAGTCTGATGTAGCAGCTGAGTTTTATGTATCTAACTAAAGTCCTAAATATTTAATATACAGGGTTCTTTCAAATTTCAGAAGAAATATGAAGGCAGTGCTCCTGAAATTCCACAAGCTAGTCTTTCATTTTAAATCCACACGTGAAGGGTTATTGCTCAAATGACTTCAAGTTGGATTAGATGGTTCAGAAGAAATGAAACCATTTCAAAGAAAATCACAATTTTTTCTGGAAAGAGGAGATTTTTAAATGTGTATTTTATTTTCTACACAGTAGCCATACTATTTCCTGTGATCAGAAGCGCATGATATAAAGCTAAATAGCAGGGCTTCCCTGGTGGCGCAGTGGTTGAGAGTCTGCCTGCCAATGCAGGGGACATGGGTTCGAGCCCTGGTCTGGGAAGATCCCACATGCCGCGGGGCAACTGGGCCCGTGGGCCACAACTGCTGAGCCTGAGCATCTGGAGCCTCTGCTCCGTAACGGGAGAGGCCGCAATAGTGAGAGGCCTGCGCACCGCGATGAAGAGTGGCCCCGGCTTGCCGCAACTGGAGAAGGCCCTCGCACAGAAACGAAGACCCAACACAGCCAAAAATAAAAATAATAAATAAATAATAAATAAAAAATTTAAAAAAAAAAAAGCTAAATAGCACCATGAAAAACAGTCTTTCCTGAGGTGTAATATCTTTTACTGGACAAATTAGAACTATTAGAAAATATTGGAAATCTTTTTCTATAATAAAAATATTAATACTATATTATTGTGAAAAAACAGCACAGCTTCTCTCTTCCTTAAGCTTTCACATCTATCACAATGTGTAGTCTACCTCCATATGTTTGCTTTTATAATAACAGAGTATAAAAAAATATTCCCTGGGGCTTCCCTGGTGGCGCAGTGGTTGAGAATCTGCCTGCCAATGCAGGGGACACGGGTTCGAGCCCTGGTCTGGGAAGATCCCACATGCCGCGGAGCAACTAGGCCCGTGAGCCACAATTGCTGAGCCTGCGCGTCTGGAGCCCGTGCTCTGCAACAAGAGAGGCTGCGATAGTGAGAGGCCCGCGCACCGCGATGAAGAGTGGCCCCCACTTGCCGCAACTAGAGAAAGCCCTCGCACAGAAACGAAAACCCAACACAGCCATAAATAAATTTAAAAAAAGAAAAATATCCACTGAACAAGTGCAGTAGGTTTAGCTGTAAAAATTGCCTAGGTCAAAAAAAAAAAAGAAAGCAGGACAAGTTTCAACCTCACCAAAATACCTATATATATATTACTTCTTTGGTCTCTTAACCCTGTCTACCTAGAAAACCAAATGTCTCAAAGTTTACATGAGAAAAATATTTTAAAACTGTTTAGAATTATTTAATGAAAAAATTCATGTCTCAAGGTAACAGGGACTCATTAGGCATAAAAAGTGGCAGAAGATAGCCAGCTTCCTTCTTCTCAGAAGAGTATCAGAGTACAGAGACTGAGGGATCCACTAAAGCATGCACAAATGAGGATTTATTTAGGTAACATCAAGCCTATCTATTCAGCTAATATCAGGGTATTCGGGCAGGAGAAGCAGTAACATTCTACTGTTTAAAAAAAGGAAACACTCTTTACATTATTAGAAGCTTACATCTTACAAACAATTCAGGAACTAGTTTTCCAACATTTTTCTTAAATCACACTTAAGGCACTGAATCCTACAAATAAGTCTAATTAGCATAAAAGGAACATATTTTAATGACATTTTAAATATAAAACAGCACTGAAACCTGAGGCCTAGCCAGACATGGACTTAAAATTGACTAAACTGTTTCAAATGCTATGTCTTTAAATTAATTTATGTTGAACACAGTGGGTACCAGAGTCAATTCTGGTTGCTATGGCAACAGACACTGAAAATTTAAAGATCCAGCAGCAGGCTCAATTCCCTGCAAAGAGGGCTATTTTACATTAAAATTACATACCACCACAACAGTTTTGATGGAACATGTTAAACAGATACACATGCAAGCCATCTTTTTTTAAGACAATTTAATTAGTGTATGTGAGATACCATGTTTATCATTTTAACTTAAATTTCCTCCTAGCTAGATTTAAAGAGTGAATTAGAATCTAAATTTCAGAAAGCAAGCAACTAATTATCAAAATGCCTCACTAGGGAAAGGAAAGATATCTAAACTAACCATGTAATAAAAACACCATAGAGTATCAATCTATAATATTTGCTTTGCAAATGGATATTTGGCTGGTGGGCCATTCTCATACAGTAGAAACTTAAAAAAACAACAAAAGAGGCGCATGCACTCACAGGAATCACTGAATTTTTTAGCTTGATAAAATGCATTATGTTTTTTCTAAAGAGTCTTTTAATTGGCTGTAAGATTGCTGGATTTGAAAACAATTGTTTTGTGTCATTCCAATACAGTTTTTATGAGGTCAAGGCTCATCAATTGTACCAAACAAACATAATCATGTAGCCCTCAAAACAGTCACCTTGTGTATATAAATCAAACGGAGGGAAATGAGATGTGAGGGGCTGTCAATCAAGGTGTGCCGAAGAGGAGAGAAACGTGGAGGTCTTCGGAAGTGGCAATCCTCCCTGTGTCTCCTTCCATTGGAGCACGAAGGGCAAGGGAAATGATTGCTGGGTTATGGTTAAATGCACATCATGATAGCCCAGTTTCCCAATCTGTCTTTAAAAACATTCACATAGACATAATTTTTTTGGATTAGCCGTTTTCTTATTGCTTAGTCTACTAAAGTGTAATTACTAAAGTGTAATACTACTCTTGAGACACTGGTTAAAATTAGTTCCCTTTGGGGTGTCCCTGATGCCAAGAATTAATTTCATTTGAAATACGAAGATTTCCTTTTTGTGTGTTCATTTTATAATTTTAAAATTAAATTATTTAATCAAGTTTTATGTTTTCAAATCTTGTTTGAAGAAGGAACAGGAGATGAGGAAGATTACAGAAAGGAAAGTATTACTTCTCTCTCCTTAAATAGGTCCCCTATACTAAATATTTTCCTAACTACAAGAAATCTAAGTCTACGAAAGATCTTAACTGTCTAAGGAATATTTATTCAATTTGTTGGCCCTATTTTTTACAGTTTAGAGGAATGCCTAATAATTTCATTTTATTGGCCATCCAAACTTTCCTCTTGCACAAAGACAAGAATTGAAAAGAAAGAAAACACTATTTGTATCCAAAATATGCAGTGTCCTTGGAATGTAGACTGTGGAAACAAAAATCAATGAGAATGTCTGCATTTCAAATAAATTTCAAAGAGATGGAAAATCAAACTATTTTAATATGTGAAATCCAATCTTGTTTCACCTGTCAGAAATTATAGGTTATTATGTTTAATACATGTTCATCATCAGAATAAATATTACCTATGACGATTCAATGGAAAAAATCTTCTCCATTAAAAAAATACATCAGGTTAAAAATATTAAAACTCATTCATGTTATATAAGTTTTCATTTGTTTCTTTTCAAGTGGTTTGAAAATAAAGAATCTGCTAAGATCCAGTGGGTACAGAACTACAAACAAGATTCTAATTATGTATTTAAAACCATGCGTTTATATAATCTACATGGAACAACGTGTGCCATTAAAAGCATCCTTCAGTCTTCAAGAGTTCTCTTTAGGTATTTATAGGCCTTGGCATCCACTCCAACTGTTAGATCCTGCAATGACTTTTCACACATTCCTGTTTAACTTATCAGCAACAATATTTATAGATGTGCTACATGGCATAAGAAATTATTTGTATTTAATTTGTGTTTCTTAAAAATCATTCAGTGTCCAGACTTCCCTGGTGGCGCAGTGGTTAAGAATCCACCTGCCAATTCAGGGGACACAGGTTCAAGCCCCAGTCCAGGAAGATCCCACATGCCACGGAGCAACTAAGCCAGTGTGTCACAACTACTGAACCTGTGCTCTAGAGCCCGCGAGCCACAACTACTGAGCCCACGTGCCACAACTACTGAAGCCCGCGTGCCTAGAGCCCGTGCTCCGCAACAAGAGAAGCCACCAGAATACGAAGCCCGCACACTGCAACGAAGAGTAGCCCCACTCACAGCAACTAGAGAAAGCCCGTGCACAGCAATGAAGACCCAATGCAGCCAAAAATTTTTTTAAAAAATCATTCAGTGTCCATGTATAGTAAATAACACAAAGATGTTTAACATTACTAATTAGGTGTTATAGTTGAACAGATATATTGCCTCCCTTTAATCATTCAAAAAAATCAATGTATTTTGAACATCTGTCTAATGGGGGAATAAGACAGATACACTGATATTGACCATCCAAACAATGCTGAAACTAGGTAGTAAAAATAATTTTTTCCTGAACATATCAGGAAAGGCTTTCTGGAAGAGGTGGCATTTGTTCTAAAGATTGAATTTGCAGAGTATAGGGGCCTACACAGATGAAAAGGAAGGACCTTCCAGGAAGTACAGCCAGTACAAAGATGCAATAGGGGGACATATACACTGTTCCAAAGATCCTGGAGGGATCTACTGGTGGACTGAGGCCCTGTCAAAAAAATTTCAAATCCCATTTTGATGTACACAGAATTTGTTCTTTAGGCAAAAAGATTTTGGAGCAGGAAATGGCAAGATGTGTGGTGTTCTCAGTAAAATTCACATGGCAGCAAGTCTGTAAATGGACTGGAATGGGAAGACATTAATTGAATATACAAATTAGAAGATTTGTCCATGTGAGGTAAAAAAAAAAAAAGGATCTGGACTATGGTGATAGCAAGGGAGATAGGACAAAGGACATTTATAAATATTACAGAGGTAGAATGAAGAGGATTTGGTAAAGGCCAATTTGATGTTCCCATTTGTAAGGGTTAAGAAAGTTGATATTTTAAAGAACACGAATACATAAGAGTTGAAAATGTTAAATCACAGCGCATTTTGGAAGTGAAGAGCAAATAATAATGTTTTCATTTTATCTTTAGATGATGTGGTCTTCCTTTTGATTCCCCATCCCCACTCCTCTGCTAAGTAGGAAAAGGGTAAACTATATAGCCAACTGTTTAAAGCTTAATAAAAACTGATAATTTAATAGTCCCTTTATGTGGTACATAGTATCCATGGGATTAAAAAAAAATTCTTTCTCTTAGATAATCTCACTTACCCTCTTCTTTCATCCATAAGTGGTGAATGGATATATGAGTGGACAGCATACTTAACCTCTCTGTGCCTCCATTTCCTCTTCTGTAAAATAAAAATAGTAGTACCTGTCCTGATATCACAAGACGGTTGTGAGAATCAAAACTAAGATCAGGTATTGCTTCTACAAATCTTTTGTAAATGTAAAGTGCTAAAGATGTTGTTGGGCATTATTATTTTTCCCTTCATACCTGTAGCTGGTGCTGAGGTATGTAGCTCCACATACCCTTAGCATTCACTTCTGCACACCCAAAGCTGATCACTAAAAACACCTGTGACTTTCTGATCATAAGAGAAGCTTGACCCACTCCAGGCAAGCAGGAAGTACCAGTTACTTATCTCAGAAGTAGCCATCAATCAACGCTGAAAGAGAGACTGGTGGATAGTACACCTCAGCTTCCTTGCCCCTCAGATGGAATAACCTGAAGTGCACCTTCAACAGGCCACCCTGTAATTCCTCAGAGGGAACAAGGGCCCGTTTAACCACAGTAGTAACTTGCCTGATACTAAATTCTGTTGGTTTCCTAGCCTTCCCTGTCTAACTTGCCCACTCCCGATGCTGTTTCCTGGAGTGCCTTTGAATAAACCACATGCACGCAAATCCTTGTCTCACAGTATGGTTCGGGGCCGGGGGGCGGGGGGGAACCAAGCAAAGGCAGTGACTCTTGACCAAGCCTTGCCATCCTTGTGTGCCTGGGAGAAATCTCTGAAGCCTGGAACCCTAAATCACACAGGAATTCGAATATGAAGTATTCTTGTTTCTCCCTTTTAATCCTTCAATTAAAAGCAGAATGACAAATTTCCCATTAATAAAATACAGTGGGTGATTTTTCCCCCTGGATGACTCATCCTGCAGTCTAGCTGGCAGAAAGTGTTCCCAGACTATTTTGAAAAGGTTAGTGAGTTCTGACTCAGCCCATTCTCCTAGGCTCATACTTGGAATCAGCAGGTTCTTCTGCCTAAACCTGTTTTTTTTTAAATCATTTTTTAATTGAAGTACAGTTAATTTACAATGTTGTGTTAGTTTCAGGTATGCAGCAAAGTGATTCAGTTATATATACATATATATACTGTTTCAGATTCTTTTCCATTATAGGTTACTACAAGATATTGAATATAGTTCCCTGTGTTATAGAGTAGGTCCTTGTTATCTGTAAACCTGTTTTATATAAAACAACAACTAAGTAACTAAAGATTTTCACTGTATAAGGGCCATAGCATTTTAAAAGTATCAAGTTCCCAAGAGCCATTAGTCCAAATATAATGTTACCTTCGAATTTGCACAAAAAGTAGTATTACCACGTCTTTCTCTCTTGATTAATAAAACACAAACACTTTCTCAAAATATGTTCATTTTAAGTGGAAATCTTACTCTAACTATGAAGTTAGAATACCTGGGTTCAAATCCTGGCTGCAACTCTTACTAGCTATGCCACTAGGCACATTACTTAACCTGCTAGGCCTCTTCTTCTTCCTTCCCTAAATTAGAAAAAATAAAAGTACCCAGATTTTACGGTGGCAGTTAGAAACGAGTGAAACGAGAAACTTAGAAAAGAGAACTTAGAAATGAGTGAAATAAGGTTTCCACAGCCTAACACGTAGTAAGTATTTTTGTTAGTTTATTTTAAAGGGATCTGGTAATACTTCATTCGCTTATTCAATTAACATTTTTTAGCATGTGTTTATTGCTAGACCCTGTCATGAATAAGGGTTTATTGCTAGACCCTTTCTCCTACCCTCCAGGAGCTTATGGTCTACTGTGGAGACAGATATACTTCTTAAAATGAAAAAATAATAAAACATGTACAATATATTATATTGTATTCAGTATACTATTGCATATTAGTATTAAATTGGATGATTATAATGGAAACTATTTTTTTCTTAAATAAAGTAACAGTAAAATACTATCCATAATTTCTATGCTTTATAGACCTTAGTAGTATTCAGATACTTGTATCTACTTATCCTGTATTCAGCAGATGAAATTTCTTAACTTTGTAATTCTTAAGAACCATTCTCTTTCCATTACCTGAGTGTTAACGTTTGGATGGTTGATACTGAACAAAATGAGAATGAGAGTGCTGCAACCCTGGGTCATGGTAAATGTGAAGAGAAAATTATAACCATGTAGGGCTTTGCAGTGGTCCAAGAGAAATGAATTGCTGGTCTGCCTAACTTATCATGCCACTCCACTAAAATTACCATCAGTGTCATAAACTGATATCAATTGGCTAAGTGCATAGGGGTCTGGGAAGCCTAATATTCTCCTGCCAAAAATATCCAGTAATATGTTCTGTTGATCACTGTAGCAGAAGCTCACCCTGTTTCCTGTTCTACATATTCCTAGCATGTTTTTTCTTGTCTAAGAGAGCATTTGAGTATACATTGCCTGCTCTTGATCCAGCTTACCCCAAAGCTGCTAATTTCCATAGCTGACCCTCACATGCCATTCCTCAAATGGGGAGCACACAGCACACGTGCCCTCACAGGCATCTCTCACACCTCTTGAGGGTGAGCAGAATTGCCATTTGCTGGGATTACTCATGAGAGGAAGAGTCTGTTGATGAAGTGGCTCAGATCTGCCAGCAGGTTTAGTGAGGTGTTTAATTAAGACAAGAAGAGATGTAGCTGACACTCATAATTCAACCATAATGCATTCATCTTCTAACACCTGGCTCTCAGACCTAATTTTTAAACTGTTTGTGCCTAGTGCCCTGTTAGAATATCACCAACTTTCTTAAAAGAATGATAAAGGGATGTTTTTTACTACTCGGAAGGTCAATAAAACCTTCCTCTTAACCTTGTCTTCTCATCTTTGCAAAAGTGAACATTTTTTAAGAACCATTTGCCTATAAGACATGAATTTTAAATAACTATTTATTTCTACTTTGAGAATAATTGTAGTCTCTTTAATCTTAGTTCTTCAAATCTCAGAGATATCTCTTACAATGACAAACACAACGTTGCCTCTGCTTTTGAATAAGTATTACACTTTCTTTTTATGAAGAAGAAAGGGATCAATTCTCAATTAAACATCAAGCTGACCATCTTATTTTAACTCTAGAAGAAGCTTTTCCTGCATGATTTTAGAATAAAATCCTTATGTTTGGAGAGATCTTAGGAATTAACTTTTCTAGCATAACTGAGCCTTTCACATTATAAATTCAACCAATTAGTTACTGGGGTTGAGGAATACCAAAAGGACAAGGAAGAGGTGACAAGAAGCCAAGGAACCAACACCACTGTTTTAAAAAAAAAAAACACACAAGAAAGTCAAGAAAACAAACAGAACCCTGAGCAACTAAGGGCCAGGAGTTGCCAGTCTGTTGGCATGGTCCTCCAAGTTGTTATCATCTTGGTCTGCAACCCCAGGTTGCCCTTCATGGAGTCATCCATGTGGCCTCTTTCAAAGAGTGGTGGAGGAGGTTCAGATACACACTAGCTCACTAGTACAAATGAAGAACATCTAAAAAGTTTAGGCAAGTACAGGAAAGAAACATGATTAACTGAAACAATTCAAGGTTATGACTAGCAACTCAATTAAGACAGATAACCTGTGAGAGGAAGAACTGGAAAGAGATGGCAGATCACAGAGACTGAGGAAGAGTGACTGTTTACCAATTTCTTTGAAAAGTACGTTTCTTACCTACGCAACTACTGTGACTTACTTACCTGCACTGCTTACAATTGAGACCCATATAAGCCATACAAACCCTTCATTTGACAAATTAGAAAACTGAAGCTCAACTTTCCCAAGATAAATCACCATCTAGTTACAGAGCTGGACTAGAATCCAAATTTTCTGCCTCCTCTCTCCGTTCCCTTTTCACTCCACTTTGGCTTAAGTACATCTAGGGTCCGAATAGTTTATCGTAATTAAAAATAACTACCTTTTATTTACTGAGTACATGCTATGTTTTAGGCATTAAAATAAGAACTTTATCTAGAATTTCCCATTTAATTTCACAATGACTTAAATAAGATGGACACTTTTTATATATATATTGCATGAATAAAGCAATGTTTAGTGATACTGAACTATGTAGAGCATAAAATTTAAAAACTAGAAACTGAGCAGCTTCCAGGTGTCAGCTCCTCTGGTGAGACGGGGCCAGGAGACGCTCTCCTCAGCTCCTTGCCTGGGTGGGCAAGTCAGGCTCTAGGGCCGGCAGAAATCCTTGTTTGAGGGTCCCACCAAGTTCCCCAGTCAGAGTGCTACAGCTGAGTGGAGCGGCTGCTTGGGACTACTGCTCGGGCACTGCAGAAAGCCTTCTTGGAATCTGACATGTTATCACTTTGGGACCATTGGCCAGCTGCTCCTGACTTGGTCACATGAAGGTTCAGACTGTCCCAGTCTCTGAACTGAAGAGAACCAACACTATTAGCATATCTCTCACCACCATGAATGCAAGGTTTTTCAATGAAGAGTATCAGGAGGACATCTACAAATCCCAGACTGGCGTGTGCAAGTTCTAAGGAATGGTGGAACAACCCAATGTATCTGGGTGAACTTTGCAGACAGATGAGACAGAGCTACAACAGGGCAGTGGCTGACACCCAACTCATAGCCCATCTTCTCCAGCCGTGTGGCTGATAGAGTCTTGGTGCTCTGGCCGGGTGTCAGGCCTGAGCCTCTGAGGTGGGAGAGACGAGTTCAGGAATTGGTCCACCAGAGACCTCCCGGCCACACATAATAAAAATCGGCAAGAGCTCTCCCAGAGATCTCCATCTCAATGCTAACACCCAGCTCCACTCAATGACCAGCAAGCTCCACTGCGGGACACCCCATGCCAAACAACTAGAAGACAAGGATACAGCCCCACCCATTAGCAGAGAGGCTGCCTAAAACCATATTAAGTTCACAGACACCCCAAAACACACCATCGGACGTGGTCCTGCCCACCAGAAAGACAAGATCCAGCCTCATCCACCAGAACACAGGCACCAGTCCCCTCCACCAGGAAGCCTACACAACCCACTGAACCAACCTTAGGCACTGGGGACAGACACCAAAAACAACGGGAACTACGAACATGCAGCCTGCAAAAAGGAGACCCCAAACACAGTAAGTTAAACAAAATGAGAAGACAGAGAAATACGCAGCAGATGAAGAAACAAGGTAAAAACCCACCAGATGGAACAAATGAAGAGGAAATAGGTAGTGTACCTGAAAAAGAATTCAGAGTAAGGATAGTAAACATGATCCAAAATCTTGGAAATAGAATAGAGAAAATACAAGAAACGTTTAACAAGGACCTAGAACAACTAAAGAGCAAACAAACAATGATGAACAACACAATAAATGAAATTTAAAATTCTCTAGAAGGGATCAATAGCAGAATAACTGAGGCAGAAGAACAGATAAGTGACCTGGAAGATAAAATAGTGGAGATGACTACTGCAGAGCAGAATAAAGACAACATTAAACACACCAACATTCAAATTATAGGGGTCCCAGAAAAAGAAAGGGACTGAGAAAATATTTGAAGAGATTATAGTTGAAAACTTCTCTAATATGGAAAAGGAAATAGTCAATGAAGTCCAGGAAGCACAGAGAGTCCCATACAGGATAAATCCAAGGAGAAACACGCCAAGACACATATTAATCAAACTATCAAAAGAAAAAATATTGAAAACAGCAAGGGAAAAGCAACAAATAACATACAAGGGACTCCCCATAAGGTTAAGAGCTGAACTTTCAGCAGAAACTCTGCAAGCCAGAAGGGAGTGGCAAGACATATTTAAAGTGATGAAATGGAAAAACCTACAACCAAGATTATTCTACACAGCAAGGATCTTATTCAGATTTGACGGAGACATTAAAAGCTTTACAGACAAGCAAAAGCTAAGAGAATTCAGCACCACCAAATCAGCTTTACAACAAATGCTAAAGGAACTTCTCTAGGCAGGAAACACAAGAGAAGGAAAAGACCTACAATAACAAACCCAAAACAATTAAGAAAATGGGAATAGGAACATATATATCGATAATTACCTTAAATGTAAATGGATTACATGCTCCAGCCAAAAGACATGGACTGGCTGAATGGATACAAAAACAAGACCCGTATATACGCTGTCTACAAGAGACCCACTTCAGACCTACGGCCACATACAGACTGAAAGTGAGGGGATGGAAAAACATATTCCATGCAAATGGAAAACGAAAGAGAGCTGGAGTAGCAATTCTCATATCAGCCAAAATAGACTTTAAAATAAACACTATTACAAGAGACAAAGAAGGACACTAACTACATAATGATCAACGGATCAATCCAAGAAGAAGATACATAAGATACCTCAATACATAAGGCAAATGCTAACAGGCATAAAAGGGGAAATCGACAGTAACACAATCATGGTAGGGGACTTTAACACCCCACTTTCACCAAGAGACAGATCATCCAAAATGAAAATAAATAAGGAAACACAAGCTTTAAATGATATATTAAACAAGATGGACTTAATTGATATTTATAGGACATTCCATCCAAAAACAACAGAAGACACTTTCTTCTCAAGTGCTCATGGAACATTCTCCAGGATAGATCATACCTTGGGTCACAAATCAGGCCTTGGCAAATTTAAGAAAATTGAAATCATATCAAGTATCTTTTCTGACCACAACGCTATAAGACTAGATACCAACTACAGGAAAAAAAACTGTAAAAAATACAAATACATAGAGGCTGAACAATACACTACTAATAACTGAGAGATCACTGAAGAACCCAAAAAGGAAATCAAAAAATACCTAGAAACAAATGACAATGAAAACACGACGGCCCAAAACCTATGGAAAACAGCAAAAGCAGTTCTAAGCGGGAAGTTTATATTAATACAATCCTGCCTCAAGAAACAAGAAACATCTCAAATAAACAACCAAATGTTACACCGAAAGCAATTACAGAAAGAAGGACAAAAATCCCCAAAGTTAGCAGAAGGAAAGAAATCATAAAGATCAGATCAGAAATAAATGAAAAAAGAAATGAACGAAATGATAGCAAAGATCATTAAAACTAAAAGCTGGTTCTTTGAGAAGATAAAATTGATAAACCATTAGCCAGACTCATCAAGAAAAAAGGGAGAAGACTCAAATCAATAGAATTAGAAATGAAAAAGGAGAAGTAACAGCTGACACTGCAGAAATACAAAGAATCATGAGAGATTACTATAAGCAACTCTATGCCAATAAAATGGACAACCTGGAAGAAATGGACAAATTCTTAGAAAAGCACAACCTTCCAGCCTGAACAAGGAAGAAATCGAACATATAAACAGACCAATCACAAGCACTGAAATTGAAACTGTGTTTAAAAATCTTCCAACAAACAAAAGCCCAGGACCAGATGGCTTCACAGGTGAATTCCATCAAACATTTAGAGAAGACACCTATCTTTCTCAAACTCTCCCAAAATAGAGCAGAGGGAGGAACACTCCCAAACTCATTCTACAGGCCACCATCACCCTGATACCAAAATCAAACAAAGGTGTCACAATAAAAGAAAACTACAGGCCAATATCACTGATGAACATAGATGCAAAAATCCTCAACAAAATACTAGCAAACAGAACCAAAGCACATTTAAAGGATCATACACCATGATCAACTGGGGTTTATCCCAGGAATGCAAGGATTCTTCAATATATGCAAATCAGTCAATATGATAAACCATATTAACAAACTAAAGGAGAAAAAACATATGATCATCTCAATAGATGCAGAAAAAGCTTTCAATAAAATTCAACACCGATTTATGATATAATCCCTCCAGGAAGTAGGCATAGAGGGAACTTAACTCAACATAATGAAGGCCATATATGACAAACCCACAGCCAACATCGTTCTCAATGGTGGAAAAACTGAAACCATTTCCACTAAGATCAGGAACAAGACAAGGTTGCCCACTCTCACCACTGTTATTCAACATAGTTTTGGAAGTTTTAGCCACAAAAATCACAGAAGAAAAAGAAATAAAAGGAATCCAAATCAGAAAAGAAGAAGTAAAGCTTTCACTGTTTGCAGATGACATGATAGTATACATAGAGAATCCTAAAGATGTTACCAGAAAACTACTAGAGCTAATCAATGAATATGGTAAAGTTGCAGGATACAAAATTAATACATAGAAATCTCTTGCATTCTTATACACTAATGATGAAAAATCTGAAAGAGAAATTAAGGAAACACTCCCATTTACCATTGCAACAACAACAAAAAATACCTAGGAATAAACCTACCTAAGGAGACAAAAGACCTGTATGCAGAAAAGTATAAGACACTGATGAAAGAAATTAAAGATGATACAACCAGATGGAGAGACATACCATGTTCTTGGATTGGAAGAATCCACATTGTGAAAATGACTTTACTACCCAAAGCAATCTATAGGTTCAATGCAATCCGTATCAAACTACCAATGGCATTTTTCACAGAACTAGAACAAAAAATTTCACAATTTGTATGGAAACACAAAAGACCCTGAATAGCTAAAGCAATCTTGAGAAAGAAAAACAGAGCTGGAGGAATCAGGCTCCCTGACTTCAGACTACACTACAAAGCTACAGTAATCAAGACAGTATGGTACTGGCACAAACACAGAAAAATAGATCAATGGAACAGGATAGAAATCCCAGAGATAAACCCACGCACATATGATCACCTTATCTTTGATAAAGGAGGCAAGAATATGCAATGGAGAGAAGACAGCCTCTTCAATAAGTGGTGCTGGGAAAACTGGACAGCTACATGTAAAAGGATGAAATTAGAATACTCCCTAACACCATACACAAAAATAAACTCAAAATGGATTAAAGGCCTAAGTGTAAGGCCAGATGCTATCAAACTCTTAGAGGAAAACATAGGCAGAACACTCTATGACATAAATCACAGCAAGATCCTTTTTGACCCACCTCCTAGAGAAATGGAAATAAAAACAAAAATACACAAATGGGACCTAATGAAACTGAAAAGCTTTTGCACAGCAAAGGAAACCATAAGCAAGATGAAAAGACCACCCTCAGAATGGGAGAAAATATTTGCAAATGAAGCAACTGACAAACGATTAATCTCCAAAATATATAAACAGCTCATACAGCTCAATATTAAACAAATAAACAACCCAATCCAAAAATGAGCAGAAGACCTAAATAGACATTTCTCCAAAGAAGACATACAGATGGCCAAGAAGCACATGAAAAGCTGCTCAACATCACTAATTATTAGAGAAATGCAAATCAAAACTACAATGAGATATCACCTCACACCAGTCAGAATGGGCATCATCAGAAAATGTACAAACAACAAATGCTGGAGAAGGTGTGGAGCAAAGGGAACCCTCTTGCACTGTTGGTGGCAATGTAAATTGATACAGCCACTATGGAGAACAGTATGGAGGTTCCTTAAAAAACTAAAAATAGAATTACCATATGACCCAGCAATCCCACTACTGGGCATATACCCAGAGAAAACCATAATTCAAAAAGACACATACACCCCAATGTTCATTGCAACTCTATTTACAATAGCCAGGTCATGGAAGCAACCTAAATGCCCATCGACAGACGAATGGATAAAGAAGAGGTGGTACATATATACAATGGAATATTACTCAGCCATAAAAAGGAACAAAACTGGGTTATTTTTAGTGAGGTGGATGGACCTAGAATCTGTCATACAGAGTGAAGTAAGTCAGAAAGAGAAAAACAAATACCGTATGCTAACAGATATATATGGAATCTAAAAAACAAAAAAAAAAAGGTCATGAAGAACCTAGGGGCAAGACAGGAATAAAGATGCAGACCTACTAGAGAATGGACTTGAGGATATGGGGAGGGGGAAGGGTAAGCTGGGACAAAGTGAGAGAGTGGCATGGACACATATACACTACCAAACGTAAAACAGATAGTGGGAAGCAGCCGCATAGCACAGGGAGATCAGCTCGGTGCTTTGTGACCACCAAGAGGAGTGGAATAGGGAGGGTGGGAGGGAGGGAGATGCAAGAGGGAAGAGATATGGGGACATATGTATATGTATAACTGACTCAATTTGTTATAAAGCAGAAACTAACACACCATTGTAAAGCAATTATACTCCAATAAAGATGTTAAAAAAAAAAATGCTGTCAGGGATCCAGGCTCTTCCCATCATTTGGCCCTCTATCTAGAATGTGTTGGTCTCCATCAAGCTTGTTACCTCATGATATCAAGATGGCTACTGCAGTTTCATCGCATGCTGTGTTCAAGGTACGAAGAAGATGAAAAGTGGTTTGTGCAAACAGCATTTAATCTTTCCACCATCTGACTTTAAAATATATTTTTTTGGCCACCTTCAGCCAAAAGGAGTATGTGTGGGTTTCTGGCCTCTGCGAGGTGACAATAGAGATGGATTCAGGAATGTGTGTGGGGTTAGCCAACTACAGGAACCAACATTTAACTTGGGATCTACCCATTGGTGTGAACTCTACCCTTTCCCTCTGCAGTGAAATATGGTAATGCAGAGGATAGAGGAGGAATCTGTATTCTCCATATTCTTAAAGACACAACTTTTCTTCCTCACTGCAATCTAGTATGTCTTTGGTCATAGAGAGAAATGTTCATCAAATCTTTTAGTTGTCTCCAGCTCAGGAGTGATTGTAACACCTTTCTTTTCTCCCTTCTCTTCCTCCTCCACCAATCTGAGAAGCTTTGGACTTGAATATTATTATTAATTAAGAGCATTATTAATATATTGATATGAGCATGGGGGAAAGTGTGGAAGAATATATATATACACACTATTGGTGGTTTTTGCTGGGAGATGACAGGGATCCTTCCCTCTGTGCATATACATTTCTTCATCTCTTGAGTTTTTTAATATAAGCAAATATCATTCTTTTAACCTGTAACAGCAACAAAGATAGAAGTAGACAGCTATTAAATTTCTCACTAGCTTTTCATGTTTCCAGCAGAATAACCCCAGTTCAGTTAATCTTCCTGAAGCTCTTATTTTCTAACCAACTTTTTGGTTTATCCCTGAATCTTCAACAAGTTCTTAAGATATTCTTTAGTTTGAGCAAGATTGTATGACTTAATCCATTCAAGTCAGATTACTAAGGTGCTAAAACATTCATAAGCCTTCCTCCCTCTTGCAAATAAGATTGAATGGCTTGCCCTCTGAGGATGTGCCCATGTATCCCCAGAACATTCTGACCTTGCACAAATACTGCCTGCCTTCAAACTGCCAGGGTACCGCAGAGGCTGTTTTACGAAAAGTGACTTTATCAGGCTTTAGTACAAAGCTGGTATCTTATAGAGAAACATCCTAAACTCTGTGCATCAAGTTGGATATATTTCTTTTGATTGATAAGCCTGGTAATTTGTCTTGGAGCTTTTCTTTTCAGTGAATTACATAATAGTATGTCCACTAGCCTTTGTCTTAATATGACAGAAGAAAATGCAAATTTTGCCTAATTTTCTCTTCCTAGAGACACAGTGTGACAGGCTCACAAATTTGCAGACTGCCTAAAAGGTGAGGGTAGGGAAGGAGAATGCTGTCAACCACAAAATTGAGTTGTGGCTTATGTGCTCAGCTATTCACAAGGTCCACTAAGGTCATGACCAAGAACAATGGCATGGTTTTGTTCAGAAAGCTGTTCTCAAATTCTTCAGAAGCTTCCTTCTCTTTACTACCCATACCAGGATGACTCTAAGGTTTCTTGCTTGTATGCCTAGGAGAATGAGGGATCAATATTTATTCATTGATATGGTAAATATAGGAGTAAAGAAATATTGGTGGTGAAGGGGGAGGATCTCCCACACTTGCCAAGAAAAAGAAGTTAATTTTCATCCTGTACTTTCTTTTTTATTCTATACAGAGATAACACTTTCCTGTCTTTGATAGAGAAATTTGTCCTATGACAATCTGTAGTAATCGTTTGTCTTTTTTGCCTAATATTTGATGCTCTATTTTTATGACACCTATGTAAACAATATAGATGAAAGTGTTATAATAATACATTTCCAATATAGTAAAGTAGTTGGAAAATAGTAATTAGCAAAAAAAAGTTTTCTGAGTGTCCAAAATGGACACTCCAATGTTGAAACACCAAAACCTATGAGTTTCTTCTGGTCAACATCTTTATCTTCACTCAGAGGCTACTTGTCTTGTCACCTAGTTCTAACAAATTTGATTAGTAGTGACGATAGTGATGACATTTGCTGTCAGTTTTCCATTGGTTACTAAAGTGTCCACAGTGGGGTACCATAGACCTGCTGCATTGAGGGTAAATGGAACTCTGTTGTGCCTGGCAGGGAGCCCTGCCTGGGAGCTGACAAAGACATGGAATTGATTGACAAGCTTCTGTAAATATAGAGTTAATGAGCCAATATTACCCAACCTTGCCAAGGCAATGAAAAGAAGGGATACAGTCAATTAAAAAACAACAAAAAATAAAGAAATTTTCCATATTTGGGTTCATGTTCTTTATGTTCTTTTCCACAAAAAGGTCTGCCTCTAAAAAGCCATTATGTAGGAAAAACTAATTTCATCTTCATGATCAGTGAAACCCATACCTGGAAGTAATTCTAAACTGGGTAAATTTAGGAAGAGTTACCCAAACTAAAATTGGTTGAAGCAATCCTGGCCATTAAAGGAGTAACAGATGTTATAGCCAGGTTGCCCTCACATTTTGCCAGAACATCAAGTTATGGATTTAGATAGATTGCAACATGTTATGCAATATTCCAAATGGAGTCATTCTTATCTTAACAACTAATACTGCATAGTTGCTGGGGGGTGGGGGGAGAAAAGAAGAGATTTAGAGAGAACAAAAAGTTCCAATACAGGCATGGTATCCTGAAAGACCAGGAATTTTCTGGTGAACCCAAAGAACAGGACCACAGTATATTCACAGCTACAAGTGATTTCCACGATATGAATATGCCTCTGCAGATTGGTACAAAATAACCATGGGGGGTGGGGTGGGTGGAGTACAGTATTTGTTTCCAGCTTGCTACAAGGTGTTTTTATTACAAGGTCTTTGGTAAGTGGTGAGATTTTTACTCAGTAAAATTGTTTACAGCCAGCATGGAATGCCTGATGAAGGTAGGAGTTAGATTCTCCATCATCCTTCACACTTCATGCAGCATTTATGAAATTTTCACCTTTATGGATGCTGCCTTGGGCACTGAACAACAAAGTGATTCACATACTCTGGGGCAGCAACAGCCAAGTGCTTCACCCTTCATCCTTACCCATAATTGAGGAGGCTTCTATAAAGTAAGATGAGGCTTCCAAAGCTCTTCCTACACCATAGTGGCAGATGCTTAAAATCCTAAAGTTTGTTATTCTGTATATTACATGTAAATTTCAAAATAATGTAGGGTTTTAAGCCATGATCTATTGCAAAGACCTCTGAACAGAAAATAGATAGCCTTATCAGTTATAACTCTTGAGTTCCTAAGTTACCAGAATCTTACCTAAAGGTTGGTCTTTCATGACCCAAGAAGAAGAGACTCCGAGAATATTGGTCACCAACATGGACATCAGCCACAAAAAGAGGAGAAGAGGGAGGCTGGGATGCTAAAGCTAACACAAAGTGCCTGTCTTGAATTAGCAGTGTCTCTAATGAAGAGAGACATGTAGCCAGAATCCCCTCTCCCCAAATCCTGCCATAATGGGTGCCCAAGAAGGCTGTGCACAAAAGATACTTGAGGCAAATGAATTCTTAGTTACCAGCTAAGACTACAGCCCCAAACCTCTGAGTTATTTATATCTCCATGAGCCCAGGTGAACTTTGAGACCTCTTTTTGGCCCTCCAGGTACACAGTGCACTCCAAGTCACCTTTACCCTGGTTCTACCAAGTCTCCCAGTGGGTGATCTCCCAGTGCTGGGGGAAGGAAGATCCCAAGTCAGAGCAGCCCTGCACTATCTGACTGTACCCCATGGGATGAAGAGAGAGAAAAGATCCAAGAGAGATCATTCAAGAGACCTGGATGAAAGGGGAACCTGCAGAAGAGAGAGTGGTTAACTTCTTTCCTCCTTCTCAGTAAAGAAATGTGCTTGACTCACATCAGAATTCAAACTTTTGGGGGTTGGTGGAGAAAGTGGAGTGGAGGGATTTTGATGGGAGGTAATGAAAGAGGAAAGAATGGTGGCAGGAGCCTAGATTTCCCTCTAAAGATTAGTGTGTGTCAATAACACTTTGAATTTTAACTTGTTTATAGACAGATAAGCACATAGGAAACAAGAGACAGAGCTCCAGTTTACTCTTCTCTCTGCTCTTCCACTTATACAGACTTGAGAGCAAACATCCAAAACTTGGCTTTGCCACTGAACAGTACTAGTGTATTTTCCTCAATAATTATAGTGGAGAGAGCAGAACTGGTTTAAAATGGGCTGACCTTAAAGTTTGCTGAATTAATCCATCAGGTAATTAATGAAGCAGTGCCCAAATAATTCTTAAGCATGGTTTCTTGATCTGTAAAAAGGGGATGAAGTAAATAAGTTTCTAAAAGCACTTTTTCTTAATTTCTTAATTCACAAATCCATAATTTATTTTAATAATTTTAAATTTATATAAAATAATTTTAATAATTTAATTTCATAATTCATAAATTTCTTAAATATACAATCATGGAATATCATGCAACTAAACTTCAGTTTTCTATTACTTAATCTGTACATAAATCCTAACAGGTAGTCCTGCTTTACCTACCTCTCAATCATAATTTGATTAATGTCTCTTCTGTGATTGGATGTTATGAGAAAAAGACCCTCAATAAGTGCAAGACTTTTTTTAATTCATGATATATTTACAAAGTTTCCTATGAGTATTTGGATTGTTATATTATGGTCTGAAGTATCGGAGATAGGCACAAGGTCTAAAGAGAAAGACACGGTTTTCCCTTGTCACCTTGCTGATCTCTGAATAGCTGTACGTAAACATATGTAAAGTCTTTCTAAATCTGCCCTTGCTATGTGATCCTACTACATAGACAGCTCTTCTGGTAACAGGAGGAACAAGAAATTTAATTGAATTGTTTCACCACTGTTCTCTGGAAGGCTATTAAGGACCTAGAATTACTACTGTCACATTTTAGGTTTGCTTTCCACAGGAACCGTTAGGCTATAAAGTAAGTAATATGTGGATAGGGATGGAGATGGTAGGGCAAGCAGTAGCTGTGTATGTACTGTGGCATTAGCTGTCACAGGAACACTATAATCATAGAGCAAAGTTACAGATTAACTGTGTAAAAACTCCCAAAGCGTGAGCTTAGCTCAAATACTGTCAATACCAAACACTCTGCAGATTCTAGTGGCATGGTTCCAACCACCTAGATATACTAATAATCTTACTGTGACAAGATCCCATTTGATAGATAGATAGATAACCTCTTTAAAACTGCACCCTCAACATAGTACATGTTCCATGTATTAAAAGAACACTAAGAACATTTTCTATGTTGTAGAATTTTTTGTTAAATATGGATATTAGAGGAGAGGGGCTTTCTCATATATTTTTTGTTCTGCTTCTATATCATCTATAAAATGCTATCAGTTTGGTCAATTATGCTTTTATTTTAAGTCATCGTCTCTTCTCCAGTCTTTGCTTGAATGCAGTATCTGAGCTGAGAAGCTAAAGACCTCAGAGTACTGCTTCCTACCCACGGGGACCAGTGAGTGTTAAAAGGGAGCCAGGTACAATAATGCAACTGAATGCTATATCCATTTGTGATTCAAACTTAAAACCCAAAGCAGCAAGGTTATTTCAATCTTGTCCACAGCCACAGCAGCATAATTTCATATGAGCACACTCACTCTATCACCACTGACAGCCTCTGATAACAAGGAACAGCTCTACAAATTGTGTAAGATTTGGGCGATAAAATATTATTATTGAGCATAACACAAGCTTTTATCATTATGAACCACAATCATGCTTTAAGGAGTACCTTCATCAAAAGTTGAAAACCGAAGTCACAACATTGACTGGTAGAAAAAATCCAAATATGTGGTAATGTGAGCAGGCCTTTGTCTTGGACTCTCTCCTTCTGCTTATATTTCATTAGTACTTATTGAATGCATAACACCTGCCAATGACAATGCTAAACACTTAACATGCACTCACAACCACCCTATGATGTCAGTAGTGTTATCTTACTTTGCAAATGAAGAAACTGAGGCCCAAGGCTATACAACAGTAAAGTAGCGGTGCACTGTTCTACCCCTACCACCATTCTCTTAATGTCATAATATGCTTCCTAGTATCCCCTATTGTTTCCCAAAGGAGAGCTTTGTGTAGTGTCTGGCAATGAGCTTTGGCTGGGCCCTTTTAACTTGCTTTAGCTCTGAATAGCTGTAACAGTATTTATTCAACTCTAACTCCACATTTCTCATGACCGGAGAAAACTGGGATGTTCAGATACGAACTGCAAACTTGGACTTCAGACTCCAGCAAAGGCTTACCAGTCTAAGTGAAAGATAGCAGTGAAAGACAAAGATTTTTGTGAAGCTAATGAAGTTTAACCTTCAGAGCCCTTCACTTTTGTGGGCACTTTCTTGGCCCTGAGAGGTTTTAGTGAGGCATTCATATGACTCTTTGTTTTTGAAAATTTGCAAAATAAGTTATTTTAACTGCAACCAATTATCACCGTTGTCCCTTTCCAGTCCAACCTCCTCTCCATTACACTGTCCTATGTGTTTGGTGGCACTGGAGTAGCCAAGAGCTTTTTGAGATTCAGCTAAAGGAAATTTGAGGTGCAAATTCATTTAATACGGGTTTAGTATGGCTCACAGTGACTTCTATATATACATAGCTTTGTGCATTGCATCAGGATATATAGTCATCCTGATGCAGGAATGACTCCAAGAATGGCTAAATGATGATTTATCTGCAGGAAGGTACACGGCCAAAGGTTTTATTGTGATTTAAGTATGTGAGTAGTGGAAAAGTGAGGTTTGAAAATCCGGAGATAGAAGCAGAAAATTCTTCTAATCATCAGACATACAGAATTATAATAATAGGAACCAATTCTCATCAATGACTGATCAAAACTGGTTTTCTCCTATCAGAACTATAAACAATAATACAGCATATGCAATTAAAAATGCACATTTTTTATGGAATGGTCCAAAAAAGAATTTATCAGAATGTCTGAGTTTGTAGGGCGCAAACCTGAAGTAGTACTACAAAAAAACAAATATAGCTGTATGTAAAGTCACATGTTTTATTAATTTCATTAGATCACATCATAGTATATGAAATACACTGTCCTGTTGAAGACCAGAGGTTCCAGATGGAATGACATACAAAAATGCTACCAGGGCAAGAAAATGTCCTGAGGAAATAAGTATTTCTATGACCAAACACCTACATGTAATTATTCAATGTGCATTACATAAGAGTAATTTGATTACACAATTATGTAGCCCATTAAACATAGCAGCAATTCTAGAGTATATTTAACTTGCTCTTGTGTATTCCTTAATTTCAGATTCCCTTTACTCTTTTTTCAGAATTCCTGAGCATTCCAAAATTCAAATGTATCAAGAAGAAAGTATCCAAGTAAGAACCAAAATCATAAACCAAAAGGAAATACCTGTGATATTCATTAGCTGTTTTTTACCATAATTTGTTGTGATTTATCATTCTAAATAAATGTTTATTTTCACACCTAGTTTTCTATTTGTAATTTTATACTCTTTTTCTGGCATGGGGTCCAATCAAATTAAGTTTCAGACTGCACAAAATCTGAATCTGCCACTGAATGAAACCAATCCCAAAGGCCATGGTTTACCTGGCCTGCTGGGTGGAACATGGCTGACTTTTGGGAAGGCAGGCTCAGGCCATGCTTATTTCAGGGTATAGTTCCACAAGTCCTTATCCCAATGATACAGTTCTAAAAGTTCTGAAAACCTAAAGATATGTTTATTATTTGGCATCAAAACTCATTTGTCCACACCATTGTAAAGGAACTATACTCCAATAAAGATGTTTAAAAAAAAAACAAACACTCATTTGTCAACAAAATCTAGCTGGAACTGACATGAGGCTATTTATAATCTTAACTGATCTCACTTACTATGAATATTCATATATTTTATTGTTGGGAACATTAAAAATTTGAATTTCATATGATGCACAATTCCCACTGGGGGTTTTACAGAATTTAAAACTAAAAAAATTTTTTTTTAAATTCTGAAACACATCTGGTATCAGGGATTATAATGAGGAATTTGGCATCTGTGCTTACTTTCCACAGTTGCTTCCCATGGGCAGGACCCATGGAGTTAAGCAATCTACTGAGGATTATGATAAGTTTTTGAGAATATTTGATAATATCTGATTAGTGTGATCATGGATATGCAATCCCTGCCCTGCGTTCCTAAAGATGCTGTTCCCAAAAGAAAACTGATAGAATGGGAGACAAAATTTTATCTTATTATTAGGGGTTGCTGAACAACACCAATGCATACCTGGATATAGAGCATGTGACTTGGGCTTGAAGTCTACATTAGATCTACAGCATCTCTAAGCCCAATGTAATGGTCAGCACACTCAAGCACATATTAGCATGTGACCTTGGGCGAAACCCTCCCTGTGAAAAAATAAGATTATCTTATATTACCTACTAGATATGTAACATATATAAATATAAATATATTACCTGCTTTATGGATTTGTTTTGAGCTTTAAATGGAGTAATACAGGTAACATACTTAAAACAGTGTCTTAAACACTTAAAACATATAGTAACCACCTAGTAAAGGTAGCAATTATTATTTTATTATAGGTGTGGAGAGAAAGTGATGACAAGGTCCCCAGAAGGGCCCACATCCACTTACAAAGGCCACTGCCTCAGAGCTATACTAGTTAAGTTATAAAAATGTAGCCCTGGGCTTCCCTGGTGGTGCAGTGGTTGAGAATCTGCCTGCCAATGCAGGGAACACGGGTTCGAACCCTGGTCTGGGAAGATCCCACATGCCGCGGAGCGACTGGGCCCATGAGCCACAACTACTGAGCCTGAGAGTCTGGAGCCTGTGCTCCGCAACAAGAGAGGCCGCGATAGTGAGAGGCCCACGCACCACGATGAAGAGTGGCCCCCGCTCGCCGCAACTGGAGAAAGCCCTCGCACAGAAACGAAGACCCAACACAGCTAAAAATAAATAAATAAATTTATTTTTTTAAAAAATGTAGCCCTGACTCAAACAGGTATTTGTAGATCAATGTTCATAGCAGCATTATTCACAATAGCCAAAAGGTGGAAACAACCCAGATGTCCATCAATGAATGGATGGATAAACAAAATGTGATATATACATACAACGAAATTTTATTCAGCTTAAAAAAGGAATGAAATTCTGACACATGCTACAACATGGACAAAACTTGAAGACATACAAAAAGGCAAATATTGTATGATTCCACTTTTATGAGGTACCTAGAGTAGTCAAATTCATGGAAACAGAAAGTAGAATGGTGAAGGGCTAAAGGGAAGGGGGGAAAGGGAGTTGTTCTTTAATGGGCACAGAGTTTCAACTTGGGAAGAGAAAAATTTCTTGAGATGGATTGTGGTGATGGTTGCACAACAATGTGAATGTATCTAATGTCACTAAACTGTACACTTAAAAATGATTAAAATGGTAAGTTTTATATTATTTTTATCACAATTTTAAAAATAAATAAATAAAATAAATGTAGCCCTAGCTCTTTCCTTGACCTGCTTGTGAAGGTCCTCCAGTCCTCTGATTAAATCTACTTCTAATTACTTCTGAAATTCATGAGGACTTTCTCATGTGTGCTCCAGAACAAATCTGTTGAGCTGTAGCACAGTATACATGAATTTTTTTGTTCTGATCCCACTATTCAGTAAGCACCAACATTTCCTATTGGAACCTAAAGTAATGGATCGGAGATGTCAAAATAAAATTGGGAGTAAATTATCTCCTTTTGGCTTTGCCTTCTTTAAAGGGTATATAGAAGTTATGATTCTTCTTCCTCAACATCTTAAAGAGTTTTTAGTAAAAATTTTTTTCTGGTGTTGTTTACAATCCATCAGTCTTTGCCACCTACCTTGTACTCAGATACACTGAACTAATTACCACTATACTCAAAATTACTTCTCTCTTCACCCTGCATTTCATTAGTCTTGTGAATCTGATTCTCTGCTCCCTTAGGATGAGATATAGCTAATATTCTGCTAGATTGCACCATTTTGGACACACAGTTGATTAAATACTGAAATGATCTCCATGGGTTGCAAACAGGCACTGTTCTGTGACCCTGAGTGGAAGTCCTCCTCCCACTTCCCCAGCCGACCCAGGCCTCCTCCAGGACCACTCAAACCTGGCAATATGCCAGCTACTAAGGGTTAGCCCATGGCACAGACATGGCTTGCAGGACCTTAGTTCATTACTCCAAGCTAGTGTTCATTTTGATTGGCCAGTGCTGTGTCTTACTGGCTCTTAAATACTTTGAACTTACCCCTGAATGAGATAGTCCCTTAGGTGGCTCCTTGGTCTCTTAGAGATGGCCCTATTAATTCATCAGACATGCTCTACTTCATTAGCCATCAGGGACAAGCAAATCCACAATGAAATACCACTACACATTCTACAGAATGGCTAAAATTAAAAAGACAGAAAATACCAAGAGTTAACAAGAATATAGAGCAACTGTAATCTCATACACAGCTGGGTAATATTTACTAAAGCTGAACATATACACATAGGCTTAGCCCAGGGCCCAGCTATTCTATAGTAAACCTCTCTTGCCCCACACTCCTCCTCATTTTTGAACAAAGGGACATTTACTCAGGGTCACTGTCTACCTACAAGGATACCATGAATACTGATTGCATTCCCTTCTCAGATCTACAGTAGGAGAGCATTTTGACACGTATACCTTTAGCTCAATACTAGGGCCTCACAGGCATTTCTATAATGCAGCTTTCCTATAACAAAGTGGAATTTTCTACCACCTCCCCTGCCTGGTTTTCGAATTTAATAAAGTTTATAAAACTACCAGCATCCAGCATGGACTGCTGCCAAAGCTGTTCCTTTCCATGCTCCACTTTTTTTTTTTTTTTAAATCAACCAGGTTCCAATGTGCACTCTTAGTCCCTTTCTCTATTTCTGAATGAAAAGATGGAAGCAGGGACAAGCATTCAAACCACCTTAAAAAGCAGAATTCACACATTAGAGGGGTACCTGAACAATTTTCTGGTGGGTAGAGGCCAGGATAAGAGTGTAACCTAGCTATTTTTTCTCAGTACAGCTCTATCTTCTTCCTATTTGGTAAGAACATGTCTCAAATTTGACATTAAGTTTTCTGATAACCTTAGCTTTCAGCAGCAAGTTATACCTTCTTCTAGTCTCTAATAACATGTAGTGGAAATATGAGGGAAGCTGCATCAAGTACTCCAAGCCAGACACCATTTGAAACCAAACACCTTTCCCTTTTTAGATTACCCTGCAAACGATCACAAATTCCTGTCTTGTACATTTATACATTCCCTCTACCCACAACCCTAAAACCTTTCTGGTAATGTTTGATACAGATATTTGCTTTATGAAATTTTGTATTCGATGAAAATTCTTATGGACTCTTAGTCTTTTTTAGAATCTGACTCATTATATTTCTTCTAGGATAAAACTTGAACTTATTCTATCTGCCTACTTGCCAAACTTTCATGTATTGTCCTTGTCCTTGCCCTTCACACATTTGTAATAAAGCACTTTCCCATTTGAGACCTAGAGTCCTTCCCTTTCCAACTATACTGACACATTTGTCAGTTGGCAATCCACCATGATTTAAGCTTCCATTTGCACAGTGTTAGATTATTGCTGGGCAATATTTCCCATTCCTTGATGAGGCTGTGTGGCTACTTCTTGCAAATGGTATATGAACAAAAGTGGTGAGTATGACTTTGGGGCCAAGGAACATAAGAAGTAGGTGCATCTTCTCCATAATCCTTTTTTAAAATCTCCTTTCACTAGCTGAATCAGAAAGCTCTGATGTCCTTACTGTTGTAGAGATGAGATGGAAAGAGCCTGACTCTTGGAATCATTATGTTGAGGAAAGAATCTTGCCTACCTGAAACATCTGCAGTGGACCATTATGAGAAGGAGAAATAGATTTCCATTGTTAAACAAAATTTAGAAGTTTATTTGTTATAGCTACTAACTTAAATCTAACTAAATTAGGTACTGAGGCTCATTCTATCCTTCACCTTTTGCTCTAGCCGATATCTAGCATGGTTTCATTAGGGTCCCTGGGTCAAAGATGCCAAACACATCACCTCAACAGACATACATACAGCCCTGGAAATTTTCTATCTCTTCTTCCTTTGAAGCTTGTACTCTATTTGACCTTATTTCAAGCTCTATTTCCAATGTGAGATTATGTCAATAGGAAGAACTGGCATTTCAAAGACCACTAGCTGACCAAGTCCTTTCTGACTTACATTTTCTATCTCACCACTCCTCACTCATTCCTCAGCGGATACCTCCCACCAACCACCCCATGCCAGGGGGATGATCTTTTACAATATTAAAATACCTTCAAACTGCAGTAGCAACAACAGACTCAATTCCCACTAAGTGTCAAAAACAGTGTCCTCCTTGCCTTTAGTAATCTGAGTATCTGCCAGTAACCCAGCTGTTTAGATACTCAGGACAGCCCTTTTGTCTTCTGATGGTTACAAGAAGCTATAATTAATGCCCCAAAGGTATAAATACCACACACAACCATTTACACAAACCAGTCAAATCCAGATATATCAGGCAGAAGAAAACTGCCTGGACTTGTTAGTCATCACAAAAACTACTTTCACATACATAAGTTAGAGAGTAAATTGTAATATTGGCTTCAACTTTAAGGCGTGGCCATGTTCCAATACCTTACTTTTAGAAATCTGGTCTCACCATTTGAAATCAAAATTGGTATGCAGGTGGTGCCAATGCAATTTTCCTACCAGCCAACTGTGCCTGTAAGGGAGATAGGATTCAAATGAAATCTTACAAGCTTTGGTTATCAACCAGGAATTGTGCCACATAGCTGTCCTTTCCTATTGTTAGCCCTCCAAGAGACACAAAGACTTTCATTAGGCAAAAATGATACCACAACAGTTAATACAGGAAGGAAAAGTCATTCATCATTGGAATATTTTAGCACATGGATCACAACAGACTGATGGCACAACTCACGTTCTAAGGCCAAGAACAAGAATTACATGTTTATTTTAAGACAGCAGAAGAGATAAAAACAGATTGAAAAACATATGATATCCCCTCCAGCTCAAAGCTCTACAAACAGCAATGGCATTTGCAAAGTTCTGCGTGTCTTCTCAAATGTGGTTTCAGTTTTAATGTGTGTTGACATCTTTCTCTGTGTGCAGAAATAACTGGAAGAACAACAGTTTGTGCCTTTTATTTTTCTTTTGCTACTGGATGAGAAGAATAGGGAAAGAACCCAGCAATCTATATTTACACTGAGCTGCCATATATTGTGAATGGACACTAAGATATAGTTTTCCTTCAGTGATTCCAAATTAGTATAATGAAAACATTCGTATCCCTTGAGTCATGAAATCAGTATAATGCAGAAGAGACAAAGTAACCATGGTGACTCCTTATATTCTCCTCTGGAGCAGACATAAATGAAATAAGCAAGCGAGATGACTGGGGAGAAATGTTCTTTTCCAAAACAAATAAGTGGTAAAGAAACTAATTGAAGGCCAGACTTCACAGAACCACACAGAGAATTGGAGCTTCAAACTGTAATTTTAAAATTAGTGGAAAGGAGAGACCTTCAAGATGGTGGAGGACTAAGACGTGGAGATCACCTTCGTCCCCACAAATGCATCGGAAACACATCTACATGTGGAACAACTACTACAAAACACCTACTGATTGCTGGCAGAAGATCTCAGACTTCCCAAAAGGCAAGAAACTCACCATGTACCTGGTCGAGTGGCTGACAGGGTCTTGGTGTTTGGCCGGGTATCAGGCCTGTGCCTCTGAGGTGGTAGAGCCGAGTTCAGGACATTGGTCTACCAGAGACCTCCCGGCTCCACGTAATATCAAATGGCGAAAGTTCTCCCAGAGATCTCCATCTCAACGCTAACACCCAGCTCCACTCAACGACCAGCAAGCTACAGTGCTGGACACCCTACACCAAACAACTAGCAAGATAGGAACACAACCCCACCCATTAGCAGAGAGGCTGCCTAAAATCATAATAAGGTCACAGACACACCAAAACACACCACTGGACGTGGTCCTGCCCACCAGAAAGACAAGAGCCAGCCTCATCCACCAGAACACAAGCACCAGTAACCTCCACCAGGAAGCCTACACAACCCACTGAACCAACCTTAGCCACTAGGGGCAGACACCAAAAACAATGGGAACTACGAACCTGCAGCCTGCGAAAAGGAGACCAAAAACAGTAAGTTAAGCAAAATGGGAAGACAGAGAAATATGCAGCAGATGAAGGAGCAAGGTAAAAACCTACCAGACCAAACAAATGAAGAAGAAACAGGCAGTCTACCTGGAAAAGAATTCAGAGTAATAGTAGTAAAGGTGATGCAAAATCTTGGAAATAGAATGGAGGAAATACAAGAAACGTTTAACAATGACCTAGGAAACTAAAGAGCAAACAAACAGTGATGAATGACACAGTAAATGAAATTAAAAATTCTCTAGAAGGAATCAATAGCAGAATAACTGAGGCAGAAGAACGGATAAGTGATAAAATAGTGGAAAAAACTACCACAGAGCAGAATAAAGAAAAAAGAATGAAAAGAATTGAGGACAGTCTCAGAGACCTCTGGACAACATTAAACACACCAACATTTGAATTACAGGGGTCCCAGAAGAAGAAGAGAAAAAGAAAGGGACTGAGAAAATATTTGAAGAGATTACAGTCGAAAACTTCCCTAATATGAAAAAGGAAATAGTCAGTCAAGTCCAGGGAGCAAAAAGAGTCCGATACAGGATAAATCCAAGGACAAACATGCCAAGAAACATATTAATCAAACTATCAAAAATTAAATACAAAGAAAAAATACTAAAAACAGCAAGGGAAAAACAACAAATAACATACAAGGGAATCCCCATAAGGTTAACAGCTGATCTTTCAGCAGAAACTCTGCAAGCCAGAAGGGAGTGGCAGGACATATTTAAAGCGATGAAAGGGAAAAAAACCTACAACCAAGATTACTCTACCCAGCAAGGATCTCATTCAGATTCGACAGAGAAATTAAAACCTTTACAAACAAGCAAAGGAATTCATCATCACAAAACCAGCTTTACGACAAATGCTAAAGGAACTTCTCTAGGCAGGAAACACAAGAGAAGGAAAAGACTTACAATAACAAACCCAAAACAATTAAGAAAATGGTAATAGGAACATACATATCGATAATTACCTTAAATGTAAATGGATTAAATGCTCCAACCAAAAGACATAGACTGGCTGAATGGATACAAAAACAAGACCTGTATATATGTTGTCTACAAGAGACCCACTTCAAATCTAGGGACACATACAGACTGAAAGTGAGGGGATGGAAAAAGATATTCCATGCAAATGGAAATCAAAAGAAAGCTGGAGTAGCAATTCTCATATCAGACAAAATAGACTTTAAAATAAAGATATTACAAGAGAAAAAGAAGGGCACTACATAAGGATCAAGGGATCAATCGAAGAAAAAGATATAACAACTGTAAATATTTATGCACCCAACATAGGAGCACCTTAATATATAAGACAAATGCTAACAGCCATAAAAGGGGAAATAGACAGTAACACAATCATAGTAGGGGACTTTAACACCCCACTTTCACCAATGGACAGATCATCAAAAATGAAAATAAATATGGAAACACAAGCTTTAAATGATATACATTAAACAAGATGCACTTAATTGATATTTATAGGACATTCCACCCACAAACAACAGTATAGACTTTCTTCTCAAGTGCTCATGGAACATTCTCCAGGACAGATCATATTTTGGGTCACAGATCAAGCCTTGGTAAATTTAAGAAAATTGAAATCGTATCAAGTATCTTTTCTGACCACAATGCTATGAGACTAGATATCAATTACAGGAAAAAATCTGTAAAAAGTACAGACACATGGAGGCTAAACAATATACTACTTAATAACCAAGAGATCACTGAAGAAATCAAAGAGGAAATCAAAAAATACCTAGAAACAAATGACAATGAAAACACGATGACCCACAACCTATGGGATACAGCAAAATCAGTTCTAAGAGGGAAGTTTATAGCAATACAATCTTACCTCAAGAAACAAGAAACATCTCAAATAAACAACCTAAACTTACACCTAAAGCAATTAGAGAAAGAAGAACAAAAAAAACCCAAAGTTAGCAAAAGGAAAGAAATCATAAAGATTAAAAATAAATAAATAAAAAATAAAGATTAGACAAAAAATAAATGAAAAAGAAATGAAGGAAACAATAGAAAAGATCAATAAAACTAAAAGCTGGTTCTTTGAGAAGGTAAACAAAATTGATAAGCCATTAGCCAGACTCACCAAGAAAAAAAGGGGAAAGACACAAATCAATAGAATTAGAAATGAAAAAGGATAAGTAACAACTGACACTGCAGAAATACAGAGGATCATGAGAGATTACTACAAGCAACTCTATGCCAATAAAATGGAAAACCTGGAAGAAATGGACGAATTCCTAGAAAAGCACAACCTTCCGAGACTGAACCAGGAAGAAATAGAAAATATAACAGACCAATCACAAGCACTGAAATTGAAACTGTGATTAAAAATCTTCCAACAAACAAAAGCCCAGCACCAGATGTCTTCACAGGCGAATTCTATCAAACATTTAGAGAAGATCTAACACCTACCTTCTCAAACTCTTCCAAAATATAGCAGAGGGAGGAACACTCCCAAACTCATTCTATGAGGGCACCATCACCCTGATACCAAAACCAGACAAAGATGTCACAAAAAAAGAAAACCACAGGCCAGTATCACTGATGAACATAGATGCAAAAATCCTCAACAAAAATACTGGCAAACAGAATCCAACAGCACATTAAAAGGATCATACACCATGATCAAGTGGGATTTATCCCAGGGATGCAAGGGTACTTCAATATACGCAAATCAATCAATGTGATACACCATATTAACAAATTGAAGGATTAAAAACCATATGATCATCTCAATAGATGCAGAAAATGGGTTTGACAAAATTCAACACCCATTTATGATAAAAACCCTCCAGAAAGTAGGCATAGAGGGAATTTACCTCAACATAATGAAGGCCATATATGACAAACCCACAGCCAACATCGTTCTCAGTGGTGAAAAACTGAAATCATTTCCACTAAGATCAGGAACAAGACAAGGTTGCCCACTCTCACCACTATTATTCAACATAGTTTTGGAAGTTATAGCCACAGCAGTCAGAGAATAAAAAGAAATAAAAGGAATCCAAATCAGAAAAGAAGAAGTAAAACTGCCACTGTTTGCAGATGACATGATACTATACATAGAGAATCCTAAAGATGCTATCAGAAAGCTACGAGAGCTAATCAGTGAATTTGGTAAAGTAGCAGGATACAAAATTAATGCACAGAAATCTCTTCCATTCCTATACACTAATGATGAAAAATCTGAAAGAGAAATTAAGGAAACACTCCCATTTACCACTGCAACAAAAAGAATAAAATATCTAGGAATAAACCTACCTAAGGAGACAAAAGACTTGTATGCAGAGAACTATAAGACACTGATGAAAGAAATTAAAGATGATACAAACAGATGGAGAGACATACCATGTTCTTGGATTGGAAGAATCAACATTGTGAAAATGACTCTACCACCCAAAGCAATCTACAGAGTCAATGCAATCCCTATCAAACTACCAATGGCATTTTTCACAGAACTAGAACAAAAAATTTCAAAATTTGTATGGAAACACAAAAGATTCCAAATAGCCAAAGCAATCTTGAGAAAGAAAAACAGAGCTGGAGAAATCAGGCTCCCTGACTTCAGAGTATACTACAAAGCTACAGTCATCAAGACAGTGTGGTACTGGCACAAAAAGAGAAATATAGATCAATGGAACAGGATAAAAAGCCCAGAGGTAAACCCACGCACCTTATTTTTGATAAAGGAGGCAAGGATATACAATGGAGAAAAGACAGCCTCTTCAATAAGTGGTGCTGGGAAAACTGGACAGCTACATGTAAAAGAATGAAATTAGAACACTCCCTAACACCATACACAAAAATAGACTCAAATGGATTAAAGACCTAAATGTAAGGCCAGACACTATCAAACTCATAGAGGAAAACATAGGCAGAACACTCTATGACATAAATCACAGCAAGATCCTTTTTGACCCACCTCCTACAGAAATGGAAATAAAAACAAAAATAAACAAATGGGACCTAATGAAACTTAAAAGCTTTTGCACAGCAAAGGAAACCATAAACAAGACGAATAGACAACCCTCAGAATGGGAGAAAATATTTGCAAATCAAGCAACTGACAAACGATTAATCTCCAAAATTTACAAGCAGCTCATGCAGCTCAATATCAAAAAACAAACAACCCAATCCAAAAAATGGGCAGAAGACCTAAATAGACATTTCTCCAAAAAAGATACAGATTGCCAACAAACACATGAAAGGATGCTCAACATCACTAACCATTAGAGAAATGAAAATCAAAAGTACAATGAGGTATCACCTCACACCAGTCAGAATGGCCATCATCAAAAAATCTACAAACAATAAATGCTGGAGAGGGTGTGGAGAAAAGGGAACCCTCTTGCACTGTTGTTGGGAATGTAAATTGATACAGCCACTATGGAGAACAATATGGAGGTTCCTTAAAAAACTAAAAATAGAACTACCATACAACCCAGCAATCCCACTACTGGGCATATACCCTGAGAAAACCATAATTCAAAAAGAGTCATGTACCAAAATGTTCATTGCAGCACTATTTACAATAGCCAGGACATGGAAGGAACCTAAATGTCCATCAACAGATGAATGGATAAAGAAGATATGGCACACATATACAATGGAATATTACTCAGCCATAAAAAGAAACGAAACTGAGTTATTTGTAGTGAGGTGGATGGACCTAGAGTCTGTCATACAGAGTGAAGTAAGTCAGAAAGAGAAAAACAAATACTGTATGTTAACACATATATATGGAATATAAAAAAAAAAATGGTGCTGAAGAACCTAGGGGCAGGACAGGAATAAAGATGCAGACACAGAGAATGGACTTGAGGACACAGGGAGCGGGAGGGGTAAGCTGGGACGAAGTGAGAGCGTGGCATGGACATATATACACTACCAAATGTAAAATAGATAGCTAGTGGGAAGCAGCCGCATAGCACAGGGAGATCAGCTCGGTGCTTTGTGACCACCTTGAGGGGTGGGATAGGGAGGGTGGGAGGGAGACGCAAGAGGGAAGAGATATGGGGATATATGTATATGTATAGCTGATTCACTTTGTTATAAAGCAGAAACTAACATATCATTTTAAAACAATTATACTCAATAAAGATGTTAAAAAAAAATAAAGTAAAATGAAAGCCCATACAAAAAATTTCCATGTATGCATTTAATCAATTATCTCCTAGCTCCAAAAAAATAAATAAATAGAATAAAATAAAAATAGTGGAAAGAAAAATGAAGGAGCTCTAACGTGAAACAAATTTAGGAAGAAAGAGAAAGAAACGGCATGCCAAGAACTGTACTGATTAGGAAGTGGGCAATTTAATTTCTTCTGGAGAGTAAACCTCCAGCATGAATTAATTTGCTTCATGCTGAGTCCTGCTGGTTTTTCTTCTTTCCTCAATCACTGT
This sequence comes from Balaenoptera physalus, assembly GCF_965194825.1. Lineage (NCBI taxonomy): Eukaryota > Metazoa > Chordata > Mammalia > Artiodactyla > Balaenopteridae > Balaenoptera > Balaenoptera physalus. Next base: position 94,570,467 of record NC_138890.1, on the reverse strand, counting down.
TTATTTCACAAAATCAGCACTCACCTATCTTCTATGATTATTTAATTTCAGGAGGATTTTCTGACAAAGCAGTTAGCACAGCTAAACTCAGCTCTGCATGTAATGTGTAAACACATTATAATGGCCTGCCTAGGTGTGGGGATTATTTATTTCATCCTGGAGTCAACACTGTTTTGATGCTCTACTTCCCCTCAAGTGACATCGCTCTGAGACATTCCTGAATCTACTTCCCACAATGTGCATCTTTCATTGACATTTACCAAATGCATACGTTCTGATACAAAATCAGGAAAGACATATGTATTCTTCTTTCTAAAGGAGAAGTGGGTCATGGGACATAGGTGATGAAACTAGTAAATAATACACAAGATGGCATTTAAAGATGAAAATTGGCAATGATTTCTTTGTTACTAACCTCTGTGTGGATGTCTGAACTCTTCTGAGTTCTCATTTTATGCACACGGGTCAGTATAATAGCAAGGTTTATTAGGATTCAAGGCTGTGACATTAAAAAAAAACAAGGCTGGTATCTCAATGGATTTCTTTTGGCAGAATATTTAAATAAAGATTATTTGAAGTATGGTACAAACATTTAGAAATAAACAGCTAAAGATCCTCTAAGTAGTGTCACAGTTTGTTTTTCACTTTGCCTCAAAGACAAGCATGACGCATATAGCCTTTTCCTTTTATCTTTATTTCAGCTTCTTTACTGCTTCTGATTAGTGACCTCAATTGAGACTCATTGCTCATTGCAAAGGCTGCTAATGGACTGTTTGAGCCTGAATTTGTCAGGATGGAATATTCCTTCTTCCCAGACCGAAGGCCAGGGTTTTTCCATCCCCAGTCCCTTCTACCCAGAGTTCTAGATAATGATCGTCAGGTTATTCAAACTGATAATTGTGTTTTTCCACTTTTAAAATAAACTTCCCCTTTACCATGTTCTTTGTAATGATATCTGTAGTCTTTATATTCAATAGCAAGCTGTTGGGCTGCCTCAATTTGAGCCAAGGCATTTTCTTATCAAAACCCATCACAGGAGAGAGGATCATGAAACCACAGATTCATATAGATCTTCACAGTGAACTTTGACCATAAGATAACCTCTCAGATTATTATCCTATTGTGATTACATCTATATTTTTCACTTGCGTGCTTTGTCACTTTAGAGACATGAAAATGCTGTTCATTGTTGCTAGGAGATAGGTGACTATGGCAACAGTGTGGGACAGAGCCAGATGGAGTGCCTAATGCATAGTCGTCGGGTTACGCTCTTTTTTGATCTCTAAATGACTCCATGGCAGTCCTGAGCAACAAAGCCCCAAATCACTGCCTCTTCAGCTTGTTTCAAAAGATATGCCACATGGTTTCTCCTTGCAGGTTGGCTCTCCCGATTTAACAAGTATCTTTTTTGTGGTTAACTATACACCACAAGGTTGTCTGAAAAAGGAAAAAAGCTGGATAACAAGGGGGATTATCACTATTTAACTGTGTTTTCATACTGTTACTAATTTAGTTCAGATCTAGGGCCATATGCTTCCCCTCATCATTCCACTGAACTCCTAGCGACTTTCATAGAAGTTCCATGCAAAGAGTGAGGGCAACATATGGTTCTAATAGTGGTTTGTTCATTCCTCAAAGATTTATGGGTATTTTTAAGTCATTAATCATTATTGTTAAGACACCCTTCAATGTCTTCAGAGAGGAGTACTTTCACTGATCTGAAGGAGACTCACCACACAGCCATATCAAGTATGAAAAATAATGTTTCTTTTCCCTTTAAAAACTTGGAAAGAAGAGAAAAATATTGACTTGTTTCTCTTACAATCGAGTGAGAAGGCAACAAATTATAGTCATAAATGGTCATAGTGATATAGCTTTTAGTCTAAAAATAATTTGCTTATTGAACCAGGGAAGTCTTAATCTATTTACTCAACATTTTTCATCATGTCACTCCTCCTCAAAAAACTATGATTCCCTATTACCCACTGCATCAAACCCAAAATCCTGGTCCTCCTCTATCTGTGCCCCACGAATCCATCTAGCGTAATTTATTCTCCAATATAAATCTTTCCTCTCATCAGATCAGAGAAATTATTTCATTTTCTCTCCCCTCCCACTTCCATGCTCACTACTTTTCACACAGATTATCTCTATTTCTATTTCTGTATCTTTGCTGTTGCCACTTCCTAAAATGCCTTCTCCATCTTGAATGCTCATTTTGGTTCAAATATTTACCAGGTACCTACTCTGTGCCTGGCCCCAGGCTAGACGCTAGTATCTAAAGAAAAGCATAATGAGAGTTCCACATTAACCAATGAGGGCAACAGATCCATAAAATTAACAACAGACATCATTTCTGAAGTGTTCACTACACACAGGATTCATTGAGACACTTTTCCTCATTTAATGCTCAGAATAATAATGTTGTTATTATCATTTCTAGCTTACAGATGAAAGATTTACTCAACTGGTGAAGGGTAAATGATTTGCCCTGAGTCAGAGAGTCAGTTAGCAGTAAAACTGGGTGTAGAACCCAGGTCTGCCTCATTTTTAAAATGGTATTTATACTACTGTTTTGACACAATGAGATACTTTCAATAATGTAAATGTGTATCTTTTGAGGATAGGAACCCCTAGAGGAGAGAATGACCAGCTCCATTTGGGAGGGTCAGAAAAGAATTTCTAGGGTTTAGAAAGGGGTGAACTTGTAAATAAGGAGTTTGACAGTGAACATAGTAGGCAAAGGACATTTTTGGAAAAGGTTGAACTTCGAAGTTTAAGTCCTTTTCAGCTTCTTTTAATTTCAGTCCTCTCAGTTCACCCATTTCCCTGTTCTAAAGTGCAACTCAATGCCTACCTCTTCCATAATGTTGTCTATCTGTACATTAACCCTTGCTCCTCTCATTCTTCTCTAAACTCTGATGGCACTTCTTTTCCATCAGCCGCTTTAGGTCTTGATTTAGGTACTGCCTTGTGCTGCTCTCAGTTACCTGGACCATATAGATGTTGAGGGCAGGAGCCTCACCTTTTATCTATTCAGTATCTTCCAAAAACCTAGAGCTGTGTCAGGAACATCATAGGTGATCTGCACATACCCCTTTTTGGCAGTAAGTTTTCACATCTGTATCATGTTTATACTTTGTAAATTCTTTCATTTATGCAGTCTTTTTAGATCCTTATAATACCCAGTGAAGTATGCTGGCTTGCTGCTTACAATCCCCATTTTGCAAAGTAAAGGAAACTACAATTCGGAGTAGTTCACTGCAAAACCCAGAATCACGCTGGTGATAAATAAATGATACATCCAGGAAAAGAATCTAAGTGCTTTCTCCACTATCCAATTCTTAATTCAGAGAATGATTGATAGATGGATCAACTTCCATGTTTTAGCAGATGTACCGAGTCTCATGTCCACGCTGTCACTACTAAACCTGTCATATAATTTTCTGTCTTCACATAAGTATCCAACCAATCTCAGAGAGAACTGCAAAATATTTCACTTAAACCATTCAACCATTTGATAGTTGAACCAAGGGCAAAAAAGGGATTTTGAAAATGTGAATAAAGTAGCATGGTGTCTACTCTTGTCCACATGAGATTCCTGGAAGAACCAGCTTAACAAGCCTCAGACTGACTGTAACAGCAGGTGGGTATTTCCCAGCCATCTGCTGACTTTCTTCTCCAGTTGAGAACCATTGAGAAAGTCACTAACATGGTTGTGACTGGGATGAATTGTCCTGCTCATTAATCAAAGACTGCGGAAAAATAACCAAATTTGACTCTCCCTGCTGAAGGCTGGGCACACTATCAACGCCCAGAGGCAGGGTACAACATAGGATAAAATGTCTTCTCTACATTTTGCTTTCCCTAAAATGGAAAGACCTTCAGCCAGTGGCCCCAGGAATATACACTTTGAGCACATATCCCAAACGAAGATAGGAGCCCAAAGTAAGCCCTTTACAGGATCTCGTTGGCAGAACACTGTTTTATCTCACTGGAAGTCAAACCTGACATTTTCTTGCCATTTTCAACTTATGAGCCAGCAAGTAAACATGTTATAAAGCATTCACTGAGTCTCAGAGGGCTTCTTGGATTGTCCCTCTGTCCTGCTCTTCTGCCTCCAGACCCAAAGATATTTCTCCAACATTGACCACTGGAATAGAACTCAAAGGAGGTGTGTGAGTTCCACTCACCAGTGGTTCTGTTTAGAACCTTGAAGCTAGCTGCTCCGAAGCATGTCTGCATTTAACACTCCCCCTCCTTTCCCCATTCCTTTCTCTTTATTAAAATTTTTATTGGAGTATAGTTGATTTACAATGCAACGTTGTGTTAGTTTCTGCTCTACAGCAAAGTGAACCAGTTATACGTATACATATACCCACTCTTTTTTAGATTCTTTTCCCATATAGGTCATTACAGAGTATTGAGTAGAGTCCCCTGTGCTATACGGTAGGTCCTTATTAGTTATCTATTTTATGTATAGTAGTGTGTGTAAGTTCATCCCAAGCTCCTGATTTATCCCTCCCTCCTCCCACCTCCCCAGTAACCATAAATTTGTTTTCTACATCTGTGACTCTATTTCTGTTTTGTAAATAAGTTCATTTGTACTTTTTTTTAGATTCCACATATAAGTCATAACATATGATATTTGTCTTTGTCTGACTTACTTCACTTAGTATGATAATCTCTAAGTCTATCTGTGTGGCTGCAAATGGCATTATTTCATTCTTTTTTATGGCTGAGTAGTATTCCATTGTATATACGTACCACATCTTCTTTATCCATTCATCTGTTGATGGACATTTAGGTTGCTTCCATGTCCTGGCTATTGTAAATAGTGCTGCAATGAACACTGGGGTGCAAGTATCCTTTTGGATTATGGTTTTCTCTGGATATATGCCCAGGAGGGGGATTGCTGGGTCATATGGTAGTTCTATTTTTAGTTTTTTAAGGAACCTCTATACTGTTCTCCATAGTAGTTGTACCAATTTACATTCCCACCAACAGTGTAGGAGGGTTCCCTTTTCTCCACACCCTCTACAGCATTTATTGTTTGTAGACTTTTTGATGATGGCCATTCTGACCAGTGTGAGGTGAAACCTCATTGTAGTTTTGATTTGTATTTCTCTGATAATTAGGGATGTTGAGCATCTTTTCATGTGCTTTTTGGCCATCTGTATATCTTCTTCGGAGAAATGTCTATTGAGGTCTTCTGCCCATTTTTTGATTGGATTGTTTGTTTTTTTGACATAGAGTTGCATGAACTGTTTGTATATTTTGGAGATTAATCCCTTGTTGGTTGCTTTGTTTGCAAATATTTTCTCCTATTCTGTGGGTTGTCTTTTTGTTTTGTTTATGGTTTCCTTTGCTGTGCAGAAGCTTTTGAGTTTGATTAGGTCCCACTTGTTTATTTTTGTTTTTATTTTCATTACTCTAGGAGGTGGATCAAAAAAATATTGCTACGATTAATGTCAAAGAGTATTCTGCCTATGTTTTCCTCTAAGAGTTTTATAGTATCTGGCCTTACACTAGATCTCTGATCCATTTTGAGCTTATTTTGGTGTATGGTGTTAGTGTTCTAATTTCATTTTTTTACATGTAGCTGTCCCGTTTTCCCAATCCTCATTCCTTTCCTTACTTCTGTCACATTATTCTGCACAAGCTGTTCTCCCCCACCCAGTATATGGCTTTAAGAGAAGGGATTTGTCATTTCTTTTATTTCTCCACAGCCCCCTCTCCAAAACATTGGCAACCTGCTTTACTGTAATATATGATCAGTAAACAGGAGGTAAATTATATTTACTAAAATTAAGGCACCAAATTCAGTTGACAGGGAAAAATTAGTAAAAATTTTAAAAGTATGGAAAATAATTCAATTTTACTAGTAAGCAAACAAAAAAGTTATACATTATTTTCACCTATATACTTGGCAAAGATCATTTTAATTTTTTCTTCTTTTTAAAAAAATTTATTTTGTATTTTGTAATGAGACTTTTCAGTGGTTCATGCAAGAGTACCATGCTCCAGGGCTGCAAGAGTACCATGCTCCAGGGCTGCAAGAGTCATTTTGTAAGTAAATCGCCAGAAGTTATTCAATCTTGATCAAATTCTTAATGACATGCTGTTCTCTGCTTCATGATCAGATACCCACCCCAGGGATCTGGCTTCTTATCATTGACTTTGTCAAAACAGCTTTCCAAGTTTCCCCTGCTCCTATCTCTGTTGATCCTGGTGATGATTTCTTTCTCTCTGTTGGATCTCTCAGCCATCCAGTCCACAAAAACTGCACCACAGCAAAAGAGAGTTTAGAGCCAACTTTGTACACAGCCTGCTCCCTCCCCATTTTGACTTATTACCTTCTACTGGCCATTGAGGCCATCGAAGTGCCCTCCACACTTTTAAGGTGACTATATACTGATGAATTAATCTTGATTTTCTTCTACTGTGCTAAGTAAAAAATAACTCACATAAAATATTTTTAATGTTTTTAAAATGCCAGATCCTTGTTTTCTCAGTAAATGTATCCCAGTTTGGGTGTGGAGGGGGCAGATTCAGAGAGGGGTTGAAAATCCTTTTAACCTATCTGTACACAAGTTATTGGCAAAAAAGCATTAACTTGCCTCATGAGCACTTCAATTAGTTCTCAAAGTACGCCTTTCTTATACTGCCTTCTTTACACTTTTTTTCCATGAAGAATATATTATTTTCTTCCTTGAAAGGCTGTGGCAGTAAGAAATGAGATGAAAGGAGCATACACAGTATGCATCCATGTTACCTTGGAAATTATTGAACGTGCTTCTCCCCGAGTTCCCTTTCCTTTGAGTTTCAAGCTGTTATAAACATCACTTTCTATAGACTAATAAAGATTCTCTTTAAAGTGACCTGGGCACTTCCAAATCACTCGAAGTCTATTTTTTAAAGATAGCCAGAATGTTTTGTCATTACATTTTAAAACACATTTTTATGAAACCATCTTTTATAGTACCATGTATCAATTTTATAAATTACATCGTCAGAGCCTCAATTTTTTTTATGCCAAATTGGGAATATAAATAGTATATAAATGAGCCCTTAGAAAACCCAAGTACCATATTATGTACCTTTTTCAACTTATTTCCCCACCACCATCATATGCAAGGACAGATTAAGCCCTGAGTAATTCCTATAGTCTTTTATTTTCCTATCCAATCTCTGGTCATGATAATCACAAGCAGAGAGGATTACTCAAGGACAGGTAACCAGAGGGGATCTTTTCTCTTGTCTGCCATCCTATGTGCAGTTGAATTTCCTCCTCGCCATGTCTTCTCACAACTCTTTCAGGATCAAGCGATTCCCGGCCAAGAAACAAAAGCAAAATCGTCCCATTCCCCCATGGATTCAAATGAAAACTGGTAATACAATCAGGTACAACTCCAAGAGAAGACACTCTAGAAGAAACAAGCTGGGTCTATAAGGAGCCTCACATATGAAGTGGCACACACTTATGCTATTAAGGTCAATTGTGTCTTACCATAACAGAACATCACTACGGTCTGGAACAGCTGCCTGTGTTTGATGGGAGAAATGGAATGGCTCTCTTCTCTTTTCTTGATCTTTCCTCACCACTGCTCACTGTGTAGCTCAGCAATGAATATGTGAAACCTAAAAAAAAAAAAAAAAAAAAAAGGACAGGTAGCCAGAGGGAAAATAGGAAAAGCAAAGAGCCTATATTATCTTCATATTAGATAGAATAAGAGTTAAAATACACTTTTTATTGCTTTTGTAGATTAATATTTCCAATTAAAAAGTTAATTAATAATTCAATCTAAAGCATACACCTAAAAACCCCACATTTTTAAGTTAGCAAGCTTTATTGTTATTATTTACATTGATTTAATGTAACCTTAAAAAGTTTGGAAAAATAATCACACTTAATATTTTAAATTTTTTGGAAAGCAATAAACAAAATGGGCTTCCTTGCACAAAAATGCAGCTTCAAACTGGCCTTGGTTCATATACATGACTTTAGTAATAGTTTCTATTTACCACCTAATTTTTTTCTTTATTTCTCAAAAAAATGTAAAAGTGGGTAGATTCATTCAGTAAAGCATTAAAACACATTCTCAAGTGAATCTACAGTTAAATTTAATTGAGAAAAAATACAAAATTAGTCCCCTAACCCTTAATAAGCTAACCATATATTCTAGATATAATGTAATAGTCATAATTTCAAATATTCAATCTGTTGATTTGTCCCAATTTTTGGTTCAAATTACATGATTATTCCACCTATATGATTGTGTAGGTTGACTTGGGCTAGCTTAATTTCAATTAGTACAGAAATATTCATATCTATAGGTTAGTTGGAGAGCAACATATGCCAACTACATATGAGGCAGGTCTTGGATAACCTTGTAATTTCTGCATTACAGCCTCACCATCCTCTATTATTGACAGCTTCTGATAGCAGAAATAAATTGAAAAAATTTTTGAAGGCAATTCATCTTGGCTCTGCATACCAAAAGCCAGCAAGGTGGTATGGTACAAAGTACATGTTTTCCTGTGATTAAAGGAGTTTAATTCAAAATGTTCAAAGCAAATTTTTAATAGAGCAAAATAAGACACGTATTTAAGTGTCACGTATTTTGACAACTTTTCTCTTTCCTACACCAAGATAATGGACTTTGAAGCCAGAGAGACATGGTTCCATTATTTGCTAGCTGCAGGGTATTCGTGAAACTTAACCTCCAGAACTTTGTTTCCTTGATGGTAAAATGGGGTGAAGAATTTGCAGAAGTGCTTTAAATGAGCTAAAGAAATGTGAGGATGCCTGGCACATTTCCTGGCATATGATACCCAATAAATGCTAGTTTCATTTTCTCATCTTCAAAATACTTAAGTAATATGTTCCTTCATTGTAATTCTGACCTTGCATTTTACATAAATCCCTAACTTTGAGATACTTTTACAATTTAGATACCAATCTTCTCAATAAAGTTGACTGCTAGCTCTTTGTGTGATTTCAACAGTAACAGAAAGTCCCCAACTCCAAAAACACTTCTCTTTACTATGCTCATGCCTAAAGCTTCTTTTGCAGGAGACAAAGGCATTTATTCCAGAATTATAGATAAATCCAAAATTATAAATCCCCTGAAGAGAGATAACACCATGACTTAAATTCATACCAGGTTTTACATGACTGTTAGCAGATACTTTCCTTTGATTAATGGAGGAGAGCAGAAGTGAGAGCACAAGGGAAATGCAGTAACCTGGGCTGGGGATAGGCTTCACAGAAGAAGGAAAATGATTTTGAAATTAGAGATAAATTCAGAGACAAATTTCAAACACACGATTTTTCCTTCATACCAGATCCTGCAAAAGGAGACGTGATTTACCGCACAACTTTTTTTTAAACAACCTTTTGCCTGATAGTAGTAGAAAATCCAGTTTAAATTATAGATTTATTTTGATCATGGTGATATTTTCTGTTTTTCTGATCAACCCAGGACGTTTACTTGATCAGAAATGGTATGCTTAGAAATATGTCAGTGTCCACGGTATGATAGGCTCTGCCCACAGGTGTTGCTGGTAGGTAGAGCTGTGCGTGTCTTTAACATTCATAATTTAGTGTTATGAACTGGTGTTTTCAGGCTTGTTTTCCCTATGGTTGGAGGAATAAATAAATGAACTATTGAGTTGAACTTACAGAGAAACCACGGAAAAAATTAGATATCAAGGTTTTCAAACTAATCAGTGTGCCCAACCTTTTGCCCTCTGGAATGGTTAGGGGCTCCACTGTATGCTCTGAAATTGTTCTGGACTCACCAGGCAGTCAAACAAATAAAGGAAGAAAGGAAGGAAGAGTTTTGGGTTTTTTAGCCCAACATCAATGATTCTGTGGCATGCTTCAGCCCAAGACACATAACCCAGTGCTTCAGTTAGCAGCAGTAGCCTGGTAAAAAAATATCAGGTGATTTAAGCAAATTCTGAAAGCACTAAGCTGTCAGACTTGAGTATTTATGGTCTTTGATTGCAAACTTCTAAAGAACAAAGACCATATCATGTATATTCCAAACCAGCACTCTCTGGATACTGTGTTGAAATATTCCTCCTTTTACACTTCCATTGAAGTTAATAAGACCCTAGTCATCTTTCAGTAGGAGGCTAAATAAAATTTCTTATTAGAAGATTTCTCTGCTTTTTCCAGCCCACAAATACAACTTCTTTTGTAATTAAAGACAGTATGATGATTTAGTACTTTGCACTTTTATCATTTTTCCTTGTTTTAGTCTGATTTTAATTCATTTTCTTAACTGTGTTATCAGTTCACCATGGTGAGGGTAATGCCTTATTATTCTAATACCAATCCCATTCTCATTTATTCTTAGCCCATGGTATGTGATTTTTAAAATAATAATAATAATAATTTGATTGATTAATTAAAAAATAAGTTGGATTATCAAAATTCACATATCAACATTTTGCTGTTTGTGTCCCCCACCTCCAAATTCATATGTTGAAGCCCTAACTCCCTATGTAACTGCATTTGCAGAAGGGGCCTGTGAGGAGGTGATAGAGGTTAAATGAGGTCGTAGGATGGAGTCCTAACGCAATAGGGCTGGTGACCTTATTAGAAGAGGAAAATCACTAGCGCTCTCTCCCTCTACCATTTTAAGGATATCAAGCTGGGAAGAGGGTTCGCACCAGAAACTGACTCTGCCGGACTTTGACCTGGGACTTCCAGCCTCAAGAACTATGATAATAAATTTCTGTGTTTAAGCCACCAAGTCCATGGCATTTCTTTGTGGCAGCCCAAATAGACTAATACAACATTAAAACAAAACAAAACAAAAAAGAAACCCATTTTGAGGAAGCAATATGCAAATCCAATATGTATGTTTTCAATTTAAAGAACTACATTCAAAACCATATGCAATGCTGGCAGAAAACTTTGCTTTGCACTTTCAGTTATGCAGTGCCAATTTTAGAAAAAGATCATGACATGAACTGAAGAAATTCCTTATAAATTTATGAAGAAAACTAAGTCAAAATAAACATTTAAAAAACAAAGCCATTAATTATAAATAAAATCATTACATAATATTTATATAATTCTTTTAAAACTTTATAAAAAGCTTCCATAGGAAGTATCTCTCAAATATAGGCATTAATTTTAAAAATCTAAGATTGTCTTTGGTCACCAATAGGGGGCAGCAAGGCATATGAGATCCCTCACTGTTTGAAACTCAAGGGATGCTTGCCAGGTTAGCTAGGAAGTGCCGAGGGGAGCAAGGTGAGATATAACAGCATCAGATATGCAAAAAAAAGAAACCCTTATAAGTCAGGGCCAGGCACTAGAAGGAGGAGATGGTAGGAACACACAAGTCAAAATTTTATGCACACCAATGGAAAGCTTTGGGTTGGAAATGAGAATGTTTATCCTTCTAGAAATCAGTATATACCAGCAATTCCTTAATTCTTCCATCAAATTCACTAAAATAGTAAACAATGTTGGGATAATCCTGCCCTGATTTCTCACAGTTAAATCTGAGAGTTTTTTCTTTCTTTCTTTCTATTCATTGTCTTTAAGCCTTCATGGAAAGTAGTTCCACAACATTTTGAATAGTTTGGTGGTCTACGATGACTGTTGACTATTTTTCTCCCAGGAAAAGAGAAGAGGGACTTTCAGTTGTACATAACTACAGAAAAAATAGTTTGGTCCAAGAATAGACTAGGTTTTGTGTATCAGAATATGCCCAGAGAGCTAGGCCCTAAAAGAAATTAAGCTAGATCTAAAAGAGATTAGGGCAGAGGGCAGACAGCAGAAGCAAGAAGAACTACAATCCTGCAGCCTGTGGAACAAAAACCACATTCACAGAAAGATAGACAAGATGCAGAGGCAGAGGGCTATGTACCAGATGAAGGAACAAGATAAAACCCCAGAAAAACAACTAAATGAAGTGGAGATAGGAAACCTTCCAGAAAAACAATTCAGAATAATGATAGTAAAGATGATCCAAGACCTTGGAAAAAGAATGGAGGCAAAGATCGAGACGACGCAAGAAATGTTTAACACAGACCTAGAAGAATTAAAGAACAAACAAACAGAAATGAACAATACAATAACTGAAATGAAAACTACACTAGAAGGAATCAACAGCAGAATAACTGAGGCAGAAGAACGGATAAGTGACCTGGAAGACAGAATGGTGGAATTCACTGCTGCAGAACAGAATAAAGAAAAAAGAATGAAAAGAAATGAAGACAGCCTAAGACACTTCTGGGACAACATTAAACACAGCAACATTCGCATTATAGGGGTCCCAGAGGGAGAAGAGAGAGAGAAAGGACCAGAGAAAATATTTGAAGAGATTATACTCTAAAACTTCCCTAACATGGGAAAGGAAATAGCCACCCAAGTCCAGGAAGTGCAGCAAGTCCCATACAGGATAAACCCAAGGAGAAACACGCCGAGACACATAGTAATCAAATTGGCAAAAATTAAAGACAAAGAAAAATTATTGAAAGCAGCAAGGGAAAAACGACAAATAATATACAAGGGAACTCCCATAAGGTTAACAACTGACTTCTCAGCAGAAACTCTACAAACCAGAAGGGAGTGGCATGATATACTTAAAGTTATGAAAGGGAAGAACCTACAACCAAGATTACTCTACCCGGCAAGGATCTCATTCAGATTCGACGGAGAAATCAAAAGCTTTACAGACAAGCAAAAGCTAAGAGAATTCAGCACCACCAAACCAGCTCTACAACAAATACTAAAGGAACTTCTCTAAGTGGGAAACACAAGAGAAGAAAAGGACCTACAAAAACAAACCCAAAACAATTAAGAAAATGGTCATAGGAACATACGTATCTATAATTACCTTAAACGTGAATGGATTAAATGCTCCAACCAAAAGACACAGGCCTGCTGAGTGCATACAAAAACAAGACCCATATATATGCTGTCTACAATAGACCCACTTCAGACCTAGGGACACATACAGACTGAAAGTAAAGGGATGGAAAAAATATTCCATGCAAATGGAAATCAAAAGAAAGCTGGAGTAGCAATACTCATATCAGATAAAATACACTTTAAAATAAAGAATGTTACAAGACACAAGGAAGGACACTACATAATGATCAAGGGATCAATCCAAGAAGAACATATAACAATTATAAATATATATGCACCCAACATAGGAGCACCTCAATACATAAGGCAACTGCTAACAGCTGTAAAAGAGGAAATGGACAGTAACACAATAATAGTGGGGGACTTTAACACCTCACTTACACCAATGGACAGATCATCCAAAGTGAAAGTAAATAAGGAAACAGATGACACAATAGACGAGATAGATTTAATTGATATTTATAGGACATTCCATCCAAAAACAGCAGATTACACTTTCTTCTCAAGCACGCACGGAACATTCTCCAGGATAGATCACATCTTGGGTCACAAATCGAGCCTCAGCAAATTTAAGAAACTTGAAATCTTATCAAGCATCTTTTCAGACCACAATGCTATGAGATTAGAAATCAATTACAGGGAAAAAAACGTAAAAAACACAAATACATGGAGGCTAAACACTACGTTACTAGATAACCAAGAGATCATGGAAGAAATCAAGGAGGAAACCAAAAAATACCTTGAGACAAATGACAATGAAAACACGATAATCCAAAACCTAAGGGATGCAGCAAAAGCAGTTCTAAGAGGGAAGTTTATAGCTATACAAGCCTACCTCAAGAAACAAGAAAAATCTCAAATAAACAATCTAACCTTACACCTGAAGGAACTGGAGAAAGAGGAACAAACAAAACCCAAAGTTAGCAGAAGGAAGAAATCATAAAGATCAGAGCAGAAATAAATGAAATAGAAACAAAGAAAACAATAGCAAAGATCAATAAAACTAAAAGCTGGTTCTTTGAGAAGATAAACAAAATTGATAAACTCTTAGCCAGACTCATCAAGTAAAAGAGGGAGAGGACTCAAATTAATAAAATTAGAAATGAAATAGGAGAAGTTACAGCAGACACCACAGAAATACAAAGCATCCTAAGAGACTACTACAAGCAACTCTATGCCAATAAAATGGACAACCTGGAAGAAATGGACAAATTCTTAGAAAGGTATAACCTTCCAAGACTGAACCAGGAAGAAATAGAAAATATGAACAGACCAATCACAAGTAATGAAATTGAAACTGTGATAAAAAATCTTCCAACAAACAAAAGTCCAGGACCAGATGGCTTCACAGGTGAATTCTATCAAACATTTAGAGAAGAGCTAACACCCATCCTTCTCAAACTCTTCCAAACAATTGCAGAGGAAGGAACACTCCCAAACTCATTCTATGAGGCCACCATCACCCTGATACCAAAACCAGACAAAGATACTACAAAAAAAGAAAATTACAGACCAATAGCACTGATGAATATAGATGTAAAAATCCTCAACAAAATACTAGCAAACAGAATCCAACAACACATTAAAAGGATCATACACCATGATCAAGTGGGATTTATCCCAGGGATGCAAGGATTCTTCAATATACGCAAATCAATCAATGTGATACACCATATTAACAAATTGAAGAATAAACACCATATGATCATCTCAGTAGATGCAGAAAAAGCTTTTGACAAAATTCAACACCCATTTATGACAAAAACTCTCCAGAAAGTGGGCATAGAGGGAACCTACCTCAACATAATAAAGGCCATATACGACAAAGCCACAGCAAACATCGTTCTCAACATTGAAAAACTGAAAGCATTTCCTCTAAGATCAGGACCAAGACAAGGATGTCGACTCTCACCACTATTATTCAACATAGTTTTGGAAGTCCTAGCCACAGCAATCAGAGAAGAAAAAGAAATAAAAGGAATACAAATTGGAAAACAAGAAGTAAAACTGTCACTGTTTGCAGATGACATGATACTATACAGAGAGAATCCTAAAGATGCCACCAGAAAACTACTAGAGCTAATCAATGAATTTGGTAAAGTTGCAAGATACAAAATTAATGCACAGAAATCTCTTGCATTCCTATACACTAACGATGAAAAATCTGAAAGAGAAATTAAGGAAACACTCCCATTTACCACTGCAACAAAAAAAATAAAATACCTAGGAATAAACCTATCTAAGGAGACAAAAGACCTGCATGCAGAAAACTATAAGACACTGATGAAAGAAATTAAAGATGATACCAACAGATGGAGAGATATACCATGTTCTTGGATTGGAAGAAGCAATATTGTGAAAATAACTATACTACCCACAGCAATCTACAGATTCAATGCAATCCCTATCAAAGTGCCAGTGGCATTTTTTACGGAACTAGAACAAAAAATCTTAAAATTTGTATGGAGACACAAAAGACCCCGAATAGCCAAAGCAGTCTTGAGGGAAAAAAACGGAGCTGGAGGAATCAGACTCCCTGACTTCAGACTATACTACAAAGCTACAGTAATCAAGACAATATGGTACTGACACAAAAACAGAAACATAGATCAAAGGAACAAGATAGAAAGCCCAGAGATAAACCCACACACCTATGGTCAACTAATCTATGACAAAGGAGGTAAGGATATACAATGGAGAAAAGACAGTCTCTTCAATAAGTGGTGCTGGGAAAACTGGACAGCTACATGTAAAAGAATGAAATTAGAACACTCCCTAACACCACACACAAATATAAACTCAAAATGGATTAGAGACCTAAATGTAAGACTGGACACTATAAAACTCTTAGAGGAAAACATAACATAGGAAGAACACTCTTTGACATAAATCACAGCAAGATCTTTTTTGATCCACCTCCTAGAGTAATGGAAATAAAAACAAAAAGAAACAAATGAGGCCTAATGAAACTTCAAAGTTTTTGCACAGCAAAGGAAACCATAAGCAAGACGAAAAGACAACCCTCAGAATGGGAGAAAATATTTGCAAATGAATCAATGGACAAAGGATTAATCTCCAAAATATATAACCAGCTCATGCAGCTCACTATTAAAAATACAAACAACCCAATCCAAAAATGGGCAGAAGACCGAAATAGACATTTCTCTAAAGAAGACATACAGATGGCCAAGAAGCACATGAAAAGCTGCTCAACATCACTAATTATTAGAGAAATGTAAATCACAACTACAATGAGGTACCACCTCACACCAGTTAGAATGGACATCATCAGAAAATCTACAAACAACAAATGCTTGAGAGGGTGTGGAGAAAAGGGAACCCTCTTGCACTGTTGGTGGGAATGTAAATTGATACAGCCACTATGGAGAACAGTATGGAGGTTCCTTAGAAAACTAAAAATAGAACTACCATATAACCCAGCAATCCCACTACTGGGCATATACCCTGAGAAAACCATAATTCAAAAAGACACATGCACCCCAATGTTCATTGCAGCACTATTTACAATAGCCAGGTCATGGAAGCAACCTAAATGCCCATCGAGAGACGAATGGATAAAGAAGATGTGGTACATATATACAATGGAATATTACTCAGCCATAATAAGGAACGAAATTGGGTCATTTGTAGAGACGTGGATGGATCTAGAGACTGTCATACAGAGTGAAGTAAGTCAGAAAGAGAAAAACAAATATCGTATATTAACTCATATACGTGGAACCTAGAAAAATGGCACAGATGAACCGGTTTGCAGGGCAGAAATTGAGACACAGATGTAGAGAACAAACGTATGGACACCAAGTGGGAAAGAGGCGGGGGGGTGGGGGTGGGGGTGGGGGTGTGATGAATTGGGAGATTGGTATTGACATGTATACACTGATGTGTATAAAATTGATGACTAATAAGAACTTGCTGTATTAAAAAATAAATCAAATAAAATTTAAAAAATAAAAAAAGTAAAAAATTAAAATATAAATTAAAAAAAAAAGATATTAGGCAATGAGAAAATTTTGAATTGTTTAATTCCTTACTAGTTTCACCATATTAATATGGTACTCCTTCATAGTTATTATGCATTTGATAAATGCAGAGAAAGTGGATAAATATTTTGCTGGATAGTCAAAAAGGTTGTGAGATGGTAGATCAATTTTCTCGCCTAGCCACAAAGTAACAGTTTATAGCTTTCCCTACTTACTGAAGTAACTTTATAATGTTTCCATGCAGAGCATTTTGGTGCTGAAAAGATTATAGGGACCCAGAAGGAAAAGAAGCTCAGAGCTTATTTTCTGATGAATCTATATAAACTCTGACTTCCTTGCTCTTTCTCCACAAAATGCATATGTTGAACGTTTTAGAAGGATCAAACTTCCACTTAGGACCAAGATACAAAAAGAAAGGGGAGTAGGTGGAGGAGGGGGTGGGGAGAGGAGAAGAAGAAAAAGCAAGCCAACAAACAAATAAAATACCAGCACATATCACCACATCTGACAGCACCAGGATTGATGCTAAATTTTCAGAGATGAAAGTTTATACATATTCTACCTTTTCTGGTCTCTGAGTATCTTAGCATCAGAAACACAAGCAAACTCTTCTGCTGGGATTAAGGAAAGAGATTTTCCTTGAAGACTTGATTTCAGCCTGCAGTGAATTTTTATGACCAAGTTATTAACTCCTGAGAAATGGGGTTTATAATGGAAATACTGATAGATTCCTGACGGTAGTTGTGCTGGCAGGCACCTATTTATTAGTCTTAATAATGCCAAATTGTGAAACTAAAGTGACTGAAAACCTACTAACTTACACTTAAGGAATCTCTGCTTCAGTAGTTTTTGATATCGCCCTCATTTGAATGATTTTTCAGGCTGTTCTAAAGACTAGTACCTTGTATTTGTCAGAATGAGAGTTACAATACCGTGGGGTTTTGTGAGCATCATAAACTTAGAACAGCGTATTTATTTCTGAATAGTTCAAGACTCTGTGGTCCTTTTCTATTTAGGAAATTTACCTGCATAAAAATCTTGAGTTCTCCAGCTATAAATTCTATAGCCTGAGGCCTTTCTCCTTTTCCTCCCATTTTTTATACATTTTATTCTTCTTTCTAGTGGCTCATTGAACAGCTGAAGGGGATAACAATGTAATTTCATGAACAGTGATCAAAAATAAAAAGAAATATATCCTTGACTGGGGTGGATAAGCAGACTCCCCACACTGTTAGTAGAATTACAGCTGGATGCCAGACTTTGATTGGCTTGATCTCATTACATAACCTATTCCCTGCAACTGTCTTCTGTTATGGCCTGTTTTATGTGACCTGACAGCCCGTATATAGATGTAGCAGTAAATACATGCTGCCACTGCTTAAACAAAAATTTTCCTATCATCACGCTTATCAGGATAAATGTATTGCCAGATATATTCTTCTTCCTGAGTTGATATGAGCAGAGCTCGGCAAATGTCATCTCTCCTTCCTCAAGGGGCTCTTCTGAAGCTCTCATTTGGCATTTAAAAACATTGAATATGGTTGAATGGATCCAGATGCATTCTCTAACAGAAGTTATGGAAACATGGACAACAGCTTCATCCTATCAAGTATTGTATTATTTCAGGGCTATTCTGACATGGAGCGGGAAATTCAAAATACTTTTGCCCTGAACCAACTGTAGCATACAGAACAAGAAGAAAAATCGAATCAGTCATTAGAGAAAATTCTGAAAACCCATGCTTAAAAGCTTTGGGGATGTGGGAAGCCATTTCTCACGGATTGTGTGTTTTTAAGAATGATTTGAACAAAATCATGTAAACATCATAGATTGAGAAATATAATGCTGGTTCTGATTTCAGAGTTATGTGTTTAAAAATCTAACACAGCACATATAGAAAATAGCAATAGTATCCAGGACGCAAGCAGTACATTTACACAGCTCCATTACAAATACTAAAGAGATTTCCCTTAGCCTTTATAAGCCACTAGGAACAATGCAAGAATTTCAGGTAACCACCAGCTTTCCATTTCCATCACTGACATGCTTACCCTTTGCGAGCAGACCTCTAGGTGTGGCTGACGGCTGTAAGCCTGTTATATTTCAGCTGCCATCTGGCAGTAGAGATTCAATCCATTGCTTCCAGCACAGTGGCCTGTTTTCTCTAGCTCTGGGAATTGCACTAAAGTGCATGATTTAAATGTCTTCACTGTCAAATTATTGTTGTTTAGTTCATCAAGATAAATTTTAAAAAACCATAGGGGGGGAGTATATGCCCTAAAGAGTATTATTTGTTGCAGGGAAGAAAAGTATTGAAAATCAACAGTTGCTGAGAGACCTCAAATTAGTTTTATTCATAATGCTAGGTTTTCTAAGTGTCAGGTAACAGAACAATAATTACCAAATAAGCCAAATACTTAACATATAAAAGGCCCAATTCAAACATTTGGGTGGGAAAATGCAGTGTTTTGAAGAATTAGAAGTTTATAAAATCTTTGCCTTTTAGCTCACTACCCTCTCAAGATAATTTCTCATTCATTTTGCAGTTCATTTGTTGGGCGATTGTTCTGTATCAGGCACTGTGCAAGGCAGTGGGAATAGAAAGATAAATAAGACATAGTCCTTGCCTTCTGAACGCTAGTAAGAGAACAGCCTTAGATTTATGACCCACTGTAAGTCACTACTTCTTTGTCACAAAAGAAAACACAGCTGACAGTGGGGAACTGGGAAAAACATGGCTGCCAACTTTGCATAATCATGCCTGGTTTTTGGTAGGTTTCCCTGCACACCACAGCATACACCACCAGAGGATGTCTACAGTTGTTCTCAACTTTTTAATTTACCCAGATGCACTTCAGGGATGTGACACATCCCTATCAGCAGTTGTATCTCACTTTGGCAGTAACTTTCAATGTGGGGAGTGGGAGTGTGGGAGATGTGGGCAGTGGGAGAGTGTTCACAAAATTCTCTGTTTGATAAAGGCCCAGAGCTGGTTTTGATTGTACCCTTCATCCGCCTTGAGAATCACTGCTCCACCATGCAGAACTGAATTGTGCAAGGGGGATGAGTTTCCATGTGTGCCCTTGTGTGGTGAAGGAAGACAACTGAGAAGACAACTGTGAGCTTTACTAACTATGAGCTTTATGTATAAATTGGCCCACTTCACCTTCTCCACTCCAGGGAACATAGGCTTTCTATTTATGAAGAGCAGATTCTCTCTCTTATCTCCTCACATTACTCTCCTAAGTTCTTTGGCTTCGATATTTTTCTAGGCTTTCCTGCAAACAATACAGACAATTTTCAGATTTGGGATTTGGGGGATTCTTATTCTACTTCTGGGAGAATTCTATCAGAATATCAGGTAAAGCCCAGGACCCTAAGTTTACATAAGCCAGGTCTCCAGGGCTAGTCAGAGAATGAGACTCACTCAGACAACTACCAAATGGAAGTTTGAATAAATCAGATTAAACATACAGAAAGATTGAGAAAAGAATGGAAGAGGCAGAAGCTATCATAAGTTACTGCACTTAGTTATTAAATTCTGATCTCCCCACTGGATTGTAGAAACAAAAGCCAGGGAGAGAAAAGAAAGGAAAAAAATAATAAGAGAATGAAAAGCTTCCACAAGGGATACTGGTTGATAAAAGGGTATCCAAGAAATAAACCCTGTCCCCATAACCTCTCCATTCTCCACAGTGGAGACAGAGGGAGATCTGACCATTTCATTCCTTCTTAATTCTTCTTTAGTTCCCATCTCTACAGAATTGACAGCCAACCAGCCAGACTATTCAGTGAGGGGGGTGTGTGAGCCCACGCATGCCCTGTGTCGCACCTTCCTGCTGTGCCCCATATGTCCATCCATGTCTCGCAAAGCCCAATTGCTTGCAGTTCTGCCCTCTACTTCTCTCATCTCCCATGTCCCATGCTGTTTTCTGCCTCCATAATTTTGCTCTTGCTATTCCTTCTGCTAAGTACCGTACCCCCTCTCCACTTTCCCTAGTCTGGCTGGTTCTTACCTACTCATCAACACTTACTATGATCATCTCCTCTAGGAAGCACCCCTGTTTCCCCAGGTTGGTCAAAGGCCCCCTTCCTTATATTCCCATAGCAACCAAGATACATTTATGTTTTTCCACTACTATATGTATATTTAAATGATCTGTTTCTGCATGTGTTTCTTCATCTAGACTGTGAGCTCTTCAAGGCTAATGAGCTAAGTACAATGCCTGGACATAAAAGACTTCAAATAAGTTGGGTTTTTTGTTTTTTTGTTCACTAAACTGAAAAGCAAGTATTAAGGGGAAAATCCTGTTTTAATATCAAGACAAAACTTATGGGTAAGATAATGTTGAGCATGTTAATGGATTTACATTGCTAGCCATCACAAAAATACAAAATCAAATGTCATCAAAGCTAACAATTCTCAAATGTATACACCTCACACCCATGTCTGTCTTCATAACGAGGGTAGATAGTCTGCACTGGAGGTTAAAGGGTGGGCTCTGGAGACTGCTCACTGATTTCACCTGCTCCACCAACTGTCAGCTGAATAGCTTTTAGCCAGTTGCTGAGCCACTTCTGCCTCAGTTTTTCTTCTGTGAAATGGAAACAATAATTGTGTTGTTGTGAGATTTAAACAAAACAATGTATGTAAAACATTATTAAAGCTTATTACTTTCACTGTTGTAGCCTTTTTTCTTCCTTACCATATTGCTTTCCCAATGCATTTCCATCTGTCGTAGCAACCATCTATTGAGTGGTAAAGCGTACTACATAAATTACTACTAATCCTCACAACCCTGTAATGGAAGTATTGTTAGCTTCCATTTTATAGATGATGACAGTGAAACTCAGATTAAATATATTACCCACAGTCTCACTACTAGTAATTGGTGGATCCAGGAAATAAAGCCAAAATTAGCCAGCTCCAAGCCCAGCACTTTTTCACAAAACCAAGATGCTTTCTCAACATCTTGAGAAATAAAATTGTGTGGGTTTTATAATTCTATAGTCTCCTAGAATGTGGTTGTATGATTTCAACCAATCTAGAAAATTTTCCCACCCAAAGTACCACCTCTCTCACATCCTAAAGCTTGGTAGTCCTTAAAAAGGCAATGACATTTTTAGCTCCACAATCAGAAATGAAACAAAAAAGAGCAACTATTCCTGAGAAGTAACACTAATAAAGTGTTAATGACAAATATGAAGTCATTTCCTGAAAACAATCTTAGTAGAAAGTATCAAAAGAAAAAGGGAAGTGTAAAAAGTCACTTAACTGCTGAAGGCAGAAAAAAATGAAAGGCAATTTTTTAGTAGTTATTTTTTTAAGCTCCTTTTTTAAATTATCTCTGATGATTTGCTTAAAGCTATGAAAATCTTTTCATGAATATGCTCAACATTTATTCGAACTTTCGAATGTCTTGTCAAGGGATTCACAACCCATAAAGCCCAAACCTAGATTTTAGCCCAAGGCTCCCTAGCTGGGGGCCAATGAGGCCAACACAAAGATTTTGCACCAGAGACCAATATGAGAAAAGGAAGGATTGAAAAATCTTAAGGAGGCAAATTCAAGCTGTTTCCATAGCTCATAGACTTACCACCAATGTAACAGACTCTTCTCCACTAACTTTGAAATGCCCCAGACTTTTCCATGTTATCATCAGGTTAAGAACTAATGACCTGAAACATTAAATAGTATGCACCTCCTTCAACTCTTTTTTTTTTTTTAATGTTTATTTATTTATTTATTTATTTATTTATGGCTGTGTTGGGTCTTCGTTTCTGTGCGAGGGCTTTCTCTAGTTGTGGCAAGCGGGGGTCACTCTTCATCGCGGTGTGCGGGACTCTCATTATCGCGGCCTCTCTTGTTGCGGAGCACAGGCTCCAGACGCGCAGGCTCAGTAATTGTGGCTCACGGGCCCAGTGGCTCCACGGCACGTGGGATCTTCCCAGACCAGGGCTCGAACCCGTGTCCCCCGCATTGGCAGGCAGATTCTCAACCACTGCGCCACCAGGGAAGCCCCCTCCTTCAACTCTTAACACTTATTTTATTATGCTCCAAAATGTGGGAAAAAATTTGTTCTACATGAGGCTTTCTTGACCATATGTAACACATTCTGATGAAGCTAAGGGAAGGGAGTATAGCATTGAACTTTGTGGATTATATGAATATGAATTGTCTCAGAAATATGAGAGAAGCAAAAGGGTCTCCTCTGTTAGTTGGAGCCCATTTCCTCTCCCCAGTGAGCCCCTTTTCCCTTTTTCTCCCACTCCAGCCCCAGACTCAGCTGGCACCTGCTACAGTACTGCCATCCATGAGGGCCCAGTGACTCCTCATTTGCACTTGTCTGTGCACTATAAATTCTGAGAAACATCTCCATCTGTCCATTCATTCCACTGGACAAACTGAGCTCATATGTCATTACAGTTGCTGCTAACGTCTTTCCATATTGTATCGGTCAGAGATGTCAAAACTGAATAGATTGAGAGAGAAGCTATTCAGCCTTTCAAGGCCAGGTCACGGTGCTTGTCTACGGAGCACCATCGAGAGTTATGGTGAAGCCACTGATTCAAATATAACATATTACTTTTCATATGGCTTTCACACATATCCTTAACCTAGCCACCGAGAACTGTGTCAAATGCTGTCACAACCATGGTAACCAGAGGCCAAGCTGCAGGAAAAAGAATACTCTGGTTGCAGCACAATTTTTGCAATCTTGAAGTTATAATAAATAGGGTTGTTCCATTTTTATTAAGCATTCATGACTTTGCTCTGAACCAAAAGAGAGCTGCATAGGAATGTAAGAAACAAGGTAGCCATTTACTAAGTGAAATGGTATCAAAACATGGGCTAGAATTTTGCTTGTGAAGAACATTTAGATGAAGCACTTAAAATGTCACAAAAGTAATCCCCCCAATTAAAAAAAAAATCACAGCTCAAAAAGCTATAGCAGTCTGTCAATGAAAGAAATATCAAGCAGATGTTTCCCTTATTTCCAAATATATTTAGAATTCTGAGGGAAAACCTCAATGGATGTTTTTATTATGCATCTGTTGTGGTCAACATCTGGCACCAGCTCTCACCAATCCATCAATCCCACCAAACTGTGTCTCCTTTCAGCTTACAGAGAGACTGTAAACAACCCACAGGGTAGAGCATGGATTTTATTTTTCTCTTCTTTCTTTCTTTGCTTTCTTCTTGCTTTTCTTTTTTGTCTGTTTTGCTTTTTATAGCAAGATGAAAGCAGCACAGAAAACAGAAAAAGTCTATTTGTACCATTTATAAACTATATGGTAAACGTGCCTCCTAAAGAAGGAATTGCAAATGCAGTTAGAGGGAGTAGGATGAGAGAATTTAAATTCTTTTTAGAGAAAATGAGTTGTCTTGCAACTGCCAATCTTCCATTCATTCATTCATTTAACAAGTATTTTTTACTAACTACTAGTACATAGTACATAGAACATAGTACATAGTACAATGCGTTAGGACCTATGGATAGCTACACAAATTAAAAATAGAAAATCCTTCCTCTTTTGCAAGACAGGGCATGCACTAAAAGAGCTATTATAAAAATCTGAAAGTCAGGGGTCAAGACCTGCTGCTGATCTTATTTATGAGACTTTCATTTATATAAACTGGGAAGAACATTTTCGGGCCCCAGCACAGGAAATAAGGGAAAACTTCCTACCAGTTATTCCAAGGAAAGAGAGATAGATTAAATTCCATTACAAAGAACATAGTTATCATCCAAATTATTTTGTTTTTTAGACTTTGGATAAGTGGGTCATTGACTAAAGACCAGGATTTTGTTTTTGTAAAAGAAAAAACACTTTGTTATCACACTTGTTATACTGTATTTCTTTGCACAACAGATTTTTAAAGCCACTTTTTCTCAATTGCCTAAAATCTTACTGAAAATTTTAAGTAAGTGAACAGACTTGACTTGCATTAATGAATCATACTCCTATTTGTGGGAACTTACTTGTACACACATGTTCGTACAATTTCTAGACAGTAGTTCAGGGTGTACATTATGGCTCTTGATTTCAAGTGAAGAAACTCGACTTGAACTAACTTGGGCAGAAATAGAGAAATCATTAACTCATGACAAAGGAAACAGCAAGAGCGGCTGGAACAAGGGACTCACACACATCTTCAGGACTCCTTTGCTCTCTGATTTCTGCTTCTTTCTATGTTAGGAACTACTAATTGCTCCAAAGCAGGCAGGTCTTCCCATGGCTGTAGGAGACTTGAATAGTGGCAGCAAGTTCTGGGTTCAGATCATCCCAGATTCACCATCAAAAAGAATAAATTCTTTTCTACCATTCTTGATTCTTTCTCACCCTAACCTTAGTCTGAAACTTCTCTAAAACATACAATTGAAGTATTCACCTCCAACTCATTACTAAAGCCTGTGAGATAGTGTCAGGAAGAAAGGAAGCTCCAATTCAAACCATGTGGTGAGTTGGGATGGGGGATGGGGGTGGGGTTGGGGGGAAGAAGGAAAGAAATTCAACAAAGGTAGGAAGAACTGGTCCTCCAAAGAGAAGGATGCTAGACAGACAAGTGATTATAATGACCCCAAGTGTGGCTTAGATATCTTAAAACATTTTATGTTATTGTGATTGTTTTTCTCAGAGCTTCATAGTTTCTGTGATGTTCCTTTGTTATTGATACAGGACTTCTCCTAATTTTCTTTTGTTTTTCTGTTCTAGCACAAACTACATTACTTGTGATTGGAAATAATGGAATTCTACCTGGGGTTATTATGTGATTCTTTGTATATTATAACATTTTATTTATAATTATTTAACATCAATAACAGTATTAAAATACTTAGTTATAGTTGTGTAATCACTAAAAAATATTTGCTTATAAATGTCAGTAACTAAAAGAAACATATTAGAGATTTGGGGCATTTCTCGTACAGTCTATTTCTTTAAACATTTACACTGAACTTAGATTTTTTTCAAAAAGTGCTTCTAATAAATTCAGACAGACCTATTCTTATAATGCAATTTCTTTCTGTATCGTTGCAATCAAAATGTCTTGCTCAAACTGCACTTACTACTATGATTTAAGGGGGAAAATCGTAGATAATTTTAGCTTTCTAAATGGCAATTCCTTTTCAAGTTCAAATTGGAATTGACTCAAATGAGTGAAAATTAGTTCCATTATTTTCCTTTTCTACAATGCCCGTCTCCCATTTGTTTAATGCCATGAGCTGTTCATTCTCTATTTTCTTCACTTTTATTCCATGTATATTCATATCCATAGCTTCTTATTTCCCAGGTCTGCTATTTTTAATTTCATAAAGTCTAGATGAGATTCTTAAATTTGAACCTTGTAGCATAAAAAGGGGTCAGACAGCTGAATGTAATTAAGATTGACTGGCCGATTCAACAATAAAAACAACAAGTCAGATAAGGGGTTTAGTGTCTGTGCCAAGCAAGTAAGAAAGAATCAAATTACCTAGTAGCTGGAATGAAACCCTTGAATTTGGAAGACTGAAGACTGGTGATATAAAAACTCATAAGTGGGTGTCAACATCTATTAAGATGTACTACATTGTGCTCTCTTTGGGCCCAGTAAGATATAATATACTTGCTGGGAAGATCCAGGGACATGTGTTCAACTACAAATAATAAACTTATTCCATATTGAGTGGGGACCATAGGACATTTCAGCGTAGCCACAGAGCCCCTGGGTCTCAGAATTCCGTGTTGTAGAGTTTTCAGGAAACCTACATGTATTGTTCCATAAAATCCAGTATGCACACTGCTAGTGGTGTGATAATTTTAGGTAGTACCTACCTTTACTCAGTTTTTAATATATTTACTCTAAAATAAACATTAGAGTTGTATATTAGAAAAAATATAACATTTACCACACCAACATAATTTGTTAAGACTAAGAGTGAAGAAGATATTTAAGGTAAAAAAGGGATCAATGTAGAGAAAAATATTCAGTATTCAGTTGTTCATTCTACAAGCATTAAGCAGGTGGTCAGAGCTGATCTTCTTGGGAAGGTGAGATTTGAGGAGACTTGGAGAAGCTGAGGGAGTGAGCCGAGTACATATCTGGGAAAGAGTGTTCCATGTAGAGGGAAGAGTTAAAACAGAAGCCCTAAAGTAGGAGTGCCTGGTGTGTGCGAGGAACAACAGGGAGGCCAGTGTGGCTGGAGCAGAGAGAGTAGGCCCAAGAGATTACATGGAGCCAGATCAGGTAGGGCCTTCTAAGTGGTGACCATAATTTAACATACAGTCTGGGACACATTAGAATAAAAGAGGACACATTTATTTAATAATTACACCAAACTGCAAATCAAAACTACAATGAGGTACCACCTCACACCAGTCAGAATGGCCATCATTAAAAAGTCCACAAGTAACAAATGCTGGAGAGGGTGCGGAGAAAAGGGAACCCTCTTGCACCATTGGTGGGAATGTAAATTGATACAGCCACTATGGAGAACAGTATGGAGGTTCCTTAAAAACTGAAAATAGAGCTACCATATGACCCAGCAATCCCACTCCTGGGCATATACCCAAACAAAACTATAATTTGAAAAGATACATCCACCCTTATGTTCACAGCAGCACTATTTACAATAGCCAAGACATGGAAGTAACCTAAATGTCCATGGAACATTATATATATATATATATATATATATATATATATATATATATATATATATAATGGCATATTACTCAGCCATAAAAAAGAATGAAATAATGCCATATGTAGCAACATGGATGGACTTAGATATTATCATACTAAGTGAAGTAAGTCAGAAAGAGGAAGACAAATACCATATGATATCACTTAAATGCGGAATCTAAAATATGACACAAATGAACTTATCTATAAAACAGAAACAGACTCACAGACATAGAGAACAGACTTGTGGTTGTGGGGCGGGGGGAGGTGGGGGAGGGATGTATTGCGAGTTTGGGATTAGCAAATGCTAATATATATATATATATATATATATATATATATATATATATATTATATATAGAAAGGATAAACAACAGGGTTCTACTATATAGCACAGGGAAATATATTCAATATCCTGCAATAAACCATAATGGAAAGGAACATGAAAAAGTATATATATATTATATATATATATATATATATATATATATACACCTCTGAATCACTTTGCTGTACAGCAGAAATTAACACAACATTGTAAATCAACTATACTTCAATGAAGTAAATTTTAAAAAAATAATAATTACACCAAACTAACATGCATAAATGGGGTTTATCCCAGTTGACCTAGAACATAGGTTCACTCTACTTATAGGACAATGTAAGGACTTTGGCATTTACTCTGAGTAAAATGGAGAGCCACTGAAGATGTTTTTAAAGGATTATCCTTGCTGCTATGTTGAGAATAAACTCTAGTGGAGCAGGAGTGAAAACAGACAGTGGGTGATAAGCAAATGACCAAGTCTGGGACCACTGTTCTAGCACATGTGGTAATGTTAATTCTCTTGATCCAGGATAATTCTGTTGGGTCTCTAGAATAGGTCATATCAGGATGAGACATCATCCTGAGTTTATTCTACACCCAAGATATCACCACTTACCTTCCATACCACTGGGCTAGGTACTAGAATTATAAAAATTAAAACCATACACCTAAACTCAAGAAATTTTATTAGAGAGATAGAACATATATTTAAGTAACACATAATAAACCCTCAAAAATTATGATTTGGGGATACTCACAGCCTGATAGTTATTCTCCTCCTGAAGTTAGAGGAGGAAGGAGAAAAGACATTCTGGGCAGACACTAGCAGGTGAACTGTTTCAAACAACTCATATCCCATTTCCCTTCTGAAGCTTCTGATAAACCCCCAAAGAAAGTGTGTCTAGTTTTAAAGCTTAAAAAATCTTCCTGGGTGATTCTAATATTAGCCCTTAGTTTGAGAACCACTCACCATAGTGATAACATATTGAATTATAGGATATTCTTTGGGGACCTATGTTCTTCATTTCAGAAATAAAAATCAGTGTATAGTTACACCCCATTGTGAGATGTTAAATATAGAAAAACTGGAACGAGAATAGACAAATAAAGTGGGTTGAATAAAGTTCTCAATTATATAAGAAACTGTAACTAGATAGATTATGGATGGGTAGATAGATGGATCATAGATGATAGATGGATATAGATAAAGATAAATATATAGATAGATAGATATAGATGATACAGGTATATAGACAGACAGACAAATAAGCAGATAATTTACATGTATTAGTCAGCTTGGGCTGCTATAACAAGATGCCACAGATTGAGTGGCTTAAACATTTATTTTCTCACAGTTCTGGAGGCCAGGAGTCCAAGATCAAGGTGCCTTCAGGGCTGGTTTCTGGTGAGAGCTCTCTTCCTTGGCTTGTATACAGCTTCCTTCTGTGTCCTCACACGGCATCTTCTCTGTACGTGTAAGGAGAGAGATATCTCTGGTGCCTCTTCCTCTTCTTTTAAGGACACCAGTCTCTCAGATTAGAGCCCCACCCTATGATCTCACTTAATTTTAAATACCACACTAAAGTCCCTATCTCCAAATACTGTCACATTGGGGGTTAAAGGTTCAACATATGAATTTTGAGGGGATACAACACAGTCAATAACAATACATATCTATGAATGTCTATATACCTATCTATAGCTATACATCTAAATCTACCTATCTACCTACTGAACTGCTAGATACAGGTAATCCAGTAGGGAATAAGTACTTTGAATTGCTAGGTCCAAGCTAATTGTTGCAGCTCTTCTGATAGGCAGCAAGCCTGTCACTTTGAGAGGGAACTGATTTCACTTTGACTGCATTTAATTAACACAAACCCAAAAGAAATAAATCTTTTGTGTGTGTTTTTCAAGAGCTAATTTTGGGAAAAGAGCTCTGACTCAGAATGTCTGCCAAGTTATATAGCCTGGGTGCACCTTAGGAGGGAGATTCAGGCAAAAATCCTCCTCTGTCTCAGAGCCCTTTCAGTTCTAGACAAGTGTGCCATGCCTAATAAATGCACCAGTAGTATTACTAGGTAAATGTGATAGTAATACTTGGTAAATGTGCCTCTCCTCACCTTCTTGCAGCATAAGATGATAATTTCAGTGACCTCTGTCCTATTCACCAAACCCTTTTCCCAACTGCCATGCAGTGTGATTGTACAGTTCATCACCTTTTTCCCAATTTGGGTATTAGCTCTCACTTTAATTAGCTTTTGTTTTACTAGAATGAACTGAACTTGCCACCTTTAAGCTCTCACCTTAAATTGATCTAAACCTTTCTGCATTATACATGCTATTCCTCTTTATTTCTTCAAATGAATCTTACAAACTGAATATTATCTGCATACTTGAAGGAAGAATTTCAGTGCCCCTCTCTGCAGCTCTTCTCTCTTGTGGATAACAGTGATTCTAAATTGTGTTCATGATAAATCTTTCTTTGAAAGGAATTTAGAGAATGTTCAAGCTGGAATGCAAATTAAATGTAAAGTATAAACTCTTCATTTTACAGTGGAGGAAACTGTGGTCAATAGAGATTATATGGTCTGCTCAGAATTAGTTAATGTCAGAGCAAAAATTAGAACTCAGGGAACTTAATTCCAAATCAAAACAGTGTTATACTAAGAAAAGGATTGTACTGAAATATTTTAATTTCATGTTTTAAGGGATAATTACTCATTTCCTAGATTAGAATTCTAGAGAGCAATGTTCCATAGTCTCCATTAATAGATAACCATTGAGAAGTAAGTTTTTTTGTTATCTTTCTTTTATCTGCAAAATGAAATAAACAGTCTTTTCAACCACCTTAAAGGGATATAGAAATTCACAGTATAAGTATTATGAACCAATGGCAGCTACAAATGGTATTCTGTGATGTTCTTTGGTATGCATCTCCCAAGTGCAGAGTTGATAGACACAATCTTTATATTGCATATTTTTAAATGGAATGCACTGCCAAACACATAGAAAGGCATTCATGGAAACAGCAATGTATATAACATGCTGAGAGGTGATATCCTGGCCAAATAAAAGTCAATTCACAAATAAATGTTTCTAGAAATTGAAGTTTCAGTGGATTTAAGTCTCCAATTGTGTGATCTGATCATTGTAATGAGTAACATGAAAATGATGATGATGATGATGATGATGATGATGGTGGTGATGAAAAAAGTTAACATTAACATGGTACAATATACCAGGCACCTTTTCAAGCATTTTACATTTATTTGACCCTCAGAAAAGCCAAATAATACAGGTATCATTATTATTCTTTTTAAAAAACTTCTTTCATAAAGGGCTTGGGTGTTGTGTGTGTGAGTGGGGGAGGGGGGATTTTCTAAGATCAATGAAAAAGAGAAAGGCTAAAAGGAGTAGCTTTAGTAAGGAAGCCTATCTCTGGTATGAGGAATAGGGACTCTTGGCTACATGGGAAGAAAATTCAGCTCAAATTGGCTTAGTTAAAATTGTGTCCTCGGCATTTGGTCTCTATCTTTTGGGTCTGCTTTCCTTTGTGGTGGTTTCATTCAGGTCAGCTCTTGCTGGAGGGCTAGAGAGATTCAGCCACAGCTCCTGGCTTAGATCTTATCACTTTAGCAATCACACCACAAAGAGAATTTTTCATTCCACTCATCAAAGTCATAGTACTATGTTGGAGTTTCATTGAACACATGCCCATCAGATTGGGTCCCTGCCAATCTCTGTGGCATGATTCACCAGAACTACGTCATGCTTATTCCTAGTGCTAATCATCCTCCAAAGAAAAATCAGTTTATGTCACTAGATGAAGGAAGAATAATACCAGGAAAGCAAATGTCAAAGCTGTCCTCCACAGCATAGAAACAGGGGTATAAATAAGCAAAGTGAGATAGAAATCATAAAATACTGGTGAGGGAGCTCAGGTAAGAAAGTCATTTTAAGGTGGTGCAGAAAGCATACAGGAGAGAAAAGGAAAAATTAGAGTAGAGGGCTTCCATGGTAGCACGGTGGTTGGGAGTCCACCTGCCAGTGCAGGGGACATGGGTTCGAGCCCTGGTCGTGGAGGATCCCATGTGCCACGGAGCAGCTAGGCCCGTGCACCACAGCTGCTGAGCCTGCACTCTAGAGCCCGCGAGCCACAACGACTGAGGCCTGTGTGCCTGGAGTCCGTGCTCTGCAACAGGAGAGGCCACCTCAGTGAGAAGCCCGTGCACCACGACGAAGAGTAGCCCCCGCTCGCCACAAGTAGAGAGAGCCAGTGCGCAGCAGCAGGGACCCAATGCAGCCAAAAATAAACAAATAAATTAATTAAAAACAACAACAACAGCTGTCACTTGAAAACCTTCAAAAAAAAATTAGAGTAGAATATAAAGGATGTTCTTATCATAATAAGAACATATAAAAATCAGTGGGGTTTAAGAGAAATAAACCCTGCGTTGGGCTTTGCCCTCATTCCTGGACTCTAAAGTAAAAGACTACATTCGATTGGGTTCTGCATTAAATAAGCTAATAGAATGTACCAACAGCTCCCAAATTCAATCCAATGCAACAACCAAGCTATTTGTGAAGCACTCTGTTAGACATTAACTGATTGATTAACAAGACGGACACATAACCAACTATAACTCAGAATAGACAATGATAAGTACTATAACAGAAATGCTGATAAAGTTCTTTGATAGGGGGATGTGGAATCTGAAGAGGTTATTAAAGAGGGACAGAAAGTCACAAGGGGAGGCATCATGGAAGAAGACCTTGAAAGATGGAGGCATTCTGACATGAGAGATCATGGGGACAGTGTTAATGGTAAGAGAACAAAGGCAAAGAGGGTAAAAGTAGTGTCTAGTGGCTTGAGAGTAGAACACTTGAAAGAATTATAAAAGGAGATGAGTTTATAAATGTAGTTGGTGAATAGAGTATGGATGTTACACTGGGTGGGGGGTCTAAAATTCTTCAGGCAAAGAGGGCCAATCGCAGAAGATCTTCAAGTATCTGCAGAGTGTCATGAGTTGTGCAGAGTAGCTAGAGCTGTCCTATAGAAAGAATGTTCTGGTAGTAGTGGTGTAAAAGATAGATTGGAGGAAACAAGCCAGAGGCAAGGAATCCCACTGAGAGGTTATGGCCAAATTCTGAGTGTAATCATAGTGGAAAGGAAGGAAGTAATAAAGGAAAGAAATTGAAGCAAGAAATATTGGGAAGTAGAATCAATAGGACTTCTCAATAATTGGTTGTGAGAATTGAAAGAGGAAGAAATAAAAAACATTTTCAAGACTTTAATTTCGGAAAATGGTGACACCATTACCAAAGCTAGATATCACAGAAGGGAAGGAGGTTTGTATATGTGTACCTGTTTTGTGTACGTTACTAGGGTGGGGTGGGGGCATGGGCAAAGGGTGAAGAATGACCTCATAGCAGAGAGGAAATAAATGATGATGGGAAGTTTAGTGATGCAGTTTAAAAAGACAACCTTCTACAATGTGTGAATGTTAAGATACAATTTATACTATATTTAGAGTTTTAAAATCTTATTTATGTTTTTCTCATCACTAACTCTGAATCAGACCTATGTAAAATGAAAGTTTTAAAAATATCAATTAAATTGACCTTTATTTCCCTGACCATACCTTTTTAATAATCCTGAACCCTTGCCATCTAGACTTGCTGGTTTTTTTGCATTAAATAAGTGTAAGCTTTTAAGAACCAATTCTATAATCTGCAGAAAGTTCATTTTCTTTCATTTCCAGAAAACAGATTCTTGACTTGTACAGTCTCTACTTTCTTTTCTCTAAAGACATTGGAGAAGTAAATATTTAGAGAATATGCCCTTATCCTCTGACACAGGCTCTCTAATCTGCTTTTAAAACACCCTGCAATTTCTTTCATCTTAAAACTAGCCAGGCGATAGAGGAAGAAGTTGGATGTGATTGCTTGAAATCAAACATTTTTAGAAAAATATTAAGCACTTGTTTTTGAGTGAGATTCTAGCTGGTCAAAGAAGAGAAGCAAATGGCCTGACAACAGCATTCTTAAAGGATGGTTTCAGTGATTACAGTGCCCTAACAAATCTTTTTCCTCTGGCCTCTACGTTCTCAAATCAGGAATATTCCCTGACGGGTTCATCCCAGATTTAACATGATAAACAGCATGCACCAAGATAAGAAGGCATCAGGGAGCCTGAAATGACTCTAGGTTAACTATCAAAGCAAGAAATGCTCATTAAAGCTGTAACTTCCTTCCCCTAATTCAAGATGTTCGGGTATTAACTGAAGACTCTCAGTGATTGGGAGTAGAGCAGCAAAGACAAATCAACCAAAAAAAAGGAACAAAGAGAGCTGCGACTAAGGGAGAATATGGGATAAAGGGTCAAATAAAGATGAATGTTGCCCTTAAAGATATTCACACTTAAAAAAAGAAGAAATCATTATTCCACATGTTGCAGATCTTGCCTTCCCAACCACCTCTTCCTTATTCATTATTGTTCATGAAGCTCTAATTTTTTTCCCACTCCTCAGATGACTTAGTGTTAAGTCCTAATAAAGTTTACCAATAATCAAAAAAATTCAATTTTACTTCCCAATGATTGGCTTCAAAATGAATAAGCTATATTATTCTGTTCCATCAGATGAGGGGAAATCTACTGAGTGGCTTCTGGGTGAAGTTTCCTTGCTGCTGAGAAGAGGAGCACACAAAGGGATGTCCGTTACCCCTGTCCCCTTTTTCTTTGAGATGGTGTCAAGTCTGCATGTGATGACACCTAGAATTCGAGCAGCCATCACCTCATTACCGTTAAGGGTACTAGTCAAGGGCAGAGTCAGACGGCAGGGTGGAAACAAGAGCAGCTTGGATTCTTGAGGATTTCATTTAATTGCTGAATTAACCAATCTGGATGACACTGTTAAAATTACTATACTTCTAAATACTTCAGCATAAACATTGTGATATTATGTGAGTGTAACTTGGGTTGAGCTCTAAGCATTCTAATCAAAGATTCCCTGTCTAGGAGTGGTCAATGAACATGGCAATCAAGAACACAGGAGTGGATACTGGAACTCTGATCAGGAAGTCTAAACTCCAGAAGGGCTATTATAAGAACTTCTGTTAACTGTACCTTCCTCAGTAACCTACATTTTGCTAATTAACATACTAAATGTCAGAAAAGGGCTTTTAGTGATAAAAATAGCAGCCTGTTGACTAGCATGATGAATGTTAAAATTAAGCTCTCACTGGTGAAATTAAAGGTATTCAAGTTATGTGGATTAGCTAAAATCATTTTATAGATACTTCCTACTCTTTCATGAATAGAGAATAAGAATCTAGTAAGATCAGAAGCTTGTACTCCTTGGGATTTTGCCCCAGGCTAAATTCCTAAACAAGATAGTCTCCAGCCACACAATCTAAAATTCAGATTGTATGCAACCAGCTGTAAGGACTGTATGTAGAACCTTGTCTCAGGAATCTTAGAGATTGTCTTCAGTGATTCTCTTATACAAGATGGTGTGCTGAGGTGTTAAAGGGTTAGAGAGTTGGGACTTGTTCAAGCCTGGACAACAGATTCTGTGAACACCTTTCATTCATTTGCTCACTAATAAATGTTTAGTGCTGTAAATATCTGTAAGAGTGTCAGTGTACTTAAATTATTTTTCAACACTATCCAACTTTGGGGCTTCTTGTTTTGAGAATAATACTTTTTATTTATTGTATAAATCAGCTGATTCATGATTTCCTATTATTTGCTGTTGACAGCATCCTAACTTATGCATTAATTCCATACCAGCACCACCAGTTCTCCAGCTATCTCTGAGATTTAGGTCATAATTTGAGGGGCATGTGTTACAGAAAAGGTTTTTTTACTCAAAATTTAAAAAAAAATGTGTTGCAGGAGAAAAAGCAATAGGATGAAAATCATGAGATAAAGTTTGAGACCCCATCACATGACAGCCTTGGATATGTCATCCAACCTCTTTGAGGTTGAGCAACAGCCAAAGTAGAAAATGAGAAAGAATGAGTCAGACAGCATGGGTTTAATCCTGGCTTCATCACTTACTGGCTGTGTGAGCCTTCTATGCCTCAATTTCCTTTTCTATACAATGAGCTAGCACTTATTTCTAGAGTTGTTATGAGACTTAAATAAGACATACTCAATCCTTAGCACAATGCCTGGCATGGTAAACACTAAATAAATATCATCATTATAATCTCTAACATAATAGAAACAGTCTGAATGGTCACCTCATTCCTCTTCTTTCTAAAATTTTGCAATTTTACTTTCATTGTTATATGCTTCAAAGAAAACATTAGTGAAGAAAGGTAAAATTCATCTATTCTAAATTCAGTATCAATTGCTTGTGTTAGGCAATGCCATTCACTCCTTTATTTATACAAACATTTATTGAGTGCCTACTGTAAACAAGGCACTGTGCTAAACACAGTGGATATCTCTGAGGAGTTCTCAGTCCTACAGAAAAACCAGGAATATCTATTTTTTCCCAAAACTGAAATTTCTGCTACCCAGGTATCCTCCACTTTCACAATAGTTCTTTCTCAAAACAGGTCTTTAATACAAATTTGTGTTCCAACTTTGGATCCCTCATTCAACATGGAAATTAACATTCATCTCTTTGCCAGTGGTGAGGGAATGATAGCTGTGACTAATGAAAAGTCTGCAGAGAGTTAAGGAACAGGGAACCACTGCAATCACATTTTGGTGCCACTGTCCACAATCACAGTTAACTTGTAATCTGACAAAGTCACACTAGTGAGACCTCCTATACTAATGAAGTAAAGTGACAAAAGAGTATCTAGGACAAGCTACTTCTTTAAAATTAGTAACTCTTGCTTCCTCTCTTCTCCATAGGGCTCAGTTTAAATTTGCTCCTTAGCCAAGAAAGGCAATATTTTTCCCTCTAATCATGAAACACTGCTTATAGACTGATCCCCTTTAATCAGATGCATCTACTACGTGTGAGAGCACAGTGATTTTTGGCAACCTGAATAAAGCCCCCATGTGTTTGGAACCCACTATATTGTACACACTTGAAACACCATCTGTAGGCAGCCTTTTCCTCTCCAATTTGTCAGGATGAGCAGCAGGAGAGATTCATGAACTGAGATGCTTTGTTAACTGGCAGTCACACTGTCAGTACGAGTGGAACATCTGTATCAGCCAAACCTGGTGAAAATTCAAGTTAACTGAGTCTAGACACATACACAAGTGAGAATCCCAATGTCCTTAAAACAAAACCTGTGCCTCTAAAACCCCTAATTGATGTCCCTATATCTTAGCACTCACTGAAAGCACTGGGGTCACTTAAGTGTGAATCTCAAATCTGTGACTGCATCTTGGAGATGATCCTTAGATCTTTATATTGTTGGTGTCTTAAGGGAGTGTGGGAGGAAGCGAGAATCAGTGAACCTTATCCCTGTCCTGATCTTTCTTCACCTTTCTCCATGGTGAGAAAACAATGAATTATCTCAGCATGGACAGTAGTTAGAAATCTTCCCCTGAAATAATGTCTAAAGAAAAAGTGTTTATGATAGGAGGCTTTGTGACCAAAAATTTAAAAATTTTAAACTCAAAACCCTCTACTTCTGCACAAATTGAAACAGGTTGATCTTCTCCGTGTGATTCCTGAGTTTAGGTTTGTTAAGAAAGCCGGCTGAAGACTTCCAAAAAAATGTGTGTGTGTACCTAGGACAAATTGAACAGGTAGAATGGTAGCCAGCCAGTGAATCTATGTGGACTTAACCATGAGGCATATGGAGACTTCAGTTAATGATGGTTGCTGGGGAAAGGGAGTCAGGACAGGCCAGAGTCCATGGCTCAAAGTGTAACCAGTGCTCTAAACCACGGTTGCCAAAGTATCAGAGTGAACTCCGGCTCCAACCAGACCAGAACTAACACCTAACAGGCTAGTGATATAAGAGACAGGAGTTTCCCAGCTGTGAGTGGCAATTCTGGTTGAGAGAAAGATCTGAACTGGTTACCATAGGCACAGGAAGCAAGGAGCATTAAGAGATAACCAAGACACCCAGTCTTCCAATAAGTGAGCTGGTGTTAGAGCTCTGTTCCAGGTAGGTATTTGTAATGCAGACAGAGCACCTGAGGAGTTGAGTATATCACAGTGCAGATTGAGAAGAAAGCCACAATATGGTGGTCAGGTGATTAGGGGCTCATTTCAGGGACCCCCAGCTTATAGAAGCAAGATAAATTCCAAACCCCTACTTGTAGGAAGCAGAAGCATCCTATTATATGTATTGGCAGACTTGGCCAGTATTGGCCCAGGGACTAGGTGGTTCGAACCTGTCTACAACCCTCAATGAACGCTGCTGAGCAAGATCTGAAAAGGGAAGGACTGGCATCTGGCAGGACTTTGGTCCTGGACCTGTCCACACCCACAAGCATATTGCCCTTGGCCTAAGTCTTTCTTTATCTCCTCATTCTTGGTACTTGGCCACCACTCTACAAGCTGCAATGTATTACATTTTTCACTTTGAGAGTCCTGACTGTCTCTATACACACACCTGAGAAGACTGTCCTTAAAAAATTGTCCATCATCCCAATCCCAGCTCTCAGTCCGTAGTTATATTGACCCCACTCTCAGCATGAATATAATTATCCAGTGTAATCAGTGAACTCACACAATTATCAATAAATAGGAATAGTTAGGGTGGGGCCTTGCTTTAAGATGTCACAAATAACATTTTCTTCTCAAGTAATTAGAGAATAGAAAAATCTGGAGATAAAACAGTGGAATAATATTTCCATGAGTCATTGGCATACCTTTAAAATAACTTGTAATAAGTTTTGAGCTCTATAAATGTTTACCTATTTAGCAAATGCTGGAAAAAACATCAGAAACTTCGAGGATGAGGTCAACTCTCTGTAAGTGTGTCATTTCTGTTCCAAGTGATCTGTTGATGAATCAGCATGTTTAACAGGGTGAGTTAGTAAAAAAAATATTGGTTTTAGCTTGTAGTTCATTCACATCCACTCCTAAAAATGAGAACATGGTGTTCCTAAAAGAAAGAATCTTTCAACATGAGAGATTATGTTGATTAACTCATGAGGAAAGGGGGTCAAGAGGAAGCTACAAAGAGAAACATATGGGAAGGTTTTGGTGGGTTTAGGGGAGTAGCAGACATTGCACTCAGGGTATCTGGCAGGGCCGTGAAGAATGATTTGGTGCCCCCCCTTAACCCCCAGAAAAGCTGCACACCAGACTGAAACTGACAACCTCATCACAGATCACATGCGCAAGCAGGGCAGATGAAGAGTCAAAGAAGGCTTAGACAGTGGTGGTATCCCCAATGTCCAGTAGGGAGCAAAGTTGAGAACACCCTCTCTCCTCTCCTGGACTGCTTCAAACCCTCTCACTTTAGCATAGTTCTGAAGGAAAGGGAGTCACATTAATGACTGAGACTGAATTTCTGGGCAGCCCTGAAGAATCTCACTTTAAAGGCAAATGTAATTTGTTTTTGAAAAATGAAGGATTGTAAAAATTTTTTCATCCAAGTTTAGAGGATGGTAAGATTTATACCTACTGCCCATGTTACAGACTAAAAATATCTTCAAACTTTGTGTTTGTATAAGGACACAAATAAACCATCCTAAAAGGTAGTGGGAAAAGGTTTGCAGAAAAAGAATAAAGAAATGTAGGGGACCTCCCCTCCCGGGAGCCTGCGCAGCCCGCCACTGCCAGGGTCCCGTGATCCAGGGACAACTTCCCGGGGAGAACACACGGCACGCGTCAGGCTGGTGCAACATCACACTGGCCTCTGCTGCCGCAGGCTCGCCTGGCACTCCGTACCCCTCCCTCCCCTGGGCCTGAGTGAGCCACAGCCCCCGAATCAGCTGCTACTGTGGCCCTGTCCTGTCTGAGGGAAGAAAAGATGTCCTCAGGCGACCTACACACAGAGGCGGGTCCAAATACAAAGCTGAACCCCAGGAGCAGTGTGAACAAAGAAGAGAAAGGGAAATCTCTCCCAGCAGCCTCAGGAACAGCGGATTAAATCTCCACAGTCAGCTGGATGTACCCTGCATCTGTGGAATACGTGAATAGACAACGAAAGATCCCAAATTGAGGAGGTGGACTTTGGGAGCAATGATATATATATTTTTTCCCTTTTTCTCTTTTTGTGAGTGTTTATGTATATGCTTCTGTGTGTGATTTTGTCTGTATAGCTTTGCTTTTACCATTTGTCCAAGGGTTCTGTCTGTCCGTTAGTTTGTTTTTTGGGGTTTTTTTTGTATAGTTTTTAGCACTTGTTATCATTGGTGAATTGTTTTTCAGTTTGGTTGCTCTCTTCTTTCTTTCTTTCTTTTTTCTTTCTTTTTATTACTTCTTTAAAATTTTTAAAAATAATTGTTATTTTTTATTTTAATAACCTTTATTTTATTTTACTTTATTTTATTTTATTTTATCTTCTTCTTTCTTTCTTTCTTTTTTTTCTCCCTTTTATTCTGAGCCATGTGGATGACAGGTTTTTGGTGCTCCAGCCAGGCGTCAGGGCTGTGCCACAGAGATGGGAGAGCCAAGTTCAGGACATTGGTCCACAAAAGACCTCCCAGCTCCACATAATATCAAACGGCGAAAATCTCCCAGAGATCTCCATCTCAACACCAAGACCCAGCTCCACTCAACGACCAGCAAGCTACAGTGCTGGACACCCTATGCCAAAAAACTAGCAAGACAGGAACACAACTGCATCTATTAGTAGAGAGGCTGCCTAAAATCATAATAAGGCCACAGACACCCCAAAACACACCACCAGATGTGGACCTGCCCACCAGAAAGACAAGATCCAGCCTCACCCACCAGAACACAGGCAATAGTCCCCTCCACCACGAAGCCTATGCAACCCACTGAACCAACCTTAGCCACTGGGGACAGACAACAAAAACAACAGGAACTATGAACCTGCAGCCTGAGACCCCAAACACAGTAAGTTAAGCAAAATGAGAAGACAGAGAAACACACAGCACATGAAGGAGCAAGGCAAAAACCCACCAGACCTAACAAATGAAGAGGAAATAGGCAGTCTACCTGAAAAAGAATTCAGAATAATGATAGTAAAGATGATCCAAAATCTTGGAAATAGACTGGAGAAAACACAAGAAACATTAACAAGGACCTAGAAGAAATAAGAGCAAACAAACAGTGATGAACAACACAATAAATGAAATTAAAAATTCTCTAGAAGGGATCAATAGCAGAATAACTGAGGCAGAAGAATGGATAAGTGACCTGGAAGATAAAACAGTGGAAATAACTACTGCAGAGCAGAATAAAGAAAAAAGAATGAAAAGAATTGAGGACAGTCTCAGAGACGTCTGGGACAACATTAAACACACCAACATTCGAATTATAGGGGTCCCAGAAGAAGAAGAGAAAAAGAAAGGGACTGAGAAAATATGTGAAGAGATTATAGTTGAAAACTTCCCTAATATGGGAAAGGAAATAGTCAATCAAGTCCAGGAAGCACAGAGAGTCCCATACAGGATAAATCCAAGGAGAAACACGTCAAGACACATATTAATCAAACTATCAAAATTAAATACAAACAGAAAATATTAAAAGCAGCAAGGGAAAAACAATAAATAACACACAAGGAAATCCCCATAAGGTTAACAGCTGATCTTTCAGCAGAAACTCTGCAAGCCAGAAGGGAGTGGCAGGACATATTTAAAGTGATGAAGGAGAAAAACCTACAACCAAGACTACTATACCCAGCAGTGATCTCATTCAGATTTGATGGAGAAATTAAAACCTTTACAGACAAGCAAAAGCTAAGAGATTTCAGCACCACCAAACCAGCTTTACAACAAATGCTAAAGGAACTTCTCTAGGCAGGAAACACAAGAGAAGGAAAAGACCTACAACAACAAACCCAAAACAATTAAGAAAATGGTAATAGGAACATACATATCAATAATTACCTTAAATGT
Source organism: Balaenoptera physalus (assembly GCF_965194825.1). Taxonomy (NCBI): domain Eukaryota; kingdom Metazoa; phylum Chordata; class Mammalia; order Artiodactyla; family Balaenopteridae; genus Balaenoptera; species Balaenoptera physalus. The sequence goes on along the minus strand of NC_138890.1, from coordinate 94,528,608 downwards.
AAATGGATTAAATGCTCCAACCAAAAGACACAGACTGGCTGAATGGATACAAAAACAAGACCCGTATATACGCTGTCTACAAGAGACCGACCTCAGACCTAGGGACACATACAGACTGAAAGTCAGGGGATGGAAAAAGATAACCCATGCAAATGGAAATCAAAAGAAAGCTGGGGTAGCAATTCTCGTATCAGACAAAGTGGACTTTAAAACAAAGACTATTACAAGAGACAAAGAAGGACACTACATAATGATCAAGGGATCAATCCTAGAAGAAGATATAACTATTGTATTTATGCACCCAACATAGGAGCACCTCGATACATAAGGCAAACACAAACAGCCATAAAACGGGAAATTGACAGTAACACAATCATAGTAGGGGACTTTAACGCCCCACTTTCACCAACGGACAGACCATCCAAAATGAAAATAAATATGGAAACACAAGCTTTAAATGATACATTAAACAAGATGCACTTAATTGATATTTATAGGACATTCCATCCAAAAACAACAGAATACACATTCTTCTCAAGTGATCATGGAACATTCTCCAGGATAGATCATATCTTGGGTCACAAATCAAGCCTTGGTAAATTTAAGAAAATTGAAATCGTATCAAGTATCTTTTCCGACCACAATACTATGAGACTAGATATCAATTACAGGGAAAAATCTGTAAAAAATAAAAACACATGGAGGCTAAACAATACACTACTTAATAACAACAGATCGCTGAAGAAATCAAAGAGGAAATCAAAAAATACCTAGAAACAAATGACAATGAAAACACAACGAACCAAAACCTATGGGATGCAGCAAAAGCAGTTCTATGAGGGAAGTTTATAGCAATACAATCCTACCTCAAGAAACAAGAAACATCTCAAATAAACAACCTAACCTTACACCTAAAGCAATAGAGAAAGAAGAACAAAAAACCCCAAAGTTAGCAGAAGGAAAGAAATCATAAAGATCAGAGCAGAAATAAATAAAAAAGAAATGAAGGAAATGACAGCAAAGATCAATAAAACTAGAAGCTCGTTCTTTGAGAAGATAAACAAAATCGATAAACCATTAGCCAGACTCATCAAGAAAAAAAGGGAGAAGACTCAAATCAATAGAATTAGAAATTTAAAAAGGAGAAGCAACAACTGACACTGCAGAAATACAAAGGATCATGAGAGATTACTAAAAGCAATTGTATGCCAATAAAATGGACAACCTGGAAGAAATGGACAAATTCTTAGAAATGCACAACCTTCCAAGACTAAACCAGGAAGAAATAGAAAATATGAACAGACCAATCACAAGCACTGAAATTGAAACTGTGATTTAAAATCTTCCAACAAACAAAGCCCAGGACCAGATGGCTTCACAGGCGAATTCTATCAAACATTTAGAGGAGAGCTAACACCTGTCTTTCTCAAACTCTTCCAAAATATAGCAAGGGAGGAACACTCCCAAACTCATTCTATGAGGCCACCATCACTCTAATACCAAAACCAGACAAAGATGTCACAAAGAAAGAAAAATACAGGCCAATATCACTGACGAACATAGATGCAAAAATCCTCAACAAAATACTAGCAATCAGAATCCAACAGCACATTAAAAGGATCACACACCATGATCAAGCAGGGTTTATCGCAGGAATGCAAGGATTCTTTAATATACGCAAATCAATAAATGTGATACACCATATTAACAAATTGAAGGAGAAAAACCATATGATCATCTCAATAGATGCAGAGAAAGCTTTTGACAAAATTCAACACCCATTTATGATAAAAACCCTCCAGAAAGCAGGCATAGAGGGAACTTTCCTCAACATAATAAAGGTCATATATGACAAACCCACAGCCCACATCATCCTCAATGGTGAAAAACTGAAACCATTTCCACTAAGATCAGGAACAAGACAAGGTTCCCCATTCTCTCCACTATTATTCAACATAGTTTTGGAAGTTTTAGCCACAGCAATCAGAGAAGAAAAAGGAATAAAAGGAATCCAAATCGAAAAAGAAGTAGTAAAGCTGTCACTGTTTGCAGATGACATGATACTATACATAGAGAATCCTAAAGATGCTACCAGAAAACTACTAGAGCTAATCAATGAATTTGGTAAAGTAGCAGGATACAAAAATTAATGCACAGAAATCTCTCACATTCCAATACACTAATGACGAAAAATCTGAAAGTGAAATTAAGAAAACACTCCCATTTACCATTGCAACAAAAAGAATAAAATATCTAGGAATAAACCTACCTAAGGAGACAAAAGACCTGTATGCAGAAAACTATAAGACACTGATGAAAGAAATGAAAAATGATACAAATAGATGGAGAGAGATACCATGTTCTTGCATTGGAAGAATTCCCATTGTGAAAATGACTAGACTACCCAAAGCAATCTACAGAATCAGTGCAATCCTATCAAACTACCAATGGCATTTTTCACAGAACTAGAACAAAAAATTTCACAATTTGTATGGAAACACAAAAGACCCCAATAGCCAAAGCAATCTTGAGAAAGAAAAACGGAGCTGGAGGAATCAGGCTCCTGGACTTCAGACTATACTACAAAGCTACAGTAATCAAGACAGTATGGTACTGGCACAAAAACAGAAATATAGATCAATGGAACAGGACAGAAAGCCCAGAGATAAACCCATGCACATATGGTCACCTTATGTTTGATAAAGGAGGCAAGAATATACAGTGGAGAAAAGACAGCCTCTTCGATAAGTGGTGCTGGGAAAACTGGACAGGTACATGCTAAAGAATAAAATTAGAACACTCCTGAACACCATACACAAAAATAAACTCAAAGTGGATTAAAGACCTAAATGGAAGGCCAGACACTATCAAACTCTTAGAGGAAAACATAGGCAGGACACCCTATGACATAAATCACAGCAAGATCCTTTTTGACCCACCTCCTAGAGAAATGGAAATAAAAACAAAAATACACAAATGGGAGCTAATGAAACTTATAAGCTTTTGCACAGCAAAGGAAACCATAAACAAGACGAAAAGACAACCCTCAGAATGGGAGAAAATATTTGTAATTGAAGCAACTGACAAAGGATTAATCTCCAAAATTTACAAGCAGCTCATGCAGTTCAATATCAAAAATACAAACAACCCAATCCAAAAATGGGCAGAAGACCTAAATAGATATTTCCCCAAAGAAGATATACAGATTGCCAACAAACACATGAAAGAATGCTCAACATCATTAATCATTAGAGAAATGCAAATCAAAACTACAATGAGATATCATCTCACAGCAGTCAGAATGGCCATCATCAAAAAATCTACAAACAATAATTGCTGGAGAGGGTGTGGAGAAAAGGGAACCCTCTTGCACTGTTGGTGGGAATGTAAATTGATACAGCTACTATGGAGAACAGTATGGAGGTTCCTTAAAAAACTAAAAATAGAACTACCATACGACCCAGCAATCCCACTACTGGGCATATACCCTGAGAAAACCATAATTCCAAAAGAGTTATGTACCAAAATGTTCACTGCAGCTCTATTTACAATAGCCAGGACTTGGAAGCAACCTAAGTGTCCATCAAGAGATGAATGGATAAAGAAGATGTGGCACATATATACAATGGAATATTACTCAGCCATAAAAAGAAACGAAATTGAGTTATTTGTAGTGAGGTGGATGGACCTAGAGTCTGTCATACAGAGTGAAGAAAGAGAAAAACAAATTCCGTATGCTAACACATATATATGGAATCTAAAAACAAAACAAAACAAAAAAAACAATTCATGAAGAACCTAGGGGCAAGACGGGAATAAAGACAGAGACCTACTAGAAAATGGACTTGAGGACATGGGGAGGGGGAAGGGTAAGCTGGGACAAAGTGAGAGAGTGGCATGCACATATATACACTACCAAATGTAAAATAGATAGCTTGTGGGAAGTAGCCGCATAGCACAGGGATATCAGCTCGGTGCTGTATGATCACATAGAGGGGTGGGATAGGGAGGGTGGGAGAGAGGGAGACGCAAGAGGGAAGAGATATGGTAACATATGTATATGTATTACTGATTCACTTTGTTATAAAGCAGAAACTACCACACCATTGTAAAGTAATTATACTCCAATAAAGATGTTTAAAAGAAAAGAAAAAAAGAAAGAAATGTAGGAGAATGACTTCTCCATGGTGCCCTGGCAACTTTGCAAAGATCCACATGAGGCTTGAACCAGAGCCGTTCTGTGGCAGGAGGCCTTGTGATACTCCTAGAACAGAGGTGAATGGGAGGTTGAGGAGGTGTTACTTCAGGGCCGTCTCCCACCTGCCTTTCTGTCTCTCCCAGGAGGCTGTCAGGAGACAGTTTCTCATTTCTTCTGATGAAGTATGAGGATTTTGGCCACGCTTCCTGCAGGGTATAATGGCAGGCCATCAAACCACTTAGCTTCCGTCCAGAATGGGCTGCTCAGCAACAGGGTAACCAAGACATCGTCCTCTTTGGTGTGTAGGAATAGGCCCTGGTAGCTGGCATCTTTTGTTACTCTTCCTTCTGTGTAAGTAATAAACTCTCTAAATCTATAAGTGGTTTGTTGTCAAATCAGTCAGGTCTTGGCCTTGGCCTTGCCTTGTCATCTGTGCTTTCCAGGAGAAAAAAAAAATGTAAAAAGTACTACCAAAGTTTAGAAAAGAAGCATGGAAAGCTATACAAGAAATTCATTTTACAGGAAAGTTCTTAGCAGCAGTAGGAAAAATGCAGTAAAGGAAATGGTCCTTGTTTTTAACTCCCACTGTGTCTACACCCCTGAAATACGTGCACCATCCCTCACTAAGTGAACACTGTAGTGTGGTCTCTCAAGCAGGCTGAAGTAGATAGTCGTACCTGAACAAGGGAGTGCCAGCAATAACCAGGACTAGAGGTCATGATGCCTGCACGGAAGCATACTGGTTGTTCTCCCTGTTCTTAACTTTTTTCATTATTGTTTTTTCTATTTTAATGTTCAATGTAATGAGATAGAAATAAATTTTATTAAAAGTAGATTCTTTTTCTTTTCTTGTTCCTATATTCCAATTGACATAATGAAGGTTGGGATAATGACAGGAAAAGGCTTTAAGCCAGGGGAGAGTACAAGTTTCTAAAACTATGTTTTCTCCTTGCCCATATAAACAGAGTCAAACCTCAAGAAAATGCCTTGGATTTGTTTTTAATATTCTCTCTGCAGAAAACTCTAAACCATGGAGGAGGCATAATCACAGTGAAAGGGCAGCACTGTAATTGACATACTATTAATATTTACTAAACTCATGTGACAGACTTTGTGTTATGTGCTTTACTAAAAAACAAAAGCAAAAACAAAACAACAACAACAACAAAAAACACACAAGCAAAAATCTTATTTCTTATGACAACTTTTGTGGGATAGTTGTTCGTAGACCCTCTTACCACATTCTTTCACATCTATTTAGTTTGGCTGGTGACAGAGACAAAGAAGAAAACCAGAAATTTAGACAGAGAGAGAAAAACCTTAGAATACACACACACACACTCATATACACAAACATACATAAATTTTGGCATTTGACTTATCTCAAGGAATACGATATAAGTGAGAGTGTTCATGTTTTTAAGATAACATCTAGAATAAAATTTCAATTAAAGAACACCTTAGGTTGCTTCCGTGAAATATGCTTTCCTAAAGGAAATGTAAATGTATTCTTTTTCATATGAGACAGTATTCTTTCTTCTGAAGTATAGTTCCCATATGCTTTTGCCTATTGAGTGACTAAGAGTGAACTTCATTTACACTTTCATTATTCCTTTAGAAAGATTAAGTTGTTGCCACCACTCAGTAAAGATTTGTAGCAAATTTGCTTTCACCTATACTGAGAAACAAACTAACAATAACTCTTAATCCAGAAGTTACTATTGTTTCTGTATGTACCACCCCATCCCCCAGCCCACCAGCAACAGTGACTGATAGATGTTATTATGAAGTAAATGAAAGCAAAACGGAAATGAAGCCAAACAAAGCCTGTGAACATGAATTTTCTCACCCTGCCTTTGACACCCTAGCCTCAATTAAATGCTCTGACTTGAATTGAATTGAATGATGAAATATTACATGTGCCATTAAGTTGTTACAAAATGCCTTTGGTTTTAAATCAAATGTCTCAGACAGAAAAGCACAGAATATTCAATCATTCATTCACTCACCAGCAAATATTTCTTGAGCCCTTACTATACGCCAGGCTCAGCCAATTAAAAAAACAAACAAAAACTAGGAACTGCTGCTGAGTTTGGATTATTGACAATAGCTCTAAGGCCTTCTTAAGTAGCCTAGGAAATGAGAAAATATCTCCAGAAAGCTGAACTCTCTACTCTTAACTCCAGTGAATTTAGAAGAAAACTACTGTGGCTCTAGAAGAAAAACTCCATGTACTATGTTCTTAGTGGAAATTCCTCCATTTTCTATTTGTCACTAGGTAAAGGAAAGGCAACATAACTTCATTAGTGAGTCAGCTGGTTAGAGCACTTAAATATTCTTACGTAGGCCAGAAGACACAGGACAAAGAGATCACTGCTGTTCCAAAAACTTGCCAAGTATGGTGATATTCCAGATTTCAGGAGTGAAAAGAATGTACAGTTCTACAATGTATTAATAATAAGAGTGCAAAAACAAAAGTAGCTGTTGATTTATTAGTCATTTTTTTAATGTGCAAGTCATTGTGCAGAGAGCTCTGCTTATAATCCTGACTCTTGTGTAAATAAGGAAAGGTATCTTCTGACTCTACACAATAAAGGCACAACACATTTTTCACTAGGAAACTCTATTTCCTTATCTATATCTTTACTGGGATGCTTGGGCAGCCCTGTGAAGATGTGTAAGACCAGAACTACCTTACACGTATGACTCAAGAAACACAGGCCCATGAAGAGGTCACTTACATATTTGGCAACAGAGACATTCAAAATACAAATTATCATCAAACCAACCAATTAGAGCAATAGTTGTCAACTGAGGGTGACTTGGCTCTCAGGGGACATTTGGCAGTATCTGGAGGCATTTCCGCTTATCACAACTGGTATAGTGTTGCTCATCTAGTGGTAAAGGCCAGGGATACTGCTGAACATATTACAGGCACACGACATCCCCCATGGCAAAGAATTATATGGCTCCAGATTTCAATAGCTCCAGGATTGAGAAACCCTGAGTTAGACGAATGGCACCATGAGTGTGGTGAACACCGACTCTTCACTGATTGTCACTCAGGCTGCTAAGAGTATAAAGTGCATAAGGAAAGTTACACTAAGAACAAATGTTTAATGTTTCTGCTACTGAACATGTAAGGATAGCTTTACTGATTACAAATAGAAAATGTGCAAAAATTCCTGAGATAACGAGCAGGAAAAAAAGGGGGGGAGGTTATAAGGATATCCAATAGTCTCCCATCTTTAGAGTAATAATTGACTGTAGGAAACAGACTCTAGAACTTTTATCTTCTGTGCTCATATCAGCTACATCCAAATTATTTATTGAATGTCCATGATGTACAGAGCCCTAGAGAAATTTAAAAGTATGAAACTTTTTAACTTTCAGAAGAAATGGAAGACATGTTCCAGCCATCAAGTTCATTGACCTCACCTGTGCTTTATCACCTTCCCTCCTTTGGTGTACCGTTGTGAGAAAAAAGCTAAAATTCTGCCAAATAACATTCACTTAGACATAGTGCCTGGGCTATCAGTTAATAAGATAATAATTGTTATAACCTTCAAAGCAACATGACTATATTACAAACTTTGAAATTACTAAAGATTTGATTCAAGATTTAACATCTAAATACATCATTTTCTTTGTTTAAAATCTAGGTCCATTTTTCCCCCTTGGGAATACTGAAGAGAGGTGACACATTTTGCATTGTGTGGATTTGGATTTGAAACCACACACACATTTGTGCACACACACATGAGCCTAGAATTATTGCCATTTTTCAGAATATTGCTAACACCACAAATTACTACTCTCTACTCTGATACCCAATTTTTTAAGTTACATATATTTCTGTTGCCTAACTTCAGCACGTTAGAACTGAGAAGTAATAGGGAGATTTGGTTTCTTTCTCTTTTTTCTTATTTAGAAGTAGAGGAAAAAACATAATTCCATTTTATTTTTAATCTTGAATATTCTTTAACAATATTAAAATAATTTGTTAAGGCTGTCTGAAAAACAAATAAGGAGAGCTCTGCTTTCCTTGGAATATCAGTGTCCTCAACTTGGACAGATTATATGATTCTTCATGTTAAGCCTCAGAAAGGGAGCTACCATTTGAACTTCAAAACAATGGTCTAATTTGTTTCTGAACTGCAGTCCAGCTCTAAATATGACACAGTGCCAGGCATCATATTTGATTTTAGTCTGGGTCAAGTTATTTAATGGAATTTTAGAGATTAAGGAAGACAGAAATCGCTTCATGTATACAGGAAACTAGAGATGTAGTAACTTGTTACAGAAACATGATTGCTTTAATCTTTCTTTCAAATGCTACTGTACACAAATTGCATACATATTTAACAAAGATTTAAACATTTAGCCAACATTAACAAATATTTGCTAAAAGTATTATTATTTCTGCTAAATCTGTTAAATGATCCAGCTAACTAAATGAGTAATTTTTCAGAATATTTATACATGTCAACCCTAGTATATAACACCTACAGTACAGTACATTAATTCTCTAAAGTGTCTTCATAGGTCAATGGAATAATAAACCCTAGTCTTTCATCATAAAGATAGAATGCTGATGCAATTTTCTTGTGACTCTAAACCATATGACTTCTACCCTGAAAATATCAAACAATTTATACTTCAAAGATAAATTATCAACACATAGATTATGCTTCCTAGTGTTGGGAAATGTGAAATAACAATGAGGCAGTGGTCAGAAAGCTATATTTCTGTTTATATTATGTTACAGACATGAAACTAAACCCTGGGACTTAAAGAAAAATTCAGATGGTTTTAGAGCATTTATATCTATGCCTCTTTCTTTTGTTCCAGTTTATTTGGTTTTCATAAGATCCTGTTTATGAGAACCTTTTCTGTAGAGTGCCTTTAGTTTTCTTGATCTAGTGACATGAAAACTAGATGAATATAAAGGATATGGTGAGGGGGAGAAGAAATACCATTCATTTGAGACAATATAAAATTTCTTCCTCTACCAAATTATAGAATTAATGATTTTTGACAATAATTCCAGGACCAAAGAAATTCTTTAAGGGCTAATAGAAAAATATATCTGGTTGTTTAACTTGTCCTCATTTATTATAAACCCAAAGGTTCTAACTACAGTGGACAGAATTTTTTTTATTCTACAGAAAGAGAGAATTAACAGTTTAAATTACCTCTAATATATCCCCTACAAATAAAAATACTAGTACGAAGCAAAATCATAAACCCAATATTAGCACATCTTACTATCATAGAAATTAAATAGATTTATAAACCACTGCGTGTAATTTTAAGTATATTCTTTTGATATGTATTGTTATACCAGCTTATAAACACTCCTTCCAAATATTTATTGCACACCTACTATGTACCAGACATATTGGTAGCCTTAGCAATGCATGGCTTACCTCTAACCTAGCACTTTTCACATATTACAAGAATGATTCATTCTCTTATCTGCCTTTTCAAGTAGACTTATGTTTCTTAAAAGCAAAATCACTGTCAGCACAGTCCTTGCCAGTAACGACTTCCCAGAGAAGGAAATATTTGAACAAAATTTCAAAACTCCCTAATGGTAATTATACTATTAATAATAATTATAATACTAAGAAAGAGGAGGGAAAGGAGAAGGGGAAATCTGAAGGGATTCCTAATTGCCAGTGTTTCTTTTCCTGTTTAATCCTTATCATAATTCTATGAGGTAGGTAACATTATAGACCTCATTTTACTTATTAGTAAATCAAGATGCAAAGGCATTAAGTAACTTGATCAAAGTTGTCTGAGAAATAGAAGTGACTGGGTGGAGAGAGGCAGAGGAGGGAGAGAGTGGTGTCTATGGCCCATCCGTCAGGGGCATTTGGGTATGAATATATGGTCCTTGGAGGCCAGGGTATGGAATGTAGACATAGATTAGGAGTCCTTCACTTACATGTGATAGTCAAATCCTTTAACACCTTTAATGAGGACAACAAAGAAGAATAAGATAGGGTGAGTAGAATAGTTAAAGAATACAGAGGGGAGAGTATCATGAAAACAACCAAAGAAGGAAATGATGTCAAGAAAGAGTGATTGAAGTGTCAGATTCTGCGAGAGAGATGAAGTAGGATGAGAAGGGAAAGTACACAATCATTTGAGAACTAGGGGTCAATTTGTAAAGTCATAGAATTAACTTTTTAAGCTCAGAGCTCTGGAAAGAGACAATGCAGACATGGAGTGAAAACTCTTCTCTCAAGCAACTTGGATACAAAGGAAAGAATGTAGAAGTAAGGACAATGTAAGATAAAGACATTTTATGCGTTTAAGATAGGAGATATGTAAATATGTGTATACAGTGAGGATAATTCAGTAACTTCCAGCAACAAGGGAGAGATATGAGATGGAGAAAGGAGGTAACTAATACAGGATGTTGGGGATCATGGGGTCCAGAGCAAAAGTGGAGAAATTGGAAAGAGCTGGAGCCCCTGCAAGGGAAAGCCTCTGAAAAAAATGTGGATGAGTTATGCCATAGCTAAGTAATTAAACAAGTAAACATGCTGGAAAAGAATATACGCCCTTCATATTAGAAACAGCTAATCTCCTAATACATACAGGGCTCCTTGAACTCCATAAAAATATTACCAACAATCAATAAATACAGACATACTATATGAGCAGACAGTTCACTGGAAAGCAAATACAACTGGCTCTTAAACCAACATATAAAAAGAAACGTAACTTCACTCACAACAAGAGAAATGCAAATGAAAAGTATATGGAGGGTTATATGTATATGTATAGCTGATTCACTCTGTTATAAAGCTGAAACTAACACACCATTGTAAAGCAATTATACTCCAATAAAAATGTTTTTAAAAAAAGTACATGGAGATACTGCTTTTAACCCATAAAATTGGCAAAAATGCAAAAGTTTGACAACTTTGAGCTCCTATGTTACTGTTGAAACCTTAAGGAAGGGAATTTTGCAAAATATAAAAACTACAAATTCATTAACCCTTTATCTTCAATCCCATTTCTGGCAGTTTATCCTATACTGAACCAAAAAAAGGGCTTGGGCTGCCAGGATTCCTTTCATTTTTCAGATTCTGTAACTTCTTGGACCCCAAAACTCATGTCATTTGAAACACTTCCTGTTTTTTAGTAAGAAGATATTTATATCACTCACGTACAAAATAACATATATACAATGTTATTTGTTGCAACATTGTTTACAATAGTAAAAGATTAGAATTTCTTGTGTCCATCAATACTGAAATGATTAAATAGCTTATGATACAGACTATGTAGCTATAAAAAGGAAATTATATATATATAATTTATTATATATATGTATATTCTGTGTAGTGGTATATTATCACAGTATATGATATAGGGTAGATGGTTAAAAAATGTTTTTAAAGCATTATGCAAAACAATGAATATAGTAGCCTTCATATGTGAAAGAAAAGGGGAAAAGTAAGTTTATATATTTGTATAAGTTTGTATTTATATGAAGAAACACAGGTAAAAACCTAAACAAAGGTTACCAAAATAGCAAGAAAGGGAAAAGGGTTAATGAGAACAGATGTGAGAATTAGACTTCTCAGTGTATAGCTTTTTACATCAACCTGATTTTTGAATTACTATGTTAGCTATTAAAAAAATAAGGGCACTGAAATAAAAATGAAACAAAATCTATTGTTTGCACTCCTAACCCGTTTCATGATCTAATTAGTGAATGCTGCATAAAAGTCGTTCTCAGGCATAATGCTCCAAAACATTTTGTCTCTATCAGATATGAAGTATTCTGTATGATAAAATATTAAAGCTTAGGAATGATTTAAAAAATAAATTATAGTAGAGCCAATGTTTTCTCCAATACTCTCATGCACTTGATGTCCAATGTGCTTTCTTGACTAGGAGAGAAAGAGGAGGGATTACAACTGCTTGCTGGGAATTTGGAAGTTGTTTTTTAGGTCTCTAATGGCTACAGGGAAGTCCATAAACTGGAGGTACCTTGGGAATGTGACTCATATGTAAATATTATGGTCACATTGATTGCGGAACGGCAACAAGGTTAGCAAATGCTGCTCGAGTGTACCGAAAAAAACAAAAAAATAGATACTTAATCTACAAATCTCAAATTGTTGGTATCACACTCTTACAACGTGAGACAATTCCTAGCAATTTCTACCATCAAAACAGGAAATACAAGTGCTCACCAACACATTAACCTGAAACCCAGAAGGACATCAACTGTCCAGTTCCCTTTTGTTCATGTTCTGAACTCCTTGGACACAAAGTCCAAGTCTTTGGAAATACACTTTGCTTTTTAGTAAGAAGAAGAATACAGTAGTCCCCTCTTATCTGGGGGGATACATTCCAAGGTCCCCAGTGGATGCCTGAAACCTTGGATAGTACCGAACCTTATACATACTATGTTTTTTCCTATACACACATACCTATTTTAAAGTTTAATTTATAAATTAGGCACAGTAAGAGATTAACAAGAATAACTAATAATAAAAAAGAACAATTATAACAACATACTGTAATAAAAAAGTTATATGAATGTGGTCTGTCTCTCAAAATACCTTATTGTCCAAATTTAATACCTTTTCCATCTGAACTAAGCACTTATCACGGAACCGGGGCCGTGACTTTTGCAGTCTGAGGTGCGATAGCAAAACTAGCACGAATTTCTTTTCCTTCTTCACAATTTCAGAGTTAGAAGATTCGTTCTTACCATAGATCTTAGCAACCTCGGCACACGATTTTTTTTTCCTCTTCTTATTAAGGCAAGAACTTTCACTTCTCACTTAAAGGAAGCACTTTACGGCTTCTCTTTGGCATATCCGAATTGCCAGCATCGCGACTCTTGCACTTTGGGGCCATTTTTAAGTCAAATTAGAGTTACCTGAACACAGCGCTGCCACAGCGCTACCTCGACAGTAGATCTGGTAAGCAAGATGGCGGCTGAGCGACTAACGGGCGGGCGGGAGCGAGACCGCGCGAGATTTCATCGCGCTATTCAGAACAGCGGCACAATTTAAAACAGAAATGTTTTTCTTCTGGAATTTTCTACCAAATCCTTTCAGTCGAAAGTTGACTGCGGGTAATTGAAACCGCAGAAAGCAAAACCGCGGATCGGAGGGGACTTCTATATTTACTCTTGAAACCATAAAGTTCCATAAGCCAAATAATTTTTTTAGTTTTGTATCCAAATAAATTCTGAGGGAGAGAAAAGGAATCACTTTTCATAGAAGTTATTTATATATCAGTCCCAAAGAATAAGTACTTTCAACTCTGCTGCGAAAAACTCTCAGCTAGTGGAAATTCTGCCCCAGACATTTTCCTCCAAAAAGTGCAAAATAAATGAACAAAACCTGTCTCAGTATGTGTGACAGCTTGAATTCTCAGTAGCAGCCTTAATTTAGAGTTGCAAATTAACTTAGCTCTGTATACCCAAGAACTAAAAGAAATCGAATAGTAAATAAGTGAGAATTTACCTCCCAAATGGAAAAATTGATCTACAGCACCAGGTCTGATATGATTCCTTAATATGTAAGATTAAGGATTTGGGACTAGATTAAGTCTACAGTTCTCACTATTTTAAACATTCTATGATCCTTTTTCCTCTTGGTTGAGCTAGGAAACAAAGCTGCATTTTCAGGGGGTCCTAACTCATGAGACCAACATCTCAAGTCATGCTACTCACTGCAATAGACAAGAAAATACAAGGTTTAAACTTTTATGCCAAGAAGAATTTTCAGAAACATATTCTTGAATGTAGGGGAGCCCTTCACAAAGCAGAGCTTTGAGAAATGAGAATCTTCTTTTTGTTCCAAGTTTTTCTGGGCTTCAGAAGCGTTATCATTGTTTGTAAGGTTTCTTTTCACAATCCAAGCTGAGAAATACCATTATGAGGGGAAAAAAATCAGAGTAGGCTAGCAGTGTTCCTCTAAGGTGGTCTGCAACTTTTGCCCTTTCTTAAGTGAATATTGAAAAATCTGGAAAAAAAAAAAGCACAGCTGGAAGAAAATAGGTTTTATCTCTTTATTAACTTTAGATGTTTCTCACAGGAAAGAGAAAGAGATTGCTGGCAGAAAATAATGAAAACACAAGGGCTGTGCTGTGTACTGGACGAATTGCTCCTGAGACAATAAAGGTGAAATGCAGATAAGGAACATCAAGATGCAGCCTATTTGCTTTTTTATTTAAAGAAAATTATGTTTCCATTCTATTCCTATCCATCCTGGCTATGAAGCAACTGTCAACCCAGAGATCTGGAAGCTCCAATTAAATAATGCAGACTTAATTACTTCGGTGCCCTTTAGGTATCTAGTGCATACTGTAGATGATTGCACTGTTATTTTATCACTGGGAGATACAAAATAATAAGTCCATCTTTAAAAGACATGGCCTTAACAGGACTAGTATTTTTAATTTAGTGTCCAGAGTACTGGAATAAAGGAAATTGCTAAATATAACCTACAGTAGAAATGTGCATACAGTTAGTCATTGCAAGCACTAAATCACTTGGGGTATTTCTTTCAATGCTGCATGTTAACAGAAGCAGATTTCCTACCTGAAATGAGAACTTTATAATAGTCATACTGTTATTAGAAAAGGAAGGAACTTCTTGGGCCATCTCTGTGCCATGCAGTCCACTGAAACCACAATATCAAACATTTCATCCATTTTAAGATACATTTTATCACATTTTAACATGTATCAAATCAAAATGCATCTTAGGTTAGGGAGTGAATCAGTTTAATTGGCAGTGTTTTCTTTTTTTCTTTCAACATAACATAACAGTACATCTTTGTCATCATGATAAATGGTAGATTATTCATGACTTTGTTGTCTCGTATGGTAAGAACCAGTCTTAAGAGAGCATTACTTATTTCATGGAATGCGCCAAACAGATAAAGAATTAAACGCAGCATATGTGTTCTCCTAGCACTAAAGGATACTGATGACAAAACACAAGGTAGAGACCACAACACAGTATCCTGTGGTAAGCTGAATATTGGCTTCCAATAGAGGTCCACATTCTGACCCCCAGAATCAGTGACTATTTTACTTTACCTGTCAAAAGGAATTTTGCAGGTGTGACTAAATTAAGGGTGTACTATAGGGAGATTATCCTGGATCATCTGGGTGGGTCCAATGTAATCATAAGGGTCCTTATAACAGGGAGGCTGGAGGATGAGAGTTAGACAAGCTTAAAGCATGGAAGAAAAGGTTAGAGGGATGTACCTTGAAGCTGGATAAAGGGCCCATGAGCCAAAGAATGAAGCGATCCTTTAGAGGCTGGAAAAGGCAAGGAAACAGATTTTCCTCTCAAGCTTTCAGAAGAAATGTAGCTCTGCCGACACTTTGATTATAGCCTGTTAGACCCATTTCAGATCTCTGACCTCCAGAACTGTAAGAGAAATAAATCTGTGTTGTTTGTAGGCCTCTAACTTTGTGTTTGTATAATTTTTTTACAGCAGCAGTAGGAAATTAATACAATCCTCTATAAGAAGTATCCTCTGAAAAATACAAAATATGTTTACAATCCTTCTGGTTAGTCTCAAAATACATGCACATATTAGTAATTTTATTCCTATTTTATAAAAAGATGCAAAGCTCAAAAAAAGATGAAACAACGAATGGATAGAAGGATGAACAGATAAGTAAGTATATAATAAAGCAAAAATAGCAACATGCTAATTGTAGAATCTAGAAAGTAGATATGTGGCTGTTTATTGTACACTTTTTCTTTTAACTTTTCTAAATTTTTAAATACTTTATAATAAGATATTGGAAGGGGGAAATGATGCATATTTGACAACCTTAAAATAGAGCTGATGTCATTCTGTAAAAAAAAAAAAATAGCTTTAGCCAAATGACTGTAAAAGTATAAGCTTCTGCATGGCTAGTACCGTGTAATTGGGTTAAATTACAACTCTTGTATTAGTCCTAATTTTCAGTCATGCAGTTTTTAATATATAAGTTAGAAAACTTAAATGAAAAACTGTGTTTTTTTCTTCATTAAAAATAATTTTTTTACTAAAAAAGAACTTCAAAGATGGTAAAAGAAATCACATGGAGAATTTAACAATACGTACAGAGGGATATGCTTGTTGGCACTCTTATGCTAGCAAAAGAACTCTAAAAGAGCCTTAGTGTTTCCCAGTCCTAGGGAAAAATGTGAAGTAGAAATATGCCTTTGCTTCTCTTCCTGTCTCTCCACCAGTACCCACTCTCTTGACTTCTCCCTCTCTCTCTCTCTCTACAGAAGGATTTGCTCTGTATCAGGGTTGGAAAATGAACAGTAGTTATTCCTCACACCCAGTTTGTTCTTTACCAAGATGGCTTCCTTTTAACCGGCTTCTCTTAAAATTTTTAGTGCCTTCAGTATCTACATGAATGAGTTCCAGGTCCTACCACGTGCCGTACAGTATCTCTGAATTTCTGAAACAAGAAGCCAGACCTGCTTCCAAAATCAGTTCATGAAGTTAGCAGTGCAGGCTCTACATGGTCACTAGCTCCTGCTACCTGGTTAATAAGTGAAATCATGTAGAAACTGTAAAGTAGGCTATTGTTTTTGGATTATTTCCATGTCTTCTTATTCCCACTTAAGCTTACAGTCTACAGCACTGCTTCTGAAATTTTAGGAAAAGTAAAACAATTAATAGGAACAATAATGTATAAAACTTTTATCCCACCTTTACATTCAAGGACTGATTTTAATGATCAGACTTATATCTCAATTGGTTAATTGTATTTAAATTTTTTCATATTCCTGCTACTTGTTTCATTCTATTATCCTCTTAAAATTGCCTATAACCTACAGTCTTTTCAGAAATTAGCCCATTAAACAAAGGCACAGACCATTAAGTAACTTAACTGCTTGTTCAATGGACTTTACCAGTTTATTTTAGATTATCCTACTTTAAAAATTCACTTAGGGCTTCCCTGGTGGCGCAGTGGTTGAGAATCTGCCTGCCAATGCAGGGGACACGTGTTTAAGCCCTGGTCTGGGAAGATCCCACATGCCACGGAGCAACTGGGTCCGTGAGCCACAATTACTGAGCCTGCGCGTCTGGAGCCTGTGGTCCGCAACAAGAGAGACCGCGATAATGAGGCCCGCGCACCGCGATGAAGAGTGGCCCCCACTTGCCACAACTAGAGAAAGCCCTCGCACAGAAACGAAGACCCAACACCGCCAAAAATAAATAAATTAATTAATTAATTAAAAAAAAATTCACTTAGATGTACAGCCAACATGTAAACTACTCTGCTTGATCTCAACTGGAAACTGTACTCGGTTTTTAAACCTCTTCCACATCCTTCTTGATTACCGTTGATAACATTTTCCTCCTTGTAGGCTTTAAACTGAGCTCCTTCAGAACAGCCCCTCTTCTATATTCACCTTTCTTATAAGTAATGTAAAGAATAGTGTCTCTCTCTCTCCTTTCTTTTTAATTGCATTGCATTAAATACCTCAGCTAGGCCCCAAGCACTACTCAGCAATTCTTCTATTTAACTGTAATTGAGCCTTTATTGCATTTGCCACAATAACTGTTGGAAAATGCATATCAAGGCCCCTAACCCACACCTGTCATCCTTATTCTCAGTAAATAACTTTGCCATTCACCTAAATTACAAGGAAAACCAAAGCCCTCTGAAGCAAAGTCCTATTCTGGTATCCACCCATCATTTCACATTTTCTTGGGGAAATCTATTCTTTTCAATTTCTCTGTGAGCTTAAGGCAGGGATGTCATTCCATTCCAAGACTAATCCTTCCACTGCATAGGAAGAAGCACTGTTTCACCTGTATCATTTACTCCGCAAAAACAAATGGATCTCCCCTTTACACCCCATGGCCCACCAGAAACAATGCTGAAATATTTAAACCTGACTTTACCAAAGGCTAGGGGATCATAAAAGAAAAAAAAATTCTGAAGAGGTATGTGTAATTGGAGGATCTGATTTGCAATACAGTTGACTCATCTTCAGTTTATGGCCCACTACAGAGTTCCCTCTCCTGAGCTTCCTAAACCATCTACACATAAACCAACAGCATTCAGAAGCAATCTGGACAGAAAATGTCAAGACAGGAAGAAGATGGCTTCTTTTATAAGGGCACTAATCTCATTAGTGCCTGCTTGCTCTAATCACCTCCCAAAGGCCCCCACCTCCAAATACCATCACATGGGGGATTAAGCTTCAACATGTGAATTTTGAGAGGACACAAACATTCAGTGTGTGGCATAGTGGATACCTACGTACCAGATAGTCTGCTAAGCAATTTAAATGCATGGTCTCATTTAATCTTTACCATAACCTTAAAAAGTAAGCTCTACTTTTAGCTCCATTTTACTAGTGAGAAAATAGGGAGACAGAGAGGTTCAGTAACTTGCCCAAATTCAAACCAGTAGTAAGAATAGAGGCAAGGCTTTATGTGTAAGCATCTACCAGTGTTCTTGCTCTTGTCTCCTTCCTGAGCTCTATAGCAACCCTTTCATTTATAAGCACTTCATAAACATTGGTCAGCATTAGAATTGAATTAGCCCTTCCACTTAAAGCAAGATAAGTTTTATCTCTCAACTGTATTTTAAAAGAAAGGAAAGACTGGACTTTAAAAACAAAGGATATCAAAAAGCCCACTGCAAATCCAGGACCTCAACCAATACAGTTTACAGGAAAAAGCATGGTTGGGTTCATTTAGGATATCAGCATAAGGGTTATTGGCTTGTAGTAGTTAAAAAAACTTTTTATGAAATAATAAATTAATAAATAAAAACTTATAGGTCACTGACATTTTCATTAGACACACACACACACACACATTCATGAACAACTAAGTTATGTTAACAAGTCTCTGACTGAGCAGGGTATATTACCATGTTGTCATTCTATTTAACCTTATCAGTATACAGTAGTGCTCTCCATAGTATTTTACTTTTCAAGCTGTCAAGTTAATTTAGAGCTATGTCTTTGAAAGTCATCTCTTGTGTGGCATTCTTGATGAACGCCTCGCAACATTGACAAATATGAGATAAACTTTAACTTTCTTAATAAATATAAAAGATGAGGGCTTCCCTGGTGGCGCAGTGGTTGAGAATCTGCCTGCCAATGCAGGGGACACGGGTTCGAGCCCTGGTCTGGGAAGATCCCACATGCCACGGAACAACTGGGCCCGTGAGCCACAACTACTGAGCCTGCGCGTCTGGAGCCTGTGCTCCGCAACGAGAGGCTGCGATTGTGAGAGGCCCGAGCACCGTGATGAAGAGTGGCCCCTGCTTGCCGCAACTAGAGAAAGCCCTCGCACAGAAACGAAGACCCAACACAGCCATAAATAAATAAATAAATAAATAAATAAATAAAAATTAAAACTCATTTAAAAAATAAAAATAAAAATAAATAAATAAAAAGATGATCTATATTTTTGCTGGACAATATGTGAGAAAAATTGGACCCAGACAGGAACAAGTTGCTGATGAAGCTCTCAGTGATCTTTATGTTTAAAGATTCCAGGATCAATTGAACTTTTTGTTTTGGCAAAAGCAATTTTCTTTTCTCAAATAATTAGGAAAGGGTATAATATCAAGACAATAGCTAGCAAGTCCAACCGCTTAAATTGAGCTTATGAGACTGGAATATAGAATGTAGAATATACAACATATAAACAAGAGGCAGAAAGTAAGGCATTTTACTGGATGGGCAATTATAATTCAATATCAAATGCTTTTTAAATATCTAATTTCCCGGATTATCTGCATATAATTGTTTCTGTTTTCCTTTGAGTGCATTTTAAAGTAAAACTGGAATTGTGAAAACTACATTAACTGCTGAACAGAAAAAAAATTTTGTTTTCCAGTTGTTTATGATAGATATATGAAATGAGTATTTCATCCTCTTACTTTAGCTCATTCCAACACCTCTCCCCTTTTTCTGCAGCGTCTTACTTGTGCAGATACCAAAAAATGCATTAGAATATAGAAATCGTAAACACTGTTTTTGAATTCACAAAGTTTACATTTTATTGACTTTTTAAAATCAATTTGTTCCTCTTCTTAGTACTAGTGGCTCAGCACATCAGTTTAAGAGAACTGTGCCCTGATGGATAGAGAGTCGGATCTCAGCAGCTTCTCTTTCTACTGGAAGCAATGAAATTTAGGGTGAGCTATTAGGATGCGGGGTGGGTAGGGGGAGGATGGAGGACAAAGGTGAGGACCTGCAGAGAAAATATCATGACGGATTCTTAAGCCTGCAGGAATTTATGGGATAATTTCCATCCTTAAAAGAGATCTTTGAAGATTCTCATGCTTTCTTGTTGCCAGCAGGGTCTTCTGTTAAAATAAGATAATTTCTGTGTTTTTTTTTTTTTTTTTTTTTAAAGATTTATTGATTGATTGATTGCTATGTTGGGTCTTCGTTTCTGTGTGAAGGCTTTCTCTAGTTGCGGCAAGTGGGGGCCACTCTTCATCGTCGCGCGCGGGCCTCTCATTATCGCGGCCTCTGTTGTTGCGGAGCACAGGCTCCAGACGCGCAGGCTCAGTAGTTGTGGCTCAGGGGCCTAGTTGCTCCACGGCATGTGGGATCTTCCCAGACCAGGGCGCGAACCCGTGTCCTCTGCATTAGCAGGCAGATTCTCAACCACTGCGCCACCAGGGAAGCCCAATTTCTGTGTTTTTGAACCTCAGAAGAGCAATAGGAAAAATAGAGACATTGGCACATTCTTCCTAAGACACCAAACTAAACAGAATGACAGCCTGAGTTAAGGACAGACAAAAGTGGCAAGCTTTGTACATGCCATGGCCTCAGATATCCTGTCATAAATTCTGCTATGTGGGTGGTATTTATATGCTTAAGACAAATGTCTGTGTGAGACAATTATATAAAGCATGATAAATGTGATCAAAGTTTATTGGTGAAGTACTTAAGGGAGCAGAATTCTTTTTTTAAATGTCTGAGAAGTAATATGTCAGTTACATGAAGAATGGTGCATGGGTCTAAAAATATTCCAAGTCTTAATAAAATGAACAGTGCCCATTTTTTTCTGAGGAAACGACAAAGCCGAGGGGCCAAAAAGCAGGCATGATGATGTTGCTAACTAGTTTCATGAAATGAAAACTATATTAAATTTTAAAATATATATATTTCCACAGGTTTTATTATTGAGCCCTCGACACATGGCACAATTTTGTTTAAAAATCTGTTTCTTGTTGAGTTTATTATTCAGAGTTATATCTCTATGTGATTTAGGCAAAGACTGAGAAACCTTTATTAATGCCTAAAATATGGCTCATCTCACTCCAGTGACATGAATGCCAAAGCAAAAAACAAAGATCTGACATTGCATTTTCCATCAAATAGAAATAGAGATTATCTATAGTAAATGCAGTTTTTTCCAGGAGCATATGGGAAGGGATTTGTATGTATCTGACAGAGATCTGAGCATCCTTCATTGTGTGTGCGTGCGTGTGTGTGTGTGTGTGTATGCTTGAACATATTTTAAACAAAAATGCCATCCTGCTCTCAATGTTCTGGGCCTCCAGGCAAACTGACCAGAGACATTACTCAGCAGGCCATGTCAGGCCATGGAAAGCACAATGAGTTGCCAAACGAAGGGCAGACATCCATGACCACAACCTCTTGTTTCCCCCTCCCCTGCTTTCTTTTATGCCATTCACGTGGAAATTCTGATCTTATTCTTCAGAAATTCCTCAGGTTTTAAGTGTCTGTCTATCTAATAGTGCATACCTGCCCACCTGCTTCCTCTCAACCAAGAGACTGCCTCCTAGTTTTCTCATGAGCCTGTCGCCTTTACAGCCTTCTGTGCTTCCCCTGTGTCCTCTGTTATGTATAAATTCCCAGCTGCTCAATATAGTAAGAGACATGACAGTACTTCATGTTTTATGAATTTCAGTGTACTCCTAGTTAGAATATAAAAATAAGAGGAGGTAGGTTAAAGCAGCAATTCTCAAAGGTTTTGGTCTCTGTATCTCTTCATACTCTTAAAAATTATTGAGGACCCCAAAGAATTTTTGTATATATGGACAATATCTATTAATATTTATTGTATTAGAAAGTAAAGCAGAAATTTTTTAAAACTTATTTATTCATTCATCTCAAAAATAACCATCGTAAACCCATTACATGGTAACACTAATAATGTATTTATGAAAATATACCCTATATTTTCCACAGTGAAAGAAATACAGTGAGAAAAATGTCATTATTTACATTTTGGCAAAACTCTTTAATGTCTGACTTAATAGCCAGCATTAAATGTAAATTCTGGCTTCTCTTAATCTACTTCTACAGTTCATCTCTTGTGGTACCACGTCTTATAGATTCTGGAAAACTCCACTGTACACTTGTGAGTTAGAGCAAAAAAGACCAATAACCACCTTGTTGTAGTTTAACCTCACGACTGTGGGGTCTTTTATAGTTTGTGTGGCATAATCCTGAAAGTGTCTCAGCATCCCTCAGCCATCCCTGGATTTCATTTTGAGAATCTCTGGGATAAGGAACTTGAGAATGGAACCATTGAAAGTACAGTGCTATGTCTCTTAAAGGTGAATAAAGCATAGAATCCTCTTGAAGTAAAAAATAATTTCACAGACTCTCCGATGATTCCTTAAGTCATCTCCAACATAATATAAACTAAAAACTAGCTGGAAATTCCATTGCATAGCCACTTGGACAACTGTTAAATTCAAATTTAAAATTATAAAGTAAATATAAACAAAAAAACCCTCAAATTCTTAACATCAACTTGATGTGACAGATGATTTTTGCTGAAACAAAATCGCCCCTTCTAACAAAAATATACTACTGCTCTGGTAGCAAGGTTCATCAGCATGTATGTACTACCCTGTGCCATGTGTAACACATTTCTCTCTCTCTCTTTTTCATTGGAACTCAGATGCACGAAATTAAATAAATTATAATCTTTAGTTAAGGACACATACTCATCATTGATCTCTTCATGTCCCCCTTTTATTTAGTTATCTAGTTAATTTTTACAGTGTTATAAAAGACAGTAAACCCACCACTCAAAATAAAACTTAAGATCTTGACAATAATTTACTCACAATACAGCCCTCTCATTCTATTCCCTAGGCTCCTCCCTCTCATGGCAACCACCCTAAACTCTGTACTTATCATCCTTTTTGCTTTTTAAAATACAATTTTATTTCAATACATAGTTTTACATATGCTTTAAAAATGTTTGTGTATTTCTAAAAAGTACCTATTTTAATTTTATAGTTTATAACTTCATAGAAGGAGAAATGTGATATTATAATATTTGAAGACTTTTTTCCTTTATTATTAAATTGCAATATCTATCCATATGATATTCCTGCATGATGCTTCACTTCATTCATTTTAACTACTGTATAATATTCCATTGAATGAATATGTGTGAAATAAGTCATTTCTTTGACCATTTTTCTCTATTAAAACTGTAGCAAAGCTTATAGCATATCTGATGTTACATGTCCTTCACTTGACTCAAAAACATTATTTATGTAATAAGAAGAACATTGTTGAGCATTTACTATGGGGCAGACAATATTCTAAGATCACTATACATACCAACACCTTTAATATTCACACCAACATTATGAGATTAGTACTATCATTTTCTCTATTTTACAGACAAGGATACTAGCAACCAAAGATTAGAGTAAGTTATAAGAGATATTGTCAGGATTCAAACCCAGGCAGTGGAGTTCCAGAGCTTCATGTCTAATTAAACCACCAGTATTTCTTTCTCTTTAGTTTACAAAAATGACTTGTGACAAACAAAAGCAATGAAATTACATGGCAGTCCTCAATTATTCCAGACTATTTTTACATTAATTATTTTAAGTTAGAATTGAAATAAAAATGAACATTTTAAAATTTGTATAGTTTTCTGGACATTCTAAAAATGTGTTTGTAGACACCAGTTTGAGAAATAATGTTATCATGGAATGACTGGTTGGACCTTCACTTCAGTCCAGGACTTAAGTCAAGTTTACTGTAAGTGGTAGAAATGCAACTGAAACTGGCATAACAATAAGATAATTTTTTGGCTCACAGATTTGGGAAGGATGTAGAGTTGTCGGAAAAAAAGAAAAGAACAAAAGAAATGTTTCAGGAGATATAGACAAAGCCACAAGACAGCTGGAGATTTCAACACACCTCTTTCAACAATTGATAATACATTTAGACAAAAATCAGCAAAAATATAGAAGAATTTAAAGCATAATCAATCACCAGGTCTAAGAGACATTTATAAAACATTCCACACAACAATTCTTTACATTAAAATCCATTAGTCCATCTTGCATTTTAAATGAATCTTTTACCCCAAAATCATTCAGTAACATCACAGGTAGTCATTTGAAAAATATTGGTTCACTGAGTTATGCAAATCTTTCAAATGTTGACATGTTTTGACTTCATGGACCCCCCCTGAAAGGGGTAAGAGACCCCCAGGGTTCTAGGGACTACATTTTTGACAGCCACTGCTCTGTTAGAACAAATCTTTTGCTTCTTTAAAGCAAAAGAAAAGAAATCTTTTCTTTGTTCAACTAGAATTTCCCAGCTACTAGAACAGTAACTAGCACACAATAGGTGTTCAACAAATATTTGTTGGATAAAGAATTAATGGATGAATGAATTAGCCCCGCAGACACTTGGTTGGAATTTCTTTACCACTCTATCTTTGAGAACAAAGAGTATTGGCAATTTAAATAATCATTTCCTATCTCCAAACTGATGAGCTCTGAATCATGCATGTTCCAAGGCTCACAATAAAAAACAGAGGAAAAGAATTTTAAGATTCAAGATATCAGCTGAATAAAGGATTAATTGCAATTTACAACCACTGATAAAAACACCTATTGGACATTGAATAGCTAACAACTATCTATGACCACATTAAGGTAATGTATTTTGTCCTCCCTTTAAAATATTTTTTGCAAGTAAAGTATGTCTATCTATCATGCAGTCAATTATCTCCACAGCATGAGACCATTCCCAACGTACACACATGAGAGTAATAACATGGTATATGGTTTGTTTGAAAGTAATAGGTACACTAGAATATTCTATTACCATACTGACATACCTTTAATGTCCCAGTGTTAATGTCTTTAAGACTGTGAACTAACAATAGTGTATGAATGCTCCAGTATATGATACTGATTCAATTACTTAGAATGTTAAATGCATTTGGAAATCTTTCTTTTTATTTTATTTTCCTCAAAAATGCGGTGGGGGGGAAAGCTATAGGGATCATTTCTTGTCTTAGTCTGAGCACCCCTGTGGAGAGGATCCAAGCGTGAAGTTTCCTTTGAAGTGAATGGAATCTCCACACTCAGATCAGTTCTGAGAATATATAGAGGAGAACAAGAAACTGGCTGCCTGAAAACAGACATTAGCATTTAAATGAGGCTAGACTTAAAAGAAAATTTATGCGCCAAAAAACACTAAGATTTGAAAACTAAAATACAGGGCTTCCCTGGTGGCACAGTGGTTAAGAATCCGCCTGCCAATGCAGGGGACACGGGTTAGAGCCCTGGTCCGGGAAGATCCCACATGCTGTGGAGCAACTAATCCCGTGTGCCACGACTACTGAGCCTGCGCTCTAGAGCCTGCGAGCCACAACTACTGAGCCTGCGTGCCACAACTACTGAAGCCCACGTGCCTAGAGCCCGTGCTCCAAAACAAGAGAAGCCACCGCAATGAGAAGCCCGTGCTCTGCAACGAAGAGTAGCCCCCGCTCGCTGCAACTAGAAAAAGCCCGCACACAGCAACCAAGACCCAACGCAGCCAAAAATAAATAAAATAAATAAATTTATATATATAAAACAAGAAAACTAAGATACAATTTTTCAGCGATCCTAGGTCAAACGAACTTGTATTAGAAGCTGGTCTTTCTTAGGTCTGACACAAAGAAAACAACAGTAGCAAATATTCAAAAAGCTTAAAGATTAGGTTAGAAATAGGGGACTTGCATCATATTGAAATAGCACAGATGTCAAGTATTCCAACTTTGGAGACAATAGAAGTCTGGCAACATTCATGGATTGTATATGTCCCATATACTGATTTTCATTATGTATTTAATATTAGCAGCCTGGTAAAGTAAAAAACAAAACAAAACAAAAATAACCAACACAAAACAATATTCCAGTTAAGAATTCTAGCGTAATTCTTGCTGACGTGAGTAAATCCAACATAGGAAATATAATCTTCTTTGAATGTAAAATGTATCTGCCACCTATAAAACCAAAATAGAAACCAGAACCAGAGTTATTTCAACAGTATCCATCATCTGTCAATCAAGAGTTAGTCTTTGAACAACACCACTGTTCAAGACCCTGTGTTCAGCTGAGTTTAAGACATGGTTCTTGATTTTGATGTTTATGCATAAAAAGACAGTTAACTATACAAGGCAATATGTGTTGAGCACCAAAAATTCTATGAGAAGAGGATCATAGTAAGCTAGGATGGTCTGGAGAGGCTTCCTAGACAGTTCTTGAAGGACGGAGAGCAGTTAGCTCAGCAGGGTGGAGTGTTGAGGTCCTCTTTATAGAGGGAGGTGCCCAAGCAGACACTTGGAAACAGGCCAGAAGAATGAGTTTGGAAGATAGGAAGAAGACCAACTGGATTAGAGCACAGGGTCCTGTCAGTGCCTGCTGACAGATGAAGAAGGAAAGGAAGGTTGAGATCAGAATGTAGAGTGCTGCATGCCAGACCTCTCATGGCAAGTCAAAGATCCATAGAATCATACAGTGAAAGGGACAGTGGTGACGATCAGGCCCAACTTACCAGGTAACCCTTGATTCCCTCTTTAAGCATCCATGACAAATTATCATCTAGCTTCTGCTTGAAGAATGATGCATAATTGATGGGCATATTGTTCTAAAAGCAAGCTCCTTCCCCTGGTTTTTCTCTTTGCATACATCATGAATTCATATAATATGAACCCTCAAATTGTGTTTTAATGACTGAATAATCTACTTCAAGGAATGCAGATGATAATAGCCAGGGAAAATTTCATAGCAAAGCAGGTGTTAAAGAGAAAACCACAGGCCTAAAATGACATCACTTGTGCTAAAGCCCATGATACCAAACCTAGATTTAATACCTGACCTGACTGCAGTTTCAGCCTTCCCTGGGAATGTAATCTTAGTCCACCAGTCTAGAATTTTCTGGTTAGCATTAGTGAGATAATCTGTCATGTAGGCCATCTCCATCCCTCAAAAGTAGAAGAGGTAATCTGCATGACAGATCTTGCCTTTCCCCCAGGAGAAGGTGACCTGGCCTGAAACAATTCTTTCTTTTCTTTTGCTAATAAGTTCTTTGCCCCACCCTCCTTCTATAAAAACCTTCCATTTTGTACAACTCCTCAGAGTGGCTTCCACTTATTGATACTAGATGGGAGGATGCCTGATTCATGAAGCATGGAATAAAGTCATTTGGATCTTCAAATTACATCAATGGGCTTTGAAGAATGGGTAGTACTTAGGAAGCAGAGAAGAAAGAGATGGATTCTGGGCAGGGCGTTTTAGTAGCAAAAGCTCAAAAGCAAAAAAGAACAGGCATTACAGGAAAAAAAACTACAAAGATCAGTAGCACAGAGGATTTTCACTGAGAAGTCAAAAGAGCCTTGAAAAGATGTCAGGAGTTTGGATTTGTTGATGTAGACATTAAGTTGTTATAGTAAAATTAGCATTTAGGATGTAAGGAAAACATGCTGAAAGTAGCATTTTAGGTAGACCAGACTAACAGTAGTAGACAGGATAGACTGATTTAGAGAAGAACTGGAGGCAGAAACACCAGTTAAGAGTCTTAGAAAAGTAATACGGGTGAATTAGTGCAACCACTTTGCAAAACAATTTGGCACTACCTGGTACAGCCGCACAGACACGTACTCCATGGCACAGCGATTCTGCTCTTTGGTGCAGTCCCTAAAGAAACTCTCACATATGCATTAGAAAACCTAGATATGAATGTGTGCTGCAGTATTATTTGTATCAGTAAAATCTTGGAAATCTCTGAAATATTCATTAAGAGTAGAATACATTGTAGCATATTCACACAGAGCAATGAAAATGAGTGAACTACAGTTCCATCAACATGTAAGAACCACCCAATCATAAAGTTGACTGGAAAAAAGACAATTCACAAGAGAATGTTATATATAATCTTGTTAATTATATAATACACATTTAAATGTATTAATATATTTATGTGTATATACATATATAAATTCTCTTGTGAGAATTGTATATATTACTTTGTTAATTATACATACACAGTTAAATATTTACTTATATATTTATGTGTGTATACATACATAAATTCTCTTGTGAATTATTTAATAGCATATTTCACTTTTATTAATTTCAAAGACATATAAAACAACTATATTTCCTTTAGGAATACATACAAATGTGGAAAACCTATAAGGAATGGTAAGGGAATGACATAAATTTCAGGGTGTTGTTCACCTCTGGGGAAAGGAGGCATGTATGACTGAGGAGGAGCCCACAGGACCTTTCTGAGGTTCTGGCTACATCCTACTTCTTAAACTGGGCGTGTATAGCGTTAGCCAAAAAATAATGCGGGAGGATGCAAATAAGAAAAGAGTTTATTTGGGGTCTTAAGAAATGCAATTCAGGAGACACAGATTCGGGTAACCCCGAAGGAGTGTTCTGGGGAAGGAAAAGAGTCAGGGGCTTATAAAGCCAAAAAGCCAAAAAGCCACGAGGTTGTTGAAAGTTGCCTGGCAAGAATTGTGATTGACTGTGACTTGAGTCAGAAAATATTTAAAACAACTTAAAAAAAATCACAAGTTGTTTTAGGATAGGAGTCTGATAAGTAGATAGACTGTCACCAGTTATTTTAGGGTAAGAGTTCAATAAGTATCTTGAATTTCTGGCAGGTGTTCTGATGACTTCATCAGGTCAGAAGGTCGGATTCCTTCCAGGCTGAGACATGCATAAGTCACACTTCCTTAATGACCTCCCAGCTCCACTTTACAGGGCTTGCTTAGCTATACCGACTCCATTTTGATTTTCTTGCACAACAGCTGAGTTTCTTTTGTTATTATTTAACTGTATAGGTCCATTTTATATGCACTTTAGTAGTTGTGATACATTTCACAAGTTGAAAAGTTGAAAACAAATAATAAGGACTTGATCAAGGGTGGTCATAGTGGGCATATAAGGAAGTACATGTGTGATGTGTAATTCATGATCCATTTGGGTAAAATTATAACAAGCGTTAATTTTCAACTAGCAATACTGGTGCAGAGGTTCCCCAAACATGAGCTGTGACATACTGACCTTCCATTCCACTCCTGTTCTGTCCCACCATCTCCATACCTGTAGTTGATTCCCTAGATACAGATTTGCTCTTTTATGTTTCCAAAAATATTTATGGAAATTAAAGACTTATGCTATGTCTCCCAGTGATATTCTGATTTATAATAAGAAATATATATATTTGGTCATTCAGATGACCAAAAAATATTTCTCATATATATTTGGTCTTTATCCACAGTTCTTGGTGCATAGCTCCCAAGCCCCTTGGAATTTCCTGAGTAATAAGAGCAATGGGAATATCTTTTGCTATAATATTTGGTTTCTTGTCCTCAGTTCCAGAAAATGCTTTCAGAGTCATAAAGTTGAAATGGGTGTCTTGTTGGTCATAACAAGCTCCTTTCTACCACAACTGGTTTTATGTTAATGAGGTGACTTTGGGAAAGTACCTAAGGATGGCAGCTGGTTGCCAGGGGAACCAACTTTCAGTACCACCTCTTGACTTGCAGGGAAGTGAGAGAGGTTGGAGGTTGAATCAATCACCTCCTGGCCAATGAATTAATCAATCATGCTTATGTAATGAAGCCTCCGTGAAAACTCCCAAAAAGAGGGGGTTCAGAGAGCTGCCACGTGCCACCATACCGGGTTCTAAGCTCCAGAAGGACGGAAGCTCCTTGATGCATAGGCCTCCCCCTATGTAACTCTTCATCTGTATCCTTTAATATCCTTTGTAGCAGATTAGTCATCTAGAGAGTAAATGGGTTTCCTGAGTTCTGTGAGCCACTCAAGCAAATTAGTAGAACCCAAGGAGAGGGTTGTGCAAACCTCTGACTTATAGCCAGTTGGTCAGAAGTACAAGTAACAACCTGGACTTGCCATTGGCATCCTGAGTTGGAGGGGGTCCTAAGAACCTCCATTTGTAGCCAGTCAGTCAGAAGAACAAGTAACAACCTGGATTGTGAAGCCGGCTGTAGTGGAGAGCAGTTTTGTGAGGCTGAGCTCTTTACATGTGGAATCTGACAATATCTCTGGGTCGATAGTGTCAGAATTGCTGGTATCTGAGAAGTGCTTGCTGGTGTGGGGAACACCACACACACACACACACACACACACACACACACACACACACACACACACACATTGAAATTGGGGCCCAGGAACCTAGATTACTCCCTCTCTCCCTTCCTCCCTTTTTATTTCACTTTCTTCATCTGATATTCACTCTAACTAAATGTCAATCTCATGCAAGTTACCAGGAGTCAAAAGTGAATAGCCATGGGTCTAAGCTTCCATTCAAAATCTAGTGGGTGCACTGCTTTTCTATTGCTGATGTAACAAATTACCACAAACTCAGCACCTTGGAACACACAAATGTTTTATCTTACAGTTCTGTAAGTCAGAAGTCCAAAGCAGGTGTCACCAGGCCAAAATGAAGGTGTTGGAGGGCTGCGCTCCTTTTCGGAGGCTCTAGTGAAGCATCCATATTCTTGCACATTTAGGTTGCTGGCAGACTTCAGTTTCTTGGGGTTGTAGGACTGAGGCCCTGTTTCCTTGCTGGCTGTTGGCCAGGAGTCATTCTCAGCTTCTAGACCCACCTGCATTCCATGACTTCAAAGTCAGAAATGGCAGTTGAGTCATTCTCACGTCTCATCTCTCCTGCCTCTTCTTCCATCATTGAATCTTTCTGACCAACCTTCCTGCCTTCCTCATCCACTTTGAAGGACTCACATGATTAGATTGGGCCCACCCAGATAATGCAGAAAAATCTCCCCGTCTCAAAGTCCTTAACCT
Organism: Balaenoptera physalus; assembly: GCF_965194825.1. NCBI lineage: Eukaryota > Metazoa > Chordata > Mammalia > Artiodactyla > Balaenopteridae > Balaenoptera > Balaenoptera physalus. Next base: position 94,497,293 of record NC_138890.1, on the reverse strand, counting down.
TAATCACATCTGCAAAGTCCTTTTTGCCAAATAAAGTAACATATTCACAGGCTCCAGGGATTAGGGTGTAAACATATTTGGAAGCCATTATTCTGCCTACCACAATGGATTTTTTTAAAATTGTAAAATGAAAAATAAAGGCCACATACTTATTAATGTATAGCCATGGACTGGTTATTAATGAAGCAGCCATGGTAAGAAAGGACGAGAACTATCCTTTGAATGATTGTATTTTTCTAAATTTTTTCCCCCCTCGGGAAGACAGCAAGATGCAGTAAGTGAGGAACATAGCACAGTGCCTGACACATAACAAGCATTCAGCAGATAGGCTATCTCTTGTAACCCAAATGTCCTCAATAATCAATTATCCCACCCTCAGATGCCGTCTCTTTAATACTCAAACAATAATCCAATCCTCCACTTTGCTGGATTGATAGGAAGGACTGCCTTTTGCTATGTTCCCCTTCCCAGGCAATTCAAGGACCACTACATGTTCCACAAATCAGTCCTGGGATTCTTCCTTGCCTCTCCCTCTGCACTGTGACCCAGGGCTGCTCTTCAGGTCACACCACCATAATTTCCCCACTGCTGCAGATGTCTGTCCCAGCTCTTACCTAAGCATTGACCCACACCTTTCCCTTCATTCTCTAAAACTCAGCAAAGCTAGGATACAGGGATGAGAAAATGGATACAATGCAGACAGGGAAACAAACTCGGATATTTGTTATGACTATTCACAGAGTCTACTTCCTGTCCCCTGTACAATGACCCCCCACTGACCATTTCTCTCTGATTGCTCTGTTGCTGGGACCAATGTGGCTGCCACTGACCAGAGTACACTTTGACCGGTTCCTCCATACCTGCTTCAGGTATTCAAGCATTCAGTGTCTCAGGTGTCCTTTCGGGAGGTTCAGGCCTTTATCTCAGGAGAGTATAAATGCCCACTGGAGCATCCACCCAGCACAGCACCCTCCTACAAAGGCAACAGCATAGTACCTGGCTTCTCAAGCATCAAGAAAATGCTGGCATTTAAAAATAGTTATTTGTTGTAGCCATCAATATTTCAGAAACATAGGGCTCTAATCTCAAAGCATCTCCTTGTATTAATTTTTATATTTTTTTCATAAAATAATCTCATGTTAATTTTGAAAGAAATTTTCAGTCCCCTAGGCCAACCTCTCACTGTGTATTGGAAAAAAATCAGACCCAGAGAGGAGAAATGATGTGCATGTCACATAACTCGTTAGCAACAAATGCACAATAATGAGAGTCAGGTATTCTGACTTCCTGTAGGCTACTTTGAAAAGCTTTTTTTTTTTTTTTCCAATTCATGTTAAAAACAAAAATTTTCAACACCCTTATGTAGTCTTCTTCTGCTTCTAAATATGACTGGAAAATCTATGTCATTTTTTTATACATCTAGGGCTTTTTCTTATTGAAACCAAATCTCCAATGCCATCCCACTAAGAACTTAAATAGAGATGCAAATCTACAGCTGCAAAATGAAAATAAAATACAAATATGATGAGAAAGAAAACTGTGTAGCAAATGTACCTCATTTTCAGTTTTCAAGTCACTTAAAAGAAACAGAATGCTATGACAAAGGGTAGAGATTATGCCTTTTAAAAATAACATCAATCATTTTTCTAACAATAAATGTATTACATACTTATTTTGGAAAGTCCAGAAAAGTATGATAGACTTTTTTCATATTCAACAAAATTGAGATCATACACTCAAATATCTTTGAAGAGTCTATCAGTCCTTCTAATTTCATCTACCTGTGCTAATAACTGAATATTTTTCACTTGAAAAATATGTGGGATTTCCATTTTTTATCAGAAATTAAATTAGTCCATCTGGCAAGAAATTAATTTCTTTTTTTTTTTTTTCTTTTTGGCTTGTGGGATCTTAGTTCCCTGACCAGGGACTGGACCTGGGCCCTCAGCAGTGAGAGTTTGGAGTCCTAAACACAGGACTCCCAGGGAATTCCCTAAATTAATTTCTTATTTAAAAAAAAAATCAAAGTTTGTGGAGAAGTGTTGGAGACAGTGATTTCCAGAAATTTCTAGTGATTCAGTGGTTATTGTAGCCCTTGTCTCTGCCATACCAGCTTCTCACCCTGCTAGTAACCTTTCCAAAAAAGGCAGTGGAGAAAAGCAGTATTTACTCAGACTTTACTTGACCTTGTAATCTCTACTGTCCAGTCAAATACTATTAGCCTCTTCAGCTTCTCCAATAAATACATTTCCTATTAATTGATTTCCTTCTTATATCTCCCTATTCCACCTCCCCCCTCCTTAATTCCATCATACTAAATTGCGTATGGGGAAAGTTTTTATAGCTTACATTATAATATTATATATAAAACCTATCATGTATTCTCTTTTGGGTCAGATTTATTTTCAATCCACAAGCATATTCAAAGTATTAACTACTTATGTGATATTGCTGGCAGCATTTTAACACTCTTTTTTTCAGAATCAAATATTTGGTTCTTCATTAGTGCTGAATCTACATAAAATTGATGATCCTGGTTGTCTTTGTAATTATTTTGTTTCTAAACCTTGGACTTTATAGAAAGAATTAATTATAACATGTGTCTGTTTTTTAACTGCTAAATTGGATAATGGTTTAATAGCTCAAGGGTATTACTTGTGGGAATTTAAGACTTATAAGATTCACTTTCCCCCCAAGTCTGTTTTTCTGCAGTGATCTATGGCTTTGATTTTAGTAACAAACCCACCAAAATGAGAGTAGGTCATGGACTTTCATTGTGAGCCAGCCTTGCTATCTTAGCCAGAAAGCTAGGTAGAGAGAACATAATTTGGTATGAAAAACTTACCATGTCAAAACAAATTAACAACTTTCTTGATTAAGAAAAGTAAAAAACTGCACCTAATAGGTAGATGAGCTCATATTAAATAGCATATTAAACAAGAATGGTTTTATTTTTATTTGCAAGGTGTTTATACTCTACCAACTAAGCTATACTCTAGTTTAGTTGCTCCGCGGCATGCGGGATCTTCCCGGGCCAGGGATGGATTGAACCCTTGCCCCCTGTGTTGGCAGGTGGATTCTTAACCACTGCACCACCAGGGAATTCTCTCAAGTCTATTTTAAAGTGTCACAAGACAAAGTAATGTGAGGTATTCAAGAAGGCTCTGCGTACCTAATCGGGCAGAGCTTTCTGCAAAATATTTTGGTATTTTATTTATATGTGCTTCATTCAGTGAAAGAAGGGAGAGTGGGAGTTTGCCTGAGAAAAGAGAGAGAAAGGTTTCACATTGGCATTACATCAAGGGAGTTTGACTTGGTCTAACTATCTCTTATTGCACTTTTCACATCTTGAGGCCTGTTTGATGCATAAATTTCTTAAAAGTCTAGCCTCATTTAAATAATTTATGTACTTAGAATGCCATTTCTAGCCTTGTTCTTCTGCACACCCCAGAGCTGATCAGAGTGTGGTGATCCCTTTGTTTTCAAAGGAGACTTCATGTTCACATTCTACAGGGGTTAGTAGAGGAAGACAAGAAAATAGTCCCATAATATTTCTGTCAGTTAATGGGAAAAATGTTTCCTCCTGTATATATCATGATAGGTAATTGAATTAGTACACAAGTAGGAAAGGGTTTGCTATTTCATACTCCTATAGTTTTTTCTTAATACCATGAAATTAAAGACATGCCAGCATGGAGCTGTGTATTCCTGATCACTTTCAAATAAGCACTGTAGTATATTATTTCTTTTATGTGCTTTTATAGCACATGCAGTGCAAGATAATTGACTCCATGACAGATGTCTATATTTCAGAAGAAAATTTATTTGTGAAAGAAGAAACATATATAACTGATTTAACATGGGGCTATTCATTATGTGGCCCAGAAGGTGCTTATTGACAACTTGTAAATTGAAATTAATATTTTCTCTTGTCGTTCTGAATGTGTGTAAGTAAATTTTACAAATTTACTTCAAATTTTACCAATTTGAAGCTTATTCTACTATTTGAATGTAACTTTCTGTTCTCAATAAAAGTTGGGAGCTCTTAGATATTACTTGAAGTGCTGTGTAATGAGGAAGGGTGCACTTTTATTTCTTTTCAGGGAGGTCTACAGGCCAGCACATTCCTCAAATTGCCCAGGATAAGTTCTGTCCACTGGACCCATCTTTACAATGAAATGACTGTCAGAAAAGTCTAAAGATAAGGAGTACGAGAAAGAAAGATTCTCCATGGAGCTTCCTTTACTCTGTTACTTGTGCTCAAAATGCCACTCTTTTCCAAGACAAAAACTAGCAGGCAACAGCATCTGAAGACCCTGACACTTTTGTGTGAGGTGGACTGGCTTGGAGAATTGGCAGTGTTAGGTGAACAAGGCTGCTGTGAAGGGAAACTGAGAAAAGGGGAGGTTTATGGATGAATGTCCATCTGCACCTACTTTTAACGCTGCCTGAGGCCAATTCTGCTGCCTGTAAATGAACTCTCTCAATTTTTTCTTTCCTTTTTTTTTTTCTACCAGAATTTTTCCCAGGGGAAACTGGGCTCTTTATCCCCATCAGCTGACTAGATACTTCTTGCAGTAAGATTCTATCATGAATATAAAATTAAAATAACTAATAGATACAGAGGGATTACCATATTCAGAAAGGATGTAAGTTTAATAAGGTTTCATTTCAGAGATGATTTTTCTTCTAGCAAGAAGAGAAAGAGAAACTTTATTCAGGCAGGTCTCTTCTAGCCTCTTGAACTTTCAACGGCTTAGCCTTTTGTGCACTAGAGGAAATAAGGGAAGGAAAGGAGATTTTACAATTAAATTGGAAGTAGTCTTTACAAAAGAAAAACCGGGACGCTAAGGACTGGTTTTGTAATGACACTTCCAGAGTGCACAGCCAACCTCAGGTGAGGTGGAGCCCTGAGGCCAGAAGAAAGGAGTCTTCTCCTTCCCTGTGAATGCAAAGTGGTAGGGGTGGCTGGCGTCACTAAGTACATGCTAAGCTTGAGCCTTCAGTGGCTGGACTGCACACAGACTAGAACACCCTAAGGCTGTAATGTCTGACCTCCAGGCTTGGCGGTGGCTTCCTCAGGCACATTGGCTGTCAGCGCAGCTGAAGCTGTCGCTGTGCCCACCAGGACCTTGAGGGTGTGAGAGAAGGCTGCCATCAGGTAACTTTGGATGTGTCATCCCAGCCATTCTCCTACATTTTAAGGTAAAAATGTGGTCACCCACTGAACAGGAAAATTATCTTGACATAAAAATGCACAGAATTTATCTTAAAAATAACAACCACCACAGCCATAGGACTCCTGTCCATCCCCATTTCCATCCCTTCCCACAAAAGAGTGACTTCTTATTTAAGGGAGGGTCCCAACTGCTTGCTTTAGTTAATAACGCAGGCCAGGGGGGAGGAATAAGTGTCTTATGGGATGTCTAAACAAAAGAACAGCCCAACGAGCTGTAAACTGACCCAGCTCTGTTTCCTTGCATCTTGTCAGCGACCATCATTTACAGGATGGATTTCTCATCACTGGCCAAGAGCTTGACGTCATCAGCCTTCTCTGGAATTTGGGAAGTGGGGCAGGTGAAGGCCTGCTCTGAGTCCTGAAGTTTATCCTTGACTCACCACCGCTCGCTGAGAATTCTTTTGGGAGGCGGTCCAGATTTTGCAATCTATCCACTACAAGCATCGGTGTTTTCCCTATAGAGAAATGGATTTTCTTCCTGGGAGTTCCCCGATGGCTGGAGAGCTTTGCCTCCTTCATGCAGCCAGCCTCTCACCCTCTTAGCTCGTTCTCACTTTCCTTCCTCGCCTTCCACTGGCTTCTACCTCACTTTCTTCGAGATCCCTCCTCCAGGTCTGCTCCTCCTCCATCCCCCAACCCGAGGGCCCCAGAAGGAGAAAGTGCCTGGAAAGACCAGAGCTCACTGCGCTGGGGATCTGTGCCGGGAACCTGGATGGGAGAGGTTGGGGGAAAGGAGGATAGGACTTTGGAAGATGATAAGCGGCTGGTGCTGGGAAGGAAAAGGCGCGGTGAACGCACTCTACAGGTTACCTTCGGGGAGGTAAAGGCACTGGCAAACACCTGCCCTTGAACTAAAGGCGTATCAATTTGTGTGAGGTCAGTAATGCACAGCACCAAGCCACTTGGGTAGAAACCCTTCCGACTGGAACATCCCAGATCCCTGGCTTCCAGTTTTGTCCTGCTTCGGGGTGAGGCGGGGAGGGGGTTGATTTCTGGGTTCCCTGCCGCAGTTTAGGGGAGAAGCGGTCAGAGTGTGCGCGTTGGGCGCACTGCAGGATGAAAAGGGTTTCGAAAAAAGAGATGTGCAGAGGTGGGAAACCAAGCTAGGAAAGGGGGTCCCCCGCGCCAGGCCTGGGGTGCGGGTACGGAAGCACTGCGAAGACCTGAGCGAGGTGGCCTGAATCCAGCGACCGGCAGGCGTGTGCATGTGAAAGAAATTGCACTTTTTCCACAGGTTCAACCCCGGTGCCCCGTTTGCCGGTTCTGCATACTTTCTTTGCTGGAGTCCCTAACCCTGGGCGGGAACAGGAGGGAGGGGTCCTCGATTCTCTCGGGAAAAGTCCTCCCAGCCCCGCGCTGGGCGGAGGGAGAGTCCGACATTTTCCTCGGCCTCTCTCCGGGCAGCCGGCGTGGCCACCTCGCAGGGCTGCTTTTAGCGACTCGGGACTCGGGCGGAGCAAAAGGAGACTTTCAGGCCGGGTCTTGACCCCCTTCCCCGGGCGAGAGTTCCAGCTCTTGGCCACCTCCTGCCCGCTCGTGAGTCCGAACACCCAGGACGGCGATCCCCGCAGGGAACCCCCGGGACGCTGCGCGCGACCTGGAGCTGACTCTGCGGGGACCTCGTTCCCAACCCCCGCGGCCCCGGCGCGCGAGGGGGCAGGGGCGGAGCGGAGGCGTCGAGCACGGGGCGGGCTCGGGGGCGGCCGGGAATCGCGGAGCCGCCCCGGGGGAGGGACCGGGAGCTGTCCCCCGGAGCTGAGGGCGGGCGGCGGGCGCGGTTGGGCCCCGCGTGCGCCAGGAAAGAGCTCCAGAGCCGCCTTCGCGGCCGCCGCGTGCTCGGCCTGTCCCCGCCCAGGGGGCCGGAGCCTCCCAACTAACTCCGCCCGCCGCGCCCGCCGCTCCGCCGTCCGCAGGCTCCCGCTTCCGTCTCGGACTGTGCTCGCCGCCGCGCAGGTTGGTGCCGCCGCCGTCTCCTCTGCCGGCCGGCGGGCAGGGCAAGGGCGGGGGTGGGAGCGCTGAAGGGGGCTCGGGAAGTTGGCAGATGCTGGGCGGGGACGGGAATCCTGCTGTCTCAGCTCCCTCTGCTTCCCCGCGCCCGAGGCGGTCGTTGATTTCCTCCCTGGCTGCTGGGGTCGCGGGGGATCCGGCGGCGCGGCCGGGGAGGGTCTCGGGCACTGAGCCTTCCTCGCACTCCCCGAGCCCCTCTCTGACCACCCCTCAGCACCACCACAGCTGAGGCTAGTTGGTAAGGGGTCACCCTCCCGTCCTCCTCACCTTCGCACTTCTCCTGGCGCCCTCACCCTGTGGGTAAAATTGTTCATTCGGCCTTTCTGCCCCCAACTTGGACAACTCTCCGTGCCGGTGAGAAAGGCTCCCCGGTTCCCAGACCCACCCCCGAGACTAGTTTCGGGTCGCAGCGGGGGCGCCGCGAGGCTGGGCTGGAGCCGAGCAGCGACCCGAGGTGCCTGAGTATCGGCGAGTGCCGGGAAGCGCTGGCAATTCCCTCTCCTCTTCTCTCGAGTCCCGGCCCAGCTCGGCGGTCCTTCCTGCCGTGGAGTATAATACGCTGGGTGATCGCAGAGGCGGGATGGAAAGTAACCACCCCTCGGATACTTGGAAAATAGGGATTTAAGCCTGCTTTCAGTCACATTCCTATCTGTGTGGCCTTGGTCGCGACCCTTTGGACACCCTATGTTCTGTTCTGTAAAACGCGGGTCTGCTTTGCCCACCCCTGAGGTCGTTGTGACGATCCAGTGTCACTTAGGTGTGTTACTTGATCTTGAGCCACCGGTCTCTGGTCTTATGAAGGTGCCTGATGGCAGGTCCTGTGTTCGTTCTCATCGTCAGAGTTCAGGTCCTTCAGCTGAGATGTAATTAGGTCTCTCTAGGTGATTTGGCCAATAGCTTTGTTAGGGTAAAAACTCGTGTTCCTGTATCTGATAATTAGTGTTCAGAATTGAAATCGTCTCTTCCCCACCCAACGCAATCAATGTACAAAGCTAGGACCTTACATATTTCTGTGGTCATAGGATTTCAAATAGCAGAAGATCCTTATTGGCACAAGTCTTTGGAAATAAGAACCGTGCTTGCTTCAGATGTTTGCCAATCTTTAAAACCTCTTTTCCATCTTAAGTGCAAATTTAAATTTGCTTTTAATTTTAACAGTTCAGGAAGTAGACTTTTATTTTAGTAAAGTAAGTTCAGATATTTAGCTCAAATTACTTGTGCCCTATCATTTGTAAATTTTCAGTTTAAAATCACAGGCACAAAAAGCATTGTTAGCACCACTCTTATCGCTTTATGAAGAAAACAAGTAAATGGCCTAAGAAAGTCAGCTTTAGACTTGAAGTTAAATAGCTATGGCCCGTCTTTCATAAATTCATGATTTAATAGGCACTTCATGAGTTCCTGTATTGTGCAGTGCATTGTGCTATGTGCTTTTAAAGAGAGATAATAGAATATGTTCCTTGCCCTAGAGGGACTTCCAATCTAACTTAGAGACTAATATTTTTATTTCATATTTTTATATAAACATCATGTATTCTAACAACTACATATGGCAAGTAAAATGATGCCAAGAATATATTACTGAAGGCCCTTTAAGATCATTGTTTGGTGAATATACTTAATAGATTGGAAAAAAAATAAGTTTAGATAAGCCAGTGTTTTCTGAAATAAAATTTCAAGTGCTTCTACATCATCAAATGGGAAGCATACTTGGAAATAAAATGAATTCTGTATTTTTAGAATGAAAGCTCAGAAAAGCATCCATGTATGTATGATGTAGTAATCAAATGTTAAAAGCTATAGAAATTTCAATTCTAACTAGTCAATAAGTCAATTTATGGTGTCCATCTACAATTTTTTCTCAACTCCTTGAGAAAGGAAATTATACTATAATGCCTAGAAAAAATACAGAGATGGAATAAGCTGAAACTTGAACACTTGAACACAATGGCCTAGCGGGCCCTGGATTGATTCTGGAAATTTGGCTTAAAAAGTTACAAGATTCTTAGTGAGACTTTTTTTTAAGAAAATTACTTTAAAAAGTTTGGCTTGGTGCAAAGAATGGGCAGGAATCCCACATGGAAAAGATTGACCAGACTAGGTTGTATTTGGTGTGACTTGGTGACATTTCTGATTCTTTTCCTGCTCCTAGGAAGAATTCATCCATCTGCAGGGTATGTGTAGAATTTCATAGGCTTAACATACCACCAGTACTTGGGTTTGAGAGCTTGGGTTCAACTCACATAGTGAGTCTAGGCAGGTTTCGGGGCAGCCTGAGGGATATGAAGTTAACTTTACACTTGGCCTTATTGCTCAGTACCTTTGTTTTCCTATTTGTGAAATAAGATGAAAGATTGTGTCACTGCCTTGGAACTGTGTGGTTTGGTGTAATAGTCATGAATATTGAGCCAGAAAGCTTCTTGTGTGTGTAAGAACTTTCTTTCCCCCTTTAACTCCTTTAGCCAGTAAAAGCTAATTGTGAAAATCACATACAAATAGCTGAAAAGAAGGGCTCTGCATAAAGTTGGTACTGGTGTCCTGTGCTCTCAAGTCTCGTGAGAGAAGTTTCCATCATTTTATCTTCTACAATTTACTGATGTAGAGAATAAGACCTTCGTCTTATCCAAGGTTGAACAGCTAGTGGCAGGAGTAGAACTATAATTTCAATTGCCTGAAAATAGTTCTCTGGTTTCTCCTTACCCTGTGTGGTCTCTTATCATCCAGGACACATTAAAAATCTCACATTTATAAGTTGTGTATGGTTAAGAATTTTGGCTTTGGGTTCTGATGGGCATGGGTTTGAGTCCTGCCAGGCATTTACTAGTCGTGTAACCCTGGGTAAGTTACTTAACCTCCCGAGTTCTCAGTTTCCTCATCTGCAGAGTGGGAATAAAGGAAGTACTTAGCTCAAAGGACGGTTGTAAGGATTAAATGAACTAATTGATGTGAAGTGCTTAGCACATTGCCTGTTACTTAGTACATACCTGAAACTCAAGTAGTTATTTCAGTTTTCTGAGGGGAGGGGGATGACAATGCAAAGGTCCAAAGTTTTAAAATAAATAAGTGCATAAAAATATAAATACAGCACCACTCTCAATACTTTGAATTAGCCATTCCCAATGGCTTTGTTAATTTATTTAACAAGTGTTTATTGAGCTCCTACTATGTTGGGCCTTTTCCTAGGCAGTGGCATACAGTGGGATACAAGACGGTCACAGTCACTCTCTTATGGTCTAAAAGTCTGGGGAGGGATATAGATTTGTAAACAGAAAATTATAATCTTATGTGATTTGTGTGTGGAGTAATGCAGAGAACCACAGAAGGTGGGCTGGGATGGTGTCATACTGTGCGTCACATCATCACTGGGGTTGGTGGTAGTCAGGGAAGACTTCCCATGAATACCCTAAGACCTGAAGAATGAGTGATAGTTAACAACTGAAGAAGTTGGAGGACTGAAGAGTGTTCCAGACCAAGGGGAACAGAGCATGATGCTTAGAATGGAACTCAGGTAGATAATGTAGAAGAATAAATAAGTGAGAGCTGGAGAGAGAGGTGTGGCAACTGGCGAACCCAGGCTCTGTCTAAAGGGAACAGTAGATACTCAGCTCCAGCCAAGCGTTGTCAGGTTGGGATGCAGGCCAAGTGTTGCCAGATGCCCTGATTTTTTTTAAGAGGAGCTTACAATTCATATTTCATAAATGTGAAGTGGCCCAAATGTTTTTAAAACTATTGTGTGGGCCAAAAACCAGACGCATTTTGTAGTTGGTATTCAACTCAGGGCCACTACTTTATCACCTGTATTTTAGGAAATGAAAGAAGTTTAGTGTGGCTAAAGGAATGCATCTTAGAAGAAGAGGCAAGGGAAGAGCCCACAGGTAGGGGCAGAGCCACATCATTCAGGGCCTTGTGGCACTTGCCAAGGAGGGTTGGCTTGATCCTAAGAGCAACGGATAACATCAAAGACTGAAACAAGAGTGGCATGCTTAGATTTGTGTTTACAAGGTATTGATACATTCTGGCTACTGTATGGAAAATGCCTGGGAAGAGGCTATAGTGATAACCATTTAGGAAGCTATTGCAATGGTCCTAGCAAGAAATAAATATGTCTAGAAACAGGGTATTCAAGCAGGATGGAGAGAGATGGGTAGATTTCAGACGTGTGTATGAACTTCCACTGTTGGGAGATAACTCTCCATTAGTCACTCATGTTTCTGCACGTCTTGTGAGCAGAGGCACTGACTGTTTTCATTCCAGACTATCTTTTTAAGGACTTTTATATAGCAGATAGCTATGGAAGATAGAGGTAGCCTTTCTCTATGGAGCAAAGGGCAGGTAGGTTTACTGTCCATTGTAAAAGATTTGGTACTCTAAGCTCAGGGGTCAACTTCTCTAATGCAAATCATTTAGTGTGTAGGTATGCTATGCTAATATTCCTGCTACTGCTTTTTCTGTGAGTAATGTAATCCTTTGTCTCTGACCTAGGAATCTCATTCCTTGTGCTGGCGTCCATGAAACTGTGGTGTGCTTATTTGTTAGCACTAGCCACCAGTTTAGCCACTAGCCACATTGTTTAGATTTGTTTCAGTTAATTAAAATAAAAAATGTTACTTCCTCAGTCACACTAGCCACATTTCAAATGCTTAATAGCCACATGTGGTGGGTGGCTACTATAGTGGGTAGAGCAGACACAGAACATTTCCATCATCGCAGAAAGTTCTGTTGGATGTTGTTGGTTTAAAGCTTTGGATTTTTTGTCTTCTTGGATGAGTAGAGGCAGAAGTTGTTGATTATGACAGCATACAAATGATGCTTGTTTTTGTGTTAGGTTCATCGGGGTTCTTTCATACAAAGGAAATATTTCAGTTTGAATAGTACAGTATTTAGTTCACACCTGCTGGGGAGAAAACAAGTAGAGAATTATCTGCAATGTCAACTTGGAGACTGGGCAGACTGGAGCCATGTGGCAACGTAAGTTCTCCAGATTTATGGCATTCTTCAAAATCATTTGTGACCGTGAGATAGGGATCTGTGCTAAGAGGAGCTTGAACTTCTGAGCACTGTCTTCAGCTTCATCTACTAGCCATGCTTAACATCAAAGGACAAGATTGGCACGTTTGCAGCGAGGTTCCGCAACACAGCCAGTCCAACAGCCAGTCCACAGCAGCCAGCTGTGCTGCCTGCACTCACATAAAGGATGGAGGACAGGAACAAGATTTCCACATGGCTCTTGCTCAGGGAATTTAAGAGGACGGCCTCAAGAAAAGAAGGAACTGGACTCAAAAGAAAAACCAAAAAACAAACTCCAAACCCAGCAAAACACAGTAGTACTGAAAAGCACAACCTGAAGTGGCACAGCAGAGATGGGGGAGGATGCCAGGAAACAATAAAAGCAGTAGATCCCTGCTTCCCTATCCGTTGCGGGAAGCTCATTTTGAGGAGGGCATGGACCACAAGTACTGGAAAGTGAAAGCACAGTGTTCTTTCTGTCATTCTGTATTTCTGTCAGCCCAGCCAACAGCTGCTGCAGCCACAAAGGACAGTGTTTTACCTGCATTGAGCGTGCAGTTGACTGCTAGTCCTGTCTTTACAACATAAGCAAAACAAAGGACAGCAGTAGAAATGTTAAATAATAAACACAGGGGCCCTTACAGAAGAATCATACTACCACCTGCTATTTCCATGGGTAAAAATGCCTTTTCAAAAATTTCAGATATTACAAATTTCGTTTACCTATGCTGGAAGAAATTTGCTTCAGAATAGTACCTATTTGTAGTGTGGTAAAATTTTACTTATATGAAGACTAATTCATATTTTTAAAAATCTAAGTTTTAAAATATTTTAAAGATTGAACGTATTAAAGTGCTTACATACATAACCCAGAACCTGCTAAGCCTGTTACCTTGTAGAACTGTTTTGAAGAAAGTTTTTATAAAGAGATACGTTAATTTTGAAGTAGAATGATGATTGTTTGCATGTAACTGGAGGCTTCTAGAGTGTTTAAAGAAAACTTATGTGGGTTATACATTTACCTCCTTTTTAAAAAAAATTTAATTATTTATTTATCTTTGGTTGCCTTGGGTCTTTGTTGCTGCGCGTGGGCTTTCTCTAGTCGTGGCGAGGGGGGCTATTCTTCGTTGCGGTGCGCGGGCTTCTCACTGCGGTGGCTTCTCTTGTTACGGAGCACGGGCTCTAGGCGCGTGGGCTTCAGTAGTTGTGGCACGCAGACTCAGTAGTTTTGGTTCACGGGCGCTAGAGCGCAGGCTCAGTAGTTGTGGCACACGGGCTTAGTTGCTCTGTGGCATGTGGGATCTTCCCCGACCAGGGCTCGAACCTGTGTCCCCTGCATTGGCAGGTGGATTCTTAACCACTGCGCCACCAGGGAAGCCCACGTTTACCTCTTGTTTAGGATACTAATTGCATCAACAAACCCTTATTTTCACAGATAATCCTTCTCAAGTTTCAGTAACTTTTGGGAGAGCCAAGGTCAGGTGCTATTAGGGTTTGTACCAACGTAGAGTCCCTTACATAAATGTCTCAGTCAGTGAGGTTTTACTCCATTTAGTGTTTTAATGCTATTATACTTTGCTAAATGTCTTATTTTTTAAATTGTGAATTAAAAATATTTCTGTAGGGATGGAAAAGCTTGGTTGTCCCCCCTACATTCTCCCCTCCTCGTCCCCCTAAACGTGGTAACATCAGTTGTTCAGTGTGCTTTCATTTTTCTCTTTCTGTTTGGTTTGCCATAGTTCCTAACTCGTGCTTCAGGCTTGCATTTCCTTGTGCCTCCCTTCTCTTCATGCAGAGAGCATGAAATTAGAAATAATCATTGTCTGTTGTATTTCTGAAGATTAGAATTTCACCAGTTTCATGCTGTCCCTTCTCAGACCGGGTGTGGTAAATCATCTTTGGAAAACTGGCTCCAGTAAAACTGGAGTATGCAGCTGAAACAAATGCAGGAGACTTGCTGTTTATTGCATGAGTCACTTATGGGTTCAAATGGAAGGAAATGATACCAGATTGCTTTTCATGCACGTCATTATTACATCTTATTTTAAAATAGGCCTGAAATAAGGAAATAAAAATAAACTGATAAGCTCTTTCTTTTCCCCAGAGAATTTAGAATTATATGGGTTCTAGTGTTAGGTGATTAAAACAGTAACAATGAGGTTCACAAATTAGGCCTTGTCCTTTAACCTGTGATTTCCTGTGGTGCTGAGAACTTTTTAGGGTGTATATTTCTCATCTTGCACATGAGTGATTTTAATCAGGAGCAAAGTAGGTTCTTTCTATTATAAGCCATTTCCTCCATGGCCCTTGCCTCACTTAGCTATTACTGTATGCCTAATCGACCACAGTGAAATGTCTTTAAAACATTTTCTAGGGGAGTAAGGACTTTGGGGAGAATTTTTATAAAGGAAAATGCCGAGAAGGAAAGTTTGAATGGTTTCTGTGCATAGTTAAATGTTTCCAGAGAGACTGAAGAGTCAAGGAGTTGCTAGTAGGATATGTTAATGTAACCTTTCACCTAGTTACTGTCATTACCTAAATCATAACTATGTCGTTTTAGCAAATTCTTTGAACTGGTTCTAGTTCCTTAATGAAACAGATTGTCCTGTTCCTGTTCTTTTCCAGTCTACAGTCACTGCCATTTCAAAGTTTGCATTGCCCTAGGCTTTCCCTCTCCTGTTTTTAACAGCAGCTTGTCATCCTATTACAGATGTTCACTAATATCTTTGTCTTTGGCTTTACTTCAGTATTTGTGGAAAGTTTTTATATCTGTGTATTTGATATTGACTTCTAGCTTTTTGGTTCCTAATAGGGTACCTTCTTTCACTTATTCAGTGCCAAGCCATGTTCTAAGCACTATTCTTGACCATAGAAATTTGAGAGTGAGCAAAACATTCATGGTCTGTGCTATCATGGAGTGAAGAGTCCAAGATAAAGACAATCATTAATCAGTTTTTTAAAAAGCACAGCAATTAACAATTACATAGTTACAAACAGAGATAAATGCTCTGAATAGAGCAATACTTTTGTGGGCTTGTATAACAGCAACCCAAGGAAGTGACACTTGCTTGATAGCGGAAGCATGAGTAGGAGAATGTGAGAGAGGGTGGGAGGAAGGGCGTTCCCCACAGCAGAGGGAAGTTTGTGCAGAGGCCCTGCAACAGAAGGGAACAGAGTGAGATCAAGTAACTGAGGAGAATTCAGGGGAGAATGGAATGAAATGAGGCTGGACACCTAGGCTGGGGCCAGTCAAGAATTTGTTCTTTATCCTAAGGACCGTGGAGAGTGTTTTAAGTAGGGGCTGGTGACCCCATGAGATTCGTGTGTGGGTAAGATCATCTGTAGGGGAATGAATTGGAGGGGCCCAGGTTGGCAGTGGGGAGATGTTAGGTGGCTTCTGCATTAATCCAAGTAGAATGACAGGATGTACTAAGCCTGTTGTGTATACTGGAAAGTGGCAGTGAAAATAGATTAAAAAGTGTTTTAGGGGATAACATCAATTATACTTGGGAATAAGATGGGATTATTTTTTATTCATTCAACAGATATTTAGTGAGTTTTAAACTTTATGCCAAACTCTGTGCCAAGCTCTGGGAATACAGCTATGACCAAGATATACAAGATCCCTGCACTCACAGAGTTTACATATTAATGGGAATGACAGCTAATAGGAAATAAAAAATAAATATAATTTCAGATAATAACAAATCCTATAAAGAAAAACGAAGCTGTACAAGGGAATGGAGAATGACAGAGGAGAGTCCTCATATAGGGTGGTCAAGAAAGACGTTTTTGAAGAGGTGGCATTTCAGCAAAAACCCAAATGAAGTGAGGGAGCTAACCATACAAAAAATCGTCTACCCCGCAGAGGGAACAACAAGTACAAGGTCTTGAGGCTGGAACGGGGACCCCTCACCTTCCAAGAATACCAGGGTGGTCAATATGTGTAGAAATATGGGAGGAGGGAAGAAAGACAGATGTCGAGGATGCCTTGCCAATACTTGAAACTTAAAACATCTAAATAGTCTCATTATATTCTCTTCAGTCATAAGCCACACAATCCCAGGTTGCTTGGCCCCTAACCTGTTTTTAACACTGCTATTGGAACAGCTTCCTCTGCACACCTTGCTAAAAACCTGATGGTGATATTTGCATGTCCATCCTGTCAATCATGACCCTTCAGTCAGCTCGGTGGAAGGGCTCCTCTCCTACTTTAAGCCCACTTCCCATTACAACCCTCTTTGGACTTCTCAATTAGGCAGTTGAAGGCCCTCCTCCAGTGTTTGTTTAGACCTTCCACATAATTTATTGTTTTTCTCCTTGGTGTTACATTTATTCACCATGGCACCTCTTTCCTTCCTGTTAGTCTGTTTCCATCTCTTCCTTCAAGACCAGGTTCAGAAGTGAAGTGTTACCTTTTCTACTAGTTTCTTCTGATTGATTCCACCTTACCTGGATCACTGAGCCCTTCAGCCTACTCAGTCTGTGTGATGTCATTTTTTTTCTTCCTTCCTTGTGTCACTTGAAAATGCACTGCTTAAATGTGCCACCATTGTTCCAGATTAAGATATTTATGATCATATTCTTTCTTCCTAGAAAAAAATTGGCACTACTGCCAGCTCTGCTATGTGTATATGTGACATTGGCCAGAGCATTCACCTGACGGAGGTTCAGTTTCTCTGTCCACTCCCCTATTTCTTCCCCAGTGTGGTTGTAAGGAGCAAATGAAGTAAAACATGGAAAATGTGTTTTAAATACATGTAAGACATTTTTAAATATTTTAGTTGGGCGTATTTCATATCCTCATTTAAATTGCAGGTTTTTCACACCAGTTCCCACCAGCGTGGAATTCTGTGTGCTGCAGGAGTTCTGTGAGGTGTCTCGAGCTTCCAGCCACACTCTGCAAGCTGGGGACAACTCAATCCATGGCATGTGTATTAGTCTCCTAGGGCTGCTGTAACAAAATGCCACAAACTAGGTGGCTTAAACAACAGAAGTTTATTGTCTCATAACTCTGGAGGCTCTGAGATCAATGTATTGGCAGGGCTGGTTCCTTCTGAGGGCTGTGAGGGAGAATCTGTTTTCATCCTCTCTCTTGGCTTCTGGTAGCTCCAGGCATTTCTTGGCTTGTAAATGGAACTCTCCCTGTGTCTTCACATTGCCTTTCTTCTGTGTCACTGTGCCCATGTTTCCTGTTTTTATAAGGACACAGTCATTGGATTGTAGGCCACCCTTGTGACCTAATCTTAACTTGATCATCTCCATAGACCCTATTTCCAAATAAGGTCACATTCACAGGTACTAGAAATTAAGACTTTAATCTTTTTACAAAACAGAATTCAACCCATATTAACATGATTCAATACACATACAAGAAAGGGAAATCACAAACTTGGTGAATTAGCTCTGTATTACTAGAATGACTCACAGAGATGAATTAGGTATGGAAGAGCTAGTTTCCTGTATGATGTAGGGCAAAATAAATGAAATACTTGGTAAAAAATATGGGTGAAATCTGAACATTCATAAATACTTATTTCAGAGTTCTGCAAGTCCTGTTAATTTCAAATTGGTTTAAATTAGAGCATAGAGGGCCAGCCAAGAGAAGGAACAAAAGAACCCAGTAACTTTTCTTCCAAATTGTAATAGTACATTCAGTTATTGTACTGATGTGAATGGAAGAAATATGCAGTGCATGTGCTTATTCATATACTCTTTATGTGAACTTTTTTGTGTGAAAAATTTTATTGCTTCAATTGAGTTTTTTTTTTTTTGGCCCAGCATGCTTCTCTTTGACTTTCTGGAAGGCCACATGTGGTCCTATGACAAAGTGACCCTTCTCTGCTAAACACCCAGAAGGGTCTGTTGTTTTTCTCCTATTCAGTGCCCCAGCCTTGTTGATAAAACTCATTCCTCTCTTAGACTTAAAAATCTCATTGATGTATTTTTTTCTCATCAGTTTTTTTTTGTTACTGTTGTTTTGTTTTGTTATTTTTTGATAGTGCAGGGGAGAGTTTGATGCATTGTTACCAGTTGATGTTGGAGAATACCTAAGTAGTAGAGTTTTATCAGATTTGACATTATGATGTTACATTTTATTTGGTGAACCTGTGTTAATCTTCATATGCTCTCTTATTGTCATTTAGGACAGCCTTTGCTTTAGGGACATTGAGGAAGGCACCTGAAGCTGGTGTGGTGGTATTTTCCTGTGTACCTGGCTGACCAATTTAAAAGTTTAACCATTTTTTGTTTCCTAACAGTCTGGCACATAGATCACATCTGAGAAGCTTACTGTAGGAAGTCATTCAGACTTAGTGAATAGAAATTGAATACTTGACCTTTACCTAAAAAATGGCTATTTTTTGTCAACCAGAAGAGCACAGCTCCTATATTCCAAAAAACTACATGATAGAGAAGGTTTTTAATTGTTACACTTCCATTAATTTACTTCATTATTATTGCTGCATTGAGATTTTCCCTAAAGGAAAAGTCAGCCATAAATTGTTATTTCTGCTTATAGTTTTTTTGTGAAAAAACAATTTAAAGTCAAAGACAATGAAATCCAGGTTTCAGTGTTATTATAGAAATAAATTTCTTCTTGGTGTCTTATCAAGTAGGTATTACCTGGAGAAAAAAATATTTTGATCTTACTCTTCCAAATCTAACAGGATACCTTCTTTCTGAAACTATAAAAGAGTGAAAGAGTTATATGAAAAGGATAAAATAATGGACAGGAGATTAAATTTATTGCTACTTAATCATCATCATCTGCAAAGTTTGATTCTTCCTTGTTCTTAAGTAAAGTTTTTTGGCAAATATTTTCCTTCCAAAACATAAATAGAAGGTCAAAATAGTTACTGAAGTGACCAAGAAATGTGTTGAAGAGAGAGTGTATCAGATAGAACATTTCATGGGCTGAGGAGCGAGGCAGTGAGGTGGTGGGGCTGGGTGGGGGGAGGATTAGGGCAGGACATTTTAAAAAGTGTGTTTATTCCTGGAGTCTGGAAAGACCTTGTTTCTGACCATTTAAAATGTTCTTTTTGCTGTTTTTGGTTTTGCAATCTTCCATTGTTGTTCCAAGTTAAAATATTTATATGTATGTTCTTTCTCCCTGAAACATGAACTTCAGGCCACACCTGGGACCATCTGGTGTTTTGTGTAATCTCAGCATCCGGTGGAGGTGTTGGACCCTGGCGGTGCTTAGCTACTAGGTTCCAGGACAGTCATAACCTCACTGATACCATTTACCCTATTTGGTGAATTCCCTACACATTTTCCTGAGATACGAATATAAAAATATATATATACTTGAAAACTACAGGGACTTTTTTGAAGTGGTTAAGTGTATGGACTTGAGAGTCAGACAGCCTTGGGGTCAAACCCCAGGTCTGACATTTACCAGCTGTGTGACTTTGGAGAAGTGACTTACCCTCTGTATGCCTCAGTTTCTTCATCTCTGAAACCAAATAATGATAATAATAGTAAACTGGCCCTTACGGTATTTATTATGGGCCAGACACTGTTCTGGTATTAAGTAGTGGGGCAAGGATTTGAATCCACGGACTCTGCCTTAGGGGTCTGTGTCACCTGGGAATAAATGAGATGATCGTGTAGTGCACTTAGAATGGAGTCTGGCACATAGCAAGCACTCAGCCTACTGCTTCTCCCCACCCCTATTACTGCTACACCTGCTGTGATGGCAATGACTGCTATTACTGCTATTAATTTTTTTTAATTGAAGTATAGTTGATTTACAGTGTTGTGTTAGTTTCAGGTGTATGGCAAAGTGTTATATTCTTTTTCAGATTCTTTTCCATTATAGGTTATTACAAGATATTGAGTACAGTTCCCCCTGCTATTCAGTTGGTCCTTGTTGTTTATTTTATATATAGTAGTATATATCTGTTAATTCCAAACTTCTAATCTGTCCCTCCCCTCGTTTCTGCTTTGGTAACCATAAGTTTGTTTTCTATGTCTGTGAGTCTATTTCTGTATTATAAATACGTTTATTTGTATCATTTACTGCTATTAACATTGTCCACTCTGATTCATACCTAACCACATTTTAATAGTAGTTAATAATTTTCCCAAATACTCTCTCTGAAAAATGGCATTAGTAGTGTCTCTCTCATGTTTTTTTCCCAGCAATGCACTAACACTTGCATTGATTCTTAAAGGGGTTTCCATTTGTTTTTAAACCTAATATTTTAGCAGGTCCATGTAATAAAGTATTTTGTACAGTGCAACCACTTAAAGGTTGAGGCTATGCAGGTGGAAAAAAAGCTACAGGGCTTTGGTTAAACTTTTTGGGAGTTATAAATTGCTGGTGGCTATTTCAGATTTTCTCCAAAAAAGTTAGGCCCTGTAGCAATTTAAAACCTTTATTTTTCAGTACAGTGTGTGCTTGATTCCAGGGTGTAAGGTTTGAGGGTGGTTGGGAGCTATATCACCTAATAACTATTTTGCCCATTTCTAAAAATTATCATTCTTTTATAATACTCATTTAGGATGCCTTTTAAAAATGAAAATAAATCCATTTGCCAGTTGGGAATGAAATTGAAAATCTTTGTCATTTTTGCTCCATTCTAAGCAGGAGAAACATAGAAGTTAAGAAGAAAACAGTTTTATTTTTTAAAGCATAGCCTTTCTGGGGTTTAGGCTCACCACTGTGTAATGTTAACCAAGTAGTTTTTCATCTATACAGCATACTTGCTGGTGACGATGTTTCTGGCTCCTTCCCACGAGCACTGTGTACTTATGCCTAGTGGCTTAGTCTAGAGTTTTCAACTAAGGAACACAAAGGGAGGAAAGACTGGGGGAGGGACCCTTTAGCATCCTGAGAAGAGGAAATTGATGTTTACACTGCTGTCAGCTAGAATTTTGAAGCCTTTCAAAAAGAAAGTTACACTGTATGCCCCAGATTTTATAGAGAGAAGCCTAACACCAATTGGAAAATAACATTCCGGAAAGTTTTATGACCTGAGTGGCTCAGGTCCCCCTCAGAGGCTGCAGTGCACTAGAAGGTCTGTGGCTGGGTTTAAAAGAAGAAACGTTGATGTGTTCTCATTCTGGTAAACTATGGACAGCAATATCATAATAATTGCTTCCACTTATTGAGGTAGTTTTGTATGGAGGAGAAAAAACCCAGCTTCCTAGTGTTAGACATTATGGGCAAGTCTTGGCTCTGCCTCTTACTAGCTATGTGACCTTGGGCAAATGACTGACTGTCTCAGTGCCTTGGCTTTATCTTCTTTAAAACAAGGGATTTTCATGGAATGTGGTGGTTCTAGTTATTCTTTGAGGTGATGTGTATAAAATGTTATATGCATACAAAATGCCTGCTACATGGTTAACTGCTCAGTAAATATTAGGTATATTTATTATTATACGTTATGTACTTTACCTAGAGTACCTCTGATGCTTTCTATAACCCTGCAGTGTAAACCATTATCCCTGTTTCACAGAAGAGAAAACTGAGGCACAGGGGTGAAGCGCTTTATTTTGAATGTGAAGGCTTGTGAAAATGGTCTTTCTCTTGCCATCCCCCTCATCCTGATGGCTGTGCTCTGCAGTTGCCCATCAACACCAAGTTTATAAGATAGAGCAGAAATAGATTGATTTATTTTTTCTCAAAATTATGTGCCAGGATGCTTATGAAGTTCACGAGATACACACAGTGTCCTCAAATTTGGAAATATGTAGTTCCTTTTCCAAGGAAAACATCCTCACTTACTTCCAGTTTGACTTAATTATGTTTGTCATAATGTTACATAAATACATTCCAATGCAGAATAAATGTCAGTTTATAGCACTTATGTCGTTATAAAAGAATGCAAATTTACAAATTAAATGCCAACAAAACTATACAACCAATAAAAATTCAAGTAATTACATTAATTTATGTGACAGATATGTCGTTTTGCTGAAAGTAAACTCAATTTTGGGCTCATCCATACTCTGGATGGATTTTGTTTAATCTGCATCTGCCTTTTGATTTCATGATATTACTGTATTATAAACATTTGAATATCTGTAGTTTCATATGGTTCAACCTAAAAAAAAGTCTTTTAAAATAAATATGTTACATAACTTGGTAGTAATCATTTTAAGGTGTAGTTTGATAGTTCAGAGTAATAGAACTTCAGGAATACCAGTTTTAATGGGTGTTACTTGATAAAACATGAAAAGCTGTTTTATTCCCTTTGGTGTCAGTGTTTAAGTGTAGACTTCACCCTGGTCTTGGCCCTGAGCTTAGGGTGTAGAATCAGACTTCCTGGGTTCATCTTGCTGCAACAATATGTTTTACATAAAAATTTCTGTGAATTTTACATTTCTTTGTGATAAACTAAAACTGCTGGGTTAACAAGTATGAAGCTATGAAGTTCTTGCTTTGTATTGTATTTGATTGCTATTTACAGTCAGCATGTAGGAGAGAGCCCAGTTTACCACATCCCACATCAGAAATCAGAAAACATTTCCTATAAAGTGCCAGTAGGGTAAATATTTTAGGCTTTGCAGGCCACATACAGTCTCTGTAGCAACTACTTAGCCCTGTTATTACAGCACGAAAGCAGCCATAGACAATACATAAAACTTTATTTATGGACGTTGAAATTTAAACTTCATAACAATTTTCATGTGTCACAAAATATTATTCTTCTTTTAATTTTTCCCCAACAATTAAAAAATGTGAAAACCATTCATTCTTAGCTTGAAGGCTGAATAAAAACAAGAGCAGGGCATTTGACTTGAGAACCTGTTTATGGAGGCCTGCCCTAGATGCCATTTGATAGAGTAGAGAGGGAATCTCTTTTTCCCTTTTGTTTATGGAGGCGTTTTGGTGTGATTAACACAGTAACTCTGAAGTGAGACTGGAATGTGACCTATTTTTGACTCAGTTTTCTCAACTGGAAAATAGGGGAAATTTTTTCTTTGTACCTCGAACATTTGCAGGAGATGAAATGAAAGACTGGATGTATAATGTGTAACACAGAGTAGTCTGCAGCTTTTGCTCTTATTATTTCTATAATTACTGTTGAGGTTATATAGTTTTTCATGTGCTCATTGGCCATTTAAAATTTTTTTCTTAGTTCTTTTGTGAATTCTACATTTATATCTATTATTTGTTCTTTATATATTGACACAATATTTGTATATTAAGGTTATCAACCCATTGCCAGATATTTTGAAGATTATTTTTTTTTCTGCGTTTTGCCTTCTGGTTTTGTAGTGGTGGGTTTTTCGGTTTTTTTTTTTTTTAAAAGATAAGATCTTTCATTTTTATGTATTTCAGTTATTGAAGGTAATTATTTCAGTTATTTCAGTTATTGAAGGTAAGTTCAATACATTTATTTTCATTTTTATTTTTATAAAAATATTCTCAATCAAAGGTTAGATATTGTTTACCTATATTTTTAGTCTAGTCATTTTATTTCACATTTTATAATTTTACATCTTTAATTCTGAAATTAAATTTTATGTAAGTCATAAGTTTCTTTTTTTTTTTTTTTTAAAGTTTTGCCCGAGACTGACTCCACATTATTCTCAGCCTGAATTAAGTCAGCCTTTTGATATATATATATATTTTTAAAATCTATTTATTTATTTATTTATTTATGGCTGTGTTGGGTCTTCGTTTCTGTGTGAGGGCTTTCTCTAGTTGTGGCAAGCGGGGGCCACTCTTCATCGCGGTGCGCGGGCCTCTCACTATCGCGGCCTCTCTTGTTGCGGAGCACAGGCTCCAGACACGCAGGCTCAGTAATTGTGGCTCACGGGCCTAGTTGCTCAGCGGCATGTGGGATCTTCCCAGACCAGGGCTCGAACCCGTGTCCCCTGCATTGGTAGGCAGATTCTCAACCACTGCGCCACCAGGGAAACCCTGTAAGTCATAAGTTTCTATATGTATATATTTTACATAGATTTTACAAGTTAGTTCAGCATCATTAATTGAATAATTATTTATTCCCCGCTGATTTAAATGCCACTTTTATGAGACTCTAAATAATTTAGTTGAATGGAATTTGGCCTGAAAAAAAAATTTAAAACAAGGCTGTCAATATGACACCATGCTCTGGTCTTTAGTATTGGTAATTTGGTATAATATGAAGCATTTTATTTTACTTTAAGTATTTTTATCTACTTTTAGTTGTAGTAAAAAAACACGTCACAAAGCTTACCATCTTAACCTTTTTTAAGTGTATAGTTCAGTAGTGATAATACAACAGATCTCCCAAACTTTTTATCATGCAGAACTGAAATTCTTACCCAGTAGACAACAACTTCCCACTTCCTCCTCCCACTGCCCCTGGTAACTACCATTCTACTTTATGTTTCTATGAATTTGACTACTTTAGATACCTCATATAAATGGAATCAGACAGTATTTGTCTTTTGGTAACTGGCTTATTTTATTTAACATAATGTCACTTAGAACTTTTTGCAAACATTTTTTCCTTTTTAAAAATATCTTGCTAATTCTGGGTCAAATAGAAATGTTTTAAATCTAGTCTGTAATCTGATGGGATGGTAAATGTCCTTTATGTTTTGTAGCTTTGGATTTATCTTAAAGAGCATGCATACATTTTGTAGAAAAAAAATGCTGCAAGAATTCTGTTGTTGGACTTTCAGGTTGTTCCTGCTAATCTCTTATGGTAGGACTCTTAAGCTGGTCAACAGTCCTATTCTGGCTCATTTATTGAACAGCTATTTACCAGGTCCCCTCTGTGTGAAACTCGGTTATCCCCTATCGTAGAAATTTGGTTTGCCCCAATATGTCCTTTTCATTGAATACTCAGTTGTCATAACTTACTGTTGTGGTTGGACATTTAGTTATTCCAGCTTAAAAAAATTATGACCTGTTAGAGCAGGAATTTTCAGCAGGCTGAAAATTAATAAGAAACTGCAAAGCAATAATTAGCAGAAAACACTTTTTAAGATGAACAAAACACTTAAAAACACATGAAGAGTTTAAGCCTACCCTATTATGTGCCAAAATTGCCATTATATGAAAAAAAAAATCAGTGAACAAATTAAATAGCTTTGAAAAAATTACCATTTAAAAAAATTAAAATGTGATACAAATTCATTGCATGACATTAAGAAACTGAACATAAACTAAGAGGGGAAAAAAATCAGAGTCAATTACTGTTAACATATGAGTATATATCCTTACAAATTGGTGAGTTGATAATACAGAATAGAATCATACTCTGCTTACTGTTTTTTAATCTCTCATCTGTTTACTCACCATTTGTATTCTAATCTAATTTGTGGGCCCTTGTCTGTTGCCCCTTTTTCTTCCTTTTAAGTGCTCTGGTAAAAATGACCTAATTTTCTTATTTTTTTCTTTTTCAGTCATTTCTTTAAGGCCTGTCTCTTTGACCCTCCATCCCACTTAGTTTTTCATACACCTGGTTGTGTGAGTCTGTGTGTGTGTGTGTGTAGGTCTTTGTAGTGGGAGGTATAATTGAAGTTTGATCCCCTCCCCACTTTTCTTAAAACAATTTAGACAACAGCCTATTTCTTCCCCATTGGTCTGTGACTTTTATCATATGTGAATATAGAGCCTTCCTGGAAAGTTTATAAGTTTATTCTTCTGCATTGATGTATCTGTCTATTCTTCAACTACTGCATTGATCTTATTTTTGTAGCTTGAACATAGGTTGTAATGACTGGTAAGTTGTACTTCCTATCCTTTTTCTTTTAGTTAACTTTCCTTACATTTAGTATTCCTGATCATTTATTCTTAACTAATGTTGTGTATCAGAATTATCTGGGAAGCTTTGGCAAAATATACGTAAACTTTGCAAATTACAGGTTAGTAAGTCTAAGGTGGGACACAGGCATGTGTATTCCGAGAAAACTCCGTGATGGAGTCTTACATGTGTCCATGTTTAAGAACCACAGTTCAGCTACATTAGTACTGTTCTACTCTACCTTGATATTTTTAATGGAGCTGCATTAAACTTAGCAATAATTTTTGGGAGAAATAACATTTTTACAGTATCTAGTCTTCTCATACTGGGTAACAATATGTATTTCCCATTGGTGCATAACTGCATTTATAGTTCTCAGCAAAAATTTTGCTGTTTTTCTTTGTATCCCACACATTTCTTATGAGGGTTATATTTGTTCGTTTGCTTTATTTGTTTGTTTATTTATTTAAAAAATTTTGTGTATGGGCACTGTTTCCCTCTTCCTCCATCATATTTTCTATTTTGTTTTTGTGGGTATGTAGAAAATTTTGGGGGGGAGCGTGCAGGGTTGCTTATATTGTAAAGTCTTTTTCTTTACGTGGAGCAGCAACCTAATTGAAATGGATCTTTTTCAAAATCGACATGTAACAATAAAAATAGTAATATGAAAATGCAAAAAATGAAGCAACATGTTAATTGACTTATTAATCTAGAGAGAAAGGGAATTTTGTATAAATTGGAGACTGTTCAAGTTACTTTTTCAGAGACCTACCTTGACTACTCTATTTAAATTAGTAAACCTTCACCTCTAATTCTTGATCCCATTACCCTGCTCTCATTTTTCCCCATAGAACTTGTTATTGTCTAACATATTATGTAATTTACTTAAAAATTTTTCCCTTTATTGCTTGTTCCTACTAGAATCGAAGCTTCATTGGGCTGGGATTTTTAGAACAGTGCCTGGAACATAGCAAATGTTCTACAAATTTTAGTTGAATGAATAAAACGTTAGTTGGAGGAAAATCAAGTATTTAAGTGAGGGTTTCTGAAAATACTGACTTAAGTGTGTGAGTAAGGGAGAGAAATTTGATTCTACTAGAGAATTTAAAAATTAGCCCAAATTTGGCTTTTTCTTCCCAGAAGAAATCTGTGGGTAAAATGCACGTTAAGAAGATAGCTTTTCAGCTGAGAGGTAAGAGATTTATATTTGAATATGTGAGGAACAAGAGTGTTGCTGTTCATTCCCAGGGTCCTGTTTACCATGTGGAGGTCTCTTATTTTCTCTGAGAAATGGAGAGGATGTTGGTTTAACCTCTTATTTTATTTCGCCTACAAAATAAAGGTCATTGAAGTTATCTTTCTCCATTTTTAGAGATGAAAATAAAAGAGAAGGAGAAAAGCTGTTTTACTAGATTAGAGATTAATATGGGATGGTTCTGTTTATTTCTTCTGTGGTGCTGTAAATGCAAGGTCATCTGCCAAATTTTTATCTGACCTTGAAAGACCTGCAGTCATTTATTCTGCAGGCAGAACTGTGTTAATTGTGACTTAACATTTGAACGGCATCATGCCATCTTGGGGTAAGCAGACTGGGTATCTGCTTAAATATATATACATATACATAATATATATTTAACACAAATATAAAAATATATATTTTTAAACATATATTATGTATATACCCCACTGTAATTTAGAAGGGCAATACAAATCAAGGAGTTTATAACAAAATAATATTTCATTATGTAAATGTTTAGTTACAATTACACAAGAAGATGTGATGAAGTATCCAGGAGTACCTCGTGGACCCCCCACTAGATAGAACAAGTTCAAAGGAGAAAACCTGCATCACAGAAAATTAAAAAGAAGACTTGGGAGGATTGCCTTTCAGCTACTCAGCTTCCCACATGGGTTTTGTTGTTGTTTTTTAAGATTTGATTTGTCTTCCCCTTTAATACTTGCATATTGCTCTTCTGACGTCTCCTTGATTTTACCCTCTACTTGTGTTTTTATGTTTATATTTGTTGTCTCCCTTTTCAGGCGGTAATGTTGTCAAAGGCAGACAGTTTGTCTTCTACTTTATAATTCCCTAGAGCATTCTGTACAGTGTTTTAAACAAGAAACAATTAATGTTTGCGTCACAAGTAAACAAGAGGGAAAATTAAGGTTTCAGGAAGGAGATTGTTATATTACCAAAAATCATATTAAGGAGTCAGAGTAATCAAAACAGGCGTTTGGTCTCCTGGGCATTTAGAGTGAAATGAAAACTGGACCCCATATGAATGGATACAGTGAGTTATGGGACTGCTCAAGTAGATTGTTGTTATTGTTTCCTTCAAAAGCCTGGTCTGTGGCATTTTGTTCCAGAGGAAATTCTAGACCTGTGGTAATTTAATCTTGCCAAATTAGAAACCTCTGAAATGAGTCATTCTCATTTTTCTTCATTTTGTTTTTACATGGAAAATTGCATAGACAAACAGCCCAATGAATGAAGCTTAGCTTTCCTATGGGCTGGCGATGACAATTTCCTCAGTTTGTCCTTGTCATGGTTCCCATGGTAATATTTTATATGTTGATGCTGTACATGTCAGGTTTGTGTGTTGGGAGGGAATATTTTGTGTGAACTTGAATGGAGCAGTCCCTAGAACTCAGATATATTGACAGCATGGATCTAAGATCAGAATAGAAGAGAATGACCTGTTGTGGAAACTCCCTGAACCTGCCATCAGAAGACCCTGGGCTCCTCTCTGGGCCTCCAGCTTGACTTCCATAAAGTGAAGGAATTGAATGAAGTAATCTGTAAAGCAAAGATTCCCAACTCTATTGGAACCAGTGCCTCTTTTTTATAGCATATGTTTTGTAGTACCCTCTTTACTACCATGAAATGAAATTCATATATAATATAACCTGCCTACATGCATAATTAAAATATGTATATATAAAATCTCTAACTGTAACATAAAAGAGCAATACAAATCAAGTAGTTTACAATAAAATATGTGTTCTAATATGTAAATGTTTAGTTATGATTACATGGGAAGACATAATGAATTATTCAGAAGCTTGTGCCTATATGTAGAATAACAGTGTATGTGAAGGCTACAAATGCAGATTGATTTTTGTTGCACTGGCCACTCAAATACTGCAAATGGTGGTGGTGTTGGTTATGCTGTTTTTCCAGAATGATGAGCACCTCTTGGAGAAGTTCCAAATCAAACAAAATAACCATCTTCTCTTGATTTACACAGTTTCATTTCTAAACATAGAAGTTTTAAAACCGTGCAAAAAATTCTCTGTGTTTGTATGCAAAATGGAATTAGATTCTAGGCTTACGTAATCATAAACAAGTTTATCACCTGTGTGATTCATGGGATGTTTGAAAGTTGAGTAGACTGTGGTACAGTGCTTCATTAAGAAGTAATGCACCTTGCATGATGTATCTCTGGACCCCTGCCTGTTCATGCCAGCAGCTCTCTCCCCACACCAACCCCGATGACCAGATTTCCAAATTGCTCTCTAGGGGGCAGTGCTGCCTTCACGGTAAAACCGTTGCTCTAGGGCAGGAATTCTCAACATCAGCACTTTAAACATTTTGAATCAGGGAATTCTTCGTTGTGGGGTCTGTCCTTTGCAGTGGAGGACGTTTAGCCGGTGCACTCATCTAGTTGTGCTAGCCAAAAATGACTCCAGACATTACCACATGTCTCCTGGGGGGTAAACTTGCCCAGATTGAGAAACACTACTCTGAGGTCTTTACCAGCTCCAAAAATGTGAACTTAGGATACTATAATATTCATTAATATGCATAAAAACATTGCATACCACATAATAGGTATTATTAATTTTTCTGCCAGGCTCTGCTAGTAATGGATGCTTTTGCTAATTCTTCATTCTTGTTTTTCTGGCCGTTTAACACTGGAATTATTTTACTGCCTGGCTTTGGAGGGGTGGGAAGTATGTACAGCATAGGATGGTAAATTTTGTAGTATGAGAGCATAGAGAATGAAAATTTCAAGAAAAACTGCCCCGGGAAGGCCCTTTTATAAGTAGGAGTTCACCAAATTCCTTTTTGACAAGTTTGACATTAATGTTAAAGGTTACAAAATCAGAATTCTAGGTGTGCAAGAAATATTAGAAATTCAATGGGTCCCTTCTCATTTTACAGATGAGAAAAGCAGTAAATGCTAAAGTGCAGTCACAGCTTAACTGTGAACCAGGACTTTAATCCATGTCTTGGGCACCCCGCCTGTACATTACGATGCCTCTCAACCAGGCTGTATTTGTAAAATAGTTTTAGCTTTCTGCAAGCACCGACTCTTGATAGGAAATAAAAGACAAAATAACGGTTTTCTTTAAAATCTTGGTCTCCATTATGTATGCCAGGAAAAATAAATGAGATGGGTAGCTATCATATAGTGGGTCTTGCATTCATAGATTGAACCCAGAAATGTTTTTAATACTAATGTAATAACAATACTTTTGTGGTGCTTTGGTGGACTAGGCATTGTTCTACGAACTGTACCTTTTAATGCTTACAACAACTGTATTAAATAGATGCCGTTACTATCATCCACCTTATGTGGACGAGGTACCAAGAGTCTAAGAAACTTGCTCAAGGTCATAGAGTTCATAAGTGGCTGAGCTGGGCTCTGAAGCCATGCAGTCTGTTGCCCATGTCCATGCTCTTGTCTCCTACCTAGTCTGCTCTAGTCTACTTGCTTTAAGCCTTAAGCATTGAACTGATGAAGGACAGATTGCTGTTATAGCTTGCTTGTGAAATTGACATTCTTAAGAGCTAAACATTTGGAGAATTTCAAACCTGAACACTTTCAGAGCACATTATATTTTCTTCAAAGATTAAATCATTCTTCACGCTTCTCCAACATTTATACCAGAGGTGAACTTGCTTCTTATGGATATAAGAGCTTCTTTCATCTTGTCCATATCTGAAGCGCACAGTAAAGCAGAACCTCTGGCATGAAGTTCGTAGCAAGGAACCAGGATCTGAAATGAAAGGATTATATAAAGTCATTTTCCTTGTTTGTTTTACCTTTCATTTTTCCCCCTGAGGAAGGAGAGAAGTTTTTGAAATCCGTTATTGCACAATGAGTTTGAAGTAGACACAAATAATATATATGATTGACAGCTATAAAGAAGAAAGAAAAAAAATCCAGCCCTTATTTTAGCAAGACACTTGAAGGAAAAACATCTATATTTATTGAGAAGTGGATGCAAACCTTTCACACATAATATTTAAAAATGAAAATAGCATCACAGGGTTTAGAAATATTTCCAAAGTCAATATTAGGTTTTTAAGTTTCAGGTAGGAGAAAAGGCAGAATCAATTAAGTTCTGTATTCCCAGCGCTTGCTCTCTGTCTCTAATTTTATATTTTACTGGTGACATTGGTACAGGCAACACATTGGCTTCTTTTTTCCACTTAACTCTTATTTTTAAGAAATTGTGCTCTTGTGAAAAATGTTTCTTTTTTAAGTTTTCTTTCTTTCTGTTATTCTCATCATATTGTTTGGTTGTATCTGAAACTCTAATGGGTCTCCATTTCCAAGTTTTTATTTTCTAGTTGGCAGTACCGCTTTTACACCTTCTCGCAGATGGAGACTTGGCAGGAAAGTTGTACATCAGGGTGTGTTTGTGTGGGAGGGTGTGAGGGCAGGAAAGGATGATGCTCAAATAAAAAGCAAGAAAGTTTTTCATTCAGTATAATCTTAGCCGATGACATTTATTACTCAGTTCATCCATTTGCCTTATGAAATAAATATTTAAATCTGTTGTCATGATCAGGATTGGTTACACATTTTGAAGGGCCCGGTTTGAATTGAAAACGTGGGTAGGCCTGCCAGATTTAGAAAATGAAAATAGAGGACACCTGGTTAAATTTGGCTTTATTTCAGCTCTATTGAGGTATAATTGACAAATGAAAATTGTATGTTTAAGGTCTATAACTTGATGTTTTCCTGTATGTATACATTGTGAAATCATTACCACAGTCAAGTTAATTAACATATCCGTCACCACATTTGGTTACCATTTTTCATGTGTGGTGAGAACACTTACCTACCCTTTTAGCAAATTTCAAGTATATAATACTGTCTGCAAACCAGAATTACCTGGAGGATTGAAAAAAAAAAACCTGTGCCTGTATGTATTGATAATTGGTTTGGGGTGTGGCAGGGTATTTTATAAAACTTCCGCAAGTAATTTTAATGCACAACATCAGTTGAGAAGCTAAAGTGTGTTCTCTGGCTCAGTAGCATTAGCACCACTTAGGAACTTGCAGGAAATGCCGATTCTTGGGCCCCCTCCCAGTCCTGTTGAATTGGAAAGTTGGAGGTATCCCCCCAGCAATCTGTGTTTGTTTTAACAAGCCCTAACGTACTTTAAAGTTTGGAACCTTTGTGATAAACAACTGGAAACTGTTAAAAGCTTCTAAAAAATTCTGTTTTAAAAGATAATTCTGCTAGATGTGTGGGGAACTTAAGGAACAAACCAGAGGACAAGGCAACCTGTTAGAAGCTGCTATCTTTATAGGATCGTGGGTGTGGGAAGATGGGGCTAAGAACTAGAGCAGTGAATAGAGGAATGAAGGGAGGTGACAGATCAGGAGATATTTCAGAGACAGAATTGGTGGAATTTTGTGATTGAATGATTGCATTGAGGTTGAAGGAGAGAACTTGGTCAAAGAAAGTATAAGTTTCTTTCTGAGTGGATTAAGTCATGTTATTAAATAAGGCAGGAAATCTTTAGAAAGTGTAAGCTTGGGGAAGTGATAAAAGTATTGAACATGAGGTGCCCTAAAGCATTCAGGAGATGTCTTGCCTAGTTGAAAATTTGGTTCTAGAACTTTGAAAGCAAATGGAGATGGGGGTATGGCATTGGGAATTCTCACTATGGTATTTACATTGTAAAACCATTCATTCTAATGGTTATATATGCACTAAATAATTTATTTTTAAACATGTCCACTTCATTTCAGATTGAGCCAAAGATGATGAATTTTAAAGTCTATAATCTCTTATATTTGGATCATTCATATGAAGTTATTTGTAGTAATTAATAGAATCTGTAGAATACGTTAGCAAAATTATAATAAAAGAAAAGTTACTTTTTATAAACTTACTTTACATTCTTGTGTCAGGTGTACACCAAACACATTCATTTTCAGAGAAAGAATTGAAATGGAAAAAACGAGAATAAATCTCTCATTGCAGCTGTTAAAGGAGGGAGTTTTGTGTCATGATTAAGCCTGTCGGTCCTGGAGCCAGCTGAGTTCCATTCACTTAGAGGAGGTCTGACTTGGGACACGTTACTTAAACTCCATGTGCTTTGGTTTCCTCATCTACAAAATGGCTAACTTGATATTACCCATCTTGTAGGGTTTTTTGTAAGCATTGAATGAGTAAATACTTGTCAAAGTACTTTGAAAAGTGGTTAGCATTTAGTTAGTAATCTGTAAATGTAAGCTCTTATTAATATTGGAAACAATTTTTCTCAGTCTCTACTTAGTCTTATTTTCTAAATTGTTGCTATTGATAGTTTCTGAGTCTTTCTTATGTTATTTTTGTCAGCTTTATGAACTTCTGAATATTGAAGGGAAAGATTACAAACCAGCGGATTTCTAGGAATTAAATTCTGAATCATTCATGGAGAAATTGTAGATATGTACCAAAAACATATAGAAATTTCTAAACATATAGAAATTAAAATGTACGTTTTAATTTAGACACGTTCTAGATCTTTGGCTCAAAGTTGAGGGTTAAGAGGAACTGGGCTCCAAATTCTTTACGATTTTAAATCGTGTTTCATTAATCCTCATTCTGAGCATAGTCAGTAGCAAGTCAATAATTTACTCTGAACAGGAATAAGTAAATTACTACTCTCTTGATACATAGTGTAAAGGTCAAGAATATATCGTAACAGTTTCTGCATCAAAAATTATATAAAGGAAAGCTACCAAGCAACGTGTGATTATAATTAGTAATAACAATGGTAATTACCACAGGATACATTTGACCCTTACAGTACAATGAGAAGAAGGCAGTGCCTCTGGGAGCATCTGAGATTTGTAAATTAAGGCTGTTCCTCACCACCCTTGAATTATAATGATAAGAATTTCATTTAAAATCTTCCCTCGGTTTAGAAATCATTATGCTGGTGTAAAGGCCAAGGAGAAATGCTTCATCTTTAACATTTTACTTATCCTCCTCAAAGTAGTGGTACAATCCACATTTTTCAACCTATTTCAATAGGGGTTGGCAACTGGCAGCAGAGGGATAGATGTAATTCAGGATACTATGTCTAGGCCCTGTCAGATCCACAGAACTCTTGTAACTTGGGCATATGTCCAGGCAGGTTCTAAATATATCTAACACTCTCCTGTGCTACTTGGAGTTCTTGTGTTCTGGGAATGGTCCACAGTTGGGACAAACTTCCTAGGCTCAGAAAAAGATATTGAAAATATGCCACTTTATGGTACAAGTGTCTAACATCGGCCCTGACAAAGACCCCAATCAGCTTTTCTCCTGGAAGGAAACTATTGTGCAACTCTCATCAAGGAAATCCATATTTCATGATATGGATGAGGGCCAGTAGCAAGTTTAGAGGTGTGGATCCCTTAGTGAATGAATGGAAATGTTGGGCTTTACATAGATAAATACTAATATTGGATATTCTCAGAAATACTGGGTATTTCCAGTATCTATTTGTAGCTCCCCATCTAAGAAATTGGAATTCTCTAAGTCATGATTTAGCATGTATAGTAAGTGCATAAATCAGGATTTATTAAATGATACATATATATAGACATTTCAAGGTTGCTACTATCATCATTGGCAGTAGGCAAAATAGATACATTAGCTTTTGGTTTAAGAACTAAAATTATATCACATCTGTGAAAAATCTTTTGCTCTTTCTCACTATAAAAATACTTGAGGGTTTGCTGTGCACCTGAAACTATCACAACATTGTTAATCAGCTATACTCCACTATAAAATAAAAAATTAAAAAAAAATACTTGAGGGAAGTCCTATTTCAGTTAATTTGTACTTCCACAGCTCTGATTGACTTCAAACAAATCACTGGACCCTAGTAACAGAAATCATATGTTTGATGTCTTAGATGAGAAATGAACAGATAGGAAGTAATTTTCTTTTATAATTTAATCACATAATTCAGCCTACTTTAAATTGTTAACAAAATGTGGCAATTTATGTATTAAAGATAAAAATTTATAATAAGAAACCGCCCACATACTTTACTTAAAGGGTAATTACCCTTCATATACTCCATAACTCACTAGCTTTGATGAAGGTGGCAGTGAGTTATTATGGTCTTTACTTTGTCAGAAAAACTTTAATAACTTCATCATGCCACTGGTGTCATAAAGTTATGGATTGCATGCAAGGCATAATAACTTTTTCTTTTTGATAGGAACTACATTTCTCTTTTCAAGTGGTCAGTAATTCACAGTTAGGGATTCAAAAATGGTGGCTTTGCATCTCTAGATGATTTCTCTACTCACAACAGCAATGAAATGCCTTATTGATATTTACATACTTTTAAAAAACTACTTATATATTAGTGTGAGTGGAATCCTTCATATGAATTTTTAAAAATAAGGTGGAATTCTTTTGTAACACGACTGAGTAACAGATGATAATATCTGTATTATGGGCTGTGTTACGTCTGGTTTTTATGATGGTATGAAATCAGATATTGTGTTGAGAGAGGCTCATAATTTTATCTGAAACATACAGCTTTGTTTTATTTCATTTGGCTGGAATTCTTCCAATTAAGTAACTATTAGTTTAACAGAAAAACTGAGAGCATTGTGGTGGCATTATTAAAACAAGTATGTGTTATCAGGATATGTGAGATAAGAATGTGTTAATAGTTGGAGGGGAACATATCAGCCACAAGAACATAATGGTTTGGTGGTTAAGTGCCCTGATGGTTGACACTCAAGGGCAGAGGCTAGAAGGTGTGGGGAAACAGGAAGAATATTTATAGATGACATTACTGAAGGGCGATGTGCTTTGCTAGAGGGAAGTTGGCTAACACTGGAATTACTGGGAGATTCACCTTCAAGTCATAGGTATGAAAAGTATTTTTATTTTTAACTTGGGCCTTTGAAGCGTACAATGAAAGGAAATAAAATAGCTGTTTTGCTGCTAAAAATTCAGTCTAGAGACTGAATTTGATGATACTGATTTTTAAAAACTCAAGAAACACGTTTATTGAAAGTTGGTATTTTTAAAAGCAAAACTTATCTAGCAGTTCCACTTCTGGGTATATTCTCAAACAATTTGGAAGCAAGTACTTGAATGGGTATTCGTACACCAATTTTCATAGCAGCGATATTCATAAAAGCCAAAAGGTGTAAATAACTCAAATGTCCATCGACGGTTGAATGGATAAACAAAGTGTGGTATATACAGACAGTGTAATATTACTCAGTATTAAAAAGGAATGAAATTCTGACACATGCTACAACATGGATGAATCTTGAAGACATTGTGCTAAGCGAAATAAGCCAGACACAAAAGGACAAATATTGCATGATCCCGCTTACACGAGGTACCTGGAGTGGTCAACTTCATAAATAAAATGGTGGTTGCCAAGGGTGGGTGGGTGGGGGTGGAGGATGGGGAAAGTTGTTTAATGGGTACAGAGTTTTAGTTTTAGAAGATGAAAAAGTTCTGAAGATGGGTGGTGGTGATGGTTGCATGACTGTGAATGTATTTAATGCAACTGAACTGTACACCTAAAAATGGTTAAAAAGGTACATTTATGTTATGTATATTTTACTGCACTAAAGAAAACAAAACTTACTAAAATGGTAATATAAAGTAATAAAATGCTTCCAGTTAGAGAACTAATGAGACAAATAAAAGGGTTAGCTAACTATTCATATTCATAAATATTCAGTAGTCATCATTAGACTAAATTTGGGAAAAATACATTTTCCTTATCTTGTACATGATCCGGGGAGTGATTTGCCCATATTTAAAAATATTGTCTTTCAGTACTTGACATAATTCTTGGAGCATGGAAGATGCTCAATAAATATTTGTTGATTGATATTTGTTTATTTAGGAAATTATAGTTATAGCATCATGTGCAAAATAATCAGCTTAACTGTAACTCATTAAGCTTACTTATAAGCTCAGTGAACAGGTAGCAAATATAACCTTTAAAATACAGGCAATCAAAAATGTAGTATAGATATACTAGATTATGGGAACTAATGTATCTTAGTTATTATAAAATATGCCACGAATTTTTGTTGTTGATGTAAAAACAATATTGATTTTATCTCAAGAAATGAGCAGTTATTTGCCTGAAAGACTGCCTCTAGGATAGCTAGTGCTATTATCCCCATTTTATAGCTGTACAAAGATCATGGTGGATCTCATGGCCATCTTCGTGCTTATTTTACTAAGACAGTAGCTTCTTTTTTAAAAAATATTTTTATTTATTTATTTATTTTAAAATTATTAGAACCTTTATTTATTTATTTATTTATTTGGACTGTGTTGGGTCTTTGTTTCTGTGCGAGGGCTTCTTCTAGCTGCAGCAAGCGGGGGCCACTCTTCATCGCTGTGCGCGGGCCTCTCACTATCACGGCCTCTCTTGTTGCGGAGCACAGGCTCCAGATGCGCAGTCTCAGTAGTTGTGGCTCACGGGCCCAGTTGCTCCACGGCATGTGTGATCTTCCCAGACCAGGGCTTGAACCTGCGTCCCCTGCATTAGCAGGCAGATTCTCAACCACTGCGCCACCAGGGAAGCCCATTTATTTATTTTTTTATCTTTTTGGCTGCACCCTGCGGCATGTGGGATCTTAGTGCCTTGACCAGGGATTGAACATATGCCCCCTGCGTTGGAAGCATGGAGTCTTAACCACTGGACCGCCAGGGGAGTCCCAGACAGTAGCTTCTTCATCTAACCCTCTGGTTCTTATGAGGATGATTTGACTCTTATCCTGGGATCAAAGTGGTGGTGTGGAAAACCTATCTAAACAGCGTGGTATTAGGTTACCTAACGCTGCTTCAGATGGCTGCTTTTGCCAGGCAGAGAAGTGATGCCACTCTCTTCATTTTGTGGACAAAGAGTCTATTTTAAGCCTCTTATAGGAACATTATTTTCATTATTCTGAACAGTGTTATTCTAGTTATCAGAAACTGAGTATCACCTGTAAAAGAGGTTATACAGTTTTATTTTTGTGAGTAACTATGTTTTCCCCCCCATTGTTTCTTGAATTATATTTGTTCATTATGGAATATTGGCTAATGCAAAAAAAAAGCTTTGTCGTATTTTAAAAATTACCCATTATTGGGAGTTCCCTGGTGGTCCAGTGGTTAGGATTCTGGGCTTTCATTGCTGTGGCCCGGGTTCAATCCCTGGTCGGGGAACTGAGGTTCCACAAGCCATGTGGCGCAGCAAAAAAAAAAAAAATTACCCATTATTTTACCACGCAGAGATAGGCACTGATACCGTTTGTTTGCATGTCAGCAATTCTACTGTTCTGTCCATGCATATGTGCACACACATTAACAAACAGAGACACAAAACTGGGAGACATAAAATTAGGATTGTAATGATTATTCTATTTTATAACCTGCATATTTTTTCACTGAGCATTAAATAGTGACATTTTCTCATATCCCTAAATATTCTTTCACAGCTGCCTTCTAAGTAGCTGTATTTCCTTTGATTTTATGCCTGCAGCAATCCTCTATTAATAGGATTTTAGAATATTCTTCTTTTTTTGCTATTATAAGTGACACTATGATGAAAATACTTTTAGATTAATCTTTTCCCTATCTCTATTTATTTTTTAAGAATAAATCCCTAGGATAAAAATTAAGTAAAAAGATATGAACATTTTTCAAAGGTGTTTGATATATGTGTGTCAAATTGTCCTGCACAGAAAGACTGTGCAGGTTTATACTTTTCTAGTGGTCTGTATCAGAACACCCATTGCCCATCCCAGAATTAGGGTTTTTTTTAACACCAATTTGAGAAGTGAAGAATTGTAATCATTTATTTTAATTTGCATTGGTGGTGAGCATTTGTATATGATTTTTTAGCATATGTATCTCTTCATGTCATGGTTAATCTGATGTGTTCCTTTTTTCTATTTGTGAGATGTGTTTATGTGTTAAAGACATTAACCTGGCTGTATGTAGTTTCTTTTGCAACTACTTTTTCCCCAGTGGATTTTTCTGTTTTCAACATTTTGCCAAGTATTACCAAGGGAAAACACAAAAACAAAAACAAAAACAACAGAAACCTTTCAGATAGATTACTTACCTCTATTTGGGGTTTGTTTCTGAATACAAGATAGATAAGGTAAATTACCTTCCTTCAACTTCAGGTGAGAAAAACTTACCTTGTCAATTAGTTGTAAAGCATTCAGTTTTATGATACGTAATCAGATAACTTCGGATAACTTGTCTCTAGGGTTTTATCTAGGATATGCTAGGCGTTTCTTGAAGGAAAGTGTAGCTGTAGTGAACATTTCCATTTGGGTGTGCTCCATTAAACCAAGTATTGCTGAAACACAACAGCAGTTGACATTTTTACTGAGCAATATGCAAACATTGAGAGAAGTTTTCCCCATCCCAATAAGGAAGATAATAATAAATTGATTATTGAGTATTTCTTACAGCAAAGTATTTGAGCAACTCTCTGGCCCTTTTTTCCATGAATGAAGATTACAACCATTTGTTGTTTTGGAGTTACAATTTATATTTACACATAGTATTATGGAATTTAGGAAATTCACTTCAGATATATCAAAGTAAACATTGATGTGTGTATATATGTGGGTTTGTGTATATGTTAAAACATATGGGA
Source organism: Balaenoptera physalus (assembly GCF_965194825.1). Lineage (NCBI taxonomy): Eukaryota > Metazoa > Chordata > Mammalia > Artiodactyla > Balaenopteridae > Balaenoptera > Balaenoptera physalus. Next base: position 94,457,471 of record NC_138890.1, on the reverse strand, counting down.
GGTGGCACAAGTAATGCCAAAATCATTGAGAAAAACATTAAAGGTAAATGAAATCTTTATTGTCATAAATTGCTCTCCAATTCAATAGTGATAAAAGGCATGTGAAGAAACTATAAGGTTACTTTCAAGCATTTACCAAGTTCCAGGAAATGAATGTATTTGTATAAAAAACACCTGACAAATGCACAAGCCTTTTTATCTGTTTACCAAACAATTGATTATTAAGATCTCTTGGCTTGCATAAGCTTTCAAAAACAATATGATACATGGTCACCCATTTGCCATTGACTGGCATTATGAAGAGTTGGAAGGGGGCAGTATACTAGCATAATTTTATGGCAAATTTAGTAATTTGAAATCTCTTCTAAATACACTCGAGGTGCTCCCTATCTAAAGGAGCTCTACAAACCATAATTTTGTCAAGTGAAGAATTTGTAGCACGTAATTACCATTGGTTTATTCTTCTTGCAAATCAGAATACAGGTTCACAGTTTTTGAGGCTTATGGTAATCTCATACTGGCTGATAATTTGATTGTGAGCAGGAAATGTACTTTCTTTAGCCATCTTCGAAAAAAAAAGGTAACACAAAAGTTTCCAGTAGCAGATAAGAGTTCTGCCAAGTGGAGTTTAGCTTTAATCAAGTAACATGGAGATAATTTTTCTTTTCTCTAAAAAAAAAAATCTCCCCTTTGGCATCATGGTCGGTTAGGAGTCTTGGTCCTCATAGGAACAGAATACATACATTTTTTTCTTTCTACACTAAAATAATGTCTTAGACCTATTTTTCCTTTCTTCCTCTTAAAATTATGTAAAATAACTTACCTGAACTTGTGAATTTTTTCTAGAACACCTGCTTCTTTGCTTTTAAAATTCCTAGAAAAAACGCATAGATACATATTTAAATATCTATATAAAGTGTCTAGGTGTTTCTGATTTTAATGCTTAAATCAAAAGCTTTTTGTAAATGGAAATTTAAAAAATTGTGAAACTATTGGAAAATCTTTTAAAAAGTTGGTTAGTGCAGTATTTTAAGTATGTTATATACATATATATTAATATACTTCAGTATATTAAGTACATAAGTAGTGGTTTTATTTTAAAGCTCATTTTATTTAAGTGATGTAGTAATATCCTTCCTCATTTAGAAAACTGAACTAGTGGGCTCCCCTGGTGGCACAGTGGTTGAGAATCTGCCTGCCAATGCAGGGAACATGGGTTCGAGCCCTGGTCTGGGAAGATCCCACATGCCGCGGAGCAACTAGACCCGTGAGCCACAATTGCTGAGCCACAATTGCTGAGCCTGCGTGTCTGGAGCCTGTGCTCCACAACAAGAGAGGCCATGATAGTGAGAGGCCCGCGCACCGCGATGAAGAGTGGCCCCCACTTGCCGCAACTAGAGAAAGCCCTCGCACAGAAACGAATACCCAACACAGCCATAAATCAATCAATCAATCAATAAAAAACTGAACTAGTAAAAGATTTTAAAAGAATTTTGAAAATATTAAATGAATTAAGTAATTATAGGAACACTTTTATCCTAGATTTATATACAAAATTAATTTATCAGTTTTGTAAAGTGATTAGAGTTAGAGCAGATGATTTTTACATTTTGAACTTAAAACTCAAAAATTCAGCAATATGTGAAACATATTGAATGTGTTGTATTATATTTACCTGAGAATTTCTGCCTTAACAAATTAAAGGCCCATTTCTTTCTTTTTTAAAATTCATTAAAAATATTCATATACTCACTGATCTCTAGGGGAACTTTGACTAAAATTCATTACTTATTTAATACTTTTGAATTTTTTTTCCCCATTTTTATTTATTTATTTATTTAATTTATTTTTTGGTTTCCATTTTTTTTTTTTTAACATCTTTATTGGAGTATAATTGCTTTACAATGGTGTGTTAGTTTCTGCTTTGTAACAAAGTGAATCAGCTATACATATATATATATATATATATCCCCATATTTAGAATGTACGTGAAGTGGTTTATTTATCCTTGGCTAGTTACCACTTGAGACTCTATTTCGTAAAGCTAATTTAAATGATCATTTAAACATGAATTACTGTTACTGGTTTTCTTCTATTTCTGGTGTATTGAGGGTCATGCAGCCCTATGATGACCGGGTAACATGGAGGTGAGAAGGGGAGGCAAGACATCATCTCAGTGAAGGTCAGGAAGGGTCAGCCTGGAGCGGAGGTGTGATTTGGGCAGGTGGAAATGAATATTTTCCTGGAATGAACTGGCAGAAGTAGCTTCTTACTGATTTAGATACATTTCTGACCAACTGAAGGGAGGAATTATTAAACCCAGGGTTGAATAAAGCATTTCAAGCATTTTGTAAGAAGTGATTAAATCAGGGAAGCTTCCTGTTTTAAAATCAGAGAGAAGATATCAATGTAGACTTTTAGGAAAAGTTTAATTTTTGTAGAGAACTGAAGACATTTTGATGAAATACGAAATTTAGTAAAATTTACAATTTCCCCACCAAAAAATTGAGTGTATAATTTTTTTTTACTCTTCAACTGTTTATTCCATAATCAGTTACTGTAGAGGATAGAAACCCAATTGTATACAAGTTAAAAGCAAAAAAAAAAAAAAAATTAAAGATTGTTAGTTTTAAAAATACATATCTATTGATCATGTAAAATGTAAATATAAACATTCTGCCCTTATCTTTTTGCTTGATAATCATGTGCTTCAAAATCTGGCACCATCCTTCATGGAATTCACAAGTCCTATTTCCATTGTGTTGTTTATTTAGGTTCTGTAGCTTTTCTCAAAATTAAACAAGTGTTTAGCTGGTTCCTTCAAACATTGACGAAAGAAGATACAGAAAAGTGGTTGGAAAGGGAGAAGAGTTATCCTGCCCAGATACTTTCCCTGTTTCCTCTTTTCTGCTGCTTTCTTTCTCTTCACATACTTCGATAAAACTCAAAACTAATTGAGATTTTTGGGGGAACCAAGTGAGACAAGGAGAAAAGTTTACAACTGCTGTCTGACCCCTAGTACTAGTGACACTCAGTTTTTTGAGTACCACTTGGCAGTTTAAAAGTGCTTATCAGAGCCACTCTTGCTGCCTTACTTTGTGTGTACAGTTTGCTGTTAGTGTTGCTACTATCTGTTTTGTATCAGGCCTGCTAGCTAATTTCCTTGTTTATTAGCTAAGTGATTTTCTTAATGGTATCCTTTTGACAAACGAAGAAATCTTAGCTGCTCTGAGAGCGAAAACTGAGTTTGAAAAATCATGGTGAAAGGGATAAGGAACATCTGTATTCATGCTGCCACTATGTTGTTGATATGGGAGAAAATCTGGTGACTGACCTTGATTCTTGACTGAAGTCCCAAAAATACGCATAATTTGGCCCTTACCCATAAGACAAATAGCAACAGTCTCCAGTTAAAGCAGGGATTCAATTTCCTTTGGGTTGGGTGTGGAAAAGGGAATCTTTTCCAACCTTATTATCAGCGGGATTAGTGAATTTTTTCCTGAAATATTTTAGATACTCCATTTCAACAGAAGCATTTTGTTTGAATTCATGTTTTATTAACCAGGAGTTATTTTGTTTAATTTATACTTGGAGATTTAGAGGCCTGCAATGTTGTTTTTAAGGGAGAAATGTCTTTTTATTAAATAATCAAACAAAATCCAAATACTCAATGGTGTCAACAAAAAACTCCTGTGATCTGATGATAGATTTTGGAATAGGACCCCTGGAAGCGACAGTGGCATTATATTGGGGAGCCAGTTCAAGATTTCTATAAACAGGTTTAGACTGGCTGAAGTCCGTGAGAGGTGGAACCTCTAGAACTAATCGTCTGTTACCCCACTGACCCTTCAGGAGGTCAGTCATCAGGGGTTGCCCTGGATCCATGTTAGGAACCAGGTTTATAGGTGAATAGTCTAGGGCTCTTACAGACCCATCTCTGCCCCTACAGCCTGTGAATATGAATCTGACATGGCACCAAAATGTGTATTTATCCACCGGATGTTATCTCAGAGCTTGGGCAGTGAGATTGGGTATTTGCAGTTCCACGCAGCATAAATCCATCTTTTAAGTAAGGCAACAAAATTTGAGCTTCCTAGTTTTTAAGCAGGAGTCATCTTTGCTCTTGAAAACTGGGTTACAATTATGTTACCTCTTTATTTTTGTTTGTTAAGCACCACAGTCAGCCAGCTAAGATTAGAGAAAATAGTGAAAGAGAAAGCATTTCTCCATCCTGTCATTGACTCCCCTTGTACTTTTGCCTTTTTCAGTTTCTTTCCCTTGGTTTCCTCATCCTATTTGGGACCTCACATTCTATAAACTATGTTTCCCTCATTGAAAAGTAGCCACCTGCTATCTGTATAACTATGAGCAAATTACTTAACCTCTTGGTGCCTTGGTTTCCTTACTTGTAAGATGGCAATAGGATATTATCTACATCATAAAGTTGTTACGAGGATTAAATGCATTAAGATGTGTCAAGCACTTAGCTCCGTACCTGGTTGTACAAAGTGCCAAGTGGCCAATTAGCTAATAATTGCTAATAGAATCTATTAGTGGAAAAATCATAGAAAACCATAGACTTCATTGCCAAGTTTCAAAATGTTAAATAAGATAGACTTGTGAATTCTTTTTAATGTCCAGTAGCACAGGCGCTCCTGTTTTGCTTCTTCTGCCCAAATAGATTTGTAGAATGTCTTAAAGATACAAGAGGACTGTTGGGTCAGTCCCCAGAAGACTGTTGAATAGTGAGAATGTCCTAAGTATCCGAGGAATCATATTGAGTCTGTTACTTTTATTGGAAAAGGAGAGAATAATAGCCATATAGTGTTGAGATGGTTGGTTATTTTATGTATTCATTTCTCTCATAGCAGACACAGTACTTTGTTTATCTAATGTGAGTGTTCTACATTATATGACCATTATTAAATCTATGTTCAAATTAATTTCTGACATGGTGAGTGCATTTCTTTTTGAGGCATCACATTTTTAAACATTTAGAATATAATCTCACCTATTTTACTTTGAGAATACTGTATGTGAAATAATTTTGAAGGACATTTTATTTCCTAGTATGTATTTTCATTAGGTGGCTAATGGCTTTTGACCTGCTGTAGCAGCATACAGAACTGAATGTCAGACAGAGTACTTTTTAAAAGCTGCGTTTTTGTTTTGCATAATGAAGCACAATAATTCTTTTTGAGATTGCCTTGAATATTTTTCCAAGTAGTTATTGATGGAGACATGTCAATTTGGTAAGAGAGAGAAGAGAAAATTGTGATGTTCTAGCATTTAGGTTTGAAGACTGTTTAAATATATTCAGATTGGTAAATACAAGTATTTTAATAAATAATATTAGATCTAATATATTTATAAGTTAAAAGCCATATAAAGTACGTGGTGTCAACTTTCCACCTTTCCCATATCTTTGGACCATTGTTATGAAAAATCACACATTTTAATCCACTCACTTTTCTCCTTAGTAATTTCCATTTTCTTTTGAAACTTATACAGTATATTCCATGGCCTATTTTCATACAGCCTTTAAGAATTATACGTACTGAATAATAATTCTCAAATGTTGTGTGAAAGTAGACCATGGCATGCACTATATAAATGACAGAGATTGGTTAGGGTTCGAAGGTTAACAATTTTAGGTCATTGTCAAGGTTAGTTTCAAATTAAGTATTGGCACAAGTTTTTGTGCAATCACAGTCTTTGCAGTCATGTGCCACATAGTTTATACATTGAGTAACGCTCTGATTTATACTTAGTTGAATTTTTGAGGTGAAGATGTGTATGCAGCTTGGTTAATGCCCAAAGTCCTTGGTGGAGTGATGACTGTGAGAAAATGACAATATGAAGAGTTATATTTCCTGTACTGAACATATTAGAGCTGGCATTTTGCCACTGAACCATATGATGAGGGAGGAATATTGTTCGTATGCTTTGTATTTAAGGCTTAATTTCTGAGGCTTAGTTCTAATTTATTTATTCCCTTAGGTAATTACTGGTTTTTCGAGATGCAAAAGAAGTATATTATTGGAATTTTTTGAATGGTTAAACCTGTATCATAGATGTCCTTTCTTTAAATTTAGGACATCTAAAAATTCTCACACATCAAAGTAGCTTGTGATTCTCATTTGTGGCTAGAGAGTTAGCCATCTTTCAATAATGCTTTGAAGTTAGCTTTTCTTCTTTTTTTTCTTAACCCAGCATGGGTTCATGAATAAAACTAAACACTGATAGGTATAATGTATTATTGCTCTTGCCTATGGCTCTTGCTAATAAAAATTCAAATTCTGGTTAGTTTGCTGGAATCAAATCAACGTAGTATATGGCATACTTTTCTCCTGTTATGAGGCCCTCTCGTAGAAAGATGGGAGGGAAAGAAAGCATGGGGTGGAGGGAAAGGACAAAGCAATTCAGGGTTAAATATATTTTAGCTTTCCTGCCTATGTTGTGGTAAGTCTGTAAGCTGTACAAGAGTGTTTACTTCTTATTTCCTTGGAATCCTTAAAAATAAAATTCCTATTCCTTAGGACTAACCTCCAAAAAATTCCTATTCTTTAGTCAAAGTAAATGAATATGCTGTTGTGTGGGTGAGGTAACAATAACAACAGTGGCACTAACTTAATTTGATAGTGTAGGTATGTGTTTTTAAATTAATTAATTAATTATTATTATTATTATTTGGCTGCATTGGGTCTTCATTGCTGCACGCGGGCTTTCTCTAGTTGTGACGAGCGGGGGCTACTCTTTGTTGCGGTGCGCGGGCTTCTCATTGCGGTGGCTTCTCTTGTTGCAGAGCACAGGCTCTAGGTGCGCGGGCTTCAGTTGTTGCAGCACGTGGGCTCATTAGTTGTGGCTCGTGGGCTCTAGAGCGCAGGCTCAGTAGTTGTGGCGCACGGGCTTAGTTGCTCCACGGCATGTGGGATCTTCCCGGACCAGGGATCGAACCTGTGTCCCCTGCATTGGCAGGTGGATTCTTAACCAATGTGTCACCAGGGAAGTCCCTATGTGTGTGTTTTTAAATACAGCTAGATGAGACGCCTATCAGCTGAAAAATAGGATAGGTGATGAATAATAGGTAGGTGATTGCTAAAATAATTTGGAATTCTGACATGGCTAAAATTTTCAGCTTGCTTATAAGATGACCTAATCACTAAATCAAATAGGATTTGGCATTTTAACGAATAAGATGTTTTCCACCAACATCAACACAGAAAAGAATTGTGCCTGGATGCTTCCTTCCGAATGAGACATGAGAATTTAGAAACCAAAGAACATGCCAGAGCTAGAGTGATGACAGTACAAGATATTCCATCCTGGAGCCAGGCCCCATTGGGAAGACCCTTAAAGTGCAGTTGGGGGAATGCAAATAAGGAGCGTATTTAGCAAAATTACACATGTATATGACAGTAGATAGGAATATGGTCTTAGGAGTTAGAGACACCCAAATTTGGTTCTCAGTTTTAACTATAGGAAGGCTGGTCACTTTGGGCAAATAAGTTATTCTCTCTGAGCCTCAAATTTCTTAACTATAAAATAGGGATAGTGATGGTATCTAATTCATATTATTATTCTGAGAAATAATTACCAAAATTAAAACTTTTTAAAACCTATAGTGAACAAGAACTGCCAATTCCAAAGCCTTGGAAATCTGTTACATTTATATATTTTGCAAGTAATGGGACACACTGTTACACAGGCCATAGCTGGCCTCAGAATCCTGCTCAACTCAGAACAGCAGGAAGCTCCTCCTATTTTGTAGAAGTTGGCACTCAGCATAAAACGTCTTTGTTGGGCTTCCCTGGTGGCGCAGTGGTTGGGAATCCGCCTGCCAATGCAGGGGACATGGGTTCGTGCCCCGGTCCGGGAAGATCCCACATGCCGCGGAGCGGCTGGGCCCGTGAGCCACAACTGCTGAGCCTGCGCGTCTGGAGCCTGTGCTCCGCAACGGGAGAGGCCGCGACGGTGAGAGGCCCGCGCACTGCGATGAAGAGTGGCCCCCACTCGCCGCAACTGGAGAAAGCCCTTGCACAGAAACGAAGACCCAACACATCCAAAAATAAATAAATAAATAAATTTTTAAAAAAAAAAAAAACGTCTTTGTTTTCCCTGAGCCAATCCAGCGCTACCTGTCTTCCTTCTTTTTTTCTATTTTGCTGTCAGTCTCCCTAATGCAAGTATCAATTTACTTATTTGGAAAAGTGGGAATGGAGAGATTGGTTATCCATAATCATAATGTTCAGGCACTGTGGTGGGTGCTTTACAGAAAACTGTGTTAAGTTACTCCCACGTTTATATTTCCAGCTCTGTACCCCAAGCTCCGTTCATGAATCACCTTATTACTTGACTCCAGTTAACTGTCTAATAGGTGTTTGCACTTATTGCTCACTGTTCACTGTCCTTCAGTTACTCTGGGCTTCCTCATGTTCCTTGAACATCCTGAGCTCGTTTCTGTCTTGGGACCTTTGTTCTTGCTGATCTCTGTGCCTGGAAGGCTCTGTCCTTTTATTTGATGCATCTTGCTCCTTCTCCTTATTCAAATGCCATTTCTACTGAGACTGAGGTTTGTCTCTGACAGCTCTGTCATTCTTCCATCTAGTCAGTTTTTTATCTTGTCATCCTATGATGTGTTTCTTCAGAGCCTTTTCCCATGTATATAAAATTATGTTATTCATTTAATTGTTTATTATTTTATCTCCCAACCCAGAATGCAAGCTCCTTGAGATCAGTGGCCTTGTATGGTTTACTCAACACTGTATTCCTGATACCTGAAACTGTGCCTGGCTCACAGGAGTGCTCTGAACAACCTTCAGAGGTATGATTATTCTTTCCTTCGTTTTATAGTGGAGAGAAGTGATGATCAGGGAGTTTAAGTAGCTTGCCCAAGATCACAGGGATTAGAGGTGGCAGAGCTGGGATTTAGACTCAATGCTGTGCGCTAATAACCTATGCCACAATGCCTTCCTTTCCTTAGTTGAAGGCCAGGAACATCAGTGGGAGGCAGGGGGCCGTGTTGGTTCTTGGAGTTTCCTTTGAGTCCCAGGGCCAGTGGTTAATGTTTCTACAGCATTGTCAGACAAGAGCTGGTCCTGATCACCTTATACTCTAGTATCCTTGGCTTATCTTCTCTTCCCTTTTCCTTTTCGACTCAGTGCCCAAGACATGCATGATTAATATTTTACAAGAATGCATTCAATCCTTTACTGCTTGGGAAAAACAGTGAAACACGAGATTTTAAAGAAGTTCCCAAAGGGCTAGAATCCATGAGTTTGAACCCAGATGGAATCTTCCACCTGGCCCGGGTCCTTCCTTTTTATATACATGCTGTTTTTTGAGCATTTTTTACTTGGCAGTGGTTGCAGCTATAACTTTCTTTTTGTGAGTTTGTGCTAACAACACAGATAATGCTTTGGTTGTACTTGGCCCCTATTGACTAAAATAGTTCCACCTCTGTGCCTTTCTGCCGCATCACCCAACCCCCTTGCAAGATGCGGTGGTGAAGCTGGGCTATTTATATTGTTTTAACCAGATATACTATAGAATAAAACAGGCAGTCTTGCAGTGTTTATCATTAAAATGTATAAATGTGTTTCAGCTTTTTGGGGAAAGGGAAAAAAAGAAAATTTAAACCAGGACAGCTGATTAAAATGGGATAATCCACTGCATTTAATAAGTCACACCTAGCCGATTATAGAGGGAAGAGTTATTGGTGCTCTTTACTCTAGGACATTTGGTGTGCATTGCTGCATTTGACCTTTTAGAAGCTATTGACATCATTTGGGAACTGCCAGTAAACCTGCCTTAATCTGTTAAACAGAAGGAATCTTAGCATTGTGGAACTGACTGGTTGATTAATTTAAATCCAAACACACACAGTCCTGCCTGGATGCCCTTTGTGAGACCCTCGCACAAAAGGATTTCATTCAGAGGCATTATAACCCACATCCTGCTGTCAGACCCTTTCAGCTCAGTTGGTCTTCTTAGGCTGCAGGCATCATCTTTAACCCCTCTTATGCTTCCTTTTATTTCATGAAAACAATATCTATGTTTGGATTCATACAAATGCTCTACATTTTCGGCAAAGTTCTTTATTTGTATCCCAGGGAAAAGGTATTTTAAAGTTCCACTAATTGAGAGACTAAAATGGGAACTTACCTTAAACTGGCTTCTTTAGAGAAACTGTATTAGAACTTAATCCCGTGCTTCCTTTGGGAATTATAATCAATATTAGAATCATGAAATGTTGAAATAAGTTCTTGGTATTAGAGTAAGCCATCATCTATAATTCCTTTGACTTTTAGATTCAAAACATTGAAGGTTTTATAATCATTGTTTAGTTTTGGGAAAACATTAAAGTTAATTGACTCATGGGTGAGTTCAGTGATAGTATAAAGATCCTGAATGTTTAAATGAAAGCAAAGTTTAAATTCTTTAAGGATAAAACTTTGAATAATTTCAGTCTATTACAGGGACTAAGAAAAGTACCCATACATTGGGCTCTCTGATGGGCTTGGTTGCAGAAGAGGGCAGATATTTGTGTGGGAGAAACAAAAGCATTGCCTTAGAATGCTTTCCTAGCACATAGAATGTTAGACTGGAAAAGATCAACACCCTCATTTTGAACAACAAAAAAACTAAGGTCCCCACTTAATTATTCAAGCTCTTACTTGGCCAATTTCTGCTTCCTCATCACCCAATTACAGACTGTACTGGAATACAAATGAAGCCTTTCAAAGAAGGTGGTATAATTTGATTCTCGGTGGTTTTGTTCATTATTATTAATTGTAATAACTTTTTAATTGAGAGCTTTTGATGTGCCAGTACTTTATGCATTATCTTTATCTTCATAACTACAGTATGAGGTAGTACTAGTGTTCTCTTTTTGAAAATGAAGATCTGATGTTTAGAAAAGTCAAGGATTTGCCCAGAATAGCTGAATCATGAGATAAGATACTTTTTTTTTTTTTTTTTTTTCCTTTGAGAAGGTAGGCTTGTAGCTAGATATAGGGAGGAGAAACGGGTAATAAGGAATGTTTCTCCCAAGCCTCATGAGTTGCCTTGAGAATATTGTGGTGATGTGAATGACTCTGCCATGGGTCACTGGTAAGGAAGAAAAAGACTGATGACTGATGACTGAGATGACTGATAGAGAAGATCTAAGCTAGAGGGGCAACTGTGGGGCTGGAGCAAAGAGAAGATACATCTGTGAAATTTGGCCACCGAGTGGGTTTGGCCAGTGATGGAGAGTTAGAACCCTTTTGCCATTGGAAGTTAGGTGATACTTTTTCATTAAATCAGTATGAATTTGTTTTAGTTAACAAATTTAAGCTCATATGCTAATAATAAAATCCCATATACACTGTCATTTTTCAGTCCTTATACTATCTTTAATTGGAATTAGGACAAGTGTTGTATTAAGACCAGAGGAGCCAAGAATGTTGCTTCTCTGGGCTAAGCGGAAGTTCAGCGTAAATTATGAGGCAAAGCTAGGTTAGAACTGAGGGTGTTTTGAAATCCCCACCCCTTCCTGAAATAGCTGGAATACTCCTCCCACTCAATAGCTTGTGAAATTACGCACCACTATAAAACCTGACAACCCCATACCCTGGTGCCTTTCTCACCTTCTGCGATGGCCCACACTCTGTCTGTGGAGTGTGTTTCTCTAAATAAATCCACTTCTTACCTAAAAAAAAAAAAAAAAATAGAACGGAGGGTGTTTTGCCTTATCAGAAAGGTGGTTTCCAGGAAGGGGCACTGTAGCTGACTAGTCAAGGCTTTAGAAATTCTGGCCAAATATCCCCTCAGAAGTGGCGCTTTAACTTACATTTGCTTCTGAATTGGCACTTGCCAACAAGAATTTAGTTGAAGAAATAAGTTAAGCTCAGAGTCTCATTGAACCCTAAACTTCAATTTAAGGATTAAGGTGGTTTGTAGATGAGATTTATAATATTTTGGACAGTCAAGGGGTGATTTCTTTGCTGTGTCTTTGTTTCCTGTGAAAGAGTATTTTACCTTCTAACTTTTGTTGTCTTTCAGTCTGAGATATTATAATATTGTTTGGATGTCTGTGAAGCCTTAAGATCCATTGGGAAATAAGAAGTGGATTTTCTGACATTTAGGACAGATAAAAGGGGGTATACAGTTATGCAGAAAGAATATGTCAGAGCTTGGTGGAGCTAGTGCTGTTATGCGGTACTTTGTCCCAGGTCCCAGCTCTGTGCTGTGAGTGGCCTAATGTGGGTGTGTGCTTCACCGGGCTTCTCTGTGCTATCCTGGGAATCCAAGTAAAGGAGGTAGTTATCATTTAAGAAAGAGTTTATCATCTTCCCTAAGAAGGTGGGAATGAGATTGCATTGATCAAGAGATTTAGTGGAGTGGCAAGAGGAAATAGAACACTCATGAGAACGTAACACATTAAGCTGTTTTTGTAGTGTAAGAGGAGAATAAAAACTAAATAAAGCCTGGATTTAGGGAATGAACGTTGGAGATACGAGGCCTCTTTTCCCTAAAGCAAGCATCTTTAACAGGACACAAAATCTGGCCACCTGGGGCCATTTGTCTCACTGACACTTGATTTCTATTCTTGCTGGTGGTCTTCCATATTCCCTTCAGCCTTCTGTAGTGGGCAGACATCTTTTGGTTTGGTCTTATTTTTGGATAGGCTATTTTTTTAATGATGTATAGAATATTTAATTAAATTACATATTTATAAGAAGAACCAGTGCAATGAAAATATCATATTGATTAACATAGACAATTTTAAAAAACAATTACAATATTAAGATCAAATTCAAGAACACTCAAAAGTAATTTTTGGTTAGCAGGCAGCCCAGTGGGTGAGTGCTGCAGCGCAAGAGCTGGTGACCTAGGGCATCCTGCTTAGCCTCAGCATTCAGCATTCAGCACGTGAGGGACTTGGAGAGACTCTTTTCTAAACTCTACCTTTTTTTAAAAAACCCTAGCAAACTAGCTTTACTGTTGCACTCTTACTTTATGACCATCCCATCTCTGGAGTAGTGGATACACCTGTTCCCTTTTGTGTGCATGCTGTCCAGATAACCTTTATTTACCTTTCCCAACCTAGTTTTGTTTAGACAGGTGGATCATCTCCCAGTAAGAGTTGTTTGAAACAACCTTGAAATAGTCTGGCTAGTATGTTAGGATCTAGTCCACTGAAGCTGTCATTGGTCTTCTCTGAGAGCAAGTAAATCAGGATTGCAAGTTCAGAACACATTTAGATGAATTTTCATTTTTTGATTTACAGTAGTAATTCATATCCATGGTTAGAAAAACTTTTAAAAGTTTAAAATTATGTAATATAAAAATTGGAGAACTCTCTCAGTCTGTAATTGAAACTGCCAGAAGTAACCACTCTCAGAAGTTGGGTGTATATCTTTTGGGCATTTTCAAATAAACAAATGCATTTATTTTAAAATTTGAATCATATATATAATATATATATATATATATGTAGAAGTGTGTGTGAATCATATATATAGGAGGGTTAGCCAAAAATTTCGAAATTTTTTGGTCAAAGATTTCGCTGAGGTTTTTCCATGTTACAGAAAAATGTGAACGAACTTTTTGGCTCGTTCACATTTTCAAATTTTCAAACACATAAGCAGGATTAAGTATTCAAAACAGTAAAGAAATTAAAAGTCAAAGCATTTTAGCATATTTGAGGGTAGAAAGGAATTCATTCATAAATAAGCATTTACGATATTCAAGATAAGACAGATATCCTATATATAGATAATATATATATACACACACACACACACACACACATATATATGTACACACAAATATATACACAGACATCTATGTATACACATATATATGTATATACACACTATTTTCATGAATTTCATGGTAAACTTTGCATGTTTTGCTTCTCAGACTTGGTATCTCAGGAAAAACAAGTGAAAGGATAGGAGTAATTCCATTTTGTTGGAAAGCCTTTTCACTTTACCTAAATTAAGGAAAACTGAATTATTATGTTTTTCATGAGAGCTGACCTTACTATTCTATTTTCAGAATTCTCCCCAACCTCTATGGTAGCAAGAAGTCCAACTTGTCAATTAGGTTAAAATTCTCTATATTTTTCCAGACTGTAAATCGGTGCTGTGGTATTCCATTTTACTATTTTTGTAAGCAGTATTATTGCCATACATTTGTATGGTATTTACTCACAAGGGAAACATTAAAAGGCAGGCTTAGCTTCATCTGAATTGAAATAGAGAGAATAATAATTTCTTTGTAGTAGCTTGGAGTATACAGTACAGAATGACAACCTTCATTTTTTATTGTGTTATGAGTATCTTAAAGAGGATCTGCCAAGTTACTTGATTATTCTTGCAATTACAGTATTCTACTACAGTAGAAAAAATTAGACCATGGTATTGTTTAAAAACATGTCAATCCAATATAGAGAAGAAAACAATAGTTTTTATAGTACAGATAAATTATATACTTACTAAAACATCGCATGTGATCAAATAAGCATGATATATCATTATAGACTCAGTTTGATGTTGAAACGTTGTTATTTTAAGCAATTACTTTAAACCTGGTATTTTTAAGAGGGATTGTGTTCTTGTGAATGGGGTGCCAGATGCACGGGAGGACAAATAGTTCAAAGGGAAGATTTAAATTATGTATAGTTTTGGGAGTTGTTAGAAGTAGAAGTAATTCTGCCTGTGATAGAAGACTTAATCAGGAAGACTGTGGGGCAGTAAGAGGGTAGATTTCTTCTGATTTTATCTGGGTGTCATAATTGGGCATTTGGCTTGGGGGTGTTTTCTGGATAAGTGATGTATTGGCGGGGATTTACTGGAGCTCGGAGATAAGTGGAATGGGCAGATGCTGTCTCCTGGAGAAGTAAACGCAGAGCATCAGTTTTCATTGTTATCAGTACTCTGACCTCCGAAGGCACAGATGTGAGCTTTCTTTTCAAAGGGAATCAAGTATTCACCCTCAAGGAAAAGGGTGTTTGTAATGTAATAATATTAATGCTTGTTAAGTGAGAAAACTATCTATGAATACTTATACTGTTGCTACCTGGGAGCATTATTTATTGACCTGTGACTTCATCAGAGCTTCAGCTGTGAGAAGAATATTGCTAATGGAATCATGTAATGACAGTTGTCATTAAAAAGTCACATTGCAGTGAATAGATTCAGAATTCATTGAGTCCCCTTGCTCTGTGTCACACTCGCTGCTTCTGTGACAACCTTCATTTCCTACTTAGTAAATCCAAGCCTGGTAGCTCCAGCCCCAGGAAGTTGTTAAAGCAATTAAAGGCTTCTGTCTCCCAGCACATTGCTTGGTTACCATAGTATCCTCTGCCTCCAAGTCTCTCCTGATGATGTCAGTATGCATACAGGGGTTGTTCAGAGCATCTACGTGGGGATGATTCACCCCGCAATAAAGCCCCTCACCCATTGCTCGGTTTCCAGTTCTATTTCAGACATCCCTAGAAATGGAAGGTAAGTGCCTTGTTTTGCATATCGGAGAATTACCAAATGCCTCTATTTTTCTCTTTCAGGTGAATGAATGGTTTCTTGCTTTCTACTGTATACTACTGACTGAAAACATAGTATATGGGAGCATTTCAGCCAATTACCTAGAACAGACTTAACAGTTTGTACTTAAAGTGTGTGTATGTGTTTGTGTGCGTCTGTATGCGCACATACATGGGGTGGGCTTATGAAAATAACTGTGGGTGTACAATGTAATGCTGGCTACTCTCCCTGGTAAGCAGCAATAGCAAACACAGTAGAGCTTTTTATTTCAAATGATTTGAAATATACAAATTCCTTAAAATATTTTGACAGGTGTCACAGCACAAATGCAGTTTTCTAAGAGTGTGAATTATGTATTTTTTATTGATACTTTGTATATTTTATCCAGTTTTAAACAGTATTAACATTTGAAAGGTCTAAGAGGTTATGGGAAGATATTATTAGAAAGAAGGGCCAAGTTACATTGAGAATTTGCATGTTAGGGAAATTGAAACAAATTGTTAAAACAAAGATTTAGTTACAGGGGGATATATGAAGTTTAAAGTATATTGATAACCATCATTTCATACTAATTTCATACTTTTAATGCTTTTCAAAAATCTCCCAATTTGATAATAAAAATAGTGCTTCTGTTATTGTGACAAATGAAATCAGCGCTTCATAAAAGTTCCCCTTTAACACATACCCATGCTCCTTAAGGATAAGCCAGCTGTGTTCAGCTTTATGAAAAGAATATTGTAGAACCATTTACAACATTCAAATAGAAGAGCCATGAATGAATATTTCCCTTGAAAAGTTAGTTTTCTACCACAATGTACCCTATCAATAAACACTAAGTGATGAGACACACAGATTTCTCTCTACTGCCTATGTCTGACTCTCTCCGTTCCGAGAGTTCTGTCCATATGACAATGTTAGTTGTGCATTTATTTCCTCTTCCTTATTCCCAAGGGACTATTTCAGTATACTCTGTGAAGAATGTAATACGGTGTTTAAATGGATGTGGTAGGTAATGGCAGTTTCTAATTAATTAATGGATAGCTTTGCAGGAGAATGAAGAAGAGGGGAGTAGGTAGGATGGGGACTCTGCCATTTCTTTATGTAGCTGAACCTTTATTGTATGTAGGAGGTAGACAGATGGCTCTTTTGAGAGGTCAGTAAGTGGTCTAGACTGTCCGTTTCTAGAGAGACTGATTAAAACTGGCATTTTCTTTCTTGTATTTTTGGAGTCTTCTGGAATATACCCTGCTCTCTACCTTTGCTTTGTTTTTGTGCAATATTATGTTAGTGGACTGATAATGTTCTTCATTCACCTTTCTATAAAGAATCAGTGAAAAACATAGTTGTGAGAGTGTAAAAAAAGGTTAAAAATTAAACATTTAGTTACTTTCACATAAAGGATATCTGTCTTATCTTGAATATCGTAAATGCTTATTTATGAATGAATTCCTTTCTACCCTCAAATATGCTAAAATGCTTTGACTTTTAATTTCTTTACTGTTTTGAATACTTAATCCTGCTTATGTGTTTGAAAATTTGCTAGTTAATTAAAAACAGTTCCTGAAAAGTAGAGAGAAATTACGATACCACCTAGTTTAGATTACGGTAGGTTAAATGTTAAAGAAATTAAGTCAATATAAACTGTTTCCATACTTTTTAAAACCTTTTTATTGAAACACTTTCATATGTTTGTGTTGGAAAGAAAACTATTATATTCTAGGCTATGTTACATCAGGTTTTTGCTCTTTGTTGTATTAATGTTTTGGGTAATATAATGTAATCTATTGAGTAGCTAACTCTTTGTAATAAGAAAAATACTTCTGCAGTTTTGAACCCTTAAGATATCCATGTATATCTCCTCCTGCTGACTTAACCAATACAAGTAGCAGTTTATACAGAGTGTACTATAAAGATTACCGTTTCATTCATGCTTCAGGCAGGAAGTGGTTCCAAGCAGTTTTAGTCAGGGTGATTTTAAAAATTGGTTTAGGAGAGTTTTCATTTTACTTTTATGTCCTAATAAGAATGTTTTAAGTTTTATACATACTTAAACTTGCTCCTGCTGAAATATGGAAATGCCAGGTCTGTAGACTTTACCAGTGTGAGACAATGAAACATGGCAGAAAAAGGATCATTTTGGCTTTTACTAGAAAGACAAATAAAACCAGTATCCAGAAGAATGAGAGGAAGCTGTAATAGAGAACATGGACCTGGAAATGAACATTTTGTCCAGTGAGAGGAAAGAAGCTCAAGCTGTGAGGGCTTGGTTAAATGCTGAGCCCAGTTGTCTGTGTTCTTTTAGTGGCAGAGCGAGGGGCTGGGACCTGGATGCCTACACTCGAACAGGCCGGTTTTCATTTATGTGACCCCACATGCCCCAGTTGGAGTAGAGCACTTTTTCCTAGTCAGCTTTTACTTTCTCCCAAAAAAAGAGTGATGAAACAGTATAAAAACTAGGAAAGTGTATTATTTTTCTTTTGTTGCGGTAACAAATTACTGCAAACTTGGTGAATAAAATTTGTTATCTTAGAGCTCTATTGGTTAGAAGTCTGACACAGGTCTCAATGGACTAGAAAATCAAGGTGTCAGGGCTGTATCCCCTTCTGGAGGCTCTAGGGGAGAATCCATTTGTTTGTCTTTTCCAGCTTCTAGGGGTCACCTGCATTCCTTGGCTCATGGCCACCCTCCTTTACCTTAACAGCTAGCAAGTACAGACCGAATCCTTATGCGGCCATCTCTCTGGTTCTTCAAGGCCGGGAAGCGACCTTCATTTTAAGGCAGCGGTCCCCAACGTTTTTGGTACCAGGGACCGGTTTCGTGGAAGACAATTTTTCCATGGACCGGAGAGTGGGGATGGTTTCGGGATGATTCAAGTGCATTACATTTATTGTGCACTTTATTTCTATCATTATTACATTGTAATATACAATGAAATAATTATACAACTCACCATAATGGAGAATCGGTGGGAGCCTTGAGCTTATTTTCACCTGCCACTCACTGATAGGGTTTTGATATGAGTCTGCAAGCAATTGATTTGTTATGCTCTGTGCAGTGAAACCTTTCTGCTAATGAAAATCTGCATTTGCGGCCACTCCCCAGCGCCAGCATCACTGCCTCAGCTCCACCTCAGATCATCAGGCATTAGATTCTCATAAGGAGCACGCAACCTAGATCCCTTGCATGCGCAGTTCACAGTAGGGTTCACGCTCCTATGAGAATCTAATGCCGCTGCTGATCTGAGAGGAGGCGGAGCTCAGGTGGTAATGCGAGCGATGGGGAGCGGCTGTAAATACAGATGAAGCTTTGCTTGCTCACCTGCAGCTCACCTCCTGCTCTGCGGCCTGGGTCCTAACAGGCCACGGACTGGTACTGTTACCGGTACGGAGGGCGGGGGGGCACTGGGGACCCCTGTTTTAAGGGACTCGTGATTAGATGCGGCCCACTGGATAACCTAGGATAATCAGCCCATTTTAGGACAAGATCCTTATCCTTAATCACATCTGCAAAATCCTCTCTGTCATGTAGGGTAACATATTCACAGGGTGGGGGGGTTAGGATGTGGACATCTTCGGGGACCATAATTCTGCCCCCCTCAGAGACTGCAAAATATATGTCTGATTCTATCAACATTAAATTCACAAATCAGATATTTTTACTGATAACTATAACTTAAACTCGTGATTGCCAGCAGAGACCATGAAATCTTGACCTAATTCAGTGGATGCAGTCATCCCTAAGGATATTAAAATGCCTCAAGATAATTAATGAGGGAAAATCATATTAGAAAGAAATGTTTCACCAACTCAAATGTTCAGAACTCTGAGGTAAAGATGTGAGTCTTACAAAGTGACACTATTCTCAGCTTAATATTTTTAGTGAGAGGCTCACATCAGATGAAGTTAATTAAACAAAGCTGATTTGGGATTGCGAAAATTCCGTTAGTTAACTCCTATGTGGATGAGCCTGGGTTTCTTTAGAAGCCGAAGGGTAATAGCAAGGCCACTAGAGACCAAAATGTGAGATCTAGTAACCCTGAGTTTTGAATAACACTGTCGTTCATTGATCTGGCATTAAGCCGCATGAGTCACAGGACTCAGCAAATGAGCCTGGCAGGTATGCCTTGCACGGTTTCCTAGGAAAGGCACAATCTATTACCACAGTCAATAATGCTAGACTTGAGGCCAACAGCTGCAAAAATAGTTTCTCTTATTGTTTACATCCTGTATTCATCTTAAGTTTAAGCCAATTCATGGCCCATGTATCCATCTGTACTAAGCATAAGATAATTTATATCTAGTAGTAGGTTTTAAACCTCGTTTGCTAAACACTAGTGGTAAAAGATGCAGAGGAGAAAGTGCTCAGGCATATTATTTTGGGACAGGAAGCGTAAAATTACATTTTGCTGTGGTTCTCTCAAGGAAAGGAGATGGAAAGAAAACCGACTGTTTTCCTGCAAGTATTCCTTTTTAGTTTTGGAATAATTTTCTGGTGGAAGACTAAACAGTACCTTAAGACCCTTATTTGGAAGAAAAGGGCTTGTGGAACACCATACATTTCTTGGCAAGAGGTAATTATTTTGACATTGATTCTCTTTGGTCGTAGAGAGTAAAACAACCTTAGGATTTTATATAAAAGTGAAATCTGAATTTATGCTGTCATGGGATTTATTTGTCAATCAAAATATCATTAAAGGAAAACTGTTATTTGACAATGAACTTAAAAATTAAAATCAGTGAGTTACACAATTTGATAAATGATATAAATAAATAAAAGGCAAAATATAAATAAATAAAACCCAAACACCTTTAAACATTTTTTTAAATGTATACAGAATATTCAATTTAATACTGAATTTTCCCAGCTATGGTAAATTAGAGAGAATAGAGATGAAATCTCTCTGTTTTGTTAAAGAAAGAAAAAAAAAGAAACCACAGAGCAGCTGCCTTCTCTGTGATAGAAGAGACTGTTTAATCTTTAAATCATTTTGAACTGGCTCAGTTGCTTTACTGATCCTTTAACTTTGTTAAAATTATCTTTAAAGTTTATCTTTGAAACAAATCAGAGATAAAGGAACTAATGGAGATGAGAGTTTTGAGGTTCTGAATTGTATTTGGTCAGTGGGTGGTGGATAAGATGGAAGGAGACTTCAGAATCAGAAACTTGAAAGATTGTTATGATTTCTCATTGCCTGTTTTGAAAACCTAGCTCAGGGTTTTATGTCTAGGGGGATTTTTGCCAGTAATAGGAGTAAAGGCAATCAGCAAGTAAGTGATGGATCTAGGAGGTTATCCTAAGTCTTTCCTGCTCCACAGGCTTTGCAGAACACAGTAGCAGAAACTACTCATTTTCCTCACTGACGCTGCATTCACTTGCTTTTCTTTACTTTTTTTATTGCTTTAATTTGACTTCCATCTTTGGGTCATACTTGCAAAAAGAAAAGCAATTATTGGAATTATTTACGAAGAAAGTTCTGTTATTTTAATTTGTGGAATGCCCCTATTTCTGCCAGTTTCTGCTATGGACACGAGGTTCTATAACCGGACCAATTTTTTCATTAACTCCTCTAGGGTAGTCAGCTTTGGAGTGAGGATTAATGGAAATAAAGGGTATCGGTTTTGCACGCAAAATCTGTGGGCTGGGGCAAGTAGAAAGAAGAAAGTTTGAGCAGCAGTACCTGAAAGGGCACAAAGACAAGGGGACTGATGCTTGCCGTCTTCTGCGTGGTGGTGGAGCGTGGGGGTGGGATACGTTGCTGTGGCCACTGCAGCGTAGGACTAGTCGGGAGGTGGGGAGGTTTAGTAAGAACTGTGCCCCATGCCTGGTGCTTACTGTCCGTCCTAGAGGACTTTGCAAAAGGTAAGCCTGTGCTGGGGACAGGGGGTTGGTTCCTGGGTTTTAGCCACAGCCATGCTGAGAGATAGATGCCTTTTCTCCAAGAAGGGTGCAAAAGAGGGGAGGCAATGGGAGACCGTCAGGCAGCCTTCAGGATTCATAAGTATGAGAATGAGCTCACCGGCCCAAAGAATTTTATAAATTCAAACCTTCCAATAACAAATACATATCACTAATTTAGAGGAATATGACTTACCATTTGGAATATTAGAGTATGACAGGAGGCAGGTGGCATTGTTTTCCTTATTGGCAAAAGTCAGTCTTGTCCTCTTCAATCAAAATGCAATCTCAGTAATTACTATTGAATGCCCTCACGTGCATGATGGTGCACTAAGCACAATGCAGAATTAATCAAAGGACAACGTGACCTCAAATTTCAAGGAGTTTCAGCTAAAACAGAATAACATATATTAAGAATAACTTCCTTATTACTTAATAATTATTATTGTTTTATTTTCATGGTAATTTTTGCCAAGTGGCAAATTCCAGTTTGCCTAGTTGGGATTTGATAAATTCATTTTATTTGCATTTTACTAAAAAGTAAATTTTTTCTAAAATTGTATATGAACTGATACCTTTACTTGATGGCGGACTTATTGTTATCTTGCTAAGCTTTTTATCCCCCCACCTCTCTTAGTCCCATTTGCCTGACTTTAAAACACATATCTTTCTCTTGTGTTATATCATAGAATGTCTTTTTCTCTTTTTTCATACACACCCACACATGCAGCTCACACACACTCACACACACAGAGTTACTTTGCAGTGAACGAGTCATGTCCTAGTCCTTCTCTTTACTCTTGTTTCCATATTCTTTTAGCCTGTCTATAATGTTTATTTTAAGCAACCCAAATCCTGATTCTTGAGCCCCTACTGAGTATGAAGGATCGTGCTACACCGTGAGGGCTCTGCCCCTCATTTTCTTCCGCTGCAGTCCTTTGTTTGTACAGTTATCAGTATTTCCTTCTGACGGGTAGGAGGTTGGTAAAATTAAAGGATAGAGTGGGCAGAGGGAAGGGACATGGTTGGTTATGGAGAGAAGACGTTGAAGTTAGAATCTGTAAGCCAGGAAAAGGGGAACTGAAACAGAGCACTGAGATTCTGTTGGGAAAGTGGAGTCTTGTTAGGTCAATAGGACCAAGTAAAGAAGCAGCATCAACAGAATTATTTTGTGTTTTATCAGGCATTTTATGGTGAGCAAAATAGATTGCCATATGTACACATAGAAACTTCTGCACCGAGTTACCAGTTTAACCTTTTCAACTAATTAAAATCTAAGTTTATAAACCTCAGAACTTTACATTTCTTTGACATCACTGCAATTATTTCACTATCCTGCCAATTCTCTGGCCATCATTTCTCAACCTAGGGGGCTAAGTTTTTGAAATAGGTCCCTACATTCTATTTAGAAACAACCTGTGTTTTCTAAATAAATCTTAAAAGAGGAAGATGTTCTTATGCCAAGATTCAAATATATTGAACTTGATAATTATCTAGAATTACCTTCTAACATGTTAGCTCTGTGATGATTTTTCCAGTTTGGTTGAACTGTTGTTGAAAGACTGATTGTGCAGAAACAATAGTTTGAGGTTTGTCCAGACTTAGTAAAATGTTGAAAATTTGAAGAATAACTGATTTTTCTGGTCAGTGTATTTTTCATTGTAACAACCCCTGTATTGATTTGGTTTTCAATCTATGGTCTTTTGTGTTATATAGATATTTCACTAGTTAGTTATCTGCCTGAAGTTTCAATATTTGGGTTTTTTTCATCTTTGCAGTAATGACAAAGAAATGTAGGGTTTAGTGGTTTTTAAGCTTGGGATTTGCCAAAAAGAAAAAGATCATTCTTGATGAAAGCTTTCACTGAGTTACAAAGAAATTTATGCTTTGCCTCCCTGGCAGCCAGTAATTATCGAATTGCAGTTACTTTTCAGAGGTGTTTACCCCGAGTTGAAGGTTCCTCCTCTTGATGATCTGAATCATGAATTAACTCTCATGGTGATCCAGTAGTTCACCTCAGCCATAGCCTGTGTAAAATGTGTTACTACTGGACACAGATTTTTTTTGCCACAAAAGTGATATTGGGCTCAGAGAATTAAAGCATTCCCTGCCTTCAGGAACTTACATTAGAGTGGGAGGGATGAGAACACAAGGAATATGATGGCAGACTGATACAAATACCCCTATTTTTTGTCCCCCTTCACAGCAAAACTGCTCGCGTGAAGTGCATGCATGTTCTCTGCAGTTCATTTCCTCCTATCTCTCTGAATCCACTCCTTTTAGAACCCAACTCTCCACCAAAACTGCTTCAGTCAGGATCACGAGTGGCTTTCAGGTCAAAACCAGGGTCAGTTCTCAGTCCTCCCTGACTGGGCTTGTAGTTATCATTTGAAGCAGGTGGTCTTTCTCTACTCCTTCAAGCACTGCATCTTCTGGTTTTGCTTCAACTTAGTTTGCTATTCTTCCCAGTCTGCCGGTTCTTCATCATCTTCCTGACTCTAAAAGTTGGCATATTCTAAGATGAAGTCCCTGGTCCTGGTTTCTTCTCTGTTGAAACTCACTCTCTTTGCGAGAGTTTGCAACTCATGCAGTTTCTTTCTTGGTTTTAAGTTCTGTAATACACTGACAGTTTCCAAATTTACATTTCTCATCTGAACCTCTCTCTTGAACTCTAGACAACATATTTCCACTTGGGATATCTAATAGGTATCTTAAATATAATGTGTCCCAAACTCCTGATAATTCCCTTGTGTCAAATCTACAGTCTTTCCTATATCAGTTATCCGGCAGATAATCAATGTTAACATTTTGGGATATGCCTTTTCGGGCTCATGTGGGTATGTATGTTTATTTCTAACTACCACTCATGAGATAATTTTGTGTGCACTGTTTTCTTTCTCTAAATCTACCTCACCCCCTTTACTATGAACATGTTTTATACACCCTTGTATATTCTTTGGAAACCTAGCTTTTAGTAACTACTTGGTTGCACCATCATTTACTAACTAACCTTTTTTGTGAACATTGCATTACCTTCCATGACTTACTATTAAAATATAAACTGTGACTAGTATCCCCATTTCATTTCGTATCCTTGTTACAAAAAAGAAAGAAAAAAACACTTCATGATTCTAGTTCTGCACTATCCCAACATGGTAGTTACAAACCACAAGTAGCTGTTGAGCACTTAAACGTGGCTAGTCCAAACTAAGATGGGCCATAAAAAGTAAAATACAGATTTCAAAGACTTAGTTTGAAAAAACAAATCTTGTTAATAATTTTTTGTATTGATTAGTTGTTGAAATAGTTTCTTTTATTGGACTAAATAAGATATACTTTAACAATTGACTTCATCATTGTCTTTTTACTTTTTAAAATGTGACTATCAGCAAATTAAAAATTTATGTGTGGCTCACATTATATTTCTATAGGACAATGCTTATTTTTTTTAATATCTTTATTGGAGTATAATTGCTTTACAACGGTATGTTAGTTTCTGCTGTATAACAAACTGAGTCAGCTATATGTATATATATATATATATATATATATATATATATATATATATCCCCATATCCCCTCCCCCTTGCATCTCCCTCCCACCCTCCCTATCCCACCCCTCTAGATGGTCACAAAGCACGAAGCTGATCTCCCTGTACTATGCAGTTGCTCCCCACTAGCTGTCTATTTTACATTTGGTAGATGTATATATGTTCATGCCAATCTCTCACTTTGTCCCAGCTTACCCTTCCCTCTCCCCGTGTCATCAAGTCCATCGTCTACGTCTGCATCTTTATTCCTTTCCTGCCCCTAGGTTCCTCAGAACCATTTTTATTTTTTTGATTCCATATATATGTGTTAGCATACGGTATTTGTTTTCTCTTTCTGACTTACTTCACTCTGTATGACAGACTCTGGGTCCATCCACCTCACTACAAGTGACTCAATTTCATTTCTTTTTATGGCTGAGTAGTATTCCATTGTATATATGTGCCACATCTTCTTTATCCATTCATCTGTCGATGGACATTTAGGTTGCTTTCATGTCCTGGCTATTGTAAAGAGTGCTGCAATGAACATTGTGGTACATGACTCTTTTTGAATTATGGTTTTCTCAGGGTATATGCCCAGTAGTGGGATTGCTGGGTCATATGGGAGTTCTATTTTCAGTTTTTTAAGGAACCTCCATACTGTTCTCCATAGTGACTATATCAATTTACATTCCCACCAGCAGTGCAAGAGGGTTCCCTTTTCTCCACACCCTCTCCAGCACTTATTGTTTGTAGATTTTTTGATGATGGGCATTCTGCCTGGTGTGAGGTGATACCTCATTGTACTTTTGACTTGCATTTCTCTAATGGTTAGTGGTGTTGAGCATCCTTTCATGTGTTTGTTGGCAATCTATATCTTCTTTGGAGAAATGTCTATTTAGGTCTTCTGCCCATTTTTGGATTGGGTTGTTTGTTTTTTTGATATTGAGCTGCATGAGCTGCTTGCATATTTTGGAGATTAATTCTTTGTCAGTTGCTTCGTTTGCAAATATTTTCTCCCATTCTGAGGGTTGCCTTTTCATCTTGTTTATGGTTTCCTTTACTGTGCAAAAGCTTTTAAGTTTCATTAGGTCCCATTTGTGTATTTTTGTTTTTATTTCCCTTTCTCTAAGAGGTGGGTCAAAAAGGATCTTGCTGTGATTTATGTCATAGAGTGTTCTGCCTATGTTTTCCTCTAAGAGTTTTATAGTGTCTTTAATCCATTTTGAGTGTATTTTTGTGTATGGTGTTAGGAAGTGTTCTAATTTCAGCCTTTTACATGCAGCTGTCCAGCTTTCCCAGGACCGCTTATTGAAGAGGCTGTCTTTTCTCCATTGTATATTCTTGCCTCCTTTATCAAAGACAAGGTGACCATATGTGTGTGCGTTTATCTCTGGGCTTTCTGTCCTGTTCCATTGATCTGTATTTCTGTTTTAGTGCCACTACCATACTGTCTTGATTACTGTAGCTTTGTAGTATAGTCTGAAGTCCGGGAGCCTGATTCTTCCAGCTCCGTTTTTCTTTCTCAAGATTGCTTTGGCTATTCGGGGTCTTTTGTGTTTCCATACAAATTGTGAAATTTTTTGTTCTAGTTCTGTGAAAAATGCCATTGGTACTTTGATAGGGATTGCATTGACCTGTAGTAAAGTCATTTTCACAATGGGGATTCTTCCAATGCAAGAACATGGTATATCTCTCAATCTGTTTGTATCATCTTTAATTTCTTTCATCGGTGTCTTATAGTTTTCTGCGTACAGGTCTTTGGTCTCCTTAGGTAGGTTTGTTCCTAGGTATTTTATTCTTTTTGTTGCAGTGGTAAATGGGAGTGTTTCCTTAATTTCTCTTTCAGATTTTTCATCATTGGTGTATAGGAATGCAAGAGATTTCTGTTCATTAATTTTGTCTCCTGCTACTTTACCAAATTCATTGATTAGCTCTAGTAGTTTTCTGGTAGCATCTTTAGGATTCTCTCTGTATAGTATCATGTCATCTGCAAACAGTGAAAGCTTTACTTCTTCTTTTCTGATTTGGATTCCTTTTATTTCTTTTTCTTCTCGTATTGCTGTGGCTAAAACTTCCAAAGCTGTGTTGAATAATAGTGGTGAGAGTGGGCAACCTTGTCTTGTTCCTGATCTTAGAGGAAATGGTTTCAGTTTTTCACCATTGAGAATGATGTTGGCTGTGGGTTTGTCATGTATGGCCCTTATTATGTTGAGGTAAGTTCCCTCTATGCCTACTTTCTAGAGAGTTTTTATCATAAACGGGTGTTGAATTTTGTTGAAAGCTTTTTCTGCATCTACTGAGATGATCATATGGTTTTCATTCTTCTGTTTGTTAATATGGTGTATCACATTGATTGATCTGTGTATATTGAAGAATCCTTGCATTGCTGGGATAAACCCCACTTGATCAGGGTGTATGATCCGTTTAATGAGCTGTTGGATTCTGTTTGCTATTATTTTGTTGAGGATTTTTGCATCTATGTTCATCAGTGATATTGGCCTGTAGTTTTCTTTTTCTGTGACATCTTTTTCTGGTTTTGGTATCAGGGTGATGGTGGTCTCGTAGAATGAGTTTGGGGAGTGTTCCTCCCTCTGCTTTATTTTGGAAGAGTTTGAGAGGATAGGTGTTAGCTCTTCTCTAAATGCTTGATAGAATTCACCTGTGAAGCCATCTGGTCCTGGGCTTTTCTTTGTTGGAAGATTTTTAATCACAGTTTCAATTTCAGTGCTTGTGATTGGTCTTTTTATATTTTCTATTTCTTCCTGGTTCAGTCTCGGAAAGTTTTGCTTTTGTAAGAATTTGTCCATTTCTTCCAGGTTTTCCATTTTATTGGCATACAGTTGCTTGTAGTAATCTCTCGTGATCCTTTGTATTTCTGCAGTGTCAGTTGTTATTTCCCCTTTTTCATTTCTAATTCTGTTGATTTGAGTCTTTTCCCTTTTTTTCTTGATGAGTCTGGCTAATGGTTTATCAGTTTTATCTTCTCACAGAACCAGCTTTTAGTTTCATTGATCTTTGCTATTGTGTCCTTCATTTTTTTTTCAAGTATTTCTGATCTGATCTTTATGATTTCTTTCCTTTTGCTAACTTTGGGTTTTTTTTGTTCTTCTTTCTCTAAATGCTTTAGGTGAAAGTTTAGGTTGTTTATTTGAGATTTTTCTTGTTTCTTGTAGTAGGATTGTATTGCTATAAACTTCCCTCTTAGAACTGCTTTTGTTGCATCCCATAGGTTTTGGGTCGTCGTGTTTTCATTGTCATTTGTTTCTAGGTATTTTTTGATTTCCTCTTTGATTTCTTCAGTGATCTCTTGGTTATTAAGTAGTATATTGTTTAGCCTTCATGTGTTTGTATTTTTTACAGATTTTTCCCTGTAATTGATATCTAGTCTCATAGCGTTGTGGTCGGAAAAGATACTTGATACGATTTCAATTTTCTTAAATTTAGCAGGGCTTGATTTGTGACCCAAGATATGATCTATCCTGGAGAATGTTCCACGAGCACTTGAGAAGAAAGTGTATTCTGTTGTTTTGGGATAGAATGTCATAAATATGAATATAAATATCAATTAAGTCCATCTTGTTTAATGTGTCATTTAAAGCTTGTGCTTCCTTATTTATTTTCATTTTGGATGATCTGTTCATTGTTGATAGTGGGGTGTTAAAGTCCCCTACTATTATTGTGTTACTATCGATTTCCCCTTTATGGCTGTTAGCATTTGCCTTATGTATTGAGGTGCTCCTATGTTGGGTGCATAAATATTTACAATTGTTATATCTTCTTCTAGGATTGATCCCTTGATCATTATGTAGTGTCCTTCTTTGTCTCTTGTAATAGTCTTTGTTTTAAAGTCTATTTTGTCTGATATGAGCATTGCTACTCCAGCTTTCTTTTGATTTCCATTTGCATGGAATATCTTTTTCCATCCCCTCACTTTCAGTCTGTATGTGACCCTAGGTCTGAAGTGGGTCTCTTGTAGACAGCATGTATACGGGTCTTGTTTTTGTATCCTTTCAGCCAGTCTGTGTCTTTTGGTTGGAGCCTTTAATCCATTTACATTCAAGGTAATTATCGATATGTATGTTCCTATTACCATTTTCTTAATTGTTTTGGGTTTGTTATTGTAGATCTTTTTTTCTCTTGTGTTTCCTGCCTAGAGAAGTTCCTTTAGCATTTCTTGTAAAGCTGGTTTGGTGGTGCTGAATTCTCTTAGCTTTTGCTTGTCTGTAAAGGTTTTAATTTCTCCGTCGAATCTGAATGAGATCCTTGATGGGTAGAGTAAACTTGGTTGTAGGTTTTTACCCTTTCATCACTTTAAGTATGTCCTGCCACTCCCTTCTGGCTTGCAGAGTTTCTGCTGAAAGATCAGCTGTTAACCTTATGGGGATTCCCTTGTATGTTATTTGTTGGCTTTTCCCTTGCTGCTTCTAATATTTTTTCTTTGTATTTAATTTTTGATAGTTTGATTAATATGTGTCTTGGCGTGTTTCTTCTTGGATTTATCCTGTATGGGACTCTCTGTGCTTCCTAGACTTGATTAACTATTTCCTTTCCCATATTAGGGAAGTTTTCAACTGTAATCTCTTCAAATATTTTCTCAGTCCCTTTCTTTTTCTCTTCTTCTTCTGGGACACCTATAATTTGAATTTTGGTGCATTTAATGTTGTGCCAGAGGTCTCTGACACTGTCCTCAATTCTTTTCATTCTTTCTTCTTTATTCTGCTCTGCGGTAGTTATTTCCACTATTTTATCTTCCAGGTCACTTATCCATTCTTCTGCCTGTTACTCTGCTATTGATTCATTGTAGAGAATTTTTAATTTCTTTTATTGTGTTGTTCATCATTGTTTGTTTGCTGTTTAGTTTTTCTAGGTCCTTGTTAAATGTTTCTTGTATTTTCTCCATTCTATTTCCAAGATTTTGCATCATCTTTACTATCATTACTCTAAATTGTTTTTCAGGTAGACTGCCTATTTCTTCTTCATTTGTTTGTTCTGGTGGGTTTTTACCTTGCTCCTTCATCTGCTGTGTATTTCTCTGTCTTCTCATTTTCCTTCACTTACAGTGTTTGGGGTCTCCTTTTCACAAGCTGCAGGTTCATATTTCCTGTTGTCTTTGGTGTTAGCCCCCAGCGGGTAAGGTTGGTTCAGTGGGTTGTGTAGGCTTCCTGGTGGAGGGGACTTGTGCCTGTTTTCTGGTTGATGAGGCTGGATCTTGTCTTTCTGATGGGCAGGACCACATCCTGTGGGGGTGTTTTTGGGTGTCTGTGAAGTTAGTATGATTTTAGGCAGCCTCTCTCTTAATGAGTGTGGTTGTGTTCCTGTCTTGCTAGTTGTTTGGCATGAGGCGTCCAGCACTGGAGCTTGCTGGTCGTTGAGTGGAGTTGGGTCTTAACGTTGAGACGGAGTTATCTGGGAGAGCTCTCGCCGATTGATATTATGAGCGGCTGGGAGGTCTCTGGTGTACCAGTGTCCTGAACTCGGTTCTCCCACCACAGAGGCTCAAGCTTGACACCTGGCCAGAGCATCAAGACCTGGTCAGCCACATGGCTCAGAAGAAAAGGGAGAAAAGAAAAAAGAAAGAAAGAAAGAAAAAGTAAATAAATAAATAAAATTATTAAAATAAAAAATTTTTAAAAATTATTAAAGTAAAAAAATATAAAAGTAATTAAAAAAAAAAGAAGAGTGCAACTGAACCAGTAAACAAATCCACCAATGATAACAAGCATAATAACTATACTAAAAATAAAAAACGGGGCTTCCCTGGTGGCGCAGTGGTTGAGAATCTGCCTGCTAATGCAGGGGACACGGGGTCGAGCCCTGGTCTGGGAGGATCCCACATGCCGCAGAGCGACTGGGCCCGAGAGCCACAACTACTGAGCTTGCGCATCTGGAGCCTGTGCTCTGCAACGAGAGAGGCCACGATAGTGAGAGGCCCGCGTGCCGTGATGAAGAGTGGCCCCCACTTGCCACAACTAGAGAAAGCCGTAGCACAGAAACGAAGACCCAACATAGCAATCAATCAATCAATAAAATAAATCTTTAAAAAAATAAAAAATAAAATAAAATAAAATAAACGGACAGACAGAACCCTAGGACAAATGGTAAAAGCAAACCTATACGGACAAAATCACACAAAGAAGCATACACATAAACACAAAAAGAGAAAAAGGAAAAGAAAAAATATATATATAAAAGGAAGAGAGCAACCAAAGCAATAAACAAATCTACCAATGATAATAAGCTCTAAATACTAAACTAAAATAAATGTAAAACTAGAAACAAATTAGATGCAGAAAGCAAACCCCAAGTCTACAGTTGCTCCCAAAGTCCACCGCCTCAGCTTTGGGATGATTTGTTGTCTGTTCAGGTATTCCACAGATGCAGGGTATATCAAGTTGACTGTGGAGATTTAATCCACTGCTCCTGAGGCTGCTAGGAGAGATTTCCCTTTCTCTTCTTTGTTTGCAGAGCTCCTGGGGTTCAGCTTTGGTTTGGCCCCACCTCTGCATGTAGGTCACCCTCAGGCATCTGTTCCCCACCCAGACAGGAGTGTGTTAAAGCAGCGGTTGATTAGGGGGCTCTTGCCCACTCATGCCAGGGGGAGGGAGGGGTATGATAGTTATAGTTGGAATGTGGGGCAAACCTGCAGTGGCAGAGGCCGGCGTGATGTTTCAACAGCCTGAGGCGTGCCATGTGTTCTCCCGGGGGAGTTGTCCCTGGATCACAGGACCCTTGCAGTGGCGGGCTGCACAGGCTTCCGTGTCGGGGGCGTGTGGATAGTGACCTGTGCTTGCACACAGGGTTCTTGGTGGCGGCAGCAGCAGCGTTAGCATTTCATGCCCATCTGTGGGGTCTGAGCTGATAGCCATGGCTTGTGCCCATCTCTGGAGCTCATTTAGGTGGTGCTCTGCCTTCTCTGGGCAGACAGGGAAGGAATCCCCTCTCCTCGTGCCCCCCGAAACACTGGTCTCTTGCCTCTTAGGCAGGTCCAGACTTTTTCCCTGACTCCCTCCCGGCTAGCTGTGGCGCAGTAGCCCCCTTCAGGCTGTGTTCACACAGCCAATCCCAGTCCTCTCCCTGGGGTCTGACCTCTGAAGCCCGAGCCTCAGCTCCCAGCCCCCACCCGCCCCGGCAGGTGAGGAGACAAGCCTCTCAGGCTGTTGAGTGCTGGTCAGCACTGATCCTCTATGCGGGAATATCTCTGCTTTGCCCTCTGCACCCCTGTTGCTGCATTCTCCTCCGTGGCTCTGAAGCTTCCCCCCACCCACCCCCCGTCTCCACCAGTGAAGGGACTTCCTAGTGTGTGGAAACTTTTCCTCCTTCAGAGCTCCCTCCCATAGGTGCAGGTCCCATCCCTATTCTTTTGTCTCTTTTTTCTTTTTTCCTTTTGCCCTACCCAGGTACATGGGGAGTTTCTTGCCTTTTGGGAAGTCTGAGGTCTTCTGCCAGCATTCAGTAGGTGTTCTGTAGGCGTTGTTCCACATGTAGATGTATTTTTGATGTATTTATGGGGAGGAAGGTGATCTCCACGTCTTACTCCTTCGCCATCTTGAAGGTCCTCTCAGACAATGCTGTTTTAATTGCTCAGCTCAAAACCTTGGAGTATTTGCTTGCTTGCTGCTACTTAGGATTGGCATGATTGGAGCAGCCAATGGAACTCAAACTGAATTATTTCAGTCTTGTTTGCAAAGAATGTCAGAGACTACATTATACATTATTTTGGTTTTGTTATTTTGTTTTCTGACTTCATATAGTCTTTAAAAACTGAAGTCTGCCACGTCCTTGCCTGTTCAAAAGCTTTCTGTACTGACATCAAGGAGCCTTACATAAAGGTGCTTTGAATGTTTGGCCAGTGTTTGTGGGTATCAGGGATAATCTCATCAATTTCTTCTGGTTGTTTAAGGATAGACTCAAATTATTAACATTACCATTGATATTCTCTCTTATTTTTGATTATTAGTGCCAGGGCTTCATTTAAAGTCATGACTGTACCTCAGAGGTAGCTTGTTAGGGGTTTTTCACCTAAAGCATAAGTTGTAAAGAACACTCATAAAATTTAATCAGGCTAAACTTTTAACCACTGTACAGGAAATAAAGAGATTTATGTATTGTTACCAACTCTCTGCTCCCTGAACTGTCTGATTTGATTCATCCAACAAATATTTATTGTGAATCAACTGTCTGTCAAGTGCTATTGTTACGAACAAAAATTCCTGCCTTCATGGAGTTTACATTCTAGTGAGAGAAGACTGAGAATAAACAAATAATTAAAATACACTGATTGTTACAGGATGGTTAGCCCTAGGTAGAAAAACAATTTGGGAAGGGGTAATGAGGTGTTTGTGGTTGGGTTTGCAGTTTTAGTTTTGATGGTCAGAGAATGACTCACTGAGAGGGTTATAATTAAACAAAGATCTACAGGAGGTGACGGATGAAAGAGCAAGCCAAGCAGAGGGCTGCAGGAGGAGCTTTTCAGTCATAAGGACGAGCAAGGGCACAGACCTTGGAGCAGGAGAGTGCCAGACGTGAGTAACAACGAGGAGGTCGCTGTGTCTCGAGTGGGCTGAATGATGATGAGAGTAGCCAGAGATTTGGTCAGACAGGTAATGAGGACCAGATTGTTCAAGGCCTGTAGGTCCTGAAGAGGAGAAACCACTGGGAGGTTTGAGCATGGGGGAAACACAGTCTGACTTGCCTTTCACAAGGCTCACCTTGTCTGTTCTTTTGAAACTAGACACTAGGAGCCAAGAATGGTAATGGGGAGATGAGTTGGGAGGAACTGTGATGATCTTGTCAAGAGATGATGGAAACCAGGGTAGCAATGGAAATAAGAGATCAGATTCTGAATATATTTTGAAGGTAGAATGGAGAGGAATTGCTGAAAGATTGGAGTATGAAAGAAAGAGAGGACTAAGAATGACAGGATTTTTTGGCCTGAACAACTGGTGGGATAGAGTATCTATATAGCAAATCATAAAGCCTTGTGTGAAATTTCCATATTGTTTTCATTGAAATATAAAATAGTTTACTTGGGTTGGTTTTTGGTAGCTTTGAGTCATTTTTTAGTTTCAAAGATTTATGAATGTCAAAGAATTTATTTTCACTTACCTGTCATTTCCCCAAATTCTTCTTTTTTACTTTTAATTTAAAATTTTCTCTTCCCCCTGTGTAAAGAATCTGTTATTTTCTGAAAATTTCATCCACTGCTGTAATGGATTATAGTTGCCTCCTCACCATTTTATCTAATTGGAATATTGGCTGCAATTATAGATCTATCATCATATACATTTACTTGTGTGTGGGGAAGAATCTTTAATGTAACAATATAACAGAATATAATGTATTTTCTTCTATTCCATATTTAGTAATTTGGTCTAATAAATAATGTTATATAGAGAACACATTTTATTTAAAAAATAATCATGATTTGTTAGAGCAGGGAAAAGGTATTGGGTAATGTGGCTTCTAGTCTTATAAAAATTTAAATTTAAAAAAGGGAAAAGAAAGTATACCAGTTATTGAAAAGTTTCACTGTCAATGTTAGATTGGTTACCTAGTAATCCTTTGCAGGGTGGATGAGGTAGCATTTAATTGAGGATCAAGGTTCTGATAATTATAAAATGGTGATAATTTTAAGGTTATAATGGTGATCTGTGACCTATTTCTGAAGTTTTGTGTTTTTTAGAACATTTTGAAAGTGTTTATCTTAATACAGTCAATTCTGAATTATCTAGGCTTATGGGAGTCTGATGATGAATTGATATCTGAATTCCATAGTAAATGTGAAAATTGACTCAAGGCAAGACCAAATCTTTTTCCTAATGCTATGAAAAGGTTGGTAACTGTCTTGTCACTACTTATTCTGGGGATGCAAATGAGAATTAAAATAACGAGAAGGTGGGTAACATTAAGTATGGGGGATAATTTGAATAAGAAAAAAAATCAACTGAATTATTTTAGAAAAAGATAAACATTTTCTATATGATTATATAAACTTTTCTGATTATTCAACATAAAAATGTAATTCTTCAATTAATTATAAAAATAAATGAAACTTCTGCACAGTGTCACTGAGTGACCATTTCTGTCACGTGTCAACATGCTCAAATCTTTTTTTTTAATTGAGGTATAATTTACATATAACTTTTTATCAGTTTCAGGTGTACAGCATAATGATATCAATATTTGTATATATTGCAAAGTGATCACCACAACAAGTCCAGTTAACATCCCTCACCATACATAGTTACAAAAAATTTTTTTTCTTGTGTTGAGGACTTTTAGGATCTACTCTCTTAGCAACTTTCAAATATGCAATCCAATATTATTAACTATAGTCATATGTTGTACATTACATCCCCGTGACTTATTTATTTTGTAACTGGAAGTTTACACCTTTTTTCGACACACTACACATATTCTGCCTACCTCCCACTTCATGCCTCTGGCAACCACCAGTCTCTTCTCTGTATCTGTATGAGCTTCAAAATGCTTAAATCTTAAACCTTTTTCCACCCTGTCTCCTTTTCAAGATAGTCACCCATCTGCCTCCCCTCTCCCTTCTCTCTTCAAGTCCCTCTTCTTGCTCCCCTTCCATCTCTCCCTTCCCTTCCCCCCTCCTACTTCCCCCCCACCCTTCTCCTCTCTCCTCTCTTCTTTCCACTGCCAAACTGCTACCTACTTCTTGACTTCTCACTCATTCAAACTGCTGCCCACTTTTTCACTTCTCATTCACTCGTTTCGACCTGCTTCAAACCTAAAACTATTCTGTAAAAAGTCACCAATAACTATCAAGTGGCTAAACGTAATATGGCCTTTTCAGACCACATCTCTTGGTAGCATTTGACACTGTAGATCACCATTCCCAAGAGATAAGTAGGCTTGAAGAAGCATTACGAACTATTAAGCATGCCTGCCTTTCCACATGCTACCTCCTGTCTGGTATGTTCTTCCCCTCTGCCTTATTTGTCCTAGTGAAAGCCCACTAATCCCTTTGAAAGTCTCCCCAAATCCCAACAAGATTAATTCTTCCCTTGTTTTGGCACCAGTCATGCATCTTGTTCATACATCTTATATGTGTGATCTTGTTTTGTGTTCATTTACTTAAGGGGATGGCCACCTAGTGAGACTCTGAGATCCTTTAGGGCAGGGACCTCTTTATTCACCTTTGTGGTCCAACTCTCAACATATAATAAGCACTTGATAAATGCTTATTGAAAGAATGAATTTATTTTGTTATGATGCACATTTAGGGCTTAGAAATCTTTACATTGTCAATATTTGTGTATGCTCATACCTCTTCTCAAATTTCAAAAGGTAACTGAAACTTTGAGATTGATATGAATCTCTGAACTTACTTTCTAATCCTTAATGCCAAATATTTGGTGCTGGTGAGAGAGTGGAAAGACAAAGAAGAGCTCTTTCCCCTTAATCCCACCCTGTTTTCCTTTCTGCTTGTTTGCACCTCCCAGTTGTAAAGAGCTCCTGAAACCTCCGCGGTAGAAGTGCCAACTTTAAGTTATATTTGTATGCTTACATTTTTTGTTTACACAGTGATGAAATAAGGTGAGTCCCAGAATAAATTCATTTATGAGAACAATAGCAAACAGAAGAACAAAATAGAACAGCAGTGAAACAACCTGGTATCATTTGAGAGAAGATGGAACAGGGTGTCCCTTGCTAGAAAAGTTCTGAAAGTTCTGTATTTCTTTTTTTTTTTTTTTAAACTTTTTTTTTTATAAGAGATGCCAGTCTTTTTTTTTTTTTTAATTTTATTTATTTATTTATTTATTTGGCTGTGTTGGGTCTTCGTTTCTGTGTGAGGGCTTTCTCTAGTTGTGGCAAGCGGGGGCCACTCTTCATCGCGGTGCGCGGGCCTCTCACCATCACGGCCTCTCTTGTTGCGGAGCACAGGCTCCAGATGCGCAGGCTCAGTAGCTGTGGCTCACGGGCCTAGTTGCTCCGCGGCATGTGGGATCTTCCCAGACCAGGGCTCGAACCCGTGTCCCCTGCATTGGCAGGCAGATTCCCAACCACTGCGCCACCAGGGAAGCCCCTGTATTTCTTTTAATAAAATAAATTTTTATAATAATATGAATATAAGAATATATTAACAAACATAATATATACTATGTGATCATAAAAACATAATGTAAATTTGTATATTTATAAATTTGTAAATTTTCTCACTCTATTAAATTTTAGTGGGATTACTCTTAGGTGTCCAAAACATTTGAATAATATTTTAATTTTCAAATCTCACATCTTCACTTTTATGTGTATAATTCTTTCATATACTAGAATTGCCTTAGAGAAAGAGTGTAAAACGTAGAGCTGCGGTAAAATAATATTTTTGAGAGGATATTCATATTGTCACTAGATTTTATACTAAATTGACAGTACTGTTGTTTTGTTTTTCTGGCCAGTACTGTATATGGCAATTTCTACTTACATTTATGAAAGAAAGTACGTGTTATGTCTCCTGTACTCTTATGAAAATGTGCAGCTCTGGCAGTTACACTGGATGGTTTTGCTGTAGTAATTAAAACACAGATGGCGCTCATTTCTTTCCCAAGTGTTTGATTGGCAGATACTTTGTGATCAACACTTCTTTCAGCTGAACACATCGGCACCATCTGTCTTCAGTTGACTTAGAGAGAGTGGTTGCAGCTGAGTTTCCTGATCATTTCATGAGCCAGTTTAAATAGAGGATATCCCTCTTGCTGAAGCCATCAAATGATTTATGAAAAATTACATATAATATATAGGGTTTTCATGAAGTTGGTTTGCAGCTTAATGAAATATTCATTAATAAATTTTTTTGAAATCCACTATTCCCTTTCTCTGATTAAAATATATAGAGTATAACATAAAATCACTACATCTTAAAAAAAAAGTTTCTAAACAAATTTAGCTGATGGGGCATTTTGTTTTTAGTGAGGTTGTTAGAGATTATTTCAAATCAGGGTCCTGTGTTTTGAACCTCAGTGCAAGTAGTAGTTACAAATAAAAATACTTTATTATGCTGTCTCCTAAACCCAATACAAATAGTATAGAAGAATATGCTAATTTTAAAGTTTTTGTATATTTATAACTGTTAGAAATAGATTATGATAGATGGTACTTCTTTATTTAAATATCAGGATAAGAATTGGATAGAAATTTAGGTTCGCCCAATTTTTTTGTTGTTGTTTGTTTGTTTATTTATTTATTTATGACTGAGTTGGGTCTTTGTTGCTGCACACGGGCTTTCTGTAGTTGGGGCGAGCAGGGGCTAGTCTTCCTTGCGGTGTGCGGGCTTCTCATTGCAGTGGCTTCTCTTGTTGTGGAGCATGGGCTCTAGGCGCACGGGCTTCAGTAGTTGTGGCACACGGGCTCAGTAGTTGTGGTGCATGGGCTTAGTTGCTGTGCGGCATGTGGAATTTTCCCAGACCAGGGCTCAAACCCATGTCCCCTGCATTGGCAGGTGGATTCTTAACCACTGCATCACCAGGGAAGCCTGGTTCATCCAATTCTGATGAAGATAAGTGAATGTGGGTTGATTATTATGTAGGAAAACATAAATTCAAGACATTGGAAGCATAGAAACACTGGCTTTTGAACAAGAAGTAAAAGATAATTATTTTATTGTCCTAGAAATATATTTTGAAATGTATACTTGTGCAAACATATAGCCTGGGTTTATAAAGAATACACATGTATTATGCACAATAACATGAATTCTATATATAATTAAATAATGGAAAACTTCGCTGTCCAATGGATACATAATTATGATTGCCAAGATGAAAAACGTGCTATGTAGTACTTATGGGGAAATTGAATGAATTAAACTATTGCTCCCAGAATGTTAGAACAAAGAATAAAGGAATTAGATTGAAAAACATTCTGAAGAACCCTGGAATACACTCATTGCTTATGGTTCCTGTGGAAACGCACTTATGGTAAAGGGCAAGAGTGACTTGGGACTTTGGCAAGAATTTTAAGATTAATTTATAAAGCTTATCACCCCACTTGGAGTGAAAAATAAGATGAGTTTTGGAGGCGAATCAACAGAAAAGAAGGAAAATAATTATGAATATATAGAAATTTATCATCTCCTATTACCAGAAACCTTTAAAGATAAACTTTGAATTAGCTTCTCATTTTGTTTGAATATATAATCACCTCTATTCAAGCTTGGAATTTTTCAAGGTAAAGAGTGGGGTTGGGAAGGAAGAAAAAAGTTTTAATTTTATTTAAAATGCATTTTAGTTTATTTGGTAAACATTTATTCTGAGAAGTCTACATTCTCATGGGGGGAAGGATATGAATAATTTCGATACAACAGACTAGGATATGTATTAAACAAGGTGCTGCAGAAGTTCAGAGAAGGGAGTTCCCAAATTAAGAGGAGCCCCCGACCACCTGAACTACATACACTCATTCACTTAGGTTCCCCTGCTCTAAGTTGCACTGTCTTCTTTCCCAGCCTGTTTCTTCTTTCTGTGCCAGTTTTATTGTGTCGACATTTTCTACGTAGTTTACATTTGTAAACACCCATCTTATTATGGTTATATAACATTAATATATAATATGGATCTCCAGAGAACTTTATCCAGTGTCATTTGGATGATAACAACCAACATTTATTGAGTACTTACTGTGTGTCTGACACTTTTCAAAGTACTTTCTCATTTCATTCTCACCTTATTTTGCAAATGAGGAAACTACCTAAAATAACCCAGCTAATTCAGTAGAGGGATTGGGATTACTCCAGACAGACTGACTCCACATGACTGTATTCTAGTGCCATTTAAACCCACCCAGCTCCTAGAACTGCCCTGTGTGTAAAGAGTAAATGTCCTCCCCATCCCCACCCCCTCTGGATTAAACCCAAGGAAGGGGCAGTAGAAGCTGAGAAGACAGCCTCACGGTGAGACATTAAACTAAAAAGAGGGACTGAGAAGGGCAATTAACAGTCAGAAGAGGCTGTTTATGCTCAGGCACCCACCCAGCACACAGCTACCTTTGGTGGTACACAGACTCCCTGCTGCCAGGCTTGCCCATCAGTTCTCTCCGCCTCATCCCAGTCAATGCTCCTCCACCTATGTCCATTTTAAAGGCTGATGGGCAACTGAGAGACAAGGTGAGGCACAGTATTCCTGAGTGGGACAGGAGTTTCACTTCATTAATTTTTTTTCCAATTAAAAGGGATTTCTGAACACCTGAACTAGGTATTGAATGGGATGTGCAAAAGTGAATCTCCTACTTCAAATATGATAGAAAGTGCACAGGCCTGAGGGTGCACAGGCCTGAGGGAGTGTTCCCTTGAATCAGTCCCAGGTTTTACACTATCTTTCTCTGGTTCTTTATTTCCTTGTGGGTAATATGAGGGAGCTGGGTTAAAAATTCTAGAGACCCTACCAACTCTGAAAAAATGTATGTGATGATAAGGAGCTTATAGTCTATCTGAGCAGACATAAGAAATGTGTGTAAGAAGTTAAATACAGGGAAAAACATATATGGTGAAAGAAATAAGAATAGAGGTTGCCCATGAGTGTGTGGAGATTGATTGGAGTAGAAGTTGCTTACTGATATGGTGGTTACTCATCAAACTGTACACTTAAGGTGTGCATTTCATCTCAAATACAAAGCAAAGCAAAAAGAAACAACAACAACAACAAAAAGACACCAATATAATGATACATAAGGGCTAAAAATTCTGGAAAGGTGCTACGTTAGGAAGGTGGCCTAAGATAGCCCAGTAACAGACACTGATTTTGTGTATGTGTAAACTATTATTTAGCTTCCCTTAAGTATTGTTGTTTC
Organism: Balaenoptera physalus; assembly: GCF_965194825.1. Taxonomy (NCBI): domain Eukaryota; kingdom Metazoa; phylum Chordata; class Mammalia; order Artiodactyla; family Balaenopteridae; genus Balaenoptera; species Balaenoptera physalus. Next base: position 94,416,703 of record NC_138890.1, on the reverse strand, counting down.
ATGAAATGTTTTTGAGACTATGTGGTTTTTCTTTTTCCTTGTCTTTTTAAAATTACATCACAACATTTTTTTTTAATCCTTCCCTTTTTAAAAAAAAAAAAAATTAGCTGCTGCTATTTCTTTAAATGAGCCCCCTTAGTTTGTTTCTTTTTTAAATCTGGCAGTTACTGTGTGAAGCTTACACATCTAGACAGTTCCTGGCACATAGTTAACACTTCATAAGTATTATTTACACAGAACTGTTGAGTTTATTTCACTATTTATTTGTGCTTCAGCATGCTACATGTTTTTCTGTTTAATCAATTAAACATTCACCTACATTTTTATCCTTTTCCTGTAGAGAGATGTGTTAGTATACTTTTGACTGCTCATTAAAACGTTTCCTTTGTTCTTTCTTATTTAAAATTCTTATCTTTGTTTAAAATCTTAAACTATTATTTTACTGCCTCCTTTCACCCTGGTGGTCAACTAAGTTATCCATAGGTACAAATAACAAATTAAGAGTGATATTGCTTGAAACTGGTTCTTTTGTTATATCCCGTGGAAAAGTAAAAAAAGTGATTGGCAATGCATGATCTGCTGTGTTAGATGACACCAGTATTAGAAAGTAATATAATTAAAATGCATTATACTAAAATGTCTTCCTTTAAACAAGATGGAAAGATTGAAGGAAAGGGAACAGACCTAAGAAGTTGGAATAATGCTCATCTTAAAAAATGAAGTATTGGGGCAGACAGCAGAAGCAAGAAAAAGTACAGTCCTGCAGCCTGTGGAACAAAAACCACATTCACAGAAAGATAGACAAGATGAAAAGGCAGAGGGCTATGTACCAGATGAAGGAACATGATGAAACCCCAGAAAAACAACTAAATTAAGTGGAGATAGGAAACCTTCCAGAAAAAGAATTCAGAATAATGATAGTGAAGATGATCCAGGACCTTGGAAAAAGAATGGAGGCAAAGATCGAGAAGATGCAAGAAATGTTTAACAAAGACCTAGGAGAATTAAAGAACAAACAAACAGAGCTGAACAATACAATAACTGAAATGAAAAATACACTAGAAGGAATCAATAGCAGAATAACTGAGGCAGAAGAATGGATAATTGACCTGGAAGACAGAATGGTGGAATTCACTGCCACGTAACAGAATAAAGAAAAAAGCATGAAAAGAAATGAAAACAGCCTAAGAGACCTCTGGGACAACATTAAACGCAACAACATTTGCATTATAGGGGTCCCAGAAGGAGAAGAGAGAGAGAGAAAGGACCCGAGAAAATATTTGAAGAGATTATAGTCGAAAACTTCCCTAACATGGGAAAGGAAATAGCCACCCAAGTCCAGGAAGCACAGAGAGTCCCAGACAGGATAAACCCAAGGAGAAACACGCCGAGACACATATTAATCAAATTGACAAAAATTAAAGACAAAGAAAAATTATTAAAAGCAACAAGGGAGGGCTTCCCTGGTGGCGCAGTGGTTGAGAGTCTGCCTGCCAATGCAGGGGACGCGGGTTCGAGCCCTGGTCTGGGAAGATCCCACATGCCGCGGAGCGACTGGGCCCGTGAGCCACAATTACTGAGCCTGCGCGTCTGGAGCCTGTGCTCCGCAACAAGAGAGGCCGCGATGGTGAGAGGCCCGCGCACCGCGATGAAGAGTGGTCCCCACTTGCCGCAACTGGAGAAAGCCCTCGCATAGAAACGAAGACTCAACACAGTCATAAATAAATAAATAAATAAATAAAAGAACGTGAATTTCTAAAAAAAAAAAAAAAAGCAACAAGGGAAAAACGACAAATAACATACAAGGGAACTCCCATAAGGTTAGCAGCTGATTTCGATTACCTGGCAAGGATCTCATTCAGATTCGACGGAGAAATCAAAAGCTTTACAGACAAGCAAAAGCTAAGAGAATTCAGCACCACCAAACCAGCTCTACAACAAATGCCAAAGGAACTTCTCTAAGTGGGAAACACAAGAGAAGAAAAGGACCTACAAAGACAAACCCATAACAATTAAGAAAATGGTCATAGGAACATACATATTGATAATTACCTTAAACGTGAATGGATTAAATGCTCCAACCAAAAGACACAGGCTTGCTGAATGGATACAAAAACAAGACCCATCTATATGCCGTCTACAAGAAACGTACTTCAGACCTAGGGACACATACAGACTGAAAGTGAGGGGATGGAAAAACATATTCTATGTAAAAGATATTCTATGCAAAGATATTCTGTGCAAAAGATATTCTATGCAAACTCCAGAAAGCTGGAGTAGCAATACTCATATCAGATAAAATAGACTTTAAAATAAAAAATGTTACAAGAGACAAGGTGGGACACTACATAATGATCAAGGGATCAATCCAAGAAGAAGATATAACAATTATAAATATATATGCACCCAACATAGGAACACCTCAATACATAAGGCAACTGCTAACAGCTATAAAAGAGGAAATTGACAGTAAGACAGTAATAGTGGGGGACTTTAACACCTCACTTACACCAATGGACAGATCATCCAAACAGAAAATTAATAAGGAACCACAAGCTTTAAATGACACAATAGACCAGATAGATTTAATTGATATTTATAGGACATTCCATCCAAAACAGCAGATTACACTTTCTTCTCAAGTGTGCACGGAACATTCTCCAGGATAGATCACATCTTGGGTCACAAATCAAGCTTCAGTAAATTTAAGAAAATTGAAATCATATCAAGCATCTTTTCTGACCACAACGCTATGAGATTAGAAATAAATTACGGGGAAAAAACCGTAAAAAACACAAACACATGGAGGCTAAACAATACGTTACTAAATAACCAAGGGATCACTGAAGAAATCAAAGAGGAAATCAAAAAATACCTAGAGACAAATGACAACAAAAACATGACGATCCAAAACCTATGGATGCAGAAAAAGCAGTTCTAAGAGGGAAGTTTATTTATAGCAGTACAAGCCTACCTCAAGAAACAAGAAACATCTCAAATAATAAACAATCTAACTTTACACCTAAAGGAACTAGAGAAAGGAGAACAAACAAAACCCAAAGTTAGCAGAAGGAAAGAAATAATAAAGATCAGAGCAGAAATAAATAAAATAGAAACAAAGAAAACAATAGCAAAGATCAATAAAACTAAAAGCTGGTTCTTTGAGAAGATAAACAAAATTGATAAACCATTAGCCAGACTCATCAAGAAAAAAAGGGAGAAGACTCAAATCAATAAATTTGGAAATGAAAAAGGAGAAGTTACAGCAGACACCGCAGATATAAAAAGCATCCTAAGGGACTACTACAAGCAACTCTATGCCAATAAAATGGACAACCTGGAAGAAATGGACAAATTCTTAGAAAGGTATAAACTTCCAAGACTGAACCAGGAAGAAACAGAAAATATGAACAGACCAATCACAAGGAATGAAATTGAAACTGTGATTAAAAATCTTCCAACAAACAAAAGTCCAGGACCAGATGGCTTCACAGGTGAATTCTATCAAACATTTAGAGAAGAGCTAACACCGATTGTTCTCAAACTCTTCCAAAAAATTGCAGAGGAAGGAACACTGCCAAGCTCATTTTATGAGGCCACCGTCACCCTGATACCAAAACCAGACAAAGATACTACAAGAAAAGAAAATTACAGACTAATATCACTGATGAACATAGATACAAAAATCATCAACAAAATACTAACAAACAGAATCCAACAACACATTAAAAGGATCATACACCATGATCAAGTGGGGTTTATCCCAGGGATGCAAGGATCCTTCAATATAAGCAAATCAATCAATGTGATACACCATATTAACAAATTGAAGAATGAAAACCATATGATCATCTCAATAGATGCAGAAACATCTTTTGACAAAATTCAACATCCATATATGATAAAAGCTCTTCAGAAAGTGGGCATAGAGGGAACCTACCTCAATATAATAAAGGCCATATACAACAAACCCACAGCCAACATCCTTCTCAATGGTGAAAAACTGAAAGCATTTGCTCTAAGATCAGGAAGAAGACAAGGATGTCCACTCTGACCACTATTATTCAACATAGTTTTGGAAGTCCTAGCCACAGCAATCAGAGAAGAAAAAGAAATAAAAGGAATACAGATTGGAAAAGAAGAAGTAAAACTGTCACTGTTTGCAGATGACATGATGCTATACATAGAGAATCCTAAAGATGGTACCAGAAGACTACTAGAGCTTACCAATGAATTTGGTAAAGTAGCAGGATACAACATCAATGCACAGAAATCTCTTGCATTCCTATACACTAATGATGAAAAATCTGAGAGAGAAATTAAGGAAACACTCCCATTTACCATTGCAACAAAAAGAATAAAATACCTAGGAATAAACCTACCTATGGAGACAAAAGACCTGTATGCAGAAAACTATAAGACACTGATGAAAGAAAGTAAAGATGATACCAACAGATGGAGAGATATACCATGTTCTTGGATTGGAAGAATCCACATTGTGAAAATGACTATACTACCCAAAGCAATCTGCAGATTCAATGCAATCCCTATCAAATTACCAATGGCATTTTTTACAGAACTAGAACAAAAAATCTTAAAATTTGTATGGAGACACAAAAGACCGTGAATAGCCAAAGCAATCTTGAAGGAAAAAAACGGAGCTGGAGGAATCAGACTCCCTGACAAAGCTACAATAATCAAGACAATATGGTACTGGCACAAAAACAGAAATATAGATCAATGGAACAGGATAGAAAGCACAGAGATAAATCCACGCACCTGTGGTCAACTAGTTTATGACAAAGGAGACAAGGATTAACAATGGAGAAAAGGCAGTCTCTTCAATAAATGATGCTGGGAAACCTGGACAGGTACATGTAAAAGAATGAAATTAGAACACTCCCTAACAGCATACACAAAAATAAACTCTTTCACATTTTAAAATTTTATCACCAAAGCAGGGAATTTTAAGAGTATCACAGGTTGTTATAGATGAGAATAAAATAACAATGTTTATTTAGCAACACTTGAGTTGAAATAGAGTCACAAATTGCTGTAAAGTCTTACTAAACTTTAAGGAAGAAAAGTTACAAGAGAATTTTTAAAAAATATTTTTTAAAACAAAGTAGGTATTAGTGGTATATTATACCCCACATTTAAAAAAAATTAAATCAGAGTTTAAAATATTTTTTCTCCTTAATAGGTTTCATTTTAAGTATCTGACTCTCACGTTTGGGAAATAATTAGACATGAAAGACTGAGCAACTAGATGGTTCAGGCTTTCTTACATCTGTGACTTGATTCCTGGAAGGAATACTGGAGCAGGTGTCAAACTACAGTCAGGGTGAGCAATTAAAATCAAGTAATTTTAGGGCACACTTGACTAAGAATTATAGTTTAGATCCTTTCTTTCCTGTGGGCATTTTTTCCAAAAATGGGTATGAAGAAAGAAATGGAAAATGACCCAGAATGAAACTCTAAACTCTGGTGGTTCTGAGTTTAAGTTTACTATAAACCCTTACATCCCATGCTTACTAACTTTTAATAGACCTATTCTCATGTGTATTTTATAAAGCAGAGTCTGACCTTGTGATAATCCAGCCACAGAAAGGGACTAACTGTATGTCAAATAGACTCTGACCCTGAAAAATATATCAGTTCTGCTCCCTTCTCTATTAAGGAGAAATACACTTAAACTTTCATTATTTTACCTTTTTTGTGTGTTTCTAGTTTACTAAGCATTATGTTAATTTTACTTAACACTTTTATTGTGGTTAGGAGTACTGGAAATGGAAACATTTAAAATGACATTTGATTTATTAAAACCCCACAAAACGGGGCTTCCCTGGTGGTGCAGTGGTTGAGAGTCTGCCTGCCAATGCAGGGGACACGGGTTCGAGCCCTGGTCTGGGAGGATCCCACGTGCCGCGGAGCGGCTGGGCCCGTGAGCCACAATTACTGAGCCTGCGCGTCTGGAGCCTGTGCTCCGCAACAGAGGCCACAATAGTGAGAGGCCCGCGCACCGCAATGAAGAGTGGCCCCCACTTGCCGCAACAAGAGAAAGCCCTCACACAGAAACGAAGACCCAACGCAGCCATAAATAAAAAAAAAAAAAAAAAAAAAAAAAAAACCCACAAAACTAGCAGATGGTTTAGGGAAGCAGCACTAAGGATGCTGCTTGATCCTTAATTCAAGACCATACTTGATGCTGTATCTGGAAGAAGAGCTATGCCAGGAACAATGCTGTTGAGTTAAAGACTATGTTATTCGTAAATATTTAGGAAAATAAGAAGCAAGTGTTCATGAGCATAGTATATGAAACCAAATAGATATTCTATGGGAGGAGGGTTCTGCACACATCTCTAAATCTGTAGTATTTATTCATGTAACATTTTAATAAACCTATGGAGAACAGAATTTTATAATGAATCCAGTCAAAACTTTATAGCTCTGTTGCTTTATTTTATTCATTCTCTGTACAAATGGATGTTTTTGTTTGTAATAGTCACTGAAATAGTCATGTATTTAAACTCCCTCACACCAAATATAGAATCCCCAAGTTTTTTTCTTTAAATATTTTCCCAACACTTACAATATTAAAAAGTATAATTAGTATAATTAATCGGTGCCATGTATAACTGTGATAGCTGGCATCTAGTTACTTTTCCTGTTATTCTTTTTAGTCTTTTACTATAACAATTCTGTGAAAATTGTTATGCTTCCTACTTAATACATGCTAAATTTTTTTTTTTTCCGGTGAGGGAAAGAATGAGGGTTCAAAGCAATGTTAAATACAGGTGACAGCGTTTCCTAGTTAGTTTTATGAGAGCAGAAATAAATCACTTAAAAATTCATGAGCTCCTTTGACCTTTTTTTTTTTTTTTTAAGAAATGTAAACTTTCTGGAATAAGGATTCTCTCTAAATAAACATTTTTGTGTTATAACCCATGTAGTTAGCATATTGTTGCTAGATCTAAAAACCCATGTCCAGATGCCAAATTAGACTTCTGCAGACCCTGCAGGTTGCTGAATGGTCAGGAAATAGGAAATCATCCACTACTGATATCGGTCCCAATTTGAGGACAGACCTGTGAGGGTATCTTAAGATGCAAGAGACTTGGCAGCTGGAGAGCAAGTGCCTTTTCTACCTGAGCATTGGTGCTCAGTGTCAGCCCTGTAGGCTCCTGACCTGTAACATGTCAGCCTCTTGTGTAAGTTAACAGAAAGAGAAAGAATCTAATTTAAACCATTTTCAAATATATGCATTAAATGGCTAATAGTTTTGTTTTCAAAATCAAACATTTCCTTACTGAACTCCTTAGAAGAAATTTTGGGTAATGGATCTCCCTAGGTACCGTTGGTTTCGGATTCTCTAATAAAGTCATCTTTCCTTCAATATTGCAAGTTTTAGATCTACGCTTTGGGTGGGAAATTAAATATTACCCAAATCAAATATATTATTAATAGTTCAGGAGAACAGACTCAGAAGAGAATCAACAGCAATCTTCATAAGAACCTGACCATTTACTGTTTGCCTGTGTGTGAGATCACATGTCGAATACCAGATTTTAATGTCAGCATTCTGTGCTGAAAGACCATTTAATGTTTGCTTATGAGGCACTGGCCTGGAGTTCAAGCTCCAGGAGAACAGGCTGTGTGAACTTGGCCAAGTCATGGAACCTCTTTGAGTCTCAATTTCGCCACAGGTAATAAGAGTACATATGAGAATAATACTACTTTCTAGCATTACAGTATTATGAGACATATATGAGATTGTTTATGCAAGTTATTTGTGCATTGTAAAACCTGGGTTTGAATTCTGACTCTGCCACTTTCTTGCACTGTAGTTTTGGATAAATTACCTAACCCAATAAAGCCTTATTTTCTACAACTTAAAATGAGGATAAGTATACAATGTTTGCAAACTGATTGTTACAGAGTAGGAGCTCAAAAAATGTTAGTTGCTGTTATCACTATTATTTTTACTAAATCTCTGTGAATGTATTTAGTATAATCTATATAATGACATAAAATTTTGTTTAAAGTTATTTAAAGTCTATCCCAATAGGTATTTATTTTTACTTGAAAACTTGGTACTGCACACACTTTCCTGTAAATTAGAATAACTTTTAAACTAAGTTTGTATGTAGAATGAGAAATTTTCTTCCTAAACAAATAATGTCCCCCCTATAGGTATTGTTTTAGCTTTCTGATATAAGAGACTAAGAAGGAATGGATGTCCAGGAGCCTCTCATTGTTTATAGTTTACCATAATTAATAATTTAAATTGTTTTGTCGGTGGATTTGGTATAAAACAAGAGGAGCTTGTATGATTCTATAAGTGTAAGTTTTTATTATTTTTTTTAATTTTGAGAGGAAAAAAACCTTTGAGGGCACTATGCCCTCTATGCTATGTGCCCTCTCTAGAGAACATATTTGAGATGCACCACCGATTGCCTACCACTTAAACTCCATTTAAAGAGTCAACCTCAAGCCTTTTTCCTGAGGTAATGGGATTAGCACTCTGTTGGGACTGCAATCTTTTAAGGATACAAATTTGTTTCTAAATGTTCTAGCTAGTAATCCTATGCTCCTTGACAGGTTTTACAATGTAACTGACACTCTTGGAAAGGAAAACACAGACCTCAGACCTCTTTCCCTCTGCTGGATTAGGAAATTCAAGGACTTTAACAGAAAGTATTCTGTCTTGATATACTTAAAATTAGTTGCTCCTCATCTTTTTTCTTTGATGTTGGTATTGAAGGAATGTGATGAGTAACCTGAATTTAAGAAGACAGTGACATATAGATGCTTTTCTAAGCCAGTCATGAAAAATTTTCCTTTTAATGTCCTTAATTTTTACTACTTTTAAAAGAAAAGTATGCTAAGAAATATTTTCAGTTTAAGTATATCACTTGATAATTTAAAATGTTCTGAGGCAGTTTGTTTGGTTGGAATTCATTACAAAAGGAATAAAAGTCAAGAACCATTCTATTCTTCTCTTTTCTATCCTCTTTCAACAAGCCAGCTGTTAATCCCTGGGATGATAATATAGGTATGTTGAGACATTATGATCCTTGGAAAATAAAAGAAGTTAAAATATTAGTAAACTTGTTTTATGACACATTCCTGATCATATTCTATAATTCTTTTTCCCTTTTATTTTAAATTATATCCTAATATGAATAATGAACATTTTAAATAAATATTATTACTTTTAGAAAATGTCTATAAATTTGAAATATCCCAAGTCTGTTTTCATGAAGCCTACTTTTCTATAGCTAAGATTCCAATGGAATATAAAATATAAATTACAGTATCTTTTGAAGGTCACTATGAATTTAATATAAAAACCACTCAGACTACACTGAATAATTTAGATTTAAAAAACAAAGTTTATTGTATAGTAAAACTTTACATCATACTTATTGTAATTTTTTCTTTTGAAACTGTTTTCAATTTTTTTCTAAAATGTTCTATTTATTTCCCTTACTTCTTGGAGGTATTTTATTGACTCTACATTTACCTTGTCTTGATGGCATCTGGTCATGACTTTGAATATCGGTTGTGTCTGTGCTGTAGAAACCACGGAGTACAACCTGGGGAACACTGACTTCAGCATCAGAGCCCTGATTTACTACCTGCTCTCTGACTACCTAGTGTAAATTACTTAGCCTCTCTGAGCTTCGGTTTTCTCATCTGTAAATGGGGCTAGAGATACCCATCTTAGCGTGGTGGTGAGGGTTACATGAGATTGAATCGTGTCTAACAATGTCTGGCATATGGAAAACGCTCAGTAAATTTAGTTCGCTAGTTCGTGGTAAATGGAAACGGAAATCCAAATGGTTGGGTTTGGAGCTGAATACATGCTGACTTCAGCTGTGGCCTTGATTGTTTGATTGTTGGTCATTTCTTTGTTTGCTTTTCATTTAAATGAAAAAAAAGTTAATGCAGCTATGTAATCTCCAATGTAGATAAGGCCCTCAACCTAGGCTTAAAATATAAATATATGACTAAATCAACTGCATTTACAAATGAGAAGTTCGTACCTGACAGAGTTATTTTAAAGACTCAATGATATATAACAATTCAAAGACCTTAGCACATGCTAAGCACTCAGTAAAGGTAAGTTATTAGTAATGTAAAGATGAGATCTTTGTGATAGAGCTTTGGGTACTCCAAATTTAGCTAAGAGTCATATGTACAAAACATTTTCCAGGTACTCCAATTTAGGCTGATGTTTCTGTATTTCATTAAAAAAAAAACCCCAAAAAACTAATCTTTAAATGGTTATAATTAATAAGTAAAGTAGCTAAATTTTGGACATATATTTCAGAATATATTCATATAAACAGCTGCCCCCTTTTGGATCTTTAATATGTAGTCTTTAAATTAAAAAGCCAAAAATTAGCGGATAGGAATTTTTTGTTTTTAGAAAATTGTACTTGTGAGAAATAATTCTGAATATACCTTATCTTTTATTCAAATGTATACAGATTGTTCATGTGCGTATTACCTTTAGAAATCTCAGAATCTGGAAAGGATTGATTAGTCCCTCTTTCTGGGCTCTGGCATTATACTAGGTCAATATTAAACTAATCTAACAATATACATAAATTTCTTTCAATCTATTAGGTAAATATTTCTATCTGTAACCAGAGCTTAGATCTAGCTGGCATGCACTGGTGTGACTGTCATAGTTGTGTGGCTGGCGTTCATTCTTTTTTTTTTTTTAATTTATTTTATTTATTTATTTATTTTTGGCTGCACTGGGTCTTTGTTGCTGCGCGGGGGCTTTGTCTAGTTGTGGCGAGTGGGGGCTATTCTTCGTTGCGGTGTGCGGGCTTCTCATTGCAGTGGCTTGTCTTGTGGAGCACGGGCTCTAGGCGCCTGGGCTTCAGTAGTTGTGGCACGTGGGCTCAGTAGTTGTGGCTCACGGGCTCTAGAGCACAGGCTCAGTAGTTGTGGCACACAGGCTTAGTTGCTCTGCGGCATGTGGGATCTTCCCGTACCAGGGCTCGAACCCGTGTTCCCTGCATTGGCAGGCAGATTCTTAACCACTGCGCCACCAGGGAAGCCCTGGCATTCATTCTGACTGATCAGTACGCATGTAGTACCAGTTGTGAAATGTTTTGAATATTACCCCTGCCCAGAACTATTTATATCTACATCCCTGTTTTCTCACGTAATATAATCTTGTTATGCATTCTTTCTTTGTCTTTTACTACAGGAAGGTTGAAGTCATTAGAGTGAGATAGTTTTTAGCATTTGGCTAGATCTTTCTGTTGAAGAACTGCAGTATCTGCTGGCTTGTGGCTTAATTTGTCACTGTATTGAACCTCAGTACTTTATACAAGGTGTGGTACATCAGCATCAGCACTGAAATGTGTTCTTGGGCCACCTTTATTATGCTTTATTGACTTTTTCCGGGTATTTTTAGATATAGACTCATAACTACTTGTCTCTTCTTCTCCATGACTCTCCTATTACCTGAAATTCCTCTGAATTGAAGATACCCTAGAAAGTCCTGATCGTTAAGCTTGAGTGGTAGAGGTCTTTATAGGAGATTTGATAATACTAGAAATCAGATTCACATCATAAGGAGCATTTAAATCATCTTAGTCAGTTAACATTCTAACTGGTTACTTGACACCATCAAATACCTAGGTTGCCAAGAATGTGGCCCGTGTCTATTTCCCCTGTTATGTTGTCTGTATTACTGAATGGTATTCTTCTTCTGTTCATTAAGAATATTACAGTACATGTCAAATTAAGCATTTTTGCTTGGAAAAAGATGGGGGTGTGTGGTTAAAGGAGTCTCACAGATGTAATAGGAACAGTGCTTTTAACAGATGTTAGATCTCTGACTCTGGCTTTTTGGGTATCTGAGAGTCTTAGGGTTGCAGAGTAACTCAGAAGCCAACTCTCTTGATTTATAGTTCAGAATACAAAGTTCACAGCAGTTAACTTACTAGCCCAGGGATGGATAAGTTTCAACTTACATGTCAGCTCTGGGATTTGGGCTGTTGGAAGCCATAGGTTTGATATTCTTCAGTTAGATCAAGGTCACATAACTAGTTTGAAGTAGAGTCTGGACTAGAACCCAGTTCTTTTGGCTTCTAATCTCGTTTTTATTTCTCCTAGTCATTTTATTATAAACCTCATGAAAACCTTTATTTTGAATACATTTTTATAACCTTGTAATCCATCGTGTAGGCATGAAAAGTTAAGATTCTGACATTTTTATTATATGCAAAGAAAGTGAAAATTATCTTGTTAAAAATATCATGCTTATTATTCAGTTTTGAAAGTGCAGAAATAATGTGAGAAAGAAAAATGTAGTTTCATATGCATATCTTTTTAAGCATGACCCTTCGTTACTAAGCTCTTTTTTACAAAGTGTGCCATCAGCTTTTTAAAGGACACATTTCAACATGGATTAAATCTTTGGGAAATTAGCTTGAATTATTTATAAGTACAGGCATACCTCAAAGATACTGCAGATTCAGTTCCAGACCACCACAGTAAAGCGAATATCACAATCAATGGAGTCACACGAATTTTTTTGTTTCCCAGTGCATACAAAAGATATGTTTATACTTTCCTGCAGTCTGCTAAGTGTGCAATAGCATTATGTCTAAAAAAAGTACATACTTAATTAAAATATACTTTATTGCTAAAATATGCTAACCATCATCTGATTCGTCAGTGAGTTGTAATATTTTTGCAATAGTAAGTTAAAGATCACTGATCATAGATCATCATAACAAATATAATAATTAATAATGAAAAAGTTTGATATATTGCAAGAATTACTGCAATGTGACACAGAGACACGAAATAAGCAAATGCTGTTGGAAAAATGGTGCTGATAGACTTGCTGGATGCAGGGTTGCCACAGACTTTCAATTTGTAAAAAATTATTCGCTAATCACAATAAAACAAGGTATGCCTATAATTGCCAAAACATGCACATATATGTGTGTGGAGTAGAAATATATTTATTAATAGCTAAGAGTAATTGTTTGTATTGTGATGTTATGAATAATTCAACTGTATTTCATACCATTTTTAAGCCCTGTGGGTGTAGTTTGTGAATTTCCCTGGATAACATTGTTGGCACACAGTAAATATCTAACAATAATAACTCTTTTCCCATACAGTATTTACTTTAACTAGAAAAAACTTACTGCTGTGCTCATGTTGTACAATTTTTAAAGTTTGTTAAGATGCTAATGAATTTCTTGGCATTCTGTTATGGTATTATCATTTTTTAATTAGAACTCTCTCTCTCTCCCTGTCATACACACTTCACCTTCCTCCAGCCATTTGCCTTTCCTGTGACATGCTCTATGTTTTCATCTTATCACCTTAGTAACCAGAGGTACCGAAGTCCTACATTCCATTGAAACCCAGGCTTTAAAGATGGTCTCAGGCTGTTCCCTCTACTTCTTTTGTGGTTCTTTGTAGCTTGAAAAATTGGGAAATGATCAAGTTTAGCCACGATCACAACTTTCCATACTTTTCTGTGTCCTGGCATTTGAGTTCTACTTTGTGTCTATCTCTGTGTTAATTATTTGGGGGATACACAGTAATTCCTTTTTAACAAGAATACTAAAATATTATTGGAGCTAGCATCCTCTCAATGCAGGCCCAACACTAACCCATGCTCACACCTAGGACAAGGCCAAGCTAGTCCAGTGTATTTTCAGGGGCTTGCATATTCTCTTTTTTCCAAATATTATCCCCATTTTCTTTTATTCTTATATACTGCCCCTTATTCTGTAATTAGATACCAGCTTCCTTGCAAGAACTGGTTGCAGCGATAAGTCATGGGAAGCTCATTCACATGAAAGTGTATAAACTGCACAACTGGGCACATAACCAACTCTAGACAAACAGGAGACAGAACAGGTAAGGAACTAGGAACATAGGCTTTGAGTCAGTCCTGAGATTAAGCCTTTTCTTTGAGACACTATGTCACTGAACAAGTTAAGTTACATAACTTCACTTAGACCACTGTTTCCTCATCTGTAAAATGAAAGTAATACTGTCTCATCAACTGTATTATTAGAAAGATTAAAAGAAAAGTCTATGAAAAACCTGAGCAACTTGCTTGGTTTTTAGTCAATACCTGAAAATGTCAATTAGTGTGACAACAAAATAACAATGCATTGGACTATAGAAGAGGGAGAGAAGGTGAATAAAGGAGAAGCTGAGGACTCTAAAGGCAAATTTTGTAGGGATCGTATCTTTTCCAGAAGTCTTGTTTACCTGCTATTGGTTGGGGGAATGTAGAGGCCCCACTCGTTATATCCTGCCGGTGCCTACAGCTTTGCTTCCCATTATTTATAAACATTTTAGCTTGTTTTTCTTTGATGATATTGTAAACAGGGATTCATCCTTATCAAATTAAGTATTTATTAATTGAGGATTTCTACCCTCAAGGAACTCTTGTGTAGAAATAATATGGACGTACAAGAAATAAAGTACAAAAGCTTGTTTTATAAAGATCATCAGTGCTACAGGATATTGGGAAAGGGAATGAACGCATTGTCGGGATCAAACATCGTATGAATGACAGCTCTACTTTTCTGTTTTGATGTGGCCATTGAAATAAAATGGCATAAAAGTATGTTTGACACCAGGATTCAATAAGCTTAATCTTGAAACAGCTACTGTAAAAATCATAATTTTACCAGATCTTGTTTGCAAGATTTTGATTTCCTAGAAAAAATTAGTTTTTTGTTTTAAGTATTTGATTCATTTGCCATTAGTACTTGAAATGCAGGTAGAGAGGCTTGGCTTCTTCACATTCTGATAAGTGGAGCTCAGAACTACCAAGGTGGCATCCTACCCCTGTCCCCCAGAGACCCACGTTTTCTGACAACAGATCCTCCATTGAGCTATTTGTGATTGTCCAATAAGCTGTTATAATAGAATGGCCAAAATACAAACTTTATTTTTATGTGTTTATGTGTTTGTGGGACCAAAATGCAGAGGTACTGGTATCTCCTACTTGTTTTAGTGACAATTCTGATTCCATGTAGAGGAGAATCAAAGGCATATATAATTAATTTAATTATTGAATGTGTTCGACATTAAATGGTTCCCATTTTCGTTTTTGAAAATTTTAGTCAAAGATGGACTTGAAATGTGTTCTTTAATTTTACATTGAGTATTTGGTTAAATGAAAGATTTTATGAATATGTTGGAACTCACCTGAGTTTAATCAGTTTATTGATTCACTAGGCATGATTTGGTGTTTTTGCTTTGTGATGATTTTTAAAAAGAGAAAAGTCTCATTTTCTTTCTGCATTATTTGTATAATCTTTTCCCCATCTTTTTGGAACATTTGGCTTGAACCTGAGTTTAATAAAGTTTGCTATAATGTTGTAGTAGTTTACAGGTGGCTCACATATATTTATGGTGTGAAAGTTGCGTATCTATTAATTTAACAAATATTTACTGATGTCCTGCTATGTCCTGAGCTAGCGATTGGAGGTATAATGGTGAATGAAATATACAAAAATCCCTGCTCACATAGAGCTTATAGTCAGGGATTAAACACTGTTACTAAAATACTGTAATGAGACTAAGTATTTTGGAGTAGTAAAGGGAGGTGGGGGAGGCTAGGAGCACAGGGAGGTTGCAATTTGAAATGTGGAGGTCAGTGAAGACCTCACAGAGAAGGTGACAATTGAACAGAGACCTGAAGGTGATCAAGAGAGGAAACCACTTGGCTACAAGGAGCGAGAATATTCTAGGCAGAGGAAACAGCAAGTACGGAGACCCTGAAGTGGGAACGTGCTGTGTAAAGAACAGCAAGGGGCCAGTGTGGGGTAGGGGCCTAAGAGGCTGGTTTTGTAGGGCCTTGCATGCCAGTGAAAGGACTCTCGCTTTTTTTACTCTGACCCAAATGAGAAGCTGCAGGAGGTGTTAGGCAGAGGAGTGATATGGACTGCTTTAGCTTCAAAGCCTTGCTGTGACTGCTGTGTATTGAGAACAGATTATAAGGTGGCAAGGGCAAAAGCAGGGAGATGAGTTAGGAGGCAATTACAATAACCCAGGCATGAGAAGATGCTATCTATCTACTTACTGTGCATTTACTGCTGTGTGTATTGTATACAGACACTGGTGTAAGGGACCATTTGGGTTTATTTTTCAGTCTGTTTTTTTTCCCCTGTGGTTCAAATCTTCCATAGAAGGGAAAGAGAGAAATCAATGACTTCACTTTTTTTTTTTTAGCCATTACTGGTAGTAATATGAATCTTGCATGTATATGGCATTTTACAGTTTTCAAGCCATTCTTATATGTATTGCCACATCTAGCCCTCACAATGGCCTGTTTAATGGATGACAGTTTCCAGGTTTATAAGACATGTCAGGGTCATACAGCTGGCCCCTTCTCTTTGGTGGTGTGCATATTGGCTTCAGTAAATACATACAAAACTAAGCAGTGACCAATAATCATCTCTTCCAGGAGGCTGGGACTTGGGTGCACTTAAAGAAATTTACTCAGCTGCCAACTCATTAAAGAGTAATGAGCTTTGTTGTGGTCTCTGTCTTTGGTGGTCGCTGGATTGTCAAGCTAAAAAAACTTCATTGTTATTGGAATTGAATCTGTAAATTGTTCAAAGGGGATTCTTTATAAACAAGAGCATTCATAATTTTTTCCTTTTAATTTCATCTTTTCTCTTTATAAGATTCACATCTCTAAAGATGGAATAGAAAAAAAGTGTACCAAAACTGGAAGAATCCCCCAAATGTTGAGGGAATTATAATACCAAAAGATATTTAATTTTTGCTGATCAGTAACACTAGGTAGAGTGTTTCCTTGTATATGTCAAAATATTTCAGCAAAGATGGTTTTCTTATACGGAATTTAAATAATGAGGCTCGTGACATTTTACTTTTAACCCGCAAGATACGTTGAATACAATTAACATATTCAAGTTAAGTCAGATAAGGTAGCATAAATAACTTTTCTGTGTCATTTAATTTAAATTTATAATATATTTTAAGTGTTTCAGAGAAGATGAGAGATTGTAGAAATTCCTATATATTATAGTAGTTGAGAGAGCAGAGTGTGTATTTTGTATTCAGAAATATATCATGTAACAGCTGTTGCAAAATTTGAATGAAAAAAAAAACTGAATGGGCAAATATACATTTGTAGTCAGAAGGAATAATATATCACTTGAATTGTGTTCTTCAATTGCCATTTGTCTAAGAGATTGAATTTTTGAATATAACAGCAGTAAATGCAAAAAAGGCAGATTAATAGAGTGATGTTTGTGAAAAAAATTTAAGTGCTCGGGATAGGAATTTGAACTTGTGGTTCACACAATAGTATTCCATTACTTTCTAACAGATATGATTATTGAACAGATTAATAGTTTATGTTGAAAAACCTACTTATTTGAATGAGCTCTCAATTATAATATTCCCCATTAAAGATGTATTTTTTTCACTTTTCCGATGAAATAGCAATATGTATAAAATGCAATTGATGTTCTGGCTTTCAACCTGACAAGCTTTTGCAATATGTAGAATATGTGGCAGGCCTGGTGCCTTCGAAGTGTTTTTTCTGAAGTTTTTGGTGGGGAATGTTTTCTGGGGCAGCTGAGGGATTGGTGATGTGGGGAACATTTGAGACAGTGGTTTATTGTTATTATTCTCTATTCCTGTCCATTTTTTATGTGGACCACTCTTCGTGTCCTCCTGTATCCTTTTCCTTTCTCTTTTCTTGCTGATTTAATGCCTCCAGTCTATTATCAAGTGCCTACTGTATGCCAGGCATTATTCTAGAGGCTAGAAATACACCTCCCTGCTCTCTGGAAACTTACCGTCTTGTGAGGAGGGTGAACAATGAACAACTTAAACAAGGGATAATGTTCACTATGAATAGGCCAAGGCAGGGAGTAGTGACAGAGCGGTGTGATATACTGTACTGGGTGGGGAGGGAGGGCCACTCACCCCACAGGGAAGCTGAATCCTGAATGATAAGAAAGAGCAAGCTGTTTTTTCCTTCTTGTGCCCTTGTTGCCTTCACTCTAGCCCACAGACTCATAATAGCCTGGCTGCATTCACAGCTTTCCACGTACCCAGAGTTGAAGCCAATGGCACACCATACCTCTTCTCCCTCTCCAGGGATATGCGGGAGATACAGATGGACTGTCCTTCCTTTATAGGCCTTCACTTTCTTACTCCCTATAAGAATTCACTAATTATTATGTATTTTAGAAGGTTTTCCTCTTCTTCCACCAGCCCCTTGCTTCATCCCCCAGTACCACACAACACGTTGAATTTGCTTCTATAAATATTATAGGCCTTCTCACGTTGCCTTGCAATATTTGTCTTCCATTCCTTTCCAAAATGCCATCCCCACCTGCCCCATTAAAAGCCAGGGAAGCATCATTTCTTTTTTTTTAAACATTTCTTTCTTTATTTGGTTGCACTGGGTCTTAGTTGTGGCAGTGGGCTCCTTAGTTGTGGCTTGAGGGCTTCTTAGTTGTGGCCAAAGTCTTAGTTGCAGCATGCATGTGAGATCTAGTTCCTGACCAGGGATTGAACCCGGGCCCCCTGCATTGGGAGCATGGAGTCTTAACCACTGCGTCACTAGGGAAGTCCTCAGGTAAGCATCATTTCTATTCATCTTTGTTTTTCCAGAGGCTAACACAGTGCCTGAAACAAGTAACTTTCAGAAAGTATTGTATTTTTTAACCAAATTAATAAATTGTTTAATCTTATACTGCTTGCCCTTATGATAACTTCAACCCACATATATACTTCTCTCCTTTCTAATATCTAAGTGATTAAATGAAAACATAAAATGTAAGGGGTTAATTCAAGTAACTTAATGTATTCTTTTCAATTAAGTAAAATGTAAACGGTACTTTAATAACTAGTTTCCTCTCTTTTGCTGTTTATATTTTTCTTCACCGAAGAGAGCAGGATGCTGAACCACATTTAGAGTTAATCAGAAGAAACATTAGAGACACATAGAAAACAGCATAATTATATATGCACTTTTAGACTACAAAGTGAAAGTAGATAAGTCGTTTGAAGATCTGTGTGATTCATTATAATGCAATCAATTATGTGGCTTACCTTAAATTATAATGTAACGCTGAGAAAAATGCCATGACCTAAAGAAATATTTTATGTGGATGATGTCATCATGCATTTACAGGAATCAGTATAGATATTTATAACTTTTCATGGAAAAATTTTAAACATTTTAAAGCAACATTTAAAAAGAAAATTACATTTTGAATATTTAGTTGCCTTGTTTGCCCACTCCTAAGATGGAAAGAAATTAATCACAGTGAGTTCATTCTTACAGTTTTAAAACTGTTTGCAATCTTTTTTCATTAGTTAAAAAAAAGTACATGAGTATCATCAGTTTACAGATGAGCAGTCATTGCCTTTAAACAACATGGCATTTTCCCACTACTTCTGGTAGTCTTTTTATGTCTATATATGATTTCACTGTTTTTAGTCATACCAATCTTAAAGGCTGGCCATTATGTTCTTTGGACATGAATTACTCCCCCAGAGGGGGAAGAATATAAACAACACAAATGCTTAAGTTTGTTTTTTGTGAAAATAGCTACATTTAAAGACCATTTTTATATTGTTCTTTCTAAAATGTCAATTACTAGATAGTAAAAAGTTAAATTCAGCTGAATGTAATAGAGAAAAGAGAAAAATATATGAATATGATTTAATAATTTCCTAACTTCTGTTTTCTTATGTGGCAGAGAAACTTACTTAAATTCCTAAGATTTTGGTTGAATAATAATTCTTATTATTTAAAAGAGAAACATAGCATCATTGTAATTGTACTCCCGAGGTAAATGTCTGGTTTTCTTTTGCTTTTATTTTATTGTGACTTCAAAGGGAATGGTTGTTTCATGATGAGTTTCTGTCCATGATCAGTAAATAATAAGAAGAAAATAGTGAGGAGAGGGCAGAATTGCAGCCTCTGCTTCCTATTCTAATCCATTAGTGATAACACATATATCATGAATGTCCTTAATTCTTGATTAAAAATCTTGATTAAGATGGAAGAGTTTCTGGTTTTTCACCTTTAAATATTCTTTAATATGGAAAGTTGACAGTGATGGATTGACTAGCATGTAATAAATACAGAATCAGAGGTCTGGAATAATCCTTGAAATATCACTTTTTATTGTGATATATATCATACATACAGACGCATAGAGCTTAGACAGTTTAAAGAATAGCTATAAACTCCTATGGAACCACCACCCAGGTCAAGAAACAGAACATTGCTAGTATCCCTGAAGTCCTCTCCATGTGAAATTTCATTCACTTTCTATCAAAACTAGCTCCAGTATTTCAGTTTATACTCAAGGATTCCATGTAGAATCATTGTTTCCCGCCCCACACTTTCAGAGATTTATTATTGGAAAGAGTTAAACTCCATAGAAAGCCTGAAGAGGCAAGACGTATTTCCATTCCTGGTTCTTTTGAAATGCATTTAGTGGCTGAAAGTAAAAGTGGATCAGTTAGATAATTGTGTCAGTTGATGCATTTGGTGGATAAGCTGCAGAGAGCATCCTTCGTTCCATCTTTAAAATGCAGAGGCTTAAGATGAAAAATTAAAGAGGTTTGGGTGGATGAGGTTGAGAAGAGAGTCTTGGATTGAGACCAATTAAATCCATCTTTCATGATGATATCACAAATCCAGTAGAACTACAATCAATAGTTGAAATAGCAGGATAGAAGGCAGCTACTAGAAGGCAATTTTCAATTAATAAGACATCAGACAAATGATGTAACAGTAATATAATCAGGTTTTTCAGAAAGAAAAAATGTCCACTGCCATTCTTGACTAGATACTAGATTTTTAAATATACAGCTCAGTTGCTCTGCCCATAAAACATGTTGCTTTTCTTCATTTTGACAGACACTACATTGTGTTCAAACTTATTTCTTATTCCGCTTTCTTACATTGAGCCATTTGTTTGGTTTTCTTTTACTGTATTTTGAATTATTACTCACTGAGCAGATATTTTATTACTGTAAAATGAATTATAAACATCATCAAAACGGTGCTAGGGATGAAAGAGCAGATGGGTGCTGGTTTTTGCAGTTTTTTTAAAAAAAATTTATTCCCCCGAGAGAGCTGTTGGCAAAGTATAACAATCGGTAATTAGATTACGGGAACAGAAAGAAAAAAGGAGGGAAAAAAAGTAAATTAGCCACATGCAAGTCTACATATATTTTTCTAAAAAGAGAAAAAAAACCATTGCTTTAAATATATGTATTTATTAAAATTATAGGGTATAAGTACTTCTCCTGTAAGATTTAATATTATACCTCTTCTACTTCGTTCTTTGTTTTCATTCTCCCTTGCCCTCCTTGTTGACTTCTATGGCTCTGTTGCAGATCTGTTTAATAATCATTGCTACCAGGATAAAGCTGTCATCAGCCAGAGGTGACAATTCACAAAGAGATGTTTTGGCATTCCAAGACACAGAGGACATTAAATATGGTGTAAGACAGAACAGGTCTTCTTTATTTTGACCTATAAAACATAGATGCTATTGTGAAAAATATCGCTTCACAAAAATATCTTCAGCCAGTAACTCTGGATGATATCCATCTTCAAGGTTTGCACTGTATTTTATTACTGTATTTTTTTTGCCTCCTCCTCTTCTTTACATTTTGAAAAGAAAACCAAGTGGATTCACTCTACTATATATCAATTTTGAAACAACTTGTCTGGCTTCAGAGGCATCTCTGAGTGGAGTACTCCGTTTTCTTGTTAGGGTATATCCTTTAACATGTTAAAGGGCCATGGGTTTTGTCATCACTACCTGGGGTGAAGAACAAAAACTAATCAATATTCTTTCCTAGTTCTCTCCCTGGATGTCTTACAACCCCATCTGTTTGTTTCTTGTTTCTCCTTTACTTTTCCTGGGTGAGGTCTTCTGTAGTTAAATTCTCTCACATCTCATACACAATCTATTAGGATATCCTATTGTCTCTACCTTCAAAATATATCCAGGTTTCAACTACTTGTTATCTCATCCACCCTGATTGGACCACCGGGATTACAGCAGAAAACAACAATATCATATAGTTTCCTTGTCTAAGCAAGAAGGGTATAAACCCTTTCCCTTCCCTTCCCCAGGTCCATTCTCAATAAAGGAACCAAAGTGATCTTTTTAAAATGGAAACCCAATCACGCCATTCTTCCCAGACTCTGTGGTGACTCTGCATTTGACTCAGGGAACAAACCAAAGTCCCTACAGTGAGTGACCTACAAGTATCTACAATCCATTCTCCATTACCTGCCCTATCTGCACCCCCTTCTTGGTTCAACCGCATTCGCCTCCTTGTAGCTGATTAGCTCCAGCTCTTTTATCTACCTGGAGACATCTACAGATATGCACTATGCTCATTCCCTAACTACCTATGAGTCTTAGTCAAATGTCCCCCTTACAGGCTTGCACCTTACCCCACACCTCACCCAGCTGTCCATCTCTCCATTACTCTTCTTCCCTTTTTCTTTTTTCCATGATGATTATCACCTTTTAACATACTATGTTATTGACTTAGGTATGTTTATTGTCCATTTTCCTGCTGGAATATAAGCTTCATGAGGGCCAGGATCTTTATGTATTTTGCCAATGATATATTTTATTTATTTACTTATTTATTTATTTATGGCTGTGTTGGGTCTTCGTTTCTGTGCGAGGGCTTTCTCTAGTTGCGGCAAGCAGGGGCCACTCTTCATCGCAGTGCGCTGGCCTCTCACTATCGTGGCCTCTCTTGTTGCGGAGCACAGGCTCCAGTCGCGCAGGCTCAGTAGTTGTGGCTCACGGGCCTAGTTGCACCGCGGCATGTGGGATCTTCCCAGACCCGGGCTCGAACCCGTGTCCCCTGCATTGGCAGGCAGATTCTCAACCACTGCGCCACCAAGGAAGGTCCCACCAATGATATATTTTAAACCCCTATAAATTATTTATTGAACAAATGAATATTTATAAAATAAATGATTGGTGTACTCCCCACTTCTTATTACTTTTCTCCCTTCCAGAGTCTCACAGCCACCCTTATCTGTAACTAGACAAATGAATCTACTTTCTTAGATGTAGCATCCTAAACCAAATACTAAAACTGAAACTTAAAAAGGAAGGTGAATCTCGAATATAAGTATCTTTTAACTATTTTAAGTGATCATAACAGCCTCGTTTCTGTCTGTCAAAAACATCCACAAACACTTCATCAACTCTTTTGGCTCCAGAAAGGAATTGCTAAAGGACAAGAGACATTTTTGATCTAGATTTAATGTCCTTCTTGATTTTTGTGCAACTGTAAGTGTAATTAATACAGGTTTCCTTTAATTTATAGATGTGAGTGAGGAATGAGAATCTCCAGAATAAATGCAGAATAGTATAAGAAAATTGATCATAATCCTCTTAGTACAGTTGGGCTGCTATAACAGGATACCATTGATTGTATGGCATATAAACAAATATGTGTTTCTCACAGTTCTGGAGGCAAGAAGTCCAAAATCAAGGTTCCAGTAGATTTGGTGAGAACCTACTTCTTGATTCGTAGATGGCCATCTTCACATTCATCCTCACATGGAGGAAGGAGTGAGGGAGCTCTCTAGTGCCTCCTTTATTAGAACACTAATCTCATTCATGAGGGCTCTGCTCTCAAGACCTAATTGTCTACCCAAGACCCCACCTCCAAATACCATCACATTGGGGATTAGGATTTAAACATATGAATTTTGGGGGGGACATATACTTTCTGTCTATAGTACCTTTCTATTTCATAGATTTGGAAGTAAAACAGCAGGATTAAAGGATGAAAGTTTTTAGGAGAGAGTTTGACATTAAATAATAACCACAAAAATATGGAAAAAATTGATTTATGGCAATATTTTTAAGGAAACAACTCTACATATTATGGCATAGTTGAGAAGTGTTATTATTTGGGTCGATATATTAGAAGATTTTAAGTGAACTTGCATGATAACATTTGAAGACAGTAAGGATTCTAAATGAAAGAGTAAAGATCTCATAAATTAATGAAAAAATATAGATCAACAGAAAATGTAGTGGAAGTATACGTTGGTATCCATGGGGGTCTTGAACCAATCCCCCATGGATTCTGAGGGATGACTGTATATTCTTTGTTTGTATTCAGAAGTGTTGATATTGATGGATAAAACAAAGTCTAGAGAAAATAATTGTCTATTTTGCTGGAAATTTTTGACATAAAATTAAAATGTATTGACTTGGATATAGCGAATCTTTATAACAATGAAAACTTAAAAAGAACTTTCTGTATAAGAGTAGTTTAATACATTGGGTTCCACAATCTTTGATCTTACTGGGCAGCAGTAGTGCTATGTAATTTGGGATTGGGTTCAGTGGCATATAACAAAACATGTGAAATATCTTGAATAAGATAGAACTTAATTGCTATCACAAATGAAAGAATTTTGGAGATAAGGTGGTATGGCTTTTCCTTATATTCATCAAGGACCCAGACTCCTTCTGGCTCAGCATCCTTTTATCTTTACAGTATAACCCCTGTCCTTTTGGTCCAGTACAGCTGTTGAGCCTCCAGTCAGCATATGCCCCTTTTAACCAGCAAAAGTGAAGAAGGGGCAAAAAAGGGGCACACAACCAAACTTTGCCACATGGCTTTACCCATCTGCAGTTGAGGCTGGGCCATGTTGTCCTTTAATTGAGCAGCATTATGACCAACTAAAAATTAGATTCTTGTGATGAAGGTGGTAGGGGGACAGGGATATTATAAGGCTAGTGGTCTTCGTTACAGGAGCACATTTTCACTTAATAATTAAACTGGTTTAATTGTTGGAAAGTTAGAAGAAACATATTCTTTACTTGATTTTACCTTGTCCCTTTCAGTACAGGAATACTGTCTGTCATTGAGCTGGGTTTTTTTTTAAAGACAATTTTGTCATTGTGAATAGTAAACAAACTAGGATAGAAATAAGAAATAACACAACAATAAGCTTCATTAAAATTCAGTTATTTAGAGTGAAATTACCTAATTCTTTCGGGCAACTCATGCTAACAAATTGTACTCAGCATAATTACTGGGTTTATATGATCTCTTTTTTCCAGATTAAATGGTTTCAATTTGCATTTATTATGACAGTTGTCCTCTGCACTTGGAGTAATAACATACTGTTTATTTATATTCTAGGGCCCAGAATCAAGCCTTGCTTTTTCTACTCTCTCCACCTGCTCACCCTCAAACTCCTGCAAACACACACACACACACACACACACACACACACACACAGTGTTGTTTCTCCACATTGTAGCATAAGGATCATTATTTCCTCTTTTCTTTTTTTTAATCAGACCTAAGTACTTACCAGAACATGCACAGTCCGTGGTTCTTCTGTCCTTTGAAGACTGTGTCAGTTTTGTTGTGTGTACGTAAAAGCTTAAAGAGCTTTAAAGGTTAAAAGAGAATTTTAATGCTTAAAGTAAGTTTAGAGAATGTTCTCAACCATTTCTCTTAATCTGCTTTTCATAACTTTACTAAGGAGTGTAAATGAACAGTTGCAAAAATATAGAGCATGTCCTAAAAGTATTTATAAATTTGCTCATAATCAGAAACTCACTAGGACTGTTTTTTTGAACTTGAAAATATAGATTTATTAATTTGTCTTGAACAATAAGCAGAAATAATAGTATCTAACAAAATATTGACAAATAAGACAAGGAGAACTTGAACTGTCAGATATCTAAAGTTAAAATCTGACTAAAAATGATAGTTAAGTCAATGAAAAAGAATAAACATCTGGAAAATATGCTTAAATCTATATAGGTACATAGCATGTGTCAAGACTGTCTAGATAAGATTTCATTCAGTCATACCCCAAATTGGGTAATTATTTGTGAAAAATAAAATTTGACTCCTGTTGCATGCAATACACAAAAATATATTCCTGATGGATTAAAAAATTACTGACAAAAATTAAGTCATGATTCAACTAACCTCAGGGTGGAGGAAGGACTTAAAAATGGGAGAAAAAAACAGAGGGTAAAATATTGATCATTTGATTTCACAAAATACAACCTAAATTTATGTATATGTATATTCACATATATGTAAATGCATTGAAAGGGACTAAAGAACACATGTAAATTTGTTAAAAGAAGTTACTTTATTTAAGTAAATGGGATTGATGTGGAGCATTGTGTGATGTGGTCTGTCACAATTTACTCCAAGTATTGCTATGTTATTTTAAGGCAACAACAACAATGTAATGATTTAATCATTATTTATTAAATCAAAACAATTATAAATGTGAGAAAAAGCAAACAATTAATGCACAGCCTTATTGAATGACTTTTATGAGTCAGACTCTGAGCCAGACATAATTTCTCCATTGGATATGCACAGTGGTACTAGGTTTTAGGTGGTTCCAGTTTCTAGAACTGTGGTTTCTTATATTTGATATGTACAATTAGTGTGATGACTTGATTTTTTCTCTTTGCAAAGCTACTGTTAAGTTAGGGTACATCTCAAAATGAATGGTCCAAGCAAATGGGCATTCAAAAGCAATAAAATAAAAATAAAAATCTAAACCTCACAGCTTATATAAAAATTAACTCAAAATGGATCACAGAGTTAAATGTAAGACATAAAACTCTAAAACTTAGGGAAAAATGAGAAAATCTTCAGAACTAGGCAAAAAGTTCTTAGGCTTGACATTAAAATCACAATCCATAAAAGGAAAAATTGATAAATTGGACCTCATCAAATCTAAAAACTTTGCTCCACAAAACTCCCTGTGAAGAAGATGTGAAGACATGCTACATACTGGAAGAAAATATCTGCAAACCACATTATCTGACGAGCTCTCAAATTCACAAAAGCTCACAAAATTGTGGTTAAAACAAGCAATCCAATTAGAGAATGGAAAAAAGGCATGAATGGACATTTCACTGAAAAGATAGATGGCAAATAAGCACATGAAAAGATGCTCAACATCACTACCCACTTGGGAAATGCAAATTAAAAGCACAATGAGAAAATACTACATACCTATCACACTGGCTAAAATTAGAAATTAGTGATAACATCAAATATTGGCAGGGATGTGGAGAACTGGATCACTCTTACATTGCTAGTGGGAATGTAAAGAGGTGTAGTCACTTTGGGAAAGAGTAGGACATTTTCACAAAATTATCATGTGACCCTGTTATTACATTCTTGAGCATTTATCCCAGAGAAATAGAAATTTATGTTCACACAAAAACCTGTACATGCTTACTCATAGCAGCATTATATGTAGAAGCCTAAAACTGGAAACAATGTAAATGTCCTTCGAAAGGTGAATAGTTATACAAACTGTAGTACATCTATACTATGAAATAAGACTCAGCAGTACAAAAGAATGAACTATTGATACATGAAACACCTTGGATGGATCCTAAGGGAATTATGCTAAGTGAAAAGCCAATCTAGAAGATTACCCACTATAAGATCCTGCTTTTATAACATGCTTGAAATGACAAACTTATAAGAGAGGGAGAACGTATTTCCTTGTTATACTATTGTATTAGAGTTTTGCAAGATATTACCATCAGGGGAAACTGGCTGAAGGGTATATGGGAACTCTGTATAAGTGAGTCTACAGTGATCTTAAAAAAAAAAAAGGAACAATAGCAAACAAAAACCTAATGTTTTTTTCTCAACTAAGTGAAAAGGGACAAAAGACTCAACAGTGTGTTTAGGTAACTTGCCCAGAGTCCCACAGCCTATGTGTAGCAGAGCTTAGATTTGAACTCAGGTCTCTCTGACTTTAAGGCTTGTCTGTATTTGCACAGCACTTGCCATCTTCCTAGAAGGTCCCACTCAAGGTAAATGGCAGTAATTTTTACATGCAGGCTTTGGAAGCCACTTCTCCAGACTAGCAAAGAAAATTGAGATCAGATCTTAGGTCCTAGTCAAACTCTTCTCAACTGTGTTTTCCAAAAATATCTGGCAGTGCCTCTCATCATCACAAGACCACCTGGAGATTTTGATAAAATGCAGATTCTAATTCAGTCAGTCTTGGATGGGGCCCGAGACTGCCTGTTTCTAATAAGCTCCCAGGTGATGCTAAAGCTGTGATCCGTGGACCACTCACTAAGCAGCAAGGATGAAAGGGACTTCTAACATAGCTGTTTGTAACTAAAAGAATGCCTTACAACAAACAGCATTTCAGATGTGGTTAGGATCCTGCACTCCAACAGCAAATGGAATGAGAGAGGAAGGAATCCATTGTTGGAGTGTAGCTTAAGCCTGGCAATCTCATTCATAAGTGAAGACAGTTGACAGGCATTCTGAGTGGAAAGAGAAAAACTAGAGTCAAAGTATAAAAAGTTAAAGTGGTGCTTTGCAGTCAGTTGCAATAATAACAGCTGTTTGTCATGCATGCGATGTCTGCTTTCTTCATTCATGTGTAAGAGAAATTACTGATAAGGTAGGAAGTTTATTGTGACCACAGCCTAGACTGTCATCAGGCCTGATAGCTCCATTTCCATCCATTTAAGTATTTGGGGATTTGATTTGTCCTGTTATCTAAACTAATTAAGATCAGAACATCCACAGCTTCCGTTTATTCAGGGGTATGCAGGTTTCCCTTTTGTATTTCTGAATAGAACAAAAACATTGTGCCAGAGAGGTTTAGATGCCCTTCTTTCAAAGTCATCCTTTAATTATTAATGCTTTTATCAGGCTTTATGATAGGTGCCATGTTTCCTGAAGTAACTAAAGCTTGATATGGCTTTATGTTATGATGGGAAATTAATAAATGAGTATGCGAACTGGGGAAATGAAGTGTGAAATTGTGTGGTATTTCACAGTGTGAGCTTCTTTTGTGATCTGTGTTTTATCATGTTCTGGGTCACATTTGCTGGTGGGTTTGCTCGTGGGTCAACAAGCCCTTAGGCTGTCATTGCTTTTTTAAAACATCAGGCATGAAAGGTGGAATGATGTACAACTCTGCCATTGGCCAAGCTGCAAAACTCTCATTTCACAGGGTGTTGTGCTGACTTGCTTCTTAGGACCAAGTTGTTGCTGTTTTTGTTTTTCTCTTCCCTTTGAATAGTCTCTGATGGTGGAACTAATGACACACACATCTCTCCTTGAGAAGCTCACTTTCTCACTGGCCTCCTGCCTCCAGTCTTGCCCCCAGCCTCCTGCATTCAGCCTCCACATCACAGCCAGAATGATCTCCTACAATACACCTCTGATCCCATCAGTTACAGGATAAAGGCTAAATACCTTGGCATGGATTACAGGTCCTTTGTGCATTGGCTCCTGCCTTTCTTTTCAGCCTCATTCCTGCCCCTCCCCCTTCCAGTGTTCCTGGCTCTACTTGTGGTCCTTAGAACTCAACTTGCTTTCTCCTTCCTCAAGATTGACCTGTAAGCTGTTTCCTCCAGTTGGGATGCTTTCTCTCCATTGGCCACCTGGTGAACACCTGATATTTAGCTCAGATGTCACTTCTTCCATGAAGCTGCCTGTCTTAGTCAAAGCTGTTTGGTTTCAGGGCATAGGAACCCACTCAAATTATCGCAAATAAAAACGTTTATATAAACGACAGAGCAGGCCCCTCCATGGACATTCCCAAATAGGTCCGTAAATATAGCTAGGACTTCGGGGAGAGAAGAGGACAGTCAGGAACCAAGGTTGCTCATGTAGTGACGCCTGGTTTCTATCACTTCTCTCTGTGTCTGCTCCACTCTTTTCATTTGCAAAGTGATATTTTAGCTTCTCTACCCTTTTGTCATTTCAGCTTATTCCTGGCTTTGCTTGGACCTACCCTATGTCAGTTTGGCTCTAATTCTATGTGAATTTCAGCTCAGCTATCTTCTCATTTTCCCAATTTCAAATTCCCAGGGAGAGAGATTTGGATTGGCCCCATTAAGTCAAGTGGCCAATTAGCTATGGCTGGGGAGTGGGGTCCCACCTTACATGGGGCACATCTGTCAAGGGTGAAAGGTTGTGTTTGGTTCTGTTGCTCTGACTCCATCACTCAGAGGTAGATGATCTTCTTTCTCCCAAGTCCCACTTTACTGAGCTCCTAAACACAGTTTTACTTACCCTTCACTCAAAGGGTATAAGGTTCTCAGATTTTAGGGCACAGCATCTCACTTCATATTAGGAAACCCTTTTCCAAATTCTAGGGTTGTTTTCCCTCTCAGGGTTTCCTTGCCAAATAAGAAGAGCAAGTTCACTTTTTGGAATGGGCATGCTCTCACTGGAATTATTATAAAATCTTTTTTTTTTTCCTTTTTGGATGGTGCAAGGTGCTCAATTCTTTGTTTATTTGGGGGAAACTTGCAATAAAATTTAAAAGGAAATTGGATTTTTTACCCCTTGTGCTGTGAAAATTTATCTACTTGAGTGAGCCAAAGATAGTAAAATTACATTTAGGTTAATATCATTCAGCTCTCTAAACTACTTCCTAAGACTATTCCAGTGAGAGTGCTTTAGATGATAAGGGGAAAAATTTTTCTAGGAAAACTTATTTAAGTGGAAATCCTAAAGAAACTCAAAGCTGAAATTGGTCAGAGAATTACAGAGTTTTTTTCTTTAAATACATACCACGTCCTGTAAATTCTCCCATGATGCCCTATTTTGAGAATTTATCTTGGAGAATACCAGTTCTGTAATAGGGAGAATAAGAACATGGTGAAGATTTTATTGATTATTACCAATGAAAAATACTATTTTTGAGGGGCCTATTCCAAATAGCCTGCATGATCCTCTTGACAAACCTCTTGCTTCATGCTGGGATTTGCAGAATATATGGAGTGATTTCCTGCTGGGGGTATCAAAAGAAAGCTATACCCGAAGAGAAGAAGAACTGGGTAAATTTTTTTTTGAATGATCATCTATCTTTCTCTCTCCACATAACCTTCTTTTTTTCTCCCTCTTTTTTTTTTCTTTTAACCAGGAGCCATAGAACTTGATTTTGCTTTGCTTTTCCCATCTATAAGAGGAGGATATTGAGATCTGTTATGCTTGCTTCTTATGATTATTTTGGGGAATCATGTGAATGTACTTTATAAACTGTTGTGTTTTAGAAAGATGAGACACTTTTGGGGCCTCTTATGTACAGTGAAGGGAACAAAGATGCCAAACACATGAGTCCTGCCCTAAAGGGTTAACCCTTAGCTTGGGAGTCAGACAAATCCAGGCTCCTTTCTGGAACATTCTGAGTCAAAAGATTTGGAATAGGGCCTGCTACTATTTTAAGCAGCCCCCGCCCCAGATTATTATTGGGCAAGTTTGGGAAATACTGACAAAAGATTTTACTCTCATTTTCTTCATTCATGAAGTGAAATGGGAAATAAAACAAAATGCCTAGCCCGTAGATCATGACAAGGTATGAATAAGGTACCCACATGGTGCTTGGAACTCGATGGGTAATTAATAAATGGTAGTTCTCCTTCCTTTCAATAAAATGAAGAAGGAATTGACCAGACCCCTAAGGGAAGTGCAAATAAAGCGTCCTGGTGATTCAGAGCAGTAGGAACAAGAGCTTTCATTTGGGAAAGGGAGGAGAGGAGTCCCCTCTGCTGGCCTATCACTATGAGAAGTGGTGCATGTGGTGGGTTTAGTGGGCAGACTCTGGCATTTTATAGAACTTGGTCCTATAAAACTTGGTTTCAAATCCTGGCTTTTTCTTTTAATAGCTAAGTAACCTGGAACATGTCAGTTAACCACATATGCATCAGTTTTCTCATTTAGATAATAAGGATAATAATAAAACCTAACTGATAGGATGTTGTCAGGCAATAAAGCAGTCATCCATCCATCCATTCATTCATTCAACAAATATTTCTGAGCACCTGCTATCTGTTTGACATTGTTCTGGATGCTAGGGATATAGCAGTGAAAAAGGAAGAAGCAGAACATCACCACATGGTCTGTGCTCAAGAAATGAGAGTCATTATTATGCTGTAATAAAAAGTCTTCCAGTCCTGTTTTCTGATTTATATGTTCTGACCATGGCAGAGATATAAATTTCTAGAGCTTTAACTGTTTGCTTGGAGCCACAGAATCAAAATCATGGGTCTTAGCTGGAAGGGACCCCAGGGCTCTTAGGAGATATTGTTGATGTTGCCCATTGTATATACATTTGGTAGCTGTTGATGCACAGTGAGTGTGTGCCACTGTTTACTTTTCTAGAAATGGTGATTGATTGATGAGTGTCTGATCCAAGCACATGCTTTTATTAAATCCCTCTTGTAAGCCAGGGCTTATGTTTTGAAGTACTTGGTGGTGGTTAGACTTGTAGTCATGGGCCATGGAACATAACAAATTTAACAGGTCCACATTGTGTGCATAGATATGTTTTGAAGGCAGGGCATTGATAATGAAGGTGAAGGTGAGGGGAGAAGTAAGGATATAGCACCTTCATTATCATCAGGCAGGTAATTGAATTAGTCAACCGCAGTTGGCCAGCAACCAATTAATTACTATCAAGACTAACATATAAGTAGATTATTGCACTGACCATTTTGTTCCTAGTCTATAGCTTATTTGTTTTGCCAAGGACCCTTTTTGTACAGATGGCACTGGCAATACGTCAAAGGATTTTGACAAAGTACCAAAAAGCCAGTTACTCTTGTTGAACTGTTGTGATAACAGAAATAGTCAAGAAAACCAGGCCTAGTAATAACTAGCAGCAGGAACCTTAAGGTGGTAGGAAGAGAGAGGCCATTATTACATTTTAGAGGCATTGTTCTTGAGGACAGATGTGTGATGTCTTCACCAACTCCCAAAGCTGAGAATTAGCACTGTACACCTTTGTGAAAATTAGTGCTATTTGTGTAGTTCATTGATGGTGTAGATGCTACACTAAAGACATTTAGCACTTTTATGCATAAGAATTCTTTTTGGTTCTATTTTCAGTCATTTAGTTTCAGAAACAGTTTTCTTCACCTTAAAATAGTTTTGGTTTTGGATAGAAATTTGAACACATTTTTATCAAATGAAAGTCATTAATGAACATATTATTTTCCAGAAAAAAAATTATTAGATTCAGAGTAGACATATATAAATTAGCTTCTAATTAACAAGTCCTTTGTCAGTTGTCTGCATCTTCGATGTTTATCAGCTATCATAACTTATACTTGGATATACGTTGATTTGTTTTTAACATTTTTAGATGGTTAGGCAATTATCCAAGTTCACCTTATTATCACTCAACTAATAGAAGAGTTTTCTGCCTTCTGGGATCAAACATATTGCATGGGAAATGAGCAAAGTTGTACAAAACAAATTGTGGTTTTTTTTTGTAATTGTGCAAGGTGGGACACCCCTGACATTTCATGTTCCTTTTAGGCCATATGAAGCTTCTGCTCTTGCCAAGGAGATGGTTGTAAAGGCCATATGCATCCTTGAACATACTGTGGTCTGGACTAAGGAGGGGTCAGGGAGAACTGAAATGCACTTACCGTGTGCTCAGGAGGCCTTCTCTTGTCATATTGCTCTGTTTCATTCGCAGCCACTAACGTTGAGAGACTTTAGCGTATCATTGTTGGAAGGGGATGGGGGTGGGGGCAGAGGACTGTGACGGGAACACTATCCGGCTGTATCTCGTTTCCCTTATACATCAAAACCCCACCTGTGCCCTCATGGTAGCCTCTGAGCCTTTTATTCTCATCCAGATACCACATTTAGAAACAAGATACAGAATCCTAGATGAGTGCAAATGAAATGGTTCTTCAGTACATACACCCTGTGTTGTAGACCAGTCTAGATGTGGTTGGCACAAGAAAATGAAGACCCGGGGAAGGAAGATCAAGGAGGGAGAGGTACCTGGGAATAGTAGTTATACTTTGGTCCCAGATGGCCTTGAGGAGATCCTGTTGGTTTGGGGATCTGGTCAGTAGAATGGATCATTATGCATCAAATTTAAGATGATGGTCAGACTTCTGCAAAACCCTGGAATGCTCTGCCTGTTGCAGAGTGATCAAAACTCCTAGGCCATCGTTTTTTAAATTGATCTTCACCCAACCTGCAATAGAAAATACGTATTCCAGGGCCTTCACCAAAGTTACTGAATTGGAATCTAAATGTGTCCACTAAATGTGGACCCTGGAATCTGCATTTTAAGGTCTGGATGATTCTAGAATTTGAACAACATTGTGTTATGAGGTTGCAGGAATTAAACTGAGATTTCGGAAGACCCAAAGTGACCTAAATCCCGAAGACGTTCTGCTGGAAACAACTTCCTGGTTTTGCCTCTGACCTGACCCATCTAGACCTGAGCAGATAGGCTTCAGTAAGAACAATGACCTGGAGAGCAGAGGTTCTTAACCTGAAGAACTTTAAAATCATACACTCCTTGTACCGTTCCCATCAGTTTTTGACTGAGTAGGTCTGTGCTCAAGCATTGATATAAGCTCTATAGTCAGAGGATTCTTGGGCTAAGCAAGCTTTTGATTTTGCTTACCTAGTCTAATTTTGCTTCGAAAACAGCCTCCAAGATATTCCTATCTCTTAGTTTGCTTTTTGACCTTTTAAAAGTGCGGGAGTAGCTCAGTGGGTGGACACAGACCAGATTTTGATACTGCAAGATTGATGCTAGAGTATATTGGTCTTTTTAGAGCAGTTTCTCTCCTTATGATTGATCCTCACGGGAGTAAGTTTTTAAAAGAATAATATGCAGAGCTCTTTCATGGTTGTTGTCTTCCTTTGTCCTCCCAGAATCCCTTTGAGGTAAAGAGGACAACAATAGGTTTTGTTGTTCTCCTTTAAATGCTTGTAATCTGAGTGGTGGAAAATTCTGTGTCAGAGCAAGCTTGGACGTGATACATAGACTTGAATTAGCTTGCTTCAAGAGCAAATTCAAGAATGTTTCTTGACCACTAGTGAATCCACAGTTATAGGATACTCAGGTCTACTGCTATTACTAACTCTAAAGGGATTTGAAAAATCTCTCTCTTTCCTCCTCTCAATTAAATTGTAGTTTCATCAAAATACAGTCTAATTGTATTCTAGGTAACAGGGGCTACTCTTCATTGCGGTGCGTGGGCTTCTCATTGCGGTGGCTTCTCTGGTTGTGGAGCACGGGCTCTAGGCACACGGGCTTCAATAGTTGTGGCGTACGGGCTTAGTTGCTCCACGGCATGTGGGATCTTCCTGGACTAGGGATCGAACCCATGTCCCCTGCATTGGCAGGTGGATTCTTAACCACTGCGCCACCAGGGAAGTCCTCCCACTGCAATTCTGAACAAATGGTTAAAGCACACATATTTAAAATCTCTAAATATTCCTACAATTTCAATGGATTTAGATAAGCAAAAAAATTTAAAGTGTATGGAAATGTTTTGCCAAAGAGTAAGTGCTTTTTGTTTGTTTATGCCTCATTAATTGAAAGCATTGTTTTATTGTGA
Source organism: Balaenoptera physalus (assembly GCF_965194825.1). Lineage (NCBI taxonomy): Eukaryota > Metazoa > Chordata > Mammalia > Artiodactyla > Balaenopteridae > Balaenoptera > Balaenoptera physalus. The sequence goes on along the minus strand of NC_138890.1, from coordinate 94,381,259 downwards.
AAAATCCAGTTACACCTTTATACTTAGGTTGACGAAATTAAGTAGAAACTAGCCTTTTTCCATTGAAAGAGACAGTGTATATACCAAGGTCAGGGAGCAGTGGAGGTTTAGTGATATTTTAGCTATGAAAACTGCCTTGAAATACCAACAACAAAAATAAGTGATGCTGCGTTTTACCACTGTCTTACTATTTAGAGTTAAACGTTTAGTTATTTTCCTGAGAGAGATAAGTATTGAATACATTATTTTAAACTTTTATTAATTGTTAAAAAGTGTTTATTCCTGCTTTCTATTTTCTTTTGGCATATGACATAGAAAGAAAGAAAGTGCCAAATTGTGAATGTTTTGGCTGCATTTCAGTTGAATTTTTAAAATTCTACCTCATCTAGTCCTATTTTTGTCCTATAATTACTGTTTGAGTCCTTAAACACAGTGTCATACCTAGAAGTATTGAAGCTGAGTCATAAATTTCAGGTTGAATAGTCTGAAAATGGCTATCAGATAATGTAACTATAATAAAAAATGAAAAACTATCCATTGATTCCACAATACAAACTTCAGAGAGTAAGAGTCAACATAATCTTATTCACTTGTACAGATGGACAGAGTCCAGAAGAGCAAGCAGTGATTCTGTGATTCTGGTGTTTTGCGTGTCCTGGGTGCTTGTCAGAACATGGGGTGGGAAAGGGACGCGTTGCAGGAGAGGTTTCTACCTTTCGTGAAAGCAGCCTTGGTGAAAGTCTGTGAGGCACCAGTCCCTCACTGCTCCCAGTATAGATCCTCTGCCAACACACTGCCCTTAGTCGCCCCTTACCTGGAGTTCCTGCCGCAAGATCAAATACAGATCTCAGCTGCTTCATGGAGCCTTTTGAAATCATCCTAACCTTCATGATCTTCCCTTCTCTCAACGTGTGTTGCTTATTATTTCTGACACACAGCATTCAGTGTATACTCCCCTGGTTATTAGTTTTCTCTTTAATTATGTTATTCGTGGATGGTTCAGTCGTGTATTTCTTGTCTCTCATCCAGAAGGCCAACAGAATGCTTTTCTTAGAAAGACATTATGTTAGGAGTCAACGAAACACTGGACTGATAGACAGGAGACATGTTACCCCTGGTTCTGCTCTGAATTTGGAGAAGGAACTTTGAGCAGAGCATTTAACCTACCTTTGTTTCTTTCCTCAGCTATTAAATGAGGAAACTGAACTAGATAATCTCCAGATAATCCACTTTAAAATTGTATTTCTGGGACTTCAGGTTCAATGTGGCAGATTGGGTACATTATTTTATCTCTTGACCTCCCCAAATCCCTCTAAAAAGGATGGTAAAAGAATTTTAAAAGTTATAAACTTGCAAAGATAAAGGAGAGATTCCACAGCGAGTAAGAGATTAATATATCTTCGGAAAGCGGAAAGTAGAGGACTGATAACAGACTTAGTACAGCAGGAGCTGTTTCATATAAGTGCCCTAGAGAGGAAAGACCCATGAGAATCAAGCTGTTCAGCTTCAAAAACCACATGAAAGCTTCAAGCCTTGGTAATACCAGTGCCATGGAAAGTAGGGATGCTGTGTGGCGCTAAAATCGGGGGATAATGTGGGAGTCTCCTCTGGCCCCCTCTCCCTGCCCTGCTCCCTGAACGTTAGCAGCATACTTCACCCTTTCAGAATATGGGGGACTCTTCTCTAGAGAATTGAAAACCCCCGGGTTGATGGGGGACTTAGGGAAATGTCTAACTTGAAAGAGAGAATTAAAAAAAAAAAAAGAAAAAAAGGAACTCAGCTGGAACAAACAGTGTAGAAAGGAAGAGAAAATAGAAAAAGCTGAAACTAGAAAGTAGAAAAAGTTCTTTAAAAAAACCAGATTATTGAAGAAAAGAAATTATCAAAGAAATATTTAAGAATATTTATCAATATAGTAGTTCATAAGTCTTTAGATTAAAATGACCTAACAAGTTGAATGAGCAGTGCCCAGGAGAATGAATGAGAAAAGACTCATATTAGGGAACAGCAGTAAAAATTCAGAACAGAAAGCTAAAGAGAAATATTTTAAAGCTTCCAGACTGGGGAGGTATTGAGAGAGATTTGTAATAAAGTATGAAAAATCAGAATGGTACCTGAATTCTCAACAACAGGATTATAAGAAAGAAGATAGAGGAGTGATACCTTTTAAATTCTTAGAAGTGATTTTCATCTTGTAAATCTATATTCAGCCAAACACAATGAAGGGTGATGCTAAAATAAAGATATTCCACACATGGTTCAGGAACCATGCTCTAGTTCCTGAACTCCATAAAAATAAAAAGGTATACAAGAAAGTTAACAATCATAGGACAGTTACTTGGTTCAGTGGAAAACAGTGTTTATATAGCTTTAACAATTTAAACATTGATTTTACTAAAAATTGTGGTATGTGTTTTGGAAAGCTGGTGGGATTGGAAAGGGGCCTGTAAGAGACTTAGTCCTCATCTTTGAAAGTAGGAAGTCAATAGATAATGAATAGATCTGTGAATTGGTAAATGAGAACATCAACACATTTGGAAAAATGAAGGTAAATACCAGAATAGTCTGCTAAAAGAGTGCCGAAGTGTTATATGTGATGAGTAGGACTTGTGGTAGTTGGGCAAAGACTGCTGTTTTCATTGTAGGATCTTAGCACTATTTGACTTTTAACTATGTGTACATACTACAGTACTTTGATTTAAAAATTCTTTTTAAAAAGTTTATTTGCTTTTTCTAAAACTTTATATATATCCAAATTTGGTATGTATAGTTTCTCTTAAACTTTACTGTGAGACCCTGGAGAACTGGGTGATGTATTTCTTTGCATCCCTTGCTCCCATGCATTTGCTTAATATTTATTAATTATGTCATGTTGGAACAGGTAGGATGATGCTCCACTCTCACTGGATTTAAAAAAAAAAAGAAAAAAGAGTTTTTTTTCTAAGTGGAGATGAATATGAGGCTTTCACAAACATAATGCCTTGGGTAGGTGTAGGCATGGGAGTGTATATTGAAATTCACAACCCTTTTTCTCTGTAACTCGTATAAACTTCATAACCCTCCATCCCGCTGAGTAGCTGGGAAGTAATTAAATTTGCCCATTAGAGTTATCTAGTTCTTCTGCTTTAACATTGTCTTTTCACGTACATCTTTGGACAGTTTCTAAATTCAAGTCCCTGTGAGGGGGGACTGTTCCTTCTTTTGCCTTCTGCCTTCCTCAGGGAGTGTTTGGATTCTGGCTGATGAAAGTAGTCTGTCTCTGAACATAACCAGTCACTGAGTAGAAGACACACGGGTAACATAGAAGGAAACAGGAAAACTCAGCGTGGTGAACTAGCAGTGGCTTTTGAAACGTCAGCTTGGATGGACACAATTCACTCCTGTCCCCCTTTCATTGGTTAAAGGAAGTCACATGGCCGTTGGGTGCACAGTACTCCTGGGCCACCCAGCTGTGGGCAATTGAGGTGTGTCTCTGTTACAGCAGATACAGTGCCCTACACAAATCATACTCTTGGGAAATTTTGATAGGAAGAATAGAGAAAAAAGAAATGTACGGGTAGAAAGAAAAGCAGGGTAACCATTGACTACCATTAGGTCTCAGATTCAAATAAATTAATTTGTGGGGAAAATGTGAGGGGACAGGAGACTCAAAATATCGGATTTCATTTGGGGGAAAGCAAAAAGCAGAATAATGTACTGATTGGATTGGTGTGGAGCAATAGGAATGTAGGATTGAGAGAAACTGAAACTGTATGTATGGGGAGAATTCTGCTCAGTAATCAGATGCCCTCTCCAATTAGTTTAGGAAATACTGTTTTATGTACATGAAAGTGTGATTGCTTCTCCTTAGAATTTTTCTATAATTTTATTAATGTTGACTTTCTCATTAGGAGAAAAATTCAGGTTTCAGAAGTGAGTAAAATGCTTAGGTTGTGTGCATATGTATTTTGATTATGTATTGGAACACATTGCATAATTAAACTAAAATATTTTAATGATATCTCATTTGCTATATACCTTGGAGGATAATTGTAACTCAGTAAAGAATTTCCCCTCTAGTGTGTTGTGTTTTTACATAACAAAGGCTGCCTTAATGAACCTTTATCTCATTATAATGTAATACTGATAGTGATTTAAATATGAAAATGAAAGGGAAATTTTATCACAGTTTTATTCTCTCTTTTGGCAAATTAATACTGCTTAATCCATTTATTTTTCTGATTTGAAAATTAGCATTTGGTTAAGATAAAACTTACTGATAAAAGATGTTGACCTCTTTGGTAGCAAGAAAATTTTTGATATTTTATAAAAAGAGAAGGAGATAATTACAAAGTTTCAGGAACAAGAAATAAAGTAGGCCATCTTAAAATGTTAATTCAGCTAAATCAGAATGAAACGGTTAATAGTATTTTTTAAAATTATCTTAAAACAAATCTGTGGCCTAGTTAAAACAAAGACAGCATATGTTAGTGCTATATTATTATTTATGGAAGAAGAAGTTTTACCTTATTTTTTTAACCTTAACTTAATTGATCAAATAATTTAAAGCATACTTTTCTATTATGTTTGAGTAACTCCACTCATATTTAACAATATCATTCTTTCATCTCTGCCATTCAACTTATCTTTTCTTTAATCATTGATGAAGAAATCATGAAATAGAATACAATTTCCACCATGCCAAAAGAGCAGTAATCAGTACAGTATTTTGCTAGATGTAAGCCAGGGTGACCAATCTAGAAGCTGCCTTCCCAGTTGGTATCCATCCCTGAATCAATGAAGCAGTCATCTGCCGGCCACTATGATAGTGGAAATCACCAGCCGGTCAAACATGGGCCATTAATTTTGAATGCATTGATAGAGACATAAATTTCCCTGAAAATCATATTGAAAGATAAAATGGCCAGCTTCTTTTAAGGATATTCTGATATACCTCTGGGCTGTTATAGGAACCACTGATTATTTTATAGTTTTATTTTGTTAAAGGAATTTAAAAAGGTTTGATGTTGACCTTGATGTATTTTTAAGTAACAATAAATAATCACTACTAAATCTACACCTTTTGTACTTTTATGAATAGTATATTTAAAGGCTTAAGGTCCTATTTTTCTGTTTGGTTTCTATTTTTACCAAATCTTTAGGTATATGTCATTTCAAAAGAGGTAACAGTCTTTTGGTGGAATTACTGGACTGAAAGTACATTGTTTGCTTTATCAATAGAATTTTACACATTGCCATGAGTTACTTGTATAATGATCCAAGTTTTGGTATCTGCATGACTTCTTCACTGTTTGAGAGATTTAGTCTTAGGATAATAGAAATTCATCATAATGGGAAGCAAAACTTTTAAAAAGTAAAATTAATGCTTATATACTGACTTTAAAAATTCCATTTCAAAAACTAAAAAAAATGCTTTTCAAAAGAATCATCTTCCAATAAGGTAATTCATATAATTCCTCTATTTAGGAATAAATATTAAATTCAGTAGAATCAAGTAAAGAGTAGTAAAGCTGATTACTCATTTAGCAGTTAGTACTTGTGTAGTACTTAGTAGTAATATAGCACATTTCATCTTTAAAATGCTTTAGCAACAATAAGTTACATTTCTTGTCAATACTCCTATAAAGAGATAGGCAAGTATTACTAATAAGAATCCGTTTGTCTTATTTAAATCCCAAGCACCTAGTTGGGTCTACCATTTTATATTTGTTTGTTCTAAGAAAATGTCTAACTGCTTTTGGAATATGAATGCGTGTTATTTACCTCCACTGCTAATTTCTTTGGGCTGTTGGTTCTACAAATCTGCCTCTATATAGTTTCCTTAAGTCGTGCAACACAAACCTGAGCCATGACATAAAATACCTGTCAGTGCCAGTACCCAGAAAATATTTCCTAATAATCTTGACGTAACAGTGGTAATTCCCTTGAAACATAAATTGTTATTCCTGATTAGTGGCACATATTTCAAATGATATAGGTTAAGATTTTAGTTCTATTTTTGCTGAATGACAGAATTACTGTTTTTTTGTTTTTTATTGTATTTTTTTAACATCTTTATTGGAGTATAATTGCTTTACAATGTTGTGTTAGTTTCTTCTGTATAACAAAGTGAATCAGCTATACATATACATATATCCCCATATCCCCTCCCTCTTGCGTCTCCCTCCCACCCTCCCTATCCCACCCCTCTAGGTGGTCACCAAGCACCAAGCACCAAGCTGGTCTCCCTGTGCTATGCGGTTGCTTCCCACTAGCTATCTATTTTATATTTGGTTGTGTATATATGTCCATGCCACTCTCTCACTTTGTCCCAGCTTACCCTTCCCCCCGCAACCCCATGTCCTCAGTTCCATTCTTTATGTCTGCATCTTTATTCCTGTCCTGCCCCTAGGTTCTTCAGAACCATTTTTCTTTTTCTTTTTAGATTCCATATATATGTGTTAGCATACGGTATTTGTTTTTCTCTTTCTGACTTACTTCACTCTGTATGACAGACTCTAGGTCCATTCACCTCACTACAAATGACTCAATTTCGTTTCTTTTTATGGCTGAGTAATATTCCATTGTATATATGTGCCACATCTTCTTTATCCATTCATCTGTCAATGGACACTTAGGTTGTTTCCATGACCGGGCTATTGTAAATAGTGCTGCAATGAACATTGTGGTACATGACTCTTTTTGAATTATGGTTTTCTCAGGGTATATGCCCAGTAGTGGGATTGCTGGGTCCTATGGGAATTCTATTTTTAGTTTTTTAAGGAACCTCCATAGTGTTCTCCATAGTGGCTGTATCAATTTACATTCCCACCAACAGTGCAAGAGGGTTCCCTTTTCTCCACACCCTCTCCAGCATTTATTGTTTGTAGACTTTTTGATGATGGCCATTCTGACCGGTGTGAGGTGATACCTCATTGTAGTTCTGATTTGCATTTCTCTAATGATGAGTGATGTTGAGCATCCTTTCTTATGTTTGTTGGCAATCTGTATATATTCTTTGGAGAAATGTCTATTTGGGTCTTCTGCCCATTTTTGGATTGGGTGGTTTGCTTTTTTGATATTGAGCTGCATGAGCTGCTTGTATATTTTGGAGATTAATCCTTTGTCAGTTGCTTCATTTGCAAATATTTTCTCCCATTCTGAGGGTTGTCTTTTCATCTTGTTTATGGTTTCCTTTGCTGTGCAAATGCTTTTAAGTTTCATTAGGTCCCATTTGTTTATTTTTGTTTTTATTTCCCTTTCTCTAGGAGGTGGGTCAAAAAGAATCTTGCTGTGATTTATGTCAAGAGTGTTCTGCCTGTATTTTCCTCTAAGAGTTTGATAGTGTCTGGCCTTACATTTAGGTCTTTAATCCATTTTGAGTTTATTTTTATGTATGGTGTTAGGGAGTGTTCTAATTTCATTCTTCTAAATGCAGCTGTCCAGTTTTCCCAGCACCGCTTATTGAAGAGACTGTCTTTTCTCCATTGTATATCCTTGCCTCCTTTGTCATAGATTAGTTGACCATAGGTGGCGTGGGTTTATCTCTGGGCTTTCTGTCCTGTTCCATTGATCTATATTTCTGTTTTTGTGCCAGTATCATACTGTCTCGATTACTGTAGCTTTGTAGCATAGTCTAAAGTCTGGGAGCCTCATTCCTCCAGCTCCGTTTTTCTTTCTCAAGGTTGCTTTGGCTATTCGGGGTCTTTTGTGTTTCCATACAAATTGTGAAATTTTTTGTTCTAGTTCTGTGAAAAATGCCATTGGTAGTTTGATAGGGATTGTGTTGAATCTATAGATTGCTTTGGGTAGTATAGCCATTTTCACAATGTGGATTCTTCCAATCCAAGAACATGGTATATCTCTCCATCTGTTGGTATCATCTTTAATTTCTTTCATCAGTGTCTTATAGTTTTCTGCATACAGGTCTTTTGTCTCCTTAGGTAGGTTTGTTCCTAGGTATTTTATTCTTTTTGTTGCAATGGTAAATGGGAGTGTTTCCTTAATTTCTCTTTCAGATTTTTCATCATTAGTGTATAGGAATGCAAGAGATTTCTGTGCATTAATTTTGTGTCCTGCTACTCTACCAAATTCATTGATTATTTCTAGTAGTTTTCTGGTGGCATCTTTAGAATTCTGTACATATAGTATCAAGTCATCTGCAAACAGTGACAGTTTTACTTCTTTTCCGATTTGGATTCCTTTTATTTCTTTTTCTTCTCTGATTGCTGTGGCTAAAACTTCCAAAACTATGTTGAATAATAGTGGTGAGAGTGGGCAACCTTGTCTTGTTCCTGATCTTAGAGGAAATGGTTTCAGTTTTTCACCATTGAGAATGATGTTGGCTGTGGGTTTGTCATATAAGGCCTTTATTATGTTGAGGTAAATTCCCTCTATGCCTACTTTCTGGAGGGATTTTATCATAAATGGGTGTTGAATTTTGTCAAATCTTTTTCTACATCTATTGAGGTGATCATATGGTTTTTATCCTTCAATTTGTTAATATGGTGTATCATATTGATTGATTTGCGTATATTGAAGAATCCTTGCATTCCTGGGATAAACCCCACTTGATCATGGTGTATGATCCGTTTAATGTGCTGTTGGATTCTGTTTGCTAGTATTTTGTTGAGGATTTTTGCATCTATGTTCATCAGTGATATTGGCCTGTAGTTTTCTTTTTCTGTGACATCTTTTTCTGGTTTTGGTATCAGGGTGATGGTGGCCTCATAGAATGAGTTTGGGAGTGTTCCTCTCTCTGCTATATTTTGGAAGAGTTTGAGAAGGATAGGTGTTAGCTCTTCTCTAAATGTTTGATAGAAGTCGCCTGTGAAACCATCTGGTCCTGGGCTTTTGTTTGTTGGAAGATTTTTAATCACAGTTTCAATTTCATTACTTGTGATTGGTCTGTTTATATTTTCTATTTCTTCCTGGTTCAGTCTTGGAGGGTTGTGCTTTTCTAAGAATTTGTCCATTTCTTCCATGTTGTCCATTTTATTGGCATATAGTTGCTTGTAGTAATCTCTCATGATCCTTTGTATCATGTATAGAATTACTGTTTTTGCTCTTTTAATGTTAGAAAGAGTGTTTAAATTTGGGGGTTTCAATGCTTTTTCCCCCTAACTCTTCAATGATAATTGTTATTAAAAATTCAACTTTTTTTAATGATAAAACTCAAGGTTAGGTCATATAACTTCAGTAATGGAGATGGAAGGTGAGCAAGGTCTACTGGGCTTGCTTGGGCCTCACTTCCTTGGACTGATACGACAGGGACGGCATCCTGTGTTTTCTCTCACACCCAGAGGATCATGGCCCTCATCTTTTTTTCAGCTCTTATTTCATTTCCAGGGTGTAGTGCACATCACTGTGGGAAACCTTGTAAAGAAGATTAAAAACTGGGGAAGGGAAAGCCAGTCTGTAAGCACCTTGTTAAAATAAACCACTTCTTCCTAAGCTCAAGACAGCAAGAAACAGTTTAATAACTATGAAATAAATTCACCACCTGTTTTTGCAGCAGTATCAAAGACTTCTAACAAACATAAGAATGCTTTGATCCTTTTGAGCCAGAAGAAAATTATGAAGCTTTGAATTGATAGTTCATGGAGAGTTTGGGGACACTGATCAAAGAAAACTGTTATTATAGATGAGAAGTTAAAATATTTGAATATAAGCTACTCAGTACATCGTACTTCTTTCAATGCTGAATTGCATATTTAAAAATTCAAATAGTCTTGTTATGATTAAGCTGTATTTTAATATAGCTTGTATACCCCAAAATAAAAAACATTAAAATGTTTTTAAGCAACTGTGTTTCTTTTGTTAATGGCTTTCAAATTATATAGTTGAGATGGATTGAGGGGGCAGTGTATAGTGTATATTTTATAGCAGCCCTCTAGGTTACTGTAAACTCAGTTGAACAGAATTATATAAATGAGAGAATGTTTTAACATTCTTTCATGATCTTTAGGAAAATTTCCCATAAGTCTTTCAATTATACAATAACATTATATGATTGTAGATTCCACTTTAAGTACTATAATTATACAGCTGAGAGCCTTAAAGACAAGGATACCAAAACTTTTATTATAGCAAGGGGTATGTTTATGGGCATTTTACTGTAAGTATTTGAGCATTTGAAATGGAAAACATAAGAATCACTTGAAAATTTGATTCTGCTATGGGAGAAAATGCTTCTATGTGAACAACACACGACACTAAAGATAAAGTTCAGTGTAACTTTGGAGTGAAAATCGACATTTCCTGTAGATTTTACTTATCAAGAAAGAGGATATTTATTTTGTAACTGCATGTTCTGGATCTGAGCCACGTTCATGTGTAGTTAATAACTCCTGCCTCTGAAGTCATAGGGAGGCATTTAACAAAATATGTATTGAAATGCTTCGGGAATAACTCTGCCTAAGGATGTGGAAGTATAAACAGGAAAAAAAAAATCCCTACAAAAGAGGACATCTCATTAAAAAATATGTTGATTAGTTGCAAGTAAGACGGAAGGAAAAGCAGATCCCCGCCTTGTGACCACATCCATCCAAGCCCAGTGCCTGGCACTGAATACTTGCTCTTAAATGTGGCACCCTTCCATCCTTCATTCTATAACAACTTCCTCTTGAAAATAGCAGAAAATAATAATGCACAGACCCACAAAGGAAGCATTACAAAGGTAATGGAAAGATCTTTCAGTACTTAAATCAGCCAGTGATTCATACTTCATTAAAAAAACAAACAGACTTTTGAAATTTAGTCAAGTCTTGGATATTAGTTTCAAACCAGTTCCTCAAAAACTTCACTGAAGAGGAAGAAGAGAGTTTATTAATTTTTGAATTGGCATATTATGGAGATAGCCTATAAGTTCAGGCCCTCATCTCTGACTTGCTCCATGAGTTAGGACAGAAACCCCCACCTTGCTAATGACTGCAGGACCAGGCTCGTGGCCTGCGCGCCCAACTCAACAAGAATATTTAAAGGAGAAGGCAGCTATAGCTGCAGAAGTGTTTTGTGCTCTACTTATGAAACTGAATTCTTTGTCACGTTTATAAATTAAAAAAGATACTGGTGGGTAAATGAGTCACATGCAAAGGAGCCATTCTACCTCTCTGACATCATCAGTAACGGTTAATGCTCTCCTGTGCAGTGCACTAGTCTCTTGAGAACTTCCAGTGCATCCTTAGAACGAAAGGATGTGTGCTGATTGGAACACAGAGATCTGTTTTATCTTACATTAAAATATGCTAGCACTGAATTTAGATTCATGTGTTATGAAGTAACATTTGAATTAGTCAAAGTTGAGAAACTTAATTAAGAATAATGTCTCTTGTTTTTTCCCCCACAGAAATATTTACAGGACTGAGCAATTTGATGACTAATGGACATATTTAAAGGCCATCTGGTACGGATCATGGCAACCAAAAAAATAAATAAATAAAATTTGTTACCGTTGGCAAGTTCTTATTGCAGTAGAATCATATGCTGAATGGTACCCCTGAGATTGTTTAACATTATATATTCTAATAGGTACCCAGCCAATTTTGACTTAACAAGGGAAGAATACTTCAAATTGACTACCTGTTAGAAGAGATGAATCCCAAACAAACCCACGTGCAGAAAATGCCATTCAATTTCGTGTGCCTTGCTAAAAGAGAGAATTAAAAAACAAAGAAAGGAAGAAAAGGAAAGGAAAGAAGAGAAAAGGAAAGAAAAGAAGTAGCAACTTAGTATATCTGAGTGTGGCGAACGCTATGCTATGTATGTGTAGGGTGAAGTTTACCTTCTTACATAAAGAAAGGGTGCACCTCTGGGGTCACAACACAAATGACTTTAGGGTATAGCTAGTAATGTTAATGAGAAAAACTGGCCAGATGTAAAAAAACGACAACAAAACAATTGGACAGACAAAACTGCACCTTAGTGTTGAGTGTCAGTTAAAACAAGTACCCTTGGCCTCAGGATCTGGGAATACGTAGGGAGCAGAAGGGATTAATTGTTCCCATGTGGAGATATGGGTCCAGTGATGCCAGATTTTTTACAACTCTTCAAGAGACACTTTTTATGTGAAATCTTTTCATTTTGAAATGTTTACTCAGAATTCAAATTCAAGGGAAGAGTTAGGAAAAATTCTTGCAAGCCAAACAAAATCTACTTTGGGGACTAGATTTAGACCCTTGTCATAGTTCTTCAATTTGTTCTTTCTGAGTTAGCTAAATGAATTATGTTTGTAAGGTTGTAGAGGAAATGTTAATGCTTCCTAATATATGAATGAAAAAAGAGACTAGGTTACATTTATTGCTGAGTAGGTGAGGGCTTTAACTGTGACATCAGATTGCCTGTGTTTATATTTTGGCTGTGTTCCGTGGGCAAGTTACCAATACTCTGTGTGTCCAGTTTTCACTTCAGTAAAGTGGGAATGATAATGGTACAAATTTCATAGAGTTGCTGTAAGGATTCAGATGAGCTAATCTATATATAGTGCTAATTAGTACAGTGCCTGGCATATAGTAATTGCTCGATAACATTGGCTGTTGTTACTTCACAATAAAATGATATTCAGAGGATTTGCTTTTTGTTGAACTTGAAGAAAACATCCCCTAAGAATGTAGAGAGTTTGTTTTATGTTGAAGAATATGCGTTAAGAGGATAGATTCTGGAGGCTGCAAGCCAGGATTTAAATCCCTACTCTACTGTTGTGTAACCAGAGCAAGTTAATTAATTTTCCTAAGCTTTAGATCTGTTATCTATAAAATGGGAATAATAACTGGTACTTAAAAGTCATAAGAATTCAGTGAGATAATAACGCATAAGGTCAGCACCTGGCGTATAAGTCGATAAATGTTACTTGCTGTTATGAATATTCTTTTCCCATTCTTTAGAAGTTCCATATTTGCAAGCACTTTTTATTCATTTATTTATTTATTTTTAACGTGGAATCTTTTTTAAAATTTTACTTATTTTTTTGGTTGCATTGGGTCTTTGTTGCTGCGCGTGGGCTTTCTCTAGTTGTGGCGAGCAGGGGCTACTTTTCATTGCGGTGCATGGGCTTCTCATTGCGGTGGTTTCTCTTGTTGCGGAGCACAGGCTCTAGGTGCATGGGCTTCAGTAGTTGTGGCACCGAACCCGTGTCCCCTGCCTTGGCAGGCGGAGTCTCAACCACTGCGCCACCAGGGAAGTCCCTGCAAGCACTTTTAAAAATCAATCTATAGAGACTTCCCTGGTGGTGCAGCCTGCCAATGCAGGGGACACAGGTTTGAGCCCTGGTCTGGGAAGATCCCACATGCCACAGAGCAACTAAGCCTGTGCACCACAACTACTGAGCCTGTGCTCTAGAGCCCACGAGCCACAACTACTGAAGCCCGCATGCAGCAACGAAGACCCAACGCAGCCAAAAAAATAAATAATATAAATAAAAATAAATTTATAAAAAACCCCCAAAAATCTATTTATATCTCATTATATGTATTTGAAGAAATTATATCACCTAAAAAATTGAAGTATAATTGATTTACAATGATTCAGGTGTAATTATATCATTTTATTTAAATTAAGCTTTATCTTAATGAACCATATTACAACAATGGTTTTCAACAAGGGCGATTTTTGATTTGACCTTCTAGAAGATATTTGGCAATGTCTGGAGACATTTTTGGTTGTCACACTGCAGGGAGTGCAACTGGAATCTAGTGGGTAGAGTCCACAGATGCTGCTAGACATCTTGTAATGAACAAGACAGTCCTCTGCAGCAGAGAATTATTCAGCTCAAAATGTTGCTAGTGCTGAGCTTGAGGAACTCTGCATTACAGCTATAACTACCATAAAATTTAGTTTGTAAAGTTCTTGCCAAAGAAAAGAAGGAGAGTTAGTTATATTTCAAAACACAACCTAAACTCAGATAGAAATTAACACATAAATTGAAATCTGTGGAATCATATTCAGTATTTTAAATATAAATATGTATGTGTATAAATATCCCATTTTCTTCTGGTTACCAAAGTAATATAAGCTTGTGAAAGTTAAAAGACTGCAAAAGCATATAAATGGACAGTGAACATCCCCCCCTCTGTTTTTTTTTTTAACCTATTCCCACTGAAGACCATTGGAAATCTAATTAAGTTATATTACTTCAGAATTTTAAATACATGTGTATACTGTTCTATAATTTGATTTTTTAAAGTTAATGTCTTTCTTTTCTCTTCCTGAAAAATTCAGTCCTAGAGCTGCTATGTGGGGCAGAGCAAGATAGGCGTTCAGGACGGGTGGCCTGGCATGGGATGTCATGGCCCAAGCAGGGTGAGGAGGGCATCCATGTGTGTAGGCAGCCCAGTGTAAGGTGTCAGCAAAGGCCAAGTGGAATGAAAAACACAAAAAGCAAGGCCTGGTGGAGGGTTTTGAGCCCAGATGAGAGAGGACACAAAAAGCAAGGAAGTGCTCAAAGGATGATGGGACATGTCAAAAGGACACAAAAGCTAGCTTAAAGGAGTCACAACAGAGATAATTTGAGCATCAAAGTAAGTGAAGTAAATAAAGTTAGTAACAGATTAAAACCCACTGAATAAAATAAGAAACTTTGCGTCCATTATGGTATAATAAATAAATGAATAAAATGAAAGTTTGATGAGAAATGGAATATTTATAAGTCAATAAATAACCTCTCCACCAAAAAATATTAATTAAAAAGGGAAAAATGGGAACTTTACTGTGGAAAAGCCTGGAAGATGTCACCTTAATTATATGATCAAAGTTAACATCATCAGTAGTGGGACAAATCAAAATTGCAAGCCACCTAATAAGATGCTGTGGTAGCCGGCTTCTCATCTCCTAGTATTCATGCCCTGGGGTAGTCTTCATCCATGCTGAGTTTGGCCGACTTGTGTAATGGATAGCATATTATAGAAGTGATGGTATGTGACTTCTGATGCTTAGTCCCAAAAAATATTGCTTACTTTGGGAGAAGCCAGCTGCCATGTTGTAAAGACATTCAAGCAGCCCTAGAGAGAGGGCCACATAGTGAGGAGATGTTGTTTTTGCCAACAGCCAGCACTAACTTGCTAGCCTTGTGAGTGAGCCATCATGCAAGCAAATTCTCCAGCCCCAGTCAATCCTTCAGATGACTGCAGCCATTGCCAACATCTTGCTTGAAACCTCATGAGAGAATCACCCAGCTAAGCTACTTCTTTACCCGATGCACAGAAACTATGCAAGAGAATGTTTATTGTTTTCAGCTATTAAGTTTTGGAGTAGTTTGATATGCAGCTATGGGCAACTAATACAGATGCAGTGAAAGGAACACAGCGTTACTTCTGTGATATTCCTGCCAGAGATGCACAACCTGAATCTAGTCCTAATAAGCAGAAAACAAACACTAATTGAGAGGCATTCTGCAAAATAACTGGCCTGCAATCTTCAATAGAGTCAAGGGCATAAAAGTTAAAGACAGAAACTGTCCTGGAGTGAAGGAGACTAAATAGAGACGTGACAACTTTACATGCAATTGTCCATTCTGAACTTGTTCTTTTGCTATAAGGGATACTATTGGGACAGCTGGCAAAGTTTGGAGACTGAGGATTAGATGATAGTAATGTGTCGATGTGAATATTTTGATGATTGTATTGTGGTTATATAGTAGATATACTTTAGGAATTACACACAAAAGAATTCAGGAGTGATGAGACATCAGGTCAGCAATTGGTTACTCTCAAATGGTTAAAGAAAAAAAAGTTTTTTGTACTGTAATTGCAACATTTCTACAAGTTTGAGATTGTTTAAACATTTTTTAAAATTACGTAAAAAGAAAACAATGTGTCATGGAATGTGACCTCGCCTATAAAAATAGACCCACCTGTCCTTTTTTAAGGGATGTATGGTACCACCCTCCAAATTTTACCAATCTCTTATTGATGGCATTTAAATTGATTCCAGTTCTTTGCTATTATAAACATCCAGTTATATGTTATTATAAACAATGTTAGTAAATATCCTCATAAACATGTTTGTGCCCTTGTTCTATTTTTGCCCAAGAACAAATTCCTAGAGTTGAATTTCTAAGTGAATGGATATGCATTCTTTAATCAGTTTAATCATAAGTCATTGTAGGAAACCACATAAAATCTCCTTGAAAGAAAATGAAATCAGTAATTTGGTCATTATTTTCATTTGTTTTTTCCCCCACTAGAAAGTAATCTCTATAAGAGTGGAAACTTTATCTGTCTTGATTATCACCATTCCCAGCATTAAGATAGTCCTAGGCATTCAGTAAATATTTGTTACAGCAACAGTAAAAGCAAACATTTATTATGTGTCTGGCATTGTTCTAAGGATATGAATTCATTTATTCCTTGTAACAAGCCTATGAGATAGGTGGTATGATTATTTCCATTTTGCAGATGAGAAAATTGAGGCAAAGAGAGGCTAAGTACTTGCCCAGTTTCACAGGGCTAGTCGATGGTGGAGCCAGGAGTCCAGGCAGTTTTTCTTCAGTTTACAAGCTGTCATCCTCAATGTTATAATGGTTCTTTCTTGTTGATAAATGAATCGATAAGTGAATGGCCAATATATTTATTTGATTCTTTGATCAATTACAAATTTAAACTATCTTTTTGGGTTTTTTTCTTTTTTCAAATAAAAATGGAAAAGAATGGACTGCTCACTTGGTAAAAGCCAAATGAGTTTTATGGTCCTCTGTACTAGGCTGTACTTACTACATAATACTACTGCTCCTGGAATTAATATTTGTACAGGTATAAACTATACATCATTCTTTTTTTTTTTTTTTTTTTTTTGCTGTGTTGGGTCTTCGTTTCTGTGCGAGGGCTTTCTCTAGTTGTGGCAAGCGGGGGCCACTCTTCATCGCGGTGCGCGGGTACATCTTTCTTACTAAGAATTTATTTATAATGTGTAAACAGAATATTTGCTTCATATTACAAATAAAATAGTAAATCTGGGTCTGCCGCTTGAGTCTAGGAGGCAGAACCTTTATTACTCGTTTTTCAAACATTCTCTGCTCCCCATTTGGGCTCCCGTGCCCTGCACTTGGAATACACACTCTTCGTCTCTCACAGCGGAAACCCAACCACACTCAAGCTCTTGCTCAGAACCACCTCTTCCACTGAAGACTGCTTTACCTTTCTCTTTTTTCTTACCCTCCTCTTGAAGATTGAAATGATCTTTCCCTCCTCAAAATTCCCTGAGTCCCTTTTATAGTACTCTCACAGGAATAATACATTCTAAACATACCTTATATTACTTGTGAGAAGATGAGGATCTCCCTTAATAGACTATATTCTCTTTTACTTTTATTCATTTTATAAAACTCCAAAATATAATATTTTGTACAAAATATGAAATTAGGTATGTTTTTTTGAATTATCTCAAGGAAATCTATGTTGAATTTTTTTTATCCTAAACAAGAATACTAAGGTTTGAATATTATATATATACACACATACATACACACGCACATATATTCCTCAATTATCAGTCATTGTAAAATAAATGAAATGATTAGACATGATTTTTTTTCATATGATGATTTGTATTTTGTCTTTAGTTTACAAGGCATCAAGAAGCAAAAAGCATAATTAGCTTTCATTTCTATAAGACCTTTTTTGTTCTGTTCATGGCTACAAATAGCAACTTTGCTTTTACCCACAACTTCAGTTCCCTTTTCTTTTAGGGGGCGGTTCAGGGACATCAAAGGTAATAAAATCAATCAGAGGGATAAGTGGAATTTTTTTCAAAGACTAGTACTTAAGGGTGTGTTCCTGTTAGAGAATTTTAATACTAAATTTGTTTTCAAGTGTTTGTGTAATACCAAATCTCCCTGCCAACTAGAAGAAGGACTGTCCTTGAATCCTGTTCTGCATGAAATAATAAAATATAATCCCTTCTTCACATATATTTAAAGAAAAAGAAGAACTTCAGGGAATGTTAAGCATTGTCATTTTACAGGATTATATTTTGTTGTAAACAAAAGCAATAGCATAGCCTTCAGGCCAGTTGTTTCTCTTCCCGCTTAAGTTCTTTCCTTTACCCACAGGATTCAGACAAAGCTAAAGGCTTTTGTTCTGAAAGCTCACATAGCAAGCCAAAGAGAAAGTTCAAACAAATGTCATCAGTCTTCTAAAAATGTCATTGCTTGTGTAAATTAACTGTGGTCCTTGGTTGCTGGTGAGCCTCAAGCATCCTTGGATAGGTTGGATATTCAATCATGTTTTATTTATATTTGGTGTAAGGTATGTTTCTTCTAGAAAGCAATGACCATGAACTCTTCTGATTTAAAGTTTAGGTCATGCTTTTTTGTTTGTTTTAGCTTAGTTTTTGTTTGATTTTTTGTTTTGTTTTGTTTAGATTAGCTTCAGTATCTTGTGATTTCCAGAGGATGATTTAGAGGCTAACTTATTATTGTGGAGCACTTCTAAAGATCTTACTAATTTTTGCTTCTTACTGTTGTTCATCTGGCCAATGGATTTATTTGTGATTCACCAAATCATGTTTATAATTAGTGATTAAAATAGAACTTTAAGACATCTTTTCCTTTGAATGTATTTTTATATTGTGAATGATACATTTTAAAATAATACCTTGCTAAAATGTACATACTTGATACATAGTCTGAAATATATTCAAAACAAGAGTAAAGTCTAAACGCACATATTTTAAAATTTAGCCTAGTTGAGTCCTCTTGACAAAATGTTGAGATGTTGCATTAGTTCCGTATGGCCTGTCATTTATATTAATATAAAGGTTTTGATCTTATCCTTTGTATATAAAATTCATGTGGGAGCCAGCTGAGATTCTCCTTACTGCTTCTAATTGCATTGCATTGTAAGTCTCCAAACCTTATTCAGGAAAGAATATCTTTTGGGAGGCATGCCTTATAAGTAAGGAATTATTACTTTGTATATTAGATGCAGGATTTTTTAGTAGGTGCTTACATTTCATATATTGTGTTAGCTATAGATTTTTGATTTGTTTTAAAGTAATTCTGAGAACTTCAGCGATTACTTCTGTGGTGATCATTCTTGGCCGAGGGTATCTTTCTCCTTGGATCTATAGCTCTGTGATGCATATATGTAAACATGCCTTTGTTCTCAAAGTCTTTTTCTTTCTGATTACTGTTGTATCCAAGTGCTTTGTCTGTGCCTTAGTTTCTTTTTTTCCTTTTCTTGTGCCTTAGCCTATCATTTGTGTGAGTATCTTTGTTTACATTCAGCAGAGGTATTAAGTGCATTTTTGATAATAGAAGGGAGTGACATAGGAAGTAAGGAGAAGAAATCCCGAGCCTGGGGTGGATGTGAGGTAAAAGGGGTAAAGAAGTAGCAGAGAAAAGGAGAGAGTGGGTGTGAGGGAGGAGGAAAGAGGAAAAGGCAGAACAGGGGCTATGGGGGTTTTTGAAATCTTGGGGGCTGGTCTTGGGGGAGGGAGATCAACAGACCAGCATTTTCACCAGGCTTGGGCTCAAGCTTGTGCAACTACTAATGTATTGAAGAACCTCAGCTGGGATTTGCTGAGCACAAACGCTGTAACGTGTTAGTCATCCATTATCTGCTTCTATTTTTGCAGGTTCTGAATGATGACTGACGCGGGTTTGTGTGATATCCCTCACAGTCCCTGTCATCCCCCAGTGATAAGGAACACTCACGTCTAGCCCCAGCACCAGGGCAGAAAGCAGCTCTGAAGGGAGGAGAGCTTCCGCTCGCGGACCCGACAAAAGTACCGCCTTCCCACGGGGTTCTGCCTGCGGCTCTTGATCCAGACACCTCGCAGCTCTCGCAGGCAGATGGTGTGTGGCCGCCGCCGGACGCCCGCCGCGCCCCGGCCATGAAGTAGCGGCTGCTGGCGGCGCCGCTGCCCGACCGCCGGCCCCAGCCCAGCGCTGCGCTGCCGGGTCCTCCCGGCGGGGCCGGAGCGGCGTGGCCATGGCTGGCTTTCGTCGCCTGCTAGTTCTCCTCCTTGTTTTTCAAAGCAGCTGTTTGGGTTTCAGAAGCCCACTTTCTGTCTTTAAGAGGTGGGTGTTTGTTTTTTGTTTTTAAACAGGCGAAATGTTGTTTGGATGGTTTCTGTGCATGCTGCTGAAAAATGTAATCACTTATGAACCGGAGTGTTGGAGAAATATACATGGTTGATTAACTTTGCTGAAATCACTTGGAATTTTAGCACAGTAACTTCTTGTAAAAGTCCCCCTTGCAGAAAAAGCCCACTGTTTTGTAGCCAAGCTGAACTGGCTTTCAAAACTCCACTTAGAAGTTGTGATCTCCAATACTAATCACTCCCTCTTGGGGAGATATTTCAGAAACTACGATATAGTCGTTTAGACTTGAATGCCTTCTTGTTTATAACAGCCCGAAGAATAAAATATAAAAGTAGGTAACTGGTGGGGAGAAGCAGACCATGGACTGTAATAGCTCCACGAGGAAACATTGAGCTGTATACACGCGCCTCATAATTACCGTGTTAAATATTTATGCACCTGTACATTTGTAATTCACATCACAGTCTTCCCCCCACCCCCATAAAACTCCACCTCCTAGCAATATTACTGTTGGTTTTTTGTTGCTGACTAGTAATACTGGACATTCATAAAATAGTCACTTACTGGCTTGTAGTTAATATTTCTGCCATTAGAGGATTGACAGGCCTGTGATAATTATAATTTATTTATACTGTACTTTCATTAACTAGAAACAAATGTATATTTGACAAATTTTTATTGAATTAAGTTTTAAATGTAGGCTGCTAGGTTGCTTTGATTATATTTTGCTCTCAAGTTGGGTATATATTGCTCTTGAACTATACAATGCAGTTCTGAGAATATTATAGAATGTTATGTGGTTATTACATCTTTTCATTGGGTCTAAATCAACAATCTTTAAAGTCATAGAATTCCTTTTTTTTCCCCCTTTCTCACATCCAGGTAAGATACCATTATGTTCAAGGATATTGAAATTGTCTTCTTTTTTCAGGTTTAAAGAAACTACCAGATCATTTTCTAATGAATGTCTTGGTACCACCAGACCAGTAATTCCTGTTGATTCATCAGATTTTGCATTGGATATTCGCATGCCTGGGGTTACACCCAAACAGGTGAGAGGAATTCTGTATTTCATTATTCACATGTTCTGTATACAATCTATAATTAAAGCAAAGAAACTGCATTTACAGCAGTAGTAACGTGTTTGAAAAGTAGGCATTTGCTTTCAGAACTCCTCAAATAGGGCTAGAATAATTGAATATTATAAAGAGGAGTAAAATTTTTAAGGTAAATCTTTCAGTTAAATTTCTTTCTAAAAAGTTTCCCCATATTATTTGTGTTTTGAAATGTAACCTTGAAAATTTGTTTTGAAATTCTCAGTGGAGTAATAGCCTTCGTAATGCAGCATGTAAGTGTATATTAAAATATGAAAAATTATTCTAATAAAGGGAAATGATATTGAGCAGCTGCATCTAAGAGATTAGGTTGTTAAAATACCCTTCTATCGCAGCCACAAGTTGAGAAATAAAAGCATGTGTTTACTGCCAAGAATTCGAAAAATAAAACATTCCACACTTTTAAAAGTTTAAAAAAAACTGTTCATGCAGGTGGTTGATTGTGAGTTTTCTTTAGCGTGATTTGCTTGTCATAAGAGATATATTTTGAAGTAGTAGCAGAATTCATACCACCGTGACTTACACAGCATTTTGAGTAGAACTGGGTTGTTGCTAGGGCTTTCCCTATTTTAGGCATACACAAGAAGCTCAAACCCACTGCTGTCACATGAACAACGTGTTTCATTAAGCATAAAAAGGCCAGAATTAATTATGCTTTTCAGCCAGGCAGTGCAGGGATTTATGTGCGTCATTAAAAAAATAGTCTTCCTCTTCTGAAGGGCTGCAGAGACAGGGGAAGACCTGGGTGTTGTAGAGCTGCAGTGGCTGATGACTCATTGTTGCAGATAACAACATTCTATTTTTCTTTTCTTTCTTCTGTTTTAAAGTACTGAGAAAATAAAGGTATTCTGTGTATTGGGGAGAATTCTTTTGAAATTGACATTCAGAAGCTCTAAGAAAATACACGTGGTCTTTTTGAAGGACTAAGGATTGACAGGCATTTATTTGAATACAATACCCGCGTATGGTCTAAGTATCTATAAATAACTACTGTTGTCAAATTCGCCCTCACCTCCTCACCCCTGCCCATCCACAAATGACCAGGCAAATTACTTTTCTGTATGTTTAGTTATTAGTGTCCTGGCCTTTAATTTTATAAGGTCTTTATTTAGTACTTAGTAAAAAGAGATATAATGAGATTGGGAATAGGAGAGAACAATGATAGTTGCTCACTTATGAAATGTGATTCTTCTTTCTCTTCTCACTTTTAAAAGTGATTTTTCCTGTATATTTGTTTAAAGTGGCGTTATATTACTTTTTAAAAATATTCATGGGACTTCCCTGGTGGTGCAGGGGGCCTGGGCCTGATCCCTGTTCAGGGAACTAGATCCCACACGCATGCCGCAACTAAGAGTTTGCATGCCACAACTAAGGAGCCCGCCTGTTGCAACTAGGACCCAGCACAACCAAATAAATAAATATTAAAAAAAAAAAAATTCACTAATTAGTCTTTAAGCACTCTTTTCCTACAAGAATATCATTATTTTCTCAAATAATCATTTGTTGTAGTTTGTTATTACTGTGTTTCTTCTTATTATTTTACAGTAAAAACATTTAAATTATTATAATAATAATAGGTAACTGTGTTGGGGTGAACATTCTCAGAAAGAGTCCTAAAGGAATTGATTATAAAAGACTGAAAAGGAACTCTATTTTCATAAAGTAAAATGTGTTAACTCATTTTTTTATAATCTTATAATTAGCAAAATAACTCTGTGGAAAAAAGAACATATATTAATAAGTAAATTACAGCTTGTTATTTTGCACTAGCTGCGTTCAGCTTTGCCTCATGCAGTGGACATTTGCTGGTTGCCTTCCCAGAATACAGTTCCTCATTGCTGCTTCTCTGAAACCATGGGTTCCTGGAGCTGTCTACCCAGGATCCAGAGGCAGAGTACATAGACCAGGATTAGCAAATCACTGCATTCCACTTCTCCTTCCACAGTGACTGGTTGAGAAGAAGGTGTGTGACCTAGACCAGTCCAATCAAATCTTTTGCTGGGAACACATGTTTTTGTTGCATGTGAGCAAAGGGCATGTAGTTCTAGGGTCTGCTGAGTTCATGAGAGGAGCCATGTCTAGAACAAAACTAATACCATAGACGGCAATGCAGAAAGACTGAAAGAATAGAGGTTCTTGCTGACATTGCTACTTAGGCAGTTTTCCTTTATGTTAGCCTTTCTTGTTTCAACCAGACTAAGCTGGGTTTTCTCTGACTTGTAACTGAAACTGCCTAACTGGGTAAGTGATTCCCTTGTTCTCTCTGGTCAGCTCAGAACTGGTTGTTGAATGTTTCTTCCACTTTCCCTACCACTTTCTATTGACCACATGCCACGAGTATTTACTGACTTGATCCGGCTGACATACAGGTCATATACCTCATAAACCTTCATGAGAAGTGGTAATTATACTCCTGTTTAGTGTACCCAGGAAGAGATGGATACAGAAACCCCAGAAACCCTTTCCTCCTAAACTCTGTGTTCTTAGTGAGGAAGATCCAGAACTGTGATAGTGTGAATACTTTTGGTGAAGAAAGTATTCTTTTCTTAAAAAGCAGATGAAACTAAGTTTAATCAGATCCTTAAGAGGAAAGGAGCTAAGAAGGCAAGGAAAGAAAGAAAAAACAACTATTAGAGGACAGAAATAAACGATGGAAGGGAATAAGAACAGTTGGCCAAAAAACATGGAGAAAATGATAAAGAACAACCAAAAAAAAAAGGAAAAAAGAAATCAAGAATAACTATAATATGAAGACCAGAACATTTAAAAAATCATATAAGAAAAAATCATATAAGGAAAACATAGAAACAAGGAAGGGCCTTGAGAAGTTAAAATGTATTTTTTTTAATGGCAGAAGATCAAGAAGAGCAACAAAGGTTAAGGAAGGAAGGAGCTGAGGACCCAGAACTTGAGTTGTTAATTGAGGCAGACCAAGTTGGTTAAAGAGATATATTCACTCAACAGATTTTTTTTTCATAAAGTAAATGTTAAGTTTTGGCAATAACGAATGATGCATCAATGAATCTGATTTAAGTGTTTTCCTTGGGGAACTTGAGATTGTTAGGTAGGCTTGGATAGCGAAACAAGCAGATGTAGTGTAGAGGTGGAAAGAACCTTAGCTATAACTCAGATAGTACAGCTAACTAATTTTGTTGATGGAATACAGATCTAGATTGGTGTCTTACCAAAGAATATCCAGTCATGTCAGACCTCTGAGATGCAGTCCATTCAGCCATACCATAGGCTTCAAAGCAGCCTTTTAAAAAATTGCTCCCATTAAACCAGCTTCGGAGAGCCTAGGGAAAGTAGTTTATTATCTATTGCAATGTCAATTTTATATTCAAAGTGAGCTCACTCTTTGTCTTCTGACTTGAAATTTTAAAAAATAATTTCCATCCTCTTTAATTAATTTCTTGTTAATTAGTGTTTTTCAGGCTTTGGGAAGATTAGGGAGAAGAGTAAGCAGCTTTTAAGTAGCCTAGAATAGAGGTAAAGTAAGTAGAATCTGGTGTCTGATGGCACTGGCTTCAAATCCAGAGCCTTGAAGTGGTGATATTTTGAGACTCTTTCTTTTAGTACTTTTTCTTCCTCATTTGATTTTCTTTCTAACCAAGGGCCCCTGTGGGTTTTTGCTGTCACCAGCTCTCATATCAACAAACAAAATAATTTGATAAACTGCCAGCTCATGGTCATTGTAAGGTGCTATCATCAATTTGATGTGTTAACTATCCCATGGGGGTTTGATTATAAAATAAAATAAATAAGACATAATTACAGTGATTTTACATAAAATATATTGTCTCAATATCAGCCAAATCTAGTGGACTAGAATGTAGGTTTTGGAACCAGGCTGACAGCATTTTTGTCCCAGCTCTTGTGGTGTCAACTCAGGAATTTTCTTAACTAGCTGGTCCTGCTCCTTTATCTGTAGACAGAATAACAATAGTACGTACCCAGGGTTATTCTGAGGACTGAGCAAGGTAATACCAGTGGCATTGTTCAGTTGCCCTGTATGTGCTAAGTTCTTATAAAATATGAATTCTTTGTTATTTTGTGTGTTGAGGAAAATGTGAAAGAGCCTTAAGATGAGAAAGAAATTGCCAGCCCTTTACTTTCAGTAATTACTTCATGGAGAAGGTAAGACATCATAATAAGGAGAGGAAAGGTGGCCAATGTAGAAAAATAGGAAGTATGAACTGAGGTAAAAGAAACCTGGGGAAAGTAAGCAAGGAAGTAAATCTTTCAGTGTGCTTATTCTTAAGTAATTTCCATTAAAAATAGCCCTTATGATCAGAGAATGAACACTGAGAATGGATATATGTTTTTCTCAAAGTTCTTATATATCTTTTATGCCTAGAAAAGAAGTTATCAAAAGGAATTTCATAAGTATGAAACCTTAATTTTTTTCTATATTTATTTGAAATCAGCCTAGATTTCCTCACTTTGCTGAGGCCTTTGTACATTGACCTTATTAAAAAATTACTCTTATCTAGTGCAAGCCCTTTCAAATCCTGTGTTTACATAGCATTTTATTTAATTGTTATTTGTGCCACATAGGTCCTCTGCAGTCTTGGTTTAAGGATTCACAAATGTAAACTAATTTGTAAAAAATATAATTTTACAAAAATTAAATATTTTCTCTTGAACCTAATAACTTGAAACCATGTAATAATTGAATTTCTTTCCATTAGAATGTGTTAGGCTGCCATTTTCCTTCCTTATTTTGGGAGCGATTTGAGAACTATGAAGGAATACACTGTTTCCTTTCTGAACCTCTTGCAAATTATGGTCTCATTCTTTATTTATCTTTTGAAGAGTCACAGATCATGCTTTAAAATCAGAAAGCGGTCTTCCTCTGTGTTCCTAAGCACAAATATCTATCACCAGGAGTGAAAGAAAATAGAACAATTCTGAGTTTAAAGATCAGACACCCCAGAGCAACAAGTTGAAAATCTTGAAATTAGAGCCTTAAGTTGTCACTTATTTTAAAATAATGGTGAAAGAACGTAGTCGTTGAAATAAAACCAGAATGAACAAAATACTCCCTACAAAATTTTCTCAAGAGCTTCCCACGATGTTTCCCTTTGCTTTTTTCTCCCCAATGAAGAACCATGAGAAAATGTTTACTAATATATTTTAACTTTTTCGTTTTCTAACAGAAGAAGGGAGAAAGTCCGCTTACCTCCACAAGGCATGTACAACCACATAATGAGAACCCAGCTTTCACAGGCTTTTCTTACTGCACTAGTTTAAGAAATCAGTTTTAAAATATCAAGCTATTATCATAACATCACTTATAAACAGCATTTCCTCAGGATATATGCTTATCAAAGAGGTAATACACAAGGTAAATGCAGAATTGTTGTGGTGCTTTCATTTTATGTTCAGAATGCTGATTAAACTTTTTCATGTAAAGTCACTTAGTTATACAGAAGTTTGCCTTATGGGTGATTTGGGGGATATTGTAACATGTTAAATATATATATATATATTTTTTAAGAATCAATTTTATTTATTTATTTTTGGTTGCGTTGGGTCTTCGTTGCTGCACATGGGCTTTCTGTAGTTGCGGCGAGTGGGGGCTACTCTTTGCTGCGGTGTGTGGGCTTCTCACTGCGGTGGCCTCTTCTGTTGTGGAGCACAGGCTCCAGGCATGCAGGCCTCAGCAGTCACGGCACGCAGGCTCAGCAGTTGTGGCTCACGGGCTCTAGAGCACAGGCTCAGTAGTTGTGGCGCACAGGCTTAGTTGCTCTGCAGCATGTGGGATCTTCCTGGACCAGGGATCAAACCCTTGTCCCCTGCACTGGCAGGCGGACTCCCAACCACTGTGCCACCAGGGAAGTCCCAAATCTATATATTTTTAATTTAATCATTATGGGGAAAAAAAAAACGTGTCCCTAGTTAGTGCTTAAAATTCAGGACAAAATTAGAAAGGAGCCCAGAAAAGTGAGGCTTTACTGGGATAACTTTCAGTTCTTCGGGGTTTGTAATTTACTTGTCTCCTCTCTAGTTATTAGTATGTAATAATATTTGCATTTTTAAAAAATAAAAACTCTTTTTTCTTTTGGACACAAAAATTAAAGGAAGGGAGACACCCCACACTTCCATTTCTCCTTTTCCCCTCACAGGCCAGCTTGACTTTCCGCTTAAGCCTCATTGCACAAAAGGAGAAAATTAACCCCAGCCTTCTGGGCATCAGCCGTAGGTTATCTGTTATACTCATTGTAGAGAATGGATCCGAGCTCTTCCTAAAGCAGCTGGGTGATTGCTGGGAAATGCCAGGGGCTATCCCCACCTGACTCCAGAGCTTGAACTTGCAACCCCCGTGGATTCCCTGACCACCTCTGTGTGATTAGCACTCACGTTCCTTCTTACCTTCTCTAGTCCTCTGGCCTGTCTGCCCCTACACCTCTTCTGATTCAATCTGTACACTTGAACAAACATGGCTAATGGGATTTGACTGCGAGAAGTTGTCTGGAAAATATTAAGAATTGTGAGGCCAAGAGTGTGAAAGACAGACGTGGTGGCTCCAGTAGCAAGTCCTGCACCAGTGCGTTTGTGTTGCAGGAAAAAATAGACTATGAGTGAAAACTGGTTCCATTAAGTCATTGTCTTAAAATGAACATGACTTACGGCTTTTAGTGTTTCTTTTTCCTCTGTTCTTAGTTTTTTCTCCCTTTATGAAAAAATAGAAAGAGCATGGTGATCTTGTTATTGAAGAAGGGAAATCAAGAAATATCCAAATTCTGGACTAGTATTTGCCTTTTATTTAGGAAGACTTAGGCAAAGTGTATAAAATTCCAAGATTTGGAAAAAGAGCAACAAAAGAGATTAAAATGCTATACCCTTTCCCTTCCCCAAACTGAGGACGTAATATTATCTATTTTACCAATGGAGAAGCTAATAGGCAAAGAGAATTTTGTGATTATTAGAAAGGACGGTTACCAGGCCCTTTTTTGTTTACTTAGCTGCGTCACATTAAATTGTTTTTTCCACTTTCTCTTTTGAACGTTCAGGATTGGTATCATTTAGGATGCTACATGTCAAATTCTTAAGTTGTATTTATTTGTATAATTCACCCCTTGTTTTAACAGCAAGGCTCAACTATACAAATAAATAGAATACAAAAATGTTAAATGGATCTTGTAAATGGCAAATTAAAGTCTCATGTAGCTCATTGCTAATTGTTAAGTTTAAATTATGATGCTTCATCTTTATTTTTACTAAAACCTATTTAATGTCCACTTAGGGAACATATGGTTGAACTATTAACAATGTTTGCCACTGTGAGAATAATCTAAACATGTCATATATCTGAGTTCAGAGCTGCAAATATACATTGACCATTTTTTCCTTTCTTTATTAAAATGAGAGATAGAAAGGAGACTTTTATTTTCAATTAATCTTTGATATTTTTGAATTAACACGATACCTGAAGAGGATATTAGAAAAAGTAACTACAGTGTAAGAGACCCCCTTTTGATCACCTGTTTTCTCAATAAGATTTAGAGTCCTTTTTGTTTTGTTTTTTTCTGGTAAATTTTTTAAAGGAGAAAACATTTATTCAGTGCTCATTATGTCACGCTACTGTATTAGGCACTTTACAAGCACTGGCTCATTAATTCTCATAAAAACTTTGTGTTCAAGGTACTGTCATTCCAATTTTTTTGTATGAGAAATTGAAACTAAGGGAGATTAAATAAGCTATAAGTCCATAGCCAAATAGCCAGTAAATTGAAGAACAAGGATTTAAATACAGATTTATTTGAATCTGAGATGCATGCTTATTTCATAATTCTGTGCTGACAGTCTATTAGTGGCCTATGTGTTTCCCAGAAAATGTTACTATTATAGATATTTTTTTTATTACACATATATTGTAAAATAAAAGCTTCCTTTAGTTAAAAAGACAAAATATAATTTACTGGCTCCATCCTAAATTGTTCAATAACTTTTAAAAAATATTTTCTAATGTCTATCCAGAAAGAAGGGCTACTAATCTGAATTCTGATAAAATATTCCTGATCACCTGGCTGTTAAAAGACATATTGCAATCAACCTAATTCAGTTTATTTTAACACAATTTTGAATTATTCCAGTCTAAATCTAAGCCAGAGATTAGAAAGTTATTTCTTAAAGTGTCAGATAGTAAATATTTTTGGCTTGCCAGTCAGCCATAAGTTCCCAGTTGTAACTGCTGTAGTTAGAAAGCAGCCTTAGACAATATGGAAATGAACAGCTTGGCTATGTTCCAATAAAAAACTTTACTTACTAAAACGGGCAGCCACCCATGGGCTGTTGTTTCTTGATCCCTGATCGAAACCACTGCATATGCCATTTAGGCTAATAAATGGACTTAACCTTTGACATCTCATGAACTGTGTCTTCTGACTTATAGAACATAGAGAATAAAAATACCAATGTGTGGTTAATAGCACTATGGTCTTTGTTCCTTAGTTACCTATTCAGTTTTCATAAGTAAATGGCCATAAACAAGAGTTCTCATTTGAAATATTGTATTTCATACTTCTCCATCTCGGTAAATGACAATTCCTGTGTTATAGTTTCTCTAGGCCAAATAGACTGGCGTCTTGCTTGGCTCCTCTTTCTCACACCCCATAAACGATATGCCAGAAAATCTTATTGGTTCTACCTTCCAAATATATCCAGAATCCAGCCCTTTGTCACCACACCCATCTTTCCCACTCTGGCCCATGCACCATCCTCTTTCCTGGATTATTAACAATAGCTCTCCCAACTGATCCGCCTTGCGCTCTTATATCCCTAGAGTCTGTGCTCTATACTGCAGCCACAGGGATCCTGTTAAAACAGAAATCAGATCACATCACCCTTCTACGAATACCCTTTAAGAACTTCTCATACCCCTCACGTTTAAAACCAAAGACTTTATAGCGACCTCCAAAGTTCTTCATTTTTCCTGCAATCTTTTTCTACTCCTTTGTCTCTCATCCCTTATTTCTGTTATAAGTCATTATGGGGAAAAGACAAATCAGGACTCTAGTTCTGCAACTTGCTGGCTGCAAGATCTTAGGCAAGATATTTAACCCTTAATGAGCTTCAGTTTCCTCATCTGTAAAATGGGGATAATAATAGTTCTTACCTGATAGGATTGTAGTTAAGGGAATTAATATGTGTAAAGCCCAATACCACTCAGGAAATAATTAGTTATTATTATTTTTGCCTTAAAGCACATTACAATGGATGAGTTAAGGCATGTTATCAAGTAACTACTGCAAGGCACCAAGGTATTATAAATACCTTAGAATAGTTGAAATAAAGAATTAGAAAGGATCAAGTTGAGCATGAAGAGGGTGATTGCAACAATACTTTGGTCAGGACCACAATCATAATTTTCTAAAGCACATTATACAAGCAGATTAGACTCTGCATTTCTCTCTTTCTTCATTAGGAAAATCTGTGTGGAGGCAGTAGGATTTGAAGAATGTAGTTCATGGATAGAGAGAGAGATTTGGAAACAAACATTTAGAATCCCTATAAAGGGGCTTCCCTGGTGGTCCAATGGTTAAGACTTTGCCTTCCAAAGCAGGGGGTGTGGGTTTGATCCGTGGTCAGGAGCTGAGATCCCACATGCCTCGCAGCCAAAAAAACAAAACATAAAACAGAAGCAATATAGAATCCCTATAAAGGGCACCATTCTAGAAATAGTGCTATAAACAGATGACATAATCAGAGCCTCAACTTTTATCATTTTGTCTTTAAAAGAATCTAGTAGGTACAGTTTACTAAGAGAACAGTAATATACCTTTAGGCACCAAAACCATCACTGTGAAACATGTAAAACAAAAATTCAGGGTGAAGTTGGTTATAATACAATTATAGAGGGATATTTGGTATATCAAATAGACTCCAAAAAGGAAATGTGTAAAGAACTTGAATATTTCAGTCAACAAAATAATTTAATATTTTAAACATACAGTAAATGTAATTTAATAGATATGTAGACATAAAATTTTACATTTTAGAAAGAGAATATACATTTTTGAATGTATATAAAATATTTTTTAAAAATCACATAGCTAGACATTAAGAAACTTCAGCTTACTACAATAATTAGAGTTTTATAGCTCTTACCCTCTGATGATAATCCAGTAAAACTAGAAATAGACTATTAAGAGATGCCGTGGAAAACTTTGCTACTTAGAAATTAAGAACCATTCTTCTATACAACCCGTGAAACAAGGAGAAAAATAAAAACTGAAATTATAAATTATCTAGAGAGTAACGGCAAGGCAAATACTTTATAACAAAACCCATGAGACCCAGCTAAAGCAGTACTCAGAGAAAAACTGATAGCTTTAAATTCTTTTATAATGAAAAAGTAGAATGAAAGTAAAATTATGTAGATAATTCAACTTAAAAATGAGGAAGATAGCAATCAAATCAGTGAAAAGGAAGAATTAATAAAGATAAAAGCTGAAATTTATAAAATAGGTCAAATAATAATGTAAATGAAATAAGAAATCATTTCTTTGAATATCCATTAAAATGCATAAGCTCATGGCAAGCCTAACTAAAGTTTAAAAAGTGCAAAAATTATACATTATTATTAGGAAATGTAAAGAAAACATTTTAGATACCATTATGTGCACCTCTGTTGGTAAATTTTTTTTTTAATAAATTTATTTATTTATTTATTCATTTTTGGCTGCATTGGGTCTTCGTTACTGTGTGCAGGCTTTCTCTAGTTGTGGCGAGCAGGGGCTACTCTTCGTTGCGGGGCACGGGCATCTCATTGCGGTGGCTTCTCTTGTTGCGTAGCACAGGCTCTAGGCGTGCAGGCTTCAGTAGTTGTGGCTCGTGGGCTTAGTTGCTCCGCGGCATGTGGGATCTTCCCAGACCAGTGATCGAACCTGTGTCCCCTGCATTGGCAGGTGGATTCTTAACCACTGCGCCACCAGGGAAGTCCCATCTGTTGGAAACTTTTATAATCTTGAGGAAATGGTGATTTTCTAGAAAACACTTAGCTATCCAAATTGAGCTAAAAAGGTCTTTAAAAAACTGAACAGACCACTAACTATAGAAGAAACTAGAAAGGTAAAAAGGTTACATACACACACACACACACACACACACACA
Source organism: Balaenoptera physalus (assembly GCF_965194825.1). Classification (NCBI taxonomy): domain Eukaryota; kingdom Metazoa; phylum Chordata; class Mammalia; order Artiodactyla; family Balaenopteridae; genus Balaenoptera; species Balaenoptera physalus. The sequence continues at coordinate 94,349,012 of NC_138890.1, read as the reverse complement.
CACACACACACACACACACACAAACTTTTAAAGATAAGAGTTATTTAACTAAGAATAGACTGAGAATGAGTAAAAAAACATATATGACAGAAAAAAGGCTAATATGCCCAATATAAAAAGAGGTCGCACAGACTACTGAGAAGACAAGTAACCTAAAAGAAAAGCAAATGAAGGATATTAATGCTAAATTAACAGAATGGAAAAAAGTTCAACCCTGTTAATCATCATAAAAATTAAAACTAAAGAAAAAATAAGGTATATTTTTTTTAACCCATTAACATGGCAAAAAAAATTAAAAAGAGCTATAATAGAGCTTTTAAGGATGAAAAGACATGGGGAGGCTCATGCGTTGTTGGTGGAGGATGCATTGCCACAAGCTTGTTAATAAAGTTATCTGGAATTATCTTTTAAAGTAAAAATATTCATTTCTTTAAAATTGTGAGAGATCATTTTATAAAATATTATGCAATAAGTGAAAAACTAAGATAGGTCTGTGTACCTTGCCTTAGAAGTATTGTTGTGTATTAAGTGAGAGAAGCAAACGGCAGAGTCATGTGCAGAGTGTGACCCCATCTTAATAAAAATAAATAATAACAAAATTTCTATATATGTGTGTCTGTTTGGATATACATTTTTGTACAAGCATGGAGGAAGTTGGAAAGAGGCACTTTAAGCTGTAAATGCTGGTTCCCTTGGAGAGGCAGCAATGAAGGAGGATGACAACAGATTTTTAGTATATATCGAAGTTGTTTTATTATTTAAAAAAATCATCTATTATTTTGTAATTGTTAAAAATTAACAAAGAAAGAAATAAACAATATCACTAACAAAAAGAATACCAACAAAAAGGATCTTCTGCCTTCCTGATATAAACCCCTAATGTTCTAGAAATCTCTAGAGGGGTTTTCCACACAATGCCTCTAATTGATAAATTTTTAATTCCTATTCCTCTGCTTTACAACAGTGCTATTAAGAGAGCCTCATTAATGAAAGAATTTAGGAAATTTGGTACACGTTTAGAAACAAATAAAGCCATATTTGTAGGGGGGTCATTCTTCTATTATAGTCGGTCTGAAAATATTTGCGGAAGGCAGCCATGCCTATCCTTCCACACTGGCAACAAGTGATTCTCTTTGCACTTATTAGCCACCAGAAAAATCCTCTTTGTTTCACTTACTTCTGGATTTATGTAGTCTGAATTAATATTTCAATAACCCTATTTAAGAGGAGCATTTGGAGCCATTCTACATGAATGTTACATTCTTTAAGCAAAAGTGCAGAACACACTCTTTCCAGGCACCGACTGCCTTTCACAGATAATGTAATCTACTCAATCTTGTATAAAGGGACAAATCTGATGTACACACTAAAGGCATGGCTCTGTTTTAGCATGCAGAAGTCACCCCATCCAACAAACCTCAGAGCATTTTTGAAGAGGAAAGTATATAAATGTAGGGAGTACATTGCCGCTATACACCGTGTCATCCTCCCACCTCAGCTAATCCAGTATTAAATGAAAACATTTACCATGGCAACATCGATTTATAAAGGGCCAATGATGTTTCTGCGAGATTAGAATATTTCCTTTCATAGATCTCAGAGGTGCACACAGTTAACACTTTAACACCCTTATTTAGTAATTTTATGTAAGACTGAAAAAGCTAATGCTTTATAATAGATTATTTTCAAATGTTTTAATTTGGAAATAGAATCCAAAACAGAACAACAAACTCTTAACAAAAGTGACATCAAATTAAATACAGGCAGAAGAATACCACTGAGATATTGCAGTCTTCACTATTTGTGGAAATAAAAAATTTTCGTTTTGTGGTAAGCTGTACTGAACTATGGTTAAATCATTTGCTTCCAGCTGAGTGATCATTTTGCTATGAAGATGCAGATTCTCTGTTTACTATTTCTACAACTGATGTTTTTAGTTATAATATTTACCTTTCCTATTTTGGACATGTTAAAATATTAACTTCATCTCCTTAATGTATTTTTCATAAATGCTAAGGTAGTATTCACAGATATTTTACTGTTGTGATTTCATCTACTTGCCTCAGACTTTGTATTTATTTATTTATTTATTTTTGGCTGCGTTGGGTCTATGTTGCTGCGCGCAGGCTTTCTCTAGTTGCGGCGAGCGGGGGCTACTCTTCTTGGCGGTGCACGGGCATCTCATTGCGGTGGCTTCTCTTGTTGTGGAGCACAGGCTCTAGGCATGCGGGCTTCAGTAGTTGTGGCACATGGGCTCAGTAGTTGTGGCTTGCGGGCTCTAGAGCGCAGGCTCAATAGTTGTGGCGCACGGGCTTAGTTGCTCCATGGCATGTGGGATCTTTCCGGACCAGGGATCGAACCCGTGTCCCCTGCATTGGTAGGCAGATTCTTAACCACTGTGCCACCAGGGAAGACCATTGCCTCAGACTTTGAAGGTAGACACAGTAGATGTAAGAAAGAAGAGAGATTGGTAGTCTGGGTAAATGCAAGTATTAAAGAGGTGACTGTAGTGAGGTCAAACAAGTTTAAAAGTTAACAAATAGTCTCTGTATGGTTTTTCTGCAGTCATAACTGCTCCATAATACAAAATGGAGAAAACTGTGCTCAGGGGTGAGGAAATTAAGTTCCTGCCCTGAATAGCTCAGAGTTGAGAGTAAAAAATTTATCTTGCTCAACGTGAATTCTTTGACTCTGCCAGAGGTATATACTGTTCAATCTTCTGCCTAGAGTTTATTTAATCAGCACAGTAAGCTTGGGTCTAGAAGCCCGCAGCTCTTAGGCATAAGGGGACTTCAGTCCTTCAATCAATTGTGGCAGGAGTCATTTGAAATAAATAAGGTATTTCATACAGTTACTGCCCACAATATTCCCTTTTCACTTTGGTTTGTGATGACCTGAAAACCTTCTACAATAGCCAAAGAGATTTGAAGTGCCACTGAAGCAAATAAAAGCCAAATCTAGCATTCTTTTAATGCTTCCAAGTCTGCTGCTATTGGAAGACTCCAAGTTTATTGGAAGACTGTATGTCATTTATTTCCCCACATTCCTTCTTTCCACAACATGTATTCCCCAAGATAAAAAAATGTCAGTTGTCCAAAAAAAGCTGACAAATATATGAGTCCAAGATCGTTTCCTTGCATTTTTAAAATAAAACCTCTAAAACCTATTTATGGTGGTTAAGAACTTTATAGAGAATAGAGATTTGCAAACCTGTGAATCACTATATTATGAAGGAGGACATTAATTAAATTAAGAGTGATCTTAAAAAAAAAAAAGAATGATCTCAAATCTTTATTGTAGTCAGTTCAGGAACTAATTGACCGAGAATGAATTTTTTCTTCTAAGTATATTCAAACCTACTAGTGAAATCCAAAAATATTATTGCATGTATATTAGTATTAGTACAGTTAATTCAGGGATATATAAAAATTTTATAGTAATTTTGCTCAAATATTGAAATGTAAACAAGGTTGAAATGATTTTTCCAACTCTTCATTTTCTAAATATCAGTCTGCCAGAGCATTTTATAAAATGGTTTTAAACATAATAAAATGTTTTATAAAATAATCTTATGTCACCATTGTAACACCAGTGTACAGCAGTCACCATAACATACCTAACCTATTGTGTAATGCAGTGAATAAGATAGCCTTGTTAGCCAGCCATTATTTACAGTATTAGTTTTGTGGGCCTGGGGTGAAGCCTGAATTCCATCTGAGTATTAATCACCACAGGAACAAATCTCCATTTCATGCCTCTTCACCGAAACATCATCTCCACCTCTATCATTCTTGAGATACACTGTCAAGTTCCTTAAGAGGGAAGACTGGTCTGTTTTGTTCATTATTCTGTTCCCTGGGCCTGAAAACAGTGCTGTCTCCAATAAAGATTAATTGAATAAATTCTTTTTAGAAGGGACGGATATTATCTTCATATCAGGAATATTTCTGGGACTTCCCTGGTGGTGCAGTGGTTAAGACTCGCCCCTCCCAATGCAGGGAGCCTGGGTTTGATCCGTGGTCAGGGAACTAGATCCCACATGCATGCTGCAGCTAAGAGTTTGCATGCCACAACTAAGGAGCCCACCTGCTGCAACTAAGACCCGGAGCAACTAACTAACTAACTAAATAAATATTTTTTTAAAAAATGAATGTTTCCTGCCCCTCCTCAATAGTCCCAAGCGTGCGCGCGCCCTCACACACACAATGCACACATATACACCAGTGACTGTAGTATTTTCATGTCTCCACATTGATCACAACTTAGGAGTCCCCTGCTGCCGTGCTCTTCATACAGAAGAAATATTCTGAAGTTCAATGTTTTTATTTTAACTGCTACCTAACTTTTTCCTCTTGCATGATATTTTCATTTCTATTGGCATATTTAAGATATAATTTACTTAAAAATAAAAATTCACCAATTTTAAGTATACAATTTGATGAATGCTGGCAAATAATATGCAGTTGTGTAACTGCCACCAAGACATGATAAAGAACATTTCCACCACCCCAAAACGTTCCCTCGTGCTCCTTCATTCTCCCTACTCCCATGCTTTTCCCCATCCCCATCCCTATCCCTTATCCCCTGGCAACTGCTGGTCTTTCCATCACTAGTTTAGCCTTTTATAGATTTACATATAGATGTAATCGCAACAGTATATAGTCTTTGGTGTCTGGCTTCTTCCACTTAACATGATGCTTTTGAGATTCATCCATGACATTGTGTTTATCAGTAGTTTGTTCATTTTTATTGCAAGTCTTAGCTGTGGAAGAGTCTGGACTCTAAACTCAGGCAAGACTGGCTCCAGACCCTGTGCTTTTAAACCGTTATGTTATGCTGTTTTTCATTCCGTATAATTTTCTTAATCATCTCTGATAATGCTGTTCTCCAACTCAAAAATCTTCAGCAACTCCTTATTCTGACCAAATACATGTCCTAGTCCATATTCTGGTTTTTAAATTCTCTGCCCTATGGTCCCCATCTATGCCACTTTACTTTTTATTCCCTGCATTGCTTTTTTCTGAATTCCCCATTTTCTACCACACTTTTAGCCTGTTTATTTTTCCTACAGGTAGATACCTTTGAACCCCCTGATGTTATTCTTTCTGCTTATTATAATTTCTTTACCCTGCATCTTCACCTATTGAAATCATACCCCATTAAGTTACAGAATCTGTGTTCCTTTCCCCATGAACCTAACTGATTTCCTCAGAGTGATCTGATCTAGTGCCATAATAATTTACACCACTCTTATAAAGCTATTGTATTGTCACTTACAGTGATTCATTCTCATGTTTTAAATCTCTCCCGCTAAAGCATCTCTGAAACCAATGGCTGCATCTTATTCATCTTTGTGCATATTTTTGTCAGTTTATGCTCATGCTGAGCAAACAAACATCATAATCTATATTTAAAAGAAGCCAGCTGATACCTGTCCTTCAGACAAGATATTGTTTTCACAATATTTTATATCATGTCTTGCACATGGAAGGTACCCAGTGAATATTTGTTGATTAATAGATCTTCCTGGAGTCTATGCCTAGCTATTTCTTCTGCTCTTGGGGACATGTAGGAAAGCAAGTTGGGTGATGACCCGTGTGATATAATAAAGGTTGTCTGTCTAGTTAAGGCTATATTCCCAATTCCTTGCCTAATAAATATTTGTTAAGAATTGGTTGTGTTCTTTGGTCAAGGCACAGAGCACATTGGCATATACGGATTGATTATATATCTCATCTCCTTGCTTAAAATGGTTGGAACCGCATTAGACTGTTTTACCTCCTTAATGGTCTGTATTCTAGGTATCTACAGTTCTTTTTATTTCTTCCTTTGAGATGTCTTCCAGATTTGTGCCTTTTCCGCTCTGTCCCAGTGACACTGGTTTTCTTCATTTCCTGTGCTGCCTCTTCTTCCTGTCTGGAGTCTTTGCCCTTGCCTGTCCTTGCTGTGCTTGCTCTTTCCTCCCTGTTTGCCCTGGGTAATGCCTTCCAGCTTTCAAATGTCAACCTAAGCATCATTCTCTCAGAGAACCTATTCCTGACCATCTCGCATTCCCCCATCTTTCCTACTCCACTCCCCACTCCCACCTTTCAGAGAGCTGTCATAGCTCTCATAGCACCTCGCCTCTTTTCCAGAATATCCTTCACAACTGCAATTTTACATTTGCTTATGTCATTACTCCATTCATACCTTTATTTCCTCATCAGACTGCAGACTGTGTGAGAGCAGGAAACACATCTGTCTTTGCTCACCATTGTGTCCTCCCTGTCTAGTCCAGGGTCAGCTAATAGTGGACTCAGTATACATTTGTGGGATAGATAGACTATGGGACATATGGCTGGGTAAATGTGTGGATTTCCACTGCTACTCTCCTGTTATAGACTTAACCCAATTTGATAGCAGCATCTTCTGGTTTGGTTCCAGACTCCACTGCCTTCCCCCTCCCATTGTATCCTCATTGCTCATCCTCAGTTCCATCAAAGTGTTCTTCCTAAAAGACTGCACTCATAGTTTCATGTGCCACATCTCACTCACTCACAGTGACCAACATCACATATAAACAGATCAAATCTAAATACCCCTCATCACCCAAGCTCTTTTATTATCTGGCTTAATTCAAATTTATCCAACTTCTTTCTTAGAACTCCCTAAAATGTTACCTTTTTGCCTGTTTGTCCATTCACCTCCTTATCTCTGCTTCCACCACACTTACTACCATTTCTGGATTTTGTTCAGACTAATTTTTCAGCTCAGGTCTTATTACCTTTGTTTGTCTGAAGTCTTCCCCTTTGTAGAGACTCAGCTTCTCTGTTCAGGGCCTCTCAGATGCTAAGAGAAGCCTCGGTCACTTCCTTTTGTTTTTGAGCTTCCATTTGATCATTGTTTTTAAATATTAAGAAATGCCAAAGCAGGAATATAAAAGCAGGTATGGATACTACATGCTGGCTGTCCTCCGTTGGCCTCTCCTGATGTACTTTCCACTCCGGCCTACTCCAGGCTCCAGGAGACTGACCATTATGGGTGCCATCAATAGGCTCCCTTGCTCTCTGGCTTCCAGTTGACTTTAGTCAGTTAGAGGAACTGGCAGCAGGCTGGAAAGCAGCAGCATGAGATCAGGTTATTTATTTCCTTGGTTTTTTCTCTGTTGAGCAACAGGTTGACAGTGATTTGGGTTCTCTCCCTATGTCATAGCTCCTGTCATCTATGGCTGTAACAGTTTCTGGGTTTGATAACTCTTTCTCTTATTGACTCATATATCTTTGAGTGGTAACAGCTTGCTACTTTATGAATCCCTAGGGTGTTTCAACATCCCTTACATGCTTCTCTTAACCTAGCCAACAGCTATGTCCTTGGTTCTTTGGTTAAATGCTCCTCAATTGCCGCCTTTGTTTGTACCTTCTGTTTCCTAAGGGAATCTTGACATATTTTAAATATTAAACACAGCAAATTAATGCTTACGTTTTAGAAATGATGCAGTGCCATATATATTGTCATTCACCATAAAATTACAGGATTTGTAAAATATTTTAAGTCTGTGCATTACAAGTGGTAAAATCTGGACACGAGTTAAAAGTTGTAAGATAAGTGTCATCTTTTTTCAATCCTGTCTGTATTTCTCACTTTCTGCTTAAACTTGTTAGGAGAAAAGACACTCTGAATATTAGGCCCAGCCAAGTGGCCCTCTTCCCCTGAATCCTGACAGGTCCTATCTGGAACCAGGTCATCCCTTTGGATCTCTCCCTTCTCTGAACTCCTATCACTCTCCCAGCCCTTAACACAAAGCTTAACATTTCACTATTTCCTAATGGTAGGTAGGCTTTGTTTCCATTATTAGATTCTAAAGTTTCTGAAGGAAGAGGACTTTTCCTATCTAATTTTACGTCCCAGGAGCAAAATATACATAGAATCAATGTATATTTGTTGTTCAGTTTGTTGGCTGTTACATTAATTGGTTGGTAGGTTGGTATCAAAGATTCTTGGGAACAAACTGTATTTTTTTTAGTTTTAAACATTGTAATGGAAGACTTCTAATATACACAAAATTGAAGAGCTTGTATAATGAGCCCCCATGTACCCATCAATGATTATCAACATTCATGTTTTGTCTATATTCCTCTACTTGATTCCTCCCCAACACACGCACACTGAATTATTTTGAGGTGTCTACCAGACATCATTTCATTTCATTTCATAGTACTTTGTTATATATTTTCAAAAGGTAAGTACTTTATTTTTAAATATAACCACAATCACCATTATTACCATTATATCATCAAATATCTAGTCAGTGTCAAATTTCTCTGATTGTTATATTTTAAAATGTTGGTTCATTTGCATCAGGATCCAAATGTAGTCCACATGGTAAATCTTACTGATACGTCTCTTTTAAGAATCTTGATCCCTAACACCATACACAAAAATAAACTCAAAATGGATTAGAGAACTAAATGTAAGACTGGACACTATAAAACTCTTAGAGGAAAACATAGGAAGAACACTCTTTGACATAAATCACAGCAAGATCTTTTTTGACCCACCTCCTAGAGTAATGGAAATAAAAACAAAAATAAACAAATGAGACCTAATGAAACTTAAAACCTTTTGCAAAGCAAAGGAAACTACAAACAAGATGAAAAGACAGCCCTCAGAATGGGAGAAAATATTTGCAAACGAATCAACGGACAAAGGATTAATCTCCAAAATATATAAACAGCTCATACAGCTCAATATTAAACAAACAAACAACCCAATCCAAAAATGAGCAGAAGACCTAAATAGACATTTCTCCAAAGAAGACATACAGATGGCCAAGAAGCACATGAAAAGCTGCTCAACATCACTAATTATTAGAGAAATGCAAATCAAAACTACAATGAGGTATCACCTCACACCAGTGAGAATGGGCATCATCAGAAAATCTACAAACAACAAATGCTGGAGAGGATGTGGAGAAAAGGGAACCCTCTTGCACTGTTGGTGGCAATGTAAATTGATACAGCCACTATGGAGAACAGTATGGAGGTTCCTTAAAATACTAAAAATAGAATTACCATATGACCCAGCAATCCCACTACTGGGCATATACCCAGAGAAAACCATAATTCAAAAAGACAAATACACCCCAATGTTCATTGCAACTCTATTTACAATAGCCAGGTCATGGAAGCAACCTAAATGCCCATCGAGAGACGAATGGATAAAGAAGAGGTGGTACATATATACAATGGAATATTACTCAGCCATAAAAAGGAATGAAATTGGGTCATTTGTAGAGACATGGATGGATCTAGAGACTGTCATACAGAGTGAAGTAAGTCAGAAAGAGAAAAACAAATATCGTATATTAACGCATATATGTGGAACTTAGAAAAATGGTACAGTTGAACCGGTTTACAGGGCAGAAATAGAGACACAGATGTAGAGAACAAACGTATGGACACCAAGGGGGGAGAGTGACGGGTGGGTGGTGGTGGTGTGATGAATTGGGAGATTAGGATTGACATATATACACTAATATGTGTAAAATGGCTAACTAATAAGAACCTGCTGTATAAAAAAAATAAATAAAATTCAAAAATTCAAAAAAAAAAATAATAATCTTGAGATTCCCTTTGTCTTGTTTTTTTTCCTTTGCGATATTTGTCCTAAAGAGTTTTCTGCATTCTAGGATTTGCTGATTGCATCATTAGAATATCATTTAACATGTCCTTCTGACCTTTGTTTGCCTGTAGTGGAACATCTACAGGCTTGATCAGATTTAGGTTAGGGTTTTTGGCAAGAATATTTCAAAGGTGATGTTATATAGTGCCAACAGGAAACATCTAATGTGTGATTATCTTTCTTCTTATGATGTTAATCTTATTACATTAGGAATTGTGAGATTGAATAATCCATTATAAAGTTTCCTATCAACTTTTCATCTATTGGTTTTAGCAGCCATGGATATTTATCATTGCCTAGTTTCATTAGAAGTTGTATATCATGAGTATTCTAATTCTGTCATTCCTCCTGAATTTGTCAGTGGAAATATTTCTATAAAAAGAAGGGTTCCGCTGTAAACTATTTTATCACTCTTAAATTCAGTTTATATTGTTTGTACGGTTTATATTCTATAAACTGCTGGATATAAAAGGTTACGTTTTCCTTTAACACCAACTAAGGGCCACTGACTATACAAACCTATTTATATAATGATGATCATTTAGGATTATTTAGTTTTATTGTACTTATCATGCTGCATGTTTGTGTGTGTGTGTGTGTGTGTGTGTGAGTCTGAGAAAATTTAAGAAAATAAAGCTGATTTTAATTGTAAAGCTTTGAATTTACTTTTTCATTTAGTGTTAGGAAGTTTCCAAGCTGACTTAAAGAAGGATGCACTGAAGTGCTGTGTTTATGTTTATAATGTAAAATGAACTGATGACAAGTAAAAACATATTTGGAAAGTGAACATTTGCAGTTTCTACAGCTATTTGGTTCATTATAATAATAGCTCCATTAACTTTATGACAAGTATTCACCCCTGGGAGTTTCGGTACAAAGAGAAGTCAACCTTTGTAACATCATTCCTTTTCTTGAATTATTAATATTGTCTTTTAATGGAAGTTGGAAAATTACAGTGGGATAAATTTGGTTTGATAGCCTTTCAGAAAAGCATATATAAAATCCTTAAAGGAAAAAATGACTCAATGCTCTGGAACTATTTTTGTAGGAATAGGTCTTTTATGAAAGGTTCTTAGTCATGTAGCATAACAAAATTCAATGAACTAATTCAACCAACATTCACTGCACACCCAGTGCTAATGCCAAGTGGTCTTTGGGAATACAAACAAGAATAAGTCAGGGTTTCAGCCCTTAAAACATAGTCCAATAGCAGGAGGCAGACTAGCAAACAAGGAGCTTTGTTGTAATTGCCTAATGTTGAAACAGAGATGTTTATGAAGTGAAAATGAAAAGCAAAGAACATTCCAAAGAATATTTTTATATTTGATCTATAGTTCCCCTTAGAAGTTCAAGTCAAAGGATGCAAATCTGTTGTAATGTTTTCTTTATGAGTTGGAAGTCTAAGGAAAATGAATAGGTAACAGAATTGCTGTGAGGGAGGTGGACAGAAGCAGAATGACTTCCCCCTTGATCGTTATATTTAAATATATGACTTCGTCATTAAACGTAAGTACCCTATGCCTGTTATACCTGTTATTTTGAAGAAAAACGTTTGGTTTTTAGAAGGCACAGTTGCCTTTATTTAATTTAGAATTGAATTGACTTTCTATGTCTTATTTCCCTCAAGATTGTCAGGCTTGCTGAACTGGGAATTGACATTTTATCCATTCTTGATCCCTATGTCTAAGTGTATTGTAGCATCTAATTAAGAGATGCAGCAGAAAATGTCTAACTGAAAATATAGAATTGACATAGTTATTTTATTAGACAGGAAGACAAGGTTCCAAAAATTCTGAACATTGAAGATTAATACACGGAAATGGACCAAGTTGCCCAAAGATCATCTACCTCTGGTTAAATTTAGAATTATGACGTTTTTATTTTTGCTTTCAAAAATGTACTTGTCAGGACATATTGGTTGCCTACCCCACATACATCTCCTCCCTTTCTTTCTTGCTAACAGAACCCCACTTTTGATCCAGCATTGGCCTTCCCTTGCCCAGAAAATATCCCTTGGTAGTGATTGGTTTAGAGATGGGCATGTGACACAGTTCTGGCCATTTATTTGTGAAGGGAATTCTGGTGGAGGTGAAGTGCTTCTGGGAAAGTTTTGCTTTTGAAAAGGAACTTAAGGAAGAGACTCTCCCACTGCTGGCCTTTAGGAATTGCTTTGTGAGAATATGATACTGGAAGCTGCTGCAACCATCTTGTGATCATGAAGAAAGAATTCTACAGATGAAAGGCAATGTATTGAATATGACAAGGCTGGATGATGGAAAGAACCTAGGTCCTTGATGATGTTCTTGAGTTTCTGCATGAAATAACCATTCTTGCATCTGTCCTACTTCTGGACTTCTCATTACGTGAAAGCCTCATCTCTGTTAGCTTAAGCCATTTTGAGTTGGTCTTCTGTAATTTGCAGATTTATTCTTAGTGATGATTAACATTTTCTTAGACCTCCTGCATATGACTAACATGGCATATATTTGATTTACTGTGGTCTTTGTGTTATGTCCTGATGACTGTATGCTCAATCCACTCTAAGGAAAAAAGGTTTCCTCCGAACTATGCATTTCCATATTGCTTTCTTAAAAATCTTTGTACCAATTTTAAGTGCCACCAGCAATAAAATAAAAAATTAATCATCTTTCAGATCGAAAATTCTCCTAATAGGTGCCAGTAGTACATAAAAATATTTGAGCTTTACAAGATTATTTGCGTATTTTACATCTTTTCTTCTACAGGAAACCTATCAGTCAGTGGTATACTTTGCTAATGCCAGCTATCAATGCATAACAAAAAGTAAAAATGCAAGTAATACATTAATTTATAAATTGTTCTTTGCTTACGTATGTAGCAGAGTCACAATTCACACACTATTCTTCAAGTATGCAAAGAAAATAGGATTTTAATTTTTAAAACCGATCTAACTTCCCTTCTTAAACCCCTGACCCTCTGGGTAGCAAGGGAAGAAAGCCTTAAAAGTATCTATTGAAGGAATCCCACTCTCTTTGGGTTCAAGACAATCAGCTCAGCTTTTGATTAAGCTGTTTCCCCACCTCCTCCCTTTTTTATTCATCAGGATAATATCTGGGTGTACACAAAGGGGTGATCTATGAATGGCCTTGGACAGTGGAAGAGATCCCAAATGAATGGGGCCTATGGGCTTTGTTCCCATTATTGGTGTCAACTCTGGCACCTCATCTGTGACTATGAAATTAATTTCCCCTTGGCCAGAGACTTTCATTAATTTCCGCCTCCTTCCTTTAAGGGTATTCCACTATGTCATGTTTTCTCCCTTTCTTAGCTAGCATTAGCCCTGCCTCCTTTCTTGGGGCCATGATAGCAGAATGGCTGTTAGGGAACCAAGTGTGATTTATTTGGAAGAGGAGTGTGAATACAACAGTTTAATATTTTCAAAATATTAGTCTCCTTACAAATATGTAATGCCTGAAAGCCAGAAGCCTTGCCCAGAACTCGTAGCATTTATACAGTTATGCTAAAGTCTGCCAGATTGTTACTAAAAGTTGCTTATTTTAATATTGTAATATTTGCTCTTTTCTAACTCTATGTGAAAAGTATGTACTTTTCTAGTACATCACCTCATTAGTTCTTAATACATTGTAAGAAATTAAATCAGTTTGTGCTAAAAGGGTACCTCAGGCATTCAGATTCTTGGGTTTGTGTTGACACCACTAGTCTATAGAACACGAGTAGTTTCCTAGACTGGAAATCGGCAGGCCGTCACAAAGATTCACTGCGTGGTGGCACTATACCCTGTTGGAGCTTATATAATACCAGTATTTCTTCAAATAATTTTTCCTTATATTGTTTTATTTTGAGTATTTTGAATTTTTAAAACTGACTTATTGGCCCATCTTTTTTCATCAGCCTTCTAAGTCTTTGTTTGTTTTTTCTGCTGGTGTTCTTCTTTCCTATTTCCCGAGTCTCCCTAGCTCTGTGACCGTCACTGAAGGAGCTGGTGGGGGAAGTCTGTGGTGACTCTGCTGTATACAGTTGCTGCAGGCACTCCTTTACTGGGAGGCAGTGCAGAGGACAGCTCTAGAGGGGCTGTGAGTAACTCGGATAGTGAGTGTGGCTGGAGCTGTGAGAAGGCTTGGGTCGTGAGGCCAGAGTCTCCACAGTCATAGTCCTTACAGGAGGAGCGGCAGGGAAGAGCTGGGCTCCTTAAATAAATCAGGAATATTAACACACAGGAAAGTCAATGCCCAGATGTTAGTGTTTACAGTGCCATCCCCAGTAGAACACTGTTAACATATGGATTTTGATTAGTGACGTTGTCAGCTGCTCCCTCCTTGAAACATTCTCTTCTTTAGGCTTCTATGATGTAACACTTTTGTGGGTTTTTTCTGTAAACTCCCTGGCTGCTCTCTCTTTGGCTGACTACTTCACAGCTCTGGCCTTTCTCTGTTCTGTTTTACACTCTACTCTCACAAAGCAGCCTCTTCCATACCCACTGCCCAACATTCATGTCACATGAATTTATATCTCTTGGCCAACCTTTCCTTCAAACTCTGTTTGACCCAGCTGCTCATTTGATATTTACATGTAGGTTTTTCAAAGGCTTCTTAAACTTAATATGTCCAATGACAAATTCATCATCTTCAATCTGGTCCTCTTGTGTTTTATGTCTCAGTGAATGCTACCATGAATATATTCAGTTACGCAAACCAGAAATCTAGGAACCATCCTCAGCACTGCTGCCTTGCCTTCTATTCAAATCCACTCCCAAGTCATGTCTATTTTATCTTTTAAATGTCTCCAGAATCTGTCCTCTTTTTTCCTTCTCTACCACCATCACTCATTTTCAAGCTACCATCATCACTTTTCTGAAGAACTACGTGACTTTTCATTGGCCTCGTCTAATTAATTCTAGCCTCCATGTCAGTTTCCTACAAAAAGTTTTCATTGGCTTTCTGTTGTTCTCAAGAAAAACAAAATTAAACAACCAAAGTCCTTAACATAGACTATAAATGAAGTCCTTCATTGTGTGCCACATCTACTTTTCCAGTCTAATTTAAAACATGTTCCCCCTTTCTGTATGTACTGGTCTTTTTCTCAATCACACCTAGCTCTCTCCAATTACAGGGCCTTTGAAAATGCTATTTCCTATGCCTAAAACAATTGCCAACTCCCTTCACTGAAGATCATTTCCTTTGAATTACTGGCTCTTGTGGTAACCTGTACTTCTCCCATGTATCATTTAAAACAGAAAACATTTAATACTTGTTTGTGTGATTATTTGTTATACTAGTAGCCTCTAACTCTGTGAGGACTGAGACCATGTGTACTTCAACAGTTTTGAGTTTAGCACAGTGTCTGGTTCCTGGGAGTTGCTTAACATATATGTTTGTTGGATGCATGAGTAGATGGATGGAAGAATGGATTTCTACATAGGCATTAAAAGAGATTTAAAGGTAGGCAAGTATTAATGGGATAACTATGGCAAGATATATGAGAACAGGCCCAGAAAGAACAGAAATTGTGTATACTACTTTGGTATCGGATGGTTCATTTTAAACTTTAAGAGAATAGAATACAACTCAATCAGTAAATGAGCTGACAGACCCATTCAAGTCTAGAGCTTCTCTTCCACAATGCTGTTTTGTCCCCAAATCAAATGTGGCCAGTTAGCAAGAAATATGATGTCTGGGGGTAGTGATTGTGGAGGCTTTTTTGTTCGACAGCATCTCCAGCCAGGTTGGATAGAGTCAGTTTCCAATCATCTGTGCTAAAGGAGAGAAACATGGGTGGAGCAGTTAATGTTAGCAGAAGGTTCAGAAAATTGACTGCTTTCATATTAAGGGAAACTTATGAAAAGCATAAACCACTGGCTTAAGCTTGGGGAAGGTGAGTGGTGTAGGTCAACAGCAACCCCTGTTCAGAACAGTAGTTTCCCCTCACGTAACTCCCCCTGTAACCAGGAAGCCAAGGAAGAACCTGCCATTGTCACCACCTGTTGTGCATAGGCGATTAATTATAGACCATTATTAATATGCTCCTTCTTGTTTCCTCTTAAATGAAAGTGTGTGAGAGCTCTAAGACAGATGTTCCCTCACCACAATATTTTTTCCTTCATCATTTGCTTGCACAGATTTGTAATTCCCAAAGAAAAGCTCTTGCCAGGAAAGTAGCTTTCATTTGAACTACTTGGCATTGAGAATCTTGTCATCATCAGCCCAGTGTGATTATAGTTTAAAAATGCAAATGGGATTCTGGGATGAATCAACTGAAGGATAAAATTCATATGAAAAAGTGATGCTGTATAAAACCCTAATTAGGTGACATCTATAATACAGGTTTCAGTTCAGCCTTTCTTAAACTGTGAGTTTATTGCCAGCAAAAGAGGAAGGTACATGCAAAATTCAACAAATATTTATAGAGCTTCCAGTATGTGCCAGATATTGTTCTAAATGCTTAGGATGATAGCAGACATTATTACAACAAGATTACTTTGTAGGTTGGGATAAACATCCGAAAAGTTGGTGAGGATGGAGTGTAGTTTAATGGTAAGGAACAGAGTAGAGCATTTTGGAAAACACTCTCTTTTTTAGTCAGTTGGGAATGTTTTAATATAAGATCTGATTATTCTGCCAGAGCCTAATAAATATAAGTAGGCAACATATCTTTTATTTATATGGTAAGAGAAAGACAATAGGAAAAGGAAAATTAGAACAGACTACATCCAAAAGTGGCAGTTTAAGGAATTTTATCTGTAATTAAGTGTCTTTAAATTCTGGTGTAAGAGAGGTAGATTTTTTAAACCTGAATTTTTCACTGCAAAAAATCGTGCATGCTTTGGTATAGTTTTCTTTTGCCCTAGCTTCCTTTTATTCTAGGAAAATGTTGAAAGTACAAACACCACTGAATCAGTATAAACTTACTATGCATGTATTAAAATTATTTTGGGAAATAGCAATTTGATTCTGTTATCTATCTGGATCAGTTAAAAGAAAACTTTGAAAAGTAATTTTCCAAATGCTTCCTCCCTCCAATAACCAAAATTCTTGTCAAAGAGATCTGATCCCTTTCTGTACTTTTCTCTTGTTGGTCTGGCAGTACTACTGTCAGTCCCTGAGATTTCCTCTCCTTCTTTGCAGAATTCAAGTTATTTGAACCCTAAGTGGTACTGTGTGAAAATGTAGGGCTTGATGGATCCTTTGTGGTTTGTCTAGATCAGATTTAAACTGTGCATGGTCTGGGTTAGGAGAAAGGTTACTACCTACTTTTTGGGCAACTAACTACTCTAAGGCACAAAGTCACTATTGCCACCATGAGATGGTTGCCCTGCTTTGCCTATTTAACAAAGGATGACTGAGAAAAGTTACCAGAGACCTAATACACAATACAACATTTCTATGGGTTATGGCCTATTTACAGAGAACAACCAACTTGCAAATAGCCACAGATATAAGCAAAAGGGCCACATTCAGGTAAAACTGGGTTGTGTTGTCTGTTTCTACATCTATTTGTGTCACCACATTGTATAGTCTCCTTAAGAAAGGTAGTCTGCAGGGACTCTTTAAGCCTGAACAATAAAAGGGCAGTGAGGATATTATCCAGCCAGGATCTAATCATAGTGCTCAATACTAGAATCTGAATGGTACCTCTGGTTTCCCAAAACAAAAACTACTGGTTTTATGTGAACAGTTTTCATGTGTAATAGTATATAGATAGTTTTGTCTGTCCATATAAATTTAAATAAGGAGTCAGTTTTATTAACTACTTGTTCCATAGAATCCACTGCATCTCTGTCTCACAAATGACTAAATCAAAATAAAGAACACTCTTTTCTTAAATAATGTAAGCAAAGTGTTACTGAACACTATTGTCTACATGAGAACTCGGTTTAAAATGGGTAATAGGGCTTCCCTGGTGGCGCAGTGGTTAAGAATCTGCCTGCCAATGCAGGGGACACGGGTTCGAGCCCTGGTCTGGGAAGATCCCACATGCCGCGGAGCAACTAGGCCCGTGAGCCACAACTACTGAGCCTGCGCGTCTGGAGCCTGTGCTCCGCAACAAGAGAGGCCGCGATAGTGAGAGGCCCGCGCACTGCGCTGAAGAGTGGCCCCGGCTTGCCGCAACTGGAGAAGGCCCTCGCACAGAAACGGAGACCCAACACAGCAAAAATAAATAAATAAATTTTTTTTTTTTAAAAAAAAGGGTAATAATAGAATATAATAGGAGTTCTTTAGTAATAAGTGAGTTTTTTTCATTTTTACCACACTATCTTCTTTTGTCAGGAAAATGTGCTTTTCTTGGATAGTTTCCAGTAGGCAGCAGTAAAGAGGTATCAACAATATCATATCCCTCTTAATTCAGATTTGGCTGATGTGCCATAAGAGATAGCAAGGAGAGACATGGCTATGTAGATTCACATTATTTCTCCCTTTGTGTACATCTGAGCCTTATGTTAGCAGTTTGAATCTGCAGTATTTTACAAACAGTCGCCTGGCACCAAGCTCAGATACGGTGTTCTTCCCACAGAGAGAAAAAGAAGATTCATGATGATGATATATGGAAAATTGTGAAAGGTTGCACTGGCAGTTTAGGTTGAATTATAGAAGCATCCTTTCTAGGACAGTGTGTTCAAATGAAGAACCTATTATAATGGGCAATTAGGTGCTGTATTTGTGTCTTCAGAATGTTAGAGAGTGTTAGAGAGAAACATTGATCTGAATTATGTGTACGTTTTCAAATTGCTTTACCTTGAAGAAACAAAATGATGACCAAATTAAATAGCTGTGGCTCTAGTCTGGTTCACTGCAGTTTGTCAACAAGCTGTCATGAAATGTTCTCAGGTGCCCTTGAAAATTTAGAGGACTTGGACTAAAACTTCTTGTTAAATTTTATGCCTTTGATTCCTTTATTTATCTCATTAATCAAATAAACAATTAACATTGTGTTTAAGAACTGACATTTTCTTTTCAAATATTAGAGAGATTTGAAAAACAACCTTTTAATAGCTATCTTTCTATAGTGGAAAGAGAACTGCTTTAGTGAACTGGGTTCAAATTCCATTTCATCAGTTTTGAGAATTTTTTTTTTTAATCACAAGTTACTTACCTTCTTGAACTTCAGTTTTTCCATCTTTAAAGTAGTGTCTGTAATACCTACCTGGTGATGTTACCATGATAAATAATTATGATGAGAAGCTTCTAGAATGAAGTTAGAAGGCACAGTAAATGTTCTTCCTTTTACAGGGTATCATATGCTAAGTACCGATCGTATGTTTAAATCAGTTGA
Organism: Balaenoptera physalus; assembly: GCF_965194825.1. NCBI lineage: Eukaryota > Metazoa > Chordata > Mammalia > Artiodactyla > Balaenopteridae > Balaenoptera > Balaenoptera physalus. The sequence continues at coordinate 94,330,085 of NC_138890.1, read as the reverse complement.
ATTTTTTTGGATTGTTGAATGATAGAGGTTGTGGGATCATATTTACCTAATCAGGATATTGTTAAATAGTGTTCTTGGTGTTCATCCTGAAAAAAAGAAAAACACAGTCGGTCATTTATATCAGTGATGTAATGATTTTATTACTTTGAGAGATGTATTGTTCCAATTTTCTTAATGTTGTTGCCTCACAAGGGTTTGCTTTAAAAAAAAAAAAAGTTTCTCATCAAAGAGTTGGTTGTAGGTAACTGTGTGATTACATGTTAGTATAGTCTTAAATTCTTAAACTGACTGCTGCTTACAGTATGGAATTGAAAGTACTGTCCATTCTTGGTGACCTGCTATAGAAATTAACCTGTACTGATAAAACAGTTTATTGTAATCACCTAAATAATCTTTTTCTCCCCATGATGTAATGAGCTTAAAATAGTTTGGCAAAGGCATTGTCTACTCCATTCTTGAACAAGTTACATATCTTATTAAAAAAAAGTTATTCATTTACTTATGAAGAGTCTTAAATTTTATTTAAAATATAGGACTTAGTCTCATAATTAAAAAAACAGAGGTATGAAGGTTGAAAGACTCGCCAGAATCAGTTTAACTGGATTAAAACTTAACGGCAAGAAAGTGGCAAGAAAGATACGTAATTATTTCTAATCATCTGGAAGGCATAAACTTGACTTTTTTTTTTTTTTTTACATCTTTATTGGAGTATAATTGCTTTACAATGTTGTGGTAGTTTCTGCTGTACAACAAAGTGAATCAGCTATATGTATACATATATCCCCATATCCCCTCCCTCTTGAGCTTCCCTCCCACCCTCCCTATTCCACCCCTCTAGATCGTCACAAAGCATCGACTTGATCTCCCTGTGCTATGCAGCAACTTCCCACTAGCTGTCTGTTTTACGTTTGGTAGTGTATATGTCAACGCTACTCTCTCACTTCGTCCCAGCTTCCCCTTCCCCCTCTGTGTCCTCAAGTCCGTTCTCTATGTCTGCGTAGAAAAGTCTGCGTCTTTATTCCTGCCCAGCCACTAGGTTCATCAGTGCTGTTTTTTTTAGATTCCATATATGTGTGTTAGCATACGGTATTTGTTTTTCTCTTTCTGACTTACTTCAGTCTGTATGACAGACTCTAGGTCCATCCACCTCATTACAAATAGCTCAATTTCGTTTCTTTTTATGGCTGAGTAATATTCCATTGTATATATGTGCCTCGTCTTCTTTATCCACTCATCTGTTGATGGACACTTAGGTTGCTTCCAAGTCCTGGCTATTGTAAATAGAGCTGCAATAAACATTGTGGTACATGACCCTTTTTGAATTATGGTTTTCTCAGGGTATATGCCCAGTAGTGGGATTGCTGGGTCATATGGTAGTTCTATTTTTAGTTTTTTAAGGAACCTCCATACTGTCCTCCATAGTGGCTGTATCAATTTACATTCCCACCAACAGTGCAAGAGTGTTCCCTTTTCTCCACACCCTCTCCAGCATTTATTGTTTGTAGATTTTTTGATGATGGCCATTCTGACCGGTGTGAGGTGATACCTCATTGTAGTTTTGATTTGCATTTCTCTAATGATTAGTGATGTTGAGCATCCTTTCATGTGTTTGTTGGCAATCTGTATGTCTTCTTTGGAGAAATGTCTATTTAGGTCTTCTGCCCATTTTTGGACTGGTTGTTTTCTTGATATTGAGCTGCATGAGCTGCTCGTATATTTTGGGGATTAATCCTTTGTCAGTTGCTTCGTTTGCAAAGTATTTTCTCCCATTCTGAGGGTTGTCTTTTCATCTTGTTTATGGTTTCCTTTGCTGTGCAAAAGCTTTTCAGTTTCATTAGGTCCCATTTGTTTATTTTTTAAACTTGAAGATTTTTAATCCTAGTTCTGACACTAACTACTTGGCCTTAGATGGATCAGTAACCTTTCCGTGAAAGTTTGCATTTCTATAAAACAGTTGCAGTGCCTGTTAGACCTACTCACAGCATAATTGTGAGAAGAAAATGAAGTAACACAAAAGTGTGCTTACTTCTACTCAGCCCGCTTAAGGAAGGCAGACCTTGGAGATTTGGCTTTTCCCATCGAACCATGTAAATGACCTTAGGAACATATCTTCTTTCCAAAGAACTTGAGCTTTCAACTTAATTCTAGAAACCAAACTATGGTACCAGAATACTTGAGAACAAAATCACTGATACCTTTTATAGTTGCAGAGAAAGAATAAATTACTTTTTGCTATACTTTGTTCTATTGCACTGTGGTCTTCAGAGCTTTCAGCTGAAGGCTAATTGTTGATCTGATACACACTGTATTTTTTAATGTGCTCATTTTTTAAAAAGAAGAGTTTTACCTTATTTTTTTCTAACAGAATTATTCTTTATCTTGAAAATGGGGCATAGGTAAAATCCTAAATCAGAGTATGATGGTGCATGGTAGACCACTGATGCAATGTCTAATATAGACTCTCCGAAAATAATTTTGTAGGATACTCTTTATTCTGTGGAGGATCTATGTCATCTCTTCTCTTTTCTTTTAAACTGGCTTTAACAGAATAGGACAGAAACATTTGAAATCTGAACACATTCTTATTATTAGAGAAGTTATAAGCCAAGAAATATAAATCTATAGAAGAAAGACATTCCCAAGTTGTTCTGCCATTTAAAATTATTCAGCTGATGATAAGAGCAAGAATTATAATACGGTTCTGATCAATTCTGAGTACAAAAAGTAGTTTTCTTTATTCTGTATATGTAACCATTATTGTGCTTAGTTTTTTTTTAATCAAAAGAACAAACTTGCTGAATTTGGCGTACCTATTTATGCCCATAACTTCTCTATTCCAAAAACAACTTGAGGTGGCTTATAATAAAATCAAAGATAAAATAAAACCCCAAAATTATAAGTACAAATTTAAAAGAACTTGTTTGGTTTGCATTTCATTGCAACCTTTGGCTCCTTTGGATCATTTCTTGTTTTAAATATATGCTTAGCTACTTTAAATTTACTTTTGCTTCATATTTGCTTCTAAGTCATTAATTGTTCATATTGCTTTGAATGATCTGTGATGCATTAGGCAGACTGCCTGTGTTCAGATCCCAGCTCCTACACTTGTTAGTGCAGGTGGTCACTAGTTAAAGTGGGAAGGACAGATTTTTTTCAATAAAAACTATTGCAAATAAGGAAGGAGCTCCAGCATGAACTGAATTCAACTTTGCTGGAAAAAAAAGCAGGAGACCTTATTTTAAAGGCTGAGCTGTGCTAAGAGAAAGGCACCGAGGGGGATTGGAGGGGTTAGTCCATGTGACGAGGCCATCTGGGTTTGTTGATTGGCACTTATCCAGAGGAAAAGCAAACTTCTCCTATCTTTATGACAGGAGGCAGTGATGTAAGTTAGAGCAGGACATCCATTGGCTGCGAACTATCTCCTTGATGTGAGAAGACAGTTCTGGATAGAAGATTTACAACTCAAAGAGGCAGATAAAAGATTTACAATTGCCAGCTTTCTAAAGTAACTGCACTAAGATGGGTTCAGAAGCCTATCTGCCTATTACCAGGTTTTGGCCAGAATGAATAGTAAAGCTACTTAATCTTGGTGTGCCTCAGTTTCCTCATCTATAAAATGGGGATAATAATAGTACCTGCGTCATGGGAATGTGTTTTAAGGATTAAAGGAGTTAATACATGTAAAGCACTTAGAGCAGTGCTTACACATAGTAAGCTTTCAACAAATGCTAATTTTTACTCTTACTGTCTTTAAAGGAGTTAATAATAGTATCTATGGATACTGTTGGGTCTATATTGGATTTTTTTGTTATTAAATGATACAATACATATATAACATTGAGAACCATGGCTGGCTCATAATAAGAATTCAATAACTGTTGGCTAGAAGTAGTATTAGTAGCAGCAGCAGCTATAGTCTGCCACTAAATATCTTTCAGTCCCGAATTACTCATAGCTCAGGATGTTCAACTAAGGGAATCTTGAATTTCTTATTTCTGTTAGAACAGAGTAGGTCTGTTTTATAACGTTAGTAATTCAGAGGTTGGAAAAATATTTATGAGCAATCTTGTACATGATGGTAAGATCTTTAAGCAGTATTTTGCCAATATATTTCCAAACCCAATATATTGGGTTTTGGATACAGAGGTCACATCTCCAGCATTTATGTGGCTTAACCTTCTTGCTGTGCAACCTTCAACATTTCCCAGCCTGTTTCCTCCTTATCAAAATACGAGTGAATCTAAATAATTATAAAGCCTTTTAAGAAATGAAACAGTTTGTTGCAGTAGAAGAAATGGTACATATAAAAGCAGTAATAAAGACTGAATCATACTTCTATAATTTTTTAAATTTTAAGATACTTCTTTGATGTGTATTTGAATCTCCTTGCTTCCCAGCCAACACAGAAATGAAAAAAGAAGTACAAATTTCACAATTTTTGGTGCTGACCAGTAGGTTTAGAGAAACCCAGATTATCTCTATCCACGTTTGTGGAGTCTCTTGATTCCACCACTGTGCAGTAATAATCCATGAAGTATGAATTATTAAATGAGTTCAGTCTCTATTTGTGTTGGGTATATTATAAACCATAGCACATACTTCACTACATATGGATTTCCATTAAGGAAGTGGAATACATAGATCAACAGATGCCCATTCTCCTTAATTTGCAATTTTTATCACTAAAAATTCTTGATGTTAGTATATTTGATAGTAGAAAATGGCAATTTAGGTAAGAGACTAGTAACTGGAAAAGAAAGAATAACGAGTTAATGTTGATTTCTTCAATGCACTACATAAAAATTTTAAAGTAAGGGAAAACAGGGACTTCCTTGGGGGTCCAGTGGTTAAGACTTCGCTTTCCAGTGTAAGGGGTGTGGGTTCGGTCGTGGTTGGGGAGCTAAGTTCCTACATGCCTCAGGGCTCAGGGCCGAAAAACCAAAATATAAAACAGAAGCAATACTGTAACAAATTCAATAAAGACTTTAAAAAAAAATGGTCCACATCAAAAAAAGATCTTTAAAAAAAATAAAGGGAGAACAACCAAATATAATATATTTTAAAACCAACTTTTATTCATTGTATCTTTTTTTAAATTAATTTATTTTTTTGGCTGCGTTACGTCTTCATTGCTGCGCTTGGGCTTTCTCTAGTCGTGGTGAGTGGGGGCTACCCTTCATTGCAGTGCGCTGGCTTCTCATTGCGGTGGCTTCTCTTGTTGCGGAGCACGGGCTCTAGGTGCGCAGGCTTCAGTAGTTATGGCACACGGGCTCAATAGTTGTGGCTCGCTGGCTCTAGAGCCAGTAGTTGTGGTGCATGGGCTTAGTTGTTCCGTGGCATGTGAGATCTTCCCGGACCAGGGATAGAATCCGTGTCCCCTGCATTGGCAGGCGGATTCTTAACCACTGCGCCACCAGGGAAGTCCCCATTGTATCTTTTTAATTAATATTTTGGGAAGTTGTAAAGTGATTCAAGAAATTAAATATTTAATTATGCAAATGATAAAGATGATCAAAACTAACTCCTACCATTTTAAAGTCAAATGCATTGAATTGTTTTACTTTATATAGAAGCATTTAAAATGTTGCCTTTTAACTGTGACAGTACTAGAAATATTACTCATGATAATTGGTTTTATAAATAGGATTTGACGTCGTTTAGGAAAGAATCATAGAAAAATGTTTAGGGAACCTAAGTTCTAGGCTTAGCCCTTCCATTAACCTGGCACCCAGCATTTGGCAGACAACTTCACCTCTCTGGACCAGTAGTTCTTTTTCAGTCATAGAGCCCATGCTTTTACGAGTTATTTCTTCTTTACTAGCAGCAGTTTAATTCATATTTTGTATCTTTCTTTCTTTAATAGTCTGATACGTACTTCTGCATGTCAATGCATTTGCCAATGGATGAGGAAGCCTTCGTGAGTAAGTATTAATTGGATGGTGTGGAGGGGTGGGCAGTTGAAGGAAGGGCAGCTATTGGAAATCAGTGAAAGGTTCTCTTTGATGGTTATGAGCATATTAATCTTTTCCTGTCAGTTTCTAAAAATGCATTTATAATGCCTAATGCAGAAACAAACCAGTGAGCCACTGAGAGACAAGATTACAAACTGTATCTGGAGAGACTTATGAGTAATAGTAGTTAAGGAGTTGCATGCAGATGTTGATGGCTCCCAATGCCATGTGGTCCCATTTGTAGAGTATTGGCTTTCTGTCTGTGGCTGGATGCTTAATTCCGCTCCACTCAACAGAGTCTATATACCTGCTGGTTCATGCTATAAATCGACTGCACTCAGAATCAACATTGGGGAATGTAAGATTTTACCTGTCAGACAAGTAGATGGATAGGAAGGAATGAAAGTAGGAGTGAATGAGAGAAGGAAAGAAGGGAAAGAGAGGGGGAGGGAGGGAGGACAGAAGGAACCTCAGTCCTGTTGTCTATATTATAGAATAAGAGTGCTCTTAAATGACAGCTCCTTCCCCAGCTGAGCCTTTAAATCAGGTAGAAAATGTGACAAAGCACCATCTGTTTTCATCTAGGTGGTTTTAATTTAAACATCCCTTATGACAGACATTTAACTGTTTAGGGAAGACATGTGATTGGCAAATTATTCATGGATTTGCCCCTGTCCCTTGTTTTTCTGCTTTGAGACGTTGATTTTGGAGAGAAAGTGATGGTAATGAGAGTTGTACTTTGTTCCCTTGAAACTAATCTTCAAGTGGGCTGTCTGAAATGGCTATTATATGAATTGTAAAATGTGTACAGTAGCCTTGGGGCCATCTGAGGATGAACTTTCATGAGGTGTTCCCCACAGGAAAATACATTATAGATCTTCAAAGCCAGAACAATGTGCATCTATTTTTTTCACACACTTTGGTGGCAATCGCAACAGAAAATACAACCTGTATCAACACTCTAAACAAAATTTGCTCCATAGTTAACTCCTAAAAATAAGTCAGACCTTGGGAAGTTGAACATTGCCTGAGTGATGTTCCTTTGTGTAACAATTGAACATTACCAGGAAAAAAGTTAGGAAGTATGGTGCTTCCAGATCCTGAACTTTAACTTTAAAGGGAGAAAAATAATTTAAGTTCCTAATTGTCGTGCTTTGAGTAACACCAAAAGTGATTTAGGATATAAATTCATAATTAAAATATTAACAGTAAAGCTTTCCTCAATTTCATGTCCACATATTCGATAGCTTAGGAGAAAATAATGTTTACTAATAAAAAGGAACTGTACCTGAAGTTTTTCTTTACTAATTTTATATTTTCTTTGTCCAAGTTCAGGAGTAGACTTTCTTCCTCCTGTTTTTGAAGAGAAGGCCCCTCTACACACCTGTATAAATATGGTAGTCGTGTTGTATTACAGGTCTCACATTAATAGGTTACTGGCTTGTTTCTGGAGGTAGTGGTAGTAAATGATTTCAGAGCTGGTGACTCTAAGGCCTATAAATATATATCCTGGAATGTGTTATTGCTCTCCTAATATAAATGTGTTTACTTTCACATAACTTAAAATTGAAAGTACAAGTCAATATATTCAGTCAAGAAAAATATTCACAGGAAACACATAAAGGGCTACATTACAACCAGGTGTTAAACATTTGTCCATTTTTCTTAGGCAACTCTCATCTAAGATTAAACTGTTTCCAGTTCTAGGATCCTTAAAGGATCTTATAAGAATTATAACTATTTTCAGTATTTCTTCTATACTTTATTGCTGGGAGGATTGCATGAATACTAAACATTTTGTCACCTGTTCAAAACAAGATTATTTCACCTTCGGTGTTAGTCCTTTAATATACTACCCCCAGGAGATTTGTGGTTACCGTTGTTTACATAATTCAACAACCACAGAAGTTTAGGTGTAGGCAAAATAGAACTGGAAAATTGAAAACCAAAGAGAAGTACCAACAATGATTTATATAAGGGAATAAGTAAGGAAAAATTTGCATGTATAATCTCATTAATTCTTAGGACAGCCCTGTAGGTTGTCCTATTTTATATAGAGAAACAGAGACAGGAACATCTGTGTCTGTGATTTAATCAGGTGCTAGGGCAATAGTTTGTCCTATTATAGGAATGCTTGTTCCTATAATCAGCCCACCACCAGCCATCGTTTACTGAGGACTTGCCAGACACTAAGATACTGAAAACTAAGCGTATTTAAGCCATTTTAGAGAAAAAGAAACAGAAGGTCAGAGAGGTTAAGAAGCTTTTACTATATATGTGCTCCCTACATGTATGCCATTTAAATCATAACAGATTTAGGTGTGGGGATAGTGATACAGGGGATAAAGGGAAGAAGTTATCAAATGGATAGAAGGAGCTGAAATACAGCAATCACACATCTCTGTCTTCCTCACATTAAAAACAATTATTCTTTCATTCCCTTACCTTCATTCCCTACTGGGAACACTCTGGTCAGTTCTGCCAAAAAGTAAAATAAACCTCAAACCATCTTACGAAATAAAACCCAATACACATGATGATTTAAACATTTGCAGAAGGCAAAGGGCTTGGATATACAGGTTATATGTTGGGAGGGTGATTATACATAGCTTATCCCAATTCCCAAAGTGAAAGTTTTAGTTGTTGGGTAACCAAGGCTTTTCCATGAATGAAATTTTGGCTTTTTTGTGTGTTGTCTGAAATTCTGGGGCTCAGGGTGCCTTATCATAAGATTAAATATGGTTAAAAATGAAGACTTGTAAACACCTATAAAACTTTGTTCATTTTTTTTAAGACACTTATCATTTTATACCTTCTGTCTTCATTATCTGTGCCCTTAAAATTTTCGAATGCCAGCAGGATATGTGCTACAGGATATGGTAGGGACTCAGTAATTGCTTGCTTATACATGAGTGGACCCTAAAAAAGTGTTTTGTTTGGCCATTTTATAAGGCAACATATTGAATAGTAGACAATTTACTCTTTTGAATTAAATTATACTCATTTGAATATAACGGAATAATTGTTTTTTAAGAAAGGCACTTGTTCATAAATTCAGCAAACTTAAAAAAATTTTTTTAATAGATATTTACTGGAGTATAATTGCTTCACAGTACTGTGTTAGTTTCTGTTGTACAACAAAGTAAACCAGCTATACATTTACATATATCCCCATATCCCCTCCCTCTTGTGTCTCCCTCCCACCCTCCCTATCCCACCCCTCTAGGTGGTCACAAAGCACCAAGCTGATCTCTCTGTGCTATGCAGCTGCTTCCCACTAGCTGTTTCACATTTGGTAGTGTGTATATGTCAATGCTACTCTCACTTCGCCCCAGCTTCCCCCCCACCGCCCCGTGTCCTCAAGTCCATTCTCTACATCTACGTCTTTATTCTTGCCCTGCCACTAGGTTCATCAGTACCATTTTTTTCTTTTCTTTTTTTTTTTCTTAGATTCCATATATATGTGTTAGCATACGGTATTTGCTTTTCTCTTTCTGACTTACTTCACTCTGTATGACAGACTCTAGGTCCATCCACCTCACTACAAATAACTCAATTTCGTTTCTTTTTATGGCTGAGTAATATTCCACTGTATATGTGTGCCACATCTTCTTTATCCATTCATCTGTTGATGGACATTTAGGTTGCTTCCATGGCCTGGCTATTGTAAATAGTTTAGCAAACTTTTAAAATTCTGCCGTGTGCCAGTTATTGGGCTAGGCAGTGGAGATGTAGTATGATACAAATTCAAGGAAATCACAGCCTGGCAGAATTCTAGAAGACAAGAATACAAATGTTACAACATATAAAAAGGACTTTCTTCTTTTGCTTTTCAAATTTCTGAAGAAAATTACAAAAAGACTGCTTATTAGGACTAAAACAACCTCTCTTGGTGGTGGTAAAAGCCAAAATTGCATTTGAGTAATTTATAATTTTTACACTTGTGTGACTAATTATGTAACTCATTTAAATAAATATATTTCTTAATTTTGAGAAGATACCATCACAATTATCATGGAATTTCATGTGCGTATGCCTGTAATATATACATATAAGCCTGTCCAGCATGTTTGATGTGTTTATATGTTAGCATTGAATTATTAAATATGAATTAAAGTAGGTGTTTGAGAAAAAACTATAATGAAGATAAGTATAATTTTCATATTCTGAACAAAATTATAGCTTTCCCTAGAGCACTGCTTTTGTTTGTTGTTTTAATAAAGAACCACAGAACTGGAATGGGTGAGGGTATGATAAAATCTACATTTGACCACTGAACTGTGTTGCTGTCTAAAAGGTGTTTTATAGACACTCAGAAGGATTGGCTGTGACAGCAGCCCACTCAGCCAAGAAATTTGACTGTCATCTTCATCCACTTGCTTTCCCTCACATGGATGACCAGTAAATAAATGTGTCTTTTCCTTAGTGAATGATGGCAGGTCCCTATCTATCAAATTGCACTATACAAATCAGATAGAAGCATTGAATTTAGAAATAGATGAAAATTAATCTAATGATTCATTGCTTTTCATTTTCTTGAACTTCTCTGTTGAATGTGAAACAATTCCTACTGCAGAATTGTACAGTTAGACTTGAATATTTCCAAATGTGACCTGTCTTAAACAAAGCACATGTTAAGGTGATGTTGGGATACTTCAGAAACTACAGAAGCAATCTGATTTTGATCATGCTTATGGGTCAGCTACATAACATGACTGTAAAGACCAAGGTCTGGCAGGGTTCAGTGCTCATTTATCCACATTTTACGGCTTTGACAGCAGTAAATAGAATGGGGTGTGTGTGTGTTTGTGTGTGTGAGTCCCCATCCCAATACAATCATTCTGTCACCTTTCTGCTTCCAATTAATTGACTGCATATACGTTCCCTTCTCTCTTCACCTAGGATTTTCTCCAACATGAATAATTTAGTCTCTGACTTCCACATGGCCGTTGGGTACCTCCCAGCAGCCACACTCGGAGGCTATTCTAGTTTCTTAGTGAAAGCTACTTGGAGAGAGCTGAACTAGCACCAATAAGATACACTGTACTGGAGGTCTCTGATGAGTGGCTAAAACCTCATTTGCTTGGTCATAATCAATAAGGAGAAGCTGTTGCTATACACTCTGTCTCAGCATATTTCTTAAATGTCCTCTATCCTTTGGTCACCCAAATACCCACATTTTCAACATGACAACCCCCCCCAAGCCCCCAGAGTTTTGTCAGGTAATAAAAAAGAGAAGAGGGGTAGGAACCATTTCATTACATTTTATGAAGCTGAGACTTAGGAATGTCTTCAATTCAATGCATCTAGAGGTCACCAAAAACTAACTGACATGTTGACAAAGCTGTTTTAATACAGTAATGTCAAAATGCCACCCCTCCCCACTCCCCAGAAAATGGCCAAAAGCCATTTTTGTGTGTGTGAGTATATGCAGTCAAAAACCCCCCAGAAAGCCCGGGGTTGGATCAGGTTTGATGTGTAAAACGTCCTTCAGTGTCTAGGGGTTCTTGGCATTTTGACAGTCATTCTGAAGTATCCATTTCAGCTATTTCAGTGGGGACAGTTTCAGTGGCCAACTCTCAAAAGACCAGTGTGAACTGTTTTAGTCAGAGAAAATTTCATGAGAGAGATGGCAGTGTTTGATCTGGGTCTGGGAAGACGGTCTATTTGGATCTGCAGAAGGAGGAGAATATTCCAGCTGCCAACCATATGAGCACGGAAGGAGCGTACTGGGCACACGCGTGAGCCTGGCCACTTGCTGGCTGCATGGCCATGGGCGGTTGTTACTCAGGCTCCTCTGTTTGAGGGGGAAAGGACCAGACTCATAGGGTTGCTGTGAGCAGTAAATGAGCCATGCACAGGGCAAGCCCTCAGTAAACGTTAGTGGTTATGGTTGCTAGGTGAGAAGGGCAGCCAGTGAGAGCCCAGAGTGTATGTTAGAGGTTGTCTTGTTGGAAATGTAGCGGAATCGGAGACTGCTGCGATATTCTGGAAAGGCAAGAGGGGAATGTGGATTTGATTCTGTGGGAAATTAATAGGGGGATATTACAGAGATGACATTACAAAAACAGGGCTTAATGAAGCTTATGCTATTTTATCTTGCATAGTCTGGCTGGTAAAGTCTATTTATTGACTGTTTAGTTGGTTCTGACATATACCAGAAAGTTCCATTTTAAAAGGTATTTCATCTAGAAGTTTAATTCTTTTTGTGCTGAAATTCCTTTATTCAGCGGTAAGGATTATTTCACTTGAAATTTGTGTTCAATTTATAGCCTTGCTTGGGTGTCTTATTTCTTGGTTAATTTGGCAACAGCAGCTTAAAGTCCTCATAAACCACGTTAAGGATTCTTTCTGAATTGTATATCATTGTCCAAGCTAGCGAGAGCTAACGACAACTTTTCTATTAAACTTTCTGATTAAAAATGTTCAAGCAGAGTTCTTTATTTTAGTGTAGAATTGCTTTATGGTTTGCAGAAAGCCGGCAGAAGGTAATATAATATGCCATTGCTGTGGGTTTTCAACATGCAGCCAAATGGACTCCGCTGCTGTGAGCTTTACATTTGTCTGAACTTTTCTTGCCCAACTGCAAGATTGTGAACATTAAGGTTGATCATAGCCTACGCTTAAATTGCAATTTAGAGCATTATCTTCAGTTCCTATGAATGGTTTCTGAAGTATAATCTTTATTTTTTGGAAATAAAGAAATATTTATGGGAGTGATGTTAAGATTGGGGAACTGATAATTTTTTAAAAATTATGACAACTCTTTTACATTATTGTTCCTTGAACCTTACACCTCTCTATTTTCTCAATATTGAAAATGGCTTGAAAGCACTAGGATTATTAGAAAACGTACTCTATCACAGACATGAACATACCAGAGGTTCCATTTGTATGCTTGCTTCAGACCTCAGCCCTAAAACGATTTTAGGTGATACAGCTAAAACTGCCTGACGTAATGTACAGTTCCAATGATCTCTTTTAATAAAACAATTCTAAAGGATCAACTAATTTTTGCCTTCAGAAACATTTATAAATTCGTTTTAAAAGAAACCTTGTTTTTACTGTTTACTCTGTACATTTAAAAGAGCTATACAACCTAAATTAATTAAGTTGAGTAAACTCTGATATGCTCACGTAATAGAATATATTCAGCCACTGCCACTGAAAATGTTGACTGTTGTCAGAATCACCTCTGATTCACCTTTGAAATTTTGCGAAGACACACTTGCCTGGAACAACTTTTGGAGATTCAAATAAGATATTGATGGGGGAAGGGGCAGGACTGATCTAGGATTGACCCTGAGCACTTGTATTTTTAACAAACTCCATAGGATAATTCTAATGCACAGCACTAGCTGAAAAGTATCATTGACAAAAAATGTTTAATAACATGTAAAAATATCCACAGTATATGAAATAAGCTGTTTACTGTGTGTAATATGATTCCACTAAGAAGAAAAAAGAAATAAAGTTAACAGTTTTCTCTGATGATATATATAGGTAACAATTCAGGAGTGCCTAAATTTTGGAGATTCAAACTTGCATTTGCAAGTCAGTTCTTTTTTATTCGATAGGTTAATTATCCATGGTCTGTAGTATTTCTTTACTGCCTTCCTTTGGCTAAAAAGGGTGTTCCTCCCATTTCCAGTGGTATTTTGGGGTTGGTTATATGTGTACATAGATATCTCCTAAATTGCATATTCCTACACTTGACTATGTGAGTTCTTTGAAATATTTCCACATCCTAGGTCTGGCAGATACATCAAAATTTGACATGCAGACCTGGATATCCACTTGGAAGGGAAAAATGGAGAGAAAGCCAAGTGCTAAATGAAATTCTCTCCCAGGTCACATTTTTAGAAAATTTTATGGCCCTGATTGTAGTCTGATGTTAGCTAAAAGAGGCCATAAATCCTGAACAAGCTCATGCAGTTAGAACAAATTTTGCTTAGAACTCCAGAAAATAGACCTAGTTATCTCTCTGCTCAATATGTCAACCACACATGTACTTTCAAGTCTTTCATTTCAGATGACATTATTCTTCGAGAAATCCTCCAACCTATGCACTTGCAGTATTGTCACATTTCCTTTAATTAATGTGCTTGAGTCACTATTTCTGGAGTCTTAGTCCTTCAAAAGTATTTGGTTCCCAGGACTCACTCGCACTTACTTGCCTATAAAATTTTCCCTGGTCTTATCCATCAGGCCATCTGAACTGCTAACACCCATTGAGGCTGAAGAACCATTTCCACTTAAGCAACTGCCATCTTATTATTGAGTTAGAAGAGTCAGTGGCACGTTTAATCTTATTGGATATAGTACACCCTTGCATTCTCGCAAGGCTGTGGTTTTTGCCTGTTTGTCACCATCCCAAGGCTGCCTTTGTTTATTCTGCCTGTCAGAATCGCACACTTAAATGCAGTTGTTTTCATTATTATCCTCTAGCTCCCTTCCCCTTGGATCCTTTATTTCTTTTGGTGTATGATGGGAGAAAAAGAAAGAAGGGGGAATTTAAGATGTGATTTTTAAATATTTTTCCATATTATATTTTGTGTAATGTTGAAATCTCTAGCATAGTTATCTGTGTATCCTGTGCTCAGTGGACATTATTCTTATTCCCTAGGGGTGGGGTCTTATTTTGCAAAGGCAGGAATAATAAGTAGGAGTGGTACAAACCCAGGAAATGGACCTGTCAGCCTAATCTTTTCCCAGTTGACCTCTGCCCACTATTGGCAGCAGGCCCTTCAGTGAAATTGTCCAAGTCCTGCTTTATCTTTGCTCTATTTTATGGCATCTACTGTTTGGTTTAGATTTACATTTTGATATGACATTTCTTTTGCTGGACGTGTTTTTCATTTCAACTTGCAATGAATTTTACTTTCAGTTACAATTATATGAATAGTTTGATACTATACTCTTTCTTTAGGAGATGAAAAAGATGGTTAGTTGTTTGTTTTTACTCTATACCAATAATTTACTTGGCATTTAAATTAGATCTTGAGTTTCTGGAGGAATGTATGAGTCAGTGAGAATAAGTTTTTATGAGAGGGAACTTTGAGAGATTTTCTTTTACTACCACACTTAAAGATATTGATTTCTTTCTCACTATAGAAACTAAATTAAACACATGTCTACTAAGAGTTCACTGTGGAACAAATAAGTGGTTCTTAAAATAGTATGTCAGAAGAAGAAAAAAAAATCAGAAAATGGCTAGAGAAGTTATACTTTGAATAATGTTTGCCCTCTACAAAGGACAATGAGAAGATCCTCTTGCATAAGCAGGAGCCCAAGCAAAACTTTTGGCTTTCCTTCCTAGTGAAAAGCCACAGAGACTGTATGTTGTTGTCTTCATGATCTATTCTTCTCCCAATAGGTCTCTTCTCTGTCCTTACCTGAATCTTTTGCTTAATATTTGACTTTTTAAATTTAATGGTAGCCCACTCTTCTTTCAAAAAGGTTTTTGCTTTGTTTCACAACAGTACACACACTGCATTAATATTAAAAAAAAAAAAAAAGAAAAAAGAACCCAAAACACTGTTCTCCTACACAGACCCTGACAGCTCAGGGCTTTCCCTAAAACTGTCCTGAGCCTTAGCTGTGGTTCCTACTATCACCTTTGGTGCTTTTGTTTACCCTCATGCCTTCAGGGTTCAATTTTTGAGTGATTCCCAAATATGTAATTCTCTGATCTCTTCCTTGAATAAGAGTTACGGAATTCCAATCTTCTGCTGGATCATTACACCTGGATTTTTAGCTGACACCTCGAACTCACATTGTTTTTCATCCAACAGTTTAATTCTGGATAAAATGCACGTGGCCATGTTGATTTATTACCAAAATTCCCAGAATGATTCAATCATGGGAAACCTATTAATATAATCCACCCATAATCAAAGAATCTAAGGGGGATGGGAACCCTACGATCATCTACATAGGTTCTGAAAAAGCAGAGGAGCCAGCCTCTCACTTGACAGTCCCTCATAGACTGGCATAGGGATATATATTTAAAAAAAAAAAAGAAAAGAAAGAGTGGGAGGTAGATTTAATCGGACCAAAAAGTTATAGACATCCATAGAATGATAGAAGCCATTTGATAAAAATGAATATAAGGGGCTTCCCTGGTGGCTCAGTGGTTGAGAATCTGCCTGCTAATGCAGGGGACACGGGTTCGAGACCTGGTCTGGGAAGATCCCACATGCCGCGGAGCAACTGGGCCCGTGAGCCACAACTACTGAGCCTGCGCGTCTGGAGCCTGTGCTCCGCAACAAGAGAGGCCGCGACAGTGAGAGGCCCGCGCACCGCGATGAAGAGTGGCCCCGGCTCGCCGCAACTAGAGAAAGCCCTCGCACAGAAACGAAGACCCAACACAGCCAAAATAAATAAATTAATTAATTAATTAATTTTAAAAAAATGAATATAAGATAGCAAATTGCATCACATACCAAAATAAATGTAAAGTGAGTAAAAGACAAAGGCTAGGTACTCCCACCTCTGGGCCTTTTCAATTTGCCTCCTTAGAAGAATGATCCCCTGGGAGGGTTCTGGAAGGCGGGAAAGAAATCCCGCACTCAACTTGAGAGCGAGCCTATGGAGGTAGAATCCCTCTTCCATTTCTTTTGTAACAAATTTAGGCTTGGTAATGATATGATTTTCTATGATTTGGGAACTATTGTAATTTCTAATTGTTTCTTTCCTTCCAAAGTGTCTTCTTCAGTTTCCTAGGCTTACTATATTCTTTGGTAACAGAAAACGAAGCCTCAAGTTATATCAAGTCCATTTTCCAGCTAACCTCTGTTTGTTGGTTGTTTAAATAGCAGTGTGAAAATCTCAAGATGTGATTTTTAGGCTTTAAATTCTTATTTTCAGTGCAGTAAATGAAAGGCTTTTTATTTTCCATGGAAGTTGGGAGTCAAGATGGCTCACAGTAGGCACCTTGTGTTTTCTGATCAGCCACACTATGCAAGCCATGGTGCTATAGTTTGATGTAGAACATCTTCTATTTTATAAATACATATGTCTCAGATACATATTTCAGCAATAAAAGGTGTTTTATTAATTTTATCAAATAGACAAAAAGAGCTAAAAGATGCAGTTTTGCACACACCCAAGACTCAAGATCATTTTAGACTATTTAACATTTTTATGTGTAAAGGTGACTTGAAAACTGCCCGGTTGGGCAGCATTTTGAATGTGGACAAAAGGGGATGAGCCACACCCAAACCAGGAAAGAAAGCTCATGCTCGGTATTGATCATACTAAATGATATAACTTATCCCTGATTTTTCTTTGTTCTACCTCTGAACTGACTTTCGTTTATTTTAATGTCTTTCAACCACTATTATTAGGACAAAAAGAGAAATGACAATGTGTAAGTTTCAGTTTCCCTTTAACAAGTGCACAGTACTCATCCAGGACATTTTTCTTCTTGTGTATTTTTGTAAAGATACATTTTCCACTTTTCTTTTCTTTTCTAGTAACTTGTTTCTCCATATCACAATCCAGTGGCTGCTGTTATTTTAAGATGGTAATAAATTTGTGTTCTGAATCCTTTTGCTTATGTTTTGACCACTCACTGTGGCTTCTGTTTCAGTGCAATGTTGTGCAGTATTGTATGGTGCTCAGAACTCTGCCGAATTCTGGAAGGAAATATATGGTGAATACGTAGCCTGGAGCTTTCATGTTATACCCACACAATGCTCTCATCACTTTAAAAGGGGGCTTTCATTAATGTGTGTGTGTGGGTATATCTGTAGTTTCAGCCTATTATTTTCTCTTCTGTTATATAATAGTTTATTATCCTACTAAATTAAATTATCAAATCATGTTCATCTTAAGGAATAAGATAATTTATACAACCAGCGCATCCTGTCATAAGAGCATCAAAATATCTTTGTTATACAGCTACTTGAAATGTTGAATGCTGGGGTCTCTTGTGACACTTGTGCACAGAAGTATAACTTGTATTGACGATCATGTATCATTTTCTCTTAACAGTTGACTTCAAACCCCGTGCCAGCATGGATACTGTCCATCATATGCTACTTTTTGGATGCAATATGCCAGCGTCCACCGAAAATTACTGGTAAGGGATGGGTTCATAGTACAAAGGGGTGAGAAAATGTGTTTTTTATAAGTACAAAGTGCATCTCTGCAGGTATTTTACAACTGATTAATAAATAGGCAGAACATTTCTTTTTTAGAAAACAATATTGTTCTTTTGCATCACATAGTTATCATGGGTTGATTATCACAGTTATTTAGTCTGCTATGGAACACAACCATCAGTCTTTGTCACTGACTTTATAAATATACGTCTGTTGTCATAGATAGTGTGTCAAGGTGGAGACAGCTTGTGAAGAAAGATTGAAATTGAGATAATGGATACTCTGATGTTTATTTCTTTAAGTTCATGATTCAACCCAAAGAGCACCACGGATCTGTTCACTGAGTACTCTTTTATCCCGGACATTGTGCTAGGTGATCTGTATATCCCATTTAAAATGAAAATTAAAATTTAGCCTAACGTCTTTGCAAAGATGGTATGATTGTCCCCACTTTACAGGCAAGGAGTCTGAAGCTCAAAGATTCAGTGACTTGCTCAAGGTAACAAGCTGGTTGGTGTCACACCAGGATTGAACCCTGGGTTGTTTGATTCCAAATCTAAAGTTATTTCTCTTTTACCACAGTGCCTCCCATTTATTCAAGTAACAGTTGCAGTTTTAGAATTTAATCACTGCAGTGAATCTTAATATCATGTCTTGAACCATCAATAAACATCTATTAAATGCCTGTTATATGCCAGAACTGCAGCAGGTGCTGTGGGATGTTCTAGGATAAATAATTTTCTACCCCCCAGAAGCTTACAGCATAATTATGGCTTGAGATCTTCCCTTTCATTTTATTCTTTGGTAGTTCGTGAAGATCAGTGATCTTTGAAAACAGCCGTGTGTTTTAAGCCTCATCTTTTGCACCTGTAGGCAGAATCACTGTTACATATTTAACAATCCAGAATGACTGGTGTGTCCTGCTTTGCACTGGAAAGGGATCTGTTCTGTGGTCCTGCCCCTGCATAATCATGTAGACTGATAGACCTTTCTCTGTGCATCCTAATATTCATCAGGCTGATTCGAGGCATGCAGCGACTGCTTTCTAGTCATTTTTATAATAAACAATTGTAATATGTATTTGGAAGTGTTAAAAGCACAGGGCAATTAGTGGAAATCTCCATGGACCAAGTACCATCAAAGCATTTGTTAATAGGCTTAAGTTATTTGATGAAAGGGGCGTATCACATGGGAACCCAGCTCACATGACTGGGTTTATATAAAAATGGAGTCAGCAAATCACAGTTAATACCCTTTGATATCAACATTCCTGTTTTTGCTCTTCAGTAAATTTTTGTAAATAAAACCCTGGCATTAAAAGATTATTCTGTGACAGCCTTTTCTGAATCTTATTCAGCAAATCACACATTTTGGTCTTTATGTTTTAAAAATATTTCTTGTGAAATTAGCAATATTTACCTTTGAACTAGAATTAGTGAAAATGGCTAGAGGGAATGTAAGCTTTTAAAACCTGCTTTAGCAGATTCTCTTGGTTCAAGAGAATGAGTGAAAAAATAAAACATCACTTAAATGTTATTATGGCCCTAATTGTTAAGAAAAATTATATAAAATGAACTAAGCGTAGTTCACCGTTCTCATGTTAAGGGAATATCAGAGCAAACACATTATGTTGCCTCCTTTAAAATATTAATATTCTTAATATACTATTTTGAAATTAAGTTTGTAAAATATATTTCCAAAAGACTTACAGGTTGGGGAAAGAGAGAATTCAAAGAGAAATGTGAGAGTGAAAACAGCAATTTTGAGTAAAATAATTGCTACACGTATTTTTTTTGCTAAAATTACTACTTGAAAGACAGCATTATAGAGTGAACGTGTAGCTAACTGTCTAGATTCCATGGGTAAATTATTTATCCCATGTGGGCTGGCCTTGATTTTTTCATTTTAGCAAGGGACTAGCACTAGATCATTTATAGAACTCCTCTGTGCTCTAAAATTCCATAATTCTATGAATATAAATTGCATACAAATGCTGAGTCAGATTGGAAAGACATCTTTATTAGGAGTTGGAGACATGAGTAAGTTGCACTTGTTAATACCTCACCTCAAGCAGACAGGCCACTGTGTTTTGCCATTGAGTTGCATCACTGAATAATTAGAATTCTTAATGACATTATACCCATGTCATTTTGTTTATTTTTTAAATTATTTTATTTATTTTCTTTATTTTTTTTCTGGCTGCGTCAGGTCTTAGTTGTGGTACGTGGGATCTTTGTTGAGGCATGCAGGATCTTTCGTTGTGGTGCGGGCTCTTCATTGTGGCGTGTTGGCTTCTCTCTGGTTGTGGCACGTGGATTTTCTCTCTCTAGTTGTGACGTGTGGGTTCCAGGGTGCGTGGGCTCTGTAGTTTGCAGCACACGGGCTCTCTCGTTGAGGGGTGAGAGCTCAGTAGTTGTGGCGCAGGGCTTAATTGCCCTGCGGCATGTGGGATCTTAGTTCCCCGACCAGGGATCAAAACCACGTCCCCTGCATTGGAAGGCGGGTTCTTTACCGCTGGCCACCAGGGAAGTCCCTATACCCATGTCATTTCAAATGGATTTTTAAAATCTGCCTTGCAGCACATATTCCCTGTTAATCTATAGAGTAGTTATAATCGACTTTATAACCGTACACCAAGGACAATAAGCTTTTGAGCTTTTAACCAGCTCAAAGTGTTCATCTAACATTTAAAAGTAGGGTCTTTTCACTACATATATAGGATCTGTTCAATATGCAAACTAGTAAATGTACATTAAGTAAAACTGTTCCAGTGACCTGGCTTTCACAATCCAGCCTTATTCTCCATTTAAAAATGGGATAGGCTTCTTATCCCCCAATATTTGGCAAAATCCATGCCTCTTTAAAGCATTAGAGCTCACAGCATATTTCATGGGCTGAACTTTTCAGTTGCTTCACAGAAGCATCCTCTACTCCCTGCCCCCGATGCCACTCAGGCTCAGCCCTGGAGACAGTCAGCGGATGTTTTCCAACTGCTTAGCCTCTTATCCTCCCACCTGAATTATAACAAAAATCTATCAGTGTCAAAAGCCTTGCATTATTTTTCTGCATTGAGTCATGGACTTTATCACACTCATTCTGTAGTTGCAAATCTATTCTTCAGTTGCTCCAAGATATAGACAGTACTTAAATGAAGATTCCCAGACTTTCACATATATTTTTGGTTATGATACCAGTAGTGGCTTTTGATGTGTAAGAATATCAAGAAATCATTCATACCCTAAGGAAATCATTTTGAGAATACAAAGCTGTTTTAGTGAAAGAAGATAAAGCAAAGAGGATATTTTAACACCATGATGCGAATAAAAATTCACATTTTAAGGCAAGACAAGAAAAATTTAAACATAAATTTTTTCTCTGCCCTTTGGCCTCCTCCCTCCCCTCTAGTGTGCATTGTGCATCTGCATTATGTGTTAATCATACCTCCCCAATGACAGAAATATCTGGTAAAATCATAAAGATCAATTTTTCTTCTTCTGGCAACAGCCGTGTACTTCTTTAGAAGATAACATTCCTTCCTCAATCCTGTCAGGGCTCACGATGACCCACCACTCACCTTGTACGTGCAGACATCTTTGGTAAACCTTATGTACAGTGGCAATTATCATTTTCCTTAACGATAGAGATTGGTGCAGAACTGACTGGTCAGACAATCTGGGAGATGCTGGGCTACACCTAGTGTAAGTCCTTAGCTTAAATACTCACCTATGACCTTATTCATGTCACTAGCAATATTATTTGTATTCTGCCTATTTTACAAGATAATTGTTTCTTATGCTACCAAATATATGACTGAGCCTCAGATAAAATTAATGATGATTAGGCGACTTGAAACCATTGACCAAATATATAGTCCTATAAGATCAATGATTGTAATAGTGTAACTCCAGATATGGGAAAAAGCAACAAGAGGAAACCATATCCTGAACCATAACAGCTTCGTAAGACAGATGGTCCAGAGGCTTTTGGCCACTGTTAACAGGACCCAGTCCAGTAATAGCACATTGAGTGGCCTATCAACAAAATATTTGCCTGGTCTGGGAATGAGCATCCCTAGCAACATGGGACAAATTGGTCACGAAATGCCTCCCAAACTTTGGTCAAAATTAAGACTGAAAGAGAAGGAATTGTAAGATAGAAAATGTTGCCCACCATCCAGTTCTACAAGAGTCAAGCCATTAGCCACTGCAGTTGCTGACCTACAGTACACCCTGAAAGGAATTCAGGGTGAAGGTCACGATGAAGCACTTTGTGCTCTGGGAAAACTGGCAAAACTGGCTCTCAGATAGACATTTTCAGGAGAAAATTTTATGAACTCAGTTTCTTGCATCTTCCCGTAGTTAGAAAGGCATTAAAACCATTAACTAAGATGTCTGTTCCTTGTGACTAACAGCAACCTTCTACTGAGATGTGTGCTTGATTGCACATACTCCCTGCACCAAAATCACGTATATACCGACCTTTTCCAAACAGTTCTCAGAGCTCTCTGAGAGACTGTCTCCCAGCTTATAAACCTCAGTTTGGCTCGAATAAAATTTTCCATTTCTTTCTTAGATTCACTATTGATTAATTTTTTGTTGTTGACAACCAAAGCGTCAAGCTCAGATTTCCTCTCTTTTCTGTTTGTTAGCTAGGATTTCCCCGTTTTCACTTTAGTTTTCTGTTTTCATTGCCAGCAAGTTGGCAAATAGGTGTGTGTCTGTAATAAACATTTTTTTCCCCTGAAATTATGAAGTTATACTTCATCCCCTGTCTTCAGGCAGCACTTTTACTATGACGGCAAAGAGCTATTCTGATGATGCTTCACTGTGGTGCTGCCCTCCTTGGCTCTTTGTAATTGCCTCTCTCTACTGTTCATTAAAATATACTTACAGTTATATTAAGTTCACGTGAAAATAGTAGACACAGCGTGAAGCAGTTTTCATTATTTAGTCATTTTAATTTTAAAGTTTTTTTTTTTCTTCCACATATTCCATCCAGTCTTTTGTGTCTCGTTCCAAATTAGCAGCTCACACTGGTAATGTGTCTAGTTAATTATATGCATGTGCATTTAAATTGCATACATTGATGTGAACCTTTTAATATACTGTGGGGTGGTCCCTTTCTAGTTAGAGTGGGCCTGGTGCTCAATTCTAAATTAACGGACCTCTCGAGGATGCGAATAAGGACCAGCTGATGGAAAAGCAGCAGCTCTGCTGGCCCATGTCAGGAAGGCAGCAGTACCTGTCAGATTAAGCCTCATCCCTTCTTTCCCAGGCTTTTAAAGGAGGAGATAATTACTGCATCTAGGCACCAAGGGAAAGTAATAGCACCAGGATTGGAGCAAGCATAGCAATAGCACGATTTGTTGGACTCCATTTGTGCTTTCAGACTTAAGTCAAGGTGTAGCAGTTCTAAGTTCCCCCAGATTTGTTGGCTGAATATGAGCCATAACTGAGCAGATGCTCTTTGTGGCTTTTTGGAGTCAGTAGGGAAATGAGGTGCTGAAAACTAGGTAATTTAGATATTAAAAAATTTATTCCTGCTCTCCATGAAAATATGGTAAGTTTTAGGAGACCTTGGAAATTGAAATATCCATTTATCTATTCAATGAATACCTTTCTTTATTCTTACTGTAACAAACATTTTTTTAAAATAATGAGTGGTTAGCTACTCAGAGTTTCAAGCTTTGAAAATCATAGTTTTGTTTATACACATTGTTTTGGCATTTGGAGTAATTCTGGAGCACTTTCTCTTTGTGACGTGAGGTTGTATAGTCTTATACACTTTCTATTCTCCTGAGCACAGAGCTTAGGGCTTAAGGCAACTTATGACTGCAAGCCCCAAGATTGTGTGTTTACAATACTGGGTGATTAAATTGAAGGGGCTTCTTCTGTATTACGTCTTGTACTTTGACGAAATCTATGCAGAGCTAAAATTATTGTTTTCAGTCTTATTAATTAATATTTGATTTGGAAACTATTTCTAATGATGCTTATGACCAGCTACTGTTTACAGATCTAAGGGGGCTTCTACAGGTTGTTGAATCTTTTTGAAAAGAAGAATCCCAGCTGGTTAAATGAGGCTGTTTCCAGCTGTTCTAACTTGGAATCATTCTCAAGCTAAAGCAGTAGTGCTTTACCATCCTATGAAGCTTTAGCTAAGATCCCTTTCAACTGCTTCTATTTATTAACCACCTGCTGTGTCTTTTTAAATGCCACTGTCTTCACAGGGTTACAGATGCTGATGAGGGGAAAGAGAAAAGTAGCTAAAACATATAAATATATATAAATATAAATATATATATATAAAGAGAGAGAGAGGCCTGTATGTGAGACACCCTGCTTGGTTACTCATTTAAATGACTTTTTTTTTTTTAGGGTGATGTTACTTTGCAGAAAAGTCTACAGCTTTGTTGCCTCCCTTATGATGATAATGATTCTTTGGTTGAGAATGGTATTTGCATACACTGCCTTTATGCACCCTCTCCACATCCTAGCTACCTGTCATCCATACACTATACAGCAAGATTCACAGCATGTCTTCTGCAATCCCCTCTGTTTCTTCTGCCGTAATGAAACTTCTAAAGTTTAACATACATAACATCCTTGTCAGTATAAATAAAAGTAACACACTCTCCAAAATCTGTGATATCCCTTGTTCTAAGCACTATAAAATGTGTCTTTGAGTGTAGCAGCAAAGTTTAGACATGAATTACTGCTAGGCTAAAGTTAATTGCATCCATTTCCTTTTTCTCCTTTAATATTGTAATAGATACATATAATTATATTGCATATCTGAATGGTATAAAGAATCTTCATTCAAATACAGTTGGCATCTTGCTCTAACTTCTGGTCGCCAATGATCATATTCCTTGTCTAAGTTTTAGGTGCCTGTAATAGAGGTGTTGATAGGAGTTCCTTAGCAACTGACCAATTCTCAGTGGACTAGTGTCAACTTTAATAAAATAGAATGGCATGGTTGTAACCATTTTGAGAGTTTAAACAGAAACCAGCATTACATAATTTTGAACATTATTATTTTCTCACAAGACGAGTATTTATGTTAAATAGGATGGCAGTGTTATAGCACAGTGCTATAACATTTAATGTAGAGCCAGAACTTTGAAATCAGAGCATCTTGGGTTCAAATCTCAGTTCTACTACTTGATAGTTGTAATAAACATTGGTCAAATTATTTAATCTGTATTGGTCTGTTTCCTCATCTATAAAATGGGACTACTAATCTCGCCTGATTGGACCATCACAAAGAGTAAGTGAGGGGATGTCAGTAATATGGTTGGTGCAGTGCCTGGCACGTAGAGGTACTTAATAAATGGTAACTATACTCTTTATTCGTTTATTAATAAGGTATTTATTAACCATCCACTACGTACCAAGGGCATTCTTAGGCATTGAGAATTTGGTGTGAACAAAACAGATATACCTTCTGCTGTTGTAGACTTTAGAGCCTCTCTAGTCTGTTGGTGGAGAGGGGTAGGGTGGGGAGTGAGAAGGATGCCGCAATATTGTGGTGCTATTTTTCCGGCTGGTGCCTTTTAATCACCTCTCCTATTTAGCTTTCCCATTAAGTATCCTTCTAATTACTATGTTAATGCATGCACATTGCATTGAAATTCACATAGGATTTGTCTGAATTGGGAAATGTGTTCTATGGGTTTATAGAGCAGTTAATGAAATTTGAATACCTGACTCACGCTGGATGTCATTTTGAAAAGTAAGGACATTCCACATATGCCATTGATTTTTATGTGTGTTTCTTAAAGAAACTTTCTGACTTTGGATTAATTTTCCTGTGATTCTGTTCGACGCTTAATGCATTAAAATTGGAATTTAAGACTGTACAGACTTAACTTTAGGGCATGACAATTTTATTAAAACAAGTTTTTTCAGACCAAAGAAGAAATGACTTATCAGTTCTGATTTTCTCTGAGTAACCTTGGGTTTTAACTAACCTTTCACAGATAGAACCAGAGGAGTACTTTAACAGTCAATCATGCTCTATTTGGATAATTCAAAATGACAGGCTAGCACTTTTCAGAGCTTGGCATAGTCTGGAAATAATTCATGCCATCTGAATGGTTTCCCCATGGATTAGAGGTGAAAAGGTTCTATAGCAAAGGTCCAAGAATCCAGAGTAGTTTTATTTTCAAATGTTAATGCTCATCATTTTTGTTATGAATACTAAGAAACCACTAGGGAGCTATGTGAATCTTTTCACAATTAATTGGCTTAATCTAGACGAGCCTTTAGGGGAAGCTGCTAGAATTATAAGAATAAGAAACCTGGTCGATGAGGCCTGAAATTACAACAGCCGTTGATCAAGGGTTACTTTGCTTCCTAGCCTTAATACTCTTCTTCTCAATTAGAATAGTAAAGATTCTCACTATTTTTACAGGACACTGTTTGGAAAGCCAACATATGCCATACTGTCTTTATTCTGTTGGTCATTTTATGTGGAGAAAATGTGATACTGTTTCCAGTTAAAATGGGAAATGGAAATTTGAAAATGAAAAGATGCGGAGAGTTTATCCAAATGTTCTTTGCCACTCCTTTATGTTATCCATTGTCGGACTCATTTCTCTTGGCCTCTTGTTTTTCCTCTTCACTTGGTCCTCTCACTCATTAAGTTTTAGAATGAGTCTCAATATCCCAGGGCCCTCCAGTGAGTCATCGTTTACTCAGCCTTGAGTTTTATACAATTTTTTTTTAAATTATAAAACAGGATTTTAAAATCAAATCAAAGTTTGCTTTTGGAGCTCTTCTTTTACCAGACCTGACGAAAGCATGAAACATTGTCTCTTCACAAATAAGAACTTATTTTATCTAAAACTTGATTTTAGAATTGCATACTCGAATTGCAACTTAGTTCAGGTATGATAGTAATCATCAAAGCTGATCTTCATATAATACCATGAAGTCTCCGCCTATAAGTCAGTCTCATGAATAGAGATATAAGGGAGTGTGACAGCCAGAGCTTTGAATCATGGCTTGGCTGTGTGACCTTTTGAAAGTTACTTAAAGTCTCTGAGCTTATTCAGCTGTAAAGTATAACCTACTTGCAGTGTCCTGTGAGAGTGAGTATGAGCTTATTTGTACAGAATTCCAGGCAAATGATAGTTCAAATTTATTGTCATTTAATATTTTAGTTAAAACTTTTTAACTAAAATTTTTTTAAATGTTATACTTGACAGTACAATAAAACTTAGGCCGATTCAATTATTTAAGTGTTTGTATATAAAAAGTTAAAAATGTATTTAGAAGTTAACTTCCCCAAACATTTCTTAAATATTTACTAAATGCCAGGCAGGGCTGCAGGTGCTGGGAGTACAGGGTGAAAGATATGACCCAAACCTCAAAGTCTACACAGTCTGGTTGGAGAGGAGATAAGCAAGCTGATACTTAGGATGCGTGCTATGGTTAAAGAATGCAAGTTGGGTGGGACGGGCATCAGAGAAAGCTTCCCTGAGAAGGAAGACTTGAAGTGAATCTTGAATGAGACGGTGAGAACAAGGTTGTCAGGCAGAGAGCTGGAGAAGGGGTTTTCCAGAAAGAGAACAGTGGAGAAGAGAGAGGTTAGAAACTGGCAGCAACTTGGCATGACTGAAAAGGGTTTTTTTTTTTCTGGGGATATAACAGGGGCCCAGATCATAAAAGCCTCACGTGTTATACTACAATGTTTAGATTTTATTTTGGTGTTATTTTTGGGAAGCATTTGAAAGAATTTGTGCCAGCAAATGACATAATCAAATATGTAGCTTAGAAAATTTTACTAAACCAGTTTTCTCTGTTATGTTTCATTCTGGTTCTTTCTAGTCATACACTGAATTGACTTCCATATCAGAGGAAGCAATTATCTTGTTTAACCTAAGACTGTCATCACATTGCTGTTAAGCACTTGTATATTTATGATCTTTGTGGAAAGCTATGAAAATTGCCATCAAGATCTTTAAATTTTAGTAGCTCACAGCAGTGAGATACCAAGTTCATCGCATCTGACAATCTCGTTTCTTAAACTATTATAGCACGAGGCCAAGGAGGGAAGTTCTGCTTTTGGGTACTGTCCAATACCCCAAGCCTTTTAGCACACTTGGCACAAGGATGTCACAGACATTTGTTCCAATGCACGCGTCTCACATGCTAATGATCCTGCATGATAAGTATATCGTTTTTGACAGTGAACAGTAAGAAACCACTGGTTGATGTGCTTTACATTGCACATTACCCAGTTTCTTTCTACAGCCTGATTTAGAGAAGCTAGAGCATTTGCTAAACATAACCTTAGAGGGACCTCCTGGTTCCTGGCCCTTTTACTCAGGTGCATAACCGTTGTCTGCACTTACTGCCTATCCTCTCCCACCACTTCTGGCTGTAAGCAGGAATCATATTAGGAGTCCCTGCCTCTGACCTGGCCTGGGTGTTCTCCAGGTTTCTAGGCTCAGTTTCTCCAGGTTTCTAGGCTCAGTTTCTAACGTGTTTAGGAAGCTGCCACGGTCTGCCTTCACTTCCCTTCCAGGCCATGGGCAATGCACTTTTTCTCCTGTGTGAGCCAAGCTCCCGGCCAAGAAGCTGTTTTTGTCCTTGTCCTTGACGGTCCTCAGACCTTTCAGATCTGCCTAAACTCCTGACCCTGACCTTGCTTGGTGCCACTTTCTCAAAACACAAATATATAAAAGCAACATGAAAATGTCACCCAACAGTGTTTTGAACAAGTCAAATTATATGACAGAACCAACTAAGAGATGTAGTGTAATGGGGAAAAACTGTGTGGTTTGGAGTCAGACAGCTTACCATTTGTGAGATTGGATCTACCATATAGATACCAACGTGCTAGTTACTGTGCTGGGTGCCTTACACGTATTACCACCACCACTCCCCATCAGAGAGGTTTCCACACACAAACTGGGCCTTTGAGGGCTGATGTACATGTCCAAGATACACAGCTATTAAGGGGAGGTTGTGGGATTCAACTCCAGATATGTCTTTCTGCCTGTGCTCCTTTGACCATATAACACTGCCTCTCAACAGTGAGTCTTTAGATAAAGTGAATGTTTTGTTAAATAATGCAGAACCCTGGTATAGTGCTTTGAGGTTCCTGAAGTGCTTTCATTTCTATATCATTTACTTTATAGAACAACTCTGTGAAGTAAGTATAACTATCCCTGTTTTACAAGAGAGAAAACTGAGGCTCTGTAAGATTAAGTGACTTGAAACAATTTATAAATGGCATAACCAGTATTCATGAACTTTAAAACAGCCACAAGAACCCTGTGAGTGGGATGTACTTGTATTGTTCACCCTACTAAGGGTAGGCACTATAAATGCCACCGATCCCCAAATGGGAAATGCGTATGATGTTTCTTTAGTCCACTTCCAAATTTCCAGTGCATTGGCTTTGGTTTACACACCCTTTGTGTAATGCTTACTTTTCTACCTGATTACATAGAGTACATTCCAAGGATGGACATATTGAATTAAACTGTATTATCTACCTCACAGGATTGTTTCACATCAGGCAACTAACAAACAGATGATCTCCCTTTATAGGTGCTTTTTTCACATATAAAATTGTTCTTCGCTCCAGTGTTCCTTACAGTCTTAAAGCTAATATGACTATAATGATGGTATATTGATGTACTTTTCTTTACCTTGTTTTCAAATACCTCTCCCTCCCCACTCCTCCCATGGGAAGAGATTTATGCATTTTACTAATTGAATCTTCACTTATAGCTACTTTTTTTTCTTCAGGTTTTGTGATGAAGGAACCTGTACAGATAAAGCCAATATTCTATATGCCTGGGCAAGAAATGCTCCCCCAACCAGACTCCCCAAAGGTATACCTGAGGCCTCTTGGATAGCCTTATACTGAACTGCTTAGTTTTTGATTCCAAAGTACTTTTTATTATATGTTCTTTCCAACAGCTGTTGACCATGTTCTATGTTGCAATTTCACACTAAAAAGTACCCTTATTGCCTGCTTTGTATTGAAAAGGTTTCATTTAGGTTGTTATTCTTTCTCTGCCTCTCTTTGATAAGTAATTGGCTCACACAACAGTTTAGATAGAATTAGAAAATAACGAGTATACCTCAAGCCACCTTTGGCCTGAGGCACATTGGTTCTTGACAGCAGGAGCATTTCACGAGCCAAGAGAGCTAGGAATTAAATAAATTGCCATTTCAACAAACAGATTTTTAATAGTCCTGGAACCTGGGTATTTAATGTGATGCCAAACCTCAGCTGGCTTTCTGAATTCACCTCTAAACTGTTCATAGCTTCCAATGTGTGGGTGAATTACCGGACTCTCCTTTATTACCTGGATCTTTCTTAGTATCAAAGTGAATGTATAGTTCTGAAACAGAATAGGACTGCCGTGGTTTAGGGATGGAGGGATGGCATCTTGTGATGCCTCCCTAACTCATGCCTGCACTAAGTTTTAAATTTTTTTATATTTTTAATCTTTTTATACAGTTTTAAAGGTTGCTTTCTATTTATAGTTATTACAAAATATTGACTATATTCCATGCATTGTGCAATACATCCTTGAGCCTCTCTTTCACCCATAGTTTGATTTCGGTTTTGCTTCACTTCAAATAAGTGTCAGAATCCTCTCTAGAGTTTACCAGGCAGCCACTATCAAACAAGTTTGGAAACTAATAGGGAGGTTTGTCATAGATTTGTTGATGTTTTTAAGATCCATTGGTAGAGAAGATTAAAAAAATTTTTTTTCTCTGTCTATAAATATTTTCTCTGTAGATTTTTTTTTTAGCTTACTAGCAAACTCTACTAACAGTAAGGCTCTTAGGCACCCTTCAGATTCCAAAACTTTATTGACATTGTAATCTAGTAGGTAATTGGTTTCTTCAGTGATATTTTTGCAGTTACCTGTTTTCGTATGGGAAGAAAAACAATTTCCTGAGATGGTCCTAAGAAGTCAATTTCCTATATTCAATCAGAAAATAAAAATGGATATGAGTATATACAAAACAAAATGAAAGAATGGGTTTATGTATGTCTGTTATGTAATCAACAGGGACAGAATTTTGTTTTGTTTTGTTTTGTTCTGTTTCTTGAAAAATGAGTGAATTGTCCTCTTAAAGTGTAAGTGATCACTCTTGGTTCTGAAGTGGAGACTACGAATAGAATTCTATCAGAGCTTAGAGAAGGAATGATAGGTTATATTAGAGATTTTCATTGAATGCCTAGTTTATTTCCATTTTCATGTAACATAATTTCATATATTATGTGCTGTTTTCTTTCCCTTTGGATTTCATAGATCAGCAACCTTTGATTAGCTCTATTTAGCTTCCATTTCTAAAATATTAATTTATCTTCTTTTGAATATCTTCAGGTGTTGGATTCAGAGTTGGAGGAGAGACTGGAAGCAAATACTTTGTACTACAAGTACACTATGGGGATATTAGTGCTTTTAGAGGTGAGTTTTGAAATGTTGGAACTAAGCTCAACTTCAATACTATATTGTTTAAAATATATATACTATTTTCTATATAATAAAATGAAGAATTGACTACACCCTCTGCCCACTAGTAAACAGCTGCTTTTGTCTCCTGGAATTTGAGACTATTGAAGAAATGACTTTTATTTTAAAAGTTATAATCTCTTATGCACATATTCTCTTATGCATCCTACTGTGCTTTCTCTTATGCTGACTTCAGGGTTCTCTTCCTTTCCAATGTGTTATCTTATCCACCGTCTCCTATTAAAAGATTCCTTCTTAGCAGCATTGTCAGAAAGAATAGGGACTAGTAATTTATTTATATTACTAGAAGGAAGCCACTGGAGAGTCAGCATGTTTTGTAACACCAGGGAAGTTCTCAAATGCTCAGGTTCATGTCAGTGGTTTATCTGTAATCCACACTTGCCACTTCATCTGTTGCCCACTGCACCGATGCGCGGACCCCACCCACTCCATAGAGGCTGCTGAACACTGCCTTAGACACTTGCTGGTCTACCCATATTACCATGCACTTCGTTTAAGTGCTCCTTTTCTTATCATAGAATCATTAACATGAGGAAGGGACCCTGTTCCCAAGGCAGCCAAAACTGTGCTTATTATTCCTTCTGCTGCATTTAGTCAAACTCCAACTGCATTCCAGGTTCACACTTTGGTGTTCACAGGAGTGTAAATATTAAGCAGTCTTCTTCTTGGCTTGTCAGCCTTTCTACTTTGTCTTGCTGACTTCTACAGGTTTTCTTGAGTTCTCTAACACTATTTTTCTACTAACTAACCTAATACATTTTGCTCTCTGGATGCATTAGCTTTCTATCCAGCAGCTAAGTTTAGAAGTACATACCCATCTCTGCCTATGAAATAAATATCCTCTGGGGCCCTTGCTGAGGGCACCCCATGCTGAAAGTTTCCATAGGTTCTCAGCCTTCAGGACTGGGACAATAAATGCAGTCTTCCTCTGGAAAAGGATGTTGGAAAGGATAAATTTATGTCAACTATACTCCAATAAAATTTTTTTAAAAAAGAATAAATTTATATAATGAAAAATTATAATTAGTACTACAATCAGATATATTATCGATTAAACAAGCTCCTGTGGACCAGCTCATGAACCTAACTTCCAAGTAAAACCTGTTTTTTTTATAAAAAATATGCTTTGAGTTATATATAAATAGCTTTCCATTTTTGGAACAGGACCTAAAATCTTAAGTTGTTCATTGTAGTGCTGAGCCAAGGTTTTGTTGAAAACAGAGGAATAAATAATGTTCGTGTTTGAGAAACAAAGACACAAATTATCTGCTCTAAAAATTTACCATGTTGGTGTCAGGGGAACAGGCAGATTCTAAGACTGCTGACTTCCAAAGCATTGACAAGACTATTATTTTTCCAAAGAAGCGAGGAAGGCTTTCCCCGATTACCACAACTAAAGTAGCTGGTAGTGTCCACACATACGTGGCCCCCACCCCTACTCTCCATCCTTCTATAGAACCCTAGACTTGACTTTTCAACCTAATTCCTCTGAGCTCTGCAGTACCTCCTAACAGATACCGTACTGATACCCCAGGGGAAAT
Organism: Balaenoptera physalus; assembly: GCF_965194825.1. NCBI lineage: Eukaryota > Metazoa > Chordata > Mammalia > Artiodactyla > Balaenopteridae > Balaenoptera > Balaenoptera physalus. The sequence goes on along the minus strand of NC_138890.1, from coordinate 94,296,970 downwards.
GGATGATGCATAATATGCTAGTTTTTAAAACATATTACTGTAATAATTTAATTTAAATTAACTTCTTACCAATGAGGAATTAGTTTTATTGTATAATTTATGTCTAATATGGGCTAATTAAAAAGTATTGATATTTAATATATAAATATATAGTTATTATTTACTATAAGAGACTGATTAGAAACTTTCATACTAGTTTTTCATTTTTTACTTTTTTGAGAACCATTTTTCTAAAGGAAGGTGCATATGAGGTAGGACCTATAATTCATAGATCTTATGATAATGTAATAAAAATGTAAACAAAAAAATTTCACCCGTATAATTCTTTCAGTAGCATTAGATACTATCTTGTGCCTTAAACTATACATGGCTTAGAATAGTAAGTAAACACACGGGAAAATATCAGATCTCACTAAAACAACGAGAAAGCATTTTGCATTTACTTAACTGGGTGTGAGTGGAGATTGAATTATAAAACCCAGGACTGCCAGGCTTTAGATGAATATGCTACAGTTTGGGGAGCTTTGTGAATTAGTGCAGTGTTTTAGAAAGCAACTTTATCATATTATATACATTTTATATAAAACATTAAAATCTTTCTCTAGGCTTTCATCCTAAACTACAGGAAGGGTTTTGTTGGATTTCTTGGTTTGTTTGTTTTCTAATGAGCTACCTACCCACAGTTATTTATATACCATTAACTAGTAATATGAAAACCTGGAAAGTTAACAAACGTCCCTTAATAGGGGACTAATTAAATAAATGGTATAACAACAAAAATAGCAAATCATAAAATTTTATACAGACTACATAAAACCATAGGTATGCTTGTATGTTTCCAAGGATTATAAGGAGCAAGGAATAAATGGAAACAGTCAATAAGCATGAGAGACAGGATCATGTGATTTTTTTTTTCCTTTACAATGTTATAACATTCTCTTCATGTTTTTAAATTCCACAAATATAAGCACTACGTTAAGTACCTGCCAGTACCTGCCAGTTTGTGCGCTGCATTCCCACTCATACCCTCCTGACAAAAAAGAGTTAAAAGTAAATCTCTATGTGCCTGATTAACCATATGAAGTGACTTATACTTTAAACAGGTTCTATATTGTGATCACACACTTATCTCCAGATGAACCTAGAAGTGGAATTATAACATATCTTTTAATGATTAAAAATGCATTATAGATATGTTATATATGTATTATATATATATATACATAATCATCTTAGTGTCAGTGAAGATTTGAACTTCACGGTATTAGAACTATTGATGATATTTTTAAGAATATAAATTATAAATCGGAAGCAGATTAACACTATGGGGAAATCACTGCACTCTACTGAAAAGTGGGAAAATGTTTGGCTTAAGGGTATGAGCGTTTTTCCACATAGGGAAGGTTTTAGAACGTTGAGAAGCCTAGGACTTCTCTTTAGTAAAGCATCAACAGTGAAGGTAAAATATCTTCTCAAATTTGTTGGAATGTGATAAAGTATCAGAGAGAACATAACCTGAAGCCAGCTGGTTATAGCTTGGACTGGGAGGCCTAGTAGTAGGAAAAGACAGGTCTGTGGGACACCCAAAATATTTGTTTTGTTTTGGTTGTTGTTTGTTTTGGAAATTGAGCAGAATGTGAAACTGTGAAGTGTCATTTAAAAGGAGCCAACTTTATTAAATGCCATGTCAATCATAATGTCAGACCTGGGCTAGTGCTGGGTATACTGATCTTCTTGCCCAAAGGAGTATAGTACATTCTAGCAGGAGAGACAAGCACAGGAACAGTGCGTTTATAGGCAGTAATAGAAGCACACCCCAGATATGGAGGCCGTGGAGAGGTGGAGCGGAACAGGTCTGCCTGGAAGGGCAGTGGGACGTTGTCTGGGAAAGGCTTCTTGGAAGATGGAACCATTGCAAAGATTTGAATGGTGATCAGATAAGTGGGGACAGGGGAAAGACGTGTTCCCGACGAAGTAGAAGTATGTGCATGGCCATGGGGGAGTGAAAAGCCTCATGTCCGCAAGGAACTCTTGGTGATTTGGCCTTACTGGAGTGTGAAATGCAAAGGGGTAAGTGGCAAGAAATGAGAAGAGAGCTGAAAGGTGGAGACCAGACCATACAGATCCGTGTTAGGACTTTATTCTGAAAGCACCCAGAGTGCTTATCAGCAGCAACCCGATCAGATTTCCACTTCAGTCCTAGGCTTGAGTGCATGGGAAAGCTACCAGCCTTATGAAGAAAGATTGGGGCGTTAGGAGGCCAGGGTGAGCCTGGATGGGGCTCTGGAAGGCCAGAATGAGTTCTTTTTTAAATGTAATCTTTATAACTTTTTATAAATTAATATTCTGTGGAAAACAGAATATAACCCAATTAGAAATGTGTGTCCAGTACAAGCATAGTATTTGGTTACATGATTAAACTCTAAGACCAGATGGCCTGGCAATGGCACTTGCTAATTTTGTTATCCTCACCAAGCCTCTAAACTTCTCTGCTCTCCTCATCTATAAAATGGGATCATAATGGTTCCTATAAAGTTATCTGGTAAGCACTCGATGTTAGCTACTATCATTATAGTTCCTGTAAAAGGCTTTAAAGTGATATAAATTCCCCTAAATGCAACCTTTTGTCATAGTTGCCCATAGTATAAAGAATATGTTGGTTACTTTTCAAGGGTGTCAAAATTTCTTGTTATGTTTAGACACAGAACTGTATTTATGTCTGTCACGTTGCCAGTGGACTTTTCCTAGTTATGCTCTGTTTCCTGTTCTCCACAGACTTTTTCGTTATTCATAGTTCAGTTATACAGAGATAAAAACTGTAAGACCAAGTTCCTTCCCTTAAGGAAATTAGAATAGCAGGAACTAGAGATTCCTCCTGGTCCTTTTGCTTTCTTTCTTTCTTTTTTTCATTAACAAATTTTTTCTATAAAGTTTTATTCCATAGAGAAAATTCTGCTGAGATTGTTGCAGAAATTTGCCACTTTTCTTCTGGATGTTTTGGCCCAGGGGAATCTCAAGAAAAGTGGCCTCTTCTTTGCAGAGTTTACGGCATTAGCTTACGAGTCTCCAACAATAACTCATTTCTCAAATTAGAAAACTCTTGCACTCACCAACTGAAGTTTGGAGCTGGTATCTTAAAAAGGAGGCAAGAATTTCTTCCCAAGTGCATAATCTCTGTCTTTGAGTTGGCAAAATTTCCATGCTATAAACTATTTACTGTCCTTAAGCTCTTGGTGCATATAAGAAAACTAACAGGTATTATCAAGGATACAGATCACACACACACACACACACACACACACACACACACACACACACATCCAGAGCTTGCTTCTACTCCTTCATCACAGCCCTCAAAGTACACCTACATTTTAGCATGTTCCTGGGAGTACAGCTAAACGATTCATTTTCCTTAGAGTGAATGTTTAATACTTATATTCTAAATGAGATGAATGAAACCGAGGGATCCTGTTTTTGACTCTCCATTATGTAAGGGTGAGCTCTAAGAAGTTGCATCTCCAAATTTCTGGGGTTATATTAGTAAAATCAGATCACAAAATTCTAGTTAGAACCCTTAAAGAACAAATCATTTTCAGTAGCCAAGTTTTCCAGAAAGCTAAGGTTTTAATGCTCTAAGTACTATAGCCTTAAAACATTTTGGACAGAAATCTTTCCCAAATATATAATGTGTCTCATGAAATTAAAATAGGTGCAGATGTTAAATACCTAATGCTGTGCCCAACACAGAGCAGACTGGCAATAAATGTTGGTTGTCTTCCTTATTCCTTTCTCCCTTTCCTTCATAATTTTGGGGTATCATTCTGGATATCAACTACTGCACAATTATTTCCCTCCAAATTTTAGGAGTAGATAGAGTTTTTTCATCTTACTGGGCTTGTTGCCTTCTTCTATCTGCTTCTCTCTATTTTATGTAACTTCTTCTGTTGTCAAGCTACCACTTCAACTCATTTTAATTCAAACAGAGCAGCGCATGGAGGCAAAGATGAGTAAGAACAAAAGTTTGCCTTCATCCAATGGGGGCAATTGAAAATAAAACAGTAACTGTAATTACATGAGCCAGTACAGTCAGTGCAATAAGAGAGGGGATTGAGACCACACCTAGTTTAGAAAAAGATTTCATGTTGCCAGATTGATTTCCTACAGGCATCCTTCTCCCTTGTACTAAATTGATGATATGGAATCTAGGCAGCTAAATTTCATATAATTGTTTATAAATTTAGGGTAAACAGCCTCTGAACTGAAACCCTTAGAGGGAACTTTTTGAATAAAATCATGGGAACACGAGTGCCTGGACTTGGTAACCTTCAGATTTGATTTCTTCTTGCCCTCCTGTGTTGTTCCATCCTGGCTATGGTCCGTTTTGGTGTGGCTTCTGAATAGCTTAGTTCCAGACAGGTGGGCGTTACCAGACATAGGTCATGCATTTGTGAAATGCACGCTCCACACTTGTACACGTACACACACAAGGGGCTCCTTCCTCGCCACCACGGAAGGAGTAGTAGGGTGAGCATGAGGGAAGGGAGACAGTGGCAGGCAGAAGGGAAAACAGAGGACTCTGGAGGAATTCTAATGCCACTGTGACTCCTGCTGCATGTCTGCCTCTTACAAGACTCTGCCGGGAAGCTACGGAAAAAGCTTTGAAATTGTGGGCCGGGGAAGAATCCCTTGCTAATGCATTTTTTGAACAAGGTGGAGCATAGATCAGTGGCAGGGCAGCTACACTTCAAATTATTTCATTCCAGTGTAAAGCAGACGACTCTGACTTCAGTGTGAGCATTAGAGGTGCTCTTGACTCCCTGATACCTGATTGCAGAGATAGGGGGAAACTGGTGGACGATTGCTCCCTGTTGCTGCCTGTGTTGTCTTTCCTAAATCTGTTGAAGTAGCTTCCTCCTGCATGCTTTCCAGGGAGATACATACCAAGCCTGCTTTTGCTCTCTCCTTTGCAGAGTGAGGGATGCTATGGATCGGGGTATTTAAACCCACGTATCTTCAGGTGCTCTGGATTACTTTCCATGTTTAAGAATCTCCTTTGAAATTCCAAATGTGGAGGGTGTTATGAATGACTCCCCTCCCCCAGGGAGATGCCTGAAAGCCATTGAGTCTCTACACTAAAGGAGATAGAGATGGCACCTTTCTAGCATTCGGCCTGGCCTTCTCTGAATAAGACCCTGACATGCACACATTCCAGCAAGCCGAATCCCTTCCGGCATATAGAAGGTTAGTTCTCAACATGATATTTTGTCCCAGGGAATACATAATGTTTCCAAGTTCAACTCCAGGGACAGCAGCCCTGTGGTCCCAGGATGGGTGCACTTGACCTCAGTTTCCCTTTTCTCTCCCAAGGCTGGGATACCTGTGCCATTCAGCAAGTCTCCTTTCTTCCTTGCCCACCTCCCACTTTCTATTTGTCTAATATTCCTTGATGTAGGGGCACAGACTTTTATTCACGTGCTTTGGGACAGATGCAATTTGGAATTAAGAACTTTAAACCTCTTTGAAAGGTTTTCAAGTACCTAAATCATATATTACATTATATCACCTCTGGGCGTCTGAGACACTATCCCTAATCAAATATGCTAATATTCCTTTAGCAAAACGTTCAAATGGTCACACTACAAGGGACAAAGACAGACGTAAGTAGCATCACATTCATTCGGATCGGATTTTGCTGCCAAACACTATGAAAAAAAAAACTTTAGGCTTCCAAAGCTTTTCAGGTTTCAGAATTGCAAATAGTTCTAGTATGGGAACAAAGAAACCTGTTCCTTAATACTTGAGTTAATTGGTTAAAATACTAGCAAGGATTGGAGGACTCTGGATATATCTGAATATTTTCCCATTAAAATAATCTCTCCCAAACTTTATTTTTCATTTTTTGGAAAATACAAAAAGCCATTAAAAAGAAAAGTAAAGTTACTCACAGTACCTAACTATTTAAAAATCTATAATATGAGGTGACAGTTGCATATGATCTGTGAATATACTAAAAAACCATTGAATTGTACACTTTAAAGGGGTGAATTGTAACGTATGTAGATTATATCTCAGTAAAGCTATTGAAGAAAAGGTCTATGGATTCAAAAGAAAAAAAATCTATAATATACCTTCTTCAATCCCATCTTCCTTCTACCCCAACCCCGACCCCCAGGTAACTGAATCTATATCTGCCAATTTTTCATATGCTTATCCCAGCATTTCTATATACACACAGAAAGCACAGATATGTATGTATATCTGCACTTTTCTTCTTTTTTGGACAAAATTCAGATCACACTCTCCACAGATCTGCATCTGCTGTTGTCTTTAATTTAACAACGTACTCTGGGAATATTTCTAAGGCAGCACACGTAAAGCTCTTTCATTATTTATAATGACTGCCTAGTATTCTGTTGTGTGGATATATTATAATTTATATATCCTGTTCCCCATTAAAGACGTTTAAGTTCTGAGTTTTTTGCTATTACAAGCAATGCTGCAGTGAACTTTAACGTTAGAAATGTTTTAGGTAACCATGTATTGCTACTGCAGGGTAGATTTCTAGAAATGGGATTTGGGGGTTATGGAGTGTTGAAACCTTAATGGATTCCACCAAATTACCTGATGAAACAGTTTTTCCAATTTACAATCCATAGTGAATGAGCAAACCTCATATCCTTACCTGCACTAGATGTTTTCACAATTAAAACATTTTGCCCAGTGTTTACTTAAACCAAGGAACTCCTCTTACTGTTTCATTAAAAGGATTAGAATTAGCTGGAAGTTCTTAATAGAATTACCTCTATAGTACATAGTCCATGTACAGTCAAAATCTGATCTGTGGACTACTTGTGCCAGAATCTTCTTGGAGTGCTTTTTAAAATGAAAATTCCTGGTTCCAACCAGACCTACTGAATCAAATGCACAAAAAGTAGAGGCTAGGCAGTGGTATACTAGGGCTGGTTCATGTTGACCCGTAAGAGCCAATTGCTAATTTTCAGATAGTTAGTGAGCTGATTGTTAAGTATAGCCCTGATTAAAAATAAAGGCAATAAATACTCAAAGGTCATCCTTCCCTAACTATTTTACTACATTTTACTACTATCTTTGCTCTGGAGGGTATTTATGTCTATTGTATCTGTATCGTGGAAATACTATAAAATAGTGTGTCTTTCCAACCCAGTGTTCAGTAATGTCACATTGGTAGCTTGAAATCAACCGTAGTGGGAAAATTTACACCATCGAAATTGAAAAATGCTACAAATCAGTGCTTCATAAATTATTTTGTTGGTTGTTTAGATTTAAGAAAACAATGAAAAAAAATGTTAGTAATGCCGATTACTGTGAATAGCCAAAAAATTTGAAGAGATATTTTTTTCAGTATTCAAAAACTACTATCCAGTACTGCAAAGATTTTGCTCACTTTGTTGACGAGCAAGTGCAGTTCCAACATATATCTTTGTTTTTCAGTAAACAAGGATATCAACAAACATTCTTGTCCAAAGACTCACTCGTCAGTTATAACCATAGGTTGGCTAGGGAAAAATTAAGGACATAGCTTTTTCCACCTCTAAGGGGCATTCATTTAGACATGGTGATGGTGAGCCAACTTTGGCTTTGCAGAAGAGGGCAATATCCTAGGGGAGAAAGCAAAAGTACAGACGGATCCCTAGAAGATCATCAAGCCCCACCTCACTGGACTCCTATCAGATTGGACTTTAATGTGAGTCAGAAGTAAACTTTCTATCTGGTTTAAAAAAATCAAAAAACAAAAACAAATTTAAGGAAATAATTCTGTGAAATTCAACTGGTTATATGGAATTTATGATAAAGAATATTATTTATTTGATTATTTTTTGTAAATTGTATCCTACACATATTTTATATTAGTAAAACTATAATAGATGTATATTTACACACGCATGCATATTTTTTTCAGAGAGCCTGTGTGTTACCAGCACATCACTGAGCCCAGCATTCTGAAATTTTAACAAGCTCCCCAGTTGATTTTTATGCAAACTAAAGTTTGACAACTGAGGCGCAAAGTTTCCTAGAGGATTGAAGTTACTTCTACATTTTTTTTTCCTGTACTACAGGTGTATCAGGGAAGTCTCCTGGGGCTTGGGACATGAGCAGAATAATTTGCATTTATCAAAATAAGTATAATTAAATCTCAATTCTCCTAAGAAAAGGGGTGCTTTGAAAGAAGAAAATGCATTTAATTACTGTCTGGTTATTCTAGCACTTTTTTATTTCACTTAGAAATTTGAAGGAGAGTTTATATTTATTCTTAACTTTTTCACAAAATTTGGTGTTTGGATTTAAAATGCTATTTTACTATTATGGTAGAAGACACAACACGTATATGACTTTCTTGGACACAATCCTCTTCATATATAGGGGTGCAAATCTTCCTTCTTGACACTTATTCTAGATAAACCTTTTTGAACAATGAACAAAAATAAGTTATATCTTTCCATTTTTTTACATTTTTGATTTTTAAATGGAATATATGGGGTGACAGGGACTAGAAAATGAAAGGCAGAGACCATGAGACCAACTCGGAGAGAGAAATGATTGGCAAGAAGGTAACATTCAACCTGCATGAAATTCCATAGCCTCTTAGGCCTTTTCAGATAAAGGGAAGAGATTGCAACATGGCTGAAAAGGCATTATTGAAAACGAAACCATGACTTTGATTTTCTTTTCTTCTGAAAATAGTAAAAACCATAGATCTTATGTGTTGTGTACTAATTCATTTTTAAAGCACTGGTTTTTAACACAGAGACTGAGTCTTTGGAGTGACAGAAGGAGAGCAGTGTGACTGGAAGGGACCATCTAGCCCAGCCCCTCTATTTTACAGAAGTGGAAATCGATACTCAGAAAGGTTAAGTGACTTGCCAGAGGTGGTATAGCTACTAGTCCAATGGTATTAAAAGCTAAAAGAATTTAATTTGTGTTGAATTTCTAATTTGTAGTTTATCAAAGTTCATGTCCTAACCATATAAAACAAATAATGGAGTCAGTCCTTCTAAAAGTCCTTTGAACCACTAGGAAGGAAGAGGAATGAAATTATCCTTGCACAATAGAATAAATATGGATAAAGATTGGAGTTGCTTACCTCATCTCATTTATGCCTTTTCATTCTGATGTATGAAGGAATCCACTTCCCTTATGTAGGGATATTTCTACACCAGGTTACTTGATAATCCCACTGATTTCAGAAGAATTATAATAGGATGTTCTTCATGTTCTTCTCTAACCTTCATTATACACAAGCAGCTTGTTGTGAGTCATGGGAATGATTTTAGGACTATTCAGTGCCTCTCAAATGATCCAAAAGAAGCCTCTTATCCTGAAATATTTTTTGGCTTTTGCCAGTGTAAGCTCCCTGATTCTCTAGCTTCCTGCATTTCAATTTTGTTAATCATCTTCAGTTTGGAAGACTAATGGTCCTTATTCATCTCATTCATTCCATGGGACACCTGTTTATTTTAATACCTAAATATAGTCATTAAGTATCAGGAATTGCATTTTCATTCATTTGGTTACGAAAAGATATGTAAAGCACTGCAGTATTATTGCTTTTTAAAGAATATATTCAGAATGTTCTTTTTTCCTTAAAATGTATTTTTTAGAGCAGTGTAACATTGAACAATATAATGTTTAGCTTAAGTGATGTCTTTTAGGGGAAAAAAAGTTTCCCTAATACTATTTAGTTTCTCACATTTTGCTTTTATTTTCTAGTTGTTTTTGAGACAACCTTATACTTTACCTTCATTTACCCCTTTGCAGCTCATGCTTTTTTAATCACCCATAATTATTAACTCTTCTTTGAAACTGGTCAGGGTACATAACCATTAAGTAATTACTTTCATTTAAATTAATAGCAGATAATATTTTATTTTTTAACCAAAAGAAATTAAGAGGAAAAATAAAGTTACTTGCTCATGGGTTCACATCAAAATTAGGAGATCCAAAGCATTTTTTCACACACTCCACAAATACTCAGGCTGGTTTCCACACCCTGCCCCTCACTAATCCCCTCATTGCTTTGGCATGTTTACGTTTGTTTACTGTGTTCTAGGAAGTCCGGTAAAAGACGGAAGTCATTAGAAAGGCTAGGATTTGTACATTCTATTTCCTATTTTCTATTAATTCCTTTTTTATGTTAGTTGACTGTCTTACGTGTAAAATGCGAGAGATACCCTAACTAAATACGTGACCAAAAAGACATTTGATGAAAACCATTCAAATATGACATCTCATGACATTTATAAAATAATTCTGTTAGAAAAATAAAATCCAGCCTTCCTTAGGCCTGGAAGAGACCCTTCTAACCTCCCTCTTTCTGCCAACGAAACATTGCTCTCCTCTTCATCCCATTTGGAAACCCTTTATCCTGCTCCCCGTTTCTTCTCATTCTATGTTAATTCTTCTTTTCTCCATCTTTGAAAATTTTCCAGAGGCTGTCTTCTTATAGGGATATCTCCCCTACCCAACACTTTCCTAGCTCCATTTCTTTGCAAGTATTCCTTACCCTTGTTTCCCCAACTTAAGTGTAATGTATCACCTATAATAACAGAAAGGAGAATAAAATCTGAGCAGTAACTGCAAACCCTTCTAAACAAACCCTTTATCTTACATTATGAAGATTTGCTTAAGGTCTCAGGGAATTTTGAGTGATAATTTGGGTCACTGAGCAGTTTCAGTGTTTTCCGTACTACTTCTCAACTCACAAGTGCTTTATGAAGATTACTTTATTAATCCTCATACCAATTACAACATAAACATATTGAATGACTGGAAATTAATGCTAAATCAAATATATGAGCTATAATATTCAAAGTATATTTCCTAATTAATACCGAGGACTACATGCATGCATAATTATATGTAAATTAGATACTTTAATTTATTTTTTCATTGAAGAACCAAAATCAATACACGATATAGTATTTTTAGCTGATGAAGATAATTGGATTGAAAATACAGCCACTGATTTTAGGTTGAGCTTCAAAAAGCATATATTCCAATTAAATTACCGCTTTTGCAGACTATAAACTTCCTGTTTGCAAAACAAAACAGGATGTTATTGCCACTAGGTTACCCTCTCTTTGCTTATCATTCATGAGCACTTAGAGGTTTAAGTTAAATAAAAGAGGGAGAATACACTGTTGCACAAAGTAGTTGAATTCCAGAGGGGGTGAGAGGTAAACCTTTTATGTATATAAAAAATACCCTCCAGACAATTCAAAAATTCATAATAGACCATTTTATATGAGAAATATGATTTTTAGCTTTATATTTCAAATTGAATTTAAAAGTTTCTTTGATTAAAACTCTTAAAGTTCCTTTTCATTCCATTACTTATTCTTCTGGTACCTTTACTGTGGTGCCTAGACTTTTGCAGTTACATTCTGCCCTCAGTAGGGAGAACAGACAGTAATTGGGAGAATGCAAAAGAAAATTTAGACTTTCACTTAAAAAATGAATATATGTTAAAAACTGAGATGCAGAAGTAAAAAGTGGTTGATAGGACTTTTCACTGAGAGAAAGGGGAAATAATAAAATAACTCTTAGTTACCAGATATAATATTTAACAACTGCCGACCAAAGCCCATGAAGCTAGTGGACAAGCTAGTTAAAGGTGCCAGAAGACAGCACCTTCGGAAAGGCAAATAAATGTTTAAATATGCTGTGTACACAAAATTAAGATTTAAAACTTAATGCCTCAGGGAGGGGCCACAAGTGGAGGGTCTTTGCTTCTTGATTTGGGTGCTGGTTACAGGAGTGTGTTAGTTTTTTAAAATTCCTGAAGCTGTAACTTCTGATTTGTGCAATTTTCTGTATATTATATAGTTCAACGAAAAGTTAAAAAAAAATCATTAATTTAAAAACTCTATTAACGCATATATGTGGAACCTAGAAAAATGGTACAGATGAACCGGTTTGCAGGGCAGAAATTGAGACACAGATGTAGAGAACAAACGTATGGACACCAAGCAGAGAAAGCGGAGTGGGGGTTGGGGGGAGGTGGTGTGATGAATTGGGCGACTGGGATTGACATGTATACACTGATGTGTATAAAACTGATGACTAACAACACCCTGCTGTATAAAAAAATAAATTAAATTTAAAAATTAAAAAAAAAAGAAGTAATCACCATGTCAAGTGTTTAATACCTTTCACTTCCACCTTGAAAAGCATGGATATTAAAGTGCTAATATAATTAAAAAAAAAAAAAAACAACTCTGTGCCACGTTTTAAAATATTCTGTATTTACCTAGGATTCGTGGGTTTTTGTCTTTTAATTTTACTTTCTTGGAAGTATGATTCTGGAGCAGGCTCATAATTCTGAGAGAAGAAATAGTATAAATGATAAGCTTCACTATGGATTCTTTCTTTGCATTCATAAAAGATGGAAAGAGGAAAGTGCTCTGACATTAGTCCCGCCGCAACATTCTCCACACACAGAGTGATTATAAAAGCTCGTTGGTGAGCCTGCCTGCCTGCCTTCCGTTTGATCTCTTTTGGGAACAGCACAGGCCATCATTTGTGAAAGCCGTCTTCTTGCAGCATGGATAAAATGCATTTTCTCTTCCTTGCCACAGGACAAATGGAAGCTAGTAATTTCTAGTCCCGCAGCAGTGAGTACAAAATCAAAAGAGGCTAACTCACTGCAGTGACAGCTTCAAAAGGAATTCTTTTTTGAAGATTTTTTTTTTTTGGTAGTGCTGGTTTATTTAGCACCGAGGCTTGTCTGCTAAGCCAGCTTTCAGCAGCCCCCAGGAAAACCTCTGTGCAGTTTATGTCATGTATTAACAGTGCACCTATTTCAGTTATATTTGCTAAGCAGATACACGTTTACCGTGACAGCTTAAGGTGTTAGTGCTTTTTGAGTGGATACTATTTTATATCAATGTATCTGTGACTGGAGAGTCCAGATACGAAAATATGTTTTCAGTGATTTCTCTAGGAGAAATTTGGTGACTGAGAATTTGTTTTGAGGAAACGCTAACAAAACACTTTAATATATGCATTTTCTGGTTAATTTGGAGAATCATCTTTTTACTGAGTACTGTTAAGTGACTGTAGGACCTGCATTTATAATCCAGTGGTACCAAAAAAACAATAAAGGAGCTGTGTCTTACCTTCATTAAAACCAGGGTTTCATTCAGTGTGCCTGTACCCAGAATGAACGCGAGACCCTTATCTGCTATTCCCTCTGCGGTTTCCTATTTGCCTCTTGTGCTTGTGTCCATCTCTCTGCTGCTGCAGGGTTTCAAATGTACAGAAATAACCTTTCTTATATAACAACACAGTCCAACTATATAGAAATAACATTTTTTAAAAACAACATGGCCATTATAAGACACTGATTAAAGAAATTAAAGATGATACAAATAGATGGAGAGATATACCATGTTCCTGGATTGGAAGAATCAACATTGTGAAAATGACTCTACTACCCAAAGCAATCTACAGATTCAATGCAATCCCTATCAAACTACCACTGGCATTTTTCACAGAACTAGAACAAAAAATTTCACAATTTGTATGGAAACACAAAAGACCCCGAATAGCCAAAGCAATCTTGAGAATGAAAAATGGAGCTGGGGGAATCAGGCTCCCTGACTTCAGACTATATTACAAAGCTTCAGTAATCAAGACAGTTTGGTACTGGCACAAAAACAGAAATATAGATCAATGGAACAGGATAGAAAGCCCAGAGATAAACCCACACACATATGGGCACCTTATTTTTGATAAAGGAGGCAAGCATATACAGTGGAGAAAAGACAGCCTCTTCAATAAGTGGTGCTGGGAAAATTGGACAGGTACATGTAAAAGTATGAAAATAGAACACTCCCTGACACCATGCACAAAAATAAACTCAAAATGGATTAAAGACCTAAGTGTAAGGGCAGACACTATCAAACTCTTAGAGGAAAACATAGGCAGAACACTCTATGACATACATCACAGCAAGATTCTTTTTGACCCAGCTCCCAGAGAAATGGAAATAAGAACACAAATAAACAAATGGGACCTAATGAAACTTAAAAGCTTTTGCACAGCAAAGGAAACCATAAACAAGACCAAAAGACAACCATCAGAATGGGAGAAAATATTTGCAAATGAAGCAACTGACAAAGGATTAATCTCCAAGATTTACAAGCAGCTCATGCAGCTCAATAACAAAAAAACGAACAACCCAATCCAAAAATGGGCCGAAGACCTAAATAGACATTTCTCCAAAGAAGATATACAGATGGCCTACAGCCACATGAAAGAATGCTCAACATCATTAATCATTAGAGAAATGCAAATCAAAACTACAATGAGATATCATCTCACACCGGTCAGAATGGCCATCATCAAAAAATCTAGAAACAATAAATGCTGGAGAGGGTGTGGAGGAAAGGGAACACTCTTGCACTGTTGGTGGGAATGTAAATTGATACAGCCACTATGGAGAACAGTATGGAGGTTCCTTAAAAAACTACAAATAGAACTACCATACGACCCAGCAATCCCACTACTGGGCATATACCCTGAGAAAACCATAGGTCAAAAAGAGTCATGTACCAAAATGTTCATTGCAGCTCTATTTACAATAGCCAGGACATGGAAGCAATCTAAATGTCCATCGACAGATGAATGGATAAAGAAGATGTGGCACATATATACAATGGAATATTACTCAGCCATAAAAAGAAATGAAATGGAGGTATTTGTAATGAGGTGGATGGAGTTAGAGTCTGTCATACAGAGTGAAGTAAGTCAGAAAGAGAAAAACAAATACAGTATGCTAACACATATATACGGAATCTAAGGGGAAAAAAAAAAAAAAAAAAAAAAAGGCCATGAAGAACCTAGTGGCAAGACGGGAATAAAGACACAGACCTACTAGAGAATGGACTTGAGGATATGGGGAGGGGGTGGGGTGAGATGTGACAGGGTAAGAGAGTGTCATGGACATATATACACTACCAAATGTAAAATAGATAACTAGTGGGAAGCAGCCGCATAGCACAGGGAGATCAGCTCGGTGCTTTGTGACCATCTAGAGGGATGGGATGGGGAGGGTGGGAGGGAGGGAGATGCAAGAGGGAAGAGAAATGGGAACATATTGTATATGTATAACTGATTCACTTTGTTATAAAGCAGAAGCTAACACACCATTGTAAGGCAATTATACTTCAATAAAGATGTTAAAAAAAAAAAAAAAACAACATGGCCCAACTGACAAAACTGACAGCAATCTGCTCCAGTGCCAAGAAAACTGGCTGTGTTCGATCTATTAAGAGGCCTTACTCTACACTCTCCTATGGGATTTTCCAAGTAATTTTTACTCTATGAAATTTTTCCTGACTATAGAAATGAATCCCCAAGTAATCTCCTATTCTTCGTCACCTTGGGAGCCATGATTTAATCTCAGCAAAGTCCCATCAATTGATCTGTCCCATCAATTTAATGTTGTTAATGCAGAACAAAGAACCATAAGGTAAAGATCAAACCAGCTTGACAGTCAAATAGTTATTACAAAATCTGTGTACATATATTACTGAAAAAATATTGGTGTGTATTATATCCTTGATTCATTCTTGTCTGTTAATTCAAGATAGGCAGAAAGTCAGGAAGATGGTCTTTAAATTATGTCAGAACACTCTGAGAGGGTGGAAAGGTATAATACAGTTTACTGTTTGCTCACAAATGTCCTAAAATACATTTTTATTATTAAAGATGTTACTTCTTTGTTTTTCATAAGACTTGGCAATGGTTCCAGGCATGCTTTTTCAGTACTTCCATAAGGAAAGGATCCATCATCTAAAACTGTGGGCGGGATAGTAGATAATGGGTGTGCTTTATCCTTTATCTTTATCTTCTGAGGAGAGTGCAGTGAATTAAAATCCACTCTACAACTGTCTTTCTGAAGGACTTTTCCAGTTAGTGGGATGTAGTGTATAACAACACGCTGGTTCCCTCAGGATCGATGATTAACGTATTTTTTTTAATTGAAGCAGGAAACAACCAGGACAAGATGAGCTCATGAAGTGTATCTCTTGAGGGAAAGATTAGGAGACATCAACAGACTTCTAAGGACCTAAGATGTAATAGGTTATTATCATGCATTATTCCACATACTTACTTTACTACTTAGCTATGAATCCAGGCAGGAACTAAAAGCTATTATTAGAAAAGCAAGCTAAATAGTATGGAATGGATAACCTCATATCCCATGCATTCACCTCCCATTAAGAGAAATATACTTCCTACTTAAGTGGATATCCTTAAGTACCACTGGTTACTTATCAATTCTTCCTTAATTCCTTTATTTTAACTTCAGGACATTTCATAGATGAAATGCTTTGGAAGTCTCTAAGAAATAGAACTCTTTTTTTTTTACGTAAATAATGTTTACTAAATACTAACATTCGAGAATTAGTTTTGATACCCAGGTGTGTCACCAGTTAGCTGAATTGCTTTGGACAACACTCAGTCTCGGTAGCCTCTTTTCCCTTGTCTATAAAGTGCAAGATTTGAACTCCTTCATCTCCAGGGTCCCTTCCAATTCTGAAATTCTATGAGTCTATATATTTGATAAAATACCTTGCTGTGGTTATACATCTCTGCCTAAGCAGAGGAGAGCGATTTCTCGAAAAAGGGAAACTGAGACCCTTGTGGAGCGAGCGGTCATCCAGTTTTCATCTTACTCAAGATTAGATTTGGGTTGAGTGCTATTTGCAAGTTTCATCCAGTGTCTGTAAATACTTGTTTCTTTCATCATCAGACTACTCTTTAGAAGTCTTACCACTCAACCAACAGTACTGCAGTACCCTCCTATGCCATGATACGCTTCTAAGGCATCATTAGACTTGATTTTCCATTTCTTTTTAAAAATGATTCTCTTAATGTTTTCACTGTTAATATCTTTACCATTACAAAAGCTTCTAGTACATACATATGACATTATAATGGACGGTAATGACATAAAATGAAATATACCTCCCAGTGTCATCTGATACCTATCTGGTGAATGAAGTTTCATCATCATATCTTGAAATCAATCAGGCTAAAAGTATTTCTTACTGAAAGAGAACAGCAATCATGAAAGATCCCTTTAACAGTGATATCTTGGGTTCAATCCTCTGTAAACACAGAACATTAATAGCTAAAAGTCAAGTATTCACCAGTATACCTTGGAGAGAGAGTGCACCTATAGCCCAGTACAGTGAAAGAACAATCTGTTTTTGAAGAAGAAGACTGAAATAAAATAAAGATACCTGGAAAGAAGAGCTGTCAGGATTTTTGCATAATGATAGCTGTACAGGATAAATGAATAAACATAGATTAAAAGAACAATTTCAATATCAATATAAAAATTGCCTCACTCTTTTTTCTACAAACACAGAATCCTGTTGAACTAACTTCTTCTGGCCCAGAACTCAGAAAGAAGCAGGTTGTCTTGAGTGTGGTCAAGGGGAGCTTTATTGCTAAAAGTCATGGAAGGCCTTTGAAACAATGTATTATCAACTTCTTTGAGATACTACTGTCCCTAATCCAAGAATTTCATTTTAGCCAGACCATGATGTTTATGTCTTACTACAATTTCACTGTATCACTGATGACGCTGTTCTGTATCTCCCTAGGTCATACCTTTCTGAATCAGCATTTCTATTTACATTTTGAAAATATCTATTTTGTGCAATATCTTTAACATACCATTTCAATTCTAATTCCTTTTTTAACTGTCTCCTTACTCATTTAATATTCCCATGTTTTCCCCCTTTTTTCTATTCCTGTTGTTAAGTTGGAAAAATTTGATGTGCTTTAGTTTCTTCAGTTAAAGAAATTCCTGACCAATAGCTATGAAAATATATTTCTTAAAAGTAAAATATTCATGTGCTGAAATTTTTTTGAATCTACCAATAAAAAGAAGAAGAAGAATAACTAATATTTATTGGATTTTTTCTATGCTCCAAATAGAGTGCTACATTCGTTACATATTATAGATTGTCTCATTTATAGACTGGAGTTTCTTAGTGGTATCAATATTGATCACGAGTACTAATCTACCAAGTATTAAATAGATAACTTTCTAGATCCTGCTCGTTTTGAACAAAGGAACTCATTGAGCACCTAGTTGAAACTGGTCATGATCTTGTAAGGCACTATGGTCAAATTGTGTGATGAAAATGTAAAAATTAATTCCAAACTTTCCACCCAACATATCTTACATATTGTATGTTGGAAATGTACAATATTTATGCTAAAATATAAATCAGAGAATAGTCCTCATTTCCTGTTCTACCTTTCATTAGGACAAATTCAATCCTGTGATTCAAGGCCATTTTAGTTATTTCATTCATTGCTGTCTGATCTTTATTTAAGCTGTGGGATTCCATTTCTCTGGTCTTTGGCTCTGCATTAATTTTCCCATCTATTTCCTCTCCTCTCTTCTGTTTACTTTTATTCTAGTCACAGAATTAGTCTTTTTGACTAGCTTTTTCAGCCAGCATATGATTTTGATACTCTGAGTTCATTTTCTCTCTGTTTCTTAACTATCTCAGTTCTGATTTCGTTTTTCATCTTATGTGGTAAAATATTAGCAGAAGCACTGATGTGTTTCTTTATGATAATAAACCTTTAAAGTCTCATCCATTTTAAGAGACAGATTTCATTTATAGCCTAGTGAGTTGAAATGAATTAATTCTTATGAGGCTTCATATCTTGTGGCTGAAGCACTGTGTTACAGTAGAAGGGCAAGCAAGTCAGAGCACACTGGGAAATCATCAGTAAAATATGCAAAACTAGCTGAAGTTTCTGAGTTCGCCAGAAGTAAGATGAGTGTGGAGGTTATGGAAATAATAATGCATCACTGTGGTAAAGATCATGTTGGAGTTAAAAGGTCATAATCTTCACACCAAACACTCGGCTGAATATGCTTCTCTCCAAAGCTGCCACTTGCTATAGGAATAGCTGTGGTCCGAGAGCCCTCCAGACTTCCAGACAGCCTTGTTTGAGGGAGTTCAAGTTGCTCCTGCTGGGACTTCTCTCTGTGTATATATGCAAACACATGGGCTCTTTAGGTCAAACTGTAGAAAGTCGAACTAGAAGAAATCACAATGATTTACAATAATAAAATTTGATTTTGAAATAATGACTCTATGAAATAGCAATTGACTGAAATGATGTCTAAAATGTATATGAATATGCTTTATAAGTATTTTCTTTACTTTGTGATAACTCCTAGAATTTTGCTCAACTAAAGTACCGTCGTTAAAGTGTTTATCCATTACTAAGTAACAGAATTTCCTCAGGTCACACAGTTAGTATTGTAATTCTATTACCCCATGGATAAATAATGATGATTATCTAAAGTGTAAAGCATAATATCTACACACTCATACACACAGGCACACATACACACAGCAGTTTTTAGAATGCCTCATTTTTTGCTGACTCAGTGGATCAGATTGACAAGATAAATTTGATGTAAACAAATTCTTTCATCTCTAAGAAACTCTATTTAGGGTGGCTCTTAAGTGTATTTCTTCCCTAATTTTCCTTCTGTATATTTTGATTTCTGGAGTTTTTTGTAAAACAAGTAAGATTTTCACTTTGGATCTTTGTATATTCACCAGCCTTCTACCCATATAAGATTTACATTCTCTAAGACAAAACTTAGAGTCTCTAAAATTTAGTTTTCCCCAAAGTCATTATGTTATAATACATTAAGTCAGAAGTTCAGTGTATTTTTCTCCAGAAGGTGTTGAACATCTCATATTACTACTTGAGTTTTTAGCTGATTTGTTATTATTGTGTGATATCCTTGACTTTCTTACAGAATATGGCATGTAGTTGATAAACATGTGGGATCAAAAGAAAACCTGGTACTTTGTCTTTGCACTGGAGTGGTGAGACTGTGGCTCACTTTTTATTCTCTACAGGGAAGCAAATAGACAACAATTATATAGAAATTATTTAATTGGCTATTTGCTATTATTTAATTTAGAGAAAACTTTGATGTGTGCTTAGAAAATGTCTTCAAATTAGAATTTGTTGTTGACTTATTTTCATGCTTTTCTTTGAGTAAAAATCTACTCAATTTAGACAGTTCTAGTGAAGAACATTATCTAACAGGAAGATGCCTTATTACTGGCAATAGCTGGCATGTTACTATTAGTAACAAACACTCCTGCTACTCTTAATTTGGTGACACATTTCAGCTTTAATGATAAACTTATTTAATAGTTCCTGAAATGTGTTAACTTACTTATTTTTCCCATTTACTTTTTTTTAAGTCATGGTAAAGAAAATCAGCCAAGTTGGTTATCAAAATGTGATTAACTTGATTCTTTCAGCACAAGGATATAATGTAAAACCAAGAGACAGTTCTCATTGTACATAGAATTTTTTGCTTGGATGGACATTGTAGGGGAAAAAAAGCTCTCACTTGGTATTGTCAATTAAAATAAAAAATTACAAAATGCGACATTAAGTAATTAGTGAGTAATCTGTAAGTGCTGGGTAATGTGCTAGGTGGACACCTTATATGATCCTGTCCTGCATTGCTTAAAACCTTCCAATGGCTTCTTTGCAGACAGAAAATAAAACCCAGGCTCTTAACACACTCTGCATGGCCCGGACAGTCTCCAGCCTCTTGGCCACCATATCCTTCCTGGACCACAGTAGAGAAAAAAGCTACCCAGTGTCATATTATCCTGTTGAGTTCACTGTGTGACATTATCATGTTTATGTATTTGGTGTTTTGTTCTTCCCTGTCCCACCTACCCCATTTCCCTATCTCCTCCACTTCCATTAGAGCATAAGCACCATGAGAGCAGGAATTTTGAACATACTGTTTTTCACTGAATCCCCATTGTGTAGAACAGCGCCTGAGTATAGCAATTGCTCAGTGAATATTAACTGAATGAATGGATGATTACCATTTCTCAAAATAGCCTTAGAAGATAGATATGACATTTTTTATATACAGGAGAAATGTTTTCTGAAAACAACCAAGCTAATTAGGTGAGTCTCTGGAGTTTAGAATTCGTTTGGTATGAATGAATGGTATACTTTCCACTATTCTCATTTTATTTTATTTTATTTTATTTATTTTGGGCTACATTGGGTCTTCGTTGCTGCGCACGGGCTTTCTCTAGTTGTGGCAAGTGGGGGCTACTCTTCGTTGTGGTGCGCGGGCTTCTCCTTGTGGTGGCTTCTCTTGTTGCGGAGCACGGGCTCTATGTGTGTAGGCTTCAGTAGTTGTGGCGCACGGGCTTCAGTAGTTGTGGCTCGTGGGCTCTAGAGCACAAGCTCAATAGTTGTGGTGCACAGGCTTAGTTGCTCCGTGGCATGTGGGATCTTCCCGGACCAGGGCTCGAACCCGAGTTCCCTGCATTGGCAGGCGGATTCTCATCCACTGCGCCACCAGGGAAGTCCTATCCACTATTCTCTTTTGATCAGTGGAGATATTTAGGTAATTCTGGGTAAATTCTATGGCTAATCATTTTGCAAGTAGTACAGACTAGGCATATTTACTAAATCTCAATCAGTACATTTAGGAAAACCTGTTCTCAAAAATAAAAGAAAATTTAAATAAATTTAAAAAATACTCAATTATCCTTCCTATATTTAAAAGCATAGGCAAAAATTAAGATAAACCTGTAATTTATTCTTTTTGCTATTATTTTCTCCTCATCTATTTAAAACTCAATTGAAATTTTTAAAAAAAGAACAGTGAAATTATTATGAAAATAAAATCTCACTGAAATTGATTTAGGAGATTGGATAAAGTCCCTTTGTAAAATGACAAAAATAAATCCAACTGATTAAATATAAAATGTTTATCATTGAATTTATTTCTGTACTGTTTTTAAGATCAAGCTTAATACTATACAGAGACATTTCCTTTGTGTTTTATTACCAAAGTATTAAACATGATTTGTTATATTTTCTTTCTAAACTTTATCTATGGTAAATAAAAATGCATATCTTGTTAGTTAAGTTACCTGTTATTATGTATTTTTATGTGAAGCTGCCTTTGCTTTTCTCATGAGAATTACAGATGAAAGGAAAAAATTTTCTTAAAAGAATTATTGCATGTGCTGTTATTTATTAGTATACTTCACTTTTTTAAAAATTAATTAATTAATTTATTTTTGGCTCTGTTGGGTCTTCGTTGCTGCACGCAGGCTTTCTCTAGTTGCGGCAAGCGGGGCTACTCTTCGTTGCGGTGCGTGGGCTTCTCATTGCGGTGGTTTCTCTTGTTGCGGAGCACGGGCTCTAGGCGAGCGGGCTTCAGTAGTTGTGGCTCATGGGCTCTAGAGCGCAGGCTCAGTAGTTGTGGCGCACGGGCTTAGTTGCTCCGCGGCATGTGGGATCTTCCCGGACCAGGGCTCGAACCCCTGCCCTCTGCAATGGCAGGCAGATTCTCAACCACTGCGCCACCAAGGAAGTCCAGTATACTTCACTTCTTAATTACTCATATAAATCTATCAATCTTGCACACACATACACAATAGTTACATTAAAATCAACTCTTAAAGTTGAGATATAGAGTTTTATAATTACTAGAATAAAATGTGAAATAGTAAGAATTTAACATATACAGAAATGGAAGGAATGGGTAAGTCTGAGTTACTATTCGTGGTCTCTGTGGTTAGAGATCAGCAACTTCAAAAGATATCAGAATTTGGATGAGTAATTTAAATTTTTACTTTCTTTCTATTTGGGGAAGACGAAGAAAGAAGAGAGGATTTGTAAGAGGTCTCTGAAGTGTCCTTGGCAAAGATGCAGATACTTAGCGGCTCTCAACTGAAGTTAGGGTGTAAAAAGAATGAACATCAGGTTCCTGTTTAGAAGGTGGGAATGAACGAGGCTTAGAAACCAAATAAGGTGATCCCTATACATAAATTTGAGACATTACAGACTCTAAAAAATGGTTATATCTTGAAAGCCCAAATTATGGACTACTTCAGTTTTCGAAAAGTAGAAAAGCTAGTTGTTTGGAGCCCCATGGAACAAACCATTCAGTTCACAAACTTTTCTGGATGTTTCAACAATACAGATAATGCATAGAGAGAAGCCACAGCTTTCTTCTGTGAGCTTATGACTAGTATTTAGTGTATGTGCAGGAAAGCAGATAACTAGTCAGTTTGATGAGTCAAGAAAAAAAACTACAGACTGCTTGAAATGATAGTTTTGTTGCTCTGGGATACATTGGAAATAAATGGATTTCATGAATATGAAAGTACGCTGTAAACTATAAAACACCATACAAATGAAATATGTAGGGGGGACTTCCCTGGTGGTCCAGTGGTTAAGAATCCACCTTGCAGTGCGGGGGATGCCGGTTTGATCCCTGGTGAGGGAACTAGGATCCCACATGCCGCAAGGCAACTGAGCCGGCGTGCCACAACTAGAGAGCCTGAGTGCTGCAACTACAGAGCCCATGCGCTCTGGACCCTGCGTGCCACAACTACAGAGCCCATGCGCCACAACTAGAGAGAAGCCCACGCACCACAACGAAGAGCCTGCATGCCACAACGAAAGATCCTGTGTGCCGCAACTAAGACCCAACGCAGCCAAAAAATAAATAAATAAATATTTTAAAAAAAAAAAGAAAGAAATATGTAGGGTTTTTTATGTAGTATTGGGTTGTGATTAGTTAACATTTTTAGTTTGAAATCCATTTTTCACATTTTTATATTTAAGATGTGTATTTTGTGTGTGTGTTTTCAGATAATCACAAGGACTGCTCTGGTGTTTCCTTACACCTTACACGCCTGCCGTAAGTACTACCGTTGTCCTAGCTGAGTGACAACTTTAAGATCTTCAAGAGCTTAAAAGTGGGAAATGCACCGTGCTAGTTATCTATTGCTGTATAACAAATTATTCTAAACGTAGTGGCTTAAAACAACGAATGTTTATTGTCTCATTTTCCTGTGGCTCAGGAATTTGGGCACAGCTTAGCTAGGTGCTAGGGCTGGCAGTCTCGCACAAAGGCTGCAGTCAGTCTTGGCCAGGGTTTCAGCCATCTGGAGACTTGACCGAGGAGGATTCGCTTCCAAGATCACTCATGTGGCTATTGACGGGATTCAGTTCCTTGCTGGCTGTGGGCTGGAGGACTCCCTCCTTTCCTCCCCGTGTGGGCTCTAAACAGGGCAGCTCACAGCATGGCAGCTGGTGTCTATCACAGATAGCAAGGCAGAAAGCAAGAGGGTGAGCAGGATGGAAGCCAGAGAGTCATTTTGTATCCTCATCTCAGAAGTTACTGAATATAATATATAAGCCTGATAGGTGAAGAAAATAGTTAACAACAAATCTTCATACTCTGAATCCAACGGAGAAAAAAAAAAGAAGTCATTTTTGCTATATTCTGTTTGTTAGAAATAACAAGGTACTGGGTCTGGTTACTGGGTCCAGCCCACATTAAGGGAAGAAGATTGGGCAAGGGCACGAATGTCAGAGCTGTAGGTCTTTGGGAGCTGTATAGGTCAGGGTTCTCCAGAGAAACTGAGCTAACAGAATGTATGAGAGAGAGAGAATGAAAGGGAAAGAGAAATTGAGATTTACTTTAAGGAATTGACCCACACAATTGTCGGATCTGGCAAGTCTGAAATCTTCAAGGTAGGCTGGCAGGTGGAAAATCCTGGCAGGAATCAATGTTGCAATCTTGGGTCCAAAGACAGTCTGGAGGCAGAATTCCTTCCTCTTCCCGGGACCTCAGTCTTTTCCCTTAAGAGACCCACCCGCGTTGTGGGCCATAATCTGCTTTACCCAAAGTCAGTGTTTTAAATATTAACTACTTCTTAAAAAATACCTTCACAGCAACATCTGAATTAGTGCTTGACCAAACCACTGGGCACTGCAGCCTAGCCAACTTGACATATACAATTAACCATCACAGGAGCCACTTAGAGACTGCCTTCCACATTTACCATGCCACAAAAATGTATATTATTTGCCTAAGAAAATAAAGTTTTCTCCAGAAAGAAATATATATTCTACCTCTTTTACCATATTATTTTAATTTTCACATGAATCATATTTTACAGACCAATGTATTGAAGTATACCTTATTTTTCCAAGGCAATAGTTTTGACTTTGCAAATAGTTGAGATAAATATTACTGTTTTCTGCAGACAACCTTTAATTGCTGGCATGTACCTTATGATGTCTGTTGACACTGTTATACCAGCAGGAGAGAAAGGTGAGTAATGATCTTTCAGAATTACCGTTACCTCATTACCTAATCTTTAAGAATGGATTTACAGTATATTTTTTAAAACACTTGAAATGACCAATATTTTTGAGTCCCTCAAAAAATAAACCAGTTCTTTATTATCCTTGGAGTTAAAATAGGTTTTTGTATTATTCCAAGCCAGTAGTTTATTATTTTCCAGTTTTTATGCTAAGAATTGAGGCCCATGGGTAAGTAGAGGGTTGTACAAAGTAAAGAATAATTCTTGAGTATTTTACAAATCAATCATCCATTCTTCTGATGCCAGAAACAAATTTCATATCATACTGTGGCATAAACTACTGCAGAGACTATCAGATTCAGAATCAAAAGCCAGCAAATTCAGTAGCAACTCAAGTCTTTGAACACAGATTTACTGGGCTTATTTCTCCATTTGTAAAATGGGGATAGTAATAGCTGATTTCTCCTAAACTTACAAAAAGCTATTGGAATAAGTATAATGTTACTCATCAGTATATCTTATCCTTTGGTGAAAGTGTCATATTAAATATTATTTGTTTGTTTTTACTGGGAATCTTTTAAAGTTAATGACAAGTATGATCTCATTACTTTTCATTGGCTTATTTTAAAAGACGTTTATTGAATAGCTACTATGTGTTAGTCTGCAAGGAAGGAAAAGTATATGAAATGTTTCCTTCTCAACAGGAACTGTCAATCTTGTTATCTTAGGTATCTGTAATCAGTTTTTCAAAACTCCTTCTGTTCTAAAAATAAAAACCAATGTTTAAGCTTTTTCAACTGTGTAAATTTCATGATAAAGTTATCAAATTAAGCCTACGTTTTCACTGTTGATTTGGCCTAGTCATTTTGTTTATGAGTGAAATAAAATATGAGGGTAAGGGGTTCTTAACTCATCTTAGTAAAGTAGCTGGCACATAGTAAGTGCTTAATATCTGCTGAATACATGAGTATGTGTTTACTCAAAACCCCCATGCTTAGCTACTTGTGAATATACATACTTTTAGTCAAGAATAATGTTATTTTCCAGTTGAATAGTGACTTTTTTCTGTGTTTTCATTTCTAACAGTGGTGAATTCTGATATTTCATGCCATTATAAAAAGTATCCAATGCATGTCTTTGCCTACAGAGTTCACACTCACCATTTAGGTAAGAACTTTAAACTACATATTAGATGATATACCGCTGTCCTTGCTGATGCTATAAATGTAAAATGTAAATTATATTTGACCTTAAATCTGTTTCAGTGAAAGAGATTTTGTGCAATACCTTGAAATTCTGCATGTTTTTTGATCATATTGTTTTCATGAAAATGCCTAGCATTTGGAGTTCTGAAAATATTCATATTTTATTTTGAAATAAGAAAAAAAATGCCTTTTATTTTTCTAATACCTTATATAATTATAATTGTGTTCATTACAGGTAAGGTAGTAAGTGGATACAGAGTAAGAAATGGACAGTGGACACTGATTGGACACCAAAGCCCCCAGCTGCCACAGGTGTGTAGAATCTAGTACAATTTTGAGAGAAAAGAATATTAATCAGATAGTAATTTAAAAAACCCTCATAGAACCCTTGTGAGTTTCTCTAGGATCTAAACATCTCTAAATCTACCTTTACTGTATATCTAAGTTGTGTATAACCTCTTTTTTTATAATTTCCAACTTGATGGTTTCCTTATCAGTTCTCTTAATATTTCTAAGCAGCGTGGTGAAGTGTGTGTGTGTGTGTGTGTGTGTGTGTGTGTGTGTGTGTGTGTGTTCATCCTCTCTACCCAGGGTGCCCCAAGCCTCACATTATTAAGGCATGTGGTTCTGGGTTTTATTGATAATTTTAACGAATCATTGTATTTGTCTTCTTTGCAGGCTTTCTACCCTGTAGAACACCCAGTAGATGTTAGTTTCGGCGACATACTGGCCGCAAGATGTGTATTCACTGGTGAAGGAAGGACAGAAGCCACACACATTGGGTATGATTTCACAAATTCCACTATTTAAAATGATTTTCATTAGGACAAGGCACGAGTATAGGTGACAGTTATCTTTGTGAATGAATGGCAGGCACATTTTTCTCTATTATGAACAATTACAACAAACTATAGCATTTTATGATTTTAGAACTGATTGATTTGGATAAACTCCAGAACATGTGCTTACTTCTTCTTCATGCTTCCTTTCTTCCTGCTTATTCAAGACCTTCAGGATCACACCTCTACATATTATAGTTGCCACAAGAGTGTGTATTACTTCCTGTACATCTTAATAAAGAAAAATGTAATGATTATAATTTTTTTTTTTCTCAAGTGTCCTTTTGCCCTGTGTTCAGATTTAGGTTATCATATAGGTTTTGCATGCAGTGGTGGCCCTTAATTACTCAGAACCATTGATTTTTTTCTACCTGTTAAAACTTTTATGTATTCATCGTTTTCCAGATAAGAAACCCAATGAGAATAATACTATGCAGTACCTTTTCCATAAGAGAATGTTGAATTTTTAAATAATTTTCAGAATACTGAGCTGCTTTGAAATAAGTATACTTTATAAGACCAAGTAAATTTTTCAAAACACTATGAATTCTTTCAAAAAAGGTTTGCCTAAATTAAAAATGAAAGATAAAGTCTCGTATCATTTCTTTCTGTTAGAAAAGAACCAAGGAGCCTCCTTTCCATATTAAACTAGGTTATAAAATATTTACTGATGCCACCTAGAAGATGGAGCTTTAAACCATTTATCTTTCGATCAAAGAGAAGTTACAGAGAGTAGGCGTCTGAAAATATGCATTAGATGCGCAGAAGGCGATTCTTATGATGACAACACTAGCTGTTGGTTGTCAGGGGAAACAGAAAAGGTACTGATGCAGGTAAAAGAAAAAAAAAGCATTCAAGATGGTGGAATAGGACTTTTTTATGTCAGTCTAAAAGGGTTTTATATTAATAAGCATCAATTTTAAGGCTAAAGATAAAACAAATAGAAAAAAAGTCATCAAGTTATATTAAATAAGAAGTTTTTAACAGCTTTCCTTTTGGATGAATGATAAATTTGGGAAGGAGGCTTGAGGAAAGCAATAAAATTATTGAGTTACCTAAAATGGTAACAAAAGGACTGACAAAGTAGACATAATAAGATTTGAAAAGTCTGATAATTCACTTGTTAACAATCTTTAAATACATGAAGTGTAGAGCCTCTGGAACTTTACTTAAACGCCATTGGTTATTTTATTAACCTTTGAAATAGACAAACAAAGGAGTAAAAAAATCCCTTTCAACACATTCTTTGTACTAGTTTACAAGTTTAAGTGTGGAATAAGTAGAACATTTTTGCTTAGAGGTTCCTGTACAATTTTGGAGGGCTTGTAACTTTGGCCAGATTCTATCCTTTGAGTATCCTCTGTGAGGCAATATCAGCCATAGAAATTAATGACTTGTTACAGTACCAGGATGAGGGGCCAAAGTGATCTCTAGGGGCCTCTTTCGGCTTCTTGAGTCCAGAATAATTCTAGTCTTTTTTAAAATGTGCATTTTGCTTTAAAATAATACCCTAAAATGACTATACCAATCTATCTTTTTGTAAATCTCATGTGGACTAAAGAAAATGCCACTTTGTAATTATAAATGAAATAGAAAGAAATTACAGGAAATTAACTTATTGGGTGAGTCCATATTCTGAATATTTAATTTATACTAAGGAAGCAGAAAGTTTTGAATAAACTTAAATATGAATTAAATCCTCGTAATAATGCAAAGCATTCTTATAGCACTTAATATGCTTTTTATTAATAACAATAATGCATCTGTTTTGTAAAGTAAAAGATACCACCTCCATAGGGAACTATAGAATCACAATTGAGAATGTAACCAGTATAAAAAGAAAACTAGTATTTTTATGATGTCTTTTAAATTAAATGATACTCTGTAAATCTCCTCTCTCTCTTCTCTGTTCCCATCTTACCCCCAACCCACATACACAAACATGTACTCCCACTGGCACAGGTTTGAGCCCTGAGCATGAAACTGACTTAAATACAAATCCCACTTACCCAAAGGTCATATGGGGCCAGCAGATGCCCCCTTCAAGCACTGGAAGAAAAATGGGCTTCAAGTTTTTTACCTTCTTGTTCTGCAGCCACCTGGAAACTAGGTTTTACTGGAAAATTGTACCATCAGTGGCCTACTAGGAAGATTTTCACTTGAGTGATTCTTCTACCCAATCCTAGCTTAACTCTGTATTAAGCTAGAAATTTTAGGACTGGAGAAAACTTAGCTTAAGTAGAGCAATCATAGTTAACTATTAAAAAGCCCTTAAAACACTAGGGACAGATTTTTCCATACCAGGGATTCATCTCAAAATATAACCATTAAAAAACAGGTGAATTTAAGACAAATTATGTTAATAAATTTACTTAATGGTAACATTTTAAATCCAGATATATTATGTTTCTTTTTAAATAGTAAATATGAGTAATATATCTTAG
Organism: Balaenoptera physalus; assembly: GCF_965194825.1. NCBI lineage: Eukaryota > Metazoa > Chordata > Mammalia > Artiodactyla > Balaenopteridae > Balaenoptera > Balaenoptera physalus. The sequence continues at coordinate 94,267,262 of NC_138890.1, read as the reverse complement.
GCAAAGTTGCGCTAATGTATATATTGACAATATAGTACTAATTAACCTACCAAGAAGCAATATTTTGTACCTGACTGCATTACATATTTTATATTAAACATGATGCTTCTCTAAATTCATTTCAGATGTTTAGTCAAGTTTAAATAACAAACAAAGAATTTAATTGAGTCAGCCAAATAAGCTAATTAAGTCAGCTAATTTGCCTAAAAGTGTATATGCTAAAATTTTAAATTAAGTCTTGAGAATTGGTAGGTAATATTTACCAGTTTGGTCAATTTGTTGGTCATATTTTTCATTTGGACCAGTTATTTCATATACATATGAGCAGGTCTAATAAATATTCAGAGTTACCAAGCACAACAGTTTAATCAGCATTTAAAGTGTATTATATGCAAATAAAGTTATATGATCAGTAGCCGCTTAATGTACAAGTTTTAAAGCACCATGAAACCTCTTAAGAAATAATTCAAAGCTTTGTAAAATAACTTCTTTAAAGTTTTCATATTTCTTTCCAGAATTAGTCTTTTACTGTCATTGGTTATTTTCAAGTCTAGCATCTGTTCATATTTCTTTCCAAAATTAGTCTTTTACTGTCATTGGTTATTTTCAAGTCTAGCATCTGTTGAGTGTAAGGGGCAGGGGCTAGGGATGAGGGAATCACCAGAGTGCAGTATCACTGTCTGAAACATCGTCATGGTGTTCCATAATATTTGGGTTTTTATAAATGATACATTTCAGAATATTTGATACTTTCTTAAATGTCTATTACATATCTTTATAATATGAAATGATATATTTTTATAAAAACCCTGATAGATGATAGATAGATAGATAGATAAAAGAAAGATAGATAAACAGATAGACCTCAATATTTTTCAGAAATGCTGTAAATTGAGTTTGTAATATTGACCTGACTCAGCAGTATGATGTATTAGGGGTAACAGGTTATGCTGTAATACATTATAAACATCTGTTAAGATAGATTATTCCTTCTTCCTCATTCAACATATATTTATTGAGCATGTACTATTTTCAGGCTCACCAGACTTCGTCAGATTTAAAGCTAGCCTATATAAAAGAAGTAGTTCTCACTTAAGCACCTTATTATGCATGAAGAGGAAAGAAATGCACCACTGTAATTTGGGGATATAGGTGATGCCAGCCGTCATCATTTAGGGAATCATGTTGGCATTAGGGAGTGTTGAAAGGACCATTCAGCGGAGCCAGCGCAGAAGTCTGAACACAGTGTCCCTCCATACTTTCTCATGTTAACAAGCATTAGATTGACAGAGTTGAATTGCATATGTTGTTCTCTATGGAGAAGAAGGGTAGATGTGTCACAGTTCTCCCTTAGGAACATAGAAAGCAGTTTGGTTTAGAAAGATGAATGTGGAATAAAACAGGCAAACCGCGTTGCTGATACTAACAATGATTTGAATCCTACCATGTTTAGGATATGATAGTTTCTGTGTCAGATAGGAGCTCAGAGTTACTTTGACTACAAGTTCAATTATAGATGGAAAGGAATAAAGTATGACTCTTCTTTTTCTTCAGCTGTTTAATGAAATTTTCTTTGTGATTGCGAAGATTCTTAAATTATTTAATCAGCTCAATATTGTATCATAGAGTAGTCAGTACCTTAAATGGGCTGTATTAGTGAGCTGATTAGGCTGTTTCACAAAATCACATGTGTTTAGAGGTGAACATGGGCATGACATTCCCAAACAGAAAATATAGAAGGATCTATCCATTGGTTAATTGCAAGTTTCATTTATTACCATACAAATTTATTCAGTTTTTTTCCTTTCATTAATTTGGGAATATTTCATTTTGCTTTCCCTCTCTGCACAATGATTCAAGGTTTTCTAAGCCAGGGCCACATCTTAAATTACTTTTCCCTCATTTCACTCTCTTGATCTATACCTTTTTCCTCATTTTGAATGAGGGGAGAGTGGATAATATGGTGGGAGGCTCTGGCTTATTACTTTGGCACCAGCCATTCCTTTTATAGCACATAATTTTCTGACCAACTCCAAAGCTGCTAAAATGTAATTCTTAGCAATGGCATTTTGACACATGAAGATATGTGTAGTGAACAGGTGTTTGCTTGGGATTGCACTTCACTCTTTGCTTTTATTTCATGGGAAAGGCAATTACACTGGCAGGTATCAGAGAGTGAGAAGACAAATTATTTTCAAAAGCATAAACGGAGCTTCCCATAACAGGGGCTCATTCCTGTGGTCTCTCAGGGGCTCTACATATTCAGAGCTTAGAGGAACCACATCCCTGTTTGGAAGAGATTTTTCTTTTTTTTCCTTCCCTTGCTGATGTCATTACTGTTGCTATGGAAAGGAAATAAGTGCCGCATGACATTGCTGGAAAAATCAACACTGATGTATTTCTGTACGGCAAATAATCCATTTCAGAGCTTGTTTTTTTATTAGTAGAGGCTTGCTAAAAATTGTCAGAACTAACACCAAAAAGGAAATGTTCCTTTACCCAAACCACGCTGGTATATAAAAGGTGGTTTATGTGAAGGTGTACCTAAATATTTCCTTCCTAATGATAGTGAAGAGAATGAAATACATAGTAACCCTTGTGAATTGAGGAAGAAGAAAACATGTTCTATAAACTATTAGGCACGATTTATATTATTTGGAACTTTTTCTTGGAAATGACCACCCAACTGTTTTAAAATCTATTTTTAACGTTGAGTTATTCAGTTGTACGGCACTACCCCATTCAGGTCTGAGCCCTTAGAAGACATTAGGCCTGGTTTCATTTTGTATCATTCCTCAGGCATTCTTTTCTTCCCTGCTATAGAAGTCAAGGTGCCAAGTCAGATACCATAGATAACGTTTATGATGTCTTAGTATCAACACATGATTCTTGATTAATCTCACCATGAGGAACAGGCAGTTACCAAAACCAAGATCCCTGACTCTCAGGATTAAATGGAAAAAGCCACTTTTATATAAACTTGTAATTAATATATGATGTTTCTGTTGAACTGTTCTGAATTTTATTGTTATTAAGTAAATATGATTTTCCATGAGAAAAATACTTTACTCAGTCTATGAGTTTTAACAAATAGACGAAGGACTAAAGGATTTAGAAGAGGAAAGAAAGCATCTCATTGCAACTGAAACGCCATTACCGTCAGTAGTATTTGGTGATATCCATGGAGTGACTGCAAAAGAATACTCCATTATTAAGTGGAAATATGCCTTTGACAGTGTGCTTTTGGTGTTGAAAACTGTGATGGGTTTTAATGAAAGCTATAAAATAAATGTACGATAGTTCCACCTTTGAATCCATTGTTGGAAGATTTACCAGTTGCATTTTTCTTGCATTAAGAATGTGTTTTATGTGAATGACTGATTTGTCATGTCTATGGGTTTTTTTGTTTGTTTGGTTGGGGTTTTTTTTGTTTTTTTTTTGTTTTTGCCTGCAGTGGCACATCTAGTGATGAAATGTGCAACTTATACATTATGTATTACATGGAAGCCAAGCATGCAGTTTCTTTCATGACCTGTACACAGAATATCGCTCCGGATTTGTTCAGAACCATACCACCAGAGGCCAACATTCCAATTCCTGTGAAGTCTGATATGGTTATGATGCATGGACATCACAAAGGTAAAATTGGTGTTTAATTTAAATCAATGTATGATTTTGTATTTTATATTTTCTTATGTGTCTCACTTGACTATATGATTAATGTTTAAAATCATCCTCCTTCTGTCAAACAATCGCATGTGTACACATAATCTGATTCCCTCTTTATCCTCTATCTCCCCTCCTGACATTCCCCCATCGAAACAGTTAAAGTGAAAACTCTCAACTAGTGATGAAACAGATTCATTTGAGACCAATTCCATAAATGTAGATCTTTCTTCATTTAATTTGTGTTTCTAGTTTCCTCATTTCATTCTTCCCATAACCAGTAATGAATTATTCAGTTTATGAATTTATACACCATGTTCTAAAGAGTGCTACAGTTTGCCAATGAAAATGGTTATCATCTCCGACCATACCCTAAATTATCTGTTGAATGAGTCTTCAAGCAAAGAACAGTTCTTGATTTATGAGGCATTACTAGCCTTAGTCTTTTTGGTCTCATTCTCTAAATTGTTCTTTAATTTACTGTTCATCTGCAAAATGGTCATATTGATTGTCACTTCTTTAGTTTAAAATTGCAAAACCCACATACATTTTTATTGGAGGAAGTATGCTGAGACTTTACTGAGTATTACAAGTTCAGTCTTAATGCCAGAACTTCTTATTTCTAAAGACGCAGACGTTGAGAATGGACTTGAGGACATGGGGAGGGGGAAGGGGAAGCTGGGACGAAGTGAGAGAGTGGCATGGACATATATACACTACCAAATGTAAAATAGATAGCTAGTGGGAAGCAACTGCATAGCACAGGGAGATTAGCTCGGTGCTTTGTGACCACCTAGAGGGGTAGGATAGGGAGGGTGGGAGGGAGGCGCAAGAGGGAGGGGATATGGAGATATATATATACATATAGCTGATTCACTTTGTTATACAGCAGAAGCTAACACAACACTGTAAAGCAATTATACTCCAATAAAGATGTTTAAAAAAATAAAAAAGAACTTCTTATTTCTTTCTATAGGAAATTTTATAAAAGAAATTAACATGGCAATCAGGTCATTTATAAAAATCATAATATATTTATAAAACGTACCTTAAAATGTTCTGAAAATATCCTAAAATTATTACTAGATTCAACTTTTTAAAAAATACAAGCAGTTTTATTAATGCATCTTTAAAATTCTGTATCATTTATATATTACTGAAAGGGTAGTTGATCCAGTTATTAAGTCAGAGTCTAGTACTTGGTAGTTATGCTAGAGTTTTTTGTGAATTAGAGCATTTCTACCATATCAATTCTTAATACTATTGTTTTTATGAAATACAAGACCCTGAAAATATTTTTATGTTGATAACATATTTCCAATAAACTATTTAAAGTATGTAATATATACTGCAAATTTATACTCAGCTCTTTTGATCCTTTACAGAAACAGTGAATAAAGATAAGACTTCTTTACTACAGCAGCCAAAACGAGAAGAAGTATTAGAACAGGGTATGTATGCTTACTTCTGTAACTAGGCCTATAAAAGTATTCATTATCCAAATAGGCAATCAAATTTTAAAGTTATTGAGGTATTTCAGGTCTTTCTTTATCAGCCTAATACCCTATATATTGCTGATTTTATATAATACATAATTCATGAGAAAATGGTCAACTGTTGCACTTTGGCTCTGAAAATAAAATGCGTTAATGTAATTTAGTCCCATTAGATTTTTCTGTCTTTGTTTTACCTTATTTAATGTTGTAACTTTTATATATAGTGCAAGTAAGTGCAGATATAATCATTAGAAACAATCAGTGAGCTGCTTTTGAAACCTTATGACCTTTAACATTTAAATTCTTGTATGTTTTGTATGGTGTGTTCATAACTATATTTGAGGTTCAAGAAAAAACGAAATTAAGAATTAAACATATCTTGCCTCTCTTTTAAGTCATTCTTCTCTGCCTTCAGTTACGGTAGGCGGGATTATCATTTTAGGCATTTGTAGTTTTGTGTTAAGTTGCCATCTGATGAGTTAGGAAAGCTTCATTCTTCCTCTGTTCTATTTATTTAAAGTGGTAATATTTGATGTTGTAAGTCATATACTGTATGTGCTGGCACTGAAAATTTATTCTCGTGAATCTTGCTTTCTTGCCAGTTAAATTGGAAGATAGTACTTTGTGTTAGGTGTTGAAGTATGTTATCAAGTCGTTTTTGGCCTACATGTAATATATTTAAAAACATTAGTTTAATGTTAATGCAAACATGCTTCTACTGACAACATAAAGTGTATAGGAAATAGGATTTTTCTATTAGCAACTTACAGAAATTTGTGACTCTTTGGGTATTGTAAACCACTATAGGAATTATTCAAAATGTGTTCTGTTAAGTCTAGGTCAAAGATATTACTCTTGCACTAATTGTATTGCAAAATTAAAAACTCAGGCTTTTTAAAGGAAAAAAATGCATTCTGAAAGGAGAATAAGGTAAACTGTAATATAAAAGTTTTGAAATTATATACAGTATGTTCCATAACATCTCATTCTAACAAAGTGGCTTAAAAATAAACATAGCTCGAAGTTGTTTCTATGTTTGTATTAAGTCAAAAAAAGGGAGATGATTTTATAGTGAATAATTTATGCTAAGTGGTTCCTACTAAGCTATTGAGTATGACTTAAAATAGCTAAATTTATCAATCCTGTGTATATAATTTGTAAGGAAGTCAATAATTGTAGCCTAAATATAGTAGTTTTAAGTGTTTACTGTAACTGTCCAGAAATTTAATCAGACTTAAAATGAATTATTTTGACATTGCACACACTGTTTGAACTGTATGTCTTTGAAATAATTGGAGTCATCTTAGAACACATTTCCAAATACCAACATATGTGGTACAGTGTGGAATGAGATCACCATTTAGTAGGTGCAGGTTGTAAAATGTCTCTATGGAAACTGAGGCTGGACTTTTTTCCTTTTGAAGTTATTTGAGTTGATCAAGAAAGACATTGAAACCCCTGAAAGATTAGAAACCTGGAGGTTTTATTAGCAGAGGAACCTTAAATATTAGATTTAATCTGTTCTTTTCAAACCATAGGATTTTAGGAGGTGTCATGTATGCCTAAAAACCAAATCCTTTAATACACTTTCATATATTGCCACTCATTTACCCTTTTATGTTTGATAGCATATACATATAGTATTAAGAAGCTTAAATATACCCTTATATATTTATTGATATATTGGGCTATATACCCAGTATAGTCTTAATGGTTTCAGAGAAAAATTCTATGGATACATAAATTATTTTCCTGTAGTCACCATTTTATTCTACTTATGAATAAAAATGCTGTAAAGTGATTTAACTTGGGAAGAAAAAACCAGTAGTCTGACTCAATTTTCATACTGCAGAAAATAGGCTGTGGCATTCATATGTTGAAATGTGTAGGTCCATCAGAATGTCACCTCCTAGATTATGTGAAGACAAATACCTCACCAAAAGCTATTTCAATGGCCATTGTAGCCTCTCTATTATTCTATTAGTCTTTGGGGATCACCAGCCTGGAATTTAAAGAGAAATATAGAAATATTCCAAATGCATATTTGTACACATAGTTTATTTGATTTGCTAGTTAGATCAATCTATCTCCTTGCAATACACAGGGCAAATCTACTCATTACTGAGAGAGTATCCCATTCTTCTGAGAGATGTTTGTTTGCACAAAGTGTCTATTTGTATTCATTCCCTGGGGTGTTAAATTGACCAAGTAGATGATAGGAGGGCTCTAATTATTCAAATAAATTACATCACGTAGGCTGATTTTTAAAGAAATCCCTCAGACTTTACCCTTTGCCTTATTTTGGTGTTCTGGCAAAAACAAGTTACGTTCAAATACTCCTCCTGGTTGTATTGATTCTTTCAATATTTTAACTCTCCGATACATAAAAGCCCTGAATTATTTCAGTTGTGCTAGCTATAAACTAACAGACAGCATCTATTTTGGTCACACAGGATATAAAACTCCCATTGGAAATAGAACAGTTGAGAGGCAGGAAAGAAAAGAGCCAAAACATAAGAGGACATGTACCCAAAGGCAAGCTCTGTACCCATCAGTGACTAAATAATAGAGAAAGTTCTACCTGGATAATACAAACAATATTTTTTTTTTTTGCTTCCTGTCTTAATACATTGGCAAAGCAGACAGGAAGATAAAGGTCATGATATGTCATAAATGCTGTGTTGGAAAGAAAGGATGACCTTTACTGAGGTAGTAAAAAAAAGAGAGAGAGAGAGAGAGAGAGAAAGACTCACATGCCATAGGCTGAAAAAAAAGAAATGTAGCAGTGCCACAAATGGGCAGGAAGTAGTAGGTACCTCCAACATGGAGAGAAAAAAAAAAAACCAAAGCAAACTAATAATCTATTTAACACAGGTTTATCTAATACTCTATTTCTGCAGGAGAAATATAAATGTTTTATATCCTTTGAAATTCTTATCACTAAAATTGCTAGCTATTAATTTTCACCAGAATATTAACCTTGACCAGAAGTTAACTAGTTTGAAAGAGACATCTGAGTTGTGTGAATCCATGTAGAATTGCCCATCCTGTGCTTACTCACAAGCACACTAACCTGCTGCAGCATCCTTGTCTGCCTTTGCTGCCTCTTGAACAAAATTTGGCCGAAGGCAAATGTATCTCAGACTCTATCTCAAAAAGTATAATTACGGAGACACCAGAGGAACCTCATTATATAGACATCTTTACCTATCAGGTTGTCCTGGATCATGCAACAGTGGAAAACATTTTTTTTTAATAAATTTATTTATTTTATTTATTTATTTTTGGCTGCATTGGGTCTTTGTTGCTGCGCGCGGGCTTTCTCTAGTTGCGGCGAAGGGGGGCTACTCTTCATTGCTGTGCGCGGGCTTCTCATTGCAGTGGCTTCTCTTGTTGCAGAGCATGGACTCTAGGTGCATGGGCTTCAGTAGCTGTGGCTCACGGGCTCAGTAGTTGTGGCTTGTGGGTTCTAGAGCGCAGGCTCTGTAGTTGTGGCTTGCAGGCTCTAGAGTGCAGGCTCAGTAGTTGTGGCGCACAGGCTTAGTTGCTCCACAATATGTGGGATCTTCCCAGACCAGGCCTCGAACCCATGTCCCCTGCATTGGCAGGCGGATTCTTAACCACTGTGCCACCAGGGAAGCCCAACAGTGGAAAACATTTTAATGAGGCTTTAATTGAATCTGCAGAGATTTTTAAAAAATAATGCTTATTAGAATTTTTTAATCATATTCATTATAGAATATATGGAAGTTATAGAAAAGTATGAAGAAGTAAACAAAAATCATCCATAATCCCCAGAAATATGGGTGTATATGTACACCCTGTGTGAAATATATATTTTACATATATAAGTATATTATTTTTAAAATATTTAGGTCATAATGTATGCACATTTTTATATCTTCTTTTTAAAATACCATATCTTGAATATTTCCTCCAACTATAAAAATTATTGGCATTCAGGATTTTTAATGACTGCATAATATGTGTATATTCCTGCCCATAGTGCTTTGAAAATAGCCTATTTGTCTACAGGTGAGCTTAGGTGAATGAGTTGATTATGCCTGCTTCTATGCAGAAAAACACTAATGGCTATTCAAAACAAACGGAAATGTCACCAAGCTTTGAAAACGTTGTAAGTGAAGAATTCCCTGTGTATGTAATAAGTACAATAAGCTAAACAATAAAACCCAACTAGACAGTGATTCTGGGTGGAGGAAATGAATCCTAGGAGACTATACAGAATGAGAAAGATGTTGAGATTTTTCAGATTTTTCACACACAAATGTATCCTTTACTTATATGTTCTGGTTGGCACTTTTAGGAAACTAAGGCATGTTTTTTTTCCTCTTTATTTCTTATGCATTATGATTTTTTATATATGTTCACTATACTAAAGGTACAACCTGAACATTCTATCAACATTGTTCAGGCAAGGAATGTGGGCTGAAACTAAAAGGCATGCCAGCTTCAAGCACGAATCTATACAACTACATTTAGGAGTTCTGAATTTGGGTGTTTCTCTCCTTTAAAATTCAAAGTATAGATCTACTGTTGAAACTTATGTCAGTTGTATTGGGAAGATTTTATGTCTTAAAAAAACTCAAGGCAGGGACTTCCCTGGTGGCCAGTGGTTGGGAATCTGCCTGCCAGAGCAGGGGACATGGGTTTGAGCCCTGGTCCTGGAGGATCCCACATGCCGCGGAGCACCTAAGCCCGTGCGCCACAACTACTGAGCCTGCGCTCTAGAGCCTGCGAGCCACAACTGCTGAAGCCCACATGCCTGGAGCCGGTGCTCCACAACGGGAGAGGCCACTGCAGTGAGAGGCCAGCACACCACGGCAAAGGGTAGCCCCCGCTTGCCGCAGCTGGAAAGGGCCCGCGCGCAGCAACGAGGACCCAATGCAGCCAAAAATTAATTAATTAATTAATTAATTAAAATTAAAAAAAACCTCAAGGCAGAATTGAAAGTCAAATCTGCAATACCAGTATGTCCTTGTTATTGTATGTTATTCTCTGGACAGCATTTCTTTTGCTGCAGATAGGACCTTTAGCATGTTTTATTCAGTTTGCTCCAAACTCTTCTCATTGTAGTCTTCATGCCCTCATATAATCAATCTTTATACTCAAAGGTCAGCATGAGCTACTATATCCCAAAGCAGGAGGAATATGACAAAAATACAATTTGTAGAGGGAAAACACTCCATGGCCCCAGATAGTTAAAGGTCTTCAGACACCTTCTGTGAAACAGAATAATTTCACAATGGTTTTATGCTAACAAAAATGAATTACCATTGGCATGTTTTACCAAATAAGCAGAATCAAGGGAACAAGGTTGCAACTTAACAGGACAGTAGTCTGCTGTAAAAGCTTATTAAAGTAACAGTTGATAAACCATTTATGAGAAGAACAAAACACAGGCTGGGCTTAGTAGTTAAAATTTATATTCCTTTGTTGTTCAAAATAGGACACTCCCTTCATCCCCTAATAAAGTCCAAATGATTTTAGTAGCATCTTCTTAGCTTATTCCAAGCATTCTCAATACCACTTTGCTGTTTTAAAGAAGATACAAGTCTTGTTTATATTTCCGTTCAGTTTGTTATGATTTATGAGCAGCTCACAAGTCTTTATTTATTGAACTCATCTATCAAACACAACTCTAAATACCCCGCCAAGGCTCTGGGAAGCTGAGTGGATGCTCTTTTGAATTGGTTTCCTAATAACAGAATAGGCAGATATGAATGATCATTTATCGCATGGTTGGCCTTTCTGATATAGATCAGCGGGTATGGCAGTTGCAAAAGTCATCATCTCCTAACTTCTCCTTTTTCACATTTGTCTCATTTTCTTAAAAAAAGGAAAAGAGTTAAAAGGCCCATTTCTGATTGTTTCCCAATCAGATGAGTCCTATAGGAGGAAAAAGTAATAAAGTATGATCCTTGAGCTGGTCATCATGATCATGTGTTTTATTTATCTAAGGCTAGTAGGATAAATGTTGCGGGTTAGTAATAAGTAAACAGTCAGTAAGCCAGATCAACTTTAACCAGAAGGCAAAGTGTCAGCTATGACTGACTCATAAACTAAAATATGAAAATCTATAAAGAAATGCTTATATCTTTTCATTCCTTGTATCCCTCTTATTAATCAGTTGTTGTTGCATTATTGTGATCTCATTAGCTTGGTTACTTGGCATATTTTGTCAGTGGTTAAACTGCTAATGAATATCCTATTTACTCTCCATGTACCATAGAAATCATAGAGCAATAAGCAGTAACAAAAGCTGTTTGTTTTAGGTAATGAAGTACTAGTGATTTGTGTGGGAAATGGCAGTTTATATTCTGAAAGATTACCAAGAGGCTCTTGATCACTTTAAAAATAAAAATGCCTGCCACAATTAAGATTTTATGCTGTCTAAAAGTAGGGATACTTATTTTTTAATCCAGTAAGCTTAAAGCATTTTATTAAAAGAAAAAAAGCATGGGGCACTTTTTTCAAGGTATGTTTCCATCTTGTTTATTTTGATCTTACCATATTCCTAAAAGTAAACCAGAGAAACTTCCATGCTGGTGGGAGGGAATAGTGAGTGATCCCAACTAAATAGAAAAATGTCCATTGAGCCATGAAATAGTTAACACAAGCACACAGCTAACAAACTTGGAGTTTAGTTGGTAGTGTTTTAGACTCTCTTGTGTTAGGCTGTGTTCCTTTTCCTGACACATTAGCTGCTACTTCACTAATGTTTCCCAAATACCAAACCCACTCAGCCAAATAACTTAAAGACTTAGAGCATTTCTGCATTTCTTAAGATAAGAATCAAAGTTTGAAGTGAGGAAAAGAAAGAAATGGAACTCACTGCAGCCTAAAATCATCAAGGAAAAATTTTTGTCTTTACTAATGCAGAAGCCATTTATAACATAGTATTCATTCCAGAATCATTTATTGAGTATCTGCTATAATAGGAACAGTACTAATCACTGGAAATATGACAATATATAAGAAATGAGAGGGGGTTATTTTTATATAAAATCACATTTATACCTTGCCATTTGTCCCTTCTCAGATAATTTTAATGTACGAAAAAAGTTTTTTTAGATCATTTTAGAGAATTTTATCATACATGTAAGGTATGTTGCCAGTGGTAAGTGAAAACTATTAAAGAGAATAGACAATAGAAAACTTTTCTACTTTTTCAAGCCAAAAAGAAACCAGTCATTATTCTTTAGGCCAGCTTTGTGCAAATTACTATTGTATATGTAGGTATTGACTAATTTATTAGAGTCTTATAAGTTATAATAAAAAGAAGACAAGCCAGGATAGGACAAAAAAAAGAAACTTTTTCGGTTAAATCATAAACCTGGCACCTGAGCTCAGTAGACTGTTACTTTAAAAAGAAAAAAAAAAATTTAATATAGTAAGATTGACAGGTCTGAGGTGAATTCACAGGAAAGAGATACGGCCAGTACAGAAAAGATAAGGGAACCTGGATCCAGTATAGTGATACTTAGAAGGTGGATCCCTCGGTCAGGCTGTCTCCTTCAAATCGAAGTTCAGCATGCTACCGGCTGTGCACCTTAGTACTGTGCCATTAGATTCCTCATCTAAAATGAGGACAGTAAGTATTTCACAGAGGTTAAATGTGTTCTGTCGTATAAAGCACTCAGTAAAGTGACTTGGTCATGCTGAGCTCTCAAAAAGTATTAGCTGCTATTACTATTACTGTCATTTGTAGTTTATAAAGTACTTCTTTATATGTTATCTCTGTTGAGAATAAGTAGGGTAATTATACCTCCCAGTTTTTCCAGGATTGTACCAGTTTATGCCTAGTATAAATATTAACAACACCCCTTTCTTTTCTCAAATGTGTCCCAGTTTGGTAATTAAATTATATGGTCTGCTTAGCAGCAGGACCCAGAATAGAATTAGAGAATACTACCCCGAAACACATAGGTTAACTGAACTGAGGAAAAGGGGTCATAACTGGGAAGTATCTAGGGGACGCAGGTTACCCTCAATCACAAGTCAGTTGCACAAAGGTCGAGCAGCTTTAATACCATTCCAGACAGACTTTTCCATCGAAGGCAAGGGTGAGGGTCTGTTCTGAAGAAGAAGGGGTAGTCCTTCAGCATGACAATTATGGGGTGATAAGAATCTCAGGTGAGTACTGGTGGGAGGGAGGGAAAAGGTGATGTTGACAAATCGGCATCGATGAATCAAATGACTTTGTGATTCACTGGTGAGAGAAAAATGAATCTAGTTTTCTGGATTGATTGTCCCAAAACATGGTTTCATCACTGAGAGAGATACTATAAAAAAAATAAAGTATGGGGAGAAGATTAAGAGCCCAGGTTTAGACATGTTGAGTTCAAAATCCCATTGAAATTGACATTCAATCCAAGTGGAAATTTCCAGATGGCAGTTTTATATACCACTAAGTTCTAGGTTCTAGGAAATCTCCAGATTTTGGAGTCACTTGTCTGAATGTAGCAGCTTAAGCTTTGTGAGTGGCTGAGATCACTTAGTAGGAAGAAGACTTAGCCAGGGACAATAAAAGTATGCCAGGGAAAGACCTCAGAAAACAGGAACATTCCATATGTTGGGCAGAATAAGAGGAAGCCAAGATGACAGGTGAAGATCTGGAAAGAACAATATTATAAGGAGAGAGGTTCTGAAGGAACTATAAAGGGGTATATGCCACCAGTAGGTCAGGATGAAGAGTCTATTGGCTTTGGCAGCTAGGAGCTCTTGAGCAACTCATGCAGAAGCCATACAGGAGTGAAGCAGGGAGTGGAAGCAAATGCCTTCGATTTAGGAAGAAAGAGGATATGAGGAAGGATGAAGCAGCACATAATCCCACACTGTCCAGTATGGTAGATACTAACTGCGTGTGGCTATTTAACTTTGAATATAAATGAATTAAAAGTAAGTAAACTTAAAAGTTAAGTTTCTCAGTCTTACTGGCCACATTACAAATACTCAATAGTCCCATGTGTCTAGGAGCTATCATATTGGCAGCACAGGTATAGACTATTTCCATTATCATAGAAAGCTCTTGTAGATGGTGCTGGAACTTGTTAAAGAAAGAGGGAAAATGAAAAAGCTTGAAAGACATGCTTTGTCAGAGGAGGGTCTCTTCTCGCCTCCATGACCACTCAAGATAAGCCCGAAGTGAGTGTGTTTATATCCTGAGTCAAATCTTTGGCAGAGTAATTGTATTAGAAAGGAAAGAAAAAGGAGATGGGAAAGGCTTCAGAAGGCTCAGGGAGGGCTGGCATCCAGAACACTGGGGTAGGGATAGTTCTTTCTCCAAAAATAGACTAATAAAAAAAGAAAAAAGGAGAGAGAGAGAAAGTGCAGAAGTGCAGGTACAACCTTCTTTGGCAAAATCAGGAAGCAAATCACAAAGGCAGCCGTAATGACTTGCTGAGAAAATAGAGGGCTGTAAACTTAAAGGTGGCTTTTTTCCATTATGAAAATCCCAATACTTCAATACGAAACAGAAACTGATTTTTTTTTAATTTTAGGTAAACAATAGATTGAATCAAATGCATGTTGCAACTAGAGTTTCTATCTTTGTCGTTAGTAATTATAATAGCTATAATTTAGTGATATCTACTTTATGAAATACACTGGACTGGGTATTTTACATTAACTATCTTCTTTAAATCCACAAAACAAATTTTAAGGGTAGTTTTCATTATCTATTTTAAAAGGTTAAGTAACTTGCTTAAAGGCACAGAATAGCTATTAAGTGTCAGGGGTTGGATCCGAACACTAGTGTGAAGTGCAGACCAGACATTGGGTAATAACAATACAAGGAAAGAGCAGAGTGCTGTAGGTGCACATAGCAGCCACCCGTAATCTGACTGTCAAGGCAGGCTTCTTGGATGTAAGTGACGCCTAAGTAACATCTGAAGGTTGAGGAACTAGTTGATTACTAGGGAGAGAATGTCCCAGGAAGAAGAAACAATATCTTCTTAGAGTTGACATTCAAGGAAGTAAAAGTCCAAAATGGCTATAATATAAACTGAAAAGAAAAAGAGAATATTGAGAAATGAAACTGGGGTAGAGACCACCCAACTTCCTCTGTTTATGTTCTGTTCCATCCATTGTATTAAAGGTTAGGTAGATTTCCTCAATCAAGATCTTAATATGACTAAGAAAGACGGTTAACGTTTTGGGATTTCATATATTCCATACACCAGAAGAGAAAAAAAAAAAGAAACCTTTCTGGTTTGTGCATAAGAATGTAAGAGATAGCCATCTAGTGGCTCCTGCGTGTAATCTCTAGAAGTGAGATGCTGCTCTGAAGCTATGTTCTCACAAGGCCGGTGCATTTGTGTGGAGCCAAGCCTCTTACATTGCTAAATTTTTGTTTTCCTAACCCAGTGATCATTGTAAATGATCATTTCAAAGGAACCGAGTACTCTGTATTTGGTATTTTATCACAGCTTTTAGATTTTTACTGACAAACCTGAATAACTATTCATAGTTCAAAGCCTGTGTTCCTCCATCAACATTAGCCTAATGTCATAGATTTAAGTTTTAAAATTGTGTTCTTTTTCTGTTCCTGAAATCATCTTGTTTTTATCGTCTATGTAAAATGTTTCATTGCACAACAGCATATTAAGCTATTTATATTTAGTGTGTGGGGCAGGAGAATTACACAGTAATGGGTTAATTTCTCTTCTGTAAGGCAGAATGCCACTGTGGCCTACCGGAATTGGTTGCATTGTAATTTGCTTTGTTCATTTACTGATATTGGCCCTAATACTTGGTAATTATTTTCTGATTAAAGATCTCACCTAGGATAAGCTGCTTTCATGGGCAAGAATTGAAAACCTACTTTGAATCATTAAACCAAGATTATTTATAAACATGACAGGATCTCAGCATCATTTTGGAAAGACTTCATATCCCCTTGCACCAATATTTTAATAACATATTCTTTAGTGGAATGTATCCTGGCTAAACCAGTTATTATTTTTATTTCCTAATGGTCATAAAAAAGATTTTATAAATGTTATCTGATCGTGCTATAAATGTAATTAAAACTTAAGCAAAAGGACTCCACAATCATAAGTTTCATTAGCAGCACTTAGTATAGAGTGCAAAAAGGAAGAACTGTGGGTTTCCTTTGGGTTTGGGTTAGAAAAGCAGATTTATGATTCCATTGAGAATATACATGTTTCCCATTCACACAGTTGATGTGAATGGATTTGAAGCCACAGATGTAACTGATGAGGATTAAAATGCTTCATGAGCCTTCCATAGTCGTATGTTGTATCTGTTGTAATATTTTATAAATAATTTGTTTTCGTGGAATTATATTATCATATCCAAGTTTACTTCTTAGTACAGGAAGACATGAAATACATTTCAGTGATGTATCATTCCAATGATACTAGTTTGTTAAAATCTCTTTTGCTTGAAACTGATTTAAAAATATTCTTTTCTCACAAAATTATTTTTCTGGAATTTATTCATTTCTTATTTAAAATAAACAACTGGAGCTACTTACAGTAACACAGTTAACAAAATAATAAAACTTTGGTTTTCCAGTTGCCAAGTGGATGTTGGATTTTCTGTGTTTTATAGCACCTGCTCAAAAATATACATTTAATTTTTTGTGGATTACATTTTAATAGGCTTTTAGAAGACAACTTCAAAGGGTTTGCCTATGAAGATAGCTGTCTTCTGATGTAGCTGTTGATAATATTTTATTTTAGAAAGCTGACGAACTCTGACTTCCAAATCAATCCAAACTAACCTTGTTGAAAACCATTTATTGAAACATGCCCTGCAGTCACATATGCATTATTTTGTTTCTACTATTATGCTAATAGAGGTTATTTAGTGTTGTTGACTCCTGAGATAACAGAAGGCAATGGGTGGTTTGTAAAATGAAATGTGAAGCATATTATTTTTTCATTGTTCTGGAAAATCATCTTTTTCTCCCCGTGCTTGAACATCTGAGAGCAACCTTCTCTCTCACTTAGTATGAGGAATCAGGAGGTGATATTATTTAAGGCACAAAATTTTGTAAATTTTGCAATCTTATCAACTCTCCACCCCTTATCTCTTCTCTTTTTTTCACAGGTGATTTCTATTCACTACTTTCCAAGCTGCTAGGAGAAAGGGAAGATGTTGTTCATGTGCATAAATATAATCCTACAGAAAAGGCAGAATCAGAGTCAGACCTGGTAGCTGAGATTGCAAATGTAGTCCAAAAGAAGGATCTTGGTCAGTCTGATGCCAGAGAGAGTGCAGAACATGAGAGGGACAATGCTGTTCTTGTCAGAGACAGAATTCACAAATTCCACAGACTAGCATCTACTTTGAGGCCACCGGAGAGCAGAGTTTTGTCATTACAGCAGCCGCTACCCGGTGAAGGCACCTGGGAACCAGAACACACAGGAGGTGCGTTTAGGGCTTCTTTTAAAGAATAAAATGTGAAACGCTACAATCCACATAAGCAAAATCTGAAGGGAATAAAAATTAATGGGTGAGAAAGCTCACCAATGAAAAGGACTTATCATTAGAAAAAACATGACTCATATTTGGGTTGTCAGATATCACCTTTGTTTGAGTTTTCCTTTTTGTTTTGGTCCAGTACTATCAATATGTAAATTCAGTTTCTGTTCAGTTGATGAGCCAGAATTACTAAGACCCAAAATCTTTGTATCATATTGGGGTGGGTGGCGTATGAAATTCAGGGTAACAGATTCTTACCAAATCAACATTCTCCATTTAGCTCAATGGGAATAAACTGAAAATTCAAACCTGATATGTAAAGTCCTGGTGTATGAAATGGTTATACACTACCTTCCTTTAAGGTAATTAAATTCCTCTCAGAGGAATCTTAACACCTCCAACATTCTCATCCAATTGACTTGTAAAATGTAACCATTTTTATGACTTTGATTTCTTAAGTTCCATTATCAATTACTATCTTAATTGGAAAGTTGAGTAGTTATATCTGAAGGGACCTCCAGCAAGTCAGTAACTATCAGATTTATCTTTACTTCTAACCAGGATTGGCTTCTGTAATTAGAGGACAATACCTTATTCCCTTCAGGTTTCTGTACCAGCAAGCTATGGATGCCTCATCTTTGTCTTTAATTGTGTTGTGGCTTCTGTGATATTGATTGTGTTTCATGTTACTTGCTAATGTGGAAAGCCAGATAATACAGCATGTGGAGATAATCCCTAAAAAAGTAACGGATATGCATGCATGGCAGCTGTCCATGCGTGGGCTGGAATGGCACAGGCTGCCAGCTTGATGTTTTCAAATACAGCTTTGCAGGAAGCCATAAATTATTCAACACCCAACTGATTTTTATTTATAATTGAAAAAAATTAGGATGCAGTGCCTTTTGCTCACACAGGAGTTTCAAGCATTGTCCATTAGGACTGGCCTAATAGTCTCTATGAGATGTTAAATGGAACCCAGATTTTTACCTCTTCATATTTAAACAGGGTCAGCCCTGCTCTAACTCCTTCTAAATTTACCTAATAAAACTGTGTTTCTCAAGAGGTGGTCCCTGGACCCTCTTGCATCAGAATCACCTAGGGTAATTATGAAAAATCTAGACTCCTGAATCCTACTAAGAGCAACTGAATTGACATCTCTGAGTATGGTGTCTAGAAATCTGCAGTTTATCATGCCCCTATCCATTTCATAGAAAGACTGGAGTGTCTGTCTGAACGTCTATATTAAGGACAGTAAATTGTAACCCGAACAACACATAAATATAAAAGGGAAAAGGGCCTCTTTGGTGAGAATACAATTCTATTCAAGCATGAAATGTTAGAGTTGCATCATGCTTTATTCCATGACTTGTCTTTTTTTTTTATTGAAGTATTTATTTTTTATTGAAGTAACATTGGTTTGTAACATTATGTATGTTTCACGTGTACAATATTATATTTTTATTTCTGTATACCCTACAGTGTGCTCACCACCAAAAATTTAGTTTCTATGTTATCTATGACTTGCCTTTGTTACTCTATGATTTGAAATAATATCATGGTCATTTATAGGCATCATAAATGTCAATGTAAAAATCACAGTTTGACTTAAGGAATTGTATTCCTAAAACCTACTTAGTTTTTCTAAGAAAGAAATGCTTAAAATACTCAAAATACACTTACTGGCCAAATCTCCTTATACCTTCCAAGGTAGTCAGAATGGCAGTGTCCAGGAAAAAAATGTTTCTCCAGGATCTGGTTCAGGAAGTTTCCTTTCATTTTAAGTATGTGGGTGAATGTCATTGAAATAAATAAAGCAATAAGTTACAGAAACATACAGCACAAATTCTAGTTACAGGAAGAAAATGTGCATGTATTTCCTTTCTGAAATGACTTATTTTAGTGTTACTTCACTACTCTGATTCAAAATTTTTAAAAAATTAAATGCAAAATAACAAAACTCATATTTAGGTAAGCTATTTCTAAAAGTCTTTTCAATTTTCTTTCACTGTTTACCATAACACTATCTAATATCTAACTTTAATTAAAGAAAAGCACTTAATAAATGCTATAATATGTTAACAATAATTATGATTATAATTGCTACCATTAATGTCAAGTTGGACTAAGATTTCAAAAATTTAAACACCAAAGTAGTAGAACTAAGTATTAATTATTTTAGCTTAAGTAGCATCCATGAGAGAATTTTCTTGCAATGTGTAGGAAAGCTGCAAAAATTGGCACTCTGAGTTGATAAACTGAGAAAATGACTTGGCAGTGTTCTATCATAATGGGAGTTTGTGGCTCTTCAAATCGCTGATCACTTACATTGATCTGCCGTGATGTTTTCCTGTAATATATGATGTACAGTGTGAAAATATCCAACCTGGTAAATTGAGAGGCAAATGCACTCCTTTTTACACTTAACATAGTTTGGTTTCTACCATTAGTTTGACATCTATATTGAGACAGCATTAATAGAGTAGAAAGAAAATCATAGTCTTTATTCTAGTTGCCTTCTGGAAACTAGATTCATTGAAAAATAAATTTAAAACTGCAGACAGCTATTCTCTTGCTGTCACATCTGATTGGACTACTATTTGCTAGCATATGGAAGCCTGATTCAACATTTGTTACACACCCTTGGACATAAAATACATCTGCATTTGTGTGATGCTTCCCATCAGATAAGAGAATGCACAGAGTCTTTAAATATTGTTATGATACATTTACATTTTACTTAATTTCTATGGACAACTTGTTCTTTACTCAGAGTCCATTACTTTTAACATATTTCAGTCATATGCTGACCCCTAGGTTCAAGTCTTATAGAATTCCCAGGGTAAAATAAAGCATTCAGTAGGCTGAATTTTCATCCCTGGAGGAGAGGAGAATAATGAAAACAAACCCATACATAGCCCTTACTATGAGCCAGGCTAAGTGTTTTAGATGCATTAACTCATTTAATTCTCATAACAACCCTATTTATAAACCCATTTATAGAGGAAGAAACTGAGGCATAGAAAGGTCATGCCATGGATCCAAAGTGCCACAGCTCAATAAACCAACATTCAAAGCCAGGCAGGTTTGCTCCAAGTCTTGGTTTTTAATCACTTTATTACTCTGCCTCTCACAATAAAATAAAATAATAGATAGATAGATAGATAGATAAGATAGATATGCTGGTTTTTTCCAATCATCCCATCATCTTATCTACAACTGTAATAACTCTAGGTGTAGATTGCCTTTGGTCATACTTTCTCAATCAATATCCAAACAATTTGACTAAGGTGAGGATTCATTTACAGTTAAATTTTTAAAAGAAAAGGAACTCTGCTAATACTTCTGAGCCCCTAGTTATGTCTTAATTCTCTTCCTCACTCCACACCCACTAAATAAGACCTTATAATTATTCCTGTTTTCTTTCTCATTTGAGTATAAATATTTCTCCTATAGTTTCAGTTAATTATAGTTATTGTTGGCACTTCTGATGAATAACAATCCCTGACCAAAATAAGGCATCTTTTCCTCACTAAATGAGAATTTGCAAGTATAGAAAAAGCGACCATTTTATTTTGTTCTTGTTGTTGAAATCTTCTACTGATTTCACTAGAGTCTTTTCCTTAAGATTAAATATGAAGAGCCTTGTTATGGTGAAGTTAAGTCATAGTCCTAGGTTTGAAATTATGTTTTTTCTCAACTTTGTCTGTCCTTAGTCTGTCCCTTTAGACAGACAACTTTGTCTGTCCCTCTTAGTCCTTATGTACACAGATAAATGAAAATGCCCTTTTAAATGCTTATTAATAATTTCGTATGAAAGCAGCATTGATTACTAACATTAATCTTTCCTGGAAAGGTGTAATTCACTAATCCTCTTACTGATTTATTGATACAATTTTAATAGTAATGTTTAATTTTTTTTGAAAGTAGTAACTTTTTTTCTAAATATATGGTGGAATATGAGGCTGCACAATTACCTTTATTTATAATGAATACAAAGATTCTTCTGAAATAATCGTATCATTTGACATCTGAATTTAGAGCAGCTGATACTTGGAGTTGGCTTGCCCAAGGTCACATGTAAGAAATTTGTATTTAATTTTGAAATTAAAACTGTAAGTCTACAACATTAGTCATATACTGAATTACTTCTTAGATTAAAAACTAAGAGTTAGTCATATACTGAATTACTTCTTAGATAAAAACTAAGAGGAATCTGAACTCAAATTTTTAACTTTTCCATGATTGAAAATGTTAAGTTTAAGTTAGAATCCAAATATATTTTGTCATACAATTTTTAATAAGGATTTGAAATGTTTGTAACTGAGGATTAGGAAATAATCACCCTTGCTATTGATGACTGAAGTCTTGCCCAAGCCTGTATTTCCTTTTTTATGAATAGAGAAAATGACCTGGCATGAGCCAGTCCTGTTCTAGTATTCTGTGATTCTCTTATAAAGATGGGCAGGGATTGGGAAAACATCAGTTTTTATTCCATATCCATACAGCACTCGTCCTCAATGACTGCTTTGTTCTTGATCATTTAATCTTAAAGAGAACAGCCTTTAACTGTCTAATAATGAAAAAGATGACACTGGAAGCAAAAACATCAATTAACTGAGGTAGTGTTCATAGAAGAGGATGTGAACTCAGTTTTCCTTTAAATATTTTAGAATTTGTAATTAACACAGAGACCTAGGTTTTGAGGTCCTGAAAGTTTTGAGGTCTTGGCTGGGTAATCTTAATAAATGTACAATGATATTTTTAAGTGAAATTTAAAATAATTTAATATAATTTCTCTGAATGTTCTTGCCATGCACAAAATAGTTCTTCTTTGCATTGACAAAAAGAGCAAGGTTTCTTACAGTGTTAACCCTCTTATACATTTCCTCACATATCACCTTTGCTGTTTTGAAAATTTACCAAAAGTATATAAATATGTTCTAGATATTTACACTGCTTTTTCTTCTTGAAAATTCCCAACCAAAAGGGATTCTTATAAGTGACAAAATAGGTTAACAACCCATTAGGCAGTGCTTTTTGAGTGCTTACCAATCTAAGATCAATGATAATTAGGGTTATTCACAGCCAGATTAAGGTTCTTTATACAGTATTTCCAATATTTTGTGAAATCCACATTTGAAGCCAGAATAGTATATTTATTGATATTTGGGACATTGCATATTTCTATCAGAATTAATATCTCTGAATCTTCATGAGCACCTCGCTTCCAGTACCTGGAAGCACAGTCTTTAAATATTGTTATGATACATTTACATTTTACCTTACATTTTACATTTTACTTTACATTTACTGTAATATATGATGGACCACTGAATAGAAAAGTTCCAGGAAACCTGCCATTTATTTATTGTCTTTAATGAAAATAATTAGCCAATTAGCATTTTTTTTAGTCTCTTCACAGTAGCTTCAGCACAATACTAGGGGTAAAAAGAGGTAGTACAAGTGAACTAAAAGATTATAAAGGTGTTTAAATGCTAGTTGACAACATAAACAAGTAGAGACTGGAGCACAGAGTTCAATTTAGTGCATTTTTTAGGCCATTACAGTGGGCCAGGCCCTGTGCAAGAATTAGTGACAAAACAGTGAATAAGACATGATCCTTGCCCTCACAAAATTCCATCTAGTTGCAGTGGTGCTGGGCTCTGAGAAGCTGATGAAAGCGACTAAATATCTGTATTGTTATGAGGTTCAAGTCTCCCTTGGAGCCCATCCAGAATCTTCAGGAGCTGCTGAATGAGTACAGAATGACCACCAAAAAGACAAGCTGTAACTGAGATGAGAATGAATGAAGTACAACCTGAGATTCAAGCAACTTAAAAATAATTTGAAACATTTTCTTTGGGGAATCCATCCATACATCTCTAATTATAATAATTATACCCTGCTTCCTGAGTTCACTTTCAGAAACACAGTTTTTTTCATGTCACCCCATGCTTGAAAACCTTCAGTGGTTCCCAGTCGCCTATAGTCACAATTTGCATCCTTTTCTCCTATTATGATAGATAATAAGCATGATAGATGATGAATGCTATTCATCCTAGCAGCCCCATTTACATCCACTGCTGTGCAAATTTAGGCACGCCAGTTATTACTCTGCCCCCCTTCTCCCCAACTCAGGAAGGCAGAGCAAAACACACATGAGCGAGAATGACATTCTCACGTGCTCTGATATATTTCAAAAGTAAATTATTCCCAAGCTTTGTGCTTTACTGCTATTAATAAAGTACTTGCAGCATACCTCAAAATTAATCACAGTATAGATCAAGACACCACAGCTCAGAACTACATTCATTAAGTCATTGTTAAAGCCATACCTTCATGTGCTCTACAACGTATATTTTCCAGGCTAAACTAGATCTTGGGGTCTGTTAATCCTGATTGTCACTCTCATACCCCCTCCTGACATACACAGATATCCTTAAAGACATACAGATTACTTAAAGATCTTGAAACACATTCTGCAATTATAATCATCCTCACTTTCCGTCTTTCTGACTGAAATATTCTCTGCCTACTTCTATATTCAATAAACTTTAAGTGAGAACACCTACCTCTCCCAGCCAAGCCTCAGGAAGGATTATGGACCCTTTCCTGTGTTCCTGCATTGCACTGTGTCATAAATATTTGCTTTCTGGTTTTTGTTTGTTTGTTTTTTGGGTTTTTTTGGTTTTGTTTTGTTTTTTTTCATTTTATCCTATGAGTCCCTCTAGGACCAAAACCATGCTTTATTTCTTTGTGTCCCCAGAATCTAACATAACACCTTACATAGACAATACACTTAGGGAATATTTGTTGAATATGCTTCAGCAAAGGTTGTAGACAAAACTGTTCCAGGCATCCTATTGATTGTGCTGTGTTATTAATTTTTGTTTTAAAAAATTAAATGAACAAAGGTAAGAATATTTTGAGTGAAAAGTTGCTGTTTCCTGTTGTATAGTTAAGAGAATTATTTTAAAGCGTTTACTCTCACACCAGCATTCTCTCAGGCTTTCAGAAGCTGACTGTACAAGCCCTGTGTTTCCCTTTCTTCCTCCAGTCTTTAATGTTTATCTTTGAGGATTTCACTGCGTGTTGCCACATCCTCCAGAGTATGGGAAGGAGAAAGGAGACTCAAACTGCTGCTTTTTTACTTCTCAGCATCTCTGTTGAAGCATTTCAGAGGGAAAGAAATATTGAGACTGATACAAAGGATTTCACAGCATCTTCATAACTTTATATCTTCAGTTAGTATAGCTACTCTGTACATGGTACTTCTTTATTCATGAGCATTTTTATAAAAGGGGTTAACAATTGAACCTAGGTATTCTCTAAGTATAAATGTATTCTGATCAGAAGTGAGAGTGATTGTAAATCACTCAGTCATAGAGTTTCTGTTATTTTTTCCTTTCTCATGTTAGGAAACAGTGAAATATAAGCAGTGAAAGAATATCTCTCCATTCCCATTGTTATAGGAACACTAAAGTTAGGTGAAATTAGATTGGTATCTTACATAGTTCCTTGTACAAGGTATTATCAATGTTGGTTTATTATAGGGTCTAATGTATTCTGAACATCCACAATTTACACAGAAGTTAGATGAGAAAGACAGACACACACACACACACACACACACACACAGAGAGAGAGAGAGAGAGAAACGGGCTTATTGCCCAAGAATACTATTTATTTACAACATTTAAAAGCTTTGTATTAAAATGATGCCATCCATGTTGCCATATTTTCCAAAGATACTAATTTAAAGTAAGAATCTTGTTAAGAAGACAGTCTCAAATTTGCCCATTAATGACTTAAGGATAAACTGGTTTTACAAGGCATCTTATCAACAGGAAAAGAGCATATCCCCAAACAAGTTCACAGTCACTTACTTTATTCATAGCTCAGGAGGCTCCTTGGCATGTGCATGTTGGTATATTTTATGTAGAGCATGGCTTGATTTTTTTTCTTTGCATCTGGTGACATTACTGCATGAACTTCTTATAATCATTGTGAATCTCCATGAGGTTATACTAGCTTTCTTTTTTACACTAAATGTATGGATTTATCTTTTAGATTTCCATGTAGAAGAGGCACTGGATTGGCCTGGAGTATACTTGTTACCAGGCCAGGTTTCTGGGGTGGCTCTGGACCCTAAGAATAATCTGGTGATTTTCCACAGAGGTGACCATGTCTGGGATGGAAAGTAAGTAATAATTTTTCCTTGAAGGAGTAAATGAAGATAAAAATAGCATGCATTGCTTTTCATTAAACTAAGAATAATGGTGAGAGAACTATCAAGGTTTTCTTTGAACTTGATTTTTGTGAGCAAAACGTATTTGTTCTTTTAGTATATGACTGTGACACATAGAAAAGAGAAAGTCTTGTGCATTTGAAAACAATTAAGGTAGTTTCACAAACTAGTTTATGGAAAGAAGGCAATAACAGTCTGTGATTCTGCCTACTTAGCATTTTGCTCTCTCCCCCTTGAAGCTACCTTCACATTCCTAAGGAAAGTAACATTAAAGGCAGTTAAGACAGTACATGGCTGAGGCATTTCAAGACTTCAGAAAAAGTGCATCATGATCAATGATCAACGAAGAAAATTATTAGTTGACTACAATAAAGCACTTCATTATTTTCATGTACTGGGTAGAGAACCATATTAAGGCCATTGGACTCTCCCTTTCCATCAGACTGCTCCCTGGCATGACAACAGTGCCTTCTGGAGATTGTAGTTAGAGCAGCTTGGCCACCATATTATAGAAATAGTCAGTACCTTGGCCTTCACATTTCCATACAGATTAATTTTATTACTAAATTTGCATTTTTCATGAGCACCGAAGACTTAAGAATAACAAGACTTAAGAATAACACTAAGACTAATATCCCTGCTTTTCCCTCTGGGTTTCTCTTTCCAACCTTTTATTCTATCTTCCACTATCATCTTATAGGGAGTTTTGGTAAGAAAGTCTAACATTCATTGAGTGTTTACCGTGCTCCTGTGACTGTTCCGTTTACATAAATTACCTCACAACATTTAGGCACTGTTATTATCATCATCATTCACGTTTTGCAGGTGAAGAAACCAAGAGAAAGTAAGTGTTTTGCCCCAGACCTCACAGTTAGCCTGGCAAAGTCAGGCTTCAGTTCCTTTCCGTCTGACTCCAGAGTTGGCCCACTTACCCAGTTTGTTATACTTACTGCCTTTTAGAGGATTACGAGCACATTTACATGATTGTATTTTTAAAAGCTTATTCCAAAATTTAGCAGGTTATCTTAATTCTCCTGAGTAATGAATATCCATTTATTCATGTTTTATCACAAATTTACATATGAAGGTAAATTTTTTAATATCTTATGAAATAAGTGTAATGAATCTGTCCTTTCGAGTGTACAACTGTAGGGTTTCATTTGGAAAATTGAGGACCCACATATACAGTTCAGTTGTTTTCTTCCTCCATTTTCAGAGATGCTGATTAAACTTAAGCTAACCCTGCTCTGTCACATACGCATGTATGTAGTTTTCTTTGTGCAGTTGAAGATGGAATTCAGTTAGCATTTCAGAATAGATTGATAGCTTTGTTACTGTTTAATTGTCCTTTCCAATTGTCACTCTCAAAAATGGAATCTGAGAAAGAGATCACTTCAGAGTTCAAAGCCATCGAACTCAGCATCCCTATTCATACATCTCTGTTACATCATCTTAGTCATTATTGAACATCTAATTATATTTTCACAAGTGCTTTCAAAAGCAAACTATTACTATTCATTGTAGCATAGTCTTCATTTTAATGAATGTTGCTACATTTTCCACATGGATTTCTAGCCACATTTTACCAGACGAGAAAATTACAGCATCATTTTCTCCCATTGATACTGTTTCAGCTGGCTAAAGCTAAATTGGACAAAGTCCAATTTTCCATTTTAATGTGATATTCATTCCAAGTAAACGGCAGAGGCTGGAATAGTTTAATAGAAAAAAAAAAAAGGGATCAGTAAAGGCCAGCTTGGGGTAGATGACACAAGACTGTGAAACAAGAGCCACATAAGAACATTTTCTGGGACGTATATGGCTGTCCTAGCTGAAGACCTGCTTTTTCCTGGCATCTTGCTTTCATCTAGATAACCAGTATCATGTGTAAATAGATTCCAGTTCCATTGCCAAAGCCCCAGTGTGTTTACCCTAATAAATGGCACTGACAAAGGGCCAAAAATGCAAGACTTCTTCAGGGCAGGCATGCTGATTTTACTCATTAAATCTGTTTCTTCTTTCTTCTTCTTTATCTTTCAGGTGTAAGAATATTTGTTATCTCTCTTTCCTTCTGCCTCTCTTGTATTTCCTGTTGGCCTCTAGCAGCCTTTGCAATCCATGGTTGTGAGGAAGTTCTCTTCTGGCACTCGGATCTCTGCTTTTAACACTGTCTGCTTTATTATTCACAAAGGGAATAAGAAGTGGATTACTCTGTTAGTTATTTTGTAGGAAAATAGATTCGGATGTGTGGGCCCTGCTCGTTGAACGGTCATACGTGACCATCCTTCCTACATGTATAAGTCACATTATATAGAATAGACAATGTACATAATTTTTCTTTTTCCTCATTGACTATCCAAGGATTATACAAAGAAAAAGACAACACTTTCCAGAAGAATTTATTATGTGCTAGTGAGAGACAATGGAAATTAAAAATGGGGTGGAAATTGCATTCTTGTTGCTACCACTGTTTGGATAGAAAGATGAGAAATCCTGTATTAATTTTCCTCAGAACCTTTCCCATCCTGATACTTCTCATGTTCACAAAATTATAAGTTCCATAAGGCTAGAGCTTGTTCTAAATCAAATCTTAGTAGTCTATATCCCCTAATTTTTTGTAGTTGATCATTCTTTAAGTATCAGACAGTGCTTGGAGTTAATAATAATCCCTAATTAATACTCAGTACTCAAAGCTCTTTTGATATCATCACAAACTCTGTCTTTGTAAGTAGTATTACTCTTCATTTCTACCTGATAGCCTTGATCAGCTCTTACTTTTCTACTTAATCATGCTAAATAAGCATAGCAACAAAATAATAATAATAGTAGTAGTAATAATAGTAATGATAATGATGATGATGATAAAACACTTACCCTCCTGAAAGATGACTGTCAACTCCCTTTCTCAATTTGATTTCCATTTTCTTCCCTGTCTGTCAATATGGCTACTTTAAGATGCTTCTTCTAGCTAAAATAGGAAACGCCTATTACCAGCAGGGTGTAATGAAACTTTAAAGAGCCTCTTGTCTGCCCTGGTGCTCGGGCAGCATGGCAGCTAGAGCTGTTTAAATGCCTCCCAGCAGGAGCTGGGTAGCTCCTGCCTCAGTAACAGCTGTTCCTCGGTCTCTGTCAAAATCACCACCATTGTCAGAGGCTTGCTTCTTGGCCTTTCTTTTATTTATCTCAGCTATGGCTGAGGTTCTACTGTGCAGGCCTCACATCACATACCCTCTTAAGTAAACCATGGGTTTTATCCCTAATTTTTAGGTGCTAAAAGGTGTTTCCATTATACCACTTGTCATTTCTTCGCATGGAGTTGGAAGGGATTTTGGAAGTTGTATCACTTGGAATTCTTTCTGTAACCAATAAGGGAGAAAACCCAACACAAACTAGCTTAGGGAAAGAAATTTATTAGTTTGTATAAATAAAAACTTTAAGGGTATGGTAGCTCAAACGACACCACCAGCACCTATTTGACACATTTTCTCCTGGTTGGCTCCATTCTTAGACCCTGATTGATCCTCCTCCCCACTTGCAGCTTCAGAATTACAGAAGAGGTAGTCTGTGTCCTTGATGTAGGTCAACAGGAAATCCTTAAAAGGAGACTTTGTGTTCTACAACACTGTCAGTGTTCTACCTGACTTTAGGTCATATTTCTTGCATCCTAAACCAGTCACTGTGGGCAGAGGAATGAAATCCACTCTTTGGCTTAGCCTGACTTTTTGTTCTATCCTTGGAATGTGAGAGTAGAGTTGACATTATCAAAAGCAAGTGGACTGAGAGTGGGGCTCAGACTGTTGGGTCAACTAAAGAAAAACTGAGGTTTCATTAGCACAAAATGGGGCAGTAGACACTGGGCACCCAGAATAGCAAATGTCCACCAGAGAGCTCATCTCCAGCTTCCTGCTGGGACATCTCTAAACAAAATCTTCCATTGTCATCTGGAGCTTGAACTCTCAGTGCCAACAAATTCCCTAGATGTGAGACATACTTTCCAGTTATGGGACTCATCTAGATGTCATCAAGTTCTTCATTATGTTAAACTCACATCTGTGTCCTGTAACTTCACCTTCATGACAGCCAAATGCAAAATGAATTTACTCCCATTTATTCATGTCAATTATTTGCATATTTAAAGAAAGTCTTATCTTCTCCAGACTAAATATCCCCCAGGCCCTCAGCCAGTCTTCATACTGACATGATACTTTCATCTGAAGGTGCTCTGGTTTCTCAGTCCTTTAAAATGTTTGGTTGAGAAGTGGCCACAATACCTCATGTGTTAGCTGATCAGCAATGCAATTACTTTCCTTGATGTGTATTCTAGATATCTATTAGTGTTAAAGGGTTCTATTCACTTTTCTTCAGCAGTCATATCTTGTGTTACCTTGTTACTCTGTGTTGAATTTGTAATCTACTGGAATCTCCAAATGTATTTCATGAAATTGTGCTGAAGTTTGTACTGGAAATGTATACTTATGCAGTGCTTTAAAAACACTGAATTCAGGATTTTATTCCAATTACATTTCACTTCATTAGGTTTAGCATTGCTTCAATTTACAGATATTATTTTATTCTTAATTAACCAGAGAATGAGCTGTCCCTTCCAGCCTGGTATTACGTCTGTTTGATGAGCTTGCCTTTCACATCTTTATACATGTTGTTTATAAAATTTGAATAGTTGAATGATTGGTTTAGCAAGTTTTGTCCTTAGAGATGTGGTCTTCTGGGAATCTTCTCCCATTTGCCCTCCAAATAATTTGTTCACAGACCACCTCTTCATCAATATTTTATGGAACCTTGTGAGGTTCTATTGTTTCAGAAATCTATCTGCTTTCTAACTTTCATAAAAATCAGTTCAAGATTTGCCTCCCTAGTTTTTTGGAGTCTCAGTTAAGATATATCTGCTTGAGGTCCTGCTTCTGTATCTGCAAATTCTTTCATACCTTAAGAATTAATTGGGCCTGGAAAATTGAACTCAAAATGACTGAGTGGTACCTTAGTATCTTCACATCTGAGAGAAAATTGTAAGGAATTCTACAAAAAGAATGTTTCCATAGTCTACCCTTTTCTCTTATATTGCCATTTCTGGTTTTACTCAAGCCATTTTCTTCCAGTTTTATGCCACTTTCTCTGATTCTTCTTGGCTATGTGACTATTCTTCCTATCTCTTCTACATCTACAAATTAAATTTGATAACTGGAGGGGAGATTCTCCAGTCCAGTGAGGTCAATCCTAGTAAGAGAAAACCACATGTTTTTGAAGACAGGAGACCTGGGTTTGAATCTTGGTTACCATCTCCTACCTTTGAGACCTGTATCAAGACATTTGAACTCCCTGACTCTGTTCCCTAGTCCAAAAAAATGAATACTTTAAAAAGTGCCGGGCTTCCCTGGTGGCACAGTGGTTGAGAGTCTGCCTGCCAATGCAGGGGACACGGGTTCGAGCCCTGGTGTGGGAAGATCCCACATGCCGCGGAGCAACTAGGCCCGTGAGCCACAAGTACTGAGCCTGCGCGTCTGGAGCCTGTGCTCCGCGACAAGAGAGGCCGCGATAGTGAGAGGCCCGCGCACCGCGATGAAGAGCGGCCCCCACTTGCCGCAATTAGAGAAAGCCCTCGTACAGAAACGAAGACCCAACACAGCCATAAATAAATAAATAAATAAATAAATAAAATAAAATAAAGTAAAATAAATAAATTAAATTTTAAAAAAACAAACATTAAAAAAAAAAAAAAAGTGCCTCACTCTGTTGAGTAACAAAAAGCACTTTGTTAAGTGACTCATTCCCAGTGGCCTTATTGACCGAACAGAGCCCGGTGCTGTGATACCTAGTTCTTTGTTCTTTTCATCCCGATTTGGGATGTCTCTAGCGCTAGGTCCATCAGGACACTGAATAGTCATACTGGTTTCTTTTCCCACCTTTTTTCTTCCTCATAGGAATTTTTCAATGTGTATATATTCAGAAGTAAGTGTTTTTAACATAGTATTAAATTATATTCCATTTAAAGTCTTTGGTCTTATTATGGTATGTCTTTGCTTTCCTAATGTTGAGGGTACATTTCCACTTATTTTCTCACTTGAAAACCTATGGTCCTTTCTCCAGCCTCTTAATTTATATAATTACAACATTATATTTTACTTCTCTCTTCAGTTGCTATTATTTATTTTGCATTTCCTTAATTTTGATTGATGGCACAGAAGTTTATTTTCTCCCTATTCTAGTTCTTTTGTGTGAGAATATTGCAAAGCATTTCTTTTCAGCCTTATCTAAACTGTTTGATTAGCTGCTAATGTGCAAAATCATTAATGGGGGATTCAAACTGCTAAAATAAACAACTGATGAATTCCAGCCCACAGGCCGCAGTTCAGTCTTTTCTGCTGAGTGCTTTTTCAGAGAAGCAGACAGAAATCAGCAGTGCTTCAGGCACTATGTGAAATGTGCAGGGTATTATTATATCCTGTAAAAAGTTAAATGTGGTTGAAATAAAGACCTCTCTGCAGCATATAATGCAGGGTAGCTGCTTTAGAACACTAAATAAGCAGTTTGCTATAGCAACAGTGTATCCAGCTCTATAATCTGACATCTGTTTGTGAACTGTTAGAGCGTTACTTTTCTTTGAATTAGAAGAGAGTTTATAAATTACTTTATTTGGCAGATTTAATGTGAGTGTGTGTGTGTGTGTGTGTGTGTGTGTGTGTGTGTGATTTTCCCATTTCAGAAAAACATCAATTCCTTTTATTACTTGCCCTGTGTAACTGCCAGGGGCCAGCTGTTAGTTGCATGAGGCTCCAGTGATCCCAAGTGAAAGGATTAGGACTCATCAACCAATCCACTGAGGGACTGAATGTCCCTTGATACTGCCAGTTTAAACATATAGACATCTGGTAAATGGTATCACAAAAGATTTTCAGTGAAAGGTTTGGGCCTATTGTGT
Source organism: Balaenoptera physalus (assembly GCF_965194825.1). Lineage (NCBI taxonomy): Eukaryota > Metazoa > Chordata > Mammalia > Artiodactyla > Balaenopteridae > Balaenoptera > Balaenoptera physalus. Next base: position 94,234,447 of record NC_138890.1, on the reverse strand, counting down.
TGTGGTTAATTCCTTAAAGCTATGATCTTTCTAAGAATTCTAGAATGTTATTATTTGTTATTTATGTTACTGAAGTAAATTAATATATTCAAATGATGCTAATATCAGTAAATTCAAGAACTTGCCTAATCACTGAGATCCTTAATGGATACAGGGGAAGTGTAGTAATACTATGACTAATAATCATAGAGCCAAATACCATAGGAAAATGGTTAGTCTAAAGCATCACATAAAATGTCCTCTGTACATGCTAATGACATGGGAGTAATTTGTGATAATTAAAAAGAAAAACACTAAAAAACAAACCATATTATTAGTTGTTACACTGTAGTGAGATACTCAGAAAAAAATCTTGATAAGTTGAGAGATCTGATATTTTCTGTGTATCCAAATTTTTATTATAAAAATCTGATTTATTTATTCTGTGGCTTATTTACTTTGTTACTTATTTTTCTTTTGGCTCCTTCATTTGCTATTTCACAATTTATTATAACATCACCAAAAAATGGTTAATAAAATAAAAGAGTATGATCCTCAAATTAGTTAATTTTGCTATTTTTCCCACCATTAGAAATCTGACATTTCTAGATTGTGAGTATAGATGCCCACACACAATTTAGGTTTGTGACAGCAAAATATCAACTACTTGATACATTTTTTTCTGTATTCATGAGCAGTGCAGAACAGCACCATTGATAAAGGATGTTTTCACTTACCTACGCATCAGCTACAACATTTCATTCGATCTGACTAGCATAAGGACTGTGAGTCGGGGTTTATTTATATTTTTTCCATGACATAGCTTGTTTTCTTGGAAGCCAAGCTCAATATCGCAGGTTCTTGACTTTGAGCTTACATGGCTGCCAGAGAGTAATTTAAACTAGAGTTTGCATTTGTAAATATTTAAGTGTCTGGAGAAATAAGCTGAAGCTATAAAAAACATGATTTAAATTAGAGGAGGTCAACATATGCTCCTGAAGGTGGGGGTGGGGAGACCTACTTTCTCTCCATCATAAGTTGTAAGAATGTTATTTCCTAAAATAGTAGGACCAGAGATTTAAGACTGATGGTGAATATTTAAGTGAATGACAAGACAGACCAAAGAATTGCTGTTGCTGCAACCTATTGCTTGGGGAAATCATGAACAAGTAAATATGTCAGGCTTCCTGGATGGTTTGTCATTTTGCAAATAAGAGATACGGAATTAGGTATGCTGAGGTCTGATAGGCTCCAGTTTTATCAAGATATGCAATAGGCAATTGGACTGCCACTGTTATTCGCTGTCAATAGTGGGTCAGAACACTGTCTGCATGTCAAGTGGATAGCACTTGGTAAGAATTATGAGGACTCGGTAACTTTCCATATTACTAACTCCTAGGTGGGGGTGGGGTGAAGTAATGTACTAGTATATTCCATGCCCAAGTAAATAAACTGCAAGAATAAATGAAAATTTTAGGAAATACAAAATGGAAAGGGAAATCAAAGTATAATCAGTGGATTTTATCAATATCAATATCCTGGTTATGATATTGTACTGTAGTTGTGCAAAATGCTACCATGGAGGAAACTAGGTAAAGTGTACACAGAATCTCTCTGTATTATTTTTTCTTGTAACTGCATGTAAATCTACAGTTATCTCAAATTTTCTTTAAAAAAAAAAAGGGAAAACAAATTTTAACACCTTAAAGTCAGAGAAAACATAATTTTCACATTATTTAAATTACCATTATGCCACTACAAGTCATGAAATGTTTCTGAATAATGAGAAATATGACTTAGGCCTTAAAAGAAATGATAAATGAAGAGACTTTATCCTATTACATATGAATATAAAACTGTAGCATACTATGAGTCTTAGACATACTGAACTTAAGTTATCCAGTATCACAGACAAGTTGTTAAAAAGATAGATCATTGATGGTTGAATCCAATACCTTTGTTTTCTAGGGGAATTGGTATGATGTTTTTAGTACAGAAAGTCACATTGAAAATACAGTTTCAGATATAGGATAAACTCTGGTGTTTCATAGTACTGAGAGTTACTTCACGTTTGCCCTTTACCAGTGTCTTCTGATTTAATAATACCTTGTATATTCTTACATTGGTTTGAACTAATAAAATTTTATATTTCAATTTAATAATGATCTCATGACTATCTTATAAAATCTGCTCTGTTAGTGATGTTACTTCCATTTCGTTAACTTATGTATTTTTTTTCTACGTACTGGTGTGTGGTTTTAACTACACATAATAGCGTATGTAAGCAATATTACTTAAGTTTTAGGTTGAGAAAGCTGAATCAATATTTTTTATTCAATTGAATGCATCATTAATAAGAACTGCTTCAGGGACTTATTAGTATCTTTCAGGAAAAATGTACCCAAAAGACTATGACAGTCAAGAAGCTCAAATAATTGTGTGATGTATATTTTTAATGGCAAGAGAATGTAATTTTGAAATTTTTGTTCTCCTACTGGGACTCTGCATAAGTTCCATAAAAATAATAACCAACTAATCAATAGAGGTATGACAGATTTGAGCAGTCTGTCGCCTTCCAAACTTGCAAATGTTTCTCCATAAATATTTAATATTATTCAGATTCTTTTGCTTATACAGTTGAACTACAAAATATTAATAGTTTTTTTCACAGACTTGTCTGATTCTATAAGGGAAATTCTATTTTACAGAAATATTCATCTGGCAAAATATATATATTATATATTTTTATGCCCCCCCAACACCCACACACATATGGCTTAACTATGTGCTGATCAATTCTTTGCTTTTGAAAATATAAGTTGGTCTCTTGGCGCTTTGTATATTTTCCTCTTTCACATAAGCTTACATTAGAAGAGCTTATCTTTGTTATTTATCCCCAATAATTTCCAAAACAGGTATTTAAATAAGTACAATGTCTGTGATAACTGTCAACTTAAAGAAAGATATTACTAACAATTCAGATAGAAATATAAATGAAAAATATATATAAACATACATGTTCATAATATTTTATAATAACCTGGAAGGTACAGAGTTAAAAAAGCAGAAATTGTCATATTCATTTTAGTGTTTACATTAATTATTATATAGATGTCCATTTTGTACTTATAGAAAAATTGTTATATGGAAAAAGTTTTATGTCTCTAAACACATTTTTGTTTCAAGAATCAATTATATTTTATATTTTCAAAATATTTTGAACATTCCGTTCTACATCCTAATAATATGTATTTGCATGTTGTACCTACAGCAAGTAAAATAGCAAACATAGTTTTGATCACTACCCTTCCTGCTACCATTTACACTTTCCTTATCATGGCACAGAAAGTTAAGTTATGACTTCTTTTGTAGTTTGAAAGAAAATAACTATTGAATTAAAACATTTTGAGGAATCTTTGAAAAAAATTACTTTAAGAGTTCTAGGGGGCTTCCCTGGTGGCGCAGTGATTGGGAGGCTGCCTGCCAATGCAGGGGACACGGGTTTGAGCCCTGGTCTGGGAAGATCCCACATGCCGCGGAGCAACTAGGCCCGTGAGCCACAATTACTGAGCCTGCGCATCTGGAGCCCGTGCTCCGCAACAAGAGAGGCCGCGATAGTGAGAGGCCCGCGCACCGCGATGAAGAGTGGCCTCCGCTTGCCGCAACTAGAGAAAGCCCTCGCACAGAAACGAAGACCCAACATAGCAATCAATCAATCAATCAATCAATCAATCTTTAAAAAAAAAAAAAAAAGAGTTCTAGGTAGTGTTTCTCCAACTCTCATGTGAATATGACTCACCTGGGGATCTTGTGAAAGTGCCGATTCGTATTTTGTGTGTCTGAAACCTTGCATCTCCAGGCACTGCCCATGCTGCTGCCCCACTGACCACTCACTAGTTCTTCAGGCTGATGGTATATCTGAAGTGTGAAGGGCGAAGAGTGAAGTCAGGCACATCTGAGCCCTTCTCTTGATTCTGTATTTAAAATCTCAACTGAATGGTCTGCATTTCTCAAGTTCACTGATGTTTCTGATTGGTTTATTTTCCATTCTAATGCTTTTTTTTTTAGCTCTTTTGACAGTAAGTTTATTTACCAGCAAAGAGGTCTCGGGCCAATTGAAGAAGACACTATTCTTGTCATAGATCCAAATAATGCCGCTGTACTCCAGTCCAGTGGAAAAAATCTGTGAGTTAAATTACTTGACTGTCTTTCATTTTCTAAAGAGGTGGTTCTAAACCCTGACTGAATATTAGAATCACCTGGGAAGCTTCCAAAAATTAGATTCAGATTTAGTCTGGGAGGGGGCCCAGGTATCAAAATAGTAGTTTGAAAGCTCCCCAGGTGATTCTAGTAGGTAGTCGAGCTTCAGAGAGAATTGATACACATGCTAATGAAGTGACTTGCTACTCAGCTAGATCTGAAGGATAAAAAAAAAAATTCTTGAGCAGAAAAGTTACATAACCAAATTCACCAACCAATCACCATTAAGAAAAAAGGCTTCTCTCTTCCCATCTCAAGGCAAAGACTAAACAAATGTTGCTTTCAGCTTTCCATAGCATGCATAGGTAATTTGGCTTTGAAAGCTGCTCATTATTTGGTCTTATTCCTAGATGGCATTTGGCAACCAAAAAAAGTTGGCTGATATTATGGTCATTGAAGGAAAGGGGCACCTGCTTACAGAGTGTCCACAACAGCTATAACCTGGCAGCTTTAGGAGCTATACCCTGCTCCATCTGCTTAGGCACAGGGAAAGCCAGCTTCTTTGAAAGGCGGGGAGCCATCCACTTTGAATGCAGCTGCTTATGGAGGTGGTAATAATTAGCTTTTTATAGGATTCTAAGATGGTGAGTCAGGGGTCAAATTCTAATATATCAGCCCCCCCCACTCACTGTGTCTGAACCTGTCTCTTCAGTGCTCTACCCATTAATCAGAAGCATCTCATTCCAGAAAGGAATTAAAGAGGAAGGCAGAGCAACTGCTGCTAAATCAGCTTAGCCAACAGCGGGGTTTCTATGTTGAAAGCAAATCATAACCCTCACATTCACTCACCAAAAGAGAGATCTAGTTCAGTTTATTAGTCAAGATCAGGGTGTTACATTCTTGGCTCATGAAAAAAAAAAAATCTGTGATGCCAACACCTTGCAAAGGCTAGAAGCTGACAGACGTAGCTTGTGGATTGTCAGGTTTGACCACAATCACATCAAGACATTGTCCATGTGTTTTTAACTCTGTCCAAGTTCCTTAAGCCTGTGAGCCTCTGACCACGTTACAGTTCTCTTACCCAGGTCGTTCCAATTGATTTGTTAAACAGATTAACCTTCTCTAATGATTATCCAGCACACCACTTCTCTTTGCTTAGATGATCACAGCCCATGTCTGCTGGAAGTTGTTTTCTTTGGGTTTTACTGTCTTTAGTAGGTACTCTTAAAGCTTTTCAGTCATATATTTAATATTTTATATTAGACCAGCATTATATTACCTTGCAGCATGTTTAAGCTATTCAAACCATATAAATCCATTTATAATTCTCTAGACAATTTGTTTTATACACACTTCTTTATGATCTTAGAACTTGTTTTCAAATTGATGTTATTTGTGTTACTTAATATACCATACTTTATAATATTTGTAATTGATACATAGGCTTCATTTATAGATTTTTAGATGATTAAATACCGCTTAAGATTTTTCACAAGGAGGTCTCTATTAAAATGGGTATTTTCATTTAACAATTCATTTTGGTCTTTCCTTTAGTAATACAGGTATACATTTATCAGTTTTTAAATTTATATTGCCTTTACAAATTAATTAGCAAAAAAATTTCCTCTCATGTATGCTTTGGCAGTAGTTATATAATTAAGACAATTGTCTTTATTTTGCAGGTTTTACTTGCCACATGGCTTAAGTATAGATAAAGATGGAAATTATTGGGTCACAGATGTGGCTCTTCATCAGGTAATCTTCCATTTGGCAGTTATTCAAATAGAAGTTAATGAAGTAATGCTTTCAAAATGCTCTGGAGTTGTCTGGGTCTTTTTTTTTTTAATTTTATTTATTTTTTTACACAGCATGTTCTTATTAGTTATCTGTTTTATACATATTAGTGTATATATGTCAATCCCAATCTCCCAGTTCATTCCACCACCACCACCCCCTGGGTCTTTCTTTGTGACCCAGAACGTTTATAACAAAAGAATGGAACAGCCATATCTGAAATGGTGCTTTTAGAACTCAGTGCTAGGAAAAACTTACATGTAAATGATCAAGTCACCCTTCTCTGTGTGGCTGGCAGGAATCTTAGGTCCAGATGTGAAGCTTCACTCTACCAACTGTTTGGGCTCTCCCAACCTCCTTAGCTTTCCATATCTGCTTTTCTTTCCTCTGTCCCCAGGTCTTAGTTCTTTTTTTTAATCACTTTATGTGTTTTATGTATTTTTCTTAAGCTACCTTAATCTTCTATAAATTGAGCCAAGGTCTCTATTGTATACGTTTATATGTAAAACAGCAAATCTTTGTTCTTTTTAAAGGAAGTTATATTTCCATTAGGGTATATCATAATGTCTTTCCCTTAAAAGATAAGCTCATGTTTAATACCTGTTTAATGGGTAGGTGGGAAAGAAGTAGGAAAAGAAACTAGAGCTCAGAAGGCATAGCTAGTCTTCAGACATCATCTCAGTAAACATTTATTGCTCTTGTATTGTCTGGAGAGCATTATACTATTAGCTAAGGAAAGACAAAAAGGAAGTGTGGGGATGGGTGGAACAGGACATCCATACTAGTCTCCATTCACCACTAATGACTTGGATGACCTTGGGCAGGTCACTTAATCTCTATAAGCCTCATTTTTCATATGAAGGAATCAGACCTGATGATTTCTAGAGTCCCATCCAGTTCTGAAAAGTACCCGCTTTCAAATAAGTCTCTGAGAGCTTACACCCTGATTGCCTTAGTCAGGTGGATGTGTGTCAATTAGAACCATGCAAAGTGGGTAAGGCTTTTGTTCTTTTTTTAAAAGGTGTTCAAACTGAATGCAAACAATAAAGAAGCCCCCCTGTTAATCCTGGGAAAGAGCATGCAACCAGGCAGTGACCAGAATCACTTCTGTCAACCTACTGACGTGGCTGTGGATCCAGACACAGGAGCCATCTATGTATCAGATGGTTACTGCAACAGTCGGATTGTGCAGTTTTCACCAAGTGGAAAGTTCATCACACAGTGGGGAGAAGGTACTCAGTAAGACTCTTTTTTTTTTTTTTCACCCACACACACTGTATTTTATTTTTACAAGAGATAAATAGACTGACACCAAGCATTGTACATGGATGACCACAACAAAAGCAACAATGATTGCAATTACCAAACATGAAACACACTCATACTATGTCATAATATTGACATTCAGTCCAGTAATCCTCCACTGTAACAGCTCCTTTACTTTGCAGTGAAAATTGATTTGTATATTCTTTGCCTCTGAGTCCTTGTGGGATTTTTTTTTTTTTAATTCAGCTCAGTAAGACTCTTGATCTCTAATTATAATTATTGGCCAACATCATTAGGAACAAGAGATTGGCCACCCCTCACATTCTTTAGGATGTAATTGTCCCCTGGAGTGAGGAAAACAGGGCCTCCATATGCATCCAGTTGGCTGTTCACACACACACACACACACACACACACACACACACAGTCTTATAAGAGGAAAAAGAATACTTCTACCCCAAAACTTTAAAGTTTGTCCAAATAGGGAGAAAATCTGTAATGTGTTTGTGGGTAAGAGATATTAACTGCTTTAACTTAGTTTTCCCCTGGTTCCAGATACTTAGTGGTTTACTATCATGAATTTTGAAAATTATAAAACTTTAGCGTCAGACTTTGGGTGATTTTACAAATTGTAAATCTGAGGTTTTTCTTTGTTCTGTAGAGTCTACTAAGAGCAATCCTAAACCAGGCCAGTTCAGTGTTCCTCACAGCTTGGCCCTGGTACCTCATTTGGGCCAATTATGTGTGGCAGACAGGGAAAACGGTCGGATCCAGTGTTTTAAAACGGACACCAAAGAATTTGTGCGAGAGATTAAGCATGCATCATTTGGAAGAAATGTATTTGCAATTTCATATATACCAGGTATTTCATCTTTATTTTTTGTGTTTTTTCATACTACACTCTATTCTTAAAAAGTGTTTGTCTTATCTTAATATGCTCTTATTGTAATTTTTTTATTAAGGGATTGAAGATGACTTATATATCAGATCTTAAAATATTTAAAACTGTTAGTGCATTGTAAATCATTTTCAACTCAAGTGCCACTGTTCTTTATATGGAAATAATGAAGAACTCAAAAGATTTAGCAACTGTTTGTGATGGATTAAAAAACTGTTCCCAAACATTGATTTTTATTTTTCCTTAATTATGGTCATCTGCTTTAGTTATTAAATGATTAATATTATGTCTGCACACATCATCAACAGATGGTATGTGTTGATAAAACCAGTATTCAAAATACTTCTGCTTCACATTTTTTTAAAGAGTGTCAGCCAATTTTTTTAAGATAAATAGGTGACGTAAGTGAGGCTTATGTGTAAGTGTCAGGAGAAATGATCAATGAAATCTGGAATTTTTTTCTCATTTTCAAAATAGATTTCTTGACTTAAAGAAACTCAGAAAAAAAATTCAAACTTACAAAATAAGGTTCATTTAATTCATATTAAAAAATAAGTTAGCATAAGATTTCTTTATATCATGAATACTGAACAACTGAAAATATATTTCTAGAATTTATATACAATTTTTGCAATATATTTAGTAAATATATCTATACCTATATTAAAGTTGCATTAACTACATGGTTATCACTATAATATTTATATTTCTTATGCTATTAAAGTTGTGTATGGCTACTATCTTCCCAGGCAGCCCCCAATTTATTTGGGACATGGAATAAAGGGACTCAAGTGACTGAAATAGGAACAAGTTTGGCTTCACGAAGGAATAAGTAATAAAAGAAAGTAATGAAGGACTCATTAATGTCAGTGAAAGATAAATTCTCATGTTGGTTTTTACCTCATATTTAAAGTATAAATTTGGCAAGACCATTTACTTAACAAAGAGGGTGATCCAGTTCATAATGAAAAAAAATAAATCAAATATGAGGAGAAAAACATCAGGAGAAAAGATGAGAGGAAATCTGGTTAAAAAGAGAATCTCAGCAAAAGACAAAGTGTATTATAATTGGAATTCTCTCTACAACGTTGCACAATAGTAATTGATGTTGATAGTGTTGATTTTTTCTTAATATGATGTGCTAAAGACCCCTATCCTGAAATCCTTAAAGAAAGATGAAAAACCCTTCAACACTGGTTTAGTATTGTGTATATTTTAGTGTTTTAATTCTTTAAAACATAATATTCAATCATCTGAAGTATTTATTTAACCAAAACATCACAGTTTCCATTATTTTGGATAAACACTACTATACTAAGAAATATAATTTTACTTCAAAGAGTATTCATGGAATTAATATAAAAAGATGGTCTAATTTTTTTAATTAGGAAAAAAGTCTTTGATAATCTGAAATATGCATCTCACATTTTCAAGTGTTAGTTGTTTAAAATTGGATCATTCTTCTATCTACAGTGTAACTTCACTTTCTTTGAATATTTTTCTCTGATTCTACTTGTAGCTATAGTAGATATTACATATTTTTTAAAAGATCTGATACCCCCAAATGATTGCCTTAAATAACCTGACTCTTCCCATCTCTATTTAGAATACCTGTGATATCTATATATCTATTCCTCTACCTATGTCATCTCCTCCATATCTATGTATTCCTGATTTCTACTGGCTTCCTAAGTGGAACAAGCTTTGCAGTTCCTGGTTTTTCTATTACAAGGAAGTTAGTCTCCTAACCTGCTTGCCCCTTATCTTATTACTCAGAAAGAGACATCTGCTAAGTATTTTGTTTTCTACTTTTGTTGCCAATTGGAGGAACCAGGTTGACCCCACATTTCTTGTTTGTGTGATGTACACACATGTATTGAAAAGCCAGTCTTATCCATATTTTAAAGGAAGGTTGACTGGATATGTTGTCACAGGTTTGCTCTTTGCGGTGAATGGGAAGCCTTACTTTGAGGACCAAGAACCTGTACAAGGATTTGTGATGAACTTTTCCAATGGGGAAATTATAGACGTCTTCAAGCCAGTGCGCAAGGTATTCACATACATTAACTATGTATCAGTTTTCATGAGAATAAAACTAAAACATGAATCTTGGAATTCGATTTATACTTGAATAATTTTTTAAAAACTTAGAGGACATGGGATTACTTTCTTAGCAGGGTTGATAGGAGTGCTGTATACTATGTTTTATTTAGAATAAATGTCCTTATCTATTCCCCAATGAATTTCTTCAGATGCAAATTAACACTGTACGTAATTCTAAGGTTCTTAGTTGATTTGCACACAAGAGCAGGTTTAAATTCACTGTAGTTAGATTATCTAAAATGTAAGTCTTTTCCTGGTTTCTTCCAGGTAAAGAAGATACCACAGTATGTTAAACTATAATTTTATAGTTCTCTTAGATTCAACAGAAATCTTGTTTGCTTTTTTTATGCTATGACTACACTGAGCAACGAGACTTGAAAATAGCGCTTCTTAGAATGTATTCAAGTTCTAGAGATTTGGTTTAGGTAAAAGACTAAAGTCTAGTTTTGGCCTCGCAATGATATACCACTGTTTATTCTAACAGTGCTTTTTACAAACACAGTGACTGTGGTGCAGTGTGCCCATAGCCCTCTGTCTCCTCAGTTTGCTTTCTTTGCAAAATGATTGCCAGAATGATCAGAATGCTCACATACGCTGCCTGAATGTGCTTGTGGTACATAAATTTTAGCTAAAATGCTGCAAATAAGAGTTATTTTTCAAAATTTGTGACGATTTATCAGCTTTAATGGATCAAAATGCAACTGTCGTAAGCCACTGGATAAACCATATTTCCATACTCAAATTCTTATAGTATTCTCTAAGACACCAAATTTGCTAGCTTAAAAAAAAAAACTTCACAATGCCAATGTTAGAACACAGACAGCCAGTCTGGGATTTATTAAAATTCATTCTAGAGGTATTTATTAAGTACCTACCCTGTGTCAGGCATTATGCTAGATACTAAGGATACGATGGTGAACAGAACAGGGCACAGCCTTTCCCTCAGTTGAAGTTTAACAAAACTTACAGGATCCAAGTTGAACCAAACTGAATCTGAAGTAAAGATTCCTGTACAAATTTCTTTTTTTTTGGAGTTTCTATTGATAGATAACAAACAGGACTTTTCGTAGAAGTATTTCACCTGAAAAGCAATAAGCAATCAAATATCCAATCATAATAGCCCTTCAGAAAGAAATTCATTACATTGATAATAGGTATTTTACCTCAGTAGTGTTTCAGATCCTGACTGATTCTCTGATCTTCATTGTTTCGCCGCTTTGAGCTTCTTCATATCTATTGATAAAGAAAGTGAGATACTTCACTTCCTTTCACGTCTTCACTTTGCATTAACACAGTGTTTGCTTGATTGTTCTTTTAATAATAATGAACTATGTCAATCATGATATTAACTTTTAATTCAACTATACATCTAGAAATCAACACTAAGTGCTAAGCTAGAGGCTAGATTCTAAATGAGCCGTACTCTCGTAAAAATGTGAGCAGCCCTGAATGAAAATTTCAGACAGCCTTGTGCCTATACATCAGTATTCATCAGACATTCAGCGATGAGTAAGTCACAATATATGGGTCAATGCAGCAAACTTGAAAAGAGAGTCTAACTCCAAGATGAAATTTGCTTTTCCTTTCAATAAACAAGACTTGATATTACACCAAAACATAGAAATGTGTTCTGTGTTGACTCAGTAAACTGAAACCGGTTTATGAATCTCTCAGAATTTTCACTTAATTAGATTATCATCACAAAGATTAAGTTTGGGTGAAGAGAGTAATATGGTGTATTGACTCCTGTGTAAGAAGTGATTTTTCCTGCAAGTCAAAAGTCAACTTTTACATAATGTGTCTATGCCACTGTTTGTGCCTGTCCACTACTTACCTCCTCATATACTTCAGTTCTCCCTCTTCTATTACATTCTTTAGGAATGTTTATGTCTGAATGTATGATCTCCATCTTTATCTCTATGCAGGGAAGCTGAGACAGTAGGACAATAAAGAAGATGATTCTATCAAATGGTGTCAAAAAGTTCTGAGGGCAAAAGATACATAGTTGCCCTCCCCGCCACTTTCTTGCTCCCATATTCATAGCAAAGACTATGGTCCCTGTCATTGGCTTTCATACACCCTTCAGGCAGGCGTTTTTTGGTCTTCTTTCTTCTGCAAGGATGCTCATGTGGAAAAGGAAGGGAATAATCCCCGCTGATCCATACCAAAAAAATAAAATAAATAAGAAAGAAAGAAGGGAATAGTAACCCCAGATTCGTGTTATTTCTCCAACCTTAACAGTGGAGATTAAAATCACAATATTTGACAGTGTTTGAGCCTAAGGTTCACACAAGTGAAATTACATATCCAAAGCTACACAGTAAGTAGCACACCTGGATCTTAAACTCAGGTCTTTTTGACTCTAAAATGTGTTTAATATTGAGGCCACGGGATATATTAAACCATAACATAACTTGGTACAACTTCTTAGAGAATGATTTTGCTTAATATGAAGTAAGTTTAAACATTATTTTGTGTTAGAGCAAACATAGGATATGGAGAACACAAATTCCTTATGAATTTTTAAGACAGAATATAAGATTTTGAGGGCAAATTGCCCTGGGCTGTGTCACCAGATGCCCAGGAAGATGCTATCATTCTTTTCTCTGATCACTTTTATTTTGTTAGGGAGAAGTACCTCAAGAGAAGATTTCAAAGCCTAGAGTAGGTCTTTAAATCTGTCCAACTCTGAAGTCTTAAAACCTAACACTAAATCTTACAGCATAATCTTGTTTCAAATGACACAGAGCAGTAGAATAATTCATTTAAAAGATTATAGTTGAGTGCCTGTGATTGCAGTAGGAATAGAGGTCCCAAAGTCCCATCCACTGAGCTTCCCCCTGAACCGCTCCTGTGGCCCCAAAATATTTCCAGCTGAACCCCTGTCTCCCTGGATCAGTTTGAGAACCACAGATAGAGGTTGATTTTTATTCTAGCCTTGAACTGATGACATATTGTGATTAATTTAAAGCAAAGTCCTTACCAGTGAATAGTTCAAACATTACCCCCTCACCTTTGTTTCTCCACCTATTATAATATTTTTCCCATCAGAAAATATGAAGTACTTTACAACCACATGTTTTGCAAAGCAGTTTCTAAAAACATATTTTGGCATAGAGGAAGAACTCCCTGTGATATGCAATTCTGTTGCCACCTATTAGCTGAACCCAAAATAAAGATGAATGTTTAACGACTGGCTTGGGAGATTTCAGCAAGGCAGTATTTTGATTTCTGGCTCTCTGTCCTTTTCCTGCACATTTGTCAAGCTCATTTGATAGTTTGAAGGAATGAGCCTCCTCAGCGTGGCTGTCTCATTTTTCTTTTCAATGTGACAAATTGTTGCTGATTTTCAAAGCCCAGTAGTTTCTGCAAAGCATGTATTCTGCCCCTCCTACAGTGGGCTTAGAAGAGGAGTTTGCCTCATTAGCGCCCTTTGTACTCAGCAAACCAAAGAGGACAGATGCTATCTGGTAAGCCCATAAGTCAGGATAATGTTCCTATTCATACTCACTGTCATATTTTTGAGAATGGTACACTCAAGCAGGCCTCCTGGCCTCAAAGGTGAAAAAAATCATCCACATCCTGCCAACAAGCCAACACGTGGCACCCTTGAAATCTTCAGTAGACAGATGGAAATGGCAGCAGCACATTTTAAGCCTGCTCTTCAAGAAACTAACTCGGTGACCCCGATAAAGTCACATAAAGGGCTCCCCTGTCTCCTGTGTCCTCATGATTGAGATGGCATGATTTGATATGGAAATGTGTCATGAAGGAAGACATATTAAAACACCAGTGTATCTGAAGTAAGCACAAAAGCCGGGAAATACTGAAGGGCACACTCAGTTTGTTTCCTTTGCTGACCAAAAATATTGTCAACACTGGGCTTCAGAGTAGAAAACCCGACCTTACTGCTTATCTCCTAGTATGCATTTCAGAAATAATCTGAATGTCCTGAATCTTTGAAATGATTCCTCTTATCAGTAATATAAAAATACTTTTTAAGGAAGCTTATGATAGCTTGATGAGAATAATAACAAAAATCAAGACCTGGTCCTTTTTAGTTGTATAAATTAAAACAGGCAAATTTGACAATGACTAAAGGTAGAAGAAATATGAAGGCAAAAAATATTATTATTATTTATAAATATAAATAATTAGGTAAATAATGAACACCAACTAAACAAGAGTGTAAAAAAATAACCTGCTTGTAAATGTTCACGTCTTAAAAGACTTGAAAGTCAGTGATGAGGCCGCCTGCGTGTTTCCCAGCACACAGAATTATGTCTGGCAGAGGCAGTGCCCAGTGCGTGAAGGGATGACTCTTTTTGGCCTAGAGTTGCTTTGATGGGAATCATTGTTCCTCTGGTTTGAGTAACATGCTTATGGTTTTCTTGTGTGCTGTACTGTGTTTGTCTGCCTTTTCATGAAGAACTCAAGTATAGGCTCACCACCGCACTATGTGCTTCTTGTTTTGGCAGCACTTTGACATGCCTCATGACATCACTGCATCTGAAGACGGGACCGTGTATGTTGGAGACGCTCACAGCAACACCGTGTGGAAGTTCACCTCAACTGAAAGTATGACTTTTACAGCATTATTGTCCACATTTTCCCTCAGTTTTATTGCTTAAAAACATGTCAGAAAATTTGCATGTCCGTCTCTTTTTATTGCTAGGAGTAGAGTAGGAAATCAAGGTATGACTGGCAGTTGTTAAAAGACCTGTTGGTAGTCATTTCAGGGATTAACGTTTTTAAAAGCGGAAAGAAACTTTTTTTTTTTTTCTGCTGGCAGTCATCCCCTTGTTTCCACAGATATTCCACAGGAAATTCTTGATGCCTGAAGTAATGTCTGTTGCATTGAAAGCCAATGTTAATTCCAACTTAGTTCCAGAAGGAGGAGATGACTCTGGCAAAGCAGAGGGCCTGACTGAGGCGTCACTTCCCACGTGGCTCTTCAGCTCTCAGTAGCTGCTGAGCATCTTGGAAGACCAGCATCTGAGTCAGACACATATCATCCCAAACAGGAAGCCCTCTGCATTTTCCCTTTAGACTTCAGCTTGTTCAAAATACTGAACTATGTTTTCATGTAACTCCAAAAGTATGTCTGGGGACAGAAGAGTTTCTCTATCAGGATCAGGCCAGATAGTTTGGAGATTTCTAGTTGCAATTTGGGCACTATTTCTAATTCTTAAAAACTATACTAACGTAGCCACCGATATCATACTAAAAACTTAAGTTTTCTAAATTGAACAGTACCAAATGCTTAGTAGGCCAGAAACCTCAGTGTCCAGAGATGCTTTTAAAATATGGCAGGGTCCAAACAGTAGGAGAAGATGAGGTTAAGGAAAAGAATTGCGGATAATAAATTTGAGGTATCAGGAGCTACAACAGCAGTTTTAAATAGAGAAATAATAAAGACTTGTGGACTTGATGAAGATAAGAAATACTACTTATAATAAGGAAAAATGCAAATTATAACAAGGAAAAAATACAAGGTATAACAAAGAAAAGTAAAATCATGAGTCCAAAAACTTTAATCACATACTGTACAGGTCTTGGAGCCCAAGTAAATTTGGTAACTGTTGTCTTCAGAATTGTCCTTTGAGTAATTTTTGCTGTTTTGTAATAAGGACCCAGTTAGGGCTGAGTGCACAGAGGTGCCCACGGACTATTCCCCTCCAGCAGTAGCTGCACATTCCCCTGCAGGTGTGCCTCTCCTACCACCTGCCTCCTCAAAGAAGAACCAGAAGGTGTAGGCAGACAGGAAGGCAAAGAGAGATGGATAATTCCCAACTGCATGACTGAACCCAGGCTTTTCAGAATAAAAAATGAATAAATACCTTTCAAGATGGAAAAAACTTCATAAATCTAACTAGTATCTTCATTTTACAGATAGGAATATGATACTTGAACTCGTTAAGACTCCCGGCTAAGGCTCTTTATTCCACCCTAGCGGTTGGTACTAAACAGAGATGCATATCCAAGTCACCTGGAGAAGGTTTTCAAAGCACACATGGCCAGACCCCATTCAAGAGCTATAGAAAGAAGAAGGGTTATAATATGGGTATCTTGGAAAGACATCCCAAGTTGTTTTGAAATATCCCCTGATTGAGAAGCACTACAATATAGCATTCAGCTATGAAAGAGAAAAAGCCTTCTGCGCAGTCCAGAATGCAACCAAATAATAAATCTGGAAAAAACAGTACCTTGGGAACAATAAGACTGCCACAGAAGACTATACAAGTGTCTTGTGTATTTATATTGTAGTATTTAACTAGTCAAATCAATTTGTCAACTAGAAGACTGATAATCAAACATGGCAGAACTAGTAGTCAATCTTAAGATGTCCACATGAAAACAGAACTGCTTGATATTTCAGAAATAATACAGAATTGTAAACTCCACATGGAAAATCTCATTTTAGATATGAAGACCTTAGAAATATTATTTCAGCTTTCCCTAGGAGGATTTTATCCAGGATTCATGGACCTGGCACCTAATTAGTGATCTGTATCAAACTCTTTTCTAATATAATAGTGTATTTGACGAATTAAAGAAATATTATCTACTGAGAAAAATTAATGTCAAAATTAACTTTTCAAATATTCTTTTTGGGGATTCTGATTTTCTCTCTGCTTGCTGTGCTGTGTTAAAGAAATGGAACATCGATCAGTTAAAAAGGCTGGCATTGAGGTCCAGGAAATCAAAGGTTGGTCGGATTCCTCTTGTGACTATGAAGCCCAAGGCTATTTGTGTTGAATTCTTTTATGACTCTTGATTGCACTTAAAAATTATCAGGCTAAAAATATAATATAATCTGATAAATTATCTATAACTTCTACTATGTACTTGAGCCTTTAAACCTACATGCTGCCACTGCTTTTTCTGATAAAATGGAATAGTAATAATGAGCTCAAACTCACTGATTTCAAGTGAGGAAAAGTGATTGGGGATGTAAGAAATCTACAACAAGTGGGTCAGAGACATTCAGAGAGGAAAAAAAGTCAGTCAGTCACTTTTGGAAGTATTTTAACCTCAGGCGAGTAGAAAAATAACATCCAGCATACTGGGAAAGGCCTTCCTTAATGGGCTCTAATCTTTAGAGTGAAAAATATCTTTGGAGAGTTAATAATATAGGGGCCTGAAAAGATTAGCTGCTCCCTAAGCTCCAATCTTAGTACCATTCAGTCCCCAACATTTACTGAGGGCCATCTATGTGTAAGGCACTATAGCAATGAAACTGCCTGACTTCAAGAGACTTATAGCCTATAAGGACTCTTTGTGTGTACATACATACATGCATATTCATATATAGAAATAAGTATTATATCATTGGTATGTATTGTAAGACATGGGGAAATGGAATTTAGTTACTGGCAAAACTACTGGGTTCATTTGGAATCCCAGTCAAATTATTTTCTCCCTTTCTTAGGATCAGTTTATATTTATACATTTTCAACTATTTGCAGGGATTTGACATTGTCGTGTAGTTAAGAACTCACTAGAGGTGTTCCTAATGTTTAAGTAGCAAAGTGATTCAATTCTTAGTTGCTTTACAAATGATTCTCCCAGATATTAAGACTTAAGCCTAGGCTTACTTGTTTTCCTTTTTCATGAAAGCAGGTGGAAAAGAGATGAAAAGAAGCAAGAACCAAGAGGCAGTTTAGGGATTTTATATAGGCAGATAAGAAAATATAGCCGGCTCAAGGTTGAAAGGGGTAAGATAATATTATAAAATAAATAAATAGCAACTGTTTGGCATTTGTAGAGATTCTACCCAGGTGACACTACTGAGTGACATTCATACTACACATATTGAAGAAGTTCCTGATCCGCTATTTTTCTGTTATTGTTATATAAAGAGTTATCGATAAGTTCTATTTGCCCTGGAATAAAGACGTTGGAAAAGATACTGTTATTAATAAGAGCTATCATTTATGGAGCACAAAAAATGGGCTATACAGAGAATTAAGGTTAATCCTTACACCAACCATATGATAATTGCTATTATCCCCATTTTACATATGTGAGAAAATTGAGGATCAGAATTACTACTAAGATATTAAATGGTAGAGCCAGAATTTAAACCAGTCTGGCACCAAAGCTATGCTCTTAACCACTATTACTGTACTGCTGAGGAGAGATCAATACCACCAATTCATTCACCATAAATTCTTCCAGGAACTACAGGTTGCAGATGGTTGCAGTTTACTCTGAAATCTCTGGGATTTCGAAGTGGCCTCAGACCATTTCTATTTAAATAGATCCCACCAAAACTCTGAGACTATACTGGCTGACCTGCTGTGAACAGCCCACCCACACCGATCTCACCCATTGGCCACATCCTCTCTCCTGCACACCACTGAGTCTGTTTGGTCGAGAAACCTCTCAGCAGCTCAAATAGTCAATTTAATTGAAATGCCTTGTCCTGACAGTTCCATTTTAATAGTTAGGAATAGCCAAACCCAAATGAACTTGTTCTAGTCCTCTTTGAACCCGTATGACTCTCATTAAACTTTTTTTTAAAAGATTATTTTCTTATTACAAAAAGGAATATAAATCATTCTGGATCTCCAAGAGTTTGTCTTTTATCAAAATCTGGAAGCTTAATTTAAACCACCTCTTACAAAGAGAGGGAGAAACACCATCCCAGACTTAACAGCCCTGTAGATACATGGTAATTGTAAATTTTGAAATTCGAGTAACCTTTGATGACACTCATCCCTACTGTGAACGGTTACACAACCGATCAGGAATAGAGTTTCAGAACCAGTGTTGTGTTCTCAGGGAGTTTCAGGCATAAGAGAATTTGTGATGATAGAAACTTAGGAAAGGGATTGAAACTTTCAAATAAAGTTACTAGGGATAAAATAGATATGCCAATATCCCACCAAAAGCATAGCCCTTCACCCCTTCCCCACCCCCACCGTACAAGATGATGATGGCAAATCAGATTTGAGAAAATAAAAATAAATTCTCTATTTTTAGCAGTTAGCATCTTAGACCTTATGGAGAGCAGCACATTGTAGGGGAGGCACATTGCATTAAACAAACCAAAAAATGAGTACAGGAATACTCGTTTTATTGCACTTTGCAGATACGCACTTTGTGTTTTTTACAAATTGAAGGTTTATGGCAGCCCTGCATCGAGCAAGTCTATCGGCGCCGTTTTCCAACAGCATTTGCTCACTTCGTGTCTCTGTGTCACACTTTGGAAATTCTTGAAATATTTCAAACTTTTTCAATATTATTTGTTATGGTGATCTGTGATCACCATCTTTGATGTTACTACTATGAACTCGCTGAAGGCTCAGATAATGGTTAGCATTTTTAGCAAGAAACTATTTTTTAATTAAAGTATATACATTGTTTTCTAAGACATAATGCTGTTGCACCCTTAGTAGACTACAGTATAGTGTAAAGATAACTTTTATATGCACTGGCAAACAAAAAAATTTATGTGACTCACTTAATTGCAATATTTGCTTTATTGCGTTGGTCCAGAACTGAACCCGCAATAGCTCCAAAGTATGCCTGTAATCTCATTGGTGCTATATGTACTTTACATGTCTTCTAACATGTTACTTGCCAGTATGCCATCTACAACCTTCAGCCTTCAGTTCCATCTGTGATGGACTGGGTAATAATTGCTCTATGTTGCTGTATTAAGAATGTCTCTCCTTTCCTGTCCCGGTTACTCCAAGTGGTCTCTGGGCTTCTCCCCTTCTGTCAAGGGGGGAGAGACATGCACGTGCTTGTGTGTGTGAGCTCACACAGGAGTGCACCTAGCCTCCCTTTCTAAATGCATTGCTTTAAAGAAGAAGGAAAAAACTTCTGTACATCAGCTTTCAAAATTCTTTTTATTTCCAAGTATCTCTAGATATTCCAAGAAAGCTTGTTTGAAGACATATTTTGTTGTAGATTGAATACATCTGGCCTCATATAGGAGAATGTCACAATGTCCCATGGGGTACCCCCACCTTCCAGAAGCCCCAGGTCCTGGCTAATCTTAGAGCTTCTCCATTCCATCTTCATCAGGGGTGCTCTAAATTACTGGGGGTTTTAATTAAAGAATTTAGGATAAAGAGTAAAAGTGACAGAATTTAGATTGTTCTTTACGCTTTGAATGGAATTCTTAGTCTCTTAAGTGATAACGATTTTTTAGGCTTTTTACTCCACTTATAAAGGCTTCTAAGAAGAGCAGCAATTTTTTCTTTTATATTGGGAAATTAAAATTTTTTAGTCTTTTTCTTTAAAATGTAGAGCATCTTTTAAAATCTAAACATACTTCAACTGGTTCCAAAAGTTAGAATGTTCAGCTATTTTCAGTAGATGGCACTCAGCGTACAGAAGGGATGTGGAAATCAAGAATTTCTAAAGTGCAGTGTGCGTATCTTAGCAAGTTCATTACCTCATTCTCAGCACACTTACTATGAATGGTAAAATGATTCTGTTAGTCTGTCACCTACTTCATAGTTCTTCTTTCCTTTTACTGGAGCCCGATCCTAGCTCTGCCTTATCGATGAAACTAGGTATGAACTGGTACAGCCAATGTCTTAGGTGTAGGTAAACCACTAAATGACAGGTAGAAAGTGCTATATAATTACTCTGATTATAGTCACTTTCAAATAGAAATAAACCCTTCTTCCAAGGTAACAAGTTCTTGACTACCAATCTATATCTTTGGCCTATATTTTTTAATCCTATCATCTCTTTATTGTTATTTTTTGCTTAAATATAGAACAATTTGTATACCTTTTCTACAACCGTGAAGAAAAAGACAAAACAGCTAGTGGTCAGGAAGAGTAAGAATCACATTCATATTCCTCTTGGAAACTGAGACTTAGAAAGATTAAATTTGAACCATTTAGATCTATGAACCAATCCCTTTCCTTCTTTCCCACTGAAGTTTCAAGACCCACGTCAGTGGATAAAGGAAGAGAAATAATGGTCTCCCCTTAATCACAGTACAGGGAAGGAAATGAAGACTGGGGGGCCATCTGTAAAATGGTGATAATAATAGTGCCCACTCATAGGTTTGGTGTGATGATTAAATGAGAACAATGCCTGAAACAGAGTACGTGCTTGATAGATTTAACTGAGACTGGGAAGGAGGCTGGCTCAGAATATTGAGGCAAAAACCTGGGACCTCCCAATTGTGTGTATCATAAATTGTGTTTACAATGCCTTAAGTAATTTAAGAAATGCTTCCTTGGAGAAGTGTCCAGCAAGCTACTAAGCTGTGTCCATACATATTAAATATTAACCAAAGATTTTCCTGATCATGTTAAACCACTTATCCCTGCCATTTTGTCAAAATTTCCATGAGGCCATATGATACACTCTGTATCATAGGGCAGAGGGCACACCAAGAAGTTGAAGTTCAGAAACCTTGTGAGCCTCTTGGCAAACATGGTTGTGACTTCCAGCCTTCACACACGGGGTTCCTGTACAAACACATATATGTGCTTCTTGGGGGCAAGAATGCCTCAAGGTTCAACCTCATTTTCAAGTCAGTAGTTATTAAGATTCCTGCAGCTGCTTATATGGTTTTATTCTATCAATTTCCCAAGCAGTACTTTAGGCCTGGTATCTACCCAGATACCTGCCAATATCACAGAATAGTTGTGTAAGTTATTTTCATCAACAACAAATGGACATACAGTGCATCTGTGTGCACTTACAGCTTGCTGGGAATGGTAGAAAAGAACCTGGAAAGGACACAGTTCCTTTTTCCATTTCATAATTCTAGAATTAATATGTGCAACTATGCATGTGAGGTACCAATAATTCATTGAACATGAAAGAGGTTCATAAACCGAAGACACAAGGAAACAAATACATATTAAGCACCTTTTTTATGATAAACATTTATCCTCAATAATTTCATGAAGGAGGTTGTTATCATCATCACAGTTATACAGAGGAGGTTTCCAAGGCCCAGATCACTTAAGTAACTTGCCCAAAGTTACACACGCTGGCTATGTAGGAGAACTGGGATTTGAGCCCAGATTCATCTGACTCCACCGTGCACACCAGTTCTGTCCCCTACACCATGCTGCCTGTCCATTTTAACTTTGAAAAAATGCAAAAGTAGGATGTATCTTTTGTGGAATTATAGTTAAAGAGGGAACAAAGGGCAGAACCAAAGAAACCCAATTTAAAGGTGAAAAATCATTCACTGGGAGTTTGCTAGTCACAATTGCCAGCTCGGTAGATGCAGATATTGAACTATGAACCCCACATGCATTGAGCTCAACAAGTTCTTCATGAGCAGCTGTTAATTTGACTGGGTAGGGGCGGGTGGGAGGGTTTTGGAGTCTTTGAGTTAGTTGAATATTGTAAACTCTTCTTTCCCTGAAGAATCCGAGGCAGTTGTTGAAACCAAAATGGAGAACAAACCTGCCTCCTCAGAATTACAGAAGATGCAAGAGAAACAGAAACTGATCAAAGAGCCAGGCTCGGGAGTGCCCGTGATTCTCATTACAACCCTTCTGGTTATTCCGGTGGTTGTCCTGCTGGCCATTGCCTTATTTATTCGGTGGAAAAAATCAAGGGCCTTTGGAGGCAAGTAAAATGAGCCCCTTGAACTTGGAACCTTACCTTCGAAAGAATGTTTGGCCTGATTATCCTCAAAGTTTGGTTGTGATGTTTTTCAGTGTTTTTCTTTTTTTCTTGTGTTCTCTACCTTTTTCAACATTGTCTATGTTCCAAATATTGTCTATAGTTAGTATCACAGTGGAAAATATATCTGGAGCTTCAAAATTTGGATAGTTAGATTAAAATATAACCTTTATTATTGCCTCTTAGCATTGGCTTAAACCCATTTAATGTCTCCATATGAAACTGCGTAGATAAGTAGAGTCAGTATAAATTAGCTGAAGGGTCAGGAAGGAGGAGATCCCTTCTGTTAGAAACAGGCCCAGTCCTCAAAATGCCTGGGTCAGTATTTTAGAAGTTGTATTTTTCCTTAGTCCTGGCTCTAGCTCCTAGCTACATGACCTTGGGCAAATTACTTAATCTTTCTAAGCCACTTCATCTATAAAGTGGGAATAAAATACTCACAAGGTTGTGTAAGGATTAAATGAAATAATGTATGTAAAGCATTTATCACAGTACCTGGCACTTAGTAAGTGCTCAATTAATACCACCAATAATTATTAGGAATAATCATTAGTAATAAAGTAATAAACATCATAAGAAGTCATAAGAGATACTTGTCTTAAACCTCAGCTCTCTCAGGAAACCAACTATTTCTATAAGAAACCATTTGATAGTTTTTAAATAGTCATAATTTAGGCCATCAGCCTTCCCTAACCAAACAAGGGAGGGTCCAATACTGGTGTCAGTATTTTATCAGATCACTATCATATTATAGGACCCAGTAGCTGAGTTCCTTTCAAGGTATCCACATAAATGAACAAATAATCCAACTTGTGATCCTCACCTGTCGGGAATAGTCCTTTAGCTGGGTCCCCAGGTCCTAAGGCAGGAGGCTACAGCTATGCCTGGGAAGACATCCATGGACCAGGGTGGAAGGAAGCATTTGATCAAGAAACAGCATCTGATCGTATTTCAGGCCAAGGCGACCATGGCAGGGATTCAGTGCCCATGGCAAAGCCCTGACACAGAAACAAAACCAGAGGATTTAATTTAATAATTTGTGAAAGGGAATTTTTCTAGGACTTCCTTTTGCTTTTCATCTGCAATCAGTAAAGCTCTGCAAAAATACAGCTAACTCTTCCCAAAAGGGACTGCTATGGAGCCCTTGTTATGGGTATGGAACTGTGTTAAGCAGAGGCAAAGATAAGTAAATGTAGTCATCATCTTCATGGAGTTAGATGGAAGCTTCAAAAGAGCAAGAATCTTGTATGTTTACTTGTTTACTGATATATCCCCAGCACAAATAACAGTTCCTGGCACTAGGGGTTTGATAAATAGTCATTGGGAAAATGACTGAATAAATAAATGGAGCTCACAGAATAGATGACACGTAAAAAAGAAATGACACATAAAGGTATTAAGAGAGGGTGGTAAGTACAGTGATAAATACACAGTATCAGGAACACATGGGGCCTGGGGGCAGGTAGCAAGAATGTTGGTAATCAACCCACACTGGAGGAGGAGTGGCTGGGGAGTAGAGAAGGTTTGGTGTCCCCTGTTTGCTGTTAGCACACGTGGGTGGCACTGTTACCGGGATACTGAGTTTACAGGTGTGTGTTGGGAAGACAGGGACCCAGGTCGAACCATATGAAACTGCCATTGTTCAATCATGTTTTATTTAGAAAACTACAGTTTTATACGGTTCAGTCTAATACATTTAATTCTAAAAGTAGATCAGCTTCTCACCTTTTTTCAACATTTGTTCCTGATAGATCTTATCCAGTCTCTGAGGGTTTTTAATAACCCACATGAAGGGCCTTCCACTTATTCAGCATACCCTTACAGCATGTCAGCTCCACATCAGACACTGTCCTAGGCACAGGGGATGCAAAACTGACTAGGGACTGTCCCGCATCCTTATGGAATATACAGTCTAATTAGTTGGCTTTCTAACGGTCTCACCAGATTTTTCTTCCCTTCTTGCCTATTTCTCTCCCCACCAACTCCTACCTTTGCTCTGTCCTCTGCCTGTGAGCTTTCTCCATGTTGCTGCCCCCTCTCCTGGTTAGAGACTTTGAGCCTTCTTTCCCTGACCACAGCCCTTAAGGGAGTGTTGGAAGCAGGGCAAAGAGTGCAGGGAGATACACAGCACACAGAGAAATGAAGTCCATAAGGAGTTCTGCCCCTGACTAAGGAAAGAAAGTCAATTCTTCATGGAGATGGGCTGGAATTTGGGGAGCCCAAATTTTGGAATTGGGGTCACCTTGTATGGCTGAAAGTACTCAGGGTTTCAGGTTTTTTGCCTTCCGTCTTACATAAAAAGGTAATGGTGTACGTGGATCCAAAGCTTTCTCAAGCAGGACAGGTACTGTTCTTAATAGAAAGACAAAAACCTCAGACCAATATTCCTAAAATTGTAATAAGCTTCCAAATTTTTACACATTACTGGTGACTGAATTTTTTCCTAATAAAGGTAACTAATATTTACTGAGCATTTACTGTGTGTGTACCAGGCCCTGTTATAAGCGTGTCACATGCAGTATCCCATCTAAACCTTACAGAGACGTAGGGATTGTCATTGACCTCTCTTTTCTCAGAAGAGAAAACTGAGGCTCGGAGAAGTAATTTATTGAGATCACACAGCCTGTAAGAGACACAGGCAGGAGTCAAACCCAGCTCTGGCCTTTGTATATATCACAATAACATATTGCCTTTATTTTCCCTTAGTATTCTAAGAATACATACGGACAAGAGCCAGGCCTTGTTATTAATCATTCATGAATTAATTCCTTATTTTGTGTTGAAAGTTGAGCCCATGGATTGAGGAAGGTGACTGGGACTCATTTTGAAATATGCCATCTTTTTCTAGCAGATTCTGAACATAAACTTGAGGGAAGTTCGGGAAGAGTTCTGGGAAGACTTAGAGGTATGCCTGTGACCTTTTAGAATCCTTCACATGTGATTCAGAGTCAACAAGTGCGTGTCTTTTGAAAAGCAGGGAGATATTTTTTATTTTCTGTCTGGAAATTAAACTCCTTGTGTGCAGCACAGCGTCCCCAGAATGCAAACCATGAACCAACCGAAGCGTGCGGCTCCGGCGCACGTTCTCCAGCTTCGTTTTCCCAGCTTGCTCTTCTGTATTATCGAATTCTCTTCCCCTGCCTTTGTATCTGGCTTCATTTGTCTTCACTGTATTTTCTATCACTTCTGTCAGTGTGTCAGTGCATGTCTCGGTGAAGATGACCTTTTCGTAAAGTCATTGAAATGAAGAGCTGCTCAAGGGGGTGCCCGTTCCAGAGAGCCTGGAAAAGGCAGGAGGTGAAAAGTGAATCTGAAATAATCCTTCAGAAACA
The DNA here is from genome assembly GCF_965194825.1 of Balaenoptera physalus. Lineage (NCBI taxonomy): Eukaryota > Metazoa > Chordata > Mammalia > Artiodactyla > Balaenopteridae > Balaenoptera > Balaenoptera physalus. The sequence continues at coordinate 94,208,251 of NC_138890.1, read as the reverse complement.
CATAATCCTGGGGAGCTTTGGGTTTTTTTCCTTATTTATTTTAATGAATCTGTGGAATCGTATCTTTCTGACTCTGTAGGATAAGTATCCCTCTATGTCACTTTTTTTTTTTTCCCGCTAATATCTACCCTTTCCCATCCCCATAAGGATTTACAAGGAAACTGAGAATCATTTGTTCAAACGTTACCTCAATCCTCTGTCATTGTTCGATTTCTTCAGGAAAGGGAAGTGGAGGCTTAAACCTCGGAAACTTCTTCGCAAGCCGGAAAGGCTACAGCCGAAAAGGCTTTGACCGCCTTAGCACGGAGGGAAGTGACCAGGAGAAAGATGATGACGGAAGTGAATCGGAAGAGGAGTATTCAGCACCTCTGCCTGTACCCGCACCTTCCTCCTGAAAACGGGGCTTGATTTAGGTTGATGAAATTTGCCAAGAATGCCAGATTCCTTTCCCTTTAGCACGTTTAGCGTTTTGTGTATTTAATTGTAAACTGTACTAGTCTGTGTGGGACTGTACACATTTTATTTACTTCGTTTTGATTTAGTTGGCTTCTGGTTCTAGTTGAGGAGTTTCCTAAAAGTTCATAACAGTGCCATTGTCTTTATATGAACGTAGAATAAACAGTTCTCTTCTTCCATCACACTAGTAATTTAATGATGGAAGGTTTGCTCATCTGCATTTTTGAGACTTTTCTGTAGTTTGTAAATAACCCGATTCTCTGCTTGAACACAGTATTTTCCCAATAGCACCTCCATTGCCAGTGTCTTTCTTTGGTGCCTTTCCTGTTCAGCATTCTCAGCCTGTGGCAGTAAAGAGAAACTTTGTGCTACATGACAACAAAGCTGCTAAATCTCCTTCTATTTTTTTAAAATCACTAACATTATATTGCAACGAGGGAAAGAAAAAAAAGTCTCTATTTAAATTCTTTTTTTAAATTTTCTTCCTCAGTTGGTGTGTTTTGGGGATGTCTTATTTTTAGATGGTTACACTGTTAGATCACTATTTTCAGAATCTGAATGTAATTTGTGTAATAAAGTGTTTTCAGAGCATTAGCTGTCAGAGTGTATTTTGCAATTTTTGCATATTTGCAGGGTTTGTATACAACTTTTGTAATAATTACACAAACCACAGATATAGTGAAACCTATTCAATGTCTTCAACCAAAAGAAATATATTAAAATTAAGATGGTACTTTATTATGTAGCTGATATAAATTAAAAACTAGCCTAAGAGTTTACATACATGTGTAAAACCAGGCTTTCTTTTAAAATTCAAAGAGGGTTTTTGCCTGTATATCAATCAGAAGGTAAATACTTTAACAAAAGGTGATCATAGCTAAGAGGAAACCTGTGTCTCAAATTACGTATGCAAATTAATCCATCAGTGTAGGTTACTACTAATGGTTTTCTTTTTAAAGAATAATTTTATTCCAAATATGCATGTATTTGTAGGAATATTCATCTCTTACAGTGACTACAAATTACTTTTAAAACACCTTTTTCATAATCGATGCAATTTTGTAAGAACCTGATAACTTTTCTTTTTATAATAATCAGACTCTAGAACCCTTTCTTCAAAATGCCTACTTGCAATTCAGGTATCTTAGTAGTGGCATATTATAGATTTAACTGACTAATCACGAAAGCAATACAGAGTACTTTGCAAAAAACTTAAATTGTCTTCCAGCTAAGTTATTTAAAATATCTAACTTAACCTAGATTTTTTTCCCTCATAATTGACACCAAATTGATCTAACTGAAAGATTTTTTTTTCCTTCTCAAATGAAGAACACACTTTTCCTCCCTCTGACCACTCCTTTATGCCCCTTTCACCACGTTAGTGGTAAACATGTAAATGTAGAATCACAACAGCACTATTCTGGTGTATGTGTGCCTGTTCACTATATCTTACATGTTTGTATTTCAACATCAGAATGTGTTATGTTATAGGTTGACTTTGCTGCTGTTCAACTTTTCTTACGTTGAGGAAATTAGTTGACTTGCACTAAGCCATCTTTTGTGGTACTGTATTATGATCATCAGCTCTATTAGTTACATATCTTTAGAGTTATGTATGCCTAATTTTGTTCCTAAACAGTTTTATAGTGGCTCATGGATTCAAAAAAAAAAAAAAGAAAACTAGATCAAAATGATAAATTATAAGGAGGTGGTAAAGAAAAAGGGAAAACAAAGATAAAAATGGGAAAATTTGTACAAGAATAATTGTTATTACAGCTGTTCATGGGGAGAATTTGGCTCTAAACTTTCTAGCAGCTCATTAAGTAAAACTTGACTAGTTACATGATTCATGAGCCAGTTAAACATTTAGAATTCCTAATAATAAGATCAGAAAAATTTGCTCCCAAGTATCTTCTGAAAGATAGCACCATGTTGTGTAATTAAAATCTTCAACAATATCCATAGAATAGACAAATACATTTGCAGGTCTGTTCTTACATATGCCCCTTAATATAGCACATGGCATCATATGCCTAATATAAGCAAATGGCATTATAAAAAAGAAAATTCAGAAAAAGAAAGTCTGCATTACCATCCTGTCCTAGAACATCACCCTTATTCTACTAACCTGGCTTAAATAAAGATGGCGGACTCGAAATGAATGAACTGCACTGACTTCAGGCAATCTCTTTGCTGATTTTTGTTCTTAGCTGAACTTCATTTATTGAGTTAGATATTGCACTGCCTGGGAAGTGCCTCAAGGAATGGATCCTCCTTCACAGTAGAATCACTGGGGAATTTAAGAAAAAAATGATTGGACACTACCTCCAGAAATTCTGATTTGATTGGCTTACCATAGGATATTGCTATAGGTCATATTTTTAAATTTCTCCAGGTAATTCTAATGTGCAGCCAGAGTTGAAAACCACTGTCTTTGAGAATGGCTGTATTACTTTGCCAATTTCTACAAGTGGATAGCTATATTTTCACATAAATTATAGTTTACAGATGTTTGGAGAGAGAAGATGGGGTCTGAGGTGTTTTGATATGACCATTAGTACCAAGATCTGAATGCCTTAATTGTTAAATGCTTTAAATTGGATAATTAAAATGGGCATAATTGACTTATTAATAAGGCAAAGGGAAACAGCTGTGCTTGATTTTTTTTTTTACAATAAATTATCCAGAGAATATTATTTGGGGGAGTTAAAAAAATAGCTTTGTCATTCACTGAGTTGGCCCTGAATTATCATATGCATAAAATCTTTTGTTCTAAGCTTTCTTCTTAGTTTATTAAATCAGCATATTCTTTTTCAAAGTTCCCATGCATCTTTAAAGTCTCACTCAGATGTTATATAAATTAAATATTTAAGTAGCTGAATGACAAGGGAAGCCACAGACATGGTATTTGAGCTTATTCCCCTGACTGTCATCACCTAGTAGCTCAAAGGTGATGTAAGTCAAAGTTGATGTAGCCTATAGCAATACTTCTCAGACTTCAATGAATGTAAGAACCAACTGGGGTACTTATTTGAAGAGGACTGACTCTTGGTCCCATTCCCAGAGTTTCTGATTCACTACATTGGATGGGGCCTAGAGAGCTGCATTTTTTAAAAGCATCCCTGGTGATTTGGATCCCAGTGTTCCATGGACTGTCTCCAAGAAATACAGTTCTCCAGAGAGTAGCTGAGCCTGAAAACAAATTATTAGGTACACAAAACCATTTTCTCAAATATGTGATCTCTGTAGAGTGATGGTTTGGCCCAGAAGTGATCCACCCCAGTTCCTCAAACCTAGATCACAGAAAACGTAGATGCAAATTACCTTCAGGACCAGAACTTACCTACCAGCAGCTTCTTTCTATAGTTCCCTGACACCGATTATCCCACCATGGGAAATAACTTAGATGCATACACAGAAAGGCTACTAGGGGCCTCCCTATAACCTCCTTTAAAAAAAAGCATCAGACAAAAGATAAAATACAAGTGATACCTTCATGTCTTCAGCAGGTCACCATGCTAGACTTTGTGTTTTTGTTTTTTTGTGGGTGTTTTTTTGTTTGTTTGCTTTTTGTTTTTTGTTTTTTTGTGTGTGGCAGTGAAGGGGCTGGGGGCGGGTCAGATCACATCTAAAGGAGACAAGAATCAACCAAACCCATTTGGTGTGTTTTTCCAGCATCATGATTTAATTAAGGGAGCATATTCATTGTAGAGAATATATTGATGATTGTAAATGTGACTTCTCATTACAGCCTTAAAATTTTTGAAATACCAGAGCACAAAGATGTCAATCATATATCCAAACTACAGGTACAAAACAAGTACATGTATTTTCCATGCTCCAAAATTGAGTACACACTGTACTGTCATAGGGAAGGGGTTTACCTATGAAAACCTGACAATAAAGTACTCAAGATTGATATACCAAAATAAAATATAAAATAGGAGTTTATAAAAACAAGTTTGACAATACCAGAGAGGACCCTTTTCATTTCTGAGCAAAAATGCATTTCGTTATACATACTCTCTCCTAAAATAAATAAACTGGTCAATTGAGAATGCTCTGTTTATTTCCTCTATTATACTACAACATTCTCCATGTCTTTTGAAAAAAAGATATTGTGCAGTAACTATGGGATAAGCATGCATGTGGATGGAACAGCACAATTGCACTGGTTCTTACAACTCACTTCTAGATAAGGAGAAAGTGTTATTCATTAGCATAGCCCAGTTTTAGCCAATGTTCAGTTTGGAAAGACACTGGGTTAAGATCAGAATGATCTGAAATTCCAAGTTCTAGAATTGATGATTTTATATGCCATTGTATTAGGCTTCTTTTCTTTTCTTTTTTTTAATTTTTATTAGAGTATAGTTCATCTACAATGTTGTGTTAGTTTCTACTGCACAGCAAGGTGAATTGGCCACATATACACATATACACTCTTCTTTACATTCCCCTCCCATACAGGTCATTCTAGAGTATTGAGAAGAGCTCCCCGAGCTACACAGCAGGTCCCTATTAGTTATCTACCCTTACATATAGTAGTATGTATATGTCAATCCCAATCTCCCAACGCATCCTCCCCAACTGCTCCCCGCCCAACCTCCAGCAACCACAAGTTTGCCCTCCACATCTGTGACTCTACCTCTGCTCTGCAAACACGTTCTAGTCAGACTTCTTCAGTCATTAATTACAGCTCAATTCAAATAGGCTGGAACATATACACACCACTATACATAAAATAGATAACTAACAAGGACCTACAGTGAACTATACTCAATATTTTGTAGTAACCTGTATATATATATCACTTTGCTGTACACCTGAAACTAACACAACATTGTAAATCAACTATACTTCAATTAAAAAACCCCCCAAAAAAATAGGCTGAAGAACAACTTTTATTTGTTAAGAATTAATAATGATATAATATATAATAATGAAAATAATAATCAAGGACTAATAATGTATCAAGAAAAAGGATTATTACTGACATACACATAACTGAAAAGCCCAAGCGTGGCTAGATTCCAAGACTCAGATGATGCTATCAGGATCCTGCCTCCTTCCATCCCTCAGTTTGGCTCCCCTCCCTCTAGGATTCACTTTCATGCAGACTCTCCACATGTGGTAATAAAAGTGGCATCGGCAGCTCTAAGTGTAAATCCTACCAGCAGTAACTCTGAGACAAATAGCTTCTCTTTCTAAAGGGTTCCAATACGTTGACTAATTGGCCTGATCTGGTTCATGCACGAACCTCAGAACCAGTCTCTCTGGGCAGGGAAAGTGTGATGCATCGAAACTGGGCAGGGTCACGTCCCACAGTAACCACACTGCCGATTTATAAAGGATTCATTTCCCCCAAGAAAATTTCAGATACTGTTGCCAGTTGAATAGGGTAGATTCTGGGAAGAAAAAAATAGCAGATATTCATTACTATTACCTTAAGACCATAACCACTTAACCATATTTTCAGATAAAGGGGTTTACTGAAATAGCTATGTGTGTGATGGTTAAACTATAGCATTAAAAAGGGACATTGAGTGATTAGGTACACCAAAGTATTCGTGAAAGTAGTCTCAAATGCCCACAGGCAATACTGAACATAAGAACAAATGCTCAGCTTTGGCTTGTCACAATAATAATGACAATAAAAAATATACAAAGGACCAAGAGCAGAGATTTGAGGCCTAAAATCCATATCTATACTATGATTTCTACTCAACCAAGGTTGATTGAAACAGGTAGCTTCCAATTAATAAAAGAGGTGGTTGCTTTAGTTATAAAAAGATAAATTATTGCTGTTCATTCAATCCTATTCATTCCAAAACAAACATGAAAGCAAAATATGATGTTCTTTTGTCCCCATCTTTTTCCCCAACAATTTCAAAGCTACAGAAACACTGAAGACTATTACAAAGAACATCCACATACCCTTCGCTTAGATTCACCAGTGATTAACATTTTGCCATACTTGCTTTCCGTTTCTCACATGTGCACACACACACACACACACACATAAATACACATGCACATGCCGTAATTTATAACTTCTGCTGAACCATTTAAAAATAAGTTGAGGATGTCATAACCTTTACCCTAAATATTTCAACACGTATCACCTAAGAACTAGGCATTCTTCTGCATAACCACAAAACCACTATTACAACCGAGAAGTTAACACTGATTCCTTAATATCAACCAATATGTAGCCCACATTCAAACCCCCAATGTCCCCCAAATGCCCTTTGGAGCTTTCTGTTTTTGATCCAGGATCCAATTAAGATTTACATGTTGGGGCTTCCCTGGTGGCGCAGTGGTTGAGAATCTGCCTGCCAATGCAGGGGACACGGGTCCGAGCCCTGGTCTGGGAAGATCCCACATGCCGCGGAGCAGCTGGGCCTGTGAGCCACAATTACTGAGCCTGTGCGTCTGGAGCCTGTGCTCCACAACAAGAGAGGCCGCAATAGTGAGAGGCCCGCGCACCGCGATGAAGAGTGGCCCACACTTGCCACAACTAGAGAAAGCCCTCGCGCAGAAACGAAGACCCAACACAGCCATAAATAAATAAATTAATTAAATTAAATTAAAAATTAAAAAAAAAAGATTTACATGATGTATTTATCATATCTCTTTAGTCTCCATTAGAGTAATTCTGTTGTCATTTTTTTCTTCCAAAACATGGACGCTTTTAAGAGTCCAGGCCAGATGTCTTGCACAAGGTCTCACAGCGTGGCTTCATCTGTTTCCTCATGATTTTTTTTTTGAATTTTATTTTATTTATTTTTTATACAGCAGGTTCTTATTAGTTTTCTATTTTATACATATTAGTGTATACATGTCAATCCCAATCTCCCAATTCATCCCACCACAACCTCCCCAACACCCTGCCACATGCCCCCCCTTGGTGTCCATACGTTTGTTCTCTACATCTGTATCTCTATTTCTGCCTTGCAAACTGGTTCCTCTGTATCATTTTTCTAGATTCCACATATATGCGTTAATATACGATATTTGTTTTTCTCTTTCTGACTTACTTCACTCTGCATGACAGTCTCCAGGTCTATCCACGTCTCTGCAAATGACCCAATTTCCTTTTTATGGCTGAGTAATCTTCCATTGTATATATGTACCACATCTTCTTTTTCCATTCGTCTGTTGATGGGCATTTAGGTTGCTTCCATGACCTGGCTATTGTAAATAGTGCTGCAATGAACATAGGGGTGCATATGTCTTTTGGAATTATGGTTTTCTCTTGGTGTATGCCCAGTAGTGGGATTGCTGGATCATATGGTAATTCTATAGTTAGTTTTTTAAGGAATGTCCATACTGTTCTCTATAGTGGCTGTATGCGTTTACATTCCTACCAACAGTGCAAGAGTGTTCCCTTTTCTCCACACCCTCTCCAGCATTTGTTGTTTGTAGATTTTCTGATGAAGCCCATTCTAACTGGTGTGAGGTGATACCTCATTGTAGTTTTGATTTGCATTTCTCTAATAATTAGCGATGTTGAGCAAATTTTCATGTGCCTCTTGGCCATCTGTATGTCTTCTTTAGAGAGATGTCTATTTAGGTCTTCTGACCATTTTTGGATTGGGTTGTTTGTTTTTTTAATATTGAGCTGCATGAGCTGTTTATATATTTTGGAGATTAATCCTTTGTCTGTTGATTCCTTTGTAAATATTTTCTCCCATTCTGAGGGTTGTCTTTTTGTCTTGTTTATGGTTTCCTTTGCTGTGCAAAAGCTTTGAAGTTTCATTAGGTCCCATTTGTTTATTTTTGCTTTTACTTCCATTACTCTAGGAGGTGGATCAAAAAAGATCTTGCTGTGATTTATGTCAGAGTGTTCTTCCTATGTTTTCCTCTGAGATTTATAGTGTCTGGTCTCACATTTAGTTCTTTAATCCATTTTGAGTTTATTTTTGTGTATGGTGTTAGGGAGTGTTCTAATTTCATTCTTTTACATGTAGCTGTCCAGTTTTCCCAGCACCACTTATTGAAGAGGCTGTCTTTTCTCCATTGTATATCCTTGCCTCCGTTATCATACATTAGTTGACCATAGGTGCATGGGTTTATCTCTGGGCTTTCTATCCTGCTCCATTGATCTATATTTCTGTTTTTGTGCCAGTACCATATTGTCTTGATTACTGTAGCTTTGTAGTATAGTCTGAAGTCAGGGAGTCTGATTCCTCCACCTCCGTATTTTTCCCTCAAGATTGCTTTGGCTGTTGGGGGTCTTTTTTGTCTCCATACAGATTTTAAGATTTTTTGTTCTAGTTCTGTAAAAAATGCCATTGGTAATTTGATAGGGATTGCACTGAATCTGTAGATTGCTTTGAGTAGTATAGTCATTTTCATAAAATCAATTATTCCATTCCAAGAGCATGGTATATCACTCCATCTGTTTGTGTCATCTTTGATTTCTTTCTTCAGTGTCTTATAGTTTTCTGAGTACATGTCTTTGACCTCCTTAGGTAGGTTTATTCCTAGGTATTTTATTCTTTTTGTTACAATGGTGAATGGGAGTGTTTCCTTAATTTCTGTTTCTGATATTTCATTGTTAGCATACAGGAATGCAAGAGATTTCTGTGCATTAATTTTGTATCCTGAAACTTTACCAGATTCATTGATTAGCTGTAGTAGTTTTCGGGTGGCATCTTTAGGATTCTCTATGCGTAGTATCATGTCATCTGCAAACAGTGACAGCTTTATTTCTTCTTTTCCAATTTGTATTCCTTTTATTTCTTTTTCTTCTCTGATTGCTGTGGCTAAAACTTCCAGAACAATGTTGAATAATTGTGGTGAGAGTGGGCAACCTTGTCTTGTTCCTGATCTTAGTGGAAATGGTTTCAGTTTTCACCATTGAGGACAATGTTGGCTGTGGGTTTGTCAAATATGGCCTTTATTATGTTGAGGCAGGTTCCCTCCTTGCCCACTTTCTGGAGAGTTTTTATCATAAATAGGTGTTGAATTTTGTCAAAAGCTTTTTCTGCATCTATTAAGATGATCATGTGGTTTTTCTTCTTCAATTTGTTAATGTGGTGTATCACATTGATTGATTTGCATATATTGAAGAATCCTTGCATCCCTGGGATAAATCCCACTTAATCATGGTGTATGATCCTTTTAATGTGTTGTTTGATTCTGTTTGCTAATAGTGTGTTGAGGATTTTTGCATCTCTATTCATCAGTGATATTCGTCTGTAATTTTTTTTGTAGTAATCTCTGTCAGGTTTTGGTATCAAGGTGATGGTGGCCTCATAGAATGAGATTGGGAGTGCTCCTTCCTCTGCAATTTTTTGGAAGAGTTTGAGAAAGATGGATGTTAGCTCATCTCTAAATATTTGCTAGAATTCACCTGTGAAGCCATCTGGTCCTGGACTTTTGTGTGTTGGAAGATTTTTAATCACAGTGTCAATTTCATTACTTGTGATTTGTCTGTTCATATTTTCTATTTCTTCCTGGTTCAGTCTTAGAAGGTTATACCTTTCTAAGAATTTGTCCCTTTCTTCCAGGTTGTCCATTTTATTGGCATAGAGTTGCTTGTACTAGTCTCTTAGGATGCTTTGTATCTCTGTGGTGTCTGTTGTAACTTCTCCTTTTTCATTTCCAATTTTATTAATTTGAGTCCTCTCCCTCTTTTTCTTGATGAGTCTGGCTAAAGGTTTATCAATTTTGTTTATCTTCTCAAAGAACCAGCTTTTAGTTTTATTGATCTTTGCTGTTGTTTTCTTTGTTTCTATTTCATTTATTTCTGCTCTGATCTTTATGAGTTCTTTCTTTCTACTAACTTTGGGTTTTGTTTGTTCTCCTCGTTCTAATTCCTTTAGGTGTAAGGGTAGATTGGTTATTTGAGATTTTTCTTATTTCCTGAGGTAGGCTTGTATTGTTATAAGCTTCCTTCTTAGAACTGCTTTTGCTGCATCCCATAGGTTTTGGATTGTCGTGTTTTCATTGTCAGTTTTCTCTCCGTATTTTTTGATTTCTTCTTTGATTTCTTTAGTGATCTCTTGGTTATTTAGTAATGTATTGTTTAACCTGCATGTGTTTGTGTTTTTTACGTTTTTTTCCCTGTAATTGATTTCTAATCTCATAGCTTTGTGGTCGGAAAAGATGCTTGATGTGATATCAATGATATCAATTTTCTTAAATTTACGAAGGCTCGATTTGTGACCCAAGATGTGATCTATCCTGGAGAATGTTCCATGTGCACTTGAGAAGAAAGTGTAATCCGCTGTTTCTGGATGGAATGACCTGTAAATATCAGTTAAATCTATCTGGTCTATTGTGCCATTTAAAGCTTGTGTTTCCTTATTAATTTTCTGTCTGGATGGTCTGTCCATTGGTGTAAGTGAGGTGTTAAAGCCCCCCACTATTATTGTGTTACTGTCATTTTCCTCTATTATAACTGTTACCATTTGCCTTATGTATTGAGGTGCTCCTATATTTGCTGCATATATATTTATAATTGTTATATCTTCTTCTTGGACTGATCCCTTGATCATAATGTAGTGTCCCTCCTTGTCTCTTGTAACATTCTTTATTTTAAAGTCTATTTTATCTGATATGAGTATTGCTACTCCAGCTTTCTCTTGATTTCCATTTGCATGGAATATCTTTTTCCATCCCCTCACTTTCAGTCTGTATGTGTCCCTAGGTCTGAAGTGGGTCTCTTGTAGACAGCATATAAATGGGTCTTGTTTCTGTATCCATTCAGCAAGTTTGTGTCTTTTGGTTGGAACATTTAATCCATTCACATTTAAGGTAATTATCAATATGTATGTTCCTATTACCATTTACTTAATTATTTTGGGTTTGTTTTTGTAGGTCCTTTTCTTCTCTTGTGTTTCCCACTTAGAGAAGTTCCTTTAGCATTTGTTGTAGAGCTGATTTGGTGGTGGTGAATTCTCTTAGCTTTTGCTTTTCTGTAAAGCTTTTGATTTCTCAGTCAAATCTGAATGAGATCCTTGCCTGGTACAGTAACCTTGTTTGTAGGTTCTTCCCTTTCATCACTTTAAATATATCATGCCACTCCCTTCTAGCTTGTAGAGTTTCTGCTGAGAAATCAGCTGTTAACCTTATGGGAGTTCCCTTGTATGTTATTTGTTGTTTTTCCCTTGTTGCTTTTAATAATTTTTCTTTGTCTTCAATTTTTGTCAATTTGATTAATATTTGTCTCGGTGTGTTTCTCCTTGGGTTATCCTGCCTGGGACTCTCTGCACTTCCTTGACTTGGGTGGCTATTTCCTTTCCCATGTTAGGGAAATTTTCAACTATAATCTCTTCAAATATTTTCTCAGGTCCTTTCTCTGTTTCTTCTCCTTCTGGGACCCCTATAATACGAATGTTGTTGTGTTTACTGTTGTCCCAGAGGTCTCTTAGGCTGTCTTCATTTCTTTTCATTCTTTCTTTTTTCTGTTCTGTAGCACTGAATTCCACCATTCTGTTTTCCAGGTCACTTATCCATTCTTCTGCCTCATTTTTTCTGCTATTGATTCCTTCTAGTGTAGTTTTCATTTCAGTTATTGTATTGTTCATCTCTGTTTGTTTGTTCTTTAACTCTTCTAGATCTTTGTTAAACATTTCTTGCATCTTCTCAATCTTTAGCTCCGTTCTTTTTCTGAGGTCCTGGATCATCTTCACTATCATTATTCTGAATTCTTTTCTGGAAGGTTGCCTATTTCCACTTCATTTAGTTGTTTTTCTGGGGTTTTATCTTGTTCCTTCATCTGGTACATGGTCCTCTGCTTTTTCATTTTGTCTGTCTTTCTGTGAATGTGGTTTTTGTTCCACAGGCTGCAGGATAGTAGTTCTTTTTGCTTCTGCTGTCTGCCCTCTGGTGGATGAGGCTATCTAAGAGGCTTGTGCAAGCTTCCTGATGGGAGGGACTGGTGGTGGGTAGAGCTGGGTGTTGCTCTGGTGGGCAGAGCTCAGTGAAACTTTAATTTGCTTGTCTGCTGATGGGTGGGGCTGTGTTCCCTCCCTGTTGGTTGTTTGGCCTGAGGCAACCCAACACTGGAGCCTACCAGGGCTCTTTGGTGGAGCTAATGACAGACTCTGGGAGGGCTCACACCAAGGAGTACTTCCCAGAACCTCTGCTGCCAGTTTCCTTGTTCCTGTGGTGAGCCACAGCCACACCCCGCCTCCATAGGAGACCCTCCAACACAAGTAGGTAGGTCTGGTTCAGTCTCCTATGGGGTCACTGCTCCTTCCCCAGGTCCTGATGTGCACACTACTTTGTGTGTGCCCTCCAAGAAATGCAGTTTCTGTTTCCTCCAGTCCTGTCAAAGTCCTGCAATCAAATCCTGCTAGCCTTCAAAGTCTGATTCTCTAGGAATTCCTACTCCCGTTGCTGGACCCTCAGGTTGGGAAGCCTGACGTGGGGCTCAGAACCTTCACTCCAGTGGGTGGATTTCTGTGGTTAAGTGTTCTCCAGTCTGTGAGTCACCCACCCAGTGGTTATGGCATTTGATTTTATTGTGATTGTGCCCCTCCTACCGTCTCATTGTGGCTTCTCCTTTGTCTTTGGATGTGGGGTATCTTTTTTGGTGAGTTCCAGTGTCTCCCTGTCGATGATTGTTCAGCAGTTAGTTGTGATTCCCATGCTCTCACAAGAGGGAGTAAGCCCACTTCCTTCTACTCCGCCATCTTGAACCAATCCTGTTTCCTCATGATTGATTCATGATTGTGATGTTGCCTGACTCCCACTGCCTCATATCAGGAGGCTCATAATGTCAGCTTGCCCCACTGTTGGTGATGCTACTTTTGATCACTTAAGTAAGATGGTGTCCAACAAATTTCTCCATTATATTATATACGTTCCATACATTCTACTTTGTCTTTAGAAAGTGCTTCTGAGAGAAAACACTTTAAGACACGTGAATACAATGTTCCCCAACTGCTTTTACCCAATGTTAAACCTCTGATACAAGAGCACTGAGTTTAGAAAATTTACAGGAATATAGCATTTTATATATTACACTGGTAAATATGTATTTTATTATTTATATATATTTGGTAAAAGATAAACATAATAAATATTAGTTATGAAAAAAAGAACACGGAGTTTAAATAAAGAAGGTGATATTTAAGTAAGGGAGAGGAGGGCAAAAGGACAATGCTGGTCAGGTCATGGGATAAGCAGCAGGGCCAGAGGTCAGGATAGTTTAGGTGAGCAGTGGTGGATGGGCTGGAAAGCCAGGTTGCTGCAACAAAAAGGGTATCAAAACCATGAGGAAGAATTTGGATTTAACTGCATCTGATATACTTGATGTTATCTCATATATTAATTTACTGAGGTCTGCTAGTAAGAGTTAAAAACTGTACTTTATCTACTGAACAGGACAAAGAAAAAAACAAATTATACTTGTAATAAAATCTCAAGTTAGTCCAAAGTTTTAGAAAATGAGGTGGTGTTCATTATATGTATTAGATAAATGCCCTTTATCAGATATTTGATTTATAAATATTTAATCTCAGTTTATGGGCTATCTTTTCATTCTCTCAACTCTGTTTTTCAAAGTTTTTAATGTTGGTGAAGTTCAATTTACTGTATTTTCCAACAGCTGTAAGATTCATAGAAATCTTTAAGAATTTCACTAAGGCTCTGAATTTTGTTTCAACTCAGAAAAGACAGGTGAACAGCAAGGAGACTTCTACCCCCAGAGGCCTCCTTACATTCTCACTCCAAGAGGAAGCCATATTCAACTTCTTTCTCAAAAGGCCATGCCCTTACTGCCCTGCTAGCTTCTAGATGTTTTTCCAGATGCTTAGACAGACTTCCCCTATCAAAGCTCTTATATCATTGGATTATAATGGTATAAAATGAGAGAGAGAGAGAAATTTCTTGGTTCCTTGGCTCATAAAAATTCTAGGGTAAGAGGATAAAGGGACACAGAGGATAAATAACATCAGGTCTCTTGTTCTCTCTCCCCCACCCACCCCACCCACCACAGCTATTTTCCTCTGTGTTGATTTCATTCTCTTGAATGCTTTTTCTATGGGATATGAAAGATGTGTCTAGTAGGTGTCTGAAATTTTGAGAGAGACTCCCTTACTCTCCCCTTATCCATATAAACCCCCCAAAGAACTCAGAAACACGAGAACACTAGTGTTTCTTTTTCAGAAATGACAATGGATTTGCAAAGATTTATCCACCAGTCCTCCTTGTAGTCAACTCTTTCAGGAGGGAGGAAAGTTTTTCTTGAACCTTCTAAGAAAATGTTCCCTAACATGTATCACATGGTGATTTCTGAGCTAATCCTTAGCAAAGGGAATGGGATTCTTTTTAGATCACTCAGTCCCATGCATGAAGCTTGGGTGGGATCAACTTTCCTTAAGTCCCATGGCTCTACAAGAGAAGTCCTATACACCTAAACAAAATTCAGATAGGAAGAAAAGATAGAAGAAAATGGTTTCTGAGTAGGCAATCAACAATCCACCATAGGCTGGCTGCATTCCATGTCTAGAGAATAAAAATCATTTATTGATAGATACCTGCTAAGCTCCCAAACCTCAAGTAGCTCACAATCTAGAGAAGAAAGAAAGCATAATTTCACTGTGTTAAGTTCAGTGATAGAAGTAGAACCAGGGACCTGACAAAGTTTGGAGTAAGGGATCATAGAAAGTATATGTTAATGTTTAAGAAGGCATTTGATAGAAGAAAAAATTAAAATGGAAGTTGCTGATAGTTGTTGGGAGGGAAAAATTCTCTTTCCATAATTCTCCAATAGCTTTTTAATCAAACACCCTAGAGCCTTTCTAAAAATCAAGTATTGTATGGTTTTCTCAATATATTTTTGATACTTTTTCAATAAGAATATAATTCCAGAGTAACAACAAGAATCTAAAAAAAGTTCCAAAAAACAAAACTTCCAGGTGACAGCTAAAAGTATGTTCTGAAAACAAAGGTTGCAAAACATTGCATTGGTCCCACAGTTCCTGGACTGAAAAGAGTCTGAATTACAGATCAAAGTTTAGAAAATGTTTTTAGTGAAGTTTTCACATTTGTATATGTAAATAGTTAAACTCTCTATCGTGTTACTTTTCTTAAAATACCTAGTATATCCCTTTTATTATTTAGATAGATTAAAATAAATATGTGCATTACAAGTAAATAAATTGATGCTAGATCAATAGATGATTGATTGATAGACTGACAGCCATTAGCAGGAAGGGGTGAAAGAGAGACAGAGGGAAAGAGCGACGAAAGAGACATCCACATTTATAGATTCCTCCTCAAGATTGCTTCAGGGTAGTTGTTACCAGTGCAGTGAATGGCTGACATCTGGTGGTAAAACTTAGTAAAAATTTTGCATGGATTTTTACACTCGTGGAAGAGGTGCTATTCAGTGAATGACGGCTCTGTCTTCAAGAATAATTTAAAATGCTGCTAGTCATCTAGTTTTTATGGCTACATCATGCTGTACAATCAGGCCACTCAAGATGGCTGTTCTCTTGCTCTTTGTACATCCCCTGCTCCACCAGTGCCTGCTTCACTTACACCCTACTCACGTGAATGTGCTTACCCCTTGCCCCAGCTGGTAATTGTTCTAATCCTTAGGTGAGAACATCTCCACCTGCTAGTTTATTAAAGGGAAACATCCGCCCTGGTGATGGGCATTAACCTGAGGGGCTGTGAGGGCCATGCCCCTCTGCCAGTTTCCCTGGTAACTGATGAGCCAACCTGACATCAATTCCCCTATAATTGGTAGCCTCCTTCTTCCCAAGTAGCATAGATTGTTGCCATATGCTGCTTGCTGCCAGCCGTCCACAGTAGGGGTGTTGCTGCAGAACCTTTGGTTTCAGACAGGTAAGAGTCCCCTGTCCAATAAACCACTGATGTTTCTGTCACTGGCTCTGGGCTCTTACTTCGGTCTTGTGGCTGGGCAACTACAAAGTCTTGCAGGCCTGCGGGGTGCAGCCCAACAACTGACGAGCCAGCCAGGAGGCCGGGGAAACTCCCGTGAGCACCAAGCTGTCGGGAAATAAGGACGGAGAATGGAAGGTTGCAGGGGTAATTCAGAGGTGGCCGTCCACTAGCATATGGGGCCCTGTGACAGCTGTCTACCATGAGAGATGTCTTTCTCTTCCATTGGTGACATCCTGTTAACCTCAGAGCCTTGCACTCATGTCTCATCTGACTGCAGCGGGATAGCTGGTGAGTACAGACAAAATGCAAGGACCTGGACACCCCCAACCCGTTACCCCTAAACAACTACAGACACAGGCGTTAGCCATATTAACTCAGGTACAGGCTTGTGTATCTGACGTGACCAGTTTTCCCGAAGGGTTTGGTCGGGGCCTGTTCCGAGAGCAAAATAATAAAAAGAGTACTCTTGGGTTTCTGATCCCAGCTATGGAAGGGGACAGAGCCACCATATAGTGTGATGGAACAACAGCTATATGCAGTCTACAATGCATCATAAACAGGTGGAAGACATTACAAAACGCTTACCCGAGTCCTGGAGCAAGGCAAAACAACACTGTTCCGGGTCTAGAACAGCTATGTGTGAAATAGGGGACCCCGATGGACATCAATAGTGACCAAAGAGCCCATTTCACAGGCCATGAAGTTCAGGAATGAGCTGATAAAAAAGCCATACACTGGCATTTCCACCTGCCTTAGAACCCCACTGCTGCTAGATAATCAAAAGGATGAATGGACTTAAACAACGAGTGAGCCAGAAATCTGATCTCTCAACATGTGGGCCAGGAGGCTAACTGAAGCCGTATGAGCTATAACTGAACATCCAGGAGCAATCATCCCAGTGCCTACGCCGTGTTAACCTAGAGGCAACTAGTCAACACCAGCCAAGTTCAGCTGCTGACAACCAGACCATTGCCAACTATCAGTCGGGACAATAGCTCACTTCTGCCCTTGCCACGGGAGCTACCCGCGGGGGAACACAGTATAAAATGGCTCCGGGACCGGCAGGTGAGTCCCCGGTGGTTTGGATTTGCTGCCCTGTGGGGAAGAGGATTAGAAAGATTTGCCGATTTCACGGGTGTTCTACCAGCCTCGCCTGACTGCTAAAGTAATTAATCCGGGCCCTCTACTGGAGAAAGGCGCCATTCTCTTACACTGCCTGTCCAGGATTCAGCTTGGGCTGTGGGCTCCGAGGGTGAACAGGCGGGATGGTTCTGCAGGTCAGGACAAAAACGACACACGGGGTGGTATTATCTCAGAATGTGGTCACCGCTTTTTTTTACTTAATGGTCATGATCTTCCCTGCACTGTGCCTGTTAAACATCTCCCATTTCACCCCTAGTCTGAGTGGAGGGAATTTCTTCTGACTGGGCGACAGCAGTAGCCCCACTGTGAAATGAATCTGATTGTGGGGTCTACAGCGAGATGTTGTTGTCGTCCTCTGAATTTCTGTGAAAAATTGACTCAATAAGCACCTGGCTCTTGAACGCTTGATACTCTTTAGCTGCTATTACCTGTGTTGCATTTGTGGTATTTGGTTGCAATGCACCTCTACATAACTGACTCCAGGGCTAGCGAGGAAGAGGGTTGGACCAAGATCGTAAGGGTCATGCAGGGTCTGTATGCGTGGAGTATACAGTCAGGTCATTCAAGACAGCTGTGCCCTTGCTCTTTGTACATCCCTTGCCCCAGCAGTCCCTACGCACTTGAACATGCTTGTCTCCACCTGCTAGTTTATTAAAGAGAAACATCTGCCCTTGTGATACTTGTTAACCTGAGGGTCTGTGAGGACATGCCCCTAGCTGCCGGTTTCTCTGGTAACTGATGAGCCGAACTGACATCAATTCCCCTCTATAAATGGTGGCCTCTTTCTCCCACAAGCAGTGAAGATTGCTGCCGTGTCCTGCCTGCTGTATACGGTGGGGAGGTCACTCCAGGACCTTTTTGCTTCAGACGAGTAAGATCTCCCATCCAA
The DNA here is from genome assembly GCF_965194825.1 of Balaenoptera physalus. Lineage (NCBI taxonomy): Eukaryota > Metazoa > Chordata > Mammalia > Artiodactyla > Balaenopteridae > Balaenoptera > Balaenoptera physalus. Next base: position 94,189,893 of record NC_138890.1, on the reverse strand, counting down.
TAAACCATTGATGTTGCTGTCACTGTCTCTGAGCTCTTACTTCAGTCTCGAGGCTGTGCAACTACAAGGCTTGCAAGCCTGCAGGGTGCAGTTTAATACATGCCAAGCGGGTATCTGAAAATATCTGAAACGTCAGGTGTCACATAGATACTGACAGTATCCATGCCCGCTCTTCTCTAACTGCTGTTTTCTAACCAGAAAACAGAAAATTGTGAAATTGCTTAGCTATTTTTTACATGAACACTTAAGGAGGCAAAAATAAACATACATACATAATGCCATTCAAAAATCACTGAATGCTTATCTATTGCCATTTTAAAAAATAAAAGTGACACCACTGCCCTCGCCGAGGCCTGGACCCACCCGGACCATAATGTTGATCTTAGACACACAAAGCAAACCTTTGTGCACCACTAAGATGTGGGAGGCATGGAGCAAGGAAAGCTCTCTGAGGCCCAGGAGGACCTTGCAGCTCTAGAGGAAGATTACAAAGAGATGGGCGTGGATGCCGGGGAAGCAGAAGAGGAAGAAGAGGAGGAATAATGAACAGGGGAGTGCAGCCAGCAGGCATCCCTCTCTTCTGCTCTTTACTGCCACTCCTCGGACAGCTGGTTTCAAGTTGTTTACAGTTAAAGTTTCTGTATCACATGACTAAAATCACAGCTCTGAATGCTAAAAGCCTTTGAATTTTCACCTTAAATGAGTGAATTGTATGGTATGTAAACTATCTCAACAAAGCTCTTAAAAAAAAAAACAACTGTCCAATAACCTTCAAGCCAGATAAATTATTGTCCATCTCCAAGGCCTGAAAACTCCCCGTCACAGCTGGGCCACGTGGAAAGGCATTGTTGGCTTCCACAAACTGCGTCATGGCTCCTTTGAGTACTGAATTATTCCAGCTCCTTCCAGGGGCCTAGTTAAGTAATTACCTAACCTACACTGGTGAAAACATCTGTGGATGGTCTGCTTAGGCCAGTTCTATACCTTTCCCCAAGGTGTCCTGCAACATTGCCTTCCTTGCTTAGGGAGAGGCTCACAGATATGGGGTGATTTTTGCTTGGAAGTCTGTGTCGTCCCACAGCAGAATCTCCCTGCCAGGTGGTGTCCTTTTGCCATGGATTAAACCGTGCCCCCGGCCCCTGCATCCCACCATCAGGCAGATCTACTCCCTCCTTTAGCTTTCTCAGCTCAGGGAGACTCAGTCTTTGAGATTGGAAACCTAAAGCCCAAGAGGCCTCTTAGTGGGGAGAGATGTGAAGCTAACTATGGGAAGAGCTAATGAGGTGTGTGGGGAGAACAGAAAATATTCATCTTCCTGCTGCTGTGCTGCCTTCAGTGCCCACTCTGTCCTCCCTAGTTGTACATGACCTTCCAGTCATTGATCACAATTCGGGTGAAGCCCTTTTACCACTGGAGCCAAACACACTGTCTTCCTCTGAGTGAACAGAAATGTCTTATTGCTTCAGCAAAGCCCTGTATCCCAGTGACCTTGATAATTTAGGTATCTTAGTAAAATTATGTACAATGCTAAGACTTTTAGAATCTATAATTCACTGACAGGAATTCAAAGGAAGATTAGAATTAAGGGTGAATAACTTCAAGTTTGAGAAGATATTCCAAAGAATCTGATCTTTATTCAGGGGAAAAAATTTCTCTCTCCAGTTTTCAAATGCACATTGAGTTGGAAATAGGAAAGGGATATAAGAACAACTTCAGAAATTCTATGTAAATTACATTGGATTGCAAATTCCTTAGGAAAGACAAAGTACTATGTGATGGCAAAATAATAAGTTGCTGCAGAGGCTAATGTTCTGCCTCATTCAGTTTCCATTGGCGGATGAGAATGAGATTCTTGAGAACTTATCTGCTTTATTTGTAGTCCCTTAAATGTGGTGTTAGCATCAGCTATATCCATCAAAAGGGAGAAGAGAGCTGAATGCTCTGCTGCCATCATTCATAAAGCTAGGAACCTTGCTTAAGCATCTGTTTGCTCTGCCAGGTAGTATAACTAATGCCATCGAGTAGGTGTAATCAATCACCAGATGCTTTGGATCGCTGCCTCAGCAATAATTAACGAGAAGTGTGGCGGCTCGACAGCAAGTGCAGTTCTCTGCAGCAAAGAGAATGTCTTGGTCTCCCAAAAGGACACATATTAAAGTTTTATTTTGGAGAGTTCTGAAATGTGCATAAACGAATGCTGAATTCCTATCCCTTGAACTTCAGGCTCTTATATCCAAATGTCTATCCAACATATCCGTCTGCATGTTTATCACAAACGCAACATGTTCAAAACTGAAGTTCTTTCTTCTTTCCCAAACTCGCCTCTTCCAAGTCTTCCTCATCTCATTTAGTGGCAACTCCATCCTTCTGGTTATGCAAACCTAAAATGTTTAGAGTCATCACAGACTCCTGTCTTCCTCTAGATACCTACATTCAATATAAGCAAGTTCCATGTAATCTAGCTTTAAAATATAACAGATACTAAGCGTTTCTCGCCACACCCATTGCTACCAGTGCCATGTCATTTCTCACCTGAATTACTGCAACACCCTCCTAACCTTTCTCAGTCCTCCATCGCCCTTTCTCAAGTCCATTTTCATTCCAGCTTCCAAAGCGATTATCTAAAAACACGTCAGATCGTGTCACTTTTCTCAAATACTTTGAGTGAGTTACCATATTACTCACACTAAAAACAGATTCCATACCATGGCCTACAAGGCCTGAAGCAACTTATTCTACCCCTTTGCCTCTCTGATCTTTCGTTATACAGTATTCCCTCTTACTCTGTTCTAAGTCTCCTGGGCCCCCTGCTGTTCCTCAAAGCACCAAACACAAACCCCTCAGCACCTTTGCACTTGCTGTGTCTTCTCCTCTGGAATGCTTTCCCCCCAGATATGCACATGCCTCCTTTTGTCACTTTCTTCAAAACTTTGCCCATGTGTCACCTTCTTTAAGTTGATTTTTCTGCTCCCTTTTGTGTTCTTGACTTCCTCCATGCTTTTTTATGTACCTGTAATTTATTCATTTTCATTGCTATTAAGTATTCCATTGTATGAATATGCCACAATCCATTTATCCATTCCGTTGATAGATATCTATGTTGTTTCCAATGTTTTGCTATTACAAAAATTCCTCCTTGAACACGGCTGTGCAAAATTGCTGGATTATAGGCTTGTGAATCTTCAATTTTGCTATATAATACTAAATTGTTTTTCAAAAATGGTTGTATCAATTTATACACTCACCAATAATGTATAATTGTATTGTCTGTTCTCATCCTTGTCAATATTTTAAATTATCCTCAATCTGGTAGGTTTTAAATCATCTTTAATAATGGTTTTAATTTGCATTTTTTCTGGCTATTAATGAGATTGAGCATCTTATAATGTGTTTATTGGTTGTATCTGGATTTCAACAGTGAACAAATGACAAGTTAGGATAATCAAAGGGACTAAGTACAAAGATGTGCATGGGATGTAGGAGAAACCCGGACTGTTACCAATAGACCTATTTCTACACCTAGATCCAAATGGACCAGAGGAAGGAGAGGTTACTGGAAACCCAGAAGATTAGAGTACTGTAAAACAGGGGCCTTTTCTTGAAAGTAACAGCCAGAATGAGGACGGGAACAAGAACAAATATCTCAACCTCATTCTCCTCCTTCCTTCTGATCTTTTGCCAGGAATCCCCATTGGCCAAATCCACCTGGAAGTGAGAGGGAGTGGGAACTCTGCTGAGGCCAGGATCCTGGGCGGAGCACAAGGTGAGGAACAGTGGGAAGATGGTATATAGGGGCAAACAAAAGACACTTGCGGGAGCCGTTCTCTTTCTCTTCTATGAAGTACCAATTCAAGACTATTGCCCATTTTTATAGTAGGGTATCTTTTTCATATTTATTTATATCAGTTCTTTAGGTGGATAATTATTTCTATTGCAAACAAGATTAGTTTTCTTTCTAATTCTTATAACTTTTCCTTTTCTTGCCTTAAATGCTGGCTAGAGCCTCCAATACAATAGTAGTAATCTTGTCAAATTCATGATCTTAAAGAGAATACTTTTAATACTTTCTTCATTCAGTAGAAATGCTTACTATAGTTTATTTCTTAATAAAATACACTTCATCAGGATAAGGAAATGCCCTTCTGAGTTTGCCAAGAATTTTTTAAAATTTCACATGGATGTTAACATTCAGCAAATACTTTTTCTGCATCTACTAGATCAAGCGTCTACAAACTACTACCCCACAGGCCAAATCCAGTCCACAATTTTTTTGGGGGAAATAAAATTTTACTGGAAAACAGATACACCCATTTGTTTAGTACGTATATATGGCTGCTTACACTACAATTTCAGAATTGTGTAGTTCCAACAGAATGTTTGGTCTGCAAAGCTGAAAAATATTTACTATCTAGCTAAGCCCTTTATAGAAAATGTTTGCCACCTAACTAGATGATTACGTGACTTTTCTTTTTTACATCTGAGCATGTGGTTTTGCCTGTTCTTCTCAAATCACACGCCAACATCCATTCTCTGCCCTTTTCTGCTCTGTTCCCTAGGAGGCTGATCTTAACTGCTTGCATCGCCAAGCTCCCCGCCACTGACTTCCTATGGGGGCTAACAAATGAGAGGCTCTAGCAGGAGATGGGAGGGTTGTACCCTCCTATGGTCACAGTTTTTTGTTTTATTTTTAATTAATTATTTTATTTAATTTATTTATTTTTGGCTGCGTTGGGTCTTCCTTGCTGCGTGCATGCTTTCTCCAGTTGCAGTGAGCGGGGGCTACTCTTCGTTGTGGTGCGTGGGCTTCTCATTGTGGTGGCTTCTCTTTTTGCGGAGCACGGGCTGTAGGCGCGCGGGCTTCAGTAGTTGGGGCACGAGGACTCAGTAGTTGTGGCTTTTGGGCTCTAGAGCGCAGGCTCAGTAGTTGTGGCGCACACGCTTACATTGCTCCGCGGCGTGTGGGAACTTCCCGGACCAGGGCTTGAACCCCTGTCCCCTGCATTGGCAGGCGGATTCTTAACCACTGCGCCACCAGGGAAGCCCTGGTCACAGTTTTAACAATGGTTGTTACAGTTCTAACTTGTATTGTTCTGGCAGAGGTTGCTTTCCTTTATGACTACCACCACTGATGGTTAAACTCTTTTCCATGAATTCATCTCTCAATGGACATTTTCACTCTTTGCCCCTTCAAGCCTAGAGGTTTCTGGCTATTACTGGTTACTAAATGTCCCACCATCCCTTGTGGGTTCCATTAATCTTTAAATAGTTCCTTAAATTCTCTTCAGTTAAAACGTTTTGTGTGTTTCATCTCTTTTTTGCCAGATCTCTTAGAAATGCAGTCATTAATTAAACCAAACTTGCATTTTGGGGATCCACTCAATTTGGTCATATAGGTCACTGGATTTGGTTTGCTAATTTATTTTTAGGTCGTTGTGTTCATGGGAGAATGACCTGTTATTTTCCTTTCTCATTCTGTCCTTTGCAGATTTTGGTATCAAGATTATGCTACCCTCATGCCAAAGATTTAAGGAGCAGTCCTTCTGCTTCTACACCATGAATAATTTGTGTAAGATTAAAATTATGTATTCCTTAAATTTTGTTATAAATGTTTGGTAAAATCATATGGCTTATTATTTCTTCTTGAACCACTTTTGCAGGTTAAATTTTTCTAGAATTTATCAGTTTTATTAAGGTTTCAAAATTATTAGAATAAAGTTATAATATCATTTATCTTTTAAATATCTGCATTATATGTGGTTCTGACCCTTTTTATATCACAATATTGTTTATAAATTCTCTAAGATTATTTTCTTAATTAGAACTTGCTAGATTTGTGTCAATTTATTAGTGTTTTCAAAAAAGCAATTTTGCCTCAGTTCATCCTGTCATTATAAGCTTATTTTCTATTCCATTAATTTCTATTATGTTCATGATTTCAAACCTATTTTCTTTAGGCTTATTCACTTGTTCTTTTTATACCACATTAAATTGGATGCTTAGCTCATTACTTTATAAGCATTATTTTTTTCCAGTATAAGCATGTAGGTCATAAATGTTCATCTAAGCACAATTTGAGTTATATCCCACAAACTTTTAAAAACAGCTTTATTAAGATATAATTCACATACCATACAATTCACCAATTTAAAGTGAATAACTCAGTAGCTTTTGGTATATTACATTATTAATTTTTCTAAATTGTAAAATATATATAACATAAACATTGCCATTGTAACCATTTTAAGTGTACAGTTCAGTGACATTAATTACATTCACAATGTTGTGCAACCATTACTACTATTCCCAAAATGTCTTCATTACTTCAAACAGAAACCTTGTAGCCATTAATCGTCAACTCCCCATTTCCCCTCCCCTATTCCCTGGTAAACACTAATCTATTTTCTATCTCTATGAATTTGCCTATTCTAGATATTTCATGTAGGTGGAATCATACAATATTTGTCATTTTATGTCTGACATATTTCACTTAGCATAATGTCTTCAAGGGTCAATCATGTAGCATTATTCAGAAATTCATTCCTTTTGATGGCCGAATAATATTCCATTGCATGTATATACCACATTTTATTTATTCATTCATCTGTTGATAGACACTTGGGTTGTTTCTACCTTTTGGCTATTGAATAATGCTACAATAAACATTGGCATACAATTATCTGTTCCAGTCCCTTTTTTCAATTCCTTAGGGTATATACCTACAAGCGGAATTGCTGGGTCATATGGTAATACTATGTTTAGCTTTTTGAGGAACAAACAGTTTCCCATAGTGGCTGAACCATTTTACATTCCTATCAGAAATATACAAGGGTTCCAATTTCTCCACATTCTCATCAACACTTCTTATTTTCCTTTTTTTTCCCCCCAACTATCACAGCCATTCTAGTAAGTGTGAAGTGGTATCTCATTTGTATATCTTCTTTAGAGAAATGCATAATCAAGTATTTTGCCCATTTTTAAATTGGGTTCTTGTCTTTTTGTGTGTTGAGTTATAGGAGTTTTTATATATTCTTGATATTATGACTTTTCACATTACATAAAAAGAAATCATTACCCTTTTAACTGATAACATATTAACTACCTCAGGTAGAATTAGTGATTATTAAACATAGTTTGTGATCAGTGTGGCTTAACAGGGGATTGACTGTAAGTCCTATTCTCAAAGTCTAGGCAGATTTGCCACTGACTTGTTTCTAGCTATGATGAAGTCACATAAACCACCACTATGATTATTTTATCACTGTTTATTTACCACATACAATTTTTAAATGAATAATATATGCATATGTTTGTAAGGATGAAATTCTAAATGGAAAGAGCAAAAACCCAGAATAAAACACTCTCCAGAAATCCAGAGTCTGTAGATTATATATTACAATGAAGTAGGAAAACATATTGGAGGAAGAGAACCATTCCATTCAGTATTTTTCTCTTTACCTCTATTTCAAAATAATACACAAGAAGGAATGAAGTCAGATTCCCTTTCCTTTCATTTCTCTTCTGTTCTCCACTTCATTTCCTGGGACGTCTTCTCAGAACTAACAGAGGCTTCATTGGGCTGTGGGGGAGAGGAGGGAGTGAAGTGGTCATTGGCTATCTGGTCTCCTCCAGCTACCCACCAGGCCAAGGAAATGGCTCTCCTCACTATGAGCTCTTCACAAGGACCTTCAACGTGTGGACAGTGAGGCGGTCAGATAAGGGAAGTTCCCTGGACACAATGCTCCTTAACTTCTAAACAAGTTTTGGGTGAGTACACAAAGGAAGTAGTATTAATGGGGGGGTGAGGATGTAAGAAAGGGGAGAGAGGAGGAAATTGAGGGATTAGAGGAAGCAGGAGAACCATTTGATCTGGTCCTCATGTTCAGGGCAAGCTACCAATTTAGGTACTTTTTAATTTGATGACATTGAATTGATCCTTGCCTGTTTAACATCAATTGTAACATTGCACAAAGCTGGCATTTCCCTCTGAATAACAGATGCATTTGTGGAAAACAAAAGTTTGGAAAAAATTTGCTTTTTAAATGCTTATTTTGTTTTTAATTACTAATCATAATGGTTAGAAACTCCAGCTGGAAGTGGCCCAGTTCTTTTTAGACCTCTGAACAAAAACACTGTTAGAACTTTCTACACAGTCAAAAAATAAGTGGAACAGGCTTACGGTAGGGATCCCAACAAGATGTCTGTGCAAAAGGCTATCAATGAGATTTTAAGATTGGATGTCAAGTAATGTATTTGTTAAGAACTACTGGTCACTATTCTATTGGAATGCAAGCTCTAGGAGGGCAGAGATATTTGTTTCTCATTGATATATCCTCAGTGCCAAAACAGTACATGGACATAGTAGACATTTAATACATATCTTTTTTGAGTGTATGAATGAATCCCATAATTAAATATCTAGTAAGTTTTATTTTGTAAGTCTTAGTGAGTTACTTCTAAAGATGGTGATATAAGAAAAATTTTATACTTGGAATGTTAATTATGATATTTAAAAATAACTTTGCAAATGAGGAAATTATAAAAATTTTTTCCTTTATTATAGCTTAGCATTTCCATTTCTTTCTATATCATGGTTTTAAGTGTTCATAAAAATACCACAAGGGGGCATATAAAACCTTATAAAGACATTGGAATTTTTTTGGTCAAAATTTGACTATATACTTATAGAAAACCTCCCTTAAATCCGGGCAAGAGGGACCTCACTCTGGACCCTTTGCTGGAGGGCTAGGCTCTGTCCCCCTTGAACATATGTTCCTCCCTGTAGGGTGAAAAGATCACAGGGCCCAGGGACGTGCCCCTCCCCTCCTGGAGAAACTCTTCAAAGGCCTCCCTCCTAGGGGGTGTATAGAGAGGTGGAGAGCACATCCCAAAGGCTTGGGCTGGTCAAAGGGTGCATCTGCAGGAGCTTGAATGGGGGAGAGGGGCAGCAGTGGAGGGGGGGAGAGTTGTTCTTGGGAGAGGATGGAGTTGAGACAAAGAACTCTCTATGACCAGCTCTCCCTGCTTTGCCACTCATTAGTGTGCAGCTTGAAGAGTCCAAGAATTCTAGGAACCTTAAGGCATATTTGCCAAGGTAGGAATAGTTTATTAGCTCAATTTATAACTTCTAAATATTTAGGTATATGGTATATTGAAATCCATTTTCACTCTTGACAGGGCCCTGCAAACATTAGAGACAAGACTATGTATATGTATATAATTTGTTATTTGTTTACTTAACATCTGTATTTGGAATCTCTACGTTAGAATCCTGAGATTTCAGTAATAAAATCAGCATTTTATTTGAATAGCTTATATTCACTATCAGGAAATAAAAATAACTTTCATCATAAGTGACCTTTAATAGAATTTGCAAACAAAGACAAGTATGGCAGTTATTGCAGTTACATTCTAGTTTTCCTCCTTCAAGGAATATAGTAGGACTATATTAGGTGTGGCTATGTGGCTAGTTCTTTTTTTAAAACTTTGGTTTAGACTATTTTTATAACAATTTTATTGAGATATAATTCTCATAAAATTCACCCTTTTAAAGAATACAATTCAGTGGATCTTAAGTATTTTTTCAGTTATGCATCCAGCACCATTAACTTTAGAACATTGTTATCACTACAAAAAGAAACCTGTACCCATTAGCAGTGTGTGACTAGGTTTGACCCTTGTTATGTGAGTAGGAAGGATGTGCATAATTACACACCAAGTCTTTTCACAGCTAGTGCTCAGTTCACCATATTCTCCCCTTGCCATGGTGACTGGTGTATTCCAGAAGTCAGGTTCCTTCAGCCTGCCTCTTGGAGTGAGGATGAAAATGGAGGCTTAATGAACCAAGAGGGTGGCTAAGAAATAAAACTCTGTTGTTTTAAACCACTAAGATTTTGGGGTGGTTTGTAGACACAACATGGTGTAACCCAACATGACCAGTGCACACAGGATAAAGGTCTGTTTGATGAGAAAGTATTTAGAAGAGATAGAATTCTAAAAAAAAAAAAAAAAACTTAGGAATTGTAATTCTAAAATGACTCATTACTAATTATCCTATTACAATGGAAAAAGATTTATTTTGAGTCAGATGATCATTGAAGAAAAGTCACTTTATTTGAGCTAAGAATAGGGCACTTGACCACTTATATTTACCAGAGAGAGTGCAGTATGACTCCATCATGAACTTTGTTCTGCTAATAGGAGCAGGATAGGTATCAGTGTTTGAGACAACTATGTTTTCTTAAGGTTTTTTTTTCTTTTATACAGCAGGTTCTTATTAGTCATCAGTTTTATACACATCAGTGTATACATGTCAATCCCAATCGCCCAATTCATCACACCCCCCCCCAACCCCCTGCGGCTTTCCCCCCATGGTGTCCTTACGTTTGTTCTCTATAACTGTGTCTCAATTTCTGCCCTGAAAACCGGTTTATCTGTACCATTTTTCTAGGTTCCACATATATGCATTAATATACGACATTTGTTTTTCTCTTTCTGACTTACTTCACTCTGTATGACAGTCTCTAGATCCATCCACGTCTCTACAAATGACTCAATTTTGTTCCTTTTTATGGCTGAGTAACATTCCATTGTATATATGTACCACAACTTCTTTATCCATTCGTCTGTCAATGGGCATTTAGGTTGCTTCCATGACCTGGCTATTGTAAATAGTGCTGCAATGAACATTGGGGTGCATGTGTCTTTTTGAATTGTGGTTTTCTCTGGGTGTATGCCCAGTACTGGGATTGCTGGATCATATGGTAATACTATTTTTAGTTTTTTAAGGAACCTCCATACTGTTCTCCATAGTGGCTGTATCAATTTATATTCCCACCAACAGTGCAAGAGGGTTCCCTTTTCTTGACACCCTCTCAAGCATTTGTTGTTTGTAGATTTTCTGATGAAGCCCATTCTAACTGGTGGGAGGTGATACCTCATTGTAGTTTTGATTTGCATTTCTCTAATAATTAGTGATGTTGAGCAGCTTTACATGTGCTTCTTGGACATCTGTATGTGTTCTTTGGAGAAATGTCTATTTAGGTCTTCTGCCCATTTTTGGATTGGGTTGTTTGTTTTTTTAATATTGAGCTGCATGAGCTGTTTATATATTTTGGAGATTAATCCTTTGTCCGTTGATTCGTTTGCAAATATGTTCTCCCATTCTGAGGGTTGTCTTTTCGTCTTGTTTATGGTTTCCTTTGCTGTGCAAAAGCTTTGAAGTTTCATTAGGTCCCATTTGTTTATTTTTGTTTTTATTTCCATTACTCTAGGAGGTGGATCAAAAAAGATCTTGCTGTGATTTATGTCAAAGAGTGTTCTTCCTATGTTTTCCTCTAAGAGTTTTATAGTGTCCGGTCTTACATTTAGGTCTCTAATCCATTTTGAGTTTATTTTTGTGTATGGTGTCAGGGAGTATTCTAATTTCATTCTTTTACATGTAGCTGTCCAGTTTTCCGGGCACCACTTATTGAAGAGAGTGTCTTTTCTCCATTGTATATCCTTGCCTCCTTTGTCATAGATTAGTTGACCATAGGTACGTGGGTTTACCTCTGGGCTTTCTATCTTGTTCCATTGATCTATGTTTCTGTTTTTGTGCCAGTACCATATTGTCTTGATTACTGTAGCTTTGTAGTATAGTCTGAAGTCAGGGAGTCTGATTCCTCCAGCTCCGTTTTTTTCCCTCAAGACTGCTTTGGCTATTCGGGGTCTTTTGTGTCGCCATACAAATTTTAAGATTTTTTTGTTCTAGTTCTGTAAAAAATGCCATTGGTAATTTGATAGGGATTGCATTGAATCTGTAGATTGCTGTGGGTAGTATAGTCATTTTCACAATGTTGATTCTTCCAATCCAAGAACATGGTATATCTCTCCATCTGTTGGTATCATCTTTAATTTCTTTCATCAGTGTCTTATAGTTTTCTGCATACAGTTCTTTTGTCTCCCTAGGTAGGTTTATTCCTAAGTATTTTATTCTTTTTGTTGCAATGGTAAATGGGAGTGTTTCCTTAATTTCTCTTTCAGATTTTTCACCATTAGTGTATAGGAATGCAAGAGATTTGTGTGCATTAATTTTGTATCCTGCAACTTTACCATATTCATTAATTAGCTCTAGCAGTTTTCTGGTGGCATCTTTAGGATTCTCTATGTATAGTACCATGTCATCTGCAAACAGTGACAGTTTTACTTCTTCTTTTCCAATTTGGATTCCTTTTATTTCTTTTTCTTCTCTGATTGCTGAGGCTAGGACTTCCAAAACTATGTTGAATAATAGCAGTGAGAGTGGACATCCTTGTCTCGTTCCTGATCTTAGAGGAAATGCTTTCAGTTTTTCACCGTTGAGAATGATGTTTGCTGTGGGTTTGTCATATATGGCCTTTATTATGTTGAGGTAGGTTCCCTCTATGCCCACTCTCTGGAGAGTTTTTGTCATAAATGGGTGTTGAGTTTTGTCGAAAGCTTTTTCTGCATCTATTGAGATGATCATATGGTTTTTATTCTTCAATTTGTTAATATGGTGTATCACATTGATTGATTTGCATATATTGAAGAATCCTTGCATCCCTGGGATAAATCCCACTTGATTGTGGTGTATGATACGTTTAATGTGTTGTTGGATTCTGTTTGCTAGTAGTTTGTTGAGGATTTTTGCATCTATATTCATCAGTGATATTGGTCTGTGATTTTCTTTTTTTGTAGTATCTTTGTCTGGTTTTGGTATCAGGGTGATGGTGGCCTCATAGAATGAGTTTGGGAGTGTTCCTTCCTCTGCAATTTTTTGGAAGAGTTTGAGAAGGATGGGTGTTAGCTCTTCTCTAAATGTTTGATAGTGTTCACCTGTGAAGCCATCTGGTCCTGGACTTCTGTTTGTTGGAAGATTTTTAATCACAGTTTCAATTTCATTACTTGTGATTGGTCTGTTCATATTTTCTATTTCTTCCTGGTTCAGTCTTGGAAGGTTATACCTTTCTAAGAATTTGTCCATTTCTTCCAGGTTGTCCATTTTATTGGCATAGAGTTGCTTGTAGTAGTCTCTTAGGATGCTTTGTATTTCTGTGGTGTCGTAACTTTGCCTCTTTCATTTCTAATTTTATTGATTTGATTCCTCTCCCTCTTTTTCTTGATGAGTCTGGCTAAAGGTTTATCAATTTTGTTTATCTTCTCAAAGAACCAGCTTTTAGTTTTATTGATCTTTGCTGTTGTTTTCTTTGTTTCTATTTCATTTATTTCTGCTCTGATCTTTATGAGTTCTTTCCTTCTGCTAACTTTGGGTTTTGTTTGTTCTTCTTTCTCTAGTTCCTTTAGGTGTAAGGTTAGATTGTTTATTTGAGATTTTTCTTGTTTCTTGAGGTAGGCTTGTATAGCTATAAACATCCCTCTTAGAACTGCTTTTGCTGCATCCCATAGGTTTTGGATTGTCCTGTTTTCATTGTCATTTGTCTCTAGGTACTTTTTGATTTCCTCTTTGATTTCTTCAGTGATCTCTTGGTTATTTAGTAACATAGTGTTTAGCCTCCATGTGTTTGTGTTTTTTATGTTTTTTCCCCTGTAATTCATTTCTAATCTCATAGCATTTTGGTCAGAAAAGATGCTTGGTATAATTTCAATTTTCTTAAATTTACTGAGGCTTGATTTGTGACCCAAGATGTGATCTATCCTGGAGAATGTTCCGTGCGCACTTGAGAAGAAAGTTTAATCTGCTGTTTTTGGATGGAATGTCCTTTAAATATCAATTAAATCTATCTGGTCTATTGTGTCATTTAAAGCTTTTGTTTCCTTATTTATTTTCATTTTGGATGATCTGTCCATTGGTGTAAGTGAGGTGTTAAAGTCCCCCACTATTATTGTGTTACTGTCCATTTCCTCTTTTACAGCTGTTACCAGTTGCCTTATGTATTGAGGTGCTCCTATGTTGGGTGCATATATATTTATAATTGTTATATCTTCTTCTTGGAATGATCCCTTGATCATTACGTAGTGTCCTTCCTTGTCTCTTGTAACATTCTTTATCTTAAAGTGTATTTTATCTGATATGAGTATTGCTACTCCAGCTTTCTTTTGATTTCCAGTTGCATGGAATATCTTTTTCCATCCCCTCACTTTCAGTCTGTATGTGTCCCTAGGTCTAAAGTGAGTCTCTTGTAGACAGCATATAAATGGGTCTTGTTTTTGTATCCATTCAGCAAGCCTGTGTCTTTTGGTTGGAGCATTTAATCCATTCACATTTAAGGTAATTATCGATATGTATGTTCCTATGACTATTTTCTTAATTGTTTTGGGTTTGTTTTTGTAGGTCCTTTTCTTCTCTTGTGTTTCCCACTTAGAGAAGTTCCTTTAGCATTTGTTGTAGAGCTGATTTGGTGGTGGTGAATTCTCTTAGCTTTTGCTTTTCTGTAAAGCTTTTGATTTCTCAGTCAAATCTGAATGAGATCCTTGCCTGGTACAGTAACCTTGTTTGTAGGTTCTTCCCTTTCATCACTTTAAATATATCATGCCACTCCCTTCTAGCTTGTAGAGTTTCTGCTGAGAAATCAGCTGTTAACCTTATGGGAGTTCCCTTGTATGTTATTTGTTGTTTTTCCCTTGTTGCTTTTAATAATTTTTCTTTGTCTTTAATTTTTGTCAATTTGATTAATATTTGTCTCGGTGTGTTTCTCCTTGGGTTATCCTGCCTGGGACTCTCTGCACTTCCTTGACTTGGTTGGCTATTTCCTTTCCCATGTTAGGGAAGTTTTCAACTATAATCTCTTCAAATATTTTCTCGGGTCCTTTCTCTCTCTCTCCTCCTTCTGAGACTCCTATAATGCGAATGTTGTTGTATTTAATGTTGTCCCAGAGGTCTCTTAGGCTGTCTTCATTTCTTTTCATTCTTTTTTCTTTAGTCTGTTCCGCAGCAGTGAATTCCACCATTCTGTCTTCCAGGTCACTTATCCGTTCTTCTGCCTCAGTTATTCTATTGATTCCTTCTAGTGTAGTTTTCATTTCAGTTATTGTATTGTACATCTCTGTTTGTTTGTTCTTTAATTCTTCTAGGTCTTTGTTAAACATTTCTTGCATCTTCTCGATCTTTGCCTCCATTGTTTTTCCGAGGTCCTGGATCATTTTCACTATTATTATTCTGAATTCTTTTTCTGGAGGGTTGCCTATCGCCACTTCATTTAGTTGTTTTTCTGGGGTTTTATCTTGTTCCTTCATCTGGTACATAGCCCTCTGCCTTTTCATCTTGTCTTTCTGTGAATGTGATTTTTGTTCCAGAGGCTTCAGGACTGTAGTTCTTTTTGCTTCTGCTGTCTGTCCTCTGGTGGATGAGGCTGAGAGGCTTGTGCAGGTTTCTTGATGGGAGGGACTGGTGGTGGGTAGAGCTGGGCCTTGCTCTGGTGGGCAGAGCTCAGTAAAACTTTAATCCGCTTGACTGCTGATGGGTAGGGCTGGGTTCCCTCCCTGTTGGTTATTTGGCCTGAGGCAACCCAACACTGGAGCCTACCTGGGCTCTTTGGTGGGGCTAATGGCAGACTCTGGGAGGGCTCACGCCAAGGAGTACTTCCCAGAACTTCTGCTGCCAGTGTCCTTGTCCCCACGGTGAGCCACAGCCACCACCCCCCTCTGCAGAAGACCCTCCAACACTAGCAGGTAGGTCTGGTTCAGTCTCCCCTGGGGTCAGTGGTCCTTCTCCCTGGGTCCTGATGCACACACTACTTTGTGTGTGCCCCCCAAGAGTGGAGTCTGTTTCCCCCAGTCCTGTTGAAGTCATGTAATCAAATCCCACTAGCCTTCAACGTCTGATTCTCTGGGAATTCCTCTTCCTGTTGCCGGACCCCCAGGTTGGGAAGCCTGACGTAGGGCTCAGAACCTTCACTCCAGTGGGTGGACGTCTGTGGTATAAGTGTTCTCCAGTCTGTGAGTCACCCACCCAGCAGTTATGGGATTTGATTTTGCTGTGATTCCGCCCCTCCTACCGTCTCATTGTGGCTTCTCCTTTGTCTTTGGATGTGGGGTATCTTTTTTGGTGAGTTCCAGTGTCTTCCTGTTGATGATTGTCCAGCAGCTAGTTGTGATTCTGGTGTTCTCACAAGAGGGAGTGAGAGCACGTCCTTCTACTCCACCATCTTGGTTTAGCTTCTGTTTTCTTAAGGTTTCTGTCTGGAATTCTACTTGGAATTCATTTGGTCTGTGGCACAACATGGAGTCCTTGATTTCTTTCCTCCAATCACTTTTCCTTTAGCCTATATTAAACATAATTTAACCTTTCTTAAATGAGTAACTGTAATGCCTCACCTCAGGTTTCCATTTTCAATACCACTGTTCAGTATGATTGATGCAAAAAATATTAGATATTCTGTAGATCTTGAGATATGCTCCATTCATTACTAATGCTACTAGAATAGTTCAGGTTCCTATTATTCATCATCACTTCAAAGTCATAACAACTAATCCTCCATGCTTTGCTTCTCTCCTCCTCTAATCAGTTCTTTACTAGTTGCCAGATTAAACTTCCTAAAGCATAGTCCTGATGACACTTCCCTATACAAAGACATTCAATGGCTCTCAGAAAATAAAAAATAATTTAACTAGGTATTTATATTACTTTGCCAGGGCTGCTGTAACAAAGTGCCACAAACCTGGTGGCTTAAACAAAAGATACTGTCTCACAGTTCTGGCGCCTACAAAGCTGAAATGAAGGTGTTGACAGGGTTGCTTCCTTCTCTGGGCTCTGAGAAAGAGTCTATTCCAAGCCTCTCCTTTAGTTTCTGGTGGTTTTCTGGTAATCTCTGGCATTCCTTGGCTTGTGGATGAATTACCCCAATCTCTGCCTTCATCTTTACATGGCATTGTCCCTGACTCTATGACCAAATTTCACCCTCTTGTAAGGATATCAGTCATACTGGATTAGGCCCCACTCTACGTCAATATGACCTCATCTTAACTAATCAATATCTGCGATAACCTTGTTTCCAAATAAGGTCACATTCTAAGGTACTAGGGTTTAGAACTTCAACATATGAATTTGGAGGGAGGGGGACACAATTCAACCCCTAACAGTATTCAAAGCCCTCCACAAGGTTTCCTACTTCCCCTTCAGCTTTATCTCCCCATACCTTACCATTTCACCTTATACCTGAGACAATGTAGACAACAAAAAGCCCTGCCTTTCTGTAAATCATTACAATACTTTCTGTCTCTGTGCATTTCTTCTCCTCTAATTTTTTGGACCCTCTCACCAAATCCTATTCATTCTTCAGGGTCAAGCTCAAAAGATCCTTCTTCCATTAATAGCCTAAGTTTCCTATCCAGAAATAAACTCTTCCTTTTCTTCCTCCCTAAATATATTATTTGCACTTTTCTTATGGAACTTAGCACATAACTTGTAACTACTGTTGTACATGGCTTATATGATCTATATTCCCTACTGGACTGTACGTCTCTCTTGGGGACAAGGCACACACAGCATTTATTTTTCCCACAGTATTCTTCAAAGTGCTTTATAACAAATATTTGTTGAGCAAAGTTATAACTATCATAGAAATTATAGTTTAAAATCTTTGCTATGTTATTTTATAATTATTATTTGCTTCTTTAAGACTGCAGAAAAAATGTTATTAATGGATGCTTCTGACTTTTATACTATGGAAATGCACAAATGTTTTCAAACCAATATATAGTTTCAGATCCTAATCCTGAGCCTGTCTAACAAGGTGAACTTACTAATACACTGTAGGAGCCCATTAAACAACTCTAAATTTTTTCCTACAATATTGTTTTTAGAAGTTCCAATGACACAGAAAGAGGTTTCATTTATCACATTTAATAGATATTTATTAACACAATTCTAGGTAGTTCAAACTTATTTTTTAAAAGGGGGGAATATTAAAAAAAAATTAAAACTGAAAACATGGTACCAATATCAAACAAAGTTTTGAGAGTTTTGAGCTAGAATTTAGTTTACTTCCTAAGAAGCAAGCATGCTTTGCCTGTTCTCTTTTTAGAAGAAAAAATGACATCTATGTAATATACTTCCTTTGCCTATATATATATATATATGCACTGACATTCAAATGAGGCACAACTTTAGATAAATAAATAGTTATAAAATAAATCTTCAGGATTTAGTCATTAAGAGTTTGTCAAGATACTTTTTCTAAGTAACCTTTTTGAATGGAAAAGATAACAAGATTCAAGAAGATATACTTTCTAAACAAGCACTTTAAATGAATTTTGGTGTTCACTAACTTAAGTACTCAAGGACTTGGTTTGAAGAGTCCAAGAGACTAAAAGTCTGCTTTTCAAGAGTACTATGATCGTCTATCAAGGGAGAAATTTTGGCATTTCTGTATTCTAACAGTTCACGATCCTTGCTTGATGTCAGTAATTCACTGTCGACTACTCCAATACTTGCATCTTCTACCAGAATATTTGCTTGGTATGCTCCAACTGAAATTTCAGGCATTCCAATGTAGTCATGATCTGCCACTACTGAACCTTGTAAGAGATAAAGACTGTCTGAAAGAAGAAACATAAGTTTGCCTTTTAGAATTATAATTAAATCACTTTAAAATTAAATACTGTTAAATGAGGAACAAAATCCCAAGTAATACAAATTAACTATCAAGATTAATTTCTGGTGGGTTCTCGTATCTCCTAAATAAATATGTCAAAGAATGAATAAAATGATATATGAATTTGACAGTTCATACATACAGAATTCAGGAAAGATCAAGGGTTTTAAAAGAGCCAAACTTTTTTTTTTCCAATTGAAAAAAAAGGAATAATATAAAGGGATTTCTTTTTTACAGGATTAAAAAAAATTTTTATTGGGGTATAGTTGATTTACAATGTTTTGTTAGTTTCAGGTGTACAGCAAAGTGAATCTGTTATACATACACATATATCCACTCTTTTTTGGATTCTTTTCCCATTTGGCCATTACAGAGTATTCTCTTGACCTATGTTTGGTAGGTGTGGGTGGAGGGGGTGGTAGGTGTGGGTGAGGGGGTGAGAATCATGGTATAGATTAAAAACAAAAGTTATAAAACTATATTTTTGATGTTGATGATATTCTTAATATACTTCTGCAAAGCATTTCTGGGTGAATTAACGGGGTCATGAAAGATGTTTTAACAAATGGAATTGTTAAGTCCTTACATTTACAACTTTAGAAAATTCCCCGGTCTTTATAGAATCCATATTAGGGCAATAATATTAAATTGTCACAATATGAAATGATAAACTAAAATGAAGATTAAGTTCCTAGCATCAGGCTTATATAATAGGAATGTGAAAGTAGGCAGGCTACAACGAATTAGACCAAAAAGCTTAGTTTACTTAAGTCTAATTTAATATTAAAATGCTCATGACCTTTTAAGGTGTAGCTAAATCCATACTAAAATGTGACAAGCAATCTTCTTTGTCAGTATTTCATTCTATTTTGAGCAAATTTATCATCATTATGAGGAAAAAAATGCTTAAAATGAAAAACACATGGCAAAGCAGCAGCATCTTTATAAATAAAGGTTAATTATATAAAAGAATTTCTCCCTACATAATATTTTAATTCATTACAACAAGGGACTATTCCACCGCAGCTGATTAACTTCCTGGACCCCTGCCTTCTCTTTCTGGATTTTCTCCCAAAACTTTAACAGATTCTCTTAAAGATTTTAATACCTTAAAGAATCCTCAAATTTTAAGTTCAAGAAATAGCAAAAGGAACATTAATTACCCATTTAGATTAGAGATCAATGAAAGTTTCTCAGAGCAGATAAATTTGCTAATATATCCCAAAACATGATTCCACCCTACCCATCCTCATACTAATATGTGAAAAGCTAACTGAATCTATTCCAACCCTATAAGTTACACATTTATGAACTTTAAATTTACAAACATCAAAAGATCAAACAGGACTTCCCTGGTGGCGCAGTGGTTAAGAATCTGCCTGCCAATGCAGGGGACATGGGTTCGAGCCCTGGTCCGGGAAGATCCCACATGCTGTGGAGCAACTAAGCCCGTGTGCCATAACTACTGAGCCTGCACTCTAGAGCCTGTGGGCCACAACTATACGCACCTAGAGCCCGTGCTCCACAACAAGAGAAGCCACCGCAATGAGAAGCCCGCGCACTGCAACAAAGAGTAGCCCCCGCTCGCCGCAACGAAAAGAAAGCCCCCACACAGCAATGAAGACCCAACGCAGCCAAAATAAATAAATAAATAAATAAACTTTAAAAAAAAATGTTAAAAAAAAAAAATCAAACAAAGCTATGTTCTCTCCCAACAGATGGCATAAGTAGACTTGGGCTGGTATGGACATTTAGTTTTGCCCATTTACTTCTTCATTAGGCAAAGTGTACTTGGTATTTTAGTTTTGAGAGGCTTTCTAAGTTTAACCCCACCAATTCTTATTAATGCAAAAGTAGTAATTAGATTGAAAATGCTGTTAAGAAGATACACATACTTATGATGGAAATAAAAGTATGGGTAATTGAAGGTGATAAGAAAATGATTTTTGTATGTTAGTAGGGGATGAATTGCTGAACAAGAGAACAATTCTGAGAGATAAAAAAATCATGCAACCCATGAGAAGTGCTATGCCCAAGAGTAGCAGGAAAGAAGAAAAAATGATCAGTGAAATTGAAACACTTTTAGAATGTGTGCTAGAGTTTCAACATCAAAGTCTGCTATTAGCTTGTTAATACTAGAGAAAGATAGGTTGTAATTTAAAAGAGAACTTAAAAAGGTTAGGTATGGTAAAAATGTTGCTGATGAAATTTTTCTAATAAGCCATGAAGAATTTCATAGGTTCAGGGTACACTGCTGCAATGTATTAGTGACAGCAGCTACAATATAGCATTTAAAGTATTTCCAAATTGGATCTTTGCAGAGATCTTTGATGAAGGAAGTTTTCTGTCTCAAAAATTTTTTTCTATACAGAAAGCAGGTCTATTGTAGTAAAATATGTCCAGTAAACATGTATCAACAGGGAGACTATGGATAGATGTAAAGCTCTTAGAAGTTATCACTTTGATTTCCTGCAAATGCATTCAAAGACCTTGAGCATAAGCACCGCCTAATTACAGTAGACTTAGAAACAAATGGACTTCACCAACCTCACCTGTTTGTAAGAGGACAGCTTCTATATGAAAGTAACCAATATATATCTGAATATATATACATACACACACACACACACACACACACACACACACACACACACTTTCTTTTAAATAAACTTTAAAGTAACTTAGTGTGATAAAACTGTAGAGAATAAAGATTATACTCAGCAAATTCTACACAAATCACTCTATATGCAATGGAAAACTACTCTGGAGATTTCAAGCCTTCTTTGTGTAGGAAAAAACAAAATTCTCATTCATTCATAAAGGTCAAATATGTTTCAATTCCTACTATGTTCTAAATCTAGTGCACCCAACAGAAATGCTCTTTAACTTCAAAAAAAGATTAACAAAGACTTACCAGAAGGAGATTTTTGAGGCCTTACATACATGTTGAAATAATGCTATCTTAGATATATTGGGTAACTATAAAATATATTATTAAAATTTTTTTCACCTACTTTTTAAACATGGCTACTAGAAAATTTAAAATTATATATTACATAGTTTTTGCATCATATATTCATTGGACAGTACTGATCTAGAACAATCCTGAGTTAGGGATATAGAAAAGAACAAGATAAGTTTTTGCATCCAAGATAAAAAGACAGAGAGATAAACAAAACCATATTAAAGGACTTTTCTACTCAGTCACATTACACGATAGAATTTAATTATTTTAATTTTCTCATTCTATTGATTTAGTTACTATTATGACATGTTTGATGAGAGCATTATTTCAGTTTTGTCTGGACTGAATACTTAAGTCTTTAGTTTCTTAGAAGCAGAGGTATTTTCAAGACATTTCAGGAAGGTGTTATCAGCAGTTTTGACATACTTTTTCTTATTTAGTTTTAAAGAGAAAAAAAATGAGATTAAGAATATTAAAATTTCCCTAAGGAGAAAAATAAGTTAAAACCAAAGCCTCAGAAAAGTCTGAGTGATTTGGATTAATTTATTTTTTCAAATAGAAAGAAAAGTACAAGGTTTCAGAATAATTAATTTTCTCATTGTGAAGTGAGGTGTCTTGACTAATCCTATACATGGCCTGATATCCTAAAACTATTACAATGTGTTGCCATACTACTACATCTTTTCTCATGATAAAATAACAAATAACTACAATTTGATACATACCACATAACTGTCATAACAGATAACCAATACTAACACAGAGAACTGAATGACTTTTAATTGTGAGATTACATAATTAGAGGCCAAAGGGAGGTGCTTTGCTAAAACTACAGTTGGCTCTCCATATCCCAGGGTTCGGATCCATGGATGTGCGGGTGGGGTAGGGGATAAAGGTTGGGGGTACTGTACTATGCCATTTTATGTAAGGGGCCTGAGCACAAGCGGATTTTGGTATCCACAGGGCTCCTGGAACTGATCCCTTGTGGATACCAACTGATGACTGTGTATTAATAATAAAGTCAAGCTCATGGGCTTGATACTAATACAGGGACTAAGCTTTATTTTGTTTTGCGAGTGTAGACCATAATTGTGGTAGGCAGAATAATGGACCCCTAAAGATAGCCATGTACTAATTCATGAAACTTGTGATTACGTTACCTTACATGGCAAAGGAGAATTAGGGTAGTGATAGAATTATGGTTGCTAACCAACCAACCTTGAACCAGGGAGATTATCCTGGATTATCAGGATGGGCCCAAGGATAAGAGTCCTTAAATGTGGAAGGGGAAGGAAGAATAGGAGGATGGAGTGATGTAATGTGAGAAGAACTCTACCCCCACTGCTGGCTTTTAAGATAGAGGAAGAGGACCACAGCCAAGCAATGTGAACAGCCTCTAGAAGGTGGAAAATGCACAGAAACACCATCTTCTTGAGCCTTCAGAAAGGAACACAGCCCTGTCAATGCCTCAATTTTAGCCCAATGAGACCTACATTGGATTTCTAAGTATAGAACTGTAAGATAATAAACTTGTGTTGTTCTAAGCCACTAAATTTGTGGTAAATTGTTATGGCAGCAATAGGAAACTTATAAAAGAATAAAAACCATTTCACAAACTGTGAAGGGCAATCAGACCAAAGCCTTTAGGGGAGGCAGACACAAACTGATCACAATAATTCCCACTCAAAACAAACAACACTACTCAAAATCTATGTCAGATAGAATAATGGATCAATAACATTTTTCCTTTCAAAGGGAAACATTACGATTATGAAGAGACACTATGGTATGTCAAAAAATTTCTTGTTAAAATACTCAGTCTTGAAAAGGTGCCTGGCACTGAACTAGACAAAAAGGCAAATAGGCCTGCTTAAAATAGCAATGTCAACCTAGTACTGAATGTGCTCCCTCAACATTATGTTCTAGATAAGAATGGATAAGAAGTTCGCAATGGAAGCATATCTGCTTTGTACAGTGGGCTTTAAGACAGCTATGAAATCTCAATGCTGGTAAGAGCAACAATGCAGACAAATTCATAGTTCTTTTGGCTATACCTTGTTCAAATGTATGTCAAAAGAATGGGATGACTATTCAAAGATATTTTGTTTGGTTTAAATTCAGTTCAAAGACTCTTTAAAATCAGCTTTTGAGGTGAAGATTTTCAGGAAAATATGTGATAGAAATCACATTTATTTTGAATTTTCTACAAATAAGAGAAACAGACAAAAACAGACCAAAGAGTAAACAAGAACCAGGCTCTAGGATAGCTAGATTAGTACTTCCTTTGATTAATAAGAAAAAACAATTTTACCCATCAATCTCAGGTTCCTTATATGTATACACTAGTACTAATACTGCAATTTCCTTTGTATTACTGGAAGAATAATCTGCAGAGAATTCAAGCATGAGGCAAAAATTGCACTGCCTCTGTTTAGAAATTGTTCTATTCAATTGGATTCTGAAATATTCAGCAGTAGCAAAATGTTAGGTCTCCTTAAGAAATTCTTCGGCAAGAGCAAATTGCAAAATGTTGAAACAGATCCTGATACAGCAACATTTTAAGCACAGATTTCGTATTAATTAAGGAAGGTTAACACATTAGAAGGGAGCAAGTCCTGAAAGCCAAAGATTAAGGGGAAAATCAACAGAAGAAGAAAGGACAACATGCACCTGTATAATCTTTTGTTCCTACTTAACTTGCAGAAGGGAGAAATCATAAAGGGCAGCTTAGAACTAAGAAGAGGCACAAGGAATAAAAGTGCTTATCTTCTAACAACGAGAATGAAGGTACTGTGAGCTTTCTGAATTGGAACAGTCCAAGCTAAGTTTACTACTAGAGCAACTGGTTCTGCCATAAGCAGAAAGGAGGGTACTCAGAGCTTTTAACATGAGAGTTGTGACCCAGATCAGAAACAGAGTTGAGCTATTACAAAGCAGCCCCAAGGGCTTCATATCCTAAGAAAGAGGGTTATCTATGATCATCATTTTTGTAATTATTATTTACTTACGCCTGTTAAATAACTCAGTTGTTTATATTGTTTAAAAATGTACTAAATTGTATCTTCCTTAATTGCTACTCAGATTCAAATAATATTGATGCTTTATCTTTCTTTACAGAAAAAACAAAATTAACTAGCTAAGGTACCAATTCACTCCCTCTAAGTTATCCACCCCAAAGAAACTCTAGGGAGCACATACAATAGGACAAAATAAAAGTCTCAATAAAGTGAGATTTAATCTGAAAGCCATGTCATTTAGCTCCAGTCTATGAAAGAAAGGGATAGAGAAGATCAGGATATCTTGACTATTCGTAATCACATTTTGAGGCAAGTATTACCTTGTCCAGTGTGCTATTACCTCTTCTTATAATGGCACTTTATAGCATTCTGAGTATCTCCCACTCTCACCCTCCCCTGCATCCACCATGACTGTGACTAAGATGCAACATTAAAAATTAATCACATTTTTAAATGTCCCCTAATATATTTATCTCACAACAGAATTCCAGACAGTATGTTTTTGGCATTATTTATCTTAGTTACTATCATTTCATGCTAAAAGTGACAAAATATTCTGAAAGTGAAAATAATGAAGATATAATTCTTCCTTCTGTGAAACACGTTCAGTGTCTCCCACATGAACTGTGGGAAAGTGTGTGAAAAGTACACTAGAAATCAAAATAAAATCTCTTACAAACCTGACAGTTCCAGAAGACACATGCTAATAAAAAAGACTACCTGGGCTCCAATACTGTACAAAATTTTATAAAAATGAGAAGGGAAAAGAAAAACTAACCAAAGGAGGGGTGCGGGGCGGGGGAGATTTCTTATATTTTTAACTTCTCTCTTCATTCAAAGAAAGTAAAAATGTAGAGAAGTGACAGATATTTACCTTGTTCACTGGATTCTCTTACATAGGGCTTGAGGTGGGACATTTTGATGGGTCTTTTAAGTCTAGTCCCAGTGTTGTCTCTCAGAACAGCACATCCATTTTCTGTAATATAGTCTATGACACAAGGACCAACCCATTCAGATTGGAAACGACCATCCTTCCACCAGTTTTTCCTTTGTCTTAAAACTTCATGACCCACTTTTAGATGAAATGGATTTAATTGTTTTGGTTTCTTTTTAACAATGATTTTGCTTTTATTTAGTTCATCAAAACTGTTGTTCTCCATCTGCAAGTGTAAAAACAAAACAAAAAGAACAAAGGGATGAAAGAGCTAGAGTTTCTTGAAGGTATATACAGATAACATTATAATAAAAAGATTACTTATTGAGATGCTACTGAAAGCTAGGCAAGAATCCCACTTAAGTTTTTAAAACAATATTTCAAAGTCAGTATTATTACCTCAACTTTATAAAGAAAATAAAGTAATATGAGATAAAGTAATATGCCCAAGTTAAACAACTAGAAAGCAAGACCAGGGATTTGAATTCAGCTCTACCTTGATTCCAAAACACATAGTTTTCCTATTAATGTCTCTCAGAATTTCACAGCTAATAAACATACTGTTTAATCAAAACATGCAGAATTCAATAGAAAAAATTTGGTTTAAGGGTATATCATATGTATGTGAGTGTGTGCTGAAATTAAAAAAAAAAAATCACTTTATAGATTTTTAGATTATAGAGTTTTTTTCTATTAGATAGAATCACCTGGCCCGCTGAAGTTGTCTTATTCTCCATTATTTTATCAGCTTCTTTAATTGCACCTAGAATTCTGGCAAACATACTTGTATTATTACCATCCACTTCACGAAGAATATCTGAAGTCTCAGGCATGTAAAGATTTCGATTAAACATTTGAAAATACGGTGTATTTTTAGTAGGTTCCTATTAAGAAAAATAAACAACAATTTGTAATAAAACATTTATGTAGCCAAGAAATAGTCATAATTCACAAGTACAGATTATAAAAAGGTACATACCAAGTGAGTAACATTGAAGGCAAATGAAACAGCTGCTAGGTGATCATCCCAGTTGTTTGGGTAGTCAGCACAGTGTTTGGAAAGAAATGTTTTGATTGTGCTAGGTGTACTTACAGTTGGATTAATAGTTTGGGAGGCATGAGAAATTACAATTTGCTTTGTACCAAACAATTCACACAGTTCTACATTGATCTGAAAAACATACAAAAAACAAAGCTGATTTTAAAATCTGTATTTTATTTTTCCCTGGATTGAAAGGTTGCAAAAGAATTTGAATCTTGCCTTTTCCTTGACCATAGCCAGTCTTTATGAAAACACACATATTTTGTTTAAAAGAGTAATTACCATTTATTGAGTCCTTACTATGTGCTGATGTTTTACATTACAGTCATTATACCTGACAAAAATCTTATGAGATATTATTAACCCCATTTTAAAGATAAGAAGCTGAAGCTCTGGGAGGTTGAAGCTCTGGGAGGTTAAGTGCCTTGCCAGATACACACATACAGCAAGGAAATGGAAGAATAGAATTTAACACTAACTCTGAGTTCAGATAACATTTTAATTCAGTAGACAGTTTCTCAAACACAGTTAACATAATCCACTTGACAGCTACATGACCTTGGCCTAATCACCAAACCTTTGTGTACTCAGTTTCTTCATCTGTAAAATGAGGAAAATCCTACCCACGACTCTCTTGAGGATTAAATGAATAAATGTTTATAAGGCACTTAAAACAGTGCTTGGCAAGTAGTAAGCACTTTATAACTCTTAATGTTACTATTATTTTTGT
Organism: Balaenoptera physalus; assembly: GCF_965194825.1. Classification (NCBI taxonomy): domain Eukaryota; kingdom Metazoa; phylum Chordata; class Mammalia; order Artiodactyla; family Balaenopteridae; genus Balaenoptera; species Balaenoptera physalus. The sequence continues at coordinate 94,162,654 of NC_138890.1, read as the reverse complement.
TGTTATATTTATTATGGGCAGGGCCTAATAAGTCAAAATGAGTTTAGAAAACTTCTAAGAATAAGCCTGTTAACTTATTTTTCCTACCTTATTTACACCTCAAACTATTTTTTCTTATTATTTTTAGTTGGGGTAGTCAGATAGTAGTGATATAGTAGTGGGGTAGTGATACAGTACTGGCCAAAAAGATTTAAGTGAAAGTTGTTGGGCAGACTCAGCTAGGTCTAGCTTTTTTTGCCCATTAACCTCCCCTTTCTTTCTGCCAGAAATGTAGAATTTGTGGCATGCCATATTGTAAGCATAAGATTGAGAGTCACATCTCAAAGATGGTGGAACAGAATGCTAGAAACATGGGTTCCCAATGACATTCAGAGTTACCCTTCCAACCCTGGAGAGCCTGACCTTCTCTTCCCTAAGTATAAAGTAAACTCCTATTGGAGTTTATATATTGGAGGGAAGAGAAGGGTTCTCTGTTACTCGCAGTGGAATACAATTCCTACCTAATAAATGTACTAATTAAGGCCACTCTTTATTGGAGTATAATTGCTTTACAATGGTGTGTTAGTTTCTGCTTTATAACAAAGTGAATCAGCTGTACATATACATATATCCCCATATCTCCTCCTTCTTGCGTCTCCCTCCCACCCTCCCTATCCCACCCCTCTAGGTGGTCACAAAGCACTGAGCTGATCTCCCTGTGCTATGCGGCTGCTTCCCACTAGCTAGCTATTTCACATTTGGTAGTATATATTAGTCCGTGCCACTCTCTCACTTCATCCCAGCCTACCCTTCCCCCTCCCCGTGTCCTCAAGTCCATTCTCTACATCTGTGTCATTATTCCTATCCTGTCCCTAGGTTCTTCATAACCATTTTTTTTTTTTTTAGATTCCATATATATGTGTTAGCATACGGTATGTTTTTCTCTTTCTGACTTCACTCTGTATGACAGACTCTAGGCCCATCCACCTCACTACAAATAACTCAATTTCGTTTCTTTTTATGGCTGAGTAGTATTCCATTGTATATATGTTAGGTCACCTCCTTTTAATTCAAAAGTAATCTAAAAGAAATCCCAGAAAATAGGTATCATTTGGGTCAGCCTCAATCTGAGGTCATAATTAATGGTTTTAAAAATGACTGACTTTTGGAAAAGGCTTCAACTTGTTTGAAGAGGTTGCCTAGAACTGATCCAGTGAATCCATTTGTGAGATGCTACCTATATATCCTTACCCCAAGAGCCTTTTTTTCTCCCCATCAAACCAGACATTCCATTAGTGGTCAGAATTTTAGTTTTCCATAAGACACATTTTTAAAATTAAAGAAATAATTTTTCCTTTACAAACGTTAATTCTCTTTTCTTCAGAGGTTTATAAAAAGGTCTTTGTGTATTTTATTGAAACAATTTAACAAATACTCAAATGCTCTAAGCTGAGATATGTTAGAAACATCTGTACTTTCATCAACTTTATAATAAACCTCCCACATTGTGTATAATGTTCTAAATCTTATTTCAATACTTTAGCAGTGTTTTCTATGTCAGTATATGCTGACAAAAGAAAATATTTTATTTTGTCACGATTATGCCTGCTGTATAATATTTAAGCCATTTAAATCACAGCAAAAAGAACACATTTTCTTAATCACATGTGATTTTTAGTTTTTTTGTTAAACCTCAGAAAAGAGGCTTATAAACATTTATTGTTACTTTTGGTAAAATTTTCAAAGTCTTGGATTATCATATGACTTTTTTTTTTTAACATTAATTTTTATTGGAGTATGGTTGCTTTACAATGTTGTGTTAGCCTCCACTGCACAACAAAATGAATCAGCCATACACATACAGATATCCCCTCCCTATTGGACTTCCCTCCCATTTAGGTTATCAGAGTGCATTAGGTAGAGTTCCCTGTGCTACACAGTATGTTCCCATCAGTTGTCTATTTTATACATAGTACCAATAATGTATATATCATATGACTTTAAACATGACTAGAAAGATTGCTGGTGATTCATAATGGTTTCATATTGTCATTACTTAGTATCTTGAAGTACTATATGCATTTAGGATGAGGCTTTTCATTAATAAAGGTGAAAGTAAGACAATATTTCAAATAGATTTCTTGATAATTTTGAATTTTGGTGGCCAATTTCCTATCAGATCTGATTAGTCCACATTTATTTTTATATCATTAATGTATCTGTGAAAGAGCTAGTACTAGAAGTTACTTGTGTCAGCTCTATCATCTTCCTGTGGTTGAAAGGTGATTGCATTATTATTCGTATGATCTTGTTTCACTGCAAGAAAATTAAGCCACCTAGCTATCCTATGAAGGGTAGTTTGGCAAAAACTGGACAATATCCATAAATTTAATTACTGCTGCTAAAGCAAAAGAATGAGTGAGGGAACCACTATGGATTCCCACATGTTGCAGATTCTCACTTTTCTCCCAAGATACCTTCCCACACCATGTGTGACACACAATCATCTGCTTTGTTGATTCAGGATGCTATTATCAATCTCTATATATTATTAGTAAAAGCTTCATTTCTTTCTTATTTATTAGATAAAAATTATAAACAAAAGTTCTAATATTGTCATCCTACAAACTAGATTGTCTTGCACACCCCATTTTGCAGACCACTGCTATGTCAGTCAAGGTAGGCAACATTATACTGCAGTTACAAAACACATTCAAGGCTCAGTGGTTTAACTCAAAAATTTTACTACTTGCTCAGACAAGGTCAGCTGTAGGCCAGGGTGTCTCTCCAAAGCACCTAGGTGCCTCAGAAATCCTGGATGAGAGAAAATCTACTACCCTTTAGGGTAATAGCTGAAATACGCAGTTAATTCTCCAGAGACAGAATAAGACTGGGAGAAGGAAGAATCGAGGATGAAGTTTTCAATACCTCAGGCTGAAAGGGGCACACATTCATCCATTCAACTTCTTTGCCCCGATGTGTTACTTGGGCTTGCCCACCTGCAAGAGGCTAGGACAGTCGTCTATGTTTGGAAGGCTAGGAGAACTAGTTATTGCTAAGCACTAGTAATTTATATCACAAAACAACAGATGATTATGTATATTTTAATCACTAATAGTTATAAAAGCAACATAATGATAACATATAAACTGAAAAGTTAAGGGAAAAAACCTATAATCTCATTACTCTTAAAAACTCCATGGTTAACCATATAAATTTTTATTTTAGTTTCTTTACATCTATGTAAAATATGTATACATAATATATGTAATAAAATCTTTTATCCAGAGTTTTAACTGAACATGTTTTAATCAGTGTCCATGTTATTTCCTTTTCTTTGTCAACATTTTTATTGACTACAAAATATTTCATCACGTGACTTGACATTTTTCTGAAACACTTTATTTGGATATTTAGGCCATTTCCTATTTCTCATTAATATACATAGCATTGTGGTAAATAATATCATAAAAGAGCTATTTTTCTATACTTTGGATAATCGCCTTAGTATTCTTAGAAATAGGATCGTTCATCAGTGTGTGTATATATATATATATATATATATATATATATATATATATATGGTTCTTACTGGATCTTTGGCAGACTGCTTTACAAGAGTTAGTTTCAAGTTGCTATACTACCTGTAAGGTAAGGCTATATTATTTTATCTGTACTCTATTTGGTATTTTTGGTATTACTACTATTTTTCTTGATTTAGATAAACAAAAAATGGTCTTAATTTACATACTATTGGGTTTGAACATTTTTCCATATTTATTATTTTTATTCCCTCTTGTGAATTACGTTTCTGCCATTGACTAAATTTTTTAATTTGTTTGAATCTTTTATAATAAAGGCATTAACCCTTTCCTGCATGAATGTGCTTTATTTTTGTCGGCCTATTTCTTGGCCTGTATGTTTTGGTTATTTTACCACATATAAATTTCTAATTTTTTTTTTTTAAATTAATTAATTTATTTATATTTTTGGCTGTGTTGGGTCTTCGTTTCTGTGCACGGGCTTTCTCTAGTTGAGGCAAATGGGGGCCACTCTTCATCGCGGTGCGCGGGCCTCTCACTATCGCAGCCTCTCTTGTTGCGGCCTCTCTGTTCTGCTTCTTTGTTCAGCCTACTGCGTGCAGGCTCAGTAGTTGTGGCTCACGGGCCTAGTTGCTCCGCGGCATGTGGGATCCTCCCAGACCAGGGCTCGAACCCGTGTCCCCTGCATTTGCAGGCGGACTCTTAACCACTGCGCCACCAGGGAAGCCCCTAAATTTCTAATTTTTAAACAGCCAAAGTTGGTGATTTTTCCATTTAAATTTATGCCACTATTCCCTAAGCTTGGAAAGTTAACTCAGTCTCTAGAGATTGGAAAAAAAAAAGTCAATTGTATTTTTTTTTTGTTTCATTTAAAAAAACCAAAATTTTTAATTTACCTGAAAACAATTTTGGTATGCAGTAATTTTAAAATCATATTATAGAAATAACTAGAAATAATTAGAAAATTGTTATCTATGCTGTTAATTAAATCAAATTTATTAAATAATCCTTCCCTAACTCCACTCATTTGTGATACCAGCTCTATCATTTTAAACATGGTTACTAAACTCTGTGCCAAAGGGCCTCCTTAACATCTGTTGGACACCTTGAAAACTACTAGCTTAAGGTAGTTTATGGTTTCAACATTAGATAAGACTATATTCCTTTTGATGATGTTGTATCTTTACAGAACTGTTTTTTGACAGGTGCTATGATAAAAAGCAATGACTGTATAAAAATCAATGCAAAACAGGAAATGAGGATGGCAGTGTCCAAACTGATTCCAAAGTTTGAAAAGCTTAGCAGTGGTAAACAGGTATACACATCCCATTAGTAACTAACTGTGGTTATTTAAGAATGAAATGAAAATATTATCTTTTTCAATTTATGACTACTATTTTTTAAAATGGCTAAGTGGTTAGGACATAAATACTAAGTTGTTTGGACCTGTGCAGAAAAAGAGTTAACATAGCAGAACTAAGGCTGCTATCCTGTGAAAGTCCTGCTTACAAAGTTGGCCCTTGGCTGGTGTCTAGAACCTTGGATTTCGTGCGGGTTTCCACCATTCCCTAACTGATTAAGGGTGGCTCACAGTGCCTAAACTGTTTATACAATCAAGGTGGCTTATGCTGAACACCTTCTTTCTTTTGAGAATCTAGAATTTTTGGTGCTTATGTGATCAGCTCCCAGTAAAAATCCTAGGCACCGAGTCTCTAGTGAGCTTCCCTGGTAGACAACAATTTACATGGGTTGCTATAACTCTGCTGGGAGAATTGAGCATGTCCTGTGTGATTACACTGGGAGTGGATGTCTTAGAAGCTTGTTCCTAGTTTCCCCTGGACTTATCTCCATGAGCCTTTTGTCTGCTGATTTTGCTTTGTATCCTTTAGTTATAATAAATCTTAGCCATAGTATGACCATCTGCTGAGTCCTCCTAGGACTCCTAGTGAATTATAAAACCTGGAGATAACCTTAGGGACCCCCTGGCACAGGCCCTAACTATTTGATAAGTATCAGTTTAAATATTTCTTTTGGACTGAGATATCAAAGGTGCTGTGAACCTAGACAGTCTGGTTATTTTCTTACACCAGTACCCTGTCAATTATAAAAATTTAATAATATGCCTTAAGTATAGTAGTTATATTCCTTTTTTAGAATTTTTGTATGTATTCCTGTCTGCTTATTCTTTCAGGTTAACTTTAATCCGGATAAAGGCCAGGGCAAAGGAAAATGCTCCCTCCTTTTTCATGCTGATTAGAAATCCATTAGCATATAAATTAATTTTGATTTGGGAAAAATTGGTATCTTTCAATATTGAAGATTCTCATTCACGAACAAGACTGTATTTCTCCATTTAGTCAATTCTCCCTCTACATGTCAATCATAGAATTTTTAAGCTAGAAGCAAAAAAAGACTCTTTGGTCCAACCTCCTCATTTTAGTTTGAAGAAAATTAAAGATAGGTTTACAATTACTTAGTGGCACAGTAAGTACTAAAATCCTTAATTTCCAGTCCAACTACCTTTGTCCTATACAATATTAAACCTCTATATCTGTAGGAATTTATCTCAACTTATTAAGTACCATATAAGTTGCGCTGCTCACTGAAAGGTGAGTAAAATATGCTCCTAGATCTAAGTAGTTTGTCTTACCTGATGAATGAACTCATCTCTTTGGTCCATTATTATTTTCTGAGGAGGTCCATATAAGAAAAATATATTGATAATAGCTTTAGAAATTTCTGATGCTGAAACATCACAAAGAGGCAAAATCACAACCCATTTTGTGAACAAATCTGTCATGATTATAGCATATACATGACTTCTGCTGCTTGTATGAAATGGGCCCATCAGATCAACAGTAACTATACTCCATGGATTCTCCACTTTGAGAAGGTGCTGTTTAGGTGCTAGAATAACCGTATTTTTTGCCACTTGGCAATGCTGACAAGCATATACCTATAAAACAGGCATACAATAAAGAAAAGGTATACAAATGTTAATATATTCAATATAATAAAAGCAGTCTTATAAATCTGGACTTTGAAATGGTTGATAGGTACTTTGTGTTTTGAAGGAGAAACTTTTGGACTATTCTCATAATAAAATAAAACCTATTCAGAATATAAGCAAATATTACTTGCTACTACTATTCAATGACCGCCTTAAGGGGTCTTATTCACATGGAACATAATTCTGGTTTACAATCAATAAATATTTATTAAATGAATAGATCTTAAAACATGTTTGCTATAATTTTAAATCAATATGTGAGTATATAATTTCTATAACCAAAAAAATTTTTTTCTTTTAAAGTTATCACTCTACTAAGTTCATTCATTCATGTATGCAGTAACATTCATTAAAATATAACTTTATTCAAACAATATTTATAGATGCCAGAAACTCCTCTAGGTCCTGGAAAAAGAGAATGAACAAAAACAAAGCCCATGCTGTCATGGAGCTTTCATTTGTGTGAGAAGAGAAGAGATCAATTGATCAACATATGGATGGTGCCATTGTTCAACATATTTCTGGAATTACACTTTGGAAACTACTTTCAAACCAAGTCCTGAACAAAATTTTTAAACCGATCTTATTGCATTATAGTTACTTTTGATCAAAATTTTTATTTTCTAGCTTTTCTAACTTAAACTAGTTCTCATCACAAATAACCTTATTTCCAAAAATCATTTTTCAAATGATAAAGATGCGACAAAGATTTCATTGAATGTCTGTAAAGGAATGTGTGGCAGGTTCTAAGGGCAAATACAAAAACTGAGGTCTCTGGAATACCTGCACAGACTCACAAATGATACTTAGTTTTAAATTAAATGTTGGGTTAATTCTTTTGCCTGAAATGACAGTCTTTTAAATGCACTATTACGATTATTAAAGGGTTCTCACATACATACTAAGAAATTTCTATCATTTGCCATATGGAGCACACTAGAAAGAGTAGGGATCAATTGACCTAGCAGCAAGAACCCCAGAACTCCTAGGTGAATTTTCTATTAGAAGAAGTTGAGGTCCTAATGGGTTATAAAGTTACAAAACTCAGACTAATTTCATTATCTTCACAACTTGATTTTGCAATTAGTTGGTTTGGGGTTTCTGCCATATTTGACATTTTCTATGTCAAGACAATATAGGGACAAAAGAGGAGACACACGTGGGGACTGACTTATAATGAACATATTCTCCTCTCAAGAAAAGATTGTATGACTGCCATCAAAGAGGTAACGATTAACTTTTGGTCAAAGAAATTTCAGCCCCATTTAAATTCTGCCTACACAAGATAGTTCAATGACGAAAATCTGGTTCTAGATAATCTATCTAAACAGAGTATTTTCAAATATTTAAATAATGCTTTGTTCTAGTTCAAATTATATTTCAGTGATTTTAAAGAAGATTTTTGAGGGGAAATAAAACTCCCTTTAAATGTTTTGCAGAAAAACTACCCAGACAAAAAGTACTTAATGAGAAGTGATATCTAGAGTTAATCTGGAGCAAAAATGAATTTTGGATATATACTACAAAGACATTATTCAAAATATTCTAAATACATAAGCCATACCCACTGTTTGACATCATTGGTCACAGAAGTCCAATAGTAGCTGGATTCCACTAGAGTAAGGGTTCTGGATATGCCATGATGGGCTCCAGTGTCATTTTCATGGCATTCTCTTAGGACTTTCTTTTTTTCTTCTTCTGAAACAATTACCAAACGATTTTGTTTTCTGTCTTTTCCGACATAAAACAGCTTTTTTTCTGAAATAAAAAAATACCAAAAAGATATAATTGAAATTTTTAGATATCTATATAGTTTTAAGATAATCATAGCCTTATCTCCAAACCATGAGGTTTTTTTTTGTTAAATCTTTTTCCCTCTAAGATAGAATATTTGTGAAGATGCTACCATACAATCTGAAAGGTCTTCAGCTGTTACACTTACTAATAGATATGTAGGAGAACTAGCTGCTATAGTTTTGTAGCTATCAACACAAGTAGGGCTAGCTTGTTCACCAAAGCACATGATAAATATGGGAGTATAAAATTACCTTTCTATGGGAGTAATCAAAGTAGAAAAATACTTGCAGCAGGCACCTCCTAAAAAAGGCAGGGATTAGCAAATAAATTATGTACAGATAAGCAACTTCTGGAATAGAATTTTCCAAAATAGCATTTCATCATAGCTGTATTTTTGTAAGCAACCACCTCTCTTAAGTTTTTCCGGATTTGGGTAGGAAATAGGGTTCATAAAGCCAAGAAAGTGGGCAAACCTTAATCCTCAGGACAGTTGTTTTCCTTTGGAGACCCCTGGAAAGAGTCTACGGCTGGGAAGTAATCAGGGCAGGAAGAGAATTGCCAATTCTCCAGTGTGGATGAGTAGCTATTCAAACTCCAAAATACACCACTAAGCTATTAGTGTGCTTAATTAAGTACATGCTGAGTGGAACATTCCTTACTTGAATTAGAAAGTAAGCAACTTAAGGGCAGGAGTTATCTATCTTATTCATCAACATGTTCCCAAGGCCTAAAATGTGATTGGCACACAGTAGGAACTCAGTAAACATTTGTTGCATAAATGATTAAATAAATGAATGAATGAGTCCTCTTTAGTCTAAGATGTAATAGGTATGCCTGTTCTTAAGCTTAAGGGAGTTACTGGAAGGGGTGTACACAGGAAGAAATAAGCAGGTATTTATTTATTATCTTAGAATTTTCTTGACCTGCTTTGAGAAAAGCCTGATTCCCATTAATAGTACCAACATTCATTTAGTCATCTGGTGATTGTACTTCTTTGCTTATCTCATCCCAAACTTCTCTTCCCCTTTGGAGGAGGAGGAGAAAGAGGGGAAAATTATCATAATCTTTCAAGATAAATATTCTACTGTCTTTCAAATATTTAATTCATTCGGGGGATTAGGAGTTCAAAAATAAATATGATCCTGAGACTATTTAATGGCACTGAGAGGGAGGAACCACAGAAATAAGTATAGTAAATAAGTTAACTTTGTCAACATTTTCATATTTGGCATCAAATAAGTTCTTCATTGAGAGTGACACGAGTGCTTGCAAGTGTACCACTAGAGTAGGAATCACCTGAGGACAAAAGCAGGTGACATTAATTTAGGTAAGTGCTTTGTTTTGTTCATGGTATCATTTTCTGTCTATGATTTAAAATGCCCGTTTCACGTTTACTGGCCTTCAGTTAGCTTCAATGTGATTTTTATTTTGCTTTTGACTGAATGGCATTATCACTTTAAATGGTAATTGTTAAGCAACGACCAATTACTACAGAAATTCTCAGGACTCCACAAAGAATTACATATGGAGAAACATCTATATAAACTCTATACTAAAAATTGGGGGCATTAATTTTACCTTTGAAGGCAAATTTTTTTGCTGCTCTTCTTATGCCACTTCTCTCGCTAGGCAGTGTAGTTGGATGATATTCACCAATTCGTTTATAATATGCAATCTGTTTAAGATGAAGGTCACCATTTTTTCCACTACGAACCATCATGAACCTAGGTAAAAGGTATTTAAAGATATAATTTAAATGATAAACTAATTCAGTTGCTATTTCAGTTTAGCCTTCTGTCATATTTCTGCTTACATGTGAACTGAACATTCCTGGAATATTATCTGTGACAGAAATAACTGTAGTACAGAAAGTGTGTGATGTATATGAACTAAAATATTCAAATGCTATTTTTGAGACACAACACGACACATTATCTTGCCTCTTTCCATATGAAAAGAAATACTGAAAAATTTTCCACATACTGGGAAAAAAGGAAATGAACCAGCACACTTCAAAAAGTTTTGCTTAAAGTCTCTAATTACCATCAACTGAAATGTTACTTACATAGGATGGTTCTGTTATGTGACATTTAAACAAATGACAGCTTATAAGAGGGAAAATGTAATTTTATATTACTTCTAAATATATTCATGGTCACTGCAAAATGCAAAAAATTCTCAAATCATTTATGAGAAAGTACATTTTAGAAATGTTCAAATGATAAATGGCAAAGAAGATATTTAGCTATGCTAGATCTCATACACTCTTCTGAACTACATGTAAGCTAATTTTTCTTGAACAGAAATGATTTTTGTTCTGTGTGTACTTTCCCTATGTTATAAAGGAAAATCTGGCTGGACTGGCCAAAACAAAACTTCTCTATTTTAGACCCTAAGCCATATGGAAAACCATTACTACATTCAAAAGAAAAAACCTTTTCTTTCATATTTTCAGTCAAAACGAACTATTCTGTGCTGGTTATTCTGTTTGCCACCATCCCCGTTGATCCAGATACATGTTTGGCCTTTCTCTCCCTGCTGCTGTACCCTAAAAGACTGACCCTTACAGACTTCATTTATAGTTTTCTGGTTGGACTTGTCCAATGGGAGGTACGAGCAGGCAAATCAGATGGCAGAAGAAAGAGGTCAGGATATTTATTTCCCGGCTCCTTCCTTGGTTTAAGCTGCAACCCTCTACAATCATAGCTCCTGTCAGGAAGCCCATCTTCTGTGTCCCTAGTTCTCACTGGAAGTCTGTAACAACATTTCTTCTTCTTGCTGCTTCAGCCCTAGAGGTGGTTGCTATTTTCTGCTGTTGCTAGTCTCCAGGTGCCATGTTGGTTTCTTTGACCCTTTCCATCATATGTTTATAAACAGGAACTTCATTAAATTTTCTTTAAAATCCTAGCAGAGTATATCTTCTGTTTCCTGCTAGAACTATAACTGATACAAATGCTTAAAATTCTGAATTTCAAAAAACAATATAGATGTTTACTGACCACTAGAAGATGCAGGGATAAGGCTACAAGAAAATATTACTGCAGAGAGAATGTTAGAACAAAGCAGAATAGACCATGCTTATAAACTATGGCTTAAAAAGCTTATTAAGTCTCTTTCCCAATGATACAGCACTTTGCACATTTAATAACCATCTTTCCGATCTTTTCATAACTTTGGGATATCAGTACATTTCTAACATCCCTTAACCTTAGGTTAGCATAAAGTGTAAGCCATTTGAAAAGCAAAGGTTCTGCAAAGCTAATTCTCTCCTATCATAACCTAAAAAACAGGTCAATTATCTCTATAAAACAATTAGCTTATTCTAAGTTTAATTCACTTCCAATTAAATACATAAATTTTTTTCATTTTATAATAAATGGTTGTACCCCTAAATCAAACAAATGTACCTTATCACAGTTTCTAAAACATCTCAAAAATGAATGGATCAGATTTTAAGACCATCTATAAAACTACAGTAAATAAGACAGTGAAGTATTGGCATAAGCCAATACTTATGGATGGAAAAACAGGTCACTGAAATAGAATAGGGAGTCCAGAATTAAATCCACATGTATGCAGTCAATTAATTTACAACAAAGGCATCAATACAATGGGGGAAGAGATGGTCTTTTTGATAAATGATGCTGAAGCAACTGGATATCTGTATCAGAAAAAAAAATTAATATTGACCACCTACCTAAATCAACAAAATTAATTCCAGATAAATCATAAACCTAAAAGTGAAAAGTAAACTATAAAGCTTCTGGAAGAAAACACAGAAGAAGATCTTCAAAACCTTGGGATAAGCAAAGATTTCTTAAACAGGACAGAAAAAGCACTATTCATAAAAGAAAAAAATTATAACACGTTGGATTTCATTAAAATCAAAACCTGTTCATCAAAAGACCATTAAGAAGAGAAAGGGTAATCCACAGATTGGGAGAAGATATCTTTAATATATATATATCTCACGAAAGACTCATACCCAGCATATATAATGAACTACTACAAAATCAAGAAGAAAAGGATAAAACTCAATACAAAAAAATGGGGAAGAAAATCTTACATGATATTTCAAAGAAGTGAATATCCAAATGGTTAATAAGCAAGTGAAAATGTGCTCAACATCATTACCCCTAGGGCAATGCAAATTAAAGCCAAAATGATTTACAACTACACACTATTAAAAAGGTTAAATTTAAAAACAGAGACAACACCAGGGTTGTAACCGAAACTCTCATACACTGTTTGTGGAAGTGTAAAAATGGTACAGCCACCTTGGAAAACGGTCAGTTTCTTCTAAAGCTAAACATGTTTACCCTAAGGACTTGGCAATTCTATTTTTAAGTTTATATCCTAGTGAAATGAGTATATGAGTATCAGAAGACATGTATAAAAATTTTCATAGATGTTTTATAGTCATAATACCCCTAACTGGAAACAGTAAAGGCATCAAGAGGTTTTACCCTGTGTATACTCAGTCCTTGCCCTATAGACACTTCTGTTGTTTTCCAGTTCCATGTTGCTCTAAATCTCAGTGCTTTTCAAACTAACTGTGAAATCTGTGACAATAGACCCCTTGAGCCTTTATTTTCATGTCATCCTATCTACAGCCTTTCCTCTGCCAAAAGATTCTGTGGCAAACTTCCACCCTTCATCAATTTTCAATTTAGGAAGACTTGTGTGGTTTTAAGTATGGAATATAGACTGTCAGTCTACCTATCCATTTGCCTGCCTGTCATTCTAGCTCTGTATTATTAATAATTCTCCTTAACTCTTAAAAAATCAACCAAAAAACAGGCAAAAATCATTTTTCTCTGTCTTATTTTCATCTCTAGGATACACTGACACAAGCTCTTCCAAGTCCAAGAGATAGAAAGACCCATCCTTTCTTAGTTTACATTAAATCATTATGGTCTATATTCCATAAAATTTATAATATACTATAAATGACCCCAAATTCTTGTTTTCCCTTAATGGCTTTTGGGACCACCAATGTTCTAAATCACCTAAAAGAAAACATTAAAGCATCCCAGCCTAGCCACTGGGAGCATGGTACCTGTAGGAGGATGAAATTTATTTAAAAAAGGTAAAATCCTTTGTTACCTCCATTTCAGAGACCAGTAAAGGTTGCAAAATTTCCTGAAGGACATTAAAAAGAAAAGGGGAGAAGCCTTTTCAGGCCTCTAAAAAGCCTACAGGAGCAAAAGACCAAACTCTCACACCTCAAAGGAAGTACAGGTCCTAAAACACAGAGGTTTATCCCAGGGGATACAAGTATTCTTCAATATACGCAAATCAATCAATGTGGTACACCATACTAAAACACAGAGGGATGTGGGTAATTGTAACTGGTAGAAAAAAATTGGCCATTGGAAAACATGAATGTTTGCATAAAGCACAGTGATGTGCTTGCCCTTATACTTAAAAACCTCTCTCTTCTAAGTTCCCACCATACCCCTCCCATTTCCCTTCTCCTGGCTATCTTAGTTCATTTGGGCTGCTATAGTAATTTATTATAGACTAGGTGGCTTAATAATAACAAACATTTGTTTCTGATAATTCTAGAGGCTGGGAAGTTCAAGAACAATCTGGTGGATTCGGTGTCTGGTAAGAGCTTGCTTCCGGGTTCATAAATGGCATCTTTGCTACGTCCTCACATGGTAGAAGGGGTTCAGGAGCTCTCTGAGCTCTCTCTTATATATAAAGACACTTAACCCATTCTTGAGAGTTCTACCCTCAGGATCTAATCATCTACCAAAGATGCCACCTACTGATACCATCACATTAGGGGTTAGAATTTCAACACATGAATTTTGGGGGGACACAAACATTGTCTATAGCATTGAGGTAACTATAGTTACTTACTAATGGCATGCCTGCACCTCTGGTCAGTGTACAACTTCTCAAACCTTGCAATTAGATTAGACACTGCCACCCTCATTTCTTCTTCCATACTGATTTTCGTACAGTATCTGCATTATTACCACAGCAAACATCCAAAAACCAGTTTTGCAAAGATATAAAAAGAATGTAGTGTGACCTAATGTTGAAACTGTGAACTAGTAGTCCATAAGGGATATGATAGATGTTGAATACACCTGTGTTTCCTTTGAAAGTTTAAAATGTTTCATGGCACCCTGTGAATTCACTATGATGCCCTAGGAAGCCTTGGCACACAGCTTGACAATTGTGAGTTAAGGCATTTAACAAGTGAATACAAATTGGATTTATGAAGTTTAATTTTTGGATGTTGAAAGTTTGTAGACTGATAACACTGATATTTATAAATTATAGGTCGCTCAGAGGTACAGACTAAAAGTTTTTGACATTCCTTTCACTGGAATCAAAAAAACCTGGCAGATGACAATGTTAATACTAAGTTCTCCAAGTGTATAACAAAAAGCACCTATCAGGTCAATTCCATATATCTCTTTTCTAAGCACTTCCTAAATAAAGAAAAAAGGCAAGAGGTAATTTCACAGAAGAAAAAGGTTTCTTATTTCATTTTCTCTTTGTAAAATTAATTTTTATACTTATTAAAACATACACATCATTCTTGATGATGTGTACTTCTAACTTCCAAAAAGTTCAGGAAATAAGGCTTTCTAATTTGAAAGACCAATCATTATTAACAGGAGAGTTAGTTTATTTCATTATTTCTATTCTTTTGCATCTTTCACACAATTATAATATAGCAAAGGATATTAAAATACATTTAATCTTCAAGAAGTAGGGAAAGATGAACAGATTTTTGAAAAATTAAATATACCACATCACACACTGAAAAATTAGATCTTGACTAAAGAACACATTAATATAGCACCGAAAGGAAGCCCAGCGATTGTGATTCAATATCCCATTTTCCAGATAAGAAAAAAGACTTCAAGTGGTTAATTCAGATTGAAATTGACTGGTAAATTATAATACTCAACAATGGAACTAAATTATTCCTTTCTGAAACAGCATTTAAAAATTCCCATATAGGCTTCTGCCTAGAAGGCAGAAAGCTGGAAAAAAAGTCACTCCTACCCTAACAATGAGAAAAGAACTGGATAAGCTCACTAAGATGTCAATTCTCCACAAACTGATCTATAGAATCAAAGCAATGCAATCAGGAACCCAACAAGCTCTTTTGTAGGAACTGACAAGCTGATTCTAAAATTGATATGGAAAACCAAAGGACTCAGAATAGCTAAAACAAGTTTGAAAAACAAGAATATAGTTGAAAAATTTTACATTACCTGGTTTCAAGACTTACTTTAATGTTATAGTAATCAAAACTGTGTGGTGCTAGCAAAATGACAGCCATCGATCTACAGAACAGAACAGAGTGTCCAGAAATACAGCCACACAGAAATGGTGTTTACTGATTTTTAACATAGGTGCCAAGGTAATTCAATAGAGAGAGGATAATATTTATAACAAATGATGCTGGAGCAACTAACTAAACATCCATGTGAAAAAACATGAATCTCAACTCATACCTTGCACCATATGAAGAAATTAAAATTATTCACGATGGTCACAGACCTAAATGTAACACCTAAAGTTATAGAACTTCTAGAAGACAACAAAAAGAAAATTTTTGTGAGCTTAGGTTAGGCAATGACTCCCAGATAGCAAACAGAAAGAACCACCCATAAAAGAAAAAATTAAAACTTCTGTTTTAATTTAAGAAAATAAGAGAAATCACAGCCTGGAGAAAGTATTTGCAGTACACATATATAATGAAAAACCTGGGTCCAGAATTTATAAAGAATTCTCAAAGCTCAATAATAAGAAAACAAACAATCCAATTTTTAAAATGGGCAAAAGGTGTGAACAGACACTTCATCAAAGAAGATATGGTTAGCAAATAAAAACATGGAAAGATGTTCAACACCATTAGACAATGAAAAACGCAAATTAAAACCACAATAAGGTATCACTACAAATCCACCAAAATGGCAAAAAACAACACAAACAAAACAAAACCTGGCAATACTAAGTACTACCAAGCATGCAAAGCATTGCTGGTAAGAATAAAAAATGGTGTAAACATGTTGGAAAACAGTTTTAACCCAAGAGAAATGAAAGTATATGTTCACACAAAAATCTGTACGTGAATGTTTCTAGAAGCTTTATTCATAACAGCCAAAACCTGAATACAATCCAGAAGTTCATCAACAGGTGAATGGATAAACAAACTATGGTAGATCCACACAGTGGAATACCACTCAGCAAAAAGGAACTACAAATACATTTAACAATAGGGAGGAATCTCAAAATCATTGTGTTGTGAAAGCAGACACAAAAGGCTACATACATACTCTATGCCAGTCTTTTAATGACATGTGGAAAAGCCGAAACTATAAAGAGAGGAAACAATGTTTTGAACTAATTTTTGAAAAATAAGTACTAAAGCAGATTTAAAAAATAATTGCAAACATTTATACAGCACTTTACTGTGATGATCCTCACAACATGCTATGGAGCAGGTACTAGTTTTACATCTGTTTTAGAGATAAGAAAATGGAGGTTCAGAGAGATTATCCACTTTACTCAAGGCAACACAGTTAGTGAATGCATCCATTGACTTCAATTTAAACCTTGGTCTCTGTTGCTCTGGTCTCTCTAAATTTAATTTAAATAATTAAATTAATGTGTGTCGGGGGACGGACCATTTTGTGGTCCGTCCCCCGACACACCTAATTTAATTATCTGTCATCCTCAGCTTTCATAATACTTGGTTCAGGCCTCTGCTAGAAAAGTTTTAAAATGATTTTTGTAATAAATAATTTAGGTTATAAATGAGGAATGAGAAGGTCTTGTTAGTTTTTAATGATTACATTGTTTCATATAGTATTCAGGACACAGTGGACATTCAACTATTTGTAAATGAGTAAGAATTACTTGCATTTCCTGACAGGAGAGGTAGCATTGAATTTAAAAAGAGCACACGTTCCAAAGTTGACTATTATTTCACTTCAGAAAACATTACTTCACTTGCATGTATTGATATATGGCACAACAAGTAGGGCCTGTCTAAGAAGGTATGGCTTTTAGGAGTCAGAATTTCTAGCATGTGACAGTTACCTAAGTCTCAGTATCCATGTTTGACAAAAAGGAAATAGTACTTACCTTTCCTTTTTCACAATTATGAAGCTCAATGAGATAATTTTGAATTTGAAAAGTCCTTCGCAAATGGTAAAGCAATATATAATTATTGTTAAAATGTTTAAGTATTATTATCTTCCATATAAAACTGTTAAAGGCAGCAGAGAACTTTCTTGTCTCAAAACCTTTATCTTCAAGGAAAAAAAGACTTTAAAATCTCGTTCCTTTCATTAATGGAACAAGATTAATGTTTCATAGCAATGTTTATTTACGTTTTACTGCTAAACACAAAACCCAGAAGAATCAAGAGTTGTATACTTTATAATGAGTTTGTAGTCTAATTGGGTTCACAAGCTTACGGTTCTGGCAGTAAAGACAGATGACAAGGAGAAATAGAAAACGAATAAGAAAGAAAAATCAGTTCACAAGAAGTATAGTCCTCTAAGTGGAAGGTTAAAAGTTTCCTGCTAATGTTTGCTATTTATATATAGGTATAACTTAAAGAACTAATAGTTTTTTCCTTTTCAAAAGAACTATTTGGTCCCTAGAAACCAACCAGTGTAATAGTTAATATGAGCAAATGGCTTTAGGCTATAATACTCAGAACAAAGATAAATATCTTCCTATTCCCAAATATTATTAAACAAAGGTATCATTTACAAGGGAGAATTAAGTAGTTTGAGTTATAAACACGAAGATTACATTACACCTTTTTTGGATATGCTCATATTTTCAATAATTCTTAAAAAAATAATTACTCGTGTATTAAAATATGTAGGGATGAGAAAAGGCAGTAAAGGCATCTTATTACAAATCCTAATTGAGGAACTGTCAGGGTCAAATTTGGTTGAGCTTTTTACACTATGTCTCTGGTACAATATTAAATGAAATCAATGAATACTTATTGTAGGTGTAAATACTTATTACCTGATTCCTTTAATAATTTTATCTTGTGTGTGCAATAAAGGCAGTTAGGTACCACTTTAAATAAAATTAGGATTTAACTGTGTTTCACCAAGGGCAAAACCCAATTTGAGCCTCTAAAGGTTATAATACGCATATGTCCCAACTTTAAAACTTAAAATCTGTAATATTTCGATAAACATATTTACTTGGGATCATTAATTTTACTTCCGAATTATTCTATTATAATCTCTGAAAAATTGGAAGTGCACAATTTTATGTAACGAAAACGACTGGGAAATCTAATTACACAATACACTTCCCTATAATCTGCTTCAGTTCAACGTGCAAATTCATTTAACAAAAACGCCTTCATCTCCATATGCATATACATGAAGCCACGTGTGATAAATGAATTTAAATTTTAAAGATTATTTCTCTACTTTGGTTCAGAAATGCTCATTTAAAGAATATCCACAGAGATAGTAATTTTCCTTTAAAACAACAGGGCAAGATTCTCCCTTAAACTCGCATTTCTATCCGCCACAGGAGATTTTAATCTGGGGCAAAAGATGAAATGACAACTGTGATAAAGTAAGGAGAGAATTCTTTACTGTCAGCCAAAGGCAGCACTCAACTTCTGAATTTGCTACTCTGAGGGAGCATTTCCAGAGTCTGGGTTACTTGTTAACTAATTCTTAAGGGCAAGGTCCAGCTAAGTTTAGCGTAGGCAAGAAAATGACCAATAAGTAAAACTCGGTCACACGGAGAAGGCACCTCCCTAGGCCCGACAACGGAACTCGTCTCTTCTCTGCTCAGCTGTCGCGGGCATCGCAACGCCCAAGCAAGGCCCTCCCGCTCCAAGGGCGCCTGCGCAATCTCCACAAAGTCAATTAAACCCTTCTTTAAACCAGTTGACGCGAATGGTTTTGAAATTACTGTCAGCTCACGCCTCATTTTAAAAAATCATCAGGTGTGAACACACCAAAACGACCACTCACCGAAGTGGTCCTAAACGCAAGCGTCAAGATTTAAGCTTCCTCTCGCGACTTATGTGGTGCTGCCGGAAGCGGAACTATCCGTGTGGTTAAGAGAGGCGTGATAACGGGGGCCTCAGAGTTCCGGTCAGAAAAGGTTAGGGCGGATCGTTTGGTTCTTGCCGGAAATCGTTCCGCCCGGTGAGGTTTCTGTGTGAGACCCGAGGCGGGATGGGAAGAGGCGTAACCAGGGTTCGGCGAGGTGTAGTGCTGCCTGCAGTATCTCTCTGTGGCCTTCCTTCCAGCTGCTATTGAAGAGAGAAGACCCAGGTTCAAGCTAACAGCTGGAGTCTCTTTGACGAACACCTCAGTTCTGTCCCGGGGATTAAAGGGGAAACCGAGGCCTGAATGGGCGTGGTCATTTCCTGCAGTTCGCGTGACGACCGCAGCCGTGGCAGGTGCGGGCCCCGAGACCGAAGGAATCAAGATGCGGAACCTGGTCCCCTGAGGTTTGCGGCCGCTGCTGGGCAGTTGTTTTGTCTCCTGCTGCGCTCTGGGGGAGCCTAGACACGCGCTTCTCCTAGGGGCATGTGCCAGAGAGGCAGCGTGGGTGTGGAGGAGTGACAGTACAGCCTTGAGGGTCCTTCCGTGTCTTAATTTCTCCTCCTCCTCCATTACTTCCCTTTTGCATTTCTTGGGTTTGAGATACCGGAGGTTTCATCTTAGCTCGAAGGGAACTGCCGAGGTTCTGGCTGGTACGCCAGGCTGCGGTCTCGTTCCACCGAAGTGGGCAGTCTCGAGTTTGGGGACTGCTGTGGGTAGAGATGGCTATTTTTATTTTCATTCCTCAGTCTTTGTCCTTCTGCTCCTCGCCTTCTCCACTCCACTACAAGTGACCAAAAGCCCCTTCCGTTGCAGCTTTCCAGAGTAGGGAAGGAGGCTGCAGGTCACTGCCGCCCCTAATCGGTTGGAGTGTTGCATCCTCGCGCGCTTCGATGGAGAAGGGGCGAGGGTGGTGACCACTGGATCTCATTTACTAGGACTTCCTGGGAGTTTGCGACCTTTGGAGTCCCGTGCATGATACTTACCTTGGCTTTAGCGTATTGAGAAGCTTCGTTGTGGAAGTAGGAAGCCTCCTTGCTGACTTAAGCACCTAGCATCCTTGCTCTACAGTGGGATAGGGTTTTGCTTTGCTACTGAAAATTCTTCATGAAAACTAAAGGTTTTGTTTCAAGCAAATAAAAAAAATAATGATAGCTGCCATTCGCTGAGTTCTTATGTGTGCCAAGTGCTTTACATAGTTTCTCATACACTTCTCTCAACAATTCCATGAGGTGTATTAGATTATTATTCTCATTTTACAGAGGTAGGAACTGAGCCTTATCTCTAAGCCTCACTTAACTTGCCCTAGTAAATTTTTGCTACTAGTAAACGTTTGAACAAACCTGTACTAGAAAGCAGGTTTTTCAGACTTCAAAATCTGTATTCTTAACTATTACATTACCATTGTCCTACCGTTGTGCTTCATTGCTTCCAACTTCTTCACTAGCATTTTCAGTAGCTGAAAGTATTCATTAGAAAAATATTTGGTATGCCTATTTAGGTGTCTGAAGGCAGACAGATGTGATGTCTGTCTTCATGGAGCTTCAGTGTTGATGCAGAATTAAATAGTTCAGAAACCAAAATACTTAAACTTGCATGGATTTGTTTAAAGCAGGTGATTAAACTGATGGGCAGAAGGTGCAGGTTGTACAATCAAAGCTTGCTGTTTAAGTTTTAAACTCACGACTTGCAGGGTAGTTGTTGTGAGGGTATTAAACTTAACAATTGGTGGAACACTTATTCATCACCCAAATAAATGCTATGCACCAATTAAGTACTGGGAATGTATAGATGACATCCTCGTTCTCGAAAAGCTCCCATGGAACTACATATGAATAGTATTGGGAAACTATTAATGTTCTTATGTGGAAATGATACTGTGGTTATGTTAAGAGCATGTCCTTATTTTTAGGAGATGCATAGTAAAGTATTTAGAGATGACGCATATTGATGTCTACAACTTACTTTCAAATGGTAGAGCAATTGTTGAGTCCAGTGGTGGGTATATGGGTGTTTACAGTAAACTGTTCTTTCAATTTCTGTGAATATTTGAAAATTTTCACAATAAAAAGTTGGGGAGGAAAACCATAACTGTAGTGGAAACATATTTGTAAAGATAGATCCAAAATGCTGTGGAGCATAGAGGATGGGAGAGGGTGCTGATGTGTATTTGGGGGTTAGCAAAGGCTTGACTTCCAGACTTTTTAGTTTAGTAGTTTAACAAGCCTTCCAGGTGATTCCAGTGCATTCTAGAGTTTGAGAACCAGTGCTTTGAGTGTGGGTACTTTAGTAGCATTATACTGATTTCAAATTTAGAAATCAACCTTAATAGGTATTTGTCTTTTGCACAAATTTAAACAGATTACCAAATCTGGCTACACTTTGATTTGTTAAAATATAGATTATCTGGTTAAGAAATGCTGCTGTAGAAAATTTGTGGGAGGTCTATTAACTTGAGTTTTTACAGATGTCCCAGATAATTCTGATGTAGCTTGTCTATTATGGGACTACTGCTATAGAAAGAATCTTAAAAATAAGAAAGGCTCAACTTTGATACTTGAATAATGTAATATCTTTAAGGCCAGTTATATGTTTTGGAATTTATGATGGAGGATGTAGGTTGGTCGAAATGCTAAATAATGTGGAAATGCATAAGGTATATTTGTTTTGTCAGGGGTTCAGGTGAAATAGCAATTCATTTAGAATATCCTGGATTTCCTATCATGCCCATAAAATTTCATCTTGTATTACAGTATACATATCACTTGGGTAGGGGAAACAAAAAGTACATTTATTTCATACTTTTAGTGATATAAGTATTTATTCAGTATGTATAATGCTGTGTGGTAAGGACTGTGGAGTCCTGATTTTGCCTTTAAGTGATCATGATGGCCTTTGGTTTAAACAGACCTGAATTTGATTTCTTTTTACAAGTCTTATTGGCTGTGTGGTTACAGTCAAATTTCTTGAACTTTCTGAGCTTCAAGTCCTCATTTATAATCAAATGATGGACATTTATCTATGTACTGCAAGCATTTGTAAAACGAGGAAAATATCTCTGATCCCAGGATTGCTGAGAATAATTGTTAAATCACAAAGTCATAACTGCTTCCCAACTTTTTTCATATTAGAGTATGCATAGAAAGTGATAGTATTTGTACAGTGTTTCCAGGAGAAACGAAGAGAGTGGTGTTGGAGGCAACTGGCCAGGGGGTTCCAGCTGCCATACTTGACATACTTAAAGTATTCATTCATGGTGAGGCAATGTGTTGGGAGGCTCTGGGTTAACAAATTAAGTACATACCAGGTAGCAATGGTGAATAAATGTTCATTCTCTTGAAGCTTATTGTGTTTTGAAGGGATGTACACAACCAAAACAGCTAAATAACGCCAAGGTTAGAGGTGACCAAAGGGCAAAATGAATGATTCAGAGAAGAAATCTTGGAAATTGTTAAGGAAAGGTTTGTGAGGGAATATTTTTTGGGTACTTGAGATGTGCCAAGCATCAAGAAGACAAAGACTCTGCTTCATCAGCTTTGTCTCCTTTTTTATCAGATCATCAGATCTCCTGTAATAATAGCATGCTCTCATAACAATGGCAAACACAGGTTTTGCTTGCCATGTACTTCCATTGTTCTATACTCCCCCTCCTTTTTTTGAGTTGTACAGGGGTTCTCAAACTTGGGTGCACATTAGAATCTGAGAAGCCTTAAAAATACCTGGGCCTTTCTCCCAAATATTTTGATAAAATTGGTATGGAGTATTGCCTGAGCGGTGGGATATAAGAAGTTTCTAAATATAATTTAATCTGTAAAACAACTTGAAAGATAGGTACGATTTACTGAGGCTCTTAGAGGTTAATTAACTTGCTCAAGGTCACACAGCTACTGGAGTTAAGATTTAACACCAAGTGTTTTTGGCTCCAGGATCCATACTATTAACCACTAGCCTGTTCAGTCTGTTTCTAGTATTTGTAAGTATCGTTCATATATCAGAAGAGAAAACAAAAAAGAAAGCCTTTGCCTACCTTTATAACAAAGCCCTTCAAAAGAATTGTCAGTATAGCTTGTCTCTACTTCTTCTCCCGTTCTCTTAAAAGCAATCCAATCACATTTAATAAAATTGAGAATTCTTACCGTGGCTTCTCAGTCCTCTGTATGTATCTTAGCTACTTCTCCGACTTTATTTTCTACCATTTTTCCTTTACTTGCTTGCTCTGCTCCAGCTGCAATGTTCTCCTTACTTTTCCTTGATCATGTGAAATATGCCAAATATTTATGTTTTAGGGCCTTTAGAGTTTGTTTCTTGTCTGGAATGCTCTTGTCATATAACCCCATGGCTGGTTTCCTCATTAATTCAGATTTCTACTCAAATGTCACCATATTAGGGAGGTCTTCCTAACATATATTTATTTGTTGATTTGTCTATTGTCTCTCTCCAGATGAGTGAATGAGACATGGTTTCAGACCTAAACCCGTAATCAGGTGGGGGACATACATATATGTATTTGAAGACATATATGTATTTGAAGCAGCATTGAAGACAAACAGAATTTGACTAAGTGAAGAGAAGGGGACAGATCAGTAATTCATTTATACTCTTGGAAAAAAATGTGCAGGATACACATTTTTTTCCAAAAGCTGATTTCTACTCACACATAATACATGTATAAAGTAGCTCCGAAATTTGGGAAAATATATAGTAAAGGGACTAGTAGGGAATACAACCCAATAATTCCACAACTAAGAACTACAACCAGTAGTTCTGCCACTGGGTCATGGTATTATTAACTGACTTTTAAAATTTCATTTTTATGCATTCTAGACTTTTCACGATGAACACTCTAAAATTACAGAGTTTTTGAAAATTAATTTTCAGCTCTGCCTGTAGAACAGGATTATTATCACTTTCATTAAAGCACCTAAATTAGAAGAAAGTACAATTTTAAAATCATGCCATAAAGTGTACACATATATGGGCTTCCCTGGTGGCGCAGTGGTTGAGGATCTTCCTGCCAATGCAGGGGACACGGGTTCGAGCCCTGGTCTGGGAAGATCCCACATGCTGCGGAGCAACTAGGCCCGTGAGCCACAACTACTGAGCCTGCGCGTCTGGAGCCTGTGCTCCGCAACAAGAGAGGCCGCGATAGTGAGAGGCCCGCGCACCGCGATGAAGAGTGGCCCCCGCTTGCCACAATTAGAGAAAGCCCTCGCACAGAAACGAAGACCCAACACAGCCATAAAAAAAAAAAAAAAGTGTACACATGTACATACTTACCTGCATATATGTAAGTAGACATATATCTTTATATGCACTGAAATACATCTCCCACTGTTGCCGTTCTGAAATGAAAAGTGAGACATTATTGCCTATTTCTATTGTCAGTTTTGTTGGTGTGCTTATCACACTAAAACAGAAAACGTTAATTTACTTGGCTGTCTTCTTTCTAGACCTTAAGCTGCTTAAGAAAAAGGTTCATGTTTACTTTGACTTTATATTGCCAGCACCTAATACTGTGCCTTCTGTAATAGGTTAAAAGTTATTTGTGATTTAGGTCAACAAATAATGAGCAATATTCATTTTGTTAGATTTTATGTTATGTTAGTAGGGAGCTTGGTTTATAGAGTGCCTATAGAAACTAAGGTTTATTGAGTGTTTAGTGTATGCCAAACATTTACTTACTCTTCACAAAGTTACAGGGTACTATGATACCCCTTTTTTTATAGATGAAGAAATTTAGAGAAACTAGCATAAGTTGCTTGTTATGTAATGACAGATTTAAATAGGTATATCTGACTCTAAAACACATGCCCTTTCTGCTACTAAATATTCAATATTAGGGCTGGTTTTAGGTGGATGAGAAGGGTTAAAAACTAAAAAGAAACCAAAGAGGTTTGCCTTTTGATACAAAACAGAAGAACTGAGATCAGCTTATTCACTACCATCAAGTTTTACAACAATTGGAAACTTCCTCTTTTTATTTTTCAGCAAACATCTTTTATATATGAAACAGTGCAAGGGAAATAGGAATAAAAAGCACTGATACATAAAATGAATTATTTCTGCTTTTATTCTTTAATCACAAAGTTTTAAATTTCATAACAATGTAGTTGCCTGGCTAGGTAAACTAGTTGTTGTTTTTTAAATATAAATTTATTTATTTTTGGCTGTGTTGGGTCTTCGTTGCTGTCCACAAGCTTTCTTTAGTTGTGGTGAGTGGGGGCTACTCTTCGTTGCGGTGCGCGGGCTTCGCATTGTCGTGGCTTCTCGTTGTGGAGCACGGGCTCCACCGTAGTTGTGGCACATGGGCTCGGTAGTTGTGGCTTGCGGGCTCTAGAGCTCAGGCTCAGTAGTTGTAGCGCACGGGCTTAGTTGCTCCGCGGCATGTGGGATCTTCCCAGGCCAGGGCTCGAACCCATGTCCCTTGCATTGGCAGGCAGATTCTTAACCACTGCGCCACCAGGGAAGCCCAAGGTAAACTAGTTTTAATGTTTCATAGGGAGCCACCAATTAAACTGGAATTAGATCTTTAGGGATAGGACTTTTGGCATTATGCTTTGCAATTCTAGCTAGCTTATTCAGCTCTTAAGAATATTTAATCAAGTAATTTCTTGTATTACCAATAATCAAATAAAGTATTTGATATGTAGTTTCATCTTGGTAGGTGATTAGTTTTTATATGACCAAGGAACCAAGTACATGTAAACAGCTTTGCTAAGGAATATTCTGAGGTTATATCACTGTTGTATGATAGTTCTTAAACTGATGTTCATGGGCATCTGTTTTTGTGGAAAAGTTTGGATGTCTGTCAATCACATAAAATTGCTTGCAGAATTTAGTGTACATGTGCATTTTTTCTGAGACGATCCATAGATTTTAGTAGATTTGCCACAGGTTTTTTTTTTAGGCTTTAATCTTTATTTTCTTTTTTTATTTTTATTTTTTTATAAATTTATTTATTTTTATTTATATTTATTTTTGGCTGTGTTGGGTCCTTGCCTCTGTGCGAGGGCTTTCCCCAGTTGCGGCGAGTGGGGGCCACTCTTCATCGCGGTGCGCAGGCCTCTCACTGTCGCAGCCTCTCTTGTTGCGAAGCACAGGCTCCAGACGCGCAGGCTGAGCAGCTGTGGCTCACGGGCCCAGTCGCCCCGCGGCATGTGGGATCCTCCCGGACTAGGGCTCGAACCCGCGTCCCCTGCATCGGCAGGCGGACTCCCAACCACTGTGCCACCAGGGAAGCCCCTTTATTTTCTTAAACTGAGGTATAGTTGACGTAATATGTAAGTTACAGGTGTACAATACAGTGATTCACAATTTTTAAAGGTTATACTCCATTTATGGTTATTATAAAATATTGCAAAAGAGTTTTTGACTGTAAAACTTTGAGCTGCTGTTATAATGAAATCTTGTTTTCATTCTAATCTTGTTTTGTTGATTTATATGTGAGACCAAAATGCAGAATGGTTATGTACCCCAAAAAACCTGTTTGCAAATTGAACTTTTACAAATTGAAGCCTTTTAAAAATTGATTTAATGTAATTTCAGATTGCTATATAGTTGTTAATGATTTTTAAATCCACATTATATTATATCCTTTTCCATTCTATTCAGATATTACTGAACTATGCGCAGAGGGATTTAGCTTTTAGTGTAATTTTGTTATAATTTGAATAATTTTCTCCTAATTCCTTAGATATTTTTAGACTTGAGGAATTTAGTGTACTCTTTTTTGGTATTTTGTATCAGTTTGTCAAATTGCCAAGATATATATTATTGAAGATGAGAGTCTAAATTTCTTAAATTTATGGAAAAAATGTCTTTTCATTTGAAGGTATACATCAAGTTATTGGTAATGATTTTACAAGTGTCATTTAAAGTTATTTTTACATGAGTGATTTTGAAGTACAGTCTCCAAAATTAATTTTTTAATTGCATTTTAGGTAAAAAGATTGCCATATCAACTCACTGAAGCAATAGCGTCACTGTCTTGTCTTTTAAACTGCATCAACAATGAAGCAATAATATCTGAGAACAAATGAACATTTGCCAACTAACTGTCATCACAATTTCAAGTGATTGTATAAGCAGAAACAAGCTGCAACAGACCCATGTGTCAACTCTTACAGAGAGAATGCTTTTTTCAGATGCTGTTTATTTAGAAACAGTTCTAGTATATCACATTTAAGTTGTATTTATATCAAATGAAATAAAAATGAGTGAAGCCCCCAGATTCTTTGTTGGACCTGAGGATACAGAAATAAACCCTGGAAATTATCGACACTTCTTCCACCATGCAGATGAAGATGATGAGGAGGAGGATGAATCTGTAAGTTGTTTGTTTATTTAGTGAAGACCAATACAGTCTAGGCTTTTTACTGATCACTGTGAAGGGGAATTGATACCATTGTCTTAAAGTATTAAGACTTTTTTCTTCACATAGAAAGTTGTTGGAAATTTTTAAACTGAAAAAGCATACTGTGTTTCATTAGTAACATTACTGAATCTGTAGTGCTTCAAGAAAGACAATTAGAGGTCAGATTTCTAAGTTGTTTAATAATGACTAATTTAGTGTCTTTCAGTGATATGCCTAGTATAACACAGGGTTGGGTAGAAAAAGTGACAAGGAGAAAGAGTAATCAGGGCCATAAATCAAAAGGGTTCCTTGTATGTAGAAGTGCTGCAACAAATACATCAAGATAAAGAATTTTAAAGGTATTAAAAAAGAACTGCTTAACCAGCTTCATTAAGTTTGTCATGTTGTCAACACAAGTAGTGGTTGACCTGAAGATATCCCTTTTATTAGCTATTCAGAAGTCTAAACTGTGTGGCTAGGAGAAACTACCTCAAGTATCTACGGGAGTGTGCGTGTGTGTGTGTGTGTGTGTGTGTGTGTGTGTGTGTGTGTGTGTGTAAACCATACTGGATCTTTAGGAGTAACACACATTTATTATGTTTATTTTGCTATGGTTATGTTAGCTCAACATTTTTATCCCTTAACAATTAGAGATTGCTTTACTTTGAGAACCTATTTAAAATACAAACTTAAAATATGTGTTTCTTATAGTTCCAATTGAAAAGAGAATTTTGTTTTAAAACAAAAACCTGTTTTACTTGATGTAAGTAGTAAAAATGAACCAAAAATAGCTATTAGATGACTCTTCAAATTCTTTTTCACTGTTACTTAACAACACCTTTCACAGTGCAGTTATACATCTGAAATGCAAAATCAGATTGTCACCCATTTAAAATCTATCCCACCCCCCCACCTCACCCCTAGAAAAAAATGATGGTTTTCAAACTTCTCAAGCCAGCCAAAACTTTTCTTCAAATAAAGTCTTATGTAGAAGTCCAGTAACTAAAACATAAAAGCAGAGCTTCTCTAACTGACTTAGACTAGAAAGTACTTTTGATTCTGCCTCTGCTATGCTTACCCCTTTTCTTTACAGTTCTTCTGAGCACATGAGAACACCACTGATAAATCAAGTCCAGTCTTCTTCCATATAAGGATTTTTATCTCTCTCCTATGTCTAGAACTGTACTTGTCTCTCTTCTCTTTTACCTTTTATGTTTTAGCAATATCAGATTTTTATTTCCCACATATTCCATCTTGTACCATGCCTGTTTGCTGTTTTATGTACTTCTTTATCTCTGTGAAATGCCCCTCCTTTTTGGATAATTTGTGAATCATTTTTCGTTCTTCAAAACCTCAGATTTCATGTTGTTCAGTTTTCCCCCTCTCCTTACACTTTTCCCCATGAGAAACTTGAACATTTTTTCCTCAATACCATTTCTATACCTTGACTATATACTTCTATTCTGTGTATCACTATGTACTGTATGATTACTGTGTTTCCTGTTAGATTCAAAGTGCTTGATGACAGGTAGTTTCTGTATATGTAACTCTTCAGTGCTTAGCATAGTTCTTGGAATATTGGTACTAATTAAATTGAGTTCACATTTTGAGGAGCTTGATTTGGTTCATTTGACCTGTAGATTGATAAAATGATTTGTTCCAGATCGTTCTGTTAAGATATCAATGACGTTAGGTTGAGTACTCTTGTTGTCTAGGGAAATCTACTTAAGGAACATCATAATGAGCTATGTTGAGGCTTTTGATCAGGAAAGAATTGAATAAGGGAACATAAAAGTGGATGATCAGAGGGTGAAAGACAGCAGATCCCAGGGAGGTTAGGATTTACAATCTTTGATGGTAACATCAAATCCAATACCAATTTGAACTCTAAATTTCATATGAGTGAGAGGAATGATGCTAAGCATAAAGAAGAGAAGAATTCAGATGTTGCCCCGTTTTATTTTTAGATTTATAATAAGAGAAGGTCTAGTAAAACACTTTTGGGCCCAGATTATAATGTCGTATGAAATAAATAAATATAGAAGAGAGAAGAACTGAAATGGAAAACTGGACACAGCTTTATATTTGATAAAACTCTCAAAGTACCTAAATGCAAAGACCTCAGAATGAATCTTGAGTAATTTTATAAACCCATGAGCTACTCATAGGTTGTTTCTATATTCTGCGTTTTAAATTTCAGGCTGAATCATGGCCTTTGAGCTGTAGCAAGGGTGCCAGAGGTGAGCAACACCGTAAACTGGGAATGTTGAGTACGAAGATTGGGGTGTCAAAGAGCATAGACACCTCTGTTTAGCAGTGTGGCTTTCTCCAAAATTTCCTTCTAAGTTGTCATTGGTGACCAACTCATATTTAAGCTCAATCTACAAAAATAGTTTAACACTGCATAGCTTTGTAGTGAAAATATCTTATTTTAGGCAAGAGAATTCTTTATCTCACTCCTATTGGCCCTTTAGGCCTTATTTGCTCCTTTAGCAATTTAACAGTTTGCTAAATTGTTAGTTAGCAAATAAACGCTAGAGACAGTTAAGGAAGTATTTAAGTTTGAGATTTGAATGAAAATAGTAACAGTGTTCTGAAACTTTAAAAAAAATTTTCCAGACCTTTGTAGAAAACTATTATTATTAAGTATTTATTATAACAATATAATCTTGAAAAATGCCTGTTTGGGTAATGTGTCACTTTTATTGATTCATCACATGCTTTATGTACTTCGGACAGAGATTTAAGATAGCTGTACTTTGGAGTTGTTATCAAGTCAACCTGATTTTTTGTTTTCTTTCTGTTTTAGCCACCGGAAAGGCAGATTGTGGTTGGAATATGTTCCATGGCAAAGAAATCCAAATCCAAACCAATGAAGGAAATTCTTGAACGGATCTCCTTATTTAAATATATCACAGTAGTAGTATTTGAAGAAGATGTTATTTTGAATGAACCCGTGGAAAACTGGCCTTTGTGTGATTGTCTTATTTCTTTTCATTCTAAAGGTAGTAAAACAGGGAGGGAAACCTCTTTATCCTTTCTAACTATAAAACTAATAGATAAAATAGAAAAATAAAATTAAACTCACCTAGTCTCACAGATAGGTGATATTAACATTTTGATATATTTCTTTCCAATCTTTTTTTCTGTGTGTATTTTTTAAAAACACATTTTGTGTTATAGTGTATATGTAATACTATATTTAATTTTTAACCTAATTACATCAAGAGGTTTTCCCCTTCTATATCATTTGTCAAAAACCTGATCTTTAATGGTGTCATAGTATATCATCCTGTGGATGTACTATATCATACTTAACCAATATCTTAAAAGTTAGATGGTTTCCAATTTTTACTACTAAAAATAAGGTTGTGATGAACTTTTTGAATGTATGTCTTTGTTTACAACTCTAAGTTTCTTAGGACAAATTCTTGATTTTTTAAATATTATAAGCCCATATGTTTTGCCATATAGAAGATAATCTATCATTCCTCAATACATATTCATGCTTTATTTCTTAAGAACTTAATATTTGAATTTTATATTTTCCTTGTTATCTTTTATAAATCAAACTGAAATATCAATTAAGCTTAAGTATTCATAGTAAAGTCCACTAATCAAAAGTTATTAAGTGTGTGTCTGAAAATTTATAACCTAAGAATCTGTGAATTAAGTGAATTTTCATTAAGAGCGCTAATTTAAAAGATATGCACTCAGTTATAAATGTATTCATATTAAATCATTTTTGTTACCAAACTAATGTAGCCTCCAGGTGTGTTAAAGTCTCACTTTAGTTAGGTGTTTAAAAAGCATCCCCTTCAGCAAGAAGAGGATGGAGCAGGTTAAGACTTTTTGTGCTCCCATACACTATATTGATTTTCATTATTTCATAGAGAAGTCAAGTCCCTGGTCTTCTTTACAGACTGAAGTCATTCATTTTAGAGAATCTTAAAATTTGCTTATGCTTGGTGGTAAGGTGTTCTTCCCTTACTATCACATGGTTCTTCCTATTTAAGTTAAAGCTAGTTATTTGCTTGTAAAAACTAGATACTACCTAAGGTCATATCCCACATGCTGCCTCTTTAACAGCAACAAAAGCAGGGTAATGACTATATAGGCGTTTCTTATTTCCTGAATTCTGTTAGAAGGCTTCAAACCATAGACATTGAGACATCTTTACAGTAAGTGATGAATTCTTAGAGTCTATAAAACTAGATGGGTTTGTGATTTGTGGCCCATTGATTCTTGGTATAGAGAACTTCTAATTAAATGTTAAAAGCTAAGAGGAATTTAGGAATAAAGCTTTTTTTTAACTGACCATAGCTTTTTGTTTTGTTTTTGTTTTTTTAACTTCAGTAGGCTTTAACACTTCCTTCCTCTACTAACTATTCTGATACTGCTACAAAATAGTGTCTTCACAGCTACACTGTCGCATACTCTAGTTAAGTGCTAAAGCTATGTATGCCTGATGATTGTTACCCTTTTGCTTAGATATTTATTAAAATATTGTTATTTAGGGAATAATTATAGTTAATATTTATTGAGCACTTACTATGCCAGGTATTGTAATAAGTGTTTTATATACACTATTATATTTAATTTCCCAAAAACCCTTTTAGTTAAAATACCCCTTTACAGCTGGGAATCAGAGACTTGGAGATATTAAATAAATTTGCCCACGGTCACATAGCTAATGAAAGATGGAGTTAGGATTTGAACCTTGGTTTATGCTCTTAACATCTATGGTATACTGCCATTCTTAATCATATACTATACGTTGATGGTTAAAATTGGAGTCTTTTAGTGTTAATACAGAGAGTGAAGTATAATCATTAAAATTACTTAGATTTTTTTTTAGATCTCTTACTATATCTGCCATTTGATTTGTTTTCATTGTAATTAGTAATTTTACCAAAGTCTAGAAATTTTAAGGACTTAATTTCTGCTGTGTTAACATTGACCTAGTTAACAGCAAGCATGATTCTGCTCATATATTTTATATTTTGAGCATATCTGTTGAATATAAACTAATTTTTCTTCTGCTGTTTTTGAAGATGCTTAAGTTCTTTGAATTATCAGCTAATTTATATGTATACGCATCAAAATATCATTAGTGAGAAGAAGAGGAGTTATATAAATTTTTAAAAAATCACCAGGTGATTGTGATACACTTATTTATATATAGATTTCTATTTGTGTATGAGGTAGTCTTACCTTCTGTCAGGTGACTTTGAATAATCAGGCATCAACTAACATGTCAGTACTCTAAATTGGGTTATGTAACCACTGGCTTGCTGTGCCTTATCAATCAAATTCACTAAGAAAAAATAAGATTTATTTACTCGTGCAAGATAAATCAAGTTTTGTGTATTTATTATTCTGTCTTATAAAGAAAGCAGTTACATGCATAATGAATTAGTCTTTTATAGGAAGTGGCATGAATTCAAGTTGATTAAGTTATAGATGTCAACTTATCTTGAGATTCTACAGAATATGTTAATAATATGTGTTCTTAGGATTTCCACTGGACAAAGCAGTTGCCTATGCAAAACTCAGGAATCCATTTGTAATCAATGACTTGAATATGCAGTATCTCATACAAGATAGGTGAGTGGTTAAGTTGGCTAAATTAAGGAAGGAAAATTAACATTTATTTAGTATCTGCTTAAGCTGACATGGTATCAGGTGTTTTTATACATATATAAATTTGTGGTATCCTTGAAATAATACTTAGAAATAGGTATTTATACCCAGTTTTACAGGTGACGAAACTTGAGAATCAGGCAGATCATTTAGTTTGCCAAAAGTCACAAGTAGTTTCTCAGGTAGTGGGACAAGGACTTAAACCAGGTCTGTTTAATTTCCAGACCTACTAAACCATTGAAAATTATGAACAGTTTTTCTGTCATGTGACTGATGATGAAGCAACAGCTTTACCCATTATAACTAGGTTTTTAATGGTAAAGTGGAACCATTATGAGAAATATTTTACTGTATATCTTAGCAATTCATTTAACAGGTCAAAAGCATAGATATTTAAAAGAAATTGTAAAATACAAATGCATTTATATATTTCATTTAATTGGTGTTTCACTCTACTGGCTACCCTTATAATTTCACCAGTATTCTATTTTATTCTGTCTTAGCATTACAATATGAGGTTATACGTATGAAAATGCTATATGAAGTGTAAGGCCCTATAGTTTTTTGTTTTTCTATTTTTGTTTTTGTTTTTCCTTTTCCAGATAGTAATGTTATTAATATCTCAATTTTTATAACATTTTTCCTAGGTTTACATGTTTATATATTATAAATATATATGTATATATATAAATGCATATTCATTTTAAGAAATTTAGAAAATAAAATCATGAAGAATGGCATTTAACCCTGCCACTACATTTACCATATTTTTTTAATATAGAAAGCAATACATATATGCACTTGCATTTTACAAAATTAGGATCACCTTTCTATTAAAAGACTATAAACATTTTCCCACATTGTTAAATATTCTTTGAGTACTGTATAAGGTTTTTAATACGTAGGTAATATTCTGTCATTGTGATATAGTAACTTTAACCATTTCTTTTTATACATTTACATTCCCAATTTTAAAAATTAGTATTTTAATATGCCACAAAAAGTATTGCTGAATATTTACTTAGAATACAGTTTTTCAGTATTTTAAATGACATATTTGTTTACTTAAAGACTTTATATGCATGCCTTTTTTAGTGATAGAACAGTAATAATGTACTTTATGAACAGTACAGTAATATACTCATTGTGAAACAGAGCAATAAAACAATAAGGATATTTTCTTTTTTCTTCAGGAGAGAAGTATATAGTATTCTTCAAGCTGAAGGTATTTTACTTCCTCGTTATGCAATTTTGAATCGTGACCCAAATAATCCCAAAGGTAAGAGTAAGAGATTTTAAACAAGCTATCTTTTGTCACTTAACATACTTTTGAGCCACTCTCTTCTATAATTAAATGGAAAGAATTTAAATTATGGTATTCTATTCAATTTTTTAAAAATGATCCAAATAGGCAATTAAATTTCAATTAAAATGTGACACTATGAACTACAAGGCTAACTAATAATCAGGAGTTGTATATCCTACATTTCTTTGGTCTACGTTTGACATATCAGAATCATAAAGAAGAATTTTTAAATAACATGCTTAATAAATGTGTATTGATTGGGGTAAATGAGTGATTCATCTATGACTATTGAATTAAGTATTAGAAACTTCATGTTAGTATGCCACAACTAAACTTCTGATGAGTAGGAATTTTGAAATACTACTATTTATTAATATTTTAAAGTACCCTTTGCTTCATTTTCCTGGTTATCAAAACATAGCATGTAAGTTACACTTAGTCTAAAAAGGCAAGATAAATGTTTATATGTTTTAATATTTAATATTCTGATAACTATTTTGGGGAATTTTGATGACTTTATTGTACATTAGAGCAACTTTTATTAAAAACCAGATATAGTACCATCTGTAACAGGGAACTCTTCTCATTTGTCTAGAGGTACAACTTGCTGATTGGATTGCTTGCTTACTCTGTATATTGGTTAATTTTCTAACTTAAATAATTTCATGTTTTATGGTATCTGTGGTATAATGATTCCATACATTTTTCAGAAGACGATAGCATTATGGAGTTATTTCTCAATCTTTCTTGTGTATCATTTCATATCTAACTTTGAATTCTATGGGGTGACAGGGTAAAATGGCAGGTCCATTAGATTTTTGAAGAATATAGTTCCTAATGTCATAGATCATATGTTTGCATAAATATTTATTTTTTTATTTTTTACTTTTTAAATTTTTTAAAAATTAATTAATTTATTTGTTTATTTTTGGCTGTGTTGGGTCTTCGTTTCTGTGCGAGGGCTTTCTCTAGTTGGGGCAAACGGGGGCCACTCTTCATTGCAGTGCGCGGGCCTCTCACTGTCGCGGCTTCTCTTGTTGCGGAGCACAGGCTCCAGACGCGCAGGCTCAGTAGTTGTGGCTCACGGGCCTAGTTGCTCCGCGGCATGTGGGATCTTCCCAGACCAGGGCTCGAACCTGTGTCCCCTGCATTGGTAGGCAGATTCTCAACCACTGTGCCACCAGGGAAGCCCTGCATAAATATTTTTAATTAAAATCAAATCAGTACATTATCCAAGGTTACTTTTCTTTGTAATCTCTATTATAGTAAAAAAAAAAAAAGAAAAAAACAGTCCTCAATAATCATATTATATCTAGGTAATATACAAAATATAATTTTTCTTGCTATTGTGTTTGATGTATAGAATGTAATCTGATTGAAGGGGAAGATCATGTAGAAGTAAATGGGGAAGTTTTCCAAAAGCCATTTGTAGAAAAGCCAGTCAGTGCAGAAGACCACAATGTTTACATTTATTATCCAACATCTGCTGGTGGTGGAAGTCAAAGACTTTTTCGAAAGGTAAACCTTTGTTACCCTAGTGAATACTATTCTAAATACATTATTGTATACATTTTACTAAAAGTAATCAAGATTTAGTAAAACTAAGATTAACAATGTATCATTTAGAGATAGATTAATAAAACTGATATCATATCAATACTTTGTTAGAAAAGCAAGTCATCATTTTAGTTATTTAATGTTGTTTATGCAAAAGCTTACCTACAGAATACCAAGAAAGTTATTTGATCTTCTTTCTACCTTCCATTTATGTATCTGTCATGTGAGAAATTTGGTAAAGATCAGCATTTTTTTAAGAAAAATGGCCTCCCAAATGGATAGTTCATAGAAAAAGTAATGCCAATGAACTCTTAAATACATGAAAGTATGCTCAAAATTTTACACCCATAATAAAATA
The DNA here is from genome assembly GCF_965194825.1 of Balaenoptera physalus. Classification (NCBI taxonomy): domain Eukaryota; kingdom Metazoa; phylum Chordata; class Mammalia; order Artiodactyla; family Balaenopteridae; genus Balaenoptera; species Balaenoptera physalus. The sequence continues at coordinate 94,126,028 of NC_138890.1, read as the reverse complement.
AATGTAAATCAAGTCTAAAAGATAATGACATTGAATTACTTTTTGAATTAGCAAGATCAAAAAGATTGAGGTAGTTGGAAAACAAGTACAAGCCCAGACGTTGTTAGCAACATTTCTTCTTAGCAGTATAACTTAGCAATATATCAGGATTAAAAGTGCACGTTCACTCATAAACAATCATGGAAATGCAAAGTAAGAACACAATGAGGTACTTGTTTTATATTCATTAGAGTGGCAAATATTAGGAAGTCTGACAATACCAAATATAGATAATTGTAGATCAGTAGAAACTCTTATACATTGCTGGAGAGACTGGAAATTATTAAAACAGTTTTTAAAAGATTTTGGCATTATTTTGTAAGTTGAATGTGAGCATATTCTATCACCTAGCGATTCCACTTCTAGTATATGCCTTAGAAACACTCCTGCACGTATGTGCCACGGGGATATTTAAAAGAAAGTTCGAAGCAACGTTGCTCTACTAGCTAAAGCTTAGAAAACAACCTAAATATATATTGATAGGCAAATGAATGAATTATGGGCTATTTATACAGAGGAAAATTCTATAGTATTAAGAAAGTAGTTACATGCAGCAATATGGTTGAATCTTAGAAACACTGTTCTTAGTGTTCATTGTATTTTTACGCTATTCAAGTTATAATTACAGCAGAAAATAATATAGTGTCAACTATGTAATGTGTTGTTAAATATTTGTAGATTAAAAAAACTTTTGGAAATATCAGTGATGGAAATAGATGGTAAAAAGGGTTATTTTATAAAAATGAGAATAATTTAGTTTTTACATTGATAGACTTCTTTTATTTTCAGATTGGCAGTAGAAGTAGTGTTTATTCCCCAGAAAGCAATGTACGAAAAACAGGCTCATATATATATGAAGAGTTTATGCCCACAGATGGTACTGATGTTAAGGTAGGATTGATTAAAGTATATTTTTATTTTGTACTTTGAGTTTACCAGTGATCTCAGAAAAAGAGATTACCCTTTAGTTAGCTATATCTAACCTCTATTCTGAATCTCTTTCTTTTTAACTAGGGATTCTTAATCTGTTTTGTATTATGAATGCCATTGGCAGTCTGAAGCCTATGGACCCTTTATATAGGATAATATTCTTAAATGCTTAAAATAAACCACACAGGATTACCAAGGAGACAAATTTTATTGAAATAAAGTTATCAGAATATTTAAAAACCAACCCAAAATATAGTGGGTAAGGGTCTAATAGCCACCACGATGTTTCCAGGCATTGATCAGTGTAAATGATATTTTGAGAACTTTGACAACTATAATGTGATTTAAAAAAAAATAGGTGTGATTTCTGTTGGTGACAAATAAGGTCTTAACTGCTTTACCTTCAACCAGTCTGTGTCTAGAGAGTTCTTTCTTAGGTGTAAACCTGATCATGAACTTCTTTTTAAAAATTCTCTTGTGGATCCTCATTGACCACAGGGTGATAATCAGATTTATAAGGCTGGCATAGATACTTCACAGTCTGCCCTCTGTCCTACAAACCTTATTTCTTACATTATAAACCATACCAAATAACGTACTGTTACCTGAATACATCATGCTGTTTTGTTTCTCTGCCCTTTGTCTGTGTTTATTACCTTTGCTTAGAGTGCGTTTCCCTCTCTTGTCTGGTTTTGAATTCATGCTGTCGCTCATCCCCCAGCCCCTTTTAAATCTTTATTTTGGCAGTTACTTCCTTCTGTAATTTTTTTATTTATTTGTACCTCTACTTTGTTAAACTAAAACAATTTGAGAAGTATCACATCATGTGCATTCTAGTATTCCCTCATAATGTTCAGTATAATTATTTTTTATAGAGAACAGAACCTCACTTTACAAATTTTTGCTGTATAATTAATTATTTAGAACCTTTTCCAGTGTATTGAAAATTTTCACATGTAAAATAGAAAGATGTGTGAAAAAATAGTCTGGACACTGAGGTATTTTTTATTTATTATTTTTTATTTGAATTTGTTGTCTGCTGTTTTTATTTATATATATATATTTTTTTAAGTAAAATATGTATTTTAATATTTCTGAAAGGTTTATACAGTAGGTCCAGATTATGCCCATGCTGAAGCTCGAAAATCTCCTGCACTTGATGGCAAGGTGGAGCGAGATAGTGAAGGAAAAGAAGTAAGATACCCTGTTATTCTCAATGCACGAGAGAAATTAATTGCTTGGAAAGTCTGCCTCGCATTTAAGGTAAGATGTTATGCAGGCCATATAGACCCTTGTAAAAATTCTAATTTTTTTTTTTTTTGAGTAAATGAGATGTTATTTGGGCTTATAACAGGAGAGATCAGCAGAGAAAATAAAGTGGTATATCTGAATGGTTTATGTACTTTTCAAGGGATTCTTGTAGTGCCATTAATATTAAAAATATATAATAAATGAAGACCTTTGTTTCTCTTTATTCTTTCTGTATTATATAGAAGGAAACCTTGTCAATTTATTCAGAAACTACAATTACAGAGGAAAACTTAACTGAAACAGTAGAGTTACAGGAGTATTATTTAACATACCCCTATAACCAAAACTGGTTATAAGTATCTATTCAGAGTTGATAAATGATTTTTTTAAATAAAAAATATCATCAGTCTTCTAGCCTTTGCAATTGATCCTTTAGCCTATTATATATAGTAAAATATGTTCATGAAAGCTATACTAATACACTTCTTAAAGAAAACTTTTTACTTATGACATTTGACTAGTTCTCTCAATCTGTATTATTAGACTTTACCTGTACTGTACAGTAAAGATTTAAATAGAGTAGTTCAGCTTGCATCTAATAAAGGATAAACTTTACTTTGTTGAAGCCTTGCCTTGGATATGTAACTTAAAGACTAGTGTATATTACTGGTTATTAAATAATAAATAAGTTCTTTGTGTTTTAATAATTTGAAGTCTCTCATGGAAGGAATCTTAGCCTGAAATATGTTTTAATAGCTTTCTTTGAATTGTTTTAATTTTGTAATACCAGGATCCCAAAAGCCTTGACTTAAAATCACATTATACTAATATGTGATATATGAATATAAAATGTAGAAGATCAGAAAATTCCTGGAGCCCAAGCAGGAAATTCATACCTTTCAACTGTTTTCTCCCAAATAAAGTAAATTTATTTCAGGTGCTCACACCTGATGAGCACCTGCGGTTGTGGTTATCAGGGTTTAAAAGATTCATAGGGGTAATGGGACATTTTCTCTGGGATATGTCTTCAAAACTTTCTCCTGTTTAGTTTTTTTTTTTTTTTTGGATTAAAATGATATAATTTCTACTAGCACAGAATTTATCGAAGCCTTTAAAAATTTTTACTTTTGTTTTTTAATAAAATGTTAATTGAAGAACTTCTTGATTTCTTGGCCTCTCTAGTCCCGTAAACATTATTGTTCTACATCTACTTCATAGGAAGAACTTAAATAATCATATGACATGTATATTTTCAGAGTATTCAAGTTACAGATAAGTAGTTTCTTTGTTTTTACTTACTATGAAGTAAACTGATAAACAGTAATATACTTTTAGGCAGTTATAAAATTTGATGTGTTCTAATAAGACTGGAAAACTGTAAGTCATAATTCAAATGGAACTTTAAAGTTTATAATTTATTTTAAATAGCAAACAGTTTGTGGCTTTGATTTGTTACGGGCCAATGGACAGTCCTATGTCTGTGATGTCAATGGCTTCAGTTTTGTGAAAAATTCCATGAAGTATTATGATGATTGTGCAAAAATACTTGGGTAAGATTTTCTTCTTTATATTTCTTCCTCTTTACTTTTGTTACAGCTAATGCATACTAGTTATTCAGAAACCAAATAATGGTAAACGTCAAGTGATCAGGGTTTTGTAAACACTGCAGAGTAAAAATCAGTGTTCATAAAATGACATCCCCAAAGACCATGCCAAATCCTGAATTACACTTTGGGTTATGAAAGACAAATCAATATATGACCAGTATAGATAAAGGCTTAAAGGTATTTAACTTCATAGATTTAGAAATGCTGTAACAGTGATTTTTAGTGATTATTACAGTGGTTATTCATCAAAATGGCTAATTTATTTGATTATTTAGTTTCTCAAGTTTTTGATATGTAATTATAGTACTTAATGGTACAAAATTAACCAGAATAAGTAACCAGAATAAAATAGAAATATTTGGAATTTAGAATTCTTTTGAATGATTCTGCTTTCTACACGCATATGTTACTTTAAAATAATCTCATGAGATTATGAAGTGAATATAAAAGAAATTATTGCATATAGAAATGCCATTTTTATATTCTTTGACTTATTTTCTTATATCCTGATTTAGACGACTTGAAAGACAAGAACTATTTTTAAACCATTTCAAAGTATATTTGACAAAGCCGTAAAAAACTTACACTTTAAAATGTATTTTAATAATTGGGGTCAGCTGTTATAGTATATTTCAAAGGTTTGTGAACTTACCCTTAAAGTGAAATTTGGGGGAGCTTACTAAATTTTAGCATGAATAAATGCTAAATTTAAACAAAACAAAAAATGTCTTATAATTACTTAAACATGTTTTCATTATTAACCTTATTAGCAAAGAGTAATAAGAAATTTGTTAAACATGAGCAATAGTGTTTAAAATAGCTTTGCAGGTGATAAATAAAAACTGAGAGAAATGATCAATGGCCACACAGAAGAGATAATCTTGGATTTCAGAATCTTTGTAAGTAGATACGCAGTTACAGTGATTTACTTGAATCCTATGTAATTTATATTTTTAAAATGAGAGTAAATAAGTAAAGCCAAATTCATGACATCCAGTTAGTGTGTTCTATACAACAGTTTAGCACTGCTGATCTAATTTTTCTTCATCAGGATTGATTTTTTAGGTTACTTTTTATGTGCTGTATTCACATAATCACTAGATAGTTTGACTTTAACTCCTATAATACTCAGTTATTTGTCATTAAATACCCAGGTTTGTCTTAAAATGAACTAGTTTAATTTTTCTTTTCTTTTTGTCTTGAAGGAATATTGTAATGCGAGAGCTTGCTCCACAGTTTCATATCCCCTGGTCGATACCCTTAGAAGCTGAAGATATCCCGATTGTACCAACTACATCTGGAACTATGTAAGTTTAAGTATTTTCATTTAGAAACTCCTTGGGTTTTCCCCATTGGTTTGTGCTATTACAGTGAAGATTACATTTCTGAATAATTATTAGACACTCTACTCTGTATGTTTTCATATGATTGACTTTGCAGATGGAGAAATAGATTATATGCTTTTACATGGGGCTATTTAGACTAAAGATCTTTTCTGTTGTTACAAATAAAATCCTGAAAAATGCTTGGATAATTAGAGAACTATTGAATTAAGCCATAAGAATAAAGGAGGTGCCAGCAGATGTGTTCCCTAAAGGTTCGTGGTCAGTGGTCATACAACTTTGGTGCTCTCAGCATATAAAGGAAAAATATACAGTTATATCTTGAAGTAAATTAATTAGACCAACATTGCCAAAGTGTTTCATAAATTCTAGTGAAAGTTACTGCTTGAAATTCACCTGTCACTCAGGTGAGTTGACCAAATGCTTCATATTCCCAGCTTAGAGCTTTATGTTAGCGTATTAAATATTCTTAGGAGTCCTGATTGGGGCAGAGAGGAGGACAAAAATACTTAATTTTGTTTTTAAACCAATATTTCCAAACTTATTTAACACAAAACATGTTTTTGGGTAACTTATTCTATAGAGTTGTATTCTGTGTCTCACAGTTTGGCAAATGTTAAATTATACCCTACCATTCTTGCTAAGACAGTTTTATCTTCCAGTAACTTGAGTTTGAAATATTTTTCTTCTTACGTGCGCAAAATAAATATAGCAGCTTTATTTTGTTTGATTTAATGAAATCTCAGTCTATAGTGATCTATGCTACAGGGCAGATAATTAAGGAAGTTACGGGATTACAGTCCATTTACTTTTCTTTTTTTAATATTTATTTTCTTTATTTATTTATTTTAACATCTTTATTGGAGTATAATTGCTTTGCTATGGTGTGTTAGTTTCTGCTTTATAACAAAGTGAATCAGCTACACATATGCATATATCCCCATATCTCTTCCCTCTTGCGTCTCCCTCCCTCCCACCCTCTCTACCCCACCCCTCTAGGTGGTCACAAAGCACCGAGCTGATCTCCCTGTGCTATGCGGCTGCTTCCCACTAGCTATCGATTTTACATTTGGTAGTGTATATATGTCCATGCCACTCTCTCACTTTGTCCCAGCTTACCCTTCCCCCTCCCTGTGTCCTCAAGTCCATTCTCTAGTAGGTCTGCGTTTTTATTCCCGTCCTGCCCCTAGGTTCTTCGTAACCATTTTTTTTTCTTAGATTTCATGTATATGTGTTAGCATATGGTATTTGTTTTTCTGTTTCTGACTTACTTCACTCTGTATGACAGACCCTAGGTCCATCCACCTCACTACAAATAACTCAATTTCGTTTCCTTTTATGCCTGAGTAATATTCCATTGTATATATGTGCCACATCTTCTTTATCCATTCATCTGTCGATGGACACATAGGTTGCTTCCATGTCCTGGCTATTGTAAATAGAGCTGCAATGAACATTGTGGTACATGACCCTTTTTGAATTATGGTTTTCTCAGGGTATATGCCCAGTAGTGGGATTGCTGGGTTGTATGGTAGTTCTATTTTTAGTTTTTTAAGGAACGTCCATACTATTCTCCATAGTGGATATATCAATTTACATTCCAACCAACAGTGCAAGAGGGTTCCCTTTTCTCCATACCGTCTACAGCATTTATTGTTTGTAGATATTTTGGTAATGGCCATTCTGACCAGTGTGAGGTGATACCTCATTATAGTTTTGATTTGCATTTCTCTAATGATTACTGATGTTGCACATCCATTCATGTGTTTGTTGGCAATCTGTATATCTTTTTTGGAGAAATGTCTGTTTAGGTCTTATGCCCATCTTTGGATTAGGTTGTTTGTTTTTTTGATATTGAGCTGCATGAGCTGCTTATAAATTTTGGAGATTAATCCTTTGTCAGTTGCTTCATTTGCAAATATTTTCTCCCATTCTGAGGGTTGTCTTTTCATCTTGTTTATGGTTTCCTTTGCTGTGCAAAAGCTTTTAAGTTTCATTAGGTCCCATTTGTTTATTTTTGTTTTTATTTCCATTTCTGTAGAAGGTGGGTCAATAAGGATCTTGCTGTGATTTATGTCATAGAGTGCTCTGCCTATGTTTTCCTCTAAGAGTTTGATAGTGTCTGGCCTTACATTTAGGTCGTTAATCCATTTTGAGTTTATTTTTGTGTATGGCGTTAGGGAGTGTTCTTATTTGATTCTTCTACATGTAGCTGTCCAGTTTTCCCAGCTCCACTTATTGAAGAGGTTGTCTTTTCTCCATTGTATATTCTTGCCTCCTTTATCAAAAATAAGGTGACCATATGTGCATGGGTTTATCTCTGAGCTTTCTGTCCTGTTCCATTGATCTATATTTCTGTTTTTGTGCAAGTACCATACTGTGTTGATTACTGTAGCTTTGTAGTATAGTCTGAAGTCAGGGAGCCTGATTCCTCCAGCTCCACTTTTCTTTCTCAAGATTGCTTTGGCTATTTGGGGTCTTCTGTGTTTCCATACAAATTGTGAAATTTTTTGTTCTAGTTCTGTGAAAAATGCCATTGGTAATTTGATAGGGATTGCATTGAATCTGTAGCTTGCTTTGGGTAGTATAGTCATTTTCACAATGTTGATTCTTCCAATCCAAGAACATGGTATATCTCTCGATCTGTTTGTATCATCTTTAATTTCTTTCATCAGTGTCTTATAATTTTCTGCATAGAGGTCTTTTGTCTCCTTAGGTAGGTTTATTCCTAGGTATTTTATTCTTTTTGTTACAATGGTAAATGGGAGTGTTTCCTTAATTTCTCTTTCAGATTTTTCATCATAAGTGTATAGGAGTGCAAGAGATTTCTGTTCATTTATTTTGTGTCCTGCTACTCTACCAGATTCATTGATTAGCTCTAGTAGTTTTCTGGTAGCATCTTTAGGATTCTCTATGTATAGTCATCTGCAAACTGTGACAGCTTTACTTCTTCTTTTCCGATTTGGATTCCTTTTATTTCTTTTTCTTCTCTGATTGCTGTGGCTAAAACTTCCAGAACAATGTTGAATAATAGTGGTGAGAGTGGGCAACCGTGTCTTGTTCCTGATCTTAGTGGAAATGGTTTCAGTTTTTCACCATTGAGGACGGTGTTGGCTGCGGGTTTGTCATATATGGCCTTGATTATGTTGAGGTAAGTTCCCTCCATGCCTACTTTCTGGAGGTTTTTTTTCATAAATGGGTGTTGAATTTTGTCGAAAGCTTTTTCTGCATCTATTGAGATGATCATATGGTTTTTATTTTTCCATTTGTTAATATGGTGTATCGCATTGATTGATTTGCATATATTGAAGAATCCTTGCATTCCTGGGATAAACCCCACTTGATCATAGTGTACGATCCTTTTAATATGCTGTTGGATTCTGTTTGCTAGTATTTTGTTGAGGATTTCTGCATGTATATTCATCAGTGATACTGGCCTGTAGTTTTCTTTCTTTGTGACACCTTTGGTTTGGTATCAGGGTGATGGTGGCCTCGTAGAATGAGTTTGGGCGTGTTCCTCCCTCTGCTATATTTTGGAAGAGTTTGAGAAGGATAGGGGTTAGCTCTCCTCTAAGTGTTTGATAAAATTCACCTGTGAAGCCATCTGGTCCTGGGCTTTTGTTTGTTGGAAGACTTTTAATCACAGTCTCAATTTCAGTGCTTGTGATTGGTCTGTTTATATTTTCTGTTTCTTTCTGGTTTAGTCTCGGAAGGCTGTACTTTTCTAAGAATTTGTCCGTTTCTTTGTGGTTGTCCATTTTATTGGCATATAGGTGCTTGTAGTAATCTCTCATGATCCTTTGTATTTCTGCAGTGTCAGTGGTTACTTCTCCTTTTTCATTTCTAATTCTATTGATTTGAGTCTTCTCCCTTTTTTCTTGATGAGTCTGGCTAATGGTTTATCAATTTTGTTTATCTTCTCAAAGAACGAGCTTTTTGTTTTATTGATCTTTGCTATTGTTTCCTTCATATGTTTTTCATTTATTTCTGATCTGATCTTTATGATTTCTTTCCTTCTGCCAACTTTGGGGTTTTTTTGTTCTTCTTCCTCTAATTGCTTTAGGTGTAAGGTTAGGTTGTTTGTTTGAGATGTTTCTTGTTTCTTAAGGTAGGATTGTATTGCTATAAACTTCCCTCTTAGAACTGCTTTTGTTGCATTCCATAGGTTTTGGGTCGTCGTGTTTTCATTGCCATTTGTTTCTAGGTGTTTTTTGATTTCCTCTTTGATTTCTTCAGTGATCTCTTGGTTATTAAGTAGTGTATTGTTTAGCCTCCATATGTTTGTATTTTTACAGATTTTTTTTCCTGTAATTGATATCTAGTCTCATAGCATTGTGGTCGGAAAAGATACTTGATACGATTTCAATTTTCTTAAATTTACCAAGGCTTGATTGGTGACCCAAGATATGATCTATCCTGGAGAATGTTCCATGAGCACTTGAGAAGAAAGTGTATTCTGTTGTTTTTGGATGGAATGTCCTATAAATATCAATTAAGTCCATCTTGTTTAATGTATCATTTAAAGCTTGTGTTTCCTTATTTATTTTCATTTTGGAAGATCTGTCCATTGATGAAAGTGGGGTGTTAAAGTCCCCTGTTATGATTGTGTTACTGGCGATTTCCCCTTTTATGGCTGTTAGCATTTGCCTTATGTATTGAGGTTGCTCCTATGTTGGGTGCATAAATGTTTACAATTGTTATATCTTCTTCTTTGATTGATCCCTTGATCATTATGTAGTGTCCTTCTTTGTCTCTTGTAATAGTCTTTATTTTAAAGTCTATTTTGTCTGATATGAGCATCGCTACTCTAGCTTTCTTTTGATTTCCATTTGCATGGAATACCTTTTTCCATCCCCTCACTTTCAGTCTGTATGTGTCCCTAGTTCTGAAGTGGGTCTCTTGTAGACAGCATATGTACGGGTCTTGTTTTTGTATCCATTCAGCCAGTCTGTGTCTTTTGGTGGGAGCATTTAATCCATTTACATTTAAGGTAATTATCAATATGCATGTTTCTATTACCATTTTCTTAATTGTTTGGGGTTTGTTATTGTAGGTCTTTTCCTTCTCTTGTGTTTCCTGCATAGAGAAGTTCCTTTAGCATTTGTTGTAGAGCTGGTTTGGTGGTGCTGCATTCTCTTAGCTTTTGCTTGTCTGTAAAATTTTAATTTCTCCATCAAATCTGAATGAGATCCTTGCTGGGTAGAGTAATCTTGATTGTAGGCTTTCTCCTTTCATCACTTTAAATATCTCCTGCCACCTCCTTCTGGCTTGCAGAGTTTCTGCTGAAAGATCAGCTCTAACCTTCTGGGGATTCCCTTGTGTGTTATTTGTTCTTTTTCCCTTGCTGCTTTTAATATTTTTTCTTTGTATTTAATTTTTGATAGTTTGATTAATATGTGTCTTGGCGTGTTTCTCCTTGGATTTATCCTGTATGGGACTCTGCGCTTCCTGGACTTGATTAACTATTTCCTTTCTCATATTGGGGAAGTTTTCAACTATAATCTCTTCACATATTTTCTCAGTCCCTTTCTTTTTCTCTTCTTCTTCTGGGATCCCTATAATTCGCATGTTGGTGCATTTAATGTTGTTCCAGAGGTCTCTGAGACTGTCCTCAATTCTTCTCATTCTTTTTTCTTTCTTCTGCTCTGCAGTAGTTATTTCCACTATTTTATCTTCCAGGTCACTTACCCGTTTTTCTGCTGCAGTTATTCTGCTATTGATTACTTCTAGAGAATTTTTAATTTCATTTATTGTGTTTTTCATCATTGTTTGTTTGCTTTTTAGGTCTTCTAGGTCCTTGTTAAACATTTCTTGTATTTTCTCCATTCTGTATCCAGGATTTTGGACCATCTTTACTATGCTTACTCTGAATTCTTTTTCAGGTAGACTGCCTATTTACTCCTCATTTGTTTGGTCTGGTGGGTTTTTACCTTGCTCCTTCCATCTGCTGTGTGTTTCTCTGTCTTCTCATTTTGCTTCACTTACTGTGTTTGGGGTCTCCTTTTCTCAGGCTGCAGGTTCGTAGTTCCCGTTTTTTTTGGTGTCTGCCTCCAGTGGCTAAGGTGGGTTCAGTGGGTTGTGTAGGCTTCCTGATGGAGGGGATTAGTGCCTATGTTCTGGTGGATGAGGCTGGAGCTTGTCTTTCTGGTGGGCAGGTCTGCGTCCGGTGGTGTGTTTTCGGGTGTCTGTTACCTATTATGAGTTTAGGCAGCCTTTCTGCTAGTGGGTGGGGTTGTGTTCCTGTCTTGCTAGTTGTTTGGCATAGGGTGTCCAGCACTGTAGTTTGCTGGTCATTGAATGGAGCTGGGTCTTGGCGTTGAGTTGGAGATCTCTGGGAGATTTTTGCCGTTTGACATTACGTGGAGCTGGGAGGTCCCTGATGGACCAATGTCCTGAACTCCGCTCTCCCACCTCAGAGGCACAGTCCTGACACGCAGCCGGAGCACCAAAATCATGTCGTCCACACAGCTCTGAATAAAAGGGGGAAAAATAAATAAATAAAATAAAATAGTTATTAAAATAAAAAATAATTATTAAAAATAAAAAAAAATTAAATAATAGAAAAAAGAAAGAAGAGAGCAAGGAAACCATAAAACAAATCCACTAATGATAAGAAGTGCTAAAAAGTATATTTAAAAAAAATGGGCAGACAGAATCCTAGGACAAATGGTAAAAACAAAGCTATGCAGACAGAATTACACACAGAAGCATACACAGTCACAAAAAGAGAAAAAGGAAATATATATATATATATATCGGTGCTCCCAAAGTCCACTGCCTCAATTTGGGATGATTCGTTGTCTCTTCAGGTATTCCAGAGATGCAGCGTACATCAAGTTGATTGTGGAGATTTAATCTGCTGCTCCTGAGGCTGCCGGGAGAGATTTCCCTTTCTCTTCTTTGTTCGCACAGCTCCTGGGGTTCAGCTTTGGATTTGGCCCCTCCTCTGCATCACCTGAGGGTGTCTGTTCTTCGCTCAGACAGGACGGGGTTAAAGGAGCAGCTGATTAGGGGGCTCTGGCTCACTCAGGCTGGGGGGAGGGAAGCGTACGGAACGTGGGGTGAGCCCGCGGTGGCAGAGGCCAGCATGATGTTGCAGCGGCCTGAGGAATGCCTTGTGTTCTCCCGGGGAAGTTGTCCCTGGTTCATGGGACCCTGGCAATGGCGGGCTGCACAGGCTCCGGGAGGGGAGGTGTGGATAGTGACCTGTGCTTGCACACAGACTTCTTGGTGGCTGCAGCAGCAGCCTTAGCATTTCATGCCTGTCTCTGGGGTCTGCGCTGATAGCCACGACTTGCGCCCATCTCTGGAGCTCCTTGAAGTGGCGATCTTAATTCCCTCTCCTCGCACACCATGAAACAAAGAGGCAAGAAATAGTCTGTTGCCTCTTAGGCAGGTCCAGGCTTTTTCCCTGACTCACTTCCAGCTAGCTGTGGCGCACTAGCCCCCTTCGGGCTGTGTTCACGCAGCCAACCCCAGTCCTCTCCCTGGGATCTGACCTCCGAAGCCTGAGCCTCAGCTCCCAGCCCCCGTCCGCCCCGGCGGGTGTACAGACAAGCCTCTCGGGCTGGTGAGTGCTGGTCGGCACCGATCCTCTGTGCGGGAATCTCTTCGCTTTGCCCTCTGCACCCCTGTGGCTGCGCTCTCCTCCGTGGCTCCGAAGCTTCCCCCCTCCGCCACCCACAGTCTTCGCCCGTGAAGGGGCTTCCTAGTGTGTGGAAAACTTTCCTCCTTCACAGCTCCCTCCCACTGGTGCATGTCCTGTCCCTATTCTTTTGTCTCTGTTTTTTCTTTTTTCTTTTGCCCTACCCAGGTACGTGGGGAGTTTCTTGCCTTTTGGGAGGTCTGAGGCCTTCTGCCAGCGTTCAGTAGGTGTTGTGTAGGAGTTGTTCCACACGTAGATTTATTTCTGATGTGTTTGTGGGGAGGAAGGTCATCTCCATGTCTTACCCTTCCACTATCTTGAAGGTCTCCCCTCCATTTACTTTTATCCCAGAGTTAGCATAGTCATCTCAAGAGAAGAAGCAGGTATTGTGTAGCTTAATATTACTCCCTCTTCAGCCTCTTAAATTCTTTTTAGGATTTGATTTGATAAAAGTAAGACTAGTTGTTACAAGCACTATGCTTAATGGAGAATATCTTAAAGTGGTAAAAGATGGTTCTAAATAAATAATTAGATGTATTAGTCTGAATTATATAACACAAATCTTTGTCAGAAAGTTGAACGTTATTTTTTTAATTTTAGGATGGAACTTAGATGTGTCATAGCTGTCATTCGTCATGGAGACCGAACACCAAAACAAAAAATGAAAATGGAAGTGAGGCATCAAAAGTATGTTTAAAGCGGAATAATTTAACCTTTCAGAGATAAGTTAAGATTTCTGATAGGTGCTTAGTTATTTTGATTAATACCTCATATAGAAAAACTGTTTACCACTACTTGGCCATTAATATTTAAACCACTGGAAAAAAATAAAATCCAACAAAATCCATTTTAAATTGTGTATTTTAGCATCTGAAAATTACTGTGGCAATATTCATATATGGTCATCATCCTGACCTAGCTTTTATTTATTGTTGTAAATATTCAGTCTTGTGTTATTCTCTTACATTGCTTTCTGAGAATCATTAACTTCTCAGCCTTCTAGATGAAAATTAGTAGAATGAAAGTTTGTTACTTCTTTTCAGTTAATCTAGTGATTATTAGTTTGATACGGTTTAGGAAAATACTAAGTTTTATCAATCAAAGTAGAGGAGCAACATCATATAGTGAAAGAGGGCACACAGTGAAGTCCATAGACCCCAAGTCCCATATCTATTATTAATTATTGTTTTAGTCCCATATCTATCATTTATTGTAATTATTTGTTTTAGTTTATAGAGGTAATATTGTTGCAAATGCCTAACAGTGCTCTGTCTTTCTTATAAGATTCTTTGATCTTTTTGAAAAGTGTGATGGATATAAATCTGGGAAATTAAAGCTCAAAAAACCAAAACAGTTACAGGCAAGTGCATCTGATTTCTTGTTGGGTTTTAAATTGCTAATCGCAAAGTTACATAAAAATTCAATTCTTTATTTATTTTACAGGAAGTGCTGGATATTGCGCGACAACTTCTTATAGAGTTGGGACAAAATAATGATTCTGAAATTGAAGAAAACAAGTCTAAACTTGAACAACTTAAGACCGTGTTAGAGATGTAAGTATCTTTTTGAAACGCATAATTTTGGTAACTACTTATAGTGCTTTTTTTTTTTTAATATGTGTGACTTTTCATGTTAATTTCCTTCACAGTTTGAACTTTTTTCTCTTTATCACTGTATCTGAGGAGAAATTAGTGGACGTCTAACAAGAATTTTATTTTCACCAGTGAGAAAAGAGATTGTTGTATTGAAGGTTCTGTTTTAGTTTTAATTTTGATGAGAAGATCAAAAGAGGGCATCACATTTAGATCTTGTATGAAGTACTACTTAGGATGAAGGCCACATTGCTAAGTTAACCACAGATTCAGTGCTGTTTAAGTGAAAAATAATTTTGAACTATGTTTTAATCAAGTGAAATTGGTACCATCAATATTCCTCTTATAAGCTTTATTTCTTTGACCACTTAAAATCGTTATTTCTTTTATTTTTTTAAAGACACATACATTTATGTTTTTGTATGTTTATATACTTTGGCATCTATTAAAATTCTCCAACTTTTAAAGAGAAACTTTATTGTATTTTTATTTTTAATGTGGTTAGAATAATTACCTAGGATACAGATTTTGTGCTAGGATATTTTGAAGAATTCAGCAAGGTAATTACAAATAGGAAGCATTAATATGTAAGATTTAGTTTTTGTCTAGGTGGATTTTAGTTTTTCTTTAGGAGGTTGCATTACATGCTTATTGAATATTGTCTGTTCTGTTTGCCACTTTATTTTTCAGGTATGGCCATTTTTCTGGAATAAATCGTAAGGTCCAATTAACCTATCTCCCTCATGGTTGTCCTAAGACATCTAGTGAAGAGGAAGGTATGTCACTATTAATGCCTATTGTGTTTTATTTATATGTAGGGACTTACTACTCGTCGTTGATTACCTTTGTAATCTTCTGTCTAATAGTTTAGGGGTTGGCATGCTGAACAGAGGAAAAATAACATGGAGTTGTGTTAACTATGCCTTCTATCCTTTAAATAAAAGATGTTTTACTTTTTATCCTTTAGGTAAAGGATACCTTTTATTATTTTGAAAACTGCTTAGGACTTCTCTTTTACTCTTCTGAAAGCTTATTTATTTATAACTAAATGTTACTTAATGGGTCCCTATCCCATACAGGGTATACAGGAAGAAAACTTAAGAAGTATGAAAAGACTGTTTAAAAAAATATGTAATCACCATATTTCTAAAATAGATATTTTTCTCCACCCAATAAATCAGAATAAGCATTTAAAATTAGTCTCCTAAGAGCAGTGAGCACAAAAGTTCATTTACTTTTCAAAAGAAAAATGGGCAGGGGTTGGGAAGCCATTTTACAGAGAAATGGAGATGCCCAATACAATAATGATAATAATAATAATCAGTCTTGCCTATCACATTGGCAAAGTGTTTTCTTATTTTGTTCTTTTTCAAATTATAATAAAGAATGCTGATGAGAGTACAATGTGACAGGATTTCAGTTTACTGGTAGGATTGTAAATTGACATAACTTTTTTTTTTTTTTTTTTTACTTTGTTTTATTTATTTTATTTTTGGCTGCATTGGGTCTTCGTTGCTGTGCGTGGGCTTTCTCTAGATGTGGCGAGTGCGGGCTACTCTTCTTTGCGGTGCGCCGGCTTCTTATTGCGGTGGCTTCTTTTGCTGCGGAGCACGGGTTCTGGGTGTGCGGGCTTCAGTAGTTGTGGCTCGTGGGCTCTAGAGCTCAGGCTCTGTAGTTGTGGCACACGGGCTTGGTTGCTCTGTGGCATGTGGGATCTTACCGGACCAGGGCTCCAACCCGTGTCCCCTGCATTGGCAGGCAGATTCTTAACCACTGTGCCACCAGGGAAGCTTTGACATAATTCTTTGAAAAGTAATTTGGCAATATATATCAAAATTTCAGGGGACTTCCCTGGCAGTCCAGTGGTTAAGCCTCCACTCTTCCACTGCAGGGGACACGGTTTTGAGCCCTGGTCGGGGAACTAAGATCTGGCATATTATGCAGTGCGGCTGGGGAAACAAAAAACACTTCAGAAATTTTTCATATGCTTTGACCTTAATTCTACTTATAAGAATCTATCCCAAGGGGGTAATCAGATATTGAGGGAAAGATTGTTCTATAGGGATATTCACAGTCGCATTATTTATAGTAGCAAAAATTGAAGTAATGATTATTTTAAATGCAAACAAATTTGATTATGTTGATCTTTATATATTCTAAAATTTGATATATTGCTCTTGTCACACCTTGTGATTAATAGCAACACAGATTAATTTTCTATATTTTGATGTTTATATCAAAAAAATCCATAAACAACTATAATTAACAAGTCAATTAATTACCTTTCTATAAATGAATGTTGGCTTGCATGGTAAAGCACATACAACTACTAACTAGCCCCAGGGGAAATGGTGATTTTCTATCACTTTTAATGAATCATCAAATTCTTTAGTGCTTATAGTGCTAATTTTTAAATGACCTTTGTTTCTGTAATCCAACACAGATCTTAGGACGTGATAAAGAGCAAGTCAAAATTAAATATAGAAACTCAGACCTCCCCTATATCTGAGAAAATACTTTGGTCTGGAACATACAGATTCTACAACTCCAAATTTAAAAAGCTGTTCTTGGCTATATTTTATTGTATATGTCACCCATAAGTTTAAATTATAATAAATATTAAGCTCTGTCATCTCACATCTTAAAAGTTATGCAAATCACTGATTACTAATCATAAAAATGTGTATATCTTCTTCACTTCAGACAACATTAACTTTTATGTGACAGCACTGCAGGAGGCTCTTAATATAAAGCCAAGATCTGAATCCTGTCATCAAGGAGCTCTTAATCTAGTATATGTAGTACAACTAAATACATTGGGCAAATACCATTGCTCTCATACCACTGAGGGCAGGGAAGGGAGAAGTTTCCTTTTAGAGAACTGGGAAGGAGGCTTCTTTCTAGAGTGTGGGAGAGATTTTGAAATTTTAGTAAGATTTTAACAGGTGGAGCAAGGCGTATTCCTAGCAGAAGCAACAGCCTACAAGATAAGTATGTTTAAGGAACAAAATAATTTACATAAGGGCCATATTCCACTGCAGAATAGACACAAAGAAAAAATTAATCTTGAAATATGTCTGTTTAGAAGAAAAAAACTTGACATTTGCTTTATTCATTCACATGTATCTTAGACAGCCGAAGAGAAGAGCCATCCTTACTTCTGGTTCTAAAATGGGGAGGAGAACTAACCCCTGCAGGCAGGGTCCAGGCTGAAGAACTTGGAAGAGCTTTCAGGTGTATGTATCCTGGAGGTCAAGGTATATCTTGGAGTTTCTTTAATTCAGTTAAATTCATACATCATATTTTCAAATCCTAATTTTGAGATGTTATTAAATATTTATAGAAATACAGTGAGATAAAAATATAGCTTAAGTGATTTGAGGATTTATTTTCAGGAGATTATGCAGGATTTCCTGGTTGTGGTTTACTTAGATTACATAGTACCTACCGACATGACCTTAAAATATACGCCTCTGATGAAGGACGAGTCCAGATGACTGCAGCTGCTTTTGCAAAGGTATAAATAAATGTTTTTTAGAATTATTAGAATTTTCATCTAATATAGAATTTTAAAAGATTTTTACTAAGGTATTATTTTAATATTCTAAATTTGAAACTTCTAACTAAAGCCCTGAAATGGCAATGACAAATTGCATTATTAATAAAGTTTATTGTAAATAGTAAGCTTATACCTTGTGAAATTCAGCATGTAACAAGATAATTATTAAGATACCTTCTATTTTGCATACTAATTCTTAATCTGTTTTGGCTTTATTTTATGTATTTAGGGGCTATTAGCTCTAGAAGGAGAACTTACACCCATTCTTGTTCAGATGGTGAAAAGTGCAAACATGAATGGCCTTTTGGATAGTGATAGTGACTCTTTGAGCAGTTGTCAGCAACGTGTGAAAGCAAGACTTCATGAAATACTTCAGAAAGACAGAGATTTTACTGCTGAAGATTATGAAAAGGTGAGTCTTACCAAACTCTTACATTGTCAAATATTACATGCACATACACATAGAAAAGTGCATAAAATGTAAACTTAGAGCTTATCATATTATAAAGCAAAGAGTTGTATAATCGCTACAGAGATACAGAATGTTGGAACAACTCTAGCCTCTGTGTGTCCCTTCCTAGTTGCAGCCCCTTCCCTATCTGCTAGAAATAATCACTATCCTAACTTTTTATAGCCTTATACCCAGAATGCTTATTTGGCTAAGTATGTATCTGTACCTACCATAGTCTCAGTTTGGGGTATTTTTTAAGCTTCATGTAATAGAATGTTTTCTTTTATGTCTGGCTTCTTTTTCTCAATATTATGTTTGTGAAATTCATCCATAGTTTTGAGAATTTTCAGAATTAATTTTCATTTCTGTGTAGTATTGTTTTCAGAGGTTGGCAAACTTTTTCTATAAAAGACCAGATAGTAAATATTTCAGGCTTTGTAGATCACATATAGTTGCTTGTTGCATATTCTTTTCTTTTTTAAACCACCTTTTAAAAATGTAAAAACCATTTATTAGCTCACAGGCTATCACAGGTCATGTTTGGCCTAGTTTGTTGATCCATATTCTATTTTATGAGTATATGCCAATTTATATATGCTTTCTAATATTGTTATAGTTTGGGGCTGTTATGCTAATACTGCCGTGTATATCCATATATGCCTCCTAGTGTATATGAGCATATGTTCTCTTCGGTGTATTCTAGGAGTGGAAGTGTTGTGCCCCACAGTGTGCTAATATTTCGATATTAGTAGATGTCAAACTGTTTTCCAAAGTCACTGAAGCAATTTATACTCCCACCAGAAGTCCATGGAAATTGTTATTGCTCTACATAGTCTCTATTCTTGGTATTTTCAGACCATTCAATTTTGCCTATTCTGAAGGTGGATGTATAGTAGTACCTCATTGTGGTTTTAATATTCGTTGACCATTTAGGTATCTTCTTTCATAAGGCCTGCTCTTCAAGTCTTGTCCTTTTTTTCTACTAGTTGCCTGTGTTTTTCTTATTGAATAGTAGAATTTCTTTGTTTATTTTGGATATGAGCTTTTTGTTATGTGTTCTAAATACTACCACCTACTCTGAGCCTTAATGATTTCCTTTGATAAGTAGACATTCTTATTTTCCATGTATTTCTTTTTTTTTTTTCCCATGTATTTCAAGGTCAATTTTTTCCTTTATGTTCAGTGCATTTTAATGCATTATTTATAATACCTTTTTCTAATGTGGGGTCATAAGATATTCCCATATATGATCTTCTATAAACTTTACTGTTTTTCCCTGCACATTTATCTACAATCTAGCTAAAATTGACTTTTGTGTGTGCTATTAGATAAGGATGTCAAAATTGATGTTTCCCCCCCAACCATATGTACATCCAGGTGTCTCAACACCACATACTGAAAAGACCATCCTTTCCCCACTACTCTGTAGTGCCAGCTTTATCATATGTGTGTTCTCTGTTTCTAGAACGTATTCTTTTGTTGACTCTTGGGCCATTGAATAAGATCTCCCAAATCCCACATGGGTCCTTCTTCAAGTTCTTCTTGGCTTTTCTTGTATTTCCGTATAAATTTTAAAATAACCTGGCCCAAAATCCTGTTGGAATATTGATTTAGATTGCATTAGATCTATAGTTTGTGAAAACTTACATCTTTAAAAAAAAATTTTGTGTACTTGTAAACGCTCCCTCTAAAAAGGTTACTGTCTGTTGCTGCTATGTACAGATAGTTTTTTTAATATTGACTTTATATGTGTCAACTTTATTGAACTTATTTATTAACTTAGTAACTTATCTGTAGATTTTAAAAAATCTTTTCAAAGTATATCCCCAGGTTTTTGTCTTCCTTTCCAGTTCTTATGTTTTTAATTCTTTTTCTTGCTTTACTTTAATAGCTAGTACCATCAAAGTGATAGTAAATAGAAGTGGCTTTTCTTTTTTTATTCATATTCTCAAAGGGAAATCTTTTTAACACTGTCCATTAAGTATGGTCTCTGTAGATTTTTTTAAAGCTACTCTTTTTCAAAATAAGGAAAATCCATTCTACTCCTGTTTTCTTAAGAGGTTTTATCATGACAAGTTTTTAAATTTTATATTTTCTTATCTGTTAAACATCATATGATTTGGGGGAGAGGCTACCTTGGTTCCTAGAATAAGCTCATTAAAAAAAAAAATACATATATATATATATATATCACTGGTTTGGGTTTACTAATATTTTTGGTTAGGAGTTTTACATCTGTGTTCATGAGTCATACTGACCTTTACTTTTTTATTCTTGTTGTCTTTGCCTGCTTTCAATATCAAGATTATGCTGTTCTCATAAAATTAGTTAGAGAGTCCTGTTTGGGGGCAATAATTCATGTATATATGTTTCAGTAAATGTTTGGTAAAATTTACTGGTAAATCCCATGGGCATTTTCTTTATGGGAAAGCTTGTAATTGTGGTTACCAGAGTAATTTAGTAGTTTCCATTTATTATGTCTTCTGTCTGTATTAAGTTACATTCTTCTAGAAATTTGTGTATACAGTCCTCTTAAGTTGTTTGTAATGTCTGCAAGATAAGTAGAGATATTCCTTTTTGTTTCATAACATTGTACAGTCTTTCCCCCCCCTTTTTTTTCCTTGATCAGTTTTGCCATAGTTGATCAGCTTTATTAGTCCTTTAAAAGAACTGTCCTTCAGATTTGTTGGTTCACTAAATTATGCACTTGTTTTCTATTTTATTAATTTTTATTGTTTAATATTTTATTCCTTCTACTTCTGTAGTTTTATTTTGCTCTTTTTCTAATTCTTAAAAACTAATGTCACTAGATGGATGCTTATTAACTCATGAATGTTCAATCTTTTGTAAAATACATACTCTAGGCCATAAATTTCCCTTTATGCACTGTTTTGACTGTTCATAAATTGAGGTTTATGCCATCTGGGACATTTTCTAATTTCCTTAGTGATTTCTTTGATCATACATTATTTAGAAGTGTACTTTTAAAATTTCCAAACCTATGCATTTTTAAGTTATATATATATATATATTTTTTTAATTAATTAATTTATTTATTTTTGGCTGTGTTGGGTCTTCATTTCTGTGTGAGGGCTTTCTCTAGTTGTGGCGAGCGGGGGCCACTCTTCATCGCGGTGCGCGGGCCTCTCACCATGGTGGCCTCTCTTGTTGCGGAGCACAGGCTCCAGACGCGCAGGCTCAGCAGTTGTGGCTCATGGGCCTAGTTGCTCCGCGGCATGTGGGATCCTCCCAGACCAGGGCTCAAACCCGTGTCCCCTGCATTAGCAGGCAGATTCTCAACCACTGCGCCACCAGGGAAGCCCTTAAGTTATATTTTTGTTATTTCTAACTTTGTATCATTTTGGTAAAAACAAAAATTCTTGCTGATTTTTTTTTGGTCTGTTTTTTCTTTCTTTACTGTTGTGTGTTAAAATTTCCCACAATAATTGTGGATTTTTCTTGTCTTCGTAATCTCTTAAGCCTTGCTTTACATGTTTTGATGTCATGCTATTAAATGCATACAAATTAAGAATTGGTATATTTCAGTCAGTATTTTTGCCTCAAAATTTACTTTGTCTGAGATTAATATAGCTACAACAGTTGTTTTTTCTTTTACTTGGTGTTTGTACAGTATCTTTTTTATCTTTTAACTTTCAGTCTTTCTGAAACTATACTTTTAGATGTATCTCTTAAAATCTGCATATAGATTTTTTAAAAATTTGTCATGAAAATCTTTGTTTAGGACAATTATTTCATTTATATTATAAATTACTGAAATTTGTATATGAATCTATTATCCTTTTAAGTGCTTTATATTTATACTGCCTATTTTTATTTTTCTCTCCTTTCTTGCTTCATTGGAATTGGTACTTTTTATTTATTTATTTCCCTGGTAGTTTGAAAATTATATTTGATTTTACTGTTTGTTTTGTCACTACCCAAGAGATAACAATAGGCTTCTGTGACATCTGCAAATTGAATGTTTATATCATGCTTTTATCCTCTTCCTGGACAAAGCAAGGACTCTAGAACTAAAGTGTTTTTCAAACTTACTTGACTAAGAATCATCTGGGGTCTTGTTAAAAATGCAGACTCCAGTTTACCCCTTTTTGAACCCTAAATGCAGAGTTTACCAGAGTCTCACCTTTGAAAATCCTGGACTTCACTTTTGTCCCCTTAACCTAAAAGGATATTAAAGCTCTACTCTTCTTCTCTGCTGTCTATTCGGAATCAACAAATGTCTCCAATGCAAAAACAGCCTTAAAAGCCAGTATCACTCTCTGGATCTCTGACCTATGAGTTTGGTTTCCATAATTCTTAATATCTTATCTCTCAGATACCTTAAAGCGGAAGTATAGAAGTTCTTTGCCCAGGATTTTTACTAATCTTCAGTGGTTAGATTGGCCTAAACTACCTAGTTCACCATAACAAGAAGTGGAATTCCACTTTACATTTTTATATTTATACAAACTTATTTGATGGGGTTAAATTACTTGCCAAGCAAAGTTTCAACAGTGAAAATTGAAACTATTTGTCATTAATGGCTTTTGTTGACTTGCAAAAAATCTCATCACAAAGGCATTTACATGGTGGTTAAGAGCACAGCTCTTTAGCCAGATTACCTGCTTTTTTATCTCACTCTTTGCATACTAGTGGTTTGATCTTAGGGAAGGTGCTTTAACCTCTGTTAAGTACCTCATCTGGAAAAAGTGATGAAAATAATAGTCTCAAGGTTATTACATGTCAATATATGTCAAATGGTTAAACCATATTTGCAAATACCAAGTGAATCAGCAAAATGTCTGCAAAATGTTAGAATAAAATCTCCTTGTAAGTTAGAGTACTTCTATTAGATTTTCCCTGTGGATAATCTAATGTTAGCTAA
Source organism: Balaenoptera physalus (assembly GCF_965194825.1). Classification (NCBI taxonomy): domain Eukaryota; kingdom Metazoa; phylum Chordata; class Mammalia; order Artiodactyla; family Balaenopteridae; genus Balaenoptera; species Balaenoptera physalus. Next base: position 94,102,726 of record NC_138890.1, on the reverse strand, counting down.
GGTTTAGGATTTTTTTAACATGAAATTTTGAGGTTTTAATTTCCTCCTTGATCTTATTTCTGTATTTTGGGGGTCATCTTAATTTGTAGTTTGAAGTTATTCTCCAGCTACTGGAAAATTTTGTATATTGTTCTCTTGGCCAATTGAGCATAACCAGATGTAAAAATATATACTCTATTCATTTGTAGCTTACTCCATCTGGAAGCATTTCTCTTATCAAATCAATGCATTTAATTAAAAATCCTGTGAAGACCTGTGACAAAGTGTATTTCTTGATACAAAGTTTGACTTCTCAAATCAGACATCGAATGGAAGATCCCAAATCATCAGGTAAATATTTTGTTTTCCTTAGATTAGAAAACAAATAAAAAGCACTATCCAGTTGCTATAAACATTTTTAAATAAGATACGCCAATCATAAAAAAATCAAGCCTTTAATGCTATATCTAGCATTAGATAGGTATGTCTAGGTATAATTTGAGTTAATATATATCCAGCAAAAAAATAATAGTGAAGTTATAATTGCTTTTATCTGTGGTAGCATGAAAGGGATAATAAAACATTTTTATTTGGTTAATTATGTAGCATTACTGTACAGTTCAGCAGCAAATAGGCAGCTAATAAGAAGGAGCAAGCAACAGGAAGGTGATCAGTGCTCTGGCTCTGAGATTAGCTTAGTTAATAACTTGGGCAACTAACGTATGTAACATATGGAAGGTCTTCTATAAAACCAGTTCCTAACCCATGTATTTATATCTTTATTCAAGTCTACAAAATATATAGTTGCTAATAGTATATGCCTATGATAACATTTCCTAGCTTGTTAACAATTTTACCTTTGATATTTAAGAAGTTTCTGACTACCAATTTTTAATATATATTCTTTAACTGATTTTTAAGTTTAATATACTAAAACTGTTATGTTGTTTTAGATATCCAGCTTTATCATAGTGAGACCTTAGAGCTCATGCTACGTAGATGGTCCAAGTTGGAGAAAGACTTTAAAACAAAGAATGGAAGATATGATATTAGTAAAATCCCTGACATATATGACTGTATAAAATATGATGTCCAGCATAATGGTTCCTTGAAATTAGAAAACACAATGGAATTATATAGGCTTTCAAAGGCATTAGCAGATATTGTTATCCCTCAGGTAAGTAATTCCTACATATCAATTTTCTTGTACTGTTATATAGATACTTTCAAAATGTCTATCAGTGGATAAAAGATAGTTGGTTTTTGTGTCCCAGTAAACCTATAATTTTAAAAAGGAAAGTAACTAATTATGAATTTATATTTTAAACTTTTTGTTATATTAGATCATTGTTTGATTTTTTTAATAGTTTGTAGTGACTTTTTAAAATTTAAGAATTGATACTCTTAATAATAATATGCTAACAACGAACAAGACAACTGAAAATAGGATGGGATAAATCACTTAAGTATTTATTGGGCATTTATTGTGCACCTACCAACTCTGTGCTATGGGAATGTGTGCAAAGTGGGAGAAAAAGGTAGTTGTGTACCTATATAAATTTTGGAAGTTTTTTTTACTTTATGTGGAAGTATTTTGAAAATAATATTTAGAGGCCAGGATGTAAGTAGTTATTTGTGGGGTATGGTAGAGGTGGAAGGAGGGCCTTTTCATTATAGGAGAGTAAAAATAGAGGTATAACCAAAATTCAGATAACTGAAATGTAATTAAACAGAGAATCAGATGATAATAAAGAGACAGGTGACAAGACAAGTTGAGATAAGAGATGTGTTAGAAGAAAACAGTTGCAGATGCCCTTTGGAGAAGTTTTTTCAACTCAATTACTAAAAGATCATTTGGACATTGTAAAAGGGAGATTGGAGTAAATCACACATTCCAACTGTGAACCAAAGTTAAAAAGCAGGAAAAATGAAATACAGTTGATTTTTGAACAATGTGGGTTTGAACTGTAGTGGGTCCACTTATATGCAGGTTTTTTACAATAGTAAATACTACAGTACTGCACGATCCACATATCCAGAGTTGAATCTGCCATGGATGCAGAACCACAAATAAGTTATTCTCGAATTTTCAATGGTGTGCAGGGTTGGTGCTCCTAACCTCCACGTTGTTCAAGGGTCACTGTACATGAAAAGTGTAAAGATTGTATATAAAAGTAGCCTCACTTAAAGATACTCATATATAGAAAACAGTGGGAAGGTTCCTTAATAACTAAAAATAGAGCTATTTTATGATCCAGCAATCCCACTCCCATATATCCAGAAAAGATAAAAACTCTTAATTCAGAAAGATACATGCATTCCAGTGTTCATAGCAACGCTGTTTACAATAGCCAAGACATGGAAACAACTGAAGTGCCCATCAGTGGATGATTGATTTAAGAAGATGTGGTATGTGTATGTATATATACATATATATATATATCTACACACATATACATATATATACATACACACCACATATACATACACACACACCATGGAATATTACTCAGCCATAAAAACAAAATATTGCCATTTGCAGCAACATGGATGGAGCTAGAGAGCATCGTACTAAGTGAATTAAGTCAGAGGAAGACAAATATTATATGATATCACTTGTATGTAGAATCTAAAAAATAATACAAATGAATCTATATTAAAAAGTGGAAACAGACTCATAGACATAGAAAACAAACTTATGGTTACCAAAGGGGAAAGGGAGAGGGTGAATGATAAAGAGTATGGGATACACACTGCTATACATAAAATAGATAAGCAACAAGGATTTACTGTATAGCACAGGGAACTATATTCAATATCTTGTAATAACCTATAATGGAAAATTATCTGAGAAAATATTGGATTGGCCAAAAAGTTCGTTCGGTTTTTATGTTCTAGAAAAACCCGAACGAACCTTTTGGCCAACCCAATATATAACTGAATCACTTTGCTGTACAATTGAAACCAACACAATACTGTAAATCTACTACAATTAAAACTATACTTCAGGACTTCCCTGGTGGCACAGTGGTTAAGAATCCACCTGCCAGTGGTTGAGAATCCGCCTGCCAATGCAGGGGACACGGGTTCGAGCCCTGGTCTGGGAAGATCCCACATGCCGCGGAGCAACGGGGCCTGTGAGCCACAATTACTGAGCCTGCGCGTCTGGAGCCAGTGCTCCGCAACGAGAGGCCGCGACAGTGAGAGGCCCGCGCACCGCGATGAAGAGTGGCCCCCGCTCGCCACAACTAGAGAAAGCCCTCGCACAGAAACGAAGACCCAACACAGCCACAAATAAATAAATTTAAAAAAAAAAAAAAAAAAAAAAAAGAATCCGCCTGCCAATGCAGGGGACATGAGTTTGATCCCTGGTCCGGGAAGATCCTACATGCTGAGGAGCAACTAAGCTCATGTGCCACAACTACTGAGCCTGTGCTCTAGAGCCCGCGAGCTGCAACTAGTGAGCCTGCACACCACAACTACTGAAGCCCACGTGCTCTAGAGCCCATGAGCCGCAACTACTGAAGCCCGCGTGCTCTGGGGCCTGCAAGCCACAACTACTGAGCCTGTGTTCTGCAACTACTGGAGCCGGCACGCCTAGAGCCCGTGCTCCGCAACAAGGGAAGCCACCACAATGAGAAATGCATGCACTGCAATGAAGACCCAGCGCAGCAAAAAAAAAACAAAACAAAACTATACTTCAGTGTCCTTTTCCTAATATTCACAGAATATCTAGGAAAAACTAGAGACTTTGAAAAACTGGGAATTCAGACTGCACAACTTACCTATACGTATTTCTGTACATGTTAAAGTTTAGCTTGTTCTTTCAGCATGAAAGAACAACTATTTATTTGTTTGGTCAGTATATATGATGTAGACAGTTTTAAGTATATTGTATAAATCAGTGATTTGAAAATAAATTCTCTTTAAAAGAGGATAAAAATATCTCATACTGCAAGAATATGTCTTTGGGCCTCACTATAAGAAACATAGACTTAGAAAACAAGGACTTAGTCTCTGACAACATCTTTCATTTGCTAAATAGAAGAGAAGTTTTATTCTGCAAAAGAGGTTTTATTTTACACAATAAAAAGTTGTATTTTTATAACAGATAAGATATTTTAAGATTAACATCAAAATGAACACACTAAATTCTGCAGAACTCAGTTTTAGCTACATGGTATAGATATTATAGAACTAACACTGATTTCATTATAACTCGTTCGGTAAAGTTACTAAATCAACATCCATCTTTGTTATGAAATTCAAGATAGAGAATTCATTCAAATTTTACTTACTAATAAATCTGAGAAAGAATGGTTACTCTTAATTCTGGTAAGCATGTAATTAGTTTGCATTGGAAGCATACATAAGACTGATTATTTTTCATCATTTTGGATTGCTTTGACATTATTCTAAGCTCAGTGCATCTTAGTTGTACTTATTCTTACAATGAAGATTATTTCAAAGTATACTTTTAACAGATAGGCTGTAAATATGTGACCCTCTAAAATATTTATTGTAGCTATATGCATTTTTCAAGGTAGGCTTTCAGTATATCTGAATGTTTCACCTACTCAGTGGCTAAATAAATAAACTAATGATTTATTAGCATAATCATGTCTGTGTTGTTACATGGCTTATTTAATTTAAAGCCTCTTCTTTCTCAGTTATGTATACTAAACATTCTAGAATTGGGAATGAAAAGTTTGTTTCTAAGAGTTGGGCTCAAAAGAAAACTTAAGTATTAATGAGTTTTAGATGATAATTTTTCCTACTTACATAGTGTCTGTATTTTAGGTACATTAGTTACATAGCTAAAGAAATTTCCACCATCTCCTTGTAACTTAAATTTTTATAATGAATTTTTTTAAAGCATTATAATTAGAAGAAACACTAAAGATTAGAGATGGTTAGGAAAGATTTGAGACATCATTTGTATCACTCAACTTATCTGTCATGCTCAACTATTCTCAGTCTCACTTATAGTAATTGTCTTATGATGCAATTAGGTTAGATTTTCTCAACAGTCTGAGAACTTATTTGAAGACATCTCCAATTATTTATCTTGGATAAATTATCTTTGAAGTCTTAGGGTTCTTTGGACAATATTATGCCCAAGCTTCCAGGAATCAGTCTTAGTTTTGTTCAATTCATAATTAAATTTTGGTAATTTTATAACTTTAAAAACAAAGGTCTTTTTATTATGCTTTCCTCGAGTTCCAAGATTATAAATTGAGGAGAGGACAACTTGGGATTTACCTCCCTAACTTTTTGGTTTGACATTCCTTATTGTGGCAGAAACTTGGGATTTCTTCCTTTTTAAAGAACTGTTGAATTCACTTACGTAAATATTATGCTTTGTTACTTTAGTCTCCATGGACAAGATTTAGGTATTTTCAGTCACTGAACAGATAACTCAAATTGTAAACATATTTATAGTAATTGTAATAAAGCTGTAATTTGTAATGGAAAAAATGAGAAATTTGCACGTTTACTTGACAAAGAATATTTCAAGCTTACAGACTTGATGACTTAGTCAAATAGTGTAATATTTTGACTAGATTAAGAGAGTATTGCTATCTTTGCAGGAAAAATGTATATGTGTTCTGCTATGTCTCCAAAAAATCAATTTTCACTCTTACATTGCATTAATTTTTATAGCTATGGTGTGTGAATTATGTAATTCTAATCATATGTAAGCTTAAGTATGATCAACATGATTTTTTAGTTACTTTGAGAATTAATAGTTTTAATTATGGTAGGTATTTTTGCTGTGATAAAATCAACTTTTTAGCCTCAGTGCTCAGAAAATAGCCCTGATTTACAAATGATACTTAAAAATTGGGAATTCCCTGGCGGTCCAGTGGTGTGGACTCTGTGCTTTCACTGACAAGGGCCTGGGTTCAATTACTGGTCGGGGAACTAAGATCTTGCAAGCCACACGGCGTGGCCAAAAAAAAAAAATGGTACTTAAAAATAATCACAATGGAATGTGACATCAGCATCGTGGTGGTGTGACATGCTCCCTTTGTCTCTCCCCTTCAATCTACAACAGTAAAACATGCATAACTCAACAAAGGTGCCTCTGCTCAACACACCAGCATGCCACAAAATTCCATACATCTGTATACCTGAAAGTGGCTGGACTGAAACATATAGAGGAGGTGGAACCAGGGGAACAGTACAGGCAGTACCTGTGATCCCAGGCTCCTAGCCACAGTTGGCTGAGCCTGCAGCCTCAGAGAACCCAGGAGCGGTGGCGCACACGATTCCAGCCTCTCAGCTTCAGTGGCATCCATGGCCACAAGGAACCGGGCATTAGTGACAGTGGGGCCTGCAACCCCAGCCAGGGACGTCCCTGTAGCTCTCACTACCCCCTGCAACTGCCCGTAGTGGCAGTGCCCTTGAATGCTACAATCCTGGACACAGCAGGGGTACCTGTGACCCTGGCTCCCTCCCCCACCTTATTGGTCCCCTTGTAATGGTGGAGCCTAAAACCTTTGAGACCCTGAACACCGTGGAGGTGCCTCCTCTTCCAGTGCCCTAGGCAATGACACCAGCACCACCAGCAACAACAAGGCACCAATGACCCTGGAGGCACAATAGCAACAACGAGCACACCGGGTAACAACTCTAGCAGGTGTGGTGGAGTGTCAAAAGTGTCATTTCTCAAATATGACCAAAGGCAGCTCACGTAAGAAAAACCAAAATCTTGTACTATAGTGCAACCTACTGGAAAAGAGAAAAAAGGCCTCTAAATACTAATCTGTTGAATTGTGAGAATGAAGTTTAAAAAAACACTTTACTTAAAGAAGAAAACTCTTCACACTTCAAATGTGCCAGCAGAGGAACATAAAACACCATAAAGAACCACGGTAACACAGTATCACAAAGAGAAAATGACAGTTCCCCAGAAACTGAACTTAAAGTCTTGGAATATTGCAAACTAATTGGTAGAGAATTCAAAATGGCTATCATTTAAAAAAAAAAAAAAAAGCTGTCATGAAGAAACTCAGCGAGCTTCAAGAAAACTCAGAAAGGTAGTCCAGTGAGCTCAGGAATAAAATGAGTGAATAGAAGAAATACTTTACCAAAGAGACCAAAAAAACTCTTAAAAATATGTATAGCTGATTCACTTTGTTGTAAAGCAGAACCTAACATACCATTGTAAAGCAATTATACTCCAATAAAGATATTAAAAAAAAAAAACCACACAGAAATTCTGGATCTGAAGAATTCAAGAAATAAGATGGAGAATGCATTAGAAAGTATTGGAAATAGAGCAGACTATATGGAAGAGAGAATTAGTGAGCTTGAAGATAGAATTATGGAAGTGCTACAGGTAGGAGAGGAGAGAGAATTAAGATCTAAAACAATGAGGGAATTCTTTGAGAACTGTCTGATTCTATTTGGAAGGGCAACATCAGGATGCTGGCTGTCCCAGAAGGAGAAGAGAGGGAGAAGGGAACAGAAAGTTCATTTAAAGAAATAATAACTGAGAACTTCCCAAATCTAGGGATGGAACTGGATATACAAGTTCATGAAGCTAAAAGAATTCCTAAATCCCTAAATGGTGAAAAAACTGTAACCTATCCCTCTAAGATCAGGAGCAACACAAAGATGCCCATTCTCACCATTCTTATTCAATATAGTATTGGAAGTCCTAGCCAGAATAATTAGGTAAGAAAAAGAAATAAAAGGGATCCAAATTGAAAAGGAAGAAGTTAAACTGTGACTATTGGCAATGATATGATTTTATGTTTAGAAAACCCTGAAGACTCCTCAAAAAAACTGTTAGAAGTAATAAATACAGAAAAGTTGCAGGGCATAAAATCAACATACAAAAATCTGCCGCATGTCTATACACTAACAACAAACTAACAGAAAATGAAATTAAGAAAATCCCATTTACAATCTCAACAAAAAGAATAAAGTACCTAGGAATAAATTTAAGCAAGGTAATAAGAGACTTGTGCACTAAAAACTGTAAGACATTGTTGAAAGAATTTGAAGACCCAAAGAAATGGAAAGATATCCCGTGCTCGTGGATTGGAAGAATTAACATTGTGAATGTGACCACATTACCTAAAGAAGTCTATAGATTTAATGCAATTCCTGTCAAACTCCTAGTGACATTTTTCACAGAAATAGAACAAAAAATTCTAAAATTTATATGGAACAAAAAACCCCAAATAGCCAAAGCAGTCCTAAGAAGAAAAGAACAAAGCTGGAGTTATCACACTCGCTGATTTCAAATTATACTACAAAGCTATAGTAATCAAAACAGTATGATATTGACAGAAAAGCAGACATGTAGATGTATGGAACAGAATTGAGAGCCCAGAAACAAACCCGCACATATATGGACAATTAGTTTATGATAAAGGAGCCAAGAACATACAATGGAAAAAGCATAGTGTCTTCAATATAGTATTGGGAAAACTGGACAGCCACATGCCAAAGAATGAAACTAGACCACTATATCACACCATACACAAAACTCAAAATGTATTAAAGACTAGAATGTAAGACCTGAAACCATAAAACTAAAAGAAAACATAGTATGCTCCTTGAAGTTGGTCTTAGCAATATCTTTTTGGATATGTTTCCTTGGGCAGGGAAACAGAAGCAAAAATAAACAAATGGGACTACATCAAACTAAAAAGCTCTGTACAGTAAAGTAAATCATCAACTAAACGAAAAGACAACCTACCGAATGGGAGAAGATATTTACAAATCATATATTCAATTTGGGGGTAATATCCAAAATATATGAAGAACTCATACAACTCAACAACAACAAAAAAACAGCCTGATTAAACAATGGGTAGAGGAGCTAAATATTTTTCCAAAGAAGACATACAGATTGCCAGGAGGCTCATGAAAAGATATTCAACATCACTAATTATTAGAGAAATGCAAATCAAAACCACAGTGAGAGATCACCTCAGGCCTGTTAGAATGGCTGTTATCAAAAAGGCAAGAAATAACTAGTACTGTAGAGGATGTGGAAAAAAGTGTGGTACACTGTTGGTGGGAATGTAAATTGGTGCAGCCACTATGGAAAACAGTATGGAGATTCCTCAAAAAATTAAGAGTAGAAATACCCTATGATCCAGCTATTCCACTTCTGGGTATTTATCTGAAGAATATGAAGACTCTGATTCGAATAGATACATGCACCCTGTGTTCATTGTGGCGTTCTTTACAATAGCCAAGATATGGAAAGTGCCCATTGATGAATGGATGGATGAAGAAGTAGTATATATAATACAATGGAATACATAAAAAAGATACAATCTTGCCATTTGTGGCAACATGGATGGACCTTGAGGGTGTTATGATAAATAAGTCATTCAAAGAAAAACTAATACTATATGATTTCACTCAAATGTGAAATATTAAAAAACTTTTTAAATAAATGAACAAACCAAGCAAAACAAACATGTATTTATAGAGAAAAGAGTAATAATTACCAGAAGGGAAAGGGGGTGAATTGAGTATAGGGGGTAAACTGTATGGTGATGGGTAGAAACAACTTTTGGTGTTGAGCATACTGTAGTTTATACAGAAGTCAAAATATAATGTATGCATGAGACATGTTATAAACCAATGTTACCTCAGTAAATTAAATAAATAGTAAAAGAGCGTTGATGGTATGATGGAAGATAAGAACATCTAAAGATTATATTTGTTATTAAGAGTCTTAATTGAGATGGCACACATTTATTGAAGTTTGAAGATCATTTCTTTGGTGATTGTATTATGAAATGCAGAGGATTCTTTATAATAGCATTTGCAATATAAAGTCCAATGATACTCTCATTAAATATCACCACATAATAAGCTTTCAAATATCTTCATCTGTTATTTTAATCAGTTCTTTTTATGGCAGAAATATTATAAGAGAACTTGGGTATCTAACAATTAATTATTTGGTCCTAGTTGGTTGTGGCAGCTTGCTTTTTCAGCTCTACAAAATATGTCACTGTTTTGAAGGGAAAGGTTTTTTTATTATGAAAGTAATATATCTTTGTTATAAAATTAGAAAATATAGATATAGCCAAAAAAAAAATCAGTATGCCATTACCAACTAGAGAAAAACATTTCACTGTTTTGGAAAATTCTAAAAGGCCTTTTTCCTTAAATTCATAAAATTTTTTTCATAAATTCGTATATATAACAAATGTATTCTTTGCAAAAATGGAACCAGGAAATGCATACTATTTTATAACCTGATTTTTTTTTTCTTGGCATCAAGAAATTTTTTCCAAATCAGTAAAGCTAAATATACTTCATTTTTCCTAATGGCTGAATGATGTGATGTAATAATAACTATTTAACCAATTTCTCACATTTGGAAATGTGGATTCTTTTACTTTCTTTCACTCTCCTTATACATATGTCTTCTACATACAGTTTTGTTACAGACTAGCAGTGTATGAGAGTGCCTGTTTCATTACACCTTGCTAATAACAGAAAAATTTCCTTTGATGATTTTAATTTCAACATTTTCCTTTTGTTTACACATACATACACAATTGCATACATATTTCTTTTTTTCATACCAATTTCACAGTCATCTGTGTTGGTGAGATTATTTAACCAACCAAGCTTTTGTGTTTAAGGTAAATGACCCAAGAGGTTCCATTTTCATACGTCTTCCATCTAATCAGTCAGCCTTTTCTTTATTAGGCAGTTTTGAGATTTATTATCCATACTAAAGTTTTGCCATCTGGGAAGTACCTGATAACAGGAAGTAGCCTTTAAATACAGGTATCCCAGAAGGAACTTGGAGAGAAAGAGTGTGCCTATTTCTTCCCTCTTTTCTACTCTTCCTTCTTTCCCTCTCTGTCCCTGCCTCCCTCCGCCTCCACCCCACTTTCTGCCCTCTTCCTCTTATACCCTCTCTTCCCATCTACACACACATCGCAGATTTTTTTCTTATATCAGGTCATTTTCTCATCTACCCCTTTGGACTGTAATTTTTATTATAATTATTACAATTACTATGTTTTCTTAACATTTTGGATTGTAATTCCTCATTTAATTAACTTATAATGGTTGTAGAGCTCATTAAGTTTGATAATTTCATGGCATTTTTGGCTAACCACTAGTTAAAACTTTTACAGTATTGGCCAAAGGCTTTTAAATAATTTGTTAACCTTTTTAATCTTTGACATCCAAATAGACAAAAATTTCATGGTTTCAATTTATATTTCTTTCTGTATGTTTATTGACTATTTGTTCTGTGCTTTAGTGTTTGTGCCCTTAATCCATCTTTCTTTTAGGGTTGTTTCTACATTTAAAACCTGATTGAGTTGAATACTGTTCATAAAGATTACATTCATCCATTCATCCTATCCTCTTTAGAAATTACTTTCTTTTTCATTTCCACCAAAAAAAAATTCTTCTAATTATACTCAATACTTTGGGGAATAGTGTACTTGAAGTTGCAGAAATGTAAACTAGGAACATTGTATAATGTTCAGAAGAGGCTTAATAAAAATACTTGTCGCTCACTAAAATTCTTAAATTTAGTAGTACCTTTATTGGAGTTCTTTATTATTATACCCTTTTTCTAATGTTGTGTATTTTCTGCTCAGGAATATGGTATAACTAAAGCTGAAAAACTGGAGATTGCCAAAGGCTACTGTACTCCTCTAGTTAGAAAAATTCGCTCAGATCTTCAAAGGACACAAGATGATGACACTGTAAATAAACTCCATCCTGTGTAAGAGACTGTACTGGTATTTAAGTCTATAGGCATCTGTTTTTGCATTCTTCAAATCTAATTACTTTTTAATGTTCCTATGGCTAAATCAGGAGTGTATCACTTGGCACACTGTGGAAATAAATACTACCTAGGTATTTCTAATAGTTAACTTCCAACCAAGGTTCTTTTTGGCTCCAAATTGGAGAAAAAACTGAGGCAAACAGGGAAAGGGGATCTGTGTTATCATTCACATGTGATCATCAGTGATCATCCTCATTCAGCAGTATTAACATCTGTGAGCTTCTTTAGTGCTGTGACCTCTTTCATTGTTAATAAAGGTGCTTAAATGACCTATTTACAGTGAACTTGACTAATATTAACACTTCTTTGACTAATCTCAGTGGTCCCAGTTAGTTCCAGTTATCTTCATGTTAGAGGAATAGCTGCTAAGATAACACCTCAATTGTGATTGGAAGAGTGATAGATTTGCTTACTATGTTCTTTTACTTCTAGTAAGATTAAATTCCATTTTACAAAATAATTTCATTAGTTAAGTTTTAACTGCATGGTTATGTTTTAACACTATCTGCTCCTTACTTTAGGTATTCCAGAGGTGTTCTGTCACCTGAACGTCATGTCCGTACCAGATTATATTTCACCAGTGAAAGTCATGTACATTCTTTACTGTCTATTCTTCGCTATGGTGCCTTATGTGATGTAAGTAGAATAAGTTATATAAATCTATTTAACAAATATGTGTTATTGAATTTGTAATCGAATCACTAACACCATTTTTTACTGTGCAGTTTTTAATAATTTATTATTTACCATCATTTGTCAAGGGTATACTGTATACCAAGCACTCAGCTAGATGTTGGAGATAATGACATGTTCTCTTCCCTTTGGAGAAGATCCATTTAAGCAAACAATAATACAAAATATTGTAGGTGATGTTACAGGCCAGTGGCGGTGAGGCAAAGAGAAGCTGATGAATTTGCATTATTTAGGGGTTAGAATCAATAGGACTTGGTGTTTGGTTGGACATTGTGACTCTTATTTACTGTTATGTAATGAATCATACCAAAGGTTACTGCCTTAAAACAACCACAGTCATTTTATTTTTCTCTCTCATGGTTTAAAGGCTGACTGTGATCAGGCAGTTTTGCATTGAGTCTCTCGTGAGGTTGCAGTCAGACAGTGGCTCGGGCTCAAGTCATCTCACAACTTTCTTCTCATGCCTGGTGCTTGATGCGCTGGCTGTCACGTGGGACCTTGGCTGGGGTTGTTGACAAGAATACCTACAATGGCCTCTTCCGGTGACCTGCTTCCTCAGAACATAGCAGCTGAGTTCCAAAAGTGAACTTCCTAAAAGAGCAAGGAGCAAGCACAAAGAATTTTTATGACCTAACTTATGAAGTTATGTAGTATCACTTCTGCTGAGCTTTTTTGGTGGAGGCAGTCACAGAGGTCCATCCAGGTTCAAGGGGTGGGGAATAGACCCATATTACTAGATGAGTGGAGTATCACTGTCACTTCTTATTGTAAGATGAATACTTGGGATTGGATGAATTTTGGTGGCCATATTTGGAAAACAGAGTCTATCACAGTATGTCCGTTACCCACACAATCCATATTTCTCCCTCATGCAAAATTCACGTAATCTCTCCTCCAGTATTCCCTCAGGCTTATCTATTATAGCATAAACTTGACATCCAGGATCTCATTATCTAAATCAGGTCCAGGTATGGATGGGACTCCTTGGGCAGAGCTCCTTGAGTTCTCAAGAGAACTCAGTCTCATTTCAAAGACCTGTGAACTGAAGATAGCAATTGTCTGTCCTTCATACATTCGACATACAGTGGTGGGGATAAGCATAGAATAACTGCTGTAGATAACCTTTTCAAAAGAGGGGAAAACAGAAGGTACACCATGGTCACTGGTCCATAGCAATTTTGAAATCTGCTTAGATACTTACTGCCCATTCCTTAATTAGGGCTCTGTCATACTGCCAGGGAGTTGTTTATAATGGTTCATGGCTTCATACTTTGGGTTCTTGATTGCTTCATCTAGGTCATCCTTCCTTTTCCATAAAAAGTAGCTCACATTTGCAGCTAAGTAATTTTCTTTAACCTGCTTCCTGTCCAAGGAAGTTTTGGGATCCAAAGGTCTGTTTATTTTTAGTTCAAGATGGTGTAATTTAAAAAACAAAACAAAAAGGAGTAACTTATAATCTACTTTATTAAACAGTTCACACCCACAAATCTTAAGAATAAGCCCATTTCTACATTGGGCTCCCTCTGTGTCTACTGAGGGATAGTACTCAGCAGTCCTTATTGCTTAATAGTGAGTATCTGAGAGACATGCTAGTATAATCCTGAGAAAGTCTTTGCGTCTTTGAAAGGTCTGTGAGCCTTAAATCTTTCTGAAGTCTTAGCGTTTTTACAATCACACCCATGTTTTCATGACAGATTCCTGCGTTTCTGTTCTTCCTGGAAGCCACTTTTTAACTATAGCATTTTTTGCTCTCTGGAGAGGCTAGGAATGAGAAACAGTTTTATTTCTGAACTCTGCAAGTCTTGGCTCCTTTAATTAACCATTTCCCTGTAGTTTATCTCCCTCCTCTCATAGTTCATCACAGGCAGTGAGAAGAATCTTGGTGGCCTTTTGAGAATTTTTCCTGGAATTTTTGGTAGCTAGCTCATTGAGTTCCACTGTCTACAGGCTACAGTGTTTCTACACTTTATGCCACTACATAGCAAGGGTTCTTTTTCCTATAGTTTCCAGTAACATTTTTTTTTAACCTTCCTATAGTCCCTCACCAACAACCTCCTCAGTGCCCTTGCAGGCTTTCACTAACACTCTCTTTTTGAGGCATTTTAACTTTCACCAACACTCTCCTTGAGGCCCTTTCTTTGCTTACAGGTGTGGAAGGTAAGAAAGAAAAGAGAGTCAAGAAAGGTTCCCATATTTCTAACAGGATCATCTACAAAATTACCCATCATTCACTGAAAGTAACACTTGGGGGAGTATCAGGCATTAGAAGGAAAGTAATGAGGTTAGATAGCTTGAATTTGAGGCACTAGTAGGCTAGTCAAGTGAAGATGACCAGTAGTATGTTTATATGTAAGGCTAGAGGTTTGGGTTAAAGGTACAGAGTTGGGAAGCCAACATATTAATGATGGCTGAGGCAGTGGCTATTAATAAGATTCCCAGGAAGTTTGTATTTGAAAAAATTTTAAAAATGATGTTTTAGAGATTGGCAGTGGAAGTGATAACCAGACAGACTTAGAAATTTTAATATCCCCTTTCTTCCTCAGTACACTCAAACCACAGATTATCTAGAATACAGTGTCACTTCTATTATATATCAAAAATATCTTTTCAGCCATCTCCAAACTAGCAAAAAATAAGAATTAAAAAACTTTTTCTATGTATATATTGGCATATACATTTATGCACATCTATTAAAAAAAAATCTTTAAAAGAAAATGAATTCAACTTTGTTTTCTTTTGTACTTTTTAAAATAAAGGGCAGTGAAATGTATGAAGATTTGGTGTATGTCTCCTGATTCTTAATTTCTCTTATCATTGGGCCTTGATGAATAGTTATTATCAGAGTTACCCTAAGACTATGTAAGTGTTCTGTTCCCATCAAATTTTCCAATTCATATGTTCTTTTCTCTTGTTTTTATTTCTTTTTTATTCCTTAATAGAATAGCAAAGTGGCATCCCTCACATACATATGAGGATTAGTGGAGCTTTAATAAAAGAAATAGAGAAAAAAAATGACCCTTAATTAGCAAGGCAAGAGCTTATATATCCATTAGTAATGATGGAATTGTTTTAGGGGAGGAGAGATACATCTCTTATGTGGTCACCTTTTAACTTTATTGCACTTATTTATAAGGTAGAAAGAACATAGAAGATGTAAGAATGGAGAGAAAGCCTATAATTGGAGCATAATAGTGAGTGATGGATAAAATTGTAACAGATAAGTTTGGAGAGGCATGCCTTGAGGATTCTAAGAGGATTGGGAAGCCATTAAAAGGTTTTAAGCAGGGAAGTGAATGGCTTTGGTTGCTGTGTAGACAATAGATAGAAGTAGATATGAGGAAACCATTTAGGGAGCTATCACAGTGATCGAAAGAAAGATGATGTAGTTTAGACTTAGGGTGGTGGCAGTAGAATGAAAGCTTGTTGAGTATATATTGCATTCAGCTACATTTCTAAAACAAAAGCTGAACAACTCCATTCTCATAAAAATCTGGGGTTTAAAAAAATTACATGTGCTTACTAAAGTGAAAATTAAGATCTATACCAAAATGATGTCCTGTTTTCTAATTTTAAAACTTTTAAAAATTTATTTGAACTATAATTAATTATCCCAACTCATATTATCCTAATAAGAGCCTGTAGCTAATATACTTAAAACCTTGTTTGGTCTCTTCCCAGTTGAAATTTTTCATTTTTCAATGTAGACTTGGTAAAATCTATCTCTCCATAATAGACTTTTAAAAAGGTTTGTTAAGGAAATAAGATTATAAACAAGATTTCAAGGAATATATTTAATGATCCTTAATTGTTAAAAAAAAGATTTTTATGAATTCTTGCATATTACTTGTATTCAGGAAGATGCTACAAAATATGTAATTTAATTTGTTCATTACAGCAGACCTAGCAAAGTCTGTAACTGCACCACTGAATTAGATATTAGATGGTGTCCTTATTAATAATGCCATATCACAGAGTCTAATAGATCTTTTCAATCTTGAAAAATTTTAGTATTTAATTAAAACCCATCACTTATAATAATTCACACCTAGTGAAACTCAGTAATGCTATGCTAATTTATGTTTTTCCTATCAATTTTGAAAAAAAAAGTATATACATCTTTGCACACATCCCCTCCTCAAACACAGACATAGACATACACACACAAACACACACAGATGGAGTTTGTACTCTGGAGTGTTGCTTAAGTTGGGAGCAACTGCTCTAGAGCATTTAGAGGTATGAATAGCCATATGTTGAAATAAAGCTAAGAATACATGTAATTACACAAATTACATGATGTGGCTTTAACTTTACTTTTCCAAAAACTTCAGAAGTGGAATGCTTCCTCAGAGATATATAATGTCTAAATTTAAGGAGGAAATATGTGCTGAATTTTAAAAAAATAGGTAATCAGCATGTGGTCTTGAGTTTGGGCTTTTGCATTCAAATTTTATTTTTTTAAAACAAAGCATATTCCATACTAAATTCCAAAATATTGTGTATCTTACTGTATACAAAAAAATTGTTGGATGCTTTTCTGTATTTGTAATATTTATGACATAAAATGAAGGCTATTATCTCTCATGTACATAAGGTCTAAGTGGACCCTGTTGACTATTGACTGTAGAGTTTGAACTTTGAATAGTTTTGCCTTTTCAGATATAATTTTCTACTTTGAATGCTTGTAATACATGTTCTCTAAGATCCCTTTCAGTTCTGATGCTCTTTAATTACATGTTTAAAGACCATTGATTCTCTAAATGCAGGTGGGGTGGTGAAGGAGATGGTTTTAAGAATCTGCCTATGCCTCCTCCTGCTGATTGTTTTAAAATATCTCTATAGTGTTAATGAGGGATATTTACTACTTTTATGCGATAGTATTCTGTTTATGAAGCATGACACTATATTAGTTACTTTGGGACTTAAGGTTAACAACTGCCCCTTACCCTTAGAATTCAGTTATAGGTATCATATTTCAAGAGATTCTTTATTTTTACTTTGAGTTATTTTTTTTAAAAAAATTACCACTGAAGTGTCTAATACTACCGCTTAGAGATTTTAAAACTAATTTATTTAAGCTTAAGTAATTTATTGAGATTTAAATGAGTGGAGTTATTTTGAAAGACTGTGTGTATAAGTATTCACCTCATTTGTGTGGTATCAATCAGGATTAAACAAATTACCATAATGAAAATAAAGTGGTTTTAAAGTAACATAATATGAGAAAATGCTTACCATTTACCTTTTGTTCAGGAATCAAAGGATGAACAGTGGAAACGAGCTATGGATTATTTAAATATTGTCAATGAACTCAACTACATGACTCAGATTGTTATCATGCTTTACGAGGATCCTAACAAGGTAACAGAGTCTTGATTTGCATGTGTTACCAGAGGTAAATAAATAATTCGAAGTTTCTCATTTTGAAAGTGTTCTGTAATATTTTTTAGGATCTTTCCTCTGAGGAACGCTTTCATGTTGAATTACATTTTAGTCCAGGAGCCAAAGGATGTGAAGAAGACAAAAATTTACCATCTGGCTATGGATATAGACCAGCTTCAAGGGAGGTAATGAAGATGAAATTTTCATTGCTTAGTTACTATAGTTCTAAATATAAATGAGGTTTCTTTAAGAATTTTCTATTATGTACTATAATTCTTATCTCAACTATGTAGCAAGATGGTTTAAATTTCTTGAAGTATGATTTGGGTAGACAACATTTTTATGCATATTAGAATTTTATATTTTATCTTTTCTCTAGATTTTTTGGATTTTTAAGATCAGTACTTAGAATGGATAACTATAATTTTTTTTTTTATAACTTTTATTTATTTATTTATTTATTTATTTTTGGCTGTGTTGGGTCTTCGTTTCTGTGCGAGGGCTTTCTCTAGTTGCGGCAAGTGGGGGCCACTCTTCATCGCGGTGCGCGGGCCTCTCACTATCGCGGCCTCTTTTGTTGCGGAGCACAGGCTCCAGACGCGCAGGCTCAGTAGTTGTGGCTCACGGGCCCAGTTGCTCCGTGGCATGTGGGATCTTCCCAGACCAGGGCTCGAACCTGTGTCCCCTGCATTGGCAGGCAGATTCTCAACCACTGCGCCACCAGGGAAGCCCTATAATTTTTGTTTTTGTCCCCAGGTCCTACTTGAGGACTAGTCCATTCTTTACTGTGCTAAGCACTTGTTATGAATTACTGCATTTTAATTTTTAACCTTACAAAAGTTAAATATGTACTCAGCTTTAAACTTTTTTTACTAAACTATAATACATATTCGTAAACATACCTAAATCATAAGTGTGTAGTTTAATGATATATCACAAAATGAACACAATTGTAAAACAACTAGCCAGGTTATAGATAGAATATCATTCTAGAAGAACCAGTTGTGCCCCCTCTGTCTCACAACCTCCCTGCCTTCTCCCCAAAGTTACCTACTATCATGACTTTTGGCACCATAGATTAATTTTGTCTATTTTTGGACTTTATGATCACAAATGAAATCACAAAATATGTGCTTTTTTGGGGCGGAGAGTGGGTTTGGCTTCTTTCATTATGTGTTTGAGATTCATCTGTTCTTCATTTTTGTTGCCTTGTAGGATTACATTAAATAAATATGGTGCAGTTTATTAATCCATTTCACTATGATGATCATTTGATTTGTTTCCAGTTCAAGGTTTGAAGATGGATGCTTTTATGAAGATTCTTGTTCAGGTCTTTTTCTGAACATACGTACACATTTCTTTTGGATATATATGTAGGTGTAAAATTGCCGGGTTATAGGGTATGCATATGTTCAACTTTTTAAAATACAGTTAAATAACTTTCCAAAGATACTACCATATCTTTATCAGCACTTGGTATGATTAGTGTTTTTAATATAGCTATTTTGGGGACTATGTAGTGATATCTTGTTGTGGCTTAAATTTACATTACCCTCACGACCAATAAGGATTAGTACCTTTTCTTATATTCATTGGTCATTTGAATATGCTTTTTGTGAAGTGCTGCTGGCTAGGACTAGTGTGGTGTTGAGTAGAAGTGTTGATACTAAGCATCCTTAGTATCATCTTGTGCATTCCCAAACTAAAGCAAAAGGTCATGTTTCAAAGTGAACTTTTTGGAATTTTGATTGAAATTACATAAACTCTGCAGATCAGTGTTGAGAGAAATAACACTTTTACAGAATTGAATCTTCTAGTCCAAGGACTTGGTATACAGCTCTGAATTTAGTGAGCTATTCTTTATATGTTCTTGATAAAATTAAGACTTTTTTTAATGTCTTGTATTTACTTTGTCAGAGTAATTCCTAAATTCTTTATGTTATCATAAATGGCTTATTTCAAGTTCATTTTCTGTTTGCTATTTTCATATTGAATTTTAACTCATTTTTATATAGAGATTTTACAACTAACAACCTTACTGCATGCTGTTTATTCATTCTAATAATTTATCCATAGAGTCATTTGAATTTTTTATGTATATGATCGTATCTGTGAATGATGACAAATGTCCAGCAAAATATTGAATAGATTTAGTGATGGTGGGCACTCTTGTCTTTCAGTGATTTATTAATTGTGATGATTGTTTCAAGTTTTTAGATATCCCTTACCTGGTTGAAGAAGTTTATCTTTATTTTCTATACCCCTTAGTTTGATGAAGGTTTTTATGTACTTCTGCTTGGCTTCTTTTAGCTAATGTACGTTCATAAGATTCATTGATGTAATTAGTTTTAGTTTGCCCATTCTTAGTGTTTTAAAATATGTATTTTAGTGTAATTTACCCAATTTATCCGTCCTGTTTATTTATTTTTAAATTTATTTATTTTATTTATTTATTTTTGGCTGCATTGGGTCTTCGTTGCTGTGCGCGGGCTTTCTCTAGTTGTGGCGAGCATGGGTGACTCTTGGTTGAGGTGTGTGGGCTTCTCACTGTGGTGGCTTCTCTTGTTGTGGAGCATGGGCTCTAGACGTGTGGGCTTCAGTAGTTGTGGCATGCGGGCTCAGTAGTTGTGGCTTGCGGGCTCTAGAGCGCAGGCTCAGTAGTTGTGGCACACGGGCTTAGTTGCTCTGCGGCATGTGGTATCTTCCCGGACCAGGGCTCGAACCTGTGTCCCCTGCATTGGCAGGCAGATTCTTAACCACTGCGCCACCAGGGAAGCCCTACCCGTTCTATTTAGATGGATATTTAGTGTAACTTTTTAAAACATATCTGTTTTCTGTACTATACTGTGAGAGTCTTATAATTTGAGACAGTATCTTATTCATCTGTGTCTTGGCATATGGTACATACTAACTAAATATTCAGTGAGTCATCAAATGGTTGTTATTTAAGTATGCAGTCATCACATTTGTTGGAAATATTTGGCATAGAGTTTGAATTTTCTAAAATTTATAACTTCAGATACTGTTTCAGTTTGTGGTTGAGTTGATGGCATTACTGGTAACAAAACTGATCTCTTTTTTCTTACTGTCATTTATTATTATTGCTTATTTATTTGGGCATTGGATGAAATTTAATTAAGTACTTTGTTTTATATGGCTTTTTATTGTCGTTTTATGGTTTAATTTATCCAAAGAGTATGTATTTCTTGAAGTCGGGAACTCTATCATCTGTCTTACAATATCCAGAATAATACTAGGCTGTCATAAGAATTCAATTATTAATTCACTTGAATAAACAAACTTGTATATGTACTGCAAGTGACTACACCAGTTGGTGGTTGAATTTGTTCATCTGAAGAGATTGATTTGTTTTATCTGAATTTTATTATGTTATATTCTTTCTGCACAGAATGAAGGCAGGAGATCTTTTAAAATTGATAGTGATGATGAGCCACATACTTCTAAGAAAGATGAGGTTGATCGAGCTGTGATATTGTTTAAACCTATGGTATCAGAGCCAATTCATATACACAGGAAGTCTCCACTTCCAAGATCTAGGAAGATGGCTGCAAATGAAGTAAGTATATATCAGAGCATGTCTTTTATTAAGTAAACTAACTATATTTTAATAAAACAGAAAAGAAAATACAGCTTTAATTATCAAGCTTGGGAACCTAACAGATTTTTAATTGTCAACTTTATTTTTCAAATAAATTTTTTAAAATATAGAGGCAGTTAGAAAATACAAAGATTAATTTTAGAATTTGGAGCTTTATAGTTTTCATAGCAAAGTTGAATAGAAATAGTAAAATAAGACCTTTCGAAGACTTGATCCATTATTTTCTTGTCACTTTAAGTTATTCTAATAAAGAACTTTTTTAGAAGTCTGATTTAATGGATCAGGAATAATTTTTGGTTAAAAGTAGTGAGGAATTGCCAGAGATGCTTCAGCAACAACTGATTCCAATGACACTGTAGATTAAGATGTGAAATTCTGAATTGTTAACCTGATTGCAAAAGTCAGTATAGGAATTTGAAAATTTGATGCTATGGTTGAAAAATTTACCTTTGTATTAAGGTCTATAATGAAATAACTTAGGCTAATTCTTATGCTCACTAACAAAATAACATTTAAATAACTACTAAAATAACATTTAAAAGGAAAGTTGAGCAGTTGGAATAAAGTTTAAGTAAATCTTTAACATCTGTATACATTTTTATACTCTGAATACCTTCTTTTTGGTTTATTTATATTCTCTGTAGGATGATTCCCCCAGCACTGATTTGAGATCAGTGCTTATAAATGTTTTCTAAATGCTCAAGTAAAAGTATAAGATAGGAAGAACCATCAACTTTTAATTAGAAAAATATTTTTTGTTGATGATTAAATATGCCAATCTTAAGAGTTAGGTATAACATCTAGCAGTTGGTGAGTAAGAACATAAACCAACAAATGAGAATTATGCTCATTTCTATAGCCCCAAATTATCCAAACGAATGTGCTTTTGATTCTCAAATTTCAAATGTATGTGTCCCAATTTGACAATTATGTATAGGAAAAACATCTCAATAAAATAGATTGTTGTAGTTTTACAATGGAAAATGTATACTAGTTAGGGTTCCCGTGAATGGGATATTTTAAGTTAATTATGGGTTGGCCAAAAAGTTCTTTCCGGTTTTTCCGTGCGCTCTTTCGGCCAACCCAATATAAAAGAGGATGATTAACAATCGTAGAATTTGGAATTATTTGTTCTATTATAGCTTAATTTAAGAATGAGAAATCTGGGGTTATGTTCAGTTATCTTTAATTTCAGAAAATTGGGAAATGACATTTATTAATGTAACCTAAAATACCATTTGTGTGAGGGCAGTGATTTTGGTGTTGTTGAACAAAGCAATCTGCAATTCATCAGACTGTTCAGAATTTCACCATTAAACCTTTTTCTGAACTCCAGAAGAAGTCTGTAACACTGATACAGTCAAACGTATTCTGAGTCTTCATTTTGCACCTCATCTGTATTTGTGAAATCTTCAACAAAATCACTGCCCTTTGTTAACTCTTAAAGCGCAGAACACATTTATAAACCTTTTTCTCGTAAATACTTAAATAGTTGCTTTCAAGAGATTATTTCTATGCCATGCTAAACTTTTACTTCTATAAGGTAAATTATTCAAGTAAAACCTTGAAGACTTTTTCCAGCGTCCATCATCTCCATGGATATCAGAAGTTTGTACTTCCAAAAGACATACAGAGAAAAAGACTATTCTCTTCATTTTGTGCAAGTAGATTTTACTCTGTCCTCACTGTCTGAAACCTGAACATGCAAACATGTAAAATGAGAATGTTTGCTGCATGTTTTGCCTACTGAACTCTATAAATAATCTTTGGAGGGGGTAAATAAATAGATAGCTTGAAAGTGTAAACAAGTGCAATTTGAATCCTCCATCTTATGATCTCTAATTTTTTTTGTCTGGCAGACAGATTTCCTTTCATACATATATACAATGAAGTCTCTTTAACCCTTTGCAGGATTCTTTAGTGCTTTGGGTTGAAAAGTTTGCCCAGTATAGCATAAAACCTCTTGAATATCATATTTTTAACATTGCTAAGATAAAAAATTGTTAAAATCTTTCCAGTTCTAAGAGGGAAGCGACAACTATTAAGCAGTATAAATATTTTGTATATTTAAGATAGTAATGTAATTCTCATAATCATTATTACTCACAATTAGATTTATAAGTGATTCCTATCAATTTCTCAAATATTAAAATATTTGGCTCCCAAATTACTGTTTAATAGTTTTTTAAAAATTGATAAACAAATGCAAACAAACTGTATTTTTTTTTCTTTCTGATCATTTGGCTCTGTTGTATCTAACTTTGCATGCTCTGCTTTTTTTTTTTTTTTTTTTTTTTTGCCCCTTTCTCACTTCCAGGAAGAGAGCCCCCTGAGTGTGTCTAGCCCAGAGGGTACTGGTACCTGGCTGCATTACACCAGTGGTGTGGGTACTGGGCGTCGAAGACGCAGATCAGGGGAACAAATCACTTCTTCCCCTGTCTCCCCCAAATCATTGGCTTTCACATCCAGTATTTTTGGCTCATGGCAACAGGTTTTTAAACTTTACTTCATTAAACATTTTTCCTCCCCGCATTCAGAGCAACAAACAGCTGTCTTTGAGGACATCTAATCCCTTATATTTTACATCAGAGTAAATCCTTCTGTTTTTAAATTTTGAATTCACTTAAAAATGCTTGTAATGTCTCACAATATTTGAGGGAAAGAAACCGCTTACATTGCATGTGTTTAACATTTTTACTGGGGGGGTTTTAAATATCCAGGATTTTAAAATTAGTCAATAAATTTTATACTCCTGGAACTTTAGCTTGTTAATTAAAATTTTTTAAATGTAAAGAAATCTTTTTTTGACTTATTTATTCTTTAAAATATTCAGAAATGAAATTACATAATTTTATGGTAAGAAAATTTAATAACCTTTTCCCCCCATAATTGAAAAATAGATTCCATTTGGAATTTGCTGAGAATGTAAACATTTTTTTAAATATCAAAATTTATGTGGCCCTGTGTTAATTAGCAGGATACATCTAATACTGATGGTTCTCTCCCTCGCTTTCTATTATCTGGAAGTATCTAATAATTACATACAGTATGGGGTTTTTTTAGTTGTATAATAAATATCTTAATGCTCTCTTTAAGATAAAAGGGGACAATGTATATGTGCCCATCAACAATATGCCCCAACAAAAGGGGTCAAAATAAAATTACTTCAGAAGGACTTTTTGTGATGACATTTGGAAACTTAAAATACTATGGGTTTTTTTGGTTTTCTGTTTTTTCACAATGGAAGGTCTGCTCTTACACGTGACTTTTCCAAGAATTTCAGCAATTTCCTTTTGGAAATATAATGCATTGATTATAGGAAAAGGGATTATGGTATCCATTAAGGCTGTGAATATTTAAAGGTTACTCTGATAAAGCCTGTGCATGGATCAGTAATTGTATGGTGATCTCAACAGTCTGTCTGTCCTTTCTTTTGTTTGTGATTGTTTTTTCCCCCTTCAAATACAGGAGCCGTTTAAGAGTGGGCATTTGGCTTCTTTTAAGAGAGAGTGAAATTTTATCAGTCTATTAACTGTTTCTTTTCATCTGTCTTGTTTCATACATGATATTTAATTCTGAATGCCTGCTTCGCACCACTTCATTGCAAGGACCTCATATGAAATGGACTCCCTTCAGAAGGGGATCTTGCATGATCTTTCATAATTTGTGTATTTCTACTAATATTTATCATACAGCTTATTAACCTTTGTCTGTCTGGAACAGGCTGCAAATGAAGTATGGACTTTTTAATTTATGTTACTGTTTTAGTTCATTTATTTTGCTTTCCTTGTGCAGGTTGTATCTGAAAATGCTAATTACTTGCGAACACCAAGAACTCTTGTAGAACAGAAGCAGAACCCTACTGTAGGTATGTGGTCTAAAGGAAGTTGTATTCCAAACCTTAAACTCACTATTTTGCACACATGTAAAACTCTTCAGAGGTGAAAGCGTGACCAAATGCTATGCTTTAGTTTTTATTTAACATACACTAATTCAGAAATGTTGAGTCATAAAGCTCAAAATATAAAGTTTTGATGAAATAAATACGAAATAGCATTAATTTTGTTTCATAACCCTTTTGAATGCCCATAATGTAAACTACTTAGTCTAATTGCCAGTGCTTATTTTTAATCTTGTATTCTGTAAGTTAAAATCCCAACATGTTTTAATTTAGGAAGGAAACTTCATTTTTCCCAGCTGATAAAGATGAAAATATGCTATTGCATACAAAAAGAATCTACTATTCTGATTAAAAAATTTTTTAAGTGGGGAGTGTTTCAAACCCTATCTGGGTATATTAATTATCTTTTTGGTTTTGGTCATCTCTTAAGGAAAGCCAAAGCAAAACTAATGTACAGTGACAATGTTAATTCTTTATTGACCTATAGAACATAATTGTTTCTTTGCTAACACTCAAGCAAAGCAACATTGAAAAAGACCTTTCTAAACTTATTTTAGTTTTAAGCTCATGATAGATAAACTACATGAGATAATGACATATTATTTTCTGTAAATAGTTGTCTAAATCAGTTTAATAACAGCATAAATAAATTTCATTATGTTTCGACTATGTATGTACTATGATCTCTATACTAAGTTTATGAACTGTCCATTGATGCCTACATACTTGAAAAATCTCTCTTTAATTACATATATGTTAATTTGATACCTTTTGATATTCCCACAGTGTCTTGCCATATACACACACACGTATGTGTGTGTGTGTGTGTGTGTGTATATATATATATATATATATATATATATATATATATATATATATATTACTCCTTTCTTTATGTATCATAATGTATCTGATAAAAATTTACTTAATCCTTACCCAGTGGTAAAAGTTTTACTTGGGTATAAAGACTTTTACTACAAGTTCAGCATCAAATTGGGGTCTTATTAATTAAGATCTTAAATCATTTGAGTATTAGGAATTTAGAGTGATTTAGGCCTGAATGACCACTTAAAAGGAATTGTTTCACCTGGTCTTCTCACAAATTTCATAATAGATATTGATAACTCAAATTCAAGGGCATCAGGAAAGCTTCTTCATTTACAGATATACATTCAAAAATATTGATTTAGTATGATTTAATTTATGCTAGGAGAAGTTTTTTTATATGGCCTGCTCATGCAAATTGATTGACAGAATTCCTTATCATCCTAAATTAATTTTTATGATAGCGTTTTTTAAAATATGTATATATCTAATTACTGTGTGGGCATATTATTTTCCTCAAAGAACATTTTCCCCAGTGTAAAATGCCTCCATTTGTACATACGATAAATGGTGGTGGTGATTGTATTAAGTTGACATTAAAAGTGAATTGTGAGCCTGTTCAGGACACTGCCAAATATGTGTGGTAAGAGCCATGTTATTGCATGCTGCATGAATTCCCAATGTGAATAGAAGAACACCCGTTGTTGTATGTATTTTCTCTAACTCCCATCAGGGTCTCACTGTGCGGGCCTGTTTAGCACCTCGGTGCTCGGGGGTTCTTCAAGCGCACCTAACCTACAGGATTATGCTCGTACTCATCGTAAAAAGCTGACCTCTTCTGGCTGCATAGATGGTATGTGCACACATGCACACACAGATTCATACCTACACCCATGCACACACCCATGAGCATACGATATTTCTCAAAGGCAAGCCTAAGGCCACTGACTGATGCAAGTGGAATCCTAGCACCCTTTGCCTAAGTGACTATCAGTGCTCTGTTATTCACTACTTGGGTCCATGTTTCATCAAACAGTTAATTGTAGTTAGACTTAACAGTACTTGTTCAGTGAGTATTTCACTGAAATATGAAATTTAGAACTACATCATGTGTATTCTTCTTTTAAATAGTTGATAAGCCATATTATAAAGAGTAAATCTTTCTTTGATCTTTTAAACGTTTGTTCATTATTAAACCTTATTTTATTTACTAGTATTGATCTAAATAAATAAAGTGAATGGAATGTTTATAAGTAGAAGAAAATATCATATTGGCAATATTTTTATAAGAATAAACATAAGATGAGAATATTTTAGGACCCCTAGTAGAAGGAAATCCTCTCATTATTGTTAATACACCTTAAATTATAGTATTCAGAACATCTCTTGAGGCTCACAGAAGCTTGCCCCTTTTGTTAATAGGAGTGTTTATTAGTCCTTTCTGAATTAGCTTTATTTGAAACTTTTTCTCATGTATCCACAAATTTATTTTACTCAGTAAAACATGGCTTTCCCAGAATTGCCAGCTCATCCTGCTTTTCTTTCTTTTGTATATTTCATTAAACACTTTGCCTCTGTCATCAAGCCATTTACTTCTTTTAACCAGTTTTTGGCTTATTTCCCTCTCTCATTGTCCCTTCTGCATGTCACCTAATTCTAACCTCCTTATATATTTGTTTTTCCTCCTCTTTTTTTAAGTGTCCTTCTTTTGGTAGCTGTTACGAATTTCAGGTACCTGTTTTTCTCTTTCTCAGACGCCACACGTGGTTCTGCTGTTAAAAGGTTTTCTATCTCATTTGCTCGACACCCAACCAATGGTACGTTTTCCTTTTATTTTAAAAGATAATCCCCTGCTTCATCCTTTTTTATTTTTCTTCTGTTTCAAAATATGTGGGGTATACAGTATCATTCTTTTCTCAGTCCTTAATTTCAATTGGCATACAATTCTAACTTATTATTCACCCAAAATATTGATACTGTCTAGCTCCCTTTTTCATCTGTAATTTACACAATAATTTAGCACTACTCATCAAACTTTTAAATGACCACAATGATGATGAGTTTTAATACTTAATTAGCACCTAAAAATTCCTTCTGATTTCTCAAGTGATCAATCTACGTAATTTAAAAAATACAATTAGTATTATTTATTTTCTTTTTAATTCTTAATAATTTTAATGTGTTTTTCTTCCTAATTTATTTTCTTTTTTTTTGAATTTTTGAATTTTATTTTATTTTTTTATACAGCAGGTTCTTATTAGTTATCTATTTTATACATATTGTTGTATATAGGTCACTCCCAATCTTCCAATTCTCCCAACCATGATCACATGGTTGTTTCACTGAGCTATTTAACAAAAATACAGAATCACAGTTGTCAAATAGCCAAATGAGATGTGTCTTTGCAAACTTCTTGGGAACTAGGGGATGCAGGTTTCACTGTGTAACATTATTTATCCCTGGCTGTCTAAAGCAAAACCCAACTTGGTCTGGAGCACTCTGAAAACTTCATTCAGCATTCACTTTGTCCTCATGTGGCAATATGGTTTGCAGCTGTCAAGCAACCAATTTTGGGGGGGTACCATTGCTTTTTGTTAGAATTGGGAGGGCTCCTGATAGGAAGAAGACTAGGCTAAAAATCTAGACAACCAGTTCAATTAAATTCAGTTTTTGAGGCTGAACAGGAAGGTTTTGTGGCCATTATTTATAAGCTGAATTTTGCACTATTACAGCTTTCTTACATAGAGATTTTTTCATGTGGGACAAGAGGGAATATTTACTAATCATTTTTAAATAACTCAGAATCAAAGAATTTAAAAGAAAACATACACATTTTTGCTTTTATTCGGAATGAAGTTGTTTTTATCCATGCAATTTTTTTTTCTTTTTCTTTTTAATTGCAAGTAAGTCTTTCAAAAACTCAAGTCAGGTCTTTCAGAAACTATTATGAAGCTCAAGGATTGAACACAAGTTTATAGCCATTCTTCTCCTTCTGGATCCTTTAACAGCACACCTGAGTTAACAGTGCACTAATACTTCTTGAAGGTGGAGTAAGAAGATCTAATCCTCAACAAGTGAAAATTTAGCCTTAAAGCTAAATGTGCTTTCCCTTCATTGTAGCTGTTTAAATGCTACTTTTTGAAGAAAAAGATCCTTATTTGATACAGCTGCAGCTTCTAAAGAACCCACATGCATAAGAACTTCTTAGAAGAAAAACTGAAGTCACAAGAAAAACCAAAGTCACAAGAAAACCGGAGTCACAAAATTCTAAAGAAGAGACATTGAAGCTTTAAGACTGACTATAGTTTTTGTACAAAATGCTTATGTGTTTATAGCCAGTATTGCAAGTTTTATATAGGAGAAATCTTTGTTTACTGAAGCTTAAAAAAAAAAAAGCTTTTGTTAAGTTTAACAGAAAATAGAGTAATTTTATATTCTTTTGGTTTAGACTTTTTAAAAAATGTGGATTTTCCACACATTGTGTGACTTGATGCATATAAAATGCATCCCTTTCAATTCTATAAATATTTCTTATGGGTTTCAAATTTTCTTTTTTATGCTGTGTTGTCTTATCTGTCCTATGAGTTGTCATTTGACTCTTTCTTTTTATTTTCCTTAACTTTCATGTTTTTTCCATCTTAACACATATTATGGACTTACCCCTCCCCTTCATCTTTAGTTCAAAGAACATGGTGAAACAAGTATCTTCTGACAGTGCTTTACCTTACTTTCTGGGCCTCTGTGCAGAACACCTACACCTCTATAGGTGCTGGTCCGTTTCCTCTGTGGAATTTCTAGGCTCCAGTGGTATGTTTTTATAGCTTCTAAACATGACAGCAGGGTGGCTTTTTAAACTGCTGCGCTAACCCTTTCACTGTGCATTAAAGAAAAAGTTTACTAAGGATAGATGGAAAAAGATGTAGTCCAAAGGGACTTGATTATATTGTCATTTGCCTGTTATAAAATCTAACAGGCAAGTGCAAGAAAATAGTTGTTACAAAAGACTTATAAACATTCTGAGGAAAGGATAAAAAAGCCACAGTATTAAGTTTAGCATAATGCAAGGAAAGGGTTTGCGCTTATTTGCATGAATCTTGTACTTTTAAAGAAATGTAGTACTTGTGGAAGCCTAATTTCTTTAGTGCTTAACGTAGGTGCTTTAGCTGCTATTATGGTATTATAGTTTTGTTTTGTTTTAAGTATATGTAATGTTCTGTCATGCTTTGGTTTGCACCTGAAAATCAAACATACCAGTTTTGTTAATCAAAGGATTTGTTGTTTTCATTGAAAGATTAGATTCTCTTTTAACCAGAGTTTCCCTATTGCAACTAAGAATTAGACAGTTCTTGGGTCAGTATTTTCTCCCAAAATTAAATAAATATCAGTCAGTGTTAAAATGAGCACATGCCTGTTGAAGCAGAGAGTTTTCCAGTCTATTTGAGTTTAATTAATTTTTACTTTTAAGTTAAGAATATTAGACTTTATGTAGAAACTAAACATTAAAAGTATTTCTTTTGGAGGAAAACTAGTTTAAATTTTTGAAAAAGTACATGCAGAAAGACTTGTTATTTTAGTTGTATATGAAAGCAATTTTAAAATCCATTCAGTTGAATAAAGTTTAAATAAATAGGCAATATTTATAAAAAGTGAATAACCTATGTCCTATTTGTTTAAAAAAACTGTATATTTAAGTGCTTTTGTTTCACTGATGGTATTAATACATATCTGCATGGTTTGTTTCATGAAATTTTTGTATTTCTGTGCCATTGTTGGATGCAAACATATTTGTATTTTGTATTGCTTTTTACTTGGCCTGACTTCACCCAGCTAGCAATTTCCAACAATAGAATTGTTGTGTTAATTCAATAAAGGTAGGTGAAATATGTTTTGGAATTTTAATTTCAGCGTAAATGAATGGATGTTATTTTGGGGTCACACTAGAGAGTATCATTGGCCTTGTTATGACTAGAAAGGTATTTAAAATCAGTCTTCACAAGTAATCGCTTAATTGTTTTTCAACAAGAAGTTACCTTTAGCATTCTGGCATCAGGGACACATTATGGCATCAGCTTATTCACCTATCAAATAGACCTGATTCTAAAAAGTAAAAACTGAAAAACCTGTATTTTTTTCTGTTTATTATTCCCTCAGGTTTTTTTCTTTAAGTATTATTCTTAGATTTTACCAAAATACAGAATGAAATTGTGTGCATGCTGTAGTATGTGGTTACATTTAAAATGAAATCTTTGTCACATCTTGATCCAACCCCATACGGCATAGCATCTGGTGTCATGACTTCAGCGATCTCGTGTGTTTGCATGTGATAGATTGAAAAGACCTAAACTGTCTAGTTCTAAGCAGTGTCTTCTTCCTTTTTAATTAATGATTTTTAAAATATCCAACTCTTGTTTTTGTTTTTGTTTTTGTTTTTTCCCCCTCAGGCTTTGAATTGTATTCGATGGTGCCATCTATTTGTCCTCTAGAAACTCTTCACAATGCCCTGTCTTTAAAGCAGGTGGATGAATTTCTTGCTTCCATTGCTTCTCCATCAAGTGAAGTTCCACAGAAGACCCCTGAAATTTGTAGGAAAATTATTATTATTATTTGATTTTTAGGCAATAGAGATTATCTGAATATAAAAATAATTATAAAAACATAAATTCAATAGTGATAGTAAATAGAATTTTAGGAGAGAAAGAGAAGAACATTATTTAGAATTCTTTGGTGTGATATGCAATGTAGCAGGCTGTTGTCTTGACTCTTCCGCAAAGACTTTTTTTTTTTTTTTTTTTTACAGAAAGGGGGGGAAAAATCTAAGACCCAGCAATAAAATCAGCAACATGTAATATAGAGTCTTGGTCTTATTTTCACATTCCTATTGTATGTCATTTTATAATAAGCTTTTTAAAAATGACAAAACATCAGTCTATATTAACCTACACATGCCACATGCCCATCCCTTCACCACTTTTGATAAGCAGTCATATAGACTCAGAAAGAGCCCTTAACTAAAGAGAGCAAATTAGGACAACAGTTTTTAAAATTGTGTTCTGCAGAAAATATTCTGAAGAGGTTAATTCCTCTGTGTAAAAAAAAAAAAAAAGTGGGGGGGGTTTGTGGCTAAGTAAGTTTTGGAAACTTTATTATATCCCACCTCCCTTTCGAGAGGTGTAGTTTCATCAGCATATAAACAGCTAAGGTTCTTCTTTCTATAAAGAAAACTATATACCCACCTTTTCCAGAACTTACTTGCTGAGAAAACACTTTTTTGGTAATGCATTTAAACATCATGTAGAACTATTCTGAGGGACTTCAGTTTGGGAAATGTTCAGGGCTACCTTTTTAGATGTGAGACGTCATCTGGCTGTTGTCATTTTCAGCTCTGTAGGATCCTTTGACACATTGGAATTGCCAGTTTAGGAAGCATTCATTCTGGAAGAGAATGCTCTGCTTAGAGTTAAGAGTCTTGCTAGTCCTAGTCATATCTTAGGAAAGGTACAAACTTTCTATGTATACCAACTCCTTTTTGTAAGGAGAATGCTGTAAATATGTTTTTCCCAAGAATGAAATTGGAGGTCTTGGGATGAAAGCCACTTTCGTGTGTTGCTGTTACTCTCTTCCCTTTCCTGGGGAACCACAATGTATTATTCTACAGAGTTCTATTCAGTGTATTCTGTCCAAACAGTGCCCCCTGCATTTTTGCCTTTCTCTTTCACATCTGGTGGTAGAGGTCAGCTTTTAACCATTAAGGGTAATGGAGTGGTATCTTGGTGTGAATGTTCTAAAATATTTCTCTTTAGGAATGGTTTGGGGAAGTAGGTTTCAGTTTTAAATGTACATATGAATGTGTCTCATTCTGAGAATTGATAATACTCCAAATGAAATAACCTGCAAGCTATAAAGTCAAAGTCAGGAAACTGAAGGATGTTCTTCCTTTTATGTTCTCTGTTAGCTGATAGAATGGACAATGCTGCTCCTCAGAATGCAGTAGAGAACCTGAATAAATAAATTCTCATTTTCTCTTTTACCCTTCTTTATACTTGACATTTCAATGCTTCCCTGGGTCAGGGATTTATAATCTTAAAATAGAGATCACAGAAAGACTGTAATTAGTAAATAAGAATTTAGGGTAGGCATTAATGCTGCTTTGAATTTAGCAGATCTTCAGTAAATGACTTAAAGGTAAAGTAGCAGTAATGACATCTGTTTTGGAAAGAGAATTTTGGTGGAATATTTACAAAAAGATAATCTTTGAATGTTTATGCTGTGGCATTGCTATCTTATGATGGCTTCATTTCTGTGGTTAGTGAATTCAGTTCCTCAGAGTGTATTATTGAGGTATATTAATGAAATGAAGGATATTAAATTCCTTTTGTAGTTCTCATTAACTCTTCTCTATATAATGGACACAAGTTGTACCCCAACCCCTCTAGTTCTCTTAAAATTTCATTCCATTACTTACTAAGGGAACTAGATGAGAAAGTAAATATAGTTAATGCAGTTCATAGAGTTGGATAAACCTTAGAGTTAATCTAATTCATTGGTCTTCAAACTATATTCCCAAGAGCTTTAGCAAGTTCCATGAGGAAGAGAAGGATGCTGAGTGATTAGGCCTGTGTCTTCTGTGGTTGCTTCAATCAGAGTATCTGCTTTGATCTGTTTTATTTAAGATTTCATTTGAAAAAAGCTTACTGTTTTAAGAGAAAACTTAGAGACACCATTGAGGAAATTAACCAGTTAGTGCTCAAGCAAGACTGAAACCCAGGTCTCCTAAAGTGTATGGTTTTTCCATTCTCTTTGATTAAAGAAAGTAGGGTTCCAATTATGGTGGAAGTATCTGAATCCTGTATTTTATAGGGTAACTGCAGAATAAATATTTAGTAATCACAATATATTTATGTAATTTATACTTAATTCCCTGGATTGTCAAGGAAGTAACATCATAATATAGAACTATACTGAATTTGTGGCATTCATAACAAGGGAGAAGACATTGTTAATATCTGTCATTCACAGATTTTTTTCTCACCTAGGACAAAATTAATTTTGTGGTAACTAGTAGATAGCTTACAATGAGGCACTGACAATATCAGGTTGGTGGAAAAGGTGTGAGAATACTAATTGGATAAGTTAGAGGTGGAAGTTATAATAGGATAAAAAATGCAAGCAGAAAAGAGCTAGGTAATGATGTGGTGCTTTATAGGATGTTTTAGGCACTTTTTAATCACTTGTGTATTATTTTATTAGTGGCTACTTTGATCTTCTGCCAGTGAAATTTATACTCATTCAGTGTAGGTATCAGCCACCAAAGGCACATTTGCCATAATTGGCCCATATATTGATTTTTCAGAGACACAGTGTTTATTGCTATCAGGTTCTCTTCCAAAATTGCAAAAATAGGCAAATCAGTCTTTTGTTATCTCCTTAACTCCCTTTGTTTAGGAACCCAAAAGCTCATGCCAATAGCTCCCCTACTCCAGCCTATCCTTTCCCAGAGGACTTCATACTTAAGAATTGTACCTACTTGTCCTTTTCACACCTCTCAATCTCCCCGCCTTAATTAGAAAGAAAAAAAAAATCTTTAAATTTCTTTTGCTTGAAGATAAATCTTATCTGGGTGATACAGGAAGACAATCTGATTTAATTATTTGTAATCTAGTTAGTTTAGATTTGATAGAATTGTCAGAAAATTATTGAATTACCATGTTGGGTTTGTTTGTTTGTTTTTTCCAGCTTCTTCAGCTTCACGTTCCAGTCCAATAATAAGAAGAAAAGTATCTTTAAATACATATACACCTGCAAAGATCCTCCCAATGCCAGCAGCTACCATAAAGAGTACTAAAGCAATCAGCAAACCAGGTTAGGAGTGTGTGTGAATTTGTGGATTCAATATAACAATTAGAGGAGTAATAATAGCTTGCTTTGTAGATGTAAAGATCTGTTTTTAAGTAGGATCATTAGACTCTAGGAACTCTGTTATTGTAGCCTATTTACATATTTGGGGGTTTTTTTCCTCTGTTAATTATCCCCCCTTCCCCTCACATATGTTAATAAAATATATTTCGTACTCATACTTTTCTAAACTGATTTATGGACTGTCTTGTCTTCTTTTGCTTTCCTGTTGAGCCAAGGCATCACTTTAGTCATTTTGTTTGAAAGATTTTTTTTTTCTCTTTCTTTAGAGTATTTTAATCTCTCCATTCTCAGTCTGGTGCTGTAACTACCAAATTCAACTATCTTTTATCAGCTTGTTTCTGTTTTTACTTGGCATATTTGATTGTGTTGTTGCCCATTACAGATGAAGAAAGTTGCAGAGAGGTTATGACTTGTCCCTGTTCATGTAGCTAGTAGTCAGTAGACCTAAAACTTGAATACTCTTTGAATCATGGTACATTGTTCTCTATGTTTTAGATGCATAATAAATGTACCAAGTACACTAAAAAAGAATTATTCCATAGTTTATTGATGTAGCTATTCCATAGTGTATTATGGAATAATACACTAATTATACACTAATAATACACTAATAATACATCATAGTGTATTGATGTTCTGTAAGTATCCATTAGGTCAAGATTGTTGATAATGTTACTCAGATCTTCTGCGTATTTACCATTTTGGGGGGATGGCAACACGTACAAGGGAGAGGAGGTTCTGATTGTTCTAGCAGTTGCTTAGAGAGCAGTTTCTACTCACAATTGTGGAATTTTCTGCTTCCCTCTTTAATTTGGTCAGTTTTTACTTTGTGAATTTTGAAACCCTGTTATTAGGTGCATACACATTTGATTGTTATGACTTCCTAATGTATTGCCCCAATATCATCATGAAATTTACCTCTTTGATTTCTAGTAATGCTTTGTCTTAAAGTTTATTTTATCTAATGTGAATTTAGCTACTTCAGCTTTCTTATGACTACTGTATGCATGGTATATATATATATTTAATTTATTTTATTGAAGTATAGTTGATTTACAATATTGTGTTAATATCTGCTGTACAGCAAAGTGATTCAGTTTTATATATATATACTTTTTCATATTCTTTTCCATTATGGTTTATTACAGGATATTGAATATAGTTCCCTGTGCTTTAATTTAAAGTAGGACCTTGTTGTTTATCCATTCTATATATAATAGTTTACATCTGCTAATCCCAAACTCCCAATCCATCCCTCCCCCACCCACCCTCCCCCTTGGCAATCACAGGTCTGTTCTCTATATCTGTGAGTCTGTTTCTGTTTCGTAGATAAGTTCATTTATGTCATATTTTAGATTCCACATATAAGTGATATCATATGGTATTTGTCTTTCTGACTTACTTCACTTAGTGTGATAATCTCTAGGTCCGTCCATATTGCTGCAAATGGCATTATTTCATTCTTTTTGTGGCTGAGTAGTATTCCATTGTATATATATACCATATCTTCTTTATCCATTCATCTGTCGATGGACATTTAGGTTGTTTCCATGTCTTGGCTATTGTAAATAGTGCTGCTATGAACATAGGGTTGCATGTATCTTTTTGAATTATAGTTTTTTCCAGATATATGCCCAGGAATGGGATTGCTGGATCATATGATAACTCTATTTTTAGTTTTTTGAGGAACCTCCAAACTGTATTCCATAGTGGCTGCGCCAGTTTACATTCCCACCAACAGTGTAGGAGGGTTCCCTTTTCTCCACACCCTCGCTAGCACTTGTTATTTGTAGACTTTTTAATGATGGCCATTCTGACTGGTGTGAGGTGGTACTTCATTGTAGTTTTGATTTGCATTTCTCCAATAATGAGCAATGATGAGCATCTTTTCATTTGCCTATTGGTCATCTGTATGTCTTCTTTGAAGAAATGACTATTTAGGTCTTCATGCATGTGTATATTTTTTTTAACCAAACTGTCTTCATATTTAAGGGGATTTTTTTTAAACAGCATATATTTGGCTTTTTGAAAAGGCCATTCTAACAATATGTGCCTTATAGTTAGTGTTTATAGTCCATTAACATTTAATGTAATTATTGATATGGTTGAGTTAGGTCTACTCTTTTATTATATTTTCTGTTTATTCCTTCTGATTATTATTCCTTTATTCTTTCCTGCCTGTTTTTTTTTTATTAATTCAGTATTTTTTAGACTTTCACTTTAACTTATCTATTGGCTTTTTAGCTATACCTTTTTGCATTATTCTTTTATTGGTAGCAGTAAATACACATTTCTGGCTTTTCGTGGTCTACTTCGAGTCAATCTTGTGCTACTTAACATAAAATGTAGAAACCTTCCAACTGTACAGGTGTGTTTACCTTCCCTTCTTCCCATCTTTTGCACATAGTTACCCATATGTGTTACTTCCACATGTATTATAAAGGCTACAGTACAATGTTATGACATTTGCTTTAAAGAGTCATATGTATTTTAAAGAAATTAAAAAGAGAAAGAAGTCTTTAATTATCCACATATTTGCTATTTTTAATGTTCTTTATTTCTTCTTTTAAGTGTTTGTTTCCATCTGGTTTCATTCCCTTCAACCTGAATCTTTTTACCATTTCTTATACTTCAGATCTGTTACTATATCTGAAAAAAAATCTTTATTTTACCTTCATTCTTGAAAGGTAGTTTTACTGGACAGAGAATTTGGGAAGAAAGTTTTTTCTTTCAGCATTTTAAGGATGTTATTCCACTATCTTGTCATTCCCCTTGTTTCTGATGAGAAGTCTTTGTTAATTTGAATTGTTGTTCCTATGTATGCAATGGGTTAATGGATTATTTTTCTCTGCCTGCTTTCAGTGTTTTCCCTTTATCTTTGCTTCTCAGAAGTCTGACTATGGCATGCTTAGGACTTTTTTTTTTTGGTAATAAAATCCTGGTTGATAGTCACTTTTACCTGTCATCTCTATTCTGCTGTTAAACCCATCCAGTGAAATTTTATTTCATATATGTATTCTTTAGTTTTAGACATTTGTTTTGATTCTTCTTTGTAGTTTTTTTTCCTTCAGAGATTTCCTGTATTTTTATTCATTATAAGCATATTTTCCTTTGTTCTTGAGCATAGTTAAAATAGTTGCTTTAAAATTCTTGTCCATTAATCTGGCTGATCTCAGGATTGGTCTCATAAATTTTCTCATTCCCAAGAAGGAAGGTTTATTTCCTGTTTTTCATATACTGAGTAATTTTGGATTGTATCCTAGACAAACACTGGACTCTGTTGTTTCTCTTATGTTCCTCCAAAGGGTATTAGATTGTTTTTAAAGCAAAGAGTTAACCTTGGCTGAACTCAGATTGCAAACCTATGTCTTCTGAAGTGACTGACAGCTCAAATTTCACTTCACTTCTTTTAGCCTGAGCCGGACTTCTTAGGAGCTTACTCTGCTCAAGTCACACACTTGGTCAGGGTTTACACAAAGATTTGGGATTCCCCACTGGACTTCCAAGCAGCTATTTTTGCCCCAATACTTTTCTTCTGGTTCTTCATGCTAGTAGGACTGAGTTTTATGTTGTAGTTTTAGCCATTCCACATGGGGCAGACTGGATCCTGTCCTTAAGCCTAAAGCTTTTTTAAAAAGGGCACGGGGGACTAACTCCATGTTGTTCCCTTCTTCCAAATTTTGATTCTTTTCTAGTATATGCCTGCTTTTGTTCACTCTTCAATGTCTTCAGGTAGTTGTTTTTTTCATATTTTATCCTGCGCTTAAACTTGTTACCTGCAGGAGGAGGATTGTTCTGGCAGGAATTTACCCATCCATACAAAAGTGTAACCTGGCTTAGAATAACTTTTTGATAACTCATTGGGGCTTGATGTTGATTTGGATATAAAAGGCTGATTCCCAAGTCAAGAATGTTTCTAGTTCTCTAATCTTTCAGCTTTTTAGATAGTGGTAAGATAGGAGATACTGAAGAAAATAGATGTTTATAGGGAAAATGGTGAGTTCAGTTTTAAACATGGTAAGTTTATATTTCCTGTCAAATATCTATATAGAGGTTTGTAGTAGGATGTACGGGATATACAGATCTTGAGGTAAGGGAAAAGGCCTGGGCCAGAAGTATAAATTTGAAGGTCGTTAGGACATTAGATGTTAATTAAAAATGATGGAATAAATTAGTTTCCCAGGAAGAATGCGGGGAAAAAGAGAAGTTTGTTTTATGTTATTTGAACTTCTGTTGATTGTTTTGTATTATCTGAACTTGGATTGCTTGTGAAAATCTAAACAGTAGTTTTTCTTTTTATGTATAGCTCCCAGTGGACCTTCTAGTACGGTTGTTCCTAATACCTCATCTCGGAAAAAGGGTGTGAGTAGCAAAACAGAAATGCATGAACACAAAAAAAACACTGCGAAAAAAAAATGAAATCTTCTTAGCAGAAGCTGGAACTCATTATACTTATAAAAAATCACGTGTTCAGTAGAAAGAGACACGTAATAAACCTTGACTGAAAAGTATCAAAGCAAGTAATTTGTGTCTCCTTATACATCTCTGTATTAATTTAAAGATATATGACATCTAGAGAATTCTTTGTATATATTCAGGTAAGGCCTTTGTCATGATCTGGAAATGTTTAAAACAGTGTTTATTAGCATTTTATGAGTAGCAAAACTTATGGTGATAAAGGTCTGTTGTTCTGAATGTGATATTTACCGTGTGCCTGTGGTAAAGAAGAGGAACGGAAAAGCCCAGACGGCCTGTGCCAGTGTCACACAGTAATGCTGTTTGCTGAAGAACCTGTGAGGTGGCCTCTGTACACATTTTCACTTTCACAGGATCACATCTGGGCTGCAAAAACCTATAGCTTGAAATTTGATGGCCATACTGGGAACTTTTAAAAAGCATATTTCCAAAGAGATTTCATTGACCATTTAGATTAGAAACCTTTTTTTCCCCAATTGTTTGTTATGATTACATATATGCTGCAATATTTAATAACTGGAGTATTGGCATATGGGTTATTTTTTCAATCTATGCTTTGAATTTTTATTGTGTATTATTTAAAATATTACATATGCAGCTGGGATAACTATACCTTTATGCACATAAATTTGTATATTAATTTGTAGAAAATATTTTCTTTATATATTTCCTTACCATAAGGTGCTTTTGTTCATCAGGACAATTTTTCTTCATATATTGGCAAGAAAGACATCTTTAGAGTTTCTTTTTAAGATATAGTTGACAAGTTTATAAATGTTAGTTATTTTCAGAGTTCTTTTTAGATCTAAAAAACTGAGTTCCAGAATGGAGGTAATCAATGTAAGAAGAGTATCTGAATTCCATTGTTAGTAGATATTATGTATAGCACCTATTTCTACCATTTCCATTCTTAGCTCTAGAATATCATTTGATCTCACTAAGATAACTTAAAGATTGAGCATTTGAAATACATGCTCATTTCAAGTGATTACATTTTGAAGGGAAATTGAGATTATTGCATTGTGATTTCATCTATGATGTGAAAAAATATTTATTATCCTTGGTGCTTACTTTCCCCTGATGCACAAATAATTATTGTATAAACCACTTGAAATGACTTAAACTGTAAACCAAACAGTACATCCTGATAAGAATTGCATCCATTGCCAGTTAGGTAACTTGAATTGCTAAAGCTTTAGTTTGAGGCTTATGTTTAGAAAAATTATTGAATTCTCGTATGAATGCAGCTATTCAAATCCTTCAGTAGAGACTCTCCTAACCTTAAATTATCATAATGAATTGACTTTAGAAAATAAGCATAGTACGTGTTCATTTTAAAAGGTACCAGATGCAAAAGCCACAAATATATACAATTCTATAAGTTCATATATTTCACATGAATGTAAATGTATTATATGGAGACATGTCTTGTAAACAGTTGAATGTACCTAAGCTTTCTGTATGTGAAAATGTGGTTAATGTGCTCATTGTCAGAGTAAAGAAACTACTTTTATTTTTTAAGTGGAACTGAATTAAAATATTTTATTTCTAGAATCAGAGGGTGGCTTAAATGGCAAGTTATTTTTTATTCTTTTCTTTGACCCTTTACTTTTAACTTTCAAAGTAGAATGAGGAAAAGTATTTTAATATTAAACAATGCTCATCTTAGATATTAGATAAAATTTCTTAGTATTGGCCATAGTTATCGCAATAGGAACTAACTAGAAAGTTCAGTACAAGTGACATTTTTCCATTGATATACAAGAAATATGATTTCACTGTAGTCGCCAAACTTGGTAATAACTGCTGTGTAGACAGGACAGTTTTATTTGCAAGAACCTTAGATTCATTTCCCAAAACAAACAAAAAGAAATTATAGTTATCACCATTCAATGGAAGTTTGACTGAAGCATCTGTTTCTCACTTGATTCTGTCTCTGTAAAGTGTGTTTTTTGTTTGTTTTAAATACTAGAAGATATTTCTTCTCATAGCTAATCCTCCAACCAGCAAAGAGATGAGAAAGCCCAGCTTGAGGTACTGTTCAGTTATCCTGGCATGTTAGTCTTCATAATGCATTATTCAATCTTTTCCCCTTAAAAACCCTGCATATGAACTCAAACCTAATTTTTGCCCTTGAAGTCCAGTGCCAGCAGGTTCTGCTGCTCTGGTTCTAATGAGTTCTTGTAGTCCATTCTTAACCACTAGAAAATGTTTTGGCGGTGTTGTACAATCTTGAGGTATGGAGAAAAGTATGCTGAACACTTTATATCATGTTTCCTTTGAGTAGGAAATGGAGGCAGAAGGTAGACAATAAATGAACAGAGAACATGTGGCAGTATGCTTAATATATACATACCTAGAGCAAGAGGGTGATAGATGGCAATTATGAGAGAAAAGTTAAATGATAGTTCTTCAAGAACTCTCTTGTTAAAACTCTTTAGACAAAGGAAGAGTTTTTTGATCAAGGTCACCTAGATTTTTCTCCAGGTTCTGCTGACTCTGATCTACCCTACACTTCCACTATTTATTTATTTCCATGCCAGTTTGAACTAAGATTTTACGTTTTTGTCTTGTGTTCATACTTCGGTAAAAAGTTCTCAATCTTTACTTGTGTGCTTATCAAAGTTTGTCTTACATAGAGCATTCATTAGTTTTCTGTCAGTTTACCCTTGCCTTATTATCTGGACAGTGCAGGCAGCCATACTATTCTTGGTCAGGTTGGGATCACTTCTGTGACGGCCCAGCAGTTCCCTCTCTAGCCTCTGTCTAATTCTCTTTCTCTGTACCTGGTGCTACCACAAACAGCAGCATTCTTGCCCATGGGAACAATTTTTACACTCCTTCTGAAAGAGTCCCTTGTGATAAGGAGTCCAAGTAGAAACAGCTGTCCCTTTGTATGGAATCCTGGGTACCAAACTATTGGCATGTAAAGTTTTCTTTACATGGGTCAATTTTTGTGGAAGATCTAGTCTCTATTTTCAGAGAATGGAGGACTATACAAAATCTCTTTATTGTTTTATACTATATATATATTATATCCTGATTAAAGATATTATTTAGATTTTCTATAGCCTTTTCCTTTGGTCCACATGCTTAGTCATGACTTGAGAGCGAGGTAAGTTAAACTCTCCACTTACAGATTACTGTTAAGTTCTCCTCTTATTATCTGTGGTTTTTACTTTACTTTTTTCTGTACAGTACGTGGCTATGTTTTCTGTTGCATATGAATTCACAACAGTTAAATTTCCATTATGGGTTTTACCTTTACCATTAAAACAATATTTTTTTTCCTCATTGGATGCTTTTGAAATGTCAGATATTAAGATTATGACCTGTTTTATTTTGGCTTGCATTTGCCTGATATACCCTTATTCATCCTTTTATTTTTTATAGTGTCAATTTATTTAGGTATTTTATTTTAATTTACTATATAGTGGGTTTTGCTTTGTGATTCTATTTTAGTATCTTATTTCATTTATTAGTATAGTCTAATTGTATTTATTTATATATAATATATCTTTGCTTTTAGTTATGTTTTCTGTTTTTATTGCTTATTTAGTTTATCTTTTTGTAAAAGAATACTTTTCATTGCAAGTAGGAAAAACTGCAATTGAAATTGACTTAAAATCATAAGGAAATTCAC
This sequence comes from Balaenoptera physalus, assembly GCF_965194825.1. Taxonomy (NCBI): domain Eukaryota; kingdom Metazoa; phylum Chordata; class Mammalia; order Artiodactyla; family Balaenopteridae; genus Balaenoptera; species Balaenoptera physalus. Next base: position 94,059,492 of record NC_138890.1, on the reverse strand, counting down.
TGTTAAACATTTCTGAAGGTCCAAAGATGGTGAGCTTCAGCCACAGTTCTATCAGTCATGTCATCAAGGGCCCAGGTTCTCTCCCTGTTTCCTCTAGCATAGAATAAACGTTATCCCAAAGTTGTTTTCCGTCATGTTCACAAGATGGTTGCCAGTGGCTTCATGTTGCCTTGTTCACGTCCAACACAACAGAAATTGAGGAAAATTCTCCTTCAACCATGGAATAGTAAGTCGTCTTCTTCAGTGTGATTGGGCTAACTTATTTGGTCATTTGTCCACTTTCTGGATGAATAACATTCACCAGGAGAATTCTATGAACTTATTGGCCCTAGAGCTGGTGATGCGGTCAGATTTCCCCAAAAGCCTCAGCAGTGTTGGTATTCTGGACCAGTTAATTCATTGTGGGAGGCTGTTATGCGCGTTGTAGGATGTTTAGCAGTATCCCTGCACCAGGCTGGAAGGGTTAAGACAGTGAGCCAAAATGAAAGTAACAATCAAGTCTTTATTCACTTACTGTGAGAAGCGAGAGGCCAAAAAGGAAAGTAGGAAAACAGTGCCCGCTCCTCACTGCTCCAAACCCCCACTATAGAATGGCACTGAGCAAGGGTCAATCAAGTGACAGGTAGTACAGGTGGAGGAAATTGTCTTACTGCTGAGGAGCCTGGAATAAAAGGTTCCTGCCATTTTATGAACCAAGGGGACTAGAGGAAAGGCTATGAGTGAAAAAACTGAGTCATAGTGGAGAAAAGTGTCTTGGTCAAGGCCTGCCCCATCAGGAGGTCTCAGTGGAGAGATCTAAAATGTGTCTCAGCCAAGGTCTCCTGATAAGGAGGCCTGTGAATGGAGGTGCCTGGGCTAGGAATGCAGATATGCATATGAGCATGCAGGCCCAGAGGTTATTGATTATAACTCCCTTGGAAGACTGTATGTGGGAAGGGCAGCTTTTCCCCATGAATCCTGTCAGGCAAAGCCTTTGTAATTGCCTACGATAAGGTCTGAAAGATCACAGACAGGATTTTGGCCTGGAGCCAGTCACGTCATCCTGGCCTCTACCCTAAATGCCAGTAGCATGCCCCCCGAAATTGTGAGAGTCAACATCTCCAGACACGATCAGATGTCCCCTGGAGGGGCAGAATCACCTTCAGTTAAGAAACAGTGCCCTAGAGCCCATGACAGTATGAAGAAAGGATGGATATATGACACGAATTAGGGTTCCGATAGGAGGGAGAGGTAGGGGGATGGATAACGAATAAGTAATCAATATAAACTGTACACTATCAATTATATTATCCATGTTTGCTATAGTTTCTTTGGTTCCAGTAATAGTTTTCTTTTTAACTATAATTTTGTATTATACATTTAATTTTTTAGGTGCTACTGACTCCCTGCTATGAGCAATGTCCAATTAGTATACTTCTACCTTTTCTCTACTTCACAGTTTTGGTTGATTTCCTTGGTTCTTCCTGTTCTCTTAGTTTAGCTTATTTCCTCTGTATTCTTTCTGGTGTGACCTTATTTCTGGGATGTCTTTTTTTTTTTTTTTTTTTTTAAATGTTTACCTACTTAACAGTTCTTTTTTTTTTTAATTTAGTTAATTTTATTTATTTATTTGTTTATTTTGGCTGTGTTGGGTCTTCATTTCTGTGCGAGGGCTTTCTCTAGTTGCGGCAAGTGGGGGCCACTCTTCATCGCAGTGCGCGGGCCTCTCACTATCGCGGCCTCTCTTGTTGCGGAGCACAGGCTCCAGACGCGCAGGCTCAGTAGTTGTGGCTCACGGGCCTAGTTGCTCCGCGGCATGTGGGATCTTCCCAGACCAGGGCTCGAACCCGTGTCCCCTGCATTAGCAGGCAGATTCTCAACCACTGCGCCACCAGGGAAGCCCAGGATGTCTTTATTTTTTCTCTTTCTTTCCTGAGCTCTGTTAGCTCATATTGCATTGCCTTTGGTTGTTTTGCCAGGTGGTTTCTGATCACCTGTATGTCTGGATGAACTTTTCACTTCCTTAAATTTTTTGAATTTTGATGGTATGTTTGGTCACATATTTTGTATGCTCAGCGAATTCATTTTCTCTGTTGAATGGTTTTATCTGCTGTTGTTTCTCCTGTTCCTTTCCTCCTTTTCTTGAAGCGTGTTTATGTTAGCACTGTGCGAGGTCATTCTCATTTATTACTCTTCTTTAAATGAGGTAAGTTTCTTTCTGGCTCACCTATTTGGTATAAACCCATATGGTGGATAGGGCACCATTTTGTTTTATTTATTTATTTATTTGGCTGCGTTGGGTCTTCGTTGCTGCACGCGGGCCCTCTCTAGTTGCGGTGAGCGGGGGCTACTCTTCATTGCGGTGCGCGGGCCTCTCATTGCGGTGGCCTCTCCTGCTGCGGAGCACGGGCTCTAGGCGTGCGGGCTTCAGTAGTTGTGGTATGTGGGCTCAGTAGTTGTGGCTCACGGGCTGTAGAGTGCAGGCTCAGTAGCTGTGGTGCACGGGCTTCGTTGCTCCGCGGCATGTGGGATCTTACCAGATCAGGGCTCAAACCCGTGTCTCCTACATTGGCAGGCGATTCCCAACCACTGCACCACCAGGGAAGTCCCTAGGGCACCATTTTGGATTAATAGTTCTTCCTGGGTTACAGTGTAGCTACTTACGACAGGATTGTGGGTCTGAGAGAGCTTTTTGAGCCTTTTGTTCTCTCCTGCCAACAAGGATTGGCAACTGCAGAGCTACTCACCTTTGGAATCTCTTTCCTCCCTTCTGACTCATCCACAGATTGCTTCTTGTATGTGGCATGTCTATATTTCCTTCTTTGGCTTTGCCTCTCCTGCTACTCTGTGGTACCAGGTAGTATTCAGAAAATTCCCTCCTGCTGGCACTCAGCCCCTTTCCATTTTTTCAGACAAGGAATTGGTTTTGCCCCTCCGATTATGCCATGTATTTTGGAGTCTTTTGGTCTAGTGACTTTGAGATCTGCAGTGTGAGCATCCTCTCCAGGCATCATCCTGTTTGACCTTGACTACATATGTCATCCCTTTCTCATATATTGTGGTTGAGGTTACAGGTGTCTTCTAGTTGTGTTGAAGACAGTTTATATTTCTGTTTTATATTTGGGGATAATTTTTTTATTGAGAAATAATTCCTCCTTTATTTTCAAACTGGGAATCGCTTCTTTTTTTGTTACTGTCCTTTAACAAGAAGGAAGAGGAGGAGGAGGAAGGAGAAAAGGAGAAGCCCATGTCTGCTCATCACAGTTATATTTTATTAATGAAGTTAATAATGCCAGTCCTGCCTGCAGTACAATGTTGGCAGGATCAAATGAAATGTTAATTTGGTAAACCATAAAGGGAAGAACAAAATCGAAGCATTGTTTGCATTCTTTTGTTGTAATAGAGTTGTATATAGTCCAAATGTCGACCAGGCCTGTTTTCAATGGTGTTTCAGCATTTTTCAGTCAAGGATGTTCTGGACAGCTCCTAATACTCCTTTATGGTTGCTCTTGTTGCCATGGGAACAGCCTGCCTAGTAACAATCTAACAAAACCTAACCCCCACCCCCAAATCAAGGTTATTCTGCCATCTTTCCCTTTTTAAAAATAAAATATTTAAAATAAGGCAGTACAGTCCTTCTTAAAGCAGGTTTAAAAAAAACCAACACAGTATTTAATCAGGCCTGCCCTCCCACCCATCCATCTCATATTGTGTGTGGTGTGAATGACAACAGTTGTATGACCCTGGTGGGATAATGGTTGTACAGTTTAGATACCTATTTTCAAGCACTTACAAGCATGTATCTTGATGAGGAAAGTGAGCTACTTCTTTATCATTCTATGTAAGGTGCTTCAGGAGTGCTTGACATATGGAAGGATGATTTTTAAAAGAAAAAAGAAACCCAATGTGCCTTCTGAAAGGGTTTTGCTGCTTTTAAAACCCATAGATTTTTCTCAAGCTAGTCATTGCTGAATAGAAAGCTCAGTGATAAAGGTAGATGGATGGATGGAAAAATGGGGAGAAAAGAGAGAAAGTGAGGGAGAGGTGAGGCAGAGAATAAAAGAACACAGGCTCTACTGTTATCAAAAAGCATCATTGCTGATGTGAAGAAATTGGAAACCAAATAATTAAAGACTCTCTTTCATTACACATAGAAATGCTAATTTGTCCTATAATGTCTGACACAAGATTCATGACAATAAAATGAGACCTGCGAGTCTCAAATGTTATAACTCATCACAATTTTTTATTACTGACTGATTCTTCATTGGTCAGGTAGAAACCTTTTTGAAAGTCCCGTATACCATACCTACATCCCAGTGGAGTAGATGGAAAAGCCACAAAGAGAGAATAAACCACACAATAGTACCCATATTGAAAGAGAACTGTGTCTGCTCCACCTGTGGGAAATGCAATCACTTTAAAAATGTGAAAATTGAAAGAATCAATAGCTCAAAGAAAGCACGGAGTCATTTCAGAAATCCTGTATGAAATGTTAAATGTCCAGATTGGAATTATGTGACTGAAATGCCCTCATGTGATCATTCCACAGGCTGGGCAAGAGGATAGAGCACTGAATAGATAGATGCTTTAATTCCATATTTAGCAATGAAATTTGTGTATGTAAAAACATGCATGTTGAACTGCCTGGCTATAATGCTTTTTTCCACATTTTTTCAAAGCCTCTTCAGGAAGAAAGAGCAAAGTCATTGCTATGAAAGGTAGAATACGGGACTGGGAGAAAGGAGACCTGGTTTTGCCTCCCGGGTCTGCTACTGGCTGTCTGGGAGACTGTGATGCTCTATGCTTCTCTGGTCCCCAGATCCCTTATCTCTGCATCCAGAGGTTTTGCCTGAGGCCCTTTCTTCTAAAACTTTTTATGAACTTGCTTTATCTTCCCTTCCACAGAATTCTAGAACCTTAACCTTTCTCTCTAATATCACTAGCTCCCTCTTCTTCTATCATAGTCAACAAGTGTTTTTTTGAACACTTATTTAGGTAGATAGCATAACTCAAAAAACAGTTAGTGGTACTAATTCACATTACTACACCCTCTTGTTCCCCAGATGTTCTTTTGAGGAATTTATTGTTAATAGAGTTAATGCTACAATATTTATAATAATAACTTTGAGAATTATCAACATGAGAATATTTACTTAATAGCTTCCCTTTATTACCCAGAATGCATTTAGTTCTGGATATTGATTGGTATTGTAAATGCAAACTCTTCTTCATATTAGCCTTAATAAAATGAAATACAGTTATGGAAATGTTTTTGTAGCAAGAAAAAAAATATTTATACACAGTATCCTTATGGGTGATGTAGTCCTATGGGCTGTGTAAAAGCAAATGACTGTAAGGGGAAATCTTTGAGTGTATAGAATATGTTCCATATTCCTACTACACATGCATTATTACCCTTGTCCAACTGGTTGTTTAAACCAACATCAGTAAAATTAATCTGTAAAATGATCATGTGGGTTCTGACCTCTCACTTACAGTCTATGATGCTGTGATTCTAAGGAAGTTCTTTCCCTTGTTATCTTCTGTCTTCTATATTCTGACCAATCCTGCAATCACAAATAAGTACATGGTATCATTTCATCATAACACTTGGTTATAAATGGCTGTAACTCATTTTCACACACACACACACACACACACACACACACACAAATTATCCCTAAAAAACTAGAGTGACTCCGTAGGAATCAACTGACCTCATATTACTGGGTTGGGCCAAGAGGCTATACTACATAAGCAGAAAATTTGGTTGCCGAGTAAGGTGTGGGAATTTGGAAGGAATTTGTCTGCTCAAAATATCTCACCTACTTGCTAGATTTAGTGTCTGAAGTGTCAACACTGGAGATGGTTTGAGGGAAAAAATCATTAAGAAAGCTCAGTAAACTCCCCTGTGAACACATAGATAGCCCCTTTTAAAATGCAAATACCCTTGGAAGGTTTAACTCATTAAGCTAGCCATTAACCCCATAATTAATCAAATGGTTTTCTCAGTCATCTGAGAATAGTCATTTCTTCACCAAGTGTGTGTTGAATGCCTATTATAAACCAGTTACTGTGCTAAGCCCTGGTGATAACAAAGGTGAAAAGTTCTGTTTTCATTCTTTAAGGAATTTACTGTCCACTGAGGACCAAGTGCTCTAAAGTAATCAGAATCCATGGCAAAATGACTGAGTAATTAGCTCTTCCATTCCAAACACTTAAAACTTCTGGATAAAATATTTTGAAAATAAATGCAACAGTTCAAAAACAAATTAAAACCAGAAGGTATCCAAAATATAAAAACAATCAACAGCTAAATCAAGCTTGAAGTCTTTTTATCCAAGGGATTCAAAGGGTACCTCGATCTCTGATTTTTCAGGGATAATTTGTTTAGTCAACATGAGCTATAGCTAAGGGTACTCTTGAGAATATAATAGGGATTGTGGTTGCAAACTATATGCATGGCAAGTTACTGGAGCTGGGCTCCATTCATAAAGGAGAGAGCAGGAAACACTCTTCACTGTTGGTAATCAGAACTGTTAGAATCTCATGCCTGCTCATTATCTTGATAAGTCCTGTGGGACCATAAAAAGAAGCAAATACCAAAACATACAGTGGGGACACTTTCACAATCCAGAGCACACACAGGGCATTCCCACAATAGAAAATCACAATCAAGGGAATCTTGCAGTTAAACAACTCAAAAATCCCCTGAGCAAACCGCAAGAGACAGTTGGCAACCTAGGAGAAGAGACTTCTTATCTGAGGAACTAGCTGGTGGTGTGTGATTGTGGCATATAAGGAACAAAATAAGGTTGGGGTAGGAAGAGGCATTTAGAGGGGAAGCTAGGAGAGGCAGACAATGATGACTTCATAAATATTCCTGGACTGGTCTTGGTTGGGAGGCTTTAATTTAGGAGGCTTCAAGAATTGCAAAATGCTGGAGTATAAACTACTGGAGACAGGGATGGTTGTCCTCCTAATAGGATCCCAAATAAAGTGTATACTCTAAAATGTTATTCTGCAAGTTGTAAAAGCTTTTCAAAATAAAATGATGTTAAGCTAATATAAGATGAAGTTAAAATATTTTTAAGTCATTTATTATCCCATTACCCTAATAAAACTTTTCATTTTTCCATTGTCTCTTCCAGTTATTGCATCTTTACATAGTTTTAATCATTGTGCCATAAACATACAATTTTGTTTTTCCCAGGTTCTTTATTCCTAGGAAATAAACTCTGGTATTTTATTTAAAATTTTTTAAAATATATTTATTAAATAATATAGCACATTAGGTCAAATGTTACTAAAATGTAACAAGAGCTTCAGTTCCCTACCTCTTCTTTTCCTTGACCTTTATCCACCCTTACCCCACTCTCGTTTCTTAAAGTCTCATTTTCTCCCTACAAGTTTTCTAGCTTTTTCTTCATATATTTGCCTCCGTATTTCTATATAATAATCTTATACATCTGTGTTTTGATTTACCAATTTTAGATATTATCTATTGACTTCTTGTTACGGTAAGAATTTAACTTTCTAAACTCTACTTTTCCTTCCTACCCTCGAAAATTATAATATTTTTAAATCATTAATCAGTGTTCACAGTGTTCGTGGCTATGTAAATATTGCTTATTGCTGAGCCAAGTAGTATACTATGATCGTTTCCTGTCTTGTACGATTTTGGTTTCTTCTTGGAATTAATTGTTTCATCGGTTTTCATTCAGTTACTACATTGCTAGTTCTTCAGTTTCTCCAGTGTATATGTGGAGCAGATTTTAATGTTATTTTCAACATAATAGAAAACCAATTAGTTCCATTTTCTTCCCCTGAATATATCCTTCCTGTGTCTTGTCAGTAGAATAACTTTAGAAGTTGGGCCCACCAAGTTAGAAAAAAGCAATGGCAGATATGCAGAAATCAATCCAATGTTATCATACTATTCCTAAGAGTTGTGTGGTCCTACCAGTCAGGAAAAATTTGAAATGAATGAATGATTTACAAAGTTCAGGTTTTAAAGCTAGGCAGGGAGATATTTATACTTTAAGAAGAGCCAGAGAAATACAAAATCCAGTCAAGTCATATGGTCAGTTAGATGGAGGTGACAGACTGAAAGACGTCTATGAGTAGACAGAAAGGTATGTACATTTCCAGTCTAAGAGATGGCAGACTACTTAAAAACCTACTTCTTCTTTAGGCACAGAGTGCTTAATACAGCAACTGTAAAATGGTACTCAGTAAATCCCGTCAGTGTTGAAGGCAAGAATCCAGTCCTTGCCCAGGCCAAAGTCTTCTCAGAACCTAAAGAAACTTTGGGGTTGTTTTGTTTTGTTTTAACATAAACTTTGAACAAGCTGAAAGGCTGGCCACAAAAATGACATGGGATGGTAACTTTAAGATTTTGGTGGTGGGTAACAATTTTTTCTGTAGTGGCAAAGAGTCATTTATCTTTTAACTTTGGGAAGATTTAGAATTAAGTAGAGGAATATTTAAGGGACTCAAACTTAAAATAACAATTTTTTTTTGTTAGAGAATCTCTGCATTTTTGTATTAAGTATAATATTTAAGAAAACTTGGTCAGTTGGAGTTAGATCAGCTTGCGATTCCAATTTTAAGATGTGTAATTGATTTAATTTGATTTTAAGCTGAAATCAAACTTAATTTATTAGATTCATAAGAATTCTGTGAGCACCTTGGAACATTTGTCAGACATTTAAATATTTAAAATACTTAAACAGGTGTTATGGACCAAGCTAGTAAATGGGACTGAATATTAATAAAAGGATCCTTCAAAAGTAATTAAAATTTGCTAAATGTACAAATAGAATAATATGTTAAAGTCAACTTAAGTGCTTAGGAATTTTGAATTTGTAACTTTACTAAATGGAACATTTTAAAAATCAAAGTGCTCTCTGAATAATTTTTTATGCCCCCAGGCTGCCCTTGAGGGCATTACAGAACTCTCACATTAACAAAGTCTGCTGTCCTTCTGTTCCAGTCTGGGCTGATTACTCTCTAAGCCTGCTTCCACTACTTTCCTGTGTTAGCTCCATGTTTTTCAGATTCTATGCCCATGTCTTCCTCTGAGTCCCATGGCCACACCGTCACACTAAGAGAAGGACTCAGCATTCTTCCAGGAAGGAGGAAGGGTGAGCATGTCAGGGGCTGGGTGAGAAATAGATGTTGAGTAGAAAACCATTGGTGTCTGCTACCTTTCCCCCAAGCCCCATCCCATCCTTGCCTCCCGTATACCGTATGCCCCAAGCCCTCAGGGTTTATTGGTTTCCTGGAGCAGCTGGTTTGCTTTTCTTTGGTGTTTCCATCTGCGGTGCCTTCGGTTGCAGTTGCTTCTGCTCTCTAAATCCAGTAATGTGAATTGTGTGCTTTCTACTTTCCAAAAATCTGTTGACACCTCTCGTCTGATGTTCTTTGCATTCATACTCTCTTTATGATTTATTGTTTTTTATCCTTCCTTTCTTGTCATTTTAGAGTGGTTTGGGAAGGAGTTGTAGTTAAATTGCATGAGTTCAACTTTCATTTTTGGGAACTCTCATCATTTTTACAGTACGTATTAACAGTCTACTAGCCGAACTACCATAATTTTTTTAAAGTCCCTATTGTAAAGCACTTAAATTTCTTCTTTTTCTTTCCTCTCAGCTTGTTTTCTGGTGAATTATTTCCTTGCAGTAGATTACAAGAGGTGGAATTATGGGGACAAAAGTTATAAAAGGATACAATGTGGGGTAGTAGAAAGGGTGTGGGCTTTGGTACAATTCAACGGTTAATTCTATTTATTGCCATCAGTGTGATAAGCAATTATTTTTTAACCTACCGGAGTCCCAGTACCCAAATTCAGATTAAGGAATAATATTTATTCCAAAAATTAAAATACTCTGCAAAGTAAATAAAGTAAGATAAAAGTAAATAAGTAAAATTTTAAGTATAAATATGGCTTAAAAAAAATAAAAAGTAGACCCCTTGGTGTTAATATCCTGTTCCATAACCTCCTTAATAAATTTAATTCCATTATTTACCATTTTCCATCCTTAAAATGTCTCTCATTTTGAAACTTTCAATGTATCAAATCAATTCTAAGTTTTATTAAAGTGTCCACGACCTCAAGGCTTTCTAGGGTAGGCATCTGAAGGTTGAACAGTGCTTTTTGCACCTAATTAAAGCTTAGCAAGTGGTATTATAATAAAAACAAGTTCTCTCACTGTCTTTTGTAATACACATGCAAAGTTATTGTACCTTTCCAGAGTCTTGCCAGCTTTTAGGTAATGACATTAAACTAGAATGGATGGGAAAATGGTTTCCTTGCCTCATCGTCCTACTTATATTACCAAAAAGTTGATTGCCAAAACTGCACAGAACAGATTCCTAGCTTTTCTGTTTCTGCTTTCATTTTAAAGAGACTAGTTTACTACAAAATCTGTTTGAATCGAAACCTGCCCAATTTTTTATTCTTGCTTCACTCTCCTCAAACTACAGATGAACCATTAAATATTTCCTTGAGTATACATCTCACCTTCAATGGCACTTTTTTAAAAAAGAAAAGTACAAGCAAAAACAGAGTAGATGGGAGTAGTCATTAGAACATCAGAAAGGAACATAAAATTAATTACATTTTTCTGACTGTTCATGCATTTTACCATAAACAAAATACACAATTAAAAATGCTAAGCCTATGTATTATTCCCATGGCTTAAAGAGCTGAAGTTCTAGTCGGGCAATTCAACCACAGGACTTTCATTTGTAGAGAGACATTCTTTTCAACTTCATCATAAATTTGTTTGCCGGGTTCTTCAAAGAGCCCTAGGAGGTTAGCAGAGCATGTATTCTTACTTGACAGATAAGGAAGCTGACGTCCAGAGAGTTTGCCAGAGGAAACATAGTGAGTCAGAAAATGAATTGCAGTGCCACAACTCTTGTGCATTTTTGTCTCACAGAATCAGCTCTCAGTAATTATCTCTCTCAGTGCTTATTACTTTAACTTTCTAACCTTGCTCAGTGGCCATAGTTCTCGGGGAATATCATTTGGTTTTTGTAATTCATGATGCAACAATTAAAAATGAATTTTCTAAATTAAAAGAAGTAGTTTAGTTAGTGCACAGAAATTCTGGTAGCTAGACTTGGTTCTAGAAGTCCTCATTCAAGAAACATAGCTCAGTTTTGTCCTTTATTTAGCCTCCATTTCAACTCTTTGTAGTGTGGTTATGGGAAGAGAACTGGATGACGATCTGGGCAGCATGTCTGTCTTAGCCCTTTCCTCTGCTGGTACGTGACTCTGGGCAAATTAGTCACCCTTCTCTAGCCTTGGTGGCATCATAGGTAAAACTGAGAATAACGTCTACTTTTCCTGCTCTACTAGGCTTTTTGTGATGAGCAACAATAAGATGATACTTGGGAACATGTTTGGTAAATTGTAAAGCACACCACCTAGGTAAGATAGTATTATTTCCTCAGTACCACAGAACAGGTGAAGAGATACCTCTTGGGCTAATATAAGGAAGAAAGTGAAAGGCCATTTAAGAAATTTCAGCCTGAACTGTTGTTAGGATTCATTTGCTTGAATGATACAAGTTGACCTTTAGTAAAAATCTCCACTATGACAGCAATTTAAGGGTGCTTAACATCAGAGCAAGGTGAAATTCCTAGTCTTCATATATGAGAGTAATAGGGAGCAAGCTCAAGGGTTAAATCCAAGTTCACTATAATTTGGTAGTCCACCAGTTGTTTTCAGATATTTCTCTCTGGCTGCTGGGTTTTCAAATTCTCTTACCAATGGGAACACCATTTTTTGAAAGAAATAATTTAATAAATTCTGTGTCTCTGTGTATATGTGTGTGTGTGTGTGTGTGTGTGTGTACATGTAGGCAATCATGCAGGCAAGAACTAAATGTTTAGAGAAAAATTGAATTGTTCAAAATTGTTTTTGACCTTTTATCACATGCAGAGTTATCATTCATGGAAGATTAATGGAGCTAAGAATAGAGTCTAGTGCCCAGCATGGAATACTCATCTGAGAGAACTGACTGAAAAGCTTTAGATTTAAGCTTTCTGTTCCACTCTGGTAGAGGGAGAGGTGAGCAGAATCTGCCAATTAACATGTATCTGTGCGGTGGATTGTATTTGTGATTGTTCAAAGGTCCCAGCACTTTTGATGTACTGAAGAGGATATATATAACCCTATCAATTTCTACCCACTCTGCCTGACTTTTTAAATTCCTTTACTGTAGAGTTCTGAAATAAGGAATTTGGATTGATTAAGGTAGGTGAACGAGAGTGAATAGAAAAGGGGGTAAAAAAGGAAAGAGATTGATTTTTTAAGTCAAAAAAGTACCATAGAAAATAATTGTTCCTCTCTCCAATTGCAAGATAATTTATTTTCTAATATATTTGAAGACCCTCTAGTATATCATTGGCAACAATGTGGCCCTTCGAGAAAATTTTGTATGGGACATTTATCCCATCATTGAGTGGTGATAATGACAAGACCCTTAAAGCCCCTTAAACATATAGCAGTTTTTCAAATGATCTTTCTCCATCAGAATACCTCAGTGCTATGCCACTTGATAAGTAGAAAAATAAGCTAAATTTGTTCTATTTTCTGATAAACAATTATTTATGGTTAGTAAAACTGACTTGAGAAATTAATGCAATTTTTCTCCTTTAAACACATGTTTTTGATAGTGGATTGCACTATATGTCTCACAAAAAAAGTTTAGAAACGGTTCTTCGTTTCATGGCATTTATAGTGTAGCAAATTCTTTTGACTAAGAACCAAAAAACAAAAGCAAACACTTCTTTTTGTTCTTTCTGGCCACTTCCTCTAATTTTACTAAACTCTTATCCAAAATACGGCCTGTTCACATGTAATAGTATTGGTAGCACCCAGGCCTTTTTGAGTGGTTGATGAAAAGCAGTTCATTTAGAACAGTTATTAATGCAGGTCCTCTGGATGTTAGTAGCAATTACTTGGGGGAAAAAGTTCAACGATTAATTAAATCTGGGAATAAGCTTAGATTAAACACTTAAATGGGCTTCATTATTGTAGGAGTCCTCGCAGCCATTAAAAATAAGTCTGTGATTCTTCCAATGGGGAGTTTAATAGACAGTGTTCCCCAAATGTATTTGACCATGAAATCCTTTTCTCATGAAGGCATCTTTTGGGAAAGAGAGATCATTTAGAAATTGACATTAGTATAAATATTAGGAAAGCCTTTAAAACAGGCTAACTCTGGACTAGAATCAGAATTAAAGTCTGAGCTCGGCTGTTTATTAACTATGTCCCTGGACGTGTCACAAAAACTTTTCTGAACCTCAGTTTCCTCATCTGTAAATGAAAATGAGAATACTTCAAATCATAATTAAGAGGATTAAAAAAAAACTGTGCAAAAATGTTCTGTAAATTTCAAGGCATTTTAAAGATATAAGCATTATGAAAACTATGGTTACAGCATTAAAAGTTGATCTCACTAAGAATTATTGACCTGCTCATTTTTTAAGAATGTGCTTTGACATTAGATTAATGATGTGTAATAATCAGATTCCCTGATTCAGCAAAGGAGAGTTGTTCTCTTCCAAGCCATTCAGATAGTGAAGTATTAACTTTAGGGGAAATAACCATAAAGTAATGAGGCAAAGGTTTCCATGTGGTTCATTATTCTATCACACTATCACATGTGAATTCTTGCATAGTGTTTATTGAACTAGAGATGATAAATGTTAAAGAGTAGGCTTCATATAGTTGGTGAAATACCAGACTAAAATTTTTCTCACTTTGATTAACATTAAAATACTTAGAAATGAGGAAGGAAATTTATGTGAGTAAATAATAAAATGATTTTTGAGTTTCATCCTCCTGGCATTTATCACCTAGAAGGCTGGTGGAGATATTGATAACCTCATAAAATGACAATAAGCAGGTTGTAGAAAAGCGAGGAAGCAGAGGTCCTAAGACATTTAGCATTACTGAAATAGAGTGAGTTGGTTGATAATATTCCCTTAAAATGGAATATAATTGTTATGGGCTGAATTGTGTCCCCCTCAAATTCATATGTTGAAGTCCTAACCCTCAGTGCCTAAGAATGTGAGTATATTTGGAGACAGGGTCTTCAAAGAGGTAAGATAAAATGAGGTCATATGGGTGGGCCCTAATCCAATATGACAGAGGTCCTTATAAGAAGAGGAGATTAAGACATAGACCTAGGGGAAACTCTCTGTGGACACAGTGAGAAGATGGCCATCTATAAGCCAAGGACAGAGGATTTAGAGGAAGCCAAACCTGCCAATACCATGATCTTGGAAGGACAAAAGAAAATAGATATTGATAACTCTTTATGTAGGCTTGTACGTGATTCATGCTTTAATCAAATCTGCCCTTTTACATACCATTGTTATCTAATAAAAGTTTATGTGGCTTACTCAGTGGTGGGTTCCTAAATCTGAAAGTCTTGAATATTGCTGTATTAGAGAAACAGTAGACTATAATAAGGAGTAATATTTGGAGCTAATTAGCCTGGGATCCAGTCCTGGTCCTGCCACTGTATGTCATCCATAAAATAGGTATGCAAATAGTACCTATTTTGTAGGGTTGTTGTGAAAATTAAATGAGTTAATGGATGTAAAGATGTACAGTACAGACATTGAACTTGCAATTCATATATCCAACACCAGATGGCAGTGTGGCCATCCAAGGTTAGGTTGCCATGTAATCAGGTTGATGAGCCAACATGAGTATCTGAAACACAAGGTAGCAAAATTCTAGAAGATTTCTGTGAAACTAAGACAAATTTAAAACCTCTGTGCAAATAATCCTATGTAAGGTCACAGAAATATACACAAAAGCTTTTTTTTTTAAAAAAGGAGAAGCTTAAGTCAAATGCATCTGATTATCATTAGTTGCTTTCCATCACTAGTTATTCAAATCATAACTCCATGGTTTTCTAGCTGAATAAGCTTGGACAAGTTACTTTCCTTTTCTAAGCCTCAGTTTTCTTATCTGTAAAATAATATATGCATTTAACAAAATGTTGTTGAGCTTCTATATGTCAGGCGTTGTTCCAGGCGCTGGGGATATAACATTTTAAAAAAGAACAGATATCCTTGCCTTCATGAGGCCTATACTCTAGTCACTAGACTCTAGTGAATAAGCAAAGAACTGTTAACATTTAAAATCAGACTGATTGTGTACCAGGATGTTAAAGTGACACTCTACCTCAGTGTTCACTGAATTCCCAAAGGTGCAGAACAAAACAGTGGGTTTAAAGTGGCTCTACATTTTATGGCAAGGCATTCAATAGAGCATTGATGAAGAACCTGTAAAGGCGATGTCAACACCTTGTTAGCACCTACCTCAAGCATATAAGAAAGCTTGGATAGGTTGAAAGAAAGGATTGTTTTTAAAGATAATTTATTTGGAGAAAGTTGTTGGAGGACTGCACATATCCATCTCATCGCCATAGTGAAGAGTGGGAAACATTCTTTCTCACCTAAATGAGAAAGGGATCTTCAAGAGAATCACTGGCATGGCTGACATGAGTCCCCTGGAGTTGAGACACATAAAAGCTGGGTGAGAGGCTGTGGCT
Organism: Balaenoptera physalus; assembly: GCF_965194825.1. Classification (NCBI taxonomy): domain Eukaryota; kingdom Metazoa; phylum Chordata; class Mammalia; order Artiodactyla; family Balaenopteridae; genus Balaenoptera; species Balaenoptera physalus. The sequence goes on along the minus strand of NC_138890.1, from coordinate 94,043,923 downwards.
GCTCAAGCCTGAGGTGACAGAGCTGAGAGAAGAGAGCTGCACTGGAAGCAAGGTACACTGCTGTAGCCGACTGGCATAAAAGCACAGGCGTGTCTCATGGACCAGATGTGCACTCTGAGGAATCCCTATCTGGAAGGACAATGTGATATCCTCTGTTATAAAGTGAGGCACATTAAAATTTTCAAGGGTTTAGATGAGCAAACAGTTGGAATCAGGCAGTGCCAAACTGGACGTTGTAAAAAGTTAATAAACAGAAACCTCAATTAAATAGAGCTGGGAGACCAGAAAGGGGAGCTCTCATGCCCTGTGATAGTAACAGAGCCCAACAGGAAGAAGAAAGCTCCTCTTCTTTCCTGACAAGGACACAGCCAATGAAAAGCCATGGACTCTATGTTTACCATAGCCCTCCCATCTTCCCTTTCCTCTCTATAAGAGCTCTCCTTCCCTTGCCAAGTGGGGACTTGCATGTGGCTTGTCATGGTTGTAGACCCCAATTGCAGTTCTCTGCTGATCCCCAGTGAACTCATCTTTGCTGGAGAAATATTTGGCAGTAAATTTGTTTCAGGTCAACAAAGTGGTGAGGAGCCTCTTCTGACAGGAGCCAGGGGAAAGGCTTTTATAGAGCAGACGTGGAAGGAAGCAAAGCAAGGAAATTATTTGATTGGCTATAGCTTGAGTGGTTGCCTTATTTGGGAGAACCTAGTTGGTTGTTTGTGATTGGTTATTCTTAAATTTTGTTTTCTCCACACAAGTGCATTTACAGAATTGACTCTGGCTTAGGTTTCGGTTTGTAGACTACCAAGGCATTAGAGCCACCTGGAATAATGGCGTCCTTATTTAATTACTTTAACACCACAAAGGAGATGGACTGCCAGGTAGTTGCCCAGGGCATGAGGGAGGAATCATGATGACCAGCTGGGGCCAGGCATTGTCAGCATCACAGTGGGAAGGCCCCAGTAGTAGTGCCTTTGAGGAGCTCCACTAGGGAAAGAATCAGCCCTGGGGATCCACAAACACAGAAGAGCCCCAGAGGTTATGTCTGTGCCAGCCAAGTAGAGCTTTTCCATCCCTTACTTCTCCCATCCTCATTCCAACTCTGAAGTGAGGGCGTGAGGAGTTGCCCCCACTAGGACAGGGAAGGAACACTACCTCGGAAGAAAGTTTAGAACATTAATAATTGCACTGAACATTTTAATTATTAAAATGAGAACATTCTTGTGCTTAGAAGGGATTAGAGGATTCATGTTATTATTAAAATTCTAAAAATTATTATGGCACCTGCCTGAGATTTCAACCAGGGACAAGAAAATACTTAGCCCTCCAAGTACAGTAAAAATAGACTTAACATATATGAAGGGCTTAATATGGTAAATATTTTCTATTTTCATCATTGTTCTTATGATCAGCCCTTGTAGCTTGTTGGACTCCCAGTTGTACAGCTCTTATACTAAAGATTAAAAGAAGGTTACCAAGGATGCCAAAATAGCACACTGTGAAGAGTGGACCAAGCAGAACTCACACTACTCCTTAGTTCCCTCAACATCGATCCACATCCAGAGGCTGGCTCTGCTCTTTAGGGTCCCAAAGGAGGGGACAAGTCTCTCTCCTGAAAGTCTGATTCATATTTTCCAATCTTCAGCACATAGTCCTTGTGAGCTGTTGGGTAAGATGTGTAGTCACGAGCAAGGAAACAAAGGCAGGAGTGCTCATCCAGAACAGCTCCTGGCGTGAGTGGGCCCTCCCCAAGCATTTGTAGATTGAGTACTTGCATGACGGACTGGGGCAGGATGAGGGGGATTGAATTACTTCTGGGAGTTTGGGGATGAAGCAATTCTGGCCACCAAAGTAAAATGGTGTCATTTGAATGGTGCCTTCAGAAACATTCCTCTCCTACAAGACAGGTGTTTTCACACAGAGCATCCCTCCTTTCAGCAAAGGCAGCATTTTTCCGTGGTGTTCTGCCAACTCTGCCAGGGATGCAGAGAGAAAGTAAAAGTTTCTATCAGGACAAATGTTTGGGAAATTCTGCACACATTGTCCTCACTACTAGGACATACATATTAGCATATTATAGAGTCTTCAAAATTGCATAGGTTAATTTTGCTAAACTCGGTGTGTTTACTGACCTTATAGGAGCTCAGAACACCTTATCTCTCAGCACACTTGCTAACATCCCTCTGACCGATGTTCTGTGTCACGCCATTCTGGTTACATAGGACTAAGGCATCGTCTCCAGAAAGGCCCTGTGCAAAGGAACAACATATAAATAAGCGTGGAGATTCTCCCCAGCCTAGATTCTAGAAAGTAGAGAGCAGGGCTGCCAGGAAGCAGGATCCATTGGGAGAGGTAGTTTTTGATGAGATGATGGAGGATCAAGAAAGGATTGGAGATTACTGTATCTGGAAGATCAAGAGGTCAAAGGGAGCAGCAGCCCAATGGTGAAATGCAGTGTATTTCACAATTCTGTATGTGACAAGGTTCAGAAATATTATTTCATGTTGCTGTAGGGAACAAAAGACTGGAAGAAGATCAAAGTGCCACAGCCTATAATTTAGTTACAGTAAATGTTATCTATTTAATTAAGACTTCTCTAGCACTCACTATGTACCAGGCACTGTTCAGAGCAGATTACAAATATTACTTCATTAAATTCTCAACATAACTGTAAGGTAGGTACTATTACTTTCATCCCCATTTCAAAGATGAGGGAACTAGGACACAAAGATATTTAACTTGTTCAAGGGCCAGGACTCAAGTCCAGATCATGTCTCCATGATCCATGCTCTTAATCTGTGCTTGTGCGGCCTTTGTGAATATGTGAAGTAGAACGGGATGCTGCTGGAGGTGATCCCAAGCCATTTAATAGTACAAACAATTACAAATACTAAGGAAAAACTCCCCCTCTTCTAGGTTCTCTGAAATGGGAGAAAGTTCTCCATTTAATCAAAACTGACATTAATGTTTATTCCTATAACGTCTTGATATGACCTTTTATATACCCAAGATGAAACTAAAATTGATGTGAGGGATAGCGTTCCAGGTAAAACAACTTAAGTGATAAAACTTGTTACCTCAGCAATGTTGCCCGAGGGGCAGACTTACATTTTTCATGAAAAATGTTAGGCAGAAGGTCTTGATGTCATTTCATGCACCATTTAATCAGATTTAGCTCAAGAGACAGGGGGATTTGGAAAGCTATATTTTTCTTTTTTAAAAATACAACACATATTTTGGTATAAAAGTAATTCATGCTCACTACAGACAGTTTTGGAAACACAAATTATAATTAAGAAAATAAAAATTATGCATAATTCTACCACCTAAAAACAATTACTTTGATGTGTTTACTTCTATTCCTTTTTTTTTCTCTATTGAATATATATGTGTGTGTTTAACACAATTGAAGTCTGAATACATTTTACATCTTACACATTTTACTTAACATTATGTTGTGGATATTTTCCCATGTCTCAAGAAAATCTTTGTATAACTGTAGTGTTGTTCTGTCTGTTATCTTGTTTTAAGTTGTTTATTTTTGTTTTGGTGCCATGTTCTGTGTTCTTTGTCTTTTAATATAAGGAATATGGTTCTTTGGCTTTTGTCTTCTACAGTGATTTGTATAGTTTTCACTTCTTGTTTGTACTTGCATTGAACAAATAGGACTCTAATTATGCAAGTCAAGATTGAAATTGCACTTTTTTGACTCAGTCCACGTATATGGATGAGAAGTTTTCTGTGTTTCTATTTCTTCATACATCATTTTGGGGTTTAAAGTATTATTTAATATTTTACATATATACATATATATAAAGATGATTTGTTAACATTTGTAATAATTATTGTGACCATATTTATAATTTTTTACCTTTTTATTCAGACATAATTTCAGACTTTTCGAATATTGCAAAACAAAAAGTAGTATAAAGAACACTCCTTTAATCTCCACCAAGATTTGCAAAATATTTCAATATATTTAATATATACTTCACCAAAGAGATATATAGATATTAAATAAGCATGTGAAAAATATATAACATCATTAATCATTAGGGAATTGTAAATTAAACCCACAATGAGATACCACTACACCTTTGTTAGAATGAGTAAAATTAAAAGTACTGATTATACTAAGTGTTGTCAAGGAAGCAAAACAACTGGAACCCTCATACACTGCTGGTGGAAATGTAAAATGGGATGACCACTCTGGGAAAAGAGTTTGACAGCTTCCTTAAAAATTAAACATATGTCTATCATATGACCTGGTCATTTCACTCCTAGATATCCACTCAAGATAACTGAAAGCATATGCAACAAATACTTGAATGTGAATGTTCATAGCAGCTTTATTTGTAAAATCTATAAATAGGTGAATAGATAAACAAATTATGATATATCCATACCACGGAATACAATTCAGCATTAAAGTAGAACCAACTGTAGATACATGCAGCTGTATTAGTGAATCTCCACATGATTATGATAATTACGAGGGTAAGAAACCAAGACCCTCCAAAAAAGCATACTTTCATTTCATGTGCATAGCATTATAGGATATAAAAACAAATCTAATGACAGAAAGCAGATCACTGGTTGCCTGGATGGGGGGTCGGGTGGTAGTGCAGAGAGGTGTGGGAGAAAAGGATGACAGAGGCACAAGGCAACTTTTGGAGTTGGTGGATATCGTCATTATCCTGATTGTTGGGATGCCTTCACAAGTGTGTACATGTATTAATACTTATCAAATTGTACTTTTTAAATAAGTGCAGTTTGTATTTTAATTATACTTGAGTAAATCTGTAAAAATGTATAATAGCAGACATAAAGTATTTGTTGTATATCAGGTACTGTTTTCTGGCTCTTTATAAAACATAAAAGATATAAAAGCATTTAGCACTATAGTAGGCACTTATAGTAGGCACTCAATATATGTTACTTGAAAATGAATCTGATTTATGTAAATTTTTTCTATGAAAATGTTTGGCATAGAGTAAAAATGTTATCTTTAATTTCATATAGAATCAGTTTCCCTTTGATACATATTTAGACTAAACAAAAAACAAACATAAAAGCAAGAATAAAAATTTTCTGGCCGGTGAAACCCAATGACAAAACAGCAAGAAGAGAGCCACAATCATCTGCCTTAGTCTCTAAAAATATATAGACACATATGCACATATGTATACATACATGTATGTATATATATATATTCATACAGACATATAACAGACAGAGATGTAAACATTTAAATCCATCTAGGGATTAAATAGATTCTTTGGAAACTAGTCATTGGTATCTGGATGTCAGAGATCACAAAGTCAATTTATTAATAAGATGTCTAAAGCACAGTTAGTGTTCAATAAAGGTTTTTAAAAAATGAATCAATGAAAACAAATGAATCAATGAGCAATCTTGTTTCTCAAATTACTTTCATATTCATGTAGAAGACTTTTAGTGAAAATGTCTTCCAATATTTAAAAAGTAACTTTGTTTTGGTCCTATAGCCCTAAGAGTTGCTACTATTTATGAAAAACACCAGTCTTAAATAGCTCCAAGTTCAAGATGCTAAATAAAATAAATGCTGTTTCCAAAATTGTTTGGCATTGAAGTTAGCATTATTTGTGCAACACTAATTGGAAACAACTAAAAATGAAAATAGTCATTCAGTGGTTTAATATCAGGAAATAAAAAGTAATACTATATTGAAAGCCCAGAGATAAATCCACGCACATATGGTCACCTTATTTTTGATAAAGGAGGCAAGGATATACAATGGAGAAAAGACAGCCTCTTCAATAAGTGGTGCTGGGAAAACTGGACAGCTACATGGAAAAGAATGAAATTAAAACACTCCCTAACACCATACACAAAAATAAACTCAAAATGGATTAAAGACCTAAATGTAAGGCCAGACACTATAAAACTCTTAGAGGAAAACATAGGCAGAACGCCCTATGACATAAATCACAGCAAGATCCTTTTTGACCCACCTCCTAGAGAAATGGAAATAAAAGCAAAAATAAACAAATGGGACCTAATGAAACTTAAAAGCTTTTGCACAGCAAAGGAAACCATAAACAAGACAAAAAGACAACCCTCAGAATGGGAGAAAATATTTGCAAATGAAGCAACTGACTAACGATTGATCTCCAAAATTTACAAGCAGCTCATGCAGCTCAATATCAAAAAAACAAAACAACCCAATCCAAAACTGGGCAGAAGACCTAAATAGACATTTCTCCAAAGAAGATATACAGATAGCCAACAAACACATGAAAGGATGCTCAACATCACTAATCATTAGAGAAATGCAAATCAAAACTACAATGAGGTATCACCTCACACTGGTCAGTATGGCCATCATCAAAAAAACTACAAACAATAAATGCTGGAGAGGGTGTGGAGAAAAGGGAAGCCTCTTGCACTGTTGGTGGGAATGTAAATTGATACAGCCACTATGGAGAACAGTATGGAGGTTCCTTAAAAAACTAAAAATAGAACTACCATATGACCCAGCAATCCCACTACTGGGCATATACCCTGAGAAAACCATAATTCAAAAAGAATCATGCACCACAATGTTCATTGCAGCTCTATTTACAATAGCCAGGACGTGGAAGCAACCTAAGTGTCCATCGACAGATGAATGGATAAAGAAGATGTGGCACACATATACAATGGAATATTACTCAGCCATAAAAAGAAATGAAATTGAGTTATTTGTAGTGAGGTGGATGGACCTAGAGTCTGTCATACAGAGTGAAGTAAGTCAGAAAGAGAAAATCAAATACCGTATGCTAACACATACATATGGAATCAAAAAAACGAAAATGGTTCTGAAGAACCTAGGGGCAGGACAGGAATAAAGACGCAGACGTAGAGAATGGGCTTGAGGACACAGGCAGGCGGAAGGGTAAGCTGGGACAAAGTGAGAGAGTGTCATGGACATATATACACTACCAAATGTAAAATTGATAGCTAGTGGGAAGCAGCCATATAGCACAGGGAGATCAGCTCAGTGCTTTGTGACCACCTGGAGGGGTGGGATAGGGAGGGTGGGAGGGAGACACAAGAGGGAGGAGATATGGGGATATATGTATATGTATGGCTGATTCACTTTGTTATAAAGTAGAAACGAACACACCATTGTAGAGCAATTATACTCCAATAAAGACATTAAAAAAAAAAAGTAATACTATCTTTTCTTATCTAGTTTTTCTTAATTTGAATATCTTCATGCTGTTATTACTTACAAACTCTGGTTTATCAAAGGACAGAGCTCATTGTAGAGCTAATACTTTTTTAAAAACTATTAAAGTTAAGGTGTTAAGGTGAAAAAAGTTGGAGAGGGAAGAAATATGAGAAAGAGGAGGTGGAAGGCTGAAGATGTCTACTATTCAGTGTGAAAGACTAGTAAACATGCATGCCAAATATGTAATTTCTAAAATCACTGTTTAGCCTTGAGCTGATGTTTCATTTAGTTCATTGATCATTCAAAATTTATTAAAATTCTACAGTTAAGGAACTCTGAGAGACACCATGATGCATGATTCTTAAATCTACAAGAAAGCACATATAAGAAAGGTAGCCGAACCCTGGTAAACACATTTATAAGGGATATGGAAGAAGTAAATCCAGTGGACAAAAAGAGAAAAGAGAGAATAAGAAAGATAAGAGGAGAATCTGAGCAGCATGTCATCTTGGAAATCGAGCTTATATTATTAATATAATTGACATGGCATTTAGGACATGTGAGAGACATTACTGGTGGTCACACGTATCCCGTTCTGCTCTCCTTCCAGGAATGTAGAAAACATTTTCCAGCCCCCTTGTAGGCAGACATGGAAATTCGATTACATGTAGCCAATGAGCTTTGAGCAGCAGTGGCTGGTGTCCGTGCCAAGGCACAAGAAGAGCAGATAGAAGATGTCCTTTCGCTCTCTTTCCCTGCCAAGTGTTGGGGTGGTGAAATGTCCATCCCATTGGTGGTGTTGGCTTACAAACAGGTATGATGCTATCTTAAAGTGTTTTCTTACAAACAGGTATGATGTTATCTTAAAGTGTTTTCTCCGTGTAAATTGGAAAAACAACACAATCACGTGGCTCAGATAGAAGAGATAAAACAAACACATAGCAACATTTTTTGGTGGTATGTATTGATTTACCATGTCCAATCTCACATCCTTAATATATTTAATCATGGAACACAATTTACATACCTAAAAGTTCCACATTGCAATTATGAGCACGTTGCAGTAGGCATCTTACCACTGTGGGCTATACAAAATTTTAACAATTTCCATGAAGTACCTGGAGCACTAAAAAATGATCTTCTACAGAGTTTGAGTAAAGTAGGTTTTAATCACCTCTTCCAGTCAAGACATTGTATTATTAAGTACCACAAAGTCACTCCCCCAAGATCAACTCCAGCCGAAATAGAAACATCAAGAGGGACATGAAACTGTCAGAAATTCCTGGGAAAATGGAGGGCTGTTGTGTGAGGGGATGATGGTCCTAGTCTAGGGCATTTTGCTCTGGATATCATTTTTCTCTACTTTGCCTTGGGGCTATCAATGGTGCCAGAATCCATGTAAATGCAACTGCCCTCAGGCATAAAATCTTGGCAGCACAAATTCTGATTAGGAGCATCAAAAACTTGCGATGATTGATAAGCCTTGGATAGTCATGTCTCTTCCCCGCCCCCTCACCCAAACCTCCAGGATGGGTGATACACACTAGGATGGTTTTCTGGTACCCAAGCTGCTCCACCTGCAGGCTCAATGGAGATTCTACCCCACAAACATCAGGTCTGAGACAGATTGAAGTTTGACTTTTAGCTTTCCCCATATATATTTCTGGACAGAGCAATGAATATCCCAAGAGGAATATTAACTGACAAGTTAAAATACGAGGATAGCTGGGGAGTACAGCTCTTTCAAAAGAAAACAGCAAAGTAGATGTCAGAGTCCATCAAAAAAAAAAAGTTTTATAACTGATGGAACAAAGACTCAAAATAAGCATTTAAAATATAGCAAAACAGATAAGGAAAGACAGGAGCGATATGAAACATAAGGAAATGTAAAAAAAAAAAGAACAAAGTGGAAATATTATGTGTAAAAAATGCAGTAGTTGCAATACAGAACACAATAGATGAGGTAAAATGTAGAATTGATACAGCTGAGGAATTGATTAATAAATTGGAAAATTTGATTGAGGCACTCTCCCAGAAGGAAACAGGAAAAGATAATGATATAGAAAATAGAAAAGTTAAGCAATATGAAGGTGATATATTGTTCATAAGAAATTGTTATTTTTCTAAGCTATCAATTTGCCTGTTAATTGAAACAAAATAGCCGTGTTTACCAAGGCTGATTATAAAGATAGTCCAACCTGGTTTGAGGACATGAATAATTAATATGAGAGTGAAACAACTTATTCAACAAGAACAGGGAAAATATATTTTTCCTTGGAGAGATGCCATATTTTTTGATTATTTTAAAGTCATAAGCATACAACATTCTGAATGAACATATCATTATGCTGTGTGATAACTATGAAGAAGTATATATAGAATAATATTCTAATGGGAGAAAATTATAATAAAAGTAATCATATCCATTTAATAGTGTTTATCATCATTATCATATTGCAAAGTAACCTGGCTTAGATAGGTAGCAGTTCCTGTAAATGATTGTAACATTTTATAGTCAATTGAAATTTTTGTTCTCATTTTTTGGTCTCCCAGCTAAAAATCAGCATTTTAAGTAAGAATTATCATCATTGTCGTCATCATCTTCACCATCATCTTTATCATCACCACCCTCGTGGGTGTTAGTATTCCCAGCCCCCTCCTTATCCACAAACATATAAAATGGCAAAGGCTTGTTTCTGATTGTGTAAGTATTGGGATTTCCTTGCCACCAACCCCCTTATACCATGCCTTAAAGCATACGTGCCCAGTTTTTTGTTTGTTTGTTTTTTGCCAAATCATTTTCAAAATGTTTCATCCTTCCTTTCTTCCTTCCTTCTTTCCTTTCCTCAACATTTACTGAGCACTCACTATGTACCAGCACTGAATGACGTTGGTGATAAAAGAGAAAAAAAAAACCTATGGCCCCTGACTTGTACAAGACCTCAAGGATTGGTGAACAACTGTTCCATGCTCAGCTGTCCTATGCTGAATGTCCTGGGAGCTAGGGGATTTGAGGAAGCAGAAATTCTGGACCACAGAGATACTGATTATATGTCACAGGTATGTTCCCAGGATGTGGGAACAAAGAATGTTGCTAGTCCAGGATATGCAGCAATAGAAAAACAAGGGGGAAAATGTGACTACAGAGATATGGTAAAGGTAAGCTAGGTTTTAGGGAAGAAAAGATGATCAGCAACTCCTCCAGGAATGTAGGCATGTACTCTCTCTCTCTCATTCTCTCACAGATATCACACACATACACAAACACACCCGAGGTTTGACTCAAGGACTAACCTTAAGCACATATACTGTGATTTTAAGAACCAACTCTTTCTATCTGACTCTAATGATTTAGCACTGAGAAACAAAGGCCTTCATTTGCCTGGTAACTATGATATGGTTAAAAATGTAGTGTCTCTGGGATGGCTGTGCTACTAAGGAGCATAGGAACCAAAGTGCAGATTTATGGTTTCTAGCTGATGAGTCACTAGGAATGGGTTTAAGTTTCAAAAATAATCAATAAAGTGATAGTACAAAAATCACAGCACCTTATAAGGAAGTCACAGTCATCCAACCATTTGCTAATGGTACTTAACATGATAATACGTTGATTAAACTTACTAAATTGATGGGGGTGTATGTACCACTTCCTTAAAAGACCAGAAACTGTCAGATGTAAAAGAGGTTAATACAGGGAGGATCTCTCTGTAAGACAGCCAGGGGTCTTTTTCAAGTAAGTAGTTAGATGTTCAAAGAACAGAAAGTGTAGCTTGAAGAAATGGAATCTAGGCTTGGGAACAATTTAGGGCTCTTGTCTTCAGGGTTCCCCAGGACGGAGGTTCAAATGGGCCAACAAGGGGACCTTGATAATCTGCCCAAACCTATGATGGTATGTGCAGTTCTCACCCAAGTCCTAAATAAGTAGGCTTCTAATGTCAAATTGGTTTTCTCTACCAGGAAGAAATATTTCCCTTCAGAAGTGATTAAGTGGACTTTCTACTCCAAATTCATCTTGTATGACTTTGGGTAGTGAATTTTTCCAGGAAGTGGGTGAGTTGATCTTGATAGTTGGAAAATCACAAACAGTAGCATAGTCTGAGAGAAAAGAAACTGCACAATACTTTTAGAGCACCCGTTTATCCTTCAAAACTACATACCTCGCAACAACATTTCAAAGCCTTTGTCATGTACAACAGAGGAGAGTCCAGTCTTGGAATAAGACAATCTCTTTCATAAATAATAGAGTGACACTGAGATTAGTGAACATCGAGATCTATACGATTCTGTCTCTGGGAATTTTCTATTCATGAATTCTGCTGAATACTGAGGTAGAATGATTACTTCAATATAAAAATCTCTTAGAGTTAAAAGAAGTCTAAGAAATGGTAATCACCTGTGTGGCACACATTAACAACATTAATGTTTGTACTATTATTGAAATGGGTATATGAAAGTTCTGTGATTTGACTGTCCTTTTGACTAAATTATAGTTTGACCTAAGAACTTAACACATGCCAGTTATAAACCAGGGCGGAATACTTTGGGTAGTGAATGTTAAGAGTTATGTGTTATTGTGGAAACTTCTAAATGGCAGCTGCAAACTTACGGTAAAAGGTGCATCTTAAAAATGTATTCTTTACCTTCAGCATTTCAGAAACACATCTAACACATGTGCCTATTGAAGCAATATGAAAATACAGAAATATCAAGGAAATATCACTTATATATTCATAAGTTTGATTTGATGTACACCAGCTTAATGTCTTATGGAACTGCTCTGTCGGTGCCATCCTCAATTAAGGTGGATGCTCATGTAGATCAACATATTACCAGTGTTACTCTACCGATTTAATAGGAATTAACCTGTTAAAATGGGCTCAGATTGATTTGTTGTCTTATTTGGTTAGGTGGCTACACATCTGACAATTCTCTGACATTGGCAGTTTACTTGTAATGAAAGAAAGCACCAAAGATAAGAAGGGGGGATGCAAATGTGGGAATCAGGTTGCTTTTAATTAAGGGTGATTTTCTTTTTTGGCCGTGCCACATGCAGGCTCTTACTTCCTCCGACCAGGGACTGAACCCGAGCCCCCTGCAGTGGAAGGGCCAAGTCTTAACCACTGGACCACCAGGGAAGTCACAATGGTGATTTTCATGTTGTGAGTAGGGGTATTTTGTGTCTACCCAGTGTGATCTATGTGGAAATCTCCCATTTTATAGACTCTGCTGTCTCTTTATGAGATTTGCAAAGGAGAAGGTTCAATTTACATCCACCCCTGGGGCCTCAATTTGGCAACCACTCCTCCACACTACATCCTCTTCACCGCTCCCGGTTTCACTTTTGGCTACTGCCGTCTAGAGCTTCCTGCTCCATGCTAGGGTACTGGGCTGCACTACACGTTGCTGTGATGTGAAAATCCCACACCTTGTTTTATTACTGTATAGTCTAATTCCCCCAGAGCACCAGCAGTCAAGGCTGTATGGGTGAAACAGTTTTCCCTGAAGAATTGGGACTAATTAAAGAAAATTAATTACAACAGAAATAATATTTTAAAAACCTTTTAATATTATATCCCAAATATGTCTGTTTCCCTAGTCCAAGAGAAGAAAAAAAGACAAATTCAGCCCCTCACAAAGGGCCATTTAAGGGCACACACCATGTCTGTCTTTTTTTTTTTTTACCTTGTAAGTAATCTTTTATTTTTAATTGTAATATTATTTATGGGTTTTTGCTCACTAGGAATTCTGTGTCGCTTTCAAAGAGATGGTATGAAACACAGTACATCAGGAGAAAGACATGTGCTGATGAATTCTGGTCCTGAATGTCATCATTCCGGTGATGTATGTTAGAATAGGGATGGAGGAGTGAAGTTGAGGGATGAGTCTGTGTGCTGTGCATTCTTGAATGATCCCCAAGAAAACTGTGATACAATTATTATCCATGTTTAGCATCATATAATCACAAAGTATTTGCCTGCAGAGGGAACCATTTTGCTAGGTACCTAGGCATATACACCACCAACACCCTGGGCGACATCCATTTACCATGTCTGTTTTGCTCTCCTGCCTTCTTTTTCTTTACCTTCAATGTGCACCCCTCTCCTTTTAGTAAAACTCTATTGCCACCCCCCACAGGGATTTGTTTTGCCCTAGTTTCCATCCCCTTCCTCCAAAGAGTATAATCCAGAAAATGAAATCATCTTCAATCATATATTTTCAATGACATATTTGATCTGGAACAATATCAAGAGAACTTCATCAGAAAGTCCTGGCAGAGCTCACCAGGCAAAGCAGAAATATCTGCAGAGGCCAGGCATCGCAGAGCAGAGTGAAGAAGCCTGGGTTTGGAGTTGAGCCTCAAAGACCTAATAACTGCACAGTCATTAAATTGGAAAAAAGTATAATTGGTAGTCCAAAGATGTAGAAGTGGTTTTTCACTGGATAGCCTGAGTTAACAAATAAATTAAATGAAAAAATGTTGAAGACTTCAGAGGAACATCTCTGAAAGGAAATTTTAGAATTAAATCTAGAATTAACATAATACATTATAAGATTTCTGCAAGACTAAGATATAAATATCTAAACAACAATGAGGAGGTCTCTTTATGGTGAATGAGAAATGGAGGAATTCTTTTTTTCCACTCAACAAATATTTACCAGGTGCTTAATATGTGCCAGGAACATTTAAGGTGCTAGGAAATATAGCAGTAAATAAAAGGAATAAAAATATCTACCTTCATAGAGCTTACATTTTAGAGGTGGAAACAGATGCTAAAGAAGATCAATTAAATGAATGGATTATGCCATAAATACTTTCAAGGCAAGCAGAACAAGAAAGGTGGATATGGACTTGCTGGAGATGTCAGAGAACTGTGGTTTTAAATATTGTGCTCAAGGAAACCATATGTTTATAGGTACCAGTGAAAAAATTTCTATGAAAGAGCCAGCAATTACTATAAATAGAAGCATGAGGCTCTACAGAAAACAATATGTATCTGCCACATTATAACAGAAAAATGTGACATTACCTCATGTCTCAAATATTCTAAAGATGTCCTCTCTCTATAAGATGAATATCATCATGGTGTTACTTAAAAAGTGGCTTCATCAAGGTGAGATTAGGTGCCCCTTCACAGATTTCCATAGCACCCTGTACTTCCTTGTTGTAAGAGCTTCTATTCCCCAATATTGTTCTTGGAGGAGAAGCTGAATATAACAAGAGACACAGACCATGAAGCCTCTGATAGAGAGAAAAGCCTTCTAAGGTCCTGCTAACTTTTACGTTTCCACGAGGTTGGCTGTACTTTGTTTCCTGCCCTGGTTTTCTGAGATATGTGTCCATAAAATATTCCCACCCTTATTTTGGTGGACCTCTGTTTTTTGCACCTAAGCTTTTTGCTTTCAATAATTTTAGCTCTGAGTCACTACCATGTCTTAGGTACTGTATATAGGTGATATTAATACTCAAAGCAATCTGGAAAAATGGGTATTATTATGTTTGTTTTCTAGATGAGGAAGCAAATATGGTTCGGTAGGTTAAATAATTTGAACAAGGTCACATGGCTAGAAATCCTGGACTGCATGATTTCAAAGTCCAGGCTATCTTGATTTTATCACATCGTATCTTGTAAAGTAATTCGATGACAAGGTAGGTATGGGTCAATTGACCCATAAATGTGCAAATAGTTCACAGCAATAGTAACAAATAGGAAAAAAGATTTTTCCATAAACTCTTTTTATTCTGGAAAAGATTGAGTATACAGAAGTGAATCTTCATAATTAAAAAAGATAAGGATTTTGGCTAAGTGTTCAGGAATAACAAGAAATTGCAATACTGTAGTAGGTTAATGATTAGAAAGGTAAAAAAGCCACTTTATATAATTTCTGAATAGAAAGTAATAGTGTAATCAAGACTGTTAACAATTGGAAAGCATCAAGCTTTGATTGGTTGAGGAATTTAAAAACTGATATTTAAAATTTTATTTTTTGACTAGGCATTAATTTTGCATGGTTGAAAATTCAAAATATACAAAGGAATATATAGTAAAAGGTTGACCTCTTACCTCTGTTCCCCAGCCATCAACTTTTCCTCCCTAGGGGCAACTAATATTTTTCTCTTCCTGGCTATGCTTCTAGAGATATGTTCTAAATATGCAGATGTGTTGCTTTTAAACTCCTTCAGTTTTTAAGAACATGTTATTGTATGTTCACATGCTGTTATAGGAAGTAATACAGAGAGAGATCCATATATCCTTTACCCAGATTTCCCCATTGGTAATTTACAGTAGAATACTATATAGTATTCTATACTATACAACTATAGTTCAATATAGAACACTATATTCAATACTATGCTGTAGTTCAATAGCACAACCAGGATACAGAGCATTTACATAACCAAGGCTTCCTTGGCAGTAGCTGTCTCTCCCTCTGTGGCTACAGCTTCCATCAGGGTGACCTCTGGGCTCCAGTAACCCTGCCTCTTCTCTTTGTTTCTCCAGTTAGGAGCTGCACTTGCTAATTTCTGGGTTACCTCGTCAACCCCTGCTTAGCTTCTGAGTTCTTCCGTGGCCTGTGTTATCAATTCCTTGCATCAATTGTCTTTGTAAATATTTGAAATGATCTCTATTTTCCCTGTTAGCCCCTGCCTGAAACAAGTGGATTTAAAGAAAAGTGGTGATGTGGCATTTCTTGCACACCTGGCTTTGTAGTTTCTGTTTTATACCCACTATGTTGTTATCAAATCTACCTATCCTGTTCTCTCAAACTGACTATTTGCTAGGCGATGCTCTTTAAACCAATGTATAATCTTTCCCAGACAACCATAATTTTTTTTTTTTTTTTTTTTTGGCTGCGCCCTGCGCCTTGTGGGATCTTAGTTCCCCGACTAGGGATCGAATCCGCGGAGTCCTGACCACTGGACCGGTAGGGAATTCCAGACAACCATTATTTTAAAGTGATTTTTCTGGGAAGGAGGCTTGAGGCAAAGATATAACTTACAAAAGGGGCGTTTGAGATGGAGTGTCTTGACTCCCCAGGTTCAGAAGGCCTTTCAGGTCACAAGGTCTATCTATGGTACACTTGCGCCTAATTCTTTATAAGCATGCCATTTTTCTTTATAGATTGAAAGATCTTCACAGAACATGGAAAAGCTCTGTTCTGGGCTTCTGCATTACACCCACCCCGATTCCCCTCTTCAGCCACGTCCTTGCAAGCCACAACTGATCTGAATTAAGAGAGTACCCGGTCAGAGTCTTTAGGTGGCATAGACACATCAGGAGGGGCCACACATAAAGCTATTATCAGCCATTAACTACCTGGTGAATTGGTTTATTGGGTGTTTGTGACACTCAAGAACTGACTGAAGTTTTGATTGGGTGATGAGTCAGGGCTAGGATGGGAGAACAAAGCACCACCCAGGGAGGGAGGCAATTTGGACACAATGCCCCCTCCAGAGAGCTAGCCTTAAGCCTCATAAATTTAAAGGCAAATCAGAACTTTACTGCTTTTGGCCAAAGAACATTGACAACCTTTCAGAGCAAAGGGCAAGTACAAGGCATTCTTCTGAAAAGGTTACAAGATTTCAGACAGAACAGAATGAAAGTAAGTTTCTGAATATAAAATATACTATGTTTTGGAGGTGGTTTTATGAGAAGTGATCATCAGAACAATATACTACTGTGTCAAACAGATTATAGTCTGAAATAACTTTCAGTGTTCTCCTAAAGTACTGATGAAAAAAAAGTCCATTCATTTATTCATTTAACACATACTACGTCGTGCCAGGTTCTATATTTGAGAAGTTATACATATCTGTTAGAAATAATTTATGTTTTCCTAAAATTGTTCTATAATCTTCCCATACGTATTTTAGGGCACATAAAGTAGTATAAAATGTCTTCTAGCTGAGGAGCCTCCAGACATCACTGTTGAAATAAGGGTGTTCAGATTTGTCTTTATAGTTTCAGGGACATATATAGATTTTGGAACAAGTGTGAATCAATATTTGTTTACATTTCTATTAATTTACACCAAGATTATGCCTTTTATGTTCAGATAAAGCATTTTCTTAAAAAAAAAAACAAGAAGAAAGAACAACAAACTCTCTTGGATTGAGACTGGAACACAAATTATCATCATTTATAAACAATTCTGGGGTTCCACTGCCTGGGTTCAAACCCACCTCAGCCACTAACTCTGTGTGTGTGACCTCGAGGAAATTACTTAAATTTTTTTCATCTTTAAAACGCGAATCATAATTGGTCACTCTCTTACAGAATTGT
Source organism: Balaenoptera physalus (assembly GCF_965194825.1). NCBI lineage: Eukaryota > Metazoa > Chordata > Mammalia > Artiodactyla > Balaenopteridae > Balaenoptera > Balaenoptera physalus. Next base: position 94,026,451 of record NC_138890.1, on the reverse strand, counting down.
TGAGGAGTGTAAATTAGAAAATGCATGTAAAAAGGCCTGGCACACAGTGAGGGCTAAATAAATGCCTGTAATTATTCTTATCTCTGAGTTTGATAACCGGTTTGGCAGAGGAGACAGATGTACATGAATCGAGAATAGGAAAGAATGATCAAAGGAAAGAATTTCTTACAAGAATGGAAAAGATCAAGTCTGAGGATTCAAAAAGGGGCTAATCAAATCAGAATCTGAATTTTACCCTCCTCCCCACATTCACTAGATATTTAGCATTTTTCTAAGATTGACCCTATAATTTGTAATTTCATGGGCTTCCAGTCTTCTCTACTTCAGCTAAGTGCTGCGTCCTTAAAGCGGAGACTCACCAATGACAAACATCGCCACAACACATAACTGGGGCAACTTGAGTGTTGCCAGGCCTGTGAGTGGGAGCACTTGAATTGTTGTGCGCGGGTTTGGACTGGGCAGCGGGGGTTACGACTCCTCCTCCCCCTCAACCACCGCAGCCGGCAGCTCCACCCACCTCTCCCCAGCCCCCTTCTTCCAGCTCCCGAGCGCCTTTCTCTTTCGGGTCCGCCCTTCCTCAGGGTGTGTGAGCTGGGCGCAGGAGGCGGGCTCAGCGCTGACGGGCTGCGCCTCTGCAGCCAGAGGGAGGAGGGCGGGAAGGCGTGCGGCGGCGGCGGAGGAGGAGAAGGAGGCGGGGACTACGCCGGGCCGTAGCTGGCGCCGAGCGCGGTGGGAGCGGAGAGGGTACCCGGCTGGCTCGGCTGGCGGCCTCAGCCCGGATCTCGACGCCGCAGCCCTGCGCCTCCCGAGCCCTTGTCTCAGTCTCCGCGGCCCCAAGCACGGCGGAGGCGGCGGAGCTGTGGGCCACTGGTAGGTTGCACGGGGACGGCGGTTCCTTCTGCAACCTTTTGTGCTGCAGAAAAGGTGGTGGTGATGATGATGATGATGGGTGGGTGGGTGCGTGGGTTAGGGGGGTTGCCTCAGTCATCGATCCTCGGTGCCAGCTCCAGTCGTGGCGCCGCCCCTTCCTCCCTGCCTCGTCTCGGGGTCGGGCGCGCGGTGCCCGCGCGGTGCTGGGGAACCCTGACCGGGCGGGCCTCCGGGATGGACGGCGGGCGGCCTCAGCGGCCCTTGGCCTCGGCGGTCTGGTCCCCCGGCGCCCGAACAGGGGGGTAGGGTCTGGTGGACTGGGTGGGGCCCTGGCGGGGTGCCGGGAGCCCGCAGTTTCTTGGCCCAGGGTGGGGTTGGAGACGCCGTGAGTGTGCAGCGCGTGTGAGTGAGGGTGCAGGGGCGTGCGCCCCCGTGTGCGCGCGGCGTGCGCTCGCCGGGGAGGTGCGGGACTCGACGACCCATTGCGCGTCTCCCGCGGTGCGGCGGTGCGGAAGTCGGCGCGCGTTGGCGCGCACGCTGGCTCCTCCGCCGCCGTGGCCGCATCGCGGGGCAGCTGGCCTGGGGGCCCCATTGAGAAGTAGGTCCTTCCCGGGCCTGCTGCGCCTCTGGCTGTCTGCCCGGGCCGCGCGCCGGGTGCGACTGCCCGGGCCAGATAGCACCTCGGGGCAATCCCTGGCAGCCTTATCTCGCCTGCCCTCCTCGTCCGCGCAGCAGTTTGGGGGGCGAGGCCGTCCGGGAACCCGCAGCCAGCGCCCGCTGCGCGTCTGCCGATTTGGCGGGGGCGGGCAGACCGGCCGTGGCCGGGGGCGCGCGTGTGGATTGGGGCCGGGTGCTGGCCAGAAGCGAAAGCGGCAGATGTCCTTGGGCATCGCCGCCCTCGCCCCACCTGTCGCGGATGAACTTTGGGCCAGGTGGGAAGCGGAGGAAAGGGGTTTCCGGGCGGGCGGCAGTCAGACCTTGAGAAGGCGGCCCCATTGTGAAGCTGCCAAACTCTAGTGGTGGAATCTGCAAATCTCTGCCAGAAAGGAGATGGGAACACGAAGGGAATGATGGCCTCGTCCCTTTCTCCTTGTAAATGTTCCACATCCTTAGGGTGTCTCCGCTTCTCCAGCCACGCCAGTTTGCACTCGGGTTGGTTACCGATTTGTGTCGAGCCAAGATGCTGAGTGTGTATGTGTATGGCTGTGGCGCACAGGTTAACACTGGGACTGGGAACTTTTTAATCATTCGAGGAAAGAGGAAGAATGGAGGCAGTAGCATTTTATAGCGTGCTCGCTACTCCTAGCCGAAAGAACAGTTCTTGCACAACATTTCCGACGTTTCTAGACTCTTCATTTTACATTGTTTTTCTCAGATAAGCCACACTACAGTTCAGTTGTAAGTTGCTTTATTTATTTATTTTAACCCTGTAGAGCAGATTAGACACTAAGGAGATAGAAATGACCTCTTCCCAAAGTTTATTTTCCCAGTCATTTCAAAATACAGTATTGGTTATTATTGTGAAGCTTTTGGTACTTTCTTAATTCAAGACCATGATTTATGCTTACACAATTATACTTAATGAATGTTTCACAGGTTTCTCTGTTTTTATTATGTAACTGTGTATGTATTATAAACTTAATAAAATGACCAGCGTGAAATACAAGGATTAATGAGCCCGGAGACATCTTGATTTGATAAGAACTGGTGTTTAAAATATGCTTCTGCCAACATTTTAGGTTATTTAATTGTAAATGAGACTGTTTAGTAGTATCTCTTCCAGGGTATAAGACAGAGGGTATTTATTGACCTTACATAATGGTCAGTGATTTTGTTTACTTTCTCTGTATAATTTTGTATACTTTGGAGAGCTAGTGGGCACATTAACCCTTAAAATTATTTAGTGTGGTGGGAGTAATAAAACCTTATATACAGGATTAATTTTTTTTTTTTTTTTGCTGATTTATATCCTCTGGGGGAAAATCAGCTCGTTTCCTCTAGAGAGAGCTCTGATTTCGTCACCAGCGTATCAAAATAAGTTCTTGGTTTTAAGCTTTCATCTGGAACGTTAGCCGATTCCACTGTGTACACCTGTCCTATTTCAGTTATGTTTCCTAAGGGGCAAATTTCTTGTAAAGACTGCATGTAGACCTGCAGTTCCAGTTACTGTCAGTCATATTTGTAGTGAAACTGAATTTTTTTCTAAAAGTAGAAGGATGATTTCACATAATGATAAGCCATTGGTAATTTCTTTAATTTCTACTAGTAGAAATAGAAAGAAAATGAATGCTGCCCTTTAAGGAATTTGCTATTAAAAGAACTGATATTAGAAAGAGAAACACATTTTTTTCTTCTGAACCAATTATGGATTGTCTTTCCAGGTTGGTGTGGTTAATGATTTGTTTGTAAGGTCAAGGATGATTTCAGAAAAGTCACACCCTACTTAACTCTTCTTGAAAATTATTGATGATTTAGTTTTTATGAGTTGCAAGTGGAAAAGTAAGATAAGTTTAAAGTAACCTTTAATACGAGCACATAAGTATAGCTAAGCATTTTACTTTCATTGTGAATGTTGTACTTTGGCAGTTAAACCATTTTATCTCTGCTCAGTGTTCTCTTACTTGAGAGATGTTTTAGTCCTCTTTTTTTTATTATTAGAGTAATCTCTGAGACCATTGGTAGCAAAATATTTTCATTAGTCTGAATGGAACTTTTAAAAATTGCTATTTTTTGCCAAGTCCTTTTTCACTATGTGTCTCTTCTCAAATAGCCACTGTGAGGAAACTACCTGCTTCCATTTTTTTTTTTCCTTCCTGTTTTGGGAACTAGAATTAGAACCTGTAACTTCTCTACCAGTTTTCTCTGCCTGAAGTTTATCTTGCTTTTCGTAATATAACCTTTAACGATTTGTGAGATTTATTTACCAAAATTCTTGAGGGCTATATGCTCGCCTTCATATTTATAACCTTATGATTTTTGGAAGTGATATTTTGTTAATTTTTTTCATATTGCTGTTTTGTTAATGGATCTATGATGAAGCCAGAGATTTGTGGCTTTTTTGTGTGTAGGGATTTTGTGTGGGCTTGAAAATTTCCATATGGAGCTTCTATATTTTGGGGAAAATCACTCCCTTTAGGTTCCCAATGCCATTCAAGTTTACTGTTATATGTGTTAGATTTATGTATTTCCATGTCTAGTCTGTCTTCCCCTCTTGTCTGGTCTCAGGCTTCACTTTTTATATTTGCACCAGTACCTGTACAATGCTGGGACACAGTAAGACCCAAGAAATATTGTTGAATGAGTAAATGAATAATTGAATGGCTGAGTGGATACACCCAAAGAAATACTACACGGAACTGTAAAGAAAGCCACTATGCAAGCAGAAGGGCCTTTCTTCCTTTTTTTTTAAAATTCATTGCCTTTCCACTGTTATATATTACTTTTGAGTAGGATGATAATACAATTAGCAAACTGGGACAGGTTTGAGAGATAAAGGGGGTGCTGTAAATAATTATGCCAGGGCACTGGCTATAAACTGAGACATATGGTCACCCGACTTTTGAAGGACATTCTTATTTTCCTGTGATGGTATCTATCACCTTGCCTGAGAAAATTTGACACACTTGCTAGTTAATGTTTGCAGACTTTTCTGTTTGTAGAAGCTTCATTTGCAGTCAGATGTTGGGTGTCTTTTGCTTAGTCACCCATGGCTTCCCTGTCCAGAGGCCTATGGGTAGCTCTTGGCCAGGCTTAATTTTTCCTATTTTCATTGCTTACAGGATTATGTCACAGGACTTTCTGCTTGTTTCAGCTGCTTATAGCTGGAAGCGTTATGTACTCTAGCCTTTGCTCTGTTTACTTCCCTTTGTTTTTTTTGCTTTTTGTTTTTAATTAATTTTTATTGGAGTACAGTTGCTTTACATTGTTGTGTTAGTTTTACTTCCTTTTGTTTTTTATGCGGTATTTAGTCCATCTTGTAAGAATTTCACATGAGCTCTTTTCCCTTTGGCTGTTTTTGAGAGAAGAGCCATTGATACTTTGCCAAAGCTTCATGTTCAAAACATTGGCCAAAATCAATTGCAAGTGCTAGAGATTTATAGATTTTAAAGTATCCTAAAAGTGTTATTTGGAGGGTATATATTTTGGGGACTTTTGAATTACAGTCTTTTAGTTCTTTCTAATGGGAGATGAGAATAAAATCCTTATTATAATTTTTACTAGGTTCCTTTATAGGAAGTCTCTTAAAGAAGCTATATTCTTATACTAGTTTCTGACCTCGTTCTTTTTATTTTAAAATTTTTTCTCTTTTTCACCATCTTTATCATCATCATCCTCTTAGCACCTGTGCATGGATAGCGTGCAATTACACACCAAACAGTAAGCCGAGTCAGAAATGAGTAAAAAATGGAACAGAGTTCCTACACCTTGGTTTCGCCCTGTGTTGCTCCCTTGGACTCTTGTTTGTATTTCTGTTTTTGGCTTGGCACTGGCATAATAGGGGTAATTAGTTACTACACTTTGTTTACTATGAGATTACGACCATTTCCTAGACTTCCACATCAGCTCTAGTGCAAGAGTTGGATAATTACTTTAAAGCTCCTCTGCTTTCAAATCCAGAATGAAGTTTTAGGTTGATTTTCCTTTTAGTATTGAAAAAATATTGGAAAATATATTTTTCCGATGCATTTAAAAGCTTGAAAAGAAGAACATATCACCAGAAACATGGTACAAATTATATGAAAGTTTGAGATTTTAGACTGCTTTATAAAACTATTCTTTATTTAAAATCAGTTTTTTATTTTTTCTAATGTTCCTGTTTCTGGGTTTTCAGTCTAGATTTCTAAAAGTCTAAATGAAATCTACCTCACTTGTGATAGATGTAGCCCTGAAAAATCAAGTGGAGATATCTTTCTATATTTGGCATCCAACCATATAACCAGCAAATATTGGCTGATACATTTTTTCCTGCCTTCGAATTTTTGATTTAAAAAAATCTTGTAAGGTCTGAGGAGGAAGGGTCTATGATTTAGAATGGTTTTGTATAAGACTCTCCTGTATGTGCCTTAGAATTCCAACATTTTTCACACTGGAAATAACCCTAGAGTTAGTAATTAAAACTGCCTTCCTCCAACCGTTTCACAAATAAGGCAATAGAGCTTTTAAATAAAATAACCCTCCACACATTTAAAATAGGATCCCACTTACAGAAATTAATATACATTTTTCAGGAACATGATTATTGTGTAAAAAGTTACACACCTGGGCTTATCACTAAACAGAGCCATGTGTGTATAAAGTGATGTCAGTGGGCTTTGGAACCAGACAAATTGGGGTTTGGATTTTTGCTCTGACTTTCAAATAGTATTACTTGCTTAACTACTTTAGAACAGGGGTAATATTTTCCTGATGGGACTATACAGTTAAGATTAAATGATATAAATTGCATATAGCTTTTGGCATGTAGAAGGTGCTAAAAATTTAAAAAATGGTTTTAAAAATTTCCCTTCCCCATTAAAAATCCATTTACTTGAATAAGAAATCAATTTGAACTTTATAACATTAGGATTGGGGAGATTCTTTGGGGGTAATTATATTAAATAAAAAATTATTGTTAGGTAACAATTTTTGTTACACTGTAATTCATTTTATATTAAAACCAGAGGCTTCGTTGGTGAAACAGACTTAATTATCTAGGTTTCTTGGTTACCCAATTTGAAAATAGTTTGTGACAAAAAATGAAAGGGAAGGTGTCTAAACTAAATCTAAAGAAGTTTCAAAGGTCGATAATCATGTTGGTTTCTTGGAATGATAGTTCTGGGTGTGTTAGCTCCTTCCAGGGTCCCAAGCAGAGGAAGCACATACCTTTATTAATTCAGTAATAATCCATTTCCTTTGGATAAAACTCTTATGTGCTGGTTAGAAAAATAATGAAGTAACAAATCTTTTTGGGAATGAGTTGAACTGTTGCCACTTCAGGCTTTGTGCACTTACAGAGATAAAATGAATCTATTCAACTCATTTGAGCCACCATCTGCCCCCAACAAGTTAAGCACAACAGAAAACCCACCAACCAAAGAAACCTTTACAGGTGGAAGAAACTTTGAGTTTTCTTGATCTCAAGAAATTAACCCAGTTAATTAGGGGGGTACGAGATAAAGATAGATTTTCTTATACATTTCTCCCCAAGTAAGAGGTGAAAGGCACAGAAGAGATGTTAGAAACTGTAAGCAATGTAATAACTATAAAGAAGTGTTTTTGAGTTGTTCTCTTTTAAAAAAATGTTTTTCCATGAGCCTTTCAATCATTTGCCTCAGAGCAGTCTTAGGGAGGACTGTTGCTATTTTATGGCTGAAAAGAGTAGACATTAAAAATTAATTGCATAGTAATAACATCACACATTCGTAAAGGGGTTTGCAGCATGCAAAACATGTTCACTTACTTCTCATTTGATCCACATAACAACTTTATGAGGGAGGAAGGATGGAATTGTCCTCATTTTAAAAATTGCTACTTGTGCCAGGTCAAGAGGCAGAGTTCTTAGCAAGGCAAGGTCTAGGACGTTTTCTTTTGACCCCAGTCTCAGCATTATATTTTCCATAGGATACTGCAAATCTGTTGAACACATGAATAGGATTTGGATGGTGGAACCAACATTTAAACCCCTAAGTTTTCTTGGCTCTTCATTTAGCCCTGGTAGCTACTATTAGTCTCCAGGTAGAGTTTAAGCAACAACACAGAGAAACAAGCATGATAAAATGTTTGAGGTTGCATTTACCTGAACAAACTCAAAATTACTTTAATTAATTAATATTGTATCCTATGTAACCTGTACCTGGTGTTAGTATCTCCTGCTTCATCATGCTTTGCAGTTAGAATTGATATAACTGCTTTATAAGTTGTGTTACTTGTTAAATTAAAGGTTTATTTTTATATTTCATGTTTAGTATCTGGAGTAGAGCAGAAAAATTATTATGCCTGTGTTCCCTTGGGACTCATTGGAAATTGTACAGTGACATCTTCTGGGATTTAGGCTGGTGAGTTATATTTTGCTTTTTCTGTTTGTTAACCCGTTGTATGAACATAATACTATAATGTGTTTTAAGTACTATATAAACCAGATGAGTGTGAAATGTCAGTATATTATTATAAATATATATAGTGTAATTATGAAATTTTTAATAGTGAGAACTGAAATTATTATTACAAAATGCTAACGTTATTATAATTGAAATGTTTGACCTTTTGAGTAGATTTTCCTTTTTTTATTCTTGTAAGATAAAGGAGGTCTTATGGAATAATATTTTGAAATATAGTAAAGAGGCAGTTGCTCTAATTTCAGGGAAATTTTAGTAAAACTGTTAATCTCCAAAGATTGGTGAAGTAATTTGCAGAAGGTTTGGTTGTGTATTATACATAAAGAATGGCAAACAAGTAACTGAAAGGAATATCATTTTCACTTAGTCGTTTCTCAGTTTACTGCAAGTGTGACGTTCCTTTTATCACACCATGAATTTAAACTGTTAAAAATAGGCAGTGCTGTTGTTGTCTTTCTTTAGTTGTCTTTTTTCAGTGTGTCTGTGTACCTGGGCTGACACAGTTGTCCATGTGGCTCCAGGTCTTTGAAGGGGAAAAAATTTAATAATGACCTTTTTAGCATTTAAAAAATTATATTAGTGTGAGTTCATGCTTTGGTATGTTATTCTACTTGCTCAATATCTTTGTAGGTCCTGGCTTTGAATCACGTAGAGTGGTTATAATGTTTTGAAAAAGCAGTTTCATAGTAAGTGATCTCCAAATTAGCAGTCAGCAGTAGAATGATTCAAAAGAATGATGGGGGAAAAACAAATACTGTTGTTTCATTTAATAGATATAACCTGTCAAATTTATGAAATGTAATTTAAGACATTGAAAAATGGAAGCATAACTAAAGTTTTCAGTTTTGAGGAAAAGAGCAAGAAGTTTGAGAACTATAGGTACAAAGTACTTTTAGAGGATATGGAATAAGAAATGATGTGGCTGGGTCATTAACTCATTCAATTGAAATAAAGCACAAAACAAGGAACAATGAGTAGAAGCTACAGAAATGTGTGTGTATGTATCTCTCTCTCCATACAGTATACATATATGTGTACATATGTATGTATGCATAAAGATGTACTTATATATGTAAATAAAAAAAATTCTAGCAGAGCTGCAAAAGGGGAAATGAACCAACTTGAGAGGTGGTGAGTTACCTGTCATTGAAGGTGTTCAAACATAGACTGGACAACCGTTAAGATTCCTTTGGATTCTGGGATTAAACAGTATCAGAAGGATTTTTTTTTTTTGGCCACACTGCACGGTATGTGGGATCGTAGTTTCCTGACCAGGGATTGAACCCGTGCCCCCTGCACTGGAAGCATGGAGTCTTAACCACTGGACTGCCAAAGAAGTCCACAGAAGGATTTTAAAGAATTTTAAAATTTGGAGAACCATCAAAAACTTGGTGTGACAGGCTTATTTTTAAAGTCAGGTTTATTGAAGTATAATTTATATACAGTAAAATTCACCCTTTTAAGGTGTATAGTTTGATGACTTTTGACAAATGTAGCCATTTGTGTAGTGTCAATGTATAGAATATTTTCATCCCCCCCCAAAATTCCCTTGTGCCCCTTTGTAGTATGCCCTCTCCTCCCAGCCTCAGCCCTTGGCAGCCATCGATTGATTTCTGTCCCAGCAGTTTTACCTTTTCCAGAATGTCATATAAATGGAATCACAGAGTATATAACATTTTCTGTCTGCTTCTGCTTCTTTCACTTAGTGTAATCCTGGTTTGTTCCTTTTCATTGCTGAGTGGTATTCCATTTTATACATGCACCACAGTCTCTTTGTCTGTTACCGTGTTGGTGGATGTTTGGATTGTTTCCAGTTGTTTTTGTGGTTATGAATGAAACTGTCATAAACATTCATGTTCAGGTCTTTGTGTGAACATACATTTTCAGTTTTCTTAGGTAAATACCTACAGGTAAGGTGGGTGGGTTGTTTAATAAGCATTTATTTAACTTTATAAGAAATTGCCCAACTGTGATCCAAAGCAGCTGTACCTGACAGAGGCTTCTAAGAAGCTAAAATAACTATAACTATACCAAAGTATGTGCAGATGAAGAAGCCCAATTCTCATTCAGTGCATTAATTTATTTATATTTTATATCCAGTTTTAACAAGTTTGATTAGCAGATGTTTTTTAAGCACAGCAGTGGATTAGAAACAGTAAATTAGAAGGCCTTAGGGATAGGTTGTTAGCAGTTGGAAGCAGCCAAAAACGATATTCACTAATGTGACTATAATTACTGATTAAGGAAAAGAAGGCAGGAACTTACAGGAGTGAAATTCTTCTATCTGTTAAGTTCTATGTCTGTAAGACAAGTTCCCAAACATGTCTGCATATTAGAATCACCTGCGGTATCTTTTAAACATGTCAGAGCCCAGGCTACGCCCCAGATGATTTAAGTCACAGATCTGGGATAGAGCACAGACATCAGTATTTATTGAAGCTCCTTCAATGTGTCAGTGTGTAGACAGCTTTGGGAACCATGTGCTAGAGGCACAGCATGATGACATTGAAGGAGAACTGGACTTGAAGCCAGGAGACCTGGAACTGCACACCTGGCTCTGGGTAGGCCCTTGCCTTCACGGCTTACAAGTCCTCTTCTCTGTAATCGGAGGTTCCAGGAAAGTGAACTCCTAGATGACTCTGGCACTAAAATTAGATGGTTCTAGATATCACTGGACTGATAATGGTCATGCTTAGGAAGGACTCCATTTCCCAAGGAATGACTCTGTTCTGAATGGTTCGTTTCAGGTACCTCTTGAAAAGGATTTTGTTCACATGATATTTTTGTTCTGTATATTTAGACAGTTATGTTACATCTGTTTTGTCTTAAATTTTGTTGCTATGTGTTGCTAAAAACGGTTCAAGCATACTGGAGCAGTTTTTTGATTACAGAGGGTGACTTATTTTGATAAGCCTGATTAAAAAAAAAACCACTTCCAGAATGCAGTACTTCTCAAAAGAATTCTTTGTATAGTAGTTGTGAAACTTATCAGCTATTTTCAGAGCTGGTCTAAGGAGCTGAGGCATCTACGTTATATTTTCAAAATGTTGCTCTTGGTGCCCAATGTATAGGAAGTTTGGCCTCTTGGAGGGGGTTCAGAGCTGAGTAGATTCCACACAGTCACGGTCTTTTGAATGTGCTGGTCTTGATGCATCAGGTTCCCCTACATGTGTGTTGTGGTTTGGACTTTTTGCTTTAGTTTCAGCTAAACTTCACAATTGCATGCTGTACCCAGTGTTTTTAAAATGTACACTGTGTACATTTTCCTGGTAAATATTAAAGTGTTTCCTTGTTTAGCGTTGTCTAGTTTGGAGTCCTCATATATTTCAAAGAAACAGAGTGGTGCCTGTGAACAGTGCCAGGTCTTCCCTGTGCTGTATAAATATACTTGAGTGCCACTGTTGCTGATTGGATTGTGAGGGACTTTGATATTGAAGACCCTTAGGTGTCATTTAAAAAAATTACAGTTGTTTCTGGTACTTGTTTATGAAACTCAGTTATAAAAGCAGTGTTCAGCTACAAGTTGACTTTTTTCTGCTTGTTGCATTTTCTGTTCTAGACTCTATTCCACAGAATATTGCTGCTTCTGGTATCATATTTTCTGTTTCCAGTTTTTATTTTTGCTCTAAACTGCATATGAAAGGCATTAATGGAAACAGTAAGGGTCTCTGTTGCTGGTCTCCAATTTGTAGTGCTCTGCGGTGCAGAAGTTAGCAGTGGGCCTGATTTCTCGGTTCACATTTATTCTTAAGGATGCAGTGGGCGTGGTGCCTGTTGCACGTATACCTGCAATATTTACAGAGAGTTCTTTGTAATTGTTTATCTTGGCAGTATTTTTTTTGATACAAGTTTTATTTTAGAATATAAAACAAAATGCTTAGTCATGAATATTGTTAAAAATAACAAACCCATAAGCAGAGTTTTCATGGTAAAATACAAAGAATATACTGCTGGGCTTCCCTGGTGGCGCAGTGGTTGAGAATCCGCCTGCCAATGCAGGGGACACGGGTTCGAGCCCTGGTCTGGGAAGATCCCACATGCCGCGGAGTGGCTGGGCCCGTGAGCCACAATTGCTGAGCCTGCGCGTCTGGAGCCTGTGCTCCGCAACAAGAGAGGCCGCGACAGTGAGAGGCCTGCGCACCGCGATGAAGAGTGGCCCCCGCTCACCGCAACTAGAAAAAGCCCTCGCACAGAAACGAAGACCCAACACAGCCATAAATAAATAAATAAATAAAAGTTACTTAAAAAAAAAAAAATAGAAAGAATATACTGCTAACACAGGCTACATCCGATGTAGTCACGGTAGCCGAGTTCCCTGATGAATGCCTTTAATAAGAAATTTTGCAGTGAAAATTATTGGACATTCATCTATGCTGACTTTGAGACCTTTCAGTCTTTATTGTCTTTCACGTCACCCCCATCTTTTTAGAGGGTACTTCCCCCTCTTCTGATGGGACAGTACCTACACTACTTCTGCCCATTAAAAAGATAAGTAAACGTTGATTGTGTAACTGCTCTCAGGATCTTGCTCCAATATTTAAATCTACTCAGGAAATTTTCGGCAATTTGATAGCATAAAAAGTTTTGTTTTCGGTCGCATCGAGGAGTGGAAGGTTATGCTGCTTAGTCAGCACTCTTCCCAGCTAAAAATGAAATACTTACTTGCCAGTCAGCTAGCCTCCACATAGCTTTCTTAGTGCCCCACAGTAGATGTTCTTTAGAGAGGCAAAATATAAGTAAAAAGGATCATTTTTTAAAATCTATGCAATTTGCTGAGTCCTGGTTGCACCATTCATATTCCTACATGAGTGTCAAGATCTGAAGATATTCCTGTATATAGGACAGTATGCTACAGAGACCACGAAACCACCTCAAAGAGCTGTTAGTTTTGAGAATATGCAATTGTTTGGAGCAGGAGTCCTGAGGTTTTATAACTAAAAACTGCAGTTTTCCAGCCCTGAGAATTACTCATCAGAGGTTCAGCAGGCAGCAGCTATTATGTATGTAATATCTAAAATGAGCTTTTTCATGTTCCAGTACAGCAGGACTCTCATTCCGAAGTGTTACATAGAGTATTGATCCTTAGTTCCTAGGTTAAAAATTTTTGTTAGAGGATATTAGAAATGCTTATTTCTTTAACTTTCTGGTTAAGTAGTGTTTTCTACAGGGAGTGTGTTGTTTGCATTAGTAAAGTGTAGTAGGTTTCTTACATATGGTAAGTTTTCTTAAAGTATGGTAGGCTGCTTGGTTGAAATTTCCAGAGTTCTTAAACTACATTTTCTGCTGAACAGTCTAGGTTAAATCATTGTCTATCAGGTTAGATGTCTGAAGATCCTGTTGGATAGTTTTGCCCAAGCCAGGTGATATTTTTTATGGTGTTTTGGCTGCTGGAAACTTAACCAGTCATAGTTACTCATCTGACAGAAGTGTCTTTTTCTTGTCACCTCAAATCTTGACCTTTATACATTGTCTCACTCACTTTCTTCACTTTTCTAATTTTCCAGGTACTTATTTTTAAGCTGGTGTATAATTTCTGGCTTTTTCTCTCAAATTTTTGTATCCTGCCATTCATTATCCTCAACCCCTAGAGATTCTAAGTATTCCTCTTGGACTGCCTTGATGGAACAGGATTGACTTAGTGAGGGAGCAAACTTCTGATGATTGCATTTACCAGAGAAGCCTGTGCCCACTCTTCTTTACTGTGACTTTGCACACTGTTAGCTTGCTTAGCAATTTTTATACTAAGGGGCAAATAAGATGACTTCCAGCTTAGCCTCTTTTTGAATTATCACCCAATTCAGAACGGGTGAAGTGTGAATTCATGAATTTTAGGAAGTTTATAATGTACCAGGGAATGCAGTAAGGTGACTGGTGGAAATCCATGGACTGTCATGGACTGCCAGATTTGGAAGAAACCTAGACAGGTGTGTCACTTAATGTGGACTGATTGCTTGAGTGTCACCACCTAGGTAACTCTCCTTGGGTGGTCTCCATCTCCTCCACAGCCCTGATTATTTAGGTTTCACTGACCCTCCTCTCCTTCTCTTTCAGAATGAAGTATCAGAGAAACACTTCCCGCCTGTAGCTGCCTGTCAGGTTAGGTATGTTGGAGGCCTTGGATCTGTCCTCTTGTGCTCTTTCTGGACTGCAGAATTAATGGGAAAGGAAGGATTAATTTGTCATTTGGCTTAGAGTAAACATTTGTTTGTTCAGCATAAAATCTGATGAGGTTTCATATGGCCCTCTGAAGTTTATTAGATGAGAAATCTTCAGGTTTTTGCATGCATATCAAAGTATGCATGGTGGTCACCTCCTATTCCCATCCTCTCAACAGAGAAATAAATTATTCAATTAAATATAAATTTATTTTTACATTAATAAAATAGAATAAAGCCAATTAATTTAAATCTAGAAGTGTTGAGGGACTAAGGTATTTTGGTTAAATTAAAATTGGAAATAGTCTAAGATTTAGAGTAAAAAGTAAGTAATAAGCAAAACTATATGGATCCCTTTGACATTTACTTTATCTCAGGAATCATTCTTGATATTAGTTTTCAGTTGTACTAGAGATGTGTGGACCATAGTGAGGACAGGATGGCATCTGGTAACTTCTTCATAGTCTTGGTTTATTTATTTTCTAATGAGGGAAAAGAAAATACAGCATGCAAATGAAGGAATAAGGTTGGGACTTTTTTTTTTTAGCTTTCTGATTGCTTAGATTTTGAATGAATATCCAAATTTTAGAAAATGATTCAATTAGGAAAAGGTTATTTGTTTTACAAAGGGATTCGTGAGAGTTATTTAATATAATAGCCTAATTCAATAAATATTTAATCTTAAAATCACATTTTTTTTGACATGTTATCAGTTGACATCGTTTTAATTAGTGATCTGAGACATTTAAAACTGTGCTACCTACTTCTAATTGAAGATCAAGTAGAAGTAAAGTTTATCAGAAGTGACATTGTCACTCAGTTTCCCTTGGATTTTATTTTCCAAAATTCGATTTATCTACAAGTTTCTAGGAACCTGGCCATTGTTTGTGGTACTTCTGGTTGCTGGGGTTTTCCAAATTATGTAATGTGATCATTGTGATGAATAAATAATATTAGTATTCATTGTGAATTGTTCTGCCATTTACCAAACTATTCAAAAGTGCACTGTCTTAGGTGTTGCAGAATAAAATAACTGTCAAATCTGTGGTATATTTTAGGATTAAATAGTCAAATAACATTTGATTTTGATATATGTTTAATATTAAAAATGGCCTGATTTACTGGATTTAGGATTAACTTTTAAACTACAAAATGGTTTTCTTTAAATAATTGATTGGAGATATGGAATAAGGAACATTTACAAGGTTTGTGGGAACCTTCCCTTAAGACTCCTCCATACCTTAAAAATTTTTTTAGGTCTAAATTGGATTCTTTGGAGAAATTGATCAGCTTTTATCTTTTATTGTATGCCCCTTAAACACAGTTGAAGGGTTAATTTTAAAGTTAATTTTTATGTTGGAAATATTGTGTGGATTCTTGTGAAATTGTGTATGATTATTTTTATTTGCTTCGTTATGTTGAGCTCTGTATTTGATTTGCTGAATAATCGCATCAAGGAATAAACTTTGTGTGAGTGAATGGAGCGCTGCATTTAGAGAAGTATTGCTGTTGTTTTCTGTTAACGCTTCTCCATATGAACCTTTCAGTAGTCCTTCAGACTTTAATTTAACCTGCCTTTGAGTTCTTGAAGTCAGAGAAGTAGTAGTCATTTCATGCTCGCTGTGGAACATTTAATAGACATAGATAAAAATCTGTCAGATGTACATTGGCTGTTTTTCAGGCCGGTGTTAACTTCATGCTCCCTGAGCCTTCTCAAACCACCCAGCTTGGCCCGAGGTTCTGAGCGTTACAGTCTTCTAATCTGAGTCTGTCTGCTTTTAGGAGTGTGCAGACTGGTGCCTAAAATGGAAGTAGATGTTAATGGAGAGTCCAGAAGTCCCCTGACCACCCTGCCCTTGCCCGCGGCCGAGGTGAGCTCCCCGGGAAAGGCAGAGGTGGAGAAGCCCCGCTGTTCCAGCACTCCGTGCTCGCCGATGCGCCGGACTGTGTCAGGCTACCAGATCCTCCACATGGACTCTAATTATTTGGTTGGCTTCGCGACTGGTGAGGAGCTCCTGAAGTTAGCCCAGAAGTGCACCGGAGGTGAAGAGAGTAAGGGGGAAGCCATGCCTTCCTTGCGCGCCAAGCAGCTGGATGCAGGACTTGCTCGTTCCTCTCGTTTGTATAAAACCAGAAGTAGGTACTACCAGCCGTACGAGATTCCAGCTGTCAATGGCAGGAGGCGAAGGCGGATGCCCAGCTCAGGAGACAAGTGCACTAAATCTTTACCTTATGAACCTTATAAGGCCCTCCATGGGCCTCTGCCTCTCTGTCTTCTTAAAGGTAAGAGGGCTCACTCCAAATCTCTGGACTACCTCAATCTAGATAAAATGAACATCAAGGAGCCAGCTGACACAGAAGTGCTACAGTACCAGCTTCAACACCTAACCCTCAGAGGGGACCGTGTGTTTGCTAGGAATAATACATGAGTGACTTGCAGGGGATGTAAACCAGTTTAGGTCAGCCTACACTTGGCTTGAAAATTCCACTGTTGTACTCTGTACAGGACTCTTTACATTATAGATGGTTAAATCAGCTAAGTGTTCCTGGAACATAAAAATTGGATCAAATTTTGAATACAGGAATGAAATCACAGGTACTTAAGGTGAAATCATTCTAGAGCACGCAACTGCAAGGAAAACAGAATGTTGACCATTAGTTTGTATCGCTTTTTAGCTGGGAAGAAAAAGGCTTTGGTACAGTAATATCGTCTTTAAAATTCTGATATTCAAATTGGGAATGTTATCTGCTTGGTTGTTGCTGACTTGGTATGATTCATTAGAAATTTATATCTTAAGTACTCAAGTACTTCTTTAGTCTCTGTACTTTACTATAAAATATATGTAATGATTTGTTTTATGAAATTTAGAACTTGAACATTGCTAAATTGGACCACGTTTTATTTTTAAATATTGAGTTTAAATATTTTATAACTGGTTTTGCACTGAAAAAAATTAACATTTCAAATTGACAAGAGAATAATCTTTCTTCACTTGCTTCAATAATATTATTGAGCAATGAATTTTTTATTTCCGCATGGAAAGTTATTGATCTCTATGGCTGTAAAATATTTCTTTATAGCGTTATTAAAGTGTGTCTTAATAAAATTAAATTTGGGATACAAAGTATTTATTTTACAGTGGGTGGGGGGAAACTTTACAGGAAAGTTTCCAATATGAAGTTTTCATAAGTTGAAAAAGTTTCCTTAGTGCTTATTTTCTAATTTAAGATTCATCTGGAACTTTAAAATGGAAAGGATTCTTTAAATTGTGGATTATAGGCATAATACTGATTGCATCTGAATGTTCTGTAAGTGAATGGAACTCTAATAGAGGAACTCATGATTTCTACTCTCAAATGCTTAAACTAAGTATGAAGTGATACCATTCAGCATGGCATCGGGTCATTTCAGTTTTAGTTCTGTGTAGCACAGGCACTCATTGAAATTCCACTTTCTAGGATTAGTGCAGGAGCCTAAAGTGCTTCTGCAGTTTTAATGGGTTAATCCTGGATTACTTAACAATTTATGTCAATTGCACTGGTTTAATTTGTTGCTAAAGAAATAATGCCCTGGCTTTAGTAACAAATACAGCTCAACTATTCTTGAATATATTTTGAAAAAAAAAATGTATGTAATGTACCTTTTGTAAAAGTTTCTATTTCTTTTTTTCTTTTTTGACTCTTGAAGGTGCAATTTATTACTGAATTGGCATTTCTGGCAGCATAGACCTCCTTATTTTAAATTTTATTTGGGGGGCTGTGAGTTTCTAAGGTGTTAGCAATCTTGCTTATAAAATAAGAACACCTTTTAATTAAATGAGTGGGTCATTCCTGGTGCAGTTGTGACTTTTCTTTGGCCAGAATGAATGACAAACTCTATTTAGAGCAGAGTAAGTATTAGAAAACCCTAGGAACTCTTAATCAACATTTATTATACTTCCACTGAGGCAAATCATGTGAAAGAGCCTCAGGGAAGTTGGCCCATATCTTACTGAGTTGATCAGATTTCTTGATGGGCTGGAAATATTCAGCTCTTGTACATTTTAAAGTAAATTGCACCTTTGTAACATATTGTATTGACGAATGATCACTAAGATTAACTATATCTATACAGTCATTAGTTTGACAAGAAATAGAATCCTGTCAGATGCCAAAGAGTTGGGATTTTTACGTTTAATGATTAAACACCATTATTTATTGATGACTTACCCTGTGGAACTGTATTATTTCTAACTATGAAATAAAAGGGTGATATAAACACACATTGTTGTGTTGTGCTTTAAAGAGGTCCATCATCAACAGGCCAGTTACTGTTCAAGGATTCACCGAAGCACTTATTTTTAGATTCCATTTTTGTTAAAGAAAATAAAATAATAATTTCACATTTGGTGCTCGTTCACATTTCAAGGTAAAGGATGTATTCATGGCAATGGTATGTGTTGAGTCACACAACTGTGTGACTGTGAGATCTGTCTCTGCCCATGCGCCTACATAATTTCTTAAGCTAAATAAAAATATGTAGCTGTTTCATTTTGTTTTTAAAGACAGGTGTGAAACTCTGCAGCAAAAATGAGGGGAGGTTAAAAGTTTGAGATATATTTTCTATTATGTGATTAGTAAATATATATAATTTAAAGTTTGGTGTCCTAGAAAGAAAGTTTCGAAACTCAAGGTTAGTGGTTTTCAGAATGTGTTTGCAGA
The DNA here is from genome assembly GCF_965194825.1 of Balaenoptera physalus. Classification (NCBI taxonomy): domain Eukaryota; kingdom Metazoa; phylum Chordata; class Mammalia; order Artiodactyla; family Balaenopteridae; genus Balaenoptera; species Balaenoptera physalus. The sequence continues at coordinate 94,007,631 of NC_138890.1, read as the reverse complement.
GCCCCTTCACTAGCTCAGTCTTGCTTTCCCTACACTTTGTGCATATGCTCCAGTAGTAGGTAGTAGTATCCTATCAAGAAAAAAGGTTAGGGAGGACCTCTAAGCTGGGGGAAAAAAAATCACATTTTCTTTAGCCTTTTAATATGGTTTCTATTTTTAAATTCTTTTTCCCTCCATTTTCATTCAATTTGATATTCTGTACTAAACAGGGCATACTTTTGTCCATCATATACCTGCTGATATTATCTTAAAATACATTGCAGTATCACATAACTTTTAATTATTTTTTTTGGCAGAAATACCACGTTTTAGAGGCTCAGCTGATGCATTAAAGTAGTAATAGAGTCCAGTCCTTGCCTCAGTCTCAGGTGAGCTTCTTTTGCTCCTCGACTTTTGCTGCATTTGTAGTTCTGGTTCCAGGGCTCCCAGCGTCGGCAGTCAGGGAAGAAAAGACTATGGGGATGGATTAAAATGTAAACCTGTTCAGAACCCCCATGTCTTCCTGCCTCTGGCTCAGCTAGGCTACTGTTGAGACCCATTGAGTCCTCTCCATCGCCCCGTGTGCCCTTTAATGCCCAAGTGTGGCTCGCTGTGTCTTTTCCTTCCCTGAGATATTTATTTAAATGATTTCAATATTTGAGGTGTGGGAGCTTTTAGAAGATTCTAAGTGAACTTTTAAAGGCAAATCGGCCTTTCACTGAAGAAAATATTACTTGAGATCTTGGGAAAAGCAACCTATGTTTACTAATTTTCTCATTCTAACATACTTTTGTCTTGGAAGGGCTTTTATTCCATTATAGCCGTTAAAATTTTTTTAAGGGAACTTTGAAATGACTGTGGCCTAAGTGGTTTGTTCTCAGTCATGGAAGGGAGGAGACAAGACTGTCAAGCATAAATGGCGTAAATGCTCTAGAAGAGTTGGAGTGGAGAGAGAGTAAGGGTGTACGTCACTGTAATGCAGAGAGGACAGCAAGTATTAAGTAGAATTGCCTTTTTAAACAATGTAATTGAATTAGGGTAATGGAAATTAATGAGGACGATTGCCTTGGAAATATAATAAATATGATTATAAAGCTAGAAGTGGAGGTTGTCAGCCCTTAAGGATGCACCTTCTACTTTGTAGTGTGTTTTAGAATTATGAAATGGTTCTTGTGATGCACTACATTAGAAAAAAATTAAGGATTTTTCTGGCTGACGAGAACACTACTAGAAACAAAATAAGAATGGGTTTGATTTGTTATTTTGAGTTTGCTAGGCTCACAGGTCACTTCTTTAGTTGGGGGGAAAAATGTTGAATTTGTGTTCTCGCCATGGTAAAATGACTTTGTGTCAGGTTTTGTTAAATTATTTCAGAGGAAAGATCTGAAACCAGATCTCCTAAATGTTGTCACCCCGATCTTGGGGTTGTCTTTGATGTACAGATTTATCGGAGAGCACAGGATGAGAAAAGGGAACTCTTTAAACAGAAGAACGCAACATCTACTGGAATGAAAGAGTTGCTGCACAGACAGTGGAATCCTTAAGTGATCCCGGCTGGGGTTGCTTCTGGAATAAAGAGCTTCGATGCTTTTGATTTTGTGGAAAAGTTTAGCGGCACTTTAAAAGTTGCTACCGAATGCTCCAGAAAGGGTTCTTACTGTGTGCCGGTGCAAAGAGGGAGGGGAACACTGGGTCCATGATGTTGACCTTTAAGTCTAATTCACCAGGAAGAGTATTCTTCACCAAACTTTTACGTAAAAGGATTATACATGGGAATATATATTTGGAAGACATTGAACCCTCCGTGCCTGGTCTAATGCTTCAGTTAGGGAAAGGAACTTAGGCAGTAAGAAGTTCTTGAACTTAATGAAATTCAGATTTTGGCTCAGGGTTTAGAGTTGAGGTGGCAAATACTGAGCATGCATACACCCATGCTCCTCACCTATGCATGTGGCAGACATCACTAATCCATTATTAGTATCAGTGTACATTCTCTCTCTGAGTCCAAATGTGACCTTATTATCTTTCTTAACCCAGCACTTTAGGCAGCTGCTAGTGAATTGATCAACATTACAGTGGAGATAAAACCTGTTTGCCCACCACACCCTCTGCAATGGGTTACAGTGTGAATTTAAAACTGGTCTGAATGTTTTTGAGGAGACCATTCTGGGCCCAGTCTTCTAACCAGAGAACAGAGGAGAATTCATAAGGTGCCTACTGAGAATATGCAGGCATTCTGGGGACAAAAGAGATTAAGATGGATTTCACCTTCAAGGACATGCCTGTTATTGGGAGAGGTAGGGCAAGGTAGCATAAGATGTATGCCAAGTGAGTGTTTTGTAGAATAAGTATTAATTTAAGAGAGGAGCTTAAATCCTACGGGACTGAAATCTGAGAAAGAACTGTCTTACTCATTTTTCTGTCAGTAGCTTGGCCTATATACTGAATGTGCTCACTTAACATTGCTGTCTGTGTAGAAAGTGAAAAAAAGTGACTTGATGGGGAAGTTTGGGGAGATGAAAAATATGGGGAAGGCAAGATCTTAAAATAATTGAATCTGAGAAGGATCAGGGCATGCCAGTAACGTTCAGTGGTTACCTCCACCTTTCTTCCAGGTGGCCTGCTAAGATGGACTGACCCACTTTCTAGAAGAGAAGAGTTAAGGTGGTGGGGTAGTTAAAGAACTGAAATATTGGAGTTGGGGACAGGGGAGGTGAAACCTATGAGAGAATAAATGGATATTTTAGTGATTTGGTTTCTCTTGCATTGCCCTTTATCCTGGGGTTGGGGGGGGTCGGTGACTGAGAGGTTTGCTTTAATTATTTAGGGTCTGAAGTACATTTAAAAATGTGTATTCTTGATGTAGTTTGTGTAAGAAATGAAACTACTATATGGTAAGTGTTTTGCTCAGGAAGTTTCCTAATACAGATTGTTTTTGAAATGACCACCTAGAACCCTGCATTTGTTGGTAGATTTCTGTATTTTACTTTCTAATATTTATAAAGTTTGAGTTTTGTTATTCTTATGTTTCACATATATGTTTAGTAACATGCTCATCTAATGAGAAATTAATGCAGTTATGGGGGAAATGTTTAAGGGATTAGGTATTTATAGGAGTGAATACTGTTTTCTGGCAGGCCACATAAGGTAATCCACTCATGGTTCAGAAAGATATTCTCTAAACGTGACAGACTGACTCTTTTTTTTTTTAAGGGCAAGAGCACACATTACATTTGGTATAACATTGCCTAACTACTTTTTTTTTTTCACCAGATATTCATTTCTTAAATGCTTGCTAGATCAAGTGTTCAAAGTAAATAGGTGAGATTGTGTATTTTTCCTTCAGATTTTCTTTAAAATTTTCCTCTTTTTTTTTTTTTGAGGAACCTTTTGACTAGAATAGAGATGCCAGAGAATAAACAATTGAAAACATGACTTTCCCCACTGGGCCGGGTTACTCTGTTTAGAAATTATAGGAAATGCTGCAGATGATAATGGTTCCTAATTTGTGAATAGAAAAGTTGTAAGAGCTATCTCGTTTGTGTTAGGCTAGACTTGTGGTGTGACTAGTAATGAGAGAGGGTTCCTTTGTATGTTGACAACCAGATATAGTGATCTTATAAGGCTACAAAGAGAATGTTCAAAGAACTATGGTGGATTTTATTTTTTTATTATTATTTTTTAAATATTTATTTATTTATTTGGTTGTGCCGGGTCTTATTTATTTATTTATTTATTTTTGTATTTATTTTTGGCTGTGTTGGGTCTTCGTTTCTGCGCGAGGGCTTTCTCTAGTTGTGGCAAGCGGGGGCCACTCTTCATCGCGGTGCGCGGGCCTCTCACCATCGCGGCCTCTCTTGTTGCGGAGCACAGGCTCCAGATGCGCAGGCTCAGTAGTTGTGGCTCACGGGCCTAGTTGCTCCGCGGCATGTGGGATCTTCCCAGACCAGGGCTCGAACCCGTGTCCCCTGCATTAGCAGGCAGATTCTCAACCACTGCGCCACCAGGGAAGCCTCTGGATTTTATATAAGGTGTATAAAAGCAAACAAATCCTTGTTTGAAATAGAACCATTGAGACGAATCTATTATAATTTATCTGTAGGAATTAGTGCTCCTTCAGATTCATGATTCAACCTTTATTTCTTCATCCACCAAATATTTGTTGTGATATATTATGTGCCAGGCACAGTAATAAGTGATGGGAATACAAGGTGAGTAAACACAGAAGCCATAGTCAAGAACAAATAGTTGCATTTTAAAATGAGTGGTTCTAATTAAATACAGATTTAAGATTTTTTTGAGCACACAGACGAGAAAGTTCCTAATTCTAGCTTACGTGTGGGGCAAGCTGCACTAGGGAAGCCATGCTTGGGTGTGGAGAGTGAAGAGAAATCTGCCAGGTGGGTAGGAGAGGTGAGGACTTCCCAGGCAGAAGAGAATGCCTGAATGGAAAGCAGTCATACATCTTTTCAAAAATCTCCAGCAAAGGAAATCGTGCTGAATCACTACTGTAGTTTAACCCATGTTTTCTGGTGAAGAATTTAGCAGTGAAATTTCAAATCATGGTACTTAAACTGGCAAACAACATTTTACAGTTAGCATTTCTCCTAATTCAACCAACTTTTTACTGTAAAGTAGCTTCTCCAGGCTCATGGACCCTTCTCATCTTTTGTGGGACTTTGGCAGCCCGGCGGCTTCATAGATATTAGCTGTATCTGTGTCTGGACGAGGAATAAGCATTTTGGTGCCAAGTAGCCAGTTTCAGGCCCTGTTCGGGAACATAGCTGGAAACTCTGTGTCCTGAGTGGAAGTCCAAGATGCTCCTACTGCACAATCAGCCTGGTAAGAAGAGTGGGGAGGGAATCTAGCTGGCTTTCTCCTGCTCTTATTCTTCAGTGCAGAACAGAATGAATGCCCTGCTCTGCAAGCTCCAAAACTTATCCTTAATAAATTCTCTTTTAAGGGAATTCCCTGGCAGTCCAGTGGTTAGGACTCTGCACTTTCATTGTTGAGGGCGTGGGTTCAATCCCTGATCGAGGAACTAAGATCCCACAAGGTGCGTGGCCAAAAATAAATAAAAACAAATTTAAAAAAATTGTCTTTTAAGATTAAAGGATGTTGTTTTGGGGAACAATACTCAAAGCTCTAAGGTTTCGGGCAACTGCATCAGTAGAAATGTACCTGCTGTAACCACTCCCAGAAATCTCTCCTGCAGGTGTCTTTCTAGGACCTAAAAGTACTGTTTGTTGAAGGAGGGGAAGAGAAGCAGGTGGAAATGTCTGGGAGCGGTTATTTTTTTAATCTAAAGAATTTTTAATAGTTAACAGCTTATTAGTTCCCCTCTCTTTGCTTTAAGGAGCCAGCTGTAAACAAAGAAAATACTAAACAGTTAAAATGCTTGGCCCTTCACATAATGTCCTGTAATTGTGATCATCTTGATTTTGTGATTTTAAAGATACCCACCCTGGCTCTACCACTTATTTGCAGGATGTGGTTGATCATTAATTTCATTTTTTTAAATAAAATGGGAAAAATAATTTTTACTTCATAGTTCTTGTGAGAATTAGATATAATACATGTAATATAAAGTGCCTGTCACATAGTAGTTGCTGAGTAAAGTGCAGCCATCGGCAGTAATAAAAAGTCTTTGAAACCTTGATTTGCTGTATCTTCATTCACCCCACAACTGCTTTAAAAAGGTTCTACATAGTAATATAAAAGCACTACATTTAAATTCAAGTTTTTTGGATAAAATATTGCAAAATCTCAAACATGTGTGTGAGTGTAAGTTATGGGTGAATATATGTTGCCCATCACATCCAATTAATGAACTAAATTTGTGTTTTCTGAACTGTGAACATCCCAAGCGGTGCAAACACGACCCACCTGGGTGAGGGAAGAAAATATTAGACTGCTTTTAAAATATTTTTAATTTTATCCTTAAAACCTTTTTATTTGTTGTATACATCATGTATGTAGTTTGCCAGTATAATAGTAAATGCATGAAATAGATGAATAAGTAAACATTATATTGGAAATATCAACTCAGTTTTTTTAAACTTTTTTTTTTAACTCATGACCATGAGTTTGAAAATCGCTGAAGTAAATAGCCACATCTATTATATCCTGAAAATTCTTCTTGTTGAGGTCAAAATATTTTCTTAGAATTTTATCTTATTAAATGTTTGAACATAGCCTTGAGATTTAGGAAGATTAAAAGATAAGGACCATTTAAAAATATTTGTGGACAGTTTTATTTTGATTCTTATTCTACATTCTTTTGCTAGTAATTTTCTATCCAATGCAGTACGTTCCTCAATTTCTTGGATTTGCTTTCTAGTTCCTAATTTGAGGCCTTGATACAATTTGGGAAAGCAAAAATAGTAGAAGAGAACCCACCTGTCTTGATAGGTTTCTGAAGTTTGTGAACCTTTTCTTGTGCACGTTATATTTTTGATTAGGGACTTCTGAACCATGTGGTGAAATATTTGCTGAACATCCTACTTTCAGAATCCATTATTAGTGCCTCGAGTGAGGTCGTGTTCTTGGTGATGGTTGTTTAGTCGTGTCTTTTAAGAGCATGATACTGCTTTGCCCTGCAGAACTTTCTACTTCTCATCCCACAGTTCTTTCAGGCAGCCATCTCTGATAATTTGAAGATCTCTTTTAAAGAAGATTGGCAGGATTCCTAATCTCATTCTTTGGCGTGTGACACCCTTACAGCATATGTCTCCCCAGTGGTCGATTTCTCTTGTGCTGACAGCTAAATTATTCATATGATTAGTGTCCTATCCTATCCTGAAAAAAAAAAAAAAAAAAAGAAGAGTAGGGCCAGAGACTGTGTTCTGATACACTTTGTTGTCAGGAACTTTGGCAACAATGACAAAGTGTCTAGAAGGTGACTTCTTCCTCCCACTCGTCTCCCTCTCTAGCTCCTTGCCCTCTTTTCCCTGTGTTGCTGAAACTTCTAAGAGCCAGAGTTGACCCCTACCCTCTCTACACCCAGGCTGCTCCAGCTCAAGGCACGGACTTAGGTGTGGTCCATAGCACTTCCTCCAGGTAACCTACACTATTCTCTCCATCTTTACCACCGTCCTGCTCTCATCAAACTATACAGTGTAACGTACCCCAGAAACAACTACAGTCATTGCCCCCTCATCCACGGTTTCCCTTCCCACATTTTCAGTTACCCAAGGTCAACTGAGGTCCGAAAATACTATTTTTATTATTATTTTTATTGGAGTAAAATTGCTTTATGATGTTGTGTTAGTTTTTGCTGTACAATGAAGTGAATCAGCTTTATGTATACATGTATCCCCTCCCTCCCCCCCAACATCCCACCCATCTAGGTCGTCACAGAGCACTGAGCTGAGCTCCCTGTGCTCTACAGCAGATTCCCACTAGCTATCTATTTTACACATGGTAGTGTATTTACATCAAACCTAGTCTCCCAGTTCATCCCACCCTCCCCTTCCCCCCTTGTCCTCATGTCCATTCTTTATGTCTACGTCTCTGTTCCTGCTTTACAAATAGGTTCATCTGTACCATTTTTCTAGATTGCACATATATGCATTAATATATGATGTTTGTTTTTCTCTTTCTGACTTACTTTACTCTGTATGACAGACTCTAGGTCCATCCACATCTCTACCAATGACCCAATTTCGTTCCTTTTTATGGCCAAGTAATATTCCATTGTTTATATGTACTACATCTTCTTTATCCATTCATCTGTTGATGGACATTTAGGTTGCTTCCATGTCCTGGCTATTGTAAATAGTGCTGCAATGAACATTGGGGTACATGTGTCCTTTTGAATTATGGTTTTCTCAGGGTATACACCCAGTAGTGGGATTGCTGGGTCATATGGTAGTTCTATTTTTAGTTTTTTAAGGAACCTCAATACTGTTCTCCATAGTGGCTGTATCAATTTACATTCCCACCAACAGTGCAAGAGTGTTCCCTTTTCTCCACACCCTCTCCAGCATTTATTGTTTGTAGATTTTCTGATGATGGCCATTCTGACTGGGGTGAGGTGATATGAGATCCAAAAATATTAAATGGAAAATTCCAGAAATAATTCATATGTTTAAGATTGCACAGCTATTCTGAGTAGCGTGATGAAATCTCATGCTGTCTAGATCTGACGTACCCGTTAGTCGCTCAGCCGCCATCTTGGTTATGGGATCGACTGTGGACGTATCACTGTGTTCAGATAATTTATTTTACTTCATAATGGTCACAAAGTGGGAACTAGCAGTGCTGGCAATTCAGATATGCCAAAGAGAGGCCGTAAAGTGCTTCCTTTAAGTGAAAAGGCGAAAGTTCTCAATAAAGAAAAAAAAATCATATGCTCAGGTTGCTAAGATCTACGGCAAGAATGAATCTTCTATCCGTGAAATTGTAAGAAGGAGAAAGAAACTTGCTGGTTTTGCTGTCACACCTCACACTGCAAAAGTTATGGTCACAGTTGCGTTAAGTTAAGATGGAAAGGCATTAAATTTGTACAATAAGATATTTTGAGAGAGAGACCCCATTCACATAACTTTTGTTACGTATATTGTTATAATTGTTCTGTTTTATTATTAGTTGTTATTGTTAATCTCTTTTTATGCCTAGTTTGTAAATTAAACTTTATCATAGGTATGTATGTATAGGAAAAAATATAGTACATATAGGGTCCGGTACTATCGAAGTTTTCAGGCATCCATTGGTGATCTTGAAACGTATCCTGCGGATAAGCGGGACTACTGTATTTGCTATAGTTAACTTTGCTACAGTTAGCTACAGCCCAGTTAACTTCCTGTAAAGCATACATGTTACTTTTACTTAATAAGAAAGGAGATCCATTTTCATTGTTTCTTTACTCTCCTTATAATGAAGAAAATATTTGCGTGTACCATAACCTGCATGTTTACATCTCTCCATTAGACTTGTTTGGCTGTCATCCCAATGCCTGTTGCTGTTTCTAGTATGTATTTCTGTTTTTAGGGTTGTTTTAGTTTGCCTACGGTAAGCTGAGAACCCAGAGGGGAAATTTTCAGTTATTTCTGCTGGAGTTAGGAATTCCTGAGTTGCTAACAATGCCCTTATTTGTCATCTAGCCACTGTGCAAACTGACTTTGACGAGGACTGTTGAGACTTCAGCTTGTCTTCATTTTTCGTATGGAAGTATATTAGCCATCTTTTGATCTTTTTTCCAAAAATCTCTTATGACTGGTGCAGCTTACTTTTTCGTACTTTCTGACGTAAAAGCAAATTTGTCTTTTTTATGCACAACTGTAGAATTGTTCATTCTGTGACAAAGACTCAAAATGATATCAATTCTTACCTTTGAGGCTTGGTGATATATCTGAAAAATGGACAAACTGGCAAAAAATTAAAAAATAAAATTTTATTTGGTTGCAAATGGAAAAGGCAAAATAGCCTGTTTAGCTTAAATCTGCATTCACTATTCCTCTGTAGCTGCTAGTTTTAATAAAACACAGCTGAAGCAATGGAAAATTGGGGTGGAGGAGGGCTCTGCTGAGTGTGTGATTGGACCTTTTAGAAATTACAGAAATGCTCAAAACATTTTCTACCTAAAGGCTTTTAGTAATCCATTCATACATATTTAGACACACAATCAGAGTTTATAACAACCCTCTGTGCAGTTGATTCTTCCATCAAAACTTTGTGCTAACACGCCTCTTTGTGTGGGCTATTTAATGAATAACTTCCCATTCACAGCCTGCATTCAGTGTACCTGGGAAGTCTTGTTGCCCCTTCTCAATATTTGCCTCATACTTGCCATGCCTTATACTCATTCTAGCAGTGTTTTGATTTGAAGTCAGTCACTGTTACAGGGTTAGTATATTTATTTCCTCTGACCATTTCCTAGATTGAGTGTTTAGGTTTATGTAAGTTATATATTGAGAATCTACTGTGTGCACACAATGCTTTGACTTTGAACCAAATTAGGTAGTAGGTGGCTCTTAAGGATAACAGTTAATGTTCAGAATATGAATTTTCTTTTAGTTAAATATTCCATTCTCTTTGTTTTGTGTACATATAACCAAAGGTATCATGGAGTTGGGTTGTCATGATAGTTTTATCATTGGTTTGACAACTTGATAATAGTCATATGCTATTATTGATGTACTAGTCAAGAAACTTTGAAATTATTTTTCTAAAAAAAGATAAAAAATCTTTGCAAGTAAATAATTTCACTCAATGTTTGAAGAAGTATGTGAATAAAAGGCCTCAGAATGATCAAGTCAGCCTGTATGTGAGGGTTTCCGAATAATTGCTCTAGATTTGTTCAAACCCTTATGACATTGATAGTGTCAGAAATGAAAGGAGCAATGCAAACAGTATGGAAACTGAGAAAAAATTCTAAGTTGGTTCAGTTACACTCACCTACCCCCCCCTTTTTTAATTATCACCTGGTTTATATTTAAAAATAACTTTTCAATTGCAGACTTCCAAGTTTATCCCAATGTTCTCAGTGCCCTGGGCTATATGTGGATGCACAGTGTGTGTTAACAGTACTTTGTAACCATCTTGGGAGTTTTAAAATGTCTTGTTATATCTGTGAAGTCACAAAAAACGTGACTGCTGAAATATGCAAGAATTAGAGCAAGGTGATAGAATCTGGAACGCCTTATAAAAGCCTGACCTTACACTTCAATTTATTTAACTCCCACACAAGCTTTTCTTCTCTAAAGTTTGATTGAGCTGTAGTTGGTTTTTGTTGATTAGGATAATTACGCTGGAATGACTTTAAAATCTCTTTGCATGCACTGTTTAGCTTGGCACTTCTTGTAATCACTTAGAGAGGGACCAGAGTGTCCTACCCAGAATTCCCAGGGTAGGGCGGTCCGAGGAAACCTCCCGGGAAAGAGCAAGGTGAATTTGGGGAAGCAGTTATCTTTGTTCTGCATGCAGTTCATCTATACAGTGCTGCTAAGGTTGGTCATCCCATTGAAAGCTATACAACTGTAAGGAGCCAGGTCAATCTGAAACCAAACAGCAGAATATGCAATGGAAAGAACATGGGCCTTGAAATCGGACAGAACTTGGATTTGTATTCTGGGCTTGAACCCTGGCTCTGACACTTGAAGCTCTATGACCTTGAGCTATCTTTGGGACTCACTTTTTAAAAATTTATTGTGCAGGATGTAAGCCAGGTAAATCACTTAGCACAGTGTATGGTGCAATAGTTACTCATTTTTTTTTCCAACTTATGATAAAGAAACAGACATCTATTCGCCTTTGGAATGTAATTAAGGATGTTTGCGTCATTCATTTTTATTGACTTTTATTAATTTTCTTTTTTTTTATAATTAAAGTAATGCCATGGCATGTCACAGACCATGAAAACTCAGTTTAGAAACAGTTTGGGTTGGCTTCCCTGGTGGTGCAGGGGTTAAGAATCTACCTGCCAATGCAGGGGACACGGGTTCGAGCCCTTGTCCGGGAAGATATCTCACATGCCTCTAAGCAGCTAAGCCCGTGCACCACAACTACTGAGCTTGCGCTCTAGAGCCCACGAGCCACCACTACTGAAGCCTGGGCCCCTAGAGCCCGTGCTTTGCAACAAGAGAAGCCACCGCAATGAGACGTCCACGCACCGCAACAAAGAGTAGCCCCCGCTCACTGCAACTAGAGAAAGCCAGTGTGCAGTAACGAAGACCCAACACAGCCAAAAATAAATAAATAAAATAAGTTTAAAAAGAACAGTTTGGGGCATTTTCTTCTGTTATGAAGAAGTTATCCTATCAAGATGTCTTTTATATTTGATATTGTGCAATAGAAGTGATATGGCTGATGTCAAATCTGAATCAAGTTCCTAGGAAGAGTGTCAAGCAGTTGTGCATTTGCTCCTAGCTGATTGCTGAAATGATTTTCCTCTTTCTCATTTGTGTGCTTCATTTTAATGGTGAAGGCAATTCATAAAAACAATGCATAATCAAACCTGTTTATTAAGATGAAACAGGCTCTAGCCCACTAATTTAAATTTCTTTAAGAACAAACAAAGAAACCCTGCCCTTCCATGACCAAACCACAAAGCATCTTTTATACAGATTACAAAATTAATGGAATTACATAATTTATAGATAAACTTTTAAAAGGCATTTCTAAATTGCTTCCAAGCTTAGACTTATGGGTTAGTTATAATGGGTTACACTTCTTAAATATTTTCTTAATGTTTTCTGATATGTAGTGATAATTAAATGCATGTTCTCTTGGAATCAGTTATCGTAGTGTAGCTAAACAGATTAAATTGAAAATTTGTTTAGAGGCTAAGTGTTGAGGTAGAAATAAATGTAGGCTTACCTTGGTTTCAAACAACATTACTTTTAAATAAGGTATAATAAAGCTTTCGTCCTGAGTCCTTGTTTTGGTTATTAAATCGGCTTCAGTTTTAGTATAATTCTAGGGTTAGACTTTTTAACCTTTTCTCTCTTAGTCCTAAATCATTAAGTGAATGTTGTATAGGATCCTAAGAGATTGCAGTGTTTTGTAATTATATAAATCTATGAATTCACTTTTGGAAATATGAAAACAATTGCAAATTTAAAACTGGAGATCATGGTAACTAGCTTTCCTAAGTTACTTTTTATTGACTCTGTTGGGGTCGGGGATATGTTTTCTGTGTGATTCCCTAAACAAGTTTTACTTAATTAAAAACGTGATGTCACAGCAGTTTTATGAGTTTGTGCCCTGAAATTGCTCATTTTGAGAGTAGCAGGTTTCTCCAGGGAATGTTTACTTGGGACTTTTTTCTTTTTTCCCTTGGTGGTACAAGGCAGGAACTTTCTAGACCAAAACAGAATTATTCTAATAAATATAACCTCATTTACACACTTTAAAAAAATGTCCTGTTAGGTCTAGTTTGTCACAAGGAAAGTAATTTTTCCTTTAACATACAAATGAGAGAGCAAAGTTAAACGTAGTAGATAATCTTAATGCAGTGAACATGCTGAGGGCCTATAAGTATGGCTGTTTTCCAATTTGAGTTCCCTAAATGGGGGCAGTAGGTGTAGAAGCCTGTGGTCAGCTGGAATGAATGAGAAAAAAACAGCAGTGACCTTTGCATCAGGGGAAAGACATCATTCTGCTTCTGGCTTTTCACAGCTTATGTTTGTGTTTTTAATGTATGACTGAACCTGAAAGTTCATCTCTAATCTTGATCCACAGGGAAATGGCAGAAATCCTAACCAGCCAAATGATGCAAATTTAAATTTCCTGTGGAGGAAAGGTCAGTAACATTGTGTTCGCTGGGGACAATCTCCGCACAGCAAGCAATCCTTCTGATTAAAATTCCTGTTGAGAGCTAGTGATTTGTCTGATTGAAAAACTAAATAGGTCCTTAATCACCTAGATAAGATGACATCACCGGGGCATCATAAACTGTTCAGCAGATGAATAACCCCTCTCAAATATCAACTTCATTTTAAAATTGAAAAACAAAAACATGAGGCTGCATTTAACAGCAACTATTTATAGTTCTGTGATGTAAGGCCTCCAGTTTCCTTTAATTCCCATTGTTCTCTAAAAATAAAGACCCATTTAACCGAGGAGGAATGACAAGTGATCTTGTGATGGATTTGAGTTATTGTTCAATGTGTAAGACTAGGGCGAGTACCGCAACAGCGTGTCAGCACTGCTGGAAACCTCTGGTGTGCTGTGGCGCCCGCTGCCTTGCCCGTTATAGATACCTGTTTGCACACTGGTACTGTCGGGAAAATGACACTCTTGTGGTTGGTGTCTGCTTTTCCAGTGGAAACATAGCCCTTTTTTAAGATGAGCACACAACCTGCATATCTAGTTGGTAACAAGTGACCGACCTAATGAATTAGGTCAGCATGGAGAAGATTCAGTTCCCCTCCCCCATCCTTAAAGTTCCTGTTTTAAAATTTTTTAAATTAATTGTTTATTTATTTAAATAAATTTATTTATTTATTTTTTATTTTTGGCTGCGTTGGGTCTTTGTTGCTGTGCACAGGCTTCCTCTAGTTGCGGCGAGTCGGCGGGGGGCTACTCTTCATTGCGGTGCACGGGCTTCTCATTGCGATGACTTCTCTTGTTGTGGAGCACGGGGTCTAGGCGTGTGGGCTTCAGTAGTTGTGGCACGTGGGCTCAGTATTTGTGGCTCACGGGCTCTAGAGCGCAGACTCAGGAGTTGTGGTGCACGGGCTTAGTTGCGCCGTGGCATGTGGGATCTTATTTCCCCAACCAGGGATCGAACCCATGCCCCCTGCATGGACAGGCGGATTCTTAACCACTGCACCACCAGGGAAATCCCAAAGTTCCTGTTTTTTAAATATAGGAGTTTTGTATCTGAATTACCTACATCTAACTAGCACCTTCCTATGAAGTCTCAAGGTAGCCATTATCCTGAATTTAAAATAACCTGGGATGCGCCATTTTACCTAGAGGCCAACAAAAGATGTTACATCCTTGTTAATGTTTCCAATATAGATTTTTTGGACAGTCCCTACTTATAGTTTACTTCTTTCTTTTCTTTTCTCTTTTCTTTTTTATTGGAGTATAGTTGATTTATAATATTGTGTTAGTTTCAGGTATGTAGCATAGTGATTCATTGTTTTTTGTAGAATATATTCCATTATAGGTTATTACAAGATATTGGGTATAATTCCCTGTGCTATACAGTAAATCCTTGTTGCTTATCTATTTATGTATCTATATACAAAACAAAAACAGACTCACAGACATAGAAAACAAACTTATGGTTACCAAAGGGGAGAGGGAATAGAGGAGGGACAAATCAGGAATATGGGAATAAGAGATACACACTACTTTATTAATTTAAATAAAGAATTTCTCAATTTTTGTGTGTACTGTGGTGTCTGTTGTTTTTCCTTCTTGTAAAACAGAAGAAAGTAATAAAAAATAAAAGTTAAGAAAAGACACACATGCAGATTAGGTGCATTTCCAGACTTAATTTGAAATCACATAAGGTGGTCATGTCTTCCCTTGCTCCGAGGTATACAGGGAGCTCCTGAGGACAGCTAGAGACTGTGTCTGCTTTCAGAAAGGCCCTGGGAGTCCTTGTTTGAGGCTTCTCATCTTGTCAGTGCTGAAGGGCTGAAGGCTGAAGGAGAATGCAGGGATTTCCTCACAATTGGAATACCCTGACATTTTGTCTTTAATCTCTTTTTCAATGTGAACTCTGTCAGATGATCTGAGAAGACACCCAATTACAGTCTGAATTGCTATCCAGTGTCTAAAACTGCTCAAGAAAAGGGCTTTCTTTTTAGGAATAAGATAGTATATGTGTGTTCTGAGCTTTTAGCTTTTCATATGAAATTATAATAAATTGTGCATGAAGGTGAAACACTGAGGATGATGCAGCCTTATTAAATTGAATTTAGTGGGTGATTAATTCTGATGACTCTGAAATATCGCTCATTCTAAAGCAGGCACACTGGTGCCAGGAAAGTCCTTGATGTGTTTGGCATGGAACTGTGACATTTAATTATTAGAAACTGGAGTGAAATATCTTGAGTAGAGCTGAAGTGGTGAGGGCTAAGTACTTGAATGGTCTCACTTCTAATGCATTTGGGTAGTTCTCCATGTGCCTAATAATAAATAAAGAATTTTGTAGATTTCCTAAATGGTAAATATGCAATCTTTATTCAAATGGATTTAGAAGGCTTACTGGTCAGATAATTAAGTTTGGGATATATTTTTAAATATCTAAATTGCACATTTCAGTTATTAGAATGCAACCATATATTGTGTGTGAAAATGAACTTAAAATCAGAAAGATAACTGAAATGTATGACAAAGGGAGAAACCATTAATGCTTAGTAGGTTTTAAAAAACAAAATAATTTCAAATATTTATTTATTTATTATTATTATTTTAATTTATTTATGTCTGTGTTAGGTCCCCGTTTCTGTGCAAGGGCTTTCTCTAGTTGCGGCAAGTGGGGGCCACTCTTCATCGCGGTGCGCGGGCCTCCCGTTATCGCGGCCTCTCCTGTTGCGGAGCACAGGCTCCAGACGCGCAGGCTCAGTAATTGTGGCTCACGGGCCCAGTTGCTCTGTGGCATGTGGGATCCCCCCAGACCAGGGCCCGAACCTGTGTCCCCCGCACCGGCAGGCAGACTCTCAACCACTGCGCCACCAGGGAAGCCCTATTTATTTATTTTGAAGTGGACATATATTGTAGGAAGCAATGAACAAATGAAGACAAATTCACAGACTGAAAGCTTGATAAAAGTTTCTCTGGACAAATAAAATGATAATAAAAATGGAAAAAAAAAAAACCCTTTAAACATGTTTGCCAAGCCCAATGGGCAATTTCGCAGTACTAAGTACTCATAAGGCTGGTGAACCATGAGAAGGTGCATAGGGCTTTTTCTCATCATTCATATAGAATTCGCTACAAATGGTTTTGTCTCGAGTGATAATCACAGCCTCAGTTTTAACCCCAAGTTCCATAATATCCACTTTCAAAGGCCTTGATATTTTGAAATTATTTCAATTTAGTACTAGATGTTTTTTCATTAGTGAGTCTTCACATTAGAGAGAGAGAGATGAAAAAAATCAAAACTGCTTTATCTGCTTGGTGGTCATAAGCACTTTGCATCATGATTTGCTTTGCTGACACTAGGGAGGGTTGTGTGTGGGTTACAGACCATGTCACACAGTCTCTCCCTCAAATGCTACTCAGACTACATAGGGGTCACACAAGGACAGCAGGAATCTGCAAGAGTGGATTATTTTCAAGAAGGCTCCAGATGGCATTTTACTTATTTATTTAGAGTTGATTTGGAGATACATCCAGTTTTGATGCATCAGACATAGATATAAATAAGCAAAACATAATGATCTGGACCTGTCTTTAGTGCTTTGTAAGTTATCCTATTTTTCTATCATGCTTTATAATTTTCTACAATTTATTCTGGAAGAGTCTAGAAAAATCACATCTCTCATACATAACATAAAAAATACCCAACATTATTAATCGAATATGTTATTAGGCTGAATTTACCACACATATAGGGGCACTAAAAATTTAAATGTTTAATAGTAAGTTTAAAAATATTTACCAAGGTCACTATTTTAAAAGCACTGACTCTTAGTCTCCCAAGGCAATAGAAATAAAAGCAAAAGTAAACAAATGGGACCTAATCAAACTTACAAGCTTTTCCACAGCAAAGGAAACCATAAAACGAAAAGACAACCTATGGACTGGGAGAAAATATTTGCAAATTATGCTACAGACAAGGGATTAATTTCCAAAATATACAGCTCATACACCTCAATAACGATAACAAAAAAAACCCAGTTAAAAAATGGGTAGACCTAAATAGACATTTCTCCAAAGAAGACATACAGATGGCCAAGAGGCCCATGAAAAGATGCTCAACATCACTAATTATTAGAGAAACGCAAGTCAAAACTACCATGAGGTATCACCTAACACCGGTCAGAATGACCATATCAAAAAATCTACAAACAATTAATGCTGGAGAGGGTGTGGAGAAAAGGGAACCCTCTTGCACTGTTGGTGGGAATGTAAATTGTTACAGCCACTATGGAGAACAGTATGGAGGTTCCTTAAAAAACTAAAAATAGAACTACCATACGACCCAGCAATCCCCCTACTGGGCATATACCCAGAGAAAACCATAATTCAAAAAGAGTCATGCACCACAATGTTCACTGCAACTCTATTTACAATAGCCAGGACATGGAAGCAACCTAAGTGTCCATCAACAGATGAATGGATAAAGAAGATGGGGCACATATATACAATGGAATATTACTCAGCCATAAAAGAAACGAAATTGAGTTATTTGTAGTGAGGTGGATGGACCTAGAGTCTGTCATACAGAGTGAAGTGAGTCAGAAAGAGAAAAACAAATACCATATGCTAACACATATATATGGAATCTAAAAAAACAAACACAAAAATGGTCACGAAGAATCTACGGGCAGGACATGAATAAAGATGCAGACGTAGAGAATGGACTTGAGGAAACGGGGAGGGGGAAGGGTAAGCTGGGACAAAGTGAGAGAGTGGCATGGACATATATACACTACCAAATGTAAAATACATAATGGGAAGCAGCTGCATAGCACAGGGAGATCAGCTCGGTGCTTTGTGACCACCTAGAGGGGTGGGATAGGGAGGGTGGGAGGGAGACGCAAGAGGGAGGGGATATGGGGATATATGTATAGATATAGCTGATTCACTTTGTTATACAGCAGAAACTAACACACCATCATAAAGCAAGTATACTCCAATAAAGATGTAAATAAATAAATAAATAAATAAATAAATAAAGTTTGCCTCAACAACAACAACAAAAAATGTCTACAAATAACAAGTGCTGGAGAGGGCGTGAAGAAAAAGGAACCCTTCCACACTGTTGGTGGGAATGTAAATTGGTGCAGCCACTATGGAAAAAAGTATGGACATTCCTTAAAAAACTAAAAATAGAGTTACTCTATTATCCAGCAATCCCACTCCTGGGCATATATCTGGAGAAAACACTAATTTGAAAGCATACATGCACCCCGATGATCATAGCAACATTATTTACAATAGCCAGTATATGGAAACAACCTAAATGTCCACTGACAGATGAATGGATAAAGATGTGGTGTACATATATATAAATATATATACAGTGGAATACTACTCAGCTGTAAAAAAGAATTAATGCAATTTGCAGTAACGTGGATGGACCTAGAGATTATCATACCAAGTGAAGTAAGTCGGAAAGAGAAAGACAAATACCATATGATAATACTTATATATGGAATCTAAAATATGATGCAAATGAACTTTTTTACAAAACAGAAACAGACTCACAGACATAGAAAAGAGACTTATGGCTACCAAAGGGGAAAGAGGGTGGGGGAGGGATAAATTAGGAGTTTGGGATTAGCAGATACAAACTATTAAATACTATATATAAAATAAACAACAAGGTCCTACTGTATAACACAGGGAACTATATTCAATATCCTCTAGTAAACCATAATGGAAAAGAATATGAAAAAGAATATGTATATATATCTGAATCACTTCACTGTACACCAGAAACTAACACAACATTGTAAATCAACTATAGTTCAATTAAAAAATAAAAAAATAAAAATAAATAAAAGCACTGACCCTTTATAGCAGGGATACCCTCCCTTTTAGATATCAGGGATATCTAAAACTGCAAAACCGCTTCCAACTGTCCCAGTACACTTGCTTTGCTTTATTTTTTTCTCTCAGTTTTTTTGTATATCTAACATATTAAATATCTAACTTATTCTGTTTATTTTCTATTTCTATCAGAATGTAAACTCCATGAAGGTAGGGATTCCTCTGTTTTGCTCAGCACTGTATCTCCATTGCCTAGAACAGTGCCTGGTGCACCACATAAACATTTGTTGAATGAATAAATAAATTAATTTTAAAAGATACAATATGCATTCATCAGACATTTATTAAGCAGACACTGTGTGATTCTGCCTCATATAAGTAAGTACCTATCTTGGTTTGTGAGTATATCCATTTACTTAACACTTTATTAAATGCAATTCCAAGCACCCTCTTGGAATCATGATGTACCTTGCCACATTAGACATGCTTTCTGTCACTTGACAATTTTGAGAGGCTGTTAAGGTGTTGGGAGCACATGCCTGAGCTTAAAAGCTGGATCCACCACTTACTAACTGTGTCATTTTGAGCATGTTCTTTAGCCTTTTTGTACCTCAGAGTGTGCATCTGAAAAGTTGGGCTGTGGTGAGGATGAAATGAGATAATACAAGTAAAGTGCCTAGCATAGCGCCTGGCACATAGTATGTGCTTGTTGGTGTTTGTGTTGGTGTGTGATCTACCTAGATCAAAACAGTTTCTATACTTAGCTTGTTTTTGCATTTGTATGTATTCAGAAATAATGTCTAATATTTTTCTCACACTGGAAGCAAGTGGCAAATTGAATAGAAAATATATTCTATGCACTAACACGTTTTTTCAGATGTTCGACATTTGTTTGGTTTTTAAAATTAAGTACTGTGTCATTCACATTCTCCAATATTTTTGCCTCATTGGGGAAGGAAAAATAATGATTATTAAACATTATCTAATTATCTTAGCTCAGTGTTGCTTTCACTCTCTGAGTGAGCCAGGGATTATGTACACTATGTTCCAGAAACATAAAGCACAGAAGGATAACTGGAAACTAAAGGATAGAAGTTTGTGAATTCAAGAAAAATTCAGGGGGACAGTTTTCAAGTGCATCATCCCCTGGGGATAGGTAGTCTGGCATGGTGCTACTGGGGGATAGAAAGTAGGACAAGAAACCAGAGGCTCTGAGGACTTCAAGTTGTGATGGAATCTCCATTCTACTCTTGCTTTCTGGTAGTGGGATCTTGAACCAGTCCCCTGACTTTTTAGAGAAGAAGAAAAGTGTGATGAGTGAGTGCCGTGTAGACAGAGACCTCAGTTTGAAGCCCACTGATCTCAGAGAGACAGCAGTGAGTGGTCCTGAAGAGAGATCTTAGTTCCCTGCCCAGGAACTGAACCTGGATTGCCTGGATAAAAAGCAGGAATCTTAGCCACTAGACCGCCAGGGGCTGGAGGCTAGAAGCAAAGTGGCCCTGGCTCTTTCCCCCATTTGAAAGCAAGAATGTTTCAAGGAGGCAAAAACTGTAAAAACAGGTGCAAAGTTTATTATTAGAGACACAGCACAATGTATGGGAGAGCACACAGAGAAACAGTTTAAGACTGAAGCTAGGCAGAGATACACACCCAGAGAGACAGGGTGTGGGCGTCCTCTCTACTGAGGAGGAGCTCAGTAAGTCAGAAACCAGGCAGAGATACACACCGGGAGAGGAGTGTGGGCGTCCTGAAGGAGGAGCGCAGTAAAGAGGTGATTTAAATCACTTACATAGGGCAGTCCTTCCGGGTCTTTGTTCACTTTGGCCAATTATCTTGTTTCTTTCTTCCCACATCTGACCTGCCCGAGGATCCTCCCCAACATGCACGCGCAACTTTTTGCTGGGTTATGTCCACACTTATTATGGGGTGGCGCCCCCTCCCTTTTTGGCCCCCAAGGAGCCTTCCTGCGCATGTGCAGACAGGGAAGTTTTCCTTGACCTCAGGAGTGGTCATCTTATCTCTTTCCTTGAGCAGAGCTCAGCTTCTGCCACTAGCTTTGTCTTGGAGTGTCTGGGTGAGAACACAGCTTCAGTTTTACTCCACTTGACAGACACCAGCTGTCCAGCCCAGGGGCCCGTCTATCTCCTACCTCAACACTGCTAATTAATTACCTGAGGATTTGGGGCCAAATTGCTGAGTCTCTCTTGTCTTAATTTTCTCATCTGTATATTGGCCATAAAAGAATCTCTCTCGCAGCGCTGCTGAGACAAGACATAAATTAAGTCACTTTGTACCATGCTTGGTACATGAAAAACGCACAGTACATTGTTGTCGCTATAATGATGGGTAATACCAGCATCCACCTTAAAAGATTTAGGGGCTAAATGAGATATCGGAAGCACCTAGCACATAGTACATGTTTTTAAAATGTTCTTACCTACTTCCTTTTTTGGCTTCCCTCGAAATGGGTGTAATTCTCATCCTTCCCTGGAGAGTAGTTCCACCTTCTGCTGCCTTTTCTCCTCTCCAGCAGCTTCTCCTCACACAGTCTCCGCTGAGTGAAGCTCACACAGTGCCTCTGCCCACGTGTCCTGCTTCGTGTTCACGAAATGCGAAATTCAGAGGAGGATGGCAAAATGGGCCACTTAGCGAATGCTAATCTTTTTGAGCTTTTCCACTGAAAATATACCCATCGACACCCCTCTCTTCTTCTCAAAGATGATCATATCTCCTCAGTCCTTAAAATCACAGAATCCTAATGCTAAATAGAATGGCAGAAAACGGAGGGCCTGAGGGCCAGGGTAGTCCAGAGGTATTTTGCTTCACTGTCCAAGGTTGGCTTACGTGGTGTTTTTAAAATTTTGAATTAGTCAATAATATTTTTAAAAGTCAGACATTTCAAATTAAAACACACACATACAGACTCACACATATTTCTGGCTACTCTGGCAAAGTGGGATGATCTGACAACCCTAAGCCCAGACTCTCCTAGGAGACAATGGTCTGGAGTAGAACAGCAGCTGCCCTTTACTTTAGTGTCCTATGCTTAGACCGAGTCCCCCACCACTGTCTTCCTTTATTCCTTTATTTATCTACATAGCTGCTGCTCACATAATAGTCCAGTTATCTCCATGTGCAGATATGGGACCTGAAGCCAATCTAGGCTTCGGGCTACTTACAGATTGAAAAGTGAGTTAGTAACTGAATGAAGATGAGAATTCTAGTTTTTGGATTCTTGGATCCCTGTTCTTCTTAATCATCTTAGTTAAATTCGTGGAAGATCATTACTCAGCTGAGGACAGGTTTTTAATTTTTTTATGACTACTTTTCAAACATCTTGACCCATTCTCTCCCTTGGTTAGAATATGACCAAGTCTTAATGAATTCACTTCAGTCCCATTTCCTTCATTCTGTCTTACAGCTCCCAGCCATTACCCCCTGCACTTGTTTCCAAGTTGTAAGGCACTGGCCTTGCTTGTAGATAATGTTCAGTGAATGTTAGGTGACTCTACTTGATACCATTCATCCAGAGATGGCAAAGTCAGATGCTCATCAGAGCCAGGCACTTAACTGTGTGTGACAGGCTGGGGTGTCCTGGAGACAATCAACCCTGAAGAAAGAGCACAGCCATTCCCCAGCTCTAGTTGTCAGTTGCCATGAGGGATTCCTGATGCTGTCATATCTTTTGATGCTTCTATTTTTAAGGAGAAGCCCCAAATCTTTATATGAAATCTTCTTGCTTTAAATTTGGCTGTTAATTCACATTTCTAAATAAAACTGTTTTGTCTGAAGAGAACAAAACCTCAACAACCTGTGACCCCTGCCGAGGAGAACTTCAAGTGAACAAATGAACAGCTGACCAATACCACTCCTCCTACTGGAGGGGCAGAAAGAGCACAAGCTTTGGTTTTAGGCAAACTTGGATGTGAATCTCAGTTCTCCTATTACTCATATGTGATAGTGCCCAAATTACTTCATCTCTGAGTTTCAAAACCCTCATCTGAAGCATGCCTTTAATAATACCTTAGGGTGTTGATGTGAGGACCAAAGTGAGAATGTAGGTACAACGCTTGGCACAGAATAGGCACTGAGAAGATCCCAACTCCATTTTT
Organism: Balaenoptera physalus; assembly: GCF_965194825.1. Lineage (NCBI taxonomy): Eukaryota > Metazoa > Chordata > Mammalia > Artiodactyla > Balaenopteridae > Balaenoptera > Balaenoptera physalus. The sequence goes on along the minus strand of NC_138890.1, from coordinate 93,984,418 downwards.
TTCTCTGTTGCTACCCTCTTGGTTTTTGTAAGATGGTGCGTTTGAATTTACATCTATGTACTTGTTGCTTTGTTTCTTTGTTTCTATCTCAGAGTACCGTGAAAGTGGTGAGTTGAAAACTGCTCCTACTACCTTGGCTCCCTCATATCCAGGACTGAAAATGATTCTTTAGAAAGAGATAAGCTGTATTAACAGTTACTTGGTACGATTAAAAGACATTTCAAACAAGCTGTTGTTAATGGTGTGAAAACAGGTATCAGCAATTAAATACATTCAAATATGGTATTACAAGGGAACAATTCACTGAGAGAAAATAAATATGCTATGTTCACAAGTAATATTTCAGTTAAAACAGCACATACATATCAGAACAACCCAGAAATGCTGACAAATTTAGATGTTCCACTTTATTTTTAGACATAGTTCAATACTCATGGCAAAAAGACTTAGTTTTTTTTTTTTTTCTGGAAAAATTAAGATATTCCCTATTGGATTTTTATGAACTTGGAGAGAATTCTAAATGCCTTTTTGAGTAATGAACGCTTTAAATGGAGGAATGACAAAAGAGATGCCCACCTCCTGTGTTGATGTCACCTCTGGCAGCTGTGGGTAAGGCTGGGGGAGGGAGTGAAATCAAGTAACTATAAACAGAATTATGGGATTAAAGCCTCTACCTATCAACTCTGTTATCATCCAATTAGAAATTCTTTGATTGTAACAATCCTTTGGCTAATGACAAAGAAAAGAATGGAGTCAGAGGTCACCAAACCAAACTTACCCCATACTGAGATGGTGCCATTGGTAGTGAATCTTCTCCCTATCCATTTCCCTGTTCTTACTTCTCTCTCTCTCCCTCTCTCTCTCCCCCTCTCTCTCTCTCTCTTTCTTTCTCTCTTATCTGATGATATAGAATGGCTTTCCTTCTCTTTGTCCTTAGATTTGCCCTTAACAAGGGAGGGGTGATTCTAGATACATCTATTTTTTTTTTTTTTTAATGCATGGCAAGTTTTGAGTTCCCTAGGTATTTCTAAATTTAGGGGAAATGTTCCCATGGAAAAGATAAAATATATTTGATAAAAATCTTTTTATATGTTTTCCTATAATTTCTCTCATAGCTTAGAAGTGGTCTAAGAGTTTCGTGATGTACCCGTTGCTAGGGAAACTTGCTTTTTAGTGAGCAGCAATTTCCCAAAGCAGATGCATTTCCTCTCTTACTAATGAGTGTGTAAATGGTACCTCTATTGCTTTTTGCCTCCATATTTTGGAAACAACTTGAACTGTTTGCTTAGGACAGCAGACATCTGCTTTATAAAATTGAAGCAGATAAACTCCTAGAATGTCTTATTTATATGCAACTTGTGCTGCATATTTCCAAAGCACATTTGCTGTTTTGCACTTTCTTGTTAGAAGACATTTTACACCTGTTAATAGCAGAAATAATTGTTTGGATTAAAAAAATGTCCTCTCTAAAAGGTTTAACTATGTTTGGTCACATTGTGTATTTCATTCCCACCAGTCTAACGGTAGAGAGGGGGAACTTTTCCTGATTTGGGCTGGGAAGCAGGCTGGAAGTTGTGCTGCATAATAGCAAGCCGAATATTGTTATGCAAAGTTGAGTGGGAGCAAGGCTATTTCAGAGGCAATAACGTTTCCTTCCAGTTCACTGATCCACTAATTTCTATTCACTTTAAACTGCTCTTGTATTTTTCAGAGAAAAAAAGCTATTTTCTACCATTTGCGCTGTTCTAATCTTTTTGGCTTTGAACAGAATCTGCCTGGATAACAAGGAGGAATGGTCACTCTGCTGCTTTTATGGACAGCTGGTAATGGGTCCAAACACATGCAAATAAGGAGTATAGATATTTCCATAAAAGGTGGAGCCACATGCCCTCTAATTATGCTCTCTGATTTTAGATGGAGGAGAAAGATAGATTTAAGGAATTAAAAAAGGAAAAGGCCAGAAAAAGAGGGCAGCAGCTTGAATAATGTAAAGGATTATCTGAGCAAAAGACAATGTACTTGCATTTTTTTTTTTTTTAGTAGCTCCCTCCCTGAAAGAGTCCTTGAAAAGTTTCTAAATTTGGTGGCTTTTTATAGTACCACTGAAATTAAAGAGTATTATTCTGCTGATTTGTTTAAGTTTATAAGAATTTCTCTTCTGATATGCTTATACAAGATTATACATGACTTTTTCTTTTTGTTAAATCATTAACTAATTTTTTTCTTGGAAGTTTTGTACCTCTTGACAATCTTCCTTAAAGGGGTTAAAGCTGTATTAACATTGGGCACATTATGTGAATAGCTTTAGATTTCCATTAATTCAACTTGAAGTTTTTTTTTTTTTTGAGTAAATATTATACCTCTTAACATAGTTTAAAGCTGAATTGGCTTTCTGGTTGTGGCATGTGTAAGGGAGAATGGAAAGGAATTTGTTATTTTTCTAATATATCTTTACAAGAATTATCAAGAGGATTCTAAGGTACACAGAACGAGAGGCAAATTTTCCAAGTTATCTTTTTTTAATAGTCCTTTTTTAATGAAAATGCAAAAACCCAAGGATGCCTTATTTAGATACCATCTGAAATGTGCCCTCCAAAATGTGATTTGAATTCACATCAGAGAAAGCTCTTAACAGGCCAACTTTTGACAGCTAACTTCTTCTTTGTACCAAGTGTATAGCAATTATGGAAGCAGATCAATTCTGTGCCAGAATACTGTGTTGTAATTTGGGTCAGTGCCACAGAGTACAAAGAGCACTGACTGAGGGATCATAGGACCCCAGCTATGCCAGCAAGCAGCTGCGTGACCTCAGGCAAAGCCCTTCACTCAACAGAGAGGCTGTTTCCTCATCTATCACATGCAGATAGCAATGCTTTCCTTACTTATCTCAAGGAATTACAGGAGGGTTCTAATAAGATAACAAATTTAGTAGCATCCCCATCTTTTCTATTTAGAATTATTTATTAGAATATTATGTATTTAGCCTACTTTTATGTTTATCTTCCCCACTACATTGTACATTCTTCTAATGCCATTTTTCCTTTATATCTCAGTTACTGTAGGATCACATTACATGTTTATGGAATGAATTATTGCTTTTAAAAAGTAAAGCACCACATAAATACAAGGTGTTGGGTGTGATTTTGCATCAGTATTGACAACAAGAGTCAGTTTAAAGATGAAAATCCCTCTGTGAGGTAGTCATTTAACTCCGAGGGCATTGTGTCCTGAATTGATGGGATCCACCTTTTTCTCTGAGTTCAGTGCTATGACCAAGACCATCATCTACTAAGCCTCGGCTTCCTCATGAACAAATTCCATAAAACAACTGGTCTCTTTAGTTTATATTTCCTGTCTCATATAGAATAAGTGCCTTCCATGTTGGAATTATGTGTTACAAGGAATGCAGATACTCCAAATAAAAAATGATTATCAAGCTGTAGACCTTCTAAATAAGGTCCCCAAATACATCCACAAAATCACTGTATTTAAAGGACACTTTGCACAAACATGGGCCCCAACAAGTTACTTTGAATTGTAATAGAGACTTCCTCTGTGGATTTGATGAGGTTATTGACCCATTTGCCATTCCTGTATTGAGAATATGAATTACCTGCTTCTAGGGAGTTGTGAGAATTGTTTCCCCGAAGTTAGATATCAGAATATAGTTTCTATTCTTTACAGGCTTTTTTAATTTTTATTTTTCCTTTAAAACTAAACTCTAGACTTTATTTGGATTTTACCAGTTTTCCCATTGATGTCATCTTTCTGTGTCAGGATCCAGCACAGGGAACCACACTGTATTTCATCATCCTCTCTCCCTAGTCTCTCCTGGTCTTGGACTGTTTCTCAATCTTTACTTTTTCCCCCCACAAGACCTTGACAGTCTTGAGGAATACTGGACAGATATCCTATAGAATATCTCAGATCTAGATTTGTCTGGTTTTCTTTTTTTCATGGCTATACTACGGTTACGGGTTTCTGGAAAGAATATCTTAGAGGCAAAGTACCCTTTTCGTTATATCATTTCAGGGGAACATGATATTCACATGCCACTGCTGGGGGTGTTAACCTTCATCACGTGGTCAAGGTGATGATATCTGCCAGGCTCATCCACTATAAAGGTACTATTTTTCCTTTCCCTGGTCTATTCTTCAGAAAGGAGTCTCGAAGTCCAGACAACACTCAAGGGGACGAGGTGGGAATTAAATTTCACTTCTTGAAGGGGGTGTGTATCTGCATGTACTACTTGGAATTCTGTAAGGAAGATTTGTCTTTTCTACCTATTTATTTATGTATTCAATAATTTATTTATATCTGTGTGAATTCATGTATATTTATGTTATACAGTGGGTTATAATCCAATACTGCTTTATTTTGTTGCTCAAAATGTTCCAACTTTCGCAGTTGGGAACTCTATCAGGTGGCTTTTTGTGTCCTTTTGACATAACCTCAACTTTTGTTGTTGTGTGTATTTTTTTTTGTTTGTTTGCTTTTTGTTTTTTTAGCGCTTTCTTATTTTCTGGGAACACAAGATGCTCTTTCTCAGATTCAGCTAATAGGCACTTTTAAAATTTTTTATCAAGACAGTTTTTTAAGAGCAGTTTTAGATTCACAGCAAAAATGAAGGGAAGGTAGACTTCCCATGTATTCCCTGCTCCAACACATGCATAGCCTCCCTCATTAACATTTCCCCATCAGAGTGGTACATTTGTTACAAATGATGAGCATACATTGGCAATCATAATCACCCAAAGTCCTCAGTTTACATTAGGGTTCATTCTTGGTGGTGTACACTTTATGGGTTTGGACAAATGTATAGGTACATATATCTATCATTATGGATTCAGAGTATTTTCACTGTCTTAAAAATCCTCTGTGCCCTGCCTATTCATTCCTCCCCCCTCAAACCCTGGCAACCACTGATCTTTTTACTGTCTTCCTAGTCTTGGCTTTTCCAGAATGTCAAATAGTTGGATTCATACAGTATGTAATGTAGCCTTTTCAGATTGACTTCCTTCACTTGGTAATATGCATTTAAAGTTTTGTCATGTCTTTTCATGGCTTGATAGCTCATTTCTTTTTAGTGTTGAATAATATTCCATTATATAGGTATACCACAGTTTATTTACACATTCTACTACTGAAGAATATCTTTGTTGCTTCCAAGTTTTGGAAATCATGAATAAAGCTGCTATAAACATCTTTTTGCACATTTTTGTGTGGACATAAGTTTTCAACTCCTTTGGGTTAAATACTAAGGACCTGGATTGCTGGATCATATGGAGTTTTGTAAGAAACTGCCAAACTACCATTCAAAGTGGCTGCATCATTTTTCATTTCCATCAGGAATGAGAGTTCCTCTTGCTCTACGTCCTCACCAGCATTTGGTTTGTCAGTGTTCTGGATTTGGACCATTCTAATAGGTGTGTGGTGGGATCTTATTGTTTTAATTTGCCTTTCCTTGATGACATTTGCTATGGAGCATCTTTTCATATGCTTATTTGCCATCTGTTTATCTTCTTTGTTGAGGTATCTGTTCATGTCTTTGGCCCATTTTTAAATTGGGTTGTTTGTTTTCTTGTTGTTGAGTTTTGAGAGTTCTTATCTATTTTGGATAACAATCCTTTATCAGATGTATGTTTTGCAAATATTTCCTCCCAGTCTGTGGCTTGACTTATTCTCTTGACATTGTTTTTTTGCAGAACATAAGTTTTTAATTTTAATAAAGCCCAGCTTATCTATTATTTCCTTCATGAATTGTTCCTTTGGTGTTGTATCTAAAAAGTTATTGCTATACCCAAGTTCCTCTAGGTTTTCTCCTATGTTATTTTCTAGGAGTTTTATAGTTTTGAGTTTTACAAAATGTGATTAATTTTGAGTTAATTTTTGTGAAGGGCTGATAGCCACTCTTAAGAGAGCTATATTTTTACTTATGTTAAAAAGTCTGTTAGAACCAGTATGAACATGTAATAGCATACAATGACATTCCTGAGTATCATGGATCCTAGCAATCATGGTGTCAGTTTATTATTTTTTTGCTAATTATTTTTTTAGGTGGAATAGGTATTTAATGATATTATGGGCTGAATTGTGTCCTCCCCCAAGTTCATATGTTGAAATCCTAACTCCCAGTACCTAGAATGTGACTGTGATAGGACTTTTAAAGAAGTAATTAAGGTTAAGTGACAGCATTAGAGTGGGCCCTTTTTTAGTCAGCTTGAGCTGCTATAATGAAATACCATAGGCTGGCTGTCTTAAACAATAGACATTTATTTCCCTTATTTCTGGGAAGTGCAAAATCAAGGTGCCAGTAGATCTGGTTCCTGGTGAGAGCTCTCTTCCTGGCCTGCAGACAGTCATCTTCTCAGTATATCCTCACATGGTCATAAGAGAAAGAGCTTTGGTCTCTTCTCCTTCTTATAAGGACATGAATCCCATCATGAGCCAGGCTCTGGCTCTGGGAATCTGACCTATCTCAACCTGAACATCAACCTGAAAAGACTCAGCCTTTTTTTTTTTTTTTTTTTTAATTGGGGTATAGTTGCTTTACAATGTTGTGTTAGTTTCTGCTGTCAGCTTTTATTGTACAAGCTTCTCTTAAATTTTTTACTTAAACAAGGGGTTCTACCTAGAAATAATTTGAAAACCATTGTTTGATAACATGATTTTTATGTTATGCAACATGATACATTTTCATCCTTTATATGGATACTTTCCACATACAAGTGACTCCATTCCTAGGAGTGAAATAGTTGGGTTAAAGGGTATATTAGTTATAATGCTGCATAATAAATCACCCCAAAACTTAGAGACATAAAATGAAAATAACCCTTTATTATTAGATCAGGGATTCAGGAGTGGCTAGGCAGGGTCTTTTCTGAGGCTGCAGTCAGATGTTGGCTGGGCTGCAGTCATCTAAAAGCTTGACCAAGGCTGGGGAATCCACTGCATGGTGGTGGCTCATGCGCACGGCTGGTAAACTGGTGCTTGCTGTGGGTGGGAAGGCTTTGTTCTCCTCCCCGTGAGCCTCTCGACAGCGCTGCCTGAGTGTCCTCATAGGTGGCAGCTGACTTCCACAGAACAAAACATTCCAGAAAGCAAGACAGACGTTGCAATGCCTTTCATGACCTCATAAAGGAAATCACATACTGTTAGTTCTGCCATTTTCTATTGGTCACTGTGGTAAGCAGAACAATGGCCCCTCAAAGCTGTCCTAAAACAATGGAACTTGTGAATATATTATCTTTTATCACCAAAGGGAATTTGCAAATATCACTAAATTAGGATTTTGAGACAGGTAGATTATCCTGGATTATCCAGGTGGGTCCAATGTAACCACAAGGGTCCCTATAAGTAAAACAGGGAGTCAGGAGAAATATAGGCAGAGGAGGAGATGTGACTAGAGAAGCAGATGTTGGAGTGATAATGATTGCTATCTGGAAGGAGGCCACGAGCCAAGAAATGCAGGCAGCCTCTAGAAGATGAAAAAAGCAAGGAAACAGATTCTCCTTTAGAGCCTCCAGAGACATGCACCCCTGTCAGCACCTTGATATTAGCCCATTGTGACCCATTTTGAACTTCTGACCCCCAGAAGTCTAAGATAATAAACTTTGTGTTGTTTTAAGCCACTCAGTTTGTAATAATGTATTACGGCAGCCATAGGATGCTAATGCAGGCTCATACCCATACTTCCTGGCGGCAGGGAACTACACGAAGGGTTGAATACAGGCAGCGAGGACTATTTGGAGCCATTTTAGATGCCACAAAGGGTATGCCTACTTTTAAGGCTTTGATATCTATATTGTCAAACTGCCCTCTAGAAAGATTGTATGAATCTTTACAACTAGAAATTTGGATAACTACAGACTCAGCGAGATCAAGGGAGGTGTCTTTCAAATGACCAATATTTTCAGCTCATGTATCTTCTTGTGGAGGAGAATATAAAGGGGAAGTGGGTTCTTTAATTGTCTAGGTATCTTTCCTTCTGACACAGTGGGAGACCAGGTAGCAGATAGGAGGCCTATAGCCAAGGACCTATCTCTGTGCTTCTTGAGGTCATTTTTTTCCACCACACTTTATTCTGACCCCCTTCAATAAAAGTAAATTCCAGATGCAATTCCATAAATGTATTTTCACCTAACAGAATTTAAGAATCATGTCCGACTTTAAAGCCGAGAGAATCCTAAATATAGCTGAATTTTTTTGTTTCCTTTAAGTATTCTGAGATTTGTCTCTCAACCAGGTGCACATTTTCATACTGTTCCAAAAAGAGGTGTTTGAAATAAAGACACATGTGTTTAAGAGAAAACAAGTGATTTCCATGGCAGCTAAGGCGAGCTTGTTCTTTGCAGAAGGCAAAGTCTCTGCTGGGGAAAATTTTAAAATGCATACCTCTGACTCCCTGTTGATCATGTCTAATATCTGAATGTGTTTTCATGATGCTGACCTTACAATCTTGGGCCACAGCGAGCGAGGAAAAACTTATTTTTCCTACAGAGTACGTACTGCCTATCAGAGAAATGATGAGCAGGGGTCTTTCTCATTTTGGAAGGATTTTTTTTTTTCCTGGAAGATAAAAAATGCTTTAAAAATTAATTAAACCGGGCTTCCCTGGTGGCACAGTGGTTGAGAGTCTGCCTGCCGATGCAGGGGACACGGGTTCGAGCCCTGGGTCTGGGAAGATCCCACATGCCGCGGAGCAACTGGGCCCGTGAGCCACAGCTACTGAGTGTGCGCGTCTGGAGCCTGTGCTCCGCAACAAGAGAGGCCACGATAGTGAGAGGCCCGCACACGGCGACGAAGAGTGGCCCGCACTTGCCGCAACTAGAGGAAGCCCTCGCACAGAAACGAAGACCCAACACAGCCATAAAATAAATAAATAAATAAACACCCCCCCCCCAAAAAAAATTAATTAAACCAAAAAAAATAGACATGCCAGTAAGCAGATGCTATTCCAGCAAGGAAGTCCAGATCCCTCCTGTGCTTTCCCAGGCTTTCCCCACTAAACTCACAGAATCTCTCAAAGGGGATTTAAAGACCACTTAGTTCCCCTTATCTTATAAATGAGGGATCTGAGACCTAGAGGCTTGATCTGCCGTGAGGACTCAGGATATGTGAGTACTAGACACAGTACTAGACTGAAAAAGGATATACTTTATCGTTCAAGCGGCTTTGGGGTTTCTCTTTGCTTTTTATCTTTTCCCTCTTCCCTTGTAATCTGACAGGAACTTTAAGTTGAGTTACAGGAAAACGTAACTGAAGCTTGTTTAAGCCAACAGTGTGTTTATTGAGTAATGAGACTTTAAAAATCCACAGGTAGGTTTGACTCCCATGAGGTCTGACTCAGGTACTTAAGTGCTTTCTCCAGGACCTGATTTTTCCCTCCATCTCTTGTTCTATTTCCTCTGTGTCAGACCCATTTTCAAATACGCTCTGTCCTTGCAGTGACATTAGCCTCTCATTCTCCAGGTTCAGGTCCAGTAGGAGAAAGTACTTGCCTCTCTCCTGGCTTCCCAGCAAGTTCCCAGCATTGCATTGTTTTTGATTGGGTCCTGTGCTCATCACTAAACCAATTTTGTTGACCAGGAGGTTGCATTGTTCTGTTTTGTCAGACCTGATCCATGTGCCATACCCCTGGAGCTGGGGGTGGTAGCCAGTACTTTTTGAATCATAGGAACTGAGAGTTGGGGAAAATTTGGGGTACTGTTACCAAAAGAAGGGGAATAGATGCTGGCTGGCCCCCAAGTTGCAAGTGGTTTTCTGTATTCCCTTTTAAAATTTCTTCTTTACATTTAATTTATCAAGCACCTACCATGTACCAGGTATATAGCTGGGACAAAATGGACAATATCTCTGACATATGAAGTTTTTAATCTTAGGGAGTGATTGGGTGTGTGTAGAAGCAATCATCAAAATAAATGATCCCACAAATAGGTTAGGTAAAAAAAAAACTAACAGAGGTTAGTGCTTATCTATTAGAGGTATGTGCTAGAATATTTACAGATAAAATATTTACAGATAAAATGATGTGATGTCTGGCATATTTTCTTCAAAGTTGTCTGGGTTTGTGGGGGAGGTTGGGGTTGTAGATGAAATGAAATTGAGTAGCTAATTGATGAAGCTCGTTGATGGGTGTGTGGGGATCTCTACTTCTGGGTATGTTTGAAATGTTCTGTAATAAAAAGTTTAAGAAAGCAGTCCTACAGACAAATATGCTATTAAATAAGTTCCATGAAGGAAAAAAAATATATATATATATATATAGTAAAGGAAGACCCAACCAAGTGTCAATGGTCAGGAAAGCATTTCCAAGGAAGTGAAATGTTTGTTACAATCTGAAGTATGACTAGTTAGTATTGAGGTATTAGATGGACAGTACATAACACCCCCTCCTGCTTGAGTTTGAAAACAATTGAGAGAAAGACAAAGGAGTCAGACAGATGGAAATCAAAATGTCAACTTATTACTGATACAGTTTAGGATATGGCTTACATATGTAATCAGGTAAGCCTGCTGATGCACCTCTGAACTGAGTTTGTTCTTGAAGACTGAGGGCGAGATTGCAGACCAGAGTACAACCTCATGAAACCTGGAATAGGGAGTAAGATAAGGGCAGGGCTGGGTGTACTTATTCCCTTCTCACAAACACTGCAGGTGGCAGTCCTTGTCCTAGGATGGAGGAATGAGTCAGAGCGGGACCAAAGGCCATAAATGTCACGATGGGAGTTCCTCACAAACAGATGTATGAGGAGTGGGGTGATAAATGGTTCCCTCTTAAGAAGTAGTAGTAAACTAGGTTAAAGGGTTGGTGGGTGGGTCAAGAATAGGGAGGTGTTTTCTGGGCAGGTGGAGCAGCCCGTGGGAGGGCCTATGCATGCCTTGCACTGTATGTGCCTAGTGCTGGGTGTGTATAGGAATGAACAGGGTTGGGTCCCACCCCCAAGTCATCTGTGGTTTATATGGGAGATAAATACAGAAGGATACCACCACAATGAACAAGACAAGCTTAAATACTGCTAAAGAGGGGTAAATGCAATATAGGTTGATATTACTGAGGAAGTCAAGCTGAATTCTCAGCATGTACTAGTGGAGGAGAGGAAGAAGGAGGGGAAAGAGAGAAGAGGAAGAAGGAGGGGAAAGAGAGAAGAGGAAGATTAGGAAAGGCTTCCTGGAGGGGCATTTATCTGGTCCTTAAGGGTGGGTGGAATTCCCACCAGGGTAGGGTGAAGAGCAGGGCACCCCAGGGAGCAGAACTACGTGGTGCTTCTCCTGGCCTATTTTGTTCAGTGTTCTCACCTGTGTAATTGTTTCCACATTGTTCCAGCCTTTGAGGGAGGGAAGCCTCCTCCCATCACCTCCCTAAGGTTCTGTGACGCCCTAGAGCACAGACCCTACATTCTGCGCTCTTGCCCTCTGTTCTCTCGCTGTCCCACACAAAGTGATCCTACCCTCAGGCTTCCTGATACTGCTGCTTTTATGGCTTGTGTGGGAGGGAGGCTCTAAGCAAGCCAGGATGCCAGTTCACAATTATGATAACTTTATTAGTGGTTTGAGGTCAAGATTGCAGAGAATCAGAATTTTTCTCAGTGGAATGTAATACACTTAGGTGAGTGGCAGAGGAGTTTTCATTGTACGCTATGCCTGTCACATGGAATGACATTGTCATCCTTTTTTCTTCCCCCTACTTTCTAAAGCTTTCAAAGAAACAAGCTTGAGAGAGTGCCTCTTTAGAAGTGGGAGGAGTAGGGGGAAAGTTTCCTTCTCAGGAGCACATGTGACAAGTCTTTATCTGATGCCTTATGCATAAATAGTGGGATTCCCACTTAAGACTCTTTTATTCTTAAGTAAAACAATAGATTGAAAGCATGTCTATTCTCAAAGATTCATCAAAGAACTATCTATATTTAATACTTTTAGATGTTTTTCTTTCCCTAAAATAATTTATATATAGTGAAAGCACAGGTGAGGTCTTGCCACACTGAATATTTTTGAACTCTTTTAGCATTTACAGCCCCAGTTTACAAGCAGGCAGTTTTAAGGGAATCATATCTACTAGGGAAAAGAAGAGGCAACCTTTTATCAGAATGCCAGAAGTGTTTATCGACAGGCTATTGTCGACCATAGGAGACAATTTGGAACAGCTTTCCAGGTCTCCTGTTACAACCCTTCAGGTTTTAGCTACTCAGCAAATTTTAAAAAGGCACCTTTCCTCCGGGTGTGGGCAGCCCCAGGCCAGCTTGGTAGGGCTTGGCAGGCTGAGTACCTGCTGAGTTTCAGTGCCTACTTTGTGCCTCGGCCCAGGGCCTTTCTTCAGTGATTCACCTGCAGACTTATGGCTGTGTTTAGCAACAGGCTAAGGAGCTATTAGCTCCTGTGGTTTGGGTTGCTGAATTTCCTATTTTTGCCAAAATTACATCCTCTTAAACTTGAGGGTTGTGATGGTTAATTTTATTTGTTAGCTTGACTGGATCATGGGGTGCCCAGGTATTTGGCTAAGCATTATTTTTAGGTGTGTTTGTGATGGTGTTTCTAGATGAGATTAGCATTTGAATCAGTAGACAGAATAAAGCAGATTTTCCTCCCCAGATGCAGCTGGGCATTATCCAATCCCTAGAGGGCCTGATTAGAACAAAAAGATGGAGGAAGGGAGAATTCTCTCAATCTCAATTTCCCTCTCTCTCTCTCTTTCTCTCTCTCTCCTTCCCTCTCACCCTCCCTCCCTCTTTGCCTCCCTCTCTTCCTAACTACTTGAGCTGGGACATTGACCTTCTCCTGCTCTCAGGCTGGGACTGACACCGTTGGAGATCCTGGTTCTCAGTCCTTTAGACTTAGACTGGAACTACCCCCCAGGCTCTCCTGTGATTCCAGCTTGCAGATGGCAGATCATGGGACTTCTCAGCCTCCATAATCACGTCAGTCAATTCCTTATTTTTTACACACACACACACACACACACACACACACACACACACACACACTTACTGGTTCTGTTTCTCTGGAGAACCCTCACTAATACAGAGTCAATAACGAATAAAATTGTTTGATTTCTCACAAATACAGTAAGAAGATTTCTTGACCAAAAGATGTTCATTCTCATTAGAATCACTTTTTTTTCCGTCTGATTTTCCACATCACTTCTCCTTTTTAGACCACAACGTTGCAATCTTCCCAACCCTTTTGTTTCAGGCTACATTTCCACAGTGAACCTCAGTGCTTTTAAGGCTCTTCTGGAAATTCCAGTTTATTCATATCTATCCTCATAGAGATGTTCTCTAGAGAAGGGTCAAGGAGTAGAATTTTTTATTTAGTCACTTTAAAAATGGGTCATACCTTTAAAACTGTTAACTCAAGAGTTCCTGCTCATTTTAAATTAAGTGATTTTGAGACTATTAAAGAAAGAATACAGATTTCATAAAAACTTTATATATTTAATATATTCACCCATTTATTGAGTGCCAGGTACTACCTAGGTGCTTTGGAGAAAACAGAAGATTAAATTGTTGTCCATGTAATCACAGTTCTTACAGTTTAATGACATAGTTAGATAAAAATAAACATTTTGAAATAAGATACAGTGGGTCTAAAAAAATAAGCAAGTTCCAAGTGCTACAGCAGTTCAGATAAAAGAGAGCTGTTTTCTGGTTAGTAGGACTTGGGAAAGCTTAATGGAAGTGACTTTTGAACTAAGGTTGAATAATGAATTGGATGACAGTGGGCTGGGGAGAGAATTACAGACCAGTGGTGTGGCAAAGCACAGACAGTAGGGTTGGCGGGGAATGGTATGTGGTCTGATTTAACTGAAACATAGGGTATTAAGAGAAGTTATTGACAGAGTACCTACTATATGCATGCATTGTTTCTAATATACAAACGCTCTAAGACAGGCATCGTTATTCCCTTAACAGATGAAAAGATCTTCATCTCAGAGAAGTTAAGTAATGTCCATAGTTATTTAGCTGTAAGTGGTGATGTTGGGAGTCAAGTGCAGATCTACCTGACTCAAAAGCCTGTGTTCTTTCTGCTCTACTACTACTGTCCTTAACTTGTGTACGTGGAGGAGAAAATATGGAATGATACATCATTCATGTAGTAGGTTGTTCAGGGTAAGAGAGAGGAGGCATAGGCAAGGAAAAGAATATGCTAGGATTGAAAAGGACTTGTTGATAGGATATTTTTCTGGTGAAGTCATGCTCATATCTAGATGACACGATAGAAATGATGATGATGACGATATGTAGCTGTCATTTACTGAATGCCAAAAACAGGCCAAAAATTACATCATCAGTAATGCTCACAACTACAGGTAGCACAGTCGTGTGATTTGTTACCTGATGTAGTAGAAAGAGCAGAGGTGTAGAGCCCAAAAGAACTTGGTTCAAATCCTGCTTTTATTCTTTTCTAGTTACTGACCTCTAGGCAGATTATTTAATATTTATGAACTTCAATATCCTCATCTGTAAAATGGGTATATATGCATATGTCATGGAGTTGTGAATGTTAGAAAAAAATTGTAAAAACCTATAATGCATTTTATAACAACAAAAGCAGAAGAATTAGGTAATAAAAATAAAATTCTGCTATAAAAGCAAGGGTATCTCTGAGCATGTCTAAATGAAAAACATGGTAATAGTATGACAAAAATATGAATAGTCATAGTACCAAAATTTAACCTACCTTAATAAAGGCTGTTCTTTCCTTTACAAAAAGAATTGTGTATCAGAATAGGCAACTGAGGATATGACTATGAATTTAAATATATTCTGAGAACTGAGAGGATTTATATTAGTGTATATAACAGCAAAATACACCTAAAAGTTATTGTTGTACAACCTCATGAAAAATACAACTCATTCTTACTATGGTGAAATATGCTTTTATATCCATAGTATTAATGCAGTTCTGGCTAGATTTTTTTAATGACAGTTTTTAATTCTTTTTGAGAAGAAATTCAGTACATCAAAAGTAGGTCATGCTGTGCATAGATTTCTTTTCCTAGCTTGATGTGTGCTTACATAGTAGACTGAGAATTGAATCTTCTCAGAATGAAAAATGGCTGATTGTGACTTTTATAGCAAGCATCGGAAATATTATAAACATATTATTGAAAGTGTTGCTGCAATTGTTTTGAATGTAATATTCTTGCAAAAAACACTTGTCTAGAAGGCTTTGTTTTTGTTAATAGACTCTTCTAATTGAGACTCTTGTGTGGAAACCTCCCAAAGGGAAATCCTATAATTGGAGAAGGCAGGGAGAGAGTATACAGCATTCCAGATATTTTCACCTTCCTGAAGCCTTAGCCCTTAATGTTTTTTTTTTTTTTTTTTTTTAAACTTTGGGTTTATTTATTTATTTATTTATTTATTTATGGCTGTGTTGGGTCTTCGTATCTGTGCGAGGGTTTTCTCTAGTTGCGGCAAGCGGGGGCCACTCTTCATCGCGGTGCGCGGGCCTCTCATTATCGCGGCCTCTCTTGTAGTGGAGCACAGGCTCCAGACGCGCAGGCTCAGTAATTGTGGCTCACGGGCCTAGTTGCTCCGCGGCATGTGGGATCTTCCCAGACCAGGGCTCGAACCCGTGTCCCCTGCATTGGCAGGCAGACTCTCAACCACTGCGCCACCAGGGAAGCCCAGCCCTTAATGTTTTATTTAACCTCTTACCCTATCCCAGGACACTGGACCTCGATTAATTTATCCAGAGAAATGTTTGGACATTAATTTTAAAAAGTCACACAAATAAATGTAAAATTACAACTGTGGTAAGTGCTAAGAAGGGCACCGTGAGAGCATACAATAGGGAACCTAGCATAATTTGGGGTTTAGTTCACTGAAGAACTGACAAATGTATGAACACCTGACTTGTGGGTAGGAGATTTTAGCAGGTGCATGGGGTAGGAGGATTAGGAGAGCATTCTTTCACAGAGGAACAGCATTGTAGAATCCCTGTAGTAGGATGGAGCATTTAAAGAAGTGAAAGGGGGCCGAGTATGGTAGTGCATAGGGGTTAGGGAGCATAATATAAGATTTGTGTTTTTAAAATTTCATTCTCTTGTGCAGTATAGAAAATAGATTAGAAGGAGGAGAAGCAGAATCAGGGAACCTAACTGGGGGATTATAGCAGCAGTATAGCTAAGTGATGATGGTACATTGGATTAAAGAGATGAAGGTGGAAACACAGCATCAAATGGATTGACTCAAAACATATTTAGGAGGTAACAATGAAATGGACTTGATGATGGATTATATATGGAGGTGAAGGATCAGGGAAAACTGAAGAGGACTCCTAGGTTTCTAGTTTGAGCAACTGTTTGGAAGGTGGTGTCAGTTATTAAGGTAAGTATTTGGGAAGGGAATTAGACTTGAGAGGGAGATTATGTGTTTGGTTTAAGACATGTTAATTGCCTTTGAAACATCCAAGTGGATATACTAGCAGGCAGTTGATATATGGGTTTAAACTCAGAAAAGTCTGAATTCATTCACTCTCTTATCTCTAGTGACTAGACTATTGTATGCATTTAATAAATATTTATAGAATGAATGAATGAATGGGCTGGAGAAATAAATTCACTGGAGTCATTGGCTTATGATTGATAACTGAATCCTACTGGATAAAATTCCTAAAAGCAGAATATAGAATGAGGAGAAAAGATGACATAGAAAAAACCCATAGAAAATCCTCCATTTAATGACTCTGAAGAAGGGGAAGAACACAGAGAAATAGAGAGATTGAAAGAAAACTATGAGATGCTGTCTTGAAAACCAGGAGGGAGAGGTCAACCATGTCAAAACTGCTGCTAAGTTGTGTATGGTGAGGACAAAAATGCCCTTTGTGTTTAAATAGTGAATGCCTTTGGTTAACTTAGCAAGAGCTATTTTGATAAAGAGTGAGTGGGAAGTAAGGGGATAAGGATGGTATATAAAGGGTGATGTGGGGATAAAGGGAGGTGATTGATTGATTGATTGCCAGGGATTTGACTTTGGTTAAGTCCCACTGGGAAAGATGAATTCAGACTGTGTGTGTGTGTGTATGTGTCTGTGTGTGCATGTGTGTGATTTGAAAATATAAGAAAGATAAGAAATAATCTATTATATAAAGTTTTTGTGAAGGTCAGTGGAGATGAAACTACTAGATGAAACTATCTATCTATACTACCATGGTCCTGAATGAATATTTTTGAGGATAATAAATAAAAGCCGAGGAAGAGTTAGTTCTCAGAGGGGAGATGGGCAGTATCTTTTTTCTTACAGGTGTCATGGGAAGGGTTTAGAAGTAAGCTGACATACTGAGCAAGATGATCTTTGTTTCCTCTGTGAAATAGAAGGACACATCATGTCCTTCATGTAAAGAGGATAATTTAGAGGGGGAATGTTGGAGGCTTGAGAAAAATGAGGGCACTTTATGTAGTCATTTTAGAAAGTGAGCATGAGGTTCTGAGGAATACCATAGGCAGGCAGGTAGAAGGCGGTCAGGTAGAGCTCATTTGGAGTTGATACTATGAATTCATAGTGATGTTCGTCTGCCCTGATGGTGGACTTTCTCCAGCAGCGCTCAGCCACTCAGGGCAGGAATGGAGAAAGAAAACATGCAGAGGTGGGATTTTGCCACACCATTGAGATATAAAGACAGAGGAGCAAGAGAGTTTAGAATACTGACAGGAATTTTCCTGTAATGATGGACCAAGTAACCTAAGCTGGATACATGAAGAAAAGGGGAGGCTCCTAACGTGCTCCTGATGTATTGACACTAAACAGAGGGTTCAGTGGACATGTGTTTCCAAAAAGGTTGAAGATTGACCGTAATTTGGAGTAGTTGAATAAGCAAGCTCCAAATGTAGAAGTTTTTGTCAAAAAATGGAATTCTTGAATAAGTGACTTTAGATAAGAAGTAGTTATAGGTGACAAGAAAGTCTTTTCTATACTTTTCTATCGGTGTGAAGGTCTCTTCTGTCTCTATAATAGGTATGTCGTACTTTGGTAATCACAAAATAGGTGTGAAACAAAAGACATCCTCATTTTTCTTTTAATTGCAGTCAATATTTTAAACTGCTAAAAGAAAGAAAGGAAGTCTAGAGAAAAAGGAGTAAATAGTGAATAAAAAATCTTGGGTGATTAAAAAGTTTAAGTGGAATTAAACCAACAGTAAACATCTTCTCAGTTTCTGAAATCCATTCGAGATTTTATATCCCATTCCCCAGGACAGCTGTCTCTAGGAACCCACTTCCAGCCTGAGTGTTTTGTCAGCTTAGGAACAAGGAGCTGTTCTCCCAGCCTGGCTCACAGTGGCTGCCTCTGAAAGAAAAAAGGACATGATCTGTTCTTGTTGGCATAGTTAGGGGAAAAAAGGAGGTGCATTATAGTTTTCAAAATATTTTTGAGGATAATATTCAAATGGAGGAAATTTCTTAGCATCAAGTTATACCATATATGTGATATATTAGTATTAGAATCAGAGTTTCAAACTGAATCTTACTTCTAGTAGGGACTTAGAGATCATCTAGTCCAGCAAATTTATTTTCACATGGAGAAACTGAGATTTAAAGAATGATTGAATCAATATTCCAGCTTAGGAGGAGCTTCAAGATGGCGGAAGAGTAAGACGCGGAGATCCCCTTCCTCTCCACAGATACATCAGAAATACATCTACATGTGGAACAACTCCTACAGAACACCTACTGAACGCTGGCAGAAGACCTCAGACCTCCCAAAAGGCAAGAAAATCCCCACGTACTTGGGTAGGGCAAAAGAAAAAAGAAATAACAGAGACAAAAGAATAGGGACGGGACCTGCACCAGTGGGAGGGAGCTGTGAAGCAGGAAAGGTTTCCACGCACTAGGAAGCCCCTTCGCGGGCGGAGACTGTGGGTGGCAGAGGGGGGAAGCTTCGGAGCCACGGAGGAGAGCGCAGCCACAGGGGTGCGGAGGGCAAAGCGGAGAGATTCCCGCACGGAGGCTCGGCGCCGAGCAGCACTCACCAGCCCGAGAGGCTTGTCTGCTCACCCGCCGGGGCGGGCGGGGCTGGGAGCTGAGGCTCGGGCTTCGGTCGGATCGCAGGGAGAGGACTGGGGTTGGCGGCGTGAACACAGCCTGAAGGGGCTAGTGCGCCACATTTAGCTGGAGGGGAGTCTGGGAAAAATTCTGGAGCTGCGGAAGAGGCAAGAGACTTTTTCTTGCCTCTTTGTTTCCTGGTGCGCGAGGAGAGGGGATTCAGGGCGCCGCTTAAAGGAGCCCCAGAGACGCGCTCGAGCCGCAGCTATCAGCGCAGACTCCAGAGACGGGCATGAGATGCTCAGGCTGCTGCTGCCACCACCAAGAAGCCTGTGTACGAGCACAGGTCACGCTCCACACCTCCCCTCCCGGGAGCCTGTGCAGCCCGCCGCTGCCAGGCTCCCGTGATCCAGGGACAACTTCCCCGGGAGAACGCACTGCGCGCCTCAGGCTGGTGCAACGTCACGCTGGCCTCTGCCGCCGCAGGCTCGCCCGGCATCCGTACCCCTCCCTCCCCCGGCCTGAGTGAGCCAGAGCCCCCGAAGCAGCTGCTGCTTTAACTCTGTCCTGTCTGAGTGAAGAACAGACGCCCTCAGGCGACCTACATGCAGAGGCGGGTCCAAATCCAAAGCTGAAGCCCAGGAGCTGTGCGAACAAAGAAGAGAAAGGGAAATTTCTCCCAGCAGCCTCAGGAGCAGCGGATTAAATCTCCACAATCAACTTGATGTACCTGCATCTGTTGAATACCTGAATAGACAACGAATCATCCCAAATTGAGGAGGTGGACTTTGGGAGCAACGATATAAATATTTTTTTCCCTTTTTATCTTTTTGTGAGTGTGTATGTGTATGCTTCTGTGTGTGATTTTGTCTGTATAGCTTTGCTTTCACCATTTGTCCTAGGGGTCTGTCTGTCCTTTTTTTTTTATTACTTTAAAAAATTTTTTAATAATTATTTTTTATTTTAATAACTTTTATTTTATTTTACTTTATTTTATCTTCTTCTTTCTTTCTTTCCTTTTTTTTTCTCCCTTTTATTCTGAGCCGTGTGGATGAAAGACTCTTGGTGCTTCAGCCAGGGGTCAGGGCTGTGCCTCTGAGGTGGGAGAGCCAAGTTCAGGACACTGGTCCACAAGAGACCTCCCAGCTTCCCATAATATCAAACGGCGAAAATCTCCCAGAGATCTCCATCTCAACACCAAACCCAGCTCCACTCAAAGACCAGCAAGCTACAGTGCTGGACACCCTATGCCAAACAACTAGCAAGACAGGAGCACAAACCCATCCATAAGCAGAGAGGCTGCCTAAAATCATAATAAGGCCACAGACACCCCAAAACACACCACCAGAAGTGGACCTGCCCACCAGAAAGACAAGATCCAGCCTCATCCACCAGAACACAGGCACTAGTCCCCTCCACCAGGAAGTCTACACAACCCACTGAACCAACCTTAGCCACTGGGGACAGACACCAAAAACAATGGGAACTATGAACCTGCAGCCTGCAAAAAGGAGACCCTGAACACAGTAAGTTAAGCAAAGTTAGAAGACAGAGAAACACACAGCAGATGAAGGAGCAAGGCAAAAACGCACCAGACCTAACAAATGAAGAGGAAATAGGCAGTCTACCTGAAAAAGAATTCAGAAAAATGATAGTAAAGATGATCCAAAATCTTGGAAATAAAATGGAGAAAATACAAGAAATGTTTAACAAGGACCTAGAAGAATTAAAGAGCAAACAAACAGTGATGAACAACACAATAAATGAAATTAAAAATTCTCTAGAAGGGATCAATAGCAGAATAACGCAGGCAAAAGAACGGATAAGTGACCTGGAAGATAAAATAGTGGTAATAACTACTGCAGAGCAGAATAAAGAAAAAAGAATGCAAAGAATAGAGGACAGTCTCAGAGACCTCTAGGACAACATTAAACACACCAACATTCGAATTATAGGGGTCCCAGAAGAAGAAGAGAAAAAGAAAGGGACTGAGAAAATATTTGAAGAGATTATAGTTGAAAACTTCCTTAATATGGGAAAGGAAATAGTCAATCAAGTCCAGGAAGCACAGAGAGTCTCATACAGGATAAATCCAAGGAGAAACACACCAAGACACATATTAATCAAACTATCAAAATTAAATACAAAGAAAAAATATTAAAAGCAGCAAGGGAAAAACAACAAATAACACACAAGGGAATCCCCATAAGGTAAACAGCTAATCTTTCAGCAGAAACTCTGCAAGCCAGAAGCGAGTGGCAGGACATATTTAAAGTGATGAAAGGAGAAAAACCTACAACCAAGATTATTCTACCCAGCAAGGATCTCATTCAGATTTGACAGAGAAATTAAAACCTTTACAGACAAACAAAAGCTAAGAGAATTCAGCACCACCAAACCAGCTTTACAACAAATGCTAAAGGAACTTCTCTATGCAGGAAACACAAGAGAAGGAAAATATCTACAATAAGAAACCCAAAACAATTAAGAAAATGGTAATAGGAACATACATATCGATAATTACCTTAAATGTAAATGGATTAAGTGCTCCAACCAAAAGACATAGACTGGCTGCATGGATACAAAAACAAGACCTGTATATATGCTGTCTACAAGAGACCCACTTCAGAACTAGGGACACATACAGACTGAAAGTGAGGGGATGGAAAAAGGTATTCCATGCAAATGGAAATCAAAAGAAAGCTGGAGTAGCAATTCTCATATCAGATAAAATAGGCTTTAAAACAAAGACTATTACAAGAGACAAAGAAGGACACTACATAATGATCAAGGGATCAATCCAAGAAGAAGATATAACAATTGTAAATATTTATGCACCCAACATAGGAGCACCTCAATACATAAGTCAAATACTAACAGCCATAAAAGGGGAAATCAACAGTAACGCAAGCATTGTAGGGGACTTTAACACTCCACTTTCACCAATGGACAGATCATCCAAAATGAAAATAAATAAGGAAACACAAGCTTTAAATGATACATTAAACAAGATGGACGTAATTGATATTTATAGGACATTCCATCCAAAAACAACAGAATACACATTCTTCTCAAGTGCTCATGGAGCATTCTCCAGGATAGATCATATCGTGGGTCACAAATCAAGCCTTGGTAAATTTAAGAAAATTGAAATCGTATCAAGTATCTTTACTGACCACAACGCTATGAGACTAGATATCAATTACAGGGAAAAGTCTGTAAAAAATACAAACACATGCAGGCTAAACAATACACTACTTAATAACCAAGAGATCACTGAAGAAATTAAGAGGAAATCAAAAAATACCTAGAAGCAAATGACAATGAAAACACAATGACCCAAAACCTATGGGATGCCGCAAAAGCAGTTCTATGAGGGAAGTTTATAGCAGTACAATCCTACCTTAAGAAACAAGAAACATCTCAAATAAACAACCTAACCTTACACCTAAAGCAATTAGAGAGAGAACAAAAAACCCCCAAAGTTAGCAGAAGGAAAGAAATCATAAAGATCAGATCAGAAATAAATGAAAAAGAAATGAAGGAAATGATAGCAAAGATCATTAAAACTACAAGCTGGTTCTTTGAGAAGGTAAACAAAATTGATAAACCATTAGCTAGACCCATCAAGAAAAAAGGGAGAGGACTCAAATCAATAGAATTAGAAATGAAAAAGGAGAAGTAACAGCTGACACTGCAGAAATACAAAGGATCATGAGAGATTACTACAAGCAACTCTATGCCAATAAAAGGGACAACCTGGAAGAAATGGACAAATTCTTAGAAAAGCACAACCTTCTGAGACTGAATCAGGAAGAAATAGAAAATATAAACAGGCCAATCACAAGCACTGAAATTGAAACTGTGATTAAAAATCTTCCAACAGGGGCTTCCCTGGTGGCACAGTGGTTGAGAATCTGCCTGCCAATGCAGGGGACACGGGTTCGAGCCCTGGTCTGGGAAGATCCCACATGCCGCAGAGCGACTAAGCCCGTGAGCCACAATTACTGAGTCTGCGTGTCTGGAGCCTGTGCTCCGCAACAAGAGAGGCCGCGATAGTGAGAGGGCCGCACACCGCCATGAAGAGTGTCCCCCACTTGCCGCAACTAGAGAAAGCCCGAGCGCAGCAACGAAGACCCAACACAGCCATAAATTAAAAAAAAAAAAAAAAAAAATCTTCCAACAAACAAAAGCCCAGGAACAGATGGCTTCACAGGCGAATTTTATCAATCATTTAGGGAAGAGCTAACACCTATCTTTCTCAAACTCTTCCAAAATATAGCAGGGGGAGGAACACTCCCAAACTCATTGTACAAGGTCACCATCACCCTGATACCAAAACCAGACAAAGATGTTACAAAGAAAGAAAACTACAGGCCAATGTCACTGATGAACATAGATGCAAAAATCCTCAACAAAATACTAGCAAACAGAATCCAACAGCACATTAAAAGGATCATACACCATGATCAAGTGGGGTTTATCCCAGGAACGCAAGGATTCTTCAATATACGCAAATCAATCAATGTGATACACCATATTAAGAAATTGAAGGAGAAAAACCATATAATCATCTCAATAGATGCAGGAAAAGCTTTTGACAAAATTCAACACCCATTTATGATAAAAATCCTCCAGAAAGTAGGCATAGAGGGAGCTTACTTCAACATAATAAGGGCCATATATGACAAACCCACAGCCAACATCGTCCTCAATAGTGAAAAACTGGAACTATTTCCACTAAGATCAGGAACAAGACACAGTTGCCCACTCTCACCACTATTATTCAACATAGTTTTGGAAGTGTTAGCCACAGCAATCAGAGAAGAAAAAGAAATAAAAGGAATACAAATCGAGAAAAAAGAAGTAAAGCTGTCACTGTTTGCAGATGACATGATACTATACATAGAGAATCCTAAAGATACTACCAGAAAACTACTAGA
The DNA here is from genome assembly GCF_965194825.1 of Balaenoptera physalus. NCBI lineage: Eukaryota > Metazoa > Chordata > Mammalia > Artiodactyla > Balaenopteridae > Balaenoptera > Balaenoptera physalus. The sequence continues at coordinate 93,960,493 of NC_138890.1, read as the reverse complement.
GGTAATCAATGAATTTGGTAAAGTAGCAGGATACAAAATTAATGCACAGAAATCTTGCATTCCTATATGCTAATGATGAAAAATCTGAAAGTGAAATGAAGGAAACACTCCCATTTACCATTGCAACAAAAAGAATAAAATACCTAGGAATAAACCTACCTAAGGAGACAAAAGACCTGTATGCAGAAAATTATAAGACACTGATGAAAGAAATTAAAGATGATACAAACAGATCGAGAGATATACCATGTTCTTGGATTGGAAGAATCAACATTGTGAAAATGACTATACTACCCAAAGCCATCTACAGATGCAGTGCAATCCCTATCAAACTACCACTGGCATTTTTCACAGAACTAGAACAAAAAATTTCACAATTTGTATGGAAACACAAAAGACCCCAAATAGTCAAAGCAATCTTGAGAAAGAAAAACGGAGCCAGAGGAATCAGGCTCCCTGACATCAGACTGTACTACAAAGCTACAATAATCAAGACAGTATGGTACTGGCACAAAAACAGAAATATAGATCAATGGTACAGGACAGAAAACCCAGAGATAAACCCACGCACATATGGTCACCTTATTTTTGATAAAGGAGGCAAGAATATACAATGGAGAAAAGACAGCCTCTTCAATAAGTGGTGCTGGGAAAACTGGACAGCTACATGTAAAAGAATGAAATTATAACACTCCATAACGCCATACACAAAAATAAACTCAAAATGGATTAAAGACCTAAACGTAAGGCCAGGCACTCTAAAACTCTTAGAGGAAAACATAGGCAGAACACTCTATGACATAAATCACAGCAAGATCCTTTTTGACCCACCTCCTAGAGAAATGGAAAAAAAAAAAAAAAAAAAAAAGGGACCTAATGAGACTTAAAAGCTTTTGCACAGCAAAGGAAACCATAAACAAGACGAAAAGACAACCCTCAGAATGGGAGAAAATATTTGCAAATGAAGCAACTGACAAAGGATTAATCTCCAAAATTTATAAGCAGCTCATGCAGCTCAATATCAAAAAAACAAACAACCCAATCCAAAACTGGGCAGAAGACCTAAATAGACATTTCTCCAAAGAAGATATACAGATTGCCAACAAACACATGAAAGAATGCTCAACATCATTAATCATTAGAGAAATGCAAATCAAAACTACAATGAGATATCATCTCACACTGGTCAGAATGGCCATCATCAAAAAATCTACAAACGAGAAATGCTGGAGAGGGTGTGGAGAAAAGGGAACCCTCTTGCACTGTTGGTGGGAATGTAAATTGATACAGCCACTATGGAGAACAGTATGGAGGTTCCTTAAAAACCTAAAAATAGAACTCCCATATGACCCAGCAATCCCACTACTGGGCATATACCCTGAGAAAACCATAATTCCAAAATAGTCATGTACCAAAATGTTCACTGCAGCTCTATTTACAATAACCAGGACTTGGAAGCAACCTAAGTGTCCATTAAGAGATGAATGGGTAAAGAAGATGTGACACATATATGCAATGGAATATTACTCAGCCATAAAAAGAAACGAAATTGAGTTATTTGTAGTGAGGTGGATGGACCTAGAGTCTGTCATACAGAGTGAAGTAAGTCAGAAAGAGAAAAACAAATACCGTATGCTAACACATATATATGGAATCTAAAAAGCAAGAAAAAAATGGTCATGAAGAACCTAGGGGCAGGACGCGAATAAAGGCGCAGACCTACTAGAGAATGGACTTGAGGAAACGGGGAGGGGGAAGGGTAAGCTTGGAGAAAGTGAGAGAGTGGCATGGACATATATACACTACCAAATGTAAAATAGATAGCTAGTGGGAAGCAGCCGCATAGCACAGGGAGATAAGCTCACTGCTTGGTGACCACCTAGAAGGGTGGGATAGGGAGGGTGGGAGGGAGGGAGACGCAAGAGGGAAGAGATATGGGGATATATGTATAGTTGGTTCAATCTGTTATAAAGCAGAAACTAATACACCATTGTAAAGCATTTATACTCCAATAAAGATGTTAGAAAAAAAAAATTCTAGCTTCTTTCCCCCACCGTTTCCTGGTGAGGGTGTGCAACTTGCTAAACAGGGAATCTAAACCTTTCCTGATAAAATGTAAAATCTTAGTCCCCATATTCAAAGCAAAACTGAATGCCTTCTCTACTCTTGTGTTTTTGGTCTGGTGAGATTCTTAATTAATGGCATAACCTTAGAGCAGCATTTCCCAAACTGTGTTCCAACAAAAGTTAATAGATGTTCTATTAATGTTGTATGATATATTCCCCCTTGGACATGCACACCTCACATGAGCATATAAAAACCTATCATACGTCCAGAAGTGAATTACATTTTAAAACTTTACTTAACCTAGTCAAATTTACTATATATTTTAAAGGATTAAATTGTTTTGATGATAGAGCAGGAACAAACTTCAGGGATTTATTTACAGGCATGCAATTGTATGGAGAAACCATCATAAATGCTTATTGAACTTGCCTACCCTTTTCCTCAATAATCTATCAAGGCCTTCCAGGGTGGGTACACTGGAGCACAGCAAGCAGCCTTGGAGAAATTTGGAAAGGATGGTAAGGCAACATTAAAGCATCCACTATCACAGCAAACAGAAGAGTCACAGTTAAAATGGCCACCTATGGGGATGACCTAAGGCTTCAACTAATGAAGATCATCTCCTAAAGCAACTAAAAAATTACAGTCATTAGATTTTTGTGGCTGGTCAAAGCATTGATTCTAAAAGGCCTCTTAAAAATGTAGTTATTTAAAATGGAAGGGACAATATATCAGAAGGGTAGGTTGATGTATGAATATGCAAAATGAGATTGCTAAATTCCAACATTTCTTTAACAATCATTTAATAAAATGTTTCAGTGAAGAATAGGCCATCCAAACAAAGAGTCTTGTGGGTATTTACCTTATTTAAGTAAAATGGAGAGAATTATAGAGGTACATTTTTAAATTGGCTTTTAAAAAATCTTACATGACATAAAATATATACTTCTAAAGTGTATCATTCAGTGGTTTTTAGTATATTAACAAAGTTATGTAACTATAACTAAAATCTGATTCCAGGCATTTCCCTCACCCCCAGAAGAATCCTTATGCCCATTTGCAGTCACTCCAAATTCCCTCTGCTCCCGGACTCTGGAAACCATTAGTCTTTCTCTTTCTATGGATTTGCCTATTCTGGACATTTCATAGAAATAGAATCATGTAATACGTGCCCTTATGTGTCTGGCTTCTTTCACTTAGCATAATGTTTTCAAGATTCATCCATGTTATAGCATGTATTAATAGTTCATTCCTCTTTATGGCTGAATAATATTCCATTGTATGGATACACCACATTTTATTTATCCTTCATCAGCTGATGGACATTTGGATCATTTATATTTTTTGACAGTTATGAATAATGTTGCTATAAACATTCCTGTATAAGTTTTTGTGTAGTCATGTTTCAGTTCTCTTGGGTATATACCTAGAAATGGAATTTCTGGATCAAATGGTAACTCTATGTTTAAATTTTTGACAAACTGCTAAAGTGCTTTCCAAAGTGGCTGTACCATTTTGCATTCACACTAACAGTGTAAGAGGGTCCCAATTTTTCCATATCCATGCAAACATTTTTTGTTGTCTATCTCTTTGATTCTAGCCATCCTAGTGGGTAAGAAATGTTATCTTATTGTGGTTTTGATTTGCATTTCCCTAATGGCTAATGATGTTGAGCATTTTTACCTGTGCTTATTGGCTATATGTTTATCTTCTTTGGAGAAATGTCTATTTAGGTTCTTTGCCCACTTTGAATTTGGGTTATATGTCTTTTTATTGTTGAGTTGTATGAGTTATTCATATATTCTGTATACTAGTCCCTTACCAGATATGATTTACAAATATTATTGATATCTCCCATTCTGTGGATTGTCTTTTCACTTTCTTGATAGTGTCCTTTGAATCATAAATGCATTCATTAAAAATTTTCTCTTCCTTATAATTTTTTAATTGAAGTATAGTTTCTGTATAATATTATACATTATAGGTGTACAATATTGTGATTAACAATTTTTAAAGGTTATACTCCATTTATAGTTATTATAAAATATTGGCTATTTTCCCTGTGTTGTACAATATATCCTTATAGCTTATTATTATTATTTTTAAATTAATTAATTAATTTATTTTTGGCTGCTATTCTTCATTGTAGTGCGCGGGCCTCTCACTGCAGTGGCTTCTGTTGTTGTGGAACACGGGCTCTAGGCATGCGGGCTTCAGTAGTTGTGGCATGCGGGCTCAATAGTTGTGGCTTGCAGGCTCTAGAGCGCAGGCTCAGTAGTTGTGGTGCATGGACTTAGTTGCTCCGTGGCATGTGGGATCTTCCCAAACCAGGGCTCAAACCCGTGTCCCCTGCATTGGCAGGCGGATTCTTAACCACTGCGTCACCAGGGAAGTCCCTCCTTGTAGCTTATTTTACACCTTATTTATAGTTTGTACCTCTTACTCCTCTACCCCTTCATGCCCCTCCCCCCTTCCCTCTCCCCACTGATAACCACTAGTTTGTTCTCTATATCTGTGAGCCAAATGCATTCATTTTTATATCAACTATCTTAGAATTGAAAACTTGGAGGCAGTGGCTAACAGTGAATGAAAATTTAACAGATACAAATAAAATAAATGTCCAAGAACATATTATTTTATGGGACTCTCATTTCTTTAAATTCAACTAGCTACAATTATTTGCTAAATATTTTCCCATTCAAATTTTTGGAATGAAGGCTTTGCTTTTTGAATAGAATTCTTCACTTCATTGTAAAGAACATGATGTTCTTGCCTTCATGCTTTCTCATAAAACTGGCTCTTTTTCGTACCCTTTGCTTAATAAGTAGGAAGAAACCTTGGAGCAAGTTTATTTCATGGTGAGGCACAAAGATACAATAGATGAGTGATAGTGCAGCTCACATACTCAGTTTCCCAAACATTGCAGGTGAAAACTCAACTTTCCTGACTCTTCTTTCTCAACCATGTCTCAATGAGAATGGAACAAGTCGAGGATGAGCAAAATCTTAAAGCAACAACAGGTTCCCAAAACAGTATCAGGGACTCACTTTCAGTTTGGAAAGTAATGTTTCCCCTGGATATCTAGTGGGATATCTTTGTAATAATTATAATGATAGTTGCAAAATACTTGGTATTTTTTTATGGAATGTGTCCTATACATACATTAATTCAGTTAACCCTGTGAAGTAGATATTTTAAGTATCTCCACTCTCAGATGAGGAAACTAATTTTTAGAGAGATTAAATAAATTGCCTTAGATTGCACAGCTGGTTAATGGTCAAACCATGAAATCCCTTTCAAAGAGGGGTTTAAAAGGGAGAACCTTGGTTCTATACTGAAAATGCCAAAGGCAATCAACTTCTACTACAGGCCTCTGCTGATTATTTGATTTCTAAGGCAGACTTCTTACCCTAAAACTCTGGCCACCTATGACTCTGTTTCCATTGTCTGTTCAGGTTTGGGATGATGATGTGTGTGGAATTTGATGATGAGAATAATAACAGCAACAACTGTAATAATAATAACTTCTTTGAGCATCTCCACTGGCCAGGTACGTTCCCTTTGTCACCCTAAATTTCTGCAACAGTATTCTAAGGTAAGGCATTTATATCCAGTTTACCAATGAAGAAACTGAGGTGTACAGTGGGCTATGACTACTTTGGGGTTATGCAGTGGCAGAACTGAGAATGAAACTTGTTTTATTTGACTTTGAAATACTGGCCATCATTACATGAAGATTTAGGACCTTTTTTGACCAATCTGTCACCATCTTTTAGTTATCAGTGGCTCCCTTAGATGGGCATCACACTGGATTTACATTGTATATGAGAACAGAGAAATGACATATAAATTTAGCTGAATGTAATTAATTTTACAGTCAAAATAAGCCAAGAGGAAAACAAGTCCCAGTAGTTACCTATTGGTTGCCTGGCAGTTTCTCCCCTTTGCACCAACTAATAGCCCTGATTGCCATATGGAGCCATGTGGATGTGGGGAGGTGATACCACAGCTGGGGAGTATAAATCATGCTTGATCTAATCCAATCAGGAAACTGTTTTTCCTGGATGCAGTAACTGGTTCACAGGTGACCTGATCTTGTCCAATCAGAATGAATTTAGGACTTTTCCTGGGGATGCTGGGAAAAATGCTCTTGTCTGGTGTGTGGGGGAACAGCCTCAAACTACTGCAGCCATTTTTGTTTACACAAGGAAGTCATCCTGAGGACTGGTAAGTAGAACTGAGGAACTGGGAGCACTGTTGAGAATTGCACCTAGTCTCAATGCCATCATGAACTATCATGCTGGAAGCCTGGTCAGTCTCTGGGCCTTTGAGGCCTGTGAATCAATAAGTTCCCTTTATCTGTTCATCCATTTTGAAATGGTTTCCTAATGCTTGCAACATGTCTATACTGATGGCATCTTCTTCTGATCCCACTTGCTGGCCCCAGGATTCACATTTCCTTTTGTTCATATGACATCTTGTCTTACTAGTCTGTATTTCATGTATCATCAGGTTTTTTTTAACCTGTACGACTATAAGCTTCTTATTGCCTTATCATACACTCAAAGAATATTAGTTGCATTAAGAGGAAACATGCCACTTTCCAAATTATATTTCATATAAGTGATACATGCTGCCTGTTTAAGATTTTTAAAGGGTAGAGCAAATAAAATCAAGTTTAGGGGCAGAGGCGCTTGATGTCTATATAATTTTTCTTATTTAGTAGCAATAAACTATCTAGCTGAGTAGCAAAGAAATTCAATGCCTGTCAATGGTGTTTTTACTTGGTGTTATTATTAAAACTCTCACATTGCCATTCAGTTAGCTACTCTGCAAAGCAGACTGTTGTACACTGAAAATGAGCAGTCAAGTGCAAAGAAAAGGCGTGGGTGAGTGTGTGTGTTGTTAATTTCACACTCAAACAAAATCAATATTGTGATATAGTTAACCAATTTCCAACAAATAAGTGTATTTTGAAATATTCAACAAATTTAGCTCATCAGCCTATGTGCCTCTCAATTAAAGGTGTTAAATATTTTTATTATGAGGAACTCTTTATACTGGCAGAAATTTGAAGATCCCCACTCTCATAGTAATATGGTTTAGTAGCTATTATGCAAGAAGGTAATTTTGAATGATATTGGACTGTATATAAATCTAATAGAAAATTTAAATAATTTATAACAATCACAAATTTGAGGATATATGGCACTTAATGGGTGTATATGTAGGTAGGCACAAGTTGGTTAGAAGTTGGGGAAAGTAGCTATTGAACTCCAATGTCCAGTGTGAAGAATAGCTGAGCCATAGCTTTCCAATGATCAATTTTGAATGGATTTATGAGAGGAATGACCCTGTAAGAGATTTGAGATTAATGGCAAAGAATGGCTTAGTGGTTTTAAGAGAGAAGTTTGTTATAGGTCCTTGGTATTTCATTGAAAGAGGTTTAGTGGTGCTATTGAATGATGAATAGATTACAGTGTGTACAGATATGTCTGAGATAAGGTTGAGGTGACATGAGTCATCTGAGTGGGAAAAAAAATAAGACTATAAACTCCCTGACTCCATTTTCCTTTTCATTTCCTTGGCTGAGACATTATTAGTTAACTTTAATTCCCAAGTTGTTTTGGCTTCTATGATGTGGTTCTTTTGCACCATGATCCTATGAACTCTCGTATATGCTATTGTTTTCTGATTAACATTGGAAAATAAAGAAACCTCTAGATGTGAGAAGAGTTAGGAAATTCAGAAGATGATTGCATATCATCTGTGCTTTTTGAATGTTAAAGAGTGGAGGGAAAGAAAACTGTTTAATGGCATCATAAGAATTTGTTCTTTTGGAGCTAATCCAAAACAGTTTCAGGCATGGCTATGTAGAGATGTGATTTATAATTCAGTTTAGAGGCTATATAACATACTAGTTTAAAATAGGTGATCTGAAGTAAGAGCAGTTCAGTCACTTCAGTCTCTCACTTCAGAGATACAGTCTCTGCCCCTAAAAAACTGTGTGACCTTGAACTTGCTACTCAACCTTTTTATGCCTCAATTTTGCAACATGGAGTTGTTTGAGGATTCAATGAGATAATTTATATAAAACACTTGGAATAGTGTCTGGAACTTTGAAAATTTCAACTAATGTTTATTGTTTTTATGATTCTTTCTCATTAATGAGGTATTACCAGTGTTATTCTATACTGCAAAATATGTATGTCAACTTTTTTAGTTGCATAAAACTGTTCACTGGTTCATCAGCATAATTCTCAATAAATCTAACCATTGGCTGCTAATACACATTTAATCATTATTGTGAGTGGGTAAAAATATGACTTCAGACATTGACCTAGTGCGTGAAGTAAATCTATTCATTTAAAGTTGTCAAACTTTCCTGACCAAATTTTTAGCTAGAATCATCAGAATCGGAACATATTCTTAGAAAAAGCACGGAATAGCAAGCTACCTTCCACATATCTCTAAACCCTGAACTTTCCAGCCATTATGCATTTTGACTCTGATGATCTCTGAAGACAGCAAAAAAAATTAGCTGTTTTTCCCATGCTGTTTAGAATGAAGTCATTACACCACAAGCAAAAACAATTACTCATAAATGAGTGACAACGTAGTGGCCTTACAAAATTAAGGAAATGATAACTATTTTTTTTTAACAGTAGGTGAATTAGGATCAATATTCTTGGTCAAGCTTGAGATAATTTCCAAAGTATTGCAGTATAGAGAAGGCAAATATTGATTGAAACAAAGAACACAGCCTCAGAAAATTCTGCAGTGATTAATTTAAATGCTTTATATTTGAACAATGGAATAAGTATCATTGAAGTTAATTGGCAGTCAATACATTCTATGCAGTACAGCCCAACTGATTATGCACCCAACAACAAAATGTCTAATTGCATAAATGCACAGTATCCTTTATTAACATTAATACCCTTTCCGCCTATCTATTTTCACTATGTACAATGTGTAATATTGTATTAATCATTAATAAATTGTACTGATTGCATCAGTCATTAATTAATCATTAATCACTCTCAAACAATAGAATTTTAATATTCTCCTTGAACAGTTTGAAAAGCCCATAAGTACAACTCACAATCATGTCACTCTGAAATTGGGCAATGAATCTATTGTAGATGCTTTTACTGAAGTTCATAAAATTTAGGTGACTTTCTTTAAAGTCAAATAGAGTTTATCAGTGGCCAGAGATGACAACAGATTTCTGTGAAATTATGGCATCACAGAGTCATACATCCAATTCAAATACAATTCTCTTTTATGTCAAATCTTACCAGAGACATTGAGTTTTGAGAATTTTGGTGTAGGATGACCTAGAACTTGGCATAAGTATATGGTACAGATCATGTTTGGCTTAACAAGCCCTTTGTAGTGGCTCTTGTTGATCACTTTCATTTGCCAAGTTGCTTGTTGGAGCATTTCTTGTACTGACCCAAGGACGGAGAAATAAACACACATTTATCTCATGCAAAGGTTTATATAGCCAACTCTAAATTAACTGTACAAATTGGGGGCAAAGAGCACAGAGTTAATTAAAATTCTCAGGTGATCCTTAGGTCTCATATATGTTTTGGCTTATTCCTCTTCCAAATTTTTGCAAAGTTACAAAGGTAAAACAAAAGGGATTGACATATATCACTATGACCTTTCTCTCTACACATTGATGAGCAAGATTATGAGCAGTGAAACAGAAAGAGTAGGCAGCAGAAGGGAAAAAAAGGGTTCAAGGTCATCTGCTTGTACATTAGGTTTAGTATAATCATGAGTTGACTTCTTTTGGGTAATCTCTTTCCAAATTAGATGAGGGCAATGTGTCCAATTTTTATTTCTGAAAAAACTGAACACCTTCCTCACTCCCCATAATTCGCATAATACATGCCCTTCCAAAGCGGCCTGATTACCTTACACTGAATTGTTCCCTTGGTAAAGAAGCTTTCGTTGCTTTTGGGCACAAAGGCAGACATGATGAGAGAATGTCGGCTGGTACTTATAAAATGCAGCTGTGCCTTGAGTACACACTGAGCAAAGAATACTACAACAGACCCTCTTTCCTAAACTGACTTATACTTAGGAGACACCAGGCCAAACAAATAGGGAGAAGATAGAAGAAAAGGTTGCTATCAAATGTACTAAACATTTCTCTACAAAAGTCAATGTTAAAATCTGAGTTAGTGAAAATCAGAGGTGGAGATTCTGAAACAAAGAGAATCATAGAGAATAGAGATGATTTTGTTGATTTTCTTTTTCTTCACATTCCTTTCAACTTATTTGTAAGAGCTGCATTTTTGTAATGTGTCTATTGTAAAGTGTGTGTGGGGGGGTAGTGTTGTGTGTGGGTGGTGTTTGTTGTCGCTATGTGTGTGTATGCGTAGTGGTTGATGACATGTGCGTGTGTGGATGTTGATAGTGTGTATGCTTGTTGCGTGTGAGAATGGTGATTAGTGTGCCTGTGTGGGAGTTGTTGTTGTTGTTGTTGTGTGTATGTTTGGTGGGAAGGATGGGTTTAGCCTTTGGCCAGGCAGGCCACTGAATTAATATTTGGCCATTTGAACAAATGAAACTTTGGCATCCTTAGTTTATGGGGAAGCAGAGTTCAATGCTGAGATGCTGGCTCTTTGTTCAAGTCTTTATTGCTAACCAGTGCCCGCGCCAGTGAGATTCTATAGCAGGTGCTGAGGAAGTCCTGAGCCTCCTTCAAAAGCCCCCCCTTGAGCTCTGATTGTTAGGGAGCTTTCCACCCTCATCCGCCAATTGAAAATCATTTTAGTCTGCTTTAGGAGGAGACAGTGAATGAATGAGAATGGAGTAAGAGGGAGAGAAAGTGAGAGGGAGAGAAGAGAGAGTTAGGGAGAGACAGAGAACAAGAGAGCTGTCTCCACTACTATTGAGATTTGTGTGGCTCTGACATTCCTAGGACAATCTTGACTTTTTCCCTGTGGGGATTCTCCTTGACCATGGGAGTAGTCTGGGTTCCAGGGCTAACAGAATATCCCTGGAGGCACCTCTTGGATTATTTGCAACTTCTATAAATTAGCCTAGGACTAACTGATGTGGTGCTGGGTGGCGTCACAAACTTTCAAAGAACAACCTTTTAACGAACCTCATTGGAGACAAAATTAAACTTTTCAACCATTGACTAAAAAGCCCTGCAAAACTCAAACCCCTAATTCATACTAAACCACAATATCCCCCTTTGGACACATAATAATCTTCCTTCCTTAGATTATTTTTTTATACAAGCAAGTGGAAATGGGGAGGATAGCCCTACTTTTTGTTATCTGGTATGTATGCAAGGTGACTCTGCTTCAGTAATTGCAATAGCCAGAGAAGAATTATTGCTTCTTTGATTCTATAACTGTGTTTTGTCCTCAGAGGTGTATCCCCAAAAAATCAATGTCAACTGGCTTTAGAGGTAATGTTCTTAATGGGCCTGCTGCTGCCAAGTTTCCCCGGGATGCTTCGTCAATGTCTCTGCACCAGTGATAGCACTGTGACTTCAGTAGCCTGGTTCTGAGCAGACCATCTCAGGGGCTCAAATGCTTACAGAGGCCAGACAGATACTATAAATGGGTGGAGCACTTAGATATACAGCAATAGGGAATATGGGGGGCTGCGTGAAACCGGGGAGTGCACCTCATACACAGGAGGCAGCTGCTGCCTGTCCCAGTCAGTTGTTGCCCTGAGGGAATGAGACCTCTGTGATGTGCGGACATCTCTTACAGTTTCTCTCCATATCTGTATAAGAAACAGACTAAATTGGGGTCACATACAGGTAAACCTGAATGGGTCACCCTGAAGAAAAGGATTAGGGGATCTTCTGATATTAACATCTCTCAAGGAGGACCAAATTAGTTTCCTAGGGCTGTCATAACAAACTACCACAGACTGGGTAGCTTAACCTGCAGAGGTTAATTTTTTTTGCAGTCTGAAGACTGGAAGTCCAAGATCAAGGTGTTTGCAGTTTGGTTGCTTCTGAGGCGTCTCTCCTTAGCTTGCAGATGGCCAACTTCTCACTGTGTCCTGACATGACCTTTTCTCTGTGCTCAAGCATCCCTAGAGCTCTAACTTCCATTTGTGTGTTCAAATTTCTTCTTCTTATAAGGATACCAGTCAGGTTGGATTAGGGCCAATCCTAGTGATCTCATTTTAACTTAATCACCTCTTTAAAGGCCCTATCTTCAAATACTGTCACACTCGGAGGTACTGGGGGTCAGGACTTCAATTTAGAAATTTTGAGGGGACACAATTCGCCCATAACAAAGCAGCACCCCACAGTCTGGGTTCTGCAGAGGCAGGCAGCTGGGGCATCTGCATCCCATTTTCCACATTCAGACTAGTAGACAAGTATGTATTATAAACAAGGAGTGAACAACTCCAGCACCACATATACAGTGACTTAATTAATGGTTTAAGCTTATTCCTAGACTAGAATCCCCAAAGAAACTTGTGATTAATACAGATTATAAAGGCTTGCTAGAGAGAGTGTGGAAATACTTGACTCCTGCAACAGAATTAACTTTTTCATGATTGTAAGCTTTATTCCATTCTGGAGATGGCATTGCCCTTAAACAGTTAGTAATCAGTACTTCAGTGCCTTCCGGCATTTGTTACCAAGTGCAGCTGCTATTCTCTAAAACAAAGTATCTGTGGTGAGAAATGGTGGTTTATGCTCTCTGTCTGCGTGTTGCCACAGTCTTAGAAGTAAATAAACGCTTAGCTTTCCAGATAAAGACTCCCACATTGATGATGAGAACAGTTGCACAGACTGATTTTTCCAGTAAGTATAGATGAGTTTACCTCCTGCGGAAAGAAAAAGCAGAGTAGAAATTGAATATCCTAAGGATGTGCTTGAAACTCTTCACTTAAAAAAGAAGTACATGTGCTTTTTGTTGGGTGGGATGAAAACCAACAATATTGATCTGGTAATTTAAGAATTTGGCACTGAATGTTCTCACTTCATATTTCTATAACTTCACTTGGTTACTGGATGAATCAAAATGCTGCGTAGGTACTGAGGCACTTTTGCAGCCCTATGGGTAGAACATCAAAATATGGTATCATATCTGGAGACCTAGAAATTAGAGTCTTTTGGAAAAGTCAAAGGTAACAGACATCTGGGATACTTGACCTAAGCTATTCTCATTAGTTTCTCCACTTAAAAATTTGGAATTGGGTCTCAGAGGCTTTAGTTCATCCCTATTGGATGTCAGGGGATAGAAAAACAGGGTTTTCAAGGGTGACATATTTGGGTCATGTGCATCCCAAGGCAGAGAAAGCCTGTCTGCTAAGAAGGAGAAGATAAAAGGAGGCAAACCAAGAGAAGAGGAATGGGAGTATCTCACTTCCAGGGCAATGGTGAATGTAACCACAGTTCCTAACTCCCTATTCCTTGTTTCCTTTCCCGGCGTGGATCAGGTGTATTTTCTGCCCTTTGGGTTCAATGAAATATCCATTTATCTTTCTATATCCCAGATAAAGAAAAACAGCAATTAATTGTGAAAATCATCATCAACCAATTCTGAATAACCATCCTAAATCTTTCAGTTTCTTTCTTTCTATGACTTTGCCTTTGTAGTCAATTGTGGTTTTTTCTTTCAGTTTATACTCCCTCCAATTTTTCAAGAAGCAAATATGATCATTTTTACCCCCTGGTTTCTATTACTTATGATCAGATTTTTTATAGTTTAAAAGTTTTATTTCTGAAATAAAACTGCAAGCCAAGTATGCTAATTTTAATGCTGTGGTATTCAACACACTGATGGTCCATATTAGAGCCTCAATAAATACCTGTGGACTGGTTCATTTTGACTTCTTTTCTAAGTCCTTCATATGGCTCAAAGCTTTGTGTTATTGGGTAATAATACAATCTGCCCTGGCTTCTAGGTGGGTATTGACCTGCTCTGTGCTGTGAAATGACTATGTTAGAATTGGTGCAACAAATCTATCAACTGCCTGAATTTAGATACTGTCAATATATTTCAAATTTCTTATCTTTTATCTGCTGTGGAGGATTGACAAATAATCCAGTCCAGAGAAATTTAAGACTAGATGAAGATTCATTTTCTTGGGTAAGATGTGGGATGATGTGCTGTTTAATTAATGGTATAGTTTGGATCTCTTGTGCTTCTCTAAAATCACCAGGTATATAGTAAGTTGGATAATCAGGAACAGGCCTAAAGTATACTGGCTATTGCTGTCAAGTGTAAAGCCCACTGGATTTTTAACACCAGAAATGTAGTCTGATGCACTTGTCCTTTGGAAGAAAACACTCTCTGAGATTACTGTGATTTGGTAGTTTTGCCTTCAGCTCTAGAAGCTGCTGCCAGGTAATTAGTGGTACATCCTTAGGGCAGCCCCTGCGTAGCTGCTACATGTACTTTAGCCAAGAATCTAGCCTCCTTAATGCCTTTATTTGTCCTTTTTACAAAAGGAAATTATAACCTTGTGTTTATATAATTAAAAGTGGGGTATACACAACAATGTGAATATGATTAACACTACTGAACTGTACATTTAAAAATGGTTAAGATGGTAAATTTTATTTTATGCTTACCACAACTAAAATTAAGAAAAATTAAAAAGTGGTTTGTGATCTTATTTATGGTTTTCCAGAGGCCACAGGCAAGTGCCTACATAGGCTAAAATGGTCCCTTTGGTTTTAAATTTATATTAAATGTTTTCTTGAATTAACACTATCCAGCCATTTACCTTGAATGTTAAATACTTTCAGACATCTCATAAATACCCCTGCATTCCTCCTGTCTGCTTTCCTTCCATGAACATTTATTGAACATTCATGTATCTGGAATGAAAGGGATGAGAAGCAGGATTTGCTCTCTGCCCTCAAGGAGCTGCAGATTGCTTAAGATGACTGACAAGCAAAGACAAAAATTTGAAGACATGTGTGTTGTATATGATGTTTAGGAACTCCTGGAGGGGAATCCAGCCGCATCTGCAGTGGGGGTAGAGGGTGGCATGCAAGGCTTACCAGAGGAGGCAAAGTCTGAACCGAGTCAGGAAGAGTGGGTAGAGGGGAGCTCGATGAAGAATGGAGAGCAGGGCATTGCAGAGAGAGGAATGACATCTAAGAAGGTGAGGAACATGCAGGCACATGAAATGCTGCAAGGAATTTTATATCTTTGGTGACTCGTGTTTGTGTGAGAAGGGGTTGAGAAGAAGTTAGAGAAGGTGGGAAAGTGGCAAGAAATGAGGCCAGAGATATAGACAGGGTCAGATCCTTGTGCACCATGCCCAAAAAATTAAGCCTCCCTTAAATGTTTGCGGTAGAACCAGAGAAGGAATTTGAACAGAAATGACATCAAGTTTGTGGTTTAGAAAAATCACCTTGACAGAGTTGTGGGAATGGATTAAAATGGAAGAAACTGGATGACTTTCCAGTAATTCAGGTGAGAAATAACAAAGGTGTGAGCTAAAGCTGTGGGGCTGGAAGAGAGGGGAGGAAGTTGAGCAAAAAAGAAGGTGATTGAATAGGAGAGGAGTGGGGAGGAAGAAGGAAGAGTCAAGAATGAATAACTCTTTGAGTGATACCCTGAAGATTTGTGCATTTCAGTATATGAAGTTCCTCAAAGTTACTTAAGTTCTTAATAATAGGCATGCTCAAGTGTTTAGGGGTGAAGTGTCTGATGTCTGTAAGCTACTTTGAAATAAGATGGACTGATGGAAGGCTAGATGGATTGATATGTGATAAAGCAACTATAGCACAGGTAGAGTAGAATCTAGGTTTGTAAGTATTCACAGTATAGTTCTTTCAATTTTTTCTAGAAGACATAATTTTCAGAATAAAATATAGGGGGAAAAAATGTTGCTCCTAAGTTACTTTATACAGTGTAGAAAAGTTATAATATGCTTTACTATGTAAGAAAAACGCAATATAATTCAAGTTGCCAAGACCATACCCAATAACTGAAAGCCCCATCACATACACTACTTCTATAATATATAGCATTTCTACACTATGGCCATATTAATAAGCTAATGGATATTTTACTTCAGTCTGTTTTTTGTGTGTGTATGTGTGAGCCATATATTCCCCCGCACCCCAATAGCTAGTACAGTGGCAGGCAAATAGCCAGAAAAATCATGCATTGCTCTAGATATCAATAGATAACATTATAAAATATTGTTTACCCCAGAATATGTTATTCCACTTAGAAACTAGTGTAATTGACTTTGGGTACTGTGTGTGAAATGAGGGGAATAAAGTATATTTTTAAAAATATTTATTTATTTAGGCTGCCCTGGGTCTTAATTGTGGCACGCAGGATCTTCGTTGCAGCAGGATCTTTTTAAGTTGCGGCACGCGGACTCAGCTGAGGCACACATGCAGGACCTAGTTCCCCAACCAGTGATTGAACCCAGACCCTCTGCATTGGGAGCACGGAGTCTTACCCACTGGACCACCAGGGAATTCCCGAGGGGAATAAAGTAGTTTTGAAAACCAAGCACACAAACAAACAAAGAACTTCCTGATTCATTGTGTGACAAGGGCAATGATTGTTCCCATAAGCAAGGTAGAGAATCTGGGGAAACGAGTGGATTTGGGGTAAGGGGGCACAGGCAGAGAGGATTATTTTAGGTTTGGAAATACTGAATCTGAGGTGTCGCTGACAGCTGGACATAATGGTTTTGGAACTCAGAGGAAAGTTCTGTGCTGGAGGGGAGGAATATAGCCAGATGGTCACGTAGATAAGATCCTGGGAGGGTGGGTAGAGTATAAGAAAAGACGACCAAGATTAGAATTCTGAGGAACATTCGAAGGGACAGAGAAGTTGAATTTTCCCAGGAGACTTGGAAGGCATATACAGATAGGTAGGAGGAAAATGCAGGAGAAAGAGAGAGCATGGGGGGGAGGGAAGAGGTAGAGGAGAGAGGAGAGGGGAGAAGGGGTGGGGAGGGGGAGACAGAGAGAGAGAATGAGAATACACAGATCTGAGAGGAAAGAGCAAATCACGAGGAAGGAATGGCTAACAATGTCAAGTGATTGCCTGAGGTCAAGGCTAAGGAGTAAACTACTGGGTATGGTGGTTCTAAATGATTAGAAACCATGGTGAGAGCAGTTCCAGTGAAGAGGTGGATTCAGAAGCTGGATTATAGCACAATAAAGAGTTAAGGAGGTTAGAATTTGGATTCAGCAAGTGTAGATTGTTCTTTAAAGAAGTCTGGCTATGATAGGTTGAGATAATTTACAAACAGATAATATCACGACTCATTATGTCTAAGGGGGAAAATCCTTGGAAATAGATTAAACAAACAGAAGAGGAATTGGTAGTAATTGAGGCCAAGTGACTGACTGGCTGTGAGGGGAATGAACCCAGAGGCCAGGCGGAGAGTCTAGACCAGGGTGCGGGTAGGGAGACCTCCCTGTCCTTCCACTGAGATGAGGGAAAGGAGGCGATGGTGGGTGTGGATAAATTCCTTTTCTGGGTAGGGGACGAGGGCAAGCAGGAAGGTGAAGAAGCTCTAGTTACTGGCATTGATAGGGAGAGTGGTGGGTCAGTACTTATGAAGATGGTTTGGAATAACTATTACGGAATTGTGAGCAGGATCAGAATAGAGACATGGAAAGCAATGCCAGGCCATCAGAAGGCAAGCTTTGGTAGTTTTCTCCAGGGGCTCTTAGCTAATTAGGTGTAAGAAGCGTCTCTCTGAACTGCTCATCAGCCCTCAGCTGCCTTCTGCTTTGGTTTTTTATTTTTATTTTTTAAAATTGTTTATTTATTTATTTATGGCTGTGTTGGGTCTTCGTTTCTGTGCGAGGGCTTTCTCTAGTTGTGGCAAGTGGGGGCCACTCTTCATCGCGGTGCGCGGGCCTCTCACTATTGCGGCCTCTCTTGTTGCGGAGCACAGGCTCCAGACGCGCAGGCTCAGTAGTTGTGGCTCACGGGCCTAGTTGCTCCTCAGCATGTAGGATCTTCCCGGACCAGGGATCAAACTCATGTCCCCTGCATTGGCAGGCGGATTCTCAACCACTGCGCCACCAGGCAAACCCCTCTGCTTTGGTTTTAAACCTCATCACAGAGTGTATCTGCAGATAATACCGTCTCTTTTGTAAAGGGCTAAACATCATCTACCTGTACAACTTACAACAAATAAACAACAAAAAATGAGATTAAACGTGTTTTCCCCCAAAACCTAATATGAAATATCATTCTTTTTAATAATGTTGGAATCATAATTAGATTGACCCACATACCAACATGACCATGAAAGCTGGACATGGCTTAGTATTTATCTTATATTTTATAACTTGTCTTCTTGGGAAGGCAGCATATTCTGCTACTGCAAGCCTGAATGTTCTTTTATGGCAAGACAGAAGGTGCCAAGTCTAACCCTGTTCCCTAGATCTTACATATTCAGGTAGTAGGCAAGATTTCATAGCTTTAAATCAAGATCTCACTATTCACATTTTAGTTTTCCATGGACTAACTAGCAACCCAGTGTTCTTCTTTCTGGAAAAATTACCTCCAATCCTAATCTCTGCTTTCTCAGATATGGTTGCAGGGTAGAAATCAACTCAGCGGTGGGGTCATCCTCTGGTGTGTGGCTTCCTGTGTGAATCCTAGAGGCTTCATTTTGACACCTTGCCTCTCAAGTGGTTTTCATCTCAACCTCAATTTCAGCTGCAAATCCTTCTCAGGACGTGAGGAACTTCCTAGCTTCTTCAGTGGCCATCTCCCCGGCTGCTCCTGGTGGCATCCTTAAGTACCAGTGCTGCATCTTTCCTGAGTCACTGCACTCAAGTGACCAAACTCTTTGGAGTCTCAATTAAGTCTGGTTTCCCACAGAGTAAGATTAGTAAATGTTTCAGAAACAGTTTGTGAAATACTGAGTCAATTCTGAATCTAAACTCAAAGTAATTTCTTATTTCATCTTGATTTTGAAAATTTAATGCCATATAGATCTTCAGTTGAGGTCATTCATTTCATAAATTCCAGTTCCCTGCCTTCTGCTTACTCAGAAGTGCTCCTCAGGGTCCCAGTCAACACATATTTATCAAGAACCTACTCGAGCTTGTCACTGGTGATAAAAAGGTGGATAAATCACAGTACCTGTCATCAGAGGCACTCAAAGTTTGGTCAGAGACAGGCTAGTAGTTAATATATAGCAGCAACTCTCCAAATGTAGTGTACAGAATAATCAATTGAAAGCCTAGATAAGGGAGATTTTTTTCTGTAGACCTGCCAAAGAATCTGCATTTTTAATAAGTGTGTAGGAGTGGGTTGTCTGGGGAATGGTGGAGGTGAGTCTGATACAGATGGTTTGAGAATCACACTTGGAAAAACACTGCTAGACAATAGTATAAGTGTTACAATAAAGGTATTTATCCTGGATGCTCTGGGAGCCAAGGAGGAGCTGACTGACTCCGCCAAGGGAAGTTGAGGGTAGAGAGGCCGAGGGAAGGAGGTTTTATTGGATTGCTACACTATGTCCTTTCACATGACCTGTGAGATCTGTGAATCAAATAAATCTCCTTGTCTTTGGCTCTTTGTCTCTAAAACCTCTCCTAAAGTATTTTCTACTTGATTTATAGTGCATACCCTTTTCTCTTATATATGTTTTTATGTTTTCTTTTAACTAAACATGTTACACCGTCTGCAACTTCATGGGTTTCATGTGTCTTTTTCCATTTCTAGACATGTTATAATTTAAGTAGCAGTTTCCTCCAGACCTGAGTTTCCCATTCTCAGCTACTTATTTCTGAATTTCACTTACTGCATATGCTTTTTTTTTTTGCCTTTAGCAAACAAGCTCTTTTCCTTAACCCCAAACTGAAAACATAACCCTTACCTTACACAGACATTGAATGTACTGTTTGCTTCTATCAGTTTAAAAGGAAGGTGTGGGCTATTGTTGTTTTTTTTTTTAAAACGATGTAAACGGAATTTTTATTTATTTATTTATTTATTTATTTATTTATTTATTTATTCTATTTATTTATTTTTGGCTGTGTTGGGTCTTCATGGCTGCACGCCGGCTTTCTCTAGTTGCGGCGAGCGGGGGTTACTCTTCGTTGTGGTGTGCAGGCTTCTCACTGCAGTGGCTTCTCTTGTTGCGGAGCACGAGCTCTAGGTGCGCGGGCTTCAGTAGTTGTGGCTTGCGGGCTCTAGAGCGCAGGCTCGGTAGTTGTGGTGCACGGGCTTAGCTGCTTAGAGGCATGTGAGATATCTTCCCGGACAAGGGCTCGAACCCGTGTCCCCTGCATTGGCAGGCGGATTCTTAACCCCTGCCCCACCAGGGAAGTCCCAGGGCTATTGTCTTGTGAAGGTTATCACAGGATAACTTAGCATCATTACATTTGTGTTTATGAATTTACACTTTGATGTGGAGAGAGAAAGGAATGTATCGCAAGCAAATCTTTATGCAGTTAGTCTCAAACAAGTCATTACTGAGAAATGAGAAACAATATCAAGCTGTAGGATATTTTCCTTTTTTTATATCCAAGTATTATTTCCTTCATATTGAAATGTTGAAGTATGGATACAAGAGTTGTGTTTTATTGGCAAGGAGGAGGGATGTGGAAAAGTTGTGGCAATCATTTTTTGAAAGAAGTTCCTATGGACTGAATTGTGTTTCCCTAAATTCGTATGTTGAAGCTCTAACCCCCAGTGTGACTGTATTTGGAGAAACGGCTTTTCGGAAGTAATTAAGGTTAAATGAGGTCACAAAGCGGGGTGTGTGTGGGGGTCCTAATATGATAGAATTGGTGGCCTTATAAGAAGAGGAAAAGAAAAAGATTTTCTCCATGCATATGCACTGAGGAGAGGCCATGTGAGTACGCAGTGAGAAGGCTGCAATCCAGGAAACAAACTCTCATTAGAATCCAGCCATGCTGACACCCTGATTTCAAACTTGTAGCTTCCAGATCTATGAGAAAATACATTTCTGTGGTTTAAGCCACCCAGTCTGTGGTATTTTGTTATGGCAGCCTGAGTTAATACAGAAGACACACTTGACAGCATGAAAGTCTGTGGTTCTGGGTTCTAGTTCTGATTCTACTACCCTTAGTTCTTGTGGCTCTAGAAGTTTCATAAGACCTCAGTTTCCTCTTTGCAGAATGAAGGAGTAAAACTAACTGACTCTTAAGATATTATTCGATTTTGAAATCTTTGATTCTAATTACATGAAATAAACTGCTTTGTGAAGATCATATAACATTGAGCCTGAAGCATCTTTCAAGGCCTTTTTGCTTAACTCTCATTTAGTGGAAGAGGAAACTGAGGCCCCAGTAGATTGTGAGATGACTTTCCCAATGTCACAGTGATACTCCTGGCAATGCCTGGAAGTGTAGTCTCCTCTTTGTTCCTCTTCCTTTTACACTACTGAGTCAGTTGTCAGCTATTAAATAGGAATAGGTTTTCTTTCATGGACCTATTTCATTGGGAAAATGTTAATAAGTTGGAAAATACTAAGCTTTTCAGAATGAAGTTTTTTAAAATTGTTTTATGGTGATTTATCATGAAAATATTCTGTAAGTGTTTTCTTTTATAGTTATCTATTATTGCATTTAAGTATTTCTCTAAATGTTTATTAATTGATACCAATATGCATATATAGTAATATTTTATTTAAAATTTGTTTTTTCAAAATAACATGATATGGTAAATAATAAAATTATACAGATGCATTTATGATGGAAAGTAACAGTTTCTCAATCAAAATTCTCCATTTCCAATTATTCTCCACAAAGGCAAAATCATGCTGTTACTTTTCATATTTCTTTTGAAGATTAGCTTGACAACGTTAGAGAATGTGCTTATTCCTGTACTCTTCCGTAAATCAATAAACCACATTCATAGACTTCCTATTAGGAAACTTGAGGTAATAACTCACTTACATTACTCTCCCATCCCTATCTCCCATGCTAAAATTTGATATTAATATTATTTTTCATTTTTCTAAACCTTTGTAATTTTTAAATAATATCATAAGACATCTTTTGGCAGAATTTTTTGATTCCTTGTTTTGTAAAATGAGTACGTCTAAGTAGTAGGGCCCCTGCTTTTTTCTAACTTTTCCTTTCCTATTTCTACATCTTCCTATCAGCTACTGTTTTGCTTTTACATGGTCAAGGTTAACATTTACCTTCCATTCTGCAACCACAAATGTGTCATCTCTGCTTGTCCAGACCTTGATTCTACTGTTGAAAACCAATAAAGTAATGTTTTAAAGAATGTTTGGGGACCCCAGATATTCTGTACAAATGGATTTTCTGAAAAAATGGAAATTGGAAATTTGCCACTTAGGCAATTTTGAATTAGAAATTACATTTATTTGAATTATGAGGGGAGGTAAATATCCCCTTATTCTCTACTTTGCCTTTAAAAATGACTTAGCATAAATAAAATGCCAGAAAGTGTGCCATGAATATCATTTAAATAATTTTTTTAAAACTGTGTTAATTTTTATAAAGTTAGAATTTCTGGTTGGGTTCAAAAGGTCTGATTAGACACTGCGTTAAATTGTACTGCTTTAGAAGTCTGGATAGCCACTCTTTGATATACTGGTTTACTCAGTGAATTCAGTAAAATTCTATCTTTAATGTGTTCCTATCATGTGATGCTTAAAATTATTCTGTGTAACTAAGTCAGAACCTCACTGTAAATCATTCTTAGAGTCACACCAAAAAGACTTCATTATTGTTAAAAGTGTAATTATGTTAGCTGGTTTGGGACGAAGGGAATGTCTTAACGTTAATAATCTCTTATGTACTGATTTCTGTTATGTCCAGGGAAGCTTGTAGGAGGTTTCAATGCGCTTTGGGTCAATTGTGTGTATATTTTTAATTATATTAACAACTGTAATACATTGCCTCTTTTTTGTAATCATATTTCCAGTATGGTTGCTAGGGAGTTATTTGTATAGCAGGGACTACAAGTCTCTATGCCTTTTTGATGAAAGTGTGTTCTTGAGCTTCCTTGCCTATATAGCATTTCATATCTTGCAGACATAAATCCCAGAGCTAAGCCTAGCTCGAATAGCTCTGTATAGTTTCACTTCCCCAAGGGTAGTTATATCATTTCTGAGGTAAGAGGATCAATACAAAATAAGGTTCTCTAAGTAAGGGCTAAACCAGTACCAAATATAGCATTGATGAAACATTTAGTGGCTTCCTGTTTGTGAAGTTCATCAAAGCTATAAAGCTGACTAAAACCAGGATTTGAGTTCTGCAGAAGACTACATGGTCACAAAATATCTGAGACAGTCTTTGTACTTGTAATTGTGCCCGGAGATTTCTATTTTTACCATAGATCATGATGGAATTCCCATTTAAGTCCCTTAACTTCTGATTAAATCACATATCTCATTATGATAAAATTTATTATGAACAAATGTCAATGTATTTCCATACTTTCTACAAGATTATGAACTGCTAGGGAGTATTCATTATGCTTTATCTTCTTTATATCCTCCAGAGTGTACTAGAGGATGCTTCTCATACATGAGATATTTGGCAAGAGCTAGTTTTCTGCCTGGCACTGTGCTAATCAATTTAGATGCATTTTTTTCTTTGATTCTCAGAACAACCCCATGAGGGAGGCACTCTTTAGTTCTAGTTCATGGATGACTAACTTAAGGGAAGGAGAAGTTAAGTCACTTGACTAGAGGCAAACAGCTAGTTAAATATTAGAGCCAAAATTCGTCTGTTTGACTGAACTCTTCCAAGATGTCTTATAGTTGGAATCATATAGTATGTAGCCTTTCGGATTGACTTCTTTCACTTAGTAATATGTGTTTAAGATTCCTCCATGTCTTTTCATGGCTAGATAGTTCATTTTTTTCTAGTGCCGAATAATATTCCATTGTCTGGATGTACCGCAGTTTATCCATTTACCTACTGAAAGCCATTTTGCTTGCTTCCAAGATTTGGCAATTATGAACTAAGATGCTATAAACATTCATGTGCAGGTTTTTGTGTGGATATAAGTTTTCAACCCCTTTGGGTAAATACCAAAGAATACTATTACTAGATTGTATGGTAAGAGTATGTTTACTTTTGTAAGAAACCACCAAACTGCCTTCCAAATAGGATGTGTCATTTTTCATCCCACCAGCAATGGATGTGAGTTCTTGTTGCTTTACATCCTCACCAGCATTTGGTGTCATCAGTGTTTCAGATTTGGGCCGTTCTAATAGGTATGTAGTGGTATCTCGTTGTTTTAATTTCTAGTTCCCTAATGACGTATGATGCTGAACATCTTTTCACATGCTTGTTTGCCATCTGTATATCTTTTCTAGTGAGGTGTCTGTTCAGGTCTGTGGCACACTTTAAAATATGGTTGTTTGTTATCTCACTGTTGAATTTTTTGAAATTGAAGTATAATTCTTATTGAGTTTTAAGAGTTCATTGTATATTTTGGATTACAATTCTTTATTATATATGTCTTTTGCAAATATTTTCTCCCAGTCTGTGGCTTTGTATTCTTTTACATTTGTATTCTTTTGACATTGTCTTTTGCAGAGCAGAAGTTTTTAATTTTAATGATGTCCAGTTTATCAATTATTTCTTTTATGAATTGTGCCTTTGGTGTTGTCTCTAAAAGGTCATCAACACATTCAAGGTCATCTAGGTTTTCTCTTGGGTTCTAGAAGTTTTATAATTTCACATTTTACATTTAGATCTGTGATTCATTTTGAGTTAGTTTTTGTGAAAGGATGTAAGGTCTGTGTCTAGATTCACTCAAGTTGTTCCAACACTATTTATTGAAAAGACTCTCTTTGCTTCATTGTATTGTTTTTGTGCCTTTGTCAAATATCAGTTTACTACAATTATGAGCATGTATTTTGGGACTCTATATTTTGTTTCATTGATCTATTTGTCTATTCTTTTACCATTACCATACTATCTTTTTTTTTTAACATCTTTATTGGAGTATAATTGCTTTACAATGTTGTGTTAGTTTCTGCTGTATAACAAAGTGAATCAGCTATACATATACATATATCCCCATATCCCCTCCCTCTTGCGTCTCCCTCCCACCCTCCCTATCCCACCCCTCTAGGTGGTCACAAAGCACCGAGCTGATCTCCCTGTGCTATGCAGCTACTTCCCACTAGCTATCTATTTTACGTTTCATTACCATACTATCTTAATTACTGTAGCTTTTATAGTAAGTTGTCTTGAAGTCAGGTGGTGTCAGTCTTACAATATTGTACGATGTTGTTCTTCTTATTGCATTAGCTAGAACTTCCAGTATGATATTGAAAAGCAGTAGTGAAGGAAAATCCTTGCCTTTTTCTTAGCTGGGAAGCTTTGGGTTTTTTATCATTAAGTATGATGCTAGCTCTAGGTTTTTTGTGGATGTTCTTTACCAAGTTGAAGAAATTCTACTCTATTCCTGGTTTACTAAGAGTTTTATCATGAATGGGTGTTGGATTTTGTCAAATGCTTTTCTCATCTGTTAATATGTCATGTGATTTTCTTTTTTTAGCCTGTTGATGTGCTGGATTATATTAATTGATTTTTGAATGTTGAACCTGCTTTGAATTGCCTGGGATAAATCCCACTTGGTCATCGTGTATAATTCTTTTATACACTATTTGATTCAATTCATTAATATGAGGATTTGTTGAGGATTTTTTACACCATTGTTCATGAGAGATACTGGCGTGTAGTTCTCTTTTCTTATAATATCTTTTTCTGGTTTTGGTATTAGAGTAATGCTGGCCTTGTAGCATGAGTTAGGAAGTGCTCCCTCTTCTTTTATCTTCTGGAAGGGATTGCAGAGAGTTGTCATAATTTCTTCCTTAAATGTTTGGTAGAAATCATGGGTAGAAACATCTGGGCCTGGTGCTTTCTGTTTTGAAAGGTTATTAATTTTTTATTTCTTTAATAGATATAGGCCTATTCAAGTTGTCTATTTCTTCTTGAGTTTTGACAAGTTGTGTCTTTCAAGGAATTGGTTTGTTTCATCTAGTTTATCAAATTTGTGGTCATAGAGTTATTAACAGTATTCCTTTATTATCCTTTTAATGTTCATAGAATAGTGATGTTCCATATTTCATTTCTGATATTAGTAATTTGTGTTTTCTCTCCTTTTTTTTTTTAGTTAACATGGCTAGAGTCTTATCAATTAACCTTTGCAAAGGATGACTTTTTAAAAAATTTTCTCTATTGATTTCTGTTCTTTTTTTTTTTCTAATATGTGTATTCAGTGCTATAAACGTCTGTCTAAGCACTGCTTTTACTACATCCCATACGTTTTGATAAATTGTATTTTTATTTTCATTCAGTTTAAAATGTTTTATAATTTCTCTTGAGATTTCTTCTTTTGCCCATGTGTTATTTAGAATCGCAATCTCTTTCTCTCTATTTATTTATTTATTTTGTAGTTTTCCAGCCATCTCCCTTTTATCGATTTCCAGTTTAATTCCACTGTGGTCTGAAAGTATGCATTGTATAATGTATTCTATTCTTTTAAATTTGTTAAGGTGTGTTTTATGGTCCAGAATGTGGTTTGTCATGGTGAATGTTCCATATGAGCTTGAGAAAAATGTGTATTCTGCTGTTGTTGGATGAAGTAGTCTATAGATGTCAATATATCCAGTTGATTGATAGTGTGGTTGAGTTCAACCTTGTCCTTAATGATTTTCTGGCTGCTTGGATCTCTCCATTTCTGATAGAGAGATATTAATGTTGCAATTATAATAGTGGATTCATCTATTTCTCCTTGAAGTTCTACCATTTTTTGTCTAATGTATTTTGATGTTCTGTTGTTAGGCACATACACATTAAGGATTGTTTTGTATTCTTAGAGTATTAACCCCTTATCATTATGTATTGCTCCTCTTTATTCATGATAAATTTCCTGTTCTGAAGTCGTATAGTCTGAAATTAATATAGCTACTCCTTTTTTCTTTTTTAAAAAATTTATTTATTTTGTTTATTTATTTTTTTGGCTTTGTTGGGTCTTCGTTGCTGCACGCGGGCTTTCTTTAGTTGTGGCGAGTGGGGGCTACTTTCCATTGTGGTGGCCAGGCTTCTCATTGCGGTGGCTTCTTGTTGTGGAGCACAGGCTCTAGGCACGTGGGCTTCAGTAGTTGTAGCATGCGGGCTCAGTAGTTGTGGCTCACAGGCTCTAGAGCACAGGCTCAGTAGTTGTGGTGCACGGGCTTAGTTGCTCCGTGGCATGTGGGATCTTACCGGACCAAGGCTCGAACCTGTGTCCCCTTCATTGGCAGGCGGATTCCTAACCACTGCATCACCAGGGAAACCCATCTTTTCTTTTGATTAGTGTTAACATGGTATATATTTCTCTATCCCTTTAGTTTTAATCTGTATGTGTGTTTGTATTTAAACTGGGTTTGTTTTAGACAACATACAGTTGCATCTTGTTTTTTGATCCACTCTGACAATCTCTGTCTTTTAAGTGGCACATTTAGACCATTGATATTTAAAGTGATTATTCATATGGTTGGATTAATATTTACCATATTTCTTACTGTGCTCTATTTGTTGCTCTTGTTCTTTGCTCCTATTTTGTCTTCCACACTTTTTCTGCCTTTCATGGTTTTAATTGAACATGTTATATAACTTCATCTTCTTGCCTTTCTTAGCATACCAACTACACTTCTTTTTCTTTATTAGTGGTTGCCTAGAGTTTGCAATATACATTTACAACTAATCCCACTGTCAAATAACATTTCATAGTTAGTATGAATACCTTATAATAACAAAACATTCCTAATTCCTCCATCTTGTCCCTCGTATCACTGCTGTCATTCATTTCACTTATACATAAGCATACATAAGCATATATACACACACACACACACACACACACACACACACACGCATACATATGTATACATAATAGAATACCTTGTTGCTATTATTTTGAACAAATAGTTAACTGTTAGATCAATTAAGAATAAGAAAAATAAAAGTTTTAATTTTACCTCTATTTATTCCTTCTCCAATATGCTCTTCCTTTCTTTATGTAGATCCAAGTTTCTGACCTATGTTATTTTCCTTCTCTCTAAAGAACTTCTTTTAATAGGTCTACTGACAGCAAATTTCTTCAATTTTTGTTTGTCTGAAAAAGTTTTTGTTTCTTTTTCATTTTTGAAGAATAATTTCACAGGATACTATTCTGTTGGTAGGCTTTTTCTCTCAACACTTTAAATATTTCACTCTACTCTTCTTTCTTTGAGGAGAAGTCAGAAGTAATTCTTATTTTTGATTCTCTATAGGTAAGGTGTTTTTTTCCTCTGACTTCTTTCAAGGTTTTTTTTTTTTTTATCTTTTGATATTTGAATGTGATATGCCTAGGTGTAGTTTTTTTGGCATTTGTCTTGCCTGACATTCTCTAAGCTTCCTGCATCTGTGGTTTGGTGTATGACATTAATTTGGGGGAAATTCTTAGTCATTATTGCCTCAAACATTGCTTCTCTTTCTTTCTCTCTTTCGTCTCCTTCTGGTATTGCCATTATATGTATGTTAAAACTTTTGTAGTTGTCCCACAGTTCTTAGATATTCCATTCTGGGGTTTTTTTTCAGTCTTTTTTCTCTTCGTCTTTCAGTTTTAGAAGTTCTATTGTCATATCCTCAAGCTCAGTGATTCTTTCCTCAACTGAGTGCAATCTACTAATGAGCCTATCACAAGCACTCTTCATTTCTATTACAGTGTTTTTGATCTCTACCATTTCCTTCTGATTTTTCTTAGAATTTCCACCTCTCTGTTTACATTATCTATCTGTTCTTGCATGTTGTCTACTTTTCCCATTAAAGCCCGTAGCATACTAGTCATAGATTTAAAAATCCCTGGTCTGGTAATTCCAACATTTTTGCCATATCTGACTCTCATTCTGATGTTTGTTTCATTTCTTTAAACTGTATTTTTGCTTTTTAGTATGCCTTGTAATTTTTTGTTGAAAGGTGAATATGGTGTGCTGGGTAAAAGGAACTGTAGTAAATAGGCCTTTAGTAATGTATTGGTAAGGTGTAGGGGGAGGGGAAGCATACTATCGTCCTATGAATAGGGCTCAGTCTTGGTGAGTCTGTGCTCCTGAGCTGTGAACTTCACCAGTGCTTCTCAATCCCTCCCCATCTCCCCTGCCTTGGCTCCAACTGGATGGCTAGAGGGGGCTGGAGTTGAGGATTTCTCTTCCCCCAGGGTGGATAGGCTCTGATGAAACCCCATCAGGTTAACCTGTGGTAAAATTGTTTCTCCTGAGGGCAAGCCTTGTAGTAAGAACAGTATGCTCTGATGTGTTTCAGGATGGTTCCTTCTCCCCTCCCTCTGCTGGAATTTGCTGATATTCTCTGATTTTCTCTGTGAGGACCTGGTAGAGTTCTTGGAGGTAAAACTTACAAAAGTGTGGGTACCCCTCTATGACTGGGTTCCCATGGATTTCTTTTTTCTAACTCTTGGAGTTTTCCACACTGAGCCTCCAGCAATTTGTCAATTATAGTTCAAGTTTTCCTAACCCAGCACTGGTTTCCTCAGAGGTTTCTGCTCTGGTAAGTTGTAATTCTCTGTATTTACCTGTCTGTCCCTCTAATTTAGGGGGCAACAGTTTGTCCTGTGACCTCATATCTCTGAGGGATCTAAGAAGAGTTGTTGATTTTTCAGTTTGTTTAGTTTTTTACTTACTAAGATGGACTTGTGACTTCTAAGCTTCATACATGCTGGGACAGAAACTAGAAGTCTGCCTGAACTCTTAATAACCACCAGGCACCATGTTTTCCCACTAACTACTGGTTGACTTGAATTCTCTGTGTATAGTATCTTAGCTTGGGCTAAGCTGGGTTAAAGGCTAATGTGCTATTATTTTAGTAAGGAGTTCAATCACAGGGAGCAAGAGGGAGGGCAAAAGGGAATGAGGAAGGAAGGAGAACCAATATGAAGATGTGTTATCAAACTGGCCACTGCCTGGTATTGAGCCTAACTGACTGTCCAATTTCAAGGGGCTCTTGAAGAGGCCATTTAAAGAATTACTTTTCAGAAGAGTCTATGGGGTAGAGGTGGGAGTAAATATTCATCTGCTGGCCGATTCTCCCATTCATCTCAGTTTTACTCCATGGTTTAACTCCTTTCCTCCACACTTTTGGGTTGTACATGTGTTGGCAAAAAAAAAAAAAAAAGAGGTCCCATGGTATCTTAGTTTGCGTTCCTCTGAAAGCAGAGCCTAGATAAGGGCTTAGGGTTTATGTAATTTATTTGGACAGTGATCTCAGAAAGCAGGGGTGAGGAAGTTGGGAGAAAGAGAGGAGAAAAAGACAATATGGGAGTGCATTATTGCAGTCCCTGCTGTAAGCAATAGGAGCTCCAGCCTACCAGGAATTTTGAGAAATGTACAGAATGCCTCTCAGAATTATCCATCCATAAGATGGGAAGCTGGACCATTTACTCACTGTCTTCTAACTCCCATTTATTGAGAGTTGCCCCCTTGGGGCTGTAACTCTCTTCCCTTTCTGGGCAGTGCTTACATGTGGACTGAGAGTACTTCTGGGACTTTGGAAAAGTCTCCTAGCTTAAAAAAGCAGAGACTTGCACAGTCAGTGTGAGTTTGATCTTGAGTACAACTGCCCACCACAGAGTTGAGCCAAAGAGATGTGCCATGGATTATTAGTTGCCTTAGGGAACAGGGAAGCATTAGGGCAGATGGTCAGAAGAGTATTTCTTTTGTAGGATAGTGTGAGATTAGCCTTCCAGAATGGTGCTGACATGCTTATTTTGAGTGGCTCGCATTGTTTATATAGCCGGGGGCTCTGCTACAAACATTTGCCCAGGACTCCACACACCCTAGGGGGAGCCCTGCCTCTGTGAAGCAGGTTGGAATCATGCAAGCTGACGGCAGTGGCTGCAGCTGAAACAAAAGTAAGGACGAGAGGACTTACAGTGTCATTTAGGAGGTAACTGATATCCTTGGTTAGGTGCTTCTTCAGAAAAGTTTTTTTACAGAAGATTTTTAGAATCTATATTCCTCTATTACATACAGAATAACATTTGCAAATGTTTTATGAGTGAGTCAACATGTGGGATGGGTTGGAAAATGTGGCTGCAAATTCTTTTCACCCTAGTATGTATATTCCTTCCAATTCAGAGTTGGAGTCTATTTCTCCACCCTCTTGAATCCAGACTGGCAGGTAACTTTCTTCTTTTAGTTTATAAAGTCTCTAGATCAAGAGGAGCTATACTACTAGAGGTGGTCTTGTGACTCCCTTTGACCCATAAAATGAAGTGAAAGTGAAATTTTGCAGATTCTGGTCTTGAAGCTTCTGCTTTCACCCTCTCCACTGAGACCAGCATGGAAGGAGTCTAGCCAGTGTTTTCTACTGGAGAAGGAAAGGCAATGTGGGGGAGAAAATCAAGACACCCTAGCTGATGGCTAGCAACCACTCCCAAACGTGAGTAAGGCCATGTGGATCCTCCAGCCTGGCCACCTTTAGAGCTCAACAAACTCACATGAGTGAATCCAGGCAAAGGCAGATAGGACTGCTCAGCCAAGCCACAGAATCATGAGAAATAACTAAATTATTGTTGTTTTAAGACATTAAGCTTTGGGTGGTTTGTTATGCGGCAACAGATACCTAATATAACATAAAGAAAATACTAAAAGCCTTTGGAAGCATTTTTATGCTTCAGCTAAATAGATGACTAAATTAAATGATGTGTTAATAAAATTTGCAAATACTAATAAGGTTTCATGGTGAGCTTTGGAGAGTTCCTTTTCTGTATTTAACCAATGAAGAAAACACAAAGGAGGAGTTGCCGTTCCATGCTAGAAAGTAAGCTTATGAAAATTACACCTCAGTGAAATAAATAAAAGGGCAGATAGTATCTTAAATAGTCCATGTAACTACAGAGAGCAATTTATATGTGTATGAATTCTTGGCTTCTAGGAAAAGAAGTAACTTAAAAGAAGTCACTTTAGTGACTGTCAGGATATGATTGAAAAGATGATGCAATTTTGTACTCTGGTCTAATTCTAAATGATTTTGTGGATCATAGCAGTTACTAACATTTACTGAAAAGGCTTGATGGAATGGAGCTCTGTTGGCTGAGTAGGGACTATGTTGTGCTCGTGGTGCTCCAAAAGTTTCAGAAGGTGGCAATGATCGGAAAGGGGAGGAGAAGCCCAAGAAAATAGATTCCTTATTTTTGGACTTTGCTTGAGTCTATCATGTCCAAAGAGCCAGAGATACCTCATTTCCTTCTAACCATAGAGAGGAAATATCACATCCTGCCTTTAAAATTTGTAGCAGCAGAAATTTGAGTTTTGTTACAAAATGGAAAAAGAGATCTGATAGGTTTTCACAAATCACTGATTAAAAGAAATCCTTTTTGCATAGTACTGGGTACAGTAATACTGGCTCTTTGACCAAGTGATACATTGTCATACATAATCTACATATCTAGATTATACAAATTGGTAGCTCATGGGCCAAGTCTATCTACCTTTGGGTGTATTTTGTTTAGCCTGCATTATGTATAAACATAGTGTGTTACAAAAACTGAGATGGCTTTTAAAAATCCAAGAGCTTTCACACAAAAATCCATACTTTCAGCATTTCTTGAAAATTGGATACTCTAACCACAGGTCTAAATTGAGGGATAGCACACACTTCAGACAGATCCCATATTCTCCAGCCAGCAGGCTACACTGATTACCTTATCCGTCTGGTTGCTATAGGCAAGTGCCAGCATTTATAGACTCATTTCAAAGGGGCAAGCATCCTGGTAATCTGGACTTACTGACTATTTAAACAGCAGTAAGTGGTTTGATTTCCCACAAGTGGAAAATGATCATAAAAAGTCATTTACATATGAAATATCCATTTTAAGTCATTTCCACTACTAACAAAACCCCAGTTCAGGCAGAGCATTCATAGGTTTAGGTAAAATGTTTTAGGGAATGCTTCACAGCTGATAAAGACTTGCTCCCACTCTGATGAGAGGAAGAGAGGAAAGTCCAGAGTTACTTGGATTGAAAGAGGACCTATGTTTTATTTTTGGTATCTCCTGGGGAAAAAAGGCTGAGTCTGGGCAGAGAGAACCATAGACAGCTCCCCCTCAGAAGCACCAAAGACCTACAGACTTAGAGGGACCTGTTGAAATGATATCATGTACCTCACAAGCAACCTGAGTGAATGGTGTTTGAGGACAGGATACTCCACTCTCCACCTTTTCCCCAATGCCTTGGCTTGGTAGAAGATCCTAGAACTTTGACAGAATGCATTTAAAAGGATCGGGGAACCCGAAGAGAGCTCATATTAAGTTTCCCACAATCTCAGTGGAATGGTGCTTTGAGTCAGAAATTACTATAGAAAATAGAGGATTTATTTATTTATTTATTTATTATTATTATTTTTAAAAATTTATTTATTTTTGCTGTGTTGGGTCTTCGTTTCTGTGCGAGGGCTTTCTCTAGTTGCGGCGAGTGGGGGCCACTCTTCATCGCGGTGCGCGGGCCTCTCACTATCGTGGCCTCTGTTGTTGCGGAGCACAGGCTCCAGACGCACAGGCTCAGTAGTTGTGGCTCACGGGCCCAGTTGCTCCGCTGCATGTGGGATCTTCCCAGACCAGGGCTCGAACCTGTGTCCCCTGCATTGGCAGGCAGATTCTCAACCACTGCGCCACCAGGGAAGCCCTATTTATTTATTCAATTGAAGTATAGTGATTTAAAACGTTGTGTTAGTTTCTGTTGTACAGCAAAGTGATTCGGATATAAATATATATATATATTCTTTTCCATTATGGTTTATTACAGAATATTGAATCTAGTTCCCTGTTCTACACAATAGGACCTTCTTTTTTATCCATCTTATATATAATACTTTGCATCTGCTAGTCTCAAACTCCCAATCCAACCCTCCCCTGCCCCCTGACTTACTTACTTCCCTTAGTATGATAATCTCTAGGTCCATCCATGTAGCTGCAAATGGCATTATCTCATTCTTTTTTATGGCTGAGTAATATTCCATTGTATATGTATGCCACATCTTCTTTATCCATTCATCTGTCGATGGACATTTAGGTTGCTTCCATGTCTTGGCTATTGTAAATAGTGCTGCAATGAACATTGTGGTGCATGTATCTTTTTGAATTATAGTTTTTTCTGGATATATGCCCAGGAGTGGGATTGCTGGATCATATGGCAACTCTGTTGTTAGTTTTTTGAGGAATCTCCATATTGTTCTCCATAGTGGCTGCACCAATTTACATTCCCACCAACAGTGTAGGTAGATTCCTGTTTTTCCACATTAGAGGTTTTTATTATTAATACACCTAGAATTGTGGACTGAGATCCATGTCCATTATATTGTGAAAGAAATACACTTATTTTAGGAAAGAAAAAATATATTCCATTAAGTACAGTTAGTTTGTGTTTTCAAGGTATTGTGTGATTTTTGTTCCTTAACACTGTTTACAAAATACATCCTGTGATTCTGCACTTGATTATTACACTGAATATTAGAATCGTGATCCCTAGAGTTAATTGCCTTCACATGTGTTTGGTCATTTGCTGCCAGATGGGTCTTTGTTTTAAGAGCATCCTTATGTTTCTCCTTCACACCAGCCAGAAACGTTTCCAGCTCTATGCACAAGTAATGGCTCTTTAAATTACCACCATCCAGTCATCTTCCAAACAGGTTTTCTTCAAGAGTCAGCAAATGAACAGGACCTTCAAGGACTGCTCTCCAAATAAGTGGATCTTCTACTTTACATGGACCGAGTTTCCACTGGGAATTCCAGGTTTTTATTTCAGAGCATCAAGACACATTGTTGTTCATTCTTAAACCTTAGTTGAGAGTTCCAATGGAAATTCTATCAATATGACAACTGTATTCACTCATTTATTTAAAAAATATATGTTGAATAGCAACTATGTGCTCAGGATGCCATATAAGATCCAATAGCTGCTCTCTGGGAGCTAACAACCTTCTGGGTGAGAGATGAATATATGCATGATTATAAAGGGACATGAAAGTGCTATGGTGAAAGTAGGCACAAGGCAGCAAAGGACAAAAATTGGTGGGTGGGTGCGAAGTCAGAGTATAAAGGAGGTCAAGAAGCATTTTGCTGGTGTAATATCCAAAGTATGTTTTGAAGTAAGGAGTTGGAATTATTTAAGAGAATAAACAAGGACCAAAACCTTGAATGCCATATTAGGAAATCTGGACTTTACCCAGAACTGAGTGTGGTTCCATGTGGCACCAGTAAAGAATTCTAACCAAGAAGGGGGCTTGATCTGATTTCCCTTTTAATTTATTTTATTTTATTTATTTATTTATTTATGGCTGTGTTGGGTCTTCGTTTCTGTGCGAGGGCTTTCTCCAGTTACGGCAAGTGGGAGCCACTCTTCATCGCAGTGCGCGGGCCTCTCATTATCGCGGCCTCTCTTGTTGCGGAGCACAGGCTCCAGCACGCAGGCTCAGTAATTGTGGCTCAATGGCCTAGTTGCTCCGCGGCATGTGGGATCGTCCCAGACCAGGGCTCGAACCCGTGTCCCCTGCATTGGCAGGCAGATTCTCAACCACTGCGCCACCAGGGAAGCCTGATTTCCCTTTTAGAATGAGCACTTTTGTGATAGTGTGGAGGATGAATTAGGAGCATGGTAAAGCCAGGGGAAAAAGATATGTCTTAGGAGGCAGTTAAAATAACTTAGATAATAAATTATAAGAGTCAGAACTCAGGCACTAGAAGTAAGAATATATAGTGCCTGAGTTATATACATATATATATATATATATATATATATATATATATATATATATATATATATACACACACACACATACATATATATATGAGGTAGACTCAAAAGATATTAATAAGGAAGAGGATTTATGTTCTGAGGACTAGTTGTATGTATGGGGTGAAAAAAGGAAGGAGTCAAGGATGATTTCAAATTTTCTGCTTGGGTAATTGGTTGTGTAATTGATCATTCACAATATTAATGAACAAGATGGAGGAACATCCCTTAGGAGACTGATGATTAATGAATCTTTGGACTTGTTGACTTTGTGGGGCCAGTGGAACAGTCACATAGAGATTCTAGTTAGCATTTGGATATATGGGTCTAGAGAACATGGAAAAGCTGGGCTGGAAATAAATATTTTGGGTCCTTGGCACATAAAGGATAGCTAAAACCTTGAGAATGAATGAGATGATCCAAGGAGTGTTTGTAAAGGGAAAAGAGAAGAGTACCAATTACAGATTTGTGGGGCACACTGACTGTTAAAGGATGGTCATTTGAAGAGGAGTGCGTAAAACACTTTTCTGAAAACAAGCAACTAGAAGAGCAAGAAGAAAACTAAGGGAAGGTGGAATTTGGGAGCAAATGGAAGAATGAATTGAGAGAGAGAGAAAGAGAAATTTCAGCTAGAACTAAGATTTCAAGGGCTAAATAGAGGTGCTGACTTATTTAGATTTTTTTAATTCCAATCCAATTAGAATAGATGAAAAATCCATTATGAAAAGAAGCATAGCAAATGCCAAAGAAGTTTGAAAGTGACCTATGAAAATAATTAGCAAAGCAATTAGTTTTATTTAATGGTTATAAAGTGAAGCAGAAGTGGGGGGAGGGATAAATTGGGAGACTGAGATTAACATACACACACTACTATATACATACATACATACATATATATATATATATATATATATATATATATATATATATATATATATATATATATATATGGCCAAAAAGTTCGTTCGGGGTTTCTGTAAGGGGAAAATCCCGAACGAATTTTTTGGCCAACCCAATATAAAACAGATAATTAATAAGGACCTACTGTATAGCACAGGGAACTCTACTCAATACTCTGTAATGGCCTATATGGGAAAAGGATCTAAAAAAGAGTGGATATATGTTTATGAATAATTGATTCACTTTGCTTTACAACAGAAACTAACACAACATTGTAAATCAACTATACTCCAATAAAAAATTTTTTTAAAGTAAAGCAAATGTGTAAACCATCCGCAAATGTGTTCAGATAATGTTTTTGTAAATATTAGGATATGAGTTCAAATATTTCTGAAGTAAATGTCTTATTAATCTTGTTTTTGACAATTTCCATTGTTGCATCGGAAATTAAAATTAATGGAAAACTATTTAAAGTATTCTATGGGGACAACAAATTTTAGCTTTAGCACTATCCAGCATATCTGCTTCTGTAGTGGGAAGAAAGAGCAATTGTGAAATTTACCAATGCATTTACTAAAGCCAAGCATCACTTATTAGCTTGTTAAGGCTGCCATAACAAAATACTACAGACTGGGTGGCTTAAACAATATAAATTTATTTTCTCACAACTCTGGAGGCTAGAAGTCCAAGGTTAATATCAGCAGAGTTGACTTCTGAGCCTCTTTCCTTGGCTTGTAGATCACCATTTTTTCCCTATGTCTTCACATGGTCTTCCTTCTGTACACGTCTGTGTCCTAATCTCCCTTTTAGAAGAATACCAGTCATATTGGATTGGGGCTAACCCTAATGACCTCACTTTAACTTAGTTAACTCTTGAAATACCCTATCTCCAAATACAGCCACATTCTGAGGTACTGAGAGTTAGGACTTCAACATATGAATTTTGGGAGGACAGAATTCAGCCCATAGCAATCACAAAAACCAATCTGCTTCAAAATTTTAATTTCTATTTATTGACAGAAAAAAGCCTTTTCTTATATCATGTTTTGTATTTAATTTTAAGTTTTAGAATGTGTATATTTTATCATAGGCATATTTTTTATTGTAAATAAAGTATGTAATCATGTATGGTAAAAGCACATTTCACTAATTCACTAGTGGATGCTATATAGTTGTTTTTTAAACCATGGAATGATTGTATGGGAGAGTAAAGACAGTCACAAATTCTTTGACACTCTTTCCATTGAGAGGTAGGGGTCTCAAGTCAATGTCCCCTTCCTTTGAATTTGTGAGGGCTCTCTGTCTGCTTTGACCGGTATAAAATGACATAAGTGATGCTTTCTGAGGTGTCACCGTTAAGATACTGGCAGCTTCTACTCAGGTCTCTTGGTATCCTCCCTTTAGGAGACCTGGGCTGTCATGTCAGAAGTCCACTGCCCTGAGACTGCCATGCTGGAGAGGCCATGTAAAGGTGATCTGGTCAACAGTCTTCCTTCAGGCATCCTTGTCAAAGCATAGATATGTGAGTGAACTCATCTGAGATTTTCCACTGGCCAACTGAACACTACTAAGTGACCCCATATGGTAGGTGATGCTTGCAGAAATATTTTCTAAATTTGGTCTCTTGCAAATGAAAGCTAACCAAATATATCAGTGTACCAGTAATTTCAATATATAGAGTTGGCTGGGAGTGTATCTAAGTTCAAATATGAAAATGCTCTGTGCAGACCAATAAACTAGATCTCACCTTGGTTGTCATAGTTGTCATGGAATAGTTGTGAGTCTGAATCCAAGGCCAAAGATTCCCTTTTATACTTTGTCATTCTATACCCTAGTATCAGAAAAAAGAAAGTGAGCCTATGGCAGATAGAAAATACAAGGCACCCGTGGATGCAGAGGAGTCACCAAATGTCTTAAATTGGTGTTTAGAGAGCCTCACATTTAACAGCCAATTTACTCACTTGTCTTTAACGCCTCTTAATTAATTAATTAATTAAAGACAAATGACCCAATTGAATATCAGAATAATGTAGTTTCATTTTAGAGTGTACATTTTTATTCCTAAAATAACAGTCTGAGAACGAGCAACAAGAACTGCAATAACCATTTTTACAACCATCTTTCCACCTATCCAATGGTGGTACATAAACTTGGAATTCGACAGTGATAGAGTTACCAGCTGTTATAGTTATGATTCCTATGATTAGAGCTTGTGCCTTTTCTTGGTGCCGCACACATATTAGTATTGATGCTTCACGTGGGCAGCAGGAGAATGCTGCAAGGGTAGATCACATGCTTTGCTTCCTTTGAGTAAGGTGGTGAGGAACAAATTGGCAGTAGGAATGTTTTGCCACGAATTTTGTGGATGGAAAAGAGAAGTAGAAATAGAAATGCATGAAAAATGTGTGGGGGTGACAATAAATAAAGGTGTAAACAAATTAAAATTTAAAAGTGGTGATTTCAGTTCTTTGGTAAATTGTTTATTTCTGTTTCATTATTTATTTTGGGGGATTTTTCTCTTGCTCTTTCAATTAAGAGTAGTTCCTCTGCCTCTTCATTTTGCTTAACTTTCTCTGCCTTTATGAACTTAAGTGAAACAGTTACCTATTCTAGTCTTGAAGGGGTGTTCTTATGTGGGAGCATCCCTATACAGACTGCGTGTGCCCAGTGCCTTTGGTGGGAGAGCTAAATTTGATGTGGACACAAGTCACATCTTTCCTCAGGGTGTGCTGGCAGCTATCACTTTGGTAGGGGGTGGGGCTGGAGACAGAGGGGCTAGAACTGGCGCCAGATGTGAGGTGAGACTTCTCCCTGTTCGGTGGCCATCACTGCCCTACTGAGGGTGGGGTCTGAATCCCTAGTTGCTGAAGCAGAAGCCTTGAGGGTTGGGCCCAACCTGACCGTTCCCTTTAAGGGTATGTTTTTCCCTTTCTTTGCACTGGGACCCTTGCTCCAGAGGGGAGAGTGCTAAAGCAAGTGGGGCCCATGCACATATAGAGGTCTGATGTGCTGCCTGTGCAGGCATCTATAACTCTGCTCAGACACAGCCTCGAGTGTAAGTTCCCTTTGTCCTTCATAGCTGATCACTGCCCACAGCCTCCGCCACTGTTGCTCTGTTGTGGAACTACTCTGCAGGGCTGGCAGTGCCCACATGGACTTTCAGCGTGTTTTGGGAGGTGAGCTATGTTGGAGCTGCCATCATCAGATATCTGGGCTGCTTCTGGTTCACTGCTTGAGTAAGTGCCAACAATGGCCACCATCACCCCACCCAGGCTCTATCCCAGGACCAGGTTGCCTCTGTGTCCAACAGTTGAGTCTTTCCCATAGGTAATAAAAATTTTAACCGAGTTAGGGAAAAGAATTAATGTAAACACTTAAACAAGGAACTAGAAAATATAAAAAAAGACCTAATCAGAAATGATGAATTCAATAGTTAAATAAAAAGCACACTAGGGGACTTCCCTCGTGGCACAGTGGTTAAGAATCCTCCTGCAAATGCAGGGGACATGGGTTCGAGCCCTGGTCCAGGAAGATCCCACATGCCGCGGAGCAACTAGGGCTGTGTGCCACAACTACTGATCCTGCACTCTGGAGCCTGTGAGCCACAACTACTGAGCACGAGTGCCACAGCTTCTGAGGCCTGCATGCCTAGAGCCTGTGCTCCGCAACGGGAGAGACCACCGCAGTGAGAAGCCCATGCACCACGATGAAGAGTGGCCCCCACTTGCTGCAACTAGAGAAAGTCCGCATGCAGCAATGAAGACCCAACACTGCCAAAAATAAATAAATGGATAAATTTATTTTTTAAAAAAACACACTAGAAGGAGTAAATAGCAGACTAAGTGATACAGAAGAATGCATAAGTGCTCTGGGAGATAGAATGATGGAAATCACCCAATTAGAACAGCAAAAAGAAAAACCAAT
The DNA here is from genome assembly GCF_965194825.1 of Balaenoptera physalus. Lineage (NCBI taxonomy): Eukaryota > Metazoa > Chordata > Mammalia > Artiodactyla > Balaenopteridae > Balaenoptera > Balaenoptera physalus. The sequence continues at coordinate 93,919,855 of NC_138890.1, read as the reverse complement.
TTTAAAAATTGAAAGCAATTTAAGAGATCTCTAGGTTAACATTAAGCATACCAACCTTTGCATTATAAGGGTCCCAGAAGGAGAAGAGAGAAAGAGAAGGGGATCAAAAATGTATTTGAGGAAATTATGGCTGAAAAATTCCCAAACCTGAAGACGGAAACAGATATCCAGGTACAGGAAGCACACAGGTTCCCAAACAAGAAGAACTCAAACAGACCCATACCAAGACACATCATAAGTAAAATGGTGAAAGTTACAAAGAGAATTCTAAAGGTAGCAAGAGAAAAACAGAGTCATATACGAGGGAATCCCCATAAGGCTATCAGCTGATTTCTCTGCAGAAACTTTGCAGGCCAGAAGGGAGTGGCATGATATATTCAAAGTTCTGAAAGGGAAAAACCTGCAACCTAAAATACTCTACCCAGCAAGATTATCATTTAGAATAGGAGAGATAAAGAACTTCTCCAACAAGCAAAAACTAAAAGAGTTCATCAATACTAAACCTACACTAAAAGAAATATGAAGGTTTTTCTCTAAGTGGAAAAGAAGAATCTATAGGAAAGGGAAAATCCCACTAGGAAGTGCATATATGTGGTAAGGGTTGAGGATCAATCACTTAAATAAGCCAGTCTGAAGATTAAAAGACAAAAAATTGTAAATCAACTATAACTACAATAAACAGTTAAAGGTTTAAAATGAAGATGTAAAATATAACATCAAAGACACAAAATGTGGGGAGGGGAGTAAAAAAATGTAGATCTTTTAGAGTTTGAACTTCAATGACCACCAGTTTAAAATAAGTAATATAGTTATAGGTCAACATGTATGAACCGCATGGTAACCACAAGTCAAAAACCTACAATAGGTTCACAAAAACTAAAAAGAAAGGAACACAAGCATACTACTAAAGAAAATTATCAAAGCACAAAAGAAGAAACAAAAAGAAGAAATGAACAGAGAAGAACTACAAAGTCAATGGGAAAACAAGAAGTAAAATGGCAATAAGTACATACATATCAATAATTACTTTAAATGTCAATGGAGGGACCTCCCTGGTGACACAGTGGTTAGGAATCTGCCTGCCAATGCAGGGGACACGGGTTCGAGCCCTGGTCCAGGAAGATCCCATGTGCCACAACTACTGAGCCTGTGCTCTAGATCCCGCGTGCCACAACTACTGAAGCCCACACACCTAGAGCTTGTGCTCTGCAACAGGAGATGCCACTGCAATAACAAGCTCTCACACCACAACAAAGAGTACCCCTGCTCTCCGCAACTAGAGAAAGCCCGCATGCAGCAATGAAGACCCAATGCAGCCAAAAATAAAATAAATAAATAAATTTATTAAAAAACAAAGACAATGGACTAAATGCTTCAATCTAAAGACAGTAAATGGCTAATTGGATTAAAAAAACAAATAAACAAAAAAACCCCAAGACCCTTCTATATGCTGCCTAAAAGAGACTCACTTCAGGGCAAAAGACAAACAGACTGAAAGTGAGGGGGTAGAAAAAGATATTTAATGCAAATGGAAACAACAAGAAAAAAGGGTAGCAATACTCATATCAGAAAAAATAGGCTTTAAAACAAAAACTATAACAAAAGACAAAGAAAGGCATTACATAATAATAAAGGGATCAATACAAGAAGAGGATAGTATGCTCATTGACATATATGCACCCAATACAGGAACACCTAAATATGTAAAGCAAATACTAAGAGACATAAAAGGAGAAACTGACAATAATACAATAATAGTAGGGGACTTTAACACACCTTTACATCAATGAACAGATCATCCAGACAGGAAATCAATAAGGCAACAGTGATCTTAAATGACACAATAGACAGCAGGACTTAATAGATATCTACAGGACATTGTATCCCCAAATAGCAGAATATAAATTCTTTTCAGGTGCACATGGAATGTTCTCCAGGATAGATCACATGCTAGGCCATAAAACAAACCTCAACAAAATTAAGAGGATAGAAATTATATCAAGCATTTTTTCCAGCCACAACAGTATGAAACTAGAAATGAATTACAGAAAGAAAAATGGAAAAAGAACAAACATGTGGAGCTAAACAACATGCTACTAAAAAACCAATGGGTCAATAAAGAAATCAAAGACGGAATCAGAAAATACCTCCAGATAAATGAAAATGGAAACACAACACTCTAAGATTGATGGGATGCAGCAAAAGCAGCTCTAAGAGGGAAGTTTACAGTAATACAGGGCTTTCTCAAGAAACAAGAAAAATCTCAAATAAACAGCCTAATCTACCACATAAAAGAATTAGAAAAAGAACAAACAAAGCCCAAAGGCAACAGAAGGAAGGAAATAAAAAGATCCAAGAGAAAATAAATAAAATAGAGATTAAAAATAGAAAAGATTGATGAAACCAAGGGGTGGTTTTTCTGAAAAGATAAACGAAATTGATAAACATTTAGCCAGGCTCACCAAGAAGAAAAGAGAGAGGACCCAAATAAACAAAATAACAAGAAATGAAAGGAGAAATAACAGTCAATATCACAGAAACACAAAAAAATCACAAGAGATTACTATGAACAGTTATGTGCTCCCAAATTGGACAGCCTAGAAGAAATTGACAAATTTCTAGAAATATACAACTTGCCAAGACTGAATAAAGAAGAAACAGATAATTTGAACAGATCAATCACTAGTAGTAAAATTGATTTTGTAACAACAACAACAAAAAACTCCCAGCAAACAAAAGCCTAGGACCAGACGCTTCACAGGGCAATTCTACCAAACATATAAAGAATTGATATTTATCCTTCTCAAACTATTCCAAAAAATTGAAGAGGGTGGAACACTCTATAATACAAGGGAATGCTAGCCACAAAAAAGAATAAAATTCTGCCCTTTGCAACAATGTGGATAGACCTGGAGAATATTACACATAGTGAAATAACTCAGACAGAGAAAGATAAATTACTGTATGATATCACTTATATGTGGAATCTAAAAAATAATACAAATGAATGTACATAGCAAAACAGAAACAGACTCACAGATATAGAAAACAAACCAGTGGTTACCAGTGGGGAGAGGGAAGGGGGGAGGAACAAGTTAAGGGTATGGGATTAAGAGATACAAACTACTGTGTATAAAATTGATAAGCAACTGGGATATATTGTATAGCACAGAGAATTATAGCCATTATCTTGAAACTGCTTTTAATGGAATATAATCTGTGAAAATACTGAAGCACTATGCTGTACACCTGAAACATATAATATTCTAAATCAAATATACTTCAATTAGAAAAAATAAATAAAAGCGGCAATTTCAGATACTTGTATATCTAGAAAGGAAATAAATTAGGTGGTATAACAGAATGACAGTTTCTTGTGATAGGATGGTTGGGGCAGGCCCTCAGAGGATATTCAGTTGTACAGGTAAGAACTGGAACTCTGTGGTTTCTACTGATGCTTCCCTAGTAAACTGGCAAATTCTTCCTTTCCTAGACACACGCATGGGCTTCAAAAATTTACCAATCCTTGACAGATTAATGGTTAGTTTTCATGGCGATATTAGTAACACACATTCCAAAAGTAACATAATTGCATGGTTTGCAGACTCTGTTATTTTGTTTAAAATAATGAATTCCTGAAAAAATCAAATCAGCATAATGTGATAATTACTTTAAATAAGTAAAAAAGAATAGTTAGTATTTATAAGCATTTACTAAATGTCTAGCAGTGGAGTAAACACTCTATGTATTAATTTCATTTTTATAGTGGTTACCAAAATTGGTGCTAACACCAATGTTGTTCATGTTAAAAAAAAAGAAAATTCCAGACCAATATCACTGATGAATATAGATGCAAAAATCCTCAACAAAATACTAGCAAACAGAATCCAACAACACATTGAAAGGATCATACACCATGATCAAGTGGGATTTATCCCAGGGATGCAAGGATTCTTCAGTATACACAAATCAATCAATGTGATACACCAAATATAAACAAACTGAAGAATGAAAACCATATGATCATCTCAAAAGATGCAGAAAAAGCTTTTGACAAAATTCAACACCCATTTATGATAAAAACTCTCCAGAAAGTGGGCATAGACAGAACCTACCTCAACATAATAAAGGCCATATACGACAAACCCACAGCAAACGTCATTCTCAATGGTGAAAAACTGAAAGCATTTCCTCTAAGATCAGGAACAAGACAAGGATGTCCACTCTTGCCACTATTATTCAACATAGTTTTGGAAGTCCTAGCCATGGCAATCAGAGAAGAAAAAAAAAATAGAAGGAATACAAATTGGAAAAGAAGAAGTAAAACTGTCACTGTTTGCAGATGGCATGATGCTATACATAGAGCATCCTAAAGATGTCACCAGAAAACTACTAGAGCTAATCAATGAATTTAGTAAAGTTGCAGGATACAAAATTAATGCACAGAAATCTCTTGCATTCCTATACACTAATGATGAAAAATCTGAAAGAGAAATGAAGGAAACACTCCCATTTACCATTGCAACAAAAAGAATTAAATACCTAGGAATAAACCTACCTAGGGAGACAAAAGACCTGTATGCAGAAAACTGTAAGACACTGATGAAAGAAATTAAAGATGATACCAACAGGTGGAGAGATATACCATGTTCTTGGATTGGAAGAATCAACATTGTGAAAATGACTATACTACCCAAAGCAATCTACAGATTCAATGCAATCCCTATCAAATTACCAATGGCATTTTTTACTGAACTAGAACAAAAAATCTTAAAATGTGTATGGAGACACAAAAGACCCCAAATAGCCAAAGCAATCTTGAGGGAAAAAAACGGAGCTGGAGGAATCAGACTCCCTGACTTCAGACTATACTACAAAGCTACAATAATCAAGACAATATGGTACTGGCACAAAAACAGAAATATAGATCAATGGAACAGGATAGAAAGCCCAGAGATAAACCTATGCGCCTATGGTTAACTAATCTATGACCAAGGAGGCAAGGATATACAATGGAGAAAAGACAGTCTCTTCAATAAGTGGTGCTGGAAAAACTGGACAACTACATGTAAAAGAATGAAATTAGAACACTCCCTAACACCATACACAAAAATAAACTCAAAATGGATTAGAAACCTAAATGTAAGACCGGACACTATAAAACTCTTAGAGGAAAACATAGAAAGAACACTCTTTGACATAAATCACAGCAAGATCTTTTTTGATCCACCTCCTAGAGTAATGGAAATAAAAACAAAAATAAACAGATGGCACCTAATGAAACTTAAAAGCTTTTGCAAAGTAAAGGAAACTACAAACATGACGAAAAGGCAACCCTCAGAATGGGAGAAAATATTTGCAAACAAATCAACGGATAAAGGATTAATCTCCAAAGTATATAAACAGCTCATGCAGCTCAATATTAAAAAAACAAACAACCCAGTCAAAAAATGGGCAGAAGACCTAAATAGATATCTCTCCAAAGAAGATATACAGATGGCCAAGAGGCACATGAAAAGCTACTCAACATCATTAATTATTAGAGAAATGCAAGTCAAAACTACCATGAGGTATCACCTCACACCGGTTAGAATGGGCATCATCAGAAAATCTACAAACAACAAACGCTGGAGAGGGTGTGGAGAAAAGGGAACCCTCTTGCACTGTTGGTGGGAATGTAAATTGATACAGCCACTATGGAGGACAGTATGGAGGTTCCTTAAAAAACTAAAAATAGAATTACTGTATGACCCAGCAATCCCACTACTGGGCATATACCGACAGAAAACCATAATTCAAAAAGACACATGCACCCCAATGTTCATTGCAGCACTTTACATTGCAGCTATTTACAATAGCCAGGTCATGGAAGCAACCTAAATGCCCATCAACAGACGAATGGATAAAGAAGATGTGGTACATATATACAATGGAATATTACTCAGCCATAAAAAGGAACGAAATTGGGTCATTTGTAGAGATGTGGATGGACCTAGAGACTGTCCTACAGAGTGAAGTAAGTCAGAAAGAGAAAAACAAATATCGTATATTAACGCATATATGTGGAACGTAGAAAAATGATACAGATGAACCAGTTTGCAGGGCAGAAATGGAGAGACACATGTAGAGAACAAACGTATGGACACCAAGGGGGGAAAGTGGCGGGGAGTGGGTGGTGGTGTGATGAATTGGGAGATTGGGATTTACATATATACACTAATATGTATAAAATGGATAACTAATAGGAACCTGCTGTATAAAAAAATAAATAAAATTCAAATAAATAAATAAATAAACCCAATATGTTCATGTTAGAGATGAAGCCAGTTAGACCAAGAGAAGAAAATAATTTGCCTCTTGTCACATAGCTAGGAAGTAGAGGAGCTGGGATACAAACCCCACAGTCAGACTACTTTCCATCACACTACTCTGCCTTCACAGAATAGCATCCTATGCATTCAAGACTTTGATGGGATAGTATCAGTTGAGAAATTTTTTGAATATAACGGAAAGTTTTTGAGGGTGGTACTCTCCTTTTTTCAGGGCCAAAGAGAATCTTTAACTTGTCCTTGAGGATTCAAAAGAAAATAAAGATGTAATTTTTTTTACAGAAAAACTACACTGAGGAAAATGTATTATATCCAAGCAATATTTTGTGTAAACAGTTAATAAATCAGAAAAAAAAAGAAAAAGAAAAATGTTAACAGTAATTTAGTAGCAAATGGGGCATTTGATCTGCAGCTCCCAGACGAATTCCCAAACAATGTGAATAATTTATTTTAGGAAGATGAAATGATATGGGTTATGTAATGCTTGATGAGAAATTGCAGTTGTAATTAGGAAAATTGCTTCTACTTAGCAGGGTCACCAGTGAGGAAGCAGCGGTCCCAGGATATCATTTTCCGCCTTGAGAATCTTGGCCGAAGTAGTGCCTGAGTGCTTTCTGCACAGCTGCGATCAAACTAGTGTAGCTGAAGTTAGCTTCATTTCCTGAGACCTGAAAAGGCTTTTGACTCTCTAGCCTCTGTGCTATTTTGTGAGAGGTTGTGCTCCAATCACAGCTCCTCATTTTAGAGCTGCAGTACTAGATTTGCACAGATGCAAGGCTCTCCCAGAACTAGGATAAGCTGTCAAGTTGTATGGCAGCTCAGTTGCTCCTTGGAATTTATGCCCTAAGGGACAAGCACTCCATAGAGCATTTTGAAAGCTGGCAGCTTAGTGTTGGCAGCTGAATTTTGACATTTCAGGCTATTATCAAAACTCTTTCAAACAGCTGAAACTGTAGGTATCTGACAGTTAAGCCTTCTGTGAGGCATGTTTATCTGGCAGGAAGAATGCTATCAGTTACCTTATTATTCTATTATCCTGTACATTTCAGTTGCTTTTTGTTAATCACCTAAAATTAATGCATTGTTAAGATATGTCAAATGACAAGGCAGATAAAGAGCCAGGGTTCAGATTTTAGCCTCAGGACCATGCTGAATTTAAAGATATGGAAAAATTTACCACTGGGCTTGTGAGAAATGCAAAAAGCAATACAAGAATCCACATGTTTGATTGTCTCTGTTAAAGCTCACACTTAGTCCTTCCCCTGTGGACTTAGAAAGAGGTAATGAAAAACCATATTTCTTCCCAAGCTAGAGCTGACCCACTTGGATATGTTGGTATCTGAAAACATATTTTATCCAAATAAGGAGCCAAGGTGATTTTACTTTATTTTATACAATGTGAGCCACTTAATTTTCATTCCATTAAATGCTGAAAAAAAACCCAATATCTGATAGATGAAAAAGGTCAGAGTTAGAAGAGCTATTTGGAAAAGAATAGTATGTCAGAAAAAGAAGAGTTAAGATTATTTTTATTTAGCAAAAGGAAGAATAATAATCCTGTAGCTATGTTTACTTCCTATACAAACTATGTATTTTTCTTAGTGAAGACAAAAATGAAATTGCATTAGTAATGGTAAAAGAATATGGCCCTTTAGTTTCTAGAAAAATTGGTTGAAAACATAATATCTTTATCTCCTTTGGAAAACCACATCTCACTCCCCCCATGCTAACAATCAACTCAACTTAGAGACTTAAGGAACTTAGTCCCAGCCCCAGTATAACCCTCAAGAAAGAATGCAGAAAAGAATGCTACCTTCTGCTTAAATACTGGATAAGCACAAATTGAAATAAGTCATTAAAGTAATTATCCAACCAAATCCCCCTGGTTGCCACAAACTGAATATAAGATTGTAGAAATCTCTGATGTCCTCTCATTCATGACGGAGAGCTGAATTTGATAAAACAGCTTTGAGATGAGTCATGATCATATTCTCCATGCATGTACACAACACCAAACAGTCAGTCCATGCAGTAAATTTAACTTTCTCAAAACAATGCTCAGTGAAAAAAAAAGAAAGAAATATGTTTATCTGGAGTTTTCTCATGAGTTAAGTTTTACAGAGACACAAATTTTAAATTAATCAGTGCCCCAGTCTGATCTGTAGGCTACGTTGTATGGTAGTTTTGTAATGACACTAATAATAAATAACAGCGACAGCATCTAACCCCTAAAAAAATGTGTATGATGTAGTAGGCACGGCTTAAAGTCATACGTGCACACACATACATATACCTCATATATACATATGTGTATATATATACACATACATATACATATGTATACTATTTCATCCTCAAGACATCCTTGATATTGGTAGATGCTATTATTATCCCCTTTTGCAAAGAAGGAAATAGAGGCTCAAAGAGCTTAAACAATTTGTCCAGTGTCACAAAATCGTAAGAGTGGTATTTAAATCTGGACCATCTGACTGTAAAGCCTGTGCTATTTATTTATCACTACATAAATAGTCACCAGAACATTTATATGTTGAGATATATTCATTTGAAGCCTATCTGCAATACAACAATTTCAAAATTCTATATGAGCTCCTTCAAAAATGTGGTCAATATAGTAAAGCATAATAACCACAATAGAAGTGATATTTTCAATGCTTCCATATAAAAATGTCTGGAGGCAGAGCTGGTAATGGAAAAATATTGATTGTGAGTTTAAAAGGTGATGAACTTCAGTATTGATAACAGACAAATTTATATTCCTAAAGTTTTCCTCTCTATTTGCAAACTCCCCTTTCCACATTTGAAAAGCTGGTTTTTAGAAGTGATGACAGAAGTGTTACAGAGTCAGCCCTAGTAACAGCTGTTAGCTCAGATTAGCCCAAGTGAAAATGTCCCTCAGTTTCTGCTGCACATCTGTCATGGTTTTTTTTGTGTGTGCGTGTGGATAGTGGGTTATAGGATGGTGTATGGGATTTTTTCCCTATATTTAAAATATTTTTCTGTATTTTCTTTTTTTATTACTTTGCCTCATTTCCTGGAAGTTTTTCTGTTAATGCATGGTAACCACTTAGCTTCAAGCAGACACCTAGGAGTAAATAAAAATATGAATGCTTCCGTCTATTAAAATAAAGATTCACTTGGATTTCAGAATATCTTGGCATTATTATTTTTATATATGAAAATGATTTTTTCTATATTATCATGCACCTCTGCATCTTAGAGTGCTTAATTATAGCTATTAATTGCAATATTAAGGTAAACTAGGTTTGACAGGTAAGTTCTCTCTTTTTATTAAGACGTCTGTGTACTTTGGTCAGAAAATTTAATGATACTTTCTCATTTATTTTATTAGTAGTTTAAAAACAAAACAAAGAACAATTGGGTGGCAAAAGTGTAAGACCTTTAGATAGCTTAATTTTGTCTTTGCCGAAGGGCTTTTAGTAAACCTATGTATGTATTCATACATAGCTCCTTATTTACATTTCTCACTATCAAGATAGGAAGGCCCTTTATTTGGAATTTCTACTGGAAGAAGTGACTTCAAGAATTATCACCAACAGTCTCCTCTGAATCTCTTAACAGGGCTGCCTTCTTAGGGACAGCTGCAGCCCCCATCCCCCCACACATGAGCTGCCTTGGGTCACGTGGTCAATATAGAGAAGAGAAATAACTACAAGAGAGGTAATATTTTCAATGTTTCACATACAAAAATGTCTGGAGGCAGAGCCGGTAATGGAAAAATATTGATTTGTGATGAGCTGAAGTTCATCAGGACTGATAATAGCCGCCTTTACACCTCAAGAGCTCTACAAAGTCTGGCTTCTGGCCAATTCTGGCTCCATCTAGGAGGCAGCCATGAGAAATAGAAAGGCCATGTGTTTATACTCAGGCTCTAAAAGTTCTCAAATTCCATTCCAGATGGCACCAGAGATTTGAAATTTGTTTCTGCAACATCTGAGCCTCAGTCTCCTTATCATTAAATTGGGAGTAAATGTATATTTTTAAATTTTTTCCAAGGACTAAAATGAAGTGAAAAGACTAAAATGAGATGAAACTTTCTGGGTCTCTCAGTAAATGTTTCTGGGTCTCTCAATAAATATGTCTATTTCCAGTTTGCTAGAAGTCTGACAACAGTTTCCGTTTTTGGAATAATGATAAAAATAAGAAAGATATTGATGAAGATATATTTTTATTGGGTCAAGTAATATTTACAATAGTCAGGACTCTTCCTTCTGGAATTTATGATACTTTCCATCAGTGTTTTTCAAAGTGTGCTTCCATGGACCACCCGCATCAGAATCACTTGGAGTGCTTAGCAAAAAGTCAGGTTACCAATCTCTACACTGGACTTACTGAATCATGATTCCTGGGGAAGGTGCTTGGATGAATATGTATTTAACAACATCACCAGAGGAATTTTTTTCCCCTACACTAAAGTTTCAGAAGCATTGCCTATTTGTGTGTGTGTATCTTTATATTTTATGCATCATAAATCGTGACACATGCTGTCATCCTACTCATAGAAACCTTGTTAGATATAAAGAACAAGAATAAGTAACATCTCCTTTGTATTGATGAGAAAACTGAGATCTAGAGAAGTTAAGTTTCTCACCCAAGGTTACAAAGACAATAAGAGGCAGAATTTAGATCTATATTAAGGGTTTCTAGTCCAGACTATATCTATTTAGACTATATCTCACCGATTCTCCTACATGAAAGGATGCTAGATGCACATGGTTTGGGGCTGCAGGTAAGTCTTTCTACTCTACAATATTTTATTCTATAGGCAATGGAGATATATTAAAGATTTTTAAGTATTAGAATAACTTAATCAGATCTGTGTTCTAAGAGGCAGCCTAGAAAATTTGGAGAGAGGAGAAACTGAGACCAGGAAGTCAATTGGGAGACTGATGTTCTTTCTACCACATCAGCAATATATGCTAGGTTATTTATGCCAAAATTCTCAAGTTGCATCCCAGAAGGCGCTGGAAATTAAATATTTTTGGAACAAGATATAGTTGTGAAACCCAGAACATGGTTCTCGATGGTTGTCATTAATCACATTAGTATGGCTGGCTCCTCTAAGTTGTGAGCTCTATGAAAATAGAGCCATGTTTCATTCATCTTTGTATGCTCAGAATCTAGTTTAGTGTTAGCCATTTGGTTTCATTAAATATGTTTGTTGTTTGTTTAATAAACTTGAGTGAAAGACAGTAAAAACTTTTTTTATGTTGGCAAATGTAATTTATTATTCACATACGTAGCCCATCTTGTATAAACTCAATATATGCCAACATAGAGATTTAGTTACATTTACTCATTTGATCATCACAATTGCCCCATTTTAATAACCCCTATTTTGCACATGAGAAACACAGAGTGGTTAAGTAATTTACCCAAGTTAGTCACGTGTCTAAGCTCTAACCCTAGTGGAATTGGTATTTGAATTAGGTAGCCTGGTTCCAAAGCCTTGTTATGTTACATTATGTACATAAATTTATCATTATATTTCAATTGCTTATTGTTTTTAACATTATTTCATATTGGTATAAATTGGAGTTTAATAGGTGTACCATATGCCGTGTACAAACATGTAAAATATCAGTGGCTTGACCCAATAAAAGTATACTTCATACTCAAAGTTTAATGTGGCTTAGATGACATTCCTGTGTGGCTCTCATCCAAAAGATGACTCAGTGACCTGGGCTGCTTTCATCTCGTAACTATGCCAGCTGGAACAGGTGTCCTCCAGGGTTGAGCAGGCAGGGGAAGAGAAAGGAAGGAGACATATCAGCTCTTAATTGTCTTGGTCTGTAAGGTCACATGTCACATCTGCGCATATTTCATTGGGTAGCACCATTCACACAGCCCAAGTTAACTGAAAGAAAGGCTGGGAAATGTAAATGTGTCTGGAACCTGGAATGTAGAAAAAATATTATAAAACAAATGATGCTTCTATTCCCCCTATCATTCAGGAAATTACAAAGGTTTTAGGAGCTCTGTGCTAGGAAGTCAGCATAGAGACTGAATTTACATTTCTTATTAAGTCATACAAAGTGACTTAATATACATGGTATAATATAGGTAAGGGGAGGAGGGTGGGCAGTAGTGTGCTGGAAATATTTAACACCCAGCTTGCTGAAAAAAGGTATGCCAATGTGTATATACATTAGCTTATTATCAATTTTTCTGATATAAAGGTTGGGTAGCACTCTCTTTATAAGCAATAAAATAAAGTATAAAATCCTCTTCATTATTCAGAATGCTTTCATTGATTTCTGCCACACATTTTTGTCCCTAGTCAACTATGATTGCAGTTGATGAGCAGGTACAGTTATGACATGAATGTCATGTTACAACATGAATATAGTGAAAAAACAAAAATGTATTTTGAAACTTCATTTATTTCTCAGTGATGTAAGTTACATTTTTGCTGACTCAGGTAACAGTTTTCAAATACTAGAAGAACATTTTGAGTTTTCACAATGTGACAGCTACAGACATGACACACTTTTAATTCTAATCAACACTACTGACAGCTCCTCCGTCACTTTCTTAAGTCTTGACAATCATCAAAACAATAAATTAAGCCCTGATTTGTAGCAATTTGCTGATTTCCATGCTGTAAATACTATCACCATGGCAGATTCCAGGCCTCCAATGTGATATCATCGAATGTGGAGTTGGGAAGGGACGCTCAGTAGCTCACCATTATATAGTGTTCCCATGATAATCATAGACGTAAACAACCTTGAGAGCATAAATAACAGTAAGGTGTAATAAAATCATAAGAAAGTGATGATTTTACTTATTTTTACTACCTTTGTTTTTAATATCTATTTGATTGCAGTTTAGGTAATTTAATTTTAAATAGTGGTTGTATTTAACAACTGGCCTGCAAAATTCCTGAAAAACCGATGGCTTTCATGAGCTGCTATAAACCAGCTCTAGCCTACCACTGAGGGTGGGGATAAGACCTCTTATTCCCAGATATAAACTTCACACTTTTGATGTGACCATAACTGCATTTCTTTGAGTTTTGAAGGCTTTTAGATCTCCAACAATCCTTTCTGGATTGTTGTAAATGAGATTATAACTTCATCAGGCATTGTCCACATTATTCTAATATCTGTAGCTCCAGCAGCTCCTAGCACAATAGTATAGTTAATACATATCCTAGGCACTAAGAAAATCCTTACTGAACAGAATAAAAATTGCACAGACATCTAAAATAAATTATACCTTAAACCTATCAATGAACAACTTTATTATTTTAGCAGGGGTTCAATGGTAGTCAGAGGGTGGTAATGGGGTAGGTAGGAGGAAGCAGAGCATGGCACCCTGAGGGAGACAAGCTTCCACTTCAGTCTCATTAAGTGGTGATAATAATAGAGACCCTCACACAGATTTAGGATTCAGTGTCCCAATTATGGCTGCTGAATCTTGCTTCCTTCCTTCCTTTCTTCCACAATATTTTATTGAGTACATACTGTGATCTAGACTGTTCTAGGTATCAGGGATATAGCAGCAAAAAACACAAGCCTGTTCCTTCACAGTGCTTACATTCTATTAAAGAAAGGCAATTAACAAGTAAATAGTACGTATACAGTGGGTCAGATAGTGTTAAGCACTGTGGAGAAAGAGAAAGTAGGAAAGGGGCTTAGGATGAGCGAGGTTGGTGGTGGAGTTTTGCTATTTCATATAGACTGATCCAGAAGGACCTGTCTAATAAGTTGACATTTGAGCAGAGGCCTGAAGGAAATGAAGAAAACAGCTATGCAGATACCTGGGGAAAGAGCCTCCCAGGAACATGAAACAAGTGCAGGGGTCCCAAGATGGGAGCATACTTGGTGTACTTGGAAGAGACATGACGATGCTACTATGGCCGGAATGGAGTTGGCAAGAAGAGAACGGTGGGACCAGAGGTCAGAGAGTTAACAAAGGGGGAAGGCAGAGGGCAGATGTATAAGTTGACCTGTGAGTCACCTTGATGTCCATCAGGCTGGGCCCCAGGACCCTCCTAGGCTATCCCTGGGTCCCTTGTTGGTTCCAAGTCCCTGCCCTCTTATTCATCTCCCACACTCCTCTGAACATCAGATTTGGCAGAATCTTCATACCTGTATTTCTGTCTGTGTACTTATGTGGTCACACTCTCTAGGTCCTGACAATCTTGGTCTAATACCTTTCAGAAGCCTGCCCTGTTAGCAGGTAGAGTGTCTCCCTTCATAACTCTCCACAGAAATGCCCATTGTCTCCCATAATATGCCATATAGCTTGTCTGCTTTGTCTATTCACTTGGTTACTAAATTGTCCTAGTATCTCCCTTCCTTGTTTAAATTGCAAATGATGAAACCCAATCGCTGGCTCAAAGGAAACAGGAATTTCATTGGTTCACAGGACAATACAAGTTTCAGGTGTGTTTGATCCAGGGCTCAAATGATAACAGCAAGATCTGCTTGTTCTCCAACTCTTGCTTCACCTCAAAACTGGCTTCACTTTTAAGCTCCACATGGTGGTCAGTGGCAACTCCAGACCTAAGCTTTTCCAGGTTCAAATCTAACAGAAAAAGAGCCTCTCTCTCTCTCAAGTGTCTCAGAATGTCTCCTTAAATCTTAATAATTTGATTATCCATCTCTGAAGTAACCACTGGAGATGGGAAAATGTGAAGCCCTGATTGGTTTGGCCTGGGTCAAATTCCTTTCCCTGAGGCAGAGGTAGATCATTAAGTCCTTCCAAACCACATGGACTAAAAGTGAGAGAGAAAAGTATTTCCCAGAGGAAAACTGGGGTACAGTTACCAGAAGGAGAGTGAATTGATTTGGGGTAGCAAAATGATTAGATGTTCACTATACTTGCATCTTATTCT
This sequence comes from Balaenoptera physalus, assembly GCF_965194825.1. Taxonomy (NCBI): domain Eukaryota; kingdom Metazoa; phylum Chordata; class Mammalia; order Artiodactyla; family Balaenopteridae; genus Balaenoptera; species Balaenoptera physalus. The sequence goes on along the minus strand of NC_138890.1, from coordinate 93,904,642 downwards.
CCTATTGTGCTCACCACACCAATTCATCTCGAAGTAGGTCCTTACATTTTAGGCTATGGCCTACAGTCTCCACCTATTTTATTTTGTTTATCCATTATGGGCTTCACACTTTAGGGCAGGCTATGGTTCACAGATTGTAAGCCTGGACTAACATCATCAATATCACCTGGGAACTTGTTAGGGTTGCAAATTCTTGGGCCCCACTTCAGATCTACCAAATCAGAAACTCTGGGGGTGGGGCCAGCAATCTGTGGTTGAACACGCCCTCCAGGGGATTCTGATTTGTGCTAGAGTGTGGAACTTCAGCTTGGAGCTGTGTCTCTGGGTACGTCTTTGTTATACACTGTTTTAGGACTATACTGGTCAAACGAGAGGGGTAAGTCTTGGCAAGCACTCTGTTCATCCTCAGGCAAGCAAGTCTTGTAAGCGCGTGGACCTGTGTGTTCTGTTTCCTCCCTGCCTATTCCGTACTGCCCTAGGCCTGCATTTCTTTTTATTTCCCTAGAGATCACTGGACTCCGTGGGAACACTTTTGGCAAGATTCCTTAGGGGTGATGCCCAGTGGCCCACCTGGTTCTGAGAATAACGCTTATCTCTATGAGCCTACACTAGATTTGTAGCATTTTTATTTCTCTAATGATTATTTTTCACTATAATATTTTTTTAGGTTTTTTTTCTTTCTTTAGTGGTTGTTCTAGAGTTTGCCATATACATCTTAAGAGTCAGCTTTGGATTTATATTAGCTTAATTCCAGTGACAAATAGGAACATTACTCTGTATAACTCTTCCCTTCTCCCCCTTTTGTGGTATTGTTATTAGACATATTTATTAATGTCACAGACTCAGTGATACTTTACCATCTGTGGTCACTTCCTAAGGTATACAACTTTGTTCATATCCACCTCCTTTTGCTGTTATCAGCAAATATATTACACATACATTACACTTCTATATGTGTAGGCCCAACATTACACTATATACATGTTATTTTATACAATTGATTTTTAAAATCAGAAATGAGAAAAATGTGCATTTATACAGTTTATTCTGTTATTACCTTTAACTGTGGTTTTCTTTCTTTTTTTTTGTTTTTTTGTCTGTGTGGATTTGAATTACTGTCCTAGGTTACTAGCTTTCAGCTTGAAGAACTTTGTTTAGTATTTCTTGCAAAATGGGTCTGCTAACAATACATTTTCTGTTTTTGTTTTTCTGGGGAAGTCTTTATTTTGCCTTCAGTTTTGAAAAATACCTTTGCTGGATATAGAGTTCTTGGTTGACTGTTTTTTATTTTTCTTTAAGCACTTTGAATATATTGTCCCACTGCTTTCTAGTTTACATTATTTCTTCTGAAGTCAGCTGCTAATGTTATTGAGGTTCCCTTGTAAAGGATAGCCAGCCATTTTATTCTTGCTGCTTTTAATATTTTCTCCTTGTCTTTGGCTGTTAGCATTTTACTATCCTGTGTCTATTTATGGATCTCTTTGCATTTATTCTCCTTGGAATTCATTGAGCTTCTTGGATGTGTAGGTTATTGATTTTCAATAAATTTGGGAATCTTTCAGCCATTTTTCTTTGAATATTTTTTCTGTTCCTTTCTCTCCCTCTTCTCTTTCTGGTATTCCCATTATGCATATATTAGTACTTTTGATGATATGCAACATTTCTTGAGGCTCTGTTCATTTTTCTTCATTCTTTTTTTTCTCTCCGTTCTTTGACTTGCATAGTCTCTATTGATCTTGAAGTTTACTAATTCATTCTTCTGCCAGTTCAAATCTATTGTATCTATAGTGAAATTTTTATTTCAGTGATTTTACTTTTCAACTCCAGAATTTCCATTTGGTTCTTTTTTATAATTTCTATCTCTACTGATATTCTCTATCATTGCAACCTTCCTTTACTTCTTTCATCATACTTTCCTTTAGTTTTGTGAACATATTTATAATGGCCATTTTGAGATCTTTTTCTGCTAAACCTGTCCTCTAGTTGCTCTCGCGGGCAGTTTGTGTTGTCTGCTTTTTTTTCGCCTGTGTATGGACCATTCTCTCCTATTTATTTGCATGTCTGATAATTTTTTGTTGAGGGAGGCAACTGGACATTTTAGATAATATATTGAAGCAACTCTGGGTACTGCTTCCACCCCAGGGCTTGTTATTCTCATTTACTTGTTTATTTTTTTAGTGGCTGGCTCCTATTATTTTAGTGAAGTGTATTTCCTCCCCACAGTATTAAGTCTCTTATGTTGCTTCTCAGGAAGGTATAGCTTTGGGTATCACTCTGGGATGACAGTGGTATTGGTAGGGGTCTCTGGAAAGAGACTCGATCTCACCCAGCTGTTTAACTCCACTAATTGCCTGCTGATTGTGCTATTGTTTTCAGCAGTAACCTGGGGATCTAAATTGTTCTACAAACTAATCAAATTGTGACTCCTTTGGTGGAATAGTTTCTGAGGTACATATTCTGACCCCCTGTGGTCTTATTCCCCTGGTTTTTGCCTGTAAACTAGCTGGCCTTCAGTCTAGGATGTATCTTCATTAAATCCACAAATCTCCTCTCAATTGCCTTTCACCAAAACCTCCACTATTCTTGAGAGAGCCGTCAGAGTTGAATTTCTCCATACTCCATTGCAAATGAAGTCAATTCCTTTGGGAAGAGATTAGGAGCTATCTGTTTTACAGTCTGCTTCTCCTTCCAGGCAAAAAATCTCTGAACTCGGGCTCTAGAGCTGGGGGTGGGTGTAATAGCAAGCTTCTTTCTGTGTGACACCCTGTTCTAGGAGTTCAGTGCTCAGTGGAGGATAGAGGCAGCAGTCTGATGTCCTCTGGGCTTGCCTTTTCTGGCATGGAACCACTGTCTCTTGAGCCAAGGCAAGAGCAACCAGGACTCCCTTAATCTTGGCCTGCAGCACCCAAGGTACAGCCTCTGTTCCACAAGTAGGGACCGGTGGAAGAAGGGAACCTCCATCTCTCGACCACATTCATCTGGGACATAGCCTCAGCGACAAGTGGCTGGGGCAAGATGAGAAATGCTGAAGTCCTATTCCTCCAGGGATGAAAGCCCTCTGACCGGGAGCTGGGGGGAAAGGGAGCCCTGTGCTGTAGGCTGTAGCCATCTGGAGTGGAATCTCCACCTTATTGAGCTGAGAGTTAGGAGGGAGGGAGAGGGCTTTGTTCAATTTCCACAGATTCTCACCTTTCTTACCAAATCTTCACAGATTTTCTTGAGTAGATATTTCATTTGCTGTTTGTTCTTAGGACAATTTCCAGAGACTTTAAAGTATTTTTTAAAAATAAGTTTCACCAGTTTCACTGGGAAGTGGGTTAGCAGAGCTCCTCACTCTGCTATGCCAGAAGTTGATCTCCCCAACACTAGATTTGAGTTGATAACAATTATTGTCTTAAATCCTGCTTAAAGTTAATTGTGCACTTGGATACCTTGGGGTCTATCTGGGTCTGTCTGGGAGAGTCCCCCAAGTTCTGGGTCCAGATGCTGAGCCTCATGCCAGGCCTGACATTACCTGACAGTCCTGACTTCACCACAAGTTCCATGTAGCTATGACTGTTTTCCAATGTCACGAGCCCCATAGCAGCAACTATGATGGGAAATGATGCCAGCAGGGAGAAGAGAGGGCATGAGAGTAAACTGCCATTTACGATTTGGTACAGCATCAGTCCAAGTCTTGTCACTTAAAATTACCATGGATGCCACCTCTCCAGCGTGTGCACTGACTTCTTATTCAAGGTGCCTGTTTCCTTGCTCTTACTTTCCAGTAGCTGTGCAGAATTTTCTCTTCTTTTGATTAGTTTTTTAACCTGCTATTCAAGAATGCCTGCCTAGGATCATGACTATCCTGGAAAGAATATTGACCTCAAAATCATGCAAAGAACAGCCTGTAAGACATGAGTCTCCCAGAGGTACGACCCTCAGAATGCCTTGGGGTGTGTTGTAGGCCTGACTGAATGGTCATTTGCTCATGTGATTGGAGGTAGCCCCTGTGTATTTATTCAGCCAACATACATTGCACAACCAGAGACCCCCAGACACTCTGCTGGGACCGAGGACAGTGGGGAAATAGTCATAGTTTCTACAAGGAGTTTATCGTCTAGGGGAAGAAACAAAAAGAAAGCAACAATTACAATGTCATATGACACTGTGACAGGGAGGGAAAGCACAGGTTGCCTGTTTCGGCCTCTGCTCCCTCATGCTGGCATCCAAAAAGCAACGCTGAGGCTCCCTAGTGGGGAATGGGAAGGAGGTTATGTATAGATCCTTGTTTTCTTGGCTTTCTTTAAAGTTGAGAAGGGAGAAGAGAACTGAAAAGTGTACAAGAAGGTGCCCAGGCACACTTGCTTTCTCTTGGCTTTTTCAATGAAAGCAGAAAAGGAGAAGAAAGGTTTTTATCATCACCAGGGGAAGCACTGGGGCTCACAGCAGGACAATGACTGTCACCTAGCAAGGGGGAGTTTGCAGCCCAGGAAGACCTTCTGCTCGGCCAGTCCAGGCAGGGAGCCGAGAGCCTTGGCACAGGCTCTGCTCGGCAGCACAGGGGTGACTGAAGACTGAGTAGCTTTCGCTGTCTGAGAAGTTTGAATGACAGAACCCCTTAAGGTGTGAAGAGAGGATGATTCCTTGTCTTGGAGGACTACAAAGGAGACTAGATTGGCCTGTTAATGCTCAAGACTGGAAGACAGTCTCCCTGTGGGGCTGCAATGCCTGATGTTATCTCACTAGGAGGAAGGAAACAGTGCACTTCCCTATGTAATGAACTGGGATTTACTCTTTACCCCCATCAAGCATTATATTGCATTGAATTTGAGCAACCACAGTATTGAGCTGTCAAGGAGGGGCCAACTCTGTAGGTTTATTTAGAAGGAGACAGAAATGACAATGATTATAGAACAGATGAGAAGCAAGTCCTCAGAAGTTAGCAGAGGCAAGGAAAATGAGCGGTGGTCATACTCTGGGCCAGAGAAGCAAGCCAGGTACAACCAGGTATGAGTTGGTCTGGGCCCTCATGGAACAGGGTCAGAAGCATGGGGGCCCAGACCAACCCATACCTGGCTGTACCTGGCTTGCTTCTCTGGCCCAGCGTGGCTCTGCCTGGCAGCTGGGGGAGAGATGGGCGGGGTATGGGATATGAATGGAATTTCTCAACCTTTTCTCCCCTGGTTTCTATCTGCTTTAGGAGGAATTCCAATTTTATGTCTGGTACACTTCACACAGTAGGTTTGTTGCAGTGAGTTCAATGTTGGTTTTGCACTGTGCATAAATGGGGATGCTTGGGGTTTCCAGAATTGGTGGTCAACTATAGGAGACAGGACCTCACTAGTACTTATCCCAGCTTTTGAAATAAATTCCTTACTGTTCTTCTTTTCTTCATTCTCATCCCCTGAGCTCTCTCCTCTACAATGTTGCCAGAGTGATGTTTCAGGAATGCAGACTGACTGTGTCCCTCCCCTGCTCAAAGCCCAGTTCCTGTAGAATAAAGTTCCTTACATGGGACATAAATGTTTCCTTAACCTGACGTCTACCTGGGTTCCTAACTACTGACAAGCCACCATCCCTGTGATGCACACACATTATATATTCTGGCAATAGCAAACTGCATGCACGCAGCGTTCTGCTTCCAGCTCCTTTACCTTTGCTTATACTTATATTTTTTGCTTGTAATACCCACCCTTTAGTTCACCTCCCCTCCTTTTTTTTTGTCAGACTTTCTTAAGAAAGTCTTCTCATCCATTTTGAAGTGGGTTAGATTCTGTTCTTCTGAGGACCCTGCACTTATCTCTAACTTGTACTCACCATATTGTACTGCATGTGTAATTCTCTCTATTACTTACCTGTGAGCTCCTCCTTGCTGTGTCTTATTTATATCTGTATCAACCAGGGCAGAGCATATGCCTAGGACATAGTTGGTACCGTAAAAATAGTTAGTTGCATAAATGACTCAAATGACCCTTAACTGCCTCCTGAATAACTAATTCTAGATAGTATCTGTTGGATTCTGACTGGAGTCTGGAAGCAATAGGGGCCTTCATTTCATCGCTGAACTTAGAAATGTAGCAACCCACATCCTGCTAGGCTGGATGCACCTGAAAGCCTCAGGAAATCTTGTCACTGTGCATTTTATTATGTGACTACAACTTGAGCTGAATAGAGAGAAATGAATCCTGGCCAGCACCAAGCATTGTGCCAGGAATAGAACAGTGGGGCCATTGCACTCAGTGAAACTAAAGGTTACCATGGTGTCGTCAGGGAGTGTTCTTGAACTGTAGCTGGACCATATGCCTCATTCCACCCTGGCCACTGCTCTGTGTCACTGAATGGAGAAGCTGAGGGCTCTCTGTATCCACAGAGGAATGCAGCATACCCCTTATCTCCTAAACCTATCCCTGAGAAAGTTACTTAGCCTTGAGTAACAGTGTCAAGCAGAACAGTGAATGTGATCTCAGCCCCTCCTGGGTGCTCAGTAAACGTCATCTGATATGGAGTGCCCCAGCCAGGTGACACAACGAAATCTGAAAACACCTCAGCTGGTCTTCACCATCATGCCCCTTATGCACAGCACACCCTCCTTGTCCCACTTCCAATTATGACTTCCTTTTCTTCCTCTAAACTGAGGCTGACGTCACTGAGTGGTAGGTCAAAGGTGTCAACTAAATAATAAGCTGTGTTCCTGTTTAAGTGTGTGATGTTAGGTTTTCCACATGAGGGGAGGATGAGGGTCAGTAGCACTGCCATAGACGTAAGAGAACTCAGTGTGCTTCCCAGATCTGACTGCCTCTCATGCTGCTGCAGGTGGAGGGTTTGCCATTTCCTTTCCTGCTCAGTGTGAGATATTTTTTACCTTCATCCAAATGAGAATTTATATGGAATTTTAAAAACCCACAAAAACAAAACCTTTGTTTTGAATGGAAAGCTATGGGAATAAAGATGATCTCACAATCTGCAATAAAAAGGTCATCTCTTGATCTTGGATGTTTCCCAGCTCAGCACATTCAGGATGGCAGTAGAAAACCCAGAGTGCCTGCAGCCTCCACACTGCGATTTAGCGAGGAGAATGAGTATTTTTGTCAGAGGAACTGGTTCTCTGCTTAGCCTCAATATTTCATAAAAAGCTCATGGCAGCAAAATTTTCATTTGGCAGCATCTGCTGTGCTATCGTCTTGATATCTTCACTTTAAGTAACACTGACACTTGAAGGTCAAATGAAAGTCAAATTGACATGCTGAATATTCAGTTATCAACTTCTGTTAGTCCTATGCATTTTTATATATATATATATATGTGTATATATATATATATATATATACATATATATATATATATACATATATATATATAGACATATATAAATATACTCAGCAATGTTTTTGGGAAAAGGAAGTTAGGAATCCTGGAATCATAGGGCAAATAAAAAGTTCAAATTTTAAGATATGCATCACATGGTAGGAAATGAATCACTCGAATGAATATTGTACTTGATTCTGACACTGTTGATCTTGGACAAGTCATTTAAACTGTAGGTGTCAGTTTCCCCAACTGTCAGGAGAATGAACTACATAACTGTCATAGTCTTTACTCTTATTCCTATTTTAAGTGATACGTTTTCTGGATACCATTAGAAAGAACGTCCAAAATGTTGCAAAATATTGAAACATACTGGGGGAAAAGGATGTGAGGTTTTTTTGTTTGTTTGTTTGTTTGTTTTTTTCCTGAGCACTTAAATAATAGAATAGGCAGCAGTTTCCTAAGTGATGGATTTAATGGAATGGAAATCACAATGAGACTTATAAGGCTGGGAAACGAGCCTGAAATGTTCAGGGACTAGACTAAAAGAAACTTGGCCTGTTTGCATTTTCAGTGGAAAACATAGGATGCTGTGGCAATAAAGGGCCTTCACTGGAACTGTTTTAGAGTTTATGAGATTACGTGTGGCCTGTGTAACCTAGTGGACAGAGAGTAGGATGTCAAGTACACTGTGCCTTTATCAGTGGCCAAGCCGGAAATGACTGAGAAACATCTACTTCTGTGCAGTCTTGGAAAGTTAGGTATTCTATTTGAGGATAACGTAAGCATTTGTTTCTGGAATTCTGCCCAGTAACTCAGAACACACAAAAAGGTCTTAGGGTAATTCGATCAGTGTTCTTGTAAAGGAACACCAAAGCCACAGATTCTGTTACTGGCAAGACAGAAAATGCATTATAAGGAAAGACAACGTGTTTCATGGCATGATGGCTTGGCCTGGAAGGGCTCAGGAGAGTTAACTGACAGCAATTAGGAGCAATGATGAATGCTAACCTAAACTTCTGGGAATGCTGCTGAAATGTACTCTTCAGGGTGGGTTGGTGGTTGCAACTTTGCTTTTTGTTTTGCTGCTGCAGCCTGATGCAGTTTTGGTCAAGGTCCTTGTCAGTCTCTATTGGCCCTGTTTTTGAGCACTGATATAAAAGGACATCCTTAGAAACAATTTTTTCACCACTTGGTCATCTCACACACTATCCACAGTAGTACTTCCAAAGGTATATTCACCCTTCTGTCATTACTGTTTTTGGATAGTCACAGAAAATGTGGCCATAATCATTCTTCCATAAACTGGTCTGTTGTTTAGCTTCTTGGATGTAATATTGGTACCCACTGTGAAAATGATGGGCCAATACCTTTGTGTCTATGGGCCTTGCCCTCTTTGGCCTGGGGATGGGAGGAGTGTAAGGACTGGGGGATATTAAAAGCAAATTCTAGATAACCTCCTGTGAGCTCCCTTTGTTTACATTGGTCATATTGGATGGCTTTGGGGAATATTATTGGGGATGTGGGGAGTAGTTTTCTGATTGGCAGAATTCAATCAACTAAGTAGGGCCACTCTTAGTTCCAGTTTCTCAGGCTGAAGGGGGTTAATTAGGTTGGGTGGGCAATGAGAGCCTTGGGGAGGGAGTGGGAGACACCTACTTGATATCAGTTTAAGCCTTTTTCTTTGGATGCTTTTGTTACTGTTGAGAAGTCAGGGGGACATTCTGTAGTTCCAGGACTGGAGAACTATGACTCATGAACAAAATATGTCCTGCTGCCTGTTTTTATAAATAAAGTTTACTGGAACACAGCCATGGTCATTTATTTACACGTTGTCTGTGGATGTTTTTGCACGAAAACAGCAGAGTTGAATAATTGAAGCAGAGACTGTGAGACCTGTGAAGCCTAAGATATTTGCTATTTGGTCTGATACAGAAAAAATATTTGCTTAATTCTGCTATATTCTTTGCAGGTTATCTGCTCTTTGGTGTTGTGTAGTTGCTAAAATGAGTTTAGGTGTGAATTATTTTTCCTGCTTTAGATTTGTGGTACTTTAACCAATTCTTAGCCGTAAACTCTTTGGAAATTGTCCCTCCCCATCTCTTCTCTGCCCTTGAAAATCTGATTAAATTTATGTTAGAATTTCTCATTCTTTTCTTCATTTATTTTAACTCTCATATTTTCCACCTCTTAGATCTTCATGCTGTATTCTGGATAATTCTCCAGATCTCTGATTCATTAATTCGGCAGTTGTGTCTAATCAGCTGTTAAACCTATCATTGGGTTTTTAATTTCATTTTTTTTTTTAAGATTTAAAAGTCTCATTTACTTCTTTTTCAAATATGCCCAGACATCTTATTCATATTTTATATCTCCTCTTTTATTTCTTTAAATATATCAAGCATACTTAGTTTAAATTCTCTGCTGCTAATTCTAGTGTATGAAGATACTGTAGGTCTGATTCTGCTGGGTTTTTTGTTTTTTTTTTGTTTTTAATTTATTTTTGGCTGAGTTGGGTCTTCATTGCTGAATGCGGGCTTCCTCTAGTTGCGGTGAGCAGGGTCTACTCTTCATTGCGGTGCGCAGGCTTCTCATTGCAGTGGCTTCTCTTGTTGCGGAGCATGGGCTCTAGGCACGCGGGCTTCAGTAGTTGTGGCACGTGGGCTCAGTAGTTGTAGCTCGTGGGCTCTAGAGCGCAGGTTCAGTAGTTGTGGCACACGGGCTTAGTTGCTCTGCGGCATGTGGGATCTTCCAGGACCAGGGTTCGAACCCATGTCCCCTGCATTGGCAGGCGAATTCTTAACCACTGCACCACCAGGGAAGTCCCTGCTGTTTTATTCTCACTGGCTTGCAAGCTGTTGTTTACTTGTGAGTTTTGTGATTGTTTCTAATGTTGAGCTCAGGTTTCTTGGATCTTTTCTGTGGAAATTCTTCAAGCATTCTTATTTGTTGTTCAGAATATATAACATACCATCCTGCCGGAGAGGTTTTCTAAGCCATTTTATCCATACCAGCTATACCAGAGATTTCCAAATGTTGCAGGTTGTTAAGCACTTGCCTGGACCATTAATAAAGGTAATTCTTTGATGTTAAATTGCCTACCATTTCCTGGACTCTCTTCTTGCTTTTGATTTGATCCTTGAAGAGAGTAAAGTGAATCTTAATTTCTCACTGGGATCCACAGTGATATGATACAAACTAAGAACCATTTCATATCTTGAAGTCCTGTTTGGTTGTTTTTCAAACCTGCCTGTCATTAACTCTACTTCCGTGAAAATTACCCTGCTCTCTAGAGCAAATGACATTTGGTATACCATCTCCTATTTCACCTTGTTCATGAAATCTACACTTTATTAAGTTGTTCCTAATATATCAATTCTTTGACCTCAATGAGACATCTACTCTGTTTATCATCTACTTTCAGTGTTTCAAATATTTCCTATTTTTTCTCATACAGATCATATTTTATAATTCAAGACTTCAAATACTGCTTTACTAATTCCCTTAGCTGACTTGCCATATACTCTTCCTATTCTTACTTGGTAAAATTCCTGTCCTGGATGAAACAAAATGTCCATTTTCTCTATGCCATACCTGAGCTGATGAGTATTCTTGAAGAAATATCATAATTTTCACTTTGGTAATGATTGACTAGATTATTTGGACTAATTTCTCCTGCTGAAAATATTTTGAAATGCTAATATAATATTTAAAATGTCTTTTTTAAAACATTGAAGAATTTTTAAGATATTAAGGAATTACCAGACTGAAATTTAAGAAAAACTGGAGACTCAAAGAAGTAACCTGAACATTGAAGCCAGTTGGCCCAGAAGCATTATCTAACACTGGAAAAATTGCGCTTGTTTTTGGTAGCCTCATAGGGTAAGGAATCATAATTTAAGGCCTAGGGCCAATGTAGATGGGCGATCTAATAAGAGATTCTCCTCAAGGTAAGCCATAATCACAAAGGGATAGGCTCTCAGGGTGAATGAGAAAGAAACTTCTGGAAAGGTTATTTGGGAACTATGCACAGAAGAGGGAAAAAGGAAAGAAAAACTGCTTTTTGAAAAGTTGTGGCCACAGGCCAAACTGTGTGCAGATTTGCAGACTAAGTTCACATATCCTGAAGGGATCCAAGGAAACCTCAAGACAAAAATTGTTTTAAGTTGGTTCTAGACTGGTAGTGCCCTTGGTTTCCAGGCAGAAGTAAATTCAGATCCCTTTGGAGGTAGATAACTTGATGCTAAGCTTCAAGGAATCCCCACAAATAATTTTCAGGGAAAATGAAAATTATATAATCAAAAATAAAATCAATCACACAATGCAACAGAATATCATGAAGAGGGAAAATTAGGAATAGCAGATTGAAGAAACAGGTCTACAGAGACTTCACAATTTGGATTCACTGGACATAAATTGTAAATGTTTTTGCCTACTCTATAAAGAAATAAGTGGCAAACCCAGGAAATTCTAGAATTTGACCTAACAGATGAAAAAGAGCCAAGTAAGACTTCTAGAAATGAAAAACAAAATGTAACCCCAATTAAACTCAATGTCTGGATTTAATAGAAAATTACCCACAGAACTAATGGGAAGGTGAATAGAAATATAGATGAGAAAAAATATACAGAATAAATTATAAAGAGACAAGAGTATAAAAATAGGGTTAACAGTCATAGAGGGAAGTATGCATTTAATTTGAGGAGATAGAGAATAGGAGCAGAGGCCATAGTTGAAGAAATGATGACTGAGAATTTTGCAGAACTGATGAAATATACCAATCCAAAGATTCAAAAACTAATAAAATCTTAAGCAGAGTAAATATGACTTCATATCTAGATATTTTACAATGAAACTGCATAACACCAAAAAAAAAAAAAGAAAAAAAAAGAAAATATTCAAAGCAGCCAGAGAAAAATGTTAGAATACTTTAAAAGGAGGAAGTGTTAGGCTGACTGTTGACTTCTCAATCCTAGCAGTGAAATCCCAGACGTCAGTGGAATGATATCTCCAAACTGCTGAAAGAAAATACATGCTAAGTTAGAGTTCTATACCCTGAGAAAAATCTTTAAAAAATAAAGGTGAGGGGCTTCCCTGGTGGCACAGTGGTAGAGAATCTTCCTGCCAATGCAGGGGACACGGGTTCGAGCCCTGGTCTGGGAAGATCCCACGTGCCGCAGAGCAACTAGGTCTGTGAGCCACAGCGACTGAGCCTGCGCGTCTGGAGCCTGTGCTCCGCAACAAGAAGAGGCCGCGACAGTGAGAGGCCCGCGCACCACGATGAACAGTGGCCCCTGCTCACCGCAATTAGAGAGAGCCCTCGCACAGAAACGAAGACCCAACACAGCCAAAAATAAATAAATAAATTTATAAAAAATAAATATATAAAAATAAAGGTGAAATAAGATCATTCTCAAACAAACAAAAATAAGGAGTGTTTGTGCCAGTATACCATCACTAAAGGAAATTCTAATGGAAGGTAAGCCCAAATGAAAGGCCTAAATTGAAAGAAGGAATGGAGAGTAAAGAAAATGATAAATACACAGGTAAATATAAATGGACACTTACTATATAAAATGATAATAATGTATTATAAAGTCAAAACACAGTATTAAAATACATGGTAATAATAACACATGGTGGGTGAGTAAATTCAGTGAAAGCATTTGATAGTCTTTTTATCTGGTAGGGGAAAGGTATTGATTAACTTTAGAAATATTTGTGTGGTTTAAAAATAAATTTTGAATGTACTTTTCTGTATGTATGTTATATTTTACAGTAAAGTTAAAAAAAATTAATCCAAAATTTGGTCCACTATAAGTTTATGGTCTTCAACTTTAGTCAACAATATTTCAATGCTTCCTTGCAATCCTGTGGTTTCCATAGTCATGTCCCTCACATTCTCCATAGAAATGCTTTCAAACATTCTCGTCTCTCCAGTCTCCTACTCTTCTCCTGCTCCCAACCTTTCTCCTCTTCTTCAGCACATAACCTTACCTCCTAATTCACAGGGCATATAGCAGCCATAAGATGAGAGCTCCCTCAACTTCCTGCTACAAACACTAAAGTTTTCTCAACATCAGAATCAATCCTTTCCTAATTTTCTCTTGTTGAAAGGACTAAGCTGTCCCTTCTCCAATCTAAGACTAATCCTCTATTTCTTCTTAGGGATTTTATTCTCTTTACCCCATCTCCCACCTATACAACATCCCTCTCTTTAACAGACCCTTATCCTTAGTATTTAAACATGCTCAAGTTTAAATATTATCTATCTTAAAACACACACACGTACACCCCACCTTTGACCCCAAAGTTCCCTTCTAAATAATGTTATATCTTTCTTTCTCATAGCCAAACTTCCTGAAAGCATTGTTTCTACTCTCTGTCTCTGTCTCCTCACTTCCTACTCACTCTGCTAGAATAGCAATTTTCAAACATTTTGATCTCAGCACTCTTGAAAATGATTGAATTATTGAGAAGAACACAAACAGCTCTTGTTTAGGTGGCTGGCTGCAAGGTATTACCTATTCTTAGATGCTTAACTGTTCTTTTTAGATGGATAAATACTCTGTCCTCTTTATTTTTACCTAGAGTAAATATCACAAGAGCAGAATTTATGTCCACTTAATCTTGGAATCCTGGTGACTGACTCAGAACTTGGTACTCTTTTTGGTTATTATTAACTCTGTCTTATGTCTCTGATCTCACTTATTCTTTGTTGGTAAGTGTGAAAGAGTCAGCAAGTATTTCAGCTGCATTTCTTTTTAAGTTCCTTCTTTTTTTTAGGTGCTTTGTATAGATTTTAAACAAAATGCAACAATAGTTTATGAAACAGGAGTACTAAACCAATTCACCCCACTCCTTGGAATACACGAAAAAGACAAAACAGGAAAACAAAGATCCAATTTCACACTCCAGCTGAAGTCTGTCCTATATCTGAGAAAACTGCCCCAGGTGTCCACAATGGATCTTCTGCTTGAGATTCTAATATGCTAAAGATGATTTCTCAGGAGATGTTATTTCTCTGAAAAGTGACTGAGAAAAAGCTTTGTCAATAGCAGATTAAAATAAAGCTAAGATAAAATACTATTATTCTAGCCAAATGTAGTGGTTTTATTCCATCTTCAGGAAAAGAAAGTGGCATATAAAGATGCCCAGGAATTAAGTATGGTTGATCAGGTAAGCCCACTAACTGAAAGGTAAACATAGTTTTGCTATAAGATACTTTGTCCCCCTTGCCTCCACTGAATGGAGATTTTTTTGTTTGTTTTGCATTTTTTGTAACTATAATATCTCAAAGCCCTTAAAAGAATTTATAAGACAAAAAATGACTTGCAGTAAATTCTGTTATATGTGTGGATAGTGTTGTAGCCAGATTCTTGCATCATTTTACACATTATATTTGGGCTATAGCTGGGTGAGCTTCTCCCGGCCCTAGACATGTGAGTGTGTGTGTGTGCGTGTGCGTGTGCGTGTGTGGTCTTTGACAGGGAAGATGAGTGAAAGGCAGTTGGGGATGGGGAGCAGGAAGGGACAAAGCTGGGAAGAAGTGTATCTGAATGGTCCTTGCACATTAGGTGTCCAGGACATCCTGGGAGACAATTAGCCACACTGACTTTAAATGGTATAAATGGGATAGTATAAAAAGGGATGGAATGTAGCTGGTGTTAATGTCATGATAAATGAAAATTTGGTGCTTAATAGCAGCCAAGAACTTCCCTGCTTTAAAAAAATTAAATTAAAAGGATGATTTCATTCTTCATAAGTACTCCTAGTGCAAAAACCAAAAAATAGAATTTGTTTCCTGTTTGAATCCAGTGTTAAATCTGAAATATGGTCTGAGGCAAAGAGAACCAGCTTCTCTGCAAAGCCTTAAGCAAGCCCTTTTGTGCTTGCCAGCTTTCATTGAGTACACGGGTTGCCCTAGTGATGAATGTCCTGCTTTGTGTGGTCTCAGCATTTTTTTCTGGAGAGGCTGTTTTAATGAGAAGGTGAATAGAGGGGCTTCTTTTGAAACCAGGATAAGAGGAGGGACACTTCTGAACATGCAAGCATAATGGTGCCGTTCCTTATCACAGATCTGACAATCCACAGAGCCTGCTCAACTCTCTCTCTCTCACTCACTTGTTCTCTTTTAGCTAACTG
The DNA here is from genome assembly GCF_965194825.1 of Balaenoptera physalus. Taxonomy (NCBI): domain Eukaryota; kingdom Metazoa; phylum Chordata; class Mammalia; order Artiodactyla; family Balaenopteridae; genus Balaenoptera; species Balaenoptera physalus. The sequence goes on along the minus strand of NC_138890.1, from coordinate 93,889,210 downwards.
CTGTTTTGGATTGGCCTCTGGTCTCAGTCTCCTGGAATCTTCTTTTAGAAGTAAAGAGTAACCAACCAATCAGATCTCATTTTGTCACTCTGGCCTTATCTTCTTTCCTCCAAAATGGGACTGTTCTTGGTGTTTCAGGGAAGGACACACCCATGCTCCTTTCTCCTACCTATTTTTAAATGCTGCACTTTTTACAGATTTACCCACATACTAAGAATTATGCTTCAGCCTGTTTGAACACCCTTTCTCCTTCAGGATCCATTATGCAGGGCAGGAGTGGGAGGAAACCATGTACTTGTTATATTTTAGGACTTGCTTGGGGCTAGCTGGGATTGAACACACACAATAAGCTCTTGATTATCCATGCTAATGGAGGGAATAGTAATTCAGACCATACACATTGTTTCTGACTTTGAAATGTGTTGTGTGATATTTTTTTTCCTTTTGAAAGCAGTAGGTGGTTTACTTAGAATGATAGTGAAATTGCTCTTGTATCGCCTGTGTCTGGGGTAGGCAAAGCTGTGAGAGGTACCATTCTCTTTCTTCCTCTGCCCCTCAACCTCCACTGGCACAGACTCTTCCCGCCTTCATATCACGTGTTCCTTTTTATTTACTCCTTCTCTTATCAAAGTGAACTATTTGGAAACTGGTGAAGGGGTAAGGCTCACTTGACAGATAACTAATTGAGGGAGTGTATTGTCAGACATTTATATTTAAATAGGAGTCAACCTCACAGCTAAGGAAACAAAAATGATTAATATTTGTGTGATCAGTATTTACACAAATAGAGTAAGTTCCATGATGATAGGTATTTATTGTTAATATTGCTTTGGTGGTATGTCTTTCTGTTTGCTTTGTTTACTGCTGTATCCCCAGTGTTTAGAACAGTGCTGAGTATATTTATTAATATGCTCTTAATAGATTTTGTGGACCAAATGAGTGAAAAATCTTATAATTTTCAAAATACTTTTTCATATACTTTTTTTATATTCTTACTACTCTCCTAGAATATAGACATCATCGTCATTATTATTAAAATAACGAATTCTTGGTTTATCCCCCCCTTTTGTTTGTATGTAGCCGACTGTCTAATTCCTTGTAAATTCTCAAAGGAATATAGGATAATGGAAGGATTTTTTTCACGGACAGTCTCATTGAACTTTTGCTGTTTTGTACTTTGTTGATTTGTCAGACAAAGTTTTTATCATCCTTACAGAGACAGCTTTTCTTTGGCGATAGTGGCGAAGTGGTATGCTGCTCACAGGCCATTTCTATCACCGGACCTAATCTGTCACAGTGTGTTTGTGTGTGATAAACCATTCACTGCACAGAGCAGGAATCTCACCCCAGCTAGGCCCACTCCAGCCTATTTTCTTAATAAATAGAGTTAAGCAAAAGAGCTTTCAGCTTTGTGCCATTTTAGCTGAGAAGAAACCAGAAAGAGAAGGTCAAAATGGAATGGAACCCTTTTTCCTTTTTGATCCTCTCAAAGGAAGATGAGATGGCAGTGGACTGTTAAGGTGGGTGATTTCTGATTCCACCTGAGGAGTGCAACTTGGCATAGAGTTAAAACTCCCCGAATGCCTGTGATGTGCTAGGGAAGTGAGTTAATCGTTTGGCCCTGGAGCTAAACCAGGGTTGAGTACCGGTTCTCCCACTGACCAGCTTTACAAATGGAGCAATTTACTTAGGTCCTCTGGACTCCTGTTTCTTCATGTTTAAAATGGTGATAACAATAGTATCTGTTTTACTGGGAGAATTACATATTTAAAAGTCTGCAAAGAGCTTAACTTCATGCCTGGCACACATACAATTACTGACTCTGATGAACACTCCTTGAGCACCTACTGTGTGCCAAGAAATGCCAGAGAACTTTGGCGTGTTCTGTAATTTAATCCCTTTATCAACCCATCCTTCCCAATGAGAAAACTGAGGGTCATAGAAGTTAAATAGCATGCTCAATGTTACACAGTCCTCAGGGTGCTGGGGATTTGGACCTGTATATGTCTCTTTGTATATCATGTGGCCTCCTTGGGGTTTCAGTGCCCAAACCGTTGAATCCATTACACAGCCATGTCCCCAATAATAAATACTTTGCATTAGGTTATTGGGGAGATAAAATGCAAGAGCATTTATCGAAGCAGAGATGTATTTAACTCTCTGGGCATCTCGCCTCCTTCATGTTCTTTGGAGGGTGTGCTTGGGCATCCACCCTGGGGCTTGGCAGGGCTCAGCTGACATGACGCTTCCTGAGAGCAGCTTTCCCTGACCACACTATCTGAGACTGTTATTCAACCACGCCACAGCTGCCATGAAGGCATTGTCACAACCATGAAACATGGGTGTATTTGTCCGAGTCATTGCTGGTTACTCCCACTGCACCGTGAGGTGCCCATGAGAGGGGACTTTGCTGTGTTCACAGCTGTATCTTCAGCACATAGCACAGTGCTCACACGCGGGAGGGTCACAACACACGTGTGACCCATCTGCAAATGAAGATCTCTAACTCTTGTGAGAAGGCTGCAGTCCTGTCAGGCAAACGTTGTATTGGACAAACCACACAGCTAGGCTTTCAGTAATAGATAAGGGAGGGTGTGAGGAGTGAAAGTTGCCTGAATTCTCTGCCCGTATGTCCGCTTCATGCCCTTTTGATGTCAGGAGGGAGCTGTCCTGATTCTTTTGCCAGGGAGTGAAGCCTTGAGCTACAGCCCTTGGCTAAATATGTCCTAGCTCAGCTTCTGCTTCATCCTCATTAATTCCACTTTATAGTTGGCCATGGGGAAAGATTAATTTAGTGACCAAGCTTAATAAATAGATGCTTCTGGTCTTACATTTCATGCATCGCTCTCAGAGGCTAAGAGCTCATTGAAGTGCCAGTTTCAAGATGTCAAGGGCAAGCAGCTGGGCTTGGGGGAAGTGCAGAGATATTTCTGCTGAGCCTTTGCTCCCCAGCCCATCTTGCAATCACCAGAACTGCAGCGACGACAGGAAAACCCTTCAACATCCATTTCCCGTGCAACCCAAAAACCACATTTCTGAATCGGATTGCCTGTGTGAGGCATTGCCACATGTGTGGCCCTCCAAGCATATCAAGCCACTCTTGCCTGAGATGTATGGTTGGAAAATTTTGATTTTGTCACCATGTATACATTCTGTCATTGCATGGCATCTGATACAGAGATCTATTATCTCTTCCCTCTGAAAAGCCTTGGCAAAGAGTTTCCATTTTTGAGGAATCTTATTTCCAGGCAGCCATCTCCAGGGAAAATCGAGTGTGAGGTACTAGATGGTAAACAACATTGTATCCCATAGGGACTGAGGTGACCTGAATAAGTTCCAGAGCGAGTCCACGATGGCAGCATAATCATTACAGTGTGTGTGTGTGTGTGTGTGTGCCCATGTCTATGTGTAACTGTAATGTATAATTAATGCAGAGCTAAAATTAAACTCCTGGGTGAAAGAGACTGGCAGGCTGAAGAGGCTGAGGAATATTAATCTCTAAGATGCAGCTTGTTTACAACAAATGTAGGATTTCATTCCTCTTCATTTCAGTGGGTGTGTGCCTGTGTTTTGGGTTGCTTTTTGTTGTTAATATTTCAGCCTTGAGGAAGAAGGATTTTGCATCTTATCCACTCCCCATTCCCTGCAACCCCAGGAAGAAACTCGGTTTCATTTAACCTTGTCCTCAGGCTACTTAAGTACTTTGGTTTTTCCAGATAATTAATTTTTCTCAAGTGGCAAGACTCACAAAGCCAACAGAAACAGGACATAAACATCCCTTTCCTGGTGCCATTCCTTTGCTCTCTCTTGGCATTGATTTTGCCATGAGTCCATGAAGGTGTGTCACCTGAGAAGACTTCCGACTCTTGCTCATGAATACTCCTCATAGCGCCCTTCATGTTTCTTTTGACCTTGAAGAGAAGTGACCACTGGTTGCAGTTGTTGCCCTTGATTGTTAATGGAAGTTTGCTTCTTGGAGTAGCTGTTCCTTGAAACAACTATCAGAGTAACTAAGCTTATTTCTACTTTTCAAACCCAGACTTCATTTTAGCCTCTGCATTATGATTTGTGCTAAATGTGCATTATGTAAGAATTTACAGGGAAGATAGTTTTCACTTCTCTTCTTCCCTAGTTTATTGTTTGAAACTCACTGACAGGCTTGAGCTGAACAATCATCTGGCAAGACATAGCTTCTGAACTCCCACTTTACCGTTATCCACACACAGACCCTCTGTTCCTGCTTTTAGCTGAACGCTTTACTATTTTCTGCCAAAGGTTATAGTAATACAAATTCTGCATGTCTGTTTCCACGCCTAGATCTTGTTATTCCTTGTTTGGGCAACGATCTGATTTCTTAGTAGTTTTAATAATTTCTAGCTCCTGGTTTCAAAGTTTTCTATTGAACCCCCAGAGCACCTTCTAACAAGAAGTAGTACACACTAGACACAGAGTCCTAGCATCTTCTTCCTAGAATTCCAATGAGATGAGAGAGACAGAGAGACAGAGACTGAGACATATAGTTTGATCCAATTCACTCTCTTCTGTAACAGCAGTAGCAAGTATTAGCAAGTGATTTTCAACCTCTCTTGTCTGTGTTTTGCCTTTGTCACTGTGATCTTGAGCATGCTATTAAACAACTCTGACCCTAAGGCTCCTCGTTTGTAAATTGGAAGACAGAAACAGGTTTAGTCCTCAATGGGTGTTGGGCTAGCAGAGAACCCAACACAGATGAAAATCTTCATTTTACTTTCTTTTTTATGTCCTTGATGGAGTAGGAAAACCAACACTGAAGCTGTAAAAATATGCATCCTGAAATTGATCAGAGCATATATTTAACAGACTGGAAAGTCCATTTGACAAAATTGTTTTGAATCTCTCATCAAATTTGATGGTATTAAATTGTTAGTTTTGACAACAGAATTCTTTCCATGTTTGAATTAAAACAAATGTTCTGTAAAGGGTCAAAGAGCTTCTTGGAGACTTTCATGTAATGATAATAGAAAATAAAGTACCAAAAGTAATATCACTAAATATATCATTGGCTAAGTATTGTTATTATTCTTCTCAGATCACTTATAAAATTTAGAAAATTAAGTGATAAATAATGGGCCCAGAGTGTCTATGTAAGCCGGCTTAGGATAACAATCAGGTTGGAAGGAAAAACTAGAGTTCCTTTTGATGTTATGTTTGCATAGCCAGCCCACTGTTTTCACCCAGATTGCATACTTATTGGGGATGACTTTGAAGCTCATGAAAATACAGGGCCCCTCTTAAAGCTGCTTTTGTATAGCAAGGCCAATTTTATTACTTAACCAGTGTGTTTACTGGGGGCTTTGAGTGTATTGATAGAGACAGAGGTGGGACTGTAATTCATTTTAGCCACGACTTAGATAAATTCTGTCCAAGATATATTTAGGGTTTCTGTTTTAAGTTGAATTTGTTTAAAATATAGTGTGAAGATTAGACATGTGAAGAATTCAAATGTTGCCAACTTCACTCACCACTAATTCCTAGACTTGGAATGATTTTTCTCTTTGCAGAAACAAGGTGTTTGAAAAAGTGGTTGAGAATTGCAAATGTGATATCAGAGTTATGCACGTGCTGTGATTTCTTTCCTAAGATACAGTATGTTTGCAGGATCTGTGACGTTTGCTCACTTTAAGTTTGGATGCTTGAGTAATCCAAGGGTGTTGAAGAGACAGTAATATTATAGTGGTTTTTTTGTTTGTTTGTTTTTTTAATGAAAGGCACTGTTGGCATTTCCAAGGGTCAGGGAATAAGGTTAGATCCTGCATTTAGGTGGAATACCTGTGTGATTTGTCTTGAGGTCACTTTGTCTTTCAAACCTCTTCATCTGTTTACCCTTAGTGATTGAAACTCTAAGATGTCTCACATCTTTGGGTAAAATCACTAAAATGAAAATGTAATCTGGGAGAAGTTGCTATGTCTACACTCATTTTGCAAATTCCAATTTATAAGGCGTGTCTATATGTGCCTCTCCTGGGAACTACATCTACATTTAACTTTATGGAATAAGCGACTAAGCTTTGTATAGGCAAGGATGACTGAAAGCACAGGCTATACTCCAGTACTTGTAACATTGTTATTGATTTTGTTCATTTAGTCAACCAATAGTATTAATTAATCAATAAATACTTTCTGTAAAAGTGGAAGATCTAAATACCAACCCTAGAGTATAATTTGTATTTTTTACACTAAACATCAACTCTTACAACTTTTATTGGTCACTACTTCTTTTGATTTCTGTGTTAAAATAGTTACTCACCAAGAGCCTCAGATTTCAGAATAAGAAACCTTCTGAGACATTTATACAAAAGGGTATCACAATTTAGAATTCATCAAAATCTATTAGCAGGTCTCATAAGCAACTTAGTAACTAGTTGGTCCTTTTAGCTGTCACAGTTATAATTCTTCTAAGAACACATTCTATCAAGTCTTCTGAGTTCTTATACCTACTCTTCCTTATGGTAAGCAGAGAACAGAGGAAGAAATGAAATATTACCACCATAACATGCTCACAGCCACAAAACAAATATATTAACTTACAGTTGGAGATGATCCTCCACTTCTCATATTTTTCCTGCCCGGATCCCTAACCACCGAATTTAGGATCAGTATGTGAACATATTAAGTATACTTCCCAATCCATCATTATTCATTTCTGACGTTTTCTACTCATTCCCCAAATTCTTTTAGATGTTAAAAATGGTCAGTGCTCTCTGTTTGGGTTTGATGAGACCTAATAAACAATGCTGCTTCTTCCATCTAAGTCCAAACCAAGGGAGAGAGAGACACAGAGAGGCACAGAGACAGAGACAGACAGAGAGAGACAGAGAAATCATACAGACAGACAGACAGACAGAGAGATGAAGATCAAAGAATCAGATTTGTTTGCCGATACCACATGTGCTTGCTGATGCTGAATTAGAGAGATTAAGAAACAGTCAGTGGTAGAGTGGGACAAATCCATTTTCTTTTAGATAGGGCTTACTCTAGATTATCTGGCTGAAGGAAAGAGGGGCAAAGAAGGTCTGAACTGGGCATGCTAATTCCTTCTCAAAGACTCACCAGTCAAGTGAGTTACTCTAGGAGGACGATCTAGCAGGAGATAGAGAGTGACCAGGGATGCTACTCTAGGAAGTTCTCCACACTTTTACTGGAATGAGGACACGATTTCTAGTAATGAAATTTTATCAGTTAGCAATTTGTATTTATAAGAAAATGAAAACTGACTCAGTAGCTTAAGCCAATAGAAGGGAGAAATTTAAAAAATGAATTCTGGATAGATGACTCATGGAACTGGAGAGGATGAGCACTCAGGCATTGGGATGTGCAGAAACCAGGGCAACTCACAGAATGTTGGTAGAGGGAGTACACGTGCAGTCTCTTTAGGTCTGGTATGGCCATCCAAATGGTTCAGCTATGACTTCCTTTACCTCTGTGCATTTCTGTTCAAAATTCAAATTCGTGAGGGTTTGAGTCTCAATGGCTTAGGTAGGTTTATTATAGTTTCTGTGAAGGTGGTTGCATATAGCCATTTTATATCAACCTTCACAAAGGCTTAGAGCCTTTATTACTACTTTATTATTATTCCACAAAGGCATTCTGAAGTGAAGCTGCTGATAATTTAAAGAAAAATTCTGTTGTTTTTAAGTGGCAATATGTATCATCCCATATAGGTTTATTAATAACAGGGAACTGAAGAGGCATATGGAAAGCCAGAGGCCAATAGAGGCTAATGTCTGGCTGATGGTGGTGGGAGTACCTTAGATGTTGATGTCTTTGATGGGGTTCCCACATAGCCTGCAGAAGAAGCAATGCACAAAGGATGGGAAGTAACCAGGAAAGAAGAAGGAACAATTTACCACACTTTTGCTATTTTTAGGGACTGTGTAATTGCTTTGTCTTTCATTATTTTGTTAATGGTGGGCCATATGTGATGTGATATTTTCTCACATATGTTTTCTGAGGCTGTCCTGTCTTAGATTATTTAGGTCCGTGGACATTTTTCTCAGGTTGAGTGTCTCACATTAAATTCATTATGACACATTTCTTTGGGTTTCCATGAAAGTAAAGCCTGAGACAGGGACTTGGGTGCAGGCATTTTATCTGGGGGATGATCCCAGGAAGCAGACGTGAAGGAGTTAACAGAGTGAAAGCCAGGATAAGGATGTAGTGTTTAGGGCATTGCTGTAGGCAATAGGGGCTTGATTCTGCTGAGACTCGATGAGACATGTACAGAATGCCTCTGAGACTTGTCTGCCTGAAGGGTTAGAGACTGGGACATCCATCCACTGGCCCTTGCACCTCACTGGTAAGGATTTCCCTGAGAGTGTTAACTCCCCTGTGCTTGTGGACCAGACTGTGCCTGTGCGTGGGCTGAATAGGTACCTGCAGTGTCAGAAAAGACCCTGAGCAGAAAGCAGAAAGACATGCAGATTACATTTGAAATGGAAAGCAGTGAGATGGTTTAGTCTGAGCTTTCATGTACTGTCCACTGCAGCTGTCCTAGAATCAGAGGGGACTGTGATACAGGGTACTTAAATAGTCTGCTAAAATGCTCATTCTGGTCCATTTGTCCATCCATCTAGTCATCCATCTATTCAACCAAATGCACTTAATTGGCACCCATTCTATCCCAGGTCATGTGCTAAACGCTAGAGACACAATGGGAATGCAAGACATGATCCTCATCTCTAAGGAGCTTATATTTTATTGAGGAAACAAGAGTTCATGAAAACTAGCAGGAGTCAATAAAAGATTCCATAAGAACAAATAGCATGGACACTTAGTTTTGGAAGGGTCAGAGAAGATTCTTCTTAATGGAAGAAGCAAAATTTAAGGTGGTTTGGAAAGCCTGGAGTGTAGCCAGTTATACCTTACTATGATTGGTGTTGTGGTACTCAATAAAAATTAGCTGAATTGGTTGCAATTCTGACAATTTTACCTGTTAAAATTTAGTCTTTAGCAATTTCTACCAAATCTACTTGTTAAGTGTTAGAATTAGTTCTCTGCCATGGTATGAATATTTGGCAGGGAAATTGTTGGTTGATTAAGATAACATTCCCATTCTATGGCCATCTTTTTCCCAACTGACATTTTATTTTTGGCTCTACACACACCTTTGCTGAAAAAAAATAATGTGAATATGACCTGAGTGTTGCTAATTGTTGAACTTTTAGGCAACTTTGCAGTAAGCAAATGCCAAAGAGAAAACCCTTTAAGGAGGCAGGGATTAATTATGGGTTGCAAACTGTTCGCCATTAACAAGGTTCAATATGTTTCTTGCTTTGTGAGTGGATTTCCTAGGGTTGCCGGGGTTGGAGTTTAAACATGAAGCAGTTTTGGCTGCTGATATCATGTTCCAGAATGCCCAGGTGTGCTCTCCCACAGCGCAGTCTCAAATGAAGCCTGTTTAGCATCACTTGCTGCTGAGAGCAGTTTAAGCTTGCAGCTGAGGTGTCACTTTCTGCCTACTGTGGGAAATTCTTCCCAAATGGTCCTTGGCTGGCATCTTGCCCCAGCTAAAATCGATGTAGTATAGTCCTTTGAATCTGGGCATGGGGCCACCATAGCAGGAGCATAATTCTCATGCGGCAGAGAAAGATGGACATGAGGGGGCTGTAAAACATTATCTCTAGAGTTGCTTGCAAACTCTAAAATGGCAGCATTATACTAAAGAATGGATGTTCGTGCTAATGTTCTTCCCTCTTGCCTTCATATGGAGAGGAGATTCCCTGGATATATGTGGAGAAATTCATTCAGTACTTAATTCATCTTTTCAAAAATATTTATTAAGTTCCCACAATGTGCTAGGCACTGCCGGGAGCTAGTATGTGGTAGTGAAGGTCCCTGTTTCATGCAGATTACATTCTCATGGTGGTTGGGGCAGGGGAGACATAAAAGAAACAATCAAATAAATAAGCAAGAACATGATCAGATGATACGTGCTCTCTAGAGGAGTAAAGTAGGATGATATGATAGGGAGTTCTTTGGTGGATTTTCTGAAGGCTGGCAGGTGTGGAATTTGGATCCAACTAGTGGAGTTACAGAAGAGTGGGGGATGAAAGCGTCAGTGATGATAGATGACCTGCATTGGTGACAGCGATGTGACTATGATGAGGGAATCATCTCCTGGGAGAACATGAGTAATCAACTTAATCTGGATGGGGTGATCAACAGGCTATGAAGGGAAATGAGGATAAGCGAAAGGTATTTTAGGATTGGGAGCACAAGCCTCTGAGTGACACCGCAGTCCTGTGGTGTTACAAGCTGAGACTCAATTACTGGTAAGAGGCCAGGGTGAACCTCTTCCCATAAGAGGTGCAGTGTTGTGTGGCTGGGACACAAGGTTAAAATGCTGACTTTCACTGGGGCAACTGGATGACAGGACTGAGAGACTTTCCAATTTTCAGGTGTATCAATTCCCTTAACATATTCTGTCATCATCCTGACCCTAAGGGATCTATTCTCATAGCACTTGCTGCATCTATGGCTTTATCCCTGAGGAAGGATTCATGAGCCAAGAGATGCTTGATTTTTCCACTCTATATATACACCTGCTACGAACTGCAGACTGGGAAAGCCAATTTTCTGTCTTTATTCATGGCCGAGGAGAAAGCAAAATGTGCATATTGTTATTTTCAAACAATATGTTATTAATATTTTAAATCTTCCTTTTGCATATTTCTGCCCAAATTTATCACTTTAGAGAGACCATTTCTTACCATCTTGTCTAAAATAAATACCTAATTCCTTTGTACCCATTTAATACCGTTTCTCAATTATTTACTTTTGGTTTATTCAGGATTACACTTTATATTTTACACTGACTTTTTGAGTTGGATGCTTAACTCATTATTTTTCAGTTTTCCTCTGATACATGAATTTAAGGTTGTGAATTACTCTCAAGTATGATAACAGCTATATACCATTAGTTCTGATACATAGTTTTTACTTTTTTTGAATTACTGTTCAATTCTAATTTTTTTCAAATTTTCATGATGATTTAATTTTTGAACTACAGATTATTTAACATTTTTTATTCTTTTCCATTACAGTTTATTACAAGATATTGAATATAGTTCCCTATGCTATACAGTAGGACCTTGTTGTTTATCTATTTATATATAGTAGTTTATATCTGCTAATATCAAAATCCTAATTTATCCCTCCCATCCCCCTTTCCCCTTTGGTAACCATAAGTTTGTTTTCTATGTCTGTAAGTCTCTGTTTTGTAAATAAGTTCATTTGTATCATATTTTAGATTCCACTTATAAGTAATATCATATGATATTTTTCTTTCTCTGTCTGACTTACTCCATTTATAATCTCTAGGTCCATCCATGTTGCTACAAACGGCATTATTTCATTCTTTTTTTATGGCTGAGTAATATTCCATTGTATATATGTACCACATCTTCTTTATCCACTCATCTGTCCATGGATATTTGAGTTGCTTCCATGACTTGGCTATTGTAAATAGTGCTGCTATGAACATTGTGGTGCATGTATCTTTTCAAATTCGAGTTTTCTCCAGATATATGCCCAGGAGTGGGGTTGCAGGATCATATGATAACTTTATTTTTAGTTTTTAAAGGAACCTCCATACTATTCTCCACAGTAGCTTTACCAATTTACATTCCCACCAACAGTGTAGGAGGGTTCCCTTTTCTCCATACTCTCTCCAGCATTTATTATTTGTAGACTTTTTGATCATGGCCATTCTGACCAGTGTGAGGTGATACCTCATTATAGTTTTAACTTGCATTTCTCTAATAATTAGAGACATTGAGCATCCTTTCATGTGTCTGTTGGCCATTTGGATGTCTTCTTCAGAGAAAAGCTTACTTAGATCTTCTGCCCATTTTTCGATTGGGTTGTGTTTTTTTTTTTTTTGCTATTGAGTCATATGAGCTCTTTGTATATTTTGGAAATTAAGCCCTTATTGGCCACATTGTTTGTATAACATTTTTAAAAAAGATTTTCAAATGTATGGAATTTTGGGTTTACTTTGTTGCTGATTTCTAGTTTTATTGCATTATGGTATAGTTAAAAAGAATATATATTCTCAAATAATGTTGGATTTCATATATATATTTATTAGGTTGCTCTTGTTAATTGTGATATTCAAATCTTCTATATTCTTAATAATTTTTTCCACTTGACTTCTAAGTGCCTGAGAGAGGTGTATCAAATTCTCTCATTATGATTATGTATCCTTTCATATCTCTTGAAAATTTTTCCCTCATATATTTGTTTATGTATTTTCAAGCTATGTTATTAAGTGCTTACAGTTTTAAGATTATTATATTTCCAGTGAATTTATCATTATAAAATATTCCCTCTTTTCCCTATAATTTTTTTTAAATCTTAAAATCACCTTTTTCTGATGTTAAAAATGCAATCCCACTTTTAGAAATTCTTTTCTTAGAACATCTTTCTTCATAATTTTAGTTTCTATTTTGGGGGATCATTGAGGTTAGGTGTTTCTCTTGTTATTATATGCAGCTTGATTTTTAATAAGCTCATATAATATTTTCAGTTTAAATGAAAAATTTATTGTGGTTACTTGGATTTTTCTGCCATCATGAATTGTACTTTTTAGTTATCTCACCTTTTTCTTGCTTTGCTTTTCTTCTTTTATACTTTTATTAGATTAATAAAGTTTTCTTAACTCCTCTCTTCTGCATTTGCAATAATGCACTCTATTTGCAATCTTTAAAAGTTTGTCCCCACATTTTAAACATTCATTCTTAAAAAATATAAATCTAATCAAACTCTCTGGCAAACTCTTTGGCTTCATAAAATAAATGGACTGTTTAATGTCCTAATGTTGATTACACACACCTATATTCAATGCTAATGTTTCTTGACTATTTTAGTTCTATTTTTGTTTAAGTTTGGATTCTCTAAGAAACAGAAGCCAATGCAGGATTACATATGCAAGAAAGTTTTTGAAAGACATTAAAGATAGAGAGGGAAGGAGCAGGAATAGACAGGGAGAGCCTGCAGACCATCATGCATGGTTGACAACTGTGAAAGGAGAGATGGAAAGGAGGATTTGGTAAGTAGAACCTTAGACTGCAGTGTAGTTCTGGAGAAGTTTATGTCAGGGTGATGGGAAGTTTCTGGAAAAAAAAAAAGGACATGAAAAAACAACAAAAAAGTACCCATCAGAAGAATTTCATGTTGAGCAGGAATGCTTGGCTCTAGGACCCCTGAGACTAGGCCTCAAAGTGAACAAAGCGGTGAATCCAAAGTTTCAGTAGCTGGGGCTATTGGTCAACTATGCTCTCTTCAACAGAATATGTTAAAGAGAGATCTAAATGGCATACCTCTATGGCCTCCACAGCCTTGGACAAATGTTCCCAGATTCATTTTCTACTTTGCTAATTCTCTCTTCAGTTCTATTTGATCTGCTGTTTAACCTAACTACTGAATTTTTACTTTCAACTGATAAAAAATTTTTACTTTTAAGGGTTCTATTTGTTTTTTCTCAATCTGTCTAGTTTTCTTTTTTCTTTTTAGTGTCTTACTCTTTTCCTATAGTTTCTATACCTTTTTATCTCTTATATTATTTTATTTATGCTTATTTTGTAATCTATTCTGCCTGCCTCTCACTCATCCTGGTTAGTTCCCTGATATGTGTCCTAACTTATGAGTTCATCTTCTGCTGGTTTTGTTCTTTTCTGAGGGAATATAGGGTAGACTGATTTGCTGCTGCCTGGTTTTAGAGATATTTTGGGCCCATGTTATACTTACCTTAATTATCAGCTTGGGAATTCTTATTCCACCCAAGTAGAGCTCCAAACACATGTGTGGTACAATCTTGGCCATTTGGTTTCTTATGGGATATTTCTTTTTCCTACTCATGGCAGAGCCATGGCAGAACAAGCTTCCTTATACTTTTCATTGGCAGATGGGTTGAGTTTTTCCACTCTTTCTTCTACTGAGGATGCAGCTCTTTTCACGTCCCATGTTTATGCAGAGTCTCAGCTCCAATTTCTGTTTCACATGGGCCTAAATTCTATTTTCCTGCTCCTGTGTGAATTAAAACCAAAAATTCTGTATAGTAGTTTGTATCTGTTAATCACATACCCCTGATTTGTCCCTCCCGTCCCCCTCTTTGTTAACCATAAGTTTGTTTTCTATGTCTGTGAGTCTGTTTTTGCTTTGTATATAGATTCATTTGTATTATTTTTTATATTCCATGTAAAATAGATAAGCAACAAGGATTTACTGTATAGCACAGGGAATTATACCCAGTATCTTATAATAACCTATAATGGAATATAATCAGGAAAAAAAATCACTATTCTGTACACCTGGAACTAACACAATATTGTAAATCAACCATACTTAAATTAAAAAAAAAAAAGCTTCTGGCCATCAAGTCCTATTTCCAGGTCCAGTTACTTCCTGTACAGCATTCCATGTCAGCTTGCACTTTCACTATTCTGATTTTCAGTTTAGCCTTTGTTTCTTGCATTTTGGGATATCTCTTACTTTCATATAAAGTCATACATAAATTTTTTAAGTTTTTTTTTTTTGTATGACTTTTCTGAGTCTTTGTAGCATGATGATTTTTATGCTCATTCCTCTGGGTTGTTATCTCAGATACCATCTTTTTTAACCAGCCTTATTTTCTTATTAGTACTTATTATTCTGTCACAGAAGCAGATGCTGCGATGAGGTTTGGGGTTCAAGTTGTTTATTAGGAATTAACCTGTGAAGAAAGTGAGGAGCAGGATTGGGCACAGGATGAAGTCAAACTGCAACGTGGGCCTGATAGAGCCTCAGCCCGCCTCATGTAGAGCCTGTCAGAGTGGCCCATGTTGAGCCCAAACGGCTGAACCTCTCTATCCCCACAACCCCAGTTAGTTGCAGATGCAAACTTCCTTGGGAAGAGTATGGCTTTGAGAAAGGTGACTTTCTACAGCTCAAGTGGATCCTCAAAGAGTTGACAGCTGGGGCTGCCTGCTGACTATACTGCTGCAGCTGGACAGAAAGTCCTTCCTTGAGGGAGATTGGGACAGCACAGCTCTGCATCTACCACACACTCTCTGAATTCATACTGTTCAGTCATTTCTCTACTGATTTTTTTTCTACTCCAAAAAATAAAAGCTCTGTGGACAAAGCTGAGACTGGCCTGGTGGAAATCAAAAGCCAGTGTTTGTGAGCAGGGGGAAATTAGTCGGGCTTAGTCAAGTAGGCCTAGACTTTGATGGGTCTTGGAGTAGAAGGAGAGTTTAGATTAATTATCTGACGCAACAGTTTTCTCTTGCTGTCATAATAAATGACCGCACACTTTGTGGCTTAAAACAGCACAAATTTACTATCTCATGGTTCTGTAGATCAGAAATCTGGTTCCTCTGTTCTGGGTCTCCCAGAGCTGAAATTAAGGTGTTGGATGGGCTGGGCTGTTAGCCAGAGACCCTGGGGGAGAATCTGTTCCCATGCTCATTCAGGTTGATGGCAGAATTCAGGTTCTTGTGGTCATAGTGCTGAGGACACATCCTTGCTGGCTGTCAGCTGGAATCCTCCCTTAGCTCCTTCAGGCCACTTACATTCCTTGTTATCCTTCCCTTCATCTTTGAACCAGCAATGATGAGTTGAGTCCTCATGTTTTGAATCTCTCTGACTTTCCCTTCTGCTACATATCTTCTGCTTCCAGCCCAAGACATTTCTGTTTTTAAGGGCTCATGTAATTAAATTGGGCCTACCAGGATAATCTCCTTATTTTAAGACCAGTAGCCTTAATTATGTATGCAAAGTCTCTTTTCTCATATAACATGACATGTCAGGGATATCTGATATGGACAGCTTTGGGAGACACTGTACTGCCTACCACTGCTGGGGAGCAGAGGTTTCAGGAAAGGGTCCTGACATGATAAAAGTGGCATTTTAGGAAGATTTCTCAGCAGTCAGGTAGAGAATGGATAGGGCCGGGGAGACAGTGAAGGAGGACGCTAATCTAACAGAAAATAAAACTATAAGGTTCTAGATGAGGGCAATGATAATAAGAACAGGAAAGATGTGGACATCAATTAAAGAGTTTAGGAGAATCTGATCAGATTTGCTGGCAGATTTATGGGGTACAAGAGAAGGTAGTGGGTTACATGAGATATTGTGTTTGAAAGGTGATGAGTTCATTGTGAGCAGGTTGGGTTTAGTGTTCTCACCCTAGTGTGAAGCTGCATAATTGGGGCCATCAAAGACTTACCACAGCTTACTGTCTCTGACACAGAGGCAGGATTACATGGAGCAGGACTCTAGAGTATACATCTGTTTTCACTTCTGGTACTAAAAACGCTCATTCTAGAAACTCTGTGAGACAAGCAATAAGATAGGGTTATTACCTACCCAGATATGTTGTAATGTAAGTGCAGATCATCCAAAATAAATTTTTAAGTTCTAAATTATGTACCTTTGACAAAAGCATACATCTAGAATTCTAGGTGATATATGTATCTTCTACAGTGTGTTTTACTCAGGCTGATATTAAAATAGGTTTGTATTATCTCAGTATGAGTCAGTTGGAGACTGGGGAATTTCCTTCAGAAACATGTTGAAGGGAAATCAGCTTAAATATCAATTTTGCAGAAGAATAACATACATGGAGATGATTAAGAAATCACTATATTTTTATTCCTATTGTACAGATGGTAGAAACAAAGATGAGTCATTGATGGGCTTAAGGTGAGTCTGTCTGGGTATTACCTCAGTCGTCACCTGCTTTCACCAATGAATTCCTGGCAAAACTGGAAAAAACACACAGGAGAAGAGATATCCCCAAACCAAAAGCTCATGTTTCTTTGTTTTCAGTATTGAATTCTCCAGAGTATCTGGAGTGAGCTGGTCCAGCAATTCTTCTTTTCACACCTGCAGACCTTAACCTTTAGGTCACTCAAGTTCATAGTGGAGAATAGACAGAAAGAAATATTTTGGAGTAGAGAATGAATAGCAGAAGGACAGGAAATATTTGGGGGGAAATGGATCAACCAGCGTGTCTAACTGTATAGAAATGGTGTACTTTTCAATATTTGGTGCATTTGCCCTGTTTTCATTCACTGTGCTTCTTTTTCTCATCAACAAATGCTAATTTTAATCCTATGGATAGCTAAAGGCAGCATTAATTTCCATTCGGGCATACAAGACAGGTTTTATGGTTCCTAAAATGACATCGCCAAGCAACCTTGTGTGTATAGACTGAGACTGCAAGAGCTTGGGAAAGTGGGAGGAAAAAGAGAAGGGACAGTGACGCCTGTACCAGTGGAAAAGTCTCAGAAATGGCAGCAGATAGGGAAGTGTTCATTGGCAAAGGCTGGGGTCTAGGTGGCTATCTAGAGAGCCCCCATCCTTTTGATACACATGTGCATAATGTTGGAGTCGTTGTGCATACGTGTGCCTTTCTTGGGCACTTTCATCAAAATTCTAAAGGGTAAGGACCCATGGGGTCCAGAAAGAGTTTACAGAAGCAAAATAAATGGAAAACCAGGTAGATACTATCTGAAAACAGTTCCTAAAGCAGTCACTAGTAGGATGAGGCCAAGGGATGAAAAGGAAGAACTTCTTAAAAGCATCTTCCCTTTTCTGAGAGCATCAAAATAAAGAGCCAGTAAGGCTTCAGGGCAGTGAAGGGAAGGAATGTTACATATTGAACATCAGGGGAGCAAAAGGCTTTGGAAGATTATGAGCTTTATTTGCATATTTTCTGGAAATGTGTCAAGAAGAGTGAGTGCATCTCTATATGCAAAACTTCAACCAAAATAGATCATCTGAGTGAAGGAAATAATAAGGGAGCTGGCTTGCCTATTGACATTTATTTAACTCTTTTAGAGGAAAGAATATGTTGGCAAGAGCTTTGGGGAAAAAAAATGTATCTGCTTTCCAACCACAAGAAAAGGCAACTGATTCAAAGCCAAGGAGTATTCTTGGATTGAACTTTAGTAGTGCCTTAATTTAGACAGCTGGAGAAATGCTTTTTTCAAGTATAAAATTAAACTTTCCAAAGGAAAGTTTTCATTTTGGTTTTAAATCTGGACTTTACTGTAAATTTGTCCTTCTATGAATTTGCCAAAATAACCGCCACTTTTCAGTGATGGTGAATATATTGCATTTATGAGAGGACTTAATGTGAGTAAGGGCTGAGCTTGTCCCTATATACTTAGCAAATAATGCTACTTCCTTAGCAAGTAGTGAGGGGACTTTTGACAAAGCTATAAATGACAGTGCCCTAGATCTATATAAATCATCAGGGATAGAGCTCAAAAACTTAATGTTGAGTGAAAAAGCAAGTGACAGAAGATATGTACAGTGTGTTATTTCTGGATATATATATAAGCATGAAAAAAAATTTTTTTAATTATGTATATTGTGCTACTGGTTGCCTGGTGTGGGAGAGTTGTCTCTGGGGCAGAGAATAAAGAGGAGAAGTGAGAAAGGAGTTTGATGGTTGTCAAAGAGAACTTTAGTCCCTCCTTCCCCTCCCTCCTTCCCTCCATCCCTTCTTTCCCTAAAAGAATGCAAGTGTGAATTGCTTGTGCAGTTTTATTTAAAATTATCTACACAGAAAAAATATTGGAGCAATTCAATATTGAAAGTTGATTATTTTGTAAATGGATGGTAGGAATATGTGTTGTTGTTTTATTCTGTGTTGTAGGGGGAAAAAAGAACATTTACTGAAGATATCTATGTCATTTCAGTGTATTAAAATGCCAGTATTAACACTGACCTTCTTTTTCCCTATCAGGTATTCCTCAGCAGCAACCAGGAGAAGAAAAGAATGAGAAAAAGAATCCAATTCCTATTTCATATTCCATAATCAGGACAAGAATAAGAAGATGGAAACACTTAAGGCAGAGGATTGAAGGTGAGTGAAAACATATAAGGGACAAATGGTGGAGGAGATGGAGTGGACAAGAATATAAACAGAGTATTGTGGTACAGCCCAAAATATATATATACATTACAAAGCAAGTCCATTACATTATAGAGTCAGTCATGCCAGTTGGTCAATATCTTGTGAAACAAAAAATGTGAAACATGTGAATTTTAAAAAATTTTTAATTTGAGCCATAAGTGTCATAAAAATCCATTAGGCTAAAATGTGGAGAAAATGAGTCTGTGACATTGAGTGGACCTGAAGTGTTCTTCTGTATGTCTGTGTTTTCTGTTAAATGAGGGGCCTGAGAAGACACTTGTCCTAAGAGAGTGTGGGAACATGACCCGCCCACAGAGGCTTTGATCTGTGAACATAGAAGTCAGCATTGCAGGGACAGATACCCACTTCTAGTTAAAAGGCAGCTTTTGTCTGGAAAGTTCCCCTCTAGCAATACATAGACCAAAGCAAAAATACTAATAGGATGGTGTGGGCATGAGGACATGGCCTCTGTCTGATTATTGATCTACAGTCTCACAGTGTCCTAGGTCTTATAAGTGAAGATGTGTAAGTGAAGCCGCGTAAGTGGAAAGTCAGGGTGGCAGGGAATGCATACATGTTGTGTCACATTTTATTCTTTGGATTTGCATTTCCACGCTTTTCCTCTCTGCCAGAATTGTTCCCATCTAATTTCCATGCTTCAAATGAAATAAATGGGTTCGCATTTGTAAATTATCTTGGAGGCCTCTCTTGCCCATTTTCCTCTTTCCTTAACTGGCCATTTACTTTCAGTAATTTATGTTGGCTATAGAAATGGGGGAGTTTGGGTTGAGTAGAGACATACTCCAAAGAAAGGGGAAGAACTAACAGGTTCTAGTGAGAAAATTATCTTTGGTGCTTCAGTGCTTCTTGCTGAGTACATCAGCCTCAGGTGGGTTTTGCTCTGGTGACCTTGAGTCCCTCCTTTGCTGTAAAAGCTGAACAGATATTCTGCTGAATAGAGCAGAAATAGAGCTCCTCATGTTGAGTAGTAAACAAAGCTGAATAAATCATGCCTTCAGAACCTGACCTGATTTTTTTTTTCAGTAGAATTTTGTGATCCTCTAATGGAAAGGTTTTATAAAATAAGGGTATATATGACTTCCTGAAAACAATTAGAGGCTCTGTAATACAGGCACATCTAATAAAAATTATGAATCCTTTGGCAAAAACAAATATGAGGTTTTATTGATAAGCTGACAGTTACACAGAAACACTAGGCCATATTGACTTTAAAAATACATTAAGTGGTTTAATTAAATCATTAATTCCACCCTCAGTTCCATTTTTCAAAAGACAGTCAATGTAAAAATAAAACGGTTTCTTTTTTTAGCTGCTCCTCTTTCCTCTATAATTCATTAGGATGAGTTTATAGATTGACTTATTGCTACTCTGCCATAAAGCACTTGCCGCCATTTCAAGAATATAGTACTTTAAGCAGGATACAAGGAAGTATTGATCTTAAGGTGACATCTTCCTTCACTTTTCATAAAAGGCTTTTTTTTTTAGAAAAATCTATAATATGTGTATGACTACAGAGATTTAAGTCACAACATTATTATACTACTACTAAAATAATTGTTAGCTTGTTTCTCTGGTCTACGGGGAAAACTTATAAGAAGTATGTGAGCAATTTTAAATTCATGGAATGGTAATCATCATACATTTTCTTTCTAAATTAATTTTTATTTATGAAAGTAATATATGGAGATAGTTTTTAAAATCAGTAATATCAGAAAATATATAAAAGAAATTAATAATCTTTCATCTCACCCTCCCGATACTGTAATCATACTCCCCAGAGACAGTATATATCTCTGTATTTAAAAATAATATTACTTAGCCATAAAAAGAAACGAAATTGAGTTATTTGTAGTGAGGTGGATGGACCTAGAGTCTGTCATACAGAGTCAAGTAAGTCAGAAAGAGAAAAAAAATACTGTATGCTAACACATACATATGGAATCTAAAAAAAAAAAAGAAAGGTTCTGAAGAATCTAGGGGCAGGACAGGAATAAAGATGCAGATGTAGAGAATGGACTTGAGGACACGGGGAGGGGGAAGGGTAAGCTGAGACGAAGTGAGAGAGCAGCATGGACATATATACACTATCAAATGTAAAATAGATAGCTAGTGGGAAGCAGCCTCATAGCACATAGCACAGGGAGATCAGCTCGGTGCTTTTTGACCACCTAGAGGGGTGGGATAGGGAGGGTGGGAGAGAGATGCAAGAGGGAGGAGATATGGGGATATATGTATATGTATAGATGATTCACTTTGTTATAAAGCAGGAACTAACACACCATTGTAAAGCCATTATACTCCAATAAAGATGTTTAAAAAGATAAGTAAATAAAAATAAAAAATAAAAATAATATGCTGTCTTAGCCTAGATTCTCTAAAAACAGATTAACTAAGGGTTTAATGTTTTGATACTTTGGGTGGTATAAGCCCAGGTAGATGAAGGTAAGAAAAAAGGGAAGTGAGGCAAGGAAAGCTACAAAGCAGTGCCATGTAATACATTACATGATGGGTACTTAGCAGGCATGTCAACTCAGCATATGGATTTGTCCCCATGGATTGTGATGAGTAACCCCATCCCCAAATACTGCGTGGATGGAAATTCATCTGCTTGGCTTGCTTTGATCTCCCTTTTCCCCTTGGTCAGAGTTCACTCCATGGGGAGCTAAGTCTTCTGTAGTTCAGGATCATGCCATCTGGCCCTTGGTGGCCTCCTAGAAGCTTCTCCCACACCCTGTGGTGTTGCATTCCATTGAAGTCCAGGAGTGGAAGGGTGACTTGGCATGGACAGTCTCAGCATGCAGGGTGTAAGGGCCATCCAGGTGCTGGACTTCACCTTAACTCCAGCCAGCTGGGAAGCTTGGCAAAAGTGATGGAGGTGGGGTGGTGGCTCAGCCTGGAATACAGGCCAGGCTGAGCACGTGGAATACAGCACCTTCAGAAAGGAGACAGTAGGGGCAATGTGAGTGGTTGTATAATACATAGACTATGTTTATTCCTTGATATACCAATTTTAGACATTAAATATTGACTTCTTAATATGGGCTGATGAGTATTTAACTCTCTCTTACACCCCCTTTCTTTCATTCCCACTCCAATATAGTTATATAATAGTTTTTGTTTGAAGGTAATAGTCAATGTTTGCATTATTGTGTTAAATTATGTTATTGCTAAGCCAAGTAGTGAATATAATTACATTTTCTTTCTTATACAACTTTCATTTTCCCTAATTACCACAAGTTTTTACTTCCATTGTTTTCTAAGAACTTTTCTAATATTTTCCATTATAACTAACTATAATCATTTTTTCTAAATCCTCACACATGTAAGACAGTCCGTCAATTCCATTTTTTTCCCCTCCTTTCATGACCTCTTTCCCAGAGCCCTGGATTCTCCTGCTTTAATCTGGACTGATTGCTTTCCAGGCCTGATGATGTGGAATCCTTATTTTCTGGATCTCATATTTTCCCTTTTCTTGGATAACTTCTTTGCTTGGGTCTAACACATCCAACAGTGGCCTCTTAAAATAAATTTGGTAGACACTTATAATACTTCTCTATGATCAGTTTTCCTCTCTTCCTGGACAAATGGGAGGGTGACACTTCATTGCCTCCTTGCAGCTACATAGGTCATTATCTTGTTCTGGCCAGTGGTCTGTGAGTAGAAGTGACACATACCAGTTCGTGCAAAAGCATACTCTTTACCCATGGGAGAAGATACCACGCCTTGTATAGAGATGGTCATAAGACCAAAACTAAGCCTGGATTGCTAAATTGCCATGGAAGATGGTTGACCTGGAGAATCTCCTGTACTCACATAAATTCCAAGTACACCAATAAAGAAACCTTTGCTGTATTAAGCAACTGAGATTTTGGCATTGCTTGTAATCTGGCCTCTCCTGACTGATACAAAAGGGTTCATGGGAAATATATCTTTGAGCCATTCTGATCTGAAAACATTGTTATTCCACCCTCCCATTTGATTAATAGGGTAGCTGAATATAGAATTCTAGATTATAGAAAAATTTTTTTATATTCTAATCCTATCTGTTTGTATGCAACCTAACTTTTCCCTGGAAGCTTTTAGGGTCTTCTACTTATCCCTGGTGTTTAGAGATTTCATTATGATGTGTCTTGATGTGAGTCTTTTTTTACTTTTATTTATTGAGGGTCAATCTTGAGGTTTATGCCATTCGTCTCTGATAAATTTTGCATTACATCTTTGATAGTTTTCCCTATTTTTCTTTCTATAATTCCTATTAGTTGGATGCTATATAGCCTGGAATGATATTCTTTTTCCTCACTTTTACAAAAAATTTAATTAATTTATTTTTTTTATACGGCAGGTTCTTATTAGCTACCTATTTTATACATATTAGTGTATATAGGTCAATCTCAATCTCCCAATTCATCCCACCACCCGCCCTCCACCCCCTGCTTTCCCCCCTTGGTGTCCATATGTTTGTTCTCTACATCTGTCTCTATTTCTGCCTTGCAAACTGGTTCATCTGTACCATGTTTCTAGATTCCATATATATGTGTTAATATACGATATTTGTTTTTCTCTTTCTGGCTTACTTCACTCTGTATGACAGTCTCTAGGTCCATCCACATCTCTACAAATGACCCAATATCGTTCCTTTTTATGGCTGAGTAATATTCCATTGTATATGTGTACCACAACTTCTTTATCCATTTGTCTGTCGATGGGCATTTAGGTTGCTTCCATGACCTGGCTATTGTAAATAGTGCTGCAATGAACATTGGGGTGCATGTGTCTTTTTGAATTATGGTTTTCTGTGGGTATATGCCCAGTAGTGGGATTGCTGGGTCATACAGTAATTCTATTTTTAGATTTTTAAGGAACCTCCATACTGTCCTCCATAGTGGCTGTATCAATTTACATTCCCACCAACAGTGTAAGAGGGTTCCCTTTTCTCCACACCCTCTCCAGCATTTATTGTTTGTAGATTTTCTGATGATGCCCATTCTAACCGGTGTGAGGTGATAACTCATGGTAGTTTTGACTTGCGTTTCTCTAATAATTAATGATGTTGAGTAGCTTTTCATGTGCCTCTTGGCCATCTGTATATCTTCTTTGGAGAGATATCTATTTAGATCATCTGCCCATTTTTTGATTGGGTTGTTTGTTTTTTTAATATTGAGCTGCATGAGCTATTTATATATTTTGGAGATTAATCCTTTGTCCTTGGATTCGTTTGTAAATATTTTCTCCCATTCTGAGGGTTGTCTTTTCGTCTTGTTTATAGCTTCCTTTGCTGTGCAAAAGGTTTTAAGTTTCATTAGGTCCTATCTGTTTATTTTTGTTTTTATTTCCATTACTCTAGGAGGTGGGTCTTTCCTCACTTTTTCTTTCTGATTTTATATTTCCTTTGTCTTTCTGTTCTACTTTGTGGAAGGAAGCCTCAATTTTAAAGTTCAACTCTTCTACTGAATTTTTATTTATTTAAAATGTTTTCTCCAGCTTTATTGAGGTATAATTGACAAAATTATATATACTTAAAATGTACATGTTGATTTGATATATCTTTACTTTGTGAAATGATTACCACAATCAGGTCAATTAACACATCCATAATTTTGCATAGTTACCATTTTTTCCTGAGTTTAACAATTTAATCAATTTTATTTTAATTTCTAAGAGCTCTTTCTTGCTGTCTATTTGTCTTTTATATAATTCTATTTTTCTTTTATCTTTCTGAGGATATGTCTTTTAAAATTTGTTCTGCTATTCCCTGCACTATTTTTTTCTTAGTTCTTTTGTCTTCTTGATTTTTTAAAAGACCTCTCATTTTGGATTTCCCTGAATAATCAGGTGATACTTTGCTGTCCAATAAATCAAGTGTTATGTATGAAGACCCTTATCAGAACCTGTGTGCCTGAGTGGAACTTGTTGACTTATAAACAGTGGAATAGCCTGTTTGTTGGGAGAGTGCCTCCAAATACCAGTATCTATAGGTCTCCTCTTTAAGGCTACTCACTTTCTCCAGAGAAGATTCCCTTAATCTCCTCTCTGGTTGAGTGCAGGGTTGATCGACAGCCTTCTTGGAGAAAGGCAGAAGAAACTCCTTTAATCCCCCAGGTGCCTGGTATTCTCCAGTCTGGAGACTCCCTGGTTTAATTTCTTGGAGAACAAATGTCTGGCCTCCTATGATGGGAAGAGAGAAGATGCTTACTTCGTTGCAAACAGTGGGAAAAAGATGTACCCATGGAGGGGCAGATTGGAATGCTTATAAGGGTGTAAGAAAGGGAGGAGGACATATGCACAGAAAGGCAGCCCGGTGTGGGGCCTGCAGAGTTATAACCTTGGGAGGATGTGGAGAGCATCTGTACAGAGTGTGGCCCAGCATGAATGAGGTCTCCCAGTTTGAGCAGGGTGAGAAGGTCATTCTCTCAGTAGGCTTTTTGCCACAGGATGGAGCCCAGCATGGGGAGGAGGGTGGTGGCCTAATGTGGGGTATCAGGGTCTGAGCTGGGTGAGGAAGGCTTCCATGTGGTGATAGATTTTGGATTAATTTCCTATGGCTACTATAACAAATTGCCAAAAACTTGGTTGCTTACAACAGAAATTTATTTTCTCACAGTTCTGGAGGCTAGAAATGCAGAATCAGTTTTACTGGGCTGAAATCAAGGTTTTGTCAGGGCTATATTCCTTCTGGAAGCTATAGGGGAGAACCCATTTTCTTGCTTTTTCTAGCTTCTACAAGCTGCCAGCAGTCCTTGGCTTGTGACCTTGTGGCCCTGTATCACCCTGGCCTTTGCTTCCATCATCGTATCTCTTTGATTCTGATGCTCCTGCTGTTCTCTTATAAGGACCCATTCGATTGCATTCCCAGTTATCCAGGATAACTTCCTCATCTCAAGATTTTTAATTTAATTATATCTACAAAGGCTCTCCTTCTTCTTTTATTCCCCCCCAGCTGTAGAAGGAAACATTCACAGCTTCCAGGATTAGGATGTAGATATCTTTTGGGGGGCCATAGCTAAGCCCACCACAGATATATGAATAAATAAATACTCTTGTAAATGTGTTCATGTTCACACACACACAATACCTCTGCCCACTGAGAGGGCCTGGGGAAAGCAACATCCCAATGTCAGTGAATACAGCTAGTGACTAGATCTGGGTTGCAGCTGCAGTTTGGGTTTTCCAGACTTTCATACCTGCCTCACTTGGCTTCCCAGGGAAGAGTGTGATTTTGGGCAAGGTGGCTATCTGTAGCTAAGGCACTCCCTGAAGTGGGTGACAGCTGACAGTACTCTTACTTTCAACCAAAAGGAATCAGAGTCTCCTGGAGAAATGGCTAATTCCAGGCTGAGGCAGGGAAAGTACAGTATAAATCTGGAACATCTTTTTGTGCTAGAAAGTAAGAAAGTGATCTAAGAATGATGTGGACAATATCAACCTGACACAGAGCCAGTTTGAAGGAGCTCCCACTGACCAAATCTGAGGCAATTCAAACATCAAAAAAAGTAATGAGAATAATGGATTATAACCTATTGAATAAAATCAGACACCATGAATCCATACTGATATAAATAGATAAGTGAATACATTAAAAATTTGATGAGGGAAGGGATATTTACATAGTTTAAAAATGCATCTCCACAACTACTTATTAAGTACAGAGTGTTAAAGAATAAGGTTTCAGTGGAGAAACCTGGCAAAACCACTTTAATCAAGTGATCAAAGTGAAATTAGTAGTGATGGTGGGAATAGATTGCTTGCCACTTGATAGGATGAAATGAGAAGAATATAGCTTCTCATCTGTGTCATTTTTAATCTGATCATGAGAAAATATCGGAGTAACCAAAATTGAGGATAATGCTACAAAATAAATGACCTATAAACCTCAAAAATGCCCACTTCATGAAAGTCAGGGAACTGTTCCAGAGGGAGGAGACTAAAGAGATGTGACAACTAGATGCAATGCACGACTCTGAAGTGGATTCTATAAAGGACATTATTGTAACAATCAGTGAAACTCCAGTAAGGTCTGAGGACTAGCTGGTGGTAATATATCAGTGTTAACTTTTTTTCATGATTGTGTTGTGGATGCATAGCAGAATGTCCTGTTTGCTAACACATATATATGGAATCTAAGGAAAAAAAAAAAAAAAAGGTCATGAAGAACCTAGTGGCAAGACGGGAATAAAGACACAGACCTACTAGAGAATGGACTTGAGGATATGGGGAGGCGGAGGGGTGAGATGTGACAGGGTGAGAGAGTGTCATGGACATATATACACTACCAAATGTAAAATAGATAGCTAGTGGGAAGCAGCCGCATAGCACAGGGAGATCAGCTCGGTGCTTTGTGACCACCTAGAGGGGTGGGATGGGGAGGGTGGGAGGGAGGGAGATGCAAGAGGGAAGAGATATGGGAACATATTGTATATGTATAACTGATTCACTTTGTTATAAAGCAGAAACTAACACACCATTGTAAAGCAATTATACTCCAATAAAGATGTTTAAAAAAAAAAAAAAAAGAATGTCCTGTTTGTAGGAAATGCACATCAGCTGCGTGAGTGTGATGGTATATCATGTCAGCGACTTATTCTCAGGTGATTCAAGAATAAATCTCTTTGCACAATACTCATAACTTCTTTGTATATTTGAGATTGTTTAAAAACATTAAAGTTGCTCCCCTGTTTTTGGCCAAGCAGCTCATAGCATTGCTTCTATATTCATTGCTGATCCTATCTTGGGCAAAGGGGATATGGAAGAAGGCTGATGTAGAGTGCAAAGTGAAGGAAAAAAACATTTATGGGGAATATTATGCCATTGACTCCTACCCAGCCTGAGAACTATCTCCCAAGATTGATTACTTTCCATTCAAACTCCATTCCTTTCTCATTTTGGCTCCTGTCAACCCTCACCATTTCAACTACCGGCCATGGACTTGCTTTCTGACATTTTATTCCCAGTGCCTGGCACCTGGGAGGCCCAATATGCATTTAAAGAATGAATTAATGGTGCCCTCTGGAAATGAAGTCAGCAATAGAGTCTTAGAAAATAATCCAACCTTCATTTAACGTTCTCCATTAGTATGAGAACTAAGCATTAAATAATTTTTTGTTATAATTTTGAATGAGGGTTTCTATTTATGGCCCCTCTGTCTGTACACATTTTCCTGAACAGTCCCAGGTAATTAACTTCCTGGAATATTGCTGTGTGGCAAGTTCTTGTCGTTCAGATCTCTTATTCTTACCTGCTTAAGAGAGTTACTTCTCCAACTCCTCTTCATCTCCAGATTAAGGAATTTATCTTGGTTCTTCATGGGAAGAAAGCTTAATCAGTTTTACCTCTGGCCAAAATCTCACTTGCTATGCAAACCTCCTCCACGATCAGCCCTGAATTCAAATTCTAATAGCAGTGTGTACATGTCAATCCCAAACTCCCTAACTGTCCTTTCCCCTCATCACGGATAACCAACAAGGACCTACTGTATAGCACAGGGAACTCTGCTCAATATTATATAACAACCTAAATGGGAAAAGAATTTGAAAAGAATAGATGCATGTATATATATAACTGAATCACTTTGCTGTACACCTGAAACAAACACATTGTTAACCAACTATACTCCAATATAAAATTAAAAGTTTAAAAAAAAAGAAAAATAAGCAAGAAAATGTCAGTGAATTTGTGGTTCTATGCTTCTTATCTAAGGGAGAAAAAAATCAAACTAAAACCTTGAAGTTGCATATTATGCTGTTGTTGTTTCAGTGGTAATATTTATAGATGATCAACAGCCATAGGTAAACTACAACAGTAATGGTGAAAACTAACGGGTCTCCGAATTAAAAAATTAATTATCCCTATTGCAGTTTTAATGGATACTGACATTTGTGATTCCCTACTGAACAGAAAAAAAATCCTAATAGCTAACGTTAAAATTCTAATAATAGCTAATAGTTATTAATTGCTTTCTAGGTGCCAATCATTGTGCTAATCATTTTTATGCATTTGTTCATTACTCCTCACAAAAAGCCTATAAGATAGGTACCCTTTTTGTGTACATTTTATAGCTGAAGAGACAGATATTAGACTGAGCTTCTAGGAGTAACTCCCAAATCTTCATGGAAAAACTGGGCTGCCAAGGAGCTGCTCCTGGCCACTGTCAGGGAGCTGCCTATCCAAATGAAGCTTTACCCTTCCAGCTATCAGTTTGAGAATCAAGCTTGCAACATCAATGCTCCTGCTCTGCTCTTTACCATGTACTCAGTTCCAAACTCAAGTCTTGTGTTTTGAATCTGATTGATATAACCAAACTCACATCTAGAAGCCAAGCTGTTATGGAGTCTAGGATATGTACTCTTCAGCTTTCTAGCTTTGTAGCATAGGAGGGAATACAAGAAGGGCATCAGGTTAGATGTAGAACAAGCAAATTCTCAGTATGTCACAACGAAAGCCTCACTGTTGGGATTGGTTTATTTGGAAGTATGCCTACAGCAAGATTACATATACATTCTGGAGTATGTCCCACTTTAATTTCTACATCTGAATTCACACAATTCTCACATTGATTATCTTTAGTACATCTGTCTGAGTGAGGTCTATTCCCATGATTCTTTGAGCCCCTTTTCTCTTGTTCTTTTAAAGGCCCTTACAGTTTCCAACAGTTTATTGCATAGCTCTCTGGCTTAATTTTTGTAGAATCACAGATTTCCTAGATTCTTAGTCACCTTGGAAAAGTACAGCCTTTCTTATCAGCTTCTTAGTGATACAAAGACTGTGTGGTAGGGCTTAGTTTCCAGCCAAGACTTCCTGGAAGAGGAAACTCCTGTCTCCACTGCTGTTTTTTGTTTTGTTTTGTTTTGTTTTGTTTTTTTAATCAGGACCAGATGGCAAGTGTAACTCAGCACTGTCTAATAGAAATATATTGTGAGACACATAGGCAATTTAAAATTTTCTAGTAGTTACATTAAAATTAAAAAGAAACAGGTAAAATTATTTTAATAATATATTTTATTTAACCCAATATCTCTAATAGACTATAATTTTGACATGTAGTAAATGTAAAGATTATTAATAAACTATTTTACATTTTTTGGTACTAGGTCTTCTAAATCTAGTTCATATTTTGTACTAACAACACATCACCAGCCACATTTCAAGTATTCAATAGCCACTTGCAGCTGAGGCTACCTACTGGATAATGCTATTACGACTAGAGAGAGAACTGCTTACTTTGGTTCACAATGTGATGGTCTTATGTCTTTTTTTTTTGACTGGAATAAAATTGCTTTAAAATGTTGTGTTAGTTTCTGCTGTACAATGAAGTGAATCAACTTTATGTATTCCTATATCCCCTCCCTCCTGGACCTCCTTCCAACTCCCCCCATCCCACCCATCTAGGTTGTCACAGAGCACTGAGCTGAGCTCCCTGTGCAATACAGCAGGTTCCCACTAGCTATCTATTTTACACATGGTAGTGTATTTATCGCAAACCTAATCTCCCAATTCGTCCCACCCTTCCCTTCCCCCCCTGTGTCCACATGTCCGTTCTCTACATTTACATCTCTATTTTTGCCCTACAAATAGGTTCATCTGTACTATTTTTCTAGATTCCACATATATGCGTTAATATACGATATTTGTTTTTCTCTTTCTGGCTTACTTCACTCTGTATGACAGACTCTAAGTCCATCCACACGTCTACAAATGACCCAATTTCATTCCTTTTTATGGCTGAGTAATATTCCATTGTATATATGTGCCACATCTTCTTTATCCATTCATCTATCATTGGACATTTAGGTTGTTTCCATGTCCCGGCAATTGTAAATAGTGCCGCAATGAACACTGGGGTACATGTGTTCTTTTGAATTATGGTTTTCTCAGGGTATATGCCCAGTAGTGGGATTGCTGGGTCATATGGTAGTTCTATTTTTAGTTTTTTAAGGAACCTGCATAGTGGAGGAACCTCCACTGTTCTCCATAGTGGCTGTATCAATTTACATTCCCACCAACAGTGCAAAAGGGTTCTCTTTTCTCCACACACCCTCTCCAGCATTTTTCATTTGTAGATTTTTTAATGATGGCCATTCTGACTAGTGTGAGGTGATACCTCATTGTAGTTTTGATTTACATTTCTCTAATAATTAGTGCTGTTGAGCATCTTTTCATGTGTCTCTTGGCCGTCTGTATGTCTTCTTTGGTGAAATGTCAATTTAGGTCTTCTGCCCATTTTTTAGTTGGGTTGATTTTTTTTATATTGAGCTCCATGAGCTGTTTGTATGTTTTGGAGATTAATCCTTTGTCCATTGCTTCAATTACAAATATTTTCTCCCATTCTGAGGGTTGTCTTTTCATCTTGTTTATGGTTTCCTTTGCTGTGCAAAAGCTTTTAAGTTTCATTAGGTCCCATTTGTTTATTTTTGTTTTTATTTCCATTACTCTAGGAGGTGGGTCAAAAAAGATCTTGCTGTGGTTTATGTCAAAGAGTGTTTTTCCTATGTTTTCCTCTAAGAGTTTTATAGTATCTGGTCTTACATTTAGGTCTTTAATCTATTTGGAGTTTACTTTTGTGTATGATGTTATGTAGTGTTCTAATTTCATTCTTTTACATGTAGCTGTCCAATTTTCCCAGCAGCAGTTATTGAAGATTCTGTCTTGTTGCCATTGTATATTCTTGCCTCCTTTGTCATAGATTAGTTGACCATAGGTGCGTGGGCTTTCTGTCCTGTACCATTGATCTATATTTCTGTTTTTGTGCCAGTACCATACTGTCTTGATCACTATAGCTTTGTAGTATAGTTTGAAGTCAGGAAGCCTGATTCCCCCAGCTCTGTTTTTCTTTCTTAAGATTGTTTTGGCTATTCAGAGTATTTTGTATTTCCATACAAATTGTAAAATTTTTTGTTCTAATTCTGTGAAGAATGCCATTGGTAGTTTGATAGGGATTGAATTGAATCTGTAGATTGTAATCATTTTCACAATATTGATTCTTCCAATCCAAGAACATGGTATATTTCTCCATCTGTTTATGTCATCTTTGATTTCTTTCATCAGTGTTTTATAGTTTTCTGAGTACAAGTCTTTCGCCTCCTTAGGTAGGTTTATTCCTGGGTATTTTATTCCTTTTATTACGATGATAAATGGGATTGTTTCCTTAATATCTATTTATGATATTTTGTTGTTAGTGTATAGGAATGCCAGAGATTTCTGTGCAGTAATTTTGTATCCTGCAACCTTAGCAAATTCATTGATGAGTTCTAGTGGTTTTCTAGTGGCATCTTTAGGATTTTCTATGTGTAGTATCATGTCATCTGTAAACAGTGACAGTTTTCTTCTTCTTTTCCAATTTGTATTCCTTTTATTTCTTTTTCTTCTCTGATTGCCATGGCTAGGACTTCCAAAACTATTTCGAATAAGAGTGGCGAGAGTGGACATCCTTGTCTTGTTCCTGATCTTTGTGGAAATGCTTTCAGTTTTTCACCATTGAGTATGATGTTTTCTGCGGGTTTGTCATATATGGCCTTTATTATGTTGAGGTAGGTTCCCTCTATGCCCATTTTCTGGAGAGTTTTTATCATAAATGGGTGTTGGATTTTGTCAGAAGCTTTTTCTGCATCTATTGAGATGATTATATGGTTTTTATTCTGTAATTTGTTAATATGGTGTATCATATTGATTGATTTGCATATATTGAAGAATCCTTGCATTCCTGGGATAAATCCCACTAGATCATGGTGTATGATCCTTTTAATATGTTGTTGGATTCTGTTTGCTAGTATTTTGTTCAGGATTTTTGCATCTATGTTCTTCAGTGATATTGGCCTATAATTTTTTTTTTTTTGATATCTTTGTCTGGTTTTGGTATCAGGGTGGTGGTGGCTTCATAGAATGAAGTTGGGAGTGTTCCTCGCTCTGCAATTTTTTGGAAGAGTTTGAGAAGGATAGGTTTTAGCTCTTGTCTAAATGTTTGATAGAATTCACCTGTGAAGCCATCTGGTCCTGGACTTTTGTTTGTTGGAAGATTTTTATTACAGTTTCAATTTCATTACTTGTGATAGGTCTGTTTATATTTTCTAATTCTTCCTGGTTCAGGAAAATTGTATCTTTCCCAGAGTTTGTCCATTTCTTTGTGGTTGTCCATTTTTTTGGCATATAGTTGTTTGTAGCAGTCTCTTATAATCCTTTGTATTTCTGTGGTGTCAGTTGTGGTTTCTTCTTTTTCATTTCTAATTTTATTGCTTTGCATCCTCTCCCTTTTTCTTCTCGATGAGTCTGGCTAAAGGTTTATCAATTTTGTTTATCTTCTCAAAGAACCATCTGTTAGTTTTATTGATCTTTGCTATTGTTTTCTTCATTTCTATTTCACTTATTTCTGCTCTGATCTTTATGATTTCTTTCCTTCTACTGACTTTGGGTTTTCATTGTTCTTATTTCTCTAGTTGCTTTAGGTGTAAGGTTATATTGTTTATTCGAGATTTTTCTTGTTTCTTGAGGTGAGATTGAATTGCTATAAACTTCCTTCTTAGAACTGCTTTTGCTGCATCCCATGGGTTTTGGGTCATTGTGTTTTCATTGTCATTTGTTTCTATGTATTTTTTAATTTCTTCTTTGATTTCTTCAGTGATCTCTTGGTTATTTAGTAGCACACTGTTTAGCCTCCATGTATGTGTGTTTTTTACAGTTTTTTTCCTGTAATTGATTTCCAATCTCATAGTGTTGTGGTCAGAAAATGTGCTTGATATGATTTCAGTTTTCTTAAATTTTCTGAGGCTTTATTTGTGACCCAAGATGTGATCTATACTGGAGAATATTCCATGTGCACTTGAAAAGAAAGTGTATTCTGCCACTTTCGGGTAGAATGTCCTATAAATATCAATTGATTCTATCTGGTTTATTGTGTCATTTAAAGCTTGTGTTTCCTTATTTATTTTCTGTTTAGATGATCTGTCCATTGGTGTAAGGGGGCTGTTAAAGTCACCTACTATTATTGAGTTACTGTCAATTTCCCTTTTTATGGTTGTTAGCATTTGCCTTATGTATTGAGGTGCTCCTATGTTGGGTGCATAAATATTTATAATTGTTATATCTTCTTCTTGGATTGAGCCCTTGTTCATTATGTAGTGTCCTTCCTTATTTCTTGTAACAGTCTTTATTTTAAGGTCTATTTTATCTGATACAAGTATTGCTACTCCAGCTTTATTTTGATTTCCATGTACATGGAATATCTTTTTCCATCCCCTCACTTTCAGTCTGTATGTGTCCCTAGGCCTGAAGTGGGTCTCTTGTAGACAGCATATATATGGGTCTTATTTTTGTGTCCATTCAGCCAATCTGTGTCTTTTGGTTGGAGCATTTAATCCATTTACATTTAAGGTAATTATCAATATGTATGTTTCTTTTACCGTTTTCTTAATTGTTTTGGGTTTGTTATTGTAGGTCTTTTCCTTCTCTTGTGTTTCCTGTCTAGGGAAGTTCCTTTAGCATTTGTTGTAAAACTGGTTTGGTGGTGCTGAATTCTCTTAGCTTTGGCTTGTCTGTAAAGCTTTTGATTTCTCCACTGAATCTGAATGAGATTCTTGCTGGTAGAGTAATCTTGGTTGTAGGTTTTTCTCTTTCATCACTTTAAGTATATCCTGCCACTCCCTTCACAGAGTTTCTGCTGAAAAATCAGGCCTGCAGAGTTTCTGCTGAAAAATCAGCTGATAATCTTATGGGGATTTCTTTGTATTTATTTTTTGCTTTTCCCTTGCTGCTTTTAATATTTTTTCTTTGAGTTTAATTTTTGTTAGTTTGATTAATATGTGTCTTGGTGTGTTTCTCCTAGGGTTTATCCTGTGTGGGACTCTCTGCATTTCCTGGACTTGATTGACTATTTCCTTCCCCATGTTAGGGAAGTTTTCCACTATAATCTCTTTGAATATTTTCTCAAACACTTTCTTTTTCTCTTCTTTTTCTGGGACCCCTATAATTTGAATGTTGGTGCATTTAGTGTTGTCCCAGAGGTCTCTGAGACTGTCTTCAATTCTTTTCATTCTTTCATCTTTATTCTGTCCCTCATCAGTTATTTCCACCATTCTGTCTTCCAGCTCACTTATTCGTTCTTCTGCCTCAGTTATTCTGTTATTGAATCCTTCTAGTATATTTTTCATTTCAGTTATTGTGTTGTTCCTCTCTGTTTGTTTGTTCTTTAGTTCTTCTAGATATTTGTTAAACATTTCTTGTATTTTCTCAATGTGTGCCTCCATTCTATTTCCAAGATTCTGAATCATCTTTACTATCATTACTCTGCATTCTTTTTCAGGTAGGTTGCCTATTTCCTCTTCATTTATTTGGTCTTGTAGATTTTTACCTTGCTCCTTCATCTGTGACATATTTTTTGTCATCTCATTTTTTTTTTTTTTTTGATGGGTGGGATTGTGTTCCTGTCTTACTGATTGTTTGGCCTGAGGCTTCCAGCACTGGAGTTTGTAGGCTGTTGGGTAGATCTGGGTCTTGGTGCCAAGATGAGGACCTCTGGGAGACCTCACTCCGAAGAATATTCCTTGGGGACTGAGGTTCTCTGTTAGTCCAGTGTTTCAGACTCAGAGCTCCCACCACAGGAGCTCTGGCCCAACCCCTGGCTTGTGAATCAAGATACTACAACCCGCACAGGGCGGCGACAAAAAAAAAAAAAAAGGAAGAAAGAAAAAAGGAGCAGAACAATACAAAGCATAAAAAATAAAATAAGATTAGAAAACTAACAGATTGTAGAATATATATTGATGAAAAAACAACCGGAAGGTAAAACAGACCACAGTAGTAAAAAAAGAGGAGAAAGAAAAAAAAACAACAGAAAAGGACTTGGCTGTGGGGGGCGTGGCTTAGGCTCAAGGGAGGAGGGCCCCAGGAGTGCCTCTGGCCTTGGAGGTCAGAGGACCAGGTCCAGAGCCCCGACAGGCTCACTGGGCCCAAGTGAGCGGGAGAAACGCTAGGCAAGTTCCCCCCATCCTCTGATCCTGGAGGGCCCCTCTCCGTTGGCCTCTCTTCTTCTTCCCCCACCTCCCTCCCTCCTATGCCCCTAGGAGCCACATGGCTGGAGGGGGCCCCAGAAGGCAGGGGACCAGACCCAGAAGCCCAACAGGCTCCCAGGGCTGAGTGGATTAGAGAAACGCCCTCCATGCCTCCCCTGATCCTCTGATCCCAGAGTGCCCCTCCCACCTGCCTCTCCTCTTCTCCCCCACCCCCCTCTCTCTTATACCCCTAGGACCAATGCAGCTCGGAGGAGGCCTCAGAGGGCAGAGGACCCAGCCCAGGAGCCCCTCAGTCTTCCCGGGCCTGACTGGGCAGGGGAAACACTAGACCCACTCCCCCCTGTTCCTCTGAGCCCCCGAGGGTCCCTCCAGGTATGGGAACCCCTCCCCCCTCCCAGCTAGCCCTCAGGGGCACTGTTCCTGTCTGGCCTCCACTTCTCCTCCCCCCTCATTCCCCCACATCCTACCCAGTCGCTCAGGGGTTCCTCCCATCTCCTTGGGCATTGGTCCCCCACCAGCGTCCAGCAGGCACCCTAGTTGTGGGGAGATGCAAACTCTGTAACTTCCCACGCTGCCATCTTGACTCCGCCCCCCTCATGTATTTTGGTACTCATTCTTTTGTATCACTGTAACTCAGAGACACATGAAGGGGAATTAATCTGTTAACATCACTTCTTTCAGTGATATGAACATGTAGCAGGAAGCTGGTGGCACCATTATGCCTTCTGACCTAAGTATCTTTAGCCTCTTTAACCATGTATGGCTGAAAAGTTCTAGTTGAAGATAACTTTGTGACTGATAGGGTTTAGTCTAGATTTCTTAGTACCAACCACCCTGGGGACCTTATTTCGTTTGAAGACATCCTTAGTTGGATTGGATTTTGACACGGAAACTGTAACATGGAAAGTACTTCTTTCCTATTACTCTTGTAGTGAAATGGAGAGACTGCATCCTTGATGCAGTCAGCCTGGATTTGCTCTTTCTTCCTAACCAAAATAGTAATTCACAATCTTTTGCTTTTCCTTCATGGACCAGAAGGTCAGTGTTCTCTAGAACTACACATTTACTACTTATCACATTTTTCAGCTCTGCTGCCTGAACGTGTAACATTTCCTGTCAGTCATGTCTTATGCAAGCAAAATGAGCTTGTCATTTGGGGCCAGGAGAGTCTATTCTACACCAAATTCAGAGTGTTTTCTTGCTCTCACTTCTTGGTGTCATTATGGAAAGCTCTCAAAGGTCAGTGGCCTTTGGATTTGGGGGAAAACATTTGGATACCTTGTCATATGAAGTAATATAGCCATTGCTTCTGGTGGCCAAGTCATAATGCCCTTCGGGATACGTGTCGTTTAGACACATGAAGAACTCACCATGTTATGACTGTGCTCTCAGTTTGCCAAGGTTCACCCTGTGGTTCTATGTCAATGAACTGACTTCAATTCTTTAGGAGAGAAGAAAAGATAATCTAATGTATTTCTCTGGAGGTCACCATTTTTAAAATCTTTTCTACATTTTACTGGAGTTCCTTGCTATGTCATTGGGTTCTCTAAGTCAGGGGTCCCCAACCCCCAGGCCGCACAGCAGGAGGTGAGCAAGCAAAGCTTCATCTGCTACTCCCTGTCAATCCCCATCGCTCGCATTACCGCCTGAACCTTCCCCCACCACTCTCAGGTCCATGGAAAAATTGTCTTCCACGAAACCTGTCCCTGGTGCCAAAAAGGTTGGGGACCACTGCTCTAAGTAACTCTCTGCCTCTCAGACTATGACTTCTATGTTTATAGGAGCTGGTGTTTCTAATTCCATTATTCTTAGGTAACCTCCAGACAACCAGATTTTTCAGCTTCTAACAGACTTCTGTTTCTCTATCTTGACAATGAGGATTAAAAAACCCATTCTTTTCACTCTTATTTTTTAAGGAAATGGAAACTTCAAGTGATTGGTTAACCTGAAACTTTCTCCTCCTGTTCTACCACATTTGCCTGTATATGGCTAGGCAGTTCTTTCTGGGTCATGTTAGTGATCATATAATAGGGGTTATTCTTAAGGTAATTGGAGTCTTATTATTCTTTCTGTCAAGGCTGGGTATTCACTTCTCTTTTCCACCATAGTTTTTCTTTATGATTTCAGCAAGTCACATACATTTTTTATATCTCTACTTCAGTATGAAGCAAGAATTTTACCATATGACGAAAGAATGTACTGAACATCCTTTAAATATGACACATTTACCTGTGATTTTAGAAATTGTGCTTTGAGTTATTTTTGTAATGGCAGGTAATTTAACAACGACAACAACAAATACGATCTTTTGTGAAAACTGGTTGTTTTAGTGGTGCAACATGAGGACTTGGAAGAGAGCAAAGCTAACTCAGTTATTAACCATAAGCATTGGCAATAATCAACTGAGCCAACTTTGCAATAACCAGCTTTTCATAGTAAAGAAAAAGTGATTTAGCACACAATACTTCGTTATCCTAAAACCATCATATGACAGTGTGTTTATCGAGGTAAAAGTTCCAGGAGTGGTAGGGAGTCAAAATCCATTAGTACCTAGTTCTACTCTCACTGAATGTCAGCCTACTAAGAAGTATAGGGATTAGGTAGTGTCAAAAATACGTCATGCAAATTTATCATGTTTTATTTTTAAACTGTTATAATTAGTTGAAAATAATGATGAAAAATTTATGTCATCACAAATTTGAGCAGTCATGCTTTAATAGCTAGTCACTTGGTTTAGGATGCCACACCACCTAGCAAAATATTGATATCTGAGACCTCAATGCTGGAATAATGCTTACTTTTAACTAAGAATTTATTACAATTAATTCAATTATGCCTCTCTTCCCGGTTCACCTCAGTGATGATATGAAGCCCAAGCCCCCAGCTATCTGTTATTACCTCCTCTCCATACTGGGCTCTGTATATTTGCCTATCTGACTCACTCTTCCTTGGCCACTTTTGTCCCAGATCTTCTGTTCCATGATCAGCAAACTCTCTTAATCAACAACCTCTTTTCTGATAGTTCACTTGTTTTCCTTGCTCTAGCAGAATTACAAGAACTACAACTATTTCTCATCTTCTGGGTCTCAGTTTAATAGAGAGACATTTCCTGCCCATCTTATCTGTCTGACATCATCATTTTTATTCTCTCTCAGAATAAGCTGGTTATTTTCTTCCTTGCACTCATCACCTTTTATACTTATTTAATTCCTTGATTTATTTTATTGCTAGTTTACTGCTAGACTCCTGCACTAGAAGGTCAGCTCTTCAATTAGGGCAGAGACTTTGTCCACCAGCCAAATATTCTTCAGGGTCTGGAAAATATTGAGAATGAATGAATGAATATTATCATTCATTCACAATAAATGAATCATCACAGAGGCTAAAAATTTGAATACACTTAAAAAATTAATTTTATCTTTTGACTAAATATATTGATGTTATGGTCATAATTTTTTACCTGGTAAATTGAGTATTTATCAATTGGATCATGGCTTATTGCTGCTTTTACAAATGTGCCTGAGAAAATAAACAGATTCCATACAGGTTTGTTAGGTGGCCACATTTAATTTACTTGGTTTCTGAAGCATTAAGATTTTGTAGCAGGACATGATGGAGCAATGATTTGACATGGTTTGTTTGTACATTCTTAGTAAAAATCTGGAAATTTTACCTCTCTAGTAATGCACGGATAAGCACCTAAAATTTCTTTAGCTAAAACTGATGTGCACACAATTCTAAGCTACACCTGCATTTGGAACCAGCTATAAGCTGTTTCTGAAGTAAAATCATCACAGTTATGAACAGAAAAATGGATGCCGTAGGAGAAAAGAAAAACCTCCAGTTTTTAATACTTCTCTTTCCATGACTGTAGCGGAAGGACAACCTCCTTTTTCGCTACTGCATTTCAGGGGACATTTTGTTCAATTAAAAACCCTGTCACAAAATTAAAAAGTCTGTATTACTTCATGGCTTAGAAATTCCTAAAAACGATTTTTAAAAAAACGATGATAAACACACACAAATTCCTTTCAAAAGATCAGGAAGATGTTCTGATGA
The DNA here is from genome assembly GCF_965194825.1 of Balaenoptera physalus. Lineage (NCBI taxonomy): Eukaryota > Metazoa > Chordata > Mammalia > Artiodactyla > Balaenopteridae > Balaenoptera > Balaenoptera physalus. Next base: position 93,849,190 of record NC_138890.1, on the reverse strand, counting down.
GAATAAGGGGGAGAAAACCCTGAAAACACCATCATCAGTATATTTTTGTGGAAATCTATAATTAAATAATTCATAGTAAATATAATAATTGAAAGAAGTAGGGCTATGTATAACTATTCGTCTAATTAGTATCAGATTTCACATGTAGTTAACACTCCAGAGGACAGCGAGAGAAGCTGCAATGAAAAGTCTGATTTGAAAGTAGAGCAAAATTATTACCTTATGTTGCCACAAAGAATAGATTGAAATTCCCAAAAACAACATTCTAATTTATTTTACAGCATAAAAAATACAGCATGGATCATTTAAAAATAAAGTCATAATTACAGGGACTACAATTGAACAGATTCACTGAGCAAAACATTTTATTTTAATCTACAAGTTGAGAAACTGATGAAGCATAAAGGACAAATATGTATAATCAGTTGGAAAGTCTGAGGGGGGGTTTAGCCAAATAAAGGATTTGGTGTGGTTCAAAGGCATTCACCCAAGAGAGTTCCTGTTTCAAACTCACATTCACAACCTAACACTTCATTGCTTGCTGCTAAATCAACACAGTAGTGGAGCTCTATAAATGGTCAAGTTTGATTCCAGTGTTATTTGAACAGTCCTCCAAAAGGAGTCTCTTGTTCTATATTTATAATTTTAATTACAGATAACTATACCTTCCTCATAATCTCAAGCTATAGAGTGATTTATTGTATAACATAGTAACCTTCTAAAAGTATGGGGTAATTGATTCCACTATTCTCTTATGAGCTCAGGAAAAACAATAATTTCTCAACTGTCACTTAAGTAAACTAGTTTAAAACCTATTTTAGGGTCTGCACAGCACAAAAATAAAGGTGAGGAGACTAAATATCTGAAAAGCCAAATGACTTATTGTAGGCAGTATGGCCGGTTGGTGATGCAGGAATCAGTGTCATAGGCCACAGCTTAACAGTGGTGGGCAGTGGCTACTTTTGCCATGAGTAATAAAGTCCTTTGTCTCTGACACAGGAATCGCATGTCTTTTGCAAGCATCCATGGCACTGTGGCAGGCAAACTCATTGTATAGTCATTTTGATGGGAATTCTTTGGTTTCCAGGACTCGTGCACACCATTAAACCTTTTAAGTAGGATAAAATCCCAACACTTGGCTTCCTCGAGTCTCCATTTTTCTGGAAATGCAATGCTTCCTCTCTTTACCCCATTCCATACAAACACAGAGTTAGGACTGCAGAGCTACCAGAATCTGCTCTCTTATAATGTGACCCCACCTCCTTGGTCATGAGTAATTGGTTCCTTTCAATTTGTTGGAACTGGTATCGAAAGATAGGAATTATTCTCTCAGAGGAACTGGACTGAGAACATACAAACTTGAAGCTGTCAGCTAAAATCACATTCCTCCATGTGGGTGAGGAAGCAGAGAATACCAGTTTGTACATTATTCATAAGATGACATGTCTCACTTTGCCTGAGACATTCCCTGCTTACATCTGTTGCTCAGGATAATTATTGATAGTATCTTCTCTCAAAATGTCCTGATTTGGAAGCTAAATTGTATGGTCACCCTAATCGCTCAAGACTCTGATGGCAAAGATAGACATTTAACTTGAACAGCAAATGCCTAGATATCATTCTGGGTCCCATCATTCAAGGTGAGAGACACAACTTTAAAGCATTCAGAGAGTGAAGGCACAGCATTTACCTCTGCGTGGGAGCAAGTGGCTTTAAACTAGGAAGGCTCCTTCCTATATTTCATCTTAGATAAGAAGGAGGTTCCCTTTTTGAGTTTGGTTCTTCTGTAAGTGTTGCTGTTTAGGCCCTTGCTATTACTGGTGACATGCAGGGTACCTCACCCTAACATGTTGACACTAGCTCTGATTGTTTCAAAGGCTTTTCTACCCCATCCTCTGGCCACAGACTTTATGAATACAAAGGTGAGGTAATCTCCATATGTGGATCCTGTTAAGAGGCTAGGACTGTCATTGGGATTTTGACTTAAAATTCACACATTCATTCTCTATATCAATTAAAGTCAACTTGCAGGTAGAAAGAAGAATGAAGTGGCATAACGAGCAGTAGAGCGGAGAGAGAAGATACCTTGGGTTTCTTCTTATGCTTCAATCCCCATTGAGACTGACTCTGAGGTGCATTTTTGCCTTTAGATTCTATAAGATGCCACAATTTCTTCATAATTATAATATCTTTATGCTTAAGTTCTCTCCAAAATCTTTCTGTAAAGTCCTAATGCAACTCAGAATCTAAACTCAAAATTTGCAGATTTAATTTTCATCTGTGATCAGATCAATAAATGGGAATTCATTTATTTATGCTTTTACTATATGAATATTGAATGTTTAAAGTATGTTGGACATTGTGCTAGCTTCAGGGAAGATGGTAAGTAAGACAGACATATTCCTACCTCCCTGAAGTCATCAAACCAATAATTACAGATGTGAGATCCTCCCCATTCTGCCTCAGATGATTGATCAAATAATCTAGTAGTATATTCAGAACACTGTTTACGCATTCTAGGTATTCATAGCATGTGAAGAGGCACTGATATGAAAATTCTCTGCTTAAGAATGGGTTCCATTCTTAAAAGACAGATTTGGAAACATGTGAAGGGATATTTTTTAAACCCAAAATATACATAGGTAATAGTATAAGATGTAAGGTACTATTAGAAGAGAGTGGTTATTTTTTTAAAAGTATGCTTTATAATTTCATTATCTTTTATATCCTGCTATGAACATGCCTTTGCAATGGGTTTTGCATGATTGTTGGGTGGACTAGAATGGAAAACAGAATTCTACTTTGTTAGCAAAACCTCTATGGAAAAATTATTTTTCTCTCAAAAGTGTATGTGTGTGGGAAGATTATTCCAAACCCAGGAAGAAGCTTGAGAGATTATTTGGAGGCAAGGGATCACTGAGATTATTTTCTTAGGCTGAGTGGGTGAGGCAAATAAAGGAAATAGAATGATTGCTTCTAGTGTTCCCTTCTTAAGGGAATAATCATTGTGTTCTTTGATATTTATTAATTTAACTTCACTAAATGTAATTCCCAAGTACAGAACAGTTCTAGGGGTTTTCCTTAGAGTATGCACATTAAGTCAACAGATGAGGCTGAATAAGAATTGGAGTTAGATCAGCCCGACTTAGGCCCTGCAGGGACCTTCTGAGAATAATTTGGGCCTAGCTTAGGGCTTCTAGGAATGCTGATGGGAAATCGTCCAAGTTTACTAAGAAGTTGGGCTAAGAGAGTTTTGACAACTGCAGGCCAGTCTTTGGGGTTCTAAATAGGCAATATTATGCTGCATATAACCCAGAACGCCTGAAACTATATTTGGTCCTCTCTTTTAAAGCCACATAAGAAGGAAACCTTGATGGAGCTCTCCTCCATCCTCTCCACCTTCAGGTAGTGAGGTGAAGGAGACAAGATATATTTCTTCTGAAGCTGTCCACAGAGATGGGAAGTCTGTATATAACTAGCTGGCAATGCTTGCTAATGATATTGATGATCATGTTGAGAGTTCACTGGGCTGCTCACTGTTACAGTGCTTTTCATACATTGTTCATTTAATTCTCATAGACATGTGACACACACTGTAATTATCTCCATTTATAGATGAGGAAACTAAAGCAGGGAGGGTTAAAGTAACATGCCCAAGGTCACAGCCAGGAAGTGACAGGGTAAGAATTTGAACTCAGGCCATCTGGCTACAGAATGCATGCTTTGAACAATGTTTTCTGCCTCTCCTGAATGGTAGCACACTGCTGACAACTAGCGCTTCACCCATAGTAGGTGCTCAATGAACACTTATTGACTGACTGACTAACTGACTGTTGGGCTCCTGGGGAGCTCTCCTTGATTTGCCAAAAGGTGGGCTAACCCTAAAATGTGCAGTCAGATAGTGTTTATGTAGAAGGCTGGCCCTGTACTTTTCCCTCCCTAGTATTCCTACTGGGGATGGAAATCTTGTGGATCTTGGGAGATGTTTTTAATCTTAGAACTAAAAAGTTCTTTTGGGGTCATATATCCCTTAAAAATCATATAAAAGCTCAGAATCCTCTCCACATGAAAATGCTCACACGAAATTTTTTATTTAATATGTCTGGGATTGTTTAGATCTCTAGAACCTTCCAGGAATAACTACAGTAGTTTTTGAGGAGTGGCTCTGAACTTGGAATGTTGATACCTTTCACTTTCAAGTGAGTTACATGAGTGCTTAATTCAGGAAAAACTGTATTCACCTTTTACTGAGGTAGTCACTTTTGTTTTTCTCCATCAGGGGAAAGCTCCATGCCAGTGTTACAGTTGGCTGTGGTCACTAGCTGGCTGCCTGGTAACAGCGCAGTTTGCACATTCTTTGATGGGGCTCCAGAAAGGCGGAGTGCTCCGCTGGGGAGCAGATGTGTGAGCTCCAGGTTTCTGACATGAACATTACTATCAGTAATGCCCCTGCTGAAAGTCCTCATTATTATCATGACAAATACTGGAGAACAAAGGGACCATTGTCAGAACAGAGGGCTATCTGTTATTGTTAATTGAATATTTTTGATTATGGTATTAAGTTGGTCAGAGTACTACAGCATGCCTTTTAGGGCATGAGTTCATTTAGGCAGCTTCTCTTAATATGGGAACTAAGTTGCACATGCTTACACACTCACAAGCCTCCTTTATCTGAGTTGTGGTGAAGGACAGCTGCAAAGTGTAACCTTCTAGTTAAAGAGGTCAGTCTTTTGGGTGGGGGATGGAGGTGAAGAGTGTAGGAAAAATGGCATGAATTTTTTTTTTTTTTTATGGAATTAAGTCAGTCTTTTTTTTTTTTTTAATTAATTAATTAATTTATTTATTTATTTATGGCTGTGTTGGGTCTTCGTTTCTGTGTGAGGGCTTTCTCCAGTTGCGGCAAGTGGGGGCCACTCTTCATCGCGGTGCGCGGGCCTCTCACTATCGCGGCCTCTCTTGTTGGGAGCACAGGCTCCAGACGCGCAGGCTCAGTAATTGTGGCTCACGGGCCTAGTTGCTCCACGGCATGTGGGATCTTCCCAGACCAGGGCTCGAACCCGTGTCCCCTGCATTGGCAGGCAGACTCTCAACCACTGCGCCACCAGGGAAGCCCTGGCATGAATTTTTATATCTTTTTTATATTTAAGATTCTCTGGAAAAGGCTATGATTTGAATTAACATGAAGGCCTTCCATGAGACTGTAGAAATATAAACATGATTTACTGCTGGAATCAATGTTTTTCAGTTCTCAGCGAAAGACTAGAAGTATTCAACAAGTTTGGGGAGTGAGTAGCTGCATTATCTCTGTTAAACCCCACCACGTCCTTGGGCACAATGAGGGGCTGTAGGATGAGTGGAAACAATGCTGGATAGAGGGATGAAGATCTGAATTCAGCTCCAGGCTTCAGCTCCAGTTCAACCTTTGTGATCTTCAAGAGGCAATTACCTCTCTGAGCCTCAGCCACAAAGAAGAGAGGTTAAGCTGTAAGGTCCTTGTGAGTTCCAAAATATTTTATGAAAAGACAAATTTTCAAGTTTTTATTATTGTCATAAGTTGCTCCAGAGCACTTGAGTCTGTGCTCTGAAAGTTGTGTTCCATGTTCCGTTAGTGAGGGCATGGGACTTCTGAGTGCATCACAACGTCTTGGATGCACATTGGGATCGTTCCACTGAGAAATGAAGTCAATGCTTGGAATTCACTTTTGAATTTCTCTGAATTTTACTTTCAGGATTAAGAACAGAACATTCTTGATTTATTTTGTTTTCCCTTTTCAGTGTGATAGGTATTCAGACAATAATTCAGTTAATAATAAGACCCATGCCTCTGAGTTTTCTCCCCTAAATTCAGTCTAATTATTTCCTCATTTTATTTTTATAACAATAATTGTTATTACTTTCTTTCATCTGGGAAGTTTTGGGAGGCACTTGGGCCAGTTGATTTTAAGATGACCTTTGTTTAGCTGAATTATTACTCATCATTTAAGCCACTTAATTTCCATGATCTTAAATTTCCCAAATATCAGCTTCCCACATCATGACCTAGAGACATTCTAGGAAGCCTACAGCCAAAGAACAGAGTGGAACATTTAGCAAAGAATATAAAAGAAAGAATAAAATAAATTAACTTTTCTTGTATATATCCTTTCAAAAAGCCAGGGATATGGGGCATACTGTATTTTGATACTAACATGTACAGCCCATGGGGGAAAAAATATAGAGGTCTTAATGATGTTGATATAAGTTTTTTGAGTGTCACATGAGATTTTGGTGTTTTGGTTCAGAATCAAAATTATAATCTTATCACAAAATTTTAATATATTGGAGGAACATTCATTTGAAAAGCTATATAGTGATAAATGTTTTTGTTTCTTCCCACAACTAGCTGGTGGTGATTTTGTGGATCCTTTCTCTTAAGATTAGGATTTCCGTCACATTCTGGTCTCCTCTAGAGGTTGATTCATGAAGTCTTGAATAGCCTGATGCAAAGGAAGCCATTTTTTGATAGATATTTTCAGAGCTGTAATCCAGCTGCAGAAATAACAGCACAGGACAGGTCATTAAAAATTTGTTGGACTCTAGGGAGAAGAAATGTTACAAGATCTTTTAATTTATCTTGTAAATGTTTCTCTTTGTTATTTAGTTCAAAATTAATGTAGTAAACCATGATCCTTAGGTTTTGGATTGAACAAAAAGGTAAAACACCAAAAGAGAAATATGCAATGGTAGCTATGATGTAAAACGATGTTAATGTAAATAATAGGGCCAGAAGAGGGAACAATGTTAGTAAATAGTGATTAACGCAGTTATGGGATTTTAAAATTATTACTAGTATTTTTCTGTTTCTATTTAAAGTTTAGTTGATCAAATGTATAGTAATCAAATATTGCCATTAGGGCCAAATACTTCTTTGTCACATTCTTGAAACCACAGCAAACACTCCAGTTAACTCTCCTCTCTGTTCCTCTCTGTTCCTCTTGTTTTCTTGGATGATGTTTTATAAAATGTGCCCATATAATGTTTATTCTAAGGGTGGTTAATAGGTGTTATTTTTTTAAAGTAGTTTAGGTCAGATAAGCTTAGGTAGTGGGAGTTAAGGGGAGTTAACCAGGATTCCTTCCAGCAGTGTGTCTCAGAAACATTGAGTTAATATACTTTGTGATTCTCTGAGAGGGGAATATGATTTGTATCATTTCCTAAACTTATTTCACTACTTTTGGGGAGTGGGCTATCTTGTGGAACCAGAGTTCCATAAACCACAATTTGTGAAACTCTTGCTCTTTTAAATATTTCTCTAATGACTTAATATTGTTTCCTCTTGATAGTATCCACTCATGGATTTGGCAGTGAGATCCAACTATTCAGCTTCCTCTCTTAGAGAAGCCAGTAAATTTGATCAAATAGGAGTTAACTTTCTTTCAGTGACCCCTTTTCTACAATAATATGCCAGCTGGAGCCTTACCTTCAAGGGACCATCTTTATCTGCCACCAGATTATACAGCACAGTCTGAGGAAGATCTTGGCAAGTATCTAGCAATTCTATATTCATTATCCTCCCACTCTAGCCCATGCTTAGGAGTGAGTGGAGCAAGGAAGGTTACATAATGAGGGAAGGCCTAGGAAATCCTTTTCCCTTCTGCAAATGGTCACTTGCTGGAGATTACTGAAATTCTACTTTTGGAGTTCTATTTCTTTGGGTTGAAACAGTGAATTTGATTCTTGCAAATGGCCCTGGAAGTTTTACCATGTCCTTTGTTTTAATAAATCACTGTAAATTTCTTTATTAGATCCTTTTTATCCAGATAGTTGGAAGAAAATGTCTGGATGATCACCAAGCAGTTGAGGGTAGGAATGGGAGATGTAGGACACTGAATGTCCTGGGGATTGGATTTAGGTCAGGGAGACTTGAGAGATAAAGGAGGATACTCTAGGTACTTCCTCTGTTTCATGGTTTTGTCTCTGTTAACTTTACTGCTGGGTTTTTTTCAGAATCTTTATGAAACCAGTACCCATTTGTACATGCTAAGTTGGATACTAAACATACAATTTAGATGGATAAGTCCTATGCCCTTCGATGGCTTATAACAAAACCAAACAACTGACCAGATGGACATATCAATAAGAGTTATGTGAAAGGTGGTGAAACAACAAACCTGTGAATTAATAAATTACAATATTTACGGGTTATAGTGTTAGTGGATTTTTTATGTTGAAACCTGAGTCAGCCACTACCTTGGGAAGAACTATGGACTCCTTTTTCATTTGAAAAAAAAAACTTCTAGAAGAGTCATCTTCTATGCATTGGAAGAAAAAAAAAATCCTGGGGAATATTAACTATAGGGACTATGCAAAGAAAGGGAGATATTTAATTGAAGGTGTGGAGCTGAAGTTGGAAAATAAGGATAAGTGTTTGCTTAGAAGGCTCCTGTCAGGACTGATAAAGAAGAAGAAATACGTAGACCTTGACTTACCGTTGGTTTTCTGTCTTATTTTCTGCACAGAAATAGAAAGTCTTGAATTCTTCAGATGGAGGTTTGAGTTCAATTACTGATTGCGTGAAGCTAAGGGTCTGCTCATTCACCGTATAACCTTGTAGATAAAGGCCACCTACAGAGGGTGAAAGGAAAAAAGCAAGTGAGGAGAATAGGGAAAGAGTAAGATGGAGAAAAAGTCTGAAAAGGTGTCAAGAAAATTTTGTATCTGAAGGAACCTGTAGTCCAGGTGTCTTGTTTTACAGATGAAGAAATGAGGCTCCAAAAGACTATATATTGATAACTTAAGGTCATCCACTAATAATTAATGGCAAGACTGGTAACAAAGTTTGGATTTCCTGTTTTTCATTTCTACAGTGTTCTCATGACATGTTCAATATTTAGCTTTTTATTACTGTGGGCCTAAAGTAGCTTCTTTAGGCTACTTCTTTTAGTGTGTTCCTGGAGGACACATTTTGAAATACATTTTTCGGTATCAAATATTGACACCTACAATATTACATTAGAGGAAAAATTAAATAGTATTTGTTTGGGCAGAACCATTAAGACATCCTGAGGAGTTATGAAGATGGCCAGAGGTTTCTACAACCAACATAGATTCTCACCTTCTTTGTGCATATGCAAAGCACATTTAAAATATGAACCCACAGGATGATATGAGGGAGCCGACTTGAATTAAAATGAGAATAAATGACTGGTTTTAAAAGATAATTTCTTCCCCATGGCCCTTTGAATCTATGTTAGTGGTTATATATTGCTTGGCCAGAATTCTGTTTACATTGTTTAGGGGTTGGGGTGCGGGGAGAAGACGTCAGTCTAGGAGAAGGTGCCGAAAAATCAAAACACTTGTTTGTTCCTTATGGTGTCTTGGTGCTCTCAGGTAACCTGAATCTCATGCAGATACTCTAGGTAACATCATCAATAGTGATGATTAGATTTTTAGATCTGTTTCTTGTGCTTGCTAACTCTTATTATTCTCCCTCCCCAACCTCCCACTGTCCCCACCCCAGGAGCCACTTTGCTGCACTATACTAACAAAGAAAATGCCAAAATACGACTGGGATTTTTGCTACTCTATGGGATAAATATCCTATACTGGTATGGTAATAAGGGACTGTGAAAGGAAAATTTGGCTCATTTTTGTTTTTCTTTGGCTACACTTGATAACAATATACACTGTCAGGAAGTCATAAATTTTTCTTTTTAGACAGAATGAGTGGCTTTTGGACTTTAAAAATTCTTTACTCTATAGAGGGGGTTTAGTTGCACTATTAAATTCTTTAAAAATTTTCATTTAAAAAGAGTCCATTTTAGAACTAACTTCTAGGAAAGCATTCATTTTAGAAATGGTTAGAATTTTTTCTTTTGGTAGGCTCCAGTAAAATGGTGTTTACCAAAATCAGAGAGTGACTTCTTTCTTTGAGCTAGACAGATATAAAACAACTTTTTTTCAGATAATATTTACGCAGCATAATATTCATCCATTTAAAGTGTACAATCACTGATTCTTAGTTTGTTTATAAAGTTGTGCAACCACCACCATCATCTACCTTTGGAACATTTTCATCGTCTCAGAAAGAAACTCCATACCCATTAGCAGCCACTGCCCATCTGCTTCCCCATCCTAAGCCTAGGCAATCCTAACCAAATTTCTGTCTCTATAGATTTGTTTTTCCTGGGACACTTAATATAAGTGGAATTATACAATATGTGATCTTTTGTGACTGGCTTGTTTCACTTAGCATAAAGTTTTCAGGGTTCATTCATGTTGTATCATGTACTAGTACTTCATTTATTTTTATTGCTGAAATTTCATTGTATGGATATAGCATATTTGATTTATCCATTCGTTAGTTTGGACATTTGAGTTTTCTTCAATTTTTTGGCTATCATGAATAACGTTGCGATATTCGTGTGCAAGTTTTTGCATAGGTGTATGTTTGGGGGGCATATACTAGATGTAGAATAAGCAACGTGTTAGATGTTTCAGGACTAAAGGATACCTAAGGACTTATCTGAGGGTTATTTTGCTGTCATAATTCTCTGCTCCAAACAACAGTATACACCATTTATATTATGTACTGGTTTTTGACTTCTTCCTCCTTGCGAATTTCCTTTTCTCATATGTCTGAACAGATAAGAATACCTTCCTCCATTCCTACCCATTTTGAGAATAGATAGAAAGTTATGTCCAAAAAGTGTCTGCTACAAACCGGAAAGTTTCTGACACCTCTCCTAACCAATTATAGGGTAGAAATGATTAGCAGTAAAGTCATCCAATTATAACCCCATTACCTCATTTCAAGTGACCTCATTGGGCTGGTCTCTGTCTGTCATTAGGTGGCAGCAATAAACAGCAAGCTGGCACAGTGTTTGGACAGAGATTTCTCACAAGAACTATCCATTTGTTGCAATAATGTAAAATATATCTGAGAAGCACGTACAGACCTTGATGTGATTTGTTTAAGAATAATAGTTAACAATCACGATTTGTTACTTCCAGCTCTTGCTGGAGAGAGATAAAAGGAAAAAAATTTCAAGTATACTGTGAATGACAAGGGGCTTCAGGCCTATGAAGAGGCACTTGAAAGGCTTCTGGAATAATCACAGTGGCTTTTTAATATTAGCAGGCATAGGCCAGCCAGTAATACATATTGTTAAAGTACTAGCACCTTCCGTAATGGTGAGAAAAGACTTCAGGGACCTAACTGACTGGGGCTATTTCTCCGACTCCCAAAATATATATTTGAGGCATATTTAGTGGAAAGTAAAATGTGGGACTAGCATCTCATAGGGTTTTTACAGGAAATCAGGGCTGTGTTGCTTCTCATGGCTTTTGCTCTTCCGCCTCCTTTCACTGTTATCTTTCCCTGCCTCCTCTTTGTTTTCCTCACTATTCTCTCAGCATCACAGAGTCAGAGATGACTCTATATTATATATGTTTAATAAATGAATGAGTGAACAACCAAATTGACTCAGTTCTTGTGACTGTCACAAGCACTAAGTCATGCCCCAAATACTACAGATACCTTCAGAAATAAGAAATATCATATGATGTGTCCCAGGTCTCTAATAAAGAACATAAATCAATGTAGTAAAATGAATAATAAAATAAAATAAATGAAAATAAAACAGTAAAGTAATCGGGATGCTGCAGCCAGGGGACCATGTCTCTGAAGTGGTGAACGTAGAAGGCTGAGTCTTAATAACAAAGCAAATAATATGACAGGCATATTACAAAGATAATAGAAAGGAAAGAACCTTCTTTAAATATTCTGAAAGAAAACTGTGTGAACCAGGATATATGCAGAGATGGGGTTTTTGTACTTTAGTATTTTTCCACCTTTTTTGGCTGTGATATAAAGATGTAATAAATACAGACCTCTACATGTTTTAATACAATTAAACTAAAAGTTTTGTGAAATATTGTGATGTATCATGATATTTTTTATTCAACTAAATCCTATGCTATTGTTTTTTAAATACTGGTCACAATTGACTACATTGCTTGTGTGACACAGTAGCAGGGTCAAAACCTGCAGTCTGATAAATACTGCTATAAATGGTAATCAAGGCCTGCTTCAAGGTTATGACCTTCACAGGGCCGGAGAACTAGGAACCAAACCAAGGTGGGATGTGCGAGAGCCAAGCAGAGCTTGAACAATATAAGTAAAGAATGAACTATAGATCAAACCAGCACAAAGGTCATTTACTTAGTGTCAACTAGAAGAAAATGAGCATCAGAACCCTGTATAATCTTTATTAATATAATAATGATTCATATTCCATGCATATAAAATGATTAAGTTAAACTAAACATATTAGTGCGTGTAGTGTTCATGGGACAGTGTGGTTTCAGCCATTCTCACTAAATTTCTTTGCTGTCCTCACAACTCCTGTGGTTGCTGGACTGAGTGGACCCTGGCTATTGCAGTCAGTGTGCTGATGTCCAGAGTGCAGAGACCAGACACACAACATTACTGACCGAGTACTGCTTTTAGAAGACTAATTTCTGTCAGGGAGTGCTACACAGAGCATGGTGACTAAGAGTTTGGGCATAGGATTTCGATAGCATTTGTTCAGAGTTTGTCTCTGTCACTTAATAGCTGGTTGACCAGTGGTGTGCTAGTTTACTTCTCCAAGCTTTAGTTTCTCACTTATAATGGGACACTAACTGTGGATGTTTTGCAAATATTAGTTTTAGATAAAGAACATGAAGTGCTTATCCAAGTCCTGGACACACAGGAAGCATTCAATAGCACATGCTAACTTTCCCATTCCAGTACACTTGAGCAGTATGATACAGTCCTCTGGAAAAAAAAAATGTGCTTCACCAGGGCAGTGACTTTTTGTGGACAGTGGAGAGGGGCATATTTATTTGGGGAATTTTCCACAGGGAATTTGGATTTGCCTCGATCCTATCTTGAGTTTCATTATGCAGGACCACTGGCTGTGAGCTCAGGTCATGATCCGAGTTAAGATGTATAAGAAGATTGAAAAGGACTCTTAGAAAAAGGATGTAAACCTCAATTTAAAATTCAAGTCTAGGGAAGGGTAAAGAACTTCAGAAGAATCCCTGCACGGCCACCTTAGTGCTAAAGAAGGGTTAGCAGCGGATTAACCCTGGGAGAGCTTCCTGCTGGACCCAGCAGCTGTCAGGGTGGCAGTGGGTGGGGAGGCGGTGGCAATAAAGTACACCTTCTGGAACAAGGTGCATGCTCAGGCATCTTTTATTCAAGGAAGAGTAGAGTCATGTAAAAACAGAAATCACAGGCCTCTATTTTAGAACCTGGCCTAGATATAAAAATTCTGTTGGAATTTCAGTAAGGAACATGTTCTTTTAATTCATATTTGAAATAATTTGGGCTAGAAATTAAGGACCTATGAAGACAGGATATTCAAGAAGTAAGGCTGGGGGCTTCCTTGGTGGTGCAGTGATTAAGAATCCGCAACGCAGGGGACACGAGTTCGAGCCCTGGTCTGGGAAGATCCCACATGCCGCGGAGCAATTAAGCCCGTGCACCACAACTGCTGAGCCTGTGTGCCACAACTACTGAAGCCTGCGCTGCTAGAGCCCATGCTCTGCAACAAGAGAAGCCACTGCAATGAGAAGCCTGCGCACCGCAACGAAGAGTAGCCCCCGCTCACTGCATCTAGAGAAAGCTCGTGCACAGCAACAAAGACCCAATACAGCCAAAAATAAATAAATAAATTAAATAAACTAAAAAAAAAAAAAAAAAAAGAAGTAAGGCTGGGAAAGAATGAATGGCTTTGCATTTATTTTTATTAGCCACAAAATAATATATTTTCAAGAGAAAAATTTTAAAATAGATAGAAATTAGATAACTTCTTACAGATGGAAAGAGTGTAATATGGCCAAAAGCCCAGGTATCTGGTGGCCTGAGTTCTGGTTTTGCCTTTGAATTGGCTTTGCAATCTTCTAATCTTTCTCCACTGTTAAATGAGGGTATGACAAACTACAGTACCCACACTTCATGGGAATAGTGGCCAACTGAGTCAATTTGGTTGTTCATTCATTCATTTATTAAACATATATAATATAGAGTCATCTCTGAGGACATAATCCCTTAGAAGAGATAAATGGCCAACTAGAGATAAAATACAAAGTAGAGGGTGATAAGTGTCGCAAGATGGGTGAGTGTGGAAGTTCGGAAAAGTGAGATGCTTTGTTTACCTAGGACCATCTGGGATTGCTTTCTAGCAGAGATGGCCAGCATTTGAATAAGCATTTGAAGGGCAGGTAGAATCTGGACAACTTGTGTTGGGGAATCAGTAGGTAGAGAATGTTTCAGGGGAAGGAATTAACATAAGCAAAGACATGGGGTCAGAGGAAAGTCCAAGAGGTGGGGTGTGCTAAGCAAATAGAATGTGACCATGTGTGCATGTAGAGTACAGGGTGCTTTAACACAGGAGTGGAAGAGAAAGCCAGAAAGAAGGGTTTGGGGACAAAGTAGAAGGCCCTAGAGTGCTCTGGATGCAACAAAGGACCATGGAAGTTTCTGGAAAGATGTGTGAAATAATAAGAACTGAATATAAAGAAAGCTTTCACATTTTACCCCTTGTCTATTTGTCCTTTTGGTTAGTGTAACTTAGGCTGCCTAGGTTCAAATTCTATCTTCACCATTTACTAGTTAAGGGAACTTGGGCAAATGATTTAACCTTGCTAAGCATCAGTTTCCAAACTTGTAGGTGGGCTAATAACCTATTTATAGGATTGTTGTAGAAATTAAATGAAATAATAAGTAAAAACACTTACTAGAGTGACCAGTACAAAATCTTTACCCACTAAAAGATAACTTTGTTATCTGCTTTTACTGTTATTATTTTTAGGCCATTTATTAGTAGCTGTTTCCCAGCTCTCCAACTAGGACTTTTCTAAATAGGGCCTCCTCGGACCTTTCAGAATAAGGGAAGCCACTTAGTGGCTGTCATTACCATTTTAAACTCTTGGAATCAGTAGCAGTCCCTGGGCCTCAGGGGTTTGGAAGCACTTGGTTAATATTTAAGTTTGGAGTAATCTGAGTATTCAATCCTAAACATTCACTTTCTACCTATGGAAACATTCTCTTGAAAATGAACTTCATTGATTTGTTAGTTATAATGGTTCAGACTTTTGCAGTGATATTTTATAATAAAAGCCCCAGTCAGTGACTACTTTAGAGGTTTGTTTTGTTTATCTTCATTCTCATCCTGGAGTCAGGTGCTTAAAGCTGTGGATTTGGATTGCATAGGAACAGTCTGTTCTGTAAGTGCTTAGAGATGCTGGCTATTTCCTAATAGTTGAATAATATTCTGGGTCATGTTTTAATACTCTCAAAGTGGAAGGATGAGTAAGTAAAAGAGAATCATTGTATTGCTCATCCTGAGTGATGAGAAAAGGACCACAGTGTGATGATCAGTTTGTACCTCTTTCATACCCTTCCAAGAAGGTCAAAATGGTCACCAGATACCTCCTTCCCATTTGGCATGGCTATCTAGCTTAATTAAAGAAAGGCATTTATGCTAAAAAAGGAAATTAAATGACTAAGATTCCAGGATCTTCATTACTGAAATTTATTTAAGGCTTATTCGTTTGGGAAAAAGTTCAACTGCAAATAAAACATCTGTAATCTATTTTGTCAAAAATTACAAGAAGGTAAATAATCTTTCTTGTAGAAATCATGCACAATTATTTTATTACTATATTATATTGTTTACATACTTATCTTATATATATAGCTTTTAGCATATTAAAATATATATTATGTATAATATTTATATATAATTTAATAAATATATCTACATTTTATAGAGAGAAAGCTTTTTGTGTCGAGTACTTTGTATGTAGAACTTAAGTAACTCTAAATGGCAATCACTTCATTCAATCTTCGCAATAGTCCTGTGAAATAGATAGCTGTTTCCATTTTATAAATGAGGAAACTAAGTTTTAGGAGGTTAAGTAACTTGCCTAAGGAAAATTGACAATTAATGTTCTTTTCATTACTCACTTGTCCAAGATTAGGGATACTATCAGAAAAGGGTAGAGTCATTAGCCAAGAAAACTACTGGCATTGACTCTGAATGTCATCAGTGATTAAAAAAATGAAGGGGTTTAGTTTTTGTTTTTCCAGGCAGTAAAATCATGGGGTTAGAGGTGCAGGCTCTGGAGTTAGGTTGGCTGCATTTAGATCTCAGCTTCATTGCTTACTGCATGAGATCTTGTCAAGTTGTGTAGACTTTCCAGTCAGTTTTCCTATCTGTAAAATGTGAATAATAATAGTATCCCTTCTCCAGATGATAACTGAACTAATTTACACAGCATAAAGTTTGGTAAAGTCTCTGTAAAGCTAAGATGTCATTACTATTATGAAGGTAATTACTATTATTTCAGGTGAAAGTTGAGTCCATACCTGAGGCCTGGGTGGAGCGAATGCTAGCGTAGAAGTACAAGCAGCCATCCTTCAGAATGCAATAGTGCTGGATCCACATGTCTGTGCTTCTGTCAAGTTGGTGCAGAAGGCCCAGGCACTCTGGGTCCCTGATAGCCAGGGGCGGGAGGCTCCTGTTGTGCAGAGTAACGTCTTCCCAGACATGCTTCTGCAGATGTGACACAAAGGGATCAGCTGAGTGGCCATCCTGCGCCAATGGTCATTGACTCCCAGAGCCAATGACGTCAGTACCAAGACTGACTTCAGAGAAGCTTCTGTCCTAAGTGATTCTATTGCTAAGGAAATCTGAATACTTGAGCAACAAGCCAGACGATCTGAATTTATCCATTGGCCATAGAGAATTTCTCCCTTTTCATGTCCATTGACATCCCTTCTCTTTGGCTTCTTTTCTATTGTGAGGAAATCAAAAGGATTATCAGTGATGTATAGAAAGGAAATGGAAATGGGCAGCTCAGCAAAGGCTATTGTTTAAAGGCCCTGTCTATAAGTGCTGGCCCCAATGTGTTATTTTACTCACCATTGGGATTGTCCTTCTAGCCCTGTTCCTGGTGTGTCCACTGTGACTAATTGCAGCCCCTGGTTCATGAGTTACTTTATCTAGCACTCCCTTTTGTGCAAAGGAACAAGTTAAATGCCCCAGGCCAGATCAGGCCTTAGGCTCATATGGTCCGTGATGTGAAAGGCCCATGATAAATCAAGATCCTCTACCTTGGAGGTCAGCCCTCGGTCCATAGTCCTGAGAGAGTGGCAGGCTTTTCCTGGGAACTTGACCTGAGGCAGGGGACATGGTGCTTCATCCCTTTATCAGAATGCCTTGTCGGGCACTGGCCAGTTTCTCTTCTTTATTTGGTTTCATTTTTGCTCTTTAGTTTTAACACAGCAGTGCAAAAGATTTCAGAATGCAGAGCTGGCTGAATTCTTTGCTGTGTAGTGGGAGCCTGCTGGGAGTTTGGGTATTCATTTTTCACTCTGCTGCAGACACCCTGAGTGCATGAGCAGAATAGATCCCTCTTAAAATTATCGAGGCTCATTACGATGATGCACTGGAGACACGGATGAGTGTATTGAGCATCGTGTTCCAGGCAAAGTGAAACACAAGTCCTGCTGTTTATCATATGATAATGCTGGTGATTATTCTGAAAGTACAGTTACAGGGCACGGGGGTGGTACATTTAAGCTCAAGCAACCCAAATTTTCCTGAATGTACAAGAGCCAAAATATGTAGAGAAGATAATTGACAGTAAATACCTTTTTCTTGTATGCCATTTTGTGAGGAAATGAGCATATTTAAAGGAACTCTATAACCTTATTAGAAATCATATCTACAGCATAAACATGAAACAATTGAATATTGAAGCAGTTTCTTCCCTCTTGACCAGGTCATAGCTCAGAAAGAAGGGTATCAAATGACTTAGGGGCTGACGTGATGATTCACCTGTTGATGTTACAAAGTTATCTATCGGTTTATAGGTCAAATCTAAATTAAAAATTATATTACTTCAAGGCTAGGAATCATTTTCTAATAAGCTGCTTGGCCAACAGCACTATCCCAAGATATCCCTGAGCCCTCGTTCTTAGGGAGTGAGAAAAAAACAGTAGCAGTTGTTTAACCTCATGGGGAACCACTGGGCTGTTCTGTGTCAAGGAGAAATTCCACCCCAGTTGGAACTACCCATTGAGCTCACCAAGAGGAATGTCACACAAACCGCTGAAAACAAAGAGAACAGCAGGAATGCAAGCACCTCCATAAAATCTGAGTGGAAAACCCTGTTGACTGCAAATCCCAGCTTTTAGAGCAGATCTGAGAAGACCCAGGGTGGATTGCATGACATCTAACTTGACCCTTTCCCCCTCGGAGAAGAAAAGCAGAATGAAGGCACAGAAAAACATCAAGGACACCTTACCTGGTGGACAGGATAGGCCGCTTTGTCCATTGCTTCAAGCCACCTGAAAGACAGAAAGACGAGAGGTGCTTTCCTTGCGAGGCTTGATAAGTGTCATTCAGAGAGCCTTGTTTTTCTCCCATTGTTCAGACAGAAGAGTCCTGAGCCTCAGGTATATCTCATGGCTCTAAATTTATGGTTGAAGAGCAACACATTCTTATAAAATTGGTGTTACTAGGTGGCAAAATCCCACACCCACCAGGGGTATTTAAAATAAATTTAGTTTTATTCTTCTCCTTTACTATAGTTTAATTAGTGCCTAAGGGAAAATTTATTCATTATTTTACTGAGGTATGTGAATTTAACACCAGCAGGGCGGATAACTGTGAGGCTCTGGCTATTAATATATGGAAAGACTGGTAAATAACCACTGTTCTAAGCCCCCTCCCCAAGTGTTCCTTGCACAAGGTGGCCACCTTTAGTGCACTGTTAGTGTCCCTACTTGAGGACTGAACTTTGTTAGTCTTGTCTCCTTAGCCAGGTACTAGCCTATCTACCCCACCCCATCTTGCCAATCTTTTCCAAGTTTCTTTTAAACCCCATAACTTCCAATCAAACCATCCTGCATGCTTTTCTCCCCAAAGCTTGATTTAATCCCTCTGCACTTCTGTGTTCCATTTCTTCTTTTGTATGCATATCTGATGCTATACCACACCCTTCGTAAACTCCTCCCTCACCCACAAGTCCAGAGACCTTCTCTCCCCACCCTCAATTCCTACGCCACTTTGTCTTTTCCTATAGCACGTCTCGATTTCTATTTTGCATTAAAAATCCTACCTTCTTGGTTCAGAGCTTTTTTGAAGGCAAGGATTGGTGCCTAATCACACTAATAGTCCTCAGAGATTTTCAAACAGTGTCTTGGACATATTAGCTATCCAATAAATATTTTGTCCGTGAATTGAAATACAATTAAGTTGCTATCAGCATGTTTCCCTGTTTGTCCTATAAAGAAACATGCATTTGAATACACAATGTTCCACAAATAGAGACAGTATATTGTTTGCCTAAGAGGTTTCAGACCTAGGGCTCTCTTTAAAATTGGAGTCCAAATTCTCTTAAAGAGATATGGCATTCTTCTAAACACTGCTGACCCATTTTTTTGTCATTGTCTCCCTCTCCCCCATTCTATCCCACCCATCACCCTAAAGTAGCAGTACTTACACAGCAGTTCTGACTTGACTCACTGGATTGACCAATGATCTCCATTCCCTCAGGGTGACACACTGAATAATGATCATAAGTTGCTGAATGCTTAGAGTTTGTAGGCTACCCTCTTAGAATGCCTTCACACTTCTACCCTCAGACTGGGTTGTACGCTTACAGACTGTCAACTGCATTAATTCCCCACGAAGCTATATTATTATTATTAATTTTGCTCATTTCACTGTAGTGTGTTAAATTGTAACCCAGCTACACTATTTTTATTCCTCTGGCTATCCGTCCAATTAGCTTAAAATAGATGAATCTGGCAACTTTTGGGGAAGCTAGATGTGAACTGTGGCAGTAGTGAGCTTTTTTAGAAAATATAGAGATCTAAGGTAAATGAGTTAGGAGAAGATGCTTCTGTTCTTTGGAAATTCTGTTAGGAAAACACTTGGCAGAAACATGAAAAACCAAACTTCTCATACATAAGAAAAAGACAGTTTATTGACTCATGCTGTGAATTTGCTGTTCCCTTCCCTACTTGCAGTCCCAAGAATCTGTCAGATTGCTATTGAAGAAGCATTCCCCCACCCAAAGTGAAACTAGTAAGATAAAAAAAAATCAATTACCTTTTCATTTCTTGGTTTGAGGTTGCGCAGAGGTAGAAAGTTCTATTTCCAGACTGAGGCACACAGTTAAACACAAATGGTTTTCCCAAGCTGCTATCAATGCCAATTTCTGCACCTTCTAATTTTATTACCTCTAGAGGTGGGCATTTTCCTTCATCCTGTAATTGATAAGAAGAGGTTCAGAATGGGCACTGCAACTAAGCAGATAAGGGAGAAAATGAGGGAGGAAAGGAGGACTAAAGTTATTTTTCTGAATTGATTGTTTGTTTTGTTCTGAAATGAAAATAAAGCCAAAATGAGTTTTTGTAGATTATGCTCTCTATGATACAGTACATCAAACTCCAAATTTTCCACATCCCTTTTGAATAGCCTCTATTAATATGCATTTATTTCTGTCAACTTGGGAGAGTATCATTAATCATTCATGCCCATTTTTCCCATCAGAGAAAAGAACATCAAAAGAAACTGATGTACAAAATATATGTGTTTGGTAGTGGCATGAGATCTCTAGTTAGTGGCTATAATTAACATGATTCCATACTTATTGTGTGTCAGGCCCTCTTCTAATTTCTTTACATCTATTAATTGATTTATCTTCACAAATGCTTATGAGGTAGTTACTTTTATTATCTTTTTTTTTTTTTTTTACAAGTCAGGAAACTGCAGCATAGAGAGAATAAAGAACACTTTTCTATAAATGACAGTAGTTTGAAACATGTATGTAAAACTAAAATCAGTTTATAGGTAAATTTTTGCTATTTGTATTTATTTTACAATTATATGTCAAAATATCCTGTCCATTATTCATGTCTTTTCTAAAAACAGCTGTAATGAGGTAAAATTTACATACCATAAAGTCACTTATTGTACGTGTACAACTTAGTGACTTTTAGTGCATTTACAGAGTTGTGAAACCATTGCTACGATCTAGTTTTAGAACTCTTCCATCAACCTCCAAATTTCCTTTGAGTCTATTTGCAATCAATTGCCACCCTTGCCCCTCCAATTACAGGCAATCACAAATCTATTTTCTGTCCCTATAAAGTTGCCATTTCTAGACATTTTGTATAAGTAGAATCATACACTATAGGGTCTTCTTTCATTTAGTGTAATGTTCTCAAGTTTCCTCCATGTTGTAGTTCTTATTAGTATGTCATTCCTTTTCATTGCTGAGCTATATTCTACTATATACATATGCCTTATTTAGTTTATCCATTCACAAGTTGATGGAGAGTTTTCTTTCCAGTTTTGGGCTATTTCAAATAATGCTGCTATGAAAATTTGTGTACAGGTCTTTGTGTGGACATATGTTTTCATTCTATTTGGTAGATTACTAAGAGTGAAATTGCTGGGCCGTATGGTAAGTTTAACTTTGTAAGAAACTGCCAAACTGTTTTCCAAAGTGGCTGTACCATTTTACATTTCCACCAGCAGTGTATGAATGTTCCAGATTTTCCACACCCTCACCAATACTCTGTATTGCTTGTCTTTTTGATAATAGCCATCCTACTGGGTGTATAGTGGTATCTCCTAGTGGTTTTAAGTTGCATATTTCTAATGACTGTTGATGTGGAACACCAACTAGCCCAGAGGTTCTTAATCAATTTTAGGTGATGACTTCCTTTGAGATGCTGATGAAAACTTATGGACGCCCCCCCCCCCACCAAAAAACATAAATGTGTATGTGTGAATTTATACACATATAAAAAAATTTCTTGCAACTCACAGGTGGATATATACAAATACATGCTCCACTAAAAGTAATATCTTATAGTTGTATGGCACTTTATAAAACATTTTCGTGGACCCTGTCTTTTTTACTCTTCACAACTACTCTGTAAAGCAGGAAGCTAATGTTATCCCCATTTTCTAGAAGAAGAAACTGAGTTTCAATAAGATGACCCAAGGTTACACAGACAGCAACAGAACTTAAGCACTGGTTTTCTGGCTCTGTCTTCCACACTACATCTCTCACATGTCTGGCTTCTTGGGCCATGGCTGTTAGAGTCAGCAGTTGAAAGCTGTAGTATTTACGTTTTAGGAGACAGAATATTTCCTGAAGCCATGAGCTTTCCTGGAATATAGACAGAGATCTAAAATTTTGCTCTGTTTTAGTAAATATAAAGAAGGTGGCACATCTTATAATAATTGTAAATGGCCAATAATAATGACATTAGAAACCAGAAGAATATATTTTCATTTGCTTTAATAAGGATAAAGAATTTGCATGCCTATAAAGAGTAGCTAATTATTTATATTATCTTTCAGGAGCATCTTAAACTGCAAAAAGAAATGGGGAAACATAAATAAAGCCTGGAGATTTTATTCTATTAATAAGTGACAGATGTGCTCATTTGCTAAGAGCAAGTACTCAGTGGATCTGCTTTCCTTTGGACCCATTAGGCAGAGAAGATGCTATAATATGTTTGTCTCTCTGTATCAGCACTATTAGGTAATTCTGAAACTACCAGTATTCTCCCTCATCCTTTGCTGTGGGACAGTGCAAAGGAATACACTCCTATGACATATGACACACAACCAAGAATAGTATCTGAAGTCACATATGAGTCTCTTTGCCTCTGCTCAAGTTTCATCTGTGTGAGGAGAATGAATGGTGAATGGAGTAGATCAAAAATGAGGGCTACTATTTTCTTACGTGGTCTCCATCATGGCCCAGATTCCATTTTTACTAATCTAAGCTGTTGCCTCATTGCCCGTGATTACGAGCCCACTGTGGCCCTAGGAGCAGCTGCAGTAAAACCATGGACACAGAGCCTGTGTAGCAGGTGCAGGTGCTCTTGCAGCTGTGCTTACTCATCTTACTCTTTTTCTCTTGGTTTCACCAGCCCAAGCACCTTTAAGCTCCACCCTCATGGAGATACAAGGGTTGGAAAAGGTTCTCCATTCAGTCTAATCCTAATGCTGCTTGGACTGTCGTTCTATATTCCCCAATCAAATGTTTTCTAGAGATAAAGGACAACTGAAATCTCTTTTCTATCTTATTGCCATGCCCTGGGGTCTTTAACTCACCCCTTAAGCAAAACTCAATCCTTCAGTTTGGCAATAATTCTTAAATAGGTTCTGTCTGATTCCTTCCCTCTAGCTCTGTCAGAAGTCTCACTTAAGTCAGGACTAGAAACAATGAAGATTTCTTTAAGACTTTGGCTTCCCCGCAACTTTATATTCTTCTTTCCAAGGCATGGAAAGTCTCTAGCTCCATTTTTCTATTCCTGAGACAAATCATGAAGCAGAGATCCAGCTGCTTCATGTGTGCAGGATTGATTAAAATAGCAGGGATGCTGAAGGGATTTACCAAGGAATTGTTTAGTGAGGTCCAGAAGCTATCGATTGAGAATAAAAGAACTTGGGCTGTTTATGCCATATGGCCTTAGATAATGTTGACATTGTCAATCATGGAAATAAGATTTCTACAGCAATAATCCCAAAGGTCAGAGTGCTCAGAAGAGGGAAATAGTAAATAATAATAATGACAAAAACCCAACCCAGAGTGAATTCACTTCTAAATTCAATTATTTCTATAAAGAAAAATACAGACAAGGGCATTTGTGTCTGTCTGCAACTTGGGCTCTCTGGTAAAATAAAATTACCTACAGATATTTCTGGGTTATTTGTGTTGGTCAGAATTTTGGTTTGAACATGTTAGAAATTTTTTATTGTTGTTGCTAGGCCTCTTTGTCTAAGAGAAGGGAAAAGGTTGGGACATTATACCAACATGGTTCATTTTATCTGAAGGCACAGCCATGAAAATCCACAGACTAAGGAGGAGGAAAAAGGCATCTTTAGCCATGAGAAAGAGCTGATTCTTGGTCGGGAAAACAGAGCCAAGATAAATTTAGAGGGAAAGAAAGCATGTCCTAAAGCAATGCACCACATGAAAGGGTGCATGAAATACACATCTCAAGTGCTGTATTTAAAGCTAGCAGATTGAAGCAAAATTGAAGATGGAGAGTCTCTCGGAGTCTTATTAATGATTCTGAGAACCCTTTATCTCTAGGCAGCAGTTGGGAGGCATGCCCTGCCCACTGGTGACTGAAAACCATCACTCCTTGATAGCTATGAGATGATGGCCTCTGTTCACGTGTGACCTGATAGGATCAGGAGAGCAGCAAACCCTGCAAAGGCAAGAAGGAAAGACGTAAGAGTGCTTTCACTGTAGCGATCTTTGCTATCTTTGTCCTGGGATTAAATAGAAGTCTTGACTCTATTTAAAGGCTCAAGCCCCTCACTACACAACTCAAGATTATTATATACATACATATATGCATGTGTGTATTTGTTTATTTATTTATGTTTTCCTCTTTCCCTCCGGGCAGGCAAGGAAGGATGGATGAAGAACAGAGCAGAAAGTAAAGCAAGCATGTAGGTCAGGCCCTTGTTTGTAGGTGGTACTGGGTGCCTTGTCAAAGCTTTGTGAATTTACTATTTCTCTTTTTGCTTTTATCAAGAACTTGAGGTGATGACAATTTCATTGCACCCCACAGTTGCAGCAACTCTCTAGACTGGATAAAAGTATGGTTACTGTTCTTTCCCTGCTTTTATAATGCAGCCTAGCTTATTTGTGACATCAGC
Source organism: Balaenoptera physalus (assembly GCF_965194825.1). Taxonomy (NCBI): domain Eukaryota; kingdom Metazoa; phylum Chordata; class Mammalia; order Artiodactyla; family Balaenopteridae; genus Balaenoptera; species Balaenoptera physalus. Next base: position 93,824,447 of record NC_138890.1, on the reverse strand, counting down.
AGAGGTAACTGGCTCCAAACACAGAATTTTGTGCTTTTCTTTTCAGTTTGCCTGGAGTGGTGAACCATTTTTTTCGGAGTGATAAATACATGCTGGCAACACCATGTTGTTTCCTGGCACTAGGGAGACTGGGCTCCAGAAAACATGGGCGGCTTTGGGGGCTGAGGGAGTTCATCTCCACCAACACATTATGCTGCACCCAGACAGACAGCCTTCCTGCTGGAAAGCTAGCCAAGTGGAGGGATGCTAATGATGTTGGGGTCCTGGCTGCCTGGGCTTGACAGACTTGAATACACTTCTGGCCTCAATCACATGTCTCATTTGTCAACATTTTACTTGGCTCCTAAACTATCCCTTAGAATATAACAACTACAGCTCTATAGTTTTACTACAACAGAAAAACTATGAAGTAGTGAATCTGAGTAGTCATGACCCTGTTCAAAATTGTCAAAAAGTTACCACCAGGTTAACTGTAAAATCAAGACATTCTACATCTTACGCTCTGCAATTGGTTGTTTGTCCTACGAGGTTTCTCTCTGAACTCAGTGTGCCGTTTTGTGGATGGATTCTAGAGCCAGACCAGCTGGGTTTGAATCCTCACTGTACCACTTATTAGGTCACTTATGTGACCTTGGTCAAGTTACTTAACCTCTCTGGGCTTCAGTTTCCTCATCTGTAAAATAGAGTAGTTATAAGGATTGTGTTAATATATATGTAGTGTTGAGGCACTTTGTAAGTGATCTGTACATGTTAGCTTTCATTATTATGTAGAATTTGATGAAAGTGAAGAGTAAGAACCTAAAAAATTAGTCAACCAAGAAGCTTTAATACGGATGACAGGGTAACTTTATTTAAAGTAAGTTCCTATATATGTCTTTTCTTTCCTCCAAGAATTACATACTGCATGAACAAGGGGAAAGACTTACTCTCTCAGAATCTGTGAGAATCTGTGTCCTCGTCTGTAAAATGGGGGTAAGAGTACCTTTCTCTGTGAGGTGCATAACAGCTGTTCAATGAAGGTTCGTTCTTTCCCACATCTGGGATCCACTTTCAGTTTAAGTACAAATGAAGCATCACTGTTATATCCCTAGGGCTCAGGGAAGCTGTGCAAGAAAAGCCCCCGCTCCAGAACCACTGGTGGTATTACTGGGAGGAGGGAGCGGGCAGAGAGGGAGAGAGCCTGGGTGACTTCACTGTCCTATCTTGGAAGAGAGTTGTGATGATCTGAGTGGTTGGCTCCTGTGCCTGGATTCTTGTCATTTAGGTGACAAAGTTCATTGAATGTTCTCTGCCCCTTACTCAGGGATTTGGAGGACTCAGTCCCTGCTTCTGGTTACACTTGGACTGGGAATCTCCCATAGCCCACAGGTAGAGGCTGACTGCTGCCAAGAGCCAGGCCCTTACTCCTGGCCCTCCCTCCCTCTGGGATCACATCCTGAGAGCCTGCTTTGGGGACCTTTGCCAACCCCTGCCCCTCCTGGATTAAGATTTTACCTTTTAAAGGATTTCTCTCTCTTTACCACCTAAGCTCCCTCCCTCCCTTCCACCAGTTTACTGAGTGTGTCTGTACCTTCTGCTGGACGTTGTGCTAGGCACTAAGGACCTACATGGGCTTTAACCTTAGGTGGATTTCCTAGTCTTCAGCCTCTCTCATTCTTGACAATTCCTTAGCCCCTTTCTGGCCATGTTCTTAGACTCTGGAATTTTCCAAACCCAGCGTGTCCATTATTACTCATGATCCTTTGCCTTCAAAGTATCTTACCCAACCCCTCTATTTCCTTCCTACTGACATCACTTCGGTCCAAGGCCTTGGTATCTCATGCCTATGTCACTATAGCAGCCTCCTGGCTGAGTTTCTCTGTCGTCAGTACAATCTTGACAATGTAATCCAAACTGCCCGATATCACCCCCGAAGATCTGCTTCCATTGCGCTGCCCATGGTGACAGTTGCCAATTTATTGCCTCTTAGCTCCTAACGTATCCTTCACTGCCTGATTCCTGAAAATGGATCTTGAACCTTTAAATATTTTCCTCTGCCAGCTGGCATGAAGTTCAACTCCGCCAGTATAGAGCACTGGAGAGATATCACAGGAAGAAGGGTTCTTCTTCCTGGTTCCTGTGGATAGTTCCACAGGAACTAGAGAGTGCTTTATTTTTCTCCACTACTCAGCCCTCGAGGTTTCTGCCGGTGCTAAGAGCTTGCAGGATGCAACCTCCCCAGGGGTCCTCCGCTCCCAGTTTGGACAGCAGTGGCATAGTGGGGAGCCCCAGACAATGAAACCTGTGCTTTAGCCCACGTTTCTGCCTGCACACCTTCGCCTCAGCCCTATGAGGCTGGACATGTAGGGAACTCTGGACCCCTTGGCCTGAGGTACCCAAAAGTACCTTAGGTCCTTACACAGGAAGGCCTCTCCAGACCCCAGTTCCAGCAGCACACACGGTAGCACCCCAGCACTATCTGTGTACCCAGGTCCCTCTGTGTGCCCAAGCGTCAGCTTCAGCTCACCAACAGTATGGACATGTGTTTCTGTGGATATTCCAGTGCAGACACCAGGGAGCAGTACCCTGACTGTGGGATTTCCATCTCCTGAATGGACCCAGGTTGATAGACTCATGAACCCACCAAAATATCCAATCAGGGTTCTCCTGCTGATTCCCAATCCCCTCTATAAACAGACCCCAGCAATTCTACCCAATTTTGTTAGTAGTCCTCAGTGTCCCAGGAACATACCACTCATTCTTTCTCTGTCTGCACTCAACTTTCCCTCACCATTCATGCCCTCCCATCTCTTTTCCTCTCATTCATATCCTAGCCATCCTTCAAGGTCCAGTTCAAATTCCTCTTCCTTTGTGAAGTCATGTTTTTCTTCTTATAGCCATCACCATTCTTTCTCTTCTTACAAAGCATGCTTGTGCCATATAATTGAGTGATGAATTATATAGTGCCTCTTGTGGTTCTTTTGTTTGTGGCGAATATTTATTGAGATTGAGTTCTTTTCACACACCAGGAACTGTGCTGTGCACTTTTAGTCATTTGATCATCTCATCTTGAAGATTCTCCATCAGATACTCTATGTATGGGCCGATGTGCTCCCCTAAGAGTCACGATATAATTTAAAATTTTTCTTCTTTCTCTGGGGAACCAAATGAAATTAGCAAATTAGGACTATGGTCTATTGTTCTTAAGTAAGATGTCAGGTCAGAATAAGGTCAGAATAAGGTCCCCCTTTTCAGAAGATAAACAACAAGTTTATAAACAGGGGGAGAGAACATGTAACATGTGCCACATTCCTGTGAGAATTCTCTCTGTGCATCTGGAAATTATGGTGGCCTAGATTATACTAGATTAGTATATCTAGTAAATAATAGACAGGAGCCTTCCCGTTGAACCTACCTCCAGTGAGATAACCTATCCTATGACCCACTGTGAAACCCCAGGGAGGTAATAAAAAGGGTCAGAATACCACCTGCTCTTTGCAATAGTTGCTTTGTTATGTCCACAGAGTTGACTGAGAGTTTCTAGCAAACCCCTTTCTGTTCAACCTCAAGAAATCTTCTGGATGGCTTAGACCTTTGATAAAGGGAAAAGAAATTTCGAGCATATTGCTGAAAAAATAGTGTACGTGATTTCTGAATGCCATTTGGTCTTGCCTGGAGTGAAAATTAAATGGTGGTAAACTGACCCTGACTCTTCACATCTAGAAAGATTTGCCTTAACACTCTTTGTTGAGTTGGGCAAGGTTGTAAAACCATCTCACTATGATGGCTATATTATCTGCATTCTACAAACAAGGAAATGGGGGCAAGTGAGGTTAAGTAATTTGACCAAGGAAATGCAGCTAATAGGTAGTAAAGCCAGGACGTGAACCATGGTTTACATAACCACAACATGGGACTGTCTCCGTGAAACGAGATGTACTTCATAAAGGCCAGATTTCCTACCTGCCGTGTTCACATTCACCTTGGGAGAACGGGGATGTTATTATCCCCATTTTATAGTTCAGGACTAAGGCTTGGGAAAGCTCACCGAATTGCCCAGTTCCACTTAGGCAGAAAGTTAGCAGCATTGAGGCCTGAATCTGAAGCTGGTGCTCTTCGTCTGTCGTGAGATGAACTATTTCACTTGGGTGTTATGGACCAAGGTAGATACCAGCTCCATGTGAGCAGACAGTGTGTGTTTTTCACAGATAGTAGGTAAGATAGTGCTGGATCCAGAGGAAGTTCTCAACTAAACACCAAATGATCCGGTGGACAACTGTTAAGGAGCCTGTGGTCCTGGTATCCAGCACTATAGTTTCTTCTGCAGTAAGTTTCTGGTGTTCTGTTGTTTCTTCACAGCTATGACATAACCTCTCCAGAGACAAGTCTCCCTACTTCTGTTTTCAGAAAAATTTCCCTCTCCCTGGAATGTGTGCACTTGTCAGGCAGCTTTGGCCTTCTTTCAGTTCTTGAGGCCCCACCACAGTATAAGCCTGGCTCTGGAGGACATGCTATTCAGGACAGATGACGATGATGACAATGGCCAGATCCAAAGGGAAGCTTGTCTTTAGACTGTATGAAGATGGTGCTGGGTGCTCTGAACCCTGGTGCCCTGGTCCTGCTCTGTTGCTTAAACGTCCTTCATTCACGAGCTATTACCCAGGAGTGGAAGAACATGATAAGCTACTTATATCCATTCAGGGAATGACCATGCAGAGTGCCTCTACAGTGTTTGCTTTTAATTCAGAAATCTCACTGATTCCTAGTCCTTCCCCCATGATGTGAGCAAAGAAAAATAACATAAGAGAAGAGGTATTCTAATCACTGACTAGAACAAAGCTTTGGGATGGTGTGTAGTTTTAATTTGTTACTCTGTTCCACATTTGCACAGAAGCAGTAGAATTGACTGGGTATTAATTTTCCCTTCATTGGAAAAACACTTAGAACTTCAATGCTAAATGGTATTTTTGTAGAAACTGTTTTTAACTCTATGAGCTCTATTTTTATTCTGTTCACACAGATTTTTTTTTTTAGAAAAATGGAACTCTCCCAGCTTTGTAGTTTGGAGATCCTTTTCTTTGGGATCGAAGACTGTGATCTATTGGAAATATTACTGAATATAATAGCAATAAGAATGCCTACCATTAATTTTCTGCCTGTTTTGTTCCAAGGATTATGCTAGATGGTTTATATATGTTAGTTTATTTACTTCCAGCAATATCCCTGTAAAATCTGTGTAGATCTTTTTATGCCAATCTGAACTGTGCAAATTTGGAATAGTATTATGTAAACATCAGGCACAAAGTCAGAAATAAGGTGAATACTCTCAAATTACATTAAAAATGGAGACTTTCAACACACATGGGCCAAGAAAACCCTGTTCACTCTATTGCCATGAGGTAGTACTTCTTTAGCTGGCAACTAGAAGTTCTTTGTCAAGATTAGTCTTGGGTTTCATCAACTCTTGGGAATGCATTCCTTGCATAAAATGCACTTGTATTGTAATCTCAGAGAGCATAGGGCAGTGCAGTGCATTCCTTGTATATAGGGAGCAATCAGAAAATGATCATTTAGTGGATTTGAACAGGGGAGTGTGGTCAGAAACAAGCAGATCAGCCCTTCACCTTTGGAATGCGAGCCTGACCACTCTCCTTTTGCATTTCCAGCTGAGGTTGCAAGACAACTTGTGATGTCCAGCTGAATACCACTAAGTGACTTTAATTTCATCCTCCCAATCTTGCTCTTGGTTTCCTTCCCGGCACCCTCCACCCCTTCCTTTCTTCAGAAAAATAGCATATGCGTGAGGGCTTCTGGTATATAACCTTTTATTTTCAAATAATTGTAGATTCATAGGAAGTTGAAAAAAAATAATAAAGACAGGCCCTATGTACCCTTCCCTCAGTTCCCCCCAATGGTGTCGTCTTATAAAACAGTAGTAGCACATGTGGTTTTGAAGGACAGTAACTCACTGAGTTTAAGTTCCGAGGAAAAACTCTATATTGAGGCCTTCTCCTCAGGTCTCAGCCAGAGCAGGTTTCATGGGCGTTCCACCTGTGCCTTTGCACAAAGCCCCACAGCAGAAGGATGCAATCAGCATCTTGAAATCCTTAATGATTGTATCTTTGAATTTATGTTTTGTAAGTGAAGTTGAAGAAGCCACGGAGCGTGCACCAGGGGCTGGGAGCCTCGGCTCATGTGTCAGTCCACCTCCCGGTCTCTGTGGGATGGGGTTCTGGCATCCTCCTCCCCTGCTCCCACCCAGAGACCACCGCTGCCTTCCCCACCGCGGGGTGCTGGGCGTGGGTGCTGGGGTGTCGGGTCGGGGGAAGACATCTGGTACCTGTGAGGGTCTGTACTTGTCTGGCAAGTATCCTGGTGCTTTAGGAGTTATTTTGTACTAAATAACAAATACAAAGCACCATGACAAGTCACGACAGAGACAGCTGAAGAAAGGAAAAAGCTTTTAAACTGCATTTTGAACAAAGGGCCTGACATTTTCATTTTGCACCGGGCCCCACAAATTATATGGCTAGCCCTACTTAAAAGTATTTTATAGCCCAGCCTCTTACGAAAAACCAAGGCATGAATATGTATCAGGAAATAGGAAGCTTTGACTGAAGCACAGAGGACTATTTGCTTGTCAAAGGCAAAAATGGTTCCCGCTAATGCCAGAGAAATCTTCCTAAAGCACACTCTTATCAAGTCAGAGACTGCTCTAAACCCTGCAGTGCTCCGTGCTCGTAGGATACAATCCACAGCCATAGCCCGGTCCTGGGCTCTCCGTAAATATTCTACCTCATCTTATCTTTTGAATTTCAGGTTTTACTAGACCTTGACTCAAATTCATGCTTGCTTCCAACTCAATGCAGTTCATGCTTTCCCAGTTCAGTGCCTTTTCTTATGCCATTTTATTTTTCAGAAATGTCATTTTCCTCAGTCTTTGAAGTTGAACTATCACTTGTCTCCTAAAGCTCCCACCCTGTGTCTACCTCACAGCCTTTGCACTTGTCTCCTCTGCCCATATTGTTCTTCCTCTAGGTCTTGTACAGTTACAGCCATCTCGTCATTCAGAGAGGTCACCTCTCTAGAGGGGTCTACCTGAATACCTGCTCTAAGTTAACCTTCACCCCATCCTATTCCTGTTCTGTTAATTGCATTGACCACTTTTAAAATTAACTTTGTATACTTAATTTTTTACTAGTGTAATGATCATCTCTCCCCACAAGAGTGGGTACCTCTTTTGCCTTTTTCACTCTGCATCTTCATGCCTTAAACCTTGCTTAGCATATATTTGTTGAATGAAGGAAGGGTTCTTCTCCCTCTTCCAAACACTGGAACATATTGTACATTGTATTTTGTTTACATGTTTTCTCTCCTCTTCTATGCTGTTAGCTTCTTGAGGGTAGGGAATGATTCATTCTTATCCCTCACAATGCCTAGGAGAGACCTAGGCTTCAGTAAGTCTTCATTGAATGCTTATATAAAAATAAATGGTGCAGAGGCAGAGCGTGTCTTTTCTCTTACGGAACAACTGGACACAGCATTAAGCCAGAGCGATCAAAACTAATTGCTGGAACGAGGAGTACATGCCATTTAGCATTCACTGCATATGTACCAAGGACAGCCTTGGGAAAGTGTGTAATCAGCTAACAGCACACAGTACCCAGAGTGACCTCTATGTTCATCATAGTGCCATTCTCTTCAGGCAATTGGTTGCCTCTGTGGCCTATGGGATGAAAAGCTTCCCAAAATAGAGACCAGGGGTGAGGTCTAGCTCTGATGGGAGGGACTCAGAGCTAGAGGGCACCTTCTTTACCAGCATCAGGACTCTGTGCTATTCTTTTAGCAAAGGACTTTGTTTTCCATTGTCAATAAAAATGGAGGTGCTCACCACAAATTATTTGTGGGATCCAGGGGGTGTGAAGAAGGTAAGATGCAGCATTAATCTAGAGAGTGACAGGTTTGGGGCAGAAATGGGACCATTAAATCAAAATGGTGTACATAAAAAAGCAGAAGAGTGATCTGTTCTGATTGTTCTGGGCAAGGAGAACATGAGGCCTGCTGACCAGCTCAGCTAGGTTGAGATGAGGCTTCTTAAGCTCTGTGAGAAAAGTCTGGAGCTGCAAAAGACCACCGGGCACTGGAAAACAGAGCAGTTATGCACAAGGCCAAGGGATTTAGAGGCCAGGCAGAAAGAGAGGATGTGCAATGTTCTAAAACTCATTTATACAACTTCCTCTTCCCTTAGCCCTCAGAAGAGATTCTCGCTGGTAAATGCTGAGCCTCAGAGCTCCCCACGGGCACTCCCACTGCTAATGGTAAAAATGAGGATGGCCTCCCTCAATTGTGCAGAACCCCTGTGATGGGGAGCTTCTGTGACGAGAGGACACGTCGTTTCATTCCTGGGGAGAATTAGGAACTCACAGAGGGTTTCTTAGAGGGGAGGGGTAGTGTGTGGCACACAAAGAAAAACATAACTATGCAAACTGTGGGATAAATGGGAATCATACTGTAGCCCCAAGACCTGCCTGCTGGGGTCAGATCCCTCCTGAGGAAGCTGAGATTGGCTCTTGGTACTGATGGAGAAAGGTGTAACTGTGTGGGGTGGTGGAGCTGGGGTTGGGGAGGTGATTTTAGGGAAATCCTGCAGGCAAGGTCCTGGAAGGCTTGGTGGAGCGAAGGCTTATTTTAGTCTTCTCCGTGGGAAGGAAATACCTCTTGTGTGACAGGGCAGCACTGTTGGTCTCCTGTGGGATTTTCCCCTTCTCTGGGTCTTCAGTCCCCAAGTTGGCATTTTAGACAACTCTGCAGTGAGAGGGCTGTGGGCAGAGGCCACAGCCTGAAGTCTTGTCTACTGTATAGGAATGCCTCACTGTAACCAGCCAAGTGGGGCCCTGGCCTGCAGGCTGTATGAAGGAGTGGAGGATGGTACTCAGACAGGTCTGACAAATGGTGCTGGGGTGAAAAAGCTATTTCTTTCCTTCTCTTTTCCACTATGGAGAAAATCATTCTTCTTACTTCCTGGAAGGAGGAAATTCTGTGGAGCCTGAAATTAGACCACAGGTACACTCATCCCCTCAAAGGCATCCACTTTGGTGCCTGCTCCTATCTTTGACCTTGCTTTTCCATTCTTTATGACAGTATAGAACCAGAGTGTGGTTTTTGACTTGTTCAGTCTGGACTCTGAGTTGTTTCTTCTTCCATTGGCTAGATGTTTCTGGTTAGTAAGTAAATTATTTATTTGTCAAATCAGTCACCCAGGAAAGCAGCACTTGCTTTCTAAGACTGATGGCTCTAGTGTGCCAGTAGTACCCAGGGGTTCCAGCTCCTGCCAAAACAAAGAATGGTTTAGGAGCTGAGGGCATTTGGCAAGTCCTATCAGCCCTACCTTCAAAATTTACCTCTAGTATGTTTCCTTATCTCAGGTCTATGCAGCCTCCATTACTTTTGTACAGATCTACTTTGTCTGGATTGCTGTAATAGCACCTCAACTGGCCTCCCAGTCCTACCCTTGCTCCTCTCCAAACCATTTTCCATGCAGAAACTGTATAGGCATTGCATTAGTATCTCATATCATTGTTATAAGAGTAAATGAAATAAGATATGCCAAGTATCTAGCACCAATACCTATAAGGAAAGTAAATGCTTAACACATGGGAGATCTAAAATAGTATTATTAGAAATCTTCGACTCTAAATTCTTCTTAGAAGCAGTTTTGCTTCTTTGTTTCCCTCTAGTTTAAAAGAAGCTTGAGTAAGAAACGTGAAAGAAATGCTCCTGGTCAATAGCTATATTTTCATCATCACTTCTTCCTCTCACAAATGTCCTCAAGCTCAAATTCACCAAAACAGGTTTCCCCATCAATAATGAATATTTTGTAACTCACTCAAAATCTTCAGGAAAGAGTAAAAATTTATCAGTGGTGAAATGCTGTTCTTTGGGGCAATAGCTCATTTAGGACATTGGAAGCTGAAGAATGAAACAATCTTCCAAGTGGGTTAGAGAAAATGTCCTGAGACCCAGCAGCTTTCCTTCCTCCTAAGATTGCCTCCCTAGTGGAATATTTTTGGAAAGCTACGCTTTTCCTATCGCACCAGGAGGGTTAATAAAGTATATAACTTAAGCTCTCCTGCTAACAATTTCTTTTCCAGGCAGTGCTTCATGTTGCCATGTTTAAAAGACAAATCTGTTTTTAAAAAAATGTTAATATGAGTATGTCATATCCTTGCTTAAAGCCTCCAATGAGTCCTTTCGGAATGAAGCCCAAACATCTTTCACTGTTCAATAAGTCTCTCTACCATCTCATCCCAACCTACCTTTGAAAGCTCCATTTCTTGGCACTATTCCCCATTCCATTTACTACTGCCTCAATACACCCTCCAGTTCATGGAGAAGGTGCTGTTAGTCACCCTTCACTCTCATACTGGGAGTTAAGTGCAAGGACATAGGCATGTTTTTGTTCATAAGAGCACCATAAATGAAATCTGCATGCTTTACAGATCAGAAGATAGTTCCTAATGTGGTTTAGATCTCATCAGCCCAAGATTTAGATTTACCAAATCTATGGGTAGTAAATATCTTTACAGGCAGCTAGGATTGTGTAGAGAGTGCCAGCAAAAACAAAGAGCTTCAAAACCTGTATTTAAAGTATCAAGTTACTGATTGATTACCAAATAGCTAGTCTATCTCCAAGAAGAGTTCAGTCATTTTTCAACAAGAGTCAGCAATGATATCTCAGCTTTCCTGTTTAGAAGATGTCCTAAGAGATATGCCTAAGTCCCAGATATTTATGACTCTTTCCTTTCATTTCAGTTAACTAACATTTGTAGGGCACTTACAATGTGTAGGCAGTTTCTTAAAGACAAGGACATATAGGAGTATCGAGATGGAATAAATTAATTATGACCTGGAGATACTGAGAGGGTCTTTGGAAGGAGGCTATATTTTGACATCTGTAGACACTGGAGGGTAAGAGAGGCAAGCAGAAGAAATGGTGTGAGAAGTGGTCTAGGAGTTGAAGGGAAAGGGTGTTCTGGGGTAGCAGCAAGTGGAAGGGGCTGAATGGTGCCGAGTAAGCATTAAGGAATACTATGGTCTATGGGGGGTAAGTCTGGAAGTTGGACTCCTATTGTAGAGACTCTTAATACCAGGCTGAGGAGTTTGACCTTGCTCTATGGATAATAAGGAATTGCTGAGACTTTTTTGAACAGAGAAGTGACAAAATCTCCCATTACTTATAATAAAATATAAAGAAGAGTTAGCTGCATGTTTAAGGTGCAAAAAGTGTTTATATACCATCTGTGTTCCTGGAAGAACACATTTCCCAATTTCTTTTTGAGAAATTACTGTAAACTCAAAAGAGTGTGTTCCTGCACAAACATAAGAAAAAAGGACTGTGTTATCTGAAGGGCTACATGTTGTTCTTTTATATTCCAGAGTTTACAAGAATGTCAGCAGAATATTTGTGCATGGTTAAGATTAATAATTTAGATGAAAAGTTTACAAGAACCTGAACAAAGGAAAAACTGTTTGAAAAATGCAGCTGCGTTCTGGCCAAAAAAGTGACATTATGGTAAATTTATCAATCTATTTCAAAATTAGTGACCAGGATTAAATTTAGGAAGGTCATATTTCATGGAGTTGCAGGAGCGCTCTGATCTTTTGAGTGTACACTGAGTTCTAGCTCAGCCAATTAGCAGCTGAATGAGCTTGGAAAATATGATTTCTCTTCTAAACCTCAGTTTTCTCATCTTTAAATGGGCATAATAATATAAACCACCTCAGTGAGTTATTGAAATTAAAACCCTGCTAAGTGCTTAACAGAATCCCATTTTGTTCATAATAAATTCTTAATAAATATCTGCCATTTTTACTGTAATACTTTCTTCCCATTTTTAATAAAACTTGACAACAAAAAAAGAATCATCTTTCACATTTCACTTTCCTATTCTCTTAATTTAGTATTTTAAGTTTTACAAGCAATAGCTGATTCTCATTGTTCATAAATTCCATATTTGCAAATTCACCTACTTGCTAAAATTGATTCATAAAACCCAAATCAATACTCATAGCACTTTCACGATCATTCATGGATGTGCTTAAAGTTGCAAAATATTTGAGTTGTCTAGCCCATGTCCCCAGCTGAGGCTGAACAAAGCAATGCTCTATCTTCTTGTTTCAGCTCTTATTCTGTAAACAAGTATACTTTTCATGGTCTGTTTAGTGCTGTGTTTTTACATTTTTATGGGTTTTTTGGTTGGTGATTTTGTTCTTTAAATGGCCTCCAATGGCAGTGTTGAATTTCTGGCTAGTATTCTTAAATGTAGGAAGGCATTTAAGATGTGCCCCATGGAGGTGATGGGGGTGATGTGCCCCATGGAGAAAATATTTGCATATCTCGTTTTATTGCATTTCACTTTATTATGTCTTGCAGATACTGCATTTCTTACAAGTTGAAGATTTGTGGCAACCCTGCATTGAGTTGCCAAGTCTGTCAGCGCCATTTTCCAACAGCATTTGCTCACTTCCTGTCTCTGTGTCACATTTTGTTAATTCTCATGATATTTCAAACTTTTTCATTATTACCATGTTTGTTGTGGTGATCTGTGATCAGGGATCTTTGCTATTACTACTGTAATTATTTTGGGACTCCGTGAACTGTGTCCATATAAGACGGCAAACTTAATGGATAAATATTATGTGTGTTCTGACTGCTTCACCATCAGCTGTTCTCCCCATTCCCCCGTCTCTCTCCCTCTCCTTGGGCCTCCCTATTCCCTGAGACACAATAATATTGAAATTAGGCCAATTAACAATCCTACAATGGCTTCTAAGTGTTCAAGTGAAAGGAAGAGTCACACATCTCTCGCTTTAAATCAAAAGCTAGAAATGATTAAGCTTAATGAGGAAGGCATGTTGAAAGCCAAGATAGGCCAAAAGCGAGGCCTCTTGCGCCAAAAAGTTAGCCAAGTTGTGAATGCAAAGGAAAAGTTCTTGAAGGAAATCAAAAGCGCTACTGCAGTGAATACATGAATGAAAAGAAAATGAAACAGCCTTATGCTGATAGGGAGAAAGTTTTAGTGGTCTGAATAGAAGATCAAACCAGACACAACATTCCCTTAAGCCAAAGCCTAATCCAGAGCAAGGCCCTACCTTCCCTTAATTCTGTGAAGGCTGAGAGAAGTGAAGAAGCTACAGAAGAAAAGTCTGGAGCTAGCAGAGGTCAGTTCATGAGATTGGGTTCATGAGGTTTAAGGAAAGAAGCCATCTCCATAACATAAAAGTGCAAGGTGAAGTAGCAAGTGCTGTTGTAGAAGTTGCAACAAGTTATCCAGAAGATCTACCTAAGATCATTAATGATGGTGGCTACATTAAACAGTAGATTTTCAGTGTAGATGAAACAGCCATCTTTTGGAAGAAGATGTCATCTAGGGCTTTCATAGCTAGAGAGGAGAACTCAATGTCTGGCTTCCAGCTTCAAAGGACAAGCTGACTCTCTTGTTAGGGGCTAGTAAAGCTGGTGACTTGAAGTCAATGCTCATTTACCATTCTGAAAATTCTAGGGCCCTTAAGAATTATGCTAAATCTACTCAGCCTGTGCTCTATAAATGGAATAACAAAGCCTGGATGACAGCATATCTGTTGACAACATGGTTTACTGAATATTTTAAGCCCACTGTTGAGACCTACTGCTCAGAAAGAAAGATTCCTTTCAAAATATTTACTGCTCATTGACAATGCACCTGGTTACCCAAGAGTGCTGATGGAGATGTACAATGAGACTGATGTTGTTTTCATGCCTGCTAACACAACATCCATTCTGCAGTCCATGAATCAAAGAGTAATTTAGACTTTCAAGTCTTATTTTTTAAGAAATACATTTCATAAGGCTATAACTAGCATAGATAGTAATTTCTCTGATGGATCTGGGCAAAGTACATTGAAAACCTTCTGGAAAGGATTCTCCATTCTAAATACCATTAAAAACTTTTGCGATTCACGGGAAAAGGTCAAAATATCAACATTAACAGGAGTTTGGAAAAAAGTTGATTCCAACCCCCACAGATGACCTGAGGGGTTCAAGACTTTAGTAGAGGAAGTAACTGCAGATGTGGTGGAAACAGCAAGAACACTAGAATTAGAAGTGGAACTTGAAGATGTGACTGAATTGCTGCAATCTCACGATAAAATTTTCACTGATGAGGGGTTGCTTCTTATGAATGAGCTAAGAAAGTGGTTTCTTGAAGTGGAATCTACTCCTGGTGAAGATGCTGTGAAGATTGTTGACGTAGCAGAGGATTTAGAATATTACATAAACTTCGTTGATAAAATAGTGGTGGAGTTTGAGATGATTGATTCCAATTTTTTTTTTAAAGGTATATTTTTATTTCATTCTTTTTTTTTTAAAATTATTTATTTTTAGCTGTGTTGGGTCTTCGTTTCTGTGCGAGGGCTTTCTCTAGTTGCGGCAAGCGGGGGCCACTCTTCATCGCGGTGTGTGGGCCTCTCACTATCGCGGCCTCTCTTGTTGCGGAGCACAGGCTCCAGACGCGCAGGCTCAGTAGTTGTGGCTCACGGGCCCAGCCGCTCCGCGGCATGTGGGATCCTCCCAGACCAGGGCTCGAACCCATGTCCCCTGCATTGGCAGGCAGATTCTCAACCACTGCGCCATCAGGGAAGCCCCTGATTCCAATTTTGAAAGAAGTTCTACTGTGGGTAGAATGCTATCAAACAGCACTGCATGCTACAGAGAAATCGTTCATTAAAGAAACAGTCAATTGATGCAGCAAATTTCATTGTTGTCTTATTTTAGGAAACTGCCACAGCCACTCAACCTCAGCAACCACCACCCTGATCAGTCAGCAGCCGTCAACGTATAGGCAAAACCCTTCACCAGCAAACAGATTATGACTCACTAAAGGCTCAGATGATGTTTAGCAATTTTTAGCAGTAAAGTATTTTTAAATTAAAGTATGTACATATTTTTAGACATAATGCTATTGTGCACCTAATAGACTACAGGATAGTGTAAACATAACTTTTATAGGCCCTGGGAAACCAAAAAATTCATGTGACTCTCTTTATTGGGATATTCACTTTATTGCAGTAGTTTGGAACTGAATCCTCAGTATCTGTGAGGCATGCCTGTATCTGTGTCAGTTAAGTTTCTTTCAAGCATAAGTTGTAGGGCTGTAGGCCGTGAATTCAATGTTAATGAATCACCTATATATATGTTAAATGAGATATATTTAAACAGAAACCCACATAAAACAAGGTTATGTATTGAATGAGTGATGAAAATGTTGTGACCAGAGGCCTGCAGGAACCTAACCCTGTGTTTCCCTAGGAGCAACGGTTCAGTATTCACTAATTCAATGTTTGCAGTGAATTCATAGAACATAACTACTGAGACTAATAAGAATTGACAGTATTTTTGAAATTTGTCCTTATAACAATGAATATAATAGGTGGTATTAGTTGTTTACTCAGTAAGCACAAACTATAAGAATATGTATCCTTGCAAATATATAAATATTGTTTAAAATTTCTGGCAACTTGTTAGTTCTTGGTAGTTTCATATGGCCCAATTGTAATAATTTCATTTGCTTTTGCTTTTATAGCCCTTTGTTATAGTCTTCTAATTTTATATATCAATTTTGTGAAAAATCAACTAAAACAAAATGTCAAAAACTAGTGTTTTCAGTATTTTATTTCTTGGATGCTCATTTCAGACTATTTATAAGTCTCAGTAGTCTTCAATTACATTTTTGTTTGTATTTAATTTCAATTGGTTGAGCTTTTTGAGTAATGATCACAAGATAACATGATCACTGTGGTATTAATAGAAATCAAATGCATCTTTTAACTGTAGGGAGAATGACATTCTTAGTGAACCAGGAAAGGCTGTGCCTAGGTTCTTCTTGTGAAAACTCAGACATGAAAGTCCAAGGGCTGTGTGTTCATAGATCAGCAGGAAGTCTGGCTCCAATACCATGTTGTAATATAGATTGCCTTTCATCTCAGATAGTTTAATATTTTAGAAAAGGTCTGTAGAGAAAAGTTTTTTTTGTTTTCAGAATTTGTTTTTATTTTAACAATGTTCCTTGAAGATAAATTTTTTATTTTAATTTATCCTTAGTTATTTTCTAGGGTTTATGTTCTTTTACTTTTAATTGTTCTTGGAAAATGTAAAGAATTTGTGGACACCACGCTCTATATAATAGCCCACTATGTTCATAAAGACAATCGAAATGTTAAGTAATAAACTTTGCCATTTAAACTATTGGCCTTTCACAGTCAATTAGAAAAATAAAAAACACATTATTCAAATCAATTAAGACTTTAGTATCCATGGTATGTACAGCTCAGAGACGGAGATGCAAGAAGAAAATACTAGAACTTCTATTTGTAGACTTTTAGCTAAAAATATAATAAATTAAGCTTTATGAATGTTGAATACATAGCTTGTCCCTGGCATCATCACATAGACTGTATTTCAGGTGGTTACAGGTTAGGAACCTCTACCCAAGGCTCTACCTCCCCAGGGCAAGAGTGTGAGTTCCACACTCAGAGGAACTGGCTGCACACCGCAGCTGTGTGTTCACTTCCAGCATGCTGCAGTGTTAAGTTAGTATGTGAGGAAGGGGATTCAGAAATTATATTACCTTCTATTTTAAAAATTCTTACAATACTTTCTAATGATGTGGAGCAGTGAACTTGAAAACCTTTTGCACAACACAGAGGTTTGCTGGTTGTGTTACAGAAAGTTAACATGTCAAATTTAAGATTAATTGTACATTGTTTTCTTTATTAAAAGAAAAAACCCCAAAACTCCTCACTTGCCAGGTTTGCTGACCTTTTTTTGTGATGACAAGTAGCTACCAGTAGTGTGTGATCTAGCAGATATTTGAAAAAATAAGCAAACTTGATTTGCTCCTTCAAGGTAAAGGTCACTTTTTAATAATGGATGAGAAAGGAAATGCTTTGGAAAGAAACTCATGTTATGAAAAAAGCATTTCAGGAATGTTTCTCTCATTAATGATTTAGTTGCCATAAACAGTGTGTTTCACCTGTAAAAACTCATATCTCCACATTTAAGGAACTTGGAATTTTAAAATCTTCCAAGTAAGATCTTCTGAGTCCATTTGTTAAAAATAGTAAACAGCAACACTACCCAGTTAGTTTGCATGGATGAGTCACTGATATCAGGGAAGATGGAAATTTACTGGCCAAATTTAAAGGAAAAATTTTTGCATAATTGGTGGGTGGGATTGAAAAATGAGCCCCATGATTTAGGTAGTACAGCCAATAAGGCACTTCTTCCATTTAGATCTCTTCTATCTTTGTAAAGTGTACATTTAAGTTATGACAGTCACTAAAACTATGAATGAAAATAAACAGAATTCTGAGCTAGGCCTTCAAATTCCTGTCTCATAAAATGTTAAACCAAGATTTTAAAAAAATGAGGTATATTAAAATAAGGTGGTCTCAATAACATTTTAAGATGAGAGAAAACATAATGGGTCATTTGAATCTTTAACAAGTAAAATAAATTTTAATGTTTATTTTTCATCTCACCCTTTTAAATTTATATTTTGTGTAAATTTAATGATATCAGTATATTATCAGAGCAGCATATGAATGTGATTTATAAAATAATCCCATACACTAAGGATGTGTGTTAAAATTTTTCTGAAAGATTTATGTAATAGACAAGTTCAGGATCACTAGTCTGAACTAACTATTCAAAGAGTAGAAAATGAAAATAAATTAGAGAGATTGGATATACTTTTCACTTCTTTTTTTTTTTTAATTAATTAATTGATGTATTTTTGGCTGCACTGGGTCTTCGTTTCTGTGCGAGGGCCCTCCCCAGCTGCGGCAAGCGGGGGCCACTCTTCATCGCGGTGCGTGGGCCTCTCACCGTCGCGGCCTCTCCCGTTGCGGAGCACAGGCTCCAGACGCGCAGGCTCAGCAGTTGTGGCTCACGGGCCCAGCCGCTCCACGGCATGTGGGATCTTCCCAGACCAGGGCCCGAACCCGTGTCCCCTGCATTGGCAGGCAGACTCCCAGCCACTGCACCACCAGGGAAGCCCTCACTTCTTTTTTAAAAAAAAATTTTTCCCAAAGAGGAGTGTTTAAGAAAAATCTAACATCTATTATTTGTATTAAAAAAAAATAAAAGACAATTTGATACTAGAAAATTAGGAGGTATGTACTTGCAGAAGAAAGGATAGACCATTAAATTGGAAAAAAATTTACTTATGAACAACTTAATACATTGTCCTTTAAGGGAGTTCCCTGGTGGCCTAGTGGTTAGGATTCCGGGCTCTCACTGCCATGGCCTGGGTTCAGTCCTGGCTGGGGAACTGAGATCCCACAAGCGGCCTGATGCAACCAAAAAAAAAATTTTTTTTGTTTTTTCCTGTGGGCTCTGAATACCACCATGGAGCAGTACTGGTCTACACACCCAAACACCCTAATTCTCACAATTTTCTTTTCTCCAAATGTAATACGTCATGTACCTTGTACTTTTTCTAAATTCCTTTTTTTCATACTCTATGAATTTTGACCTTTCCTGTGACAGTTATCCTCCTTCTTCATGTCTTCCTGTCACCCCTTGTGCTGTCCTTACTAAAACAATGACTTCACAGTGGCCAGGGAGTGAGCATTTTTTCATTTTCCATTCTAGTTTTGATTTCTGGATGATTATAGCCCGCTCTAACCCTGTGACATTTTTAGTTTCACAGAAACATACATTTGGCTCCTCTTCCCTCAGTATATATTTGTCC
Source organism: Balaenoptera physalus (assembly GCF_965194825.1). NCBI lineage: Eukaryota > Metazoa > Chordata > Mammalia > Artiodactyla > Balaenopteridae > Balaenoptera > Balaenoptera physalus. Next base: position 93,805,677 of record NC_138890.1, on the reverse strand, counting down.
CTACCCACCAACTACTTCTTCAAATTATAAAACTCATTTGAATTCTAAGCTTACGTTTTGTGATACTAGACATCCTTGTATCTGTGGCTCCAATTTCATTGATCAGACTTTCTGTTCCTCTTTTCTTGATTTTTATTGAAAATGTCAAGTTACAGATTTTCAGAAACAACCCCTGAAACCTCATTATTTACTTCCAATACTGGGAGAGAATATTAAATGAAAATTCTGTGTATAATTTTCCAACTAATTATTTTTTCATTAGTCATTTGATGTGTATGTTAAAAGAAAAAAAGACCCAACAAAACAAAATCATACTAAAATATCCACAAAGTTCTACAAAACGCATAGTATTTTCTATCACCAGTGCCATCTCTTAGTCATAGGAAATGAGGTAAATTGAAAGAAAGTTTCATGAAAACAAAATCTGTTAAAATTATTCTAGATTAGTCACGATGTCAACAAAGAAAATATTTATCATGCTTTCATTTTTAGTGTGTGGCCTAAGCATGTGCCCTTTGAGATGTTACATAACAGAGGTTATCAACTTACTCACATGTGCCAAGACTCTCAACACACAAGGTCATTCAGTGGGAGCAGTCAGGGTCAACCCTGGATGAAATTCATGTTTGGTGCACTCCGTGTCCCTTAAAAATACCCTCTCTCCATTCGTTAGTCAACAGTTCCCTTCCTGTCCTCTCTCCCCACATCACTGTATGGTCCACAGGCTTGTTGAGGTGCCTCACACACAGCATTAATTTCCCAGCAGGAAATTCGTCTCTCACCTCCTGCTCTCTCTTATAAAGAAGTGAATCAATGGAGACTTGGCATTCACCTTTAAAAGTTGTTGGCTTCTGGTATGCAGCAACAACAAACTGACTAGATCCAGCAGAGAACAGCATTTTTATTTAGTATAGAAAGAATTCTCCAGGAAAAAAAAGGACAAAATGGAGATTGAAATTACACTTGGTTACAAAAGCACTGGCATTCTGAAGGTGTACAAAGAAGGCTCATAAAATAGAAGAAAAAGTGAAAACAAAATGGGGGGGAAGAGGTGAAACCAGCAATGAGGTGACAAGTGAGGGGACATCTTTCCTTCCCTTGTCTGTAGGTGATGAGCAAAGGCAAGGCTGCCTTTAGAAAGAGTGAGAGATGGAATATTTCCTCTCAAGGGTATAGAGCTAGACCTTGGAGATGGTCAGAAAATTGTGTCAGGCCACGACCTCAAATGATGACCCAGATCTCTACAAAGCTTCTTGATGTTTGGCAGTCCGGAGAAGCTTGTGTATCTTTTTTTTAGAATAACATTTTTACATGCATAAATCAAAATACTTAGGATTACAAAGAAAACCAAGTATACTGAAATACCATTATCAAAATATTAAAGAAAAATGTGTGATATGATAGCACCTGCTTTTTAAATAACATGTTAAACAATAGAATCTGGTAATGGGACTAATTGCTACCTTAATTTTGAAATAGTGATGAATACAAACTATATTTTAATATATGAACAATAGCTATAATATGACACAAAATATCTATAACTTCTGTCATTAAAAAAATTGACAGAACTGTCAATTTTATGGTGGTTTCTTCCCTATTTTATAATTGAGGAAAATTTTAAGTTTCAGTTAGAGGTTAGTGAAAATAAAGATGTAACTATTTTCCCATCCAAGTCCAAGAACCTTTTAATATTATATTCTTGGGAGTCCTTGAACTCCATGTTAAGAACTTCCATAGCTAGGGGCTGGGGAGGTTGGTCAAGGAACAGTAAAGGAAGGTGTATAGTAGGATAGAGGATATAAGACTGGTGAAAACAGTGTAGGGTAACAGGAAAAATTTGGAATACTAGTCAAATATCTAAGATATTTTTGAAATCCATTTTCTTTCCCTGATTCTTAGTGCCATCAGCCAAATTCAGCCTCCTATCTCTTGCCTTAATTAAAGCAAGGCTTCCTAGCTCACCTTACAACCCAACCTCCCAGCACCTCCCCACAGTCCTAAGGAATAGCTTCATTTATCTTTCAGTTATGCTTCTGGGGTTCAGAATCACTCAGTGGTTCTTCATTGCCACCTGCATAGGGGACAGCTCTCTACTGTGAATTTAAGGTTTGTTAGTATTTGGCTTTGGTCTATCTTTACAGTCTAAGTCTCCATTAGTCTTGTCCATATACCCCATGATGCAATCAAATTGATCCACTATGGTTCCTTAGTTGGATCTCAACATATTCCTATACAGCTTTTCCTCAGGCTGTTGCTTCCACCTCGAATTTTCTTTCCCACATTATATGTGCAGAACTATTACCCATGCTAAAAGCTTAAGTTCAATCACCACCCACTATAAGAGTAGGAACTTTGTCTTATTCAACTTGGTTTCTAGACTAATGATTAGCTATATCCCTTGCACACAAAAAGATGATTCATAAGAGCATTTAAAATTAAAGGACAGGAGACTAAACATGGGACACTGGGGAAGTCCAAGATTATAGATTTTAAAATTTCAGATGGGATTCAAAGTAAAGTGATTCAGGAGCCGGTCTAAAAGAGTGGGAGAAAAAATTCTAATATCTGAGTGTAAGAAATAGGGAATTGATCAGTTATCAATTGAAGGTTTTATCTCACGTTATTTGGATTAATCTGTTTTCATTTTATTTGGCTTTAGTACTTTATCTTGTTTCTGTTATCATCATCTCCCCACCAATGAAAAAGAGGAGAGGATGGTGCTATGAGATGAGGTCCTGCTTATTGACTGGCAACTATGGTGGAATGAATATCAGCATCGGGGTGGGAGGTCTAGAGAGTATCCTTTACAGGGTATTTTTTTAAAGGTTCCTTCTTACATAGTTTTGACCGCAGCTTTCCATTTCTTAAATGTTGCCTGCCTTCAACCTGTATGAGATTCTGGATGGGAATTCTCATGCTAACCAACTCCAGCTTTCCAGCTCCCCTAGCACCCATTACAGAACAAGGCAATCTCATGGCTGCTGATATCAGATCTGATGAATTCTCTGTTCCCTATAAATTATTCAAAAGCAATTTCAGCTTACCAGAAATGAATTTCCCATTCTATAAAAAAGGCAAGTTTTGGTCATTTTCACCTTAAAATAACATAATGATACTCAAAACTAAATAGATGGATACAGAATATTTCTCAAGAAATTTGTCCTTTGAAGGCTAAACTGACCTAAATTCATATCTCTTTACCAGATTCAAATGCAACTTGATATCTGTTAGATGAAAGAGCTGGGAGAGTATTAATATTAAACTGACCTTGAGTTCTCTCAATTTCTGATGAAAAGTTTCAAGTTGCAAATGTTCCTTCTGTGCTTTCAGAACACATTTTTCATAGCTAGAGCAGGCATTCATTTGCAAGCTTTTTATTTTAGAATTCCTTGGGTAGAATTTTGTGCAACTCATTCACTGTTACAATTCCTTGCAATGTAACAAATACTTCTGACCACCACACAAAATGGCAGTGAGGACAAAGAGATTTGGGGACCATAGTCTAGTTTGCTTTGTCATCGTGTTTGGCCCAAGGAGACAGGAGATGGCAGGTCTGTGCCACTGTGCAATATTTAGGACAAGGATGACTCAGTTTAAATGGAAACATTACCTTAGTTCTGAGGTGAAAGGGCAGATCTGTAAGCAAATGCCTTCCATGTAAATGACGCTGACGAATGTATGCCAAAGGGAGAAATGCAAATGGCATATGTACTTCATGAATAATTTGTCTTGTCTATTCTTATACCCCCAAAATTCCTTGTGAAGAACAAAAACACCAACTTTGACTGATTCTCCTTTTGCCAATTTAGCACATTTTACTGGAATAAGGAGATAAGTGTATGTCAAGGGAAAATAATGTATTATGGAGCCATCAAATAATTTCCACCCTGATGAAGCCTCTGACATTTTGGTTAAAACATTTGAAGAGTGTGAATAGTGGTTGAACTGTCTTTAAGCAAGGGTTGTTGGGCTTCTGAAAGATCTTCCCAAAGGCCCCGCTGCTACAACTACTGCTGCTGCTGCTACTGTTAGGCATTATGGCCTGCTAGAAAAATCTGTGGAAGAGAGAAGTCATGTGCTTTCTCTTCAAATTTTTGATGATGAAAAATAAAAAAGAAATCAAGCATTAAATGTATTGGGCTGAATCAGGCAACCAGATAATCCTGCTTTTTGCGGTTTATTGGGGTTAGGTCGGTGGAAGGATTAGTAAAAACAAACAAATGAACAAACAAACAAAAAACCTCAATACCTAATGGCAGATGGGAGGTGGGTGGGTAAGAAGTCCAAATTTACTCTTGCTTTTTTGGCCATAGTTTTGTAAATCGAATACAAAGATACCAGTGGACATGAGGAACATATCCATTTCTTCACCATTCCAAATGCACTTGCTGTGTCCTCATTGTTGTGTGCTGCAGGAGTTGAAATCACATCCTTCCAGCCCACAGTTTCACTAAAGGAACTTTCTTCCCACTGTGTCCCTGAGAACAGGATGAGGTGAGAGTTCAATGCTCCTGAGATTTAGAGAGAGCACATTATTACCCACAAAATTATACCATCCACAGGAAAACTAATACTAAACCCTTGAAGAAAGCTTTTGTTTACTCAAATCCATAAAGAAAAGTGCTCCTTTATATATTATAGATTTAAAAAACACAAATTATCAAAGACCTATGTCTTGTTAATAAAGGGGACTATTCAAGATCTCTTTGAAACTCCCTAATGTTTCACAGGGTTTTGGGTCATGCATTAATCTTCCCTTTTTCTCTCAGAGGTGTTTTAGCCTCTTCCTACTTTGAAGAACTGAGCCTGTGCTAGGAGAAAGTTGAAGGCCATACTATTTGAAGTGCTGAAGCACTGGGAAAATGCAAATTCTCTAGAGGATCAGTTCTCAACTTTAGTGTATATAACATTTACTGTGTGTGTGTGTGTGTGTGTGTGTGTGTGTGTGTGTGTGTGTGTGTGTGTGTGTGTGTGTGTGTGTGTGTGTGTGTGTACTTATTATAAGCCATATTCCTGAGCCCTATCCCATAAATTCAGATTTGGAAGACCAGATATGATGCCCAGGGGTATCTGATAAGTGCGTGGGTGATTCTAATTTGTGGTTCCCAGACCACATTTCGGGAAACCCTGAGGTGGAGATAAGCAGGCTATTTTAAAATCTCTTCTAAGTACTTGCAGTTCGGATTTGGTGCCCTCCGTTTATCCCTTTAGTGAGTCCCTTCTGCTCCTTGTGATGCCCGCCTCCTGTCCTGGCACTTCCCCCCAGACCAGGGCCACACTGCTGGACTCAACTGTCCCCACGACCTCCACACTAGGGAAAGGAGGCACGCCTGACATGTTCCAGGATGATCCCTCTCCTTTCCCTCAATTAAACCTCAGTGCCTTCAGTGTTTTTCTTTATACCAGGTAGCAAGCACTTAAGAACCAACGGGATAAACTACCTAATGCTTATTGAGATTATAATGATTGAAAACAGCTTGGTGCTCCCTCCTCAGGTCCTTTGTACTAGCTGTTTCCTCTACTGAAATCATTCCTCCAGATCTTTGTTTTATCTTAAATGTCATCTTCCCAGACAAGCTTCCTTGACGATTACTTAAAAATAGCCTCCCAACCCTACCCCTCCTCCCAGCCACTCTCAAATCCAGGTACTTATTAGTATCTGAAATTATCTTGTTTATTTTCTGTCTCTTCCCACAGTAAAGCGAAACTCCATGAGAGCTGTTGGCCTGGTCTATTATTTTTACAGCTCTGTCTCTGACATATAGTAAGTTTTCAATAACTGTTTTGCCAATAACAGAATGGATATGAACTTCCCCCAGGAATATCTTTTAGAAGTGGACATGGCATGATGGCCTTGTCTTTGTCCCTGGGAATTCCAGATACTGGGGCAGCCTGGGAAGGAAGCCGCTTTGGGAAGCTGGCTTTCTTCTAATTTATAATCTGAACATATACCTGGCAAGTGGGATTTTGCTGTAGGAGAAAGAGCAGAAAGTGGTAGGAGAAGATCAGGAAGGTGAAAGGGAAGGGGTGGATTTCTTCCCATTTTAAATGTCCTTTTGTATTGAGATTTCTTAATACTGGATAAATGGGCCCAACAGGATATCATCCTAAGACTGTGGTCATATCATGGCAGACAACTTTCTCTATGTAGCCTTATACTTTCCTAACCCAGAGCTAGCTGCTTACTGCCATTGCATGGCCTTCCTAGGGGACGTTACCCAAAGTTTGAGACTGGTAACTAGTATAAATAGGAGGATTCCAGGTGAATATCAACGACCTGGTTTAAATGCTGGGTCTTCTCTTATAAATTATATAATCTTTAATCCTCATTTTCATATTTTGGAAAAGGAGGAAGTTGGTCTAAATTATTTGTCTCTTCCTGCATTAACAAGAATTTTATGATTCAAATTGCTCTCCCAGGTGGGCTCTGAGAAACCATTTGTGAGTAAGCTACGCCACCTACTGGGAATCACTTAAATTACAAAGTAAGGTTCCAATGAGGTACTGTAATTTGGAGCTGAACTTACTCAAGACTTTATTGGAAACTTGGAAATCCTCTGTTATATTGACCACATATATGGACTCATTCCCTGCTTTCTGAATGCCACAAGCATTCTTCCATTGATGAGGTATTTATTTGTTCCATTCCTGTGAAATCAGCAAACGACGCTCACGAATCTTACTTAATAGTTCTTATGTTCACCTCTCTTTTAGATTAGCTGGATGAGGTTTGAGGTGTGAACCTGGGAAATGCATCAGGGACTGTGGTTTCCAGGGGGCAGGTAGTTTGCAGTTAGGCACAAAACTGGGGACTGAAGCCCTGGGAAGGAAGTTTGGAGTAGTGGAAAGATAGAAATATGCTTTTTAGCCAAGAAGACACGAGTTTGAATCTGTACTCACATATGAGCTACATGACCACAGACAAATTACTTAGATTAAGGTAAAATGGGTCGAGGGGATGGAATGTAGTAGTTGAAACTATGTGCCAGGCCCTGTAATTATTGATTTATATATGATACTTAATTTAATCCACATAAGAGCTTTATCAGGTAGACATTATCATGTCCCATTAAATGTTGGTGGCCCACTGCTTTTCTCATCCTATACTCTCTTCCTGGATAATCTAGATATGATCATAATTTCAATGTCCACATGTATAGCAGAAACAGACACCTGATTGCAGTGGGTTAGGAAAGAAAATGAAGGAAGGTAGGGTTAGACAACTCTTCCCAAGAATTTGCCTTAGAAAAGGAGATGAGAGATAGAAAGTTAGTCACAATAAATGTGTCTTCAAGAGGGTTTTCTCTCCCCTCCCTCAGGATATAATAAACAAATAGGCCTTTAGATTGGGAAAAAGTGAATTCAAAGATAGAGGCAAGGCAAGGCCAGAGAAGGCCAGTCATAGCAAAGGAGGTCCACTCTCCCACTTAAGAGGCTTGTATCTGGCAGGCAGTTACTTCACAGCAGCATTTAACTCCACTGACTGCTCCTACCCTTTTGAAACGCATTCATGTCTGGGCTCTGGAAACATAAAACTCCTTTTGGTTTTCTTTTTGCCTCGTTGGCTGTTCCTATTCAGCCTCTAATGCTGGATCCTCCTGCCCATGCCAGACTTCTGACTGGCTCTGTCCTCGTCCCAATGTCTTTGACCTCAGCTCTCTTCTCTTGTCATCTACATTCTTCCTATGCAACCTCATGACATGTAGTGCCAACTCCATATGCAAATGATTTTATAACATAGCTGAATCTCTTGACAGATCTCTCCTCAGAGCTCCACCATTCCGTCTCTTCCATAAGGTCTCCTGGATAGCTGCAGGCAAAGAACCATTTTGGTAATAAGCAGGACCATAAGGTGCCATCAGGAATCAACTGTATTGTTTCCTTCTACTGTCTGTTCAAGCCCGTTCTGTGGGCCTGGTTTTCCTCTGCTTCTTAGGTCAATTCTAGGGCAAATCCCTTTTCCGATAACTCTTACTTTACGAAAAGTCATAGTATAAAATTATTCCGAGATTGTGGGCTGTAGAGCTAGACTGACCTTCAAGGCCCGTACTCTATTCTACGTCACCCCGCCTCTAGTTTTAGAGCTTAACTGCCTTTAAAAGTGCATTGTTAACATCGTGGCAGTTTTGGAAGGGAATATCATTCACTTTCCTTTCGTAAAAGGAAATCAAAGATTAACAGGTCTCATTTACAAAAGAAATTCAAGACACATGACAAAACTATTTAATCTTATTTCATGCCCCAAATTTTACTCTTTGTTCATAATGAAGTCTTTCACACTATTATGTGCTACTCAGTCCCTTGCACTCCTCCTCCAACATAGCAAAGTAAATACGCTGTGACAATCACAATTCCTGAAATAGAGACAAGTATTTAAAGCATAACACTGCTTTCTTCTTTGAGATCTGTAAAGCCCAGTCTGTGAAGTGTCTCCCAGTCCTTTTTCCCCCACGTACACCCACGTTTGGGTTCTTGCATACATAGATTCCCAGAACAGAACAAAAACTGGCTTGTTCTGCTGCAATGTACAGAGAATGCTTCCTTTTTCTGAAAAACCTGGTTGAACATTCAGTCTTATCCTTCATAAAGTTCAGTTTCTCTGCTGGTGCCTATGAGCTAGATATACCCAATTTTAGGATAGGTGGATTGTAAGGTAAATGTATCCACCAGTAATTCCTCTTTTTCTGTATCTTCAGCTTTTTTCTCCTTGCTTGACTCTACTCTCAGCAGCATTCACACTTAAACTGGTATCTTATTACACCTTAAAAATAATAACAAAAACAACTCTGCCCTCATATATCCTTCCTTTTCAGCTGTCAAGGAAGCTTGACAGCTTGGAATTGTCCTTTTGGTAATGGCAGACTAGTTCATTAGTATCAACTCTATTACTGAGAAAACTAGAAGAGCTGAAGTATATATAAATGCCTCTTTGAATACATCAGAGAGCCTATAAGACAGTGAAGAATAATGGGGCTAAAATCCAGCAGAAGATGAGCCCAACATTGGGGTCACTTCCACCTGAAGGGGCTAAGAAGTTGAGCAGAGATTTCAACATACTCATGGAGTTCAGACCCCATCAAGGAGGAGGTCCTTATAAATCATGCTCTGAGTTAGAATCTTGAAGAATAACCTTGGGAATTAGAATGAATGACAAAAAGACCAACCTTCACAATGACTGAAGGTTGTCTTACAATTATTTTAGTACTGAATAGATTAAGATGACCTAGGATTAGTGCCTTTATCTTTCTAACACAGACAAAATTGCAGAAATGGCAGATGAAAGAAACGCACCTATAGAGGATCCTGATAAAGGATGGACTTTAGCATGACTATGATTAATATGATCAAAAAAATAAAAGACAAGTTCAAGCATTTCAGCATAAACAGGAAAATATAAACAAATAATCAAATGGACTCTGGAACTGAAAATATAATTGCTGAAATAAGAACTTACTGGAGTTTATCTGCTATTAAACTAGACAGAAGAATTTCAGAAGAATATAGGCAGAATAAAGCACAAAGAAACAACTTATACTGAGAAGTTATCTAATAGTCTTATTGTTACAGTGAAAGCCAAAAGAAAGTGAAAAGACATATTCAATGATCTGAAAGAAAACAACTACCCAATCTAGAATTCTATATCCAGTAAAAGTATTCTTAAAGTATTAAGGGGGGAATAAAGATATTTGCCCAAGATAGCTGAAAAATTCACCCTCAGCAGACCTCCAACTAAATACCATTCTTTTGGAAGATGGAAAATGTTGCAGGTTAACTGTTTAAAGATGCAGGAACAGATGAATACCAATGCAAAAGGTAGATATGGGTAAATACAAACGAATATTGATTGTATAAAATAATAATTTCTCAGAGGATTTGCAATCTGTATAGAATTTAAATATATGACAACACAAACATATTATTTAAGGCATGGCTAAATTAGATGCTGTGATGTCCATAAAATAGTATAAGTACTAATTTATGTTTGACTCTAGTAATCTAAATGCATGGTGTAATATTTTTGGTAATCACTAAAAGAACAGTAAAAGACTTAATAACTACAAGTTAAATGGGATCATAAAACTATTAACTTAATTGAAAGGAGGCAAGAAAGGTGAGGAATAGAAACAGAATAGAAAGACAAATTGAAAGCAAAAATAACAATAGTAGATGTAAACCCAATTATATCAGTAATTAAATTAACTGTAAATGGACTAAATACTCTTCAGTTCTCACACTATTTCTCTAGTCTCTTTCATAGGCAAGATTTTCAAAAGACTGCTCTGCAAATGCTGTTTATACTTTTCCAATTCGTGTAATAAATTGTTTCTTTCTCAACTCAATCTATATAACCCAGACTTTTCTTGCCAAAGTTTCCAAGGACTTTGCATAATGCCAAACCCAGCAGATGCTTCCTAATACTCATCACAGTATGACCTTTCAGCAATGCCAGGAAACACTATTACCTTCCTTCTCGAAACTTTTTTTTTTTTTATCTTGGCTCCATGACACATGTTTTCCTGGGTTTTGTTTCTATCTCTCTGGCCACCCCTCTCAATCACCCTTCCTATTTCCTCCTACTTTGTCCACTCTCAGGGTTTGAGAGTTCTCTTTTCATCTCACTTTATATTCTCTCCCTTAGCAATCTCATCAATTTCCATGGCTTTAAATACTACATATATATATATATTTGCTATACTATAACTATACAGTATGTATAATATTCTAAATTTAGTTCAAATTGAACTATTGATCTCAGCTTACCCTATACCCTTGTAACCTGCTCCTTTTTCAGTAAGTGATATCTTATCCAACCAGTTACTTTGATCAGAAACTTCAAAGTCATCCTTGGCTGTCCTTTATTTCCCCTTTCTCTACCACATTTAATCCATCACCAAATCCTTTTGATTTTGGCTTTTAAATATTTCTAGAGATCTGTCCACTTAGCTTCCTTATTTCCACTCTGATCAAGACTGCTTACCTAGGCTCTCCTCTTGCCTAGACTATGGTACTAGCGTTCTAACTGTTATTTCCATTCCACTCTTATCCCCCTCCAATGTATTCTCCACATAACAGTCAAAATGATCTTTTGAAATTTCCTTGCCCAAGAGAATTTTGGTGGCTTTCTATTGTAGTTAGAAGAACATCCAAAAATCCTTATCATTGACTCAGGACCCTGAGTTGACAGCCTCCTGCCTACCTCTTTAGCCTGACCTCCTGCCTTCCCTGCCCTCTTCCTTGCACGCTGGTGTAACCGCACTGGGCTTTCTCAGAGTTCCTCAAACTTGCGAAGCTTTTTTCCAGCTCAGGGACTTCATACGTGTTGTTTTTCCTACCTAGAGAACCCTCATCCCAACCATCTGTCCGGCTAGCTTTATTTCAGTCCTCAGGCCTAAGCTAAAATATTACATCCTCAAGAAGGAATTCGTTACATACTCCCATGTCTTCTAATCTATACTAAACCCTCCATTTCACTCTTGTGCCAGTTACAACTTATTGCTTCTCAGCTCCAAATTCACTCCTCAATCTATGCTCTGCAATAATGGATGGAATTCCTTTCCATAGTTTTTTGTTTTTTGTTTTTTTTTAACAGTAAGCGCATTGTTTTCTCAGTAGAGGGCGCTAGAGGAACATTGCAAGAGGAAGGGGCCCTCCCGCTCTTTTCAGCGGCTTAGGGTGGGTCTGCAGTGTGAGTGTGTGGACATCTGGGGGCGCTCTATCTTAGCTATTCACCCAGAACACACTGTCCCTGGAAACCTTGCAGCCCTAGTGTGACCTAGTGATAACCTTCCTGTGACCCTCTCCATATGGACATCTCCTGCCTACCCTGGTGCCCTGATTCCCTCTGCTCACTTCCCCTCTCCTATAGGTTTGTCTCCTGCAGTCCTCCCTGCACTACCACACTCCAGACATCCTTCCCAACAGGGATATCCCATGCTCCAGGCTTCCTGCCACAGTGGCATCCCCAACTCCTCTTATGCTCCCATGCACCAGCTACCAGCTTCAGTTTACCTGCCCCATCTGTGCTCCAAAGGGTTGCTTCCTGTTTGCCCTTTGACTGCAGAATAACTACCTCTGTCTCAGCGAACTAGTGAGCTGCTCTGATATCCAGTGGATTCAAATACATTTCCCAAGGAGATGTGAATCCCCAGCCTTGGAGAGGGGTACCCTTTCTAAGTGTGTTCTTCCTTGGGTACTTTCCCTTGGTAGCATATAGATTTTTCTTATAGCCTATAGTAATTCTTTTATCATAGTTTAATAATTATTTATATTAAACTTGTTTAAATCACTGTGTGATTGTATCTCTTATTTGGATTCAGACTGCTACAATTCTCTTCTCCCATCCCATAATTTTTCTTATTGTACCAATCACAATTGCATATTTATTTGTAAGTCTATTTCTCAATATCAGTCTCTTCTATGGAACTATAAGTACAACCAGGGCAGGCACCATGTCTGTTTTTTTGTTTGTTTGTTTTGTTTTGTTTTGTTTTTGGTTTTGGTTTTTTTTTTTTTGGTATTCCCAGTGCTTAGCATAATGCCTGGCTCTTAAAAAGCACTCAATAAATATTTGTTGCATGAATGAATACTGTATAGCTGAGTTCATTTTCTGCTAATTTAATCTGTTGTGTTCTTATTATGCCCCCCTTAACTCTTCTCAGTCATTGCTATCTACTCTAAAGATTAGACATAATGTATTCTGGAATTTGTAGCATTACAAGGGATCTGATTTTGGCTCTTTATAAACAAAATAAAGCTGTATTTTTATATTCTGCCATCTCCATGTTAGACCTATTGTGGTGGGGATGCTCACAGCGGCAGTTAATCAAGATGTTTTTTTCTTAGCTGTGTCCAAACTTACTATAAGATGTACACGTCTTTTCCAAACAGGGCTAGAAGCAGTTTTGTTTTTTTTTAAATAAATTTATTTATTTATTTAATCTTCGGCTGTGTTGGGTCTTTGTTGCGGTGCACGTGCTTCTCCTTGCGGTGGCTTCTCGTGTTTCGGAACATGGGCTCTAGGCACACGGGCTTCAGTAGTTGTGGCACACAGGCTCAGTAGTTGCGGCTCTCAGGCTCTAGAGTGCAGGCTCAGTAGTTGTGGCGCACGGGCTTAGTTGCTCCGCGGCATGTGGGATCTTCCCGGACCAGGGCTTGAACTTATGTCCCCTGCACTGGCAGGCGGATTCTTAACCACTGTGCCACCAGGGAAGCCCCCAGAAGCAGTTTTTAAAAAAATCTATTTTAATTCTAACCTGTCTACCACCACACTTTTAATTTTTCACATAAATTCTACCTCAGGACTCACTCATACACTCAAATTCCTGCAGGGCCTAGTGAGTAATTTAAATGACTGGGCTCAGTGTAAGGAAATGAGGAGTAGTAGGGATTATGGCAAACTGGATAGTACATGCTTCACCTGAATGCATTTCATTAAAAAATTTATGAAAACTTTGTGCAAGCCAAATATAACATCTGCAGGCACCACTGGCCCCATGATTGCCCCCTGGCAAGCCCAGACACTGCTCCAGGAATCATTCTTTATCTCAAGAACCAGGAATCTTAAACTATGGGATGCTTGACATAGGGTTGCTTTATGTATTTGTTTTGCTGAAGAAGCCATTAAAGAAAAGCTAGCATCTACTATTGTCACTGTTTCACAAGAAGAAACAAAAATTATCATCACCGAGAGGTAGGAGGGACACAATCTCAGGAAGAAGAACCATCTATTCCATGAAAGAAAAATTAGCAAGCTTGCATTATGGTTTTATTTTTGTCTTCTGACTATAGATGGGAATAAACTTCGCTGTGGGACTTATCCAGGCTACAAATCAGTTCTCTCAGAATGGCCTTGAAAGCTTACAAAAGAACATACAGTTTCCAGGGCCCCACTCAGGAGGGAAGGGGGAAGGAGATAGTTTGCATGTGTACTTTGGAAAACTCTTCAGGGGCTTCTGAAGCATACCCAGGTTGGAACCTTCTGGTCTGTTCCACTTTAATACTCAGAATACAGAAAACAAGGCTAGACCATCATTTCTCATCCTGCTTACAGAGAATCCCGTTTGCCTGCACTGGAGGGAGACAAAGTTTTTGCAAAGTAGCTGTACGGCTCGCATTACCCCGAAAGGCAGACACCTCCTGCTCCATGGCACAAGTAAATGATTCACAGTCTAGGAACGAGGAGTCTTCGCAATGATTCAATATGCAAAGCTACTACTCATTTTTTTTAAATGTACTGATTTCTTTATAGATAGATAGATACATAGACAGATAGACAGATAGATAGACAGACAGATAGATACTCCTTGTTCCAGAAAGGAATTAAGGTCATTTAAAAAATATATAAAATACCAAAAAAAGCTTAAAATTAAGAAACTAGGGCAATATGAAATAAAGGCAGAAAAAATAAAATTGTGTCATGGATAAGGTAAATAACCCAAGCTCCTGTTTTTCACGCTTATTAGCAGTGGGTCACACAGGTGGTTCAGAGTGAAGCCAGCCAGGCAGCGGACATAGGAAGCAGTGAGCCCTCTATTGAACTGGGCACCTCTCACCCTCCCTAGAGGAGGGAGTCACTACACAGTTCCCACCAGCTGTGACTAGAGAATTTTTCAAGAGAAATTGGAAATTGGAATTTCTGTGTGAAACCTCTAAAATTTATGATGCTTGCTTTTGATTAAAAAAATTAAACATCGTATTGCATAGGGCAAAGAAAACAATTCTGCTGACAAGACCTGACCTGCCGGTTGGTTGTTTGAACTGCAGGCCAGCATCACCTGAAGTGCTTTCCCCACACCCACAAGCCCAGGCCTCATCCCAGACTTGCTGAGTGAGAAACAACTGGGTTGAGGACTGGATCTCATATTTTGAGAACATTCCCTAGAAGATTTCAACCCTCACCTATGGTTAGAAATCACTGCTCTAAGGAAATCTGGGAAATGAAACAAAGTATTTCAGGTGGCTCAGTAGGTGCTCTGCTTCAGAAGCCTTGCTAACATCAGTCCCTGTAGCCTAAGGAACAGTGCCCAGGCGCAGCGGTCTAGTGAGATGTTAGCTGTGCTTTGCCTTAGCCCACCTTGATTTCTCTAGGGTGCTAGGTGTATAGTTTGGTTCTTATTTTATTGGCTTTGATAAGAAAGTTTTCACAGAGGATCTGAAAGTAGGAATAAATCAGATAGAAATGTATGCCAGCCTTGATTTATGCAGCAGCAGAGAAAATAAATTACAGTTCTCTGAACTTCTGAAGAAGGAAAAGTTCTTTAAAAGTCACTGGAGAGAACACTGTTTCTAGAATCCTACCACATACATGGTACCTTGCAAGATAATACTTTGGTAATAGACTTCCTGTACTTCCCAGCGTTTCTTGTTCTTGCTCACTCCAACCCTTTCCCTTCCCCTCAGTTTACCTTCTTATGTCTGTAATAGTGGATGCAGCCATCATGCTTCAGCACGAACCACCGTTTCCTCCAACCCTTCATGAACCCGGAGTGAGTCCTCTTATATAGGTAGCCGCGGCAGGTGGGCCAAGGCGTATTGGGACAGCAGCTGATGTCAGATGCCACCACCAGAGTCAGGATGTCTGGACCTAGAGGGATGAATGTGAGATAGTTCAGTGGCTGAAACTCTTACAATCAACTGGAAGGATTGTTGCTTTTCAGAAGGAATGGATGAAAAAGAGGTATAGTTACCATAAATGGAATCAGTGAAATAGAATTCTACAACTGGAATGAATCAGAGAGTTCTTTAGTAATTCAACCCCTCATGTTGAAGAGGAAAATGAAAACTGGGGAGGTAAAGGGACTTCTTAGAGGACCCATAGCTCATAAGGGGTTGAATCAAATGTGAGACCCAGGTTTCCTGATGTAAGACAGAACTCTTTCTATTCAACCACATGGACTAGTTGGGTCTGATTATGGACGACTCAGGTCTGCTCATTCTGTCTATAGTAACAGCAAGCTAAATATTTAACATATTTTGATTTACATCCAAAGAAGGAACATAGGTGATGTTTGACTCTTCTATCTCACTTTTATTCAAGATAATTAGCTTCCTTGACCTGTGTTAGCTAAAGGGAGGATCTAAACCACTGCTAGTATATGTTGCCAATATTATCTCTGATCAAAATCAATTACTAACCTTTGAACTCGAAGTAGACAGAAATTTTAGGAGACTTGAGGTACAAATGTTTTTTATCCTTTTTTCTTGCCTACCCAACTCATTGCTGAGGATCTGACCCTGAGCTTCCAAGTGCCTGTCTTCTCCTTCTGGAGTGCCTGGACTTCAGTGGTGCCCCCTTTCCTGTAGAATCAGTATGGTGAAGAGCTTGAGAAAAATTGTCCCTGTCCCTGATAATATGAGGTCACTGTTTTACCAGCTGTGCTTTGATGCTGCCAGCATGAACATAGACTTTCATCATATACCTACCTCTTGATGCCTCAAGAAAATTCTCTGAATGTCACTCAGACAGACAGCAACCCTGACATGCGTTGAAAACTGCAAATGGGGTGTGACTTCATTTACAATTCCTCTGAGATGGAGGCCACATTCCTGAAGGGGGACATTTGGCCTTGGCAACACTGACTTCATCATGATGTCTGACATTGAGATTACCAATCTGTTTAGAGCTGTCCATGGAAATGGGGGTCAGTGAGGAGACTCCTCTTATATAAGTGACAAGTTCCAACCCAGGGGCTCATTTCTGGCTGAGCCACATGGCCCTGAAAATAAAGATTTGTCCCAGAAAGGCTGACACAGTCTTAACTTTAGCAGCACGCAAAGCACCTTGGTAATTAAATAACTCTGCGTGTTGAGATGATTCTTCATTGCCATGTAAATACATTTTAATTTATTGAACTGCCCTTAAGCTCCTGTCAAAAACACATCCAGAATAATTAGAAGAAATGCTCCAGATTGACCGGCAACCCACAAATGTCTTTGTCTTTGGACTTCAGTCCCCAAAGAACTGCACTCCTGGACTAATATGCATAGTTGACACATCTGTCAACTTATTTATGTACTGCTGCAGTGGGCTGCCCCTGGAGGTCATTTTTCTCTTGCTTACAAAGACTGCATATGGGTTTCTCTGATACTGATCAAGCTAAACTTGAGTTTCAGCCGGCCATAAACATAACTTGGTACACCAAAAAATTCTCTCTGGGACAGGGATATGGATGGTCCTATATTCATATTGAAAGGAAAGTTGGTGCATTCATATTGAAAGGAAAGTTCTTCATGTTCACAGTTAGGACATGATCCTGATGCATGGGGAGTTGCTGAGTTCCAAACAGCTGTTGGGTGGTGGTTTTATATTCTTTGCAGGTCCTATCCGGGGCCAGGAGGACCTGGGCCTGACATTTACAGAGCCTTTAGACTTTTGATGTTATCTCCACATTAGATTATTTATATAGTCATTGTAGTATGTGTGTGTGTGTGTTTTAAAAGAACTAAATGTTAAGTACAAACAATTAAACCCTTCTGGTTCTGTTATTATTTATCTGTTAATTTACTGGGAGCCTAAAAATATGCCAATATCCTAGCTCAGTGCTTCTCAAACTAAATGTAGATGCAAATCACCCAGTGGGTTTGTTAAATGCAAATCCTCATTCCGTAGGTCTGGGATGAGGCCTGAGATTTCTTATTTGTAAGGAGCTTTCAGGTAATGTTGGACCACAATTTAAGTGGCAAGTCCCCAGGCAACTGTCAGTTGCTGAGAGGCTCTGCTCACCAGCACAGTCTTTGTCACCAACCACCATACTTCTTTCTTTCCTTGGCTCTGATTTAGTCTCCCCTGTATGCTTTCATATTCATCCCCAATATTTTGCAACAACAAAATCATTAGTTCCATGCCCTATCCCAGTGCCACCATTACTTCTTTCTCTAGATATCTCCCCACCCTGGAGAAATGAAACACATAATCATTGCCTTCCTCTACTGGACACCCCAGAAATCTTTCCTGCTTTTTGGGTGTGAGTGGGAGGAAGGATGCGGTAGGATGAATGGCCTGATGTGAAAGAGTTAAGAGAACTGTTTGTTTCATGAGATGAAAGAGTTTGAAAATCCATTTCTTTAGCAAATACAGCTCTTTGGTGACGACGTCCTTAAAAAGAAAAGCTCTCCAGCAAACTCTTCTTCCCTAGCGCTTTGGCCTGTAGTTTTGGAAGTAAGGAGTTGTGGGTGAGGTTATTTACAGCTACAGGAGAGAGAAAAATGATTTCTTTTTCTAATTCACACTTTCTCCTTGGATCACTGTCTTTTATTATGCCACCAATCTTAAACTGTGTCAGAGTCGCACCTCTGCTGTCAGACAAACTCCACCACCCTCGCAGGCGTGGATGAGCAACGTGCAAGATGAGTGCTGTCCCTGAGGGCTGGCGCAGTGGGCTGGTACTGCGTTCAGCTGCAAGGTCCTAGGCTCCAGAGGCACTTCTGTGCTTGTTTTTAGTACAGCCTGATGTTAGGGAAACAAAGGAGCCCTAATGAATCCAAAGGACTTCCAGGTTGATTAAGCTTCATTGTTTCCCTTTCCTCTCTTTCTTTTCAGCACTTTTCCTTAATGATTAAATCTTCTATTTGACTCTGCAAGTAACCAAGCCCTATAAAAGCTCACACCAGAAAGTATGAGGGACCTAATTAAATAAAAATTCACATGGAGCTCTTGTCATTCCCAGTGTGATACTGAACGCTTTCTTAAATCTGTTTTGGTATTTCCATCAGCAAAATTGAGGTAATTTGTTTAGGTGTGTGTGATTAGTATTTTTGAATAGAATTGTTATTTGATTATGTTTTATTTTATATTATTTTCTATTATATAATATATAACACATACTAACATGTTATTCTATTATTATTGAATGGAATTATTATTTCAATAGAATTATTGAAAACTTGACCTTGTAACATACAGTGGATCCCCTTTCTAATGCTGGTCTAGGAAGATATGATAACACCTGCACTGGAAGCTAGCAAAATTGATTTTTAATCTTATGCCTGTAACCTTTCGGCCATGCCTCCGAGATGCTGGGCTGTGTACTGATTCTGGGCAGGCTGTGAAAGAACCACCAGGGAGACTTGATGAAAATTACAAATGTGCAGGCCACCACCCACCATGAATTCTGTATTGAAGAGTTTCTCAGGTGATTCTGGCATACAGTTCGATTTAAGATTTAATGTTTTGAGAAAAGTTACTTGACGTTTCTATATCTAAATCAGCAGTGTAGCAATCAGTAATATAATAGGATTTTACCAAAGTTTCACATGCATGGGAGTGAAATTGTGCAGAGATATATAGCAGTCAAAAAGATATCCGATGGACTTTTTTTTTTTTTTTTTTCCCCCGATGGACTTTTAAGAAGTTTATGCAAACAGACACAAGAGTCAGGTGGAAACGAACATTCAGATTTTTAAACACACTCTTAATAGGTACCTGGTAAAGATATATTTCAAGAATTCTATGTTTCATATGAATTTAACAAAAAGCTCTATCATTTGTTTCACAATTTTTACTTTCTTCAAGTTGGTGACTTCCTCTCCCAAAGAGAACCTCCAAAAGCTTGTTTCAAATTCTATATACTCCAGAAATACCTTGACCAATGTATAGGCTTGCTAACAAAATGGAACATGTAAAGCATTACATAAAAATCAAATTATTCCTATTATTTCTTCCTCTTTCTCCTCTTCTTTTTTTAGTTTCACAGTCATGTATATTCTTCTCATAGACCCAAGCCTCTCAGTAATGCTGTGCTTTTTGTTTGTTTGTTTGTTTTTTGTTTTGCCTTCCTTCACGACTACCACCTATACATTTTAGAACTTGGATAGAGCTAAAATTGTGTATGAGTGGGTCCCCATTCAGGAGGCATTTGTCTGTTGCTCTTGAACTCAACTATAGACAACTGAGCCCATCATAACACTCAGGTCATTGCACGCAATTGTGTTTAGAGTACAGACCCCTTTTGTTTTTTGTTTTACTTTATTTTTTCCTTCCATTCCTGATTCTCCTCAAACATTCTGCTCCCCACAATAGGCACTCACAAAACATGTTTGATATAGGACTGTGAATACACTCTTTTGTGCATGTCTTTTTATTTTACATAAATGGTATTTTGCTAACATCTCATTCTATTTCTGTCTTTTTCTTAACTCAAAACCATGTTTTCAAGGATCTATCCATGGTGCTAGCTAAATGTGCATTTCGTATATTGTTTCAAAGAAGGCATAGAAGTTCAGAGTATGCACCCATTATTGGTCTGCTTATCCATTCCTCTAGTGATAGTCACCCAGACTGCCTCTAACTACTCCCCACCACACAGAACACTGCAATGAACGTCCTTGTATATGTCTTCTCAGCAGCTTCTTTGGGCTTAAATGCCCAGAAGTGCAATTGGTAGGACAAAGGATCTATAGGTACTCCACTAGATGTTGCCTGTGCTCTCTGAGATGCCTAGAGCCCAGCAAGACTGCATGAAGATTCTCACTTCCTCATATCCTTACCAAAGCTGGCTATAATCTAATTTCCACTTTTTTCCCCTAACCTGGTGGATCTAAAATGTCACCTTATTAATTTGCATTTCTCTGATCACTAACAAAGTTATTCTACTATAATTTCTTTTATTGACATTATGCTGTTAACTTAAAAGTTGAGGTCATTAATACATCTGAGGTCAACCTTGGTATATGGTATAAAGAATAAGGCATAATACATGAAGGTATGAATCCATCCAAATTATAATTCTCCATAAAAATAATGTACTAAAATGTTTGTCCTTTTCCCATTGTTTTGTGGGGTGTTTATCGTATGTCAAGCTTTAATCATTTCTTCAGTCCATTTATGAACTTTCTAACCCATTCCATTCCACTGGTCTATTTCTGTGACAGTACTACATTTTTTATTTATTATTATTATGGTTTCATAATATATATTAATATCTGATATAAAAAGTTCCTCTGCCATTGTTTGCCCTATTCATAAATGATGTAGCTATTTGTAGACATTTATTCTTCTACATATATTTGAGCATAAGTTTGACAAGCTACTCAAACATTTAAAATACAATTTTATTGAAAATTTATTGAATTTTTAGATTAATTTTGGGAGAATTAAGATCTTTACAAAGCTTTTCTACCCATAAAGATTCTATGTATCTCCAGTTATATTTAGGTCTCCTTTTATGTACTTTGGTCAAGTTGTAAACATTTTTTCATGAAGTCCTTGTGCATTCTTTGTTAGATTAATTCTTTTCTACCTTGTAGTTTTGTTGCTATTGTTAATCATATATTAGTCTCCTTTTATTCTCTTTTTGGTTATTCCAGGTGAAGGAGAACACTCCTGATTTTTATAAGGAGATCTTAGTTTGGTCAATCTTTCTCTAACTACTTCTAAGCATCAGTCTATTGATTTTGTAATAATCATATAATCTACAAATAATAATGGTTTTATCTCTTTTCTTCCAGACCATATACCTTTATTTGTCTTTCTTGTGTATTGGACAAGTCAGGACCTTTGATGTTATATAAACAGAGGTTGTTAAAATTGGCATTATTCTTCTCAATCTCAAAAGAATGTGTCCAAAAGTTTCTCTATTAAATGTTTTATTGTTGTTGTGTATACACTTTTATTTATTTTTCTCTTTTCATGGTTAGAATTTTGGTAGATAGACTTTATCAAGTTATGAAAAGAAACTTCTATTCCTACTATTTAGAGAATTATATGTATATATATTATACATATATGTATATATATATATATATATATATATATAACTTGATACATGATTTTTTCTTCTTTATATAGTCATGTGATCTTTTTCTTCAATTCATTAATGTGATGAATTGTGTTACAATATTTTCTTATAAGCTGTCTTTATTTAGGAATAAACCCTACTTGATTATGATGTATTATGTGTAATTTTAATAAACCGTTTGCTTCAGGTATTTACTATTTTTTCTTAGGATCTGTGCATCTATACACTCATAAGTAAAATTAACATATGATTTAGTTTTTCATACTACACTAACCTGGTTCTGAAATCAAAGTTATAGTAGATTTATAAAATGAGCTGAGAAGTATTCACTCTTTGTTATTTTCTGAAAAAACTCTATGGAATAGGGATTATTTGTTCTATGAAAGTTGGATAAGTTTCATCTATAAAAGTGACTGGTATCCTGGGCTTTTGAGTGAGGAATGGGGTGGGGGAATGGAAATGCAGGAGAGGCAAGGTGGTCTCTTTGTTTATTCTATAAATATTTTATTATAGTCTATACAAATTTTCTAACTATTCTTGCACTAATTTTGGCTCCTTAAACGCTTGTGGAAAATGTTCTTATTTATCTAATTTTCAAATTTATTGTTATGCAGTGTTCAAATAGTATTTTATTATTTTTAAAACTTTGTTTTTCCTTTTTTATTATTTCCTCTTTTTACTCTCCATTTTATTTGCATCTTTTAAATTTTTATTATTTCTCAGTTAAAAGCTGGTAGCCTTAGAAATGTGCAGAAGATTAAGCCTGAGGAAGGAATGATCAGCTCCCTAATCCAGCTGTGTTTCAAGGGCTACTCTGATGTTTCTCACTGACTGTCCATAACAGGTGGTGCCATCTGTCCGGCTTTCAGTGGAGTGTGGTGGGGAATTGGCCACCAGGGCTATAATGGGGAGAAAAACACTAAGAAACAGTCCCTCAGCCATTCCCTATATGAGATGTTCAGCTCTCTTTAGCTATTGGCTGTAGTTCCCACCCCTCCAAACATACACAGGTACCAAATGGCCTTGTTTCCCTAAAAGTCTCTTACTGTCCTTACTTTAACATCTCAGATCTATAATTCACCTTCCTGCTTCTGAGGCGTCTCTACTGTTGGGTTTGAGAAGGACTGACAAAGACACGGGGAGGTTCCCTGAGGGTCAGGGTCTTGGGATAGGAAGTCCACGCTGGCAAACAAGGAGTGGTGGAACTCAGATAATAGCAGCATATAAAACCATCCTACAGATAACTGCCAGGGACAGCACAAGCTGGCTGCTGAATTTAGCTCTTCTCCCAGTATCAGTGTTAGTTCATCAGCTTTTAGAAATCCGAAAACCCTCCATTCAAGTTTTATCTTCCATTAACTGAGGCTGAATGCTTCAGTGCTATAAAGAACATTAAGCTTCTTGGGGAAAAATAAAAGAAGTACTAAGAGGGGAAATATTACTAAAATTAGATTTTATTTAACTCAAAAATTGGAAAATTAATTTGTGAGAAAGAACCTAGGAACAGCTAGATCCAGTAGCAAGGGGTAGTATTCCCTCATTGAATGTGATACTACCAATTCATTAGTATAATCATTACCATATTATCTCAATTTTTAATCTGTACTGCATAAGGATAAATATTTATGTAGGACTTAGAAGTAGTTGCTGCACCTGTCGACAGTGTCCCTGGATTCCTGGTGCACCAAGTACATGACAAGCAGCCAAATACTAAGCTAAATTCTACCTCAAAAGCTCCAGAATGCTTATCAGGACACAACATTTGTTAATGATTTTCTTGTGCTGGTCTGCACTAGAGAAGTCTCTTGCTGTTGCTAACCCACAAGCATGATGGCATCCTGAGAAATAGTGAGCGATACATACTGTTCAGCAGGTTATACTTATGGCACATGTGGCCTATCCCAAATGCACACATTTTAATCCCTCATTGCCTGATAATATATTTCAGGGCCACAGATGTATGCATGCAGCCTTTGGGAAGCCAGAAATAGGACACCTCACCAAATAGTCCCATGATGGAACACAGCAATTACCAGCTGTTTATTTTTAGGTCTGTGGGGAGATGAGGATTTGTAACATGATGCCAAAGAAAGTAACTTTGTTTTGCAGAGAGGAAGGAAGGTGGGATTAACCCTTCCAATATTTTAATGTGAGTGGATACAAGGGTACAGGGCATGTGTTATCGTTGTTGTCTTGGTGGTCCCATCTGTGTCAGATTGCTATAAGGGCAGGCCTCAAGTGGCCCTAGGAGAAGCCGTAGAAGCTTTAGGTTTGTGATTTCTTTATGTCCTTCTCTCTCTTTTATAACATTTAAAACCCTGAGGCTCTTAATTCTAAAAACTGATGGAAAGAAAGAAAAGAATAAAGGAAGGAAGAAAGGAAGGGAGGAAGGAAGGAGGATGCAAGAATGAGAGGGAGAGGCAAAGGAAGGGAGGAAGGGGAAAAGAGACATACTAAATGAATTCTTGTAATGATACTTTCATGGCAAGGTGTTTAAGGAAATATATTGGTAATAAATAGAGCACATTTTGCTTACTGCCACTTTCTGGTTTCACTTTTGTGGCTGGCCATCAATACAGAAGGAACAAGGGGCAGAAATGTGATTTAATTCCTATGAGAAATCATGTTGATGACAAGGCATTAATGGTAGCCTCGGGAGAGAAGTGAAGTTATACCCATTCTGTGGCTGCCTCCTCCTCATGTTCTCATTCCCTGCTGTGTTTCAGCTCTCTGCTTCTTCAGATCAACGCTGGACTCTGTAGACCACCTACCTTTCCTTGCAAGGTGCACAGCTTCTGCATGCTCCACGCTGGTGACCTCAGTGCCGTTGACAGCCAGCACCACATCTCCGATCTGGAGCCCAGCTTCCTCCGCAGCACTGTCTGTAAGTAGACAGACAACAAGGGTCTCATTGAGGAGGGGTCCCAAATTGATTGCCCTGCTGTTTGTCCCCTTTTTAAAAGGCTCTTTCTGTAAAGGGCCTTTCTTTCCAACTGTAGACAATTGCCGATGTCGTTAATAAGAAGGAAAATACTGTCCTTGCAGCCTCCTTTCATTCCCAGGACATGGTTTCTTTACACATTCATCCAGGCATCTGCATGGCCTCTTTGCAATATAATAGCAAGGCTGCTCAGAAACTCTATCTATTCATCTACCAGAAGGTTGAGCTGCTAGTTCTCATTCCTTCATTGCTGCTAGGTCTCTTTGTAACCCTGAGAAAATCACTTAACCTCAATATCTTCATCTATAAAAAGGGAGGTGGGGGGCAGAGCTTCTCAGCAGTATTGTTGAGGGAACAAGTAATTGAAATACTTAAGAAGTTTTGGCAAAAACAGACCTTGGAGTAGTCAGAGAAAAAAGAAATACAGAGCTGCTTTTACTTTTCATTGTATATAGGCTCCTTTCTAAGCCATCTCAGAAAGGCAACCCAAAATAGCCTTAGGCCTTAAGATTTAAGTTTTGGAAGGTGGGGAGGACCTCTCCAGAGGCTATTTATTTTATCCCTGGGTTTTTGGGCATCTGCATTTACTGTAACATACCTAATATTCTCTAGGGGTAAAAAAGGATATAATAAATCATTTCAAGGTTAATTCATTTTAAATAAGGTCTCCCATATATTTGAACAAGATTCTTTCTGCAACAGTTTAAATCTATTTTTTCTTTTTCACTTCAGTTTAAACCCATTTCCTCTTCTTAGATCTTAGTGCTGGGTGAGTGTTTATGGACTTGCAGAGTAATTATGCAGCCATATTAGGCTGTCATTATCTAGAATGTCATAAACCTCCTCAAATACTTTTAATCTTAAAGCATGACACTTTTGGTGAGGTAACATGACTTTGAATATTTTTAGTAATGACTGTAGTTTGTCTAAGTCTGTTTATAATAGTAGGGAAGATCTCTGCTTGGATAGGAAATGGTCAATCAATGTAGGAAGGTTAAGTGAAGAGTAATATTTGATATATCCATTCATTTGCATAATATCATCCTTGTGGTGAATGAAAGTCTCATGGTATGGCTGATCATTTGAAAAAATTTCCTCCATTGCTTTAAAGACCTTGATTATGGCAATGCTTTCTGAATCAAATTCCAAAATGATGATATAGATCCAAACACAACTTATCAATTTTTGTATTCCATATGCTACTACATATTATGTCTTTATACAGTAGTCTTCCAAAGAATACATGTTGAACGAATGAATGACCTAAAAACTATACCTTCAAGGAGATTAGAATTCTATTGGAGAAGAAAAGACATGCATAATCAAAAAGAAATAGTGCGATACTCTGAGCAGCAAGTGTAAAAACACAAAGATAATAGGTATTGTGAAACTTCAGAAAAGGGAATTCTCACTCCCATTTGGAGTGGCTAAGAAATGCTTTCCAGAGAAGTGGAATTTGGTTTGACCTTGATGAATAAGTAGACTCTCCATAGTGGGGAGTAATGAGGAAGGCAGGGTGAGAAAGACTGCTGGGTGTTCACAAGCCAAATTTCTCTTCTATCTGGGCTCACATTTGGACAGCTTTTCTCCGACTCTCTTGCAGTTTGGCAATATGATTGAGTTCTAGCCATTGGAATGGGATAGAAGTGATGTATACCACATTCAGGCCTGGTGCATAAAAGCGTCCCATGGACCACTCTTCCTATTCTTTACCCATCTGTCTGCCAGATGCAGATGACTTCAAGATCCTATGGCATGATACACTAAAGAAAAAATAAACCTGGATCTCAAACCATTATGTGGGAAGCAGCCATCTTCCAACCAAGAACATCCACATGGGACTATCATCATGAGTGACTAATGAGCTTTTATTGTCTTAAACCATTAATGTATACTTTATTACCAAAGTTAGCATAACCTCAAACAATCAGCAAGCAAGCCAAGAAAGAAAATCTTCTGAGCAAAGGTGCACAAGCAGAATGTTTTAAAGACATGCCAAAAGTTAGTGACTCAGATCAATTGGAGCAGAGGTTGTGGGTGGATACAGTGAGCCTGGAGGATAAGGTTTGAAAGACAGCCAGTGTGTAAAGGGTCTTGGATGTGAAGATGATGAATTTGTACTTGATCCTTCAATAATAGAGAGCCATTAAAAGTTAGTGAGCAGAAAATAGATATACAGTGGTTTTCAGAAGATTAATTTAGAATAGGGAGAGATTAAGTTAAGCATCTCAGCAAAGATATTATTATCAGAATCAATACAGGCCTGCAATACAGGCTCTGGAAACAGGAACTGGAAATGAATAGAAGGTATAAAATGCTGTCATAGGACCTAAAATACCTCATTGCACTCATTTGCACGAGTAGGGGCAGATGCCTTTCTACCCCTAATAGAATATAAGCATCTCATGAGCAAGTAAAATTTCTTATTTATTTCTTTAGGTATTTCTCGTGGCAAGTATAATCTCTGGAACATGGTAGGGGTATTAAAAAGGTTGGCTAAATATACTGAGATAACCACGGAAGAGAAAAACTGAAAATGTTCATTGGGCCAGGTATAAAAATATCTTTGAAACCTAGGACATGATGTTGGCCTGAGAAATGGATTCAGAATTTATAACCAAAGGGACAAACGTAAGGAGAGAAGTACAGAGCACTGAGGACAAAATCTTGAAGAATAATCATAATTCCCTTTAAGGACAGAGAGGAAATGGGTAGCCAAAGAGGAACATAAAGGAGCAGATAGGTCCTAGAGAGCATGGAAGCAAGAGTATAACATCAGTGAAGGCAAAGGAAGAATTTCAAGATGGAGAAAATGGTCAACAGTTCTACAGTGATACCACAGAAGTAACCATAATAATGGTATTCTAAATCCTTTTCTATTCACAAAGTCAAGAAGAACAAAGATGGAGGAAAAGTGATTAAATCTGGAGTAAGAAAAGTAAATGATAACTAAAGAATTTTAAGGAGTATGATGGAAGTGAAAGACAAACTTTTGAGCTATTTGTGCTGATCAGTATATGCTAAATGACTGAATAGATGAAGTCATAAACTACTATATAATCAAAGGTACGAGTGTTTGATAACAGATCTTCTCTCCCAAGTAAACTTTGCTTTAAACAACAATTTATGACTTAAAGGATCCAGCAATATGGAAATAATTTTTTTAACACCTTTATTGAGTCAAAACTAACATACCATATAATTTCACCCATTTAAAGTATATAATTAAATGTTTTTAAATATATTCACAGAGTTCTGCAACCATCATCACAATATAATTTTAGAACATTTCTGTTACCCCAGAAAAAAACTAAATAACCAAGAGTAGTCACTCTCTCTTTCCCCCAACCTCTCAGCCCTAGGCAACCACTAATCTATTTTATGTCTCTATGGACTTGCCTATTGTGGACATTTTGTATAAGTGAAATAATATAATATGTGGTCTTTTGTGTTCAGTGTCATTCACTCAGCAAAATATTTTCAAGAGTCATCCACGTTGTAGTATGCACTGCATTCTTTTCAATTGCTGAATGAATATTTTATTGTAAAGGTACAGCACATTTTGTTTATTCATTCATCAGTGGATGATAATTTGTGTTGTTTTCCATTATTTTTGATGAATAATACTGCTATGAAAATTTGTGTACAAATTTTTTTGTGGACTTATGTTTTCATTTGTCTTAGGTATATACCTAGGAGTGAAATTGTTGGGTCAAATGGTAACTCTATGTTTATTTAACGTTTTGAGGAATGGTCAGACTGTTTTCCAAAGTGGCTATACCATTTTACATTCTCATCACCATTGTATAAGTGTTCTGAATTTCTCCACTTTCTTGCCAATATTTCTTATTTTTGACTTTTTGATTATAGCCATCCTAGTGGGTATGGAGTGGTTTTCATTTGCTTTCCTTGATGACTACTGATGTGGAATATTTTTTTATGTGCTTATTGGCTATTTGTTTATCTTCTTTGGAGAAATGTCTATTCAAATCCTTTGCTCATTTAAAAACTGTGTTATTTATCTTTGTATTATTGAGTTATGAGTGAAAATTATTCTTGTTTGTCAAGGAATTACATCTGTGGTGTAATGCTTCTTGATAGTTTATTTGATTGCTTTTAGCTTTAATTATAGAGGGTATTGACTGTGTTCCTCTAATCTGAATGCAACTTACAAATGTTCCCTTTATCTACTAATTATGGTGACAGTTTGTGGCATTAGGATTTCTTAGGGGAGGGAGGTATTTCAAGGTGACTCTGTAATATGCCACATAGACGGTTGCCCTACTTGAGTCTACTCTTGGGAGCAGATGGAAGTATACATCCTACATTGCAAAGGAATGATCAAGGTGGTAAGAAAACAAAACCATGCTTTTCTAAGTTTGTTTCCCCAATAGGATACCTGACTACATATTTCTGTATTTATTATAAAGAGTTAAATGCCGAGCTACTTCATCCTTTCATGCATATTTACATATAGTGCAGAATCTGAAAACCTTAAAATTAAAAAGCAGGCTTGTCCTTTTCATTTAAAAAAATTTTACTATAACAGTAGCATTTTAAATTCTAGAGCTTCCAGAAAGATGGCCCTGTCCATAATTTCCTCTATGGTCTGCCCATCCCTAAATGTATAGTTTTCTTTTCAAGTTTGCTTTGTATCAAAGTTGGAACATCTGTTTCTTTTGTTTATGCCAACAGATCTCACAAGCATTTAGGCTTTCATAGAAAATGTTCATGCAAATGCCAGCTGGGTGTGGGCAATTAGTTATGTAAGCTACGAGCAAGCTCCCTCTCTGTATACTTAAGGATAATAATTTCTATCGCACCTACAGGTCTTCCTGCTTTATCTTTTTATCGTCAGTGTGTAATTAAGCCTCTCTGGTGCATCCAGAACAGTGTTCTGTGGTGTGAATGAGATTCTCAGAAATGCTAATATACATGTAATTTTAAAGTCCCTCAACCCTTCATTTAGTAGATTTGACTAGACAATGGATTTCAGGGGTTGCTTTTCAGCATTGAGGAATACATTTAAAAAAAGAGAAGTAGACTCAGCATACATAAATCCCTGCCATGGCAGCACTTTCTGATGTTGAATAAAATCCTAGGTTAACTGTGTATTGTACCATTTTTGCTACAGTAGAGATGCTTCAGCTTCTCCTATTACAAAACCTCAGTGCCTCCTAAATACAACATCATTTACAATGCAAATATTTTGATTTGTTTCACATCTGAATGAATGAGATACAGTTAACTGTCTCAGTTGGACAGGTATCAAACATTAAAGAAATCATAACATTTTATTAAACTGCATTTAGTTATTTTATCTAGAAGGCAGGCATGAAAAGTATGTCAAGGGTTCTGATATTTTGCAAAAATTTGCTAAACTTATGTTTGAATTTGAAAGGGTAGTCATTTTTATTTTCCTTAAGAATTATTTTATTTCTCTGTTTAAGGCTAATCTTGCAAAGTCAGAGGTGTAAAGAGGAGAGTAGGGAGAAGGGAAAGAGGACAGAAGAGAGAGAAAATGGAGTGAGGAGGAAGGGGGGGAGGAGTTAAGTGGAGTGGGAAGATGAGGAACGTCTGAGCACATTCCCCATGAATGAACATTTATTTTCTTAAAGCCAGATGTCCTTTAAAACATTGTAAGAAATCAGAAGCCACTTGATGATAAACAGTTGACCGTTTTTGTCTATATAGAAATAATTAAAGCCATAATTGGTTTTTGTTCTTGTTAATTTGAAGGGCACGAAGAGGCAGAGTAAGGTTGACCCTGGACAAAATTTGTAATGTTTATGTTTTGTTGCCTGAGTTCTATTGCCGTGTTCCTCTTCTACTCTCTCCTCATTCGTCTGGGGTTCACCCTTACCACCCCCAAGTCCCACCAACATTTGGGTAAACTCCCCCCCTTCCCCAATCATTAAGAGAATTATCTGCTTAATAGTCACTTGTATATTTGATTAGCTGATTAAACTTTAATTGAAATTCATTCACATCAAAGTTAATAACTTGGCCCTTTGCTTTTCTATAAATATTTTAGAATCTAATTGAAAATGTTTTACCAAGAAAAACAAAAGCGAAGACAAAAACAGCCACTCTACTAGAATTTTAATTGGGATTATATCTATAGGTCAATTTAAGGAAGAACTGACATCTTTAAACATTAAGATTTCCAAACCATACACACTTTTCCTGCCGTTAATTTAAGTGTTCTTTAATTTCTTTCTGTATTTTTTTATTTTCAAAGTAATATTTGGCACACCTTTATGAGAATTATTTCTTTCAATTTGCCTTTTTTTTTTTTCCCTTCCTGAAGGCTTTATATCCCATACTCTACATAGAGTTCTTAGGTCTACACTGCCTAGATATCCGTTCAAGAGAAACTACTGTGAGGATTATGATTGAGTGAAAGCCTTCAACTGCTACACTTTCTGGTCATCCTGCCTCACACTAAGGCTACATTCCTCCCACTAAGTCACTACTTCCAGCCAGTGACTGAGTTTGGAGGGGGTACTGGAGCAAGGCTGTTTCTGGCCAATGTGGGACTTGTCTCATGGGCACTTTTTACTCTGGGGCTGTCTCAGAATTTCTCAGAGCTACAGTGCAGTTTGAGGTTCTTCCTACACAATCCTGCTTCCTTCTCCCTCTCCTTTCACAGGGGCCAGACCTGCATTGTTGTCTAAAGGCTCTTCTGCCTACTTATGCTCTCTTTTGTCTGGCATAGTGATTTCCTCCAATCTTTTGCACATCTGCTTTTGCATTGGTGTCTATTTCTCAGACTACAGAAATGGAGAAAAAGGAATTTCTTTTATTACCTTAAAGAAATTTACATCTGTTCCTAATTTACTAATATTTTTGTAAGTCACGAGAAGGTAGAAGTATTGGCTTTCAATTGGAGAAGGAGAAAAGGAGAAAAAGGTAAAAATTCAAGTGCATTTGAAGGTATAGAGGTGGGATTTCTAATGAACAGAAAATAGAGGTGAGAACTAGTAAAGAAGATAATCCATTCTTGCAAGCCTGAGGCTGAAGCTGGGAGAGGAGAGAAACTTAAGATTAGAAAAGAATTCAGAAATTTTGATTATTACATTAGACTTACCTGTAGTTCTATGATTATTAGACTACACTGAACGTTTAATTACAAAACAATTAAGTTCTTATTGTCTGAGACTACAAAAAATTAGAATCCACCCCAGAACTCACCCAGAGCAGGAATGAATAGGTCTGCAAGGTAAGCTTAATGGAGAGTATTATGAAAAAGTTATTTTATGTAGTGCACTGACTGAATCCTGCTCATAAATGGTCAGACATTTGGGACAATGTCAGTTCAACTGTATAGCTAAGAAGAGTTAGTGTGATTTTTTAATGTATTGAATATTTTTCTTAACAGCTGAGAATAAAGTAGGTTAACTCAAGTCATGAAAAATTCAAAGGCAATTCTTTGATAAGAATAATAGGATTTTTAAAAAGTGGGATAAGATGGAAGTAATATTACATCAAGAAGAGACAAAACACCACTTTTGTGTACACTAGGTGATGTTTCCTTTGTTCGTGTGACTGTTGTTTATCACTCATTGGGTGCAGAGTGTCAGTCACTGTGTCAGTATGATTTGAGGCTGAGAGGTGGTAGAGTTCCTTGAGGTCTTCTCATATCTTCTCCATCTCTTTTCCATTATTATTGGTACTTTTGGGAATGTGAAGAAGCATTATTCCACCTGTAGATCCAGGGTGGACCCTGGTTTTCTAGAAACTCAACCAGGACAACGACATTCCCCTTGCATTTGGCTTAAGTGAAACAGCTCACAGTGGTTCCCAGGGACATGGAAATAAGAGGACATTTGAGGACTGAAGCCAGTCCCCTCTCTCTCTATCTCTTTTTTAAAAATTGGGGTATAGTTGCTTTACAATGTTGTGTTAGTTTCTGTTGTACAATGAAATGAATCAGCTATATGTATACATACATCTCCTTCCCTTGGACCTCCCTTGCCCCCTCCATCCCATCCATCTAGGTCACCACAGAGCACCAAGCTGAGTCCCCTCTCTCTTTATGACTCTGATGTGCGATGGGAAAACTAGAACTGCTAAGATTGTTTTGAATCCAGATGAGAGGCTTGTAACACTAAGGAAGTCTGGATCAAGGGGCTGAAAGAAGTTATGCCTTTGATTAAATAACTGAGCCATGAAACAAATCTAACACCTGTGCTATCTCAGAACCTTCAAGTTTTTTGAGTCAATCAATCCCCTTCTATTTTGAGTCAAATTTCTTACTAGTTGAGACAGAGAGTCCTAACTGATATAAGTCATAGGGCAAAAACTCTGGTTCTAGAGGTAGAAATTCTGAGATATGAATCCTGGAGTTGCCATGATAAAGCTATATAACATAAGGTGAGTTGTTCAACCAGTTTGAGCCTTAATATATTCATCTGTTAAATGGAAGTAATAATACCAAGTTTCAAGTTCTGTTGTATAGATTATATGGAAGTACATATATAAAATGCCCTGCTCATACTAGGTGTCCAGTGAATGTGAGCGTCTTTCCTCTCTGCAACATCACATGGCTTTTATATTTAAAGTAAATTTAATTTCTACTTTGATATTATAAATAAGTAAGTAAATTTCTTTCCTTACAAATATCAGTGAGTGTGACATAGATATCTAGGTTACTAAGTACTTAGGCATTCCCCCTATGCTTCATTTAAAGGAGACTAAGCCTCTACATTATACAAAATCTGTGCCATTGATCACCTGGCATAAGTGATAACCTGTGAGAAGTTGTTTCCTTAAGATGGGTCCTAAAACTGTAAAACTTAACTTCCATGCTGCACCAGGAATATCTCACATTCTATCTAGATACTCCATTCATATAAAAAATAGGTGGTTCTCTGTGCACAGTGTTTCCTACCCACTGATGTCACCTATGACTGTGAAAGGCTGGGCTTGAAGGCAACAATTTCATCTAATGCAGCTGTCACCCCTCTGGCCTTTCCCAGAGCTGAGTAGTCATCTACTTCTTTACAGATAGGAGAACATATTCCCAAAGGAATCACAGAGAGTACGCAGAGGAAACATACGAATGCTGATAAGCAAAGAAAAACAAAATGTGACCCTGGGTGATAAGGGCACCTGGGTACCAGGGCAAGCCAGAAGTGTTGTAATCTTCCTGGACGGTATGCCTCCCTTCCCCTCTATCCACACTGCCCCAGCCTTCAGGTACCTAGGGCTCTCGTAGTCACTCCACAAGTATTGCTGGGGGCATCTGCTTTGCTGCCTTTGGGACACTGCACAAAGTATTGAGGATTAAAATAATGGATAGGATACAGTTTCTGACCTTGGAAAACTCAGTCCAGATGGGGACTGTGAAACCCCTAGTGGCCTTGGGCATCCCTCTGTGATAACCTCATTGGGCCTCCCCTAATGCACCATGCTGGGTATGGGTATATTTATCTTATCTTCATATCTAACAGATCAGGGAGCAAAGGATCTATCTTTCATTAGGCATCTACTAATTCCTAATTTGCTTGTTAGGAAATAAATCTGAGAAGCCATAAGGGAAATAATTTAGGGGGAATGGAGCTGCTCCTGGAAACTATTAAATACTAATAAATAGGCAGCTGCCTACTCATAAGACCCTTCCATCTCCAGAGCTTGAGCCCTGTTTCCGTAGGTGCAGGTAGGACTCTTCTTTAGTGGGGTGGCCCTGTGTATACCAGAGGTGTCCATTCCATCAGGAAAACATGGTCTTTTAAAAAATAATTGATCATGATGTGGGCACTTGCCAATCATCATGAGTTTTTATAGACTGAGATTTAGAAATTGCTTCTATTGCATATATGTGTTTTACAAGACTATAATATTGGAGGCTCTTTAGTATAATATATTGCGCGAGGCTTGAGATAGTTGTTCCTGTCTGAATTAAAGTTGCTATAGTGAGATAACTTACTAGCATCCACTTCAGTTACCACAATTGGTTTGGAGAATTGAATTCGGAATCCCCAGGGATAATCGCCAGTTCCTTTGACTAGTTTCACGGTTCGCTCACGAACTAAAGAGGAAACAAAAAGGGCATTCTTTTGAGTTATTCTTTAGATACTACAGATATGATTATAAATGCAGCTAGTATTTATTGCTTATTTATTACATGCCAGGGGTAATAAAAACATTCTGAGTACTTTACAAGTATCATCTAATTTAATCTTAACATCGGCCTGTAATTAATATTCCTTTTTTGGAGAGGAGGAAACTGAGGCACAAAGAGGTTAACAGCTCATCTGAGTCACATAATGAGTAAGGGGCAGTGCTTCCTTCTCCGAGGCAGCACAACTCCCAAAAGGCAGCTGAGCCTTACAGGTCTGAGGCACTCAGATCCATAAACAGTGGAACATTCATTACAAAGTTATAATACACATGGAAACAAGAAAACAGAATGCTCAGGGGCTTCCCTGGTGGCGCAGTGGTTGAGAGTCTGCCTGCCAATGCAGGGAACACGGGTTCGAGCCCTGGTCCGGGAAGATCCCACATGCCGCGGAGCAACTAGGCCCGTGTGCCACAACTACTGAGCCTGCGCGTCTGGAGCCTGTGCTCCACAACAAGAGAGGCCGCGATAGTGAGAGGCCCGCGCACCGCGATGAAGAGTGGCCCCCGCTCGCCGCAACTGGAGAAAGCCCTCGCACAGAAACGAAGACCCAACACAGCCAAAAATAAATAAATAAATAAACAAATAATTTTTAAAAAAGAAAACAGAATACTCAGCCGTACATTTAGCTCTTACAGGAACCCAGGAAATCCTGAACAACTGAGCTTCTCAGAAACAATGGGAAGAGCTGGGCCTTGGCCGAAATTGTAACTGTAAGGTTATGCTGCATTGAAAGTGGAGAGTTCCAGAGACTTCACAGTAAAAATTCAAGAATTTTTACGTTAGTCTAATAATCTTTAATTAATGTGGCCCAGCTGTTTCTCAGTCTGCTTTTCCATGTGTCTTCTCCCTTTTCCTTCTGCTACCTTTATACCGTCTTTTCTGTATGTGTATGTACGGGGGTGTGTGTGTGTGTGTGTGTGTGTGTGTGTGTGTGTATGTGTATTTCTTCCTCAAGGCTTCTGCTTGCTGACAAGTTCATAACTTCGACTAACTCCTGGGCCCTCTTGACTTTTCTCTACCTCAAGACTTTCCAAGAGCATTTTCCCAGGCTGAATTCCTGAAAGAGGGAATCTCACAGGATGAAACTCATAACTCTTGAGCTATTGCTCTTCAGAGATGAGGAAAGAGCAGGATTCCACGGCAGAAAACATGTCTCTGCAAGACTGTTCCTTTTGTGCAAGGGCAATTTCCATAAAGGGAGATGTGGCCATGGGAGGTGTTTTGTCTTTTACAGTATATTTACACCTTGTTTTTTATTTAGAAAAAAAAAAATCATGCCTGAATCATGCTGGAGTACAAAACTGAAATAAAACATTTGAAGGGCTTAAGTGATCTCAGAAGAATTCTATTTTAAATGCTGACAATGTTATCCAATGAAGAATTACAACAAAAGTCTTCAAAATATTGAGTATTTGGTTGTATTTAAGGACAACTTCATCAGAGAGAAGTATTAATGCAATAGTGGGAGAATTAATCTGCCCCCAACGATTAGACTGGCGTACTTGATTAGTTGAGTTTTTCCTATTTGTTAATGAATATCTTAAAATGATAAAGAATAAATCATAATAAAGTATAATGATAAACTTCCTGAGCTGCAGAAGTGAATTATTAGTAATAGGCCTCTGGGAAAAAGGTATTATTAGGTCTCTGGGAAAAAGGTAATTAATTATAAAATAAGAATGCTCATCTATTAATAAGGGCAAGGCAAATTCACACCTTAAAATTGTAATTTAATAGAATTCCCTTCCATTAAAAAATGGGAATACATTAAAATGTATGGGTAATATATTTTGTAGCTTCTTTTCAACCATTCTTTTGTATTTTTATATTTCCTCATTTCACTTCTCATTTCTCAGAAATATTTAGATATTCCTCCAGGTTGGAGATCAAGGACATTTCTTCTTTGAAGGGTTGCATCCTCTAGATTCATATTCAAAGGTTCATACTAAAAAAAATGTCTAGTGCAGGCAAAATTTAGATAAAATTAGAAACAATCAAGAGTTCAAAGGAACTCTTAACAACTGCATTTTGAGTGGGAAAGGACCTTAGTCCAACTTCCCCTTTGATGAGGAATCTCTTTCTTTGCCATCACTGACAGATGGTCTGGGTGGGCGAGTCCCTGATCTTTGGAGAGATATTATTATTATAAATGTACCTTATATTTTGCAGAGTTTGTAAAAAGATTTGCCATTATTTTATTAAATTTCCTTCCAGATATTCTGAGGTAAATCTTTTTTTAAAAATTAAGTTTCTTATTAAAAAGTGACAAAGATAGTAAAAGGTTAGGTAATCTCTCCAAATGTTCTTAGATGTGATCATCTCCTTGGTCAGCTCAGGAACAAAAATATCTGATAAAAACAAGGAAACAAGCATCTTTGTCTCTAATAATCCACTGTAGCCTAATATCAGAAGTAATTCGTTCACAAACATTTACTAAGTATCTACTTAGTTGTTGCCCAGTTGTTTTCCTATGTATTAGGACTGTAGTGGTGAAGACAGAGAAGAGACTTTTTCTCACGGAGTTTACATCCTAGACACTGGCTACCAAAATTGGCAAACATTCAAAGAGAGAAAGAATAAATTCCCTTCATATGGATTCCTGAAGGAAGGTTTGTTATTACAAAATGTTTGAACAAAATACACTGTTTTTCTACTGGAAAAGGAAACCAAAGCTGCTGTGCAGGTATTAGTGTATTCCAGCCCTAAAATGCTGTGCTCTGCTCTATTCTATGCTCCTGGGAAGATCTCTTATCATTTGTTAATATAATTCCCTTTTGGCAATTATTTTACATGACTGTTTGGACTGCCACTTACTGGATCTCAGCATAATTTAAGGGACAGAACTGGGAAATTCAGGGACACAGAAATGAATATTTTAGCAGTCTGCAACAAGCTGGTAGCTAATCAAGGCAAAAAGAAAATCAGAAATCCTATTTCTGACCTTGGTAGAAATCATTTCTAACAACCCTACTTGTCAAAACTTCTTGCTCCCTATAGGTTAACGTCTTGATACTATCTTCTGCTTTTGACAAATTGATTACCCAATAGATATTTGTTTAATGGAGTATTTTTACTGTGTTGATTCAAATCAAATCATGTTTTTTTGTTTGTTTTCGTATTACATGAGACTGTAAGATAGCTATTGCTTTCAAGGTTGTAGTGGTGGTGGTGGTTTTTTTCAATCAGGCAAATCGAATGTCAACAATGTGTGACAGTATAAACAATTCAATAAAGTCTTTAAATGGTAAGCTCAACTGTAGTGCTCTCCTGTGGGAGAAGATACAATCAAGATGTTTTGCGACATGTTCCCCTCCCACTCTGAAGACAATTTTCTCATATTTTAAGATTTATAGTCCTGGATTCCCTTGCTACTGTCTGGTGAATAATCTATGAGTGCACAGCTGCTGAAAAGCCACAGATGAATGTCATTGTCTTTTCAGAGACTGTGTGGGCACATCATCAAGTAATTTATCCCCCCAAATAACACTTCCTTGGAATCATCTTGTTAGATGTAAAAGTTCAAATGAAGGGTACATATTTCCATAAATACAATACGACTCATATATTGAAAATACCCTAAATTTTCTTTTAGCTCCAGCAATATACTTTTGTAATGATGCAAACCTTTATCTATTTCTCCAAATTATAGAAGGACACTTTCTAGAAGATTCAGGATTGAATTTTTTTAAGTGTAAAATTTATTTTCACAGAATACATACTGGTAGATATAAATTAGTATTACAATATTTTTAAAATGCCATTAGGCTAATAAAGATATCTTTCAGTCTTAAAGCTATTCATTTGCCTCCAACTCACGTTTCCTCCCAATCTCCATCTTCTTCTATTGATGTCTCAAAATCACATAGTTAAAAACATGTATCTGGTATATGTCTTAGTAACAGTAAGAAAGAAAAACTAGCACATTCTTGAACTGAGGTTCAGTCCAATGAATAGTATAAAACTCACCACATTTAAACATTTTCTTTAGTTGTGTGTATGTGTGTGTGTGCATATGTGTGTGTGTGTATACACACACACACATGAATTTTTTGGCAAAATTAAACAGATTTTCTTTTCTTTTTTCGCTAAAGCAAATAACAGTGAATCAACCAAATGCTTGTTCATTGGTGACCACAAACAGTTGTAGAAATGGTGATAATTGTACTTTCTTACATCAGGTGTTAGCCAAGATACTGTGAGGGAGGAATTGTATTTTACCCAACTTATTTTTTCAGCTCCCTGCCACAAACAGTCAATACATATTGGTCAATTTAGTTAGTATATTATGAAATAGCAATTGTTTACAATTTATATAAAATATATATATATGTACACAGACATGTATATGTATTTAATATTTAGTTAAAACTCTCATAAAAATTAAGAAAAATAAGGATAGCAGATAGAAATAGTCAAGATAGATAAAAATAGTGCATTATAATTTTCACATATATAGTCTCACTTTATATTTTTATAACACTGTATGATAGGCAGAGAGATAATAACAGTAAATAAGTGACTTTTCTAAGGTCACATAGCTGGTAAATTACTTTTTATTCATTCATTCAACAAATATATATTGGCTTCCTATAATGAAGCAGACACAGTCCTTGGTGCTTAGAATACATCAATGAACAAATAGAGATCCTAACCCTGAAAATCCTATTTTTGGCCTGGTGGTTTTTTCCTATGCCATCCAATACTCAAATAAAAGTTAGCTATAGAAAATTTTGTTTCTTTTTTAAAAAGTTTATTCCTAATTCTCAGCATCTATTTTTTTTATAGTTGATTTACAATGTTGTGTTAGTTTCTAGCATACAGCAAAGTGATTCAGTTATACACACACACCACACACACACAAACACAGATATATATATACACACATATATATAAATACATACCTATATATACAATATATATTCTTTTTCAGATTCTTTTCCATTACAGTTCATTACAAGATATTGAATATAATTCCCAGTAGGATCTTGTTGTTCATCTATTTTATATATAGTAATTTTTGTCTGATAATCCCAAACTCCTAATTTATCTCTCCCACCACTTCCCCTTTGTTAACCATAAGTTTGTTTTCTATGTCTGTGAGTATGTTTCTGTTTTGTAAATAAGTTCATTTGTATTATTTTTTTAGATTCCACATATAAGCAATATCACATGATACTTGTCTTTCTCTGTCTGGCTAACTTCACTTAGTGTGATGATAATCTCTAGGTCCATCCATGTTGCTGCAAATGGCATTATTTCATTCTTTTTTAATGGCTGAGTAATAGTCCATTGTATTCATGTACCACATCTCCTTTATCCATTCATCTGTCAATGGACATTTACCTTGTGTCCATGTCTTGGCTATTGTAAACAGTGCTACAATGAACATTGGGGTGCATGTATTTTTTCAAATTAGAGTTTTCTCTGGGTATATGCCTAGGAGTGGGATTGCTGGATCATATGACAACTCTATTTTTAGTTTTTTAAGGAACCTCCATACTGTTCTCCATAGTGGCTGTACCAATTTACATTCCCACCAACAGTTGGGAGGATTCCCTTTTCTCCATACCCTCTGCAGCATCCATTATTTGTAGTCTTTTTGATGATGGCCATTCTGACTGGTGTGATATAATGCCTCATTGTAGTTTTGATTTGCATATCTCTAATAATTAGCGATGTTGAGCATCTTTTCATGTGGCTGTTGGCCATCTGCATGTCTTCTTTGGAGAAATGTCTATTTAGGTCTTCTGCCTATTTTTTGATTGGCTTGTTTTGTTGTTGTTGTTGTTATTGAGCTGTATAAGCTGTTTGTATATTTTGGAAATTAATCCCTTGCCAGTTGCATCGTTCACAAATATTGTCTCCAAGTCTGTAAGTTGTCTTTTCATTTTATTTATGGTTTCCTTTGTTGTGCAAAAGCTTATAAGTTTGATTAGGTCCCATTTATTTGTTTTTGCTTTTATTTTTTTTGCCTTTGGAGACTGACTGACCTAAGAAAACACGGCTACAATTTATGCCAGAGAATGTTTTGCTGATGTTCTCTTCTAGGAGTTTTATGGTGTCATGTCTTATAGTCAAGTCTTTAGCCATTTTGAGTTTATTTTTGTGTATGATATGAGGAAGTGTCCTAACTTCATTGATTTACATGCAGTTCATGAGCTTCTAATTTAATTTTCAAAAATTCCACTCTAAATTCCTTAAGTTTTAGAATCAAAGTCTCATGCTTGCTTTTCAATGAATGGTTAATCTCAATTAATTCGTATTATGAAATGAGTATAAATAAATATTCTAAATATGCAATATACAAATCTTGCATTGTCTTATGCATGTGCATAGGAACTCAGAGTTACAACTTTTCCTCATTAAAATCCTCCAATGCTGAATTTCATATTCATAAGAAAAAATTAAGAAAGGCTCTATTTTACTCTACACATAAAACAAATGATGATCTTATATGTAACAACAATTAATCTTGTCTCCATAAATGGGATTAAGATAAAACTAAGCACATTTTGATGCCTGTACTGAAAATTTAAGTACCTCTTTATGCAATAGAATCTATCATACTCATACCTGTCACTTCTGTGTATTTTTAGCAACTTCCCCCAGTGCCTGGACCATAGTAGGCATGGTATTTGTTGAATGCCAATGATTGTATAATTAATTTAAAACATTATTTTTAATCTGAATCTTTGCTTGCTTGAGTTAAATTGTTTACTATTTATCAAAGTCATTTATTTATACCAATAAAACAGAAGTTTATAAAAGCTCTACAGCTTAAATTTTGCAGCAAAGATTGGACTGAAGTAATAATTTCACATGCTGAAAGTTGTTATTCAGGTATAAGTTTTAAAAAAAATCATTATGCTGTTATTGCATTAGGGAAATATCAATAGTTTTAGTAAACTAAATTTTAATCTCTTAAAAAACATCATGAAACTATTAGAATATAATGACATCTGCAAAAACACATGAAAATATTTTATTAAGTGAAGGTATAATTATTATATAATTATATTATTAAATATAAATCAGGCTATATAATTTAATTTAATAATTTAATAATTGTAGGGTCCTTACCAGCTACTGGTAGGGGTTTTTTCTTATATATCAAACTATATACATGATAATATGAAATGCATATTTCATATGCATTTAAAAACAGGACTAGACCTATGTATAATAAAAAGAATGCAGAAACAATAAAATGGTCATATTCCAGTGCTGGAACAATAAATGATTTGTTACTTGTTTATACTTTCCAGTACATTTTTTTAAAATAGTAAGCATTTTTTTAATGGTTCTGAAGAAACTAGGGACAGGACAGGAATAAAGACGCAGATGTAGAGAATGGACTTGACACAGGGAGGAGGAAGGGTAAGCTGAGACGAAGTGAGAGAGTGTCATGGACATATATACACTACCAAATGTAAAATAGATAGCTAGTGGGAAGCAGCCGCATAGCACAGGGAGATCAGCTCGGTGCTTTGTGACCACCTAGAGGGGTGGGGTAGGGAGGGCTGGGAGGGAGACGCAAGAAGGAGGGGATATGAGGATATATGTCTATGTATAGCTGATTCACTTTGTTATACAGCAGAAACTAACACACCATTGTAAAGCAATTATACTCCAATAAAGATGTTTAAAAAAATAAATAAATCTTAAATCATGGTAAAAAAAAAATAAAAATAGTAAGCAATTTTTACTCATAGAATGAAAAAGACTCTTGACTCTTCTTACATTAATCTTTAACTCCAACTTTGGAATTATTATTCTATTTTTGAGTGAGTGCTTAAGACAGTTTGTATTTTAATAGCTTCAGATTCTTTCACAATATTAAGAAGTTCTATATATATACACACACACACATACACATATACATACACACATACCCACACTTCTCTCCAAATGCTCCACCCAGTGTGCAAGTTTGCCGACTTTAGAGACTTGCCTGGTTACAGGTTCTCTAGGACATATTCATTTTACCATAATTGTAGGCTCCTTACCAGCTATTGGTCGAGGTTTTTTACTAAGACATCTGGGGCTGTCATCAGGATTCCCATCATCCCCTCGGAAAACCCATGCTGCTGAATGGAAATTCTCTGTGTAGAATCCTTTTGCTTCAATACCAACTCGAAAGCCAGGATCCACAGAACAGCCATCTTCTGAGGTGACTGAGGAGCAGAAAAGGTGATAACATGAATTATGGTCTGGGAAGAAAGATGTGCACGCACTGATGGCCAAGGTAAGAAAGCTCCCGAATGTGTGCAGGGGCGAAGTCTATACTAAAGGCAGTGTCATCCTGGAAAACAAGTAACTAAGTTTTTTAGACAATTCTCTTGGGAAGAACTTGTATAGTCCTAAAATAGCATAAATAAAATAGGCATTGCTTGAGGGCCTATTGTGTGGGAGTCAGTGTACTAAAGACAGCACTACAAATCCTTTTGCTGAGGAGAAGTGTGCTTTTGAGACTTATATATTAGTATCTAGGGGTCAAGAGGAAGCCACATAAGACTGAGAATTAGCTTTAGAATCCCTTTCAAAATTCCAGGCACAGGGGAAAAAAAATCACTATTGCTTCTCTGTGCTTCAAAGAAGGTGCTGCAAAAACATACATTCCTAGAAAACTCTGTGCTCTTACATGTAGAATGAAGCATATAGGGAGGCAAGTAAAGTTTCATCTGACAGTTTCAGTCATAGCAGTTTACAGTTTTCCGTGTATTTGGGAGTTTCTTGGATTGTATAGAAGGCTATGCCAGTTAAGGAAACGAGAGTGCATTTCTATTTTATCTTCCAAGTATTTCTTTGTGGTCCTGTTTAGGTAATTGAAACCTGAATAAAGTCATGCCCCAAGCCTTTCAGTCTTTCAGGGATACAAAATTGAGAAGCACTATTTTATAACCAAAACATACTTTCAAGAAAAACACAGGTCCTTTACTTACATTTCTTAATGATCATGAAGAGAGTAGGGTTTGTAGATCACAGAATGATTCTTAAACAACAACAACAAAACACTTCTCTTTTAATGTCTTCTCACATACTATAGTTGCTCCCATGTGTTTATCTTAAAAATTATAGGTAAAACCTTTTACTTACTCCCCTCAAGGTGTCCAGCAGTAATCAGCTGGACTTTTGCTGAAGGTCAGTTATATAAACCCCAGAAAGGTTCTTTTGCTGTCACTGATTTTCTCTGGAGACTCATTACTAATGGTTCTTGCCCTTGGCCCAACATTTCCACCTCTGCTCTCCTAGTACTGGACTGAAGGGTGTAAATGTTAGTTGTCCTGATACATAGATAAATGCAACAATAAGTTTCTAGCTCAAATATTTGTTTAACTTGTGTGGAAATGGTCAGGGGTGGTATACTGACAAAGCATGCTACAGCATAGTCTCTTGCAGACAGTCAAGAACAAACCCCAG
The DNA here is from genome assembly GCF_965194825.1 of Balaenoptera physalus. Lineage (NCBI taxonomy): Eukaryota > Metazoa > Chordata > Mammalia > Artiodactyla > Balaenopteridae > Balaenoptera > Balaenoptera physalus. The sequence goes on along the minus strand of NC_138890.1, from coordinate 93,761,453 downwards.
GACTTCCCTGGTGGCGCAGTGGTTAAGAATCCACCTGCCAATGCAGGGGACATGGGTTCGATCCCTGGCCTGGGAAGATCCCACATGCCGCGGAGCAACTAAGCCCGTGAGCCACAACTACTGAGCCTGCGCTCTAGAGCCCACGAGCCACAACTACTGAAGCCTGTGCTCCTAGAGCCTGTGCTCCGCAACAAGAGAAGCCACCATAATGAGAAGCCCACGCACCACAACAAAGAGTACCCCCATTCGCCGCGACTAGAGAAAGCCCGCATGCAACAACAAAGACCCAACACAGCCAAAAATAAGTAAATAAATAAATAAAATTTAAAAAACAAACAAATAAATCCCAAATGTTTTTAATGCTTATTCTTATAGTTTTTATTTTATATACCAAATACAATTTCATTAATCACTTGATATTAATTCACAATGGTTTAAATGGTTTTAGATATATTTATTCATTTATTACTCATGTATTGAGTTGAATTAATTTAAAATAATTGTTCCTCTATCATGAGCAAGGTACAATTTTAGGCATAATGGGGATAGAAAGATGAGTAAGATATAGGACTCAGGATGCAGTAAGAGAGTTCAGAGGAAGGAGAGTAATTGTGGCTGTAGGGAAGGGAAGGATTAAAGGAAGGAGTGGGCAAAATTTCTACAGGATGATGGGGTTATGGATTGGTAGGTAAACATGATATGGACAGGTGACCCACAGTAGGGCAGTAGGTACTGGAAAGATAGACCATGTTGATTGAATAAATAGAATTTTGGTGTGTGAAAATAAAGGGGATGTTATATAGTAATATAATGTAATGATAAAGTTGAAATGTAAATGATATGAGAATGTTATGAGACATCTTGTTTATTGAAATAAAAGTGATAACTTTCAAATAGAATACTTTAACTCAGGATATAGAACACCTTCCACATATCATATTTCAAAATCCCTTAAGTATGTTTGCACTCATGTTTTGAATAAATCTGAGTGTGAATTTGACTTTAAATGGTAGGAAGAGTAAACCAAAAAGTTGTAATAATTCATTGACCTATCTTTCTGAGCTTTAAGCCTAAATCAAAGCTGCTTCCCACATACTTGCTAAAGTTACAGAAGCCCTAAAGGCTTTTAAAGTGTCATCCATTATTTGATTTATTTCCTATATCCTTGGCCTTAAATATTCAGTTATATTTTAATATTTATGAATATAACATATGTAGATTCCTGGGAAAGGATTTATCTTTATTTTTTTTTTCTGAGCAGGAGCTGTCCACGTTGGACAGGTAATCATCCCCCTATCATGTGAAGGTCTGAGGGTGGGCCTTTCAATTATAGTCATCTTTGTTTTTGTCAGCCTGCATGAGACTGTAAAAACAGCTCCCTTACTTATAAACAGATCTGATTACGTGGATGAGCAGTTCTCTGTTCCTTCAGTTACCAGGACAGAGCTAATCAACATATTCTTACATAAACTGAAACATAACATGCGTGTTAAAATCCAATGAAGCAGCACGCCACACACCTGCTGCAGCTTTGAGCTGCTGGATTTCTCAACTGACCTTTTGGAACTTTGAGCCAAAGAGAAAACAAATCCAAATGTTTCTGTCACCAAAATTTGGTCATCTAAATTTGGCTTGCTAGATGAGCCTTTTAATAAATGAAACTTTAAAACAGAATGAGCTCTTTTTTTTAAGTTTTTAATTTTTTTAATATATATATATTTATTTATTTGGCTGCATCAGGTCTTAGTCGCAGCATGCGGGATCTTCATTGCGGTGCGCGGGCCTCTCTACAATTGTAGCGTGTGGACTCCAGAGCGCATGGGCTTAGCTGCCCCACAGCATGTGGGATCCCAGTTCCCCGACCAGGGATGGAACCCACGTCCCGTGCATTGGAAGGCGGATTCCCAACCACTGGACCACCAGGGAAGTCCCTCTTTTTTTAAATTTTTAAATTTTTTTTTACAGTAGGTCCTTGTTGGTTATCTCTTTTAAATATAGCAGTGTGTACATGACATGTACACAGAATGAGCTCTTAAATATGCTCAGTATGACAGAAATTGCATGTGCACTTCTTTGCTCTTGAAAAATTTAAATACTTCCTTTTTGGGACTTGAGAATCAAAAAGATAAAATACTCAGCTCACTTCCAGGTGTCTTTAGGCATTCTCATATCTCTTTCATTCTACTGTATTACTTGACGGTAAGAAAAAAGTGGTATCTAATGAAGTGAGACCCTATTTGGACATTTCCAGAGAGAGACCGGGTCAGTTATGAATGATCCAACCAGAGGCAGTGAGTTGTTTTGTTCAAGAGGGTGGACTCCTGGTCAGAAGGTCTGGTTTGAAACCCAGCCTCACCACTAATTATAGCAAAGTGACATTGGGCAAGTCACTTATTCTCTCCATGATGCAGATTCCCCACTTGGTAAAGTCAGGATGAAAATACAGCACTTAACTAATTTATATTGTAAAGACTGACATAGCAAGCACAATGTAATTGTTAGCTCTTATTATTAGAAATGGAAGTTCTTTTATTGTGTAAATACAGTTCCATAAAAATTCTTATTGCTGAATGAAATAAGGGAAATGCTATCAAGTATCCTCACACAATTAGACCCAAATTCTTGCCACATCTGTTTGTAATACAGGAACCATTCGAGATTATAAATATCAGAGCTCCATTTTGCGGACCCTTCTGACTTCCGTTTACAGCCTTCAAGTTATTTACCTGGTGTGCCTTAGTCAGCATTCCCCACAGCCTAGATGGATTGATCAACTGTGTCCACAGACATAAATATGTCATTCCTAATGTCTTTTCCAGTTATTATGTAGGAAGTCAGAGATGAGTGAGATTAACAGACTGAGAAACACCAGCTGTAATGATGCTCGATAAAGCTGTCAGATTTGAATTCATGGATTAGTAGCATATCCTGACTCTATAAATGAGATAAAATTTAAACCATACATTAAACAATACTAGTTCCAGCAGCTCTTAGTGAATTGCAGTCTCTACTGAAAAGTTTCTGAGGAAATACAATATGCCTTCTGAGTGTCTTTGCCTTGGATAAACTGAAAAATAAAATGGCAGTTCAATTCCCTCATGTCTAATCTGAAACAAATTGTTAGTATAAGTTTTCATTCAAAACAGAATTCACCCCAAAGGAAACAATCATTGTTTTAATTAAAATGACTATGTTACTTTGGCTTGAATTTGAATTTGTATAAGTTATACAGCTGATTCCCCTGTTGTTTCAAGTGAGTACTGGTAAATGTTTAACAAGTGACTCTCCAAAAGGGATAAAAAACAAACCCTGATTTGTAGTGTTTGCCAGTTTCCATTGAATAGATACTCCCATCATGGCCAATTTCAAGCTACCAAACTGATGTTACTGAATTGCAGTGTTAAGGGGAAAAAAGTGCACAGTTGGCTATGGTGAACCACTGTGAGTTGATTCCAACACACCTATAGTTGTTCCTTTTTCTGCAGAGCAGACATGAACATGAAAGAGCATTGGTAGTAGAGAATTTGTCCATAAAACAAAGGATTTCAAGTTGTTTGCTGTGGAGTGTGTAATAGAAGCCCTTTTGTGTAAGGGACTTGAGCATCCAGGGATTTGTTATCCACAGGGATGGGGTCCTGGAAACAATCCCTTATGGATTCAGAGGGCCAATTATATTGCTTTTGTGTGGGTATATTCTTTGGGGGACCTGGAAGAGTAGGGCCAATGGCAATTGTATCTGCTTTACATGCATAACACAAGATTTATATTCTTAGGTGAAAAGGAAGAAAATTTTCAAAGACTGCAAGTTAATCAAACAAAAGGCCAAGGAAAACATGAATGACAGTTCAAGAATAATGCTGTCTAGGAAATCCAGTTTGGGGGAATCCACCTTAGTGAAATTTTGTCTGTTTATTTACCTTAAGACTAGGGAAGATTCGAGTACACTGAGAACAAAACCTCTATTCTTTTTTACAGCTTGGATACTGAGGACCAAAACCACCTACTCCCACACATCTTACTGTCTGAATTACATGACCTTATTTCACATTATCAACACATTTTACACTCCAGAAGACTCTTGACCAGGCAAATACCTTTATCATTCATTACAGGAACTTCTGTCCGCACCATCAACTCTTCAACAGAATGCACCAATAGATAGTTTATTTCCTTAGTCTCTTTGAAACACTCAGAATCCTCACCTTGCCATTTCCCTAAGTCCTAATCTTTTAAATCACAATCCTTACCCAGTTCCAATCAAGCTCTCACATTGAAAGACCTGCCTTACATCAAATTTCTAATTCTCTATAAAATCGGACTTTGCCTTTCCCCCTCTGAGGCACTACCAAACCTCTGTCAAGGGGGTATCCTCCTTTATCTCTGTAAGCAATGGACAGCTCTCTCTTGTCAATATGTAATGTAGGTGATATTTGATCATTGCTATAATATGAGAACAGAGCACTGGTATGTCATAAGGTTGTGGCATGAAATAGGTAACACACTCAAATGAGTAATTTGAGGAAAGTTTAATAAAAACACTATTTACAAACTGTGGACAGAACTTAAGGAAATTGGGTGTGATAGACCAGTCCATCTAAGACTAAAACAGTGAGGGGGGAAGCAGGTACTCGTTACCAGACCCCAGAGCCATAGAAGGCAGTGTGGAGAGGACTGCTTTATAGGAGCATGACTTTAAGGACACAAGCAGCCTTTGGTACACCACAGGGAGAGATCTGGGGCAATAATACCAGAATCTCACTCTCCCTCCAGGCTTCTGCTGATCTTCCCTACTGGCCAGACCCATAGGAAGCCAGGGGGCAAATACACTCCTTGATATAGTCCCTAGTGGTGAGACTCCTGGGGCAGACAGTAAGGTGGAGAAGGGTGCAAAAGGAAGCTAGAGGGGCAAATGGAAGCTATTCGCAGACATGGATTCAAGATTGTGGAGTAAGCACAGACCCAGTATCCCATTTTGATAGGAATGCTAGAAAACATGTTTTTGGATAGGTCCTAATTCCCGCAAGGTCTTTTATTTTATGAACACTGTGATAAATTCAATTGCACTTATGTAGAAACAGGGGTTGCAGCTGAATTTTTCTGCATAATGAAGGAGCGAGGTATTTCAAAGTCCACAGGAAAATTAGGAAGGAAATAGAGAATGTGTGTGTGCCTATAGTATGGTAACTGTTTTAAGATCTATAGATATGTTTGGAAGAAAGAAGGGAATTCTCAGTACTACCTAATAACTGGGAAAAACCTGAAATCCAGAATCAAACTATAAGCCATGGAATGAAATCACAGCAGAGGATATATGTGAGAGGTGTGTTTTTTTGTGTTTTTTTTTTTGTTTTCCTGTTGAAATATATTTGACATATAACACTGTGTAAATTTCAGGTGTACACATATTAATTTGATACATTTATACATTATAATATGATTGCCATTGTAGTGACAATTAGCACCTCTATCACATTAACATAATTATCCTTTCTTTTTAGTGGTTGGAATAATTAAGTTCTAGTCTCCGAGCAAATTTGATGATTATAATACAGTATTATTATCTATATTCACTATACTGCGCATTTTACCTCTAAGATTTATTTACTACTCTTTGCAAGTTTGTACCCTTAAACAACATCTATCCTATCCCCCCACCCCCATCCCCTGGTAACCACCATTTTACTCTCTGTTTTTACGAGTTTGGCTTTTTAAGATTCCACATATAAGTGATATCATACAGTACTTGTCTTTCTCTGTCTGACTTATCTGTGAGGAAGTTTTGATGCAGAATGGTGGGAGTATGACAAGAGTGAGAACCCAGGAGCTAGAGAGGCCCCAGGTACAAACAACAGGGCAATCAACTGGAGCATCATGACAGAAACAGCAGGTAGTTTGATGTCTGTGCATCCCTCACTTAGAAACTCCACCATGAGTCAAGTAGCAGCAGTGATTGTATCTGCCTCTAGCCGAGAAAAAATGAATGTTTAAAAAAGTTAAAGATTGAGGACAGAGGACACCCAGATGGGATACAGAATATCCTGTGCAGGGGTAAGTCATTTATTGTAACCTGAAGCATTCTTACTTACACAGAGTACAGCAAAAATCATAGTGGAGCATTCGCTACCTGCCCAGGTGCTCAGTAGGAGACATTACATAAATAGGAAATTTGAACCAAAAAGTAAGCATCCAGTAAAAATCACAAAGCCGTTTGGGAAAAGCCAGCACTATGAAATAAAGATAACTCAGCAAATGTGAAATATGTACTGAGGAAATAGTTGACAGAGCAATTAGATTAAAACTTCATATAACTCATTTAATGTTCTCAGAGGTAAAAATATATTAAAAAATAAAAATAGATCAATAAAAAGAAACATCTAAAGATCCTTTGAAATTAAGAAAGAGTTGTTGAAATAAAAACGTTTAAAAAAAAGGCTAAAGAGAAGGAAGGATTTGGATGCAAGGTGAGTTGTTAAGCTGAAAGATAGGGCTAAGGAATTCTCTCAGAATGTAGCACAAATTGATGAAGAGATGCAAAGTACAGAAGGAAGGTTAAGCTATCTGGAGGATAGATCTAAAAGTTTAGATGTCTCTCTAAAAGGGGTGACAGCAGGAGAAAATGGAGAGAACTCGTATCTGCGAATTTATGAGACTTGAAGAAAGATATGAATCATCAGCATGTAATAGCTTATGTGATGCCAAACATGAAAATATATTTAAAATACACATACTGAAATACATACCAGAAAAATTTTAGAATACCAAGAATAAAGAGAAAACCCTAAGAGGTAAAAGAGACAAAAATTGGATTAATGACCGAAGCTGTGAGAATGAGATTGGATTCAGACTTCTCATCAGCACTGCTGGTTACTGGAAGACAGTGAACCAGTTTCTTAAATAATCTGAACCTAGAATTGTCTACCAAACTGTCATTCAGAATTAAGAAGGAAGTGAATACATTTTCAGATATATAAGGTCTGAGTTTACCTCCCAAAGAGTCTCTCTGAAAAAATTATTAGAGGATAACTATAGTAAGAAGAGAAAGAAAGAAAATCCTGTTGGAAGTAATTGGTACAAAAAGCAGTGATGAAGAAACATTAATGAACTATATTAAGTATTGATTATTAAAAGTAACAATTAAAAAAAAAATCTAAATCAAATTCTAGAATATATCAATCCAGAAATTGATAAGGGGAAGTGAGAGTGGAATAAAATGAACATTACAACAAAATGTGTAGCAGTGGAAATATATTATTGGAAATCTGATATAAGAAAAGTATTCTCCAGGGAGGTATTTCAAGAGTCCGTGAATAATAGAGTGATAATAAAACAACCCTGTACAGTAGTATACGTAAGAATAAAAATTTAAGAAATAGGTGAAGGGGATTAAGAAGTACAAAACTTTAGTTATAAAATACATAAGTCAGAGGGATGCAATATACAGCATAAGGAATATGGTCAATAATATTGTAATAACTTTATATGGAGACAGATGGTTACTAGACTTATCATGGTGATCCTTTCATAATGTATGCAAATGTCAGATAATTATGTAGTACACATGAAACTAACATAATATAGTATGTCAACTACATTTCAACAAAAAAACAAACAAAAATACCATTGGGGGAAACTGGGCTCTCTCTATTCTTTCTTACAACTGCATGTGAATATAGAATTACCTTAAAATTTCAATTAAAAAAAAAAAAAGATTCCAGATCTTGAGTCCTTGCTGCCAAATAGGAAGAAGCAACTAGAGGGATTAGACACTGATCAAGAGACAAGAACAAAATTCTCAGGACAAAATGGAACATTTACATTGTATTCTTCACTGTTCACATGAATGTAAGAACACTGTGGTGGGATAATACAGTACAGTGTTTAATTATTTAAATTACTTATAATTTTGCCACACATTTATAGCTACATTCAATCTCTAACCTGTGCCAGCTCTCTAACTCACTCTGGATAAGTTATACCACTGTCTTCCTGAACTGTACTTGGGTCATTCCGGGAGCTTGTCCATAGGACATAACCTAGGACACTCACACGCTCACTATTGTCTCTATCATAGAGACACCGTTCTCTGTGTCACAACTCTTTTGGGTTCCTGGACCTAATTCCAACGTATGTGTGTGTGTGGGGGGGGGGTGGCGGTGGTTTCCCCACATCAACAAGAAGCAATTCTTAGAAACCGCATGGGTGTACTACAGTTCAACTCAATTCTGACACTACCTACCAAATACAAAGGTTAAGCGTTCAGTCTTAAAAGACTGCCTCCCCCACCCCCCCACCCCCCACTTTAGCTGCCAATCGCAAGTCCAGGTTGTTGCCTGTACTTCTGACCCACCAGCTAGGTTCCAACGACCTCCATGTGAATTAATATTTTAGAGCAGCTCACATAACTCAGAGAGGCATTTTACTTACTAGATCACCAGTTTATTATTAAAGGATACAACTCAGGAAGAGCCAGATGGATGACATGCATAGGGCAAGGTATGGGAAATGGTATGGAGTTCCATGCCCTCTCCGGTTGTGCCACTCCCCCAAAATCCCCACATATTTACCAACCCAGAAGCTCTCTGAACCCCATCCTTTCAAGATTTTTACAGAGGCTTCATTACATAGGCATGATTGATTAAATCTTTAGCCGTTGGCAATTGTTTCAACCTCCAGCCCCTCTCCCTCTCCAGATTGGGGCTTTGAGGATGCTGGTGAGGCTAAAAATTCCAACCCTCTAATCATGTGGTTGGTTCCCTTGGCAATCAGCCCCACCCTGGGTTACCTAGAGACCTTCTAAAAGTCACCTAATTAATATAACAAAAGACACCTTTTTCGTTCATGTCACAGGAAATTCCAAGGGTTTTAGGAGCTGTAAGCCAGGAACCAGTGAAGATGACCAAATATATATGAGAAATGTATTTTGATCTTCTGAATGACCGAACATATATTTCTTATCACTATATCTTGACAATACTGTCATTTTCTTTTTTAATGAAGTTTGACCAGGTTTCAGTATCAGTGTTTTTCGTGAATCAACACTTTGTTGTTTTAAGTAATATGCAAATGACAAAATCTCTAGTAATTGGGTAACAATTTTAGTTGTTAGAAGTTTAGGGCCAGATTAATGGTGGTAGGTAGCTGTAAAATAAAACATGTTGCCCACCATCTAGTTCTATAAGGAACAAGTTATTGGCCACTGCAGTAGCTGACTTTTAGTTATACTCTGAAAGGAATTCAGGATGAAAAACAGGATGAAGCATTCTGTGTTTTGGATATATGGACCCCTAGATAGTTAAGATGCACATCTAAGGAATAATTTCAATGATCCCAGATTCTTGAGTCTTCATATAGATAAGCACTAAAATCATTAACTTGAGATATCTGGGTTTTTTTGTGATTACCAAGATGTATGCTTGACTACATGTGTTTCCCAGCCAAAAAAATTCATATATATACTGGCTCCTCCCCTACCTCTTTGAAGCAGTTCCTCAGAGCTATCTAAGAGGCTGTCTTCAAGGCTATAGTCCTCAGTAAGGTCCCCAAATAAAACTGAAACTCACAGCTCTAACTTTGTGCATTTTAAAAATTGCAGTTGACATACTAAATGTGGTATATGGGATTTCCCTGGTGGTTCAGTGGTTAAGACTCTGTGCTTCCACTGCAGGGGCCACAGGTTCGATCCCTGGTCGGGGAACTAAGATCCCACATGCCATGCAGTGTGGCCAAAAATAAATTAAAAAGAAATTTTTTTTAATGTGGTATTCATTAGTGCCCCCCCTCCATTTTTTAAACCCGTATTTCCTTCAGTTAAATTTCCTCATTGATGACTTATTTACTTTCCTTTCTCAGTTTGCCATTGATTGTGGGACTGAGATGTAGGGATTCAGAAGAGTCCTCCCCAAGATGCACCACTTTGGCATGTGGATTTCTTTCAGCTAAAGGCAGTGGAACCCTCTGAGCTCAAGAGAATACTGCCCCTCCCTTAACTACCTAGAAGAACTTAAATTGGGGATTTTTCCCAGAGAAAAAGCTATTGCCAGAGATAAGTTTTATCTAAGTGGCCCCCTCTTTATGGCAGGGCAAACATCTAATTATCAAACCTCTGCTCTTCTTATCATCCCATGAATGACCCTCCTGTCCTTGAAAGCCCCAGGCACCTATCCCATTTCTTAGCTCAGGATGGCATATATACCTCATTTTACATTTCCACCTTTTTTTTAAAGTTTTTTGGCCGCACTGAGAGGCATGCGATTCTTAGTTACCTGACGGGGGATCAAACCCACACCCCCTACAGTGGAAGGGTGGAGTCTTAACCACTGGACCACCAGGGAAGTCCCTTACATTTCTGTCTTTGAATCTCTCAAAGAGATTCAAAGACATCTCTGACCCCCAGGTATGTGTGGTCTCTGACCCTCTCATGTATGTGGGGTTCCCACACCTATGAAATTAAGTTTGATTTTCTCCTGTTAATTTGTCTCATGTCAATTTAATTCTTACGCCAGCCAAAAGAACATAGAAGGATTGAGGAAGGTCTTTTTCCTCCTTGACAGTAGTATGATGCTGATTTAATAACATCTTTTCAATAGCAAGAGAAAAAGCATTATCTCACTAAAGTACACATCTACTTAAAGACACTTTCTCATTTCAGAAATGTTAAAACGTTAAAAGAAAAAATAATTGTTTCTTATAATCAAACATATTAATCTTATCTTTTTGCACTACAGGTACTTTTGTAAGCCAACTCAAATTCTTTGAAATAGGACACACATTTCATTCAGCAAAGAACCCTATAGTTAGTTATTTCAGTTTCTGAAGAGAACAGTAGTCTTAGTAGGCAGTTGTGTGTTTTGAAGGAGGTAATTTACCAAGTTCGGATTCCTCAGTGTGTAATAAAGAGTTGATTATTCTAAAAATATCTTTCATATGAAAGCACATAATTACCACATTGCCATGGTCAAGCAACAGGGTTTATATTCTGAAGATAAGAGGGAGGAGATCTGGTTAAGCTTCAGTAGGTTGTTGCCTTTGCTCTGGTTTTGGAAAAGAAGGCATTAGTCTACTCACTGGATCCTTCAGTGATGTTGCTGGCAAACGAACTTCTTCCAGCTGAGCTGCATCTTTTACCATCTCTGAATTGCTCCCTCCTCCTGGCCCACTGGTCTACTGCTTCTTCCTGTGAACCATCACTGGCCCTCGTATCTTTTGGTGCCATTTCCTGGGATAAATTTTGGTGGCTGTTTATTTCCAAATTCCAATCTAGATTAAACCACATTAAGTATGAAAGTGAGACAGCATTTCAAGGTAGAATTTCAAATATTCCAGTCTTTGAAACAGAATCACAGAAGACTAGAACTAGAATGATTTCATTCAACTCCTTCATGATTCACTTTCTAAATTTGTATTACTCAAAAAGAAGAAGAAGAAGGAGGAGGAGGGGGAGGGGGAAGGGGAGGAGGAAAAGGAGGAGGAGGAGGAGAAGGAGAAGAAGAAGGAGAAGAAGAAAGAGCTGTATAGATTGAAAATAGACATATTGGAAAAGAGGGAATCACCATGCATTTCCTCAGTTGGATTCAATTCAGTAGATATTCCTTGGGCACCAGCAGTATGCCTGATACATTGTACTAGTCTATTAGTTGTTTTGGAGGATCACAGTGCAAATAAATTGTTAGTTATGTCCACTGAAATTTCAATAAGACAAGATATGATTACCTGAATTAGTTAAATTACAGTCTTTGAAAACAAGTTTACTATTGAACTCAAGTCCTTTATGGTTTGACCTCTATTCATCACAAGACTACAAATTTCATGATACTTTTCTTGCTGCATGTGTTGGTTCAAAATGAAGAAAAGGAAAAAAAAAAAGCCAAATTACATGAAGGCTTTGATAACTTTATATTTGAATAAATAACAACTTGAAATACTTTATATACTTCCAAACTGCTGCTTTCTGTCATCACAAGCTATAAGGCTGTATGTCAGTTAGAAGTAAGAAAATTTCAGATAAACTAATCGCAATACAAGCAAACTTTAAGAAAATAATTGTCAAAGTGAAAAAAATAAAACCTCAAATAGCAGAGTATGTAATACCTAGAAAATAATTTGATAGGCTAGAATTGGTTAGGATTTTTCTTGCTTTCACTGTTTGATACTATACAAAAGGCAAGCAACATCAATTAAAAAGAAACCAAATTTTAACCTTTATTTTTATTCTATTCCCAGGAGCAAATGAATTTTTAAAATTTCATCTTTGTAAATTAAAAACGAATTTATCAGTGTCAAAATTTGTTCTCAGAACTATTTAAATAATAAATGGGGTATATCCATGAATAAATTATCTTCTTTATTTTTATAGATAGTTATTACTAATCCATTTACATAACAATTTAAACTTCACTTGGCAGGGCCAAAGACATGGGAAGGGAGGAGTCATTATTCAATTCCTCTTATTTTCCATAATTCTGATGTTGACTCCTACCTCCTCTCTAGGGCTTAAGAGGGTGACAGAAAAATGACATTCATTCTATAATATTACTGTTCCTTTCTATACTAATATATAGGTATGTATGTGTGTGTGTATATATATATATATATAAAAACTAATTTCTACTGTGCTGGTTACTAGGACTACAGCTATGAACAAGATGACTTTTTTTGCCCTCTGGAATTTTACAGAGTGGTGAAGCTTTTAAAAATGCTACAGAGCTGGCCTCTAACCATTTTCTTCAATGTTCACTCTAGTTCCACTATTTGTTGAAATTGGGAGTCCAGGCTGACTCTGAAGGCATCCACAAGAAGGAGAATTTTCTAATGTCAAATATTTTACATTTAAAGCAATTCTTTTCTGAAATTGCTCGGAAAAAAAAGAAGTCTTATGAATCTAGGAAAGTGTGTGTAATGGAAATATGACTCTGTGACATTGTGAGAAAAGTTTTCCTTTAGAATCTTAAATACTGAAATGAGGAGAATATGTGCCCTACAGTATGTTTTGAAGTGTGATTTGAGAACCACTGTAATGTGCACTGAGAGCAAAGCATCACTCCCATTGTCCTGCCTGGTATTTGTAGACTCTCAGATTTGCAAAAATATACAAGGTGATTTTGTCCAACCACCCTCTATATGCTTAAAGCAATTCTACAGGATTTCTACCAAGGAGTCATTCAATCTAAGCTCAAACACTTCCCAGACTCAAATTTACTACCTGAATCAGCATAATCCTTGAATACTTCAAGGTGATAGAGAGTTTTTACATGGTGAATTTAACCTATGTCTCGGTAACCTTTGTTCACATGTAAGCCTCTCCCTCATTCCATGACTACCCAATAGAGGTTTATTGAGCCTTTCTAGGAATCAGACAATTTGCTTGGTGCTGAAATGAAGACACTCAAGGATCTTGAAGGACTCTGTTAAAATACATACTGTCCTTTTGTAGGGACAGTATGTTAATACATCAAAAAACACACTAATGTTTTATCAAACGTGAGTGTGAAAGTAGAAAGCTACCACCATGAAAGCCAGAAGGAGGGGCCTGGGAAATGAGTTATAGACCAAGGAGAGGAAGATGCAGATCTGGGTGGAGCCCTGCTGGAAGAAAGCTGGGCACTGCAGCTGGACCCTGGACCCTGGACTTGCTCATCTACTGAGAAACACTGAAATGGCTGTAAGTGTGGAAAGTGCCCAATTTCGTAAGAAGTCAGCTTGTTGGAAATTATCCCAAGAGTTGTATTCTTCTATAAGAAAAAGAATAACTGTTTTATGTATCTTTTTATCCCTAGTGCTTGGTGTAGATCTTAGGACTACAAACTTTGTCAGAGCTACAATCCTGTACACCTTTTGCCTTGGTGCGGGCTTTCAGAATCACTCCTTCCTTAGGGGCACAGGGAAATAAAATATCTCACACATTACATGTAAGTTTTGTACCATGTTACATATATAGGGCTCTTTAATTATAAATATTTCTATGCCATGTAAAGTATCATTTAATCCTTCTCATTATCTGTCATTCTCTCAGAGTAGCCTAGGTTTGATTTCCTCATTAAAATGTTTTACGACAGAGAATTTCTGGTCCTTTGGCAGAGATCTTAAAGATACATTTCAGGCAATTTACAGCGGAAGAACTGAGGCCCTGATAAACCTCTTTACCTAAGAATGTGCAGACCAAAACCCAGAATTTAGTCTTAAGAGGTTCAGACTGGTATGCTTTCCTTTATAGCACTGTCTCTTTAACTCTTGTCATATGCCAATCCCTACCACCTCTGGTTTATCTAGTTCAGAGGTGGTCGATTGTTTAGCCTGTACTGTGTCTTTAAATGTCATGTAATCTAGAGATTCATACAGATAAAACCGCCACACCTCTAGCTCCTTGAAAAACTAGAAGGCCTGTCTATATAGGCAGGGCCTGAATTCTCATTCCCTCAGGACAGCGTTCCCTCTAGCCCACCAACACTCCATTATTTCTCACATGCAGCCTGCTTTACTCATTTATATTACCTGCCTGGCCCCTCGAGATTGTGACCTCTAATCTAATTAATTCCTAAGTGGAAGGAACTACATAAGTACAGCACTCATGTCAGGGATTCTTAATCTGAGGTACGTGGACAGACTTTGAGAATTTGGAGGCTCCCTCTGCAAATAGAGGCATACTTTTGTGCCTATATTAAATATAAAATTTTCTGGAGAAACAGTACAAAGATGCCCAAGCCCTTCAAAGCAATCTGTACCCTGAAAAATGACAAAATCCTGGCCTGAGGTATCAATAGTATAATAACAATGGTATTGAATAAAGTATAAAAAAACTCATAGCTCTAGGAGAGTAAAATCCATGCAAACATTTATAGATTCAAATATCTTCTAATATAAACATTTTGATTTCTGAACTGTTTTCCTGTTTTTTTGTTTTTGTTTGTGAACATAGAGTTTTCCACGAAGAAACCTGATATAACTTCCCTGAACTCATTCTTTCCTTCAACAAATATTCATTGAGTGCCTACTGTACAGGCAGGCACTCTTCAGGTGCTCTGGATACAGCAATGATCAAAACAGAAAAATACATGCCCTCACGACTACATTCTAGTGGGAGAAGACAGAATAAATAAACTAGTAAAATATACAGCACATTAGCAGGTGAAGATGTTATGTATAACAGTAATTCATGGAAAAGGAATATAGTATGCCTAGGCTGGAATGGACAGAGCTCAGTTTGCAATTTTAAATTGAGTGGCCCGAGAAGGTCTCACTGAGATGGTACCACATGAGCAGAAATTTGAAGGAGGAATGTGAACCATGTGGACATTTGTGGGAAGAGCAGTCCAGGTAGTGGGAGTAGCCCAAGCAAAGGACTGATGTGGGCACTTGCTTGGCAGGTTCCAGCAACTCAAGGAAGTCAATGTGGTAGCAACAGAGTGATCTGGGGGAAGAGGACTGAAGGGGCAAGGGGGAGAGTTGTAGGAACAGCCTTTTGATGAAACACAGTAACACAGGGAATCGGTAACTGGAACTGTTCACCAAATGGGACAGTTTCAAAGTCGAATGAAGTACAGTATCAGCTTTGGGAAGATTCTGACTTGAATTATTGATTTTCTTAAGGAAATATGCCTTGCTGGGAGAGGCAGTCCAGGGAGGAGCATATCCCCGGGGGAAGAGTCAGCCTGGGAGGGATATTCATCCAGGAGAGCACGCATCTGCTCTGGAAGACACAGCGCTCTTATTGCAGGTCTGCCTCTTGCAGACTTAAATAATTGTGGGCTGAAGCAAACGTAAGGATTAATGCCATCGATCCTGGTATCTAGGGGTACGTTGGCACTGGGAAGCAGTCACTATGACTGATGGATCTTTGCCTTAGGATGTTCATATTAAGCAGGTGACTGCATAGCTTTTGTGTTGTTTTAGGGTATTTAATTCTCTATGAAGTAAATTTCATATTTCATGCCAATACTTCTGTGCTTCTGTGTTTTATTTCTACTTCTAAATTTTATTCTATTAAAAAATTAGGGATAGAATGACAACAAAGAAAAGGTAGCTTCTTGACTAAATTTCATCATTCCAAATATCATCTGTGGACCCATTAGGAATGTTACTGGCAGTTTGGAAGGAAGTTTTTACTTGTTCAAGGTGTATTTTAATATACAATGTAGAATAATGCTAACCTTAAATATAAAATATTTGGGGCTTATTGAAGAAAAACAAGAAGGGACTTCTATGAAATGCCCCAAATGATATAATGTGGATCCTAGATTGAAAGCAGACAGGCAGTATTATGTACTTAGGAAGGAGCTTCTATCCTAGCCCTCTGCAGGTCTGGAGAGCTTCTGGGTTCTATCAATGGTTTGAGAAGGGCCAACCAATCCACAAGGGAGGTCAGAGGTCTGCTTGAGGTCGGCGTCCCCATGGACGGATCAATCAGGATTAGCCATGGCTGTTTCTGTTTTTTGTCCTTTGCTTTAATTACTATTCCACATGGCCTCCTGAAACATGTATGCCGTGCTCCTGCAACAACACAGCAAGGTTTAAAAACACATTTTATCGCAGACATATTCTTCCTATTCTTCTGAACATGCTTAGCTTGCAAGAAGGAAAGAAATGGCAGATTATTTAAGAGTGGCAAAAGGCTAACGTTTCCTACAAAATTGGTTTGGCAATACATCAACCTTTTAAAGAGAAATTGATTTTTTTTTTTTTTTACTTTATATTACACTGCAGCCTTGGTGATTTTGTTATGCACTATTTATGGGTTGGGTAGGTGATAATGGAAAGAAGCAGGCTGATATATGCTTGCCCGTATTCATCTAACTCTAAAATACTCAATATATCTTCAGCAATAAAGAAAAAACCCCAAGCAATAAAAAAGACTTCCCAAAGCTCAAACATGTAAAAATAATGAAAGTTAAAGATTCTATATAGTCCATTGTACCTTGCAAAGCTTTCTGCTTCTGAGGGGAGAACAACATGTCTATTTGGTGATAGTAAGTTTCCTTTGGGTCATTTTTATTTTCTTCAGAATTTGGCTTTGTCGATGCAATCCTTTGGCCCTCTGCTGCCTCCTGTTTAAAACTGGTTAGTTCAAGGCTTTTTTCATCTTGGTTACCATATTGGTCTGCATCACTGGTCAGTCTTTTCTCAATAAGAAACAGATTATCTGTAGCACACACTTCACAGTTGAACTCAGCACTGTCTGGAAAATTCTTTTGAAAACAAACTTCATCATGAGTCTTGTTTGGTAGGTCTTCAAAATCTCTGTAGCATGCATTGTTTACCACAGGCATAATTATCTGGAATTTGTCTTTTTCAACGTTTCCCAGAGAGCTGGGTGACTCTTTAGGCTTTTTCATTCCCATGGGATAATTAGAATAAACTGTGTCTTCCTTATCACTTTGAATAATTAATCTCTGGTCTAACTCATCAGTTATTAAGGTCATAACTGGTGCTTTTGTTTTGCTGAGGACTTCTGTGTCTGGATGACTTGCCTGGGATTCTGTCTGACCCCATTCTGCAGTGCTGTGGCTATTACTGTTGAGTGGGCTGCCAGCAGAGAGGCTGCCAGAGAATGAAGGGCTGAGAGTTGCACACTGTGTACTCTTCGTTTCCAGTAGTTGCTGTACTTTTGTATGAGAGTCACTATGTAAAGTGGTTTTGTTAAAGTCTCTGTCAGTTATATCAGTAAGCCCTTCCTCATAGTCTTTCAAAAATTCAGCACAGTGATTAAAGGAAAATGTATCCCCAGGGGTTTCTTTAGGTTCTGAGTGTCCGGTGGCCCAGTGTGATGGCCTGAAAGAAGTGGAAGACTTCAGAGCATTTTGAATAGAAGGGAAAGATAAAGAATTTGAGTTCTCATAGCAATCTGCAGGTGGAATTTTGCTGCCTTTGCAATAAATGTTGGATGCCTTTTCTCCTACAAGCTGCACACTCAGAGAAGATGAAGAACAAAAGTCAGAGTCTATGCCGTCTTGAACTGGAAAGATGTCAGTAATGGTACTTGGCAAATAATTTATTCCTTCTGTGCTGCACTGTATATATGAGTCTGATGTGATATTTTCTGGTTTATCAAAGATGATTTTTCTCTCTCTATTCACATCTTTGGGGTCCTCAAAATGCATTTCACTTAAGCCTGTATTACTTAAACTTGTGGTCTTTAGGGTATCACGTGAAGTAGGAAGAATGTTTTTGAGAAGAGTCTCAGCCTCGGAAAAATGTTTCTTTTTGGGGGTATTCTTACTAATTATAAAGTTCTTCTGCTGAAAGATGGCAGAATCTACCTCACAGTCATCTAAGACTGAAGATGGTGTGTCAGGCTTATTCTTCTTCTCAGGGCTTGAGCACAGAGAAACCACAACTGTACCAAAATTCTCCTCCTTCTGGACAGCAAACACAACAGGAGGAGAGACATGAAAACAATCTGAACTCTGATGCTTGTTTTCAAGCTGCCACTTTTCAGGGTGCCTAATATTAGACTGTGCAGGAGACTTGGAACATTCTTTAGTTGTGTGATTGGAGGAAATGTTTCTGTATTTAGCTCTTTTTCTACTTCTTTTAGGATGAGTTATATTTATTAATATATTCTGTTTCTTACTCATGTATTTAACTTTAATTCCTTTTCCTACAATGCTGACTTTCAGTGCGGGGCTCTCAGTTCTGGCAATTTTTCCTTCAGATTTAGATGGTGCCTCAGGTTTTAGTTCTATTGATATATTCTTGAATTTAGAACAGCAGCTTCTAGAAGTGTAGCATCTCTGAAAGTATCTGACAGAATAATGCTGGTGACATTTCGAACGTCTCTTTTTTGTTGGAAACCGTATTCCTGTTTTACAGAAAAATCTATTCTTGATTTCTACTTGTACATTGATAGCCCCACATTTCAATTCTGTAATAATTTTGCCTTTTGCTGGTTTAAAGGCTTCTAATGTGTTTGGGAAATTCTGCAGTGTAATTTTTCCTGATAATGATTCTTCACAGTCATCAAACATGACCACTGGTAAGACTTTCTCTAGTTGATAAGAAATGCATGAAGGAGGACCATCATTTTCCTTCTCTCTAATTATTCTGCTGTCAGATGGAGGTTGTTTCTTATCTTTAGGGAGAAAAGGGGACTTCTGCTTTCTATTCATAGAAGCGGATATATGCACATCTCCATTTTCCTTAGATTTCCCTAATGTCCCAGTCTGATGAAGCAAAGCTTCCGAGGTGTCTCCTTTGACTTCCTTTTCAAGATCTTTTATATTTTTTTGGCATGCTTGATTAGCAGGCTGAGGTTCACCTAAAGAAGAAGCAAAAAAAAAAAAAAGAAAAAGTTTTCTGTGTCCATTTAGAGAGCAGATGTTCCAAATTCTAGGATGAAATTCAATGCATACCCTTTGTAAGTTTTTTGAGTAACATTTTTCATTCATTTCTAGTATGTCAAGGTATTTTCTATAAAAATTCATTTCTAATATCTCATTTTAAATCAATAATCTTAGAATGAAGAATATCACTTCATTGTTTTAGGAGGTAAGAATCTAATTAAGTCTCTAAAACAGAGACTTCTGAAACAGGTGAAATAAAAATTTCAGAGCAAATTATTTATGCAAATAAATTTTAAGAGACTTCTTGATAAAGAGCAAGTTGCCATGGTCAGGTATTTGGCCCAAGAACTGCCACCTTGTGACTTTTACTCCTCTGCTTTATAATGTTAGAATATTTTGCTTGAGAAATTTGTGAACCTGACCATGAGGTACTAGATCTTGTGTAAAAAACAGTGGACAAAATACGAAGATTTCAAATTATGTTTTAAACAACATCTGAAAGAGAATATTTTGAAAGGAAAAGAAAGAAGAATGAGCAACAAATAAATAATGATGTCATGGAAATCTATCAACCAGGGGTCCACAAGGATACTTTTAATAAGTTGATTAAGCTAAAAATTGGAAAAGTATTACTTACAATTATTTAAAATATCCTTAATTTAAATATGATTTTTATATAACATATTTTTAATAAAAATACTTACATAAATACTTATATAAAGAGTAAATAAATAAATTCTCTTCAATCAGAAAAAGGAAAACATCCTATCAAAATTTAGCTAGAGGTGGCATGGAAGTAAGTGGTGCAGAAAAATAATTGCTGTTTCAGAACCAAATAAAGAATCATACGTTTAGGAATTATTACTTTCCAATTGAGGAGAGATATGCAGACTTCTGATTTGACCTATAGGTTCTCAAGCATACTGAAGTGCCTTGGAGCGTCTAACCATTCCCATTTGTCTCTCTTCTAGTCTGAGGGAATGGCTTTTCTTACAAGTCCTGAAACGGTTTCCAGTGGGCCTGGTGACAGTCTGAGAACTGTCATGTGGAAGTTGTGGGAGAAAAGACATGGAGACATGGCTCTCTAAAGCCCATTTACAGTGGTTTATAGACTGATAGCCTGCCTTCCAGAATTGTAGATTACAATTTATTCTTAAAATAACACCCTCTTGCCAAGAACAGTTCAGTTTACAGCCACTTTCAATTTTATAATTTTACAGCTTATAGCCTCCTTCAATGGACTATATACTACAATTTCTACAAGTAGGAAGATAGATTTGAGACAGTTACATAATAATACACTGATAACAGATTCTAAGAATAGGGGTTTTAATAGCCTTTGTTTGAATATGTAAATATTTATATTTAAGTTTTTATCACTTGTAATTCATATAATTATTAATGCAGAAGTATATACATAATGACAATTGACCAGATTTCTAAATCATTTTATAATATCTATATGCATTTATCTTCCTACTTTTATAGATATTCCTGTGACAAAGAACAAAATACATAAGCCAGGTAGTTCATTTTATATGTACTTATAAAACCAATGACTTGGACTTACATACTGTGGGATTCAAGATTTTCCATTTTTTATAGGCTTTTCTTCTTTTCTTCCTCATGTTGGGGAGCTGAGGATCTTCAGCTTTCACTGTCCTTTGAAAGCATCAAATTTGAAATTATTTTCCACTCAGAATATAGGTTTAGTAAAATTACTAACTCAACTCATTTGCCAACTGGATAGCATAATATCATTCTTTGAATCATTTTATTATCATAATTATATTCTCCTTTCCTGTTTAATTCCACCCCAACTACTTAGTACATTACTATATACTATGTGAACACTCTAACATATATTCTTTTCATATGTGTAGACATTTAGGATGCAAGTTATAAAGTCATATTCTGTTTAATTGATCATTTTTATATTCCAATTTTCTTAGCCTAATAGAAATATCTAATTTTTTTTGTGAAGTTGGCCTTAATTGAATATCATCAAATTTCTAGCCGTGCTAAATTAAGTGGGGTAGAGAGGTGGTTTGCCTTCATTACATTATCATCACATACACTATATGTAAATATTATAAGATTTAGTATATACTATATATTCTTTGTAGAAGGATCAACTGTTTGTAGAAGATCAAATTAATTCTTTACCTTTATTGTGAAATAAAGGATTATTTTCCCTGTTGATATCTTAAATAATAGAAAGTATTGGGGAGATATCTGGGGGAAGGCAGCCTGCTAACTAACCAGGTAAATACCTGCCTGTGCTTAGAGCTAAACCCATTTCAATTGCTTTACTTTTAGAGGATTAAACTGTCTGAAAAGATGCAAAGAGAAATAGCTTCCCACTGAAGCAGTTTGTTATGAGTGTATTTGGGAGGGCTGTGCCTTTGGACATCTCAGCTGAGAAGCTTATCTTTTATTTGTTTTACCTGTAACTCAAATTAAATGGGGCTGTTTTGTGGCCAGTTTTGGCAAAAATTTATTTAAATTCTTCTTAAATAATTTCTCTCCTCAAAATCCCTTACGTCATAGTATGTGTTGATTTCAAATCATTTTTCTTCCATAAAATCTCAAAGTTTCATAACTTTATGATAATTGATTTTCCTTAGGCTGCCTTTCTTATATAGAGCAATGAACACTCATTTGGTGTCTTCCAATTATCCTTTCTATTCTCTCCCCAATAGACACAATTAAGTTCCTATGGCTGACTAAGCAAGCAATAATCCTTTCTTCTTAGAAGGCCAATATGGGGTGGGGTTGGGGAGAGGATTACAAACACATAATTAAAATCTTTTTTTAACCCCTGTCTTACACATATTGGATTTTCTAATTTAAAAAAATGCTTCAAAAGCATTGACTAGGTTATTGATTATTTCTCTAGGATCCCATTAGTTTGAACAGCAAAATGTAGTCTGCTGCATTCTGTTTAGTGGAAGATCTGGGCTGTGGTCTGACTCTGCCACTTACTCAGCAGGTCATGTAATCTCCGTGAGGCCGAGTTTCCTTCACCCCTAAGTTGAAAATGATAACAAATTTCACCTTGCAGAGTTGTTTTGAAGAAACACAACTGAAAATATGTTATAAATGTTTCCAGTAAATGGCATCTATTATTCTTAACCTTGTATTCGAATATAAATACACAACTATTAGGATACACACATAATTAGAGTTGAACAGTGCCTGACATTGGGAGACGATCCATCACACCAGAGCTGTAAGTGAGTGCTTAGACAAAGCTGATCAAACCATAAACTCTTTTAGAGCTAGAAGATCTAGAAGTTTTCAAGATTATCTTACTAAGTTCTAATTTTATAGGAGAAAACATACCCAGAGAGTCCTTGCTTCCTGCATTGCAATAATAGTGGCAAATTCAGGACTAGAACCCAGGCTGTTAGGAATTTGGCAACTCTTTGAGCAACACACAGTATAGATGCCCTGAAATTATTTCTGATCTATAGAGCATATTTTATTTATTTAGTTTTAAAAAACATCTTTATTAGAGTATAATTGCTTTACAATGCTGTGTTAGTTTCTGCTTTATAACAAAGTGAATCAGCTATACATATACATATATCCCCATATCTCCTCCCTCTTGCATCTCCCTCCCACCCTCCCTATCCCACCCCTCTAGGTGGTCACACAGCACGGAACTGATCTCCCTGTGCTCTGCGGCTGCTTCCCACTAGCTATCTATTTTACATTTGGTAGTGTATATATGTCCATGCCACTCTCTCACTTCGTCCCAGCTTACCCTTCCCCTTCCCTGTGTCCTCAAGTCCATTCTTTACGTCTGCGTCTTTATTCCTGTCCTGCCCCAGGTTCTTCAGAACCTTTTTTTTTTAGATTCCATATATATATGTGTTAGCGTACTGTATTTGTTTTTCTCTTTCTGACTTACTTCACTCTGTATGACAGACTCTAGGTCCATCCACCTCACTACAAATAACTCAATTTCGTTTCTTTGTAATATTCCATTGTAATATTCCATTGTATATATATGTAGAGCACATATTATAATCAGTTTGCATTTTAGCTCCGAAATAATACAACTTTGTTTAAGGAAAGTGAAAAAACTGTTGGATATGTGCCTACTATCTAGCACAGTACCTGACACATAATGGGTACCTAATAAATATGCAAGAAGAAATGAATTAGATGGACAGCCCCAATCTGTATCTAATTATGTTTTTAATAATGTACCCTCCTTTATTTCTAAATGTATTCTTTCCTTTTACTCTGTATTAATTTGTTGATAGTTAATAAGGTTTCTATTATCTATATATTCTATTATATATATATGTGTGTGTGTATATAGTCCAGATTTAAAGTGTTTATAATATATATTATGAATATATATAAAATATATATTTTAAAAATCTGGACAATTGCAATAGCTTTCTAACTGATTTTCTTACTTCTGTATTTATGTTCTTTGAATTTACATAGTAGCCAGATTTTAAAATATATAAATTAAATCATGTCATCTCCCCTGTTTAATACACTCTAATGGCCTCTTATTGGACTTTGAAAAAATTCTAAGTACTTTAGTTTTTTTTACACATATGCATGAAGTATAATTTTATCCACAAGTAAAATATATCACCACTAGACCTTGATATTTACATTAAGGTATCCACTCCACTACAGATTTCCTGGATTTATATTTTTCATAAATGTTTATTTCTTCTGTGCAAAATTGGCAATAAAGCTCAGGAAAGTTACCATGATTGCTTTTATATATCAGCCAAACCCTATCATATTTGAGGCCTTTATATTGGGTTTTATAGATTTTTTTTTAAACTGAGCTTTGACTCATTACTATAATTCACAGAAGAATGAGGAAAAATGTAAACAGGAAATACAAACAATATCTTTCTACTGCAGAATTACAAAGTAACACCATTATTCTCAGAATATTGCTAGATGGTAAAGATTTTTTTAAAAGGTATTGTTAGAAAGTTTTACTGGTGCCACTTTTTGGACAAATTACTTAAAAATTCTCTATTGTGTTGCTAAAGCTGAAACGTTTTCCTTGTAACATTCAAAAGGAATGTTCTATTGCCAATAATAAGAGAACGATTCATAAAAAGGTATATAATGATAGGTATTAAAATTCTAGAAGGAGACTATGAAATAAATTCAGAAGGTTAAATGCTTAACTTCCAGTGTAGCATACTATCAAGTCCTCTTTTTAATGCCCATTGGCTCCCGTTTCCTGTAGAATTTGAAAGAAATCTTAGTGTATTTCGTATAACTTCATTTTCTTGGTTTTAACACAAAGCCTATGTTCTCTGTACGAAAAGTTTAAAGGAAATTTATATATGTAAAACAAATTATGAAAAGTTCAAGTTAAAATATTTAAAGAAAAAAAGTTTTTAAATTTCCATTTACGTTTGAAAGTATGTTGAAAGTACGCAAACTTGTCTTCTACTGTCATTTCTGATTTTGAATAGCCTGAATTTTAAACTTTATTCTTTTGTCCTTAAATTTTTAAAAATTATGTATGAGCATAAGAAGAGTTATACTGGAAAGCAGCTGTTTCAGTAATGCCCATATATCAATTCAGACTTGCCCTCAACTTCTATGGGTCTGTAAGAATGAAACTTTACAAACTTGGTTGCTGGGCAGTTATTCTTAATAAATAATGTAAGTTTCCTAGTATCCTGAAACTAAACAGCTTTAGTTAAAATCATTTAAGGGTGTGTCTCAGTGCTATTACTGAGTAATAGTTGCTCTTCACACATTTACTTCCTTCTCACTGCCAAAAGCATTGATGAGTAAATGTATTCATATCTATATTTATATATATTAATATGGATAAAATATTAGAACCTATTAGGTTAAATTTTTTAAATAGAAACATCCAAATCTCACATCCAATGAAACCGACTTTTCCTTTCCCCAAGCACCATACATTGAGTAGGTTGTTGAAGCTCTATCTGCAAAAGAGACTCTTGGTGATCATTGGAGCATAAAGCTGTTAAGGTCTTGAATTCAGAAGAATAGATATTAAAAAACCTCAATATTAAAATAATTATCTTTAAACATAAGTTTGTTGGAATGCCATCACCCTATTTGACCCATAATTGATCAAACATAACTTAGTGGATGAGGGTAATCCTTGGAGAACGAGAAGCTTACTCTATACAAGTTAAATCAGAATCTCTGCAGAAATGAACTGCAGATAGAAAAGAGCATTCATTGTCAAGTGTGTAATTTATTATTGTTATTGTTATTATTATTATTAATGTTTTAAAAACTGGGTAAAGAAAAATTTATATTAGTGAACCAAAAGGAAATTAAGCTCAGTATTTAATAAAGGTTGCTACATTAAGTAATGGCAGTAAAGGAAAGGAAGGATGAACTAAAAATGAAAATCCCTTACACTTTCAAAAGTGTCTACCCTTTGACTGAGGTTAAGTAGGTGTGAGATCATCTTCTCAACTTCCTTGTTTCTCCCTAGAGGAAACGGAGAGATGCAGTGAATTGCCCAAGGAAACATAGTGTTGAGATGCTGCTTCTCTTCTTTTTCACCAGGGCAAGACTCTGAAAGTGAAGAATTTTTTTTACTTGAGATTTTTGAAAGATTTTTATTGCCGTACTATGTTAAATGCAGAGGCTCTTCTTGACATGCTTCAGGAACTCTCTCCTCCCTCTCTCACTTCCTTACAGAATGATTCTGGCAAAAGGAGATGGATTACAAGTGGGAAAACTTAGTGTACTTCCCACAGAGGTAGACTGAAGAATTTGGCACTCTGTGCTATGAGCTCAAGGTTCTGAGCTGGACTTAATGTAAAAATGTAAATATAATGTAAACTTCAAGGAGTTTATGGTTTAGCACAAGAATTCTCAAACTTAACAGTGCGGAAGAATCACTGAGCAACTTGCTAAAAATGTTGATTTGGGGCCTCTTTAGAGATTTGGATTCTGAGGTGGGGCCTGGGAATATGCATTTTTAATAAGCACTCACCAAACCTCCTACCCCCTCACAAACACACCAAGTGATTCTGATTCAGAAACCCCACTGAAGCAGATACAATTGGATAGGTAGAATGGAACCTGATTCAGAAAATCTTTAACAACCTTAAGATTTTAAACTAAGGCAGTCCTGAGGAAGCTTGCAATGAATTCAGTTTCATTTCATTTCACCTCATTTTCCTCCTTTCCCAATTGGTACACACTAAGACTTAATTTTTAATTTCTTTTGTTTTGGTTTAAGCGCAGGTTCTTTTTCTTTCTTTCTATATCAGCAAGCTTCTAGGAAGAAAACTCCTTGAGAGATCACTTTTTAATTTTTCTCAGCCCAGTGTAAAGAGTCTCTGCCCAAATTGTGCCCTAGATCAATCCTAGGTGTTAACTCCCCAATATCCTTCTTTCATCTTGTGCTAACCATGACTTGTGATAAAAATCTAGCAAGTCAGCTTAGCAGGCCAGGGCTACCAGTGTAAGAAGATACCATGTTGTGCTTTTACTTACTTGTCTCCCCTGTGTTCACATTTGGTTTCTCAGAGTCAAAGGTTTCCATATTTTGGGTTTGACTTTGCTTGTAAGAACTGAAATGATTGGCAAGTACATGGGGGATTATGGTAAAGTGGAAGTATTCAGAAGGAGGGTACTTGGCAGGGTGAATGAGGCACCTAAACCTTGATTTTCCTATTTATGAGGGTGCACCCAGAAGTTCATCTTTCTCAGAGCTCAGTATTTGTAGGGCATGGTTCTTCATGAAGCACCACTAGTGAGAATATCTTCCTAGGACTGAACCAGACCCCTGGCTGCTCCATATTTAACCTGACTTGAGCCAACAGAGCTTCAGAGGAAATTTACTTTTGGGCCCAGCAAAGGTAGATAAAACACCCCAGTGTAGACAGCCTTAGATTACCCCAGTCTCCTGAGGAATCACTAGAGATGTGGGCCAAAATGTAGGCTCCACAAGAGCAGTGATCTTATCCATCTTATACTTTAATGTGCTCCTATTCCATATGTGTGGAAAAACATCATAGTTAGTAAATCTTGTTGGATGAATGAATGAGTACAACTTGCTCTACTGTTTCCCAACTTCAGTAATTTGTGTATTACCTTTATGATTTTTACTACTGCCATGACATTTGTGCTGTTATTTGCTTAATAATTTTTGATTCACTAAATTTTTAATTTTAGCTTCATGTAAGACAACAATATATGTGAAATTCTGGGTTGTAACTAATACACATTAAAACAAAAACAAATAACCAATAAAAAGAAAATATTTTCATCTTGTACCACCTGAAGCCATTTTGCATATCAGCAATGGTATGTGTCTCTCACTTTAGACGGTGTAGTCATATTCTGTGTGCTCTTATCATGACAATATTAAACTAGAAATCCCTGGAAGTTATTTTGCTTTTCTTCATTTCCTCTTTGGCTTTGGAATGACTATTAGAGTGCAAGTTTAGCTAATCCCACATGCAGAGTGATGCATGAATTAAATACCACTGCACAAAGAGGAATCATCCTATTCAACTACAATTAGAACCCTACCTACTCTAAATTTTTTTTCAATTGCTAGATCTGGGAAATCTGTAATTATGGTTTTCTCCTACTCTGACCTTGACCAGCACAGGGACTTTTCAGAATCTATCTTAAGAATCTATCCATTTCCATATACTCAGTCCTATGTGACACTTCACATTATTCCTTTTTGGCTAATTATACTGTCTGCAACTAGACCAGAGGTGACAATTTCATTTCAACACTTACATATTTCAAACAATAAAAAGTTTACTAAACAGGTGTGTTTCCATTAAGATGAAGAAAAAGGAAAAATAAAGCACATATGTGCACTTAAATATGTCATTAGATACTTGGTAATAGTTAGCAAAAGAATAGGCACCAAAGGCTAATTGAATAAATCTCAGGGACTACTTTTTTTCTGCTGAAGACTTTCCCGCACCTATTAATTTAATGAAGAATGCCTCTGAGTTTTCTAAAGAGGAATGCTGTCTCCTTTTTCACTTATTGAAGTGGAGCCACACTACTTCAATAACTATGTTCCAAAAGAGCTATGCTTCTCTGAAGACTTAATAATTGCTGAATTACCAACTCTTGATGGGTTTAAGTGACACCCTCTTAATTTTGAAGCATTCATCCTTAAAACTCTGTTTGAAGTAGCGTTTGAATATACTGTGTCTTGGTCTCCATACAGAAACCTCAGTATGTAGTTCCTCCCAAACATGAAATCCCTGTGATTCTTTCAATGAGGGTTGTGTCTTACTCCTCAGGGGCAAGTCTCATCAAGTCTGTGACACTGGAGTTTTTGATTGCTCAAAGTAGAAAATGTGTAACATCTTCATTCCTTTCCAGCCTAGAACCAAGGAAAACCCATATATAACCACACTGTTAAATTCTAAAGAGTAAGAATAATTTCAAGTAAATATTTAAATTAAAAATGGCTGCAGGTTAATTCTACTTCAAGTCACTCAGAAGAAAATAATGAACAATGTTCTTCAAATGTTTCATTGGAAATGTTATTATCAGCTACTTATGAAGAGCCAACTTTTTATTTTTAGCAATATTTAGGGTACATTGGGCAATGGTAAACCTCATTATCGGTTTAGAATTTATAATTCAAGATAACTTGAATTACCTTGGAATTACTTGTGTTACCTCTAAAAAAATAATTTGATAAGAATATCACTCTAAATAAGATATAAGGACTTCAAAGAGGTTTTATTCAAAATATATAGAGGCTATACCTTCTCCAATAATTTTAGAATCAACATTTAAAAATATTTTCTATGCTCACTTTATTTATTCACTAAAGTAAATACATTTCTGTAGCTTAATCCAAACTAGTGCAAGTTTTTGAAAGCAGTAAAAAAGCATTTATTTTATATTATTTTATTTTTTATTTATTTTTTAAAATTTATTTATGTTATTTACTTATTTTGTCTGCACTGGGTCTTTGTTGCTGTGCGCGGGCTTTCTCTAGTTGTGGCGAGCGGGGGCTACTCTTCGTTGTGGTGCACGGGCTTCTCGTTGCGGTGGCTTCTCTTGTTGCGGAGCACAGGCTCTAGGCGCGCGGGCTTCAGTAGTTGTGGCATGCACGCAGGCTCAGTAGTTGTGGCTCACGGGCTCTAGAGCACAGGCTCAGTAGTTGTGGCGCCTGGGCCTTGCTGCTCCGTGGCATGTGGGATCTTCCCTGACCAGGGCTTGAACCCGTGTCCCCTGCACTGGCAGGCGGATTCTTAACCACTGCGCCACCAGGGAAGTCCCTATTTTTTTAAATTAATTAATTTATTTTTGGCTGCATTGGGTCTTCGTTGCTGTGTGCGGACTTTCTCTAGTTGTGGCGAGCAGGAGCTACTCTTCGTTGCGGTGCGCGGGCTTCTCATTACGGTGGCTTCTCTTGTTGCAGAGCACAGGCTCTGGTCCCGCGAGCTTCAGTAGTTGTGGCTCGTGGCCTCTAGAGTGCAGGCTCGGTAGTTGTGGCGCACGGGCTTAGTTGCTCCTTCCCGGACCAGGGCTCTAACCCGTGTCCCCGGTATTGGCAGGCGGATTCTCAACCACTGCGCCACCAGGGAAGTCCCACGGCATTTATTTAAAATGTTCTATGCTTGATATTTTTTTGCTGACCTTCCTTTTACATAGTTTGATCTACTGACTAAGCTGTAGTTTTGTCCACTGTCATTAAAATGTGTTTAAATTGCAGTCTGGCCAATGATGAAGGAATGAGAAATTATGTTTAGAATTAACCTGCCAAGTTAATTTAATCACTTTATGATTGGGTTCATATTGGGCAGATAATCAGTGCTAACATTCCATCCCATCTCTCAAATTCACTGAGGTCTGGGCAGTCTCATGAGGTAAGAGTAACATATCAGTGCATTTTGTGTAGTAAGTTTTTATCTTCACAAGTCTGGTCACATTCAGAATTTTTATTCTGCTTTTTGCAAAAATAATCAGTAACAGTCTATGAAAGAGGCATCATAGGTGATGAGACAGTTGAGAATTTGACCCATCACAGTTAAAATTCCTGGTGTGTCATTTTAATGACTTATTTGAAAACTTGGTTATTGGATGATTTTCCCCCTGAAGAGAAGACACCAAGACTATTCTATGAACATCCTGACTGTAATTTTATCACATGGTTACTACAGATTTCTTTGAAAAGTTAAATGGCTTCACATAACATTTAAGAAAAAACATGAATTGCTAGCAACTCAGGGAATCCAGTATCTTTTTTTAAAAAGTAGACAACAGAGATTTATTTTTTAGTTTACTTTCCAAATAAATAGTTTTAGGATACTTAGTCAACATTATGGTAATCTGACACTAGAATGAAAGAACTAATGTTTAAATTCTGGGAGAAGAAAAAGAGATGAAAAACTAATACTTAAATTCTGAGTGAGAGTAAGGAAGGTAAGAAGGACTGGCTGAATTCTTGATCCACAGAGGAATCTTTGATTGTAAATATACATTGCCATCAAAATCTTGGAACATATTATTTAAAGATCAACTGACAGTGAAGTTGCAAATACATTATTTTGCAAAGTTTGATTTGGGATTATTTACACAAAAGATATCAGCCAGAATATTTTGCCTATGAAATTGGTCAAAATCTAAGAGTAGATGCAGTTGTTGTTACAGAACAAATTTTAATCCTTAATGTCTCCTTTCTTGAGATCAGATCACAATGTTTTGGGTAATTAATATATTTTAAAACAATTAAATAAACATTTATACAATAGAAAATTTAAGTATAAAATTAAGAAAAATTCTTCTAACCAAACCAGAAGAGAAAATCATTTTGGTGATTAGTAAATTTAATGCTGTAGATGAAACAAAGCAGAATATAGGAATTCAAAACAAGGACTGCTACTTTGAAGTGAAACTGACCCTCAGTGAATTCAGAATGAATTTCAATTATGTTTAGCAGCCTAGCTTCTCAATTACATTTTCCTTGCTTTCCAAATGTACAATTTATCTCAAATAACCAAACTAGGATATGGATGGTGGCTATTCAAATGTGCATATGATGTCTTTTTTAGCATAAATCAAAGAGGCTTAAGCATACTGACTATTTAGAATTTTTTTGGGGGGGGCGGGTGTATCCATCCTATTTGGTAACAAAGCAAGTTACAAACAGCTGTTAGATTTTTTATGACTGGAAAGAAATATGTTGTTAAATTATCTTCATATATAACATTCAAATAATTTTCCCTTTGCTTTTATCCTTTGCTAAGCAACTAATTTAGGATAGCAAGAATTAACACAGGGAATATTTCATTCAAAATGGCAAAAAAAAAAAAAAAAAGTAAAAAGTACAAGGAACATATAATCAGCTCACCTGGGTAAAGCCTTCATAAGTTCTTCAGCTCTAAAGAAGACATGGATAAAATGCAAATATGTATTTTGAAAGGCAAGCAAATGAAGTAAAGGTTTGAGTACCTTGTCCTGTTCTACTTGGGATTTATCGGGTTTTCTAAATCCAAAATCTGATTAGCATACTTAATCTTATGCAGTGTCAGGAATGAGCTACCATCCTTTAATCATTCTATTATTATCTGTCTTAACCATTCCTAACAGTCTGCTTATTTTCAGATACACTTTTAGTGAACAGTGCTGCACTGTGTGCTTTTGTGGCTTAAGTGCTTGGATGGGGCATACAAGAAACACAGCTATGATGTTCACGTGGTGCAAATGAAGTGGAAGAAACCCAGACAAAAATGAAAACTTAAATGCTCTAGTTGGGCTCTTTACATGGATGGGATTAATTATAAAGTCATTCATTTATCTTTGTATGGTAGATTCAGGGGCAGAAGCAGTATGGTGTACGGTATGGTAGAGGTTGTAGACTTTGATTAAGAAGATTTAAATGTGAGTCCCATTTTCATATCCTATGTTGACCTTGGGGAAGTCATCTGACTTCTCCTAGACTCATTTGTAAAACCGTACTCTTTTGTAAAACTGGGATAAATAATACAGGCCCTGATTTAGAATTTTTGAAGTCCTATGAATATATCAATGAAAACATAGTTTAGAATCTTTAAATAAATGAAACATTTCTATTTAAACTAGTAGCACATGGTATTGATCATAATTATTCAGGTGATCCTTAATGAATGTTATTAATGCCTAATAAAAATTTAGAATGTTTGTCTTGTGGCTCTTTGCAAGAATATCAATTATGGTACATAAGGGGCTGGAAGAAAGGGAAGTGATGAGAGTTGAAACTGCAGAGGTAAATTGCTCTGCTAAGAAAATAAGACTTTATCCTTTGTCCAAAAAGGAGTCTTTTTTCAAGAATTTTAAGTGAGGAAAGACTAGAAAAGATTGCCCCTTAAGATTTCCTTTGGCTATAGTGTGAAGAGTAGATTGGGAATAAAATCTGAAGGAGGAAGAGAAGAAAAAGGGATAGGGTTTGGAGATTGTTTGGCTGTGGGGTAGGGTAGGGTGAGAGATAAATTAGACAAATTAAGCATAACAATACCCAAAGTTCCATGCTGAGTAATTGCAAGACTATTAAAATAGGGATACAGAAGCAGGGATATGCTTGGAAGAAAAGATAATTTTATACATGTAGTATTTGGGAGGCTCTGAGATATCCAGGTAGGCATGTCTGATAGACAGTTGGAGATACAATTTGGGAACCAAGTAAGTAGTGAAGATCCTGCAGAAATGTGCAAAGTAACAAGAGTAGAAGACCCAACCTGAATTTGACCGAATTTTAAAGGATTGAAGGAAGAAACTAAGACTAGATGTGCTTTTGTCAATGCAGCATTATTAAGAAAATTCTGTAAGATAGCTATAGTAAGTGGAAAAATGAAAGGTTTGGAGTGAAATACTTGGATTCAAACTTGGGCTCTTCTACTTGGGCTCCTCTAATTATTCACAATGTGACTTTGAGAAATTTAATCCCTTTTAGCCAACTGTAAAATGGGGATAATGATATTAATATGCATTTCATAGGGTTAAGGATAAAATGAAATAATAATTGCTAATATTCTATATATAAAGTCCTGTGTAAACATTATTAGTATTATGAGAATAAGCTAACTAGAGTTGTTTTCTTAGGAACTTGTTGTAAATAGGGATCCATAGTTATTAGAAATACATTGGAAAGAACAGGCAAAAAATAACTTTTACAAAGTCCAGAAAACTTAATTTAAATTGAATTTATAATTTGTTAGTATTGGTGTTAGATATACTGAACAAGGAGAATCATGTGCCCTTTTCATGGTGTAAAACAAAACAAAGCATTTATGTGATAAATATATCATCATAATAGAATGAAAAAATATGCTTATTACTCATGAAGATGTGTAAAATGGCTGGGAAATAAAGAAAAAGGTCAGTATGACAAACTCAGTAATTTGTATAATATGAGTATTTTCCAAAAATAATCATTATTAGATAGCTCTACGGCCATGAAAACTTTGAGATTCACACAGATATGTCTGTATTTTCTCCTGTCATCCCAGAACACACGGAGTTCCTACTGGCTTCCCGCTCATGGCTAGATTCCCACTGAAGCCCTCACTATAACAATGCAGAGCAGATGATGGTCAGCACCAACACAGCCCCGGAGATTTGAATTTGCACACATTGCTGGGGCATCTTTTCTTTGGAGTTCCAAATCCTCCAAACTATTTGGCACTAGAGTATTCAAACTTGTTTCATAAACACAAGTAAACCCAGCAAAAAAGCAAAGTAACTCTTAGCAGCAAAGCTGTTGGATAAACGGCATTTTAAAACATTTTTACCCCCACTGATGGAGATGACTTCAGCTCACTGCTGTCTGAAAGCAGTAATAAATATTTATAAGGTACTTGTACTGAGGTGTTCAAAATATCACACTCCTCCAAACAGTACAGTTTTGGGCTAGAGTAAAATGGGCAGGATAAAAAGTAAACAAAAATAAACTTCAGACTAGATCACTTGTCCACTTACTCTGTTCTAAAATAGATATGAGTACCATTTTCAATTTCTACTGCTGGGTGAAACTTCCACATTACTAAAAATGAAACTACCTCACAAGTTAAGTGGTTAGAAGAATGTTCTTAATCCATCAGGGGTGAGACAAGGAATTGGTCTGGTATAGTTCCCAAGAGCCCAGGAATGGAAAGCCAGGATATTTTTTCATTCTTTATACTGCAGTTTGTCTCTTATCAGACTTCTAGTTAGGAAGAAAAATGTATCCATTAGGAAAAACTTAAGGTCTGTTTTAAAATTCCAAAGCCACCCCACTATTCTGTAGAGCATCATTATAATGGGAATTGTGAAAAGGAGAAATTATCTGTTGTCCAGTGTATGATGCTGTCTGCTTAGCAATAAAAGAAATGTATCCTTGAAGGAATAAAGGTAAGTTAAAAGTGCTACTTCCACCAATTAGTACAATTATATGTGGATATCCTTCAGTGAAAATAGTATTTGCCTGTTAGCCCAATCAACATTACCAAGTGTTTATTTTACAGTTGAAAAGATTTTCCCATATAAAAGAATTCAGGCTGCTGATTACCCATTTTTCTCATGCCATCTTATTACTCAAATAACTTTCCTTTTGACCATTTCTACTTTGGGCAAATAAATGGAATTATTTGAAAAATCTATTGTATATAACGATAAACTGCACACCCCCTTTCAGAAGCTGTTTTGAATTCTAACTAAGTGTCCTGGGGAGAAAAAGGACAAGGTATAGCGTAGGAAAAAAAATCATTTTCAGTACTAAGTTTATTTTCACAAGCAAGTCCTTTCCAGTTCTCTCCTGACCGATGAGATTCTTTTTGAAGATGCAGGCTCTTGGCAACAGTATTATTCCTGTCTCCTCAAAATACACCACGTCTCTGTGCCTCTCCTCCATCCCTGTGGTGTCAGAGCTCCCAAGCATTTGGCCCCCTTATCAAGCACCCCTCTCATCTGCACTGAAGTCAACATCTTCTGCCTTCCCTTTCTAACCCCTTTGCAAGTGCTTCTGGTTTGCCTCAAGACCCAGATCTTTTACATTTGTAGACAGACATTCCTAATTTTGCACTTTGGATTACTTTGTCCTAGACATTTTTCTGCTAAGAGAAAATTGGCCCTTTTAAGTGCAGCACATAAATTTTACTCATCACCCATCACTCCCAGTTCACGAGCTCGCACGTGCGTGCACACACACACACACACACACACTCAGAACCTAGTAACTGGTTCTCACCCCTAATAAAATTTGCATTGTAGACATTTTATTGTAAATAATTAATAGATTTGTTTTATAGAACAGTCTCACCTAGTATTTTGCTATATTCACATTAGTAACACAGTTCTAGGACTAGATGTCTACTGTTGTTTACGAGATTTAATCAAGTTTATTTGGCTTATTAACAAACATCTTTTCTCCTTCTATCTCATGGTCTCACCCTCTGTTGCTCCATTCTTTTCTGTCTTCATCTATGTCCCTAACCTTATCTTTGAAAAAGTTACTTAATCATTTTTCCAACAAAATGAAAAATTAAAAATGCAAAGACTGGTAATATTAGACAAGTAATAAAAATAGATGTTAGGCTAGATATATAACTTTAAATCTGAAGATAAAAAATTATTGAACTATATTATATATGTTTGTGTATATATTAAGTCTGTGTGTGTGTATATATATAAAACATATATGTGTGTGTATGTATGTACACAAATATATGTGACCCCAAACTATAAGATTAGAAAGATTAAAAAGATTTAAATAAAAAATTTAAGGCTTCCAAATATGGCAACTTTTAAATAGGTTTTTGTATTTTTTGTTTCCACATCCTTAATTCTAAACAGGAGGATGACTGAAATTTGGCTTTTTCCATTTTTCAGAAAACATTTATCAAAACATATTAAAAAACCACACATAACACACAAAGCAGAAAATAAACAAATAAATATTTTAATGTATTGTTACCTTCATTTTCACTAGAATACAATCATTGCACTTGAACCTCTAACATTTCTTGGCTATTCCTTCTATCTGCGAGTGGTTATCCACCTCTCAGAGGTTAGCAGTTTAATAATTATTAAAACAATAATTTACTTAGATGCTGATTTTCCCTGAGTACAGGATTAAATATCCAAAACTAAATTTATAATCACATTCTGTTGATACTTTATGTTTTACTTGGCTATCCTAACACTATGAAAACCTGGAATTTTATGATGTAATCTTAGAATCTGTAAGTATTAAAAGTACATTTGGTGTAAAACTGAACCTCGAGTCATTATACTTTGTAATAATCAAGGGACATCATTTTCTGTATACTTATGTAGTTCAATTTTTTTTTTTTAACTGTTGAATAATTACTTTATTTTTTTAACTTTTTTTATATAGGAGTATAGTTGATTAACAATGTTGTATAGTTTCAGGTGTACAGCAAAGTGATTCAGTTATACATATACATGTATCTATTTTTCAAATTCTTTTCCCATTTAGGTTGTTACATGATATTGAGCAGAGTTCCCTGTGCTATGCAGTAGGTCCCTGTGTCAAAGTACAAATTACATAGAAAATTCAGGTGCAAAGAAATTTAGCTATCACATGTTAATATACCATATGTCTAAGATTGTTCCTATCACAGGCTGTCTTTGAGCTATAAAAGATCAGACCTCGTTCAGTATAACCACCAGTTGTAGTTCAGAAACCTTTGAAGGGCATTAGACTATTTCCTTTCCGTTAATGGTTCCATATATCCAAGAAATGTGTATTAACTCTTCCCTAAAATTTCAATGTAAGGAACTTTCAGATTACCTATATCTGGGATAATGCTTCCTGAATTAAAACTAAGACTTTATATTCTTCATGCTAAATATTTTCTGGTATTTCAATACTTTAGTCTCAAAAGTGCACTCAGAAGATATTTAAATAATACAACCAAAAGATGAATATGGCGAAATTCTAGATCTAAATTGGAATGCCAAAAATTCTTCTATTTGCAGCAATCCTATTTACTGTCTGATATGTATGTTTTTCTGGTTTACATACCTAATGATCTGAACTTCAGTCATGTTTCTCCCAGAAGCCTTTCTGTTTTCCTCCTTAAGGCCTTTTGTCCATTCAGATCTTTTTTTTTTTTTAATTTTTGGCTGCGTTGGGTCTTCATTGTTGTGCATGGGCTTTCTCTAGTTGTGGCGAGCGGGGGCTACTCTGTTGCGCTGCGCAGGCTTCTCATTGTGGTGGCTTCTCTTGTTGCAGAGCATGGGCTCTAGGCACGTGGGCTTCAGTAGTTGTGGCATGTGGGCTCAATAGTTGTGGCTCGCGGGCTCTAGAGTGCAGGCTCAGTAGTTGTGGCGCACAGGCTTAGTTACTCCGCAGTCAAATTTTATTATGTATCTAAATGTCTTATGTAAGTCTTAATTTTGTCTAAAGTCCTGATATCAATATTTTCATCAATTACTAAGAAAATCATTGTTCATTAGTAAAATAAAGTTTTGTTTAAGAAAGGTATTATTTAAATGAATTTTAATACCTAAATTTTAATTAACAGGATTTGGTCAATTAAATTTATTCTTATCACCCCACATATGCTTTGAGTAATAGTTTTTACTTCCTATTAGAGGGAGAATCCTGCACTGGGTTATACAGTACAGACTGTTGTAATTAAGTTAATTATAATGATAATTAATTGTATTAACAATTGTAAGTGGTTGTAATTGTGTGACTTTCACCAATTAATTAATCGATTCACCTTTAATGGATAAATTAATTAAATTCACCTTTCAGGATTTCCTTTTCCTTACCTATAAAAAAAGGGCAGTGAACTACAAATATTGTCTTTAAGTTCTCTTCCAGTTCCAACATAGAATAGTAAAGAGCCAAATTATATAAATTTATACATTTATAAAGTACCTTTTAAAACAATTTCAAAACATCCTTATAAAATATGAGTTTTATGTTGCAAAATTGTGAAATGCTAGTTTACTTTCTCTAAAATCTTACTGATTCAGTTCTAAGATATGCTTATTAAATAAACGTTTCTTAGAATGTGTTGAAATAAGGCCAAAACCAAGATGTATTTGAGTTTAATAAACATTATTAGTAATGATTATATAATTTTCCCCTAATGAAGATACATTCCCTTATCACAAAATGACATAAGCCAGTGTTTTTATTAAATATGTAAATTTATCTGGGATTTTATTTAATATTTGACCTTGAAAAGAATTCCTTGCAGATATGTTTGATTTCACTGAAAAAGCAGAGACTCCTGATTTGTCTTAAGAACAACTTTGAGTAGAGCTAACAAATAGATATGTTAATTAATTTTATGTTTAAGAAGGGGGTCCCAGACACAATGGTATTCTCTCACTTAAGTTCTCCTTCCCTGAGGGCGTGGTATAGTGCTCACTAATAGAGTTGTTAAAATAGAAAATTCTTAACACTGATCAAAACAGACTAGTAGTAACACTGTTAACAGTGCCACTGTTAGAACAATGGAACCAGGAGAAAAAGTGGACTATAATGGGAAGATGAGCAAAAATCAGCTACTGACAACCAAAAGGACCTTCATGATAACGAAAGTATTAAAAATCAAGCTCAAAAT
Source organism: Balaenoptera physalus (assembly GCF_965194825.1). NCBI lineage: Eukaryota > Metazoa > Chordata > Mammalia > Artiodactyla > Balaenopteridae > Balaenoptera > Balaenoptera physalus. Next base: position 93,722,632 of record NC_138890.1, on the reverse strand, counting down.
TCATTAAAAATATTTTGTCTCATTTCTCAAAAAAGAACTTTAGTGAATGGTCTAATGCTTACAAGAGGTGCTGAAATTTAGGTTTATTTACATTTTCATAACATACTTCTTTACAACATTTCTCTTATTAGAAATACGGTTTTGTGAGATAAAACTGTGGAGCACAACTCCCCCCCCGCCCCCCCCCCCGAGAAAGTTCAGAGAACGCTGACTCAGATTTAACAAAATCTGAGGCGATGTTACAATTTTTAAAAATATGAATTTTAGCGTTAAGATGGAAGGTACATTTCGAAAATATTTCCAAAACCCAGTATGATATTTGTGTTGTGACGTTCTAAAGCGCATTAAACATTTCTAATCTCACTTCAGGAATAAATGGGATTAGAAATCAATTAGGGCGGGGTCGGAGGGCGGTGCGGCGCCGCGTGGGCGCGCACGCGCCTGAGCGCGCGCCCGTGCGCGGGCGGGACTCGGCGCTCGCACCGCCTTCCGCTTCGGACGCACGGTGGGTCCAGCTGGTGTACGTGCGGCAATAACACGTCGGCCCCGCTGCCAGCCATCGTGCCCGCCGTCCGGAAGGCCACCGCTGCGGTGATTTTCCTTCATGGACTGGGAGAGACAGGACCGGTTATGCCTGTAACATTAAATATGAACATGGCCATGCCTACTTAGTTTGACATTATTGGGCTTTCACCAGATTCAGAGGAAGATGAAACTGGAATTAAGCAGCAGAAAGTGTAAAATCTTTGATAGAGCAAGAGGTGAAGAATGGCATTCCTCCTAACAATTATTTTGGGAGGATTTTCTCAAGGAGGAGCTTTATCTCTGTACAGGGCACTGACCACACAGCAGAAGCTGGCCTGCGTCACCGCTCTCAGCTGCTGGCTGCCGCTGCGAGCTTCCTTTCCACAGGGTCCTATCAGTGGCGTGAATAGAGACATTTCAGTTCTTCAGTGCCATGGAGATTTGGATCCTTTAGTTCCCCTAGTGTTTGGTTCTCCACTGCTGAAAGGCTGAAAACCTTGCTAAATCCAGCCAATGTAACCTTCAGAACCTCTGGAGGCATGATGCACAGTTCATGTCAACAGGAAACGATGGATATCAAGCAGTTCATTGATAAACTCCTACCTCCCATTGATTGACGTCACTAAGAGGGCTTGTGGAGAAGTGCACACCAGCATCATCGTCGTAGAGTATAAACTTTTTCCTGTGCCCGATCTTGAAACCTGATGTTCGCGGTGTTAAAATGTTTTGCAGATACACACCAATGACACAGACTAAATGAATCTCATGGGAAATTTATGATCTGTTAAGTTTCTATGTATAATATGATCCAGAATATACTAGCATTAAAATAGGTGAAGCAGCTAGCTTATTTCTCCCAAATGTAATTCAGCAAAATAATAAAATACTGCAACCAGATTTTTTATTACATCACTTGAAAATTATTAGTATGCTTAATGAAAACTTATTCAGGTATAAATGAGCAGTTAAGACTCTGCTTATTAGACTCAGCATGCTTAATGCATGCTGTGACTTAAGACTCTGGACTTATTCCCAAATTAGTCACCATGCAATATCTGCATTTTTATATATGTGTTCATATGTGCTTAATGATTACAATACATAGTAAGAATGTGTTATTACATTATTCCTAATTATAGGGATAACGCTTCTAAGTGTCAGTAAAGAGTAATATTGCTGTCTTCAATTAATGGCCCTTTTATTTTGGGGACCATGTTTTTCTTTCCTGAATATAATTTCTATTTAATATTCTTTTTCCTCTCTAGAAATGAAATACGTTCTTTCTTCTTTATCCTTCGTAACAGACCAAATATTGCCTACTTGCCATAAACATCTGCTGTCACTACATGCTGTAAATTTGACATTCTGAATCACAGACATGATGGCATTGAAAATGTATTTATACTTGTAGAAAGAAACCAGACATCCCTTCAAAGTTTCTGCACTACTACTTAAACTGGACCTTTGTCTGCAGTTTAGGCCTGCAGAGTTACTAGACTCTTCAGTCCAGGTAACGAGAATAAATCTGTGGTTGTATTTTTCTGTAATTATCTGGAAGAATAATTAGGTCATATTCTAGTATGTTCTGTAATATTTAAGACTGATCTTACAAACTGTAATTTCTAAGATTATCTGCTCTAAGATGATTCTCCTCGTAGCATAGAGTTTTAGTTTACTTATTTTGCACATAGGTTTGAAACCGACTGCTGTAGGAAATGAACAATCCATTCAAAGAATCTGCTTTACTTTTATCTGCCAATGGACTTACTTGAAATTTTCACTGTAGTCAGAGAGGATCTTTTTAAGTTAGTTTTTGTGCAAACATAAAATGATTTTAAATAGATTTTTATGGTGTAGTCACCACCCAGGTTAATATGTAGCAAAAATGTACACTTGATATTTCTGAACCATTGTTAATTTTTCTGCTGTATCCCAACTGACTAGAACACCGTTAGGAATGCTTTATAAATGGGTGCTACTTGATGATGGAAACAATTTCGTATGGACAGTATAGGATGTTAATAATGAAGCCATATGTTTATGTCTGGATTTACAGTTTTTAAACAATCATTTATTAAGTCATTTTGCTTTTATCTTGAAGAATATAAACTGTTGTTTCACACATATCAGCAAGATCTAATTTATGGCAAGAAATATTCCGTTGAAATGTTGTGCTGTAATGTGGGAAAATGTAAATCTTTTTCACGGTTTCTATCAGTGTGAAATAAAATTTAATTCTGACTTTAAAAAAAAAAAAAGAAATCAATTAGACATAGTCAAAGTTTAGTTATTTGATTTAGAGATTGGGGTTCATTCCAATCCAGTGTTTGATTAGTTGATGTGCAATAGCTCGGCTTGGTGGCACAAAGAATGCCTGCTGCTTCCCTTTGGTCAGAACATCCACAACCTAAAATACACCACAATAAAATGTATTAGGATTTTAAAACTGTCATACTTAAATACTATTTCTATGCTTATACAATTCAACTAAAATGTAATGACTTTTACAGTGAATAACAACAGGAGAAAGTAATAACATCCATATTCAACATGCAAAATTTAGTACACTATTTTTAGTTGCTTCATTGAGTCAGTGATTCAATTTTTAAAATATTCCAGAAAGACATTTTTCCTGATGAAAGTAAGGTTATGAAAAAGTATATGCTACACATTTATTTTCAAAGTGAAAATCAACTTTTGGAAAAAATTCCCTTTTATCCTTTTATAAAATTCTGAAAAAAAAATCTAATTTCTACTTTTTTTGAGGTTGAGCATAAAATAAAATTAATTTTGTGTAAGCAAAGTCACCAAGGATTTCAGGTCTTCACTACTGTAGAGTATCCATCTGTTTTCTATACAAAGACATTGGGTTATACAAAACACAGACAAGTAATTTATCTTTCATTGTATTACTTAAGGATGAGTTTTAAAAAGTTCTGTGAGTGTATCTTTGTTACACAGTTTCGTCAGTCTTGTCAAGTACATTTAAAATGAACAAGAACTTTTCAAAACTTATATGCATTTTTACTGATATTTTTTGAGTTACTTGCTTTAATGCTACAAACTAAAATATGTTTAATAATAATATTCCTGCTTCTCATCTCTGAAATAATGTTCACCCATTTTAAGGCCACTGAAAGGTATCATTACTCTCAAGGAACGGCATGTGAAATGAGAAAATGGCACAGAATCATCATTACTAGAAGAATCTCACAGAATGAGTTAACAGTGGACACATCAATTACATTGTAATCCATGAATGATGAGGGGGCCATAGCCATTCATTCAACTTGTTGAAAACATGTATCCTTGCTACATGCCCAAACCAATACAGTCAGAGAATCAATAGAAGGAAATTAAATTGAACTTCACCTGTTCTCTAGTGAACCAGCGGGCATCCTCTATTTCATTCTTGTCAACTTTAATTTCTGTAGACACTGCCACAGCTAAGCAACCAATCATTAAGGAGGAGGGCATAGGCCATGGTTGACAAGAGACATACTGAACATGGCCAACTCTGACTCCACTCTCTTCTTCTACTTCTCTCCGAACAGCATCTTCTATTGTCTCCCCTAATCAAATGGGGCAAAAGAACAAGCAGCTGATTAACATACCCTGGACATTTTGTGCTCCAAATAGTTCAAACATTTGGAAAACACTTTGGACAGAAAGTCCAAAGAATTCAAAGAATCAGAAAGCAGAAGCCTAAAATGAGATTGGAATTCAAGAAACATTATTTCTTAAAGTATATGACTACCTACAGAATCAAAATGCCAAAAAACTTTTCATTTCTTAAAGGTCTAAATTTGTTATATTTTAAAAATTATAACATTTACGACTATCCAGCACCTACTTACTGTTGGCTAAACACTATGCAAACACTTTATATATTATCTTGTTTATGTATCTAACCTCTTCCTCACTAAAATCTCGAAACATTTTTTTCTTATGTTGTCAAACAATTATTGCAGATAACTCTTTTCCAAAGAGTTAAAAACTAAAATTTTAAAAACAGCATACAATGAAACTCATTATTTTTCTCTTACCAAATGATTATTTTTCTCTATATAATTGTTGACCCAGCTATAATAAAGTAATGCCTATAAATGTAATTTATATTTCTGATTTGTTGAAACTGAGAATTAGAATAAAGGGAATAGTTTCTAAGTTAAATTTATCTGAAAGTTTATAACTATTTTGCTATTTAAATACAGCTTTCTATTTCAAATAGATTGGTAAATTTCCTATATTAAAATTAATTTATATTCATAAAAATAGTGAAAAGATAACTCATAGACTAGCATAAGATATTTGTAAGACCAAACTAAATAAAGATTAGCATACAATACATATTTAAAAATCCCTAAAATCAATAAGAAAAAAAGATCAACAACCAAAACAAAAATAGGCAAAGAATATAAAAATGTAAAATTCAGGGAAAAAGAAACTGGATGCCTAATACATATCTGAAAAAGATGCTCCATCAGCAGGGAAATAAAAATTAAAACGACAATGACACACCATTTCATAACCATCAGAATGGCAAATAAAAATCTTGATATTCCTAACTTGGTGAAGATGAGGAATAATAGACATTTCATGTACTTCCAGAGGGAGTGTAAGTTGGTAGGAACACTTCAGAAAACAACTTGGCAATATGTGGAAAAGATTAAGATGCTCATATTCTATGAGCTAGCAATTCTACTCTCAGATATACACCCTATGGAGGCTTGTACCACTCCTTACAAATGTGTACAAGGAGTGGTTCAAGAATATTCACTGCAGTGTTGTTTGTAATAGTAAAAGCTTTGAAATAAACTAAATGTCCAACAGCAGAATGGATAAATGAATTGCAGAATATTCATAAATGGAAGGCTACACAGCAGTTAAAAAAAAATGACCTAGAGCTACTTAGAGGCAGCACAGAAATTAACAGCATGGACTCAGAGCCAAACTGCCCAGGCTTGAATCCCCGCCCTGTCACTTACTAGCTGTTTGATCCTGGGCAAGTTATTCAGCCCCTGTGCCTTAGTGCCCCATCTGTAAAACTGCTGAAATACCACCTACTTTATAAGCTTGTATGAGGATCACATGATTTAATACAAACAAAGCCTCCGGGAAAGTGTGGCACTACATATGTTTAGTACTATTATTATCTATCAATGTAGATTAATATTGGAAGTTGAGATTAAACGTGTTAATTAGATATATTAATTCATTTATTCCATAAATATTTACTGAACTCCTATAACATATCAGGCATATGCTCTAAGGGTTTAGGATAGAGCAATAAATAAACCAAAGTCCTTGCCTTTATGGAACTTACATTCTGGTACTAGCAAATAATAAACAAATAAATAGGTAGATAAATACATACATATATACCATGTTAGGTGCTGATGAGTGCTGTAGGGAAAAACCAGACTGGATGACAGGGATTGTAAATGCAGGGTATAGGGCTAACTAATGTATTTAGGGCTATCAGGGAAGGCCTCTCTGAAACGGTGACAATTGAGCCTAGTACAGAAGGAAGTGAGGTGTGAATCATGCAGATACCTTGGGTAAGGGCAATATATGAAAGATATATGAAAGAGCAAATAATGAATTTTTAAAACACAAAACTATTCCACTGGTAAAAATAAAAATTATATCATCTAAAATACACAGAAAATATTTTAAAATATCCCAGTTTTATAACATGATAATTTATCAAAGATTATTTCTCAAATGCCGTCCAAACTTTTCATTTAGAAATTATAAGTTAAATGAAAATTACTATAAAAATTATTAAGAAAAGGCTTACCAGGTTCAATAAATCCAGCAAGGCAGGTAAACATGCCTGGAGGAAATCTTTTCTGCCTGCCTAAAAGACATTTGGTCCCATCTGGATGAATAACTTGCATGATTACTACTGGATCTGTTTTAAAAAAAAAAAAAAAAAATCAGATGTATGAATGACAGGAAAAAATAATTTAGACTCATTGTGTAAAGTCACTGTCTAGTAGGATAATAAAAACATGTATCTCCTGTAAGAACAAGACTTTTGTCTAGTTACAAGAGACTATTTCTTTCTGCCGGGAGACAGAGTATTTCAGGAAAATTGCATAGAATATTGTCAGTAAGCTAAAGAAAGATCATTTTTGTCTTCTTTCTCATCTTAATAGCAACATTCATTGTGTATTTATGGTATGCTAGGCTTATTTTTATTTTTTAATTAGAAAGAAGTTTGAGTAGGTAATACATGGCATGGAAAAAATTCAAATTTTACCATAGCAAATGTAGTGCATTTCCCTATTCTTTCCATTGCGGTCCTTAACAAAATGTTTTTAAAAGCTAATGTGGCTCTATGATTGAGTTTAATCCATTAAAAAAAATTATTTTAAATAATAGTTCATCTCTCCAGAAGTCACTAATTCAGTAAATTCGCCTCACTAGATCACAACTGAGAACCGGTAATCAAATGTAAAAGGCTCCTGAGCAGCAAACACATATGTCACTAAGCCATGCACTTTACTCCCAGGAGACCTCCTCAGGTGTTGCTGAGTCTATCCTTTTTTCACACAACTTTAAAGCGCTGGGTTATCAGATTTCTAAATCTACAGCCAACTCAAAGCACCAATTAGGAGAGAAAGTACAGGCAGACACCAGCAGTAATGAGAAGCTAGCTCCAGGCTCTACCGCTTTGGTGATGCCATAAGCAGGTACTTGACTATTAGGGCTTTTTTTTCCTCTACACTAAGTGGACCCAGATGGTGGGTTTTTGAAATCATGTATCTCAACACATCAAATTCATGCTGATTAACCCAGGGTTAAGAAGGGTAGTAAAAGTCATCAAAGTACGTAATACTTTAATACTTATAGTCTTAATAGTTAAACTAAACATGCTTTCAATAAAAAGGTAAGCCCCTCAGCAACTCAAAATCTTGTCTTTCCAGAATGCCTTATTCCCTAAGATTTCCAGATGGCTGAGGTTTCACTGTAAAAGAAAAGGCTTACCAACTCTTGGGTATGATGTATTGTGAACACCATGGAGGCTAGGACAGTCTTCTTTTAAGCATACTCTTTTATAGCCACCTTCTTCAATTTTAGTTGCACTTCCACAGGTTGGGCAGAACTTATATCGACTGTGCCAGGCGAGGACAGATCTTGCTTGAGCTACAACCCCTACGAGAGAAGCAAAAGAAGTTTTACTTCTGTGACAAACTGTAAACAAATTAATATAGAAGTAAAATGTTCTTAGGTCATAATAAAGATGTACACTGTATTTTCTGAATAGCTGTGTGATCAAGGGTTTTATTATTCCTATTTTTATGATCTGTATCTTTCTTTTAAAGTAAAAGATTTAATTCTACAGATGACAAATGAAAATTAGATTTACCTTTAATTTGGACTAATAAAATATTGTCTCTCATATAACTCTCATATAAGATAGATATACTGGGACTTCCCTGGTGGCTCAGTTGTTAAGAATCCGCCTGCCAATGCAGGGGACATGGGTTCGATCCCTGGTCCAGGAAGATCCCACATGCCGCAGAGCAACTAAGCCTGTGCACCACAACTACTAAGCCTGCGCTCTAGAGCCCGCAAGCCACAACTACTGAGCCCGCATGCCACAACTACTGCAACTCGCGCACCTAGAGCCCATGCTCTGCAACAAGAAAAGCCACTGCAGTAAGAATCACGTGCACCGCAATGAACAGTAGCCCCCGCTTGCCGCAACTAGAGAAAGCCCGAGCGCTGCAACGAAGACCCAATGCAGCCAAAAATAAGTAAATAAAATAAATAAATTTATTTTAAAAAAAAGATAGATGTACTAACATCTGTATACACTGTATTAGTTTCGGCATTTACTATAGGTGATTTGTAAATTTTGGATATGCATGACTCTATAGTGTATAGTGACTTTACAAATAGTGACTTTATAATAGTGACTTTTATAAAAATACACTACAAAGACAGTTCTTAACTTAGATTTGGGCCATAAAGACAATATTACTAGGAAACTGTAGGAACCCATCTCTACTTTCCTTGGGACTAAGACAATACTGGTCTGCGTCACTGTGGAACATATTCTGTTTACAACTAGAAACTACATAGAATAATTTTTAAAAATATTGTGTTTACAACTTTTGTGATTAACTTTGTTTATGACAAAAATGCCTAATAGAATAAATCTTAGAATATGTACACTTTGTCTACAGCCTTTACCCTGATACTTCAAAAAAGAAATAATGTGGCCTGACCAAAAATACTAGAATTGGGGCAATAAGAGTAGAAATGCTACATTCCAAATGCCTGACAAAACCTCTCTCTCCTAAAATAGATTATTCGGTCTAAGGATTTTGGAAAAAACAAAATAATCAGAAACAGCAATAACAACATTTTAAACTAGGAAAAATGAAACTAATAAACCATAAATAAAAACAAATGTAACAATGAAATTCAGTGAACCATAGACCACATTAAATACCTGCCTGCTCTGTTACTGTGTATTATGTAATTTATCTCAAGGTATCGCCATTATTTCAGTATCATCACAATACCAAAAGCTAACATTTATTGAGTACTTACTATGTGTCAAGCACCTGGCAAAGATCTTTACATACATTATCTTATTTAATGTTTAGAGCAACACTATAATGTAGGTACTATTATTATCCTCATTTTTGGGAGGAGGAAACTGAGGCAGACAGAGGTTAAGTATCTATGTAAGGTTACACAGCAGCTGAGTAAAACAGCCTCAGTTTCCTTGCTAGTTTTTTTTTTTAAAGATCCTTTTGATCTTAAAATTATATATAAAGCTTCAAAGAAAGGATATTTTCTTTTTAAAAGTGTTGTGTTTTTTCCACAGATGTGGGGAATAAAACGTACCACCCCAGATTTTGGGATGAGTGCTAAGAAGTCTCTGGAAGAGCCTACCAGATCGCCTAAGAGAATGTGGACATTGAGAAGTGACCCCTTCCTCACCTCCCATTAACTCTTCAGTCTACTGTAATATACTTTCTATTCCACTGACACTCCTCTCGTCAAATTCATCAACAGCTTCATATTATCAAACCAAAGATTCTTTAAAAAAAAAATCTTTGTCATCTTACTCAAATTCTCAGCAGCATTCAATATATTTGACTACTAACGCCAAGAAATACTTTGCTCTCTTGGTTTCCATGAGCACATTCTCCTGTTTTCTTCTTACCTTATGTCCGCACTGTCAACATCATCTTTGATGGCTCCTCTCCTTCTATCTGACCTCTAAATTTAGGGGGATTCAGGTTCTTTTTTTTGCTTGCTCTCAACTCTCTAAGCAATCTCAGAAATTTCCTGGGATTTAAATACCACCTTTGTGTTGATGACTGCCATACAGGTATATTCCAGTTCCTCTCCTTAGTTCCAGATTCTATTTCCCTTCTCTGAAAGTTAACATGCCCAAAGCGAAAATCTTGATTTACTTCAAGTCTGTCCTGCTTCCCTCGCTCTACCCATCATTCCATATTATTTTATCAAGAAAGAGTATTACTATCTATCAAATTACTAAAGTCTCAAACTTAGCAGTCATTCTTGATCTTCTTTCATTATTATATACCCCATACTCACTCCATTAGCAAGTACTGCTGATTTGCTCTCCAAAACATATCTTGAATGTACCACTATTCCACCATCTCCCCTATTATCATCTTAACAACTCAGACGTAGTCTAGGTTACCAGCATCTCCTTCTCACTTATAAGTCTCAACCTACTGTTCAAGCCCTATCAGTTCTACCTCCTGAATATCGCAAACTCCCCTTTTCTCTCTACTCCACTAATCCAAGCAACTGCAATCTCTTACCTGGGCTACTGTAATCTCCAGTCCCCTCTTAATAGGACTCCTGACTTCCACACTTAATTATCTACAGTTCATGATCTACAAAGCAGCCAGAGTGAGGTTTTTTTTTTTTTTTAAACCTAGGCCAGGTTATAACATTTAAATGGAATTTAGAATAAAATCCCTCATTCTTACCATGATATATATGACCCCACATGAACTGGCACAGCAAGCAACAGACAGCAAAGCAAAACAGTCAAGGTCTTTGCCATTATGCTCACTGTACAGCAGGCACTCAATAATCATTCACTAAAAAATCAAGTGAAACCAGTATGCATTAGGGTTAATTCTGGGGAAACTAAGCCTGGCTGATTAAAACTGCTGTAACCACCCAGGAGAGTAGTCCTCTATGGTGAGAACTTTAGGAAGTTTCTAATGAAGACAGCCTAATTTCATTGCTTCCTGGAAAGAGTGTGCTTCCTAGAAATTGTGGATACATGCAATTTCAATCCAGTACCAAAAATCAGATTATTACCAATACAAGTAAACAGTGTTCACTTCTTACCAGCTTCTTTTTCTTTCAATTGCAGAAGAGCTGGCATTGGAGGATGAAGAAAATAGCAATTTTCATGTCTTTGCTTAAATTCTTCAGCAGCAACAGGATCTATACCTAAAGCAAACCAGGCAACCAACGCATCTTTTTCTTGTGAGACTTCCCCAGCATAATTAAATAACTCTTTTTTCATTTCAAGTTCTACTCCAAGGAAAATCAAGGTGATCTTCTCAGGCTGAGCCAAATAATCCTTTATATCTGTGTAGTTCAGCTGACAAAGCCTGACTTCCGGCTGTTGGAAACTTTCTTTATTGCCACCTAGAGTAACCAAGGGATTTAAATCTGAGAAAAGGATATAAACCGTGGCTGGATGGCTTTCTTTTGCTAACAGCCAGTCAGAATTATTTCTTTTTTCACTTTTCCGGTCCAGTAGTGTCTTGCTAAAATAATTTTCACATTCTTCTATTTCACTGGTTAGGAACCAAGGCTTCTTCCCACCTTTAGCATTAGCTAGTAAGTTAGCTATATGCTTATAACCCCAAAATTCAGCAATATCCAGTGCAGTCTGCCTTGATTTATTGATAATGGATCTGTCGCACCTATGGATGGAAGCAAAAAATAAAATAGTAAAGAAACATTTTCTTCAGTATTTATTACAATAAAATATTTCCAGATGTACGTGATAGTCCCTCTATTTAATAATTGCATATATTTCTTTTTGTTTTAGCACATAATATACTAATGGAAAGGTAAAAGAAATAATCATAAATGATTAAAAGTTAGAGACAACAGATATTTAAAATTTCTGGAAGATTATTTATAAAATAAAAAAAGCAGGGCTTCCCTGGTGGCGCAGTGGTTAAGAATCCGCCTACCAAGGCAGGTGACACGGGTTCTAGCCCTGGTCCGGGAAGATCCCACATGCCGTGGAGCAGCTAAGCCTGTGCGCCACGACTACTGAGCCTGCGCTCTAGAGTCCGTGAGCCACAACTACTGAAGCCCGCATGCCTAGAGCCCGTACTCCGCAACAAGAGAAGCCACCGCAGTTAGAAGCCCGCGTACCGCAACAAAGAGCAGCTCCCGCTCGCTGCAACTAAAGAAAGCCTGCACGCAGCAATGAAGACCCAATGCAGCCAAAAATAAAATAAATAAATTAAAAAAAAAAAGCATACGTTTTATGTGCTATAATTAGATATTAAATTTTTACAAGGAGTTTTCTGTAGTCATAGTGGGTAGATTTACACATTCTATTTGGGAGAAAAAAATTAATTTAACTCAATTTCTTTGCTGTTAAGTATGAAGAGTTAATTTCCCAATTAAAAAAAGTTAAAAGTTTTTAATTAGAAATTATGCTATTATATAACAAGACTGTTCAATGAGTTATTTACAAGCCCAATGTTATAAATATGGCTGTAAGAAAAATTTAAAAGAAAATGCGTAATCCAGAAATTAAACCAGACACTCCTTCAGGTGGTACAGCCTAAAATGTTTACCCTTTCTCAAGTAGAAACTGGACAACATCTGGGTGCCCATTCCTTGCAGCATACATTAAAGCAGTCCAGCCATTTTCAGAAGTTTCATTGAGAAGAGATGGAGAATGACTGAGCATTACTGTTAACCTGGCAATATCTCCTTCTGCAGCTGAATAGTGAAATTGGGATATAATTTCTTGGTTTGGACTTCTTTTTACAGAAGACATTTCTTCCTTAAAATAGGAAAATAGGAAAAAAAACTCATTTGCAACTGCTTTCTTGTATCAATGATTGAACATTATCAGGGTGCTGATATAATTATAATAGTAGTTACGGTTTCTAAAACAATATACTCTTAAAAAGGTAACTGGTAATCAACTGTCATCACAGCATACATTTCAAAACTGTTATCAGTTGAGAATTTTAAATATAATTCAGCATGGGGGATGTATAAAATAATGTATAAAGAACTTTGGTGGAATACAGTTGAAGGGGGTGACATCATTGGGAGGGGGAATAAGGTAACAGACATTACAAAGAGGAAAGTGTATTTCAGGCAAACCAGAGGGACTTCAATATGGATCAGGGCATGAGGGGAGTTAAAGCAAGCAGACAGAAATAAAGACAGATGTTTTCAGCAGATGCCAAGTAGTATTCTTAGATTCTGTGGTACTAGAAACAGATCTGTCCTCTCAGGGAAATTATGATCCTATTCAAAAAGCTACGTTTCACATGAAAAAAATTTATTGCTTTACCTTGCATAGTTAATTCTGCTAATCCATCAGGGAAGGATTTTTGCTCATGGTGTGAGGTAGGGGTCATGATACATCTTATCCCAATAGATAATCCATTTGACTCAGCATCATTCTTGAATTCACTATCTTTGTCCCATTACATTGCAGTATTATCCTTGTCACAAATGAGACGACCATATATTTTGGATCTATTATTGGACACTGTTCTATTGGTCACTTTGTCTATCCTTGAATCACAGAAGCTTTTAAAACTATTAACTTTGTCTGCTTTGTTACTCTGTTATTTCAGTAAGAAAGAAAATAATTGTTCCATACCTTTTAATAAATGTTGCCTAATCGTGGACTGAATGTGGTAGGGCACAAACTGAGCTTTTGTGTGTGTGTGTGTGGAAATGGTTCATATTTCAGTTGTCTATAAACGTCTCAAAGTACTTTTTTTAAGGTATGATTTTTTTTTTTTCTATGAAATTCTATTAAGAAAAGATTTGGGATTCTAACTAGGTTTCTACCATTCTGAGCATAAGATATTGAGGCTGAAGAGAAATAAAGGTTATAATCCATAATTTTTGACAGCAGTTGTCTCTAGGGTTCTGACACTGCAATTTTGTTGATCAGTTGTGTAGTAGGAATAGCATGACAATATTAAAAGAAAAAAGTGGGCGTTGTGACTATTCACCTTACCTGTTTATATATTTCTGCTACCTATAAATAGGTCAAAACTACTCACAGGAATAGAAGCAAAATACTGAAATTCTTTATACAACTTAAAGTAGGAGTGACTTCTAGATTAGAAAACAATTTTTTATTTCTTTTGATTTACTCTAGAATTTACTTCACCATTCTCTTCATATTAAGATTCCTCAATGCTTTTAAAATATTATGAATAACGAAAGCTACAACTTTTCAGGACTTTATTTTGCACTGCTGTATACTGACTCATGTATGGTCCCCCTTTAAAGTTGCCTTTTCCTTAAAATCATATCATACAGGTTCTTCAGTTAGGTTTACTTCAGGCAATATTTAAGTCATGGTCACTTCCTTACCTTCTCCACAGCCCACTCACTGCAGGTTGACTGCAAAACTGGCCTCCAAAAATATAGTACCATTCACTACCCCCAGCGAATGCTTATGCATACAGTATTCTCAGGTAAAAAGAAGTGGAAAATGCACACTTTCTCCCTTAGCTTTCTCAGCAGAAAAGTCATCTAGAAATAGAACCATTACTCATTCCAGAAGAGCACACAAAGTCTAAAGTCCACCTCTACTGTTTGATTTACTTTTTCATTTCTCATTGTCAGGTTCTCCTGAAGGTAAGGATTTGAAGGCAGGATGAGGTGATTCAGTTAGCTAAATGCTGCCCTTGCTGTCCAAGAACACGGACTATCCTGAGAAGTCATTTTAAAGAATCTTGAGTTTAAAGAGTCTTAGATTTAGTCAAACCAACATCCACTTTTACGGATGTGTACCCCGGTGCCCCTGACTGGTCCAAGGTCACATGGCTCAAGAGACAGGGCAGACCTCAAATACAGCTTTGTCACTTAAGTCACAGGGCAGACCTCAAATACAGCTTTGTCACTTAAGTCACCGACCATTACTTCTTGGGCGTTCAAGAGGGCCATCTAACCGACCAAGCGCCACCCATTGCACGGTCTCTCCAGTGTCTCCAAACAGTCAAATACCTTGAGAGTTTATTCCCTTGGCAGTACTGTGAGGTTACTTTTATTTAAAAACGTGAAAGCACACATGAAGCAGCACTTCCTTTTCCCCACCTCAAAGACTGCGCTGGATCGGCTGAGTCCCCAGCCCCGTCCCCGGCGCCCGGGCTGCAAGTCCAAGCGCGAGGCTGCGCCACACCACCCAGCAGGGCAGGGCCCGACAGCGCGCAGACCCGAGAGCACAGAGAACTGGTTACCAGCTCCAGAAGCGGCACTGGGCCGACTAACTCGCCGCTGCTGCTACTAACCCACAGGTGACCAGGATAGAAGAAAGCAGGTTGTAGTCGAAGAACCAGGAAATCCCCACGCTCGCTCTTCCCGGCGCCGGATGGAGCCTCTCAAACTTCCGGCGAAGGGCCGGTGTCCTCGCACGGCTTTATGGGAGATGTAGTTTGAAGGTCACGGACTGAGAGATTCGAGAAGGCCCGGGGCTTGGCGCGTAGAGGCTTTGGGGAGCTGGGGCAGGAGGTCCCAGCTGAGAGGACCGGCTTCCTAACGGTGAGTGAAGGGCTGTTTGGTTTGGTTTGGTTTTTTTCCCGGTGAGACCGAGATGTGTAGAGCGATGAAAAATTGTAGGTCTGTGGAAAAGGTTTTAAGTTCTCCAGAATTTCACATCTAGCCCCCACAAGCTTCTCTCGGATACAGTTCAGTGCGTTGGAGTGTTCAAAGCATTCTTTCTTGTTAGATAAACCTGGAATTATTGGTTGGACCAAGTCGTTCCAGTATATGACCTTAAACAGGTTATTGGCCTCGAACCTCAATCACCTCATATGAGAAATGGGACCATGTGTTGAGGCCTACCTCATTCAGTAGTCCTCTAAAAAGTTTATGTCAATCGTCCACAACACCTCCTTGGGTTGTTGTGAAGTTTAAATAGAATAACATATGTACACACAACGCAATTATTATTGTTACTGTTATTTTTTATTTAATTTCCCGTGTTTTCGTACTCGCAAAACCTACACGAGTTAAGTGAGTTCGAAATTACAAAGCTCGGCGTTGTTAGTCGTCTAACTCCCAGATCAGGTATTTTTCCTTTACTAAATTGCCCCCTTGGCATTCAGTAACAGTTAAGGAGTCTCAAGGTTGACCATTGCTTCCTACCCCGATTTTAGGCATTGGAAGTTCTTTCTTTTCTCAGTGAAGTTTTTACATGCTCGCCGACATTGTACTTCCATAACTACTTTTTTCTAACTTTGTTCTATGTTTCTTTCTGTGAGTAGTTGGCTTCAGTCTTTAATGATTTCAGTAATGAGGCAGGAGGTCAGAAATACTTTCAGTTAACTCACTTGAAATACCCAATCTCTGTATTCAAACATATCTTAAATAAGTTGGTTGACGAACGCACCTATATAAATCAGCTAAACAATGATTAATATATAGCCCTCTTCCCAGTCCTTTGGATTCTTTTGAAGTAAATTCCAGACATCATATTATTTTATTGATAAGTATATAAGATTAAGCTTTCTGGATTATGAATATATATCTAAAATATAAAAGGGCTTTTAAAAAGAACATAACTGCAATATGATTAGTACACTTAAAATTTTAACAGTACTGTAATATCATAAAAGAGACATTCAATGTCAAATTTAATTGTCTTAAATTTTATTCCATATTTTACAATTGATTTACTGAAATCAAGACCTAACAGAGTCTCCACATTACTTTTGATGTATTTCAATCTATAGGTTCCCGTTTAATTTTTTTATTGCAATCTATTTGTTAAAAAATAATGATCCTGTAGAATTTCGCCCATTCTGAATTTTGCAAATTGTATGGATACCTATGATGTCCTTTTTCCTGTCTTTTTTTAAACTGGTAGTTAAATCTACAGGATTATTCAGATTGAGGGTTTTTTGTTTTTCCCCTGAAAAGACTGCATAGGTGTTACTGTTTACTTCTTATTGCATTACTTTAAGAGACATATGCTATCTGGTTATCTTTGTGTCATGTTATGGTTGGTTATTGGGTTCAGATGTTGTCAACCTGATAAAGTTTTATGATAAACAGCATAAATTCTCCTTCGCCTTTTTAGCTAATAGTTTTAGCAGCCATTGATGATTGCTATGTCCATGATTTCATTAGGAGGTGCAAAATGGCAATATTCTTATTTGATCATTAATTCTACCTTTACTAACAGAAATTCTTTTATAATAAAGAACTTTACATTTTTAAGTATTTGTACAGTTTTTATAGGAAGAGTAAGATAAATGTGTGATTTTTCTCCTTTATTTCCTAGTTTTCAGCATGAGTTAGTTCCCTTGTCATCTTCAGGTTTTTAAGTATATTTATGAACTCATGGATGTTAAAAATTTTAATATATTTCTATAATATTTATTACTTTAATGCTCAAATTGTTTCTTCTTTGGCCAGTGGGAACTCCCTCAAGTGGGCTCCTGAATTCTTTTGACCAGGCCACTGTAGTGTTTGATAGTTTACTTCCTTTCTGGCATAACAAAATGTTTTAGACTGATTTTGTAAATATTCTGCACATCCCTGGATTCAGCCCTTTCTCCAAGGAGCATTGGTTCCTTTTAGTAAGAAATGGTATTTAGATACCACAGCCTTTGTACTTGGGGTGCTCATTGCTAATGGGGTACTAAATACTTCTCTGCATGTAATCCTCTTTTAGGGAAGTTGAATAGATACAGATCCTATCCAGTAGGAGTTTATATTCCAGGGGCAGTAATGCTACCAACATAGATATTAATGCCATAATGTTTTCATTTTATTACTTTCCCATTTAGAAACTTAAAGGTTCCTCAGTACCTAGGATAAAAAGTTGAAATTCTTTAGCTTAGCACTAGGTACCTTCCTTAATATGGACCCAGTATATATTTTTAGCTATATTTTCCCAAGAATATTCTGTATAAATTGTCCCTCTGATCCTGCCAAACTGGCTTATAACTGACCTAGGATACGTCTTATTCTTCCTTTCCTCAATACTTTTGCTCAGGCCACTTTTCCTAACTTAAATGTTTTCCCTTAACTAAATCCAACCCATTTCTCAAAGCCCATCTCAAGTCCCTCTTCTCTTTGTTCTTCTAGATCATTCCTGACCATATGATTATCAGTTTACTACCAGCATTCCCTTTCTCTTGCCACTTCAGTGTATGCTAGCCTTTCTTCCAGCTGCCAGCAACGGTATTATTATTATTTTTTGGCCTGAGGGCCTTTTCTTGTCACCAAAGCCCACTTTGTCTTCCTGCTCAGTAGATCAGCAATGCCAGATAAGTAATACTGCCTGGGAGCAGCCCTAAGCTGATGACTGACGTGAGTGAGTATATATATTCCTCAGCCTTTCTCACTCTTTCACTGCACTGGCTGCGCTGTTCTAGACTGGCTACCAGATTCCCCCAGTGGGATTAGGTTCGTTTTATCTACAGTGGACACTTGATTAATAACCAACCCTTTATTGGTTCTAGACTGGCTACCAGATTCCCCCAGTGGGATTAGATTCTTTTTATCTACAGTGGACACTTGATTAATAACCAACCCTTTATTGCTCGCTTTCCCTTCCCTGTCTCACTTCCTCCCTCCCTTACTATTGTTTCCTCCTAGTTAATCAATTGCATGTGAATCCTTGTCTCAGGATTTGATTCTGGGCAAAACTAAACTAAGACAAGGATTTTTCCTTCTTTGAATTCATAACCTCTATTATATAGTAGTTAGCTTCCTCTGCATAACTTGAGAGAATGATTGACCATCATTAAATAAACAAATCACTATTACCACTCATCCTGGAACACATTCTTTTTTGTTTTGTATATTAGAGTCAGTGTTATTGCAAATCAATGCATGGAATTTGGATTGATTGCCTTTGAGTCAAATAGTTTGGAGTTCAAATTTGAAATCACTGTTTTCTCTCTGCTCATCCATTGCATCAATTTCCAAAATGGTTTATCCCTCCCTATTACCAGACCTCTAAGACCTCATGGACCCTTTGTTGCACTTTTTAGTTTTAGCTGCTTTTAGCTGCTTAAACTTTTTAGTTTAGTTTTGGTACCCTGCTAGTGAATGTTGTGTGTAATACATAGACTATTTCTTTTTTTTTTTTTTTTTTTTTTTAATTTTTTTTTTTTAATGATATTCTTGTCTGCTTACATTCTTTTTATGTATGTATGTACGTATGTATGTATGTATGGTTGTGTTGGGTCTTCGTTTCTGTGCGAGGGCTTTCCCTAGTTGTGGCAAGCGGGGGCCACTCCTCATCGCGGTGCGTGGGCCTCTCACCATCGCGGCCTCTCGCTGCCGCGCACAGGCTCCAGACGCGCAGGCTCAGCAACTGTGGCTCACGGGCCGAGCTGCTCCGCGGCATGTGGGATCTTCCCAGACCAGGGCTCGAACCCGAGTCCTCTGCATTGGAAGGCAGACTCTCAACCACTGCACCACCAGGGAAGCCCCATAGACTATTTCTTAAGACAGAAATATGCCAGCCGTTTCCTGCAAATTTAGTGAAAATCTGTCTAGTCAATTTTCCTTCAACTAGATAGAAACTTTATTTTATGGACAACATATAAATAAATGTTTATGTAGGTAATTTTACTTGGTGATTAATCTTATATTACCTGCAGATATGTCTCATTCTTGCCACATATTGCTTTTAAATTTTTGTATTAATACTTCATATATTTTTGCCTTTTTCTCTAATAGATTTTATTTTTTAAGTGAAAAGAGTCTGATTTTTAAAATATTTTCTACAGTGATAGCTGCTTTTCTTTCACGTATAAGGCCACTTAATAAAAGTTGGTGGTTGATAATGAGATATGCTGGGAACTGTGCTTTTAACTCTACACAATTTAGAGGTGAATTCAAAAAAAGTGAAGGTACCTTGAACTCTACATAAGGTCTTTGATATAAAATAATGTCACATGTAATTACAGATAGGGATCTAATTTACATACATCATACACATATTCTACATTCTTGAATACACCAAGTTTGCTCTGGACTTTGGGATAGCTGGTCCCTCTTTTAAAAATACTCCTCTCTTAGATTTTCTAATTGTAGGCTCCTTTTTGCTATTCATGGGTTGTTCAAATGTCACCTTTGTAGAGGGCTTCCCTGATGACCTAGTTTACAGTAGCTCTCCCACTGATATTTTCTTGTTTCTGGTATTCTTGTTTTTGATATTTCTTGTTTCTGTTCTTTATTTATTGTTTGTCCCTCTAAGAATGTAAACTACTACATGAGAAGGTCCTCATTTATCTCATTTACTTCTGTTTTCCCAGGACCTGTAATTTTGATTGGCATATAGGAAACACTCAGTTAATATTTGTTGATGTTAAATAAATGGTTGCTCTCTTATTAAGTCAAATGTATTTTTGATGTTGCTACCATACCTTGGAAATTAGAACTTCTCAAATGGCATGCATCTGACTTTCTGTGGTTATGTTTGTGTGTTTATGGAATTTAGTCAGGAAAATAATATCTGGTTGTTCCTTACAAGGAGCTCATTGCCTAATGAAGTAAAACAGATGATAAACTATTATATATTCTATGATAAAGTGAAGACAAAGTAGAGAGCACCTTATGGGTACCCAATCTACACTTACATGGCAGGGTTAGAAAAGGTACACTGGAGACCTAAAGTTCTTACCCATGTCTTATTCTTCTCTTCTTCCAGATCTTCTGGGAAGAGGACATGGCCCGTGTTCCTTAAAGCTAGTCATGGCCTTGTGATTAGTTATAGCCAATGCACTGTGGATAGAAGTGGTGCTCTTCTGGGCCAAAGTAGTTACGAAACGGTACATTGTGCTCCAGATCTTTTTTACCCTATTATGGTAATCTGGGTGTGGCATGTTAAGATGACCAAGTCACAAGGAGATAGGACTGGCATTTACCCTAGGGAGGGAGCTACTTTGGAGAGCTGCCAGACTTGCAGTGGACTTTGCATAAGTAAGAAATAAATTTTTGTGGTGTGAGCCTCTGAAATTTCAGGGTTAAGTTGCTACCTGGCTATAACAAGTCTATTCTGAGTAATACAGAAAACAGTGAGGAGGTAACCTCTGAACTGAGTTTTGAAGGGCCAGGAAATGAAAGAACAGAATCTGTATGTCAGGGATTCTTCCTTTCCTCCTTGCCTGGGTAGAACCTGAACTCTTAAAAGAGTAGGAGCAAACTTAGAGATAAAAGTTGGTTAGTAGTCCAGATTTTAAGGAAGTATTAGAGTCCACTAAGTGTCAGATATGTCAGAAAAACACACCATAAAATCCTGATATTCTAGGGCCTTGGTAGGCAGATTGTGGACAGCGCCCTGTCAGCAGTCCCCAACTTGTCCGATTTAAGGCCTGTTGTGTTCACTCTGCTTTTGCAAATGCATTTCTTCTTACTGAGAATGACAGCATGTAATAGCAGTTGACAGAGATGACCAAAATAAAACACTTTACCCTTTGTAATGTGTACATCGCAAAGAAATGCTTTTAATCTTTAAATGTGCTCATTTATGATTTTTATGGGTACCAAGTCACTCTTGTTGAGTTTAATGGTAATTTCATCTGTCTTAACGATTTTCAAAAACAATTTTCAGAGTTTTTCACTGTTAGAAGTATATGGAAATGACTATTTTTTACACAAACATCAATTTAGTTTATGTATTTTATAAAGAATTCTTAAACAGCAGTTTGTTCTTATTTACAAATGGTCTCTCCCTTTTTGCTGTATGAGTTGTGTTTTATGAAGCAACAACCATGATGTGAGAAAGAGTCTTGTCTGATCAGAGGCAGAATTAACATTACTTGAAAGAGCAGCCTTCTTTTCTGTGTACTCAAGTTAATTGATACAGTAATTTAATCATTGAGCCACTGCTCACATTTCATGTTTAAGTTACTTACACTTGATTTTATTTTATTTTTTTAGAATGTCTAGGCTGATGAGGATTTAAATGGATTTGTAG
Organism: Balaenoptera physalus; assembly: GCF_965194825.1. NCBI lineage: Eukaryota > Metazoa > Chordata > Mammalia > Artiodactyla > Balaenopteridae > Balaenoptera > Balaenoptera physalus. Next base: position 93,700,914 of record NC_138890.1, on the reverse strand, counting down.
CATTTAAAAATGTCCTCAAAACTGATTGCAGCATGACATTCATCAGATTCTGTATTCAGTTTTAGTTTAGCTATTTTGAAGCTATCAGATGAAAATAAATCTAAATTTAATATTCTGCAACAGATTTTTTCCATCATCATACTAAAGCCCAGAGGAACACAATATATTTTTTTCGTTTTAGTCTTCTATTTTTCCTTAGGATATTTTTGACCCCAGATACTTTTCCCTTTAAATTTGACTGAGTTGTGATCATGGCTCTGACCTCTAGCCTTGAAAGAAGAGGAGTTATGCCTCTAAGGAGCGATGCCTCAGGCACTTTGCAAATCGGCTGGCAGGGATTATTTCCCAGGCTGTGAAACGATGACCTTCTACGGAGAGTGAATGTCTGCAGTGCACGTAAATTCCTTCAGCCATGATTGAGAGCCTTAGGCTTGTTACCTGCTCTATGAATCAGAGTCCATTCTATCTTTATGGAAGATGGGTAATTTAGTGCTATATTTAAAGCCACGTGTTATGTGCTCACATGTCAGTTAATTTATTGCTGGAGGTGAATATATTCTTTTTTTTTTTGAGCCCCATATAGGGTTAGTTCAGAAGTAAATCTGGAGTTTTGGAATGAAAAACTGGGATAATTTTACTATGATTAGAGGGCACCTATCCCGTTATTGCTAAACAAAGTGCCCAGCAGTGCTCTGTCCGCTGTCTCTGTGTCTGATTTCAATCTCTCAAAGAGGATTTCTGTTGCCTCCTAAGCTATCATTACAACAATAATACAATGCTGATTGCTTCAATATTCTCGGAATACGTTAAAAAGAGGAATGAAATTTAAAATGATTAATGAATACTTTTTGAATCTGTGGGATGGCATTTTGTTTTTATTCTCTGAACTGAACTGTCAGCCTTAATCCAGTAAATTTCCAGAGTTTATACATTTTTAGGATAGAAAACTGATTTTCAATATTGGTAATTTTAACATTAATGCTTAACACATTAATGTTAAAAATACATTCTGGGGCTTCCCTGGTGGCGCAGTGGTTGAGAGTCTGCCTGCTAATGCAGGGGACGCGGGTTCGATCCCTGATCTGGGAAGATCCCACATGCCGCAGAGCAACTAGGCCCGTGAGCCACAACTGCTGAGCCTGAGCGTCTGGAGGCTGTGCTCCGCAACAAGAGAGGCCGTGATAGTAGGAGGCCCGCGCACCGCGATGAAGAGTGGCCCCCGCTTGCCGCAGCTGGAGGAAGCCTTCGCACAGAGGCGAGGACCCAACACAGCCAAAAATAAATAAATAAATAAATTTATTAAAAAAAAAAATACATTCTGTATTTTAAGTTCTTGTGAAAAATCCTTGAGAATCCACTTATTGCCACTATACAGTCTAACCAGTTCCAATATAAATATGACCAACAGAATTGTGGGAAAGCTACAGTAATTTAAGAGAGAAGCTATGCCACTGAAGGCCATGTGAAATACTTAGAAAGCAGGATAAGAAACTATTACAAAATGCCACTAGGGATAGCTCTTATAATATCCCATTTTTGTCCTAGTTAAAAAGTTATCTGCTATGGGTGAAAATATCTCCAATTTAAATCACAGGGAACTTTACTGGTGACAGGACCATCAATGAGATACATCTTAGGTAAGACCAGGCACTTTGATCTGAAATAAAATTTGAACATTAACTCATTCGTTCAAAAATAAGGAGTTCTTAAAATGTTGATGGAGAATAGTACTTAATGAAGATCAATTATGCAAAATGTAGCTAATTTTGTTAAATCCAACTTTAAACCCCCAATGGATAAAGCTTAACTTATTTAAGTTGTATCTCATCATTCATTCTCTTTTGCATGGTTTCTGGATTTCTTAGCAAACGAAATCTGTGATATATTTGGATGCAGATTTATTTAAAAGTCCCTGGCCTATGGAATCTGGTAAAGCTGAAAGGGAAAACGGAAACACAATACTATCTTTGTTCCATCACTATGGGATGGCATGGGATAATCAGATACTGATCTTAACATCTTAGTTTAATATAGGGCAGTATCTTTCACCCTCACCTTTGCCACCCCCTCCTTCCTCCCCTCTCTCCCATCTTCTGTAATCAAGATTTTAATTTAGCATACATGAGAAAAAACTGTAGTGAAATAACTAGGACAGTGATTATATTGCTTTTCAAATATTGGTCCTAGTCCTGAAATCAGAATATAATTTCATCTTTGAGTTTTAATGACCTCAAATAGGATAATAGTACATTATACCTTGATTTGTAAGCCTGCTTTTAGAAGAATGTATAAATTGTCTTTATGGAATTGTGTAGCACCAAAATGTAATGAATGATGTAAGTCAATCTGATTTATACTTTACAATCTTTTTTCTTGTAAGCAGCCTCTGCCTCCTCCTTGGTATTCCCACTGTGCCACCATCATTGTGTAAGATCTTCTCACTGGGATTACTACAGAGGCTTCACAACTACTTTTCTTGTCTCATATCTCTTCTTCTAATTTATCTCCTAGAATACAGCGAAAATAGTGATCTTTTAAATGCGGTTGTTCATTTGCTTAAAGTACTTTATTACTATGCATCACCTTCAGGACAATATAGATTATGAGGTTCTTTCTTTTTATTTAATTGCAATACCATCAATTACATTTTTTGGAGGACATATATCTAGAATATGTTTATAAATTATACACATGTACAAGGTTTAACATTCTAAAATATTGTATACAGTATATAATATGTACAGAAACAGAATTTTGGAAAAAGGAGGTGATAAGAATAATTGTAAAAGAAGTTCTCATTTTTTCTTCTTGTACTCTTGTATTTGTCTTGTGTACCCAACTTTGGAGAACTCCACTACTCCCTTACTTTCTACCTACCCTAGATCCATAAGTAAATAATTACAGGAGCTGTGGCATGTCACCTCCTTCTATTTCTTCTGTTAGAAACACCTGCCTCACTCTACCTCCTCACTCATACAGCCTGTTCTTGAGAAGTTACTACTTGATTTTCAGAACTAAGTTCATGTGTCACTATCTGATGGCAACCAAATTATATCCCCTTGTCTGGTTCCAGAGCACTCTGAATAAACCTTTTTCATAATATTCTAACATTCAGAAGATTAGGGGCTCCTTTGGGGAACAACTGTCTTGTCCATCTTTTCATCCTTAGAGGCAACCGTAATGTCTGGCACGTGTTATACCCGTAATGCCTGGCACGAAGTTAAATGAATTCATGAATGAACCAGGAAGGAAGGAAAGAAGAAAGGAACGAAGAGACAGAGAGAGAGAGAGAGAGGGCAGGAGGGAGGGAGGGAAGAATTAACAGGTGTGTTCGAGATAAAGCAATCTGTTACTGGTAAAAGGAGAATTTTAACCGATTTCTTCATTGTTTCCTGATGGTCATTGGTAAATATTTAGGGAAGGTAATTTTGCATTACTTAAGGTGAGAAATTCTGTTTATTATATTTAAATATTGCTATGTAAATGCTCTCACTTTTCTCTAGGTCCAAAATAGTCACCTGGTAACTTTTTTCTACTGAAAGCTTCGTTTTTATCCTTTAAAAAAAATGTCCTGTTTTATATAATGCCATAGGACTAGCTCAGGTATGTAAAATATTGAAGTGCTTAAAGCTCCTTTTGAAATGAGTGTGGGGATAGAGCGGATCATAGGAAACAGGTTATGGATAAGGATAATGTATTTTGATGATATTCAAATTCATTCAGCAAAGACCAAATAAGTCAGAGCAGATTTGCTGGTTCATCAGTTGTGCTTCTTCAGCATCCTTATTAGTAAACTGTAACACATTTTACAAAGACCCATCATTTCCTACAGGGCACAGCTCTAGGTTAAGCCTAAAAAGCAACTTTCATTATAGATGGTTCATTGAAAGCAGAGTGAAGCAGTTACAATATCTCTTTGAAGAGGTATATTGGCCAAAGACTATTTGGGATAGTGCGTTATACTGGATTAGTTATTTAATACTTTGACTATTATTGAAACTTGGAAATGTGTGTAGATGCCCTCTTGGGCTTATTGATATTGTTAGAAAAGCAACAGATATATTCTGGAAAAAGAAGGTATATGATCCTGAGCAGCCTTCTTGAAAGCTAAAATGTAGTAATTTCCCAGTTGGTGTATGTTTTATGAAGTTTACAGTACCAAGGAAAGTTGTTTTGAGTAATCATTTTTCTGTGACATATTGATAAAACCAAATTTCTATTCTGTTGATAACTTGTCTTTGAGCAAATTTAGATGTAAAAATATAGGGGTTCTTCTTTTATATTTAATCTGTCTGAATTTTCTCATTTGAAAAATTGGAATAAAATGCATAAGATCTTTTTCATAATGGACCAAGCATAAAAATTCTGTCTCATTTTAGGCAAATTAGTTCTTCTAAAGAGTCAAATAGTCTCCTTGGAAATGGTTGACTCTTTTCTCCTGAAAGTAATGGATTTTTGTCACCTTTCTCTGATATTGGGGACAGGGTTATGTTTTTAAATTCTTTAAATTTAAAGGCTCTGAGTTATTTGAATATGTCAAATCTGAGTTATTTAAATTAAACTGAATCTTATGATTCTTACTTGAAGGTTTCGAATATAATTTAAAATTTGGAAAAACAGTTTCTTGCAGCTAGTGAATGATTTCTCAAATCACGAGTTCAAATTTCTCTGTTTAAATGCCATATCTCCTTTATACAAGTAATAGCTTGCAAGAAATTGTCATTAGCATTCGAATCTCAATCTATGGTGTGTTTCTTTCACTGGTATTTACAGAGTTGGTATACATTTACACAGGTCATTCCATGGGACTTTTTCTTTTACATTGTCATCTTTACAGATTCATTCTCAAAAAGATACAATAAATGTATGCTATATATACAATTTGGGGTGTATTCTTGTGGACTACTGTGCTGTATCAAAGATCTGTTCTAGATGCAATAGCTATTATTTTTAGTGTTACAGCTACCATACATTTATTTGTTCTTGATCTTAACTTTTCCAGTTTACCTTTCCATTACCAAGGACACAATCTAGTTCACAGGTTAAAATTTCTCAGCCCCATTAATGAAACAAAAGTGGATTTTTCCAAGTTGATTCATTAGTAATGATGGAAGAAATAAATTGTAGCAATGGAAGTAATGGATTTAGATGAACACATTTATATTAGTTGATGAATCACATGATTTCTGCCAGTACAAAGCTTCAATAATTCAAGTGAATGGGATTATTTAAATGACATTCCTAATGTGTACTAATGAAATAATAGTTTATTATTTTCTTGGCACTACTACAGTTCATTTCTTTCCCAAATTCTTTTTACTTCACTTGTAAAAGTATGATAATACTTGGTTGAAGTGGAGGTTAATTTAATACTACCTGCCTAGGTTCAAAACCTGACTCTTTTACTTTGAGCTGTGACTTTGGGCCAGTTGCTTAATCTGTGCCTCAGTTACCTGATCTGAATAATGGATTGATTAATAGTAACTTCCTCATAAAATTGTTATAAGGATTAAATGAGTAAATGTGAAAAAGCTTAAGAAATATTGGCATATGTAACTTAAAACACATTGGAGTTATTCCTTAATCTCTTTTTTGTTAAGACATTACAGTATTTTTGTATTTGGAATGGAGAGTGTTTATCAAATGATCACCTAGAATAAAAAAGTGAATTGTATGAGAAACCTCTCTCATTAATACAGCTTATTGTGGTTAAATGGTGGGGTTAGTGGAGAAGTAGAAGGAGTCTCCAACACTACTTGATTCTTCAACAATTTAATCTTCATACTAAGGTTTATGGAAACTACATGTAACTATTCTGCTTCTTTTATTGTGACCATGTGGCCTTTCTTTTAGTTTAAGCAAAGAGTTACAGCATCATTTGGTTCCTACTCTATGCAGTTTGCATAGATTATTCTCCTTGTTTTTCTAAGCCTTTCTACTGGCTTAGAGGGGTTGAATGACTTCCCTAAGGTCACACAGCTAATCTTAGTGGCAGAATGTATAGAATTAGCTTCATATTTAATTTTATATTTATTTGATAACTATTTCCAGTTATCAAAACTATATTGAATAAGGTATACTTTTTTTCAGAAAAAGATACTTAAAGCAGAATTAATACCTGGATCATATAAGACTTAAGGTATTATAAAATGACCAATAAAATAAGAGTGGTATTAACAATGCTTTTGGTTTGTACTCTTTGGAAGAATCAGAATCCTTGGAATCAAGGTTTCATAATTATAGAAGGAGAATATAAAATTTTGTTAAAACTTTTTCTCAAATGATACATTGTTTTGAAAAGTCTTAGGATATTCACAGTTTTTAGTAAAGTATATATGCTAAAATTAGAATATCTCTGAAATATATTTTAAGAAGAAATATATCTTTTTGATAAAGCTGTTGGCAATTCTTAGAAACATGGATAAAGTAATAAATCTATTCTTTGGTAAGTATTATGTATAAAGAGCCTTAAAATCATCAACACTTTGATAGCTTGAAAACTAAAAGGACTTATTTTAAATACGATCTTTTAGCAATATTTAAATGAACTTCAGAATTAAATATTTACCTTCTTACCCATTGGCTTTATTTATAATGAGAATCTGTTTGAGACGTGCACCAGCAGCTTTTGCCAGGTTATATTGTGGTACCAATCAACTCCTAAATTTCAGTGGCTAGCAACAGTATAGGTTTATTTCTTGTTTGTGTTACATGTCTATTGCAGGTTGACATGTAGCACATCCTCACATTATTGTAATACAGCCTCACATTGTTGTTTTTTCCTGTTTGGTCAGAGAGAAAGGAAAGCTTGAAACTGCAAGATGGCATTCAAGTTTCTGCTTGGCAATGGCATAAGTTCCTTGGGCTTACTTTGGATTGGCCAAAGCAAGTTCCATGGCCAAGCCTGAGATTGTGGTGGCAGGAATTATATTTCTTACCTAAGTAGAGTCATAAGAGAGGGAACTTATAAGGAGGAGTGAATATTTTGAATAAATAATACAGTGGACCACAGGAAGCATTGTAATTCCTATGTGTGGACTCTGCTCAAGGTAAATATCAATATTACAGTTTGCTATAGAGAGTGCTTACCTCTAAAATTGTATTTCATGGGCAGCATCTACATCTTTCAGTTTTTAAAATTTTTGGCTGGGTTCTAATTTTTGTTGTTGTTGTATCAAAAATATCCAAGAATCTTCTGTATTAACGACTTGTTGGAGTCAAGGCTTTTGGCTTCAAGAAACAGAATCCCATAGCAAACTAGTGTGAGTTCAGTGGGGGAAGGGGGTTATATGGGTACAGGAGAGGTCACGGAACCTATAGGCAGGAAGCACTGCTGGGCTCATGTGGGACTAGAAAGCTGTCAGGCATTACTCCCTTTCTCTCTTTCTGTGTTTTCTTCCCCCCCCCCCTTTTAAAAATCTGCACTTGCCTTTTCTTATTTTCTCTTTGCACATGGGCATTTCTCTCTGCTTTTCCATGCATTTTGTACTCAATGGCAGCCTCATAGCTGTTAAATTTACATGTTGCCACGTTACAAAACATCAGAGACTGAACTATCCTTTCTGAATCCCACTTCTGAACTTCAAGAAGAGAAAAGCACTCTCCTATAGGCTATGACCGTCTAGGATCATGGATTTAAAAATTCTATGGATGAGGGAATTGAGTGGGGAAATTCAGAGAAAGAGAGTTCAACAGACAACCCAAAAGCTGTCTATTATGCAAATGTTAGATTTCTTGGTAAAAAATAAGCAACTTTAAATGAATTTTCTTTAGTTTTAATAATAAAATCCTCATGCATATGTTTTAAAGAAGTTCTCAGTTTTGGTTTTTTTAATGTTTAATAGGGAAAATGGAAGCACACTGATAAAGCTTTAAAGTAACAGTTTTGAAGCTGTTAAATTGTGAAAGAAAAAAGTATTGGGTATACTTATGTTTTACACACTTTGTTCCTGTTTTACCCAAGAGGCTGTGTTAGGTCACTGCTCCAGCTGTATGACTAGCCATCTCCCACAAGACCAAGGTTGCTCTAAATCATGTTTCTCTAGAATGAGGGAAAAAAAAGAAAGCCTCAATATTCTTTAAAAAAAAGTATCCGCCTTTCTCAGACTTTAAAATATGTATTAAATTTGTCTAATATAAGTTCAGTGTTCTCTTAAATTCCATGAAATTTAGCTGCACTGGTAAGGCAGATTAAGAATATCAATGCATTATATTTTTTTCTCCAACTTTTTATTTAGAAAGTTTGTAAACCTAAGAAAGGTAGAAAGGATAGAAAAATGATATCCCATATATCCTTCAACTGGATTCACCAATTTTTGCTTATATCTTTGTACATGTATGCTTATTTCTTCATTTATTAGACATATCTACTCAATTAAAAAATCACTTAATTCTTCCTGGAAAAACTTTAATACTTTCACATTTTTTGGTACTGCATCCCCTCTTTTTTGTCACATAATTAATGCTCTTGTAAAAAATATACTTCTGTCTGACAGATGATTACTAGACTTACCATGGTGATCAGTTTGTAGTGTATATAAATGTCGAATCACGATGTTGTACACCTGAAACTAACATTATATTGTATGACAAGTATACTTCAATAAAAAGATTTAAAAATATACCTCAATCAAATGTGACTAAAAAGGCTCAAGGGTCTTTTCAGTCATATACTATGTTCCTCTTTCATAGTAAGAGGCTTATTACAGTGTAGATATAACTTTATTGTCAGAAAAAACTTTATCGGTGGATTGCACACAAATTGTCCTTAAAATCTGTTTCGATGCTTGTTTTCCAGACCAATTTGTCCATGCTATTCTATTTATTTTTATTTCAATTTATATATGTTGGAAAATGATTTAGAGTCAACAGCAGGTGGCAGTACTAGCAAAGGTTGTGACTTTTTGGTATATGATCAGCTTGGAAAGGAATGTATCTTTCAAATCTACATGAGTAATACAGTTAGTAAGGAAACTTTAAATAGAGACTTAAATTTATTGCCAATTAATTTTATTTCAAGAATTATTTTAGGCATCAGTTAAAAATTGTAAGATGAATATGTTTAAAAAGAATGGTTTAGAAACTACATTTTGTTTTAATCGTGGGACCAAATAAGTCAGAAAATCTAGCTTATTTTTTCCTTGATTTTTTGCTTATAGAAACAAGAAAAAAAAACAAAACAAAATAGTTACAATAGAAAGATTAGGTAGTCTGAATCCTGTTAAAGTTTTCAGGAAAAATGTCACAGCAACATCACTTATTTCTGTTGAAGAAAAGGTAGTTATTTTGAAATTTTGTGGCAAACTTCAAGAAAGCTTTTTATAAAGCTAAAGTACTCTGGTTCAACAGGGTAACAAATTTTAGAAGGACCAAATTGCTTTGGGCATTTGTGGAAATAATTTATTTATTTTTAAATTATTTAATTAATTAATTTTTGGCTGCATTGGGTCTTCATTGCTGCGCTCAGGCTTTCTCTAGTTGCGGCGAGTGTGGGCTACTCTTCATTGTGGTGTGCAGTCTTCTCATTGCAGTGGCTTCTCTTGGTGCAGAGCACGGGCTCTAGGCGCCCGGGCTTCAGTATTTGAGGCATGTGGGCTCAGTAGTTGTGGCTTGTTGGTTCTAGAGCGCAGGCTCAGTAGTTGTGGCGCACGGGCTTAGTTGCTCCGCAGAATGTGGGATCTTCCCGGACCAGAGCTCGAACCCGTGTCCCCTCCTTTGGCAGGCAGATTCTTAACCACTGTGCCACCAGGGAAGTCCTGTGGAAATAATTTAAAATATCCTCTTTAGTTGTGGTTTTTTTCATAGACCATAATTTTGTTTCATTTCTCTTCTTTCATTTTAAAGAAAAGGAACCTGGAAAAGAAAATAATTTGTTTTCACTGAAGTATCCTGTTTGGTTTTTCACAGTTTTTGTGTTATAATACTAGAAACAAAGAAGACTTTTGAGGATGATATATCAAAAACTGTTTACTGTTTCTTGGATTTTAAAAGATCTGTAACATGTGTTTGAATAACTTACATGTTGCTTATTTAAACGTTCATGTCTTTATATGTACGTGTGTCATCTAGACATTAGCTAACAGCAATTTCGTTGATTTCTGTTAATCTAACTTAGTAAGAACTTAGAACACTTAAAATTAGAATAGAATTGAGAAATCATGTGGTTGAATGGAATCATTGCTCAGATGAAGAAACTGAGGCCCAAGAGAGATTCATTGAAGGAGGCTTAAGGGTATGCAAAGACTTTGTTACATTGGTTTTTGCTTCTTAGGCAGACTCCGGAATATGTCCTCCAGATTCCTGTAGTTTTTTTTTTTTTTGCAGGGGCGTGTGTGTGTGTGTGTGTGTGTGTGTGTGTGTGTGTGTGTGTGTATGAGAGAGAGAGATTCACTAGGTCCTATATTTTATTGTGAAGAAAATGATTTTAACAAATATTCTATTCCCTCCAAGAAGCACTTATTTTAGCCCCTTAATTAACTGAATAGTCGACTTCATGCCCCCATTTGCTTGATGTGTAATTAGATGAGTGTAATGTATAATTAGACGAGTGTAATTAGATGAGTCTTTCTGAAACTTAGTTTCAGTGCTTTTTGAGTTACACCCTGTATAGTGACAACTGTTATTATCACTGCATTTTAAGACAGGTAAGGAGAAAAAAAAAAAAACAAAATATTTAAGTTGCATTAAGATAAAGAGTAAGTCTTCAGGAGATTTGAGTAGGACAAAAAGACTCTTAAGCATAATCACTGGTTTCCCAAGGAGCAGCTTTTTCTATGAAAAAAAAAAAAGAACCAAACTTAAAATTTTTCTTCCAGCATTACATTAGAACTAGGAGATGAGATGGAAACATTCAAGACATTATATATGGGATAAATCATTTTGAAATGGAAACACATTGCCTGTTCTCAATAAAATATTAATGATTTATTGAAGTTATTAGTTAATTCAAACATAATTTTTTGTACTTTTGAAATTTCATTATGATTAAATTCTTAAGCATTACCCCTTTAAAAACTAGTATTTACATACAGTAGCTTTTCTTTTTTTAACATCTTTATTGGAGTATAATTGCTTTACAGTCTTGTGTTAATTCCTGCTGTATAACAAAGTGAATCAGCTATATGTATACATATATCCCCATATCCCCTCCCTCTTGCGTCTCCCTCCCGCCCTCCCTATCCCACCCCTCTAGGTGATCACAAAGCACCGAGCTGATCTCCCTGTGCTATGCGGCTGCTTCCCACTAGCTATCTGTTTTACATTTGGTAGTGTATATATGTCCATGCCACTCTCTCACTTCGTCCCAGCTTACGCTTCCCCCTCCCCGTGTCCTCAAGTCCATTCTCTATGTGTGTGTCTTTATTCCTGTTTTGCCCCTAGGTTCATCAGAACCTTTTTTTTTTTTTTTTTAAGATTCTATATATATGTGTTAGCATACGGTATTTGTTTTTCTCTTTCTGACTTACTTCACTCTGTATGACAGACTCTAGGTCCATCCACCTCACTACAAATAACTCAATTTCGTTTCTTTTTATGGCTGAGTAATATTCCATTGTATATATGTGCCACATCTTCTTTATCCATTCATCTGTCAGTGGACACTTAGGTTGCTTCCATGTCCTGGCTGCTGTAAATAGTGCAATGGCTTTTTTTTTAAGGTTAGGCAAATTGTTGTTTCTTGTAAAATCTGCGGTCAAGTACATAGCCAAGGGAAAGTGCCTTAAAAATGGAACTTTATCAAGTTTGGCCTGTGGTAATCTATGTTTTAAATTACAGCACATCTCATTCCAAATCAGTATAATGAATTGATTTGTAAATGTTTCAGGCAGGACTGCTTTCTTTGGATTTTATCTACTGAATGTGTACTGCAGTTAAAGCATCTTTTTTTTTTTTAATGAATAGTCTGTGTTCTAGGCCTTTCATCAAGTTTAAACTGGGCTTAAAAGGCAGAAATGTATGGGTTTTTTTTTTTTTTGATTTTCCAAGTAATTTTATTAATCCAACCGTACAAAACTTTCCCCACCACATCTCTGCCACCCCCACTTCCTTCCAAAAAGCAGTGGAGCGAGAGAGAGAGAGGGACTGAGCAGACACGCCCCCCTGCAAGAGCCATCTTACCAAATGCAGAGATGGGGGAGACCACAGAAATAGCAACAGATAAGAGAGGGGCACACAGAACCACAAACACAACACAGAGCTCAGCAGGCGGGGTGCGGGGGGGAGGCTGCCATCTCTGCTGTTCCACGGCAGGGAACACTGGAGGAGAGGGGCCCAGAGGCCGCTCCCTTCTTTCTCACAGCCTCAAAGGCTGCATGGTGCACCTGGGCAGGCGAAAGAGTTCTGCAGTATACCTTTGTCTTCTCTTCACACGCTAGGGTCCCAGGAGAAGTGGGGGCAGACCACCAGCTCCTCTCAGGGCCACACCCCAAGCCTGCCTTCCCCACCCCACTGAGGAATGTGTGCACAAGCTGTAAGGAAGAGACAGCAGCTGTGAGGGGCTCCTGATCAGGCCGCTGACCCATCTCTGGCAGGCAGTGCTTACAAAATAAAATAGAAACAAAGCCCAGTGCAGGACCCTGGCTGAGAGGAATGAGAACAGCTAGATCACCAGGCCGGAGAAGATATAAAGAATAGCAGGGAAAGAGAGAAACAAAAAACATCCAGGCTCTGGATTGCATTTTGGTACCATGGCAATAAGGGTCCTGCCGCCTCCCCACCCACAGGCTGAGACAGGGATCCTTTCATCAGGAGAAAAAATGAGGTATAAGGGCTCTGTGCCTCTTCAAGCTTTCCTTCAATAAAGCCAGGGAAGCAGGGGAGTAAGGGCGCCAAAAGTTGAAGACCAGCGCTGCGACTAATGTGCAACAGATGGGGGGGCGTGCACAGCCAGAGTCCAGGCTTCCAGGACAGTCCAAACATCAAATATTCTGCTCTGTCAGACCACATATCCCAATTTTTAGCAAAAATATTGTCATTAGGGAAAAAGCACAAGAGAGTCTGAGAAAGGACCAGTGACTTTGGTATGAGGGAGATACGTCCTGACAGCATCTCTTACCTACTGTCTTGAAGCCCCGAATCACCAAGCCACGTGGCCATAGCCACACACTCTCCTGCTTCTTCAAGCTATTTGGTTCTCCGAGGGGGGAGGAGTTGGGTAGGTCTTGGAGGAGGCAAGGGGAAGGTAAGAAAAGGGGAAAATCTCCATTTATTCCCTAAAGCTGTCTCCCAGCACCCATGAAAGGGCTACTGCAGAGATGGGAAGAGACCCCCAACTCCTCTGGCCAGAAACCTTTAATACTGGACTCCAAAAACTAAGGCTGGGGCTGGGGGGCTAGATAGGAGTGTTAGGCACAGGTGTTGGGGGCATCCATCATCTGTAGAGGGGCACCCCTGCCCTTCAGATCTTCCTCCAGCCTCTTTTCTCTTGCAGCCACACCCCTAGGCCTCCAGAGACAGCCACCAAAAATGGCTCTGCTTGGCAGGGCTTTGGTTTCCTGGACCTCTGTAGATCTCAGCATGTAAGTTTCCAGAAAAGTGAGCAATCCAGGCTCTTCTGCCCGCCCGTCTCAGTTCCTTTTCTGCCCCCAGGAGCCATTGTGTTTCTGCCCCATGGGGATGGGAAGCCAGTGGAAACAAGGACCAAGAGCCAGACAGGAAAACACCCTGGAAGAGCAGGGAGGAACGTAGGCACTTCCTGGGCACCTTGCCAGCATCACCCATCGTTAGCAGCCACCAGCTGCCCCATGCCCTCGCGCATGTAGACAGGCTGGATCTCCTTGGTCTTGAGGCAGAGATCGCAGGCCCAGACAGCAGGGGCCTCAGTGGTCAGCAGCCCATAGGCGCTCTCAGTCATGCCCGTGCACTCGCGCTGGAACCACTTCTGGCAGGAAGCCTCACACAGAACGGCATCTTGGTCGTCGTTCACCTCACTCCGACAGGCACCACGTGGATATACCAGGCCTGGGGGAGGCTGGGGCCCTGAGCCCGCACTTGTCTTGCCAGGGGGTGCCAGGCTATTGGCATCCGGGGTGCCCCCACCCCGCCCACTGCTGTTTGGGGGAAAACTGGGCTGATTTCCATTAACAGCAGCAGCTGGGGAGCCTGAATGGGGCTCCTGGGGAAAAGCAGTGGGAGCAGGTGCATTTAAGGGCTTCCCCCCATCCTCACCGCCAGGGCCAGGAAAGCCAGGGTCCGGACCAGGGAAGGGACCTGTGTTGGGGGGCAAGCTGGGGAGCCCCTGACCAGGTCTCTGGAGAGGAGAAGGGCCAAAAGGTGCCCCTGGCTGGGCAAAGCGTTGGGGGAGAGAAGGGGGGCCCAGCTTCCCTCTGGGAGGCTGTCCCATGGTGGGTGAGATTGTGGGGCCACATCCCCCCATGGGGCCTGGCATCATCTGCCCACCAGGTGGGCTGAAGTTTTGACCCAGAGGCTGGTTGAAGGGTTGGCTGGGAAAGTTCATGTTGCCTGAGGGAGGGTTGCCTGGGGGGGGCATGTTGAAAGCAGGGCCCATGGAGTTGGGAGGGAAAGGGAGGGGGCACTGTTGACGAAGAAGCTGGGGGCCTCCTCCACCCCCAGTGCCACAGCCTGGGGGTACCTGGCCTGCCATGCACCCTGGTACACGGAAGCCCCCAAAGGGGACAGGACTGCCCAGGAATAGAGGGGCTGTGCCCCCCACCTTAGGAGCTCCGAAGTCATCCTCAAAAGGGTCGGATGCAACCAGGTGATCCACCATGGGAGTCGGGGGTGGCGAAAACCGAAAACCGTCAGATGTGAGTATGCGGGGCCCTGAGTATTTGCCTTCCTTCGCTTCTTTTCTGGGCTATTTATTTGCAGGCCGGCCTTGCTCTGCTTCCTCCCGGCGCTGGGTGGCTCAGGGGGCGGTGCGGGGCCGCCACCTCCCTCCAGCTTGTCCGGTGGGGGCGGTGCCGAGGCGGCCATGGAGTGGGGGACGGACGCGCCCTGGGGTTGCACCCTGGCCCGGAACGGGAGACAGGGGCGGCGCAGGCCCCCGCGCGGCAGCAAGCCGGAGGTGCGGCGAGGCGGGGGCGGCGAGCCCGGGTGCCAACTGCGCGCTCGCCCAGCCTCGCCGCCCGGCCAGCCTCGCGGCCCGCAGAAATGTATTTTAAGGCAAAATTATGCACATCCCCTCTTAGTCTTATAAATATTGAAGCTTTTTTATTTTTGTCTTTTGGTGAGAAATAGAAGAGACAATAAAGCTGAATGCCCTGTACTTCAGTTCCATTCCTTAGGATATTTTATTTCTGGAAAAAAAATTGAACTTACTGCCCTCAAATGCATTAATTGCCTGAATACACAGTAAAATCCTTTATTTTTATAGCTATGGTTATATTTAAATTCTGGTATATAGGAAAGAGTAAAAAGGAACAAGGTAGTGGTTTAAATTTTGAGAAGTCTGGAAATATTTTGAGTAAATATATAAGTGGAAAGAGCTGTAGGGAAAGATCAATTCAGCTAACATTTACTGAGCACATATTATATAGTGCCTTCTATGTGCCAGGCACTGGGTTAGTCACTTTATGGGTATCTTTCAGTTTCCCAACAATCCTGCAAGGTGTTTATCCCTCATTTACATAAAAGGAAACTGCAAAGTTAAGTGATTGAGCCTATGATTAAAATACAGTTTTCCATAATGATGTTTTGGACTCCAAAAGCATCATGTTGCTTCAGCACCTACTATTTTTCAGGTACTGGGGATGTAAAAATGAATGAAGGGAATTGCCTGGTGGTCCAGTTGGGACTCTGTGCTTTCCCTGCCAAGGGCCTGGGTTCAGTCCCTGGTCGGGGAACTAGGATCCCACAGGCTGCAAGGTGTGGCCAAAAAAAAAAGAAAAAAAAATGAATCAAGTCAGTTCCTGCCTTCAAGGAATTCATATGGTGGTCAGTTGAGAGAGAGAGCCATTCAAACAAATATTTTATATTACCATATGATATATCCCAATGTATAATGATGTTCTACAGTAAGAGAGGGAATTATTTCTTATTTATTTTATTGAAATATAGTTGACTTACAATGTTATTAGTTTCAGGTGTACGGCAAAGTGATTCAGTTACATATGTATATTCTTTTTCATATTCTTTTCCATTATAGGCTATTACAAGATATTGAATATAGTTCCCTGTGCTATACAGTAGGACCTTGTTGTTTATCTATTTTGTATATAGTAGTTTTTATCTGCAAATTCCAAACTCCTAATTTATCCCTCCCCTCCTTTTGCCGTTTGATAACCATAAGTTTGTTTTCTATGTCTGTGCGTCTATTTCTGTTTTGTAAATAAGTTCATTAGTATCATATTTAGATTCCACATATAAGCGATACCATATGATATTTGTCATTCTGTCTCTGACTTAACTTCACTTGGTGTGCTAATCTCTAGGCCCATCCATTTTGCTGTAAGTGGCATTGTTTCATTCTTTTTTTGAGGCTGATATATTCCATTGTATATATGTACCACATCTTCTTTATTCATTCATCTGTTGATGCACATTTAGGTTGCTTTCATGTCTTGGCTGTTGTAAATATTGCTGCTATGAACATTAGGGTGTGTGTATCTTTTCGAATTAGAATTTTAAGAGAGGGAATTATTTCTGATAAAGGGAGCTAAATGTGTAATCACTGAAATGTGAAAAGGTATAAGGCTGAAGAAGAGTAGTGTCCTGTGGCTGATTTTGAAGGACCTGGAATTTTATGTTAAGTAGTTTAGGACATCTGGGTTACTCTGCTTTCAAACAGCCCTTATTATTGGTTTCCTAAATGGTTGTTGATGCTAGTGGATTTAATTGTTTTATATCTTTGAATATACAATTAAATTATCAGACTTTTGTAGGACAGGATACATTTGAACACAAGTATTTGCAATACCCATTAACAAAGCATATTGTTTTTTAATTTTTTTATTTTTAAAAATTAAAAAAAAAATCTATTTATTTATTTTTGGCTGCATTGGGTTTTCATTGCTGCGCACGGGCTTTCTCTTGTTGCGGCGAGCAGGGGCTACTCTTCGTTGCGGTGTGCGGGCTTCTCATTGCAGTGGCTTCTCTTGTTGCGGAGCACGGGCTCTAGGTGTGCGGGCTTCAGTAGTTGTGGCACTCAGGCTCAGTAGTTGTGGCTCTCGGGGTCTAGAGCGCAGGCTCAGTAGTTGTGGCACACGGGCTTAGTTGCTCCGCGGCATGTGGGATCTTCCCGGAGCAGGGCTCAAACCCCTGTCCCCTGCACTGGCAGGCGGATTCTTAACCACTGTGCCACCAGCGAAGTCCAACAAAGCATACTGTTTTTTTAAAAAGATAGACATACCTGTAAAGTAGATTCCAATTGTCAATGACTGTCATTATGAAAGAGTGCATACAAGAGGAGGTGTTGGTAGTGTTCACTTGGCAATTTCATATTTTGCAATGTTTATGAAATATGGACAGTATATTTTAGACAACATACATGGTTTCATTGTCAGAGAGATGATGTGGGTTTTTAGATTCGTTGAAAGTATATTTGTAGATAAAGAATATTTTTACAGCTGGCAATAACTTTAATGTTCTGAAGTATATATTTGCTGTCAGCACATCTGATACAGTGATTGAATTACATAGGAAACCTACAGATTGATATCTTGCAGGCACTGGTGATCTTTGTAAGTGCTATTATTTACTGTGAAAGATAAGTGCATTTTTCAGATGGACCACCCAAAATTTTATTTTTAAACTTCATTTGTAATTTGGGAATTGATAGAAGCTTTAAATATTTGGAGCATCATCCTATATGATATCTGACTTTAGCTTAGTGAAATTGTATTTTCTGTCCCCTCAACTGTTATTCAGTTATGGGATTTCTTGCACTTTGGGTTAGTAATCTTCTGTGCCCTTAATGACAGTAGTTGTATTTTGAAACCAAAATTATTGATTTATAGATACATGTATAGGTTCTGATGTATTTTTCTGCCAAAAATATGAATATATTATAAGTTAGGAATTTAAAACCTATAGTACTCAAGTTATAATTCAAGTTGAAAGTATCTTAAAATGTGTAGCTGTCACCCTGGAAAGAAAAAAATATATGGTAATGCAACAGTTCTTCTCATAAACACTTTAAAGAGTAGTTCCTCTGCCATATGTACAGTTTGAACAGTTGTTTCTTTTTTTTAACCATAAAGCAGGTATCTTTATCATTGGCAGCAGCATGAATTCAGAAATAAAGCTTGCCATTAAAGCTTTACACATTTTTCCTAAATGTTTTCTAAACATGAAACTATAACTAACAGAAGGAAGGAGATTTTAAGTCAGGAAAGGAACAAGCAGTCTTTGTTTTTATTATGGTTATTAAATTAAATATAATAGAATGGTAACATTTGATCCTTAGGTATTTTTTAAAGATCTCTAGGTTAAAGGAATTTAATGTTTCCAAGACAACACGAGCCAATTGAGTTATAAAGTGTATGTGTGTGCGTGTGTGTTGTGTGTTTATGTGTGTGTGTATGTGTGTGTTACGTGTGTTTATCTTGCTATTGCAACTCCTTAATGAAGGACAGCCACATTTATGCTGTTACTTTTAGGATATTGTACTAAGTTAGAAGTCATATCCATGCTTTATATAAACAGGCCCAAACAGATTCTAAGTTGAGTTCATCATGTCAGTATCAGAAAATAAGAACTGTGATACCTAATGATGGCATTACTATTGAATTGTTTTGTGCCTAGGAGGCAGAATCTTAAATTCTTATTAGCTTGCTACTATGTCAGACATAATTGGAAAGTATGGAGTGTTTCTAATTATTATCCTAGTAACCTCAACTCTATATACTTCTGTTTTCTCAACAGTGTGAAGAAATGTGAGCTTCAATTAATATTTGGGATTACGAAATTACAGATTTAAAGGTGGAAAGTGTGTAAATGTCATTATTCTAATAAAAATTCAAATTTACAAGATAAAGAAACCATTGAATAGCCTTGAATAAATTGCTCCCAATAAAGTAAATCCCCAAATGACCATAAGAGGGTGCAAAGGCATTGTAGAAATGAACAAACCCAGTTCCTAGAATGAGAAGCCACTGAGAGAAGTGTATCTTTGTGACCACAAAATATGTAACGTTTCAGAAAACATCCAAAGCTTCGAGAGCATTTCAATGAACATGACATGAGTTTATGTTCATTTGAATATAATCTTTTCTTGATTTCTTCTGAATGAACAAGTTGTCACTATGTTGGTTCTTGAAAAACTTAAATAGGATCAAATCAGTAAAGCAGTGTTAAAAGTGGGATGTAATTACAGTTGCTGCTGTTTAAACTGAATCTAGGGTTTTTTAAGTCATAAATTACCATTTTAGACAAATCTAGATCCTAAGTTTTATACTTTATCTGTAAAGATGGACTTCTGATTGGAGAGAGGAAATTAATTGGTAGAATAAGAGGCTTTGGAAAAATTTGAGAAAGAAAGACAAAAATGCCATTAAATGTCTTCTAAATACAAAACACAAAGTTTCTGTTTATTAATTTGGGTCTTAGAATTATTTTGTTTTAGATGATGTAATTTCAGGAAACATCTGTAGGCAGACTCTAATGAATCATTTGGTCTTTTGCATACTTTTTTCTTTTAATATTATGTATTTATTTATTTACTTATTTATTTATTTTTATGGCTGCGTCGGGTCTTAGTTGTGGCATGCGGGATCTTTGTTGAGCCATGTGGGATCTTTTTGTTGCGGTATTGGGGCTTCTCTCTAGTTGTGGCGTGTGAGTTTTCTCTTCTCTGGTTGTGGCGTGCAGACCCCAGAGCATGTGGGCTCTGTAGTTTGCAGCACGTGGGCCCTTTAGTTGAGGCGCGTGAGCTCAGTAGTGGCGTGTGGGTTTAGTTGCCCTGCAGCATGTGGGATCTTAGTTCCCCGACCAGGGATCGAACCTGCGTCCCCTGCATTCGAAGGTGGATTCTTTACCACTGGACCACCAGGGAAGTCCCTGGTCCTTTGCACATTTTAAGAAATAAACTCAATGAAACAAAACAACTTACCTAAAAGTAACTTTAAATATTAATAGATTAATTGACAGAGGAACAAGGAAGGTGCCTCTTACAGAGCAGTTGTTTTCATAAAGTTTCCTTGCATGGTCTTAGTTGGACATTTAGATGAGATCAAAATTTTTTCAAAATAGTCTTTTATTTTGTGACAGCCTTAGAAGAAATTGAGAACTGTATTCCCTATTAATTGTAAGTGAGAAGAAATAAAAATAAATGATTTGGACATTTAGTTTTAAGGCTATATCTGAAAGAACTGCTTTAGAAGTAATCTCTTTGGTGATTTCATGTTAGCTTTTCAAAATAAAATCAACTTTTGAAATGAAATCTCAGAGGAGATGTTGAGTCAGTGGAAATATTTTTTGTTGTAGGATGTCATTTACTAACAGATGCCCCAAAGCTCACAGAATTCCTCATTTTTTCAGCATAAGAAGCTTAGAGCCACAGGAAGCCCCTAAAATTTGCCCTTTTCCTGTCTTTTCAGTGACCATCTTCCACAAGAGCTGAATTAAGGGAAAGTCTAGTAATATGGTTCTTTACATTGCTGTGTATTTAGGAAACAGGTTCTTGGAATTTGCTCATCTAAGTAGGTATCTAGATTATAGCCCTACATATCTAATAGAAGCAATATTTCTGTTTATACCTCTGAAAATTTTTATTACAGGCAAATTGTTATAAAGAATTCTTGGGGTGATAAAGTAACAATCACTGAATATCATAGATTTATGTATGAATGTTTAGAAATTATCATTGAGATTCTGGGCATAATCCAGCTCATACTCCAGCCTTCTAGTTTCTAGTTGAGATGGGGAAGGTGGTAATTTAAAAGAAGAAAATTAATACTCTTGCTGAACTCTAAAAACTGCATTTCAACAGTGATTGGGAAGATCTATTAAGATTTATACCAATCTCAAGAATTAACAGGGCTTCCCTGGTGGCGCAGTGGTTGAGAATCCGCCTGCCAATGCAGGGGACGCGGGTTCGAGCCCTGGTCTGGGAAGATCCCACATGCCGCGGAGCAACTAAGCCTGTGAGCCACAACTACTGAGCCTGCGCGTCTGGAGCCTGTGCTCGGCAACAAGAGAGGCCACGATAGTGAGAGGCCCGCGCACCGCGATGAAGAGTGGCCCCCGCTTGCCGCAACTAGAGAAAGCCGTCGCACAGAAACGAAGACCCAACACAGCCAAAAATAAATAAATTAATTAATTAAAAAAAAAAAAAAAGAATTAACAAAAGATAAATAAACCTCAACTGTATAAATAAAATAAGCCAGGAGGATTATAGACACAGGCAATTATACCATGAATAAAAAAGAAAACAAAGATATGTTAATCCAGATTTCATACCTGAAGGAGAGAGAGGTCTGAGCATACTGTAAGGGGCAGTAACTAGTCATTTCAAAAAGACCAAAAGTGTAGAGGAAACAAGATTTTAGCTGTAGTGCATTTATTCAACATCCAGTTACTATGTACCAGGCGTTGGTTATCTTGTTGCTATTTTAAGACCTATCGGTTCTTAGTACCTGGAATTCTAAAGAGAACGTATCTTTCCCTTAGATTCTTTGTTTACTCAGAAGACATCAGATATCCTAGTACTTTTAATAAACATTCTAATCACCTTGCAGTAATTTCTGGACACTACAGGCTTGGGTATAACTCAGTTATGAAAGGCAGTTATGTCTTCTAATTTATTGTTGATATTGGGTCTTCTGTGCTTCATTATGCTAAATTGCTATTCTTCATAGTAGTCAATTAATTTTGTAGCTCAACTGGACAGAATTGGTGCTACTTTGACATTTAATGTCAGGGTGGCAGAGAGTTATGTTTAAAAAAGAGAAATTACCACATTGGAAATAAAGAGTGTTTAAAAGGAATTGTTTTATCAATATATTATTAGTATAGCTAATGTTTTTTTGTTTTGTTTTTATTCCTCACTCATAATGCACTAGGGACAGCAAAGGTTTTTTAATTCATTCCTCAACGTTAGGTAAGGACTCTATGCCATCCTTCAAAGACAGTTTAATATTTATCTTCTTTAAAGGTCTCAAGGGAAGGAAAATCTATATGCTACCTTGATGATGCATCTTAGTGTGTAGAAACATTCGTACATTTGTACAAGAAAGGATGAAGAAAATTCCAGTTTGACATAAAATTCATCATTTACAGTGGGTTACTCTGAGAATGAGGGGAGTGCACATTTCTTTTCTTATGGAGAAGATGAGTGACCTCTCACAGCCTTAACTTTGCTCTGTGTTCTGAAATCATCTTGATCCTGTGAATGTTGAATGAAAGGAGATCAAGAATAGCTGTCAGGCAGTGTGTGTAATTTTGGGAAAACGAGAGGTTGAGGGAAACTCCTGAATATTCTCTACTTCTTCCACTTTTTTTTAAAAAAATTCATAGCTTTCATTTTGACTTTCCTCTGGTTACATCTGTTTCTCCCAGCTCATTTTCTCACAAGCTCCTGTCCATGAACACAAGCTTAGGTCATGACAAGTCATGACATTCGGGTGCAGAACTCTCTGAGACTCTGTGACAGACAGGAGAAGATTAATAAAAAAAAAAAGCTGACAAAGTGAATGAGGCTGCATAGGCCTAAAATCTGAAGTGTTTATCTCAACCCTAACTTGGAAGCTGATGCCCTGGTGTCAGGATGGACAAGTAGTGGGTGAAGAGTTTCTATTTTGAAGAAGAAGCATAGAAAATATACTCCTGGCCCTGTGTGTAACATTAAGGGCCAGTTCTGTTTGATCTCAGGGATAGTCTATGTTCCCCTGGCCACACACCATAGTTTAGAACTTTAAAGAAAACAAGAAGAAGTAACCAAAGCAGAAGTTATATTTTAATAAGATGATAATTTTGGACTGTTCTCTCCAGAGATGGTCTATTCAAAAGTTTTGTGGATGTGATGCTATTTTAATGAAAGTAGCATGAGAAATGCGTCATATTACTACATAATCAAGCTGTGATAATGTTTCCATTGGATATTGCATCAGTGTTCTGTGATCTGGTCCAATTCCAGATGAAATTTAAGATGTTGACTACAGACTATAAAGTCCAAAATTACTTGGATCTTGGTTACTTTATTCTCCCCTAATGTGATACATAATAATTTAGACTTCTGGGCATTCTTGCTGAAGGTTTTCAGACTACATTGATGAGAATTGGAGAATAAAACTTGTTTTAGATGCATGAATCCTTGCTTTGGAAATTATCTTTTTTGGTGGAGGAAGGGACAGGGTGAACTTAAAAATACTGTAAACAACATCTATTGATATTGGACTTCCCTTGAGAAAGGAAGTTTTATTTCAAAATCTTAAATATTTAAATTATTTAAAATAACCGATTGCTTTTAAATCCCAAATATTGTTTTGCATGTATAATCTTATAAACGTACAAATGTACAAATCTTACATGTACACTTAAGTTAATTTTATGTTATAAAATAATACAATTCTGGCTTAGCGCTAGAGGTGTGTTATAGATTAAATGTTTGTGTCCCCTCAAAATTCATGTGTTGATGCCCTAGCTCTGAATATGACTGTATTTGGAGGTGGGGCCTTTGGGAAGTAATTATGTTTAGATGAGGTCATGAGGGTGGGGTCCTCATGATGGCATTAGTGTCCTATAAGAGGAAGAGAGACCAGAGCTCTTTCTCTGTCTTTGCCATGTGAGAACTCAGTGAGAAGGCAGCCTTCTACAAGCCAGAAAGAGAGCTCTCACCAGGAATCAAATTTGTCAGAAACTTGATTTTTGACTTCTCAGCCTCCAGAACTTTAAGAAATAAATGTCTGTTATTTAAGCCACCCAATTTATGGTATTTTGTTATAGTAACCTGAGTTGACTAAGACAGGATGGGAATATCAAAATGATTCTAAGATGTAAAATATGACTCCATTACCTTCTTTATGCAATGAACTGTTGAACCTTCTAGCTATGTTTAATAAATCTCTTCCTGCTTTGGACCCATCCTGTTAGCTTCAAAAAGTATCCATCCCTCAAAATTTGTACTTTGGAATTTTGCCTATTTTCCATTACACAGCCCAAAATTTATAAGTCATTTATTGGCAAATCCCCCTCCCTTTTTACACATATTCAAATCATCACCAATTCTCATACCAATTTTTAAATATATATTGATTCTGACCTTTTAATTCATATCTACCCTAGTCCAATCTGCCACTGTCTCTTGACTTGATGATTGCAGAATTCTCCTAACTGGATCCCTACTTCCACTCTAGCTCTACTCCATTTAATTCACAGTGGTCAGCAGCATCTTTTTTTTTTTTTTAATTGATGGGTTTATTTTTTAAAGCACTTTTAGGTTTATAAAAAAATTGAGTGGAAATTACAGAGAGTTCCCATACAGTTTGCTGGCCCCAACAGTTTCCCCTATTATTGACATCCTGCTTTCTTGTGCTATACTTGTTATAATCGATGAGCCATAATTGATACATTATTGTTAACTAAAATCCATAGTTCATATTAGGGTTCACTCTTTGTTTTGTACTTTCATTGGTTTTTACCAATGTACAAAGACATGTATCCACCATTAGTGTATCATACAGAATAGTTTCACTGCCCTAAAAATCCTCTCTACTATGCTGATTTATCCCTCTCTTCCCTTACCCTCTGGCAACCACTGATCTCACATCCTTCCCTATACTAATCTGAGAATGAAAGTCTAATATTTTAACACAGTGTTTTATAATTTATACTATTAATATCAGAATTAATTTGTTTTTATTATAAACTCCTAGAGAGTTGGTGTTTTTTTCTTTTTTTAAAAGATGAAACCATTTTGAGGATTTGAAGAAAACTAAGGACTCTCACCTTATATTCACTGCCATCTACCCTGTCACATAAATAAAATTTCACTGGTTTATGGGCACTCTGAAGCTATGCTAAGGACTGCTGTCCTAAAGAGAGAACAATTTCTGTGTAGTTGTTTGTACCACATGGAAAAAAGTACTAACTACATTTCTTTCAATATTAACTAAAATTTGTGCAAAACCTAAAAATTTATACCATCCTCCTGTCTGGGGAAAATGGTTGCAAAAAACAGAATTCACTTTTAGAACAAATTTGATGAATGTGTTTTTTCTCTAATGTATTGGGATTTTTCTACTAGAGGTTTGAGATTTTAAGATTGCCCAAACGCTCATAGGTTGTAAAAAGTAGTTCTCATTCTGTGTTTGTGAAAGCCATTTCAATCTGTGCTGTTTCTCATTTACAGTTTTTTAAATCTTTTTCAGTCTCACTGTTCTAATTCCTTTAACCTTTTCAGTTTTTCTTATAAATTATTTCTTCTCTGAATATGAGATTATGTTTCTAAAAAGAATAATATTTACTACTTAGATACCTGAATTCATGGAAATAATAGGACTGTGGACCTAAGAAAACCCTTCTGTGATAATGCTAATTTCTTCTCTTGCTTGCCTCTCTCCTCACCATGACCCCACCTAGCTCCACAGCAGATTGGTGAGAGGTCTACAGTTCCACTGCCCCTCCCATAGCTATGGTCCACTTTCTGGAATTTGCAAAGGAGGCCTGAGGGCTCCATGGACTTATGGATTTTGGCATAGCCTCCTAGTTCTGTGTGTTGCTGATGAGTCAATCCCCCCAGACAGGCTTAAGAGAAGGAAGCCCAGGGAGCTCAGGTTCCTTGCTGGTAAGACAATTACTCTTCGATGCACCTCATCACTTCAACTACCCAAGACAGTAATCTCCCTAAAATGCTATATTTAGAACTGCTTACCCTTCTGGAAAAAAGCATCAGGACAAGTTACATTATGCTTTACACTCCTGTTTATCAAAGTCACCTTCAGAAGCCCCAGAATCTCAGTTCATAGGTTATCATCAGGCTTGTGCTCCATAGCCTGAAAAATCGCCTAATTTGACCACATCATTTGCTCCCACCCCATATTCTACACTCTTTCATTGTGCCCTTACAGTTTATAATCAAAATATAAAATCCTTGGTATCTTCAACTCTCTCCTCATCATTACCTTCACTTCACTCTTTTTCTTTAACTGAATCCTGGTCATCTATGAGGATATTGATTCTCTTCTAGTTCTCTCTACTGGTGGCTATTTTTATATCTCATATTCCACATGTAATGGAGCTTGGGGATGAGATAGGTGTCCTCATTCTGTTTCATTGTCCCTTCTAGACTGCTCTATCTCCTTCTTTCCTCCAAAGTACGAGACCCTCTGAAATACATCCCTTCTTGGTAATGTACAAACCTCCCCCCTCATTCATTGAGGATATGAGCATCCAGATCATCTTCTTCGTTCTTGGTGACTTCAGCATCCATGTGGGTGATCACACGCAACACCTCTGAGCTCCTTGACCTCACTTTCCCTGACCACACTATAATCCATGTCCTATTCTAGTCTTTGTCATTACCAATGACTTCATGCGTTCCACTCTTTGAACAGCTGTATCAGTTTTCTTTTGCTGCCATAATGATCTTAGTGGTTTAAACAACACATTTATTTTATCTTATAGTTCTGGAGATAAGAGGTCTAAAGTGGGTCTTACAGGCTAAAACCAAGGTATCAGCAGAACAGTATTCCTTATGGAGGCTCTAGGGGAGAATATGTTTTCTCATCTCTTTCAGCTTCTAGAGGCCACCTACTTTCCTTCCTTCCTCTTCAGAGCCAGAAACATAGCATCTTCATATCTCTTTCTGACTTTGACCGTCTGTTTCTATCATCACGTCTCCTTTCTCTGTCTCTGATTCTTCTGCCTTCCCCTTATAAGGGCCCTTGTGATCCCCACTTTAAGATCTTTAACTTAATCACATCTACAAAGTCCCTTTTGCCATATGAGATAACATATTCACAGGTTCAGGGGATTAGGATGTGGACATCTTTAATGGGCCATTGTTCTCTACTAAGTCAACTATCTTATATTTCTAAGTCACTTACTGATTCCCTGTCTCAAACATTATTTGATTACATTTGGATCTAATCCATTTACTGTACTACTTATTCATTGCCTATAACTGTCTCAATGGACTCAGTTTTCTCCTTATCCAATTTATATTCTATGATCCTTTTTTTTTTTTTTTTTTTTTTTACTATTAATCCCTTCCAGACACTCTCAACACTTCTCCTCCCATCCTCCTTCCCCACCCCTGCTCTCTGTAGTATTCATCAGGCTCTGTCCCTGGTTAAACCCAACCAACTCTCTGCCTACCTACTTTGCAACTGCACCTGAGCAGCAGAATGTGACTGGAGAAAAACAAATGTTCAGGAAGATCTTTCTTATTCCTATCCTTCTGTTTCCTTCCACGTAGAGGGGCTTTAATAACATACCTGTCCTGTCTCTATCCTCTCATTCACTCTGAGCTAAAGGAGATGTGACTTTACTTGGGTGATTGAAAAGGCAAATTGGGAGCATATACCTTGTCCTCTGGCTGCCTGCAGGAAGTATGAGTTCCCTGTGCTCTGTGCTATGCTGCCGTGAGAGGGGTCTGACGCTGTGGGGGATCCTGCAGTTTCCCAACACTGACTATAACTGGCCTGGCAGGTCTACCTAACTGTAGATTTTGATATTAGGTAGTCCTCTTTCCCACAGATATCAGACACATTTTCCAAATTCAGTGTTATCAACAAGAAAAGGGTGACATTTGGTTTCTTATTTGCCTTTTCCTTATCTTTTTTCTCAAGTGAAGTAGAACTTGAGCGTATTATTTACTGAGTGCCCCCAAACTCTGACCATCATACCAAAAGTAGCCCCCTTTCACTCTGTTTCTTTGCCCTGCTTTGTTTTCTTCATAATCATTACCAATGCCTGATATAATGTATTTATTTATTTGCTCTCTGTTTCGTCTTCTAAATGACGGTAAGCCATTTGTTTAAGCTATGTTCCCAGTGCTGGGAACAGCAGTGCTTGGCTCACAGTGTATTTTTATTGAATGATTATTAAAGGAAAGGATGTAAGAACATTTTAAGTATCATATGAAGATTCAGTTTAGACACTTGTAATTTTATTTTGCTTTATTACAAATATGCCAACTCTCAGTTATCCAGGGTAGAGTTAATTGACTTGGAGATTAAACATGGTAAAAAGTAATAATAGTTCATATGTTAAAAAATTAAAATAATTAAAAATTCTGGCATATAGCAAAAAAACTTCCGTTTATCAGAAAGAGTCTATTTTCAATGGAAGCATGTAATAACTTACATCTATCATATACATCAAACAGGTATCAAATTGTATCTACTTGGGAACATTTTTCCTTCTTGTCAATCAGAAGTGTACAGTAGAAATTTGGAACCCAAGCAAAAAAGCAGAATGGTTAAAGAAATCATAAAATAGAGAAAAGGGTAACATTTCTTCTTTACAGCATGTTACTGGGGAACAAACAAATTTTTGTTTGAAAAAAATTTTCATTTGCATTCTGAGTTCAAGTGGATCGAAAAAGTTAAAGCATGATAGGAAAGCCATGATGAAACTTGGTTCCATTAGCAATGGTTAGAGAAATGCTGCTAAATAAGAAAAAAAGTTTATTTGAAGCTGTGTAACACATATCTCTATCCCTCTTTCCTGATAATAGACTCAGGTTTTTCTTTCAAGAGTTTTCCCTCTCCTACTTGCAGTCCATGTGATTCAGAAGGGCCTGATTGCTCTTCCAGCTTCAGAAGGTGTCACAAGCATCGAGCTTGAATGATTGGTATATTTCATATCCCTGGCTACAGTCACTGGTTCAGGGATGAGCTCATAACCCAAGCTGACTTGGTCAGTATTAATGCTAGGACTTCAGTTGGAACTCTTGGAACAAAGTATGCATTTTAGCTGGGGTTGATCGGCTTGGTAGAATATAAAGCTGTGGCTGCGAGTGGCTTTCTTGCTAGAGGCAGGTTAACTCAATGAAAATCAATTCTACAAAAACTAATTTTCTGAAATTAAATTTCCCAAATGAAAATTCACTGTATGACAAATCTACCAATTTATCAAAATCTTATATCTTTTAACTACTTACAAAGATTACTACGATTTATACTTGGGAATGCTTTTAAAAGCTTTTGAAGATTCTTCGT
This sequence comes from Balaenoptera physalus, assembly GCF_965194825.1. Taxonomy (NCBI): domain Eukaryota; kingdom Metazoa; phylum Chordata; class Mammalia; order Artiodactyla; family Balaenopteridae; genus Balaenoptera; species Balaenoptera physalus. The sequence goes on along the minus strand of NC_138890.1, from coordinate 93,671,854 downwards.
TTTTATTTTTCTTTATATGAACATTTTAAATGTTATAGTTGGTGAATTCTGAGGATCATAGGGTGATTCGTTTTTTGTAAAATATATATATATATTCATATTTAGAAAACAATATTTTATCATCAAAACCCAATAGCATTTCATGTGAATTTTTTCAATTTCTGTTTACTTAACATTTTTTTTTTTTTAACATGTTTTTAATGTTACTTTTTGTATCAACATTTTAGCACTGTTAAGATTTTTCTGCCAATTTTCCATGTGGCATTTAAACCTTAGCTTATTTCTAAAAAATGATAGTAAAATAATATTTGGTGTGATTTTCCTCTTGCTTTCTAGTTAATTTTATACTTTAATTGTATCATTTTTAGGATTTTTAGCCAATTTCTATTTTTTAAAAAAATTTATTGAAATATAGTTGATTTCACAATGTTGCGTTAGTTTCAGCTGTACAGCACAGTGATTCAGTTATACATATATATATATTCTTTTTTTACATTCTCTTCCATTATAGGTTATTACAAGATATTGAATATAGTTCCCTGTGCTATACAGTAGGTCCTTGTCAGTTATCCATTTTATATATAGTAGTGTGTATATTTTAATCACAAACTCCTAGTTTATCCCTACCCGCCTTCCCCTTTGGTAACCATAAGTTTGTTTACTATGTCTGTGAGTCCATTTCTGTTTTGTAAATAAGTTCATTAGTATCATATATTTTTTTTTAGATTCCATGTGTAAGCGATATCATATATTTGTCTTTGTCTGGCTTAGTTCACTTAGTATGATAATCTCTAGGTCCATCCATGTTGCTGTAAATGGCATTATTTCATTCTTTTTTATGGCTGAGTAATATTTCAGTGTGTGTGTGTGTGTGTGTGTGTGTGTGTGTATCACATCTCCTTTATCCATTCACCTGTCAATGGACATTTAGGTTGCCTCCATGTCTTGGCTATTGTAAGTGGTGCTGTTATGAACATTGGTTCAAATTATGGTTTTCTTCAGATATATGCCAAGGAGTGGGATTGCAGGGTAGCTGTATTTTTAGTTTTTTAAGGAACCTCCATACTGTTCTCCATAGTGGCTATACCAATTTACATTCCCACCAACAGTGTAGGAGGGTTCCTTTTTCTCCACACCCTCTCCAGCATTTATTATTTGTAGACTGTTTGATGATGGCCATTCTGACCGGTGTGAGGTGATACCTCACTGTAGTTTTGATTTGCATTTTTCTAATAATTAGCAATGTTGAGCATCTTTTCATGTGCCTTTTGGCCATCTGTATATGTCTTCTTTGGAGAAATGTCTAGACCTTCTGCCCATTTTTTGATTAGGTTGTTTGGTTTTTTTGATATCCAATTTCTATTCTGATTCTTCAAATTTTTCTATTTTTGTCTCATTTATGACAAATATGACATAGTAATCATATAGTATATTACAGTAATAATAGTAATTGCCTCTGTTCATCCTAATTTTGCTATAATTGCTTTGAATAATTTTATTTTTCTAAGTCAAATCTCTTAGCAAATTTTTTCTAAGTTCATATATCTAATAGTTTATTGTGAGAAACCAGAGTAACTTTTCATTTCTTTTGGATGATTATTTAGGTCACATTCTCTCTACTTTTTAGGCATTTTCAGCTTTCTTGTACCAACTCCGTAGATGACAAATAGCTTACTTTACTTCTTACAATTTTTTTACACAATTGTCATTAGATAAGTTTATCCTTATAGAACTGATTTTGGAAAAAAATTTTGGTGAAATGACATAAAATTCTCTTTATACCACAGAGGAGTAACTTGTTAAAAAGGATTTTAATGCAGAGCTGAGAGATAGAGACAGATTGCTGGCATCATTTGAACACCTGGATTTTACTGTGCTTAAAGATAGGTTGGAGGTTGGGTTTCCAGGGATGAAAACTGTGAGCTAGAGATTAACATATGAGAAGTAAAGTATATTGGGATCAACACCTGGGGAAGAACTGTGAAGGAAGCTGACTGGGCAGAGGGAGAAACTGGGCTGTGATTCAGTCTCAACAAGGACTTCAGACAATCCAACCCTTTCTGGTGACTGGAATGCTTGTTCTGGCTCAGCTGTTTTCCTAGCATCAAGGTACCAAGGAAACTGTATTGTACTTAGAAGGTCGTGTGGGAAACAAGGAATGAGAACATGGGGAAGGAGAGACTTTATTCAGCCCCTGATAAAGCCATAGGAATATCTTGTACAGTGGAGGACATCTCTCTGGTAACTGTTCATGTCCCTTAAATGTAGTTCTCTTTCCCGTGGAATGTGCTGGACACATCATAGAGCCAGTTTTACCTCCGAAACCTCCACATTTCCAGTTCTATTATTTATCATAACTTTTTCAAAATAAAATTTAATTTCTCCTATTTTTTAGTTTTTCTTGGAAGGTCCTCATCAGAACCCTCCTTGACTTATAGTTTCCATGTAGCTCTTACTGCCTTTGACTATTACATGTAAACATATATTACCTCATAAAGACAAATGAGTATATAAACGTTTTCATTGCACAGGAATTAACTATTTGGGGGTGGTGTGTCTTCAGATAGGCTTGTACTTCTATCCCATTTATAGTGGGACCTGTTTTCACTTGCCTTGAAGCCCAAGTCTGCATGGTATTAGATATCAAGACTTCCATTTGTCTCTGCAAGTTTTGAAGAATATAGGTTTTATAATAAGTTTCTGAAGGAGATACGGAGAAATTTTACATAGTGTATCACTGAGAAAACTTCCAAAAGTTCTCTGAATACATCTCTCCACCTAAACTTTCTCATACACTTAACTATTATTTATTAAGTAGTCATTCAGTTCCAGACACAATGCTAGGTGCTAGGAAACAGTATTAAACAAAACAGAAAAATTTATTGAGTATTTGGAGTTTATTAGAATTGAGGGAGAGAACAGACAGTACACAAGTAAACAAGATAAATAAGATGATTGAAAACAGTGCTAAGTGCTATGCAGAAAACATAATAGGGTAATGAATAGAGAGTGGAAAGAAGGAACCACTTCAGATAGTGTGATCAGAAAAGGCCTCCATGGGTGGCATTTGAGCTAAAAACTGAATGGTGAGAGAGTTGGCTATGTAAACGTCATGGGAAAGAGAATTCCAGGCTAAATAAATAAATAAATAAATAAATAAATAAATAAAGGTGGAGGGTATGTAGGAGCCTAATCATATATGGCCTTATAGATAATAATCCGACACTTTGAATTTTATTCCGATTGCAATAGTATTCTGATGGAGAATTTTAAGTAAGAGAACAATATAATCTGATTCATGATTTAAAATAGTCACTCTGGATTTTTGGGACATAAGACTCAAGGAGCAAGAAAAGAGGCAGGGAGACAGGTTAACTATTGTAGTAATCCAGGAGAAAGATCATGGTGGCTTGAATTAATGGGCTATTGGAGATGGTGAGAAGTAGTATAAATAAGGTATATTTTGAAAATGCAACTGCAGGACTTGCTGATAATTGAAATAATGCTAGGGAAGGTTGTAGTGAGGAAAAGAGAGGAATCAAGGATGATAAATTTCCTTTTTTAAGCAGTCTCCTTATAAGGTGGTAGTTTTCCTTTTCTTCTTCCATGTCTGCCTTCTGTCATGTTTAGTAATGGAACCCCCTTCAGGTACTTTCTTCAGAGACACTCTCTGGAAAGAAAAGTCCATCTTTTGCTCTGACTGCCTTGTTTATGAGAAGCAGGCCTACCAGAATTTTAATGACTTTATGTTTCCATTTTGGAAACAATGTTATATTTACCTGCCTTTGTTCTTGCTGTTACCCCTGTGTGATTGAAAGTGTCTACCCAAAATTTGTATGTTAAATCCTAACACCCAATATGATAGTATTTGGAGATGAGACCTTTGAGATGTGATTAGGTCATGAAGCCTGCACCCTCATGAATGGGATTGGTGCCCTTATAAAAGAGAGCTCAGAGAGCTCCCTGGACCCTCCTGCCATTTGAGGACACAACAATTTAGATGGTCATCTATGAACCAGGGAGCATGCTCTCACCAGACACAAAATCTGTTGGCACCTTGATCTTGGACTTCTCAGCCTCCAGAAGTGTGAGAAGTAAATATTTGTTGTTGAGTCACTCAGTCTATGGTATTTTTGTTATAGAGGTCTTGAGTAGACTAAGATACCCCAGCTTTAAATTGTTTGACCTGTCTTTCTGGCCTCCCCCAACCCTTTCCAAACTCTAGAATGACAGTTTCATCCTTCAAATACTAACTCCTCTCTAATTTTCCCCACTGAAAATAGTGGAATTAATTACTCTGTGCTTCTATTTCTTTCTGTACCTATCTCTAATATTTTATTAGAGCACTTTCCACATTATATTTTCATTGTTTAAATTCTTCTCTTTCCTGTGGAATGTGAGCTCTTCAAAGGCAAGAAAAATGTCTTTTTTCATCCTCCTATTCCTAGCACAGAGCCTGGCACATTATAGGCTCTAATTAAATGTTTGATCAGTTGAAAGCACTGAATTACCTCTTGTTTTGTTTCAATTGATTTTACTTGTAACCACTTACTGAAATAATAAAAAATAGTATTGAGTAGCACCTCACTGCTTTTTCTTACTAGAACAGTTATTTTATGTGTTTAATGTTTATTTAAAGGGATTTTTAAAAATTTACTTTGTATACTTCCAGTCTCTAAATATTTTTGCTCAATTAGATCTGAAAGATGACTCAGAAAGTTAAACTTTGCTTACTGTGGGGAAACAGGTAATATTAATGGACTTTAGCCTTTTCCCCTGGTCCTTCTTTTTTTTTTTTTTTTTTTAAACATCTTTATTGGAGTATAATTGCTTTACAATGGTGTGTTAGTTTCTGCTTTATAACAAAGTGAATCAGTTATACATATACATATGTTCCCATATCTCTTCCCTCTTGCATCTCCCTCCCTCCCACCCTCCCTATCCCACCCCTCTAGGTGGTCACAAAGCACCGAGCTGATCTCCCTGTGCTATGCGGCTGCTTCCCACTAGCTATCTATTTTACATTTGGTAGTGTATGTATGTCCATGCCACTCTCTCACCCTGTCACATCTCACCCCTCCCCCTCCCCATATCCTCAAGTCCATTCTCTAGTAGGTCTGTGTCTTTATTCCCGTCTTGCCACTAGGTTCTTCATGACCTTTTTTTTTCCCTTAGATTCCATATATATGTGTTAGCATACTGTATTTGTTTTTCTCTTTCTGACTTACTTCACTCTGTATGACAGACTCTAACTCCATCCACCTCACTACAAATACCTCCATTTCATTTCTTTTTATGGCTGAGTAATATTCCATTGTAGATATGTGCCACATCTTCTTTATCCATTCATCCGATGATGGACACTTAGGTTGCTTCCCCTGGTCCTTCTAATATCAGTTCTTAAACGCTTCAGCCGTATGCTGTTCAGTGGAAACTTGTCAGTGGTACACTGCGGTATTGCCACATGGACTTTTGTTAAGGGTGGAAGACTGTGGAACAGCCAGACTTTTTTGAGGAGCACCTTGCTCCTAAAAAAGCAACTGGTCCTCTGTTGCGTTAAGTCTGCAGGTAGAGATGCTGATGGTGAGAGTGATATCATGTGTGAAGGGGGATCTGAGATTTTAGATTTAGATTCATCTCCTGTAGACATACATTGTGTATATTTCTTCTGATTTTGGAAGGTACATCTTTTCTTGCTTTTAAGCAAAGAGACTAGAGGAGAGAAACAATTTGATGACTCAGACTAAAAAGAGAAAGGCACTAGTGTGTATCATATTTTGGCAGGAAGGGAAAGAAGAATAAGTATACACCATCCACATTTTTCCCAACATGGTAATTATGCTAACTTTAAGTTGAATTGGGAGAAGGTGTTAGTTGATAGAATATGTTTAAAAAGTAATAAATTGTGAGCAGGGCCAAATAAGCATATTTCTATGTTAATCATTGAGGAGAAACCAAAATAATTATATTTTGACCAAAAATAGAACTGAAAATTGTGACACTTTCACTAGCATCTAAAGAAATGTGAAAAGTGGACTATGTCTGTTATTATATTTGAATTTCAAGCATCTTACCATTGATATGTATTGGAAACAACGTGGTATTAGTTCATCTTAAAACAGAAATCTCTCTCTTAACAAAACTCCTCTCCAACCTCGTTTCTTTCTCTTTGCAGAAAAAGTCCTTAAGAGTTACCTGCACCTCCAGTCCCTGATTCCTCTCTTCATATCTCTCTTACACTCACTTCTCTCAGGCTTTTGACACTTTACATCCCACCAAAATTGCTCTCACCAAAGTCAACAAAGACTCTCAGGCTACTAAATTTAATTCTCAGTACTCATCTAACTTGACCTATTAGCAGCATTTTACACAGTTGTTGATAATTCCTTTTTTTCCTGAAAAGTCTTTCTTCACTTAGCTCCCAATATACCACACTCTCCTGGATTACTTTCTACAATACTACTATGTCTTTTCTATCTCCTGTTTGCTGTGTCTTGTTTATCTTGACCTTTTAGTGTTACTTTGGCTCAGGGCTCAGACCTTGGACCTGTTCTCTTTCTCTCCTTGTTAAGTTGGTGATGTCATCTGCCTCATGGCTTAAATCTCATCCATGTGTTGACAGATTTATATCTTTGGCCCAGATCGGTCCCTGATTCCAGAATCATATATCCAGCTGACTACTTGACAGCTCCATTCAGATGTCGAATAGATATTTCAAAATTAGCATGTCTAAAAAAGGATTCCTACTCTTGTCCTCCCCCAGATTTGCTTCACTCACAGTCTCCCTCATATCAATTATTGACAACTCCCACTTTCTAATTGCTCAGCCCCAAAACCTTTGAGTCATTTTTGACTCTTTTCATTCACTCATGGAATATAGCCAATCTGTCAGCACATGTATTGACTCTACCTTAAAAATAAATCCAGAATTTTGCCACAGCTCACAATCTCCTTTGCTACTAACTGGGTCCAACCTACCAACATCCCTCATTGGGATTGTTGTATGTAATAGTTTCCTAACTGCCTCTAATATTATGTATCTGCCCCACTTCAGTGTGTTCTCAAATAAGAGTCTGAATGGTCTTGTTAACATGTAACCCAGATCATATCACCCTTCAACTCAAAACCTACCAAGGGCCTTCTGTTCTTTTCAGAGTCAAAGCAAAAGGCCTTACAACGTAATGTGTATTAGTTCGGCTACTATAACAAAATACCAATGTCTTTAAACAACAGATTTATTTCTCACAGTTCTGAAGGCCCAGAAGTCTAAGATTAAGGTGCTGGCAGATTCACTTCTTGATGAGGGCCCTCTTCCTAGTTGCAGACAGCTACCTTTTTGCTGTATCCTCTCATGGCAGAGAGAAGCAGCTCCGGTGTCTTTTCCTCTTATAAGGGCACTAGTTCTGTCATGGGGGCTCTACCTTCATGACCTCATCTAAACCTAGTCACCTCCCAAAGGCCCCACCTCCAAGTATCATCAGATTGGGGGTTATGGCTTTAACATATGAATTTTGAGGGGACACAAACATTCAGTCTGTAATAGCTTATAAAAAGTACTGGCCCCTTTTAGCTCTCAGACCTCCCCTGCAATACTCTGCTCTAACCACAATAGCCTTCTTACTTTTTCTTGAGCTTACCAGGCACCATACACATCATGCCCTTTGCACTGACTGTTCACTCTTCCTGAAATGCTGTTCTCCCAGATATATGTATGGATCTACCCGTATTTCCCTGCAAGCCTTTGCTCAGTTGTTACCTCTTCAGCGAAGCCTACTCTGGAGTAAGTTGTTTAAATTTGTGACCCATCTCCCAGCACTCCAAATGCCCATTGCTTTTTTCTTTTACCTTCTAATATATTTTATATGTGATGAGACAGTGGTTTGTACTCACCGAGTATACTTTTAGGCTATACCTCTTAGGCTTCTCGAATTTTGGTGGGATATATAACTTATTCTTGCTAATGAAATGTGTGTGCAAGTAATGTGTATCACCTCCAGAGCAAGGTGGTTAAGAGCAGGCATTCCTTTCTCATGTTTTTGCTTTCTTTCTTGATCTCCTAGATGGATACAGGTGATCAAGAGAAAGGAAGGAGATTTAGCTCCTAAAGCTCCTTTAGTGGAGCTTTAGCTCCACTAAAAGGAAGGTGCTTTCTGTATCATAGTGTAGAAGGATGTCCTTAGAACACTCAGATTATGTGTGAGAAGGAAGGAAATTTCTGTTGTATCTCAAAGTTATGTGCAACCTTTGTTCTAATTTGTTAGTGCATGTGTTATTTTAGAACATTTTGAATATCACGCTGGGAACATAAATGGATCAGTGCATATCACTTGAAACTGAGTGGAGTAAGTGATGGCTATTAACAGAAGGAAATATCAACAAATAAAATAATATGGATACTGTAGGTGTCATCAGCGTTTTTGACAGTTTCCTTAGATGAATTAAAGATCATATGCATTCAGGGTCATTGAGAATTGACTATAATTTGGGCTGGTTTATGTGAAAGTTTATATCTTAACTCGCAAATTTGAGAAAAGTCGAAGGTATTTTCATTCTTTCAATATTTACTTCAACATTTATTCCTGACAATGTAAGTTTAAAACAAACCCCTAATTAATACAAGCCTTGTTATCCTGGCTGTGGAAATTTGCATAGCTGTGACTTACGCTAACGTCTGACTTGTATCTTGCAGCTTGTTAGAACTGCGGCTTAGAGGGGAGCAGAATATGTCAAATATGGTAGGGCCAGGAGAAGAGAAACCTCTGCAGTCCTGAACAGGTGAAAAAGATCTTAGTGGCAGGCATGAAGCTGAGTTCCAGAAAAAACAGAAATCTTAGATAGTGAGGTGGACAGGATAGGAGAAAAAGATTCCTGGAAGGGAATCAAGACCCTTTAGGTGTCTGAGCCAAAGATAAAGAACCAATTATTATATTTGGGATTCAAGAAACCAATTACTGTAGATATTGAGGTAATAAGAAAAGAGTGTAGGTGCTACTATGAACAGCCATCTGTAGGCTGATTTGATGATAAACTTTGGGCTTATGAGTTTATGGTACAAAATTGGTTCAGGCATCTGATGTAAGACAACTTATAGTTGAAAATTTAGTGTTCCAAATACTGAAAATTTGAGTGATGCTGGGAAGGGAGAGAGCAAATATTTTCACCATTGTTACCCAGTAAGTACCCCCAAAATGCTTTGTTAATAAAACACATGAATGAATAGGTAGAAAGGTTTAATTTGGGTATTTAAAAGATGATTAACTAAAACAATCTTAAGTTATTTAGGGTGCTAAAATATATTTGGTTATATCTTGGTAATAAGCTGAACATGAATTTTATTTTCATAATTTCTACTTGCTCTTAAGTTTATAAAGGGCCACTTTTTGGATATGAACTATACACTTAAAGACATCTTGGGATACAAAGTAAGTATTTTATTGGTATGTTAGTTGTAATTCAAGTCATGTAATTAATAGTAACTTAAACAAATTTTAAAAAGTCAAGATAGTGTTTGTTTAAGAGACATAATATGTACTATCCATTTGTGCCCAGACCTGCCAACACTGAGTGTGCATAAGGTGACCCGAGTGTCAATATTTTCAAAATCCACATGATGAGTTTCTTCAAAATGCAGAAGACAAGAATTTTAATATGAAACCCCATATACTTGATTTCCTAGCTTAGGAAATAAGGATTTGCTTCTCATTTGATCAAATAGGAAAAGTCAGGATTAAATACCTGCTAATTTTGTATTGGAATAGACATTTGTTTCAAGAAGGACTCATTACCCACAGCCTCTTTGGGTGGGATTCAGTGCCCAGCTGTATTGGCTCTTTATTAGCTGGAGTGGGTGATAGAGTTATATTCACTTGCCTTTGCTTTGTTGTATCCAGCTGTGTTCTCCGGGTGGTGACCTGGAAATTTGTGTTGATACTCAGCCTGCTCCCTAAAGATGTTGTGGCTGGTATTACTTCTTTATTATCAAGTTTCTATGTACTGTCTCCATATTGCCCTCTCTCAGTCCATAGGCACATGTGAGAGTTTTGATGAATTGCTTTGGTGTGTTTTTGACCTTATGTTACGAGTCAAAGCAAGTATCTTAAGGAGATCACATTCTAGTTACTATCCCAGTCAGTGCCATATTGGGTCAACTCTGTGTGACAGGATAATCTTTTGAGTTTTTTAATATATTTCTCTTCTTGTGTTCAGTATTTTTTTTTCATTTTTCTTTAGTGCAGGTAAAAGAGTAGATGCTTCCTTTGCTCAGAGAAGGTTTATGGAACAGCATAAATATAAAAATAATAGCTTAAATTTATTAAATATCTTCTGTGTGTGAGAGACTTTACTAAACACTTGATAGATGGGAACTCCTTCAATTCTCTCAGACCTTGTGGACTGCCTGTTTTTGTTTTGTAATAGACTTTATTTTTTAGAGCAGTTTTGGGTCCATAACAACATTGAACATAAGGTACAGAGACTTCCCATATACCTGCCCCCACACACTCATGTCTCTTCCTTTATCAGCATCCCCCACCGGAGACCTATATTTGTTACAGTCGATTAGCCTACACTGACATATCATCAGCCAGAGCCCGTAGTTTACATTAGGGTTCATTCTTGGTGTTGTACATTCCGCAGGTTTTGTCAAATGCGTAATGACATACAGCCACCATTGTAGTGTCATACAATGGCCTAAAAATCTTTTGTGCTCTTCCTGTTCATCCCTCCATCCCATAACCCCTGGCAACCACTGATCATTTTACTGTCTCCATAGTTTTGCCTTTTCCAGAATGTGATATAGTTGGAATCATACAGTATGTAGCTTTTTGAAATTGGTTTCTTTTACTTAGTAGTATGCATTTAAGATGCTTCCGTGTCTTTTCATGGTTTGACAGCCTAACTCTTTTTAGCACTGGATACTATTCCATTGTTGGGATGTACCACAGTTTATTTATCCATTCACTACTGAGGAACATCTTATTGCTTCCAAATTCTGACAATTATGAATAAATCTGCTGTAAACATCTATGTGCAAGTTTCTGTGTAGACATAAGTTTTCAACTCCTTTGGGTAAATAGCAAGGAGCATGATTGCTGGAGTGTATGGTAAGAATATGGTTAGTTTTGTAAGAACCTGCCAAACTGTCTTCCATAATGGCTTTATCATTTTACATTCCCATCAGCAATGAATGAGAGTTCCTGTTGTTCCACATCCTTACCAGCATTTGGTCAGTGTTGTGGATATTGGCCACAATTCTAATAGGCTCCTTGTTTTTTATAAATAAATTTAATTGGAATACAGCCACGTCCATTTGTTCACATATTGTCTATGGCTGCTTTTGCACTACCAGTGGCAGAATTAAGTGGTTGTGATAGACTTTATGGCCCACAAGTCTTAAAATATTTGCTATCTGGCCCTTTACAAAAAGTGTTTGCTGACCTCTGTACTGCAGAGTTGCTGTCACAATATCTACTTTAGGTATGGCTATTTTACATCAAGCTGATAGTCAGAAAATATTTTCCTGTTTCCTGTGACCCTATTAAAACTCTTGTAGTATCTTGAGTTGTGGATTAAGCTAAGTCTTGAACGTACTCCTGAGGCTTAACAGCACTTTTAAAAATCATGCTTTATTTTGATTTCTAGGCACATATTTTATTTCTTAGATGCAATTTTTTCCTAATTGAAGTTATTTCCTTAAGTACATGAAGTTATTACAGGTTTGTTGTTAATATATATTTTGGAAGTATAACATTTCCTTCAGCATTCTCTATTGCCCTCCTCTTCTTTTCTAACAAGCAGTTATTCCTTTTTTTTTTCTTTTCCACTGACCCCGGTTTCACTGATTCACCCTCCCATGTAGCAATTTAAAATAGTGCCAGGGAAAGATGTTGCTTCTCTCTGTCTTGAATCTGTCAAGCTGCTGACTAGTTTCTTCTCAGGTGTTTGCTGAAGATGAAGCAGATTTTCAACAAATGTGTTTCAGGGACTCTTTGGCTAGTTTTTCATCATTTTAGCTACAAGAGGGTCCTGACCAAGAGGAGGTAATAATTTTGCTCTTTGTGCTCTAAATGTTATTTTGCCACATTGCCGTCTTCACACACATTAGCAACATCATATTTGTTTGGCATCGGCAGCAGGGCCCACAGAATAATTTATGATCTAAATGCAGCTCGTAATAGTAGAATTGCTGCTGGTGCTTAGAAATTAATTCAGAAATCACTGTCTGTAACGGAATGATTTACCATTGTTTTTGAACCATGTTGTGGAACCTAAGAGTATTAATTAAGAAGTATGGCATAAGGCCAGATAGAATCTGGTGAAGTTTCATATTGGAACAAAACAACCAATTATCAAAATATTTTGAATATAATAAACATTTTCATATTTTCAGATCAAGTTGTGAGTGATACTGTTTAATACACTCCAAGGGTTTGGATCACACCAAGACCACATAGTAGTGTACAGTTTGGATATTCTAATAGACAAATACGTCCCCTTTTTATGAATTTTTAAGAACTAACAAGAATAATTCACCAAGGTAGAAATAATTGGATGTATCTAAAATTGGAGTAAGATTTAAAGATGAAAATTTCATAAATCAGTTTGAGTGGTGATTTTTAAAAGTTGAATTGAGTTGAAAAAAATTGGTAAACAATTGAAAATAGATTAGAGTGAGGAAGTGAAGATTCATGGGATATTTTTTTTAAAACATGGTCTGTCTCAGATACAGTGCATCTCTGAAAGCTGAGCTCAGAAACTTTCTCCCCAAGTAGCTACCAGGAAATTCCCAGCGGAAGTGATGATGCTGATGAGACTGGTCATTAACATATTAGCACTTTCCAGCCTGTGATGCTCTTTCTGAAAACAAAGTTCATTTGACTTTCACAGTGTCTCTATAAAGTATCTTCATTTCCTGAACTCCTTTGTAATTGCCTGTACTTCTATCAGTAGTTCTTTATAGGGATATATGTCCGAGACAGTCGGGATACTAATTCAGGAAGTAGGTCTGAGATTAAGCCCTATCTCCTTTTCTAATCTTCCTGATTCTAACATGCACCACCAGGATCAACTTGTCTGAAACATTTTATATGCTGTTTTGCATATATTTGTGTCCAAGTTTGGTTTTCCTGGGTAGGCAGCAATTATAAAATGAATTATAAAAAAAAACTGCATGACAAGCCTCTGTTAGATGGTAAAAAGCAGACAATATCATCATGTATAATCAAAACAAAGCATCTATAAAATAGGAGTGTTAAAATTAAAACTTGACATTAAAGTTTTACAAAAAAATGCCCATTTGTCTAGAATTTAATTCCATTCGGTTAATTTGACAACCTTTTAGAAGTACTACGTGTTAAGTGTTGCAGAGGCTTTCACACTGAGTGAAAACATGGTCCTTGTCCTCAAAGAACTGGTAATGTGGGAAGTGGGACAAAACAAAGCAGAATACCATCACAAAAGGAAAATTTCAAGTTAACTGAGAATTATTACAGTCCCCATGAAAAGGCTATCAATGGCCAAAGAATAAAGAATGCACTATAACAGACCTGATACCCAAACCCCACTGTGTGATTTACAATATTCTTTTGATGCCTATTGAAGAAGTATGAACTCTCCTTCTCTTCCGGTGTGTTAGAAACCAGGAGAGTCTGTCTTTTGTGGGAGGGAACCAGACACACTAAATATGGGAAATTAAAATGGTTTCCAAAGAAAGTACAGATTGCAAGTGAAGGGAGGGCCTGAAGCAAGTTTAAGTAGCCAACTAGGAGTTAGAAAACTAGAAAAACAAGATGGTAGAAAAGGGGAGAAAACTGGAGGTTAATTCTGGATATCAGAATTGTATGGCCTTGCCCAGGTTTCTGTGTACCTCCAGGAAATATTCACAGGCGATATTCTAGGTGCATATAAAGAGGCTGTGACAGATGGACAACTCAGAAATAACTAAACAAATATTGGGAGATGTTATGGATATTTGGATACATAATGAATAAAAAGTTATTTATCTACATAAAGAAAGCAATTCCTGAAGTGCAAACTGTACTTCAGTGTCAAAATTCTTTCTGTCTCTTTTTTAGTAATTAATTCAGGAGGGGGTAGATACTGTACAGCTATACATCATGGTGGATCACTAAGAACTACATGATGATATTGTCTGCTTGTATCATCTAACAGAGGCTTGTCATGCAGTTTTTTTGGTTTTTTTTTTCCTAGTGAAGAAATCTCTGTCAGCTTTGCTAAAACATAGATCTACTGTCTGGCATTTTTCTTTCAGGCTTTCACTTTATGAGGCTCCATGTATTTTCAGTCCTAACAGGAACCCACTTTTGTTATTATCTTTCTGGATAAGTGGCTCCCTTTACTTTCACTTATGGCCTGAGGTGGATTGGGCCAAAGATAGTACCACATTAGACTTGTGTTCTTTAGGGGCAAGTACATTTTATAAAGAAGGTGGCATTATACCTTGATAAAGAAAGTCTAGATAGGCAGTTTGCTTTTGAAAGAGCTTATCTTTTCCACTATATGTAATGGACACCAGGATTCATCCTTTCAGTTCATAATTAGTGAGTCTTTGTTATAGTTATAGGCCAGGTAGTAGTTTAGGTGTTAGCAGTACAGTGGTGAAGAAGCTGCCAGGATTCCAAGCTTAACAAGTTTATTAAACAAGTAATTCAGTACATGAATAAGATAATGATAATTGCTAAAAGAAAACAAGACAAAGTGATGGGATAAAAAGTGATGTGGTTGGTCAGAGTCAGGTGGTAACTTAGGTGGATTGGTCAGGGAAAGCCTCTCTGAGGAGGGGACATTTAAAAACTGAATGACAAGGACAGTGGCATGTGAAAATCTGGGGGTCTGAATGTTCCAAGCACAGAGAACCAAACTTAGCAAATCCACAACTGGGTAGAAGGAACAAGGCTATGCACAGAAAGAAACCTGTTGGCCATTTCCCCATGTTGACTCTGTAGAGATGTCCATGTAAGCCATCTTTAACAAAGGTTCATGAGCCATTAAACGAGTCTTACTTGATGGCCCTACAGCTATCTTTCTAAAATGTGTCCCTTAATTCTGAAAACAGAGACAATTTCTCAATTGTAAAAAGACAAATAAATGATTAATATTGTTCTTACATTTATGCCCTTTTTATTTGCTAGAAGAAAAAAATTCAGTGACAAGTGAGGGCACTGCTTAGAAAATCTTCTAAAGCTCTAGACTACATAATAACCCAAGGAAGAATAAAGACCACTTGGTACTTTCTAGTAGTCATCCTGAAAATTAATAATCCTAGTAGCAGTTGTCAGATTTACAGTTTTTCCTTTGCACTCTTTGGCAGTTAGGTGAGGAGCAGAAATATCATCTTGTCCCACGTAAGTTCTGAACATACCCTTATAGATGAGAAGCTTTTAAGGTACAAAAGTCCAGATGTAGGTATTGTGGTTTATATAGATGAATTACAGCACTGGTACTGACCAGGAATTAAAGTGCAATATAGAAATATTTATTAATCCAGTCATCATTAATCACAAATTCTTAATTTAAAAAATAAGCTTGAGTTATTATATGTGAGACACCTTGCCAGATTTATATGTATATTTTTAACTTAAATATGTATAATTATACACGCACACATATACACACAGACATGATTTTTATTTAGTTCTTTCCACTTTGCAAAGCAGTATTACTCCAGACAGATGAGAAAACTGAAGCTCAGACCTCTTAAGTGACATAAACATGTTTATAGTGTAAAACTAGGATTTAAACACAGCTATTTCTAACTCCAAAGCCCATTCTTTTTTACTATGCCATGCTGAATTTGAAAATTTTGATAAAAATGAAGACTTTCATTTATTTGTTTTGTTTGTGGTTCTGCTAACTAGATGAAAAGTTTAAATCAGTTACCAGAGAGAAAAATCTACTTAACCTACTTAGACAGCAAGCAATTTTCTAGACCTCTGGAAGTGTTTAGTCACATAGACCTGACACCACCAAAGCAAAACAAGTTTATGTTATATAACATTATGCTTTATGTTATTGAAGCAGAATTGCCAGATAGTTATTGGCAATATTTTGTTAATCTTGTATAATTATTATGGGATGTAAAGTTAATGTTTATGAGCACTCACAATGTTTCAGAATGCACTGTGCAAAATTCTTTATAACTGTTTTCTCCTTTAATCTGTCCCATTTTATAGACAAGGAACCTGAGGTACAGCAAGTTTAAGTAACTGACATAAGCGAGAGAGCTGGGATCTCATGGTTCCTAAGTGCCAGCCTGTCATGTTACTCTCACGTCCAGGACCTTTGTAGTTTGAAAGTATTAACATTTCTTTATATATAAACAGAATAATTATGATCTTTCAGTCTTTCAGATGATACTTCTTTTTACCTGGCTCTAAGTAGTGAAATTTATCCTGTGCATGGTAAAATCTAGATTCTTCTTTTTTGTACATAAACCTTGATAAACCTTATATATTCTTTTTTACCCTTTTCCCAGGAAATTTTGGAAGATTTCAGGCCATTAGTGTCATTTATAGTTAACTGAAGTTTATTATGTGGAAGCCTTAAAGATTAAATGCCTTACTTATTATTTATCATCCAACCCACTATGGTAGTGCAGCTGGGGAGAATAGAACCACTGGTTGTTTGACAGAGATAAATTCCTATACAAGGACTTGCAGTTCAGTTTGAACTTCATCCTTAATACTGCTTTTGATTGATTTATAAGTGGGTTGGGCTTCCCATTCATAATGCAACATAGTAAATCCTCTGGTGGGGATGTTGGTAGCCACAGTTCTGAAACTTTGTGATAATTCATCACTATGATATAAATTTTCAAAATTATTCATTTCCATTTCTACTACTGGAAATGTTTTACTTTACTTAAAAACTTTCAGTCCCCAGCAGGCGTCATATGCATGGACTTGCTAATCCATATTCTCAGTTCATGGCTTTAAACTGTGTCCATTATTGCAACTTGTATTCTCAGCAACTAGATCAATGGTCACCAAGTAAGCTAGCCACTAAATGTGACTGCCTTGATATAACTCAAACAGCATGTTGTAACAATGGTAGGTCCGTATTTCACTTTCAGATACAGGTAGCATGTTAAAAAGAAATTTCCCCATCAAGTCCTATGAGTCAATGTTTTTTTATGAGGAAATATTTGGAAAAAGAAACGAAGCCACAGAGATCAATCCTGGTTTTATTTAAGTAAAAATGAATGCCTGTTATATAGAAGGAATATTTTCAGTCTTGAAGAGGTAAATAAGAAACATTATTTCATTGTCAAGATATATCTTGTACATGTATTGGAAAATTACTGAAGAGAAGAAGTCACATTTCAGAGTCTCAGACCTGTTAGAAAGTGAGAGCAGTTTCTCTCCATGGAATTGGTATTGTGAAAAAAACAGGCTAGCTTTTGTAACACTGGGGTGCTTGATTTCAAGTCCAGGTTTATATTGGGCCTTCACCAAGGTGTGGAACTCTAATAGGATGTGGTGGTTTGATATAAGGTAGTTTATAAGTCTGATCCTTAAAAAACCATGACATTCTACTGAGAATTCTCTTCTCTGATTTTTCTCAGGTAAGAAATGTATGAGGGTCATTGTTAGATATTCTGAGTTGTTAAATAAAATAAATATGAAACAATTACTACTGTAGGGGAACATTTCCTGAGCATCTCTGCTATGGTATATCTTTGGCATGTTTAAATTGTTGGTAAAAAAAGAAAGAAAACTATCATAGATGCATTGATAATCATGATAACTTTGGGACACTATAAACTGTAATTATCTTGGAATATAGCTGTTCTACTCATATTGTTTTCAGAAATGAGATAAGAATAAGACCAATTATAATAAGAAGACTGAAGTCTCCCGGGATTTTCTTTTCACTGGGTAAGATTTTAGGGAAATCCCATTTTATCTGATTTAATGTCTATGAGAAAGTACTTTCTAGACAATTCTAATACAGATTTTTCATTGCCTTATGAAATTCTCAGTGTTTCACAATCTGTAATTACTGCCTTGCTGACATATGAATGAAGATCTATAGTGATCACAGAATATGTCCTAGGCATGCTTACTTTGGCAGACCCCATTCCTTATTATATCAAATTCTAGTTCTAATGCACTCATTTGAATGCATCACATTAAACTGATATTTTTAATTTAAGATTTTAAGATAATTTTATTTTAAAAGAATAAAGTATTTCTTTTGTGGACATTATTTGAATATATATATATTTAAAATTTTTGGAGCCAGTGTATATAATTTGTGGGGGAGGCTTGGAAAACTAACAGATCTTAGGTTTTGTGTTTGCAACAGCTGATGTAAAAAATGTCCTGGTTTGTGAAAATCTGGTCTAAACTATTGCAATTCTGCACAGAGGTCTAGGATACCCATTGCAAAGCTAGTTTCACGGTTCTTATGGCAACTTTGATAAGTGTTTGCTTCCACTTTTGTAAGAAGAATGTTGAAATGCTTGGGCTTCTTGAGACAAAATGCTGTTACCTTGAGGATAGTGTAACTGACAGAATCAGTGTTGTAAATCCCAGGTGAAACTGCTACTTAATATGGAATAAGTTTTACTTGGATGCCAGTTTTTCAACATAATGAATAAAATGATCCTTGGTTAACTTCACAGGCGCACACACAAACTCATGAATGTGTAACTTTTTAACATGACCATATTATATAACTTTATAAAAAGGAGATAGAAGCCCTCCCTACCCCCACCTACACTGTAGACACTGCAGATTAAAAAAAAAAAAAAAGGTTGAACTTTGTGGATCAAAGATGAGGCAGGAGATATAAGACAGATTAAAGTTAAAATGAAGATAAATTCCTGAAAGCAAACAAAGGCATGAGAAAATGAAAAAAGCTTTCAAGGTTAAATAGAGTGATAATCTCAAAAGACAAATGAATTTAAAGTTCTATTCCGTTTTATCACAACCTTTCACAAATAAGACCTTAAAGAGATACCTGGGTAAATATGATGAGCTGCTGCAATAGCTCACCACAGGAATACCATATCTATCATCTAATTGCCTCTTTCTTGCAATTTTTCCCCTAGTGAAAAAAAACCCCTCATTTTGAGATCATTTTAATGAATTATTGATATTCGGGTCATCTCAATACAATATGTATTTTATTTTCAGCTCAAATCATTGACTGTTAAATGTAGGCACCGTTTATTAATTAGAGAAGGAATATTTAAGTTGTCTGAAAGTGGTTAATGCCCCAGTATAGAGCTCTGTGCCAATGTGGCTGAATTTTGAGTTTAATGTCTCTGTAGAATAGCTAGTTTTACTGTGGCATTAGCTGAAGATTTTCTTCCTCTTCCATTAATCTTTTCCTGTATACTTGCTGAGCGCGTTTAGGTCACTCATGACCTGGTCACTGAGGGATTTGCCAGCTAGCAGTTGACCAGTATGTGTCCTTTATTTTGTATTCTGGATGATCTGATGGGGCATCAGGTCAATGCCCAACTGTATTAGAAATAATAGCTGTAAATGAAATTGTGGTGAGCCTTTAAAAGCCCATAAAATGAGTGAAAAGCCATTTGATCACATGTAATGTTTAGGAAATACCCTGGCAGAAGTTTGGTTGTGTGAAAAAATGACAAGTGCATATACTACAACTAATCCTGGCCACTGACTCATTATTTTTTATCGATGCTGAGTTTTCAACAATGTTAAATTTGATTTTTTTAAAAACTAGGATAATTGGGAAGGAGATTACAATAAAGATAGTACACAACATCTTCATTTGACTGCCAACATTTCTTTATCAGGTCACACAGCTCTACCTGTAGTTTCAAAAAGAAAATATGTATTGTGCTGGCATTATTTGACTATTTTCTAGTAGAAAATATACCATGTGGAAATTTATATTTTAAGAATATTATGGATAAGAAAAATCTCATATCCAAAGTTAGAGTTTGTAAAAATGAGAATGAGCAATATAGTTATTCCAGAGCTGAGAATATGAACTTTGCTTCCAAGTGGAACATAGAGTTATTAACAAGTAGAATGAAGGAAAATAGTTCATGTTAAGGAAGACAGGCTTTTTAGGCATCTCATCATTTATGAGAAACGTCTAAACCTTTGAAAGTAGAACATTGAAATGAAAAAGTAAATCTAGAGGCAGTATGAGCAGATAGATATGGGACCCACCATTATTTTTTTGAAATTGGGATTGAGCTAGAAATTTGCTAGGTAATGGTGACTGCTACCTGCCCGTGGAACGCGGTGGGAAGGAGTGTCCAAACAACAAGACTAATCCTGCTTTGAGAAGAGCACAGTAAAGACAGAGTGGGTGGGGAGACAGAAGGGAGAGCTCAGATAAGACTGTAGATGACACCAGTGCTACTGAATTATGGATGAATTAGAAGTGGCAGGGTTTGGGCTTATGAAAATCTGAATAATTTACAGCAGTGTTCTCAGAGTGCTACCTGGATGCCTGGAGGAACTTGAGATGATTTTAGAAGGTACATGGGCACAACATTTAAAAACACTGAGCCAGATTTTAGAAAGAGAAGCACTTTCTTTGCAATATTCTTCCTAATTAGAATGAGAAAAAAAACAAAAACAAAAAACAACCAGACCTCAATGTGGTGTGTGTCCAGACCTCAATGTGGTTTAATGTGTCTTAAATAGTTCACTAACACTTGCTATCTCCCTATTTAGTAATTGGGAAGCAGGCCTTGGCAAGCAGCTGCATCTAGCAAGATGTTTATGACATTTTTAATGACACATGATATTGATTTTTCATTTACAATAATGGTAGAAAGTTTTTTAAAGTGAATTTATTTAAGTAAAATTAATGATACCATTTAAATTAAAATACTAAGTATATGAGTCTAGGTGTTACAGAGATAAGATACAAGTCAGGACCTCAGTATGCAAATGAGGGTAGTTTGGCCAACATTGGTGTAGAGAGATGCTTCAAGCCCTCTCTTATTTATGAGAGACTCTGGAGATGTTTGGCCAAGCAGCATATGCTAAAGCTTTCCCTTGTACTTCCACCTTCTTAGGGGTCAGAACTCTGTACACTGGGAAGGGATGCAGAGCTCCCCTTGTTCAACGCTGGGGAAAACAATCAAATAGTTGAAGTGGAGGCTTGGATAGACCACTCTTGAAATAAAAAGGAAACAATACTATTTTCACCTCCACACACTCATACTTAGTATGAATTTGCTTGCAACAGTAATGTTTATAGTAAGAAAATGGAGAAAACAATGGCTTTTCTATTGACTTTTTTTTTAACGTATGTAGTTTATTTTGCAAGTTGGTATTTAAAAATAAAACATATTTGGTTAGATAGCCTCAACCACCAGAGGGCAGACAACAGAAGCAAGAAAAACTACAATCCTGCAGCCTGTGGACCAAAAACCACAGTTACAGAAAGATAGAGAAGATGAAAAGGCAGAGGGCTATGTACCAGATGAAGGAACAAGAAAAAACCCCAGAAAAACAACTAAATGAAGTGGAGATAGGCAACCTTCCAGAAAAAGAATTCAGAATAATGATAGTGAAGATGATCCAGGACCTCGGAATAAGAATGGAGGCAAAGATTGAGAAGATGCAAGAAATGATTAACAAAGACCTAGAAGAATTAAAGAACAAACAAACAGAGATGACCAATACAATAACTGAAATGAAAACTACACTAGAAGGAATCAATAGCAGAATAACTGAGGCAGAAGAACGGATAAGTGACCTGGAAGACAGAATGGTGGAATTCACTGCTGCGGAACAGACTAAAGAAAAAAGAATGAAAAGAAATGAAGACAGCCTAAGAGACCTCTGGGACAACATTAAACGCAACAACATTCGCATTATAGGGGTCCCAGAAGGAGAAAAGAGAGAGAAAGGACCAGAGAAAATATTTGAAGAGATTATAGTCGAAAACTTCCCTAACATGGGAAAGGAAATAGCCACCCAAGTCCAGGAAGCGCAGAGAGTCCCATACAGAATAAACCCAAGGAGAAACACGCCGAGACACATAGTAATCAAAGTGGCAAAAATTAAAGACAAAGAAAAATTATTGAAAGCAGCAAGGGAAAAACGACAAATAACATACAAGGGAACTCCCATAAGGTTAACAGCTGATTTCTCAGCAGAAACTCTGCAAGCCAGAAGGGAGTGGCATGATATACTTAAAGTGATGAAAGGGAAGAACCTACAACCAAGATTACTCTACCCGGCAAGGATCTCATTTAGATTTGATGGAGAAATCAAAAGCTTTACAGACAAGCAAAAGCTAAGAGAATTCAGCACCACCAAACCAGCTCTACAACAAATGCTAAAGGAACTTCTCTAAGTGGGAAACACAAGAGAAGAAAAGGACCTACAAAAACAAACCCAAAACAATTAAGAAAATGGTCATAGGAACATACATATCAATAATTACCTTAAACGTGAATGGATTAAATGCCCCAACCAAAAGACATAGACTGGCTGAATGGATACAAAAACAAGACCCATCTATATGCTGTCTACAAGAGACCCACATTAGACCTAGGGACACATACAGGCTGAAAGTGAGGGGATGGAAAAAGATATTCCATGCAAATGGAAATCAAAAGAAAGCTGGAGTAGCTATACTCATATCAGATAAAATAGACTTTAAAACAAAGAATGTTACAAGAGACAAGGAAGGACACTACATAATGATCCAGGGATCAATCCAAGAAGAAGATATAACAATTATAAATATATATGCACCCAACATAGGAGCACCTCAATACATAAGGCAACTGCTAACAGCTATAAAAGAGGAAATCGACAGTAACACAATAATAGTGGGGGACTTTAACACCTCACTTACACCAATGGACAGATCATCCAAAATGAAAATAAATAAGGAAACAGAAGCTTTAAATGACACAATAGACCAGATAGATTTAATTGATATATATAGGACATTCCATCCAAAAACAGCAGATTACACGTTCTTCTCAAGTGTGCACGGAACATTCTCCAGGATAGATCACATCTTGGGTCACAAATCAAGCCTCAGTAAATTTAAGAAAATTGAAATCATATCAAGCATCTTTTCTGACCACAACGCTATGAGATTAGAAATGAATTACAGGGAAAAAAACGTAAAAAAGACAAACACATGGAGGCTAAACAATACGTTACTAAATAACCAAGAGATCACTGAAGAAATCAAAGAGGAAATCAAAAAATACCTAGAGACAAATGATAATGAAAACACGATGACCCAAAACCTATGGGATGCAGCAAAAGCGGTTCTAAGAGGGAAGTTTATAGCTATACAAGCCTACCTAAAGAAACAAGAAAAATCTCAAGTAAACAATCTAACCTTACACCTAAAGAAACTAGAGAAAGAAGAACAAACAAAACCCAAAGTTAGCAGAAGGAAAGAAATCATAAAGATCAGAGCAGAAATAAATGAAATAGAAACAAAGAAAACAATAGCAAAGATCAATACAACTAAAAGCTGGTTCTTTGAGAAGATAAACAAAATTGATAAACCATTAGCCAGACTCATCAAGAAAAAGAGGGAGAGGACTCAAATCAATAAAATCAGAAATGAAAAAGGAGAAGTTACAACAGACACCGCAGAAATACAAAGCATCCTAAGAGACTACTACAAGCAACTTTATGCCAATAAAATGGACAACCTGGAAGAAATGGACAAATTCTTAGAAAGGTATAACCTTCCAAGACTGAATCAGGAAGAAACAGAAAATATGAACAGACCAATCACAAGTAATGAAATTGAAACTGTGATTAAAAATCTTCCAACAAACAAAAGTCCAGGACCAGATGGCTTCACAGGTGAATTCTATCAAACATTTAGAGAAGAACTAACACTCATCCTTCTCAAACTCTTCCAAAAAATTGCAGAGGAAGGAACACTCCCAAACTCATTCTATGAGGCCACCCTCACCCTGATACCAAAACCAGACAAAGACACTACAAAAAAAGAAAATTACAGACCAATATCACTGATGAATATAGATGCAGAAATCCTCAACAAAATACTAGCAAACAGAATCCAACAACACATTAAAAGGATCATACACCACGATCAAGTGGGATTTATCCCAGGGATGCAAGGATTCTTCAATATACGCAAATCAATCAATGTGATACACCATATTAACAAATTGAAGAAGAAAAACCATATGATCATCTCAATAGATGCAGAAAAAGATTTTGACAAAATTCAACACCCATTTATGATAAAAACTCTCCAGAAAGTGGGCATAGAGGGAACCTACCTCAATATAATAAAGGCCATATATGACAAACCCACAGCAAACATCATTCTCAATGGTGAAAACCTGAAAGCATTTCCTCTAAGATCAGGAACGAGACAAGGATGTCCACTCTCACCACTATTATTCAACATAGTTCTGGAAGTCCTAGCCACGGCAATCAGAGAAGAAAAAGAAATAAAAGGAATACAAATTGGAAAAGAAGAAGTAAAACTGTCACTGTTTGCGGATGACATGATACTATACATAGAGAATCCTAAAACTGCCACCAGAAAACTGGTAGAGCTAATTAATGAATATGGTAAAGTTGCAGGATACAAAATTAATGCACAGAAATCTCTTGCATTCCTATACACTAATGATGAAAAATCTGAAAGAGAAATGAAGGAAACACTCCCATTTACCATTGCAACAAAAAGAATAAAATACCTAGGAATAAACCTACCTAGGGAGACAAAGGACCTGTATGCAGAAAACTATAAGACACTGATGAAAGAAATTAAAGATGATACCAACAGATGGAGAGATATACCATGTTCTTGGATTGGAAGAATCAACATTGTGAAAATGAGTATACTACCCAAAGCAATCTACAGATTCAATGCAATCCCTATCAAATTACCAATGGCATTTTTTACGGAGCTAGAACAAATCATCTTAAAATTTGTATGGAGACACAAAAGACCCCGAATAGCCAAAGCAGTCTTGAGGCAAAAAAATGGAGCTGGAGGAATCAGACTCCCTGACCTCAGACTATACTACAAAGCTACAGTAATCAAGACAATATGGTACTGGCGCAAAAACAGAAACATAGATCAATGGAACAAGATAGAAAGCCCAGAGGTTAACCCACGCACCTATGGTCAACTAATCTATGACAAAGGAGGCAAAGATATACAATGGAGAAAAGACAGTGTCTTCAATAAGTGGTGCTGGGAAAACTGGACAGCTACATGTAAAAGAATGAAATTAGAATACTCCCTAACACCATACAGAAAAATAAACTCAAAGTGGATTAGAGACCTAAATATAAGACTGGACACTATAAAACTCTTAGAGGAAAACATAGGAAGAACACTCTTTGACATAAATCACAGCAAGATCTTTTTTGATCCACCTCCTAGAGTAATGGAAATAAAAACAAAAATAAACAAGTGGGACCTAATGAAACTTCAAAGCTTTTGCACAGCAAAGGAAACCATAAACAAGACGAAAAGACAACCCTCAGAATGGGAGAAAATATTTGCAAATGAATCAACGGACTAAGGATTAATCTCCAAAATATATAAACAGCTCATTCAGCTCAATATCAAAGAAACAAACACCCCAATCCAAAAATGGGCAGAAGACCTAAATAGACATTTCTCCAAAGAAGACATACAGACGGCCACGAAGCACATGAAAAGATGCTCAACATCACTAATTATTAGAGAAATGCAAATCAAAACTACAATGAGGTATCACCTCACTCCTGTTAGAATGGGCATCATCAGAAAATCTACAAACAACAAATGCTGGAGAGGTTGTGGAGAAAAGGGAAACCTCTTGCACTGTTGGTGGGAATGTAAATTGATAACAGCCACTATGGAGAACAATATGGAGGTTTCTTAAAAAACTAAAAATAGAATTACTGTATGACCCAGCAATCCCACTACTGGGCATATACCCAGAGAAAACTGTAATTCAAAAAGACACATGCACCCGAATGTTCATTGCAGCACTATTTACAATAGCCAGGTCATGGAAGCAACCTAAATGCCCATCAACAGACGAATGGATAAAGAAGTTGTGGTACATATATACAATGGAATATTACTCAGCCATAAAAAGGAACGAAATTGAGTCATTTGTTGAGACGTGGATGGATCTAGAGACTGTCATACAGAGTGAAGTAAGTCAGAAAGAGAAAAACAAATATCGTATATTAATGCATGTATGTGGAACCTAGAAAAATGGTACAGATGAGCCAGTTTGCAGGTCAGAAGTTGAGACACAGATGTAGAGAATAGACATATGGACACCAAGGGGGGAAAACTGCAGTGAGGTGGGGATGGTGGTGTGCTGACTTGGGTGATTGGGATTGACATGTATACACTGATGTGTATAAAATTGATGCCTAATAAGAACCTGCAGTATAAAAAAACAAACAAAACAACTAATACTAAACTTTCATTGGGTTATTTGTATGGAAATATGTTAATATAAATGTTTCAGATATTACATGAAATTTCTAAAAATCTTATATTTGTATTTGTATGGAAATATGTATGGTAATATGTTAATATAAATGTTTCAGACAATACATGAAATATCTAAAAATCTTAAAAAAAAAAACAAAAACAAGTAAGTCATGGGGCTGTAATGTACAGCATGGTAAATGTCTGTAATTAATAATACTGTATTACATATTTTGAAAGCTGCTGAGAGAGTAGGTCTTTAAAGTTCTAATTACAAGAAAGAAAATTTCTAACTAGGTATGGTGACAGAAGTTAACTGCAGTGATCATTTTATAACATATGCAGATATTGGATCATTATATTGTATACCTGAAACTAATATAAATTTATATGTCAATTATGCTTCAATGAAAAATACTTAAAAACGAACTACCAAAAATAAATAAATAAATAAATAAATAAAACATATTTGGTAACAATTAGTTGAAGAAAAATATAGCTAAAATATAGGGTCGTAAAGAATAATTATAGGTGTGTTCTCTAATCTTCAATATATCATAGTATAAACATTTGTCAAAAAACACCATTGAGGACGCAGTGATTCTTGAGTGGTCTGGGTTGGTATCTAAGAGTCCAGAAATGGGATGTATTAGTTTCTTTGACTCTTGCTTGCACTTTTCTTAGAGGACCAGGGTCATCTAAGAAATTAACACTCAGCAAATTATATGATATTTCAGCAAGCAGCTAACTCATAAATCTAGAGGTTGCCACTTAAGTGGACAGTGAATGTAAATGGATTATTTTATGGAGACTTTGAGGACTCTAATAACTTTCTGTAAAGATTCTTTGATATATTAAGAGAGATTTTGCACAGCTGATTTATTTACTGCATGCTTTTTAACCTCTGCACCATGGGCATTAAAAGAAAATGCCTTGAGGACTTCCCTGGTGGCACAGTGGTTAAGAATCCACCGTGTTTGGATATGATGTCTCTAAAATTCCTTGCATTTAAAAATTTTTATGACTTATTCTGTTTGTTCTTAATGGGAGGATAATGTAAAAACACAAGTTAATATATGAACATTTAGGGGGGTATTGCATAATCTATCTATGTTAGATTGTACTTGATTAAAAGTTGAAAAATATTAAGGTCTTATTGAGACCACTATAATTAAATATCTGTGTAAATCTCATTTAAATAAATGAAAGTAAGATGCATGCTTATTTTATGGAATTTAACGTTTTTATCTGCTTAGCAAAAGCTGAAGCTGAACAGATGATTTATCAGGCGAAGCTACTAAAGTAGGTATTAGTACAACAGAACATAATGTCATACAAATTTTTTTTTTTAAAGATTTTTTTCATGTGAACCATTTTTTAAAAAGTCTTATTGAATTTGTTACAGCATTGCTTCTGTTTTGTGTTTTTTTGGTCTTTTGGCCACAAAGCATGTGGGATCCCAGCTCCCCAACCAGGGATTGAACCCGCGCCCCCTGCATTGGAAGGCGAAGTCCCAACCACTGGACCCATGTCATACAAATTTAATGGATGTATCATTTTCCCAAAAGACAGTTTAGGTAATGCTTTGGTGACTCTTTGGATCCATTATGCTTCTGTTTGGATAATTGCTGAATAGTTGAGTTGTTCTTCTGGAGTTCTCTCCTTGACTCAGGTTCCAGGGAACACTGACATTTAAATCTTGATGACTGGAAAAGGAAATGACGCATTTCACTGGGGCATCGTTGAAACTCTGGATTAAAAGAGATTACCCTGGATCTTTTCTGGTTCTAAATCGCATCACATGACTGATTAAATCTTTTTACTCCAAATATTCAACAACTAAAACCCTCTTCTTTCCTCTTTGTTGAGTTTTGAAATGGTAACATTTATGCTATCTCTCATTCCTTGGAATGCTATCTCTCATTCCTTGGGCTCCATTCACCCTCCAACCCATTGCAATCTGATTTCTCCCTTGCCACTTCAATGAAACTGCTTTGGCAAAGGATAGCAACTTCAAAATTGTTAAGTCCAACAGATATTTTTATCCTTTTTTTTCTTCTACTGTTTTAGGTAATATTGTTATATTCTCCTTCTATAAACTTTCCTTAAACAAGTATACTTCCTTTGCTCTGTGTCATCATTCTTTTTTTTTTTTTTTTTAAACTTTGGTTTAAAGTTTTACTTTAATTCATAGATGCAACAGAGAAGAAAAGGAAAGTAACATGAATGGGAATATTCTACAGGTTTAGAAAATCTTCCAGGCTTTACCAGAATTAGCTCTGATATAAAGATACTGACTATATGTATTTACCTCTGCATCTCTCCTAGGGCTTATAGTCCTTTTTCCTTAGTGAAAGATCTTCCCAGCACCTAAGTCTGAGAGAAAAATGCCTATAATCATGTGCTAAAGTTTATTTTGCCCTGTGTTGTTTGAGGATGGTATTGTTTAAATACTTCATGTGGTACGGAGAGCCAATTTGACTCCTGAATGCAAGCTTCTTCTTCATTCTTTCCTTATATTTCTGTTCCTTCCTTGGTTTTAAACTTCACTAGGTACTTACTGTATGTTTTTATGTCATTGACTAATCCCTATACTCTGTAGTGTTTTCCCCTCAACTGTTCAGTATTCACATTGTTCTATATATATACATATGTGTTTACAAATATATTCATGTATGAAAACGTAAAGAACACTGTAAAGAGACCTGCAGTCAAATAGTTTGGCCTTGGACAATCTCTGAATTCACTCATTCTCTGACCCTCAGTTTTATAATTATTAAGATTCAACTTGAACAGGTCACTTGGTCAATGTGAGGTGCTATACAGTGAAATCTTTTATGTGAAAATGTTTGAAAACTTTAAAGTACTAGAAAAAATGGGAAATATTATTAAATTATTTTATTCATTAGTTTCTCAATATCAGGGACTAAATCCAGTATCACTATAATCTTTCCTCTTAGAACTGCTGTGTCATCATTCTTACCTTGTTTTCCTTTTTCACTGACTGGTCTTTGTTATTTGAGACTTTTCATTATGTTTTGAACCTTAATTTTATCCTTTCTCACATACTCAAACTCAGAAGATCCTGGCAGCTCTACTTTCAGAAGGTACCCAGAATCCTACCATTTCTTATTACCATTCTAAACTACCATCATTCTTTCATGAATTAATGGTATAGCTTCCTAAAACAAAAACAAAACAAAAAAAACCCTCTGCTTTTGCCCCTTGCCCCATAGTAGATTCCATAGGCAATAGCCAGAGTAAATTTGTTAAAACATAAATCATATTACTTTTCCAATCTAAACTTCTACTGGATTTCAGTATTATTCAGAGTAAGATTCCATGTAGCGAAGTCTGTATATTGGCCATTAAGATTCTATTTGATCTAACCCATTGTTCTTCAAATAATCCAAGCACACTCTTAACTCAAGGCCTTTGCATTTACTGTTTCTTAATCCTGGAAAGCTCTATCCTGAGACATTCATGTAACTCACCTTCTTACTTTAGATCTCTGCTCAAAAATCACCTGAAAAGTGAGGCACTTCTTGACTATGCTATATAAAATAACAATGCTCGGTCTCCTCCTTACCTTATTTGATTTTTCTTCATTGCGCTTATTTTCATCTTGCTATACTATTGGTGGCTACCAAATATTTAATCTTGACTTTTCTTGTAAACTTTCCAATAAACATTTCTATTTAATCATCCCAAAGGCACCTTGAATGCACATGTCCAAAACTCAAGCACATTTTATGCTCCAGAAATACCCAACTGCTTATAACCTGAACAAAACCTTTGGCATCATGCATCTATGCAGTTACTCATGTAACTTTCACACCTGTAATACTCTTCTTCACCTGCTAATTCCTACTTGTGCTGCAAGAGTAGATTTCATTTCTCCTGTAGCCTTTATTAATGTGATTCCTACCCTTACAGTGGTTAATTATTTCTCCTCTCTGTTTTCATAAAACCTTGAGCTTACTTTTAACCACTGTATGTATTGAATTATAGCAATATGATCCCTTTAATTATCTTTCTCCCCTAATAAACAAAATTTCCTTAAGGATACAGATTGTGCTCTACATATCTTTGTATTCCTAGCACATTAGTATTGCCAGTGCAGAAGCCACTCAAGAAATGTTTGTTAAATTGATCAGAGCCAGTGTTCCTTAGGGAATGACAGAATGTTAAGGAGGCTACTAGCCAAAAAGGGCACAAGAGAGGAAAAATAGGAAGACAGGAACTTTGTGACCTAGCTGGTTCTTTACCAAGGTTAATTTTTATACAACTCCAAAAAATTGAGGGCTTAGGCACTGGAGGTGGGGCATATGGGTGGAATAGGATTGACATGAAAGTTCTATCATTGGCCACAGATGCATCTGAAGAGAGGAAAGATAAGAGAGGTAGAACAATAGAGCCTTACTATCTTAGCAGTTTCACAGCACAGTGTCAAGTGACTGGCCCAGCTTCAGCAGTCCAGTTGGGTGGCAGCAGAGGGATAAATTATACACTAGTGAATTCTTAGATCTAGAGGCATCTTGCTAACAGAAGGAAAAATAGAGAACAATGTCAAGTTCCAGAGAAACCCCCATGAATCAATATAAATAACAAACCATAGTATATTTTCAATATATAGATAATTGGATAATAGATTTCCTTTGATGCATGGCTGTTTCTTTATCCTTTTCTGCATAGTGACAAATAAAAAGATGTTGAATTGAGGCCTAGAGTAGATATTTCATTGGCTGATGTTTCCACAGTAAGTAATTACAGGGTCAGGGTAGAAATCTACTTCTGACTCCGAATATTTGCTTTTTGTTTAATTTCTTGCTTCTTCAGAAAGAAATGAGTTCAAAACCATGTATTCAAGTACTGTTAGTCACTTAAATTTTCTAGAATTCAGTTTTCCTGATCCTTGAAATGAGTGTCATATTTATTCTACGTAGCTCTTAGGGTTGTGGTAAGGCTCCAATGAAAACTACAAAGTGCTGTATGGAGGTACTGTTTTTAAGACCATCATAAAAGTAGGAGACTGTCTTATTAGTATATATTAAGTCAAGTTCATTTAAAATTATATTGTTTGTTATTTGGTGTATTAAAATGACAAATGATATTTAATTTATCCAAGTTAATGTTATTTTGTTCTTTCTTCCAGAACAACTAATATGCTTGATAAACTGATTATGACTAAGTTGGAGCCTTTCTTTAAGACAGTGTCCTTACTCAAAAGCCAATTATAGATGAGCACATATTCTCTTGTTTCCACTGATCTTAGACTTCCTGAACATATTTCAAGAAGGAATCTTGTGTTGGTTTCCTCTTTGTAGTAGGCTGTTGTTTAGTCAGCTTGGATGTATACATGATTGTAGGAATTAATAATATCTGTCAGAGGAAGCATATATATTTTTATAATAAATACTTTGCAAAATATTTTTTGAGGAAAAAGTATTTTAAAGTTCTAACTATTATATTCAGTGAATATTTCTTATGGTCATTCATTCATTCATTTCACAATTATGTACTGAGTGCCTATTAAGTACCAATGTTCTAGGCACTAGGAAATATCAATGAACAAAATAGAGATTCCAGCTCCTGAGGAGCTTGTTTTTTGTTTTTTGTTTTTTTTTTAATTTATTTTTGGCTGTGTTGGGTCTTCGTTTCTGTGCGAGGGCTCCCTCTAGTTGCGGCGAGCGGGGGCCACTCTTCATGGCGGTGCGCGGGCCTCTCACTATCGCGGCCTTTCCTATTGCGGAGCATGGGCTCCAGACGCGCAGGCTCAGCAGTTGTGCCTCATGGGCCCAGTTGCTCCGCGGCACGTGGGATCTTCCCAGACCAGGGCTCAAACCCGTGTCCCCTGCATTGGCAGGCAGATTCTCAACCACTGCGCCACCAGGGAAGCCCAAGGAGCTTGTTTTATCAGAGGAAGATGGACATTAAACAATAAATATAATAAATGAGTATATTACATAGTATGCTTGGAGGTGAAAATTACTATGAGGAAAAAATTAGAGCATAGTAACAGGGATCCAGAGGCTGAACGTATTCATTCACCTAATTAATGAATATTTATTAAGTACAGCAACAAACAGGATAATATCTAATTCATACTGTACCAGCAGTACTTAAAGAAATCCAAAATCTAGCTTGAAAAAATCAGCAAAGATAAGTTTGGAAAAGAAGAATAATATAGGATCAATTTCACTACCTTGATTTTTATATTAATCACTCCCTTGAGTTTCTTTATCAATTTATTACCCAAGTGTGCATCCCTAAACTATAGTCTTACACCTCGTTTGCATATTGTCTGTGCCTTTTATGTCTTTTAGCACATAGTTTCTCTCTATATCTATTTCTTCTTTGGAATTCATTTGTTGAAGAACTTAGTTCATTTTAACCTACAGAATTTCCCAGTCTGGATTGGTAATTTCATACTTAGTACTTTGCTATTCATCACATTCCTCTGCCCTCTGACTTCTTGCATATTGGCAGATGGTTCCGAAGCCTTGATGGGTTGGATCCCTTCGCAAACCTATTGGTGGCGGTGGTTTTTTATTAGGAGACACATAATGTCTGGTTTTCTCTCAGTCCCCGCCACCTCCCCCGCCTCCCCCCCCACCTCCCCCCCCCCCACCTCCCCCCACTGCCAGACTTTCTCCCTCTCTGTAACTCTTGTGTTATAATGCTAGCAACCATTCATGCTAATGCCCTGGGACATGGTGATATTCTAATGTTAGTGTTTTATTTTCATTTATCAGATGGAATAATTTTATGAAGAGTTGCTGTTCCTCATCTGTTAAGGTAATTACCCAATGGTACAATTCATATAAGGAAGGCAGTATAGATGCTTACTTACTTTTCTTAATTTACCAGTTTCCAGGATAGTGAATTGATTTCCAATCATCTTCTAGAGACCCACTGTCTTTTTTCCTCCATCTTTATAGACTCATAGTTTTAAATGTATTTTGATGTGTTTCAGTCTGTTGGCATTATCATCTTCTTTTTTTTTTTTTATAAATTTATTTATTTAATTTATTTTTGGCTACATTGGGTCTTCGTTGCTGTGCACAGGCTTTCTCTAGTTGCAGTGAGCAGGGGCAACTCTTCGTTGTGGTGTGCGGTCTTCTCATTGCGGTGGCTTCTCTCATTGTGGAGCACGGGCTCTAGGTGTGTGGGCTTCAGTAGTTGTGGCACGTGGGCTCAGTAGTTGTGGCACGCAGGCTCAGTAGTTGTGGCTTGCGGGCTCTAGAGCGCAGGCTCAGTAGTTGTGGTGCATGGGCTTAGTTGCTCCGCGACATGTGGGATCTTCCTGGACCAGGGCTCGAGCCCGTGTCCCCTGCATTGGCAGGCGGATTCTTAACCACTGGCCACCAGGGAAGCCTGGCATTATCATCTTCTTGAAGCTCAGTTGTCTCATTTTTGACCAGTGGGAGCCTCTTCCATTTGGCATTTTCTGACAGGACTCTACTAGTTTTTGATTGCTTACTTTCTATTGTACTATCTGGCTTGACAAGATTTTCTGGGCTTATCTTATATATTTCCTATCTAAGTCCTAGAATCAGACTTTTTCTGAGAAATCAAACTGGATTGTTTAGTGGAAAGTTGAATTTCAAGATTGAAGTCTGGATGTTAGGGATGCTTATTTATCTTGGGCTGGTCATTGTTTCTAGGCATTTTAATAAAGTTAATTATGTAGGCAGAGATGAGAAACACCCAGAAATATATTATATACCTATCCAAAGATAATATATCTCATGGGTTTATCTTGATATTTTCAAATTAATTTAAGTACTACAGGGTTTTTACTTAACCTTTCCTCAAGGACATAGGGGATGATAGCATTAGAATTGTGCTATAACTTCTAATTTTCTTTATCCTAAATTATACATACAACAGTCTTAGAATGACAGTACTAATATGATGACTATCAATATGATTATGGAACACAGTTATATGTGATTTTTACATATGCTATCCTCATTCCTTGCTCATTTTTTAGTAGTTGAACTATACCTGTAAGGTCTGAGTATATAACAATTACATACTATATTTTTTCCTTTAAACTTAATTCATTTACTTTTGGTTATAAATGTAATTATAAACATAATGCTCACTATCAGTGCTTATGTTGATATTTCTCATTTTGGTTGTCAGAATTCTTTCCCTGGTAGATTCCTAAGGAAGTGCTCATGAGAACATTCCTGAATTCTTGAATGTTGATAATAGTTTGTCTTATGCCCTTTATATTTGAAAGACAGTTTTGCTGGATATGAAATGGATTCTGTCATGGAGATTCTCAAATATATTATTCCATTTTCTTCTGGCATAAAGCATTGCCATCAAAGTCTGGTGATAATCTAATTTTATTTTCCTTGTAAAATAAATGTTTTCCTTTTTTTTTTTTTTTTTTTAAATGTTTTCCTTTTTTAAAAAAAAAGCCCAAGATTTTTTTCCGTTTAAAGTTTGGTAATTTTACTAGAGTGTACCTTTGATATAGTAGTTCTCAGTCTAAATTGTTAAGTACACGTGTGCTCTTTTAATATGCAGTTTCAAATCTGTATTTCAGGAAAGTTTTCTTGAATATTAGTTTTAGTATTTGTTCTGTTCTCTTGCTTCGATTTTTTATTTTAGGGATTCCTGTGGTCTGTATCTTGGATTGGCTTTCCAGGACAACATCTTCAGTATTTTCTCTCTTCAATATTTATCTTTCCTTTTTTTTTTTTTTTTTATCTTTCCTTTTTTCTAAGCCATTCTTATCTTTTCTTTTTCAAAAATTTCTAAGGTGTAATTTACATAAAGTAAAATTTACCCATTTTAGTGTACAGTCCTGTGGATTTTCAGCAATGCATATATCTTGTAAATGTCACCACAATCAAGATATGGAAATAGTTCTAGCACTCCCATCCCCCAAATTCCTCTGTACTCCTTTGTAGTTGAAAATTTCCCCCACACCAATCCCTGGCAACCACTGATTTATCTTCTGTCTCTATAGTTTTGTATTTACAAAAATGTCATATAAATGGAGTCATATAGTATGTCTTTTGAGTCTGAGTTCTTTCACTTAATGAAATACATTTAAGATGCATACATGTTGTTGCATTTATCATAGTTTGTTCTTTTATTGCTAATTGCTGAGTAATGTTCCAGCATGTGGATGTACCAGTACCATAGTTTGCTTCTTCATTC
This sequence comes from Balaenoptera physalus, assembly GCF_965194825.1. NCBI lineage: Eukaryota > Metazoa > Chordata > Mammalia > Artiodactyla > Balaenopteridae > Balaenoptera > Balaenoptera physalus. The sequence continues at coordinate 93,636,241 of NC_138890.1, read as the reverse complement.
TTTGGTTGAAGACATTTGTGTTGTTTCTGGTTTTAGGTAATTATGTATAAACTTGCTATAATAATTTGTGTATGAGGTTTTTGTGTAATCTAAGTTTTTATTTCACTTGAGTAAATATGCAGGAGTGGAATTGCTGGTTGATATGGTAGTGTATGTTGAGAAAGGCATGTGTAACCAGAAGGAATGAAACTGGTGTGAGGAGAGAGGAAGAACTGAGTAATCTAATGGTGTTAAGTTCTTAGTCTCATTTTTTTCCCTAAGATCCAGATGCTTCTTTGTTTTTCCCATAACTTGGTTGTCCAATTATTCTTTGGATTTCATAAAACAAACTAATGTCATTTGGAAGATCTATTTTTGTCCCTTTAGGCAGTTCTAAGTAGATTTCTGACATGTGCAGCCAAAGTAAGACTTGTATTAGAGCAACCCTTTACTGAGCACTTAGGGGGAGCTAACCACTGTGCTAAACCCTTAACATGCATTTTATAATGTATTCACTGGGATTATCCAGCCTTATACATTGGTTGCAATGAAAATTTAACTCGTTGTTATGAAAAAAGAGAGAGGAAGTGAAAATAAGAAACCTTATGTGGAATTAATGTGTTTACTAAAGGGTCATAAACATGCTGTCAAGCATTGCTAATGCATTTTTTGTTTTGGAGAAATACACTTTTCATTACAAATGACTTTATTATTTAGTACAGGCATTTTAATGTTGGCAAGTAAAGTACAAGTCTACTTTGCACAAAAGAACAAGCCACATTGCTATGAATTCACACATGCATATGTAGATTACTTCTTTGGTGTATATATTAATATATAAAATATTCATGAACTGAAGCCTTAAAATGAGAAACTTAAAACCATGATGGCTAAAGCACTTTGTTATTTCTGTTAGATCTAACAATATTCAGCTTTCTGGTTTCCTTTGGAACAGATGTTTAAAATACAAATGATCTAAAGAATCTCTAAATATGGGCCATGACCTTTGTTGAATAATTTAAGATATTCTGATATCCTTCCATTTTGGGATTAATGCTCTCTTTTCTTGAATCATTTTGTAAAGACACATATCATAGGTGCTATATGAGTGGTCCAGATGCTATGCGCTGCTGGAGTTGAGAAGAGGGACAGGTCAGTTTCTGAGTTGGAGAATCAGGGAAGGCTTTGCGGAGAAGGTGGTACTGGAATGGGGCCTTGTAAGTTATTTGTTTCCAGAGACCATTGACACTAACAGGAATACCTTTATTAAAGTAATATGCTTGTAAGGTACTAAACTATGGTTCAGGTAAAAGATTCACCTTCAAAAAAGTAATTAAATTTCTTTTTCACAGTGTTTTGAACATTTAGTTGAAATCAGTAAATCCATATGGCTGGATTCTTGACTAATTATTATAAGAAAATCATGCCCTCTTTGATCCCATCTCCTGCCGTTGCACTTGGAAAAGGCAACTTCTAGAAGAAAATTTTTCTATTATCTAATTCATTATGGAATATTATTATTATGTTTAGCCAAAATTCTGTATTGTATCTTTATAGTTGATTGACCTGAGTTCCAGCAAGACAGTTATTTTAATATTTTCATTATCTCCTGGAAAAGTAATAGATCATTAAAAATGAACATTGTTTATTCACCAGAGAGCAAAAGAATCAATGTGGTTACTCAGTAAAATATACTTTTAAATTTAAAAATAACTCAAATGGCTTTTTAGAGTAACAAAAGCACACTTCAAAACAGGAAAAATCATCATGGCATTTAGAAGCAATAGAAAAAATAATATATAACCTATTTGTAATTGATTACAACAGGACCTCTGACATTTCTATGTACTTGTTCAGGGGCTTGTTCATGAAGCTGTTGCTAAGCAGGGAATGTTGATGATTATTTATGAAACATTCAAGAAAAATAATGGTTCATACTTGGCATAAATTCTGAATTAATCTCTTAAGTACTTGCATGCTATACAGCATTATCAGCCTGATGTGCTGATACACACGGATCACTATAGAAACATGTGAACAGAAGTTTTCTAAATGTTTATAAGATATTGAAAGATTTGATTGCCTTAAGACACCACAGACATTTATTAGCAATATTTGTGTGTGCTTTAGTAAATGTGGTATTATATATATGTGGTACCATGTTAAGTATCACACAAGTTTAATCCACTATGCAAATTGTATTTAGTAATGCAGTAGACCACATGCTTTGTCACAGCTGTGCAATCATTGGTTGATTCCCTCAATCTTCAGATACATCAGTGGGGCATGTGGTGGACCCAGACTTTGGGCAGGTCAGCCTCTTCCCCTTTACTGAGCATACAATATAAATACCAATTTTTATGTATGCCATGCCAATAAAATGGTTGGGAAACCCAGAAAGCAGCATTTATTGAGCAGCAATTACATGGAAGATATTGGCCTAAGAACTAAAAGTGATTTAAAAACAAACAACCAGACATTTTATGCTTTTAAAAGTGTTTAAAATCTAACATAAGAGGGATATGTAACAAAAAAAAAAAATGTTACAAACTCAGATTTGTTATTTCTGTTTAAATGATCTTAACATGTATTCCAAGCCCTCATTTCCATTATGATGGAAAACATTCTTGCCAAATCAAGGTAGCTTCCAGTTTAAATAGTATCTTCTGGATCAATGCAGGCAACTTCAAGGCTCCTTTCCTACTCCTCTTCCCTAGGATGATCTAGGTTCTTGGGTGCTTCCATATATCTTCCTGACATTGGAGGGAGAGAATGTGGTCTGAGGTTCCTATCTGTTGTGTTCACTGCTGTAATAACTTGCCATCTGTTCTGTCAGTGTCTGCAAAATGCAGTGATTATTCTGGAAAGCTTATTCTGTGCTGTAAGTCCTCCCTCTTCCCGCCCCAACCCAATCATCATCCTCTTAACTTTCAGGGATGCCATATCTTAATTTTTACCTTATTTCTGTGCCTTACTTGGGCAGGAGAGTCTTCTTGGATTCTCTCCATATCCCACAGAATTCAAGAAAGGGTGATGGAGTGGGCATGAATTTCAAGATATTCCTCTGTCTGGACATGCCCTGCTGTAATTTATACTCAAAAGCAGCAGCTCCATGTTAAGCATCACACTGCTAGGCTGCCTCTCTCCAAAATCCAGACAAGACGTGGATCTTTTTCTGCCTTCATATTCTCATAAAAGTTTGGTGGTCTCTATAGACTCCATTTCTCTGGGTTTCAAGCCTTCATTGAGAAAAGGAAGAGCCATGGACAGCAGTTTAACAATTGCATGTAGCTGTTGTTCCCCAAGCTTCTCCAAACTCTCTTTCCCATTCCACACAGGCACATACAAAGGTTCTGGACAATACATAAACATGTTGCTCCTCCCATCCCAATGTAGTTTATAATTTAAATTTGTATTTTTCAAAATTTTTTGATAGAAACTCTTTGTGAGAAATACATTTTCTTATCAACCCCAGATATCACACACTTAACCTTACTCTTGTGAATTGCAATGTATCTATTCCATTTCATTAGGGGGAAAAAAGACAAAAACAAAAATGAACAAAAAAAAGATAATACTAGTGTAGACTCAGGAAAATGATTTCATGACCTTCTTGTGGGCCTTGACCAGCAGTTTGAAAAGCAATGCTATAAAACTTTACTCTGAGTCACTCTTTGCTCCTGATAAGCAAAGCCAAGCCAGAGTTTTAAAATTCTAGTAGACATCATCCCTTTTCAAGTGGCTGAGTCTCACAAACGGAAAGAGCTTTGACCTTCAGACCTACATCTACGCAATGTGCTTAAAAAATCCATTTGAATTATTTGTTTTGGTCTATATCCCATTCGCCACCTTTGGCAATGAATATCTTTGAGTATATGAGCAGAGAACAGTATGAAAAATGAGAGAAAAAAATCTACAGGTTTTATCCTGATACGTATAAATTAGAACAGAGAACCACAGAATTTTGAAACGCTGCAGAAACTTAAGAGACATTAATTTTCCCAACCGAGCAGTTCTAAAAGACACTAATAATCAGGAGGATCATCTGGCTTGTCTATAGCCACAGAGCTTGTTAGAGCCAACTCTCAAACCCCTAGCTTGGCTGTCATGTCACCATTCTTTCCATTGAACACTATTCAGCCTCTTCTTAAAGTTAGAAAATTGATCAAATGAAAGTACATATGAAATACTAACACGGAGTGGGAACTCATTCTCACCATGTACTTAATGATTGTTAGTTCTTTTTTCTCTTCCTGACCTTCGTGAGTCTGAGGTTAAGTATTCATTGTGTCTGATGCGGTTCCTAATTTTCTATATTCTCTCTCTCTTCTTTCTTTTCCTTCATACTGAGGGTGCTCTTGAGGGAAGAGTGGAGAATACTGCCTATACTTTCATGGGGTCACTATTAAGCTGTGGTATTAGTGAGCGTAAGACAAATTTTGGAGGATTAAACTGATTGTCACTTTGCTCTTTGGCTTTAGTCAGTAATATAGAACCATCCTCCGTTTCAACTCTTCTTAGAGAAAACATATTTCATACACTGACCTAAAGATATCTGGGCAGTTCTGATGATCTACATCAGGGATCAGCAAAAAGAGGTATTTAAAAAAATATGGACCTAAAAACATACCGGCAACCCTTTTAGAAAGTGATTTATCAATATGTGTCAAAGATCTTTGAAATACGTTCCAGTGTTTATCTCAGAGGTTATGTCTAATAACAAAATTCTATATTAGATACAACTTAAATATCAGCAGTGAGATGATTAAGTATAGTAATGAATACATTTTAAAATAAAAAGTTATTATATAAAATACTGTGCAGAATACATGCTTATACAATCCTGAAATATATTGATGATGTGTCCATGATTATGGAGAATGTTTGTGTTTTGAAAGGTTTTATAAAAGACATAAGATTGCATCCTCAGTATGAGATTAACTAAAAACAATTGTATAGAAAAAGATTAGAAGGAAATAAATCAAGATATAATAATGATTATCTCTCGGACATGGCTTACATTTAACCATTTTTCTTTTTCCCTTCTGAGTCTTCAATTATCATGTATTATACATACTCAGAAAAAATAAAAAATTTAAAAGTAAAATATTTCACAAATATGTAATATCATTTTAAAATATTGGAAGCAGGAAAAATCTCAGGTTTTAAGCTTTTAAGGTTTTTAGGTTGTGTTTGATTACAGTGTTCAAAGAAGCTTCATGAGTTGGGATGTTAGCAGTTTTTTGGATGGAGTATCCTGAGATGTAACATCAGTGACTCACAGTCACTGTTAGTAATGTGCAATATGAAAAAATGAGACATTGAATGGAAACACATCTACCTTTAAACAACAGGTGGAGTTATTATTTAACATTTTGAGTGGGCCAGGGTCTTTGTTTATCTCCTGCTGCTGTTTATAATTTAGGACTGTTATTAGATCCAAAATAGAGGAACAAGTTGAAAAAAGAAGAAGAAATGAATAGCTCCTCTACCTCCTCTTTGAGGAAGTTACCTGCAATCAATCCTGCTAGAACGAGCAGCAGCTGCAAATGGGTCTGCCTTCTTGAATTCACTGCGTGTACCCACGGTCCACGCTGCAGTAGTTGAAGCAATCTTCCTTTCAAGATATTGATTTCCTATGGAATTGTCATTTGAAATGATGGATTTACAGTTCGGTTGGGAGCTGGAGGGAAGATGGTTGTGTTTGTGTTGCAGGCATGAATCTTGACAGGCTTTGTCCTCCACACAAACGGCAAAAGGAAAGGAAAGAAATTATTAGAGCTGGGAAAAAGATTAAGGAGGATACTTTAATCATCTTCCAGTTTTACAGGGCGATTTCTAATACTTAGGACAAGGTTTTTTATGAGTTCATCAATTCAATTCAATAGCTGAATTTTTTTTTATTGTTCCTAAAGCCAAAGTAGCAAGACTTATTGTTGTGTACTTTGCAATAGAAATGCAGAAAGTGTTTTTTTGTTTTTTTTTGGTTTTTTTGCTAGAGTATTCATTGGTAGTAATTTTCTATTTCTCAGAGGAGGTCTGAAGGCTGACAAAAGGATATATTAATACCTTTGGTCACAGTGCTAACAGTCCTTTCTTCATAGGTCAGATTTCCTAGAGCCCTGGAGCCTTCCATTTAAGAAGGGCCTGATTCTGGATTGTTTCCTTCCATCCTAAGGTATTGGACCTTACTCCCTTCTTCCCACTCTTCCTTCTGTTATCTTCTTTTATGTAATACGAATTTCATGTAATATGGATCTTGTTTTTCTGTAATATGTTATTGCCTTTTTTTGGCCACACTTTGAGGCAAGTTATTCCATCCTTTTTTTCCTCCTTTTTTCATTTGTTTTTCCTTTATGCTCTAATTTTTACTTCAGAAACAATGCAACCTCATTGGTTTGGGGCTCATTAATCAGACTGGTTATTTGCTTGACATGAATTCATTTCCTGTTATTCTAGATAGGCCCAAAGGTATTAATATATCCCTTTGTTTTCTTAGTTTTCAGAGAATAGTCCGTGAAGCAAAGTAGGTACATGAGATTGTATATGCTTGTGTATTAAAGTATGTGATGTTAAAAACATTAAGTTGATACAGCAATTAATGAGTACTTATTATCAACGAGTACAATATTCTTCATAAATAAATTTTATAACAACAAAAATTTGACTTTATTATCAGAGTATATTTTTAAACCATTTTCTACAGAAAATTTTCATTAAAAAGCACGCATTTATCTACCTACAGCAAGTATAATGAACCAAATTAAATCACTTGTAGGAGATGGAACATCATCCGTATATACTGTATAATAGGTACTGTTACTAGTTTTGGGGACCATTGGGTCATTATCTCCTTAGACTAAATGACCACTGAGATTCTGTGTTATTTCATTTGACTTACACATATAGTGATTTTTGATATCACATTATATATATATATTTGTCTTTAATCAGCTGACTTTTCTGTGTCTTAAACATGTGCTTTTCTTTTCTAAATTTGTGCTTTTAATCTACTGTGGACTAGAAAAATCATATCTATACTTAACAGAATTCTATCTGAAGTTGGAATAAGTAGTTACTGGGTGATATTTAAAAACACAGAGTTTGTACACAGCTTTTGACCTCTAGTTTTGCTTCCTTGAGCTCTTTAATAAAACACTTCATTTCCTGATTCTTACTAGGATTACAGAGATTTGAAGTTGTTGGGGAAGTGCGATGTTGACGTATTTGACTATTTCTAAGCAATGCCCATATTAATAGTAGGTCAACTATCAAAATATTGAGGATTGAATGCATCCTATATTCAAGCATTTGATACATGATAGTCACAGAGTGTGTGTGTGTGTGTGTGTGTGTGTGAGAGAGAGAGAGAAAGAAACCATCTTCCTAGGAAAGAATTGGCCAAAAGAGGTGGCTTAAAACTTGATTGGTACCCATTTCTAGCACATTTCACTAACCTGAATCACAATTTTCAGCACTATTGTCAGGCAAACAGCAATCTCACCTTCATCTTTGTTTTGTTTAGGGCACATTCCCTACCTTTCTTTTATTTAGAGAATATATTTAGTTTGGAAGAGGTACTAGGTTGTGTATATGTGGATGAAGGTAAGGTGAAATAAAGCATAAAAACATCTAGTTGGAGCTGTGATTCTTCTGATTCCAGTATTCAATTAAATTTCTAGAACACTAAAAAAATTATTTGGCAGATGCTTGCTGATGATAACCTGTTATCATGGCAATATCTTATTATTGAATAGTTAAAACCACACTTTCAAGTAGAGTAGCTCTTCCAATTGGGGCATAAACACATACTGCAATTCAAGTGCCCGTTTTAGACTTCAGTCAGTAAAACTTTAATTAATTAGAAGTCAGTACATTAGGAACATAAATCAGATAGATTTCAATAGTAAAATAATTTTTACTCTATAATGATAAAATAAAATAGCCTAATATGTAAAAAATATTGTTTGATAACAAGTCAATATTTTTTAAAAAAATGCTTTCTAGGAAAGTCTCAGGTAGCCAGGGTTTATCCTTCCATTTCTGGTAGAGTATTGTTGTTTTTTTTTTTTTATATAAATTTATTTATTTTATTTATTTATTTTTGGCTGCTTTGGGTCTTCATTGCTGCTCTTGTGAGCTTTCTCTACTTGCGGCGAGCGGGGGCCACTCTTCGTTGCTGTGCATGGGCTTCTCACTGTGGTGGCTTCTCTTGTTGCAGAGCACGGGCTCTAGGCACACGGGCTTCACTAGTTGCAGCACACAAGCTCGGTAGTTGTGGCGCGCGGGCTCTAGAGTACAGGCTCAGTAGTTGTGGCGCATGGGCTCTGTTGCTCCGTGGCACGTGGGATCTTCCCGGACCAGGGATCGAACCCGTGTCCCCTGCATTGGCAGGCGAATTCTCAATCCCTGCGCCACCAGGGAAGCCCGAGTATTATTAATTGAATGTTTATTGTAACAGTAATATTAAGGGAGAAATCTTTCCTCCTTCAGGACAGTAGGCCAGTGTGTATCCATTAAATTCTTACAAATCAAATTCTGATTAGACATACTTACAAAAATGTGTCTGATATGCATTTTTTATATAAATAGAAGGATTTTTATATGATTCTTCTTTCATGCTTGTACATTATTAATGGGAAATCAATGTCACTTGAAAAACCATTTTACTTAGACCATCACATTTGTTTTAACAAAGTAAGTAGATTCTATTTGGTGTTCAGTGAAACAGGCTGTTCTGTTGCTGGATATTTATTATAAATATGTGCCATTTCACACTCATCTTTGTTTAGACAAACATGCATTTCTGACATTTATCTATTTTATTTACTGGTCAGTGCTATTTATATTGGTAGACAGTGCAATTTCCTATTTAACTTTGGTATGAACACTATGCAAATATAGTTTTGAGCTTGGCCCCCTGTTTACACATTCTGTCATGTGTCCAAGAAAACCTTTTCTAGAAAAAGTATTTCAAGGGAGTGAGACCTTTGGCGATCCTAACCCTAAAGCAGACTTAAATTAGATTTTTAAAAACTGTTAGCCTGCATAAATTCCTAAGGATACCTCTTGGTAGGTGGTATAATTGAGATGCTGGGGAGTATGAAGGGAGTAGCAGGACTGTTATTGGTAACACTTGGATCTAATCTCTTAGCTTATAAATATTGAAAATGTGTTAACATGTATTGATGTTTGGTTGTGAACTCAGGGGCAGTGAAATACATAAAGAAGGCACTGAATACATAATAAGTGAAGGAGCCACAACTCTGATGTTACACTGATGATGTAGTTTCATATAGATTTTCTTTTTACATGGACAATGTTCTTTTTTGTTAGATTTTGGAAAGGAACTGTGAAATCTTCTAGTGCACAGCTTTGTTAAACTTCAACAGTTTACAGAAAAGTCTCATAGCAAGCTTCTCAGTGAGTGTGGCATACTAGGGATTCTAGAGATCAAAGTTTAGTCCTGTTACCTGTGTTGTTTCCCAACTTAACACTAGGAATCCATTTTGGACATTGATTTCAATGAACTATTAGATGAATGTCATTTAAAATGATTGATTTAAATGATTGATTTAAAATGATTGATCTAAAACTGGATGAGGTACCCTCCCCCCCTCCCCAGTCAAATGCTCTGTCTTGTATACAGAGTAAAAGATGTATGAAAAGAATAATATACTTTGAGAAGTTGAAATCTTTGAAGTGGTAGGCTTTGGTATAAAATAAGGAGTCATCTTTCTTTGAACTAGGGGTAATGTGAAAGTATAAGGGAAGTGATATTCTAGTGAGCAAAAATAATTAAGAATATATATTTGCCAATGAAAAACTTACATTTTTTTCTGACACCCTTTTTTTAGGTTGGCTGAGGGGAAAAACTATTAGATCAAGCTTTTGGTGATGGAGTAAAGAGTTTTGACCAAGGTTTTGTCTTCCTATCATTGAAAAGAGTTCTCTGAGTATGAGTTTCTAAAAATGTGAGTAATCAGAAATTTGGAAAAGAAAAGAAAAGGCTAGTCTTGCAGGATGTCAGGAAAGGGCATGAGCAAGCATTAAACAGAAAGAATTCACACAAAAAATACCCCTAATGGGATGAATACCCAGCTTGTCACAAAAATGCTTAATGATGGAGTGAAGATAAATTTGTTCAGTTTCTCATATGTTGAATATTCATCATATAGTCTATGCAGCTGTATCTTAGAATGCCATTTCCTCTTTTTTTTTTTTTTTTTGCATAAAGCAGATTACTCTCCTAGTTTATTCTTAGGAGCTGCATTGTGCACCTTACATGCTTAAGTGAACTATTGTAAGACAGTACTTTAAATGCTGTTTTGTTATTCTCAGTCCTTATTTTCTTACTGTGTGATCACATTTATGATACATAGGTAATTTTTTTTTTGAAAAAGTGAAAAGATTTTATGAAAATGGGCATTTCCCTATTTGGTACTCAAGCATTCTGATTGATATTTATTCAGTGTTAAATAAAACTAGTGCTATATTTAAAGCATATATGCATATACATATATGTTGAGGTATAAACATTGTCCTTGATTATTTATTAGTAAGGGAAGTGATCTTAATTATTTCTCTGGTAAGTTTCACAGGTTAATGCCAAATCTAATCATATCTTCTTAGACTCAACATGTGTGATTCAAATTTTACAAAGCTCTAACTTGGAAGTAATATTTATAATATCTTATTGGAGTTTATAATCCTACGTCTCAAACTAAACAACCATTTTAAACTTTTAAAGTAATTCTTAAAATAAAATATATGTAAGACCTGATTCCAAAAGTGAATTTAAGATGAAACCCACAAAGCTTAAGTGTCAGGGCCCTCGCTTGCATAGGTCACTTTCAATCTCAGCGTGTTCTACTTTCAGGATGTGGAGAAGAAGCACAGATCATGTTGTAGGTGGTGGTCCTGGGACTGTGGGTGGTTCTGGGTCATCAGCATCTGCATGTCTACCCACGTCCCTGGTGAAAACCTGACCCTGGTAGATCTCATTGTTCATGTGGATCCTACCTGTGACTCCTAAGAAGAAAATCTGAACAAATGCTATTCTCTCCCTCAGAGAGAATGAACCTAAAAATATAGGGAAAAAGTATTACAGAGGTATTATAAAAGTGGTAATTAATAATAATGGTAAAAGTGCTGGGTTGTTTTCCTAGATTTTATTATGTTCATGGTATTTGTCAGCTTTTTAAAACTTTTTAATTTGTTATGAATCCTTTCCTTATTCTAAATATATACTCACTTTCAAATCTACTTTTGTATGCAGAATTTTATATTACTTTCTAAAAAAACAGGTCCTCAGGCTATACAAAACCTGGATTCACCCTCTGCCTGGTACATAGCAGCTATTTAGTACATGTTTATTTTATTCTCCTCTAGATCCATTAAATTCCCATTGACTATATAAGTAATAATGACTTTATCTACTAATATTTGTCTCACGCAAATACATCATTTCTGTCAGTTATTTTCACTTACTTATCCTGCCATTTGTCCTGGGTTGAATGATGACCTCCAAAAAGATAAGTCCACACATCCTGAAACTTGTGAAGTTTCCGAATCTTATTTGGAAAATGGGTTTTTACAACTATAATGAAATTGAGAATCTTGAGGTAAGGAGGTCATCCTCAGTTTTCCAGGTAGGCCCTAAATCCAATGACAAGGGACACACAGAGAAGACTGACAAAAGCAAAGGAGGCCATGTGACCTTGGAGGCAGACTGTGGGGGACAGACCATGGAGGAGGAATGATAGGTACACATGTCAGGGAATGCCAGTAGCCACCAAAAGTTGGAAGAGGCAAAGAATAGAGTCTTCCCTAGAGCCTTCAGAAAGAGAGTGGCGATGCTGACACTTTGATTCTGGACTTTTAGCCCCCAGAACTGTGAGAGAATACACTTGTGGTGTTTAAAGTTATCCAGTTTGTGGTCATTTGTCACAGCAGCAAGCAGAAAACTAATACACTCTCATTTTATCACAAACTTTTCTTATGTTATCAGCAATGCACATTCTATAGTAGCAAAAACAAATGACCAGAAATTAGGGGAAAGAGGTGGCAGTGGGGGCTAAGAGGGAGAAACTGAAAAAAAAAATGGAAGACAAAGCAAAATCAGAAATTTATGCAGTTGTCTCTCAGCATTCAAGAGGGATTAGTTCTATGACCTCCGCGGATACCAAAATCTGCCGATGCTCAAGTTCCTTATATAAAATGGTGATACTTTTTTTAACTTAAGCTATCTAGAGATGATACTTTAAATCACCTCTAGATAACTTAATACAATGTAAATAGTTGTAAATACAGTGTAAATGCTAATTCAAGTCTTGCTTTCTGAATTTTTTTCGTTAATATTTTTCATCTGCAGTTGGTTGAATCTGCAGTTGTTGGAATCCAAGGATGCGGAATCCAAGGGTAATGGAGGGTGGACTGTATTCATGAAATAGACAATTCAGGCACATGTTTTTTCCCTCTTCCTGTAGCATTCTTTCTGGTATTGCCATTTATCATTTTCTATCTGTTTGGGGGGATGGTTAAAGGATAGAGTTTATTAACCCTTTGGTTGTGGATTAGAAAATAGGCAAGGATCACAATGGCAGTTCTGGTACCAAAGTCACGTGAGAAATTAAGAAGAGGTAGTTAAAATCTTTTGAAACTCTTCAGCTCCACCAGAAGGTAAACTATGTTTTTGCCATATGAATAATCACCTAAAATCCATATTTTTCTTACATACGGGCTTAAAAGTGTATCATTACAATAGGAGATTGTGAATTTTCTTATTTGTCCTGGGTGCAATCTATTAACACTACCATTTACCTGAGTACATAAAGATCTTTTTGTTGTTGTTGTTCTTTAACAACATATTTTTAAAAAATATTCACTTAAGCAAACTAACTAGAATATGTTTTTGCTTCTTTAGTTGTACAAAAGTTTTAATGTAAATATACATAAGATGTAAATACTCATAAACTAATAGATGAATGAGTTTTTTTTTTCATTAAATAGGGGCAGTGATCTAAACTTAAGAATTAAAGTTATGTGACTGTTAGAAAAAAGGTATCAGTCATGTAAATGCACCTTAGGAAATATACTGAACTAACATACATAGAAAGATTATTTCAGTTTCATCCCAGAAAGTAATTCAACTATTTATATTTAACAATAGCTTCCTATTTTGATGTTTTTGTATATTGAATTCTCATATTTCATCTTTGGAAGGTATAGTCATTTTTCTTAAAAATTGATGAGAAAGTCATGAATTGTATCCATTGAAAATCAGACTCATTGTTCTTTGCCAGAACAGGGATTATGTTCAGTGTTATATTTTAAAAATCAGATTAAATGAAAAGGACGGCTTTCTCTATCTTATTTTGTGTTAGAGGACATTTTTTCTAAGAGGAATTTAATGTATTTTATCAATATTTGCCCAAATTCTGTTGATAGTCTCTGTCCTTTAGAAAGACAGGTAGGAGATAAGGGGTTCTCTTCCTTTAATCTCCCCTTTTGCCCCATCCCAGTCTATCCTCTGAATTCAAATCTGTTTATAAATTATATAAATTGCTTCTTGTTGTCTTCAATGTGAGTGTGAGTTGTATAACTCATAAACAAATCCTTTTTAGTTAAATGACTTTATATCCTGCCTCTTCCTCCCTTCTCTATCCTCTATCATATTATATTCTAATTATACTGAACTGTTAAGCCGTACTATTCTACATCTCTGTACATTTTTACAAGTACGGAAGGGTTCTAAGTAAGATGAAAACATAATGTAATTTGTCTGGAAAACTGTTGGGGTGGGCACTTTTCCTGTGCATTGAGAGAACTTTTAGAAGAACTCATTCTGAGGGAAAAAGAAGGATGAGTATGCTGTAAAAAGTGCACCTTGGCCACAGAAGGACAAAGCCAACCTCAGGTTCAACATGTTGTCCATCACTTGTTCAGCTTCCTGTTGGGCACATGTCTAAATCCTGTGGAGACTGAGTAGGAGAGAGATGTAAAAAAACATCATAAAGCACAGTTTCCCTAAAATCTGTGTAAAACATTAGGACTCCAGGATCATTGCTTTGTCAGTCTTTTCCCTGAATGGAACAAAACAGAACTCCTACTGTGATTTGCCATAGAATTCCCTAAAGCTTTGATTATATGAAGGTCCAGTGGTGGCCCCTAGGGAATTGTGGTTCCCTGTGGTTTGATACTCTCTGCATCTGTTGATGCCAAAAAGATGTAACTATGAGTATACTTTTTCGTTAAGTCTGTATAAGACACTTCGTGGGATCTCAGAAATACCTAGCTGTGGTGTTGATGTTGGACATTGTAGGAATTGGACACTCTGAATTAATAGATGGAGAAAAGCTACTAGGAAATTGGGACTCTTACTATAAATGTGACCTTGTATCAGTCAAGACACAAGGAATCAGAGCATAAGCGAAAACAGTAAGATTAAATTTCAGCGTATCAATTTTATAAAGCAGTTTAGGTTATGGTGATTTAACAGAACACAGGAAAGCAAGAAAATGTGTCACACTTACACCAAATTAAGGATGTTGAGTTGTGTTACTAATGTATGCAACTTTAATTTTTTTTAACATTCTCTGCCAAAATAAACTTTATTCCCTATAACTTCCCTATAACTTATATATATATAATAGTTTATTACAGTTAATTCCACTGTTTTGGCTGCAATAAAATCGATTTTGAAAAAAATGAAAAAAAAGAGAAGGCAAAATCCACATTAATATTTTGAACAGGGAAAATATAATGATTATTAAGTAGGTAAAATGGATAAAAGAAAATTTGAAGGTGTAATAGAGGTAGCAACTGCAGAAGATAGCTACCATCTCTATGATTGTAAGTAAGTGAATCAGGAAGGAATTTAGGAATTTAGAGAAAGACCTCCATAAGGCTGAGATTATGACCTCAGACTGGAGAGCATGACTGTCCACAACAATACACTGTACGCTACTGGGGTGAAGAACTCTGGGGCCTCCTCACAGAACCCTGAGACTGGCCTGGAGGTGGTAAATGCTTCAGAGAAGGCCGTGGGGAACACTGTGGCTCCATGTTACCTCAATCTTCTCTCTGCCAGTTGTAAACAGAAAACAAAAATGCAGAACAGTCAGTTGCTGCTTCTTATTACAGAGTTGCAGGCCTCTAAGCACCCCTTTTTGACCAGCTGGCAAAAGAGAACCATTGTAAAGTCCTGGATTCAGTACCTTAAAGTAGAGAAGGAAGGGTGGGTTTGGAGCTAAGAGGCGATAGATTAATAATTGGCACACACTCATTTGTCCCCCACACCTTTAACCCAGGTCAATCCCAAATTCTACAGTTTTATAGGTTCACCTTCCTTATAATATCCGAACCCATGTTTTAAAACTCCAGTTTCGGGCTTCCCTGGTGGCGCAGTGGTTGAGAATCTGCCTGCCAATGCAGGGGACACGGGTTCAAGCCCTGGTCTGGGAGGATACCACATGCCACGGAGCAGCTGGGCCCGTGAGCCACAACTCCTGAGCCTGCGCGTCTGGAGCCTGTGCTCCGCAACAAGAGAGGCCGCGATAGTGAGAGGCCGCGCACCGCGATGAAGAGTGGCCCCTACTTGCCGCAACTAGAGGGAGCCCTCGCACAGAAACGAAGACCCAACACAGCCAAAAATAATAAATAAAATTAAAAAAAAAAAAAACAATAGGCTTCTATTTTAAAACTCCAGTTTCCTCCCCAGGTACTTCAGACAATTCCTTTGGAGAGTTTATTATTTTCCCTGTTACTAGTCTACTGAACTGTTGCTTTGGTTCTCTACAGAGATCACCTTAGGTAATTTTATATCCGTTGTCTGTGTTTCTACAGCTTTCTCTGGACCGCTTCTCTTCCAAAACAGAGACATTTCCTTCCTAAGGCACAGTTTACTCAAGACTGTTGTATTTGGCAGACTTCACTGGAGACTTGGGTCTTTGAGGGGGCCCAAGAAATAGTACCTTATTCCCTACTCAAGTTCTAAACAAACTGAGAGATGAGACAAAGGAGTCTCAGATGGAAGCAATAATAAAGGTTAAGGTGGAGGACATGGGCCTGTTAACAGAACCCTAGAGTTAACCAGAATGTCCCACCTAGTCACAGATAAAATTAAATCAGGCCTGGTCCCCCACCCCCATAGGAGCTTGACCACGTCAAACTTTGGTCCTGAAGAAGTTTGTCAGTGGAGAAGGAGGAGCGACGCTAAGCATTCTGGTTTATTCTGTGCAAATTTAATGATTTCAGAGAAGTTACTTTATGTGTGTCTATGAGTAGAGACACAGCAAAAGGCCAGAAGTGTCATGCCATTTGATCTCCCACATCACAGAAGAAAATGTAAGGAGTAGGGAGAAAACATTCTCACCTTATTATATAGGTGACACTAGGTCCTAACTTATAACTTAGTATGAGATAGGACTGTATCGGATCCATTAACTACTGCCTTCAGAGGGTTGCCCATTGGTCATCTCATTTCAGCCTGTTCTGCTGCTGTGTTGCATCAGATGGATTTAGCTGTTTCATATGCCCCTGCCCAGTTGCCCCACCATGTTCCAGGGCCTCCAAGTGAGGTTGACAGCTAAGACAAAGGAGACAAACAAAAAATCAGTTGATGTAACACTATTATTATTTTTTTCTCAAAAGTTTATTTTGGGCAAAAAAAATTTATTAGTTTCAAAAGTAAAATCAAGAGCACATTCTCTTTTTATGACTGGGTCATTCAGAGAGAACTAGTAAAGTAAAAGAAATTTTTTTTTCTCCTTCCCTTCCTCACCACATATACCCTTAGACCTAAAAAGGGAGAATAGGGACTAGGAAGGGCAAAACTTTCATCACTCCACATGCAGGTGATAGGAGGGAAGAAGCCATTGCCCTGGCAAGAGAGTAGTGCGGTCGTTGGGAAGGAAGCAGTTCCATCATTAGGTTTCACCAGGAACAACATCCACAGAATAGAAGTGAGTCCATATTTTGTTATCTCATGCTGCCCTGGAGAGAGGACCAGAGCAGGTATCGTTTTGTGATTCTAACTGGACATAATTAGGGCTCTTTTTGAGAGAGACTAGGGCTCATTTTTCAAGGGCTAGGAGATTCAGGTACAAAATAAACTAATAATCTCAAATCAAATCACTAGCCAAATCATACCATAATAAATAATCAAAAAGCATTTGTGCTTAAATTCAGGCTACTATATTATTGAAATGTTGCTTTATCTTTTTTATAAATTAGGGTCTACAGTCATCAACTGATTTAGAGGAAAGTGTCTTGAAAAAAAGAAAAATAGGTAAATGTTTGGAGACTTTGGAGTCAAAGGTACATTTTTCAGGGAACACTACCAAATACTCTCAGGAAGAACTTACTTCATTATCATCCTATTATATGTCTCTTTATTCTTATTAAATTGGACATACCAGAATATAATTTTGCTCAATCTTTACACAACCAAAAGCCCATAAAACCAAAGAATATTATCGTCAAAGATAACATTAGGACTCCAGTAACTTGGATTCATAAAACTTCATTGGATTTTGTTTTTAATTTATTTTCTTTCTCTTTTAAAGGCTCAGAGAACTCATATCCTTTCAAGATTCTAGTGTCTTTCCTGCCCATACACACTCACTCTCATCTCTGTAGACAGTAGGCTTCTAAAAACACATGTGGAGGTCAGTAGACGATCAATTCCAATCCAATCTTAATTGAGAGAAAGTTCTGGAGGGCTCTTATACATGGGCTTGGTTTTGTCTTGTTTCTAATTACTCAGATAAGATGTCACTTCTTTCAAAAAGACTTTCCCTGCCATCTCACTCAAGCTCTATATAAGTTTGGCCATAATCTCCTCTGGATATTTTGCATGTGCTTCTGTTCTCGCAGTTGTAGACTGCTTCCATATTAAGAGTTTCTTGTGAGTGCTGGGTATTCTAAGTGCCTAAAACAGTGCCTGGTGCATATTCGGTACTTAATAAATTGTTAAGTGAATGAATGCCCTGAACGTTACTTTAAGGCCAGGACTGTTTCTTCAAACATTACCCAAATTAGGAAGTAGACATTTCCCCTTTTCAGTACTCATTATCTGCATTAACTCTTAACACCTTTCAGATATTCCTACCTTGATTTTGTCTTCTCAGTAGGCAGCTCTATCCTGGAGCTATTTTTTCCCCTCTTTCCATCTCCCTATCATTCTAAATTTAATTTTTTAGTGCCCTAATCAATAGAATCTTGCTAAATGAATGACTCTTTATCTGATATACTTGTTTATATTGTTATATTAATGGCTAGAAATGGCTAAAATATGTTCCACTACTATTTAAATGTTATCAGACTGTGAAATTTCACTAGAAATTAAGTCCTTGAACTCAAAGATCTGCTCTATTATGGTGAGATTTTAGTCCCTGTGGCAGGCTTGCAGATCAGATTTTTGATGAGGGGGCATTTTTCAGGTGTCCTCCCAAATCACATTCCCTAACTTCCTATAGTTTCATTCCTTCCAAAATTGCCTCCAAATAAGTAAATTGCTTTGGGCTCTTAGAGTACTCCAAGAGAGCTGATGGCTCTCTGAGGAGAGGACCAGATGCTTCATTTTTGTCTCCTAACTCACTTCACTACCCCCATCTACACATGACAATCCTCACATTTATCATGGAATATCACGGAACAGGAAAAGATCAATGTTAATGGTTGCTGGGAAAGCTGGTCCAAAGCAATCAACAAGAAAGATCTGCTCTTTGTGTTCCTTTTTGTTTTGCAACATAATAACCCGTCAAAAAAATCAAACTAAAGTGAGGAAAGAATCTTGGCATACTAACATTATAAGCTGAGATCTACTGGTTTGTTGCAGAATTCATCTTTGTGCACTGAAAGAAATAATCGGTCCAGGAGAACCGTAGGGACCTGAAGCAGTTATTAACAATAGTACAGTTAACTAACTTATTAATTAGTGTGTGTGTGTGTGTGTGTGTATTTTCTAGAGTCCAAATTTTTATCTATTAAACCTTGATTAAATTTAACAAATCAAACATAATCTTTTAACACTTGACCCGAGTGAATGGAAGAGGACTTCGACAGTATCAGATAAATAGGGAATGAGAATGACCACCCAGGGTTGTAAGTACCTCTGTAGGCAGATCTCACCATTGGGGTCTCCTGTCCCTCAGTTAGTGCATCACTCTGGTGAGGACCAAAGTGAACTTCCACATCCTGTTATGCTTGAGATCCCACTGGTCAGACCTCTTCCTCCTCAGTATATTGTTTTGTCCTCAGTTTCCCTGTTTTTATCCAGATTCCAACAACCAGGTTTTTGAAAAACTTTTTGAGTAGTTGACTGTATTCTTTCTGTTTTAATGACATATAAACTTTTCCCTTTTGGAAACTGCCTGACTGAGGCTTATCATTCTACACATGAGACAGCTGGAGAAGTTAGGCAACTTGCTGTTTACCTAGTTTGCTAAGACTGGAAAGCCAGGTCAGGACTTTTGTCTGCCTCTTGGTCCATTTATCCTTCCTTTACATCATGCATTTTCTGACTAAAACCTAGAGTAAGTGGCTCCCTTGGTATCTGAGAATGCAAAAATGGCTGAAGTGCTCTTGGAAGTCGTTTGAGCTTATTTCCCTGGCAAAGAGAAAAATGAAGCTAAGTCTCATTGCTTATTTTTAAGTATTTACCAAATGGATTCTCGGTTGTTGGCACTGAAAAATATAAAACCATAATGAAGACCATACCACACAACATGGCATATTATATATTTATTTGAAAAAGCAAACAATGAAGTTATTTACAAAGCACATTATAACTGTATTTGCTTAGATGCAATTTGGAAGTGATGTTAAAATTGAGAGCATTTAAAAGTTTTTTCAACAAATATTAAACAGGAACCTACCAAGTGTCAGACACGTATTAAGTGCTTAGGCTGCAATAATAGTGTGCACATGACTCCTGCCTTCATTGAGCTTACTGTCTAGTGGGGGATATAGATAAGTAAGTGGGTAAGTAAGATATAGTGCGAAAATGAGCATCTGAGGTGAAATACAAGGCATGTGAGTACTTAGCAAAGGCATCTTTACTTATCTAGACATGGGTTTTCTGAGAAGTTTTGCCAGTAGAAGTGACATTTAAACTGAGAAGTCAAGAGAGAAGAGAAGTTAACCCAGTAAAAATAGGAGTTGGGTGAGGATGGACAAATGTTGCAGGTAGAGGGAGCAGCAAGTGGGAAGGCTCCAAATTAAAAGAGGAAATAATTTTTCAGGGACTGAGAGAAGTTCCGAGTTGTTGAAGTATGCCTCCTACGAACTTTTCTGTGGTTATTCCAGTGATAAACATACAAAGTTATTTTTCTCAAATAAGTACTTTTTCTGGACTTGGACATTTATGAAACAAGTTTTGTTCCTTTTTGTTTTTTGAAGAAGGGGCAGGATACTAATCTCCATACATACTGGTTTGTTTGTTTGTTTCTTATCTCCACCCCATGTATGTTAATATGTGTGGGAGTATTGCCCCTAGGAGGAGATACCATGTTTTCACATGAATCTGTAAATCATGAAAAATGGATGTCTTCTTTTGCCTGCATTGTGACTGTTGTCACTTGTAGCTTAGAACGCAGGCATTATGCTCAAAAGCCTTGTGTGACTTGTCATATATGATTGTTAATGTGTTTCCAACTCCTGGCTCTCTTAAACTTTATTGTATATACCTTATACCTTTATTATTTATGTAGAGCACCTCAAAATCCTACTTTAAAGCATGGAAGTTTCTGAGAATTCTGCCACACTGGACAATTTAATTGACAACTGAGAGAAAAAAAAAGGACACGTAGGAAATGATTATAACTAACTTATGTCTATTCAAAGCAAACTGGTGGTAAGAAATTGTCCTGTTTACATTTCCCTGCCCTGAAACATCTTGCTCCCTTCCAGAACAGCTGATGCTTATATATTAGGTCATTCAATATTAAAGTGATTATGAAGATTCCTAATGTACAAATATGTTCTAATGATATATCATAATTATTAGCCACTATAATGATCATTATTAACAATATTAATAGCTAGCATTTGCATCATGTTACTGTGTATCAGATACTGTGCCAAGTGTTTCATGTTCATTATTTCATTTAATCTTCATAACACTTTTATGAAGCAGGCCTTGACGTTTTCTCTATCTTACAGTTAAAGAAATTGAGGCATGGAGAGGTTATGTACTTTGCCCAAAGTCACAGAACAACTATATGGGGAGAAGGGATTTGAATGTAGGCTGTCTGACTTCCAAGCTCACTTGTGTACCAGATAAGACTCTATCGCTGAAGATAGGGGCATCATAAAACTCTGCAAAAAGAGCAAGCTAGCAGCATGCCCAAGAAACCAGTAGAGTATGACATTAATTTAAAGGATTTTTTTTTGGCGTGATGGACTGTCTTCTTATGGGTATTTTCAGGAATATTTATTAGGTTAAAATTAACTTGCAGTTCTTGTGGATGCTAATAAGCTACCCTGTTTACCTTTAAGCTGAACTTTACAAATGGTATTGTACCTTTATAACCTTGACATTTATTAGGGTTTGAAAAGTGCTGTTCACTCTTTGAGAAAAGGCAGTACATCTACTCCTAGTTTGTTGAAAAAAATCAATGTTATATGTGCGATTGTTTCAGTGGTTCTTTATGGTATACCAAGCACTTTTGCATTATTTTATTTTATTCTTAAAGCTTTCCTAGAGAGATAGGGTGGGTATTAAATGCCTCCAGTGTATGAATAAGGAATCCAATTCTCAGTGAGTGATGGTTGAACCAGAACTAGAACATGGAACTCTGTAATCTTCCCTATATGCTGCTTCTCTGCATACAATTCGGAAGAAGAATAGGTTGAGGAAATTTCATAAGGAATAATATATAAGGAGATAAACTAGAATGTGACACTGTCCCTTGATTTCTTAACATTACCAAATATGACTTGGTTGATAAGCTCACTACAGATAATGAAATTCCTGATTATTGCAACTCATAAATATAGCACATGGCTTTTTTGCTGGCCCCTACTTTTGAGTCCATGTGAGATGGGGGTGCTTCATGGACTTCAGTTCTCCCCTTAATCTACACTGATGCCACCACGGAGGGAGGACAGATGTTAGTAGAGAGTGGCTTTATAAACTCTCAGGAAAACTTGGGAAACTACTTCATTTTTTTAATAGAGGAAATCCTTTGAGTGTCTTGGCAAGGATTTAAAAGAATTTGTTCTTTTAGTAGAGCTAAGATAATTTTTTCAAAAATCCATTGTAATTAGGACAAAAATCCATTCCACTGGCTTGTCAACATACTCAAATTCTTGCTAAAATCTGTATTCAAATCATCTGTTCTGTGTTTTAGAAAATTTAGCTCTTGGCCAAAATTTTCCATATTTAATGATAAAATAAGAATGAGGCAGTGGCAGAATGATTGAGTTGAAAGTATAGATTTTGGTAAATAATGGACAAAAACTAGAATCAAAGACATATTGAAGGAGATCTTGGTAATAGCACCAAGTCACCAGCAACATTAGCCTAAGACAAATGTCGAAGTAGGAAGTGTGCATAGAGTTATGAGGGCAAGTAGGGTCAAATAAAAAAGGCAAAAATATTAGCCAATCAGATGTCAACTTGATAGTATCTTTTTTATTAAAATAGTATTAACAGTAATTTTACAGTGATCACACATTAGGGGAACTTTGTGATCTTCAAATGTTGTGGTAAGAAGGAATTTCCTTCAATTGAAGAAATACTTCGTTGTCAGGCAACTCCTTGCAGTCAGACTCCTGGGGAGCAAAATTGCCCATTGTCTTGGCCAAAATATCTAGCCTAATGCAGACCAGAAAGGCACCACAACCCTAACAACTTGAAGAAAGTAAAAGGACATGGGGGCTGATGGGCTGATTTAAATCTCTCTTTAGAAAGAGGGATTGAGGTCCACCCAGGGTAGAGACTTCGTGACTCCAGTGAGGAGGTCCAGTTCATCTGTTGCAGAGATGTGGGCCTTAGTCAAATCTGTTACAACTGGGTTTAGCTCATCTCTGGTTTATGTAGTTACCTTTAGTGATATCTATCATGGGTCTGCCACAGACCTTGGTCTAATACTTAACCTCAGTGGGTCTTTTTCTATATAGCACAATTGATACCCTTCGAGGGATGCCTGTGAACAAGGAACATAGTAAATGTGAAGTTGTTTTGAGTTTCTCAGAGGAAAAGACATGTGTACTGGAAGTTATTGCTATCATTAAAGTAATTATTAGCAGTACATTAGGATAAACAACACTGACAGTCAAGATTTGAGTAGCCTTTAGCTGAAAATCAACCGAGTTCAGCTTAAATATTACAAGGGTTCTACTGGAATAGATACAGGGCTCAGGTATAATAAATATTTTTCTAGAAAAAGCATTGAACAATATATTGAATTAGGATCCATAGAAACATTTTCTTGGGTTTTTTTTTGTTGTTGTTGTTGGAAGGTGCCTAAGTACCAGATAGAATCTGTTCTGTTAGATGAAATTTACTCAGTTCAGTGATGGCTGACTGGCTTCAGTTTTTTATTCTGCTCCCTTCATACACCCTCTCTCCTAGGCTCCTTCACACAGGACAATGAAATAATTATATATAATTATAAAAGCCGTACACTGAAGTCAGAAACATACAAACATGTAGTGTTCAGTTTTTTCCAGTATCTTGTTAGCATTATTTTCTCTTCCACTACCCACTGATAAGGCTGGGGAGTGAAGCTTGATCTTTACAGTAGAAGTATCTGAGTACATGCAGATACTTTTTTCAGGTCACATTCAGTATTTATTATGATCAGTGTCTTTAAGTGGAGGGGTAGTGTTCTGCATTCTCTTTCACCTGTGTTTGCTGAAGCCTGGGGTATAGGTAAGGACCTACTGCTCATGTGAGGGACAGAATGCTCTTTGTGAGGAATTTGTGGCACCTCTGTGATTAGCCATTGCCTTCTCTCCATCTAACATCGGCTGCGTGGTAACATTTGGTACAGCTGGTCTCTAATGCTGGGTCTCTGGTGTGACACTTGAGATGGGTTTTGGTACCTCGGGGGCATTCTCTGTGCAGCCCCCTAACTTCAGAGATTCTGTGGAGAACAGTGACACCTCTTTTTCCTCAAAACCCCTCTGGGTGGGTTCCCGCAGTGACCACCTAGCCTTGCCTGAGATTATTTCTGCAGGCTTCTCTAGGCCCTTACAAAGCCTCAGAGCCCCTGCCATGCATCCTTAGCTAAGGGAGAAATTGAAAAGAGCAATCTTTGCCTTATTCCCAAATGTTTGCAGGTCCTGGTGATCAGCAAACAGTCAGCTATATAATGAGCTTCTTTGAGATATCCGCTTACTCACACAAAGGAGAGAAGGGAAAGGAGAAAGTGCCAGCACTCTACAAATTCTCCCCTTCTATTTTTTTCTCCATGAATGCCCTTCTCTTCTCCAACTAGGCTTTTTTTTTTTTTTTTTTTTGGTAAAATTTAAAATATTTATTTATTTATTTTTGGCTGTGTTGGGTCTTCGTTGCTGCTCGCGGGCTTTCTCCTGTTGTGGCGAGCGGGGGCTACTCTTCGTTGCGGTGCGCGGGCTTCTCTTTGCGGTGGCTTCTCTTGTTGCGGAGCACGGGCTCTAGGCACGCGGGCTTCAGTAGTTGTGGTTCGTGGGCTCTAGAGTGCTGGCTCAGTAGTTGTGGTGCACGGGCTTAGTTGCTCTGCGGCATGTGGGATCTTCCCAGACTGGGGCTCGAACCCGTGTTCCCTGCATTGGTAGGCGGATTCTTAACCACTGCACCACCAGGGAAGCCCTTTTTTCTTTCTTTTTTTTGGCAAAATTTTTGTTCCATTGAAAACTCCTAATGCCAGGTAATCAGCAGAGAGACTCCTCTACTTCACATCCTTATAACAATCCTTGAGTGGATCTGAATCTTTTAGGAATGATTTTTACAAGTTGTTTTTATTCATTCTTTTTAATTAGGCAAAATAACATATGAATATTTCATGCTAAATGAAATGTCTCTCCTATTATAAAAGATGCCAAGAGAGAAAATGCCTAGGCTAATCAGTTCCAAACTATATATATGTGTGTGTGTGTGTGTGTGTGTGTGTGTTTTCCTTCCCACAAATCAGAAATGCAGACATTGTTTTCCTGGCTTTACTGATGTGGAAACTGAGTCTCGGAGAAGTTGTTGCATACCTAATAAAAGGCAGAGGAGTTATTCAAGTTGAGATTTGGCTAACTTCAAATTCTTTATTCTTTCTGCTAGAGAAAAGTACCTCTTAGCTTGCCATTCCTCTTGGTTGTCCAGCATTGAAACGTATTCCCAAATATGGGAGTTGCCTTTTCTTATGAGTCTCAGAAGGGAATATCCACCTCCCATTATAGAAAGTGTAAATATTAGATACTTTCCTAGCCCCCCTTGCAGCCAAGACAAAGACATGTGACCTAAGCACCATAAAGTCAGATGTGCCCATCCCAGAGTAGGGGGGCACTTTGAGGAGTTCTCTCTCGTCAGCAGTGGAAGTTGCATTGCTGGGTTGAATCTCAGTGGTAGCCTGAACAGTGCTGCCCGTGCCTGTGTCCATTGCTAAGGACCAGCAATGCCAGTAGTGCAAGCAGCAAAATTCAGTGGCCATGAAATGGCAGCCATGGTGTTCCAGTTCATCAAGTTCAGTGGGCTAATTCTGGGCATTATTCTTGGCTGCATATCCACACCTCTGCTTCCCCAACTTTTCCAGTGAGTCTGAGATCAATCTAATATTCTTTTAATAAATCTCTTTCTATTTAGATCATCTAGGGTTGGTTCTTTTCTTGTAGGTTCCAATCTACAGCCTTTTGAATCATTTTAGGCCTGTTTTCTTCTGTGTTTGATTTCTGTTTTCTGGGTTTGGGGTCTATACGGTTTATCAGAGAGCTGGATAGTATTACTTTTGGATATGTTTTTCAAAGTACTGTCCATTGTTTCCTTACAAACTAAGTGTGAGTTTTAGGATATAAAGGATATGTTTGCTGTAACGTACCTGGCAGTGTGCAAGAGCATAAATGAGTTTTCCCATAACTTAACAGGCATGGGCTTTGGAACTTACGAAAAGAAGCAAAATAAGCATTTCAAGAGATTAATTTTGTGAAGTGATACCCTTCAGCTGCCATCTGCCTAGCAATACCTGATCAGTTAGAGAGTTAAGTCACATGAAGCCTTTCTACTCTCTCCACTCCTTCTCCGTTTCCTAACTGACCAATCTCTCCTTTGACTTGACTTTACATTCTTCTTTATTAATTTATTTTACCTCTCTCTCCCTTTCCCTTCCCTCCCTCCCTTCCTTCCTCCCTCCCTCCCTCCCTTCCTCCCTTCCTTCCTTCCTTCCTCCATTCCTCCCTTCCTTCCTCCTTCCCTTCTCTCTTTCTTCTTTCCTCCTCCTCCTTCCCCTTCTCCTCCCTCTCCCCCTCCCCCCCATGCTCCCTCCATTTTTTGTAAGCTTACTCCCAATACACAGGTACACACATATTAGAATCAGTGGTTCCTCAAGGGCAGATGCCGTGTCTCATTTGCATTGTTCTGTACACAATCAAGCCCAGTGCCTGGAACAGAGTAAGCAATCAGTGAATATTTGAAGAAACTAATGAGTACGGTAAATTCTGGTATGGTTAATTTCCCTCACATTTTACCTTTGCTTAAGTCAACTTTTCAAGAGAAGTTTCTCTACATGATTTATGTAATTCTTCATTAAGCTTTCATGATTTATTTGGTTTCTTCCAAAACTCCCATTTCCTTTTTAACTCCATCCTTTCCACATTCTCTCTCTCTACGCACCCCTTCCACATAAACCCACATGTAACGTATGTGCACTACACAGCAAGGTGGTCCAAGATTCATGACTATTGCTTTAACATTAAACATCTCCTCTGAAAAACCTTAGTATTAATATCAGCACATTTTAAACCACCTTGTATTTTTACTTTCTCTGGCCCCATTCCATTGTGTTACTTTCAATCCACTAAGACTTAGGAGAAGGTTTTTGATTGCTTAGTGACACATGATTTGTGTTGGTTGTATTCAACATTTTAAAATATAATTTGGGGAAGAGAGAAGTTTAGATTGGACTTAGACGTGCCTTTAACTTTATATGCTTAGAGCCTATCTCCCAAAGTTCTGAGGTACAGTCATTATCCTAGTCTGTAGTGTAAAACTCTATTTGTGTTACCTGTCTGAGAATTCGGAATTTCATGCTGCGAAATATGGGGGTTCCGTTTTGTAACACTCCCTTTCTAGAACCTACTCTTTATTTTCAAAGAGAACAAGGATTATAGTGGAAGAAAAGAATGAGGATAATAATGGCTCCATTTTTACAAGCCCCCTGTCAGGTTTTTGTGATGTAACCTCTGTCAATTTAAGTAAAGGCAGGTGAGAAAGACCCAGGGGCTCCAGTCACACAAGGCTGCCCTACATGTACCTACTGTTCTATCTAACCTTAACTCTCTCCTAGTCTTTTCAAAAGGAGAAAAGAAAAGGACATGAATAGTTCCTGTCTGTTGTACTGTGGACTGGATAGAATATATCAAAGAGGAAATTATATGTCTGGGACTTGGAAAACAATCATTATAACTGATCATAGAACAAATTGACATGGACTAGTGCAATGTGCTGGCCTTACAGTAGATTTAAATATATAGAACAAAGGCGAGGGCAAGTAGTAGCATGACCTTGATTTCCAGTCAATTTCTTTAAACGTCTTTTTAAGATTTCTACTATATTTTGGGCTTAAAGAATACTGAGATCCTTCTCTAAAAAGAAACTATGTTAAACGTCATGTTGTATAAAAGGATACCTTCAAGGCATTTACAGTTTAGTGGGGGAGAAGGTGTCAAAGAAATACAGCAAATTAAAATTCAATATGAGATTTAATAACAACCATCTTATAGTAAATAATTACCCTGTGCCTTAAACTATCCTAATCTCTGTACTAATAGGACTTCATTTAATCTTTATAAAAACCCTATTATTATCTGCATTTTACAAAGAAGGAAACTGAGGCACAGAGAGGTTAGGGACTTTGCCCAAGGCAACACAGCAAGTTAATGGTGGAACAGAATTCAAACCCAGACAGCTAGGCTTCAGAGTGTGTATGCTACACAATCCTACTGTTTTAGACAGTAAAAGAGATGACTTAAGGCAGTATGTGTTAATGAATGTATATTCCAGAGGGGGCAAATATACACCTTGGCTTGGGCTAAACTTGTCTCTTAGGTGTTTGGACCACATTCTTTCGCCTGCATATTGTTTAGAAAATTTTTTGTGTATTTAAAAGAATTTTAAATTAATTGCCAGTACTTAAAAACTGAGAGATTTTACATAAATATTCAGATTTTGGCTTCTCTTGATAATTCAGAAGATTTGGATATCCTCTGCCTACATTCTTACGAGGAAGCATTGTCTGTAGCTGAGTAGCCGCTGCTCACTTTAGAAGTGGCATCACTCTTCAATTTGCCATAGTCCCCACTACTCCCTTTTATTTCCCACATAAATGTTACGTGTCAGCTGCCATATATCATTCTGCTTCCAGATTTTTATCCTTGTGGTGGAATTAGGAGGAAAATTATTTCTTGTACTTGTGTCTATATTAGGTGAGCAAAATGAGAAACATACACAGATACCAAATATTTACACTTATTTACTCACTCATGTTACCTGACAAGTTTGTATACTTGAGATTGTAAGTTATGTAGACTGTAACACAGGGCTCACTTGGATAGGTAAACTCTGATAAAAATAAAAAAGGATTTTACTTAGGTCTAAAGAGTGTTTAGGATTTTTGTAGGTAGATCCAAGTATGTTAGGGAAGGTAGGAAGGTTAAGTGTGTAAACATTAAAATGCAATTTGTATAAAAAATAGATTCAGTAGCAAAACAAGCTTTACTCACTTTTTGACTAGTGTAATTTGTGACGGGTTTGGTGACTTCTGAGGCTGAAATGAATGGAATGCATAAACAAATCTGAGAATGTTTCAATGGAAGTATCAGTCATGCCTTCTCTTTCTCTTTGCCTCTTGTCTCTAAGACAGACAGTCACATGCACACACATATACTCAGATATATACACACACACTCCTACACAAATATGCATACATACATGCATACACATACATACATACACGTGTATATATTACTGTTTGTCCCTTTGAATTGTTCAGTGACTTTAGACAATAGGATGAGAAATAATGTTGATAAAACTGCCAAAGTAAATGAATTACTAGGCCATAATTGTCAAAAGATTCAGGTAACAGAATTAGAGATATTATTTTCCTTCAGGCAGGCTCTTATGGAATCCACAGGGTCACAGAATCGGT
Source organism: Balaenoptera physalus (assembly GCF_965194825.1). Classification (NCBI taxonomy): domain Eukaryota; kingdom Metazoa; phylum Chordata; class Mammalia; order Artiodactyla; family Balaenopteridae; genus Balaenoptera; species Balaenoptera physalus. The sequence continues at coordinate 93,606,923 of NC_138890.1, read as the reverse complement.
AGGGACTAAGCCATGAACCATGGATGCCTTACAAATAAAATCAACAGATGACCATGTCCATGTGATTGCCAGCCAGTCAAGGCCTGGCTTTCCAAATTAACTGGGAAGGTCTGTTGTCATCTTATCTACATTAGTTGTGCTGCCTCCTCCAACCCTTGTTGCAGATGGAAAAAATAAAGTATTAAAAGATAGATATGGTTTTAAATAGGTTATTACCCGCTTCTTTCAGAATAGTAAAGAACCATTCTAAAACGGTACTTGAGTGCATTTGACTGAAACGTCTTCATGTAACGTGAGCCTCACTGAGCATCAGTTCGCTACACTTCACTGTACTAGCGATAGTTCTCACTGTAATATTCCATTCCAATTTATCTTACGCCAAGAAAACGAGTATTTCCTGAACTCCAGAGGCACAATTTCCTTTCTTTATGTACTCTGTCTTGAAAGAAAATGTCACTTCGAAACAAAAAGCAAATATTTAAATCTCCCCCTCACTCTACCCCATCCCTATCTTTAAAAGATTAGATATCAGGGTAAAATAATTTGTGGTAACTGTGAAAATTCTTAAGATGTAGCCTGGCTAACCCACTTCCGTTCAATACATAAAATATTTCTTAATAAACTGCTTGAAGCAAAATAGGAATTTCACAGTTATTAAGTCTATTTTTCTCTCTTTAGATACAACTACTGATTTCAAACATGTAGATTTGGGACCCATGAATGATGAAATTACTGTCCTGCAGGTGCATAATGGTAAATAAACATAAAAGGTTGAAAGTTTATGCAAGGCACATACGAACCAAGTGCCTACCAGGCTTTAGAATTGAAACGTGTCACAGCATTTGCTGTAGTGGAAAAGGCCTAGACATTTTGGGTTTGGGTCCTGTGGACACTAATTTCCATCTGTAAGGACTCCCTTTTTTCCTCCTACCTGTTTCCTTCCTTACTTCATCTATCCCTTCCTTTCTTTATAAAATGAACACTTACTCTGTGCTAGTTACTGTACCAGGTGCTGGAACACAACTCCCTGTATTAGCCTGCTAGGGCTGTCATAACAAAATATCACAGACTGGGTTATTTTAACAACAAAAATTTATTTTCTCATAGTTCTGGAGGTTAGAGTCCAATATCAAGGTGTTGGCCAGTTTGGTTTCTACTGAAGCTTTTCTCCTTGGCTGTCTTTTTACTGTGTCCTCACTTGGTCTTCCTCTGTGGAATTTGTCCCTGGTGTCTCTTCCTCTTCCTACAAGGACATCATTCATAATTAATTAGGTCCCCAAACTTACCACCTCATATAATCTTTTTTTTTCTGAAGTAAATAAAAATTTTTAAAATTTTATATTGAAGCATAGTTGGTTAACTGTGTTGTGTTAGTTTCAGGTGTACAGCAAAGTGATTCAGTTATACACATACATGCATCTATTCTTTTTCAAATTCTTTTCCCATCATTTAATCTTAACTACCTCTTAAAGGCTCTGTCTCCATACAGTCATATCTTAAGGTACTGGGGGTTAGGACTTCAACATATGAATTTGGGGGGGACCAAAATTCAGTCCGTCTCACACCCTAATGTAAGATCCCTCTTTTGGAGAGGATTATGGTATAATAAGAGATTAAGAAGGAAACAAAAGTATTAATCACTTGATCAAGGATGAGTCACTTCACCTCTCAACTTCTTAGCATTTTTCCTGTAAATGATGGATTGGGTAAATAATTTCTAGGATTCCTTACAGCTCTGATGATCTGTGATTCCAACTCTGTGTCTAAAATTAGGCCTGAAATACAGGGTGAAATAAATATGGAGAATGGGAAGGGACATGACCAGGCAGTGAGGAAAGTACCAACTGAAGGGTCACTGCTCCTTCTCTAGGGGTCACTGGTATGAATGTAGTCATTCCCCTTTAATTTTCTAAGAAAGGTTTCTTGTCTCTCATTATTTCAGGGAGTTGGTGGTTTTTATTAATCAGTCACTCATCAACTTTTTATATTCTGAAAAATTAACTAAAATTTAACAAATTCTTAAAACAAAAAAGCTATCTTGTTCTTGGAGTTGAGCAGACATTTTGTTGCCTGAATTTAGGCCCTGAGTCTCTGAAAGAATTCCCCAAACATGTACCACCCCGTCTGTAAAATAACTGGCCCCCTCACATCATAATATCAAATGAATGGAAGGAAACCCTTAGTGTTCCAGATTCAGTGCCATGTATAAGGCTCGTTTTCATCAATTGTGATTCTTCTTTCTGAAAATGAATTTCTCTTTTTTCCTTTTACCGTTTATCCAGTGTGAAGTAATTTAAAAATCCATTAACACATATTGCCATGTTAATTGGATGATATTCTTCAAGGTCAAGAAACTATCAATAGATATTGAATAGTGACTATAAATAAATTCATTACAGTAATTAGATTTGTCAATTAAAATTGGGAACCGCAACTCTTTATGACTGGATTAAAGGTGGATCACTTTGGGAAAATAATTTTGCTCAACATAATAGAGGAAGATTGGTTGATGATCTCATATGCAAGTTTGACCCCATGAGTGAAATAAGCTTCTGATTTTTTTTATATCAGCGGGTTCAGAAACTCCTGAAAGTGTGGATGCTGCTGAATTTCCTCTAAAAATATTTTTAGAAATTAAAACCAAGTGAAATATCCAACATAATATTTATCAAGAAGACACTCTAATAACAAGATCTAACATTTATTAAGAACTTGGTTTTTGCCAGATTATGTACTAAAACCTTAATGTATTATCTTTTTTACTCCTCATAAATTACATACCGCATGAGGTATATAATTATCTTCTTTTTGCAGGTGAAACTTTTCCATGGTCATTCATACTATTAATAAGTGCCGGAGCTGAATTAAAATTTAGGTCCATCTGACTCCAAGCCCAACACTCTTGTCACCTCTCTGCATGTGTATTACTAGATAAATATTTTAATTAATTTCACTTTATTTGTTATTCTCTCCAAAGTGAGAAGGTTTCTGGTAAAGAAAAATGTAATCCTTGTTGTTTTTAGTTTTAGTAAATTTGGAATGGTTATTCTGAAAACCAGATCACATAATTTATTGCATATTTCTTCATTTTTTAATCTGGAAGTTGTACAGTGTATAAAAGCTTGTAGTCACTATTTGCATTCTATTTTGTTGTGACACAGAGCTATATTTTTTGTCACATGTTCTCTCTTCATAAGGAGTCTGAATTGCATAGCAACTTTAGCATTACTGGTCTGGGGATGTCAGATGCTCTGTGTGTGGAAAAGAAGTGTGACGGTCTGTTTTTGATGCTGCCAATCTTATATATTCACTCAACAAATAATCATTAAGTGCCAGTCATGTGCCATAATTTAGCCTAGGTGCTGACAATACAACAGTGAATCAGAAGACAAAAACTGCTAAGTCAAAGAACTTATATTCTGAGAGTAGAAAAGCAGAATCAGTAGGTGATCTCAGATTTGTCTGACCCCAAAGTGCACACTTTATAAGTAAGCTATTCTGCCGTTTCTTATCTGCTGAGTCACTTTTTTAACATAAACCAGTACATTTGGTGTGTGTGTGGTGGTGGGGATTGAAGGTTTGGGGTTGTGCAGAATGTGTGGGTAATGACTAGAGAGTAACACACTAAGCTGTGTTTGTCTTAGTTTTTTTTAAAATATCACACTAACTGCTGACATCTGAGCATGTAATACCATAGGGCATGGTTCATACTTTCTGTTTGTTACAGAAAAATGTCTGGAGTTTGTGGTATGCCAGATCCCCAAGGGGAGTGGCCACCAGAAACTTCTGTGATGAGTGAGGGATCATTATACAGAGTAGCTATCAATGCTGAAAATCAACTTGAATGCCAACTTTTTATTATTTTAATAAATATTGAGCATTCATTATGTCTTAGGCTCTAGATAATGGAGATAAGTAAAGATTTGGGGGAATGACACAATGGGGCAGCATAGCAAATAGCACATGTTTGATATGGATAGAATATTAACTGTAAGTGTATCTGAAAATCAGGCTGAAGAGAATAGAATGTGTGCTTTGCCAAATGGCTTTTGATCTCATGGCAAAGAATGGGAACTTCTTTCCATGTCCTTCAAACTGGAGAACAGATAGATATCTTAGGGAATATGTGGTTGTTTTTAAGTGGTACAGAGGCTGATATATAAATCTATCCTCTCTATAATATCAACTTTTTATTGACTACCCGGAAGAAAAAAAACCCTAAATTTAAAAATACTAAGCATAGGGGCTTTCCTAGTGGCGCAGTTGTTAAGAATCCGCCTGCCAATGTAGAGGACACGTGTTCGAGCCCTGGTCCAGGAAGATCCCACATGCCACAGAGCAACTAAGGCCGTGAGCCACAACTGCTGAGCCTGTACTCTAGAGCCCACGAGCCACAACTACTGAAGCCCTCGCACCTAGAGCCCGTGCTCTACAACAAGAGAAGCCACGACAATGAGAAGCCCGCGCACCGCAATGAAGAGTAGCCCCCGCTCGCCACAACTAGAGAAAGCCTGCGCACAGCAATGAAGACCCAATACAGCCAAAAATAAAAACAAATAAATAAATTAAAAATACTAAACATAGATAAATTACAAAGAAGCATGCAGAGTGTATGTGCATTTTTAAACTTTTATATCTATTTATTGAAATATACATAGAGAAAAGTGAACATAAGTGTAGAGGTGGTAAATTTTCACTGATGACAGCTAATAGTGTATCAAGAAATAGAACATTAGCAGCACCCTCAAACCCCACTGTGCACTTTTCCAGTCTCTACCTCTTTCCACCAAGAGTGAGCACTTTCCTGACTTCTAACAGCACAGATTAGTTCCACCTGTTTCTGAACTTTATAGACATGGAACCATAGAGCAGTACTCTTTTGTGGCTGGCTTCTTTCCCTCAACATTGTGTTTGGGAGAGTCAACAATATTTTCTGTGTGTAGCTGTAGACTGTTCATTCTCCTTGTATCATGTTCATTGTGTGAATATACTACATTTTGTTTATACATTCTGCTCTTGAGGGGCATTTGGGCAATTTATAGATTTTGACTATTACAGATGGCTTTCATATGACATAAAAATATGTATGCATTTCTAAGAGCTAAGTTGCTGGGTCATAGGTTTATATATGTTTAGCTTTAAAAGATACAGTTTTTCAAAGTAGTTGTACAATTTATACTCATACTAGCAGTGTATTAGAGTTTTAGTTGCTTCAGGTTCTTGACAGAATTTTCCATTTTTTTAATTTTAGTCATTCTAGTGGGTATGCAGTGATACTTGATTTTAATTTTAATTGCATTTCCTAAATGAAATATTTTCATATTTTTAAATATTTTTCTTGTAATTTAGATACTCTCTTTGGTTAAGTGTTCATTTTTTGTCCACCTTTTTACTGGGTTTTCTGGTTTCATTTTTTTCTTATTGATTTGTAGAAGTTCACTGTATATTTTGGGTACTAGCCTTTTGCCAAATATCTGTATTGCAAATATCTTCTCTTACACCTTGTATTGAATATACACATTTTTAGCTAATACATAAGCATAAGACTTGAATTCAGTTTTGCTCACAAGAGGTCACTTTGGGCTGTGCCCCAAAGGATGAAAGTTTACTTATGTATTTGCTCCACTATCACTTAAGGATACAGGTGCCATATTCCCCAGCCCTGTCCTGGTCTCAAGTGCCCTATCCTTGAAGTTAAAACCAGGAAGATTCAAGAAGCAATGAACAAGGCTAGATCCTTAATGTTTGCTAATGCACTTCGTAGTCTCAGGAATGTTATAGAATTTAGGATAAAGAGTTACATCTAATAGATATCAGAAAACTGATTAGTGTTTGTAAGAGATGAGTGGCATGTATAATTGAATTAAATGCCATATTTTAGGAGACAGGTAGTTCTCACTCAAAGGAAGAAGGGGTTTTTAGAAAACTGTGCCCTTTTTGTTTGTAGGCACATGACATGTTTGTAATTCTGGAATGACAACATCAATATTGTTATGCAGAGCCCAGCCATGAAGGTCATGTGATACCTTAGCTGAAGCCTTCTCTTTGTATACAGTCTAAGTACTTTTTCTGTTTTTCTTCTTCACTCTTTATTTAAATATATGTATCAGTTAGGGATGCATTCTACTATAAATAGCAGTTTAAACACGTGAGGCTTAGTGATTTAGTGAAACAAGAAATTCATGGGTGAGGAGTCTAGGGCTGGCACAGAAGCTCAAGGAGGTCATTGGGGACCTGGTTGCTTTCCATCTTCCAACTCTGTTCTCTTTAGTGTGTAGGCCTTTGTCCTCATGCTTATCGACTCAGGGTCACAAGATGGCTGCTGAACCTACTGGGAGAGGATATGTCTTCCAGGCAGGAGGAAGCAAGAGAGCAAAAGAACTAGTAGGCTAACAGGCTTTAATTCATGTACAAAATCTCTGGGGATTTCTGCCTATTTCTTATGGCCTGAACTCTGATATATGTCCACACCTGGCTCCAAAGTAAGCTGGAAAATGGGACTGTTTTGTTTTTTAGCTGTGACAGTAAGGAAGGCAAGAACAAGGAGGCCTGTGAAAGGGGTGTAGTCTGCAGAATAGACCACAGAGCCTTCATCTCCCTCCCTTTTCTCTTACACATTTCATTTGTCATTATAAAAGTATTAGAGACTTGTTGAAGAAAGACAGCAAAGAACAAGAGCAAAGTACAAAAAAGTGTCCATCATTTTAACATCCTGAACAGTCACTGTAGATATCTTAGCTTGCATCTTCTAGTCACGTCAGAAAACAAGACCTGGGTGCTCAGTGTACTGTACTCATGGGTATTGGTGGTGTCACTGCCCTCAGGCGTCCTCAGGGACGCCTGATAAATAAATAAATGTACATCTACATTTATTTCTACAAGTGTCTGTATATTATGAAATCAGTAAGTTCACCCTGTTATATTTAATTCCAGTCCCACATCAAGGTTCATTCCACTTGTCTTTTTTCCTATATTTGTTAGCCCTTTCTCCACAGTGAGAAACCTGACTCCTTTTATCAACCATGTATTTACTTATTTGATCAGTCTCTCCATAACCTGTCTCCCATCTTACCACCTTCCCCTCCCACCCCTCTAGATGTCTTCTTAACTCTACTGAGCCTTCAGTAACGTGTGCCAGGCTGCTCCCTTACTTGGACATGACCTTCTCTTCCCGCTTGAGCTCAGGCAGCTTTGCTAGGCTGCCCATCTGCTCCCATTCCCTTCCTGCTTCCTAGACCAAGCCCTTCTCACCCACAAATGTTCTGGCTTCTCACTGGCTCAACAGAATACCTATAACCCCATTCTGACACTACCTTGCTTGGCCTTATCTGTCAGTTTGGGACAGAATTTTGCAGGAAAGGAAGGGAAGGAGAGAAGGATATAGAAGAGAAACTATTTGTCTTTTTATTTCATGGTGTGTTCTGATGTTAGAAACTTTACATTTTCTTTAAGTAAACCGGTCAGTCTTTTGGGGTGATTTCTTATCCTTTTACATTTAAAATGTGGTGCCCCATAGAGATATTAAAAATATACTATTTTTTTCTAAGTTTTTTGGCATTTAATTATCTATCAGACATTTTGCCTTTTAATGTGAGGGGAAGAGATCTAAGCTAATTTTTTTCTGTTATTACAATACCACCTTCCTTTTTTAACTTTTCTCATTTTCTCTCTTTTTTTTTTTATAGAATTGCCATTACATGATGCTATCTTTTTTAAATTTTATTTTACTTATTTATTTTTGGCTGTGTTGGGTCTTCGTTTCTGTGCGACGGCTTTCTCTAGTTGCAGCAAGCGGGGGCCACTCTTCATTGCGGTGCGCGGGCCTCTCACTGTCGCGGCCTCTCTTGTTGCAGAGAACAGGCTCCAGACGCGCAGGCTCAGTAACTGTGGCTCACGGGCCCAATTGCTCTGCGGCATGTGGGATCTTCCCAGACCAGGGCTCGAACCCGTGTCCCCTGCATTGGCAGGCAGATTCTCAACCACTGCGCCACTAGGGAAGCCCTCATTTTCTCTTCTTGTAGCTTCCCTTATCCTTTTTCTTTATGTTTCTTTCTACTTGTTTTTGACTTTTCTTCTTTGCACCTTTATATTCCCTCAAATTCTGCCACCAGAGATCACAAACCCTGCCAACTCTGCCCTACGGTGTCCTTTGCTTTCCACTCTGCATCCTCTGAATGCTCTCTTCCACCCTTTGCGTAACAGTCAGCTAGATTTTAGGAAATCAAGTTGTCATTCACAGTAATGAATGCCAAATAAATCAAAGATATTTTAGGCTCTTCCTAAGAAAGCCTAGGGAAAGAGAACCCTCTGATTGTCTAAGATCTTTCCAGCCCTAGCTTTCAGTCTGCAGCTGAAGTCAGCAGGATTACTTTTATATTCTTCCCTATATGGGGACTGTCTTGCCCTAAGCAAAGTGTGACTTGCTACTACAACAGATTTCTATCCCGGGGATACACTGGTCAGAAGAGGTTTTCCATAATATTTAGGCCAAATATTTTATCTGTTGGAAAAGGTAAGTTTAAAGGTTCCAGAAACATCCCAGTACAGCTCCCTCAATCCTCCTTGTTTTTCCACTCCTCTTCTCCAGATAAACAGAAACGTGCTTAGTTTGTGTGTTAGAAATAATCACAGATGCGAACTGCTTTACGTTTATGTCTCAGTATGATACCATGAGAATAACAGTTACTCATTTCAGTAGAGCAGATTTTATGTTATGGTATCATTTACATTTTCTAATGTATTTCCAGTCTTTAAAGCTCTATGGCAGGGCTTCCCTGGTGGCGCAGTGGTTGAGAGTCTGCCTGCCGGTGCAGGGGACGCGAGTTCGAGCCCTGGTCTGGGAGGATCCCGCATGCCGCGGAGCGACTGGGCCCGTGAGCCACAATTGCTGAGCCTGCGCGTCTGGAGCCTGTGCTCCGCAGCAAGAGAGGCCACGGTGGTGGGAGGCCCGCGCACCGCGATGAGGGGTGGCCCCCACTTGCCGCGCCTGGGGAGGGCCCTCGCACAGAGGCTAAGACCCAACACAGCCATAGATAAATAAAAAAAAAAAAAAAAAAAAAAAAGCTCTATGGCATATTTATCAGACTGCAACTTAAAGTGCGTAAGGATTAAGGGACTAAAGAGATAAAGATGAGGTTTAAAGAAAATTGGTTGGAAGGACTAAAGGACAGTGAGTAATTTTCCTCTCTTTTGATTCCCCAGTGAATGCATTTCTGAAGAACTTTGTTTTAGAAAGATGCTTATGTCCTGAGTGAAGTCAGAGAAGACACTAAAATGATGTGGTTATAATTAGGAAATGGTTGGGGATGGGGAGGGGGAGCGTATATAACATATATGTGGGCTAAGTGATTTTTGAAAACTATTTTCAAGGTGAAAGTAATAAGCCAACCATTTGCCAGTCTTTCTGGAACAGTCAACTCTTGATTATGTACGGAGACAGTGGTGTGGATGATTAGCAAAGAGTAGATAGTTTCCTATGCTTTTCTATTAACATGGGCAAGGGAGTGGTTGGTTCAGGTTGTTTAGCAGGTAGAGGAGAAAGAGAGAGTCTCCTTTCTCCTCAAACCTTCAACATTTCTTCCTTCCTTCTTATTTTAAGCTATAAGTTTGTTTCTTATCTCACAGAAGAGAAGTATTATTTCACAGAAGTAATCAGAAGAGAAATTCCTCTATCTTTCTCTCCTCACCCTATGCAACCCCCTACATCTTATCTATACATATGCATTCTACCTTTCATCCTTCACTATGGATGAAATGTGTTTCTTGCTATGGCAACACCCTCCACCTCTCCTCCCCCACCCGATATTCCTGCCATTTGCTCTTAAGACCCTATCTCCTCTGTCCTAATCAAGGACATTGCTCTAGCAAATCTTTTTTCTCTTGCTTCATGATTTTTTGCTTTTTGTCAAATCATTCCAATGAACAAACACATAAGCTTTTTCCTGTCTTAAAAACAGATAACAACAATAGCAAAACTCCAAAAAATTTTTTTATTCCATTTTTTGCTCTTCTTAGAGTAAAACTCCTAGAAAGGGCTGTTCTAATACATACTGTATATCCTTTGTCCCTATTTGTCTTTGAGCCCACTTGATGACCTTGAAACAGCTCTCATGAAGTATACCTGACTTTTATGTGGCTAAATGGGTTTTCTGTGAAGTCTTCCCTGACCAGCTTATATAAAAGAGCCTCCCCCATCACTCTCTATACCCCCGTTCTCCCTTTATTTTTTTTCCTCAGCCCTCATCAGCAACTGACATGCTGTATATTTACTTATTAAAATTTAAATGAGAATGTAAACTCACTGAGTCAGGATTTTTACTTTGTTGACTGCTGAGTCCTAGCACCTAGAACAACACCTGTCCCATAATGGATACAGAGTAAATGTTTATTCAGTGCATCGATAACTGGATGGTAAGGGAAACAAGCGTTTCTTATTTGTTTTAAAGTTCTAAGGGCTGAATTTGTGTCATGTTTGGATGGCACAGTGGGAAGGGAGAAAAGGATATATGTGTGGGAAGAGAATGGGGCCAGAGCCCAAGTATCACCTGTTTGGCACCAAATCAAAATCCTTGGAAGGGGATTCTGCCTCTGAGTGATGATGTAGTGATTCATATAGCATAAAGATGGTTGATAGACTTTGTTAGGCATCAGAGTAACCAATTAAGATATCCTCATGTGAAGTTGGACAACTCCAGAATTATTTGGTCATTAGTAAAGCAAACCTGAGATATGCTAAGTAGGAGAAACTATTTCCAGGACTGACTGGCCCCATGAATTCTTGAAGTCAATTTGTCACAAACTGTAACTTCTTTAATAATACGTATATATTTTTAAGATAAGGACTAATATTCTTTTCTTTTTTTTCTTTTTTAATTTATTTATTTTATTTTTGGCTGCATTGGGTCTTCGTTGCTGCTCGTGGTCTTTCTCTAGTTGAGGCGAGCAGGGGCCACTCTTCGTTGCGGTGCTTGGGTTTCTCATTGCGGTGGCTTCTCTTGTTGCGGATCACGGGCTCTAGGCACGTGGGCTTCAGTAGTTGTGGCATGCGGGCTCTAGAGCACAGGCTCAGTAGTTGTGACACACAGGCTTAGTTGCTCCGCGGCATGTGGGATCTTCCCAGACCAGGGCTCAAACCTGTGTCCCCTGCACTGGCAGGCGGATTCTTAACCATTGCGCCACCAGAGAACTCCCTAATATTCTTTTCTTAAGAAGCATTTTTGGCTTACAAAGAGAGGCAGCATAAAAAATAACACATTATGTATATGAAAGTCAGCAGCTGCAATGCAATGAAAATAAGACAATGAGATTTTTAAGTTAAAAATATTCTAATTTCAAACCTCCTGTCTCTTACTATTAAAAAAGTTCTCCAAGGCAACAAGATATAGCTATAAAAGCTTGAAATCTGTTTAAATCTTAGCTCTATTACAAAACTAATGGAATAGCAAAATGGGGGATTTCTTCAGTTTCTTTATTTGTACATTGAGGATTCTGGACTGGAGTTGAGTTAGCAAATGTATTTCATCTTCTGTGCCAGCTGTGAATGATTGGTAAGGGCACCCTAGAGTGCTGTGTGGATAGGCACTGGAGACCACACCTAGGCTTAGCAAAAATGAAACCTGAAATTGATTGGTGCTGTCTGCCTTGGGTTTAGGAAAGATGAATGGCAGCGTGTGTGTGTTGTTTCTTTGCTTTCCTGGACTTTACAGTCTCTAAGATATTTTTCAGTTCTAAAATTCAATGATTGGAGTGCCTAGTATGTTATATACAGTTTTTGCAGTAAAGGCAATGATAAGATTTTATATGTAAGATAATAAAACATTCGTTTTAGTGTATGCTTTTGGAAAATCTGAATATCTTTCGTAACATTTTCTTCTAAAGGTTCTGGGATTTATATATTACTCAGAATATTTTTACACTGTGTGTGAAGTGCAACATGATAAGTGTATACAAGCAGCATATTGAAATAGTAGTGATATTTTGCCATAGAAAACTCAAGTCAGCATCAATTAATATAATTCACCTAAATCAAGTTTTAGTTTAATTTAAAACAATCTTGCAGTTTTACCCACTGGTGTTGTCTTATGATAAGCCTATAGGAGGTGCTATTTTGGCGTCCAGGAAATGAAGCATTTCAACTGCAATCTTTCCAAATTACTATAGAAACTTCTAGAATTGAGTGATGCTGTCTTAGTTAAAATAAATATAAGGGTGAGATGTAAGGGAGAATATCTAGAGATCTTTAGAGATAATTCAACTTTAAACGTGGAACCTTAATTATGATGCAGACGTAGTCTGCTCCAGTTTTTATTTCTTAGAGCAGTTCTTCCTTGCCCACCACCTGTAACATGCCATATAAAAGAAATTGGAAATTTTAGGTCGAGTATATGGATCTGATATAATTTCATCTATTTTTCAAGAAAGTATCAAAATATGATACAATTATGTAACTGGCTGAAAAACATCATTATGTTTGGGGTATTTTTAGTGCAATAACCTAAGTGATCACAAGAAAGAAATGTCAGTTTGTGGAAGTAAGCATGTGTTCTTCATGTAACTGTTAAATATGTCTTACTCATCTTCACACCTGGCACTGAATTTGACACTTAAGTTCTTAAGTGTCAATTTTTTGAATAGAAATAATTTAAATAGTACTTTGGATAAATGTACTTTGAAATGCATTATTTCATATATAATCCTGGAGTTATTTGTGGTGTTTGGATTATCTGAACTCATTTTCTCTAATTTCTGATCTTCGATATAATCAAAGGGTTTTTTTTAAGAACTGAAAAGGGCATTTAGAAATCATCTAACTCAATCCTCTCATTTTCCTTTCCTTTCTTTTACTTTATATTTTTTGTGATTTCTATGTTCATCTTGGTCATGTGCTTTTATTTTTGTTTTCCCATTTGTTTGGTCTGGTCTTATTATTTTAGAACAAATACAATGAAATAAGTCAGATTCCACTTTCTAGAGGAAGCTTAGGGTCAGCCGAACACCTGGTTCAAAGTGAAATGTCTGTTAAATTAAGCGAACAGTGGTTTGCTTTCACACCCTGACCAAATTGTCTGATTTTAGTCTGGACTGGGTTGATGGTTTTCCACTCAGACAATCCGATTTTGTCCTTTTAGTAAGCTGATTTGATTAACTGTGTTTATTTTGCCTGCATCGATGTAATCTCTAACTAATGGCCTCAAGGTGTCTGTGGTGTGCAAGCAGCTCAAGGGCTCGAGGTTTTTGTTTTTTTGTTATTTTTATTTACAAAGCAGTCACGTCCTGCTGGCACGGTCCACGTTGTGTTCGTTTCTTCTTTGAGCACTTGGACAGTGCTTTCTACCCAGCAGGCTCTCAATATTTGTTTTTTAAATCTCTAGGTATTCTTTTACTTGAGATATAGGTTAAGAGGTTTTACCATGAATTAGGACCTCACCTATGTGATTCTGATATGAATTCCTCTGGAATCTTATCTGAACAACTTTGGATCTTCTCAGCTCTTTCAAAGTCTTCCCAAACTTTGACCATCTTTGAAGACCTTGTTATGGGATCTCCTTCTGGAATCTGAGATGCTTTCAATAGTTACAAATACCCTATTCATTTCCTTTTCATTTTCTAGATTTACTGAAACTCCAAAGTTGTTTTTTCATTGAGTATTACTCATAAGCTTATAGATGAAAATTTTTGAATAAAGGGAAGAGAATTCTGTATTTAAGAACATAGAAGGAGGGGGGTGGGTGGTGGTGGTGGGATGAACTGGGAGATTGGGATTGACATATATGCACTAATATGTATAAAATAGATAACTAATAAGAACCTGCTGTGTAGCACAGGGAACTCCACTTCGCTGTACAGTAGAAAGTAACACAACATTGTAAAACAACTATACCCCAATTAGAAAAAAAAAGTCTAATTTTACATTCACAGAAAAAAAAAAAAAGAACATTGAAGAAAATGCAGAAGTGGGAATCTTGTAACACCAAAGGGATTCAAAACTGGATGTAGACATGTCTCTTTGTTTTACATATGAGGAAATGATATCAAAGAAAGACTGAGTTGTCCAAGATGCACACTGGTTAGTGACTGAAGGATCCTCAGACTCCTATTCCAGTGCTGTTTCAACTTAACTGTCCTGGGAGGTAAATCATAAGTTGCTCAGATTTTCACACCTTTCCATCTCTATTCCTGCTCTTTCTTTTGTCTAGGGTAAATCAGAAGTGACCAGATCTCTCTAAACCTTTCCCTGAAACAATGAAAAGAGAAACACTGAAAGATGCTGCTGAGCTGGGTGTGGGAGACTGGGTAAGGGTGAGTGGTGAGTGATTAAACATGGAAGATTTCATACATCACATTTATCTAATATTTGCAGTTTTTAAAAAACTTCACCAAGTTGCATGGGCTTTTACAGCAGACTAACCATCTCATAACCATCAACACTCCCTAGAAATTGTTTTCTTCCTTTTTCTGTTATATAGGAATGCATTTCAATTTAGGGTACTTTAACTGTCAAAAATACCAGAAAGAGCTTTTGCACTTTATGCAATCTTCCCAAACTCCTCTCCGGTAGATGCACAGTGAGAGCAATTTTGAAGCAATCCTTGGTTTGCCTTCCCATTGCCCTTTCACCCCTGTTGAGGCTTTCAGCTAATTAGGTCTTCCTGACATTTCAATGAGAGTTATACTGTGCTCTACCTAGAGCGGTAGATTGGGGAAGGTCACACAACTCTAGCCTTGCTGGGATTTATTTGTAAAAACCATATTTTGTTTAGCTATTTGACACCTAACATTTCAGTTGCCCAAGTGCTCACAATTTCAAGGTTCCAATGAACTGCAACTTAACCATTTTAACTTTAGGTCAGCCTCTTTACTCTGTTTCTGCCTCTTATCTTTAGGTATTACGAGTCTCAAGTCATAATGAAATCATTTTTATTTTGCTTTTTAAAAATTTGAAGAAATGTTGAATGTCAGGACAGAATCACTGGGTTTATTTTTATGGGCACATTACTTAAAGATTAAAAGGCAATGAAAGAACAAGGACCTCTCAATATTTTTAGCATACAGTGTGCTTTGGAAGGCAGCAAATCAGAGGGTGGTCAGTGCTGTGGTATACCTTCACAGAGGAACGAAGCCAATTAATGTACAATTACTGGCATCAGTGCTTTATTTGGAGGGTCTTTTACAATGAAACTTTTTAACAGGATAATTGCAGACATCTGCTCCATGTTACCTTAGCAGCAGCATAGCCAGTATTTGCTAAGATGTTCTGAGCTTTTACAGCTTTACACAAAAGGACATATTGGCAATTCCGTTTTCTATATAATAGGCATACTATGCAAAATACTGAGCTAGAATTCAGCATTGTAAAAATGCTCAATGTCACCAGAGCGATTGACTTGTTCCACCTGGCTTTCAGACATTTGGAGAAGCAAAACATATGTACCTTAATTGCAAAATGTGGGCTTAATGAACATGCAGCCGTTATGTTATACCAAATGCAACAATCGACATGATGGCAAGCTACTTAAGAACATGTCACAATGTTTGGTTTTTAAGAGGTTTGCCTTTGGCAGTGTTTCAGAGAAGAATGTGTTTCTTACATTTGCAGTCCTGTGAGCCAATAATAAAGTGTTCAGCATATGAGGCTGGTATTTATTTTAAATTGCTATGTCAATATTTTTGTTTAAAAGCAGGTTTGATTCCCTGTGTGGACTTTGTTGAAGCCTTCTATCACTGCTTTTTATTTGAGTTTTGATTTAGCTTCTTTCCCCCCTGATTTTGTGTTTCGCAGAATGGCTTGCATGAAAGCCTTCTGATTGGGTTGGGGGAATAAAGTTGCTATGTGAATTTCAAAGCTCAGACAATGTAAAAAGGAGCAAACACTTGCTCAAGGAATCAGAGAAGTGACTGCAATCAAGCAGTGTTGGTTTTGTGACCTTGAAGCTTCCCAGAATAGCTACAACACTTGGAATAATGGAAGCCCTGAATTCAAATGCCTCAGGATGACCTCATCACCAGCAGCCCCCTTCCTCCTCCTGATATGTCTCCAGGCTTTATGCCAATGTTTAGTCCGTTAGCAGGAATCCAGAAAATCAGGCTTTTGTTTTTGAAAATACAAAATAAAGGCAGCCATTATGGTATATTGCATAACTGATTTAATCCTAATGTGGTGTCAAAACAAATTTCCTCAGTAGTTGAGAGAATGCTTTATCTACCACAGATACAGTTGCTTGGTTGATACTGGGTGCTCTTCCAATAAATTGTTGGGCCGTTCTGTTCATGAACTCTCACAATTCTGCATCCCAAGAACATTTTCGTGGGTAATTAAAACAGTCTTTTTATAACGGCAGTATGAAACAGTATGCATCATCTATACACGCTGAGCTGAAAAAATATTGTATTCATAAGTTAAATTGGACATTTTGAAAGGTTAACACAAAAAGCTGCTTTGCTCTTGGTAATCAATAAAGAAAAAAGGATTTCAGGTAATTAAAACCTGTGAAGTGAACATTTCTCATTTGGAACCTATTAAAAAGAATGTAAGCAGACAGAGGCGAGAGATAAATATGGAAAACAAGTGCTTCAAAATTTTTGTTATGTGTTGGCAAGGGAATGTAACAACATGTATTCTGAGGTCTGAAATAATGTAACATGTTATTACAGATAATATAACAAATTATACAGTCTGTGTGTAAGTTATGTATGTACATTACTTAATTTAAGCATTAGGTTGCGATTTTAAAATATGCCTATACTATATTTTGGGCTCTGATTTAGCTGTTGTTTAAGTTTTTCTTACAGAAAGTTTGAGCTTGGAGGCAGTATGCAGCATGAATGCTTGTTAGAAATGCAGAATTTCAGATCCATTCCTGACCCACAGAATCACAATCTGCAATTTAATGAGATCCCCATGTGATTTATATGCACATCAAAATTTGAGGACAGGCTTTGGGTGATTGTCCTACTAAGGTGTGTTGTCTCTTAAAAATTCATGCTCATTTTTTTAGGCCCAAATCAGTAGTGTTTCCTGGGCCAAATATAAGGATAACAACAGACTCTGCCTAGGTTATTTCAGAGCTCCTGACTTCTCGCAATGTAGCAACTAAGGGAATTAAATGCTGAGAGTGGAGCCAGACTCCATGCCCAACACTTGCATCTAGGCCCTGTTGATACAACTTTTCTCTTTGTCTAATGGCAGTGTTCTTTCCTCTTTCTTTGCTGTTTGCCTATGAAAATTTGATCTCTGGTTCCAGATTACAGTTTTCTTTACTAGACATTAGAAATCACCTCTGTGGAATTTTGTTTGTGTGTTTGTTTCTTTCTTTGTTGGCATATTCTCAGCTCTTTAGAATTTTTCCTAGAATTCTGACCTTGGCTATAGATACTGGACTGAAACATCTGAATACTTGCCATTTTGTGATGGTTAATTTTATGTGTCAACTGGACTGAACTAAGGGTTGCTCAGATAGCTGGTAAAGTATTATTTCTGGGTGTGTCTGAGGGTGTACTTCTGGAAGAGATTAGCATTTGAATCAGAATATTGAGTAAAGCAGATGGCCCTCCCCAGTGTGGGCAGGCATCGTCCCATCTGTTGAGGGCCCCAATAAAACAGAAAGGCAGAGGAAGGGTGAATTAGCTTTCTCTTTTTGAGCTGAGACATCCATCCTTTCCTACCCTTGGACATTAGACGTCAGCTTCTGGTTCCTGGGCTTTTGGATTCAGATTGGGTTTTATACTCTTAGAACCATCCTCTTCCCTCCCACCCCAGGTGCGTCAGTTCTTTGATTACCTGCCTGTAATTCCTGCTTCAGGTCTCAGCACACAGCTTCTGCCAGGTACAGGATGCTAAACTATAAAATTCATTTTGCTTTCTCTTCAGTTTTCATATAGCTTTCAGAACATTGAAGTAGCATATGCTTCATTTTAGTTTTGACATAGAGTTGCAAAGATGTATTGTTTGTATGATAGAAGAGATCTTTTTTTTTATGCTAGGGTTAAAATATATGGCTATGATGTTTTAAAAAAAATATTTATTTGTTTATTTGGCTGTGCCGGGTCTTAGTTGCGGCACACGGGATCTTTTTTAGTTGCGGCATGCAGGATCTTTTAGTTGCGGTATGCGAACTCTTAGCTGCAGCATGCAAACTCTTAGCTGCAGCATGTGGGATCTAGTTCCCTGACCAGGGATCGAACCTGGGCCCCCTGCATTGGGAGCGTGAAGTCCCTGGCTTTTGGAATAAATATTTTGTATATATGTATATATATGTAAATTTATTTCCAATGAAGAGTAAGTACCTATGCTGTGTGCTGTGCAGTATAAGGATGAATTATAAACTACATGGTTTAGAGCACCTAGTGCATATAACTGTAATACAGGTAGGCCAGTGTATAAGTGCTATGAAAATAGAAGTGACAAGGGCATTAAGTGCTCAGAGTAGAGAGAAGTCACATCTGGCTGATATTCAGGAAAAGGCTCAAAGAAGAGGCAGTATCTGAACAGAACCTAAATGGGATAGGGAAATAGTATTCCCAGCCCAGAACATAGCAAGGGCACAGATGCTAAAACAGATTTATTTAAGATGTACCCAGAATTATAATGGACATTCAGGTGAAGCTGAATATGTGTGAAGGCAAGTGGTGGGAGACAGAGGAATCTGATCACAATGTGCTAAGCATGTGAACTGGATTTCTGGAAGGAGCACAATTGTTAGTGACAGAAATGGGAGAAAAATAGTGCTGTAGGGAGAAGTGCTGTAGGGAGAAAGGCAACTTTGTGCCTGAATGCCTGCCTGCTGAAGGCTGGCCATGAAAAGGTCACACTTAGCAGTAAAGGAATGCACATGAAGTCATCTTTGTCAGTCTAAGCAAGATTTCTCATCCAGAGGGGAAAAGGATATGTGTATTAGAAATCAGTGGCACCATCAAGTGATTGTCAGCAGCCACATAGCTCATAGACAAAATAATACATTGGTCATATGTTTGGCCAAATGGATCTAATAAATTGAGAATCCAGAAAACCCACTGATCAAACTTTGCAGCTCAGGACAGATGAAACAAGTAAAGTGATTGATTCTCATTAACCAGGAGAGAACAGGTGAGATAGGAGACTAGTGTAATGAATGGAGGTGAGAATGGAGACTAGTATAATGGAGGAAGCACTGACTCAGGGCTTAAAGACAGGGACAACGATACAATTCTCTCCTAATTCACTGTGTGACTCTTGGCAAGTCACTATAGCTTTCTGGGCTTCAGTGTCCTCGTCTGTAAAATGAGGACAGTCTGTATTCCTGGCCAATGTGGATACATTTTGCCTAATTTTCTAGGTCTTTTGAGGATCACAGTGAACAAACAAATTTCAGTTTGGGAGACTGTGCCAACCAATATGGTGAGGTGGGAAATTTAAATTTCTTTCTGAATATCAAGATAGTAAAAATTTTGTTGAATCTACATTCTACATGTTGATGCAAATGGAACCATTGCTGGACACTCAGGCAGTAGTGGTAGAGGTGCAGAGTTTGAGAAGCAGCACCAGTGGACCCAAGACCATGTTCACTGCCTTTTTGACCACTGGACTGCTGGAGGAGTCAGAGGAGGGTGGGAGTTAGAAGTTATGACTGGGGACATCCGCAGGTAGCTTTGTAGAATAGGACATGATGTTGGGCCTTCAACAAAAATGCTCTACTGCTAGCTTGTGCCTGGGTCCATGATGCTTAAACTTCAGGTTGTATATTTTTGGTGTTCATCATTGTGGAAGATCGTTTAAGACTTTGGCTTCCAAGTGTCACATAGTTTATGCACTGCACGGAATGTCTGCCAATCAAGTAGTATATCTCAATGGGATATATTTTAAAATTCTGGTGGCTGTAATTACCTCTCATTACAATTTTCTACAACGTCTACTCTGGAAAGAATGCTACAAAAATAGAAAAAAAGATGTATTTTCAGAAAATTATTCACAATTAATGCCAAGTGAGTAAAATTCCTAAGTGTTTAAATGCTAAGTAAAAGACAATACTAACTTGACCTTCTTCAGTTTTCATATGGAAGCTTGTGAAGTTTGGGTAGGATAAAGAGAAAAGTACCTTTTATTCCCAAAGGTTTTTAAAACCTGCCTTTAGTAGGCACTCTGTGTCTTCTCTTTGTAATCTCAGGTTTTATAGTCTCCTTTATCAATTGTGAGAGGTGTGGAATGCTAGTTTGTATCTTTCAGAAGGGACACCTGGGTCAACAGGTTGAAAGAACTTTGAAAGTTATTTGTATCTTTGCCAGTCACTGCATTGTGTGAGAATCGCCCTAGCTAGTGTGTAAACTACCTTTGAATAAGAGGCAGAAAATGGAATTTATCAGGGGACAATGCCCTTTGTTTAGAAGGAGTAACAAAAGATGAACAAAAGGACACAGCCAGTCTTCTGTGTTCAGTGTCCCATTTTTCCAGATAAAAAAGGGGATAATATTCAATCTTGATTGTGCACAGAGGCCTTTGGTACTTTAAGGAGATGGAGGAAGAAGAGAAATGAAAAAAGAAAACGAACGATATGTTCTTGAACTGTGACTTCTAGCAGCTGCATTTAAAAAACAACGATTACATTTTTTGAGTGTATCTGTGAGGCTTATCCATTATGTGGGCAAACACAATCTGATTACTATTTGTTATAAGCTCATCTTGTCTGCTTTTATTATAGACATCACCTTCAGATGTGGGGCCACTGCAGCCATTAAATCAGGAATATTTAGCTATTATTTGTAATAAATGTCAGCAGGGCTGAACTGAAGCCAGCAGGAAATGTTCAGGGCAGAAAACACACTGACATTCATTCATGCAAATTTGTACCACTGGTAGAATTAATCATAAAGAGGGAGGGTAGAGCATACAATGCATTTATATTACTGGTTTGGCCAGTTCTCCTTCTTCTTGAATATGAGAGTTATAATGAACAGAGAGCAAGCTACTGACAAATAGTCCCATGTGAAGTACAGGCAGCAAGATTAACTTTCCAAAGCAGGCATGTCTGGGTTTATAGTAGATCACCTTTCCTTCCCTCCACACTACCCTGGCCATCTGAGGCAGTTTGTGGTGTGCTTTTTCCTCTTTAAAAGACATCTAGATTTATGGGACTTCCCTGGTAGTCCAGTGGTAAAGAATCTGCCTTTCAATGCAGGGTATGCGGGTTCGATCCCTGGTCAGGCAACTAAGATCCCACATGCCGCAGGGCAACTAAGCCCAAGCGCCACAACTACTGAGCTTGTGCGCCTCAACTAGAGTACGTGTGCCGCAAACTACAGAGCCCACGTGTTCTGGAGCCTGCACGCCACAACTAGAGAGAGAAAAACCTGCATGCCACATCTAGAGAGAAGCCCGTGCACCACAATGAACAGCTCGCGTGCCTCAACGAAGATCCTGCGTGCTGCAACTAAGACCTGACGCAGCCAAAGAAAAATAAAAATAAAAAATAAGACATCTAGATTTAGCATGCACATAACTCTTACCTCTTAAAATCATAGGGACACTCTAAAGAACATTCTGTGAGTTTTGCTGAGTGCTGGACCAGACTTACCTTATTATAACTCAGGATGCTTACATCACATTGGGAAGCTATGGTGATAGGAACTTAGCTGTTGGTGATTAAGAAACTGTAGTTTACCAAAAAGAAGAAAGTTTAAATCCTTTGTAATCTGCCTCTGTGTAAAGTGAGGTGAAACAGCTTCTACAACTGAATAATCTCCTCAGAGAAGATTGTAATCACCATTATCAAACATAGCTATTTGATATAGGAGTATCATTTAATTCTGTGAGTGAGTAAAGTTATAACCAGAAAAGAATTAGTGCACTTATTTTTTTAGAAAAGTGAGAAAAATACAAGATGAAAGCATACTTTAAAATTTTTCTCATTTTCTCATTGCATGAAATTATTATTCATTAGGAAACAAAAACTGCTGAAAGGAGCTGGCATTAAATATAGGTGATTTCAAAGATACTAATTCTTATGATATTTTAGCCCTATCATTTGAATAAAAAACATGAAGAACATGAGATAAAAATATGCTAATTCTTATGATATTTTAGCCCTATCATTTGAATAAGAAACATGAAGAACATGAGATAAAAATATGCTTAATAAAGTTAACACAAAAATGCTTTTAAAAATCGTATACTCATATTAATCAAAATTAAGGGAAAGTCTTCTAAAATGTTTCATGTATCATGGAAGTCAATTCAAAGTAATGCTTTTCTAAAACAATGTCAACCCTCGCCCCCGCCCCTGCTGCTCTCACTTGTACACGTATTTATAGAAGGCATATTATAAACTGAAGCACTTTCCTTGCTAATTCTAATCCTTGATGTGATTATGTTTCTTGCATTATTTTTCTTAGTGTAGGTTTTAGGAGAGAGCTTACACAAGTCAAATGGAAAAGGACATTTCTGTTAATTAAGTGAAAGTTGTACTGAGTATAGCAACTGAATTGAATGACTTATGCTATAATTAGGGAGATCAGAAGTGGCATCAAGAGAGGTGTAGAACATGTTTTTTGCCTATGGGATGTTTGCAGTACCAATGGAGAAAACTAGAGAAGCTGATGTAGCATTGTGACTTCACAACTTTTCAAAGCTGAGCTACTCTTTTTAACAATGTCCTTATGGTGTAATTATTGATTCCATGTCTCATTCTACAGAGGATTTGCAGAAATTATAGGAACGTGTTAAAAAAATAAAGGGATGAAAGAAGTATAAATTAATGGCAGCAGTAAACATTTCTTTATAGGGAAGATCAATATAAGGGGGATAGATATTTACACTGCAGATACATAGACTATTTAGCCTTACAGAGTTACTAAAGCTGAGTCAAAATTTTGGCTTTGGGTCTTCTAGTGGCCAAAAAGAAAGAGCAATATGATTCTTATGTGATTAGAATTGTTGGAAAGAAGAAAGTATTAGTAATTTGAGGCAGACAGACTCTGTGGTGGCCCTCATGATTCCTGCCTCCTGGTATTCATGTTCCTAGTGCAGACTCTTCCCCTTGAGTATGGTCAGGATCTATAACTTCTGACTAAGAAGAGTATGACAAAGGTGACAGGACATGCATGATTATCAGTGAGTAAGTGATTACCGTACAGAAGATTATACCACCCCTCTTGCTAGGGCTCTCAAATTCTCTCCTTTGCTGGCTTTGAAGAAGCAAGATGCCATACTGTGAGCTGCCATAAGGAGAAAGCCAGTGGAGGGGGAAAGTAGCCTCCAGCAAACTGCCAGCAAGAAACTAAGCTTCCGAATCTAGCAGCACAAGGAATTGAATGCTGCCAACAAGGACATGAGTGGATCATTTCCCACTTGAGCCTCAGTTAAGACTGCAGCCATGGCTGACACCTGTATTGAAGCTCTATGAGACCCTGAAACAGAAGAGCTAGATAAATCGTTCCTGGACTCCTGACCCACTGAAATTGTGAGACAATAAATGTGTCCTGTTAAAAGCACTAAATTTGTAGTAATATTGTTGTGCAGCAATAGATAACTAATGGGTAAATATAAGAAGAACTCTTTTTCAGTTCCTCTGCTGTTTGGGTCCTAAAAGTGTTCTTTATTTTTAATTTATCTTTGGGACCCAAGAATTTTTTTCTCCACATCAAATTGCCTGCATCTCCACCTCCTCTTATAAATATGTTTCCTTTGGTTTCAAAGACAGTTATTACATATCCCTATGTCTTCTCCCTTTTCCCTCTCTTTTTTTTTTTTTAAATAAACTTATTTATTTATTTTTGGCTGCATTGGGTTTTTGTTGCTGCGTGCAGGCTTTGTCTAGTTGCAGCGAGCAGGGGCCACTCTTGTTGTGGTGCACAGGCTTCTCACAGTGGCTTCTCGTGTTGTGGAGCACGGGCTCTAGGCGCACAGGCTTCACTATTTGTGGCACGCAGGCTTGGTAATTGTGGCTCATAGGCTCTAGAGTGCAGGCTTAGTAGTTGTGGTGCATGGGTTTAGTTGCTCCGCGGCATGTGGGATCTTCCTGGACCAGGGATCGAACCCGTGTCCCCTGCATTGGCAGGTGGATTCTTAACAACTGTGACACCAGGGAAGTCCCATTTTCCCTCTTAAGATGGTTCTCTTCTCTACACCCAAAGAAAAGTGAGCATTCAATCTCTGGAGAGACTACAGATTGTTTTTCTCTTTCTGAAAGATTTTGATGCTGCTTTAAAAAATAAGCATAGCACAATTTACAAAGTATAAGTATTACAAAAAATTTTATAAAGGAGATAAAATAGAAAACACAGATTATATTTATTATGTATCAGGCTCTATTCTAAGTGCTTACATGTTAACTTATTTTACATTAATAAAAACTTTTTCAGAAAAAAATTGAAACAGAGAGGTTAAATAACTTTCTCAAGGACACACATTTAAAGTGCAAACTGGAATCCAATTCCAAGTATTCTGGTTTCAGAATCTGTACTTTTAACTACTGTGCTATCCTGCCTCTTAAATGCTGTTAGTAGGAGAAGACAACTATTAGAATGGATGCAATTGTATGTAAAGCTGAGTCTAAGTTTCCTGGTGGTACTGCAGAGGATGAAATGTGCTAAGTATTTAATTTTAATTGTGTTAAGAATGCATTTATGAAGTAGCTGTGAATCAGCCTCCATATAATAAAAGGAGATTCACAGAGTTGTTTTTGAAGCCACCTTCAGCTTTCGATTTGGGGAAGTAGCCCATATCATCTCCTCATCAGGAAGCTCATTTCGGCACCAATTTTGATTAATCTGAATTTTATTTTAAAAGGTAGCCTTTGCATTTTTTTCCACTTTGATTATTCTCCTTGAAACTTCTAGTTTAAGCAACACAACCAACTGATGCATCAGCCTTTCAGGATGAATCACCTTTGGCCTCCTGTAGCCATCATCCATCTCCACCTTTCCTTCTTGATTGTTGAAGTTTTGTATAGTGTGATGGTTAATTTTATGTGTCATCTTGGCTGGGCTATGGTGACCAGATATGTGATCAAACATTATTCTGTATTCCTGTAAGGGTTTTTTGGATGAGATTAACATTGTTCCTGAAAAGCACAAAAATTTTACCTCACTCCATCGAGAAAGAATTCTGCTAGCAGACAGCTTTTGACTTGAACTTCAGCACCAGCTCTTCCTAGATCTCTGGCTTTCCAGACCACTCTGCAGATTTTGGAATTGCCAGCCTCCATAATCATGTGATCCAATTCCTTAAAGTAAATCTGTTTTAATGGTACTGTTTCTCTGGAGAACCCTGACTAATACAGTATCCATGTGCTTCAGGGGAGGTTGGTCTTCCTTTTAGTCAAGAGGTGAAAAGGAAATGTTAGAGGAATTCTACTGGGAACATTTTGAGAAATGTTTCCTCAATTGTAAAAGGAGATACAAGACAGGAGATCCTTTCTTTTATCACTCTGGACTTCATTGGCTGGTGTGACACCAGGACCAGTGCTGGTTAACTTGGAATGAGGGGAGGAGATAGCCACAGAAACCAAGGCTATATACTCAGGATGGCAAAGCAGGAAACTGAGACATTCTAGTTGCTTGAGATACTGTTGAGCTGCTGAATTAGCCAACATAAGAACCCTGAGTTTAAAACTCCTTTACATGCAAGATAATAAATATCTATATTGTTTAATCAATTCTAATTGGGTATTAATTTTACTTGCTGGTGAAAATATACTAATGGATGTTGTTAACCATTGCATATGTCTCTGGGGAGTTGAACAAAGTGACCTGACATGTGTAATTATTAGATACTGATTACCAAATCAGTTACAACCTCATAAGAATACAAGGTCCAGACAGTTAATATATTTGAGTGAACAATAAGGTGTAGTGGGGACTGTGGGGTACCTGTGGGGTACCTGAAGAGCTGCCCTTACAGGGCAGCTACTCAGCTCCTACGAATTGTTACCATGAAAATGCAATCTAAGTACTGTCAGTTTTTTTTGAATTGGAATTGGAAAAAATCTGTATTTTTCTTTAAAACCTTCCAATTTTTGAATGTTTATAATTAATTGTTTATAAGAAGTAAAACACGAGTGGGTCAGACAATCAAGGTTGAAGGCCAGAGTCCACTTGAAAGGTTCTAGTTTGCAATTTCTGACATAAAACGTGGTGAATTTATGCCAAATATAATTTCTTGTTTCATTTTATGTTATGTTAAGTATTTATTACCTCTTTTTCCTTGTACTACATAAGTAGCAGGACTAATGATCTCTTAAGGCAGTTTCTGGATAGTGATAATAACACCACATTACTTGAGTACAGAAGAATGCTTATCTTCCCATTTGCTTTAATATAAAGCATTATGAAACAGTTATGATATAAAGTTTAAAAGGCAGAAGGAATGTAGAACCCTTTTTTTTTTTACCGTCACTTAAATTGATATCCACTCATCAAGACACCATTTCCTCTACAGAAATTATCTAGGATTTCTTATTTTCATTTTGTTTTGAAACATGCTTGCTGAATTAGTCCATCTAGATTTTAAATTCTAATCAGATGGATACTCAAGAATTCCTGGGCAGACTCCACCACCACTTATTTGACACTGGGAAAATTATTTAAGCTTTTAAAAGCTATTTTTTCCCATCAGTGAAGTATGAAAATTAAGACGGGGAGACATTCAAGATGGCAGAGGAGTAAGACGTGGAGATCACCTTCCTTCCCATAACTACATCAAAAATACATCTACATGTGGAACAACCCCTACAGAACACCTATTGAACGCTGGCAGAAGACCTCAGACTTCTCAAAAGGCAAGGAAATCCCCACGTACCTGGGTAGGGCCAAAAAAAAAAAAAGAAAAAACAGAGTCAAAAGAATAGGGACGGGACCTGTACCTCTGTGAGGGAGCTGTGAAGGAGGAAAAGTTTCCACACACTAGGGAGCCCCTTCACTGGCAGGGACTGGTAGTGGATGGGGGGAAAGCTTTGGAGCCATGAAGAAAAGCACAGCAACAGGGGTGCAGAGGGCAAAGCAGAGAGATTCCTGCACAAGGGATCAGTGCCGACCAGCACTCACCAGCCTGAGAGGCTTGTCTGCTCATCTGCCAGGGCAGGTGGGGGCTGGGAGCTGAGGCTCGGGCTTAGGAGGTCAGACTCCAGGGAGAGGACTGGGGTTGGCTGCGTGAAGACAGCCTGAAGAAGGCTATTGCGCACAGCTAGCCAGGACGGAGTCTGGGAAAAAGTCTGGACCTGCCATAGAGGCAAGAGACCTTTGTTTCAGGGTGCATGAGGAGAGGGGATTCCTTCCCAGTGTGCCCACAGAAGGCAGAGCACCACCTAAGCGAGCTCCAGAGATGGTCATAAGACGCAGCTATCAGCTCTGACCCCAGAGACGGGCATGAACCACTAAGGCTGCTGCTGCTGCCACCAAGAATCCTATGTGCCAGCGCAGGTCACTGTACACACCCCTGGGGAGCCTGTGCAGCATGCCACTGACACAGTTCTGAAATTCAGGGACAAGTTCCCCAAGAGAACACACGGCACACCTCAGGCTGTTGCAATGTCACACCAGCCTTGGCTGCCTCAGGCTCGCCCTGCATTCCAATTATGACTACCATAACCCTCCCTCCCCCTGGCCGGAATGAGCAAGAGAGCCCTAAACAGCTGCTGCTTTAACCTCCTCCTGTCTGGATGGGGAACAGACTCCGGAGGGCGGCCCACGCAGAAGCGGGGCCAAAACCAAAGCTGAACCTCAGGAGCTGTGTGAACAAAGAAGAGAAAGGGAAATTACTCTGTGCAGCCTCAGGAGCATCAGATTAAATCCCCACAATCAACTTGATAAACCCTGCATCTGAAGAATACCTGAATAGACAATGAATGTTCACAAAATTGAGGTGGTGGTCTTTGGGAGCAACTGTAGATTTGGGGTTTGCTTTCTGCATCTAATTTGTTTCTGGTTTTATGTTTATCGTAGTATACGATTTACTGCTTATTATCATTGGTGGATTCGTTTATTGGTTTGGTTGCAGTCTTCATTTTTTTTTAATATTATATATATTTTTTCCTTTTTCTCTTTTTTTGAGTGTGTGTAAGTATGCTTCTTTGTGTGATTTTGTCTGTATAGGTTTGCTTTTACCATTTGACCTAGGGTTTTGTCTGTTCATTTTTTTTTTTTTTTTTTTGTTCTTGTTTCTTTTCTCTCTTCTTTTTCTTCTGAGCCATGTGCCTGGCAGGGTCTTGGTGCTCCGGCCGGGTGTCGTACCTGAGCCTCTGAGGTGGGAGGGCCGACTCCAGAATATTGGACTACCAGAAACCTCTTGGCCCCACATAATATCAATCAACGAGAGCTCTCCCAGAGATCTCTGTCTCAGCACTAAGACCCAGCTCCACCCAATGGCCAGCAAGCTCCAGTGCTGGACGTCCCATACCAAACAACTAGCAAGACAGAAACACAACACCACCCATTAGCGGAGAGGCTGCCTAAAGTCATACTAAGTTCACAGACATGCCAGAACACACCACTGGATGTGGCCCTGCCCACCAAAGGACAAGATCCAACCCCACACACCAGAACACAGGCACCAGTCCCCTCCATTAGGAAGCCTACACAAGCCACTGAACCAACCTCACCCACTGGGGGCAGACACCAAAAAAAAATGGGAACTACGAACCTGCAGCCTGTGAAAAGGAGACCCCAAACACAGAAAGTTAAACAAAATGAGAAGACAGAGAAATACACAGCAGATGAAGGAGCAAGGTAAAAACCCACCAGACCAAACAAATGAAGAGGAAATAGGCAGCCTACCTGAAAAAGAATTCAGAGTAATGATAGTAAAGATGATCCAAAATCTTGGAAATAGAATGGAGAAAATACAAGAAACGTTGAACAAGTACCTAGAAGAACTAAAGAGCAAACAAACAATGATGGACAACACAATAAATGAAATTAAAAATTCTCTACAAGGAATCAATAGCAGAATAACTGAGGCAGAAGAACTGATAAGAGATCTGGAAGATAAAAGAGTGGAAATAACTACTGAAGAGCAGAATAAGGGAAAAAGAATGAAAAGAATTGAGGACAGTCTCAGAGACCTCTGGGACAACATTAAATGCACCAACATTTGAATTATAGGGGTCCCAAAAGAAGAAGAGAAAAAGAAAGAGGCTTAGAAAATATTTGAAGAGATTATAGCTGAAAACTTCCTTAACATGGGAAAGGAAATAGGCAGTCAAGTACAGGAAGCACAGAGAGTCCCATACAGGATAAATCCAAGGAGAAACACGCCAAGACACATATTAATCAAACTATCAAAAATTAAATTCAAAGAAAAAAACTTAAAAGCAGCAAGGGAAAAGCAACAAATAACATACAAGGAAACCTCATAAGGTTAACAGCTGATCTTTCAGCAGAAACTCTGCAAGGCAGAAGGGATGGTAAGACATATTTAAAGTGATGAAAGAGAAAAACCTACAACCAAGATTACTCTGCCCAGCAAGGATCTCATTCAGATTCAACAGAAATTAAAACCTTTACAGAAAAGCAAAAGTTAAGAGAATTCAGCACCACCAAATCAGTTTTACAACAAATGCTCAAGGAACTTCTCTAGGCAGGAAACACAAGAGAGGAAAAGACCTACAACAACAAACCAAAACAATTACGAAAATGGTAATAGGAACATACATATCAATAATTACCTTAAGTATAAATGGATTAACTGCTCCAACCAAAAGACACAGAGTGGCTGAATGGATACAAAAACAAGACCCATATATGTGCTGTCTACAAGAGACCCACTTGACCTAGGGACATATGCAGACTGAAAGTGAGGTGATGGAAAAAGATATTCCATGCAAGTGGAAATCAAAAGAAAGCTGGAGTAGCAATTCTCATATCAGACAAAATAGACTTTAAAATAAAAGCTATTACAAGAGACAAAGAAGGAAACTACATAATGATCAAGGGATCAATCCAAGAAGAAGATACAACAATTGTAAATATTTATGCACACAACATAGGAGCACCTCAATACATAAGGCAAATGCTAACAGCCATAAAAGAGGAAATTGGCAGTAACACAATAATAATAGGGTACTTTAACACCCCTCTTTCACCAATGGACAGATCATCCAAAATGAAAATAAATAAGGAAACACAAGCTTTAAATGATACATTAAGCAAGATGGACTTAATTGATATTTATAGGACATTCCATCCAAAAACAACAGAATACACTTTCTTCTCAAGTGCTCATGGAACATTCTCCAGGATAGATCATATCTTGGGTCACAAATCAAGCCTTGGTAAATTTAAGAAAATTGAAATCATATCAAGTATCATTTCCAATCACAACACTATGAGACTAGATATCAATTAGAGAAAAAAACTGTAAAAAGTGCGAACACATGGAGGCTAAACAGTATACTACTAAATAACCAAGAGATCACTGAAGAAATCAAAGAGGAAATCAAAAAATACCTAGAAACAATTGACAATGAACACACGATGACCCAAAACCTATGGAATGCAGCAAAAGCAGTTCTAAGAGGGAAGTTTAGAGCAATACAATCCTACCTCAAGAAACAAGAAACATCTCAAATAAATGACCTAACCTTGCACCTAAAGCAATTAGAGAAAGAAGAACAAAAAAGCCCCAAAGTTAGCAGAAGGAAAGAAATCATAAAGATCAGATCAGAAAAAAATGAAAAAGAAATGAAGGAAACAATAGCAAAGATCAATAAAACTAAAGCTGGTTCTTCGAGAAGATAAAGTTGATAAACCATTAGCCAGATTCATCAAGAAAAAAAGGGAGAAGACTCAAATCAATAGAATTAGAAATGAAAAAGGAGAAGTAACAACTGACACTGCAGAAAGACAAAGGATCATGAGAGATTACTACAATACAAGCAACTCTATGCCAATAAAATGGACAACCTGGAAGAAATGGACAAATTCTTAGAAAAGCACAACCTTCTGAGACTGAACCAGGAAGAAATACAAAATATGAACAGACCAGTCACAAGCACTGAAATTGAGACTGTGATTAAAAATCTTCCCACAAAGAAAAGCCCAGGACCAGATGGCTTCCCAGGTGAATTCTATCAAACATTTAGAGAAGAGCTAATACCTATCTTCTCAAACTCCTCCAAAATATAGCAGAGGGAGGAACACTGCCAAACTCATTCTGCGAGACCACCATCACCCTGATACCAAAACCAAACAAAGATGTCACAAAAAATGAAAATTACAGACCAATATCACTGATGAACATAAATGCAAAAATCCTCAACAAAATACTAGCAAACAGAATCCAACAGCACATTAAAAGGATCATACACCATGATCAAGTGGGGTTTATCCCAGGAATGCAAGGATTCTTCAATATATGTAAATCAGTCAATTTGATACACCATGTTAACAAACTGAAGAATAAAAACCATATGATGATCTCAATAGGTGCAGAAAAAGCTTTTGACAAAGTTCAACACCCATTTACAATAAAAATTCTCCAGATAATGGGCATAGAGGGAACCTACCTCAACATAATAAAGGCCATATATGACAAACCCACAGCCAACCTAGTTCTCAATGGTGAAAAAATGAAAGCATTTACTCTAAGATCAGCAACAACACAAGGTTGCCCACTCTCACCGCTGTTATTCAACATAGCTTAGGAAGTTTTAACCACAGCAATCAGAGAAGAAAAGGAAATAAAAGCAATCCAAATCAGAAAAGAAGTAAAACTGTCACTGCTTGCAGATGACATGATACTATACGTAGAGAATCCTAAAGATGCTACCAGAAAACTACTACAGCTAACCGATGAATTTGGTAAAGTAGCAGGATACAAAATTAATGCACAGAGATCTCTTGCATTCCTATACACTTACAACGAAAGATCAGAAAGAGAAATTAAGGAAATAATCCCTTTTACCATTGCAACAAAAAGAATAAAATACCTTGGACTAAACCTTCCTAAGGAGACAAAAGACCTATATGCAGAAAACTATAAGACACTGGTGAAAAAATTAAAGACGATACAAACAGATGGAGCGATATACCATTTTCAACATTGTAAAAATAACTGTACTACCCACAGCAATCTACAGATTCAATGCAATCCCTATCAAGCTACCAATAGGATTTTTCACAGAATCGCAACAAAAAATTTTACAGTTTGTAGGGAAACACAAAAGACCCTGAGTAGCCAAAGCAATCTTGAGGAAGAAAAATGGAGCTGGAGGAATCAGGCTCCCTGACTTCAGGCTATACTACAAAGCTACAGTAATTAAGACAGTATGGTACTGGCATGAAACAGAAATGTAGATCAATGGAACAGGATAGAAAGCCCAGAGATAATCCCACGCACACATGGTCACCTTATTTTTGAGAAAGGAGGCAAGAATATACAATGGAGAAAAGACAGCCTCTTCAATAAGTGGTGCTGTGAAAACTGGACAGCTACATGTAAAAGAATGCAGTTAGAACACTCCATAACACCATACACAAAAATAAACTCCAAATGCATTAAAGACCTAAATGTAAGGCCAGACACTATCAAACTCTTAGAGGAAAATATAGGCAGAACACTCTATGACATAAATAACAGCAAGATCCTTTTTGACAGACCTCCTAGAGAAATGGAAATAAAAACAAAAATAAACAAATGGGACCTAATGAAACTTAAAAGCTTTTGCAGAGCAAAGGAAACCATAAACAAGATGAAAAAACAACCTTCAGAATGGGAGAAAATATTTGCAAACGAAGCAACTGACAAAGGATTAATCTCAAAAATATATAAACAACTCAATATCAAAAAAACAAATAACCCAATCCAAAAATTGGGAGAAGACCTAAACAGACATTTCTCCAAAGAAGATATACAGATTGCCAATAAACACATGGAAGGTTGCTCAACGTCACTAATCATTAGAGAAATGCAAATCAAAAGCACAATGAGGTATCACCTCACACTGGTGAGAATGGGCATCATCAGAAAATCTACAAACAATAAATGCTGGAGAGGGTGGGGAGAAAAGGAAACCCTCTTGCACTGTTGATGGGAATGTAAACTGATATAGCTACTATGGAGAACAGTATGGAAGTTCCTTAAAAAACTAAAAATAGAACTACCATATGACTCAGCAATCCCACTACTGGGTATATACCCTGAAAAAACCATAATTCAAAAAGAGACATGTACCGCAATGTTCATTGCAGCACTATTTACAATAGCCAGGACATGGAATCAACTTAAATGTCCATTAACAGATGAATGGATAAAGAAGATGTTGCACACATATACACAATGGAATATTACTCGGCAATCTGTAGTGAGGTGGATGGAGCTAGAGACTGTCATACAGAGTGAAGTAAGTCTGAAAGAGAAAAACAAATACTGTATGCTAACAGATATATATGGAATCTTAAAAAAAAAGTGGTTCTGATGAACCTAGAGGCAGGACAGGAATAAAGATGCAGAGGTTCATAATGAACTTGACACAGGGAGGAGGAAAGTTAAGCTGGGATGAAGTGAGAGAGTAGCATCGACATAACATACACTAACAAATGTAAAACAGATAGCTAGTGGGAAGCAGCTGCATAGCACAGGGAGATCAGCTTGGTGCTTTGTGACCACCTAGAGGGGTGGGTTAGGGAGGGTGGGAGGGAGATGCAAGAGGGAAGGGTGTTGGAGATATATGTATACATATACCTGATTCACTTTGTTATACAGCAGAAACTAACACAACATTGTAAAGCAATTATACTCCAATAAAGATGTTAAAAAAAAAAGAAAATTAAGAATGAAAATCAGTAACATTCTTTTCAACATTAGCATATAATGATTCTTGGTTTATAGCAATAGCACACAAACTACATTTTGGGAAGAGCTGATGATACTGTACTGTCTTTGTAACATTTTTCTGTAGCTCAAGAATGTTATCTTTTATTAGTTTTTTCAATTTTATTTTATTTATTTTTTTATACAGCAAGTTCTTATTAGTTTTGTATTTTATACATATTAGTGTGTATATGTCAATCCCAATCTCCCAATTCACTCAACATCCCCCAGCCTGGTTTCCCTGCTTAATGTCCATACCTTTGTTCTCTGCGTCCGTGTCTCTATTTCAGCCTTGCCAACAGGTTCATCTGTACCATTTTTCTAGATTCCATATGTGTGCGTTAATATACGATACTTGTTTTTCTCCTTCTGACTTACTTCACTCTGCATGACAGTCTCTAGGTCCATCCACGTCTCTGCAAATGACCCAATTTCATTCCTATTTATGCCGAGTAATATTCCATTGTATATATGCACCACATTTCTTTATCTATTCATCAATCCATGGGCACTTAGGTTGCTTCCATGACCTAGCTATTGTAAATAGTGCTGCAGTGAACATTGGGGTGCATGTGTCTTTTTGAATTATGGTTTTCTCAGGGTATATACCCAGTAGTGGGATTGCTGAGTCATATGGTAATTCTATTTTTAGTTTTTTAAGGAACCTCCATATTGTTCTCCATAGTGGCTGTATCAGTTTATATTCCCACCAACAGTGCAAGAGGATTCCCTTTTCTCCCCACCCTCTCCAGCATTTGTTGTTTGTAGATTTTCTGATGATGCCCATTCTAACTTGCGTGAGATGATACCTCATTGTAGTTTTGATTTGCATTGCTCTAATAATTAGTGATGTTGAGCAGCTTTTCATGTGCCTCTTGGCCATCTTTATGACTTCTTTGGAGAAATGTCTATTTAGGTCTTCTCCCCATTTTTGGATTGGGTTGTTTGTTTTTTTAATATTGATCTCCATGAGCTGTTTATACATTTTGGATATTAATCCTTTGTTAGTTGCTTCATTTGCAAATATTTTCTCCAGTTCTGAGGGTTATCTTTTCATCTTGTTTATGGTTTCCTTTGCTGTGCAAAAGCTTTTAAGTTTCATTAGGTCTCATTTGTTTATTTTTGGTTTTATTTCCATTAGTCTAAGAGGTGGATCAAAAAAGATCTTGCTGTGAGTTATGTGAAAGAGTGTTCTTCCTATGTTTTCCTCTAAGAGTTTTATAGTGTCTGGTCTTACATTTAGGTCTTTAATCCATTTTGAGTTTATTTTTGTGTATGATATTAGGGAGTATTCTTTTATATAAAGCTGTCCAGTTTTCCCATCACCGCTTACTGAAGAGACTTTCTTTTCTCTACTCTATATCGTTGCCTCCTTTGTCCTAAATTAGTTGACCATAGGTGTGTGAGTTTATCTCTGGGTTTCTATCCTGTTCCATTGATTTATATAGTCTGAAGTCAGGGTGTCTGATTCTTCCAGCTCCGTTTTTTTCCCTCAAGATTGCTTTGGCTATTTGGGGTCTTTTGTGTCTCCATACAAATTTTAAGATTTTTTGTTCTAGTTCTGTAAAAAATGCCATTGGTAATTTGATAGGTATTGCATTGAATCTGTCCATTGCTTTGGGTAGTATAGCCATTTTCACAATATTGATTCTTCCAATCCAAGAACATGGTATATTTCTTCATCTGTTTGTGTCATCTTTGATTTCTTTCATCAGTGTCTTACAGTTTTCTGAGTACAGGTCTTTTACCTCCTTAGGTAGGTTTATTCCTAGGTATTTTATTCTTTTTGTTACAATGGTGAATGTGATTGTTTCCTTAATTTCTCTTTGTGATCTTTCCTTGTTAGTATATAAGAATGCAAGAGATTTCTGTGCATTAATTCTATATCCTGCAACTTCACCAAGTTCATTGATTAATTCTCATAGTTTCCTGGTGGTATCTTTAGGATTTTCTATGTATAGTATCATGTCATCTGCCAACAGTGACAGTTTTACTTTTTCTTTTCCAATTTGTATTCCTTTTATTTCTTGTACATCTCTGATTGCCATGGGTAGGACTTCCAAACCTATGTTGAATAATAGTGGCGAGAGTGGACATCCTTGTTCCTGATCTTAGAGGATATGCTTTCATTTTTTCACCATTGAGAATGATGTTTGCTGTGGGGTTGTCGTATCTGACCTTTATTACGTTGAGGTCAGTTCCCTCTATGCCCACTTTCTGGAGAGTTTTCATCATAAATGGGTTTTGAATTTTCTCAGACGCTTTTTCTGCCTCTGTTGAGATGATCATATGGTTTTTATTCTTCAGTTTGTTAATATGGTGTATCACATTGATTGATTTGCATATATTGAAGAATCCTTGCATCCCTGGGATAAATCCCATTTGATCATGGTGTATGATCCTTTTAATGTGTTGTTGGATTCTGTTTGGTAGTATTTTGTTGACGATTTTTGCATCTATATTCATCAGTGATATTGGTCTGTAATTTTCTTTTCTTGTAGTATCTTTGTCTGATTTTGGTATCAGGGTGATGGTGGCCTCACAGAATGAGTTTGGGAGTGTTCCTTCCTCTGCAAGTTTTTTTTTTTTTTATTGGAGTATAATTGCTTTACAGTGGTGTGTTAATTTCTGCTTTATAACAAAGTGAATCAGTTATACGTATACATATGTTCCCATATCTCTTCCCTCTTGCATCTCCCTCCCTCCCACCCTCCCTATCCCACCCCTCTAGGTGGTCACAAAGCACCGAGCTGATCTCCCTGTGCTATGTGGCTGCTTCCCACTAGCTATCTATTTTACATTTGGTAGTGTATATATGTCCATGCCACTCTCTCACTTTGTCACATATTAACCTTCCCCCTCCCCATATCCTCAAGTCCATTCTCTAGTAGGTCTGTGTCTTTATTCCCATCTTGTCACTAGGTTCTTCATGACCTTTTTTTTTTCCCTTAGATTCCATATATATGTGTTAGCATACTGTATTTGTTTTTCTCTTTCTGACTTACTTCGCTCTGTATGACAGACTCTAACTCCATTCACCTCACTACAAATACCTCCATTTCGTTTCTTTTTACGGCTGAGTAATATTCCATTGTATATATGTGCCACATCTTCTTTATCCATTCATCCGATGATGGACATTTAGGTTGCTTCCATGTCCTGGCTATTGTAAATAGAGCTGCAATGAACATTTTACATGACTGTGTTTGAATTATGGTTTTCTCAGGGTATATGCCCAGTAGTGGGATTGCTGGGTCGTATGGTAGTTCTATTTTTAGTTTTTTAAGGAACCTCCATACTGTTCTCCATAGTGGCTGCATCAATTTACATTCCCACCAACAGTGCAAGAGTGTTCCCTTTTCTCCACACCCTCTCCAGCATTTATTGTTTGTAGATTTCTTGATGATGGCCATTCTGACTGGTGTGAGGTGATACCTCATTGTAGTTTTGATTTGCATTTCTCTAATGATTAATGATGTTGAACATTCTTTCATGTGTTTGTTGGCAATCTGTATATCTTCTTTGGAGAAATGTCTATTTAGGTCTTCTGCCCATTTTTGGATTGGGTTGTTTGTTTTTCCCTCTGCAAGTTTTTGGAAGAGTTTGAGAAGGATGGGTGTTAGCTCTTCTCTAAATGTTTGATAGAATTGACCTATGAAGCCATCTGGTCCTGGACTTCTGTTTGTTGGAAGATTTTTAATCACAGTTTTAATCTCAGTGCTTATGTTTTGTCTGTTCATATTTTCTATTTCTTCCTGGTTCAGTCTTGGAAGGTTATACCTTTCTACGAATTTGTCCATTTTTTCCAGGTTGTCCATTTTATTGGCATTGCTTGTAGTAGTCTCTTCTGATGCTTTGTATTTCTGCACTGTCCATTGTAAATTCTCCCTTTTCATTTCTAATTTTTTTGATTTGAATCCTCTCCCTCTTTTTCTTCATGAGTCTGACTAGAGGTTTATCAGGTTTTTTTAATCTTATTTTAGTTTTATTGATCTTTGCTATTGTTTTCTTTGTTTCTATTTCATTTATTTCTGCTCTGATCTTTATGATTTATTTCCTTCTACTAATTTTGGGTTTTGTTTGCTCTTCTCTCTCTAGTTCCTTTAGGTGTAAGGTTAGATTGTTTATTTGAGGTTTTTCTTGTTTCTTGTGGTAGGATTGTATTGCTATGAACTTCCCTCTTAGAACTGCTTTTGCTGCATCTCCTAGGTTTTTAATCATCATGTTTTTGTTGTCATTTGTCTCTAGGTATTTTTTGATTTCCTCATTGATTTCTTCAGTGATCTCTCTGTTATTTAGTAGCATATTGTTTAGCTTCCATGTGTTTGTGTTTTTTACATTTTTTTCCCTGTAATTGATTTCTAATCTCATAGCGTTGTGGTCAGAAAAGGTGCTTGATATGATTTCAATTGTCTTAAATTTGCAGAGGCTTGATTTTTGACCCAAGATATGATCTATCATGGAGAATGTTCTGTGTGCATTTGAGAAGAAAGTGTAATCTGGTGTTTTCAGATGGAATGTCCGATCAATATCAATTAAATCTGTTTGGTTTATTTTGTCATTTAAAGCTTGTGTTTACTTATTAATTTTCTGTCTGGATGATCTGTCCATTGGTGTAAGTGAGGTGTTAAAGTCCCCCACTGTTTTTGTGTTACTGTTGATTTCCTCTTTTATAGATGTTAGCATTTGCCTTATATACTGAGGTTCCCCTATGTTGGGTGCATATATATGTATAATTTTTTTTTCTTCTTCTTGGATTGATCCCTTGATCATTATGTAGTGTCCTTCCTTGTCTCTTGTAACATTCTTTATTTTAAAGTCTATTTTGTCTGATATGAGTACTGCCACTGCAAATTTCTTTTGATTTCCATTTGCATGGAAGATCTTTTTCCATCCCCTCACTTTCAGTCTGTATGTGTCCTTAGGTCTGCAATGGGTCTTTTGTAGACAGCATATAGATGGGTCTTGTTTCTGTATCCATTCAGCAAGCTTGTGTCTTTTGGTTGCAGCATTTAATCCATTCATATTTAAGGGAATTATTGATATGTATTTTTCGATTACCATTTTCGTAATTGTTTTGTGTTTGTTTTTGTAGGTCCTTTCCTTCTCTTGTGTTTCCCACTCAGAAAATTTCCTTTAGCGTTTATTTTAGAGCTGGTTTGGTGGTGCTGAATTCTCTTAGCTTTTGCATGTCTGTAAAACTTCTGATTTCTCTGTCGAATCTGAATGAGATCCTTGCTGGATAGAGTAGTCTTGGTTGTAGGTTCTTCCCTTTCATCACTTTCAATATATCGTGCCACTCCCTTATGGCCTGTAGAGTTTCTGCTGAGAAATCAGCTGTTAACCTTATGAGAGTTCCCTTGTATGTTATTTGTTGTTCTTCTCTTCTTGCGTTTAATAATTTTTCTTTGTCTTTAATTTTTTTCACTTTGTTTGCTATATGCCTCGTCATGTTTCTCCTTGAGTTTTTGCTTCCTGGGACGCTCTGTGCTTCCTGGACTTGGGTGGCTATTTCCTTTCCCATGTTAGGGAAGTTTTTGACTATAATCTCTTCACATATTTTCTCAGGTCCTTTCTCTCTTTCTTCTCCTTCTGGGACCCCTATAATGCAAATGTTGGTGTGCTTAGTGTTGTCCCAGAGGTCTCAGGCTGTGTTCATTTCTTTTCATTCTTTTTTCTTTTTTCAGTTCCGTGGCAGTGCATCCCACCATTCTGTCTTCCAGGTGACTTATCCGTTCTTCTGCCTCAGTGTTTCTGCTATTGATTCCTTCTGGTGTATTTTTCATTTCAGTCATTGTATTGTTCATCTCTGTCTGTTTGTTCATCTCTGTTTGTTTGTTCTTCAGTTCTTTTAGGTCTTTGTTAAACATTTCTTGCATCTTCTTTGTCTTTGCCTCCATTCTTTTTCAGAGGTCCTGCATCATCTTCACTATCATTATTCTGAATTCTTTTTCTGGAAGGTTGTCTATCTCCACTTCATTTAATTGTTTTCCTGGGGTTTTATATTGTTCCTTCAACTGGTACATAGTCCTCTGCGTTTTCATTTTGTTTATCTTTCTGTGAATCTGGTTTTCATTCCACAGGCTGCAGGATTGTAGGTCTTCTTGCTTCTGCTGTGTGCCCTCTGGTGGATGAGGCTATCTAAGAGGCTTGTGCCAGCTTCCTGATGGGAGGGACCGGTCATGAGTAGAGCTGAGTGTTGCTCTGGTGGGCAGAGCTCAGTATAAGTTTAATCCTCTTGTCTGCTGATGGATGGGACTGAGTTCCCTTCCTGTTGGTTGTTTGGCCTGAGGCTACCCAACACTAGAGGCTATAGGCTCTTTGGTGGGGCTAATGGCAGACTACGGGAGGGCTTATGCCAAGGAGTACTTCCCAGAACTTCTGCTGCCAGTGTCTTTGTCCCTGCGGTGAGCCGCAGCCACCTCCCCCCCCACGCCCCTGCAGGAGAGCCTCCAACACTAGCAAGTAGGTCTGGTTCAGTCTCCTATGGGGTCACTGCTCCTTCCCCCTGGGTCCTGATGCACACACTACTTTGTGTGCGCCCTCCCACAGTGGAGTCTCTGTTTCCCTCAGTCCTGTTGAAGTCCTGCAATCAAATCCTGGTAGCCTTCAAAGTCTGATTCTCTGGGAATTCCTCCTCCCGTTGCCATACCCCCAGGTTGGGAAGCCTCATGTGGGGCTCAGAATGTTCACTCCAGTGGTGGACTCCTGTGGTATGTGTTCTTCAGTTTGTGAGTCACCCAGCAGTTATGGACTTTGGTTTTATTGTGATTGCGCCCCTCCTGCCATCTCATTGCGGCTTCCCCTTTGTCTTTGGATTTGGGGTATCTATTTTGGTGAGTTCCAATGTCTCCCTGTTGATGATTGTTCAGCAGTTAGTTGTGATTCCAGTGCTCTCGCAAGAGGGAGTGAGTGTACGTCCTTCTACTCTGCCATCTTGAACACTGTGCCAAGAATATTATCTTTTAAATAACTTGTAATGGAGTCAATCTGTGAATCCACCTAAACTCAAACTTTTTCAGAGTTCCAAGTTGAATAACGTTTTGAGGATAATGAGTTCCATGTGTTCAGTTATCAACAGGTGATGAAGTACTTCTTTTATTTGTTCCCAAATATGGATTTTAAAAATGAACCACAAACATAAAAATATTTACATAACTCATGGGTGGGACTATGACACCCATTCATAATTTCTTTGCATAATTAAAAAAAACTCATTAAACATATAAAGGTTAAGTGAAATGGAGGTAGTGATATTGCTGTTATACACTGCAGTAATGAAAAAATAGCAGCAATAACATCACACCAGCGTGATGGTATTTATCAAAAAAATGAGCTGTGCTTTCTCAAGGTAACAAGTTCCTCAAGCACACTCCAAAGGCATTCTGATTTTTCCTTTTGATTTGCTTGTTTCTCTTTTCAGGCTCTTGGCTAATTATGCCAAATGTTATATACCAATCTTCTATGTGAACAGAACAAATATATGTTTTTTTTGTTTTGTTTTGTTTTTGTTTTTTTTTTAACATCTTTATTGAAGTATAATTGCTTTAAAATGGTGTGTTAGTTTCTGCTTTAAAACAAAGTGAATCAGTTATACATATACATATGTTCCCATATCTCTTCCCTCTTGCATCTCCCTCCCACCCTCCCTATCCCACCCCTCTAGGTGGTC
Organism: Balaenoptera physalus; assembly: GCF_965194825.1. Taxonomy (NCBI): domain Eukaryota; kingdom Metazoa; phylum Chordata; class Mammalia; order Artiodactyla; family Balaenopteridae; genus Balaenoptera; species Balaenoptera physalus. The sequence continues at coordinate 93,565,479 of NC_138890.1, read as the reverse complement.
ACAAAGCACCGAGCTGATCTCCCTGTGCTATGCGGCTGCTTCTCACTAGCTATCTATTTTACATTTGGTAGTGTATATATGTCCATGACACTCTCTCACCCTGTCACATCTCACCCCTTCCCCTCCCCATATCCTCAAGTCCATTCTTTAGAAGGTCTGTGTCTTTATTCCCATCTTGCCACTAGGTTCTTCATGACCTTTTTTTTTTTTTTTCCTTAGATTCCATATATATGTGTTAGCATACTGTATTTGTTTTTCTCTTTCTGACTTACTTCACTCTGTATGACAGACTCTAACTCCATCCACCTCATTACAAATACCTCCATTTCATTTCTTTTTGTGGCTGAGTAATATTCCATTGTATATATGTGCCACATCTTCTTTATCCATTCATCCAATGATGGACACTTTGGTTGCTTCCATGTCCTGGCTATTGTAAATAGAGCTGCAATGAACATTTTGGTACATGACTGTGTTTGAATTATGGTTTTCTCAGGGTATATGCCCAGTAGTGGGATTGCTGGGTCGTATGGTAGTTCTATTTTTAGTTTTTTAAGGAAGCTCCATACTGTTCTCCATAGTGGCTGTATCAATTTACATTCCCACCAACAGTGCAAGAGTGTTCCCTTTTCTCCACACCCTCTCCAGCATTTATTGTTTGTAGATTTCTTGATGATGGCCATTCTGACTGGTGTGAGATGATACCTCATTGTAGTTTTGATTTGCATTTCTCTAATGATTAAGGATGTTGAGCATTCTTTCATGTGTCTGTTGGCCATCTGTATATCTTCTTTGGAGAAATGTCTATTTAGGTCTTCTGCCCATTTTTGGATTGGGTTGTTTGTTTTTTTGTTATTGAGCTGCATGAGCTGCTTGTAAATCTTCGAGATTAATCCTTTGTCAGTTGCTTCATTTGCAAATATTTTCTCCCATTCTGAGGGTTGTCTTTTGGTCTTGTTTATGGTTTCCTTTGCTGTGCAAAAGCTTTTAAGTTTCATTAGGTCCCATTTGTTTATTTGTGTGTTTATTTCCATTTCTCTAGGAGCTGGGTCAAAAAGGATCTTGCTGTGATTTATGTCATAGAGTATTCTGCCTATGTTTTCCTCTAAGAGTTTGATAGTGTCTGGCTTTACACTTAGGTCTTTAATCCATTTTGAGTTTATTTTTGTGTATGGTGTCAGAGAGTGTTCTAATTTCATACTTTTACATGTACCTGTCCAATTTTCCCAGCACCACTTATTGAAGAGACTGTCTTTTCTCCACTGTATATGCTTGCCTCCTTTATCAAAGATAAAGTGACCATATGTGCGTGGGTTTATCTCTGGGCTTTCTATCCTGTTCCATTGATCTATATTTCTGTTTTTGTGCCAGTACCAAACTGTCTTGATTACTGTAGCTTTATAATATAGTCTGAAGTCAGGGAGCCTGATTCCTCCAGCTCCATTTTTCATTCTCAAGATTGCTTTGGCTATTCAGGGTCTTTTGTGTCTCCATACAAATTGTGAAATTTTTTGTTCTAGTTCTGTGAAAAATGCCTGTGGTAGTTTGATAGGGATTGCATTGAATCTGTAGATTGCTTTGGGTAGTAGAGTCATTTTCACAATGTTGATTCTTCCAATCCAAGAACATGGTATATCTCTCCATCTATTTGTATCATCTTTAATTTCTTTCATCAGTGTCTTATAATTTTCTGCATAGAGGTCTTTTGTCTCCTTAGGTAGGTTTATTCCTAGGTATTTTATTCTTTTTGTTGCAATGGTAAACGGGAGTGTTTTCTTAATTTCACTTTCAGATTTTTCATCATTAGCATATAGGAATGCAAGAGATTTCTGTGTATTAATTTTGTATCCTGCTACTTTACCAAATTCATTGATTAGCTCTAGTAGTTTTCTGGTGGCAGTTTTAGGATTCTCTATGTATAGTATCATGTCATCTGCAAACAGTGACAGCTTTACTTCTTCTTTTCCAATTTGGATTCCTTTTATTTCTTTTTCTTCTCTGATTGCTGTGGCTAACACTTCCAAAACTATGTTGAATAATAGTGGTGAGAGTGGGCAACCTTGTCTTGTTCCTGATCTTAGTGGAAATGGTTTCAATTTTTCACCATTGAGGACAATGTTGGCTGTGGGTTTGTCATATATGGCCTTTATTATGTTGAGGAAAGTTCCTTCTATGCCTACTTTCTGCAGGGCTTTTATCATAAATGGGTGTTGAATTTTGTCGAAAGCTTTCTCTGCATCTATTGAGATGATCATATGGTTTTTCTCCTTCAATTTGTTAATATGGTGTATCACGTTGATTGATTTGCGTATATTGAAGAATCCTTGCATTCCTGGAATAAACCCCACGTGATCATGGTGTATAATCCTTTTAATGTGCTGTTGGATCCTGTTTGCTAGTATTTTGTTGAGGATTTTTGCATCTATGTTCATCAGTGATATTGGCCTGTAGTTTTCTTTCTTTGTGACATCTTTGTCTGGTTTTGGTATCAGGGTGATGGTGGCCTCGTAGAATGAGTTGGGGAGTTTTCCTCCCTCTGCAATATTTCGGAAGAGTTTGAGAAGGATAGGTGTTAGCTCTTCTCTAAATGTTTGATAGAATTCGCCAGTGAAGCCATCTGGTCCTGGGCTTTTGTTTGTTGGAAGATTTTTAATCACAGTTTCAATTTCAGTGCTTGTGATTGGTCTGTTCATATTTTCTATTTCTTCCTGGTTCAGTCTCGGTAGGTTGTGCATTTCTACGATTCTGTCCATTTCTTCCAAGTTGTCCATTTTATTGGCATAGAGTTGCTTGTAGTAATCTCTCATGATCGTTTGTATTTCTGCAGTGTCAGTGGTTACTTCTCCTTTTTCATTTCTAATTCTATTGATTTGAGTCTTCTCCCTTTTTCTCTTGATGAGTCTGGCTAATGGTTTATCAATTTTGTTTATCTTCTCGAAGAACCAGCTTTTAGTTTCATTGATTTTTGCTATTGTTTCCTTCATTTCTTTTTCATTTATTTCTGATCTGATCTTTATGATTTCTTTCCTTCTGCTAGCTTTGGGGGTTTTTTGCTCTTCTTTCTCTAATTGCTTTAGGTGCAAGGTTAGGTTGTTTATTCGAGATGTTTCCTGTTTCTTGATGTAGGCTTGTATTGCTATAAACTTCCCTCTTAGCACTGCTTTTGCTGCATCCCATCGGTTTTGGGTCGTCGTGTCTCCATTGTCATTTGTTTCTAGGTATTTTTTGATTTCCCCTTTGATTTCTTCAGTGATCACTTCGTTATTAAGTAGTGTATTGTGTAGCTTCCATGTGTTTGTATTTTTTACAGATATTTTCCTGTAATTGATATCTAGTCTCATAGCGTTGTGGTCGGAAAAGATACTTGATATGATTTCAATTTTCTTAAATTTACCAAGGCTTGATTTGTGACCCAAGATATGATCTATCCTGGAGAATGTTCCATGAGCACTTGAGAACAATGTGTATTCTGTTGTTTTTGGGTGGAATGTCCTATAAATATCAATTAAGTCCATCTTGTTTAATGTATCATTTAAAGCTTGTGTTTCCTTATTTATTTTCATTTTGGATGATCTGTCCATTGGTGAAAGTGGGGTGTTAAAGTCCCCTACTATCATTGTGTTACTGTCGATTTCCCCTTTTATGGCTGTTAGTATTTGCCTTATGTATTGAGGTGCTCCTATGTTGGGTGCATAAATATTTACAATTGTTATACCTTCCTCTTGGATCGATCCCTTGATAATTATATAGTGTCCTTCTTTGTCTCTTGTAATAGTCTTTATTTTAGTCTATTTTGTCTGATATGAGAATTGCTACTCCAGCTTTCTTTTGATTTCCATTTGCATGGACTATCTTTTTCCATCCCCTCACTTTCAGTCTGTATGTGTCTCCAGGTCTGAAGTGGGTCTCTTGTAGACAGCATATATATGGGTCTTGTTTTTGTATCCATTCAGCCAGTCTGTGTCTTTTGGTGGGAGCATTTAATCCATTTACATTTAAGGTAATTATTGATATGTATGTTCCTATTCCCATTTTCTTAAATGTTTTGGGTTTGTTATTGTAGGTGTTTTCCTTCTCTTGTGTTTCTTGCCTGGAGAAGTTCCTTTAGCATTTGCTGTATAGCTGGTTTGGTGGTGCTGAACTCTCTCAGCTTTTGCTTGTCTGTAAAGGTTTTAATTTCTCCATCAAATCTGAATGAGATCCTTGCTGGGTAGAGTAACCTTGGTTGTAGGTTTTTCTCCTTCATGACTTTAAGTATATCCTGCCACTCCCTTCTGGCTTGCAGAGTTTCTGCTGATAGATCAGCTGTTAACCTTATGGGGATTCCCTTGTGCGTTATGTGTTGTTTTTCCCTTGCTGCTTTTAATATGTTTTCTTTATATTTAATTTTTGACAGTTTGATTAATATGTGTCTTGGCGTGTTTCTCCTTGGATTTATCCTGTATGGGACTCTCTGTGCTTCCAGGACTTGATTACCTATTTCCTTTCCCATATTAGGGAAGTTTTCAGCTATAATCTCTTCAAATATTTTCTCAGTCCCTTTCTTTTTCTCTTCTTCTTCTGGGACCCCTATAATTCGAATGTTGGTGCGTTTAATGTTGTCCCAGAGGTCTCTGAGACTGTCCTCAGTTCTTTTCATTCTTTTTTCTTTATCCTGCTCTGCAGTAGTTATTTCCACCATTTTATCTTCCAGGTCACTTATCCGTTCTTCTGCCTCAGTTATTCTGTTATTGATCCCATCTAGAGTATTTTTAATTTCATTTATTGTGTTTTTCATCATTGCTTGGTTCCTCTTTAGTTCTTCTACATCCTTGTTAAATGTTTCTTGCATTTTGTCTATTCTATTTCCAAGATTTTGGATCATCTTTACTATCATTATTCTGAATTCTTTTTCAGGTAGACTGCCTATTTCCTCTTCATTTATTAGGTCTGGTGTGTTTTGACCCTGCTCCTTCACCTGCTGAGTGTTTTTTTGTCTTCTCATTTTGCTTATCTTACTGTGTTTGGGGTCTCCTTTTCACAGGCTGCAGGTTCGTAGTTCCCGTTGTTTTTGGTATCTGTCCCCAGTGGCTAAGGTTGGTTCAGTGGGTTGTGTAGGCTTCCTGGTGGAGAGGACTAGTGCCTGTGTTCTGGTGGATGAGGTTGGATCTTGTCTTTCTGGTGGGCACGTCCACGTCTGGTGGTGTGTTTTGGGGTGTCTGTGGCCTTATTATGATTTTAGGCAGCCTCTCTGCTAATGGATGGGGCTGTGTTCCTGTCTTGCTAGTTGTTTGGCATAGGGTGTCCAGCACTGTAGCTTGCTGGTCGTTGAGTGAAGCTGGGTCTTGATGTTGAGATGGAGATCTCTGAGAGGTTTTCGCCATTTGGTATTACGTGGAGCTGGGAGGTCTCTTGCGGACCAGTGTCCTGAAGTTGGCTCTCCCACCTCAGAGGCACAGCCCTGATGCCTGGCTGGAGCACCAAGAGCCTTTCATCCACACAGCTCAGAATATAAGGGAGAAAAAAATAGAAAGAAAGAAAGAAAGAGGATAAAATAAAATAAAATAAAGCTTTTGGGAGGTCTGACGTCTTCTGCCAGCGTTCAGTGGGTGTTCTGTAGGAGCAGTTCCACGTGTAGATATATTTCTACTGTATCTGTGGGAAGGAAGGTGATCTCCGCGTCTTACTCTTCCGCCATCTTGCCCCTACTCCCAAATATATGTTAAATAGAAGTTTCTTATTGAATGTATACACAGAATTCAATGACTAACAAATATGACCTAACTTCTTAGGGAAGGAGAATGAGATCGAAATACTTCCAACACTGAGCCTCAGTGTTCACAATAAATTGAAATAATCTCATTTTCAAAAGATAGAGTTCTCACCTGCTTGAGAAGATTTTTTATTATGTAGAGACTTTGATGCCCTCTACTGTACATTCTACGTGTTTAATGACCACTCATGTAAAATAGAATTTTAAGGAAAACACTGCCCCAAATTGGTTTATTTTGAGATTGAAATATTTAAAAATTGTATCCTTTTCTGGAGTTACTTTTTTTGCTATATACAGGATTAGGAGATTTTTAGAGTTCCTGGAAGCAGTAAGGATGGAAGTTTTTGTGTTTATTATATCTAAGTTAAAAGCTCCCACACTTGGGACTTCCCTGGTGGCAGCGGAGTGGTTAAGAATCTGCCTGCCAGTACAGGGGACGCGGGTTTGATCCCTAGTCTGGGAAGATCCCACATGCCGTGGAGCAACTGAGCCCGTGCACCACAACTGCTGAGCCTGCATTCTAGAGCCCCCATGCTGCAAGTACTGAAGCCCGCACGCCTAGAGCCTGTGCTCCGCAACAAGAGAAGCCACTGCAATGAGAAGCCTTCGCACTGCAGCGAAGAGTAGCCCTCACTCACTGCAGCTAGAGAAAGCCCGCATGCAGCAAAGAAGACCCAATGCAGCCACCCCCCCTCCAAAAAAAAACCTTCCACACTTGATTCCTCAGCTGGCATTTCTAAATTAGAGCATTTATGTTTGTTAAAAATTGATTTTTACCATGGCCAAAAGTTGATTTATTTTTGTTCGTACTCAACCGTTCTTATGAAAAGGAATGAATATGACGTGTTATTGTGATAAATTCGTATAGTGCATTCACTTTATTTTTTTGGCAGCTGTGATTTCTCTGGTTATTTGGATATGACTTAGTGATCCCATATGATCATGATCTGAGGTCCTTAAATACCTTCCAGCTGAGGTAGGAAATATACCAGGCCTCATTAAGAAGTCGCCTGTATACTATATTGATTTTTATAAATTGCTTCTCAAATTATAGTGGGCAGCATGACACATACAAACTTCACTGAGATCAGGTTATGTTTGGATAAAATTAATACATTTTGCTAGTAGTTATTGTCACAGCTATTCTCTTACTGTGCCATGAGTAGTTGTCCTTTGGTAAATTATTTAAAATATAAACTTTTGCCTTCATTCTCATTGAAGGTATATGTTGAGTAAATTATGCTTATTGTTATGTTATAGATGTCAATCTTGGTTCATGACAAACTATGGTCCTTCCTAGGTCAATCTTACCTTTCCACAGCCATTGCTGAAGAATCTGACTTGTGAAGATGATGGAATTCTGCCCCCTTGATTTGACTGATTGGGAAATAGGGAAATAATTAGTGGTTAATAAGGGGAGCAAAAATTGAAAGATGTCATGGGATAAAATTAGAACCCTAAGTGATCACAAGCCAAAGTTCTGAGGAGGCAGAACTGTGAGTAAACAGAAGTTACCAAGAAGAGAAAGGATAGCAAATCTGTCTCTAGTTGTATGAATGGAGATAGGTAGCCTAGTTAAGGTAAAGCCAGAACACCGGTGTAAAGATTCTGCCATGTTACAGGGTTTTTATTCTCTGGGCACCAGCTTGTCCTGGGTTTCTGTAGCCATGTCCGTGTATCCTCACAGCACACTTCCTGTTATGTAACTCAAGTTTGTCTCTCTTTCTTGACATACAATGAGAATTATTTTTTTTCTAACAGCAGAACCAATTCTTTAAGTGAAATATTTTTTAGCTTCCTTATATTTTAAAGCAAATGAAGTCCTGTATACTTGAGGCAATGGTAGTGAGCTAAAGTGCCTGTCACTCTTCCCTTAGTTCTCCCAATTCTGCACTGTCACCTGCAGATTCTAATTACCTCTTCCTGTAGTTTAAACTTCACTAATTTGAAGTAAAGATACAGGTAAACCCATAAACAAGTGGTGAAAGGAGCATGGGGACCTAGACACACAGAGGCATTTATTTCTCTTGAGTTTGAATCATTATTTTATCATGATAAATATAATTATTTTATTATTCCTATCATGATTCTTTTGCTATGAGACCTCTTCTTCTCAAACTACTTTCATTCCTCCCATGATCTCACAAAATATCACAAAATTTGTGTTCAACTATAAGCTTGGCATCTTCAGCCTAAATCGCTTCCTTGAACTCTGGACTCCTCTGTCCAGTTGCCTACCAATCATGCCCTTTGTGTGGCTAATAGGCATCTCAGAAAGTAGTGGGAAAATGAAGTCATTACACAAAGCAGTTGTGTAGTTAAACTGAACGCAAGTGAAACTATGTTCTAGCAGCCAGTAATGTTGGATCTGGTAATTTGACTAAGGCAAAGCATCATCAGACATTACATTAAATGAATATTAATTTTAACTTATTGCTTTTATAGCTTTGATCATATTTAATTTGTATGTTTTTGCTTTTATATTTAGGTAAGGAATTTATATTTATGTTTTAAATATTTAAATTACCATAAACACAATTGAAGTTATTACTGGTAATGCATAATGCTTTGTATTCCTCTAATATAAAAAATGTCCATAAGAACCATTAACTGACACCATTATTACATGCTATTAACCCTATTTATGTTGTTCACAGAGTGGTCTTTTATCTGCTAGCATCCTAACAGCAAAAGTTTTTTTTTTAAATCAGATACTTTTAGAAGGGGAGCTGTATGTTTTTGCTGAATAAAGCAGGATAAATTGATGAGGCTTGTTTTGATGTGTAAAGGTAGAATACAAAGATATTTAAAACTGAATACAAAGATATTTCTTACATTCACTTTATGTTTTACTTTCACCATGTCTTAGAAGGTAAAGGTTATGTTTATAGTGTTTGTTGGGAGTTATTTAATAATATGATTAGAAAGTTAAAAGGTTACTTTTTGAGGTGTCATCAAATGCCACAGCTTCAAAATATATTGATTTGCTGAAAGTATTTGGTTTAACTTGTGGCTGAATTTTCTTTTAGGAGTGCATGCTTTTGTTGATACCAAGAGACATACTAGTTTACCTTTCTTTCTACCTCCCCTCATTAATAATTGTGCTGTGGCAAAAGCATGGAGATTATGTGTAATTGGAGGAAGCTAAAAGTGAAGTAGAGAGGAACCAAGGAAATTATAAAATAAAATAGAATTTCATTGATAGTGGTAATAAAAAAAAAAACTTCCTCTTGCCACTAGTATTGCCTTTATCACTAGCAATATTAGTAAAATAATCTCCAGAATTAAACTCAGAAATGATTCAGCTGTTGCATTTTATATAATTGTGTAGAGTTTGTTTATGGACAAATATTTCTTAAGCAGCAACTCTGTGTAAGAGACTGTGAATAGCGCTTTATACATAAATTTTACCCTCACAAAAGTCTTCAAGGTCTGTGTTATTACCTTCGTTGTGCAGACTACGAACCAGAGGTGACAAGTGGTTAAGTAATGTGACCTGAGTCAGGCAATGTGTAGTGGACTTAGGTTTCAAAAACCAGATTTGTGTGGCTTCCAAATTCATACTGCTGCTGTTACATCTCTTTAATAAAAATCAGAAAGATGACTATGGAATACCGTACATTTAGTAAAATATAAGGCCTGTGTTCTTGTAAACTAGTTCTAAAGGCAATTCCTATTAATGCTCTATTAATATTTGGAGCACTGTCCACATTTTAAACTGTGTAAGATAACTAATTTAAGAGAACAACAGCACACTTATATACTTGTAGTTTCTAGAGTATCAAAAATGAAACAAATATTTATTTTTTAGTTGCACTCTTTAGAGTATATACTAAAAATAGTTATGGTGACTGAAGTACCTGACTGTCATCTTGAGATGGTTGTTTTTCAGGATCCTTAATTATGTATTCAATGTTCTTACAATATATAGACCAACATACTAGTTACTTGTTATTTCTAACATTAATAGTATTAATATTTCTACTAGTTTCCAAAATTAGAGACATTTTTGGACCAGTAAATAGGGCTATTGGACTCCTTCCTTCATTTCTTGAATGCTAAAGCATTTGATCCCATTAGGTCGTGGTTATCAACATCAAAAGACAATTCCAATATTCATTTTTGGGATCCCTGTTAACTCTGCAGTTATCAAGAAAAAGATGATGGTATGTGTCTCATAAATGATTAAGTGGGAATTAGAAAACACAGTAGTTCCCCCTGACAGCCCTTTACCACTGGCTTTCTAGAAACCTATGATCAAATTTAGTAAACATTTCTTACAACTAATCCCTATTCTTGGGAAAAAAAAGTGCTTTTTCATCTTTAAAAGTCTTATTATATCTCTTCTGAAATCTATTTTTATTGTTTTGTACTCACCTGTACATTTTTTGGTAATATGTTTGTAATTTAGACCCTCTCCAGTTCTCTTTAGAAAGCATATATATTCTCTTTCCACTGAATAATATAGAACTATATTGTGTTAAATAAAAATAAAGGATAATTTAGTTGTTGAATCTATGAGGCCAAAGAAAAGTATGACTAGAGAAAAAATTTATTGAGTGTATTGGTGAAATTTATCATTGTCTTACCATGTAGCAATGCTCCCTTTCAAAAAGTTGCCTAAAAGGGATTGCCTTGGTAAACTTTCTTTGGAATATTACTTGCTAGATGCTTGAAAGATGTGAAAAGGCAAACCACCAAATGTGTATGTGTTTAAAAGTTGATCTTTACAAGTAAGAGGAAATAGTGGCTTTTGACTTAGTTATTCATACCACGCAGCAGTGGACAGGTTGTTATTGTACAACACCAAACATTCTGGGGTGAGATTTGCTGTAATAACATAAACCAACAGGTTTAAATCTCAGAAATGACCTTTTAAAGGGCAGACATTCAATTTTGACAAAAGTGATCAACAGCAGGCTTGAGGGTAAAATATAAAAATTTTAAATCCTACCATTAGGCAGCTTATTTAAAAACACAGGATGAGAGGCACAGATGGTTCATATTAACAAAAGCAAGTAAACAAAAGACTAAAAACAGGACTATAAAATCAGCGATGGCAAGAGATGAACTACTTTAACAGACTGGCTCTGAAATATCTATCTCTTTATCAGTCAGCATTTATTGGGAATTGGAGGTAAAATACAATATAAGTCTTTACTTTGAAGAAATTTACCTACTGATAAAGGTGATAGAGTTTACATTAGTTGTATAAATCTATGTGCAAATGAAATTTCACCCTATAAAATTATTTGTACAGAAGTATGAAACAAGTTTTGAAAAAGATTTTTTAAAATCTCATCCATGAATAGATACAAACGCAGTTGTAAATTGCTATGCTTCTCTATGTTCCGGGAGCTATACTTCTCTCAATCTCTTCTTCTGCCAAATTATATAAAACTAAAGTATGGAAAAGTGGTATTTGTTTCCAAGAGTAATTATTGCATTCATATGACTGGACTTATTGGTCAGATAACATTTATGAACCATCTATAGTGAGTGCACAATACTTCATAAAAGTTAAGTGGGAGTGAGAAGATGGTGGTTTGGATGGGGGGATGTTCATAAGAAATAATAATGGTTTTTGTCCTTATGAGTGTAGTAGTTTGATGGATATGACTGGGGGTGGGGAGGGGGAAGAAGTGAGAGTGAATATTTGTGTTCCATAAACTATTCTTCATTCCTTTTTCTACCCTTTCTTCTTGGGCTTGTTTCTCCTTTCTTTTTTAAAAAAATCTTTCTTCTTTTCTTATATTTCCCAGATATTGAGACCAAAGTGGTTTGAGTGGAGGAAGTATATGGTTGAATTGCTTATGGGTCAGCATTTTAGTTTTTTCTTTTCTGTTGGTCCCCATTCTTGACTCAATTCTTAGTCACAGTGTATCCATCCACCTTTGTGCCTGTGTGTGGAAAGGGGAATTTGATTCTTTTGCTAATCTAAGGGCTTAGAATCCTTGATTTTTTGTAATCTGAGGGCCTGAGCGAGGGAAAAGAAGAGGCCTCCTCAAATTTCAACTGATTTTAAATTTTGGTTTTATGAATGCCCTAGGCATTTGACTGTTGTCCTTCATAGATACTTTCTGTGATAGCATGTGAGGCTGTCAATAGGAAGCTAATCTATTTGATCGCTTAAATAAAGTGAATGATTTCAAGGACACCTGCTTATAGGGAACACTATTCTATATCAAATTGCTTTTATTGGCTTATTTTATAGATTGAAAGACTGAGAAGCATAGAAAGTTTAGTGACTTTCCAGCACAGCCCAGCAAGTCACTATCAAGATAATGCAGACTAACGAAAGTTGGATGTAAAGCCTAACAGTCAGGCAATTGTGTATGTGCATTTTTTTTTGCCGGGGCCTCTTACGGGCTCCATTTTATTTTCTGTGGTTGCTTGTTTCTTTCAGCTGACCTCACTTCAAAAGCACCAGCTCTCAGAAGCAGTAACCTGGTAGTGGCACCATTGGCAGCATCTGGCTCATCATTGACCTGGAGACCCTGGCTCTATATAGTAGCCCCTCCACATAGACATGCCTGTGATTGACTCACAAAATGCACTCACTCTGTGAGGGGCAATTTTTATCTTATTGAATGACTTGAATGGGCCAGGGGTACTAATGTGTATACAGAAATCTATGGCATATTTTTCTTTTTCAAAAATGTGAGCTCCACTTGTCAGGATAAAGAGTATTTTTTTCATTTGCAAGGTTTCTCTTTCTGTCTCTGACTTCTCCACATTTCCTCTCTGCTACATCAGCCCTGAATGAACTGTAAATGGGATAATGTAGAGCACAGGAAGGACATGATGTTCAAGGGGGGACAAGGCAGGGAGGGGTATCTTTTTCACAGTTGATCGTCTAATGACTGTTCAGTCTTCCAGATGGCTGGCACAGTGATCAATTCTAACACTTTAGACAGTACCATTCCAGCTGCTAGTACCTTTGTCATACCTAGTGTTGCATTCAGTGCCAGTCTGACAGGGCAGTGTTGGCAGAATTTTTCTAACCTCAGGTACGAAAGCAAAGCAAACAGTTTGTGATAAATGGATCAGAACAATTTCCTATCTCCCTTTGGAAGGAAATTTTTTTCTTTTTTTCTCAGACAAATGAGGATGAAATAAGGCAGGCTTGTGGGGGAAGAGATGAATCAAAGAATTTCCTTATGTTTCAATCAATACTAAGTGCTTTAACATATGTTTTCCCCTGGGAGGGTGGAACTGGGGCTGTCATGGAGTAATTAGAGGCTGGTGCACTGAGCATTGTGTATACCCTTCAACCAAATACCACAGGTAGTTAAGCCTTTTTGTATGTCTCTGTGGCAGGTATCCTCCTTCCTGGCAGTCACAGAGAAGTGTCTACAGATGTTTTCTGCAGATGTCTCCTAGCAGGGACTCTCTTTTACTGACTGCTTTCTCTTATCACCTGCTTCTTTTCTTCATTCCCGTATCTATCCATTTCCTTCTAGTGAACTTTTTGCTGCTCTTCTCTCTCTCACACCTGCCTCCTAGTTCCCTTGACTCTGACTTTGTCCCTTCTTCTTCCTTGCATCTGCAGTCTGGCAAGAAGGCCACCTGTTCTTTTCCAAATCTCTTGTCAAAATTCACTTTTGGGAAATGTTTTCAGTACATTACCATAAGAAGTGCATTTCTCAAGATTAACAGTTGAGTATCAAAGGAAGAAAAAAATACACACACAAACATATAATAAAAATAGTGCCTTATCTCTAATTTAAGTTACCCATTAAATGTGAAATATATGATACATTTAATGCATTCATTTATTTAATAAATTTTTCCTGACTAAAAGGGACCCAGAAATCTAGATTTAGGAAGAAAATTTTTCTGACCTAAAATTAAACAATACATGGAAAAATAAATAAATAACTTTACTAAAAATCAAAAGTTAGCCCATCACTATTGAAGCTGTATTTTGTCCTACTAATATGATTACCATTAGGCACACTACTATTATACTAGGGAGAATAAGAAAGTCTAATAAAAACTGTTGTTTAGAAAAATGGTACAGATGAACCTATTTGCAGGGCAGCAATAGAGATGTAGACGTAGAGAATGGACATGTGGATGTGGGGGGAAGGGGAGGGTGGGACGAACTGGGAGATTAGGATTGACATATATACACTACCATGCCTAAAATAGATAGCTAGTGGGAACATGCTATAAAGCACAGGAAGGTTGGTTCAGTGCTCTGTGACAACCTAGATGGGTGGGATGGGGGGTGGGGATGGGAGGGAGGTCCAAGAGGGAGGGGATGTAGGTGTACATATAGCTGATTCATTTCATTGTACAGCAGAAACTAACACAATATTGTAAAGGAATTGTACTCCAATAAGAAAAAAAAGGTGTTCTGAGCTCACCAATTGTTGAGAAGGACTGTTAAAAAAAAAACACAAAAAAACTGTTGGACCAAATAAGGTATCTTGTCAACAGTTAGATTTTTTGAAGTTTTTGTGAAGATAACACATAAACTATTTTAAATTTGTTTAAATACCCTGGAAAATTATTTTTTCCTTTACTTCTATATACTTCTATTATTTTCCTCTAGATTTTTCTACAGACCTTCTTGTTTTCCCGTTCATTATTCTCATACTGTAGCTAGATTTCATTCCTTATACTTCTGTACCCTCAAATTGTACAAGCACAGAGTTTTAAACAAATGTTTTAAAAATTGTAATTTATGTTAGCTGTTATAGTCAAAGATAATCTGGATAAGCAACATAGATTTATTATACATTGCTTTTATTCTTTTAGTAGATGACATAGAGCTAAGACTGATAAAGAACGCTTGGGATGCATTTACCTGTAATTGTTTTCATGTTGTGTCTTTCTATCTACCTAACTGGTTTCAGAGCCTAAAAAGTTAGGGGAAATATACACCTTGATAAAAGACAAGAGAAGCACACACTGTGCTGGAACACAAAAATTTGTACAGATGTGGAGAAAGTGTTCCAGCCTCGCTGGATAATTGAGAATCAATTCTTTAAAAAAAAAAAAAAAAAAAAAGGCAATCCAGAAGTGTGTCCTCAGCTTCTTAGAAAGAAATAATTTAAAGTGGAAGCAGGGAGAGATGAAATGGGGGGGAGTACAGAGAATTAAAATAAATGCTAAATTTGGAGGCATTAAATTTTTCTTTGGGTTAATTCTTATTTTTGTTTACCCAGGATTTTTTTTTTTTTTTTTGGACAAATACTTAACTACATAATTGGGTGACTTCATTTAGGGAAGAGAAATTAGCACACTTTAAAAAAAAAGACTATTCCAAGGGCAAACAAATCTTTAATGAAAATTCATTGAAACTTTTAAAAAAGTACTTTAAAAAGTATTTTTTAAAAAAGGTACTTTAAAAGTCCTTGGGTGGAAATGTGCACATTTTCAGACATAGGCGCCTCTCTGGCATCATTATATGAACACTAAAGGACCATCAGAGCCACTCAAACCACCAAGGGGAACAGACTTGAGCTGAATAAAGTGAACAAGTCTCTCTAAGGACAATTTTGTTAAAAATCAGATATTTTTATGCTTTATTAGCATAAAACAGAATTTCAAAGTTTGTGTCTCCCCTGAGTTTCTTTACATGGTTTCCCCCCACTCCACTTTCATTCTTTCACCCTAAGTAAGTAGTAACTCTATACTTTCATAAATTAGTAGTTTTCTGTATTTATTCTGCAAAACCAGATTTAGATATGACACAATAAAGAGTGGATATTGATTAATATACATGAACATATATCATTAACTGCTCAGATGGAAAATCATTGTGTGTGTGTGTGTGTGTGTGTGATTGCTATAAATATTTTCCTAAACGTATTTTCAGAGAAAAAAATCCCAAACCTGTGTAATAATTTACAGAAAAGGAAGGAGAGAAGGACTCCAGATATGAAGAAGGATTCATTTGGAGCGAATAGTCATGGGCTCTAGTCACAGATCAGTTTATGATTTCATAAAGTTTAAACATTAATTCAATATTGATTCAGTAATGTTTGGACAAGATAGTACAAAACAGGAAGGATTAAAACAAGTGGCCTGTAACCCATTTCTCTTCTGATAAATAATTACCAGAGTACCAGACCAGTTGATTCCCTTCCAGTGAAAGGCAACAGGTGACCAACTTCAACATCCCTGTAAACATGCTGCTAACCATCCTCATGGTATTGCTTAGCAGGAGAATCCTTATCTGTGGAATGCTAGTAGTTCAATAGCCTTGTTTTAGGATTACTGAAGGCAAACAAATATAGACTCTGTGGATTTATGGGACAACCTCTCTGGGATCTCAAGTGTTACTGTGAGCCAGAAAGTTCGTGGGATATAGAAAGGAAGGGCTTATAGAACCACATGGTATATCCCAGAGCTCTCCCTGCTTTGCCTTTGCCTGTTGATTCTGGGTGAGATCTCTGATTTGTGCGAGTCTTGATTTGACAACTAATCAAGTTGGGTCAGTTCAAAAATAGTTTTCATTTATTAAATAACTAAATTGGACAGCATACAATAATTTTACATACATCATCTCATTGGACTGTCACAAGAACCAATTCATTGCCCTCATTTTACAGAGGAAATAACTGAAGCTCAGAGAGGTTACTAATTTGCCTTAAATTACACAGTTAGTAAGTGGTAGAGCCTGGCACCATGCTAGGTCCCTTGGGGACAAGTGGAAATATAAAACCTAGTCTCTTTTCCTGTAATAATCCTCTATGCTCCATACAAATGGTGTTCCCGGTCCCTGCCAATAACACACCAGACTTTTACTAAAAAGAAACGTGAGTATTATGTTGCAGCAGTAGTAGCAGAAAGGCTATTTAAATCAGTATGTAAAAAAAGTCTTGTTGAGGAGGAGGTTTAACTGGAGAGAAGACTGAGTATATTGTGTAATTTCAGGGAATTTGAGGGAATTTGAACTTTAAGTAGTTAGGATAAAGACTAACAAAAGAGTGGCCAACTTCACGTATATTCTGAGATGTGTGAGATGATAGAAGTGTTTAAATGGAGATTAGAAATCATTTTATGCCATCTACTCTGTAGAGATGTAAATCTCAGTCTATGAAATCAGGTGTGCTGGAAATGTAACTTTGCTTTTTATTACTTATTTTAACCTACTCCAAGCCTCCTTTTTTACTGGGTAATAGAAAATCTAAGGCAATGCACAGTTTTCATCTCCTCCCTGAAGTGAGTCTGAGTGCTAGGGGACGTCTGAAGAGTCCAGGCAATGTATTGAGATTGGAGCACACTTTAGTGCTTGACATCTGCTGAGCTGTACATCATCTCATTGGGTCCTTGATCTTTGCATTTTTTTCCCCAGATCATTGCTGTGCCTGTGCCATGTCTTGATTTTAGATTATAGGCCTCTTGGGGTCTGCTGAGTCCCCATTCTATGTTTTTTCTCTTCCTGAATCATTCTGGTGAGCAGCAGAAACTACAAGATTGTCTGAGGTCGATTGTCCTAAACCCACAGTGCAGCCTCTGCTCTTGTGTCATGTCTAGTATGCAGGGAAATTCTGAGGTCTTTCCACCTCTCTGGGCTCTACTGGGAAGTGACGTAGTTTCTCTGTAATCTGGACTTCCTCACAACTCTTTGGAATTGTTTTTTTTCCCATTCTATCTATCTGGTCCAAATTAAAGGGCATGGTTAGTGCACAGGCAACTTTCTTAGGGACACATCAATGTCTAAGCTATCTTTGCTTCTCCTCTTAATGAAAATAGAAAGGTTTACTTTTACCTTCTATATTCTTTATATCCTTGAAGCCTCCTACACCTTATATTTTTGACACTTCAAACCTGATTGTATGTTCTTCTGCTCTCCCAAACTTTGCATATATGCCAAGTGTTTAGCTGCCCAAGTGGGAAGAGTTTTAAAAAGTAACATGAAATAGAAGAAATGTCAATCACTTAGTATTCTTTTACCACCTCTCAAGTAAAGATGAGAAATGAGAGCTGTGGAGATGAGAGAAGGGAGTGAAGTCAAGAAGCAGAGCCAAGGGGCTTCCCCGGTGGTGCAGTGGTTAAGAATCCACCTGCCAATGCAGGGGACACGGGTTCGAGCCCTGGTCCGGGAAGATCCCACATGCCGTGGAGCAACTAAGTCTGTGCGCCACAACTACGATGCCTGTGCTCTAGAGCCCACGAGCCACAACTACTAAGCCCAGGTGCCACAACTACTGAAGCCCGTGCGCCTAGAGCCCATGCCCTGCAACAAGAGAAGCCACTGCAATGAGAAGCCTGCGCACCACAGTAAAGATTAGCCCCCGCTCGCCACAACTAGAGAAAGCCTGCGCACAGCAATGAAGACCCAACGCAACCAAAAATAAATAAATTTATTTTAAAAAAGGAAGTAAAGCCAAGACCAGTAGGTAGAGAGTTCAGCTTTCCCTTCTTCCATGATGCCATTGTCCCATTCAGACTCCCAGGACAGGAGAGAAATGTTATATCAACAATAGTAGAGAAGACCTTCAAGATGGCGGAAGAGTAAGGCATGGAGATCACCTTCCTCCCCACAAATACATCAGAAATACATGTGCATGTGGAACAACTCCTACAGAACACCTACTGAATGCTGGCAGAAGACCTCAGACTTCCCAAAAGGCAAGAAACTCCCCACAAACCTGGGTAGGGCAAAAGAAAAAAGAAAAAACAGAGACAAAAGAATAGGACGGGAACCTATTCTTCCCTCTTTCTGGGAGGGATCTGTGAAGGAGGAAAAGTTTCCACACACTAGGAAGCCCCTTCACTGGTGGAGATGGGGGTGGGGGGGGGAAGCTTCAGAACCACAGAGGAGAAGGCAGCAACAGGGGTGCAGAGGGCAAAGTGGAGAGATTCCCACACAGAGGATCGGTGCTGACCAGCACTCACCAGCCCGAGAGTCTTGTCTGCTCACCCGCCAGGGCGGGTGGGGGCTGGGAGCTGAGGCTTGGGCTTCGGAGGTCAGATCCCAGGGAGAGGACTGGGGTTGGCTGCATGAACACAGCCTGAAGGGGACTTGTGCGCCACAGTTAGCTGGGAGGAAGTCCGGGAGAAAGTCTGGACCTACCTAAGAGGCAAGAGACCATTGTTTCGGGTGCGTGAGGAGAGGGGATTGAGAGCACCACCTAAACAAGCTCCAGAGATGGGCGCAAGCCATGGCTATCAGCGCATACACCAGAGATGGGCATGAGATGCTAAGGCTGCTGCTGCAGCCACCAAGAAGCCTGTGTGCAAGCACAGAGCACTATCCACACCTCCCCTCCTGGGAGCCTGTGCAGCCTGCCACTGCCTGCGTCCCATGATCCAGGGACAACTTCCCCGGGAGAACACACGGTGCACCTCAGGCTGTTGCAACGTCATGCTGGCCTCTGTCGCCGCAGGCTCGTCCTGCATTCCGTACCCCTCCCTCCACCCAGCCTGAGTGAGCCAGAGCCCCCGAATCAGCTGCTACTTTAACCCCGTCCTGTCTGAGCGAAGAATAGATGCTCTCAGGCGTCCTACACGCAGAGGCGGGGCCACATCCAAAGCTGAACCCCAGGAGATGTGCGAACAAAGACGAGAAATGGAAATCTCTCCCAGCAGCCTCAGGAGCAGCAGATTAAATCTCCAGAATCAACTTGATGTACCCTGCATCTGTGAAATACCTGAATAGACAACGAATCATCCCAAAATTGAGGCGGTGGACTTTGGGAGCAACAATATATATATATGTTTTTCCTTTTTCTCTTTTTGTGAGTGTGTATGTGTATTCTTCTTTGTGTGATTTTGTCTATAGCTTTGCTTTTACCATTTGTCCTAGGGTTCTGTCTGCCCGTCCATTTTTTTTTTTTTAGTATAATTTTTAGTGCTTGTTATCATTGGTGGATTTGTTTTTTGGTTTGGTTGCTCACTGTTTTCTTTTTTTTATTACTTTTTAATTTTTAAATAATTTTTAATAATTATTTTTTACTTTAGTAACTTTATTTTATCTTTTTCTTTCTTTCTTCCTTCCTTCCTTCCTTCCGGCCTTCCTTCCTCTCTTTCCTTCCTTTCTTTCCTTTCTTTCTTTTCTCCCTTTTCTTCTGCGCCATGTGGCTGACAGAGTCATGGTGCTCCGGCCAGGTGTCAGGCCTGAGCCTCTTAGGTGGGAGAGCCGAGTTCAGAATATTGGTCCCAGAGAAATCTCCCACCTCCACATAATATCAAATGGCAAAAGCTCTCCCAGAAATCTCCATCTCAATGCTAAGACCCAGCTCCACTCAACAACCAGCAAGCTACAGTGCTGGACACCCTATGCCAAACAACTAGCAAGACAGGAACACAACCCCACCCATTAGCAGAGAGGCTGCCTAAAATCATAATAAGGTGACAGACACCCCAAAACACACCACTAGACGCAGTCCTGCCCACCAGAAAGGCAAGATCCAACCTCATCCTCCAGAACACAGGCACCAGTCCCCTGCACCAGGAAACCTACACAACCCACTGAACCAACCTTAGCCTCTGAGGGAACACACCAAAAACAACGGGAACTGCGAACCTACAGCCTGTGAGAAGGAGACCCCAAACACAGTAAGTTAAGCAAAATGCGAAGACAGAGAAACACCCAGCAGATGAAGGAGCAAGGTAAAAACCCACCATACCAAACAAATGAACAGGAAATAGGCAGTCTACCTGAAAAAGAATTCAGAGTAATGATAGTGAAGATGATCCAAAATCTTGGAAATAGAATGGAGAAAATACGAGAAACGTTTAACAAGGACCTAGAAGAACTAAGAGCAAACAATGATGAACAACACAATAAATGAAATTTAAAATTCTATAGAAGGAATCAATAGCAGAATAACTGAGGCAGAAGAGCGGATAAGTGACCTGGAAGATAAAATAGTGGAAATAACTACTGCAGACCAGAATAAAGAAAAAAGAATGAAAAGAATTGAGGACAGTCTCAGAGACCTCTGGGATAACACTAAACACACCAACATTTGAATTATAGGGGTCCCAGAAGAGGAAGAGAAAAAGAAAGGGACTGAGAAAATGTTTGAAGAGATTATAGTTGAAAACTTCCCTTATATGGGAAAGGAAATAGTTAATCAAGTCCAGGAAGTGCAGAGAGTCCCATACAGGATAAATCCAAGGAGAAACACGCCAAGACACATATTAATCAAACTATCAAAACTTCAATACAAAGAAAAAATATTAAAGGCAGCAAGGGGAAAACAACAAATAACATACCAGGGAATCCCCATAAGGTTAACAGCTGATCTTTCAGCAGAAACTCTGCAACCCAGAAGGGAGTGGCAGGACATATTTAAAGTGACGAAGGGAAAAACCTACAACCATGATTACCCAGCAAGGATCTCATTCAGATTCGACGGAGAAATGAAAACCTTTACAGAGAAGCAAAAGCTAAGAGAATTCAGCACCACCAAACCAGCTTTACAACAAATGCTAAAGGAACTTCTCTAGGCAGGACACACAAGAGAAGGAAAAGGCCTACAATAACAAACCCAAAACAATTAAGAAAATCATAATAGGAACATAAATATCCATAATTACCTTAAATGTAAAGGGATTCAATACTCCAGCCAAAAGACATGGATACAAAAACAAGACCTGTATGAATGGATACAAAAACAAAACCTGTATATATGCTGTCTATGAGAGACCCACTTCAGACCTAGGGACACATACAGACTGAAAGTGAGGGGATGGAAAATGGTATTCCATGCAAATGGAAATCAAAAGAAAGCTGGAGTAGCAATTCTCATATCAGACAAAATAGACTAAAATAAAGACTATTACAAGAGACAAGGAAGGACACTACATAATGATCAAGGGATCAATCCAAGAAGAAGATATAACAATTGTAAATATTTATGCACCCAACATAGGAGCACCTCAATACATAAGGCAAATGCTAAGAGCCAGAAAAGGGGAAATTGACAGTAACACAACCATAGCAGGGGACTTTAATACCACACTTTCACCAATGGACAGACCATCCAAAATGAAACTAAATAAGGAAACACAAGCTTTAAATGATACATTAAACAAGATGGAATTAATTGATATTTATAGGAAATTCCATCCAAAAACATCAGAATGCACTTTCTTCTCAAGTGCTCATGGAACGTTCTCCAGGATAGATCATATCTTGGGTCACAAATCAAGCCTTAGTAAATTTAAGAAAATTGAAATCGTATCAAGTATTGTTTCCAACCACAAAGCTATGAGACTAGATATCAATTACAGGAAAAAAATCTGTAAAAAATGCAAACACATGGAGGCTAAACAATACACTACTTAATAACCAGGAGATCACTGAAGAAATCAAAGAGGAAATCAAAAAATACCTAGAAACAAATGACAATGAAAACACGACGACCCAAAACCTATGGGATGCAGCAAAAGCAGTAGTAAGAGGGAAGTTTTTAGCAATACAATGCTACCTCAAGAAACAGAAAACAACTCAAACAACCTAACCTTACACCTAAAGCAATTAGAGAAAGAAGAACAAAAACACCCCAAAGTTAGCAGAAGGAAAGAAATCATAAAGATCAGATCAGAAATAAATGAAAAAGAAATGAATGAAACAATAGCAAAGATCAATAAACCTAAAAGCTGGTTCTTTGAGAAGATAAACAAAATTGATAAACCATTAGCTAGACTCATCAAGAAAAAAAACTGAGAAGACTCAAATCAATAGAATTAGAAATGAAAAAGGAGAAGTAACTACTGACACTGCAGAAATACAAAGGATCGTGAGAGATTACTACAAGCAACTATATCCCAATAAAATGGACAACCTGGAAGAAATGGACAAATTGTTAGAAAAGCACAGTCTCTTCCGAGATTGAACCAGGAAGAAATAGAAAATATAAACCGACCAATCACAAGTACTGAAATTGAGACTGTGATTAAACATCTTCCAACAAACAAAAGCCCAGGACCCGATGGCTTCACAGGCGAATTCTATCAAACATTTAGAGAAGAGGTAACACCTGTCCTTCTCAAAACCTTACACAATATAGCAGAGGAAGGAACACTCCCCTACTCATTCTACGAGGCCACCATCTCCCTGATACTTAAACCAGACACAGATGTCACAAATAAAACTACAGGCCAATTTCACTGATGAACATAGATGCAAATATCCTCAAGAAAATTCTAGCAAACAGAATCCAACAGCAAATTAAAAGGATCATACACCATGATCAAGTGGGGTTTTATCCCAGGAATGCAAGTATTCTTCAATATATGTAAATCAATCAATTTGATACAACATATTAACAAACTGAATTATAAAGACCATATGATCATCTCAATAGGTGCAGAAAAAGCTTTTGACAAAATTCAATCCCCATTTATGATAAAAACCCTCCAGAAAGTAGGCATAGAGGGAATTTACCTCAACATAATAAAAGCCACATATGACAAACCCACAGCCAACATCGTTCTCAATGGTGAAAAACTGAAACCATTTCCATGAAGATCAGGATCAAGACAAGGTTGCCCACTCTCACCACTGTTATTCAACATAGTTTTGGAAGTTTTATCCACAGCAATCAGAGAAGGAAAAGAAATAAATGGAGTCCAAATCGGAAAAGAAGAAGTAAAGCTGTCACTGTTTGCAGATGACATGATACTATACATAGAGGATCTTAAAGACGTTTTCTAGTAGAAAACTACTATAGCTAATCAATGAATTTGGTAAAGTAGCAGGATATGAAATTAATGCACAGAAATCTCGTGTATACCTATACACTAATGATGAAAAATCTGAAAGAGAAATTAAGGAAACACTCCCATTTACCACTGCAACAAAAAGAATCAAATACCTAGGAATAAACCTATCTAAGGAGACAAAAGACCTGTATGCAGAAAACTATAAGACACTGGTGAAAGAAATTAAAGATGATGCAAACAGATGGAAAGGTACACCATGTTCTTAGATTGGAAGAATCAACATTGTGAAAATGACTGTACTACCCAAAGCAATCTACAGATTCAATGCAATCCCTATCAAACTACCACTGGCATTTTTCACAGAACTAGAACAAAAAAATTCACAATTTGTATGGAAACACAAAAGACCCCGAATAACCAAAACAATCTTGAGAAAGAAAAACAGAGCTGGAGGAATCAGGCTCCCTCACTTCAGACTATACTACAAAGCTACAGTAATCAAGACAGTACAGTACTGGCACAAAAACAGAAATATAGGTCAATGGAACAGGATAGAAAGCCCAGAGATAAACCCACGCACATATGGTCACCTTATTTTTGATAAAGGAGGCAAGAATATACAATGGGGAAAAGACAGCCTCTTCAATAAATGGTGCTGGGAAAACTGGACAGCTACATGTAAAAGAATGAAATTAGAACACTCCCTAACACCATACACAAAAATAAACTCAAAATGGATTAAACACCTAAATGTAAGGCCAGACACTATAAAACTCTTAGAGGAAAAAATAGGCAGAACACTCTATGACATAAATCACAGCAAGATCCTTTTTGACCCACCTCCTAGAGAAATGGAAATAAAAACAAAAATAAACAAATGGGACCTCATGAAACTTAAAATCTTTTGCACAGCAAAGGAAACCATAAACAAGACGAAAAAACAACCCTCAGAATGGGAGAATATATTTGCAAATGAAGCAACCGACAAAGGATTAATCTCCAATATTTACAAGCAGCTCATGCAGCTCAATATCAAGAAAACAAACAATCCAATCCAAAAATGGGCAGAAGACCTAAACAGACATTTCTCCAAAGAAGATATACAGATTGCCAACAAACACATGAAAGAATGCTCAACATCACTAATCATTAGAGAAATGCAAATCAAACCTGCAATGAGGTATCATCTCACACCAGTCAGAATGGCCATCATCAAGAAATCTGCAAACAGTAAATGCTGGAGAGAGTGTGGAGAAAAGGGAACCCTCTTGCACTGTTGGTGGGAATGTAAGTTGATACAGCCACTATGGAGAACAGTATGGAGGTTCCTTAAAAAACTAAAAATAGAACTACCATACGACCCAGCAATCCCACTACTGGGTGTATACCCTGAGAAAACCATAATTCAAAAAGAGTCATGTACCACAATGTTCATTGCAGCTCTATTTACAATAGCCAGGATATGGAAGCAACCTAAGTGTCCATCGACAGATGAATGGATAAAGAGGATGTGGCACATATATACAATGGAGTATTACTCAGCCATAAAAAGAAGTGAAATTGAGTTATTTGTAGTGAGGTGGATGGACCTGGAGTCTGTCATACAGAGTGAAGTAAGTCAGAAAGAGAAAAACAAATACTGTATGCTAACACATATATATGGAATCTAAAATAAAAAACAAACAAACAAATGGTTCTGAAGAACCTAGGGGCAAAACAGGAATAAAGAGGCAGATGTAGAGAATGAACTTGAGGACACGGGGAGGAGGAAGGGTAAGCTGGGACGACATGAGAGAGTGGCATGGACATATGTACACTACCAAATGTAAAATAGATAGCTAGTGGGAAGCAGCCGCATAGCACAGGGAGATCAGCTCGGTGCTTTTTGACCACCTAGAGTGGTGGGATAGGGAGGGTGGGAGGAAGACGCAAGAGGGAGGAGATATGGGGATATATGTATATGTATAGCTGATTCACGTTATAAAGCAGAAACTAACACACCATTGTAAAGCAATTATACTCCAATAAAGATGTTATTAAAAAAAACACCAAAAAAACAATAAAAATAATGGTACAGATGAACCAGTTTGCAGAAATAGAGACACAGATGTAGAGAACAAATGTATGGACACTGAGTGGGGAAGGTGCCGGGGGGTCGGTGGTGGTGGTGTGATGAATTGGGAGATTGGGTTTGACATATCTACACTAATATGTATAAAATGGATAACTAATAAGAACCTGCTGTATAAAAAAATAAATAAAGTTCAGAAATTCAAAAAAAACATATTAAGTGCAGATAAAATTTTTAAAAACCCAAAACAATAGTAATAATGACTAAGTTTTATTTATGGCTAACTCTGTTGGAAAGTTCTCTAATAAGTATTTATGAACTATCTCATTGAATAGTCACAACAACACCAGGGGGTATATATATTTTCTTCATTTTACAGTTCAGGGAACTGAGGTGCAATGTGAAACACTGATGTACAGAGAG
This sequence comes from Balaenoptera physalus, assembly GCF_965194825.1. Lineage (NCBI taxonomy): Eukaryota > Metazoa > Chordata > Mammalia > Artiodactyla > Balaenopteridae > Balaenoptera > Balaenoptera physalus. The sequence continues at coordinate 93,539,596 of NC_138890.1, read as the reverse complement.
AGAGACAGTAACTTCCTCCTGCTATAATACTATACTACACTGATTATGTAGACAATATTATTGTACTGGTTATATGTTACTTCATAACAAAGCAGCTAAAATCAGTAAAAATCTTACACAGTTTCTGTTGGTCAGAGATTTGGGAGCAACTTAGCTAGGGGGTTCTGGCTAAGGGTTTTGCATCAAATTGCAGTTATGGTGTAGGCTTGGTCTGCAGTTATGGTGTAGGCTTGGTCTACAGTCACCTGAAGGCTTGACTGGGAGTGATGAATTTGCATCCTAGGTGGATTACTCACATGCCTGGCAAGGTTGTTCTGGCTCCTGGCAAGAGGCCTCAGTTCTTTGCCATATGGACCTTTCCACAGAGCTGCCTGAGTTGTTTCCTCCTTACATGGTAGTTGGCTTCCAGAGAGAATGATTGGAAGGGGAGAGGGAGAGGGAGCAGGAGAGGGAGAAGGAGAGAGAAAGACCTTTTATATCCTAGACTTGGAAGTCATACTCTGTCACTTCTGTCATATTTCTTTGTTAATATGTTATTTCATTTCGCTTGTTAGAAGTCAGTCACTAAGTCCAGCTCATATTCAAGGGCAGAGCAATTAGTCTCTACCATTTTTATTAATTGAAGTATAGTTGATTTATAATATTGTGTCAGTTTCAGATGTACAGCAATGTGATTTGGTTTTTTATATATATATTATATTTCAGATTATTTTCCATTATAGGTTATTACAGGATATTGAATATAAGTCTCCACCTTTTAAGGGGAGGTGTGTTGATGTGTAGGCATATTTTAAAATCACCACAAGGGCATTCCATGTTCATGAATGTTATAATTGAGTCCAATTTGACTTTTAACTTGCTCTTTACACATATGTGTGAAAAAATATTCTCCTTATAAAGAAACACATCCAAGTCCTTATTAGGAAGAATTGAATCTGCCTACACCTTGTGCTAGAATTATGGGTATCAAACAATCATAGCTTTGATGTTTACTTCACTGTACTTTGAAAGCTAATTTTTAATTTATAAAAATGACAATTTTCTGTGCCTTTGTTTGTGGCTATTTTTGATATGTTTTCCATTTTTCCCTTGCTATATAGAAGTCAGTCTCTGTGGTACATTCATCATCCTTGAGTTACATTCCTAGGTAAAATGCAGTTTACAGACTCCAGCTCTGCACACCTGTGTTCAAATCCCAACCTCACCACTTGGTTTTGTGACCTTGGACACATTGATAGTCTAAGTCTCAATTTCCTCCTCTGTAAAATGGGGCTAATAATAGTGCACGTGTCATATGGTTGTGATGATTAAGTGATGTAATTTCATGTAAATTGTTTAGCACAGTGCTTGATACATAAGTGTTCAATGTAGTTTATTTGTTTTTTTTTAAATTGAAGTATAGTTGATTTACAGTGTTGTGTTAGTTTCAGGTATAAAGCAGAGTGATTCAGTTATACATATATGTGTGTATGTGTATGTATATATATTCTTTTTCAGATTCTTTTACATTATAGGTTATTACAAGATATTGAATATAGTTCTCTGTGCTATACAGTAGGTCCTTGTTGTTTATCTATTTTACATACAGTAGTGTATACATGTTAATCCCAAATTCCTAATTTATCCCTCCCCCCACCCCTGTTGTTGTTTTTCTAATTATCTCATAACAGAACTGGTATAGTATCTGCCAAAAGATACACTGACATTGTTTTTTTAAAAATATTTGACTAACAGATGATATGAGACCACCAACCTCTTTCTTATGGGTGTTACAGTATTTAAAAAGTGCCCCCTTTTTATGAATTAAGCTTTAAACCAATCATTTATCAAACACCTGGCTTTCAAGCACCTGATTTTCAAAGAATTTATCCATATTCCCGTAGGGTCAGGCCAAATGACTTGTCTGACTTCGATATTCCCCTTTAAGGTCAGTTGCTTAATGACAGTAAAACACTTAATTGTGGTAGAGTCACAGGTCAAACTTCCCAGCTCACTCCAGTTTTACTGAGAATTTGCCTTTTGTTTTCTCTTTTCAGCCTTGTTCTCCATTAAGTGGATCTCAGATGATTGTGTTATCAATCACTGTGGCAGCACTTACTCTATATGGCCAATAATATGCTCAGAAAATCATGTACTTTCCTTCATGATACAGTTCTATAGCTGTTTTCATTGTATATGATAAGCAAAGCAATATGCAAGTTTCTATGCTGAGAAGTGGAATGTACCAAGACATGGAATTGATTCTCTTTTATAAATTCAGGAATTATTCAAAGTATTCAGTTCTTAGACTTTTAAAGACTGTGATTCTTGGATTGACTCTCAGGAAAAGTAAATAATTGAATTATCTGAATTCATATATGTGTGTGTGCTATTCTTTCTTATTATGAACATTACTATTTAATGATAACATTGGAATATTCTGTTTTATGGAAAGTAATGAATCATCCAGCTATCTGTGAAGGCAGGATATGATGGATGTGACAGTCCACAGAAGATTCTGTCAGGTAATTTGGCTTCAGTTTACCTCTGTCAGCCCAGTTCAGTGCTTAAAACTACATATCTCTTTAGTATATAAATGGGTATTACTGTCCAAGGTAGGCTGTGCAACTTTTTACATACAGGCTGTTTTTCCAGGGAAAGTAGTGGGAGGGAAGAAAACTTTAAAAAAATTTTTCCTTTGGTTGTTTTATAGAGATTCTTAATTCCGGATGTGCATCAGAATTATCTATTGGGCTTTAAAAAATCCAGATGCCAAGGTTCCATCCTAGACTTAATAAGTTAGAAAACCTAGAGGTAGGGAACAGAGATATGTAAAGTTAAAAATCTCCATTGTTCATTTTAATGTACTCTTAGGTTTAACAGTAATCATATATGCTGAAGTTTTGTTGGGAAAAATAGCAGTAGTCACTTGGCAGTTTTCTTTTTACCTAAAGCATAGACTAGGAATTAATGTAGTATCTAGTATACAGTAAACAAGCTCTGTCATGGGTAGGAATTTTGAACAGAGCTTCAAAGCCAGGCTGAAGGAAATAAGGAAGTCGTAACAGGGAACCTCTCTGTTTCCATAGCTTGGGTTAGAGTAATTCCTTGGAAAAGCTCTGCTCTTACAGGAAATCTAGTAAATCAATTCTGAGCTGCATTTCAATTCTAATTTTGACAAACTGATTAACATTTCATTGTTTTTTTCCTCATGTTCGATTTCATAGACTTCATGATTCAAAATAAGGTTGTAAATGATTGCATTCTTGTGATAATTTGAACTTTCTGTTTAGAATCTATTGGATTTTATAATCTTGCATAGGGTATTTGGTAATTTCAAGGTTTAAAATCTCAGAATGAATAATCTGTTACATTAATCTTACTTTCAGCTGTAGTCCTTGAGGATAGTTGCTATGTTCTGCTCACAACTCTGACTCTAGTTATGTTTAGTTAGCTCCCTATTTGTCTTTACCTCCAGCATCAGCACAGTGTTTGGCACATGTTTGGATGTTAATATCCATTGAATGATTAAACCCCCAGATCTACCCAGTTTTTACTCTGTTACTCTACTTCTTTTGGCCTGATAGAAATGCATGACATGTTTTATTATAGCAGGTTTTTTTTCTTTTAATACCTGCTGTGACCATCAGTACTTTTTGGAGCATGAAGAGACGTACCCACTGAGAAATGAGTCCCTTACTCTGTTCCCTTTGCTACCGCACATGACAACACCTCTCAGAGAAGTAGTTTTAAGCATTGAACTTGATATGTTAATTGGTTTATATTCATGAACTGGACAAATTCCTTAAAATCATCACCATCCTGCTCCTCACAACACAGTGAGTCATTTTGCACTTACATTTTCGGGTGCCAGAATGCATATGTGTTACTCTGGAAGAACATTTTACCTTTTGTGAAAGATGGCTTGGGAGAATTAAATGTGTGTGCAGTGAATGAGAGTGACAATAAAAATTATTTTTGGAAAGCTTGCCTTTAAAAACTAGTTTTTCAACAGAAAACTTTAGCAGTAGAATATATGTAGCTTTTTATAATTTTTAAGTGATTTTGCATATTCTATCATGTTTAATATATTTAATCTTCAAATAACCAGGGATAAACTTAAAACTTTACATTTGAAAGATTAAACAGTGGAGAAAGCATTGCAACTTTCTTACAGCAGTTCATAGTTTTAATAATTTCTATCATTTAATAAAAAATGGTAATGCCTCAGGAGCTCTGCTGATTGCTTTAAATAATATCTCATTTCATCTCACAGCAACCCCTTAAAGTAGGTATTATGAATGGGGGAACTGAGGCTCAGAGCAGGTACCTTAGTAATTAATTGAAGACCAAGTGTCACAATAAGTGTATGAGATTGGCTTCAAGTCCATTGGAGTTGAAAGTTCTTGTTCTTAAGCACACTAACATGCTCTGGAGCTTGAATGCAACTTTCCTAATAATGAATTAATTTTCCCCATCATATCATACTTTCTTTTTATCACAGCCACTATAGACCCCAAATCAATGAAGACAATATAGATGTACTGGCCACATTTATAAATTGTAGCTTTGTTTTAGTTAAAATAAATAAAGCATTATAAAATTTATACAATAATGCCTTGTATAATGAATTTTATTAATGATACTAAAAATAATTATTTGATAAGATTTTACTGTCTTACTGCTCCTTAGTTTGCAGAACAATAGCTTGACTATTGTTTGCACTGAGATTTGTTGTTTTATAAACTATACTACTCAGAGGACAAATATTCACTCTGACCAAATAATATCTTTCCTCTATCCCGTGCATACTATTATTCACAGTTGTACTCTAAAGAAATCCTTTTGGATTATCGTGATATAAGTAGCTAGTGCATCAGAAAATTCACATAGCCATGGAAAAGAGCATAGCCATGGAAAAGCCAAATAGGCTGGTTTTGAGAAAAATCCATCCTTTTTTTTTTTTTTTTAAAACAGGTCCTCACAGTCACCCCTCACGCGTTGCATGGCTGGATTTGCAGTGCTTCTGTAAATGTGCTGTTTCTCTTTGTCCAATTTACTGGTCAGATGACTGTGTCATAAAACCACCATCACCACCTCCACTCCTGGTACTAATTAGCACCCTGTTTGTCAGCTTCAGTCCAGTGGTAAGGACTTGAGTGGTTATAAATACTGTAATACTTTTTCACCTGTGAAAGTAGCTGTTCCAAAGACAAAGAAGAAAGCACAGCAGGCAGGAAGGCTGCATTATTGCCACCTGAGCTGTTCCTTTTTCTGGACAATTTCAAGCTTTAACATCTGTTCTGAACACTGCATTTATTAAACTAAATAACAAAATACATTCATCTGTATATAATAGTCCTCCCAGGGGATACAGAATGGGGTTTCCCTCTTTTTAAAAAAAGTGAAACAGTTGACAGAGTCTGCTGTCTGTTTAATGTCAAGAAAAGCAGCCTCGGATATAGGAAAGGAACATATTAGGAAAGATTTTTTTCCCCCTCTTTGACTGTGGTGTGACTGCTGCTGAGGATATGCTTATGTGTATTCTCCTACAATTTTTAATTACTGGGTTTAATTGTTGGCAGGTGGATAAGAGTTCTGTTACATGTAATGTTTAATTGTTTATCCTTTGCTCTTTGTTAGAAATTGAATGCATTAGTTTGAAAATGAGACTCAAGAGGTCTGTTGTGGTAATGTGTTCCTTTTCCTGCTAGAGGACAAAATAAACTCAGATTATAAAGTTCTAATTCTTGCAAGGTCAGAAACTTTCCTCACAAATAGAAATCACATGACTACCAATGAATATGTAGGTCACACACTTAACATTCTTAATAAAAGTAAAAAATGTGAGGAAAATATAGCCATTTTTAGATGGATATAAAAGTCCATTCTGAAATCAATGTAGAGAACATCAGTAAATATTCCAACTTTTCTCTCTCTATTATCACAGTTATGACTTAGACCTTCTTTCTCTCACCTTCCCCTCTTTCCTCCTAGTTTCTTAAAGACTTCATCTAGATTCTGAATGGGCTTTCTCCATTTACAAGGCTCTCACTTAGCCCTCCCATGCCCTAAAGCCTCAATGGTCTGTAGACCCTAACCTCTAGCAGGCTGTGGAGCTCAAAGGAGGTGGCTTGGTTTTTAGAAAAGGGACTGAAAAAGTGAAAAAGTCTAAAGGGTTTCAGAGAAGTAAAAATAGACTGGTTATAGATGTGTAGAGGAAGTCTCATGAAAGATGTGATTCTAGGTTATGAATGAGCATGAAGTGTTGGAGGTAGTGGAAGATAACACTTAAGTGGGAACAGAAAGCTAGGGGGAGGTGGAGAGTAGGCCTTATGGAAGATGAGAAATAATATTGGTGAACCCTGGAAGAAAATATACTCTGAGGATATTGGTGAAGCATTTGAAATGAAGGAAAGAAGAAAAGGAATGTTCAGTCAGTACTTACTGGTCTTGTACCTACATTAATGCTGTCCTTAGTGTGCCCAGGGTGAATATCACATGATGCATAGATTATTTCTCATGTGACTCACATATGATCATACACTTTTGACCCATCTATGACTACTGGCTCACCTGTCCAGTATCTAAGTGGCAAATGAGAGCTTAACCCTTTGTGAAATTATGCCTGTGGTGTGAAATGCAACAAAATTACTGAGTGGTATGAATTGCTACTTTGAATTTGACAAAAAAATGTCTTTTATTTAGCCAAATTAAGCAAGAAGTGCTACATTTCACTTGCAAAGAACTTCTAATGGTGAGTGTTATGAACCCAGTGGAAAAGTCAAGTTTGCCTGCAAAACACTTATTTATATTGGTGATTTGGATTGCTAACCTATTGTAAAGTGGCTTTTGTTTGTTTGTTTATTAATAGGTACAGGAAAAAACTTAGATCATCTAACTAGATTTTTTCCCTGTCAGACCAACACTGACCATTAATTCACATTCTCACAAAGTTCTCGTTCAGTTTGAAATGACTCAAGCTGATTCCTTTAGTATCTGCCTCCATATCTTTAAAGAACATCTGTATATTATACTTCATGTTAAGACATTATTTAATGAATTTTCATTAGTAAAGGTAAGGATTTAGTTCTCTTTCACCTACTACACATACACGTTTCCATTCATCCATGCTCCCAAAATATTATGGTATAAATTTGGGTATTCTCTCAATTTTTCCTGTATTTGATATATTGTTCCCAGAATATTAATGTAAACATTCCCTCTCACACTGGACAATAAGGGGAAAAAAACTCACAACATTTACAAATGCAGCTGCCCTTTATATAACTCTGGTTATGCGATATTCACCTAACCTCAAACTTTACTCTGGATATATATATATATTTTTAAATTAATTAATTAATTAATTAATTTTTATTTTTGGCTGTGCTGGGTCTTCGTTTCTGTGCGAGGGCTTTCTCTAGTTGTGGCGAGCGGGGGCCACTCTTCATCCCGGTGCGCGGGCCTCTCACTGTCGCAGCCTCTCTTGTCGCGGAGCACAGGCTCCAGACGTGCAGGCTCAATAGTTGTGGCTCACAGGCCTAGTTGCTCCACGGCATGTGGAATCTTCCCAGACCAGGGCTCGAACCCGTGTCCCCTGCATTGGCAGGCAGATTCTCAACCACTGCGCCACCAGGGAAGCCCCCTGGATATATTTGTTTTACATGTTTTGATCTACTGTATTGTTTGGAGTATCATTAAAAGGCAAGGTGAGTTGGTTTCAAGACAGCTCTGACAATGCTAAGAAATCTAGCATAATTCTTCTAGCATAGAGAAACAAGTATGCTGAAGTGACAATTGCCAACAACTCAAGAGGAAAAAAATAGTTTAGATCTTAAACATCCTGGCATAAATAACACCCATAGTATACACAAATCAGTAATAACATATTATTTTTGAAATGAGATTTTATTTAATGAATGTCAACAAGAATTTAATCCCTATATTTCATTGAAAGATGTTTCATCCATTTGAATAAATATTTTTTTCTTCTTAATTTGTGGCTTTAAAAAGATTTTGCAGGCATTAGAACAGCTGCCAATGTTATAAATTATGATGTACACTAAGTAGAATTGCACTGAGTATTTAAAAGGAAAAAAAAAGAAATGTACACACACCTTTAAAGTATTAAATTGTTCAAAAAAGGCATTCTTCTTGTTATCACTAAATGCATGTAAAACATTATAAAATGCTGCCTAAAGTTATTGTCTGTTTGGTTACTTTGGAGGGAAACTTGTGAGTGGTTAAAACAAAACATTTTCTGTTTTGTTTGCAAGATGTTTCTCTGTTATGGCTGCTCTTATTAAATAGCTAGTTTTTGTGTGCAATGTGTATGTGGGAATTAGTGATACTTGAGAGATTAGAGACTGTTCAAAGACATAAAAGGAAAAAACTTTCATGAATTGATGTTAAAATAGCCTGAAAACTCCTGATACTGATGTTTTTCAAGAATTACTTTCAGCATTTTAGACTTCTGAGTCAGTATATCTACACAGAAAAATAATCACTCTCTAAGTTTGGTTCTCCATGGCTTTATCCTACATCTACCTGGTTCAAGGGAACAAAATACTTCTTTGTTGATACAAATGGATTGATATGAGTTAACTAGAGCAACAGTTCTGCTTAAGACAATCCCAGTATGGGAAGAGCTAGATTTCACTTTTTTTCGAAGTTTTTCTATTTAGTAATGACTTTTTATGCATGGATGGAATTCAGTTAGAACTACAGAGAAGGTTTGATGTACAATATTTGGAGCATAGTGGGGACCAAAGCAGACAAGCAATTATTCCCTCATTTATCAAGGAGGTAAATGATCTTTGCACCTCCTCTATGTGGATCACAATTGAGAGCCAAGAGGTGAAAAAATAAGGCTTGTGCATTGCCAACATACATGTTCTATATGTACTAAAGCTCATGAATGGTATTTGTGGGAAAGGTTCTTAGATTCTTTTATAGCAATTGTTTAAGTTTCTATTATTGGATTATTAAAAATCCAATAGGTTCTTTTCTGATTTCCACTTCTACTATTTCAAAAATATTTTAAAAGAAGGGGAAGGGCAGATAGCTACATGCAGGTCAGCTGAAAGGACACTGACAGTCTGCAGGTGAGGGAGGATACAGGCTGATAAACCTCTGTGATCCCTGAGGGTAGCACTGCACAATTCAGAATAATGATGGTGCTGATAACAATAAAAATGGTGATGATGATAAAATAATCATGGTGATGATAAAATAATCATGGCAATGATGAAAATGGTAGTCATTGTAATGGCTTTAATTTCCTGAGTAGTTTCTATGAGTCAGGATTTGCTTTATGTGAACTTTCATACCTGATCTTTATGATAAACCTATGGAATATGTATTACTGTTGCCCCCATTTTATAAATGATGTAACAGAGGCACAGAGAAGTTAAGTCATTTGCATAAGGTCACACAGTTAAATGAGGGAGAAGCAGAATATGCACTCCTACAGATATGTTATGCTCTACTGAATAACTTGCATTTGATGACTCTGAGTCATCAAGAAAATGTTAAATTGTGTTCAGCATTTTTGGTTAAGAAGATGGAGAGAACTGTAGCTTGATTAGAGGGATAAGTGTCAGTTTTCTAGAAGAAAACTTATTCTCTTTTATATAAATGCAAGTGTATGTGAGAGACAACTAAACAAGGCCCAGCGACAAACTTCTTGAGGATAAGGAGGAAATGGGAAATGTGCATTCATTACAGGCTTTAGTCAAATCAGAGGGGTCTGATGAATGACATTTGGGAAGCCTGAGACAGGGTAGATATTACTACAAAGCCATTAGGGGCTGATATTGAGGATTTATTTGAGGATAGTGAAGTCTTTCAAAACTGTCCAAGGCAAAGTTTGTTTGTAAAAGGAAAAACAATCTTGTAAGCATAGATGAATTAGAGTAAAAATCAAAGGTACTTGAACAAAGTACCCTACCTCTGGGTACAGACAATGACACCATTTTTTTCTCCTATGAGTGAGTACTGTCTTAGGTAATTAAAGAAAAAATTAGTCAATGTGCCTTATCAAGTGTCAGTCTCCATAGTGTGGGTGGGTCTGCTTATGACGAGAAAAACCACATAAACAAGTCATGCTATCTCAACCTCAAAAGTAGGGCTGATCTTTGACATAATTGATTTTTATCAGTTTAAAAAAATAATCAGTGATTTATTAGATGAAACTTGGTGCTAGTGAATCAAGAAGCACACGACTGTTAACTCGGATGACAAATGTGTTAAATTGAACAGATCATAAAAAATTAGAAAGATAGCCAACAAAAGCTAAAATTAAGTCAATGGGAAGTGGCTACTTGCAAATATATTAATGACCAAAAATTAACAATGTGTATATGATTGGAAAAAGCCTGGCTTGGAAGAAATGTGGCTGGAGATTACCTGACAGAGGACTGTAAAGAGAAATAAGAATCCCAAACCTAAACCTTAAATACATACATGAATTTATAACAGCCATTATTAAAAGTTAATTTAGTTCTATTTCTGATGGTTTCATTGATGAAGTTAAACCAGAATTGAAAAAAGTCCCCACTCAAATATTCAAATAAATATCAAAATAGTAGCTGAATTAGAACACACAAAAGAACTGTGTTAAAGAACTGTGTTAAATTCCCAAGTAGTCACACTTCCTCAAACATTTTTAAAAAGTTTACTATGCATCTTTTTCATGACCGTAATTTAAATGATTTTTAAAAATGAGTTAGTGCTCCAGAATGGAATATAGAAAACTTAAAGTCAGCTATTCAAGGTAATTGCATGTTCCATTTTTTTTTAACATGTTGTAGGATTAATTTACAACCTTTCTTTCATATTTTACACCTTTTCCTCACTGCTTTGCAATGTACTTTCACTTTATATGCTATGTTGTTGTAGAGACTATTGTTTTTTTAATGTTCTCAGGTTGAATTGTGGTGATTTATGTTCATAAATAGGCCAAAGTCATAAAGGCACGATTTAATACATTTTCTAAATAACATATGACATTATATAGTTATATCTTAAGTAAATTAATGCATAAACAGTGATTCTTGTGTGCTATAGAGTCTTTTGTGTAAAACAATGCAATAAAGATTTATTAAAATCTAAATTTAGTTTGGTTCTAAATGTCTTAAGCCTGGAATTTATTTTGTGGTAAATGGACTTGAGATATTATTTTTGAGAGAAATTTAGACATACTTAATGATATCCCAAATAGTATCCAGAGTTTGAAAACAGGTACTTGAAGTTTGGGAGTTGTTGAAGTCATAAAACAAAATATTTACACACACACTGGTACACAGATCCCACTGTCTCATGCTACTTATTTTATGACAGATGATTTATTTGTACTGGGCGTGTTTATCATGTGCAGCGCTAATAAAAGCTAGATAGAATAGGGAATAATTAGGGGGACAGTTTCTTTTTTTTTTTTTTGGAGGAATTTTTAGGAGGAAGTATGTTGATGGTGCATCAAAAGGTTCCTATTATTTTTGGTAAAGTTAGATCTGAAAGCAACATATATATGTTGGATTTAGAACATACACATTGCACATGTGGATTTAGAAATAATATGGATTATATCCTTATCATAGACAATAATATATTTAGAGTTGTAGTCCTCAATTTCATTCAATCCATGCTTCCCCTTTTTGTCCATGTTCCCTATTTATAATAATATAATTCTTCCTCTGATCCTCCAGATTCTGCTGCACTTCTGCAACCTATCTTGTGAAATACTAATTTAAAATGTGACTCTGAAAACAGTGACTCATTTTTTCTTTTGGGAACCACCTTCCCTTCTTTTAGTTCATGCAGTTTAGTTGAGCTGATTCGAATCTAACCTAGGGAGTTGGGAGTGGCTCATATGGATTTTTTTATTCCTAGTTTCAGTTCAGAGACTGGTACATGAAGAAAGTAGGTGTACAAGATTCAATTCCAGGAAGAACTTTGGCATGAACTAGAATGAAGAAGCTCTTTTCATTTATTTGTTTGTTTTTGTGGGATTGCTTTCTGTTAGGATAATGCAAGGCTGGAAGTGTCAGTACTCACAGTATAGAGAGGTCATGCTTAAATTATAGCTGGTTCAAAGCAAAGCTGAGCCAAGAGAGGCAAATGATGAACTACTGATCATATCATTTGAGCCCCTGGGTCCAACCATGCCTGAAGCTAACATTTACTCTGAAATTTTCAGTCATAGAAAATTGCAAATTAATGCCTCCCCACTTTTTTTCTTTGCTTTAGTGAATTGAGTTGGCTTTCTTTCCATTGCAAGCAAAAACATCCTAATACAGAAATGACTTGTGGGAATATGCACATTCCACTAATTAATTCTTTACTTATCTGTCATATGTATATAAAATGCAATATAATTTTCCTCCAGCTCGTTACCTCTCTTACCACAAACTCCCTAGCACCATGAATACTGATTACATATTCAATAACCATAATATAAATTATACTCGGAGTACAAACAATTACGTTCTTCAGATTGGATATTAACAATCATGTCCTCTTAAACCAGTGTAGTTAACTTATTATCCTGTTTACCTGTAACCTCTTTATCATTGAAGCTGACACTGTTCTTTTGTGCTCACTTTATGTTTCTCCTCTTAATTCATGTTGTAACTGTGGCTTGAATATTCTATTCTATATTCTCTCTCTGTTTCTACAACTGGGTTTATGTTTTTGATGTGTTTTTTGACTTATAGCTCCCTTTCCTTTCTCATAGCTACTATGTCCCTCACTACTAACCCTTAACTCACCCCTTTGTCCCAGCTGCTCCTTTGCTGATCCTCTTCCTCCCTTTTCTTTTTCCCTCCACCAATCTTAAAGCATCTTCAGGACATACATGTATGAAAGGAGTTTTGTGGACTAGATATCTTTGAATTTCCTGGTATCGTGTCTTAGCACACAGTACGCATTCAATAAATGTTACTGAATTAATATAAACTTACCTTATTAATATAGCATTGTAGAGTTCTAAGAAGATTATTGCTGCTTCAAAGCTGCCTGATTTATGTGCAGAAGAAAGCAGATTAGACAAGGAGAGAAGTGAGTTAATAATCTTACCTTCAACATATAGTTAATTTTGATACCTGTTAATTACTCACTGCTGTTTGGAAGGTAGTAGCAGACATGTCTCTCTTTTTAGTGAGGTTAGGTCTCCCAACAAATGCACTAAGAGCTAAACAGTGAGACTCCAAATGGTGGTAAGCAATTGTTTATCTTTCAGTACAAGTTCCTGTATTATTTCATTCATTTTTTAAAGTTTATGAGACTCTGAGGAGATTATTAAGAAAAGGCGGCCATACCTTTACATTGTAATATTGCTGCAATCTGTATTTCAGATACTCTCCCACGCTCATTGACTGGGTTCTGTCCTATGTAGACCTCTAATGGCCCAGCTTCTCATTTCCCTCAGTCACTATTCATTCTGCCTGCACTTGAATCTTGACTCAGGTTAGAATTTTCATCAGTCACCTTTATATAGTCCTAATACCCTAGCTTACCTTGTACCTTAAACCTATAGCCAGATCTGCTGTGTCTGGATCAACCCCTGGCCAATTTATCATTTTTTATGCTCACAGGCTATCAAATAGATGTGTTGATTTGACTTGCTGTGACCTCTAATTTACTTTTTAACTCATTGTGAATACCAAGACTTTTTATTCATGTATCAGTTTCCTAGTAATAGTTTTTATCAGTTTCTATTGCTTCAATCCTTTAATCTCATCTCACCAGCCTCAGTCCTGTCAGATAGTCTTACCCACCGTTTCACGAAAAGGATAAAGGTCACCACTTTAGTCACAACTTGGCCCATCTACTGTCTTTACTACTCACAAGTACCCTTTATTGATATTCATCTTTCTTCCTTGCTTCCTTTTCTGTTTGAGGAAGATGTGCGCTGTCTTCTTTTTAGGGCTAACGACAATCCATTTGCTCCTCGAACACCCTGCTCACTCTTCATCTATAGCATCTTCAGTCTTTCCACCTCCAAACTTTTCCCTATAACTGCAAATGTACAAAGGTCTCACCTCCCTTTCACCATTGCCAAAATTTTGGATTCAGAATTAACAACCATTGTCTCTTCATAATTATGTACTCTAAGCCACTGTTTATTTAGCTTCGCTATCTTGAGTCCACTGAAACCCTTTCCTTAATTCGCTGACAGGGATCCTGTGCTCCCTCCAACTAATTTGCTCACTTTGCTAAAATAGTTCCATGGTTAGAATTCCTTTTCATTATCTAAAATTTCTATGACTGGGAAAAGATACTCTTAGAAGCTACCACAAAGCTTTTGCTAAAATTTCCAAGCATCTGTGATAAATAGAAATATTAACTCACTCCTTCTTGCTTTGAAAGATTTCCTGCCTTTGAAGGGGGAAAGGTGATATTCATTAACTTCTAGATGAGATATAACCAACATATTGGTCTGTGCTATTGAATATCTAAAGTGTGTCAGAACTGAGCTAGGCTTAAGCATTGCCTTAATGAAAAAACAGTCTCTGCTCAAAAGGATCTCACAGCTAGCCTATGCATTAGGGCATTAAGCCTAGGTTCAGCTCATATCTGAAAACTGTTAACTAGTTTGAATATTTTTTTTTTTAAATTAAAATACTCCTACTCATGGAAGCTAAGTAGATGTTTTATTAGTATTCTTAAAATCATGGCAAGCTTAACCAAAATCAGTGACCCTTTTGGCTCAGCATGTGAAATTTATTTTCCATGATGTATTGCCCCTTATCCAATTCTAGAATATGGAAAAATCCACGTTAGTGAGTTTATAATTACTTTATGACTTACTAACTTAATCAAAATCATATCCATTCCTATTTGAAGGTTTTCAATAAAAGAATCATGTATGCTGTAAAGAAAATATGTTAGTTACATATTACTCTATTGCCTGATGAAAATACAAACAAATATAGGATCCTTCAAATGAAGCATGTTTACCCAAATACACAGTTATACTATTTCTATATCTTTAATAGATTATTGTTGGTTTCAGGTGTTATGGTAGGTTAAATATGTAATATTACATCAGGGCATCATATTCCTGGAGAACAGGAACACTCACTCTGTGTGCACCAGGCACTGAACATTTGTTGTAAATGCCAGGGCTTGTATACCTCAGTTTAAAATGTGTATGCACTGTTATTTATGAGTTCTCCATATATTGTATAGTTTACAACCATCACTAAAAGAACTACAGTGAATAGTGAGACAAATCTAATTTTTTCCCCTTGTAATTCAGCTACACTTCTTTGTGAAGAATTATTATTAATTTATCTGATAGCTTCAAATGATTTAAAATGCTATTTTTGATAAAATCGTATTTTATATACAACAAACTAGCTGTCCTAAATTTTCATGCATTCTTTGCATGGGGGTGTGAAAATACCTCTTTTATATATTATATATTTAAGTATATATGTGTATATAATTTGCTTTCTCTTATATTACTCTTTAAAAATTGTCGAGGTTAGTTTTAAATGAACTATGTCTTCCCATAGAAGAGCTTAAAAACCTTCATTATTTTATAACACTCTATTGAAACACTTTCCATAATAACTCAGAAATAAACAAAGCTTGAAGAGTTACATTATGGATCCTAAAGAATCTGAAATATGGCTTCTTCTTATTTCATACTATTTTGAGAGTGATGTGCGCCAACGTACAAGTCACAGAGCTTCTTCATAGTTGGGACTCGTTATGCCCTACCTAGTGAGAATATTTGTGGGGATAATGAAGTCATATCTGCCACAGAAATCTTCCACTATGTTCATTTTAAGATTTTGAAGAGTTTTCATTGTGGTTGGGGTTGGATTTGGAACACATGCAAACTTTTTAGCCTTTATCAAGTGTAAGGTTTCAATACTTAAGCCTCCCTTAGGAGTCTGTGGTCCTTTGGGGTGTAAATTTGATTTCAAAGATAGCTTGGCACAGGAGTGAGGCAAAGTCTTTATGTAGGTGTCTCTGCCTCACTAGAAATCTGATTGCCTGCCTTGCATCCTACATAAATACTTTTTTAAAAGTTTTAACTGACAGTCACTTTCCCTTGAACTCCTTTGGACAACAAGTCCTCTGACCTAAACCCTGATGCCATTTCTTGTATGTTTAGGGATCTAATGAGGCGTTTCTAGTATGTCTGAAAAATTCCTAGAGTATAACATCTTTGAAATTATTATTTCTCCTGACAGGAACATAATGTGAATACATGATTAAAAAGGCTGGTCCAGTCTTTGAAATATCTAAATATATATGGAGGGGGGATAAGAAAATGATTTTCAAGGAAGATTCTGTTTTCTTCCTTGTGCACTTAACCAGTTCATAAAAATAGCTAACACTCACCATTCTGTTCACAGAACATGCCATCCTCTGCCCAGGACCTGCTGAACGTGGAGGGCTAACCGGCTGCTAACCTGCTCTACTTGCCTGGTATGTTTGTACAGTTCTACTACCAGTTGGCTTATATGCTTACCACAGTGTATTCCCAAACCAATTGTGTTGATTATTATTATAATTATGTAATCTACTTGATAATCTATGAATTAATGTAGTGTGAGTGTGAAAAAAGTTGTTTCCATGATAACTAATTAGAATGCTCTGGAAAGGGTTGATAAAGGTGAATTGCTAAAAATACTGTGTCTGCTGTCAAATTAGGTGTGAGCAAGCCAAATATAAACAATTGGAGTGAAAGTTATTAAATGTAGAGTTTTTTGATAGCATTTAAAAATTCTTGCTTGAAAGACACTAAGAAATTATATATTATGATTTATATGTATGGCTAGTGAAAGAAGGAAGATGGGGAATTACAATCAGATCCATACTTTCTTAAGAAAAGACCTTGTCCTACATCAAAAGTATTAGATAATTATTGTGTTTTATTTGTCACATAAAGTGAAATATTTAAGATATTATGTGTATTTTCCTTGATTTCCTACTTTTTCAATTATCTGACCAATCACTGTTCTAGGTAACTAACATAAGACCCTATCTACTGTAAATGCTTTGGTCCAGGTAACTGTGTTTTACTGCTTATTTAACATTGGAATCCCCAGATCCCCACAGTGGGAAGCAGATTTTTCGCTTGATCAAGTTGAATTTCCTTAGTGTAATGGAGCTTCCTTCTGAATGGAGCTTCTGCTACCTTCCCAGCATCTTCCCCCACCTTTTCCCCATACATCTGAAGCTACAGCCACATCTGACTGCTGACTATTTACTAATCATGTCGTAGACTTTTTGCCTCTGATCACACTGTTTGGGATTCCATCAGGCTGTCACCCACCTGATCCATCTGCTTTGTCCACTAGCAAAGTTCTTTTCAAATATTCCAGCTCATATATTCACCTCCTCTGTGTAATCATCCCTGCCGGGAACTCCCTTAGTTTTAGTCCTGTAAAAGAAAGTACTTTGTTTTAGCACTTATCACTCACACTGCAAGATGATTTTTTATGCAGCATTTGTCTCAGCCAGAGTCTAAGCTCCTTAAAGGGGAAAGAAACCATGTATTGATTGTTTCTGTATCCCCAAATCCAAGCAAATACTAGGTATTTGGTAATGTGTGTAGAATGAAGTAACAAAGAGATCGAATTTGTATCAAATTGAACTAACAACTAGAATCTTCAGAGAATAAGGCTTCCCTCAGAAGCTAGTGAACTCCTTGGTCTTTCTACCTTAAATTACCTTTTCTCTTTTTCCTTTTACCATAGAATTTATCGTCTCAACTTCTATACCTCTCATTAATCTTAAACATGCTGTATTTCAATTTCAGCCCCTACAAATTTATGGGAGATTTTTAAGAAAATTGTAAACAACTACTGACAGGGAATTCCAGAAGGAATTAAACTATCAGATGGTGGGTTTGACTGGATTAAATTTAAGGTTCCCTCTTGCCCTGATATTCTGTGAGTTATCTTTCAGCAGGTATTAGTTCCCTCACAAATTATGGTGCCCTTCACATTCCGCCATATGGGCTGTCATCTATTCTACTCGGTAACCATGACTCTCTTATGGAGCCTCTCTTTCATCATCTCATTAGTGATAAACAAGAGCAAGTGGGTTAAGTGCCCACTTACCATTCTACCTACCTCTTAAATCCACAGCCAATGGGATGGACTCTGCAGAATGGGAAGTTGGCTGGGCAGATGGCAGGGCTTGCTTATATATTTGCACATAGTACTCTCTACTGTCTGAGATTAGCAGAATGATAAAACTGTGTGTGTGCGTGTGTTTCCTCCTCTGCAGCCATAATCTAGTTGAAACAGAAAGGGCAGTGTACTTCTCTATGTATAAAGGAAGTAGCAGGGAGAAAGTAGAGACAGATTCAAGTACTGGGTCACATCCTACTGTCAAATGTATTCAGATGGACTGGGGTGAAGACGATCCAATGCATCTATCCCAGTTGTGCCTGAGCACAAAAGTTGGCAGCAACAGATTTGACATAGGGTGAGCAGTTCTCTAGGACTAGGTGGGGATGGGGACAGCAGAATATTAAGAACTCAAGGTGAATGTCAATTTCTGTCACAAGTACTGTCACAAACTCAGAGATTTCCTTACTAGCAAAGAGTAGCAGCTTTTTTTTTATTGGTGTCCCCAGTAGGACTACTGAGATCATGGAAATTACCTAGGTCCCAATATTTATAACAACCAATACTCAATGTCACGATACCCTATAGAGAATTCTGCTAGTTCTGGTCAGTGGGTGATCATTTCATTTCTTTGCTGATTATTTCCTAAGGACATGCCATATAATTATATTATACCGCACGTGGTTTAAAACTCCGAAATCTTGTTTTTTGTGTGATTATATGTGGCTAATAAGTTTATTTCTCTAAAGCTATTTCATTGGGAGAGATTTGGTTTAAGATTTTAGCACAAAAAGTGGTAATTTACCCATATGCCTTTCTGTTATATTTACAGAAACAAAGTTACTAAATTAGTTTATGCAGGGCTCTGAAATTTTACCCTTCGTGGGGCTAGAAAATACACATTTTTTAAAAATTAATTAATTTATTTATTATTTTTGGCTGTGTTGGGTCTTTGTTTCTGTGCGAGGGCTTTCTCTAGTTGCGGCGAGCGGACGCCACTCTTCATCGCGGTGCACAGGCCTCTCACTATCACGCCTCTCCTGTTGCGGAGCACAGGCTCCAGACACGCAGGCTCAGTAGTTGTGGCTCACGGGCCCAGTTGCTCCGCGGCATGTGGGATCTTCCCAGACCAGGGCTCGAACCCGTGTCCCCTGCATTGGCAGGTGGATTCTCAACCACTGCACCACCAGGGAAGCCTGAAAATACACATTTTGAAGTAGCTTCCTGGAAATCTGTATAATGCTGTCATCACAAATTGTGTGTGAGTGTGTATGTGTGTGTGTGTGTGTGTGTGTGTGAGAGAGGTATAAAAAGAAACAAAATGTAGTAGATCAACCATCTATAAAGTGAAACAGGAACACTTTCAAAACTTTATAAAAAACCCAGTTGAGGGTATGTGAGCTAGAAGCACAGTTATATCTTTTAACCCCACAAAATTGCATTTCATTTCAAGTTCTTGTCTAACAAAGATACATATATCAGACACTTAAAACGAAAACTGACGTTAGCACCAGCTGTTGGATGAAGGCATGTAACCATCCTTCTCAAGTTTAGCAATGTCTGTAACCTGCAGTTAGCTGTGAGTGATTCAATGTCCTTGAATTAGAGAGTGAAACACTCTGGTAGATAAAATTAATTGATGGTATTTAGGTATATGATTTAATGCACCAAAAAATGAGTCACATGGAAGACAGAAATTAATACATATTCATAATGAAATTATCCCTTGGCTCATTGATGGCAGGGAGCAAAATAATTCTGGGATTGAGAGGAATTCAAGTTAGAGCTGAGGGAATTTGCCAGTTACACAATTACCTTGTGGCCTGGAAGGGCCAGTGTCTTGCCCTGGGCAATGCTATCACTCTCAAGTATTCCAAGGCCCTAAACAATTCACTCAATTCTCTTCCAAAATTGTATGCATAGATGATAATCCAGGGGAACTGGGGAGCTCCAGATGCCCTATTATTAATATATGGCATACAATATTTCATTCATAAAGTAATGACTTTGGTTCCTTGGACACTGAGCAAGAAACTAAAACAAATGTGACTACACTTTATAATTAGTGACAAATCTCTCCTTGCTTCCTTTTGGTATTCACTGTGATATCATTAATCAGTGCTGAACTCTTGATAATAAATCTTAATGTTCCCAAGAATGCAAAAATGCATTATTCCTCTGTTGTCCAGTATTCTGTATGCAACACTCTTTGTTAAAAACAACTAGAAGGTTCTAGGAAAAACATTTAGTGTAAATTCATATATTCAACTATTTCACTTTTGACACCATGATTACCTTGGGATCTCATTAAGAACTATGAAGATTACTTTGTCATTTGTCTATTGTCCCTGGAAGGAAAATAAAATTCCTTCTTAACAATTTTGAACCTGTAGTCTAGGAATGTTTGCTTTTTCAATCTATGTATTATGAATATACATATTTGCCTGTTATAGTGTCTATTCCAGATGATGGACATAAAAAGGGAGAAAAAAATTATGTCCATTTGATCCACTTCCTAATGGGAACATTATCCATCTGTTCTTAATAAACTGTAATCAGCCCTACTTATTTTTGATTTTTTTTCTAAAAGAAACTGACAAAGACAAAATAAAAGAGACATTTAGAATTTGAGAAAAATAGCTTCCTCATCATGAATCTCTACTAGATCAAATTTGTACCATGTCACAGATCACATCATGAAAGCAATATAAACAGATTAAAATAATACTCGCACAATCTGCAATCAAAACAGGAACAGTTGGCATTTAATGTCTGACACTCATGTTTTCCAAGTGTATTTTTAAAATCTAAGTAATAATAATATCTACTTGCTAAAAAAAGTTAAATGGGTTTATAGAATAAAGTTTAGAATGAGCTTTCTCCTGTACCACATGCCAGATCTTGTTTTTAGAGAAACTACATTCAATTCTTTCAGCTTTTTTATTCCTAATAGTCCCCCCATATTTCTAAATTAAATGGGTTTGTACATGTATGTTCTTTTTCTTTTAATATTGTCCCAACAAGGTTATATCATAATATTTGATTAAACTAATATTCAGTCTTTGTATTAATGATTATATAAATACTGTTAACCGATACGTCAAGTAGCTCACCTTTCTATTAATGTAGATTTTTTTAGTTTTCCTAGAGTTGAAAATTGCCTCACTTTGAAAACCTTCTCTCTAAGTATCACTAATTCCTTACAGACTCTTCCATGGAACTGTGAAACACCTCTGGGTACTCTTTTTCTACATGGTAAAACATACCAGATAATCTTATCAGGTTCTTTTTCTTTCTTTTTTTAACCAGGAGACATCTTACTTGGAGCCCTCCCAGGCTTACTGTATGCACAAGGTGACTTGTGCTACATACCTCCAGGTGTGCGTTTACACAGACTATGATGTAAATGGTAGCCCCTACCTCCACTCCAACCAGGTTGGACAATTCAGTAACCCTCAACCCCCTTGTATACCTTATTACTTGTTCCAGATTTCACTAGTTGTTCTTCAGGCCTGATGCACAACTTGTCCTGGGTCTTCTCTTTACCATTATTGTGAATATTCCCTTTATCTCTGTTGGTTTCCTGTTTCCTGAATTTTAGGCTTTCCTCCTTCTTGGTTATCTGCCTCATTTTAGTGGACATTTTAGGAAAGCACACAAAGAATGTAACGCTTGCATGTTTAACAATATTTTTATTCTACTTTCAGACTTGCTTGATAGTTTGGTTGGTTATAAAATTATAATCTGAAATGTTTTCCTCACACTTTTATGGCATTTCTCCCTGTTGCTGAAAATTGCTATGTCATATTGTATCCTGATCCTTTGTGTATATTCTTTTAATTTTTTCTGTAGAAGCTTTTTATCCCCAGTGTTTTAGAACTTTTTGGTAATGTGCCTTAGTGTGGGTCTTTTTCAATTCATTGTGCTTGGTATTCAGTAGTCCCTTTCAATGTGTTAACTAACCTTCAGTTGTGGGAAATATTATTTCTTTAATAGTATTTCCTATTTTTCTTTAAACTTAGAACACTTGCTAAGTAAATATTTGACTTCTTGCTCTGATTTTCTAGTTTTCTTATCTTTTCTTCCTATTTTCCCACTCTCTTTTCTTGATTTTTTAAAAAATTTCTCTTTCTACAAGGTAGACTCTTTCCAAACTTTCTGTTAAAACTTATATTTCAGCTATTCTAACATTTTCATGTTCTCTTCCTACTCTGTATACCCCATTAAAAAAACTGCACCCTTTTTTTGTTTTGAAGATGAAATAACTTCTTTTATATCTCAGATAATGTTTTTCTCTATTTTGCCAAGTTCCTTTAATCTGCTGCCTCTTTTTCATGTTGAAGGCTTTTTTCAAGTCTCTTTTGGTTCTTGGCAACCATTCAAGTTTAGGAGTGAGGACTAAAAAACTGATGGGGAAATTTATGGTGTGTGTGGAGTAGGTTTTTTTTATACAGAGTGGGTCTAACAGAGATTCAGAAGATTCATTCTGGGGCCCTTCAATGTCTTGTTGGCCTTTTCTCTGATCCTTTTCTCCAGAGATTAATTCACTCTATTGCTAGAGTATCTGACTGCTAGCATAATGAGAGTTTAGGTGGGAGAGAGGGCTGGAAACTCATTGTTCAATGCATAGAATTTAACTTTATTCTCCTCAACCCTGCCTGCCCTGTGTTTTTATCCTCTGTAGTCAATTTCTTTAAAGACTAAAGCTCTCCATCTTTTTCCAAAGGGAGTAGTTGCTTGGTTGTCTGGAGTAGGGTGCCTGGGCCTGAGGAGAAGGTTTGTCTGAGGGGAGGGTTGTTCTGATAGTACTTCTGCTTTTAGCCTACCACTCACCAGATTCTCCACTTGCAGAGGCTTTCCTGAGGCTATCCAGAATTCTTCAGCAAAAGCTAGCTTTATCTCACTCGTGGGATAGCTAGCTATATGCCCCACTGCATATGCTGACATTTTAGTTTTCCCACACATTTAAATATGTTACAACTCATTCACTTCCTTTCCATATCCTAACATTTGTTGACATATATTGCCCACTTTTGTTGCCTCATTTGATTTTCCTTGTGGTTTAAAACTCTTTGTTATCTTGTTATCATCATTTTTGTAAGGAGGTAAACATAAATATATGTAAAATCTGCCATTTTGAACAGGAAATTCTCTAATAGAATGTAATGTATCAAAGAAATTACCCTATTGAAAATATCTATTTGTTTATATACGGAGTATTTTAACTGCCCTAAAAATCCTCTGTGCTCCTTCTATTCATCCCTTCCCATCCAAACTCTTGGCAACTATTGATCTTTTTACTGTCTCCTTTTCTATATCATACAATTGGAATCATATAGATTAGTTTTTTTTCACTTAGTAATATGCATTTGAGGTTCCTCCATGTCTTTCCATGGCTTGATAGCTCATTTCTTTTTAGCACTGAATAATTTTCCATTGTCTGGATGTATGGAGTTTATCTATTCAGTCACCTAATGAAGGACGTCTTAGCTGCTTCTAAGTTTTGGTAATTGTGAATAAAGCTGCTATAAACATCTGTGTACACATTTTGTGTGGACATAAGTTTCCAACTTCTTTGGTGAAATATTAAGGAGTGTGACTGATGGATTATATGGTAAGTGTATGATTAGTTTTGTAAGAAACTGCCAAACTCTCTTCCAAAGTGGCTTTACCATTTTGCATTCTCACCAGCAATGTATGATAATTTCTGTTTCTCCATATCCCCACTAGCATTTGGTGTTGTCAGTGTTCTAATAGGGCACCATGAACCATTGTGTGGAGGGATGCCAGAGAGAACAAGAATGACAGATGTTGACTTTCATGACGACCTAGCTCAGTGATAGACGCATAGTCAAAATTAATTTGATTTAAAGAATGTGAAGAAATTAGATAATCTTTATGCATCTATATTGTGAACTGTGTTAGTGTCCTGTTATTGCTGTAAAAAACTACGAGAAACTTGGTGCTTAAAACAACACAAACCTATTATCTTATAGTTATGAGGTCAGAAATCCTAAAATCAAGGTGTCAGCAGGGTTGCGCTCCTTCTGGAGGCTCTAGGGGAGAATCTGTTTCCTTGTCTTTTTAGCTTATAGAGGTGGCCTGCATTCCTCACTTCTTAGTCTCTTTCTTCATCTTCAAAGCCAGAAGGGTAGTATCTTGAAATTTCTTTCCATCTTAGTGCCCCACACCTTTCTCTTTCTGTCTCTTTTCTCTGATCTTCTGTTGTCATATCCCCTTTTCTGACTTTCTTGTCTCCCTCTTTCCCTGATAAGAACTCTTGTGATTACATTGGTTATATCTGGACAATCCAGAATAATCTCCCTAATTCAAGACCTTAACTTGATCACATTTTGAAAATCCCTGTCATAATGTAAGGTAACATAGTGCCAGTTTTCGGGGATTAGGATATGGATATCATTGGGGGAGGCAATATTCTGCTTGCAACATGGACTGAAAATATTGCACACATATGTAATTTGGATTGAAAGAACATTATTTTAAGTCTGGGGGAGAAGGTCAAAAACAAACAAAAAACAAGGGGTAATAGCTCATAGATGAAATGTATTATTGCTTTTGATGATAAAGTAGTCCCATGTTCATTGTGGTTAATCCAATCAATAGAGAAATGCTATGTATATAGTAGGAAAAAAAATTTAACTTAAAATTTAAGTTAAAATTCCAAGGCCAATTAACAGTCCTCGTCTTTTATTTCCAAACCCTTGTCTTTCAAACACGAATGTCAATCTATGAACACAATAATCAAGTCTGATGCATCCTTCAATCATATTGGTAGACCACATCTCTTGTTTTTTTTTACATCTTTATTGGAGTATAATTGCTCTACAATGGTGTGTTAGTTTCTGCTTTATAACAAATTGAATAAGCTATACATATAAATATATCCACATATCTCCTCCTTCTTGCGTCTCCCTCCCACCCTCCCTATCCCACCCCTCTAGGTGGTCACAGAGCACCGAGCTGAGCTCCCTGTGCTATGCGGCTGCTTCCCACTAGCTATTTATTTTACATTTGGTAGGGTATATATGTCCATACCACTCTCTCACTTCGTCCCAGCTTACCCTTCCCCCTCCCTACGTCCTGAAGTCCATTCTCTACGTCTGCGTCTTTATTCCTGTCCTGCCCCTAGGTTCTTCAGACCCATTTTTTTTAAGATTCCATGTATATGTGTTAGCATACGGTATCTGTTTTTCTCTTTCTGACTTACTTCACTCTGTATGACAGACTCTAGGTCCATCCACCTCACTACTAATAACTCAATTTCGATTATTTTTGTGGCTGAGTAATGTTCCATTGTTTATATGTGCCACATCTTCTTTATCCATTCATCTGTCGATGGACACTTAGGTTGCTTCCATGTCCTGGCTATTGTAAATAGAGCTTCAATGAACATTGTGGTACATGACTCTTTTTGAATTATGGTTTTTCTCAGGGTATATGCCCAGTAGTGGGATTGCTGGGTCATATGGTACTTCTGTTTTTAGTTTTTTAAGGAAACTCCATACTCTTCTCCATAGTGGCTGTATCAATTTACATTCCCACCAACAGTGCAAGAGGGTTCCCTTTTCTCCACACTCTCTCCAGCATTTATTGTTTGTAGATTTTTTGATGACGGCCATTCTCACTGTTGTGAGATGATACCTCATTGCAGGTTTGATTTGCATTTCTCTAATGATTAGTGATGTTGAGCATTCGTTCATGTGTTTGTTGGCGATCTATACATCTTCTTTGGAGAAATGTCTATTTAGGTCTTCTGCCCATTTTTGGATTGGGTTGTTTGTTTTTTTGATATTGAGCTGCATGAGCTGCTTGTAAATTTTGGAGATTAATCCTTTGTCGGTTGCTCCATTTGCAAATATTTTCTCCCATTCTGAGGGTTGTCTTTTCGTCTTGTTTATGGTTTCCTTTGCTATGCAAAAGCTTTTAAGTTTCATGAGGTCCCAATTGATTATTTTTGCTTTTATTTCCATTTCTCGAGGAGGTGGGTCAAAAAGGATCTTGCTGTGATTTATGTCATAGAGTGTTCTGCCTATGTTTTCCTCTAAGAGTTTTATAGTGTCTGGCCTTACATTTAGGTGTTTAATCCATTTGGAGTTTATTTTTGTGTATGGTGTTAGGAAGTGTTCTAATTTCATTCTTTTACATGTAGCTGTCCAGTTTTCCCAGCACCACTTACTGAAGAGGCTGTCTTTTCTCCACTGTATATTCTTGCCTCCTTTATCAAAAATAAGGTGACCATATGTGCGTGGGGTTATCTGTGGGCTTTCTATCCTGTTCCAGTGATCTACATTTCTGTTTTTGTGCCAGTACCATACTGTCTTGGTTACCGTAGCTTTGTAGTATAATCTGAAGTCCGGGAGCCTGATTCCTCCAGCTCCGTTTTTCTTTCTCAAAATTGCTTTGGGTATTTGGGGTCTTTTGTGTCTCCAAACGAATTGTGAAATTTTTTGTTCTAGTTCTGTGAAAAATGCCATTGGTAGTTTGATAGGGATTGCATTGAATCTGTAGATTGCTTTGGGTAGTACAGTCATTTTCACAATGTTGATTCTTCCAGTCCAAGAACATGGTATATCTCTCCATCTGTTTGTATCATCTTTAATTTCTTTCATCAGTGTCTTATAGTTTTCTGCATAGAGGTCTTTTGTCTCCTTAGGTAGGTTTAATCCTAGGTATTTGATTCTTTTTGTTGCAGTGGTAAATGGGAGTGTTTCCTTAATTTCTCTTTCAGATTTTTCATCATTAGTGTATAGGAATGCAAGCGATTTCTGTGCATTAATTTCATATCCTGCTACTTTACCAAATTCATTGATTAGCTGTAGTAGTTTTCTGGTAGCATCTTTAGGATTCTCTATGTATTGTATCATGTCATCTGCAAACATTGACAGTTTTAGTACTTCTTTTCCAATTTGGATTCCTTTTATTTCATTTTCTTCTCTAATTGCTGTGGCTAAAACTTCCAAAACTATGTTGAATAATAGTGGTTAAAGTGGACAACCTTGTCTTGTTCCTGATCTTAGAGGAAATGGTTTCAGTTTTTCACCATTGAGAATGATGTTGGCTGTGGGTTTGCCATATATGGCCTTTATTATGTTGAGGTAACTTCCCTCTATGCCTATTTTCTGAAGGGTTTTTATCATAAATTGTTGTTGAATTTTGTCAAAAGCTTTTTCTGCATCTATTGAGATGATCATATGGATTTTCTCCTTCAATTTGTTAATGTGGTTTATCACATTGATTGATTTGCGTACATTGAAGAATCCCTGCATCCTGAGATAAACCCCACTTGATCATGGTGTATGATCCTTTTTATGTGCTGTTGGAATCTGTTTGCTAGTATTTTGTTGAAGATTTTTGCATCTATCTTCATCAGTGATATTGGCCTGTAGTTTTCTTTTCTGGGACATGTTTGTCTGGGGTTGGTATCAGAGTGATGGTGGCCTCATAGAATGAGTTGGGGTGTGTTCCTCCCTCTGCTATATTTTGGAAGAGTTTGAGAAGGATAGGTGTTAGCTCTTCTCTAAATGTTTGATAGAATTCACCTGGGAAGCCAGCGGGTCCTGGGCTTTTGTTTGTTGGAAGATTTTTAATCACAGTCTCAATTTCAGTGCTTGTGACTGGTCAGTTTATACTTTCTATTTCTTCCTGGTTCACTCTCAGAAGGTTGTGCTTTTCTAAGAATTTATCCATTTCTTCCAGGTTGTCCATTTTATTGGCATATAGATGCTTGTAGTAATCTATTATGGTCCTTTGTATTTCTGCAGTGTCAGTTGTTACTTCTCCTTTTTCATTTCTGATTCTATTGATTTGAGTCTTCTGCCTTTTTTTGTTGATGCATCTGGCTAATGGTTTATCAATTTTGTTTATCTTCTCACAGAACCAGCTTTTAGTTTTATTGATCTTTGCTATTGTTTTCTTCATTTCTTTTTCATTTTTTTCTGATCTGATCTTTATAATTTCTTTCCTTCTGCTAACTTTAGAGGGGTTTTGTTCTTCTTTCTCAAATTGCTTCAGGTTTAAGGTTAGGTCGTTTATTTGAGGTGTTTCTTGTTTCTTGAGGTAGGCTTGTATTGCTCTAAAGTTCCCTCTTAGAACTGCTTTTGATGCATCCCATAAGTTTTTGGGTCCTTGTGTTTTCATTGTCATTTGTTTCTAGGTTTTTTTTGATTTCCTCTTTGGTTTCTTCAAAGATCTCTTGGTTATCAAGTCGTGTATTGTTTAGCCTCCATGTGCTTGTATTTTTTACAGATTTTTTCCTGTAACTGATATCTAGTCTCATAGTGTGGTCAGAAATGATATTTGATACAATTTCAATTTTCTTAAATTTACTGAGGCTTGATTTGTGACCCAAGATACGATCTATCCTGGAGAATGTTCCATGAGCACTTGAGAAGAAAGTTTTTTCTGTTGTTTTGGATGGAATGTCCTATAAATATCAATTAAGGCCGTCTTGTTTAATGTATCATTTAAAGCTTGTGTTTCCTTATTTAGTTTCATTTTGGATGATCTGTCCCTTGGTGAAAGTGGGGTGTTAAAGTCCCCTACTATGATTGTGTTACTGTCGATTTCCCCTTTTATGGCTGTTAGCATTTGCCTTATGTATTGAGGTGCTCCTATGTTGGGTGCATAAATATTTATAATTGTTATATCTTCTTCTTGGATTGATCCCTTGATCATTATGTAGTGTCCTTCCTTGTCTCTTGTAATAGTCTTTATTTTAGTCTATTTTGTCTGATATGAGAATTGCTACTCCAGCTTTCTTTTGATTTCCATTTGCATGGAATATCTTTTTCCATCCCCTCACTTTCAGTCTGTACATGTCCCTAGGTCTGAAGTGGGTCTCTTACAGACAGCATATATACGGTGTTGTTTTTGTATCCATTCAGCCAGTCTGTGTCATTTGGTTGGAGCATTTAATCCATTTACATTTAAGGTAATTATTGATATGTATGTTCCTATTACCATTTTCTTAATTGTTTTGGGTTTGTTGTTGTAGGTCTTTTTCTTCTCTCGTTTTTCCTGCCTAGACAAGTTCCTTTAGCATTTGTTGTAAAGCTGGTTTTGTGGTGCTGAATTCTCTTTGCTTTTGCTTGTTTTTAAAGGTTTTAATTTCTCCGTCAAATCTGAATGAGATTCTTGCTGTGTAGAGTAATCTTGGTTGTAGGTTTTTCCCTTTCATCACTTTAAATATGTCCTGCCACTCCCTCCTGGCTTGCAGAGTTTCTGCTGAAAGATCAGCTGTTAACCTTATTGGGATTCCCTTGTATGTTATTTGTTGTTTTTTCCTTGCTGCTTTTAATATTTTTTCTTTGTATTGAATTTTTGATAGTTTGATTATTAAGTGTCTTGGCATGTTTCTCCTTGGATTTATCCTGTATGGGACTCTCTGCACTTCCTGGACTTGATCAACTATTTCCTTTCCCATATTAGGGAAGTTTTCAACTATAATCTCTTCAAACATTTTCTCAGTTCCTTTCTTTATCTCTTCTTCTTCTGGGACCCCTATAATTCATATGTTGGTGCATTTAATGTTGCCCCAGAGGTCTCTAAGACTGTCCTTAATTCTTTTCATTCTTTTTTCTTTATTCTGCTCTGCAGTAGTTATTTCCACTATTTTATCTTCCAGGTCACTTATCCGTTCTTCTGCCTCAGTTATTCTGCTATTGATTCCTTCTAGAGAATTTTTAATTTCATTTATTGTGTTGTTTATCATTGTTTGTTTGCCCTTTAGTTCTTCTACGTCCTTGTTAAAAGTTCTTGTATTTTCTCCATTCCATTGTCAAGATTTTGGATCATCTTTACTCTCATTACTCTTAATTGTTTTTCAGGTAGACTGCCTATTTACTCTTCATTTGTTTGGTCTGGTGGGTTTTTTACCTTGCTCCTTCATCTGCTGTGTGTTTCTCTGTCTTTACATTTTGCTTAACTTACTGTTTCTGGGGTCTCCTTTTCGCAGGCTGCAGGTTCGTAGTTCCCGTTGCTTTTGGTGTCTGCCCCCAGTGGGTAAGGTTGGTTCAGTGGGTTGTGTAAGCTTCCTGGTGCAGGGGACTAGTGCCTGTGTTCTGGTGGATAAGTATGGATCTTGTCTTTCTGGTGGGCAGGACCATGTCCGGTGGTGTGTTTTGTTTTGTCTGTGACCTTGTTATGATTTTAGGCAGCTTCTCTGCTAATGGGTGGGGTTGTGTTCCTGTCTTTCTAGTTGTTTGGCATAGGGTGTCCAGCACTGTGGCTTGCTGGTCGTTGAGTGGAGCTGGGTCTTAGCATTGAGATGGAGATTTCTGGGAGAGCTCTTGCCGTTTGATATTACGTGGAGGCGGGAGGTCTCTCGTGGACCAATGTCCTGAACTCAGCTCTCCCACCTCAGAGGCACAGGCCTGACACCCGGCCAGAGCACCAAGACCTTGTCAGCCACATGTCTGAATCTGTCACCGAGTTCCTTTTACCCCCTTCTGCGTGATGACACCAAGTGGAAATGGTATGCATTTGGGAGGCAAGAGGCTGATAAGCAGGAAGCACAACTGAGCCTGAGATTTGTTCAGCCTCTCTCCGCAGCAGGCTCAGGCGCTCCCTACAGAAGTGGCGATGGCAGTGGCAGCAGTATTTCCGGGTGGTCCCAGTGTGCCCGATACCCCGTCGGCCAGATGCTCGTTGCAGGCTGCGGGACAGGCTGGGGTGCGCGGTGGCAGCGCCTGCATCCCCAGCTCCCTCCTTGGACGCCCCCACTTGCCCAGCCCTGCCCCGCACTCACAGTCGAACACCGCCTCCAGGCGCTCGGCTGGGAGTGGGAGCTTTTCATGTCACCACCC
Source organism: Balaenoptera physalus (assembly GCF_965194825.1). Classification (NCBI taxonomy): domain Eukaryota; kingdom Metazoa; phylum Chordata; class Mammalia; order Artiodactyla; family Balaenopteridae; genus Balaenoptera; species Balaenoptera physalus. Next base: position 93,508,695 of record NC_138890.1, on the reverse strand, counting down.
AGACTTGGGAACCAAAAGGGCCACATATCTTTTTGATGGAGATGTGGGTAGGGAAAGATTGGCTTCAAGTTAAGTTCTATATGTATGTTATTCTAAATGATTGATTATTTCCTATTTTATTTATTCATTTTGAATATGCAGTGTTAATTTTAATCCCTTTACTTCTTATCTTAATTGAGGGACAGACTATTGTCTAGATCATCACTTGACTGATTCTTAATCACTTCTAACATGAGCCTTGTTAGTATTCATGTCATTTTATTATTCTGTTATAAACTTTAGATTTTGTTCTACAGAAAAATCCTTTTGGAATTGGAATTGAAATTGCATTGAATATAATGAGTGATTTGAAGGAAATTTTATTCTTTAAACTTCTGTATATCTAGTATAAATGTAAAGTCTTCCTCTGGCTGAAGAATTATGAGTTTTCAAGATTTAATAATACAGAAGACAGTCAAGCAAATAAAAAAATGAGCCAACACAACCAGAGTGTGTTCCTTGAAAGACTAGTAAAATAGCTGCAATTTTGGCAAGACAAAGAAAAAATTTTATATACGTTTTAAATAAAACATAGATATAAGTAAAGATGGCATGTTTAAAAAGAAATACAACAAAGCTTTGTATATCAAAAATTGACATGAAATGTAAGGTTTCCTAGATATAACTGTATAATCAATGGCTCCAGTTTATACTAAATTAGTAGTAAGAATCAACCATCTGGAAAGGATACCAGGCCCAAACAGTTTTACAGATAATTTTAATCAGAAACTTGAAGAACAATAAATCTTATTTTAGAAAAATTATTCCTGCAGTTGACCATGTGCTTTTATGCAGGATTTAATACCAGGAATGCAAGAATAATTAAATATATCAATGTTATTTCCTACACAGAGTAAGATATAACAAACAAATGGACACTTCAATCAGTGTAGGAAATCATTTGATAAAATTCAACGTTTGTTCATAATAAAAATTTAACAGATTAGGGATAGAAGGGAACATTCTTAATCTGATAAAGGCATGCATTAAAGACATATAAAATACAACAAATTAGTGAATAAAACAAAAAAGAAGCAGACTCACAGATAGAGAGAAACAAACTAGTGGTTCCCAGTGGGGAGAGGGGCAAGAAGGGGGTGGGGGGGAAAGGGGTGTTAATATGGGATTGTATGAAATCTTGCATGTGAAACTTTTGAAAATTGTAGAGATTTGTATAGAATTTAAAGAATCTCAATTAAAAAAAACATTTAAAATAATAACTAATGGTGAGTAGTACAGTGTTACTTGGGGACCTGAAAGCAGCCCTTTTATTTCTTCCTAGTTTTGAAAACAAACGATAAGTTGGCACAAGAAGCCAAAAGATAGAAATAAAATATAGTAGCTTTATTACTGACAAAGATTCTTAGAGGACATGATTTGTATGTGCAGCCACATTGGCTTTCTAATTTTTTCCTCCTGTATTGAACTTGCTGCCTAATTGGGGGCCTTCCTCTCCCTGTCTCAATGGAAGTACTACATAGATGACCATCGAACCCAGTATTGCAAAAAGAAAGTGGTTTTGAGGAAGAGTGGCCCAAAAGGGGGTGATTAGAGCATGCTCAGTTCCTTCTAAACTTATCAGTTTGATAAAGTAGTGACAGTAGTCACATAGTGTTGTAAACTTGAAGTCTCTGGAAATGTGAGGAGTGAGAGATAAAGTTATCTCTTAGTACTTTTTACTGAAGCCAGGAATAAGACTGTTATTCCCACGTTACACCCACTATTCAGTATTGTATTGGAGAACCTGGACAGTGCACTAAGTCATCAAAAATAAATGAAGTTTAGTTTAAGGAACTGAAAAAAGTGACAAAGGTCATTTCTTATTTTCAGATAATATAATTATCTAAATGCCAAATCAAGAAAAGTATGTAAAGTGTCAGAAGCTTTAAGAGAGTTCCACAAAGTTGCTGGGTATATTACTGACATTTGAAAAAAGTGGAAGAAACTTATAAAAAGGCATAAAAGAAAACTTGAAAAATGGAGAAATTTATTATGTTTATTGATGAGACTGTGAATTTTATGAAGGTGACATTTTTCCTTCAAATCACTCTATACTTTCAATGCAGTTCCAATTACAATCCCCAAATAATTGTTTTTTGGTAGAAATTTACCAACTGATTTTAAAATTCATGTGGAAGGGTAATGGTCCAATAATAGTTCAGTAAGAAAATGTAATAATATGAAAATTGGTTGATTTAACAGACTAGGAACTCAGAAGCAAATTCATTCTTAAATGGAAACTTGATGTACTTGATGTGTAGTAGAGGAGGAAAGGCAGATTATCCAATAAATATTGTTAATACAATTGCCTTTCATGTGAAAAAGAAACATTACTACCCTATACAAAAATAAATAATGTAAGTTATAGAACTAATGTAAAACATAAAATTTAAAGCAATTAGATTATGGGAGGATCTTTTTATACTCTTTTGTAGGAAAATATTTCTTAAATAAAACATTAAAAACATCAAACATGGGACTTCCCTCATGGTCCAGTGAGTAAGACTCCACGCTCCTAATGCAGGGAGCCTGGGTTCGATCCCTGGTTGGGGAACTAGATCCCACACGCATGCTGCAACTAAGAGTCCACATGCTGCAACTAAGAAGAAGCCCTCATGCCACAACAAAGGTCCTTTGTGCTGCAACTAAGACCCGGCGCAGCCAAAAATAAATAAATAATTGATTAATTAATTTAAAAAACAAACATAAGGGGAAATTTTGCTAAGTATATCTATTTCAAAATGTTGATATTCAGAGAATTTTTTTTAACATTTGACAAAAGATTGCAACCAAAATTTTATGGATTTTAGTGGGTCCTTGAATCCCTTGAAAATTGCAAAAGTGCAACATTGTGTTTACAGATATCATATAGAGTTTTATCAGTCTGAAAAATGGGTGCATGGCCCCCCAAATTAATTGTAATCTGTGCTAAAATATGTACACACATACTCAGGAGAGCAAGAGATGGGGCTTTAATCTATCTGCTCCCCCAATTCTAATATTTTTGGCACTTGTCTTGGCTCTTCCTCTGGCCCTTGGCTTTCAGACTCAATACATTTATCTCATTCTCCGTCTTATGCAGAATTTGATTTTTTTTTTAAAAGGTGTATCTATGAATGATAGTCTAGGAAATACATCCATTTCCCTCAGTTTTGCACGAGGGTTATGGTAAGGTCATACCCTCTGAGAATTCTAAATTAAGAGCAGCTATATGTGATAGCTTGTGTACCATACCTAGATCTAGGGAAGCATCCTTGGAAAGAAGAAATAGTTGGAGAGAGTTTTATTCCTCTCCTGTGTTGTCAGATTTAGCAAATAAAAATACGGAAAGGTTAAAGATGCTACCACGAAACTACTAGAGCTCATCAGTGAATTTGGTAAAGTCACAGGATACAAAATTAATACACAGAAATCTCTTGCATTTCTATACAGTAACAATGAAATATCAGAAAGAGATATTAAGGAAACAATCCCATTTACTATCGCAGCAAAAAGAATAAAATACCTAGGAATAAACCTACCTAAGGAGGCAAAAGACCTGTACTCCAAAAACTGTAAGACACTGATGAAAGAAATTGAAGATGACACAAACAGATGGAAAGATATACCATGTTCGTGGATTGGAAGAATCAATATTGTCAAAATGACTATACTACCCAAGGCAACCTACAGGTTCTACACAATCCCTATCAAATTACCAATGGCATTTTTCACAGAACTAGAACAAAAAAATTAAAATTTGTATGGAAACACAAAAGATCCTAAGTAGCCAAAGCAATCTTGAGAAAGAAAAATGGAGGTAGAGGAAACACACTCCCTGACTTCAGACTATATTTCAAAGCTACAGTCATCAAAACAGTATGGTACCGGCTCGAAAACAGAAATATAGATCAATGGAACAGGATAGAAAGCCCAGAAATAGAGCCACACAGTTATGGTCAATTAATCTATGACAAAGGAGGTAAGAACATACAATGGAGAAAAGACAGTCTCTTCAGTAAGTGGTGCTGGGAGAAACTGGACAGCTACATGTAAATGAATGAAATTAGAACATTCTCTAACACCACACACAAAAATAAACTCAAAATGGATAAAGACTTAAATGTAAGACTGGGTACGATAAAACTGCTAGAGGAAAACATAGGTAGAACGTTCGACATAAATCTCAGCAGTATCTTTTTGGATCCATCTCCTAGAGTAATGGATATAAAAGCAAAAAAACAGAAAAACAACAACAACAAAACCAAATGAGACCTGATTAAACTTAAAATTTTGCACAGCAAAGGAAATCTCAAACAAAATGAAAAGTCAACCTACAGAATGGGAGAAAATATTTGCAAATGATGTGACTGACAAGGGATTAATCTCCAAAATATATAAACAGCTCAAACAGCTCAATATAAAAAAAAAAAACTACTCAAAAAATGGGCAGAAGATCTAAATAGACATTTCTCCAAAGAAGACATACAGATGGCCAAGAAGCACAAGAAAAGATGCTCAACACTGCTAATATTAGAGAAATGCAAATCAAAACTACAATGAGTTATCACCTCACACTGGTCAGAATGGCCATCATCAAAAAGTCTGCAAATAATAAATACTGAAGAGGGTGTGGAGAAAAAGGAACCTTCCCGCACTCTTGGTGGGAAGGTAAGTTGGTACAGCCACTATGGAGAACAGAATGGAGGTTTCTTTTTTTTTTTTTTTTTTTTTTCACATTCACATAACTTTTATTACAGTATAGTTATAACTGTTCCATTTTATCATTGTTGTTGTTAATCCCTTACTGTGCCTAATTCATAAATTAAACTTTTTCACAGGTATGTATGTGTATGAAAAAACAGAGTCTATATAGGATTTGGCACTATCCAAGGTTTCAGGCGTCTACAGGGGTCTGGGAACACACGCCCCACGGATAAGGGGGGACTACTGTATATCTCACATGAATGAAAGTTCCAAGTCAAATTTAGACATTCAAATAAACACTTCCTACAGTGTCCGCTTTGGGGAGCTATACACTTAATCTAATTATTCCTGTTATAAGTAGTTCAAACTGTTCCAGAAATCATCTTCTGCAGCTATCTTCAATAGAAATCCAGGAACCAAACACAAAAAATCTATTTCATTCTTATACTTCGGTTCGACCCCAAATTCCAACCGCATAATGACTAGGCTTTCAAAACTCTTAAATATATATCAATTCTGATGACTCAGAACAGAATGCCAACTGCTGCACAGATAAGGAAGATCAATATAATAAATATTTGGCTTACTGTGACTTCTGAGTAAGACTTAAACTCAAGATATTTTAATTGTGCTCCTAAGAGTATTTCCTGTTCTGAACTTTATAGAAAGTATCTTCATCATCAACTACCTTTCTACTGAAGACTACACACGTGGCAATGACTTAAGACCACGTCACAATTCTTTGGTTCCACAAGGAGGGATGGGGCTTTGGGGGTTCTCAGAATGGAAGCAAAATGGCTATATCACTGTATGAAAGAGACAAGGAGGGAATGTAGATTTATACTGGCTGAATGGAAATATTTAAACAGAGGTACTACTCTTTTTAATTCCTACATGGTTCACATATTACCAAATACTTCCATTCTTCATGCTTTTTTTGGTAAATGTTACTTTTCAGTTTCCTAAACTGAAATTGGGGCGTTTCTGGCAATTCTTAGATCTTGGAAGGGCCAAGTACATTGTGAAAGCAATAAAGAACTATAAAGCTGGAGAGCACATCAAAGGTTCCCTGAACCTATCTCTACTTTCTAATGAATATTTTATACCACGTGTGTTACAACAAGGTTATCACCAAGGAAACATCACTACATTTCAGACAAGCACTTCTCAGGAAGAATTCATCTCTCTGTGAACTTCTAGAGCACCTTAAAGGCACCTATGGCACGTCTCACATACTGCAGCCACAGATTGTGATTATGCCTGTATGTGCTTTCTTTTTTTTTTTTTTTTTTTTTTTTCACACACACACACTGTATTTTATTTTTACAAGAGATAAAAAACTAAAAATATGATCCTGCTACCATATGATCCTGCAATCCTAATCCTGGGCATATATCTGGAGAAAACCGTAATTCAAAAAGATACATGCACCCCAGTATTCATACATGCACCCCAGTATTCATAGCAGCACTGTTTACAATAGCCAAGACATGGAAGCAACCTTAAATGTTCATCAACAGATGAATGGATAAAGAAGATGTGGTATATTTGTACAGTAGAATATTATTCAGCCATAAAAAAGAATGAAATAATGTCATTTGTGGCAACATGGATGGATCTAGAGATTATCCTCTAAGTGAAGTGAGCAAGACAGAGAATGACAAAAATGATATCACTTATATGTGGAATCTATTAAAAATGATACAAATGAATTTATATACAAAACAGAAACAGATCCACAGACGTAGAAAACAAACTTGTGATTACCAAAGGGAAAGGGTGGGGAAGGAATAAATTGGGATTTGGGGATTAACATATACACACTATATAAAATATATATCCAACAATGACCTACTGTATAGCACAGGGAACTATACTCAGTATTTTGTAATAACCTATAATGGAAAAGAATCTGAAAAAAAATAGATATATATGTATGTATAACTGAATTACTTTGCTGTACACCTGAAACTAATACAACATTGTTAATCAACTATACTTCAATAAAAATAAATTAATTAATTTAAAAAATACAGAAAGCTCAGCTAAATTCAAATTTCTTATGACAGTCAAAAACAATAAATACTTTTCATTATATTTTGAACATATGTATACTAAAAGTTTTTGATTTATCTGAAATTCAAATTTAACTGGTATGATATGTTGTATTTAGCAGCCCTACTCTTCTCTGGTGTGAAGGTTCTCACCATTGTCCACACCTGAGTAACTTGGGTAAGACCAAAGTATCCATTATATGAAACATAAATAGGGATTTTTGCTCTCTGACCCAACAATGCCTCAACCCTGGACTCCTAAATTAAATTTACTGCAGAAGACCAAAACCATTCATCATGTATTAAGTTTACCTAACCAGATGATTTAAAAGAAAAAGGCATGATTTAGTTCACCAAAATTACCAAAACTATTCAAATCATTTAAAACTATAATTTGAGTCAAGTTTCTAAAATACTAGCAGGGGTCATAAATTCACATTCTCTTTGAGAATATCTCTTCTCTCACCCTTACCCCTCACATCCCCACACGTACAGGCTATTATTACCTACAAGTCTGTTGTTAGACTTTCCAGTTTTATATTCCAAATATTTTTTAAGTCTGCTTTATGCAGGGAATCAGGGAACTAATACATGAAACCAAAGCTTACAAAAATCTAGTCAAAATTAAAGAAGTTAACCATACAATACATTTCAAGTATAAGAAGTTTAAGGTTCCTTCCAAATCTATTATCTGTGATCCATGGCATCTTAGACCATTGAATCAAATTGTACTTCATAAGTGATTAGATTATTTGGCAGTCCTGGTGTTCTACAGCATGATTTTATATTCTCAAACTATCTATGAAGGTAAAGTTATGAATAATGAATAATTTAGATCTTTGAACTTAATTACTGTAGGAGTCCAGGGTGAGGGTGTTTTCTGGGTTAATGAGAAGTATGAATAGTATAGTGGCTTGAGGTGAATTCTAGGAATTGTCATTTTGCAGTTCAAAGATAAGTTTAAAGATAGTTGTTGTGGTAGACAGAATAATGGCTCCCCAGTGATGCCTATGTCCTAATACATGGAACCTATGAATATATATTATGCTACATGGCAAGCGGGGATTAAGAATACAGATGGAATTAAGGTTGATCATCAGTTAACCTTAGAGATTACCTTGGATTATCCAGTGGATCCAGTGTAATCACAGAAGTCCTTTAGATATAAGAAGGAAGCAGAAGAGGAGTCAGAGTCAGATTTAAAGATGCTATGCTTCTGCTAGGCTGTAGTCAAGGAATGAAGGCAGCCTATAAAAGCTAGAAAACGAAAAGAGATGGTTCTCCCCTAGAGCCTCCTGAAGGAATGCAGCCCTGTCAGTATCTTGATTTTAGCCCAGTGAGACCCTTTTTGGACTTCTAACGCTCAGAACTTAAAGATAATAAATGTGTGTTGTTTTAAACCACTATGTTTCTGTAAATTTCTATAGCAATAATAGGATACCAATGCAGACATATAATTCATGTAACACAAAAGATTTTCAATTCTTAGGCTAAAGTTTCTCTCTTCTAAGATAGTGTGTTGGCTTGGTATTTTACCTTTTAGCCACCATTTTGTTGGGGCTTACTACATGTGAGTGCTAGTAAGTGCTTTACGTATTTCACTCTATTTCTTCCCCAACCAATTTGATCAGTTATTACTATACTCTCTTCATGGATAAAGAGACTGAGCCTCAGAGAAATGAATCAATTTGCCTATCTTTGAAAAGTGAAATAGATCTACCTGAATTTAAAAGTTCTTAAGTATCATATTATACTTTATTTTCATTAGTGCAAATAGCTGACATGTGATATGCACATAGTTAAAACAAGTAAGTATGCTTTTTAGGGGGGAGGGATAAACTGTTCTCAAGGGTAGGCAGGTTAAAGAAGATAAAGGGAGAACTCTGGGTTAAGAAAAGTTTGCTTGTATCATTTATAACATTATAACCTGGGTAGGTGTTTTAAAAGAGGTATTTTACATGTTTTCTGGTATGCTAGAGCTAAAAGAGAGATATTTTACATAGGTTCAAAGTTGTGACTTTTCTTGCTTCATGCTAATGTTGGCATTTTGTTATACATTTAAAAGGAAAATTTGATGTTAATTCAAGTTGTGACCTTAACTTATGTTGATTGTACTTTTCATCCTGTTAAAAATATGAGTCACGAACATGACCCTGGATGAAATATTGCTAGAACAGAAATTGATGAATGCTTTAAGTAGTTCATAGGAGTAGCCATCATATTGTCCCAAATGAAATAAAACTTACATTTGCCCAACCTTAACTATATTACCAGGGCTTTCTAATGGAACAAAAAATGTGGTAGAATCTGCTCTACTAGTTAATTCTAAAAGTCTCTGATACTGTTTTTTTACTTTGTGTTATTCCATTCAAGTTTATTTTAAAACAATCAGAAACCATGAATAGAATGTCTTCTATTTTATTCTTTGCCTGATCTCCTATTTGAGTATAATCCCCTTGAGTACTGGGGACATGTCTCATCAACTCTTTATTTCCAGACAGAGAACATAGTGGACCCACAATTTATGACAAATAAGTGTATGCAGTGTTGACCCAAACCGAATAGACGACCAGATTATTTCTCCAGCAAAGATGCATTTATTCAGGATCAGTGGAAAATTGCAATTCAAGGTCTGCAACCATGGCAAAGGAAGGAGAATACTTTAATAAAGGGGAAGAGGAAGTTGGGAGGGCTTCTTGTGGGCTCTGCTATTGTTGCAGAGCATGAGAGCTCTCCTTCTGGTCTCCTGACTCCATTTAATTACGGTTTCTGTCAATTTTTTTATGGCAGTGATCAGGTAAAGTTTGAGTTACTTATAACTGGTACTTTAGAAAGTATTTAGATTCTGGGGAAAAAAGAGAATTGATTGAAAACTAAAAAAGGCAGTCAACTTGCCCTGATAGACATCTATTTGTCCTCTTTCTTTTCTTTTAATTGAATATTGTGATATTTTCTTTCTTTCTTGTATTAAAAGTGATGTTTTGCATTTGATAGGTGATGTCTCTATCTTTAGATAGAGTAGATCTATCTTGCTATAGAGTAGATTTCAAGAATCTTTGTTTTCCAGTTGTGAAGCCCAAAATGTCTCTTTCCTTTCAATAACAGAGAATCTGACCCAATCTGGCTTGAAGCAAACTGACTCACCTTACTGAAAAGTCCTAGTGTACAGCTGAATTCATAGTCTGAAACCATTATCAGAATTCGAGTTTCTCCCATCTTTTAGTTCTGCTTCCTACTGTGTTGGTGTTTATTCCTCCAAGAACATCAAATTGATAACATCACAAAATCAGTTTCGGGAGAAAGAGCCTGCTTTCTAGGTTTGAGATCTGTTGCCATAACTGGTTTAATGTGGATCTTGCGCCCTCCCCAAACCAATCCTGTTGTTGAACAGTGGAAAATCTTAAGTATACGTTGTGCATTTCATTTGTGGGTATAGATTCAGCCTCACTAGATCCAAATAGAGTAAGAAAGGGGACATCATTATCACAAGAAGTAGGGATAGATACTAGGCTACAAAGCCAACAAATAATACTAGGTCTTATTTTTCTTGAACTTGCTTTACAACCAAAGTGTGAGGAAGATGGTCACACTTTATTATTTTGGCAAATGGCACCGAGCACTCTCTTTGCATGGTTAGGGTAAGTTGAGTTTAGTGTTTCCTTAGAGGATTATTGAAGTGACTTGACCTTTGTAAAAATAAAAGTAACACTACTGACATCAGCTCAAATGAAACTAGTTCTCTATAATCAAGTGAGAAGTTGCTGAACAGTGCCCATTCCAAAAGCAGATTACATTGAAAGATGACACACAGAAGAATTAAAGTAGCTGTTAATTTCAGATTCTTTCTTGTTTTAGTTACAAGAAAGAATTTAATTGACTTCAGTTTAGGTAGATGGCAGAAGAGAACATCTGCTTTCTTGTTCTACAGGGAATTAAAATCAAAGGTTTGAGCCATTAAAATAGAAGGGTTGGGAATCCTGACTGAACTTTATAGCAGATGAACAAGTGCAAGACTATTACTTTTCCAAAGCTACATAGATGACTTGCTTGAGTTTTTTTAGACTGGTTTAATGGCAGAGTGGGTTTGTTAGTAAAACCCTAAACATGTTCAGCTTTATGTATAAATGCTGTGTCATTTAAAATTATGAGTAAACTTCTTAGAGAGAAAAAGATATGAGGAAACCAAGTTTAGTAACTTAGATAACCAAGTATATTTACTCACTGAAGTGAACTTTTAATCAATTTTTTAAAAAATACAGTGAGATTGGAATCCAAGGAAATGAATCTCGTTTACCACTCATCCTACTAATTGAAGTCAAATGAGTAAGACTCATGCACTGCTTTTGGTGCTCTGGTGTGTATAGTTCTCTAGTTTGATTTTTTATCCAGAGAACTCATTGATGTGGCAATATGATGTGCTGAGAGTTCAGCTAGCTAAGAGAAAAATGATACACAATGTGTAAGACACTCCTCTGAAATCCAGTTCAATGAAAGATAGTGTTTAAGGCTTCCTGAATGAATTACAGCTGGGTAAGATACTGCTATAAAAGCAGCAAAACCACTAGTATAGACAGCAGAGATGCTAGGTTGGAATGCTTTTATATGCCAATTTAATGTTTGTGATTATGCTGCACAGATTCAGTATTTCATAAACCCATTTCTATGGCAACAGGGAAATGTTGAAAGCCCATAGCATATAACTAAGACTTTTGAAAATTCTGACTAGTCTAAAGAATATGTTATCTTCTTTTAATGCACAAATTTTTAGAAATTGAAAATTACTGAATAACACGTGAAGCAGATCTGACATCTTATAGTTAAGCCTGCTGAAAGCCTTATTTGATAGTTTGTTAAATGCAGCTGGTATATTTAAAAGTATTACTAGAGGGGGAAAGAAAGAGATGAGTCTGTAAAATGTTTTAGTCCAAATAAGCCTTTAACACTTTGGTGTTGGTAAAGAAATGCAGCCAATCTTCTTGCTGGAATTTACTTGTAGGATTCCCATATAGTTTTTGAATGGGATATTGTGAAACATAGCACAGAGATTTCAATAACAAATAAACAAACAGAAGATAACCCATGGACACTTTTAATAATGTGATAGCCTTGTAAATGCTTTCTTCAGAAATTAACTTTGGGGACTTTGACATTTATTTTCTTATAACAAGGGTGAATTGATTATTGAATGGTTGTAAGCACACAATGCATATTGATCTGTTCATGCATAGCCACTTTCTCCCAACAGGCACCTTGCTGCCTGCAACATATTTTTAAATAAGATTACTACTCATTAAACTACAAGGACCTGAAGCAGTGGTCAACAAAAATGAAATTGCCTGGGTTCATCATGGTTTGGAGCATTGCCATGGACTCTCAGTGGCTCGCTTTTCCTGGTGGAACTCGACCTGAAGAATATACTTGGATGACTTCTTCAATGTCTAGAATTTAGCCAACCAAAACCCCCAATTTTGTGCCTATGACTGAAACTTAAATATGTCCAAAGTTTTATGTTATGATGACAAATAGTTTAAGGAATCTTTATTAAACACTGTATATTAATCAGACTGTGGATATTTTGTGTAGCAATCTATGGACTACTGATGCAAGAGATTAGAGTTCAATTTAAGGGAAATTTTTTCCTTTTGTTTTTTGCTTTTTTTTTTTTTAATCATAGAGAAAGTATATAGACAGTTACCTTAAAAGGATGTTAATGGAGAGGGTGGGAGGGAGACGCAAGAGGAAGGGGATATGGAGATATATATATACGTATAGCTGATTCACTTTATTATATAGCAGCAACTAACACAACAATGTAAAGCAATTATACCTCAGTAAAGATGTTAAAAGAAAAAGGACATTAATGGAAGTTCTAGATTAGATGATCATAGGAGGGTAGGAAGAGGTATGATGTGGACATATTAACATTTTCCCAAAAGTTACATATTATAAGTCATTCTTGACCATTGGAAAGAAAGATTACAAGTGCCTTGTTGTTCTCTTCCTGTCTGTATATTATTATTCCATGATTTAACCTATATTTATACTTTATAATCTATCTCATAATTTCCACCTTAATTTATCTGATGATACGTGAGCACTTGGTATATGTATCAGATCTTTCTCTGAGAAATCTAGGGCCCAGGTTATGATAAAATTTGGGGGATCCAAGGCTTTCATTCAGCTGTCTTATAACTCCATATCTACCAGGCCTCTCCATTATACAATTTTAGGCATTGAGGGTTTGTTATTGGTAGAAAGATCATGTAATCTCCATTTCCTCTGAGAAATAGGGGCCAAGTCACCAAAGCTCCTGTGATAAAGGGTCAGGACCATAAGGTCAATCACAAGCCCTGAATTCGCTTTCCTTTTAGGCATCATGTAATATAGCTACTGTTTACACTTCCAGTACCACATTTAGTTCTAGGTCTTCTTCAGCAACTTCTTCACAATTTAGTTAATCCCTTGGCACTCTGGGTTTGGATGGCTACCAGCTTAGAGTTCCTTGATGCCACGCTAGTGACCTTACTATCCAGGCATGGTCTTAGTGTTTACATCTTGCCTCTGTATCCATACTATTTCTTTACACTCAGAATGAGCCTCACTTTCCTCTGGGGTGTCCACAATACTACCACGATGATCATCCTATATAGATTGGCAACCTCTCTGTCCACTGCCTCCAGCATTCCCTAGTGTGTTACAATGCTTTGATTTCCTCCATAGCACTTCTCACCTGACATACTATATATCTAACTGTATATTTGTTTATGTTGGTTTCCTTCCACCTGAGCTCCTTTAGAGAAGAGATTTTGTTTACTGCAGTTTCTTTTGTGCTTAGAACATGACCTGATATGAGTGCTAAATAAATACTAGTTGAGTGACTGACTAAATGCATAAAGGGCAGAGCTTTGAGGGTTACGAGCCTCATCACAGTCTCATCTCTGCTCTTAGGAATATTCATTGACAGTGAGTTTTCCCTCAACTGTGATTCATAGGTCTTTGAGGCAGATATAAAAATGGGAGACCAAACTGCATTCTTGAGATTTATAAAAATTTTATCTTATAATTATTTTAGCTGAACAGTTTCATGTTTGTACCCATTCTCCCATTCTGATAATTTAGCTCTGTATAAATAGATACTGTCTGTCTTCCAAAGAAACAAGAAAAAGTGGAAGATGAAAACTTGTTTCTAAGGAGAAAGATGTTGTCCTTTTGGAGAGTAATGTTATGTAACATAAGTGAGTAGGAGTAATAGCTTTGCCTTATTCCTGGTGCTGAACTAAGCTATTCACTTCTCTTGCCCAACAGTGCAAATATTGTTTAAGCACAACATATCAATGGCTTAAGTCCTTGATAATGTAATATTTGGAAAACTTAGCAGTTTTTTCACCATAAGTCCCAGTAGAAACTAACTCCTGTTGGTGGGCCCCGTGCAGTCTTTCTGTTGGAAATAAATAACATGATCACTTATCAGAAAGAACTATCACCACGAAAGGGAGATCATTGCTCAATCAGGGTGAATTTAAGGATGGGAATTTAAAATGCAACAAATAACGTCAGCTGTTTAGGAATAATTGGTCAAATGGAACATTCAGCCTCACTTGAACGATTTTAGATTATGAGACATGATTTCATCTCAAAAGTTAAATATTGCAAACCCCTGTGAATTTTAAAGTCTAGTAAATAAACCAAAAAAAAAGAAAAAAAAAAAAAGGAAAACTAAGCTGGTTAGAATATAAAAAGATGTTAAAAAATGAAAGTTCACTTCAGGATACGAGCAGATGTGACATTCCAGAAAATATCTGGACTTGATTCTTCCTTCCTCTATGCTGCTCATCATTTCCTTCTAGAAATTGTGTTGTTTCCTCTGCTTGGAATTCTTCCCTCCTTGATTTTCTTATTCAAATCTACCCATACTGGGGGTTTTCTTCTCCAGGAAATCTTCTGTGTCAGAATTTATACTGAGAAATCTCTTCTATAAAATCTGGGAGACTTATTTACATATCAGACCTCTAAACGGTAGTTATCTCATTGCTCAATAGGATTTTAAGTAATTAGGGAGCGCCTTTTCTTCCTCCTTTTTTGTCTTCTCTTCCTTCTCCTCTTTTTTATTTTATTTTAATTTTTAAATTGAAGTATAGTTGATTTATGCTTCCTTCTTCTCTTTTTCTTTCTTTTTATTCTTCTTCTATTTCATTTGACTGCTGATCCAGTGATAGAGTTCAATATGTTTTCTATTTTAAGGTGCTTAATACAGTTTGAGAAACATATGGTACAGCTGAAAGGTTTGGAGTCAGACAGACTTGGCTTTTAATTAATTTTCTGCCACCTACTAGTTCTTTGACCTTTGGCTAGTTTCTTCTCTTTATTTTTCAGTGACCTCTTTAAAATGATATACCTTTTAGTGTCATTGTGAAAATTAAACTTGATAATGTATGCCACCTGTCATATAGAATGTACTCAACCATGTACTGTCTCTTCTTCGCATCGTTATTTTACTCATTTGACTTTGAGATGACCCTAATTATTTGTTTGCGTTATGTAAACTTGTATGGAGATTCTAAATGAGAATTTTCTGTCTGATCAGTAAGTGCTTTCTGGAGGTGTTTGAGAAAGTGGAAGATAAAAAGAAACCTGTAGTCAAATAAATGGTCAATTAGGGGATATTAAATGTTTTTCTTTCCAGTTTCCTAATTTTTCTTTCCCTCTCCCTTCTCTTTCTTCCTTCTTTCCTTCATTCTTTCTTGCCTGCCTTTCAAAAAGCATAACACTTATAATCCAGAGGTAAAAAGCATTTAAAGACTTTAATATAGGGACTTCCCTGGTGGTCCAGCAGTTAAGACTCCACGCTCCTGACGCAGGGGGCCCGGGTTCGATCCCTGGTCAGGGAACTAGATCCCACATGCTGCGACTAAGAGTTCGCATGCCGCAGCTAAAGATCCCACACGGGGCAACGAAGATCCTGCACGTGGCAATAAAGGTCCCGTATGTCGCAACTAAGACCCAGCGCAGCCAAATAAATAAATAATATTTTCTTTTAAAAAGACTTTAATATAGTAGTTTATAAAGGGGCTATAAGTATACAAGTGTAATTCAATTTTATGATATCTCAGACCAAAAAAATGGTATTTCATCACTTCATTCCTTCCTTTAGTTTAACAAACAGCAGTCAGTATGCACATAAATTATTTTGATTGAAAAAGTATATTCTGCAGAAACTCAGGATTGTGAGTTTGAAACTGTACTTGGTTCTTATTGGGCACATCATGCTATCATCTCAAATTTTTATCTAATTCTTGTGGTTCAACTTGACATTTCTTTCTTACATTTCTCACTGATGATTTACATTTCTGATAATGTACAATGTTAAATTTAATTTTTCTAAACTGAATCTAATTTTATTTCTACCCCATATTTCTTTTCACTTAGGTCCATTTGTCTAGCTTCTCTGTCTTTACTAGAATTTGCAACACCATCAGATTTATCATGAACTGAAAATTTCATAAACCATGAAATTTTTCTTCCAAACCATTACTGATGGTGTTAAATGAGATATATTCATTTTCAGTCCTTTAATTGCTTCCTCAGTGGTCTCTATTTTCATTATTATTTCCTTTTTTTAGTAGCCCTCAGAATGGTTTTTACTATATATTATATTTTAATGGAGGCCAATTTAAATTAATTTTTGAATAAAATTTCATGATACACAAATAAAATGTTACCAGAATCGGAATGTGCTGTCTGTGATACTTCCCTCACTGTTTTTTTTAAATAAAATTAAAATGTGAAGGAATTGCATTTTTCTCTTATTATGGACCAATGTTGCTTTGTCTTTTTAATTATGTTTTAATATCTTTCATTGTTTTCTCTTTTCATTTGATCACTCCAGAATTGAAAAGTTTTGTACACTAGAAAGTATGGATAGGATTAGCCTAGCTTTATTTCAGTTTTCAGCAATATGTTTAATACCATGTTTCTTGAGAAAAATTTACTTGGTTGACTTTTATATTAACTACTTTAGTATAAGAGAGAAAGCCCTATACTTTTGGGACCCTAAAATAACCTTGGTTAATTTAGAAACAGTGTTTCTAATTACTGAACTTTTTCTAACGTTGACCATAACACTTATTTCTAAACTTTTCTCATATTCATATAAACAAATTTGTGTTTATTATTGATCCCATGACCTAATTTTTCTCTCTGGGCCATTTTTTTTTTTCTTTAGGAAGAAGATGCATTTTCAGAATACCTAATGACCAGATAAATTAAAAAATATTTCCAGCATTAAAATTTTAGTTGCACCTGTAGTCACCTTTTTTGGGCCAAAAGTTTGGAATAATTTTGCCTAAAGCAAGCCCCTTTTTATTACTTTCTTACTTGGTACTTAAAAAAAATATTGCCATCTGAAACGGGCATCCTTCCCTCAGACTTAATGTATATACTTAAGATTAATTGTAAAATCCCAACTTAAAGTACTTGGGGATCTGCTTTCTGTACCAGCAAGCTCTAATGGAAAGGAAAACATTTGAAAGAGGGCATACCCAAGAAAGATTTAAATATAAAGCTAGTCAGTAGCCCTAATCTTACTTTATGTTTATTATTTTAATTACTGTGTGGTGGATTTTAATTACTCTTTGCCCTTGCCGTTATTGATTATTTTTTTCATTTGGCTTCTTTTGGTACCAATTTAAGGAAATGTTTTCTAAGAAGTAAAGCACTTTTAGGATCTTGTGATTTTTAATTGTACAAACAACTATTCAATCAGAGACTTATAGTCAGAGATTTCTTTTAATTTCTTAATTCCTTGCTGTAAATGGGTACTTGCCTATATTTAATAAAACTTATATTTCCATTGCTGAGAGCTAGTCTTATTCAAAATTTAAAATTAAACCAAGTTTTCTTTAAGGCTTCTAGCCTCTATTTAAATCATTCCTTTTGGATGTTTATCAGCTTAGTAACCAGGTACTAGGAGTGTTCATCTCTTGTATCCAGTAGATCTGGCAAAGACTCTACATGGTTCCAAAATTTTCCTTTCTGCAAGAGTAAAACTTGCCTGTGTTATATTCCTTTGGTTCCTTGAACCTAGTTATAGTAGATTGTGTTAAATTATGTGATCTAATTTATGTTAATGTGTAAGCTAGCCAAGATATTGTAAATTTCACTCCAAAGAGTTCTTCCTCTATCTTACCAATAGGGAGAATTTCAGAAGGCATGACTTAGTGGTAGAAGAGGTAAATTTGGTCATACTGTTATATATCATGTCTCCCACATCATAACCCATCTATATCTGCCTATTTTTCTCACAAGTAAAATCAGTTCTGTTGAGCAGACTTCAGTGTTAGGGGCTCATCTGGGTTAACTGAACCTGATCATGTTTATCTCATGAGATTTTAATTGGTTTGATATAAGTAGGATGCATTATGCATTCAATCCAAAATTAGTGATAATCTGTCTATGGAGTACAATATAGTTATTGATTGCATTTATCATGTTTTAACATACTAGAAACTCAATAACTATTTCTAAAATTTTAAAATTTAAAATTTAATGCATTTTGAATAGGAAATCATTTATATGGCTCAAACATTCAAAAACTGTAAAATGAGAGCAGTGAAAGTTTCCTTTAAGCCAATGTTTCTCAGCCATCTAATTTTTCTCCATATAGGCAACCAAAGTTGTCCCTTTGTTCGTATCCTTACAGAAATATTATATGCATATATAGACAAGCACATAAATACACACACATCCTTGTTTATCTTTTAAAAACAAAGTGTAGAATATTAGAGTCATATGTATCAGAGATCACTATTTCATATTAGTACAAAAAAGATCTTGGTTATCCTTTTACTATGGATGTAATGTATAAATATACCACAGTTTATTTAACTAATCCCCTATTGATGGGTATTAAGGGTTTTTCTAAACATGCTAGTGCAAATAACCCTATGTTGAATAACCATGTATGTAAGTTGTTTTCACCCATCTGAGTTGAAATAAGTAGCTGTTGAATGAATATGAATAATATTTTATTTGATGTCTTGCCTTATTTAGTTTAGATAAGTTTGATTTTCTTTTTACTGAGTCAAATTTGTAAGCATTTCCAGTTAAAACAATTTTTTTTGTCACTAAAAAAAAAGGAAGTTATACGTTTTCTGAACTACCTTTTAAAGAATGAAGTGTTAAATGGTTGATTTAGTTAAATTTAAGAATAAGGAGGGGCTTCCCTGGTGGTGCAGTGGTTGAGAATCTGCCTACCAATGCAGGGGACACGGGTTCGATCCCTGGTCTGGGAAGATCCCACATGCCGCGGCGCAACTAAGACCTTGAGCCACAACTACTGAGCCTGCGCTCTAGAGCCCATGAGACACAACTACTGAGCCTGAGTGCCACAACTTTTGAAGCCCACGCACCTAGAGCCTGTGCTCCGCAACAAGAGAAGCCACCGCAATGAGAAGCCCGTGCACCACAACAAAGAGTAGCCCCTGCTCACTGCAACTAGAGAAACCCGGTGTGCAGCAATGGAGACCCAACACAGCCAAAAATAACTAAATAAAATAAATTAATTAAAAAAAAAAAAGAATAAGGAAAACCCATTTGATGTTGGATTTTACCACTTAAACTAGTATAGTATGAAAAAAATTAGAACACAAGAGATTTCCAGGACAATTTTCTATAGTAAACCAAAGAATCAATGAAGGGGGGGAAAAAAGCTTTTCTTCTTAGTTCTAAATCCAGTTACAATAGTTATGAATCTGGATATGGCAAAGTTTTTGGTTTTCTTGCTTCCCAGGCTTGGTGTTTACTATGAGAAAGAAAAGCAGGAACTCTTTTGGGGTTGATTACATTATGGATATATGGAAAGAATCACAACATTTCTCTTCCTATAATCACAATTTCACCTCCTCATGCGGTGCACGCCTGTGCCTTGTTGGCAGTTGTCAATGGGAAGTCACACATCACGTACTTCCAGTAAGGGAGGAAATTAGTTTTTTTCAGTATATGTCCTTTCAGATGACACTGAAGGTTTCTTACTGAAGATCTGCAAACTAAATAAATAAAAAGTCAGAAGAGAAACTGTGAACAGAATTCAGTGCAAAGAGTGTCTGGCTTGATGGGTACAGATCTGCATGCCATGGGTAATGGAATCATAATGACTTTAGTAAATGCTCATGTTTCAGTTTATTTAAAATTTAATAGCAATTCAAGGAAGAAAGCTTTAGAGTAAAATTATGTATACTAACTCTGCACATTGCATGAATTTTCAGGCTGGCTCAGCTAAACAATAGGATGTGGCAGTGCATTCATTTGCCATATGAGTTCAACATTGTCTTCCTCCACCCCACCCCCTGCCCAGCCTACACTGAAAATGCTTTGCAGCTGTGTGACTTTTCCATTGTCAGACTGTGTCTGAATTTCTCCTCTGTCAGTTTTATCTTGGGTTCTTTTTTTTTTTTTTTTAATCTTGGGTTCTTGAAACAGTTATTTTCCCTGATATTTTTTAGCTTCCTAGGTATTTAGTATTTTTTTCATTTTGTCTTAACAGTTATTATTAGCTACTTTCAAGCTATCTCTCCTATTTATGACTTTCTTTTATATGTTTTACTATTTGGACTGTGATTGCTTGAATGTGTTCTGCTACCTCTTTAATACAACTAATATCTGCATATAAGGGGAACTTACTGTGTTTATGTATTAATTTGTCAAGTCGGATTATTCCACAAGCAGATGAGAGATATGCTTAGAGAAAAAACAAAGAAGGGAAATCATTCAAAATTTTATTTGAAGTCATAAATGTTTCACAGTTAAACCAAAAAGTAGTCATGGTTAGAAAACTCAAAATTTTGTTGGCATTTCTTATACTTATTTTATGACTTAGTGTTGTTTTTATTCGGAATTATATCTGAAGGGTACCATGAAGTCTCTTGTGACAGTTAGGATCTTTTATAATTTTAATCTGATCCTGCTCATGCATTCTCCCAAGCAGTATTTCCTCTTCTTCCCAAATTCCCAGATATTAAAAAAGAGAAAAGCTATTTTTACCTTTCCAATGTCTGTCTTGCCTATCTCCCTTTTTTGGGATGGCTGTTGTGTCTAGGCAGCAAAAGGAATCATAGTTCTGAAATCTTGATCTATTTCAGGGATTGGCAAATGATGGTCATGAGCCAAATCCAGTTCACACCTGTTTTTCTTTGGCCTGACTAGTAAGAACAGTTTTATACTTTTTAATGATAGAAAAAAATGAAAAGATGAGTAATATTTCATGACATAAAAATTATACAGAATTTGGAGTCTTTTACTTCCAGGATGAGGGAGTAGATGAACTTTTGGGTATTCCTTCTACTAAGTATATCTAAAAACATTACGTAAAAAACAAACAAAAAGACCCTGAAAATTAGAGTGAAAAAGGCAGACTAAAGTCCTTCGTACCCAAGAAATAACACTGTCATGAGTTCCTTCAATTTTCTTTTTGCCTCATATAGCCTACACTCAGAGGTGAAGAAGCCAGAAGCCTGGAAATGTCAATGGTTAGGTGACAATGACAACATCAGCAACAACAACAGCAACAAAAGCCTGATCTCTCTAGCCAGGACAGGGGCAGCCTAGCAGGAAAGAAAAGTTTTAGACAATAACTAGTGTACTGTAGCCAAACATCACAGAAAAAACTGTAGT
Source organism: Balaenoptera physalus (assembly GCF_965194825.1). Taxonomy (NCBI): domain Eukaryota; kingdom Metazoa; phylum Chordata; class Mammalia; order Artiodactyla; family Balaenopteridae; genus Balaenoptera; species Balaenoptera physalus. The sequence continues at coordinate 93,487,249 of NC_138890.1, read as the reverse complement.
CCAACTTCCAATCCTGCCAGCAAAGGCCAAGTAGGGAACTCTTAGAGGCTGTAATAAGGCACCCCAACTTTCCGGCTTGGGTGATGTCAGAGAAGGCTGAGTAGGGAGCTAGGACTTTCATCCCTGCTTGAAGGTAGTGGGTCCCCACTTCCATCCCCCGACCATCTTTGGCAACCATATGGGAATCCTGGACCCTTATTCAGTAGTAATAAGGCAGCCCTCCTCCCCACTGGGCTGATGTCAGAGGAGGCTTAGTGGATATTTGGGACTTTCACCAGTACCCAGGTGTAATGAGGCCACCCCTCACCATCTCATGGTGTCCCATGCACTCCTACTCCTCCCAGCCAAGGTAGTATTAGTGGAGGCCTAGTGGAGAGCCAGAACTCCCACCCCTGCCAGCAGTATCAAGGAGCCCCTCCTGCCGTCAAGTGTTAGTGGTCTTCAAGTGGAGAACCTGTACTTCTACCCTCACCTCACAGTAATGAGGTGGTGTACCCCACTTCCTTTGCTGGAGTTGTGTCAGGAAAAATCTAACTAAAAATAGAAGGTTAAAATAATATCCAGTATCTCATAATGTAATACTGAAAATGTCTAGTTTCCAAAATTTGAATTAAAAAAAGGCAATCAATAGATATCAACATCAAGATGACAAAAATTTTAGAATTATCTGACAAAGACTTTAAAGGAGTCATCATAAAAATGCTTTCAGCAATTACAAACACAGTTGAAACAAATGAAAATATAGAAAGTCTAAAATGAAACATAAATATTCAGCAAAGAAATAGAAGATATAAAGAAGAACCAAATGCAAATGTTAGGACTGAAAAAACAGAATAACTGACATAAATAACTCAATGGGAGGACTCTAACAGAATAGAAGGGTCAGAGGAAAGTATCAGGGAACTTGAAGATAGAACAATAAAAATTACCCAGTCTGAAAAATAGAGGTAAAATTGACTGAAAAGAATAAATAAACAGAGCCTCAAGGACATGGGGGGACAACCAAAGATCTAACATTTATGTCATTGGAGTCCCTTCAGAAGGAGAGGAGAAAGATGGTGGGCCTAGAAAAGCAGTCAAAGAGATAATGACTGAAAGCTTCCTATTTTAAATATGTTAAAAGTCAGTCAAGAAGTTGTTCTAACCCCAAACCCCCCCAAAATCCATGCTGACACATTATAGTCAAACCTCTGAAAATTAAAGAAAAAGAAAAATCTTGAAAACAATGAGAGCAAAGTGACTCCTTAATAATAGGAACAAACAATTCAAATAACAGTATATTTCTTATCAGAAACCATGGAGGCCAGAACAAAATAGTGCATATTTTTCAAATCCTAAAAGAAAAGGACTATCAAACTAGAATTCTATATCTGGTGAAAATATTCTTCAGAAATGAAAGGGAAATCAAGATATTCTCAGATGAAAGATAATGAGAATAATTTGTCATAACAGACCTACTCTGAAAGAATGGCTAAAGAAAACTCTCTAAATAGAAAATAAATGATAAAAGAAGGAAATATTGAAACATTAAGAAGGAATAACCATGGGACTTCCCTGGCAGTCCAGTGACTCAGCTTTTTCACTGCTGTGGCCCAGATTTAATCCCTGGTCGAGGTACTAAGATACTGCAAGCTGCAGAGCTCAGCCAAAGGGAAAGAAAAAAAAAGAAGAAGGAATAAACAACATGTGTGACAAGAACAGAATTATGGGTGAATACTGTAAATTTTCCTTCTCCTTTTGAGGTTTCTAAATTATGTTTGACGGTTAAAGCTAAGATTATAGTATTGCATGTTTCTATAGGTATGTATAGGAAATATTTAAGGTAATTATATTATAAATGAGGGAAAGTAGAGAGATGAAAGGGAGATAAAGTTCCTACATTTTACTCAGACTGGTAAAATGTTAACACCAGTAGACTGTGAGGAGTTATTTATATATAATGTAATACATAGAACTATTACTTAAGATAAAAAAAAAAAACCAATACAATGAGCATACTGAAAAACACTGTAGGAAAATCAAAATGGAATTTTAAAAGAATGTTCAAGTAACCCTTAGTAAGACAGGAAAAAGGATGAACAAACAGAAACCAAAAAATAAAATGTCAGACTTAAGCTGTAACATAGCAATAATTACACTAATGTACATGGTCTAAATATACCAATTAAAAGACAGAGACTTGTACAGTGAATTAAAAAAAACAAAAACAAAAACCAAAAACGTGGGCCTGCTTTTATGTTGTCCACAAAAACTCACTTCAAATATAACAAAAAAGTTAGGTTAATCTTTATAGATTATGCAAACATTAGTATATTAATATCAGATATGTTACAGTCCTAAGTGGTATGAACCAAACAATAGAGCTACAAACTATGTGAAGCAAAAAGTGATTGAACTTAAAGAAGAAATAGACATATCCATGATTATAATTGGAGATTTCAACACCCTTGTATTAGTTTCCTAAGGATTCCATAAAAAAAGTCGCAAACTTGGCAGCTTAAAACAAAAGAAATCTATTCTCTCTCAGTTTTGGAATCCAGAAGTCTGAAATCAAGTTGATGGCAGAATTGTTTTCTTCTGGAGACTCTAAGGAGGAATCTGTTCCATGCTTCTCATCTAGCTTCTGGTGGTTGCCATGAATTCTTGGCATTCCTTGACTTACAGACACTGCAGTCTCTGTTCCCATTTTTACATAGCCTTCTGCTCTGTGTCTCTGTGTGTCAAATATCTCTCTGTGCCTTTCTCTAATAAGGACCCCTATCATTGATTTTAGGATCCATCCTAAATTCAGGATGATCTCATCTCAAGATCCTTAACTTAATTGCATCTTCATAGCCCCACCCCCACCCCCTGCAGCCTTCTTTTTTAAAAATAAGGTCACATTTACCACTTCTAGGGTGAAGATATCTTTTTTGAGGCTGCCATTTAACCCATTACAACTCTTGTAACAGCAACTGACAGAGCAAATAGAAAATTGGCAAGGATGAAATAACTCAACAACACCATCAACCGACAAGGTATAATCAACATATATAGAGCATTACACCAAACAACAGCAGAATACACATTCCTTTCAAATGTCCACAGAACATGTACCAAGATAGACCACCTTCTAGGTATAAAGCAAGCCCCAACAAATTTAGAAGGATTGAAATCATATAGAATTTGTTCTTTTACCACAATAGAATGAAACTAGATATCAGTAACAGAAAGATAACAGGAAAATCTTTAAACACTTGGAAACATACACAGTTCTAAACAACATACTTCTAGATAATTTATAGGTCAAGGAGAAAGTCTCAAGGGAAATTAAGAAATAAAACATTGAATTAAATGAATATTAAAACACAACTAACAAATTTGTGGGACACACAGCAGCTCTGAGAAAGACATTTATAACACTAATGCTTACATTAGATAAGCAGAAAAGTCTCAAATCAATAATCTAAGATCTCTTGTCAAGCACCTAGAATAAAAAGACCAAACTAAACCCAAAGCATGAAGACAGGAAATAATAAAGGTAAGCACAGAAATCAAGAAAATTGAAAACAGAAAAACAGTAGAGAGCATAGATGAAACAAAAAGCTAGCCCTTTGAGAAGATCAATAAAATTGACATACCTCTAGCAAGACTGACAAAAGAAAAAGAGAGAAGACAAAACATTACCACTATCAGGAATAAAATAGGGGCTATCACTATAGACACTTCAGATGTCAAAAAGATAATGAAGGAATACTACAGTCTTGTGTCTACACAGGAATTTGACAACTTAGATGATTTAAATTCCTCAAAAAGCACAATTTTGTCAATTCACCTGGTATGAAATAGAACATTTGAATAGCTCTATAAATATTAAGGAAATTAAATTTTTGACTTAAAAACCTCTGAAATAAAATATCCAGGCCCAGATATTTTCACTGGAGAATTCTACTAAAAGTTAAAAAAATTAATGCCATTTTAATGCAGTCTCTTTCAGAAAATAGAAGAGGAGGAACATTTCCTAACTCAATTTATGAAGCTAGTAGTACCTGGATACCAAAATCAAAGGCAGTTAAAAAGAAGAAAAGAAAGAAAACTATAGAATAATGTCTATACCATGGAATACCACTGAGCAATAAAAAGGAACAAATGTGATACATGCAAAACTTGGATGAATATGCAGAAAATTATGCTGAATAAAGAGAGCTAATACCCAAAGTTGTATGATTTCATTTATATAACATTCTTGAAATGATAAAATTATAGAAATGGAGAATAAATTAGTGGTTGCTAGGAGTTAAGAATGGGGGTATATGTGAAAAGTGGGTGTGGCTATAAAAGGACAACAGGGCGTTCTCTGTAGTGATGGAAATGTTCTGTATCTTGACTATATCAATATCAATATCCTGGTTGTTGTATTATGCTAGGCTAGAGTTTCATAAGGTATAACCATAGGGGAAATAGGGTAAAGAGTCTGTTGGACCTCTCTTATTGCTTACAACTTAAGTGAATCTACAATTATCTCAAAATGTTTTAAAAATTATAGGAAATTCTAATTTCTGTGTCCATAAATAATGGACAGTACCTTGTTTAGGATTTCTTTTCATTCAACAAATATTTATTAAATGATTATTATGCCATGCCCTAGAAATTCAGGATCATCAAGGCAGACAGTTTTAACTCTCTTATAACTTAGATTCTATGGGAAGAAATAGGCAACATATAAGTAAACAAATAAGATAATTTCAGATAATAAAAAGTGTTGTGAAGAAAATAAAGCAGTGTGAGAAGATAGCGAGGGGTAGTATGGTGGTTGGACTTAGACTAGGCAGGCAGAGATGTTCTGTCTGTGGAAGGGACTGCTTCACTGTGCCCCCTATGGGAAAGTAAGAGAAAATCTGGGGGAAGAGCATCCCAAGCCTTTTTTTCTAGCAATTACCAAAGGTGTAAGTTGCTGTTTGCTTATAAAGTTTATAAACTTTGCTTATAAAGTTTGCTTATAAAGTTTAGCTTGACTGAACAACAGAAATGTGGCTAGTGTGGCTGGTGTATGAGATGAATTTGAAGAGGTCTCAGAGGCCAGGTTAGATGGGGCCTCATAGGCCATGATGACAGTGCGTTTAGATTTTACCATAAATGCAGAAAAAACATTGGAAGATTTTAAGCAGAGGAAAAACATGAACTGATTTATGTTTTTAAAAGATCATGTTGACTGCTTTATGGAAAATGGAAAATTTAAAGCAAAGAAATTAGTAAAGTCACTCTTGTAATAATTTGGGGAAGAAATGATGAAGTCTACCCATATCTCTTCAAATTGAATTAATTAAAAGTGCATGTTAAGTGAATAAAGGAAGGGAAGGATAGAGTATTGAAAGTAAACATTGGAAGTGGTTACTTATTTCAAAAGCCCTCTGTAGGAACAAGAACATAAGTAATGGAGTCTTAGCTTATAGTCATTTGACCAGTTGAGGGCTGAGTCTCCTGGGAAATCAAAAGGAGAGGAAGGTTTTTGTGCTATCATCAAGTATCAAGGATTGCTCGCAGAGTAGTGTGGTGTGTAGTGTGTAGTATACCTACTAGTCAGGGTTCTCTAGAGAAGCAGAGTCAATAGGATATATATTTATATTTATATTCATATTCATATTCATATTCAGTCATATTCATATATAGAGAGATATGGAGAGAAAGAGATTGATTTATTTTAAAAAATTGGTTTACACAGTTGTGGAGACTGGCAGGTTCAAATCTGCAGGCTAAGCAGGCTCCAGGCTGGAAACTCAGGGAAGAATGGTTGTTGTAGCTTTAAGTCTAAAGGTAAACCGCAGGCAGAATTCCCTCTTACTCAGGAAAGGTCAGTCTTTGTTTCATGGCCTTCAACTGATTGGATGAGGCCCATGCACATTAAAAAGGATAATCTGCTTTACTCAAAGTCTACTGATTTAAATGCTGATCTCCTTTAAAAAAATACCTTCACAGAACCATCCAGATGTATTTGACCAAGTATCTGTGTACGCTGGCCTAGCCAAGCTGACACATAAAATTAAGCATCATACTTAGGGAAGTTGAATTCTATTGATACATAACACAGCCTTGAAGAGACCATGTATGCCATGCATAAGAATCTCAGCAGTAATAGGTGGAGACAGATGATAATGATCAGAGGAACACGCCTTGACCTTGCGGCTGCACAAGTCTTGTCATAACCCTTCTTGAGGGTATGGATAGAGCCTTGGAGATAAAAACCAAGATTACATTTATCAGCTGCCTGGAAAGATGAAGGCTTAGAGTTTGCTTTAAGTTGATTCAAAGAAAATAAGGAAATGTGATTCATTTTCCATACTCAAGTTTGTGGACTAAGTGTTAAACATGATGCAGAATGCCAAAGATGGTAAGACTGGTTTACAAGTTAGGTTTTAATTTTATGAGAAAATACCCACCTACAAAGGCACAGGTAATATCTCTATTATTTGTGCTGACAGAATAAGGGTGTGTGGAGGTCTCTCTTATTGCTAATTCTAGTCAACTTTGGTTCTTTTTTCTGAGAATCAGAAAATGAGAATGATGATTCTCAGAGTTTTTTTCAGAGCTCTCATTACAACAAATATGCATTGATCATCACCTATTCATAAAACACTGGGCTAAGTAAGTGCTCAGGGCAACATAAAGAGATAATTTCTGCACTGAAGGAATTAACACCTTAGGTGGGAGGTGAAAAAGCAGGCAGTGTAGCTATTTGCCACTTTGACTTTTAGGTCAGACCAATAGGGGTTACAATTCCCCACTTAAACTAATTACTAGCTTTATGTACTTGGGCAAGTAACTTGTTCTCTTTGAGACCATTTTCTGATCTGTAAAATGGTAATAATACCATGGATCTGCATGTTACACTGAGTTACTTTCTAAAGTAAAAGGTGGGGTGGTAATCCCATGTAATCAATATTATGCATAAAAATATCCCATCACTTATGAAATACTGCACCCACAATTTTGTGTGTGTGTGTGTATATATATACACAGTACCTCTTACACACTAAAATTTAACAGTCACTAAACTGGACTAAATGAAAGAATTAAAAGAAAGTCTGTAAGCAAATGTCTGGGCATTCAACCATTTGATTTTTTTAGATGACTATCAATCCCCAGTAAAAAATAGGAAGTTAGGTAGAGAATTTTTTTTTTAACATCTTTATTGGAGTATAATTGCTTTACAATAGTGTGTTACTTTCTGCTTTATAGCAAAGTGAATCAGCTATACATATACATATATCCCCATATCTCCTCCCTCTTGCTTCTCCCTCCCACCCTCCCTATCCCACCCCTCTAGGTGGTCACAAAGCATCGAGCTGATCTCCCTGTGCTATGCGGCTGCTTAGGTAGAGAATTATTAAAGGTTCTGGTTGCTTCAAGGATTTTCTTCATATTAAGTCTTTTTAATTATATGTTTGTGCTTATAGATTTGCATTTATTGTGAGAATTAAGTGAATATTGGAATAGCTACATTTTTTTTTAAGGGGTTGAGGGAGAGGAGGTTTGTGGGGAATATGTTCTGAAGCAAGTTGAATTGCAACTTCAGTGTTATAGGACTGTTGTGCAGGGTAAATAAATACTTAGGTGAATCACCTATTATCACACCTGACACAGGATAAACACTCAGATGCTAACTATTTTTTGTTATTTTAATTAATTTTTTGTTGTAGAAGTATCAATAATCATCACAAGGCTGGTTGGCAAGGTGATGTTTATAGCCCCATTCAGCCTTAAATTCTCTGATCTTGAACATTTTTAATTTATAACACATGATCTATTTTGACAATCTATTTCCACACCTGTATAGAATATTCTGAAAAAGGAAAAAATAACTCCTGGTTTGGAAGTCAGGAAAGACCTCATGGAAGAGGGAGTGTTTGAAGAACTTGAAGAACTAGTGGGGGACCCTTGAAGAACTAGTGATTCCTTGATGGATACAGAGAGTGATTTTGGTAGCCACCTTTTGTTGAACAGTCACTCCTCTCCCCACTCTAACCCTTCCCCACTTCTAGGAGTCAGAAACCTGACTCCAGACCAGGAGCTCGCTTCCCCAACTTTCCTTGCAGCTGGGCATAGACATGTGATATAATCCTGGCCAATGAGCTGTAGGGTGGCTTCTAGGAGATCTTTCCTTCCTGATTATCAGAGAGGAAGGAGAAGGAGGGAGGGAGGGAGAGAGAAAGAAACTAGTTTTCCCCATGAGCACAAAAATAATAGAAAATATTTATGTAATGCTATTTGCCAGGTACTGTGTTAAGATTTTTACAGTTTTTCATATTGGAATATTAAATCTCCACTTTATATATATTGTCATTAAATCCTAGATACTATTTTTATCTCTATGTTATAGATGAAAAAACTAAAGCTCAGAGAACTTATGTACATTCTGAAGGTCATAAAACAGAAGTAGATTTTGAACTCAGTCTAATTCCAGTAGATATAGTCTTGACTATTATGCTATGTAATGAACCCCAACAAATTGGTGATGATACAATTGAAAGAAGGAGAACACTAGCTCCTTGAAAATTTTTGTGACAGAAAATTAACCAAAACATGAAACTGGGTTCCTCTGCATTTATAGAATTTTGGAATATTTAAGGTCTTAATTGTTTAGCTCACTGTTAGGTGGATTTTCTGTTACTTGCAAGCAATAAAAGATAATTTTGGGATTCCTTAGGTGGTACTGGTAGCAGTGTTGGAGTTAGAAATGAACATTTCAGGCAGGGAGAACAGCATGAACAAATTCAAGGATGGGCTGGGTTTAGAGGATAGCTATTAACCTCCATTTGCTGGACCAGAGTCCATGTGATAGAGCTGTAGGAAGTGAGTCCTGAAATACGGAAAGAGACCTAAGGTAACAACATCATATTCCAATTTTCACTAATTTCAGGCAGAATTTCTCTTTAAGGTCATTGAACTTGGGAGCAATAAACTTAGAACATTGCTTTAAGAAAAGCAACCCAGTAATACAGAAGGTCTTTCTTCTAAGGGTATGGACAAAGTGACAATTACATTTCATAAATGTGGCCAGAAAGAAATTTGTATGCCATATGTAATTGAAGAATTATCTCTAGCCTTGAATTCTAGTTATAGCTTTGCAAATCTCTAAGAAAAAATTATGCCAGGAATATGTGCTACCCATTATGTTTGCATGGAGATGTTTGATTTCTCACTATTTCTCACTATCTTTAATCCATTGCAAAATGTTTTAGAGCAAAATTACTTCCATTATCAAGTCCTCAAATCGTTTTTCTGAGAAACCATGTAATGTACTGCTTCATAGGTCCCCTGTCTAATGAAACACTACAGCAAAGGGTCTAAATCAAACCTATGCTTTTTACTTTAGTCCTCCTATTTTGCAGGGACTGAAGGACAGAGCACATGTATCATCAAGATTGGCTGTTTTCTTTTTAACATTGCTTCTCTTTTCCTGAACATTCTTTTAATGCCAGAGGCAGTGTAGTATGAGGAAAAAAGTATAGGATTTGATTTAAACAGAACTAATTTCTAATCTGGCTCTAACTTTTCTGTTATATGTCCTTGGATAAATTCTACTTAGGCACTCCAATCTTTAGTTTTCTTATTTATAAAATGGAAATAACTCTTCCCTTGTGAGGAATAAATGAGACAATATATGTGTTCAATAAATGCTAAACTTCTTTGCTGAATCATAATGAATAAGCATAGGTAATTATTAGGATATTTTGGAAAATATCCTTGTAATCTAAAACATCAGTTAGAATTATTTAGAAAAAAAAGGAATTGAGTCATTTTGAGACTCTTTAAATGTTATTTTCTACTGTGGTTCAGCATCAAGTGTTTGCTTCTTTTGGAACTCTTTGTTCCTTTAAAATTCTTATATTACATTGATTTGAAGAAAGCTTAACCCAGAATTTTTGTTTCTAAAAGATAACTTTCTGGTGTACTCATCTGCTGCCAAGACAGCCACTATCAAATGGTAGCAAAATGGAAAACCAAATGAAACATGGAGGGCGTTCATTGTGTTCCAACTGCACTGATTAGTTATTTGAAAAGCAAAGATGATTTTATCATAGATTCGCAAGCAAATTCTTACTAAATTTGAATTTATGTCTATAGAGGGATGATATCAAATTTTCACTTTGTTTTGACATAAAGCAACCATGATGCTTAACAGTGACCCACCTACAAGAGGATGATAAAGAAATGAGGCAGTTGATCAAATGAAAATCAGTCATTGAGTGAAATATAAATCTGATTTACTGTGATACTCACCTCTGGTTTGATTTGTATGAGTATCTCTGTGTCTGGAAATTCCAAATGTATCTACTGAAAGCAGATGCTTTAGCAGTTCTGAATTTAGAGATATTCTGAGCACAAAAGTTCAGGAACTAGGGAGACCCACAGGCAAAGGTATGAGATAAATAAATGTAAATGTACCCAGGAAAAATTTCCTCACTAATATACTATTTTCATAGGACTGATAACTTCTAAGAAGAGCAACAAAACTAAAATAATCTTTGGAAATTTAAAGCAGTGTTGTAATTTCCTGCTAAATAAATGTTGATTTAATTTTGACATTGGGTATCTAAAATTGGTTTCGCCATGTGTCATTCAGAGCTGAATTTATCCCACAGAGGTTTAAGTAAGTTGTTGGTAAATATAGTGTCAGTACAGTAGTGATGATGGAAGGAAAATTATAAAAACCTATGCATTTCAAACTTTTAAAAATTATGTGGCACAATTATATTGCATATTCTGGATAGAGGGATATATTCCCTTAAACATCCAAAAGGATTGTAGATGCAGTATTAAGATATAAAGAAAGCCTCTGAAAAGCATTTTTTTTTATTTTTTCTTACATGAGTTTTTTTAATTGAAGTATGGTTGATTTACAATGTTGTATTAGTTTCAGGTATACAGAAAAGTGATTCAGTTATATACATATATGTATACATATTTATATATATATATAACTGAATCACTTTTCTGTATATATATATAAAAAACTGGGCATCCTCGTCTTGTTCCTGATCTTATAGGGAATGCTTTCAGCTTTTCACTGTTGATGATGTTGGCTGTGGGTTTGTCATATATGGCCTTTATTATGTTGAGGTGTTCCCTCTATGCCCAGTTGCTGGAGAATTTTTTTTTATTATTATAAATGGATGTTGAATTCTGTCAAAAGCTTTTTCTGCATCTATTGAGATGATCATATGGTTTTTATTCTTCAATTTGTTAACGTGGTGTATTATATTGATTGATTTACAGATATTGAAAAATCCTTGAATCACTGGGATAAATCCCACTTAATCATGGCATATGATCCATTTAATGCATTGTTGGATTTGGTTTACTAGTATTTTGTTGATGATTTTTGCATATGTGTTCATCAGTGATATTGGCCTGTAATTTTCTTTTTTTGTGACATCTTTGTCTGATTTTGGTATCAGGATGATGGTAGCCTCATAGAATGAGTTCAGGAGTGTTCTTTCCTTTGTGGTATTTTGGAGTAGTTTCAGAAGGATAGATGTTAACTCTTCTGTAAATGTTTGGTAGAATTCACCTGTGAAGCCATCTGGTCCTGGACTTTTTTTGTTTGTTGGGAGTTTTTAAAACAGTTTTAAAAACTGTTTTAAAACAGTTTTTGAAATTACTCTTTCAATTTCAGTACTGGTAATTGGTCTGTTCATATTTTCTATTTCTTCCTGGTTCAGTCTTGGGAGATTGTACCTTTCTAAGAATTTGTCTATTTATTCTAGGTTGTTCATTTTGTTGCTGTATTGTTGCTTGCAGTAGTCTCTTATGATCCTTTGTATTTCTGTGGTGTTGGTTGTACCTTCTCCTTCATTTCTGATTATATTGATTTGAGCCCTTTCCCTTTTTTCTTGATCAGTCTGGTTAAAGGTTTATCTTTTCAAAGAACCAGCTTTTTCTTTCATTGATCTTTTCTATTGTTTTTTTTTTTGTTTTTGTCTCTATTTCATTTATTTCGGCTCTGATCATTATGAGTTCTTTCCTTCTACTAACTTTGGGTTTTGTTTGTTCTTCTTTCTCTAGTTGCTTTAGGTGTAAGGTTAGGTTGTTTATTTGAGATTTTTCTTGTTTCCTGAGGTAAGCTTGTATTGCTATAAAGTTTCCTCTTAGAAATGCTTTTGCTGCATCCCAGAGGTTTTGGATTGTTGTGTTTTCATTTTCATTTGTCTCTAGGTGTTTTTTAATTTTCTCTTTGATGAAAATCATTTTAGATTCAGCAAATAACAGGGTTTGAAAAGGATTGTCTGATTCTACTCATTTCACAGAAGCAGAGACTGAGGCCCTAAAGTGAATTGTGTTAAATCACCACAATGCCAAGTGTTATAAAGATTGTCCAAATTAGGTAAGCAATCACTGTCATCAAATTATTTACATGTGAACATCAATTACAGGGAGAAACTTGAAGGTAATGGTCTTTTCAAATGTAGTTTACACAGAAAAGAGAAGATATGAGAAGGTAAAGAGAAAAGGACAGATGGCAAAGAAGCATATGAAAAGATGCTTCACATCATATGTCATCAGAAAATGCAAATTAAAACAACAACGGTACCACTACACACCTATTAGAATGCCCAAAATTCAGAACATTGATAACACCAAATGCTGGAGAGGATGTGGGGCAACAGGAACTCTCATTCATTGCTGACGGGAATTCTGAATGGTTCAGCCACTTTGGAAGACAGTTTGGCAGTTCTTACAAAACTAATCATACACTTTCCATGTGATTCAGCAATTGCACTCCTTGGTATTTCACCAAAAGAGCTGAAAACTTACGTTCACACTAAAACATGCACACAAATGTTTTTAGCAGCTTTATTCATAATTGCCAAAATATGCAAGCAACCATGAGTCCTTCAGTAGGTGAGTGGATAAACAAACTATGGTACATTCAGACAATGGAAAATTATTCAGCACTAAAAAGAAGTGAGCTATCAGGCCATGAAAAGATTTGGAAAAATCTTAAATGAATACTCTTAAGTGAAAGAAGCCAATTTGAAAAGGGTACATACTGTATGATTCCAATTATATGGTATTCTGGAAAAGGCAAAACTGTGGAGACAGTAAACCCAGGTTGCCAGGGGTTTGGGCAGGGGGTGTGGCATGGAGGAAGGAAGGATGAACAGGCAGAGCACAGAGAATTTTTAGGACAGTGAAACTACTGTGTATGATACTATAATAACAGATATATGTCATTATACATTTGTCCCAACTAGTAAAATGTACAATACCAAGAGTGAACCCTAAAGTAAACTATGGACTTTCTGGAAGAATTAGAAAATGAAACAGACCAATCACAGGTAATGAAATTGAAACTGTAATTAAAAATCTTCCAACAAACAAAAATCCAGGACCAGATGGCTTCACGGGCGAATTCTATCAAACATTTAGAGGAGAGTTAACACCTATCCTTCTCAAACTTTTCCAAAAAATTGCTGAAGGAGGAACACTGCCAAACTTTGTCTATGAGGCTACCATCACCCTGATCCCAAAACCAGATAAAGATGTCACAAAAAAAGAAAACTACAGACCAATATCACTGATGAACATAGACGCAAAAATCCTCAACAAAATACTAGCAAACAAACTCCAACAACACATTACAAAGATCATACACCATGATCAAGTGGGATTTATCCCAGGGATACAAGGATTCTTCAATATACGCAAAACAGTCTATGTTTAATGCACTACATGCTGCTGGCTGCTGGAGGTGCAGGAGGAAAGGCTGGTGTGGCCAAAGCATCATGAGAAACTAGGAGTACAGTCATCCCCCTTTATGCTCAGTTTTGTTTTCTGGGGTTTCAGTTACCCACAGTCAACCTTGGTCTGAAAATATTAAATGGAAAATCCCAGAAATATATGATTCATAAGTTTTAAATTTGGAGAGGTTCTGAGTGGTGTGATGAAATCTCACATTGTCCCATTCTGTCCCACCCGGACTGGGAATCATCCCTTTGTTCAGTGTGTCCACACTATATGCCACCTGCCTGTTATTATAAGAAAAAACATAGTGTATGTATATATATATTTGTGTGTGTATATATATATGTATATGTATATCGTGTATATGTGTGTGTATGTGTATATATATAGGGTTTGCCACTATCTGTGGTTTCAGGCATCCACTGGGGGTCTTAGAACATATCCCCTGTGGATAAGGGGGGACTACTGTATAGATAAAGGTGAGGTCAAAGAGGGGCATTGGAGTCAGACCACTCAAGGCTTGTGAGCCATTAGAGGGATCTGAGATTTTACTCTACAATCTACGGAAATCCACTAGAGTATTTTCAGCTGGAAGTCATAAGATCTGACTTACCTATACCACCTTGATTTTTTCTTCCTAATGTTTGATATTCATAATTAGGAATTGCTTCTGAGGCCAGCTACCATCAACCTTCTAACTATGAAAATAGGTGAAGGGAGACAGGAGAGGGGTGTGGTTAGGAAATCTGGGGTTGAAGCTATACCATTCACTACTATATGGAAACACTCCTTCAGAGCACTGGGGAATGTGATACAACATCAATATTGACAGATGTCTGTGTCCTGCCAACATGGGACAGCTAAGTGGGATATAAACACTACAGGTGCCTTGCTATTCAAAGTTGTCGGCATGTTGCCCTCAAATTCATTTCTTTTTGAAAAGATCATGTTTATTATTAGGGTGTCAAGACAGTATATCAAGGCCAAGTTATCAGTGAAAACACCCAACATCCCGCACAGGAGATTCAGGAGGAAAGTGGTAGTTCTTTCTTGAGTGTGAGCACACGGAGCTTAGATCGATATTTGATATGCACTTTGGGAAGAATGTGATGAATACATTGAAAGTTAACGGGAATTAAAAAAATAAAATGTATATGACCCACAATCTTAAAAATGAAGTTTTTAAAACATTTTTTTCAGCAGTCTGTATCATAGATTTTATAATCCCTTTAACATCTTGAAAATAGAAGAACTTTCACAGAGATTTAGTGACTTTCAAGTCAAGCAAATTAGCTGATGAAAGATCATACAGTATCTTTCCTGATGGGAAAGGCTGAGATGAATAAAGACCCTTAAGATCAAAACACTAAAAAGATTAAGCCACTTGAGTTCCAATCAGCAAACTTTTCTGTAGGCAGAAGAGTATTTTCAGCAGTGTTCAATGAGGTTTTTTTAAAAAAATGATATCTGAATGATGAAGTGACTATGCTCCTGTTGCAATACGGGAAGAAAAGCTGATGGCACTTCTCTCCCTCATTATTTGCAGCACTTCCTTCAATACAGTTGGTGGTCTTGTTACAGGCAGAAGCACCCACTCAGCATCTCCAGTATTAGATATTAGTACCAGTGTGAACACGTTTATTCCTGGGAGTAAACAGTCTTTTCCCTTTCTCCCTGGACTTTGATAGAATATCTTCTCATGAACATCTACGTGGGTTCTGTCCTTACTTCTCAAACCCTGTTTCTAGGTTGTCTGTTTGGTAAATGATCTTAGACTCTCCAGTGTGCCAGACACATGCAGCTGTTCTTGTTTGATTGTCGACTTAACTATGAAATGTGCCTCCTGACACTTGCTTATGCTGGTAGCTTTGGTGGAGTTGTTAAGAAGGAGAGAAGGTGATTCTGTGTCATTTAAAATGCAGCAATATTTTCATTGTTTTAGTTTATTTCCCACTCATGGAGCTCTTGAAACTTTGCCCATGAGTCTTCTGTGTAGAAATCTTGGGCATTTATTCTGCCCTGGGAGTTCTTGGGCCTCTGTTATATTCATTTGACCCTGTTTCTCTTTGCTGTGATTTTATGTTTATAAGTTACTGTTTTTTTCCCTTTGTAGTAAGGCACAGGACCAGTTACTAGGGAAGAAGGGAGAATAAGAAGGGGAAACAGAAATATGAGTAAACTATCTTGTTTCCTTGGAGCACTGGGACAAACTGCCATAATTTGGAAGCATTTTGTGAATTTGCAAAGATCTTCAAGACCAACTATAGTTAAAAAAAAGAAAAGAGACCAATTATAATTTACCATGTTAATTTCTTATTGATTTTTAGCAATTTAAAATGCTTGAGGCTTAGCTTAGCATGCACTTCTGGGCTTTTTAAATTAGGTCTGTATATACAAGTCTAAAGTGTTGATGGAACTTTTATGACTTGTTTTAAGATTTAGGAGAAAGAAAAAGGAAGAAGCACTTTATCCTTTTATTTGGTAGTTATTTTCTTTATGGAGATTGAGGTGAATACAAGGGGAATGTTTATTGCGAAGATATTTTGAGTATTTTTAAACCTCTTTGTAATACTGGGCTTTGATGCCATTCCACTCTGTTAGATCATGACCTTTTCGTTATCCAGTGTTAAAATAAACTTGATGAAATAAGAAAAAGGTTAAAATTTTATGTTGTTTTAGAAGGAATGTATGTATTTTCCACTTAATTTTCTATGCTGATAATTTAGTTACTAAGAGGCCCATAAATTCTCCTTTTATAAAATGGAAAATTATAGGTTGATTTACTGAGGACAATACATGTGGAACAACATCTAAAGGTTTAATAATCTCTACTTCTCAGTGAGAAATATGGTTTAACATCCATCTCCACCTGGATAATTTTGCTTTCTGTATCGATAAGACATGTCTCATCTTGTTTCCACTCTCATCATTTTTCTCTGGGATTAATTCAGAACCTCCCTGACTTGTCTCTTCATCTTCGTTCTCATACACCACCACCTAGCTCACTGTGCATTTCAGTAGAAAGCCTGCTGCACTTTGGTAAAGGCTTGGCTCTCTGTCTGGTTTATGCCACCAAATAACATTATGATTTTGGGTGAATTATTTTGCTAATAATCTCTCCTCTACATGCCTCACAGTGTTTTGTAATGGGGGCATGAGATAAGATACAGTGAGGTGCTTTTTAATGATAAAGTGCTATATAAGTATATATAAAAGGCAGCATTATTCCTGAAGGACAGCCCATATTATGTCATTCCCTTACTCAAAAAAATCTTCAGTGATTCCCTATTACTTAAATAATCAATTCAAACTTTTCCTATAATTCAAGGACTCTAACCTCCCACCTTAATATAGTCCTTACTTACCTTTCTGATCCTATTTCCCTCCTCTCTCTCTCATGCTCTCTTGATTCCAATGATGTTTTCCAAATTCTAAGCTTTTACACATTAATTCCTCTACGTAGAATTTCTTTCCCCAAATATTCAAATTACTGTTCATTCATGAGCTCTTTCATGACATCATTCTTCTACATATGGAAGCAATCTCTCTTATATCTGAAAAACGATATCTGTTTTTCTTTATTTCATCACTTTCTACCTTATTTATGGGCAGGCCTTATTTCCTGTACTATACATTCCTGAAGGGATTCTTCATATCTCCAAATGCCTAGAACTTCTCATTGCACATTCTATCTGCTCTATAAATACTTGAATAACTATTTTTTAAAAAGCCTATTGTTTTTCTTTTAAAAAATCTTTTTTCAGCTTCACTGAGGTATAATTGACAAAGAAAATTGTAAGATATTTAATGTGTACAATATGATGATTTGATGTGCATATACATTTACTTTGTGAAGATTCCCCCCATTGAGTTCATTAACACATCCATCACATCACATATTTACCCTTTTTTAATGTGTGAGAGAAATTTTAAGTTCTATTATCTTATCAAATTTCGGTTGTATAATACAGTGCTATCAACTATAGTCACCATGTTATACATTAGATCCTTAGACCTTATGTTATAACTGAAAGTTTGTACCTCTCTAGCAACATCCCCCTGTTCCCCCCATCCTCAACCCCTGGCCCTGTCATCTTTAACTGGAAGTTTGTACCCCTGTAGCAGTACCCTTCTAGCAACCTTCCCCTATTTCCCCCATCCCCAACCCCTGGCAATTACTCTTCTACTCTGTTTCTATGAGTTTGACTTTTTTTTTTTAAGATTCTACATACAAGTGATACCATGCAGTATTTGTCTTTCTCTGTCTGGCTTATTTCATTTAGCATAATGCCCTCCATTTTTATCTATATTGTCATAAATGATAGGATTTCCTTTTTTTAAAAGGCTGAATAATATTCCAGTGTGCATTGTGTGTGTGTGTGTGTATGAACATTTTCTTGATCTATTCAGCTTTTGACAGAAACTTAGTTGGTTTCCGTACCTTGGCTATTTGAGTAATGCTGCAGTGAACATGGAAATACAGATATCTGTGCAAAATAATTTTTCAATTCCCTTTGGGTATATACCCAGAAGTGGGATTGCTGGATCTTGTGGTAGTTCTATTTTTAATTTTTTGAGGAATCTCTGTACTATTTTCCATAGTGACTGTACTAGTTTGCATTCCCACCAACAGTGTACCAGGGTTCCCTTTTCTCTACATCCTTGCCAACATTTATCTCTTATATTTTTATAATAGCTATCCCAACAGGTATGAGGTGATATCTTACTGTGGTTTTAACTTGTGTTTCCCTGATGATTAGTGATGCTGAACACCTTTTCATATACATGTTGCCATTTGTATGTCTTCTTTGGAAAAATGTCTATTCAGGTCCTTTGCCCATGTATTAATTGGGTTATTTGCTTCTTTGCTGTTGAGTTGTATGAGTTTCTTGTGTGTCTTGTGTATTAACCTCTTATCAGATACGTGGTTTGCAAAAAATTCTCCCATTTCATAGGTAGCCTTTTCATTTTGTCAATGGTTTCCTTTGCTGAGAAGAAGCTTTTAAATTTTGATTTAGTCCAACTTGCTTATTTTTGCTTTTGTTCCCTTTGTTTTTGGTGTCAAACAACAACAAAAAATCATTGCCAAGACCAATGCCCAAGGAGCTAACCCCTAAGTTTTCTTCTAGGAGTTTTATGGTTTCAGGTCTTACATTCAAGTTTTTAATCTATTTTGACTTGATTTTTGTGTATAGTGTAAGATAGTGGTTCAGTTTCATTCTTTTGTACGTGGCAATCCAATTTTCCCATCATCATTTATTTAAAAGACTATCCTTTCCACACTGTATATTCTTGGCTTTGTCGTAAATTAATTGACCATAAATATGTGGGTTTGTTTCTGGGCTTGTATTCTGTTCCATTGGTCTACATGTCTGTTTTTATGCCAGTACCATAGTTTTGATTACTATAGCTTTGTAATATAGTTTGAAGTCAAGCAGTGTGATGTCTCCAGCTTTGTTCTTCTGTCTCAAGGTTGCTTTGGCTCTTAGGGTCCTTTTTGGTTCCTTACAAATTTTAGGATTGTTTTGTCTATTTCTGTGAAAAATGTCATTAGGATTTTGATAGGGATTTCATTGAATCTGTAGATTACTTTGGATAATATGAACATTTTAACAATATTGATTATTTTAATCCATGAGCATGAAATGTCTGTCCATTTATTTATGTCTTCTTCAATTTCTTTCATCAATGTCTTTTACTTTTCAGTGTATAGATCTTTCACTTCCTTGGTTAAATTTATTCCTAAGTATTTTACTCTTTTTGATGCTATAGTAGATGGGATTGTTTTCTTAATTTCTCTTTTTGAAAGAGAATTTTTTTTTTTTATTCCCTGAATTCCTTTTAAGAAGTTTTTGTGCTTAATAGATCTTAAAAAAAAAAAACTGTTACTATGATGATGGTGGCAAGTATGTACAAATAGCAGAAATGTGCACGTTTAATTAGATGTCAACCTTCATTTTTTATTGACAGTTAGATACTAAGCAAATATTTCATTAAAAACTACTCTTTCTCTCTGTGTAGAGATTTTTCATTGAAGGTTATCAATTTCCTCTGACAATCCCCTCAAGTTAGTGATTTCTCTTGCTTGGACTTTGACTCTCAGGAACAAGATGCTGGAATGTTGGAAGTAAGAGATGAAGACTAAGAGAGAAACATATCTAGCTTGTTATTTGTTTTATCCCTTGGCCGTATTAGAGAGAACGTGTATGTGTTTGCGGGGGGTGGGAATGAGGGTGTCCCAGGAAAAGTGGGCAAAGGACAGATCTTTAGAACTCATTTGGGAAAATGTTACACTTCATTTGATTGGTTTTTTTTCTTAATTTATTTTTGGCTACGTTGGGTGTTCGTTGCTGCACACACACTTTCTCTAGTTGTGGCGAGCGGGGCCTACTCTTTGTTGCAGTGTGCGGGCTTCTCACTGTGGTGACTTCTCTTGTTGTGGAGCACGGGCTCTAGATGCACAGGCTTCAGTAGTTGCAGCACGCAGGATCAGTAGTTGCAGCATGTGGGCCCTAGAGTGCACGGGCTCAGTAGTTGTGGTCCACGGGCTTAGTTGCTCTGTGGAATGTGGGATCTTCCCAGACCAGGGATCGAACCTGTGTCCTCTGCATTGGATGGTGGATTCTTAACCACTGCTCCACCAGGGAAGTCCACTTCGTTTGATCTTACTGACAGTTCAAAGTATTTAATAGCCATTATATCGTTTATGTATTTGGTGGGACATGAAGTTCTTTTATTTCATTAAAGAATCTAATCTAATATGGAAGTGTTACACCATTGCTAAAAGACGATAAAAAGGAAGGGAAGAGTCAGATTCACTAAATGGAACATTTTCTATAAGTTCAGTCTGTACTTGTTGAATGTGAGTGTTTCAGTTACTATAGTTGTATAATATTGAATAAAACATCCCCAAACTTAGTAGCACAAAACATCATTTATTATATTCACAGATTCTGTGGGCTTGTCCCTGCTTCACAATATCTATGGCCTCAGCTAGAAGATTTGAAGTCTGTGGCTGGAATTATTTGACTCTTTCTTTGGGCATCTCTCTCTGTCTCTGTAGTCTCCCTGTGTGAACTTGCCAGATTTGTGGCAAGACTTCAGGGAGGCTGGATGTATTACAAATTGGCAGAGTGCTCCCAAGGCTCATGCCCAGAAAAAGAGAGGGAAAGCCAGTGAAAGCTGAATTACCTCTTTTGACCTAGTCTCAGAAGTCACACAGCATCTCTTCTTGTATTGTTTGTCGAGGTAATCACAGTGTCCTACTCAATTTCAGTAGGAGGGTAATAGACCACACCTTTTGGTGGGAGAGAGGCAAGGATCTGGGAAAGTATGTGGGACCAGAAATCTTAGCATGGCTATTTTTGGAAAATACTGCAGTGCATGTCTTGAAATTTCAACTTAAACTCTGTTTTAGGATTATAAAACTTAACATAAATTACAGTACTAAGTCTAGGGTTGAGAGTCTAAGTCTATTTCAGATACTCCTGTTCTAGCTTTATTGTTATTTTTTGAAGGAACTGGGATTTTTTAGTTTTTCTTGGTAAGTTGTCCCATCAAATAGACTTGAAAGCAAAAACAAAATTAAATGGACATATTTAAACAAGTATATGCTCCTGCAGTAGTTTCCGGAGAAGTAATGACCATTTTGAAATAATTAGAATTTCGAATTGTGTAAATTGGTTTCATTTCGCTGACCTGCTTCAGCAGATGCTAACCAAGCTTAGGAGGACTATTCTAATTTCAGCATACAATATCCAGAAATGATGTGAACATGGAGGACTTCATGACCTTCAGAGATGGAATTATGCCCTTTTTAGCAAAGCTTTTTATTTCTAAAATGTGTTCTACTTCCAACAGACCTGACTCATTAATGCCTGTCCCCTTTCCATGTTGTTCTGGATGGCCAAAGCATCATTATTGAGAACCTCCTTTGTGCAGGGCACATTTTTTTCCTAATTGCTTTGCATAGAGATGAATGCTTTTTCAAGGTTGAAGGCTTTGGATGAGATAAAGACTGCTATTGAGCTAATCAGAGCATATGTGGGAGGGTAAAGGGGTCAATGGTTTTCTAAGAACAGAACCTTTTCCTCTTTTCAAATACAGATCTGTTCTACAAACCTCAACATTTGCTTATTGTTGTTCTGCTTTATTCCCCTCTGCATATTCATTTTCTCTTTCACAGTAATACCCCTTAAACACACACACATGCACACATGCACACTCACACACACATTAATTTTAAGAAAGAATAATCTTTATGGTATGGACCCTCTTTTAGAAAATGATTCTTTTGTATCATTATGAATATTGCAATCAGTTGGTATATTTCTGTTAACCCACTCTAAATTTATACTTTACAGAAATGAAAGCAGAGAATACATACTTTGCTGTGCAACTTTACGTTTCTAGAGTAGTCATGCTTCTAGAATATGTCATAATCTAACCTTTAGGACATAATGATACACCACATTTTTAATAGACTTTACTGATAGATTGATAGCTTAAGCTTATACTTTAGGTGCCGTTTTATTATCCACTATAGTTGTTTTTTTGATTTTGATTTAACTTACTATATTTTTGCTCTGAGATAATTCATGCATAAGGTGCTGTTCAGAAAAGCAGAGTACCTGTATAACTCTTTATGTATTTCTCTTTAGATAGGTTAAGAGAGCTAAAGTGCAAATGGATATTTTGGTCCTTGTTCTCAGCAAGATGAGAGTGCTGATGATGTAGCTTCGTGAATTGTAGGTCTTGGTGTTGGCATTAGTTGGAGTGGAGAAACTCAAATGAGGTCATTTATGATGCATTCTTCTTACCCTCATCCATCTTTCTGTGGCCCAGTGACATCTGTAATGAGGTGTAATAAGGGACAGGGTACCATATTAGTTGCCAGCATTCTGTGCTTTCTCTAATGATTCAGCTAACCATGAGTGTTCCTAGTAATAAAAAGGGGGAAAAAAAAGAAAGAGGGATAATGCAAGAGTGAATAAAAGAAATACAGTCACATGTGAGGCAAGAGAGCAAAAATTAGATGAGACATACGGAAGCAATTCCTGTCTGACTTGTTAAATAATGTAATTTGGGTATGTGGAAAAGGAAATTTCACCTGAAGGAAATAGCATGGGCATATGGACCAAACTGAGTCAATATTGTAGAGTTGAATTTTAATTTTTTTTGCAAGCTTCTGTTTCTCTTAATGTTTATTTCCTTTCAGAATCTATGGCTCTGAAGACATAGGCATCTTTTCTCTGAATGTTTTGAAATGTTTTTCTGAAGTGTAGGCTATATCAAACCTTTAGTTGTTTATTATGAACTTTAGGTGGCTTAATAACTTTTTATATTCAATAGTAATAATAATGTCAACAATATATTAAATATCTACTCTGAACCTGAAATACTGCTATATATATGAAAAATAGATCATTTTTGTTTTATTATATGTATAGTAAAACTTTGCTTCACAAAGTGTTTTTTAACTGGAAGACTCCAAACCACATCTTCTTCATAAAAAGTCTGTTTTTTCCATACTGTTCTGTCAGTTCTGTTGGTCAGAATTAAGTCATGAAATTTAGAACTATAATTTTTGTTGTGGCTTCTGCTTAACAAGAGATAAAATTATATGTAATTTTAATTTAAATTATATGTAAGTCTGGCCAAATTTTAAGAAGTTCCATTGTAAGTAGAAAAAGGCTTGAGCTTGTGTCAGGATGTTTGAAGTTGCTCAGTGCTATTATGGTTTTCATTTGGTTCAGTTTTGTCGTCTCTATTAGAAACAATCATCTACGTCTTTGCCTCACTGGCTAGTCTATACTGAAAAAGTCCTTTCAGAAGAATAAATTACTGCTCAGAAGTTTATGACATAGCAAAAAAAAAAAAGGGAATTTAATTATTGCTTTAACATTGATAGCAAACAGGTGTAGCCTATGTGTTTCCTGCTTTCTCCACCCTCTGCCTTTACTAATCCTGTTTGCATTTACACTGGCCCTGTCCTCCCACTCTCACCATTCAATTGTCAAAATCCCACTCAACACTGAAGACCTAGTTCAAACACAGCCTTGTTTCCAAAGTTTCCCTAATACTTTTCCTCCTTCCCCAAATGCAGCAACAATCTATTTCTGTTCTCCTGTAACACTTTGCCTGGCTCTTAAAGCACACTTGTAAGTTACAGTTGTTTAATTATTAGTTATTTACAAAAATCTCTTATCTGTCTTTTAAGAATAGCCCTAGTATCCTCCAAAGGTTGGGGGTAGGGGGGATGACTCGCTTACTGCTTGATCCTTAACAACATTTCAAAAAGAAAAAGTGCTGATGAACCTAAATACACATTGCCAGTTCTGTGTGACTTCCTTCTTATGCTCACATACTCATTTAATTATGTTTCTATTGGTGTGGAAATAGCAAATAGCTTATTGGCATTTTTAGCATGTACTTTGCACACACCAGCAGAAGAATATTTTAGAGAAAAATTATTAATTGAAACTTTGAAAAATAGTAAAAGTAGCCATTATGGGAAAAAATCCATCTCTAGATAATTCTTCATACCAAATTTATAATTATTGGTGAATTACATATGTATGCGAATGAGGGTAGAAGTGAGGGTTGGGAATGAGATCTTTTAGGTTTCTAAAAATACTAACTTCTCCCTGATTTCCAGTCATGGATTCACAGATGTCCATTTAGTTTATCTCACAGTCATACTACTCACTTTCTCTCCTGTTAGATTTTCAGTGTGGGTTTTCTCCCTCTACCTACAAACAAAATAAATCCTTCTGTTACTTTATTCAATGGATCCTTGTCCTACGACATTATATTTATTTCCATATGTTACTGGCGTTGTTCAATACCAGGATGCAGGGTAGTTAGATATAGGTTGGCTCTCTAGCATAGAACTGAAGTGGCCCTGTGGCTGAGGCAGACACTTAGAATGACCTGGTACACAACTTGTGGGTATTCTTGCAGGGAGGCAAGTCCTTTAGGGGTGCACTCTCTTCCCCTTAGTGTAGGCGCTGGGCTTGCTATTTGAATCTTGCCACACAGCAGTTATTCTTATAAAAGTATTGATATTTAATTTAACTCTATTTCTGAGAAAGATTGACAAATATTTCTGTTTTCTGTAATATTAGTTAAGTTGTAATTTTAGTAGGGAAAATACCTTAAATAATTTAATTTGGGATTCACAAAAATTAAGTGAGCAGGAGAGCTACTGTTTAGGGTCTTTGTTCTTTAGGAAGTTGACAGACTGTCTATGTGTGTGTGACATAGAATGTGTTAGGGTCCCATGGTGCCTATTATGGCTTTCTAAGTAACAACCTAACTTCACTGGGCACTGAGTGCTTGCAGTGGATAGATGGCTGATGCTCAGATTCAAATGCTACTCCTGCCTGAAGGCCCCATTTTTTTAAATACTGAGATAGCGTGTAAATTCACTGAATGCAAGGGAACAAAAGTGACTGTTGTTCACCAATTAAATTCTTTCCTCCCGGTGCAGAAATCAATCCTGTACTTTAGTCAGTGGGGAAGATAAAACTCTAGGACAGCAGCCAGCTGTGGTGGCAGAAGGAAAGGCAATAAGAGTTTAGAGGCAGGAGCCACACTTGGCTAAAACAGGGGAGAAGAATGGACTCAAATTGGCATTGGGTGTTCACTCAAGGGCATGTATACTACGTCCTCGGCATGAGCTGATAGAATCAAAAGAGACCACATGGGGCAAAGGGCTGACTTAAAAAATCAGTTCTGGCTAGTTGGTTGTCTCTTAGAGATGTGGAGGAGCATTCTGCGGTCACATCCCAAGGGCAGACAGAATGCAAAACTCAGTTCCCACATTGCTTGCAGTGACTAATAAAGAAAAGTCTAGGAGATGATTGTTGGAGTAGTGAAACTGGCATATTATGAGTGAGTGGGGACCAGGTGACTGGGAGCATTATGGACTGAATGCAAAGTACAATAGAATGAGTAACCAAGGCAGTGATTGTAACTGAGTGAGATTAAATTGGAAAATTTTCAGGGGCAGTGACTAAGGCTTTACATTGCCCACAGTGCTAGAAGAGAGCACAAGTGTAAATTAATTGAGCAAATGTAGGCCAAAACATCTTTGATCAGAACATCTATATTTCAAAAATGGTATTTATGGACAATTACATCTTTTATGGGTGCTTATCAGATATTGGTGGTAGAAAGAATTCTTTCCTTGTTCATTAGTGAAAAAGTAACCCAGGAGTGTTGGAATAGTGAATTGACTCTAGAATTTTTCCCATGTCCAACTCCCCTTTCCTGATGGATCACTGCTTTATGGAAATAGGAACTGTGATTTATCCCTGCTGTGGAACATGGTGGCTCTAGGTCCTTCACTGTAACTGAGCAATCTCTGATGGTCTTGTCACACTCTCAGTTTGCTGGCCCATGGATTGGTAGGTCTTTCTGTGTCAGCAGTAGAAAAAGAGAAATCCCAGAAATTCCTCCTTTTAAAATGATATTCTTAGGATAATCCAATGTTTTCACTACTTTACATCAAAGGCCATTGCAAGAATAGCTCACAGGATTGCAACCTTGAAGAAGCATGGGGTTGAAGCTTCAGAGGACCCCAGCTTACTTTGTGTTCTTTTTTTGTAAGGCTCTGAATAAGCCATACACAGGGAACATCACAGTGGTAACGGTGGCTTAGTGATCACAATTTCCTACTTTGTATTTTTGAAAAGTTTTACTTCTCAAAGGACCTAGATCAGTAAGCCCTTTAGATCAGACTTGGACAGAGTTTTTGAAACTTCATTCAACCACAGAAATTTAAAGTTGTCTATGACTGTGGTATACATTATCCAAAATGAATTATTTCACATTATGTGTTGGAGGGGAAAAATAATTTTCTCTATACCCTTTTAGGTTCTTGGCTGAGAGCCACCCTGACCCCCCCAACCCCCATAATAAAAGACAGATTAATAGGAGAAAAATAAAGAAATGTTTAATAACATGCATATCTCCTGTATACTTGGGAGATACCCAGGAAAACTGAGTAACTCCCCAAAATGGCCCAAGGCACCAGCTTAAATACTATCTCCAGCTAAAGACAAAAGAAGATGTGGGACTCAGAGAGTGGGTGCTGGGGGCTGGAAGCCAGTTAATGGAAGATTAACTGGGAAAAGCACAGTAAACAAGGTATGGGGTTATTATGAAGATTTAAGTTGTCGCCTTCTCCACTGAAGAGTTTCTAGAAATTTATTCATCCTCCTCTTCCTGGTATAGAGAGGTAAAAACCCTTACAAATGGAGATTTTCCTTGTAAATGCAAATTTCTTTTACCAAAGGGTATCTTCTGTTACCAAACTCAGGTTTGGCTGATAGGGATGATGTAGTAAAAAGAGAAATATTGATGATGTCCTTGAGCATGTGATAAAGAATGAGGAGCTTGCTAGTACATTCTAAGTAGAAAGACACAAGTCACAGTAAATGGGTCCAAATGGATATTTTTGGGTGGATCATAAAAGGAAAAACCAATGGAAGTGGAAATGTTACCCAGCTCAGGTTCTGCTGCTCACTGCTGGAAAGCAAATACTCAAGAGACAAGTATTGGTTGGAAAGAAAATGTTGCTTTATTCAGGTGGCTGGCAGCCTGGGAAGAAGGTGGACTCATGTCCAAAAACCAACTCCAAAGGTTCTGCTCGACCATGAATGTTTTGGAGAAAGGGAAGTTAATCATTTGGGGAAGGGGTCAGAGTCTTCATTATCTTACACTGTGTGCAAACTTTCTTCTGATTGGTTGGTGGTGAGGTAACAGAGTGGTGTTCCAGGAATCTTGTGCTCAGCCTGAAGTTACCATCCTTCACCTGGGTGGGGGCCTTAGTTCTTGCAGAAGAACTCAAAGATATTGTTATGTATATCCCTCAAGGAGTAACCAGGACTATTGTATCTTGATTGCTCCTCCTTTGTTTCTGCATTTCCCTCCCTTCCCTGTTTGAATCTGCCCTTTGGAACTCAGGGAAGGTCAAGGAAGCTGAATGAAGTTGATTTCCTACAAACAAGAAATGGGGGACCTGGAAAGGATTTGTACCTGGGAGCGCCTCACAGGGTCCTGCTTGGTTCTACTTCTACTCCATTTTCAGAACTTCTTCTGTGTCTGCTGTTTCTTAAAAATAATCAGCCCTAAAATGATCCTTATGCCAAAGAGGCATATTGTGGGGTGATAAATTCTGCTCCCTTTCATATGTGTCCAGAAACAACTTAAAATGCGCATGTCCACAGCCACACACATCCACACACATATGTTTAAGAGAATGTTTATTTTTGAAGGTAATTTTGGTGACCACATTTTCAGGGTATGCAGGTGGTAAAGTCACTGTTAGGTTTTATTCTCTGAAGTGGGGTAGGGAGCCCTATTGTGCCTAATTGCACTTTAGGGGGAAATTAGTTTATTATATAAGGTAGCCAGTTATGAGCAAGTACTTGTGTAAGAGGCAGGAGACAATGCATTGATAAAAGAAAGAAGAGAAGAGAATGGTAACTGGAGTGCATCTTAGCTTGGGGGTAGTGCTTTTATGACCTGAGAGATGACATCATGGGAGGTGGGAATGGAATTCAGGAAACTCAACTCTTAAAACTTATATGTAGACTTAAATAATCTCTTCTGTTGTTAGGCATTGTCAGGGAGGAAGAAATTTTCCTCTGCCCTCCTAGGTTCTTCTGGCTGGTCTAAGAATTATATTGACATGAGACAGATTAACAGGGGAAAATCAAACATGTTTATAACATGTTTACATGGGAGAGACCCAGAAAAACTGAGTATAGTTTACCCTTGAACAACACAGGGTTTAGGGGCACTGACCCTCTGAAAAGTAAAAAATCCCCATTTAAATTTACAGTTCATCCCCCATATTCATAGTTCCGCATCTGAGAATTCAATCAATTGTTGGTTGTGTAGTACTTTAGTATGTGTTTATTGAAAAAAATCTGTGTGTAAGTAGACTCACACAGGTCATCTACATCATATATCTTTCATATTGAAGGGGAGCAGAATTTGCTGTCCCAAAATAGGTCTCTTTGTAATAAAGATAATCTTGAGCTCGTTATTTTTAAGAAACTGCAGACACAGGGGAAGTTCTGAAAGCTGAGTGGAAGTTACCCTTTTGTAAGAGAAATTTACATTTATGAGGAATGTCTATTTGTAAGGGTGTCTCTCTTGCTGTCCTGGGAAGAGGAGGATAGGCAAACCTCTAGAAACTCTTATTAATGGAGAAGGCAACTAACTTAAATCTGCATAACAACCATACCCTTTTTACTGTGCTTTTCTTTTTTCCTTTTTTTGAAATTTATTTTACTTATTTTTTATACAGCAGGTTCTTATTAGTTATTTTCTAATAAAAATATTTTCTCCCATTCTGAGGGCTGTCTTTTCTTCTTGATTGTAGTTTCCTTTGCTTTGCAAAAGCTTTTAAGTTTAATTAGGTCCCATTTGTTTATTTTTGTTTTTATTTCCATTACTCTAGGAGGTGGATCAAAAAAGATCTTTCTGTGATTTATGTCAAAGTGTTCTTCCTATGTTTTCCTCTAAGAGTTTTATAGTGTCTGGTCTTACATTTAGGTCTCTAATCCATTTTGAGTTTATTTTTGTGTATGGTGTTAGGGAGTGTTCTAATTTCATTCTTTTACATGTAGCTGTCCAGTTTTCCCCACACCACTTATTGAAGAGACTGTCTTTTCTCCATTGTATATCCTTGCCTCCTTTGTCATAGATTAGTTGATTAGATTAGTGCCTGGGTTTAAGTGTACAGTTCAGCGATATCAAATACGTTCACATCGTTGTGCAAAAATCACCTCTGTCCATCCTCATAACTGTTTTCATCTTGTGAAACTGAAGCTCTATACCCATTAAACAATAACTCCCTGTTACTCCTTGCCTCCAGCCCCTGGTAACCACCAGTCTACTTTCTGTCTTTATGATTTTGACTATTCTGAGTACCTCATATAAGTGGGATCATACAGTATGTATCCTTTCCTGACTGGCTAATTTCATTTAGCATAATGTCCCCAAGGTTCATCCATGTTGTAAACATACTGCAGAATTTCCTTCCTTTTTAAGACTGAACAATATTCCATTGCATGTATATCCACATTTTGCTTAGCCATTCATCCACTGATGGACACTTGAGTGGCTTCCATGGTTTAGTTATTACGAATAATGCTGCTATGAACTTGGGTGTACAAATATCTCTTTGAAATCCTACTTTGATTTCTTTGGGGTATATGTGCAGAAGTATATAGTATGCTGGTTCATATAGTAATTCTATCTTTAATTACTTGAGGAAACACCATACTGTTTTCTGTAGTGACTGTACCAATTTCCACCAGTAGTACAGCAGGGTCCCAATTTCTCCATGTCCTTGCAAACACTCATATTCTATTTTTTTGATAGTAGCCATCCTAATGGGTGTAAGGTGCTATCTTGTTGCAGTTTTGATTTGCATTTCCCTAATAATTGGTGATGTTGAACATCTTTTCATGTGCTTATTGGGCATTTGTGTCTCTTCTTTGGAGAAATATCTATTCAAGTCTTTTGCTCATTTTCAATCAGGTTGTTTGGTTTTTTGTTGTTAAGTTTTTGTTTCTTTTATTGAATTTTAAAATTTAATTTAATTTATTTTTTTATACAGCAGGTTCTTATTAGTCATCCATTTTATACACATCAGTGTATACATGTCAATCCCAATCTCCCAATTCATCACACCACCACCCCCATCCCCTGATGCTTTCCCCCTTGGTATCCATACATTTGTTCTCTACATCTGTGTCTCAATTTCTGCCCTGCAAACTGGTTCATCTGTACCATTTTTCTAGGTTCCACATATATGTGATAATATACAATATATGTTTTTCTCTTTCTGACTTACTTCACTCTGTATGACAGTCTCTAGATCCATCCATGGCTCTACAAATGACCCAATTTCGTTCCTTTTTATGGCTAAGCAATATTCCATTGTATATATGTACCACATCTTCTTTATCCATTCATCTGTCGATGGGCATTTAGGTTGCTTCCATGACCTGGCTATTGTAAATGGTGCTGCAATGAACATTGGGGTGCATGTGTCTTATGGAATTATGGTTTTCTCAGGGTATATGCCCAGTAGTGGGATTGCTGGCTCATATGATAATTCTACTTTTAGTTTTTTAAGGAACCTCCATACTGTTCTCCATAGTGGCTGTATCAATTTACATTCCCACCAACAGTGCAAGAGGGTTCCCTTTTCTCCACACCCTCTCCAGCATTTGTTTTTTGTAGATTTTCTGATGATGCCCATTCTAACTGGTTTGAGGTGATACCTCACTGTAGCTTTGATTTGCATTTCTCTAATAATTAGTGATGTTGAGCAGCTTTTCATATGCTTCTTGGCCATCTGTATGTCTTCTTTGGAGAAATGTCTATTTAGATCTTCTGCGGATTTTTTGAATGGGTTGTTTGTTTTTTTAATATTGAGCTGCATGAGCTGTTTATATATTTTGGAGATTACTCCTTTGTCCGTTGATTCATTTGCGAATATTTTCTCCCATTCTGAGGGCTGTCTTTTCGTCTTCTTTATGGTTTCCTTTGCTGTGCAAAACTTTGAAGTTTCATTAGGTCCCATTTGTTTATTTTTGTTTTTATTTCCATTACTCTAGGAGGTGGATCAAAAAAGATCTTTCTGTGATTTATGTCAAAGAATGTTCTTCCTATGTTTTCCTCTAAGAGTTTTATAGTGTCTGGTCTTACATTTAGGTCTCTAATCCATTTTGACTTTATTTTTGTGTATGGTGTTAGGGAATGTTCTAATTTCATTCATTTTTTTTTTAATTTATTTATTTTTTGCTGCGTTGGGTCTTCATTGCTGCGCGCGGGCTTTCTCTAGTTACAGCGAGCGGGGGCTACTCTTCCTTGCAGTGCGCAGGCTTCTCACTGCGGTGGCTTCTCTTGTTGCAGAGCACGGGCTCTAGGCACGTGGGCTTCAGTAGTTGTGGCACGTGGGCTCAGTAGTTGTGGCTTACGGGCTCTAGAGCACAGGCTCAGTAGTTGTGGCACACGGGCTTAGTTGCTCCGCGGCATGTGGGATCTTCCCGGACCAGGGATCGAACCTGTGTCCCCTGCATTGGCAGGTGGATTCTTAACCACTGCACCACCAGGGAAGTCCCCTAATTTCATTCTTTTACATGTAGCTGTCCAGTTTTCCCTACACCACTTATTGAAGAGACTGTCTTTCCTCCACTGTATATCCTTGCTTCCTTTGTGATAGATTAGTTGACCGTAGGTGCATGGGTTTATCTCTGGGCGTTCTATCCTGTTCCATTGATCTATATTTCTGTTTTTGTGCCAGTACCATATTGTCTTGATTACTGTAGCTTTGTAGTATAGTCTGAAGTCAGGGAGTCTGATTCCTCCAGCTCCGTTTTTTTTCCCTCAAGACTCCTTTGGCTATTTGGGGTCTTTTGTGTCTCCATACACATTTTAAGATTTTTTTGTTCTAGTTCCATAAAAAATGCCATTGGTAATTTGATAGGGATTGCATTGAATCTGTAGATTGCTTTGGGTCATATAGTCATTTTCACAATATTGATTCTTCCAATCCGAGAACATTGTGTATCTCTCCATCTGTTGGTATCATCTTTAATTTCTTTCATCAGTATCTTATAGTTTTCTGCATACAGGTCTTTTGTCTCCCTAGGTAGGTTTATTCCTAGGTATTTTATTATTCTTGTTGCAGTGGTAAATGGGAGTGTTTCCTTAATTTCTCTTTCTGATCTTTCATTGTTAGTGTATAGGAACGCAAGAGATTTTTGTGAATTAATTTTGTATCCTGTAACTTTACCAAATTCATTGATTGGCTCTAGTAGTTTTCTGGTGGCATCTTTAGGATTCTCTATGTATAGTATCATGTCATATGCAAACAGTGACAGCTTTACTTCTTCTTTTCCAATTTGTATTCCTTTTATTTCTTTTTCTTCCCTGATTGCCATGGCTAGGACTTCCAAAATTATGTTGAATAATAGTGGCGACAGTCGACATCCTTGTCTTGTTCTCAGTCTTAGAGGAAATGCTTTCAGTTTTTCACCATTGAGAATGATGTTTGCTGTGGGTTTGTCATATATGGCCTTTATTATGTTGAGGTAGGTTCCCTCTATGCCCACTTTCTGCAGAGTTTCTGTCATAAATCGGTGTTGAATTTTGTCAGAAGCTTTTTCTGCATCTATTGTGATGATCATATGGTTTTTATTCTTCACTTTGTTAATATAGTGTATCACATTGATTGGTTTGCGTATATTGAAGAATCCTTGCAACCCTGGGATAAATCCCACTTGATCATGGTGTATGATCCTTTTAATGTGTTGTTGGATTCTGTTTGCTAGTGTTTTGTTGAGGATTTTTGCGTCTATATTCATCAGTGGTATTGGTCTGTAATTTTCTTTTTTTGTAGTATCTTTGTCTGGTTTTTGGTATCAGGGTGATGGTGGCCTCATATAATGAGTTTGGGAGTGATCCTTCCTCTGCAAGTCTTTGGAAGAGTTTGAGAAGGATGGGTGTTAGCTCTTCTACAAACGTTTGAGAGAATTCACCTGTGAAGGCATCTGCTCCTGGAGTTTTGTTTGTTGGAAGATTTTTATTCACAGTTTCAATTTCATTACTTGTGATTGGTCTGTTCATATTTTCTATTTCTTCCTGGTCCAGTCTTGGAAGGTTATACCTTTCTAAGAATTTGGCCATTTCTTCCAGGTTGTCCATTTTATTGGCATAGAGTTGCTTGTAGTAGTCTCTTAGGATGCTTTGTATTTCTGCAGTGTCCATTGTAACTTCTCCTTTTTCATTTCTAATTTTATTGATTTGAGTCCTCTCCCTCGTTTTCTTGATGAGTCTGGCTAAAGGTTTATCAATTTTGTTTATCTTCTCAATGAACCAGCTTTTAGTTTTATTGATCTTTGCTATTGTTTTCTTTGTCTCTATTTCATTTATTTCTGCTCTGATCTTTATGATTTCTTTCCTTCTACTAACTTTGGGTTTTGTTTGTTCTTCTTTCTCTAGTTCCTTTAGGTGTAAGGTTAGATTGTTTATTTGAGATGTTTCTTGTTTCTTGAGGTAGGCTTGTATTGCTATAAACTTCCCTCTTAGAATTGCTTTTGCTGCATCGCATAGGTTTTGGATTGTCGTGTTTTCATTGTAATTTGTCTCTAGGTTGTTTTGTTTTTTAATTCTCTTATTTTTTTTTAATTTTTAAATTATTTTTTATTTATTATTATTTATTTATTTATATTTATGGCTGTTTTGGGTCTTCGTTTCTGCACGAGGGCTTTCAATAGTTGCAGCAAGTGGGGGCCACTCTTCATTTGTCATTTGTCATTTGTCTTTAGGTATTTTTTGATTTCCTCTTTCCTTGCTTCAGTGATCTCTTGGTTATTCAGTAACATGTTGTTTAACCTCCATGTGTTTGTGTTTTTTACGTTTTTTCCCCTGTAATTGATTTCTAATCTCATAGCATGGTGGTTGGAAAAGATGCATGATATGATTTCAATTTTCTTAAATTTACTGTGGCTTTATTTGTGACCCAAGATGTGATCTATCCTGGAGAATGTTCCATGTGCACTTGAGATGAAAGTGTAATCTGCTGTTTTTGGATGGAATGTCCCATAAATATCAATTAAATCTATCTGGTCTATTGTGTCATTTAAAGCTTGTGTTTCCTTATTCATTTTCTATCTGGATGATCTGTCCATTGGTGTAAATGTGGTGTTAAAGTTCCCCACTATTATTGTGTTACTGTCGATTTCCTCTTTTATAGCTGTTAGCAGTTTCCTCATGTATTGAGGTGCCCCTATATTGGGTGCATATATACTTATAATTGTTATATCTTCTCTTGGTTTGATCCCTTGATCATTATATAGTGTCCTTCCTTGTCTCTTGTAGCATTCTTTATTTTAAAGTCTGTTTTATCTGATATGAGTATTGCTACTCCAGCTTTCTTTACATTTCCATTTGCATGGAATATCTTTTTCCATATGTGTCCCTAGGTCTGAAGTGGGTGTGTTGTAGACAGCATATTTGTGGGTTTTGCTTTTGTATCCATTGAGTGAGCCTGTGTCTTTTTGTTGGAGCAGTTAATCCATTCACGTTTAAGGTAATTATTGATATGTATGTTCCTATTACCATTTTCTTAATTGTT
Organism: Balaenoptera physalus; assembly: GCF_965194825.1. Taxonomy (NCBI): domain Eukaryota; kingdom Metazoa; phylum Chordata; class Mammalia; order Artiodactyla; family Balaenopteridae; genus Balaenoptera; species Balaenoptera physalus. The sequence continues at coordinate 93,452,355 of NC_138890.1, read as the reverse complement.
ATAGGTTTGTTTTTGTAGGGCCTTTTCTTCTCTTGTGTTTCCCACTTAGAGAAGTTCCTTTAGCATTTGTTGTAGAGCTGGTTTGGTGGTGCTGAATTCTCTTAGCTTTTGCTTGTCTGTAAAGCTTTTGATTTCTCCGTCGAATCTGAATGAGATCCTTGCTGGGTAGAGTAATCTTGGTTGTAGGTTCTTCCCTTTCATCACTTTAAATATATTGTACCACTCCCTTCTGGCTTGTGGAGTTTCTGCTGAGAAATCAGCTGTTAACTTTATGAGGGTTCCCTTGTATGTTATTTGTCGTTCTTCCCATGTTGCTTTTAATAATTTTTCTTTGTCTTTAATTTTTGTCAGTTTGTTTGCTGTGTGTCTTGGCATGTTTCTCCTTGAGTTTCTCCTGCTTGGGACTCTCTGTGCTTCCTGGACTTGGGTGGCTATTTCCTTTCCCATGTTAGGGAAGTTTTCAACTATAATCTCTTCAAATATTTTCTTGGGTCCTTTCTCTCTTTCTTCTCCTTCTGGGACCCCTATAATGCCAATGTTGTTTTGTTTAATGTTGTCCCAGAGGTCTCTTAGGTTGTCTTCATTTCTTTTCTTTTTTTTTGCTTTATTCTGTTCTATGGCAGTGAATTCCACCATTCTGTCTTCCAGGTCACTTATCCGTTCTTCTGCCTCAGTTATTCTGCTATTGATTCCTTCTAGTGTGTTTTTCATTTCAGTTATTCTATTGTTCATCTCTGTTTGTTTGTTCTTTAATTCTTCTAGGTCTTTGTTAAACATTTCTTGCATCTTCTCGATCTTTGCCGCCATCCTTTTTCCGAGGTCCTGGATCATCTTCGCTATCATTATTCTGAATTTTTTTTCTGGAAGTTTGCCCATTTCCACTTCATTCAGTTGTTTTTCTGTGGTTTTATCTTGTTCCTTTATCTGGTACAAAGTCCTTTGCCTTTTCATTTTGTCTATCTTTCTGTGAATGTGGTTTTCCTTCCACAGGCTGCAGAATTGTAGTTCTTGCTTTTGCTGTCTGCCCTCTGGTCTACTGTGCTTTTCTTTATAGCTTCCTATAACAGACTCCCCCACCTCACAACATCACTTTTGTCTTTAGCTTTAGATGGTATTTAAGATGGTGGCTTGGGCCATTTGGAGGAGTTACTCAGTTTTCCTGGATATCTCCCATGTGTATAGGAGGTATACATGTTATTAAATGTCCATTTGTTTTTCTCCTGTTAATCTTCTATTACAAGGGGTTTTCAACCGAGAATCTCGAAGGGTAGAGGAAAAATAATTTTCCCTCTTCATGAATATATTTTTCATTCACTGCATTCAAAATTCACAGGTTATCTGTCCTTCCCTTCCTCCATCCCATCCTCTCTCCTTCCCTTCCTTCCTTCCTTTCATCACCTCATTGCCTTGCTTTCCTTACTTAGCTTGAAAACACAATAATAACCAAAATAACATCATCAATAAAAATAATCCCTTTTGTTTTCCTTTTTTTTTTTTTAATTTATTTATTTTTGGCTGTGTTTGGTCTTCGTTTCTGTGCGAGGGCTTTCTCCAGTTGCGGCGAGTGGGGGCCACTCTTCATCGCGGTGCGCGGGCCTCTCACTGTCTCGGCCTCTCCCGTTGCGCAGCACAGGCTCCAGACGCGCAGGCTCAGTAGTTGCGGCTCACGGGCTTAGTTGCTCCGTGGTATGTGGGATCTTCCCAGACCAGGGCTCGAACCCATGTCCCCTGCATTGGCAGGCAGATTCTTAACCACTGCGCCACCAGGGAAGCCCTGTTTTCATTTTTTACTGCCCTTCATTTTGCTTATTTATTGCCTCTTTAAGTGCTCCTCTGAAAAATGGTTTGTGCACAGGAGGCATGTAAATATGAAATGGGTCACAAAAGGAGTCTCATAGTTCAGCCTAATGATCATGTGTTTCTTATTTCTGGCTTGTTTCTTATGCTTCTAAGCATAATCGTGTTACCCTAAAACTGGGTTTGCCTCTTGGTGGGTTTGGAGCCAAAAGACACAACGAAGTCAAAGAACAGGAGAAGGAACAGTTTATTACTTGCAGCAAGTAAGGAGAACACCATGGGTCTTTCCTCAAGCAGTGTCTCCCCAAACAGCAAAATTGGGGAAGTTTTAAGCTAAGGGTACATGAATATTCATTAAGGGGCTTGAGCAGAGGAGAATTCAGTGGTAGAATTGGGGCAAAGGTTGACAGAGTTCAGGCTCTAGTTAAAGTCACAAGAATCAGAAAAGGTCAACATTATGATTCCTAGGTTCCAGTTAATTTGGTGGTTGAGTGCTCCAGGGAGTTTGAATTCTGTGAAATAGCTCAAGAATGTCCTTCAGCCTAAAGGTTTACCACTGAAACAGAACTGAAAGTCTTTATAAGTAATTTATTATCTTTGCTATTATTAAGTTATCTTCCTGGCCTGCTAATAGATGTTTGTTTTTACCTTCTTTTGTTTCCTTCTACCTTCTTTTGTTTCCTTCAAATCATTAAACACTGGTACCTATTCTTCTGCAAGGGCAAGCATTGTGGCCAGGTTTAGATCACAGAAGGTCTTAGGCCTAAAATGGCTCCTCTTATGTTAAGAAAGTTATGTCTGGTTCTCTTTCATTGGGGACCCCTTACCCTATCTGCTCACAATGGCAAAAAAAACTCACTTGTGATTTTGTTCTCTTCCTTGGACATAAAGAGCCCTGTTACAATGACACAGGTTTGATGTCTCTAAATCATTCAAGGTTACTAGGTGTGACAAATTTTTCCAAATTTTATTTTGCTTTTTAATTTCCTTTTATTTTTTGATATGCATGCTGTTAAAAATTTTGTACAACTGCACAAATACATACACATAAATGTATTTCTTTTCCTTTCTGAGTTATTTACTACTTAATCTTTAAGTTTTGCACTTTCTGAAATCGATTATATAAGTCTTTATTTTTCTGATATGCTTTTTTTTCCTTTAACTCAAATTCATCTGAGATTTGTATTGCAGTATGCTATATAGTGTAAATAAGATTTTTTTTAATAATTAATTTTTTCCCACCTTCTCTTGAATAATTCATCCCTTTGTTATTGGTCTCCATTGTCCTTTATATCACATATTAAATTCTTTTTATATGAAGGTCTATTTCAGGAATATCCTTATGATTTTTTTATATCTTTAAATTTCCTGCCAATATCACATTGTATTATAATTGTAGATTTGTAATTGAAAGGGAGGATGATTTGCCCCCCTAAAATATGTCACTGGCATATTAATTATTTTAAGCTGATTATTTTCTAAGAAACAGCAGGCTGGGGGAAACTCTGAAAACCAAGTAGAAGTTACCCTTTTGTAAGAGGTATTTACATTTATAAGGGAAATTTCCATTTGTTAAGGTGTCTCCTTCTTTGAACTAGGAAGAGGAGGATGACCAAATCTCTAGTTACTCTTATCACTGGAGAAGACAGTGACTTAAATATGCATAACAATCTTACCCTTATTCACTGTGCTTTTCCTGGTAACCCACCATAACTGACTTTCCCCTTTTGTATTTAGCTGAGGACGATATTTAAGGTGAGGGCTTCTGTCATTTGAGCGAGTTACTCAGTTTTCCTTGGTGTCGCCCATGTATATGTATTATTAGATTTTTGTTTTTCTCCTGTTAATTTGTCTCACATCAAGTTAACCCTTAGACTAACCAGATGAACTTCGAAGGATAGAGGAACATTTCTTCCTCCTCGACATAATATTTTTTAGTATTTAGCACAAAAAATTTTCCTCTATTATTTTTCTTTGTCAAAAATGTATTACCTGTTAGATGTGTTAACTCCTGTGTATAAGCTTGAGAGTCATTCTGCTAACTTCAGAAACAATTCATCTGAATCTTGTTGGCAGTGGCATTAACTCTAGATATTAGTTTGGAAGAATCTATACTTTTACATAAATCAGTTTTCTGATTTATAAAAATGGACTGGCTCATGATTTACTCAAATCTTAATATTTTAGATGTTTCTCATAAATATATGAAATACTTAGATTGTGCTTGCTATATGACTGGAATTTTTTAATTGTAGCTTATAGTTTAGGGGAGAAGAATTTGCCACCCTGAAATATGTCACTTTGGCATATTGTTTTAAGCTGGTAATTTTCTGAGAAACAGCAGACATGGAAGGGCTCTAAAAACAACTAGGAGTTGCCCTTTTGTAAGAAACGCTTACATTGGTATGGGAGATTTCCATTTGTAAGGGCGTTTCCTTCTCTTTACCTAGAAGAGGAGGATGACCAAATCTCTAGAAACATCAGTGGAGATGGCAGTGACTTAAATCTGTGTAACTCACAGTCACCCTTGTTTACTGTACTTTTCCTGGTAACCTCCCATAACTGAATCTCTCCACCCTCAACATCCTCTTTTGTCTTTAGCTGAGGATGGTATTTAAGTTGAGGGCTTTGGTCATTTTGGTGAGTTACTCAGTTTTCCTGGATCTTTCCCATGTATACTTGTTATTAAATTTTTGTTTGATTTTCTCTTGTTAATTTGTCTCACATCAGTTTAATTCTTAGACCAACCAGGAGAAGCTAGAAGAGCAGAGGAAGATTGTTTTCTCCCTGACAATGGTACCTAATTTTAGTCATTTGCTTTTATTACTTTTTTCTTATAAGGCTACCCTACTTAATTATTAATTATAGTTAATTTTACACTACATTTTTGGGGGTGTTATCAATATTAAATAATATTGGGAAAGTAGTATTCTAGTCTCCTTACTAAAACCTTTAGAATTTAATTGTCCAAAATACTGTTTTAAGATACATAATGGTGGGCTTCCCTGGTGGCGCAGTGGTTGAGCGTCAGCTTGCCAATGCAGAGGATGCGGGTTCGGGCCCTGCTCTGGGAAGATCCCACATGCCACGGAGCAACTAGATCCGTGAGCCACAACTACTGAGCTCTGCGCGTCTGGAGCCTGTGCTCCGCAACAACAGAGACCGCGATAGAGAGAGGCCCGCGCACCGCGATGAAGAGCGGCCCCCGCTTGCCGCAACTAGAGAAAGCCCTTGCACAGAAACAAAGACCCAACACAGCTAAAAATAAATAAATAATAAAAATAAAGGAATTCCTTTAAAAAAAAAAAAAAGATACATAATGGTGAATTGCTCATTTCTTAAAATATGTGTCAGGATTAAGTATTGAATATTATCACATGTCCTTTTGGAGTCTATTGAGATTGTCAAAAGTGTTCTCTTACCTGAACACATTTCTGTTAAAAGAGATTTCCTATGATTATAAAATCTTTGTATTCCTAAATTAAAACCAACTTGGTCATGGTAGATGTACTGTTGAGTTTAATTTGCTTATATCTTATTTAGAAATATTCATATCTTTATTCATATGTGAATTTCCTCTAAGCCTATTTTTATGTGTCGAATGTATAATATTAATCAAATTGAAGCTAAATATTAAAACAGAGCTGTAAGTTAGTGTAGAACAGCAGAACATTTCAATCTTCTCCTTGTGCCATTTTCTGCTAGGCATCTGACCATGCTTTTCTCAAGACAGTATAGTTTTGAAAAGCCACACATTTGCATAATGTCTTTCCTGTTGTTCCTTTGTTCTTTGAATTGTATCAAACTAATTGCTTTAGAAAGTTTTCTTCCCAAATTCCTCCCACTGGTAACATTAAGGTAAATAAGGCTCTTCAAAGTTAGAATCAGGGACTTGATACTATTGGTATACATGCTGGAACATCAAAGAACAAGACCAAAGACTCCTAAGAAACACAACATCAGAAACTTTTCTTCCCACCACCCCTTTGGTTAATGTCTATTCTGATTAGAAAGGAATTGAGAGTGATGCCAAAAACTTGGCCTCTGTGCACCAGTGCCAAATTGAATCTTGGAGATGAGTTTTGGGTGAAGTAGAAAAGAATATCTTTATTGCTTTGCCAGGCAAAGGGGGACATAGTGGGCTTGTGCCCTCAAAAACTGTGTGTCCCAACCCAGGGGTTTGGTGAGGAGTTTTATAGCAATGGTTCAAGGGCGGTGTTGCTGATAAGGATCAGGGTGTGTGCAGGGCCTACACTCCTTTAATCTGGCCTAAGGTGGTCTCCTGATGAGCTTCTCTGGTTCTCAGAGGTTATCAAACTGTGACCTTCTCTGGAATGAAGATTGCTTCATCAAGTAGTTAACATCTTCCATTTGTTGGGGGTTTTAGTTTTGTAGGAGAGCTCAAAGATATTATTATGTGTATCCCTTGAGACAGAACCAGGACCCTGCCCCAAGGCTGCACTATAATTTTTTGACTGCTCCTCCCTTGTCTCTGCATCACTTCCTTTCCCTGATCAACAACTGTTTGAACCTGCCCTTTGGAACTTAGGTTTCAGCCTCCATGACTTTCCCTATTTCCTACAAACAAGAAACAGGGGACACAGAGAGGCTCTGTGTCCAGGAGACCCACAAGGTCCTGCTTGGTTTCAAGAGGGAACCAGGAAAAAGGCAATATTGCTGCTAACAAAGTCTTAAGGAAAGGTGTTCCTTCACAAATGGGTTTGGATGAGGACACTGATTTTTATGAGGAAGTTACATCAGGCCAACAATAAACTCTATTAAGAGTCTTCCATCCAAAGTTGCTCTTTCCTGTATTCTTTAATGGTGTTTATACCAATTATCTCTTCCTTGAGAATGTGTAAGAAGTTTCTGGTAAAACTTTCTTTTGAGACTGATGGGGGCGGTTCAGGGCAAGCCGCTCCAAGATGTGCCACTCTGGCATGTGGATTATTTAGAGCTGAAAAGAAGCAAGACCCAAAAGACTCAGGAAGAACCTTTGAACTTCACGCTTACTGCCTAAAAAATTTAAGATAGAAAGCTTGTTCCAGGAAGGAGTTATCACCATAGATAACTATAGTAAAGTATTGAACTAAGTGTTGTAAACAGGAAGGCACCTAGCAAGGCTCATTTGATCAAAGTCCTCTCTGTCCTGTTGTCTCTAGGTGGCGCAGCAAACATTTGTTTACCAAAAATTAGTTATTTTCATCTTCCTGTGAATTACTTTACTTTCCTTTGAAGTCCCAGACCCCTACCTTCTTCTTCTTAGTCCAGAACAATATATATACCTCATCTTGCCTTATTCTCTTTGAGATTCTTCATGCTTATATAGATTCTCCATATGCACAAAATAAATTTGTTTTTCTCTTGTTAATCTGCTTTATGTCATTTTAATTGCCAGCCAAAAGAGCTAAGAGGGAAAAGAGGGGGAAATTCCCCTCTCCTACTAGATATTTTGTGATTTATTTTTCCACAGTTCTTTTTTTTTTTTTTTCCTAGAAGGTTTTGTCCTTCTATTTGAACTAAACATAACTATTTCCCCAGAAAGGAGTACATCTCACTGATGCTTTCAAATTTATCATCATAGAATTGTACATACATAATTAAAAAATCTTCTCTGTTTTTGCTTGTATAGGTCCTTTGACAGTTAATCATTAATTTGGCAAATCATTTCAGATGGATCCCCCTGGGCTGTGTTTTCACTCTGAAGGTTTTGTTGAGATTTTTCCATTAATTTCTAATTACAACATTAGAATTAAGTTCTTTTTATGAACTTTCTTGTGCTATATATGGCAGTTATAATTTTGACACCCTTATCATCTCACTTGGATTTCTTTGTCTGGGTGCAGTGTGGGCACATATCTTTTCTTCATTCAGAGTTCTAAATTTGCCCTTGGCAGTGAGCTGTCTCCATTTTATGACATGCTGATCTATGAGCTAGGTCTCTCCTTTGTCTGTTGTTATAAACAAACCTGAGATGACTAGGAGGATTTCTCTAGTGAATCAGTAGTCTGCTTAACATTCTACAGTTTCTGGAATGACAGTATAAGAGACTCATAAATACTCTGGTTGTCTCACCTCATCCCTGAGTTTCAGGAAATCATACTTAACTTTCATATCTTTACTTTGGAATGAAAACTTGGAGGTCTTCTGAGGAGCATGAAAACAGTTTCATAGAAAGATGGGGGGATTCTTTGTATTAGCCAGTTATGGAAGTGAAGCATGTCTGGTTGTTTTCTACTCTTTTGGCTTTCTTTATATTGACCGTTATTGGATATGAGATTTAATTCCCTCTGTCTCCCCACTGCATACGGTAAATGATTAGGAATCAGTGATTTCCATGAATTGTTGAAAATGAGAGGACAAACATATCATCTGGAAGTGAGAACATTTTGTTTAACGTTTGATTTGCCATAAGCTGCCTGTTTTCCCTTATTATCTAAGGCATGGATCCACCAAGCAGCTCATCTCTCTTACAGTAGAGCTTTTCTGTCTTCCTACTGGTGATTAAAACCTTACTGATTGCTTCCACTTGAATTGTTCTTTAGTATAGAAATGTAGTCATATTATCTCTCTGTTTAAATTAATCTATTTAAAATAACTCTGCCCATTGTTACACTGTTTTACTTTATTGATAGCCTTCTTCGCTAACTGAAATAACATTTATTCATATTTTAATATATTTATTCTACTAAAATATAAGCTATATGGGACCAGGGACTTATCTGTCTTACTTTTTACCATATCTCTGTTGCCTAGAAGTGCCAGGCATTCAGGAGTAAATCCTTCTGAATTTTCTGATGTATTTGCCCTTCTTTTTATTGGTATGTATTACTGTTTATATTTTAAATTGAACAGTCACATTTATATGTATGTTGAAGTTATCAACTACCTCAAGTCTTTTAAAAAATATAGTAGAATATCAACAAATAATAAATAAAAAGCCAACCAGCATAATGTACTTGCAGATAAGAAGATTTGGTACATAAGTACAATGGAATATTACTCAGCCATAAAAAGGAACAAAATTGGGTCATTTGTAGAGACATGGATGGATCTAGAGACTGTCATACAGAGTGAAGTAAGTCAGAAAGAGAAAAACAAATATCGTACATTAACGCATGTATGTGGAACCTAGAAAAATGGTACAGATGAACTGGTTTGCAGGGCAGAAATAGAGACACAGATGTAGAGAACAAACGTATGGACACCAAGGGGAGAAAGTGGTGGGGGAGGGGGTGGTGGTGTGATGAATTGGGAGACTGGGATTGACAGAATATACACTAATATGTATAAAATGGATATCTAATAAGAACCTGCTGTATAAAAAAATAAATAAAATAAAATTCAAAAATTCAGAAAAAAAAGAATTTTCTTTTCTTAAATTATGTTGTTATTTTAAAAAATGTCAAGAGAGAGGGGAAATAGACTCACATGAGCATGTGAATTGGTGTAACTTTTTGAAGGGAGATATGGCAGTATGTAGCATGGTATAAGAAGCACATACCTTTTTAACAGTGGTATTAATGTCATCAATGTTAGATATTCCTATAGAGTCATGCCAGTGCACAGAGATTTTTATAAGTGAATATTTATTTCAATATGGTTTTAGTAACAAAATAAAACAAAAAATCCTTCTCCCTAAAATCTGGAAAAAAAATATAATGACCAAGAATCAGTGAAAGTGATTATGGGATATCATATGATATAATACTATGAACCTGTTTAAAAGGTTTTTATTTTCATATGTGCATGACAATAGTTTACAAACAGCAATACCAAAGTAGCTAGATTCTGTATTTTAAAATTATTAAGAATCAGTTTGTCAGAAACATAAGCCAATTAAAAAGATAAGAACATTTTGATGACATAAGTTTGGGTGAATATATCACAAAATTATGGGTGATCTCAAGGTGAGGATCTAAGAAATCATCTAATATAGTGGATAGGAGCATGACTTAGGGATTGCAGGCAGGGTTGATCTTTAGCTATGACCTTTCATTGCTATGTGATTTAGGACTTTTACTTAAATTCTCTGAGCCCCACTTTTCTAACCTATAAATTGGATCTAATAAGAATGGTTCATGTGCATTGAGTATTTATTATGTGCTTGGATTACTTTTTCTGATTTAAACCCCACACCACTATGCCCATAAGGAAAGTAATATTATTTCTTTCTTACAGATGAAGAAACCGAGTCACAGACAAATTAAGTAACTTGTTCAAATGATATAGTTAAGCAAGGATTAGCCTTGACATTCCTACCCCGGCAGACTGACTCTGCATCTTAACTACTAAACCAGCACTCCATACTGCTCCCTGTACATATTAATAGCTAGTTTTGCTAGAAAAATGAACAATGTATGTGACTGTCATAGCAGAATGCCTGACATATGGTAAGGTCTCATTAAATGTAGTTATTATTTTCTTATCCCAGGGATTGTCATGCTGTATTCTGAGGGAGCCAGAGATCAGAGAACTGAACAGCCAAGCCTTTGTTTAATATATTGGACTTGGCCTCAGATTCAATTAAATGTGTGGTTGCAAAAATAAAATTGTACAAAACAAGGATTTACATGTTAAAACTGAAAAAAAATTGACACCCAGGCAGGCAAGTTTTCTCCCCATAATCAACCAGCTAGTTAAAGGCAGAAATTTTCCTTCCTTACTTCCTGCCTTCCCTCCTTCCCTCCTTTCTTCATTCCTGCCTTCCCTTTCTCTCTCCCTGCCTCCCTCCTTCCTTCCCTGTTTTCCTTCCTCCTTATCATTTTCCCTCCCTTCTGTCTTCCTTTGTTTCTTTCAGCATGTAGGACTGTTGGGATGGTATATATCTGCAACACGGATATACACTACCTTTAACATTAAAATTTAAACACCTAAGTTTATAAACTCTTATTGAAGCTGCTACAGGTTTGGTGAACCAATAAAAATAGCAACATGATTAGGCGCTTGGTCATAGACAGCTGGAGGTGGGGATCTGAGGGTGGAAAAAGTCACTATATGGCTGCGAACTAGATATACACCTACAATAAAGATGGGTTCCACATAAACGAAGATGGAATCCTGGTACTCAGGAGTGGAAGACAGAACAAATCCCTAATTGGAAATGCACAATTTAGAGACTCTTATATATTGATGATAAACTTAGAGTTGATGGTAACATGTGAGATGGCAGTGTGCCATGGTTATCATACCTCACATCTGAGGGAGGTTAGCAGAGCTGTCTGCACCAATTTAAAGATGGAAGGTCATAACTACTGGGGAAGTGGTTTGATGACAGTCCTATACTAACATAAGCTATTATGTAAAAAGCAACTCTGAGAACCCAGGCTAGTTCTTAAACTTTGCCCAATAGTAGAGATGAATGATTTCCTGGAATGCTTCAAAAATGTTTTAAGAATTCTCCAGCATGAGGGAGAGTGGTAATCCCACAATGTAGGGTAGGCAGTGAAGTAACTGTCCTACAGTCAGTGTCGGACAGGAGGAATCAGACTTTATTTCCTGATTCTTATGAACCAGATGGGTGATTGGGCATGGAGTTCATGTGATGGTGTAATAAACCTAAATGATGCTTTTATTTCAGTTGTGGCCTTATGAATCTTCAAAACCTTGATATATTATTGCTTTGCCTGCAATTTTCCCTGGGTGAACATTGGCATAGGATCAATTGATTTTTCTTTTTTCTTTTGTAATGTTAATACTACTTATGCTTAGATATATATTTTGCACAACATTGTTAACTTTTATTTTATTTATTTTGTTTATTTATTTTTTGAATTTTATTTTATTTATTTTTTTATACAGTAGGTTCTTATTAGTCATCAATTTTATACACATCAGTGTATACATGTCAATCCCAATCACCTAGTTCATCACACCACCATCCGCACCCCGCCACGGCTTTCCCCCCTTGGTGTTGATATGTTTGTTCTCTACATCTGTGTCTCAACTTCTGCCCTGCAAAACAGTTCATCTGTACAATTTTTCTAGGTTCCACATATATGCATTCATATACAATATTTGTTTTTCTCTTTCTGACTTACTTCACTCTGTATGACAGTCTATAGATCCACCCATGTCTCTACAAATGACCCAATTTTGTTCCTTTTTATGGCTGAGTAATATTCCATTGTATATATGTACCACATCTTCTTTATCCATTCGTCTGTCGATGGGCATTTAGGTTGCTTCCATGACCTGGCTATTGTAAATAGTGCTGCAATGAACATTGGGGTGCATGTATCTTATGGAATTATGGTTTTCTCTGGGTATATGCCCAGTAGTGGGATTGCTGGATCATATGGTAATTCTACTTTTACTTTTTTAAGGACCCTCCATACTGTTCTCCATAGTGGCTGTATCAATTTACATTCCCACCAACAGTGCAAGAGGGTTCCCTTTTCTCCACACCCTCTCCAGCATTTGTTGTTTGTAGATTTTCTGATGATGCCCATTCTCACTGGTGTGAGGTGATACCTCATTGTAGTTTTGATTTGCATTTCTCTAATAATTAGTGATGTTGAGCAGCTTTTCATGTGCTTCTTGGCCATCTGTATGTCTTCTTTGGAGAAATGTCTATTTAGGTCTTCTGCCCATTTTTGGATTGGGTTGTTTGTTTTTTTAATATTGAGCTGCATGAGCTGTTTATATATTTTGGAGATTACACCTTTGTCTGTTGATTCATCTGCAAATATTTTCTCCCATTCTGAGGGTTGTCTTTTCATCTTGTTTATGGTTTCCTTTGCTGTGCAAAAGCTTTAAGTTTCATTAGGTCTCATTTGTTTATTTTTCTTTTTATTTCCATTACTCTAGGAGGTGGATCAAAAAAGATCTTGCTGTGATTTTTGTCAAAGAGTGTTCTTCCTACGTTTTCCTCTAAGAGTTTTATAGTGTCTGGCCTTACATTTAGGCCTCTAATCCATTTTGAGTTTATTTTTGTGTATGGTGTTAAGGAGTGTTCTAATTTCATTCTTTTACCGTAGCTGTCCAGTTTTCCCCATCACCACTTATTGAAGAGACTGTCTTTTCTCCATTGTATATCCTTGCCTCCTTTGTCATAGATTAGTTGACCATAGGTGCATGGTTTATCTCTGGGCTTTCTATCCTGTTCCATTGATCTATGTTTCTGTTTTTGTGCCAGTACTATATTGTCTTGATTACTGTAGCTTTGTAGTATAGTTTGAAGTCAGGGAGTCTGATTCCTCCAGCTTTTCCCTCAAGACTGCTTTGGCTATTCGGGATCTTTTGTGTCTCCATACACATTTGAAGATTTTTTGTTCTGGTTCCGTAAAAAATGCCATTGGTAATTTGATAGGGATTGCATTGGATCTGTAGATTGCTTTGGGTCGTATAGTCATTTCACAATATTGTTTCTTCCAATCCAAGAACATGGTATATCTCTCCATCTGTTGGTACCATCTTTAATTTCTTTCATCAGTGTCTTATAGTTTTCTGCATACAGGTCTTTTGTCTCCCTAGGTAGGTTTATTCCTAGGTATTTTATTCTTTTTGTTGCAATGGTAAATGGGATTGTTTCCTTAATTTCTCTTTCAGATTTTTCATCATTAGTGTATAGGAATGCAAGAGATTTGTGTGCATTAATTTTGTGTCCTGCAACTTTACCAAATTCATTGATTAGCTCTAGTAGTTTTCTGGTGGCATCTTTAGGATTCTCTATGTATAATATCATGTCATCTGCCAACAGTGACAGTTTTACTTCTTTTCCAATTTGTATTCCTTTTATTTCTTTTTCTTCTCTGATTACCATGGCTAGGACTTCCAAAACTATGTTGAATAATAGTGGTGAGAGTGGACATCCTTGTCTCGTTCCTGATCTTAGAGGAAATGCTTTCAGTTTTTCACCATTGAGAATGATGTTTGCTGTGGGTTTGTCATATATGGCCTTTATTATGTTGAGGTAGGTTCCCTCTATGCCCACTTTCTGGAGAGTTTTTATCATAAATGGGTGTTGAATTTTGTCAAAAGCTTTTTCCGCATCTACTGAGATGATCATATGGTTTTTATTCTTCAATTTGTTAATATAGTGTATCACATTGATTGATTTGTGTATATTGAAGAATCCTTGCATCCCTGGGCTAAATCCCACTTGATCATTCTGTATGATCCTTTTAATGTGTTGTTGGATTCTGTTTGCCAGTATTTTGTTGAGGTTTTTTGCATCTATATTCATCAGTGATATTGGTCTGTAATTTTCTTTTTTTGTAGTATCTTTGTCTGGTTTTGCTATCAGGGTGATGGTGGCCTCGTAGAATGAGTTTGGGAGTGTTCCTTCCTCCACAATTTTTTGGAAGAGTTTGCGAAGGATGGGTGTTAACTCTTCTCTAAATGTTTCATAGAATTCACCTGTGAAGCCATCTGGTCCTGGACTTTTGTTTGTTGGAAGATTTTTAATCACAGTTTCAATTTCATTACTTGTGATTGGTCTGTTCATATTTTCTATTTCTTCCTGGTTCAGTCTTGGAAGGTTATAACTTTCTAAGAATTTGTTCGTTTCTTCCAGGTTGTCCATTTTATTGGCATAGAGTTGCTTGTAGTAGTCTCTTAGGATGCTTTGTATTTCTGCGGGGTCTGTTGTAACTTCTTTTTCATTTCTAATTTTATTGATTTGAGTCCTCTCCCTCTTTTTCTTGATGAGTCTAGCTAATGGTTTATCAATTTTGTTTATCTTCTCAAAGAACCAGCTTTTAGTTTTATTGATATTTGCTATTGTTTTCTTTGTTTCTAATTCATTTATTTCTGCTCTGACCTTTATGATTTCTTTCCTTCTACTAACTTTGGGTTTTGTTTGTTCTTCTTTCTCTAGTTCCTTTAGGTGAAAGGTTAGATTGTTAATTTGAGATGTTTCTTGTTTCTTGAGATAGGCTTGTATAGCTGTAAACTTCCCTCTTAGAACTGCTTTTGCTGCATCCCATATATTTTGGATTGTCGTGTTTTCATTGTCATTTGTCTTTAGGTATTTTTTGATTTCCTCTTTCCTTTCCTCAGTGATCTCTTGGTTATTTAGTAATGTATTGTTTAGCCTCCATGTGTTTGTGTGTTTTACATTTTTTTCCCTGTAATTCATTTCTAATCTCATAGCGTTGTGGTCAGAAAAGATGCTTCATATGATTTCAATTTTCTTAAATTTACTGTGGCTTGATTTGTGACCCAAGATGTGATCTATCCTGGAGAATGTTCCATGCGCACTTGAGAAGAAAGTGTAATCTGCTGTTTTTCTATGAAATGTCCTATAAATATCAATTAAATCTCTCTGGTCTATTGTGTCATTTAAAGCCTCTGTTTTCTTGTTTATTTTCATTTTGGATGATCTGTCCATTGGTGTACATGAGGTGTTAAAGTCCCCCACTATTACTGTGTTACTGTCGATTTCCTCTTTTTTAGCTGTTAGTGGTTGCCTTACGTATTGTGGTGCTCCTATGTTGGATGCATATATATTTATAATTGTTATATCTTCTTCTTGAATTGATCATTATGTAGTGTCCTTCCTTGTCTCTTGTAACAGTCTTTATTTTAAAGTCTATCTTATCTTATATGAGTGTTGCTACTCCAGCTTTCTTTTCATTTTCATTTGCATGGAATATCTTTTTCCATCCCCTCACTTTCAGTCTGTATGTGTCCCTAGGTCTAAAGTGGGTCTCTTGTAGACAGCATATATATGAGTCTTGTTTTTGTATCCATTCAGCGAGCCTGTGTCTTTTGGTTGGAGCATTTAATCCATTCACGTTTAAGGTAATTGTTGATATGTATGTTCCTATGACAATACTCTTAATTGTTTTGGGTTTGTTTTTGTACGTCCTTTTCTTCTTTGTGTTTCCCACGTAGAGAAGTTCCTTTAGCATTTGTTGTAGAGCTGGTTCGGTGGTGCTGAATTCTCTTACCTTTTGCTTGTCTGTAAAGCTTTTGATTTTTCCATCAAATCTGAATGAGATCCTTGCGGGGTAGAGTAATCTTGGTTGTAGGTTCTTTCCTTCATCACTTTAAGTATATCATGCCACTCCCTTCTGGCTTGTAGAGTTTCTGCTGAGAAGTCAGCTGTTAACCTTATGGGAGTTTCCTTTTATGTTATTTGTCGTTTTTCCCTTGCTGCTTTCAATAATTTTTCTTTGTCTTTAATTTTTGCCAATTTGATTACTATGTGTCTCGGCGTGTTTCTCCTTGGGTTTATCCTGTATGGGCTCGCTGCGCTTCCTTGACTTAGGTGGCTATTTCCTTTCCCATGTTAGAGAAGTTTTCGAATATAATCTCTTCAAATATTTTCTCTGGTCCTTTCTCTCTCTCTTCACCTTCTGGGACCCCTATAATGAGAATGTTGTTGCGTTTAATGTTGTTCCAGAGGTCTCTTAGGCTGTCTTCATTTCTTTTCATTCTTTTTTCTTTATTATGTTCCGCAGCAGTGAATTCCACCATTCTGTCTTCCAGATCACTTATCCGTTCTTCTGCCTCATTTATTCTGCTATTGATTCCTTCTAGTGTAGTTTCATTTCAGTTATTGTATTGTTCATCTCTGTTTGTTCTTTACTTCTTTTAAGTCGTTGTTAAACATTTCTTGCATCTTCTCGATCTTTGCCTCCATTCTTTTTCCGAGGTCCTGGATCATCTTCACTATCATTATTCTGAATTGTTTTTCTGGAAGGTTGCCTATCTCCACTTCATTTAGTTGTTTTTCTGGGGTTTTATCTTGTTCCTTCATCTGGTACATAGCCCTCTGCCTTTTCAGCTTGTCTATCTTTCTGTGAATGTGGTGTTTGTTCCACAGGCTGTAGGATTGTAGTTCTTCTTGCTTCTGCTGTCTGCCCTCTGGTGGATGAGGCTATCTAAGAGGCTTGTGCAAGTTTCCTGATGGGAGGGACTGGTGGTGGGTACAGCTGACTGTTGCTCTGGTGGGCAGAGCTCAGTAAAACTTTAATCCACTTGACTGCTGATGGATGGGGCTGGGTTCCCTCCCTTTTGGTTGTTTGGCCTGAGGCAACCCAACCCTGCAGCCTACCTGGGCTCTTTGGTGGGGCTAATGGCAGATTTTGGGAGGGCTCACCCCAAGGAGTACTTCCCAGAACTTCTGCTGCCAGTGTCCTTGTCCCCATGGTGAGCCACAGCCACCCCCCCCACCTCTGCAGGAGACCCTCTAACACAAGCAGGTAGGTCTGGTTCAGTCTACCCTGGGGTCACTGCTCCTTCTCCTGGGTCCCGATGCACACACTACTTTGTGTGTGCCCTCCAAGTGTGGAGTCTCTGTTTCCCCCAGTCCTGTCAAAGTCCTCCAATCAAATCCCTGTAGCCTTCAAAGTCTGATTCTCTGGGAATTCCTCCTCCCGTTGCCAGACCCCCAGGTTGGGAAGCCTGACGTGGGGCTCAGAACCTTCACTCCAGTGGGTGGACTTCTGTGGTATAAGTGTTCTCCAATCTGTGAGTCACCCACCCAGGAGTTATGGGATTTGATTTTACTGTGATTGTGCCCCTCCTACCGTCTCACTGTGCCTTCTCCTTTGTCTTTGGATGTGCGGTATCTTTTTTGGTGAGTTCCAGTGTCTTCCTGTTGATGATTGTCCAGCAGCTAGTTGTGAGGCTGTGTTCTTTATCCCCTTTGCTGTGACTGGCTACATTTTAAATTATATATTTTCTCTGCATCTTTGTCAGATACATTTTAAGTTTTTAAGGTATATTTTGGTTGACATTAAATCATTGTCAAAAGCATTACCAAACTGCCAACCCAATTGTTACTAAAAAAAAACCCAGCAAAAAACAAAAACACCCAAGGCAGTAACAAGTCAGTTTTTTTAATAGAAAACGTTTAAAAATACCTAATTTGTAATTGAATATTTTAATACAATTTAGAACACTAATTAGCTTAGTCTGTGGGCTGTTACTCAGGTATTGAAAGTAAACCTTTCCAAACACCAGGATAGAATAAAATGTTGCATATTTGCATTAGAATTCATTTTATTACAAACTGAATTTCTGTGCAACTTTTCTTTTAATTCAAAAATGCATAATAATTTGCCCAGCTGATGATGTAATGCTTGCCACACTTATTTTTCTTATGTGACTCCATTTTTGAGTTGTGTAAAAATACAAAAAAGCTTATAATTTATTTTTCAGCTTTTTAAAAGTGAAATAATACAAAAATAGTTTTCTAAACGTTACAAGATTCAATCCCTTCTAACCACAAGTGAGTTATCAAAATTTTACAGTTTGCTCTTTTGTTGATGAGGATTTCTAATGAAGAGTGTGACTAAGTCTCCTTTACCCAGGTTGGACTGAATACTATTTCTAAATAAAACATCTGCCCTCTAGTGCCTAATGGTCCAAAGGTCTAAAGGTGTCATTTTAACTGATGAAAAGTATAAAAGAATTAAAGCTAAAAGCTATGCAAATGAAGCAGGATGGCTTTTGTTAAAAATAAAACTAATATATTAAACAATTAACAAATGTGAATAGAATCCTCTCCCAAATTAAATGCTTACTTAAATTTTAGTATCAACCATGTTGACATCATGAAGAACTGTCAAGAGAGCTGACATTCTTAGAAGACATAACTTCACCTGTAACCTTTAAAGAAAGCTGCTTTGTGAAAGCCCTAAAGGCAGAATGGTCAGACTGGCATTTGTATAGTGTGGTGAGAGATGTTAAAATAGCAACACACAGAACCCTTTCAAGCAATTTTTATGTCACCGACAGTGAGACTTTTGGAAAGAAATCTATAAGTAGTGATTTGTCACCACTTATGTAAAGTGGAATAATTTTAGACAGTTTTTTTTTTTTCCAGATCAGAAAGTGCTCTACCTAAAGTGAATAATAAATCAAATTTGAATCTTTTTGTCTTGATATATACATCTCTGAGGATACTATTTTTAAAGCTAACATTTATTTCTTCATTCTCCATAAAACTAAAGTCCAATTTTATAACTTTGCAAATTTTTTCAATCACTTTCCTTGGTGTAACAATTACAAGTGCAACATATTTGTAATAAAACTGTCAACCATGGTTCAATTCAAAATGTATCATGGGGAAGTCAGACTTCTGAAGGGGGATAATTCTGGTACTTTTCTTTGAGAAGCAGTGAAGGTACACTCTCAGGACACTTAAGAATCAAATAGCAATTTCCCCCAAATCAGGAAAGTTTGGAATCCAACTTTTTATAATTATAAAACAAAATTTGAGGATACTTCTAAACTGTTGTCTCCACCTTTTAGAGTGAATGTTAGTGTGTAACTTCTTTTCATCAGTAGTTGTCTACCCAGAAAAACGATTGTTATTGCATGTTGGAGAAAACAATATTTAACCCTAAATCAGCTGTGATTTTTTATCATCAGTGGGCCTTTTGAGATCATTGTGACTCTTATGGTTATTTGTGTGTGTGTTTTTGTGAAATATAAAAATGAGGTTATCTATCTCCCCACCATCCAAAATATCTCTGGAAGATTTATAAGTCCTCTATTCCTTTTTTTTTTTTGAAGTAGAAAAGAATAGCTTTATTGCTTTGCCAGGCAAAGGGGGACACACCGGGCTTCTGCCTCGAAAAATTATGTGTCCCAACCCCAGAGAATTTGATGAGGGGTTTTATAATAATATATAAGTCCTCTATTCTTTATACACTTAATAATTCTGAATATACTCGGTAATTATTTACTGAGACTCTCCTCTCGAGTTTATATACATCAGAGATTTAACCTTGTTGGGGTCCAGGGCAGGCAAACCCAAAGTATTTCTCAGTGGGATATTGATTATTTTGAATTAAAATTACTTAAGAAACAGTTGGTGCAAGAGGAACACTTTCGATCCTCCTCTCTGTTTCCCTGAAAGCAGGAAATAAATCCCTTATATGAAAGGTGCCCTCCCTGCACGTGGTAGAAGGATGCCCTTATGGCCAGAGAGTGGGAATTCGGACTGTGAAGTCTGTATAAACAAACCTTGTTACTTCTTTAATTTACTACCCAAAGCCCAAACTCTGTTTAGATTCTTCACTAATTATTAATTAATTAATGAATTTCACCTAAAACCTAAGTTTTTTTTGTCATGTCAGTTGCTCATAAATTTATTGTTTCTTTGTCTAAAAAGTATAAAAGCTGCCTGCTCTGGCCACATCTTATATTCTGTTTCTATGAGATCTTTGTGTGTATGAATTAAAATTTGTTTCTTTATCTCCTGTTAATCTGTCTTGTATCAGTTTTATTATTACTCCAGCCACAAGAGCTCAAGGTGGTAGAGGGAAATTTCTCCTGCCCTGACAACCTCATTGCCCAAGTTTTCACATTTGTTTACAGGATTCAGGATTTCATTTATTCTTAATTAAGTGTTTGATGATCCATAGTCTTCCTACCGTTTAATACTTTCATCCCAACAATAGTTTATAATGTAGTTTGAGGCGATATTGTCGCTGAGGTTTTGGTTTTCTCACAGTCAGCATTTTATAAGAGGAAAGCAGTCTGAAATTACTGATGATCTTTTTCTACTTAAGCCAGCAAAATATTTTACTTGAATACCCATAAGTTTCAAAAATTATGAAGAATTTTGGGTACTGTAATTTAGGAATACATTTATGGCTAGGGTTGAAACCATAGTTTACTTAATATACATGGGTAAAGGTTTACTGTTTGAATGCTGTCTCTTAAAACAAGCTAATATTTGTGATTTTCACATTTATGTCCTCTCCTAATTATATTTTAATTCCTAGAGGGTAGAGATCTTATTTTGTGCATGTTTCAATACCTCTTAAAACAGGGATTTTTAATGTAGTAGGCATTCAATTGCCAAAGTGAATCGCCACTTCTCTAGTGATTCTGAAGGCTTACTAAATCATGATACGGGTATTTGGGTAGGGTATTTGGAATTGCAGAGTTTAAATGTCAGGATATTATGAGTTTAATTGTAATGACGTCATGCCTTCTAAAGCAGCCAGATGGTGGTAACCCTGTGTAGAGATTTCCCTAGGTGAACAATCTGTCCATCGAGTATAAATGTAATTACTGATCCTTCTTTGCTTCTTTGATCAGTCTAAACCTCTGAGTTGTCTGTAATTTATTATGAAGATATATTATCCAGGAAGTTTTCCAGATTCGTCTTGAAAGAATTGAACGTCCCAATATGTGATTCTGTGGGTTATCTTCTTGTGTTGGAAATTAGCAGTATATTAATACTAAAAAATAGGACGAAAATTCTTTTATATTGAAATCCTTTAGGAATCATATTGTAATTTCTTTTAAGTGAAAAGTATGAAAAATGTTGTGTTTTCTATTTCTGTCTAATGTTTCAATAAAGTAAGTTTATTTACTGCTGTTAAGTCTTTAATTTTGATAGGGGATTCTGTTTACTAATAGCAACATAATGTTTTGAAACATATATTAAATGGACTTACATATTTCCACAAGTGGCTTGTTCAACATCAAAAATAAATCATTACATATTAGGAAATTCTTTATCCCCTCAGGTTGAAATAACGTAGGATGTCATCTTATTCTTAGATAATGGTGACACAAATCTGATCCTTTTAGTTTTCTTGGCAGAGGAAAAAAATCTATTCTGGAATTTACACTTTAGTGAAGTTACTTTTCTGAGATATGATTGTATAACAAAGAACAGCCTTTACTTGAGATATTTTATGCCAGACCAGGGACTGAACCCTTGTCCCCTACATTGGCAGGCAGATTCTTAACCACTGCACCACCAGGGAAGTCCCTATTTGAGGTATTTTAGACAGTGCTCTTTTCCTACAATTAAGATACAGACACGTGTGCACACACACACTGCCTGGGAAAGTATGTGTTGATCCTGTGGCAAACTTTTAATTCACTAAGTTACTTGATTTGTGAAGTTCGTTTTGACCAACCTGTGTGAAAGAGAGAGTGATTTTTTATAACTGACTTTGAGACAGCTTATCAACTTTTTCTTTTTGAGCATGGAAATAAAATATAAAATTTAGTGAGAACCAACTGGCCTGATCTGCTTCGATGTTTCCTATTCTAGATCTCAGTCTTTTGAACCTTAAACTTTTGATCTGACCACTATTTCTGATGTATCTGGACATACTTCATGCACTTTTAGTTGCATTTCAATAATTCTAATTATTAAAAACAGTGCTGTTTTCCTCCAAAAGAAGGGGACTTAGCCAAAAGCAATTTGTTTGGTCAACACAATGCTTTGTTAGAAAATAAATATTCCTAGTTCGAGGGTTTTTTCAGACTTAAAAAATAATAATTCTTTTGTATTTCATATTCCTCTTTTAGTTATTTAATATTACCTTGTACTCTTTTCGATACTGAAGTGTTGTGGTACTGAATATAAAATATAATACAAGTGGACTAATTGGAAAAATCTGTTCCAAAACAGTAAATGCAAATATTTCATATTAAGAAAAATATCCTGGAGAATGTGATTTACATATGTGAATGTGCATACATGTGTATGTGTATACAAGGTGGTAACAGAAATTGGCTCTGGATAAGTTAGAGGAATTATGGGTATTAGTTATAAACTTCTGCTTATCTGTATTTCTTTGCACAGGGGCCATGCTAATCTTTGTATCGCTCCAATTTTAGTATAGGTGCTGCCGAAGCAAGCACTGCTTATCTGTATTTCTTGATTTCTCTTGAAGGAGCCTGTCTTGTTTTCATAAAGTGAACTCTGCTTCCATTTCTCAGGTCTCAAGAAAAAGGTCTAGTTCTAGACTTTGTAAGATACCTAAAATGAGAGATGAAAGACAGAACTGGGCCTAAGAAGGAGACTGAGAATACCATAGGAAAAATGCCAGTGGGCAAGTTACACAGATGTGAGCACATGTACATATATGTCCGTGTACACACACAGACTTTTCTTTTCTCAGGTATTATTCTGATCACATATTAAAAAAAAACAGTGCTTTGAGAAAAAGACTCAGCTAATGCTACTCAAATGCTCTATAAATATTCACAGTGGTCTGCAAGCTGGATGCTAATCCATTCTGCCTAGTAGTTTTTTCCCCCCGTGACTCCTTTTCAGTGCAAGGAAAAAGATACGTGACTGAACAGACAGGGTCAGCATGATGCAGGTTCTGGTAAGAGATGCATAAAAGAATGTTGCTTTGAGAACAAAGTCATACCTCATTGCAATTTCAAAATATTTTTAAACATTCTGTAATTTTGGTCCGTGTGTGGTTTCATATTTGCAGTTATAAAACATTATATTTATGCATAAATTGTAGACTCAACACTTAGTGAGATCGTGTCTTGCGTAAGACATCAACATTTTAGAAAGCTTTTGTGCGTGTATGGAACAGTCACATATAAGGGATGGGTTCCTGAAGACCTAGCATAATTTAAAATTATCCTAATTCAAGAGAATTTCTTAGAAGAATAAATATAAACAGTGGATGCCTACTTCAAATGCACAAATATTCACATTTCTAGCATAATTTAAAAACTGTTTTTCTTTTCTCAGAATTTTCTCTGATATTTACAGTGATCTCTTTAATATTAACATTACGCAGAATCACAGTGGTTCTGTCATAGTTTGTATCAGTCAGAGTCCATTTGGAAGACAGAATCCACGAAGTGATTTGAACAAGTTATAATAAAGAATTATTAGCTATAAAGGGGATTATAGTTTCTAGAGTTGGCTAATAATAGCAAATTCTGAAGAATGTAGAATCAGTTGATACAAAGAATAACCCCTATCCCTAGGGATAAGATAAAGGACCCAAGGAAGAATTGCCTGTCCAAGCCTGAGATGCAGAACTTGAAAGAGATGGCACCGATGTAGCTTGCTGGATGGCAGATAAATCATTGTGTTGCTGCTCTGGTAGAATCTGCTAGAAATCTGCTCTTTAGAACTTGTCAGAAATCTGCCTCTGACAGTGCCGGGGAAGGTGCTCACCACGATGTCCACGGTTACAAAACTGCCTGAGGCAGATGACTGGGGAAACTTCTGGCCTCTGGGTGCAGCTACTACCACACATATACATGACAGGAGCCAGGTGCTAGGGAAGCTTCTGTGCTGCCAGTGTAAGTATGTGCTACAGGAGAAGCTGCCTGCGTTGCAGGGGCCTGCCTAGGAGCACACCAGAACCCAGAAGGAAAGCCCTTTTCTCATGCAGTGTCCTTCCTGCACCCTCTTGACAAAGCTTAACATCATGCCAACTAGCAAAGGAAAAAATACTTAAAGGGTCCTTCTGTTTTTCATTGAGCAGGCAATGAAGGATGTATTTGAATCCAACAGACAGTAAGTTGATAACAGGCACAGCCTTTATCTCAATATTTTATTGCCTCAAAATTTTACTACCAAATTATTGATTTCAGGATTTTTTTTCCTCTGGCACTAAGCACCATTATGGCCACTTAATCATTTGCAAAATAAAGACTATAAAAAGATTTTAAATCAGGCTGACGGTGAACATTAAAATGATGACATAATATGCACCCTGAATTATATGCAAAACATAAAAATGTGTTGCTCACATAATAAGAGTATTTACTGATTCAGATGAATTTAAAATTCAGCCGGCTCACCACTGTCTTAGAAATTAAGCAATTCTTGATGTGTTTAATTCTTTGATATTCATGTTATTTTCTATTTTGCATGAAATGAGATTTATAAATATATTTTTTATCACATTATTTCAAATTTCCTAAGTCAAGTTCATATAAACTGTAATCACACTAAGTATATCCCCATTGCCTGGTTAAACCATTATCTTCTTTTTTGCTATAGCGAGAACAGACAAGAGAGTGTAGGATGATCACCCTAAACCTGTCTCCACTGTAAGGGAAAAAGTTTGTTCATTCTTCCCAGTGATGACTCAGTCACTTTCCAACATCCTACAATTGTTCGTTCAACCTGGGCTTGACTCATTGTCATTGCATAGTTAAAATTGTATCTTGGGGGAATTTCCTCAGCTTCTTAGGCCAGTTTACTTTTCAGAGTTTCACGTTATTTTTAGAGAATAGTAGTTTGGAGTTCTGGTCCTAGAGCCCAGCATCTATATCCAAACCTCTAATTTGAATTAGTCACTCTATGAAATTATGCATTTCATTTAAGCCTTCTCTTTATCTTCTCAATCTCCGAATAAGAGCCACCATTTTCACTGATAATGCTGAAACCAATATTATTTTTTAAAATGCCTTCACACCTAGAAAAAATAGGCTTAGGTTGTATTTTATAAGTATTTTTCTTCAAGTTGAGTTTTCCTTCTGTAAAACCAGTGCTAATACTACAAGGAGAAAAACATTTTCCAAGATGGGTACTCCGTCAACATTCCTGGCTTATGAAAGACAATGATTTCATGTAAAAGACTGCCAGGTATGCCTTTGGGCTTTATATTAATTTGTGAAACATTCCTTTCATTATGTTTTCTGTTCGGAAATTATACACATTTGAATCAAAGCCCAATGACAGTGTCTAGTAACTGGAAAATATTTATTTCTCCTTGGGAATCTTACCTGCTTAATTACCCAGTCTTTTGGGAACACAGCCAAAGCCTGGAGTGAGTCTTTTGTTGTAGGAAGAAAAGAGAAAAATAATTTGGTGCTGAGGGGAAACAACTCCCTTACAGTTCTCGTGGGCCATCTTGTCATGTTTGGAGTTACCTTGCAAGGCTGCTGTTGTCATTTGCTTTTGTGTCATTAGAGTTCACATCATATGATAACCCCAAGGTAAAGGACTGTGTTCCTTTACTACCCTTCTTTTTTCTTTTGCTCTCTCATATTCAAGTTCAGCTTGCTCTGGCTTGTTCATATTCTGAGAGTAATGGGGTGAAGTTAATATAAGACAGTTAACTCTCAATTACTCAGGGGCTAATTATCCAGTCTATTGATTGCACAGTCCAGCCTCTGCTTTTCCTGCCTTTTAAAGGGTGGCTGACTGCCCATTAGCACTTAAAACAGACAAGAGTAGGCGGTGGAGAGGTAAAATGACAAAATTCAAATCTATTTATTTTGCAGCTTATTAGCACTGGTTAAGAGCTTAGGTGAATGGCAAAAATGTGGTTTGGAGACACCTGTATATTTAATTTAGCCTTACTGTTCCTTGTCATCTCTTACCATGGATAACTGAGTTGGCTGCATTACCTTATGTTCATACAGTTAATTCTCAAAAGTTGGGCTCTTACTGCTTTGGAGCAGTGGCTTAATTGGTACTTAAGGCATTTGAAGGAGGTAGGGTAAGTTATATAAATTTTATTTTTTAAATGAGGAAACTGAGACTAAGTATTCAAACTGAAGCAGGTGGAATCATGGGCCAGAGTGATTTTTTACTCTTTGGTCTGAGTTCACAGATACACAGATATGGTAGAACCACCTAATGATAATTCTTCTTATCCATTGGTTCCCTACAGTGGTCTGTGAGTCTAGTATAATCCAGCCATGAGGAGTTACGGTTTCAGAGTTGGCTCGGGATGTCTCTCAGTTGTGCTACTTATGCTGATTGAGCTTGATATACATTTCACTTAGCTGAATGTATGGAATATAGTAAGTGCTCAATAGAGCCATTTTAATTCAAATTGCAGTAATAGTTGTAGTGGTAGTAGTACCACTAATAATAAAGTCTCTGAGTTGTTTTTAATATTTCGAGAACAATAAGTGAAAGCATACATTTATTTACCATTGGCAGGACCATGAGGTTATTACTTAATGCAACCTTAAGTAGTAATTTAATCTCAAATTATGGTTTATGAGGTTGTCCCTAGTACAGTTCCCTTATTTTGTAACTACAAAAATACTGGCTCAAAGAGCACAACTGTTTTTCCAAGTTTACCCAGCAAGTTAAGGGAAGAGATGCCAATGGGATAATGATGTAGGACCAGTGGCTCCCAGCTCAACCTTTTCCCTGCAATTGTACTGATGTTAGATCATCAATGACCTGATTCCTAGGATCAATAAGTGACCTCCACTTACCTTTTCCTCACTGTCCTGCTCAGTCCTCAGTGCCTGTGTTCTTAATTTCCTAATGGGAAGTGGGACAAAAGAATAACTTTTATGAACTAGGAGACCTGGGAGAAAGAGTGATGGCAGCAAATCCTTAGGTGGTAGTAGTCAAGCAAAATGCAGTGGGAAAATGGTGGAAATAATGTGTCACTTCTAAGGCAAACCTTTTAAAAAATAGATATGCTCTTTCCATATTCTTTCTTTTTCTACTGGCTGGGCGCAGAGGACCATGAAGCCCTGGGGGGTAGAAGACCTACAAAGTAGGTGGATCCTGGGTCCCTGAATCACTACATGGAAGAAAGCAATTCTTTGCACAGGAATATCAGCATTGAATTGCAAAGTGAATGAGAAATTTCCATCATCATAAGCTAATGGCATTTGGGGGTATGCTAGTATGATTCCAAATGATATTTGCACTATTTTTCACAATAAATGTAATGAACTGTCAATCTCTGAACCATAATATATATGTGCATAGATATTTTCTTATAAAAAAGAAAATTCACCTTGGCATAAATATTTATTTTGAAGAGGCTTCTTATAATTATATGATATTATTTGATAAAGCACTCATATTAATACTGTCAGTAATGCTGAAATATAAATTTGCATTCCTCCTAAATAATATTTTGTGATGGTGAACAAAACAAATTACATTTCAAGTCATTTGGACTAAAAACAACAGTGAGCAGAGCATGCAAAAGAGCATATACTAAGTATGCAAGAACGCATGAAATCAAACAAAGCAGCAGTAATTTAGCATACTTTTAATAAGTATAATACCTTTTATTCTACACAGCAACGGCCATCAATGCTATGAAATTTATGGGAATTTCTGTAACTAGCATTTCTTTTTCATTGTGAAATCAAATTTGTAGTTTCTTCTTTTCTCTATCACTTCACTGGTGTCTTAAAACTATGTTAATGTTTACAGTTCCTCCTATTACCACTCACTATCTAATGATCATATATTCACACTCAGAGATGTGAACACATTTTAAAAGAAAAAATTCTACATTTGGCCATCGCTGTACTCCAGATCCGTCTTCAGTGCTTTAGCTGAAACCTAATGCCAGAGCTTTATGCCCCTCTCTTCCTGCCATTTCATTTATTCCCTGCCATGCTGCTTTTCACTTCAGAGGTTCTTTAAGATCATAACCAGGGGCTCCTTTCCCAGAAGTTCCAGTCTTAAGGACTGAGATTTGGAGCTGACTTAAGAAGCAGTCTCTGAGTCAAGAACCGATGGGTGCTCCTGTTAGGGTAATAGTTAAATCATCATGCTAGTTTGGGGCTCACAAACCAATTCTTAGCCGGGAAGCTTCCAGGTTCCTTGGCCATAAAAGTGAACAATTGTACCAGTTACTCCACCCAGTAATGTTGCACACAGCATAATCTGAGACGGAATTCTACTTTCTCTCAGAATCAGTTGCTGCATGCCTCACACAGTGGGCAGTAACCTGCCTCCACAACTGCAGGGAACAAGAAAACCCTGGGTCAGTGTTGAACTCAGTGAAATGATATCACTGAGCAAAATTCTTGATGGTTGATTGTATGTGATTTTCACCATATAAACAGACTTCAGAACCCAAATTCTAAGTAAGACGTGGGAATTAGAGTCCACTAGGATTAGAAGAAACAAATTATGCTTGTATGTTGCTTCCTTAGGGCCAAAGGCCCTTGTGGGGAATACTTTTTCTCTCCTTCCCTCCTTCCCTCTCGCTATTCCTTCCTTCCTTTTCTTTTCTTTTTCTTCTATTTTTTTAAAACATCTTTATTGGAGTATAATTGCTTTACAATAGTGTGTTAGTTTCTGCTTTATAACAAACTGAATCAGCTATACATATACATATGTCCCCATATCTCCTCCCTCTTGCATCTCCCTCCCTCCCACCCTCCCTATCCCACCCCTCTAGGTGGTCACAAAGCACCGAGCTGATCTCCCTGTCCTATGCGGCTGCTTCCCACTAGCTATCTATTTTACATTTGGTAGTGTATATATGTCCATGCCACTCTCTCACTTCCTCCCAGCTTACCCTTCCCCCTCCCCATGTCCTCAACTCCATTCTCTATGTCTGCGTCTTTATTCCTGTCCTACCCCTAGGTTCATCAGAACCATTTCTTTTTTTTTTTAGGTTCCATATATATGTGTTAGCATACAGTATTTGTTTTACTCTTTCTGGCTTACTTCACTCTGTATGAAAAACTCTAGGTCCATCCACCTCACTACAAATAACTCAATTTCGATGCTTTTTGTGGCTGAGTAATGTTCCATTTTATATATGTGCCACATCTTCTTTATCCATTCATCTGTCGATGGACACTTAGGTTGCTTCCATGTCCTGGCTATTGTAAATAGAGCTGCAATGAACATTGTGGTACATGACTCTTTGAATTATGGTTTTCTCAGGGTATATGCCCAGTAGTGGGATTGCTAGGTTGTATGGTAGTTCTATTTTTAGTTTTTTAAGGAACCTCCATACTGTTCTCCATAGTGGCTGTATCAACTTACTTTCCCACCAACAGTGCAAGAAAGTTCCATTTTCTTCACACCCTCTCCAGCATTTATTGTTTGTAGATTTTTTGATGATGGCCATTCTGATTGGTGTCAGGTGATACCTCATTGTAGTTTTGATATGCATTTCTCTATTGATTAGTGATGCTGAGCATTCTTTCATGTGTTTGTTGGCTATCTGTGTATCCTCTTTGGAAAAATATCTATTTAGGTCTTCTGCCCATTTTTAGATTTGTTGTTTGTTTTTCTGATATTGAGCTGCATGAGCTGCCTGTATATTTTGGATATTAATCCTTTGTCAGTTGCTTCATTTGCAAATATTTTCTCCCATTCTGAGGGTTGTCTTTTCGTCCTGTTTATGGTTTCCTTTGCTGTGCCAAAGCTTTAAATTTCATTAAGTCCCATTTGTTTATTTTTGCTTTTATTTCCATTTCTCTAGGAGATGGTTCAAAGAGGATCTTGCTGTGATTTACGTCATGTTCTGCCCATGTTTTCCTCTAAGAGTTTTAGAGTGTCTGGCCTTACATTTAGGTCTTTAATCCATTTTGAGTTTATTGTTGTGTATGGTGTTAAGGAGTGTTCTAATTTCATTCTTTTACCTGTAGCTGTCCAGTTTTCCCAGCAACACTTATTGAAGAGGCTGTCTCTTCTCCACTGTATATTCTTGCCTCCTTTATCAAAAATAAGATGGCCATACGTGCGTGGGTTTATCTCTGGGCTTTCTATTCTGTTCCATTGATCTGTATTTCTGTTTTTGTGCCAGTACCATACTGTCTTGATTACTGTAGATTTGTAGTATAGTCTGAAGTGAGGGAGCCTGATTCCTCCAGCTCCATTTTTCTTTCTCAAGGTTGCTTTGGCTATTTGGGGTCTTTTGTGTCTCCATACACATTTGAAGATTTTTTGTTCTAGTTCTGTGAAAAATGCCATTGGTAGTTTGATAGGGATTGCATTGAATCTGTAGATTGCTTTGGGTAGTATAGTTATTTTCACAGTTTGATTCTTCCAATCCAAGAACATGGTATATCTCTCGATCTGTTTGTATCATCTTTAATTTCTTTCATCAGTGTCTTATAGTTTTCTGCATACAGGTCTTTTGTCTCCTTAGGTAGGTTTATTCCTAGGTATTTTATTCTTTTTGTTGCAGTGGTAAATAGGAGTGTTTCCTTAATTTCTCTTTCAGATTTTTCATCATTAGTGTATAGGAATGCAAGAGATTTCTGTGCATTAATTTTGTATCCTGCTACTTTACCAGATTCATTGCTTAGCTCTAGTAGTTTTCAGGTAGCATCTTTAGGATTCTATATGTATAGTATCATGTCATCTGCAAACAGTGACAGCTTTACTCCCTCTTTTCCAATTTGGATTCCTTTTATTTCTTTTTCTTCTCTGATTGCCGTGGCTAACACTTCCAAAACTATGTTGAATAATAGTGGTGAGAGTGGGCAACTTTGTCTTGTTCCTGATCTTAGTGGAAATGGTTTCAATTTTTCACCATTGAGGACAATGTTGGCTGTGGGTTTGTCATATATGGCCTTTATTATGTTGAGGAAAGTTCCCTCTATGCCTACTTTCTGCAGGGCTTTTATCATAAATGGGTGTTGAATTTTGTCGAAAGCTTTCTCTGCATCTATTGAGATGATCATATGGTTTTTCTCCTTCAATTTGTTAATATGGTGTATCACGTTGATTGATTTGCGTATATTGAAGAATCCTTGCATTCCTGGAATAAACCCCACGTGATCATGGTGTATAATCCTTTTAATGTGCTGTTGGATCCTGTTTGCTAGTATTTTGTTGAGGATTTTTGCATCTATGTTCATCAGTGATATTGGCCTGTAGTTTTCTTTCTTTGTGACATCTTTGTCTGGTTTTGGTATCAGGGTGATGGTGGCCTCATAGAATGAGTTGGGGAGTGTTCCTCCCTCTGCTATATTTTGGAAGAGTTTGAGAAGGATAGGTGTTAGCTCTTCCCTAAATGTTTGGTAGAATTCGCCTGTGAAGCCATCTGGTCCTGGGCTTTTGTTTATTGGAAGATTTTTAAACACAGTCTGAATTTCAGTGCTTGTGATTGGTCAGTTTATATTTTCTGTTTCTTCCTAGTTCAATCTTGGAAGGTTGTGTTTTTCTAAGAATGTGTCCATTTCTTCCAGGTTGTCCATTTTATTG
Source organism: Balaenoptera physalus (assembly GCF_965194825.1). Lineage (NCBI taxonomy): Eukaryota > Metazoa > Chordata > Mammalia > Artiodactyla > Balaenopteridae > Balaenoptera > Balaenoptera physalus. The sequence continues at coordinate 93,420,971 of NC_138890.1, read as the reverse complement.
GCATATAATTGCTTGTAGTAATCTCTCATGATCCTTTGTATTTCTGCAGTGTCAGTTGTTACTTCTCCTTTTTCATTTCTAATTCTATTGATTTGAGTCTTCTCCCTTTTTTTCTTGAGGAGTCTGGCTAATGGTTTATCAATTTTCTTTACCTTCTCAAAGCACCAGCTTTTAGTTTTATTGATCTTTGCTATTGTTTCCTTCATTTCTTTTCCATTTTTTCTGACCTGATCTTTATGATTTCTTTCCTTCTGCTAACTTTGGGGGTTTTTTTGTTCTTCTTTCTATAATTGCTTTGGGTGTAAGGTTAGGTTGTTTATTTGAGATGTTTCTTGTTTCTTGAGGTAGGATTTTATTGCTCTCAACTTCCCTCTTAGAAGTGCTTTTGCTGCATCCCATAGGTTTTGGGTTGTCGTGTTTTCATTGTCATTTGTTTCTAGGTATTTTTGATTTCCTCTTTGATTTCTTCAGTGATCTCTTGGTTATTAAGTAGTGTATTGTTAAGCCTCATGTGTTTGTAATTTTTACAGATTTGTTCTGTAAGTGATATGTAGTCTCATAGCGTTGTGGTTGGAAATGATACTTGATACGATTTCAATTTTCTTAAATTTACCAAGGCTTGATTTGTGACCCAAGATATGATCTATCCTGGAGGATGTTCCATGACCACTTGAGAAGAAAGTGTATTCTGTTGTTTTTGGACGAAATGTCCTATAAATATTAATTAAGTCCATCTGGTCTAATGTGTCATTTCAAGCTTGTGTTTCCTTATTTATCTTCATTTTGGATGATCTGTCCATTGGTGAAAGTGGGGTGTTAAAGTCTCCTACTATGATTGTGTTACTGTCGATTTCCCCTTTTATGGCTGTTAGTTAGCATTTGCCTTATGTATTGAGGTGCTCCTATATTGGGTGCATAAATATTTACAATTGTTATGTCTTCTTCTTGGTTTGATCCCTTGATCATTATGTACTGTCCTTCTTTGTCCCTTGTAATAGCCTTTATTTTAAAGTCTATTTTGTCTGATATGAGAATTGCTACTCCAGCTTTTTTTTTGATTTCCATTTGCATGGAATATCTTTTTCCATCCTTTCACTTTCAGTTTGTATGTGTCCCTAGGTCTGAAGTGGGTCTCTTGTACACAGCATATATACAGGCCTTGTTTTTGTATCCATTCAGCCAGTCTATATGTTTTGGTTGGAGCATTTAATCCATTTATATTTAAGGTAATTATGGACATGTATGTTCCTATTACCATTTCCTTAACTGTTTTGGGTTTGTTATTGTAGGTCTTTTCCTTCTCTTGTGTTTCCTGCCAGAGAAGTTCCATTAGCATTTGTTGTAAAGTTGGTTTGGTGGTGCTGAATTCTCTTAGCTTTTGCTTGTCTGTAAAGGTTTTCATTTCTTCGTTGAATCTGAATGAGATCCTTGCTGCGTAGAGTAATCTTGGTTGTACGTTTTTCCCTTTCATCACTTTAAATATGTCCTGCCACTCCCTTCTCACTTGCAGAGTTTCTGCTGAAAGATCTGCTGTTAACCTTATGGGGATTCCCTTGTATGTTATTTGTTGTTTTTCCCTTGCTGCTTTTAATATTTTTTCTTTGTATTTAATTTTTGATAGTTTAATTAATGAGGTGTCTTGGCGTGTTTCTCCTTGGATTTATCCTGTATGGGATTCTCTGCGCTTCCTGCAGTTGATTAACTATTTCCTTTGCCATATTAGGGAAGTTTTCAACTCTAATCTCTTGAAATATTTTCTCAGTCGCTTTCTTTTTCTCTTCTTCTTCTGGGACCGCTATAATTCAAATGTTGGTGTGTTTAATGTTGTCCCAGAGGTCTCTCATACTGTCCTCAATTCTTTTCATTCTTTTTTCTTTATTCTGCTCTGCAGTAGTTAGTTCCACTATTTTATCTTCCAGGTCACTTATCTGTTCGTCTGCCTCAGTTATGCTGCTGTTGATTCCTTCTCGAGAATTTTTAATTTCATTTTTTGTGTTGTTCATCATTATTTGTTTGTTCTTTAGTTCTTTTAGGTCCTTGTTAAACGTTTCTTGTATTTTCTCCATTCTATTTTCAAGATTTTGGATTATGTTTAGTATCATTACTCTGAATTCTTTTTCAGGTAGACTACCTATTTCCTCTTCATTTGTTTGGTCTGGTGGGTTTTTAGCTTGCTCCTTCATCTGCTGTGTGTTTCTCTCTCTTCTCATTTTGCTTCACTTACTGTTTTTGGGGTCTCCTTTTCACAGGCTGCAGGTTCATAGTTCCTGTTGTTTTTCGTGTCTGCCCCCAGTGGCTATGGTTGGTTCAGTGGGTTGTGTAGGCTTCTTGGTGGAGGGGACTGGTGCCTGTGTTCTGGTGGATGAGGCTGGATCTTGTCTTTCTGGTGGGCAGGACCTGGTCTGGTGGTGTGTTTTGGGGTGTCTGTGACCTTATTATGATTTCAGGCAGCCTCTCTGCTAATGGTTGGGGTCGTGGTCCTGTCTTGCTAGTTGTTTGGCATAGGGTGTACAACACTGTAGCTTGCTGGTCGTTGAGTGGAGCTGGGTCTTACGTTGAGATGGAGATCTCTGGGAGAGCTTTCACTGTTTAATATTACGTGGAGCCAGGAGGTTTCTGGTGCTCCGATGTCCTGAACTCGGCTCTCCCACCTCATAGGCACAGGCCTGACACCCAGCTGGAGCACCAAGACCCTGTCAGCTACACGGCTCAGAAGAAAAGGGCGAGAGAAAGAAAGAAAGAAAATAAATAAATAAAATAAAATAGAGTTATTAAAATAAAAAATAATAAATTAAAAAACTAAAAAGTAATAAAAAAAGGAAAAAGAAAAAAATAAAGAAAGAAGAGAGCAACCCAACCAAAAAACAAATCCACCAATGATAACAAGTGCTAAAAACTATACAGAAAAAAAAAAAAAATGGGCAGACAAAACCCTAGGACAAATGGTAAAAGCAAAGTTATACAGACAAAATCACACCAAGCAGCATATACAAACACACTCACAAAAAGAGAAAAAGGAAAAAAATATATATATTGTTGCTCCCAAAGTCCACTGCCTCAATTTTGGGATGATTCATTGTCTATTCAGGTATTCCATTGATGCAGGGTGCATAAGTTGATTGTGGAGATTTAATCCGCTTCTCCTGAGGATGCTGGGAGAGATTTCCCTTTCTCTTCTTTGTTCGCACAGCTCCTGGGGTTCAGCTTTGGATTTGGCCCCTCCTTTGCGAGTAGGTTGCCTGAGGGCATCTGTTCTTTGCTCAGACAGGACACAGTTAAAGGAGCAGGTGATTAGGGGGCTCTGGCTCACTCAGGCCTGGGGGAGGGTGGGGTACAGAATGGGGGGCCAGCCCACGGCGGCAGAGGCCAGTGTGATGTTGCAACAGCTTGAGGCGTGCCGTGTGTTCTCCTGGGGAAGTTGTCCCTGGATTACAGGACCCTGGTAGTGGCAGGCTGCACAGGCTCCCGGGAGGGGAGGTGTGGATAGTGACTTGTGCTTGCACACAGGCTTCTTGGTGGCTGCAGCAGCAGCCTTAGCGTTTCATACCCGTCTCTGGTGTCTGCGCTGATAGCTGCGGCTCACGTCTGTCTCTGGAGCTCGTTTAGGCGATGCTCTGAATCCCCTGTCCTCGTGCACCCCGAAACAATGGTCTCTTGCCTCTTAGGCAGGTCCAGACTCTTTCCCAGACTCCCTCCCGGCTAGCTATGGTGCACTAGCCCCCTTCAGGCTGTGTTCACGCAGCCAACCCCAGTCCTCTCCCTGGGATCTGACCTCCAAAGCTGCAGCTTCAGCTCCCAACCGCAGCCCACCCTGGCAGGTGAGCAGACAAACCTCTCGGGCTGGTGAGTGCTGGTCGGCACTTATCCCCCTTGCGGGAATCTCTCTGCTTTGCCCTCTGCACCCCTGTTGCTGCACTCTCCTCCGTGGCTCTGAAGCTTCCCCCCATCACCCCCTGTCTCCACCAGTGAAGGGGCTTCCTAGTGTGTGGAAACTTTTCCTCCTTCACAGCTCCCTCCCAGAGGTGCAGGTCCCATCCCTATTCCTTTGTCTCTGTTTTTTCTTTTTTCTTTTGCTCTATCTAGGTATGTGAGGAGTTTCTTGCCTTTTGGGAAGTCTGAGGTCTTCTGCCAGCGTTCAGTAGGTGTTCTGTAGGAGTTGTTCCATGCATAGATGTAGTTCTGATGTATTTGTGGGGAGGAAGGCAATCTCCACATCTCACTACTCTGCCATCTTGAAGGTCTCTCCTCTTTTCTTTTTAAATGGAAGCAGTTGAATAAGGCTTGTAGAATTGTGAGAATAAGTGTGTGGACCTTCCTCATGTTGATTACTTCTATACACAGTTTCCTTTCATTTTTCTGATACAACTGAACACGCTTGCCTTCAAAACTGATTCTGAGAGGTGACTGGTACAATTTTTTGGCAAAACAAAAGGACCCACTTGACCTTCTTCCAAAAATTTGTCTCGTTCCCCCTCTCAGTTTTACCTTTTTTCCTTGAACACTGTCTTTTACCTTTACCCCTGTCTAACTGGAGAAGGTATTTTTATCTCACAAACAGAAGTTTAGATTAAAATGCAGATATCTCAGAGAAAGTCAGTTTTTTGGCTTAGAATCATTTATGCTGGGAATCAAAAATTGCTGTCAGCCTTTGACCTGAAACCAAGAGGAAAGAGAGTTTGAGGTATGTGTATATGTATGTGTGAGCTTTGGGTGGGGTTTTGGAAGCTGGGGAGAATTCATAACTCAGGAGGATTAGAGACCACAGAAAGAAGCTCAGCTTAGATTTCCCACTTCATCTTTTTGCCCAGGGCCAGCTTTGTTCCTCTTCAACTATGTGGATGCAAATAAAAAAGAGAGGCATTGAAAATATGCTGTTGGCACAATCTGCTTTTCCATATTCCTTTGTAATATGGTCCTCTGTCAAGTTACAGGTCTAATGAGAAATTGTCTCTGCAACTGTGGAATATGTACCAACATTTTGGAATAATCTTGCTGAGAATGCAGGAAGAATACAAGCAATGGACAGAGTGTTGCAAGTCAACTAATCTGAGTTTTTTGTTGTGGGTTGGGGAGGCAATTGTGTTCCATTCCTGCTGACAGGACTCTGGCTCAGAAATAATTATTGACAACCTCCCTTTTCTATATCAAATACAATGAATTTTTTTTTTCCGTATAAATGCCATAATAAACTTGTTCTGTGAGGAAAGAACAAAGATGAATAAAGCTTGGCGTTCCCTGGTTTATACTCAGAGCTATTCATTGTGTTTTCATCCTCTCCCTACAAAGTAAAATACGTGTTTATCTTTTAAAATTACTCAAGAATTGACAATGAATTGCAAAAGATAGCTCAAGAACATGGAGGAGAGAAAATAGAGGATACACTATTTTCTATTAATTAATTGAAATGTCTTATTTCCACCATAGGGAACAAGCTAAATAAAATATATTAAATTTTTCCTTGACATACACCTTTATTAATGGTCAATAATTCAATGTCTTGTCTGTTCGTGTTTTTAATCCTCAGTGCAATTTCTGGTGGTTTTGGTATCCAGTCTGAGCCTGTTTTCATTGGGCTAAGGCGGTGGTTTTGCTCTGCCCGGGACTCTGACAAACCTCCCTTCGCTAGTTTTCCATCAAAGGACTAAAGAAAATCAGTGGCTGTTTTGTTGTTATTGAGAAGAATCTGTAATGGGAAAAATGACTATTCTCGAAGGAACAATTAATATATTCAGTACTTTATTCAATTAGACCTACTGTTTCCTGACGGCCACCCATGGTATGTAGTAACACTGTATAAAACTAACATCTAAGGCACAAAGACCCCCAAGAAATAGTTTCCACAACAACAAAAACAAGAAAAAATTAGCAAAGAAGCAAAATATGAATTGAGGAAATCCCTAAGTTTGAGACTAATATGTTAGGAGATGTTTCTAGTTTCAAATCACACCAGGTAGGAAAAGTACAAAATTGTGCTGGTGGTACATCATCCAAACTGAACTTTAGCATCCTATTTATTTTTTTCTCTAAAATGCACTACAAAATGGACTCATTTTTGTTATAGTCTTTAAATAGTTATTAGGCTTAATTGCCACAGTTCTTAGAAATTTTAAAATTAGCAAGTGGTGCTTATCTCTGCTGTGCTCAGTGTTAATAAAACATGCTGCTCCATAAACACATCTCACATCATATTTGTGCATGATTATTTCATTGTTTTCCCAAGTACAGATGCCAAGAGACAAAGTGTTGCCGAATTCCTATAATTACCAGCATTTCCCTCCATTTGGGGCCTTGAAGTATGTAGTCAATCTCTATTGTCTTGTGCCTTGGTTTTGAATCTGTCCCCAGTGCAGGAATGTCAAAAACACCATTTAGCTACACAGCCTGCTCAATTAAAAAAAAAGGAAAATCACATTCAAGCTACTAATTAAGAAAAGAAGAGAAGTGAGTTGTGAATAAAAAGAAATGCCTTCTAAAAAGGCTTTAAAGGGAAACTTGCAACTATGCTGCGTTCAGAAAAGGAATGATTCTTAGTTATCAAAGCTAAATTCTAATATAGCAGTTAGAGGCAAGATTGAACTAACTCCTTAATATTTTAAAAGCAGCCAAGTGAATGAGAATTCAGGTAATGTCCATTTCTTTTCTACCTTTAAAGGGGAGCTTAATTAATTTTTTTCCCCCAGTTATCAGACACTGCTTTTTCTAGAAGCGTCTTCTATCCCTTTAAGGTCATTTTGACAATTCAAAAAAATTCCTTTAAAAAATATACTGATGCCCTTTTATGCACAAATATTTGGCAATATTGCTAATAGACTTGTCTCTGTGATATAATAATTCTTCCAAATGATTTATTTCAACTGCTCTTTAGAACTATTTAGAATAAACTAAGGTTGAGCACCATAGACATAGGGTAAATGATTTAGACGGGTGGGTAAATAGCAAACAGGGAAAAATTCTCCTTCCATTTAATGTTACACTATTGAACTGTTCCTGTAAGAACATGGTTAAAAATGCCAGGTGTAGATATAGAAATAGAATCTAAGTAGGCTCTATAACTGTATCTAGTTTGAGAGCAGAAAATGTGTCATATGTTACTCTCTCGAAATTAATTCTTCATTACTTTAATACTCTATATATTGATTGATCAAGAATATGAAAAGATCAATATATTCAACCATGCTTTACTGATTTTAATCTAACTGGGTAAACTGTGCAGGAAGAATACTGTTATACTAAACTCTTTGGACATCTTATGCTTCTTTATGTTCCCCACGATGCTTTGAAGGTGGTAGTCTAGACAGTTGCCCTCTTTCCATTGTTATTCTCCCAGAAATAAGAAATCCATTAAAGTCCATCAGTAGTTCGGCATGTTTATTTAGGATCTCACTTTTTCTATCTTAGGACCTAGGTCTAGGGGCACTTACTTCGGTAGGCCATTAGATGCTGCTAGTATTCTTTTTATTGCTCAGTATTCTGCAAAGAAGTCTTCCCTCGCAGGGTGAGAGCCATCAGACATTGAAGTCTGTCTTCTCAAACTGGAGGTACTTGGTTTCCACCCCTAGGAATAGCTTGGTTGCTATCTTCAGACTATTTCTTATCTTGGGCAGGAGAAATTTGAGAAGGTTCAGTTTTCGAGGCCATCAAATGATCTTTTAGGGTATTATCCTAAGACCTAGTCCTTACCCTAATTCTTTGTTTCCTCCATGCCTGCATTTCTGCCTTGGACCTCATGCAGTGCCCCTGAAGAGTTGGATTCTTGGCAGTTTTCATTCTCCCCTTTTCCTTTACCCCCGAAAAACTAGAATTTTACTTCTCAACTTGATTTTGACAACTTCTCAACTTGATTTTGACAACCTGCCACCTTTTGAGAAATTGCTCTGCCTTCCACTTGCTGATAATCATCTGAATCTCCTGGTGGTTAAAATACATGTTCTATGCACATATTCAAAGTTAGTACAGATGGAAGGGCAATATGGCTTCACTTTGGTGTCCAAACCAATACAAGCGTTTCATGTGTTAATCTGGCTACCTGGGAGGGTGTCCTTTTTTTTCTGTAACGATTCCTTACCCCATTCCCTCCACCAACCTATTTAACAGAAAAAATAGATGAAGATAATGTTCCTAGATATAGGGGATTGTTCTTTGCCCAAGGTTATAGAAGTAGCCCCCTTTCTTAGGATAACATTAAAATTTTGAATCTTATTTGAGTGAGTCATGTTTCCTAAAAATTAAAACTTTAGTGTGTTGCTTATAATGAGATATTTTTTCTAAAATAGTAACATTCTGAGATTATTTCAGTTAATAATGTATTTTTGTTTTTGAAACTTCAAAAAGAAATTGAAATAAAGATAACTTCAAAACTTCAATTATCCATACTATTGTATGATACTTCTCATTTAAAATGTACCTGTACTTTTAATTATGTACCTGTACTCTACTAAACCCTTTATAAGCAGTATCTCTTTTAAGCCACATAACCTTATTAGGTGTGAACGATTATTTACTTCATTTTTCAGATGAGAAAATACAGCAGAGAGAGGTTGCCTAACTTGCCCAGTGTCTCATGGTTGTTAAGTAGTGGGGCATGAATTCAAATGCAGGTTTGATATCAGAGTTCAGTCTATTAATGTAATATATACCCCTTATTCTACTTTATTGATCAAATTTGTTTGGAAGAATTAGAATAGCTAATAACCCTTTATTTAAATATATTTCTATGAAAAATGAGCTTTGTTGAATTATTTGCTTTAAATATATATTTATTCTTTCCATGTTGGGTCAGGCTCTTACATAAGTCTCCTCTCATACATTTTCATTGGAACTACTTGATATGAAATGTCTATGAAGTTCCTAAAGCAAAAATCTGTGTTTAAAGAAAGGTTAGTATTATGTTGGCAAAATTATTTTTTCTCTTTGGATTTCTAAGTTCCTCAGGGGTTTGAATTTCATTTAAATGAGTGGTAGAGCTTCTATCAGACAGATTGTCCACCTTTCACTTGTGATGCTTGCTGTCTATCATTTTGGGGAAATGCATGGATCCATTTTGTTCAATGTGGTCTCTAAAGGACAAGTTTGATATGGAAAGCATTGAAAAATGTTTGGATGTAGTAATATTTATGGATTTTTAAAATGTACCCTCTGTAATACTTGGGTTTTCTCTAAAGATTGCAAAGAGAGGGTTTTTCCCCTAATTCTGACAATAACAGTTATTCTTGTTTAGTTAAGAGGGAAAATAATTCAGGTTCTCATAGTTCAAAAAATAATGACAGCTTTGAAACATATTTTCATAGCTCTGCAACAACTCCATGGGCTATGAAGAGGATAGGAACATATCCTCCTGCAGCAAATACTGAGATTTATTGGGTGAAAATGAATTGCCTAGTATCATTGGTTGGAGAAATATGACTCAGATGTGGATTCTACTCTCAAGAAATTTTTTTTTAGTAGAAGAGACAAAACATACATAGAATGTGAGGCAGAAAAAATGCTAGGTTCTGTGATAGGTAACATACTTCGGTGTCAAAGGAAGAAGACATATTTTCTACCTGAGACGGTTTTGCAGAATATAGCAGGGTTAGTGGACAACCCTTCAATAAATATTTAAAATGCATGCATCCTAATTACAAGTAGCTTAATGAGAAAAAATATTGTATATAGCACACACTATTGTAATAGGTTTTAAAGACTGGCAGCTGTATTCAGTTGCTTTTCAGTGTTTCTGTCTGATTTGGTGAAATCTGAGCCTGGTTTCTTAAATTTGTATTAATCAATGTAACTTGAATGTCCATAGTAGATCTCAAGTAAGAACTGGTCTCTATGTTTAGACTTATCGTTAACTTATCATGATAATGTTGTTAATGATCTTTGTGTCTCAGTTATTTTATTTCTAATTGTGGGATACAGTTATTCCTCAATATCTCAGAGAGAAAATTGTGACACCTTCTAGGTAAAAGCTAATATGAATTGTTCACATGGGAAGAAAGCCTACCTGGGGAGATTGTTCAGGAAATGGGTGGGAGGGAAATAAGAGAAGTAAGATGATTAAAACAAAGGGGTAGAATAGACAGAGGAAGAGGGCAGAAAAAAAGCTGTTCTCAGAAGAATTAAAGAGGAAAGTGAAAACTTAGAGTTTCTTAGGGGTGGAGGACAGATCCCATCTTTCAATGGACAGTCGATCAGGATATCACCAATAAAATATCTGCAATTCCCACATGGGTATTATGTTTTACAGCCTTGATCATAAAGTCAAGAGGATGACCCTGGAGTTTTCAGTGATTCAGATACCAAATGTAAAAACCATAGCTTTAGTCAAAGTGACATGAATTATTACTTTCAAACTGATACCTGGAAAAAAATTTTAAAGCAGCAATTATCTAAAGGACTACTTTTAAGCAAACAAAGAAAGAAAGATAAAATATTACATATATTTATAAATTAAATCATTTCTAGACATCCTTTGTTATAGAGATATTAAACATTTTAAAGTTATCTAAATTTAAAAATGGTTGGAATTCAAATGTGCAAGACCTAACTACCACATAGAGAGTGAGGCTATTCCATTTAAAAAGAAAAAGGTCAAGGAAGAAGATAGTCAATTTACATATTGAGATAAAGTATTTTAAAAATAAGTAATACATATTTTAGAAAGAAGCTCGTCACAGTATAACAAAAGGATTGTCAGAGAATTCTTACAGTAGGTGCAAATCCATTTCACAAGAAGCAAATAAGAAACTTTCCTGGTATTGACAAAGGCCTGATAAGAGTAGAGAATATTTGTTTTCTAGTTGTTACCACCTAGCTGTATAATGATGAGCAAGTCCCTTCATCCCTTTGAGTCATCTCTAAGGGGGAAGAGCAGGAGGATCATTAACTTCAAATATTTGGTTAGAAAGCTTCGTACTGAAAGAATGTCCTCCAAATAGAGGGAAGGCAGTTTGTAAACATAGCAGAAGTACTGCTGAAGTTTGCTATTACTTTTTTAAATACAGCTTTGTTAAAATATAATCCATATGTCATATAATTTACCAACTTAAATTTTATAATTTGATGTTTTTTAGTATGGTCACAGACTTATGCAACCATCCCCACGATCAGTTTTAGAACACCCCCCATTTTCCAGCAGTCCTCCCCTTTAATGCCATCCCTCGGTAACCACCATTAACTTTTTATTGTTTTGCTTATTTTGGACATTTCGTATAAATGGAATCCTACAACATATGGTCTTTTGTGACTGGCTTCTTTCACCTAGCAAAATGTTTTCAATGTTCATCCATGCTGTAGCATGTATCAGTACTTTTTCCTTTTTGTACAGATATGCCACATTTGTTCATTCATCAGTTGATGCATGTTTGGGTTGTTTCTACTGTTTGGCTATTATGAATAATACTGCTATGAACATTCCTTTCCAACTTTTTGTGTGTAAATATGTTTTTATTTTCATAATTACCTTTTTATATGAGAATTTTAAAAAATATCTGACTAGCTTATGGTGAATATACAGATTAAAAAGTATGACAAAGACAAGGAAAAGTTATAAGCAGTATACATTTAAGTTTAAGAGTATCCTGTTTACTACATTGTCTTTAAGGAAAATAGTTTCTCCAGAATAAAATTTATAAAGACATGAAATAGTTATAAATGTAGGCATTTTTTGAGCTACTTAATTAAAGGCTGGATATTAATCTAAGTTTTTTGGTATTTATTATTGTGACTCTGGACTGGAAAATGATGTTGGAGTTGAATTCTATCATGGAGGGGATAGCTAGTATAATTAAAAAGTATAATTTTGTCAGTAAAGTCAAGCTTCTGTTTATGATTCCAGAGCATTTGAATTTGACATTCATTGATAGCTTATATTGTAGAGATCATATTGCTGTACATTTGGCATTGTGTCTTTTAGGGAAATTTGGTCTCCACAATACCAGGTGAATTTTCAACATACGATACATCCCTTTGGAGCAAATTAAATGGGAGTAGAAAGCTGTGGATATATATTTTCTTGGTACTGAGTGATTAGTGAAAATATACATGGTAGTGATGAATGTAAATAAAATTTATTAAGAAAAATAAACAGCTGTACTCTTTTTAGATGTGGCAAACATCTTTGTTAGAAAAGGTTAAAAAGACAATTTATATAACTAAGGAAATAATAAATGGGCTAATAAATTTCTGACTTTTAAAGTCAAGTAAATAAATAACTGAATGTTCTAATTCCAGTATGAATCCAATTTGAATTTAAAGCTAAATGCTACGATGCTTGGAAAATCTCTGAAATAAGTTTTCTTAACTTCATTTAGGAAAAAAAAATATTGGTCTTACCTTTTCATGCTGCTTGCAGATCTAGGCTTTGGTCCCAAATAATAAAATTCATAAGCATGCTGAGAAGAGCTTCCTGGAGAAGTCCTAATAAACCAATAAGCACATGTATAGCACTGTGATTAGAATATAAAGTAAAACTCTCAAAGGCACTCGAAGTCAAATTTGAAAGATCTAAATATGCTTTTTATGGGACTGGATTTAAAGCAGGTGAATTTACTCTAAATTTTGTAGTGCTAAGCATGAGATGGTTTAATTGTCCTTGGTCTCCCCTTGTCAACTGTTCTCAGACAAAGAAACCATTTAGATAATAATGATTAAGCTTCTTAGCAATTCATTTTCCATAATATTTTTTTAACTTTCTAAAAAAATTTATTATTATTGTTATTATTTTTAACATCTTTATTGGAGTATAATTGCTTTACAATGGTGTGTTACTTTCTGCTTTATAATAAAGTGAATCAGCTATACATATACATATATCCCTATATCTCCTCCCTCTTGCGTCTCCCTCCCACCCTCCCTAACCCAACCCTCCAGGTAATCACAAAACACCAAGCTGATCTCCCCTTGCTATGCAGCTGCTTCCCACTAGCTATCTATTTTACATTTGGTATTGTATATATGTCAGTGCTACTCTCTCACTTCCTCCCAGCTTATCCTTCCCCCTCCCCGTGTCCTCAAGTCCATTCTCTATGTGTGCGTCTTTACTCCTGTCCTGCCCCTAGGTTCTTCAGAACCATTTTTTTTCTTTTAGATTCCATATATACGTATTAGTGTACAACATTTTTTTTCTCTTTCTGACTTACTTCACTCTGTATGACAGACTCTATGTTCATCCACCTCAATATAAATAACTCAATTTTGCTTCTTTTTATGGCTGAGTAATATTTCATTGTATATATGCGCCACATCTTCTTTATCCATTCATCTGTCGATGGACACTTAGGTTGCTTCCATGTCCTGACTATTGTAAATAGAGCTGCAATGAACATTGTGGTACATGACTCTTTGAATTATGGTTTTCTCAGGGTATATGCGCAGTAGTGGGATTGCTGGGTCATATGGTACTTCTATTTTTAGTTTTTTAAGGAAACTCCATACTGTTCTCCATAGTGGCTGTATCAATTTACATTCCCACCAACAGTGCAAGAGGGTCCCCTTTTCTCCACAGCCTCTCCAGCATTTATTGTTTGTAGATTTTTTGATGATGGCCATTTTGACTGGTGTGAGGTGATATCTCATTGTAGTTTTGATTTGCATTTCTCTAATGATTAGTGATGCTGAGCATTCTTTCATGTGTTTGTTGGCAATCTGTATATCTTCTTTGGAGAAATGTCTATTTAGGTCTTCTGCCCATTTTTGGATTGGGTTTTTTTTTTGATATTGAGCTGCATGAGCTGCTTGTAAATTTTGGATATTAATGCTTTGTCAGTTGCTTCATTTGCAAATATTTTCTCCCATTCCAAGGGTTGTCTTTTTGTATTGTTTATGGTTTTCTTCCATGTTCAAAAGCTTTTAAGTTTCATGAGGTCCTATTTGTTTATTTTTGTTTTTATTTCCCTTTCTCTAGAAGGTGGGTCAAAAAGGATCTTGCTGTGATTTATGTCATAGAGTGTTCTGCCTATGTTTTCCTCTAAGAGTTTTATAGTGTCCGGCCTTACATTTAGGTCATTAATCCATTTTGAGTTTGTTTTTGTGTGTGGTGTTAGGGAGTGTTCTAATTTCATTCTTTTACATGTAGCCGTCCAGTTTTCCCAGCACCACTTATTGAAGAGGCTGTCTTTTCTCCACTGTATATTCTTGCCTCCTTTATAAAAATAAGGTGACCATATGTGCATGGGTTTATCTCTGGGCTTTCTATCCTGTTCCATTGATCTGTATTTCTGTTTTTGTGCCAGTACCATACTGTCTTGGTTACTGTAGCTTTGTAGTATAGTCTGAACTGAGGGAGCCTGATTCCTCCAGCTCCGTTTTTCTTTCTCAAGATTGCTTTGGGTATTCAGGGTCCTTTGTGTCTCCACACAAATTGTGAAATTTTTTGTTCTAGTTCTGTGAAAAATGCCATTGGTAGTTTGACAGGGATTGCACTGAATCTGTAGATTGCTTTGGGTAGTTTAGTCATTTTCACAATGTTGATTCTTCCAATCCAAGAACATGGTATATCCCTCGATCTGTTTGTATCATCCTTAATTTCTTTCATCAGTGTCTTATAGTTTTCTGCATAGAGGTCTGTCGTCTCCTTAGGTAGGTTTATTCCTAGGTATTTTATTCTTTTTGTTGCAATGGTAAATGGGAGTGTTTCTTTAATTTCTCTTTCAGATTTTTCATCATTAGTGTATAGGAATGCCAGAGATTTCTGTGCATTAACTTTGTATCTGGCTACTTTACCAGATTCATTGATTAGGTCTAGTAGTTTTCAGGTAGCATCTTTAGGATTCTCTATGTATAGTATCATTTCAACTGCAAACAGTGACAGCTTTACTTCTTCTTTTCTGATTTGGATTCCTTTTATTCCTTTTTCTTCTCTGATTGCTGTGGATAAAACTTCCAAAACTATGTTGAATAATAGTGGTGAGAGTGGACAACCTTGTCTTGTTCCTGATCTTAGAGGAAATGGTTTCAGTTTTTCACCATTGAGAATGATGTTGGCTGTGGGTTTGTCATATGTGGCCTTTATTATATTGAGGTAAGTTCCCTCTATGCCTACTTTCCAGAAGGTTTTTATCATAAATGGGTGTTGAATTTTGTCAAAAGTTTATTTCTGCATCTATTGAAATGATCATATGGTTTTTCTCCTTCAATTTGTTAATATGGTTTATCACATTGATTGATTTGCGTATATTGAAGAATCCTTGCATTCCTGGGATAAACCCCACTTGATCATGGTGTACGATCCTTTTAATATGCTGTTGGATTGTTTTTGCTAGTATTGTGTTGAGGATTTTGCATCTATGTTCATCAGTGATATTGGCCTCTAGTTTTCTTTCTTTGTGACATCTCTGTCTGGTTTTGGTATCAGGGTGATGGTGGCCTCATAGAATGAGTTGGGGAGTGTTCCTCACTCTGCTATATTTTAGAAGAGTTTGAGAAGGATAGGTGTTAGCTCTTCTCTAAATGTTTGATAGAATTCGCCTGGGAAGCCATCTGGTCGTGGGCTTTTGTTTGTTGGAAGATTTTTAATTGTGGTCTCAATTTCAGTGCTTGTGATTGGTCTGTTTATATTTTCTATTTTTTCCTGGTTCAGTCTCAGAAGGTTGTGTTTTTCTAAGAATTTGTCCATTTCTTCCATGTTGTCCATTTTATTGGCATAGAGTTACTTGTAGTAATCTCTCATGATCCTTTGTATTTCTGCAGTGTCAGTTGTTACTTCTCCTTTTTCATTTCTAATTCTATTGATTTGAGTCTTCTCCCTTTTTTCCTTGATGAGTCTGGCTAATGGTTTATCAATTTTGTGTATCTTCTCAAAGAACCAGCTTTTAGTTTTATTGATCTTTGCTATTGTTTCCTTCATTTCCTTTTCATTTATTTCTGAGCTGATCTTTATTATTTCTTTCCTTCTGCTAACTTCGGGGGTTTTTTGTTCTTCTTTCTCTTACTGCTTTAGGTGTAAGGTTAGGTCGTTTATTTGAGACGTTTCTTGTTTCTTGAGGTAGGATTGTATTGCTATAAACTTCCCTTTTAGAACTGCTTTTGCTGCATCCCATAGGTTTTGGATCGTCATGTTTTCATTGTCATTTGTTTCTAGGTATTTCTTGATTTCCTCTTTGATTTCTTCAGTGATCGCTTGGTTATTAAGTAATGTATTGTTTAGCCTCCATGTGTTTGTATTTTTTACAGATTTTTTCCTGAAATTGATATCTAGTCTCACAGCATTGTTTTCCGAAAAGATACTTGATACGATTTCAATTTTCTTAAATTTACTGAGGCTTGATTTGTGACCCAAGATATGATCTATCCTGGAGAATGTTCCCTGAGCACTTGAGAAGAAAGTTATTCTGTTGCTTTTGGATGGAATGTCCTATAAATATCAATTAAGTCCATCTTTTTAAACTATCATTTCAAGCTTTTGTTTCCTTATTTATTTTCATTTTGGATGATCTGTCCATTGGTGAAAGTGGGGTGTTAAAGTCCCCTACTATGATTGTGTTACCTTCGATTTCCCCTTTTATGGCTTTTAGCATTTACCTTATGTATTGAGTTGCTCCTATGTTGGGTGCATAAATGTTAAAATTGTTATATCTTCTTCTTGGATTGATCCCATGATCATTATGTAGTGTCTTTCTTTGTCTCTTGTAATAACCTTTATTTTAAAGTCTATTTTGTCTGATATGAGAATTGCTACTCCAGCTTTCTTTTGATTTCCATTTGCATGGAATAACTTTTTCCATCCCCTCACTTTCAGTCTGTATGTGTCCCTAGGTCTGAAGTGGGTCTCTTGTAGACAGCATATATACGGGTCTTGTTTTTGGATCCATTCAGCCAGTCTATGTCTTTTGGTTGGAGCCTTTAATCCATTTACATTTAAGGTAATTAAGGATATGTATGTTCCCATTAGCATTTTCTTAATTGTTTTGGGTTTGTTATTGTAGGCCTTTTCCTTCTCTTGTGTTTCCTGCCTAGAGACATTCCTTTAGCATTTGTTGTAAAGCTGGTTTGGTGGTGCTGAGTAATCTTAGCTTTTGCTTGTCTGTAAAGGTTTTAATTTCTCCATCGAATCTGAATGAGATCCTTGCTGGGTAGAGTAATCTTGGTTGTAGGTTTTCCCCTTTCATCACTTTAAATATGTCCTGCCACTCCCTCCTGGCTTGCAGAGTTTATGTTGAAAGATCGGCTGTTAATCTTATGGGGATTCCCTTGTATGTTATTTGTTGTGTTTCCCTTGCTGCTTTTAATATTTTTTCTTTGTATTTAATTTTTGATAGTTTGTTTATTATGTGTCTTTGTGTGTTTCTCCTTGGATTTATCCTGTATGGGACTCTCTCTGCTTTCTGGACTTGACTGACTATTTCCTTTCCCATATTAGGGAAGTGTTCAACTATTATCTCTTGAAATATTTTCTCAGTCCCTTTCTTTTTCTCTTTTTCTTCGGGGACCGCTATAATTCAAATGTTGGTGTGTTTAATGTTGTCCCAGAGGTCTCTAATACTGTCCTCAATTCTTTTCATTCTTTTTTCTTTATTCTGCTCTGCAGTAGTTAGTTCCACTATTTTATCTTCCCGGTCACTTATCCGTTCTTCTGCCTCAGTTATTCTGCTATTGATTCCTTCTTGAGAATTTTTAATTTCATTTATTGTGTTGTTCATCATTGTTTGTTTGCTCTTTAGTTCTTCTAGGTCCTTGTTAAACGTTTCTAGTATTTTCTCCATTCTATTTTCAAGATTTTGGATCATGTTTAGTATCATTACTCTGAATTCTTTTTCATGTAGACTGCCTATTCCCTCTTCATTTGTTTGGTCTGGTGGGTTTTTAGCTTGCTCCTTCATCTGCTGTGTGTTTCTCTCTCTTCTCATTTTGCTTCACTTACTGTTTTTGGGGTCTCCTTTTTGCAGGCTGCAGGTTCGTAGTTCCTGTTGTTTTTGGTGTCTGCCCCCAGTGGCTATGGTTGGTTCAGTGGGTTGTGTAGGCTTGTTGGTGGAGGGTACTGGTGCCTGTGTTCTGGTGGATGAGGCTGGATCTTGTCTTTCTGGGGGGCAGGACCTGGTCTGGTGGTGTGTTTTGGGGTGTCTGTGACCTTATTATGATTTTAGGCAGCCTCTGTGCTAATGGATGGGGTTGTGTTCCTGTCTTGCTAGTTGTTTGGCATAGGGTGTCCAGCACTGTAGCTTGCTGGTTGTTGAGTGGAGTTGGGTCTTTGCATTGAGATGGAGATCTCTGGGAGAGCTTTCGCTGTTTGATATTACGTGGAGCCATGAGGTCTCTAGTGGACCAATGTCCTGCATTCAGCTCTCCCACCTCAGAGGCACAGGCCTGACAGCCGGCTGGAGCACCAAGACCCTGTCAGCTACTCGGCTGGGATTTATTCATTTTCTGGTTTCTTTGAAAGATATAGAGACTTGTGAAGATATAAGAGAAGGATAGAAAGGACCCGCAAAGTATACCCAACAATGACAACAAAAAGCAACAAAGCTAAAAGAGGAGTGATCTTCTCCCCTTCTTCTCCATTTACCAGACCAATTCTGTGTTCTTAAACCTCTGCTTCTGGGAAGGTGGGAAACTGGGATCTTAAGAGTTGTTGAGAAATCTGGAAACTTCGGGATTTTGGACTTCAAGAAATTTCCAGGCCCAGGAGGGTGACCAAGAAAATGGCGAAGTGGCCTTCCTTATTATTTTTTTATTGAGGGGAAGGATCTTGTTTGCAGCAAAATTGTTAGGAATGCACGGAGTGGTACAATTTGATGTTTTAGAGCATTTATAGAATATTTAAGTCTAATAAAAATAATAAATAGAAATTTGCATACTGGTTTCTTCTACTGAGTAAAGGTAAACATAAAATCATATTTTTTCACTTTTTAAATTTCCATTTTTCATTTTGATTGGCTGATTGTGTGGGTTTATATTCTAGTGGTGTAACCAACTTGTTCCATATGCATTTGTACAATGATAATCATAGATGGAATTTCTGCCTAGTGTTTACTACAAGCTGGACACTGTTCTAAGTACTTTCAAATATATTATGACAATACTTATCATCAAAACAAGTTATAAGGCAGATAGATTTTTCTCATTTAAGGAAGTGAAGGTGAAGAAAAGTTAAGTAATTTGCCCAAGGTCACTATACAATAATTGTCAGAGATGGGATTTGAACTTAGGCAGTGTGAGAAATTTGTATATGCATCTGGTTTTGTATATGTTAATATTATAAGCATTCTCAAGTTTTTTTGTGGATGACAGTGAGTGATGTAAAAATTAGCCCTAAATATAGATTCACTTGTTTGCCACATTTGTGTGTTTGTGTGTGTAATACACCTTTTCTTTTAAATTATTTCCCCATTTAAAAAATAACAAAGCATTAAGTTCAGCTGTAAAGTAAATGGTTATTCTGGTTTTACCTGAGACAGAGGAAACCACTAAAGGAAAATACGTTATTCCATACAGGTCTTGCCAGCACCAAAGTTGGATCTGGGAGTAGGTTTAATATTCCCTGTCCTGTTCATCACAAGGCAGTTCCCTCTAGGAAGTAAATACAACATCCTTTATATCTGGCAAATCTAAATCTATAGCTATGTTGTCCGAATCTTCTAGAAAAATAATAACCTTCATGGGACAGAGAAATCAAAGATGTATCATTTAAAAAAATAGGTATTAACTGTATTTTAAATACAGCATAAAATATAATGTCAACATTTTTGAAGGAATAAGACAAAAATAAATCGGGCCAATTTGCTAAATTCTCCATAGTGCTTGAGCATCAATGTCCTTTAAGTACATTTTTTCATAACAACTCTTCTGAAAAAAATGTCTTTTATCACTTCAGTGTGTAGCCTAAAATTAAATATCATCCCTCCTAATATGAATTTCCTTTTAAATTAATACAGGGCGATTAGTTTTGTTCATGTGAACTTTGTAAGTGAAGCCTTATTATCATAATATTTTATTATTTGTCTTCACTTGAAAGTCAGATTCCATTTTGTTTTCTTTTATTCCGTGTCAGGATGTAGTTCCTTTAGCAATGACAAGAAGAACATGGCAAAAGGCTAAATTATATTGTTTGCTACTATGTTTGCCTATCTGATCATGCAGGTTAATGAGGCCGCTTTAGGTAACCGAGGACTCCTAACAATAAGGTTCGGTGATTATATAAATTCAACAGAATCACTGTCAAACCATGATTATAATATGGCGCTGTTTTTACCCCTTCAAGGCATTTTCCTCTCTATTTATGAAAAAATGACTTTGATGTGATGGGATAGACTACTGGGTATTGACGTCTTTTTAAAAAAACCTACTTTAAAATAGAAAGGTACCCAGCTATGAAAAAACAACAATGAAGAGAAAATGAGAAAGCAGGTTGATTTAGTCCCTTGTGTATGTATCTATATAGGAACATTTCAAGATAACTTTTTAAAATTCAGTAATTAGGAATAAGTCATATATCTATCTATCTATATATAAAGCATACAATGAGTAAATATCAATATTTACACTTAGAGCAGTGAATGAAGCAATCGAGAAAGCTGAGAATAGTCTTCTCAATTGTGATTTGGGATTTAGTGATGGAGCTGTAGGAAATATTTTTCTGTGGGACTGGGTTTACCAACTTGGAGCTTCTCAAGGAATCTTGGTCAAGGCATTTAATTATGCCATCTGAGACTTCACCAGTGTGCTAGGAGCATGCAGCCATTTTGCTGTACATTGAAATGTTGCCATGAAGATGGATGATCACGTTTCTCAGCAATAGCCATACCATGGAAGCAGTGTGTGTTTTACCAAAAAAAAAAAAAAAAAAAAGGTAGAAGATGAAAAACACGATATTTTTATTAAAAATGACTGGAATATAAAGTCTGAAGACAAAGGAATTATGACTTGAAATAGTGTTTTGCATAGTTCTGGAAAAATGTAACTACTCAAATGCAGTTACGTGGCTGCTGTGGTAATTCTTTTACCTGTATTTTACTCACCTCCTGCCTCATGTGCTGTTAGTACTCTGCTCTTTCACACAGCTGGCAGCTGAGTTGCAAGAACTTTGTCAAAAGAACTTTGAATATGATTCTGACAACCTTGGTGGCCAGAATTTTTTTGGCTTTTTTAGGAGACAGGTGAATAACACAGAGTTAAGGGGGAAAGGAACCCTTTTAGGCGACAGAAGCTGTAAGTTGCCAGTGACAAATACAAATGAACTTACTTGCCAAAACTAACTAACTAACTAATTAAGAAAGAAAGAAAAAGAAAAAGAGAAAAAGAAAAATATTTGAATTTGATTCTAATCTCATATAAACCAGATTATATGCTTTTTAAGGAACGTAAGATCCACAGCTTTGCATTTCATCTGAATAACAAATATCAATTAGGAGTACATTATGAATAATACATATGAGTATTTAAGGTATACAGTGTTAGGAAAGAAGGTCTCTGTAGAGGCAGCTGGCAGGTGTTTCTGGTATGTGTGAAGTTACCCAAAATCGGGCTGTTGGAAAATATTATTCTTTTATAACTACATCTTTATTAGAAATTCAGGAAGTACTTACAATGTTGTTTGAACAACTTCCCAACATGTAAGTTATGTGGCAAAGCTTAGATGTGGTAAAAATATGATGGATTAGAAAGAGACTTTACATCTTTAAAAGAGAAAGATGTTCAATTGCATTGTTAAAGGAACTATACTTACTTGAATTAACAGCTGCTGACTTTTGCTTGGGGTTTTTTCCAGATGTCAACAGAAAGGATAAATATAATCCTTAATTACTCTCCTTGCATTTGCCAAGCACCCAGGCCAAGTTCAGGTGAATAGCACAGAGAGTTGAGGGGAAAGAAAGCCTGTAATCCCTTCACCATTCCTTGAAAGCACGATTAATGCCATGTTAATTGAAATGGTTTCATTTTGTTCAGACTATTTCTTGAAAATTCAGGCACTAAGAAATGTCTGCATGGGGAAGGGGAAGGATAAGCAGGGACGAAGTGAGAGAGTGGCATGGACATATACACACTACCAAATATAAAATAGATAGCTAGTGGGAAGCAGCTGCATAGCACAGGAAGATCAGCTCGGTGCTTTGTGTCCACCTAGAGGGGTGGGTGGGAGGGAGATGCAAGAGGGAGGAGATATGGGGATATATGTATATGTATAGCTGATTCACTTTGTTATACAGCAGAAACTAACACACCATTGTAAAGCAATTATACTCCAATAAAGATGTTAAAAACAATGTCTGTTGTTATGTTTTAGTTGAAATGGATTTTTAAAATATTTTAAATGATGTTGTTATTGATCTCTTGTAAATAACAGCTGAGTACACTGCCCTAAAAAACAAATACAATGAAACCCTCATCTTATCCGTTGAAATTTTAGAACCCAGTGATGATGAAGCATCAGGATTCCTTGGTCACTCTTTTGAGAGTGCACTGAGGAAGCAAATTTCAGGAGCAAGAGTAATATCTTTTTAACATTGTGGTACCTGATAGCAGAATGGTAATGTAACATTTCACCCAACTTTCACTGGCATCAATTTCCATTTGTAAAACAGAGAGGTTTTAAGGTCCTTTCTGGCAGGTATCTTAACTACTTGAGAGGACTGGTCCTCCTCTAAATTTGGTGATATTTGTAGATTTTTCAAGAAAATAGTTGGAAAAGCTCCTTTAGGGAATGAAAGAATAAATTTCTCTGGTTCATTTTTCTTTTTTACTGCTCAAACTGAAGTATGTTCTCCTTTTTTCCCTCCCTCCCTTTCTTCTTTCTTCCTCCTTCCATGTTGTTCCTTATTCTCCTCCTTTTGTTTCACTTTACTCCCTCTCTCCCTTGCTTCTTTTTTACCTTTATTTCTATTTTTGGTCTCAGATGCTTATTAAAATCCACAAAAACTACCAAAACATCTGCTTGAGTTAAGATGCTTATCGGTTTTCTTAAATTGAAAGTTCAGAGGTATTCTGGCTTCAGCTGATAGTTGATCAAAGACACCCTGAGTACCTGGTTTCTTTCCACTTCTGTACGTACCTTCTGCAGGGTCAACTTTGTAATTCAGACTTCCCTTTAAAGATTACTTCTTTTTTTTGATAGCTTTCATGGGAAATCAGGAAAAACTTTTGCCCCGAAACTCATCTTTTTTCATAGCCATAATTGAACCTGGCCCAAATCTGAAGTCATTGTTAGCCAAGCAAATGAAATTTCTGATTTGCTTAAGCCAAGGTATTTCAGTTTGGGCTCAATACCACCCCAAATGCATGGCCTAAGATGAAGGAGATGTGATTCACTAAAAGGAATCTGCCTGCTACACTCAGTCTCTGGGGGATTTCACTTAGTCCTGGGACTTTAAATTTAATAAAACGCTAGTAATTATATTTTACAAATATGTTACATAATACGTAATAAGCAGTCAGTTATATATATACATATATATATATATATATGTGTGTGTATATGTGTATATATATTCGTACATGTATTTCCATTGTGTGTATGTATATGTATGTATGCATATATGTGTATATATATATCTCTCCAGTGTGGGACACTCCTCTTCCATTTTTTTTCTGCATCCAGCCTCCTACTCAACACTTCTACTTTGACATCTAATAGGCCCCTACAATTTAGCATGTCTGATATCAAACTCTTGATTTCCATACCCTGTGCACTACTTTCCTCTTCTGTTCTTTCCTATCAGTAAAAATTTACCCAGCTGCTCAGTACAAACATTTTGGAGTCATTCTTGATACTTTTTCCTCCCACTTCAGATCTGTTTGGCTCCATATTCATTATGTATCCTGACTCCACCCACCCGCCCTCCACTGCCACTACTGCTCTCATAAAGCTACCATCATCTCATTTCTATAATAAGCTCATGACTCTTCTTGGGGCTTCAGCTCTCACCCCCTCATTCTATTCTATTCTATCCTATTCTATTCTATTATCTATAAACAATTATGTCTTAAAAACATTAGTCAGATTTTGTGAGAAAGCCTAGTGTCATTCCATCACACTGAGAATAATTTCCAAATTTCTTAATATGACATAAAAGGTCCTTCATAATCTGACCCTTGGATGTCTCACCACCTTCATTGTTTCCCCATTTATAATCTCTGCTCCGGTCACATGCCTTTCTGGCAGTTCCTCAAGAGCAATAAGTACTTTTACTGTTCTAAGCTTCTTCACTTGCTCTTCCCTCTGCCTGAAATGCTCTTCCCTAAGGTCTTGTCATAATTCAGCTTAATTCCTCATTTTTTTTTCCCATGTCACAACTCAGATTCTACTTTTTCAAAGAAAACTTTTCTGACACCCCCATTGCCACCTAAAATTGCCTCCCTCTCATCATTTTTAACTATCCCCTTACCCTGCTTTATTTTTAAAAATAATTTTTCAATTTTTTTTCAAAGTGCTACCTAATGTTATATGTATGCATATATATCCTATATCCTATCCCATCCCATCCTATCCTATCCTATCATCATTTATCACACTTGCATGCAACCTCCATGAATGCAGGAACTTTGTTTCATTCACTTCTGTATCCACAGTACATAGAACACTGGTTGGAATATAATGAATGCTCAATATATATATAATATATAGTGAATAAAAGTCTATAATGGCAGTTTTCAAACTAAATTCTAGTATGGGCTGCAATTTGAAATAGCAGTGCCTTAAAATTATTTTCTAACATTTATTTTCCTGGTATGATAACTAAAAGGTTTGTTACCCATTCTGGGTGCTGCTATTCATTCTTCCTTTTTTCTATTCTTTTCTTTGTGTGTGTGTACGTGTGTATGTGTGTGTGTGTGTGTGTGTGTGTGTGTGGCTTGCCTTTAGCTCTTTTTCTTTAGTGGGTCCATAAGAACCACCAATGAGTAGAAGAAAATAAGAAATTATGTATTTGGGAGACTATTTGTAATGATTAATTAATCATCCATTCTTCTGTTAAAGATGAATACTTTTTTTCTTTTGGTGAAGTATTTAATATTTACTGAGCAGAGATAGAGTCTGCTCAAGTTGTAGGTGTTGAAGTCCTGGAGTTCACAATCATGTTAATACATTATTTTTGCTGGATACCTATGTTTTTATGTAAGAAATAGTGGGCTAATGCATTTTGTACTTCAGCTATTTCACCTTTCCTATTTGCTATAATGTTAAACATGTTCTCTTCTGTGGGACTTTGTAATGTGCCTTTGAGACAGAAATGCATGTGTGGGAAAGCATTTTTAAAAGGCCTTATTATACATCATTTATTTGTTATGTTATAATATACCAGTACTTTATTGGGCCTCATCTGTCGAAACTTGATAAAGGATAATTAACTGCAGGCAAAGTCCAGATTTGGGGATTCTTTCATCTACCATTAGAATAAGAACTTGCATGTATGCCATTAACTATATAGATTCCAAAGCATGGTTAAAACATGACATTATCTCTTTCAAGCCTGGTGCTATGAAATTATCTTATTATATAAACAAATTAATACAGGATTTAGGAAAAAAGTTTTATGTCATATTTTTCTTTCTTATTATTTTGGGAACACTTAATCTTTTAGAATGATTACAAATTTATTAAAAGCATTAAGCATTTTAGTTCAGTCCACTCTTAAGGTGAAGGGAATTGGGCTCTACCTTTTGAAGGTAGGATGATCAAAGAATTCACAGACATATTTTAAATCTGTAATACCTTTGGAGAGAAGGGAGGAGGTAGTTACTGGGAGGGAACATAGAATGAGAGACTTGAGGGACTTGGAAGATACTCTATTTCTTGATTGACTATTGCTTACATTGGTGTGTTTCCTTTGTGAAAATTCCCTGTGCTCTACACTTTTGTGAATTTTCTGTATGTGTGTTATATTACTATAAAAGAGTTAAAATGCTTAGTGCTAATTTTGATCATCTTTCACTAAAACAGTTAGCCATTTGAAGAGATACTTTAAAAAAGATACACAGGATAAAAAATATATTGTTAAGTGTAAACAGGCTAATTAATCATGTAGATGTGCCATTTCTCTGTTGAAGCAAATATTGCACAATAAGTTGATATTTCCTAGGTCCACCAGAACACCAAATATCCTAGCATAAATTATCACAATATATGATGGTTCAGGGCACCTCTAGTTCTTAGAATTCATGAAGGCAGTAAATTTTTTTCTTGCTCAATTCCAGTTAGTTAGAAGATTAAATAATTCTCCTTAAAATTGTAGTTATGCTGGATTCATGATATATGTTTGCCCAAGATGCGTCAGGACAAGCACAGATCCTGCAGAGAATATGAGTTCTGTGGCCCTAGAGACACTATTTGGTACTAAGTGGTTGTGGCATTGTCTCAAATATTGGAGATGCAGATGCACCTTGGATTTACTAAAGAGTTGCATTTTCCATTACATTTGTCTCTGTGTTAAATGCTGCTATGAAAAATGAGCAGATAAGTAAGAGACTCTCTTGGGTGTAGAATATATGGGAAGAGAGAAAACTTGCACAAGCCTCTTAGATAGCCTCATCCACTGGAGGGGAGACAGAAGAAGCAAGAAGAACTACACTCCTGCAGCCTGTGAAACAAAAACCACATTCACAGAAAGATAGACAAGCTGAAAAGGCAGAGGGCTATGTACCAGATGAGGGAACAAGATAAAACCCCAGAAAAACAACTAAATGAAGTGGAGATAGGCAGCCTTCGAGGAAAAGAATTCAGAATAATGATAGTGAAGATGATCCAGGACCTCAGAAAAAGAATGGAGGCAAAGATTGAGAATATGCAAGAAATGTTTAACAAAGACCTAGAAGAATTAAAGAACAAACAAACAGAGATGAACAATACAATAACTGAAATGGAAACTACACTAGAAGGAATCAATAGCAGAAACACTGAGGCAGAAGAACGGATAAGTGACCTGGAAGACAGAATGGTGGAATTCACTGCTGCAGAACAAAATAAAGAAAAAAGAATGAAAAGAAATGAAGACAGCCTGAGAGACCTCTGGGACAACATTAAATGCAACAACATTTGCATTATAGGGGTCCCAGAAGGAGAAGAGAGAGAGAAAGGACCAGAGAAAATATTTGAAGAGATTATAGTCGAAAACTTCCCTAACATGGGAAAGGAAATAGCCACCCAAGTCCAGGAAGCGCAGCGAGTCCCATACAGGATAAACCCAAGGAGAAACACGCCGAGACACATAGTAATCAAATTGGCAAAAATTAAAGACAAAGAAAAATTATTGAAAGCAGCAAGGGAAAAACGACAAATAATATACAAGAGAACTCCCATAAGGTTAACAACTGATTTCTCAGCAGAAACTCTAAAAACCAGAAGGGGGTGGCATGATATACTTAAAGTGATGAAAGGGAAGAACCTACAACCAAGATTACTCTACCCAGCAAGGATCTCATTCAGATTCGATGGAGAAATCAAAAGCTTTACAGACAAGCAAAAGCTAAGAGAATTCAGCACCACCAAACCATCTCTACAACAAATGCTAAAGGAACTTCTCTAAGTGGGAAACACAAGAGAAGAAAAGGACCTACAAAAACAAACCCAAAACAATTAAGAAAATGGTCATAGGAACATACATATCAATAATTACCTTAAACGTGAATGGATTTAATGCTCCAACCAAAAGACACAGGCTTCCTGAATGGATACAAAAACAAGACCTATCTATATGCTGTCTAAAAGAGACCCACTTCAGACCTAGGGACACATACAGACTGAAAGTGAGGGGATGGAAAAAGATATTCCATGCAAATGGAAATCAAAAGAAAGCTGAAGTAGCAATACTCATATCAGACAAAATAGACTTTAAAATAAAGAATGTTACAAGAGGCAAGGAAGGACACTACATAATGATTAAGGGATCAATCCAAGAATAAGGTATAACAATTATAAGTATATATGCAGCCAACATAGGAGCACCTCAATACATAAGGCAACTGCTAACAGCTATAAAAGACAAAATCGACAGTAACACAGTAATAGTGGGGGACTTTAAAAACCTCACTTACACCAATGGACAGATCATCCAAAATGAAAATTAATAAGGAAACACAAGCTTTAAATGACACAATAGACCAGATAGATTTATTTGACATTTAAGGACATTCCATCCAAAAACAGCAAATTACACTTTCTTCTCAAGTGCGCACAGAACATTCTCCAGGATAGATCATATCTTGGGTCACAAATCAAGCCTCAGTAAATTTAAGAAAATTGAAATCATATCAAGCATCTTTTCTGACTACAACGCTATGAGATTAGAAATGAATTACAGGGAAAAAAACGTAAAAAACACAAACACATGGAGGCTAAACACTACGTTACTAAATAACCAAGAGATCACTGAAGAAATCAAAGAGGAAATCAAAATATACCTAGAGACAAACGACAATGAAAACACGACGATCCAAAACCTATGGGATGCAGCAAAAGCAGTTCTGAGGGAAGTTTATAGCTATACAAGCGTACCTCAAGAAACAAGAAAAATCTCAAATAAACAATCTAACCTTACACCTAAAGGAGCTAGAGAAAGAAGAACAAACAAAACCCAACGTTAGCAGAAGGAAAGAGATCATAAAGATCAGAGCAGAAATAAATGAAGTAGAAACAAAGAAAACAATAGCAAAGATCAATAAAACTAACAGCTGTTTCTTTGGGAAGATAAACAAAATTGATAAACCATTAGCCAGACTCATCAAGAAAAAGAGGGAGAGGACTCAAATCAATAAAATTAGAAATGAAAAAGGAGAAGTTACAACAGACACCGCAGAAATACAAAGCATCCTAAGAGACTACTACAAGCAACTCTATGCCAATAAAATGGACAACCTGGAAGAAATGGACAAATTCTTAGAAAGTTATAACCTTCCAAGACTGAACCAGGAAGAAATAGAAAATATGTCCAGACCAATCACAAGTAATGAAATTGAAACTGTGATTAAAAATCTTCCAACAAACAAAAGCCCAGGACCAGATGGCTTCACAGGTGAATTCTATGAAACATTTAGAGAAAAGCTAACACCCATCCTTCTCAAACTCTTCCAAAAAATTGCAGAGGAAGGAACACTCCCAAACTCATTCTATGAGGCCACCATCACCCTGATAGCAATGCCAGAAAAAGATACTACAAAAAAAGAAAATTACAGACCAATATCACTGATGAATATAGATGCAGAAATCCTCAACAAAATACTAGCAAACAGAATCCAACAACACATTAAAAGGATCATGCACCATGGTCAAGTGGGATTTAGCCCAGGGATGCAAGGATTCTTCAATATACGCAAATCAGTGTGATACACCTTATTAACAAATTGAAGAATAAAAACCATATGATCATCTCAATAGATGCAGAAAAAGCTTTTGACAAAATTCAACACCCATTTATGATAAAAACTCTCCAGAAAGTGGGCATAGAGGGAACCTACCTCAACATAATAAAGGCCATATATGACAAACCCACAGCAAACATCATTCTCAATCGTGAAAAACTGAAAGCATTTCCTCTAAGATCAGGAACGAGACAAGGATGTCCACTCTCACCACTATTATTCAACATAGTTTTGGAAGTCCTAGCCATGGCAATCAGAGAAGAAAAAGAAATAAAAGGAATACAAATTGGAAAAGAAGAAGTAAAACTGTCACTGTTTGCAGTTGGCATGATACTATACATCGAGAATCCTAAAGATGCCACCAGAAAACTACTAGAGCTAAGCAATGAATTTGGTAAAGTTGCATGATACAAAATAAATGCAGAGAAATCTCTTGCAATCCTATACACTAATGATGAAAAATCAGAAAGAGAAAGTAAGGAAACAATCCCATTTACCATTGCAACAAGAATAATAAAATACCTAGGAATAAACCTACCTAGGGAGACAAAAGACCTGTATGTAGAAAACTATAAGACACTGATGAAAGAAATTAAAGATGATACCAACAGATGGAGAGATATACCATGTTCTTGGATTGGAAGAATCAATATTGTGAAAATGACTATGCTACCCAAAGCAATCTAAAGATTCAGTGCAATTCCTATCAAATTACCAATGGCATTTTACGGAACTAGAACAAAAAATCTTAAAATTTGTATGGAGACACAAAAGCCCCCAAATAGCCAAAGCAGTCTTGAGGGGAAAAAATGGAGCTGGAGGAATCAGACTCCCTGAGTTCAGACTATACTACAAAGCTACAGTAATCAAGACAATATGGTACTGGCACAAAAACAGAAACGTAGATCAATGGAACAAGATAGAAAGCCCCGAGATAAACCCACACACCTATGGTCAACTAATCTATGACAAAGGAGGCAAGGATATACAATGGAGAAAAGACAGTCTCCTCAATAAGTGGTGATGGGAAAACTGGACAGGTACACGTAAAAGAATGAAATTAGAACACTCCCTAACACCATACACAAAAATAAACTCAAAATGGATTGGAGACCTAAATGTAAGACCAGACACTATAAAACTCAGAACACTCTTTGACATAAATCACAGCAAGATCTTTTTTGATCCACCTCCTAGAGTAATGGAAATAAAAACAAAAATAAACAAATGGGACCTAATGAAACGTCAAAGCTTTTGCACAGCAAAGGAAACCATAAACAAGACGAAAAGACAACCCTCAGAATGGGAGAAAATATAGGCAGACGAATCAACGGACAAAGGATTAATCTCCAAAATGTATAAACAGCTCATGCACTCAATATTAAGAAAACAAACAACCCAGTCCAAAAATGGGCAGAAGACCTAAATAGACATTTCTCCAAAGAAGACATACAGATGGCCAAGAGGCACATGAAAAGCTGCTCAACATCACTAATTATCAGAGAAATGCAAATCAAAACTTCAATGAGGTATCACCTCACACCAGTGAGAATGGGCATCATCAGAAAATCTACAAACAACAAATGCTGGAGAGGGTGTGGAGAAAAGGGAACCCTCTTGCACTGTTGGTGGGAATGTAAATTGATACAGCCACTATGGAGAACAATATGGAGGTTCCTTAAAAAACTAAAAATAGAATTACCATATGACCCAGCAATCCCACTGCTGGTCATATACCCAGAGAAAACCATAATTCCATAAGCCACATGCACCCCAATGTTCATTGCAGCACTATTTACAATAGCCAGGTTATGGAAGCAACCTAAATGCCCATCGACAGAGGAATGGATAAAGAAGATGTGGTACATATATACAATGGAATATTACTCAGACATAA
Organism: Balaenoptera physalus; assembly: GCF_965194825.1. Classification (NCBI taxonomy): domain Eukaryota; kingdom Metazoa; phylum Chordata; class Mammalia; order Artiodactyla; family Balaenopteridae; genus Balaenoptera; species Balaenoptera physalus. The sequence goes on along the minus strand of NC_138890.1, from coordinate 93,389,812 downwards.
AAAGGAACAGAATTGGGTCATTTGTTGAGATGTGGATGGATCTAGAGACTGTCATACAGAATGAAGTAAGTCAGAAAGAGAAAAACAAATATGGTATATTAACGCATGTATGTGGAACCTAGAAAAATGGTACAGATGAACCAGCTGTCGTGCGCAGGCTCAGTAGTTGTGGTGCACGGGCTTAGTTGCTCCGCAGCACATGGGATCTTCCCGGACCAGGGCTCGAACCCGTGTCCCCTGCATTGGCAGGCGGATTCTTAACCACTGGGCTACCAGGGAAGTCCCAATCCACTGCTTTTTTAAACCTCTGAAATTACTTCCATGACGATGAATTCTGGTTCTACTGATATGTGACATTAGAAAAGTGACAAGGGATGTTTGAGAATTATGGCAGAGTGTACTTTGGAGAGGTCCCATTTTCTATATGTAAAGCTACTGGGTTCACTCTTTATGTAATTCTGAACTCAAATGAAAATTAATATATGGTAATCGGAGTTCACCTCTTGAGAATACTTATCTTGAGAATACCACTTTTTTCTAAGTGTTCATTAGCAAAAGTAATAAATCTAATATTCTCTCCCAAATAATCATGCATTAAAAAACTATTCCAGAACCAGGGTACAAATGTGCATCATCTGAATTAACTAAAGTACAATTTTAAAGAAACTTAAAGATCAATTTTAAGCAGGTGCTAGGATTTTATTAACTATTTTTTTACTTGCCACAAAAGGGAGCCATCTCTCTTTGTCAATCAAGGCTCATACACTTCATTTAGAATTTTTGACATTTGTAGATATAAATAGAGCATGTGAATAAGAGCAGGATATTTAGGCAACTCTTTTAGCAGAGTTCTGAAGGATGGGGTTACGCACACTAATAATATGATTATCAAAATTGTTTCTGATGATGTATAGTATTGAAAAATGGGTCTGATGATTTCTTAGTCTGCACTCTACCTAAGGGAAATGGAAATAGTTGAAAAGATGCACAGCAGTTAAAAAGATCAGGATACTGAAAGAGCAGTTATCATTATTACAGTAAATTTGGTCTGGAACATTTGAAGATGAGCCTGAGCACTTGGTTGATAACCATTGCTCTGAAGAAACCTGTGAATGATTTCCCTTGGAAGTAGAGTAAGGAAGATAATAATTCCAAAAGGACCTTCTTGATTACAGTTAATAAGCTTTCAGCCTGTAATGATGTCAGTGCACATGGAATGAACAAATTTCTGAAGTGGACTTCTGAATTCAATGGGTCCTCCGGGTTTTTCTTACATAAAAATGCTCCTTTGTTTGTGTGTCTTAACAGTGGAGGTCTATATGTGTAGGTCCATTTGTATGTGGAGATTGGAATTCACATGTATGGTCTATCTAGAGAATACAAATTGTCACTTTCATGTACATTTAGTTATTTGCTTTGATGTCTGTGAGATTAGATATTATCCAATAGGAATGGCATAGTAATTCTTATTTCATTTACATTTTATAGTTTTGTACCAGGTGTGTGTCACTTCATGTGTAGCACTTATGACTCAGAAACAACTCCATTTTAAGCCTGTATTTCTGAGTATATATGTGTTTGTAGGTTTCTATTTTAAGAATATAAAGTTTAATTCTATTCACCTGAACAGTGTTATTCAAGTGGGATATTGTGTGGGATAGCCTAGGTCAGAGAACTATATTTGGTGAATGCCATAGTAATGAAAGACAGAGGAGAGTAGGGCTTTGGAGCAAGACAGCTTGGCTTTGAATCCTGCTTACAGTACTTGCTCGCTATTTGGCTTTAGTCCCTAGTTTCTTTACTTGTAAAATGTGAATAATGATGATAATAACACCTACCTCATAGGATATTTTTAAAATTAAATGAGATAAAGAGTGAAAAGCACCTATATGTTACTTGAAATGCACTGAACCATGAATAACCAGCAGACATTATTGTCATTCTTTCTAGGTCAGTGAACTTCATGAAAGGGGTGGTGATGGTGGTAGAACTGCCTTCTATTATATTTCCAACCCAACCAACTGCCTCACCATTATGTGCCGTGGGCCAAAAGAGCAAAGAGATTATAGATGGCCTGGAACAAACCATTCCCTCTGCCTGAGAAATAATTTAAAATGAATTTTGAGGTTTAGTCTTCACAGTTCATCAATACTCTACCATTTAATAGACAGAATTAGAAGGCCTAAAGAGGAACGGCACATTAAGCTTTCAAAATTTGTTATTCCAGGGCAGTTTGGAAGAATTTATTCAAGATAGACATACGTGCCAGGATTGAAGAATAAAAATGAGGCATAGAGTTATTTAGAGAACATTCACCATTCCAGAAGGCAATCTGGGTAATTCATAGCAAATAGTGGCAACTTTATAAGACATCATCATCAATAAACATTTATAAGCATCCACCAGGACCAAGACCATACCTGGCACTAGAAATTACTGAATGATTGCTTAACTCCAAGTTTCCTTTTGGTTCTGGAGACATGGTCATGCATTGATGCATAAGGGAGTGTTCATGATGGGAAATGATCACAGTAAGATTTTATCATGACTACTGAAAAGCATGCCACACATGGTTTCCAATTTTTGGTGAAGCAACTAAAAATACGATATGTTCAAATATGTCATATTCATCAATAAGACTTTATTTAATGTATAAGTTGTTCCAATGAAATTTTTTTTTTATAAATTTATTTTATTTTTGCCTGCTTTGGGTCTTCGTTGCTGCGCGCGGGCTTTCTCTCGTTGCGGCAAGCAGGGGCTACTCTTGGTTGCAGTGTGCGGGCTTCTCATTGTGGTGGCTTCTCTTGTGATGGAGCACGGGCTCTAGAGCACAGGATCAGTGGTTGTGGTGCACGGGCTTAGTTGCTCCGCGGCATGTGGGATCTTCCCGGACCAGGGCTCGAACCCGTGTCCCCTGTATTGGCAGGCAGATTTTTTAGCACTGCGCCACCAGGGAAGGCCCCAGTGAAATTTTTAAAAGCCTTGTAAACAACACTGTCTTTGATGCTTTTTCTTTTATCATTTTATACTATTCAGTTTTGTGAGAGCTTTACAACCAGTCGTACACACACACACACACACACACACACACACAGAGTGAAACCACACACAAAGGGACTTCTCACAGAAAAATGTTTAAAGATTCAAACTTTATTTTAAGCTACAGCAGGATGCTTTAGAGCAGATAGAGTGAGAACTAATGAGTTATCCATTTGCACCAAGACTCTAAACTCTATCTTGCCAGTGGACTTGATATAATTCATGTTAGCCTGGCAAGAACGGATTAAGAATGGAAAGTGTGGGCTCACTCATATATTGTGTTTGGCTCATTAACAACATTAGTGTACCTTGTTAAGTAACTATATATTTCAGCATTGAATGCTATGCAAATGACATTAAAATTATCTTTTATTTTCAGGAAGGAGCTCTTAATTACTATATGGTTACATCTATCTTTAACAAAATGTCTCATTTTTTCTTTTGTAGAAGAGAAACTAGCAGAGAAATACCCTAGACCAGGGGGCTCCGCAGATTTTGTAGACGCAGTCGCAGGGATTCATTCTGTTAAAATGCAGATTCATTAGGTTTGGGGAGGAACCTGAAAAATTTGCATTTCTAAAAACTTCCTGTTGATGCTTTTGCATGTAGTTCACGCACCACGTTTTCAGTAGCAAAGCCTGAGCTAACACATTGGCTCACATAACTTCATTTTAAATGGAAATACCTGAAATCTAGGGGAAAATGTGCCTTGGTTATTATTGGAATTTGGTTGCTTTGAGTTCCAGAACTATGAGGAAAGACATTCTAATCATCTTCTATGAACCTGTGACAGCAAATTTTATATTCCAGGATACTCCTTGTTTTATGTAAGAGTTCTTTCAGATTTCCTAACCTATGTCAATAGTGAAGCCACATTTTTGTTTTTGTTGTAAATTTATGAGGATAGCTTATCGGAAAGGAAGCCACATTCTGTAAACAAAATCTGAAATGTTTATTTCTATTCCTTTGCAATTTAACATAGAAGACTGTGTTTTCAATCTTGGATCTTACAACCTATTGTCTTATTTTAGTGCTTCATTTATTATGTATTGGGTTAAAATTTTAAAAGAGTATCAGATATAGTTTACCTTTTATATATTTCTTTTTTCTTTGCATCCTGAAACATTTCTCCCAATAGAACTAGTTTGAGAAGCCGAGGCATATTGCCCATTGAAAGAAGCGCAGAAATAATCTAAAGGGAATGAAGAGTCAAATTCTTGGCTTTTTTTGAGCTCCCAGGTAGACTTTTAAAAATCTACTGCCAAGTCAATAGTCTGAAAGTCAAAGCTCTTTTGAGTTGGAATGGGTAGAATTTATTCAGAGAGAACAGTTTTGTTTTGTTTTGTTTGAATTCCAAAAGATGGGCTCTGAATATCAAGAGCAAAACCTGGAGGACTCAGGGCACAGGGTTTACACAATAAACCACAGACTAGGGAAGACTATATGAATGACATGAAAGCATTGTGCCCACTCAAATGGAGCCAGCTTTGTTTTGATCAGTGGTTGAGAGAAGAAGATCAGAGGGACTGTGACTAAAACTCAGAGGCTGCCTGGAATCATGGTCTGGGTGTAGCGGTAGATAGTGGGGCTGAAGACTATATAAAACACAGGTATGTTTAGGGGAATGTGGGAGTAGAAGAGTCACATGCCCTCCCTTACCAAGTATAGTTGGTGAGGCTACAGACCTCTCTGGAACACTGGTATCTAGTGTGTTGTTGGAAGAACAGAGCAGCAGAGGCTGAGAGGAATGCCTTGGACACTTGGCCCGGTGGACTCTCTCAAAGTGCTGTCCTATTAAGTTGGGGAAGGAGATCTTACAGCCTGGGTCAGGGTGAGGAATAGATACATGCTTGGACTGGGTAAAAGTACTATTGAGGCCATCAGCAGAAAATATCAATATCTTATGAAGGAGACTAGATGAGATGAGTTACATACAACGTGGAGAGTTAAGAGTCCTGGGCAAGATGTCCAACAATACAAACAGCCCTTCAGAACATAGATTACCTCCAGTAAGAAAGGAAAGGGAAGTCAGATGGGGATGGGCGTGGTGGAAGAATCCTAAGGAGTGACTGCAATTGACTGAGTTGTATTAAACAGAGATCAAGGTTTAATGTAGAAATGACGCTGGTTAACTTGAATTGCAAAGACTGAGTTATCCTTTCATTGTTGGGAATAGAGGAATTGAAGCTCATGAGGTAAATTCAGTTTAACAGTGTGTTGGCTGAAAAGAAGTGCACAACTTAAAAGGTGAAAGTTATGTTTTATTCGGTGGACAAATCTGAGGACTTAAGCCAAGGACACAGCATCTCAGATAATTCTGAGAGACTTCTCCAAAGAGGAGGTGGGGGAGAGCTAGGATATATAGGAGTTTTTGCAACAAAACCAGGTGGTTGTAACATGAAAAGATGACTATTTCTAAAAGAAAACCAGATATCTCAAGGTAAGGAATTTAGTGCTTTTCTATGTATGGGAATATGCAAGAGTCTGGGCTCACTGAAATCATTACTTTGATATGCACCTCAGCTATCTGGGGCCAGCATCCTGTGTTTTCTCATCCTGAGTCTTCGCAAGGTACACCGTAGGGGTGACTGCAGCAGTTGACTGCTAGATGGCAGGCATTCTTTGTTTCCATCCTGAGTTCCCTCAGGGCTCACTGTTGGGGCAGCTGTAATGTGGTGGCTTGATGGCTGCAACAGCCTTTGTTTACTGATATGGCAGACAATATTTTAGTTCTCAAATGTAATAATAAAGTTACAATTTATCAGTCTGAGTTCTGTGCCTATGTCTATTCGTAATCTCCATAGTAAGATGATGATACTAATAATGCCAGCCCTGCTTACTTCAATTTTAAATGGGGAAAAAAATTCCTATAGAATTTTTAGAGTAGGTATTAACTTTAGGATAACTAAGTCATGTCATCCCCTTTCTCATAATCTTTGAACACTTCTCCTTGTTCTCAGAATAAAGTCCTAAACCCTTCACATGGCCTTAGAGACCCACTATGTCTTGCTGCTTGCCAGCTCTGCGGCCCCACCTCGTTCTGTTTGCCCCTCACTGTCTTTCTGTTCCAACCAGACATTGATTTTGGTTTCTTAAACTTGACCTACACTTTTCCCACCTCAAGGCATTTTCAGATGTTATTCTCTCTGCTTGAAAGAGTTTCCTTTACAACCGTAGGTCAAGTTTCCTTGTCAAATGCTTCCATATCACTCTGTACTGCTTCTTTATAGTATTTATCACAATTGAAATAGATTTTTGTTGTTGTTGTGGAGAATGTCAGTCTTTCTCATAGGCTCTAGGCTTCAGTAGTGCAGAGACCATGTCTGTCTTATTTGCTGATGTAGCCCCAGTGTATAGCACAGGCCTGACGTGTTATAGTCATTAATATTTGGGGAACACGCAAAATGAGTGAATGAATGGTTTGATCTGATACTCTCATTTTACTTAAGAAGATATAGTATCTGATGTAGTACATATATACAACGGAATATTACTCAGCCATAAAAAGGAATGAAATTGGGTCACTTGTAGAGACGTGGATGCATCTAGAGACTATCATACAGAGTGAAGTAAGTCAGAAAGAGAGAAAGAAATATCATATATTAACACATACATGTGGAATCTAGAAAAATGGTACAGATAAACCTGTTTGCAAGGCAGAAATAGAGACACAGACGTAGAGAACAAATGTATGGACACCAAGGGGGGACGGGGGGGTGGGATGAACTGGGAGACTGGGGTTGACATATATACACTAACTAATATGTATAAAATAGATAACTAATGAGCACCTGCTGTATAGCACAGGGAACTCCACTTTGCTGTACAGTAGAAACTAACACAACATTGTAAAACAACTATACCCCAATTAAAAAGAAAAAAGAAGATATAGGGTCTGATGAGACTGAGTTTTCTAGTTGCTTAACTGTAATCAAAGTTGTTTTATTATACCTTGGGGAGAGGATGGGAGAAAAATTCAAAGATACTAAAAACACAATTAAGAATATTGTTTAGTTTAAGAAATCATTAATTACCCCATCCCCTACTGTTCCAATCTTTTTTGTTATGTATTATGTTTATTTGTGAAACCTGCTCTTAAAAGAATCATTGGTTGTACTTTTATTGTATTTCAGATAAAATGTTATGGTTAGAATGTCACACTGTTTTATTTATTAAAAGAAAATTGGTCTCTTTGGCTCGCTTATTAAGTTTTGTGGCTTTTTTAAAAGATGAATACCCACCAGACCAACGATTGGCCTCCATAGGTGTTTTTCCCCCATGTTAACCAGAAAGCCATATGATATTTTGAAAAGATATTTGCTATACCTGGAAGAGTGAAGCAGTAAAGAACAATGAGGCAGCCAAAAATGTCACTAGATAAATGAGTCCCAGCTTGTATTCTCTTATACAAGATTACACAATTTTAAATTGCACTAAATTGGTACTGATCTGGCAATCTTGTCTTTGATATGCTTTGAGTCTTAAAATTCTACAGACTGTAGACTTGAGGGGCACTCACACCAGGTTTGAATGAAACGTATTTACAGCACAGTGGGAGAAAAGTATTATTTTATTCCTGGTTTTCTCTATGCTTCTTAGTGTGGAAGCAGTGGAACCAACGAAACCTTATCAATATTTAGCATCTCTTCTTTAAAATGACAAGCTTTAGAAAAATAATTCAATATCAAGGTAAATAACCATAGCTCTGACTGCCCAGGTATGTTTTAAACATTGTTTGAGGAAAGAGAATATTTCTCCTAAGAAAACTATATGAATGTCAGACAACTATTTTTTCCATAAGGCCTTATAAATAATAACTAATACTGTGCTAGGGCAATAGAGGATTTTCTCAATCTCCTCTGGGTGCCAGGTAGAAATACTGGCTGTTAGTTCATATTTATGACAAAGTATTATTTTTCTGCTAAAACAGATGGATTTTGAACTGACATTTTGACATCACAGGAAAATGCATACTGTCCTATCAAACACCCCTCTTGGATACATCAGGAAAGCAACTATTAAGTGAAATGTATGACAGCAGGACTTCATTCTACTTTTCTTATTCGAGTGTTTATTTGTTTGAATTGGCCATAGATAGGTTCCTAAGGATTTGAACTGTGTCGGAAATGATTTGATTTAAGTCAAACAACGAACACAGTCACACCTTGTCACCACTTCCCAAATGACTTTTTTCAGGGAGGGGCCCCCTTCATGGACATAATGCAGTAAGTTCAGAAAAGCTTTCCTGGGGATTGTTTCATTTGCAAGATATATTTAAACCTGGAAAATGACATAGGAATATTTACCAAATACAGATAGTAATTTCTACTCCCATAAATGTGAATGTGGAAGTGTTTAGACACAAGTCCTATGTGACAGTTTGAAAATAGCATATACATATTACCAAATAGAGATATTACCAGAATAATTCTATAGCTGTATATCCATAAATGAAGACTTAGAGAAATGTTATAGTTGTGATTACAGAAATATTTAATCAGGGAAATTATCACCGTGAGGATTTTATTGTAACTGTATGTGTGGGGTGGGGTGGGTAAAGTAAGACTTACTGGTTATTGAATTTTATTAGGTAGAATTAATTATGTGCAGGGGAATATTCAAATATATTTTTATATGAAAACTTCCTGTTGTTCTTTTTGTGCAGACTTCTCTAAGTTTTCACACATTTGAAAGATTAGGTTTGTTTTTTGAACCACTTAGTAAGTTTATTCCTTTGGATTTATTTTCCATTCAAAGATGAGATTGTTTCCAGTGTAAAGCTACACCTTGAGCATTTTGACAACTCAGCTGAAGACGTTCCTTCTGGTCATGCTGGCCTTATACACACTTACCCCCTGCCCATATGAACCATTTTAGTAAGCTGTAGATAGTTGTACCTTTTACTTCAATTCCTCTGAAATCATTTTCAGTCATTTTGATGAAAGCTGTCAGTTCCTTATTCATTTTTATCTTTCTAAAAGGCTCAAAAGGCACTGCATTCTCATTTGCATACCCAATCCTTCCTTTCAGTCTTGAATTATTATTAACAGTACACTTTGCTCTATAACATGAACTTAAGACTGTAAAAGAGTATTGTTTTGTTGAGACTATCAGTAAATATCTTTATATGCAAAGATATTATTATTACTATTGATATTAATATTACAGACATTTAGTTGTGATTTTTTTCTTAACAACTTAATTGGTAAAGCTGTTTAAAAATTATATTTAGTTTACATTAGCTTTATCCTTTAAAAATCATGTTTCTAAATCTTGTGGTTAATACTTTAGTGAAAGGATGTTTCAAGGTCCCTTTTCCTTTATATGAAACCAGTTCAATCAGCAAAGTAAAAGTCAGAGCTTTGACTCTCTTTTTTAGATTTCTTCTTATTTGAGTGATCCACCTTTCCCTATAGTGATCACCGTGAATCACTTGAAAATGAATATGCCGAGGTAAGTGTATGTTTGAGAAAGTTTGGGTATTTTTAAATTGCCTATTCATATAATTTAGACCTCAAATTCATATGAACCTTATAATTTAATCAAAAGGATGATGTTGTCCAGCAATTATTTTGAATTCCTAAAATATGCCAGGTACAAGCACTATGTCATTTCAATCATACAGATGTGGAGGACTCCATACACATGAGGACATTGATGCTCAGCAAGGTTGAATAACTTGCCTAGTGTTACGCCTCTAAAAATGACAGAGTGGGCGGCAAATCTGAGTCTTTCTGGTTCCAAAGATGGTGATCCACTGCATTATTGGATTAGTTTCTTTCATGTTTGCTTTTCTTACCTATAATGCTAAAAAAAGAGGTTCTTTCAGATTCTTGGATAGGGTTTCTTTTCTCTTCAACTGCATTTTTAAATGATTTAATGAGAGAAATAGTTTAGTTGAAACTGAAAATTTAAGATAAGAGACTCAACATTCATGAATTTCAAAATTCAAGCATTGCCCCCATCACAAGAAACTATCTCTCTTTTTTTTTTTTTTATTGAGGTATAGTTGATTTACAGTGCTGTGTTAACTTCTGCTGTATAGCAAAGTGACTCAGTTATACACATATATACATTCTTTTTTTATATTCTTTTCCATTATGGTTTATCCCAGGATATTGAATATAGTTCCCTGTGCTATACGTAAAGACCTTGTTTTTTATCCATGAAACTATCTCTTAACAGGCCATTGTATTTGGAGAGAGCAATTAGAGAACCTCGGGTTCTCAAGTTACAGACATATTTTACATGGTTATTAATATTTTAAATATTTTACTAACTATTTAACTGTTCGGTTTACTTCTACCACTTGTAAGGAGTAACTATGAACAGCTATCTTGTGGGATGTCCTGGTTACTTCACTTTTTTTCTCAGGGAGCCATGTTATGATACTGGCTAGAGTTTGTTCTGAATTTCAGATAATGATTGACAATGAAATAATAATTAATATTTGTAGAGTTTCCACAAGATATATAGTAAAGATGGTGGAAAAGGAACATATGTCAAGATATTTGCTAATATATAGATGGATTGTTCAGACACTGACTCATCTCATAGAATGTTAGAGGTCAATGAGTATGAACAGTAAAATATTCTTCTTTTGGTTGAGGAGAATGAAGTCTAAAGGAATAATTAATTGATAGCAGAGCCCAGTCAAAAACCTGTTTCTTCACAGAGCTGATCAGGGAAGGGGCCATGATTTGAACTCAGGCTGTTTGATTCTGTATCCTATCCTGTCATGCAGTCCAAGGGTTCTGGATGTCTCCCAAGTAGGCCACAGAGGAGGAGGCCTAGTTCATACATGTCCTTCCAGAGGGCTCTGGGTCTTTTAGGCAGAGCTTGGGTAAGAGTTACCCCCTGGGACTGAACTTGCATGGTGTCCCCCATAGTTGTAGAGTAAGCAGCCTTGGCACATACAGCCCCCCTCTCCAACCCTATCCAGTAGTTTGTGCTGCTTCTGTGGAATTACTGCCTGGGACTGCCGGCTCAGGACCATTGTGCCTGCTTGCTGAAGCTCTATGCAGACAGGTGCAAGTTTCTCCTCCTTGGTGGGTCCCTTTCTTCTCCTAGGGGTCGGCCAAGGCCCCTACATGGTCCATGCCATTCCTAGTCAGGCGCATGGCTCAGAGTGTTTCCTCCTATTCTACGGGTTCACGTGAGAGATTGTGAGATTCATGGGGAATATGAGGAGACTGAGGTACAGAGAAGGGAAGGGACTTGCTTGCAGTCACAGAGCCAGGAAACAGAGCTGATAAGAACAGAATACTGATGTAGCCATTTCTTCTTCACAGCAAAGCTAGGAAAGGGATTGATTTTTTACCATCTTACCTCATGAGAAAGCTGAGCCTTGTTCAAGGTCACATAGCTGGTATAATAATAATAACAACAGGAATAATAATACTAATCTACTAACACATTTTGTCAGTTACAGTGCACTAAGCATCATCGAATGCTCATAGTTCTAGGAGGTTGATGCTATTTGCAGATGAGGAAATTGAGGCTCAGAGAAGTGAAGAAACGTGGAAGTCACATGGCTAGTAAATAGGGATGGAAGTAAAAAGAACTAACATTTACGGCACATTTAGTGTACGCCAAGCACCTTGCTGTTTAATTCTCACAGCCCTATTGGGAGAACAGGTGCAATTAATCAAGTTTATAGGTGAGGAGAATGGGGCTTAGAGAAGTTATTAGATGAAGGTGACACAGTTAATAAATGGAAATATAAAAACAGTAATAGTAATCATAAGCTAACATTTATTGGGCACTTACTCTGTGCACAGTAATATGTCATGTTCTCTCATGTTCAGAGAATTAAGGGACTTACACAGGGCCACACAGCCAGGAGTGGAAAAGCAGGGATTTGAATTCAGATCTCTAGAGAGGGAGATCCTTCTGTGGGAGGGGAAGTTGATAAATATGGAGGCCCTTCAACTGGGAAGACATTGGCCGCTTGGAGGCCTTCCTGGAGGGCATCTGTGTTTGGAGGGTGGCATCCTTACCTACAGTTTCAGTTGCATCAAAACCAACATGAGCTCCAAGCCAAGCACACTCCTATGGCACAGCTCAGCCATCCAATACCAAAACCGGCCACTGGCTGCCAGCTGACATCATGTACAACATCAGGGCACTGGCCCCCTATGACAGCTAGATGTTGTGACAGTGGGTACGAGGACAAGGAGGACAGGGAACCCCATGGCAGGGGCGAAGTGGCTGAAGACCACAGCCTGCAGAGGGTATGGAAGAGGGTAGACTTTGCAGGCCCGCCCGGGGCCTCTACTCCTGGTGGGTCTCCATTTGTGCCCTTTGGACTCTGGTCCCTACAGTATTGAGAATGTCCTGTCATGGGCAAGAGAAGTGGACCCTGAAGTCCTTGGTCAGCAGCCTGGGGCTGGGCATGCATCCTGCATTGTCCCCCTAGCTCCAAGAGATTGACCCCAGGACACCTGTGACATTGCAGCTTTCTTGAGGTCCAAAGAAGCAAGAGGAGTGGGTACACTTCCTGGCCGACTGAGAAAAGAATTCTCAAACGCCTCATACCTCTCTGTTTAGTCCTATTTTACAGATTCGGAAAGTGAGTTTCAAAAGCGGGGAAGGGACTCAAAACAATTTTATTTTTGTCCTTTGACTTTTTATATCTTATTTTCTACTCCGATATATTGTTTGTTTTGATAACCTTAAAATCACCACCGAGAGTCTATAGTTTAAACTACATTTATTTGAGCAAATGTAGAATCTTTTATATGTACTAGGAGTCTTTTGTATATAGTAGGTATTCAATGAATATTTGTCGATGTGGATATTTTAATTAGAAAGAAAATGGGGAGAAGTATCTTCATACTATTTTAGGGAATCCATGAGTTCTCTTGATAAAAGGATTTAAACTGAAGGGCTATCCAAAAAACAGGGTCAGATAATAAACCCCACAGTTAGGAAGAAAGAGTTAAGGATAAGGCCCCTCAGACTATGAGATTTAGGGTCCTGACAGATGGAGAAAGTGGATTTAAGGGGATATGAAAGCAAATGTGGCTATTCAGCTGCTGATCAGAAAATGACAGATGGATTCACTGAGGAAGCTGAAAAGGCACACCAGAAGAAGAAAACAATACTATTATTTAAGATACTGGGGACATTCTTCACAGATCGTTTCTGGAAAAACCAGCAGGCATGTTTATCCCCTGATTGAGGCACTGAATACGTTTCAATCAAAGCACAATGAGTTGACCTAATAAAACTTTTCAGAGCAAAAGTAAAGAAAAATGGGAGACATTATAGGCAGTAGGCATTTTACCTTTGTACAGTTGGCAGTGTCAGTGAGCAATCACATTAGCCATCTTAAGGCGGTGCCTCTCAAAGTGTCCTTTTAGGGGTTCTGTGGGGTCAAACTTTTTTGTAATAATACTAAGGTGTTATTTTCTTTTACTACTAAAAGTTCTCTCATGGGTACACAATAAAACATTTCCAGATGCTACTTAAATTGTGATATCATAACCAATTGAATGCAGAAGTAGATATGTGAATGTAGCTGTCTTCTGTTTAATAAAGATACTAAAGAGATTTCCAAAAATATAAAATAATGCCACTCTTCTATTTTTTTGTTTTATTTGGAAATATAGTTATTTTTCACTAAAAACCATTATTTATGTTAACATATGATGGGTTTATTACTTTTCTCTTAAAATGAATTAATAAATACATTTTTAAATTCTCAGGTTTAATTTAAAACGTTAATAGACAAAATCAACATCAAAAATAGATCTTAGGGCCCTCTATAATTTATAAGCGTATAGAGAGATCCTGAAACTGAAAAGTTTGAGAACCTCTGTCTTTAGGGATATGAGAATGTTTCTTCTAAAAATTGTCTGTGTATGACAGAGACTGTAAACGATCATCATGCCCATTTCTCTTCTCCTTTTGGAAGCATGGGAGGAGTATACATCCTCGTAGGTCTATGATAGAGCAAACCTATGTTGTTGGTTCTAGCAATGTGTTGTGGGTGGCAATGACACGTGTCACTGTCTGTCAGAACATTTGATGGCTGATAAGAGATTCTTAAGAACTCTGCTTTCCTGCTATTGTGACCATGGAAGCACATGTTGACATAAAGGTGCCAAAGATTAAAGCAGACTGGGATACTGGGCCAGCTCTGGGAGGAGAGCCCCTCTGGAGAACCACCTGCAGTGGCAGTAGATCTAGCATGAGCTGGAGAAAAATGTTGTCAGTGATAAATCCCTGAGACTTGAAGGCTATTTAATACTAGTGCTTAAACTAGCCTATCCTGGCTTGTACCTGACTTTTCATGGGAAAACCAGCACGGGCAGACAATTTTAGGGGATTATTAGCCTGAGGGCTAAAGGAAAGTCCTCATACTGTTAGAATAAAAGGTGATTCAGAGTAGTTTTTTTAAAAATGTCATTTATTATTTTTTGATGCTTTAGAGGTAATTATTTTAAAAAATGACATCAGGCTCTGTGTAACTAATGTGTCAAATATGGATAATACATAGGTCCTTACTCTCGAGGAATGTGACCTAAATGCTCTTCTATTATTTTATTATCATTTGTATTTACAGAAAGCAACGTTCCCCTATGTATTTATTAACTCTTTGAATAATAGTTATTAAATGATCACTATGCAGTACTTTGTTGGGAATGTTACAATGACAAAGGCAGTCTTCAATGTCACCACTTAACATAGAGGCAAGAAATTGAGAAAGGCAAAGGGTAAAGTCTACATGCCAATTGGGTTTGCACATTTCAAGAGCTTTCTAAGAAGTCCCTCCAAGGACTTGGGCTTACATCTTGTTGGGCTTACATCTTGTTGGGCTCTCTGAGCTATTAGGAAGGCTGGAAATCATAGGGTTTTTTTGTTGGGTACATTGACACCCTGAAAAAAATTGGTTCTTGTTAATAAGGTGAAGAGTAGATCAATACTGAGTAGGCAGCCAGACACATCTTCCACACTGACCCTTGGTCCTTTTGCGGATCTCATCACCTCATTTGTACCAAAAAATCTGGACTCACGTGCGCTGCCAAGGCACAAAGTCCTCAGTCCCCAGTGGCCAGAATATCACTGAGTCACCTGCCACCCTGCTCCACATGGCTGTTTCAGGTCTGTTGGCACTCTACTTCTTACGTGTTACTTTTTGGGGTAAGGTTGTCTTTGAAAACTGCAGTAATGTACCACAGAGTTATTCTCCCCCCTGGACTCTGCTCTGGGAGCCAAGCCCAGGTCCTCTTTGCCCTTGGACCCACAGATCTCTGTTCTCTACCCCCTCCCTGCCCCCATGACAGAACAGTTTCTTTCTAATAGCAGGGATATCCGTCTTCCTTCATGATGCAAACCTAGTCATTTTGCCTACACCTAGAAATCCTCTCCACCCTTTGGAAGCAGGAGGATTCATGGGATGTTTTTCCTTTCTACTCTCATGCATCACTTCCTGAAGCAACATTTACATCACTAACTACCTGTATGAATAAAAGAGAGGGAGAAGAAAATACAAGTTAATATCATAAAGTATCATTCTATCATATAAGTGATTGGGTTTTCAATATAATGTTGTAAGGTTTCTCATATGTGTAGGCACAGTACGCTCTGGGAAGCCCTAGGAATAAGTTCCAGGGAGTCTCAGGAGTCCCTGAAAAAGTTGGTGTCTAAACTGAAAAATTAGTAGAATTTATCCAGTTGAAAATAAAAGATGGGGGGAGAGAAGAGGGAGGAAGGGAGAGAATGAGAAGTACTCTAGAGAAAGGAAATAGCACGTGTAGAAACAAGAAAAGTATGAGGAGGTAAGGGGATTGTCAGTAGGTCAGTATATGGCTTGAAAGTACAATGTGAAATAGAGAGTGATGTGATGGAGAAGGAGTGAGAGAGGAAAATAGCTCATTTGGACTTTATCCAGGGGGAACCTAAGCAGCCCTAATGATTATGCGTTAGTAAGATCTCTCTGGCTACAGTATGAAAAATGGATTCAAGCTGTGCAAGACTAGAGTAGGGAGACCTTTTAGAGGTCTGTTGTAATTATTTTGGCAGAAGATAACGTCAGGTTGACCTAATGTCATAGCAGTGGGAAGGAAATAATTGAATTGGAGAGTCATTATGGATATAGAATAATTGCAGCATCGAAAATCAACAGTTGTCTTTGGATTGTCAATTGAGTGTGTTTTGGTGACATTCTGAGATAAAAAACACAGGAAGAGGATCAAATTCTATGAGGTGACTCCACTCTCTAAAACTCCTCCCCATTTCCTGCTTTCTTTGTTTTTAGAATTTATCATTATCTGTTACATTTTATTTTTTCCTAGTTTGTACATACCCACTAGAATATAAACTTCTTGTGTAAGACATTTGTGAAAGTTTTTTCTCTATTGTATCCCCAACTTCTAGAACAATGCCAAGCACATAGTGGCTACTGAGTAAATATTGGTTAAATAATTGAGTGACTGACTGATTGACTGCCTAAATGAGTAAGAATGGGCCAGTAGTAAAATAAATAAGGTCAGTGTTTGGACCGGCCTAGTGTGAGTTGCCTTTTTGTATTCCTTTGGGATGTCCATTACACTTTAGAGATAAAGATACCGAGTTCAGGTGAAGTCTCTGATATAGAAATATGGGGTTGGCCAAAAAGTTCATTCAGGTTTTTCCATAATATCTTACAGAAAAAAACCCAAACGAGCTATTTGGCCAACCCAATAGAACTTTGGGAGGTCTACAAAATATAAGTAGTCTTTGAAACAATGAGAGTGAATGAGATGTTCATCCTGTAATTCAGTTCTTGATTAAAGAAAATACCCTATCATTCTTCTCTGCAGCTACTGTTGCTCCTGATATAAATTTCCTTTATTCATCAATGAGAACATGAAATATTTGTCTTTGTAGTCACCTTCCCTGCACTTCACTCCTTCAATCTTTTCCTCACCAGGAATGCAGTCCCTTCATTGAGATGTAACAATTCTTATATTTTATTTCATAACTTACAAATCATCTTCAATCTCATGGCTTAGGTTACTTAGGTACCTCTGGAACCTTACAAGATTTGGTGATTGATAATTAAGTAGTTCCCAGAAGTAAAGGATACTTATCGTACATTCTTTGCAGTCTTATATAAATGCTCTTGAAAAAAGTTATACTCATCTAAGTATTTTCCTAACACCTCCCATTTTCATTCTTTCTAATTATTCTTCTTTACATTTTTAAATGACCTACACATACACCTAAATGTTTTTCTCAGGAGAAAGAGTTTAAGATGCCAGATAAATGTTTGCTTTTTTTTTTTTTTCTCTTTTGCTGTGTAGCTGGCCTCTAATTTGCCATCATTTGTAATCATAGGGAAGTCAAACATCTGCCCACCAGTCAGAGACAGAGCCAAATTTTGTGAATGAGTCCTATAAGGTAGAGTTTAGTGCCAACTCTCTGCAGTAGTTGTTTTGGGGATGGCTTAATTTTTTTTCTTCTTTAGAGTAAATATGAGAGGAGTTCTCAGATGTGTGAGAAGTGATGATGCTCATAAAAGCAGGGCATGTG
Organism: Balaenoptera physalus; assembly: GCF_965194825.1. Lineage (NCBI taxonomy): Eukaryota > Metazoa > Chordata > Mammalia > Artiodactyla > Balaenopteridae > Balaenoptera > Balaenoptera physalus. The sequence goes on along the minus strand of NC_138890.1, from coordinate 93,372,253 downwards.
TCTGAGGAACTGGTGGGGGCCAGGGATCACTAGTGTGTTATTTTCATCCCGGGCAACAAGGTGCACTACGGCGGTCTTAGGAGGCTCAGGACAGGAACATGAGGTGGGGATACTAAATTGACTGATTTTTGTTACCAGAAGAAATATTTCCAGATTTTAAATGACAGAGTAATTGTTTTCTTATAACTTTGAGTTAACTGAAACCTATTTCTATGTAAGATCTTAAAAGAGCTTGAGGGTTAGGGATGTGATTAGGAAACTATCTGCCTAGTATTATTTTTCTCAAGAAACTATGTCAAGTTAGGCTGAGATTCCTTAAAAGTGACCCGGCCTCTTGTGGCAGGCTTCTGTTCACCTGGTGTGAGGGATGGCTATAAGGCTGTTAGAAAATTGTTTGTGGTCAATCTGTAAATGACTCTGGAAACATGAATGAAACCATTGAAAACTTGGCTTTACCATATAAATTGTAACACTTGTGAAGTCAGGGACTATGCATTCTTTTAAAAAATACTATTCATACTATTCATGTATCACAGTGCCCTGTACACATAAAAAATATATGTTGATCATTCATTTAGTAATTACACAAATAATTTGAAATCATGCTTTAATGTATGTTTTTTTTTTGGTAGAAACTCAGCACTTACTGTATGCCAGGTATTCATTTTTAGTTTTTAATTATTTAACTTGCACATTTTATAAGTAAAAAATTGAGGTACAGAGTAAGTCACCCAGAAAATTATCAGTTGAGTTTTAAATAGAACCAAGCACTTCATACTCTCAGTCTTTGCATTAGATAGTAGAAATGATTATTAAAATGTTTTCTTGTGGATAGAGAAAGCTTACCTTTACAGAATCAATTATTCCTCAACTGTAAGATGAACTGTTTTCTTCTGCTTATCTCTCTCTTTTTTTCTTTTTTTTTATTTCTCCAGAGTTCTCCTTATCTCTTAAAAACTCTTAGAGATCAGCAGATACTCATTAAGAGAAAGTCTTGTGGGTGGAACATGGATCCACAAGACAAGAACTTGTAGTACAGTTCCTAATAATTGTTTGAAGCTCTGAGCAGGGGTCTCTATACTCCACATCTTACCCTTCATTCCATCCACAATCATAAGAAATTCTGACAGAGTTAAAAAGCTTTTAAAGAAACAATTTTATCTTCTCATACCTTTGGGGGGAGGTAATGATAAAGTAATTATTGTGCATAGAAACAACACCAGCTTTGCACTGGAAGTCCAGTAACAAATTGCAAGTGGAGCCTAAGAAACATCGTTTATTTCCTTCCAGTTTAAAAGTCCCATAAGTTCCAAAGGCAGATTGTTCTTTAACCCTTATTTCAAAAAGCTTTTTTTAAAAATCCCTAGCACCAGTCCCTACATTGGTGAATAACATGATTTTAGATTCAAGCCCATTTCCTACCTCAGGCTTAACATTGAAAGTCACAATTTTAATAGAATAATTCATTTTAGGGAGGTAGGCAGCCAAGCAATCATGTTAGCTACTGCTATTTATTAATAATAAATATAAAATACCAAGAGAAAATATACATTCTTAAGTTAATCAGACAATGTGGCTTCAGGAATTACAACACAAAATCTTTCAGTTGTTTCTTGAAAACACTGGATCATCAAGTTCAATATTGATTGAAAAAAATCTGTAAGCACTGGCATGGAATACACAATGAATCTCATTGTAGAGTCTACACAGTGAATGCATTTTATGTCAGTGTATGTACATGTGCAGCACAAGGAATCGGTATCTAGGAAAGTGGGACTTGTGGTTAAGGACTTGCTCAAGTGGGCTAAATTACTTTCAAATACCCGGCTCTCAGTAATGCCATATGATTTAATGTTGCTCCTCCTGATCTATTCACTTCTATGTGACAGAAGCTTCTAAGGAAGGTCAATGGTATATCTAAGAGATTATGACAGATGAGTTATGGTTTCAAACAGGTTTGGCTTTTACACTACCTTAGAAAATGAAATAGCTTTTCATTTATAGTCATTTTACATTAATATGCATTTCTGTCTTGTATTTCACTTGAAATTGGGCAGGCCAGGTTTATACATTCCATATTACTTCTTGAGGTGCCTACTGAATTACGTAGTTTAAGCAAATCATTCTAAGTTGACATCAGGTGCAAACAATGAGAGAATAAGTAAGAGGCTCTGAATTTCCCTGGCTATTAATAGCAACATTAAAAGCAGAGAGACCTCTGTATGACATGTTAGTCTAGGTGTATTTCTCTGTTAATAATCTTGTACCCAACAAAATTTTTTAAAAGGCACCAGATTAGAGATTCTACAATATCAGACATGAGATTTTTTTCTAAACTATGATTAAGTTGGGAGATAAATTTTCAGTTGTCTGGGTCTTTGTTGGTAGGAAACCGAATCCCACATTTTATAAATGTATCAATAGTAGAAGAGAATGCATTTTCTTCTACCTACTAAAATGTACTATTTCCATTTCTGGGTGGTCTTGTGATTTTCCTTATTTCCAAAACTGTTCATGGCTTACTGGATAGAAACTTCACATGCTTCTGCATCCTCTTTCACTCTGGAATATTGTTCAAGGGCACTCTAACTCAGGATTTAGTGAGATAGGAAGAGTGTCAACTGATAGTCTTACCACTGTGGTTGACTGCAACTTTTGAGCTTGCAGAGATATGCTACTCTGGATTCTCTGAAGTCTAAGTTTTTGAGTGAAAAAATATGTGTTTTATAACACAGGAAGACTAACCTACATTTGCTTTACCTCACTCTATTTGTTTATTCTAAAGAAGAGTAGATCTAATATTATTAATTCATTGATTTATTTAACAAATATTTGTCATGTGCCTATTGTTCTAGACCAGACATTGTTCCAGAAGTTGGGGATACAGACGTGATGACAACAATGTCCATGACTTTATAGTGCTAACTTTTTAATACCAATTTAATATGTTATTAGTATTATATATTGAAATAGACTCTGAACACTTGAGTTTCTCTTACCTGGTGAAATCGTACAATTTCTTACTCATAAAAGCAAGGGAATGTTAGGAGAGAAGGAGTAGTTTTATGTATGAATAATGGTAGATGAAAGGAAGGGAGAATGTCCTCAGGAGGCAGTGATGCTGAGGCACTCAATCACGCTTCATTCATCATGAATGGGCTGTCCTGGGTGCAGGGACACTTTTCTTATATTTTAGTTCAGATAGTGACTCATTACTCAGTAAACCAAAGGCTTCCCGCATACCTGATATATTTCTCTGAATTCTGTGGAGTAAACCATTTCTTTATAGTATTCAGAATGCTTGGTTTGAAGAAACTATTTTATTTTTTTTAACATCTTTATTGGAGTATAATTGCTTTACAATGTTGTGTTAGTTTCTGCTGTATAACAAAGTGAATCAGCTATACGTATACGTATATCCCCATATCCCCTCCCTCTTGCATCTCCCTCCCACCCTCCCTATCCCACCCCTCTAGGTGGTCACAAAGCACCGAGCTGATGTCCCTGTGCTATGCGGCTGCTTCCCACTAGCTATCTGTTTTACATTTGGTAGTGTATATATGTCCATGCCACTCTCACTTCGTCCCAGCTTACCCCTCCCGCTCCCCGTGTCCTCAAGTCCATTCTCTGTGTCTGTGTCTTTATTCCTGTCCTGCCCAAGGCTTTTCAGAACCATTTTATTTTTTATTTTTTATTTTTTTAGATTCCATATATATGTGTTAGCATATGGTATTTGTCTTTCTCTTTCTGACTTACTTCACTCTGTAAGACTCTAGGTCCATCCACCTCACTACAAATAACTCAATTTCATATCTTTTTATAGCTGAGTAATATTCCATTCTATATATGTGCCATATCTTCTTTATCCATTCATCTGTCGATGGACCCTTAGGTTGCTTCCATGTCCTGGCTATTGTAAATAGAGCTGCAATGAACATTGTGGTACATGACTCTTTTTGAATTATGGTTTTCTCAGGGTATATGCCCAGTAGTGGGATTGCTGAGTTGTATGGTAGTTCTATTTTTTTTTTTTTAAGGAACCTCCATACTGTTCTCCATAGTGGCTGTATCAACTTACATTCCCACCAACAGTGCAAGAGAGTTCCCTTGTCTCCACACCCTCTCCAGCATTTATTGTTTGTAGATTTTTTGATGATGGCCATTCTGACTGGTATGAGGTGATACCTCATTGTAGTTTTGATTTGCATTTCTCTAATGATTAGTGATATTGAGCATCCTTTCATGTGTTTGTTGGCAATCTGTATATCTTTGGAGAAATGTCTATTTAGGTCTTCTCCCCATTTTTGTATTGGGTTATTTTTTTTTTTGATATTGAGCTGCATGAGCTGCTTGTATATTTTGGAGATTAATCCTTTGTCAGTTGCTTCATTTGCAAGTATTTTCTCCCATTCTGAGGGTTGTCTTTTCGTCTTGTTTATGGTTGAAGAAACTACTTTAAAGGAGACAGAATTATATGGTTTTACAGAGGAAAGGGATATGGGACTTAATAATAATAATAAAATGACATGTAATAAAATTAGTTCAGTTTAAAAAATCTCATGAAAATATTCTCACAAGCACCTGAAAATATTTAAATGCAACCGAGTTCTTTATTAATAGAAAGTTTACAGTTACGTTGGAGCATTAGAAGCTTTTGCTCTAATAGGAATGACTTAACTAGATGCTGTGATCCCCTCTGCAGGAAGTATTTCCTCTTTGTTAATATAGATTTATGCCTGAATACAGGAAGCAGTCTGTGCTGCTAGAACTGATGATCCTCCCATTATTCTTGTCTCTTCAGCCAAGCCTTATGTGAAGATCAGGTGAATACAGGCCTCCATGCATTGCTGATTGAATCCTGACTGATCTTCCAGCTCAACCTGTACTTCTCTATATATTTCTGTCTTCATCATCATCATTGATTGATATTTATGAGTACATTATATGCTTCCCTAAACATTGCTCTGTGTCCACCATGTGTTTGAATCAACCACAAGTTGTAAGCAAATAAGTAAGAAAAGCTCTTTGACATTGAGGAGTTTCCAGTTTAGTGCAGTTACTCTTAACTATAGATGAACACTGGGCTCAAGGACTTTTAAAAAATACAGATTCTTTTCCCTCAGTAAGTCTTGGCAGGGGATTACATCAGCACCTTAAAATAATTTTCTCCATGTTATTTTAATGCATATTTGCAGTTGGTACCCTTGAAAAGTGGAAGATTTGGCCTTGACAACAAGTATAGAAGAATACAACAAATATCATTGTCTGGGTACCATATATAGTGCAATTACAGTTGGGAGAGTGCCTGGCTTTGTGTGGACAGGTCACCTGGCTGAGGAAGTGATGTTTGAGCTTGAAGCTGATTAGAATTAGATGGGTGGAGCAGGTAGGGAAGGACAATGCATGCAAAATGCGTAGAGGCATGAAGTAACTAATGCTATAAGTTTTCTCATACATAGAAATATTCCAGGAGTAGTATAATGAATACATATGTTACCTTCACCTATATTCAAAAATTATTAGCATTCTAAAATAGGCTTTTGAAAAAACAAAACAAACCAAAACCAAAACCAAAACCAAAATTCAAACCAAACCAAACCAAACCAAACAACAATAAACCTTTAACTTCTTTGTAATGCACATATCTGGGAAATAAGGCAGTTGATGTTCCAGTAATACTTTTTTGATACATAAATAATATGTGCATTAAAAATTAATATTCCCCTACATAAAATAATCTTTCTGTATTTAGGAAACAACATTCTATTTTATCTGCTCACTTTCTTCTAATCCTGAAAGTCTGATTCTGTGTGTGTGTGTGGAGGGGGTGTGTTTTGTCAAGAAAATAGAATATAAACATGATTTGCTCTATATAAATTTATCTATTTTAAGATAATGCTTTATGAAAACCTCTCATACAGCAACGCCAGTTTGTGAGAATATGTTGCCATAATTTCTTTGGGAAACCATTTGATATATTCTAGTGCTGAGCCACTTGTTTGCTCTCCATGAAGACCTCTGGTAATACTGAGGAAGGAAGAAGAGGACTGTCAGTAAGGTATTTGAGACCCAATATACAGCAGTACGTTTTCCATTAAAGGTTTGAAAATTAGAGACTATGGAAAATAAGGGCAAGAGTTAATGTTCAAGGTGACAAATTTTTTTTTTCTGGCCCCGAAGAAGTTAAATGTCAAAGGTAGACAGTGTATTAGCTTTCATATCATTTTTTTGAGCCATATATTTCTGATATTCAGGAGCGTGCTAGATATTGTCCAGACCCAATCCTGTTTACTGTGTTGAGTTGTCTTAATTATGCAATATGCATTATTAGAGCATTGATAATCTCATGAAATAAAGTTTGGACTAAAATGCTTCTCAATTACCTTCTAAGACGTATGTCTCATAACTATGTAACATGCTTTAGATATTGTATTAAAATATCATCTCAGTTCATACATAAAATGACTAAAAATTTTTTGGAATTATTTAAACTTGTTCATTGATTTTTCACTGTATAAGAATATATTTCTTAAACAACACACAATACACATAAAAGAAAATGCTCATATAAGATTTCTTTGCATTTAGGTAATTATTAATTCAGGAAATATAGAAGTTGTTGGAACCACTGATACAGAAGTTAGAGTTTTACTTAGTGTTAAGCATTGTTTTATTAGTCATCACATTAAATTGAAGCCATTTGAATCTTCTTTTGGTGGCTTATTTTTGCTCCGAACAGATAGTGCTTTATGAATGCAGATATGTGAAACTTCTGCAGCATTACGTGTTATTAGGGTTTAGTGTTTATGATTGTCAGATCAGAACTATCTGATGCAAATTTCTCTCATGTGTTCATGCAGTCAGAAATGATTTTCAGGGTATATATCCTAGTTTGAAGCATGAATTAAATAATTTCTGAGGTGATTCCTTTTCTCTTCCTTGGGGCAAGACCGAATGGCTCTCTCCACTTTATACTTACGGTGACTATAAAAATAAAGCTTAGTTTGTGACTCTAGAAAAAATAAACAGACTGTTGGTCCCACAGGCACTCAGACTGCTGCTGGTAAACAAAGATATTCATAAACACTATCACTTGAGGGGGGCACTTGTCCCAGATTTTCAGTGTATCCTATGCTGTCTAGATACTGGGACATTTTCTTATATGTTAACAGGCATATTTGTGAAATGTAGCACTTAGAATTATAATAGTAACAATAACAACTACAACAACAATAATAGTAATAATTATTTTTTGTTAACTTCAAAATCAACACTAAGAACGTTGGCTTGAGGTGGGCAGTTTTTATATTTTGACTGCCCAGCATCAATTTCTATTTCTTATCAATACCCTGATTTTCTCATGAAAACTGATCTCTCTTCTGTTGTATGTAGTCTTTCTGACTTGCTGAAGCTGAAGGGGTCCCCGCATCTCACTACTCAGGTACAATCAAGGGGTACGTGTGAAACCTAAATTTATCCAAATAGATTCTCTCTTCTAGAATTTTAAATCTCCAGTGGAATGAAACAGGCTGGAAGAAATAGCTAGAGCTCAATTATTTCAGCAGTTTTTCCCTTTCAGCAGAGCAATTCCAGTGGGTTCTTACTTTGTTTCTAATCCTGGTTTTTCCAGGATTAGAACTCCATGCATTTAGTAACACCCTGATATCCTTCTAATAAATTTCTTTTTATTTAAGTTGTCTAGAGTAGGTTTCTGTTGTTTGCAAACAAATAACTCTAATATAGGATATACCGAAGTTAAGTTACATTGGTAAGTAACAGCAGCAGCTTCAGCAAGGAAATTAATATGGCTTTTAAGCTGCGAGCCCAGCCTTCTGTTGGTGTCTGGAGACTATCAATTAGCAGCCACCGGTTTTGAATCTCTTTTAAACTTTGAAAAGTCTTTTTGCTCTTGACCTTCAGAAATGAACAATTCTAATAAAATATTAAAAGATATGGACCTGATTTATTTTAGTAGAATGAAAATGAAAGGAGAGAGTTTTTTTTTTTTTTTTTAACTTGACAATATCGATGTCTACTTTCCTCTAATTTTAATGCAGTGTATATTAGAGACAACTCAGTAAATCTTTACAGAGAGGAGACATTGAAACATATTCTCCTGATTATCTATTTCCCTCTTGAGACCAGAACTACACTGCAACTAATATACAATATGTCTCAACCAAAATGGAAAATACAGCTAATTACCATTTTAGTAAAACACATAAGGGATTTTTAAAAAAAAGTAGGTGAATATGGCCTGTCTGTAATTATCCAAGGAGAGAAACTTCCATTTCTGAGTGATACATTATCATCATATCTTCTTCCTCTCTTTGTCACTCTTCTCTGTTTTGTCTCGCTGTCTCTGTATCTGTTTGTATATGTGTGCATACACGTGTGTGTGTATTATGGCCTATTTGAACTTTTCTGTTGCTCATTTGCCACACACACAAAGAATGTACGAGAAGGATTTGTAGCCCACAGTACTTTTGTAAAGGGTAGACGGAAAGAAATCCCTTTTTTTGAAATCAGCCCTTTTACTCAGTTTCCCTGATATACATACTTACATAGATGAGCTAGGGAGAGTCTTTACTATTCCAGTGGTTTTCACTATAGTGGAAGAGTTTGATCCTGGTTACGGGGCAGCTGCTTACCCTCCATATGCTGTTGAAAACACATAACCTTTACAGGACTTGCTCTTTGTGCTGTATAATGAAGCGCTTGGGTTAGCGATATCTAAGGACTTTTTTCCTCTAAAATGAGAATAGTAGAAATTCTTACAAGTGATTGTCAATATATATATCCCTAGGATCAGTTTCTTCAGCAGAGTGAAGTCAAATTCCGGTAACTGATTTACTTTTCTGTGGAAAAAAGCCAACAACAAAAATTGTGTATAATTTGCTGTATTTGCTCTGTGTTAGTTTTAGGCTCTAATAGAGGTTCTCTTCTCCATGGGATGCAGTCTTTACTTAAAATATCCTATAAACAGGATGACTCATCTAGTTTTAAAATTAGAACTTACTAATCTAAGGTCAGGGTATTTGAGTCACATCCTCCGAGTTTTAACTTGAAATTGAAGGCTTAGTGCTTGCTACTGCTTTTGAGTAGTTTACTAACTTGGATATAGGACCTTTATGTTCTGTCTATATGAGGAAAGTATTTTACAACATAGAACACAGTATGGTTTATCTCAATTTTTTTTTTATGTTTTTTTTTCTATTTTTCTCAGAATAAGTTTAATTTGACAAACATTTACTGAGTGCCAGGCATGGTAGTAGATGTAGTAGAAGATGAAGGTACAAAACAAAATAATTGCTGTATTATGCAACAGTAAGTTACAACAGTCTACTTACTGAATATACCTGTCCAACTTTCAATCCCTTTTCTTCATTATATCCGTGCATTAAATTTAAGATAACTTTTAGTTCCTTGATTCTTCAGCTTTCTATTTCTCCATCCTGATTTCATTTTCCTCTTCATTTAATCTTGAAACTTTCTCTTAGTCCTTCTTCCTCCGATAACTTCAACAGCTTTGTCTCCACGTCTTTCTCTCTAGCTGCACTTTGAGGCACAGTTGTCAACCTGGATTATCTGTTTACTATGTCCAGGCAACTGAGCACTGGTACAGGAAATCACATAACTATGGGGGTATTGGAGAAAGCAGATTTACAGCTTCTAGCTTCAATTGGGTACTTAAATCTTCCTGGAAATCTTTTAAGCTTTTCATCAGTCTCTCTTCCATGCATTATTATTCTAAGCTCCCACAACCCTTCTCAAATTCCCTAAGCTACTCCTATTCTTTGACTCCCAGAAGTAGACTGTGCCTTGGAATTAATGGTGAAAACAGAGTAGATTAGACTAGGAGGATTCTTCTAGTTTCTCAGCCTTTCACCTGCAAAATATCTGTATATACTCCAGCCTTTTTTCCTCTCTTCTCATAAGAAGCAGTCATTTTTTTCTTAAAAAATATCCTTCCTACTTTGCCATGGGTCCCACATCATCCCCATTTCCTTAGGCACTTCACCAAGTCTCATGATTGAATCTCATAACTTGAATGTTTCTTACTATACTGACTCCTTTCAGCAAACTTTCATCTCTGCAACCAAACAGTTAATAAATCCAGAACTCAGTCTCGTATATTATTGCAGGCATTACATCATATCGTTCTGTCCAGTAACAACCAAAGAAGTAGAGAAAGAATATCTCTACTTCATATGCATGCCTCTTATATGTAGCTTACTGTAATTAGAACACCACGCCTGGAAATCAACAAAACTACTTTTGCCAAAGTTGCCCAAAACTTCGAATTGCAAAATTGAATGAGTTATTTATGGTTCTCATATAATTAATTTCTGAGTGGTATTAGATAGTAGGATTGACTATTTAATTTTTCTTCTCATTGAAATGCTTTCCTTTCTTGGCTTCTTTGTTTTCCTTCTATTTTTCTGAGCTTTCTTAGCCTCCTTTTTGTACCTATATCCTCCACCATACTCCATGTTTCAGTGTTTTTCATGGTTTTATCCAAAGCCCTACTATCTTAAAAACATATTGGGTGACAAATGTGTGAATTCTGCCAGATTTTCTGTCACCTCAATATTGACATCAGCTGCTTCTATGGTCTCCCCTGTATCAGAAAGGAGAAACTGGGAACTGTGTTTCTGAGAAGACCTATGGCTATAACAAAGAAATAGTTTAAATTGATAACTCCACAATCCTGATTTGAAGCACAACTCACTTGCAGGCATCATGGCATATCTCCAACAGTTCTAAGACAGCTCCTGTTGGCTGCCCAGTGGCACCTCAGCTTTCTGTGTCCTAAATCAGTTGTTTCATTTTATCCCATTAATAAGTGGCACTTCAGTTTGACTTGGTTTCATAAGCTAAAAATTGGGAGTCATTCTATATTGTTCCAGCCCTCCTCTTTCCTACTGTTCACTAAATCCTGTCAATTCCTAAATACCTCTTCAATGAATTCTGTTCTTTCTGCACTTACAGACTCTATCTTAGCTATCTTAGTTCTGTCCAGCATAATTTTCACCTGTTATTATTTTAATAGTCTTATAGCTAATGTTTCTGCCTCTCATTTAGCTTCTTTTAATTCTTAAATATCTGATTGTTCACACTCTTGTGTGATATCTTCAAATTGTTTTCCATTACCTTCCAGATAGAATTCAAACTATTTTGGGTATAAAAGAAAAGGCCATCTTTTAGTCTTGTCCTATTTTCCCCACGTCATTCCCTACACGCAGCTCGTGTTTGGACCATACCATAATGATGTTCTTTGAGTTTTCTGTGGCTTTGCATTATAGGGACTTAACCCTCTTCTTCTTTGCTTCAAGAATTACTATAAATATAATCTCCTTTCAAAAGCATTTTGATGGTCTTCAGGAATCCACTCTCAACCACAGTTGTTAAATTCTTTTGTGCCTGTCCTCTGCGCACCTTGGTCTTATCTTCCAACATATCACTAATTATGCAGTATTGTAAATATATTTTAATAGCTGCAGAACTTTTATCTAGTCTATGAGAATGTCAGATCTCTGAGGACAAGGATTATATCTTTTTCTGAGTGTCGAGTGCCTTGCGTAGTACCTACCAAATATAGCTAATACAGAATAAAAGACTGATAAATGAATGAATTCTAGTGGCTTCCAAAATCCATCGAGAGTACAGATCTATAAAAATACTTTACAAATTTGTAAGGTGAGTGGGATTTTAAAGGTGAGTAGAATTAGTCAGTCATGGACATGGAGCTCTGATTTTTAACTTCTCTCTACCATAAACTTATAAATGACACAGACCTTCTCTAATCTCACATTAGAGAGTTATTTACCCATCTCAGAATGATGTGAACAAGTTGGTCGATGATTAATGACTTCAATGGAAAAACTGTAACTTGCACTGTTAGGGTAGTATAATTTCTTTGGCTAGACAGGTAGTCAAGTTTCACACAGAAGGAGCTAGGAAGATATTTAGTCTTAGTTTTTTCAGCTTGGAACGGGTTATTCAAGATATCTCCTGAACCTACTTTCTGCTAATGATCACAAGTCATAAAAACTGTTCCACAAAACTCCTCCAGTCTGCAATATTGACTTTCCTGTCCACTAACTTTATTCTATCTCTTGATTGATCTTATTCGCCCTTTGGATTCAGTACAATTTTCTTGCTACAAATTTAGACAATAAATATTGTGGGTCTAATTCCCAGTTACAAAGCCTCATGCTTCCTTTTGGAGTAACCCTTCCTTGGTTAATCCAGGTTAGTGTTTCCCACTATAGCTGTATAATATGTAAATATCTGGAGAGTTTAAGAAACACAGATTAGCAGTTTCAAACCAATTAGAGAAATCCCTGAGTGTAGGGTTCAAGCATGAACATTTTTTAAAAGCCAGGCATGAGTGTTATTGACAGAGACCCTATGGCCTTACACAGTGACACTTTTGTATTCTAAAAGCAAAATAAAGCCACCATCCTCTATTCTTTGGAATAGGGAGTTGAGAAGAGTCTATAACTCAGTGTAGAGGAATAGATTTCAATTGAGGCAATATTCTACTAAAGGAATTCAAAGATAAGGTAGAGGAAAATAGGTTTTAGAGTGGTATAATAAACAAGTCACAAAAATTACAAGATTATTGATTCCATTTAACTGTGTTCTAAGGCACACCGGATTCCTAAAATTTCACCTAAAACTTTCATCTTGGAAACAAAGCTTTCTAATATTAAGTAAGCTTTTTATTTTTCTCCTGATTACATTGAGTAGTAGATACTTACAAGATTTTTAGTTTTCAGAGATTCAATTAAATTTCTTTCAATTCAAATTTTAAGTTTCATCTGATTGAACTTCAATTTATTTTTATTATTATTACTATCGTCGTTGTCGTTGTCGTCGTCATCATCATCATCATCGTCATCATCATCATCATTTTGGTACCAAACTGTTAAAAAGCTATTAAGAACATATACTCAGTGGTTTCCAATAATGGCATCGGTACAGTAAAAAATTTGTTTCCAACATTTTTGTTTCTGGGAAGCTCTGAAATCTAAAAAGCTAAATCTCTGAACACATTGTTTTTATTTGCAGGACAAAAATGAAATAGGTTTACTTTGAAATTAGAAATTGTTAATCCTATTTCCCAGAGTTGTTAACAATGAGTCACTGTTTACAGTTGGATTATCCACTGAGCCAAGGGCTGTATACCATGTACGATGGAAATTGAAAACACCTGTATGACTAGCTGCCATTGATTTTATATTACTGCACAATGGTAAATGGGCCATCTCTTCAGGGCTACACTCTATAGCTTTACAAAGTGCACTCTCACGATTAGAAGCACATGAAAATAAATCATTTGGTGAGGAGAAAATTAAAAATACAATTATTAATGAGACTCACTTAACTTTTGGCTAACCTTAATAATAATATTTTTTTTCAGGTAAGCATTTTATAAAAATGTGCAGGTGTTATCAAATGCATCGTTATGCTGGGAGATAACTATTCTTTTTATGTTGTTTCCATCACTGGATAACATGAAGCATGAACTGATCTCTTGGTCCTCATGTTAGAATGGAGATATTGTCCTCAGACCTCTTATATAACAGTGTCTCATTTGGGGTACTGTAGAGAAACAGAATGTGTGTGTGTGTGTGTGTGTGTGCACGCTCGCATGTGCATTCATGCATAATGACACAATACAACATCTGTTTCTGACATTTTTGTTTATCTATCTTTCTAGAAAGATGTTTATTATAAAGAATTGAGGAATGGGCTCACGATTATGGAGGCTAGCGAGTCCCAAGATCTGCAGTGTGATTCGGCAAGCTGGAGACCCAGGAGAGCTGAGAATATATAGTTCCAGTCCAAAGGCCAGCAGGCTCAAGACTTAGGACAAGTTGATGTTTCAGTTAAAGTCTGAAGGCAGGAAAAAAACTACCTTCATATTTTTGCCTTTTCTGTGTATCACTTATACTTGGATTCCCTATCTCTGTCTCTGTCTCTCTCTCTTTACACACACACACCCACGCGCACACACACACACACACACACACACACACACACATTTCAAATCCACCCTTTCTCAATGTGTCTTATTTTACTTTCACTTAAATACTGGCAATAATAGAATGTTCACATAATGATATTTATATACATGTATCTTTTTTTGGGGGGGGACCCAATGGAACCTTTAATTCCAAGTAGAGTCCCCCCTCCCCAGCATTATCACATGCATCGTGCCCAGGCTCTGGGCAATAAAACCCAGACCCAGAGATAGATATATCTATACCTATTTACATCTATATATAAAAATTATATACAAATATGTATTTGTAAAGAGGAAAAGCTGGGAGTACGATTAAGGTAGGGCAGAGAGTTAGGTGAGAAATGCAGTGTGAGGGGGTGATGCTCCAATAAATTACATTCTTTAGGTATGGGTATGAGCAGGACCTGGTAGCCAGGACATTCAGAAATGCTCCTGTAGCCTGGCCTCTTGATTCCATCCAAGGGAGTTTGAAGGCCTGGGTTCTGCCCAGGATTTGGGCTGGTACTAGAAGGTAGAGTTCTAGCTGACTTTGCCTGGAGGCTGATGGTGGGCAAGGATTTTGTTTTGGTGACATCTCCACTCTAAGCCAAGGTTTTAGGGGAAGCCACAGGTTTGGAGCAAGAGTCTTTGAAGCTTGGGGGTCACAAGTAGAGGACAAGGTGAACTAGACAGAGGGCAGGGCGGCCTCCCTGTTTGAGATCTCCCTGAGCTGCAGCCTGCTTTTGCTAGAGTCAAAGAGGCTGGAGGTCAGGGTGATGGGGGAGCTGTAAAAGGTGAAGTGAGGAGGAGTGCTTGGGTACACACGGGATCCTGGAGCTTTCCCTGCCTCCCTGGCTGCTTCCCACTCTCACCCTCCTCCTTCCAGGGCTGGGGGTTCTACCCACCCATTGGTCAAGACAGCTGACAGGTCTTACCTCTTAAGTGCCATATTTATTTTTCTTTAATTTCTTCTGGGAACCTTCATGTGGGGATGGAGGCAGGGAGAGGTCACAAACATTAACCCTGTGTGTGCTTGAGTCCAGACTGGGTTTGCCCCATCCAGTGAGGACCAGGGATGAGAAAAAGAGGACTGCTCCCTCATTGTGGGGAAGGAAGTCCATGTCCCACAACCCCAGGGCTGCAGAAGACATGGAAAATACCCTTGAGAAGTCCTTGGCTGACAAATGCCTGTCAAGCCTGGAGGCAACTTCGTTTGCCCCTTACTGGTCACCACCAGCATTTCATAGGGACAGATCAGCAAGGTGTGGGCTTCCATTCTCACTCCCCATGGGCTGAAGTCTGAGAAGTATAGTAAGCTCAGGGTGGTCCTGCCATAGGCAGAAAGAGAACAATTAGACTGTCCATGGTGTAAGGAGGTATGAAAGGGTGTCCAGTCCAGTAGGGACTGGTTCTCTCTGGATAGGCAATGACTTTTCCATCTCTTCTTTCAAGACCATCTTTCCCAAGTTGGACATCACCTCACTGAGTTTCTCTCTCTGACACTTCCTTGAGTGCCATTTCTTCTCCAGAGTCACCATCGCCCTCCTCTTCCTTCTCTTCGTCTGCCTCCCTGTGAGATGCCTTTTTTTAAAAAAAAAAACAACACTTTTTATTTATTTATTAATTTTTAAAAATTTATTTATTTTTGGCTGCATTGGGTCTTTGTTGCTGCACAGACTTTCTCTAGTTGGGGTGTGTGGGCGCTACTCTTCGTTGTGGTGTGCGTGCTTCTCTTTGCAGTGGCTTCTCTTGTGGAGCACAGGCTCTAGGCACGTGGGCTTCAGTAGTTGTGGCTCACAGGCTCTAGAGTGCAGTATCAGTAATTGTGGCGCACAGGCTTAGTTGCTCCACGGCATGTGGGATCTTCCCGGACCAGGGATAGAACCCGCGTCCCCTGCATTGGCAGGCGGATTCTTAACCACTGCGCCACTAGGGAAGTCCCTGAGATGCCTTCTGCTTCCTCCATTCTGTCTCCACAATGAAGAGTCATGGGAGGCAGACCAGTAGTCAGTTTCGATCTTGGCCATCTGGTTGGAGTCAGGAGGCTGGGATACAGGGGACTTGGGTGACTCAGTGATGAGTTCCTCAATGAAAGGCTTGCTCTGAGGACTGCCTCCCATGAACTCTCTCTGTTTGTAGATGAGTAACTTCTTGTAGGTGTTGGAATCTGGGCAGGTGGTCTTGGGATGATGGAAATGGTAGAGGCTGGTTCTTGGGGCTAAAATCTGAGAGATGGTTCCAGGAGACCAGCTCTCTGCCCACACCTCCAGGGTGATGGAGATGGTAGGGGGGTGTAGATTTGAGTGACAGTGAGCTCCTGGCTTCTGGGCAGTTCCACGTGTTCCATGAGGGAAGGTAAAGTGGGGCTTGTAGATTGTGAGGTTAGGCCGCCCGATGTCCAAGATGGCCTTGTCCAGGGGGATGGCAGCCAAGTCCTTGTGCCCAGCATGTGATTGTCCATTGATTTGTGTGCTAGTTTGTGTGCTAGCTCTATATTTCCAGCTTCCATTAAAATAAATGCACAAAATGTTTATTTTTGTACCATATAAAGTAAGCCAGGTTATCATCAGCAGTTTGAGAGAGATTAAAGTTTCTGGAAGTTAGCTTTAAAGGACCATAATACCAGCCACGACTAGATAAGTTTAAAGCAACTATTTTTGAATTGAATGTAAATTCCCCTAAAATAGACTGTCTGTGGGGTTTTGTAAAGTAGATGCCACATAGTAAGAACAATGAATGGTAAATTTGATTATATAACATTAACAGTATTATATAGGCAGTTTAGTCCCAAATAGATGAACACTTATGTATTTATAAATAAATTTAACATAATATATGATATTAATATAATTTTCTGAGTTAGCAAACATACACTAAAATTAAAATTTTTAAAGGACGGTTTTATAAACATGAATAGAAATAGATTTATAAGCAGTTTTCCCCACAATTCAGTTGATAGTCTTGAGCAATCCTTAGTGCTTATACTCCATTGGGTCAAGTCTGTGACTCAGCATCAGAATTTGACTGCTTAGATGAATCAATGATTTTATATTTTTTAAAGACTCCATCTTTTACCTTGATCTTTGAGATGACATTGTTTATTTTATTACCTCCCCTCCACAATTTCCAATTATTTGGATACTTTTATTTTAGTTGTGTCATAGTGGTAGCAGAGCAAAACAGTGGATCGTGAAATCAAGAGAACAGCTGAAAGACCAGTACAAGCAGATTTAGGTCAAATTAGTGGTATTCAGTAAGGTTAAACATAGATGTATTTTCTAGGAAAGCTATAGTTAAAAACAAAAGCAAAACATGGATAGCTGAATTGGCAAAGAGATACTTTGCAGACCACCGACTCAGTATTACATTACCTCCCAGTTGTTTACTTAAGGACAAACAGGGTTCCTTCAGTTTTTGCTTTTGAAGACAAAGGGGAAACCTTCTGTTTTAAGTAGGGTGTGGCTTATAGAAGCATCTTATTAAAATGACATTCTCCCTGTGGGCATATATATTAAGAAACAGTTCACCCAGCCTAAAATCAATTACTCCTATGGCAAAGAAATTCTGAGTTAAGCATAATTCTCAGAGGTAGTTAGCATTCCACTGAAGGTTACTGCTTCCATCCAAGAGAGGAGTTACCCAATTTAATCGACTCTCTGAGTGTTAAACCTCAGATAGTAAACAACTTAGACTATAAACAGTGCAATTATTAAGTATAATCGTTAAGACACTGTGTTTTAACTAGATAATTCAGAGTAATCAGTGGTTAGCCAGAGAGTTATGATTGTTTAATACTTAGTTGAACTTTTATTCAGAAGTAAACACAAAACAAGTTTGAATATTAACCTATTTCCATGATTCTAGACCCTCCCCCCCCTCTTATGTTCTGCACATTGCAGTCAGTTTTCTTTCTCAAGGAAAAACTTAGGTCTCTCTCCTGCTTAAAATATTCATCTGTTCTTCTGTGTTCTCTTGGTAGAATTCAAACATGTTTACATGGCTTAATGCACCCTTGATCTGACCCCTCTTTACTTCTCTAGCCTCATCTTTTATCTCTGTACTGCTCAATCTCCTTTCCCTTTCTTCCACTTTAATTCTATACTGTGGTCATTCTGGATTTCTTTAGTTCTTGAAACATGATATAATTTCCCACCACTGGGCATTAATATGGACTGTTGCCTCTTTTGGGGACTTTATTCTCTTCCTTTTTGCCTAAGTCATTTCATCATTTATGTTTCAACACAGATTCCAATTCTACTGGACATTTTCCCTTGACTCACGAAGACTGGGTTAGTATTCTTTCTGCATAGCCCCATAATGCTCTGTTTTATACCTATCATAGTTCTCTCCATGCTGAACTTGTCTTATTTAATACTGTGTCTATTTTCCACACTGTTGTATTCCTAGAGGCTAGGTGCTGGGCAGGTAGTAGTTGCTCAAAAAATGTTTATTGAATTACTGCATAATTAAACTCTTAGTTGATGCAAAGGTGTATCTCAATCTCTTAGTTAATACATAAGTTATTCTCACACCTTAGAAATTTGATCCACTACCATCAGAAGCAATGGCTTACTTTGTAGTGGTTTTAATGGCAAATGGGAGATATAGGAAGATTTCCATTGCATGAGGTATGTGTTGGGGACTGTATTTAGTTTGAAAAGTTCCCAGGTAACTGTGTTATGTTCCCCTGCTGCAATATGACTTCTGGATTAGAATCAGTAATTTAAGCATAGAAATTCTAGCTCTTCCTAAATCAGCTACGAGTTTTAATACAATTTGAAAGTCCTTAACACCAAGACATTGGGTAGGAAAAAAGAAGACCTTATAATTAAGATGTTACGAAAAAAAAAGGAGAAGAAGGAAATGGCTAACCAATTACTTGTGCCTCCATTTTCCCAACCTAGTTTTTTTTTTTTAATATTATTATTTATTTATTTATTTATGGCTGTGTTGGGTCTTTGTTTCTGTGCGAGGGCTTTCTCTAGTTGTGGCAAGTGGGGGCCACTCTTCATCGTGGTGCACGGGCCTCTCACTATCGCGGCCTCTCTTGTTGTGGAGCACAGGCTCCAGATGCACAGGCTCAGTAATTGTGGCTCACGGGCCTAGTTGCTCCACGGCATGTGGCATCTTCCCAGACCAGGGCTCGAACCCGTGTCCCCTGCATTGGCAGGCAGATTCTCAACCACTGCGCCACCAGGGAAGCCCCCCGACCTAGTTTTAATAGCATCATTTCTCACCCGGGAATTATTTTACTTACCATTAATGTGAGACCTGAGGGTACTACTGTTAATGGCTCCTTCAAGAACCTGTACTAGACCCCTGCTAAAATTTCTGTTTAATGGGTATATGGAGGTGTTTATTAGGTCCCAGTGTTCACCCACAATGAATTTTAAACTATAGGTGTAAATCTTACCAGTAAGCAGCTACGGTCTCTTTTTCTAGCTACAGTCCATTAAAAGATTTGGCCAATGTATTTATATTAAAAAAGAAATAAGTTATGGGTATTAGTAAGTTGTTTAGAAATAAAAGAAACCAAATTGTGGTTTTTGGACTCATCAGCTTTTAGGGATAATATAGAAGAGAGCGTCAGATTTCTCTTACGTCAGTCAATTCTGGACAGGATTTCCTAAGTATTCAGGGAAGCACATGGGGAAAATGTTATTTTTGTTTTTGTTTTTTTTTGCATTGGAATTTGAATCCTTTTATTTATTTATTTTTATTGAAGTATAGTTTATTTACAATGTTGTGTTTAATTTCTTCTGTACAGCAAAGTGACTCAGTTATACATATATATATACACACACACATTCTTGTTTATTCTTTTCCATTATGGTTTATCCCAGTACACTGAATGCAGTTCCCTGTGCTATACAGTAGCACCTTGTTGTCCATCCATTCTATATGTAATAGCTTGCATCTACTAACCACAAACTCCCAATCCATCCCTCCCTCACCACCCCTCCCCCTTGGCAACTGCAAGTCTGTTCTCAATGTCTGTGAGTCTGTTTCTGCTTCATAGATAGGTTCATATGTGTCATATTTTAGATTCCACATATAAGTGATATCATATGGTATTTGTCTTTCTCTTTCTGACTTGCTTCACTTAGTATGATAATCTCTAGTTGCATCCATATTGCTGCAAATGGCATTATTTTGTTCTTTTTTATGGCTGAGTAGTATTCCATTGTATATATGTACACATCTTCTTTATCATTCATTTGTCAATGAACATTTAGGTTGTTTCCATGTCTTGGCCATTGTGAATAGTGCTGCTATGAACATAGGGGTGCATGTATATTTTTGAATTACGGTTTTGCCCAGATAATTGCTGGATCATATGGTAATTTTATTTTTAGTTTTCTGAGGAATCTCCATGCTGTTTTCCATAATGGCTGCACCAACTTACATTCCCACCAGTAGCATAGGAGGGTTCCCTTTCTCCATACCCTCTCCAGCATTTGTTATTCGTAGACTTTTTAATGATGGCTATTCTGACTTGTGTAAGGTGGTACCTCACTGTAGTTTTGATTTGCATTTCTCTAATAATTAGTGATGTTGAGCACCTTTTCATGTACCTATTGGTCATCTGTATGTCTTCTTTGGAGAAATGTCTATTTAGGTCCTCTGCACATTTTTTGATTGGGTTTTTTGTTGTTGTTGTTGAGTTGTATAAGCTGTTTGTATACTTTGGAAATTAAACCCTTGTTGGTCACATCATATGCAAATATTTTCTCCTGTTCCATAGGTTGTCTTATCATTTTGTTTCTGGCTTCCTTTGCTATACAAAAGCTTGTAAGTTTGATTAGGTCCCATTTGTTGATTTTTGTTTTTATTTCTGTTGCCTTGGGAGACTGACCTAAGAAAACATTGATACGATTTATATCAGAGAATGTGTTGCCTATGTTCTCTTCTAGGAGTTTTATGGTGTCTTATATTTAATTCTTTAAGCCATTTTGAATTTACCTTTGTACATGGTGTGAGGGTGTGTTTTAACTTCATTGATTTACATGCAGCTGTCCAACTTTTCCAGCACCACTTGCTGAAGAGACTGTCTTTTTCCCATTTTATATTGCCTCCTTTGTCGAAGATTAATTGACCATAGGTATGTTGGTTTATTTCTGGGCTCTCTATTCTGTTCCATTGATCCATATATCTGTTTTTTGTGCCAATACCACACTGCTTTGATTACTGTAGCTTTGTAGTATTGTCTGAAGTCTGGACGGGTTAGGCCTCCTGCTTTGTTCTTTTTCCTCAGAATTGCTTTGGCAGTTCTGGGTCTTTTATGGTTCCATATAAATGTTAGTATTATTTATTCTAGTTCTGTGAAAAATGTCATGGGTAATTTGATAGGGGTCACATTAAATCTGTATATTCCTTTGGGAAGTATGGCCATTTTAACAATATTAAGTCTTCCAATCCAAGAGTATGGGTTACCTTTCCATTTCTTTGAATCATCTTTAATTTCCTTTATTAACACATTATTGACTGGAAACATATTAGTATATCTTTTGTTACCCAAACGTTATTGACTGGAGATGTTATCAATACGTTTTTAGAGAGTGCTACAATTGACATCACTGTGCGAAGTTGTTAGAGCTTACAGTTGATCAAGTGTTCATTATATAACTTATGATTGTCATTATCATTCACATTCTGCTCCATTAGGTTTTTGTTCCAACCTTGTGTATGTTATAAACGTAAAATTTTCAAAAATGACACATCGCGAAATTTTGAGTGAAGAAGAATTTTTCAGTGAATTTTATGCAAATACTTTCTCTGATTCTCTGAGCGACGTATATACTAGTGTCTCAGAAGATGATAGTTCTTCAGAATATAGTTCTGATTCAGACGATGTGACTGTTAGACCAATAAAAAAACAAAAACTTTAGTCATTGATTCTGATATGGAAAGTGAAAATGAAACTCACAGTGCTGGAGAATGCTCCTTTGCTTCTACAGAAGAGTGGATTGAAGACAACATTTCACAAAAATTAGAAGACTTTACAGGTGTGTCAGGTGTAACTATTGAATGTAATAACCAACAAAGTGTTAGTGAAATAACAGAATTAATTTCTGGCTGGCCAAAATAAAAATCGCTGGCCACAGGCATTAGTTTCTGCAAAAATCCCCTGGGCAATAATGTTTTGTAGTTCTCAGCATATAAGTCTTTCACCTCTTTGGTCAGGTTTATTTGTAAGTATTTTATTTTATTAATTTTTTGTGTGTGATTTTAAAAGCTATTTTTTTTTTACATTCCCTTTTTTTAATTAATTAATTTATTTATTATTTTTTAAATTTTTGGCTGTGTTGGGTCTTCGTTTCTGTGCGAGGGCTTTCTCTAGTTGGGGCTAGCGGGGGCCGCTCTTCATCGAGGTGCGCGGGCCTCTCACTATTGCGGCTTCTCTTGTTGCGGAGCACAGGCTCCAGATGCGCAGGCTCAGTAGTTGTGGCTCACGGGCCTAGTTGCTCCACGGCATGTGGGATCCTCCCAGACCAGGGCTCGAACCCGTGTCCCCTGCATTGGCAGGCAGATTCTCAACCACTGTGCCACCAGGGAAGCCCTACATTCCCCTTCTAATATTTCGTTGTTAGTGTAACGAAATGCAACTGCTTTCTGTGTGTTAATCTTGTATCCTGCTACTTTGCTGAATTCATTTATCAGTTCTAGTAGTTTTTGTGTGGAGCCTTTAGGGTTTTCTATATATAGTATCATGTCATGTGCATATAATGACAATTTTACCTTTTCCCTTCCAATTTGGATACCTTTTATTTCTTTTTCTTGTCTGATTGCTGTGGCTAGGACTTCCAATACTATGTTGAAGAGAAGTCATGAGAATGAGCATCCTTGTTTTATTCCAGATTTTAGCAAGAAGGCTTTCAGGTTTTTACATTGAGTATTATATTGGTTGTGGTCTTGTCATAAATAGCTTTTATTAAGTTGAGATACGCTCCCTCTATACCTACATTGGTAAGAGTTTTTTTTTTTTTTAATCACGAATGGATGTTGAATTTTGTCAAATGCTCTTTCTGCATCTGTTGAGATGATCATGTGGTCTTGTCTTTTCTTTTGTTGATGTGGTGTATCACATTGATTGATTTGCATATCTTCTATGAAGATAATTTTATTATATCTATTTTAATATTACTTAAAATATTCTCTTTTCCCAAAAAGGCCTTACCTTTTACCTTTTATCTCTGTTGAAATTCTTCCATTTGTCTGAGATGTGTCTCAATATTATCTTCAAATTTTGAAAGCATAATTTTTATTTAAAATTTTTTATTGCTCTAATTATTTTGTATCTCTATTATGGCAATTAAATCTTCATATATTACTTTTGTGCTTTTCTGAAGATGTAATTTCCACTCACAGAATAAGTTTTTTGATGATGTGGACTAATGTGTTATTTATTAGTTTACACTGTATAATTCATAGCAAAACATCTTGAATAGAGCAAAGAGTTTTTGAATTACTGAGCTATTTTCAGAAAAAACTCAATTATAGTCTTACTTATATTGAAGAAAAAAGGAAAGAAAGATAATGTTTATAAAGTAGCTTAAAATTCTGCGGGGACATTTCCAAGATATTTTGCAAGTTTTTATTTCACCTGCCAAATAGTGTTTATGTATATATTTAAAAATTTAACAAATTCAAGTGTAAAGCATTGGAACTGAGGATTTTTTTAAACTACTGTTTTCTTCTAAATCATTGTTTTGTTTCATCTTATAGTAATTAATATATGTCAGTGATTTTATTAGATCACACGTGCAGGAGTCATAGTAAATGTAATTTTGAAGCTAGCCTGAGTAAGAGATTTGGAACTGATATATGCCCAAAGAAGTTTTTGTGAT
This sequence comes from Balaenoptera physalus, assembly GCF_965194825.1. NCBI lineage: Eukaryota > Metazoa > Chordata > Mammalia > Artiodactyla > Balaenopteridae > Balaenoptera > Balaenoptera physalus. The sequence goes on along the minus strand of NC_138890.1, from coordinate 93,348,391 downwards.
TTTCTCTAACTTACAAATTTCTGAAATCTTTTCAGCTGATCCATTTGAGAATTTAAGACCAGAAAGTTTAGATAAGCATCTTAGGAATTATGACTGTGTTTTCTCAAATGTGGCAGGTGTGCAGCACTTTATTTTGGCTTTCATACAGAATCTTAATCCATGAGGGAAGTATGCCACTTTATCCGTCTCAGTCATTAGTTCTACTGACACCACTAAGTTGCGAGATCCAAATGCAATCACGGATAGCACACACCTGTTTAATACTTAACAGCTCTTGTCATGGTGGTCATTTAAAAATAGTGTGATTCTAAATGCATCCCTATTTCCTGGGCAAGGCATTGTCAGGTTGGCAGATTTCCCCACCGAGACACTTGTCCGACATTGCTTCTGTGTCCATCATGTCCTTTCATTCCTCCATTAGCAAGCAGTCATTCAGCTGTGAGTTCCCTGTTGCCTCAGCTGGACCCTTAAAGCTCTCCAAACTTATAGTACTCAGATGCTCCAGGACTGACTCTTTTTATTTCTTTTTTTCCCAAGAATGGCCAAGTAGATATGTGTTACACTTGGGTTTATGAAGGAGTCAAAGAAAAACAGCCTGCTCTGCAGTTAAAAACAGGGAAGTCTCACAATGAGTTGTCCCAACTCTCTGAGCTGGGGATAAACGGGGCTGATTTATTGGTATTTTGAAAGCTGTTTTTGCTCTGGTCTCATTACAGTGCCTAAGATGCTGCCCCAATGTCCTCTGGTGTGAATAACAGAGTAAACTACAGCCCAGGGAAAGGGTTGAGCACAGCTTTCCAGAGGGATCAGACCTTTTTCTTTATTATCAACGGCAACAACAATAAGAGCAACCACCACCACCAAAAGAAAAAGATATTTTCTATTTTTTACTTATACCCACAATGCCTGTCTAGTCAGGTCACACATTTGTGTAGAGAATACCACTAAAATCCTTTCAAACCAGTTTTTGATGTTACTCGTGTCATTATGCTGTAATGTCAGAGATGTGATCATGGATATTTTTAAAATGTAGTTGTATTGTAATTTAAGACAATGTGTGCCTGCAGCATTCATTATTTAAGAAAATGGTGTTTTTCTCTTTCAGACCCCAATTTCCCCTCATTATTAGAGAGCTGAATTCTAAATCAAAGACTGGAGAAGAGATGCACAAACTGAATAAAACATTTCCAGAAGAGCCTGAATAATGGTTCTGAATAAAGGGAACTGAAATGTTCTTGAATTGTAATTGGAAAAGTTCAAGTGGGTGTACCCAGGAGCACATCTACTAAGAAGAGGTTAGTTATTATTATTCTTAGTGCTATTTAACATTTATGGGGCACCAATAGTATTTTTAGTTCTGAATTGAGCACAAGTGGTCTAAGTGATCTTAGACCTTAGATCTTAGACCTTCCAAATTATCCATGTGGAGATTCACCTGTAATCATTCTCCGTGCAGAGAGAGACAGCACTGATAAACAACCCAGAGCAGGTGGACTGTTAATGCAGAATAAAGTGGTTAGACAAATATGGCCTTTGAAAATATCATTTGATACTTTCTTCTCTTACCTGATTTCTCCATGGCTGGGCATTCAGAAGTTAGTGAGCACATTTGTTGGACTCATACAAGGTTGCTGAGAAGGTGAAGAAGGAAGTAAAGGTAGATTGAGGAGGACTGAAGATTAGGGTCAATCTCTGACCTCAAGGATTTTATGCTCCACAGATAAGTAATGGAATGTCTTTTCTTCTTTGTCTCATATCAATAATATAGAAAAAATAGTGAATGCTATTTTGAGAAACTGTCTCTGATACTTAATTCTGAAAAACCATAGTAGAAAAATTTCTGGAGTGATGAATATTATTGTCCAGAGGAAATTAAAAATAAGAGAGCATAATCCTATGATAATTAAATGTTAGAATTGAGAAAGATAGACATGTGAGTCATGATAGAATCTATAAGAATGAATTCATGTGTAAATTTCTGTGCCAGTTACTTTCTATGTAAAAAGGAAAAACTGGTTCCACCACCTAAGAAGAAACTAAATATCCAACAATAATTATAATACAGGGGACAGTTTGAATTTTAAGCTAAGAAGTAGAGACTTTATTCTCTAGGCACTGGGGAGCTGCTGATAATTTTTGAGCAGGTGAGTGACATGTCCGGAATTGCGTTTTATGAAGATTAACCTGATGGCATTTTCAGGATTGATTAGCGTGAAGTCTGTATTGTGACGGAACAGATTGTGATAATGCAAGTCTGAAATATGGTGTTGGCAAAGAGAATAGAAAGAAAGAAATTGATTTGAAAGATCCATGACAGTGGAACTTCGGGACTTGATTATTAAATATGGGACCTGAAGTTAGGGAGACGTCAGAGATGACTCCAGAAACTTTGAGCCTGAGATGAGAAATCAAGAATGTCCTGACTGTCACTGGTTTATTATTACCTCCTGGATGCTGTGAATCATGTAATCAATTGCATTTCTAAAATCTTGGGTCCAAATCCCAAGTGGATTTGGGATCCACATCTACTTAGCGGACTGCGTCATCCTGGCATCTATTTTTTGCACAGTGATCCATTGCCAACCATAGGTTTTACATTACTGAAAAGTACAGTGTGTGGCAAAACTAAAGTTGACTAGACCAAGAACGCAGAAAAAAATTGCATTTAATATATTTTAAAAAATTAAACCTCAGGAAATAAAAATTATAGTAAAAATCCACTTCCACAATAAACAAGGTCAATCTGAGTTAGAAATTTGCTTTAAATTTATTCATCCCATTGAAACCAAACCACTAGTTAAACACACACACATATACACACACACTAGAGGTAACTTTTCTCTGGAATCACTTTTAGTTGTTCAGGAAATATTGCTGAAGTGGTGTAATCTGATGAGGCAGATTCTCCTAGAAGTTTTATATTATGCAAAGTGATTTCTTTTTAAAGTTTTCAAACCAACCCTTACTGACTTGAAATTTAATGTATCTTACACTTAAATTCTTTTTTGCCTTTTTAGTAAGTCTCAGCCAAATGCTTGTATAACTGCTTGGCACGTTCACAAATTATGAAGATCCTGAAGGACATGTATTTATGCTTTTCTATCTACGTATTGAGAACATGTGGTTTAAACAGATGCCTTATACCTGCAATATCCCCTAGACTCATTTAAGTGGCCCAGAAAAGTGGGGAAGTAATCATTCCAGTAGACTATTTGCTCATGGGGATTGGAAATATTCTATGTAGAAATATATGCATGCAGTTTAAAAATTTTATGCAGATATATATAACTGCATAATATAAAATAATATATATTTTTCCATTCTATAGAAAAATAAAAACACGATTGCCAAAGCCACAGATGATAAGACATTACTGTACTAAGTGCATTCATTCATGATTTCAGATATTTTCCACCTTTATTTTCCTGTTTTGAATTACTCATCTTTATTGAAAACTTTATTTTCTTTTATAATATGTGGTTTTGTAATTCTTATATATCATTTAGCTGACATTCTCAAACTGTGGAGGTGTCATAGAGGCACATAAAGCCAGAGGATAAATGTCACCATCTTCATGGAAAGCATGAAACTGTTACTCCGATTTTTTTGGAGAGTTTCCAAAGGTTTAGCATTAAAATAAACATTTACCCTTCCCCCTCCCCATGTCCTCAAGTCCATTCTCTATGTCTGTGTCTTTATTCCTGTCCTGCCCCTAGGTTCTTAAGAACCTTTTTTTTTTTTTTTTCTTAGATTCCATATATATGTGTTACCATATGGTATTTGTTTTTCTTTTTCTGACTTACTTCACTCTGTATGATAGTCTCTAGGTCCGTCCACCTCACTACAAGTAACTCAATTTTGTTTCTTTTTATGGCTGAGTAATATTCCATAGTATGTATGTGCCACATCTTCTTTATCCATTCATCTGTCGATGGACATGTAGGTTGCTTCCATGTCCTGGCTATTGTAAATAGAGCTGCAATGAACAGTGAGGTGCATGTATTTTTTCAAATTATAGTTTTCTCCGGATATATGCCCAGGAGTGGGATTGCAGAATCATATGGTGGCAGTACCGGTTTACATTCCCGCCAACAGTGTAGGAGAATTCCTTTTTCTCCACACCTTCTCCAGCATTTATTATTTGTAGACTTTTTGATGGTGGCTATTCTGATCGATGTGAGCTGTTACCTCATTGTAGTTTTGATTTGCATTTCTCTAATAATTAGCAGTGTTGAGTAAAATATTGTTAATCACTAATTTAATTTGTGTATTTCCATCTTGGTAGAAAACTGAAATACTTTATTAACTTGGTAAAGTTATTTATATTTAGGTTTAGTCACATCAATGTAATAAGTTTTATTGAGAATATAGAGCTAGATTACACAAATACCTCTATTTCATGGTATATGAGCAGAACAGTGGGTAATTCTGAAAAGACAAATGGAAGGTCTTAATCTCTTTAATCTTATGAGATTAAAAATTCCCATTTTAAGTGAATAAAAAATGCAAACATTTCAAATAGATCATGGTGCAATTCACCATATTAGTTCATTGGCAAACGTTGATAATTGAAATACTATTCAGTTTCCTCAGTGGACCTGATTTATTATTTTGAGATTAGATACAAATTAGTTTGAAATAAAAATGATGCCCTATTAAACTTTGCTCCTCAAATGTCTACAGATGCAGGTAGTATTTTCAATCGAAAGATAAATTTCAGAAATACTCTGAAGGTTGAGGGCAATTCTTTTTTCCTTACTCCTGAGTTTTTTTGTGATATAAAATAGAAACATACATAGCCTTCTTATATACTTGATGACACTTAAGCCAGTTATCTGTTTTCTTCTAAGCTCCAAACCAGACATGAAGTATAAATAACTTAGGTAAGACTTAAGACAATAAAACAAACCACAAACAAGGTAGACTTTTAAAACAAATTAGGAAATGTGACCCATTGTACTAAGGACAATTCTCCTTATGCAAATCCGTGGGTAGAGATGGTTTTTTCAGTAATTTAGAAATAATGTCCACCTCATTTTAGTCTGAGTTATCTCAGCAAATTGAATCTTGTAGATTTAAATTTTTCCCCTCTATAACATGGAGAGTGATCCTAGAGATTTTCTGGGGACTCCTTCTTCAACTTAACCTTAATTTTGTAAGTGTGGCAGAGGTGGGAACAAAGACATTTAAAGTCACCACTTAACATTTCTCCTTGTCAAAGATCACTGGGAAAAGATGTTTGATTCTTTAAGGTTAAAGTATTTTAAACATTTTAAGACTTTTCTATACATGGAATCATTTGGAACAGTCCTTCATTCATAGGTGAGTGTGAGAATATCTGAGGGGCTTCTGGGATTGGGACCCTGAGCATAGTTTCTCAGAATGCTGTGAATAAGCCACTGCTAGGTCATGAGCTAATTTTAGGTGATAGAAGAACAAATACTTTTTCACTTTAGTAGCTGAGGTTTTCTGTTTAAATGTGGGGTCGGGAAATACAGCTAACAAAATATACCAGAGATTTCAGAAGATAACTAGAGTTAGTGTGAAATATTTGAAACAAAATAGGTAGTGTCTCAGCAAATACCTTTCTTTTTCATGATACATTGACATACATATCTTACAAGGATATGGCCAAAATTATGAAAATATTATACAAGTAAATGAACTTTGGGAAACACTGCCTTTAAAGTGAAAAATTAGGTGAATTATATATTTTTCATTCTGTTTGTCTTATTTCAGTGATGACTGAGCATTTTGTTGCTTTCACCACCAATGAACAAGAGTGAGAGTGCATTAGATTAATATCTTCCAATTGACAAAACATAAGCAACTTTGTATGTACTGCCTGCTAATATATTTCTTATGATTTAAGTAACACAAGAATTGATTTTAAATTGTACATTGTGAAGAAAGTTAATCAGTTTTACATAGGGTTCTTATTCCAGTTTAGAAATTTTGAGTATCCAGAGAGCATGTGTTGGGTAAACCTGCTTACACATTTATTCTTCCATTTGTACATTTGTTGTACATCCAACAAATATTTATTAGGTTTCTATCATCTCTTTCAGTTAACTATAAAATACTTATTATAATATTCATTTTTTTAAAATTGCTTGCTTGATTTTTGTTAATATCAAGGAAAAGAGAGTTACCCACAATTATTAGGTAAAATTATCTTGGATTTGGGCTTTTTTTGTCATAAAGGAATCTAAAGCAGTATTTTTCAAGTTGTGGGTACTGAACCTTCTAAAGAAAAGTCTCCTGAGATACCTTCCAAAATGTAAGTTCTCTAGGAGTGGGGCCCGGTAGTCCACACTTTTAACAAGTTTTTAGGTGATTTCTGTTTGTACTTCAAAGATTGGGAGCCACTCAAGAAGAGAGTAGGGACTGAGTCAAGAGTTTGTGCAGAATTCCACATGTGAATGGATGTAAAACACACTCCTTAAATTATTAATAAATATGGGCCTATAATTTGAGGAATAGTGGATTTCTCTTTTCTTCTTTCATCCTCAACTCCCCTCCTTTGCTTCTCCTTTCTCCCTTTTGCTTCAACCCCCTCCTAAAGCAAACACATGTAGGTTTCCAACTTTTAAACCTAAGACTACTTTGAAAAAGATGACTCCTCCACTGTTATATCTTTATATAATCTTGGAGATCACCCAAGTGTAATGTTTTGATTTCATATCATTTTCAAAAATGCTTAAGAAGTGAACAAAACACACTCACAGGCCCTAAATATGGAAGCTGAAAAATAAAGTGCCTTGTTTCACAGAATGCTACAGCTTGAATATCTGACTGTGCTTTAAGATATTTTCATTGATTCATGTGATTCATTTTCTGTTGAGCTGATCAAAAATTGTCAGAGCAATTGTTAGTTTTAGGATAATTTTTCTGCTACCTCTATCTGTACCCTGGTGAGAAAAAAAAAGGTTGGGGGGAGTTAAACACATCTTGTTCTAATGCAGAGATGAATAGCACTGAAAGAGTCCCAGTGTGGCACTTCTGGCATTGGTCAAACAAAGCTGAAAAGCAACATGGGACAAACAAGGAAAAATGGGGGGGAAATGTTCCCATAAATTCAAAATTAAGTTCCTCCTTCAATTTCCTTGAAGCAAACTCCCTGTGGTGAACATCTGGCAGGCCATTAACTTTTGTTACTTTATTTTATTAAAAAATCTTAAGGTGAGAGAAATTTCTCCATTTGGAGACTTGAGTTAGCATTGAGACTGAAGTCTGGGCCATCATGTTGTCATTTGTTGAGTACCCATGAGCCTACAGAACATATTGCCCTTACAAACTTTACTAAGTTTTCCACCAAAGGTTGCAGTTCTTTGTCCTGAGAGTTGTTTTTTTTTTTTAATATATAAATCAGCTGATCAGTGGCCTGTATCTGCTGAGGGAAAAGTGACTGCCAGATTCTTTATGCTTTATAGCTTCTTGCTTGCATGTTTTTTACTGTATTATTTTCTACAGGAGCTTAAATGTCAAAACTATTTACATAGAGCTTTTTCAGTGATCCATCAAAAGGATGTGAACTGTTGATTGCACCATTTTCTTTATTTGTACAGCTGCTATAACCTTCAATCTAAATCATTTTCTTACTGTGTCTTCCCTTTCTCTTTTCTTTTTCTTTTTTCTCCTTTGTGAGCTAACCATCACTTTCTAAAGTAAACGTTTCATATTCCACTATCAAAACTATTTGTGTACATTAACTTCTAAGCCATGAAGTTACTTATTAGTTATTACTTATTAGGTTATTTTTTATTAAAAATTCTGGGTAAATGTTAGAGAAAGGAGTGCAAATGGCTTATTTTTGTTGAATTTAATGTAATTTATGAACTTGCATCTTTCTTTGATTGCATGTATACATCTATTACATTTCTATCTATAATATATCTATCTTAATTATTTAACATAAGATTTTTTAACCTAAGTAATTTTAAGTTAAAATATTTACTCAGTTTTATGAATGATTCTAATAGATTTTTTCAAAGTAACACAGGTATTCCTGTTTATTATAATTAATTTGTTTCTGAACACTCATACAATAATTACAACAAACTGCTAACAAACTCTGAATGTTTTGCTGAGAAAAACTTTTGAATGTTCTTTTTAGTATTACAAAGCCTTTTTTGATTGTAGGCTTATAATAAAACTTCTGAAACAATTCCAATGGCTTTTTTCCAGTTTATAAACATTTTTTGATGATAATATTATTTTTGAGATGTAAAAGATTAAGTATAAGCAGCTGAATCTTGAGTTTTCTCTCTAGATTCTACTATAACTGCTTAGTAAGTTGCATTAAAAAAATAGTTGTTATATATTTTTCTCTAATAGTCTCAGCTTAACTAAATATCTACATCTGCATCTATCAATGTATAAAATGCTGTGCTGTTTGCAAAGTGAATTTTATAGAATTCTTTTGCATTTGACAGTAGCTCTGGAAGTTGAATTAGGGTGGATGTGATTATGGAGATGAGAAGTCAAGCAGGAAAGATATGACGTTGAATAAGGAAAACTGAGGTTCAGACTTCAAGAGATTTTTATAAAAGTTTGTGTGAAGAGTAAGTGCAAAGTTCTATGATTCTAAATGTGCACTTCTTTCCAGTATAGTGGGGTTTATTATATTTTTTGAGAATCTTTAATTTCATTGAGCCATTTTTAAACACATCTACAAAGTAGGGTATAAAAATTCAGACAATTTTATATGTAAAATTGAGTCCAATAAGTCATTGAGAGAAATATAGAACCCATAAAGAGTTTCATATTTGTGTTTTTTTAATCACATGAGTAATACAGAAACATTTTATAAATTATTTCAAAACCCAGAGTATATGGAATCAAGACTAGGATAGCCTACTTTTACATTCTCAGCAGCAGATTCTATTTCCTTCTGCTGATGTAACAATGCAATTTCCTTATCTATTTACTACTGCTTAATTTTTTTCTTTTCTTAAAATGTGTCTTGGAGTTCTTTTCATATGATTCATCTTGTTCTCTTTAATTACTTCAGAGTTTTGCATAATAGCAATATGATACAATTTATTAACAGTTCCCTCATTGTTGAGCAATTCGTCCATATTTTTGCTGTTAAATTGTGCTCATTTGGTTCTTTTTTTGTATGCCTCCATACACAAGTGAGTATTTCTTACAGATATTTCTAGAAACAGAATTAATGGTTCTCTGTCATGCTCACTTTGAGTTTGATACATCCTGCCACAGTGCCTCCCTATGAACAACATGTAAGTGATCATTTGTCTCCACCAGTGCCAAGTCAGATATAGTCAATTATAATTATTTTCTATAAGTTATCACATTATTATTTTAATATCCATTTCTTTGATTACTAATAGTGATGATCAGCTTTTCAAATATTTATTTTTTCCCCGGGAATTGCCTATCCCTATGCTTTGACCATTTTTCTATAAAGCTTCTTTCTTATTGATACGTAGAAGTACTTTGTATAATCTAGTTGAAATCTAAACATAAAGAAGACAGAAGAGTGAGGTAACTTCCCAGTCCCATGTTCTGTCATCTGCAAAATAGGGACAGTAAGGCACATTTCTCATAGTAAAGGCTGAATAGTTGTTAGTTGTTTTTATTAACTTTCTATGACTATGTATCTGAATCTACAGTGTTCTTTCTAAAGAAGTCTATTAAGACTCTTTATGGAGCACAAGAGTACAAACTAGGGTAGACAAGTTCCCAAGATGTTAATTATATGTATTTCTGTTACCTAACTTGCAGATCCCTAAAGGGAATCTTTAAGAGGGTCTGTGGGTACTTGTCAGATATTAAGTAGAAACTCATTTTCTGATTCATTTAATCAATACTGACAAAGAGAGTTTGCTCAGGTCCCCTCTCCAAGTATCTATCTATCTGATTCAATTGAATTCACTTCTTGTATTAATAATTTAATCAGATACTTGCTGATCTCTAATGAATTTATTATTTGTAGATATAACTAATATACTTATGAGATTTATGGAAATTCATTTCAAATTTAATTTCATGAAATTCCAACATTAAGTCTATTTTCTTTGACTCTCTTTGAATTTTCAGTTCCATTGTTTACGTATAGGTATATAAGTCTATTTGCATATTTCTTCAAACAGAGAAAGATTATTTAGAGAAATGAAGAAAGATGAAGCCAAATCTGATCAGAAGACATACGTTGTTTTTGAAGAACAGGAGTCTAATTCTAGTGTCCAGGCAGACAGATTTTGACAGGTGATTTTTCTTTTATGAAAGACTATGTAAAGACTTTTTTTCCCTTACAACTTTCTTATTATTGTAATTCCCTAAAATTCTTAATAACCTCCAATGACTCTTGCATACTTTTATCACCTTGCTCTTTTAATGATCCTTGAAGTTGCTTATCTTACTGCTTTTTTATTCTAAAACTTGCTTCTTACCCCCTTGATCTGCTTATTGGGGTTTTACCTCTAGGGTTCTTAGAGCTGCCTTTTCTTGCCAGCTGACTCTGTGTGCTCTCAACATGCTTCTTTACACTCACCCTCTGCCTTTTCATCTTTCAATTTATATCATCTCTCTCATTCCTCTTTTCTTCAGCTGCATTGAGCTCGTTTTTTTGTGTGTGCGTAGACGAAAAATGCCCTCATGACATGTCACCACTAATCTTGTTTTCCATTTCTAGTGTGTATTTTATTAAATTTTTTTCTCATTTATTAAGCTACATACTGACACAGTGCCAGGGCTTATTTCAAGATTTTTAACTCAGTCAACACCAACTGGCATGTGTTAAACTAGGAGAAAAAAAGAAATCAAACAGAATAAGAATTACCGGAATTCAACTGCACTTTCTGGATGAAGAACTTTGGTAATTGAATTGTTACATAGCCACTAGGTGTAGGGAAAGGAATACAAAATGCCCAAGATAGAACTGAGGAGAACTGTTGAGTCTGTTAAATTAGATTTGAATAATTTGCTCCTGTGATAGAACCTATTCCTATAGGGAAGCATCATATGACTGAACCTGAGAATAAAATTACCATCAGACCTAAAGCTCATTTGACAGTGCACAGTATTGCCAGATATGTAGCACAGTAACATAACCAAGTGCCTGATCATGACTGACCATCAACATCAGGAAACAAACATATTCCATATGTGTTAGGCTTAGAGTAGCTTTTTTCTTTTTCTATATGTGCGAATAAGAATGAACAAATTGAAAGATTTAAAGTTTTTCTGTTTCTGACATTTTACTGAATATGTTGAGGCTTGCTTGGAATTTTAAAATCTATTGAAAATATATTTTCAGTGTTTTCATTACAGGCTAACTCTTTGTACATTTTGGTGTAAACAGTTGTTTAGCTAATCCTGCACATGTGAGGGTATGCCAGGAGGTGAAGAAAAGAGAGTGTCAAATAGGATAATTTTGCTACAGAAAGAACTGTTGGTTTATAGTGATGAAAAATGACATTAAATATTAAATACAATGAGAAATACTTGTTTAAGCTGTATCACAACAGCGAATTGCAATTATCTTTTCCAAAGGTAGAAGTCATCCCGGCATAATTCTAGTGTTTCTGAAAAATTATTTATACCTTAGAAGCTCTCAAAATAATCTTCTCTTCTTTTTGACATGTGCTGAAAAGCACTCATTTAAGTGCTTTAAAACAGTCTTTGAGGGCCGGGTTGCTTGTTTTAGCTATAAGGATGAGTTTACTGGTCTTCCATAAGAACAACAGCTTTGGGTTAAATTTTGATGTCTTAACCTCCTAAAAAGAAAAAAGAGAAAGTTTGAGTCTTCATTTTTCTATAAAAAATATGGTAACCTAAAAAATGAACAAAACACAGAGTCGGGGTGAAATTCAAATATATTCTTACATAATATGGATAGATTTTTATGAAGCTTAGATCACAGTATTAATCTTTTTTATCAATCTGATGAAGATATATATCTCATAAAAATGTTGCCATTTCCATATATCTCAGTGTAATTTGACTACTGTCACTTCAAAAAGCAGTTAGTTGCCTGGTGAGTTTTGCTAGTTAGGTCTTGTGAAAGAGGAGAATTTATGCTAAGCCCATCCCAATTTCCCTTCATTTACTGAGGATTAGCAATTGACTGGTAGATAAATGATACCCATGGGAAGTTAAGTGCACTTTGCACTTAAAAAGCTGCTGTTTTTTACAGGGTTAGGCTTGTATCAAAAGCCTGATATGTCTGCTTCCAGTGTTTTGAACTTTATCAGTATAACCAAGAAAGACTCAAGCCTGAAATAGCAAGTAATGAGTCAAGTCCTTAATTCAGGTGCAGTGCTGGAGATGTAGGTGAAAACCTCTGCTTGCTCAGGGCCCTGGGCTCCAATTCTACTGTCACTGTGCTTTCCCAAATGTTAAAGAGTACAATTGGAATGACATTCTGTGTGACTGGTGCACAGGGTAACAGTGTCAATACAAAAGGTACACCATAGCTGGTCCCACATATTTTATCATGAAGTTGAAAGAGCAGCAGTAGCTAAAAATAATGACACATAACTTTTGTTATGTGCTGAATACTGAGAAAAATAGGACGTTTTCTTATATTGATACATTCTGTAACAGAGGTAGAGATTCAGAACACTTTTGAAGTCCTTATCGTTGTTGACATGAAGAAAAAAGGTGGTGTTTTAATATATAACTTTTTTTTCCATTTTCTCCAAACTGGTAAATGTTTCATATCCCTTTTCAGCTGACAATAACACTACCTTTCAGATGATTGAGGGTGTCTTCCTTTTAGGAGCTCAGATTATAATATTTATGTAAGACCTTAAAATTTATAAAAACTTTCTCATTCACCATCCACTTAGTAGGGCCTTTATTGTTTGTATTTAAGGACTAAAAGTAAGGCAGATTATCTAATGTACTCTAGTATTCCCCAACAGTATTTCATACTGTTTTCTGTAAACCAGATTATTGATTCCCATGAAAAACTCCAAGGCTAGAAACCATAAAGAAAATAAAAAGACTAATCAATTCAAATAGGTAATAAATTTTTTTGAATGGGGGAACATAAAACTCACATGGAATGATGAGGAGAATAGTGATGTGATGGCATATTTTTGAATTTTTCTCTCTCTATATATTTTTAATTTCTTTCTCCTAATAAAGTTTTTTTATTCAGACAGCTAAGCCCTCAGTGATTTTGCTTCGGGAAAGGGATGAGACCACAGAAAGCAGAGAAAACAAAGCACGTGAATTCTTGAGTTTTGGTATTAAGATTGCCAATTCAAATTAAGAGCCAAGAATTATGGTTCCTGTTTACATCCTATAATCCAACAAGAAAAACAGAATTGGAGGAGAAATAATTGTGTCATAAAAGAATAAATAAATAGGTGGATACATAGATAGGGTGGATCCCTGAAGAAAGGGCATTCAAAATCACTGCTTGCCAGTAATGGGCCTGGGTAAAGCACTGATGTTTGGGGGCAATTTGAGGGGAAAGATGATCTGCCCTTCCCTTTCTGTACAAAGTTTAGATAGCATCAGAATCCAGAGAGGAAGTGGCTGTGAAGTTTCTGTAGTCAGAGAGAAACAGATTGAGTCAAGAAGTATCATGCTCTCCAGTGATGTTCCCAAGTAACTGAATGAACTCACATGCCTCTGGCCAAGTTGCATTAGTAAATGAGTAAAGAGGAGTTTCTAAAGAGGCTCTGTACTTGGGAAAAGGGATGGTTTAACAGCCTATATGTATGGACGTTTGCAGACCCGATGGAGCTAAGTATGGATTCAGTGCCTGCTTAGATGGTTCTATCCCAGCCCTGGCAGAATATAAGACCCTTAAACCTAATAGAACCCTGGATATAATAGGAAGAGGCTAAATTGATTCAAAATATGCCTCTTCCTGAGTGGAATGGGGATTAATAAGTAGATGTTTTTTGATAATATAGAATTAGCAGATTGTTTTTACCTGCTACAGGAGCAAGGTTTCCATTCCCTGGGACTAAAGCAGATTTCTTAACAACATGGCGAGGCAAAATCTGCTCTGTACTTTTTAAGAGACCCTGAGGGAACTGTGCCAGAAACCCCAAGTAGGATGAGTATACAAGTACTCCTAGGACCTATTTTTTCCTCACTTTTAGCGTAACGCTCAGGAAACTGCAAGCATGACATCAGGAAACAGGCCCTGGGTGGAGAGGTCTTAAAAAAACTTGGCAGGTTTTCTGGGTACCTGGAGTCTCACTGGAGGGACAGAAGATGCATACATAAGTGACAGGGGAATAGACAGAACCTTAGCTTCACAGGGTTGAACGGAAAACTTTCTTTAATGGGAATTCTTTTCTAGAGAAAGAATGGACCTGTGAACTCAAAAAGGATACTGCTATAGTAGAAAAAGCTGGACTTGACTTAATATTTTGGTAGAGAATGGTTTGGTGTGATTTGTGTGAGCTAAAATTGAAGGCCAGATGTGAACAGAGGTACTTCAGTGGATGGTCAGGGGACAGCTAATGACCCAGGCAAAGTGCACCTTCACTCCATCACTTAGTTCTTCTAATCTGTGAATACATACCAGGGGTGGTGAGTGGGGAAATGGAGAGATGATGGTGATCGGCTAGGATTAAGTTCTACCACAAAGAGGAGTGTGAGTTCAAAAGAGAAAAGTTGAGTTATTCTATGGAAAAATAGATCATTTTTGATTGTTATAGAAGAGTTAATAATTTCTTGATCAACTGAGTTTATTGAATGTGATTTTAATGTCTTTTATTTACATATCATTTTATACTTTTCAAAGCATATTCTTTTATTCCAAATGCATATCAGCAGCAGTAAGTGATAGAGAAACATTTTATTTTACCCATGCTTCTAAAATAGGGTCTTCAAAATTGGAACCTGCTGAAATTAGCACATTCCAAATGTCTGGAATTAAAATCTCTGTTCTTTCTTTTTCAAAATTTTAGAAAAGTCTAGTACCTGAAAATCTATGTAAACCTTAACATTTTTATCTGTTTTTTTTAAATTGAGCTATAGCTGGTATACAATATTATGTTAGTTTCAGGTGTACAGCAAAGTGATTCAGTAGTTTTGCAGATTATACTCCATTATAGGTTATTACAAGATAATGAGTGTAATTCCTTGTCCTATATAGTATATCCTTGCTGATGATCTATTTTATATATAGTAGTTTGTGTCTGCTAATTCCATACCCCCAGTTTGTCTCTCCCCACTCTCCTCTCCCCTTTGGTAACCACAAGTTTGTTTTCCATATCTGTAAGTGTTTCTGTTTTGCATATACATTTGTTTGTATTGTTTTTTGGATTCCATACATAAGTGATATGATACAGCATTTGTCTTTCTCTGTCTTATTTCACTAAGCACAGTATTCTCTAGGTCCATCCACGCTGCTGCAAATGGCAATATTTCATTTTTTTTATTACTGAGTAATATTCCACTGTATATATACCATATCTTCTTAAACCAGTTGTCTTTTGATGGACACCTGGCTTGCTTTCATGTCTCGGCTATTGTAAATAATGCTGCTATGAACACTGGGGTGCATGTATCTTTTTGAATTAGTGTATTCATTTTTTCTGCATGTGTGGTATACCCAGGAGTGGAATTGCTAGATCATATGGTAGTTCTATTTTTAGTTTTTTTTAAGGAACCTCCATACTCTTTTCCGTAGTGGCTGCACCAATTTACATTCCCACCAACAGTGTAGGAGGGTTCTCATTTCTCCACATCCTTTCCAACATTTGTTATTTGTAGACTTTTTGATGATAGCCATTCTAACAGGTATGGAGTGATATCTCATTTCTCTAATAATTAGCTATGTTGAGCATTTATTCATGTGCTTGTTAGCCATCTGTATGTCTTCTTTGGAGAACTGTCTATTTAGGTCTTATGCCCATTTTTTGACTGGGTTGTCTGGTTTTTTGATATTGAGCTGTATGAGCTGTTTGTATGTTTTGGATGTTAACCCCTTGTTGGTCACATCATTTGCAAACGACCTTAATGTTTTTTAGACTTTTCTGATTAATGGCTATTTCTGATTAGAATCATTTAGGAAATCATTACAATAATGATACAATTTTGGTCTAAATTTAGGAGATAAGCATCAGAAGTTAATTCTGGCCGTTATATTGCCGTTAACTGGCTTTTAAAATAAATTATCATCATCTTGCTTGGATACTTATTACTATGAAAAAAATGTTGAGTTGTAAACATAAATCATTTTTTCACAGGGAATTGCTATTTCACCATTTTTGCTTAAAAGAAACCTTTCTCAAGGTAGGGAAATTTTATTTCGTCCTGGTAAATGTTATAATACAATCTACACAAAATTAAATTAAGGGTTTGACATATTTGGTATTAATTTAAAAGGTTTAGAATTTAAGTGAAACTGAAATAAACAACAACAATAACAACAACATAACCTGGCACATACACTGGCCTGAAAGGAGTTACCAGTTACTTGTAATTAAATATTTAATGCCTACTTAGATGTGATTACTGTGATATAACTAAGAAGGCATGATATAAAATAATGTATAAATTTGTTGATAAGTTATTTAAAGTAGTATTTTATTAGTCTTAGTATTTTAATAGGTTTGACTATCAATTGGATACTAACTAAGCTTTATATTTCTGAATTTTATCTCATGGTTTATTATTTAGATTTTAATCTCATGTTCTGAGTGTAGTCTTTTAACTGTTTAAAAGGGTTATTTTGTACTTTTGCTGGAGTTTTGCTTTTGTTGAACTGTGTTTTAAAAATGTGTATTCAAATAAATCTCCTTTTTAATTGTCCCATATAATGATTTTTCTATAAATGATACCATTTTAAAATGGCTGCCTATTACTTCCATTTCTAATTTCTTTTCATTCAGTTTAGCTGATGATAGCATAATTTTGAGTTTCACAAGCATACCAGTTGGTTTATTTCAGTTGGAAGCTAAACTTACAGTAACTTATGGAAACTCAAGGAAATTAACATCATTCAATTACTTGACTTTGCCAACAGCCACATCTTCTTCATGAAGGAAGATTTATATACAAAAAGAGCTAAAATACCTGCAAGTGGACATGGAAAGAATATGGATAACAGGTAAATACATGCAGAGGCCTGGGTGATCTTTAAAAAATGCAAATTTTTCTCTTAAAACATATTAAGTCTTCTTGTGGCAATTGGAATAAAGGGGGGGAAATAGTCACCTGTACCTTCAAGGCCTGGCATGCTCTGGTCCCTGCCTACATCTCAAACTTCACTTGGTGTCTCTTTGTCTCCTTCTGCACCTTTATTGACCTGTTGTGGTTCCTTCGGTGTCTCCAGCCCTTTACTACCTTGGGCTCTTCATGTGTTACTGCTTCCCATGCCTGAAAGCTCTTCTCCCCAATCTCTTCCGTCTGGCTAACTCTTACTCATCTTTGAACTCTCAGCTTGAATTTGGATTCCTTTTATTTCTTTTTCTTCTCTGATTGCCATGTCTAGAAATTCCAAAACTATATTGAATAAAAGTGGTGAGAGTGGACATCCTTATCTTGTTCCTGATCTTAGAGGAAATGCTTTCAGTTTTTCACCGTTGAGAATGATGTTAGCTGTGGGTTTGTCGAATATGGCCTTTGTTATGTTGAGGTAGGTTCCCTCCATGCCCACTTTCTGGAAAGTTTTTATCATAAATTGGTGTTGAATTTTGTCAAAAGCTTTTTCTGCATCTATTGAGATGATCATATGGTTTTTATTCTTCAATTTGTTAATATGCTGTATCACATTGACTGATTCGTGGGTATTGAAGAATCCTTGCATCCCTGGGATAAATCCCACTTGATCATGGTGTATGATCCTTTTAATGTATTGTTGGATTTGGTTTTCTAGTATTTTGTTGAGGATTTTTGCATCTATGTTCATCAGTGATATTGGCTTGTAATTTCTTTTTTTGTGATATCTTTGTCTGGTTTTGGTATCAGGGTGATGTTGACCTCATAGAATGAGTTTGGGAGTGTTCCTTCCTCTGCAATTTTTTGGAAGAGTTTGAGAAGGATGGGTGTTAGCTCTTCTCTAAATGTTTGATAGAATTCACCTGTGAAGCCATCTGGTCCTGGACTTTGTTTGTTGGTAGATTTTTTTTTTTAATATATATAAATTTGTTTATTTTTGGCTGCGTTGGGTCTTCATTGCTGCACGTGAACTTTCTCTAGTTGCGGCAAGTGGGGGCTACTCTTCATTGCCGTGTGCGGCCTTCTCACTGTGGTGGCTTCTCGTTGTGGAGCACTGGCTCTAGGTGCGTAGGCTTCAGTAGTTGCAGCACGCAGGCTCAGTAGTTGTGGCTTGTGGGCCCTAGAGCACAGGCTCAGTAGTTGTGGCGCATGGGCTTAGTTGCTTCATGGCATGTGGGAACTTCCCAGACTAGGGATCGAACCCATGTCCCCTGCATTGGCAGGCGGATTCTCAACCACTGCGCCACCCGGGAAGCCCTTGTTGGAAGATTTTTAATCACATTTTCAATTTCATTACTTGTGATTGGTCTGTTCATATTTTCTATTTCTTCCTGGTTCAGTCTTGGGAAGCTGTTCCTTTCTAAGAATTTGCCCACTTCTTCCAGGTTGTCCATTTTATTGGCATATAGTTACTTGTAGAAGTCTCTTATGATCCTTTGTATTTCTGTGGTGTCTATTGTAATTTCTCCTTTTTCATTGCTAATTTTATTGATTTGAGCCCTCTCCCTTTTTTTCCTGATGAGTCTAGCTAAAGTTTATCAATTTTGTTTATCTCTTCAAAGAACAGGTTTTAGTTTCACTGATCTTTTCTATTGTTTTCTTTGTCTCTATTTCATTTATTTTGGCTCTGATCTTTATGATTTCTTGCCTTCTACTAACTTTGGTTTTGTTTGTTCTTCTTTCTCTAGTGGCTTTAGGTGTAAGGTTAGGTTGTTTACTTGAGATTTTTCTTTTTTCCTGAGGTAAGATTGTACTGCTATAAACTTCCCTCTTAGAACTGCTTTTGTTGCATTGCTTAGGTTTTGGATCATCGTGTTTTCATTGGCATTTGTCTCTAGTTATTTTTTGATTTCCTCTTTGATTTCTTCAGTGATCTCTTGGTTATTTAGTAGCATATTGTTTAGCCTCCACGTGTTTGTGTTTTGTACAGTTTTTTTTTTCCTGTAATTGATTTCTAGTTTTATAGCATTGTGGTCGGAAAAGATGCTTGGTATGATTTCAATTTTCTTAAATTTACCAAGCCTTGATTTGTGGCCCAAGATGTGATCTATCCTGGAGAATGTTCCATGTGCACTTGAGAAGAAAGTGTATTCTGCTGCTTTTGGATGGAATGCCCTATAAATATCTTTTAAATCCATCTGGTCTAATGTGTCATTTAAGGCTTGTGTTTCCTTATTGATTTTCTGTCTGGTTGATCTGTCCATTGGTGTAAGTGGGGTGCTAAAGTCCCCCACTATTATTGTGTTACTGTCGATTTCCTCTTTTATAGCTGTTAGCAGTTGCCTTATGTATTGAGGTGCTCCTATGTTGGGTGCATATATATTTACAATTGTTATATCTTTTTCTTGGATTGATCCCTTGATCATTATGTAGTGTCCTTCCTTGTCTCTTGTAACAGTTTATTTTAAAGTCTGTTTTGTCTGATATGAGTATTGCTACTCCAGCTTTCTTTTGATTTACATTTGCATGGAATTTCTTTTTTGTATCCCCTCACTTTCAGTCTGTTATGTGTCCCTAGGTCTGAAGTGGGTCTCTTGTAGACAGCATATATATGGGTCTTCTTTTTGTATCCATTCAGCCAGTCTATGTCTTTTGGTTGGAGCGTTTAATCCACTTACATTTAAGGTAATTATCGATATGTATGTTCCTATTGCCATTTTCTTAATTGTTTTGGATTTGTTTTTGTCGATCTTCTTTTCCCCTTATTTTTTTCTCTTCTCTTGTAGTTTGATGACTATCTTTAGTGTTGTGTTTGGATTGTGTTTCCTTTTTGTATGTGTATCTATTGTAGATTTTTGGTTTGTAGCTCGCCTGTGGTTTTGATATTGCACTCTATATATGTACAAGGTTGTTGTAAGTTGCTGGTCTCTTAAGTTCAAATGCAGTTCCCATTTCCTGCATTTGTACTCTCCTCTTCTTGTGGTTGCTGGTTTTGATATCATATTTGTGTGTGGATGATTTCCTACCTTTACTTTATGTTTGCCTGTACTGGTGAGCTTTTCCATTTGTGATTTTCTTGTTTCTAGTTGTGGACTCTTTTTTTCCTGCCTAGAGAAGTTCCTTTAGCATTTGTTGTAAGGCTGGTTTTGGTGGTGCTGAATTCTCTTAGCTTTTGCTTGTCTGTAAAGCTTTTGATTTCTCCATTGTGGAATCTGAATGAGAGCCTTGCTGTGTAGAGTATTCTTGGTTGTAGGTTCTTCCCTTTCATCATGTTAAATATATCGTGCCACTCTCTTCTGGCCTGCAAAGTTTCTTCTGAAAAATCAGCTGATAACCGTATGGGGATTCCCTTATATGTTATTTGTTGCTTTTCCCTTGGTGCTTTTAATATTTTTTCTTTGCATTTAACTTTTATCAGTTTGTTGAATGTGTGTCTCAGCATGTTCCTTCTTGGCTTTATCCTGTATGGAACTCTCTGTGCTTCCTGGACTTGGGTGACTGTTTCCTTTCCCATGTTAGGGAAGTTTTCGGCTATAATCTCTTCCATCTTTATGTGGGAGTTACTGAGATCTCTGTTTCCTATTTTACTATCTCATCATATTTCCTATCCCAAAACTTCCATTCCAGATTAGTATTTAGGTGCAAGTTCAAGAGCTCTTGATCTCCAAGTTCATTGCTCTAACCTTCAAAACTCAAATTTCAAGTCTTTAATCTTTTTTCTCTTTCCCTGATGTCCATCTTAAGGATTAATGGGAAGGACAGAGCCAGGAAAAAGAAGTTGAGCATAGGAGCTCAAACATTCGTCTGAAAAATTCCACATTTCCGGCCCTCAGAGATTAGGCAACAGAACATGCTCATTTCAACCATCAGATATAGGATCTACTTCTTAATGTTTTATGTCCTGATATAAATGAGTGTGAAAATATGAAGACAGACAGGAGTAGATTAATCAGTCTGTAAAGGTACCTAGAAGCTTGATGGCAAATATTACATCATGGGGTATTTATAATCTATCTGTGAAAAAAGAAACTGCAATTTTAATTTTTTTTCCATTATTTTATTTTCTAGTTTAACTTTCTTTCTCTTGCTTAATTCATTGTGCCAATAGAGTCCCGATGGGTCAGTTGGTGAAGCAGCAGTCTGGAAACTCAGGTGGTCTGTAACCCATCCCCTGCTGGGTTTTTAATTTGCTTTGTAACCTTGAACATGCCTCTTAATATCTCTGTGCTTCAGTATCAGGATCTGTTTAAAAAAATGGATGAAACGTATTAAACTTCAGGCATATTTGTGAGGAAAAATTAGTAAATGTGGTTGGAAAGCACTTTGAAAATATAAAGTCCTAAGCTTAAGAAAAAGGAAATCAGTCAAACTCTAGAACAACTGAGAATGGCCTTAAATGTACTTAGCTGTTAAAGGAGAGATTTAGGTTTAATGTGAGGAAAATTTTCCTGAGAGTGAGTTGTTAAAATAGTTTACTTCTTTGCCTTATATTTTCCTGCTGTTTCACATTTTATTATGTCAAAGCCAATCTTCCATCAAGGTATATGTGGAAAGTATAAAATAGAAGTCATGCAGTAACTATAACCAGTTGTATGAGACATGGCCAGGCTCTCAGTACACAGCCTTCATTAGTGGTCAATTTTTATATATAGTCTAGATAATCACTAGGCTGATACCAGACAAAATTTGTCAAGTAAATGATGCTGTTTGGTTGCTTACGAATTTTACAGCTTAAAGAATTTTTTGTTTTTTTGTTTTTGTTCCTGAGAATGTTTACTTAATCAAATAGTTAATCCAGAAATCTCAAATTATAGAATTTCAGGCACTTGAGAACAGGGGAAGGGTATCTTATTTATCTACTTTTTAAGGCAGAGAGTCCTTCTTGGGGCTACAGGAACCACATCCTAAGTGGTCATTTGTTTTCTTCTTATTTCTAAATTTATTACCAGACCTGTTTAACCTCTTTCTGGAGTACATGGTAAAGAGTTGGCATATGATATGGGTTGACTTTCTGGAGGGAAAGATGAAAATAGTTATTTAGGAATTGAAATGTATACATGAAATATTGTTTAAAGGAACTTCTAAATATTTGCCTTTAGAGGTCATATAATGAATTCATCGAAACACATTAGTTTCCAGAATGCTAATGTTCTTCTCTTGAATTGTAATATTGAAATTTTTTTAGATCTACTTTTTAGAGTTGGAACATCAGTCTCCTGAATCTTTGCCTGATCAAAAACCCCACCTTTGAAATCAATGTTTTTGCAATGGTACCTGAACAAGATTAAGATGTTGCTAATGATATTGAAAGTTTCAATTAGATATAAAATTCATTATAAAAATTCTGCTACATTATCATATAATTAAGAGATTTGCTTTGCATTTTTAAAGATTGTCCTAGATATGTCAAACTTTGATGGATGTGCATATTTCCATCGGTTTATCACAAGTAAATCTTATGGTTCTTACATAGAAGAAAGGAGATTGAAGATCATGAGATCAATTTGGTTTATCCATTGCTTTTAAATTGAAATTCTCACTAGTTTATTTTAAGTTTCAGTCTCTAACTTGTCCGTCCTGGATGAAGAATTGTCAAAGAATTTAGAAATGTGATTCTCAATAAATCAGTAAATTTGCAGTATTTCCTAATTGAAATCTAAAGTTTTAGGCATTTAGCTTTTAATTGAGACTATAGTATGTTGCATTTGATTGTTTAATTGTTGAAAATATAGTGCAGGCCTTCTTTAACCTAATTTCATGTACAACTTTCAGTTTCGGAGCTATGGTCATAGCTTAAATGGATATCAAATCATCTATCACTCTTGGCCGTAAAGTTTTTTCTTAATATGATCCTTTTCCTTCTGTTTTCAGTTTCTAAATCCATAAAAAGCAGTAGTGACAAATGCTTGCCTTTGTATCATGGTGTGATTTAAAAATCCTTAATTAACATCCAATACAGCATATAATATTAATAACATCTTAGGCTCTTCATTGAGTTTTTTTTTATGATCAGAGTAATTGTATCATTTTCCAAGAGGAATATACAGACTTTTCCCTTTAAAAGCATAGGTTAAAATGAGAGAATCTTAAAGGAAGAATGGGAGAAAAGCAGAGCAAATGAAGACAGAAGTTATATTTTACTTAGAAAACAAGGAACTAAATTTATAGTGTACTCTTTAAATAAAATATTAGTTTGACTCCTGCTGTACTATAGATTTTCATATATTTAATGTGAACTTGGGGACTCATTTATATTTGGACCAAGTTAGTCTTACCTGTATCTCTACCAAGTGAAGTAGCTGCTACGTATAGGAGAGGAAGGAGAAGCAGTAACTTATATATTTTACTTCTCTGAGACTAGTTGAGTCTTATCGACTTACAACAGAACATTTGCAGTGTATAGTGTGCAAAACAGCGATCAATATGTGAAGACTTCCTCATGTGGCATAAATTCTATTGGTCGTTAACAATATTAATACTTCTGTAATTCACATGATTACTAAAATTGAAATTATGTGCTTTGTTACAATGGCAAGTGAAGAACTGAGCATTACTTCCTGAAATATACTCTATATACTCTATTGGCTGAAAATAAACAGCTAGATAAACATCTTGACTTCAAATTTAATCTATAGGAAAGCTCTTTTCCTAAGACCTGTTTTACACATACCTATCAGTACATCAAGTTCTTTTTTCTTTTTTCTATCTTGGTGAGGATTGACTCGTTAATGTTTACAAAGTATTTTGAAGGCATAAAGTGCTATGCAAGTGCTAAGCCCAATAAAAAGTATTTTATATTGAATCTGAGAGCTGACTTGTGCAGCACCCAGCTTTGTGAGTGAATTGAGCAAAGATGATTAAAATCAACATCATTTGTAATTTAAAATACTGTGAACAACAAAGAAGATCCAACCACGGCTTTCGTTTTGGCAGGCTGCAAATATAGATTGCTGAACAGCGGTAGTCTGTCAATATAAAGCATTTAGCACTTCACTAAGCAACTTGAGAGTTTTCTACTTAAGCAGAAAAAAATATATATGAAATCAGATTTGGTGTAACATTATTTTGATGGATTGGCTGTATCATTATTAAAAAGAAAACTACAACTCAACAAAATCTAAGAAAGAGTCTTCAGTGTAGAACTTATCAGTGTGGTGAATGTTCAGAAAAAGGAGACCCTCTCCATGAAGCTTCTCCTCGCCCCCATCCTGAATGTGCAGAGGGATGATAAAAGAAATCAATTGCACAGGGATAAAAGGCATAATAATCATAAGGAAAGATTGAGAATAGATAAAAGATTGACAGCCACTCATATGAGAAGTAACTTTGAAATGTGTTTGGCTGGTTTCCACAATCTAGTTTCACAAAGTGCAAAATATTTTTTTATTGAAGTAATAAATGTTGATTGAGTCCACAAAATATTTTCAGAATATTTGGGGGAACACTTTTACTTATTATATTTTTATAATGCCAGTCTTAAAAATAATTTAATTCTGCTCTTAAGGGATATAAAATGAGTAAGACACAAATAATGAACTCACAGAACTAACAGTCTGAGAAGTATAATAAAATGTCTAAGTAAATATCTATATTACAGAAGAGAATGTGAAAGTTACATGATTAAGATACTGATTTGATATTTTGGGAATTCAGAGGAAGGAACTTTGCATCCATTAGGGGAACTCAAGGAATATTTTAAGGTGATATAGTTCTGCCAATTATCTATCTATCTATCATCTACTAAATTTTTCTTTGGAGAGAAGGATTTAAGGTAACAACTGCAATAAAAAAAGATTAATTTGGTTCATTAATTCTACAAGTATTTATCCTGATTCTTATATTTAAAAACAAAGGTCTTGGATTTAGAAAATGCATTACTTCATTAGTAAATCAAGGCTGTGTATGTATAGTTCACAGATTAATTTACTTTTTTCTGTTGTGAAATTAGTACATTTAAGGACAATCCACCCATATTTTGTAAAAAATTGCAACAAGATTAATTCCCATATTTTTGGGCAGATAGGCTAAAATCATTATGTGGATACTTCAATCATTACATTGGCCAGTGAACTTTCTCAGTAACAAAATGGGAGATATGACTTGCCCAAAATATAAATGGAACTAGATACTATAATAGTAGTAAAACTACATTTTATATCATTCTAATCCCTTCTACTGTTGATCTTATTCTTCAACTTGTAACCCTCAAATACCTAGGACCCTTATACTGCTTCTTAATTTCTTACCATCCATATTCCTGGGCCCCCTTCCCTCATCTGTTTCCTTTCTCCTATTAGAGTTCTTTGTGTATATATATATATATATCTTTTATATGCACACTCATTAAGAAGAATTTGAAACATTTAAAAGTGTAAGGATATTAACAAAATCTCTCATGGTCCCACCACCCAGAGATATTCATTTTTTAATATTTTAGTGTGTATCTTTCAAAGCATTTTTTCCACCCCAGATACTTTTAAAAGTTTGCATAATATTACATAAATACATATT
Source organism: Balaenoptera physalus (assembly GCF_965194825.1). Lineage (NCBI taxonomy): Eukaryota > Metazoa > Chordata > Mammalia > Artiodactyla > Balaenopteridae > Balaenoptera > Balaenoptera physalus. The sequence continues at coordinate 93,322,780 of NC_138890.1, read as the reverse complement.
AAGCCTCATGTCATCAACCTCCTAGATATTTCTTCTGGGAGATGGTAGCAGTGTCTTTCACCATCCCTTAAATCCCAAGAAATAGGAAATACCAGTGTGTGTAACTCTACTCCAAGATGAAAAGAAGTTAATTTATAAAGATACAAACCAAAGAATTTTGTGAACAGGTCAGCATTACTATTCTTCTGAAATATTTGAGTATAGAACTTTAATCAACATTTATTGAGTGCTCACTGCATGCTTTGAGGAGCATTATGTTCTAGAATGGAATGTGGTACAGTGGGATGGCAGGAGTATTGCCCTGTCAAGCCCTATCTGTGTGGTAGTGGAATAACTCTTTCTATACATGTCAGCTTTTCCACTAAACATTGGGCTTCTTTTTTTTTTTAGAGATTTTTTTTTTATGTGGACCATTTTTAAAGTCTTTATTGAATTTGTTACAATATTGCTTCTGTTTTATGTTTTGATTTTTTGGCCGTGAGGCAGGTGGGATCTTAGCTCCCTGACCAGGGATCGAACCCGCACCCCCGGCATTGGAAGGCGAAGTCTTAACTGCTGGACCTCCAGGCAAGTCCCACATTGGGCTTCTTGAGGTTAAGACAACTTAATTCATTTTTGGATCACCAAAACCTTGCACAATACGTGACACATATTGGGTGGTTAATGAAAGACTTAAATTGAATGACAGGGCTGTACTAGATAACTTTAAGATTACTTAAAGTCTATTTTTGGTGACTGATTTCTAAGCTACATGTAAATCCCTCATAACTAGGAAAGTTACAGTTAATTCTGGTCTTTCACATACGTCAAGCCCTTAATCTGTTAAAGTCAATGTTCTTTATATATACTGGCTGATATCACTTTCACAAATCTTGAGGAGAAAGTAACCTTATTTTCATGATTTTACAATAACTGAGGTTCAGAATCTTAAATTTTCTCAAGTTCATGTAGCGAGTAAGTGAGGAACAGTATGTGTACCCAGTTCTGACACTAGAGTAACCATGATGCCAGTCTGCATCATAGAGGGAACCAACTAAAGGAAGGCTCCACGGATAAGAGAACCAGAACTTTGAGAACTTAAGATCACCATCAACTCAAAAGTGATCTGAAAATGTCCTTAAATTTGTTTGCAGCTTTTTTTTTCAGCCACGAATTATGACATGCTATTCTCGATGAAATAACTAAGTTTTGTTAAATAGAATTAAGACATACTAGGGTGTTTTCTTGTAGTGTATTCATTTCTCAATGCTGCATTTTAAGAAGAATATTTTCAAATTGGAACTTATCCCAAAAGAGAGTGAAGAAACTAAAAACCCTTTCATTAAAGAGTTACAGTAACAGGGTTTTAAGAGCTTGGAGGAGAAAAGAATGTGTGTATGATATTGAATAAAGTTTATTTGTAGGACACAGAGAGTGCAATGAGGGTTTAGGGATGGAAGTTAAAAGGAATATAATACTATTCGAAATGTTCCAGATTGGAGGGTGGATTTGTGGAAGTCTGAATGGAATCTATTCCATGTGACTCTATACTTCAGACTTAAGAACAGTGGATAAAAATTCCTAGGAGACCAAATCTAACTCTTTGCTAGGAAGATCATTTTAACCTTAACTGTCTCTCCTACTAGAGGGCAGGTGACTTTGCCTTTGTTCTTTTTATTACCAGTGTCTTGCAGCATGCCTGATTTGTAGTCAGCTTTCAGTGTTGGTTTACTAAATATTTACATGAATGGGTGTTCAAACAAACGGTATACTTTATGAGGCAGTGGGTTCCCATTCCTGGAAGTTTTATTCACAGTCTTAACAGGCACTGTCTGGTATGCTGTGGAAGGATTCTTGGAGAGCCTGATATAAGAAAAGCCTGGCAGTGTGCAAAGTGCAGAGGCTCTGCTACCAAAGCCTGGTTGCCAAGTCAGAGTAGAGCTGCAAGTTGGACAGTGAGCTCTGGATTCCTGCTTAGAGGCCAGATGAGCCCCAGTGCTTAGGGTGGGGCTGAGGCAGCAGATCTGTACTAAGAGGTTCCAGCTGTCAGGGAACAGGCAGGCTATTTACATGAGTAAGTCTTAGACAACTTTGATATAAAAGATTTTAGCATTTTGATGAGTTAAGATTACTTGAACACTTGGAAAAATAAAATTGCAGATTTTTTCATAAACTGTTAGTAATTACTAAATCATTTCCAGAAATAGTATGTTCAAATCAGTGGTTCTCAAATATGACAGCATAACTCCCAACTCAGAGCATTAATTCTGATTTAGAAGTGGGATGAAATTATTTCTAAGTTAACTTTTCTCTTTTAAAAGAAATTAATCAGCCCCCTCTTCTACTCCCCCACTAATAAACTATAATTATACTAAAAGTTTTGTATGTGGCTGATATATGGAAATATTTCTTTACTTATATTTCTGAAAGTCAGTGAAATATTCAGTTTAAAATTAAAACTTAAGTTTTTTTTTACATTGTGGTAAATAACAGTCTGAATATTTTCATTTTAATCATTTGATTGAATCATCTAGTAGGGTTTTTTTTTTCTCCTAGGAGGCTAGGGGTCCGTGTTAGTGTTTTTAAAATAAGAGAAAAAGTTCTGTACACTCTAAATATCAATTCTCCTCCTTTTCTTATTAATAGGAACCCCAAATTTTAGCTGACTACCTTGCTGCCCAGCTCAAAACTGATTCTTCCTCTCATTGGTAGTGGCCTTATAAATAAATTTTGACCAATGAAAACTAAGTGTTATGTGCAACTTTCAGGAAATATCCTCAAAGGGAATAAGATTTCCATACTTATTCCCTCTAATTTTTCCTGGGATGTGATCATGATGACTAGAGCACAAGCATCCATTTTGTGAAATGAGGCAGCACACTAAAGATGGAAGCTTTATCAGGACTCTACAAAACAGCCCTGGGCTGCCTAAATCTGTTACTAAATGAGAATAAATGTTCATCTTGTTCATCATCTTTTGTTGGTGCTGTTATTGTTATTGCTGTTGTTATTGTTATATGTAGCTGAACCTAAGGCTGATATACCAGAAGATTTAACAGTTAAGGTCACACACACATGCATTCACTCACACACCCATTCACATTTGTGCAATGCTGCGGTAATTAATCTGTGTTGGATCTGCTCAGTAACCTTTAGAGTTGTGACAGTGACTAAAGTTTACAAATACCTTTGGCAATTTGAACTGCCACAAATTGGCATGAATGACTGATGTATTTCTAGATCTTGCCTTCTGCAGAAGAGGAAAGCTGCACCCAAACCCCTCTCCAAACATAGTACTTTCTGCGTTGTTGAAATATGTATTTTGAAAATCAGTTATACATGGAAAAGAGAATTTAGAAAAATATAATGATAAGGTTTTCTAGTTAAATAAAATGCATTCTTGGCACTTTGAAGTCTACAGTAATATAAAAAGGTTTCTGATAAATGTTATTCTGTTTAAAAGTACTACAGTTTAGATTGTTCATTGAAACAGCGGTCCCCAACCTTTTTGGCACCAGGGACCAGTCTCGTGGAAGACCATTTTTCCATGGAGGTGGGAATGGGGGTGGGGGATGGTTCAGGTGGTAATACCGGTGATGGAGAGCGATGGGGAGTGGCAGATGAAGCTTCTCTTGCTCGCCTGCCACTCACCTCCTGCTGTGTGGCCCGTGGTCGGTGGCCTGGGGTTTGGGGACCCCTGCATTGAAATGATGTGGACTAAGGTAGGGTGGATTGAGTCCTAGCTTCTTGCTTCTGCCTTGTGGTCTGGTACCTGTTTATCCGTGGGTTTGCTCTTCAACACAGACTTGACTGCAATTAATTAACTGAAATTTTGTTGAGTACCATCCATGGACCCTGGAGCTGAAGGCTCCCTCCTCACTTTTGGGTGCTAAGGGCATTGTGCTGATATTTTGATTTGAGGTCATGTTTATTCCTTTATTCATGCTGTTCACAATGTAGCTGCTAAATGTACACCTATATTAAGAATTCCTGCTGTTGACATAGGTATAGCAAATAGAGTCCAAATCATGCATAACTGCTCTACCGGGGAATTGGGCAAAGTCTGTGAAACTGTTTTTTGTTTTCTTAAGCCCTAGGAATGTTTTAAGAACATCTTTAGTAGAAGCATCTAAATTACATTTCTATTTAAGTCATGTTTTAAATAATAGTTCATCTGAAGGAAGAAAAATGTGTAAAGATTTTTGTAACTCTGAGAAAATCTATGAAAGAAAATAATTGAAAAAACACTTTACACCAAAAGCAATTCTAGCTCATTGTTCTTAAAGCTCATGTGTTAAAAATAACATCTGAAAGAGTTGTGTTGCAGAGATTTGCAATTCACTATTGTGCAAAAGTTACTGTTAAATGTACTATTACCAGGTATACATAATACAAGGCTGTCCTTATAAACATTCATCTACACAAATGGGCCATATTGTAGAAAGAGAAAGTGGGTTTACAATCTTATTTCAGCTGATTCTTATGTGGGACTAGGGAGGATAGTTTGAAGGAACTGATTTGCTTCTTCATCACAAATAGGGAGGTCTTCTGTCATACACACACACACACATACATACATGTATATATACATTTGTTATTCACTCATTCTCACTCTTTTAACATGTCAAGTATAATATGCCTACATAAATGTGCATATATCATAAGTGTACAGCTTGATAGATTTTCACAGACAGAAAATACCGAGGTAACTAGGACTTAAATTAAGTAAAAAAAGATTACTTTCTAGATGCGTACTCTTGTACCCTTCCAGTCACAAGCTCACCACAGGGGTAACCGGTATCCTGACTTCTAATAGTATAGATGAGTTTTGCCTTTTTTTGCACTGTTTTTTTTTTTTCATTTTTTAAAAATTAAGGATTGAAGTATTTTCAGTGAAGCAAAAGAAATACAGAAATTTTAAGAGTTCAGCTCAATAAATGTTTACACATATATATACTTGGGTAACCATAGATTTCTATCATGCCTGAAGGTTTCCTCCTGCTCCTTTCTAGTCAATACTCAACCCCTCCCCAGAGGTAACCACCACTCTTACTCTTAATTATTTATTCAGTGAGACTTTTTCGTGTTAGCTGCTGTGCTGGTTGCTAGAAGTGAACAACCTCGTCCCTGCCTCCAAGAAATTTATTGTGGAAAATCTAGATCTATAAGCAGGAAATGTTAATGCTGAGTGCTGAAGGCTATGATCAAGAAGGGAACACTCTGGGAGCTCCTAGGAAGGGCAGCTAAATCCAGCACAAACATTGGGTAAGGCATCCCAGTGGGAGGGATGACTAAACCAAGAGCGAAAAGATGGGGAAAAATTAGCCAGGTAGAGGAATTACAGGGGAACCACAAGGTAACCACTTCTACTGAACCCTGGAGCCCAGAAATTGAATGGTCTGGAGTTTAGGAGGACTGGATCTTAAAATGTTAGGTGGAGAGTGATAGAAAATGACTTGAAAGACAGAAACCAGGCCACATAAGAAATGTGGGCTTTGACCTGAGTTTGTGGCAGATATATGACCAAATTAGAACTTTAGGAAGTTCACTGACTGTGGTTTAGAGATTGAATTGAGAAGAACAGGATTCAACCTAGGTGATCCAATTTTGAGTTGAAGAAAGGACATTGTCTCAGTATTCCAAGTGACAGTAGAACCAGAAATAGGAATAATGAGAACTGCAGCTAACAGCATAGCCGACATTAACTAAACCAGGTGCTGCTAATTGCTCTCCTAACCTACCACCTGTAAATTCTCAACACAGCAACATGAGGTAGATGTTATAAACTCCATTCTATTTACGGTAAAACTGAGGCACAGCATGGAGCAACATAGCTAAAATTTCACTGTAAATGACGGAGCCAAGATTCAAACTTCAGAAAGCCTAACTCTCGGACTTGCCTTCTTAACTACTCTGAGTAGAACTCTTCTGTTAACTCCTTAGATTAATCATCAGCAAATGTCTTCAGTTTACATGCATTGTGAGTTTAGAGGACTTTTCCCTATGGGAAGAAACCTATTGATTTTCCTCTTCTTTAACCTGTATTCTCATCTCCACCCTCACCCATATAAAATTTTCTCTACCGATCTAAGGTGTTATAATAATAAAACTCTGGCAACTTTCTGGTTTCTCCGTTGATGTTGTGCTGGATGACCTAAGCATATTGTTAAAGATTTTCCTTACAAAAAACAAACAGAAGAACCTCGTTTTTATTGTGTTGTTCTAATTGCCATCTGAATTCAGTGCACACTCCTTCACACAGAACTCAAGACCCTCTGACATCCTGAGGCAGTCTATGCTTACACTCATTTTTCTTTCTCCAAATCCCCACATATCATAAGTCAAACTCCACTTGAAACTCTTGCTTTTCCTTGGGCTGCTCTGTTCTCTCATGCTTGTTTTTGTTCCTGTCTTGAATGCTTTCTGCCTCTGTGTTGAAATCCAAGACACTGTTAAGGGCCCAGCTCCAGGAACCTCCCCAACCCCCCATACCTCTCACTCAGACTCCATTTAGGCTCCTTCCTCTGCAAAACCATAGTACTTTCATAGTACTGTACTTTGTTTATACCTTTATAGCACTTAGTGAGAATTCTATTTGGTATACTTTCAAGGAAATTAGGAAGGACTGCTTGCCTGCTAAAGTGATCTCACCATCTGGCTCATATTGCTTGAAGTTTTACAATTAAAACCAGAGGTGAATGAAGCTAACAGAGTTTCAGCTTCAGTGCCCTCTACTTGAACGGGCCCCTGTGAGTTCTGGGAGTTGTAGGATGTTCTAGGTAGAGAATGGAGGCAGATTGCTATTAGGAAGCATATGTAATCATATTTGTAAATTTTCTAAAGAGATCTGAAAATATAGACGTACATGAATCTCCATGTCTTCAATGTTTTGTTGGCATTTCTTTTCTCATTCTAAAGCAATGATCACTTTCATATCTGACTTTGTAATTTTGTATTCTTTTTCTTCTTAGAGAACCCCATGAATTATACAAACTTCATGTCTCACAAAATCTGGATCCACCCCTTATTATCACATTATTCCACTCAAGTCGTTCAGAGTATTGCCTTGCCTGGATTCGTCTTCCAGCATATTTCATTTTTACTGCTAGGGATATTTAGCCATCACTTAGATAAACATCAGGCCCAGTTAGAAATTAGTCCTGTTCCCAGCCAAAGCTTAAAAGCAGTAGCTCATTCTGTCTGCAAAAGTTAGCGATGTTATGGATCCTTTTCTGATCTTGTATGGTAGTTAGGTTCCAGGAATTGTGTACCTTTCCCCTGTTTCTTGCCATCGCCTGGCCTATTCTAATAACTAAGTCCCTTTCTTGTTTTCCTATGTCTGCGTCCCTGCCTTGAGTATCTTTCAGGCAATATAGTCTCAGAGCTGGAATAAAGGACATACCACTTAGGGAAGCTTTGACTCAGGCCTCTAGGAAGACTAGACACTGGATTTGTTAAACACACACACAGTAACAGCGAAACCACAACATCAATGGCAACAAGAAAGGCAGTATTACAAGAATAGGGAATAGCATCAGTGAAACCAGCAGAGAGGAAATAAAGGACAATAAGGGAGCAGACTTGCTAAGAGATGGGTAGAAGGGGAGGGTAGGAAGTGGTTTGTCAGAAAGGGTACTAGGACACTGGAGGGCCTTGATAGCTAAAAATGAGAGTCACCATTTACCATGGCTTACCCTGATAATAGCAGAGAATATTTCTGATTTTTCTTCCTTAAGTTAACCCTTAGATACTGCTTTGAGATATTCAGAAGAATAATAAAAAGATTAGCATCTACTTGTGGATAATGGAAGTATGTAGGATTCAAAGTATATTGATAGTATTATGTATAAAATTATCAGTACATTTCTGTTGGCTAAGATTATAGATGGATGATTTTATTACATCCTTTTTTCTCTCCCTCAGCCATTTTTTTTTTTTTTTTTTTTTTGCATTAAGCACTTAGTAATTTTTTAATTAGGGGAAAACAAAACTAGTAATGTTAAAATATGTTTGGAGAAAAAAATATAAAAATAAACACTCAAAAATGAACTCAAAGGACATATGCCAATTTGTTGAAATATGTGAGTTTTAAAAACTTTTTTTATTATTATTACTATTATTATTTTAAGTTGTGTCAGTGAATTGTTACAAGTTTTCATAACCTGGTATTTACTATTTTTGAATTAGGAAAAATAAATAACATTATAGAAGGAAAATATGGGAAGAAATATTCTAAAATATTAAGGATGATTATCTTTAGGTGGTGACATATTAGAAGACTTCCTTCTTTTGACATTTTCTTTTCAACAATTTCTATAATAGAAACCATTAACAGTTAAATTTTATCTAAAATAAGTCAACATGTTAATATCTAAATATTGCATAATATAGTTTTGTGTGTAACTATTTCTAGAAATAGTTTCAGAAAGCTGTATTACATTGTTACTTACCATATCTTTTAAATAAATAACTAGCATATTTCCTCTTATAAATATATTTTTGACAATATCTATTTTGAACATGTCATAAAATTGTTTTAAATGTTGGATGAATTCATTGCTTCATGCAGTAAGCATCAAGTTAAGAATTAAATAGTTATTCATTTCTTCTGTAATAGTATTTCAAGCTTCTTTCATTTTAATGCTGGCAATGTGGTAATAGATGAAAACATTTTCAAGACTGTTTTTATCAATAGTCACTCTAACACAAGTGATTAAATAGAAAACCATAAAAATGATAGTTTTATTCTCTTCAAAATAGTTTTTCATCTGGGTGGCTGCTCTTGTAGAAATTTGTTTAAGACTCTAAGACTTGTATTAGGAGGCAGATGTGACTTAGACTTGCTTTAAATTCTTCTTAATATAGTACACAAAGAAAGGACAACTAGTCAAAGAACCAAAAAGTATACACAGTAATCCTAAAAGTACTATCACTTCAAAGTGAATTACAGCACTGTATGGAAAAAAGGCTTGCATTGCTATTTAAGTTTTTCCATTCATTTCAACAGGATTAAAATAAATGATGCACTTACCTCACCTGGCATTGAAATTCATGGTGATGAAAGGAAAGGGTGAACTTCAACGATGCAATGTGCAAGATTTAAAATTTGATGGAGGGATTTACTTCTCAAATTGTCATTGCCATTGATTGGATTTACTAATCAATGAGCAAGAATTGACTGAAATGAGAAGCTGTGCCTAAAACTGGTAAATCTATATTTCATATTTTACTTTTACCTTTTGAAAGACAGGACAATTTATTTGATCAGTGGCTGAGATAACATTATATATGAGCCTGCTAAACTTATATTCTGGATCCTTACCTAAAGCTATCTGAAAATCTCATCTAAATTTGCCTTGAACTCTAATTATTAATTTGGAAATGTTTTTTTCTAAGATAATATATTAGAGTTCTAGATTTTAATCATGCTTTGATTCTTCTGGCCTTACTAACTCATCTTTGTGGTTTCACATTTTTAGCCTTTGACATCACATCTGCTCTTGTTTGTTTATTTTTATTATTTAAGCAATTTTTTCAATCATTAGTATGATTATCTAGGTCATCAATCTTGATCATTGAAATTTTGTATTATACAAAAATGCCTGATCAGTTAGATGAAATTAATCAAAGCTACAGTATGGATCATACATGTTTAGTGATCAGTTGGCAGTGGTTTTACACTTTCCCAATAATTATTTTAAGCTCATTCATTTCCTTTTAGAAAATACATACATAACTGCTAATCTTAATTATTTTGAGGTTGTGTTGACCACAGCTTATGGCAGTCATGCTAGCAAAAACCATTCTTTAAAAACATTGCTTTTTTACAGAGGTTTTTTTGGAGTGATGAAAAGGTTTTGGAAATAGTGATGATGTTTGCACAATGTTGTGAGTTCAATTAATGCCACTGATTTGGACACTTAAAAATAGTTAAAATGGTGATATTTTATGTCCTACATATTTTATTACAGTAAAAAAATTAAAAGGAAACATAAAAAATTAAACTGTATGTTTTATAATCAAAGGGAACACTTTTGAGTTGATAGGTTTGGGACAGTGCAGATGATTGAGGTTTTTCATTGGAAGTTTTAGAAAATAAAGAATTCGTAAGGTGCTCTCATAAGGAATGTTGTACTCAATTCAACATGGTTAAATATGAACTTGATTTTCAGAGTCCACTGAGTGAAATCCGTGGCATTTTGAATTGTAATGTTTTGAAATTGTCCATGTGATTTAGTCAGCAAGGGGCTTAGGAGTGTCCCTCTCCAGTGTGGGGTGGAGTTCGAGGTGGCTGGCAACTTGATCCTTTTCTTGCTGTTTGCTGCCTGCTCCCCGCAGCCCCTCCCTCCAAGCCCGCAGCAACTCACCACCGCTGAGTGGAGAGTTAGAGGTGTGTGGGGAACCCAGGAGTGTGACTCTCACATCCTCTTAAAATTCTGTCTCTCTGTTTGGACTAGTCATCCCAGTCCTTAAAACCATCCCTGAGAAATGGGAAGGAAAAGGCTCAGGATGAGAGAAGTGGGATATTTCAAAATTTTGCCAAAAACAGCAAAGTCGGAAAATCCTTGGCAAAACAGAAGAACTGGCTACTTTTAACACGTTTCTCATTCCTGGGATCCCCTGTTAACTGCAGTGCTACTGTCCCCAAAGGTTCTGTTTTTGCAGGTGGAAAAGCAGTTGGAGCAGCACCCTCTCTCCAACTCAAACATTCTTTTCCAGGCCCTCTGTGAGCAGTCTGCTCCAGTGGGCTCAGTGTTCAGCTATCAAGTCCCAGAAGGCCCATCAGCCCTTAACCAAATGACAGCCAGTAAAGTTCCGTGGAGTGAAGAATTAGGGTAAACTGTTAACCTTCCCCATGCAAAGGACAACAAAGAAATTCTAGTAAGAGGTAAAAAGACAGACACTCAATTTACTCTTCTGCTATTAAATTCTCATCCCCTGCTCATGGAAGAAAATGTGTGCTTTTCACAACTGTTTTCCTTGGGCATTTGGCATAGCAGGCTACCTGCAGCAGCAGCCTCTTTGCTTCTCTGCCATTTATTTTCCCATTCCTGCTTGCTGCCTGCTCCACTCAAGCACCTTATATAAGGTGATACCACTTAAGCTGAAGTGCTAAAATCTGCCTGCCCTAAATGGGATATGGAAATGTGGGAATATTAGCCCTTAAACAGTAGGCTAAAATTTCTTTCATCCGTCTAGCCCTAAGGCAAATGGGGTTTTAAAGCCAAAATCACAGGTTGCCTTTTGCTTTGTAAATCAGCAGTTGGATGTGTAATTGGGTTTTTTTTTTAAATGTCAGAATGACTCTTGGGTGTTGATCTGGCAAGTGGAAGTAACATAGAAAGGCTGTATAAGTAGTTTTAGAATGGCAGTTAAAATCTCATAATCTGACTTTAACAATTGATTTTGCTCCAAATTTCCATATTGGTGTTATTCATCTTTTGGCTGAGGATCTGGAAATGGAGCTTTTTTTCCCAGTGAAACTCGGAGTAAGCCTAATATTGGACTTGTCGTGTTCATAGTTTGGATAGGTAAATTTTATACATCTAATTTGCAGACCAGCTTATAGAAACATGAGATGAAAAGACCATTTCATGTATTCCCTTGGAAAGGTGGAACATTTTCTTCCAGTATGTTTTCCAATTTACTTTTGGAATTTATGGAAGTTAAGAAAAGTACCATTCCATTATCTAATAGTTCTTGCTAATAGGCAGTTTTCTTAAATACCTAGCCTAAATTTTCCATTGCTCATCTGACTTTAAATCTTCATAATTTTCCAACCTAATGGATTTTATAACTTAATGTTTGCTAAATCTTTAGTTAATAGCTATTCTCAAGATTGTGATTTTTTTAAAAATGCATATTAAATGATTTTGCTCCCTTAGAAATTCTATAAACTACTGATTGAATGTGTGAAACATTTATGCCCTATATCTAAAAGAGTAAAAACTTCATCCACAAACTATTGCTCTGGATAGCAAGACATGAGCTCATTTCTTCTGCCTAGCTAAGAAAATTATTTTGCTTAGCTTGATGCTGTCAAAGTATCTTTAAGAAAGAATAAAATGTGAATTGATCATGCTTGTGGGTGATTTTCTGAGGTTGAGTCAAGAATGGTATATATGGAAGGACACAACAGAACTGGAGAGCAGTAATTTCTTTCAATCACTAGTAACCTGTGGGGTGTTCAGTCATTGACCTACCAGTAAAAGGCTGCATCTTTTCATCACTATTTCCCTGTGATATTTGGATCTTTTAGTCTACTCACATTTCAACTTTTATATTAGGTATTGAAAAGCCATCCCTACTAGACTTGTCAGTTCAGGTGCTATATGGATAAAAACTGTTGCAAATATTTTCTGCATGTTCCTCCTTATAATTAAGTCCAGTATTTGGTAATAATAGCTAGAATATATTGAATACTTCCTATGTACCAAGAATTATTTGAAGTGCTTAATCTGAATTAATTTACGTAGTCTTGACAGAAATCTTGTCAGGTATGTTTATTATTCCCATTTCACAGGTGGAGGAAGTGAGGTACTGATTAATTCATTCGCCCAAGGTTTCACCATGGCAACGAGACAAAACCAGGATTAGTTTCCACATATTCAGTTCTCCAGAGCCCGTGCTTTTAACCACAACTCTTCCACTGTCAAAATGTGAATATTTATACTATTAAAGAATACTTCACAATAGCACTTATGGAGTATTCTTGCCAAAAATATTAAACATGAATTTGATTAATCCTCTAGATCCAATTTCCAATTTATACGAAACACAGAATGTAGAGAAAAGTGTTAAGGAAACACAGAGATGCTGTCAGCAAAATCCAGGCTGTGGGAAACTGGATAGTACAAGGAATCTAGTTTCTTTCACAAATAAATTGCAAGGAAGAGAGAGAGAATGTGCATGCCAAAGGAGTGGAAACCTATAAATTTAAGAGGACTTAAAAGATGCACTCCCATGTTCATTGCAGCATTGTTCACAATAGCCAAGAGGCAGAAACTACCTAAATGTCTATCATTTGATGAACAGATAAAGTAAATGCAGTATATACATACAGTGGAATATTATTTGGCCTTTAAAGTATGACAGGAAATTCTGCTATTTGCAACAATGTAGATGAGCCTGGAGAACATTATGCTCAGTGAGATAAGCCAGACACAGAAGGAAAAATACAACATGATACTACTTATTTGAGGAATCTAAAGTAGTCAAACTCATATAAACAGAGAGTAGATTGGTTGTTGCCAGGGGCTAGGAGCAGGGGGAAACAGGAAGGTAAAAGGGTACAAAGTTTCAGTTATACAAAATGAATAAATCCAAGAGATCTGCTGTACAGCATAGAGCCTATAGTTAACAGTACTGTATTGTATTAAAACAGTATTGTACTAAAAATCTAAAATCTGCTAAGAGATCTTGTGTTATCACACACACACAAATAAATAAATATAAATAAATAGGGCAGGAGGAAACTTTTGGTGGTGATGGATGTATTTGTGACATCGATTGTAGTGATGGTTTCACTGATATATACTTATCTCCAAACTCATCAAGTTGTATACATTAAATATATACAGCTTTTTGTAAGTCAATCATACCTCAACAAAGTGGTTTTAAAAAAAAAGTAGGTTTAGTAAAGTTAAGCCACCAGTAGAAATTAGCATTAATATACTTTAAAAAAAGGAGAGAGAGACTTAAACACGTATCAACCAGTAACAATGTGTGGATTTCATTTGGATCCTAACACAAGAAAAACAATTTTTTAAAATTATATGATGTACAGGATTTCCTTCAAAATAATATTGGATGGGACAAGTGGATGAGGGTATAGAAAATGTCAGATTGGCCATGGATTGAAAATAATTGACAATATGTCAATTATTATGCAGTCAAACCTGCATAGAGATATGCAAGTTTATTCTATTTTTTATCTCTTTGTGTATATTGAAATTTTTAAAAAAATTAACAGTAAAAAAAGTAAAAGAATAATTAGTGGCAATTTCTTCAATCTTTTGAAAAAATTGTGTGAATTATAACAACATATGAAATTAGTTACTACATAGAAGTAAGCCAAAAGGTTTCAAATGCTTATGGTTTTATATTGATATAATGAGCTGCCAATTCACATATTTGAATTAGCTTATATTTTCTTTCACAAAGAACCCTGCAAAGCATCGTTGTGACTTTAAGGGTAAGACTATAGCGCAAAAATTTATTGTCAAAAGGAACTGACAGCAAATAAAAAGATGGCATAAATCCTTCAGAGCAGAGAGAGCAGAGTATGATCAGATTTACAGAAAGTGGTACTCATTTACCAAAAGTGATTAAATTATAGTCAGGATGTACCCTGAAGTACCCACTTCAGTAGACAGACCGGAATATATTTAGAAAATATAGACACTGCACTATCTCTCTGCTTTATCTTTCACAAACCACTCTTGTGTTTTCATAACGTGGAAAATACTTACCTGTGTTTTCATTGATGCTTAGGACATGAAACTTGTTGCAGAGAAGCACTGTATTTTTCTTTTAAAATTGATTAGATTTAGTTCAACAAAAGGCACCATGTGCATTGTGAATTTTTTCCTATAGATATAAGGAAGATAAACTTCCCAAGAAAGGGAATCCCTGACTTTTTTTAAAAAAAGGTGGTATAATCATAAAACCTAGAAAATGCCACAAATGGGAATAGCATCAGGCACAACACGAGTGCTAACTTCTATTGGTATTGCATGACTGATTTCCTTCAAGCAAGCATAACTATATGCTTTGGGAAAACCATGCCCTAGTGGTTATTAGATGTATTTTTCTTCAGAAATAACTGCTCTTAAAATTAACTATTCAAAGTAAGAACTCCAAAATATATAATTTGTCAAAAGTCATATTTTGGCCTTTAGATAGCCAGAGGAAATCATTATGAATTTATGGGGTTAGAATCATAAATGTGTAGCATCTGCAGTACACTGTGCTTGTGAGAACTACTTCATCTGCTAGAGTTACATTATTGCATTTGAGTAAGTTAAGCAGAGTACTTCTAAAGCTAGTTTTCCTTTAGTTTCACTTCACCATGAGTCATCAATGCTTGTAACAGAGGGGACAATTTGAGAGGTGTGAAACCCTGATCCCCCTGTTGATCTCTGTTCTTTGCAATAGAAATTACAAGTTTGCATTTTCATTCAACAGCCTGCAGGGGAGAGGAATCAGATTGTGACTAAAGCATGTACCTGACAAAATGTCTGTTGCGTTGCATGGCAGAGCCTTGCTGCCGCTGATAATCATGGGATGACTTGCAAGGTTATACCATTGTATTATTTCACAGCCAGTTATTTCTATAGGTTTTATGCATTAACACATAATATGCTGGTTTTTTACATAACATGACAAGATTTAGTGAAATCCTTTTTCAGTAAAATACTGAAGACCCCTAGTTGTCTATAATATTTTAAATTAAAGATTATACTTAGTTTTTAGATGTTCATGAATAGGCAGAAACAGAAGTCTTTACCAAAAGATAACTGAATTTTTAGGAAATTCAGTGTTTGCAAATTGTATTTGATGTGTAAAGGATTTTCTAGTATGCTTTTTATTTTTATTTTTTAATAGATCTTTATTGGAGTATAATTGCTTCACAATACTGTGTTAGTTTCTGTTGCACAACAAAGCGAATCAGCAATATGCATACACATGTCCCCATATCCCCTCCCTCTGGAGCATCCCTCCCATCCTCCCTATCCCACCCCTCTAGGTCATCGCAAAGCACCAAGCCGATCTCCCTGTGCCATGCTGCTGCTTCCTACCAGCCAACTGTTTTACATTCGGTAGTGTATATATGTCGATGCTACTCTCACTTCGCCGCAGCTTCGCCCTCCCACCCCGTGTCCTCAAGTCCATTTTCTATGTCTACCCCTTTATTCCTGCCCTGCAACTAGGTTCATCAGTACCTTTTTTTTTTTTTAGATTCCATATATATGCGTTAGCATACAGTATTTGTTTTTCTCTTTCTGACTTACTTCACTCTGTATGACAGACTCTAGGTCCATCCACCTCACTACAGATAACTCAATTTCATTTCTTTTTATGGCTGAGTAATATTCCATTGTGTATATGTGCCACATCTTCTTTGTCCATTCATCTGTCGATGGACATGTCGTTGGTTCCATGTCCTGGCTGTTGTAAATAGTGCTGCAATGAACGCTGTGGTACATGTCTCTTTTTGAGTTATGGTTTTCTCAGGGTATATGCCCAGTACTGGGATTGCTGGGTCGTATGGTAGTTCTATTTTTACTTTTTTAAGGCCTCCATACTGTTTTCCATAGTGGTTGTATCAATTTACATTCCCACCAACAGTGCAGGAGGGTTCCCTTTTCACCACACCCTTTCCAGCATTTACTGTTTCTAGATTTTTTCATAATGGCCATTCTGACTGGCATGAGGTGATACCTCATTGTAGTTTTGATTTGCATTTCTCTAATAATTAGTGCTGTTGAGCATCTTTTCATGTGCCTCTTGGCCATCTGTATGTCTTCCTTGGTGAAATGTCTATTTAGGTCTTCCGCCCATTTTTTAACTGGATTGTTTGTTTTTTTGATATTGAGCTCCATAAGCTGTTTGTATATTTTGGAGATTAATCCTTTGTCTGTTGTTTCATTTGCAAATATCTTCTCCCATTCTGAGGGTTGTCATTTTTGTCTTGTTTATGGTTTCCTTTGCTGTACAAAAACTTTTAAGTTTAATTAAGTCCCATTTGTTTATTTTTGTTTTTATTTCTGTTACTCTATGAGGTGGGTCAAAAAAGATCTTGCTGTGGTTTATGTCAAAGAGTGTTTTTCCTATGTTTTCTTCTAGAGTTTTATAGTGTCTGGTCTTACATTTAAGTCTTTAATCCATTTGGAGTTTATTTTTGTGTATGGTGTTTAGGTAGTGTTCTAATTTCATTCTTTTACATGTAGCTGTCCAGTTTTCCCAACACCACTTATTGAAGAGGGTGTCTTTTCTCTGTTGTATGTTCTTGGTCCTTTGTCGTAAATTAGGTGTCCATATATGCGTGGGTTTATCTCTGGGCATTCTATCTTGTACCATTGATCTATATTTCTGTTTTTGTGTCAGTACTATACTGTCTTGATTACTGTAGCTTTGTAGTATACTTTGAAGTCGGGGAGCCTGATTCCTCCAGCTCTGTCTTTCTTTCTCAAGATTGCTTTAGCTATTTGGGGTCTTTTGTGTTTCCATATGAATTGTAAAATTTTTTGTTCTAAATCTGTGAAGAATGCCATTGGTAGTTTGATAGGGATTGCACTGAATCTGTAGATTGCTTTGGGTAGTATAGTCATTTTCACAATATTGATTATTCCAATCCAAGAACGTGGTATATTTCTCCATCTGTTTATGTCATCTTTGATTTCTTTCATCAGTGTTTTATAGTTTTCTGAGTACAGGTCTTTCGCCTCCTTAGGCAGGTTTATTCCTAGGTATTTTTTTCTTTTTGTTGCAATGGTAAATGGGAGTGTTTCCTTAATTTCTCTTTCAGCTACTTCATCATTAGTGTATAGGAATGCCAGAGATTTCTGTGCATTAATTTTGTATCCTGCAACCTTACCAAATTCATTGATGAGTTCTAGTAGTTTTCTGGTGGCATCCTTAGGATTTTCTATGTATAGTATCATGTCATAGGAAAACAGTGACAGTTTTACTTCTTCTTTTCCAATTTGTATTCCTTTTATTTCTTTTTCTTGTCTGATTGCTGTGGCTAGGACTTCCAAAACTATGTTGAATAAGAGTGGCGAGAGTAGACATCCTTGTCTTGTTCCTGATCTTAGAGGAAATGCTTTCAGTTTTTCACCATTGAGTATGATGCTTGCTGTGGATTTGTCATATTTGGCCTTTATTATGTTGGGATAGGTTCCCTCTATGCCCGTTTTCTGGAGAGTTTTTGTCGTGAATGGGTGTTGAATTTTGTCAAAAGCTTTTTCTGCATCTATTGAGATGATCATATGGTTTTTATTCCTTAATTTCTTAATGTGGTGTATCACATTGATTGATTTGCATACATTGAAGAATCCTTGCATCCCTGGGATAAATCCCACTTGCTCATGGTGTATGATCCTTTTGATGTGCTGTTGGATTCTGTTTGCTAGTATTTTGTTGAGGTTTTTTGCATCTATGTTCATCAGTGATATGGGTCTATAATTTTCTATTTTTATGATATCTTTTTCTGATTGTAGTATCAGGGTGATGGTGGCTTTGTAGAATGAATTTGGGATGTTTCTCCCTCTGCAATTTTTTGGAAGAGTTTGAGAAGGATTGGTGTTAGCTCTTCTCTAAATGTTTGATAGAATTTGCCTGTGAAGCCATCTGGTCCTGGACTTCTGTTTGGTGGAAGATTTTTAAATACGGTTTCAATTTCATTACTTGTGATAGGTCTATTTATATTTTCCAATTCTTCCTGGTTCAGTCTTGGAAAATTGTACCTTTCCAAGAATTTGTTCATTTCTTCGTGGTTGTCCATTTTATTGGCATTTAGTTGTTTGTACTAGTCTCTTATAATCCTTTGTATTTCTGCAGTGTCCATTGTGATTTCTCCTCTTTCATTTCTAATTTTATTGATTTGCGTCCTCTCCCCTTTTTTATTGATGAGTCTGGCTAAGGGTTTATCAATTTTTTTTATCTTCTCAAAGAACCATCTTTTAGTTTTACTAATCTTTGCTATTGTTTTCTTCATTTCTATTTCATTTATTTCTGCTCTGATCTTTATGATTTCTTTCCTTCTACTGACTTTGGGTTTTCTTTGATTTTCTTTCTCTAGTTGTTTTAAGTGTAGGGTTAGATTGTTTATTTGAGATTTTTCTTGTTTCTTGAGGTGAGATTGTATTGCTCTAAACTTCCCTCTTAGAACTGCTTTTGCTGCATCCCATAGGTTTTGGGTCATCATGTTTTTGTTGTCATTTGTTTCTAGGTATTTTTTAATTTCTTCTTTGAGTTCTTCAGTGATCTCTTGGTTATTTAGTAGCGCACTGTTTAGCCTCCATGTATTTGTGTTTTCTACAGTTTTTTTCCTGTAATTGATTTCTATCTAATCTCATAGCGTTGTTGTCAGAAAAGATGCTTGATTCGATTTCAATTTTGTTAAATTTTCCGAGGCTTGATTTATGACCCAAGATGTCATCTACCCTGGAGAATGTTCCATGTGCACTTGAGAAGAAAGTGTATTCTGCCACTTTGGGTAGAATGTTCTATAAATATCAATAGATCTATCTGCTATTGTGTCATTTAAAGTTTGTGTTTCCTTATTTATTTTCTGTTTGGATGATCTGTCCATTGGTGTAAGTGGGGTGTTAAAGTCCCCTACTATTATTGTGTTACTGTCGATTTCTCCTTTCATGGTTGTTAGCATTTGCCTTATGTATTGAGGTTCTCCTATGTTGGGCGCATAAGTATTTATAATTGTTATGTTTTCTTCTTGGATTGATCCCTTAATCATTGTGTACTGTCCCTCCTTATCTCTTATAACAGTTTTTATTTTAAAGTCTATTTTATCTGGTACGAGTATTGCTACTCCAGCTCTCTTTTGATTTCCATTTGCATGGAATATCTTTTTTCCATCCCTTCACTTGCAGTCTGTATGTGTCTCTAGGTCTGAATTGGGTCTCTTGTAGACAGCATATGTATGGGTCTTGTTTTTATATCCATTCGGCCAGTCTGTGTCTTTTGGTTGGGGCATTTAATCCATTTACATTTGAGGTCATTATTGATATGTATGTCCCTATTACCATTTTCTTAATTGTTTTGGGCTTGTTTTTGTGGGTCTTTTTCTTCTCTTGTGTTTCCTGCCTAGAGAAGTTTCTTTAGCATTTGTTGTAAAGCTGGTTTGTTGGTGCTGAATTCTCTTAGCTTTTGCTTGTCTGAAAAGCTTTTGACTTCTCCATCGAATCTGAGTGAGATCCTTGCCGGGTAGAGTAATCTTGGCTGTAGGTTTTTCTCTTTCATCACTTTAAGTATATCCTGCCACTCCCTTCTGGCCTGCAGAGCTTCCACTGAAAAATCAGCTGATAACCTTATGGGGATTCCTTTGTATGTTATTTTTTGTTCTTCCCTTGCTGCTTTTAATATTTTTTCTTTGAATTTAATTTTTGTTATTTTGATTAATATGTGTCTTGGTGTGTTTTTCCTAGGATTTATCCTGTTTGGGACTGTCTGTACTTCCTGGACTTGGGTGAATATTTCCTTTCTCACATTAGGGAAGTTTTCAACTATAATCTCTTCAAATATTTTCTAGACCCTTTCTTTTTCTCTTCTTCTTCTGGGACCCCTGTAATTCAAATGTTGATGCTTTTAGTGTTGTTCCAGAGGTCTCTGAGATTGTCTTCAATTCTTTACATTCTTTTTTCTTTATTCTGCTCCTCGGCAGTTATTTCCACCATTTTTGTCTTCCAGCTCACTTATTCGTTCTTCTGCCTCAGTTATTCTGTTATTGATTCCTTCTAGTGTATTTTTCATTTCATTTATTGTGTTTTTCATCTCTGTTTGTTTGTTATTTAGTTCTTCTAGATCTTTGTTAAGCATTTCTTGTATTTTCTCAATCCATTCCTCCATTCTATTTCTGAGATTCTGGATCATCTTTACTATCATTACTCTGAATTCTTTTTCAGGTAGGTTGCCTATTTCCTCTTCATTTATTTGGTCTTGTAGGTTTTTACCTTGCTCCTTCATCTGTGACATATTTTTTTGCCATCTCATTTTTTTTTTTTTTTAATGAGCGGATTGTGTTCCTGGCTTACTGGTTGTTTGGCCTGAGGCATCCAACACTGGGGTTTGCAGGCTATTGGGTAGAGCTGGGTCTTGGTGCTGAGATGAGGAACTCCGTGAGACCTCACTCCAATGAATATTCCCTGGGATCTGAGGTTCTCTGTTAGTCCAGTGGTCCGGACTTGGAGCTCCCACCGCAGGAGCTTTGGCCCAACCCTAGGCTCGTGAATCAAGATCCCGCAAGCTGCCTGGGGTGGCAAAAAAAAACCCTCAAAAACAAAAAAAAACAAACAATAACAAATTAAAAAATAAAATTAGACTAGGAAACTAACAGATATATTAGGAAGAATATAAAAATAAAAGTATAGATGAATCAACAACTGTAAGGTACATCAGTACCACAGTAGTAAAAAGGAGGAGGAGGAAAATGAAAAAAAAAGATGGAAGGAAGTCTTGGCTGTGGAGGGTGAGGCCTAAGCAAGGGCGAGGTTTGGGCAGTGGGAGGGGCCAGTGCTCAGGACCCACAGTCTGTAAAAGGCCCTGGGGGCTGTGGGGCGTGGGGCTTAGGCTCAAGGAACAGGAGGGGCCCAGGCATGCCCTCCACCCCTGGTCTCAGAGGGCGGGAGACCTCACCTGGGAGCCCAGCAGGCTTCCTGGGCTCGAGTGGGTGGGGCAAACACCCTCCTCTCCTCTCCTGCTCCTCCGGTCTGGGAGGACCCCTCTCACCTGCTTCTCCTGATCTCCCCGGCCTCCCTCCTATGCCCCCAAAGACCCACATGGCCTGGAGGGGGCCTTAGAGGACAGGGAACTGGCCTGGGAGCTCAGCAGGCTCCCAGTGCCCGAGTGGGCGGGGCAATCACCCTCCACTCCTCTCCTGCTCCTCCTGGAAGGCCCCTCCCACCTGCCTCTCCTGATTTCTCTGGCCTCCCTTCTATGCCCCCAAGGACCCAAATGGCCTGGAGGGGTGTTTGGAGGGCCGGGAACTGGACTGGGAGCTCAGCAGGCTCCCCTGTGCCCGAGTGGGCAGGGCAATCGCCTTCCGCTCCTCTCCCACTCTTTCCAGAGAGTCCCTCCCGCCTGCCTTTCCTGATCTTCCCGGCCTCAGGGGCGCCGATCCTGTCTGGCCTCCACTTCTCTTCCCACCTCTGTCCCCCTATGACCTATCGGTTCACTTTGGGATTCCTCCCGTCTCCTTGGGCGTCAGAGTCCCCCACCAGTGGCCGGCAGGTGCCCTAGCTGTGGGGAGACACTAACTCTGCGTCTTTCCTACACTGCCCTCTTGACTCCCACCTAGTATGCTTTTTAAAGCAAATAATTTTATTTACAATGTTCTGGGCACTGCTTTATGTGGTCTATTCAGCTTAAAGAGATAAGGTAAATTATTATGAACTTTTGTTATTTGCTTTGGACACAATGACACTTTTCTACTAATTATGACTCTTCCTTGAGCAAAGGATGGTTTAAAGTTAAAGATAATTATTAATTAATTTATATTATGGCAATTATGATTCCCAAGAAGATCATCTTTCATTATCTGTACATAATATCTGTGAATGAACAGTTAGAAGTTACATTATGGAATCAAAATGTGTATGATGAATTCATATATCCCTCGGTGTCACCCATACAATTGCAAAAATGAGAGAGTGAAACAATTGGGTGAAGATTTCTTTCTTACCTTAAAATAGTTTCAAAATGAGAATATATTTTGCACTGACTAAGTGATGAGAGATGGTATCATTGCCTATATCATGTTATGCAGCATCCTAATTTTATGTCTCTGTCATAAATCCTAAAAGCTGGAAAAAGCAGTAATTTGTCACTTTTTAGTTTTTCTCAATTCATAAGTTCCCTTGAAATGCTGATCCCACTTGAAATGTTTCTGCACATACCAAACAAATATTTTGCTTCACAATCAACATTTGCTTATCCCAGAGTGACCATATTTCCTTCCTGTTTTATAACTTTGCTAGCTGTGTAACTATTATTAGCACCCATTTTCACTCTAAAATAGCCTGGGTTAGAAAATAAATTGTATGGTCAGTCTAGTTCATACCTGTATGCATAACTAGTTCAAAAATTCTAGTTGATTTTAGAATTCTACCCTGTATGAAATGAATCTTATGCAATTATAATCTGAGTTGTGATCTGTGGTGGAGTTCAGGACACATACCCACAAAATATGGTACCTTGGCATATTGAGTATTTTAAACTGAAGGAGTTTGAGAAAACGGGAAGAAGCAGGAAGGTCATTTTGACCTTTCTCCTACTCTTCTCCCCTGAAACATGTCAGAAAACCCTCCTATGAGAGGTGTCCTTCCTAATCCAGGAGAAATGGAGTATCCTTATGTCCAAAGACAAAAAAACGCTGAGAAAAATCCTAACAAACAGGCCTTCCTTAGTTTCCTCCAGTTTAGTACACTTGCGTCATACTCCTTGACCTATCATATTTCTCCATGACTGTCTACTCTTCATCAAATGTAACATAAAAATACTCAGGTAAGTTTCTTGGGTCTCCATGTTCTTATGAAGGGTCCCATGTCACATAAAACTTACATTAAATACATTTGTATGCTTTTCTTCTGTCAACTTGCCCTTGTCAGTTTAATTTTTGAACACAGCCAGGGGATCTAAGAAGGTTAAGGGGAATTTTTTCCTCCTTTAAATTTGTGCTTTTTCTATCAATGTCAAGAATAAAATAAGAAATGCTGAAAATTTAAAGGGCTTTAAATTACGATTTTTTATCAGACTAAAAAATATGAATCAGAACTTATTACATTAAACATTCATCTTTTATTAATTTTGGTGAAAAAGTAGAGTTTAATGAGTTGTAAAATATACATTTGAGCAAGAATACATTGATACATAAGCATATGGATAGGAATCACTCACAAATGAAAGTACATTAGCCTGACAAATATTCCAGCAAATATTTGCTCTGAAGCAGACTGTTCAGCAATGTCATTGATACAGAATGTTAAAAGTAGAGAGAAATTAAAATATAACAATGTATTTATTATGTAAATTCTATTGTAAAGTTAACATTATGCATATATATTTTTTAAATGGGTCAAGTACAACACCTTAATTGATCAATGGGGAAATCAGCTTATGACATTTGGATTCACCCATGACCTCATGTAAAAAAGGGATCGTTTCCTGTGCATTTTTTTAAGGACATTGGTTTGGCATCTATTATGTCCAGGGAAATGGAAAACCCTGAACTGACACTTTAAAGGATAAAGAACCTTGTAGGCACCTCTAAAGTGTGTTTTCGTAAACCATGCAGATTGATGCAGCAGTACCCCAAATGTAACTTTCAGAATGAAATATGGATAATAATTAAGTAAAATGTTACTTTGAGATTTTTATTCCCAAATGGTTCATTGCTTTCATATTCTAAATTCCAGTGCCCTTGTAGGTCCAATTAAGATGCTTAATTGAAAAATTCCAAGTAAGCAGAATGCCCTGGCACCCAGAGAGGATTATGCCTAGTAATGATATTTCTGAATTGGACAGAAAGAATACTCACAAATGTCAGCAGAGGAACATATATTTGATAATGGAACATTTATTCTCCAAGTGTAAAGAAAATCAAGCCTGAGAATCAGGGGTGCTATGGTAACGTACAATTTTCTTTTTTTCAGGTCTAATTTTAAACTATCCGTGCCTTCATTCTTTCCCTCACAATCCCTTAATTCTTAAGTAAAGGAGAAAAATACAACTAGTGGTAGCAAATTTTAATTTATTAACACAATTCCCTAGTTACTATCTGTAACTTTTTTTGAAATGCAGGGTGAGGCAAGCCATTCTGTGACTGCCAGGTACTCCTTCCAAAGTAGAACTAGTAGAATAACCAAGGCTATATTTAACTAAGGGCACTAGAGAGAAAATTGCTTACACACATTTGATTTTAATATGCACATTAGCACCCAATTATGCCTTATGTTGAAACAAAGCATTTTTATGATGCACTTCAATTCTTTTACATAAGGGCTTTTGTTTATTGTTTTACTTGTCTTATGTTGCATGTTTTCTGTACTGTGGATGAATATCACACAAAACATGGCAGAAAGTGAATTACTAGTGTGGCACTTACATTTCTCTGATATATTGTATGGAAATAATTATGTTGTGTCTTTAACATTTCTCTATTATCAATTATATTTATATCTTATTTGTGAGTCATCCCAAAAATAGGAAGAAGAAAAAATAATAATAGAGTATCATTAACCTTGATTTAAAAAGTTTAAAACTCCATCCATGATACTTAATAAGAAAAAGATGAATAGAATATAGAGTCCAAAGCTATTTCAGTAATATTTTTTTAGATATAATTGACTGAGGTCTTTGTCAAACTATATGTTGAGAAACACAACATTCGTGTTTCCTTACAACAAAAGGAAAGCTAAAATTGAATATAGAAGTTCTCTTTGTATTTCTATCTAAAGATGATTTCATTTTAGTATTTTTTTTGTGTGAATTGCAAATAATTGTGAATAATTATTTCCCTGCTCCCACTGCCTTGCTGTCTTTGTTTAAGCTCTCCCCTTCTGTGTTTGAAGGCCATTCTTTTTTTCATCCATTGGCATTCTAACCCAGTACTCAGACAAACCAACTTCTCTAATTTCCATACATTAATTTTCTCTGGGAGTGGCAACAGTAGTGCTGACACTCTTCTCACTGACCCAGCAAATATTGGTAGTCCTTAGTCCCTATCCAGAAATAGTCTCTGCCACATAACCTGCATATAAAATTAGTGCCCTAACTCATGGGACAAAAGACGACACTAAAAGTGTATTTATACTGTTACAGGGCTGCCTGGCGGTCAAATCTTCCTGATTATTGCAGGTTTCCAGATTCATTTGTCTTCTGATTTAACACATTTCAACATCATATATCTGGGTTAAACAAATAACTGCTGAAGTTCAAGTATTCTATATTTGTCAAGAAGTTCAAATAAATTGAAATTAAATTGCTCCTTATTCTATGTACCTCTAGAGGTACAAAAGCTAGAAAAACAATTATGCTTTTGAAGCCAGTTTATACAGGTCTTTTTTGCTTAATTATATGAGGAATTGAAATGTGGTCTTTTCTTTCTAGAGGTGATATTTTGTGTCTCTTTAAAATATACAACCAAGAGAAAATTGCTAAGAATATAGCTTTGTCACAGTTCAAACACTTCCTGCTGGACAAGCCACTTTATTTGATATAGGTCTTTATCTTCTTTATACTCTGAGAGAACTGGAACTAGATGTAGTTTTGCTTCCAACAGGTGTCATGACAGAAATTTTCAAAACTAATGTGTTCTTTGTTGTATATACAACTTTCAAAATTTGTTTCAGTCTCTGTGTCTGCCCGTCTTGTTGAAAGTTGTACCCCTAAAGGAAAAACTTTCCTTCAACCTCTTGACTTCTAAATTATTGGTTAGTTAATGACTGCCGTGAGGTGTGACCAAGACTCCTGAGAACAAACTTGGTGAAATAGAATATAGAAAATTATGAAAAAAAATAGAATGCTAAGAGCATGGTGTATACCAAATAAGAACATTTCTTCCCAAAGGGGTTGCTATAGTTTGTGGTTTAGGTGATTTTGGTCCTGGAACATATGATCGGATTTAAATAGGATGCCTCTATTTTCACTGAGAGTAAACAATGCTTATTAAATATGATCTTTCTTTTGTATGAACTTGTGTCTTTAACTTCCTTATTTCAGAGACAGCAAAATGTAACACATCTTTCCATTTTGGCATAAGTATTTTTTTTTTTTATATAGTCCTTTATATTTACCTCTGTAATTACATTTCTTTCCATAAGACTTTGTTTTGTGGAAGTTTTAGGCTTACAACCCAAATTTGAGAAGGAGGTACAGAGATTTCCCATATACCCCCTGCTCCCACATAGGCATAGAGAGCCTCCCCCATTATCAACATCACTCACCAGAATGGTACATATGTTACCAAGGATGAACCTACACTGACACATCACATCACCCAATGTCCATAGTTTACCTTAGGGTTCACTCTTGGTGTTGTACATTCTGTGGGTTTGGACCAATGTATAATGACATGCATCCATCATTAAAATATCACACATAGTATTTTCACTCTCAAAAATCATTCTGCGCTCTACCTATTAATCTCTCTCCAGCCTCCCTGCAATCACTGATCTTTTGACAATCTCCATATTTTGCCTTTTCTAGAATGTAAAATAGTTGGAATCATACAGTATGGAGCCTTTTCAGATTGGCTTCTTTCATTCAGTAATATGTATTTAAGGTCGTCCATATCTTTTAACATAATGGCATAAGTTTTAGTCCATTGAAATATTTATTTGCTATCTGATAGGAGTGGGAAGATCTTCCAGATGCTACCTTATCAAGAGGGCATCACTAAAGACAATTTTTGCCACTTATCATTATATATTCTCAAAATTAAGACAAAATATAAGCATCTGGGTTAAAACACTACTGCTCACACTGAAAAGTTCCATATCTGGCTGGCAGTGAAATTTGAATTGAATTGTTCCTTATGCAATACCACTGTGCCACAGGGTTATTGTTTTAATGGTCACACCCATGCAAAGTCTATGTGTGAATGTGTGTGTATGTGTGTGTCTGTGTCTGTGTGTTGTGTTTGATGAGGAAATGCAGTGTACAGGATACTTCAATTGATATGATACTGGAAATGGCTTAGTATTTAATTTTTTTTCAGTATTTAATGGCTATTTATATCTAAGTTTTACATTGCAAAATAACTTTATGTTTGAGTGTAAATTAGGTGAATAATAATAAGTAAATGTCCATTTAGAGCAAATTGTCTATAACACTTTCAGTTAGACAAAGCTTTGTTTTAATTTGCTTTAAGCATCTTTTTTTAAAGACTACAAGTTAATATCAGCAAATAATTCCTGGAATTTAAATTGAATTACTATACTGAATTCAACACTTTTGTATCTGGAAAAACAAGACAGCAAAATACTAAATGGTACCCTACATAATGTACAAATCAGTTGCATGGGTATTTACTTTTTTATTTTTAGAAAGTGCTAAGTCTCTTATTCTTTGAAATTTCTTATAAAAAAGAAATGTGTATTATCTTTTATTCAAATGGTTGTAAGTAAAATAAACAGCCTGACCTTAACAACTTTCACTCCTTGTATTAACTTTGTACATACTTGATAATTATAGACGCAGCTATAATTCTCAAGGAAGAATAATTAGAAAAACAGGAGCAACAGGTGATGATTTGGTCAGGGTACCAAAATCCTAGGTTATTAATTTATTTATCTATCCTTTTCCATTTTACAGTTTTCCTCTTGGTATTGGATACTGTGCTCATTCCCTATTGCTCATTTTAATGAATACTTAACAGTATGAAATATTTGTTCATTTCAACAGAATTCCCCCTGGTTTCAAAAAAGAATGCAGAAGCCATTTCAGAGCTTAATTAGGGAGATTTGGAACCTCTATGCTAGTTCAATCAATTTTATCACAAGTAAAAGCATTTTAACTATTCCCTTTGTCTATACAATCATTTGCAACCCAGCAGAAAAATTCCATTCCTTCTACTGTAAGCTTAACCAAGCAGGACAGTCAGTTGGAGTGAGGTCACACTGGAAAACGTTTTTAAAAGGGTTTTCTAAACCTTTTAAAAATTTAAGTTAAGTTTTAATGAGCACTGCAGAAGAGTTAGATCCCCAGGGGGCAAATCAATTTTGAGTGTTACACTGTCTGTTCCTTTTAGCCTCTGAAGTACTACCTTAACTGACTTCTCCATGCTTACGTTGAGCCAGATATTCAGGATGAAAGAATGCAGATATACAGCCTGTGAATTTCTGCCTCACCCAGGGGTCACCAAATCCTTCAGCCATTTCATTTTTTCAAGTGGTGAAAGGGATGAAATGGGTGGAACAAAGTAGTTGGCTATTTCAACACTAAGAGAAGTGTGAGGTATAAGGTGGGCTGTGGAGTGTTTGGGAACCTTCGTTAGGATACGCTTAGTGACTTTACCCCCTTGGGTCTAGATCAGCTTCTGGTATACAGAAAGTTTAAAATTCAACCTGGGACCCACTGTGGTTTAACATGACTGACTACTGAAGGATGAAGGAAAGCTGCCTAATGAAGTTCAGACCCATGTTTACTTTTACTTTTTCCCTCATATGTGTGTTGTTTTAGGGATTTTTAGATTCATAATGTTAGAAATATAGGAGTTTCCCCTCCACAGTTGCACAATTGCTTCTTTTTCGTATATTACCTCAGATAAACTGACACCATGCATCTTCCAAAAAGGACATTATGCTCCAGAGTGTACTTCTCTGGGGCTATTTACTACATTCTGCTGTCTCCCTGCAGTAAGGAAATTATATATTAAAGATTAACTGAGCATATCATTTCCTCTCTCTAGGCTGCCGTGAAGTAAGTCTACAGACTGCTGCTCAGTATTTTTGCAGCTTACCCCTATGAAAGAAAAATTTTGAGACTAGATGAACACATGTTCTTCATTCTATCCGTGAATCAATATGTAGCCTCCTACAAATGCTAAGTAATGCACTGTATTGAGCCCTTGTTCTAGAAGATATGTTATTACTCTGTTTACCTATTATCTTTTAAAATTTTGGCTTAAAGGTCATCTTCTCAGTGAGGCCTACCTGACCATCCTATTTAAATTCACAACAGGTACCACACCCCGTCTTTATTCTCCAACCTTGCTCTATTTCTTTTCTCATGGCATTTCTTACCACCTAACACAGTATATCCTTTTTCTTATTAATACAAATATAGTTGTAGGTACATAACTAAAATATAAATCAATATAAAGTGAACTCATGTAATACTGTATTCATTTTTTTCATAGCTGCATTTCACACTATGTCATATTTACACCAAATCTATGAGTAGCCTAATTCCCATTTCATTGAAGAGGAAATAGATTAAATAACTTGTTTCAGGTCATGTGGTTTGTAAGAGGTCAGGATGGCATTTAGGCCCTTTTATAGCTGACTTCATTGTTCATATTCTTTATATTTTCCACGTGACTTTGACATGTCTGAGAGAAGACCTTGAATGATATATGTACAGTAGTCCCCCTGTCTCTGAGGTTTCACTTTTGCCATTTCAGTTACCTGCAGTCAACTGTAGTCTGAAAATATTAAATGGAAAATTGCAGAAATAAACAATTCATAAATTTAAAATTATGTGCTATTCCAAGTAGCGTAATGAAATCTTGTGCTGTCCCATTACTTCCTGCCCAGGATCCCCAACCATCAACGTCTTCTGCTGCTGATATCTAACCATTGACCTCATTATGGCTATATGATTCAGGACCACCTGAAATAGATGTAAGAAGGAGACTAGTAGCCTAATGCTACATCACAATACCTACATCATTTACCTAACTTCATCTCATCACGTAGGCATTTTGTCATATCATCACAAGAAGAAGGGTGAATATAGCATAATAAGATTTTTTTTTTAATTTTTATTTTATTTTATTTATTTATGGCTGTGTTGGGTCCTCGTTTCTGTGTGAGGGCCTTCTCTAGTTGCCGCAAGTGGGGGCCACTCTTCATCGCGGTGCGCGGGCCTCTCACTATCGCGGCCTCTCGCTATCGCGGCCTCTCTTGTTGCGGAGCACAGGCTCCAGACGCGCAGGCTCAGCAATTGTGGCTCACGGGCCCATTCGCTCCGCGGCATGTGGGATCTTCCCAGACCAGGGCTCGAACCCGTGTCCCCTGCATTGGCAGGCAGACTCTCAACCACTGCGCCACCAGGGAAGCCCAATAAGATATTTTGAGAAAGAAAGATAAACCACATTTGTATAACTTTTATTACAGTATATTGTTATAACTGTTCTATTTTATTATTAGTTCTTGTTAATCTCTTATTATGCCTAATTTATAAATTAAATTTTATCATAGATACTTATGATATGCCTAGATATAGGAAAAACAACATGCTATATATAGGGTTTGGTATTGTCAGAGGCTTCAGGCATCCACTGGGTGTCTTGGATCATATTCCCTGAATATAAGTGGGGACTACTGTAATCATATTAGTGTGATTACATCTTCAGTTCTGAATGGATTCCTATTGATTAGAAACTTGCTTTTTTCTATCTGAATTTGCTTTGGATATTTTAGTTCCACTACAGTAGAGTAAATAATCCTCCCCAACTTTGGATAGCTCAGTTCTTCTCAAAAATGGAGTCTAATCACCAGCCAAAATTCAAAGCTGAATTTAAATCTGTTGGCTCCTTAGCATTTATTTGACTTTGACTTTTATGTAATCTTTAGAATTCTGGTGCTAAGTGACACTAAGGATGACTGGCATCTTATTCTTACACTTAGGTATTTTGTAAACAGTTTGTAGCTGCTTCATAACAAATTGCGTGGAAGTATAAGGAACATAAACAACAAAAATCATAACCAGTATAATGTAGTTTTCCCTGGGTGAATTATTTTAAATGTCTTTAGTGTGAGAGTGTAATTTCTTTTAGACTTTTTGATTGGATTCATCCTCCAGTTTGGAAGCACAATAAAGAACACACGCTATTTAAAATCTCATCAACAAGGGGAAAAAGATTAAAAAGTTGGGGTTATTAACATGAATTTTTTTTTCAATGTATTATTACATCTGTCAGGACAGGTTAGATTATGCTGAGTTAACAACCTGAAAAATGTAAGTGGTTTACAACAAAACTTATTTCTACCTTGTGCAATACATCCATCACTCATCAGTTACTGTTCTGTTCTAACCTATTTACTCTAGGATACAGGCTGGTGGATCAGTCTCTATGTAGAACACTACCACTGATTGTTCCAGAGAGAGGAAAGAGAGTAGACAACTCACATGCTGGTTCTTAAAACTTTTGTTTAGAAATGACACTTCATGGACCTAAATAAATCACTGTGTCCATGCCTGAGTTCAACAAGGCAAGGAAGGAAACAGGAGACACACGTCACAACCCGATGGTAGTGGGGGCGGAGTGCCTAATAATTTTGAAGGGAGGTGAAGGAATAATTTTAAACATTAATAAGATATACTTAAATTATCTTTTAAAATTTGACTTACAGAATTTTAAAAAATTGTTTCTATCTCAAAGGAATATGAGAATATTTTCCCTTGGTTTTTGCTGTATCTTAAACATAGCTAAGAAGTCTGTGTTGTGCTACATACACACTTACATAACTTTCCAGGATTACCAGTGCTTTCCATTGATGGTCAAATCAGTCAAAAACAATATTCCCTGCTACTGGGTTGGCCAAAAAGTGCCTTCAGTTTTTAAGTAAAAATAAAAGACACATTTTTCATTTTCACCAAGAACTTTATTGAACAACATATCCACCCTTTTGTTCCACTACCTTCTGCCATTTTCCAGGCAACTTCATAATTCCATCTACCCAAAACTTTTTATCTTTTTGAGCAAAGAACTGCTCCAGGTGCCTTTTACAATCTTCCAGGGAATTGAAATTTTTTCCATTAAGAGAATTTTGTAAAGACTGAAATAAATGGAAATCCAGAGGTGCAATGTCTGGTGAATACGGCGGATGAATCAGAACTTCCCAGAC
The DNA here is from genome assembly GCF_965194825.1 of Balaenoptera physalus. Taxonomy (NCBI): domain Eukaryota; kingdom Metazoa; phylum Chordata; class Mammalia; order Artiodactyla; family Balaenopteridae; genus Balaenoptera; species Balaenoptera physalus. Next base: position 93,290,489 of record NC_138890.1, on the reverse strand, counting down.
AAGCTGTAACAGTTTTTGCCTGATCATCAAAGAAACATGCGGTCTTACGGTATCCTGATGGAAGATTATGTGTTTTCTGTTGACTAATTCGGGATGCTTTTCGTCAAGTGCTGCTTTCAGTTGGTCTAACTGGGAGCAGTACTTTTTGGAATTAATCGTTTGGTTTTCCGGAAGGAGCTCATAATAGAGGACTCCCTTCCAATCTCACCATATACACAACATTACCTTCTTTGGATGAAGACTGGCCTTTGGTGTGATTGGTGGTGGTTCATTTTGCTTGCCCCACGATCTCTTCCGTTCCATATTATTGTACAGTATCCACTTTTCATCGCCTGTCACAATTTGTTTTAAAAACGGAACATTTTCATTACGTTTCAGTAGAAAATCGCATGGGAAAATATGGTCAAGAAGGTTTTTTTTGCTTAACTTATGTGGAACCCAAACATCAAAGCGATGAACATAACCAAGCTGGTGCAAATGATTTTCAACGCTTGATTTAGATATTTTGTGTCTGTCAGCTATCTCCCACGTCGTATAATGTTGATTGTTCTCAGTGAATGTCTTGACTTGATCGCTGTCAGCTTCAACTGGTCTACTTGACCGTGGAGCATCGTTCAGCGAGAAATCTCCAGCACGAAGCTTCGCAAACCACTTTTGACACGTTTGATCAGTCACAGCACTTTCTCCATACACTGCACAAATCTTTTTTTGCATTTCGGTTCCATTTTTACCTTTCTTGAAATAATAAAGCATAATATGCCTAAAATGTTGCTTTTTTTCTTCCATCTTCAATATTAAAATGGCTACACAAAAATTCACCAATTTTGATGTCTTTTTTTAAACGCATGCTGATATGACAGCTGTCACATACAATCTAACAAAATTGTTTTTAATGAAGTTGAAGACAACTAAGTGCTACTAGAGCCATCTTATGGAAAAAAACGAACGAACCTTTTGGCCAACCCAATACATTTTTGGGGAGTAACTGTATTTACAATGAGAAATAATCTGTGTTCTGAAAATTCACTTATTTGAATAGCCCCACTCTAGGCCTGCTTTCCCAGTCTTCAGTTTCACCTCATGTGTTTACGCACACATGTTTGTTGGCATACTCTGTCAAAACGGAGTAATCTGTGTCAACCATGCTATCCAAACTATAGTGCATTTTAAATAATGAGAACACAGCTGGCACAGTGGCTTGATTCCATATACTCTGAACATATGGTTTAAGGAAGGCCAGAGGAGCTCTGATCAGGAAACTTGATTCCAATTAGAAGAGATGTATTAGAGTCCATAGTCCTGTGAAGAAAAATATTGTTTTATAAATATAGGCTTCATTAAGCACCTGTCTGCACAATTTACTGAGGTTATTCAAGTTTAAAGTAAGAATAGCAATGAGGGATTATGCTTCAGTTTGAATATCAAAATTTATTTTGACTAAGGTCAGGATTATAAAGTGAAGTGAAATATAGACCTCTTTCATGCACCTCTTACTACTGACAATCTGAAGATTGACTTCAGTGTCCCTGTGGGTTTCTGAATCACTGAGAGGCTAATATTTTTCCTCTTTGTTCAAAGAGACTTTTGGGTAGCATTTGTCCTCTTGCTGGAGATATTCAAACAGTAAAGGTTACATTCCTATTACAAATTATTGTGTACCCCAAGAATGGGCAAGGGGTAGGAGGGATAGGAACGTGCACAGTACCCTGTGGGCTTAAAGCCTTTCTTATCCCCAGCACAGAATCAGATGCCTCCTTGCATTACATCTTTTATTCCAGGCATTATTGGCTGCCTTACGCTTTGGGTACATTTTAGGCAAACTTTTCCCTCAATGTTAGAGCCGAGTATTATAGCTCTGTTAGCTGCTTCCAAAGGCTTTCCCTTATTAGTCTTGAACTCCCAGCATCCTTAGCAGAAAGCTATTCCAAGGGGCTACTGGCCAATAACTGTGTGACCCCTTTTGAGAAGTAGCAAACGATAATCTTGGGGGGTTGATTCTTCCCCTCCCTCATCAATTGATTACTTTAGTTTTACCATCCAGAGTTCCTCATGCGCACTACGTTGCTGAACATGATTCCTTCAGGTAACATCTCTTTAGGAAGCATTTTTTGATCTCTTCCCCTTGCCTAGTGAAGTTAGATTTTGAAACACAGAATGAGATCCTTGTATTTCTTCCATAGCCCGTTAGTTTAAGGTGATTTCTAATATTGGCTGCATTAGTGTAAATTGAATATGGGAGACAATTGCTCCCTCTGTTCAGTGGCTCCCCTTAGAGATATGAGATCTAGAAATATGTGGTCTTATGCACAGAACTTTGTGGGTGCTCAAGGAACAGCTCTGAGTTTCCTACAGCTTGTGAGAAGCCAACCATATGTTCTAGGGATTTTCCAGATATTCTCTATTTATCCCTCCAGATCCATCATTCTCACCTAGTTCTGTGGCCTGAGAGGTTATCATTTTCAACTGCATGAATGGGTACCCTTGACCTCTGGCTTCTGATTTGGCCAAGTAAGTCATTGGTAGGAGATTTGAGGGTGAAAGGAGAGTGAGGCAGGGGCATTTATTCCCACAGCTCCCCCTCTACTGCCTTCCTTTATAGCAGCTTCTCTTTCAGTCCTAAAGAGTGTAATGACTTTCCACATTGCCAGCCCTGGCATTGTGCATCATCTCTTCCTGGTTTACCTTAACACTATCCAGAGTCTATAAATAGTCCCTTAGGTAGGTGCTCCTCCCTTACCCCTTTTGTTATAATATCTTTCCTTCTGTGACTTTGGCAGATACAAGGGCGTTTTGTAATCATATGATTACAGTTGTGAATAACTGTATTCCCAACCGATATATTGAACTGTATTCATAACCGATTCAACCCATATGCGCTTTTACCATGTATGATGCATTCCTAAGATGTTTTCTACACTTTGTGGATGCAACTGATGCTGTTTAATTGTGTCTCATCAACTTTTATTCTACAATTGTGTTCTTAGTTTCCCGAAGTAAAACATCTCCCTTACCTTACTATGTAGTCTTCCAATTTTGATAATGTATATCTCTAGATTTGGAATCCAACAGTGTATGGACACTAATCTTCTATAATGTTGAGCAGATGTAACTCTTTGTTTCCAAGAGAGCTGGGGAAAAACGACTAGAATGTGAAAGGTTCAGCTAGTTCTCTGATTGATTTTGTAACTGAGCAAAAATTTTAATGTCTCTAGATTTTAATTTCCACTTATGTGAAGTAAGGAAGCTGGGCTAAATGAGTGTTTCTTTCCATGAATGCAGTTTTATTCCTTTATTAAGCCTCATCTATATGCCAGGAACTCAGAAGACTGGTTTTGGTGTGTTAAAAATCTAGAGCAACTTGATGGAGAATGGTGCTAGGAAGTGTCATTTTTACTCCTAAATTACTTTCCCTGATTCCAGCATTTCCTAATTTGGGATCCATCATCTTTTGGAAAGTCCATGGATGGTCTTTAGGCAGGGTGTATAGTCCCTTGATTGTATGTTAGAAGACTGGGTCCATGTATGTTTCTCTGGGGTGAGTGTCCATATCTAACACTGAATCCATAATGGAAAAATGACCTCCTTTCCAAAAAAAAAATTAAGGACCGCTGTTCTTTTCCTTTTCCTCACTCCTACTCCTTGAAGACATGTTAAAGACATGTGTTAAAGTTCCAGGCTGCCAAAGATATAGTTAATATATGACCTACTGCCTCCATAAATGCATTTATCATGTACCATGAGCCATCTTCTTTTCACAGGGTTTCACATTTCTTTAAAATATTCTGATGGATTTTCAGATCAACCTTTGACTTGTAGAAATGAGAAAGAGGCTTTTTTGTCTATGTGACTTTCTTTTTAACTATAAACAGCTGGCGTATTTAAAGACTTTTAGGATAAAGAGCAGAAGCAGATTTCTCTCACAGAGAAAATCAGATTAGGAGTCTTTATTTTAAAATTAAGTATCTAAGTTCTGTTTTTCAGGTGTTTTTCCTTCCCTGAAGCACTAACTTGCCTAATGGAATTCTCATTGAAGTTTCTGTCTCTATCACACTGCTCTATCAAGCCTTTAGTTTTCTTTCATTGATTTTTTTCTCCTGTTTCTCCTTATAAAAGGTGTCAGGTCACATCTATAGGATAGTAAGTGGGGTAACACATCAGTATTTTCATACAGGATCAAATTCGAGAGGAGGCAGAAAATACCTTTGCCTATGGGTGATGTTTCTATTTCCAAAATATCTCCCTCTCTCCTATATATTTCAATCCGGTTTCCATCATCAGTATTTACCCAAAACACTTCAGTTAATTTAACCAATTATTGTGTATCTGTCTCTCTACCTGCCTATCTGTCTGTCTACTTATCTATCTATCTATCTAATATATTTTTCTATCATCTATCTGTCTATCTCTATTTATCAACACTTATAAAGAATTTTGAGACAGTGTTCTAAGTACTTTACGAGAATTAACTCATACTTTTTAAGAGTTACCTTATTTTATTCTCAAAACCTGTGATTCTCAAACTTTGTGTCTCAAAATCACTTTTTACTCGTAAAATTACTAAAGATCTCAAAGAGTATTGTTTATGTAGGCTTAATATGTAGACATTTTTCATATTCTAAAATAAAATTGAGACAACTTGAAATATTTATTTAGTAATTAGTTTAACAACAATAATAAAGCCATTGTAAGGTAAAATAACTAATTTTTTATGAAAATAAAAATATTTTCCAACACAAAAACAATGTAGTGAAAAAAGTGGCATTCTTTTATATTTTTCAAATCTTTTTAATAACTGATTTAATAAAAGGCAGCTAGACTCTCATATCTTCTTTTGCATTCAATCTGTTGTGATATGATGTTTTATAGGAATCGTATGAAGAAATTCCAGCCTCATTGAGATATCTAGTTGGAAAAGGGAGGACTGTTTTAATAACCTAAAGGTTATTTCAGTTTTGGATTCAAAATCATGTCAATAAATTTTTCATAGTCTGCTACATTTGAACACTGGAGTATTTTGAAACATCGAATGGTTATTTTTACCTATGTAGAATTTTGGAACATTATGCATTAAGCATTTGGAAAATGTTGGTTCACTGAGATACATAGGTCTCGGCAATATTTACACATTTCATTATATAATATGAAAGATAAAAATGTATTGAAATTAATATTTTTACTGGTTCATCAATAACATTCTTATAGGAAATTGACTTTTTTTCTTTTACCTGCAAGTGAACTATGGAGAAGAATACAATGGTAATAATACATTTTAGTGCTACCTCTTTGGCTTTTGCAAGTCAACTCAGTCAAAAAGGCAAATAATGTCTTAACGTTATTATGAAAGCAGTTTTGATCTCACAAATCTCCTCAAAGTGTCTCTGGAAACCCCTCGTGTCCACAGAGCACACTTTGATAAGCACTGTTCAAAACAGCCTGTATTACAAATGAGAAAACTGAGGCAAAGAGTTTAGGTGGCTTCCTCTAGTATACCTAGCTAGTAAATGAAGGAGGTGGGATTCTAACTGGGGTAATCTGCTACCAAATCCATGCCCTTCAACTCCATTTTGATAAATCAAATAACATTTTTTCGGTTCTCACCTTGTTTTATCGGTGTGATTTGTCATCACTGTTACTTCCTCTCTCAACTGCTTTCTTCCCTCTGCTTCCAGAGCATCATCCTCTCCTAGTTTTCCTGTACCACTTGGGCAGCTCTTTTTCAGCCTTCTTTGCAGTTTCATTCTCCTGTAACCATCCATCCTCAAGCTGAAGTACCTTAAGGTTTCGTCTTTCCTCTCCTATCTTCCTCAGTTTAAACTCCCTCTAGGCAATATCCATGTGCATGCCTTCATTACCATTGATATGCAAATGACTCAGAGATTTATATCTCCAACTCTGATTTCTCATCTGTGAAACACTTTTATTTTTAACTCATTTTACATGATTTCTTCCTTCAAACGTATTCTGAACTCTATAGGACCATAAGTAGAACTAGGTACCCTCTTCCCACCCATGACTTCAGCCTAAAGCTGCTTCTTTTCTATATCCTATTTAATGAATGTTATTACCAGCTATCCATATCTTATGTGGTGACTGCAGTAGTCCCCCTCTTACCCATTCTGCACATTGGGGCAAGGTATCTTGCAAGTTCAGATCTGTTTCCTTTCTGCTAAAAAATTTCAGGGCCTCTTCATTGCCTTTATGATAAAGCCTAATACTTTAGGATCCCCTATGAATAGGATGACTATAAGTCTCCAGTCACTCGGTAACTGGTAACCCAACTATGCCTAATGTTATTAGTAGAAACCCATTTCCCTTTGAAAAGTGCCTTGGTTTGCATGACGAATCTACATGGCCACCCTGCCTGTGGATGTCCTGCATGATTGGATCTCTGGTCTCATCATGTACAAAGCTCTTTCTTACTCTGGACGTCAACATAAATGGCTTTCTTCAAGTCCATGAACTACAAGCATTTTAATCCACTTACCTCCTATTATTTCTTCAGATTTCATCTCAGTCTTCACATTTTAGGGTAAGCTTTCAGATTCTACCTGATTCAGTCCCATAGCACCATAAACATTCTCTTTTGTAGCTCTTGCTTCACTTGTAGTGAATAGTTTTGTGATAAATTTCCATATCCCATTTTAGACTGTAAACTCTGTGGCGGCAACCAGCATGGCCTTTTAGCTCACTGTTGTGTCCTCAGTATTTTTCAGTATTTGGACAAAGTGAGCATCCAATATAATTTTTTGAAGAAACAAACAATACCTGAGATACTAATTCATATTTTTAACTAACATCTGTGAAAAAAATTAATATTTAACTATTTTTGAACACTCTTTAAAATGCAAATATGAATAGCTTTAAACATTGTTAAGATCTCCTTTTTCTGAGTTAGTTTATCAGAGAACTTTTCCTTTTTTTTATAGGAAGAGCTGAGGAAATGAAACTTGAGTGGGAGCAAGGAAAAGATCACTCAAGAATAGGGGAGTGGCAGGAGTTAAGAGTGTGCATACGAATGTGTGTGTGTTTATGTGTGTGTGTAGTTTGTCGGTGGGAGGAGAGCTGTTGGGAGCTGTTAGGAGGAGATTATTTTTCTCTCTTTAACTGCTGCTTTGCAACCCTGTGAGACAAAGCCTCAAGTGCGATGCAGATACCCGTGCAATTTTACAGTTTAACCACTGGAGTAAAATATTCTGATATAGGCAAGCCAATGGACCTTTCTTTGTTTTTTTAAATTTTTCCATGGTGAGATGGTTCATTCTTGGCTCACTGGTCCCTCCAGCACCACGGCATTCGTTGCAGTTCACTGAAGGAGAGGCAGGGGAAAATGGTGCAGTTGCGTGCCAAGAGGGTAATCAGAGAGGTCACTGTAACTTTGTTTAATGAGCACATGGAGGACACAGCCTCTGCCCCCAAGTTATCAGAATTTTCCAGAAGCTGAACATTGATATAATACCCTGAGTCACAGGTAATCTGATAATGACCTTTGTTATAAATGCTTTGAAGAAAGCTTCTTTAAAGGGGTTACTCTGGGATCATGCTCAATTTGATAAATGTTCTCACGTATTTTAGCCCATTGTTTGCTACTGGATCGAAAAATGTAAACTCTGATTCTAATGGCAGGGGCTTTATTTTTAGCTAAAATTATGAAAACACCAAATGACCTTTGATCTACTAGAGAGTAGGAGATACTTCACATTGCTTTGCTGACCTGCAGAGTGGCACATGACTCTTACAATTACATGAGTCAGAGCTCCTCCTAAGCCTCTCTGCTTCCACCTTGAAGGCAAATGATGTAATAACTACATGTCAAAACATCTGAGAATATATTGAAGGTCTACGCTACTTAGTTCACTTAGCCCCAAGGTGTGGTATGTAATCTAGCCCCTTGAAAGGTACCAAACACATTTGAAATACTTTTTTGTGTTGTGCATTTTCTCTGACTTAATGGTAGTTTTTGTTTAGCAGTTTGTAGAAATCTTCCCAATGACTAGTATTCAGTCATCAAGACAATTACTAAGAGTGTAAGACTTTTTTATAAAAGAAATAAAAAACCTGTTCTATGAGTCATCAAAATTTTCTTTCCTCATAATTTTCTATAACTTTCCATTTTGTGATTATTCCCCTGTAACTTTACAGTTATAATGCAGTCATTGGTACCAATATATAGAGAAAGAAAACTTTTACCTCTGTAGTCTCCCTGTTATTAAATGTGTAGCAATGATGATTTTTTCTTTAAATCTAGAAAACTAGTCAAAGAAATCAATTTTAATTAATGCAGATCTCACCATAAATTCATTATGAACTTACTGTGTGATGTAAGTAAAATGTTAAATTTTGCCTTACTTTATATTTTTGTTTTATAAACAAAGTTTTCAAGAATAAATCTATCTCCTAGAATTAAGGACTAGAAATAAATAAGATAATATATATGTAAAAACTCAAAAACTTGATAGTTTTGAAACTTTTTGCTCAAATTTGATAAATGTTATATTTTTCACTTAGAATATAAATTAAATGCCACCTATGAACATTTTTGAAGGAGATGATTCATTTTGACGTTTGAATTGTATTATTATACATTGGTCCATAAATTTTAGAATAACTGTTCTATTAATATTTCTCTGACTGATAAATGTTTATTAAACACTAGTAATGTTGAGAGTCATAATTAAAAACTATACATCTTTACCAGCCAAGTTAATTAAATACACATTTTGACCTTATTATAGAATGTGACACACTGAATTATCACTATTTCTTTAAGTGTCTCCTCTTATCAAGTATAAAAACAACTATTGGAATAACATTGTGATTTATTTAAATTTATGTCTACCAAACAAGCATAATTTCTGGTCCATGGCCAGAACTCAGTAGTGGCTTGTTGCATGGGTAAAATATCTATAAAATGTACATAATCATAAGGGGGTAAACTTACAAAAGAGGGAATTGACCACTCAAGACCCAAATTCAGACAGGTAACCCCAAAACAAATACATCAGCAAACAGGGTTGCTGACATGCTGTGGAATTAGTAGAATTGATATGTCGCTTCTTGCTTTCTGGTATGTGTGTACGTGGGTTTGTGGGAGAAGAGGGTACTCTCAGCCTGACAGGGCAGGAACAGTGGAGGGTGAACATACCATAAAGGTTTAAGAAATTCAAGATGGACTTAATGGAGAAACATCATCCTAAAGGTTTGTTAATTCATTCAAGAAATATTTATTGAGTGCTTCCTATGTGCACTATTTTAAATTGCAAAAATGTAGCAGTGGACAAAACAGAGCCCTACTCAGAGTCCACGTTTTAGTTTATAAAAAAATATTTGGAGGATAAAGAGGGTTCATTTGTTAGAGAGACAATAGAAAGATGATCTTCCCATTGTAAGTACAATATTTTAAATCATCTCTGAAAAAGAGATCCCCAGAGAAGAGATTCAAGGATTTCCACCCAATTCTTTCAATACTTAGTAGATCTACCTGGAAAGCAATTATTCCCTTTGGTTTACTTAACCCTCACACGCTGCATTTTAAGCTAGTTTCCTCAGAGTCTGTGTCCATAATGGGAATGAAGGTAAAGAAAGAATAAACACTAGGATGAAATAAAGGTCAGGAGAGGAGTTTTTTAACAGGAGAGAAGAAAAGGAGAAAAAGGAATAAGAAACTGTATTTAGATTTATTTCTAGAGCAAGGCGAAATGAGAAAAGATGTTTGTGAAAAAATCATCCCTACTTGGCTAAGATCCCATGTGATTATATTTAGACCTAGATATTTTTGATAATTTTCACGGTCTCTCATATCTCTTTATTTTACTCAATGTGGTAAACAGACATTATTTAATACATTTTTATTATTTACTTCTCTTTAAACTTCAACATATTATAATTTTCTTTACCATTTAAGGGTAGATTTCCTTGACTATCTTTTGTAATTTTTACCTATTTTTCTTCTGATATATAATTCCCCAAATATACCATGGTCATCTATTTTGCAGGAAATTGTATTTCTTTCTATCTATTATTTTGTGCTTATTAGAAATAATCTTTCTTTTTTTTTAAACATCTTTACTGGAGTATAATTGCTTTACAATGTTGTATTAGTTTCTGCTGTATAACAAAGTGAATCAGCTATATGTATACATATATCCCCATATCCCCTCCCTCTTGCGTCTCCCTCCCACCCTCCCTATCCCACCCCTCTAGGTGGTCACAAAGCACCCAGCTGATCTCCCTGTGCTATGCGGCTGCTTCCCACTAGCTATCTATTTTACATTTGGTAGTGTATATATGTCAATGCTACTCTCTCACTTTGTCCCAGCTTACCCTTCCCCCTCCCCATGTCCTCAAGTACATTCTCTATGTCTGTGTCTTTATTCCTGTCCTGCCCTTAGGTTCATCAGAACCATTTTTATTTTTAATTCCATATATATGTGTTAGCATACGGTATTTGTTTTTCTCTTTCTGACTTACTTCACTCTGTATGACAGACTCTAGGTCCATCCACCTCACTACAAATAACTCAAAGAAATAATCTTTCTTTTTTAGACATTAGAAGTTGCACATTTGTGTATTAGAGGAGTCCTGGGATTTCACTGGAGGGGTTCTTGAAGTTATCTCTTTATGAAACTCTATCTTGACATATAATTGAAGAAAAGACACTTGCCCATATCAAAACTTGGGCACTAATGGAGAATGTAAGAGGGGTTCATCTTCCCCAGGTGATGCCACCAGTATACAATATATCTCTCAGTAATGTAGCTATGGTGATCTCTCTAGTTTCCATATCATTCAACATCATTCAAAAGATATCATTTTCCTGTGCTACTTATAATTTTATTTATTTGATTTTCTAATTTTTTTCTTTTGTTTTAAATGCATTTTAATAAGCTACAACATTCTAAGACAGAGTATCATTCTAAGGCAATGTAAACATATGTAAAATAATCACTATGACCTTTTTTATTTCTCCTTGTTCTTCCAATTCACCTACTGGTTTCCATGTACTCTGGGTTCAATTAAAATTTCTTGCTACTGCCTACAAACCCAGTCTTCTGTCTGCATAGTCTGGTTTTATGGGACAAAAACATTTTTTGTAGGTAAAATTATCAATTCACTGAAAATGGTGTAATTTAATAGTCTCCAGACTGTGCAAATTTAGGGACTTAGGTATTCTTAAACTCAAGTGAAGTTTATTAAACCTAAGGATTTAGTAGTTAATACAAGTTACACATTTGCACAGTCATTCCTAATGTTTATAAAGGTGTATACTTTGCATAACATTTGCATTGCTATACTTGTCAATCAGCTTTAGCTGTTCTTAGTTTGATGAGGCTAGACAGGTGGTTGGGGTATATATCGAGACGTGAGGCTATAGGGAAAGCAGTTAAATGTATTCCATCACATAAATGTGTAGAAAGATAAAGAGGAATGCAGAGAGAGGGAGGCAAGTGTGGGTTCCTTCGTGACCATAAATTTATTGGACATCATTCTTTCACTTTAAAACTATTCAGGACCATTAGTCTGATTCTTCATTTTCTCCATAGGCTTGCACATTTTAACTAGAGTATTTTCACTAACTGTGGTCCTACTTCACCCTTTTAAAAAGTTACTTTCTTATGTGATTGCTGTCTTCCTTTTCTAATGATAGCACACAAGAAAATAGTTTAAACTGTAACCTCTAAAGCCACTTAATCAAATCTTACCTATAAAGTGGAGTGTGTATCCTCACCACAGTACATTCACATTGGCATTGGAAAAGTAAAATCTTAATTTTTAGAGTTATGGAGTTGAAAGGCTACCACCACAAAATGTGCATGATGACATTTACACAGCCTCAATGACGTGACACTTTAGAATGAGAGCTCCAAGTCTCCTGACTGTGGCCCACCTGCAAGTCATTATAGACCATAATATGTTTCTCAGGTCCTGACCATATTATTTATAGAGCTTGACCAGCCTGTCAGAGAATAATAACAGCATTTCATCCTTCTGCTGTGCCCTACATCTCAATGTTCCTCACTAACATGAATAAATTCTTATATCACTTCTGTGTGGTATTAGATAAATATTATGACATCAAGTTTTACAGATGGGGAAGTAGAAAATGAAGCACAGATGTTAAATAATTTTCTCCAATCCCAAGTCAATATGTAGCACTTTTCTACAGACCATATAAATAATACCAAGGATCAAAACTGATGTGTAGGGAAGTAGAAATGGGTGGAGGGAATCGGGGCTCATTTAAGCCAATTAAATATGGAAAAGTCACTGTGGGAGTAGTTAAGCTAAGAAGGTGATTGAAAAAAAAAAGAGGGATTAAGTCACTATGATTTACTTATAGCTCCTCTCCTAGTAACTTCCCAAAAAGACTTGCAATTGGAGAATTAGGATGTCTCTTCTCCCCTAAGGTATTTTTGCAAGAAAAAGAATGAGAGCAGACACTAGGAAGAAAATTGCATTAGATTCCTAATGAGGGATTATTGTTCAGTTGGTCTGGTTATACTCTGGTAATGAAATTGTAGATGGACTAAGGAAAGAGTTGGCTGAGAATTCATATTTATGATATCTTTAACATCAGAACTCTCATCTTTATTTTTTTTTCTCCTCTTCATCTTTATCCACATCTGCTTATGGTTGCTCTCTCCCTGCACAAAATATATATTATATATATAATATATATTATGTATATAATGTGCTTATACCTATATACAATATATATTAAATATATATGGGATGTATTCTCTCTCTCTAATATATATATATATATATATATGTATATATATATATATATATATATATATTAGAGAGAGAGAGAGAGAGAGAGAGACACCATTATTACTATCTTAATGTTTTGATTTTCTCAGGATCTCATTAAATCGAGGTTTACTCCACATGCAGATTCCACATGATTAAATAATCATTTGGATAATTATGTCTTTAATATCTGTCTCCCACAATAGACTCCATGAGAACAGCAACCATCTGTCAAGTTTCCACCTCTACTTCTATCTCTGGTACATACCACAGGGTCTGGCATATAGTAGGTGCCTAGTAAAAATTTCATGAAAGAGTGATGGGATGAATGAAGAAGGAAGCAATGAAATGCTGCATTTGAGTGGCTCTTAATCAGAGCCTAGGGAAACCCTCAAGACTGGAGCAATGACTGGTTCAGAGAGAAAACTGTGTTCCCCTGCAATTTCAAAAGCTTACTAAGTCTCTCAGAAGGATAGAGTGTAATGTGCCAGTGGACTGTGTAAGACACTTGTGGAAAGTAACTTTAGAATAAGAGAGTAAAAAGGCTTAGCTTTTTTACCTGTGGAGAACCTAGGCTTCAAGTGAGTAGTATAAACAATTTGAGAGAACCACTTGAGAGCACGCTCTAAAATTAAGTTAAAGGAGTTTGTCGTCATCCTGAGAACAAATTAAATAGGAGATTTCAGTTACTCATTTTTCTAGTAAACAAAGGATTAAGTGGGTATAGTTACTGCACACCAAAGAATAAAGATGCACTGAATTATGCAGACCACATTTGGTTCTATTAAAATGCTACAAATAGTTTCTTTTCTTTTTTTTTTTTTTTTTAAATTGTTTGTTTTTATTTATTTATTTATGGCTGTGTTGGGTCTTCGTTTCTGTGCGAGGGCTTTCTCTAGTTGCGGCAAGTGGGGACCACTCTTCATCGCAGTGCGCGGGCCTCTCACTATCACGGCCTCTCTTGTGGCGGAGCACAGGCTCCAGACGCGCAGGCTCAGTAATTGTGGCTCACGGGCCTAGTTGCTCTGCGGCATGTGGGATCTTCCCAGACCAGGGCTTGAACCCGTGTCCCCTGCATTGGCAGACAGACTCTCAACCACTGCGCCACCAGGGAAGCCCAATAGTTTCTTGATTACTCTAAAATATTAAGGATATTTTCTTGGTTACTTTGTTTTAGGCAGTGGAGATTCACTGGCAGTCAGGATCCCTAACCTCACGGAGGCTACATTCAATCACATAGAACCAGACATTACAAACATAAATATATAATATCAATACAGTCATTTTATATCATAATAAGCATTACAAAGAAAATAACATAGTGTATTAGGGATTAGGGAGTAACTAGGGTAAAGGTGGAGGTGGATGGCTTTTTTCAGTCTGGTTGCCTGAGATGGTTTCTCAAAGGACACAGAATTTGAATTGAATCTAAAGGGATAAAAAAAGGAATTACACATGTTAAGAATTGGAGGAAGAACACCCTAGGGTGGAGGGTGGGGTGGTGGGTGAGGGTCAGCCCCAATGCAAAGGCCCTGAAATGGGAAAGAGGCTGGCGTAGTACATTTGAGGAAGAGAAAGGGGGTCAATGTCATTGTGAGTATGGCTGTAGAGAATGAACTGCTGTAAAAGGAGTCTGGATACACAGGCAGGAACCTTACTTAGGCCTTGCTACTCAAAGCATGGCCCATGGAAGAACGGTGAATTTACACGGTCTAATTTACTTTCATAAAGTTTAGCTCTGGGTCTTACGGGAAGAGTGGAATGTATGAAGACTATAGCGGAGGGTATGAGGTTCTTGCAGAAGTCTGGGTGACATTATGGTGACCCGCAGTAGGAAGGTGGCATTAAAGGTGGAGATGTAAAGAAGTGAATATCAGTAGAACTGGGGAAGTACTGGTGGGCTGATTGGCTAAGAAAAATGTTTAAAGTTACAGATGTCCCATAGACACTTGCCCTAAGCAATGGATAGATGGTAGTATCATCTACTAAGATGGGAAAAGACTAGAAGAGAAACAGATTAGGGAGTTATGACCACAAGTTTGAAATTGGACATCCAAAAAATATCAAGTTGGTCTTTTATTAAGTCAGGATTTCCTAATAGATAACTGTACTAGAGATATATCTTATTTAAAGCCACTGGACTATGTGAGACTATCTAGAGGTGAAAAGAGAGGAATATGCAGGACTTAAGCCCTGAAATACACTAGCATTTAAAGATTCTATAAATCTTCGTTGCTCAAACTACGCTCCATGGACCTACAGCATCAGTATCATTTGGAATCTTACTAGAATTGCAGAATTGCCAGACTTATTGATTTATAATCTGAATTTCTACAAGAAGTTCTACTGTACAAGGTTGTATTATAATAAACAAAGAAGACAGAAATGATGTAATGATTGAAACAGAGGACTTAACTTGTAACATGTGGTATCAGAAATATCAAAAGAGGGAAGTGTTTTAGGCATGAAGGAGTGGTCAAACCTATGGAATGCCCTGATAGGTCAGATAAAGTAAGGACAGAGAATTGTTCTTTGAATTTCATCTCAACTTACTTTGTTTCTTTTTTTTTTTCTTTATAACATCTTTATTGGAGTATAATTGCTTTACAATGGTGTGTTAGTTTCTGCTTTATAACAAAGTAAATCAGTTATACATATACATATGTTCCCATATCTCTTCCCTCTTACATCTCCCTCCCTCCCACCCTCCCTATCCCACCCCTCTAGGTGGTCACAAAGCACCGATCAACTTACTTTCTTGCAAAATCTGTTCTGCATTTATCCACATTATTATTAATAATCCTCATCAGCATAAAACATACTCTGTTGACTCCCATTAAGTCCTTTTTTAATCTTACACCCACATCTCATTCTAACTCATTATTTTCCTTTTTTTTTCCAGAAAAACTTAACAAAAGAACTGATGAAATTATTATCTCTGTGTCTTTATTTCTTATTTCCTCTTCAATCAATTCCAATCTGGTTTCTGTCCTTATTGAACCAATTATGGAGGGTAGAGTTATTTTACAGCTGGACTGGGAAAGTTCAATGCTTTTCTCTTGGAATTCCTAGATATTTTAGTTAAGTATGAAAAATATTTTATTTTAAAATTCTTTACTTAAATAGGTACCACTAAATAGACCAATTTTATGTTCATTATGGGTATAACTTACACTTCCACAGACCAATCATATCTGGGATTAAATGGAGCATCTATATACAGAAATAACATAAAAATGAATCGAAATAATCACCTCCATGGTAAAATGAATAAAATTAGTACTGTACCAAGGGATCTGTCAAGATAAATAGAAAGAGGAAGTTGAAGATGTTGACAGCTATATCTATCTGGGTCATGTGTTAATGGGGAATTTAGCAGAAGAAGAAAGCTAGAGTGTGTAAAGAATAGTCTTCATCACTAGATGAAAAGCTGCCCCCCCAAAAAAAGAAGAAAGAAAAAATTCAAAAAGCTATTCTACCAGAATTCTACCATTCTGTCTCCAGCTGTACAAGTGCCACATGTCTGAAAGCTACCAGTAAATGCTCATTAAGAACTCTAGTGAAAGGATGTAATCTTTAAGTAACTCAAGGTGCAATGGAACAGAAAATGCACTCAGCTTTACTGACCTATTAAACATGGGCTGAGTTACAATCATAATGTGGCATTTATGGTTACAGTATAGGTGATGAACAATTCAATTAAATTTAATTCTTTCCCTCAAGTTATAGAACTAGGCACTGTTCTGGGTACCAAGATTTGTAAGTCTGTGGTATCGAGTTTAATGGCAAAGAAAAGATGTGTTTATCAAAACATTACTAGAGACAGCAGCAAATGCAAATTCCCAAAGGGAAGTGCAGATAAAGTATTGTGTGTGTTGGGTAGTGAGGTGGTTAGGGAAAGGAATAATCATATTGAGTTGTGGGGATGAGAAGAAATTTAATGAATAAGAAATCTGCATCTATTGTGCACCTCCAACACCAGTCACAGGACCTGCTACATAGGCATACACAAAATAGAGGTTGAGTGCTTACCTGAATGCGGTAGAAGTTTAGGAAAATTTAAGAAAGGGTCCAAATGTAGAAATGGAGAGGAGGAACATGAATCAGGGCACCAAAGTAGGGAATCATATGTGTTACTCTGGAGAATAGCAAATGATCCATTTTAACAGGAACATATAGTGTGAAGGCACAGGGATGTCAAGTGTATGGTTCTGAACTTTGTGATGTCCTGACAAGCTCTTCCAGAGGAGCCATGTGCCCTGATGTGTACAGTGTGCTCATCCAAAGAATGGGACCCTTTTCTTTTCACAAAGGCAGTCATGAGCTCTAGCCCAAACTTGTACCTTCAGGCTTCTATCTTCCCAGAGAGGGTGTCTTTTTCTAATTTGTATAAATGTGCCCTATAGGCTAGGGTAGTATCTGGAAAGATAAGTTAAGGCCACACACAGCAGAGGATCCTGAATGTTTCTAGAAGGGATCTGTTCTTAATTCAGGAGTCAGTGTGCAACTAATCAAAGAGCATTTTTCAGCAGAGAAGGGGCCATGTTTGGAGCTGTAAAATCAGACCTTAGAGCAATTGGAATGGGAAAAGATGGGAGTGGTAAAACCAGTTAGAGGAGCAGATCACAGAGCTTTACTTAATATAAGAAGACAGTGTATTTCATGAATTAGATAACATAGATTGTGGTAACCATGTAATGAATCAGTTTGGTGAAATATGGAAGTACATCTGCATTAGTAGACATATGAAATCAATATCAATGACTAATAGAAAAAATAACTTCTACATGTGTACGTGTGACATGAGCAAGACAAAAATTGTGTAAACAAATATATTTATAGGACATTTTCTATGCCAGACACTGACCAGCCTGGATATTAGGGGTACAAAGGTGAATGAAGCGTAGTTCTTGCTATGGCAAATGACAGCAATTAGTACACTAATACATATCTTCTCTTTAGGTTTCTGGAATCTAATTATTTTAAGCTAAATGTTTCCATATTGATGGCAAGGTAAGAATGTCTTTTATCATACTCAGTTGTTCCTAATTATCACTGTAATTTTACTCTTTCATTTTTACATGAGAAAATCAACTCAATTCAAAATTGTATGATGGGAGTTCTCATCAGACTTGATCTAAGTAAATAAATATTAACCTTTAAATCTTAATGTATAAACATAAGAAAAATATGAATATGTTATTCCTGATTCATAGGCTGGAATACCTTTAGTCTTTAGCCTACCACATTATTAATGGAAACAGAAAATAAAGGAGATATATATATTAAGATATGTAAGTCACTACATTTTATGTTGTTAGTCAGGATGAGAATAGATTGGTCATAATTCAAATTTGTGGGGAGGGAGGGATTGTTAGATAGTTTCCATTTGCTTCTCCCAGTTTGCTCTCTACTCCTTCTCACTCTGCTTTCAAAGCCAGTGTCCCATCCATGTGGATCACAACAGTGGGCTTTCTGGATTCCTGTAGGGTTCAGCCTATGGGAAGGGTATTTCTTCTCCTGACTTTCTCTTTGCAGGACTACCTTGGGTTGCCTATATCCCTCACAAGTTCACTGTTCAGAAGTTCACAAGCGACCTTCTCTGCTGACCTTCACCTTATGTATTCTGGTAACCATTTCCCTCTCTTGTTCCTTTGGGCCCACTAGGGCTTATGACAACTCTGCTCTTACTAGCCTGTCGTTATGCCACAGTCACTTGTGGTGTTCTAAAACTTTTGTAAATAATCTCTTTATTAAACTCTCTTCAAATTATCCTGATGTGAGAATGACATTTGTTTCCTTTTGGGGACAGTAATTTAGAGAATGACAATAGGGCTGGAGGTTGTAACAATATGTGCAGTATTAAGTGGAGGGTACATCCAGATATTGCCTGGAGGGCAATATTCAGATATTAAAGTTAAGAACACTCAACTAGGCAGAGGAACAATTCCTTAGAGAACAGAAGTTAGAGATTAGAGAAAATAAGCAGATCTGAAAGTTCTAGGAAACTATCAGAAAATAAGAATTAAAATATCAGGACAAAACATGAAGTAAAACAGACATGGCATCAATGAAAAGGAGGAACATGCTAGTAAAGACAATAACTTTATTCCTCATTTACCCGAATAACTGCAGGGACGGGGACAACATTTATGTATTCATAACTATTTGAGCTGCTGACTGGAAGCACATAGCTAAGCTAAGCTAATGGGGGTATTGAGGATACAGCAACAATTTTATTGGCAGATCAAAACAATGATTTTCTCTGTCCCTTAAATGTAATGAGTTTTAGAGGTATATATGCTGATCTTCCCCCAAATATCTTCCAGTTCTTCTACCAAATCTGAATCCCCGCTTTTTGTAATGATCTGAGGACAAGATTGGTAAGTCATAGCAAATGAGATTCAGGAGAATTATTCAGGTGACATGGTAGGAGGAATGATAATCCCCAAAGATGTCCACACCATAATCCCCAGAACCTGTGAATATGCTACCTTACATGGCAAAGGGACTTTGTAGCTGTGATTTAAGCTTAGAATCTTGAGATCAGGATATTACCTGGATTATCTGGTGGGCTCAATGTATTCACATGGTCTCTAAGAGTAGAGAATCTTTCCTGGCTATGGTCTGAGGAAGGGATGAGACACAAAAAAAGAAAGGGTCAGAGAGATGTGAGGTTTCTGGCTTTGATGTTGGAGAAGGAGGACCACCAGCCAGGGAATGTGGGGTGCATCTAGAAGTTGGAAAAGGCAAGGAAACAGATTCTTCCCTAGAGTCAGCAGAAGAAGATACAGTCCTGCCGAAACCTTGACTTTAACCTGATAAAGACCCATATTGGACTTATGGAAACATAGATGATAAATTTGTGTTGTTTTAAGTTTAAAAGTTTGTGAAAATTTGTTAAAATAGCAATAGAAAACTTATGCCAAGATGTATTTACAGATCATGAAACTTGAAAATTTTGGATAAAGAAATAAAATAACAACAGAAAATCCCCGCTGCCTTGGAACAAAGTTGATAAGGGCAAATGCCTAACAAGAAAGACCCTATCCTGGTGAAAAAAAAAAGCTGTAAAAAGGGAGGTCAGTAGGTTAATGGTCAGTCTGCCAATTAACTAACTACATGAAAGGTCAATAATTTACGCATGTAAAGTTTGGTATTATTCAGACGCTCAAGAATATCCACTTTTTTGGCTTCTTTAGGATATGACAGTGATGGAGATAAAGAGATGAAGGAACTTACAGTTTACAGCTAAGCAAGGCTCACTGCTGCCACCTGAAGTTGCCCAAAACGTCCTTTCTCCTGCTCAATTCTGTGTGCTCTTTTTAACTGTTGCATAGCATACCTGTTTACATTTGTTAATTGCCATTGCTAGGGGCGAACAGGCCCATTTGGTATACCATTTCCAGGAATGAAACTGAGGTTAGCATTGGCAATGATTGTGGAGAGTTTGATTTTGATCACACCGTTTTAATATTTATTTTGGTTTTGATCCTATCATTTCAATATTGATTTCTCAAAAATTATCATGAACTTACTTCTACTTTTGAGAAGAAATAAAATGTTCTGACACCTTGTTTTGCCCCTTTCAGAAGGAGTGACTACAAGAATCTTGATATGCTATAGGGATTGGTTTTCAGACAGTGACCCATAGGTTCTCTATAGCCAATCAATTTCAGGAGAGATTATAGAGTTGGAGAATGGGATGCCTCCCTCATTTAGGGATAGAGAACAAGAAGGTCTTTAAACTTGAAGGAAAGTATAAGATATGTTAGTAAAATAAATCTATGTATGTGATTCATTTTAACGGGTCAAAACTCAAGTTAAAAAGAAGTTATAGGACTTCCCTGGTGGTGCATTGGTTAAGAATCCACCTGCCAATGCAGGGGACACAAGTTCGAGCCCTGGTCCGGGAAGATCCCACATGCCGCGGAGCAACTAAGCCCGCGCACCACAACTACTGAAGTCCACGCGCCTAGAGCCTGAGCTCAGCAACAAGGGAAGTCACCGCAATGAGAAGCACGTGCACCACAAAGAAGAGAAGCCCCCGCTTGCCACAACTAGAGAAAGCCCATGCACAGCAACAAAGACCCCACAGAGCCAAAAATAAATAAATTAATTAATTTATTAAAAATAAATAAATAAATAAATAAATAAAATAAAAAGCAGTCATACCAGAAAAGAAATAATTTTGAAACTTATTCTAAAGGCATTCAATATTTTTAAAAATTGATGCTTTAGATTTTATGATGAGCATGCATAAAAAGACAGAAGTCAGCTGGATAATTCATTGAATGTAGATTTTTTTCCCACACTGTCATGTTTCAATACAATTCACAGCTGTATAAATAATGCCATTCATAAACAGAACTTGGGCAAATTCAATTCTGGTTCTATTAATGTGGAATGTGCTAAAATTTTCCACTTTTGTTTGCTTAAAGAGCATGTATGTCTTGGCACACAAAAGCTCTCTTGTGTTCATCTCATTGTAAAAAAAGTTAAAAACCCACCTCAAAATCCTAAGGGCACCAAGCAGTCATCCTTCCAAAGAGGTCTATATTCTCAGACATTGCGTGTATTACTGATTGTGGAACAAAATCCACTGCATAATTTCTGTGGTTGTCTAAAACTGACAAAACAGCTGGGAGATAAAAACTTACTGGTTGCTATATTTCCCTGGATTTTCTTTCATCTCCCTCTGAAGAATGTGTTTTCAGAGCATACACAACACAATCCAAAATGGGAGGCTTTTTCTGAATGGAACATGTTCTGTCTTAAGCGAGTTCTAAAGCGGTCTACATGTGAAGCTTTGGAATCTGATGATACCTACTCCGCGGAGGCCTGATGGTAAGTCACGTAATACATCGATACATTTACGCGTTTCTCGGTTAGTAATTCCAGATGGTGTATCTGTGCTCCGGCTGTGCACTCTGTGTAAATCATCTCACTCACAATCAACAGACATCCAGAAGCACTTTAATTGGAAACATTTATTTTTACCAGTTATTTATAACTTTCAATAGAGTCTCATTCAAGAACATGGAGCCCCTTGTTTTTCATAAAGCTGAGCTCTTTTTCTGGAGAGCAGGTTTTGGCAGGGTATGTGCTGTCTGAAACAAAGTTTTTCCTGAGGTTTTTATATGTTCAATATATTTTTGGTTTAGTCTTAAGAAATGCTGCTATTGAATCTTCTGCCTCTCTCAACACCACCTTCTTGCCAACTCTTATTTTGGACTAGAAAGTACTTCAAAAGAAAAGCATGTTTGCCACAGTTGAAAAATGATTGCTGTTAATGCCAGGGTCTTGGTATCAGCTCTTCAAACCACTATCATTAATCTTAATTAGGAAACTAATGCAAAGGTTTTTACCATTTGCAATTAATATGGGACCTAATTTGGATTCAGATTCCAAACTGAACTCACTTGTCTGCCTGTGTTGGAGAGAGTGTTTTATACCTGCCAGTACGAATATTGTTTTAGTAACCGAGAAAAGAGCACTGCCTTGACTGACATCAGAATAATCTGTGTCGACCATAAGCATTAATCTTATTTAGAAAGTCAAGCCAACCTTTGTCAAAGAAGAAAGATCTGGGAAAAAAAAAAAAAAGAAATTTACTTCAAGGCTCTACATAGTATCAAAATCACCAAGTTTCATCTTTGAATTTTTCCCATGGGAGAGATGGATTTGGCCATTTGTAATGAAAGTCTTGTCCTTTACTCTTTCTTATGTTATTCCTCATTCTTTGGAGGAAACATACGACACCTGAGCTCTTTCTTCATGGGAGAGCTCTTATAAAATAGTATTTTGGAGAAAATATCTCTAAATTCTTAGAGACATTACCTCCAACTTCGTAAGCATTTCAAGTCACTTTTAATTCTAATTGAATTTATCTGAATTTACTAAACACAGAAATATCTTTAAGGAGATATTGGCCTAGACGATTTATTGTATTAAAACCACCATTTATCTCACCTCTTAACATTGGTGGTCTTTTCTAAAGGTCTGTGAGAGAGGTTGTGAGTTTCAGGATTTCTCAGGAGTATAGTGGCTGGTTGGAAACTGAGATAATGGTGCTTGAAATTTAAATGCATATTGTCTGATATTCAGAAGATTTTATTTTCAAAAATTTTACCAACTGCTGTAGTAAACTGATACTTGTATCCATATAAATAAACGTATATATGCTGGTATTTATATGTGTATAAATTCAGCTTATCAAAGCATGTGTGTGTATATACATGTCACTTGTGTTTTACACATTTTTCAAATATGAAAAAAGAAGGATAAGAAAAGGCATACAGTAGCAGGCAAATCAGAATAACGTTCCTAGCATCTAATTTTTAGTAAATTGATTATTAATCTGCCTTTCAGTTTTAAAACACCCAAATGAACAAAGCTAAGGATCAATATTTGAGTATTTTATCTAATTTTATTTGGCTGAGAATGAGAAGTCTGACTGCTAAACACTCTCCTAAAAAGGTTTAAAAATTTCTGATGCTGGTCTCATATTGTCTCTATTTAATCAAACTTTTTGCATCTTGATCCTAGTAAATAAAGAATACAAAGCATTAACATGACTGAAGCTGGATATTGCATATATGGGTATTTATCATAGTAATTTTTAATTAATTAATTAATTAATTAATTTATGGCTGTGTTGGGTCTTCGTTTCTGTGCGAGGGCTTTCTCTAGTTGCGGCAAGTGGGGGCCACTCTTCATCGCGGTGCACGGGCCTCTCACTGTCGCGGCCTCTCTTGTTGCGGAGCACAGGCTCCAGACGCGCAGGCTCAGCAGTTGTGGCTCACGGGCCTAGTCGCTCCACGGCATGTGGGATCCTCCCAGACCAGGGCTCGAACCCGTGTCCCCTGCATTGGCAGGCAGACTCTCAACCACTGCGCCACCAGGGAAGCCCGTATCATAGTAATTTATGTATGTTTTACCCATATTTGAAACTATCCATAAAAAAACATTAAAAAACAAAATATTAACACGGTCAATAGATATTGATTGACAGAAGAATAAAATTAAATAGAAACTCAAACATGCCATCTGACTCTATTGACTTCAAAATATAGCCCAAATATATACCTCAAACATAAACCTTTCCTCGAAACACACCCTTCTTACCACTTGCTTGGACCCAGAAGCTACTCCGACCAAACAGAGCTGAATTTCATCCACCACTAAACACCTTGGAAATAACATTAAGGAAGATTGGCAACTGTCAAGAATTTTTGCTCTTTCAAAGGTTATTCACTTTTGCCTTTTCAGTTTCATCATGGAAATGGTATTTCTCACAGAGTTTTATATAATATGGTTTTCGGTGTGTATACAAGTGACTTTTCAATGTTAGACATTCCCCATCAGAATTCTATTAAATAGTGCTATTCTGGCTCTGAAAGATTTTGGATGAATTAACATGGGTATCATTTATGTAGACAATATTCATTATTCTTATTTAGAAAGTCATATTTTCTGATGGCCATGAAAGGATTTTATTTTGTTTCTGAATTCTCAGTTAGCAACTAAATCAAAAACCCATTTCCAATAACTGCCACTACATAGCTCATATATTCCTATGCTTCATTTTCTTCAGCTATCCTATAAAGTGTAAATGTGTTAAAGCTGCAGAGTAATCTTCTCTTGCAAAGGTCATCAGTAGACACCTAGTTTGTATTTTCTTATCACTCAGTTTCTCACTACATACAGCTTTGTCTTTATCTTCTAATCTCTAGTTATAAACTCCTTCATTATAATCTGAGGGAAATTGTGCTAGTAAACATGATGAATTGGGAAATGTCTTTAAAATCTGTAGTCTAGTAAATAATTCCAGCAACAGGAAAATACTTTGTAATAAACTTGAAAGTACTTTAACTTTGGAGTATATTACCTTCTGCTTTCAGAGTTTTTTAGGCTTATGATCTGTAAGTTTTTAAAATAACAAAAGGAACGTATGAGAAGAAATTCTGGCAATCCCAGAAGTAGCCCCTGTTCTGCATGTAGTACCATCTGTAGAAAGACACCAATGCCAAATTGCCAGTTGCAGCAAGTTGTACATTCTTCTTATTTCTTGGGATCCCTTTCAAATCAATACTGTTTTTTCTTTGACAGAATAGTGAAGATATCCAATGGATTAAAATATAGAATGAATTTGAAATAGTATTACATTTTGAAAATGTAAACTAATTGGTACAATATTTCCTGAAGAACACATTAGTAAATTGGTTCATAAGCTTAATCACTCTTTTCATTTAAGGTCTTTCAACATACAGTGACTGTAGACCAAGATGCAAATGGCAGTGTTTCATACTGAACAAAGTATAGTGACATTCATTTTGACATCTGTCCCTCAGCTTATTTATTCTGCCTGATGTAGTGTTATGGTTTGTGTGTTTCAGAATTTTAGGTAAAAACCCAGGTAATCTAGAAAATATACATTTTAAATTAAATTAATTAAAAATTAATTTTGGGTTAAAGGTAAAATGGCTATAACACCCCTAAGCAAAAAATTTTTATATTTGATAATATTCGTTTGAAAAAAATTGTTATTAATTTGGGGAAAATATTTTCTTATAAAGTCTAAATATTCATACTGACCTCTGGGGAAAATGTAAGAAACAACATGAAGAAGAATAGAATAATTATTTCCATATTATTTTCCTATAACTCTATGTCTAGAAATAGCAGCTTTGGAGCAAGTGGGACCAAAATCTAAAACTGTCAAATAAGAGCATTGTATTAAGCCAAAGTAATGCGTATATAACTGTTTTAAGTTAGAATAATACTCAGCATCCTGTGGAGTTTTCAATCTCGGGAGATAGATGTGTACAGTATTGCAATATTTTCATTGTATGCTTTTTCCAGACACCACTAGAGGCCACACAACTCCAAAAATAAATGAGTGATTACATAGATTACTAATCAAAGCATAAAAGAAAATAGAAAGCTAAGTGGAAGGATTACCACTATCTGCATGGCAAGATTTTAAATTCAGAGATTTTTCCTGGAAGAGTTTAGATGGCCCTTGGGAAGTCATTAACACTTGTGCACTTTTTATTTCCTTCTCTAACTGCAACATATTCTAATGTTGCACACTCCTTACACACACCCACATACACAGAATATATGTATGTAAGTGCCCACAGCACACAGGGTCTTGAAAGAATTATACTTCTGAACCTTCTGAATCTATTAGGAAATTGAATTTAAAAATGTACTGTATTATAGATTGCTAAAAATTTGCTTGCTTTCTTTTTATATTGTATTTATTTTTATATTAGGATAAAGAGAGACTTTAAATACAGTTACAGTTTACATCTGTAACAAAAATACGAGCATTCTCTGTGTCAAACTTTATGTTATGCCACAAACACATTTTACAATAATTAGGTAAAGACCCACGGAGATGAGCTGCCTTCTTTCTCCAAGGACACGTACCTCCTCTGGGATGATCTGAGAACAGTGTGGGGATAATGTTTCATTGCCAGTAAACAGACCAGTCTTCTGGATCTCTTCTTACGTCCTAAGTGAAATTAGATGTAGCATTTTCAGCCTGGTTTCTAAATGTTTTGTCTGCCAGCCGGCAGCTTGTCACCTTGAGCAGACTTAACTAATTAGTTCAGTTCTCTGGTTCCTGGCTAGACTTGAATCATAGGAAGCTTTCATGGCATCTCAGCGGAAGCTTAAATTGTGACCTTTATGGTGAATAAGTAGTGTCTAGGCTCTGGGAATTTATTTTGTGAAAAACCAGTAGCACCTGGGCTGATTTTTCTGGAAGACATAATAATGTTACCAAGCTTTTCTCTGAGAGCCTTTCATTCTGGGCATCTCTGTTTTCCTGATGAGTAAACATAATTTCCCTTCTTTTTCAGCTAGAGAAAGAGTAGTTAAGAGAGCTTAAATGACATCATGATAGCAAAACAATACCTAAGGCAAAGGGTCCCCAGATTTTTAAACTACAACTGTTCACATTGACAATTGCTAGATGATGGTATTTCAAAATTAATAGATCAGATTCCTACAGGGCTTCTCTCATGTCCAGAAGGATGTGAAGACTGCTCGGAGCATATATAAAGGCATGTAAGGCCCAGTTCTTCCTCCCAAGAAAATAACGATATAAACTTAAAAGTATGTCTTTAATAACAACCTAAGTACATGCTATTTTCTGAGATACATCTGAAATAGTTAGAATAAAAAACTAGTCAGAGATATAGAGTTATCACAAGCAAAATAGGAAATCAGAGTGGCAATACTATTCTTGAAGAAGAATTCAAAGCAGGAAGTGTTACAAAAAATGTTTATATCAGTAAAAGTGACTACAATATTTGGTAAAGTTCAGAATAAGTTTTTCCCTCTAAACAAGATAGCTTTGTGACACATAAGGATGTTACGAACACAATGAAATATAGACAAAGACTATTGATAAGATTCTTTGAAACAACGTTATCAATGTTTGAAAATTAAATGAGTTAAAATTAAAGAGGGATATTGACTACTTGAGTAATATAAGTAATTTTGAGCTATGTGTTGGGTTGGCCAAAAAGTTCATTTGGGCTTTTCCGTAAGAGGTTACAGAAAAACCTGACCAAACATTTTGGCCAACCCATAGTTATCCTCTATATAGATATGTTATAGGTATTATAATATATGTTATATATAATTTGTCTTTGGATATATGACTCCTCATACCTAATGTATCTAATTATATGTTGTGTTATATTTACATATTGTATATTATGTAAAATTATGTATTATATATTACAGGTATCTATATAGATATGTAGTTTAAAGGAAAAAGTCTACTTATCATCAAAAATGGCATAGATAAAAGATCAATAAATTCCAAAATTCAGATATATGTTTTTGCTTTAAACACATTAAAAATGACTGTAAACTAATAAAAACTTTAAATAATGATAGCCTTTAGCACTCATAAAAATTATCATGCAGAGTAACTCTTACATGAAGACAGAATTGAAAAGATATTTAATGTTCATGTGTAGGAGTACTTTATACTTTAAATGTGTCAATACTACCTAAATCTAGTTTCAGTGTTGCCCAAAAAGCTTCTTCTTAAATGAATAAACTGTTTCTAAAATTTATATAGAAGTACAAAGGGCCAAGAATAGTCAAACCTTACCAGTAGACGAAAATAAAAAAGTGAAGCATATTGAAGAGCTTAGTGTTAAATGAAAATATTACAACTGTGTGTGGATGATTCAGGGATAAGTAATTGTCAATAGAAGAGAGTGGCGGGTTATTAAAAAGACACCGACTTATGAGAAATCTTGCTTTATGACAGATGTGGTATCACAGGGTTTTGAGCAAAGGAGTGACTATTACATAAGTGGTCTTGGAAAATGTAAATTTCCTGAACAAAAAACCGTGAAACAATCACAAGTCAAAGACTGTCAAATTTTACTGTATACAAATTAAGAACTTTAGCTTGTGAAAATGTGTTTTAGAGAAAGTGAAAAGACAGAACACAAACTGACATTAGATATTTGCAGTATATGTAAACAACAAAATATTAATTTTCAAATATATAACCCTTAAAGAACAATCAATAAGTAAACAGAATTGAAAAAGTATTCAGGCATGAACATGTGTTTTGCAAGAAAAGTAATACAAATGACTGAAAAAGGTGTGAAGATGTGCTGAACTTCATTAGTAATCACAAAAGTACAAATCAAGATAACTATGAGATACTATTTTAGACCCCTTCATTAGGCAGAAGTTAAGTCCGACCATACTGAGTTTTACAGGTGTTGTGCATCACTGGGGTCAACTATGCTGGCGGGAGAATAAATTGGATAATAAGTATGGAAAACAATTTGAAATTGTCTTGTTAAGATGAACTTTTGTTTCCCCTCTAATCCAATAGTTCAACTCCTAAGTATTTATCCAAGAGAAACTTTTCAAAAGTGCATCAGAAAGCATGTACAATTAAGGTTCAGAAAATCATTTTTTGTAATAGAGAAAAAAGCCCTGAAACATCATAAATCCTTTAAATGAGATAAATAGATAAATAAGTTTTATTGTAATCACATAATGGAATATTATACATCAGGAAAAATAAATGAATTATAGCTCTGTGCAGTAACATAGATGACCTCATTATGATAGTATTGAGTGAAAAGACCACATGCAATATGATGACCTTGATATAAAATTCAAAAAAAGGAAATGTAAACTGATATCTTTAATATACAAAAAGGCTTTCCAGGAACAGTGGATGTGAAAAGATTATTAACGTAAGAAATACGACTAGAAAATAAAAATGAAAAGTAAGTGCTTAGTCGAGCAAAGGGTGTAGTCAGATAAACACTGTATTCACTTTTGATGGGAGGATAAGTGAACAAAATCTCCCTGAAAAGCAATTTATTAATATCTAAAGAAACTTAAAAATGTTGTTGTTCTTTAAAGTAGTAATTCTTAGAAATCAGTTCCAAGAAATAATCAGTGATAGAGTTTTATAGATAAAGATACCCATTGCATTATGATTGACAGTAGTAAAATTAGAAATAAATGAAATATAAAATATTACAATTCAATAAATTATAGTGTATACATTAAATGGATGTTAGGAAATCATTAAAATTATGTTTTCAACTTTTAAAAATAATCATTTAATTATTTTATACAAAATAATATCCAAAATTATTTTAAGAATCAAGCAGAAGAATCAAGAAAAATAACAAAAGTATATCTCCATCCACAAATAACACCTTGGGAAAATATCATTCCTAGTCTGTGTTTCTCTCCCTTGAAATATATATATATATATTCACACACATACATATATGTGTATATATGTAATATTTATATAAAATAAATGAGTATTATATATTTTGTGTATGTATATGTTATACACATCTCTAAACTCTTCCTTGAGTTTATTAACTTTCAGGAATATCTTTCTATTGCCATTGCATATAAACAACAACAAAAAATGACTGTTTATAATATTCTTGTCTCACAATATATTCCCCCCTGATCTATAGACAATTTGTTCATTGGTGTCTAAAATTTGTTATGGAAAAATTTGGTGCTAATATGTTTAGATCCACCTTTAACCCCCATTGGTGACTTATTTTCTGCAAGAATCCTGAAGAATTCTTTATTTACCAAGTTCGATGATATAATCACAATATGTTTCAATAATATGTCTCTTATTCTATGCCAGATTTTTTTAAATGCAGTGTGCCATTTTAATCTTCATATATACTACTTTTACTACAGTGTTTGTTTCATATGTTGGATTATCTACTTCTTTCCCAGTGGAAGCCTCTTTTATATCAATACTATGATTTTTAAGCATGGCTAGTCTATTTCACAATGTTTTAAATTAATTTTGGTCCCCTTAGCTATAATATTTCTGGATTTTCTTGATTGTGAGGCACTCTCAAAGAGTTGTGTTTTCATTTTTTCTGTACTTTTTTTTTGCACTGGGTTCCCTTTTAGATTGGACACTTTGATATTTAAAAAAATGTGATGTACATTTCTTTTATCTATTTCTGTGGTATGCTTGCTTACTTGCCATGTATTTTCTTTTCATCTTGCTCTGCCAAAACCCTTTATTTGTTGTTTTATCACGTGAATTATTTCTCCTTGACTCTATGACTACTATATCTGAAACCTATCTTCCTTCCCCTCTCCAAGTATAGTTTGTAACTTGAGATATGACACTTTGGTCCAGTTTGGAGAAAGGGCTTTGCTGGAATTATATATAGCCTTTGTTGGATACCCTGGGCATATCTTATACTTAGTTTATGTGAAATGGTATGAAGCAGGGTTCCCACTACTTAGCTAGAGGGAATATCATGATCCCTTGGCAGAAGACTTGTGTACCTCAAATCATTCCCTCCTGTTCATGATGCAGCACTTGAAAATGGTGAGGGGCCTTTATTCTATAGGGTTCGAACCTGTTTTTTCTAGACAACCTGCTTGTCATGTTTATCCATTTGTCTTCCAATTGGTGGATATTAGTGAGTTTTGGAGATTTTCTTGATTTACATTCTTTCTCAAAATGACTAACAGGTGTTATAACCCAAACATTGCTGTAGCAGAATTCTTTCCTTGGTCAAGATTTTTTAAAGATTATGGTATGAAATTTTACTTGTAACATGGTTTGCTTGTAGCTGTTGAGATTTCTGTTTGGTTATTTCTGTTTTTTTCTTTCTATCTAGTATTGAGGGATCTAGATTTTATAATCCTGCTTTATTATCTAGAATTCTTTTGAAATGATACATTTCTGCAAAAAAGATAGACAACCATATAAACAGTAAAATTCCCATTTTATAAAACCAACAGATGCTTAGAAAATAATTGTAAAATAATGAGTAATTTTTTTGTTAGGGCTTTAATGGTTATTTTATTCTTAGTTTTATAATTTTCTCTGTTTTACGGATTTATTCTTCTGAATATTTGCTATTTTGATTGTCCAAGAAAAGAAAATGCTTTGTTTTGGAACTACACAAAAAATCCTCAATCATATAAATAAAAAATAATGATTTGCATTTTCCAATATTCAATTATGGTTTTTTTAACATCTTTAATGGAGTATAATTGCTTTACAATGGTGTGTTAGTTTCTGCTGTATAACAAAGTGAATCAGCTATACATATACATATATCCCCATATCTCCTCCCTCTTGCGTCTCCCTCCAACCCTCTCTATCCCACTCCTCTAGTTGGACACAAAGCACCAAGCTGATCTCCCTGTGCTACACGGCTGCTTCCCACTAGCTATCTATTTTATATTTGGTAGTGAATATATGTCCATCTCACTCTCCCACTTCGTCCCAGTTTACCCTTCCCCCTCCCCGTGTCCTCAAGTCCATTCTCTATATTTGCGTCTTTATTCCTGTCCTGCCCTAGATTCTTCAGAACCATTTCTTTTTTTCTTTTTTAGATTCCATATATATGTGTTAGCGTATGGTATTTGTTTTTCTCTTTCTGACTTCACTCTGTATGACAGAGTATGTAGGTCCACCCACCTCACTACAAGTAACTCAAATTCATTTCTTTTTATGGCTGAGTAATATTCCATTGTATATATGCGCCACATCTTCTTTATCCATTCATCTGTTGATGAACACTTAGGTTGCTTCCATGTCCTGGCTATTGTAAATAGAGCTGCAATGAACATTGTGGTACATGACTGTTTTTGAATTATGGTTTTCTCAGGATGTATGCCCAGTAGTGGGATTGCTGGGTCGTATGGTAGTTCTATTTTTAGGTTTTTAAGGAACCATACTGTTCTCCATAGTGGCGGTATCAATTCACATTCCCACCAGCAATGCAAGGGGTTCCCTTTTCTCCACTCCCTCTCCAGCATTTATTGTTTGTAGATTTTTTGATGATGGCCATTCTGACCAGTGTGAGGTGATACCTCATTGTAGTTTTGATTTGCATTTCTCTAATGATTAGTGATGTTGAGGAACCTTTCATGTGTTTGTTGGCAATCTGTATCTCTTCTTTGCAGAAATGTTTATTTAGGTCTTCTGCCCATTTTTGTATTGGGTTATTTGTTTTTTTGATATTGAGCTGCATGAGCTACTTGTATATTTTGGAGATTAATCCTTTGTCAGATGCTTCATTTGCAAATATTTTCTCCCATTCTGAGGGTTGTCTTTTCATCTTGTTTATGGTTTCCTTTGCTGTGCAAAAGCTTTTAAGTTTCATTATGTCCCATTTGTTTATTTTTGTTTTTATTTCCATTTCTCTAGGAAGTGGGTCAAAAAGGATCTTGCTGCGATTTATGTCATAGAGTGCTCTGCCTATGTTTTCCTCTAAGACTTTTATAGTGTCTGGCCTTACATTTAGGTGTTTAATCCATTTGAGTTTATTTTTGTGTATAGCGTTAGGGAGTGTTCTAATTTCATTCTTTTTCATGTAGCTGTCCAGTTTTCCCAGCACCACTTATTGAAGAGGCTGTCTTTTCTCCACTGTATATTCTTGCCTCCTTTATCAAAGATAAGGTGACCATATGTGTGTGGGTTTACCTCTGGGCTTTCTATCCTGTTCCATTGATCTATATTTCTGTTTTTGTGCCAGTACCATACTGTCTTGATTACTGTAGCTTTGTAGCATAGTCTGAAGTGAGGGAGCCTGATTCCTCCAGCTCCGTTTCTCTTTCTCAAGATTGCTTTGGCTATTCGGGGTCTTTTGTGCTTCCATACAAACTGTGAAATTTTTTGTTCTAGTTCTGTGAAAAATGCCATTAGTAGTTTGATAAGGATTGCATTGAATCTGTAGGTTGCTTTGGGTACTATAGCCATTTTCATAATGTTGATTCTTCCAATCCAAGAACATGGTATATCCCTCGATCTGTTTGTATCATCATTAATTTCTTTCATCAGTGTCTTATAGTTTTCTGCATACAGGTCTTTTGTCTCCTTAGGTAGGTTTATTCCTAGGTATTTTATTCTTTTTGTTGCAATGGTAAATGGGAGTGTTTCCTTAATTTCTCTTTCAGATTTTTCATCATTAGTGTATAGGAATGCAAGAGATTTCTGTGCATTAATTTTGTATCCTGCTACTTTACCAATTCATTGATTAGCTCTAGTAGTTTTCTGGTAGCATCTTTAGGTTTCTCTATGTATAGTATCATGTCATCTGCAAACAATGACAGTTTTACTACTTCTTTTCCGATTTGGATTTCTTTTATTTCTTTTTCTTCTCTGATTGCTGTGGATAAAACTTCCAAAACTATGTTGAATAATAGTGGTGAGAGTGGACAAACTTGTGTTGTTCCTGATCTTAGTGGAAATGGTTTCAGTTTTTCACCATTGAGAATGATGTTGGCTCTGGGTTTGTTAATATGTTTGTTTATTATGTTGAGGTAAGTTCCCTCTATGCCTACTTTCTGGAGGGTTTTTTTCATAAATGTGTGTTGAATTTTGTTGAAAGATTCTTCTGCATCTACAGAGAATATCATATGGTTTTTCTCATTCAATTTGTTACTATGGTTTATCACATTGATTGATTTGCGTTTATTGAAGAATCCTTGCATTCCTAGGATAAACCCTACTTGATCATGGTGTATGATCCTTTTAATGTGCTGTTGGATTCTGTTTGCTAGTATTTTGTTGAGGAGTTTTGCATCTATGTTCATCAGTGATATTGGCCTGTAGTTTTCTTTTTTTGTGACATTTTCATCTCATTTCAGTATTAAGGTGATGGTGGCCTCGTAGAATGAGTTTGTGAGTGTTCCTCCCTCTGCTATGTTTTGGAAGAGTTTGAGAAGGATAGGTGTTAGCTCTTCTCTAAATATTTGATAGAATTTGCCTTTGAAGCCATCTGGTCCTGGGCTTTTGTTTGTTGGAAGATTTTTAATCACGGTCTCAATTTCAGTGCTTGTGATTGGTCTGTTTATATTTTCTATTTCTTCCTGGTTCAGTCTTGGAAGGTTGTGTTTTTCTAAGAATTTGTCCATTTCTTCCATGTTGTCCATTTTATTGGCATATAGGTGCTTGTAGTAATCTCTCCTGATCCTTTGTATTTCTGCAGTGTCAGTTGTTACTTCTCCTTTTTCATTTCTAATTTTATAGATTTGAGTCTTCTCCCTCTTTTTCTTCAGGAGTCTGGCTAATGGTTTATCAATTTTGTTTATCTTCTCAAAGCACCAGCTTTTAGTTTTATTGATCTTTGCTATTGTTTCCTTCATTTCTTTTTCATCTGATCTTTATGATTTCTTTCCATCTGCTAACTTTGGGATTTTTTTTGTTCTTCTTTCTCTAACTGCTTTAGATGTAAGGTTAGGTTGTTTATTTGAGATATTTCTTGTTTCTTGAGGTAGGATTGTGTTGCTATAAAGTTCCCTCTTAGAACTGCTTTTGCTGCATCCCATAGATTTTCCTTTGTCATGTTTTCATCGTCATTTTTTCTAGGTATTTTTTGATTTCCTCTTTGATTTCTTCAGTGATCGCTTGGTTATTTAGTAGTGTTTTGTTTAGCCTCCATGTGTTTGTATTTTTTACAGATTTTTTCCTGCAGTTGATATCTAGTCTCATAGCATTGTGGTCGGAAAAGATACTTGATACAATTTCAATTTTCTTAAATTTACCCTAGGCTGATTTGTGACCCAAGATATGATCTATCCTGGCGAATGTTCCACAAGCACTTGAGGAGAATGTGTATTGTGTTGTTTTTGGATGGAATGTCCTATAAATATCAATTAAGTCCATCTTGTTTAATGTGTCATTTAAAGCTTGTGTTTCCTTATTTATTTTCATTTTGGAATATCTGTCCATTGGTGAAAGTGGGGTGTTAAAGTCCCCTACTGTTTTTGTGTTACTGTCGATTTCCCCTTTTATGGCTGTTAGCATTTGCCTTATGTATTGAGGTGCTCCTGTGTTCGGTGCATAAATATTTACAATTGTTATATCTTCTTCTTGGATTGATCCCTTGATCATTATGTAGTGTCCTTCTTTGTCTCTTGTAATGGTCTTTATTTTAAAGTCTATTTTGTGTGTTATGAGAATTGCTACTCCAGCTTTCTTTTGATTTCCATTGGCATGGAATATTTTTTTCTCTCCCCTCACTTTCAGTCTGTTTGTGTTCCTCAGTCTGAAATGGGTCTCTTTTAGATGGTATATATACAGGTCTTGTTTTTGTATCCATTCAGCCAGTCAATGTCTTTTGGTTGGAGCATTTAATCCATTTACATTTAAGGTAATTATCAATATGTATGTTTCTTTTACCATTTTCTTAATTGTTTTGGGTTTGTTATTGTAGGTCTTTTCCTTCTCTTGTGTTTCCCGTCTAGGGAAGTTCCTTTAGCATTTGTTGTAAAGCTGGTTTGGTGGTGCTGAAATCTCTTAGCTTTTGCTTGTCTGTGAAGGTTTTAATTTCTCCATCGAATCTGAATGAGATCCTTCCTGGGTAGAGTAATCTTGGTTGTAAGTTTTTCCCTTTCATTACTTTAAATATGTCCTGCCACACCCTTCTGGCTTGCAGAACTTCTGCTGAGAAATCAGCTGTTAACCTTATGGGGATTCCCTTGTATGTTATTTGTTGCTTTTCTTTTGCTGCTTTTAACATTTTTTCTTTGTATTTAATTTTTGATAGTTTGATTAATATGTGTCTTGTCGTGTTTCTCCTTGGATTTTTCCTGTGTGGGACTCTCTGTGCTTCCTGGACTTGACTGACTATTTCCTTTCCCATTTTAGGGAAGTTTTCAACTATAATCTCTTCAAATATTTTCTCAGTCCCTTTCTTTTTCTTTTCTTCTTCTGGGACCCCTATAATTTGAATGTTGGTGCATGTAATGTTTTCCCAGAGGTCTCTGAGAGTGTCCTCAATTCTTTTCACTCTTTGTTCTTTATTCTGCTCTGCAGTAGTTATTTCCACTATTTTATCTTTCAGGTCACTTATCCGTTCTTCTGCCTCAGTTATTCTGCTATTGATTCCTTCTAGAGAATTTTTAATTTCATTTATTGTGTTGTTCATCATTGCTTGTTTGCTCTTTAGTTCTTCTAGATCCTTGTTAAACGTTTCTTATATTTTCTCCATTCTTTTTCCAAGATTTTGGATATATTTACTACCATTACTCTGAATTCTTTTTCAGGTAGACTGCCTATTTCCTCCTCATTTGTTTGGTCTGGTGGGTTTTTACTTTGCTCCTTCATCTGCTGTATATTTCTCTTTTTTCTCATTTTGCTCAACTTAGTGTGCTTGGGGTCTCCTTTTCACAGGATGCAGGTTCGTAGTTCCTGTTGTTTTTGGTGTCTGCCCCCAGTGGGTAAGGTTGGTTCAGTTGGTTGTGTAGGCTTCTTGGTGGATGGGACTGGTGCCTATGTTCTGGTGGATGAGGCTGGGTCCTGTCTTTCTGGTGGGCAGGACCACATCTGGTGGTGTGTTTTGGGGTGTCTGTGAACTTAGTATGATTTTAGGCAGCCTCTCTGCTAATGGGTGGGGTTGTGTTCCTGTCTTGGTAGTTGTTTGGCATGGGGTTTCCAGCACTGTAGCTTGCTGGTTGTTGAGTGGAGCTGGGTCTTAGCATTGAGATAGAGATCTCTGGGAGAACTTTCACCGTTTGGTATTATGTGGGGCTGGGAGGTCTCTGGTGGACCAGTGTGCTGAACTTGGCTTTCCCATCTAAGAGGCTCAGGCCTGACACCTGGCCGGTGCACTAAGACCCTGTCAGCCACACGGCTCAGAAGAAAAGGGAGAGCAAAAAGAAAGAAAGAAAAAACATAAACTAAACTAAAATAAAGTTATTAAAATAAAAAATTAAAAAATATTATTAAAAATTTAAAAATATAAAAGTAATAAAAAAGAAAAGAAAGAAGAGAGCAAACAAACGAATACACAAATCCACCAATGATTACAAGTGTTAAAAATTGTACAAAAAAAAAAAAGTACAGACAGAACCCTAGGACAAATGCTAAAAGCAAAGCTATACAGAAAAAATCACACAGAGAAGCATACACATACACACTCAGAAAAAGGGAAAAAAATTATATATATATATATATATATATATATATATATATATATATATATATATATATATATATATATATATATATAAAGGAAGACAGCAACCAAATCAATAAACAAATCTACCAATGATAATAAACTCTAAATACTAAACTAAGATAAACATAAAACCAGAAACAAATTAGATGCAGAAAGCAAACCCCAAGTCTACAGTTGCTCCCAAAATCCACCGCCTCAATTTTGGGATGATTCGTTGGCTATTCAGGTATTCCACAGATGCAGGGTACATCAGGTTAATTGTGGAGATTTAACCCACTGCTCCTGAGCCTGTTGGGAGAGATTTCCCTTTCTCTTCTTTGTTCGCACAGCTCCTGGGGTTCAGCTTTGGATGTGGCCCTGCCTCTGCGTGTAGGTTGCCTGAAGGCATCTGTTCTCCGCTCAGACAGGACGGGGTTAAAGTAGCAGCTGATTAGGGGGCTCTGGCTCACTCAGGCCGGGGGGAGGGAGGGGTACGGAGTGCAGGGAGAGCCCGCAGCAGCAGAGGCCGGCATGACGTTGTAACAGCCCGAGGCACGCCATGTGTTCTCCTGGGGAAGTTGTCTCTGGATCACGGGACCCTGGCAGTGGCAGGCTGCACAGGCTCCCAGGAGGGGAGGTGTGGATAGTGACCTGTGCTTGCACACAGGCTTCTTGGTGGCTGCAGCAGCAGCCTTAGCGTCTCATGCCCATCTCTGGTGTCTGCGCTGATAGCCATGGCTTGCGCCCATCTCCGGAGCTTGTTTAGGAGGTGCTCTGAATCCCCTCTCCTCGTGCACCCCAAAACAATGGTTTCTTGCTTCTTAGGCAGGTCCAGACTTTTTCCTGGACTCCCTCTGGACTAGCTGTGGTGCACTAGCCCCCTTCAGGCTGTGTTCACGCAGCCAACCCCAGTCCTCTCCCTGGGATCTGACCTCCGAAGCCTGAGCCTCAGTTCCCAGCCCCCACCCATCCCGGCAGGTGAGCAGACAAGCCTCTCGGGCTGGTGAGTGCTGGTCGGCACCGATCCTCTGTGCGGGAATCTCTCCGCTTTGCCCTCCGCACCCCTGTGGCTGTGCTCACCTCCATGGCTCCGAAGCTTCCCCCCTCTGCCACCCCCTGTCTCTGCCCACGAAGGGGCTTCCTAGTGTGTGGAAACCTTTCCTCCTTCACAGCTCCCTCCCACTGGTGCAGGTCCCGTCCCTATTCTTTTGTGTCTGTTTTTTCTTTTTTCTTTTGCCCTTCCCAGGTACGTGGGGCAGTTTCTTTCCTTTTGGGAGGTCTGAGGTCTTCTGCCAGCATTTAGTAGGTGTTCTGTGGGAGGTGTTCCACATGTACGTGTATTTTTGATGTATTTGTGGGGAGAAAGGTGATCTCCATGTCTTAGTCCTCCGCCATCTTGGAGGTCCTCCTCCTCAATTATGTTTTTTAAGTTCACATGTAAAATGTGACTGACTGGTAGAAACTTGTTCATGAAGTCTATTAAATATATGATATAAAGAAAGTTTAAAGACAATAGTGTACAAATGTGGGAAATTTTGAGGGACAGAGGATGTTTTAACCTCAAATGAGTTTCATAAAATGAAAATTTATTCAATTTTATATCTAGCACTCATTACATAGGAAACCAATTCAATTTAATTCGCCTTATTTTCTGAGTCTGCATGCTTGAGGATAGTGATGTATCATTATCTTGCAGCACTAGTTTTCTTTAGCAACTGTGATGATCAGACTTCTAGTTTCCAACGACTAGGCCCATTTCAAAATCAATGTTGGTATTGGCAGAATGTTGCCACAATTTTGTTTTTTCAAGCTCCAAAAATGAAACAGATATGAGTAACATCTCTTTTCACCTTCTTAAAGAGAAGATTGTATATACCTGAATAATCGCAAATAACTATAGGCTCTGAAACACAAGAGCCATTTTCCACCTTTGGTTTCCTTCACTTAAAAAAGTTCAAAACAGGACACTTTAAGGATCTCCCCAGAAATTTTCAAGGTTAAAGTTTCAGTATTCAAAAGTGAAGTGCTGGTTTAAGATAAAAAAATATGCTAACAGTAAGTTTTGGAGTCATGATGGCTTAAAAAGCTTAGAATTTTATCAGAAACTATTGACTTGTAGAATAACTACAGTAAGAGATATGGGGCTTTTGAGTATATTGTTCTAATGTGAGGTATATTATATATAAGACACTACTCTTCACATTAGGAGACGAGAGGTGTATATCTTGACTTTATTGGAAACATCCTTCTCCCTTAGAAAAGGTGATTCACAAAGCCCAGCTAGGGAGAGCACACTCGCAATTCAAAATACAAAATAGACTAATGCAGTCACAGAAACAATAAGGAACTAAACCAACTGCAGGCAAATCTCTTCAATTCATTACACAATGAGAGTTAGGCCTGGACTATTTCATTTTGGATTGCTTTTTGCAACCTCATAATCTCTTTAATGGCAGTAATTTGTTAATAAAATAAATGGTAATGAAACAGAAGTATCTGTTTACAGCAGTCCCCTTATATTTCTTGTGCTTATGCCTGCTTTCATTATTTATAGGGAAAGGTACACATTTGCTCTGGTATACATCAGTAATAGAAAACCACTTTACAGGAGGATAGGAAAGGACATTACCAGTAGAGTATAATGTCTGTATCTGGAATCATTATTGCCCCCTTTGGAGTGTTTTTTCAACCTTAAAGCAATAGATCTTGAAGCAAGCTAAAAGCTACAATAAAAACATATTTTATCTTTAGTCCTTTAAACAATATTTCTTTGATCTAAATGGGCTCTCCGCATCAGCAATTACCTCTTAAGTTTTTCTCATTTATTGACTTGGGAACCTACATTTTAGTGTGAACCAATAGTAATTCTAGAAACAAAGTACACTTTCAAAGATATATGAATTATTTTTCCTCATATCTAGAGAAGTTTATGTTTTTCTTCTGTTTCATACTTATTGATAACACAGTATGGCTGTGTCTATAATCTGTATAAAATATTGGGGATTCTTGATGAAAACATCAAGAAAACAATCACACAATTCCCCAGATCCAAAACAACAACAATGAAAAATTAAATTCATTAAAAAATTAATATAATTTTTGATAATCTGTGAATAAAAAGACCAGCTTTGTTTTTTCAGTTTTGAAAAAAGATTTATTTTAGTTAAATTTAATAAATGAATTTCAAATAAAATATTTTTAAAGACATTCATTATTTAAAATATATTTTGCATTTGATAAATTTCCTCAATATAACACAGAATACTGTATGAGAGGAAAGGCTATCTAAAATGCAATTATTTAAGTCTACTGTAAGCAAAAATCCCTTTATAATACAATTTATGTCACAATATCCTGTTATGTCTTGCATAAAAATCTGAATTCTTTGAACGTTAGTGGACAATTGCAACAGAAGAGTAGTAAAAGCTTTCCAGTATACTAAAATATGTTCTATTAATTAATAATGCAGTGGCAAGAGAAGTCTTCTTATTTAAACTAGTTAAAGTGTTTTTCTAAAGATCAATATTTTTCTATTTTTGAAATCACATTTCTGAACTAAAAATCATATGGGAATTTTAAATTCCGGCATTATTCCCAAATCAAGGATCTTCTGTAACGTAGGACATGCCCAACATGCCAATCTGTATATGTTATTTTGCCATGTATCAGCCATGATGCAATTCCCAACTACACCCCACTGCATGGCTGGTGACATTACATAACCCTTTTCAGGCACTTTTCTCATATGTAAAATAGGAACAATGATAATTCCTACCATAGATGGGGTTTATCGCTAAAGGAAATGCATCAGAACTCAGAATCTGAAATAAACATTTATTTAACATTAGCTTATCAATAGTAGATTTCAAGGAAGTAGTGAACTCCTCATTTACAGTGGTGTTTATTGGGCTATATTGGTGGCTTGAAACTCAGATTAAAGGAAGGGGGATTTTATGTGCCTATGAGAATTATTTTCCTGGGACTAATTCTATAAGATTTTAAAACAAACTGTGAAATAAACTACGAAAACTATGAAGTTAGGGTACTTAGGAAAAGTCATTCTGTTCATAAGTATTTCACCTCATGTCATTTCCAGTCACCAGCACTTATGACGCCATAGACAGGCACAGACACAGAACTATATCCATGGGAAGGGAAGGGGCATTAGTCTATGGAAGAAACCCAGAATGTTCTTATGAACCTTCTGCAGAATCTGCCAAATGCATGTGGGTGGGTTTACCTCTTCCAGTCATCTCCTGTTGTTGAGAGCTGGGAGCGAGATCAGCTAGCTAATTTTCCAGGCTCGGTGCAAAACGAAAATATAGGACCCCTTTCTTCAAACAGCAGGAAACAAGTGCTAGTAAAGGTACTTAAAATTCCTTTCTTCTGTGGTCCTTCCCCCTCTTTCACAACCTAAACTATATATTTTTAAAATTTACTATTTAATGTCCTGCCCTTTGAGCGTGGGGATATCTGGAGGGCTAGTACAGACATTCACAGGCCCCTGGGGGCCTTGTCTCTGTGACTGAGTGTGCTCGCATGGCCCACCAGCTGCAGGGTCCTTACCTCCTGCCAGACACCAGACCAACACGCTGAATCTCGTAAACAGCAAGGAAGTCAAGCAGGCGCAAACCAAGGAGGACTGACAACCGCAAAGGACATTGTGACCTCTGCCTTGAGAAGCATCAGCTGCCTAGATCAGGGTGGGTGAGAGGCTTGCCCCTACTTGTCTCCTGCAGGATGTGTTGAGGCTCTCACTGCCCGTCTGTAGAGGAATAATCGCCACTAAGTCTCATCAGGACTGACCTTTATCTTCTGGGCACTGGTGATCAGGCCCTGGCTGGTGATGGAGGGCAGAAGCTGCCTCTGGGAGGGGGAGAAGAGGGAGAGGCCAAGAATAGGTACAGCAGAAGCAGAGGTTCTAAGTCTCTGGGATGAGTTCTTGCAAATCACACATTCAAAGATGAAATTATTAAGAATTTCAAGGCAGCGACCAAAGTCGCGTTAAATCCCAAGTGCTGGGACTGGGTGCGGGCAGAGCCCTCTGCTGCTGCTCTGCTTGCAAGCTGGTGAGGACAGCACTGGTCCAGGGGGCTCAACCTGTACTCTTGGGTATCTGAGCAGATTATTCCTAGTGTTTAGGATGTGCCTCCCAGGAGCATTAAGAAGTGTTGGAATGATGATATTTCATTGCAATTTAAAAAACATCTTCTTTTTTATTTTTTTTTTAACTATTTATGAATCAAGATCAAGCAATATCCTCTGAATGAGGATTCTTTGGAGTAAACCCTCTTTGAAGCTGTATGCTGGCCTGACAACGACCTGGCTTCCCAGCCAGTCTAACACTGCTTTTGGGATCTACCCATAGGGAGATTTATGTTTATTATGCAACAGATTTTCCTGACTGCCTTTCCCATAGCCTTCATTGACTAATATGACAATGTTTTTCCTCGTGTTTCTGTAGATAGCCTATTAGGGTTCTCTGCGTGATTTAATTAAATAAGGTGCTCCCTGGAATTCAGAGACAAAGTCAGAGAATACTCTTCGAAATTGAAACAATTAGGAATACACATAAAATATGTGAAATCAGGTGGAAAGATCTCAAGAGTGCTCTTTCTATTACTTTCCTCTTTAGAGAAATCTGCTTATTCTCTCATCCACCACACACTTCACACTGAGAGGGAGGATAGAAATGCATCTTCCACTCTTAACCAAAAGACCTCCTCCTTGCGTGCTCAGGACGTTGTTTTGTCATATCCCACCCACTCTAGCCAACACTTTCCATATATTCTTTTGAGAATTTGGCAACTAACTCAAGGTATTCCTCATTAATTCAGGTCTCTCAAGTTATACTGGGAAACTCAAGGGCTCTTTGCATGATAAATCCAGCCCCATATCCATTTGATTTTCAGGGTGAAAGCATCATCTCCATTCCACTTCAACAGCAACCCACACCTGAGGTTAGTGGGTTGTCATCAACCGCTAGCTAGTCATCACAACAGCTCTTTCAGGTGTGAAAGTCCATTGTTCCACTCTTACACAGCTTCCAGTTTCTTTGGGTTTCTCACCAGCTTGCTTTCACTACATTTGCTCTTCCATACATACCCATTACAATTTCCAGTACCTTGCCTTTTCTGCCTGAAGCTTCTAAGCCCTACCGTGTGCCCTTTTTTTCCTTTTACACTCTCAACTCCTTGGGCTGTCAGCATAATCTTACTGTTTTTTATCACAGCCACTTGCAAAATTTCAACTTTGATTCCATTCAAATCATCCTTCTCTGGTTCTATGACTTATAAGTGGCATAATGAAGGGGAAGAAAATCTAACACTATGACTGAGTTTAAATTTATAGTTACAAGTTACAAGTCTTCAGCTGAGCAGGACCTTCATTGTTCTCTGGCGTTTATTGTTTATAGCCACACCCAGCTTTTTCAGCCATTCCCTGGATGTACACTCACATTTTTGTCACTTTCGTCATGTACTTGATTCTATCTAAGTAGACTCAGAAAACTACTTTCCTACTTCACAGAAAAGCTGGAAACTGAACATTTACACATATTTATTTTCCCTTCCTCTTGAAACGACAAAGATATGTGTATCTCTACTAACTCCTTCTCTCCATTCTGATTCTGTGCATGAACAGAAGGATTGCCTGGTCTCTCTTTGGGAAATGTGCTCCATTAATCGTCTCTTCTTTTTTTTATCTTCAGCAGTATCTTACTGCTTGTCTCTTTTCCTCTAACATATAAACAATTGCTAATTTCCCCCACTGTAGAAATATGGAAAACAAAAAATATTTTTCCCATTTCATTTTACTTTACCTCTAGTTCACAATAAAAGTTTTTGAAAGGATATTCTATATTGGCTATCACAGGTGCTCACATCCCATTTATAAGCAAACACTAACCTCCACTTCATTTCTAAACATACTGTAACTGGGGACTCCAAAGATGTCCTAAAGACACTTTATTCTCTTATCCAGTGTAATTTATCCGAGGTGATTGGCATCATTGGTTACCCCTGCCTTCTTGATTCCGCCATAAACATTCGGTATTTACCTTTGTCTTTTTAAGATTTTTCTTCTCCCTTCCATGACCACTACTGCTTTGTCCCTTTCACAGGCTTTTCATTATTTTTTCTGTTTCCATATGGCAGAATTCAGGACATCATCTTTATCTTTCTTTTCTTCCTTCAATTTCTAGGTGAAATTATCTAAACTCGTAAGTTTTGGACTCCTGACTCTAACTAAAATGGAGTAAGAGGAATGGAATTTATCCTCCTGCCTAAACAACTAAAAATATGGATAAACCTATGAAACAGTGGTTTTTCTAAACATT
Organism: Balaenoptera physalus; assembly: GCF_965194825.1. Taxonomy (NCBI): domain Eukaryota; kingdom Metazoa; phylum Chordata; class Mammalia; order Artiodactyla; family Balaenopteridae; genus Balaenoptera; species Balaenoptera physalus. The sequence continues at coordinate 93,245,939 of NC_138890.1, read as the reverse complement.
GGACATCAAGCAATTAAAGTCAGTGAACCATGAGAGAGAGGAAGTGACTGAAATGAGCACTGATTGGCCCAGTTGAGTACTTCAAGGATTTTCCAGGTCATAGTTCAGTGAAGTGGGTAACCAGGAAGAATTCAGCAGACTCACTGAGTTGAGGAAATAGAGCTGAGAAGAAAGGACAGGTACATAAAGAACTGAGGAGATTTGCAGAGCTCCTCTAGTCTTCAGCAGAGTAGTGATTGGCAGATTTTTTGAGGGAATTATTTGAGGTAGGAAAAAAGACTCACCCTAAAGGATGAGAAGAAACAGTAGCTAGAGCTCACGGAGGGCTGGGAAGAGTATCTGTTCCCCAGCTAGACCTGACAGCCTCATAATATGTGTGACATTGAGTACAGTTCTCAGAAGGGCCTTATCTCAGTAGTGGGGGATTATTATCCCAAGAGTAAATGCTGCTTTGGTCCCACTTAACAAGTCAAGAGGAAGACTGAAAGGATCTAACAGCTTACAAATAAGTTAACTGTGTCCCAGATCAAAGCTCAAGAATAATTATAGTAATACAAAAATATATACTACTCAACAAGGTAAAATTTACAATGTATGGCATATAATAAAAAAAATTGTTAGGCATCCTAAGAAGCAGAAGAATATGACCTATAAAGAGGAGAAAATCCATTAAATCAGAACCAACCCAAAAGTGATACAGATGTCAGAATTAAAAAACAGGGACATTAAAATACTTATGTTAACTCTATTCCATGTATTGTAAGAGGTGGAAGAGAGACTGATCGTGTTGAGTAGATAAATGGAAAATATAAACAAGATGCAAACGGAACTTATAGAAATAAAAACTACAATGTCTGAGAAAGAAAATCACTGAAAGGAATGAATATGATATTAGATATGGCAGAAGATAATATTAGTAAATTTGAAGCTATAAAAACTCTCCAAAAAAACCCAGAAAAAACCTGGGGGGGGGAAAAAAACCCTAAAAACAAAAACATATACACCTGTGGGACAACTCTTCAAGTGACCCGTTATATATGTAACTGGAGTTCCTAAAAGAGAGTGAAAATAGAAAATTTATTTGTAGAAATTATCACCAAAAATGTTCCTAATATGATGAAAATTATTAACTCACAAATCCTAGGAGCTAAGTAAACCCCAAACACACATACGTGAATTTCAACTTCCGGATATTTGTGGCTATCAACTAGGGAAGACATATCTCCTAGATTAATTCCCTTTATATGTAACCAACAACCTATTAGACATCCTTAACTGGATGTCCTGTATATACTTTACAGAAAACATGGCTAATGGTTCACCTATTTGTGAACCAGTATTTACTGAGGCGCTGATATGTTCCAGACAATGCAATAGGGATCAAAATTACACAATTGAAAAGAAATTGTCCTTGAGGTTTAGGAGTCAACATAAGACATATATATACAAAATATTTAAAATACAATGTGTTAAGTTCCATAACGGTGATGAGTACAAGATGAAAATACCATAGATGAAGGTGAAACTGAATCTAACTGGGAGAGTCAGCTAAAATGTACTATTCAATTAAACGCTGCAAGTTGCACCTGGAGGATTGTAATTAAGAGATCATTTGTGATAGCGCAGCTGCGCCGCCTCGCAGGCGCGGGGCCGCGTGACCCCAGCGCGACCCCGGCTGCTTTGGCCACCAGGCGGCGCTCGTTCTCTGCCCGGCAATCCGCTTGCTCCCGCCGGAGGCCGGACAGCCGCAGCTGCGCGACGCTTCTCCGGGTGAGTGGACCGGGCGCCGGACGCCGGGGTTTAGGGGAGACGGGCGAAGGCTGCGTGGGGGGGTACTTTGGCGCGGAGGTCTTGGGGCAAAACCGAGGGGCCAAAACCGAGTCAAAGGCGTCGGCGTGGGGAAATGCTGGCAGGGAGCTGAGGAGCCCGGGGCAGGAGCATCCGGGCGGTTGCAGGAGGGCGTTTGGAGGACGGTGGTCTTGGGCTGAGGGGCGCTTCCTAGCAGATGAGAGGCGGGGAGGCCCCGAGGGCATCGAGAGTATCGCAATGAGAGGAGGAGGCTTTTGTTTGGATGGACACCGGCCAGGGCCTAGGAGGAGCCCGGAGTCCAGAGAATTCGGGGCAGGGGGTGGGAGAAGAGATGGTTAAAAAAAAAAAAAAACAGAAAACGTCGTTTGTGGCTTTGATAAAAGGTATTCATTAAAATAGTAGAGATAGAAGTCAGATTACAGTGGGATGAATAAGAATAGGGTATAAAGACATGGGAATAGGAGACAGTGACCAGATCTGAATGTGGGGATGGTAATGCTCCGCAGTCCATACTCTTCCCCCAAAGGGGAGAACTTTAATTGTGCATAAGCATCATGGGTCAAAAGTGGTGGTGCTCACCAATATCTGAATTCCCTTCTAACTTGGAACACTCTTGTCCTACATTTCCCATTACCTTGCCTTTGTTGGGGCCATATGACTGAGTTCTAATCAGCAAAATTCAAGCAGAAGTTATGAGCCGCACTGCCAGATACGGCCTCTAAAATCTCTCATGGAATCGTCCATAGTCTTTTCTTCCCTATGCTCTTATGTAGTTGCAGAGCATTCAGCAGAGGACTTGGAGAAATGGTGGCGCACAAGATGGAAAAAAGCCTTGGTCTCTTCACCACCGTGTGGAAGCTTATCTCCTGACACTTAACGGTACTGTGACATGATTATCTTTAAATATAATTTCTATTTCCCTAAGCCTGTGGATATTTGCTTTGCAATGTTGTAGGTTGCAGCAGTTTTTCAAAACCAGAGCTTCTAAACTCTTTGACGGATTTTAATAATTCCATAATATGTTTTATTGCAATGTCCACGAATATTGTTTTATTTACTTGTAGTTACTGTCGACAGTTCTGGCAGTTCCCAGAGTTAACATTTGTGCACACGCCAGTGGGATGGGTGCAGAGACAGGCAAGCCAGCCCCCATGCAGTGCCCCCACCAGGAGCCCCTCCTCTCTGCTGGGCCAGAGCCACTGCTGCCCTGGCTGCTGCTTCTGCCAGTCTGTAGCCAGGGCCTGACTGGGTTTTACTCACAGAGTCCCAAGAATCCGGGACTGCCCCCCATGCACTAGTTGTTGCCACGTATATCTTCTTTGCTCGTAGACTCACTCCATTGTTCCATAGGAACATTTAGAAACACAGGTCCTAAGATAAAATTATTAAGAATTTCAAGAAGGCAACACAAGAGCATTAAACCAAATGTGGGGTTCCCTTTTGAGAATGGGACCCTGTGAGGCTGCACAGTTGTACAGCTGTGAAGCAGTTGTAATCCCAGAAGTGGTTCAGGTTTAGGTGCTGTTTGATCCAGAGGTATATAATATCAGGGTCTCATTTTACTTTTCTACAATTTTCTCTGTCTTTTCACTCTGCCTCCCTTCGTGTATTGGTTCCATCCTCTGACTAGTTTCCTATATGAAAGCAAAATGGCTACAGGAGTTCCAGGTATTTTATCCATATAATACACACTCTAGCAAAAGAGATTCTCACTAGTTAGTCAGGCGAGGGTTACATGGTCATATGCTTAGGTGATAGGCTACCTGATTGACTTAGCCTAGCTCGTATGCTTCACCACTGTAGTAAGGTTTTCTGGAACCATATGGCTCCTAGCATGGAAACTGAGGACTATTAGAAAAGCAGGAATTGCTACTGTGGAAGAAATCACAAATGTCCACTACAGAATATTTCTTGAATTAATGACTGACTGACAGATTGTAGTACTTCATCCTGGGAAAAGATTTGTAAGTATGCCTCTTGTTTCCAAAATCTTAACTGAAATTCTAACTAATACTGTAAAAACTGATGTCTAGATAATTATAATATGGCAATTGTTAAAAGAATATTGTGATGAGAAAAAATCCTGTTGCCTACTTAGAGATACTGAAAAAGAACCACTTAGTACCAAGAATGTTATGTTTTTTCCAGCACTGCTGGGGGAAGACGTCTTAAGGCTTCCAATGACCAATACTGATTATATTCTAGGTATATATGTCTCTGAAGATATAAAGGAGAAAACACTAGCCTGATGGAACTATCTTTCAAGCAATAGCAAAATTTCTTAGTATTATTCTGTGATTAATGGACAGCTTCTCTTATGTAATTTGGTTTTTGTGATGAACCTACACACCAGGAGGAAGTGTTGTATACAAATGTATAGTAGCTATTAACAAATTATCAATTTAGCTTAAATAAGTCTTTTTAAAGATTTCTTATGTGTTCCATTTCCCAAGAAATTTAATATCATTTAGGAATTGAAAAACTAGAAAAAAAAGAACAAAATTAAAACAAAGAAACAGCAAACAATACCTTGATGATGTTCTCAACTTGTATAGCTGAGGATTTGACCCCTGGTAACTCCATGCATTTGTCCATAATTAATTAATTATAATTAACTAATATCATAATTACAGGGCATGCTAATGTTCTCAGCTTTGTGCTGAGATGCAAAGATAAGCCTAATATGGGGAGTAGACCTTCAATCATCAATCTCAAATATTTTTAAAAAAATATTTATTTATTTATTTATTTAGGTTGCTCCCAGTCTTAGTTGTGGTGTGCAGACTTCTTCTTAGTTGCAGCATGTGGACTTCTTCTTAGTTGCGGCATATAGACTCTTAGTTGCGGCATGCGTTGGGATCTAGTTCCCCAACCAGGGATCAAACCCACTCCCCCTGCATTGGGAGCATGGAGTCTTACCCACTGGACCACCAGGGAAGTCCCGAATATCTTCTGTTTTTAACAATCTTAACAAAACCTAGCGGTTTTCCCTGATTCCTATGCTTCACTACCAAATTGCAATTATTCTATTGCATAAGTTTGGCTATGATTGTATATACTCACTGATTTCATCTGGGAAATGGTACTGAAAGTGTTACTGAGTTCAAACTCACGCTGCTCACCGCACGACAGGCCAATCAATTGAGAGACAAGGTGTTGGGGTAGGGAATAGCAGCTTTATTCAGAAAGCCAGCAAATCCAGAAGATGATGGACTTGTGTCCCAAGGAACCGTCTTGCCTCGGTTTGGATGCTATTTTCTTCCATAGAGCAAAGAGAGGGAGATGAGGAAATAAAGTAAAAAAGGTGATAAGTTGTTGCAAATATTTCCTGGGTCCAGCCAGACTCTGGAGGGGATGTGTTAATTTCTTCCTTCCTGCGGGCATTCATAGATGGGCCTGGTCAGGATGTTTCCTGTGAGCTTAAATAAAGGTATTTGAGCTTAATGCTCAGGCATGAGAGGCAGGGTTCCTGGAGATGGGCCATTATATACACTATAAGCTGTAGGCAACATTCCTTTAGTGATTAACTTGTAACAAAAGCAATCGAATACAAAGGTTAAAGTAAAAACAAGTCCAATATGGAGTCAGATTTGGTTTTCTCTATTACAAAAGTACATAGTTTAAAAATTATATAACATACTATAATACTTCTATATTCATCTAGAACTTTTAAATTAAATAGGAAAAACAGACATGGAATGAAGAAAAATTTATGTATTTGATTTGATTATTAGATAATGCAACATATAATTTGGTGAATTTCAAAGGCATTTATTTTTTACTATGATAGCCACTGAATTTCACTTTGGTGGGGGCTAAGTTATTCTTATAAAATAAAGATTAAAGGAGGTTATGTTTCTCCTCTTCAAATCATTCTTGTTATGTGTATTCAATTTGCAAGACAAGCAATTACTGCTGTTTGAATCTGGCAACTAGCCACTATTTTTAATTGAAATGGTATTTTGCAAAATAAAGAGCATGAAGTTATAAGAGGAAGTGGTGTTGATGTGTTAACAGGAGTGAGCCATAAGGAATGGCAATTATATATTTTAACATGTAAAGAGATTTTCCAAATTAGCTGTTGGTAAAATTGCTACGCCTGTCACACCAAGTTCATTTATTTCTTGGATAAACTTGAAGAATATAAAGGCACTTAATAGAGATGCTTTTTTAAAAGACATAAATGCATCATAATGATAACATCACAGGAGTGCAGAGATTTGATTTTAAGTAGAACCAAGGGCTCTTGCTTAACCAAGTTAAGCAGGGCTTCAGAGTTAGATTGATCTGGATGATCCCATCTTGGACACCTTATATGTGGTTACCTGGATTAAGTGTCATAAACACTATGAAGCTTCCATTCTCTCATTTCTAAAAAACTCGATACTAATTTTACATTATAGGTTTTTGGAGTATATGTGAAGATTAAATGAGATAATGTCTAGAAAACACTGATCCCTGTGTCTGGCATGTAGGTGTTCAATAAATGGTACCTGCTATTTTTATGTTTGCTTATTGGGAGAATGTGACAGAAATGTGTAGAAAACTGATAACTTTTATAAAGAAGTTTTATATTCAACTGAAGTCATATGTTAATATATGTCAGTATTCAAATCTAGTAGTATACTTTCCTCAGTTTGTTTCATGTAGTTTCTCTTGTTCAGTTTCATTCTGAATTTATTTAGAATGAATCCAAATTCAGTATTAAATCTTGCCAAGCCTGTGACACTTACCCTGACCTCTGAAATTTAAGTAGAGGTTATATTGCTTTCTGCCAAAACAATGACTATACAAGAAGAGATTGTTTATTGATTGCATAATCAAAGTAACCAAGGTCAATTAATTATTGACTTATTAATTTATCCATTTTTTTTTCAACAAATAGTTTTATCCTATGAGTACTATTCTGTACAAACCAAGAATAATTTTGGACACTGGGGGGTATAATATATCTAGTGAAATGGTTTTCAACCTGGTTTCACTTAGAATCATATGGGAATGTTTATAAAATACCTATGCCTGGGCTCTATACCCAGAGATTCTGATTTAATTAATTTGTATGAAGCTCAAATGCTTTTAAAACCTCCCCATGACAATTCCAATATGTAGCTGTGCTTGAGAGCCATATATTTAAAGTAGTGGTTCTCAATTTTGTGAACAACTATAATATTCACCTGGGAACTTTATTTTAATTTATTATTAATTTAATTGATGTAATTTAAATTTTTATTGAGATACAATAAGAAAACATAAAAGTGCACTAATCTTAAATGTACAGCTCAATGATTTTAGATATGTGTATCTTTGCATAATAACTCGAATCATTATATTTTCTCTAGTCCAAAATGTTCCCTGTGACTCTTGTTTTTTTTTTCTTCTTTTAAATTGAGGTATAGTTTATTTACAGTATTCTACTAGTTTCAGATGTACAACATAATGATTCAATATTTTTATAGATTATACTCCATTTAAAGTTATTACAAAATAATGGCTATATTTCCCCATGCTGTACAATATATACTAGTTGATTATTTATTATATACATAGTTATTTGTACCTCTTAGTCCCCCACTCCATCATGCCCCTCCAGCCTTCTCTCTCCCCATTGGTAACCACTCTTTTGTTCTCTATATCTGCAAGTCTGTTTCTATTTTGTTATATACATTCATTTGTTTTATTTTTTAGATTCCACATATAAGTGATAACAGTATTTGTCTTTCTCTGACTTATTTCACTAAGCATAATAGCCTCTAGGTCCATCCACATTGTTGCAAATGGCAGAATTTCTTTTTTTTAATGGCTGAGTAATATTCCATTGTATAGATATGTAACGTATCTTCTTTATCCATTCATCTGTTGATAGACACTTAGGTTGCTTCCATATCTTGGCTATTATAAATAATGTGATATAAACATTGGGGTGCGTATATCTTTTCAAATAAGTGTTTTCATTTCTTTTGAATATATACTCAGGAGTGGAATTGTTGGATTATATGGTAGTTCTATTTTTAGTTTTTAAGGAACCTCCATACTGTTTTCCACAGTGGCTGCACCAATTTACATTCCCGCAACAATGTACTGGGCTTCCCTTTTCTCCACATCCTCATCAACATTTGTTATTTGTAAACTTTTTTATGATCACCATTTTGACAGGTGTGAGTTGATACCTCATTGTGGTTTTGATTTGCATTTCTCTGATGATTAGTGATATTGAGCATCTTTTCATGTGCCTGTTGCCCATCTGTATGTCTTCTTTGGAAAAATGTCTATTCAGGCCTTCTGCTCATTTTTTAAACGGGTTGTTTGTTTTTTTGAAATTGAGTTGTATGAGCTGTTTATATATTTTGGATGTTGTATGAGCTGTTTATATATTTTGGATGTTAACCCCTTATCAGTTACATCTTTTGCAAATATATTTTCCCATTCAGTAGGTTGTATTTTTGTTTTGTCAGTGGTTTTCTTTGCTGTGCAAAAGCTTTCAAGTTTAATTAGATCCTATTGTTTATATTTACTTTTGTTTCTTTTGCCTTGGGAGACAGATCCTAAAAAATATCGCTACAATTTATGCAAAAAGTGTTCTGCCTATGTTCTCTTCTAGGAGTTTTATGGTTTCAGGTTTTACATTTCAGTCTTTAATCCATTTTGAGTTTATTTTTTAATATAATATGAGGAAATGCTCTAATCTCATTTGTTTACATGTAGCTGTCCAATTTTCCCAGTGCCACTTACTGAAGATACTGTCTTTTCTCCATCATATATTCTTGCCTCCTTTGTTGTAGATTAATTGACCATGCGTACATGAGTTTATTTCTGGGCTCCCTATTCTGTTCCATTGATCAGTGTCTGTTTTTCTGCTAATACCATGCTATTGTGATTACTGTGGCTTCGTAGTATAGTCTGAAGTCAGGGAGCGTGAAACTTCCAGCTTTTGTTTTCTCAAGATTGCTTTGGCAATTTGGGGTCTTTTGTGGTTTCATATAAATTTTAGAATTATTTGTTCTAGTTCTGTGTAAAAGTATCATGGTATTTTGATAGAAATTACATTAAATCTATAGATTAAAACTATGAAATAATAAAGATGTGCTGTTTTAAGCCTGTGAGTTTTGGGGGTAATTTGTTATGCAGTGATAGATAAATAGTTGAGTTTGGTACATTGTTTTACAACTATTAAACTGGTTAATGATGCTTTCAGATCCTTCCTGAAACAGGTAAACAATTGGACCAAATACATGAAAATATGTTTCTCAAGCCTTTGGACATCAGACAGTAATGTACAGTGATATTTGAGAGATGGGAAACTAATGAAGTAAACTTGAGATTGCCCAGTTTGCTTCCTTAAAAGAATTTTCAGGCTATAGTGCCAGGAGGGGAAACTCACATGGAGTTCAGCAGAATCCTTTATTTGAGGAGACAGCAAACATTCTAGGAAGAACAAGACAGCTAAGGTCCTCAGAGCAGAGTACCCAAGAGGAGAAAGAATAGAGAAAGACAGCTGTGGAATTTGCAGTGGTTGAGTAGTCAGTGGATGCATCAACAAATGCATGTGATAAAACTATGCTAAGTCAGGAAAGGGACCACCTGAAAAGAATAGAGGGAATAATATTCAGAGCTTACATGGGGCCAAGAAGAGTGCCTGTTTTTAAGTCTGACTGTGAACATCATAATTCATAGGGCATTGAAGAATACTCAGAACAGTCTTGCCTCTTAACAGTAATTAGCCTTAGACTGACCACTACTGTGGTCTCACTTAACAAATTTCCCAGTAATTGTGTCTTAGAACAAAGCCTAAGAATATTTGTAGAAATTATATCCCTATCTATCTATCTATCTATCTATCTATCTATCTATCTATCTATCTGTCTGTCTGTCTGTCTGTCTATATGCAGAGAGGTAGATGGGTGTGTGTGTGTGTGTGTGGGCATGTGTGTGTGGGTGTATGTATCTTAGCCAAAATCCAATGAGGTAAAATTCACAATATGTATCATCTAATGAAAAATTTTGCAGCATGATAAAAAACCCCAGGAATATATGATTATGAAGAGGAAAAAAATTAATGCAAATTAATCAAAACTAACACAGGTGTTAGAAATAGCATACAAGTACTAAAGCAGTTATAACTATCCCATATGTTCAAAAAGACACAGGAAAGATTGGACATTTTATGTAGAGACACAAGTTAAAAAATACATGAGTGAAAAACACTGGTTTGGTTTAATGGTGTATTAGATGTGGAAGAAAAAATATTAGTGATCTTGAAGACATAGTAGTAGAAACTATCCAAAATGAAATGTAGTAGGAAGAAAAAAGGAGCTGAGCAAAGAGACCTGTAGAACTACAAGTGGCCTAATGTATGTGTATTGGAGAGAACAAAACCCAAAACTTTTTTCATCATTATTTTATCCCCAACATCAAGCACGGTGTCCAGCATATGGTAGGGCTAGATAAATATTTCTTAAGTGAATGAGTTAACATTTAAAGTGAATCAGAAATTGTGAACCTTATATTTTATTAAATATACTGATTCAAAGTAAATGAAAATATTTTTATTAGTAAAAGAAAACCAAAATCCATTTTGTGGAAAATATTAAATATTATTTATGTATGTATATATACACACATATATGTATCCCTCTATATACGTACGTATATATTATTGCTTAAACAAATTTGTAGATCAGTATTTTGAATTGCTAGTAATTAAGTCTAGAAGTTTATAGATGCACACAAACACACACACACTTTGTTTCTATATGTCAGCCAGTCAGAAAAGGGAGAAAAATATACAGAGAAGAAAAAGAAAGACTTCACATTTGAGCAGCAGTTATAGATATAGACACACCACAAACATGCAAACACTCACACTAGAAATAGCATTCATGGGATACAGACAGATTGATTTATTGTATAAATACAATAAGAATAGGAAATTTGAAGACAGATATGAATTCGATCTCACCTAATACTCTTGTGAGCTCTGGACTTACATAGCAGTCATTGTAGTCTCTATCCTATAGCAGTCCTGTTCAGTTTTATTCAAGAGTCTGTACAGAGAGCACTCCCTTTAATATGTAGTCCTTTGGGAGATGTTTAAAGAGATTCCCCAGAGATTCCTTTTATAAACTCAAAAAAGATCTACTACATTATTTATCAGATTTTTCTAATCTGAGGCTACTGCTAATCGAAATGATAGGGGGAGGAGCTAGATTTCAGAGTCTCTAATAGTTTCAAAGAGGTGGAGCGTAAGTCCCCTCTCCTTAAGTATGTGCTGCCCATAGTGATTGTCTCCCAAAGAATGTAGTATGGAAAGGGAGAAAAGAATGACTTCACAGTGGAGAAACCTGACAAACACTACTTCAGCCAGGTGATCAAGGTTGACATCAACAGTGTTAACTCGTGATGATAGAATGTACCCTTGAAATGATGTGATACAATGGCATTTTACCTCTGTATTCATCCTCTCCAAAACCTACAACCCCAGTCTAATTGTGAGAAAAAAACATCAGGCTAATCCAAATTAAGGGACATTCTATATAATCACCAACGAGTCACTCTTCAAAACTGTCAAGGTCATCAAAAACAAGGAAAAGTCTGAGAAAGTGTCAACAGCCTAGAGCCACCTAAGGAGACATGAGGACTAACTGTGTTGTGGTGCCCTGAATAGGATCCTGGAACAGAAAAGATATTAGGTGAAAACTAAGGAAATTTGAATAAAGTATGGGTTTTATTTGATAATATTGAAAAATCATGGTTCACTAAATGTCACAAATGTACCATACTAATGTAAGATAACAGAAACTAGGAATAGGGTATATGGGAGCTATCTGTACTATCTTTCTAACTTTTCTATATATCTAAATCTGTTCTAAAATAATAAGTTTATCAAAAAAGTAAAGTAGGAAACATGAATAATATACTTACTATATAAGAGAGGAATAAGCATAATATATGAGAGTGAGTAAGAGCAAATTTTAAATGAATAAAATCTGGGAAACTTGAGAGTCCCTAAATTTGTTGTTTGAAATTTTAAGCTTTTATTATATTGTTTACCTAAAATTTGATTTGCAAGCACAATTGATTCATTTCCTACAGTCTGAGTACTTCCCAATAATTAAGGACTTAGGACTTCAGAACAGGTTGGGTGAGGTATACATTTTGTACTGGCTTGACCTTTTTATGCATTAATAATTACTATTGGAAACCTGTTTCAAACAGTGGTGACTACACTGGGTATTCAAAAGTAAATAAGGTAAATATATGCCCTGACTTGAAGAATGTCATAGTCTAGTGAGAGAGACTGACACATAAACAGTTAAATACAATGCAATGTGAAACATGCTGTGAAAGGACAAGGGCAGGGGTGGCTAAGCTTTCTGGGCTTCACAGCAGAGTCTTAGAAAAGCCCCCATGACCCTTGTTTCTTGTTCATTAAGGTGCAAAGTCACTATTACTCAAAACTTTGCTGTTTTTCTTAGCTGCTGATGTTTCAGCATCCATCCTTTCTTATGCCATAATCACTTTTTTTGCTTAATAAAGTCAGAGAATATTAATGTTGAGATAATAAAAGGGAAATTCAAGTTTATCTATTACTTCTTCCTAAATCATTCATGAGTTTCCTGACAAAGGGCATCCACTCTGTGTATGAGCACTTTTAGGGATGGAAAGCTAAATATGTTTCAGGGTGGCCTAGTCCATTGTTTTAACAATCCAATTATTCAAAATTTTCTTTAACAGTAACTCTTAATTTTGTTTCTAGTCATTTTTCATTCATTACAGACCTGCCTTTGTTTTTTCCAACCTTCAGATAGAGGACATTAATAAACGCATGTATGTAATTTAAAAGTTTAATTACTTTGCAGGTACACATGGCAGAATCAATTTATAAACATAAATGGAAACATATTTTGTGCAGTTTTAATGTACCACAAATTTAATAGGTATCATTTTAGTGGCATATCATTAAATGCCATTTCCCAACTTATGGAAAGTATGTTTCAGTTAATGGTACTAGTTCATAAACATTTTTAAGACTATCTCCAACTCATTTTAAAAATGTAATTTTGATCAATTAAAAAAGGTGCTTTTAAATGGCACCATAAAGAGTAATCTAATAGAACTAGGTTAAAGCAAATGAAGTAGTTAAGAAATTTGTCTTTATCTTATCTGAAAAATTCATTGAAGAATATTTATAGAGTTTAAGCACGTCATTAGGAAGCATTATCATTAGGGATATGGTATGGAGAGTCAATTTAGAGTGTAGATTTATCTAGCCATCAAGGATGGTAGAATAAAAAATACTTAGGTGACTTTACTTAGGTGAAGTCACCTAAATCACTATTTATCCATCTATCTATTTATCTATCTTACATCCTGGAGGCTTCTAGGCAATAATATATTTGTCTTGATTGTTGCATTTATTACAGAAAGCAAAAAATGAAACCAGTAATGTATGCTGTTATGATTTCATAAGTATTAAATAGGACGTTAATGAAAATATTAATAAAAAGAAATAGTGTGAAAGCTATCTATACATTCCTTCGTGTAATGTTTGCAGTTAGTATTCATAATGTCTACAAAGTTATTCAGTTTTAGTACTCCACAATGAGTGTGAAATTCTTGGCATTTAAAAGAATAATTGCACACCTCTACAAGATTAAAAAATAAATTATACTTGTTCTTAATTTGATATAAGGTTTGTTCCCAATTTTGAGTGACCAGCCCTTTATATTCCCTCAGGTGTTCTACTCCCTTGATTAATATAGAATTGAAGAATGTCAGTTGTGAAAAATAAAATACTACTAATTCTACTCATGTACTTATAATCCAAGTTAAAATTTATTCATTCTCTTCTCTTCTTATTGCTGTCTTGCCAAACTCCTTGAACTTCACAAGTCTTTTTTTCACATAAGTGCTTATTTTGTCTGGTATACCCTAAGCTCTGCTTAATTTAGTTGCAGTTATCTTTAACATGAATGTAGACCTTCACTTTCATCCAAATTTATTCTTGTTGACCTTATGTTATTCACTGTAGATATCTATATATCCTCTACATATATAGATATATCCTATATATCCCTATAGATATAGATATCTCCCCTTTAGTGAATAATATTGTGATAGTTTTTTACATGTCAACTTGACTGAATCATGGGGTGCACAGATATTTGACTAAACATTATTTATTTCTGGGTGTGTCTATGAGGGTGTTGGTGGATGAGATTAACATTTGAATCAGTGAAGCAGATTGCCCTCCTCAACGTAGGTAGGGATCATTCAGTCCTTTGAGGGCCTGAATAGAACAGTGAGTGGCGGGTGCGGAATTTGTTCCTTTCTGCCTGATTGGATGAGCTGGAACATGGATCTTCTTTGGCTTTTGGATTGAGATTTACACCATTGGCTCCCTTGGTTCTCAGTACTTTGGACTCAGACTGAATTACACATGAGCTTGAATTACACTATGTGTTTTCCCGGGTCTCTGGTTTGCAGATGGCTGATGGTGGGACTTGTCCTGTGAGCAACTCCTTGTAATGAATATATAGGATATTTTAAATACTTAAAATATTACACTCCTTATGATACATGTATGTGTTGTAATAATGTATATCATAGGTTCTATTGGTTCTATTTCTCTAGAGAACCCCGACTAATACAAATATATATACATAATGAAGATCTATCTATCTACCATTATTTATCTATCTATCTATCTACCTATCTATCTGTCTTATATCCTGGAGGCTTCTAGGCAAGTTTCAGCAGTGACTTAGATCAGTGATTTTGATCAGAGTTTTGCAGCTATACATGTTTAGGTAAGGCCTAATGCAACAGGCTTTGTATATTGAAATCTTTAAGTTTGAAATAAACCAAAAAAAACTTGAAGAAAGGAAAAAAAAAGAAAAGAAAGGAAAATTATTGAAATCAGTTTCATAAGGATATCATAAATTTTTAAATGGACAGAAAATTACATTAATTTTAGTGAAAATAATTATATATAAATTATTTTAAGCAATTAATTTTCCCTACAAGGTGGATTTGATTTTCTAATAAGACAAGAAATGAAATGAGTTTTTCTTTAAGATTGTTTTCTTTTTTTTTTCCTTTTTTTAATTGAAGTATAGTTGATTTGCAATGTTGTGCTCAGATTGTTTTCTAAAGATAGTCTCATGTACTCTTTTAGTCAAAAAAGTCAATCATATTCCGTTTACCATCAGGAATAACATGGGAAACCTGGAAAGCCTTGTCATAATGTTATTTTAATTTTGATTAGCTTTAGCAAAAAGTCAAGAACACTATGAAAGAACTCAAGTTCTATGGGAAGTCTGTAGGAACCTTGGCATCAAAGGTAACGCTAGAACCTCAAGCTCACCAGGACTCTCTTCCCCTTCCATCTCCTGTTTCTATGTGTCTATTCTCGACTTTATTTTGCAGGCAGTTTCCCCCTATAGTTGGGAAGATGACCATTGTTAGCCATTCCCAGGATAGTAATTTTCTCAGAAAAGACACTTTCCCTTCCCCAGTCTGTTCAAATCAGTCCTGGATTCTGATTAGTGCCCCCTGCTCCCATACCAATCTCTGTGTTCAGGAGAAATGTGCTAATTCATGTTCAACTTGTCTCAATATGTGTACCCTGAAACTAGGGGGTTGGGGAATAGGTTTACAATCAGGAATAGAAGATTGAATAAAGATGTATCAGGTGGCCAAAAAAACAATAGACACTGCATTTCATTATATATAGTAGTAGACTGAATGTAGTGTGTATAAATCTGGACTACTAAGTATGATTCTAAATAAACATTTTAATAAATGCAAAATAGAGCTTGGATTGAAAAGCAGTATTGTGGTGTGGGACATTTATTGCACCAGAAATCAGAGGTCCTGGATCATGAGTTAGTCCCTTTATACTCATAGGCCTTGGATAAATCACCTAAATGCTGAGCCTTATTTTTTTTAATTTCTAAAATGAGAATTTTACAAATGTAGACATTATTCTTCAAAATTTCCTTGAAAATGATACGTATGGTTCAGAAAAGGCTAAATAAAATGGTAAAGGGGAGAAAGGTTTATAGACCTAAACTGTTTTATCTATCTATCTATCTATCTGAAATAATCATGATTATAGCATTTAAAGTGATTTCTGTCTTCTCTGTAATTCTTCAATTTAAGGAGGGTAGAGGCTATTGAATAGGTATATATGAGAATGAAAGCCTAAAGGCAATCAAATTATATGTTAAATTTCCTTGGTTAATAATTTTATTTCTTGCTTTAACTGTTACAGCCTTGGGACTGGAGCTAGAGTTGTACAGTTTTACTCTGCTGAATTCCAAATTTTTCTACTATGTAGAGTTTTGAATAAAATTTTGATTCCCCTCAGACTCTTTACAGGATTACTCTGAACTGTACAAAATACCCCTGATCAATAAAGTAGCATTAACCTGACTTGCTCTGAATATGCAACTTTCCATTTCCACATTTGCTAAACATGCAGAAATCATCCACGTTAGGAAGTCCGAGTTGTCTTTACTCTTTCTTTGTTCCTAGTATTGATTTGTGTATAGGGTTGGAAGGAGGAAAAGGTATTTTTGGTATGCTCTTCAGCTCCTTTCCCAAATACTTTATCTTATCAAATAGCCACATGCCAGCTCTTCCTTTCTGCCTGAATAACAGCTGTGGTTAGACAATTTACCTGAATGCTCACAGCTTATACAAATACCTAGAAATGCATGAAAACATCATAAGGATTAGAACGTTAATCTTACGGGATATGATGGACAGAGAGTCTAGAGCCAAACATCTCCCACCTTCCAAAACTTCCAGGTATGCCTTAAATATCCACTAAGGAGAAGAGATGTAAAGGGTAGATAAGTTCATCAATAATCATCACAGAAGGAATCTTCCAAGCATTCACAATAAAGCTACAAGTACAGTCCTATTAGTGTCCTTTGTTGTATTTTCAAGTGATAACTCAGGACCATTTTTCTTTCTTTTATCCTGTGAGACAATATAGTGATATTTTCCTTAAACAAAAAATCTGCAGCTAGATTCACCTGTATTTATATGAATGTATACCAACATAATGGTTTCTCAGTTTGCTATTTATTTCACACTCACAATTAATTTAATGACAAGAAAAGCTATACTGGTATTATAGTTATTTAACAATTAGATACAGTAAACAATAGAATATATGACATCTTTACAGTCATGGGCATTTTCCCAAGAGTGTCTAGTACAATGAGGAAAATATAAGAGAAAACCCAGCATTGGGTTCACAGGAACCTGGTTTTAAATCATGGCACTATTACTTTCTAGCTTTTTGATGTATGAAATTTATCTACCTTTATAAATGTATACTTTTTAATCTGTGTAATAAAGATAGCATAATAATATCATGTGATTTGTTAAGAATATAATATACTTTCTAGACTGCTAATTTTCTTCTTTCCCTTTCCCTTTCTAGTCCTCTTATACAGGACCCACCCATCTTTTACTGATTTGTTCCTGAATAATTTCTTTCTTTTTTTTTTTTTTTTAAGATTGATTGATTGATTGATTGATTGATTGCTATGTTGGGTCTTTGTTTCTGTGCTAGGGCTTTCTCTAGTTGCGGCAAGCGGGGGCCACTCTTCATCGCGGTGCGTGGGCCTCTCACTATCATGGCCTCTCTTGTTGCAGAGCGCAGGCTCCAGACACGCAGGCTCAGTAACTGTGGCTCACGGGCCCAGCTGCTCTGCGGCATGTGGGATCTTCCCAGACCAGGGCTCGAACCCGTGTCCCCTGCATTGGCAGGCAGACTCTCAACCACTGCACCACCAAGGAAGCCCTGAATAATTTCTTAATTATTATTTTAAATTTAGAGAAAAAGTTTCTTATATTTATGTGCAGTCTTTAAGGGGTCTTATTTTATCACTTAGCATGCATCAGTGAAATTATTTCCTTAAAAGGGTGCTATGAATTCTGATAAATTTAGGCATATTTTCTTGTAACTGAGAACTCATGAGGTGAAAATGTCCTTGTTGAATAACCTCAGACTGTACATCTGAAACCAAGTTTCTCAATGGAATTGCATGTCAGATTGAGAATGGGAGGTAATTAGTGAGTTCTTTCTATATTTTACTATTATCATAACAGAACATTTTTTAGTCCCTTACACTTCATTTTGTCTAAAATTAGTATGCTAACTCATGCCTCAGAAATTCTCTGTGTTGTCCCTTGGGATGAAAGAGATAGAATTATCTGATATGTGTAAACAGGGATTAATTTAATCTTAGGCAAATCCACACTTTGCAGTGTGAGTGAGGTTTGCAGAGGATTATAAATACAGTGAGTTAGATACAGTTTGACATCTTGTTTTTAGAGACTCATACTTTTTAAAAGCTTTTCAAAATCACTTATTAATTTTTGGTATGCAAAATTACATGGGAAAAAATAAAAATTGAGCAACAAGTCAAGTTTACTTTGGATTGAATGTTAAAAATGTCTCTTACCTATTGGAATAGGAATTAGGTTTTATGTGATTCTAAAAGACATGTGTCTTCTTTGCAAAAGGGCAATTGTCTTGCTTAGAGATGCATGTTGAAACGATGCTCGTAACTTGGGACATTTATTCATTTTGATTCCCAGCATTGTTCATCACTCGACTGGGCAGCATTTATTTGGTGGCACCCTATGAACTCTAAAGTACATAAGTTTAATGGCAGGAGTGTGTGTGGAGAGATTGGCAGAGAGAAGCCCAACATACATCATGTGGCTAGAAATGATATAGTAGGAAGTCACAAGCCATCATACTCATCGTAGGTTTAAGCTTTAGCTATTTCTGTGGTTAAAAAAAAATATTTTGGGGAGATTGGACTTTATCCAAAATCAATTTACAACTCTCAAATTTTTTTAAAGCCTTCACAGAGGGAGACATGAGTTTGGCACCTCTATTAGAGCTACACTTCCGGGAATATCAGGAATCGACATATTGGTTTAATAAAGAGTAAAAAATCCAATCAATGCAACATCAAGATTTGGCATGGAATAGAGTAAATTGGGGATTTTCTTTCAGAAGGCTAATAGCAAGGTAGTGTTAACTCATAGGATCTTGACAGGTATTAGAAATTGGATTGTATAAAAGAAAGGAAGATATAATGTAAATAATAGAGATCACATCTGTTTTCAGTATCTCTAGGGTGAACGAGTAGAAACACTTGAAGTTGTTAAAAGTCTTGACTAGTCAAGGCATAGAGGAAAGGAGTGTGGACCGTAAAGGGTTATAGCTTCCATAGATCCAGGACATCAAAAAGAACAGCAATACTACATGTGCAGCATAAATGGATTCAGTTGTCTATGACTATGAGCACAAGCTGTCTGTGATTAGAATCAAAACTATCCTATCACAGCTGGAACCATTAGAATGGTCTTGGATGGGATTTAGAATCGGGAAAAAATCTAAATTTGAATCTCAAGGCTGTCTTTCAAATTACAGAAAGTCCTTAGAGACTTGCCTCTGATGGGAAATTGTACAAACTAGAAAAGAAACCATGAGTTTGACTACAGGTGTACTGAAAACTTAACACTCAATCATTATTTAGGTTTAATTTTAAAGGATCAAACTGAATGATTCTTGAATGATCTTATTAAGAGTCTAAAGCTCTAGATAGGAAAATGTGGTTTGTGAAAAGTTTTCTGAAAAGAACATTTTCATGTATATGCATTTAAAAAAAGTAATACAAGAAAGATTTAGGGCATAAATTGAGTAAAGAGTTAAAAACTTTGTCATGATCCTAAAAACTCATTCTTGTTTTAGTAAAGGGATTCTCCATATGGTTTATTAAAAATTTTTCCTTAATTAGTCACTATTTAACCTTTACTATATTCTGTATATCTCATTCTTTAGATCTGTAAAAACTAACATCATACCTATCTGGCTATTTTGGCTTTATTCTAAGTGGATTTCTTCCTTTTATTTTATTGCTATCCAAAATTTGGGACCTTTATTCTCTTGATGTCATTACTTTAGCAGGTGCTATGCCCAGGTTTTAGCTACCAAGCTTTGTTCAGAGGCAAGGAAAAATACGTGTAATGGTTAAATTACAGACCAGGCACCTGCTGTCAAATACAGTCAACATAGAATAAATCATTCCTGCCTGTGAATCAAAATTTTAACTTCCCCTTGGCTGTCTGCAGAGCATAGCACAGCACCTGAGACATCATTATGGGGATGCTTTTGTCAAAGTACACCATTGCCCTTTGATATCAGATGCCAAAGCATTTATGCCATACCTTGGATTTGTAAGATTTTCCTTGGATATTGGTTTATATAATCATGGTATGTTTATTATTATTTGCCTCTTACCCATTATTTCACATTTTCTACTAAGTTTAATGAGAGAGTTTTTGGCTATACAAATATTCCTCAAAAAAATAAGTAATATGTTTTGCTAAATAGATTGTGTGAAAGTCACCAAGTTCATGAAATAAGAAAAGTCAGTTGGCAAAAACATACTTATTTCAAAATGTATGTAAAATAACTCTATTGTGCCAAAGCAGAATTGTATCCCTTGAATTGAGCCACATAAAATAATATAGTGATGATAATTCAGTTCTGATTAGCACCATTTGGGCATCTACTACATGTAAATCCCTTTTCTAGACATAGTGAGATTTAAATGATGGGTAAGAGTCAACCCTACCCTCCAGAAATTTATAATCCAATGTGGTCAAGGAGAATAATATATGCATACTGATATGCATATTTAAAGGCAAATAATTTAAGTGCTATAGTACAGAGGTTCTCAGATTTTATTCCTTGGGTCAGCAGCACCAGCATCACTTGTGAGCTTGTTAGAAATGCACATTTTAGTTAGGTTGCACCTCAAATCCTTGAACAATGTCGGGGTTAGAGGCAACAATCCCCCACTCAGTCAAAAATCCACATACAGCTTTGGACTTCCCCAAAACTCAACTACTAATAGCTTACTGTCGACCAGAAGCCTTACCTGTAACATGAACAGTTGATTAGCACATATTTTGTATGGTATATACATTATATACTGTATTCTTACAATAAAGTAAGCTAGAGAAAAGAAAATGTTATTAAGAAAGTCATAGAAAAGAAAAAAAACATTTATAGTACTGTACTATTTTTATCAATACCAGAAGTTCATATCATGTGTTTACAAGATGAATCATCTGTCAGTACCTGTATCAATGTCATCTCCTATGATACAAAACACTGTATGTTATATATATTACTAACACTGGAAATCAAAAATGAAGAGATAATGTAAAAAATAAATTCATATTTTTTTACAGGCATCATGCATTGATAACAAAGAAGCAGCAATGTGATTGCTTTACAGTAGCCTAGTGTAATCAATATCATTGCTTCACAGTAGCCTGGCCTATACACTAATGAATTAATCATTATAAAATTTTGTGGCATACAGTATTATAGTCATATTCATAATACTGTATTGAAACTTTGTTACATTTTTAAAAAAGCACTTACCTGTGATGATAGGCTGATATGCAGTTTTTTCAGTTATGAGAGAGAGACATACTATGCAGCAATGTAATTCTTTGAAAGCAAAGTTATAAAATAGTAAGAAAACTAATACATTATTAATTTCATATTAAATATCACTCACTTTATGCCCACGTAAGGATAGACTATCCACTTCAGTTCAAGCCTTGCACCTTGCACTTGATGTTCTGAGCAGTGAATGCTTAGATGATGATGATGATGATGATGATGACACGAAAATATCTCATACAGTTCTTGCTGTAGTTATTAGATTTTCACATGAAGACAACCACACACACGAGAGACGAGCATGTTAACTGTATGGCATGATTATTTACTATTCGTTAAGTAGAAATGGATCATCATAAAAGTATTCATCCTCATCTTCATGTTGAGTGGGCTGAGGAGGAGGAGGGAGAGGAGGGATTGGTCTTGCTGTCTCAGGGGCGGGAGGGGTGGAAGAGGTTGAGGAGTTAGAAGGAGCGGTAGGTGAGGCAGGCACACTCAGTGTAACGTTATGGAAATACATCATAATTTCTGTCTGACGTTTTTGATTTTTCATATCTCTAAAAATATTTCTGTATGGTACCAATTCTTCCACTGTTTGCTTTCGTTGCAGTGCCTGTATCATAGAAGGGTCCATGTCATAAAAGAAGTCAAAAGCAGTCTTGAAAAATCAGAACCATTTTGCCAGATTCTTTTTTTTTCCCACAGTGTGTATATTCTTTTTTTTTTTATTGGAGTATAATTGCTTTACAGTATTGTGTTAGTTTCTGCTCTATAGTGAAGTGAATCAGCTATATGTATACATATATCCACTCCCTCTTTAACCTGTCTCCCCCCTGCCATCCCACCCATCTCGGTCATCACAGAGCACCGAGCTGAGTTCCTTGTGCTATACAGCATGTTCCCACTAGCTATCTATTTTACAAATGGTAATGTATTTATGTCAAACCTAATCTCCCAATTCATCCCACCTTCCTCTTCCCCCGTGTCCACACGTCCGTTCTCTATGTCTGCCTTTCTATTCCTGCCCTGCAAATATGTTCATCTGTACCATTTTTCTAGATTCCACATATATGCATTAATATATGATGTTTGTTTTTCTCTTTCTGACTTACTTCACTCTGTATGACAGACTCTAGGTCCATCCACATCTCTACAAATGACCCAATTTCATTTCTTTTTGTGGCTGACTAATATTCCATTATATATATGTACCACATCTTCTTTATCCACTCATCTGTTGATGGACATTTAGGTTGTTTCCATGTCCTGGCTATTGTAAATAGTGCTGCAGTGGATATTGGGGTACATGTGTCTTTTTGAATTATGGTTTCCTCAGGGTATATGCCTACTAGTGGTATTGCTGGGTCATATCGTAGTTCTATTTTTAGTTTTTTAAGGAACCTCCATACTGTTCTCCACAGTGGTTGTATCAATTTACATTCCCACCAACAGTACAAGAGGGTTCCCTTTTCTCCGCACCCTCTCCAGCATTTATTGTTTGTAGATTTTTTGATGATGGCCATTCTAACCAGTGTGAGGTGATACCTCATTGTAGTTTTGATTTGCATTTTTCTTATAATTAGTGCTGTTGAGCATCTTTTCATGTGCCTCTTGGCCATCTGTATTTCTTCTTCACTGAAATGTCTATTTAGGTCTTCTGCCCACTTTTGGATTGGGTTGTTTGTTTTTTTGATATTGAGCTACATGAGCTGTTTGTATATTTTGGAGATTAATCCTTTGTCCGTTGCTTTGTTTGCAAATATTTTCTCCCATTCTGTGGGTTTTCTTTTCATCTTGTTTATGGTTTCCTTTGCTGTGCAAAAGCTTTTAAGTTTCATTAGGTCCCATTCGCTTATTTTTGTTTTTATTTTCATTAGTTTAGGAGGTGGGTCATAAAAGATCTTGCTGTGATTTATGTCAAAGAGTGTTTTTCCTATGTTTTCCTCTAAGAGATTTATAGTGTCTGGCCTTACATTTAGGTCTTTAAACATTTTGAGTTTATTTTTGTGTATGGTGTTAGGGAGTGTTCTAATTTCATTCTTTTACATGTAGCTGTCCAGTTTTCCCAGCACCATTTATTGAAGAGGCTGTCTTATCTCCATTGTATATTATTGCCTCCTTTATCAAAAATAAGGTACCCATATGTGCGTGGGTTTATCTCTGGGCTTTCTATCCTATACCATTGATCTATATTTCTGTTTTTGTGCCAGTACCATACTGTCTTGATTACTGTAGCTTTGTAGTATAGTCTGAAGTCAGGGAGCCTGATTCCTCCAGCTCCATTTTTCTTTCTCAAGATTGCTTTGGCTATTCAGGGTCTTCTGTGTTTCCATACAAACTGTATAATTTTTGTTCTAATTCTGTGAAGAATGCCATTGGTAATTTGATAGGGGTTTCATTGAACCTATAGATTGCTTTGGGTAGTATAGTCATTTTCATAATATTGATTCTTTTAACCCAGGAGCATAGTATATTTCTCCATCTGTTTGTGTCATCTTTGATTTCGTTCATCAGTGTTTTATAGTTTTCTGAGTACCAGTCTTTTGCCTCCTTAGGTAGGTTTATTCCTAGGTATTTTTTTCTTTTTGTTGCAGTGGTAAATGGGATTGTTTCCTTAATTTCTCTTTCTAATTTTTCATTGTTAGTGTATAGGAATGCCAGAGATTTCTGTGCATTAATTTTGTATCCTGCAACCTTACCAAATTCATTGATTAGTTCTAGTAGCTTTCTGGTGGCATCTTTAGGATTTTCTATGTATAGTATCATGTCATCTGCAAACAGTGACAATTTCACTTCTTCTTTTCTAATTTGTATTCTGTTTATTTCTTTTTCTTCTCTGATTGCTGTAGCTAGGACTTCCAATACTATGTTGAATAATAGTGGTGAGAATGGACATCCTCGTCTTGTTCCTGATCTTCGAGGAAATGCTTTCAGTTTTTCACCATTGAGAATGATGTTTGCTGTGGGTTTGTCGTATATGGCCTTTATTATGTTGAGGTAGGTTCCCTCTATGCCCACCTTCTGGAGAGTTTTTATCATACGTGGCTATTGAATTTTGTCAAAAGCTTTTTCTGCACCAATTGAGATGATCATATGGTTTTTTATTCTTTAATTTTTTAATATGGTGTGTCACATTGATTGTTTTGCATATATTGAAGAATCCTTGAATCCCTGGGATAAATCCCACTTGCTCATGGTGTATGATCTTTTTAATGTGTTGTCGGATTCTGTTTGCTAGTATTTTGTTGAGGATGTTTACATCTATGTTCATCAGTGATATTGGTCTGTAATTTTCTTTTTTTGTAGTATCTTTGTCCGGTTTTGGAGTCAGGGTGATGGTGGCCTCGTAGAATGAATTTGGGAGTGTTCTTTCCTCTGCAACTTTTTGGAAGAGTTTGGGAAGGATAGGTGTTCACTCTTCTCTAAATGTTTGATAGAATTCGCCTGTGAAGCCATCTGGTCCTGGAATTTTGTTTGTTGGAAGATTTTTAATTACAGTTTCAATTTCATTACTTGTGGTTGGTCTGTTTATATGTTCTAATTCTTTCTGGTTCAGTCTTGGAAAGTTGTACCTTTCCAAGAATTTGTCCATTTCTTCCAGGTTGTCCATTTTATTGGCACGTAGTTGCTTGTACTAGTCTCTTATGATCCTTTGTATTTCTGCAGTGTCAGTTGTAATTTCTCCTTTTTCATTTCTAATTTTATTGATTTGAGTCCTCTGCCTTTTTTTCTTGATGAGTCTGGCTAAAGGTTGATCAATTTTGTTTATCTTCTCAAAGAACAAGCTTTTAGTTTTATTGATCTTTGCTATTGTTTTCTTTCTTTCTATTTTATTTATTGCTGCTCTGATCTTTATGATATCTTTCCTTCTGCTAACTTTGGGTTTTCTTTGTTCTTCTTTTTCTAGTTGCTTTAAGTGTAAGGTTAGATTTTTTTATTTGAGATTTTTCTTGTTTCTTGAGGTGAGCTTGAATTGCTATAAACTTCCCTCTTAGAACTACTTTTGCTGCATCCCATAAGTTTTCGATTGTCGTGTTTATGTTGTCACTTGTTCTAGGTATTTTCTGATTTCCTCTTTGATTTCTTTGGTGATCCCTTGGTTATTTAGCAGTGCACTGTTTAGCCTCCACGTGTTTGTGTTTTTTATAGTTTTCTTTTTTCCGTGTAATTGATTTCTAATCTCACAGTGTTGTAGTCAGAAAAGATGCTTGATATGATTTCAATTTTCTTAAATTTTCCCAGGCTTGATTTCTAACCCAAGATGTGATCTATTCTGGAGAACATTCCGTGTGCACTTTAGAAGAAAGCATATTCTTCTGCTTTCAGATAGAATGTACTATAAATGTCAATTAAGTCTATCTGGTCAATTGTGTCATTTAAAGTTTGTGTTTCCTTATTTATTTTCTGTCTGGATGATCTGTCCATTGGTGTAAGTGGGGTGTTAAAGTCCCCCACTATTATTGTGTTAATGTCGATTTCCCCTTTTATGTCTGTTAGCATTTGCTTTATGTATTAAGGTGCTCCTATGTTGTGTGCCTAAGTATTTATAATTGTTATGTTTTCTTCTTGGGTTGATCCCTTGATCATTATGTAGTGTCCTTCCTTATCTCTTGTAACAGTCTTTATTTTAAAGTCTGTTTTGTCTGATATGAGTATTGCTACTCCAGCTTTCTTTTGATTTCCATTTGAATGGAATATCTTTTTCCATCCCCTCACTTTCAGTCTGTATGTGTGCCTAGGTCTGAAGTGGGTCTCTTGTAGACAGCATATATATGGGTTTGGTTTTGTATCCAGTCAGCCAGTCTGTGTCTTTTGGTTGGAGCATTTAATCCATTTACATTCAAGGTGATTTTAGATATGGATGTTCCTATTACCATTTTCTTAATTGTTTTGGGTTTGTTTTTGTGGGTCTTTGTCTTTTCTTCTGTTTCCCACTTAGAGAAGTTCCTTTAGCATTTGTTGTAAAGCTGGTTTGGTGGTGCTGAATTCTCTTAGCTTTTGCTTGTCTATAAAGGTTTTAATTTCTCTGTCGAATCTGAATGAGATCCTTGCTGAGTAGAGTGATCTTGGTTGTAGGTTTTTCTCTTTCATCACTTTAAATATATCCCTTCTGGCCTGCAGGGTTTCTGCTGAAAAATCAGCTCATAACCTTATGGCGTTTCTGTTGTATGTTATTTGTTGCTTTTCTCTCGCTGCTTTTAATATTTTTTCTTTGTATTTCATTTTTGATAGTTTGATTAATATGTGTCTTGGTGTGTTTCTCTTAGGGTTTATCCGTCTTGGACTCTCTGAGCTTCCTGGACTTGGGTGGCTATTTCCTTTCCCGTGTTAGGGAAGTTTTCAACTATAATCTCTTCAGATATTTTCTCAGACCCTTTCTCTTTCTCTTCTTCTTCTGGGACCCCTATAATTCAAATGTTGGTGTGTTTAATGTTGTCCTAGATGTCTCTGAGACTGTCCTCAATTCTTTCCATTCTTTTTTCTTTGTTTTAATAAAGAAAAACTGCTCCTTGGAAGTTATTTCCACCATTCTATCTTCCAGCTCACTTATTCGCTCTTCTGCCTCAGTTATTCTACTATTGATTCCTTCTAGTGTATTTTTCATTTCAATTTTTGTGTTGTTCATCATGGTTTGTTTGTTCTTTAGTTCTTCTAGTTGTCTGCTAAAAATTTCTTGTATTTTCTTGATCCGTGCCTCCATTGTATTTTCAAGATTTGGGATCATCTTTACTATCATTACTCTGAATTCTTTTTCAGGTAGGTTGCCTATTTACTCTTCATTTATTTGGTCTTGTAGCTTTTTTACCTTGCTCCTTTATTTGTAACATATTTTTTTTGTCTCATTTTTTTTGATGGGTGGGGCTTTGTTCCTGTCTTACTGGTTGTTTGGCCTCTGGCGTCCAGCACTGGAATTTGCAGGCAGTTGTATAGAGCTGGGTCTTGGTTCCAAGATGAGGTCCTCCGGGAGACCTCACTCCAATTAATATTTCCTTGGGTCTGAGGTTCTCTGTTAGTCCAGTGGTTTGGACTTGGCGCTCCCACCACAGGAGCTCAGGCCCAACCCCTGGCCTGGGAACCAAGAGCCGGCAAGCCACGGGGCGCAGCAAAAGAAAAGCAAAAAAAAGGAGCAGTACAGTTGCAAAGGATACAAAATAAAAGTAAAATTAGAAAGATCAAAAATATATAAGGAAAAATAGAAATACAAGTGAAACAACTACAAGTTAAAACAGAACCACAACAGAAAAAAGCGAACAAGCCAAAAGGAGCAGAACAATAACAAAGTATAAAGAATTAAATAAAATTAGAAAAATAAAAAATTTATTAGAAAAAATAAAAATATAAAGGATTCAACAAGAAGGTAAAACAGAACCATAAGGTAAAAGAAAAAAAAAAAGACACCAGAAAAGGCCTTGGCTGGGGGGCGGAGCTTAGGCAGGGGCGGGGTCTAGGGTGCCGGGCTGGTCTTAGGCTCAGGACACAGCTGGAAAAAGCCTTGGGGGTGGGGCCTAGACTTAGGACCTTTTCGGGCAGGTGGGGAAAGGCAGCATGGCCTGAGGGGGCCTCGAAGTGTGGAGTTTGGAGGTAAGTCCCTGGTTGGGGGTGTGGGGGCGAGGCTTAGGCTCAGCATGGCTGGAGGGAGCCTCTGAGGGTGGAGGATTAGGCCCAGGAGCCCAACAGGCTCCCCAGTGCCCAAGTGGGCCTGAGAAGCGCTGGCCCTGCTCCCTTCTGTTCCTCTGCTATCCTGAGGGTCTCCCCTGTCCCTGTTGATCCCCTAAGCATGGGTTGGCCCCACTGGGTGTGGGAACCCATCCCCTCCCCCAGCCGCCCCTCAGGGGCACCAGTCCCATTGGTCTGGCCTTTACTTTTGCTCTCCCTTCCTTCCCTCCTTCTCCCTCAGGACCCACGAGGCTGGAGGGGGCCTTGGTGGGCAGAGGGTCAGGCCCAGGATCTCTGCAGCCTCTCTGGGGCCCAAGTGGACAGGGGAAATGCTGGCCACGCTACCTTCTGATCCTCTGCCCTCCCAACGGTCCCCCCCCTTTCCCCCTCCGGGTGTGGGAACACTTGCCATGCCCCAGCCGCCCCTCAGGGGCCCCAGTCCCATCCCGCCTCCACTCCTCCTTCCCCCTTTCTCCCCCCACGTCCCACCCAGTCGCTCAGGGGTTCCTCCCGTCCCCTAGGTAGGTGCCCTAGTTGTGCGGAGACATGAACTCCGCATCCTTCTAGTCTGCCACCTTGACTCCAACCCCCTGCCAGATTCTAATGTCAGTTTGTTTTGTGGCACTGTTTCTCTTCTTTGTTATCGTCTGGCACTGGTTTGGAAGCACTCATCTCTATCAAGTCATCTTTTATTAATTCCTCTAATGTGGTATCTGTTAGCTCTTGAATTTCTCCAAGATTCATATCTTGAAACCCTTCACCACCCACCCTTTATTTGTCATATCTTTTGTGATTTCCTTGTTTGTCTCTGTACTAAACCTTTGAAGTTATGCACAACATCTGGACACAGTTTTCTTCAGTAGGAATTTATTATTTTGGGCTTATGGCTTTCACGGCTCTTCTTTAACAACAATGGCATCTTCAATGGTGTAATCATTCCAAACTCTCATGATGGTCTCTCTGTCAGGGTTCTCTTCCATAGCATTGACAATCCTCTTCATAGAATATTGTGCGTAATGAGCCTTAAAGGTCCGTATGACTCCCTGATCTAGAATAGGACATTTTCTTCTCTATTAAAAACCTGTTCAGGGAGATACCCTTTCTCCTCAGTGATTTTCTTAATCTGGGAACTTGTCTGCTGCCTCCTGGTCAGCAGAAGCTGCTTCTTCAGTTATCTTAACATTTTTTAAGCCAAATTTCTTTCTAAAATTATCAAACCATCCTTTGCTGGTGATAAGATTTCTCCAGCTTTAGATCCTTCTTCTTTTGCTTTAAGTTGTAACATAATGACTTTGCTTTTTTTCAAATCACATTAGAGTCTATAGGTATGCATTTCTTATGGCAGTCCTGCACTCACATGAAAGCTGCATTTTCAATACAAGATATTTCCAAAAAGTGTAAGGTTTTTCTGCCTGCTGGCTCAGCTGCAGTGACAGCTTCATGAATTTACTTTCCTTTCTTTACATTGGTCTTTATACTGGATTTATTTATCTTGAAATGGCAGACAACCACAGCTGCAAACCTCAATCTATAGTACACATCAAGCAGTACACCTTTTGGCTGTAATGTCATGCCTTTGCTTCTTGATGGTACTTCCAGCATCACTAGTGGCACTTTGTGTGGGTCCCATGGTGTTATTCAGTTTATGGTATTGCACTAAACACAATGAGAAATACACAAGAACCATGAAAGATCACTTTTTACTGAAATATACAGTTTATTGGAGAGAACTGCTCATGCAGAGATGATTCATGTCACATGGCATTTAAGCGGATACTCGTAACACTTGAGCTCACTGCAATAGTAACAGGAGGTGGCTATGAAATTATTATAGTGATACAGTATGTACTGCAGTTAATTTTATTCAGTTATGATTTAATGCTGCATCTTTATATTTCTCCAAACTGCAAATGGCTCCACGTACAGTCTGTAATTATGCATAAGTTTTGATACTTCTAACTCTTTGTAGTAGATTTGTATATATTTTATGATAGTAAATGATAAAATAGACTAGTATCTACATATATTTTATGCATTCATGACATACCTAACTTTTTCTTATTTTTTTTTCGATATTTCCAGGTTACACAGTTTGCAAGTTTTTTTCAAACTGTCACAAATTTCCAAAACATTTTCCAATATATTTATTGAAAAATAGTCACATGTAAGTGGATCCACACAGTTCAAACCCATGTTGTTCAGGGGTCAACTGTAATTCACAAAGTGGAGGGTGGGGCCTAGAAATCTGTTCTGACAAACCCTCAAGATAATTTCGATGTGTGAATCAGTTTGAGAATCACTGTGCAATACATTTATAAAAAATACATTCAGAATGTAAGAGAATGAGTTCTTTTCTGTCGAAGGAAGATATCTTAGGGAGGTAGTTTTGAACCAGCCTTTCAAGGGAAAGTATTAAAGAATAAAGGTTTACTTAATATCCCCCTATGTGCCAGAATATTCATTTAAATATTACAATAATCTATGAGGTTAGTTTTGCTTTCTAGAAGAGGAAATGATCACAGATGTTAATGAAATTGTCCCATGTCACACACCTAACTAGTGACCAAGACAGGAATTGGAACTAGATATATTCAGATATCATTGAGAAGAATATAAGTTGACCCTTGAACAACACAGATTTGAACTGCATGGGTCTGCTTATATGTGTATTTTTTTCTTTTGATTAATTTTTTTATTGGAGTATAGTTGATTTACAATGTTGTGTTAGTTTCTGCTGTATGGCAAAGTGAGTCAGTTATACAGGTACACATATCCACTCTTTTTCGGATTCTGTTCCCATATAGGTCATTACAGAGTATTGAATAGAGTTCCCTGTACTATACAGTAGGTTCTTATTACTTTTCTATTTTACATACAGTAGTGTGTAAACATATTTCTTTCTCTGAATACATGCTACATGTTACTACATGATCTGAGATTAGTTGAATCTGTAGATACAGAACCACAGGTAGGATACAGAGGAACTGCATGTACTGAGGGCTGACTGTAAGTTATATGCAGATTTTCAATTTTCAATTGTGTGGAAGGTTGGCGCCCCTAACCCCTGCGTTGTTCAAGGGTCAACTGTATAAGAAAGAAAATCGTGCTCAGATATAGTTTCATGAGTCTCATGGGGATTGTAGAAGGCAGAATTCTAAGTTGACCCCCAAGATTCCAGCTCCTGGTATTTACACGTGTTCTCTCAATTATTTAGTCAAGTAGTATCTGGACACTGCTCTAAAAGGATTTAAGAGATGTAATTAAGATCCAAATCAGTTGACCTTAAGATAGGGATATTATCCGGATAGACCTGACCTACTCACATGAGATGGTTAAATGTGGATCAAGAGGCAGAGAAAGATAAAATCAGAGATTTGAAGCATGAGAAGGATTCAGTGCAACCTTGCTGGTTTGATGATGAAGGGTGCCATTTGGCAAGGGATGCAGGTGGTCTCCAGTAGCTGGGAGTGGCCCCTGGTTGACAACTAGCAGGAAATGTGAAACTCATTCATATAGTTACAAAGAAATGTATTCTGTCCACAGTGAGTTAGCTTGGAAGAGCTCCCTGAGCCTCAGCTGGGAATCTGAACCTCATATGGGAATCACAGCCTCAGCTGAAACCATGATTTTGGCCTGGTGAGACCCTGAGTAGAGGGTCCAGCTAAACTGTACCCAGACTCCTGACCCCCAGAAACTGTGAGGTAATAGATGTTTTGCCTTAGTACTTTAGTCCACAAGAGTTTGTGGTAATTTGTTATGTGGTGATAGAAAACTAATACAGATTTTGGCATCAGAAGTGATGTGCTGCTATAATAAATACCTACAAATGTGGGGAGTACACGCTTGGAACTGGGCAGTGGGGAGAGGATTGAAGAATTTTGAGGAGTATGGTAGAGGAAACCTAGATTTCCTTGAATAGACTGTTAGGAGAAATTTGGACGTTGAAGACACTGATGGTGAAGACTCAGAAGAAAATGAAGAACGTGATAGAGAAAGCCTAAACAATTTAGCCTTGGACAGATTGTCAGTAGAAATCTGAACTTTACAGTGAGGGCTCAGAAGAAAGTGATGCATATGTTATTGAAAATTGAAGGGAGGGGGATTCTTGTTATGTAGTAGAAGTATGCTTAGCAATATAGTATTCTACAGCTATGTGGAAAGTACAACATTTAAGCAATAAACTTGGATGTGTAGCTGAGGAAGTTCCAAGCAAAATACCAAAGGTTCTGCCTAATTTCTTCTTGCTGCTTACAGTAAAATGTGAGAGGGGAAAGACAAATTAGGGAAAAATGGTTAAACAAAAAGAAAGACTTGATTTGGGAAATTATCAGCTTATCTGTATGGCAAAATATTACAAAATTAAGATACTATTTCCAAAATATTGCACAGAGTAAAGGCCAAGGGTGTGGCTATACAACCTTTTGCTAAAACCTTAGAAAGATAAAAAAAATTAGTCACACAGCAGGTTCTTTTAAGAGATTAAGGGTGTGCCTCATAGATCTTCTCAAACAAACCAGAGTAGCTATAGGAAGCTCAGTCATCTCACCAGGAGATGACCGAGGAGCAAAAAAAAAAAAAAAAAAAAAAGGCTTGGAGTGAAACCTGATGCAATACTATACAGATCAATATGTTTCTTGAGAAAATTATATTAACAGAATATTTCCAGGTTGGTTGGATTATAGAAGACAGAGAGAGAATGAAATGAAAAGAGGCTGTCATATACCCCAAATTCTACTGTTGAAAGCAAGCTAATAAAACCAGACCTTACTAGAGAATGGACTTGAGGATATGGGGAGGGGGAAGGGTAAGATGTGACAAAGTGAGAGAGTGGCATGGACATATATATACACTACCAAATGTAAAATAGATAGCTAGTGGGAAGCAACCACATAGCACAGGGAGTTCAGCTCTGTGCTTTGTGACCACCTAGAGGGGTGGGATAGGGAGGGTGGGAGGGAGGGAGATGCAAGAGGGAAGAGATGTGGGAACATATGTATATGTATAACTGATTCACTTTGTTATAAAGCAGAAACTAACACACCATTGTAAAGCAATTATACTCCAATAAAAAAAATTAAAAAAAAAACTTCTGCCTGGGCTCAAACACCAGAGATCCTGGTTTAGTCAGGGTTGGAGTTTGGGTATCCATGTTTTTGAAAGCTCCTCATATGATTCTAATGTGTAGTCAAGGCTGGGAATCAATCCTTAGAAAAATTTTTCTTTCTCCTCTTAAAGAGGAGTTGCTGAACAAGTATTAACATTCCAAAAAAAAAAAAAAAACCACTTAGCTGGAAGGATGACTCAGAAAGTGAAACAAAGAGCCCAGACGATGGAGCTGAGAGCTAGGGAGAATTATTCCCAGGCCTTGAATCATAATCAAGAAACTCTGGATCGATTTTTCATGACTGGATTTCAAAATTGTGTTGGCCCAATTTTGGAAGCCAAATGACTCCTTTTTACCTTGCGTTTTCCTCATTTTTGAAATGGAATGTCTGTAATTTTTATCCTATGCCAATTCCACCATTATAGTTTATGAGTGAATGTAACTTGGGTATGTAACTTAGTTTCACACATTCACAGATGGAAAGTAATTGTGACTCAGAATGACTTATTACTAGGAATTTGATCAGCTCTTATTTAGATCATTTAGATAATGAGATTTAGATTTCGATGATGAAATTTTAGACTTGAGCCAGTGCTTTAATGGGATGAGTTTTTTGGGAAGTTCGGGAAGGGGTGAATGTGTTTTGCATTTGGGAAGGAAATGAATCTTTGGGGGCCAAAAGACAGACTGTGTTAGGCAGGATTTTAAGATGGCCCCCAAGATTTCTGGTCCTTCGGGTACACTCTCTAATGGTTATTCAATCAAATGCTCATGTAGCTACTGCTTGTGAATGGGTTTTTTTCCCCAAGTAATTAAGGTCCCAAATTAGTTTTCTTCTAAACTACTCGGCAAAAAAGTAGTTTTTGAAAGTAGATTATTTGCTGAATTATAGTTGTTTTGAATAATGAAGCCAAATAATTGATAGAAACGGACCAATGTTCTACTAAATTAAATATCACTTGCTTTCTTTCATGTCCTTCCAAATTGTCACATAAATTACCTCACTTCAAGAGAGTCCCTTACTTAATATGTCACATGAAAAGATAATCATTGCTTCTGGTTATTATTTTGTCTGAATAATCTGCTTTATCTTCCATTCACTTATAGGTCACCATCATTAATCCAAAATGACTTTGTTCTTTTTTCCTTTTCTTTTTCGTTTTATGTCATTGTCTTTGGAATTCACTTTGAGACCAGAGTTATTTTAACTTAAGAATATCTAGTTTTTGACAATATTTTATGCTTCCTCAGATTCTATCTTAATTTCGTTGTATACCTTTATGTATTAAGATAAACAGTGTCAATGCTTTATTTTAAGCTATCTTTGGTGGTTCAGAATTTTGGGGCATGCATTAAAATAGATATACCATATTTCTATTGTATTCGTAGTAGTCAGTGCTAATAAAAGGGCTCTCATGCAATAAAAATTTGACCTTTCTAGATATAACAGAGATACAGTCCATATCCATCTCATACATATACCTAGTGCCAGCCAAAAAATAAACCCTTGTTGTCCTGAATTCAGCCATTAAATCTGTCACCACATGAATTGGTGACTACATTTTTTTCTGCTGAAAGATCCATCAGTGGAATGGACTATCAGTTTAAATTTGACTGAATTTAAACCAGATGACCTTTATAAAAGCCTTGTGGACACTGTTGGGGAGGGAAACAAGAGAGTAGCATAGAACTTCAACTGCCACATTATATACAACAGCTGATTTTAACGACTTTAAGTACCACATTTCAGATTGATTTAGGCTTTCTCGAATGTATGCCTGGGAATTTCACTTTAGCAAAGATGTGGTTCTCAAAATCACATGGTGACATTTATTTTCCACATGAAACCCACCTGAAGAGGGTTATCATTTCAAGCTAAACTTCACATTTTCATTTGGTTTGAATTCTCTCTGTGAAGTTAAAGTTGTTTGAACCTTACTATAATATTGTTGGTAATGCTAGAGTTGATTCTGTTAAACTGTGTGATCCCTATTGTGGAATAGAGTTGATTTTCTCTGCAGTGTGAATGAGGTATTGGCAGTTTCTGACGTAGGAACAAAATCATTGCTGAGAGAAGCAGATTTAGAGTGCGGAAGAAGTGAGAGAGAGAACTCTAAGATAATTTGATTATTAAAAATTTCTTCTTAACCAAGTTCATCAGCTAAGATAGAACTAATAGCTATTGATATTCTAAACTTATTCAGAATCTTACCAAATGGACATTTTCTAAATTTTATGTTTTTTACCTCTATAATTAATATTCTTTGCTTTGAACAAAATGTGACCTTATTATTGTCCTTTTGGAGGATATAATATATACATAGATACACATATATACACATTCTTTCTGTTTCTCATGTGGACTCTGAGACAGTCCTAGAAATGTCAGCAGACCTCCTGGAGGCAGGAAGTAAGGCTCATTTCAGTTTCAAACTATATTAATTCTGAATGAAATCAAGCCTGTTCTCACGTTTATTACGGCAACCTGGTCCAAGTAAAAAATTGCAGATTTTAATAAGGGCATTTTCATTGGTTTCCTTCCATTCTCACAAACTCATAAATCAATTCCTGTCAGCCATTACAGATTTGTCAGTTCTTATGAGTAAATATGACAGCCAAATACTATTTAAATCTATAAAATTATATTTCTGTTAGTGAGCTAAACACAATTTTGGCCTCAATGACACCCTCTTTGTTTCTTTGAGTTTATTTTTTTCCAGCTCATTTAAACTATCTGAAGAAACTGGAAAGAGTGTACTCAAATGGAATATATATTTAGATACCAGCAGAGTATATATTTCTTTGAACAGTCTAGCAAAGAGTAAAATTAAATAAAAAATCATGATAAAGAAAGTAGGGAAAACAAGATTTTTTAAAGAAAAAAAAGTTTACATGTGAACTATTTTGTAGAAACAAATAACTTAATATCTTTAAATTTACACTTCACATCCTTAACACCTTTGCATATACATGGTAAACGTTAATTTCTGGGTAATAAAAATGTGATTTAATACCACATCTACAGCTTTATGCATATTCCAAAAGTCTCAGCAGACTAATTAGAGGTATCACATTTTATGGAATGAACATTCCTTATTTTCTTGGCCTCTAACTACTGTGTAAAATTTAAATAAAGGATATATTTCTCCAGCAGAGAGAAAGGTGGAGAAAATGCTAAATAGAACTGCCATCAGGCTAATAAGGTGAATGTTTTGGGTCTATAATTTTTGCACCAACAGAAGTTCTTTAGAAGGGTCACAGTGAGAAAGCAATGATAATCAGATAAGTAAGATATTTGAACATTACAGAATTTATGACAGTATCCAAGACAGTCACACCTCAGGCCAACTGAATAGATGTTAAGAAACAGTCGATAGTACTAATTTGTGCCTATTACTTCTTACTGACAGTCATGTAGCTCTGTAATTGAAATGCTCAGTAACAGTTTTCTACCTAATTTTTAATGATGCCCTTTATAATTCTCTTTTTAATGCAGTTCCTGAACTTTAGAAAGGTTCTTCACTGCCAAATGTCAGTTCATTGTGAAGTGCTGCCTTGGAAAAACTCTTGCTTTAAAAAAAAAAAAAAAGTAGCATTGTTCATGATGTCTGTTGAAAATCGCATTGTCCAGTCATGTGCTAAAATTGTTGATTAGTCCTCTCTTACTGTAAAAAAAGGCAAAGGAAAGATCACTTAAAACTGTTTGTTTTCAAATTTAAAAGATGCCATTTATAGAATATATGAAAAGAATATTTTTAAAAGAATACTCCCAGTTAATTTATTAAATGGCACAAGACTGTCATAAACAACAATTCCATAGTTACTTAATTAGAGAACTCTAGTAAAGAATTATTATCCTAACATTTACTGTTAAAAATTACTGAATAAAATTCACTGGTCATCACTTTCCACCAAATTCATACCTTCTGGGAAAGAGTTTTCTCTTTTTCTTGTATATTTTGGAATCATAAGACCCCCTCTGCCCATCCTGTTTTTCTGATCTATGATGCAAAATCATGTGAAACTAGAATTCCTGAGATATACAAGTTAATACTTTAACTTTAATTTGATAAAAAGGGATGCTTGAAGAGCAGAAAGAGACCGCCAGGAGTTTTCAGAGTAAATAAATTATTTTTATTAACTTTGCTATTATTTTTCAGTTTGATGGCATGTGGACAGTTTTGTAACCTGGGTTCTGCACTGAGAAAATAGTTTAAATTTAGTCGGAGAGATTGAATAATGTTCATCTTTTGGACATCTGGATATTGATTAAAATTAAGATCTCTAATACTAGGAGATCAAAATTAAAAGCCAACTACAGTTTTATTTATCATTTTAGGAAGAAGTTTTAGTATAATGTATTATCTTTAAACCTACTTAACAGTCGTGTCTATTTACAAACTTACTGAAAAAGGTAATGTGTCTCGAGATTCACAGCTTTGAAAAGATTAGGACTTTTAGATTTGCTTTTTTGTGGAGCTCTGTCAGAAGTCATTTATGGGCAAATTATTCTGATTAGGAGTAGACTGTTTCTCAGGACTGCCATAAAATAAATCTAAATGTCTCAGCTGTTTCTGGTCCAGCGACAACCTCATTAAAGAAACACCGCACAGTTGCTAGGTTGGCAGCCTCGATTTTGAACGCCAGTCTAGGCTGCATGTAAAAGAGAATAAATTGCCTTCTTATTCCTCTAAAGGTCCATAGTGCTTATAATTTAGGATTGAGAGGCACTCTGAGAACAATGTCCAGAAGCATGAACTACTTCTCCCATAAGTATGATACCTGTGAAACAGATGTCATTAACTACAATTCTCAATTTTTCATGTTTGAGAGGCAAAGCCAAATATTTTAAGAATTATGTAACTATTCTTAATAGGTAATAAGTGAAAATACTCCCAAGTTAAATTTCATTTCCCCGTTTCAGAGGACCTCATTACCCTTAGTAAAACTAATAATCGTAATGTGAGAGGAAAAGAAAAAACCTGAATTTGAAAGCTCCAGACACTAAAAAATTAAGATTTCCATGGGGTTTTAATAATGTCATAGATAACTGCAATGCTTTTCTGTGGTGCTGATTCCAGAATATAGTCTCTATAGCTTATGTTTTAAACCTAGAGAATCCCTTAGGGTTTGAAAATATGAGAAACTCGCCCTGTCAGAATGTAGACCGCTTAGAAGTAAATGTTCAGCACCAGATTTACCCTTATTTTTTAAATGTGGCTTTTGGGGTAGTTGTTTACTACTTATTACAATATCTTAAACTGTCGTTCGTGCTGACCTGCTTTGAAAATGTGGAAAATTATGTATGTCTCAGAGCTAAGGGAAAATACCCGAAGTGAATGAAATAATATATTTTGCCATAAAATTCCATTATGAAAAATGAACAAATTAATTACCTACACACATACCATGGATTTACAGGGTAAAGAGCAGACAATGAACAAAGTACCTGTGCACGATGATAATTTTACAAATTTATGTAGAGTTTATATAAAGTTTTATGTTAATAAATTGACCTCACTGACTTTATCCTCTTCATCATAATGACAGAATTGCTGGACTGAGTCAGACTTTTGAGAAAGCTTTTACCATTTTGATTCTTTGTTCAGAAGAGGAAGAAAATGTTCAGGTCAGTTCAACAGACATTTAATGAGCACTTAGTCTGTTGCAGTCTCTGTGTGGGACTCTGAGGTGCACAGCAAAGAAAA
Organism: Balaenoptera physalus; assembly: GCF_965194825.1. Taxonomy (NCBI): domain Eukaryota; kingdom Metazoa; phylum Chordata; class Mammalia; order Artiodactyla; family Balaenopteridae; genus Balaenoptera; species Balaenoptera physalus. The sequence continues at coordinate 93,207,148 of NC_138890.1, read as the reverse complement.
CAGAGTTTCTAATGCAGACTTGCTTATAGTCAAGAGGAACTTACATATTTATCTAAATATGATTGCATATTCAACTCTTATAGACTTTCCAGTGAAGAACAATAACAACAAAGATCAAAGCAAACTAAACAAAACAAAGCTCTGAAAAGGTTGTACCAAACATAAAACCATTAGCAGTTTCAACATAAACATTTTCTTTTCTTTCTCTGATCCTCTTTTCACTGTAACTTTCTCACTCCATAAATAAAATTACTTAAAAATTTTCCAGTTGAGAAGCAGAAGATATGAAAATTAGGTAATTGGTCTGGCCTTTCCAGAAGCCTTTAACAGGTGTGGGAGAAGGAATCCAGGTCTCTGGCATGTTGTTTAGTGGAAGAATTGAAATTAGGAGACTGTGCCCAAGTCTGGCCCCAATACCTCCTATTTCTGTAACCTGTTTCTGTAAGCTGCATGAATTTGGAAAAGTCACTTAGATTTGTAGCACCTTAACTCATTCACTTGTAAAACGGACTATAATACCTTTCCTTCCTGCCTTACTAGGATTGAAATGATGAATAAAAGAAATAATACACATGAGCAAACACAATTAGATACCTTCAGTTTTGTCATTAATAGATTTTAATGCAAAATATCTCCCAGATAGTAAATATTTCTCATATTAAGAAATGCCAAAAATTCTGAATGGTCAAAAATGGGTACATTTAAGTTATTACTTTTAATAAAGTAATTACTTTTAATAAATTTAGATAGTTAAAGTGATATTTTCACCTATGCATATTCTCGAAAACCAATATTTTTTTTTCTTAAAAAAGCTCATAATCCCAGTCAGTCCTCAAAACATCCTGATTCATGCTTTAAAGATTTTTTTTTTTTCTATTCTTTTCCATTGTGGTTTATCACAGGATATTGAGTATAGTTCCTTGTTGTTTATCCATTCTAAATGTAATAGTTTGCATCTATCAACCCCAAACTCTCAGTCCATCCCTCTCTCCCTGCCCCCCGCCTTGGCAACCACAAGTCTGTTCTCTATGTCTATGAATCTGTTTCTGTTTTATAGATAGGTTCATCTGTGCCATATTTTAGATTCTACATGAAGATTTTTTTAAAATTTCAAATCAAATGTTGATATTATAAAGATTTCTACCAACATAATTAATCATTCTACAATCTGATTGGCAAAGTATAGGCTTTAGCAGTGGAAGTTAAGCCCTGCAAATGGAATGGTCCTTCGAAGAAGCTTCAATGCCAAAGCATTGTTAGTGTTGTCAGAGAACAGAAACATTGAAGGGAAGCCAAAGCATTTAATTCCAAAGCTGGAGAGTGTATTCTAATCACTGGATTTAATTCAGTTATCACTCTAGTTATTATTTGAAAAAGATGTATCTCGCCAAGGTAATAAATATATAAATTAGAGTTCCTTGATCAACTTCATCAAAAGAAGAATAACATTTGCTAAAATCTTAATTATTATGATTTTAGAGGTCACAAAATTTGTAAGGTCTGGGCTGATACATATTTGCTATATTATCTCAAATGATTAGCCCTGTAGACACTGGTTTGTTCTTACAATTGAATGTGGTTAAGCTAGAATTACAGTTACCTTTCTCTTTGGATAGAGATCAGTGTCCATCCATTCTGAAAGTCAAGATGCAGCTTCTAGACACTTCTTGATAGTTTTGAATGAAGCAGTGGGAGTTGTTGCATTTGCCTATCCATGTGCCCCCCCACCGAAAGGTTTCACAAAACAGCAGAAGACAAACTGCCATCAGTGAGTGAAAGAAATTTCACAGATATAAAGAATTTATGAGGATATGGGTCAAAGGGTCAACTGATGTTTGACTTATGAATGTTGTTTGGGAAATTCCAAAGGAGTGAATTCATGTGAAAACTCCTACCTTGAGCTTTTCTTTCAAGATATGTCAGTGGGTTCTTTTAGGCAATGAATAGAAAGAAAAGGAGAGATCAGAAAAGGTCACGTTTGCTTTGGATCTGGGAAGAGATTTTTATCAGAAGAGAGGAATTCTGACAAAATTCAAAAAACAACAACAACAAAAAAGAAGAATTCTGGTTTGACAGCACAGTTCCTGCACACTAGGTTGCAATATCTGAGCGAGAGTGCTTTACTGACATGAAGGAACATTGGTCGGGACAGTTGGTTAGAGGGTGCAAATGGCAGGTGTGGTAAAGGTAGAAGCTGAACAGTAATTGCCCACAGGATTGTGTCCCACTTGTTCTCTTTCAGGTATATCAGCTTTAAGCCACAAGATGATTTTCAAGGACTGTACCTCTCACTCTCTACCTTTAAAGCCACTCAGTTGTCTTGAAAATTATTCAAAGTGGTGAATGTTGCATCTTCTCCTCAGATGCCCAGAACTTCTAGCCAGGTTTATTTATCTGCTTTTTTTTTTTTTTTTCAAATTAAGCTTTCAGTGCTTATAAACAGCAATAGTAATAGTGAATCAAACACCTCTTTTAATTTTTTTGATTTTTATCTATTTGGTTTATTTTACACTTGGTAACACAGTGTATTAAGATAGGAAAAACAGATTTTGGAGTCATAAAACCAGACTTGGAATCTTTGCTATAGCACTGAAAAGCCCTTAGATTTTCTGAGGCTCATAAAGTATGAGTTTTAGTTTCCTCATCTATAAAATGGGAATAGTGATGTTAAGTGTCCTTTAGGAGAGTACATATTAAATAAAATAGAATTTCTGAATTTTCTGGACCATTGCCTGGCAAACAAAAATTGTCCAATGAGTGTTCAATTCTTTTCTTACAGCAGGAATTAGAGATACTTAAGATCTTACTGACCTAATTATTTATTGTAAGTTTGTTTACTGTTGCATTCTGTTAAACCACTTCAAAGTGAAGTGCTCTATGAAAATCTAACGTGAGTCTTTTTAAGGATGGCAGTTTTGTGCCCTACTTGTTCTCTCCTTCGTCATGTACTTATTTTTTAATGGAAACAAAAGAAATTGTTAATTGTTATTTATTCTAGTATGTATAGACTTAATTTGACAAAATTTCCTAATGCTGTTTAAAAAGTTAACAGCTGTAGGCAACAGAATTCCATCTCACATTTTCATTTTACAATATCACAGTATAGCATATGTGCTCTCCCACAGTGTGGCAAACTTGTCAACAGTTCATCAAAGAGCAGATACATTCCTCATGGTAGAAGAGAAACAATTAATCCTGGGAATGAAACAACTATAATATCACTTTTTTTTTTTTTTTTTTTTTTTTTTTTAGTGAGCTTTAAGTGTTGTATTATTTTCTGGTTAACCCAGTGAGGGCAATTCAGAATTTTGTCTTCATTTTTCAAGTGAGTGAGTGAATATTAAAAGAGTGCCCCACTTCATAAAGTTGTTAAAATCCAAGTTTTACGTTGTCCTTATAAGCATTATACAAAAGTCAGGTTTTTGATGAGGAGGAGGCAATGCCATCAATGATAAAGCTATGGGGTATACAGTAAAACAAAACTTTAAGTTCTAAGTATAATATCACTAGATGATTCATCTTAAGAAAGTAATTTAACATATCTAGGGCTCAGGTTCCTCATCCATAAAAGGGATGATGACAGTTGTACCCATCTTATAAGGTTGGCTTAAGAAGTAAATGAAATAAATCTTGGAAGCACTTAGCCCAGTCTCTGGCATGTTATAAGCACTCAATAGATATTCCTTGCTTTTACTGTGATAATATGATAACCACATCATTTTTATTCCCACATAAACGTATTTGAAAAGGGATGGGCATTATTGATCCAGTTAAGTTTTCACTTGGTACTAAAGACCCTAAAAGTGCCATTTACCTTTTTGGTAGTGAGATATTGACTTGCTCTTCATTTATAGTACTGTACAGAATATTGGCACTCTGGGGATTTGGTTCAAGGGAAGAACCATGTACTATCTGCTATCTAGCTTCTTTCAGAATTCAAGGTGATATAAAGTACCACCTATAAAGCATTCTTGTCAAACAAGCAAGCAAACAAACACAACCTAAATCTGATCAAGCCTCCAGAATTATTCTATATTGTAGAGTTTTTAATATGCACATGTTACTTTTAAAATATACAGCAACATATTAAGCTTGTTTATTTATAGGTAATGAAATTTGAGGTGATTTGGATTTTCTAAAGTCTATGGAAGATGTAATAATATCTAAGATATGGCAAAAAAGGGGGTGCAAAGAATTAAAAAATTGGGAAGATTTAAGAGATATTCAAGAGACGAGCTACTAGGACACAACGATGAGTTGCAGGCACTATTAGAGATAGGAGCTGATCAGATTTACCCAGATCCATAGAGAGGATTACAGCAGGTTTGATGGTTCTATAGAAGGATGAACAAACATGGATTTATCATAAGGACAGTTTGTGACATGTTAAAGTTGAAGTGCCTGTAGTATATCTGCGGGGAACTTGAAAGGGCTCAAATTTAGAGAAGCATTTAGGCTGAACATGTAGTTAGCACAAATCAACCAAACAATAAATTCACTGATCAATAAAACATGTTCTAAATAAAATAAAATATTTTGGTTGTTTTGGGATTCCACATAAAGAAAGGTAATGGTTCTTTTGCAAACAGCTAAACTATGTTTAGCTGATAAATATCTTTTATTATAAATATTCTGTCCTCTAGAAAAACTTTATTTTCTTAATCCTTTATTTTCTTCTCCTATGTTGGGAATGTCTGTTCACCCTTTAGGGAAGAAAAAGTAATGCTTAAACGAGTTAAATTTGGTGAGCACACTTTGAAAAATAATTTTCAGTTGGTTACCAAAAGTAAAAAAAATAATTGCTTTACTGAATTGAAAATATTTTACTTTTTCTTTTAAAACCAGCCTTTGTTTCTCTTGCCCTCTCCCTGTAGAGAAACAGCAGGGAATAGATTTTTTTAATACAAGAATTCATTATCACCCTTGTATTACCTCCCTGTGGTTTCTGGAAAAATGCAACGCTAACTACAATCCCTGGCTGCAGTGTTTGTCTCTGCATGTTTTGAAAATGATTGTAGCTATTTTATATCATCAGTCCTCTAAATTATACTCTTCAAAACTTGCTCAACTTATTTTCCTCATCCTTTCTCCTTGTCTTGGCTGTAGGAATTATGAGTCTTTGGTTTTTGTGGCCATTGTATGCATTTTGAGTATTCATTTTATTTCCTTTTCCAACAATAAAATTATGTCTATTTTATGGAAAAATGGTTTTCCCATTGTGCCACTTGTCCTCCTCCTCCCAAATTTAACCAAAACCAAAGCCCTATTATGGTCTTAAATATTAGCAGTTCATTAATGAGATGAATTTAGAAATGGAATTTGCTGAGATAGAGTAGAAGAAAATCTACATGGAGAAGGAAAACCAACTTTTCACTGGAGAATTTTGTGGTAAAGAAAAACTAATAAAAAGGATTATAAAAAGTTCTTTGCCAATAAGAAAGACAGTTGAAACAGTTGAAACTCCAATAATTGGAGTAAATAAACTGTGGGATTAATGCCTCATGCATGTAAAGTAAATTAATTTTTTCTGGGTACCATTTACTTTGTTTGGGAAATATTTTACTTTAGATACCTAACATAGCTGGTGTACCTTAATCGCAGTATAGACATAGAGAAGTAAGGGTTATTTTCAATGACAGTAAGAATTAGAGTGGATTTGCTTTGCAGTTTCTCTCCTTTCATTATGTAAAACAGAAAAAATAAAAAGGTTTAGGGGAAAACTTGAAAGAAAGAGAGAGAGAGAGATGGAGGGAGGGAGGGAAGCAGGCATCTAACTATTTGATCACCAGATAGAACTGTTATTTTGCTAAAGGCAGAAATTTTTATTTGGCAAAACTTTACTTTGCCTGCTTGGTTTAGTACATTTTTCTTTTAAGGGGGAAAGAAAGTAATTAAAATGTCTGGATTTAATTTTGCTTGAATGAAAGACTTACCTGATGATACGAATGTGTTGGAAACATTAGAAGGAAGTATGAATGAACAGAATTTTGGACATAGGTGTGTACTTTATATTTCAGAAAAAAAAATCTGGTGAGTCAAAAAATAGAACTATTGTTCAAAAACATGGAAATGGAAGGTCACAGTAATTCTAAAATTTAAATCCAGTCTCTTTAGTTAGGAATCACAAAATTTGAGATCTTTAGAATTGAGGCAGTTAAAGATAATCAATATAGTTACACAGGACATTTATAAGAGCATAACAAGAAAATGAATACAGAATTTTAAATTCCTATCATGTTCTTGATTATCAAAGTTTAGGCAGGAATAGACAAGTCCATTAAGAAAAAAACTATTTCCATAGCATTTCTTATATCTGTATGTTCTGATATTGTGTAGTAGTATACGAAGACTTATGACAACAGTAGATATTATTGAAAATAAGTTTTAGACCCTATGGTAGCTAATAAACTTATCACATTTGCAAACTTTATCTTCTTTGTTCCAAGTATTATCTTATTTCCTACAATATAAAAACATTCTTCACAGAGCTTCGATCTCTGACCTACTTAAACCAAAAATACCATATTCAGTTATCCCTCTAATTTTCAATCAATTCCAATTTCTAGAATAAGTGACAAAATATATATAATTGGCAAAACTATCAAGGTTGACACAGTAAATGAGCCTATAATTCAGCTGCAATTCAAATATTATCATTAAAATATGGGCTTTTATATTATAGACCCAGAGAATAATAATTCTTTAACCAGACTACTGCAAACAGAAATTCCAAACTGTCTCTGGTACCTAGTCTTCAAAAATTGTTCATAATAAACAATATCTCCCAGTATGCTTTCATGTATTACCCTCCCTTTCTGAATCTGGGGAATCCTATCATTTGTATTAGCTGATAGAATATGGAAGAAATTATGGTCTGCCAGCTCTGGGCCATACCTTTAAAAGGCTGGGCCACATCCATTTCTTTGCTCTTGGAAGGCTCACTTTCATAGGCCACTGTGGGAAAAGGCTGATTACCCTCCTAGAGAGACTGCATGGAGAGTCCATGCCAATAGGAGAAGCCCTGAGACTGCATAGACAGGAAGAGGGCCCAGCTATGCTAGTATTTCAGTTGAACACGCAGATGATTCCAATCTCAGCTGCCATCACACTGAAACTACATGGGAGTCCCAAAGTGAGAGCAACACAATTATTTAGATGAACCCACTCAACCCACAAACGGTAAGAGGTGGTCGAACAGTTGTTTTAAGATATTATATCTGGGGGTAGCTTTTGCAGAGATAATCAAAACAGAAATTGGTACTAGAAATTGTTCCATGGAAACAGAGCCTCAAAGATGGGAATTTGTAAGTAGCCCTCTTACCTCATTAGATTTAAAGGCATCCTGAGCCAGGGTGGCACTGCTAGCTCATGGCATGCCGTGGCAGAGTGGTAATTTAAATGATCACATGTAGTCACCTATAGTAATTAAATGCTTACAGAAGGAAAGTTTTAGGTAACCAAGTAGTAACTGCCATAGAAATGTTAGAGTAAATAAGGGATGTAATGGAGGTGGTTGATCACTTCTAAATGCACTGGAAAATTGGAAAAAGAAAATTATAAGCTCAGGGTTTTAAATTCTCAACTCAAACTCTTAGTAAGAGACTGGAAAACATCCACAACTTCTCTAAACAATACTTGTATTTCCTATAGTTGGATGGTCGAGGTTTCTGAAAACCAAACTACAACCAATAATCCAGTTACTGTTTTTTGCCTCAGGACCAGGTTCAATATGCACAATAGTCACCAAATGGTGAGTGAATGAATCAGTACTTGAAAAGAAGGGCCTGGTTCAAAATAAAATACGATAAAAACTTAAGAGAAGCAACGTTTATAGATAAGTACACTCTGACTTCATCTTAAGGAAGACAGGAAGGAGAAAACATTTGGTCCCTGTCATCTTTATATGACTTTAAAAATTATAATTCTGACTCCATTGATTTGAAGAGACCTATAGGAAACATATCTTTTATATAGGATAGTTTTGGTGTTACTTTTTGGTTTCTTACCCATTTTAATTGAAGATTGTTTAATTAAATATATTTTGTGGGAAAGTTTATTCTAAATTGAAATGGGTAGGGTGTTAAATTCCACTTCCAGTCATGGTAATTGTTATGTTTTTAAAAAATGAGGAAAACTTCATTTCAGAATTCCTTTCAGATTTCTTATTTCAAAGTGATTCCTAAATTCAGATTTCTTGATGATCATTTTTAAATAACAAACAGCTTGCATTTGTGACCTGACATGAAGAGCATGACAGTTGGAGCTTTTAGCCACGCTTATACAGAAACCCAGCTCACCATAATCCTGGTGGAAGGACTGGATTTCTGCTTTTATTAACTTTCCCTCAAGAGACAGACACTTGGCTATTTACTTCCATTTTCACTTTTGGCGGGTATCATTATTGTTGCTTCTGGGTGACATAAACAGCCTGTTCAGCTTAAATTCACCAAACTTTTAGAATGCAATTTAGTATCTGCTGAAGCCTTATGGTAAACACACATGCCAGACAATATTTCATGCTAGGATATTCCCTATCCACCTATGTTATGAAGAGTGATCTTCATAGAGGTAGCTGAACTCCATTCTCTAAATTGTTTTTAAATTTCCTTGTGGCTGGCTTAAGTCAATAGAGCAGTGTAGTGCACCTTTTGAAAAATCTCCTGTCTCATTTCTCAATACTTTCCTTTTTTTTTTTTTCATTTTAAGCAAGAGAACTTACTGTCATATACTGTATAGTTATCTGTGATCTATTGGTCCAACTCTGCTGGATTAATGCCGGATTTCAACACTTAGCTCCCCACTGGCAAACTACTTTCCCACCACTGGTTAAAAAATGATCACTTTTACGCTTAAGCACACACATTGACATCTCCCGTCTTGAATTCCTCTGAAAAAGAAAAAAAAATAGAGAAGTCTACCATAGCAACCCCCTCTGGCAGGGATTCAGAAGTAAAAGAGCATTTCCAATTTCAGTCAAAACCAAAACCAACTGGTTCAGAAAAGTTCATGTACTTCAGAAGTTAACACAGGGCTCCCTTTGGTCCCATCAGGATTGATATTCCTATCTGCCCAGTTTGCTTTTACTCAGTTCAGCTGTTTTGTTATTACTTATAGAAAATGTTGCCTCAGCTGGAAAGCAGAATCATATCAGAAACCATTTTTAGAGGAGTTTAATGATGATATTTCAGTGGGACAAAAGGAAAAGAGTACCCCCTCAGGATTTCTTTAAAATCCATAAAGCCAGGTTTTGAAAAGAACATGATTGGAATGCAGCAAGAAACCTATCCTTAACAATTTCTCTTCATTGAATTGCTTCCTGGTTGTTCTTTAAATGGCAAGCCTTCATGGTATAGGGCATCTTTACTTACTGGAAAAATGGTAGCCTTCTCATGGCACAAAAACTATTACTTTCACACAAAGAATTGAAATAAATTATTTTCTCTCTTTCCTGTTTTAGGATGAAATTTAGCTTTGGTCAAGAGATTTTTATTTTTCTTCTCAAGGAAAAATCGGATAAGAATCCTGATTTTTTTTTTAAATGTGCCAGTTGGATTTGAAAGAAAAATTAATAATTTTCTCAAATTTGAAATTTTTTATGCTCTTTTGATTTCTTAAGCAAATGGAATTGTTAGATTACTGTAGGCTCTTCATGAGTTATTAACATACAACACACTAAAAATACCACATTATTTTGATGAGGCTTTAAGTGAAATAAAATTCAAAAGTTTTCTTAGGTATTTTTACAGGATATCTAAATAGAAAAATTGGTGCTTACAAAAAAAAAAAAATTCACAGTAAAACCACACGAAGTACAACAAAACAAAGAGCAGGCAAGAGTAAAGAATGGTGTTGAATCAGGTGTTTCCCTATATGATACAGATATAGATACAAAAGGATTTAGAGAAGGACCTTGTGGGCTGAGGAAGTTAGAGGGACTTTAAGAGACAAAGGCTCCTGAAGTAGTCACTGGAAGAAATAAAGAGGTAGAATTCATATTAGAGGCTAAATCTTGACTTGTTAACTCTTTAGAATAAAGAAATGGACATTTCTATAAAGTCATTGTAAGCAAACAACCCTAGAAGTCCTTAATCTAAATTAAAAGAGATGAACACATTTAAAGGAAATATGGTAAAAGAAACTGAAAGCATCTAGGAGGAATGCGAAAAGAAAGGAGAAATACAAGAATACTATCTTGACAGACAAAGAAGACAATATTCAGGAAAAGGAAGTCGTAAACGATTACAACTATAGTGCAGAGGTCAAGGAGGGTGATAACTGTTGGAGGGCTAAAAGAAAGGCAAGGACTGAAACAAATCAGTGAACTTTGTGACAAGGAGATTTTTGTTGACATTACAACAGTGTCAGTGGAGTGGTTGATGGAAGTTTGAAGAGGTAAATGAAAAGTCAGGGGCAATAATTAGATACTGTTACCCAAGAATTTTAACTGCGAAAGAAGGGACAAATAATAATGAAGTAATGACAGCAGAGAATTGTGTCTGTTTATGTACGTGTTTTGACATAACTGGTGTTTTATAATATTAAGAAAAAAAGCTTTTTCTTATCTGAAATACAAGGAAATGAGAAAGAATTGGAAGAAGATGAGACAGAATTGCTGCTTTGGTGCTAGAGAAGAGATATGTAGAAATAATATTCCTCACAATTAGAAGAGAATGTAAAAAAGCACTCTAGTAGAGGAGTAAGTTTTAGAGAGGAGAAGGAGTTTACGTCTCTGAGATCATAGGGATAGATGAGCAGAAAGGAAGGAAAGAAGGAAGGAAGGAAGAAAGTAAGTTTCAAATAAGGGTGGGGATATATGTGTAAACATACATGGAATGATCTCGATCACTTTATTGGAGATTGCAAGTAAAATAGAGACGAGATTGGAAGTTGACAAGGTATCAGAAAGTTGGAATATTACCTACAGACTCTAAGCTGGAATACATGAGGACCAACAAGCAGAGATTAGAACAAAATTGTAGTTTTGTAGTTTAAACATTCAGAAAGCTATGCCTGCTTTATAACTAAAGGAAATAGACACAGAACATAAATTGTGTGAGTTTTGAGTGCTGAAAATCCTTCACCACTTCCTCTATCCCATACTCCTAGCCCTGCCATGGTTCTTAAACTTTTCATGTTATTTATTACTTTAGGTTAGATGAGTTGAAGGTCTCTCTTAGTGTGAAAGCAGTGCCAAAATGATTACTACAGTAGTATTGTCAGTCAGTAAGTGCTATTTATATGTTAATTAACCATGCTTAAGTCTAAAGAAATGGCTCTTTAACACCGAATTTCTGAAGCCTTTGGTATTCTACTCATAGCTAATTTTATAAATGAGATCTCCAGTGGTGTCTTTAAGACCATACTATGTTTTAACTACTTTTGAACCTGCTAGGTGACCTTTTGAGGGGGCTCCGAGGAGCACCAGTCCTTTATGTCTCAGCTCAGAAAGAATGCAGCGAGAGGCAAAGTGGTAGATAAGAAGTGATTTATTAGAATAGGACGCTTGTGAGGCTTACAAGTGGGTGGGTGAGAGGGTGCTGTGCCCAGAGAACTTAGTGGGCTACGGTTTATAATCAAAGGAAAAGTGGGGAGGGGGAGAAGACCCCTTTCTTCCTCATTCTTGAGTAGACGTCATGCTTCCATCATCAGCTCCTCCTCCAGGTTGGGCAGGGGAGTTTTCTTTCCCCACAGTGGTCAAGCTAGGACTGTCATGGCACTGTGGAAAAATTATTTTAGGTCTCAGTACAATGAGGATCTTTCACTTTGAAATATCACCTTTCCATAAATTTATTGTTTTTTATGTGTGCAGAGAGCATGTCCTAAGGGTCATTAACTTACTGAGCTCACTAGGCAGGATGTGGGTCTTATGCCACCATTGTTTTATTGTTTTGGGGCACATCTCCTGCTTCTGTGGCATGGTTTTGCTGCTAAGCAGGCCTGCTTGGTTTTGTGGTTAAGCCAACCTGCTTTCTTGAGTGATCATTAACTTACAGGGGTCTCCCATACTTTTTTCTTTACTTAAAATTCCCTAGTGGGATTAACTATTTAATTACCTACCTTGTCCCTTTACTCTGTCCCTATCACGTTCATCTTTCATGTGGAGGATTGGCCCCTCATTCAATTGACTCTTCACTTATAAGTAACTAAAATGACCAATGTATTTACACTAGCTTGTTGCATAAATGTAGCTTCATCTCTCTTACTTCTTAATAATCACTTATTAAATGTTATTGCTTTTATTAAGAAGAATCCCAATATCTGTCTTGGGAGGCTTCCTTGCCGTGAACAGGCCAGTAATCTAGGGCAGGGGGTCCCCAACCTTTGGGCCACGGACTGGTACCGGTCCGTGGCCTGTTAGGAACCGGGCCACACAGCAGGAGGTGAGTGGTGGGCGCTTGAGCGAAGCTTCATCTGTATTTACAGCTGCTCCCCATCGCTCGCATTACGGCCTGAGCTCTGCCTCCTGTCAGCATTATGGTGAGTTGTATAATTATTTCATTATATAGTACAATATAATAATAATAGGAATAAAGTGCACAATAAATGTAATGTGCTTGAATCATCCCGAAACCATCCCTTCCCCCAAGTCCATGGAAAAATCGTCTTCCATGAAACCGGTCTCCAGTGCCAAAAAGATGGCGGACCGCTGATCTAGGGCATACTCAGGATTTACTCATTCCTGAGTGCATTGCTTCTTCTACCAAGCAGGAAAGAGAGAGAAGGAGAGAGACTGACAGAGACAGAGAGATAATCAGAAAACTTAGCTGCCTCATTTTTCCACAGTTTCTACACCTCATGTGCAAAAAACCAAGGTCACTGGGGAAAAAGTCTTGGAAATAACTAGAGGAAAAATGCTTTTATAGCACAAAAGAGAACTGTGCAGATATAAAAATGGAAAAATAATATTTCAGTAATATTTCACTTATATGGTCGTTGTGAAGTTGAAATGAGTTAATACATGTAAACCAGTTAGAACAATCCTGGCACATGGTAAGCATACAATATAAATGTTAGGTGATGTAGTTACTTTTAGTATTTAATGCAGTGTACATACTGTAGATCTAGAAAATATTGCTTTTCTCCTTTTTTTTTTTTTTTGAGGCAACAAATGAAACTATACACTTCTGTACAAACCAAAAAATAAATTTTAAAATGTTCCTCCAGATTATTCAGCCCTCTTAGATTTTTTTCCTGTCCATCATGAGGATAGAAAGGAGCTGAGTAGAGACACAGAATGGCCTCAAAAGAAATACAAGTCCAGATGTGAGCATTTTTTTCTCTAGTGGGTATTAAATGGGAGAAAAAACCCTTAAGTATTTGCATACTGCCTTTTAAAAAGTCAATTTACAATTTTTGTTAGAAAATGCAATAACTGCAAAAGCAATTAAGCAGTTTTTATTATTTCCTGTCACTGAAGCTTTTCTTTAAGAGGAGCAAAATTTCAGGTAACATCCATAGAATCTGACTGTAATGGTAGGTTATATTTTTATTTAAGACCCACTTGAAGAAAATGAAGTAAATATATTTTTACAGTGACTGTAGACTATCTCAGAATATATATTTACATATTTGTCAGAACATAATGAAAATAAGTTACGTTTCAGAGCAATTTTGTATTTTCTTCTATATTCTTGAATATTGGTCATTCATATTTGTATATATCAAATGAAAAGCATATTCAGTTAACCAATAGTAATTGGGCCTCTGCTATTCTAAATTTTAAATATACATTTATTTTATATAAAACATCTCATAAGCATAAGAGACTTTAAAAAAACTCAGTGTAGTATTCTGCTTTTCCCCTGTTATTTACAAAGTGAAACACAAATTTCAAATATCAGACTATAAAGATGAAAAATAATACTAGGTGGCAAAGATTACATTTGAAGGAATTGCATTCCCTGTGGAAGTTGCAAATTTGCCTCCAATATGAGAAAAATGCTTGTTAAAACAAAGCATTTCTCTTGCTTTCTAAAAGATATCAGTTCTATTAGAAGTCTCTTGTACAATGTCTTCACATGGTAATCAGTTTATTAGGCTTTCAAAGTTGAAACATGGAATTCAACCTTTTATAATTAGGAATTCCTGAACACAGGCATCTCCCTTAGCACAGTCCCTCAAGCCTGGGTTGTAACTTGGCTCCTGAACAATGGGCAGATTTGGGGTATCAGATACTTCAGCATTTCATGAATTTACTTACACATTTTAAATGTCCTTTTTGACATTTTTTAAGTTTTGGTTTTGTTCTACTTATCTATGTTTTTTTTTTTTTTTGACAAAACAGGTACATGCCCCAATAAAACGAAATCTGATTATTTTTCATTAAACTGAATCTGTTTCATTTCCCAATCTATAATAAATCTGATTACCAATATAAATAGTTACTATAAGCACCCAGAAAGTAAAATTAAACGAACAGAAACCCCAGTTATCTTAATGCTGAAATATACGTGAGGTTTGCCAATTGGCTGAAATATATGTGAGGTTTGCCAATTGGCTGATTATTTACAGCATTCTAAATATCATCAAAAAATACATAAATGTTGCTGGCACTCTTTTTATACTTTCTCAAACTTAAAATAGAATTATAATATTCTTTAAATACCTTCATTCTGTGATTAGTAAATATGTTTGTCTTATTAATCAACTGACTTTCTTACTCTTACTTTACTTATAAAGCAACACAACCACAGTTAGAATCACAGAACTATACAGTGTAGACAAATCCTAGCCACTCACATATGAGAATAATAAGATCTAGACATATGGAGAAATCTCACATTTTCACAGGTATGGGACTTGAACTCCAGTTCAAGAGGGGAATACTATAGCTGTGTTTTGCATTCCAAAATTTCTTCATGCTTCAACCAATGCTAAGATATATCTTGATAAGAGCTGTCTCATTTTAAAGGTGCTGAAGAGTGGGTAGAGTAACATTTACTCTGGTTATCAAATGGGCTCATTAGGGAACAAAAAAGTCTTTAGATCAAAATATAACAATAAAGAAAATGACTGTTGTTGGCTCTGTCCATTTGAATGTAATGGTAGCAGATTTTCACTTTGTAACTTTATATTTTGATAGCTTTTACAATAGGACTTGGTATTTTTGTTTCACTTTTTAATTTCTTTGGAATTTAATTCTAAATAGCTGTCTATGCACACAGTTAATCAGTTTATCAAGTATTTAATATATATGCATTACTATCATCAGTAAAGATGTTATACAGTTTCTGCCCTTTGCTTCACAAGCTTCTGATTCAAAGTCTTACTTAAGTGTGTCTAATTGGCAGAGCTAGGCCCCTTGCTTGAACTCTACATGTAATGAAACGCAAGAAATTTGTTCTTTCATTTCTGTTTTGGAAATGTATTCATCATTGTAAGAGCTAAGTTGCTATAGCAAAGATAGCCCAAAGTACAATTGCTTATAGAGGAGACAAGTACGTTTTTCCTCAGATGGCAGTTCCAACAGTAGCAAACCAGATGTCCAGGCTGTAGGAGCTCTGCGTGCTCATTCTGGGTCTGGATCTTTCCATTCTCTTGCTTGGCAATCTGCAAGGTTGCTGTCTTCATCTGCATAATCAGAGGTTGATTGCGAACACATCATTGTTTCAAATCACAAGAAGAGGAAAGGAGAACACTAGTACAGAAGTGGGCTACGTTTTGCACTGGAGATGATTGAAAACTTGTAAGTCATTCTCCTTACAACATGTTTACAGAGGAGGCTTTTCAGAAACAGGCTCTTTGATGGGAGGTGGGGAAATGTCATCTCTAGCTGGTCAGCCGTGTGCTCCACTCCAACTCTTTTACTGTAGAAGAGGAGAGGACCTGCCTGTCTCAGACACAGGAACTCCCAGCAATTCCCTAAACTTAGTAAAGGTGCCCTGCTGCGTAATTGCATAAACCTTTGAGCAGGGATTTAAGTTCTTCAAGCAAATTGGCAGAAGATCAAATTCTGTAGTAGAAATCACTTATACAAAACTTAAAATGCATGTTTCAGAAGATGTAATATTTTAATGACATTTTCACAAGACAAGTAATTTATACATATTGTATTAAGTTCTGCATGACAGACTAAAAAAAATCTGGGTTTATATATATTAAACAGAAAAATATGAGGCCCTTTTGGATCCTCAGGGGCTTAGGTTGTCTTTCAACATGACCAATGAATGGACTTCCATTTGCTCATTTATTCTTTTAACAAATAGTTATTGAGTGCCTATCTTCAGATCTTATGCACAGGAAAAGTTAAAAATAGCATGTTACCTACACTCAAGGAAATTACAATTTAGTAAGAAATATAATACATATAAAGATATCTTCTACACAAGATAAAATAAAAGCACAGATGCCCTTTTTGTTTGCTGAGTGAGAACTTGATTTCCAGAGGTACACAGAAAATGTAACGGAAGTCCAAGGAAAGAGGAATCAATTCCACATGGGTTCCAACTATGGAAACATCTAAGAATTATCTGATACACTTTGGAGAATCCATTTTCTTTAAGGAATAATTGATCAAAGAAGGTTATTTCTATATTGTTCATAATTACTTGCAGTTTTAAACACTCGTTTCTCAGTAATTGCAGCCTCAATGACATATAAGTTCAGAAAACCTCAGCCAGCTGTGTCTTCTCAAATAGAGATAAGGAGACTGTCGGGATGTCAGTCTTCTCTCTTCCAAAATGCCTTAAGAATGACAGGCCACAAATCACTCTGGACAGGAAGAAATTAAAGTCTGTATGTCAATAGTGTTTCCCCCCTCTGGATTTGAAGATGAAAAAATCCTCTTAAACTATACATTAATGTGTCATAATTGATATATCTAGATCAGCTTAGATGCTATCAGTCTTATTGTATGTGTATATAAAGTTAGCAGCTTAGAAACAACCGTTTGCTTCCTGGCCTAGAAACAGAAACAGAAATTTGCATGATTTCCTACTAATTTGTATATGTAGGTGAAGACCACTGTTAACATATTTTTAGAGGCTGGTTTGTTTATACTTAGGAGACATATTATGTACAAGTGACATGATTTAATAAAATGATCTTTACTCTTCTTAAGCCTGGCTTCTCAGGAACTGTTTTGGTAGTTTTTATAGGAAAAATTTGTGAGACACTGAGGCCTACTACATTATTTAAAACAGCATGCTTGTGGCATTCCTACTTCTCATTAAAATCCATAGATATTTTAGGGACCTTCTTGAATCAATTGAAACTAAGTTCATAATACTGTTTACTATGAATCCATCCAGGAGGTTCTCTCTCTTTTTAATTTTAAATAAATTGTTAATACTTATTTATAATCTCTTTTTTATATAATACACATACCATAAAATGTATTCCTTTAAAATGTACAATTCAGCACTTTTTAATACGTCCACAAGGTTGTGCACAATTATCCCTATTTAATTCCAGATAAATTTCCACTGCAAAAAGAAAACCTATAGCCATCGTAAGTCACTCTGCATTTGCAACTCTCCACAAACCCTGGCAATCACTAATCTACTTTCTGTCTCTCTGGATTTTCCCATTTTGGACATTTTATTGTTTGAATCATAAAGCCTTTGAATCAAATTTAATCATACTGAAAATGTGGCCTTTTATGTCTCGTTTGTTTCACTTAGCATAATGTTTTCAAGGTTTACTGTTACATGTTGTAGCATGTATCAGTACTTTATTTTGGGGGAGATGAATAATATTCTGTTGTATGGATTTACCACATTGTATGAGTCAGGGTGCTCCAGAGAACCAGAACCACAGAACCAATAGGTATCCCAATATATCTAACCTACCTATCTATGTATCTATCTCTTATCCATATATCTATGTATCTATCTATAATGGGTATATAAATATATATATAATGTGTAATATGTATAAATATGTAAATAATATATATATAAAAGAGATTTATTGTAAGGTATTTCTTGTGATTATGGAGGCTGAGAAGTCCCATGATCTGCTTTCTACCAGCCGGAGACTCAGTAAAGCTGGTGGTGTAGCTTGTAGGCATAAGGGCCAGAAAGCTGATGGTATAGATTCCAGTTACAGTCTGAAGGCCTAAGAACCAGGAGCACCAAGGGCAACAGAAGATCAATGTCCTAGCTCAACCAGCAAAGTAGAATAAGAATTAGTCAGGCAGAGTGAGAATTCAACCTTGCTTCATCATTTCTGTTCAGGATTGGATGGTGCCCACCCACACTGGAGAGGGCCATCTGCTTTATTCAGTCCACCGATTCAAATGCTAAGCTCTTTGGAAACACAGACACACCCAGAAACATTCTTTAACCAGGTATCTAAGCATCCCCTAGCTTGGTCAAGTTGACACATAAAATTAACCATCTACACATTTTGTTTTATCTGTTCATTAGTTGATGGACATTAAGTTTGTTTTCACTTTGGGGCTACTCTGAATAATAATGCTATTAACATTTGTGTACACATTTTTGTGTGAACATGATGTTTCAGTTCTCTTGAGTATATACCTAGGAGTAGAATGGCTGGGTGTTATGGTAGCTCTATGTTTAACTTCTTGAGGAACTGACAAACTGTTTTCCAAAAAAGCTCTACGATTTTGCATTCCCACCAGCAATGTATGAAGGTTCTAATTCGTCCACATCATTGCCAATACTTGATATTGTCTATTTGATTATAGCCTAGTGATTTTATTTTTATTGGAGTATAGTTGCTTTACAGTGTTGTGTTAGTTTCTGCTGTAAAACGAAGTTAATCAGCTATATGTATACATATATCCCCTCCCTCTTGGACCTCCCTCCCACCTCCCCCCATCCCACCTATCTAGGTCATCACAGAGCACCGATCTGAGCTCCCTGTGCTATACACTAGCTATCAGTTTTACACATGGTAGTGTGTATATGTCACTCTTAATCTCCCAATTCTTCCCACCCACTTTTACCCCCGTGTCCACACGTCCATTTTCTGCATCTGCATCTGTATTCCTGCCTAGTCATTTTTGATTTGCATTTACCTAATGACCAATAATGTTGATTATCTTTTTAAGTATGTATTGGGCATCTGTTCAAATCCTTTGCCCACATTTTGATTGGGTTATTTTTCTTTTATTGTTGATTTATAAGTGATCTTTAAATATTCTGGTTGCTAAATATATGGTAGATGTTAGAGATAGGTAGGTAGGTAGATAGATAGATAGATATAACACTGAGATATATCATGTCTAGATACATCGACTGATACATGTCATTTATAAACATTTTCTCCCTTTCTGTGATTATCCTTTCACTTTCTTGATGGTGTCTTTGGAACACAAATGTTTTATATTTTGATAACGTTCATTTACTTTTTACTTGGTTGCTTGTGTTTTAGATATTATATCTAAGAAACCATTGAGTAACCCAAGGCCATGAATATTTACACTAATTTTCTTGTAAGCGTTTGATAGTTTTAGATATTACATTTAGGTATTTGATCCATTTTTAATAATTTTTGTATATAATGGGAGGTAGAAGTCCATTTTCATTTGAATTACTCTCTAGTGTCATTTCTTTTCAGTGTGAAGGACTTTCTTTAATATTTCTTGTTGTGCAAGTCTGATAGTGAAAATTTTTCTCAATCTTTGTATATTTAGTATTTTTCAATTTTTCTATTCAGTTTTAAATTATTATTCTGCTGGATACAGAATTCTTGTTTGAAAGTTTTTTCTTTTTCTTTCAGCACTTTCAATGTGTCTTCCCACTGCCTTCTGGTCTCCATCATCTCTGATGAGAAATTAGCTGTTAATCTTATTGAGGATCCATTTGTACATGATAAGTCTCTTCTTACTTCTTTCAAGATTCCCTCTTTGCATTTGGCTTTTGACGGTTTGTCTCTGATGTGTCTAGGTGTGGATCTCTGAGATTTCATAGTAGGAATGTGTTGGATTTTTTGGATGTGTAGCTTCATGTTTTTCATTAAATTTCAGAAACTTTGGTGACATTATTTTTTCAAATATTCTTGCTTCTCCTTTCTTCCTCTCCTCTGATACTCCCCTTATGCATATATTGGCATGCTTGACAGTATCTCATAGATCTTTTAGAGTCAGTTCATTTTTCTTTCTCTTCATCAGTCTGGATAATCTAAATTGACCTGTCTTCAAGTTTGCTGATTTTTTTTCTTCTACCTGCTTAAGTCTTCTTTTTAACTCCCCACCCAGTGAAGATTTTATTATAGTTATTTTACTTTTAAACCCCAGAATTTCTATATGATTCCTTTTTCTAATTTTTTTCTCTTTACTGATATCTTCTGCTTGGTGGAACATTGTTGTCATACTGTCTTTTATTTTTTTAGACATGCCTTATTTTACTTTTTGAATGTATTTAAAGTAGTTGTTTTAAATTCTTTGCCTAGTAAGTGCAATGTCTAGACTTCCTCAGGGGAAATTTCTATTAATTGCTTTTTTCTTGCTGCCTAATGGCTATATCTTTTTTGTTTCTATTCAAGACTTAATTTTTAGTTGAAAAGTGGACATTTTAAATAATATAATGTGGCAGCTCTGGAAATTATACCTTCAATTACCCCTTGCTGCCAGGGTTTATTATTGTTGATGGTTTTTCCATGACTTTTCTGAACTAATTCTGTAAAGTCTGCATTCTTTAATTCTGTAAATGCTACCACCAAGATGGAGAGTTGGGGTTGTGATTAGGGCAAGTTAAAAATGCCACAAAGTTCACTGTTCTTGCTAAGATTCAGCTGTTTTTCTTGAATAAACAGTCCTAGAACTACTGCAAATTTTGGCTAATTTCCAGAGTTCTGAAAATGTTGACCCTGACAATTTTTTATAGATTTATAATTATTTGTAGAAGAGAATTTTTGGGGGTTCTTATGCTGCCATTTTTACTAATGTCATCTAGTTCTCTTAAGAACATATTTACTTGGAAAGTAACTTTATTTCTTGCTGTATGATGCAGTAACAGATTTTAATTATGTTTTGAGTCAAACTGTTTTTTCAGCAGGAGGGACCGTGCACAAACAGGATCCAGATCATTGTTAACTATCATCATTCCTGATAATATAATTGGTTTAGCAATCTTTACAACAGGGCTCAGTCAGCATTATGAGATAAAATGAATCAAAGTAAATGTCTGTGAAACATGAGAGCAGTCTCATAATAACTTATAATTGGATATCACATACAAATAATCTAGAAAATCAGCATCAATTAGGAAAGTATGGGCTCTAAGACATTGTTAGAAACCAGATTGTACACTGCTGTACATACTCTGAAATATGACAGGAGTGCACTTATCATGTTACTTTAAAGTATGACAGACATCTTTGCTACCTTGTGGTCTTGGACGTAGTTCAAATGTAAAAATATCCTTTTGAAGATATAGGTGGAGTTCTAAGAGATAATGATTGCTTTATATTTATCAATTAAAATTTATCACTTGCTATCTTAAGTAGATAGTTTGAAGGAAATCCAAATCAGTGATATAGAAAAGACATTTAAAGAAAACCTGGAATACCTGGCTGGAAAATTTAGAGATAGAGCTGGTATAATTCAAAAGAGAAAGTGGCTTTTATAAAATGCATATTGTAGCAGATGTAATGAACGTTTGTTGTGCTACAAAGAAAACTTAAGTTTAAACAGTTCAATTAAAAATTTCCACCAGTTGCAGCCACTATGGAAAACAGTATGGAGTTTCCTCAAAAACTAAAAATAGAGTTACCATATGATCTAGCAGTCCCACTGCTGGGCATATACCTCGAGAAAACTATAATTCAAAAAGATACATGCACCCCTATGTTCATAGCAGCACTATTTGCAATAGCCAAGGCATGGAAACAACCTAAATGTCCATCGACAGATGAATGGATAAAGAAGATGTGGTATACATTGATATATATATATATATATATATATAAAGAAATATTCCTCAGCCATTAAAAAGAATGAAATATTGCCATTTGCAACATTGACAGACCTAGAGATTATCATACTAAGTGAAGTAAGTCAGACAGACAAATACCATATGATATCACTTATATGTGGAATCTAAAATACAACACAGATGAACATATCTATGAAACAGAAACAAACTCACAGACCTAGAGAACAGACTTGTGGTTGCCAAGGCAGGGGATGGGGGTGGGGGTGGGGAGGGAAGGATTGGGAGGTCGGGATTAGCAGATGCAAATTATTATATATAGGATGGATAAACAACAAGGTCCTACTGTATAGCAGAGGGAGCTATATTCAATATCCTGTGATAAACCAAAATAGAAAAGAATATATATATATGTATAACTGATAATTATACATATATATATATCTGCTATACAGCAGGAATTTACACAACATTGTAAGTCAACTATACTTCAATAAAATTTAAAAAGATTTCCACCAGGTGATTCATCATGGAATGTCTAGAAAGGAGTCATATCGTATGAAAATTTCAATAATGTGTATCCAAGGTGGTATGCTAAATTTTGAGACTGAAGGTAGAGACACAGTGATTAAGCTTCATTTGAGGATTGTGGCTAAGAAGATAACAATTAAAATAAAAGTAACTCAAAGTGCACAAAGTCACTAGTATTTTTAGCTGATTAGCTTTATGTTCTGTTCCACTTGCCCAATTATCCCACATACAGTCTCTGAAGCCCTTAAACTAGTGGTCATTCAAAAGCTCATTTGTTACTTGGCTATTTGGAACTTGGGATACATTTTTTTTTTCATAAAAATGTTATAAATAATCATTTGGTCTTAGACCAGATCACAATTTCTAAAAGTAAATGTGTGGTTAATCTACAGTAATGGTGATAAAGGCTTGGGTTTTGAGACCAGAAAGTGGGTGGACTTGATTTAAAAGAAGAGTGTCCTGTCCTTTTTGTGGGGCCTGGTCAATCTTGGGAAATTTTAAAATGAAAGTGAAAGTTTATTTTTAACATATACCTACCTTCATTTTAGGTCCTCCCTTTTAACTGCTTCTTAATGTCTTTTTTCACAAATACTCAGTATACTCAGCCATATAATTTATAAGTAACACAAAGCTAACCTACTCTCTGTACATAAAATGTGTTCATTTTTCCTTTACTAAAATCCCATTCTACTAGTTATTATCTAGAAAACAATTAGACACACTCATTCTCACCAAGTTATGATTTATATTAAAGTTGTGCAGTGTTAAGTGCGAGAAGGCCATCTCGCTAGTCTGGTTATCTATTAGCTTGAATCTGTGTTGTGTCATTTACTAGTTGCATGATGTTGGGTAGGTTTTCTTCCATGCTTGAATTTCTCCCTCTGTAAATATCAAATGATAATGGTATCTACCTCATACTGCCTTATCTCATTGGGAATAATAAATGATATACTATGTCACTGCACTTACAACTGTGCCTAAAGTAGAGTATCACTGAATATGAACTTTTACTCTAAATAAAAGCCTTCAATTTGTGAAATCCCATTGTACCCAGGTACAGTGGAATGAAAGTAAGAGGGTGGCTGGAAGAAATTTTTGATCAAGAGATAAAAAACTCATTATTTTTGCCCAGGAGTAGCTCCTCTAAGCTTTCCATAGCCTCTTTGCTTTCTTGACTCTTCTTAAAGCTTCATTTGGTTTGTTTTTAATATTGAGTGTTTATTATTCCTCCTATTTTATATAGATGAGGAAACATAGTTGAGAGGGGTTAAATAACTTAGTGCCACAAAGCTTCTTGGTGGGGAAACATACTCAAACTACATTTTTTTTCTTTGTACTCCAAACCCTTGCTTTCTTCATGTGAGTAATTAACCTTAACTGATTTTTTGAACATACCCTAAGAACAGTAGTTCTTAATTTCAAACTGTTCTGGTTTATCTATCTATGCAGGTGGAGATAATTCAGTAAAATAGGGTAACATGTAAGAATTATTTGAAAACTAATTTTGAAGTGAGTTAAACTGGGTAAGTTCTTCCACCATAATGGAGTACCTTGAATAAATGACACACTTATCCTCTCTGATCCTCCCATTTGAATACGTGTAAGTGATTACAAATATTTTCAATATTTTAAGATTTAAGAGAGTAGGAACCACACCTATCTTACTCAAATATATATGCCCATAGCCTAGCACAGTAGATGCTCAGTAAGTATTTGTTGAGTTAGTACCTTCTATCTACCTCATAGGCCATGGCATAATATATTTCTAGGTAATATGGAATATTTAATTAAGTCTTATAGTCTGTACATACTGATATCTCCATTTCACATTGAAATACCCTAAGGAGTATATTTATTACATAAATCAGGGTAGTTAGAGCTGATTGTCGAACTATATTTCTATAAAGTATTGAAAATTTGAATGATGAATTATGTCTCTAAAGAGTAATGTGAAAATAAAAAGCAAACATGTTTTAGTGAAGTTGAAAAGTGCATAAGAGGAAATAGGCAGTGGGGAAAGATGTGAATGAAAGTTGAAGAGAATTCCCAAGAGAAAGGCCTTTCTAATATACTGTAATGTTGATCAAACTAATCAGGAACAGATAGGGGGGTTACAGAGAGAGCCTGGGTTATATTTTGGAGACGGGGAAAAAAGACTTAGAAATGTAGTTTGAATTTTGCCTTAAATCTGTTATACAGATTGATTTTCTGGAGGAGAAGGTACTTTGTGTTTTTAAACATGAATTTCACATTTACACTATTCCTGAAGTAGTCATAGTAAATTTTCATATAAAAAGTATATGCTTCTGAATCACATTAACTGTACATTATTCATACATGAGAACATGTTCTTGTTCAAGTCAACTGACTAGCTGAGCCTTTTATACTTGTGAATTCCATTATCAGAATGCAACAGTCTATCTTTGGGGAAAATGAGCCAAAAAATATGTATATTTTCATAGTCCTAAAGTGAAATTGGTTGTTTTTCATAAGAAAGATGTGTTTAAACATACTATTTCCAACCCAGTTGCCCAGGAGTTAGCCTCAATAGCAGGCATCTGGGGTAGGATGAGAAAAGTTGAAGTCTTGCTTCTCTTGGGAAAAGGCCTGGGCTGGGAGCTGGGAAAGTGGAGGCTCTATGTTCTTGACTGCAGTCATCTGGAGTGGAGTCTCTGCCTCACTGTGCTGAGAGAGTAGAAGGAGGGAGATGTCTTAGTTCAAATACCAGATTCTTGCCTTTCTTTCCACATTTTCATAGATTTTCTTGATTAGATGTTTCTTCATTTTCTGTTTGTCCTTAGGACCATTTCCAGAGGCTTTAATTAGATGCTTTCAAAAAATAATTTTCACCAGTGCCACTGGAGAGTGAGTCAGCAGAGCTTCTCATATGGTCATACTGGAAGTTGATCACTGCTACGTTTATTTTTGAATGTGTTCTTTTCATTTTTGATTACAGAAATAGCACATGTTCCTTATAAAACATCTCAATGATATAGACCTTTGTAAAGTAATAAAATTAAACTCCCTTCCTGCCAATTCCATTCCTAGGATAAACCACTGCTAAGTTAAAGTTAATAATTAAGTTTTAAAATGGTATAAAATGAACTCTACAAAAACACATATCTCTGTAAATGGCATGTGACACAGTTGTTTTAACCCTTCTCACATTAGTTCTAGAATTGTCCACTAGTCTAACTTGGCCCCAAGCTGTGCACAAGACTGCACCTGTGCTGTCCAGTCTCTAGCTCTGACTTATTTTCCAAAATTTTAATTTAATCAAGTGATCAATCTCAGAACTCATCTTACCTGACCCACAAGCAGCAGTATTTGATATAGTTGAATACTCTCTTCCCTAAAAAATCTTTCCATTTCCCTTCTGATCCCCAAATGCCTGATTTTCCTTTTGTTTTTATGGCTGCTCATTCTTAGTCAACTTTTTTGGTTGCTACTCATTTCTCTTTAAACTTCAGAGTTCCAAGAGTTAGACCTTTGGATCTGTTTTCTGTCTCCACTTAATCCTTTCCTGATTTTCAGTCATCCTGATGGCTTTAAATTTGCTGTCTATATACTAATGATTCCCAAGTGTACATTGATAGACCTCTTTCTAAACTCCAAACACATATATCCAAGAGACCCTTTTACTTGTCTAATGGGAATCTCAAACTTCACATATTCAGAACTGAGTTTCTGATCTCATACTTCCTTCCACCTGCTTTTCTCACAGCCTTCTCCATCTAAGTAAATGGGAACACCATTCTTCCAGTTACTCAGGTCAAAAGACATGGACTTATTTCATTCTGTCATACCCCATATTCAATTCTTTAGCAAATCTTTTTGCCTCATTCTTAAAATTATATCCAGATTGGTGACCTCATCCCATTGCTGCTATTGCCAGCATTCGTTTTCTTGTTTCTCTTACTGTATAGACTTTTACATAATTAGGCTCCCAGCATTAAACAGGTGACATACTCAAATATGATAATTAAGAAATTTATTTACAAAGAAAACTTACAAAAGTATGAGTGTTAAGAAAACCAGAACTGGAGCTAGTGACAGTAGGTTATTTTCATTCCTGAGCCTGGAAGAATAATGTTATGGGTTGAATTGTGTCCCCCCAAAGGATATTGAAGTCCTAATACTGGTACCTATGCATGTGACCTTATTTGGAAATAGGATCTTTGCAGATGAATAAGTTAAGATGGGCTTATTAGGGTGGGCTGTACTCCAATATGACTGGCATCCTCATATTGATAAAAAGGGGTAATTTGGACACAGAGTCAACATGTACAGATGGAAGACAATGCAAAGACACAGGGACAATACTACCTGTAAACCAAGGAACACCTGAGTGTACCAGAAATGAGGAGAGAAGTGTGGAACAGATTTTCCTTCACAGCACCATGATTTTAGGCTCTGGCCTCAGAAATGTGTGATAACAAATTCTGTGATTTAAGCCACTTGCCTGTTATTTAAACCACTCGTTTATGGTACTTTGTTATGGCAGCTCTAGGAAACTCATACAAATGAAGAGAATGGGAAGAACCCAGAAGTTTAGAGTCAAGAAAAATTTGCAAACTTGAAAGGATAGCAACCTTTCACTGAGTAATATAAGCAGCCATAGGCAAACTCACAGGATAAAGCCAAAGACATACCTGACCTCACTCTTTTTCCTCCCTCTGATCTCCTCCCATGTTCTTCCAGGAGTTCTGCTGATACAGTTCTCCCTTTCATCTTCTTTTCCCCTCCGACGACCTTCTCTCAGCACAGCAGCCAGAGTGTCACTCCTCTTCTTACAACCCTCATACCTAATAAAAAAGTCCTCACAAAGACCTCTAAGGCAATATATCTGTGGCTGGCTATTGCCTCTTACCGCACCTCCTAGTACTCCTCCTTTGCTCACTCTGTTCCAGCCACCCTGGCCTCCTCACTTAACATTGGCTCTTCTGCTCTCTGGAATGCTTCTTCTGCAGGTATCTGCATGACTTCCATTCTCTCTTTATTCAAGTCTTAACTCAGTAAGATCTCCTCAGACCACTCCAACACGTTAAACCCTTATTCTCCAAATACATTTCCTATTCCGCTTCTCCTTAGTGTTTATCACTATCTTAAAATCTATATATTTTGCTTACTTATCCTACTTATTGTCTCCCTCCTCCAATAACCTGAAGCCCTTCAGGGAAAGGATGTTTGCCTACTTTGTTCACTGCTGAACTCCCAGTACCTAGAAATAGTGCCTGGCAGTAGACTCCAATGCATATATGTTGAATAAATGGATAATGTTTTATATTTTTATAATTTGTGTCTTTCTATCTTATAACTTAACCTTCTCTAGTAACTGCAAGTTTTTTTTTTTAAAGACATATTTCTACCATCAAAATTTCCTGGTATGAAGAGATTCAATGGGACAGATTGCTTTGTTGTAGCTGATGCTTAATGACTTGTTATAATGAACACAGGATCCTTAAATTCCAAATATATGCACAAATCCCATATATGGTATCTTTCTGGTAAGCCTGCAACATTCCTCAATAATAAACAATTCAACTTCAAAGGAATTTTGTATATTCTTTTAAGTTTGAGAGCCATTTTGTCTTTGGTTTATGTTTTTTTTCACTCCACCCTCTCCAATGTATACTAAACTGTGTTCCTTAAATGTAAGCAATGACGGCAGACGGTATTTACTGTTTTGTTTAAAACTATTTTGAAAAATTTGGTCAGGGACAAACATTGCATTTCAGCCCACGTTTCTTTTGGAAGAAGAAAATGTAAACAGCTAGTACCGCCAAATCGCTCTGTCAACTCCGTGTATAACCATAAAGAAAAAATAATGCTGTTTTTATTGCTGTTCTCTTTGTAGATCTGATACAGTAGATCCTAGGTAAATATGTTATTACTAAAAGCCTGTAGGAGTTGATGTTTTAAATACCCCATACATTCCCAGGATTTTGGACCCCAGATTATTATACTGATTTTGTGACTAATAATCCTAGCTATTTCTTCTTCCTCCCAGTATTCTCATTGGCTTTTTGTCTTTTTAATTCTAATACAAATCACTGTCATGTTTTAGAGTCACTGCCTTTAAAATGCACATCCTTATAAGTCTCTTCACGGTATGTCTGTGCAAACATTTAGGTTTTCCAAGTGTGTGTGTTCTTTATTACAGAAAGAGAATCTGAATTAGAAAACACAAAGGAAACACCATCTATAGCTTTCAAGTAAATTTTTTGATGGCTTAAAGTTTACAGAGATTTGAAATTTTTAGTGAAATCCAGAAAATCTTCTAGGTAATGTGATAAACATACAGGGAAAAAAATCAGCTCTTTTTTGGGACAAAAGTGGCTTCCTTTTAACAACATAATGAGGTCAATGGGTTATGAAATGCTCATGTTCTTAAGTTAGGCTAACCTGCTTTGATAACATAATGTTCATAACAGTGTTTTATGCAAGGCACCCTTCTCTGAGAATGAGAAGGAAGTTTTGATGTTTTTGCTTCTTAAGTTTCTCTTCTTTCCCTGACACTAGCCTGCATCAGCCCCCTCCAGTTCTGAATTGTTTCTCTCTACACACCCTGTAAAACTTGCTTTCTTTCACTCCAGAAAACCATAAATTCCAAGTATGTGTTTTGCATACTCCCTCTGCACATTACCCTTGTGGTTTTTTTTAAGATTTATATTAATTTTTTTTTCAGTTCATCTATTAACTTGAAAGCAATCTACTTACAATTAAATGAGAAATACTTGTCCCTCAACATCGCTGGCAGGTGTATCTGGTTTAGGAAAGACAGGGTGGAGTGCTCAGAATGTTATTTAAATTGAAGTCTGAGATAAGATCCTTTTTCTATGGTCTCCAAGGCACAGATGTAAGCACGATCACATATTGAACACCTTTCCTAGGTCTGTGACCTTGAATGTCTCTTCAAAAAGTGAAACATCTAATTTAAAAATGAAATGCAAATATGATTTGTGATTTTTGTGCTGCATACCCATGGATCTTTCAGAAAAAATGTCATTTAACTGAACTCAAGTTTTTATAATGAAAATTACTTACACCAGTGTAAATATAGGCAAATTTTTTGAATGCACTAAGTTCATCTAAAGTGAGTTATTAGAGTGTACAGATCATAAGTATAACATAGGAAAAAAACAGAGAAGTCTCCACTTCTTAAAACACTTAAAATCAATTAAAAAAAACTAAACAAACAAAAGAGCCCTATTTAAGGGCAATAGATCCAACCAAACTCATTTTAAAGAGCAGCTTTAAGAAGAAGGATCATGGAAGATATTTATTACTCTTCGTCTTTGCCAGTTACTGCTTAGCTTCAAAGGCAATGCTTGCTGCTGCAGCCTGGTTCAGCTGAAGCCATATGTATGAAGAAATGGGTGTGTTTGCTCATTGCAGGGCTAAGTGGCAGCTAAAGTCTTAAGGCCACACATTTATTAAATTCAGAGCAGTTTCAAGTGTCAGTTGGCATGTGCTTGATGAAGAAGCTCATCGAGGAGGCCAGCTGGCCTGCAGTCATACTAACTGCAAAATAAACAATACTGAAGTGCACATATTTAGATATTCAAGAGAGAACTTTAATCCTGTGAAATCCCTAATTGTGCTGCTCTCAAGTGTGATTTGGGGTGACAGATGCCAGAAGTCAGCCTCTTGACTAACAGCAAAGGATTGTAACAAGAGAAGGAACAGAACAAGCTTGAAAAGAACAACAGAAGGCAAGGGAAGGGTGGTGGTGTCAGAGAGAAAACTGAGGAGAAATCCCTCTTGAAATGTGAAGCTTTCAAGCTGTTCTTATAATTGAGAAAGCATGAAGAATACTGGAATATACCTTAAAAATCTATTGCCGGAACATTATGAATGAGATGACACGTTTACTTTTAAAATAGATATTCCCCAATATGGATATGTCATACCTTCAATTTTGCAGCATTACAAGAAAAAGGGGAAGTGAAATATACTGATAGATCACTACCTGTAGAGCATTCATGTTTAAAATTTTATAAAATAAGCATAGCACTTTAGAGAATTTAAAGTGAAGCTTATCTTTTTTCTCTATAAAGTCATATCCAAAGTATGCCAAAATGTATAAGAAACTGTATAGAAATGAGGCAAATTATTTTCCTATATTTCTTTCCAGTAACTAATACACATACCACTTAATGACAGTTAATGTAGCATAGTGGTTTAAACAAAACCAAAAAAACAAAACACTCAACAATTGAATATTAAACCTCTCAGAGCCTCAATCTAAATATTGGAATAATAAGCCAGCTTCATAAAAATCTTGTGAGACTTAAAAGAGAGAGTAAATGGAAAGATAAAGTATTTGAGGGACTTCCTTGTTGGCGCAGTGGTTAAGAACCCGCCTGCCAATGCAGGGGACCTGGGTTCTAATCCTGGTCCAGGAAGATCCCACATGCCATGGAGCAACTAAGCCCGTGCGCCACAACTACTGAGCCCACGTGCCACAACTACTGAAGCCCGGGCGCCCTAGAGCCTTAGAGCCTGTGCTCTGCAGCAAGAGAAGCCACTGCAATGAGAAGCCCGTGCACCACAACTAGAGAAAGCCTGTGCGCAGCAACGAACACCAACGCAGCCAAAAATAAATAAGTAAATAAATTTATTTTTTTAAAAAAGATAAAGTATTTGGTACAGTTATTACACATTTCAAGTGATCAATAAATGATATACGCTATTATTATGTGAGAGCGTGTTAAATTTTAAGTTTCAACTTAGATGTCAAATTATAATAGATAAAAATCCCATAAGGAAGTACAAGATTGAAATGTACATTTTCCAAGTATATAAGGGAATACTTGGACAGTTCTAAAATTCACAAGGACAAGATAAAAGGGCCAAGAGAAGGGAGATTTGTGAAGAGATTCTTTTTGGCTATAGTGCTGAGGTGCTATGAGTCTCACTCACTCCTCCTTAAGGGTTAGTTTGAGGTGCATTCTTCTAATTTCAGTCCTGTTTGCAATCATTTCAAGAAGGCAACTCTGAAACCTTGGTGTGCGCCCCAGGAAATACAGGAGTACAATGGTTGGGTTGTCTGACACACACATGAGATTTCTAAATGTGGGTGCAGCCTGAAGCCACAGTGTAGAGAGAGTTACTGCTGCATCCAGAAGCAAGTGACCAACCTGCTAGTGGTGGATAAAGGTGCAACATCTCCAAGGTCACTTGTGCAACACCAAGTAGGAATGTAGGTGTGTGTTAGAAGGAATCTTGTTTAAAAATGGTCTCTGTCAGGGAATTCCCTGGCAGTCCGGTGGTTGGGACTCTGCGCTTCCTCTGCAGGGGGCATGGGTTTGATCCCTGGTCAGGGAACTAAGATCCTGCATGCCGTGTGGCACGGCTGAAAAAAAATAGCCTCTGCCAGAGTGTGCAGGATCCCTAAAAGGGAGAGTCTGTGAAGGATGGACCTAGAGAAAGCTTGAAGCTTATGGGGGTGCAAGAGCAGCTAGCCAAAGCATAGCATTAGGGTAAGAGGAGTCCATCAGGGGAATGTCTTAATAATCTACTAAAATGCTTCCAAGAGAAAAATTCAGCCTTAAATACTAGCCATTTCCAGATGATACAGAATCCTGTTTGATAATAGTCAAGTAAAAACTTCACATATTCCTTTTCCTCTTCCCTTTCTCTCTTCCCATTCCAAGTAGTCAGAAACCATGTGTATCAGTTAGAATAGGTAAGTTTGTTGCAATAACAAACAAATCCCAATCTCATTGGCTTAAAACAAAAAGTTTAATTTCTCATTTATGTCACATGTGCTTTGCAAGTTGGCAGGAAGTCACTGTTTATTGTAGTCAGTCAGGGACCCAGATTGATGGAGCTGCACTTCCACAAACATTGCAGATTATACAGGAAAGAAACTCAGGAGGATCTCACATCAACAATTAAGTGCCAATACTTTCACTCACAGCTTGTGCAGAACTAGACTGGGTGGCTTACCTGATCACAATATGCCAGGAAGAGCAATGCTATCACATTATATTGAAGATTGAGAGTGAGAAATATTTGACCAACAACACTAATAGCTGCCATAATTCGCCTTTCTAGCTAAAAATAAAAATGTACATGTTCTCGGTTTCACAGTCAAAATATACTGTCTCCTTCTCAACAGATACAACTTCAAAGTCTTATCCATTCTTGGCATTTAACTCCAAGTCTAGGATTCCTGGGTGATGACTGATAGTCTCTGTGTTTGGTCTGATGTATTTCCTCTTGTCTTGGGGACCAATGAACTAAAAAGCCAAGTTCTTTGCTATCCACGCAGCTAAAATACAAAAGTAAAACAGGGATAGAAAAACCACAATAAATAATCTCATTTGGAAAAGATATGGTCGATGGCAAATTTCAAAGCAAATGTTTTAAAGGTTTCCTATCCTGATGATGGGAAACGGATTAGGCCCTGATTCTGTCCCCACTGCCCCTCATCAAGTACTTCTGTTGTTCGCTGTGGCCCTCAGATCTTCTCTCTGTTCCTTTTCCAGTAACCTTTGACAGTATCTGAAATGGGCACTGGAAAGTGTTACTGGAATTAAGCAGATTTCTCAGCATGCTTCTTACTGATTGTATGGTGGCAGGGGGTGAGGGTGTTGGGGGGAAGTGGACACGGTCATTTTAAGTCTTGAACATTCACAGTTTCTTTTAGAACAGGTTCTTTTGGCAGTAGTTCTTTCCTAAATAAGTTAGGAAACTTCTGGAGATGAGAATCTAATCTATTTTATTCAAGTCTGTTTGATTCAAGTCATCTCCATGTTGCAATAGGCACATCTTTCCTTCTGTTCTAAATAGATCTCTTAGATTTGCTATATTTCTATACTTTCTCCCACCCTTGATTCTTTCTCTCTCCAGAATTAATTGCAGGTACTTTGAGCTTTTTCTACATCTGTGGGAAAGTCACATCATTGGTTTCATATCCCTGAGCCATGTTATCCAGTTCATAGTAATTGGGCACCTTGGTTTTAACTGGGTATTTGCTCTCAGACTGATTAAATTTATCCAGAGGTTTTAGCAATACATATGTAGACTATGCTCTCAATTTGATCCTTGCTACATGGCTAAATTTGAATCAATATTTATTATTTAAAGGCTTTCTTAGTTTAATTTTTTACTAGTAGGTGATGAAAAGTTCTCAAATTTCAGGACTCTCTTAATTCCTTTCATTTGTTTTGGAAAACCAACTATTTTTTTCCTGATAAGCATCTTTCTTATAGTAACTTGCCAAATCCAACCTTCAGCAACTAACACATACTGATAATGTTCTGTTTCTCATTCTCTCCCCTTCAAGCTACAAATTTATTAAGTAAATATCTTTCTAGTTATCATTAACTCAATTGCCATTTTCCAGGGTACAGTAGGTAGCAGTTTCTCCATTGCTTGTCACCTAGCCCCTAAACCAGTGTTTTAGATGTGTGTTTGTGTGTGTGTGTGTGTGTGTGTGTGTGTGTGTGTGTGTTTTGTTATTGCAGCACTTCAGTTCTGGTCAGAAGTGGTTAGGTTATCCTTGTATAACAATTAACTCCAAAATCTCAATGGTTTAGAAGAGTTTATTTATTTCTCCCATTACATTTTCCTTGTTAATTTGTGGGAAAGGAGTGTCTACTCAGAAGAAACCGTGACTGTCTTAAATGTAGCCTTTCATTGTATCCGAAGGAAAGAGACATCTTGGAGAGTTTTGCGTCAACCATTAAATAATCTGTCATGTAAATAACTCATGCCACTTCCCACTTGCAACTTATTGGCCAGAACTATAGATACACTTTCACTCAGTTACAAGAAACGTTATTCTACCATGTGTATTTAAGTGGAAAGCTATATTGGAAGGAAAACAACACTAGTGACTGAGACAACAAGATTATTAGCAGACTTGGGGAAAAGAGAGTTCATGATACCAACGTTCCAAACAATAAGTAGCCTGCTGGAAGTTGGCTCTAGCCAGGGAAGGAAAGAAGACTTAGCAGTAAATCATGCTCAGAATTTTGATTGATTCATTATATTGATCATCCTAAAGTCTAAATTGTGATTGTTTTATGACTCTAGGTCACATAGGCTTGTTTATTATCTGCTAGAAGGAAAAAATAGATGTTTTTAAAGTTTTCATCCAGTGGCCCCACTGGATAAATTTTAAAGTGCCAATGGGAGACAAAAATTTGCATTTTTATTACAAGAGTTGTTTCCTTTGACATATCAGCTGCCATCACCATGACCACCTCCACCATTATCATCAGCTGCACTTATGTTTATAAAAACTTTGAATTGATAAGCATAATGGATTAATTTTTCCTACCTGTCATCAGTCAGTTAACCATAGACATTATTTGCAGGTAACTTGATTTTATATATGGTAAATCCTAAAAACCAAAAACTGCTACAAGGATGAAAGAAATCAAAGAAGACACAAATAATGAAAAGATAGCCCATGTTCATGGATTGGAAGAATACATATTGTTAAAATGTCCATACTACCAAAAGTCATCTATAGAATTAATGCAATTCCTAACAAGATTCCAAAGACATGTTTTACAGAAGTAGAAAAAACACTCCTAAAATTTATACAGAACCACAAAAGACCCCGAATAGCTAAAGAAATCCTGAGAAAAAAGAACAAAGCAGGAGGCATCACACTTCCTGATTTCAGGCTGTACTATAAAGCTATAGTCATCAAAACAGTATGGCGCTGGCATAAAAATAGACAAATAGACCAGTGGAACAGAAGCAAGAGCCAGAAATAAACCCATGCATATAAAGTCAACTAATATTTGACAAGGAAGCCAAGAATACTCAGTGGAGAAAAGACAGTCTCTTCAATAGCTGGTGCTGGGATAATGGATATTCACATGTAAAAGAATGAAACTGTACTCCCTCTTACACCACTCACAAAAACTAACTCAAAACAGATTAAAGACTTGAATATAAGACCTGAAACCATGACACTTCTAGAAGAGAACATTGGAATAAAGCTTCTTAACATGGGTTTAAGTAATAATATTTTTGGATATGACACCTAAAGCACAAGCACCAAAATAAAAAATAAATAATAGGACTATAGCAAACTAAAAAGCTTCTGTACAGCAAAAGAAACCATCAACAAAGTGAAAAGACAACCTACAGAATGAAAAAAAAATTGCAAACCATATAGCTGATGAGGGGCTAATATCCAAAATATATGAAGAACTCATACAACTCAGTAGCAAAAAACAACAACACACAAAAATACAAAAACAATTAAAAGGGCAAGAGACCTGAATAGACATTTCTCCAAAGAAGATATGCAAAAGGCCAACAGGTACATGAAAAGATGCTCAACATCATCAGTTGTTAGGGAAATGGCAATTAAAACCACAATGAGATATTACCTCATGTCTGTTAGAATGGCCATCATCAAAAAGATAGGATAACATATGCTGGTGTGGATGCAGAGAAAAGGGAACCCTTGTGCACTGTTGATGGGATTGTAAATTGTACACCCACCATGGAAAACAGTATGGGAGATCCTCAAAAAAATAAAAAATAGAACCACCATGTGATCCAGCAATTCCACTTCTGGGAATATATCCAAAGGAAATGAAAACAGGATCTTGAAGAAACATCTGCAGCCACATATTCATAGCAGCATTATTTACAATAGCCAAGACATGGAACCTGAGTATTCATCGAGGGATGAATGGATAAAGAAGTTGTAAGATACATCTATCTACCTATCTGTATCTATATTTATATCTATATACACATACCTACACACACAAACATGCACACACATGTACACACATACACACACACAGTGGAATATTATTCAGCCATAAAAAATGAGGAAATTCTAACCATTTGTGACAACATGGATGGACCTTGAAGGCTTTATGCTAAGTAAGTCAGACAGAGACAGACAAATACTGTATGATCTCACTTATATGTAGAATCTAAAACAAAAACAAAACCAGAAATTAAACTCATAGAAAAGGAGCTCAGATTTGTGGTTACCAGAGCAGAGGGAAGGGGAAGGAAGAATTAAAGGAAGGTGGTCGAAAGATACAAACTTACAGTTACAAGATAAATAAGTACTAAGGATGTAAAGTACAACATAATGACTATGGTTAACACTGCTGTCTGATGTATAGCAAAGTTGTTAAGAGAGTAAATCTTAAGAGTTATCACAAAGAGAAATTTTTTGTTTTTTATTGTATCTATATGAGATGACAGATGTTAGCTGAACCTATTAAGGAAATCATTTCACAATGTATGTAAATCAAACCATCATGGTCGACACCTTAAACCTATACAGTGGCATATGTCAATTATTTCTCAATAAAACTGGAAAAAATTAATATGAAGACAATAAGAAAAAATTTCCCCCAGAATCAGTATTTGTATAGCAGAACTCTCACCTGTCTTTTTGATTGAAAGTGCCATAAAAGAAATCATTTTTTCTTTTTTTCCCCCACACACTCTGTGCCTTTGATTGCAGGCACTACCAGGTGACTCTAAATTAAACTAAACTGAAAATACTGAATGGAATTAAGGTATCTCACAGCATTTAAGGGAGGGCTGGGGAAATAGGCTCACAATAGGGAAAGGAGGAAGCTTTTAAGTCTCAAGGGCATTGATTGCTAGGCAATTTCTGCATTGGTAGGATGCATGAACAAATTCCAGTTATTTTTCCTGCCATGTCACTCCCCTCATGATTCAAATTCTGAGAGAGAGGATTGACTGGCTAAGCTTAGTTTGATTATTTACTCACATTTACTGTATCTCAGAAGTGGAAAGAATGATCTAGTTTTGATGGAAGAAGCCTCCAGGTTTTTTTTGCTTTTTGGTTTTTTCTTCTCAGAGCATAGCACTGCAGTTTACTATTCCCCCAGATTGCCCAGAATGGGAGAGAAATATTTCTCCTCCCTAAGATATAGAGTACCATTAGGAACAGTGATAGTGGTTGCTTGGTAACCAGAAACCAAACCAAAACAAAAATGCATATAACCAGTTTGCTTCTGTTATATGAAGGTGAAGTGTTTGAGGAACATAATTTTAATAAACATCTTTTTTTGTTAATGATAAGAACAGCTCTTTAAGAAAAAATATTTTGGGAAGAAGTTTTGGGCCAATATCACTTTTCCTAGGTCAGTAATCTATAATCAATAAGGTACAAAAAGTCATGCTTGAAAAAAATGATGAAATTAGCTCATCCAGTCTCTTGATTTTTGGCCCTCTTCTTGTTATTACACTCTACACTGAAAACCAAACGAGTAGCTGCTAAGAGTTTCAGGGCTCTACAGTGCCATGTCTTTGGCGAAATTGCCTTTTCTGTTCCCAGATTTAGTCATTCTCTAGATGCTGGTAACCCGATGTGATTTCCTCCACGCAGATGAACTGATTTATTTGAGCTTTTCCCTGACACTGACAACTAATTCTTGGTGGAGGCCAGACTCTGAGGTTGGTGGTGTGATGGTAGTAGAGGGAGTGAATTATGAGTGTGCTGATTTCTTAGAGCTTTCTACAACATGTTGAAGGATTACACGAAGGCTTGTCATTACAAATAAGCTAGTATAGAACACAGATGTAGTATTCATTACAGTCATAATGCAAGTATTACAGCTAATATGAGAGAAGCTCCAGAAAAAGAAAGGAAACTGTTTTCTGTTTGCATGAAAGATGGCAGGAATAAGTTACTTTGACATGCATTGTGTATTTGTGTTTTCTGTGCTTTTTCTATTTATATGCATAAAAAATTAAACCTTTGACTGGATAGCAGTTGGTAATGGTTCATTTTTATTCACCACTGTCCACTAACTGGATTGAATAATTACAATTTGTCCTACCATCTGAGACTTTCCCTGACATTTGGCTGCCTCTGCCCTGCTGCTCACTTATGTTTAAGTTTGTACCTGCTCATTAACTGATTTGTCCTAAAAATAACTTTGAAAGTCTCAGATCCTGAGCTGTTAGCACTTAGCCTATATAGTTAAGGTTATAAAATCAGCATCTGGCTAGAGCTAAAAAAGCTGACTCTATTATCATTTTTAAGACTAAGATGAAGAAATATATATTTGACACTGCTTCTGATTAGCTCTTAAAACTAAAAACACTGAAGGCTATCGTGAGAGATCTGCCTCATTGTACTGCAGTGTTTGTTACTTCATCCCAGGCATCAGAATTCAATTATGGCATCTCTCTTAGACGTGTGGTGAAAGCTCCCATCTCTTGTCTTTTCCACAAAACCTTAAGCCCAAACAGCAATAGTACTCTATTTTTTGGTTAAGTATTTCCACGCAAAAGTTTTGCACTTTTTAGAAATAAAGGTATCAGCCTAAATTATCTGCATTTTGGAGTGCCAAAACTTATTTGGTAACATTTGAATTTGATCTTTGAGTTAAATATTTTCAGGTTTGGCTAACCCAAGTCTTCATTGTCATAACAAAAGTCATTCTGGGAATAATTCCATGTATGTAAAGATTCTAAGAAGCAATTCCTATTTCTGGAACTCCATGTGAGGATTTATGGGTAATTTCTCTTGTGGGGCTGAGGAGAAACAATTTTTTAAAATATTTTGATGCAAATTAACTAGATATTTAATGCAATTAATAAAATGAAAATAGACTGATTAGTAAAATCACATGTGGTAGGTGGGTGAATAGGGGAAGTAGGTTTGAAGGATTTGAAGTAATAGAGTATAAAGTTAAACTGGTATAATATTTAGGGTAAGTCTTCATCTATTGATTTGGCACTTACAGTTTACCTTGTACAATTGTTTTAAAAACATTATCCTATATCCTAATCACCCTGAGAACAGACACCTTAAAATGCTTTTCTCTTTATATCTAGCACAAAACTCAGCATACATAATGAACTAGATAAATATTCTTATTAATGGTATTAATATATAACATAATTTTAAATTAAATATTATCTTAAAAATTTATAAAACTCTCAGTTTTGTCTCTTTTTGTCTTCCCAGAAATTGTTTATCTGAAAAAAATATAACATAAATGTACAATGAATTTTCTTCCTGAATCTCAGTTGCCTCATGTTAAATGATATCTCAAGCAGAGAATATGACTTTTTATTTTTTGTTTATTATTATAAAAATAAACAAATAACATAAGTTAAAATATTACAGAAAGAGATGCAATGAAAAGTGAAATTTTACATTAGTAAACAGCCTGTCCCACTCTACTGACTAGTGGTAGTAGCCATTAGTAATATTTTGTGCCTTTTCAGAAAGTTTCTGTACATAAATAAACATATATGGTTATAATTATTGTAGGACTATGTAGTAAAAATCTATACATACTTAGTACATAAAAGGTATAAATAATATATTACAAAGAGGATGTATATCTCCCTTAAAAATACTTTTTTATTTGGATTTTTGTATTCAGTACTGTAACTGGGAGATCTCAACACGTATAAATATAGTTAACCACTGACTAAAATACTTTTTTATGAATACATAATAATGTCACACACCTAGTCCTGATAGATGAATAGTTATGTTGATTCTGACCCTTAACTATTACATACTGTGTTTCAGTGTTCATCCTTGTACATGTATCTTTTGAGTAAACCATAAGGGTATATTTCTATGATAAAATCATAGAGGTTGCCAGTCTATTTTTTTTTAATTTATAAATTGTTTTTTGAGTCACTTTAGGCAATTTATGTTATCCTTTTTTTAAAATTAATTTTTATTGGAGTATAGTTGCTTTACAATGTTGTGTTAGCTTCTGATGCACAGCAGAATGAATTAGCCATACATATACATATCTCCCCTCTGTTTAGGACACTACAGTGCATTAAGTAGAGTTCCCTGTACTATGCAGTATGTTCCCATCAGTTGTCTATTTTATACATAGTATCAATAGTGTATATGTGTCAATCCCAATCTCCCAATTCCTTCCACCCCACCCCTTTCCCCCTTGGAATCCATACATTTGTTCTCTACGTCTGTGTCTCTATTTCTTCTTGGTAATTAAGGTCATCTATACCATTTTTCTAGATTCCATATATATGTGTTAGTATACGATATTTGTTTTTATCTTTCTGACTTACTTCATTCTGTATGACACTCTCTAGGTCCATCCACGTCTCTACAAATGATCCAATTTCATTTCTTTTTATGGCTGACTAATATTCCATTATATTTAGGTACCACATCTCCTTTATGCATTCATCTGTCGATGGCCATTAAGGTTGCTTCCATCACCTGGTTACTGTAAATAGTGCTGCAATGAACATTAGGGTGCATGTGTCTTTTTGAATTATGGTTTTCTCTGGGTATATGACCAGGAGTGGGATTGCAGGGTCATATGGTAGTTTTATTTTTAGTTTTTTAAGGAACATCCATACTGTTTTCCATAGTGGCTGTTATCAATTTACATTTCCACTAACAGTGTAAGAGGGTTCCCTTTTCTCCACACCCTCTCCAGCATTTATTGTTTGTAGATTTTTTGATGATGGCCATTCAGACCAGTGTGAGCTGATACCTCATTGTAGTTTTGATTTGCATTTCTCTAGTAATTAGTGATGTTGAGCATCTTTCCATGTGTTTGTTGGCCATCTATATGTCTTCTTTGTTGGCCATCTGTATGTTGAGCATCTTTCCATGTGTTTGTTGGCCATCTGTATGTCTTCTTTGGAGAAATGTCTGTTTAGGTCTTCTGCTCATTTTTTGATTGGGTTGTTTGTTTTTTTGATGTTGAGCTGCTTGAGATGCTTGCATATTTAGGAGATTAATCCTTTGTCTGTTGCTTCGTTTGCAAATATTTTCTCGCATTCTGAGGGTTGTCTTTTCGTTTTGTTTATGGTTTCCTTTGCTGTGCAAGCTCTTTTAAGTTTAATTAGGTCCCATTTGTTTATTTTTCTTTTTATTTTCATTATTGTAGGAGGTGGGTCATAAAAGATCTTGCTGTGATTTATGTCAAAGAGTGTTTTTCCAATGTTTCCTCTAAGAGTTTTATAGTGTCTGGCCTTACATTTAGGTCTTTATCCATTTTGAGTTTATTTTTGTGTATTGTGTTAGGGAGTGTTCTAATTTCATTATTCTACATGAAGCTGTCCAGTTTTCCCAGCACCACTTATTGAAGAGGCTGTCTTTTCTCCACTGTATATTTTTGACTCCTTTGTCAAAAATTAGGTGACCATAGGTGTGTGGGTTTATTTCTGTGCTTTCTATTCTGTTCCATTGATGTATATTTCTGTTTTCATGTCAGTACCATATTGTCTTGATTACTGTAGCTTTGTAGTATAGTCTGAAGTTAGGCAGCCTGATTCCTCCACCTCTGTTTTTCTTTCTCAAGATTGCTTTGGCTATTCAGGGTCTTCTGTGTTTCCATACAAATTGTAAAATGTTTTGTTCTAAACGCCATTGGTTTTTTTTTTTTTTCCACACACACATACTGTATTTTATTTTTACAAGAGATAAATAGACTGACACCAAGCATTGTAAATGGATGACCACAACAAAAGCAACAATGATTGCAATTACCAAACACGAAACACACTCATACTATGTCATAATATTGACATTCAGTCCAGTAATCCTCCACTGTAACAACTCCTTTACTTTGCAGTGAAAATTGATTTGTATATTTTTTGCCTCTGAGTCTTTGTGAGATTTTTTTTTTTTTATTCAAACAGAAAGTCACATAAATTATAATCATCCTCATCAGTTCACTCAGTCCCATGTAATTAATTTTTTTTTTATCTTGATCTTTTGTTAGCACTTTTATGAGTTCATCAGTTTTCCATTAGAGTTCTGAAAATGCTTATTCATTCAGTTCAGCAGTACAGTCAGTTACCAGTAACCTGTACTTGTCAGAGTCTTTTCCATGAATTCCTTGAAGATGAAACCCTTTTATAGGAACATATTTGCAAAAGCATCAGAGTACACCCAGAACTGTCTGTAAATGACAAAAGACTTAAAAATAACCACAGTTAAAGATTTGATGAAAGTTCATAATAATGCAGTTGACAAGGAAATTTAGTTATTTCTGAGATATACATTTTAAAGTAATAACTAGAATTATGACTTATAACATTATACCAGACATATAAGATTTTTAGAAATTTCATGCAATGTCTGAAACATTTATATTAATATATTTCCATACAAATAACCCAATGAAAGTTTAGTATTAGTTGTTTTGTTTGTTTGTTTTTTTATACTGCAGGTTCTTATCAGTCATCAATTTTATACACATCAGTGTATACATGTCAATCCCAATCGCCCAGTTCAGCACACCACCATCCCCACCCCACCACAGTTTCCCCCCCTTGGTTTCCATACGTCTGTTCTCTACATCTGTGTCTCAACTTCTGCCCTGCAAACCGGCTCATCTGTACCATTTTTCTGGGTTCCACATACATGCGTTAATATACGATATTTGTTTTTCTCTTTCTGACTTACTTCACTCTGTATGACAGTCTCTAGATCCATCCACGTGTCAACAAATGACTCAATTTCATTACTTCTTATGGCTCAGTAATATTCCACTGTATATATGTACCACATCTTCTTTATCCATTCGTCTGTCGATGGGCATTTAGGTTGCTTCCATGACCTGACTATTGTAAATAGTGCTGCAATGAACATTGGGGTGCATGTGTCTTTTTGAATTATGGTTTTCTCTGGGTATATGCCCAGTAGTGGG
Organism: Balaenoptera physalus; assembly: GCF_965194825.1. NCBI lineage: Eukaryota > Metazoa > Chordata > Mammalia > Artiodactyla > Balaenopteridae > Balaenoptera > Balaenoptera physalus. The sequence goes on along the minus strand of NC_138890.1, from coordinate 93,164,127 downwards.
ATTGCTGGATCATATGGTAAATCTATTTTTAGTTTTTTAAGGAACCTCCATACAGTTCTCCATAGTGGCTGTATCAATTTACATTCCCACCAACAGTGCAAGAGGGTTCCCTTTTCTCCACACCCTCTCCAGCATTTGTTGTTTGTAGGTTTTCTGATTATGCCCATTCTAACTGGTGTGAGGTGATACCTCATTGTAGTTTTGATTTGCATTTCTCTAATAATTAGTGATGTTGAGCAGCTTTTTATGTGCTTCTTGGCCATCTGTATGTCTTTGGAGAAATATCTATTTAGGTCTTGAGCCCATTTTTGGATTGGGTTGTTTGTTTTTTTAATATTGAGCTGAATGAGCTGTTTATATATTTTGGAGATTACTCCTTTGTCCATTGATTCATTTGCAAATATTTTCCCCCATTCTGAGGGTTGTCTTTTCATCTTGTTTATGGTTTCCTTTGCTGTGCAATAGCTTTGAAGTTTCATTAGGTCCCATTTGTTTAGTTTTGTTTTTATTTCCATTACTCTAGGAGGTGGATCAAAAAAGATCTTGCTGTGATTTATGTCAAAGAGTGTTCTTCCTATGTTTTCCTCTAAGAGTTTTATAGTGTCCGGTCTTACATTTAGGTCTTGAATCCATTCTGAGTTTATTTTTGTGTATGGTGTTAGGGAGTGTTCTAATTTCATTCTTTTACATGTAGCTGTCCAGTTTTCCCAGCACCACTTACTGAAGAGACTGTCTTTTCTCCATTGTGTATCCTTGCCTCCTTTGTCATAGATTAGTTGACCATAGGTGCGTGGGTTTATCTCTGGGCTTTCTATCTTGTTCCATTGATCTATGTTTCTGTTTTTGTGCCAGTACCATATTATTTTGATTACTGTAGCTTTGTAGTATAGTCTGAAGTCAGGGAGTCTGATTCCTCCAGCTCCGTTTTTTTCTCTGAAGACCGCTTTGGATATTCAGGGTCTTTTGTGTCTCCATACACATTTTAAAATGATTTGTTCTAGTTCCGTAAAAAATGCCATTGGTAATTTGATAGGGATTGCATTGAATCTGTAGATTGCTTTGGGTAGTATAGTCATTTTCACAATATTGATTCCTCCAGTCCAAGAACATGGTATATCTCTCCATCTGTTGGAATCATCTTTGATTTCTTTCATCAGTGTCTTATAGTTTTCTGCATACAGGTCTTTTGTCTCCCTAGGTAGGTTTACTCCTAGGTATTTTATTCTTTTTGTTGCAGTGGTAAATGGGAGTGTTCCCATAGTTTCTCTTTCAGATTTTTCATCATTAGTGTATAGGAATGCAAGAGATTTCTGTGTATTACTTTTGTATCCTGCAACTTTACTAAATTCATTGATATGATCTAGTAGTTTTTTGGTGGCATGGTTAGGATTTTCTATGTGTAGTATCATGTCATTTGCAAACAGTGACAGTTTTACTTCTACTTTTCCAATCTGGATTCCTTTTATTTCTTTGTCTTCTCTGATTGCCATGGCTAGGACTTCCAAAACTATGTTGAATGACAGTGCCGAGAGTGGACATCCTTGTCTTGTTCCTGATCTTAGGGGAAATGTTTTCATTTTTTCACCATTGAGAATAATGTTTGCTGTAGGTTTGTTGTACATGACCTTTATTATGTTGAGGTAGGTCTTTATTCTTCAGTTTGTTAATATGGTGTATCACATTGATTGATTTGCATATATTTAAGAATCCTTGCATCCCTGGTATAAATCCCACTTGATCATGGTGTATGATCTTTTTAATGTGTTGTTGGATTCTGTTTGCTGGTATTTTGTTGAGGATTTTTGCATCTATGTTAATCAGTGATATCGGCCTGTAATTTTCTTTTTTTGTGATATCTTTGTCTGGTTTTGGTATCAGGGTGATGGTGGCCTCATAGAATGAGTTTGGGAGTGTTCCACCCTCTGCATTTTTTTGGAAGAGTTTGAGAAGGGTAGGTGTTAACTGTTCTCTATCCTTGTGTGATAGAATTCACCTGTGAAGCCATCTGGTCCTGGACTTTTGTTTGTTGTAATATTTTTAATCACAGTTTCAATTTCATTACTTGTGATTGGTCTGTTCATATTTTCTATTTCTTCCTGGTTCAGTCTTGGAAGGTTGTACTTTTCTAAGAATTTGTCCATTTCTTCCACTTTGCCCATTTTATTGGCATATAGTTGCTTGCATGCTCTCTTATGGTCCTTTGTATTTCTGTGGTGTCAATTGTAACTTCTCCTTTTTCATTTCTACTTTCATTGATTTGAGTCCTCTTCCTTTTTTTCTTGATGAGTCTGGCTAAAGGTTTATCAATTTTGTTTATCTTCTCAAACAACCAGCTTTTAGTTTTATTGATCTTTGCTATTGTTTTCTTCGTTTCTATTTCATTTATTTCTGCCTTTATCTTTATGATATCTTTCCTTATACTAACTTTGGGTTTGGTTTGTTCTTGTTTCTCTTGTTGCTTTAGGTGTAAGTTTAGGTTGTTTATTTGAGATTTTTGTTTCTTGAGGTTGGATTGTATTGCTATAAACTTCCCTCTTAGAACTGCTTTTGCTGCATCCCATATGTTTTGGGTCGTCATGTTTTCATTGTCATTTGTTTCTAGGTATTTTTTTATTTCCTCTGATTTCTTCAGTGATTTCTTGGTTATTTAGTAGTGTGTTGTTTAACCTCCATATGTTCGTCTTCTTTACAGTTTTTTCCTGTAATTGATTTCTCATCTCACAGCACTGTGGTTAGAAAAGAAGCTTGGTACGATTTCAACTTTCTTAAATTTACCGAGGCTTGATTTGTGACCCAAGATACGGTCTATGCTGGAGAATGTTCCATGAGCACTGGAGAAGAAAGTGTATTCTTCTTCTTTCAGGTGGAATGTCCTATAAATACCAATTAAGTCTATTTGATCTATTGTATCATTTAAAGCTTGTGTTTCCTTATTTATTTTCTGTCTGGATGATCTGTCCATTGGTGTAAGTGGGGTGTTAAAATCCCCCACTATTATTGTGTTACTGTCGATTTCCCCTTTTATGGCTGTTAGCATTTGCCTTATGTATTGAGGTGCTCCTGTGTTGGGTGCATAGATATTTACAATTGTTATATCTTCTTCTTGGATTGATCTCTTGATCCTTATGTAGTGTCCTTCCTTGTCTCTTGTTATAGTCTTTATTTTAAAGTCTAACTTGTCTGATATGAGTATTGCTACTCCAGCTTTCTTTTGATTCCCATTTTCATGAAATATCTTTTTCCATCCCCTCATTTTCAGTCTATGTGTGTCCCTAGGTCTGAAGTGGATCTCTTGTAGACAGCATATACATGGGTCTTATTTATGTATCCATTCATCTAGTCTGTTTTCTTTGGTTGGAGCATTTAATCCATTTACATTTAAAGTAATTATATATATGTATCTTCCTATTACCATTTTCTTAATCGTTTTGGGTTTGTTCTTGTAGGTCTTTTTCTTTTCTTGTGTTTACATAAGGGTATATTTCTACAATAAAATCATGGAGGTTACCAGTCCATTTTTTTTAAACTTATAAATTGTTTTTTGAGTCACTTTAGGCACTTTATGTTTTTCTAAAAAATCTATTTTACTCACATTTTCAATCTAATGAAACTTTTCAGCCAAGGATTTTTAAAATCATTCTTTTATTTCCCAGTGTTCCCATTTTTCCATTTTTTATTTTTAAATTAACATATTTGTTCCTTTTATAGTGTCTCATGTTTAGGTTTACTGGTAAATTTTTTTTCAAAATGTTTCTCTTTGTGTTTTCCAGTTTATTATTATTTTATTTTCCAATTTGTTAATGTTTGTTTTTAATTAAACATTTATTGGCATAGTAATAGTAAAATCTTTGTCTGATATCTTCATTATCTAATGCCACATCACCTGTTTATATTCTCTTCTTTTCTTTTTCATGGTTTTGAATCATGTGCTCTTGTTACCACCCATGCCTGACTATATTTGATCAAATTACAGATGTGAATTCATGAATTATATTTTACAGCATGAAAAATTATTGAATTGACTTGAGATACGAGGTCATGTTATCTTTTTCCAAAATGGATTACACATTTCTTGTATAAGGCCAAGAGTACCCAGATATCATGGATCATGTTATGCAATCAGGGATGATTCGAAGTTGGACCACTGTTCTTTCAAGGGCTATTTCCACTTTGCCCTTCATCCTAAGATATAACCTGCACAAGTCATGGCAGGTTTGCCAAGGTCTTAGTCCTTGGCACTTAAACTACATATGTTTTTTCTTTTATAAGTCTTTGAAAAGCTCTGCTCAGCTTATTAAGCTGCTTAGTCACCTTTATCATGATATGGAATCCATAGACATCTTTCAGTAAAAGAATCCTTAAATACCAGAACTCATTTTGCTGGATATTCTTGTTCTGGAAATGGGTTCTATAATTCCTCACTACCTTGTTAATTAGTTGATATATTTAAAATTAAAAAAAAAATTTTTTTCTTGCTTTGTTAGTTGTTCACAGTTGAAAGGTTCATCGGAATTACCTAGTCATTACTAGAAGCAGAAATGCTGGTTTTCTTTGTACTTTCTTAATTTTGAATTTATGTGTGTCCTGACACATTAGAGAAAGGAAGTGTTAGTCAAACTAATTTTATAGTTAAAAATGTATCTGAAGAGTTTTTTTAATGCATCCTTCCAGTTCTTTTGGACAATATTTTTTTAAGCTATACTATATTGACAAAAGCATAATAAATCAGTTATAGCTATTACATTCTTGAGTGGCTTTCCTACCATCCCACATTTCATCATCAGAATAACTTTCTAAAGAACAGTTGTTTTTTTTTAACATCTTTATTGGAGTATAATTGCTTTACAATGGTGTGTTAGCTTCTGCTTTATAACAAAGTGAATCAGTTATACATATACATATGTCCCCACATCTCTTCCCTCTTGCATCTCCCTCCCTCCCACCCTCCCTATCCCACACCTCTAGGTGGTCACAAAGCACCGAGCTGATCTCCCTGTGCTATGCGGCTGCTTCCCACTAGCTATCTATTTTACGTTTGGTAGTGTATATTTGTCCATGCCACTCTCTCACTTTGTCCCAGCTTACCCTTCCCCCTCCCTGTATCCTCAAGTCCATTCTCTAGTAGGTCTGCATCTTTATTCCCATCTTGCCCCTATGTTCTTCTGACCATTTTTTTTTTCTTTTTTTCTTTTTTTTAGATTCCATATATATGTGTTAGCATACGGTATTTGTTTTTCTCTTTAAAGAACAGTTTTTAAAACCCATGATCTTCTTTAATGTGACTGTAGTCTACTTTTCCTTTCTTAGCTCCACCTATTATATTTGTTCTCTCTGACAATTAAGATCAGTCTATTATTTTATTCCCAAAAAGGGCCTTGCACATTTCTGTTTTCTTCCTTTGCTCAGATATTTTCTTCTTTCCAGACTCTGCTGTTTCCAAGCTGTGTGCCAAAACCTTATTCATTTGTAATGTGCAGCTGAAACGCTATCTCTTTATGAAGTTCTTCCTGATTATCCTCATTTTAAAGTTTTGTCTCATACCACCTTAAATGCCATATTATTCGTTGTACAAAATGCTTTTGGAATGTTGCGTCTATCATTTGTGTCTTATATCTTTAATTTCAGATTTCCTGAAGGCAGAAATGTCTGTTGTATTTGCATTCTATTTAAAAAGCAGTGTATTGAATGGTGCAAGCTTTTTCAGGACAATTATGGCATACATATTTAAAAACAAAAGGGTGATGCATACGCATAATTAGGTGTGATGGGATTGAAGTTATTTCTTTCAAAGTTAAATGAAGAAGCTTTCCCTACAAAAGTATGTGGTACTGTTTATCAGGCTTAAATATGGCATATTTAATTGGAATGCACATTTTACCTAAGGATAAATAATTTAGAGCAGTATTTTATATTAAAAATCAGTATATCTTGTGATATATGTATTAAATTTTTGTGTGAAATTTAAAGATAAAGCAATGGAAATCCAAAACTATTCGAACTACTTTCAACTTTTCTGGACAACTGTAAAGCAGGTTGTTTCATTACAAATTGGTAAAGATATGAAGAGACACCTGGCCAAAGAATCTGAGTCTTTGAGGTAACCTCCCACTAGGAAACTATAAAAAGGAAACATTTGAAAATAAGTAGATTAAGGAAAGTACCACGAGAGAGAAAAATTTAAGAATTCAAAGAATCTAATACACAGTAAACAATCAGAAAATACTTGATAAGAGAGATACTAGAAAAATTTTGCATTTACAAATTCCAGCATAATAATACAGGAATTGAGGAATGTCAAACTGATGGCGAATTACGTCTCAAAGAATTGGAAAGTTTTATAAAATTTGTAACTATAAAACTGGTATAATGTATTTTGGTAGTAGTTAAGAGATCTATATATCACCACTATATTTGTTTTGAAATAATAGCAATAGCATAATTCCCATGATTTTAAATAACTGTATACTAATTCTAAATCTATTATTAAAATTAAACATTTATTTAATTATAAAACCAGAAGATTTCTGTATCATTTCACCCTAGAACAGCCATGCACGAAATCCTACAACTAGTAAGCAAATTATGTTTCACTTTAGACAAGTCCTGAATTATTCTAGGTAAATAGTAAAACTGTACTTGTTTTTCAGCCATGTCATTCCTGCTGGTTAGATGGTGTTCTAAATACTTTTAGTTGGTTATCTTTTTCTCCAACATGAGACTAATTAATTAATTTTTTTCTAAATACTTGTTCATTAGACATTATCAATCTGAAAACATTTAGTAACCACCATACACCATCTTAGCCAAACCTGTCTGTTCATTCTCCATCCAACCTGCTATTTGCATTTCCTCCCCTCAGCATTTATACTTTCTTTCTCATCTAACATGCTTTTTTTAATCTTTTCTCACTGTACTTGTTTTTCTGTACTGTACTTTGTTTTTTTTTTCTCACTCACAGACCTTACAAATACCAAGATTTCTCTTGAAAAGCCTATATTGACAAAAGAATCCTTCTCTTTGAATTCTGAGAATCTATTTTTTGAACCTATTTTATGTCAAGTACTTTGGACCAGTTGCAGTTGCTACAGTTTCAAAATATTCAGTCTCACCATGAATCTCATTGATTACTTGGAGAATTAACTATATTTCCTTATGTGGTATTTGTTTTACATATTTAAACTCTGCATACTGTAAACTTATGGGGAGAAGTCATGTTTTAAACTAATATGCACATAATACTAAAAAGAAAAATATTTATACATTTCAATTCAGGAAATATTAATTGATCATTTATTGGGGGGAGGGTTTTCTGGGATATTCTCAAGACCCTGTTTCTATATTCCAGGATCTTAAGGTCTAGAGAAATTTGGGAAAGAGATTAGGCAAACATTGAGTAGAAGTTTAACATAATTTTTCTGTAAGCAATATGTAACAAAAGCCCAAGCAGGGGGCTTCTTACTTTGTATGGTGTATTATGAGGAGATTTAGAGGTAGCTTTTAAGATTGAATGAGCTTTTAAGATGTAAAGATGTGGTTCAGTATTCCGGGTTAGAGAAACAGCAGAGAGAGTCATACACAAGAAAGTAAGGCTATGTTTGAGGAACAAGCTGTAGGTAGGAAAAAACGTGAATAAGATCCCCATGAGATATCTATGAATAATGAGAGAGTAGACTGAAAATTTAAGTGAAAATTAAGTAGAGAACTGAATACAGAGAATATTGAATGTTATATTGAGGGGTTTTGTTTAGATTTTATAGACAAAGGGCAACATGAAGTTTCTAAACAAAGGACTGATGCTATTTGAGTATTGATTTAAAGACACTAATTTGGCAACATTGGGTAAAATATATTCAATAGGTTTTTAAATAATTTGAGTTAGGTAGAAATTATTGGAAACAAATGTTGTATGCCATTGTAGGCAAAGGGTAATGAAGACCTTAAATATGTGCTGAATATTGCAAAGGAGAAATGAGTGTTGGCAGATATTTCAGTTACTGAATGAATAAAACATAGCAACTGATATGTGGATGCAGCAGAGGGAGAAATCAAAGTTTTCAAGACTTGTTTAATGGAAGATTTTTGGTGTCATTAAATCATGGAGAAAAGTCAGGCAGGGGAAATGGTCAGGTAATAGTGGATGATGAGAACACCTAGATCACTGGGGTTCTCAACATTTCCTGCACATTTAAATCACTGGGGCACGTTAAAAACTACTGATGACTAAATTACACCCATTGAAATTCTGATGTAATAAGTCCAGAGTATGTCATCGGCATAGGAATTTTAAAAGACTCTGTAGGAAATTCTAAGATTAAGCTAGGGAAGTTCTGATCTAGATTCTGACTACTTAACAATGCAGGACATAAACCAGGAACATCCACGTTATGTATAGAAATCTAGATTTTTAGTCCCAATCACAGAACACCTGAGTTAGAATCTGTAGTTTAAATACTTTCGTAGGTGAGTTGTATGCCTATTAAATTTTTAGTGGTGCTTAACTTGAACATGCTAGAATCATCTGAGGTGCTTTTAAAGCCAAACACCTGTAGATCCCACCCCTAGAAATTCTGATTTAATTAGTACTGGCTGGGGCCCAGGCACAGGTATTATTTTGAAAGCTCCCCAGAAGATACAGACATGAGGTAGATTTGAGAGCTGTAAGTGCAAAGTATTTTACCTGTACATCCAAGAATCAGATTTCCAGGGGAGTTTGTTCTTTTGATTTCTTTTAACAGCATTAAAATGTAACTAGGAGGAGAATGAGAAATGTTTTTATTCTCTAAATGAATTGCAAGATAGGAGGTTGCTTAATGAGAATCTACAGAAATATTCTGCGTGACTAGAATTTTAGATTTATTTGGAGCAATTTTGAGTAAGATTGAAAAATAAAGCTGAACAAAAAGGTCTCCCAGAAAGCAGTTTAAATATCCATGCACAATAATCTATTTGGAGTTAAGGTAAACTTTTTAGGCATCTCTGATTTTTCCTTGTGAACTAATACCGATAGCTACCCTGTTTTGAGGGACTTTATAACAACAGCCATTGTGAATTGTTGCCACACTCAATTTGCAAGGGCAGAGTTTCAAGCTAGAATAATTGCCTATTCCACTCCAGAGATGGGATGCTGACTGCTTCATTACCAGCTGGATGAACCAGGGCATGAGCAATTTCAGACAATGTGAACCATGCTCCTTTATACTACCCATGGGTGCTAGTTCCCAAATCTACTTAGTTACTCCCCCAACCACAGTGACAACAGACATGTTTTGCTTGCTGAAAGGTGCTCTTGATGGGACTAAAAGAGTTGTGCAAATGCACCTGTGCCCTGCTCTCACATCATTCTGCAGAGTGAATCACCACCATGTTGGAATATGCAGATAGATTCACATTATGGAATCACTGATGTGATTGTCTCTATTACTAATTTTTTTCCATCTGACTTTATCCCATTTCTAAAGCAAAGGGAATGGCTATTATATAATCTATTATTAGGTTACATAGTTGTATTGGCATACATCAAGCCAATAAATGTAACTAGGAAGGTTTAACTTACAGTTTAGTACATTGATTTGATTCCAAGGATGTCTATAGAAAAGCCTGTAAACCTTGGGAAGTAATTGCTTTTAAAAAGCATTTGCATTTGGAACTTTGAATAGTTGATATAAACTATTATGAGAGAGCCTTCCCTGGTGGCGCAGTGGTTAAGAATCTGCCTGCCAGTGCAGCGGACATGGGTTCGATTCCTGGTCCGGGAAGATCCCACATGCTGCGAAGCAACTAAGCCCATGTGCCACAACTACTGAGCCTGTGCTCTAAAGCCTGTGAGCCACAACTACTGAAGCCCGCACACCTAGAGCCTGTGCTCTGCAACAAGAGAAGCCACTGCAATGAGCAGCCCATGCACTGCAACGAAGAGTAGCCCCTGCTCACCTCAGCTAGAGAAAGCCCGCGTGCAACAATGAAGACCCAACGCAGCCAAAAATTAATTAATTAATTAAAAACAAAAAGGGAAACAAATCTTTAAAAAAAAAACTATTATGAGAATCATTTTAAGGCACAACATCGTTTTTGCTCAATTTATTTATAATATGCCATATGTACTACTTAAATAACTAAACTTCATTTAAAATCAACCATAGTTTCATTTTGAGTTAGAGGAAATGTTGCTTGCACCAGAAGCCAATGTCAAATTTGTATTAATGAATTATCAACTACGATTTTAAACCAAAACCAGGCACATACAACTTTAGAAGTAGTGTCTGGTACAGTGGAAACCAGGATGAAAATATTGGTAAGAATGGAATTAAAGTTAATATACCCAGTTTATATGTTCTTTTATTAATTTTGAATTACTTGATAGTCACTGTTTAAAATATCTATCTCTACGTCTATCTTTCTGTGATATATGCAAAAATATATATGTACATGAAACAGAGTAAAGTAAAAACAAATACTTTTTAAAAAATTATGTGTCTACCACTAATGCTGGAAATATAACATTCTCAATTACTCTAAAGCCTCCTGTGTGTCCTCCTCATCATTCATCCTTATCCTGTTCATATATAAACAGTTTCTTGAATTTCTTATAATATTTTAATAGGTATATTGATAATTCATATAACATGCAATTCACCCTTTTAAGGTCAACAATTCAATGGTTATCAGCGCATTCACAGATATGTTCAACTATCACCACAGACAAACTTAGAACATTTTCATCACTCCAAAAAGAATTAATTAACAGTCACTCCCCATTTTACCACCCTAGCCCCAGCCCTAGGTTACCACTCATCTGCATTTAGTTTCTATAGATTTTCAACTTCTGGATATGTCAAATAAATGGAATCATGATTGTGTAGTCTATGTGACTGACTTTTTTCACCTTAGCATAATGTTTAAAAATTTCATCCACATTGGAAAATGTATCAGTACTTCATTGACTTTCAGTGAATAATATTCCATTGTCTGGGTATACCACAGTTTGTTTATTCATTCATCAGCTGATAGGCATTTAGGTTATTTCTATCTTTTGGCTAATATGAATCATGCTGTTATAAATATTCATGTACAAATTTCTGTGTGGGCATATGTTTTCATTTTTCTTGGGTATGTACCTAGGAGTGGAATTGCTGTATCAAATGGTAGCTCTATGTTTAATCATTTGAGGAACTGACAGACTGTTTTCCAAAGTGGCTGCACCATTTTACATTCCGACAGTAGTGTAAGAGGGTTCAGGTTTCTCCGTGTCCTCAGCAACACTTGATATTCTGTGACTTTTTGATTCTAGTCATCCTAGTGAGTGTGAAGCTGTGTCTCATTGTAGTTTTGATTTGCATTTCCTCAATGACTAATGGTGTTGAGTATCTGTTCTTGTGCTTATTGGTCATTTATATTTCTTTGAAGAAATGTCAATCTCATGCCCATTTTAAACTGGATTAGTTGACTTTTTAATAGTGAGTTAGTTATAAGAGTTGTTTACATTCTGGGTACAAATTCTTTATCAGATTCATGACTTGCAGATATATCCTTCCAATCTATGGGTTGTCTTTAGAATTTCTTCATGGAGTCTATTGTTTGTTATTGTTATTTTCTTTTTCATTTGTTTAGTCACTGGCTGGATTATTTTAGTGAAGCCTGTTTTCATGCCTTAGGGAGGCACAGCTTTGGTTTTGCTCATAGTCATCCTAGGCTGACAGTGATTTTGGTAGCGCTCTCTTCCTCTCATTTCCTAACCACACCCATATGGCTAGCACCACCAATTGCTGCCTATTGCTCAGTGGATTTTAACAGTGCTCTAGAGTATAAACTGCTCTGCAAACTGTTCCAATCAAATCGTGGGTCTTTTGAAAGAATAGTGTCTGAGGTTAGTATTTGATATTTGTTTTTGTCCCAGCAGGGTTCCTCTTAGCTGACTTGTTCTCCAGTTCTCTCTTAGAAACTTCTGGCCTACCATTTAACCTATATCTTGAATCTCCTTTGAATTGCCATTAACTACAACCTCCAGTTTTTTTGAGTGTGCATCTAGGCTTGACTTGCTCTATGTTTTACTGCAAATGAGAATGTGCATTACTCTCTTATGGTTCCTGAAGCCAGAAATCCAAAATGTTTCACTGAGCCAAAACCAAGATTTTCTTAGGGCTGTGCTTCCTTTGGAAGGTCTAGAGGACAATGTGTTTCCTCGTCTTTTCCAGCTTGTAAAGGAGCATCCTTTGGCTCATGTTCTCTTCCTCCATCTTCAAATCCAGTGGTGTAGCATCTTCTATGACCCCGTTTCCCTTTGCTTCCTTCACATGACTTTTTCTCTGTGTCAAATCTTCTGTTTCATTCTTATAAGTACCCTTATGATTGCATTTAGAGCCCACCCAGATAATCCAGTTAATTCCCCCCCATCTAAATATCTAAATATTCTTAATTTAATCACATCTGCAAAATTACGTTTTAGCATATGAGTTAACATTTACAGGTTCCAGAGATTAGGTCATGGGTATATTTCGGAGAGGCCATTATTCAGCCTAACATAGTAAATATGCTTCCATCCAATCTCCAAGAAGACTTTCTTAGAAGGGCAGCAGAGAAAATAGTCTCTTTGCCCTCTATATGGAGGAAATCATATTTCTCCATCTGTTGTCTACCGAGTGAACCTCCAACTCATAGAGAGCATCTTTTCCATCTGGTTCTCATTGCATTGCTCTGTTGGGCTTCTGGGCATGGGGTACCAACACTGCAGTGTTTAGTTGGATGTTGATATTGCTGTAAGCCTAATAAAAAATCTGTCTCTGATCCAAAAACCTCACATGCATAATCTTAAAAATCACATTATTTACCTTGATATAAATGCCTATATAATCCATATGCAGGAAAGGAAAAGATAAAACATGGTTAGAGCTGTTCTTTAAATAAAGTATTTTCAAAGATTTCTATGAAACACTTATGCCTTTTTGGGTTGGACTTTGTTTCATAGGCTTGATGCTATGTCAGTCCACAAAGATTTTGTAAGAGTATTCCTGTTGTACAGTGGAATAAAACACAGAAAAATAGTAAGCATGAGATCTCTTTATTAACTATTCATTTTCATAATTTCTGAACTCACTAATATTTTCTATGTGTATGCACATGCATATGTATATATATGTATCTTTTAGATGATGTATATTCTGAATATGACATGTCATATATATCACTATATTATATGTAACATATCATATATGTAACATATCTCCTAAGAAATAAGCAGAAAGACACGGATCATAATTTCTATGAAATTAGGGAATTTTTACATCTTGAAAGTTTCAGCACCTTAAAATTTATATTACCCTGGTTTATTTTTCCATTAGTGCTTAGAATCATCTTTATTCCTACAGGACATCTTTCAACATGTTTAAGAAAACTCTCATAATAAGACTCAGGAAGCACATCTTTCCACTAGGGAGTTATATGATATCCATTCATACAGTCCCTTAGCTGTTTAGGAATATATATTTAGAAATAACAAATCAGTAATATATCTATGTTCATTCTTTAAATAAATGGGTTTAAATATGAAGGCAGAAAGTCATCTGTGTGAAGTATTGAATAATTCAAAATATTTTGACAAATACACTTTAATTTTGAAAACACACAAATACAGATAGGACTATCCATTTTCTATGGTAAGTATATATACATTTTTGCTTCCAAATTTAGCTAAAAATTTTTTTATTCTAAGAACATCCTTTGTATTTGAAGCTGACCAACTGGCGATATTTTCCCTTTTTTATAAAATCTTATTATACCTCATCTTAGCAGAAAGCTTTAGGGAAAAATAATATGAAATTGGGGGAAAAAAGCAAGATGAAACTAATAAAATAAGATCAAAACTAAAATACTGTTTTAGCCCTGAAAATGGTCAACACTGTGTGCTGAAGAGAGGATGTAATTAAAGTAATGTCAGGAACAAGTTACACCTAAGTCATTCACTGAATGGAGAATTTTAGAATTATTTCAAATTTGGCTATATTTTTTCTTTGTGATTTTTTTGTAAAATTGGTTATCCATCAAATCAAGGAAATAATTTATTGTCTATACTACAACACAATCATTTGTAATCTACATTAACAACAAATGGTTTTCATTGCCTACTTGGCAGGAATTGTGCAATGTTACCAAAAGAATGGTAGCCAAATAAAAAGTTTGATGATGACTCTCAAGGCCAAGCCCTTTAGTCCATCACAATGGTTCCATGGTTTCTGGCCTTTTCAAAATTGTCTTTTAATAATACCCATGTAGTATAAGTTAATTGTTTAGTCATAAGTAGTAATTGATAAGAAAAACACATAATGACAGCAAGTCCTATCAGTTTAATAATACTTTAATTTGTACCTTGAGAGCATCAAAAATAGAGCACCAAAAGGGCATCTTTTTCTTTTCTTTTTTTTTTTGTAAGACGATTAAATGATATTGAACTCACCAGTTTGTTATGTAATGTTTGGACTGTATCTGATAAACAAATTAGACCCTGAATTAAAAAAAAAAAACTACACAGCAGTAAAATAGATGATTTCTTAATAAAGCCATAGATAGGAAAATTTTCACCCAAGATATTAAATATAATAAATTAAAGTTTGTATTTTCATGGGTTCAAGTTAATGTTTAGATCTCATTATTTTAAGGATCCAAATTAAAGTTATGGATTTTGCAGGATTTAAAAATTAGTAGAAATAAAAATGTTCATGAGCTTTATGTGCATAGAATTTGGTATTTATAATCTCTCAAAGTTTATTGTAAATAAATCAATGAAAGGCATCCTGATGAGTTAGTATCAATCAGGTCCTGCCACATTCTATCAAAATTGGCTCAATCATGGTAAATAAAATTCAATCCAATTAAACTAATTTAACTTTCTGCTTCTCTTCATATAGCTCACATATTAAACTCTGAAGAAGTTTTCTTCCAAACATACACGTATGTCATTTTGTCCCTTAACTCAATTTAGTCTTAATTTTTAGAGCAAGCAGTGAGTTTAGTAGGAATTAGAGGGACGGAAGTAAAGTTAGGGGCACATACTATGTTCACATATGGTTCATGGTCCTACCTTTTCAGAGCTCTCTCACTTATTCCTTAAAATAACTTTATTCGTTTCATATTTTTATATCACTTTTTTAAAAGATCATTCACGTTCAGAAAGCTTTAGCAGTTTTTTAGAAATTAGAGAGTATGACTGAGCCAGAATTAAAGCTGAGATATGTTCAATTACAAAGTCCAAACCTTTCTTCTAAACTATTCCCATTAGAGTTAAGAAATTGGAATCATATTCTTCAAATTATTATCCATAAATGAAGGATGCCTGCATGTTTCAGGATAGGCTAGGTTATACTGTGTTAATAAATATTACAGTAATCTTACTGACTGGACATATTAGCTCATGATACGCCCACATAGGTTGCCTGAAAGCTTGGTTCTCTATATTTACAAAGAGTTCCAGGCTAATAAAGGCTTCATTCTAATAGAGGCTTTCTTCCTACACAGTCTTCCATGATCATCACAGAAGGGGGAAGAGATGTGGTCAACAGTTCACTGATTCTTAGAACTTTATCTAGGAAATAATACATGCCATTTATTTACATTTCCTTGACTAAAGAAGCTCGTGTATAATTTCACAGGGGGTAAAAATGTCCAATCCTACCCAGTTCCTGAAAAGGGGAGAGCAAAAACTATTTGGCATAAGCATAAATGACTACTTCTGTTCATCTTCTAGTCAGCACATATTCAGCTGACCTTTCCATAGGCAAATACGCTCATCTTTGTGAGGCCAAAATATCCCATTCATTCACCTCAAAATTTAGTATCTTTACGTGATATGCAGTAGTCTCAACATCAGATTTAATGTAGAGCCACTTGATACGGAGTCTTATGAACTCAAAAGGCAATTTCTCTCCCCCTCACCTATCTAAATATGGTGGCAGAACAGGGTAAACCAGAATGAACAGTCTTGTTTTGAAGGGAGAGAATGGGAAACACCAGCAGTCACTGGTCCTACAATTATGAAATCCTGCCTGGCAGAGATTATAAGAATGCCTACATTGAGGAAAGGGAAAGTTTCTTAAGCGGGTCTGAATTTTGCTCCATTCTAGGGATCTCCAGTCCCTGAGCTGTGACCTCTGGGGGGTTTTGTTTTGTTTTGATTTTTCCCTTCATTATCTTTTTGGACCACATTGGAAAATAGACCCTCCCTGGGGGCTGAACAGCTTTCTCAGCTTGATTCCTGCCTGTACAAGCTTGGGACCCAAGGATCAATTTAGTGTTTAAAGAATTACAGACTTTTTGAGGCTAAGCTCATTCTCTAGAAGTATAACTTTCTTAAAAATATAATATGCTTCATATCCATTTAATTATAGTTGGTTCAATGAAGAATAGTAATAATGAGCATTCTTAGATTTATCTAACTTTTTTCCTTGCTTTCTTGCCTCCATTTTTCACTTTTACCACTTAGTTGCAGTTACCTCGAGTTAATACTTCTCATCTTTAGCCTCTTTTCCATGAGCTATTTTGTCAATTGAAATGATTTACTTGGTAACATAACCTTAGTTAGTAATGTTCCAAGACACCTTTATTCATTCAGATTTTTAACAGAGGGTGTTGGATTAGATATCTATAGCTGCATAACACATTACTCTAAAACTTAGTGGATTAAAACAACACATGTATTATCTCATAATTTCTGTGTGCCAGGAATCTGGTTCAGTTGGGTTCCTTTTTTCAGGGTCTTTTATAAAGGCTGAAATCAAATTGTCAGCCAGTACTGAAGTCTCATCCAACTACTTGACTGGGGAAAGAATCCATTTCTACGCTTGTTTTCATGGTTTTTGAAAGGATTCAATTTCTCAGGGGCTGTTTGACTGAAGGCCCCATTTCCATGCTGACTCTTGGCTGGAGGAGGATACCCTTAGTTCCCTGCCTTATGGGCATATCACACATGGCACTTTGCTTCACTAAAGCCTGCGAGAGACAGAGCATCTGCAAGCAAGATGTAATTTAATCTTTCAAGTAACACCTCATCACCTTTGCCATTGTTTAGATACAAATCGTAGGCCCTGTCCAGACTCAGGGTAATGGAGGTAGGTAATAGGGTATAAGTACCAAGAGGCAGAAATGATTTGTCTGTCTTACAGCCTGTCTGCCACAGATGGGATAGGTAAACATAGACTTGATTTGATCTTTATGGAAACCTGGGATTTATTTTTTTTCCTCTGCCTTTTGTCTTTCTTAGGACTTCTCAGTTTAATCTTTTACTAGTTAGGGTTGAGAAGAAATTACCTCTTTCAGAACTGTAAACTCCTGCTTTTCAGGACTCAGTTATTCTCTTCCACTACCACTTACAAACTGGCCAGTTCTCTTTTGTGATCAGTATTACTGATATAGTATCTTACCAATTCAGCCAGCTGCAGCTAACACATCTGTTTTCCAGTCTCTTCCATAATGCTGCTGTCCCATAGAAGTTTAGAGCCAGGAGACAGTAGGTGGAATGGCACCAGCTCTCTTTGCTCCTGGCTCCAAATTTAGCCATCTCCTCTACTGTTCCCATAGTTGGTGATATAGGATATTTCACCAGTACTCTGGACAGACAGTGAAAGTTCCATTTAATTCCAGATTTGCCAGACTTCTCCAAGGGAGAGTTATATCTCACCCTTGTCTTTTGAAGCTAGCCCTGAGAGTAGAAGGGGTAGAGGAACCCATCTCTAAGCCCCACATGAAGACTATGATTCTCTTTGGTTCTACTTTCTCATTCAGAGGCACGAAAGCCTGCCCTTCAAAACTGGCTATTATATTTCTTTTTATTCTTCCAAATATTTATAGAGTTTGGCATTAACTTTCATAAAACCCTTTCTCCTATCATTTCACTCAAAAGAATATTTTGATTTTCAAAAGCTGAGAAATCCAGTTTGTTTTTATTTGGCTCTGGGCTCTTTCCTTAGATTAGGTAGGGGTAAATGGACAAGAAGATAAAAGAATTACAAGTACTGGAAAATAAAACATAAAATTAAAATATTATCTCAATTATGCTTGCTCTCTTTTATTTATATTTCCCCTCTTTATCTCCTTGCTTTCTGTCTTTTGCTTCATAGATTATGTTCTTTTATGATTTTAAATTTGTTTAGTGTTTTGGGAATTAGATATTTCATTTGCAATTCTACTAGTTTTTCAAAAGGATTTTATGGGGGGACTTCCCTGGTGGTCCAGTGGTTGGGACTTCCCCTTCCAATGCCGGGGTGGGTGCGGGTTTGATCCCTGGTCGGGGAGCTGGGATCCCGCATGCCTCGGGGCCAAAAAACCAAAATGTAGAGCAGAAGTGATATTGTAACAAATTCAATAAAGACTTTAAAAAAAATGGTCCACATAAAAAAAAAAATCTTAAAAAAAAAAAAAAGGATTTTATGGGTTTTTTTTCCTCTTAATTTTCACCCTATTTTAGTATTCTCTATTTTGCTTTATCTCATTCTTTTTATTTAATGTAGATACTTTCCCCTCCTTTTTTGCTTTATTAAATTGAAAACCTTGATACATGAAGGTCATAATTTATTGCAATTCCTAGAGGATAATGTAATCTGAGTATTTTCTGCATCTCACAATAGGTCATTTTTTGAAATACACTGTTCCTCTGATAGTCTTCATATTATTTTGTTCTTCAATATTTTCTTGATTCCATGTTGTTTTTTCCCCTCCAGTACTCATTATTCAATAGGAGATAATAATACTAGGCTAAGCATTTGACAAAGCTAAGAGTGAGTAGGTTGCCTTTGGCCTTACTGTTGATGGCTCAATGTATATTTGGAAAGCAAATGGATATATTCGATTCCAAGGCAGGTTTAGGTTTTAAACAGACTTTTTTTTTTTTTTTTTTATGAGTTCTTAGCTGTTCCTCATCCCATACCTTGATCTGAGTTATAGAGTTACATGAAAAATTAGAATTTCTACCTTTTTCCTATACTACTTTGAACTTTTATGAAAAATTCACCCCCAGAGAGTAAAATGTAATGACTAACACTCTACCACTCTTATTTTCACCAAGTTATTATTTGGAATTTAATGTCTTTTGAGGAAAATGATATGTGTATATGTGTGTGGATGTGCACATACATGTGCTGGGGTAGCTTGGAACGGAAATACAGCTCAGTTGCCAAGGGAAAAGAATTGCTGACCACATTTCTGATTTATATATTCCCTGAATCAGAGAACGGGTGAGGGGGTTGAAGGCATGTCTTCCAACATTTTTTTTTCTAGATAATCTAGTTTAGTTCTGTGAAATGAGTAGATCATGGCCTCATGGACTGTAAGTCTGAGTAGTTTTGTTGCTGTTTTTTCTCCAATTAAACTTTTTCAGCCTTAAAATTTTTTTCAGTTCCTCCAAGATTGTGACTTGTCTGTCAATATTAAATTTTATGTTATTAATGTTTTTAATCCCTTTTTTGTGTTTTCTTGCTTATTTTATGAGAAATTGGAAGAGGTTAATGGTCAAATGCTGCTGGCTTGAAAGCCATTAAGTATACTTTCACATTTTTGTCATCATGTGATTATATTTTAACATATACTATATTTTACTACTTCTAATTCTACAATATTCAAATAAAATTCTATATTGATAAAAGTATATATTAATGAACTGAAAAGTGCCATCCTAGAAACAATTGAAGATAGAAAAAGTCACATAATAATGGAGCTATTGCCCACTTAAAATACTCAAATCAATCAAAGACAATTAGAATTAACTTTTGTTCCAGTTGGGTTTTGGTTGAAATGCCAATTATAGTGTGCATTAGGAAACCAGATAGGATGTTGTGATCAATACTCAAGTAATGTCAATTCAATTGAAATATGAATGATGGTGCAACATTAATTGGATTTGTGTTCTATACATAAAATAAAATATTAGTAAAATTATATGATAATTTATTGTAATAAAAGGTAGCTTTCAGAGATCTCTAATATATACTTAAAGTTTTAAGAATGTATCTGAATCATACCCAATGCCTGATAAATTACAATAATAAATAAGCTTGGGAAGTAACTGAGAACCTGTCTGAATCTAGATATTTTTGTATCATACTGCTGCCATGTCCTCTAGCACCCTAAAATATGTCTATGATTGTTGCAATAATGACTTAAAATCAACATATAATAGGTAGCCAGAATAAAGAATCCCTGAATGATGTATTTAGAGTTTCAAGTCATACATACATCAGGAATTAAACCATAGCAAAGATTGTCTCTGACTTATTTTAGAAATATGATCTGTTGCCTACCTGACATTATGGAGATGCTCTCTTCAAATAAGATCATTTGGAAACATATACAATAGTACATGCCTTTTTTCAAAACCTTTATTCGGTAATTGATTTTTTTAAGAAAAATATTGCTTAAGGAATACAGCTCTATCTGATTACCATTTCTTCAAACAGCCTCACTACTGTGCCATATGAAGAGAGATAACACATATTACATTTTAGTGATGTCATGCTAACACCTCAGGGTGTTTTCACAATGATGTAAAGCTTGCCCTACTTGGAGGCAATAACAGAAAAATTAAGAGTAATAACAATTAGAAAAGCAACTTGTTATATAGAGACCTTCCTAAATTTATATTTAAATTGAACCATATATAAATTATAATATGTGTTAAATAAATTTATATTTAAATTATATTTATAATTTAAGGATGAGTTAGGATTTATTTAAGGAAGTACTACAGAATCTCTAGATACAGCAGCCAGTAATGTTTGTTGTGATAAAAAGGGATATTTACTCCTCATATATTATGGTAGTTTACATAGTAAACTGCATTATTTTGTGGCAGATGTGATATATTATAATGGTCTCTGAGATCCTCAAAACTGAACACTGTGTCAAAGTAACTTTTACATTTGCATTCATTCAAATATAACTTAATATTTGCTCTATATGATTGGCCTATTTTTGGAACAGGTATGTATTTCTGTATTTAGCTTGAATCGAATATTGGCAATGAAACATGATCTTGTAGCGGAAGCTGACAACAAATATCCTCTGTAGCCAACTAGATTTTGACATACAATTAAGGAGAGCCTCACCGTGTAATTTTCACGTAGATCAATAACATTAGATTCTCAGCACAGTTCTTTCTCTGCTGATATAAATGAAGGCCTCATTTTAAATTAGTTCAGCTAAAATGGGATTATTCAAGTAATGTTAGATAAAATAGCTTTCCGTAGCCAACACTGAGGACTTCACATAAGAAAAGATAAAAATTTAAGTAGTAATTTAATGATGGTTTTTTAAAAAAATTGTTAAAGTCATATCACAGATGGTTTGATGTACACAAAAAGGATTTTATAACACATAAACAAGTTTATTATTGGGAGTTGTTCATTGACAAGAATATATTTGGCTAATACATAGTAAGTTCAACTTTTTTTTTCACCATAAAATTCACCTATATATCAAAAATAAATCTGGAGACAAGGCATGAGGAAAGGATAGAATTGTGTCTATACTAATAATAGCTTCTGTTTCTTTATTTTTATATCTCCACATTGGCACCAAATTCTTATCCTCTGTATCATATTTTATCTATCTAAATTGTACTTTTTCCCCTCAGAACCCACTTGATCCCTTTATTCGTCAGAGGAAAAAAAAGGGAGAATTTTGTCATAGAATGGCGCCATTTCAATTAGACTGTGTGTCAAGAACGTGGTGTCATTAGAGGAAAAATATGTATTATACTAAAAATATACCCATCAGTTAGCAGTGCCAGGAGATTAAGACCAACCAGCTGGGATTTAAATCCAGGAGTTCTGAGTCCACAATCCACATCCTTAACCACGATGCCAAACAACCTCTCTGGATGACTTCTCATGTCTGCTGAGGTCTTTTATGATGGTATACTTTCCACTTTATTAATTAATATTAGAAAACTGAAGTTACATTCACATTTTTAATTGCATGCAAGAGAACTTGTATATTAATAGGCTGTGTAAAAATTCTGGCTGTCAAGGCCATAGAAAATGCTCATTCTATTAAGTGATAAGTCTTTCTTGTTTAAGAATATGGAAGTTGTGAAATCAGTTTATTTTTCCTTTCTTCTGAATCTTTTCATGTGTCAGCTATAATGCTGTTTGAATCAAAGACAGTTGATTACCATCTTTGTTCTTCCCTTAAATTGAATGGAGAGCTTTGTGGAAGATTGGCAGGCCTGAAGAATGAACTATTTTGACATTGGCAAAATGTTGCAACAAGAGAGAACTTGCAGCTCCTCTGTTCTATGGTTGTCAAGCAGAATTCAGTGCCAGATTTGGCAAAGGTTTCAGAGCTTTTTGCTTCATCAACTATCAATTCCCTAAGAAGCCCAAGCCATCTCTATTTGTTGCAAGAAGGCAGCCCCACTGGTCAGATAGTTTTTCTTTTTTAAAAAATTTATTGGTAAGGGCTATTAGGATATATATGTATGTATGTATATGTATATGTATGTATATATAATTAAGTTTTAAGTGCTTACGTTCCACATTTTTTTTTCCTTCATAGAGGGCTTTGTTGTGGTATTTTCATTAGTTTCCCAATACCATATTATTTTTCTCTGTAATATAAAAGACCTTAGGGAGGATATGAATTCTACCCAATCCCATTCAAAATCAGCATTAGAAAATGCTTCCTGAATAAATGTCATAATTCTCCTTTCTGGGTGCAGCCTCTGGAATCAGATGGACAGGTCTTATTCTTACACTGTTTGCCTGGTAACACTGACACTGGATAAATGCCCAATATACTTCTTCATCTGTTAAATTGGTATAATAAGAACAACTTCATAGGATTTATATTAGGAACATTGAGATGATGCTTATTAAGTATTAACTCTGCCTGGGACATAGTCAACATTCAATAAATATTAGCCACCATCCTCATAGTCATGATCATGGACAGAAGGAAGCCTGAATAAATAAAAACAGTATGGAAGCAATTTTATATTCCTTTATGTATATGATAAAATATAAGGAAGGAAGAAGGGCGAGGGAAGATGGGAGTGGGGTTGAATGTATTGTTTCAAGTAAATTAACATAATCTGAAATACTAAAGACAGGAAGACTCATGGCAAGACTCTCTGGCACATTCAGTAATTCATCACATACCCTAGAGACCTAGATATTGAATGTCTTTATTAAATCTTCTCACTATTTGAGAAACTAGATCTGCCCAGTCCCGAGTCAGAAGGAGTTAGGCTTTTAGAGGAAGGTGTTATGATATAATCCTCCAAGGGAAGAGAAACCCATTGGAGATAATTGTAAGTCAGTTGAATAGTTAAGCTTGGCTGCTCCAAACTGAGTAAAACAAATGGGGATCCAGGCTTGGAGAGCCTCATACTGCTCATACTGCTCTTAGGAACAGGTCCCAGTGAAGAGGCTCAGTAGAGGTTTTGCTGGGTCCTTCTTATTTGTCAGGACTTAGCTGAAATGTGCCCTCCTTGAGAGGCCGTCTTAGACTCCCTGATATTAATGTCTCTTTCCCCTTCTCTATTACTGGGCTCATTTTTCTTCTTTATTATGTTTATTGTAAACTGCAATTATTTGAGTATTATTTTTAAACTTAGTATCCTCTGATGTCCGTAAGTGTAAGAGCCCTATGTGTTTAGCTTGCCATTATATAGAGAACACTTAATGTAGTGGTTTTCTCACAGTAAGCTCTCGATACAAATTTGTTAATTAGAAGGAAGAACAACAATTAACAACAAGGACAATAAAACTGGGGGATATCTAACTACATTTATCACACAAAATAAAGGCAAAATAAAAAGGACAGTCCCTCAACACTGCAGCCCTTTTATGATATCCCCTCAATCCTTAGTGGAACTATCACTTGATTTAACCTGACCTGTATGAGAGTGTTGGGAACAGGGAGACAGAAAAGTCATTATTGATAGATAGTCATTCTGCCTATTTCTCTACCAATAATCTTGGTGGCGCTTCTTAATTTTAATACTTCTCTGCTCCCTCATACCTAATGACAAATTGTATAACTGAAATCTATCGTGAAAAACTCTGTGAGATTTTAAGCACTATCTTCCTAAGCTATATAAAATTTTTCAGTTCAGATATCTATATGATAAATTACATTGTCATGCACTGTTCTGTCCTTCATGAGCCAGAATAACTTTCAAAGAAAAGGTGATGTTAGGATTTATTATCCACAAGGTCTCTTGAATAGTACAATGTCCCTAACTACAGTAAGTCCCCTACATACGAATGAGTTCCATTCTGAGAGTGCGTTCGTAAGTCCAGTTTGTTCCTAAGTCCAACAGAATTAGCCTAGGTACCCAACTAATACAATCGGCTATACAGTACTGTACTGTTATAGGTTTATAATACTTTTCACACAAATAATACATAAAAACCAAACACAAAAAATAAAGAAAACATTTAAAATCTTATAGTAAAGTATCTTGAAAAGTACAGTAGTACAGTACAACAGCTGGCATAGAGGGGCTGGCATCGAGTGAACAAGCAAGAAGAGTTACTGACTGGAGGAGGGAGAGGAGGTGGAAGATGGTAGAGCTGAAGGATCGTCAGCAGTAGGAGATGGAGGGAAAGCTGCAATTTCACTCATACCTAACGTTGATGGCACAGGTTCCGGTTCCTTGTTGGATTGAATTCTATCTACCTTCTTGAAAAAATGATCCAGTGATGTTTGAGTAGTAGCTCTTTTTTTCTCATCATAGATGACACGGTAGCACTGGATTGCATTCTGAATAGCTGCTGCAACCTTTATGTACCGTTCTATGTTCCGGTCCTGTGCCTCAAAAACTAACAGTGTCTCCACAAGTAAAGAAAATCCCCTTTCCATTTCCTGCATCATGAATCTCTTCGGTTCTTCAGTTAATTCTTCTTCCTCTTGTCTCTCTTCATCCTTTCTCTGGGCCTCCAATTCCATCAGGTCTTCATTAGTAAGCTTCTTGTGTTGCACAGCAAAGAGTTCGATGAAGTCATTCTCTTGCAGATCTAGATCCATCTTCTCGCTGAGGGTCATTAAGTTGCTGGAGACCTCTTTGGACTCCTCATCCACCTTCTCAAATCCACGAAAATCGTGAACAAATTGTGGGCAAAGGTTCTTCCAAACCCCATTCATGGTGACGGCTGTAACCTCACGCCAAGCAAAGTCAATGTTTTTTATGGCCTTGCAGATGTTATAGTCCTAAAATTGTGGCAAGGTTGTTCCTGATTCGTCACTCGCCTTTACTGCCTGACGAAAAGTGTGATGTAAATAATATTTCTTAGAAGTTGCTATAACTCCCTGGTCCATAGTTTGGACGAACAATGTTGTATTTGGTGACAGATGCACTACTTTGATGTTGGGATGAAAGTGGTCCATGAATGGGGGGCGGCCCGGAGCACTGTCAAGCAGCAAAAGAATGTTGAATGGGATGTCCTTCTCCAAGCGATATTTCTCTACCTTTGGGATAAAGTGGTGGAAAAACCAGTCCTGGAAAATGGCCTGTGTAACACAGGCTTTGAGGTTACTCTTCCACACAATAGGAAGAGGGCCCTTGGCTATGTTTTTAAGGGCTCTTGGGTTCTCTAAATGATAAACTAAGAGGCTTCAGCTTCATATCGCCGGAAGCATTGCCACCAAACAACAGAGTTAGCCTATCCTTTGCTGCTTTATAGCCTTGCATCAACTTTTTCTCTTTACTGATGTAACTTCAGTCTGGCATCCTCCTCCAGTAGAGTCCTGTCTCATCCACATTAAAAACCTGCTTGGGTAAATACGAGCCTTCATCAAGAATTTCTCGAAGCATTTCAGGAAATTCCCGGGCAGCTACCATATCTGCACTCGCTACCTCGCCACTTTTACGTTGTGAATGTTGGCTCTAGTCTTGAGCCGATGAAACCAGCCATGGCTGGCATTAAAAGATGCGCCCTCTGATTTTTCACAGTATTTCTTCTTCAAGACTTCATAAAGGCTTTTAGTTTTCTCTTGAATCAGCATTAAGCTAAGCGGGACTTGACGCTGATGCTGATCCTGCATCCACACACCGAGAAGTTTCTCCATCTCCTCCATCACTTTTCCACACTTCTTCGATATTATTGTTTACATCATTGGCACAGTAGACTTCACATGTTCCGTGATCTTGTCCTTATTCGTTAGAATCGTGCCGATAGTTGAACGATTCATGTTATAAGAATGAGCAGCGTCTAACACCTTTTCGCCTCACTCCACTCTCTCAATTATTTTCACTTTTGTTTCCATTGTTATTGCTTGGCGCTTCTTAGCAGTACGAGCTACATCACCTATGCTTTTATGCTTGCTTCCGGACATCCTGGGCTTGAACTAAAGATACTGTACTACTGTACTCTATATTGTACTGTACAGTAAAGTACACAAAAGCACAACCACTTGTAGAGGATACATGCACATGACAGTGTACACCAGACACTTGAACTAACTTATGTAATTGGACACACGAATGCACGTTTGCATCTTTGAAAGTTCGCAACTTTAAGGTTCATATGTAGGGGACTTACTGTAGTTAATTTTCAGAAAATATGTTTCTCTAACAGATTAAAAGGATCTGTTCTTCACATTCTATTCCTGGCTATTGTAGGAAGTAGAAAGATCTTTTGTACCCAAAATAAGGAAGGGCTCTATAAACATATTACCAACATGTGTATCTAGATGGTGAAAAAAGCCTCCTTCCTTGTAGAAGTAATCACAGTGCTCTTGCTCTTTTGTAGACCCGTAGCAATGAAATGCAGGAACTTTTAAAAAATATCTTTTATCTGGATATGGTAGGAGATTTTTATTTGAGTAAGATGTTATATACTTACAGACTTGAGATTTCTACGCAGATGTATTGAGGAGAAGCAGTAGTTTTCAGATTCACAGCAAGCATATAATTCAAGCTGTTTTCAAAATTGTTTGATTAAATGGAAAATAATTGCTTTTGAAATAGTTATCAAGTAATAAGCCCTTTTGATTTTCTCCATTATTTTAGAAGCTGGTGTAAAGAGGCACAGTATACACAGGAGAGCACATTCTGATTCCAGGTTGATTCCATTGTGTTTGATTAGCAGCTGCTATTACAACCAGTCCGAGTTAGATGAATGGCCTAGGGATTGTAGTCTATAAAGTGTCACCTCCTAGAGAAAGTA
Organism: Balaenoptera physalus; assembly: GCF_965194825.1. Lineage (NCBI taxonomy): Eukaryota > Metazoa > Chordata > Mammalia > Artiodactyla > Balaenopteridae > Balaenoptera > Balaenoptera physalus. The sequence goes on along the minus strand of NC_138890.1, from coordinate 93,136,981 downwards.
AACAATAGCCAAGGGAGATATTTCATTCCTTGGAGTCTAAGCAAACTGTGGAGAAATTGCTATGAATGGCGAGCGTGCAGGAGAAGATAGAGAACAGAGAGAACAACAGTACTGGTAAACAGAAAGTCCTTAAAAATGAAAAAAAGAAATTGGTTACTAAACAATTCAGTCTTAATTGCTAGGAATTGGATTTGATACAGTAAGCTTTATATATATGTACAATATTTCCCCAGATCAAAATGTTTGAAATGTTCATAAACATATGTATGTAAATGTAGTAAAGGCACGCACAATATTCGTATAAAGAATCTCTCTGTAATACCTGTGAGATATAGAATCAATCTATGAGACTTGCAGAGTTGTAGAAGTTCTTATATATGGATATGTAAAAAAATCTTAGAGAAAAATTAATTTTCTACATTTATACACATTTACATCTATCTCACTGACAGTCATAAGAGCTATTTTGAAGGATTCTTAACTTATTATATATTATTTAGAAAAATCACAGCATTGGGTAAGAAAGAATTGAGTTCCTAGAACTTCAGCCTGAACTAGTTATTAATCTCTGCCTCAGTGATTTCAGTGAAACATGAATATAGTGATGCTGTCGTGCTAAGGGAGAGATTATGCAAAAGGTGCCTGTCTTAGTCCTTTCAGACTTCTCTAATAAAATACCACAGACTGGATAGCTTATAAAAAGACAAATTTGTTTCTCATAATTCTGGAGCTGGGAAGTCCAAGATTAAGGTGCTGGCAAATTCAGCAACTTGTCTAATGAGGGCTTGCTTCCTGGTTCATGGATGGCCATCTTTTCGCTCTGTTCTCACAGGGTGGAAGTGGGAGAGGAAGCCAAGCTCAAGGGTCCCTTTTGTAATAAGAGCACTAATACCATTCATAAGGGTCCTACCCTCATGAGCTAATCACCTCCCAAAGGCCCCACCTCCAAATACTATCACATTGGGGATTAGGTTTCAACATATGAATTTTGGAGGAATGCAAACATTCAGTCTAAAGCAATGCCCAACAGAGAAACAACTTATAGGGGACACTTAAAAAACTGTTGTGCCCTTTCTCTGCCTCATTATTAATAATGCCACTTTGTAAATAGTAGTATTTTAATGGTATGTATTTTTCAGTTGCTTTCTTTTGAGGATCTTATATTGCCTCTGAGGATCTTATAAACAGAGGAAAAGAGCTTAGTGAAAAAGGAAGAAGAAATAGGTCACGTATTTGTAGCTGTATCTATGAGCCAAATGTTTTAAGCAGACAGCTCAGGATTGTGAGACTACATTCAGTTAATGGCACCGATGTGCTGATATTAGTCAATTTGTTGTTGATTAAGCAGGTTGTATGTGAACTAAAGGCCCACTTAATATTTGTTGTGCAAGTTTAGGAATCCAGTTTCCATCTTTCCTCCATGACAAATCATCTTTTTATTTTTATAAAGAGGTGACCTTAAGATCACCCAAAGTTAAGTGTAATATTCTCTTCCAGTAGTGACTTCATAATAGCTTTTGAACTTAGAAAGTTGAGACCCCAATAAGCTGCATTGTCTAGTACAAAAGAGACTAGCTGATTGAAAGAGATGAGCATTGACAAGCAGTCAACACAGGTTTTAGAGAAATTTGATACTTAGCTGAGAAATATCTGATTTTTAAGAGTGGTACAACCTGAAGTCCCCACCAAAATGAATGAACTTTAAAATGTCCTCTTGAGTACTGTGTTTGAATGAACTTCCCTGTAGGATATAACTGGATATTTTTGGTTTTAAATGTTGCAGAGCATCACTATATTGTTCTTATAGCCAGCAAGTTTTGTCTGCTGCTTAACTCTACCTCTAGGTCAGGATAATAAAATCATATCAGCATAAAGAAGAACATTTGTGTTCTTCTTTTCTGTAAAGTGCAAATAATCAACTAAAATAATTGTTTACTAGGTTGGTGACATGGAACTTGAAAAGTGGGATACTAGAACATAATCTAGTTTTACCAGCTTAGAATTTGTTATATTAAACAGCTCTTGAAGATTTATTCACAGCTTGGATTATATAACAATTATCCAATAATAAATTCCTTTTTAAAGGGCTGCAGACAAAAGTAGTCAGTGATATGGTTGTATTTTTTTCACATTTATTTTATAGGTGAAAGGATATAGAACAAAAATAATAGTGATAGTTATCATTTATTGTAAATTTACCATATGCCAGACATTGTGCTAAGTTCTCTATGGATTTTATCCACTTAGCATTCAACATATCCCTTTAAGACATGTGAGGCACTATTACTATTTTATAAAAAATGAGACTTAAGCTTAGATCACAAAATGAATTTGTCAGTCATACAACCATTAAGTGGCAGAATTGTATGAAAACTTCATGTATGGATTCTTAGGATTAATTAACGCTGTTACTCCTCCTAATGATTATCTTCTTATTCTTCACCTCTCCCACTTTTACTGGCATGAAAACTCAGAACTAAATAAGTTCTTTAGTCACATCATGAATCAGACAAGTTACATCTAAATGTCTTTATGATTAGAGCCAAATCCTTCCGACTTTTGAAAGGTATATAGTTCTTTTGACCCTTGAGACATTTATGTCAATTGCCATAAAAACATTTTTGATGTAAAATCAATTATGCTCTGAAAGATTTTTAAATAGTAGTGATAGAAATGCTATCAATCCAACATTTACAAAAACAGAAAAATAATAGTCCTATATATAATATTCTAGGAAGTTATCTCTGTCTGGAAGAATAAAACACTCTTGTAGGAATTAAAAATTAAGTGAGCCTTAAAAAAGATTTAGGGAAAAGTAAATTAGGTATCTATTTTAGTTTGTACCAGCTAAGGTGCTAAGTAACATCTTAATAAGTAACTACAATGGAACTTTGTAGGCTAAAGGTGTCTTCTATAAATAATGTGTTGAAATCAATTAGTATCCCTAATGAAATACATAGAGCATTTCTAAATGACATAAAATGAAACATGCAAAAGGAGGGGAATGTAAATTTTCAGGGAGGGATTTAGTACATTTACTTTGGAGCCATACCAAAGCTTTCACCTCCTGTGAGCAACATGTAAAATCATGTCAGAATCAAATTAAATATATTGTCTTTAAATGAGTTTTTCTTTATAGAAAAGGCATTAGAAAAATGAACTTCTATAAATATATAAATTGTTAAAGTTTCTACTAGAGTGGCTTGTGCCAAAATTTACATTAGGGACAACTAGAAAATAAGAGTGAGTATTGGAATAGAATGAAGGTAAGAATATTTGTGTATGAACAGCCAAGTCTTTAATAGGAGCAGTGAATTAAGAGAAAAATTGCCAAGGGCCTAGATCTACCTGCATAAGAAAACGCAGGTTTTTTCATTTCTCCCCTTCATGTATTGCATAAGTTAGGAAAGAGTTCAGATATAAGATACATAGATGATAGACCATAAAGGAAACATATCCATAAGATCATAATATACGGCATCTATTCTCAGAGCTAAGGCAATACACAATACACCATACAGAGCCCTTTGGAAGAACAGGGAGGAGAGGTGGAAAAGGAGAAGCAAGAGGAGGAGGAGGAGAAGAGAGGAATGGGAGAAGTCAGGGAAATGAAGAGGTAGAGGAGGGAAAGAAGGAAGGAGGGCTGGGGGAGAGGGAAAAGGAACAGAAAATTTTCTTCTGCTAGAGTAATTCAATTATATTCTCTTATTACTATCTTTCCACATTAAAAAAAGTCATATTTACTGCCTAATAGTCATGACTCCCATCTACTGCTTCATTTTTTTTCTCTCTCTCTTCAGTTACTCACTACTGCCCGTGGCAATACCCAGTGCCCAAAGCTAACTTGGCATTATTTCAGGTCATTTTTCTCTTTCTCTTCTCTAAGCATTACAGGATCTTCCTTTTTTTCCCCCTTCTAGTTGTTCAGGTTCATTGTTTCATTTTTATCTTTATAGCCCTGAGTTTTACTCATGCACTCTAATATAACAAGTCAAAAATTAAAATTCTTCTTCGTAAAAACTAATTGTAAATAAAAGGCAAAGGAATCCTTACTGAAAATATTGCAACATATAAAATATAATAGACCAAGAGACCCTAATATATTAAGAGATTTTTCACACAAGTTAAAAAAGATACAATCTAGAAGAAAAAAAAAGGTCTGATGATAAAGGGAATAATAATAATCCAGTAAATATATAACAATATTTAACCTTTCTAATAATTAAAGAATCCCTGAATTAAAGGTCAAGTATACTTTATACTTTATAATAAAGACAGTGACAGAGGAGTAAGAGAAAAACAGAACTTGTTCAGAATCTTCAATTATTTTAATAGGCAATGATTGCTAAGTTCTAAGGCAATCCAAGAAATATTTACTGATTGAATGAACAGATATATCAGTGAATGAAAGAAAAGAAGGTTAGCTGGGAGAGAAATATAGGAATGGTGGTTATTCATCATAATCTCTGCAAATATAAGCATGGGAGATTCTTCTGAAGGACAGAAGGTAGAACAAAAATTCCCTATATAAACACAGTATCATTAAAAATTCAGAAGTATCTACTGTCAAGTTACTACTTTTTTACAAGGAGGTAATACAAAGTTAGTTAATGCAACCTAAAGTACCATTATGAGCTAAGCTACAATTGTCTACCTGATTCTAAAATGAGAAATATTGTGTATAATAGAATATTCATGTATAAATCTGCATGTACATATTTTTTTAGTATAAGTAAACTACAGTTTACCATTGAGGAAAAAATAAAAAATAAAGAAAAACAAAATCATAATAACACTATTATTTTCATCTTTCAAACTGTCAATTAAAAGAATTTGACACTTGATTTAACAATTTATCTTTTAGTAATCAACTTCAAGGAAATTAAAGTACCTTTATTACAATACTAATTTTAATAGGGCAAAACAGAAGACTTTTAAAAATGTTCCAAGATAGGAATATGGTTAATTATATGAATGGATAAATACAGATATAAATAAATGAATGACAGCAATGGTTTCATTAGGTAATGAAATTATAGGTGGTTTTTATTTTTTAAAGTGTTTATGTTTTTAAAAATGTATATAACAGTATGAGTCTGTTGTACTTTTACTCAGTTTATTTACCAACTTCTACACAATTTTCTCTAAATCTTCTTATTCATTCTTCAAGTTTTTTCTCCTTAGATTCTCTGCTCATGACTTGTGCATTTTTCACCCACTAATGTGTATAAACAATTCTACCAACTTTAGCTTCCTTTGCTATTCCTCTTCATGCATGCATGTGCACAATTGCAAAATTCACATGAAAGCAGGTTAATCAATGAGGAAATAGATGGGCTCACATCGTTGCTAAGTTTAAGCACAGAAATTGTACCCCTTGAAGTATATTTAGATTAATATCATTGAAAATTATGCCTACTGATTTCTAGGTATGTCTCTTGCATTTGCTAGCAAGGATGACACTAAAAATTCAGGTTTCCATGAGCCTTAATGCCTGAAAATCCAAAGAAGAGGTTTTGTTAAACTTGTGTGCATTTTCAGAAAAAAAATGAAACAGAGAATAGAAAAAAATAGAAAAGATCAACAAAACTAAGAGTAGATTTTTTGAAAAGATAAACAAAATTGAAAAACCTTTAGCTAGACAAAAGGGAGAGAGTTCAAATAAAGGAAAATCAGAAATGAGGGAGGAAACATTATAAGTGATACCACAGAAATACAAAGGATCATAAGAAAATACTGGGCTTCCCTGGTGGCGCAGTGGTTGAGAGTCTGCCTGCTAATGCAGGGGACATGGGTTCGAGCCCTGGTCTGGGAAGATCCCACATGCCGCGGAGCAACTAGGCCCGTGAGCCACAACTACTGAGCCTGCGCGTCTGGAGCCTGTGCTCCACAACAAGAGAGGCCGCGATAGTGGGAGGCCCGCGCGCCACGATGAAGAGTGGCCCCCGCTTGCCGCAACTAGAGGAAGCCCTCGCACAGAAACGAAGACCCAACACAGCCAAATAAATAAATAAATAATAATTAAAGGTGCTAATAATTTAAAAAAAGAAAATACTATCAACAATTATATGCCAGTAAATTTTGTAACCTAGAATGAATGGATAAAATCCTAGAACCATACAACCTACCAAGGCTGAATTATGAAGAAATAGAAAATCTGAACAGACCAATAACAAGTAAGGAGATTGAATCAGTAATCAAAAACCTCCCAGCAAATAAAAACCCAGGACCAAATGGTTTCACTGGTGAATTCTACCAAACATGTAAAAATGAATTAACCAGTCCTTCTCACATTCTTCCCAAGAATTTGAAGGGAGGGAACACTTGCACAATAATTTTACAAGGCCGACATTACCCTGATACCAAAGCTACATATGAACACTACACAAAAAGAAAACTACAGACCAATATTCCTGATGAAATTAGATGCAAAAGTTCTCAACAAAGTATTAGCAAACCAAATTCAGTAGCACATTACAAAGAGCTTACCTCATGATCAAGAAGAATTTGTCCCATAAATGGCTGCAAAATGGTTCAACATTTGTGAATCAATAAATACGATATACCATATAAATAGAATGAAATATTTAAAAATATGATAATCTCAATAGATACAGAAAAAGCATTTGACAAAATACATTTTTTCATGATACAAACACTGAACAAATTGGATATCGTAGGAACATGTCTCAACATAAGAAAGGCCAATATGACAAGCCTACAGTTAACATGATACTCAAAGGTGAAATGTTGAAAGCTCTTCCTCTAAGATTGGGAACAAGATAGGGGTGTCCACTGTCACCATTCTTATTCAGTATAGTACTGGAAATCCTAGCCAGAGCAATCAGCCAATAAAGAGAATAAAAGTCATCCAAATAGGAAAGGAAAGTAAAATTGTCTTTGTCTGCATATGATATGATCTTATATATAGAAAATCCTAGTCTCCACCATAAAAAGCTGTAAGAACTAATAAACAAATTCAGTGAAGCTGCAGGATCCAAAGTCAACATATAAAAGTCAGTTATGTTTCTGTACACTAACGATGAGATATCTGAAAAAGAAACAGAATAATCCCATTCACAGCCACATTAGGAATAAATTTAACCAAAGAGGTGAAAGATCTGTGCACTAAAAACTATTAAGACTTTGATGAAGAAAATTGAAGATGACATAAACAATGGAAAGATAAGAATTAATATTGAAATGTTCATACTACCCAAAGCCATCTATATATTCAGTGCAATCTCTATCAAAATTCCAATGGCATTTTTCACAAAATTGAAAAAATATAATCCTAAAATTTGTATGGAACCACAAAAGACCCCAAATAGGAAAGCAATACTGAGAAAAAATAAAGCTGGAGACATCACAATTCTTCATTTCAAGCTATACTACAAGGTATGTACTGATACTGGCATAAAAACAGAAGTAGACCAACGGAATAGAAAAGAGAGCCCAGAAATAAATTCTCACGTATACAGTCAACTAATACTTGAAAGGAGAGCCAAGAAAACTCAGTGGGGAAAGCATAGTCTCTTCAGTAAATGGTGTTGAGAAAACTAGATAACCACAAGCAGAAGAATGAATCTGGACCTCTATCTTACACCCCTCACAAAAGTTAACTTAAAGTGTATTAAAGGCTGAAACATAAGACCTGAAACTGTAAAGTGCTGGAAGAAAATATAGGGAAAAGCTCCTTGATGTTGGTCTTGGCAATGATTTTTTGCATATGACACTAAAAGCAACAAAAGCAAAAATTAGTTAGTGGGAGTACATCAAACTGAAAAGCTTCTGCACAGCAAAAGTAACAATCAACAAAATTAAAAGGCAACCTAAGGAATGGGAGAAATATTTTCCAATTATATATCTGCAAAGGGGGTAATATACAAAATATATAAATAACTCATACAACTCAATACAAGAAAAAGAAGCAAACAGTCCAATTAAAAACTTGGCAGAGGTACTGAACAGACATTTTTCCAAAGAAGATATTCAAATGGCCAACAGGTTACATGAAAAGTTGTACAGCCTCACTAATCATCAGGGAAATATGAATCAAGACCACAATGAGATATCACATCACACGTGTTAGGATGACTATTACAAGAAAAAAAAAATGTTGGTGAGGATATGGAGAAAAGGGAACACGTTTTCCTTGTTGATCATAATGTAAATTGGTACAGCCACTACGGAAAACAGTATGGCGGTTCATAAAAAAGTTAAAAATAGAGCTACCATGTGATCCAGCAGCCCCATTTCTGGGTATATACCCAAAGGAAATGAAAACAGGATCTCAAAGAGATATCAGTACTCCCATATTCATTGATGCAGTATTCACAATAGCCAAGATATGAGATATGGGGACAGCCTAAGTGTCTGTCTGTCAACAGGTGAAAGGATATGGTACAATGGACTGTTAATCAGCCATGAGAAAGAAGGAAATCTTGCCATTTGTGGCAACATGCACAGACCTTGAGGGCATTACGCTAAGTAAAATAAGTCAGACAGAGAAAGACAAATACTGTGTGATATCACTTATATGTGGAATCTAAAAAACTAAAAATTTAGAGACTAGAATGCTGGTTACCAGGGTCAGTGGTGGTGGTGGTGGCGGTGGGGGAAATGGGGATATGTTGGTCATACAAACTTCCATTTATAAGATGAATAAGTTTTGGGGATCTAATGTACAGCATGGTGATTATAGCTAATAATGTGGTATTATATACTTGAAAGTTGCTAAGGTAGTAGATCTTAAATATCCTCACCACAAAAAAAATGGTAACTATGTGATGTGAGGGAGGAGCCAGCTAAAGTTAAGGTGGTAATCATTTTGTGATATATGTATATTATGTATATTAAATCAACGTTGTACACCTTAAACTTCTACGATGTTGTGTGTCAATTATATCTCAATAAAACTAGGAAAAAATGTATGCATTTTCAATTCCAAGTAAAGGATTTTGATTGGTTCTGTTAGGTCACACAAATTGAGTACTCTGATTTACCAGAATGGGTCAGGTGACTTCTCCTTGGCAAAAAAGGACAAGCCTTAATCGACAACCTTGCCAGAGGGAGGGGTAGGGCCCAATAATAACATGACACTGTTAGCAGAAGTTCAGGGAAAAATACAGCTGCTGTATTCCGGTGTATGCATGTTCTAAATCTTACCCCAAATTTATTTCTTCTCAAAATCCTTTTTTTTTTTTTTTTTTTTTGCCCTCCTTCATCGAGCTTATACCATAATTTTTATAGATGGTTTAAATTATTTCTAAACGTATTTTCTGATAGGCTCTTTCTTTCTGCATTTTTTGGTATTTATATTTTGGGAAATGGCTCATTTCTCCACATCTTACTTAGGTCTTTGCATGTTGATTAATCACCTGCATTTCAGTAAAATCACTAACTATGTCTGATATTAACATTGGTTAGAAATGCCACTTTTTTCTGGGGGAGCTACTTTTATTAAAATGAAAAAGATCCTAGAGATAGTAGGGACAAGTGTCTATCATTCAATTTATTTTATTTATTTTTTTATGCAGTTGACTTGGTATCACTTGCAGTGCTTCTTTGAAGTTGTCTCCATGTATACTAGACATCAGATCCTTTAGCTTCTTTCTTTTTTTCTTTCTTTCATTCTTTATTTTGTGAATAGTGGATTGACATTAGGTATTATTGAAAGTATAGGCTGAACATTAAAATACTTACCTAAGGGGCCCTTTGAATTGTCCCTGATTAACTTTCTCATTCTCTACCAGTGCTCATTTCATACTCTTTGGGATATTTAGGATATAACTCACATCGCATACTTAATCAAACTTGTATATACAATGAGATGTTGCCTTAAGTGATATTTATTTTACTAGGAGATGTGCCTGGGAAGATAGCCTCTTCATTTGTTAAGGTGAAAGAAACCCTGTAACTGAGGATGGGTACTGTGGTTGGCCACAACTTTCATATTTATAGTTTTTATTAGTTAAGAATGTCACAGTAATTTATAGAGCTTTTGGCACATGCATGTTGATTAGTCTTGCAAATAGCCACTCATCATAAGGAACAATATTTCACTGAAGGGGCAATAAAGAATGCTGATTTATTTTTTAATACCAAATGTAGAGTCAACTGTCAGTTAACTCTATTAATGACAGAGATGGAACATTAAAAATTCCCAGCATTATTTTGACAAATAATTGAAATTTATCCTCTATTATTTATTCCACTGCAAGAAGCAAAATTGAATGGCTTGAATTGCATGTTTTTTACTTCCTCTGAATTTCACTGTGCTAATGAAGGGAAAAATGGGTAAAAGTCATTCAGCAGAAGGGAGGAGAAGTCAACGACCTGGATAATTTACAAACTGTATAATCAGTTCTTGAATAATCAAGCGCTCACTGTCTCTCTTCTGAAAATAGATAAAAGGGAAAATAGTATTTGTGTTAAATAATGAAGCGGGAAAGTACATTTTATGATGTGGTATCTACTTCATAACTTTTGTCAATTTTACTAATTGTTTTTAAAGTTGCTCACATTGAACTTATATAAAAATTTAGTAATAATTTTTCAAGGCAGGTCTCATATAAAGGAAGGAACTCTGCCATGGGAAGTCCTGAATTGTAGTCCCAGTGAACACTAATGTGATAATTTACTTTGGATACTTCAAGTAAACTTAACCTATTGAACACCCGTTCTGTATAAGTCACTTGATTTACCAAAGTTAGACACACATACAATTAACTTATATCTCTAGAGGAATATGTAAGTTGTTTTAGGGAAAAGAAATTGTAGATAAATGAATCTAATATGTTGCTATAAAACAATGTACTAAGAAATGATAAAAATTACTAATTGCTCATTACTTTGTAGAAGGAAATCTGTCAGTCCTTCGAGGAAGAAGCAGTATTTGAAATGCCCCTTGTGGGAAGGATTCCAAAAGTTAGGCATCATGAGGAGGGACAATAAAAGCTGAATTAAGTAATGATTATACAGTAATGGAGGAAGAAGTCACAAAGCATGCTCAAGATTAGGATACATTTCAACTTAAAGGTAGAAAGTAAAAAGTAGTGAAACTAAAGTTGGAAAATAAAATTGGAGTCAACTCATGCAGGGCTTTCACTATCATAGACTTTAGTGGGAGATGACTTTTAAAAAAGTTTTATTTTATATTGGAGTATAGTTGATTAAAAATGTTGTGTTAGTTTCATGTGTATAGCAAAGTGGTTCAGTTATACATATACATATATCTATTCTTTTTCAGATTCTTTTCCCATTTAGATTATTACAGAGTACTGAGCCAAGTTCCCTGTCCTATGCAGTAGGTCCTTGTTGGTATCTGTTTTAAACATAGCAATATGTACATGTCAATTCCAGACTCCCAATCTATACCTTCCATCCCAACCCTTCCCCCCAGTAACCATAAGTTCATTCTCTAAGTCTCTGAGTCTGTTTCTGTTTTCTAAATAAGTTAATTTGTATCATTTTTTTTAGATTCCTCATATATGCGATATCATGTATTTGTCTTTCTCTGACTTACTTCACTTGGTATGATAATCTACAGGTACATCAATGTTGCAGCAAATGGCTTTATTTCATTCTTTTTAAATAGCTGAATAATATTCCATTGTATATCTGTACCACATCTTCTTTACCTATTCATCTGTCGATGGACATTTAGGTTGCTTCCATGTCTTGGCTATTGTAAACAGCGCTGCAATGAACATTTGGGTTGCATGTATCCTTTCAAACTATGTTTTTCTCTGGATACATGCCCAGGAGTGGGATTGCTGGATCATATGGTAGCTCTATTTTTAGTTTCTTAAGAAACCTCCATACTGTTCTTCATAGTGGCTGTACTAATTTACATTCCCACCAACAGTGTAGGAGAGTCCCGTTTTCTCTACACCCTCTCCAGAATTTACTGTTTGTAGACTTTTTGATGATGGCCATTCTGACTGGTGTGAGGTGATATCTCATTGTAGTTTTGCTTTGCATTTCTCTTATAATTAGCTATGTTTATCATCTTTTCATATGCCTCTTGGCCATCTATCTGTCTTCTTTGGAGAAATGTCTATTTAGGTCTTCCACCAATTTTTTGATTGGGTTGTTTGTTTTTTTGATATTGAGCCACATGAGCTGTTTGTAAGTTTTGGAGATTAATCCCTCGGTCGGTCGCATCGTTTCCAAATACTTTCTCCCATTCTGTGGGTTGTCTTTTTGTTTTGTTTATGGTTTCCTTTGCTGTGCAAAAGCTTTTGAGTTTAATTAGGTACTATTTGTTTGTTTTTATTTCCATTACTCTAGGACGTGGATCCAAAAAAATATTGCTATGATTTATGTCAAAGAGTGTTCTGGCTATGTTTTCCTCTAAGGGTTTTATACTTCCTGGTCCTACATTTAGGTCTTTAATCCATTTTGAGTTTATTTTTGCGTATGGTGTTAAAGACTGTTCTAATTTCAGTTTTTTACATGCAGCTGTCCAGTTTTCCTAGCAACATGTATTGAAGAGACTGTCTTTTCTCCATTGTATAGTCTTGCCCCCTTTGTCATAGATGAATTGACCATATGTGCATGGGTTTATTTCTATCCTCTTCCATTGAGCTATATTTCTGTTTTTGTTCCAGTACCATACTGTTTTGATTACTGTAGTATAGTCTGAAGTCAGGGAGCCTGATTCCTCCAGCTCTATTTTTCTTTCTCAAGATTGCTTTGACAATTCAGAGTCTTTTGTGTCTCCATACTATCACTCTGATACCAAAACCAGACAAAGACACCACAAAAAAAGAAAATTACAGGCCAATATCACTGATGAACATAGATGCAAAAATCCTCAACAAAATACTAGCAAACTGAATCCAACAATACATTAAAAGGATCATACACAGTGATCAAGTGGGATTTATCCCAGGGATGCAAGGATTCTTCAATACCCACGAATCAGTCAATGTGATACATCACATTAACAAACTGAAGAATAAAAACCATAAGATTATCTCAATAGATGCAGAAAAAGCTTTTGACAAAATTCAACACCAATTTATGATAAAAACTTTCCAGAAAGTGGGCATGGAGGGAACCTTCCTCAACATAATAAAGGCCATATATGACCAACATACAGCTAACATCATACTCCATGAGGAAAAGCTGAAAGCATTTCCTCTAAAATCAGGAACAAGACAAGGTTGCCCACTCTCACCGCTATTGTTCCAACATAGTTATAGAAGTTTTAGCCACAGCAATCAGAGACGAAACAGAAATAAAGGGAATCCAAATTGGAAAAGAAGTAAAACTGTCACTGTTTTCAAATGACATGACACTATACATAGAAAATCCTAAAGATGCTACCAGAAAACTAGTAGAGCTCATCTGTAATTCAGTAAAGTTGTAGGATACAAAACAAATACACAGAAATCTGTTGCATTTCTCTACACTAACAATGAAAGAGAAATTAAGGAAACAATCCCACTAACCGTTGCATCAAAAAGAATAAAATACCTAGGAATAAACCTATCTAAGGAGGCAAAAGACCTGTACTCCAAAAACTGTAGACGCTGATGAAAGAAATAAAAATGATACAAACAGATGGAGAGATACACCATGTTCCTGGATTGGAATAATCAGTATTGTCAAAATGACTATACTCCCTAAGAAAATCTACAGATTCAATGCAATCCCTATCAAATTACCAATGGCATTTTTCACAGAACTAGGAGATGACTTTTTAACATGGAGAGAACTGCTGTCTTTGAAGTTAGAACTTGATTTCATCTTGGATTTTTTTTTCTCACTGGCTATGTGAATAACCTACTTACTTTTGTCTCCGTTTGCTCTGCTATAGGATTGCAATAATGCTTCTTAGGTTAGCATGAAGCCTGGTAATTATACATGTGAGGCATCTGCAACATTTTATATACCTGATAGGTATTGTTTGCTCTGCAGAATATAGGGAGTCGTAATCTAGATTGTTATAAAAAAGTACAGGGGTATCACTACAAAAATGCTTTGCATAAAGTGACATTGGAAGTGGGGAGACCAGACTGGATATTACAACAATAGTTCAGAAATTAGGTAACTATGGTGATGTGAATGTTGGCAGCTGATAGGTGAATAGCTTTGTAAACCAGAGGGGAAACTTGAAGCTGAAAGCATCATTTGGACAATTTTCCACTGCTCATCCAGAAGAAGGTTATTGGAAAGGTAAAAATCATCCTATGCCACACTTGAAATTACAGAGTTGAGTCTATGAGTGATGTTTTCATGGTATTGCAGGACACTTCTGGAAATAATGTAATCATTCCTGAAGTTAAAATGAGGCTCTATCCAATCTAAGAGGAAGAGACAGAGGGTAAGCCTCACCTTTATGGTTTTGGGAGAAGACACAGGAATTTGTTTAAATAACTGATTGTGAGATTAAAAACATAATCAAAATTTGGAGAAACAAAACTTTATATTAACTACTTTCTGTCTTAAGAAACTATGACTTGCCTAAGCACTAAAATAACCTCCAAACTAGTAAAAGGAAACAATTCATAATAATTCATAACAAAAACTGGGATTGACAGCCAACCTTTTGATCAAGTCTTCGCTAACTTCAACAGTGGACCTAAATTTAAAATAGTGGTCCTGATGCTGATGCTAACAATAACAGGAATGACAATAATTTTATAACTTATAAATTATAATTTTATAATAAATTTATAATTTTATAATAATTTTTTCCCAGTTTATAGGAGAAGTTAAGTAACATTACATGGTCATACTTCTAGAAAATGGCTACTAGAGCCACTAGCATATGTTTTACTCTATTAATCCCCTATTTCCTGCCACTTACAGTGGAACACAGGTTTTACACAGTATTTGCAGGTCTTGAGTAAGGTCAAACCAGTCAGGATGAAGAATAGTAAAAAGATAATCCATAATCCATCTGACTCTTATGCCTGTCTCTATGCCAGAGACCAGGTAATGTTCAAGACCATTAAACAGGTATACCCTTCTTCTTGTATTATCTTAGAGCTTAAGAACTTTATAATATCTTTTATGATGTTCTCAGTCCACCATTAGTAATTCTTCTTCTACATCCCTGGGTGAATATAAGAAGTAGTAATACATCTGTGTTGGAGACAGAATAATAGGAAGGGGAAACAATAGGACAAAAAACAGGAAATATTAGTTTTATCATTTCCATGCAAAAATCAACTGTAAGAGAAAGTGTAAGCTATTCAAATCTCCAAAATCATACAGACAAACAAGCAGATAAACAAAATGAAACCAGAAAACAATAGCAAAACTTAAAAAATAAAACAGCATTTTTGTTTAGAAACACAAATAAGAATGGCATCAAATTTTCTATTCCAATTATTAAACCTTGGAGATAATTGAGCAACTTTTATAGATGTTTAACCTTCAATGTAGATAGGAAATTAGAAAAAAAGCCTAATAAAGGATGAAGTTAATCCAAAAAAAAAAAGAAATTAGAAAGTAGAATGATCATATACTTGTCCAAAAATAAAGTGTTGAAAAGTTATTAGTGAACTCTCAGAGATTAATGAAAATAATTTAAGAATAGGAAAGCCGTTACATTTTTTAAAAGACCAGATGGACAGAATCATGGCCAGTAGCTTAAAACTAAGCCCTAGTAATTGATAAAAACATAAGTTCAAACTTAGCAGAAATGTAAAAAATGTACAAAAATTTATTTTCAAAACTATAAAAATTGATATGTTGGGGATGAGAAAAGAAGTGTCTGTTTCATCTTTTTTATGAGAGAAACATGTTCCATTTTAAGACTTAGATGAAGTGGACAAATTCCTCTAAAAATGTAGCTACCAAAACTTACCCAAGAAGAGAGACACAATATGAGCATTCTACAACTATCAAAGATTTAAAATAAAGAAAATTTGAGACCAAAATGGCTTCTGAAGTATACTCTACAAAACATTGAAGAAAGAAATGAAGAAAATACTACACAAATTCTTCCACAGAACAGAAGATGTAGGAAAATTTCTAACTAATTTTATGAGATCAGTGTAATTTTGAAACCAGCTTGATGAGGACATTACAATTCAGAAAAATCACAAGGAAATTTCACTAAGAAACACAGATATAAAATCCTAAACAAAATATTAACTCATCAAATGTAATAATTTATAAAAAAGATACTGTAATGTCACAATTTGTTACTTCTCAGGAATACAATGTTAGTTTAACATTTGAAAATCAATTAATGTGTTTTACCACAGTAGCAGAAAAAAGAATAGCTGATTAAATCATATCACTAGTTCCAGATAAAGCATTTTCTACAATCAAAATTTACTCTTTACAGACATTTACCAAAGTAGAAATAGAAGTTAATCTGATAAAAATTAATGATCAAGAAACAACCTTAATTAACAATGTGCTGCTAAACCTTATGCTTGTTTGTAGAATTTTGAAAGCTCTCTCTCTCATATTCTAAATAAGCGAATTTCCATTGCCACTGCTTCTCTTAAATATTCTACTAGAGGAGCTAGATCGTATAATAAGACAATAAAAATAATAATATAACAATTAAAAAGGAATGAATACAAGTCTCCTTATTCACAGTTATTATTATTATAATTGTATATAATGAAAATTCAAAAGAATCTATAGATAAATTATAATATATGAATTCAGCTATGCTATTTTACAGTCATTATACAAAAACCAGTTTTATATCTGTAATCAGATGTAATAGGAAATACACTTTTTCCAAATTTTATAATTTTCAGTAGCATTTATAATATAAAATACTTGGAAATATGTCTAATGAAATGTTTGCAAAAACTATACAGAAGAATAAATGAAAGGATCTGATATATCCATGGGTTACATGGTCAGTTTTCTTTGAATTGGTCTGCAGATTAAACTTAATCCAATCAGAATGTCAGCAGTGTGAGGCTTTGTATAAACTGGCAAGCTGACTCTAAATTGAAGGAAATGCAAAGGGCAAGGATATAAAATCTCTCTTTAAGAAGAAAAATAAAATTAGTGTATATACACTACCATGTATCATGATGTATTATAAAGCTACAATAATTAAGACAGGGTACTGTTGGCTGAGGACAGACAAATATAAGACTGGAACACGATTGAGAGTTGAAAATATAATTCATGCTTGAGTTTTTACAAGGTAGCATTACAGAGCAATGGATGAAACTTAGTTGGCTCAATCAAATGCATTATGATAATTGGATACCCATATAGCAAATAAGAAAAAGAAACAATGCCTTCCTTATGCCATTCCCCAAATAAGTGCCATGCAGATTGCAGTTATAGTCTACAGAAAATAAAAATAAAAAACAAGCAAAGTGTAGTTTCGAAGGTAAAAAACAGAATGCTTCTAGAAAATAATATAAAAGAATG
This sequence comes from Balaenoptera physalus, assembly GCF_965194825.1. Taxonomy (NCBI): domain Eukaryota; kingdom Metazoa; phylum Chordata; class Mammalia; order Artiodactyla; family Balaenopteridae; genus Balaenoptera; species Balaenoptera physalus. The sequence goes on along the minus strand of NC_138890.1, from coordinate 93,119,608 downwards.
TCTTCATGATCTCTGGGTAAGAAAACTTTTCTTAAATATGATACAAAAACACTAAATATAAAGGCAAAACTTAGTATTATGCAACATTAAATATAAGAACTCTGTTTATCAAAAAACACTATTAAAAGAGTAAATACCTAACCAGTGACTGGTTATTTGCAACATGTCACCAAGAGAGTTTATACAAAGAATATATAAAGAATTCCTACAATCAGAAAATATAGATAACCCAAGAGAGCTATTGCCTTGCAATTTGAACAGGACCATCACAAACAGAGATACCCAAATGGCTTATAAATACATGAGAAATTTCTCAACTTTTTCATCAGAATGAAAATTAACAATATAAGCGAACAGCACTTGTCATGATAGGTAAAATTAGAAAAATGAGATATGACTTAGTATGGGAGTATAAATTTTAGAACCACTTTGGCATAGTAGTTGATATTATCTACTAAAATGATATGTATGACCCACCAATTCCATACCAAGTTATCAAGGTATACATACACACAACAAAATTTCAGGCAATATGTCAAGATACATGCACAAGAAAGTTCATGACATAAACTATAAAATATATCAAAACCAAATTTCCGTCTACAATAGAATGGATATGTAAATTATGGTGAATTCATTCAGTGGAATGAATGTAACACCAAAATTGAACAACTATATCTGCTACAACAATATGCATTAATATAACCAACATAAGGTTGAACCAAAAGAGCTAGAGACAAAGTAGTACATGCTGTGCTGGTCTCACTTATATAAAGTGTCTATTTTAATAGATAAAACAACTCTATGGTGTTAGAAGTCAGTAATTACTTTTACAGAGAAGGAAGGAAATAAGGAAGATGCAGAAGAGAGCTTCTGAGGTTCTGATCAAATTTTATTGATTGACTTAGTTGGTAGCTACACAGATTTCTGTGCTTTGTGGTCATAAATGGTCTATATTCTTATTTTGGTCCACCTTTCTGAGTGAACAATATACTTCAAAAAGTGTTAATAAAATAGCAACCAAAATTATGATTTATAACATTTCTAATTTTCTTCTTACTAAGTTATTAATCTGGTAATAGCACATGTGAAATGACTGTTGCCCCTCTGGTTTATTGTCTTTCTGAAAGTGAATAGGTAAAAGAAATAAAGTTGTTCAGAGAGTACACAGGTCTACAAAATTATGAATTAAAGGCTAACTATTCAAGGCATAGAAGTTAGGAGAATGAATAGCAGGGAGAGAAAGCAGAGTTAAAGAAAAGTTTCTCTATTATTTAAAAATATGCACATGGAAAGTATCTTACGCTTTCTTCAAAAAATATGCTTTCTGTAAGAAAATACCCTCAATGTATATTTTCTATCTCCTTACTTTCTCTTCCTTAGAACTAATTTTTTTTAATAAACCTTGACTCTTGTGACAGCCAGATAGTTCTAATAAACTTGATTTCATTCTGCAAGATAGATTACTCTTCTAATTGGAGAAAGCATCCTCTACTCTGAATTAATATCTAGTAGGATTTAGCTGGTGGGTAATGTTTAAATGCAGCTGGAGTGATCTTGTGCCTTAAACTCTTTAGGATCTTTTCTCCAGCAGTTGCCTATTAACTTAGTTTTCTAGCTGTTTTGAGTTTGGAAGAAGAGATAATAGGGAAGAAAAGATAAACTGTTTGAAGGCTTAGAGATACTTTAAGATGCTATTATGAGATTGGCTATTGCCAGACTTGATTCTAGGAAGTTTAAGTGATACCTACTTGCTTCAAACTGGAAAGGTCTTCCTACTCAGAAACACTCTTACACTGGTGAGTGACATAGCCAAACTCCCAATGATATGAAATATATTCCATTAAGTTAAAGCTTTTTCTCTAGGAGTCTCTGTCATTTTGAATCATTTCTTTCAGGGGTAAGATATCAAGCCACACTATGTACTGACCATTTTAGCAGGGATTTATTAATTAGATTATTGTACTAGTTTCCTGAGGCTGCTGTTAAGAAATTATCCCAACATGGTGGTGTAAAACAGCAGAAATTTATCATTTTACAGTTCTGGAGGCCAGAAGTCTGAAATTAAGATGTTGGCAGGGGTGCATCCATTGGAGGCTGTGTAAGAGAATCCATTCCTTGCCTCTTCCAGCTTATGATGGCTACTGGTGTTCCTTTCTCTGAGCTGAGTCACTCTAAATTCTGCCTTCATTTGTGTGTGGCATTGAATCTCCCTCTATTTCTCTCTTATAAGGACACTCGCTATGGTCTTTAAGGCCCACTCAGGTAAACTAGAATAATCTCCCTATGTCCAGATCTTTCATTTAATCACATCTGCAATGACACTTTTCTGTATAAGATTTACACTTCCTAGGGATTGGGACCTGATACCTTTGAGAAGCCATTATTCAGCTTCTACGTATATTTAAGAGATTCCTACTGTATGTAAGGAAGCAAAACATAAGCAGCTACATTTTGATAGGCAAAGTGAGGGAATGGCTCAGAGTAGAATATCTCTTGGGGGTGGTGGTTGAAACCACCATGAACATTAAGATCATGGAAAAGGGGAAAAGAAAGATCCTGAAATGGGATATATGATAATGATATAGCACTGTTTTAGCATTAATGGAAGCCTGGCATTGTCTATGAAACCAGAAGATATGAGCCTTTCTGTGAAAGGAATTAGGGAGAGAGAAATCACTCTTTTCTGGTCATAGTTCTGCACTTCCCCTGATTTCAGTGAAATAGAAATATAGAGTGGGTATAGGGAATTGATATATCTCTTAGAACTAGCTACTATATAATACAGTATAATTTTAAAATGGCTACTTGAGGAATTTTAAATTTGGCTCTGGACCAGTAATACATTATATTTGGTAGGAAGTATTTCCATGCAAATTTATTATTATAGTTTACTGTTTTGAATACTCATATAGCTTTTATTTGCATCTATGCTCTTGTATAACATTTTAAGTATGGTGTATCTAGTTCAATAGAGCCAGCTACCTTCAGTATTATAACAGAAGTATTTAATGCACATACTATCTGTTGGGCTGCACCATGCAGGCCTGCAAGGCCTGTACTTGCTTAGCCTCCAGACCGAAGAAAAGAGCTGGGAGTCAACAACAGAGACATCAGTGGTTTAATGGATGAGGGAGCTTACCTGTCTGAAGCAAGGTCCTGGAGCAACACCCCACTGTGTGCTGCAGAAGGCGGGCAGGACATGGTAGCAATCTTTGCTTGGGGGCGGGGAGCCAGGGGAGGTTACCAGTTATAAAGGAATTGATGTCAGGTTGGCTCATCGGTTACTAGGGAAACCAGCAGAAGGGTATGCCCCTTACCGCCCCTTTGATAAGGTATCATGGTTGCTAAAGTTAGACCAATCGTTAGCTGGGGCCTGGGGCAAGTATGTAGAAAGATCAGTCAGGTGAGTAAGAGATAGGTGAAGGAGGCACTGGTTGAGCAGGGGATGTACAGAGAGCAAGAGAACAGCCATCTTGGGTGGCTTGATCATACACTATCCATATGAAAAATGTGGATATATAATATATACAACTCAGAAACGTCACACTCATGAAACTTACAGGATGGTTTTTTGCCAGTCCAATGGCCATCTGCTTGGCCTTTCTACTTATTATAATGTGAAATTTTAAGCGAAGACTACTAGAAAATGACTGTGCTACTAGGGTTATCAGTTTTGGACATTCTGAAACCCAATAATTTCTTTTTTGTTGTTGCCATTCCTTTGATGAACAGTTTGCCTTATTTCCTCTTTATGGTTGTGATATAACAGTCATCAACCCAGCCTTCCAGTTTTCTTACCTGCTGTGCAATGAAAAAAAGATGAGCCAGGCTTCACAGAGTTACAGAGTTTGAGACAGGGATGATAATTTCCCACTACAGTCCTCATTTGGTTACTAAGATATATAATATCAGAAAATGTGGTATTTCCTCAGAACTTAAACCTATCTTAAAATGACAGCCAAGACCTGTGTAATTTACTAGAGTCAACTTTCCAAGCTTAATGATTTCAGTTCTTTAAATTTATGAGACAATTTATGATAAGGGTATTTCTTTTTAAGCAGCTGAACGGTAAAATATGGATGATGAGATGAGATTCATACTTTTTTATATATTTGTTCATGACCCTTTGCCAGAAATATTTTAGTAGCCTCCCAACTGTTCTGTGTCTACAGTTTTCTGCTTATCATGTACGCCTATCAATCTGCTCTCACTGTAATGTTTCTGAGCCTTTATACATATATCCCAAATGCAGAATTAAACATTGATTTATTCATTCAACAAATTATTAAGTACATTAAGAAAATTAAAACAGTCCTTGAAGGTGCTCACCATTTTGACTTACGTACATAGGATATGCACATAGATAGTTAAATACAAGATTGAAAGTGAAAAGCATGATGAGAAAAGTAAAAATAAATTCTGAGGAGTTTAAAAGAGGGAGAGATTGTTTCCTAATAAGAGTGAAAATAAGAGTGTGGAGGAAGTACTTCTTAAGCTGAGACATGACATCAGGGTGTTATTTGCGCACAAAGAGTTAGGAGCTACAGAGAACAGCTAAGAAATTTGAACTTAATTCTTTAGATAATTTTTAATCATTGGCACATTTTAAGTGAAAGTATTCCACATGTTTTTTCAATAAGATAACATTTCTGAAAATATGACAAGTGGACATGGGAGGGGGTATAAAGGAAGAGCAGTGAATTAAGTAAGCTTATTACAATGATGAGTATCTACATTAAGAAATTACCCATTAAAATGCAGAGGAATTAGAATTTTTTTAAAGTACAATTAACAAAACTGGTGAACAATTACATTGGAATGATGAAAATGAGAGCTGAAGGCAAAGCAATTTCCTATATTGGTGGATTTGATGGGTGGTGATGACATTCTCTAACAAAGAAAATTAAAGAGAAGGTTTGTAGCAGAGGAAAGAGCGGAGCAAGACCTGAAAACGCTGAAAATTCTAATGTGGTAGCCTTTCAGATGGATATCCTTTAAATACATTTTTTTCACCTTTTAATTAGAGAAGACCTTGAGTGTTGCCTTGGGAAGTGAAGAGGGAAGATTCCTTCTGGTACTGCCTTAGCTTGCACATCCTAGTGAATAGAATGAATTTTGTAGTTAGCTGGACATATCCACCTCAGGAGGCACTTAACAAATATCAGTTACTACTGAAAATGCATCTGAAATATCAGTCTTGCCTCAATCCCCAAATGTTTTATGCAGTTATTACTTCCAATCATATAGAATTCTGGAAACACAGTTACCCATCTTGTTATGTTTACAGTGATATTTGACTTCCCCTGTAGATTGGAGATTGGCTTCCTGGCAACCGCTGAGCAGGCTTGACGTTTAAAACAGACATAGGTAAGAAATAATACACTCTTTTTTTTCTTTTTTTTTTGGTGAGTTTTAAAGGCTTGGTAGTGGAGATAGTGCAGGTCTGGAATTCAAGAAGCAGGAGATACTTTAAAAGCTATCATAATGTTGAGAGTTAAAACCATTTTAGTTGATGTGTTGTTGGTAAGATAAGAGAAGATAAAGTATAGAGAATCATGATGAGATTAAAAGCACTTGGGAGTGCTAAGATTTTGGAGATGAAAAAAGGAAGAGCAATTGGGAAATAAAAATTGAAAAACAGGTGAGAGACAGAAACTGAATTTTTGGTGGAGAGCACTCTGCAATGTCTACAGAAGTAGAACTGTAATGTTATATGCATGAAACTTATGTAATGTTGTAAACCGATGTTACCTCAGTAAAAATACATAAAGAAGTAAATACGCAAGAGACGGTTTGAGTTCTCACATTCCAAAGTTAAAAGATAAATAAACTGAAAAGCACTAGCCTGAATTGTAGAAGAGATTAGCAAGATTGTGTAAGGTAAGACTGGGAAAAAGACAAACATTTCAAGACTAGAGTGGTAAACAGTGTGGGAAGGTGAAGAGAGATTTCTAGATAGAGACACAGAGGAGGTCATCAAATCTAATAATTAGGAGAACTTGGGGAGAAATTTCAGTAGAATTGTTTATTTAAGACACATAGGAAGGGGGGGTGAGGGAAGGCAAAAAATGGAGGTCAAGTGATGGAAACTTCTCTTTCAAAGTTTAGAAGTTAATAAAATAAATAATATAAATTGTTTAATAGGGACAGGATTTAGAGAGTGTTTATTCAATAGTAAGATTCGATCTTGTTTATAGGATTAGGAGAAGCAATAGGAAGGTAGAGACCAAGAACGTGGGAAAAATTTTTTTTGATGTGAAAATCAGAGAAAGTATACATCAACAATATAGGAAGGTTAATATTAAAGGAATTTGTTAGCATATCTAGGTTCTTTTAGTTAGATAACAGATGGTGCCAGTAATTAGAGGTAGATAAATGCTGGCTATTTCTCTACAATCTTACTTTCAAGTTATTAAGACCAAGACCACATTCTGCTGCACATATAAATATTTATTAGCTTAACATACGCAAAAAAGTCATTCAAACTGAATTTTTAGTAACTTTGTTGAATTTTCAGTTTTCTGCTTTTTAAGATGTTAAATTACAATTTGTATGAAAGGTTCATTGAAGACATACATAAAAATATTCTAAAATCAGCATTCTTTTAAGTTCATATCAGACAACTAAATTGTTCACCTGTGTGTGTGGGCACAGGAATATTAGGGATTAATTCTAAAGTGTTTCTATGCTCTCAATAATTTAAATTAACTCAACATAGACAAGTGTAATATCCATATATATATTACTTAGTTTCCATTTCATCTCCAGATACAGTTTTCCTAACCCATATTCCATGCGTGATCAGCTACTATGTTTCATAAGAGGGAATTTCCAGAGCCTCTGTTAACTATATCAACATTTTGTGCTTTTTAAAATAAAAGAGTGAATGTCAGAAATTGATTTTCATTTTTGCAAATAGTGGCCTATTAACAATCATGTTGAGTGTGGAACTGTTAACTAACATGCTATATTGGAATAATTAGTGGTGTTCAAGATATGTACATTGGATACTCCCACACCGCATAGGGCCAGGTTGTAAGCATCCTGTAGCATTCTAGTACCTGAAGCTTGATTCCTAAATGTGCCTGTGCTGCTATTGGGTTAGGAGAATTTCTGGCTCCCTGATGCTTCCTATACAACATAATAGAATTCTTCCTCTGGAATGTTGTCATATCTGACTCTAGAGAATCTTTCATGAAAAGAGTTGATCAGAGAACATAAAAAGATAGAGGCTGAAAAGTAATATACCTGACAGAATATAAATTGTTTGGGTCTGCTTGCTGAGGAGTGATTTGTTTAATAAATGTTGGTATGTGTGACAGAATTTGCTTTGAGACATGCTTTCATTACAGCATAGTTGGGAAGTTATGGTAAAATAGCTAAATCTTGGCCCTTTTCAAAGTTCTCCAGTGTCTGCATGAGGCATGACCTGATTAGCATAGATCAGTTTGCTATAGAGATCATTCCTATTTTGCAAGGATGGGAAATGTCTCTAAAATATTTCAGCCAGTCCACTATGTTGACCACCATTAGTTGCACTACTGACAACCCATTTCTTTAGGCGACTAGTAATTCAGCAAAGCCTCTTGTGTTGATAGGAACTAAAGGTAACTGACTTTCTAATAAGAAGAATAACTAAAAATATTTTTTGTATGAATTCTTGATTAATGCACATGATTGCACCTAGGATTTAAGTGCAAATCATTTATATATATACATAATATCATGCTGCCTGTGCTGAAATATTTTACAGTGAATTACAGATATGTTAACAATACTTTTTGCCTTTTAAGTAAGATGCTCATAAGCAGTATAGCCTTATATGAATACATGAAAATCTAGATAGACCTAAATGGATTCCTAGGTTCTTGCCTTTCATAGAACTGATACTGATAGGTTTGACAGCATCCGTAGACACTATCTAGTAAGAGTGGTTCTCAAAGAGGGTGGTCCCACTCTCTGAGGAGGCATTTGGAAATATGAGTGGGGGCTTTGTGAGTTATTATGATGAGTGTCATAATGATTGCAGAATGCTACTGGGAGCCTAAATTCTACAATGTCTAAGGAACAATGTCTAAAGAGTACAAGGACGAATCATCCCACCCAAAATGCCAGTTGCATTCCTGTTGGAGAAAACCTCCAGACCAAGCAATGTCATTTCTCCTATACTTTTGTTATGGATTTTAATACATTATAATGACTATTCCTTATGTTTTTATTTCCACTCATCTGGATAATTTGTCGGTGGAGTGTCATTTTAATCTTCATTTGTTGAGAACTCTTACAGTATTTGGCAAACAGTAGGTTTTTAATAAGTATTTGCAATTGAATAAACAGCATGCATGTGGTCCAAGATTCTCAGCTTTTTGTCCTAAAGAAGGAAATGCTGAAGTTTGCTTCTTGAAACCAACATAGTTATTTATAAGCAATTGGGATAAGCAACATGTACCTTTATATAGTTAAAGGATAAAGGTTGAATTTAATTTTACTATATCTGACAGAATTTTTCTAATAGGTATAATTCTGAATGAGAGTAAAGAAACAGTGAAGGAGAGGACTTCTTAGGCAAATTGGAGTCAAATATCTCTAAAGATAATCCAAAGTCTTTTTGTGTTTGTTTCTTTTTTAATTTGTTTCTCCAATACTAATGTAAAACAAGTTTCAGCACAAATAGGAAAGCTAAATCTTCAGCTGTAGTTTCTAGAACAATATATTTCTGGTTTTATTTCTTCGTGATGTTCCAAAATATAGACCTCTGATGCTAGTTTTTGGTCTAGATTGCATTTGAAAACGCATATAAGTGTTGGGGACAAACACAGTTCTCTTGTTAAGCATCGTAGTACCTTCTAAATATATTATATAATTATATTAGAATGTAAAATTTTAATTTTGTTTTGTATATACAAATCTTTGTTTTTTGAAATATTCAATAAAATATCCAAGTTTATATAAACCCATTAATTAAAATCTTATAGCTCTTACTGTCTCCAAGACTGTGGAATGTAAGTCACATGAATACCTTGCTAACATACTGCAGAATACAAAGACAGCCACTACTAGACTGAATTTCATTGTTTTCCTGAGTCATTTGAGATTTCTCCTTTTAGTGCACAATGTTTAGATGAAAATTGGTTTTCTTTTTCTCGTTTCATAGTGTGTTTGTATGTGTGTGTATGTTTTTCTTTCTGAAAAATACTTTTGATTTTCATCTACAGTGTCTAAATCAACAAAATAAAATAAAATAGAGGTTGTGACTCGAACTTTTTGCATGCTGATAATAATTGAACCTTTGAACTTTCTAGGTTTCACCTAATCTATAGCACCTCAGCAGATTCAGGGTTAAAGTGTAGGTTTTAGGAAATCCATCCAGTAGATCATTAATCTGTGATTATAGGTTATGTAAGGGGGGTGGGATAAAAATAGGTGGGAAGGTATAATTTCAAGAATGGTATATAGCCTGGGAGAAGGTTTGAGGGTCTGCATGGCAGTGATGAGTTGAAACAGGTAAATGCATCATTGGAACAGTGTCTCTTGTAGAGCAAACATATATTGGATTCAACACTCTGGCATGTGCTTGAAAGTAGTATGCTTGCAACTTTCTATTATATTTCACTGCCAGTGTTGCAGAGAATAGCTTCAACCTAACTTACGTGCTGAATTCTTTCCTGAATATAATGGTACTTACCAGAAGCTGGGCTAGGGGATCACTGAATTTCACATCCTCCCTCTACATTTTTAAGTTCGAGTTCATATTCACAATATTACAGTAAAATGCATTCAGTGTGAATTGTTTCTTCTGCAAGTAACATTATGACAATACATTGCAGGTAGATTCCTTTTTTATGCAGTTACGCTCTCAAGAGATAAGGAGAAAAAAATGTCTAGTCATATTAACCCTAAAAAGAGGTCAAATAAATAAGTGACTTTACTGGTAATGTAGAAAATAAGCAAAGAAAACATGTGGACCATATTTGGAGGGAGTGCTTTTTTAGACAGGCCATGTAAAGTTCTCTTACTTCTTGATATCATTGCAGAATCATATACTAATCTGCCATCATTGCAGAGAAATTCTACTTTAGAAAATCTCATTTTGAGTTCAGTTTCTTGACTAATATCTAATATTTCTCTGATTTTATTCCTCATTAGGACTGGTTACTGACACATTTCATATATTCTTGGCAAAGTCTTGAACTCCGGCATCCAACATCCAGTTAGACAATATGTTTAACGACAGTCACAGTTGGACCCATGTTTAGATAATCTGAGTTAGTACTGGGGAAAACAAATCTGTAAAAGAGAGATAAGCCGAAGCCCCTGAACAGAATTACAGTGTTATTCTTGGTTTTATTTTTCATTTATCCAGGACATAGTTCAGATTTTTCCCTTCATTTATAAAGGCTGTACAAACTCCTTAATCAATCATAATTGACTTAATTTAAATGCATACTATTATTTGGTTGGTAAGAAGGGAATATACTACCTCTAAGTGATATTGGCATGGCATTTTAGATATGGTTTTCATGAGTTAAACACCTGTCTGCAAAGAGCTGGTGAAGTGAGGCAGCCAACTCATGGCACATCAATCCTGGAATAGCTGTCACATGCCCTTGACATTTAGCTACTGCAGTGACTTGGATTAAACCAGAACTGGCATGGAAAACTTGCTTGAAGGCTAGGTGTGTCATTCCTAGCTGAATTCAATCTTTGTTTTACTTTTGAAGGTGATATTCTCATAATAGAATTTGTTGGTGGAGTTGTTTGTTTTTAAGTAAGCACAATTCATTCATTTTCTGTTTCTTTTCATGATCTACTGTTAATATTGTCTAATTCATTTTCAGAAAAAGAAATATGCAAACTCATACTTTCTGAAAACTTTTAACTTCCCTTGCTTTTCAGTTTTATCTTAATAAAACCCATATCTTAATATTTCTTTTGAAATAAATAGAATAATATATTTATCTCATTAACAAGATATCCTTCTAATCTATTGCTATGCTAATTATTTAACTCTTTATTTAATTTTTAATAATTTATTTTTAAATATAATATACTTTCTTAGATATTAGTATCTAAACCGTCTGCAGTGACCTGCTGGTGCAATGTTTAATTTGGGTATATTCTAAGACAAAATAAAATGTTAGGGCCCATGAATAATTTGAGAGTGCATACCCAGTCTAATTATATTTAAATCTTCAAACATTTCCAGCTTTAAGTTTGCCAAACAAAAAACTACTGTGGGATGTATTACACCAGAAGGCTGGCACTTTTTGACATTTGATTTAGATATTTCCAAAAATAAATTCAAAGCCTAATTTATTAGATATTTTCCTTCTGTGTGTGTGCATACATGTATGTGTGTGTGTTGCATTATGTAGATGTAATTTTTATTCATCTTAAAGCAGCAGCTAATATTTTTCCATTTTTGGTGAGTATATGTTCATAAAATTATTGTTGCTTAAACAGTCACTAGTACTTGATTTTGTTTAATTTTCTGTCCTATTCTTTGTAGTTCTGTTTGAAATTACTCATTCCTTTTTTCTTTGCTTTTCATTTCTAGTTTCATTTTTTAAAAGATAAATTCCTCAAAGTGGAATTCTTGCATCAAAAGATGTGATTATTTTCAAAATTCTTGAAACATTTTGCCAAATTACCTTCCAATATGTGATACATATGAATGGTTATTTTAATATACTCTTGCCAAATTTTGTTCCCCAGTTTTCCCATTCATAAAATGAAAATAATAATATTGCCTTACAATAATCACATTACCATGTAGGTTATTGTATTAAATGAGTTAGTAATATGTAAAGTATCTAGAACAATGCCATGCACATTTTTTCTATTATTATTTGGAACTCTGTCAGCTAAAAAGTCTCTCATTTTATCTTTTATTCAATTTTTAGAGAGATGGGTCACATTTTTATATGTGTATTACATATTTTTGCTTCTTCTTTGGTGAATTGTCTATTCATATTCTTAGTACAATTTCCTAATGGGTGTTTGCTTATTCTTATTTATTTTTAGGCACTCATTATGTCATAAGGATGTTAACTCTGTATCTGTCCTAAATGTTTCAAATATTTCCTTCAGTTCTTTTGACTTTTTATATGCAAATGATTATAATATTTTATTGAGTCAAATAGCCAATCTTTTTGTTTGTAGTTTTCCTTTTCCTTTTTTTATAGGAAATATATTAGTTGTCTGTTGCCACTGTAACAAATCACCATAAAGCAAGTGACTTAAAATAACAGAAATGTATCACTCATCATTGTGGTGTCTAGTAGAAGTCCGAAACAGGTTATTGGCAGATTGGTTACTTCTGGAGGCTCTGAGAGAGAATCTGTTTCCATGCTTCTCTTCTAGCTTCTTTTGACTGCAGGCAATCCTTGGCATTCCTTGGTATCACTCCAGTCTGGCTCCTTCTCACGTGGCCTTCTCCCCTGTATATATGTATATCTTCATCCAAATTTCCCTCTTCTTGTAAGAACAACAATCATATTGGATTTAGGGCCTATCATAAGACAGTATGACCTCATCTTAAATTGAGTACATTTGCAAAGATACTATTTCCAAATAAAGTCACATGCATGGGTTCTGGGTGGACATGAATTTTTGCAAGACACTGCTTAATCCAATATAAGAATTAATTTCATGCTCCAAGATCATAAAAATATTCATCTAGATGTTCTATTCATTTTTTTACGCTTAATTCTTTAATCCATCTGGATCTCCAGTGTTTTTGAATACAATTAGTAAGTAATCCTTTAGACTGAGATACATTGCCTTGAAATCTAAGAATCCTTCCATTTTTTTCAAAAATGCCATGGAAAAGTAAAATACCAGATGTACCATTTAAATCAAAACTTAGCAGTTTCACAGAGAGCAAGAAATAAGAAAAATGTAAAAAGGCAATTTGATGACTCAGAACTTGACTAAGAAATATCAGGCTTGATTTCCATTTTCTGGTGCAGAATAAATACTTCTCACTCTTAGAAATCTCAGAATTTACTAGATAATCCTCATCTCACCCTGTGCCCCATATTTACACAGGTTTTTTTTTCCTTTTTTTTTTATATTGTGGTAAAAAGCACGTTATATGAAACCTACCTACTTAACATTTATAAGTGTGCAATTTGGTGTTATTAACTATAAGCACAATGTTGTACAGCAGATTTCTAGAAATTTTTCATCTTTCATGTCTGAACATTTATAATCATTGAACATCAACTCACTATTTTTCCCTCCACCCATCTCCCAGCAACCACCACTTGACTTTCAGCTTTGATGATTTTGACTATATTACATACCTCACATAAGTGGAATCATGCAGTATTTGTTCTGTGACTGCTTACTTCACTTAGCGCAATGTCCGTTAGGGTAATCCATATCATACCATATTGCAGTATGACAGGATTTCCTTCTTTTTATGGCTGAATAAAATTCCATGGTATATACCATGTTTTCCTGTCTGCCTCGGTGCAGTGAGGCGGTGCACTGGCTTCTTGTTCATGTGGGGAGCCTCATAAGTGATATCTGGATTTCTGATAAGAGGACTTGGTCCTTGTATTGTTGTATTTCCTCAGTGTCTTCCCAGGAGGAAGGGAGTGTCTAGGGCCTCCTATTCCACTACATTATTGACACCATCTTTCTTTTTTCTTCTTTTGCGTGAATTACACCATCAACATGTATGAACATTATAGCAATTTGAGTCCACATATATGCTCAAAGTGAGAAAGAAAGAAGTATTTTAAATGAGCAATTCAAGATTTAGAAGATTGACATCTAAGATGTATCTCTCCCCTCTCTTTTACCGTAGTGTCTCTCAGTTAATTTTTCATTTCTTCATGCAGAAATGCTCAACATGACTAATTCTTTAAAGTGAAATATAACAGAGTGCAATTAAAAGGCAACATAATACATTTAATTTTTCCTTGAATTATTTCTCCTCAAGGATAAATCTTTATCATTCTCTTTTTATCTAGCCAAACTTTAGAAGATTTTTTTTTTTTTTTAAGGAATGTAGTTTATTTATTTATTTATTTATGGCTGTGTTGGGTCTTCGTTTCTGTGCGAGGGCTTTCTCTAGTTGCGGCAAGCGGGGGCCGCTCTTCATCGCGGTGCGCGGGCCTCTCACTATCGTGGCCTCTCTTGTTGCGGAGCACAGGCTCCAGACACGCAGGCTCAGTAATTGTGGCTCACGGGCCTAGTTTCTCCGCGGCATGTGGGACCTTCCCAGACCAGGGCTCGCACCCGTGTCCCCTGCATTGGCAGGCAGATTCTCAACCGCTGCGCCACCAGGGAAGCCCACTTTAGAAGATTTTAAACTCTGTTTTCTTACTCTCTTTACCCGTCAATTCTAAACCCATTAGTTGGGGACTGTCCCCAAACAGTTATTGCAATGTTTCTTGTTGTGAAAAAGTCCCCTTTCAATTTGTTTGTATATTTAATCTTCTTTGGTCCTTCTTGATTTCTCTGGTGCTGTTAAATTCTGCTGATACTTTCTGCTGTTCATTCTACTGCCCAAGACTCCTGAGTGTTGTCAGCATCGCTGAACTGATCATGTCCCAGGTCAAGTGGAGTTCCTAACCCAGTAATTACTTCTTTATATTCCTAATTAACACTACTTGATGTTGAAGTTTAAGGGTACCTCAAAAAACTCAGCGTGGCCAGTGATCTCTCTGGGGCTGGTGTCCAGTGAGAAGTCAGGAGGTAGTCCTTTTCTTCTCCATTCACTCTGTTCCCTGCCTCAAAGCCTGAAGGTACTTGATGAAGTTTAGATGTCTCACATTTCATGCCAATTGGAACACCTTGCACAGGTATTGACAGAGAAGGAGTTCTGAATCCCTCCTACAGAGAGAAAGAAAGACAGAGGCTGGCATCCTTGGCTGAGGCCTCAAAGCTGGCCTGGGGGATTCATTCATCCTGTGCTTTCAAAATGTGTAGTGTATTCTTTTACTTCCCAGCACAACTACTCCAGAGGCCACACATTTTTGGCCCTCTTGCATTTTTACTCTTTATACTTGACATTTCTCTTCCATCGACAACAACAACAAAAATTCCTGTGTCTCAACAGCATTTACTCTTCCTTCTCTGCTAATAGGGTGCTGTGCCAGCCTTTTACAACCAGGAAATTATCAAACATTTTTTTTTAATTAATTTATTTATTTATGCTTGCATTGGGTCTTCGTTGCTGCGCGCGGGCTTTTTTTTTTTTTTTCTAGGCTTCATGGCATGTGGGATCTTCCCGGACCAGGGATCGAACCCGTGACCCCTGCATTAGCAGGTGGATTCTTAACCACTGTGCCACCAGGGAAGCCCCATCAAACATTTTTGATAAGATCAAATTTTCATTTATACGACATCCCTGTATGTCCTATAAACATAAGCCAAACCAATTTGGTTTTCGAAATTCATTCTATCTTCCCTTTCTCTTCCTTTTCCCAAATTCAAATCTTGATATGAGACCACCAGCAGGCATCCAGTGGTGGGATGCAGGAGTAGCATAGATTATCCACTGGGCATCTGTAGTCTCACTTACACTTTCTGTCAAGTTTCATTCATCCAGCTTAGTCGAAGTGAGCAACTTTTCCTCCCATCAAAGGTTCGACTTGGTGTGTGAAATTCAGAAGAATCCCTAAGGTGCTGGACACCAAAATGAACTGCAAATTAGAAATCTGACGATAGCCAGCAGGAAAGGATGTGGATTTCCCCCTCACACACCCTCCACAACCATCAAGCCAAGTCTGCCACACCTAGATCAGATTTCCACTTTTTGATAAAAATAAGATTGGACCAATGCTTTAGAAATCCGTCATGTCACTAGAGTTGGTTTTGACTTTTGACTAAAAACTAAGTTTAATTTATTTTCCTCGTACTAGTGAAAATGAATTAGCTCAGTCTCCTTATCTCTGTGGGTATGTGTGCATGTGTGAGAAAAATATATATATTTTAAATTGTCTTTATATAGGAAAAATATCTTTTCTACTCTTTGGTTATGTAGCCAAATAACATGAAAAAATCTTAGAGAAACTTTTGTTATGTCAAGATGCATCTCTATATAACCAATAAGGATATAAAAATCCGCAGTGAAATACAAAAGGTAAAATGGTAAGTTGCTTTTTTTTTTTGCATCTTAAGGTCTCCAAAGAAAATTGAAGTGTTCATAAATCCTTATGAGTAGTGCACTTCACACACACACACACACACACACACACACACACACACACAAACAACAAAGAATGTATGATGCTGTTAATAAAAAAAGTCTCTTAACATTTGTGTATTTGAAGTACTACTTAAATGGAGTAACATCTGAGATTTTTATCCTTGGATAATTCTTTTATCAATTGTTTGATATAATGTAACAATTATTCATGACATGATGCAGTTGAAATGGTTTCACTAGATAAATAATAGCCTGTACTTCCGCTTCTTCATTATAATCCATGACTTTTGTATTTATCCTTCAGATGAACAATTCATTTAGTGATATAGAAGAGGAACACATTCTTTACTGAATGGAATGTAATATAGAACAGCAACTGAGAATAGGAGCAACTAGGCTCACACCAGAATTACTCTCTGACCAGCCTCTATTATCCACAAAAACACAGTAATGGAGGGAAATTTTTTTTTCTTATCAATAAAGATTGGAGACGGGACAGTACTCTTTTTTTATGTTCCTGCTATCTGTCTTTCCTTCTCTGTATAGACATTGCTAGGTATCCTCTGTATTCCACCTTCATGGAAAGCATTATCTCTTATTTATCAACTCCTGAATTAGCACATTCTCATCGTAGTTGGTCAGATTATTTTTGCTATGTCAAACATCTGCCTGTCAACTTGGAATGCTTTGCAAAGCACAAATTGTCCACACTTGTCTGGCCCAAATCAATTTTACATATGCAAATATTAGAGAGATGAAATTAAACTAAATAAAAAAAGTAGTAGAACAAGATATAATTATAGTATATAGTAAATGCATTAATTGTTAAGACTGATAATGCATTAGGAAAGTACAATATCCCAAATCTATGTTATAACAACTATTTTTTCTGTCACCAACTTCCCTAGCCTTAATATCATTTTTCTGTCTTCTTCTCTTAATCATTGATGGATTGAAAATAACTCTAAGTAATTGGAAATCATATGATACAGATCACATAGAATTTATATGGGTATTATATGCCATAAAATGCCTTGTTCTCATCTTCATCTTCAGTGTAAAAGTAAGATAGTGGACAAAATTTTTTCTTTTTACGATATAGTTAGTTACTATTCCATTGTTGAGAGATCATGAGAGTTTTTTTTTTTTTTTTTTTTTTTTAATTAATTAATTTATTTATTTTTGGCTGTGTTGGGTCTTCGTTTCTGTGCGAGGGCTCTCTCTAGTTGCGGCAAGCGGGGGCCACTCTTCATCGCGGCGCGCGGGCCTCTCACTATCGCGGCCTCTCCCGCTGCGGAGCCCAGGCTCCAGACGCGCAGGCTCAGCAGTTGTGGCTCACGGGCCCAGTTGCTCCGTGGCATGTGGGATCTTCCCAGACCAGGGCCCGAACCCGTGTCCCCTGCATTAGCAGGCGGACTCTCAACAACTGCGCCACCAGGGAAGCCCCATGAGAGTTTTTTACACTGAGTGACTAGCAAAATAAAATTCAAAATATATTTATGCCTTGGAAGTTACTTTCTTCAAAATAAAATGGGAAATTTTGAACTGGTTTTGGAATACCGTTATTTCAGAGTTTCATTTTCCAGTTCTAATCATACATTGCCTATCAGCAGCCCTATTAGCTTGCAAATGAGTACACTGTCTTCAGTTGTAAATGTAAAGGAGTATTGTATAGAAGTTGTACAAATCAGAAAAGAATGAGGATGTAAAATAAATCTGATGGCAATATTCATTGATGCAACATGGGAAAATATAATGCTTACTTTATTGCAGTGTTTTCTTCTGACCAGAGTTTTTACTTTGATGTTATGATATTCACAGTAAGCTTTTCTATAATACAAACTTGTGTGGATGTACAGTTTCTCTTCCCTTTGTTCCCCAGATCTACTTATCACCAGGATGTTGATTGTATGAACTACATCAATGGACTGATTTGCCCTCCAATTTTTTGTTTGGTTTGACTAATCAGAAGAACCAGCAGGAGGTGGGCCATAGGGAGGACTGGATTTACCAACTATCTACCTGATAGTTGATTTTTGTTTCTTGTTTTTTCTTTGTTTTTCTTTTTTGTTTGTTTTTGCTCTTTCCCTCTACTAACAAACAGCCATAGTTTGTGTCAGGTAGTTCACCCCGTAAAACTATCTTATTTGCCTAGATACTGTGAAAGCTTTCTGTTCTTTTTATCCCCTGGATTACCATATTATCCTTTGTAGGTCTCCTTAATACCTCCCTATGAATAAATAGTACTCTCTTTAAACTCCTCCAAATACCCAGTTTCAACGCACCATATATTTCTTGCCTGGTACCTGATTTATACGAGTAAGGACAGTAGACATGTGCTTCTAAATGAAGTTGTTTATAGACTTGAAGCACTACTAGGGTACTTACAGTCATTCTGTAAGCTGTTTTGATATTTAATCTAAGAAATGAGTTATGAAAAGTATTACTTCTGTTCTTTTGAGGATATTCTAAAAAATCAATTAATTATTGGGGGGGACTTAGAGAGCTATATTGACATATATTTAATATATACACACATACATATATATGTATTTGTAAAACTCGATTTCTGTAACTTAATACCAATGAAGATATTTTTATTTTATTTTTATTTTATTCTTTCATTTTTTTGGATTATAAAACCCCTATCTAGAACCAAAGTACAGCCAATCCAGTGTCAATCTGAGAATATTCATCTCCTTAGCTCTAAGAGCTTGAGTTCAAAAAGAAGATACTATTTGAGAAGAAAAATTAAACAAAGAAGAAAAATTAAATCTATCTCTACCCTCCCTGGCTTCCAAGTCCAGCTTTCAGTTTTCTTCCCACACAGCTACAACATCTAGCAAATGATAGGAGTAGCTGAGGCAATGATGGCTATTAATTTCAGTACCCCAATAATTTTAACTTCTCATTAAAACACAATATTTTAAAAAGAACAAAGACAAGTACATAAAATCTACACCCTCATCATACCTAAAAGATGATCCAAATTTCAGATTGCCTACAGGTTGAAAAAAATCAAGCAAAGAAATAAGCAAATAAAGTCATTGGTGTGAACCTTTGTGAAATGCAAGGGAAAAACAGGAAAATAAACTGCATGGAAGAGAGAAGGAAGCTAGCAGAGATTCTAAATAAACCCCACATTAATGTAGTCCCAAACATAGTATAGCCACTGTGGAAAACAGTATGAAGATTCCTTAAAAAACTAAAAATAGAATTAAAACTACCATATGATCCAGCAATTCCACTCTTGGGTATGTATCCAAAAAAAAAAATGAAGACACTAACTTTGAAAAGAAACAGTGTTCATAGCAGCATTATTTATAATAGCCAAGGTATGGAGACAACCCAAGTGTCCATAGACAGATGAATGGATAAAGAAGATGTGGTACATATATGCAATGGAATATTACTCAGCCATAAAGAATAATGAAATTCTGTCATTTGCAACAGTGAGGATGGATCTCAAAGGTATTATGCTTAGTGGAGTAAGTCAGGCAGAGAAGGACAAATATTCTGTTATCACCTACATTTGGAATCTGAAAAATAACATGAATGTATATGAATGTATATAACAAAACAGAAACAGACCCACTGATGAAGAGAACAAAGTAGTGGTTAGCAGCGGGAAGAGGGAAATGGGGAAGGGTAAGATAATCGGATTAAGAGATACAAACTAAACTATTTATAAAATAAATGAGCAACAAGGATATACTGTACAGCAAAGGGAAATATAGCTGTTATTTTATAATAACTTTAAATAGAGTATAATCTATAAAAATATTGAATCACTATGCTATACACCTAATACTAATATATTATTAACAACTATACTTCAATTAAAAAATAAAATTAATCCCAAATCATCAAAAATGAATGATCGTTTAATATGTTAAAATAGAGATTAAACTAATGAGATTTATAAAGGCACGTTACATGCAAAGATATCCCCGGGGTGAGTGCTGGGGTATGTGGGGTTGTGAACAGTGCAGAAAAGGAAAGGCACTCTTTGGAAGAAGCATGATAAAAGGAAAAAGAATGAGTATGACAATCAGGATATTTCAAGGCAAAAGATATTTAAAAAAAAAGACATACATATCTTCCATTTCTTCACACCCCCTTAAGAACCATACTTTGCTATAGAGATAGAAGTGGGTGCTCTTGAACAAAGATTCTTATAAAATGCTACAGATTGCCAACCCTGCCCACAAAGATTCAGAGAATCAAACACTCCTTTTTGAAAATTGTGACAAAATTAAATGAAAAATGTGATGCTATACAATTCAATTCAAATGTGATGCTATACAATTCAAGTACAAAATTTTCCATGGCAAAAAACCCCCAAAAGACAAAAAACAGTGTGAGTAGAAGGACACTGTAACATGCCACTCAAAATTGAATTACTTATCTTAAAGCAAACATTTGTAGATTTCAAAAATCATCTTGAATCATAGTTTCAAAATTGAAAACATAATGTTAAAAAAAAGGAAGAAATAAAACAAAGTTGACTGAACCAAGGAAAGGAATGAAAGAGCTGATAAAATCTGATCAGAAATGAATATGAAACTACAAGCTGACCAAGGAAGAATAAATCTGAACGAAAGCATAAAACATAATGTGGATAGATACATATATAGGCAGGTGGAAGGAGGGAAGGAAGGAAGGAAGGAAGGGAGGGAGGGAGGAAAAGAAGGAAACAAAAAGGAAGAAGGAAAGAATGAAACAGAAAGAAAGGAACTAATAAAGGAAAAGGGTGAAATACTAACAGGTGCATATGGGTAAAGGGTAGATGGTTGTTACTTGTACTATTTTTGTTTTTGTGACCTTTTGAAAATTTGAAATTATTACCAAGTACAAAGTTATTACCAAATTATTTGAAATGTGAAACTATTACCAAATACAAATACACATATCATAAGAAAGTCATAAGATACTGTCTTTTAGAACTCATAATCAAGGGAGGTAAAAGCCACAGAAAATTTTAACCATAAAGCTTTTAATCCTTGAATATCATTCTTTAACCATCTTTAACCAGTCACAAGTTCTCTTCTGTTAACAATTAATATTCTTTCACATGGTTGTAAAGTAGCAGTCTTACATAGGATGTACTACTTCAAGAATATATAACCATTGACACTTTTATTTGTTTTCAAGTTCCTTTCTCCTTTATGAATTGTCTATTTTGTCCGTTTGATTGTTGAGTTAACTTTATGTTCATCATTGATTTGTAAATAATTTTTATATAACAAAAATATTCTTTTTAAAAATAAGGGCTATTGAATAAAAGCAAGATTTAAAAAACAAGGAAATTCAAATGATGTAAAAGAAATAAATAAAGTCAGAGAGAAATATCTTAGAATGGAATACAGGAAAAGAAAAAAATCACATCTTTAACAGGAATGTACAAAGAAGAAAAACAAAACAATGGAGCAGATACAGTTTGTAGTAATATAATTCATTGTGTATATATACCTCATATGCAGATAATATAGAAAGCAATTTTTTCTCAAATGCATATGGGATATTTAGAAAAAAATGGTCATATGGTAAGGTATAATGAAAATATTATTTAGCACCATAGAGTAGAAATATTTCAAATAACACACTGATCAAAACACAATAGAAAAATATAAAAAACAGTCAAAAGATCTTGCAGCTAGAAATTACATACCTCCTTTTAAACAACTCTTGAGTGTACAGGGAAGTACAAGACCAAAGTAAAAAATTTCTAAAAAATAATAATAACGAAAATACCACATATCATAATTTGTGGAATACATTTAAAGCCATGATTACAGGAACATTCATAATACTAAGACCATTTATCAGTAAAATTTTTTTAAATTGAAAATAAATTTTCAATTCAAAAAGCTAAAAAAACAAAATTAAATGAAAAAAGCAATATTAAGAAATCAGATATAAACAGAAATTAATGATAGATGATAGATACAAAGTTTAATAAGTTTGTATATCAAATATTATTTACTTGAAAAAAGTTAAAAAGATAAACTAAGTGGTAAGTTAATAAAGTCCAACATGCAAGAAAGCACAAATATACAACATTAGTAATGAAAAGGAGAAAATAAGCATTGAAAAAGAAGGAAAATATCAGAAGAGTCTGATCCTGTCAGTGACTAATGAAAATGTTACTGTGATATATATCATTAAAATTTTTTAAATGCTTTCTCTTCAGCGGCACCTAATTAAAATTGCTATTTATTTTCTGGATATGGTGTCTTACACCTAAGACACATATAATCAAATAGAAAATAAAAGTTGGTATTTAACTTGCTTTTAATAATTAGTGTTAGGAATAATTAATACTGATTGTTAGTAATAACTACTATGAATAGAGTGTCTATACAGATTGTTTTACTTGTTCTTGCTTTATTTACATTTATATGCCTTGGCGGGTATGACTTTCAAATTAGATTTGTATTTTGTTTGCTTTCATCTGTGGTATATAGTTAAATGTAGTAAAAATTCAGAATATTTCAATATGCAGTAATTTTATCGCATCCAAATATATTCATTAAATATCAAATATAGTTCAACAAGATGTCACCTTTATAAAAGATTAACACATTACTCTAATTCAAATATTGATTGATATTTATTATTTACTGTTAAAGATTAGCAGATGGTTACTTATTTGGTTAGCTTAAGAATTTTGCAGTGGAGAACAGGTATAAAAAATGGACTGTGGGAGTTTGGAGAAGTCCTGGACATTAATTCTAAAGTCAACCTGAATGCATTTATTCAGAGTTACTAAAAAAATCGAAATTATAAAATTACAGGAATAAGATATTTGGCTTTTCAAATTATTTTTTCTATTTTCTTTTTCTTTTTTCTTTTTCTTTTTTTAAGAATGCAGAGAAATTGGTATAAGCAATGCAATGGCTTGAAAAAAATGTGATTTATGTGCCAGGCCACTGGCTGAAGGTCAAGGGTCAGTGAAGTGCTTCTGCCAGGTTTAACATGCGGCTTCCATATTGGCTCCAAGATGGCTGCTTCTGTTGTTACTCTTTTTCAGGCAGCAGGAAGAGGCAGGTGGATATGGAAAGGCAGTTAGTTTCTTTTTAGGAAAGTCGATGCATTATTTCTACTTACATCTTGGAGCCTGGTGTTGTGGTCACACCTAGCTGAAAGGGTAGTTGTATTTCTAAAAGGAGTATGTGGAGAATTGATATTGGGATGTGTGCCAAATAGCTTTATTCCACAGGATAAAATATCTATTTTCCTGTGATTAAAATATTTGATAATTGATTGCTTATTGTGAAATGAAAATGAACCAGTACACCAATTCCAGACACAGTTTGCTCTTGCTTATGATTAGGGGAAATCAACAGATTTTAAAAAATGTATTTATGATATTGTTTATGTCAAAGCAATGATGGTTACTCTTTTTTTTTTTAATTTATTTATTTATTTATTTTTGACTGTGTTGGGTCCTCGTTTCTGTGCAAGGGCTTTCTCTAGTTGCGGCAAGCGGGGGCCCACTCTTCATCGCGGTGCATGGGCCTCTCACTATCGCGGCCTCTCTTGTCGCAGAGCACAGGCTCCAGACGCACAGGCTCAGTAGTTGTGGTTCACAGGCCCAGCCGCTCTGCGGCATGTGGGATCTTCCCAGACCAGGGCTCGAACCCGTGTCCCCTGCATTGGCAGGCAGATTCTCAACCACTGTGCTACCAGGGAAGCCCGATGGTTACTCTTCATCTTGACTTTAGTCAACTGATTTCACTGTAGAAAAAAATTATTCAAAGTGTTATATTCATTATTATAAGACATATTCTGAATATGAGTAAAATGATCTTTTATTCTGTAACTGAGGTGACTGGCTTACTTTGCATTGAATAGAACTTAGTGTCATGGCTACACCTAGCTCCCAGGGGAAGATAGTCAATGCTGGTTTCATTCTAAGCATTTTTGTGCCAAACTGAGAACTGGGAGTTCAGTGACTAAGAAGAAAATATCTAATAGATCAAGTAAATTAAAAAGAAGTACCATCTGATAGCCTACGGTTAAATTAGGTTAAAAGTGTATCTGTGTAATCCCAGAACAAGGGATAAAATCTTACACCAAACTTGCTGTTTGATTCAAAATCCAGTGAAAGTGCTTATCTCTTTCAGCTCTAGAAGATTTAAAAATTGTATTCTACAGTCTACGATTGCAATAGAAGGTAGATCCAGTGTCAAATTAAGCTTGATTGGACATATAATCTTTGAAAACTCCTTCCACTTGTCTATATAACTTTATGATTTCTCTTTCAATCCTTTAAATGTAAAGGTTTAAGGGGACAAAATTACTTTGCCTTGATCCTGCAAGTGACAACTTCTAGCAGATAGGGTACCCATCAGTGTCACTGATGTCTTTTAAAAGAGTGAAAATGTTGACCCGTGTTCCTATAAATGTTCCTCTAGCCGTCTAGCTTCATGTGAAGAAAATATATTTCCAACTGTATTTTATTTCCAATACAACAGCAGACCTCCAGGGCCCTGGGAGGTTGAGCTGGTCAAAATAATTCTTTAAAGATGTTCCTGAGGAGTGACCATTTGGATCATCTGTCTTGATATCACCTGTTATCAATTTATAATTTGATTCTTCACATTCTTTCACATTTTGCTATGTGAAAAATACACTTTCAAATAAATTTAGTTTTTTGTCCATATTCTAAATATAGAGATGCACCCTAATTAAGCAGTTGGATTTACATCAGTTTAAAAAATAAGGCAACTTTTAGTTCTTTCACTATATACGTATCTTAGTGTTTTATCCATAACACATAGTAAGGACTTCACCACCATGCAAACATCTATGATATAGAAAATGGAAATGCAGGCAGTAAGAAATGTTCTAAACCTCTGCTATAAATTTGTATACCAGTGAGTAATAGTAATATTGTACAAAACAGACTTACTATGAATTCTGAAGTAATTTTTCAATTCTTAAGGAACACTTTTTCCATTACTGTAACTTTTATTTTGCTCTGTTGAATTTGAGAGCAGAATCACTTTTGCTACCTAGTAATTAACAGATAAAATCTGTTATAATATTGTCATTATAGATCATTGCCAACTAAAAAGCAAGCACCAGATGGTGTGCTTTATGTTAAGCTACAGTGCACATGCATTAGGACTTCTTTTTCTCTCCTAGGAAAATTGCAATTTATTTTAGAGAGGTCCTTTACAGTATAGAAGCTGTAGAGCAAGAAGCTGTTTTTACTAGAATGAAATCCATACAAAGTGTGGGATCATCTCTGGCTTTAATGCTCTGTAAGGGGTTAACTTAAGAAACAAAATAATGTTTTATTTATTTTCCTTTCTCCTCTTCTTCCTCCTCCTGTCCTCTTCCTCTTTTTATCATATGGACAATTGACGTGGGAAAACTGAAACTAAATTATAATAATTCTATCATCTATCAATTGTTAATAAAAATATTAGAAGATCTAACAGTAACAGATATTCTTTATTACCCTTTTTATAAAATTTATTTATTTATTTATTTTTGGCTGCGTTGGGTCTCCGTTGCTGTGCGTGGGCTTTCTCTAGTTGCGGCGAGCGGAGGCTACTCTTCGTTGCGGTGCACGGGCTTCCCATTGTGGTGGCTTCTCTTGTGGAGCACGGCCTCTAGAAGCATGGGCTTCAGTAGTTGTGGCACATGGGCTCAGTAGTTGTGGCTTGCAAGCTCTAGAGCACAGGCTCAGTAGTTGTGGCTTGTGGGCTCTAGAGTGTAGGCTCTGTAGTTATGGCGCACGGGCTTAGTTGCTCCGTGGCATGTGGGATCTTCCCAGACCAGGGCTCAAATCCGTGTCCCCTGCATAGGCAGGCAGATTCTTAACCACTACGCCACCAGGGAAGTCCCTATTACCCTTTCATTTATTGACAATCTCACTATTACATTCTGAGAGAAAAAGATTCCTCATCCGCCACCCCTCAACAATGATGTGGCTCCTAGAATTTGCATTGTTTGTCCTCTCATTAATATCCAGACTCTTTCTATGGTCTTTGAGCCACACGCTGAGACCTTTCTCATCACTCTTACTTTATCTTAAGCACTCTTCCCTTTGTCCACCACTGCTCAGGTCTAACGTCCTCCTTTCTATTCTTCACACAGAGCCAGCTGTCCCCCGCATTAAGGTTTTCAAGCATAAAACCTCAGCGTTCCCTCAGTTTTCACATCTCCTCAGGTGTCTGTCTCCTTCTTGTTGATTTCTCTTTAAATATCAGGGAGGGCACACCCTTACCCCATCTCTGATCCTGACACTGAAACTAACTCCCTTGATTTATGCTAGTCATCTGTTTATATTCTGTTAAATTATTGTTTATCTTTCTCACTATATTTAAAATCCAGAATGGCAGAGACTACTTTTTATTCACTATACATACCCATATCCTATGTGCATCTGAAATTCAATAAATATATGCTAATTTTAAATAACTAAAGTTGAAAACATAAGAAAATAATAACTATTTGACATACTATTAAGTAAACTTTATGTATAGTCAGTACTTAATTATCAATAGAAAGCTACTACATCTACTTTGGAAATAATTCAAATTGAGTTGGAATCTCTTCCCCATCCTCCAAGGCCTTGGCCATTAACAAATGCAACAGAAGTGTATAGAAGGGGTTATAGTGCTTTGTGTTCGTAAAAATGTTTCATCTGGTGAGAGCTGATTAACTTAATGTAATTTAGTGAACCATTGTTCACTATCTTTACCAAGAACTGAATGAAGTAATTATGTAAAATTTATCAGAATGGATTTAGGTTAAAGATGTTACTGAAATGGAAAAGGTATTGAGTGAAGGATTTTTATTTCTTTTCAAGATGTTTTAAAAGCTCTAATAGCTATGTAAGTAACAACTATTTTATAAGTAGGAAAAAGCAGTTTTACCACCTCTGAGATTTGGGGATGGGCATTACTAGCAAATTAAAGGAAATAGTGTACTAGGGTAAAATGTTTATCTCGCTTTCTCCCATTTGAAAGGTCATCTTAATTTCTATATTATTTGGACACAACTCTCTAGCATTTAGGCTCATAGAATAAATGAAATTGAGCAATTATAGGAAAATGTTAAAAACAGCTTCAGAAAAACGGAAGTGTTTATATATACTTTACCTGCAGTTTGGGAGTTGTATTCCTCAGCTACGGCTGCCGTAACAAAGTACCACAGACTTCTTGGCTTAAACAACTGAAATTTATTTTCTCACAGTCTGGATACTGGAGGTTCTAAGATCCAGGTGCTGGCAGAGTTGGTTTCTCTTGAGACCTCTTTTCTTGGCTTTCAGACAGTCAGTCACCTTCTTGCTTTGTCCTCACATGGCCTTTTCTCTGTGAGAGTGCACTTCTGGTATAACTTCCTTTTTGTACAAGGACCTATTGGATTAGATCCCCCCTTTATGACCTCATTCAACCTTAATTACCTCCTTAATGGCCCTGTCTCCAAGTACAGGTACATTGGGGGTAAAGGTTTCAACATATGGAATCTGGGGGACACAATTCAGTCCATAACACTAGTGTTTACACACTATACTTTGTAATCATCTGTTCAGAAATATGAGATGCTACTTAAAAGTCACAAAATAAGAATATAAACATGGCATATCAGAAACATTTTTACCCCATACATCCCCATGATGCTAGTCAAGTAGTTGAAACTTAGAGAAGTAGCAGTAAAATCCAGAAGTGAGGCATGCAAAGAATATAACAACTAACGTGAAATCCTTTTACACTATTTCTTAGTCCGCTGTTTCCCAAAGTATGTTCAGATGAATAATAGTCTCCACTGATTCTCCTTTAAAACGGTGTTCCTTATTCACATGAGTTTGGTGAATGCTGCATACAAAATGCTCTTTGTGAATATTCACAATGCTGTGTGCTCTAAGAAATGCACAAAATTGGCAGAAAGTTTCATATTAACCTAGGTTACTGTTTTCACTTCTTGTTAAAATGTGAATTTCAGAGATATTCTTCATGAACTGCGCTGAAAAAAATAAACCCTAACTTAAAGTAACTTTGCTCTAAAGCACAGTAAACGGATATGGATCTGTCACATTAAATGTTAATCTTCTACTTGCTGACTTACCTGCACTTAGGGAAGTATGCTTAAACTTCCTGGCTGTTTATTGTATTATGACTATTTTAAAGCTATTGTCTATGGGGAATTTTAAATGTGCAAACCTTTCTATAACTCTACTTTAAAAAGTAAAATGAAAAAGGAAAGTTTAATACCATAGAATGAATAGAAGTGTCAGAACGGAGATTCGCTATTTATTGTGAATTATCTTGCTTTTATTGGCTGCAGTCAAGCTTTTGAGGTTAAATAAACAGTTTTCCGAGATTGACTGAGAATGCTTCATTCGTACACAAACATGCTGAAGAACCATAACGATGTTAGAAGTTTGAGTGTTGTATACATTGAACAAATGCACACATTGTATCTGTAGATATTATTTATTCAACATTTGTCATGCATTTCAATGAGTAAAAATCACATGTGCATAGAAAGCACTTCCCTCAGAATCAACAGAGTCTTGTCTTCTTCCGAGAAGAGACTTGGCAAGAGAAAAGAATATCTGAAGCGTTCAGTGCCATTCAAGTTCAGATACTGAATAAACTTGCTGTCAGTCAAAAGTCAGATATATTAGGGGAGGAAAAAAAAAAAACAGTTTGTAAGTAAACATCAATTCCGTTAGGTTGGAAAAAAATGAAAAACCAAAAGCACCGTGGACTAACTCAGGGTAGCTGCAGAGTGCTTATGGACCTGCTTCCCCTCAGAGGTGGAGAACAGTTTTGATAGGGAAGTGGAAGAGTAGTACCTTCTATTCTTTGAACCTGCTATCCCTAGATACCTAAAATGCCTTTATGCTAACCTCAGGAAGAAGTCTTTCGATTTTTTTGTTTATTTTGTAGATGACTTAAATCTCTATTTAAAAGAGTTTTCTATGATAGAAAGATCATACAGTCTTAATATCTAATAATCATTTTGTGTATTTGCAGTTCACCGTTTATATTTTCTCCATTTAAGAAGTTTTTTTTAAGATAGTGAATCCCCCATTAAATAAAATAATACATGAAGAAGGAAAAGAGAGAAAATATTTTCAACACACATTTATACACTTTGAATAGCATAGCTGAGAGTTATTGAGTACTCTCTTATTTTGAAACAATTTTTGCATTTTACTATTTTAGCTTTCAAAAGGAAAAGATCCAAGGGATAAATATGAAAGAATTCTTGTTCATTTCATGACATTACATGAATATTCCTCTTGTGACTGACAAATTAATATCTGAAAACAGCATCCTGGGCCTAGTAGTTAATGTGTAAACATTATTAATTCTTTTTTCAGAAATGATCACGCTTTATTAGACTTTCCTTAGTGTAAGTTGCAATCAAAACATATTATTCCAATTCTTATATTTCTATTTGTCATACTCATTCAGTGAAAATGTATCATCTGTAATGACCAATTATAATTTAAAATTATTTTGGTTCTTAGTATATTTAAGCTGAGATTTTCATAGCAAGTGTCCAAAGCAATTAGATATTTTTCCCTATAGCAATGTCTGGAAAAATATTCAAAAACAAATTGTTCGAAAAATATTCTTATATTTAAAATGGTTTAATCTTTACTTCTAAAATACTTTGAAAGGAAGGAAAATACAGATTAGTTAGCTTTTATCTTTCTGAAGATCCTAGTCAAATTTTGCTTTTTCATGATAAACATTATCTTAAATATTAATATTCTGGTAGAGTAAGAATATTTTTGAAAGCAATACTTTTTCCCTAGAATGAGGTATCTTACTAAGTTCCCACAGATTATTTTCTTTCTAACACATTAATGTACATACATTGCGTCTATGAAGCTACAAGTTTTTACCACCGTACTCATAGGGCTAGCTAGGGAATACATACAGAAACCATATTGCACACTCTGTGCATACATATCTTCCAGGTGAATATTCAAAATGAATTTATAGGCTTCATATAAACAAATATAAAAATAAAAATAACAAAGATGTTTGTTTGAACTCCTAAGTTGGAGAAAATGAAAATACTTCTAATATTTGAACATTAAAAAAAACCCTCTCAAATAAACATTAAAAAGAACACCTTGGGTGGAGGACCTTCAAGATGGCGGAGGAGTAAGACGTGGAGATCACCTTCCTCCCCACAAATACATCAAAAATACATCTACATGTGGAACAACTCCTACAGAAAACCTACTGAATGCTGACAGAAGAACTCAGACTTCCCAAAAGGC
Organism: Balaenoptera physalus; assembly: GCF_965194825.1. Taxonomy (NCBI): domain Eukaryota; kingdom Metazoa; phylum Chordata; class Mammalia; order Artiodactyla; family Balaenopteridae; genus Balaenoptera; species Balaenoptera physalus. The sequence goes on along the minus strand of NC_138890.1, from coordinate 93,089,174 downwards.
AAGAAACTCCCCACATACCTGGGTAAGGCAAGAGAAAAAAGAAAAAACAGAGGCAAAAGAATAGGGATGGGACCTGCACCTCTGAGAGGGAACTGTGAAGGAGGAAAAGTTTCCACACACTAGGGAGCCACTTCACTGGTGGAGACGGGGAGGTGGGGGGGTGGGGGGAAGTTTCAGAGCCACGGAGGAGAGCACAGCAACAGGGGTGCAGAGGGCAAAGCGGAGAGATACCTGCACAGAGGATCAGTGCTGACCAGCACTCACTAGCCTGAGAGGCTTGTCTGCTCATTGCTGGGACAGGTGGGGACTGGGAGGTGAGGCTTGGGCTTAGGAGGTCAGATCCCAGGGAGAGGACTGGGGTTGGCGGCGTGAACACAGCCTGAAGGGGGCTAGTACACCACAGCTAGCTGGGAGGGAGTCCAGGAAAAATTCTGGAACTACTTAAGAGGCAAGAGACCATTGTTTCTGGGTGCGTGAGGAGAGGGGATTCAGAGCACTGCCTAAACGAGCTCCAGAGACAGGTGTGAGCCACAGCTATCAGCTTGGACCCCAGAGACGGGCATGAAATGCTAACGCTGCTGCTGCAGCCACCAAGAATCCTGTGTGCAAGCACAGGCCACTATCCACACCCCCTGGGAGCCTGTGCAGCCCACCACCTCCAGGGTCCCATGATCCAGGGACAAGTTATCCAGGAGAACACACGGTGCACCTCAGGCTGTTGCAACATGATGCCAGCCTCTGCCACTGCAGGCTTGCCCCGCATTCCAATTATAACTACGGTACCCTTCCCTCCCCCTGGCATGAGTCAGCCAGAGACCCGTAATCAACCGCTGCTTTAACCCCATCCTGTCTGGGTGGAAACATATGCCTGAGGGCGACCTACACGCAGAGGTGGGGCCAACCAAATCTGAACCCCAGGAGCTGTGCGAACAAAGAAGAGAAAGGGAAATTTCTCCCAGCAGCCTCAGGAGCAACGGATTAAATCTCCACAATCAACTTGATGTACCCTGCATCTGTGGAATACATGAATAGACAACGAATCACCCAAAATTGAGGCAGATGACTTTGGGAGCAACTGTAGACTTGGGGTTTGCTGTGTGTGACTGATTTGTTTCTGATTTTTATGTTTATCTTAGTATAGTTTTTAGTACTTGTTATCAATGGTGGATTTGTTTATTGGTTTGGTTGCTCTCTTTTTTTTACTATTGTTATTATTTTTTTATTTTAATAATTTTTTTGTTATTTTTTATTATTTTTTCTTTCTTTTTTTCTCCCTTTTCTTCTGAGCCATGTGGCTGACAGGATCTTGGTGCTCTGGCCTGGTGTCAGGCCTCAGCCTCTGAGGTGGGAGAGCTGAGCTCAGGACATTGGACCACCAGAGACCTCCTGACCCCATGAAATATCAGTCAGCGAGAGCTGTCCCAGAAATCTCCATCTCAAAGCTAAGACCCACCTCAACCCAACAGCCAGCAAGCTCCAGTGCTGGATGCCCCATGCCAATCAACTATTAAGACAGGAACACAGCCCCACCCATTAGCAGAGAGGCTGCCTAAAATCATACTAAGTTCACAGACACCCCAAAACGCATCACCAGACACAGCCCTGCCCACCAGAAAGACAAGATCCAGCCCCATCCACCAGAACACAGGCACCAGTCCTCTCCACCAGGAAACCTACAGAAGCCACTGAACCAAGCTCACCCACTGGGGGCAGACACCAAAAACAATGGGAACTACGAACCTGCAGCCTGTGAATAGGAGACCCCAAATGCAGTAAGTTAAGCAAAATGAGAAAAAAGAGAAATACACAGCACATGAAGGAGTAAAGTAAAAACCCACCAGACCAAACAAATGAAGAGGCAATAGGCAGTCTACCTGAAAAAGAATTCAGAGTAATGATAGTAAAGTTGGTCCAAAATCTTGGAAATAGAATTGAGAAAATATAAGAAACGTTTAACAAGGACCTAGAAGAACTAAAGAGCAAACAAACAATGATGAACAACACAATAAATGAAATTAAAAATTCTTGAGAAGGAATCAATAGCAGAATAACTGAGGCAGAACAGATAAGTGACCTGGAAGATAAAGTAGTGGAAGTAACTACCGCAGAGCAGAATAAAGAAAAAAGAATGAAAAGAATTGAGGACAGTCTCAGAGACCTCTGGGACAACATTGTATACACCAACATTCGAATTATAGGGGTCCCAGAAGAAGAAAAGAAAAAGAAAGGGTCTGAGAAAATATTTGAAGAGATTATAGTTGAAAACTTCACTAACATGGGAAAGGAAATAGTCAAGTCCAGGAAGTACAGAGAGTCCCATATAGGATATATCCAAGAAGAAACATGCCAAGACACATATTAATTAAACTATCAAAAATTAAATACAAAGAAAAAATATTAAAAGCTGCAAGGGAAAAGCAACAAATAACATACAAGGGAATCCCCCTAAGGTTAACAGCTGATCCTGATCTTTCAGTGGAAACTCTGCAAGCCAGAAGGGAGTGACAGGACATATTTAAAGTGATGAAAGGGAAAAACCTACAATCAAGGTGACTCTACCCAGCAAGGATCTCATTCAGATTAGACAGAAAAATTAAAACCTTTACAGACAAGCAAAAGTTAAGAGAATTCAGCACCACCAAACCAGCTTTCCAACAAATGCTAAAGGAACTTCTCTGGACAGGAAACAGAAGAGAAAGAAAAGACCTACAATAAGAAACCCAAAACAATTAAGAAAATGGGAATAGGAACATACATATCGATAATTACCTTAAATGTAAATGGATTAAATGCTCCAATCAAAAGACATAGACTGGCTGAATGGATACAAAAACAAGCCCCGTGTATATGCTGTCTACAAGAGACCCACTTCAGACCTAGGGACACATAGAGACTGAAAGTGAGGGGATGGAAAAAGATATTCCATGCAAATGGAAATCAAAAAGCTGTAGTAGCAATTCTCAATTCAGACAAAATAGACTTTAAAATAAAGACTATTTCAAGAGACAAAGAAGGACACTACATAATGATCAAGGGATCAATCCAAGTAGAAAATATAACAATTGTAAATAATTATGCAACCAACATAGGAGCACCTCAATACATAAGGCAAATGCTAACAACCATAAAAGAGGAAATCGACAGTAACACAATAATAGTAGGGACTTTAACACCCCACATTCACCAATGGACAGATCATCTAAAATGAAAATAAATAAGGAAAGACAAGCTTTAAATGACACATTTAAAAAGATGGACTTAATTGATATTTATAGAACATTCCATCCAAAAACAACAAAATACATTTTCTTCTCAAGTGCTTGTGGAACATTCTCCAGGATAGATCATATCTTGTGTCAAAAATCAAGCCTTGGTAAATTTAAGAAAATTGAAATCGTATCAAGTATCTTTTCTGACAACAACGCTATGAGACTAGATATCAACTGCAGGAAAAACCTGTAAAAAAATACAAACACCTGGAGGCTAAACAATACACTACTAAATAACCAAGAGATCACTGAATAAATCAAAGAGGAAATCAAAAAATACCTAGAAACAAATGACAATGAAAAACAGAATGACCCAAAACCTATGGCATGCAGCAGAGCAGTTCTAAGAGGGAAGTTTATAGCAATACAGTCCTACCTCAAGAAGCAAGAAAAATCTCAAATAAACAACCTAACCTTACACCTAAAGCAATTAGAGAAAGAAGACCAAAAAAAACCCAAAGTTAGCAGATGGAAAGAAATCATAAAGATCAGATCAGAAATAAATGAAAAGAAATGAAGGAAAGGATAGCAAAGATCAATAAAACTAAAAGCTGGTTCTTTGAGAAGATAAACAAAATTGATAAACCATTAGATTCATCAAGAAAAAAAGGGAGAAGACTCAAGTCAATAGAATTAGAAATGAAAAAGGAGAAGTAACAACTGACACTGCAGAAATACAAAGGTTAATGAGATTACTACAAGCAGCTATATACAAATAAAATGGACAACCTGAAAGAAATGGACAAATTCTTAGAAAAGCATACCTTCCGAGACTGAACCAGGAAGAAATAGAAAATATGAACAGACCAGTCACAAGCATTGAAATTGAGACTGCGACTAAAAATCTTCCAGCAAACAAAAGCCCAGGACCAGATGGCTTCACAGGTGAATTCTATCAAACATTTAGAGAAGAGCTAACACCTATCCTTCTCAAACTCTTCCAAAATATAGCACAGGAAGGAACACTCCGAAACTCATTCTATGAGGCCACCATCACCCACATACCGAAACCAGACAAAGAAGTCCCAAAAAAAGAAAACTACAGGCCAATATCACTGATGAACATAGATGCAAAATCCTCAAGAAAATACTAGCAAACAGAATTCAATAGCACATTAAAAGGATCATACACCATGATCAAATGGGGTTTATCCCAGCAATGCAAGGATTGTTCAATATATATAGATCGATGTGATACACCATATTAACAAATTGAAGGATAAAAGCCATATGATCATCTCAATAGATGCAGAAAAAGCTTTTGACAAAATTCAATGCACACGTATGATAAAAACTCTCCAGAAAGTAGTCATAGAGGGAACCTACCTCAACATAATAAAGGCCATATATGAGAGACCCACAGCCAACAACATTCTTAGTGGTGAAAACTGAAACCATTTTCTCTAAGATCAGGAACAATACAAGGTTACCCACTCTCACCACTTTTATTCAACATAGTTTTGGAAGTTTTAGCCACTGAAGTCAGAGAAGAAAAAGAAATAAAAGGAATCCAAATCAGAAAAGAAAAAGTAAACCTGTCACTGTTTGCAGATGACATGATACTATACATAGAGAATCCTAAAGATGCTACCAGAAAACTAGTAGAGCTAAGCAATGAATTTGGTAAAGTAGCAGGATACAAAATTAATTCACAGAAATCTCTTGCATTCCTATACACTAATGATGAAAAATCTGAAAGAGAAATTAAGGAAACCCACCCATTTACCATTGCAACAAAAAGAATAAAATACCCAGGAATAAATCTACCTAAGGAGACAAAAGACCTGTATGCAGAAAATGATGACACTGATGAAAAAATTAAAGACCATACAGTCAGATAGAGAGATATACCATGTTCTTGGATTTGAAGAATCAACATTGTGAAAATGACTATACTATCCAAAGCAATCTACAGATTCAATGCAATCCCTATCAAGCTACCAATGGCATTTTTCACTGAACTAGAACAAAAATTTCACAATTTGTATGGAAACACAAAAGACCCCGAATAGCCAAAGCAATCTTGAGAAAGAAAAACGGAGCTGGAGGAATCAGACTCCCTGACATCAGACTATACTACAAAGCTACAGTAATCAAGACAGTATGGTACTGGCAGAAAAACAGAAATATATATCAATTGAACAGGATAGAAAGCCCAGAGATGAACCCACACTCATATGGTCACCTTATCTTTGATAAAGGAGGCAAGAATATACAGTGGAGAAAAGACAGCCTCTTCAATAAGTGGTGCTGGAAAACTGGACAGCTACATGTAAAAGAATGAAATTAGAACACTCCCTAACACCATACACAAAAATAAACTCAAATGGATTAAAGACCTAAATGTAAGGCCAGACACTGTAAAACTCTTAGAGGAAAACATAGGCAGAACACTCTATGACATAAATCACAGCACGATCTTTTTTGACCCACTTCCTAGAGAAATGGAAATAAAAACAAAAATAAACAGGTGGGACCTAATGAAACTTAAAAGCTTTTATGCACCAAAGGAAATCATAAAGAAGACGAAAAGACACCCCTCAGAATGGGAGAAAATATTTGCAAATGAAGCAACTGAAAAAGGATTAATCTGTAAAATATACAAACAACTCATGCAGCTCAATATCAAAAAAACAAACAACCCAATCCAAAAATGAGCAGAAGACCTAAACAGGCATTTCTCCAAAGAAGATATACAGATTGCCAACAAACACATGAAAGGATGCTCAACATCACTAATCATTAGAGAAATGCAAATCAAAACTACAATGAGGTACCACCTCACACTGGTCAGAATAGCCATCATTAAAAAATTTACAAACAGTAAATGCTGGAGAGGGTGTGGAGAAAAGGGGACCCTCTTGCACTGTTGGTGGAATGTGAATTGATACAGTCACTATGGAGAACAGTATGGAGGTTCCTTAAAAAAATAAAAATAGAACTACCATATGACCCAGCAATCCCACTACTGGGCATATACCCTGAGAAAGCCATAATTCAAAAAGAGACATTTACCACAATGTTAATTGCAGCACTGTTTACAGTAGCCAGGACATGGAAGCAACCTAAGTGTCTATTGACAGATGAATGGATAAAGAAGATGTGGCACATATATACAATGGAATATTACTCAGCCATAAAAAGAAATTGAGTTATTTGTAGTGAGGTGGATTAACCTAGAGTCTGTCATACAGAGTGAAGTAAGTCAGAAAGTGAAAAACAAATACCATATGCTAACAAACATATATGGAATCTTAAAAAAAAAAAAAAGAAAAGGTTCTGATGAACCTAGGGGCAGGACAGGAATGAAGACGCAGACGTAGAGAATGGACTTGAGGACATGGGGGGGGAAGGGTAAACTGGGATGAAGTGAGAGTGTAGCATTGACATATATACACTACCAAATGTAAATTAGATAGCTATTGGGAAGCAGCAGCATAGCACAGGGAGATCAGCTCAGTGCTTTGTGACCACCTAGATGGGTGGGATAGGGAGGGCGGGAGGGAGAGGCAAAAGGGAGGGGTTATCCAGATATATGCATACATATAGCTGATTCACTTTGTTATGCGGCAGAAACTAACACAACATTGTAAAGCAATTATACTCCAATAAAGATGTTAAAAAAAAAAAAAGAATACCTTGGAATATTTAATTGGATGCCTTTTGAATATTTGACTTCAGAATTGGTCACACTGACTTTGAACACATCATCAGTTCTTTCCACAATAGCCTTAGGGACTTAATCCATTTTAAGTGAGTTGCCAACATCCATGATGAAGTCCTTGGATTTGCATGTTTTTTTGTTTTTTTTTTAATAGCATATCATTTCCTTGTTTTAAATTCTGTAAAAATTTTATTAGAGAATAGTTGATTTACAGTGTTACATTAGTTTCTGCTGTACAGCAAAGTGATTCAGTTATATGTATATCCATTCTTTTTCAGATTCTTTTCCCATATAGATTATTACAGAATATTGAGTAGAGTTCCCAGTGCCATACAGTAGGCCTTGTTGATTATTTTATATATAGTGGTGAGTATATGTTAATCCCAACCTCCTAATTTATCCCTCCTCCCACCCTTTCCCCTTTGGTAACCGTAAGTTTGTTTTCGAAGTTCTGTGAGTCTGTTTCTGTCTTGTAAAACAAGTTCATTTTATCATTTTTGTTAGATTCCACATATAAGTGATATCGTATGATATTTGTCTTTCTCTCTCTGACTTAGTTCACTTAGTATGATTATTTCTGGGTCCATCCATGTTGCTGCAAATGAAATTATTTCATTCTTTTTTTATGGCTGAGTAATATTCCATTGTATATATGTACCACATCTTCTTTATCCATTCCTTTGTCACTGGACATTTAGGTTGCTTCCACGTCTTGGCTATTGTTAATAGTGCTGCAATGAACATTGGAGTATATGTATCTTTTCCAATTACAGTTTTCTCTGGGTATATGCCCAGGAGTGGGATTGCTGGATCATGTGTTAGTTCTATTTTTAGTTTTTTAAGGGACCTCTAAACTGTTCTCCATAGTGGTTGTACCAATTTATATTCCCTCCAACACACTCTCTCCAGAATTTACTGTTCATAGATTTTTTGATGATGGCCATTCTGACTGGTGTGAGGTGATACCTCATAGTTTTGATTTGCATTTCTCTTATAATTAGAGATGTTGAGCATCTTTTCATGTGCTTTTTTGGACATTTGTATGTCTTCTTTGGAGAAATGTCTGTTTAGATTTTCTGCCCATGTTTTGGTTGGTTTTTTTTTTTTTTTTTTTTTGGTATAGAGCTGCATGTGCTCTTTGTAAATTTTGGAGATTAGTCCCTTGTCGGTTGCATAGTTTGCAAATATTTTCTCCCATTCTGAGGCTTGTCTTTTCGTTTTGTTTATGGTTTCCTTTGCTGTGCAAAAGCTTTTGAGTTTAATTAGCTCCCATTTGTTTTTATTTGCATTACTGTAGGAGGTGGATCCAAAAAGATATTGCTGCAATTTATGTCAAAGAGTGTTTTGCCCATGTTTGCATCTACGAGTTTTTAAATGTCCATCCTTATATTTAGGTCTTTAATTCATTTTGAGTTTATTTTTGTGTATGGTGTTTGAGAATGTTCTAATTTCATGTTTTTTTACATGTAGCTCTCCAGTTTTCCCAGCACAATTTATTTTAGAGGCTGTTTTTTCTCTGTTGTATAGTCTTGTCTCCTTTGTCATAGATTAATTGACCATAGGTGTGTTGGTTTATTTCTATCCTGTTCCATTGATCCATATTTCTGTTTTTGTGCCAGTACCATGCTGTCTTGATTACTGTACCTTTGTAGTGTAGTCTGAAGTCAGGGCGCCTGATTCTTCCAGTTCCATTTCTTTTTTTTTTTTTTTTTCTCAGAATTGCTTTGGCTATTTGGGCTCTTTTGTGTTTCCATACAAATTTTAATATTTTTTGTTCTAGTTCTGTGAAAAATGCAATTGGTAATTTGATATGGATTGCATTGAATTTGTAGATTGCCTTGGTTAGTATAGTCATTTTGACAATATTGATTCTTCCAATTCAGGAACATGGTATATCATTCCCTCTTGTTGTCTCATCTTTTATTTCTTTCATCAGTGTCTTACCATTTTTGGAGTACAGATCTTCTACCTCTTTAGGTAGGTTTATTTCTAGGCATTTTATGCTTCTGGATGAGATGGTAAATGGGGTTGTTTCCTTAATTTCTTTTTCTGATCTTTCATTGTTAGTGTATAGGGATGCCAGAGATTTCTGTGTATCCATTTTATATCCTGCAACTTTACCAAATTCACTGATGATCTTTAGTAGTTTTCTGGTAGCATCTTTAGGATTTTCTACATGTAGTATCATGTCATCTGCGAACAGTAGCAGTTTAACAACTTCTTTTCCAATTTGGATTCCTTTTATTTCTTTTTCTTCTCTGATTGCCATGGCTAGGACTTCCAAAACTATGTTGAAAAAAATTGGTGAGGGTGGACATCCTTGTCTTGGTCCTGATCTTAGATGAAATGCTTTCAGCTTTTCACCACTGAGCATGATGTTAGCTGTAGGTTTGTCCTATATGGCCTTTATTATGTGGAGGTAGGTTCCCTCTATGCCCACTTTCTTGAGAGTTTTTATCATAAGTATGTGTTGAATTTTGTCAAAGGCTTTTTATGTATCTATTGAGGTGATCATATGGTTTTATTCTTCAGTTTGTTAATGTGGTGTATCATACTGATTGATTTGTAGATATTGAAGAATCCTTGCATCCCTGGGATAAATTCCACTTGATCATGGTGTATGATCCTTTTAATGTGCTGTTGGATTTGTTTTGCTAGTATTTTGTTGAGGATTTTTGCATCTATGTTCATCATGATGCAAAAATGTATGTGATACTGGCCTGTAATATTCTTTTTTTTTTAATATATATATATATCTTTTTCTGGTTTTGCTATCAGAGTGATGCTGGCCTCATAAAATGTGTTTGGGAGTGTTCCTTCCTCTGCAGTTGTTTGGAAGACTTTTAAAAGGTTAGGTATTAACTCTTCTCTAAATGTTTGATAGAATTCACCTGGACTTTTGTTTGTTGTAAGTTTTTTAATCACAGTTTCAATTTCATTACTTGTGATTGGACTGTTCATGTTTTCTATTTCTTCCAGGTTCAGTCTTGGATGGTTATACCTAAGAATTTGTCCATTTCTTCTAGATTGTCCATTTTGTTGGCATATAGCTGCTTGTAGTAGTCTCTTATGATCCTTTATATTTCTGTGGTGTCCGTTGTAACTTCTCTGTTTTCATTTCTAATTTTATTCATTTCAACCCTCTCCTTTTTTTCTTGATGAGTCTGGCTTGCGTTTTATCAGTTTTGTTTATCTTTTCAAATAACCAGCTTTGAGTTTCATTGATTTTTTTGTATCATTTTCTTTGTCTCTGTTTAATTTTTTTCTGCTCTGAGCTTTATGATTTCTTTCCTTCTAGTAACTTTGGGTTTTGTTTGTTCTTCATTCTCTAGTTGCTTTAGATGTAAGGTTAGGTTATTTATTGGGATTTTTCTTGTTTCCTGAGGTAAGATTGTATTGCTATAAACTTCCCTCTTAAAACTGCTTTTGCTGTGTCCCATATGTTTTGGATTGTCATGTTTTCATTGTCATTTTTCTCTAGGTATTTTTTTATTTCCTCTTTGATTTCTTCAGTGATCCATTGGTTGTTTAGTAACATATTATTTAGCCTCCACACGTTTGTGTTTTTTACAGCTTTTTTTCTTTTATTTGATTTCTAATCTCATATCGTTGTGTTTGGAAAAGATGCTTGATATGATTTCAATTTTCTCAAATTTAGGCTCACTTTTTAGCCCAGCATGTGATCAATCCTGGAGAATGTTCATGTGCACCTGGGAAGAATGTGTACTCATGCTATTGGATGGAATGTTCTATAAATATCGGTTTAGTTCACCTGTTCTAATGCGTCATTTCAGGCCTGTGTTTCCTCGATGATTTTCTGTCCCCCCCCCCGATGATCTAAACTCCTTTTTTCCATTTACCAAAGACTATCAGACTCTACAGGAATTCCTTGCTGTAGAGAAATTTGTATTAGCAAACTAAGTTATATATTTTAAGCTTGTAGTAAGGGGAGGGATAATGAAGGCAGATGAAAGCAGTATTCAGCCTGACTAAGGCCAGTGAATATCTCCACAGAATAGTCCTTTCCCAAAGGACACATCAGAATATTGCTTGATGAACAACAGAATTAAAACAAAGTTGTTGAAGTTTATTTTGGAAAGAAACGATCAAATTTTGGTAGATGAATCTCTTTGCTTTACTGTATGAAAGTCTGCAAAGTAGAATGGCAATATGCAGCTTACTGTCTAGGGCAGCCAAAATTTTCACTGGTTCTGTGGATTTATCCTCAATATCTTTATTTTTATGATAATAGTAATAGTAGTAGTAATAACAGTGATAATTCCTACCTCAAAGCATTCTCTGAGGAAGGTATGAGTTAAATTCTTCCTATAAATTGTTATGCTTATAAATTTTGTTAGTGTTTTTAAATGAGAAAAATAGACTGCTTGTCTAGAATGATCATAATAAGTATAGGAAAAATATTTAAAACTTCATTTTTCTAATTCAACCTTATCCAGTAGAACATTTTGTGATGATGGAAATTTCTATATTCTTTATGTCCAGTATGGTACCTGATAGCTCCATGTGGCTATTGAGCATTTGAAACATGGCTAGTGTGACTGAAAAATTGTTGTTTTAATTTCATTTAAATTTAAACTTGCAGCTACACACTACTTTATTGGACAGTGTAGATCTATTTATATATATTCATTTCTCATTGGGGGAGATTCTGTGAGACCATCAAAGATGTATCTCCATGTATTCCTTTCTCTGGAAGAGTTTGTGTCAGAGCTGTCTTAACTTTTCCTTTAACATCTGGTGGAATCTGCTACTGGGCCTATCTGGACTAGATGTTTCTTTGTAGGAAAGATTTTAATTACAAATTATAGTTCTTTGAAACATTATTTATATTTTCTATTCGTTCCTGTGCAATTTGGAAATTGAACTTTTCTGCTGTTTTAAAAAATTTCATCTAATAGTTTCAAATGGATTGGTTTAAAATATTTAATAATATCATCTTAGATTCTTTTTAGTAGCCATACATTTTGTAATGATGTTCCCTTCTACTTTTTCCTTTTGAAGTTGGTATTGCAAATTCTTTTCGTAATAAATTAGCCGCACCAAAGTTTTAGCAATTTGTCTGATCTTTACAAAGACACAAAAGCAAAAAGAAAAAAAAATTTTGTTGACCCTCTCTTTTAAAAGTTTTTAAAAATATGTTTTATTAATTTTTGCTTCTATTTATTTATTAGGTCTTCCTTCTAATTTCTGTGAGTTATATTTCCTCCGATTTTTCTATCTCATAAAGGTAGATGATTATATAATTTAATGGAAACTTTTTGTCTAATTAAAGACATTTAGGATCAATTTCTGTCTTAATACATTAGTTTCTGCATCTTATAAGTTTTGATATATCATATTACAATTAGTATTTGGTTAATTATTTTCTATTTTCATTTGATTTATACTTTGAGCCATGAATAATTAAGCAGTGGTTTCCTGATTTCCAAGCATGAAATGGTTTACTAGTAATGTTTTTTCTACTGATTTATAGCTTAACTATTCTGTGCTATTTTATGATTCAAGCCTTTGGGATTTGGAGAGATATCTTTTTTGTCTCACAATGTGGGTAATTGTGGTAATTTTGTGCATACTTGAATATGCATCTTTTTGGTCTGGTTGTCTTATTACTAAAAATAACGTGCTAACATCTCCCACATTGTTATGTATTTGTCTCTTCTCCTTTGAATTATGCTTCTTTTAATTTAGTATTTCTCAATAACTTGTCCTTTTTTTTCTCTAATAATGCATTTGGCTATAATGTTTACTTTTCCTAATATTTATGTAGTGGCACCAAATTTTCTTTTGTTAATATGTTCACAGTATATAATTTTTCATTTGTTGTTTTTTATTTTTATAGTACTCTGATGAAATTCTTAATATAATTCTTTAATTTCTTAAATATATGTAGTGTAGTTATTTTATTTATTTATTTATTTATATATTTTTAAGTTCTTTGGCCGCACCTCACTGCATTTGGGATCTTAGTTCCCTGACCAGGGATTGAACCCATGCTCTCTACAATGGAAGCGCAGAGTTTTAACCACTAGACCACCAGGGAAGTCCCTGTAGTATAGTTATTTTAAAGTTTAAGGCTGAATCCTCCATTATATATACCCATGTAGTTTCTTTATATGTTCTGATTCGTTTTATGATTTACAGTCACAGTTTAGTTTCCTTGTGTGTTGGAATTTTAAGTTGAAATTTTAAAGGTTATTTGAGATTCTCAATTATCCTCCTCTGAACATGGCTGAGATTGGCCACCTGAAATCTCAGATCGTGCTAGTCCAATAAAAAACTGAGGCAAATTGAAGCTGGAGTTTTATTTTTGGGAAGAATGGTTTATTTCTTGTTTAACTTTACTCCTAGGATTTAGCACTTCAGCTTCCCAGCCAAAACCTATGGAATGAATAAGGCTTTGTTCAGTTCTCCCCTCTACTTAATGTTGTGTGTTCTGTTCACAATTTTTTTTCAGCTTATTAACCTGCCAGCTACCTGCTATGAGTAGCCAAATATCTGTTGGGGAAAAGGAGTACCAAACCCTGGGTACACATGCATGCATCCTTACTCTCATAGATCTTTGCCTAACAAATTCTTACAGCCTTGATTATGTCTATTGCCTCCATATATATATATATATATATATATATATATACACACACACACACACACATATATACATTACATATGTGTGTATGTGTATACACACACACTTAGATATATATATGATATAAAGTTATTCTATTTGTGTTTAAGGAATGGTTATTCTAAACTACTGATCCACTGCTCCAACTTTGCAGAAAGTTGAATCTCATCATTATATTTGAACGCATATTCAATATTTTATTTTTCAATATTTACTTTTTCAGTCAATGACTAGTGTCAATTAAGGTATTGAGCCTCCCTAATAAAGCATAATTTCACTTCCATTTCCTCCTCCCTTTTCTCTTGCTACTATCTATCAAGGATGTTTGAACAAGATTTTTTTTAGTGATACATATTAAAATACTTTTGTAGATTGATCTAAACATGGTGGGTTTTGGCTCCTTGGATCAACATAAAAGAGAGCTCCTTTGCATTATCTGCCATATTTCAGAAATGTTCCCTTGCTTATGTTTGAACTGAGCCTTCCTTCTATAATCCACTTCTATCTACTCTTGATCTTTCAGGGGTTCTTCGTGATTTCTGGTTTACTGAGGATACCATGGAATTACATACAATCCATGGAATTGTTATAAATATTGTTTTGTTTTATTTTCTGAATGTGAGGGGTGGTATTAACATAAGATCATCATGAATCAGAGCCAGTGTTTAAGTTAAAGCAGGTTTTGTTTTGTTTTGTTTTAGTCATCATTTCTTCAAAGCCTAGAAAACCTGGAACTTTCAAACTATTTTAATCACTACTTTGCATGTAAAATGTAATTTTGACCTAAGAGGGGGCTCCTTTTAAACATAGAATTATTTTCACGCATTGAGTAAAAGAACTGCTTAGTCTGTACTTGTGAAATACAAAGTGAATTTGTTTATGTTGTGTACATATGTCCATCTGGAATATTTAGTTTCCCATTTATCGTAGTAACACACCTCGATTTTCCTATTCATTCAAGCTATGCAGACAGTATTGCTCGTTCCACATAAATATTATTTAGATGTAAGGTTTGATAAATGCTTTAGGGATTAGTTATAACAATCTGTTTAAATAACAATGGTGCAATCCTTGGATTTACAAATGCTTACTATCAAAGAACATAGAATTATTGATATTACAATGTACCACTTTCACTTTTTGCACATTTAGGACAAAAATAAAACCTTCCAAGTTTTGTATAAAATTTTGATCATTTTATTTTTAACATTATCTACTAAATACAACATTAGCTGAGATTTTAAAAACAACGCTATGAGAAACCCCCATCTCCACAAAAAATAATAAGACTTCCACAAGGAGTATCCCAACTTTTGCTGGAAATATGCAGTGTATACGTGATGAGCACACATGTATAAAACCAATTTTGTTAATCAATTTGAGTGTTGCTACAGGAAAAATAGATAGATAAATATACATAAGGTAATGCCTTGGCTGTGGCTTATCACAAACATGTTTTCATTTAGCACAAGACATGTTTTAATGAGAAGATTTTAGTTATTTTGCAGGTAAATAAGGTAAATAACTGTTCACCATAAAATCATCAGCTGTATTTCAGAATCTCATTACACATTTTGGCTTTTGATATTACTTTTTGTATAGGTGATCACAACCACAAACTTCTTGAAAACATTTTATTGTGTAAATATTGTTTATTGTTTTATATTTTTGTGTCATGCATTCATTGTGATTGATTTCTAAATATACTTTTGTAATAATTATTTTTCAAGAAAGAACTATTTTGACACTGTATTTGCAAAGATTGGCCATTAAAAAAGGTGTCTTTTAAGTTATTCAACTTGAATAGTCAAACATGTACATATGAGATATCAGCATCGTTATTTTGCCTCTTATAATTACATACTTTTATAGAAAGGCGCATCAATAAACCTTATTAACTAAAATACACCAAACATTCTATTAAGAAAGTTGTCTAATACAGTAGTAATTTTTCCTCTACTTTTTTCTAAAAATTAAAGAAATAATTTACTATACAAAATCAGTATTACTGCGTTGCTATTAAATCTTTAAAGCTATAAAAATGGAGGCACTGGATAGAAAAATACATTATATTGATACATATTTATAATAGTGCTGTATATGATATATTATTATTGTAAAGTACAATACAAGGGAATACAAGTTGAAAAACAAGGGAAAGTATAGTCACGGCCTCTATAGCCCACTCCCAAACTTGAGAACACAGGTCTTCTGGGCATATACTCACAAGCTGATACACAGTAACCCTGCTGACTACAATGGGAAAAGGCTGACTTTAAAAAATTAATTGAAAGTTACAGCACATTAAAGATGTGTTGACTGCTCTAATAGGTCTTGTGAAACAGAGAAGCATCTATTAACCCTCCAATCCTAGTGATTCTGTGTGGGTAGGTTCATGAGATGAAAACCCAGCAGCCAATTCAGAGAAGCAAAAATGATAGGGCTGATGACAAGAGGAAACATTACTTTTCCTTATCTTATTCAATTTTCCAACTAAGTAGTTGGAAATATAGAATACTTCTCCAGGTTTATTTTACAGTTGTGCTAAAAATGAGTTTTCTAGTTTCCAGTAAATAGTTACTAATTTTGTTCATGGTGTCTGTTTTCCCCATTATTTTCTTGCTTTATAATTTCATGCTTAAAGGCATTTTTTAAATAAATGATTATTTCAATGACTATTCTATTTAAATGTAAGCTACCAGAGGCTAAGAAATGTCAGATTGCTTTGTCTACCGTGTGTGTGTGTGTGTGTGTGTGTGTGTGTGTGTGTGTGTGTGTAATAGAGCATCTGAACTGGAGAATTTAGGGGAAATATGTTTTTTCAGAAAATGAAAGCATGAATATTATCTGGACTCTAAATTGGGGACAATATTCACTTCACACCTCTAATATCTCCTAGAATTATCCTTTTAAGTAGATGTTACTAGGTTGCTGGCTTTTTTACATAATATTCAGAACAACCCTTGAATTATCATTGTAACTGCCAGTGCGAGATGTTCTATGTGCATTTTTGGGCAAGTAAGAATCTCATTGAGCTCATTAAACTCCTGACCAAAATGTTTGTTTTTTACCATGAATCTTGCCAGTCCATTAAACCCTAACAATAATTTCGACAGGTACAGGGCTCCAGCTTTTGCCCACTTTATTCAGTTATAATTGTTCCTCTGTGATTTGAACTTTTTCATAAAATTTCTAAATCAATATTTGAATAGATGTGGAGAGCTAAATGTAGGGTATTTGTGTTTGCTTCATTAAAACCAAAGTATTCAACAAAATGCCACTGTACCTTCTTTGTTTTCTTCTTCATACATGTTCTCTATCATGAGAATTTAGATGCTAACTTTTGTTAGCCAGTACACTGTGAGATTTTAAAAAAACCCATAGAATTAAAAAAAAATTTTTCCTAGTATAGCACGTTTTCAAATTTAAAGTATGTGATTTGTTTTTAATTCAGAGTAGTACACATGTGCATAAGATGGAATTGTGCTCAAACACACTGGCTTTACCTGTACATTTTAGGTACTTGTAAGAAATGTGTAAACTTCCATATGATACAGTGGATGAAGGGAAGAGGCACACTCAAAAAGCTTTTCTGTTTCAAATCACAGAGCTTTTCTCTATCTTTGTGACATTTTGAGACTAGTAGAAAGAAACACATTTTGAATCTGGTGGTGTCTAAGTATATATATATGAGTATGTAACACAGGGAATTCTGGTTGATTAGCAGAGCATGCCAGTTTCAAACAGTAAATGCATGGATGCACCTGTTATTTTGCACAGCAGATTCATATGTATTTATTTGGAATTTTTTCCAACTTTCTGACATTTGGAGTCAAGTAAAAACATGATCAGAAATGATATTTTCATGAGTTGGTTGGTTGGATTTTAGGCAGCAGAGTAAACAGGCTCAATTCTTTTGATTATGTAGGATCTCAAAACGTTAAAAGATGCAATCAATAGGCAAAAAAGATGTTAATCTAGAATGGATAGAGATTTTAAAATAACATTTTTTTGTGAACTAGAAGTGAATTGGTATGTGGAATCTGAATCTGTAATATGGTGATGCATTTACAGTTGCTGAAGATGTCATACTGGTGATTCCACAGCCTTAATTAGTTTGGATTGGAGAGGAGAGAAGAGAGATAATACCTAGCCAGTCAACAGGTGTCCTTAGGGCAGCCCTCATCAAAATTACTACCATCTCTTTCTGAAGATCAGACTCAGTTCCGTACATATACATGAGGTGGTTCTATTTAATACAATATATTAAGATCTTGGGGTTTCCCTTACCTTTTTAATTGGAGAGGATTCATTTTTATGATAAATATAACAAGAGTAGTTTGGTGAAGGCAGTCAACTTTTTGAGGCATTCACTTTTTCATGAAATAAGCAAACATTTGAATTCTTCCCATGCCATGTGTCTGCTTCCTATTTTTATGGCAGTTGCTTTTTAAAAGAGTGTCTTTTTAACTGCTGTTGTTCTTCTTTTATATCCTGGAGGGAAGGAGAAAACAAGCTCATATTTTTCTTTCAGCTTGGAAAGAGAAAAAATATTCCCCCCAAACAAAAATATTGACAGTCAGGAGGTCCAGACAATATCAGTAAGCCAGAGCTGTGAAAGACATAAATAAGACTTTTTTTTGGCCCAAGGGATGTAAGCAGATATATGCAGTTCGTGCTACATGCTCAATTTTATTTTCCTGGGGGTGACATTTCTTAAGGTGACTGACAATGGGTTTTTTTCCCCATCAATTCTTCTGTTATCAGTTAGTTGTATTCGTGTGTCTTCTTTCCTCCACTATGCTAGGTCTCCTTGTGAAAACAGCAATAATTATATGGTTAACTGGGGGACTTATTAACAAGAAGACAGACATTATAAGATTTACTTGATGAATTGTCTCTGTCTCTCTTAAAGAACATGGTTTTTCAAATTAACAACCAATAGAGATGTGGGTACATGGTTGAATAGTATTTCCTTGGAGTTTATTTACTACAAACACAGGAACAAACAAAAACCCAAAAAGGACAAAGTAATTTAGGGACAACTTAAATGATGTGATGATTGTTCCAAAGTTGCTTAATACCAAAAAGATACATTTAACTTGTAAATGAAAATTAAGCAAGTGGTAACTGTGCTCCTCTCATTTATGTTTACCTTAATTTTTAAGGTTAGAATCAGTGACTAAAAGAAAATGACATCTGATACTCCTATACGTAATAAGAAATTTAATATTTTTTATCCAAGGCTTTTGACGTCTATTATGAAAATAGAGAACAGTTCTCTTGTAGATAAACTCCTTTAGTTCAATGCCCATCCATTGACTCAGTAACTCGAAAAGCTGAATGATTGTCAAGCACTAGAAATACAAAGATAAAAAGTCATAAATGATAAAAGTCATTCATGTGCTTTTAGCATTTGCCATCCAGTAGCTTACAGTTTTGGGGAAGAAATATAATTATCTATAATATAAGGTGAAAAAAAGTACAACGTGCTGTGGAAATACAGATATCATATTTAGCTTTGTGTCCTCAACATGGTGCCTGGAATGAAGGAAGCAGTGAATAAATTTAGTAGTATTGTATTCAAGGTGGAAAAAAAAAAAGAGAGGCCCTTGATATTGCTTGCTGCTTTCTTTTTCTTATCATAGCTCATATTTTATCAATATGATTATTATAATATTTTTCTGAGGTATCTGGATATCATTGGAAAATGAGCAGAGAAACTTCTGTGACTCACTTTTAAAACAGTGGACACAGGGCTTCCCTGGTGGCGCAGTGGTTGAGAATCTGCCTGCCAATGCAGGGGACACGGGTTCGAGCCCTGGTCTGGGAAGATCCCATATGCCGCGGAGCAACTAGGCCCATGAGCCACAACTGCTGAGCCTGTGCGTCTGGAGCCTGTGCTCCGCAACAAGAGAGGTCGCGATAGTGAGAGGCCTGCGCACCGCGATGAAGAGTGGCCCCCGCTTGCCACAACTAGAGAAAACCCTCGCACAGAAACGAAGACCCAACACAGCCATAACTAAATAAATAAATAAATAAAATAAAACCAAAGTTTAAAAAAAAAAAAAAAAAAGTGTGAAACCTACCAGGATTCTACATCAAAAGACATAAAGAAGGAACAACAACAAGACGGGTAGAAGGGTCATACTCTAAAAAAACAAACAAACAAACAAACAAAAACAGTGGACACAGAGAAGAAAGTATTCTTAATGAGATTATATACTGAGCAATAAATAAATAAATGTCGACTCTTTGGGAGCAATGTACATGTAAATACGAGTTGAATGAGTTTATTCAGGATAATTGCCAAATACATACATACATATATATACACACTTTAAAAACATTATTTGTAGAATATTCATATATGATTTTATATCTATATTCATGTATTTTATTGATTAGTTTAATAAAATATCACTGATTTGCAAAATTCTGAATGAATTCTAAGATTTTATCCAAAAGAAAAATGAAGAAGAAAATGATTTATTTTTCATACTGAGCTGTAGTAAAAGCCTGATAAAAGAGAATCAAGGTCAGATTTATGGTTATTTCACCACTAGCATCTTGTCGTAGCATCTGCAAATGATACTTGCATATGTATGAATAGATACATTTGTAAACATTTAAAAATTATTAAATATGTATACTGCAAGTCAAGTCTCATTACATGTCAAAAATAAAATGTAAGGGCCAGTTCCTTCCTAAAAGAACAATCAGAACTAATAGCTGATAACTTTTTGAAAAAACTATAAAAACAAGAGGAAGCATAAAAGCCATGTTTTATAAAACAAAACAAACCAAAAATTTTACTTTTTTCTAATAATATAACCTGCAATCTAGGAAAAATAAACTATAGGAGAAAACTCAAATCACTGGCATAAAAAAGAGGTATATAAGATATATGCTGTGATATTTTGGAGTACTTTGTCTTCCAAAGTCTATTATGTGGATTTATGTGTCTCATATTCCTTTTATATCTTATTCTATTTCATCTGCTTACATTACAGCAGTTTCTCCTGTCATTAAGTATTTTTTACACAGTATTTTAATAGATGGGTAAAATTTCATTCAAGGGAAACCATAGTTTACTGATATTTGGCATATTTTCGAATATTGCAATGTTTGTATAGCTGTTCACTTCATCTCCCTTTCATATATCAGCAGTCTCTGTTGCCTGATAAAATTTAGTAGTTAAACTTTTTCTGGATAGACACAGGGCTTTTCTATTGAGAGTAGAAGTGGGGAGGAACAGAAGATGTGAGGGGAAATAGACAAGAAAGAAAGGTAGAGCTGTCACTGGAGTAGTATCATTTTGTACCACAATGGTTGATGTAGTGGCAGAATAGAGTTTAATGAGAACACTGATTTTTATTGTGTTCCTACTTCATACTATCTGCTTTATGTACATCATCTCTGTTAATCTTCTTAAAAATCCAGTGAAACAAGTACAATAGTTACCCACCTTTTGTGGCTGAAGAAGCTGAAACTCACAGTCTTAGAATCCAAGCTCTCTGGCTCCAAGCTTTCACTGTTGACTATAAGTTCCTCTGTCAAGTTACCTGACTATGCCTGTGTTCAAGCAGAAGCACAGACAAGTGCAGGAGTCAGTGGTTCCTGCCCAGGTTTCCATCTGGGGCTGCTGGTTTATATTGACATCATAAATCCTGGGATGGAAGTAATTTTGAAAGGTCACCTAATCCATTCACCCTGCCTTAAACTTTCCTGACAGATGGGGAGCTACCTTAATTCTCTACCCCTTCAAAAGAAAGTACAGCTTCCTTCCGTCTCTTATTCCTGGATTTAACAACTCCTAGGGCAGGAAATCTCATCCTTTTTTATAGCATAAATCCCACTCAGTGCTATTTAAGCTTGCTGCTTTTTGCTCTGCTTCTTGAGAACACATAGTGATGTCTAAATAACAGAATTTCCTTTACTTAAAGATGGACACTGAAAATGTCTCTTCTTCAAACTATATAATTCATGTGTTTTTAACGTTTATTAAAAACACATTTTTCAACAACATTAGTTGTCTTTTATTTTTCTTCTTGGCGTTAGAGTTCTTTTCCTTTTTTGTATTAATGGGCTCAGATCAGAGAGTTCTAGAGGGTGTTTGACCTTGGTTTTGCTGGCTTTTCTAGTCCTTTGTTTAAATCCCTTTAAAAAAAATTCCATAGCTGCCCTGTGGTCTTCATCAACAATGTCAAAACATTATGAATATCTTCTCTTTTTTTTTTCCTTTTCGTGAGTCTCATTTGATCACTTGCTTTCTTTTAAAGATTTAATCAAATGTGAGTATGCATAAAACCACTCTTGGTGGGTAAGGAAGTTCTCCAATTCAGATACCCTCCTAGCTAAATATTTATTGGATGATGATGTCTTTTGAAAGTCTGCTTACAGTCATGTTTTTTCTCTCCAGTCCTGTCTGTAGTCCCATTTGATTCACATTGTGCAACTAATAGAGCTTCATCTCTATTCGGTGTTTCCATCTTAAATTTAAATGGGATTAATGCAGTGAAAAGTTCTTTTTAAATGATTAGGTTAATAATCTGGAAATTATGGCTTCCCGAATAAGGCATCCCCAAAGCTCCTTTACTTCATTTTTTAGGACTACTTTTTTGCCTGTCTTCAGATTTCCAAATCATTAATATAATGTTCATGTGATTGATAATTCTAAATATGATTTATCTACTTTGTGTTTTACTTTGAAAAGAGTGGAGACCATCTTCTCAATTGATTCAACAACTGTAGATCTTTCTAGAGGTCACACTGCAAGATGGCATTTGCCATCAATCATGGTTTTAATTAAAACTTGGGTTATAGCTGAGTAAACTTTCTCCTCTGCTGTTAATTTCTCAAGCATTTTTACCCTTGTCTTTTTTTCTTAAAATATATTAAAATAATAATAAGGTGTATAATCTATTTTGTATTTTATATTTCTTGGCACTGCTTAATATTCATGGCTTAGAAAAAACAAGTATAAGTATTAAAATCCGAATGATGTTTCCCCTATAGCCAGAGGTCAACTTGATTATATGTACAATATCAATCACTGTAATATATAAACTATCCTGAGCATTTATATCCAAGTGTACTTATTAATTTTGTATTAAAAAATAAGCTACCGCTACTTTTGCCTTTCTAATATTTATTGTAAAACTAACAAACAAAACCCCAAACAGGCACTTTACTCATTTAAAGATACGAAGAAATATAGTACTATGTAGATATGTAAAAAGCAGCAAGGTTTTTTCAAGTATTCATGATAATAAAAAGTATCCTATGAAAAATTAACTAAAGGTAATATTTTTAGGATAATAGCTCCACTTTTCCAACCATATGTGCAATCTCCTATGAAATCTGAAAAAGAATACTGTAAATTCATGCTTTCACAGAAACCTAGATGATCTGACTGACATAAACTAACCGTCTTAAAGGACTACCACTGATCTTCAGAAAACCAGAATATTCAACAAACAGGTGACCTTTAAGTAAAAGTTTAGATTAGATCCACTCTACAAATGTAAGAATTTCAAAATCACATATATTATTAAATACTTGAGAAGTAGTAAAATAATTTGAGACATACATTCTGGGTTTAAACCATTCAAAAAACTATGTAACCATCTGAGATGTGCATAATATAAAATATCTAAATATTTTATGAAGTTAAAATAAAATCCATTTTGCATGTCAACTTGTTAATCTTCAGTTACATGAAACTACATTTTTACCTTTTGAAATGGTGTATGTCTAGTTCATACTCTTAGTACATTTTGGCTACTATAACAACAACAACAAAAAACACACACTGGGTAGCTTATAAACAATAGAAATTTATTTTTCATTGTTCTGGAGGCTGGAATTCAAGATCCAGATTCCAGTGTAATCGGGTTTTGGTGAAGGCACTCTTTAGGTTGCAGACTGCTGATACGTGCTGACATTGCAGAAGGGGCAAGGGACTTTCTTGTGCCTCTTTTATAAAAGC
This sequence comes from Balaenoptera physalus, assembly GCF_965194825.1. Taxonomy (NCBI): domain Eukaryota; kingdom Metazoa; phylum Chordata; class Mammalia; order Artiodactyla; family Balaenopteridae; genus Balaenoptera; species Balaenoptera physalus. The sequence goes on along the minus strand of NC_138890.1, from coordinate 93,065,604 downwards.
ATTTATCTCAGTTATGAGGGTCACACCCTCAGACCTAATCACCTTCCATAGGCCCCACCTCCTAACACTATCACACTATCACCTTGGGCATTAGGTTTTCAACCTATGAATTTTGGGATGAATGCAAACATTCAGGCCATAGCATCTATTTTTTAAAAATTATAAGTATGCATTCAAAGACAACACTGTACCCAGACAAACCATGTTTTATATGAAGTTTCACAGGAAATTCTTAAGAAAGTTAAGAGCAACAGCTGTATCAAGCTTCATATCAAAATTTTTATAAATAATATTTGAAACTCTAACTTATATCACTATTTTCAAATTTTTGCTGAAACTTTAGATCAACGAGAAATAATTTTATTTTTTCAGTTCAGTAGTGGTTCACCCAGATTATAAAACCTGCCATAAAGAGGTAAGAAAATGTAAAGGATGAAAAATGCTAAAATATTATAAAAGATTCTTTACTTTATATTCCAACAATAGATCATTTTAGGACATTTTACATATAAATTATTAGATAAAATTTAAATCTCTATTAGTGAAAAGCATTTATTCTGATGAAATATTTGAATTAAGATTAGCCAATTCAGAATCGATAAACTGTCAATCCATTTTGCTAGCCAATGATTTCCTTAAAAGTATTCAGAATAGCAACATTCTTTTGAATTGACACAACAAACCCAGCATATTTTTTCTCTCATTTAATGTAACTTTGTCTGTATGGTTTTTACATGAGAAAAGCCTGTAAGAATTGTCTTTGTACTATACTATACCTGTATATACAAGAAAGACTTTATTTATTTATTTTTTTAAAGAAAAACTTATATTTTCAAGTATTTTAATCATTCTTAATGGTTTTGATTCCCACAAAATTTTCATATCTAATTGATTTTTCCTTTCTCAGTAAATTATTAAAATAACTTTCTCTTTTAAAGATTTGTTGAATGAAAATTCAGTATGTTTCAATTATCTTTAGGTTAAATTTATTAGTATTGCCTGATGACAGTAAGAGATGCATTGCAAATTAGATGACTTTGAGTCACATCAGTATTCAAAGTCAGATGATGAAACATTTAAAGAACAGATCTGGTGACTTCCCTGTAGAAATCCATATAAAGGGAAATAGTTATACCACAAGGAGTCAGCACTGATGGATGAGTGTATTGGAAAAAAACACAGTAAATGGGAGATCGACAAGAACCATTTCCAAATTAGATTTTTCAATTCAACAATATGAAACCAAGCTGGTGCACATCAGGAAGTTGTTCGCACAGGGGAAAAACATGATTATGGTATTTCTCACTGAATCAAGATAAAACAAATATTATATTCAACACATTTCACCTTACACAATCCAGTGACTGATACAGGGAGAAGTGATTCTTACATGTTTACCATACATGAAAAATGGGGGATATAATGAAGGATTTACACCAGAAAGAAAAAAAGTAGTAGATTTGTCTTACCAATTTTAAAAATGTTGCTATTCTTAACTTGTTTAGGAAATCATTTTTTACAAAGGTAAAATATCAAGCAAAAGAGAGAGGCAGTTTACTAATTCTAATGTATAATGCAGGTATTAACATCATGAGGACATAATAGAAAGCTTTCTATGGATTGTGCCTTACTTACTTTTTAAACTAAAGCAATTAATGTTATTCTGGAGTTTAGCTTTACTTTGCCACTAATGACATCAGTTCTGAAACTCTGTGGATCCAAACCATTTTGATTTTAGTCTAAAGGTTATGGGTGAACTTTTAAGCTAGATGCTGCTAATTTTAATTATGCCTAGAATGAACCTGTATGACATATTTTGGAAGTATCTTAGTCTCAGAACTGAAGTAAATTCAACTTTTCTTAGAAATTCAGACTTTCAATACCCTATATTAATCATTTGTACTATAACTTGATATTTATACTGAGCACAGATTTCTGTTTCTATGAATATAGAAAAAATATAAAACAAGCAAGAGGCTTTCAGCAGAATGTAAATCAATACTTTGGCAAAATATAACCTGTTAACTTTTCTCTATTACTATCCAAACCCCAGGCTAATAGCACTTCAGTATTTCAAATGTTAAGTAAATCTTTTATAACAAAACTGTACTTTTGAAACCAAACATATGTCTGGTTTTGATTTGTTATTCCCACATAAGCACAGAACATAAACTACTTCACATTGCTATGGCTTTACCACAAGCATGCTTTCTCTAGTCTGTGAGCATAAAATGTGAAACAGGCTCTTTCATAAAGGAGGAAATCAGCTTTAAAAAAAGTCACCATGGCTTAGTAACTTCACCTTTCTATCCCTCAACCACATACAAGAATGCCACTTTTTTCCCCCAGAGGATGCCTCAAATCAATACATTTTTCTTTGATTTTATTCTTTTTACCTTAAAGAATAGGAGTAAAATTTCCTTGTGATGAGTGGGCATTTAAACATTACTTCTATTGATCATATTTTCTTGGGTTATATTCAAAACCAAATCCATTTTGCAAATGTATGGAGATCCCAAATTGTTACTTCAACTTTATTAAGACAAGTCCTACCCTACAATATTTCTTTGATTTAAGAAGATTTATTAATAAATACTGAGAGGATTATTTTGCCTATATGAACAACTCAGTTATCCTAAATCTAATTTAATTTGAAAATCTCAATCTCCATGGCACTATTAAAAAGAGTATTTCTCTTTTCTAACTTTACTGTGTTATGGTTCTGTTATACAGTAATTTAATCAGAATCTATACCCACCGAATCTCCATATCTGTGATGGAATTGATTCTCTGCTAGACTATGTCAAGTGGGTCAGGGTGGTAACATGTCCTTCTGATTAAAACATAGCAATGACCTGGCAGGACATCTGCAACTGCTCAGGAGACTGAGCAAGTCACTTGATTCCTATGGATCCAAGTCTATGGAAAAATGTTAAAAACCTCTTTATTAAAAAAAAAAAAAAAATCCAACTTTTAGACAGAAACCAACTTGCCCATGTAATATTGTTTATATAAAAATCAAATAGTATAATCATATGTATATTTGGTTTATGAAAAAACTTGAGATGTTCTGATTGCGCAAAGAAGTAAGGACAGCATCCATGCAATTTCTGCCTAATCCATTATGTAGAGTATATTGAGTCAGGAAGATGTATTGTGTCTATGTTTTTTCCATCAATATTCTGCAATTGAGACACAGAAATACCAATAGACTTTTCTCAAAGAAGCCATTTAATGCCTTCCAAGTATGTGTGCGACATACCAAGGAGAGCACACTAGGGTATCCCTTCTCTTGCTTAGTTTAGGGGCTTCTCTTGGTGGATGGATTTTTTTTTTTTTCATGATTGTGATGGGAATTTCCACTTGGGTGCATTATTTAGAAGAAAACAAAATAATTTTCTATAAAGAATAACTTTAATTTTAAACTTCCTGTATAGAAACACAAAGCAAAAGGCAGAACACCTGGAATAAGATCTTGCAATTGTGAATATTATATAATAACTCTTAGAAATACTATAATTAAAAATGAATGAATGTGATAACCATTTTTGTGCATTTCAAATGGTGATGTGTACTTATGCGACTTTCTACTTATGAATCATACTCAATGTTATATTTTTATTTTTAGTGCCCCTGTATGTCAACATAAATGTAAGCATTAAGGAAATCTTGGTGTTACTGTATGTACTGTTATTTTAGTGGTCATACTTTGTTCTCAGACCTCTTCTATGGAGGAGATAAGGAGGTCAACACTAGTACCAAGTTGGATATCACATCAGCACGCTGATTGGTGTCTTTTCTCTGAACCATTAAAACCGTGTTTGCTTGATTGGCAGCGTAGGGCTATCTCACCATGTTCGTGCTTGCTGTTGATTTTGTTTTTCTGTTTTATGTGATTAAGCTCCATTATGAGGATTTTCAGGTCACCCACATTTAAATGTTATTCCAGCTGATGGGCACTTTGATCAGTTTGTCCCACAACTTTTCTTTGAAAATCACATGTTCCCTTTCAAAAGATTTCTCAGCAAAAATGGTTTTAAATTAAGTCATCAAAAAAAAAAAAAAATGCACAGAGGCCAATTAATATACTCACTGACCTGGATTGTGCGCCCTCTTCTTTCTTTAATCCTGACCCATGCAGGATTTAGAAGACAAGTATTTAACATGTGACTAAGGGGAAAAAAAAGAGAGAGAGAGAAAAAAAAAATCCACTAATCTAAGACTGCCTGTGCATTGGCCTCAGAAATTATTTTCCACGTGGTTCAATGGAATGAGAAAACCATACCACTTGCTGTGCTATTGTTATTGATGAAATGTGTGAACCTTATTCTGTAATCTGTTGATGGATGCAGGATATTCATTTGCCGTTGATTTAGCTATGAATATAATGCATAGAGACCTCAAAACAAAGGTTACATTTTTATGTAAAAATTTCTTAAGGTTCAATATATAAAGGAATTTCACTTACAAGATTATATCATGAGACAGCATTTATATTTTCCTATTAAAAATTATTTAAAATGTAAGTGTATAATGAAGTGGACTACTAATACTATACTAGGTAGAAATTTCACTTTTATCCTTACAATTAATCAACCATGTTAAAATAGTGTTATTTTACTGATAATGATTTTTGTCTTCCAGAGAAATTTCATTTATTTCCCTGCTCTTTGCAAGAAGATCTGATAATAATACTTATTTCTCTAGAAGGCTGTGTTCATGTATGTGTGTCCTCATAGTTATAATTACATTTTTTGCTCTCTCTTAGTGTATCACCATTGTTACACTTTAAATAATAGTTCAAGTTATCAAGTACCCCAAGGGCATTGATATTTTTTCAGTGAGTTCAAGATATATTCCCAACTTAAAACACACTTGTAATGAATTCCACCCCTGCATAGCTGAAAGGCATTTTATGTATCAGGGTCTCCAGGGCTTTTCAGGTCTGGAGATTATGATGCAGCAATTAATGTGAGGATTGTTGTAGCATTCTCATTTTTTGAACAGAGCTCCATCTTCTGAAATTGACAGAAAATGTTTAATTCTAGACGTTAAAGGATACTGTCTGGAACATTTGCATTAATAAAGGGGAAACCATGCAGCGGGTCATGTTACTTTCAAACAGATTAAAGAATGTATAATGACAAAAAAACTCAGGGAACTTCCTTATAACAAGAAAAGAAGGTTGGAGACTCTTACATAGAGCTTTCAAATGACTGTGCAGTGTTAAGCTGACATGTGAGAACAGAGATTAACTGATGGCACTGACAGCATGAAGCTGCCAGAAAACTAACCATGCTACTTCCTGATCTTAGTACTACTCATCAATGTCAAATTATAACATCCTAAGGGAGACAAGGGGATTACAAAATATTAAAATGAAGATATTGGGAAAATCTCTATCAACGCTAGATTTTGGTACGATCTCCATAAGGAAAAGAAAAAGTAATGTGTTTCTAAATTCATGCGTTCAGAAATAGAGGTTGCCAACACTTCTCATTACTAAAACTAAGATATTATTATGGACCTCAATATGTGATTGCAATTTCAAAACTCTAGTGCCTAACTGGATGAAATTGATACTTTACAGCATTTGTCAAAGAAACTAAAACTAAATCAACTTAATAATAAAAGCAAATAATTGTGTAACACTTGATAGTGTTCTCACTCTAGATACTTGATTTGTGCCTCATAGTAAGTCTCTTAGTAGTTAAGTCAGGTAGTCTTATTGTATCCATTTTTATTGCTAAGAAACTGAGGCTTTTTGCTACTAAATGTCTTCCCTGAGGTTATCAGTAAGTTGTGAAAGCAGGTCTCAAATATAAGTCTTCTCATTTCCTATTCTATGCTCTTTCATTTATGCTATACTGCGACTTAATTAGACTCTTAAATGATTTTATTTATAAGCATCTAAAGCCAGGCACCTTTATTTTTTTAAGGCTGTACTCATGTGCAACTGAGAGTGAAAGGTCACTCTAATATGTTCAGTTTTTTGTGACTCACATTTATTCCATATGTAAAATGGCAATACACTTCATGAAATGAAGCTATGTCATCAAAATCAGGTCCTAATGAGACTGAGTTTAAAGCTAGTTTTCAGGCTGCTGGTGTAAAATGGACTAGCTCATAAGTCATATCCTCATTATCCACTAAAAGACCTGTGAACACACAGGACAAAAGATAACTCTTCACAGCATCAAAAGAAACTAAGCTTTACAGACAAATAGTTGTCCAAATCTGGGAGGATTCTCCAGAAAATGGAATTTCAGATCTTTGCTTCAATAAAAACAGTGTCAGAGGTTCTGTTTCCACATAAGATGTAACAGAAGTTCACAATGATATAATGCTCCAAAATTAACAATGAGAATCTGGATCAACTACAAAATTCATAGTTAGAGTGTCTATATTAATATCAGACAAGCTAGATTTCAGAATATAATACTAGTAATAGAAAGGATCATTTCACGAAGATAAAAAGGGGTCAGTTTACCAAGAAGACACACCAGTCCTAACAGCAGAGCTTCAAAATACATGAAGAAAAATGTGATGGAATTGAAAGGAAAAATGAAGAAACTAAAGTGATAGTTGGAGACTTGAATACTGCTTTCTCAGAAATTAGACAGTAAATCAATAATGTCATAGAAGAATTGGCCCATGTTATCTACCAAGTAAGCCAAACTGATGTTTATAGAACACTCTATTCAAGAACAATAAATACATGGTATTTTAAAATACACATAAAGATATATATATATTTTTTCCAGGCCACAAAACAAACCTCAAGGAATAGAAATCATTCAAATTATGCTTCCAGGTTACAACAGAATTAAACTAGAAACCAGTGACAGAATTATATTTAGAAAATCCCTAAGTATTGGGATATTAAACAACATAATTGCAAATATCCCATGGGTCAAATAAAAAGTCTCAAGAAATTTTAAAAAATATTTTGAACTGAGTAAAAAAAGAAATCATTTCAAAATTTGTGGAAGGCAGCCGAAGCACTGCAGAGAGTAAAATTTGTAGTATTATTAAATGCTTTTATAAGAAGAGAAGGAAGGTCCCCAAACAGTAATGTAAACCTCCACCTTAAGAAACTAGAAAAAGAGCAAATGAAAACCAAAGTAATTAGTAAATAAAAACAGAGCACCTCAGCATATACATTTCTGAAAGCAGCACCATGTGCAATTATCTGGCTAGAACTTGGTGCAAAAGATTGAGTGACAAGAGGAGTAAATCAGGAGTAAAATAGAGATTATGAATAGAAAATGGTAAATTTCTCCTCCATGCTAGGTAACCTCTTGAGTTTTTCACAACTGTTTTATCTCCCATTGATATCGATTGTATTATTGTTATAAATAATATAATCTTCAGGTATGCATATTTCTTCTCCTGTCTTGCTGGGTATAATCGGTACATGGCAGTAGATTGTAGATGGAGCATAATGGAAAGCCATCCACGTGATAATAATCATATGCAACACCGATACAGCACTCACTCTCTGCCACCAATTCTTCTATTTACTTCCTGTATATTATGCCATTTAATTATCTTAACAATCCTGAATGATTATTGTTATTGCCATTTTACATATGAAAAACCTGAGGCCCAGAGGTTTTAAGTAATTTTCACAAGATCCCAGAGTGAGTAAGTAGCAGTGCAGGATTTCACCCCAGGCAGTTTTTACCATTATGCTATAAAACAAGAGTTGTAATGCTTTGCAGTTGTTCATATGTTTTTTCCCCATATTATTTTTCTCTCAATCTATGCTTGAAAGCTAAACCTGTTTAAGTTGCGGCAAAAATACACAGAGCTGGTCTGACCCTGAGCTCATTGAATGTTACAGCGGCAATTGGCTGAAAGGAGGACTTCTCATTTGGAACAGGATATGAACCACTGGTTATTTTGGGGATCCAAATTACTTGGATTTCAACATTTTTCTAAGTAGATTTAATTTGGTTTCCACATTTTCATGCTTTCCTTTTTAAACCGTCATTCGCATTTCTAACTTTTAAATTCTTATGCAAAAGTTTTAGTAAAAACTGGTTTATAAAATCCCATCAATAACACTTAAAACTAGTTTAATTCCACAGAATGCAAGTTGCAATGATAGATGGTGTCTACAGAATACTTTATTTTGGTGCCTTGTATTCTTCTTTTAAAATGCATCTTTCATATAACTGCTTTTCATTGCACTACAAGGTTATATGTTACATCAAATTGTTTAAATTACCAGTTACTTACTATTTGAAAATTTATAATTATTCAGAAATTGTAGTACATTACATATAAAGAGGGTGATTTTTGGAAATTTGGACATAGTAATAATACATTTTTTAAAAGAATCAAATTAACATTCAGAATTGGAATGTGTATAATTAATAGTAATAAAGTACATATGAAAATATTCATTTGGGAAGTATTTTGGAACAGTCATATTAAATATTTTCCAAAACAACTTGAAATATGATTAAATGTAGCATAAGTCCACAATTTTCTGAATGTTTAGGAGCATTAATACTGTTTAGGAGCATTAATAGTTGGTGACTTTGCCTTCAGCGATTAACTTTGAAAATGACCCTTCAAGCTAGATGTGATTGATATGAATGATATTAATGCATTAATATTGTCAGTGTCACATTTGTCAAAGTTACTGTAATCAAAAGACTGCCAACTGTTAGAAACTGCAGGAGAGTGTTTTGGAAGTCATATGTAAGAATGTCTTTCTCTGTGTAGGAATTTGTGGCATATGCTTCAAGAAAAAGATGATATTGTACCACAACAAAGTCAGTAAGTACAGGTTGTTTGATATTACAAAGACTGATTTCCAGTGGAAGTCTTGGCTAGCTGCCCCTAATTTGTACTCCCTCATGTTCCTATTGAAATATTCATGAAATTATGTAAGAGAGATTTTCAGTGCCACTGAAAACTAGAAATAATACCTCATAATCTTGTAAATCTCAGGAACAATTTATTAATTTCTACAGTGAAAACACAAATAGCACTCTGTAACTGAACAAGGGAGAAACACAGGCAGAGATTTACCTAAATATATGTTTCTAGTTATGTGAGTTATAATTATGAAAGTTGTAAAACATACATGGCCAAAAAGAAATAGAATGGGTAAATAATGATGACACATCTATGTGACAGGCTCTTACGCAGTTATTAAAATGGTGATTTTTGAAGGATAATTTGGGATAATTTCAAAGATAATTTGGGATAATTAATACACGTAACATAAGCTCAATTTTTCAACATTGTTAACAAACATATGGGTATTGAAATAAATAATAGAAGGAGCTGTATCAGCATATTAATGGTTTTATTAGTTTACTAGTGATTTTATGACCTTTATATCTTTCATAACTCTGCAAGTATTCTTTGTATACTTTATTATAATTTATTTTATGTATGGTAAACAAAAATATAGGACAAATGTCATATTTAATGTAATACATTTTTAATCCAGTTTTAAATTGTTTCTATATCTCTGTCCATGAGTTTCATTAAGAATATTTTCTGCATAAATAAAAATGTTCATACCCACAGGTATCTTATGTTACTCTTGGGAACATATACCCCTTCTCAGTACTGGTTCCTATTTGTTTTTATTTTACCTCTTTTGTCAGAGTGCTACTGGACATCTAAGTACTGAGAAAAATACTAGAATAATAGCTTACTTTTCCTAGTAGATAGGATTATGGGAATAAAAACCAAATAACTATGGCATAGTTTTATTCCTAAGGTTTGTAAATTAGCCTGATGTGTAGAAACTAAAAGCTAAAAAAATTGCCACACAAGTTTTAAATAGCTATTTATAAAACAATTTTCCCCGAACTATTTATATAATGAAATGAAAAAAATCAAACAAATTAAAGGAGCTGTATATATATAGCCCCTTCCTGAATGTCAGTAGCGTATTAGTGCATAGTTTAATTAGGTTCAATAGAAAGTTTCTGTTATTTCCCCAGAGTACAGTGGGCAAAGGATGTTCTTCACTCAGCTGCTGTGAAAAACTATTGTTTATAAAGATTTATTCTCCATATAACAAAGCAAAAGGACAAGAGTATTTGAAGGACTCCTGAATTCTCTCTGTTGCAGTGTGATTGGGTAAGGTGATGCCACATGCCCATAAACTATCATAATAGGTAATATTTACAAAATAAATTAATAAAAGCTGCAGCAGCTTTTATTATAATGGAGATGACTTACCTTCTTTTTGAGAAACTAATAGGCTTATTTCCTCCATAGAACAACATAATGAAAATTTTCACACAAGAATAAATCTTGTGAAACCTTGTGTTTCTTAGCATATGGCTCAAAAAGCTGAAGGTGAGGACTTGGCCTTTTTCATTTTAAATCATTAGGGTAAAAGTGAGAATAGAGACACTGGGACAAAGTGGAGGTGGTGATCAGTGCACGTAAGAAAAAAGTTTTAAAACTTTAATGCTGTTGTTCTGTGCTGATTTTAGTCATTGCTGTCTTTTGTAGATTAGAAATCAGGGTCAGTGAGAGGGTTATACTGTATGGTAAAATGGAGGGATTGCAGGTTTTAAAGTTTATCGTAGAAATAGCTGCAGTGTCCTACAAGAAAGAGTTTGTTCTTTAGTTTACTTAAAAGACCTAGTTCATAATCACCTAGGTTTGAAATCTGATTGTTCCTGGTCTCCTGCCATGTGAATTTTGATGGGATAGCAGACTGCCATTTTGAGATTTTAGGAGCTTTAATCTTACCTATACAGACAAAGGTTACTTGCCTCATAGTTATTACCAGATGTAAAATACGGACACGATGGAAATTAATTTTCTTTCTTCTTTCCTTCCTCTGTTCTCCTTTTCTTCGATTCCTTCCTTTTCACCAAGATACCTACAATCATCAAGTAGCGCTCTCTTGGAAATATTTAAAATCAAAAGAAAAGTACCCCACCAGATCTTTAAGCTGTAGTAAAATGCTACAGAAATGTAGGCAGTAACCCTAAAAGCCATCCCCCTACAAACGAGTGGCCTCTCAAGCCTTTGGACCTGAGTCAATCATGGTTTCCAAGAGATCTAAGAAATCGCAGCAGTGTTTTAGATTTGATTGACATAACTTGTTTACAAAGTAATTTGTAAACAAATAGAATTTTTTTGAGCTTTGCATTTTTGCAACATTCTTTTTTTTAAATCAAAATATGGTAGCAGAAATAAGTAAGGATGTTTGATGTTGAGAGAATAAAAAATAAAGTGGTTCCTGATAACTTATTTTCATTGTATCTTTGAAAGTTTAAATATTATTCATACATTTAAGCAAGGTTTCCACTTCAGGATTATTGAGCCTGGTATCTAAAAACAAGAGTCTGTAATTATTGGAAATCCTATTAAAGAAGTACTATAAATTGAATTTTTAAAAGTTATTTAGGAAACTTTTATTGGCTATCTATCATGGCTAGGTGCTTTACATCTAAATTTTTTTTTAAAGGTTTATCTGAATCAGATCTTTCTTTTAATTTATTTTATTATTTATTTTATTTTTGCCTGCGTTGGGTCCTCGCCGCTGCGCGCGGGGTCCTTCCCGCCGCTGCGAGCTGTGGCCACTCCCCGCCGCGGCGCTGCAGGCCCCTCACCGCAGCGGCCCCTCCCGCCTTGGAGGACGGGCTCCAGAGCGCAGGCCCAGCAGCCGTGGCACACCCGCCCAGCTGCTCCGCAGCATGCGGGATCGCCCCCGACCAGGGCTCGAACCCGTGTCCCCTGCACTGGCAGGCGGACTCGCAAGCCACCAGGGAAGCCCACATCTAAATTTTTAGATCTGGATGCTGAAGCTCAAGAGATGTACGTTTGTGAATATGTGTGTGTGTGTGTGTGTGTGTGTGTGTGTATGTCTGTATATACATATATATATATACATATATACATATATATATATATATATATATATATATACACACACACATCTCAGGTCACACATCCAGGAGGTGGCAAAAATATATGAGAATGTGATCTTATTCCCTCCCTACATCAATCCTTTTCTTACCACTAGTCTTACATTTTTTTCCAGTATTGATTCATGTCATGAATGAGAGAGGGGGGAAAATGGGAACTAAGAAGCAGCAAAGGTAAATTTTCTGAGATGATGTGATCAGAATGACAATGATATCCAAGTCAAGGGGTAAACAGAAATGAGAGTAGTGTAGAAAAAATTACTTTATCCCCTCAGCATGACCGTGATCACCAATTTGAAGCTGTTAAGGAATTTCAATGTGAAAAGTTTTACCTATTGCCAGAAAAGCCAAAAAAGGAAAATAATGAAAAAAATGTGTTGATTTCTCTTTTGATGTCTTTTTTAGTGCTCTCTGTTGATGACTAAAATTGCTTAAGGAAAGGAGATATATTTTATTGTGCTTAAATTGTTCAGTGTGAAAGTTTAAATATTTGAAAATCAGTGAGCTAAGAGGAAAAAAAATACTTGTGACCTTTGTCAATCAGTCTTTCCAGTGCAAAGTGTGGATACTAATTTCATATTTAGCACACACACACACACAAGTTATAAAATAAAATGCAAAACATGAATTTTTAAATGTCTAAGTCAGTCTCTGAAGTACATAATGTACTGGCTTTTTCAGATAATTTTCTGTAAAGTATTATGGAAGATGGTGTCCTATGAATTTTCACTTAGTGCTCAAAATTTTATATATATATATATTTATATAGGTTATATATAAATATATGTATATATTATATATAATATATATTTTAAATTATCTGAAGAAGAATTTCATTTATAATATAATGTCTTCAATTTAGTTTTAAACTACTTAGCAAAATACTTAAATAAATTGAAAATTTTTCACATTAAATCATTTAAATATGTTATTGTATAATAATGTAATCTTTTCTGGCATAGGGTTGGGAATCAACAGAGAATTAATGTCTACCTGAATTTCTGTTATATAAAGGCCAAATTTGCCTAGAGCACATACTCAATTGAATGGTATTGAGAATCAGTAGAATATTTAATAATGCACAGTGCTGAGGTTTAGGGGAATCCCCCAGAAGACTGAAAAAGCAGTGTAATTATGTGGACAAAATGATAATATTTTTCAAAGTACAGGTAGATAAAATAATAGAGGATTGAGTGGGTACAGAATATAAAGGTAGATAAATTGACCAGTGGATAGGTAAATATCTACATCTATCTATATCATATATATTCTTAAAATACTACATTTCTTAAAATACTAAATTACTATACCTAAGAATGCAGTAATTTCCAAAGCCAAAATTTTATTTTTATACAGAAGAATACATACTGTGATTTAGAAGAATTCTCTATTGTTGAAATTAATAATTGCCTTACTTCTAAAGAATAGACACTAAAAATGTTGTGGACATATATTTAAAGCAACAATTACAAAATATTTACATATTGATCAGTATTTTGTTACCGGGCTTCCCTCGTGGCACAGTAGTTAAGAATCCGCCTGCTAGTGCAGGGGACACAGGTTCAAGCCCTGGTCCGGGAAGATCCCACATGCCGTGGAGCAGCAAGGCCCGTGCGCCACAACTACTGAGCCTGCACTCTAGAGCCTGCGAGCCACAACTACTGAGCCTGTGTGCCACGACTACTGAAGCCCGCACGCCTAGAACCTGTGCTCTGCAACAAGAGAAGCCACCTCAATGAGAAGCCTGCGCACTACGACGAAGAGTAGACCCCGCTCGCTGCAACTAGAGAAAGTCCATGTGCAGCAGCAAAGACCCGCTGCAGCCAAAAATAAATAGAAATAAATAAAAATAAATAAAAATAAAATAAATTTATAAAATAAAATATTTCATTACCTTTTTCCCTCAAATGAGACAATGTCTATGACAGTCTTTTAATCTTACCAATTGACTAAAATATTCATTAAGACTCATAATAGAAATACATACACTACAAATGTCTAATTCACTACGTTAGTCTCTAGTGACCATTTAAAAAAAATCTGTCTTTTTTTGTCATCCTAGTTGGCCTCTGTACAGCAATCTAAATTGCTGACCATTTTCTCTTTGAAAAATTTCTCCTTCCTTTGTCTGTGATATACCACCCTTGTGCGCTTTTTTTCTTTTATTCTGACAAAGCCTCTTAATTAATTCTCTTCCTTTTTTGCCTACAAACCCTTAAATATAGATATTTCACTTACATTACATCCTCAGGTAACTTCTCATGAATTATTTTTTCTTCCTCCACCCATCTTTTCATCCATCCATCCATTCATTCATCCAAGATTCATTCAGAACCTACTCTTAGTTAGGTGTTAGGAATATTGATATAATTTAGATGTAGTTCCTTCCATATCCTAGAGAAGTGGAAAAATTAAGTATATACATGTAAAGGCAATTAAATATTCATGATAGCTGTTTGATATAAAATAGTGTATGGGGGTTGCTGGGCACTAAGAGGGAAGTAATTCTACCAGGAAGGTAAAGGATAGGATAATTAGGTTTTTTTTTAACTTTTTATTTTATATTGTTCATTAACAGTGTTGAGTTTCAGGTGTACAGCAAAGTGATTGTTATATGTGTATCTATTCTTTTTCAAATTCTTTTCCCATTTAGGTTGTTAGGTAATATTGAGCAGAGTTCCCTGTGCTATACAGTAGGTCCTTGTTGGCTATCCATTTTAAATATAGCACTGTGTACATGTCAATCCCAAACTCCCTAACTATCCCTTCCCCCCAGTAACCATAAGTTAGTTCTCTAAGTCTGTTAGTCTGTTTCTTTTTTGTAAATAAGCTCATTAGGATACATAGATTTTTTTAAAAAAAATATGCTGATTACTGAGGGGCAATTACATGTGTTAGCCAGGTGGCCAGGAAGAGATGGGGATTCCAATGAAATTGAACAGAGAATAAATGCCAGCATTTGGGAAAGTCTAATAGTCTAATAAGCCAGAGTAAAGAGGAAAGAGTAATGATGCAAGAAATGGGATGGAAAGATAAGCAGGATCCAGGAAGGGAATGTAAGACCTTACATAGAATTTGAAAGAGTTGTGTTTTATCCTATAGCAAATGAGGTGTCAATAAATGTTTTAAGTATACAAAAATCACTTTGACAGCATTGAGAAAGATAGGTCTGTGGAGGGAGTGAGAAAGCAGGAAGGCTCTGATCAGTGACTTATAAGACAGCAGGGTTGTAGATAAGGAGCATCATTTAATGAAAATCCAAAGGATATATTATATACGGAAACTGGTAAAGAAAGGCATGATTTGGAGATGGGGTGGCTAAAGGAAAAAGAGTATTCTAGGATGATTCCTAGGTGTTTTTTTTCTTTTTTCTTTTTGGTTGTTTTTTGTTTAGAAATTGTTTTGGAAAGAGGATGGTGTTCAACAAAATTGAGAAGGAAAAAGAGGGGTAAGGAAGGAAAGAGAGTTCTGTTTAGGACACCTTATACTGAAGAAACTTTGAGACACCAAGTAAAAAAAAAGTAAAAAAAAAAAAAAAAGGAGTATTTAGAGCATAGTTCATGTGTTAGGTATACCTAGAATAGATGTACCTATCTGCAAGTTTTCAGCATGTTGAAACTCTGAAGGCAGATAGCTTTGCCTAACATTCATTAATAGAATGGAATTTATGCTGAGAAATAATTGGACAAATGCATGAAATATAAATGTAAAAAATAACTTTCACTGATAAATTTTTATAATAATGAAGGAAGAAAATACTGGAGTTATTTGCAAAAATTAAAAGGTAAGTATAAATAAGAGAAGAGGATTACAATATATTAAGTAAGAGAAGCAAGTTCCTATAGTATGTATAGTATAATCCTACTTTTGTCAATGTGTGTATTAATCGACAAAAGCCTGAAATATATCACCATACATTTAATATTGAAGTCTTGAATCAGTGGGATATGAATAATTCTAGTGCCTAATTTATGTATTTTACAATTGGCTTAATACTATAATATGTATTACTAGAATCAACTATATGTATTTGCCATTTTTGTAGGTCAAAAATAGTAAATATTGGCAAGTTCAACCTGATGTTATCTCTATGATAATAATTTTAAAACGATAAATGCAGTTCAGTTTTTGAAGAGAAAGTACGTGGGTAAGAGAACCAGTCCAGCTTAGGATAGAATATTAAGTCATACCAATATTTAAAGAAAGTAGATCATGGAATAAAAACGTATGTAACTGAGAAGATAAAGCTATAGAATGAAATCTAGTGAGCTTGGGTTTATGAAAAACTAGGAAGGAGAAACATAGTATCTTTAGACTATCATAATGTGTATATTCCCAGGACAGACATTTTTTTTCCTCCAGTTTTACTTCCATGTATATCCACCAGCCTGCCAGATAGGTCCATGTGGATGTTTTGCATCTACCTCAAACTCAACATGTCCAAAAAAAGTCTCATTTAATTTCCGTCCTCCATCTAATCTTCAAAATTGCTTCCTTTCCTTACATTTTCATTAATGATATGACATCTATTCTTTTATCACAGGTAGAAATCTTGATAATATTGTTTACTTCTCCAATTCCTGATGTGTACAATGTATTCATTCAGCTGAGCTTAAGTTCTTTTGATTTCACCTTCTTCATTTCTTTCCTATGTGTCTCATCCTCAGTACAGACTGTTCTACTGCCCTTGTTCAGGAGATCATAATTTTTCACATGGATAGTTGGAATAGCCTCTACCCTTTGCTTTTCAGCTCTTCCCCTATCAGTTCATTCTCCACACTGCAGCGAGTTTTCTTTCTCTCTTTCTTTTTCAATTCAAAACTCTGGGCCAAAACTCTTGCCATGCTGAGCCTCATTTTCTATTCCTGCTGTCAAAACAACTTCTGCTTCAGGTACCAGCAAACAACTATGAATTTTTCCTAGAATCCCTCTCTCTTCCTTCTTAAGACTTGACACAGCACAGTATGCCTACTTCCATTATGTGATCTATCTCTTTCTACATTATGAAACCTTAGAAAGAAGGAGATACATCTTAGTAATCCTTTTTTATGATTCTTAATACAGGGCCTTGCACATAGTAAGCATTTGCTGAAAAAACAAATAAGTACCTTATTTAAATACTAAGTTTGGTGTGTAAGACAGATATTTCCTCATCTAAAACTATGAAGAAACAGTTTTAGTATAAAAATCAAAAAACTAAAAATAGAGCTGCCATACGACCCAGCAGTTTCACTCCTGAATGTATATCCGGAAAAAACAAAAACACTAATTTGAAAAGATACATGCATCCCAATGTTCACAGTGGCATTGTTTACAATACTTAAGATATGAAAACAACCTAAGTGCCCATCAACAGATGATTGGATTAAGAGGATGTGGTATATATACACAATGGAATACTACTCAGCCATAAAAAAGAGTGAAAATTTTGCCATTTGCAACAACACAGATGAACTTAGAGGGTATTATGCTAAGTGAAATAAGTCAGACAGAGAAAGACAAATTCTGTATGATGTCACTTATATGTGGAATCTAAAAAATACAGTAAACTTGTGAATATCACAAAAAAGAAACAGACTCACAGATACAGAGAACAAACTAGTGGTTACCAGTGGGGAGAGGGAAGGGGGAGGGGCAATATAGGGGTAAGGGATTAAGAGGTACAAACTATTATGTATAAAATAAGCTACAAGGATTTATTGTACAACCCAGGAATACAGCCAATATTTTATAATAACTATAAATAGAGTATAACCTTTAAGAACTGTGAATCACTATATTGTCACCTGTAACTTATATAATGTACATAACTATACTCCAATAAAAAAAGAATAATGTGACTTTTCACAGAATTGTATAAAACATTAAATATTCCAATATATTTAAAAAATCATTTGGTTAAAATATATGATATCACAGAATATGTGTGCTTTATGAGCTGGAAAACAGTTTTCTTTCCACTTAAAATTTTTAGAATATATTTTATATAGTCCCCTAAATTTAAAAAAAAAATCTACAATGTGTTAATAACTATTTAGGAAATCAATATAATCAATATATAATATAATATAATCAATATAATATAATATAATCAATATAATGTTCCTGTTATAGAGCAATTTTACTTAAAGAAAAAAATTAGGGAGAAGTATTTCTTAAATAATGGAATCTCTTACAAGGTCTCAAAATAACATAAACTAACAATAATACAATTCTATTGGAACATGTTGTTGTAATAAAAAACAACCCCTAGTTGTTTATACTTTGTGAACTATTCTTACACAAACCAACCTTGAATTTTAAATAGAACATTAAGCCGTTAAGCTTGCCCAAGATTTACTAATTCTGTACACGAATACACAGCTGTCTTTGCCATTCTTCTTCAGTCCAGCATCCTGGGCAAGTTAGGGTTGTTTTGGGGATAAAAAAGGATGAGGGTCAAAGTCTGAGAGAAATCTGGAGAAAATTCTACTGCTTCAAAAAAGAAAATGGATGTTACTTTTCAGAAAATATTTTTAGATATTTAGACTAAGAAAATAATTTATTGAAGTAAATAAACTGAAATCAAGACTCAAGAGGGGTGGATATGGAGTAGAGAGATTTTTAAAATAACATTCTTTATATCTAATTTCCATAGTTTAAATGCGTATTATATTATCACTGGTCTATTATAATAACCTCTTAGCTGGCTACTTGATCCTCACCATTAACCCTAAAACATTCATTGGTTGTTTTTGTAATAATGATTCACCAGGACATAAATATGAAAATAAAGTTTAACAATCAAAACTCTTTCTGACATGGCAGTGATTAACTTTTCCAACATTTCCATAATATACAAACTGTATCAGTTAGGGCTAGGTTTTATTTAAGAAAAAGAGTCACAAAATAACAGTGACTGCAAGAAGATTACATTTTATTTATCTTTCACGTATAGTTCTCGAGGCAAGTAATCAGGTGATGTATAGCAGCTTTGCTACATAAAGTCCTTAGGGACCTGAGCTCTTCCCAGCTCTGTGCTTTGCCATCCCTAAAGTGTGGCCTTCATCCTCATAATCCAAAATGAAGCTCAAGTGTTGGTATCTATATTCTAAGTAGAATATGGGGGAAGGAGGAAAGAAGAAGAAAAGAGAACATGCTGTCACAGGACATTTATACTTCTGTTCCTTTAGCTAGGTCTCAGACATAAGAACATGCCTAACTGATAGGAAACTTAGAAATTTAGTCCTCTTTCCAAGTGTACATGGATCAAGCTAAAAGTCGATGATTGTAAATGAAAGGGATAATCAGTATTGGGGTGAGAAACAACTCTTCCACACGACACTGCCTCGACTATGTTCTCTTGACAGTTTGCACAGTGATGTTAACAGACCTGGCACTGCCTCAGAAGGTGATTCCTCCATGTCTATATATCTTAACTCCTTTAGGTGGAGACAGTTTTCCTGGAGGGCATGAAAGATCAGGCCAAATAGGAAGACAGCAAATTGCCAATCTTTCTGTAATCCGAACATTCATAAAAATTTAACTTCTTTCTTAAGATTTCTTTCCATGTTGCCTGGTAGAGCAGATAACAAAGAGTGGTTTATGAAATTCTTTTCACATATCTTCAGGAACTAAAACATATTTGCACTACCTGAGATGTCTCAGAGTTTGGTATCTGTTCATCCTTTTATTCACTATGTAATCATTCCTCACGTGATTTTATTGATGTCCTCCACTTAAATCCTTCAGGAATTCTACTTGAGAATTCCTACTCAGGTAGAGTTACCTGAAATGAATATAGCTCTAGTTTACTCCTAATTAGTAGTTACTTCATTTCCATATAGTTCTTATTAACATGAAGATGAGGCTATTGAATTCCAACTGAGATCTTAGCTCACCTCATTCTTCTGATCATAAGAATAAAAATTTGGATAGGGCAAATTCCCTAAAAAAAAAAAAAAAAAGAATAAAAACTGTCAACAGCTTCTTCCTCTTCATTATGCACGTACCTCCCAATATCTTCCCAAATGCTGTAGAATGCTCTGATTTGGCATACTTTGTTTCTACCAGCATAATGAATAGTTCACAGACCCACATTATTATACAGTAGCAAACTTTCTGAGGAAATGTATTTTATGTACCCATTGCTTATTAATGTACTATAATAATGTACTCTATTATAGATTTCTTTTCTGATCATTAATACCAAATACAGTCTAGTCATTTTGTTCCTGCTGAATACAAGTGCTGCATTTTCTTATCTTGTTTTCATTGCACTAGTGAGGTAGTAAAGCCAGCAGTTAGGAGTGAGGCAGTGTAGGGAAACTTCTGTGTTCCCCTATGCCCTGTGGAGTTTGGGTTGGTTACTGAAACTTCTCTTTGTTGTAGTTTCCTCATCAGTAAAATAGAGACTTTAGTACTACTGACATGATAACATTGTTAAGGATATTAAATAAGGTCTTAGAACATCAACACTTGATAAATCTTAGCTATTATTATGCCCTCTGCCTAGAATTATCTTACCCTAATTAACCACATGGAGTTAACTCCATTTAGAGTTAATTTCTTCCTTACCTAATCTCACACAGTGCTTTGCCAAAGCTCTGTTAAGGGACTTATTAGAGTCTGCCTTTTATCACAGTTGTGTATGTACCCACTGTCTTCATGAGGTTGTGAGCACTTATGGAGCAGGCTTTATGTCTCCTTCATCTACAATTTACCAGTAATGCTTTGCTGTCGTAGTAGTTATTTAATATATATTTGTTTAATTACCGTCAACATTTTAGGAGAAAAAGATACAAGTGTAACACCTACAGTATTACTTAGCTTTTCAGAATTTTTTCTTGAATAAGCAATATGATTTGTAATATAAGAAACTATATTTTCAGTGTACTTATGTTCTTTATTGGTATCCTTTGCCATCTTTGCAATAGCAGACTCTTAACGGATATCTGTTGATTGATTAACTTATGGGGATTTCATTTTAAATTATCCTGTATGTTCTGCCAACTTTTGAAGATATTCAGCATTTTATAGTCAGCTCAAATGTGCCTTTTCTGTGGAACCTTGCCTCATCATTCCCCTAATATTTCATTGCTTTATTCTTGGTTCTCTCATATTTTGTTTATCCTCTATCAGCATTTGTATCACAATATTGTAGTGATATATTTACATGTCTGTCTTCACAAAATATGTATTTTGGGGGCAGTGACTACATTTTTATTATTTTGTGTCCTATCATCCTATATGACATAACTGAAAGTTTACTGCAAACATGAATAAGTGTGTGTTCGATATCCTATATTTTCTTCCCAGCATTTATTGAATTATATAATGAGAATTCATTGTCAGCATAATGATCCCAAAATACTGCATGATTATCAAGGTAGCTAAATAGAATTAAACAGTCCATTGACTCACTATAGCAGTAAATAAACAAATACTTGAGAAAGATGTTTAGTGATACTGAGAGGCAGTGGAATTTGTGTATTTGGGAGCCCAACCTCTGCAACCAGATTGCCTGTGTTTACATCCTGCCTCTTCCTTCTACCGGATATGACCTTGGATAGGTCATTAACCTCTCTGTGTCTTAGTTTCTTCATCTGCAAGAGATAGATAATTGTCCTCAACTCATAGGGTAGTTGGTAGGATCAAATGAGTTAATAAAAGTAAAGCCCTTGCAGTTATGTCTGATACATGATAAGTACTATTTAAGTATTTTCCATAGCATTCTAACAATGCCATTCAACAAATCATGGTACCCCATTTCCTGAACATTTCAGTTAATGAATATTTAACCATTCAGAGTTGTTCACCTGCATTCTCTTTGTTGGCAGGTATATATTGTTGGCATTGGAAAGATAATTTTAATGGATATTGAATCACTAGAAAGGAAGGCTGAAGACAGTGAGCCCAAGGATAGAATAGAAAATGTGGGTCAGCAGATCTGGATCTGCAGATAAAAACTGTATCATACACAACTACCCAGATCTGGGAAGGAATGAAACCCAGGTGGCAGCTGATGTGACATTTGGAATGAGATAGCAGCACTCACTTGCAATTGACTAGTCTCTTCCTCTTAAATAACATCACGCATTTTGATGGTTTTATATTGAATGTTTAATGACATATTTTATAAGTTGAAACTGCCATCTTCTCAATTTCATTTGTCATTTGGATGCCAGAAGCCCAAACCTTCCTTTTATATAATTCCCCTGAGAAAGCAGCCTTACTGGAAAATACTTGCTTTCATCTGTTCACATGAATTTATACATTTAAATTCAAAGGAATAATTTTTTGCCTCCATATTGGCAAGTCCCACCCCTATGATTTTACCAACTAGATTTTATATTAGTTTTGCTACTTAACTTTTTCTAGATCCTGAATTTGAAAGCCTTCCCACTAGTCCCTCTCTAATCCTTAAGAATTTTTACTATATCTTATGGCAATTTTCTCTTTTATTGCTTTCTCCCATAAATGATACGTGATGTAACATAGGTTAAAGAAAAGTATTTTGTTTTTCTGTGATTTTTTTTCTGCTTTAGATTGGCCTTTTGTAGCAAATAGTAATCAATTCTAATGTCAGTTTGCTATTTGATGTTGCATTTTTCCCTGCTACATTTGTAACATTCTATTTTTTTCCTTTAAAAATTAATATGCAAAAGGATAGTAGACAGAATCAAAATATTAGATTATGTTACAAAGCTAGTTTATGTTGCTCAAATAACAACTAAAAACTTGGAGTATTTAGTTGCCCATCTTTCCAAGAGAACTCAAAGAATACCATGTAATTTCTTTATCATGTATTTTTTTGTAATTATAGTAAAATAGCACTATACAGTCATTCCTACACTGTTAAATAAGAACTGTGGACCAGAGGTCTACTTGTGACATAGATGATTCCTTGAATTCTCCATTAATTACTGCTATTATTTTTAGCATCCTTAATTTCAGCAGTGGGACAGTTGAGATTGAAAAATAAGGTATCTCATGTATTGGAACAGGTAAGGACTACCCTGGGACCAGGCAAATTAAAATGGAGGAAAATTAATTTTATCTTTGTTGTACAATCACATGCTTATTTAGTGCACCTTTACATAAATGTTTCAGGAGACCATTGCTCTTCTTTTGTCTCTTGGTTTCACATCCTTCAGGAAATGGTTCTCTGTACCTGTGACAATTTTGCAGTTCTTGTCAATACTTATTTGACTTAAGTCTGAGTCCCTCATGGCCTACACTATTAGCTAAACTAGTAAGTATCAGTGACTGAACGTGGCTTAAAGAAAAGATGCATTTGTAACATTAGATTACCTTCATTACTCAAAGAAATATAGAGCCCCTCCTTTTTGTTGTGCAAATTAGAGTATAAATTCTCTAGATTGTTTGGAGGATTTTCTGAGACTCTTTGTAAAAGTGCTTCATATACAGTCAATTTATAAAAAGTAAAATTTAACTATTTCACAGTCTGAACTTAATAGAGGAGAAAATAATAAACATGAACCCCTTATTTAATTGCTTCTGTGCCCTCCATCAAGGAAATTTCTTGAGTTTCAGACATCCAAAAGTAACCTTTATTGTGTGCCACACTTTTGAGTAGTTTAGAAGTCTTCAGTCATATTCTGCTGGTGTCCCAAATCCTCTTCACCTGGGGTCTTCTTGCCAGCTCAGTAGCCATGTTGTCAGGCTACTGGCAAGCCATCCTTAGTGGTCATCTACAGCAGGGGTCCCCAACCCCTGGGCCACCGGACCAGTACCGGGCCGCACAGCAGGAGGTGAGCAGCAGGAGAGTGAGCGAAGCTTCCTCTGTATTTACAGCCGCTCCCCATCGCTCGCATTACCGCCTGAGCTCCGCCTCCTGTCAGATCAGCAGCGGCATTAGATTCTGGTACGAGCGCAAACCTTACCGTGAACTGTGCATGTGAGGGATCTAGGTTGCGCGCTCCTTAGGAGAATCTAATGCCTGATGATCTGAGGTGGAGCTGAGATGGTGATGCTCGTACTGGGGATCAGCTGCAAATACAGATTATCATTAGCAGAGAGGTTTGACTGCACAGAGACCATAATAAATCAACTGCTTGCAGACTCATATCAAAACCCTATCAGTGAGTGGCAAGTGACAATTAAGCTGCATCTGGTGGCAGGCTTTATAGTGGCAAGTGAGTTGATGTACTTCAGTTATACAGCTGCATCCGGTTATTTTAGTCCATGTGTGGCCTGCCCATTATTTTATTAACCACTTCCGTCTGCGACTCTTTCCTGCACTGTGCACTTGTCTCAGTCATGGTTTTGGCAAGCCCACAAGCTAACTGTAGCCAAAATGAGTAAAAAACAAACGTCGCTGGAGAGCTTCTTTGAAAAGGGGGAAAGACCCAATGATGAGGCAGCAGAAGACTCTAAGACTGCCAACAAAAAGAAAGCTGCATTTAGAAGAAAATACCAAGAGTCCTACTTAAATTACAGGTTCATTGCAACAGGTGATTCACATTCTCCAAGCCCGCTTTGTATAATATGTGGTGACCAACTATCCAACGAAGCCATGAAACCTTTAAAACTGCTTCGCCACATGAAGACCAAGCACTCTCATTAAAAGACAAGCCTTTGGAGTTTTTTAAAGGAAAAAAATGTAAAGATGAAGAACAGAAGCAATTATTGAAGGACACAACTTCATCAAATGTGTCTGCACTGAGAGCATCATGCTTAGTGGCTAACCGCATTGCTAAAGCTAGGAAGCCCTTTACTGTTGATGAAGAGTTGATCCTGTCTGCAGCTAAGGACATTTGTCGTGAACTTTTAGGAGAGGCTGCAGTTCAAAAGGTGGCACATGTTCCTCTTTCAGCTAGCACCCTAACTAGACGAATTGATGAAATAGCAGAGGATATTGAGGCACAACTGTTTGAGAGGATTAATGAGTCACTGTGGTACACAATCCAGGTTGACGAGTTCACGGATGTTGACAAGGCAACAATGCTTGTTTTTGTGAGATATATTTTTCAGGAGGATGTGCATGGGGATATGTTATGTGCACTTTTGTTGCCAACCAACACCACAGCTGCAGAACTATTCAAGTCTTTGATGATTACATATTAGGAAAACTGAATTGGTCATTTTGTGTTGGTATGTGTGCAGACGGAGCGGCTGCCATGACTGGACGGCTTTCTGGTTTCACTATTCAGGTCAAAGAGGTCGTTTCTGAATGTGAGTCTACACAGTGTCATCCATAGAGAAATGCTGGCTAGCCGAAAAATGTCACCTGAACTTAACAACGTTTTGCAGGATGTGATTAAAATTATCAACCACATTAAAGTACATGCCCTTAATTCACGTCTGTTTGTGCAGCTCTGTGAGCTGATGGACACAGAGCACACGTCTTCTCTTATACACAGAAGTGAGATGGCTTTCTAAAGGTAGATCACTGGCCAGAGTTTTTGAGTTACGAGAGCTGCTCCAGAGATCTCTTTTAGAGAAACAGTCACCACTGGCAGCACATTTCAGTGACACAGAATGGGTCACAAAACTTGCTTACTTGTGTGACATATTCAACCTGCTCAATGAACTCAATCTGTCACTTCAGGGGAGAATGACAACTGTGTTCAAGTCGGCAGATAAAGTGGCTGCATTCAAAGCCAAACTGGAATTATGGGGGCAATGAGTGCACATTGGGATTTTTGACATGTTTCAAACATTAGCAGAGATTTTGAAAGAGACTGAGCCAGGGCCTTCTTTCTCCTAGCTGGGGCATGATCACCTGTCTCAGCTTTCAAAAGAATTTGAGCATTACTTCCCAACCACAAAAGACCCCTGAACCGAGAAGGAATGGATCCGTGACCCATTTGTGAATAAGCCAGGTGAGTTGACTTTGTCCGTGCTAGAAGAGGATCAACTGTTTGAGATCACAAATGGCGGTGGCCTTAAAAGCATGTTTGAGACAACTTCAAATCTCCATACGTTCTGGATTAAAGTCAAGGAGAAATATCCTGAGATTGCCACAAGAACATTGAAAAGCCTGCTTCCATTTCCAACATCCTATCTTTGTGAAGCAGGGTTTTCTGCAGTGACAGCAACCAAAACAAGGTTACGGAGTAGACTGACATAAGCAACACACCTCGTGTGTCACTGTCCCCCCTCACCCCCAGACGGGACCATCTAGTTACAGGAAAACAAGCTCAGGGCTCCCACTGATTCTGCATTATATTGAGTTGTATAATTATTTCATTATATATTACAATGTAATAATAATAGAAATAAAGTGCATAATAAATGTAATGTGCTTGAATCATCCCGAAACCATCTCCCCCCACCCAGTCCATCGAAAACTTGTCTTCCATGAAACCAGTCCCTGGTGCCGAAAAGGTTAGGGACCGCTGATCTACAGTATCCACTAGGCCCACAGGAAATCAGACAGCCTTGCTGAGCCAAAGGAGAGGACAGGCTGTCCCACTACAGATTGTTCTTTCAGTCTAAAACCTCGTTTACTTTTCTTTTATTCACTTGCCCCTGCTCAGATATGAACACGGGTTATAACAGCAAAGTTTAACTATAAAACAAGATCAATGATGCCAGCCTCCTTTCCTACCAGGTAGGCCCAACTTCTACAAGTGCTTCCCATGGATTTCCCCTTCCCTCAGGTTTTTCCCCCATGATGTGCTTAACTCTACCCCCTGTAGATGCTTCTTCCCATCAGGTCAGTATTTTCCATAGATCTCAAAAGGAGGAAGGGAGAACCCTCAGTAAGGACTCACTGTCTATGAATGTCCTAACATTTTTTCATGTTTTCCAAGTATCTGCTGATACAGACCATAGGATGGGTCTGTTGATGTCATTACAGTGAGCTGAATCACCTCTTGCCAAACCCTGCAGCAATGTTTTTCTTCCCTTCATCTTTTAACTGTGAGGATATACTTGGAACCTGTTGTTTTCAGCTTTGGGGGCTATAGCTAAAATTCTGAGATAACAGAAAATATACCTTCAAAAATCTTGTTATTACTATTACTGAAGGAATGTCATGCAAGAATGTAAATTAAGACAGAGGAGTTTGTGGGACTACTTCAAGTAGGCTTCTAAGACAAGTGGCAACTCTGCCCATGGGTAAGGGTGGCCCTGGCTATAATTTACATAATCATAATAGTAATGATGAAGATGATGATGACGTAATATTTACAGAAGTCTTATTATTTTCCAGGAACTGTTTTAAGTGCTTTGAAAGTACTTGTTTATTCCCCACAGTAACTCTATGAAGAAGTAATATTAAAATTATTGCACACTTGAGGAAAGTAACTTCCTCAAAATCTTATAGCTAAGAAGCAGTGGAATTAGTCTTTGAACCCAGGAAGCTTGGCTTCAAAACTTTGTATCTTAACCAACAAAATATAATTAAAATAATGACACCTTTACATTGATCAATATGTTTACTTTTTAATGAAATAATCCAGATTATTAAGTTTTGATGAAAATGTAGCTTTGTTCACCCATATTTTTGCATTAAATATTTAAATAATGTTTACTAGTTATCTTTACGACTGTATATATCATAAACTTATAAAATTAAACCTGAATAATGAAGAATAGTTGAAAAAATGCTGCAGCACTTTAGGCAAACCTCAGTAGTGGTTATCGAATGGATTAATTTAGGTATGCAGATTTGAAAATAAGATTAAATGTACAGATTTTATCTTCCTATGGCGTCTGGCATCTGAATTTTACTTAACTATGTTACAAACGTCCCCCTACCCAACTAAAACATTTTATCTTCTTTTCATTCAATAATTGAAAAAGCTCTAGAATATTTTCAGATAGCAAATCCTTAACAAAAACACTTCTTGATCTATTCCACAGTTTATTTCTTTCCCCTAATGTTTAAATCCATTTATAAATACAGTATATGCACAATTAGTCAGTGTGGTGGGAAACTGATAATTAATCATTGGGCAATCCTTTGAAATAAATATTTCATTGAGCACAAATATTCCAAATTAATGAAACTGTGCTCACAACATCCTTAAAGAAACACATACTTATATTGAAATATAACATAATCCTTCAGAAAATATGTGTTACAATTAAACATAGCCCATTCCATTAAAAAATGTGATTCATTGTAAAAGATTGAGAAAAAATTGAGCTAAAGAAGAACTATATTTTATTAAAAGTCTTTCCTGAGATACAGACAAAAATTTTTAGGCTTACTTTTTTTTTAAAGGCTGAGCAGGTATATACAAAGTTATTTTCCTAGCTGGTAAAATTCATCACCCAGAAATATTTTACTAGCATAAATGCCAATATTGCATGGTTTATTTATTGGAAGCCAAAGTATTTGGATGACTTTGGATGCCTTGCTACAAATAGTGATTTTTCCTAAAAACAACAAAAGAACACATCAGTCAGGAGGAAAAGAAAACATTTTGACACATTAGTTTTCTCTATAAGTTCAGATTTTGGAAATCTGAGAATTCTCATGATAACATCATATTTTAGCTGTCTATTGCCGTGTAACAAACTACTCTGAAACCACATGACTTAAAACAACTATTTCATTTTGCTAATGACTTTATGGGTCAGAAACTTGGGAAGGATTTAGCTGGGTGCTTAATCTCTGATGGTTGTACGTCAGTTGGGGCGTCTGGTCCTAGAGAATCAACTTGCAAGTATGGCTTCCCCATGGTCTTTGTTTTTTTCTCTCATTTTCCACAAGATAAATTATCTTGTAAGGCTCCTCCTATAGTTTAGGCTTATCAAACAAGGCCTGAGATTTCAGGATATTTGTATTTCTTAGAGTGTGGCTCAAGACCCCCAGATACCAAGGTGAAATCTGCCAGTACCTTTGAATTCCTAAAACAGGATATGGCATTATGTCCCTTCTGCCACATTTCATTGGTCAAAGTAGTCTGAATCCAGCACAGATTTAAGGGGAGGGGGAAAAATAGACCCCTATCACTTTGAAGGAATAGAGTCAAAGGATTTGTTGCAGTCTTTAATCTGAGATATATATTGTTAAAAAGACTGTTTTGAAATATTTTTTTTTTACTTCTCAGTTTTGCTTTATCTAATTCAAACCAGTGCTGCATTGGTTAACATATGGCTCACCATACACTTTCTAATGAGAAAGCTTCAAAAAGCTCAGTCCTCAAATGCTGGTACAAACTAGTCTGGCAGAAAGTCACCTGAATTCCTCTCTTTGATACACAGAACCTAAGCTGCATGGACTTGTTTCCCCAACACAGAAAACATTATGGTAAACAAGGGATTTGAATTTAGATATTTACCCAGCTTCTCTGAATCCTGGGCTCCTTTTTGCCTCAATCCTTTGCCAGGAGTTCTGCTGTTTTTCTTACACTTTGGCTCCCCACCTCTCCTAAGCTAATATGCACTTCCTGGCAAATTAGAAGCATTCTGGACTGAAGCAGAGATTGTGGCTTGAGGGTAAAATTAACTCTTACAACTGAGTAGTTTCCCCTGTTCACCAAAATGTGCAGTTGGAGGCTTAAAAAATACATGTATATAGATATAGATATATAGATGTAAATATATGTATGTGAGTGTGTGTGTGTGTGTGTGTGTGTGTGTATATATATAATTTGGCTGTCAGTTTAAAAGGAAATAAAGCTAAATAAAAAGTAAGGTTTTCATGTATTAGAAAACCTAAACACTTTCTACTTTTATGTACCATTTAGTCTGTGGTCATTCCCACGTTGTGCCTTTGTGGCACTATTTGAAATTCATAGTCTCTGTTCTCATTTTTCAGCTCTTTTATATGTTGAACATTCTTACTGAGGGCTATCATAAGCTATCATTATTCTTTTTGTGTTTAAGTATTCACTCCTTTAGTCTCAACTGTTCAACTGTTCAAATATCATTCATATTGTCCATGATCCATCTAAGGCTAATAGTAAAATGATAGAGTGTGCTAGTGAATATCATAGCATACCATCCTTCAGAGGGTTATTGAAAGCTACATGAGACAGAATACAGAATACATTTAGATAGATAGATAGATAGATTTTTATGTGTATATATATCTTTAATTCATTATATTTTAAGTGATCACTTATCCATTATATTTATATACGTTGCTGTTCTACATTACAATATTCTAAAGAAAATTCCATTCTTCATGAGTTACTTGGCTAGTGCACACTTTTCTATCTGGTGGCATTAGCTTGCTGTACCTTTTGTGCATGTTGTCAACCTATGCTAATTGAAATGTTTATAAAATGCTGATTCTGAAATATTGCATCTTAACAGTTCAGTAGTTTTTTAATGGGCCCTCTGTTTTATTAATGAAATGATTTATAGAAATATTTAATCTCACTGATTTACCACTAGCATTAATGAGTCTAGTTATTAAGCACTCTATTTCCAAAGGCTATGAAAACAGGCCTGGCAAGTGTGTAGCATTTTGTGATGAGTTATTTGTGCTGAGAGAGGATCAATGCTATGGGAAGCTTATTTCTTAAGTGAAACAGCATTATTTATGATCATGTAACTTGATGACTCTTTCTGTAATTTTCATACCATTGCTTTCTTATTTACAAGAAATTTAATGCCAATTATGAAAACCATCCTGCAGGTTTTTAAGAGACATTTAGGTGATATATAAATATATCTTTTGTATTAGTTAAACTGAGCTCTGACAGTAAGCCATTTAAAAATACTTAAACAGATCCTTGCGGAATACAGATTTATTCTTTAGAGAAACCACAGTTGTTTCTTTTGTCTATGGTAAATATTTAAGGTGGCTATTACTATTTCCATAGAGTCTTTTTCAAATAAACAACCCACAAAACCTGTTTTTATGCACTTAAGTAATTTTTTCTTATTTGCATATTTAAATATTTCATATATTATGGGTAGCACTTAGATACCTTAAGTATATTTATGGGGCATCTCTTCAATATATGATGTCTTTTAGTTCCATAAAATAGTTGGATCTTTGAAAGGTATTTTTTACCCCTTTGCCAGTCTTAAACAAGACTAGTTTAATTACCTAACTTGTATATTAAAGAAAATGATTTCTCAGGTTTCACCTTGAGGCTTTGATGCTTTTAGAAATGTTAGTGCCTTTTTGAGATTTTAGTGGCTATTTTGGATTACAAACCTGTTGAAATAAATGAAATTTGGGAGAGGGGGAGTAAGGATATGTCTTTAGCTATAAGATGTCAAAAATGAGATCCTAAACTATTCAATAGCTCAAAATGGCATGATATGGCTTTGCTACTATTATTCTCTCCTTCCATCTTGTAATGTTGAGGTATGATATGTCCTAATAAGGAGCTGGCATGACCCATTGACATAAAATACCAGCATTATGTGGTTTAGCTCACTGAAATGGTATATTTCCTCTTTCTCTTGTTCTGTTTCCTTCTTGGAGCAGAATTTGTCTTTGTATTATTTGTCAGCATGTGGATATGATTTATGTTGGGAGAGTTTGATGATTAACCAGAAACTTGGGGATTTTCATAAAATCCCCCTTATTTCAGCTAAGCAATATGTCCTTAACTTTTTCCTACAAGTAAATGAGTGGTAGCCCATGATTTTATGGCAAAATTTAATTTCAAATTTTTGTTCATATTTAGAAAGGAATTTTAAAAAAATGATGTGATTCTCTGGCCACAGTTCAAAGAAATAAGATACAATTCAGGTAATTTCAGGAGAAGACAATGTACATCTTCAAATTTGATTTCACTTTTTAGTTATTCTAAGCTACTCAAATTAATGGAGCAATATAAGTTTAAAAAATTGATTTTTTGGCTAACATTGTAAAGTAGTTCATCAAAACAAAGGTGATTGCATATATAGTTTAGTATTATCTGAAGCAATCATAAGGTTAAAGACTTTTAAATTCCTGATAAGTTATTTTGCACCGGGATCCCAAAATACCCAAAATTCTTAGGCGACTTTCATGATAAAAGAATGAACATACTTCCTTTTCTTAAGACATTTTTGGTTTTTTTTAGGAGGCTTTATAAGAAAATACAAATCCTGAATTTAAATTAGCTTAAGGCCTTTGGGAATCCATAATAAGGGAAGAATCTCTAAATTAGTGGAAGGATTGACACAACTTAGACTCAGAATAATATAAGGTCAGAATTTTTAGACAAGCCCCAAATTATATAAAGTAAGACATTTATTGGTATAATTTTTTCAGTGAAATTTTTGACTTTTACTTCTCTTTTTTCTCCTTACATGGAATGTAGTCAAGAGGAGAGCCTACATGTTGCTGCATACAAAATAAAGTAAAACTAAATAAAGAATTAAATGAAAATAGAATAAGTGTTAGTAATTCAAGATCATATTGCTTGTTTTTTTTTTTAATTTAAAGAAAGAAAATAAGTATAGGTTCATGATTTCTTATCCATAACTTTAAATTGCATAGACCTCTAAAAGAAAGCTCTTTCATAATTTATTTTATTATAAATCCAGACCTGAACCGACACAAGCTATTTAGAATCTTTGTTTATCACACTTAATGTGAATGTTCATAAGTTTTGCTGATGAAACATTAAAGTATTATGTAAATAGTTATATATACTTTATTACATTTCTGAAGGTACAGTGAATCCCAATTCTGACACATTTGCCAGGAATTTCATTTAGGATAACTTGAATGTAATTCAAGTCTAATGCTTATGTTCAGAAAAATCTCACCCTTAGTATTGCTTTGTTCTTAACATTATTTTTTATTTTCTAAGGGGGTCATGACTGTGAATCTAGACACCATGGCATGGATTAAAAGCTGGAGAAGACTGATTAGTCAGCTTTTGCCTCTTAAGGTACCTGTTTTCTTTTCTTCTTTAAAAAAGAAATAAAATGTAGTGTTTCAGAGCATGGGCTTTAGATCCCATTAACTTGGGTCTGGATACCTATGCTTTACTAGTTTTGTGACTGCGGGCAAGTCGTTTTGACTTTCTAATCTCTAAATCTCTGCTATCTTTTCTGTGAAATAGGAATGAAAAAATTGTATGCCTCTTAGGGTTGATACAAAAGCAATGAAATATTTCATGGAGAGAATTTAGGCCAGTGGCTGGTTCATATATGCATTTAATAAATAGCTATCATCATAATAAAAAAAATCTGGCCTAAAATCAAAACATGGAGGGGCACTAAGAGAAAGATTATTATTATTTTTTTTATTTTTTGGGGGGGGAATCTACTTTTTTTTTTTTAAACATCTTTATTGGAGTATAATTGCTTTACAATGGTGTGCTAGTTTCTGCTTTATAACAAAGTGAATCAGCTATACATATACATATACCCCCATATCTCCTCCCTCTTGCATCTCCCTCCCACCTACCCTATCCCACCCCTCTAGGTGGTCGCAAAGCACTGAGCTGATCTCCCTGTGCTATGCGGCTGCTTCCCACTAGCTATCTATTTTACATTTGGTAGTGTATATATGTACTAAGAGATTATTTTAATACATTCAGGATGAATAGGATTATAATGCTGGGTAACCTCTAAAACTAATTTTCTAAAATAGATATTTATATGATTACATTCCAAAACAAAAATATGACCTCTCTTCCACCTTTTAACCTGTGGTAATTATGCTTAAATCTTTAAATATGTCTTAAATTAGCTCATTTGGGGAGGCACAAAGAGGTGATACAATGAAGACATATACTATTGAGTAAAATTGCAGGTTGCAGAGGATTCAAAACATTCTCTGTAATGGTTTCCAGTCCATAAACTCCAAAGGTTGTTAATTCCCCCACATTCTTGTGTTTAAATTATAGTGAAAGTGGCTAATGCTTGTCACAGCTTGTCATGACTCTCAGTGAGAAAAATCAAGTGAAAATTAAAAGAAACAAATCACTAGCTGAGTAATATATTCATAATATTTTGAACCTAGAAAGATCATGTAGAATTAGATAATGTAATGTAACCATCACTTTGCTTTATGTACGGGGGAACAAGGACCAAAGAGGCTAATTTGTTTGCCTAGTATGACACAGGTAATAAGTAGCAGAAATAAGCCTAGAATTCGTTGTCTAGTTTTCCATTCTTTCCATAGTAAAACTCAAAGTGTATTACTTCAAGAAAGTATATATAGATTCTTCTGTATTAGCAGGAAGATGGTGTGACATTACAAGAATAAAATAAATGTTATTATCTGATATTTTGGGCAATTTTTTATTGTAGTTTTTGTAATGGCATATATCTGTGTTTAAATATACTTCATCATGCTAGAACCCACTAGCAATACTTCACATGAAAGCACTTTACATTTGGTCTCCTTGCTTTATTTCTCAGCCTGCTTTTATCAATCAAAAGGCAAAAATAATTTATGATAGAAAATACATTACATTAACATCAAAACATAGATTCTTGTAAAAAATGAAATGGGAAATATGAAAGGTGTAAATTTTTAAAAATACAGGACTAATCAAAATTGCTAGGCTAAGACACATAGTATTAGGAGTTATAAAAAATATCAAATCTATATTTATTTTTGGATAGGAAGGTATATTTTGTAATTATTTTATAATCTTATTTATTTGTAGTAACTTCCTATATAAATATTACCTCTAAAATAGATTTTTATCTCCTTTTCTTATTAGTTTAATGAATTCCAAGGAAGATTTGATGTATACACACACACACACAATTTCAAAGATAATTTTAGACTTGAAGTTATTTTTCTACAATGTTAATGTTAGGTTGTTAAATATGCTCATATTGTCTTGTTAGTGGTTCAGAAGGCTCCAGAAGAAACTGAAAGTCAAAATGCAATCGTATTATATTTATTCCACTTTCTAGCTCTAGGAATTTGAGACACTTAAATAATACCCCTAAACCAGTTTTCTTATCTCTAAAATGGGAATCATACAGCACTTATCTCTTAGGATTGTTGTGGGGATCAAACGTGACAGGACATCAAAAAGTAAGTGCTCAATACACACTAAGTATTATTATTATCATTATCAACTTCAGTGTGTAAATTCTCTGAGTTATGTCAATTAGACTTTAAGAATGAATTGAATTTTTGTTGGTGAGATTGCAAATTCAACATCTCTGGTGAGTAAGTAGAAAAAATATATCATATACCTTAAAATGGTTTTATACCATGTAACTTCTAGAAATTTACTAAGTGTAAGTTTGTTTATATTAGGTTATATGAATGCACTCAAAAGGATTTTGTAAAATGCTATTCTGAAAGTGTTTTTTATAGAAGTTAAATCACATGTGGAATGTGCTATTTTGAAGCTACTAAGAATTTCTTAAAGTATTTGATGAAAGAACAAACTATTCATATTCACTGAATCATAATTCTAATTATAGGAATTTACTCCAAATATTTAAGCAAACAATGTCATCAATACTTAATTATAAAAATGCTCATTGGAGCATTTTTGTAACTATTAAAAAGAGGGAATATAAAAATGTCCAAAAACAGGGAATTGTTCATCCTAGTCATACCATATAGTACTGTGGAGTCAATGAGAAATTTTTGATTAAGAATATTTAAAGAGGGGATTGGAACCAAGATGGCGGAGTAGAAGGACGTGCTCTCACTCCCTCTTGCAAGAACACCAGAATCACAACTAGCTGCTGGACAATCATCGACAGGATGACACTGGATCTCGCCAAGAAAGATACCCCACATCCAAAGACAAAGGAGAAGCCACAATGAGACGGTAGGAGGGGCGCAATAACAGTAAAATCAAATCCCATAACTGCTGGTTGGGTGACTCACAGACTGGAGAACACTTATACCACAGAAGTCCACCCACTGGAGTGAGGATTCTCAGCGCCACATCAGGCTTCCCAACCTGGGCCTCCGGCAATGGGAGGAGGAATTCCTAGAGAATCAGACTTTGAAGGCTAGTGGGATTTGATTGCAGGACTTCAACAGGACTGGGGGAAACAGAGACTCCACTCTTGGAGGGCACACACAAAGTAGTGTGCACATCGGGACCCAGGGGAAGGAGCAGTGACCCCAGGGGAGACTGAACCAGACCTACCTGCTAGTGTTGGAGGGTCTCCTGCAGAGGCGGGGAATAGCTGTGGCTCACCGTGGGGACAAGGACACTGGCAGCAGAAGTTCTGGGAAGTACTCCTTGGCGTGAGCCCTCCCAGACTCCGCCATTAGCCCCACCAAAGAGCCCAGGTAGGCTCCAGTGTTGGGTTGCCTCAGGCCAAACAACCAACAGGGAGGGAACCCAGCCCCACCCATCAGTAGTCAAGCAGATTAAAGTTTTACTGAGCTCCGCCCACCAGAGCAACAGTCAGCTCTACCCACCACCAGTCCCTCCCATCAGGAAACTTACATAAGCCTCTTAGATAGCCTGATCCACCAGAGGGAAGACAGCAGAAGCAAGAAGAACTACAGTCCTGCAGCCTGTGGAACAAAAACCCCATTCACAGAAAGATAGACAAGATGAAAAGGCAGAGGGCTATGTACCAGATGAAGGAACAAGGTAAAACCCCAGAAAAACAACTAAATGAAGTGGAGATAGGCAAACTTCCAGAAAAAGAATTCAGAATAATGATAGAGAAGATGATTCTGGACCTCGGAAAAAGATTGGAGGCGTAGATCGAGAAGATGCAAGAAGTGTTTAACAAAGACCTAGAAGAATTAAAGAACAAACAGAGATGAACAATACAATAACTGAAATGAAAACTACACTAGAAGGAATCAATAGCAGAATAACTGAGGCAGAAGAATGGATAAGTGACGTGGAAGGCAGAATGGTGGAATTCACTGCTGTGGAACGGAATAAAGAAAAAAGAATGGAGACAACTGAAGACAGCCTAAGAGACCTTGGGGAAAACATTAAACACAACAACATTCTCCCAGAAGGAGAAGAGAGAGAGAAAGGACCAGAGAAAATATTTGAAGAGATTATAGTCTAAAACTTCCCTAACATGGGAAAGGAAATAGCCACCCAAGTCCAGGAAGCGCGGAGAGTCCCATACAGGATAAACCCAAGGAGAAACATGCCGAGACACATAGTAATCAAATTGGCAAAAATTAAACACAAAGATAAATTATTAAAAGCAGCAAGGGAAAAATGACAAATAACCTACAAGGGAACTCCCATAAGGTTAACAGCTGATTTCTCAGCAGAAACTCTACAAGCCAGAAGGGAGTGGCATGATATACTTAAAGTGATGAACGGGAAGAACCTACAACCAAGATTACCCTAACCAGCAAGGATTTCATTCAGATTCTATGGAGAAATCAAAAGCTTTACAGACAAGCAAAAGCTAAGAGAATTCAGCACCACCAAGCCAACTCTACAACAAATGCTAAAGGAACTTCTCTAAGTGGGAAACACAGAGAAGAAAAGGACCTACAGCAACAAACCCAAAACAATTAAGAAAATGGCAATAGGAACACACATATCGATAATTACCCTAAAAGAAAATGGATTAAATGCTCCAACCAAAAGACACAGGCTTGCTGAATGGATACAAAAACAAGACCCATATATATGCTGTCTACAAGAGACCCACTTCAGACCTAGGGACACATTCAGACTGAAAGTGAGGGGATGGAAAAAGATATTCCATGCAAATGGAAATCAAAAGAAAGCTGGAGTAGCAATACTCATATCAGATAAAATAGACTTTAAAATAAAGAATGTTACAAGAGACAAGGAAGGACACTACATAATGATCAGGGGATCAATCCAAGAAGAAGATATAACAATTATAAATATATATGCACCCAACATAGGAGCACCTCAATACATAAGGCAACTGCTAACATCTATAAAAGAGGAAATCGACAGTAACACAATAGTAGTGGGGGACTTTAACACCTCACTTACACCAATGGACAGATAATCCAAAATGAAAATAAATAAGGAAACAGAAGCTTTAAATGACACAATAGACCAGATAGGTTTAATTGATATTTATAGGACATTCCATCCAAAAACAGCAGATTACACTTTCTTTTTAAGTGTGCACGGATCACATCTTGGGTCACAAATCAAGCCTCAGTAAATTTAAGAAAATTAAAATCATATCAAGCATCTTTTCTGACCACAACGCTATGAGATTAGAAATGAATTACAGGGAAAAATACATAAAAAATACAAACACATGGAGGCTAAACAATACGTTACTAAATAACCAAGATATCACTGAAGCAATCAAAGAGGAAATCAAAAAATACCTAGAGACAAATGACAATGAAAACATGATGATCCAAAACCTATGGGATGCAGCAAAAGCAGTTCTAAGAGGGAAGTTTATAGCTATACAAGCCTACCTCAAGAAACAAGAAAAATCTCAAATAAACAGTCTAACCTTACACCTAAAGGAACTAGAGAAAGAAGAACAAACAAAAGCCAAAATTAGCAGAAGGAAAGAAATCATAATGATCAGAGCAGAAATAAATGAAATAGAAACAAAGAAAACAATAGCAAAGATCAATACAACTAAAAGCTGGTTCTTTGAGAAGATAAACAAAATTGATAAACCATTAGCCAGACTCATCAAGGAAAAGAGGGAGAGAACTCAAATCAATAAAATTAGAAATGAAAAAGGAGAAGTTACAACAAACACCACAGAAATACAAAGCATCCTAAGGAACTTCTACAAGCAACTCTATGCCAATAAAATGGACAACCTGGAAGAAATGGACAAATTCTTAGAAAGGTATAACCTTCCAAGACTGAACCAGGAAGAAATAGAAAATATGAATAGACCAATCACAAGCAATGAAATTGAAACTGTGATTAAACATCTTCCAAGAAACAAAAGTCCAGGACCAGATGGCTTCACAGGTGAATTCTATCAAACATTGAGAGAAGAGCTAACACCCATCCTTCTCAAACTCTTCCAAAAACTTGCAGAGGAAGGAACACTCCCAAACTCATTCTATGAGGCCACCATTACCCTGATACCAAAACCAGACAAAGATACTAAAAAAAAAAGAAAATTACAGACCAATATCACTGCTGAATATACATGCAAAAATCCTCAACAAAATACTAGCAAACAGAATCCAACAACACGGTAAAAGGATCATACATCATGACCAAGTGGGATTTATCTCTGGGATGCAAGGATTCTTCAGTATATGCAAATCAATCAATGTGATACACCATATTAACAAATTGAAGAATAAAAACCATATGATCTTCTCAATAGATGCAGAAAAAGCTTTTGACAAAAATCAACACCCATTTATGATAAAAACTCTCCAGAAAGTGGGCATAGAAGGAACCTACCTCAACATAATAAAGGCCATATACGACAAACCCACAGTAAACATCATTCTCAATGGTGAAAAACTGAAAGCAATTCCTCTAAGTTCAGGAAAAAGACAACGATGTCCACTCTCTTCACTATTATTCAGCATAGTTTTGGAAGTCCTAGCCACGGCAATCAGGGAAGAAAAAGGAATCCAAATCAGAAAAGAAAAAGTAAAACCGTCACTGTTTGCAGATGACATGATACTATACATAGAGAATCCTAAAGATGCCACCAGAAAACTACTAGAGCTAATCAATGAATTTGGTCAAGTTGCAGGATACAAAATTAATGCACAGAAATCTCTTGCATTCCTGTACACTCATGATGAAAAATCTGAAAGAGAAATTAAGGAAACACTCCCATTTACCATTGAGACAAAAAGAATAAAATACTTAGGAATAAACTTACCTAGGGAGACAAAAGACCTGTATGCAGAAAACTGTAAGACACTGATGAAAGGAATTGAAGATGATACCAACAGATGGCGAGATATACCATGTTCTTGGATTGGAAGAATCAACATTGTGAAAATGACTGTACTACCCAAAGCAATCTACAGATTCAATGCAATCCCTATCAAATTACCAATGGCATTTTTTACGGAACTAGAACAAAAAATCTTAAAATGTGTATGGAGACACAAAAGACCCCGAATAGCCAAAGCAGTCTTGAGGGAAAAAAGCAGAGCTGGAGGAATCAGACTCCCTGACTTCAGACTATACTATAAAGCTACAGTAATCAAGACAATGTGGTTCTGGCAGAAAAACAGAAACATAGATCAATGGAACAAGTTAGAAAGCCCAGAGATAGACCCACACACCTATCGTCAACTAATCTATGACAAAGGAGGCAAGGATATACAATGGAGAAAAGACAGTCTCCTCAATAAGTGGTGCTGGGAAAACTGGACAGCAACATGTAAAAGAATGAAATTAGAACACTCCCTAACACCATACACAAAAATGAACTCAGAATGGATTCGAGACCTAAATGTAAGACCGGACACTATAAAACTCTTAGAGGAAAACATAGGAAGAAGACTCTTTGACATAAATCACAGCAAGATCTTTTTTGATCCACCTCCTAGAGTAATGGAAATAAAAAGAAAAATAAACAAATGGGACCTAATGAAACTTCAAAGCTTTGGCACAGCAAAGGAAACCATAAACAAGACGAAAAGACAACCCTCAGAATGGGAGAAAATATTTGCAAACGAATCAACGGACAAAGGATTAATCTCCAAAATATATAAACAGCTCATGCAGCTCAATATTAAAAAAACAAACAAGCCAATCCAAAAATGGGCAGAAGACCTAAATAGACATTTCTCCAAAGAAGAAATACAGATGGCCAAGAAGCACATGAAAAGCTGCTCAACATCACTAATTATTAGAGAAATGCAAATCAAAACTACAATGAGGTATCACCTCACACCAGTTAGAATGGGCATCATCAGAAAACCTACAAACAACAAATGCTGGAGAGGGTGCAGAGAAAAGGGAACCCTCTTGCACTGTTGGTGGGAATGTAAATTGATACAGCCACTATGGAGAACAGTATGGAGGTTCCTCAAAAAACTAAAAATAGAATTACCATATGATCCAGCAATCCCACTACTGGGCATATACCCAGAGAAAACCATAATTCAAAAAGCCACATGCACCCCAATGTTCATTGCAGCACTATTTACAATAGCCAGGTCATGGAAGCAACCTAAATGCCCATCGACAGAGGAATGGATAAAGAAGATGTGGTACATATATACAATGGAATATTACTCAGCCATAAAAAGGAACGAAATTGGGTCATTTGTTGAGACGTGGATGGATCTAGAGACTGTCATACAGAATGAAGTAAGTCAGAAAGAGAAAAACAAATATCGTATATTAACGCATATATGTGGAACCTAGAAAAATGGTACAGATGAACTGGTTTGCAGGGCAGAAATTGAGACACAGATGTAGAGCACAAACATATGGACACCAAGCGGGGAAAGCGGCAGGGGGGTGGGAGTGGTGGTTTGATGAATTGGGCAACTGGGATTGACATATACATGTATACACTGATGTGCATAAAGTTGATGACTAATAAAAACCTGCTGTATAAAAAAGTTAAAAAAATTTTTTTAAATATAAGTAAGTACTAGGGATGTAATATACAACACCAGTAATATAATTAACACTGTTGTATGTTATATATGAAAGGTGTTAAGACAGTAAATCCTAAGAGTTCTCATTACAAGGAAACATTTTTTCTTTTTCTTTTTTTTTTTTTTTTTTTACTTTAGATGATGGGATGTTCACTAAACTTACTTTGGCAATAATTCCATGATGTATGTAAGTGAAATAATTATTCTGTGTACCTTAAACTTAAAACTTGTATGTGAATTATATCTCAATAAAACTAGATGGAGAAAAATTAATTGATAACAAAAATAAATAAATAAACATTGTTTTCAATGAGTAAAAAAAAAAGAATATTTAAAGACATAGAGAAATTTTCACATATTGGTTTTTCTTTTTTAATTATTTTTTTCTTTTTTTAATTCTTATATGCATTTTTTTTAAGATTTTTTAATTGATTGATTGATTGATTACTATGTTGGGTCTTCGTTTCTGTGCTAGGGCTTTCTCTAGTTGCGGCAAGCGGGGGCCACTCTTCATCGCGGTGCGCGGGCCTCTCGCTATCGTGACCTCTCTTGTTGCGGAGCACAGGCTCCAGACGCGCAGGCTCAGTAGTTGTGGCTCACGGGCCCAGCTGCTCCACGGCATGTGGGATCCTCCCAGACCAGGGCTCAAACCCGTGTCCCCTGCATTAGCAGGCAGATTCTCAACCACTGCGCCACCAGGGAAGCCCTCACATATTGTTAATTGGAGGAAAAGCAAAGTCTAAAATTATCACAGTTCTAGTCATAAATATATATGTACATTAAAATGTGTTTACAAATTATATATTGTTTCTGGTTTCTGAGAATGTTGAGAACCGATGTTAGTTTTAAATCCTGACTACCTTCCTCATAATCATCGTTAGAGAAAATATAGAAATAGAACACGTTGATTTGAAGTACTAAACTAAACCAAACCAATCTGTGAGAAACCTCTGCAGATCGAAATGTTGCCTTGAACTGGTGTGTTTGTGTATGCGCGTGTGTGTGCATGTGTGTGTGTCCAGAAGGGGACAGTGTCTGAAGCCTGAGGTGGAGTTTGGCCAGAGCATCTGATTGCAGGAGTGATTTTAAGGTCTGATTTTTCCTGATGATAATGATCACCTGCTTCTCACAAGGTCATTAGCACAAGGTAGGCACCTGCTGCAGTAAAACCTAACTGACTGACCTATTGCCCTGGGCAGTCTCTTCTTCATCTCAGCCCCTCCCAAACCTTAAGGTTGGTAGATTACAACCTCGACAGGCTGCCTTCTCCAATGGAGCTATTTTTTGAATATTTAAAGACCTTGAAACTCTGGTGTGTTTGCCTGGTGGAGTTGTCCCAGGAGAAAAAGAGCAACAGTGATTTTTTTTTGTCTCCTTGGGATTCTCCACCCTAGAACACATCACCACACCTCTCCTAACATTCTTTGACATTCCTTTATTACACATGACCAGATAGAATAGGTGACATCCCCAGTAGAAAATGAGTACTAATTAAAGACTAAAATAAAGTACATAAAGTGAGAGGTGAAGAAAGGAGCACACATACCATATTTAAATAGTGCTTTTCCATGCTTTCTGTATTATGGGTGATTTTTGTTTTCATCGTACTTTTTTTTCAGTTTTTTTCTACATTTTTCAGCCAAAAGAACAACATGACTGTCTAGCTTATACTACCAGAATAAGAAAGATAAATATTATCTTAAACAAGGTTTAATTTACTCATCTAGAGGATTCGGAGAATTCTACATTTTTAAGTTTTTATCGGTACCTCGTAATCCCCTTTAAAAGTACTTGTTTTTCTTTCCATCTTTGAATGTCATTTTTAAAAGCAAAAAAAAATATGTCATGTCGTATTTGGCAGTCCCCAAGACCACCTTCAGTTTCAGTGATTT
This sequence comes from Balaenoptera physalus, assembly GCF_965194825.1. Classification (NCBI taxonomy): domain Eukaryota; kingdom Metazoa; phylum Chordata; class Mammalia; order Artiodactyla; family Balaenopteridae; genus Balaenoptera; species Balaenoptera physalus. The sequence goes on along the minus strand of NC_138890.1, from coordinate 93,022,456 downwards.
AGGAGAAGGACTCACCAAACTCAGAAAAGCCGTTAAACTCATGGATATGGTTTATTTCAGTGCAGGGGTCAGATTGAGATCAGCAAAGGTAAAAGGCACATAAGGCAGAGTCCAGGAGAGAAAAGGTGAGGCTTCCTGTCACCATCTTTCTGTGGAGTTTGCGGTCAGCGCTTAATCCTTCAGTAACAGGGTGTGTCAACACGCCTAAAGTATTGGCAACAAGGGAAGCCAATACTGTCAACCTGTCAGCTGAAAACCTTGGTGTCCAAGTTCTTTACTGGGCATTGTTCAGTAGACACAACTGACCACCCACCTGGCTGACTTTTGTTAATTCCCAGCCCCACCAGACTTCAAATTGATATCTTGTAGCCCATGGTTCCCATGATAAATCACATTGTTAGTATAGAATATCCTGGCATGGCCCAAGGCCTCAGATAAACAAAGACACTGTTATTACATAGGACATTCCAAGCTCTAAAGGTTATCTCCCAGGAACAGGGCAAGGGCCAAACCTTTCTTTTGAGCAGGTTTTGGACAACCCAGGCTTACTGAATTAGTCCTTTCTTACACATATGTAAATCTTGCTTTGCTTGAGATGTGTTGCCAGAAAGGGATGGATGAAGAACAAGGAAATCACACCCAAAGTTAGTGGAATTGTTTGTACCAATAAGCAAAATCCAAAAGGTTTAACTTTCAATAGTACATGAGAGACAATGTGAAGGAAAAAGGGGACAGATCCTGGATATACAGTGTCTAGGTTTATATAGGCGCTCTACTATTCTCCTAGCTGTATGACATTTTATAAATACTGTATCATAACTAGTTGCCTCAGTTTCATTATGTGATAAATAAGGATATTATTATAACTAATTTGCAGGCTTATTACAAGAAGCAATTGAATTAATACACATATAAAACTTCAACTTGTGTTTGGCAAGTAGCAATAATGTGATAAACATCAGCTTGTTTTGTTATTAACCAAATGATGGTACATACTTATGTCATTTGAAAGAGCCCTGTACCTACTCCCATTGATTATTTTATTTGTCTTCTTAATCAGTTGACAAAGAAGTGATGGGGTGAATATATGGATTTCTGTACTTCTGAGAAATTTTCATCCTCTAAGAAAATTCAACACTTCTCATTTAGAGAAATAACCACCCTCCTAGCCCAAGTGGAAAGAAGTGATACATATTTCTCAATTATTGGCATCCATTTAAGTTCTGATTTTCTGTCTTATGTCAGATAGAAATAATTTTATTATCAAATATTGATAAAATGAGTTTATCATGTGTATAGAGCAAATCCATTGAATAAAAGAACTACTGGGTAAGCTCTTCAACAGGTTGCTATCTGGATGGATCAGCTGCAGCTCTCTTTGGGTTTGTTATTTTTCTGTTCAAGATTTACAGTCACAAGGGAGAGAGACTCTGGTTAACACTGGTCATATGCCCGCTCTTTAGCCAGGAGAGGGCAAGAAAACTTGAAGGACAGCCCTACCAATTCCCCATCTATCATGGGAGGGTAAACTCTGAAAAAAAATTGAGACACAATTAGCACACTAGGAAATGGGATGCTATGCTTATATATAGTTTCCTTCATAATAGTAAATGATATTATCCAAAAGCAAACTCCATTAACAGAATAATGTGATGGGCAGATATCAAGTACCCAACTGCCTAGTTTAAACCATGGTTAGATTTTAGAGTACTACAGCAGATGATTTCAAGCTCTTTTCGTAAGAATGTGATACCTAGAGTTGAGCCCTCATCTCAATTTTAAGTATGTTAAACTTGAGAAATTTTTATGCATGCATAACTCTGCTAATTACTTTTATATTATAAATCATGCACAGAAATATAAACAGATAGGAAAAAATAGAAATTCTAATATTTTCTACCTATCCCATCTTGGGTTTATCTCCTGTGTTGAAGACTGGTATAAAGGAGTGAATGTACAATAATACATGAGGTATCCGATGTAAATGCTATTTCTTCATTTCATCAAAATTGGATACCATCAAGCAGTCACAGTCTGACATGTGTCTGAAGAACAAGTACGTATCATTGTAGTTTGATGGCAGATGCATGTGCAATGGCGAGGAGCAGCCATCAAGCTACTGTATATTTGTTATACAAAGGGGATGCTACTAAAGCATTTGTCCTTAGACCTGGGATCTGCTCCTCAGTAACTTTGTTATGATTCCCCCTAGTGATTCTCCTAAACATTACTTAAGGGTTTATGAGTGCTTTCTTTCCCAGAATGCAGAATCGTTTGATGTAGCTTCCACTCCTCTAAATAACCTTCTTCTTTTGTGTCGTTAACAGGTCTGTAAGTCACCACTATTAACAGAAATAATGTGCTCTTTCCTTTAGCCAGGGGAATGGATAGTACCTGTGCATCAGGTGCAGTTGCTCCAGGTTAGCAGTTAGCATGAGGGTTGTCCTTTTGAAAAGAATATACAAATTTTGCACAGCTGCAGGCTCCTGAGGTACTCAGTAGTCTGACCTCTAAATAAGTTTTCTTACATAAAATGTGAAATGCTGTCCTTGCTATTGGAGATTAGTGACCAGTTAAGTGGTTAATCTTAGATTTTGAGGTCTTTGAACTGTTGGCAATAGCTGTTTAGCTGTGTTGTGGTAATTCACAATACAGTCAAAATAATTTTTGGTAGATCACTTTTTGGTCCAGAGATATATGATTTTATACATTTCATAGCCCATGAATAAACATGCAGGAGTTACTGTTAATAAACCAAACAAAGACCATCGACTCCAAACATTTAATCCCTTGTTATTTTTTAAGATGTCAATAGTATATTAAAGTCTTTTAAATTACATAAAGAATATACTGGAAGATCAAAAAGCATATGTCCTTATTACAGTAATACAGAGTAAACACATATATGTTTTTTAGCATCCAGTACAAATAATAGATAGTTTTGCCGATATATTAGGCAAAAAGCTAGTATTTTTGACTATCTTGAGCCTACAAAAACAGTACTATCACATGGTTCAATCAAATATATTAGCAAAGTTTTGTTAGTAAAGGCTTTCTGCCAGGACTTCTAAATGGACATGTTACTTCATATCAGTTATTATGAAATTATTTGATAAAGTGGACTTCATTTCAAAGTTCTTAATTTATGTTGACCGAATTTTTGAAAGCAAAAAATATTAAAATACGTTTTGTGCTTAAAATAACTGTTTAATATGTACTAAAATAATACAAACCTACTACTTCTTCAAGAGTTATGAAGGATAAAACTACAATTCAGATTCTACCTAAAGTACCATAAATTCTAAATCAGTGCAGTTAAGTATAATGGGGACATATTCTTATCTGATGTAATAAAAAGATAGCCAGCCTTTTTTTTTTAGACAATGTGTTAAATGAGCATTAAGGCCATACATAATTCATCTTCTTTACTTAAAAAAAAAACTGTAAAATAAATACATTTGTCATAGAAAGCAAAAAACAAAACAAAACAAGCCTGCTACTCTGCCTCAGTAAGAATATGAAATAAGCTTTTGAGGTCACAATGTCACATCACTGACTATCCAGAATGACAATGGATAAGATCAAATAATTGATGTACATGTGGCTATTCTTGTATTTTTCTGTGTACATTTCATAGCTTCTACAACTCTTTCTTTATAATCCTCAGATAAGGGATCAAGTTATTATTAAAAACATTTTTGTGACTTTCCTGAGATGAACTAGGTGGCCTACAGATGCATGACAATTATAGCAGCATGAGCATGAGGGGACTTAGCAATGTTGAATGTATTCCAATGACAGTCTTTTAAAGATTTCCCTGAGAGTAGTTTCCTCAAAAAAAGAGAAAGAAATTGCAATAAGAAAAATGAATGAGTTTTATAGCTTTTATATATGACCTTAAATAGTAAATAGTAAAAATGTTTAAACCAAATTGAAAATGCAAAATAAGTTATGGGAATTTAAAGCTATTCTCCTAAAAGCCTTCCTTGAATTAATTGTTTGCCTGATTTTATCATATTATTTATCACAATGGTCAATAATCTCTAATTCATTTGTCTGTCTTACCTTACACAAGACAGGTTTCATCTGTAATTCAACATCGCATATTCCCAATGCCAAGCACAGTGCCTGAGCACTCAGTAAATATTCATAGAATGAATTGAATGAGTAAATATATTAATGTTATATTAAAACAAGGGTATATGTATGTAAATTTGAGAGTGTTAGTACCTTTTTTTTTCATTAGAATTGTTTCTTTTGGAAAATTATGCTCTGACTTTTTTGGTGTGTTTATCAATTTGTTTTTGTTTAAGAACATATGAAAGGTAGGTTTAAACTGGCAGCAATAAAAACCATTCTTTGTATTATAAATGGAAAGGAAGAGTTTTTGACCTTTGTGTGTGTGTGTGTGTGTGTGTGTGTGTGTGTGTGTGTGTGACAATGATGCTGTGACTCCTTATTCCTAACAGTTGTACTTGCAGTGCACTAGAAAAACAAAAACAAGCCAAAAAAAAAAAGCATAGAACCATTAAAAAATTAGACAATTTGGTAAATCATATAATCCTAATCACATAGGAAAGGCTTTCAGTAATACATTTAGAAATCTATTGGCCTTTTGTACACTCTGGCTTATACTTTAGATATAAATTTGCTTGCTGGAGTTTTAAATTATATTCACAAAAATGTCAGTGAATGAATGTATAATAATGTGAGGCCTTATACAACTATGTAACAATACCAGGATACAATAAAACTTATTCCTGACCATCTGCTTAAAATGATTTGAGAACATTATCTACAGATTGTTTAATTTTATAAGTATTTGTACTTATTTTAAATGAATCTCTACCTCTGTACCAAACCTTAGTATAAATATTACACAAAGTATGTGAACTCTAATATTAAATGAATTAATAATCATTTTGAGAATCAATGACAAAATGAATTTAAAAATCGAAAATCAAATAAAATGTCTTTAAATCTGCATTCTGTTTGAATTATCTAATTGTTATTATTATAGCGTATTAAATACTGTCATAGACTCAAGTGATTTGTTCCCCATTTCTATTTTTGAGCTTTCATAACTATCAGTAATATAATTTTCTTTTTAATTAGAAAAAGTTATATGAAAAAATTTTCCCCTTCATAGTGAGATGAGATACAAATTTGTCTTTTAATTATGTGAAATTTGGGTTAGTTTCTTTGCCTTAGTAGTTTCTTTGAAAGCAACTACATTCTTATAAGGCTCTGGACCCATTAAAGATAAAGTAATGTGAGTGAAGTATTTTCCAAAATATAATATATCAATAATTCTCCATTTAAAATACTAAAATTCAAGTGTAATTTATTTCTCAAACCTTGTTCCAACCATCTTTTTTCTTGTCTTTAAGTTAATTTTGATGATGCCTCTATAGACTTTGGTTCAACAATAACAATTTGAGCTGAATTCTATAACCCTCTTGGCAAAGAGGTTAATTTTTTGAATATTTGATCCCCCAAGCAGTAATTTCATAGATATAATTGCAGTGAACCACACCTATGCTATTATTATATTAAAGCTAATTTATGCCATTAGCCCAAGTAAAATAATTCTCTGAGTTAAAAAGCTTAAAGATTCCTACAAAACATAGAATATTGTTCATACGTGGCCATAGAGATCTACATTGCCATAGAATTTTAAAGCTTGGATAGATCTCAGATATTGTACAGTCTATAAATTTTATTTTTTAGTTGAAAACAAACTGTGGTTCAAGAATGAAAAGTGACCAACACAACCAGAGCAATTGTCTCATTTCTAGTATAGTGCTCATTCTTCCATCCTCAAGTGTTTAATATTTTACTGTATTTTCAGCTAAGCTAAGCTCTGATTTTCTGTGTTTGCAACTAAGCTTTTTCAATTCCCAGTTGTATCTCAAGAGATTCTACTCACATGCTCCTGTTAACATACACTAAGAACATAAAAAACTAAACTTATCTTCTTACACTTCCATATCTGTGTTAATGGCACTAAGACTTGAAATATTGAAATCATGCTTATTTAGGGAACTTGTACATGGATTACTGGACATGTCTGAAAGTAGACAAACCAACATGTTTATTCAAGTGTCACCTAGTAATGATGCACGATGTAAAAATTAAAATTTATCTTATAGAAAGTACTAGCGTTAAGCCAGAGCTAAAATATAAATGTCCCTGATGGTTAATACTTGGATAATATTAGATTATAACTTACTGAAAAAGAATCTGTGTGGGGAGTTATCTGTTTAATAAAGGTCACTGTTATTATTATCATTGTAATAATAATTATTACTAAGCAAATCCCCAAATTCCCCACTCTGATAGCTGCCGTAATTCTAGTTTATCTCAGACCTGCCCACAGCAGGAGACTTGAGGATACTTTAACACAGGTGAGAATGGGAAAGGAAGTCTTCCAGGGACAATACCTACCATGGCCCAATGTTTTGGGCAAGGGACAAGTTTGTCAACTAAAAACATATGGTGATTTTTTCCCAAGGAAGTGGTATTATAGTAGTTTTAATACCATTATGTGTTCTATATTTTGTCTGCATTGTGGATTAAGTTGGATCTTACGAATAATCTTTATAGTTCTAAGCGAGTTACAAATCGTGTTTTGAATCTGTCCCTGGGGTGGAGCCTTTCAATATTTGGAGTATTAATAATAATAACAATTATTTTATATATAAAATCTGGCCCACTCTCAAGAAATTCCTGAAATTATAATCCAAATTTATCATAAAACTAGATAATCTGCATCTAAAATAGGAATTCCACATTACTGAACTGAATCTTTCAAATTCAGATTATTTTTAATCAAATAAATTATTTTAAAAATATATATGTAGGCTGAAGTTTAATAAATGAGTGAGCATGATTTCATAGGATAGGTGGTAATCAAAATACTTTCTATATTTGTGGGTTTTGCCAATAATACTATATAGTTGTTTGTAGATTTAAAAACCTAATGGGCCTATTTGTCTACTAACTATAATTAATAATTTAATATTTACTTTATATCTTTTAAGATTGTTATAATCACATATTGAATGGTAGTATTTCCCCTTTTAATTGAAAGAATTAATAAGATCATTCATCAAGCCTCCCTTCTTATATTCAATTTCAATATACAATCACCACCGTATGAGTTTAGCTATTTTCCTTTTCTCTTTCACTGAAAATGTTTTTACACATATTTTTAAATACGTGTTGTCCTTTCCTGAATCACTTAAGTTCTTACATGCAGACATTACCATTTTCAGGTGAAATGCACATAGGAAGAATGCCAGCTCATCCAGAACTTGGATTCCTGAGTTTCAAAAATCAAAGGTCCTGTTATTTGACTTGATGGAGACTGTATTAGCTGTCATTCACGTTAAGACTTTTATTCTACTAGATCAACTCCTGAGGGTTTGAAAATGTAGGAAAATGTAGTTCTGCTTTTGGTACCTTTCAATGCTTGCACACTAGTGGAGCGAGACCATGATTGTAGGGTTGTGAGAATTTTTAAGATGTTTAAAATAAAATTTTTTTTTATTTTAGTAAACAGTATTCCTCCCAAAATAGTATTCGAACTTAAAACTAATGTATATGGTTTGAAATCAATGTAAAACATATCCCTTTTAACATAGAGAAAAAAATTAATATGGTGAAAAAGTAAATTAGTGGTCTTTGGATCCATATTGCTTTTACATTCTGATATGTATTCCTGAGATTCCTGAATTAGGTAAGGGGATTGCTATAACATTTTCTATCCAGTATTTCTATTAGTAAAATAAAGCATGATTCTCTACAGTGTATTAGTTTCTCTGGACTACCATAACAAAAAGTACCACAAACTGGTGGTTTAGAACAACAGAAATTTTTCTATCATGGTCCAGGAGACCATAAGTCTGAAATGAATATGTCATCAGGGTTGGTGCCTTCTGGAAGCTCTGAGTAAAAATCTGTTCCATGATGCTCTCCTAGCTTCTGGTGGTTACTGACAGTCCTTGACGTTTGTTGGCTTGTATCACTCCAACCTCTGCCTTCATTGTCACATGGCCTTCCTCTCTTTGTATCTCCACGTGTCAGTCCTCTTCTTACAAGAACACTAGTCCTTGGATTTAGGGACTGCTGTAATCCAATATGACTTCATCTTAACTGACTACTTTTGCAATGATCTTATTTCCAAATAAGATCACATTCTTAGGTTCTGAATGGACATAAGTTTTGAAGGAACACTATTCAACCCACTCTGGCTTTCTGTCAGAGAGTTTTTTCACTATTGATGACATAATCCACATGGAATTTGGTGCTTAATTAATTAAATATATTATTCTCTATCCTGGGATATTCCAGTTAATTCACTTAATTTTAGAGCATCAATGTTTCTATTTATAAACACGGAGGATAATAATTTCTATATTAGTAGGTCTTAATAAGATCATGCAATATAGAAATTTATAACCATTTTGACTAAGGATATTCAATAACTTAATAATATCATTAGAATAAGAACAATTCTCAAGTCTGCTAGTAATCTGTTGTGTGACCTTGGGCAAATCACCTGCCTGTCTAAAGACTGGATGATTGATACGTAAAGTAAAACGAGTAGCCTATGGGTCAGTTGGATCTATATACATATCTTATTTGACCAGCAGAATAATTTAAAACAATGAATTTGATTTCCTTTATGCAAGATTTTTACTCTCCAATTAATCACAGTCCTTATCCCTTTCTAAAATGTCATATTGACTGCTTCATATTTAGAACCTGGTGACCCCTGAAGGCATATGAGTTTCCAGCCCTTGAGTTTTCTAACTTACAGTCTCATGATTCCTAAGTCATAGATTACTTTCAGAATAATAAAGTCACATTCTGTAACTAGTTTATCACTTTTGAAAATGTTATAAATTCATTTGACTCCTTAAAGGACAGCTACTTAATAGGTATAAAATACTATTATGCTTCTATCTCTTTCTTACTGCTTGAAGTACCACTGTGTATTAAGTGGACATCTTCATTTAGCTTTTCATTATGAATTCTAGATTATTTCTTTGAGAGGTTAAAACTAATTCAGCTCCTATCAGTGGATATGAGTAGTCACAATTGCCTCTGCCCAAGGACACTCATGTAAATCAAATGTTAATTTCATCTCTGCAAGGTGCCATTAAAACAGCAATAAGCTGTCTGTCCACATTTCAGCTTTGTGAAGACAACATGCATTTAAATACTCTCTTTTATATTCTTGGCCTTCTGCTCACTAGACAAATTTCTATTCAGGAGCATTTTTACTGCCGATGTCTGTCCATCCTCTCTCTCTTCAAAGTAATTTCCAGTCGAGGGAAAAGTCTTAATTGGTGCTGACATCCAGACCAGTAGTTGTATATCTATATTCTAAATGCTAATGTAGTTGAATATCTTACTTACAAATGGGTTTTACATATAAAGTTAATTGAAGATGTAGAATTCTCCTTTAAAGAAAGAATGAATCCTGCATGCCATAAAGAAGCTTGGGGTCTGGCAGAAGAGACAAATGGCTGTAAAAATATTTATTACATTAGAATTGTAGTAAGTGCTGTGATAAAAATTATGTTTTTCATGAAAAGACCTTTTCCAGGTCTGAGAGGTCAAAAGAAGCCTTTCTGAAAAAGGACAATAATTTTTAAAAATTTGATTTAAATAGAGAATGTGTGCCGATGCAGGGATAAAACGTCTGGGGAGTTACCCTCAATATCCCAGACCTCTGTTTCACTGAGCGTCTTGATTGCCTGTATCCTTGAAAGTGTTGGTAAAGCATGACACTAGGCAAGAAACTGGATAATATTGATCACAGGGTCTGCCTTCTAACTTCCTTACAGTATAAGATCAATTCTTTTCTGGAAGAGGGTATCATAATCCAGAGCCTCTATAATATTTTACACACAATGTCCAACATTTAAACAAAATTATCAGACATATTAGGAGATAGAAAGACATGACTGAAAAAACAAAAGGGTAAAATAAAAATTTGAAACAGATCCATAGGAAATACACAGATACACATTATACAATAACGGCATTGAAATAAATGTGTTGAAAATATTCAAGAACATATATGACAATATGAAATATTTTACAGGAGAACTGGGAAAATCCTGAAATTTAGTGAGTAATGCATGGGTTTTACAACAGAAGAGAAAGAAGAAAAGAGATGATTAGTGACTGGAACATATGTCAGTAAAACTTATCCAGACTGGGGCAAGGTGGAAAAAAAGAAACTAGAGAAAAGAACAGGAAGGATGTAGAATGCATGGACAAAAGTACACACACACATACATGCAACCTACATGTGCAACACTCTTGGTAAATGTAAAAAAAAAGGGAGGAAAAAAAATAAAAAAAAACTACGTACATCGTAATGAAGTGGCTGAAAACTGAAGGTAAAGAGGAAATCATAAAAGCAGCCAAAGGAAAAAAACCACAGATTAACTTTAAAGATGCAACAGAAAAAAAAAGATGACTAGATGACTTTTCCACAAAGTAAAAGTAGAAGGAAGTGGGATATAGTTCAGAGTTCTAAAAGAAGATAACCACTAGCATAGAATTCTGTGTTGAGTGGAAAATTCTTTCAGAATTGAGGTAAAGGAGAAACATTTTCTGATGAACAAAACCTGAGGGAGTTTGTCACAACCAGCTAGTACTAAAAGAGATGCAGACGAATACACTTCAAGAAGAAGGAAGATATTCCTAGAAAGAAGCACAAAAATGCAGAATGAAATAAACAGCTTTGCAAAGGGCAAATAGGAAGATTAATTAAATAAAAATATTTGCAGAATGAAAGAGTAGTAATAACATCTTTTGAAATTTAAATATATGTACAATCAAGTCCATTTATTTCCTGCAAAAAGACAACTGGTAAATAGGTGTAAAAAGGTCTAAGGTTTTTGCAATGTTTTAGAAATGGTAAAAGTTCTAATTTAGAAAAGATGTTAATATATCAAGAATATAGTTTTTAATCTCTTTGCTAACCACTGAAAGAATAATAAACTGTGTATAACTAAAACCTAATAGATGAAAAAGATTTTTTAAAAACCTCAATGAAGCCAAGATAGAAGAAAACAGAACACAGAACAGCTAGGGTAAACAAAAAGCAAATAGTAAACTGATAGCAGTAAAATCAGTAACTAGAACAAACATAATTGCACTAAATATGCCAATAAAAAGACAAATATGTTAGCCCTCTAAAAAACAGTATGCTACTTATAATAAAATTAAAAAACCATTGAATACTGAGACATAAGAAAGTCTAGATATGTAGAAAATTCACAGATATTTAGACATTAAATAGTACACTTACAAATAACCTGAGTCAATGTAGAAATTATGAGAACTAAATGTGTACAATAATATGAATAATATATATGTACATATATATTTAACCTAGTATTCACATATTATAACACATCAAAATTAGTAAAATGAACTCACACCGTGCTTCAAAAAAAATTTACATTGTTAAGTGGATTTATTGGAAACAAATGCTGAAAATCAGTGGACTAAGTTTATTTCTTAATAAGTTTTTAAAAAGATAATAAACCACCTTTCTCCAAAATAGAAGGAAGCATTAAAAATAAGTGTAAAAGTGAATGAAACAGAAAACAAATGCACAATGTAGAAAATCTATAATGCCTAAAGCTGTTTTTTAAAAAAAATTAATAAAACTGATAAATTCTAAGAATGACAAAGGGGATATCAGTACAGAGCTCACAGATATCAAAAAGAAAAACAGATATTATGAAAAAATTTATAACAACTAACATTTGGATGAAATAGAAAACTCTTAGACACAACTTCCCAAAACAGACAAAAGCAGGAATAGGAAATTTATATAGTCGTATACTTATTAAAGCTTTGGAATACATAATAGAAAACATTCACATAAATAAAGATGAGCTTTTCAGTGGAGTTTTCCCAGCATGTAAGCCTAAATCCCTATGTCTTTTTCAGTGGATTCACATATAATTAAGGAGTAATGTTAATTTAGAAAAAAAAAAGAGGAAGCATTTAGTAATTAATTTTATAAGGCCATCATAACCTTAATCCTAAATCTTGAAAATAGTATATAAGAAAGAACCTAACAGGCTGATCTCTTTCAAGAAACAAATGCAAAAAAGTCTTGGAAAATAATAGCCATTTGAATTCAACAAATAGAAAAAGGAAAGTGCCTCAAATGAAGTTGGATGTAATACTGAAACACAATATTAATTTACCATTTGAAAAATTAATTCTTCACATTTACAAAATCAAGGTGAAAAATCATGTGATCTTTTAAGATACAGAAAATTCATTTCATAATATTCAGTACTCATTTATGATAAAACAAAGCTCCTAGAAACCTAGAAGTAAAAGAAAATTTTGTGAATGTGATAGAGTACCTACACCAAATTTACAGCATTTTACTCTATGATCTTTCCCCTGAGATTAGGATTGAGACCAGAATGCCCTTAGACCCCAGTTCCATTGAACATGCCCTGGAGACCTTGGTAACATTACACAGAGGGATGAGATCAAAGGCTAAAAAACAGACAGCGAGGCTCTAAGAGTTATCTTTCTAAAAAATCCTAATCTGATTAAATCATCTATGTATTCAAAACCTTTTAGTGGATAAAGTTAAGCTCCTTAGCCTGCTATACAATGCCCTTCATGATCTGGTATTTACCTCTCTTGACCCTCTAATTAAATCTTCATTCCCTGTGAACTAGCCATGCATTTTCAGGAGGAAGTTAAAGCAGTTGGATTGTGATACACTTCCCTGGGGTACAGTGCCACTGGAAAGTAAAGAAGGCAGACAAACCAATCTAATCTTCTTGTCAGCATGATTACTGGACCTCCAGGTAAATAGTCAAATAATATTTATAAAGAGAAGGGTTTTTATCCATGAAATGTTCTTAAAGATGTCCTTGTTTAAACATTGCTTATAGTTATTAAAACACTCAGAATCCATGGTTTTAGGACTCATGCTCCCTGGAAAAGGTCATATAAGCTCGAGTATAAAATGAAGCTTTTTCATAAACTAACCTCTCCCCATGATGTGGGTTAATAACCTATGTAACTCATTTAGTGACCTTGTCTACACTGGGCCAGAAAGTGCATGTTCCATGCAAGGATGGAGAATTTGGGGAGCCACCATCAATATTCCAGGCCTCTGCTTGACTGAGTCTCTTGATAGCTTATGTCCTTGAAAGTATTCATAAAGCTTGATAATAGCTAAGATCTCTGATTCATGTAACAGTCATTTTACAAACCAATCCATTATGATAGTTTACAGGTCTTTACTCATTTATTGCTGGTGCTGTTATTGACACTTGGTATATATCATTGACACGGAAGATAAGACCTTTCCTATTTTTTTCATGGAACTTTAAGCTAGAGGAGGTGAAGATAAACAAGTAAATAAAAAAAAAAGACCAAGATAATTTCAAATAGTGTTAAATATTAGAAGACAATTCAAATGGAGAATACTTCTAGCAGGGAATATATTAGATAGGGAGAACAATGAATGGAAATTTTAAATGATGACTTCTGAGCAAAGATTTCAGTAATTTGTATGTGAGATACTTAAAATGATCTAAATGAAGGACAGAAGAGGTGAAAATTAAAGGAGAGTTGCCAAGCTCTCTGATGAATTGAAGATGGACATACAAGAGAACTCCAGGCTAATTCCTGGGTTTGGGATCTAGCAATTGAGTAAATGGTAAGACTATTAATTGAAATGAGTAGAGTTAAAGAGGAACAAGTTTGGGAGATGGGGTTGAAGTAGGGATTGCAAGTTATTTGACATTAAGTTTGAGATACCTAACTGTCATAGGAGAGGAGACCTTGAGTAGGAAATTGAATATATGTGTCTGGAACTCAGAGGAGAATTCTGATCTGAAGTTATTAATTTAAGAGTCATCAGCATATAGATACTATTTAAAGCAAAGGGACTGCATAAAATTAACGAGGCAGAGTTTTCGGACAAACAAGAGAGGAGGACCAAACACTAAGTCCTGGGTCACTCAGATATTTAAAATATGAGAAAAACCAAGAGATCATGGTATGCTGAAAGACAAATAAGAGACATGTTTTAAGAAGGAGGGAAATAAAAATAAAAAATAAAAAAAAGAAGGAGGGAAATAAAATATGACAAGTTGCTGAAAATTTAAAACAAGGACCAGGAATCATTGGACTTGGCAAATTGAATATTGGTGACCTTGCAGAGTGGTTTTATGAGTCCTGAGGAAAAATACCTAATTGGAATGTGTTCAAGAGAGAAGAGACTGAGTGAGAAGGTAATACATATTAATATTGCTTTAGCTGTAAAGGGCTACAGAGAAGTGAGGTAGCAACTGGGGACAGCACTTGTATTATGTGTATATGTTAATAGGAATGATCCATTGGAGTAAGAATATTGTCAGTAGTTAGAAAAGGTAAACTTTAGGAGAAAAAAAAATCTTCTGTTCACAGACTAATTGGAGTGAGATCTGGAATACAAGTTAGAGTTTCGACTTGGAAAGAGAGGGGACTGTTGGTCAATTTTAACCAGAGAAAAATTCAACATAAGGGGGGATGTAGATGTACACTTATTGGTAGGAAAATAAGGTAGATATCTTTCAATCACCTTATTTTCTAAGATAATTAGGAAATAAAGTTACCATTTGAGAGGAACAAGTATATAGGGGGTACTGAAAGCTTAATGACAGAAGAAAAGACATTTCAAAAATATTTTGGTTAGATGCAACATTTCCAGGGGAACTCTACTAGTATTGCCAGCTAGTGCTGAGGACCAATTTGAGATTGGGAAGGATAAAATAAAGTGAAAATAATCATTGTATTTGCATGTTCTCCTATATGGTGTAGGCAGGGAGTCAGAGAAAAATCTGGTTAAACCAGAATTGTCTTTGCTAGCAGAGTGCAACTGAGGAAGAGAGGTGTAAGAGAGTGAAGTGTATATGTAAAGGAAGCATTGAAAGGAAAATTAATCACGATAAGGAGGAAATGAGAACATTTTACTGGACAAAGAAAAAATTATGGTGTCATCAGATACTGACGTGGTCAAAGATTTGATATAATAGGGGCACTAAAATGATCTCAAAAAGAGGAAGCTGAGGGCTAGAAGTGGGAGAATTATAATAAAGATTTTGGATATGGTACTCCTATTAGGGATAACAAGGCCTGGAACAGTGATTCTCAAACAGGACACCACCGGTATTTTGTGGTGGAAAATTCTCCAGTGTGTGTAATTAAAGAATATTTACTTTCCCTGGCCTCTATACACTAAGTACCAGAAGCATCCTTCCATTGCAATAACTAAATACCCTAACAAATTTCCAAAGCTTGCCTGAGGTACCTCCCAGGTGAAATCATTGGTGGATATGGTAGATCCATGGTTCCACCTCCCGGAAATGGCAGAGAATCATTTGGAACTATTTCCTTACTTAAGGATACCGTGCACGCTTTTGCATCCATGTCAATTAACTATTACCTTTAAAATGTTAAGGACCAAATCCGTCTTTTCTGTTCCATGTCTAGCCCACAGAAATAACTCAAAGGTATTTTGAATAAATACATAGAATGATTGAATCTATTTGCCCTGCTTTATTTCTAAGTTTGGCTGCATATCTTACAAATGCTTTTTCATGAATTACTGTATTTACTTTCTTAATGAAGAATAATGACTGTATTATTTACCTTCTTGAATGCTAAAAAGAAGCTCTTTCCTATCTATTTAACCAAAGTCGGCCTCAAAGTATGTTGGTCTTAACTCACACAGTGTTTATAATTTTTTTTGTAAGGTTGGATGCTTTCAGATGAACACATACTCTCACAACTTCTTACCAGTCCCTATTTTTTTTTTTAATGTCAGTCCTCCTTCCTTCATTTATATTAGCTCTGTGGTCCTTGTAGGTATTTGAGTTTGAGATTCTTGTTATAATCTAATAATTTCAGTTTAGATGATACTTATATTTGGCCTGACATACATAGTGGGCACAAAAGAAATATTAATAGTAAATAGCATTCATTTGATTTCATTTATTTTTCTTAAAAGTAAACTTTGATAGAATATAATACTACTTGAATTCCAGATGCATAGAGAAATGTGTGCTTAATTTACAAAAAAATGCTTATGTGATAGTGCACAATGATTAATGCTTGACATATTTTAATTTTAAACTACAATTTCTAATTTATATGAATATTACTCCCAGTTAAAGACTTCAACATATTAAATATGCATTAGAGATGTGTTACTAACTCTAGTTTGCTTCTAATAAGAGCAAATTTTTAAAACCTTTGAATGTGCTTAAAATTCCATAAACTAGAATAACTTGCATTTTCAACAGCTATTGCATTTAGCTTTTCCCAACTTTATTTTACTCTTTTACGCTATAACCAGGTTCTATCTTGCTGATTTCTACTCTGAGTCCAAAATATTACATATGTAAAATAACCTACAGGAAAAAAAATCTAGTTTATATAATTCAACATATTGCCACTTAGTCATGTGTCCTGATAGGTTGATCCAACTAATAGACTAATTTTTGCAATACCCATCCCAACAATATTTCACAATATACATTTGATAAGGTAAAAGGAACTGAAAGGTAAAAAAGGAAGACTGGCAGAAGGCATTAGGTTTTAACTTGACTTCACACAATGTTTTAATATGACCTCATTGTTTTCAAGACATTATTTTAGGTGCTTTTTATGTGGTTGAACAGTTCTGTTTCCAACCTAGCTTTTTAATATTTGAAATCAAAGACTTTTTTTTAAGTCATAAAATTATTCTCTAATTAATTGATGGAAAAAATGAATAATGTGATTTAAACCAATATGAACTTTTATGAAATTTCACTAATTATTGCAATAACTTTGGAGTAAAATAAAATTATCCCTGCAGTAGACAATGAATTTATACTTAATATCACCATGACTTCACAGGTGTTAAATTAGCCACAAAGGAACTCTTGGGAGCAATCCAAACTTAACAAGAATGGACAGGAATGCAATTTTAAAAGAAACATGAAGCCAAATATCTGGTATATAACCCTGATTCAGTCTACAATAATGTGTCAGTATTTCTCTGCTATTTCTGTAGATAGGAATTATAGTTTGCCTCTATTCTTAGTCTTCTTTCTTTCTCAAAGAAGGCTGAATTTAGAACTAGGTTAGTGTTTTTTTTCTTTTCTTTTTCTCCCTTTATAAAAACCAAACTATATTTAGGCCTCAGATATTTGTATCATTAAACCCATGTGACAAAGTGTATTTTGAAAAGGAACATGACTGATAAAATGATTTTCAAACTGTGAGTATGTGGATACTTCTTTAATTCTGGAATAATAAAACAATCTGGTATCAAAAACCTTTTGGATTGGCTGCCTGCCAGGCTTCAGCACATAGCCCTTTTAAGATGTCCCTTGCTAGACACTGGGGTTCTTGGCAAAGGACTCTCCCAGTTTATGGTGCTTTGGGAGCCACAGCCTTGGCCTCTGTTGGAGTAGTAGTTGAGCATCTGCCATGACAGAAAGCCCAGGATTCCACTGGCAAGAGTATTTTCCTGCCTAGGCAAGCACTGTGGAGTGCCAGAGGGCCAGAAGACTCCCACAAGGCTGTAGGCAAGGACCTCAGTTACCAGGCTGACAATTGTAGTTGCCAGAATCAAGCAGTTGCTGTTAAGCCATGACTGCAGAAATAGCTTAGGAAAATCTGTAAGAATATTTGTGTTTGAAATATCTTTGTACCATCACATAAACTTTATCTAATGTGTGGGTCATCAGTAGCCAGCAGATCCCTAGAGAAATCAAAGTACTCAGGGTTAAGGTTGAGGATTAACTATTCCACGCTACGGCACACCTGAATTTCTGTTTTATTATTTCTATAATATTAGCCACTGCTATTGAACATGTATTGAATGTCAGACACTGTGTTAAATGCTCTACACATTAGAGTTTGTGTTCTTTGCAATAACTTCCTATGCAGGGCAATACAATACTCAATTTAAAAGTTGTGAAATTGACACAGACAAGTTAAGACATTTACTCAGCTCAAGGATAGTAGGTAGGAGAGCAGGAATTCTAATTCACGTTTTTCTGATATCAAAGCCACTGTGCCATCCTGCTTTTCTGGTGGCTTTGCAATTTTAATTCTAACTCTCAGGACTCATTAGAGCAGAAAGGATCTAGGGTTATAAGACTTCCTATATTCTAGAATTCTGGGTCTAGGTTTATTAAGGAGACTAGGACTATATCTTTATTCATTTATTAAATTACATGTAAATGAAACATAATAAAGAGCATCGTGCACAGGAAACGAAAAAATAAAAGTGCTGTCACCTGTTTGCTCAAAAGAATAAATGTTCCCCTTTGCAGATATTATTTGCATGCACATCATGATGCTTATAGAGAAGGAGAAACACAAATTTAAATATTTGCATGTTTCAAGACCCTAAACAAATCAGGAGTCTATATTCTGCTATCCTCCAGAATTAGTTGTTAATGAAAACTATAAAATAAAGGCAATACATGCTTTTTTCAGAATATAATTTATCTAAACTCTTCATCTTGTGTTGACCAATTCATTTGAGAGACCATGTGCATACCACTGAGAAGAAAGGGAAAAAACCTGGAAAAAACATGTAAAATACCATAAAACAGAAACCCCCTTTTTCTTTACTCCCTTGTGCCATTTCCAATCATTTCTCACATTTTGCACACATTTTGTATCAGCTTTAAACTCTCCCTCTTCTCCAGTTAACTCTCATATTCTTGCCTGAAGTATCACTCCCTTGGGGAAGTTGTGCCTGCTGCCCCCAGACTACACCAAACTCTCCATTGCATGATTTCATAGAGCTGTGATAATTTCCTTCAGAACCCTTATCTGAGTCTGTAATTGGATATTCCTTGATGTGATTATTTGATTATCTCCCTCACTAGTCTGTAATAAAGGACCATGTCTATTTATTTTTCTCCATTTAATTCATATCATTAGCACACTGCCTGGCACATAATTAATTGTCAATAAATCATTCTTGATTAAATTAATACATTAATGAATGATTCAAAGTTTCAACTGGATGTCTATTTGAAAAATCAAGGAAAAACTATCGAAATAATATGAGAGAGTTCGGATACTCAAAGTTTTTAATATACTTTTTCTCTCTTTCTGGAATATTATTATATTTATTCTTTAAGATTCAGATTAAATATTATCAGTACTATTCTTTTGTGAAATATTTTTTACTATCCAGGAAATTTTAGTCGCTCCTTCCTTAAGAGCTTATGGTTTTGACCACCCCTGTTATGCTTCTGCTACATACCTTGAGAGATAGTCACAGGTCTCAGAATGAGAGACATGCAGAGAAGACCTGAACCCAATCTGTACCTTGAAGCTGAGGCACCTCAGACAAAACAAGAGCAAGGATAGAAACCGTCTGCTGTCATAAAGCCACTGAGGGTTTAGGGTTGTTTATTAAACAACATTATTGCAGAAATAGCTAACTAATGGAGCTATTAACTCTTTAACTCAATCACATGACCAAGAGGTCAAAGTAATTAGATTTGCTTTGTAGTGACACTAATACATGTGAATAATTATTTGCCCATATTTCAGAGTTACAGAAAATATTTTGCTGTGTATAATGGTGTATTCTCTAAAGTCATTTAAAAATGATTAGAACAAATCAAAAACTGGAAACTTTTTGAATATTGGATAAATGGCTTTGTTTGCTCTTCCAATGCAACTTCAAAACTAATTATTCAAACACTTCTCCTAAACCCAAGAGCCAAAAAAGAAAGGATTGTTTTTACAAGATTTCATATTTATTTTTAGTATTAAGCTACAGACCTAATGACAGGCATACAGAATTATTAGCCACTGTATTCAAGTCTATTTGATGTCACATATTATCCAAGGTTCTGTATGATGTAGGTTTTGCATAACAGTCATATTTTTCTTTTAATCCAACTAACCATTTCTCTGCATATGAAGTAAATTGAATCTTAAGACCGGAAAGTACCCTATAAAATGGTATCAACGGGGTGTAACCAGTAAAAAGATTCTGATTTCCCTTGATAGTAAAAATCGTTTTGCTAAGTAATACCTGGGTTCTTGGTGGGTGTTAAATAGCCATAATATGAAAAAGAATAAGGCCACCCATTCATGTAGGTGAGATGTCAGTGGAGGGAACCCCAAGAAGTGACTGCATATCACACACTCTGACTTAATGGAATGGGGAGTGTTCTTCCACTTCTCTCTGCCTTTGTATCACTAGCTAGGAGCCTGTGGCTATCAGCACTCAAAAGAATATAGGCTTGTGCTATAGATCTTTCACCCCAGACATTTATGACTTGTCTGTTCTGGCATAGTTCTTAATTCATTTATTCATTTCTCATAGGCCTGGCACATCAGCAGTTTGATTACTAGCCAATGTATTGTGCCTTATATCTGTCACATTAATATTTCTTTCAAGTGGTCAGACTTGAAAAGGGATTAGGACTTCTTTAATCATAGTGTGTTTGAGGGTCTGATTTTCCTGTTACTATCATCAACCTGAAACGGAGGAAAGATTGAATTGAAGTAATGGTAACATGTCCCTCCATAATCAAAGCTCAGTTGCTAGGAAAAGAACTTCAAATTCAAATTGGTATTTAGTACAGTACCTCCCTAGCGATTAGGAATGAGGAAATCAGAGTATCAAAAGAGAGAGATTATATTAACTCTAACTAATATTTTCTTTGTTCACATTCAAGAGGGATACAGAGCAGGACCTTCATTTCTTGGGGGAAGGAGAGGTATATGAGAGGTTTGTGAGAGGCATGAGGGGAGAAATAGAGAAACTGAAAAGTAGAAATGGTTTTCTAGGTCCTCCTGCATGTATTTTCCATAGTATCTTCAGGAACTGTGCAGGGTAATACGTTTCTTTTCTGTTAGACAGTCATATACATTTATAAATGTTGTTCCAAGTAAGCAGTGAGTGCATAACGGAAAGATATCTGAGTTCAAGTAATTGTGATTTTATTACCTATTCAGTGTCCGTAGGTCCATGCCAAAACCACTTTTGGTTTTGATTTTCTTATCTATTACAT
Source organism: Balaenoptera physalus (assembly GCF_965194825.1). NCBI lineage: Eukaryota > Metazoa > Chordata > Mammalia > Artiodactyla > Balaenopteridae > Balaenoptera > Balaenoptera physalus. Next base: position 93,001,355 of record NC_138890.1, on the reverse strand, counting down.
GACGAAGTAGGATTATAAACTTTCCCTAAACCCTCTCTCAGTTCCACCATTCTCCAGAGTCAACCAAATTTTAGCTCAAATTATTTAGAGGCTACATAGCTAAGATACTTGGATTTTATTGGCTTCTTGTATCAAGCACTTTGAGTTACTTAAATGATGAGAGCCATCAATGTAAACAATTTTACAGTAGTAACCAGATTTTATTTAAAAATATGGTTAAAATGACCAGACTGACTATTAATTGGGTAATTATACACCGAAATAATGATAGATTTTTAGGGCTAAGCTATATTTCAAAAAGTAACATAGTGCATTCTTATGATTCTGGAAATGGAGAGACTGATATACTTAAACACAAGTAGGGAAACATTATTCAGTATACATGCCACATAAATGCAGTGTCAGAATAATTTTCTTGGAATTTCTGAGATGCATGTCTTCTATATCTTTTTATAATAAACTGATGATCTAGTAAGTAAAATGTTTTTCTGAGTTCTGTGAGCTGCTCTAACAAATTAATTGAACCCAAGGAGGGTGTCATGGGAACCTCCAATCTATAGCCAGTCAGTCAAAAGCCCAGGTGACAACCTGGGCTTGAGACTGGTGTCTGAAATGGGAGGTGGGGGCAGTATAGTAGGAATGAACCTTAACTTGTGGAATCTGATGCTATTTCTGAGTAGATAGTGTTAGAATTGAGCTAAACTCTAGGACACCCAGTTGGTGTCCTGAGAATTGATTGTTGGCACAGGGAAACCTCCCCACCACCCCACATCAGAATTTGGTAGCCAGAACACAAAAGAGCTCCCTTAGTCATCAAATACCCAATCATTTTCATTTTGCTGCCAGTAGACTACTCTGTCTAAAAGCTGCTTGTAGTTCTCTTTCAGTATTTAAACATGTTCTCTGTGGTGATTATGGATATGATTTATTTTAAAACTGAGCAAATATGGAGTCAACCTTGTTTCTGCTCTAGGACTTGCTTTGAGTTTCATAAACAAAATGAAGTCAAAATTTTAAAGTCCCGAGAAAGACTAGTCAGAGGATTTTGACTGTCCCTTCATTTTCTCTCTATTTCTATGCTCTGCCACATTTAAATATTACCCATACTACTTTTCGTCACCTCTCTCTCTCTCTCTCTCTGTCTCTCTCTGTCTCTTTCTCTCTCCCTCCCTCCCTCTTTCCCTCCACACACCTTTCATGTAGTCTTTTAGAAAATCCTGTTGGCTATGTCTTCAAGATATACCCCATACGATTATTATTCCTTACTGCTAATTTTCCTATTTCTCTCTCACTGGGATTGTTAAAATATCCTCTTAACTAGTCTCCCTGTTCTCATTTTTTCCTCCACTGTTTAATATCCACACGGAATCCAGATCATGAACTGTAACATGTTAGATCATGCCTTTTTGTTCAAGACCTTATAGTGCCTCACATTTTTTCTCAGATTAAGTGTCAAAATCCTTATAATGGCCCATAGAGTCCCCATGATCTACTCAAAACTCTTAAAAGCAGGCAATTTTGTCTATTCCATTCACTGGTGTATCTTTAGTCCCTTAAATAGTTAAGAGTACAAGGTAAGTGCTAAGGAAATACTGATGTATGAATAATGTCTGAGTAGTTACCAAATATTTGGTTTATCTTGGATTGCTAGGACAAATGAGTAACATAGAGACTTCCAATGGGGGGAGTTGTTCTGAATTCCTTTATTACTTCACTTAGGGTGGAAATGATGGGCCCATGGGGATAGACAGTCTGAACATCCTTATACCATTGGAGTTAGTGTTAATAGTGGCCACTAATTGCTATTTTGCTACCTCCTTTGGGACACTGATGATCAGGCATCTCTGTTCTCTAATAGAAGCATGATAAAGCTTGTAAACATAGTTTCTGGACAAAGAAACTTTTCATAGGAATTTGGTAACTTGAAGCATTCCTTATCTGCAATATAAAAATTTTATCAGTAGGAAAGGAAAGCAGTTCTTGATATACCTTGCATTAATAGTCACAGGTGATTGGGGAAAAAAGGGATATAAACAATCAATACAAGTTGTCTTCAGGGTTGTAAAGGTCTATTTGATCTAGCATCTCACATAATAGATCCACAATTTCTCTGCTTCATTTTTATTTACCTTAAATCTGTGAATTGAGCTATTATGAATAACAATATTTCCATGTTTGAACTGTATTCATAATCAAGAATTCTAAAAACAGCACAGGTAAGGACCTAAATGATAAGATTTTTATGTTTTAAAAGCTTTCAAGAAATTGTTGAAAAGATCAATCTAGTTTAATATGTTTAAGTTAAAGCACACTTTCAAAGACCTGGCCAACCAACTTCATTTTTATAATCAACTAAAATATTAGTTCTGGGATAAATTGCCCTATAGAGAGGCTTGAGTTCAATCCATTGAGACATTTTGAAAAGCAAATTCATTGGTCAAATTTCTATTGTTCTTTTTATAGTAATTTTTATTTTCCTATGGCAAGTGTTATCCCCTGATACCAAGCTGAGGAAACTGAATATATAGTAATATAGTGTAACATGTTAGGAAATTAATGATACTCTAAATACCTCAACAAAATACTATCCCTAAATTACTCCTACATAGTGACTAGACAGTGGGAAAATTTTAAAAATATAATAATAAGATTATATGAGAATCACTTTTACAGTGTAAAATTATATTGAGTAGGAAAAGAGCTTTCTTAAGAGCAAAAATAATATGTTATTTCCCTAAATCAAAAAATATATACTGAACTTATTTTTACCAATCTTTAAATTGGATAATTGAGTTTTAAATTGAATAATACATATTATGCATTAAATCATAGTGGTTATACTCCAGCATATTTTAGGTCTCAGCTTAACGTGAGACCTAAAGACTCACGTGACCTATAGACTAAGGTGAATTACCTTTATGCTTTCTCATAACACTACGTACAGTACAGTAAAAATGGCACTATGCCTTGATGCTCTATCATTATCCAGGAATGGATTCCTATGTTCTTTCTTTCCACTCTCTTTCCCTAAAGTGCTTTTCCACTTTGTTCTATAAGAGCATAGTCTCTCAGATTTAAGTGAGTTTCTGGGTGGATGTAAGAGAGAATGCGTCACCAGGTCTCTCCCTTGGAAATATTTCCAGAATGTATGATCTAAATTATTGGGAGTATATGGTAAAAAGCTAACTCTAGTAAGTCTAGTCTCATACTTCATTCCCATAATGGAGCAAAATCAGAGACACATGGTGTGAAAATGTAAATTTACTTAAAATGAAAGATACATATATAGAGAACCTCTTTGAATGGTTTTCTAGGACACAGTTTTTCTTTCCTCTCAACCAAGTCTATGTTCTAGTGCCATTTTAGCCGTGAAAATTGCGTTTACCAAAACATGAACATCTTATATTTGCATAGTATTTCAGCTCCAAAATGTAATTTTTTTTCCATTAATTGTTTAATTGTTCTATCCATTTTCACAGTATTTAAATATATGAATGACTTATTTTTAAATCCTAGATACTATTTTTATATCCTGTGAATATGTGAAACGTCTAAGCTTGTTTTTTAAGTTGTCAATCTGGTTTTAAGCAATTACACACACACATACACACAAATTCCTTTAGATTTTATTAAGTTCTGTTTTTCTTTTTAATTTTTATTGGAGTATGGTTGATTTACAATGTTGTATTGGTTTCTGCTGTACAGCAAGTGAATCAGTTATACATATATCCACTCTTTCTTAGATTCTTTTCCCATATAGGTCATTACAGACTATTGAGTAGAGTTCCCTATGCTACACAGTAGGTCTTTATTAGTTATCTATTTTATATATAGTAGTGTGTATATGTCAATCCCAATCTCCCAGTTTATCCCTCACCCCTCTTTCCTCCCTGGTAACCATAAGTTTGTTTTCTACATCTGTGATTCTGTTTTTGTTTTGTAAATAAGTTCATTTGTATCATTTTTTAAGATTCCACATATAAGCGATATCATATGATATTTGTCTTTCTCTGTCTGACTTACGTCACTTAGTATGATAATCTCTAGGTCCATCCATTAAGTTCTTCTATTTTTGACAAAGTTTTTCTAATGTATTTTCAGTGTTTCTAGGGCTGTTAGTAATGACAGGTGCAATGTTATGAACAGGTCACTTGTAGATGTATCTTGGCATTATTCAACTTCATCCATATGTCTTTTCATTTCATTATTTAAAAAAAATATTTCCTCATGCTGTCTATATGCTAGAAAATTGTGCCAGATGCCATGTATATAGTCATAAACAATACAGCTCTGGTTTCTGCCCTCACAGAGTTGGTTTCTAATTCTTAAGAAAGGCATGGAATAAGTTAACTATACACATAAAGGGTAATAAGTATTATGATGGCAAAAAGTATACAGTGTTATCAGAAAACATAGCTGTAACTCACCTAGTCTACAGGACATTTGAGGTGTTCAGCTGAGACCTAAAATACAGTAGAATATGACCATTATGATTTAGTAGATGATGTTTATTTTGTTCACTTAATATGTCTTGGCACCCAGTATACTACATACCTGACATATAGTAGGAAGTCAAAAAAACTTATGGAATAAATGATAGATGAATGAAAGAGTTTGGCAGACAAAGAGGTTTGGCAGTGTTTTTGGTGCAAGGTTACAGAGAGAACAGAAAATATGAAGGATTGAATGTGAGAGATTATAGAGGAAAAATGTTCACCATTACTAGGTGAAGATGATTAGAACAGGTTGAAATGATCTAAACAAAAGATTCATGTAATTACATCATCAATTTGCATTTCAGAAAAATCACTTTGCCTGCTCAGTGGAGGACAGCTTGGAGAGGCCAAATCTGGTGGAAGAGATGTAAAACACTGTAAAGGTCATCTAGCTGAGATCAAATGGTACTTCAGACTAATAAGATAGCAGGTTTTTTTGAGAAATGTGGGTATATTTATGAGCTAGATTGGAGACATGATAGATGTTAGTTATTGATTAGATGTGATGAATGTGGGAGATGGTGGCATCAAGGAGAATTCCTAGGTGCTTAGAGAATTACGATAAAAGTGGTGATTTAGGGAGAAATAAGCTTACACGTGAAGAATCTGAAGAATCTGAGATACCTATGTGAAATCCATGTAAAGGTGTCCAGTTGACAAGTAGAAATAAGGGGTACTATGGGGATATCAGTTTCCTTCTTAAAATGATAACATATATCTGCAAGATGTGAAGGGTAGCATTTATCTAGGGATTTGAATATCTGATTTGTAGGGAAGTAATTGTTTTAATTGAGAAGTCATTTCTGAGGATTTTGCTGTCCAAGAGGCTGGGGAATTTAGGCTGTTCATATAATAGTGCTTGAAGAGATGGATCATGGAATCTAAACTAGAGAGCCAAGGAAGTGAAGGCAGGAGGAAGTGGAGAAATAAATTAAATGTCCTCCTGAGTCAAAAATAGCATATAGGAGTATTTGAACCAATGATTTGGAGGAAGAATTGCTGTTACTCTAGGTTACTGTGTGAGTTTATTTATTTATTTATTTTTTAATGAGAGTAAATGTATGATCCTGTGTAAGCACCTACAGAGAACTGTACTGGTGCATATAACTTAATTTCTTGGAAGTAACCAGGGTGCAAAATAAGCCTTGCTTATCTTTACTTTCTAAACAGCAAAGTTGAGAAGTGAACTCATCAACATATTGGGCTAACACTGTTCAAAAATTAAAGTAGGTGAGAAATGACAGTTATCTAGCATCTCTCCTTGGACTCATTTGACATTTAGGCCAAACAGTCTGAGAGCACATATGTGTATTTTCTCTTAAATCTGGGGCTAAAAAGAAAAAAAAAATTATAGGGCTTTCTAGGTTTGATCAACCATAGGCTTATTTTTATTTAGACAATTAAAAAATTCAGTATATTATCTGTTCAAAAAAATATACTGGCAAAGGTATTTTGTGGTCCAGAAATTTTAAAACTATCATTGATATATTAGGAAACCAAAAATACCTATTCTATGATAAAATTAAATGGGAGCTATTTCACCTTCTAGCCAATCTTGCTTTTGGCAATAGGTAGGATCAGTTTGAATAGACACCATTTTCATCTAAATCTGTTCACTGTTCTCCAAGAGAAATCCCTTGCTGAGATAAATGATTTCTATCTCCTTTAAAAAGATGAAAGTTGTAAGATAAATGTTTATATTCAGCCACTTCTGGTGGTTGAATATTATGTAGAAATGTACTTAATTTTCCTCAAAATAAACAAAAAGTTCAGGAATATAAATACCTGTTTTGCTAGGAGATAATTGACTATTTTGTTGAGAAATCAATTCCAAGAATTTAGTTACTGTGAGAGTGAAGATTTTGAACTGAAGGAGATATGGAATAAAAACATGCTTAGCACTGTCAAACAGAAAGAATTGTACAAATGCACAGTTTATTGGGGGAAGTAGGGAATGATTTTTTTCTGGCAGTGTCCATGGGGATCTAAGTTTGCTATGCTAAATTATTCCTTATTATCAGTTTCAGTTTACCACATGAGCCTTCAAAATTTTATACAGCATAGACCAAAAAGAATGAAGAAGTCAGGGAGAGGCCAATACATGATACTTACAGATAAACTTAGTGAAGAGGCAATCTATTTTTTTCCATTTTGAAATATATATATATATGCGTATATATAGGTATATATATAGAGAGATACATGTTCACCTGTCCTCAAAACACTCCTCGTTGTCCTAGTCAAAAAGAAAATGTTGAGTTAGTAGTCCAAGCACTGACTTTACCCTATCATGTCCAAAAAAATTTGTCTTCAAGCTTTAGATCACCCTGACACATAATTTAACAATATTATGTATGTGTCATTTTCTTCTTTTACTTTTGACTAAAGAGAATCATGATGTCAGGACTGCACAACCCAATATGGTAAACCCTAACAACATCTGACTTTTTAAATTTAAGTTAATTAAAATTAGATGCAATTAAAAATTCAGTTCCTCAGTCACACTAGCCAAATTCCAAGTGCTCAGTAGCCACATTTGGCTAGAGGCTATACTATAGAACATTTCCATCACTCTAGAAAGTTCTATAAGACAATATTGTCATAGAAAGATTTAAGCTGAAAGCACTCCTGTATTAAGCTCTTTGATCATTCCTAAACAACTAGGTTATATTTTTATGGTTGTTTTCCAATAAAAAGCAACATGTGTTAAGAGAAGTTACTCCGGTGCTTGAAAATTTAGAATAAATTTATACAAAGACAAAAGCAAAGGTTATAGAGGTAGGTTAGATTCTTAATCTAATCCACAAAGCCTATATAACTCTAATAGTCATTGAACTGTATTAACCATCAATAATAGGGCTTAAGTCCCTCTGGGGCTTATAGGTTTTTTGGCAGAAGTTTGTAAGGAGTGAGACCATATACCCTCACTGGCAAATCTCTAAATTTAAAGCTATTTATACAACAAAGCAATAAATATATAATTCAGTCTGATGAGGTTTATGGATTTATTTACTGACCTAATTGTAACTAATAGGAATGAAATTCCCCCAAAGCTCAATGATTATAGTAGATTGTATTTTCAAATATTGTATTTCCAAAGGCAACAGTATTCACTATCTCTGCTTTTTTATGATGTGACCTTTTTTTTTCCCTATCGAAGGTGTAACTTATTTTCCCCAACCTTGAATTTGGGCTGTTAGGTTGACCTGCCTTCCAGATTGGCCCAGGAATGCTCTGGTTTTGGCAGTGAAAGTCCTGCATTCCAGGAAACACCTTGGTCCCAGGCAAGGAGAGATGGTTGGTGACCCTAGCCATCCCTGTGAAGTTTTAACCAATGGAACACAGCACAAGTATCTGTAACTTCTGAAGCTGGGCTTTAATAGATCCGTAACTTCTGTCTTCACTGATCGGAACGCTCTTTCTTAGACCTAGTCACCATGTGTGAGGATACCAAAGAAGCCATATTAGGAGGCCCACTTGGAGGAGAACAAAGGCCTCAGGCCAACAGCCTCAGCTGATCGCCCCTCCAGCAGCGAGTCTAGATTGACAGTCTTGTAAATGAGACCATTTTGGAAATGTCAGCCATTACTGTGCCCCAGATGACACCACATTAAATAAAAAGAGCAGCTTTGTCCACCCACAGATTCATGAGAGATAATTAATGTTGGTTGTTTCTTTAATTCTCCAAGTTTCAGGACGGTTTATTATGCAACAATAGATAATTGAGACAATGAGTGACAAAAGGTCAGCAAGTACTCAGAAGTAAATGTTGAAAAATTAAGTACTGTGTATGGTAGAAAAAGTATTGGACTTGCAAATGCTATGCTGATTTTAAGCTCCAGGTCCTCATTTGCTAGCTGAGGGATTTTTAACAAATCATTTACCTTTATTTCCTTATCAATAAACTGGAGATTACAATACCTTGCAAATTTGGGGAACTGTCAAATAAGATAATACATATGAAAAATCTTTAAAACACAAAGTACTTCACGAATACATGACAGTGTTACTATATCAATCATAAATGAACAGATCTATCCTGTTATTAAACTTTAAATATAACAATATGCTTGTTTAGAATATGAGTCTTATTATAGAGGGGCAGTTTAGATAGAGGTGAAAGCTGCAACTGGTTTCCATGATAGTTTATTAGTAAAATCTATTGACTTCTATCCCAATAGGGAAGAAAAGCAACAAATCCTGTTTCTAGCTTTGCCACGTACAGTAAAGTACTTTGCACAATATCAAGAAATACCGTTTCATGTTCACTGAGAGCCCATATAATTACTTTATACCTCATGAGACTCTTGCCCATTACATTTCACTAGGGATCTTTCATTTTACTATTGTAAAGATTCAAAGTTTACTTTGCTTTTACCATTAAATTTGCCTTAGTTTTCCTGGGTTTTTTTTGTTGTTGTTGTTGTTGATTTTCTCTATGAGGGTAGTGTAAAGAGGATAACTCAGAAGGTAACACATGGCTTCTAGCTCCTGTGATGACAGGAAAAAAGTGATTCCCTTAGCAGAAGGGTCTTTGAGAGAATTGTGGAAAAGAGAATGTTGTGTATTAAAGGTATTTATGAACATGAGATCTGAAATCAGCTGGTTTTGTGGGGGGTGGGAGGTTGTTTATGAAAATTTCTTTCTTATTGTTCTCTTTGGTTAATATGCAGAAATACCGAATCATGAGAAGTTTAATTAAAAACGCTAACCTCACTTTCCAGGTCTTCCTATAGAAATGATAATTAAAAACAAAATCACCATAAAAAACAGAAAGCCATAATATTTGTGCATCAGAATACATTTTAGAGCATGGAAAAAATAAGGCTGAGTTTTTACAAGACAAAAATATTTTTTATCTTTTTCATGGTTAGTACAATACTGGAGCATTTTAAAACTTGTTATAGAGGATCCATTAAGTTTTACTGCTGAAAGTGAGGGAGGAAAATTACACACATGGGGTCTTTAACAGGTTTTGTATCTAACAGCTTTGACACTGTCCTACCGATTTTTGTCCCTGCCCTGATGGGTAGCCTTGAGAAGTGCCTGTTGTCTGGAGTCTAATGTCGCAGCAATTAAATTCCCACAGGAAGCAGCAGCTTTAGAGATGTGATTAGATTGGAGACACTGATGCTTGTTTTGATTTTGAAAATGCATCATCGATCAAGCCTACTGATTTCAGCAACTGCTCTAGCTGAGGGAAGTGTGAGCTTAGCTTCTGGCTTTATATTTAACTTCAGGGAAAATGAAGTCTTACCCTGCCTGTCAAGCCTTTACTCTGATACGTGGTCAATGCCTTTAGCAGATAATCCCAAAAATGTCAAATAACCTTTATTTCCCAGAGGTCACGTTGATCTTTTTCTTCTCATTCTGACCTCAGAACAGACCTATTCATTTTACATCTGACATCAGACCAAGAGAAAACAGACTAAGTTTTATCTTTTTTTCCAGGGTCTTGTTGAGATGCTTTTTTTGTAGTTATTACTATGCCTGCCTGCCACCCCTCACCAAAACAGAATGTGTTTTCTGTGTATGTGTGTGCCTGTGTGTTATTATCAATAGTTCAAGGCATGTCAAAGAAATTCTAAGCACTTCATTTAAGTCAACTGATTTTTATAAACAAAGGAAAACATCTTTGATGTTAGGTAGTCTCCAAATGAGACTAAAAACTCAGCAAGTTTGTAGTTAACTGGCAAAGATCTTCTCCAGCCACCATTTCGGAGCAGATTTCTCTCTCCCACAATTACCAACCTCCTAAATTCTGTAAGATACTCCTCAATGGCCTTGCACATCTGAAAAGGAAGTTAAATGAGTCCACCTATAATACTGAATGCATGATATTTTTATTCATACAAAATTGTCCCCTAATACAGGTGCCTCTGCAAATTAGTCATCACTTATTGAAATTTAATTGGCAAACATACACAATGAATATGCATATAATGTGAATTGTGGAACCAAGTGAATATCTGACCAATTGTATAAGTAAAGGTAACTAATCTGTACTAGTTAAAATCCCCCAGCTTTCCCCTAAAAGACCCTCAAAATTATTTTTTACTTTAGCTGCCAAATTATCTTGATGTGTGTCTCAATATTATTTCAACATTATTTTGGAAACAGAAACTCCAAAAATTTAAAGCTACTTTTTTGATTATTTCCATAATAAAAAAATGTTAAAGTACAAGTTTATAGTAAGCCCCTCCGAAAATATTTATATTACATCGAAATATATATTCTTCCTTACATGAAAACTGCCTTTCAAAAAACAAAAAGGATAATGTGCTTTAAAAATAAGGATAATACAGTGATCAAGCTTGTGTATTCTTGATCCACACAGATATGGCTTCAGTAGCTGGCTTCACCTTCAAGTTTTATGATTTTAGGAAATATACATAAACTTGTTAATCCTCAATTACTTTGATGCACTTTGGGATTATAATAATACTTAACTCACAGGGTTGTTGTGAGGATATAATTAGAAAATGCATGTGAATCACTTTATTGAACCGATGGTACATAACAGGAGGACAGTAAATATTAGTGACTGCTAGGCTAGCTGTTCAAGTATAATTTACAAGAATTAATATCTATAAATATCACTTCACTGTAGGAACTAAACCTTATTCACTCATTCATGAATGTTTTCTTGGGTGCCTACTATGAGTCAGCAATATGCTGGGTGCTTAGATTACAAACTAAATTAAGAGAAGTTAGAAATAAAGAGTTTGGGTTGGGGTAAAGAAGAATGATGCACACAGAGAGCAATGGAGAGCTTCATTAGATATTGTGGCAACGTCAAGGAAGGACACCCAAATTGACCCGGGCCCCTAGCCCTTCCTAGGCAAGTAATAATGACAAGCTGTGTCATAGAGGATGAGGGATTGTGTATGGATCAGGGACACTGACTTGGAAGTATGTTCAAGACAGGCTATTAGCATGATCAAATGCACAGAGGTGAGAAATGGCACAGTGCGGAGGCTGTAACTAAAAGCATGAGACAGAGAATGCAAAGAATGAGAGATGGAGAGATACACAAGGCTAGTCACTTAGGGCCTTGAATGTCCTTTTTAAGAGGTTCTGACATTGTTTTCTGGATGATAGGTGGCCAGTATGCAGCAATAAGATATAGTCAAACTTTGCCTTTTAAATAGATCATTCTAGCAACAATGGAATGGATGCATTTACAAGGGTCTCTGAGACCTTTTTAGGCTGGGTCCCTAATCTTTGTAGCAGCAGATGATTTAGGTCAAGAAACTGAGTCAAATAAAGAGGTTAAACTAGTGTGCCAGGACCATTATTTGAAGGGAGCTGGTACAGGTACACCCTTCTTTCGTAGCACACTTACCGTGACCTCTCCTACCCATCAGGTGCTACTACTACTTCACCTCAAACCACCTCTATGATTAACTGGTTTCAGTGATGCCACTGCAAGAAATTTGAGCTTTTTAAAAACATTTCTCAGACTCTTTCAATGCATTGGTATTGCTCTGTTTAAATCTGATTCACCTGGTCAGGACGACTACGCTGTCGGAGGGCGGAGGGTTTCCTCTGTGTTCTCTATCACAGAAATCAAATCCTTTGCAGCCACAGCTGGTTTTCAGGGAGCAGATGTTAAGAGTAAAAGAAGATGAGAATGTTTGATTTTTTGCTGGTTGGTTACAAATCAGATTTGGGAGCTAAAAGCGGGGTTTATGTAGAAGAGGCAAAAACCAGAGCCAATCAGTGGAATGTTACCTATCTGGAAACATCTGCTAAAATGCGAACTAATGTCAACAAGGTATTTTTTGATTTAAGGAGGGAATTTCAAACCAGAAAGATGGGAGACATATTTTTCTTGTTTTTCGGGGGTGGGGGTTGGGAAATAGTATTTATTGTGTCTCTAATTGTATATATTTAGATGTGCGTAGTCGGCCGGCCGAGTTCACTTGGTTTGTACAGCAAATACATCCGCGGGGTCCGCTCTCCGCGGGGCAGGGGGGAGGGGGCAGGGGGGAGGGGGCGGGGGAAGCGGCCACACCTACAGTTCAGTAAGGGGCCCTTGGCTGCCTTTTTCACAGCGCTTTTGTCCTCCATCTCCTGTTGACCTTCCTCATGGTTCTTTTGAGCCAGGTTGGCCTTCTGCTAATGGCTCTCCGTCCCCAGCCCCTCCCAATTGTCCTCACCCCACGAGTCTGGTCTCTGCTCAGTATTCTAGAGAACACTGCTCACAACCATGTTACACATGCACACAAACATAAATAAGCATAAAATTTGTAAACAGTGAAAGTCCTAGCTAGAGAAGAAAGGGGCTAAGGATTTTGTGTCCTGAGGGAAAATAAAATAAAAGAATTAGGATGAAGTGATTCGATAATGGACATCATTAATGTTGCACTGATACAGAAAATGAGACTCATTTATCAAAAACACATAGAGAAGGCATTTTAGCATGTGGTCAGGAAGCTTTCATGAGTATGATATCAAAGTTTGATCAATGCTAAACATTTATTTTTTCAGCCACTCAATATGCATTAGTTTCCAGTGATGTTTGTGATATATAACAATGCAGAGTGGTTTGCAATAAGAGACATAGCTTAATGATCTCAGGATTAATGATCTCAGGATTCTGTAAGAACTTTACCTCCTGGTTTTAATAGAAAAGTCAGGACATAAAATGCATATATAAAATTAAGTATACAATCCTGGAATAGTGACAAAGTGAATTATGTGATATTCTTGACTATTTTATCCATTATTAATATTCAATAATACTACAGGCATCATTGTGGCAGTGATTTGATTATACCAAACTAATTTTTTCCAGCGTGTCATTTATCTGATATACAATATTGAAAAAGATGTTACAACAGCACATACACACACACAAACACACAAACACATATGTGTTTATATAAACATATATACACATATACATATACATACATACCCAATACATATATACATGCTCAATATATATACATTTATACATACTTAAATGTGTGTGTATACACATATATACATCTACATACTCAAGATATTGGCAGTTTTTTTCAAATAGCAGGTATTTTCAAATAAGGATATTCTGTAAACAACAAATTTTTAAAAAGGAAGATTTAACTGGTGGCTTTCTAATAGAATGAAGAGGAAACAAAGGTGCATTCAAACTACTGGATTATCCCTCATGAAATGGGAACATTGATGTTATTCATATACAGCAATAGCTATACTTCCAGCAAGTTTAGGAGAAGCATATTAGAAAGCCGTGAAGTATTTATTAATAAATAAAACTGTTAAATAGTATGCATCTGCAGACCTAGAATGATTTCATTGTGTTGACTGGTAACTTCTACAAAAGCAAAGTTAATATTTCTTTCTGGGTATGTGGAGACAATTGATTCAAATAAATAATTTGAAATTTCAGAAACAGTGGCTGATGGAGATCCTGCCTCTAATTTTATTGTGGGTTTATATTGGTATTGTTTTCTTTTTATTGACATTTCAGAAGATATTCATTTCCATTTAAATGTAATAATATTTTAAAAATACAGGACTTGGTATCCATTGAAGATTTTAAAAAAGAGAGGAAGGAGGGAGGGAAGAAGGAAAAGAAGAAAGAGGAGAGAGAATGAGAAAGGAGAGAGAAAGAAATTGAAAGTAAAAGACAAAAGGAAGAGATAGAAAAAATAAAATATGAAAATGACATTTTCCAATAAATAACATTTAATGGCAATGCACATGTTTTCATGTAAGAACTGTATAACAGAAAAAAATACTGTGAGCTTAAGTACAATCTCAAGATTGTCAGGAGAACTGATTAATTTTGCTCTCATTCCCATTTTCTCAACAATCTTTGTCTTCAGAGTGGATAAATGCAGTGTCACTCTGGGTTCACTTGGCAATCTTAAAATTGTCACAAGAATGGATTGGGTGCCGTTTTCTCTTCTTGTTACAATCTTTGTCATGAGCTCTCACAGACCTTTTAATGCTTGATATGCTCTCATTCTCATTACATATTCTCATTCCCATAACAAAGATTATAATGAAAGAAGAAAATGTCATAAAATTAATCCATTCTCATAACAGTCTGTAACGAGGGCAGAAAATTGAGCAAAATTAATCCATTCTCATAACAATCTGAAGATTGTAATGAGAACAGAAAATGGCATGAAATTTATCCTTCTTGTGACAATCTTTAAATTGTAACAGGGCAGAAATGGGATACAAGATTAACAAGCCCTCAGGACAAAGGCTCTAACTAGAACTGAAAATCATGCAAAATTAATTTGTGTTGTGTGTGTGTGTGTGTGTGTGTGTTCGACAAAGGCCTGAAAGCCTGATATTATAATGCCTGATTCCATTGGGATATCATATTAAAATCAGTAACTATTTTAATGTGCCTTAAAATACTAGAGCCTGACACCTTTGCTAAGATGGTGAATTAAAACAAATATGGATGTTCACTCTTTAAGTAGACCCTTGAGGGCAAAACTGTTTAAGTAGAATGCTAAAGAAAGTGGAACTTGTTATTGAATTCATGAATTCATGAATAACCTATTTGTTATCCAGTAACTTTAATTTTAAAATATTTTTTTAAAAAATGAATAGCATGGTATATTTAGCCTGATATAGAGCAACAGTTGTGTGATTACGAATCTTAACACATTTGTATATACAACTGACCCATGTATTTGTCTGTGTGTAAACTACAGTTTACCTTATTGTGACTCATTTCCACTAGCAAACATAGGAGGTCTAATATCCAGGTTTTTGGTTTACACTAACTTTTTAAATAATTTACCTAATGTATAATTTCTTCACTTTAGTCACTTAATGAATTGAATTTATAATTGCCTTTCAAAATGTTTTAGTTTTAAATATTCTCAGTTCCTAAAAGGAAACTAAGGTCAGACAGTACTTGCATAGAGCTGCAAATCTATTCAAGCAGAACATGAACAGCTTTTTATTTGCCTTAATAACTGAAGTATAAACAATGTAGTGAATTAATGTGCTAATTATTCTTATGAAGGCACACATATTTGTGCATAGAATGGGCTTTTAAAATACTTGTTTAGCACTTGTGATAAAACAGCCATTATAAATGGATTTATGAATTTATGCATACTTTATAACAACTATAAACTTTTTTCCGTAAGTACAGGGCTTATTACAAACAAGCAACAATTTCAATAGCTTAAACAACAGCCCGTCATTTTAAAGATATATACTAGGAGCTAATAATAAATGACAGTAATATTAAATACTTTTTAAAGTTTTATTTTTATGATATCAAAATGAAAAGCCACATTTATATTGTTGTTTTTCCCTCTTTAAGGCTCGTATCTCTGAAGACATTTCAGAAAATTGTATGTCAGTGAGATTGCGATAAATTATTGGGACACAAATCTATTTTGTGGTATTTTCCTGAACCTTTAAAAGGAAATATCTATTTGAAAAACCTCAATGTTATATATAATTATATCACTAGTTGAGAATACAGTATTGAACATCAACTGTCTTAAACATAAAAGATAGTATTTCAATACATTGGAGGTACAGTTAGCATGTTTAAAAATAGACTCATTTTTAGTTGTAGCTATTAGGTTTTTCATATCTGGAGACTAGATTTGAATGACTTGTTAAACTCTATCTTCTGTTTCTTTTGACAAGAATATGTAGCTGTAACTACAATTAAGAGTGCTTTTTTTGATAAAAATATCATTAAAGTCTTGGTCAAAATAAGTAAATCTGGACATGGTCATTGCTCCATATTTTGAGAAACATGCCAGGCCTGGGCTTAAATTGACACCCATTTTTCTACATCCAGAGGGAAGATAAATATAGTGATTCATAGCACTTGTGAAACCTTCAGAAAGTAAACCTTTGCTTCATGGAAAAATGAGAAATTTGGGAGGTTGCACTTTTCATCATCAACAAAAGCTATTTTTGTAGACCAAAGAAGAAATGAAAAACTTTTCATTTATTTAGCTGTTCCTGGAAAGGTTGTAAAAGGTCCTATCATGAAAGACGAAAAGGAAGAGCTGTTCATAGAAAGCTTTTAAAGAACAAACATCATAAGCACAGATTCATATGGTAGGTGGAATATTGTAGGAAGGTGCAGGGGGCAAAAGCACCAACATATGTTCCCAGAAAGAGGAGCCTCTTCTCTGTACTTTTTCCATTGTTCCCATCTTTTATATACTTAGCTATAGGTATGTTCCAATTTAATGCACTATTCTGCGTGGAAATACAAGTTTTCCAAAAAATATAAATGAGTGTAAGTTATCTTAAAAATCAGTTTTACTGAATAGTACACCATGGGGCAGCTTTAAAAAGTATGCTCCTGTAATTAGTGTGTTATGTGCCATTATCAAAATGTGGTCATTTTTCAAGGTAAGCTCCTACTAATTTTACTGCTAAGGTACTCCAAAGTCTTTTTATCTGAATTTATTGATAGAAGAACCAAATGTCTATACCTCTTATTAGGAAATAAAAATAGCCATTTCTGAAATAGGCAAAATGGAAGATTTTTGTTATAGCATAATTATTAAGTTGTACATGAGAAGAATGGAGAAAAGGTAATATTCAAAGGAAAAATAAAATAGTATTCAGTATTCAGTTAGTGGACAGAAGTTTTCTTAAAATAAAGACACTTAGTCTTGTAATGTAGCTGTGTTTCCTTAGTAAGGAATATCCCTCCAAACTTCGTCAGTCTTCGAGTGTAGATATGATTCGAGGTAAAGATGAGGTTGTTAACTAGATGGTAGTGAGAACTTTCCATCCAATTTCTCAAGGACCTCTTACCCTTGAAGTTGCTCCAGTTTCTTCTACATATGTTTCTTCCTATACGTAAGGAACCATTGCTCCATCCCAAGAAGATCCTGCTCGGTGGGTACGTCCCCTCACATCATTGCAAATGGAAGGGGTCATTGTCTCCAGCTCTAGATACTCCTTGGAAACCATGGGTGTTAAGTCTCTACTGTGGTAGCTGTGTTCCCTGAGAAACAGTCTCTTTCTCTAGTCTAGAACTATGGGTAGGTTTGTCCATCTGCCTTATGTTTTTAACTTATTAAATATTTAACTTTTTGGTGATGATGCCCTGTCTGTAATTGTTTGCATGAATAACAGGGATGTTTCTCAGGGACCTAGTCTGCTAAGGCTAGGGCTCTAAGACAAAAAACTGTTTTCTCATTCTTATGTTATTTTGGCATTTCTTTATGTTTTCCACACCACTGTGCCTATCAAGTTTACTTGACAGTAATGGCAGAAGTTCCCATTGAGTTCTTAAATTTTTCTGTTTATCAACCACTTTTCTCAAATTATATTTAAGTTTTACACTCCTCTGAGACTTTTCAAACTGGGATATATAAACTTTATTATTTCTATATTAAATCCCTAAACGAGAACTAAATGCTGAATATGAATAAAAACTCATTGACAAGATACAGTTGTACACTACCCCAGATAAAACTCAGTATGTTCAGCTAGTAAAATGATCACTGTGTATTTCTTTAGCAATACTAAAATCATAAAGTAATTCTGCTGTGTCTTAAGTAGTATAGGTAATTTCCCCAGGATTTCACTGATGATGTGCAGCATTGCACTTTACTTCATTTTAATGAGAATGAGACAGGTGACACACTGAGTCCAGCATCGAGAATGGAGAGAAAGTGCTTTGTTTAGACATAGTAGAAAAATACTACTTTATATGTAGGCATTTATTTAGGCTTTATTTGAGACATTTTAACAATTATACCCTGTCACTTCTGACAGCTGTTTCTTAAAAGCAAAGCCTGTCTTGAAAACTAGTCCTGAGTCCTAATAGCTCTGACACTTCGGATAATGCCTTATAAGAGAGAAGAAAATAAGCATGAGCACTAAAACTGGAGTTAGGGAGGGAAAAGTCTCAGTCGGGTGGAGGTGAGTCACACTTTAAAAAAAAATCAAGAGGGATCAGTTTTATTTCAGTTTCCAGATGTTTTCAGGTTCTATTATAAAGCCAAAGGTGTAAAAAAGTGCTTCTGTTTTCTTTGTTTCCTTTTTTTCTTATTAGTAGAATAGAAATTGATTTTGGTAATTTAAGGTAATTGGACTGATTAACATTTTAAAATATATTTCTACTAATTGTCAATAAAACTTTTCTTTTTAGAACTGTGTTGAACATTATGAGAGAATCTTTTTCTAGAACTTTGTTTAAAGTCTATTAATTGACAAATTAATAAAATATTTATTAATAAAACAAATATGTAGTTCATAGAAGGGAAATGTGCAAACAATAATACAATCTGCTCATTTATTTGCTTTTAAATGTAAATACCTTTGGGATAATAAAAGGAATTATTTTTTCCATTTAATGATAACTTCTCTTCAGTCGGTAAGTAATTTTCTCTCTCTTCCAGGTACAGTGAAGGTCCAGTCTATTTCAGAGTCAGCTCCACCAGTGAAATAGAATGAAGGAGAGGGGAAAGCAGTGAGTTTAAGTTTGTGACAACTTGTGCCTAGAGAGTGTAAATCTATGATCTGTTGTAAGTGGTGGGGGGGGCCCTTAGACATTCCACGTTAGACATAAAATAATTAAAATATTTAGGTGGGCATGAATTACTTGAAGTGCAGTTTGTTGTTTTCTATCTTGATTTGTACAGTTTGGGAACTGTACAAAGAGGAGGATATCAAACCATGACTAACGTTGGCAGTTTATTCAGCTGATCTCGTTTATTTTTGATGCATACCTGAAAGGTTTCCAAAGCTGCATATTTTCAGTGTTATCTTTATTATTGTTTCCTTCTGATTGGTCAGGTCCTGTTCCTCCCAAAATTGACATTCTATAGCAGAGGAACCGTTGTTGGATTACCTCTTCATTTCCTCAGAAGTCCTTCTTACCCCAAAGCTGCCACTCTGCTGTATCCTTACAGGAAAGCGAGAAGCGGCGATGAAGACTATATCCAGAATTTGGTCACCGTGTGGAGGCAGTATCCCTCTGTTTGTTTCTGAACAGAGACATTTTATTGAAACATTATAAAGTGTGTTTTAAGAATATTCATAAAGTGTAAATGTTATTAAAACAATGCTAAAGCACTTTGATATTAATGTATTAAATGTGAAACTGATAATGAATTACATAATTTATTACATTTAATATTTATGGAAAAGGATCTTGGGGTATGCACTTCAAAATCCACTATATACTGTATTTTTATCTTCTACTGATACTTTAATATTTCTTCAGTTTGAAGATTGTTGATCATTTCTAAAGAAAATAGAGCTTCACTAATAGACTTACATTTTAATGTTTAACTCATGTCCTTACGAACTGAGAATCAATGAAAGAATTAGAGAAAAAATTTTATTTGTGATAGCCTAAATTAATCATGTGAACTAGTTAATTTATACTGATTATAAGCAGAAAAAATCATAATGTTTAACTGTAAAATATCTCATTCGTTATTTTATTCCCATCAATCAAGAAAGCATATCTTTAAGATGGAAATATTATTTTAGCTTTTCCTTGTAAAGCCTTCTCTATTGCTATAGATGTTCCTATTTAACCTTCATGTTGTAGTTTGCACCAACATATTTTCTTATTAAAAATAAGTTTATTTAAAATTATGCAAATAATATATTTAAATTTTTAAATTAAACAGTTGTATGGTCAGGCCACTCAAGATGGCCGTTCTCTTGCTCTCTGTGCATCCCTTGCCGGACCAGTGCCTGCTTCACCTACACACTACTCACCTGACTGACCTTCCTACATATTTGCCTCAGGCCCAGCTAGTGATTGTTCTTATGAAAGGGGCCGGCTGTGAAGGGCATACCCCTCCGCTGGTTTCCCTGGTAACTAATGAGCCCACCTGACTTCAATTCCCCTATAACTGGTAATCTCCCATTCCCCCCAGGAGCAAAGGCTGCCACCATGTCCTGACTGCCTTCTGCTGCACACGGTGGGGTGTCGCTCCAGGACCTGGCTTCAAACGTGTAAGCTCCTGCATTCATTAAACCATTGATGGCTCTGTTGCTACTCTGGGCTCTGTCTTTAGTCTTGAAGCTGGGCAAGTGCAGGCCTGCGGGGTGCAGCCCAACATCAATGTATGCACATATAGAGTCAAAATTATTGTTTGAGATTTCATTGAAAGTTTTCACTCATGTACACACACCTGCATACATATGGATTTATATTATATCTATTTTTCTTGATTTTTTTCATTTAGTATGTCATACAGACAAAAATAAGGCTTGAATATGATAAAAATACATGGAAAATTTCTTTGAGTTTTTTTAAATGGAGTACTATTCTAGTTATTGTTACTAGAAAATTGACTAGAGAATTGAAACTAAAAATTGACTCCAAAACTTAAGGGCTTAAAGCAACAACGGTCATTTTATTATTTCTCACAGTATCTGTGGGTCAGGAATTTGGGAATGCACTAGCAGCCTAGCCTGGCTACAGGTCTCCCTTGAAATTGCAGTCAGATGGTGAGTAAAGCTGGAATAGCAGGTGACTGGAGAAGCTAGGGGCTTTGCTAGACATCTCGTTTTTATGTATTTTCCTTGTTTGGTTTTAGTATCAGCCTTATGCTGGTTACGTAGAATGAGTTAGAAAGTGTTGCTTGGTTTTCTAATCTATGGAAGACTGGGGGGAATATTTGATATTATTTCTTCCTTAAATAGTTCAAAGAATCTATCAGGTGGAGCCATCTGACCCAGTGCTTTTCTTTTTTTAACACGGATTTTATATGAGTTAAATTTCACTTACAGATGTAGGATTATTCAGATTTTATATTCATTTTGTATCAGTATTGGTAAATTGAATTTGTAAGAAATTTGTCTGTTTCATTAAAAATTCTAAGTTATTGGTAAAATGGTGTATATAATAGCCTGTTATTATATTTTTGGTATTTACAATAAATATTGTGGTGTCCCTATTTTCATTCTTGATGCTGCTAATTTGTATATTCGCATATATTCTTGATCTCTTCTGTTAGGTGTTTAGCGATTTTATTATTCTTTTCAAAGATCCACCATTTGGCTCTACTGATTTTGTCTATTATATGTCTATTTTTGTTCTTTGATATTTCCTCATTTTTAAAAATTATTCTTTCCTCTTTTATACTTTAGCTTTAATTTTCTGTTCTTTTGCTAACTGCTTGAGTTGGAAGGTTAGATAATTTATTTTTAAACATTCTTCTTTTATAATACATGCTTTTAAAGCTATAAAAGTCCATATGAACACTGCTCTAGGTACATTACACAAGTTTTGATATGTTGAATTTTCATTATCTTTTAGCTCCAAGTATTTCTTAATAAAGTCTATTGCTTTCTTTTTTTGGTTCCTTAAAAGTAGTTTCCTTAGTTTCCAAACACCTGCTGAAAGATACAGTAGTTATTCTACTAGTGGGTTCTTCATTATACAATTTTTTTTTTAAACTGCTGAGAGTTTCTTTGTGGCTCAAATTAAGATCTACTTTGGTATATGTTCTATATGTACTTCAAAAGAAAGTTTTCTTTCTTCTACAAATGTAGGTGAAATGTTTTATAAGGGTCCATCAGAGTAAGTTAGTGAGTTATATCGTTCAAATCTTTTTTACTGATAATTTTTATTTGCATCATCTCTGGTACTGAGAGATACGCATTTGTTAAAATCTACAGTCAGGATTATTGATTTCTTTCTCTCTAAATCCTGTTTTCTTTATGTGTTTTGAAACTGTATGTCCTGGTGCATATCAAAATTGTATTTTTATGTCTTCGTGTTGAATTAAGCCATTTATCACTATGAAATAAATATTTTCTTTATATCCCATGAACTTCTGGCCTTAAGGATTATTTTATCTGATATTGACATTTGCAACAGCTACTTTTGTTTCCACAGTGTACACGTGGTAAATATTTTTTCATCCATTTGCTTTCAGGTAAATTGTGCCCTCCTTTAGAGTGGTGTGTGTGTGTGTGTGTGTGTTGGATTATATAATATATATATAGTATTACATATCAATATATAATACATATTATAATTATACATTATATTATAATATTACATATATAATAAAATTTATACAATCTGAATATGTCAATCCTTTTCTTTTATTTAATCAAATTTTAAATCAATATTTTATTAACTTTTAGCTTTTGGTTGTACCTACTTTTATTGTTTTATTAATTGTTACTCTAGAGATTATAATATTCATTTTTTCATTTATTAAAACTGCATTAAACCAATGCATGAGCCACTTTCTAAATGATGCCACAGATAGACTCCATTTACTCTTCATGTGTCATTTGTTCTATTGTTATCTTATGTTTTACTTTTATATATGCTATAAATTCTACAATAAATTCTTATTATTTTAATGTCAATATTCATTGTATTTATCTTCAATAACAAAAAAACAAATAACCCAATTGAAAAATGGGTAGAAACCTAAATAGACATTTCTCCAAAGAAGACATACAGATGGGCAACAGGCTTATGAAAAGATGCTCATCATCTCTAATTATTAGAGAAATGCAAATCAGAACAACAATGAGGAACCACCTCACACCAGTCAAAATGGCCATCCTTAAAAAGTCTATGAGTAAATGCTGGAGAGGGTGTGGAGAAAAGGGAACCCTCTTACACTGCTGGTGGGAATGTAAATTGGTGCATCCACTATGGAAAACAGTATGGAGGTTCCTCAAAAAACTAAAAATAGAGTTGCCATATGAACCAGCAATCTTACTCCTGGACATATACCCAGACAAAACTATAGTTCTAAAAGATACATGCACCCCTATGTTCATAGCAGCACTATTTACAATAGCCAAGACATGGAAAAACCTAAATGTCCACGGACAGATGAATGGATAAAGAAGATGCAGCATATATATACAATGGACTATTACTCAGCCATTAAAAAGGACGAAATACTGCCATTTGCAGCAACATGGACGGACCTAGAGATGATCACACTAAGCAAAGTAAGTCAGAAAGCAAAAGACAAATACCATATGATATCACATATGTGGAATCTAAAATACGACACAAATTAACATATCTACAAAACAAAAACAGACTCACAAATATAGAGAAAAGACTTGTGGTTGACAAAGGGGAGTAGGAGTGGGGGAGGGAAGGATTGGGAGTTTGGGATTAGATGCAAGCTAGTATATATAGGATGGAAAAACAACACGGTCCTACTGTACAGCACAGGGAACTATATTCATATCCTGTGATAAATCATAATGGGAAAGAATATGAAAAATATATATATATGTATAACTGAGTCACTTTGCTGTACAGCAGAAATTAAACACAACATTGTACATCAACTGTACTTCAATAAAAATGTTAAAATATTCATTGTATTTATCATTTTGAAAATTTTTGGTCTTTCTTGTGGTTTTATGGTTTCATCTGGATGCTTTACCTTCAGCATAAATAACTACTGTATTTCTCGTAGCTCAGATGTGCTGGAGACAAATTATTTCAGCTTTTCTTTTTCTTTATTTATAAAAACTCTATTTTGCCTTTGTTTTTGAATAATATTTTATTGACATTTATATCTTTCAACACCTTAAACCTGTAATTCTGTTGTATTCTGCCTCCTGTAGTTTCTGATGAAAAGCCAGCTTCAATGGTATTTTTTAAAGTAATTTGTCTTTTTATTCCTTCAACTGTTTTTACATATTTTCTATCTGAATTTGTGTTTAGCAATTTTACTATAGTGCACTTATCCTTGATTTTTTTGTAGTTATCCAGCTTCATGTTCACTGAACTGCTTGAACCTATGGTTTTGTATCTTTCAACAGATTTAGAAAATTTTTAGTCCTTTTTCATCAATATTACTTTTTTAATATTCTCCTCTTGTCCCTTCTTGTATTATTTTATATATATTACATATATTTCAAATATTTTGAGCTGCTTCACATGTATCTTCTGTTCTTTCTCTTTTTCCATTTTTTTCTATAAGCTTCAGTTTGGATATTTTCTACTGATCTCTTTTTTAAATCACTACTCCTATCTTCTGTTGGTTACAGGCTTCTGTTGAACACATCCATCAAGTCTTTAGGTATTGTATGTTGCATTTATAGAATGTAACTTAGATTCTTATTTTTATTGATTCCAAATATATTTTGAAATTATTTCTCTTTCCGTCCATTTTGTCCATATTTTATTACATTTTATTTAATGTATTAACCACAATATTTAGAAATCTTTGCCTGATACATCCAATATATGAATCATCTCCGGTTCTGCTGCTATCGACTAATAAGCTTTGGAAATGTTGGCCACACTTCTAAGTTTATCTTCTCTCATAGATTGTGGCCCTAAATTGGTTGTTTCTCAACGTCTACCAAGAGTTCCTTTATATATTTAGTCAGTTTTAAAAATAGTGTTTTTTTTTTAAGTTGCTTTATATTGAGGGAATGAGCCTGATACCAGCTTTTAGATCATGACTGGAGCTGCGAGTTGTGTTGGTGAAAGGATTTTCTTCTTCATTCATGTGGAAAGGGCAGGATTAGCCCTTTTACCCAGGATCAAGATCACAATCTCCTGAAGATATCTGTTGGTTCAGATGCTTCATTCCCTGTCAACCTGCAATAGGTTCAGTTTTCTCCTCACAGAGTCAGACTTTGTCCTAACAGTTTAAACTTTAATTCTCCCATGGGAATTACAAGAAGTTCTGCCAAATGTTTTTCACTGGCTCTGTACCTGCATGTTCTCTTGTGAACAAAATACTTCAGAATCATGTGACGCATCATAATCCCTTCTTCACACTGTATTAGAGTAATCCACTTCTTCATTGATTTGTTGTTTTAGGTGGCCTTTTTTTTTAGATTTAAATAATTATGATTCAAACATACCGTAAGTATGAATACATCAACTGTGAATTTTAGAATAGATGATAGAATAAAATCAAACATTCTGTTCAGCTCCTGTATTTTGCAATATTGCTACACAGTAGGTTAATCTACCAATATACAAGAATCAACATTAGAGACTATTTGTGTCACTTCTGATGTACAAAGATCCTATTGTACAGTACCTGTTCATCTGACATGGAGGTGTACTTTCATTTATTTGTATGTTTTTAATTGTTAATACAAAATAATTGAGTGTCTATTGTGAAAATTCTATGGAGATCTAGGCCTGAAATCTCTGAGTCTCATGAACCTTAAGTTAGAGCCTTCAGAATCTCTGAGAGGCATACAAGCCATGGATATTGGAACTTGAAAACTAAATACTTAGTAGAAAGTATGCCAGTAACAGATCAAATAAACACAAAACGTTCTATTCCAATTCACAATTTTAGACCTCCATGGAACAGTTTTCTAAACTTATGTTTAAGTTAGTAAGCCAACACTGCAGCTATTGCTTTTAGACATGAGAGGATTGTCTTCTGGTTCATTCACTTATTGGTAATTACATAACACAGTCTTAAAAACTCTTAATTTTTCTTTTCTATGCCTGAACTTCAGGGACATAATTTAATAAGATTTTACATTTGACTTGATTTCCAAGAGGGAAATACACATAATATAATAATGCTTATTCTAAAATTGTGTATTTTTGCAAAGAATAATTGTAAACATTATTAAAAAGGGAAATTACCATATCTCATGCCTAGTCCTCAAAGTCTTCCTGCAAAAAATATTTACATTATTTTAAGCCATTTTGCAGTGCCTGGAAATAATACAAAGTCTAGTAAGAATCACTAAAATAGTGTAATAGAGATATCTTACCTCAATTTATAAATTTTGGTGACTGATTAAATTCCCTGAGCGCTGGTTTATAAACAGAATACTAATTAGAAGTATACAGATTTTAAAATGTAGAACTCCAAGTCAGGTAAACGTATCTTTTTTGGGAGCAGGCTGACCAAAGAAAGACATATTGCTCCAGGCTTCATATGAAACTTAATATTTATAAGTAAAATATAATACCTAATTTCCCTATGTGCAAACACTTTCAATATTATTGGCATCCCTAAGTGCTGGCATACTGCTATTAAAGTGTTGCTTTTGTTTTGTTTTTCTGTAATCCAGTTGTTCTTAAACATGAATATATATGAGTGACATAAGGTTTTTGTTCAAAAGTCTGTGTCCTTTGTCTTCAATCTCAGAGATTCCAAATACCAGTCTAGAGTGGGGCTCAGGAGCATACATTATAATAATGGAAATCTGATCCAAGTTGTCCAAGGATAACATTCGATAAATAGTACTTTAAGCACTCCAGTAGTACTCTGTGACATTGGGGTTGTTGTTTAATAATTGTGAGACTCAATTCCCATGTTTTAGTAGATGGAATAATTGATCTAGCACATCTTTTAGGTAGACTTTTAGATATAAGGTAATGATGGCAATATTATCTTATTTTTATGTTTAATGTCAATCAGGAATCATAGTACCAGGATGAAATACTGATAAGCTTACTTGTGCATAATACTTTATACATTTATGATGTTTTATAAATTTTTTATTAATTGTTGCACGTGCACACACACACACTCACAGACCAAAACCAAACAAACTAAAAAACATTGTGCACATGAGAACATTGAGGCTAAGGAAGAATAAGTAACTTAAATTGAGAGTACAAATGGACTGAAGTCCGTTGATTCTGGGTTCAGTGCTCTTCTGAATACACTGCAATGCATCCCTATAATCATAGCTGATTAAATCACCAGAGAAAGAGGTGACTCACCTATTCAGCTACTTACTTATTTAGTGCTAACTATGAAACAGGCAATATGCCAAATACTAGATTACAACAGTTAATGAAGCAAACAAAATTCCTTTCCCTTATGAAGCTTACATTCTACAGTGGAGAGAAAAGAATGCACAGAGAGTGTGGGCCATGTGTAAGTTGGTGAGTCCATGAGGTAGAAATATGCCTAGCACATATTAGAAAAATCAAGGAAGTCAATATGATTGTGAATAAGGAGAAAGGAGCAGAACAGAAGGAAGTAAGGTCAAAAATCTTACCATAGCTTTGTGGACCATCAGGGAGACTTTGGCTTTTAACATGAGTGAGATAGAAAGTCATTAAAGTTTTCTGATCAGAGAAGTATTATGATCCAACTTATGTTGTACCAGGCTAATTTTGGTAGCTTTTTTGAGATTAGTATGAAAAATCTAAGTGCATGAGCAGGAGAAAAAATAGAAAGTTATCGAAATAAGAGATGTAAGTGACATGAGCCAACTTGGTACTTGTGAAGGTAGAAAGAAGATATCAGATTCACTATTAGGGAGGTAGAAAAAATAATTTTTGCCAAAAGATTGGATATTGGGTTTGAGAGAAAGAGAGAAGTCAGGGAAGACTCCAAGGTCTTTCTCCTGTATATTTAGAACAGTGGATTGACAGTTTAGGGAGATAAGGACAACCATGGAGATACGTCTTCTTAGAGGAAGACCATGAGTTCAATTTGGACTTTTTAAGTTTGAGATGCTTAATAGACATTCAACTCTATATCCTAACTAGGGAGATGAATTCAAGGAGAAGATTCAGGGAAAGATTCAGATTGAAATAATAAATTTGGGAGTCCTCAGCATGTACTCAATGAAATTGCATTCATGAGACTGGATAAGGTCACCAATGGAGTAGACACACAAAAGAAGAGATCCCAGGACAGAAGTTGAGGAGAACCTTAGAAGAATCTAAAAGGGAGATTGATAAGTATCTAGTAATGTAGAAGTAAACCAGATAAGTGTTTTTATCCTGGATGCCAAATGAAGAAAATGCTTTGAGGAAGAGAACATGTTCAGCTCTGTCAAATGCTTCATATAGTGGCTATAATTTACCATTTGATTACCAATGTGAAAATGTGCAGTGACCTTGGTAAGAACAGTTTCCACAGTGTGAATAAGGTATGGTATAGAAAGTCTGATTGAAGTAGCTTCAAGAAAGAATGGGAGAATTTTAGACAGCGGATTTAACAAACTTTTTAAAAAGAGTTTAGTTTTAAATGGAAGAATAGAAAACAGGCAATGAATTAAGAGAAAAGTAATGTTCAGAAAGGGTTTATTTAAGATGGAAGCAATGGAAGTTTAGTTGTATGCGGGTGGAAAAGAACCAACAGAGAGAGAAAAAAAGTGTGTGATAAAAGAATCAAGAGGAGAGAATTGCTAGATTATTTTCCTGAGAAGGATGGGGCCTAGTGCCCAGAGGGAGGGAATGGCTTTACTTAAAGGAACAGGCAGTTTATTCCTGGTAACAGGGGGAAGGGGAAAGTATATGGCCTTAGATGCAAGTGTTACTGGCCCTCCTGAGTCTGTCTACAGTAAGGGTCCTTCTGCTGGTGTCCTTAGAGCCAACAGAAGCAAAGGAAAGATTTATTCTTTGATCAAAGGACAGGGAGGCCCTGCTCAGGCTCTAGAGCACGTGCTCTCCCAGAAAGGCTGCAGGTGGGGCTGCTCTATGGGGTTCTTGTCTGCAGGGCGGGGAAGGGGCGGAGATCTTGGCGCAGCTGCTCAGCTCACCTCCCGAGATTGAAGCCCCAGGTGCAGCACGTCTGCACGCGGCCCCGCCCCTCGGAGCTGAGGCTTCCGCGCAGCCATTTTGCACCAGGAGCTTTGGTCAGAAGTCACGGGTGAGAAGCCTCTGCGCGTGGCGTCCTACGAGCAAGTGTAACCAGACCAAGCACGGAGGAAAAGAAAAAAGGTTAGACTTTATTTTATTACCCAGATTCTATTTTTATTTCCTGGGAATTGTTAATGAGCTTTGCATGTGACATAAATAAGGTATGGAAGCAATTCCGTTCTGGAAGCTTGTGGGATTTCTCTTCTGGTTTTCTCTGTTATTTATGCAGCAAGGCTTTAAGGTGACTGTGAGGATGAGGGAGGAGGTGCTGGAGGTGTGGACTGAGGAGAAGTTAGGAGTGTGGGGCTGTGAGTGGATTATTTTAAAAGGAGTCTGATTACTCTGGATCTCTAGGCGCTTTGATTTGGAGCAGGAATTTAAACTGAAACCAATCAGCAACGTTAAGCTAAGTTGTAGCTCATCTTCTGTAGGCATTGGTTCACATCTTAGTTACATTCTCTAGGTCTTTACTATGTTTGTGTGAGTCTTTCTCACGCATACGTCAGGTGTTAGTCTGAGGTTTGTGGGAGCGGTTCAGACAAGGATTCAGAGCACAGCTTTTGCTACCTTGTTTTCGGTCTTTCCTGGGCATGTGTGGTTAAGGCCTGAAGGTTCATATGCAGAATTAGGGGAATGGTTT
Organism: Balaenoptera physalus; assembly: GCF_965194825.1. NCBI lineage: Eukaryota > Metazoa > Chordata > Mammalia > Artiodactyla > Balaenopteridae > Balaenoptera > Balaenoptera physalus. The sequence goes on along the minus strand of NC_138890.1, from coordinate 92,971,696 downwards.
TCTGGGTTAAGTCCCCTCTATGACTGTGTATGTTCTACAGCCCACAGGGCCCCCATCACCCCTGTGTCCAGACAGATGGGGTTTCTATCAATGTTTCATCTGCCTTAGCTTCTTTTTTCACGATAGTCCGTGACTAGGACTCCACTCAAGGCAAAGCCACAGGAAGGAAAAAAATAAAATAAAAATAAAATAAAATAAAATAGGAATTTCTGCCCCCCTGTGCGTCACTCCTCCAGCGTTTAATTTTCCTCCACAGGTCTTATTTACTTTTCAGAGTCCTTATCAGTAATTTTGGTTTGTAGTTTTGTATTTTATCCACAGTTTTACTTTTAATTAGCATGAGTTATGGACTGTAGTGAGTTATGGGCGGTATAGCCAAGAACCTAGACTCTCCCAGCCTTGTTTTTTGGATAGAAGTAATATAAAATTTGGTAAACTCTGTCATAGCTAGGTTTTCTATGATGTGAACTGGTTTGAGGGAAAAAAATGTATACAGAATCAAAGGTAAATAGAGCAGAGATACAGAGAAGTAGCCGGATGGACAAAGAGGGTAATTCTTGAATTTCTTGTAGACCTAAATTAATAGATATATTCTTTTCTAAGGGACAGTAATATTTCTGCCCTTCAGTTTCATGAAGATTTCTTATATACTTACAAAATATTACTTCCTTTGTACTTAATTGTACTCAGAGTGCGTTCTCTTATTTGTACCCTGAAGACAGTTACAAATAAAGAGGTAGGCTATAAGAGACTTTAAAAATTATTTATTTTAAATTCTGGGAGATTTTAAGCCCTTTCCAAAGACAAGAAACTTTGAGATGGATTAAGTACAAATACTTGGGGACACATACTTGGGCCATGGCTCTAGGGCTTGATGCTTTATGAGAAAAGAAAAGAATCTTAGAAAACTTATTTTTACTGACTAGGTTTTCGTTTGTATCCTTTTTCAATCAATTTCCTGTGTTAATGGTACTGAGTCATTTTAATATGAATTTAGCATCTCACAGTTCAGTTCCTGGACCACGCAGATAGAGTGAATGTGGACCACGCAGATAGAGTGAATGTGGACCACGCAGATAGAGTGAATGTGGACCATACCCTCACACTGAACACAAGGTTGAAATTTTTCACTGCTGTGAGTGCTCTTTTTTCCACTAAAATGTTCAAAGAGACTAATCTTTAATGTTGTGTCTCTGGATTTTCCATAAGATAGGAAACTTTTCAGTGTTAAGGGCTTTATGAAGAAGGCTTGTACGTAACATATGCAGATCTAAAACTAATTTTTGTTCTCTGATAGGCATTCAACTCAAACTTTAATGCCAATTTTCAATCAAAGATTTTACTGGCCCCAAAAGTCAGCTTCACCTGAGCGCTCTGATTTTGCTTTCTCATTTCTTTTTTGACATCTGGGGGGACTTCTCTTTTTCTAGCTGAACTTTATATTTCTTTTTCTTTTTTCTAATTTATCCTTCTTTTTTCATGGTAATAGATGGAGTGTCGACTTATCAAAATCAGTTGGATTCATATGATATTTTCCTTGAATATTTTATGAAAATTGACATGTCTGGTTCCAAAATAAGCACAATGTGGAGTAAAACCATCCTTAAGACAAACCTCCTGTCTTAAAAAATAAATGTGCTTCCTTTTTTGAGCTGGGGATCTTTGATAGTTCCCCAGGCTTGGCAATCTCATGCTGGGAATTAGTTCAGCTAGTAATCCATGGGAACTCTTCAGCACAGCTTCATGAAATTAAATCTTAAAATTGTTTTGCTTAAGTCCCTATGGTGCTATAAAAAGTGGGAGTTTTTGTATTTATCCTTTTGTTCTTAAAAAAAATGGAATTCAATTGCCTTGATGTTACCTGTGCAAGAAATTTCAAGTGTTGGTTAAGTTTTGATAGTGTTAATCAATTTTGAACACATCAGAATGGGTGAAATTGACAATTAAATGAAAACCATTATCTGATATTCTCAGCACCTGTATAATGAGCTGGTCTCACTCATTAACCCTACTCCTGCTTTCTGGAACATGTAGTAGATTGAGGTTCTTCAAATATTTGAAGTCAGATATCTACATTTCCCTCTCCCTTGACTTACAAGAATGTCAATGGAAACTACTTGTCAGAAACACTATTTTTACTTAACATAAAGCCATTGCAAGATTTTAGATCACCAAATCTACTGTAAAGAAACTGTAAAAATAAATGTGAATGATTAGCCCTTAAACAAGAGAGTTCAGCTACTATCGGTGATGCTTGCTAACCACCCCTTGTTAATCGTAAATCTCCCCAAGTTAGCTGCTCTGAGCAGATTGCATTTTCTGGAGAAAAGATGGAAGTTTGGAAAAGTTAAAGACAAAAGTCATATATATGGGGGAATAAAGCCAAGGCCTGATGTGGGCAGAATAGTGCAAAAGTTTGTAAAGAGCTAAGCTAAGGACAAGGCTGTGCTCACTCAGTGCATTGCAGCCTATCTTATTATTATTGAACCAAATAATTCCACATTACATTGGCAATGCTTTAATATTTATAAAGTGATTTCACATACAGCAATTGATTTATATGAGTGGGTATGTGCAACAAAGAGTAGATCTTCTTACCTTTACTATACCAAGAGGAAGCCTTGCTGTTTCTTTGCATTTTACCACTTGGCCTTCAGAACAGAAAAAGATCTGGGGAACTGAATTAGTTTCCTGATTCGCAGAATTGTTTTATGACTCCTATCAAGGGTGGAACTGAGTCCGGTGTAACCAGCCGGGGACAGCAGCAGGGAGCAGGTAATAGGGATCCCCTACTTCAGAAAAAGAACCTGACTGGGAGATGGGGGACGGTGTGAGGAGGGAGAGAGAGAGACTATGAATGAATGAATGAATTTCTTGGCTGGCTTTCTTGTGGCCAATAACATTTTAAAGGGAGAGGAAGAATTTCATAGCTTCTTTCCAACATAGACAGCCTGAGGCCACATTTAGGTATTCACTGAAGTATGATGTTATTAGTAAGTCCTTGGTGAATGGAAATTATTGTTGGAAGACACGGAATTCTTAATAAACATTCTAGGCAGGCTGAAGGGTACTTCACAATGTGTATCAATTTACAGGCAAAGAAACTATTTCAGTTCTACCTTCTGGGAAGACTTCAAGGGCCCAATGCTAAAATCTATGTATTTATTCACGATGATGAACTATCCTATAAGCCAATCCTGGCCTTTTTCCGTGTTCAGCGACTTATTAGAATAACACTGTGTGGGACCGAAAAACAAAACAACGAAACCAAAAAACTCTCAACTTTCTTCTTGTGGTTCTTGCTTGTCTCCTTTGCACTGCCTCCCTCCTCTCCACCCCTCTTTCCTCCAGCTCTGGAAACTTGTAGTAGAGGAAATCTTTAGATTCTGATCTGTATCATGAGGCCTGGGTAAAGATCTACATTCTCTTTGCTTTTGCTCTAAAGTAGGTTCACCTGCATTTCAATTGGTGTTTTTTCTTAATTTAGAACAGCTGATATTCTTTAGTCCTTATTCACTCTGCTTTTACTTATTTAAAACTAGTTATTATTTCTTTACAACATAATAAAGTTGATAAAAACTCAATGTGTTCTGATGGCTAATTATAAAAATACAATCGCAATAAGCAGCTTTTTATACTTTTTATACAATTTTAAGTACACAAATATGAGAATATGATACACAATGGTTACTTTTTTCTGTTTTCAGTTATATATGTCAATGAGAATTTTCCAAAACAAAGCACTTGTAAGTTTAGTTTTCTAAAGACAGCCTTGCATTTCATGGTTTTGTGGTACATAATTAAACAAAAATGATTCCTGGTATGCTGTTTCCAGGAGTTTACAATAGTAAACAATGATATAATGATTAAACTTGTACATGTATCTTTGCATGAGTAAAAGTATATATGGTGATAAACATTTAATGAAAAATGACTAGGTCAAAGGCCAGATGCCTTTTAAATTAATTGCCCAGTACCCTGTCAAGCCAGAGACTTACTTTCTCACCTGGGGTGTATGCCAATGCTTATTTCTTCATGTCCTTATTGTGCGTTATAATTTTAGTAGTTGTTAATCTGATAGGGCAGATTTTATTCTAATATGGTTCTAATTTGATCTCATTAATTATGTTGAGTGTTTTTTCATGAATGTATGTTTTGTGTAAAACTTCCTATTGTGTGCTTTTATTCATTTATGTTTTTGGTAGTTGCTATTTTTCTTTTATAAATTCATATGTTTATATTTTAAATAAGTAGCTCTATTTGCTACAAATATTTGCTGCAAATATTTTATATTCTTTATATTCTTACTTTAATAGAACATTTGTACTTTGTAGGGATTTTTGTAGCATAAAAAATCTATTTTAATGTAGTCACATTCCAGCTTCCACTGAGGTGTCTCTAATTTAATATATTTTATAGGGTTCCATATAAGATTTTGTTTGAAAATGGTATTTATCTTCATAAACATTAACAAAAAACAGAACTCTGGCCCCTTTTATTAATTTAGTCACACCTTAACCTGATATTAAATTTTTTTCTGTAGTATGACCACAGACTATATTTAGTCTCTCATTAATAGAAGTGTACATCATAAATCCAAACCATATTTCCTGTTCCCTTTTCAGGATCATTATTTCTTTTATTCTATTTCTTTCTGCTGGGAATGTCTTCCATAGTCTTATTATTTTTATAAAATCTTATCAGATTCCCTTTTTTAAGGGCAAGAACCAGCGTGGGAATTCAGCAAATATTTGTTGTTCTGAATTGTCTTTGGCTACTATTACAGACTTATTTAGTGGATTGGAGTAGGAAAATTTGGTGTGTCTTAAGTGCATTACTGAAAGCGGTATGACTTTTGATAAAACCATCATCCTTCTGAGACTGTAACATTTTTAATTTTCAATTTCTTTATCTACAAAACAGAGATTATACAAGAGTACTGCCAGGTTCATGTGAGATTAAATAATTTTAAAATAAATAATGTTTGTAAAAGCACTTTTTATATTACAAATTTCAAAGTCTCAATTATTATTACTCTCATTTGAATATAAAATTGCATGGATAAGTATTCAAATGAATTAGGGTTTCTTTTTTGCATAATGAAATTCGTATTTCCTTAACAATTGGTTAATTGAAACTGACTTGAAATTTTATAAGCATATGTTGTTCTCAGTCATTTGTAAACTTCAACAGGTCATTCAAGGACAGAATCCATTCTGTGCCCTAAATGTTCCACTCTTTTGAGTTATATTCCGAACTAATAAGCTAGTGCACTAAAGTCTGTCAATTAGCTACATAGGTCTAGTAACTATGAGACCTGAAACTATTCAAACATTTTCAGGCTATCTAGACTTAAACTTATGAACACTTTAAGAAAAATATCTATGATATGTCCAATTAATTGACTTCTAGCTCCTTTTCCTCTTTCTATGAAGGATATGGATCTAACTTTGTGGTAAACATGTATTGAATAAAGAATAGATGTAATTCTGGAAGCTTCACTTCTAGATTCAAAAGTTAACATTCATCTGCTCCCCCATCTGCCAAAATCTCTTTTAAAGGAATCAGAATATACTCATTCATACAAGGGCAAAATCTTAGTCTCCATCGCCTGTCTCACCCAAGCTGTCACCAAATCCATCAGTTCTACTTCCCAAGTTGAGTCTACCTTCCATTTTCTATGTTGTCACTGTCTTATTTGAATTTTCATCATGTCTTTCACCTGGCTAATTATAGTAATTTCTTAATTGATATAACTACCTCTAACTTTTCTTTTCCCTCTTACCCGTTCTTCATAATGCCACTAAAAATACACACTTGCATTCCTTTTTATGTACCCTCATTTGCTTTCTAGTCCCAATATTCGTATAACATCCATACTCCTCTAAAAGGTCTATAAGGCTACACAGAATCTTGCCACAGCGTATTTTTCCAGTTTCAGCATTACAAACAGCAAATTCTTTCAACAATCAGATTATTTGTTATTTATTGCTTTGGCTGACCCATTTAGTTGAAATCTCCTTCCCCCACTTCTAGCCTGACAAAACCCTACTCCTATATTACAACCTACATAAATGTCCCTTTCTATGTGAGTCTTTCCCTAGTCAACTCCAAGGTTACAATTACTTCCTCCTTTTTTTGTGGATCCCCCACATATCAACAATATTGGTTTTTCTATATTTGCTTTGTAGTTGCTTATCATTTATTTTTGTATCAAATTTGGATCTTTCTAAGATCAGACATTATGTCTTTTTCATAGCTGTACTTTTTAGTCCTTGGCACACATTTGGCCCTCTGTGTATACTTATTGTTGTTTGGAAAGTGGAGTAATGAAAAAGAGAACTCAAGTGATCTGTGAAGAAAGGGAAGGAGATCGGCATGTGAAACGGTATCCTTCACAGTGTAGGTTTTTCTTATTCTTCTCCCACAGCACTCTTGCTGTTTGCAGTAAGTCTCATCACTCATGGGTTGTTATTACTGAGGTCCTCACAGAAGAAATATTATTCCATTTCTGGCTGCTCTCTGCAGCACTTATACTTCGTTATTTCCCCACGGGCTTCATGTCCTTTGGTTCTTTTCACACTCCTTTTTTCATCAGTAGTATCTGTGATGAAGGACTGATGCCAAGTAATCAACTTTACTTCTTTCGGAAAAAAAACCCCAGTCTGAACTGATGGTGTATTTTATAGACAAAAACATCCCTCCATATTCTCAGCAAAACCCTCGAAACATTTCAGCACAATGTGGTAGGATATGCCAATTGATGAAATGCCAAAGCTCCATAATGGAAAAATAAGAAAAGGATCAAAATTCTTTTCACCTAAGAAATTGCTATTAGTTCAAGTAGCACTTAACTAGTGAAATGAATATGCCCTGGAGCAGAAATTTCATCTTTGGCAGCTGCAATACCTAAGACCCACTGGCTGTCCTTTGTTCCTGCTTATTCAGAGAGTCTCATTTTCTAGGGAGGATGATTCAATTTGAATTAAATTCCTCTTCTTTTTTTTTTTATTATAAAATGAGGTGTTGGGTGAATCACATAGGGTTCTCCCACTTACAAATTCCTCATTATTTAATGTAATGTCAGTTTAGCTTACTGACATCACCCTTTGTGTTCTGCTACCCACTTTTATACCGCCAGAGTGCATTTTTACAGCATAGAACAGAGAGGAAGTGAATGTGGGCATGGGGTTGAAGAGGCAGAAGAGACAAGGTTGGCATATGGTAATGATCCTTCTAGTTATATTCTCAGGAATATGATGTAAAAATGTACTTTAATGTGTCACTAGACAAGAAAAAAATGAGGCAGGTATTCTGAGTTGAGGGAGGCACTGCAGCACTTAATGCACAACAACTGTGGGAAGGTTTCTGATAACTCTTTTTATAAGAAAAAGTTGGGTAAAATATATACATCTTCTGTCTGCTTCCACTTGAATAAAACATAATGAGTTCTGAAAGACAGACTGCGGTCCCATTTATTGTGGGACTAGATTATGTGGTGCTGGATCAATGACATCCCCTCAGTGTGCCTACCACTAAGTAGGGATGGTTCTTTTGTTTATTTAGCTATCCAGTGAGTGGATGGCTTATTTGTAGGGTTGCCAAATTTAACAAATAAAAATAAGGACACTGAGTTAAATTTGAATTTCAGATGAAAAATAAAGTACAGTATATCCCATGCAATATAGTAAATATTTATTGCTTACCAGAAATTCTAATTTAACTGAACACCCTGTATTTTATCTAGCAGTTCCTTATTAGGATATTAGAAGTCTCTTAAATAGGCACAGATTTTTTGCTGTGGTAGAAGTATGCATTAACACAAGATGAGCAAAGAATACCAGACACATCAAGCAAAACCCCAAAACCAGAGGTCTTTAACTAGAAGGAAATATTGTCAATTATAGCTTTTTGGTCTTAATGCCCCATATGTGGATCTAGAAAGGCAAGTACAAGACTGGTTACTGTTGGATACAGGTGTACCCTGAGACTTCCCAATAAACCGCCTGAGTTTCTGCCCTGAAAAATCTCTTTTATAGAAACCAGGAGGCATATTCAAGGACATTTATTGCAACATTGTTTGCAAGGGTAAAAAAGTGGAATAGCTGATTCGTCCATCAATAGGAAAATAAATACAAACATGTGGTCTATTCTTTGATTTTGAGCACAGGGGAGCGTGGTTAATATGTGGACTCTGGATCCAGACATCCTGAGTTCAAATGCCAGTTCTACCGTGTACTATCTACGCAGCATTGTGCAAGTTACCTAACTTCTCTGTGTTTCTTTTAGATCATTTGTAAAGTAACAGTATTATAAAATAATGTATACAATATTTAATCTAAAATGAGTTATAAAATATAATATAAAAACAAAACCTCCACTACAGGGTTGTTGTGAGGGTACAATGAATTAATGTATATGAAATATTTAACACAGTGATTGACACCTAGATTACTAGGAAACCTGGAAATGTTCAGTAAATATTAGCGTCTATCAAAATGATTACTGTGCAACAGTAAAATAAATGAACAGAAAAATATGGACAATTAAGTAGCATTTATGTAAAACAAAACGGACAAAGCAATGCTATACATTATCTGATGCTTATATATGTAGTGAATATGTGAAACCATATATTGAATGATAAATACAAAATTATGATGTAGATGTCTCAGAAAAGAAGGAGGGAAGGTCTAGGAAATAGAATAAAGTTATTTATTAAATTGTAATTATTTTATTTAGGAAACATGAGGGCAGATCACAAAATGTCAATGTTTGTAATTATCAATTTATGGATATTTGTTATTATGTCCTCTTCAGTTTGCTGTATTTGTTCAAACAAATTCAAAAATAGATGGTGTACAGAGACAAAGACTTGTAGCCTATGGAAGTTCTCTGTTAAAGTCTTACTTTTTATGTGATATCTGCTGAATTCATATGCCAATGTCATACTGATGAACTTTATCAAATAATTTAAGAGGTCTAACATTTATTGAAAGCCTAAAATATGCCAGGTGCATTTTATTTTATTTATTTTTATTGATAATATGATGGATTTATTGGGTTAAATAAGACGTATTATTAAAATTAATTTCACCTATTTCTGTTTACCTTTTTATTAAATGCAGCTTCTAAAAATTTTAAAATTACCTCTGTGGCTTGCATTATATTTCTTTTAGACAGTGCTGCTCTAAAAGTATCTGTGCACGTGATCTAAACAGGCAGGTAGTTACGTGCACAAGGCTTGTGAGTTACAGCATCCTTCCCACCCCATTCCATCCTCGGCAGCAACCCTCTCCAACTTGCTCTTCAGGTTGGAGCAGAGTTTAGCACTTAAGAATTGGGTCCTTGGGACTTCCCTAGGGTCCAGTGGTTAAGACTCTGTGCGCCCACTGCAGGGGGCACGGGTTCGATCCCTGATTGGGGAACTAAGATTCCACATGCCCCAGGGTGCAGCCAAAAAAAAAAGTTAAAAAAAAAAAAATTGGGTCCTTATCCATAGAGAATAGACATGTAGTTGCCAAGGGGGAGGGAGTTGGGGGAGGGAGGTGGGGAGGGATGTATTGGGAGTTTGGATTTAGTGTATATAGAATGGATAAACAAGGTCCTATTGTATAGCACAGGGAACTATATTCAATATCCTGTGATAAACCATAATGGAAAAGAATATAAAAAAGAATATATATATATATTTTTCTATATATATGTAGCTGAATCACTTTGCTGTACAGCAGAAATTTTTCTGCTGTACAGAAAGTAAATTTTAACATAGCCTACTTGTCTTATATTTTTAAAAGGGTCACATTCTCTCTTCGAATAAAATTATTGGAGATAGCCTTGAGATGTTTCTTCTCCTATACTTAATTTTTAGTGAAAAAAATGATGGAAATTCTTTTATATTTCCTAACAATAATTTCAAGAGATTTGCAGTTATGAGATATGTGTGATTTACTTTTTTATCTACATTAAAATCTGTATTTATATGTCACTGGTGTAAATGTATGGTTAAATATAATTAATAGATGAGAACATGTTTTGTGTGTATAAAGTGAAAGAATGATTACGTTCCATTTTGTAAATAGTTTAACAAAAATTTCTTTACATAAGTAAAAATTCTACATCATGCCAGATACACAGTATATGACAGTTGAAGATTAGGTAAATTAAAGTAAACCATTCAGTGACAGTTTTTTAAGAAAATTATTTAAATTAATGTTTAGTTTCTGTGTTGTTATAACTGAAAAAATGGGATTAAACTTCACTTTGATAAATTACTTATATACAACTTACAAAACTCAATATCAAAATATTAGATTGCATAATAAAGGTAAAATATTAGCACATGTGTATTTTTGATGTGAAGGAAGTCAGCATTTATCCATCAGTTTATTTCTTATAATCTGTTCAAGAAAAATAATCTCTTATAATTCACTTGAAGTAGAAGGGAACTCAGTGATGAAAGCCTTTCATTTATCTAAGGCTATATATTACAGCTTTAAAAGTGAAATTGTGGATAGTTGTCCAAAAAAAAGGATATGAAAATAAAAGAACACCTGGGTGAGAATTAACTAATCGTTGGACACTTTAGTCCCCATTTTTTTTCTTTATATTATCCTTATGCATTTTTAAATTTTGATTTGAAAAGTCAGGTATGATATCCCTAAATAGTAAAAGTAAATAAGGAAAAATGAAATTTTCTATTATTAGTTTTTTATGGATATTACATTTAATTACATTATTAATGGATAATACATTTAATCCTGGATAATACATGTAATCCTATTTACATGTAAAATATAACACTTCTCTATTTAAATCAAATATAAAACTTCTAAATAATAATGTCTGAAGAAAATGGCCCTCATATCTTAATGACCAATACCAAATTAAATTAATTTGTAACTAGAAAATATTACATAGAGTATATACTTACACTTTAAATCTATGTTGTATCAAAATGACTCAGTTTTTGCATAAATTTTTTGATACTAAACAGGTACAATATTCTGTTTAAGTAGGTTCATTTATAACACAAATGATGGTATAATTTCTCTACCAGAGCATAAAGTATATATGCAAATTGCATAAAATAAAAAATTTAAAATAAAATTATGAGTGAAAATGCAAAAAAGTTAAATATAAGGGAAAAATAAAATAATTACATGATCATAAAATTTCACATAATCTTGGTGATCTTCACAAATTTCTACAGAATCCTAAATAGTAAAATCTATAAGGACAGGCATTATATCTGTCTTCTAATTACTAATTAAGTCCCCTTTATTAAATCTAGTGTGAGACTCGACACACAAGAGGCACTCAGTAAATGTCTGTTAATGAATGAAGCAAATATAGAAATCAGAAATCAGCTTTTCTAGTCTTATATGTGTTCAAATGCACACATAAATTGGTTTTAAGTTTAGAGTACACAGGATAATAATTTTTAAAATCTTCATATACTTACTGGTAGAATAGTTTTATAAAATTTTGAGCAATTTTAATAATTATCTTTGTGTGAAACTATATATTCTAGATGTATTAATTGTCTTGCATAAAAACTTCCTGAGCCTACTTAAAACAAGGGTCAATTTTTTTAAACTTGTTGATCTATTTTAAATGTGTGAAACTGTACAATGTATGCCACAATTGAGAGGTTTCTTTCATAGATGCTCTGTGATGAAGCATTATCATTAGATTAATGAAATTATAGTGTGGGCTAGTAAGTAATCTATTTAATTACAATTCTAAATTAATTCCATTAATGAAATATATCTGTATGTCGTGTCCCTGTACTTAGGCTGTGATTGTCCATTATCATTCTTTTACCAGCTCTGTGAATTATTGAGTTTGGCTAATTAAATTTCATATTATGAGATGTACATTAGTATGTGTGGAGGGCAATGCATCTTCTTTTTTCATAGAGATAATTTCTTGATTATTTAGTGCCTACTTAGCAAATACGCAAGCATCACGAAATTTTGTTTGCTTTCAGAAACAAACAGTCAACGCAACCAAAACATAAGCTAGAATTGAATTTCCATCAAAGAGCCTGATTCATATTGTGATAATATCCAACTGAGCTCTAATTTACTGTCTGTTCTTTTTAATGGAATACAAATTTATTACTGAAAGATCAGAGACCACATTAACAACTACACTCATTATTGTGATAATAACCCAAAAGTGTGATTTGCGAGGAAAAGTGGAGCGTCAGCAGAAAAAATTCCTGGATAATGACTCTTCACAGTGATCAGGAGTGTAATTTATTACCTTTATATTAATTTCAGGAATTCTAAGTGCAGAACTTTAAACATTGTCTTCTCTTAATTTTGATCTTTTGTGATTCTCTAAAATATGTACATCCAGATCACAAATTCAGGGGATTTTTCACTTTATTCTAAAACAGCCTTCTCAAAATTTTTATTCCTAATATTTTCTCACAAGGGTGTGGAGGAGAATCAGCACAAAATTAGGATGAGCTGATGTGTTACAGGTTGGCTCTTGTACATAATGGGTGACAGCCTCCATTTTCCAATAATTGTAGTTCAGGACTACATTCCCCCTTTTAAGCTTATCTTTGATCTAAGGTCCTGATGGTTGTACCTCGCAAGTCATGAAAACAAAAATAAATAACTATCTAGATGAAGAAATTCAAGTAAATATTGCTATTTGGTATAAAAATGGTATTCAATTTACACCTTGAACCTTTTGCATCAAGGAGGAACGTTTAGAAAGGATCATTTAGTTCAGCTGTACTGAGGGCGTTTTCTGAGTTTGTCAGATAGCTGTTGGGTTTTGAACATCCATTTTATTTTTGTCTTACATCCATTTTGTGTTAGATGAACAATATTTTCAACTGCACTAATATATTAGAGTTATTGATTCTTTCAAAGTGAGTTGCATAAATGTTTCACTTCAAAGCATTTTAATACATACATAATACTTCTCAGTCTCCACGCCATGAATAACTAGCGATCTTTCTGCTGCTGCTTGTTCCAATATTGCTTTCACTTCGCAATTAAGTACAATTCCAGAGAGGGCTACTGTGAGTGGGTAAGGCCCAATCTTTGGCACGTATACCCACAATTAAAGTCAGGGCTACCTGCCTGTCATGCAAGGTACAGAGAGATGCATTAAAACTAACAAAGCGATAAAAGGGACCTGAAATTGAAGCAGTTTAAGAAATGACAGTTTAATGAAAGCAGTGTAAAAATACCATCACTCTGATGGAAAACATCTGTTCTCCACGAATCTTGAATGATGGAAGGTTGTACAGCTCTTGAGGAATGTGTTGCCAGTCTATGGTTATATCAACAGCAGGTCAGGCATGGCCTGTCTCCTTTAATATCATAGTTATGACTGTCCAAATATATACTGTTCCAGCCAGTGCTTTGTCTTCAGCATTGTAATAGGTTTAAAGCTCCTTTCTTTTCACTGTTTGTTGGACTTTTTCATTGGAGTGTGGGAATAATGCTACTGAACTATAAGCAGAAAGAAGATAAATATATCATTGAGAGCTGTTTGTAAAGCAAAAAAGTCCATAAATATAATCCTGGTTATTATAATAATCAAAAAGAGACACTTTTTGATTTAAGATCTGTGCTTTAAGATCTTATTAAATTATGGTTGCCATCAATAGTTCATGATTACTTTTGTTTTTATTCGAACAGTCTTCACCCCTCCCAGCACCAAATCATTTATTCCAGATAGCAAAAATTTATTTCAGGAGATAAATGTTTATAACAACGGTACATTGAAGACCATCATTGTGTGATAAAAGGGTTAAAGTGTTTTTGCATGGCATCTGAATTACTATGACAGACTTGCACAAGAGAGAGGACAAAAGTTTATTTATATTCCAAATTGACGACAAGCAAGTGGATTAGTATCATGCCCCAAATTTGGAAGAAAATGAACCTAACACTTTCATTTAAAAATCGTTATTTTTTCCTTGTTTCTTATTCATCAAGTTATTTTTGAAATGAAATTTTACAGGTGAAAAACGTATATTATGGAATAAAAAATTTTCCTGGAGGTAAGAAAAAAATGAATTACTTCTCAGCAACAAAAGTAGTTAAATCAGGTGCTATTCAGACATGCTAAATGTTTAGTTATATATGAGTTTAAAACAAATGTAAAAATTTTAGTTCTTTAAGGAGTTCATCTCTGTATTTATTCCACCGATGGAAATGTTTTCCCGTTTTTCCCCCCAGGAGGGAATTATCCGGTCTATCATGGCAGTTTTAATCATTTATTCAATCTTGTCTACTACATATCTAGAATTGCACTCCACTGAGTTTTCATGAATTGTAGGGTGGGATGGGTGAGGACAGGATTATGAATATAGTTACTGTGTGCAAAATATGACTTCCTTATTTATGTGTCTCTCAGTACTTTTTTTGCAGAGCATGAAAAGTGATAACATAATTTGCATGGCTTTAGTTTATTAATCTCTTTTCTGTGATCCACACTTTGGTGTTATCACAGGAAAAGCTTCCCCATGCAAGTTCAAGCTTAACTTGCCTTGATAATTTTGGGTTATCCATGGACCACACCAGATTTTTTCAGGTGCCCTTAGGAAATCTCATATTTGTGAAAACTTTATTTTAGAGGGGAGCTCACAGGTTTTCTAGATTATATACAATAGTGACTTACATGCTGAAATTATTTGATGAAGTAGTGGTTATTTGGAGACTTCTCAACATTCTTATGTAGCAAAAATGTTTTTTTGTATAATTTTCTATGCTTATGATAAGTGGAATAACCCAAATGTGAAACTAGGTCAAAATTTTTATCAACACAGTTTACTTCACTTCTGTAATCCTGCCCAACCATATATTTTCCAAAACAAATCTAGCTTAATATTAAGGTACAAGTTACCCTTCATATTTAGGAAAGAAAATTTCTGTGGAGGGTTTAAATAGAAAAATATATAATAATTTTTTGACAAACACTATTAAAAATAATTTTTTATCCAGCACTCTTCCATTTCCAATGATATTTATCAATAAATTTTCAGGATATATCAAGAAGAAAAACTTAACTAGGTGCTAAATATCCTTAACAACACTCTTTAATATCTGACCTTTAGGTCAGGACAGTGTATAGGATTTGTCAATTCAGGCAAAATGGATTTTCTGAAAGCATATCAAACAATAATAGAGTATATTTAGTTTATAAATAAGCTATCAGTTTTACAAGGCCATGTTTAACTTAAATAGTAGTAAAGGAAAATCTAAGAGTTGGTTGATAAGTGATATTCTATGGATGCTATTTCAGTATGATAATATTAAATATAAAAAATGATAGTTAATATATCCTAAAATGCTATTATCCCATCTCTGCCTTAGTTATATTAATGTTTCTATCAGAATTATTCTTATATATTTCATTTCTCTTGCATATCTGAGTAAAAATTTTGCTTCTTTCCTCTGCTGGTAAAATGATGTGAGGCAGTCTGCCACTTGACCCTTACCATTTACATTCCCTTTTACATAATTAAGGATTCATAATTTCAAGTAAGCTCAGTATATTATCTTTCATTCTGAGTAAACTGCAGTTTACATTTAGACTTTTTACTAATATGTTAGCCTTTTCTGTGATAATCTCTCTTTAAGTCTTCTTTCCCTCGGCTCAAAAATAAGGAAGTGTTTTACATAAATCCCCTATCTTCACACACAGAGAGTGTGGGGGTAGAGTGTGTAGTTTTAGTATAATACACCTGGCTTAGAATCCTTCCTCTCTCCATGGTGTTGGTGCAGGACCTAATATTCAGTAGTGTCTCATTAGTTTCCCTTTTTTTTCTCTACTACACCCACTTTATCCCCTTTCATTATTTGCAGTGTTATGACAGTCTTAGAGAGGTCAACATATTGTAAGCAACCCTTTGTGGCATTGTGATTTCACCACCATCAAAATAAAAAATTCAAAGCCATGACAGAGGCAGATTTAATTTTTACTCTATCATTAATAGAAGCAAAACAAAGTATCACTTTCCAATTTCTATTTTGCTTTGTAACCCTAAAAATTTGGTCAATGTGTGAGGCTTTAGCCGTATCTCTAACAAAGTCATAACGATAATCTACTTCTTAAGACTATTACCATATTAACATTCACAATCCTCTCTGAGACTACTAGGTAAGCAATTTTCATGTGCATTATTATGCTTAGTTTCCAGGGGCCAGATGCCCTATGGGGCATGCTCTTCTTAATCTCAGGAGATTGAGATAATGACTATCACATTGCATGTTGCCTATCTAGAATCTTAGACCCATCGATTACTTACAGCAAACACACACACAGAAAACACTCTGTGTGAGATTCTAAAGCAGAAGCTCTCATCAACTTGAGTTACTTTGAAGAATACTCCTTAAAGCTAAGACTGGAGAGCAGATACAGGAAAGGGAGAACACATTAGGCCTCTGAGAGACAGTAATAACAGTTGCAAGGACATTTTAATTTGTTTAAATTAGTTTTTAAATCTTTCATGATAATATTTTAAAACACTGGTTTTAAAAGTAACTTCTAAGTCAAATTTCACAGCAAATAATCTTATTTCTAACACAACTGGCCATCCAAATAAAAAGTGGGACTATAAATTAAATTAACAATATAGATTAGAAGAATTTCCATTGCAGTTGTACTTTAAACTAAGGTTAACTAACTGAGAAATTATTTTTAATGCCTGCACTTGCTATTGGGGAACTATTACTATGGTTTTAAATTTATAGAACTTTCTCTATTTCACTCTATATAGATTCAGTTAAAATAAAATTATAATGGCATACAGTTCCTGATATTGCATTTTTCCTTTCAATAAATTATTTAATGTTTCCCTGTTATGAAAAAAAAAAAACCAAACAATTATTTCTTTTCCCCTCCCTACCTCCTTTAAACAGTAAGTCAAAATATACCTGGAAATTTTAGTTACCAGAAGGAGATTTTAGTCAATTATTGGAACCAGTCCCACATTTTATGGCAGGAAAATGTTGCTCATTGAAGACACATTACAATGTGTCTTTAATTCCTTCTTAATTTTTCTGGTTACATTTTCCTGAATAATTAATATCCCCACACTATTTGAAGGGCTATAAGTCCCTCTTAATCAATTATCCTCTTTATATATGTAGTTGTATATTATTTTGGGAAGTTTTCTTCTGCCTTGGAAAATGTTATGGCATCTGGTGCATAACTGTACTATGAGCAACATGGGTTAATCTTCACATCTCTTGGGACAACAGCTGTTTGTCAAGTCAAATTTTCAGATTTTCTCTAACCAATCTAAATATGTGTCAGTGTGAGTAGCCTTATTCAAAATATAAATCTCAAGTGCAGCTTAAGCCATGTGATTTATTTGTTATTTGGTATACGTATCAGCTTTGGCATAGTGTAAAGGAGCACAGCATCTAACAAAAGCTACATAATTAAATGTTTCCAACCAGTTTGTTGTTATGGGGCTTATGTGTTTTAAAACGCAGACTTTACTTTGTAGAACTGTTACATTTCTGAAAACATGGCGGTCATGTAAAGGTGGGATGCACCACTATCAAAATTTGATTATCTGACTACCTAGTGATTTTGTCTCATCGTTCATAAATATATAATATTTAATAACATTTAATATCTTTAGTTATTAAATAAAGTCACACTCTGGTAAGCATTCTGACAAAGAAGAAAATTTACTTTCTATTTTAAAGAGAAAGACCATGAGAGAGAGCAGACTCTAGGATACAACTGTATCTCCTTTTTTCAATTTTTCAATATCATAACACAATCATTGGACTGAGATCAGGAAAGTATAGAGTTATCTTTCTTTCAGACTGTGTCTGTGTATATGTCTGAGCACACATACACCTAGAAAGCTAGTCTTTCTCTGTAGAGAAACATATTTATTTGTTTCACCATTTCTGTTAGTATTGCATGAGTGTTAGGTATTAAATTTAAGGGGTCCCCCCAAAAATGTTCATCCTCATTTGACCTGTTTTAATAAATCAGTTTGGGCCTGCCTAATTGATTGAGAGGGAAAGAGAGTAAGCACGAGTGTGAGAACTAGAGTGAGAGTCAGAGGAAAAGAGAGAAAATATGTAACTGTGCAGTTCATTTCCATTGAAACTGGGTATCATTAATTTTTTTGGTGTAATAGAATGTAAAAATGATTGCAGTGATATAATTGCATATTCTGTCTGGAAATATTTTTATGAATGATACAATTAAAATTATTGCTGGGCAAAAGACCAAGAGTAACCAATACAGTATTGAAGTAGAACAAAGTTGAAAGACCGATACTATACAGGTTTTAGATACTATAAAGCTACAGTAATTAGGACAGTGTGGTATTGGTGAAAGAGTAGGCAAATAGATCAATGGAACAGAGTAGAGAGCCCAGAATTAGACCCACATAAATGTAGTCAACTGATCTTTGGCAAAGAAGTAAAAGCAATGCAGTGGAGCAAAGATAGTCTCTTCGACAAATGATGCTGGAACAACTGAATATCCACATGCAAGAAAAAAAATGAATCTAGACACAGACTTTACACCCTACCCAAAAATTAACTCAAAATGGATCAGAGATCTAAATGGAAAACACAAAGCTATAAAAACTCCTATAGGATAACATAGGAGAAAACCTAGATGACCTTGGATATGGTAATAATTTTTTAGAAAAAATACCAAAGGCATATAAGATTTTAAAAACTTCTTTGAAAAAGAAAATGTCATTAGAATGAAAAGACAAGCCACAGACTGGGAGAAATATTTGCAAAACACTTATCTGATAAAGGTCTGTTATCCAAAATATACAAAGAACTCTTAGAGCTCAATAATGAGAAAACAACATAATTAAAAATGGGTCAAAGACTTTAACAGCCACTACTATAGACTGAATGTTTGTGTCCTCCCCAAATTCATATGTTGAAACCTAACCCCCAATGTGGTCGTATTAGAAGGTGAGGCTTTTGGAAGGTGATTAGGCTATGAGGATGGAACCCTTATGAATGGAATTAGTGCCCTTGTCATTGAGTCCCCAGAGAACTCCCTCTCCCATTCTACCATGTGAGGACACAGTAAGAAGACAGCTATCTATGAACCAACACATGGGCCCTCACCAGACACCAGATTTTCCAGAACCTTTTCTTAGGCTTTCCAGTCTCCAGAATTGTACAAAATAAATGTTTGTTGTTTACGTAACCCAGTCTATAGTGTTTTTCCAGTAGCAGCCTGAGCAGACTAAGAGAGAACTCTCACCAGAAAAGATACGGAGATGGCAAATAAACAAATGAAAAGATGCTTCACACCATATTCACCAGGAAAATACACATTAGAACAACAATGAAATACCACTGCACAACAATTAGAATCACCAAATCCAGAGCACTGAGAACACCCAGCACTGGTTTTGATGTGGAACAACAGAAACTCTCATCCATTGCTACTGGGAATGTAAACTGGTACAGCCACTTTGGAAGAGTTTTGTTGTTTCTTGCAAAACTAAGGGTACTCTTCCATACAATCCAGCAATCACTCTCCTTTATATTTACCTAAGGGAGTTTAAAACCTGTGTCCACACAAACATTTGCACGTGGATGTTTTGTAGTAGTTTTATTCATAATTACAAAATCCTGGAAGCCACCAAAATATACTTCAATATGTGAATAGATAAACTGTGGTATATCTAGACCATGGAATATATTAAGCACTAAAAAGAAATAAGCTGTCAAGCCATGAAAAGACATGGAGGAACCTTAAATATATATTACTAAGTGAAAGAAACTAATCTGAAAAGGCTACATACAGTGTGATTCCAACTATGTGACATTCTGGAAAAGGCAAACTGTAGAGACAGTAAAAAAAAAAAAAAAAAAAAAATCTGGGGTTGCCAGAGATTGTACAGGGGCAAAGAAGATAAATAGGCATAGTACAGAGGAATTTAAGGCTGTGAAAATACTCTCTATGATACCATAATAATGGATACATGTCATTATACATTTGTCCAAACTCAGAGAATGTATAAAACCAAGAATGAACCATAAACTATGAACACTGAGTGATGACCATATGTCAATGTAGGTTCATCAGTTGTAACAGATGTACCCTCTGGTGGGGGATGCTGATAATGGGGGATGCTATGCACGTGAGGAGAGGGAATCTATGGAAAACCTCTATACCTACCTTTCAGTTTTGCTGTGAATCTTAAACTCTTAAACTGGCCTAAAAATATGAAGTCTTAATAAAACTTTTTTTTAAGTCAGGAAGACCACAGTTTAGGATATGCATATATTTTTTTAAAGTGTTTAAAATATTTTCTTCAGTGGTAGATAATATAGGTGTGTGTCACCAAGATTCTAATATACTAATTTAACATAAGAATCTTAGAAAATTGAATTATCTTCTGGCGAATGCTTCCTTCCTGTTATCTGCCAATTTATGTATATAGCTTTATCAATAGTAATAAGTGTTAAATTGCAATGGATAGTGCTATTTTATTTGGAATCACATCATATTGAGGATATTTAGCTTTTTAATGATGTGTATGTGTGTGAAATGAGCTGCTCTTTATTTTTAGAGGACCATAAATTTATAAATTTTGGCTGTTTTAAGTCCACATTTAGGTATTTGCACTTTGGGTGTATATTATATATTACATATAACTATATTACTGATGATAATATTGTTATAGTAGTTAATATTTATTGTCTACACAACACACATTCTGTTTTTATAGTCCAAAACATCCTACTGAAAAAGGTGCTATAAATAGCTCCTATTTTGAAGATGAGGAAACTGAGGCACAGAAAAAATGTCACCCAACTAGCACATGGCAAAACTTGGATTTGACCCCGAGTATTATGATCAACCCATGCTCTTTACAATGATGTAACACTGCCTCTAGATCTCAACATGAGTGTCTCACTCGAGACACGTTTGGAATCATTCCTAAAATCCAACAGATGTTTAGAGTTTCATCATTTTTTTCTTGGGATATAACCCTTGAGTAGCACAAAATATTATTTAACATCACTTCTGTATTTACATCTGTGATTTCACAGTTACCTTAGTTCTCTAAGGAAACATTTCCCAATCATCTTAGTCTTACAAAAGTGTACTTCTAATCATTATTTGATAACATATGTAACAAGAGAGTTGCAGTCATTAATTTTGAACTAATCATGTATACTAGAGTAGGATATATTATAAATTTTCTAGTGAAAGTAATGTCAAAATTATCACAATTTTATGATTACAGTTCTCCTGAGTCATATTTATTTACATATAGCATATTAATCATATTTTGGTCTAGCAGTTAAATATTTTTCTACATTTTCATTTAAAAGTAATTAAATTGTGTAACACTTTTCTAAAACAGCCTCAAGCCCATAAATACTACATAATTATATAGGAAAATATATACTATTAGTGGAAATGTAGAACACATACTGTGTAAAATTTATATTATGCCTATTGAAAATAGATAATATTTGAATAAATATCCAAAGTAAAAGTATAAAAATGAAATTAATGAGGTCCAAGTTGTCAATAATTTTTGCCATGGATCGTGCTTTGGTGTTATATCTAAAACTAATCATTAAACCCAAGGTCATGTAGACTTTCTCTTGTTTTGTTCTAGAAGTTTTTGTTTTGCATTTTACATACAAGTCTATAATCTGTTTTGATTTAATTTTTATGAGAGATGTAAGATCTCCATGGTCTTTTTTTTTTTTCTTTCTTTTTTTTTTGCATGTCGATGTTCAATTGTTCCCCCACCACTTCTTGTAAAGATTATCATTTCTCCTTTGCACCTTTGTTGAAAATCAGTTGACTACATCTGTGTGGATCTTTTTCTGGGCTTTTGATTATGCTCCATTGATCTGTGTATCTATTCTTTAGACATACCACACCATCTTGATTACTGTACCTTTATAGTTACACTTGAAATCAAATCAAGAACTCCAATTTTTTCTTCTTTTTCAGTATTGTGTTGGCTGTGCTAGGTATTTTGCCTTTCCATCTAAACTTTAAAATTAATTTGTCATAGCTACAAAATAGCTTAATGAGACTTTGGGATTAAATTGCATCAATAGATCAAGACTTGACATCCTAACAATACTGAGTCTTTCAATTCATGAACTCATGATTTGGTATCTTGAGGAATATATATTTGTCTTTCATTAAATTTTGACATCAAAATGTGCACATAAGTTATAAAAGTCAAATAAGAGCTTTAATTTAAAAATAAACTATTGCTTTTATCTTTTAATGTAAGAACTGAGTAGTTTAACAGGTAAATTGTTATCAGAGTTTTCCCTTTTATTAATTTATTGATATTAGTACAATTCTCAAGTTGATTTTTTTAGACCTTTAAGCTATTTTTGTTCCTGATTACTACCTATTACCCAATATATATTTTAAAATTGAAATGAAACTTATTCCAAAGAGGATGTAGCTTGTTGTAAGGTATTGTTTATCATGGAATATCTCATTGCAGTGTTCTTATAGAAAAAAGACATGAAAATCAGTCTATATCAGCATACAATTATTTGAATTCACATTTTGCTGATTCAAACCTATTGAATCAGAGCAAGACCATTGAATAGATTACTTCTATCAATAGCATCCATTACATGATTCAGGCCAAAAAAAGTGATTAAAATATCTCCATGAACACCATAATTTTCATATACAGTTCTTGTTAAGTGGAGCATGTCAAAATTATTTTCTCCCATAAACTAAGCAAAGCATGAGGCATCCTTAATCTTTAGAAACTAACCTCTTTTGAAAGAAACCTCTTTTCATAAAGAATCTCACTTTTAAAATTCTCCAGATTATAATTTTAAAACATGGCTACAGTTAAAACTTTCTTTTTCATAATCAGAGTATTTGAAAACTCATTTTTAACTTTAAAAAAATCAATCTTAATGATTAGAACTTTGATCAATGATCTATGAAGTCTGTACTTTACCATACATGTAAAGTACAATTTATCTTAAATTAAAATGCTGCCTTATTTGACAAGACAATACAGTGTTCGATGTCATGCCATGAATTACATGGGTATACTTGTCAGTATAAATTTTCTGGCAATGGTAATAAAGAATGCTATCATTCATTTTATTACTGGAGACAGTCATCGTTTCTCATTCATACTAATACGGCATTTCCATTACTTCTTACAAAAGCCTTGGCAATGCTTCAAAATTAGTGTTATTATAAAATATTCTATTACAGCATGGTAAATATATGACTTTCTTTTCTATTATGTTCACAACCCTCCAAAGAGGACTTTATTTTGATTATACTGATCTACTGTCAAGTGAGAAAAACTGACTTTCAGATTTTGCCTTACTGAAAGAATGAATGGCTTTTTTCCTAGAAGTCATCTCTTACACCAGAGTGCTTTGTCACATTGCAGGCTTTGTTAGTGACTTCTTCGCTTTCACTTTAGCACTTAAATGTAAAGCTTCTTTGGAAAGGCGTCAACTGCCTAGACACATGGTAATATGTTTAGAAGTTAAAGGTAATAATTAACATGTATCAGATATTTTAGTAAAAATAAAAATCTGAAACATTAATTTTTTATTGAGGTATATTTGATGTACAATATTATATAAGTCTCAGGTGTAGAACACAGTGATTCACAGTTGTTAAAGGTTATGCTCCGGGCTTCCCTGGTGGCGCGGTGGTTGGGAGTCTGCCTGACAGTGCGGGGGACACGGGTTCGAGCCCTGGTCTGGGAGGATCCCACGTGCCGCGGAGCAACTGGGCCCGTGCGCCACAACTGCTGAGCCTGTGCGTCTGGAGCCTGTGCTCCGCAGCAGGAGAGGCCGTGATGGTGAGAGGCCCGCGCACCGCGATGAAGAGTGGCCCCCGTTTGCCGCAGCTAGGGGAGGCCCTCGCACGGAAGCGAAGACCCAACACAGCCAAAAGATAAATGGGTAAATAAATAATTTAAAAAAAAAAAAAAAAAAAAAGGTTATGCTCCATTTATAGTTATTATAAAATGTTGGCTATATTCCCTGTGTTGTACAATAGATCCTTGTAGCTTATTTATTTTATACATTACAATAGTTTGTACTTCTTAATCCCATACCCCTATCTTGCCTTCCCCCTCCCTTCCCTTTCCCCACTGGTAACCACTAATTTGTTCTCTGTATCTGTGAGTCTGTGTTTTTTCCCCATTTATTTGTTTATTTATTTATTTGTATTGGAAGTATAGTTGATTTACAGTGTTGTATTAGTTCTAGGTGTACAGGAAAGTGATTCAGTTAAACATATATATCTATTTTTTCCAGATTCTTTTCCTTTATAGGTTATTACAAAATATTGAGTATAGTTCCCTGTGCTATACAGTAGGTTCTTGTTGGTTATCTATTTTATATATAGTAGTGTGTATATGTTAATTCCAAATTCCTAATTTATCTCTCCCTCCCACTTTCGCCTTTGGTAACCATAAGTTTGTTTTCTATGTGTGTGGGTCTATTTCTGTTTTGTATATAAGTTCATTTGTATCATTTTTTTTAGATTCCACATATAAGCAATATCAAATGATATTTGTGTTTCTCTGTTTGGCTTACTTCACTTAGTATGATAATCTCTAGATCCATCTATGTTTCTACAAATGGCATTATTTCATTCATTTTTTGTGGCTGAGTAATATTCCATTATATAAATATGCCACATCTTCTTTACCCATTCATCTGTTGATGGACACTTAGGTTGCTTCCATATCTTGACTATTGTAAATAATGTTGCTATGAACATTAGGGTGCACGTATCTTTTCGAATTGGTGTTTTGTTTTTTTTTTTCATACCCAGGAGTGGGACTGCAGGATCATATGGTAGTTCTATTTTTAGCCTTTTGAGATGCCTCCATACTGTTTTCCACAGTGGTTGCACCAATTTACATTCCCACCAACAGTGTATGAGGGTTCCCTTTTTCCACATTCTTGCCAACATTTGTTATGAAACTCATTGATTTTTAATTACCAACAAGAATGAGTCCTAAAAGTAACTTTACTTATTGAAGAGTTTATGTTCCCTTGCTAACAGTAGTAAGAATGAGTATTGCTCAGCACGTGCTTGACAGTGCTCACAAACATACAATATCTACGAATGTTGAAATAATAGGTTTAAAGTTTTCCCTAAGCCTCATTAAAAATATTACTAATTATGAAAAATAAAGATCACAAAAAGTCTCTGCCTATAGTAGTCATTACATATAACTGCTGTTAAGTACATTTATTTTAGTAGAGTAAAACTTCAAGATGCTAATATTATATACAATTTTTATTCCATACTGAGTTTTTAATGGATCTATCAAAATACACAAAACTTATTATAACAAAAAAGGCAACAGTTTTGTTTGTGTGTGTTAGAGAGGAAATAGGGTGACAAAATGTAAACAAAGATTAGGAAAGTATTTGAATGTGCATACTTTAAAAAAGAATCTTAGAATCTGTGACACATGATGTCTCAATTATATATTGATCATCTACTTTGTAACGTGCAGAGGGATAAAATGATAACAAAATATTCAGTAGGGTCTTGGAGCTCATCATTTAGTTTTTCTCATCTTGGAGTTTTCATACTCAACTTTCCTTATTTCCAGGTCTTCCTCTTTGTCACTCTGATTACATTTTCTTGATCTTCAAGATAATCTTTAGTAATTTGATTCCCCTCCCCAAGTAACCAGTCTTTTAGACCTCTGTACACTACAGAATGTTCACTTCCATTTTCCAAGTGGGAGACATGAGTAGATATTCTTGCTTTCCATTCAAATAACTCCAAAAATTGTACAGTACTCTCGAGTTTGACAGTTCTCAATCTTGAGTCATATTCATCATCAACTTTCTCCATTCTCCCTTTTAAAGTATTAACTTTATATTTCTTTGCAAATGACTTTCTCCTCTTACTACCTTTTTTAAAAAATGGAATTAAACAGTTTATTACATATACAGAAAAGCAAGACAAGCATGGCTTCAGCTCCCTGTATCCCTAGTGCCACAGAATGATACCGAACAAGTTGGACCAGATGACAAATGACATGAGCAATGGGTCATTTTTATCATTGAGTACTCACCTTTAGAATATATTCAAGCAGTTTTATACCCAAAAGAGGGATGGGACAGAAAGGGAAGGGAAGTCAAAGGGAAATATCCTTGGGGCAACCTTGCATGAGATAGAGAGCCTCTGCAAGATAGGGAGGTGACTTATACATTGCTCCCACCATGTTCCAAGGATGATCATGGAACGTAATATCAAGACTTGGATCAGCATGTAGTTAAGCCTTGCCTATGTCTGGCTTATGTGGAAATGGGCAAGATTGCCAGGGCTCCACGATGGATCTATTTTCCTATACTCACATAGCAATTCTACTCTTTATGTTTAATTTTCAGTCCAAGGCTAGGTTTTCATTGTTTCCTGCTTATGTCTAGTACTGTTTCTCCAGTAATTCCCATAACTAAAAGTTCCCTCCAATCTCAAACCATTCTTCCTTTTGATACTAGGGATAGCTATGTGGAGATAAAATTTAAGGATAAATTAATCTAATCAAAATCTATTTAATGGTTTTGCATTGCTTTTGGATTAAAGTAATGCAGCATCCATACTTTTTAAGGATTCCACAGTATCTCCCCAAACCACTTTTCTAATCATTTCCAAACAACTACATTACTCCAGTTAATCTTATTGAGTCACCAGTTCCTGAGGATTTGTTATAACTTGGCACTTTTATTCATACCACTTCCCATGCCTGCAGCAATTTTGCATATCAGTATTCTCTCCAACAACAAATATCCATCACAAATAATTCCTTCTTCATCATACCTTCTTTGAACGTTAGAACTAAACTTTCCCATTTTTGACTTCCAAGTGTCTAGTTATAACCTTTATGTGATATATTACTGCTGACTTGTCGTATTGATATTTTCACATATAGAACTTGTATCTCTTCTGTGTGAAATATAGGAATTATGTTACTTTTTATTTCCTCCTAGTTCTTAGTACATAGGCTATGCATAAGAAAAATGTGCTCAATGAATTCCAAATGATTTACCATCAGTTCCAAATTCAGGCAATATTTGCTACCTTTGTTAGTTAAGCATATGATCTCATGATCAAGAGAACAGTTAATATCAGATAACTACCTTACAGAGAAATGTTATGCATGAGCTCATTAACTGTATGTTATAACCAGCCTTGCTTTATAATTGCTTATTTACCCATAATTTACATCTCTTTTCTTCATTCAAAGTGGATAAGAGCAGAAGTACTGCTTTACCATTTATTTGGATTCCTAATCTGTTACAGTTTGAAGCTAGAACATTGATGGACCCAGGGCATACATATACGTGCAGCCTAGTATATTATTGACTCTTTCTTTACCCCTAATGAGGAATTCTAACCCTCATTTAGGTTGCCCAGAGCCAATAACATTTATTACAAGGTAATCTCAGAAAGCTGACATGAAGGAACAAAGAGGACTAGATAGGGAACAAGGAAGAAATAGGAAATAGGATACATTATTGATTGATTACCCCTCTGAGCAACTAGGAATCTGTTATGATGAGGCACCTCTCAAGAGCCATGTAGAATAGCCACTTCAGGATGGTTCCTCTGAAAGCTGAGAGGCTGGAGCATTTATCCACTGACTTACATCCTTCATCGATTAGAGAGTACATTGGGAGTGTTAACACTTTCAAAATTCTAGGGACGGGCTGGACAAGCTTTCAGGAATTCCATGGCCCAAAGGCAGAAAGCTGAGAGTGGGAAGGGTGTCTACAATCACAGAATTTATTCACGGCAGCTTTAGCTAAAGTCAGATGTGACCCAAGATGATGTGCTGTGGTTACCAGTAGTGTTGGCAATACCAAAATGACTTCAGGGTAGTTTGGGAAGCTCCTAAACAATCTTTTATGTGTATTTCCAAGATGCATCAGTTACCTGGTAGTGTCCAACTTTGTAAAAATTCTACTTTATCCTCATAGTTGATCACTCTGATTAATGGACACTGCTGGGTTCATGAAGCACTGAGTCACTTCAGCTGTGCCCTGTGGTTAAAATTCTCTTTGTTAGGCACCTCTTCTGTTAGCTTATTGCTAAGCTCATGAAGAACAATTGCCTGACATTGTCTCTATTTTCACTGAGAGTAATAAAATTCGCAACAAATCACTGTGTCCAACAACAATAGCGATGGACTTGTGGTTGGTTGTGTCTACCAAAATATTGAAGTCATTTTGTGTCCCTATAGAGTTGAAAAAAAGTCTTGTCTTTTCTTCCTTAGTGTTGCTCTTCCCCCACATGGCTACCAAAATATGGCTGCTTTTTATGATATTATGAATGTTAGCTCCAAGAGGGAAGGAATTTTTCTTTATGTTCAGTGCTATATTTCCAGCATGTAGAAAAGTACATGGTATGTATTAGGCACAATTTTTGAATGAATAAATGAATGTCTTACATAATTTTTAGTGGAATAGCTCCTTTATATTTCTGCTCACAGCCCTCTTTCTCCCCTTAGGCCCAGATATTAATCCATATTGGCAGGAGTGGGGGGGGGCAGGAAAGGAGGTATACCAAGACACAAATATGAGTAATACATATCATAATATTTAAGCTCTGAAATTTACCATCCGTGGCATTAAAACGAAGAAACCCTGCATAAGAAAATTAATCATATGTGGGCTGTGACCCTAATGTTTGAATTCCAGTGGTGGTGACTAGTGGGCATGAACAAAATCTGCTGCATTTAAACCACATTTAATATTTATTTTTTGCCATACTTTGTGGCTCTGCTGCTTTATATTAAAAAAGGGAAAGCTGCCTTTGTGGAGGAAAAGGTTCAAGTACTTTCTCCAAAAATTATTTTATTTTAGTATAAATAGAATCATGTATTTTGTGAGTTTTAAGGACCACTGCAACCTCTGAAATTTTTTAAATGGAAAAACATAGGCCCCAAACATAATTTATTTCTCTAGGGACATATCACTGAGACATAACATGATCCAGTTCCTAAATTCCAATTTATTGCTTTTGTACTTCATATATTTCCCTTAAATTCTTAAAATTTTACCAAAAAAATAAACAATATAGAAGTTTTTTTCTTTTTCTATAAATTTATTTTATTTATTATTTTTGGCTGCGTTGGGTCTTTGTTGCTGCGCGCTGGCTTTCTCTAGTTGCAGCGAGCAGGGGCTACTCTTTTGTTTCGGTGCGAGGACTTCTCATTGCAGTGGCTTCTCTTGTTGCAGAGCATGGGCTCTAGGTGCACGGGCTTCAGTAGTTGTGGCACGCGGCCTCTAGAGCGCAGGCTCTGTAGATGTGGCGCACGGGCTTAGTTGCTCCGCGGCATGTGGGATCTTCCCGGATCAGGGCTCAAACCCGTATCCCCTGCATTGGCAGGCAGATTCTTAACCACTGTGCCACCAGGGAAGACCCAAGGAAGTTTTATTAAATAAGGAATATCAATTGATAAATCTATACTGATAGATAGTCTAAAAACTGACTTAAAGATAAAGTTTAGGAGAATATGGATTCCATATACTGAGAGAACAATGATGTAAAGTACTATTTGCTACTTTAGAAGCTTAGTTTTTCTTTCAAATATTTTTATCCTTGTGCCTTTTGTTAAAACTGACTTTAAAAATTATGGAAATGAAGAACAGATTAGTGATGCCAGGGATTAGAGACATGGTAGAGAGGAGTGAGGTGGGGATGGCAGTAAAAGGACAATAGAAAAAAATCTTGGTGGTGATGGAATTTCTGTGTCTTGACTGTAAAGTAAAAGTCCCAGCTCTGAGAATGTACTGTAGTTTGTAAGACGCTGCCATTATTGGAACTGGGTAAAGGATACATAGTATCCCTCTTTATTAGTTGTTTACAACTTCATGTGAATTTGCAATTAGCTCAAAATAAAAATTTTAGTTAAAATTGTGAACTTATTAAATACAGTGACAATTTAAAGTTTTATCATTTTGAGATTATGCTATAATAGAAATAAAAATGGTATCCAGAATATTAAAATTACTATGTATATAAAATGTTTGGGAAAAATACTGAATTTATTTATGGAAGTCAAGGTAGTTTATAGTAAAAATATAGTTTGATTTGTTGGGATAGTGTATTATAATAGGAAGCCTGATATTCTTATTACTAGTTTGGGATTTCCTATTTCCTTTTTTCAATAACCTATAGCTTTAATGTAAATCATGTGATCCTCATGTTAGTCTTTCTACAGAATTTCTTAGGTCAGTGTATATTTCAGTGGTTTTAATGTGTACATAAACAACGATATCATTTCATTTTTTTCTTGTTTTGCTATAAAGCCAGGACAAGAAAAACCAAAAAAATTATGATAATATTTCTCTGATATATCTATGTTATAATTTAATTATTAATATTAAAATGTCACTCCTGGCATTTTTGTAACACTGTTTGACCTAGAACATCTTCCATGCCTAAATGACCCGTTCTGTAAAATGTGGGTGTGGGTTTGGGTGAAATCTATCACCTCTTCTTAATCTAAATGCAGTGACTTTCTAAGTTAGCTTCTTGTATAATTTCTCAAATGCATAAGATTTCTGGAATACAGTGGAAGCTGCCAAAGTGCACCAGACATGTGTCACACATAAGTGGTAAGAAACACTCCTGGATGCAATTTAGAGAGTCTGAGAGGCACATTTTTAAAACCCCTTGCATAGCAAAATGTTGTAATTATCTGAATTGTAGGTTTTCTATGATATCTTGGCAGCAATTACTGTGGGTTATGACGTGATATTTATATTCACAGAGAGTTAGGAGGCATATCCTAGCATTGCATAACTAACCCTTTTATTTGTTTATTTATGTATCTATTTATTTTCTGTGTCCAAATATAAAGGTAGAAGTATTACTTACTATTTGACTATGTTTTGTTTTTAAGAGTGAACATTTTCATCATTATATGTGGAGGGAGAAAAAACCATGAAGAACAGATTCTTTATTCAAGATCTAGAAATAATTATTTTCTGAAGGAAAAAAAAAGGCATATTTTGAAGCAAAGAGATGTGCAATAAATTTTGAAAAAAGTTTTCTCATT
This sequence comes from Balaenoptera physalus, assembly GCF_965194825.1. Taxonomy (NCBI): domain Eukaryota; kingdom Metazoa; phylum Chordata; class Mammalia; order Artiodactyla; family Balaenopteridae; genus Balaenoptera; species Balaenoptera physalus. Next base: position 92,940,633 of record NC_138890.1, on the reverse strand, counting down.
CATATCCCTAAAGTGTAAAATCCTTTTGCCACTTTGTTCATTAAAAATGATTCTGCATATCTACTCAGTCTCTGGCCACTTCAGATTAGCTCTTTTCCATGTCAAGTACTTACCTTCTGAAATAAGTACTTTTTCTTTACTTACGTATTTTTTCTCTTTCCAGTGTCTCTCATGTCCAGAGTACCTTCAGGTCTTTAGTCAAGGTTCGTAACTACACCATTTATGCTCTCCCCAGTTTAACCATTTTAAGAATAACAAGTCAAAACCTTCTTCCTCAGGTTTAGATATTGATTTTTTTTTCTGCCAAGAATGCTGTTTATTCCAGATATACCACCCTTAGAATAACTTCCTCCCTAGACAATGATAATCTACAAGGCATAGAGATCAATATCAATTATCTCAATTCAGATGGGAATAATAAATCAGTGAGCCTTAAAACAAACAAAACAGGGGAACCTGTCTAAGGTAATAAAAAGATTGAAGAAATAGTGAATAAAAAACTTAAGGGAATTATCTATTATTTACTCAGAACATTTTTTTCTTTTTTTAAAAAATAAATTTATTTATTTATTTATTTTATTTTGGCTGTGTTGGGTCTTCGTTGCTGTGTGCGGGCTTTCTCTAGTTGCGGCGAGCGGGGGCTACTCTTTGTTGCAGTGCACGGGCTTCTCATTGCGGTGGCTTCTCTTGTTGCGGAGCATGAGCTCTAGGCGCATGGGCTTCAGTAGTTGTGGCGCATGGGCTCAGTAGTTGTGGCGCACGGGCTTAGTTGCTCCGCGGCATGTGGGATCTTCCCGGATTCTTAACCAGTGCGCCACCAGGGAAGTCCCTTTTTTTCTTGATTAACTAATTATTCTTGGTGTATCTATGTGTTCGGGTTTGCGGATAATCAGAAATGTTTCAAAAGGCAAAACAGCTAACAATCACAGAAATACTACAGTTTACTGGCTGGAAAATGAACAGTTGATATCTTTTAATAAATAACTTTAAATGGTAAACGTGGTAGTATCATTAAGCATTTTAAACAAAGAGACTGATTTCTTGTTTCATTTTATCTATAAACAGCCACATTTTATAGAAAGCCTGACTCTGAGGTAAGATTGTCCAAAGTGTGAACGATTATCTTGTTTTGTCCAAATATATTTTATTTAAAAGCATTTATTATTTTGCCATTAAAAATATTTCCAAGTGTCTTGCCATCATTTTATTGGTCTGATTGAAGTTAAATTTGAAACAGTAAAACTTTGTAACACAGAGTGCCAATAGCGTGAAAAGTATTCTGGAATTAAAAAAAATGGGTCCTTGTATTTATTACAATAAAATAGGGCAATCTGCAAACCCAGCTTGATTCAAGGTCCTGTGTAATTAAATTTAAGTTGTATTGGATGTCAAATATTACAAATTCTGTTTGCCTGGAAATGCAGCCTTATTTACCAACTAACTATTTATTGAGTTAAACATAAAAATATTGAACACCTTTCTTCTAAAACTATCAAAAGTGGTAATAAAATCTGAGAAAGCATCCTGATATCATGAACTTTGAGAGCACCTACTTATGGAGCAGATTAATTACAGAAGACAAGAGGCAGCATTTTCCGGATGTGAAGCTGTAGGTAGTCTAACCATATTCACAGCTGAAAATTAATATTATCTAGAATTCATACTGATGTAATCATATTGAACTTTCTACTTCAAGTATGGGGTAAATAATTTGCATAGTTTCATGAATAGAAGAAACAGGAAATCCTCATTAGTCATTATAGAATTTAGTATCTTAAAAACCAAAAAATAAATAGGACATGTGAATATTACATGTTCTTTGAACAAAGGTAACATTTAACATAGCTTCCTAAGTCTTTTGGACCACTACCAGAATTCTTCAGTTTAATCAAATTTCTACCACCTGACAAAGTGCCATGGTAGCTGATCAAATCACGCATGTCTGCTGTGAACATCCTCAGTACAAACAAGAGATATTGCCAATAATCAACTACTAATATAAGTTTGATTTTTATCTCATATGCTTTCCTTCAGCTCCCTTCCTTCTAACACAACCCTCTGAATAAATGTGTTGTTATGGCCAAGATGGCTATGGCACCCCACACCCTAAATTTTCATGCTTGCTCCTTTGATTGAACTATGAATGGAAACTTACTCTGCAGCAACTACCTAACTAGCCAACTAACCAGGTGCTCCTCCGATGTCTATTCAAGTTCTTTGATTTTGAAATAGAAGCACTCATCCAACAGTCAATGGAATAATAAGCATAGTAAAGTTGTACTTCAGTGCTTCCTGGTCCAGTAACTTTTTTTCCAGACTCAGTATTGAATTTATAATCTTTCCTGAATGTCATGAAAGAGAACCTGCATATTTAAACAAGCTAAAATAGAATGATTTGTCTTGCAAATAAAAAATTAAAAGTTTGTTGTGCTTACTTCTGACCAGGTTTAGCTCGTATTTTGCTAATATGGCCCTGACTGTAGATCTGAGTGTGGATGCATTCCGTAAGCTACTTAGCACATCCTCATCCTTCCTCACTTGATTTTTCAGTGCTGTCTCTCATACCTGGGCATTTTCCTGTGATTCAGGAACAGTCAGGGAGAATGACTACCAAATGGGGACTTGAAAATAAAATTGGCTTTAAACTATTACCTGTCTTCTTTCAGGTCTAATGTCTCCTTTCACGTTCTAATGTTGTCATTGCTACAGAGGAAAAAGCAAACTACCTGTGTGCACATCTGAAACATGACTTCAAGGCAAAGAACTAAAAATTAAATAGATCAATGAAAGGAAAGACACCTTGGACAAGGTCACTTAGATTTGATTAAATGTATTAAATTGTTTCATACTATTTTGTGGAATTTAACTTATCAAAGTCATTCCTTTGATCATCACGCTTAAAAAGTAAAATATATGCCATGAATACTTTTAACAAAATAATATTAAATCAGAAGCAGAAAAACTTTCAAGTCTAATTGGTCACTAGTAAACCTTGTTCTCTTTTGTAAGTAATGCATATTCTCTAAGTTCCTACCTAGCTCCTATGTGCAAGACACTTTTTTGCTCTTTAACTGCCGTACAAGGGGGTGAAATTATCTCTGTCATATTATAAAACTAGGAACAATCATTCCCTATTTCCCAGCACCTACAATTCAACTCTCATTTATGAATATTTCTTGATTTTTTTCCCTTTTCTTTCCATTCCCAAGTTACTGGCTTAGCTCCTGCTCCAATTATGTAGCACTTGAATAACTGATTACCTTTCTAATAAATAACCATATCTCTCTTTTTACTCTCTCACTTTTAATTCAATCCCTATGCCATTGTCACCATGGTCTTTCACATATATAGATGCTATTCAGTTTAAAAATCTTAATGGCTTACTTTAGCTTCAAAATAAAACCCTTTGAGTGGCTGGGAGGATTTTCATGGTTGATTCCTGCTTACATGAGTCAGTTATGCCTCTCTCAATGCTTTTCTATGCATTTCATGACTCACTTGTATTAAACATTTGAAGATTGCCTAATAATGTGAGTTAATATTTGGCTCCTTCTCCTTGGTGTTACTCCTAGTACATTGAACAATTTATCCTTTTTCTTATCCTAGAGAATTTGTATTCATTCTTTTTTTTTTAATTGAAGTATAGGTGATGTACAATATTATGTAAGTTACAGGTATATGATATAGTGATTCAAAATTTTTAAAGGTTATACTCCATTTATAGTTATAAAATATTGGCTATATTCCCATGTTGTACAATATATCCTTGTAGCTTATTTTGTAGATTGTAATAGAGGTACAATAGTTTGTACCTCTTAATCTCCTACTCTTATATTTACTCTCCCTGCTTCCCTCTGCCCACTGGTAACCACTAGTTTGTTCTCTATATCTGTG